>NC_091627.1:45358161-51018161 GCF_027580195.1 Bos mutus | reverse complement strand
CTGATAAGAACCTATAGTATAGTACAGGGAACTGTACACAGTGTTCTGTGGTGACTTAAATGTGAAGGGAATTCAAAAAAGAGGGGATATATGTACATGTATAGCTGATTCACTTTGATATAGAGTAGAAACTAACAACACTGCAAAGCAACTCCAAAAAAATTATTTTTAAAAAGTATCACACCAAATTGCAAAATTGATACTATGTATAAGATAACTGATAAGAACAAACATTATTGATACTATGTATAAGATAACTGATAACATGTGTCTCATTTAATTACAGTTTTCTCAGGGTATATGCCCAGTAGTGGGATTGTTGGATCTTTTGCTAGTTGTGTTGCTAGTCTTTTAAGGAATCTCCATACTGTTCTTCATAGTGGCTGGATCAATTTACAGTCCTACCAACAGTGCAAGAGGATTCCCAGTATGCAAACATATGTGTGTATATATATATATATATATATATATATATATATATTACCATATGTAAAATAGATAACATGTGGGAATTTGCTGTGTGACACAGGGAGCTCAACCCAGTGCTCTGTGACAACCTGTAAGGGTGAGATGGGGTGGTAAATGGGAGGAGGATTCATGAGGGAGGGCACACACATATATGGGTGGCTGATTTATACTGATCTATGGCAGAAACCAACACAATATTGTAAAGCAATTATCCTCCAATTAAAAAACAATTAATGGGCACAAAAATGTATCATGCCAGAAATTCTTTCTCTCAAAAGAAACAATTCTAGAATTTGACATTAGTCATCAAAGTAACCAACGAAGTGAAAAAATGATCCCCTGACATTTTTTATATGTTTTGTATCAGACAGCCAACTCAAGAAACATGAATCATTTATTCCTACAGAATCCACTAGCACTTTCCTTACAGGCACTATCACCAACAGACATTGGTAAAATTACCGGTGCCTTTCCCATCTAGATTCAAGTAGATCCCTCAAAACCTGTTTCCAGAATTAAGCAATATCCTATTAGTAAAGAAGCCCTTCAAGACACAAACCCTGTAAAAGAAAGCTGAGCTCAAGACCTCATTATCCCTTGTACTATCCACTGCATTATCCCTATTTTGCTGGTGAGAAAATAGGGATAAGTTTGCATAAAATCTCCAAAAAGACTGGAGGTTTGTCTAGAATCTCCAAGCAGTAAACACCACCATCATCCCTCAACACCCTATTGCTCATAGCACTCCTACTTACTAACATCATTTCCATCAGAAGTTAAGTTCTTCACCGCAACTGATGTATGCAGTGCATTCTTCAGTGTTGCAACCGATGAAGCTAGCCAATGCCTTTTTGCCTTCATTTACAGGGACAATAATGTCTCAGGGTTTACTGAGAGTACTTATTTCTTGTAAATCCTGAAGGCTGATCCAGATGCTATAAAGTTCCCTTGAGGGTCTACACTATTGCAATCTGTGGATACTTTGATTTTTGCTCTCTTTCCTAAGCCTCCTCACAGGAAGACAGAATCCACTTGATAAAGTTTTTAGCCTTTATGAGAAATAAAGTGTGACATCCAGGTTCAATATTTGTGGTATCTGATATCAGAACAAGCTCTACACCTTGATCCACATGGATTTCATGACTTTCTAAAACCCAAAACTGAGCACTAACTATGAGGTTTTCTTTATTTCTACTTGGTTATTGCTGAAACAGGATTTCAAATTGCTATTTTATGGTCAAATCTCTAATTTGTATTGTTTTACTAAACAATAAAAACCCTAATTTTATGGGAAGAACAAGACAACATAGCTATCAAAGCCTTCAAGAAGAGTCTGATGCACACAATTGCCCTTGGGCATACCAACTGTCAGACTCTCTTTCATTTTGTATGTGAAAAAGAAGGGAATGCCCTTGAAGTACTCAGCCCAAAATACAGGGATAACTAGCAATCCATAGGATATTACAGGTAGCGGCTGACTCTGCCACACAAAGATGCCTCCTTGTCACTGAGCCATTAGAGCCACTGCCCATTTGATTAATGTCACCAAGAAAATTGTTGTAGCATCCACTTTAAACATTCTTTATACCCCATACAGAAGAAGTTCTCATGAATTTTCACCTCACTCAACATTTCTCAGTCAGCCATCTCACTTCCCAGGAAGACCTTTTGTTAACCTCTCCCTACATAACACTTACACTGTAATAACTTTAACCCTGTTTCCCTTCTCCCGTCCAGTCTGACAAATTTTCTTACTACCGCCTTAACACTGAAGGATCACTTTTTGACTCCTCTTCATGATCTACAGGAAATTCCTCTGGTAATGTTGATATTTCATGGTTCTTATTTGAGAGGCGACAATGGCAAATACTATGCTTGGTATGCTACTGAATATTCTTTTAATGTTGTTGAGGCAGAATCTTGACCTATGGCCATTCAGCCAAACAGGTGGAATTATATGCTCTTACCTAGGCATGTACTTTGTGTGTATGCTAAGTTGCTTCGGTCATGTCCAACTCTTTGCGAGTATGTGGACTGTAACCCGCCTGGTTTCTCTGTCCATGGGATTTTCCAAACAACACTGGAGTGGGTTGCCACGCCCTCCTCCAAAGATCCTTCCTGACCCAGGGATCAAACTCATGTCTCCTGCATTGACAGACAAGTTCTTCACCACTATCACCACCTCGGAAGCCCCAGACTTGCACTTCAGCAAGGCCCAAACTATCAATATTTATTCTGACAGTAGATATCCTTTCAGAGTAGCTCATGATTTTGGAATGTTGTGGAAGCAACATGGCTTCCTTACGTCCAACAGAAATAAAACTAAGAATGATCCTTATATTCAGGAATTACCTGCCACTTTAAAATTCTAGGGCATTCTAAACTTGACTCTCTGGAAACTAAGGGAAATCACCTTGATGTTATTTCCACAAGGAAATGCTGCCTTTAAAGGGAACAAAGGCAGCCAAAATTCAAAAGGAATATTTCCCCAAAAGATAACTTTAAAACTGGCCAGAGGAATCCAAAAACTGGTCTCAGTAAATTAAAAAGTAGATTGTAAAAGAAGTTCTGGTTTTGACCAAATGACAACCTGGTTCTACTGAAAGCAAAAGGCACTCAGCTGTGTCAGACTCTTTGTGACCCCATGGACTATACAGTCCATGGAATTCTCCAGGCCAGAATACTGGAGTGGGTAGCCTTTCCCTTTTCCAGGGAATCTTCCCAACCCAGGGATTGAACCCAGGTCTCCCGCATTGCAGGCGGATTCTTTACCAGCTGAGCCACAAGGGAAGTCCAACAATACTGGAGTGGGTAGCCTATCCCTTCTCCAGTGGATCTTTCAAACCCAGGATTCAAACCCGGATTGCCTGCATTGCAGGTGGATTCTTTACCAACTGAGCTATTAGGGAAGCCCTGGTCCTACTGGAGACTCTAAAGTTTCCACTCACCATTGTACCTGTATTAAACTATGGGTCTCCTGATAAAATGATGATATCCATAAATCAACATTGGTGGGAAAACATTAACAAGGTTGAAAATATGCCTACTTCACTTGTCCCATTTATCCCAGGTATTACCCAAGGAAGCCTCTTTGTAGTGCTCCCAGTTATTTTAAACAGCCTAATGGACCAGATGGGCTTCCCAGGTGGCACTAATGGTAAAGAACCCACCCATCAATGCAGGAGATGTAAGAGACATGGGTTCAATACCTGGGTCGGGAAGATCCCCTAGGGGAGGGCATGGCAAACCACTCCAGTATTTTTGCCTGGAGAAACCCATAGACAGTGGAATCTGGTAGACTACAGTCCATAGGGGTGCAAAGAGTTGGACATGATTGAAGTGACTTTCCATGCATGCATGCACACAATGGCCCAGTATGGCAAATGGGTTTCATACAATTTTCTCCATGTCATGTGTATAAATATGTTTTAGTCATGGTCTGTATGTTTTCACACTGAACTGAAACCTTCCCTGCAGACAGGCTACTGCTTTTCCATGGCTAAAGTCCTTTACGAAAAGATTTTATCCCTGCCTAGGGAATCCTCTTGAGCTTCATAGTGATCAAGACCCATACTGGCCAGATACTTTAACAAGTCTGTGCTGTTTGACTTGTTTCATGACACTTTCAATGTACTCATCACTCTTAATACTCTGATTTAGTTAAACACACTAAAGACACTGAAAAAAAATGAAAGTCACTCAGTCGTGTCTGACTCTGTGACCCCCACTCTTTGCAACCCCATGGACTGACTCTTGGCAAGCTCATGGACGGTAGCCCACCAGGCTCCTCTGTCCATGGAATTCTCCAGGCAAGGATCCTAGAGTGGGTAGCCATTCCCTTTTCCAGGAGATCTTTCCAAACCAGGGATTGAACCCAGGCTCTCCTCCATTACAGGCAGACTCTTTACCATCTGGGCCACCAGAAAAGCCCATTATTAACACTCAGCTGGCAGAATTTGTAAAAGTCTTCCAAATAGCATAGTCAAAAGCATTATCACTGATCCTTTTTTTTTCTTTTTTTAATTTTATTTTATTTTTAAACTTTACAATATTGTATTAGTTTTGCCAAACATCAAAATGAATCTGCCACAGGTATACCCGTGCTCCCCATCCTGAACCCTCCTCCCTCCTCCCTCCCCATACCCTCCCTCTGGGTCGTCCCAGTGCACCAGCCCCAAGCATCCAGTATCCTACATCGAACCTGGACTGGCGAGCCAGAAAGAAAAACACCAATACAGTATACTAACACATATATATGGAATTTAGAAAGATGGTAACAATAACCCTGTATCACTGATCCTTTTATTTTTTAGTGACAAAGATGCTCTAAATTTATTAATACTTAGAAATAAATTTATGTTTTTAGTTTAACACTATATATATATATATTTGAAAATATTAATAAATATATGTGACAGATAATATATTATATATTCAGTCCAAAGACAATGGCTTTTTGCCTGTTTTGTATTCCAAATCCATTTTAATAGTAATTTGAAAGATTCCTTCTGGGCCTGGTGACTGCTAGGTCATGTCAGGGTGTTAGACTAACTTAATCACACAAATATCTGTGGAGAATGATAAATCCTCTACAAAAGCAAAAAAAAACATAATAATAATTAAAACAACACTTTCCAGCTGAAATAAGTTTGGAAAATAATGCACATTAATCTTTCAGAATTTCCCACAGTTTCTTGTGATCCACACAGTCAAAGGCTTTGGCATAGTCAATAAAGCAGAAATAGATGTTTAGAGAACTGCAAATCATAACTACAATGATATATCACCTCACACCAGCCAGAATAGCCCTCACCAAAAAGTCTACAAACAATAAATGCTGGCAAGAGTGTAGAGAAAAGGAAACACTCTTGCCCTGTTAGTGGGAATGTAAATTGATACAACCACTATGGAAGAAGGTATGGAGATTCCTTAAAAAACTAGGTATAAAACCACCATATGGCACAGCAATTCCACTCCTAGGCACATACCCTGAGGAAACTAAAACTGAAAGAGACACATGTATCCCATTGTTCACTGCAGCACTATTTACAATAGCTAGAACAAGGAAGCCACCTAAAGGCCATCGACAGATGAGTGGATAAAGAAGTTGTGGTATATATACACAATGGAATATTACTCAGCCATAAAAATGAATACATTTGAGTCAGTTCTAATGAGGTGGATGAACCTAGAACCTATTATACAGAGTGAAGTAAATTAGAAAGAGAAAGATAAATACTGTATTCTAACACAATTATATGGAATCTAGACAAATGGTACTGAATAATTTATTTACAGGGCAACAATGGAGAAACAGATATAGAGAATAGACTTATGGAAATGGGGAGAGGGGAGGAGAGGGTGAGATGTATGGAAAGAGTAATGTGGAAACTTACATTACCATATGTAAAATATTTAGCCAATGGGAATTTGCTGTATGGCTCAGGAAACTCAAACAGGGGCTGTGTATCAACCTAGAGGGATGGGATTGGGAGGCAGATGGGAGGGAGTTTCAAAAGCGAGAGGATATATGTATATCTATGGCTGATATATGTTGATGTTTGACAGAAAACTGCAAAATTCTGTAAAGTAATTATCCTTCAATAAAAAATAAATTAATTTAAAAAAATCAACTAATGTTTTTCTTCATCAGGTAGATTTTGTTTTTCCTAGCAGTTCAGCACATGTTAAAAAATTAATATTCTTTTCTAGGATTAAAAAAATTGGCAATTTACCAATATAGTTTATGTAAGGAGTGATTAGTCACTATATGATAAAAGAAGAATGAACACACTGAAATAATTAGGTATGTAAAAGAAAAAAATTCCATATCTAGGAACATGATTAAGATTGCAATTTTTAACCTCCTTTGGAAAGACATAAACATTTCTGAAAAATTTTTGAAATACCTTTCTGATGAACTATAATGGGTTTAAAATTTGGCTTGGAAAACCAGTGACTCAACTACCATATGGTCAGTTGCCCTTTAGTCATGGGTCTAGTAGTATTTATCCAGACTTTCTTTTTTTTATGTGCATCAGGGTAACAATTATCTAATCATTTTCTTCATTTATGAAATATCCCTACCAAGAATGGCTCTTTAATTAGTGTACTAGCACTTTCTCTTGCATACAAACTATAATAAAACTTAGACACGGGCTTATAATCAATCTGATGTTTTCTCTAGCCAGACTAACTGAATTCTAAGAGGATGTGTCATGGTTTAGGGCATTTATCAAGCACTCTGTTTTTTTAGAAGTGCAAAAAATAGAGCATTAATGAAAAAGCATATAAAATCATTCTCCTGTGAGGGCAAAACATTCAATGGAGATGTAAATCTTTGAAAACAATGTTAACAATATGTAACGTAAAAATTTCCTTGATAAATAGTCTAAACAAATACCAATCTAATAACACTATTACCAATAAGCATGCATTTATATCATTATATTACATGTAATATTAAATTTATACTGAACTTGCTTTTACACAGCTTTTTACTTTTTAAAATGTTTCAAAGCCATTATGTCATTTCATCTTATTTCGTGTATTACAACATAATTCTGCTTTTCCTGTTCTTGCACATTAAGAACAGAAAGAGAAAAGATTATACATTCAAAAGTAATTTTAAAAGCATTTTCTGTCACCAGAAATGACAAGGCATAAACATAATACATGGAAAGACATGTAACCAAGACATTTTACCATTTTACCAAATAAGTGGTCTTCCAAGTGTGTCTTTCCTGCCACCATTTGAGTCTCTTTGCCTTATTTCATATCCCCAACTACTCCTATAATGATAGTCTTTCTTATCATTTTCATCAGAGACTTTTTTAGGGTAGTTGCTGCTGCTACTGCTGCTAAGTCGCTTCAGTCGTGTCTGACTCTGTGCGACCCCATAGACGGCAGCCCACTAGGCTCCTCTGTCCCTGGGATTCTCCAGGCAAGAATACTGGAGTGGGTTGCCATTTCCTTCTCCAATGCATGAAAGTGAAAAGTGAAAGTGAAGTCGCTCAGTCATGCCCGACTCTTAGTGACCCCATAGACTGCAGCCTACCAGGCTCCTCCATCCATGGGATTTTCCAGGCAAGAGTACTGGAGTGGGTTGCCATTGCCTTCTCCGTTTAGGGTAGTAAAGACCCATAATCCAGCTGCATAACCAGAATGGTGTGGGTCAGAAGGAGCTCAGTTCACTAAGATCCCTCGATGCTACTTAGCCCAAGAATGAAGTCAACAGGGTCGCAGAAAAAAAATTACAAACCCTGCAAACATAAAATTTGGCATAATGGACTAAAATCACTCAATTATCTGACATTACCATTTAACAGCATCAACATTTTCCAGAAGTAATTAATACCTATGGCTCTATTTTGTACATAGAGGAAGGGCTAGTTTATGTGAGAATATGACTTGTGTTACCATAAGTTAGCTTTAAGACATTAACCCTTTGTGCCTGGAAAGAAAATTCCCTTAGGGAATCTGAAATATATCTCTCAACTACTTACTATAGCCCTGCTGCTGAAGGTGATCATTTAGAACAGAACTCGTTAACAATATTTATTATCATTTTCTATGAAAGACACTCAATCTCATTCATCATTAATGATAAGCATAATAACTATTATTTGTTGATCACCTTTTTGGTGCCAGGTACAAATCAAAGCCCTTTGAATAGAGTGCGCATGTGCTTGTCATTCAGTTGTGTCTGACTCTTTGTGACCCATGGACTGTACTGTGTCAGGCTTCTCTGTCCATGGCATTTTCCAGGCAAGAATACTGGAGTGGGTAGAGTAGCTCATTATAATCTATTATTAAATATAACAACTCAGTGATAGAAATTTAATTCTGTAACCTTCAGGGGTGTTCTATCCGACTGCATGCTTTCAGTGCTTCAGCCCCTACTACTGCATCTCATTTCCTTCTCTCTCTGTTTTTGCTCTTCTGTGGCAATCTTCTCCTCTTGGCCTAGGTAAATTCCAAGCTGCAGAAGGCACTGGTGTACATGAGAACCACAGGGCTCTGAACTGCAGTTCTTTACTTGGAGCTTATTAGTGAACCCCCAGAGTTTCCTTACCCATCACACAATTCATGGCACTATTCAATCTGGCGGGTTACTTGGTCTGAGTGAGAGATTTGTCATGATTCTTCTGGTTGTTTCAGGGAGTGATACAGATGAAATAAATGGTAACATGGGCTTCCCTAGTGGCTTAGACAGTAAAGAATCTACCTGCAATGCAGGAGATGTGGGTTCTATCCCTGGGTCAGGAAGACTCCCTGGAGAAGGGAATGGTTACCCACTCTAATATTTAAAGGAAATCAACACCAAATATTCATTGGAAGGACTGATAATGAAGCTGAAACTCCAATACTTTGGCCATCTGTTGCAAAGACCCAAGTCATTGGAAAAGACCCTGATGCTGGGAAAGATTGAAGGCAGGAAGAGAAGGGGATGACAGAAGACAAGATGGTTGGATGGCATCACTGACTCAATGGCCATGAGTTTGAGGAAACACCAGGAGATGGTGAAAGACATGGAAGCCTGGCATGCTGCAGTCCATGGGGTTGCAAAGAGTTGGACATGACTGAGTGACTAAATAACAACCCACTCCAATATTCTTGCCTGGGAAATCCCATGGTTAGTGGAGCCTGGTAGGCTACAGCCCATGGGGTTGCAAAGAGTTGGACATGACTGAGCAACTAAGCATACAGGAGAATCACAAATCCTGCATACTTTTGATGTTTGCAGTAGGCACTAATTGTTCCTCTTGGGATGCAGTATTAATTCTGATGTATCTTTTCCAGAGAGGAGGGATCAGAGGTTTCTTATTCTTTCCTACGGTACTGGCTTATATTTCTACAGGTCAGAGAATTAACTTGAGGGTTCCACCCCTACTTTGAATATTCATCCAAATTTTGTACACAAAACCCAAGAAAATTAGCACAGAATGAGTCTCTGAACCACTGGATGAAACTATGAGACAATAAAAGCAAATATGATGTTTCCAAATGCCTAGGAGTATCCCTCCCCTACCTAATACACCAGTGAGTTACCTTTTCCATATCATTTCAGAATCTCATCCTGAAGGTTTGCTTTCAAGGGCTATTTCTAGTACCAAGTGTCTTAGCCTGAGTTCTTGCAAAGTAAATTCTTAAGAAAGAGCTTGTGTTGATTATTTTGGGAAGAAATTCCTCTAAAAGGAAAAGTAAATAATTACAGAAAGAGAAACAGAGAAAAAGGGAAAAAAATTCCAATGAAATATTTTCAAGTTGATTCCTACTACAGGGGTTTGGAACTTGAGAACCCTGGGCATCTTTGCAGAGGCATGTAAAATGGACTTTATCAATGTCTGCTCAAGGCAGAGAAAAAGAGGCTCTTACGTATTGGCTCCAGTGCCTTGATCTGGAGGAGGTTCAATGACCTGAAACTCAAATTTATACATGACTCAGTGTCTAGATGGCTTCTCCCCAGAGTTCTGAAAATCTGTGACAGAGAAATGCCCCAGGGAAGAAAGCAAGAGAAGGAAGATGCAACTGAGCCAGATGCTGTTATTACAGGAGTTGGGAAGCTGATTAATCCACAAGAGTTAAGGCACATGTAGTGGGCACAGGGGATTTCTGTGCATTCTCTCATCTTGTTTAAAATAATTCACCCTCTATAATAAATTAAACAGTTGAGAAACAATTCTCAAACCCTGTCCAGCTTTTCTAAAGAGCCTTTAATTAGCAAATAAACTGTTAACTATTATCTCTGCTTGACAGAGGTAATGACAAAAAGCACAAACCTGGGTGTCAGGCATTTCTGGATTAAAATATCTTTATAGCTTCCCTGATATATTAATCTAGAAGCAATAACTGAATATATTTCAGGATTTCAAGGACCAGCTCTTTTAAACCCATTGCCAGAACCCCTTTATATCATTTCTAAATGATCTGAGCCTTTCTAACCAAATGCAAACAATCAATGGTATCACACTGTACCTAAATAATAACTAGCTATCACTTGCTAAGTCTCTTAAACGATCATGTGCCCCACCACAATTTGGTTTCAGCAGGAAACTTATCAGAAATGTACAGATTACTCAACAAAACTTCAGTAAGCTCTTAGTGGACTCCCAGCAACACACCTCCCTAGAACTGGGGTTCCTCCTTTCTTGCTATCCTTCTTGGCTGTTTTGTTTTTCTGCAGGTTAAAGTGATCTGTTTTGGGCGCCTGCTGGCTGGCTCCTCTAAACTCCCCAAGGCACCAGTCAATCCTCCATTAAGAGAGAAGATGCTGTCAAGACTATCCAAACTGACTCATTTTGGCATCTCCTTTATTTTTCAATATTGGAGCTGTATTGTGAAGAATCTTGACAAGTAGCAGTAAAACCAGTTACACATGAGAATCAACGAGGGAGTCAATTTTCACCCAGAAAGAGAATCAGAACTGAATCCAAGTGAGAGACATATATCTGTGCCAACTACAAATTGACACTCACCATCTACTTCTACAAGGATTAACTCATGAGTTGCTAAGGCTGCTGACTTTCAACACCCACTGAAAGGAGCTCAGGGTGGAGAGCAGGAATGAGGCACTCTGTGCTCAGGGAAAAACTGGCAGAACAGGTCTTTAGATGGTTAGGCATTTTCAGAAGCTGATTTTATGAGCCCGATTCTTGTATCTCCTAATATCTAGGAAAGCACTAAAATCATTAATGGTGACATCTGCTCCTTTTTACTAGCAGCAGGCTTTTGCAAAAATTTGTGTGAGTACCCCACTTCACTAAAGTTTTACGTAACACTGACCTTCCCCCTAAACTACTTGCAGTTTCTCAGAGTTACCTGAAATGCTGTCTCCTGGGCTATAGTCCTCATTTTGCCCCAAAGTTCACAACTATAATTTTGTGCGTTTTTTTTTTTTTTCAGTCTACATCTGAATGCAATAGGAGATTGCCTGGAGTTTAGAAAAGAAATTAGAGCCAAAGTTTCAGGACTTAGGGTAGTCACTGGAAAAGGTTTTGGCTGATTCAGTAAGCTCCAACAGAGAAGGGGCCATTTTATCCTCAGTGTTTAGCATAAGAGAGGCGCAGAGTGAGCCTGAGACCACAGCTACCTTTTCGTTCATAATTCAACACTCAATTTTCTGAGAAAATCTTACAATTTTCTAACTTTCTAAGGTACTTTAAAATCCCTTGTTATAAAAACACATTTTCTTTCCAAATATGGATTCTAATCATCACACAGTTTCTCTCTTGCATTTTACTTGACAAAGTAATGACATTCGGCAAAATCTGAAATTTATCTGAACATTTCAGATAAATTTACTCTATAAATTAGATTAGACACATAAATTTAATCTATTATGTCTAATCCACATATGAATGTGAAATCCTATAAGAAACAATCCTGTTTAACATTTGGGAAATGGTATCAGTCTTTTGGCCTGAAACATGGGACTGTTTCTCCTTTGAAACTTGAACATCCTTGAAATCTTCCCTCCTAAGAAAAACTGGCATTATCATATCATTCCATAGACTGTTATGACCATGACTATTGACGTGCATCTGTGTCTAAGATGTTGCTGTCTTTATGACAGATGAAAAAAATATGTTTTTGTAATGATCACTATCATAACCCTGTGGAAAAATAAATTAAATATAGTTTATAAAATGAAAAGAATATGCTAATGTGACATTAAGACTGCAAATTTGAGGCTCCTTTCAGTTCAATGATGCTAAACAATTTGAATAAAAAATGTAAAAGCTACAGTAATAGTTCTCTCGCTCTCTCTCCTAAGTTTCATTATTTGTTCCAAAGATATATCAGCCCAACTAATACCTCCAAGTCCTTGTTATATACAGTAAAACAGTGGGAACTTTACATTTCTGTAGCATTCTTCACAGGTTGTACAACATAGGTTGCCTTTCTGAACAGAATGACAAGGAAAGCTTTTGGAGGGGAAAAACTCAAATTGTGCCATGAAGGTCCCATTTTTTATTAGTTCAACAGCTATACATACATTTTTAATCTTATTGAAGTATCAGTTCAGTTCAGCCGCTCAGTCATGTCTGACTCTTTGTGACCCCATGGACTGCAGCACACCATTATTGAAGTATAGTTGCTTTACAATATTGTATTAATTTCTGCTATATAGCAAAGTGACTCATATATATAAATTTTCATATTCTATTCCATTATGTATCATCACAGGATACTGAATATAGTTCCCTGTGTTATACAGTAAGACTTTGTTGTTCATCCATTCTATATATACTAGTTTGCATCTGCTAATCTCAAACTCCAAATACAAGAAGGTCCCTTTTCAATCTGCTTTATGGAGGCAAGCCTATGGAGGCTCAATACTGCAGGAAGCCTAAGCAGAGACAAGATTAAAGGATGTACACATTTAGATACACATGTACACAGCACTTATATACATGTGAGTATATGTAAGCACCTACAAATACATGCAAGTACATCAGAAAAGGGGAAATGAGGGCTGGCAGGGTTTGAAATAATATCTGAAATTACACAGAGATTTTACCTGAAACCAGAGACCCAAACAGTGGTTTAATTTCTCCAAAATCACAAGCAGGACCTGCCTAGAACTTCCTCTAATCTCAAATGGCTAGACTGCAAAATATGGACAGTGGCTTTCCAGAGGGAACCCCCGCAAAAAAAAAATGAAAATGAACTTCATAACTGACATTCATCCAGTTTACTTTGAGAATACATGAGAAGACTTTTTTTTTTTTTACAATTTTATTTTTAATTGAAGGATAATTGCTTTACAATGTTGTGTTGGTTTCTGCCATACATAAACATCAATCAGCCACAAGAATACATATGTCTCCTCCCTCTTGAACCTTCCTCCATCCCCCACCCCATCCCAAGCCCTCTAGCTTGGGATGACTTGTTTTTAATGTTCTTCTGCTAACTTTTCCCTTAATACTTGGGAAATTCAGAGGTTCACTGAAACCCCGAGTCCTCTAGTTTTCATGTTTTCTGGGAGTGAAAATAAATGATACCACTGTCCTGGGAAAAATGTGCTTTATGATGATATCCTCAAAATGTTATTGAAAATCCCTGTCTTCCAGGAATTCATATCAGTGTTTTCAAATTTACTCTCATTTTTAGGCATTCAATATCTATCTCCTCCTTTCAATTAGTGAGACTGAGTTCTTCTGAGTCCCCTTTGAAATCTCAGCTTGGTCATATCATAATTTCTTGATGCCTCACATTATCTTGCTATTCTTTTAAGCACAATTTTAGTTTCATTAAAAAGGCTCCCATGTTATATAAATGACTTGATTTTTACTAGCACCTGTTTCACCCCAGTGCTTCATCTCCTATTCTGAATTTTGTGTTAAAAAGATTTTAATTTTCAGAAAAAAAAAACCACTCTATTTTAATCTAACTGATTAAAATCAGGAAAAAAAAAATGTCCTGTTGTACAATACTGTGTAGACCTGACAGAATTTTTTTTTCCTTTTTTGTAATGCAAGTGCCTGATTTAAGCTTTGATTGCTGAGCCATCCGTTTCAAAGAGGCATCCACTTCAAAGAAGCCTGTCTCAAATAAACCTGTGACCAGGCAGGGACTAGACAGAGAGGCAGGCCACCTCCCCCAACTGAGCCTCCTTTATTTTAAAGATTCTGGTTGATTTCAATAACTGGCCCTATGAGCTACTTGGCTTTTTTCTCTTCCCATGCTTTAACTTCTCATTCAAATGTTTAAAATTTACCAGTACAGAGTCAACTCAATGGAAAAGACCCTGATGCTGGGAAAGATGGAGGGTAGGAGGAAAAGTGGGTGACAGAGGATGAGATGGTTGGATGGCATCACCAACTCAATGGACATGAGTTTGAGGAAACTCCGAGAGATAGTAAAGGACAGGGAGGCCTGGCATGCTGCAGTCCATGGGTTCACAAAGAGCTGGACACAACTTAGCAACTGAACAACAGACTAAGCCCTCAAATTCCTAGGTCCCCACCCTTGACCCTAATAAAAGCAGAACTCCAGACTGATGAGCTCTCTCTGATAAATGGAATATCACTTGCCATATGGGTAAACAGAGAAAGTCACAGTCATCAGAGATTGCTGCCATAGCTCATGGCAAGCTGATGAGCCCTGAGGAAACTCAGGATATGAAAAACATAGGATTGTGGCCCCAGATGGCTGAGGTGCATACCAAAGGGATAATTTCAATGTGCCCAGACTCTTGCATCGTCCCATGTATATGTATTTGCGTGTGTTTGTGTGTGTGTGTGTGTGTCAGTTGCTCAGTGCTGATTCTTTGCTACCCCATGGTCTGTCTTTGAAATTCTCTAGGCAAGAATACTGGAGTGGGTTGCTATTCCCTTCTCCATGGGATCTTCCAAATCCAGGGATCGAACCTGGGTCTCCTGCACTGCAGGCAGATTCTTTACCATCTGAGCTAAAACAGAAGCACTAAAGCCCCTAACTTGAGATATCTGGTCTTCCTTATTTAACAATAACCTTTTGATATTTCAGCTACCTGTCCTCTGTTGCAAAACTTCTATATAACCCGTCTGCCCCCAACTATCACCTTCTTGGGACGGTTTTCTCAGGGTTACCTGAGATGCTGTCTCCTGGGCTTAACGTCTTAAAAATTCCCACTGAATACACACAACTCTAAACTTTCAGGTTGTGAATGTTTTTTTAGTCAAAACTCTCTCTACCTCAACCCTGCTATGTGGCTTTAGGTGTGCTCTGTAATTTTAGATAAGAAATAACTCTTTTATTTTTTAAAAGCTACCTGCTGGTTATTGCTGAAGAGCATCTTGCCATTACAGTAGAAAAGCACAAAGGCAAGTCCAACCACAATAGTGGTTACTGATAAGCTGCAACTGGCACTAAACATAATATTAGGAAGTTTTGATAGATTTGGAATACTGAGTTTTTAAAAGTCCAGGACCCCCAGGACACTAACAGTTATGTTCTTGACATGAAGCTCAATATAAAAAACATTAGAGTAGGATTCTGAAGACCAGCTGGAGAAGGCAATGGCATCCCACTCCAGAACTCTTGCCTGGAAAATCCCATGCACAGAGGAGCCTGGTAGGCTGCAGTCCATGGGGTCGCTAAGAGTCGGACACGACTGAGCAACTTCACTTTCACTTTTCACTTTCATGCATTGGAGAAGGAAATGGCAACCCACTCCAGTGTTCTTGCCTGGAGAATCCCAGGGAGCGGGGAGCCTGATGGGCTGCCATCTATGGTATCGCACAGAGTTGGACACAACTAAAGTGACTTAGCAGCAGCAGCAGCTGAAGACCAGGGGATTAGTACATTTTTCTTTTGAGGCAGGGGACAGATGGGACCCAGGCTGAACATTTTCTCCCCTGTGGACAGAAGCTTCATAATTATCAGAAACTCCATAAAAGCAGGATAATGGAGGAGGCTGGGCCCTACCCAGACAAAAGACCACATATTCCTCATTCTCAAAGTCAAGGAGACCTTCCTTTCTTCACATGTGCAGAAAGGCTCCTTGGAGGTCAAAATGGGAGCATTACTTCATAATAAGTGATGTCAACCTATTCATAGGTCTCTTCCCTGGAATCCATCCTAGCTAAGAGATGCACATGTGCAAACGGGAGGACCCTGAGATAAACCAGATACAGACTCAGAACCAGGCAGAGTAAGACGACAGGTCAAAGAAAACCTGGAAGAAATGCCCAATAAAAATGATGTGAACTAGCATGAGGAGCAACTCTGAGTCCTCCTGTGTATCTATCCACACATACTGTACTCTTTTTCCTCCCAATAAACACTCTATTTGTTTCACTACTTTCCGTCTCTATGTGGAAACTCATTTCCACACACAGTTGACGGGCTACTTGGCCACTGGTCCTGGTGGTCTAGTGATCAGGGTTCCGTGCTCTCACTGTTGCAGCCTGACCTCAATACCTCTGATTGAGAATCAAAACCCTGCTTCAAGCCACTGCAGGCTGAGGTCACCTGAAATCAGAACCAGAGGAGTTAAACTAGACCTGTGGATCAAAACCGCTTGGAAGTCTTAGTCAAAACAATTATCGCTGGGCCCCATCCCAGAATGTCTGACTCAGCAGTCTGAGGTGGGGTGGAGAAACTGCATTCCTAACAAGTTCCCAGATGATGATGATACTGCAGGTCTTGGGACCACACTCTGAGATCCTCCAGATTAGTTAAGGAGAAAGATCTCCCTTCTCTCAGGGAATATATATAGATAAATATATAAAACTATATAAATATTGATAGATAAATAGATATCTTTCTGAAAAAAGGTACATTAGTAACAGTGAAAGGGGGATGCAGGAATGCTTTCTGTGAAACAGGTATAAGTATAAAGAAGAATAAATGATAAGGATGTTTCATTTAATGAAGCTGATATGTGAGAACAAAGCAATCCTCTAAAGTATCTCATGGTAACCATTAATTTTTACAAAAAAAGGAATTTTTTTTCCTTATGTTTACAATTAAGACAAGTAGAAGATATTTAACTCAAATTTTTAGAATATTCAACTCCTAATCACAAATTCTTTTTGTAAATCAAAGTAAGAGAAATTTGTAAATTCAATTTGTAAATGTAAATAAGTGGTTCAGATAGTAGAGAATCTGCCTACAATGCAGGAGACCTGGGTTCAATCCCTGGGTCGGGAAGATCCTCAGAGAAAGGAATGGCTACCCACTCCAGTATTCTTGCCTAGAGAATTCCATGGACAGAGAAGCCTGGCGGGCTACAGTCCATGAGGTCACAAAGAGCTGGACATGACTGAGCAACTAACACATTCACTTTTTTCACTTTTAAAATATTTAACTTCTAATCACAAATTCTTTTTGTAAATCAAATTAACAGAAATTTGTAAATTTAATTTGTAAATGTAAATAGACAAACAGGAGAAACAGAGGCAACTTATGTTAGACTAATCCACTCTTGCTTCTAACAAAGTTTAACTTTCCTATTTAGGCAAGAGAAGCGAGTATCACCTCCTTTTAGGTGACATGCTGGCCTGGCACACCCTGAGTTTTTTCTGACCTCCCCACTCTCCAACACATCCTATCCACCCTCCATCTGAGTTATGTTAGATGAATACCTAGTTACTTCCTCATTCTAGGCCTTCACATATTTTGTAGAACAAAAGCAAAAACTCCTTTCATAGCACTCTGGCATTAAAGGCTTGTATTGACAATGTTTTATACATTCGATACATGGTTTATATTTTGAAAGCTATCTTTTAAAGACAATATTTTTTTTTATAATATCATATATGAAACAAGTCGCCAGTCCAGGTTTGATGCACAATATTGGATGCTTGGGGCTGGTGCACTGGGACGACCCAGAGGGATGGTACGGGGAGGGAGGAGGGAGGAGGGTTCAGGATGGGGAACACGTGTATACCTGTGGCGGGTTCATGTTGATATATGGCAAAACCAATACAATATTGTAAAGTTAAAAAATAAAATAAAATAATAAAAATAAATAAAATAAAATAAAGACAATCTTAATGAGAATTGCAACAACCGAGCTGGAAATGAAGAGGAAGGCCCTTCCTCTGAGGTTCTGGAAATCACACTGAAAGTGATCAGTTTAATTTGCATAACTAGATTTTGAGTCTCACAAGTCACATCCTTCTCCACTGGAATACCTTCTAGAAAGCTAATAACACTCCAGGTCATGGCAGGAATGGTTAATACATCCTGGGTAGATTGCCTGTGTTTGACATATACAGGGAAGAATCTTGTATTTGCATTCCTAGTAACCGACTCAGATCATACTGTAGCCATTTCTCATTACCTAGCTGATGCTACTATATGCATTTTTCTTTCCAACCTGATTCTCTTACTTGTCCTGAAACTCTGGATCTGCCAAAGGTGACACAACTCTGAACAACACGTGTTTGGCAGGTCCATCTGTTGCCTCTCAGTGGGTTCCGTCTCTGCCTGTTGGATGCCGCTGTCCCAAGTGTGTGTGTGTGTGTTTTTTTTTTTTAAGGGAATCTAACATACTTGAAATCAGAAGTTAATTATCACTGCATGTGTGTTGGTTTTGTTTTTCGTATTTGTTTCTTTTTTTTTTTTTTTGCAGGGGAAGGAGAAGCATTTGTTTTTTAAAAAAATTTTTAAGTAGCTCTTGAAAGGATTATAATGTCAAAAGCTTTACTAGGTTCCAGAAAGATCTTATATTTAATTAACTTTGCATGGTATACCTCTGTCCTTACAATGGTGCACAGGGTCCCTGTTCAGGGTCCTCTTTAAGGCTCTCAGATATCACAAACAGAAAAAAATATATATGTAATAAAGAACAGAGTAGGTAGCCGTTCCCTTTTCTAGGGGTTCTTCCCGAACCAGAGACTAAACCTGGGTCTCATACATTGTAGGCATATTCTTTACCATCTGAGCCACCAGGGAAGCCCAGTAAAGAGCAAATGGACATTTCTGTCCTTTGGGATCTGGTGTTGTGAAACCTATATCCCTAAATACCCATTCTCACAGCAAAGATATTTTAGGGACCAGAGAAACCATTTTTCATATATATTGCCCAATGTCCTCAAAAAAAAAAGCATATGCTAAGAATTCTCATATGTTGTTAGATATTTCTGCTGAGAATCGGAGGTTTAAAGCGAAGCATCTATTTCAATAATAATACAAATTAATGTACCCTTTCCCTAAGACAAACTCAGCACAGTACATTATCATACAGAGACATATTTTTTTCATAGCAGTGTTATGTGGCTACTTTTTGATTCCCTTCCTGTTTCAGACTGTGGTTCTAGGTCACATGCTAAGGATCACAGTATTCACATCAGTTGCATATGGAGACAGATAAATATAATATTAAGCAATGTATATCACTCTTAAATTTATATAAATTTAGGTTGAAATATAGCATGTGTCAATCACGATACAGGTTTTATTTTTGGCTACTAGAAAGCCATGGAATAGTGCAATTGCTAATAATTTCATTTCATGAGATTTAATATTTTTAATTAACTAAATGCACAGCTTTATTATTTTACAATGGATTCAAAAATTTAATAGCCATTGTTACATATTTATTGTGCCTTATAATTACAGAAGTTACTTTTGAACATATCAGAGCAGAAGTCATTTTTAAGTCACTGATGTAACAAAATATTCTATAGCCTCACCTAAGAGTTTCTGTGTGAGCTCAAGCAAGTTATTGAGAGAGCAATAATAAAAAAAATATATTTACTTATTTCTTCTCTCCCAGAAGAACTTGAGATGCCAAGAATTCTAAAGATCTTCAGGTGTTACCTGCCACAGGACAACAGTACCATGGGGCTGGGCATAATGGATGCTTAACAAAACCCACAGAGGTTTTATTACAGGAAGGAACTCTGAGCTTAGGGAAACCCAGTCTTTTATGGATAGCAACATATCTGTCCTCTGTTCCATGGGAGACATTTTTCATTTATTATTACAGTGGACAGTCAGCATGCCTGCCCTTAAGTGCTGAAGGGAGACAGACTGAGGTA
Source organism: Bos mutus (assembly GCF_027580195.1). NCBI lineage: Eukaryota > Metazoa > Chordata > Mammalia > Artiodactyla > Bovidae > Bos > Bos mutus. The sequence continues at coordinate 50,998,215 of NC_091627.1, read as the reverse complement.
GAAGGCAAATAGGCCCTTGGGCTGAGCAGCTGGAGTTTGCCAAGGGGCATGAATTGGAGTGTGTGTTCCCTTGAATCTTCAAGGAAACACTGAATGGCAGAAGCTCAGCTTTGCTGAGGTACAGAGACAAGATAACCATATCTACCACTCCTGAGGTCAAGGAGACCTCCCCGATTGAATGTGCACAGGAAGGCTCCTCGGGGGTCAAAAAGGGAAGCAATGCTATCCCTTAATATGTGCCATGAATCTCCCAGAGGTTTCTGCACTAGAATTCATCTTGGTTAAAAGATGCACATGCATATCTGGGCAGGCCCAGGGACAGGTCCCCTTCTTTTCTCAGATGTGGGAAAAGAAGTGAGATGATTTGCCAGAGGAAAGGAATGACCTAAAAGAACTGCCCCATGTAAGTGATTTAAATCACCTCTCTGGCACTCCCTCATTCGAGGACACACGCACCCTTCTTTGGGTGCCTTGCTTCTGTCTTAAATAAATAAACTGCTTCTCTGTGTGCTCTCCCACATATTGTGCTGTGCTTCTAATAATGAACCTGGTTTTACAATTTCTCTTTGAAAAATTCTTGTTTTCAAACGGAGACAAGAGCCAAGGCAGCTTTGCTTCTAGGCTCTAACCCCTGGTAGATTACCAGCTAGAATTCTTGGTTTTCACCCAGACTACCTGGATTCAATTCCTGGGCAAGGAACTAAGATACTGCTTCAAACTACTGCCCACTGCTGTCTCTCAAAGATCACTACCTCTATCTTTTAAGAATGCAAACAAATGTGCCCCTCGCCCCAGAGGGAGACACTATCTATATCCTTGGTCATTGAGTAGACAAACATCTTTGAAAAGATAATCTCATACAAAGGGCCCTCAGTCTTTCTGCTCACAGTATGTGCAGAGATGTGAGAGACCCATAGAACATTGTCTTCCAAGACAAGGACTATGAGAGTAGAGAACATATCAGTCACCTACATGGCTATACTCCTAGAACTGAGAAAGAAAAGGCCTGATAAAAACAAAAAAATATTTTTTAAAGCATTGGGGATTTTATTGATGACAAGAAATAATATCCAATGAACAAAGGAAAAAGTTGGCACAGTTGCTTGTGTCAAGATGCAAAGCTCTGTGATTTCATTCAATCCCATGGCTTTTAATATTATCTAGGTACACATAACTTTCAAATCTATATACTTGGTGCTAATATCCTTTTTTTTTTCAATTATCTAATGAACAAAATCTCCATTTGGTGGTTTAACAAGATCATTAAATTAACACATCCAAGATAGAATGCATGGTACTTCTGAAGTGCCGTGAAGTGAAAGTCACTCAGCTACGTCCGACTCTTTGCAAACCCATGGACTATACTGCCCATGGAATGCTCCAGGCCAGAATACTGGAGTGGGTATCCTTTCCCTTCTCTAGGGGATCTTCTCAACTGAGGGATTGAACCCAGGTCTTCCACATTGTAGGTGGGTTGCTTCCCAGCTGTGCCACAGGGAAGCTCGCATGGTACTTCTACTTCCAAACATCTTTCTCTAGCTTCTCTCTCGCTCTTTTTTTTTTTTTTTTTTTTTGCAGTTTTATTGGAATATAGCTGATTTACAACATTGTGTTAGTTTCAGGTGTACAGCAAAGTGATTCAGTTTTACATATACGTTACCACAGAATACTGGATAGAGTACTATGTGGGGGTTTTGTGGTGGTTTAGTTGCTAAGTCATGTCTGACCCTTGCAACCCCATAGACTGTAGCCCACTAAGCTCCTCTGTCCATGGGATTTTCCAGGCAAGAGTACTGGAGTGGGTTGCCATTACTAAAACAAAAAATATTTTGTTAAATGAAAAAAATTAAAACAAGTGGCAAAAATTTACATCCACCACACATAAAAATGTGTTAATGTTTAACTGTATTTAAATTTCGCTCCTAAGACATTTAATGGTGAGTTCCAGAGACTATTCTTCCTCTCTCTTTAGAGTTACACATAATATAGATGTCTCTATTACACCTGAGGAAGGAAGGGCTTCTGGTATACAGCCAAGAATGATGACAGCTCATTGCTCAAGTTACACATGATCCCTTGCTTCATGAGGGCAGAATCTTTCTAAATACTGTACTGTGGAGTCCTTAAAAGGATCTGGAGGGAATCTCCCCTGGGGTCCTTCCAGGGCTCAGTCATGGGTTTGTTCTTTGTAAAGAACATAGTCCTCCATTTGCCTCTCAGTGTTAGAGAATCACTCCCACTTCTTTCTTCTTCCTCTTTTTCTAACAGGGAAGAGAAAAACCTGACTCCTTGTTGGTTCTGTTTCTTTGACTTTACCCTTTGCTTTTTGTTGCATTTGTTAGTACAATCATACATAATGACCTGCCTTAGGAAATCCTGCCCCTCTGCCTGAATGTTAAACTTAAGTGTCTTTGTTCAGCACACAGGGAGGCAATCTGATCCTGCCCACCTGTGAATGTCTGCAGAAAGAAGAAATTAACACACCTCCTCTCATCTGCTGGCCAAACCAGGAAATGTTTAACAAAACTAATGGCCTTTTTTAGTTCAGTTCAGTCACTCAGTTGTGTCTGACTCTTTGTGACCCCATGAAGTGCAGCATGCCAGGCCTCCCTGTCCATCACCAACTCCCGGAGTCCACCCAAACCCACGTCCATTAAGTTGATGATGTCATCAAACCATCTCATCCTCTGTCATCTCTTCTTCTCCTGCCCTTAATCTTTCCCAGCATCAGGGTGTTTTCAAATGAATTAGCTCTTTACACCAGGTGGCCAAACTATTGGAGTTGCAGCTTCAAAATCAGTCCTACCAATGAACACTTAGGAATGATCTCCTTTAGAATGGACTATTGGTTGGATCTCCTTGCAGTCCAAGGGACTCTCAGGAGTCTTCTCCAGCACCACAGTTCAAAAGGATCAATTCTTTGGCACTCAGCTTTCTTTATAGTCTAACTCTCACATCCATACATGACCACTGGAAAAACCATAGCCTTGACTAGACAGACCTTTGTTGACAAAGTAGTATCTCTGCTTTTAATATGCTGTCTAGGCTGGTCATAACTTTCCTTCCAAGGAGTAAGCGTTTTTTAATTTCATGGCTGCAGTCACCATCGGCAGTGATTTTGGAGCCCCCAAAAATAAAGTCAGCCACTGTTTCCACTGTTTCACCATCTATTTCCCATGAAGTGATGGGACCAGATGCTATGATCTTCGTTTTATGAATGTTGAGCTTTAAGCCAACTTTTTCACTCTCCTCTTTCACTTTCATCAAGAGGCCCTTTAGTTCTTCTTCACTTTCTGCCATAAGGGTGGTGTCATCTGTATATCTGAGGTTATTGATATTTCTCCCAGAAATCTTGATTCCAGCTTGTGCTTCCTCCAGTCCAGCGTTTCTCATGATGTACTCTGCATATAAGTTAAATAAGCAGGGTGACAATATACAGCTTTGACATACTATTTCCTATTTGGAACCAGTCTGTTGTTCCATGTCCAGTTCTAACTGTTGCTTCCTGACCTGCATAAAGGTTTCTCAAGAGCAGGTCAGGTGATCTGGTATTCCCATCTCTTTCAGAATTTTCCACAGTTTCTTGTGATCCACACAGTCAAAGGCTTTGACATAGGCAATAAAGCAGAAATAGATGTTTTTCTGGAACTTTCTTGCTTTTTCGATGATCCAACGGATGTTGGCAATTTGATATCTGGTTCCTCTGCCTTTTCTAAATCCAGCTTGAACATCTGGAAGTTCACGGTCCAAGAATTGCTGAAGCCTGGCTTGGAGAATTTTAAGCATTACTTTACTAGCATGTGAGATGAGAGCAATTGTGCAGTAGTTGGAGCATTCTTTGGCATTGCCTTTCTTTGGGATTGGAATGAAAACTGACCTTTTCCAGTCCTGTGGCCACTGCTGAGTTTTCCAAATCTGCTGGCATATTGAGTGCAGCACTTTCACAGCATCATCTTTCAGGATTTGAAATAGCTCAACTGGAATTCCATCACCTCCACTAGCTTTGCTCTTAGTGATGCTTCTTAAGGCTTATTTGACTTCACATTCCAGGATGTCTGACTCTAGATGAGTGATCACACCATTGTGATTATCTGGGTTGTGAAGATCTTTTTTGTACAATTCTTCTGTGTATTCTTGCCACCTCTTCTTAATATCTTCTGCTTCTGTCAGGTCCCTACCATTTCTGTCCTTTATTGAGCCCATCTTTGCATGAAATATTCCCTTGGTATCTCTAATTTTCTTGAAGAGAACTCTAGTCTTTCCCTTTCTATTGTTTTCCTCTATTTCTTTGCATTGATCACTGAAGAAGGTTTTCTTTTGTGTGTGTGTGTGTAATAAAGTTTTATTAAAGTATAAAGGAGATAGAGAAAGCTTCTGACATAGGCATCAGAAGGGGGCAGAAAGAGTACCCGCTTGCTAGTGTTAACAATGAAGTTATATACTCTCTAATGAATCCAAAGAATGTCTGGAGGTTGTAAAGACCTCATCAGACCTACTCCCATAATTTACATTTTAAGGTAACACTGTCCTCAGGCAAGATACATCCTTGTAAAGACCAGGTCTACTCCCATAATTAACATTTTAAGATAACAGAAGGTTTAATCCAAAGACTGTCCTTAGGCAGGATACATTATTGTTATATAATCCTAAGGAATGTGGAGAAAGAAAAAAAGTTTGTCCTTTCTTCCTCCTTGAGAATTCCAGACCCCTCTCTCTTTGGGGACCCCTAGACTCCCTATCAACCTGCCTAGGAACTGACTCTCTCATTCCCCCCTTTTCTTTTAGGAGAATTATGTTGCCTAGGGAAAAGGGGCGTCGTTCTCGTTCCATAACTACTTCCGAGCTGATAAGGGGCGTTGTCCCTAAATTGGTGAGGCAACATATTCTCCTAATCCTCATATTGAGGATATCTGATCCAGGGGCCCCAAATAGTAGTTGGAGGAAGCTACAGCAGTAGCAGGAGTTTGAGCAACCATTTGTAACTTAAAAGTTTTCATGCGGCTAGAAACAAATCCAGTTACACAATTACAGATGCAGGGAGCAAACAGCAAAAACAAAACACCAGAATTATTGTAATTAAGATAGTTGTCCACCATGGGGAACTAGTTAATGTCTCCCAAAGTGAGGCAATTGAGGAATCAAAATTAAAAGTCACATTATGTCCATAGTTAGAGTACAAAGTTGCACCAGTCCATTTTAGGGTTGGTAGATGTCATCAGATGAAGAAGAGGCATCGCATGTGATTGTTGTCGAAGGTATTCACAGACTTGGAGAAAGTCTTTTTCTTGAAGTGGGGATGTCCACCACAGGAAGCCTTCCACTGACGAAGAGGGGAGCTCTCTGCAGACCCAGCAGTTAGACCGATTGTGGAATGTAGCATAGGAGTGAGCCCAGGACAGGAATATATTGTCTTGAGGATACAACAGCAGACTCAGGATATTTGGAGTCAGCAGAAGTAGACTCACATAGATTATCAGGCCCATCCGCTGCCCTTTGCTTAACTCTAGAGCTCGGGTCAGGGCCACAAGCTCCGCTAACTGAGCACTGGTTCCCTGGGGGAGAGATTTTGCTTCCAAAACCTGTTCAGCAGTCACCACAGCATAACCTGCTTTACGCTTTCCATCCTGAACAAAAGAACTGCCATCTGTAAATATTTCCATGTCAGGATTGTCTAATGGGGTATCCTTTAGATCCTCCTGAGCTGCATAGCTCAAAGTTAGGAATTGAGAACAATCGTGATCAGGTGTTTCATTTTCCTTCTCAGGCAGGATTTAAATTTCCAGAAACTTTAAGCTTAGTTACTGGTCCTTCTAACAACAATGACTGATACTTAAGAAGCCTACTGTCTGTCATCCAAATATTAACCTTAGAATGTAAGATTCCACTCACATCATGAGAAGTCAGTACATTTTCGTCCATTAGTTATTTTTAAAGCTTCAGGTGCTAATAAAGCCGCTGCCCCAATTACTCTTAGGCAGTGGGGCCACCCACATGAAACTACATCTAATTCTCTGTTTAGATAAGCAATAGGTTGTTGGTGAGGCCCTCGGGGTTGTGTCAAAACTCCCAATGCCACACCTTTTCTTTCAGTGACAAACAAATTAAATTCTGACCCTGTGGGCAAGCTCAGAGCTGGAGAGCAGTCTGAAGAACCTTAAAAGCCTTTTGAGTTTCTGGAGACCAAACCAGTTTGTCGGTTTGGGCCTGCTGAGTTTCAGCTATAAGTTTATATAAAGGCTGAGCAAGTTCCCTGTAACCCGGAATCCAAATGTGACAGTAACCTGTGATTCCCAAAAATCCTCTCAATTGTCTTAAAGTCATAGGTAGGGGGTGATTTAGTATAGGTTTAATTCTCTCAGGGCCTATGGCCCTAGTCCCTTCTGATATGATTAGGCCCAGATATCTAACCGATTGTTGACAAAGCTGAGCCTTTTCTCTTGATACCTTGTAACCACAGCCTGCCAGAAAGTTTAAGAAATCCTCTGAAGCTTGCGAACAAGCTTCCTCTGTCTCAGCACAGAGCAAAATATCATCTACATATTGTAACACCACTGCTTCAGAGCAGAAGAAGGTTTTCTTATCTCTCCTAGCTATTCTTTGGAACTCTGCATTCAAATGGGTATATCTTTCCTTTTCTCCTTTGCTTTTCGCTTCTCTTCTTTTCACAGCTATTTGTAAGGCCTCCTCAGACAGCCATTTTGCTTTTTTGCATTTCTTTTTCTTGGGGAATGTCTTGATTCCTGTCTCCTGTACAATGTCATGAACCTCCGTCCATAGTTCATCAGGCACTCTGTCTATCAGATCTAATCCCTTAAATCTATTTCTCACTTCCACTGTATAGTCGTAAGGGATTTGATTTAAATCATACCTGAATGGTCTAGTGGTTTTCTCTACTTTCTTCACTTTCAGTCTGAATGGCCTTTTTACCCTCCGCTTTTCTCTTCTATTTAAAAAAAAAAAAAACTGGCATCCAGACTCCGTTGAGATGTTTTTCAGGGACACCACCTTCTTGGACACCCCATTTTCCAAATAAAGTAGCTATTCTTTGCCTCTGCACCTTGTCTCTCGATTCACTGGCCTGTCATTTGCAGAGCAATGTTAGACCAGAGACATTGTCATACTCTTCTTTTCTTCTCCACACTAGCATGATTCTTTCAAGGAGGGCATGTTTTTATAAAACAAAGAAAGCCTATATAAATAGGCAATCTTACCACACTGAATTAACCACATACGGAAGCCTAATTACTTCCTTGAGGAGAGATGTAGGCATGTCCCCCTCTGCCTTGCAGAGCAATAAAGCTATTCCTTTCTACTTCTTGTTTCTGATATTCAATTCAGCACCAGTGCACAGCTTTTAGCATCAGGTAGAATGAAATAAATACTAATATTTTAAAACATCATTTGACATAAGGCTATAAATAACCATGTAAAAAGATATTTATTTATTTGGCTGTGCCTTAGTTGCTGCAGACAGGACTCCTGATCTCTGCTGTGGCATGCAAACACTTAGTTGCATGTGGGGAATTCAGGTCCTAAACCAGGGATCAAACTCAGGCCCCCGGCATTGGACACACAGAGTCTAAGCCACTGGACCATCAGGGGAGTCCCAGTAAGTACTGTTTTGTTTTAATTTTACAAACCTTTGGGTGATAAAAGGAGAGGTAAAAAGGACCAATTGAGGAATATTTGGGGAAGTAGTGGGCCTGGCGTGCTGCAGTCAATGGGGTCGCTAAGAGTTGGACATGACTGAGCGACTGAACTGAACTGAACTGAATGGGCAAAAGAACCTAGATTTAACTTTGGGATTTTAGGGACCTCATGAATTCATTTGCTCTACAACTCAAACTATAACCTCTTAACACTGTTAATAATCCAATATCCAGTGACATCAACTAACAGATCTCCGATGGCCTTTTCTACGTCTGAGGACTAACTTGGAGGCTGAAGATATTATTTAAATTGTTTTTCAATTCTACCAATGATTATTTGGGGCTAATTTTATGTCTCTGCCCAACTGAACATACTTTGTAAACCACAAATCAAAGTCTAATATATGCAGGTTTGAATTCATCCAAAATGAAACACTCAACTCATAGAAGGTAAGATATAAAAGGCTTAATCAACCCGTCAATATCCATTCTCTGAGTTTTAAGCAATCTGCAAAATAATCCTCAATTCTACTTCTTAGAAAATATGCCAGATGAAAATAAATCTTTAGCCTTATCATTTATAAGTTGTCTAAGATTGTCTGAGAGTGCTAAGTCATAACCACTGGACCATCAAGGAATTCCTAGATTGTCTTCTTAAGTGATGGATAGCCAGTGATGGATTTACAACTGGATTGAATTTGCATTTTAGGCCAACATTTTTGTTTGTGTGTGTCCTCTTTGGAGCATGAGAGCTTTCTCTAGTTGTGGCATGGACTAAGTCACCCTGATGCAGGATCTCAGTTCCCCAACCAGAGATCGAACCTGTGTCCCCTGCATTGGAAGGCAGATTCTTAATCACTGAGCCAACAGGGAAGTTCCATCAATTACTTCCTTAATCATTATCGAGTTTTCAGTCCTTATGTCACTCACCCTTTCTGTGCCCTCTGACCTTGTTACCTATTCCCTCTCTCCTGGGTCCTTCCCTTTACTATCATCTCTGATACCATTCTGCTTGGTAATTTTCCTGGCAGCACTTACACAGTTCTTAGCTGAGAATCCTCTTTTCCTGTTCCCCAGGGTTCTGTTACTCTCTCCTTCCGCAAACACTACCTAAGATACTGCATCCACTATTATGACTTCAGCTGCCACTATACTGATGACTACAAAACACTATCGATGTGTCTCACTTGTCCACTGTGCATTTCCCCAAATGTAGATATTCCCTGAGGTGCCCTTTCCTGGTTCTTTTCTCTTCTCTCATGATCTGTTCTCTCTAATTGGTTCACTTCCTCCCAGGAGTTGAATTTCCATCTTTTCATCACAGAATGCCAAATCAGGATGTCTAGCCTAAAAGTCTTCTGAGATTCAGGACCATATGCCCCACTGCCTATTGGTGGATCTCTACCTGGATGAACAGGAAGCATGTCAAACGCATAAGTAAATACTAAGAGGCCATCTTCCAAGAAGCCCCATCTTTTCTCTCACAATCACAATCTTAGTAAGTGCTATGGGGCCCAGAGTAGGCAGCTCCCAAATGTGTTTCAAAGGCATGTCAATTATTTTGAATTAAAATTACTTAAGAAGTGACCAATACAAGAGGAATACTGACCAATATTTCTGTTTCTCTGAAAATTGGAAAAAAGTCTTTCATGTGAAAGGTTTTCCCAGCATCTGGAGATAGAAACATCCTTATCACTAAAGGTAGGAAATTTAGAGGCTGTGATGCCCATGTAAACAAGGCTGGTTAATTCTTTAATTTACTACCCTAAAAGTCCAAACTCTGTTTAGATGTCTCACTAATTGATCTAAAACTTAAGTTTCAATGTCTTGTCAATACCTCATAAATGTATTATTTCTTTGTCTAAAAAGTGTAACAGGTGGCTCAGATGGTAAAGAATCTGCCTTCCATGCAGCAGACCTGGGTTTGATCTCTGGGTTGGGAAGATCCCCTGGAGGAGGGCATGTAAATTGGTGCAGCCACTGTGCAAAACAGCATGGAGGTTTCTCAAAACCTAAAAACAGAGGTACCCAGCAATTCCACTACTTGTATATATCCCCCCAAAATAAAAACACTACTAATTTGTAAAGACACCAGCACCCCAGTGTTCATAACAGCATTATTTACAATCAATTGCCAAGATATAGAAGCAACTGTGCCTATCAACAGATGAACAGATAAAGCAGATGTTGTGTGTGTGTATACATACATGTATTTCATAAAATGAAATATTGCTCAGCCATAATAATAAATGAAATATATCCATTTGCAGCAACATGGATGGACTTGGAGGGTGTTATGCTAAGTGAAGTAAGTCAGAGAAAGACAAAGAGTATGTGACATCACTTATGTGTAAAATCTAAAATATACAGTAAACTAGTGAATATAACAAAAAAGAAGCAGACTCACAGATCTAGAGAACGAACTAATGATTACTAGCGAAAACAAAGGAGGAAGGGGAAGAGGGACAGGGGAGGGGCAAAGGGGGTGATGCAGTGATAATTTTGAAGCTGAGATGATTTAGGCTGTTTCAATGAGGTCAACTAATTTATTATTGTTTTTGCAGTCCTAACTTCTTAGAAAGGAATCAAATTGAAATTTTACGAACAGTGAAGAATATAGAGGCAAGAATGAGTAAGTTTATTGAAAGGAGACAAGGCCAAAGCCAGTTGAGGAACTGGATTTGATAGATAATCCAATGTTTTAAAGAAAAGGATGAGTACTTGATGGTGAGAAAGAAGCAAAGCAAAATTCTAAGACAGATAAAGAGTTCAAAAAGCAGGAATGATCAACTTTATTTGGTGACAATGGATTGAAGAATAATGAGAAACTAATAAATTTCATAGATAATGGGAGGTGAGGAAAAAGAGATGAATTAGAGAGTTATAAAAAACTGGTGCTGAAAAACACAAATGTTAGTAAGTATCATAATTAAATCTCTGTGGGATGTTATCCCTCTAATATACGCTTTACCATTATTGTGTAAGACAGGCTCATCATAGCAAGCTCTCTTAGTGTGTCCTAAGACAGTTAAAATGGCAGCCCACTCCAGTACTCTTACTTGGAAAATCCCATGGACAGAGGAGCCTGGTAGGCTCCAGTTCATGGGGTTGCTAAGGGTCAGACATGACTGAGCAACTTCACTTTCACTTTTCACTTTTCACTTTCATGCATTGGAGAAGGAAATGGCAACCCACTCCAGTATTCTTGCCTGGAGAATCCCAGGGACAGGGGAGCCTGGTGGGCTGCCGTCTATGGGGTCGCACTGAGTCGGACATGACTGAAGTGACTTAGCAGCTTAGCAGCAAGGCAGTTAAAGAGAATGTACTATTAGTTTAATTTATGTGTGACCTTCACTTCACCTTTGCCCACTCTTCTAAAGCAAATGTCCGGTTCTTCTATGCCCCTTCAAAAAAAAAAAAAATTTTCTACTTAATTTATCAGCTTTCCAAGGTGAAATAAGTTGAATGTTTTAATAGTAAATCTCAAAGTAGAGTGTGTTTAATTACTGACCTTACATTTTTTATTATGTGTAAAATTGAAATAAAGCTATTTTTTCCAGATGAAAATATGCCAACTGAGTCTCTGTATTTAGGGTCAAAAATAAAGCTAACATACTAATGAGAGTATTCTTTCCCTTTGCTAGTTTCAATGAATAAAATTAGAAGATTTAAACCCACATTTACTTATTGTTCTGTGTTCTGCTTTTGTATTTAAATAGCATTTAATTTTAACATGGTCATCTGCTTTTCACATTTGGTAAGGCATAGAGAAACACCTATTAGTGTTTTTGGACATTTTTCTATATCCTGTGAGCAGCAGTGAGTCTCCTTATAGAATGTAGGGAAATTCCCTCACAGGTGTTGGGGGACTCCTCTTCTCTGCCCCCATTTAAAATAATTTAGCTGACTTCTCCTTTTAGTTATACATTTGTGTAAGACAATAATAAAGAAAATGTAAACAATACCATAAAAGTAGCTATTAATGAGCTTTTCTTTAGGATATACTTCCAAAATTAATATAGAAATACCAGGTCATAGGAGCTGGTAAATACTGCAGGTCTTATCTCACTGAGTACCTGTTTACAGCTGCTTTCATTTATTTAACAAATATTCACTAAGATCCAACTAGGTATCAGGCCTTGCTCTAGACACTAAAGATGCAGCAGGAACCCACTGATGATCAAACACCAAAATCCCTGCCCTCTAAACAATTTAGAAAAGAGAGAAATATAAGAAAGAGATTAGAAATATACTTTATCCTATGATAATACACTGAAAAAATTAAGTAGTTAAGGTGGCTGGGAAGCAGTAAGGGTACTATTTTATACAGTACAGTCATGGATGGTTTCTCTGGTAAGGAAACACTGGAGCAGAGATCAGAAGAGGTGAGGTAGCAAACGGAATGTGTATTGAGACACAGCACTGACATACAGTGACTGACCAGCAGAAATATCCTGAGGGAGAGCTGTGGTTAACATCAAGGAGTGTGGGGTCAGAGTGGCTGGAGTCCACTGAGAAATGGTGTAAGTAAGAGAAAGTGCAACCAAGAGGGGTGGGGACTGTGTACAGGCCTGGTGGAGCCTTGCCTGGCCTTTGGCATTTATTCTGTGAAACTCAGGAAGCCACTAGAGCTTCTGAGTTAAAGTGATTTAGATTGAGTTGTCTTTAAAAAGAAAATCCTGGGGACTTCCGCAGCAATACAGTGGTTAAGACTTTCTCTTGCAGTGCTGGGGGTGTGGGTTTGATCCCTGGTCTGAGGACTGAGGTCCCACATGTCAGGGGTACACACACACAAAAAAAAAATCACCCTGGGATTGACATATACACTACTATGTATAAAACAGATAACTAATGAGAACCTAGTGGATAGCACAGGGAACTCTATTATACTCAAGTGTGCTAAGTCACTTCAGTCATTTCTGACTCTGTGACCCCACGGACTGTAGCCTGCCAGGCTCCTCTGTCCATGGGATTCTCTAGGCAAGAACAGTGGAGTGGGTTGCCATTTCCTACTCCAGGGGATCTTCGGAACCCAGGGATTGAACCTGCATCTCTTAATGCCTTGGGCATTGGCAGGCGAGTTCTATATCACTAGCGCCACCTGGGAAGCCCAAATGCTCTGTGATGACCTAAATGGAAAGGAAATCCGAAACGGAGGGGATATATGTGTACATATAGCTGACTCACTGTGCTGTAGAGCAGAACACACAACACAGTTAAATGACTATATTCCACTAAAAATTAAAAAAAAAAAAAGACAACCTGGCTACACACTGGAGGAGAGAGAGTAGAAGCAGCGGTATCAGGTAGGAGGCCACTGCTGTGATCTGGTGAGAGATGACAGTGTTGGACCAGGGAGGCAGCAGTGCCTACCCATATTACTTTCATAGAAATATCACATACTAAGGTATCATATAGAAAAGTCCATCACAAATGGATAAACTCGATACATGCGCACAAACTAGACATGCCAGATGCTCCTTCATAATCCTTTCTAATCTCTAACCTTCAGGGAAACCTGATTTCTAATAGCATAGGTTAGTTCCACCTACTTTTGTACTTTATATAAAAAAATCACATAAAAGCATGAATAGGCTTCTTTCAACATTCTGTCAGACTCATCCACAGCATTACAATAGATCTCAGATAATTCTCATCACTACACAAATGCCAAGTATGACTACATCACACTGTACATACAAACTCTAGATATAGTTTAAAAGTAGAGCCCACAGAATATGAAGACAGAAGGCATGTATGGTATTTGAGAGAAGAGTGGACTGTAACTCCAAATATGGTCTGAGAAATTGGAACTGAAATACAGAAAACTGGGGAAGAGCAGGTTTGGGAGGAAAATCAGGATTTTGGTTTAGAACACATTAAGTTGAGATGTGTAGGATCCTCTCAACAGAGTCATCCAGTAGAGAGATATTTGAGCCTGTAGTTCTGAGGAGAGATACAAGTCAATGATAAAAATACGAGAGCTGCTTATGGAGCCACTGATCAAATCAATTACCTGGGGAGTGAGTTATAAGTAGAGAAGCATGTATGGGCCTGAGTGTGCCCTTAGACATTTGAACAAGCCTGTAGAATATAAACATTTGGCACATAAAACTAGCTCAGATTTTGGTTTGGGTTAAGTGTATTTTCCTTAGGCTGAGCCACTGTTGGGGACAGGGTTCAGCAGATGTAGGTAATGTTGTCAGTCAGCAGGTACACTGCTTGCTAAAAGTCATTCCTGTCCACGTAAACTCTGATCTAGTCCATTCACATCAACAGTACGTGAACCGAGAACTTCCAGATGTTCAAGCTGCATTTAGAAAAGGCAGGGGAACTAGAGATCATATTGCCAACATTCACTGGATCATAGAAAAAGCAAGAGAATTCGAAAAAATATCTACTTCTGCTTCACTGATTATGCTAAAGCCTTTGACTGTGTGGATCACCACAAACTGCAGAAAATTCTTAAAGAGATGGGAATACCAGATCACCTTACCTGCCTCCCAAGAAATACAGATTTCTCGGGAGGCAGGAAAAGAGGGAGGAAAAGAAGCAACAGTTAGACCAGACATAAAACAACAGACTGAGTCTAAGTTGGGGAAGGAGTACATCAAGGCTGTATATTGTCACCCTGCTTATTTAACTTATATGCAGAGTACATCATGCAAAATGCTAGGCTGGATGATGCACAAGCTGGAATCAAGATTGCCGGGATAAATATCAATAACCTCAGCTATGCAGATGACACCACCCTTATGACAGAAAGTGAAGAAGAACTAAAAAGCCTCTTGATGAAGGTGAAAGAGGAGAGTGAAAACTCTGGCTTAAAACTCAACATTCAAAAAACAAAAATGACGGCATCCGGTCCCATCACTTCATGGCAAAAAGATGGGAAAACAATGGAAAGAGTGACAGACTTTATTTTTTTGGACTCCAAAATCACTGCAGATGGTGACTGCAGCCATGAAATTAAAAGATGCTTGCTCCGTGGAAGAAAAGCTATGACAAACCTAGACAGCATATTAAAAAGAAGAGACATTACTTTGCCAACAAAGATAGTCAGAGCTATGGTTTTCTAGTAGTCATGTATGGGATGTGAGATTTGGACCATAAAGAAAGCTGAGCGCCAAAGAATTGACCTTTTTAACTGTGGTATTTATTGGAGAAGACTCTTGAGAGTCCCTTGGACTGCAAGGAAATCAAACCAATCAATCCTAAAGGAAATCAGTTCTGAATATTCATTGGAAGGACTGATGCTGAAGCTGAAGCTCCAATACTTTGGCCACCTGATGTGAACAGCCAATTCCTTAGAAAAGATGCTGATGCTGGGAAAAGATTGAAAGCAGAAGGAGAAGGGGACAACAGAGGATGAGATGGTTGGATGGCATCACCGACTCGATGGACATGAGTTTGAGCATGCTCTGGAAGTTAGTGATGGACAGGGAAGCCTGGTGTACTGCAGTCCATGGGGTCACAAAGAGTCAGACATGACTGACTGAACTGAACTGAATGCATTTACTTATTTCAATATGTGCAGAAGAAAAAGTGCACTTCCATATTAATTTAATCATAAAACTAAAAAACCGACAACATTATTATTAGAACTTTGAAACCTACGTTTCTCAGAGTAGTTGCCATTAAATGTGCAAAGGCTCAATAAATGTTGAACGAATAATTTCATATACAATTCAAGAATATTTAGTGACTATATATATCCATTTCACTGTGATATGTGAAAGTTAAAGAATCATCCTTACAATTTAGTTGAGAGAATGAACTCATTATATTAAATGTATCTAGATAATCTTCTTCCTGTGTGTGTGAAATTAAGTAGGGGCAGGAGATATATGTTCTTACCTGGGAAAGTGCCCTATCTCTTGAGACTGTATTCACAAAATCTCAAGTAAGACTGAACTGTTGGAAAGTTGAAGGTAGAAATCATGCTTTCCTGTGGTGACCACATTATCTCCAAGGATGTCTGAGTTCCATGTCCATCTCTGTTTATGAGTTGGAAAGCAAGGGGCTTGGCCAAGGTAAATGGGGAAATTTGAGGCTTTTTTTAAAGATCCCTTTGTGAATACTTCATTTTGGAAAAGTTCTTTGTTTTCTTCCTTGTACTATATTATTGTTCTCCCATAGAGATTGTTTGATTCACTCAGCTTAAAAAGAACAAAAAAACGAAACAATTTAAATCAACAACAACAAAGTATGCCCATTGCGGGCAGGGAAAGAAGTAAAGAGTAGAGGGGGATGTGAGGGGAGTGAAGTCCTAGGGACAAGCACAGTAGGGGCAGAGATCATCAAATTAAACAAGTAAACGTTGTAACATGCTTAGTCACTCAGTTGTGTCCAACTCTTTGCAACCACATGGACTATAGCCCACCAGGCTCCTCTGTCCATAGGGTTCTCCAGGCAAGAATACTAGAGTGGGTTGCCATGACCTCCTCAAGGGGATCTTCCCAACCCAGGGATCAATCCCAGGTCTCCCACATTGAAGACAGATTATTTACTGTCTGAGTCACCAGGGAAGCCCAGACATTGTAATAGGCAAGCCAATATGTATGGTTATAGCTGTAGACAGCATACCTTTAGTGGTTATAGTAACAAAAGCAGCGGAAAGCAAAGGTTAAAGTAAAAGAAACATCCAACATGGAATCAGTCTAACTCCATGTTGACATGTTGACTTGACTCCATGTTGGTTCTGTTTCTTCTACTTTCACCTTTGCTTTCTGCTGCCTTTGTCACTGTAACCACTAATGGGATGCTGTCTACAGCTATAACAATACATAATGGCCTGCCTTGGGGAACCCTACCCCTCTGCTTGAATGTTAAACTAAAGTGCTTTTTTTTAGCTCACAGGGAGACTTTCTAACCCTGCCCACCTGTGAATGGACACCACAAGAAAGAAGAAATTAACACATCCCTTGGCCAAGGCTGAGGCTGACCAAAGCAGGAGATGTTTTTCAAGACTTAACGGCAATTTTACTTTACATCTTCACCCCCTCTCTGTTCTATGAAAGAAACTAGCATCCAGCTCACCTTTCTGCATAAAATCATTATTCCTTGCCTCAACAATGCATTGCCCAATTTACTGGCTCACTGTGTAACTTGGACCGAGCTTGGACTCAGTAACAACATGATATCAGTGAAATTTAGGAGGTGAGAGGGAAAGACACTCTTTATACTCTGGAAGTTCTGTAGAGTTTAAGATAAGGAATGTCATAAAATCACAAGCTTTTGTGTGATGAACTGACAAGAAAAAATCCCCAGAAGTGTTCAGAAGAGAGAAAAAAAAAAACACAGTGAGGGAGTTGAAGAGGCGTTTCTAGAAAAGGTGAATCTAAGAGGGACGGTGCAGTTAACTGTTGTTTGTGTTCAGCCACTCAGTCATGTCTGACTCTGCGACCCCATGGACTGCAGCACATCAGGCTTCACTGTGTTTCACTATCTTCCGGAGTTTGCTCAAATTCACGTCCATTGAGTTGATGATGCTATCAGTCAGACACCCTAGTAGAGATTTCACTTCTGCTGGCTGGATGCAACAGAAAAAGGCCTCTTCCTGGAAGAGCATGGTTAATAATTTTCTGCAATTGGCTGAGTCACAAATGTCACATGACTAAATCTAATTAACTAGAAAGCTCCATGAACCTCAGATTTTGGCCCTGGCCATCCTCCTTTTGCACAGATTTCCAGCTCCTGGCTATCCAGCAGCTTCCCTAAGCTCCTCCTCTTTTTCCCATCAATGGTCACCAGGGTGCAAAGGACCCTAAAACGTGAAGATTAAATATTTTCAAGAGAAAACTCTGGTTGACAGCTGACTTGAAATAAAAAATGACCGATCACAACAGCAGACAACTAGGGGAATTAATTTAAAAAGAAGGAGGGGAACTGGTAGGAGAAAAAATCAAGACAAACCCTGTGAAGATTAGAGGCAGAAGGAAACATACCCAAGGTATGAAAGAGGTGAGGTGGGCTGAGTGAAGAGGGAGGACAAAGCCAGGTTGGCAAAAACTAAAAGCAGTTGCTTGTAGACCACCAATGCCTTCCTTTCCTTTCTTGTAAATGCATTTGCATTCTTTTTCCTGCAGGCCCCAGACTTGTAGGTAGCTGGGCTTTAGCTGCTCAACAGCTGCTACATTGTACCCTAGAGGCAACTGCTTTCACTGCCAGGCAAACTAATTCTTATGTAGAGATTGAACAATTAAGTACTTAGGTGTTCTGCCCTTGAAGGAAGACAGCAGATGTCACCACAACATTCGTGCGGGGAAAAGAAGAAATTTCTCTTCTGCAAATTTAAATGAAAACCTTGGAGCTGATTTTCCTTTAAAGGAATACTTCTATGTGGAATCTTAAAAAAAAAAAAAAGTACAAAAGAACTTATTTACAAAACAGAAACAGACTCACAGACATAGAAAACAAACATACCCTTATCAAAGCAGGAAGGGTAAATTAAGAGTTGGGGTTTAAAATATACACAACATTAATAGGGACAGAATAAGGGGACAAAGTAGGTGATTAAACAGTTAATCCCACTAGGGAATCTTATGTAGAGAGAAAAGTATGGAATACCTTGCAAATTAATGATCACTTAAAAAAGCAAGCTTGCTTAGCAACAAAACAGTGCAGCAGCTCAGGCCATGACCCCAAGCAATGAAACAATGGTGGAATAAGACCTACATCCTGCCCACTGAAGTCAGCAAGTTAAATGATACTTGAGAGAGGCTTCTTCTGCATAAACTAAGAGCAGAAATTAAGGGAAAAGGTGACAATATACTGAAACCTGAAAAGATGTACTATATATATATATATATATATACACATGCCTTTTTGTTCATTTCCATTGCACCTTGACAGTCCTGTTGGCCCATAGAAGGTCAAAAACTACCCCAAGACATGTAGGAGGAGTTAATGTCTCTCACAAGCACTCTAAATAGTACTAATAAACTCTTTCCTTACCTGTAATTCTGCCTCTCATTAAGTTCTTTTTTGTGCCAAGACAGAAAAACTTATGCTTTACTAAGAACCAAAATCTGGAGGAGAAAATGGCAACCCACTCCAGTATTCTTGCCTGGAGAATCCCATGGACAGAAGGCTGGTGGGCTATGGTCCATGGGGTCGCAAAGGGTCAGACACAACTGAAGTGACAAATACATTGTATTTGTACCCAAATACATTCTGCATTTTCACTACTATATAATAGATAACCAACAGGGCCCTACTCTATACCACAGGGAACTATATTCAATATCTGGTAATTACCTATAATGGAAGAGAAGCTGAAAAAGAATACATTTGTATATATATATTTTATATAAAACTTTGTGGAAAGCTAATTCCTTTTATTATTTCATACATAACTGAATCACACTGCTGTACACCTGAAACTAACACAACATTGTAAATGAGTTATATTTTAGTAAAACTTAAAAAACAAAGGAGGGCAGGCAACAGCACATTCAGTTAGATAATCTCTTTTAAAGGCCACTTGTTAATTTTCATTATATACATAAAACTAATCATATTTTAAATATATCCTAAGAAAATTTAGATATTTGCCAAGCAACTAAGGCTGAATACTAACTTGATTCTGCTAAATGAGACAATAATTCATTCTTTCACTTTAAGCACAATAAATGCATGTACAAAAGTGAAAGACCAAAGAAAGATGTTTTCTTCTAAACTAGAGGAGCTTTAAAAAGCAAAAGGATTTGGTGGCATAATTCTGATTATTTTTAGATTCCCATTCAAATACCTCAGAGTAACCAATAAAGAGAAGAAAGTCTTTTTTCATTATTGTACAGTTTATATTATTTACACTATGTCCTCCAATTCCTCTGGATATCAGACATTTGGGTATGTAAAATTTCAGACTGAAGAGTGCCTGTTTTACCCTACCTGTAGACATTTTAGAACCTTTATTTATTATGTGTATACATGCATACACACACACACATTTTGAAAAATTACAATCAGTCATGCATATATTTGTCCAAATTTCCTTAAATTTGAACTGTCTAGAAAGCTACTTCCTTTTATTCTTTCTTTGCTCAATTAAAATTTAGATACATTTAAGCAAGTATCAGATATTAACCTTCCAAAATATGAAATATAAAAATCAATTACATTGCATTTAAGAAACTATTAATTAGTGTCACCACATAAGAGCATGTCTTAAATTGCTTTTGACATATGTGATGTAATCTAAGGTTTCTTGGACATTCCTTATATTTTTCTCTTTTAAAAACTGTTTTCGTAAGCCAGCACTAGAAAAAGAAAAGAAAATACTATCTTTAAATCCTCTTCCTGGAGGTGCCTGAAACTGTACATTGGATATTTTATTATAGGGATACATATATACCTATAATAAATAGCTATAATAACATAGGTATATAAAATATACCCATGATAATACATAGTATATTCATATATATATGAATAAAATTTCAATTAAATGTGTGAAAGGATAAGTTGTATGAATTTTATGAAGCAAAAAGATACTTCCTGAGTAAACAGTAAGTGCAGAAATCTAAAATAATTCATAATAGACAAAAAGACATAACTGTCTTTCTACCTAAATCTAGAGAAGGGATTAGTTGGGACTGTCTTACCTCCTTAGGCCACTTGGGAAACTAGACCACATCAGGATCCTTAACCTGGGTTCTAAAAATGAGAGTTCACAAGGAGTTCATAAAACCCTAAAACTATATGTGTGGGTGTATGTGGTGTCTCTGCATAATTATGTATTTGATAGGAAGAGAGTCTTTAGTTTTTAATCAGACTTCAGAGACATGTGTGTTCCCCATATGAGTTTAAAAACTGAGCTAGAAGATTTCCAAGATTCTCAGAAACCATCTAAGTTTTATCAGATCAGGAGTGAAATGAACATCAGGTAAACATGAACTTTGAAGTTCAACATTCACTGCTCCTCTCTGAATGACTATCATCTGGTAATTTTCCACCCTGAACAATCCATCCATGGCATTCATGGGTAACATGGAGACATCAGGAGAGCGAAAAAGCGAAAGTTGCTTAGCCGTGTCCGACTCTTTGTGACCCCATGGACTACACAGTCTATGGAATTCTCTCCAGGCCAGAATACTGGAGTGAGTAGCCGTTCCCTTCTCCAGGGGATCTTCCCAACCCAGGAATCAAACCCAGGTATCCCACATTGCAGGCAGATTCTTTACCAGATGAGCCACCAGAGAAGCCCATTTTTCTCAACACACACACAAAGTGGGTAACTTGCCATTCTAAATGCCTAGCTTGGCACATCAGCCTGCCCTTGGCTAGAATAAAGTGCTTTTCTAACCAAGGGAATGGCTCTAATTTTAGGCGCAACCCATTAAAGGACGCTTGCTCCTTAGAAGAAAAGCTATTGACAAACCAAGATGGTGTATTAAATAGCAGAAATATTACTTTGCCAACAAAGGTCCGTATAGTCAAAGCTATGGTTTTTCCAGTAGTCATGTATGAATGTGAGAGTTGGACCATAAAGAAAGCTGAGAAACGAAGAATTGATGTTTTTGAACTGTGGTGTTGGAAAAGACTCTTGGGAGTCCCTTGGAATTCAAGAAGATCAAACCAGTCAAACCTAAATGGAATTAATACTGAATGTTCATTGGAAGGACTGATGATGAGGCTGAAGCTTGAATACTTTGGCCACTTGATGCAAAGACTTGACTCATTAGAAAAGACCTTGATGCTGGGAAAGACTGAAGGCAGGAGGAGAAGGGGACAACAGAGGACAAGATGGTTTGATGGCATCATGGGCTCAATAGCCATGAGTTTGAGCAAGCTCCATGAGATGGTGAAGGACAGGAAAACCTGGTGTGCTGCAGTCCATGGGGCCATAAAGAGTCAGACTGGACTGAGCGACTGAACAACAACAACTTAAGACAAGAGTTGGCAAACAATATCCCATGGGCTTAATCCTGCCTGCCACTTGTTTTTATAGTGCTTAAAAGCTAAAAATAGTTTTTATCTTTTAAAATACTTGTTGTCTCAAATATATATACATAATAGATTTGATTTTCCCTTTCAGGCAACAAACCTTAAATTATTTCTTGCTCTTCTTAGAAAAACAAGTTTGCTTACATTTCGTCCAAAAAAATAAATGTCACAGTGAGACAGACATAAAAGAAAATAAATTTCATTTAATCTGATTTATGAATATGGATTGCAAGCATCTTAAATACAATATATATATAGACACATAATATATCTCAAAATATTAAGAATATCCATACATTATTCATATTTATTACGATGAAATTATTTCCTCCAGGAGTTCAAGAATGTTTCAATATCAGAATCTTCAAGAATATAGTTAACATATTGAAAGGTTAAAAGAGAAAAACTAGAAGCATGAAGGAAAAGCACGTAAGGATATAATGGAATACAAAACTGTCATGACTGAGGCTGTACTGGAAACAATGAGACACCACTGTTTGATTCAGACAGATCTAGTCCAACAGGTCACATCATTTGTTTTCTGTGTATGTGTTCAACTGTGTCCGACTATTTGCAACCCCATGGACTGTACCCCACCAGGATCCTCTCTGTCTATGGAATTCTCCAGGCAAGAATACTGGAGTTGGGTTGCCATTTCCTATTCCAGGGGATTTTCTTAACCCAGGGATCAAACTCACATATCTTGTATCTCGTGCATTGGCAGGCAGATTCTTTACCACTGTGCCACCTGGGAAGCACTATGTCATTTGGTTTATTTGAGTTTAAAAAAATAAAAATTGTCTCCTTTCATTCCTGTTCCTGGCAAAAGAAACACCAAAACTGGTGGACTTTAGCTACCTGGACATTTCTTCCTTGCAAATATATACCCCGTCTTTGTTATCTTTCCACCAACTCATTTAGAGAAGTATTATGGAGAAATGAGGATGTCATTTTTTTCCCTCTTATAGGGAAAATCAGTTTGTCATTAGATGTTTCATTAAATAAAATGTGCTCTGATTCCCATACTTCTTTCTGGGAAAGTGGGTCTTAATTCTATATCCTATGCTGATGCATCAAGTGTCCAATACAGAGAATGACACAACCTTGGTGCTGCACACACAACAGTGCTGTGGTGAAGTTAGTGGGCCAGGGAGCACACAGCCTGCCTCTGAATCTCTGTTTTAGTAATAATTAAAATGTCACCCTGCTGGTAAGTCATCCTGTTCCTCGAAGCACCAGTTTTTTTTCATTTAAAAATCAAGGATAATAATAATAATACACACACACACACACACACACTATAAAAATGCCTGGCCTAGAGTAAGAGTTCAGTATATATTGACTCTTCTTATAGTAAAATATATATAGTAGAGAAATCTCTCAGTTATTGATAGCTTGCTTTTATTTTAGGTCATTTTACAAATAGGGCTTCCATAAGGTCCAGCTGTATAGTAAATAGTTCCTCTTTTAGAGTCCCAAGAGCTCTACTCTAGAATTAATGCAAATTCCCTCCTTTTCAGTTGGTTTGATGAGGCTTGAATATCTGCAACAATGCTCTGGTGGGAAAGCTGGGCCACAGGCTGCACAGATGTGGTTTAAGCCAGCTGGTGCCCAAGCAGGTCTTGCATATGAAAGTCAAGCTAATCTGCATAAAGCACGTTGTAAGCTAATTCCAAGGGGATTGTTTCATTATTTGTAAAGGAGTACTCATGGAACATACTCTTAGCATTTAATAATAATAAAAAAAAATTAGAAATTGTACCAATGAGACTGGGCTCTTTCACCAATTCCATGTGATTTTGGCTCAAATAATGAAAAGAGCTGGAGATTAAACTAATTCTTTTATCTCCTGGGCTACATAATCAGGAAATGTATTATCTGTGGAATATAAGAACAGCCATCTGTTCACAATTTAAAAATGTATGATATTATTACAAAAATATGATGTCATTATTTCACTGTTTTTGAAATATGAGGAACAAACAATGAAAGATAAGATATTCAGGTGGCATTTCAGAACTATTTATGATATGTGGATCTAAATTTCTGTATGTGCTGATATATTTGGCAATGATTTTATCCCAATTGAGCTGATGATGGCTGCTGTTCAATTGTCTGAGTGATTCCTTTTTATATAGTGTTTCTTCCCCTGACCATTCTAAACTCGTCTTAGTATTTTAATGTAGCTTTTATAAGAATGTAAATTTGAAAAGTCCTTAGTTATAGAGAAGATAACTGTTATCATAATACTTGTTTTCATAATGCCCAGACATAATCATGCCAAAAAGAATCACATGGTACCTCTCTACTTTTATATACTGGCTGCTCATTATTTATTTAAAAAAATAACAAAAGCATATGAGTTGGCATGATCTTTTAGGCATTCAGTTCAGACATATATAAACAAAACAAAACAAAAAACTGTTGTTACCCTAAAGGAACCTAGCGACTAGTAAGATCTGCCCTATGAAGTCAGCAACACGACTGAGTGAAGAGGGCAAAGGTAATCCAGTAGTTTTAAGGAACCAAATAAATGATAATTGTTTGAAGAGCCCATATTTTAAATTTATGGATAAATTAAAGGTTATTATTTTCATTAGTTTGTGCCTGAACATCTCTCTTTCTACTCAAATAAACTTTGCGGACTTAAATCTTCCAAGTCTGCAGCTCATAAAACAGGAATATAATCGTACAACTCTTGCCTATTAAAACTTAATAAGTGATTCTCAGGGTTCTATTTACATGACTTTTCCCTTAATTATACCCTTACCAACCCTAGAGAGAATTTTGAGTTATGAGACTAAAGTACTTTCTAATCTTCATAGAAAGGAGGATTTATGAGATTTATCCAGCAAATTTAGAAACTGCAATAACAAAGTTCGTATTACATTACCATTCAAGAGCGCCATCTGGCCCCTGGTAGAGGTGGTGGTTATGGAAACCGTGAAGTGTGTAATACCAAGCACGAAACTCAAAGGTACAGACAATGAAAAGAACAACATAAAACAATACTTCTCTTTGTTCTCAAAATATGAAAAATATTCCACATGCCTTCTACTTCACTGTTGTATCTTGGTGGGCCTCAACTTTCATTTTTAAAAAACACTAGAACTTATCTGAGTTTCCCTTATATTCCAAATACTGTTTGATTCTTTGATATTTGCCCACCCTTATTTGTAGCCTCTTGAAAAATGCTAATACTGGTAATGTCAAAATATGTTAAGTAAATCAATCTATTACGGTAGCACGGCTAAAAGTTAAAGCAAATAAAAATTTAAATAGACATAACTGTCTGGATCCTCTACAACCACAATACCATAAAAATGAAGAATCTTTAAAACAGAATATAAAAAGGTCCAGGGCTTCAGTCGCTATCAGAACTGCTTTCTAAACTGTCATTCATTCCTTGTTGACCATACCAAATGGCTAGAACCCAACACTGTCCATCTTTCAGCAGCTGCTGCCATTGTTAAGTCTTTCCTAAGAGCATTGTCTCCTTCCCAAGCAGAGCTCAAATTAGATGAGCTCAGTAGTATTAAAGATACAGTCCAGCCAAAAATGGGTGACTTTGAAATAATCTTCAATGATAGACTTCATTCCTAATGTCCTAATGCAGGTTGAGTTATAGGATTATTCATCTTTGAAAGTTACAAATGTCCAAGGTAAGAAGAAATGATTCTCCATGCCTTGAAAGCTTAGGAATCTATCCCTTAGTAAGTAGCGTGAAAGTGAGGGAGAATAAGGCTCAGAATATGTGATATTGAGGCAGAGACTTTACACAAACTGAATATTATTTTGTTGGGTGCTATATGGTCAGGGCACTCAAGATGGCTGTTCTTTTGCTCTCTGTACATCTCCTGACTGACCAGTGCCTGTTTCACCTACACCCTACTCACATGACTGACTGACCTTCCTACAGACCTGCCCTTGGACCCAGCTAGTGATTGTTCCCACTAGCTTTTCAAAGGGGTTGTAAGTGGTGTGCCCTTCTGCAGGTTTTCCTGGTAACTGACGAGCCTACCTTATGTCAATCCCTCCTATAACGAGTAACCCTCCCTCTACCCTGTCATGCAAATGGTGGGTGTCACTCTAGGACCTTGCTTCTGACAGGTAGGCTCCCCCATCCATTAAACCATTGATGTTTCTGTCACTGACTCCAGATTCTTTCTTTGATCTTGAAGCTGGGAAAGTAAAGGCCTTGCAGGCCTGCATGGTACAACTCAACAGGTGCGTTTAAAAAATAATCTAATAGCCCTATTTTGTAGTTATTAATTGGTTTTATAGATAGTTTTTAGTTCAATCCTAAACTCCCGGAGTTGGTTATGGACAGGGAGGCCTGGCGTGCTGCGATTCATAGGGTTGCAAAGAGTCGGACACGACTGAGTGACTGAACTGAACTGAACTGCTCTATTTACTCAAAACCATGCCTTCTTCTCAGAGCTGTTTCCCAAAGCTCTCCTAGGAATGGGGCCTTGAACCATCACATGTGATCACAGGACTGCCCAGTTCCTCTGTGACTCCATCCCTGGCACACAATGACTAGAAGAAGGTTGTCACAGTCACTTACTACTCATTAAAAAACAAAACAAAACAAACAAACAAACAAAAAACAACCCTTTCTTATTTTCTGTGACAGGGGTTAAGGGACAGCAGGAGTCCTCTGAACTCACATATACAGGCCCATTCAACCACAGGATCAGCTGTGCTAGAGGATTGAAATTGCCCTCACTCACATTTTTAGCAATTGGCACCAGTTGTTGGCTGGGGACTGGGGTTAGCTCGGATGCCTCATCTCTTTTTCTGTGCAGTCTTTAAACTTGGGGTCTTCAAGCATTGGTTTTCTAAGGTCAGTGTTACAACAGGACACAATCAAAAGCTATAAAACCTCTTGAGATCTGGGTGTAACTCACTCACTGTCACTTCTGCCATAATTGGTCAGTCAAAGCAAGTCATAAAGTATCCTAGGTCCAGCGGGTGTATAAACAGATTCCGCCTCTTGTTGAGAGGAGTGATGGAGTCACACTGCAAAGGAACATGGGCCCATTGGTAGCAGCCACCTTTGAAAAAAAGTCTACCACATGAGGTGGGCACCTCATCCAAGATGCTCCTTAACACAGCATTCAGATTCTATTCTAACTCATACAAAGGAGTGAATTAACTCTGCCTCTCTCTGTTGAAACTCAGATGGTATTGGTGGTATCCATCCAGTTAGCACTTTGAGGACAGCAGAATAATACACGGTTATCAGCTTGAAAAAAAATTGGCTCAAAGAAGGACAAAGCTGAGACACGTGGAGGAATTCATGACATCTCAGTCCCTGATCTGGCTCTCCCTGAGGCTTCTCAGAGGTGCCTTGAGATACTTTTTGTCCATAGGATACCTTCCCTCCTTGGTGAACTTAATTTGGATAGGATTCTGTCACTTGTCCCTAAAAAATAGTCTTAAACTCACACAGATATACAGATATATACAAATATACATACATATACATATCCATGTATATACATAAGCAGATACATATGTATGTCTGTGAGTATATATATGTATATGCATGTGTGCATGCTTGGTCGTTCTGTCATGTCCGATTCTGCAGCCCCGTGGACTGTAGACCACCAGACTTCTCTGATGTTTTTAGACAAGAATACTGGAATGAATTTAGGCAAGAATTCTGGATGTTTTTAGGCAAGAATACTGCAGTGGTTGCCATTTCCTCCTCCAGGGGATTGTCCTGACTCAGGGATTGAACTCGCATCTCCTGTGTCTCTTGCATTGGCAGGCAGATTCTTTACCACTGAGTCACGTGGGAAATTCCTATATATGTGTATATATTCATGTGGTTTTCAGTTTATGATATAGTGCTCTTCACTCCAGTTTTTCCAGTTCTCATGGCTGTTTCCACATTACTGGATGCTTTTTAAAATGTTGTTCCAATTTATTTTCTGGAGGTAAATGCACTTGGAAGGCTTACAGGGAAAAAAAAAATGTGTAAGTAAGCAAACACTAAAACACACCTAATTCCACAGTGAAATAAAGTTCCTAAAATAGTACTTTAATGTGTGACAGATCAACTAAAAATGCTACATTTAAGTCTTTGAACATTTTCAAAAAATTCATTCTGGCATTACCAATAGCCTAAGATGAGTATAGCATAGTGCCTTGCATTGGGTACATGAAAATGACCAAATATCCCAGGTCATCATGATGCTTATAACTCAGGCAGAGAGCATATAAGCACATATATGTCATGTGTAAGCACCAAAAAGTTAATTGCCAAAACAGGTATGCAACCAGTTGACAGTTGGTCCATAACATCTACTTCCTACTTCCTCTACCTTTTGAGAATATTAGCTGAACACATGGGCGATCAGCCAAAGACTATATTCCCCAGCCCCCTTTGCCATTATATAATCTAGGAAGTAGGTTCTGAACAATGGGAAATGAGTGGCTGTGATGTGTACCCTTGAGACTATGTTCTCCTGCTCACTGTACCTCTTTCTGAAGTAAACTCACTGAGAGAAAGCGGAGCAGCTACCTTGGACTGAGAAGTAAAAACCACACACTGAGAACAGCAGACATTGACCACTCACTCACCTCTGAACTGTTATCTTATTATCTAGGGCATTGCACTTTGTATCTTTTTATTATACATCATTGAGTCAACGGACATGAGTTTGAGCAAACTCCAAGTGTAGTGAAGGTTGGGGAACCTGGGGTGCTGCAGTCCATTAGGTCGCAAAGAATCAGATATGACTGACTGACTGAACAACAATAGCATATATATTAACTATAGTTGTCCACTGGTATCCACATAGGATTGCTTCCAAGATCCACTGCAGAAACCAAATCCACAGATGTTCCAGGCCCATAGTTGGCCTTTCGTATTCATATCCATGGCTCTACATCTGCAGATTCAACCAACTGTGAAGATGTAGTACTGCCATACTTATTAAAAAAAACCATATGTAAGTGGACCTGCCAGTTTAAAACCATGCTGTTCAAGAGTCAACTGTACTTTGACAGGTGGGAACTGCTAGCTGAGGGAACGCAGACATTTGAGGGATTGATTCTTTAAGGAAAGGGTTTTAGGCCATGAGGGTACCTGGTGAATGTAGTTTCTTTAACATCAAACTGATTAAGGTCACTTATCTTTTCCCTTTGTATCCCCAGGGCTTAGCTCTGTGGCTGAAATTCTGTAGGTATTTTATAAATATTAGTGAAAGGAAAGAAGAAAGAAAAAGAGGGAGGGAAGGAACGTGGACAGAAGAAAAGATGGACAGAATGCAATTTCAGGACCTCATAGTATAGCAAGTTTTCTCTTCCCTCATCCCCATTCCCACCACTTGATAATAATAATAATTTATTATTATTATTATTATTACTAGCAACACTGGCAAAAGCTCATTATAATACAAAATACAGGAAACTGATATATGTTCTAAAGTAGGATTTTGATAAGAATCCTAACACTCATACATAATTTATGTTAAAAAGGCTCAAGGTAATTCTGTTTGGAAGAGCACAATGTACCATACAGTCAAGACAATGACTTCTAAAACATATGACACTTTTATGCTCTAAGTATCTACTATCAGCTTAATAAACTCAGACTTTACAAGAAATAAGTTTACAGAATAGGATTAGTTTTTAAAATAAGTACAATCTCACACTCCTTGGTATTTACCCAAAGGAGCTGAAATTGTGTCCACACAGAAACTTGTACAAGGATGTTTATAAAAGCTTTATTCATAAGTGCTAAAAGTTGACAGTAACCAAGGAATCCTACAGTAGGCAAATGGGCAAATAAACTGTGGTATAAGTCATGGAAAACCATGGAGGAATTTTAAATTCATATTTAAGTAAAAGAAGACAATCTGAAAAGGCTGCATACTGTATGATTCCAACTACATGACACTTCTTTAAAAGGCAAAACTATGAAGACCATACAAATATCAGTGGTTACTGGGAGGACAGAAAAGATATGTATAGGTGAAGCACAGAGAATTTTTAGGGTAGCAAAATAATCTATATGATATCATAATGAAGAATATGTATCATAACACATTTGTCCAAAACCACAGGTTGTATAACACCAAGAGTGAATCCTAACATAACCTATGAACTTTGGGTGATTACAATGTGCCAGTACAGGTTCACACTTGGCCAGGAATGTCCCCTACTCAGTGATGCTGACAGTGGGGAGGGGCCCGGGACATGAAAAATCTCTACCTCCCTCTCCATTCTGCTGTAAACTTAAAACTGCTCTAAAAAACTAAATTCTTATAAAAAAATAAGTACAATCTACACCACATGTTTTCCCACCACAATTCACCACAGACTAGGTAGTTTGATTTGGAAAACAGAACACCCTTGTCTTACAATGATAAGTAGGTTGTGATTAGAAGTTCCATGGGGTTAGTAGCCATTCAGCTCAGTCTGGAGTCTCACTCCTCCTCTGCCACTAATATTTAACTTGGTTACTCTCTTAAACTCTGAGCAATAGTTTCTTCATCTAAAAATTAACAAGGTAGATTATGTACAAGTTAGGGCTATATTTCACAAAGTTAGAATGAGGTTTGAAACCAAAAACTACTGATGTCTAGTTATCAAAACTCCGGCTGTTTATTTAAGCTCTCCAAGCCACTCTCAACTATAAAAAGAGGGAAATATTGTTTAACTAACCCACTTGTATAGCAAAGAGCAAATATATCTCTCTTGGTAATCAGAACTGGAATAAGTAATGTTTTTTGAAATACAATTGATTTATAAAGTGCTAATTTCCAATGTATAGCAAAGTGATTCAGATACACATATAAACACATCCTTTATCACGTTATTTTACATTATGGCCTTTATCAAAGGATATTAAATATAGTTCCCTGTGCTATACAATAAGACCTTGTTGTTTATCCATTCTATACATACGAGTTTGCATCTACTAATCCCCAAATCCTACTCCATTCCTCCCCCAACCCTCCTTTCTTTGGCAACCACAAGTCTGTTCTCTATGTCTATTTCTGTTTCATTGATAAGATCATTTGTGTCATATTTTAGATTTCACACATAAGTGGTATCATATGGTATTTCTTTCTCTTTCTTGTTAATTTCACTTAGTATGATAATCTATATTTCCATCCATGTCACTGTAAATGACATTATTTTATTATTAATTTTTTTAATGGCTGAGTAGTATTCAACTGCAGGCTTCCTTGTTGGCCCAGAAGGTAAAGAATCTGCCTGCAATGAGAGAGACCTGGGTTAAATCCCTGGGCTGGGAAGATCCCCTGGAGGAGGACATGGCAACCCACTCTAGTATTCTTGCCTGGAGAATCCCCATGGACAGCAGAGCCTGGTGAGCTACAGTCCATGGGGTCTCAAAGATTTGGATACGAATGAACGACTAAGCACATGGTACAGGCTTTGACTGTATATATGTGTACCACATCTTCTTTATTTGGAATAAGAAATGCTTTACATTTTTGTTCCCTATATCAATATAAAAACATATTGCTCATATTTTTTAAATGCTAAGAGTTTATTTGCCTTAATACTATGTAGCAATTTTATGGAAAATGAATATGCCTTACTGCACACAGATAGTGTTTTGATGAAATGCCTGGTCCATCTTCAGTGTTATCCTTTACTTATAGGAATTTCCTGCTTTCACAGTTCACAGTTCAGTCACTCAGTCGTGTCCGACTCTTTGCGACCCCATGAATCACAGCACGCCAGGCCTCCCTGTCCATCACCACCAACTCTCGGAGTTCACTCAGACTCACGTCCATCTAGTCAGTGATGCCATCCAGTCATCTCATCCTCTGTCGCCCCCTTCTCCTCCTGCCCACAATCCCTCCCACCATCAGAGTCTTTTCCAATGAGTCAATTCTTTGCATGAGGTGGCCAAAGTACCGGAGTTTCAGCTTTAGCATCATTGCCTCCAAAGTAATCCCAGGGCTGATCTCCTTCAGAATGGACTGGTTGGATCTCCTCGCAGTCCAAGGGACTCTCAAGAGTCTTCTCCAACACCACAGTTCAAAAGCATCAATTCTTCGGCACTCAGCTTTCTTCAAAGTCCGACTCTCACATCCATACACGACCACTGGAAAAAACACAGCCTTGACTAGACAGACCTTTGTTGGAAAAGTAATGTCTCTGTTTTTGAATATGCTGTCTAGGTTGGTCATAACTTTTCTTCCAAGGAGTAAGCGTCTTTTAATTTCATGGCTGCAGTCACCATCCGTAGTGATTTTGGAGCCCCAAAAAATAAAGTCTGACACTGTTTCCACTGTTTCCCCATCTATTTCCCATGAAGTGATGGGACCGGATGCCATGATCTTCGTTTTCTGAATGTTGAGCTTTAAGCCAACTTTTTCACTCTCCATTTTCACTTTCATTAAGAGGCTTTTTAGTTTCTCTTCACTTTCTGCCTTAAGGATGGTGTCATCTGCATATCTGAGGTGATTGATATTTCTCCTGGCAATCTTGATTCCAGCTTATGCTTCTTCCAGTCCAGCATTTCTCATGATGTACTCTGCATAGAAGTTAAATAAACAGGGTGACAATATACAGCCTTGACGAACTCCTTTTCCTATTTGGAACCAGTCTGTTGTTCCATGTCCAGTTCTAAATGTTGCTTCCTGACCTGCATACAGATTTCTCAAGAGGCAGGTCAGGTGGTCTGGTATTCTCATCTCTTTCAGAATTTTCCACAGTTTATTGTGATCCACACAGTCAAAGGCTTTGGCATAGTCAATAAAGCAGAAATAGATGTTTTTCTGGAACTCTCTTGCTTTTTCAATGATCCAGCGGATGTTGGCAATTTGATCTCTGGTTCCTCTGCCTTTTCCAAAACCAGCTTGAACATCTGGAAGTTCCTGCTTTAGGGAGCTTATAAAGACTATCTTTCCTTGTATGTGTCAACAGTCTATATATATTTTTATCAGAATGATACACTTCTAACACTTTTGGTGTTGACTAGTTGGCCTTTTATTCTATTTCTTTTTCCTGCAGTTTAGAGGCCATTAACCAAATACATACTAACACATCATTAGGTACTAAGAAGAGGAACCCACTCTCCTCTGACAAATCTTAGACTGTAGGTGGGGTTTCTCAAACTCAGCAGCACTGGCATTTTGGACCAGATCATTCTTTGTGTAAAGGGCTGTCCTATGCAAGTTTGGCAACATCCTTGATCTCTACCCACTAGATGCTGTAGCACGCCTCTCTAAATGTGACAACCAAAAATGTCTCCATACATTGTTAAATGTCCCTTGGGAGGAAAGGGCAAAACCATCTACTATTCTAGATCTATTCTGTCCAACAGAGAAACTATGCAAAATTAACTTCAATCACTTACCTGTGGAGTCTGAAAAATAATACAAACACTTGGTGCCTCAGTCACACTGGTCACAGTTTAGGTGCTCAACGGCCACATGGGGTCAGCACAGATATAAAATGTTCCCATCACTGCAGAACTGCGTAAAATCAAAAACTATGACAAATACAATAATGACAAAGAAATCATAATAATGGCACCATTCCAGGATATCTTCCATTATGGAACTTCGAATGTTAGAAGATCAATTCCAATTTAATTCCTTCTTTAAAAGCTTCCTCATCTCAAACATTAATAAGAATTTCTAAGGAGCTTATTCCCAGTAGTTCAAAATGTGACTAATACTTAAGGATAATTTCAAATCATGTAATTATTAGATAGTCACAATGACAAAGCTGGGGTGTTAGTTAATCTCTACTGCTGCTAAGTCGCTTCAGTCATGTCCGACTCTATGCAACCCCAGAGATGACAGCCCACCAGGCTCCCCCGTCCCTGGGATTCTCCAGGCAAGAACACTGGAGTGGGTTGCCATTTCCTTCTCCAATGCATGAAAGTGAAAAGTGAAAGTGAAGTCGCTCAGTTGTGTCTGACTCTCAGCGACCCCATGGACTGCAGCCTACCAGGCTCCTCCGTCCATGGGATTTGCCAGGCAAGAGTACTGGAGTGGGGTGCCATTGCCTTCTCCAAGTTAATTTCTACTAATAGCTAAATCAGAAAGAAGTGGGAAAAGAATCTTAAACAGGTATATAATCCAGCAATGTCTGAAGATTTGATCTCACTTGAGACCCTGTTAATTCAACCACAGGATGAAAACATCAATTGAACTTACGGAGAGCTTCACTTCGACAAAACCTGAAGTGGCCTGCACAGCCATCTAGCTTTGAGCACATTGGCTCCTTAAGCATCTCAGACAGCTGGCCGAAGTGAAGTTTATTGATTAAAGGTCACTCCTTGTTTCAAGATCACCAGGTTACCCTCAACCTGGTGAGGTAACACAAGAGCAGGTTGAACAATAAAGAGGACAATGACAAATAGAAGTCAAGATTATAGGGTGATTATTACAGGAAATATAGAGGATCCTATGAAAAACTTTAAGAACATTCACACAAGCTGCCTCCAGCTTCACAATACCTGAGCTCTTACTGGTTGCATGTGAGTATGACTCTGAGAGACAGCATGGGTGTGTGTGTGTACAGATGCATGTGTGTGCTGGGGAAAAGCACCTTTGTGTATAAAGCTTCAAATTTAATAAATCTCTCAAAACACAACTAATATTCTCTCTCCAACCTTAATCCCCAAACTGAAGAAATGATATGCTGGGTGCTCAGTCGCTCAGTCATGTCTGACTCTTTGCAACACTATGGATTACAGTCAGCTAGTCTCATCTGTTCATGGGATTTCCTAGGCAAGAATACTGGAGTGAGTTGCTATTTCCTCCTCCAGGGGAATCTTCCTGACCCAGGGATCGAACCTGTATGTCTTGGATCTCCTGCATTGGCAGGTGGATTCTTTATGACCATGCTACCTGGGAAGCCTAATACTTCCTTTCAAATTTGCCAATTTTAGGCATGTGATGCTACTGTGGCCTCACTGATTCAGAAAGTAGTTGCTGACCATCGACTATGTCCTTCTTTCAGACATAAGTTCCCAGTAACAAATTCATTTTTTAAAAGTTCCTATTAAATGTAACACACATATTGACCATTGAAAATTTACACAAATAAGAACATTCTCAGAATAATTATAATCACAGAATGGCAGAAGGGCAAAAAATAACAAAGTAGGCTAGTAACAACACCAACAGAATAGAAAATACACCGTCAGAGTTATAAATTATAACTGGCTGGCTGCTCAAAAAGAGAAAGTACATCTCATGGAAATTCAGAAGTCTTTCTGGAGGTGATCTTTAAACTACATTTTGAGGATTAGGTAGGATTCTGCCATATTCCCGTGGGAAGAAATGCTATTTCCAACTAAAGCCAACCTTTAACACAGAAGAAATAGTATGTGTTCTGAAGTGTGTGGTATAGGCTGGGATGTGGGGACAGATCTCACTGGACAGGTAGTCGGGGAGTTCAGTAACAGCTTTCAGCATCTCTCTCTTTTCTCCCTCTCTCCTCCCAAATAAAAAGACTCTTACTCAATGTGCATATGGAATTTATATTTAACAAGTTCCCCAGGCGATTTTAATGTACTACTAAAATTTGAAAACCATTTCAGGAAAAGAATATTTGAAAATAAGAAGTTAGGGAATGTCGTTAATTTGGATGGTTTTGGGGAAAAGTAACAGTGACTTTTGTCTCTGCAAATGTCTAACAAAGAGGGGAGATAATATTTTCTTCTGTAATTTTTAATGAAAATAAACATCATTTCAACCAATGATCAACAAGTGTTTATTTAGACAAATATTGAATTCAATACTTTTGCATGTATTATCAAAATCAGACTGTACACACTACTGAGCCAGCATCTGCAACCACTGGAGCCCCCACACCTAAAGCTGGTGCTACATAACAAGAGGAGCCACTGAATGAGAAGCCTGTGTACTACAGCTAGAGAGTAGCCCCTACTCTCCGCAGCTAGAGAAGGCCTTCACACGGCAATGAAGACCTAGTACAGCCAAAAATAAACAAATACATAAAAACACTGTGTGCAAATATGTTTTTGAGGATAAAGTAAAAACTCACTGTCTTGCTGAAGAATGATGAAAGAAACAGATCTGATCCTTAATTTCCTATTCTTTTTCCTATCCACTTCCATAACCTCTAATACCTTCTACTATTTCTAAGACATAGGCTTACTGGATGGGGGATTCCCAGGTTGCTCAGTGGTAAAAGAATCTGCCTGCTGATGCAGGAGATGCAGGAGACACAGTTTCGATCTCTGGGTCAGGAAAATCCCCTGGAGGAAGAAATGGCAGCCCGCTCCAGTATTCTTGCCTGGGAAATCCCATGGAGAGAGGAAAATGGCAGGCTATACTCCATGGGGTCGCAAAGTGTTAGACACAACTGAGCCACTAAGCATGCGCACACACCTAAAGGATACCAGAGATACCGTAAGAGGCCCTCCAGACAAAACTCCCCTGTCATCTCCCCGGGTTTGGGGTTCATCTCTTCCTAGCTTGATGGATCACACCTAAGCCTTTCTGTTATCCCTTCAGCTTAGATAGACACTCTGATTGTTTCACACCCTTACCCATGGTACCACATGCTGGTCTTAGTCCAATCTAAGGGAAAAGACACTGCTAAGATCCTTGTCCTAAAGCTCCAGGAAAAATTTGCTATGTCACCCACTTCTTTCTTTTTTTCTGGACCCTCTATGGTCTCAAAGCTCTCTGGCCTCTGGAGGCTTGTTTTGTTGGTGGACCCTCAGACTTATCAAAGAAGGCAAATTCTGTTTCTTACAAATGCAATTTTATGAAAGAAAAGTGAAAGTGAAAGTCACTCAGTCATGTCTGACTCTCTGTGACCCCATGGACTGTAGCCTGCCAGGCTCCTCTGTCCATGGGATTCCCCAGGCAAGAATACTGGAGTGGGTAGCCATTCTTTTCTTCAAGGGATCTTCCCAACACAGGACTTGGACCCAGGTCTCCCATATTGCAAGTGGATTCTTTACCATCTGATCAACCAGGGAAGCCCAATTTTATGAACTTTCATTTTAATATTCAATCCATCAGGACTGTAAGCACTACCCTAATCCTCATCATTTAACACAATAAAAGTTTATTTCTCTCTGTTACTACTCCATTGAGGGACAAATGTGGGGTTGGAGAGACCTGATTATTTAAGGACCCATACACTTGAATCCTAAGGATCTCAGGGTCTTACACTGGATTCTCCTCCTCATGTAACACATAGGATAGAAGGTGGTAGAGGATCATATCAGTATTTCAGGGCCAGGGACTGGAAATGTTACATATCACATTTGTCAACATTCTATTAGCCATATCCCAGTCACACACCCTCAGCCACCTGCAGAGGAGGGTGGTAAATGTAGCTTACTTTTATGTCAGGAAGAAAATGAAATAGTTTGGTGAGCAGAGTCTACTACAGTTATGCCATCAGTATTGACAGCTGCTAATTATGCACTTTAATTATGGATCACTGTTACCCGCTTCATTATCAATTTAGTCTGTTGCGGATTGTTTGAATAATGTTAATGATACAAAACTTTTCAATAGCACTGTTGGTCTAAATTTTTCAATATTAGACTTCATGTTGTAATTTAAATAAGACTCTCCTCATATTTATTGCAAATGTAAATACACTATATATTTTGATTATTTGAAAGATACTTCATTGGTAATATCTTGCCTGCCAGTCTGTGCTACTGAATAACTGGAAACACAGGCTTGTGTGTCTGTGCTCAGTCACTCAGGTCTGACTCTTTGTGACCCCACAGACTGTAGCCCACCAGTTTCCTCTGTCCATGGGATTTTCCCAGCAA
This sequence comes from Bos mutus, assembly GCF_027580195.1. Taxonomy (NCBI): domain Eukaryota; kingdom Metazoa; phylum Chordata; class Mammalia; order Artiodactyla; family Bovidae; genus Bos; species Bos mutus. Next base: position 50,960,838 of record NC_091627.1, on the reverse strand, counting down.
GAATACTGGAATGGGCTGCTATTTCCTTCTCCAGGGGATCTTCCCCACCCCAGGATTGAACCCAGGTCTCCTGCACTGCAGGCAGCTTCTTTAACACTGAGCCACCAAGGAATCCCAGGAAGCACACGGCTAAAATAAGTGAAAACAAATTACTGGGTTAACTTTAAATTTAGAAGATAGTTTTTCATATGAAATATTTTGCTATGAAACACTTCTCAAATGGTTCAGATGGTAAAGAATCCACCTGCAATGCAGAAGACCTGGGTTCGATCTCTGGGTCCGGAAGAACCCCTGGAGAAGGGAATGGCTACCCACTCCAGTATTCTTGCCTGGGAAATCCTATGAACAGAGGAGCCTGGCAGGCTACAGTCCATGGGGTAACAAAGAGTCGGACATGACTGAGTGACTAACACATACACGTGCGTGTATGCACACACACGTGCACACACATACACACTTTGCTAATTAAAGGCAATTCATAAATGTTGCTCTGTGTGTGTGTGTGTGTGTGTGTGTGTGTGTGCGCGCGCGCACGTGCGCACTAAGTCATTTCAGCTGTGTCCAAACTCTGTGCAATCCTATGGACCGTAGCCCTACAGGCTTCCCTGTCCATGGGATTCAGGCAAGAATAGTGGAGTGGGTTGCCATGCCCTCTCCTCCAGGGGATCTTCCCAACCCAGGGATTGAACCTGTGTCTCTTGAGTCTCCTGCATTGGCAAGCAGGTTCTTTACCACTAGCACCACCTGGGAAGCCCATAAATGTTGCTAACCAATGTTTATTATAAATCATTCAACTAACTTCTGTACACTTTTTTTTATAACACTGAATTTTACTTTCTTCACTGGACAGTAGGAACTGGTAGCATCAGTGAAAATATTTTTTGTCCCTCCTATGTTGACCCACTAGGACAGTCACCTATTTGTGTAATTAACTGTGCAACCCCAAGGATGCCACTTTCCAGTATGTCTTTGGGCCATTTTACTATTCTTATTTTTAAGGGGACAGGGTATAGATAGTATGAGATTTTGCCTAAATATGAGCTCTAATGCATTCCGAGTATCACACAGCCAACAAAGGTTTGAAATACAACTTCTATCCACTTGTGAAGTCGCTCAGTCGTGTCCGACTCATCGTGACCCCATGGACTGTAGCCTACCAGGCTCCTCCATCCATGGGATTTTCCAGGCAAGGGTTCTGGAGTGGGGTGCCATTGCCTTCTCTGATCCACTTGATTACTTCCTATTAAACAATACAGGGGAAAAAAGGCATCATATCTGAAACCCCATCCTCTAGTCTTGATTCTCCTCTAATAGGCTATGAAATTTAGTGCATCTAATAAGCAATATCTAGGAGTCAGATTCCTGGTCTTTAGAATATCACAAAATAATGCAACCCTCAAGTTCCTTTTCAGATCAAAAACTATACTCTATGACGGTGGCTGTACCATAACACAGAAGGATGGTACTAGATATTACATTTGATGGTGACTTTCACAAAAATGGAAAAATGATACTACTATGCTGAGATGTTAAAAAGTATATAAGAAATAATAAGCAGTTTAGTACTTCTAAAGCATAGCCTACTTTTTTACTTTGTAAAGCCTTTCAAAATAAAAGGAAAAGCTGGAAATATAAACAGACAATATTGATAGTCAAGGTGAAAAAAACATACAAGTAACAAATGCCAAAATAGTTATTTTCTGGATGAAAAGGCAATGGAGGAGAAGCTACACACAAAGAAGCTGGGGATCAAAGTGTACAATAAATTCAAATCAATTTTTGCAGCGTGAAAGAAAAATATTGAGGTCTGTGCAAGATGAAAATAAAGTTGAATTATTCAACAAAACACAGACCAAACTTAGCAGCATCAATCTTATTCTCTATCAGGAATAACTGGCTTGAGCTTATAACATTTTACAATAGAGAGATGTAAATGGAACATTATAAAAAACATAGACCAAAAATATTAGTGGCATAAATTTGATTAAGATGAAAAGAGAAAGGTAGAGTTGTTATCTAAATTGTCAATCACAAAAATTGTCAAGTAGGACTGTTTCTAAATATCTGAATGACATGAAAAATTCCTACAGCAAGACTCCCCAAAACTCAAAGTATTTGGTTAAAGTTCTAGTAAACTAATGGTTAATTCTGAAAGGTGTTTGTTCTAACCCTTGAAAGCATTTCTAAAATACCCTAATGTTTACTACTCTTAAAGTAGAATGTACTCATTTGCAATAAAAACAAACAACATAATATTGTGTAGATATATGAGTTATGGATAACTAAACTTCAGTAGATCTTGACTTAAGATTATTATCATTATTAGAGATATAAGATCATCATTTTTATATTATTATATGGATATAAGATCATTATTATTAAATTCGTATAACTGCATATTTCAGGATTTATGTTTTTCTTGAAAGCTGAGTATGGGGTAGAAAGGAGTAGAAAAATTTTGAATTATTTTAGTGGTTATTTTCATTTACTCAAGAGAGAACATTATAAATGAAGTATAAAGACTAATTACAGGTGTTGATTTTTAACCAGGTCTTGCAATAAATAGGTCAATTATCTACAAATTATTGCTAATATCTCTTTTAGGTTTATTGTTCAAGCTCAAGAACACTCTATGCAAGGGATATCTTATCCAGAACTGAAAAAAAAAAAAACTAATAAAAAGCATGAAATCTATTTATCTTCCTCAGATCACAATCCCCAAACAATGCAATGATCTGTTTCCCAATGCTGAAATAAAAGAATTAGAAGGGACTTCTGCAAGAAAGCTGTATTTTTCTTTAAAACGTTTATACCTCAGTTTTTGGTGTGTGTTTTTTTTTATTTTTTTCAGTGTTCTCCCTGGCACTTCCCTTGCCTTCACAATAAGAATAGAAGCTCCTCTGGAACATAATTATGTCTTGGTTGACTAAAAAAATCCAACACAGGCAATTAACAAATTGAAGGGCATCTTACAAGAAAGGAGAAAATATTTGCAAACCATGTATCTGATAGGGATTAATATCTAAAATATATAAGGAACTCATAAAATTCAATAGCGAAAAAAAAATAATCCAATTAAAACTACGTCCTAAACAAGGCATACGTCCTAAACAGACATTTTTTCCAATGAAGACAAACAGACGGTATAAGAGTACTTGAAAATATGCTCAACAATGCTCATTGATTAGGGAAATGCAAATCGAGACCACAATAAGATATTACCTCACATCTCTTAGGATGTCTATTAGTAAAAGGACAAGTGAAAGCAAAGGTTGGAAAGGATAAATATGTGATGGAATATTATTCATCCTTTAGAAAGAAAGATATCCTACCATTTGTGACAACATGGATGAACCCTGAGGGCATCCATGAAATAAAATAAGTCTAACAGAAAAATGCAAACATTGTATGTTTTCACTTATATGTGGTATCTAGAAAAGCTGAACTCATACACAGAACAAGTTAGTGCTTCCCAGAAGCTTGGGGTGGGGCAGATAAGGATATGCTGGTGAAAAGATACAATTTCCAATTATAAAAAGAATACATTCTGGGGATGTGATGTACAGAATGGTGACTATAGTTAAAACATTGTATTTTATATGTGACAGTTGCTAGGAAAGTAGATCTGAAATAGTCTCACCATAACAATAACAACAAAATGCTAATTATATGAGGTGAAGTAGGTGTTAACTAACCTATTGTGATAAATGTTTTAAAATATACCGGTATCAAATCTTCACATTGTATACTTAAGCAATATTATATGCCAACTATGTCTCAGTAAAATTAGAAAAATTATTTAAACAAAATCCAACATACAGAGCTGTGCATACTTCGTCTTAATTGTTCTTCTTCTTCCTTTTTCAAACAAGGCCAAAATATATAAGAGATATTAGAGAATAGCTCATTTGAAGATACTGTTTCTTAGATAAGAAATTAAGACCTGAGAGGAAGGTAAGCTTTCTCAGTGCCACACAGCTTGATTAATGATGAATCTATCTTTCTTCCCTTCTCTTGAAGAAAACAAGCAAATACATGGACGTTCTCACGAGATTAATGTACCAAGAACAACCTCCTGTTATTCAGAGCTTTTGGCAAGGAAAGGAGACATTAGTTATAATAATTACATTTATATTTTAAACACCATCTACTGTTTCAACAGAAGCCCATAGAGAATTAAATTAATCTTTTCAGTTGTGATATTTAAGAAAATTACCAAAGCAGTAAGTTCATAAAGTCTACAACTGGATATAAACCAATTAGTTTTTCTTTTCGCCTATATTAAAAAAAAATCCCCATATTCTAATGAATATAAATACTTAATATTTCTGATCTTTCATCCCTTAAATAGTCCCATAAGAAATTGCATCAGTGAACTATAATGCAATAATTATAAGGAGTTACAAACTGCAGCCCATTCAAATAGAGTGCACATTTTATGGGCTTTTTAAAAGGCAATATTACTAAGCATTTGTATGCTTTAAAAAGGCAATCACACTTGAGCTCAAATTTTATTCCATCCATGAGAGCAAAAATAATACAAAAAGAAATGGCATAAACACTGAAATACTTTATTTCAGCAATATGCACTGACTTACATAGCATCAATTATTTTTAGAAATTCAAACTAAGAGGCCAGATTGGCTTAATAGTGACAACAAATTTGTTGTTCTTTTTGGTTGTTAGAAGCATTTTTCAAAGGTAGGATTTCAAACAAATCAAGACAACAGTTCAGTATTTCTTTCTCATCCACATTAAAATGATATGAAATAAAATCTAAAACATGAATTAAATCAAAGATGGAAAAATTATCTAAATACTTACTTAGAATATATAGTAAGTCCCCTACACATGAACTTTCAAGTTGCAAACTTTGTATGTTCGCATGTCCAATCATGTAAGTTAGTTCACAAGTCTGGCATACATTGTCACATGAGAGCATCCTCTCCATGTGGTGTGCTTTTGTGTAGTTTACCGTACAGTACAGTATAGAGTACAGTAGTACAGTATCTTTATTTCAAGCCCAGGATGTCCAGAAGCATAAAAGCAGTGGTGATGTAGCTGGTACTGCTAGGAAGCTCCAAGCCATAATGATGGAATCAAAAGTAAAAATAACTGAGAGAGTGGAAAGAGGCAAAAAGATGGTAGACATGGCTCCTTCTTGTAACATGCATTGGTCAATCATCGACATCGGCAAGATCATGGCACATGTAAAGTCTGCTGTGCCGATGATGTTGACAATAATAGTGAAGAAGCCTGGAAATATGATGGAGAAACTTCTCAGTGTGAGGATTCAGGATGCAGGATCAGCATCAGTGTCATGTTCCATTCAGCGTAATGCTGATTCAAGAGAAAGCTAAAAGGTTTTATGAAGACTTGAAGAAGAAACATGGCAAAGAATTCAGAGAGCACATCTTTTAATGCCAGCTGCAGATGGTTTCATCCATTCAAGGGCACACTTTTACGTGTGCCTACCTTCATAAAAATAAGTGGGAAATCAGCCAGTGCAGATATGTAGCCTCCAGAAAATTTCCCAAAACACATCAAGAAATTATCAATGAAGGTGCGTATTTACCCAAGCAGGTTTTTATGTGGATTATATAGGACTGTAGTGGAGGAGGATGCCAGACCGAAATTATATCAGTAAGAAGGAAAAGTTGATGCCAGGCTATTAAGCAGCAAAGGATAGCATAACTCCGTTGGTTGGCAGCAATGTTTCTGGTGATAAGAAGTTGCAGTGCTCTTAGCTAACTATTTAAAGAACCTAAGTGCCCTTAAAATCGTAGCCAAGGGCTCTCTCCTTGTTGTGTGGAAGAGTAACCCCAAAGCCTGGGTTACACAGGCCATTTTCCAGGACTGGTTTTTCCACCATTTTATCATGGAAGTAGAGAAGTATTTCAGTCCTAAAGGAAATTAACCCTGAATATTTATTAGAAGGACTGATGCTGCAGCAGAAGCTTCAATACTTTGGTCACCTGATGTGAAGAGCTAACTCAATGGAAAGATTCTGATGCTGGAAAAGATTGAGGGCAGGAGGAAAAGGAGGTGATAGAGCATAGGATGGTTGGATGGTATCACCAACTCAACGGACAAAAGCTTGAGCAAACTCTGGGAGACAGTGAAGGACAGGGAAGCCTGGCATGTTGCAGTCTATGAGGCCATGAAAAGTCTGACACAACTCAGTGACTGAACAACAACAAAGAAATATTGCTTGAAGAAGGAGATCCTATTCAACATTATTTTGCTACATGACAATGCTTCAGGCCACCCCCCATTTACTGATGACTTTCCTCCCAATGTCAAAGTAGTGAATCTGCCACTGAATACTATGTCACCCATCCAACCTATGGACCAGGGAGTTATAGCAAATTTCAATAAATATTTATGTCTCACTTTTGGCCAGACATTAAAGGCAAGTGATGAATCAGGAGAAACCTCGTGACAATTTTGGAAGGACTATAACATCTACAGGGTTGGGAAAATCCCCTGGAGAAGGGAAAGGCTATCCACCCTAGTATTCTTGCCTGAAGAATACCATGGACAGAGAAGCCTGGCAGGCTACAGTCCACAGGAACACAATTAGACATGGCTTAGCAACTGATTCCCCCTCAACCTTTTATAAAATCTAGAACGCCATAAAAACATTGACAGCTGTCACCATGAACGAGGTTTGAAAAAACATTTGTCCCCAGTTTGTTCATGATTTTTGTGAACTTGAGAAGGTGACTGAGGAGTCCAAGGAGACCTTCAGCGACACAGTAATGCTCAACGAAAAGCTGAAGCTGGATCTGCAAGAGATTGACTTCACTGAATTCCTTGCTGTGCACCACAAGAAGCTTACTAGTGAAAACCTAATGGAATTAGATGCCCAAAGAAAGGATAAAGAGAGACAAGAGCAAGAAGAAGTAACTGAAGAACTGAACAGATTCACAGTGAAGGAAATTGCAAAGGGATTGTCTTTATTTGAGGAGGCACTGTTCATTTTTGAGGCTCAGGACCCAAATGTGGAACAGTACACAAAGATTGCAGCAGACATTCAGAATGCAATCCAGTACTATCATATTATCTATGATGAGACAAAAAAAAAGAGCTACTACACAGAAAGCACTGGATTGTTTTTTCAAGAGGATAGATAGAATTGAATCCAGCGAGGAACCAGAACCTGTGCCATCAACGTCAATGAGTGAAATTGCAGCTTGCCCTCATCTCCTATTGATGATTACCCTTCAGCTCTTCCACCTCCCACCTCCCCTCCCTCCTCCAGTCAGTAACTCTTCTTGTCTGTCAGCTATTGTACTGTATTAATCTACTTTTCAAGGTATTGTACTATAAGTTTAAAAATAATGTCTTTTCTGTGTGTTTTTCTGTATTATTTGTATGAAAGTATTAAAAACCTATTACAATAAAATACTATATAACTGATTGTGTTAGTTCAGTATCTAGCTAACTTTGTTGAACTTATGAACAAACTGGACTTAAGAAAACTCAGAATGGAACTCGTTCATATATAGGGAACTTACTGTACAGTTTTTTGGCTTATCTTTTAGTTTCATTTTTTAAAGCATGCCTTTAAAAGCAGTTGAATATTCACAAGTTCAATTTGAAAAGTGCTTCATGGATGTGGAACACATGTATACCTGTGGCGGATTCACTTTGATATTTGGCAAAACTAATACAATTATGTAAAGTTTTAAAAATAAAATAAAATTAAAAAAAAAAGAAAAGTGCTTCATGTTTTCTCAAATTATCTCTTGGTATTTATCTAATTCTTAAAATTTTGTGGATTAGATGTTGTTGTTTAGTCACTAAATTGTGTCCAGCTCTTTGCAACCCCATGGACTGCAGCACACCAGACTCCCCTGTCCTTCACAATCTCCCAGAGTTTGCTCAAATCCATGTCCATTAAGTCAGTGATACCGTCCAACCATTTTATCCTCTGTTTCCCCTTCTCCTCTTGCACTCAATTTTTCCCAGCACCAGAGTCTTCTCCAATGAGTCAGCTCTTTGCATTAGGTGGTCAAAGTATTGGCCCACAGCCTCCAGAAGGAAAACCATAATCACAGAAAACTAACCAAAATGGTCACAGGGATCACAGCCTTCACTGAAGCTCTGAGCCATGCTGTGCAGGGCCACCCAAGATGGATGGGTCATGGTGGAGAGTTTTGACAAAACATGGTCCAATGGAGAAGGGAATGGCAAACCACTTCAGTATTCTTGCTCCAAGAACTCCGTGAGCAGTATGAAAAGCATTAGACGGAACTATATCATTATCTGACAAACAAGAATTCTGACACAAGATGTACGGTTGCACAAGATGGCTTTTGGCAGAACTAAACCTCCACTGTCCCCCCAAAACACATATGAAAACCACAAGGCCCCTCGTCTGGCATCTGTAACACCACAGTCTTCATTTGGTAGGTAGGTTAAGGGTCTTTCAAGTGATATCCAGCACCAAATGGCAACATATTCCCAAGGGAAAGTTCACAAACACTGCATAATATGGAGGTTTACAAAAAACATAGTCTCATCTATATGTAATCATTTCATATTCAGAAAAGTCATCATTAACTATCACCCATGATGAGGATTAGTCTAACTTATCAACCTGGTCAGACTATGGCACCTAGTTATTTAATCAAGCACTAATACAGGTGAAGCCATCATAGTATTTTGTAGATGTGGTGAAAATCTATTATTCGTTTATTTTAAGTAAAGAAGACTACCCTTGATAATGTGGGTGGGCCTCACCCAATTGATTGGAAGTCTTTAAAAGCAAAACCAAAGCACTGCCCTAAGAAAGTAGAAGAAATTATGCCTCAAGACTGAAGCACTGACTCCTGTCTGTTTCCAGTCCACCAGCACCCCCTCACTTGCAAACCTCTACAATCACAGGAACCAATTCCTTAAAATAAATCTAATTTAGGCTCCTCCCCCATAAAATATGTATTTTTTTCTACCTTGTTCTTTATGGAGGGATTAGAAAAGGCCTTTCTGAATAAGTGTTTTAAATTAGCATTTATATAATACTTACTACGTGTCAGTCGTTGATTTAACTACTTTGTCTATATCTACTACTACCCCATAAGACAGATACTATAATTACTTAGAATGTACAGATACTGAAACTGAGGCCTATGGGAAATTAAGTGACTTATCACACAGTTGGTAAGTGCTAGAGTGACGTTTCAAATTTGGTTTGTCTTGTTTCATAACTTACATTATAGCTAAATGCTATATTGCCTTAAAATGGACGGATTTAGGATATATTTTTGAGTTAGGCTGATAACATTAAATTATGGTTTGGATGTGAGGGGGAAAAGGAATAAAGTATAACTCACTCTACTGACTGAAGCAACTGTTAGTCCCATGCCTCAATGGGGAAAAATAAAGGAAGGTGTATTTGGAGAAATATTACACAGATTTACCTACAGCCAAGATCCAGAGGTAAACATTTTAGAGTCTCAAACACAGATTGAGATGATTGACAAACAAGAAGAGAAAGCCCAAGTCTGAGCCTTGACACCCAAAATTTAGAATCTTAAGCAGACATGGAACCAGAAGAAGTGGAGGAAAGAAGATACTGTGAAAGTCAAGAGTCATGAGAAAAAGTGGGTGACCCAGGAGAAAAAGGTGGTTGTCAACTCCATATGATGCTGGAGGCTGAGCAAAGCTATAGAGAGAAATGGACAGATACGACCAACAAGTGAACCTAGTGACTGACCAGAGTACATTCCACAGAGTGGTCAGTCTGAAAGCCAGGACAGTGTGGGTGAAAGAGAGACCATTCATAGCACATTTATTTTAAAAACTCATGGGAAATAGATTCTTGATAGGACAAGTACATCAAACTGTTAATGCCAGACTTAGGTGGCAGTTTTGCTCATATAGGATTCCCTATAAAACTGTTCAACTTCTGAACATTTTCATAATAAAATGATGGGGGAAATGTATAGAAAATATGGACATCAAAGTCAGGACTGTGGTTCCCTGGCCAAGCTGAGCAGTGGCAGCAGGAAGGGAAGGAAATATGGACATTGAGGTGTAAGCAGGCAGCTCCCACTGCATGGACAAAGTTTTCTTTCTTGAGCAAAGGGTATACTGGAATATCTGACATTCCTCATGTGGTTCTGTATTTATTATATTGCACAATAAAAAGAAAAGTGACTGTGGGGCAAGGAAATTGTACAAGTGAGTATGGATTACTCTTCGAAAAGTTTTATTTTAAAAAGGCAGAAAAATGGGGTTGTTGGAAGGCATCTACAGTTAGGTAAGAGTTTCTGTTTGTTTTAACCTATCACACATTTGCATGTTGCTTGAACTATTTCAATAGAAAAGAAGAAATTCCAGAGTTGAATGATATCACCAAAACTGAATCATCCAAAAGGTGACAGGGGAAGGGACCAGAAGCTCCAGTGGCAGGATTGGCTTTGGGAGAAGGAGTGGCTCTTCATTCTTTACTGACCCATGGAAACGAGAGAACAGGTAAACAGTATCAGGCAGTGAGTCTTGGTTTAAAAAGAAGTCATTCATCTGACGGCTTTCATACCTGCCCTTTTCTCTCCAATTTAACAGAATGGACATGATTAGCTTTTAATAATTAAGATGTCTCCCTGGTTAGCTTTCCCATGTTGGGATGGCATCTCCATAATTTATTGTAAGATCTGATTTTTCCATACTGCCTACTGTATGTCTCCTGAAGTCTGATCTTCTAGGACTTTATATTAACATGCACTTAGCCAGATTCAGCATGGTTTTAAAAGCTGTTTGCCTAGCCTGTTTATTTTCTTTTCCAAAAACAGGCTCACTCAGTCTCTATGTCAGAGGGATCCACTACTAATGAAGACGACCTGCGTTACATCAAGTTGCCGGCAAGTATCATAATTAGGGATGCATCAGTGAATCAGCTTCATTTTGAACAACCTTATCCTGTTGTTTTTCAAGATGTTTATGTCAAATGCATTTTTTATTGAATTACAGACTTAGCTATTAGGGAGGAAGTGCTTGATAACCAGGTTTCTTTATGTAATGTAGCATATTTCCTTTCATGCATGGTAAGAATCAGATGCTGTAATTTTAGCTTAAAGCAAGGTGAACTTCAAAAGAAATGGAGGTTATTTAGACATCTACCTGAAAAATTATTTTTAATTTTTTAATTTAAATATCATAAAACTTTATATTTACAACCAGTCTGTTATAAAGCACAAGGGCCCAATGTGTTGCTCAATGTAGCAAGTACCATAACAATGATGATAATGATAAAGATGATAGCCACCAGGCTTTTAAAGCCTGCAGCTGCTAGAGCTGACGCTAAGTACTTTACGAGCATCCTGTCATCTGCACTCCACAAGAGTCCTGGAAGTGTGTGTATGCATAGCCCCACTTAATTCATGCAAACACTAGGGCAGAGGATAAGTAGCTTGCTCACATCACACAGCTCATGCAGCAAGAAAACTGCGATATGGAATCTGACTCTGGTGGAACCACTGCCGCCACCACCCATTCTGCCCCTTCCTGACATCTAGCCCATTCCAGGTTGGAATGGTATAAATAGCATGCTGGGGCATTAATGTGTTTCTTGGCTCCTCTTTAGTTTTCAAACGTTGTTTTTTTCTTCTTTTCCATGGATTTCTATTTTCTTTCTTACTGTGCTCTGTATATCCCTGTAAGCCTCTTTAAATCTTTTCTGTGAAAGCAAGAATGGTTTGACAAGTCTGGATAAAGAGTATTAAAAAGAATAGACCTCAGTTGGTAATAGTTGACTTCCCATTTTTACATTTATGTAGATGTATAATTTACCATCCTTTGCAAGTCAATTTAAGGATAAGAATATTTCAGCATCCACACTGCATTTGTTCTTGTCGTTTTGCTAAGCTATATACAAAAGGATTTGTTATTTTGGTTTTTCACTATTGTGCTCAGCTCAACTAATAATGTATCAATATTGGTTCATTAACTCTCACAAACATATCATAATGATATTAGATGTTAATAACAGGAAAACTGGATGTAGGGTTATGGAAGTTTTCTGTATTACCTTTGCAAATTTCATGAACATCTAAAACTATTCTTAAAGTGTATTTTATTTTTTTTAATGCAAGAAGGTTAGGTGAATTTTTAGAGACATGAGTTTTCAAATCAGTAGGGTAAATCCCTAGGACTGAGATTGATGTGTTGTATGGTATTTCTATTTTTAGCTGTATTTTAAAACCAATGCCAAACTCTCTTCCAAAGAGGCTATCTCATTTTGCATCTGAATGAACAAGAGTTGTCTATTGTTCCACATCCTCACCAGAATTTGTTATTGTTAATTTGGGGGATTTAATTGATTCTAGTAGGCATACAATGAAATCTCTTTCTTGTATTAATTTGCATTTTCCTAACGATAAAAGATGTTGAGCATTTTTTTCATATGTTTGCCATCTGCATGTCTTCATTGGTGACCTATCTTTTCAGGTTATTTGCCCATTTTTGAATCTGGTGGTTCCTCTTCTTATTGTTGAATTTTAAGAGTTCTTTATATAGTAATATAAGTCCTTTACCAGATATATGACTTGCAAATATTTTCTCTAGGTCTATGATTTTCCTTCACTGTCTTTTGCAGAGAAAAAGAGTTCAAGTTCTACTTATCAATTTATCTTTCATTTATCATACTTTTGGTGGTTCCATTTGTAATTGCACTTCTATAGCCTGAAATCATCACTCTGCTTATTTTTTTAATTAGTTATCTGTCTCATATCAGAATGTAATATTCTTATAGGCAGAAAATGTCTGCTTTCTTTTATCTTTTAAACTCCCAGCTCTTTGACAATACATGTGCAAAATACATACTTAATAAATATTTGTTGAATTTGTAAATTAATGGACAAGAAGTTCTTTCAGCATCAGTATGGATAAAAACATTTGAAATGACTAATGGAATAACATTGCCAACTAAAAATTGTCACTTGCCATCTGCCTCTACAAGGATCAGGTCACTAGCCACTGCAGTTACTGTTTTTCAACACCCCCTGAAAGGAGGTCAAGAATATGCTCTGGGAAAATACAGGCAGAACAGGCTTCTGATACTTAGGTATTTTCAGGAAAAGATTTTATTAGCTCAATTGCTTATATCCTCTTACATCTAGAAAAACACTAAAATCATTAATGGATGAACAGCAACCTTCTTATGACTAACAACAACCTCTGCCAAAATATGTGGTCGATTGCACATATCCTCCTTCACCAAAATCGTATATATACACTGACAAACTCCAACCCCAATCCAGAGCAGTTCCTCAGAGCTATCTGAGAGTCTGTCTCCCAGGCTATAGTTCTCATTTTGCTAAAAATAAAATTTAACTCACAACTCTCATGTTGTGCATTTTTTTCAGTCAGCAGTGTTAAGAAAATACAGATAAAGTATATTACAAATGCAATAACAACCAATAGATGGAAGCTATTATGTTTATTATTCTTGCTGAAACATTACAGCATTTTAAAAAGTCAAGGTCTCCAGAAAGAGGGGTAAGATGAAAGAGCTGTCTAGTGTTCTTTCTCGAGTGTGAGTACTCATTCACTCAGTCGTGTCTGACTCTTTGTGACCCAATAGACTATAGGCTACCAGGCTTCTCAGTCCATGGAATTCTCCAGGCCAGAATACTGGAGTATGTTGCCATTTTCTACCCCAGGGTATCTTCCCAACCCAGGAATTGAACCTATGTCTCTTGCATCTTCTTGCATCTTGCATAGGCAGGTGGATTCTTTATCACTGAGCCACCTGGGAACCCCTCTGTTATCTCTTAATACATTGCAACAAAAGCCATAAACAGGGCTCCAGTTTCAAGTAGTGTATTCCTGGGCTCGCAACTAGCAAAAAATTTTGCACACAGGATATTTTATTTAACAAAACATGCAATACGTAAAAGTATTACAAATGGTAAAATTTGTATTAAGATGAATCCTAAGGTATATGGCATTTTCACATTTATGCACTTTTTCTTCATGATATTTTCACATCAAACCTCTTATCATTTTTGTCATTGTATATATCTCTAGGTTTTTATATTTTTAACTTGTATTAAAGCTGCTGAGGATTTATCTCATTCCTGGATAGCATCCTTTTCAATGGAAATAAAGGCTTTAATTAAAGATGATGTGTATAAAGATGCAATACACTTAGGCTATTAGCAATTCTCAAAATTTGGAAGCATAAGATTCACTTGGTTCCTATCTGGAAATAAAGATTCCCAGTATTACTCCAGCTACACTGAATCTAAGTTTGTGGCTGTGTGTGTGTTAGTCACTCAGTTGTGTCCAACTCTCTGTGACCCCACGGACTGTAGCCCACCAGCCTCCTCTATTCATGGAATTTTTCAGGCAAGAATACTGGAGTAGATAGCCATTCTCTTCTCCAAGGGATCTTCTCAAGCAGGGATCAAACCCAGGTCTCCTGAATTGAAAGCAGAATCTTTACTGTCTGAGCCATCTGGGAAGCTTTTGGCTAGGCAGGAATACAAACTTTTATTGATAGCTCTCATCCTCACCCAGGTAATTCTGAACTGTGTGGTCTGTGAACTTCACTCTGAGGAACGCTTGTGAAAAAAGCTTCTATAAAGGAGGGAAAGAGGCGCCTTGGGAGGGACAGTGAACAAGTGGTATGTGGACACAACAGATGATCACCAGATCCTTGATTCAGCTGCACTGAGACTGAAAAGACACTCACCATACCAACTTCAAGGTCTTCTCTTCACTCGATCTAATAAACATGTATCTGCTATATTACTTGAATATTATTTTTTAAATAATATTATCTTTTAAATTAATGGATCTACACTCAGCAGAATACAGATTCCAAGTGGGGCAGGAAAGAGGAGACTGCCTTCCTTCTTCCAGGACTGGACTGCGTTGATTTACATACTAATATGTAATATAAATATGGTGGCTGAAGGAAGAGAGGCAGGATTCCAATGTGACATTCCAACAAAGCTTATTGTCCAGGGAAATAGGGCTTCCCAAGTGGTGCTAGTGGTAAAGAACCCACCCACCAATGCAGGAGACGCAGGTTTGATCCCTGGTTCCAGAATATCCCCTGGAGTAGGAAATGGCATCCCACTCCAGTATTCTTGCCTGGAGAATTCCATGAGGAAAGAAGCCTGGTGGATTACAGTCCATGGGGTCCCAGAGGGTCAGACACACCCGAGTAACTGAGCATGCCCATCCAGGGAAATGGCTTTTGATCAGATCTAAGTTGGGGGATTCACACAGTTGATATAAACAAAAGCTTCTGTTGGACAGCTTATTGCACCATCACACCATCCTAATACCAAAATGGATGGGGAGGGAGAAAGCTACCAGGCTGTCTTGACCCTTTTGTAATCCCATGGACTGCAGCCCAACAGTCTCTTCTGGTCATGGAATTTTTCAGGCAAGAATACTGGAGTGGGGTGCCATTTCCTACTCCAGGGGATTTTCCCAACCCAAGGATCAAACCTGGGTCTCCTGTTTCTCTTATATTGGCAGGCAGATACTTTACCACTTGTACCACCTGGGAAACCCACCAGATCATCAAGAGGCAAAGATTTATTCCTTCTCAGAGATGTGAGGACACCTTTCTCTCACACTCTATTATTTTTCTCAGTCTTGTTCTGTCTGTCTCTGCCCACTGGTTATTAGTTACTCAATAAATACTGATTGGGTAAAATAGTAATTATAATAATGAAACTAGTTGATATAACTATATCACTCCACATTTTAAGTTGTATCAAAACAAAGAAAAGCTTCACTGAGCAGTGAAAGCTCTGATCATCTCTTTGATTTGGAAATATTTTCATGAAGAAGCTACCTCTTTCATCTGTACCTCTTTAATCTGTACCTTTTACCACTTTGCTCCACGAGATCCTTCTTAATGATGGGTTAAGGCCTTGTACACTTCTATCTACACTATGGCCAGATACATCTTATTGGCTGGGCCATGTCTTAATTGTTTTGCCCAGATAGAGAGTGAGCTGTTGACTGAAGACAGGAAACACAAGAAGTTGCTCCAACAATTAAGAGGGTGTGGAAATACAATAATGAAATAGCACAGAAGCAACTGCTGGGTTACACCATTAAATGAACCCACTTATTGGGCAAAGATGGACAGTGTCTATCTTTCAAAGGACAGATTATGGATTTCCTTCAAGTCTAAGAAAATTCACAAAGAAAATATGTGAGCATTTCGTTCTAGCAGATGTTGTTACACACCAAATAAACAAATTAAATAAAAAATTCTTAGATAATTAGCCTGTTATAAATTGGCCTTTTTAACTGCATCCAAGGAAGGAATAACAATCAGTTGTATTCAATAAATGCAATTTTTTGAAATATGAGAGAGTCACATAGATGCTAGTAACAGACAAAAAAATATAAAAGCATCTACAAAAGTGTTCAACTATCAGATATCCATGGTCTGTTAAAATCACTTCCTTTTTCATTCAAAATAATTGAGATCACTTCATCAAAACTGCTTTTGTTTTGATGTTTTCTATAGAACCCATTGTTGGGTATATCTCTCTTTCCTACTAGCTTTGGACATAAAGAAATCTGCATCACCTCATGTGACCAACCTGCATTTTGTCCCTTTGTATCCACAATTCACCTACCAGTGGCTCCCTCTCTTGATACAGGCTCTGACACTTCTGAATTAGGCTGAACAAAATAAGCAGGCAAGCAAACAATCATATTCTCTGCTTGTCCACAACACTTTCTCCAATTACTCTTCTATTTCTCTCCTTCCATTCTGAGACAATGTTCAGGGTCAGGCATTAAGTGTTCTCATGGGTCAGGCACTGTGCCAGTCTTCAGAGGTGAGATAAATAACAAAATAAATAACAAAATGATAACACATAGTCCCTCATTTGAGTCCAAGACTACCTTAAGGGAAAAAAAAGAGAAAATGTGCAGTATATAGTGCAATAATGATCAAAGAAGGGGATGGGCAGATTTCCTGCCTACATTCTTTACTATGCAATCTACTCACTTCTTTTAGCATCTTTTTTTTTTTTTTTTTTAGGTATTATCCAGGTAGCCTCCTGAAAATGTACTTTAAATACAATTAATAGCATATTTCTAGCAAAATCCAAGGTGTTTTCTCATTAACTATCCTCCATGATTGCAGAAGAATTTGACCTGATTGCAACAGCATTCCCAGTTTGGATTGATCACTGTCTTTTTCGCAGAATATTCTATTCTCCTGGATTCAAGATTCTGTACTCTGTTTGCTCTCTGGTCACATTTCAAGGCATGCCTTTCCTCTCTGATTCATTTCTATCCCATTTTCAGCATTAATGCAGCTTTTCTTCTAAAACTAAACCTCTTTCCTTCTCTATCTATTGGAAAGTACTA
Source organism: Bos mutus (assembly GCF_027580195.1). NCBI lineage: Eukaryota > Metazoa > Chordata > Mammalia > Artiodactyla > Bovidae > Bos > Bos mutus. Next base: position 50,943,477 of record NC_091627.1, on the reverse strand, counting down.
TACTCAAAGGAAGCTCTGATTCTGAAGGCTCTATTTATCACCTCCAAAAACTTTCAAATTTCAGATTTCCCAAAGTTGCAGATGACACCATCCTTATGGCAGAAAGTGAAGAAGAACTAAAGAGCCTCTTGATGAAAATGAAAGAGAAGAGTGAAAAAGTTGGCTTAAAACTCAAGTATTACTCAGCCATTAAAAAGAATACATTTGAATCAGTTCTAATGAGGTGGATGAAATTGGAGCCTATTATACAGAGTGAAGTAAGCCAGAAAGAAAAACATCAATACAGTATACTAATGCATATATATGGAATTTAGAAAGATGGTAACAATAACCCTGTATACGAGACAGCAAAAGAGACACTGATGTATACAACAGTCTTTTGGACTCTGTGGGAGAGGGAGAGGGTGGGATGATCTGGGAGAATGGCATTGAAACATATATAATATCATATATGAAACGAGTCGCCAGTCCAGGTTTGATGCACGATACTGGATGCTTGGGGCTGGTGCACTGGGACGACCCAGAGGGATGGTATGGGGAGGGAGGAGGGAAGAGGGTTCAGGATGGGGAACACATGTATACCTGTGGCAGATTCATTTTGATATACAGCAAAACCAATACAATATTGTAAAGTTAAATAAAATAAAATAAAAAAAAAAAACTCAACATTCAGAAAACTAAGATCACAGAATCCAGTCCCATCACTTCATAGCAAATAGATGGGGAAATAAGGGAAACAGTGTGAGACTTTATTTTGAGGGGGCTCCAAAATCACTGCAGATGGTGACGCAGCCGTGAAGTTAAAAGACACTTGCTCCTTGAAAGAAGAGCTATGACAAACCTAGACAGCATATTAAAAAACAGAGACATTAATTTGCCAACAAAAGTCCATATGGTCAGAGCTATGGTTTTTCCAGTATTCTTGCAGGGATGTAAGAGTTGGACCATAAAGAAAGCTGAGCGCCAAAGAATTGATGCTTTTGAACTGTGGTATTGGAGAAGACTCTTGAGTGTCTCCTTGAAAGGAGATCAACCAGTCCATCCTAAAGGAGATCAGTCCTGAATATTCTTTGGAAGGACTGATGCTGAAGCTGAAGCTCCTGTACTGTGGCCACTTGATGCAAAGAGCCAACTCCTTAGAAAAGACCCTGATGCTGGGAAAGACTGAAGGCAGGAGGAGGAGGCGACAGAGGATGAGATGATTGGATGGCATCACCGACTCGATAGACATGAGTTTGAGCAAGCTCTGGGAGTTGGTGATGGATAGGGAAGCCTGGCGTGCTGCAGTCCATAGGGTGGCAGAGAGTTGGACACGACTGAGCAACTGAACTGAACTGAACTGAAAGTTTCATTTCCATAGCATTAACCATCTGCTAGGCAGTTCCCTTTATCCACCGATGTTTAAAATCAAATTGGTCCTCTTTCCTCAACTATCATCTCTTAACATATTACAATTAGGTTTTCTAAGGTCAAAAACATGGAATAAATGTTGACTTTTGTCTCTTCCCTTCAACAAGTGCCAAATCTTTTATTCTTTTTTGCCATGTCTATAATATTTTGGTTCTTATTTCTATTCCCATGACCATCACTCCAATCCCAGACACTCAAAGTATTTCTCCTTCTGTTTGGTTTTCTCTGAAATGTTACAATAATGCCTAAGCAATCTGAGTCCTGTCTTTCTATGACTTAGTCAACTTTTCATGAAGTTGCCAAACAAATCTTTCTGAAATATCACTTAAATGGGTACAAACCAACCTTCTAACTGCCTTCTTGTTTCTCTTTTATCATGTGTCTATATGTCACCTAGTTCCTGAACTTTTCCTAATCTGGTCCATATCCACCATCTTATTATATTTCTAATTATGCCTGAATATGAAAATTCTCATCAAATCAGGATTTCTGTAGCTATCTCCCAAATATGAATGTCATTTGTATATCTTTACCTTTTAAAATTGTGTTCATTTCACATGTTAGCAAGGTAATGCTCAAAATCCTTCAAGCTAGGCTTCGACCATATATGAACAGAGAACTCCCAGATGTACAAGATGGATTTAGAAAAGGCAGAGGAATCAGAGATCAAATTTCCAACATTTGTTGGGTCATGAAGGAAGCAAGGGAAATCAGGAAAAACATCTATTTCTGCTTCATTGATGATGCCAAAGCCTTTGACTGTGTGGATCACAACAAACTGTGGAGAGTTCTTAAAGAGATGGGAATATCAGACTACTTTACCTACCTCCTGAAAATCCTGTAGAAAGGTCAAGAAGCAACAGTTAGAACTGGACATGGAACAACAGGTTCTTTCAAAACTGGGAAAGGAGTATGTCAAAGCAATATATTGTTACCCTGCTTATTTAACTTATATGCAGAGTACATCATTCAAAATGCTGGGCTGGATGAATCACAAACTGGGATGAAGATAGCCAGGAGAAATATTAATAACCTCAGATATGCAGATGACACCACCCTTATGGCAGAAAGCAAAGAGGAACTAAAGAACCTCTAAATGGAAGTGAAAGAGGAGAGTGAAAAATCTGGCTTAAAATTCAACATTCAAAAACTAAGATCATGACATCCAGTCTCATCATTTCATGGCAAAAAGAAGCAGAAAAATTGGAAACAGTGACAGACTTTATTTTCTTGGGCTCCAAAATCACTGCAGATGGTGATTGCAGCCATGAAATTAAAAGATGTTTGCCCCTTAGAAGAAAATCTATGACAAACCTAAACCACATATTAAAAAGCAAAGACATGACTTTGCCAACAAAGGTCTGTCTAGTCAAAGCTATGGTTTTTCCAGTAGTCATGTACAGATGTGAGAGTTGGCCCATAAAGAAGGCTAAGCACTGAAGAATCGATGCTTTCAAACTGGGCTGTTGGAGAAGGCTATTGAGAAAATCCCTTGGACTGCAGGAGATCAAACCAGTCAATTCTAAAGGAAATCAACCCTGAATATTCATTGGAAGGACTGATGCTGGAGTTGAAAATGCTGACTGTCTTATAGATTAAGCTCCCTAGTAGACACTCAACACATATTCCCTGAGTGCCTACAGAATGCCAAACTAGGTAAAACATCTTTTGGTATAGAGTTATGCTTATCCACAACATCTAAATATTGAATGCCAGGCTGTTTCTGCTATATCAGTTCCCCCTATCTAACTTTATGTAAGCTACAAGCTCATTAATCTTATAAAATGACTGATTGCCCTCAGCTCCCTAAAGTGAAACAATTGCTAACATACACTAATGAGTCATCAGGTGGGGCTGATAAGCAAGAAGAATATTAGTCCATTTCTTTTCAAATTGGTCGCACAATGAAATCATATGGGGAGCTTTAAAAATCTCAAGATTTGGGTTCCACCCCAGAGTTCCTGACTTAAATGATAAGGTCTGAGGCCTGGACATCAGGAAGTTCAAAATCCTTCCAAATCATTCTAATATTCACTAAAAAAATGAGAACCCCTAGATTAACACCTCCTGGTGAAGGAAACGGCAACCCACTCCAGCATTCTAGCCTGGGAATCCCACAGACAGAGGACCCTGGCGGGCTATAGTCCATGGGTTTGCAAAGGAGTCTGACACAACTCAGTGACTAAACAATAAGATTAGCCCATAGCTTAAAAACTAGAGTTTTCAGTCCAGAGTATGGTGGTAAACATTTAAAATGTTTTGACATTCTCTGTCCCAAAGCTGGCCAGAGCTTCAATATGAAGACCTGATTGAGATAACTGCCTCCGCAATCCTTATGCATAATACATGGGTTATACAACTATCCAATCATGGTTTGCTAAGACCACTTACAATGACTACCAATTCTAAGCCACAATGAGTTATGCAGTCCTCTTCAGAGAGACTGCAAGACCCTGATTCAATTCTCTAAGATCCTTGGTCTAGCATTGTTTATTAATAGGAAAGCCAGCTATTGTCTTAAGGAGTACAGATTGATTTCATAAATTATAAAGAATAAATTTTGTCTGACATTTATGTAAAATTTAATTTTTCAAAAATCTTTTGTGTCTTCATTATGTAAAACAAGCCAGTGAGGCCAAAACAACAATTATTACCTCTTTTTGAAAACTGGAGACACTAAGGCTGAAACAAGTTTGGTGATTTAACTTAAATTGTGTAGTCAATGGCCAAAATAACACTGGAAGTCAGATATATTAATCAAACATTCAATGCTCTGCTAACTTCACATAAAAATCTCTTTGAATATAACTTGTCATGTGCTAGAGCATCATGCCAGGTCCTTTAAGAACAAAAAGAAATATACATATCCTGGTGAAGTTTAAACTTAAATTAGGAAGATAATATACATATATGCAATACTATATCTATGATAAACAGACACACACACGCGCATGCACACACACACACACACCCACACACACACCCTTGACCAACCATCTTTACCTAAAATATCCCATTTTTATCCAAGTCTAAAATATCAGTATTCTAGGCTTTGACTATGATTTCTCTTTTTTATATATATTTAAATTATTTTCATTACTTATTTTTAATAGAAATGATGCTCATATACTTCTTTTGCAGTCTATAATTTAGAGTACAGGAAAATCTTCTACTGAAATATTCTAGGGCAAAAATATTGCCTACCAGTCCAGTACTCTTGCTTGGAGAATTGCATGGGCAGAGGAGTTTGGCAGGCTATAGTTCATGGGGTCACAAAGAGTCGGACATGACTGAGTAACTGACTGAGCACACAAAAATATTATCACCACTCATACTGAGCACCTAAAAAAAATCTGACATGCAGCTTAGGATTAAAAGATATATATTTTTAGTGATTACAAATTTCAACACAAAGTTTAATTATATGAGATACAATGATGACATAGTTAAATAGATAATTTCATATATAATCTTCCCAGATTACAGTAATTATAATCATGAGTGTTGTGAAACTTTGAAAGAATAACAGTAAATGATTCTATATTTAAAATATGAAAATGAAGATGTACTATACTAAAACTTCAGGCATTTAGCTCAGGCTGAAAATATTTTTAAAAGTGACAATGCTTTTCACCATTTGATTTAAAGAAGCAAAAACAATTCAACAGAAAAGATTATACACAATAGATTCGATTCCTAAAGTATATATCATTTAATAAGTAAGCATGTATGGATTCTAGAGCCACACTAAAGAAGGAAAGTGTTTTCACAATTTCTGAATTTAGAAAGAGATTTCTATGCTGGAAGGAAAGACTGTTTGTTGTTGATGTTGTTTAGTCACTATGTCCAACTCTTTTGCGACCCCATGGGCTGTAGTCTGCCAGGCTCCTCTGTTCATGGGATTTCCCAGGCAAGAATACTGGAGTGAGTTCCACTTCTTTCTCCAAGAGAAGATACCTAAGTTTCAAAGTTTTAGTGACTAAATATTCCTACCCTAGTCCTCACATGCTCCCTCATCCTCCTTGCTCCCCATCTTTCTCTCAAAGCCAACTCAGCCTCTCACTTGTAAATAAAATCTGGGTAATAGTCAGTCAGAAAATCTGTGCAAAGCCAGACAGGCTAGGGGGTTACACAATAAAGAACCAAGTTGGAGCAGAAAGCAGAAAAAGAGCCTGTGGGCACAGAACTGAAAGAAGGGCCCAAGGACTCTGCTGTCAGAGATGAAAAGCATACACACCACAGACATGTGAAGTATACCTGAGAGTATTTGAAGATAGGAGAAACAGAAAAAATAATTTCAAAGTATTTTTCCAGGAAAATTTATTTTGTAAATATAACAATATTTCCTTGAATTTGATCTTGTTCAGAAAAGGACATGTCGCATCTGGGCTTGATACATAAATACCATTCCTTATTCATAATTTCTCAGTAACAGGAAATCACTAGTATAATGGAAATTTATAATATTCTCTAGAATATCAACAGTGATAAGCTGTCCTAAATTAATTACTTTATAATTTCTCACTCTAATATCCCTAGGACATTCTGGCCAAAAACTATGCTGGTTATTATATTATGCCACCAAAACAGCATTTCAGACAAGCTTTGAGAAATATAAAATATTAATTTCTACAGAAGATGCGAAAACCAACTTCTAAGGATAAAATAAAGGAAAGTTAAGGGTGGTTAAGGGAACTAAATGGGAAAATGTAACTTGTCTGATGACAGATAAATCTTTAAGAAAATAGCCTAGAGGCCAGTTAATAAAATCCCTCTGGAGTAGGAGAGGTTCACTATATTGACGGTGGTGATAGTTTCATGGTAGACATCTGTCAAAACTTGTCAAATTTATCAAAACTTATCACACTTTAAATGTGTGAAATTTATTATCTCCCAGTCAACCTAAAAAAAGAAAAAGAAAGTATCCAGGCTACAGATGCATGAACACAAGTGTCCATCTGCAATTCAGAAGGAATACCAGTTTTCAATAGCACTTAGAAACTTGGAAGCTATCATGTTGCTAAAACACATATATAAATATATTCCATCCACATTAGATGAAATATGTAAAATTTAACACTTTGAATTAAAGTAGCAATTTACATGAGTGTTATGTAAATAAAATTAACATTTAGGTTGAAGAAGAGACTAGGAAGCACATGGCAGTATGAAGAAGGATGATTATTTGGTATGGAAGGATGTTTGGTGTTTCCAGGGACCAAATATCCATCTGCAAATTGAAAAAGTGGCTGGTTTGCAAGTAGAAAGGTGATAGAACACTCAATCATCTATTCCTTCATTTATTTAACAAATACTTCTTGAAGTCTTATGAATGCTAAGCATTGCAAATCAATGGTTGCAAAAGAGACACAGGATGTTCTCTATCTTCATTAATTTCCAGTGTGGCAGAGAACAAAGCTATCAATCAAGCCACCTCACAAAAATGATATTATCCAGTGGAAAGTGACAAGGAAATATCCATGAAAGAGTATCCCAGTAGTGTCAGGGATGGGTTCCCTGGGAAGGTGTTCTTTGAGCTGGGATGTGCAGAATGAGTCTTTCTTAACTATGAGAGAGAAGACAGAATGTATAAAGACCCTGGAGAAGGTAAAACATGGTGCTTCTGAATAACTAAAACAGAAGTTGGTCAATTTAAGAGGTACCTAGGAGTTAAAAAATCTATGTGTCTTTGTGGTAGACTGTGTTTAGAAGGAGACAGAAGTAGCAAGCATGATATCAAGATTTCTGCAAGTGAATACATATATGTGGCATCACTGCAGATGATGACTATGGCCATGAAATCAGAAGATGATTGCTTCTTGGCAAGAAAGTGATGACAAACCTAGACAGTGTATTGAAAAGCTGAGACTTTACTCTGCCGACAAAGGTCTACATAGTCAAGGCTAGGGTTTTCCCAGTGGTCACGTGTGGCTGTGAGAGCTGGACCATAAAGAAGGCAGAGCACCAAAGAATTGATGCCTTGGAACTGTGGTGCTGGAGAAGACTCCTGAAAGTCCCTTGGACAACAAGGAGATCAAACCAGTCAGTCTTAAGGGAAATGAACCCTGAATATTCGTTGGAAGGACTGATGTTGAAGCTGAAGCTTCAGTATTTTGGTCATCTGATGCAAACTGCTGACTCATTGGAAAAGTCCACGATGCCAGGAAAGATTGAGGGCAAAAACAGAAGAGGGCAGCAGAGGATGAGATGGCTAGATGGCATCACCAATGCAATGGACATGAACTTGGGCAAACTTCAGGAGATGATGAAGGACAGGCAGGCCTAGTGTGCTGCAGTCCATGGTGTCACAGAGTTGGACACGACTGGGAGACTGAATAACAAAAAATGTGGCATTTATTAGACAGAAAACAGAGGACAGAGGTGAGGCTGGAGGTAGGTGTTTGTTCTAATTTCATGGTGTCCTAGAATTTTCCACTAAAGCTGCTAAACAAGACCACAACACAATTTTAAATGTCTGTGTATCAAAGGATACAATCAACAGAGTGAAAAGGTAGCCCATAGGAAGGGAGAAAATATTTGCAAAACAATATCTGATCAAGGGTCTACTCTTATAACTCTACAACAACAAGGCAATGGGCTTAAATAAACATTTCTTCAAGGAAGATATAAATATAGCCAACAAGCACATGAAACAATGCTCAATATAGCCAATCATTAGAGAAATGGAAACCAAAATCACAATGAGATATCATCTGACATCCACTGTGATTACTACTATAAGATTAAAAAAAAATCACAGAAAATCACAAGTGTTGCCAAGGATATAGAGAAACTGGAACCCTTGTGCAGTATTAGTAGAAGTATAAAATGGCATGGCTGCTATGGAAAACAGTATAGAAGTTCCTCAAAGAATTAAAAAGATAACTACTATATGATCTAGCAATATCACCTCTGGATGTAAATCCAAAATAATTGAAAGCAGGGTGATAAAGAGATATTTGTATACCCATGCTCATAGCTGGATTATTCACAATGGCCAAAAGGTTAAAGGCACACAAATGTCCACCAACAGATGAATGGATAAATGAAACACAGTATAAATATACAATAAAATAATATCCAGCCCTAAAAAGGAAAGGCATTTTGACATATGCCACAATATGCATAAACCTTGAGGACCTTATACTAACTGAAATAAACCAATCACAATAAGACAAACGCTATGATTCCACTTATATGCATCTAGAGTAGTAAAACTCATCAAAAAAGAAACTCACATAGTGATTGCCAGTGGCTTGGGGGAAGGCAAACTTGGAGGTTGTTTAATAGGTATAGAATTTCAGTTTTGCAAGGTGAAAAAGTTATGGAGATTAGTGACTCAACCATATGATTATACTTTACATGACCAAACTACACACTTAAAATGGTTATAATAATATATTTTATGTGTATTTTACAATTAAAAATTTTAAATATACTAAGTAAATAGTATTATTGATAGCTTCCTAGCTATATAATTGATCAATTGGTAGCCAGTTAACCAGATAGATTTTTGAGAAAAGCCATGAACAGAAAATAGAAATTTTGGAATCATACAAAAGCAATAATAATTTTATTATACTGTATTCTTCTCCTCCCTTCATCCATCAAATCTTGACTTTTCAGTGACTTTATAAATAGAAAGGCTTCTCATCCTATCCTCCCCAAAACCTAAGTTTGACAAGAGAGGCTGGTTTCATTAGCTAGGTGAAAACAATTTGAAGAGCAACAGCAGACATGGAGTGTCTGTAGCTGTGTTAAACTGCCACAACAAAGAAATCTCTACCTGCCTAAATATCTAATTCCAGCAAAATTAAAAATGAGAAGTGTAGATAGAGGCAAAAAAAAATAAGACTACTCAAAAGAGTAGTCTTATTTAAGAGTAGTCTTATTTTCCTAGAAAAATCCACTGTTTAAACATCATATACATCCCTCTAAAATAATATTATTCTTCCTACCTTGTTTGCGTACATCCTCAACAGCAGCAACCAGTTCTTCTTTGAGATCTTGACTCTCCTTAGCAATCTGTTCACCTTTTTCCAGAAAGTTCTGAGTGGCTTGTTCTACAGATGCAGCCAGTACATGGGCTTTCTTTGACCTTCCTTTCTTTTTACCGGATGGGCCTTTGTTGCTTGTGTTGACAAGTGTTGTCACCTTGAGTACAAAAAAAAAAATTGTAAAATTCCTCTGCATAACTGTCCAGAAATAGTGTATTATTATCTCATAATTTTAAAATATCCTTTGTATATTAAATCATGAATACATATCACATAGCCTCATCTTAAGGAAAATGTGGAATTATATGGATTAGCCTATAAATTAATAGCTATTTATCTCCTGCAGGGGGAAAAAAAAAAAGGATGTGAATAAAGGAGGAAGAGCAGACTTGTAAGTAGCTCAAATTTTTCAATCCACTGGAGGTTCTGCTTTCACAGATTGACAAATACAGTGCTGGTTAGAGTACCTAGCTTCAGGGAGGAAAGAAAATAGAATAAACGGTGGAAATGCCTTTGAGCTTTCAGTCAGGAAAACCAGTACCCAAGTGAGCTCAGAAATGAGGACAGAGATGAAATAGTAGTTAATAAATGGTGGACCATCAAAATGCATGATTTACATGTCACTTTCCAAAGGCTTTAAATGAAGATTATTGCTATTTCCGATTTCATCTTATAAAAACAATGTGGTAAATTTGATCTGAAGAGCCTGAATGACTCAGTCTCAACATTTGGTTAACCTGCGAAAATTTCCAGAATAGAAACTAGATTTGCATTATCACTCCTTTTCTAGGTATCATAATTTGGATACATATTTCAATTGCCAAACTTCTTTTAGTGCTACATCTAGAGCAATTTAATCTGCTAACAAAGCTTTTAATATCTTTTAAACCTTATCTCCTATCGACTTCTGAATATTTTCTGTCAGTGAGAAGTCTGGGAGGGAAATGAATGCAACTGTTTCATATTCTCTTTAGCTAGTCATCTACACCTCTGCATTATTTTTATCAGATTCATAGGAATGTGGGTGTTGTAGTTTATTTGCACTGAGGTGTCTATCCTGCTTAGCAAACTAAAGCTTTTATTGGAAGTTATCAAGAAAGCTAGTCTATAGAAAAGTTTTAAATGCTTTAGTCTCTGCTCTTTACTCCAAATTACAGAGCAAGCAAAGTGATTTGGCAAGTCACAATCAATGTCTAGTCAGTTTATTGGGAAAGATATAATACCAGAAGGAAAAAAAAAGTATTAAAAAAATGAACTAAGATGATGAATGAAGTAGAACCATTACTGGTTACTACAGAAATGGGAGCCATCATATTCAGCTTTCTTTTGATTGCTAATTAATTAGATACAGAGAATTAAAGAAGGACTCTCTAAGGACATTTAAGCACATAGACTAGCTAAAAAAAAGAAAGATAAAATCATTAAGAATAAGACTGCCCAAAAATGGTAGTTAACTGTAAAACGTATATGGAGTCAGTCACACTTTATAGTCTTTCCAGTTCACCTACAGAAAGAGCTAGTCACTCAGTTGTGTCTGGCTCTTTGCAACCCCAAGGGCTGTAACCTCTGTCTGTGCAATTCCCCAGGCAGGAATACTGAAGTGGGTAGCTATTCTCTTCTCCAGGGGATCTTCCCAACCCATGTATCAAACCCAGGTCTCCTGCATTGTGGGCAGATTCTTTACCATATGAGCTACAAGGGAAGCCCCAACTTACAGAGGCAACCTTCAGAAGACAGACAGTATGTCTCCAAAGTCAATTTTCTTAGGGACAAGAGCATTCTCCTTAATGTGGATTTACTCTAACACATTGATGTATAAAAGATATGACACTGAAAGATGAACTCCCAGGTAGGTAGGTGCCCAATATGCTACTGGAAAAGAGAGGAGAAACGGCTGAAGAAGGAGTGAAGAGGCTGAGCCAAAGCGAAAACAACAACCGGTTGTGGATGTGACTGGGATGGAAGTAAAGTCAGATGCTGTAAAGAACAATATTACATAGGAAACTGAAAGCTAAGTCCATGAATCAAGGTAAATTGGAAGTGGTCAAACATGAGATAGTAAGAGTGAACATTGACATTTTAGGAATCAGTGAATTAAAATGGACCAGAATGTGCAAATTTAATTCAGATGACCATTATAACTACTACTGTGGCCAACAATCCCTTAGAAGGAATGGATTAGCCTTCATACTCAACAGAAGAGTCCAAAATGCAGTACTTGTGGCAATCTCAAAAAGGACAGAATGATCTCGGTTCATCTCCAAGGCAAGCCATTCAATATCATAGCAATCCAAGTCTATGCCCTAACCACTAATGCTGAAGAAGCTGAAGTTGAATGAAGTTGAATGAAGACCTTTTAGAACTAACACCAAAAAAGATGCCCTTTTCATTATAGGGGACTGGAATGCAAAAGTAGGAAGTCAAGAAATACCTGCAGTAAGAGGCAAGTATGGTCTTGGAGTACACAATGAAGCAGAGCAAAGACTAACAGAGTTTTGTTAAGAGAATGCCCTGGTCATAGCAACCACCCTCTTACAACAACACAAGAGATGACTCAACACAGGGACACCACCAGATGGTCAATACCGAAATCAAAATGATTCTATTCTTTGCAGCTGAAGATGGAGAAGCTCTATACAGTCAGCAAAAACAAGACCAGGAGCTGACCGTAGCTCACATCATGAACTCCTTATTGCCAAATTCCGATTTAAATTGAAGAAAGTAGGGAAAACCACTAGAACATTCAGGTATGACGTAAATCAAATCCTTTATGATTATACAGCGGAAGTGAGAAACAGATTCAAGGGATCAGATCTGATAGAGTGTCTGAACAACTATGGACAGAAGTTTGTAACATTGTACAGGAGGTGGTGGTCAAAACCATCCCCAGGAAGAAGAAATGCAAAAAGGCAGAATGGTTGTCTGAGGAGGCCTTACAGATAGCTGAGAAAAGAAGAGAAGCTAAAGGCAAAGGACAAAAGGAAAGATATATCCATCTGAATGCAGAGTTCCAAAGAATAGCAAGGAGAGATAAGAAAGCCTTCCTCTGTGCAAAGAAATAGAGGAAAACAACAGAATGGGAAAGACTAGAGATCTCTTCAAGAAAATCAGAGATACTGAGGGACATTTCATGCAAAAATAGGCACAATAAAGGACAGAAATGGTATGGACCTAACAGAGGCAGAAGATATTAAGAGGTGGCAAAAATACACAGAAGTATACAAAAAAGATCTTAATGACCCTGATAAGCACAATGATGTGATCTCTCACCTAGAGCCAGATATCCTAGAGTGTGAAGTCAAGTGGATCTTAGGAAATATTACTACGGACAAAGCTAGTGAAGGTGATGGAATTCCAGCTGAGTTATTCCAAATCCTAAAGGGTGATGATGTGAAAGTGCTGCACTCATTATGCCAGCAAATTTGGAAAACTCAGCAAGTGGCCACAGGACTGGAAAAGGTCAGTTTTCATTCCAATCCCAAAGAAAGGCAATGCCAAAGAATGCTCAAACTACTGCACAATTACACTCATCTCACACACTAGCAAAGCACTGCTTCAAATTCTCCAAGCTACGCTTCAACAGTATGTGAACCAAGAACTTCCAGATATTCAAAATGGATTTAGAAAAGGCAGAGGGACCAGAGATCAAATTGCCAACATCTGTTGGATCATAAAAAAAAGCAAGAGAATTCTAGAAAAACATCTACTTCTGCTTCATTGACTATGCTATATATAGTCTTTGACTGTGTGCATCACAACAAATTATGGAAAATTCTTAAAGAGCAGGGAATGCCAGACCACCTTACCTGCCTCCTGAGAAATCTGTATGCAGGTCAAGAAGCAACAGTTAGTACCAGGCATGGAACAATGGACTGGTTCCAAATTGGGAAAGGAGTATGTTAAGTCACTATATTGTCAACTTGCTTATTTAACTTGTACGCAAAGTGCTGGGCTGGATGAAGCACAAGCTGACAATGAATCTATCAAAATGACTACATTGTGGTTCCTTTTCTGTAAAGACAGACAGATTTCAATTTTTCTGTTATCTCATGGTTCATTACTGTATTAAGCACAGTTTAGGTAATGTTCATAATAGGAAGTCTGTACGAAGTGTCTGTTATGTTTGTGCCAAAAAATAAAACATGGAATATTACCAGGAAGGTCCTAAGAAAAGTGTGATTACTTTCAAATGCAGCAAATCAATTCAGTCCTCTTTTAGAAAACAAACTCATTTACTCACACGTGGAAGAATGTAAAACGGATGTAACAGCACAGAATAGAGGGAAAATTAGGTGGCTCCAAAATGCTCATGTCTTAATCAGTTTAGAATAAAGAAATAATTGTTAACTCTCCCCATTGTTATTCAGTGTTTTGTTAAAGTACAAAGTCAACAATTTAGATATGAAAAAAGGCAGGACAGATATAAATATTATAAAGGTAGATACTAAATTGTCATTACTTATAGAGATTATGATGGTATCAAGAAAATACAAAAAAATAAAATAAAAACTATTAGAACTATTTGTGGCTAATACTAGACATCAATACAAATCAAGTAGAACAACATTACCAGTGAAAAATCTAGTTTAAAATACCCTATTCACAATAACCATAAATTGATATTATCCAAGATAACCATGACACAAAATATAGAACATTGTATGAAGAAAATTATAACTTTAATGAGGAACATAAAAGATGATCTAAATAATAAAGACACATACCAATGAGCCCTGGAGACTATAAACTTCTGTGCTTAAGTTTGACATTGAGGCTGGGACTGGGTCTGGGGCAGACGTGGCTTACAGACTTTTACATGTCTAGGGCATCTTCTTGGTAATCTTTTAAGAGATGATTATTCTGTAGAAATTCTTGGTTGAATGGAATGCCTCTTCTTACCCTAACCAGGCACTGTCTAATCCCATACCAACTTTCACCCAAGAGTCATTCAAGATCTACACAGTCCCATTACCTCTCTAACAATTTGCAAGCATATCTTTTGTGCAGGCAAAAAAAAAAAAAAAGAAAACATAAAAGCAACAGATATGCAGAATAATAGCATGAACACGGAAATGTGAAAATGGACATGGTGTTTTCTAGACAGTAAGGAGACCACTCTCACTTGAGAAGGGAGCTGTACATCAATGATAAAGAAAACAAGGTTGACAGATGTGGTGGAATAAAACTTTGAAAGGCTCTGAGAGCTGAGCAAAGGAGTCTAGATTTTATTAGTCAGTGCGAATATTTTTTTTGAAAATGAGAAGCATGTTTGTTAAAGTGTTCTTGTTCTCCTTCCATTAATTTCTCAGCCCACTGACATTTTACTTTCATCCCCACACATCTTGAAGCAGAGTCCTCTTTAAACTGATCTCTCACTAAGGTAGTTAAAGAATTGCCCGAATCAAATTATTTTTATCTTATCAGCCTACTCTGTCTCATTTAGTGCTATTGACTTACCTCTTCTTTCTCCTAGAAATATTTCCTGGCTCGTTCTCTTAGCAATATATCTTTCTTCTCCAAACTCTAATAGCTTTTAGGAAGGCCATCAATCTTACATCTTTCTATCCCTATCTTTATCTTCTCCCTTCTACATTAGTAAAGACTTGCTGCTACCACCAACCATTTCTTTAAAAATTTATCTTGCTGACTATGCCAAAGCCTTTGACTGTGAGGATCACAATAAACTGTGGAAAATTCTGAAAGAGATGGGAATAGCAGACCATCTGACCTGCCTCTTGAGAAACCTGTATGCAGGTCAGGAAGCAACAGTTAGAACTGGACATGGAACAACAGACTGGTTCCAAATAGGAAAAGAAGTACATCAAGGCTGTATATTGTCACCCTGCTTATTTAACTTATATGCAGAGTACATCATGATAAACGCTGGGCTGGATGAAGCACAAAATGGAATCAAGATTGCTGGGAGAAATATCAATAACCTCAGATATGCAGACGACACCACCCTTATGGCAGAAAGTGAAGACGAACTAAAAAGTCTCTTGAGAGTGAAAGAGGACAGTGAAAAAGTTGGCTTAAAGCTCAACATTCATAAAACTAAGATCATGGCATCTGGTCCCATCACTTCACGGGAAATAGATGGAGAAACAGTGGAAACAGTGTCAGACTTTATTTTTGGGGGCTCCAAAATCACTGCAGATGGTGACTGCAGCCATGAAATTAAAAGATGCCTACTCCTTAGAAGAAAGGTTATGACCAACCTAGATAGCATACTGAAAGCAGAGATGTTACTTTACCAACAAAGGTCCATCTAGTCAAGGCTACGGTTTTTCCAGTGGTCATGTATAGATGTGAGAGTTGGACTGTGAAGAAAGCTGAGCGCCGAAGAATTGATGCTTTTGAACTGTGGTGTTGGAGAAGACTCTTGAGAGTCCCTTGGACTGCAAGGAGATCTAACCAGTCCATCCTAAAGGAGATCAACCTGGGATTTCTTTGGAAGGAATGATGCTAAAGCTGAAACTCCAGTACTTTGGCCACCTCATGCAAAGAGTTGACTCACTGGAAAAGACTCTGATGCTGGGAGGGATTGGGGGCAGGAGGAAAAGGGGACAGCAGAGGATGAGATGGCTGGATGGCATCACCGACTCGATGGACATGGATTTGAGTGAACTCCGGAAGATGGTGATGGACAGGGAGGCCTGGCTTGCTGCGATTGATGGGGTCACAAAGAGTCGGACACAACTGAGTGACTAAAGTGAACTGAACTGGACTGATAGTTGATTTATAACATTGTATTAATTTCTGCTGTACAGCGAAGTGATTGTTACACAACTTTTTCTATTCTTTTCCATTATGGCTTACCACAGTATATTGAATATGGTTTTCTGTACTTTACAGTAGAACCCTGGTATTTATCCATTGTGTATATAATAATTTGCATCTGCCCATCCCAAACACCCAATCCATCCCTCCCCCACCTCTTATCCCCTGTGGCAACCACAAGTTTGTTCTCTATGACTCTGTTTCTGTTTTAAATATAGTTCATTTGTGTCCTTTTCAGATTCCACATATAAGTGATATCATATATTTGTCTTTCTCTTTCTGACTTACTTCACTTAGTATGATAATCTCTAGGTCAATCCATGTTGCTTCAATTTGCATTGTTTCATTATGTTTTTATGACTGAGCAATATTCCATTGTGTGTATATATATACATATGCTATGCTAAGTCACTTCAGTAGTGTCCGAGTCTGTGTGACCCCATAGACAGCAGCCACCAGGCTCCCCCGTCCCTCGGATTCTCCAGGCAAGAACACTAGAGTGGGTTGCCATTTCCTTCTCCAATGCATGAAAGTGAAAAGTGAAATCGAAGTCGCTCAGTTGTGTCTGACTCTTATCGACCCCATGGACTGCAGCCTACCAGGCTCCTCCATCCATGGGATTTTCCAGGCAAGAGTACTGGAGTGGGGTGCCATTGCCCTCTCCGATATATACATATATACATACATATTCCACAATTTTATCAATTTATCTTTCAATGGACATTTAGGTTATTTCCATGACTTGGCTATTGTGAATAATGCACTATGAACATAGGGGTTCTTGTATCATTTCTAAGTATAGTTTTATATCAACACTCTTTAAGTGGATCTACTCATCATATCATTCAGACTCAATAGCTGTGTCAACTTCTCTCCAAATTTTCAATAAGGTCCCTCTCAGTACATTCCTCAATCTTAGCTCAGAAGGATTCTTGACTTTATCTAGTTCCACCTCAAATATTTTCTCAAAGTCTCTGCCTCTCATTAAAGAAGAAAAAATCCTACAGTTCATAGATGAGAGTGTAAGTGGCCAATGGTCTTGCCACCTTGACATAATGATGATCCCAGTGAACCCTGGCCAATGGAAAAGCTCAGCAGTAGTCAGAGGTTTGGCACCTATTTTCAGATATGTCATGGTACGGTGCTGTTGTCGCTCAATCACTAAATCGTGTATGACTCTCTGTGACCTCATGGACTGTAGCATGCCAGGCTTCCCTGTCCTTTACTATCTCCTGGAGTTTGCTCAAATTCATGTCCACTGGGTCAGTAATGCTATCTAACCATCTCATCCTCTGCTTCCCTCTTCTCCTTTTCCCTTTAATCTTTCCCAAGATCAGGGTCTTTTCCAATGAGTTGGCTCTTCCCATCAGGTGGCCAAAGTACTGGAGCTTCAGCTTCAGAATCAGTCCTTCCAATGAATATTCAGGGTTGATTTCCTTTTGAATTGATTGGTTTGATCTCCTTGCATTCCAAGGGACCCTCAAGAGTCTTCTCCATACCACAATTCAAAAGCATCAATTCTTCAACATTCAGCCTTCTACACAGTCCAACTCTCACATCCGTACATGACTTCTGGAAAAACCAAAGCTTTGACTATACAGACCTTTGTCAGTAAAGCGTTGTCTCTGCTTTTTAATATGCTGTCTAGGTTTGTCATCGCTTTCCTTTCAAGGAGCACATCTTTTAATTTTATGGCTACAGTCAAGGTTCACAGAGTTTCGAGCCCAAGAAAATAAAGTCTGTCACTGCTTCCACTTTTCCCCCTTCTATTTGCCATGAAGTGATGGGATCACTGTGATATGAGTATAAAACTATGAGACCTATGTCCACCTAATATTCTCATCACCTAATATTCTATTATAGGAATAGACCCTCCATTCTTATACAATGGCAAGTAATGCAGTTAGCCAACACCATTTCATCCTTTCTTTTTCTTGCAATGTGTTTTATTGTAAGACAATTTATCTGACTACATCTCTTCTATTTGATCAGTTCTCTGCTTCCTGGATATATAAGCACAATAAACACAGAAGACATTTTCCAAAATGATAAGCAATGGTGAGGGCACTAAGGCATTTTGTCTCAGCAATTGTGTCCATAACCAACAACAGTGTAGTTTGTCTAAGCCTTACCCATAGGGCAGTTGATTCAAAGTAAGCTCTGGAGATTATCACTGTCACCTAGGAACTGTTAGAAATATAGGCTCTAAGGCCCACTCCAGACCTACTAAAAAGAGATTCTGTATTTTAACAAGATCTCTAAGTAATTCATATGCTCAATAAAATCTGAGAAGCACTGAATTCTAGAAAAACGATTATCAGATTTATCATACCTTAGAGTCACCTTGATCTTGTTAGAAGGCAAATTCGTAGATCTTACAGTGCTTCTGTCTATGTATGTCTCTGCTAGGATATTTCACAATCATCACAAAAAATTAGGATATGTATCATTTATAGACTTTACTTTCAGAAACAGCAGTTTAGCTGAAGCAAAAGAAAGTGAGAAAGAAATAGCAATGGCTTCTAGAGGTAAATCTTTCCTCTTATTTTAGGGGCCACAACATATAAAAAACAACTTATCAATGAATTGATCAAATGGTTGAAAGGCAATTTTCTCTACTAGGCAATCACAAGAAATTTGGAAAAGTAAAGAGTATACAGATGTGAATGCTGTTACTTAAGCCAATATTTGAACTCACCAGAAAACCAATAAAAGAAAACCAAGAGTTGAAAATTAAAAAAAAAAAAAAAAAAGATGACTTGGGCACCATTTTACTAGATTCATGTACTCTTCAGATGTGGGTAGTAAGACTTTGTGAATTCTGTTGCTGCACTGCTCTGAGGTATTTCATTTGTCATAATTACTCAGCAAACATACAAAGAGAGAGAGCTTTGATTACTGTTGCAGCTTAAAAAAATAGCAAGAGCACTGTGAAGTGAATATTTGAAAACAAAATTATCAAAAACAAGTTGTTTATTCCCAAGCAACTAAAGATAAATGAAAAACTCCTTAAAGAGGAAAACTCTTTAAGGGAGTTAAAATGCTCTAATGGTAATAGAATCTTAAGTCAGGTTTTGAAAAGTGCCAAGTTAAAAAAATAATTACCAAGTAATGAGTCAAAATGTAGTCTTTCTTGAATAACTCCCAGATAACCTAATCTATCTGGGGCTTTCCTGGTGGCTCAGACAGTAAAGAATCTGCCTGCAATGTAGGAGACCCAGGTTTGATCCCTGGATCGGGAAGATCCCTGGAGAAGGAAATGGCAACCCACTCCAGTATTCTTGCTTGGAAAATTCTGTGGATAGAGGAGTTTGGTAGGTTATAGTCTAAGGGGTTGCAAAAAGTTGGACACAACTGAGCAGCCAACACTTTCACTTTCAACCTAATCTAGGGTTTCCCTGGTGGCTCAGATGGTAAAGTTTCTGCCTGTAATGCAGGAGACACAGGAGATGCAGGTTCAATCCCTGGGTTGGGAAGAACCCCTGGTGAAGGGAATGGCGACCTACTTCAGTATTCTTGCCTGGACAATTCCATGGACAGAGGAGCCTGGTGGGCTACAGTCTATGGGGTCACAAAGAGTCAGACTGGACTGAATGACTAATGTACACACACACACAACTTAATCTATTCATTTAGTATTATATAACAAGCATAAATATGGCTTACTATATATGCTCATCTTGTGGTATAGCCCATTAAAAGTTATTTCCTTGCACAGAATCTCCATGAAATTTAAGGTATATGTATACTGTACATTTTGGAGAGAAACCAGCATGATGATACTAGTGCTCTATCAAAAAGAAGTGATAATACAGACTTATAGTAGTCGCACTCATAACTAAAGTAAGATTTCCATGTCATAGAAACTACTGCATTAGAATTTTGTATTGAACTGGTGTTTTTTCCCAAACACAACTCCATATCCTGCTTTAGAAAAAAAGAAGTAATTACAAGAACCATAGTTATTGATGCTTCCACAGCTTCAGAAGTCAGGATTACAAATGATCTTTTATAATGATGCACTAGTCATCATTTAAAGAGGAATAAGAATGGGGAAACAGTGGAAACAGTGGCTGACTTTATTTTTGGGGCTCTAAAATCACTGCAGATGATGACTGCAGCCATGAAATTAAAAGACACTTGCTCCTTGGAAGGAAACTTATGACCAACCTAGACAGCGTATTCAAAAGCATAGATATTACTTTGTCAACAAAGGTCCATCTAGTCAAGGCTATGGTTTCTCCAGCAGTCATGTATGGATGTGAGAATTGGACTATAAAGAAAGCTGAGAGCTGAAGAATTGATGCTTTTGAACTGTGGGGTTGGAGAAGACTCTTGAGAGTCCCTTGGACTGCAAGGAGACCCAACCAGTCCATCCTAAAGGAGATCAGTCCTGGGTGTTTATTGGAAGGACTGATGATGAAGCTGAAACTCCTTTACTTTGGCCACCTGATGGGAAGAGCTCACTCACTGGAAAAGACCCTGATGTTGGGAAAGATTGAGGGCAGGAGGAGAAGGGGATGACAGAGGATGAGATGGTTGAATGGCATCACTGATTCAATGGACATGATTTTGGGTAAACTCCGGGAGTTGGTGATGAACAGAGAGGCTTGGTGTGCTGTGGTTCATGGGATCTCAAAGAGTCAGATACGATTGAACTGAACTGAAGAATAATTCTCATCATTTTGTCTTTGAAATTTCCTCCCAGTTATCTGATATTGACAAGGTAGATCAGGATGTATGTTCACTGATACAGAGTCCTGGAAGCATGCATTCTTAAGCTTTGAAGGTAAGGTTTTATTATATCTAAAACAGACCTGAACTGCCACTAGTTGATTACTACTATAAAGAAAGCCTATATGTAATGTTTCCCATTTATTACTTTTGATAGACTCATTCCCAACTTTTAAATAGGGCCTTCTCACTCAGATGCTTTGGTATCTTCCCCCAAATACTTTATCTTGAAGAGTATACAGTTTCCAACTTATGGTGGTGTGACTTACAGACTTTTCAACTTAACAATGGTTAGAAAGCGATACACATTCAGTAGAAATATACATTCATTCTTTGAACATTGATTTTTTATCTTTTCCTGGGCTAGCAATATGTGCTATGATACTCTCTCGTGATGCTGGGTAGCTGCTGCTGCTGCTAAGTCACTTCAGTCATGTCCAACTCTGTGCGACCCCATAGACGGCAGCCCATCAGGCTCCCTTGTCCCTGGGATTCTCCAGGCAAGAACACTGGAGTGGGTTGCCATTTCCTTCTCCAATGCATGAAAGTGAAGAGTGAAAGTGAAGTCACTCAGTCGTGTCTGACTCTTAGCGACCCCATGGACTGCAGCGTACCAGGCTCCTTGCCTGGGATTTTCCAGGCAAGAGTATTGACTGGAGTGGGGTGCCGATGCTGGGCAGAGGCAGCCTCAATTCCCAGTCAACCCACCATTCCATGATCACAAGGAGAACTTGTGACCACTTATAACTATTCTGTACTCATACAACTATTTCATTTTTCACTTTCAGTACAGTATTCAATCAGTTACATTAGGGATTCAACACTATTTAAAATATGCTTCAGTTATCCATATACATGTATCTATTCTTTTTCAAATTATTTTCCCATGTAGGCTAAAGAATGGAGAAGGCAATGGCACCCCACTCCAGTACTCTTGCCTGGAAAATCCCATGGACGGAGGAGCCTGGGAGGCTGCAGTTCATGAGGTCGCTAAGAGTTGGACACGACTGAGCGACTTCACTTGCACTTTTCACTTTCATGCATAGGAGAAGGGAATGGCAACCCACTCCAGTGTTCTTGCCTGGAGAATCCCAGGGATGGGGGAGCCTAGTGGGCTGCTATCTATGGGGAAGCACAGAGTCGGACACGACTGAAGCGACTTAGCAGCAGCAGCAGCATAATGAGCTAAATTTCTTGTAACCTCCAAGGAGTATGATCTAGATACATTGCCATCCAGAACTTGTATTCAGTTGTATTGTATTCAGTATTCAGTTGTGCTTGAAGGAAGTTCAGGCCACCTCTCTCTCCACCCATTATATATCTCAAACACACTAAAAAAAATAAGCAAAGAGAGAAATGGTATTATACTGGACACTGGTGGAAATGTTTATACTGCCTCACTGTTTTATCACTTATCTCAACAGAGGGGTACTCACAAAGGGCAGCAGAAAGCTTACTGTGTGCAATCTGAAGTCATAGATAGGATATCATTCTTAACATAATACTGAGAAAGTTTTGTATGATTCTAGTACTTCCAAGAATACTGGAACCTCTCCTTAGAAGCTGGTTTGACTTTATTTCATGGACATTAAATTGTGTAATAGATAAATTGTTCCTTTTTGCACTAATTTTAATTTAAAAAAAGGCTTAACCAAAGTCCATGGCCCTATTATAAATGATATAGTTTAATACTTACTATTACTGTATTAGTCTAAATCTTCACTCATCTATACTCATATTATATATTTTTTTAAACCACTGTCCTTTAAGGTATGTTAACATTTCAGTATTTTATATATACTTTAAAATCTCCAAAAGTCTTTAATGGAATACAGAAGATACACGTTTTCCCCACACTTTTAAATATGCAAAGTGAGGATGAATTCTATAATCTTTACCATGTAAAAGTTACATTTGATAGAATTTTATTTTTTCTTAAAGGTATTTAAATATATATATCTTACAATTGATGGTATCTTAGATATAATAAAACATGTAAATCAATCACATGAAACCAACTTGTTTAAAAGATCTAGTAACAACACAGATTTTCCTAAAATCTGCATAACTTTCAAAATGTCTACAGGTACAGCAATGAAAAATGATGCTCAAAATCAAGACACTGAAACAGTGTCAGAATTCTCTGTAAGAGCAACTACTTAGAATTGGGGATTTTAAGTGAGTGAAGTGTTTCCATTTTTAAAAATCCTAAATGTTCTAAACATTAGCGCTCATCTGAGAAAATCTCATGCTGTTCTTAATGTTCCCTTAAATTGAAGAATGACTAACCTATGTTCATGATTCACTATTTTGAATTTAAAGTTCAAATAAAATGAATAAAGAAACTAGACTACTACAAGAAAGAGTAGACACACACAAATCTGAAACTGCAATAAATAAAAACTATTTTCCAATCAACACTATGTTAACTAAAGGATCCAGCTAAACAAAGCTTCTGTAACTGGAAAATTCATCTAGTCTTTTTACTATAATCTTTGATTGACAACTCCACTTTGTTTGACATCTTCCTTCTTTAAAGTCAGTGGATTCCAACACAGGGTACAAACACCCTACGGGACATAGTGGATAATCCATGGGATCCAAGAAAAATGCCAAGACACTATACTGGCTTTTTTTCTAAAATAAGAATTAAAAGTTAAGCCAGAGTAATGTTTCATACAATGACTTAAACTGGTGCCACCATCCCACTTCTACATCAGATGGCCTTGAGCCACATATGACAAGTGGGGCATTTTGAAAGAAAGGTGAGGTCCACAAATCCAAGGAATTGGCAGTGGTGAGTTTTGCCAAGAAAATGCATTGGTCATAACAAACACCCTCTTCCAACAACATAAGAGAAGACTCTATACATGGACGTCACCAGATGGTCAACACCGAAATCAGACTGATTATATTCTTTGCAGCCAAGGATGGAGAAGCTCTATACAGTCAGCAAAAACAAGACCAGGAGCTGACTGTGGCTCAGATCATGAAATCCTTATTGACAAATTCAGACTTAAATTGAAGAAAGTAGGGAAAACCACTAGACCATTCAGGTATGACCTAAATCAAATCCCTTATGATTATACAGTGGAAGTGAGAAATAGATTTAAGGGCCTAGATCTGATAGATAGAGTGCCTGATGAACTATGGAATGAGGTTCGTGACATTGTACAGGAGACAGGGATCAAGACCATCCCCATGGAAAAGAAATGCAAAAAAGCAAAATGGCTGTCTGGGGAGGCATTACAAATAGCTGTGAAAAGAAGAGAAGCGAAAAGCAAAGGAGAAAAGGAAAGATATAAGCATCTGAATGCAGAGTTCCAAAGAATAGCAAGAAGGGATAAGAAAGCCTTCTTCAGCGATCAATGCAAAGAAATAGAGGAAAACAACAGAATGGGAAAGACTAGGGATCTCTTCAAGAAAATCAGAGACACCAAAGGAACATTTCATGCAAAGATGAGCTCGATAAAGGACAGAAATGGTATGGACCTAACAGAAGCACAAGATATTAAGAAGAGATGGCAAGAATACACAGAAGAACTGTACAAAAAAGATCTTCACGACCCAGATAATCAGCATGGTGTGATCACTGACCTAGAGCCAGACATCCTGGAATGTGAAGTCAAGTGGGCCTTAGAAAGCATCACTACAAACAAAGCTAGTGGAGGTGATGGAATTCCAGTTGAGCTATTCCAAATCCTGAAAGATGATGGTGTGAAAGCACTGCACTCTATATGCCAGCAAATTTGGAAAACTCAGCAGTGGCCACAGGACTGGAAAAGGTCAGTTTTCATTCCAATCCCAAAGAAAGGCAATGCCAAAGAATGCTCAAACTACTGCACAATTGCATTCATCTCACACGCTAGTAAAGTAATGCTCAAAATTCTCCAAGCCAGGCTTCAGCAATATGTGAACCGTGAACTTTCTGATGTTCAAGCTGGTGTTAGAAAAGGCAGAAAAACCAGAGATCAAATTGCCAACATCCTCTGGATCATGGAAAAAGCAAGAGAGTTCCAGAAAAACATCTATTTCTGCTTTATTGACTATGCCAAAGCCTTTGACTGTGTGGATCACAAGAAACTGTGGAAAACTCTGAAGGAGATGGAAATACCAGACTACCTGATCTGCCTCTTGAGAAACTTGTATGCAGGTCAGGAAGCAACAGTTAGAACTGGACATGGAACAACAGACTGGTTCCAAATAGGAAAAGGAGTACGTCAAGGCTGTATATTGTCACTCTGTTTATTTAATTTATATGCAGAGTACATCATGAGAAATGCTGGACTGGAAGAAACACAAGCTGGAATCAAGATTGGCGGGAGAAATATCAATCACCTCAGATATGCAGATGACACCACCCTTATGGCAGAAAGTGAAGAGGAACTCAAAAGCCTCTTGATAAAAGTGAAAGTGGAGAGTGAAAAAGTTGGCTTAAAGCTCAACATTCAGAAAACGAAGATCATGGCATCCGGTCCCACCACTTCATGGGAAATAGATGGAGAAACAGTGGAAACAGTGTCAGACTTCATTTTTCTGGGCTCCAAAATCACTCCAGATGGTGACTGCAGCCATGAAATTAAAAGACACTTACTCCTTGGGAGGAAAGTTATGACCAACCCAGATGGCATATTCAAAAGCAGAGACATTACTTTTCCAACAAAGGTCTGTCTAGTCAAGGCTATGGTTTTTCCTGTGGTCATGTATGGATGTGAGAGTTGGACTGTGAAGAAGGCTGAGTGCCAAAGAATTGATGCTTTTGAACTGTGGTGTTGGAGAAGACTCTTGAGAGTCCCTTGGACTGCAAGGAGATCCAACCGGTCCATTCTGAAGGAGATCAGCCCTGGGATTTCTTTGGAAGGAATGATGCTAAAGCTGAAACTCCAGTACTTTGGCCACCTCATGCAAAGAGTTGACTCGTTGGAAAAGACTCTGATGCTGGGAGGGATTGTGGGCAGGAGGAGAAGGGGACGACAGAGGATGAGATGGCTGGATGGCATCACTGACTTGATGGACATGATTCTGAGTGAACTCCAGGAGTTGGTGAGGGACAGGGAGGCCTGGAGTGCTGCAATTCATGGGGTCGCAAAGATTCGGACATGACTGAGCGACCGATCTGATCTGATCTTATACTTCAATGTATACCTAGTTAAGAGGATTTAAGGATTATATTAACCAGTTTCCCAAACACATACAAAACACCCTTGCAAAGCAGATCAGAAACTTAAATGGACCCACGCAAAAAAACATGAGATTAACGATAGTACTAAAAGTGTGACCACCATTCAACTACAAGCAAGAATCCCCTCCCCTTTTAACTTTTTATTTTGTATTGAGGTATAGACAATTAACAAACAATGTTGTGATAGTTTCAGGTGAACAGTGAAGGGACTAGGCCATATATATATACATGTATCCATTCTCTCCAAACTTGCCTCCCATCCAGGCAGTCACATAACATTGAACAAAGGTCTCTGTGCTATACAGTGGGTCCCTTTTGGTTATCTATTTTAAATATAGCAGAGCATATATGTTCATTCCAAACTTCCTAATTACCCTCCCTCTACTCTTAATATAAGTTCTTTGTCAACACTTTGTGAGGCTGAAAAAAAGACCAGCTATTCAGAGCTGAGAATTTGAAATATATATGTACATCCATTACTTCTTCTAACAATGAATCTCATTCCAGTTTCCTTGAGATATTTGATGCTAATGATGGCCTAAAGCAACTATGATTTGCAAAACTCTAAAAAGATTAAAGCATATAGAAGATGTAACCATTTAAATTATATATTATATATTTACTTTTAGTGAAAAGTGGGTTTATTTATTATTTTCATTATTGTTCTGTTCATAAGGTAAGACTGTGTTTCCCAGGATCCCTTGGAGTTTGTGCGGTCAGTTAATAATTCTAACCAACAGAAGGTGAGCCTCAAGTGATATGTGCTCTTCTCAACCTGGGCCACTTACACCTCCTCTGTGATTTCTCCCCCAAGCTAGAAATTTGGAAACAGATGTTGAAGATGATGAAGCCACAAGTTGAAAGGCACTGAAGCCCTTAAATTTTTCCTTGGAGGTAATCAACCCATGGATCAGAAAGGCCCGTTTGGATATTATGTCATGAAAAGAAAACTTCTATGATATTAAGCCTCTGATATTTTGAGGTTTATTTGTCACAGCAGCTAATATTAACTACATCACTATTATTTATAGATAATATGTATGTGTACATAAATATACATATATATATAATGTATATATTGTAAACAGTCATGGTAAGTCTAGTTAACCTCTATCACCACACATACATTTTTTTTTTTGTGATGAGAACTTCTAATATTTACTCTCTTAGCAACTTCCAAGTCCACATTATAGTACTATTATCTATAGTAACCATGTTGTACATTACAACCCCAGGACTTATATCTATGCATTCATTTTGTTTGTTTGTTTAGGTTCCACATGTAAGTAAGATTATATTTGTCTTTCTCTGACTTATTTCACTTAGCATAATGCCCTCAAGGCCCATTCATGTTGTCACAAACAACAAAACTTCTTTCTTTCCTATGGCTAAACAGTCTTCCTCTGTGTGTGTTTATATATAACTTTATTTATTTATTCACCCATCCAGGGAAAGATTATTTCCATGACTTGACTAGTGTAAACAATGCTGCCATGAACATCATGTTCAGATATCTTTCCCAGTTACTGTTTTATTTTCCTTTAGATAAATATCCAGAAATGGAATTGCTGGATCCTATGATAGAACTGGGAAATAGATGGGGAAACAGCGGAAACAGTGTCAGACTTTATTTTTCCGGGCTCCAAAATCACTACAGATGGTGACTGCAGCCATGAAATTAAAAGACGCTTACTCCTTGGAAGGAAAGTTATGACCAACCTAGATAGCATATTCAAAAGCAGAGACATTACTTTGCCTATAAAGGTCCACCTAGTCAAGGCTATGGTTTTTCCAGTGGTCAAGTATGGATGTGATAGTTGGACTGTGAAGAAGGCTGAGCGCCAAAGAATTGATGCTTTTGAACTGTGGTGTTGGAGAAGACTCTTGAGAGTCCCTTGGACTGCAAGGAGATCCAACCACTCCATTCTGAAGGACATCAGCCCTGGGATTTCTTTGGAAGGAATGATGCTGAAGCTGAAACTCCAGTACTTTGGTCACCTCATGCAAAGAGTTGACTCGTTGGAAAAGACTCTGATGCTGGGAGGGATTGAGGGCAGGAGGAAAAGGGGACGACAGAGGATGAGATGTCTGGATGGCATCACTGACTCGATGGATGTGAGTCTGAGTGAACTCCGGGAGTTGGTGATGGACAGGGAGGCCTGGCGTGCTGCGATTCATGGGGTCGCAAAGAGTCGGACACGACTGAGTGTCTGACCTGATCTGATGATAGAACTATTTTTAATTTTTGAAGAACCTCCATCTGTTTTCCATTGTGGCTCTAACCAAATTACATTTCCAATAACAATGCACAATTCCCTTTTCTCTACAAACTGTGTATATTTTATAATTGTATATAATATGTTAGGTTCAAAAATGTAAACTTATTTAGAAAAATAAAGAACACATTCACTAAATCTGTATGTATAAATACATACACAGAAACAAGCAAACATTTTTTAAAACCATGGTACATTACTATAATAATATTTGGTAGATAAAGCTTTGGGTAACAGTTTTTCACATTTTATTCAGCTTTGTAGGCACTTCTTTCCATGAACTGCTGTGAATGTTTCTATTTTCCATATGAAAAAGTTTAAAAGAGCCAAGCCCTTTTCTTAGGCAATATTCAAAAGTCATTCTCCTCACACCAATTCAGTGACCTAGGCATAACCTGATAGTTAACAGCATGTTTCTGATAACAAAAAAACAATAGAGATTAAGATAACATTGAATTTATTTTTCAAGTCAGATTACACATTTTCTCTTTAGGTTATGATCCAATTACTGAATCTAAGGATTATTAAATATGGAAGTTTAAGAAGCCATCTAATGCCTTTAGTAAATTGGGACATTCACATAGATATTGTTAAATAAGCCCATAGATATAGGTACATTAAATTATTACTTATACAGCCCAACATGTTTAAAATACTCTTTCAAATTTTTTCTTGTGGATTTTATAAACTTTTACTCATTTTTGATTTGAGGAGACAGGTATCTGTTATCTGAGAGAACTTTATCTAAATATGCTTTTAGCTTTTAAAGAAATAAACTTGGACTTTGCTGGTGGTCCAGTGGTTAAAAGTCCACCTGATAATGCAGGTGAGATGGATTCGATTCTTGGTCAAGAACTACTGAGCCTGCATACCTAGAGCTGGTGCTCTGCAACAAGAGAAGTCACTGCAATGAGAAGACCGCTCATTGCAAGGAAGAATAGCCCCAGCTCACCACAACTAGAGAAAGCTCATGTGCAGCCACAAAGACCCAGCACAGTGAAAAATAAATAAGTAAATTTTAAAAAATAAAGAAATAAACTGTATTTGGTGCTAAATATATGAAAACATAGTTGTGACATACATAAAGTTATAGGATAAATATTTTTCCTCCCCCTTATCAATTTGAGAGAGCTTTAAGGAACTACTGTTAAACACTTGATGATATCCCTCATGTCAGGATACTTCCCTCAATACTACCTACCTTAATACACCTCACCAACTACCAGCCAGATTTTCCACCTATTCAAAATCCTTACCAAGATTGCACCAACCATGCATCTTCTATTTCAGTCCACCCACAGGCATCTTAAACTATCCATTTCCTCTGGACCCAAACGATAAGTAAAACCCAAGGTATAACTGAGCACATGACACTCCTGCTCAGATCAGCCCTGTGGTTAGAAATAGCCTATTACACCTCCCCTTGTCAGTGAGAGGCTTTCCTGGTGGCTCAGCTGGTAAAGAATCTGCCTGCAATGTGGGAGACCTGGGTTCAATCCCTGGGTTGGGAAGATCCCCTAGAGAAGGGAATGGCTACCCACTCCAGTATTCTGGCCTAGAGAACTCCACAGACTGTATAGTCCATGGGGTCGCAAAGAGTCAGACACAACTGAGCAACTTTCACTTTGTCAGTGAGCTCTGCATTACTGGTATTTTCAAAAGTTATCAATCAACTCAAGTATGGGGTACAACAAAACATGTTAATCGGTTTTTGAGCAATCACAAAAGGTTATTTAGAAACAGATCGACACATTCAGCAAACACTGGTGATGCCACAAGTGACAGCAGAGCTCCCGGAAACAACACTTCTAGTAGCAAATCTAAAAGCATCCGTGAAATCATACTTACAATGCAGGTAATTCATTACTTTATCACCATGCTCTATCTATTCTTATATCACTTGTTAATATTTGTGCCTAGTAAGACTACTACGTAGAAACAACTTTCAAAAGTAACAGATTTTAAAACAAAGAAATCTTGCAGTAACCTTAAAAAAAAAAAGAAAAAGAAATCCAAATTCTAACATGGACCAGAAGATTTTAGCCTAAATTCTGCTGATCTTAAGTTAACAATAAAACAGAATCAAATGGTCAGGCTATTCAGAAGCATAATGTCTTTATGCTTACCTAGTATCTTAAATGCATTTAAAGAAAATTTTCCAGTGGGAAAGTAGTAATATAAACTTCATCACAGGAAATAAAAATGATGTGCTCATTTTCTCAAACACTTTGCAGTAGCCATTAAATATATCTTTTCTCTTTTTCTCCCCTCACTTCCTCTCTCTCCCTCTTCTTACCCCCCTCCCGTGTATGTGCATGTGTACACAAGGACACTCACCACACATACAGAAGGGAAAACACAGGCTAGAAATATTACTATACCATTTTGACTTTTACATTTTTTTAATGACATATATTTTACCTTTTTTATGCTTAAGATTTAGTTAATCGCTCAAGTCATATCCAACTCTTTTCGACCCCAAGGACTGTAGCTCACCAGGCTCCTCTGTCGAGGGGATTTTTCAGGCAAGAATACTGGAGTGGGTTGCCATTCCCTTCTCCAAGGGATCTTCTGGAACAAGGGACTAAAGGGTGTTGTGTCTCCTGCATCTCCTGCATTACAGGTGGATACTTTATCATCTGAACCACCCATTTACTGGGCTGTAAGCACTGTACAAAGAGATCCATATCACATGTCATTCATTCATGCATACATATATTCAGTATTTATTCAATATGGATGATATACCAGGGAATATTTGGATGGTAGGAATACTGTAGTGAACAAGGCCAGGTCCCTGGCTCTTGGAAAATATAATCAAATGGAGGAAATAGACAATAAACAAATAAACAAGTTAAAACAGACTTCCAACTTAATATGGAGATGTTACTGTTCCTAACTCACCAACAAGACATCAAAGGCATATATGCACAAGGAAAAGGTACAGAGAGAAGATGACAGGAGATGACTATGGGTATCAGTAGATCACTGAAACCAACAACATTTTGGAAGCTGGGAAACAGAAGGACATGAAGGTAACTAACTCAGTAGACCAAAGAAGGGTGGCATATATGCCCTTAGCAATGGGAACATAATAGTTCATGCTGCAGAACTCCCAAGGAGTTCAGGACTCCAAGATCAGGTACCTCTAGAGGCAGGGGTGCTGTGAGGGGCTAAATAAAGTACATGTGACATATATTTTTAAAATGTGTCAGATTCCAGATTCTGATAACTATCATGTTTGAAATGTAAATTTCAAGCCACTCTTTGAAAGCATTGATAAAGAGGCTTTAGATTCTTGGTAAACACAAAAATATAATGACTAGAATTAAAACTAAAGTGGGATAGAATAGAATAGAATGTATTGAACAAAATGTATTGAACAAAAAAATGTTATCACGGTAAAATTCCACATGTTAAGTCTTGTAGGCTTTAAAATATTTGGTTAGGTTTAAGAAATATGTGTTATGCAGGGAGGCAGTTCAGATGAATGTGTTGTAGCAGACAGTTTTTTTTTTTTTTTTAATGGTGTTAGACTTGAATTCATCTAGTTATTGTTTGAATGAGGGTGGGTGGGTAGAAGGATAACAAAATTACTGTTAGTGTTTCTTTCCTTAAGGAAAAAGATGTGAATCCCAGCCTTATTTCAGGGAAGCCTTTGAAGCTATGATGGACGTAAGTCTAAATTAAATGTATGTATGTTTCATTATATTGCTCTTAAAAGACTACTGAGGTGGCAGTTTAATTCTTAAAAACAATAAAATGAAAGCATAAATACTAAAAAAAAAAAAAAAAAAAACTAAAGTGAAAAATACAGAAGCCATAATATTAGCACTTCTTGGAACAGAAGTAACATTACTAGTCTCACATAAAGGGAAGGATACTTGCCAGCCACAGAGGATTCACCTAACACAAAAGCAATAAATTCTGAAACAAGATTTCTCCACTTGCACATTTAAAAATAGTTTTTCTCCAATATCAAGAAGCAAAATAATACCACCCAAACCTCTTCCTTTCTATTGCTGATTGGTCTTTACTCTAGAATCAAAATTAATCATTACTAATAATGCGACCTCATTTTTTCCTTAAGAGAACCCTAAGCACTAAGTGTTCCTAGATATGCTCAGGTTAACACACACACAGCACAAGTCTGTGAGAATGAGGAAATGAAAGTGTTATTGCTATTACTCTGATAACAACATGAAGCACTGAGAAAGTCACTTGCCAGAGCTCATAAAGCCGACTGAAGGAGAAGAATTCTGGTTTTAATGTGTCTGAGTCTGGCAGTTTATTCCCCTAAGACAATGTTCAACACATATTTGCCTCGTTTTACATACAGTAGAAATTTCTCAAACCAAAAGCAACTAACTGTATTTTATAGCTAGAAAATGGATGTGGCTACACAATTTCATTACAGTGTGCATGACATACCCCTTTTTAAAATGTTCCCTTTCTTCCAAAGATATAATTACATCATCTACTGACATTTTCTGAGTTTGATATGTAAGTGTACTTTATTATTCTCCCATTAAGCTACAAGCCGCTGATAAAATGCCAATGGCTTGAATAAAGAGCACAGTGACATTTTACTGCAGGGTCACTGCGCTATGGACAGAATGCCAGCCCTCCACTTGAATGTATTGCATATTGTCTAGCTGTGTTTCTTAAGCATCACTTCTCAAAGGCTTCAAGGTTCTTGGGAATTGTTGATGAAATAAAGGGGAAAACGAGCAGGTTCTAATTATCTTGTCAAGATTCTTCTTGTGAACATTTATTTGGACAACTCACAAAAAAGCAAGCATCTCATTTACTAATTAAGAATATCATTTCTCTTAAAAAAATTGTATTAGTATCTTTGAAATTGTAGAGTGGGGTCTAGAGGATCAGTCCTGAAGCAACACTGCATATTGAAATGTCAGTAAAAGTGCAATGGAGAGAAGGCAGGCTTTGGAGCTACCATGTTTCATCTGGCCAAGAAATTACTCAATATGAGACTCAGTTTTCTATTTTGAAAAATGAAGGTAATCATATATACCTCAAAGGTATGTTCTGGGCTTCCCAGGTGGCGAAAGCAGTAAAGAACCTGCCTGCCAATGAAGGAGACATAGAGATGTGGGTTCAATCCCTGGGTCAGGAAGATCCCCTGGAGGAGAGCACAGCAACCTACTCTAGTATTCTTGCCTAGAGAATCCCCATGGACAAAGGAGCTTGGAGGGCTACAGTCCATAGGGTCGCAAAGAGTCAGACAGAACTGAAGCAACTTAGCATGCACACAAGGTATGTTCTGATGTTTAAATACGACAGCTTATTTAGAATACTTAGCTCTGTAACAGAGGTGCATGTGTCTGTGCTAAGTCACTTCCTAGCAAGCTTCAGGAAATGGTGAAGGACAGGGAAACCTGACATGCTGCAGTCCATGGGGTCACAAAGAGTCGGACAAGACTGAATGACTGAACAACAAATCCTTTGTATCCTAAATAAATAAGTGGGAGATTACTAATTTAACAAAGAAGTTTCTGATGTCAAAGGGATTAAAAGGAGTCCAGAGAAGGCAATGGCACCCCACTCCAGTACTCTTGCCTGGAAAATCCCATGGGTGGAGGAGCCTGGTAGGCTGCAGTCCATGGGGTCGCTAAGAGTAGGACACGACTGAGCGACTTCACTTTCACTTTTCACTTTTATGCATTGGAGAAGGAAATGGCAACCCATTCCAGTGTTCTTGCCTGGAGAATCCCAGGGACGGGGGAGCCTGGTGGGCTGCGGTCTATGGGGTCGTACAGAGTTGGACACGACTGAAGTGACTTAGCAATAGCAGCAACAACAAACGAGTCTCAGGAATTTCCTTTTCAGGGATCTTCTAGAGTAATTTGGGTGTCTTACTGGAAGACTTCTGGGGCTCATGGGGAGCCCTGCTGATGCCTGGGAACCATTCGAATTTCTTGCATGCATGCACTGTGCTCAGTCATGTCTGACTCTTTTGTGACCCCATGGACTATAACCCGCCAAACTCCTCTGAACATGGAATTTCTTTACCCAAGTATTTTATGAAGTTCCTCATAATTTCTTTAGATATGCACTTCATTTTTTTTTTTTGTTATGTTTTTATAACCTTCTAAACTGGCATGCAAAGAGTTGACTCATTGGAAAAGACTCTAATGCTTGGAGGGATTGGGGACAGGAGGACAAGGGGACGACAGAGGATGAGATGGCTGGATGGCATCACCGACTCGATGGACGTGAGTCTGAGTGAACTCCGGGAGTTGGTGATGGACAGGGAGGCCTGGAGTGCTGGGATTCATGGGGTCGCAAAGAGTCAGACACGACTGAGAGACTGAACTGAACTGAAACTGGCAATACCTATATAGCACCATTAAATGAACTTAACTGCAAAATCTAAATTTGCATTTTCTTTACTTTTTTCATATAGACTACCTAGAGTAGTTCAATAACTTTTAAAATTTAATATTTACATTGTGGAAAATTATACTTTTAGCAATGTGCTAGTGGTTCTGAAGAGCAGGAGCTTTGCTCAGCCAGGAAGTCTTAGGCAGGTGTTTAATTAGACTAATTAACCTAGTCACTTCCGGTTTTCCATTTGCTCTTTGTAAATGCAGATAAGCAACACAACTGATTGCCTCATTAGACTATTTAAAACCCACTCACTTTTTATAGCCAAGGAGATTTTTGAACTCAAAATTACAAACTCAAAACATAACATGTGGTCTCATTGCACATATTTTTCTTGCTCTAACCACCATTTTTCTAATTTGATTTTTTCATATAACTTTAACAATATTAGTGCAGGGAATAGAGTAATAAAACGTACTCCATATATAAAGGACATAAAAGCTACATGGTTTACTGCTCTCACAGCTTTTCTCAGCACAGATAAAATATGTCTTCCTTGCCTGACTCACTCTTAAGAAAAATCAATATATTTTGTTGGTCTAGGGATCAAATCTGAAAGACTGGTCTCATTAACACTATAACCACTTAAATCAACTGGCAATAAATCTCTTGTAGTTAGCAAAATTCAGATGGAGAAGAACAAAATATAATCTTCCTTTTCTTATGTTTCTTATTCCCCTACCTATAGACATTAAAGATACCTTCAAAATTCAATTTTAAATCACCAGCCTATACAACAAATTCAAGACCATTTTAGGTCCTGTTTATATACTCTTGAGTAGTGTGCATACAAATTAGTGTGTACATATACATATATATATATAGAGAGAGAAATAGATATATATAGATATATAAATAGACATAGATAATGGATATAGATATATTTTCCCAGCTGCAAACTGCTGGCAATTTTATATGGTCTATGCATCCAAGCTAAAATAAGCACAATCTCACCCCTGTACTTGGAGCCATGCAGGCCACAGGTCAGCTGACACATGGACAAATGTGCAAGTAGCCAACTCACATGTACTTACTTGCAATATCAATAGCATCTCATCACTTAATGTGTTTTAACTACTTACTCCCGGCCTACAGAGCATCTTCTAGGAGAAAGAAGGACCATACAAGATACACGGCAAGCCTACACTTCACAGAGATTTTGTAGGAAAGAACTCTCATAAGCCATTAAGGGAAGAAGGTGTTTCATAGTACACAACAAGACAATTCCATAATAAGGTAATCATATTCCAGAGGACTGATTACTAAAAAAAAAGAAAAGTAAATAAGGATGAAAATAAGAGATGACAGAAGAAGTCGTACAGTAGTTAGATGATCAGATTTTCTTAGACATCTGGATAAGTATAGTTATGAGATCTGAGAAGATGTTCACAGACCCTACCCAAACCAAGATATGCAATCTATTTATTACTAACCTTAGGATACTAGATAAATTTAAACCAATATTCAGCAACTGGCCCTTCTCCCTGGATGGAAAGGAAAATACATTCTTGGAGCGCTTGCTCTGTAAAAGCTTTTTTGCTGAGTACTTATGATGCTTTCTCTCAATGAATCTGCACAACAGTACTGAATAAAGATATGAATTTTATGACGGAAAGCAGTAACACTAGATGGAATCTTGTTTAAAGTCATGTAGAAGTCAGTAGCAATAGTCCATGTTTGCAGCCAGACCTGGGTACTCATCCTCTTTGCCTGCGTGCAAGCTCAGTAGCTTCACTCATGCCCGACTCTTTGCGACCCAGTGGATTGTAGCCTACCAGGCTCCTCTCTCCATGGAATTCTCCATGGAGAATACTGGAGTGGGTTGCTATTCCCCTCCAGGGGATCCTCCTGACCCAGGGATGGAACCCACACCTTTTATGTCTCCTGAATTGGCAGGAGGGCTCTTTACCACTAGTTCCACCTAGGAAGCCCCTCATCGCCTGATCATCCTTTATTTTATGTTTGCATAGCAAGATAGATTTTGGACAATTTAGTTAGAGACATTTTGTTTTATAATATAAAACAAACATTTTATATATTTTATCTGGATTTCAGATAAAATTGATATAAAGTCAGCATTATGGCATGCTACATTTGAAAGACGGGTATCATCATGGAATTAGAATCACAACTTCTAGTTACAATGAAAGTGTATGCAGCTCACTTTCTGGGCTAAAATTCTGAAAAATGTACCCAATGAGAACATTAGACCAAACATTTTCTATGGTCTCTTCTAGCTGTGATGTGCTATTAAACTGTGTCATTCAGCAGGAGAAAGCCAGGTAGTCAGGGCAGCACAATGACCAGGGGTGGGTATCCCAGAGTATGTGTGTTGCACAGACAAGCTACTCACTCCTGACTGACTCATGATTTCTTAAAAAGATGCTACCACTGAATATGAATATCTCCAGGAAACAGCACTAAGTCTACTCCATCCCTTTAACATCTGAGAAAAGCAGAGGTTCCCCATGTTCCCAGGAAGGCTTCGAGCCACCAGCTAAAGCAGGAAAACAAAGGGCACATCTCCTGGGATTCAGAGAGCACCAGGCATTAAGGTCTCTAGGCTCCCCTTCCTGTGCTTTTTGCCCTTAAGAGGCATCATTCGTCACAGTATGAGCAGGAACAAAGAGATGTTGACTGAGTTTAACTGAGAAGAGAATGAGTGAGAGAACCAGAGAAGTCCAGAAGAGAATGAGTGAGAGAACCAGAGAAGTCCAGAAGAGAATGATGAGATCAGAGCCGTCAGAGAACACTGGGTGCTACAATGCTCCATGCTGGGTTGGCGACACAAGTTTCGCAAACACCAAGTGGGGAGTCCAGGGCTGTCATGGTAGGGCAGGAATCCCTGGCTGCTTCTGAGTCTGCTGCTCTAAGCTAGGCAGTAGGTGCTGATGTTATGTTGAATCCAAACAATCTGTCCATTCGGGCTGAGATCTAGGCAGAAGCTAAGGAATCTGGAGACAGGACTCAGGCTTTTAGACTCAGTCATGAGATAACAAAGCCAGGAGCTCAGCAGAGATTCAGTCCCCAAGCTCCTGGGCTTTACTACAGAGAAGGACCTTGGCAGCAAAAGAGGCAAGGACAACGAATCAAAAGATCAATCCTAAAAACTGAACCAATATACAGTCATACCTTAGAGATACTGCAGCTTCAGTTCCAAAACACTGCAATAAATTATCACCAACAATGCAAGACACACAAAATTCTTGGCTTCCCAGTGCATATAAAAGTTACATCTATACTATACTACAATCTAGAAAGTGTGTAACAGTACTATGTACGTGTGTGTTAAGCTGCTTCAGCCATGTATGACTATTTGCCACTTCATGGACTATAGCATGCCAGACTCCTCTGTCCATGGGAATTTTCCAGGCAAGAATACTGGGGTGGGTTGCCATGCCCTCCTCCAGGGGATCTTCCTGACCCAGAGATTGAACCCACGTGTCTTATGTCTCCTGGAACTGGCCAGTGAGTTCTTTACCACTAGTGCCACCTGGGAAGCAAAAAAAAAAAAAAACTTACATACCTTAATTTAAAAATAAAACTTTATTGATAAAAAATGCTAACCATCATGTGACAACCCAATTATTACAGAGCTTCAATTTGCAGAACTGAAGGTAAAACCAGTATCTGCAAAGCACAATAAAGTAAAGGACAATGAAACAAGGAAAGTCTGCAGTGGAGCTGGGGTGGGAAATACTAACTCACATGTCTCCATCTCCTGGACACAAAGTGCGATATATACTCAGACTGTGGACTGCAAGAAGATCAAACCAGTCAATCCTAAAGGAAATCAATTCTGAATATTCATTGGAAGGACTGATGCTGAAGCTGAAGCTCCAAAACTTTGACCACCTGATGTGAAGAGCTGACTCATTAGAAAAGACCCTGATGCTGGCAAAGATTGAAGGCAGTAGGAAACCTGGACGACAGAGAATGAGATGGTTGGATGGCATCACCAACTCAGTGGACGTGAGTTTGGGCAGGCTCTGAGAGATGGTGAAGGACAGGGATACCCGGGGTGCTGCAGTCCATGGGGTCACAAAGAGTTGCACGTGACTGAGCGACTGAACAACTCAACAACAAAAGACTCAGTTCCACAATCCATATGGTAAGGATTACGCTACAGGGAAGGGACTTCCAAGGTAGCACTAGTTGTAAAGAATCCGCCTGCCAATGCAAGAGACATAGATTCGACTCCTGAGTCGGGAAGATCCCCTGGAGTAGGAAACAGCAACTCACTCCAGTATTCTTGCCTGGAAAATTCCATGGACAGAGGAGCCTGATGCGGTGCAGTCCATGGTGTCTCAAAGAGTCAGGCACAACGGAGCACAAACAGCACAGATGCCATAGGGAAGCCTTCTGTTCTTATTATGACTGCCCTGGACACTGGACAGGCCTACACTTCTTGTATGCATTTCTCCTTTTAACCCGTCTAGTATCTTCCTCGGAGAAGGCGATGGCACCCCACTCCAGTACTCTTGCCTGGAAAATCCCATGGACGGAGGAGCCTGGTAGGCTGCAGTCCATGGGGTCACACATAGTTGGACAGGACTGAAGCGACTTAGCAGCAGCAGAAGCAGCATCTTCCTATGATAAACACAGTCTGACTTTTGCAGAGAACCAGGATATATCCAGGTGTAGCTCATGAAGAAGTAGCTGCTTTTTGATGGATACAGCTGTGTTCTGGGAACAATTTACAATTTCTACTTAGCTGATGCTGGAATAATAGGTAAACAGACAATATCTACATATATTGGGATCATAGAGTCATTGAAACAATGAGTGAGATATTAAAATTCTAACCTGGTATATAACATATAAATACTCGACCATCTCCTAGTTTGTTTTCTTTTATTTAAAGTGCATCACCCCTGTTTTTACTCTCACTAGCTACGCTGATGCCCGTGGTGAAAAGGCAATCTATATTTAGAAATGACTTTTGACAAACAATGCAACTGAAAAAATTCTTTTCGCAAGAGAGGAGAAAGTATTGCCAAAAGATATAGGAGGGTTTCAAGAGAGCCCTACTATAAATCCAATCTTCACAAGACCAATAAGACTTGTAAAGGAATAATTGAGATGAAAAACCATGTGAGGCTTCAGGGAATGGTGAAGGCATCCATCTAACTTTGTTTTTATGGCAGAAAAATTTTTTCATGGAAATAACTACAGCAGAAAAAAAATTTTTAAGGAACTTAATAAATGTTACAATATCTCATTTGTCTATTCTTGGCTTTCTTACTTCATCATATTTACTTATTTTCATTTCCTTTTATACTAATATATATATATATATATATATAATCTTCTTCAGCTTCCCAGGTAGCTCAGTGGTAAAGAATCCGCCTGCCAATGCAGGAGACACAGGTGACACAGTTTCGATCCCTAGGTCAGGAAGATCCCCAGGAGAAGGGACTGACAACCCACTGCAGTATTTTTGTCTAGAAAATCGCATGGACAGAGGAGTCTGGCAGGCTACAGTACATGGGATCACAAAGAGTCAGATATGATTGAGCACATGCACAAAATCTTCTTCAGCATAAAAATAAAAGGCAGTTCCCATTTTGTTGAAAGGTTAAAAATTCATCAAGGAACAATCAGCATCACAACTCAAAGTAACATTACACTGAACTACATGAATATGATCAGCCATAACTGGATGCTCAAGCTTAGCAATTCACTTTTCAGCTTCAATATATATTTATTGAGCACCTCCTACATCTACTTCCCTGCTGGCTCAGAGGGTAAAGAGTCTGCCTGCAATGCGGGAGACCCGGGTTCTATCCCTGGGTTGGGAAGATCCTCTGGAGAAGGAAATGGCAACCCATTCCAGTACTCTTGCCTGGAAAATCCCATGGATGGAGGAGCCTGGCGAGCTACAGTTCCATGGGGTCGCAACGAGTCGGACACAATTGAGCGACTTCACTTTAACTTTCACTTTACTACATCACATGCCATTCAGGATACAGAGCAATTGGTGTATTCAAGTGAATAAAAGAGATAACTTTCCCTGTCTTCATGGCATGAGAATCTAGTAGTAGTGGGAGAAAAACACTAATGAAATAAATGTAAAATATACATAACAGAAAACTTTCTCAGTGAGATAAAGGAAATGCGTACTGTGTTCTGAGTTGGGGCAGTTTAGATGAATAGTCAAGAAAGATTGCAGGGGTTAGGTTACATGATCTCAGAGAGAGAAACTGTGTGAGATCTGAAAGTACCACTCAACGCTGATGCAGCTAGTTAGGATAACTGCGAGAAATTTCAACCTTCTAATTAATAACCACTCTAGACACCCAGTCAACACTTCAGCTAATCACCTGTTTTTGTTAACTCCATGTGCATTTTTGAGAGCATGAGGATTCTTATTTCATACTCACCCTCTCCAACAAAACAAATCCAACCAAGGCTTCCACCTCATGCAATAAAACCCAGCCCAGCCTACCCACTCACATATTTAACTGGCCCATTTTAATATCTGGCTTATTAAAGGTGGTAAATATATTGCCTTCTTATCAGTGACTATGTTGCTCATCATTATATGCCCAGGGCTCACATGGACCATGGCTCAAAAATATAAGTTGAAAGAATGAATAAAGGACTACATCTACTCCTACTAAATATTTATGTAATTTACAATTTTAGAAAATTGAATCAAAGTCAAATGTGAAAGACTGTGGCAGAAAATCCATTTGAAAATTGATAAGATATTTATTAAGCAATCTATTTCTATTTTTCTCCAATTATCTTTTTCTGATTTAGTTAAATTTGGGCCCATCTTTGGTATACTGGAGAAGACTCTTGAAAGTTCTTTGTACTGCAAGGGGATCAAAAGAGTCAATCCTAAAGGAAATCAACCCTGAATATTCATTGGAAGGAATGCTGATGAAGCTGAAGCTCCAATACTTTGGCCACCTGATGTAAACAGCTGACTCATTGGAAAAGACCCTGATGCTGGGGAAGATTGAAGGCAAAACAAGAAGGGGGCAACGTGAATGAGATGGTTATATAGCATCACCGACTCAATGGATATGAATTTGAACAAATTCCAGGAGACAGCGAAGGTCAGGGAAGACTGACATGCAATTCACAGGACTGTGAAGAGTCAGACATGACTTAGTGACTAAAAACCAACAAATCAGTGTATTTATAGCATTACTGTAAAAACAGAAAACATTTTTCATTATATTACATAATGCCTCCTTAACAAAGCTGGTATTGCTTCACATCATCACCCAAATATATTAATTTGAAAACTAGAACATACAATGGTGACAGCATATTTTTCTAATAATAAGAAATCTCTGTGATTCAAGTACCAAACTTGAATATATTCAATAGAATAGCTACTATATTAAAAGGTTTGATATTCTCTGTTAGCATTCAAAATTATTTAGTACCTATTATTACAAACAAAGTCTTTTTACTAGATAATATTTAGGGCGTAAATACATGTGTTTATGTTCAGATAACACCATTCCTACCCACAAGCAAGTTATTAAGCAGTAAAGCAAAGCAAGTACAATATAAGATCTCCTGTGTAGAGCAGAATTCTCCAGATACAGAGCAGAAAAATTTCCAGACTGCAAAATACTTGAAATGAGTGAGCCTAGTAATGGAGACTTTATGTAAGAAGCATGATGAGGTATAAATCATACTTTTCTGGATGGATGAGAGGTTAGATTATGTATTTTGTCTCTTAAATCCCATGTTAGTTTATAGATGATTTTCTCATGATAAAACAGATGGACATGTACGCACTGCTATATTTAAAATGGATAACCAACAAGGACCTACTGCAGAGCACATGAAACTCTGCTCAATATTATATAGCAGCTGGATCGGAGGAGAGTTTGGGGGAGAATGGGGACATGTATATACATATGTCTGAATCCCTTCATCTGAAACTATCACAACGTCGTTAATAGGCTATACCCCAATACAAAATCAAAGGTTTAAAAAAACACACACACATATAGACATGCTACTCTGTTTGGTATTTCCTTCCCTGGGTCTTGCAGAGTTACAAGAATTGTGGTAACATTGCCCTTATAAGACACTGTCCATGTGTTAGCTTTCCCATTGAAAGCATAAAATGTTTTGGACAAAAACCTATGCATGACACTGGTATCACTCTCTCAAAGTAAAATAATCTTAGCTATTCTTTAGATGTGTCTGCATTTCCTTATCTATTTTCTTATAAGCCAAAAAAGAAGGCAATGAAAGTAACTTCCAAGGAGAAAGTGTCTTCTGAAAAAGTTGAGTCTAATTTTTAGGTGTGATGCATTCCCAAAGGCATCATCTTTTAAGTCACAGTCTGAATTACACACACTCTCTTTTAACATCAAACTAATAGATTAAGGCAGCAAGAACTCTAAAGTAGGGTAAAGTCAGAACTGATCATTTTTTATCCCTGTTAACTAACTGACTCAGGGGAAACTTGAAATTTTCAGAATTAATGAACCAATTTCATTGATAATTAATTTATTAACA
Source organism: Bos mutus (assembly GCF_027580195.1). Lineage (NCBI taxonomy): Eukaryota > Metazoa > Chordata > Mammalia > Artiodactyla > Bovidae > Bos > Bos mutus. Next base: position 50,900,194 of record NC_091627.1, on the reverse strand, counting down.
GTGTCAAATTTTATGGCAGGCATATTATAAGCCTTTCATATACCCATAGTATACTGAATGTGACTCCCCTAATCTCTATTGGGTTTCATCATTAAGGAAAGAGAATCATTCTATCATGAAGTCTAGGTCAGATACCTCAATAAATGCATTTGGTAACTTCATCTGAAAGTCATCAACATTATGTAAGTGAATAAAAAAGGCCATACAGTTATCTGCAAGGGAGATACTATAGCTATAGGCATATATAAAATTCCCTGATTTTACTTCCCCTTTTACGGAGCCAAAATTATTTCACAAGTATCAAACCTAACCTAAGAGGTTACTCAGAAGTTCTAAAGTCAACTGGCCCATAGGAGATTTCAGATGACCTCAGTCCTGGGAAAGCAAATGTACCTGACACAGATGCACACATCCACCCTGGACTCCATCAGATCAGATCAGATCAAATCAGTTGCTCAGTAGTGTCCGACTCTTTGCGACCCCATGAATTGCAGCAGCCAGGCCTCCGTGTCCATCACCAACTCCCGGAGTTCACTCAGACTCACGTCCATCGAGTCAGTGATGCCATCCAGCCATCTCATCCTCTGTCGTCCCCTTTTCCTCCTGCCCTCAATCCCTCCCACCATCAGAGTCTTTCCCAATGAGTCAACTCTTCGCATGAGGTGGCCAAAGTACTGGAGTTTCAGCTTTAGCATCATTCCTTCCAAAGAAATCCCAGGGCTGATCTCCTTCAGAATGGACTGGTTGGATCTCCTTGCAGTCCAAGGGACTCTCAAGAGTCTTCTCCAACACCACAGTTCAAAAGCATCAATTCTTTGGCACTCAGCCTTCTTCACAGTCCAACTCTCACATCCATACATGACCACAGGAAAAACCATAGCCTTGACTAGACGAACCTTTGTTGGCAAAGTAATGTCTCTGCTTTTGAATATGCCATCTAGGTTGGTCATAACTTTCCTTCCAAGGAGTAAGTGTCTTTTAATTTCATGGCTGCAGTCACCATCTGCAGTGATTTTGGAGCCCAGAAAAATAAAGTCTGACACTGTTTCCACTGTTTCCCCATCTATTTCCCATGAAGTGATGGGACCAGATGCCATGATCTTCGTTTTCTGAATGTTGAGCTTTAAGCCAACTTTTTCACTCTCCACTTTCACTTTCATCAAGAGGCTTTTGAGTTCCTCTTCACTGTCTGCCATAAGGGTGGTGTCATCTGCATATCTGAGGTTATTGATATTTCTCCCAGCAATCTTGATTCCAGCTTGTGCTTCTTTCAGTCCAGCATTTCTCATGATGTACTCTGCATAGAAGTTAAATAAACAGGGTGACAATGTACAGCCTTGACAAACTCCTTTTCCTATTTGGAACCAGTCTGTTGTTCCATGTCCAGTTCTAACTGTTGCTTCCTGACCTGCATACAAGTTTCTCAAGAGGCAGATCAGGTGGTCTGGTATTCCCATCTCTTTCAGAATTTTCCAGTTTATTGTGATCCACACAAAGGCTCTGCCATAGTCAATAAAGCAGAAATTGATGTTTTTCTGGAACTCTCTTGCTTTTCCCATGATCCAGCGGATGTTGGCAATTTGATCTCTGGTTCCTCTGCCTTTTCTAAAACCAGCTTGAACATCAGGAAGCTCATGGTTCACATATTGCTGAAGCCTGGCTTGGAGAATTTTGAGCATTACTTTGCTAGTGTGTGAGATGAGTGCAATTGTGCGGTAGTTTGAGCATTCTTTGTCATTGCCTTTCTTTGGGATTGGAATGAAAACTCTCCTTTTCCAGTCCTGTGGCCACTGCTGAGTTTTCCAAATTTGCTGGCATATTGAGTGCAGCACTTTCACAGCATCATTTTTCAGGATTTGGAATAGCTCAACTGGAGTTCCATCACCTCCACTAGCTTTGTTCGTAGTGATGCTTTCTAAAGCCCCCTTGACTTCACATTCCAGGATGTCTGGCTCTAGGTCAATGATCACACCATCGTGATTATCTGGGTTGTGAAGATCTTTTTTTGTACAGTTCTTCTGTGTATTCTTGACATAGATGTATCGAAACCCCATTCCAACCTGCAGGGTTTTGGCCTCAGCCCAGACAATGAACATCTTCTGACTCATGTCCACTAGTACATGTATTCTAGAATGGAAGGCAGGCTCTGGTTTAGGTCTATGTAGGACACAACTGAGCAACTTCACTTCCACTTTTCACTTCCATGCAATGGAGAAGGAAATGGCAACCTACTCCAGTGTTCTTGCCTGGAGAATCCCAGGGACAGTGGAGCCTGGTGGGCTGCCGTCTATGGGGTCGCACAGAGTCAGACACGACTGAAGCAACTTAGCAGCAGCAGCAGCAATATTTACTGTCTACGCTGTGCCACTTCTATGTCCCACATAATCTCTGAGATTGGTCCCACCCTCCTGGACTGTTCTCCGTAGATAGACCTGCCTTGACATGAAATTTGACTCTTCAAGTAACTCACCAACTGTCACTTGTACCTGGACCTTGTAGTCACCTTGACTACACCTACTCCTAACTTTCTCCTATCATGTGACCAATAGTAGTCAGTTCAGTCCTTGAGTCGGTCATGGACTATAACTCACCAGGTTCCTCTGTCCATGGGATTTTTCAGGCAAGAATATTGGGATGGTTTACCATTTCCTTCTCAAGGGAAATCTTCCCAACCCAGGGATTGAACCCATGTTTACTGTATCAAAGGCAGATTCTTTACCACTGAGCCACCAGGGAAGCCCTTATCTATAAATACACATTATAAAATATAAGACATTTCTGTTTATATACCCTAGAGCCATGGAACATGTGCTTGATTTGATCATGGTTAAATACTGAGGTTCAGGTACCTATTGGAAGAAGTGTATTTTTTAAATTACTCAACAAACCAGGTGTTAAATTCCTTTCTATAGCAGAGTTTTCCAGTTCTGACAACTCCATTCTAAATTAAAATGGTGTCTACTTAGAAAGGGTAGAATTTCCTTTTCTGCTAATATTTTTCAGCCCAACAGCAGCACAAGCTTTTTGAGTCCACAGATAAAGTAGAATTGGAGTGTGTTCCATTCCAGTTGTAGAGGCCTTGGCTGCTCCCATCCCAGGGCCTCTGTTTACCTCCTGGAGTGGGTGAATTACACTTTATTAGGACATTGTGAGGACTCTCTGAAAGCCAGTTTGTAACTGGTGAGCAAAGTGTTCCACTCATAGTAAATTCTTAACAAATGAAACCTCCTGGTATTTACCACTTGCTGGAGTTTTCATGGATCCAACCACATAGATAATTTCTAAGATGTAGTCTGTGTACTTAGGATATAATTAGTAACCTGGTGGCTAAGTGGTAAAGAATCCACCTGCAATGCAGGAGCCTAGGGTTCAATCCCTGAGTCGGGAAGATCCCCTGGAGGAGGGCATGGCAACCCGCTCCAGTATTCTTGCCTGGAGAATCCCATGGACAGAGGAGCCTGGCAGGCTCATAGGATCACAAAGAGTCGGACACAACTGAAGTGATTTAGCATGCATGCATGCAGAGCCCTGGGATCTTAGTATTGATCTGGTCAAGCTGCCAGCCACCTGGGAATCCCTCAAGCAGCTCTCCCACTGCTATGGCAGCTTCCACTGTGGCCTGGTGCGGCCAGGCCTTCACTATGCAGCCTGAACCACACTTCTCTTAGGAACCTTTATGAAGAGGTCATGGTGCCACGGGCTGAAACAGGCAGTAACAAGAGAAGTGACCCATCTTCCCCTATCTCTTCATACTGACAAAAGTTGAAGGAAGCATGATAGAACTGAGGGAAGACTTCAAAGGGAAACTTTACTTGGATTTGTCTAAATCAGGAAGCTCATTCAGTTCCCAAGGCAGCTGGTAAATTTTTTCTTCCTCCAATTAATGCTTACTTTCATCAAAATAAGATAGATCAACATAACTAAAATTTTTAAATAATTCCCAAAAGGACACTACATCACATGGAGTAGTGTCCTGGGTAACTCTCCCGTCCCCTCTGCAATGCTCATACACAAACGAAAATGACTTTTACATTGTAAAAAGTATTTCTTCTGCTATCCTGAGCCATATTGCCACCTTATGTGTATATGTGTATTCACTGGTCCTAGATGGACCATCTAAAGCAAAACAGAAAAATTCTGCACGGCTTGAGCATCACAGTCCTTCAAGTATCTGCAGATACTAGCAAGGCTTACATCTATCTTCTCTTTTAAGGCTAAATATCCTCTACTCCTTAACTCTTCTGTGGTCTTTAAGATCTTTCCCTAAACATGTGTTCTCCTAAGGATGCATGCTAGTTGATCAACATGTCTTTCAAATTTATATGAAAAATGACTGCAAGTAATGATCTATAAGGGCTTCCCTGGTGGCTCAATGGTAAAGAATCCACCTGCCAATATAGGAGAGGCAGGATCAGAAAGACCCCCTGGAGAAGGAAATGACAACCCACACCAATACTTTAGCCTGGGAAATCCCATGGACAGAAAAGCCTGGCAGGGTACAGTCCATAGGGTTGCAAAGAGTCAGATACCACTTAGTAACTGAGCAGAGAGAGAGAGAGAATGTTCTAAAAGCAGACTAAGTAGTAGAGAATTCAATGAGTTTATTAATTATCCCATTAATTCCTCCATGCCTGAAATAATGAATGCTTTCTTTCACTTTACTCCATTCCTCCACACAGATATCTTGGAAGATGATAGTCAGCATCTAAATATATAACTAGACCCCTATGGATAGTGGTTTTAAAGTTCAGTTGGGTGAAAGAGTGGGTGCTGAGAGATAATGAAATACATACTGGTCTGCACATTTATCAGAAACAGGGCAATCTCTTATGCACTGAGCCAGCACCATCTATGATCATCACAGTCTGTCATGGAGAAGTCAGCACATGTCTAAAACAATTGATATCAGCAAACAGCTGAGAGGATAAAAAGAATGCCTGCAGTTCTCCAGGGAGGATGCAGCATCTTATAGTCACACTTACTCTAGTACAAAACACATAACATAAAATATACCATCTTAGCCATCTTTAAATGTACAGTAGCATTAGCTATGTGAACATGTTGGTGCTTCAGTTCTCTAGAAATGTTGTGGCAGCTTTTTAAGTCTCTTTGCCCAAAGGTTACTGTGGACTGTCCTTCCGGAAGCCTGCAGCACTATCTCAGTTTGCATGAGTTATGTTTGGAAATGGGTGATGCTGAAGGAAGGGTGAGTCTGCCATCCAGAGTAGAGCAGGTTGTACCCTGCACAAAACGGAACAGATTGACAGGCAACCAGGGTTGAATCCAGCCTTCATTCAGTTTCCTAAACCCCACTCCAATTATCACCAAGAGAAAAGGGCCGTCATTTGAGTAAGTGCTGGTTCCCTGGGAGGGAGAGCAAGTCAGGGGAGAAAGGCTAATAGGTAGAGAGATCAATGAAGGGCCCCTTTGTTGTTGTTCACTCACTCAGTCATCTCCGACTCTTGAACTCGTGAGCGGCAGCAGACCAGGCTTTCCTGTCCTTCACTATCTCCCGGAGCTTGCTCAAAATCAAGTCCATTGAGTCAGTGATGTCATCCAACCATCTCATCCTCTGTTGCCCCCTTCTCCTTCTGCCCTCAATCTTTACCAGTATCAGGGTCTTTTCCAATGAATGAAATGTCCCTAGATAGAATTTAAATCCTGGGGTGATTTTTATTTCAAAGTACATAAAAGTTATATTTAGTATAGTGTTTCCAAGTCTTCCTATCCTATACACTAATTTCCTTCAGTTAGGCTAGCTCTTCTGTGAAGCCTGATAAACCTGTCCATGGTGATGGCAACAAATCTAAATGAATAGCATAGGAAATGGAAATAATCTCTGCCTCCTTATTCACCTTTGTCTCCATGCCATGTTTAATGTACTATAGAGAGTATTGCATCCTGAGTAGTGACTAGCAACACGGGCAATGGGAGAGCTCCTGGCAGAGCTGGGAGTCAGGGGAGCCAATACTGATGAGATGTAAGCCCCACAAAGGCAGGGATCTAGGTCAGTTCTGTTTATCAATATATTCCAAGCAATTAGAACAGTTCTCAGGACTGAGTACATTCTTAAACATTTATAGGATGAATCAATGATTCACGGGGATGTTTTAAAAATTCAATTTATTATTATTTGGGTCATGAAAAATTTTAATTAAATGAAAGATTTTTTAAGTTCTATAGTGCTTTACAATTTTCAAAAGTTTTACACATATGTTTTCATAGAATCCTATAATTTTTTTTTCCCCTCACCTCTCTATTGTTTCATCCTCCTTCCCTCTACTGGCTTGTTCTATATACATGACACAAATAAAAAATGTTGGCAAGGATGTAGAGAAAAGGGAACCGTCTTACACTGTTGTTGAGAATGAAAATTGGTGTAGTATGGCAGTTTCTCAAAAAAGTAAAAAGAGAACTACCTTATAACTTACCAATTCTACTCCTGGATATATATCTTAAAAAACAAAACCACAAAATTGAAAAGAAATATGTTCCCCAATACTTACAGCAACATTATTTATAACTGCCAAGATATGGAAGAAACTTGTGTCCATCCACAGAAGAATGGACAAAGATGTGATTTTTCTCTGGATATATGTCCAGGAGTAGGATTTCTGGATCACCTGATAGCTCTGTTTTTAGTTTTTAAGGAACCTCTATACTGTTCTCCCAGAGACGGCAATGGCACCCCACTCCAGTACTCTTGCCTGGAAAATCTCATGGATGGAGGGCCTGGTGGGCTGCAGTCCATGGGGTCGCTAGGAGTTGGACATGACTGAGAGACTTCATTTTATTTTTTTACTTTCATGCATTGGAGGGGGGAAAAGGCAACGTTGCCACTCCAGTGTTCTTGCCTGGAGAATCCCAGGGACAGGGGAGCCTGGTGGGCTGCCATCTATGGGGTCACAAAGAGTCGAACACGACTGAAGCCACTTAGCAGCAGCAGCAGCATACTGTTCTCCACAGTGGCTGCACCAAATTACATTCCTACCAACAGTGTAGGAGGGTTCCCTTTTTTCCACACCCTTTCCAGCATTTATTTTTTGTAAATTTTTTGGATGATGATCATTCTAAGTGCTATTAGATTCATTTTTCTAATTATCAGCAATGCTGATGCTGGGAAAGACAGAAGGCAGAAGGAGAAGGGGACAACAGAGGACAAGATGGTTGGATGGCTTAACCAACTCGATGCACATTAGTTTGAGCAAGCTCCAGGAGTTGGTGATGGACAGGGAAGTCTGGCATGCTGCAGTCCATAGGGTTGCAAAGAGTCAGACACGACTGAGTGACTGAACTATACTGAGCAATGTTGAGCATCTTTTCGTGTGCCTCTTGGCCATCTGTGTGTCTTCCTTGGAGGAATGTCTATTTAGGTCTTCTGCTCAGTTTTAAACATACTTTTAATATATAGGGCCACATGAGCTGTTTGTAAATTCTGAAGACTAATTCCTTGTCAGTTGCATTATTTGCAAATATTTTCTCCCATGTTGTAGGTTGTCTTTTTGTTTGTTTGTTTTGTATGGTTTCCTTTGCTGTGCAAAAGCTTTTGATTTTAGTTAGGTCCCATTTGTTTACTTTTGCTTTTATTTTCATTATGTTGGGAAACGAAGAAGATATTGCCGTGATTTATGCAAAAGCATGTTCTGCCTATGTTTTCCATGAAGAGATTTATATTATCTGGTCTTACACTTAGGTGTTCAATCCATTTGGAGTTCATTTTTGTGTATGGTGTTCAAGAATATTCCAATTTCATTATTTAACATGTAGCTGTCCAGTTTTCCTGGCCCCATTTATTGAAGAGACTGTCTTTCCTCCATTGTACGGTTTTGCCTCCCTTGTTGTACAGGTTTATCTCTGTCTTTTATCTTGTTCCATAGATATATATCTCTGTTTTTGATTTGTAGTATAATCTGAACTCAGGAAGTCTGCTTCTTTCAGCTCCATTTTTCTCTCTCAAGATTGCTTTGGCATGGAGGCAACCTAAATGTCCATTAACTGATGAATGAAGAAAGATGTGGTACATAAATACAATAAAATAGTCAGTCAGTCAGTTCAGTCACTCAGTCGTGTCCGACTCTTTGCAACCCCATGGACTGTAGCATGCCAGGCTTCCCTGTCCATCACCAAGTCCTGGAGCTTGCTCAAACTCATGTCCATCAAGTTGGTGATGCCATCCAACCGTCTCATCCTCTGTTGTCCCTTTCTCCTGCCTTCAATATTTCCCAGCATTAGGGTCTTTTCTAATGAGTCAGTTCTACCTATCAGGTGGCCGAAGTATTGGAGTTTCAGCTTCAGCACCAATCCTTCCAATGATTGCCACACAACAGAATACTACTCACCCATAAAAAATTGAAATTTTGTTATTTGCAGCAACATGGATAGACTTGGAGGACATTATGCTTAGTGAAATAAGTCAGAGAAAGATAATACTGTATCATATCATTTATATGTGAAATATAAAAAAGTACAGCAAACTAGTGAATAAAGCAAAAAGAAGCAGACTCACAGATTAAAGTCTAATTTTAAATTCTGAACAGAAGTTATTATGACCTGAATTGATTACTGACTTCCTTCCTTCTTTCCTTTATCTCTTTCTTTCTCTCCCTCTGTTTCCTCCTTCCTTCCTTTCTTCCTTTCTTTTTCTCTCCTTCCCTCCTTTCTTCCTTCCTTTCTCTCTCTTTCTTTCAAAAACTTGGCAGGATATCAATATTTTTTTTTCTAAGGAGTCACATACCTCTTGCTTAAAAATCTGTTCTTGAATACTGAAAGGCATCTTAACTCCACTTATTCATCCAAGTATCAACAGTTTATTATTCTTTTGTGAAAATTATGACAAAGCTAGGACTTTCTGTCTAAGCATAATTTATGATTTATTAAACATTACCTTTGAGATTTCTTTTACATATTATTTTAAATTTCAAAAATAGTTAATTACTGAATTAGTTACTCAATCACACATGTCAATGAAATTTGCATTGATGAGTATTTACAATTCTAGAATACCATTATATTAATATTGACCAAGTCTAGTCTATATTATTCTTTAAAAACTGGTTCATATCTTACCTGTCTGCCCTAATCTGTGCCTTTCCTTTACTGTATCTCCCTTTACCAACTATATCATCAGTTCAAATTTCACTCATTTGTTGATGTATTGCCTTATAACTAATCCTATGAGATTGGGAGGAATACTTTTCTCTTTCCAATTATATTATACTGCTAATGGATGTAAGCATTATTCTAGAGGTAGAGGAAAAACACTTCATATTTTAATTTAACAGTCTTAACACTAATTTTTAAAGTTGCAAAGTTCTTCAGAACTTTCAGAATTCTAAGAGCCTCAAAACAACCACATAGCAATGAGAGTAGTATTTAGATTTTACAAATGAGATGAAAATGCAAAGAAGTAAAGTCTTTTTTCCCAGGGTTGCACTGTCTGATAGAAGCTGAACACGAGGCTTCAACTTACCAACAGGGTGACAGAAGTTTCCTAACTTCTCTGAGCCTAAACTTGCTCTAAAGATTGAAATAATAATGTCTATCACAGAACTGCTTACAGACTAAGTGAGATGACACATCAAGTATTTGCCACAATGCCTTGTATATGGTAAATGTTCAATAAATGGGAGATATTGTCATTGACAGACTATGGTTAATGAGACAGATCTGACCTACCACTTGGTTCTTTCAATCTGCAAACTGAGAATGATACTTACATTTTAAATTATTTTTTAAAAATCTAAATAATAATGATTCATGATACATTAAAATATATAAAATTCTAATTTAATTTTCCATAAATATGTTTTATGGGAACACAGACACACCATTCATTTACCTATAATCTACAGTAACTGTTTCACTACCAAGGCATGGTATGAATATCAATAGCATATGGCTCACAGCACCTAAAATATTTACTCTCTGGCCCTTTAAAGAAAAAGTTTCCCAACCCTGTTCTTAACTATCAAGCTAAAGTTTTCTGATGAGCTGCCATGACACAGTATTTCTTTTCCTGTCTGCCTTATGTATGCATCTCCTCACTTTACCTTTTATTTATAAGAAAATAAGGAGAAGGGATGTCATAGGGAAAACTAAACAATTTGTTATTATTAGGAAAAGTATTGAAGGCTTATGATAACTTGTCTTTTCTTTTTATCAACTCCTCCTTCCTTTTGCCTCAGAAAGGAAGGTGGGGGCAGAAAGAAAGAAATTAGGCCAGCTCAAGTTCCAGTGCTATTAATCACAGGGCCCGATATGCTTTCCTCCTGCAGCCAATTGGACTCAAAGAAAAGTAATAGCAGAGGCAATATAATGCAGCTAAATGCAGTGTCAACAACAGTCTTCAAACCACTTCATCTTCAGTCTATTCTCATTGCCCATTAGACAAAGAAATAAAGAATAAATCAAAACAATATCAATTGAGAGACTGCCAGAGGTTTTCTTATTTCAAAGAAAGGTAAAACTACGCTAGAGTTATCATTCCACTTGACAGCCATACAGAGTCCAAAGCAAGTATCTTGAGAGCCTCCTTGTGCTGAATGCTGTTTCACAAATTCTCTCTAGGCTTTAAAATAACAAGGAAAAAATGAGAGCATTTTACTAATGTCCTACAAACTACCTCTCCCCTCTTGTTCAGCTGAAAGCTGTGTATATGATTGTGTTTGATGCAAAAGTATCCTTTGCTAAAAATGCCTCAAGGTACATCTAGCCCATAAAGACTGGATAAATGATAGCTCAAACAGAAAAGAACACAAAAAAATAATGGAACTACTGAAGTGGGGGTTTAAGTCCCCCTAGACTTTTCACTGAAAAATAAAGGATGTGAACATTACTAAGTGGGCATATGTGTATATTCACAGACAGACCCACAGGTGCACACAACACAAATACAATATACACATGAACATTGTCTTCTCTTAACATGAAAGAAAGTGAAGTCACTCAGTCATGTCCAACTCTTTGCGACCCCATGGACTGTAGCCCACCAGGCTCCTCCATCCATGGAATTTTCTAGGCAAGAGTACTGGAGTGGGTTGCCATTTCCATCTCCAGGGGATCTTCCCAACCCAGGGATCGAACACAGGTTTCCTGCATTGCGGGCAGACGCTTTACTGTCTGAGCCACCAGGGAATCCCTTAACATTGTCATATTTAAAATTAATTTATAAGCAGTGTAAATACCTCTGTGACATCTCTTACAGAAAGGAATTCAGATAATAAAAATAGGATGTTTAAACTCAATGTTCTCGCTACATCTAATGTGTCTCCCAGCACTCAAAACATGTTCCACTGACAGACACATTCATTCACATCTTCTCTCTAATGACTAATATTGTTTCCTACATATAGAAGCATCTCCCCTTCATATGTGTTATCAAACTAGGTTTTTTGCACTTTCTCAAAATGTTTTGAGTGCATAAGTCAGTATACGCACATTAGAAAAATATAGTATTTTTGGAGTAGAAAAAGTAAGATAATCAATAGCTATAATACTATGAATATAAGCAATCCAACCATTAAGGAATTGGTATTTTTTTAAATGGGAAAAAGCAACTTTGAGGTCTCCTCCATCGTAAGAAACACAACTTCTCAGACCTACTCAGACAGAAGCTGTCAGACCTGAGTCAGAGTTCCTACTATATTCCCAACTCTGCAAAGTGACTCCAAAAAATTATTCCTTTTGTTGTGCACCAGTTTACTAAACTCACAAGAAACAAATATAGGAATCACTTCTTGATAAAGCTCTTCCCAGGAGAAAATGACCGATCTGACATTAACAGTTCATAGGTGCCATTATGAAGCTTCAAGTCTGATCTGGCCAAAGCAGAACTTACTCTGTTTCCATCTCTAACCTGAACGCCCATTCCTGACTGGCATTTGCCATTCCTGTTAACGTCTTTATCATCCTCCCAGTCATCCCCCGGCCCTTCAAAAGTGACTGTGATGTCTTTGATTTCATGACCTTAATATCTCTTCTTCTACTCTTCCTTTCTTTAGTCCAACTCCAGAACTGCACCATCCCCCACCTCCCAAACCTGATTCAAGTTTTCATGATCCCTTCTAACCAGGAATATCTCAATCACAATCATCTTCTAACTTGTCTTCCCAACTCTTGTTTCTGCCCCCTTAAGCTAATCCCAAGGCAGCTAAGCTTTAGCAACAGGGCAGCCGTGACTCCTGCTCAAAACCTTCAATGAATCCCCAGTGCCTACCAAAAAAGAGATCAAACTCCTTAGCTGTACTCATGATTATTAATTATTATTATTTCCTCTCCTGTTCATGCTTACTAGTCTGCATGGTAACCTAGATGATATATCACTAGGGGAACATCTCAAAAAGTCATCTTGTTTTTGGAGTGCCAAGTATATTTAATTTAGTACTTCTAATCTCTGTATTTATCCTGTAAGACATGCATTTTATCCCTATTTTATGGACAGGAAGAAAAAAAAATCTCAGAAAAATGTGCTGACTTTCCCACTGCCCTTTGTCCCTGGTATAATACTTTCTGTATACTTTATATTCTTTATATAGTTATTAAATAAATGATTATTTCTTCTTATCCTATCTGTTTTGTTAAAGTAGATGATACTATGAAATTTTTGTTAAATTATTCATTCACAGAAAAAGTGACTTTTGATTAACCATGAGAATTCATCCTCTGTGAGGTTCAGATGTAGGAGGTGCCACCCTCCCTAGGGTCCAAAGCCTCTTGATTCAAGACAAAGGTGGCAATTCACTAGCCTGTACAGTAATTAAAGGCTCCTTCTCTAATGTATAAGGTCTAGTGAAGGAAATATAATTTATTTTAATTTTAAATTTTATTCCACTCTAGCTGCCTGATTGAAATGGAAATCCTCCCACTAAACATTTAATACTGTAATAGGTCAAGAATATCAAGGACTCTCTCACCATCTTCACTCAAATTGAAAAAGGAAAAGAAAATTTTGTATAGTGCTAAGTGGCTTCCCTGATAGCTCAGGTATAAAGAATATGCCTGCAATACAGAAGACCCCAGTTCAATTCCTGGGTCATGAAGATCCACTGGAGAAGGGATAGGCTACCCACTCCAGTATTCTTGGGCTTCCTTTGTAGCTCAGCTGGTAAAAAAATACCTGGGTTCAATCCCTGGGTTGGGAAGATTCCCTGGGGAAGGGAAAGGCTACCCACTCCAGTTTTCTGGCCTGGAGAATCCCATGGAGTCCATGGGGTTGCAAAGAGTCAGACACAACTGAACAACTTTCACTTTCAAGTAGTATATTATTACCTTTGGCCAGGAAGACTGCAATAATTTCTAAACCAGTTCTGCCATCTCTCACAGGAGAATAACGTCAAGCAACAGTCTATGTAAGGATATTCGGATCAACATGAGTTCCATAAATATTAATTTATAAAAGATACCACTGAAATGACAGGTCTATGGTAACTGTTTACAAAACCAATATGATTTTCTGAAGATTCATTATTTTATTATTTGCTAAATTATCCTTATTGTCCTTAAAATACCTACACATGTAAAATTACACTGAAATTGCATTTTGAATTCAGTAGAGTATGTAAAGTGAAAACCACCACAATATTGTAATTATCCTCCAATTAAAATAAATGAATTGTTTAAAAAAGCTTAAAAAATTATGAACTTGTTTGCTTCTTAAATCATTTTATATTCTTTGATTTTTCAAAAATATTTTAATGTTTATTTAGGTGAGTACAGATTAAATTTTTTAAGACATTTACAATGGCTGAACAGGGTGTGCAAACTGAGAAAACCAGAATATAGATCTTATAAAACATTAAAGGAAAAATCAAATACCATAAAATAAAGTTCTCCTTCAACATCAAAGACAGAGAAGAACGAATACACATCAGATGAAGAGAGTCACATAGAAGTTCCCACTTACCTGCTGGGTGTGACTAATCAACATGCTATAATCAAGGAGGCAAAACTCACCACAGGAAATATTTATTACAGCTTTCAGAAGAGCAATGAAAACTACTGGGACAAATACTGAAATAAGCAGAATACATTATACAGACAAACAGAAGAAACAGAGGAGCATAATATAACTCCCAGTACAATCTCTTGATCTAAAAACAGTCCATGAGCATCACTGCAATGCCTGGGTATTTAAATTTTTTAATTTTATTTATTGCTGTGCTTAGTAGCTCAGTCATGTTGGACTCTTTGCCACCCCATGGACTGAAGCCCACCAGGTTCCTCTGTCAATGGGGATTCTCTAGGCAAGACTACTGGAATGGGTTTCCATGCCTTCCTCCATGGGATCTTCGCAATCCAGGGATTGAACCCAGGTCTCCCGAATTACAGGTGGATTCTTGACTGTCTGAGCCACCAGGAAAGCCCTTTTAATGTTATATTACTACCAAACTGCAGAAAAGAGAAAGTTCATAAATTATTTAACATTGAGATCAAGACAGATCTAATCATATGATTTCTTGGGTTTAACTGTAATTCCTTACCTTCAGTCTATTTTCTCTGAGGAATTACACAAGAATACACAGGAAAAGTTAGATACTAGGGACACTAGCTCAGGACTTGGGGAATACTATTGTTTCCTGACATAGAAAACTCCTAAATGGTTTGAGGAATAATGGTGCATTTAGAGCAGACACTCAGGACTAAGGTTTGGAGTTCAATGTCAATGGAACGATGTGAGAAGTTGCTGTCTTCAGAACATACTCAAGTTGGAACACTTTTTACCAGTCAAAGGAGTTGAATACAATGTTATCTTTTCCCACAATCTCAGTAGAAGATACTGGGATGTTTTGGTGTGCAGAAGAACCATGCAAATAAAAAGTGAAGGTGTGAACAAACCATTTGCTTCTTAGGATGCTGAAGAAAAAGAATGGATTTAAGTGCCAGAAGGAATGAAAAGGATGAGACAAAGGGGAAAGGACACCAAGTTGTGGATGTGTCTGGTGCTGAAAGTAAAGTTCAATGCTATAAAGAACAATATTGCATAGGAATCTGGAATGTTAGGTCCATGAATCAAGGTAAATTGGAAATGGTCAAACAGGCAAGAGTGAACATCAACATTTTAGGCATCAGTGAACGAAAATGGATCAGAATGGGCAAATTTAATTCAAATGACCATTATATCTACTACTGTGGGCAAGAATCACTTCGAAGAAATAAAGTAGCCCTCAAAGTCAGCAAAAGAGTCCGAAATGCAGTGCTACTGGTACAATCTTAAAAACAACACAATGATCTCTGATAGTTTCCAAGGCAAACCATTCAATATACCAGTAATCCAAGAAAGCTGAGCACTGAAGAAATGATGCTTTTGAACTGTGGTGTTGGAGAAGACTCTTGAGAGTCCCTTGGACTGCAAGGAGATCCAACCAGTCAATCCTAAAGAAAATCAATCCTGAATATTCATTGGAAGGACTGATGCTGAAGTGGAAGATCCAATACGTTGGCCACCAGATAAGAAGAGTCGACTCAACGGAAAAGACCCTGATGCTGGGAAAGATTGAAGGCAGAAGGAGGAGGGGACGACAGAAGATGAGATGGTTGGATGGTATCATTGACCCAATGGATATGAGTTTGAGCAAGCTCTGAAAGATGGTGAAGGACATCGAAGCCGGGCATGCTGCGGTCCATGGGGTCGCAAAGAGTCAGACATGACTAAGCAACTGAACTCAGCAGAAGTGCAGTGGTTAAGCTCAGATTTGTAACTGATAAAGGCACTACACAGATATGGCTGCAGAGTCAGAGGAATTCCTCTTGGAAGTCGTAAAGGCCTGGTTTAAGCAACAAAGTGTATCAATACAGGTGGTATACAGAGGAATTTACCAGAAGCAAGCCATCTACCTTTATAATGAGATGGCGTAAGAGGGTCATTCATAGTAGACACAGCTCTACAGACACATGTGGATGCACACAAATACACCCACAGACATACACAGATCTGATCTTTCAGTATGTATAATTATACTGTGTATAATTATACTAATGTGTAATTATACTAATCTGCAATGAATTGTGGCTCTTAGTTTATCCTCTTCAGAGGCCCTGTGTGCAATAACACAGTTTTTGGTCTGTTCTAGACCACAGTTTTTGGTCTGCCTCATCTTGTAGGATTTGAAATTGCTCAGCTGGAATTCCATCACCTGTTACCACAAAGGAATGTGGCAGAAGGGGTGACAGTGAGTCTGAAATCCACCATTCCTTCCTTTCACAAGCCAGTGGCCATGGCCTGTTATCCTGGCATGGGTTACCAGAGCAAGGAGAAGGAAGTGTCTTTCTAAATGGCCTTCCAGCCCTTTGTGTAATTTATAAAAATGCCCTAGAGGGGCCAATGCCAGCTCCGATTCTTTTGGCATTTTATAATGCTGAAATTAGGGAATGCCTCCAGGGTCATATGTTAAATGTACGTTCAAACCAAGCTGCCATTTCCTGATATTCTGTGCAGCCAGGATTCTGTGGCTGAGGGACCAGACCAGGTAAGCAACACGCCTCATTATACTGTAAAAGGTGCTCATGTCTCTCTAGGTAACTACCATGGGGTAATAATAAAATTAGAACACACAGCTCCAAAATTACAAGACGTCTGCTCATGAAAAATACCGTAAGAGCACCCACTCAGAACCTATGTGAAATGAGGAACTAGGAACATAGGAACGCTATGACCTGGGTGTGCACGCACCACCTCAAATGTCCTTATTTTGTCAAGTCCCTGCTAATACCACTCTTATCTCCTCAACCATCTAGAACTCTTACTACCAAGTGAGTCAGTTTTATTTTTATAAAGAGAACCAGCTAGATATACTTTGTACCCTGAAGGTCCTTTGGAGACTTAATGTCCCTAGACACATATTTCTGCTTTAAAGATGACAGCAGGAAAGGACAATTTTTAAACCAAATGAAGAGGGCTTCTAACAATGAAACTTCAAGCATGATGGCATGTAAGCATGAATCTTTGGGGGTAAAACACTGGTTCTTCTCCAACCTGCTCTGGGCCTTTGTCCTTAAATAACCCTAAATGGAAACATTACTGATTTCCTCCTGCTAATTTTTAATCAGAATGCAATAAGTAACTTTGACCCCTCCAAGCCTTTCAGGATACTGTTATTTCTACACAGAATGCCCTTCTCTCTCTCATTTTTCCCACCTGAAAACCTGCTTACATGTCTCCTTCTTATATGTTACCTCTTCTCTTCAGCTTATTCTGTTTCTCCCCAGACCGCCTCCAGGCTTAGTGGCTTCTTCCTCCCTCACCTATACTCACATAGTACTTTATAAGTATTTTAATACTACTTATTGATTCATAACTTTTTATCTCTTATAGTATTCTCAGCCAGATAGCTCTTTGCAAACTAGGATTTCTATCTTTTAAATCTTTGTTACAGATAGTATGCTGGATAATAGAGAAATATTTATTGCAATGAAGTATACACAATGTACTATTAAAATGTTATTCTTTTATATTTATATTTTGGTGATATTTTTTCTTTCCATATTGCCATTTCATATGGATCCCCGGGTAAAGGCAAAAAAATAAAAAATATTAAGACTTGGACTCAAGCAGGAAATAAACTGTGTGACTCTGAACAAATCTGTCAGCATTCCGTCTGCAGTTTGCACATCAGTAAAATCTGGGATTGGTTTGGAACAGGGTTTCCCAATCCTGGCATTGTTGACATTGTGGAACAGACCATTCTCTTTGTGGGGAGGAGTGAGAGGTGACTGTTTGTTGCCTGAAGAATGTTTAGCACATTCCTGGCTGATACCCACTAAATGTCTGTAGCACTCACTCAGCTCTATCAGTTAAAACGTATACACAACTACTATATGATGCCTTCAAACTGTGGTGCTAAAGAAGACTTTTGAGAGCCCCTTGGATAGCAAGATCAAACCAGTCAATCCTTAAGGAAATCAACCCTGAATATCCACTGGAAGGACTGATGCTGAAGCTGAAGCTCCACTACTTTTGCCACCTGATGTGAAGAGCTAACTCACTGGAAAAGACCCTGATGCTGGGGAAGACTGACGGCAGGAAGAGAAGCGGGTGGCAAAGGATGAGATAGTTGGATGTTATCAATGACTCATGGACATGAGTTTCAGCAAGCTCTGGGAGATGGTGAAGGACAGGGAAGCCTAGTGTGCTGCAGTCCATGTGGTCGCAAAGAGTTGGACAGGATTGAGTGACTGAAGAATAAGTACATAAAATAATCAACACGGACTTAGTGTACAGCACAGGGAACTCTACTGAACATTTTGTAGTAAGCTATGTGGGAAAAGAATTTGAAAAAGAATGGATATATGTATATGTATAACTGAATCACTCAGCTGTACACCTGAAACTAACACAGTGCTGTTGTTCAGCTGCTAAGTTGTGTCTGACTCTTTGCAATCCCATGGACTATATCATGCCAGGCTCCTCTCTCCACTATCTTCTGGAGTTTGCTCAAATTCATGTCCATTGAGTCAAAGATGCTATTTAACCATCTCCTCCTCTACTGCCCACTTCTAATATAAAATAAAAATTAAATTAAAAAATGTCTCTAGACATTGACAAATGTTCCTTCCTACCCTCATCAAGAGGGCACTAAGACCACCGCAGGTTAAAAACCGCTGGTCTAGACTAGATGTTTTCCACAGCTTTGAGCACAAGACTCTTTTTTTCCTAAAGAAATATCATACATTGTATAGACAAATAACATAAGCAAAGTGCAGGGCTCTGCTTTAAAGGGTTGGAGAGAGAATTGTTGAAAATCCTTTAATTTCTATGATTTTCTGATTTTAAAGAAACACAAATGAATTCACTCAAAGCACATGCCAGATGCCTGCTTTTCACTTACTCCAAGATATTTACCACTAGAAACTGAGGTTTGAAAGATCAAGCTGAATTCATGCACCAATGTTAAACATCAGTCACACAATGGTAGATGGTGGAGTCAAAATATTCTTTCTTTAATCCACGGAAGGGAGTCCTCTGCTAAAGTCACAATACAGTAAGAAAAGCGGTCATATGTTTCTGGCATTAAGAAAATGCTATTAATTCATAAAATAACATATATCAGGCAGTAAACTTTTTACAGACAGATCCAATAAGGGTTATACATTCCACTTAAGAACTGTTTTTCATTTGTGTGACAAATATTGAAAAGATTCCTATTACATAAGAGCTGTTTGATGCTAAGGGTACAATGATGAACACATATCTATATGTGTGTACATGTATGTATATTCCTATGTATATATTTGTGTGCATATATACATAACTTATTTTACCAAGTATATATAAACTTTCTATTAATTAAGAACTTAATTAAAATGTGACCTAAAGATGATGACTAACTAATTTTAAAACAAAATTATGTATGCAAATATACAATGGAATCATTGCCAGGTATAAATATATTCATTCATTCACTATTCTATTAAATAACTTCTCTAAAATATTAAAAGATTTAATCATTGATTTTCTTTTTGTCACAAGAATATGAGAGATTTTACTAAAAAAATTTTAAAATGTTTATTAATACTTAAAAGTAAGTTCTAAATTAAAAACATAGCCCACTTGAAAATCAACATAAATATTCAGTTCAAAGTTATCCCTGTGTTTAATAATTCTGAAGAACAGGAATTAAAGATTAACATAAAACAGCAACATTGTCTGATGTACCTCATCAGTAGGCAATAGACAAAAAATTCTGAAAGGAGAGTTCAATTTAAAATTTTAACAGTTAAAAAAAAAAAAAAAGGAAATGCTAACACTGGGACCCACATTAAATTTCTCTCTATTCTACGGTGACTCAAAGCAAATGAGTGGATATTAAAAAGAAGGATTTCTGTTTCCAAAAGTAAGCAATAAGGCAAAATTCAGAAATGTTAACAAAAGAGAGGAAACTGTATGGCTCATCTTATTAACTTATTGCCATCCTCTTATTCCAGTTATGAAAACAACTAATAATCCATTACGCTGATAGTACTTTTTGAATAACTGCCCTTCGGTGTTTTCAACCTGATGTTTAATCCTTGGGTATGCAATGTTTCAAAACAGACATGCAGATTAGAACTCACTCACCTGTCAAATGTAGCAGAAAATAGCCTCTCTGCTGAGTTGGAGAAAGATGAATTATCCCACAGAGCTATAACAAGCTCTCCAGATTTCTCTTCAGTGTTTTGAATCTAGATGCCCGATCACAGCTGTTCACAGTCTATTTCCCTGCTTTTATTTTACCAAAGCTTCCTCTGAATGGAATATTTCCTTTAAAGGTGACCACTTGACCAGTGATACCTACTGACCTATGCTGTGTGTGTGTGTGTGTGTGCATGTGTACATGTGCACCAGGCTTGGGAACACAAAGAGAAGCCCATTTCTTTAGGACTCACTAAACTATTGGGCTGCCCTGGCAGCTCAGTGGTAAAGAATCTGCTTGTAATACAGTAGATACGGAGATGTGGGTTTGACCCTGGGTCAGGAAGATCTCCTGGAGGAGGGTATGGCAACTCATTCCAGTAATCTTGCCCAGAAAATCCCACCAGGGTCGCAGCAGGATCAGACACAAACTAGTGACTAGACAACAACAACAATTTCATGTCACAATTGTGCTAATAATTTAAGATTCAGAAGCAGAGGTAAAGTGAGGGTCTAAAATGAGTAACATGGGAATTCCGCAGTGGTCCAGGGTTAGTACTCACAACTGCTGCAGACTGAGTTCAATTCCACAAGCCATGCTGCACTGGCCCATAAATAAATAAATAAAATGGGTAACGCTGACTCCTTGCCCCACTTTCAAATGAGAAGCCACTCATTTCAGATAGGTCCTATATTATGAAAGGGGCAAACTATGAATGCTATAATTATACTACTAACTAACAAAACTTCTGAAACAGTCTAAGAGATAAGAGAATTACTCTTGATAAAACTGCTTCCCCACAAAGGTAAGGCAAGAAAACATGAAAGGAAGCAAATTAGTTAAGATTCAAATTAAGAAAATTTGAGGTGCTTACACTCATTGGATGTTCCCATTGTCTTTCAGAATAAAAACGAAAATCTCTTGATGTGAACTATAGAAATCTTCTGATCTGACTCCATACCAACCTTTCATTACTCATTTATCCTATCATCCTTTATAGCAGGAGTCAGAAAATTTGTTCTGCAAATGCCAGGTAGTAACTATTTTAGGCTCTGTAGACTGTATTTTCTTCCATACACAACTACTCAGCTCTGCTGTTACAGCATGAGTGCAGCCTTAAGCAACGCACTGAAAATAAGAATATGGCTGTGTTCTAATAAAACTCCATTTATGGGCACTAAAATGAGAATTTCATATAATTTTCATATGTCACAGAGTATAGTTGTTCATATTAAATATTTTTTAACAATTCAAAAATATAAAAACAGAGGAACAATGGGGCTTCCCAAGTAGCTCAGTCGGTAAAGTATCTGCCTGCAATGTGGGAGAACTGGGTTCAATTCCTGGGTCGGGAAGTTCCCCTAGAGAAGGAAAGGGCAACCCATTCCAATATTCTTGCCTGGAGAATGCCACAGACAGAGGAGCCTGGCAGGCTACAGTTCATGGGACTGCAAGAGTCGGACACGGCTTAGCACTATCTTTCTTTCTATACAGAAACAGACAGGGCTCCACAGTCACAGTTTGCCCATCTTCACACCTCGACAGCCTCCAGCTCCCTGTGTCTATAGTCTATGAGTCTATAGCTTAAAATACTTTGAGGACTCCATACAAGCTATGGTCTTTTGAGCATCAAAGGCATTGTACTTGTTCCTTTTCTTGCAATACTCTCACCACATCCTTCTTCAGCAAACAAACAAATTTCTACTTACCTTACACTTCTCAATTTCTCTGAGAGGTCTTCTTGAGTCCCTCATGTCTGAGCTTCACCCCCTCTTCCAAATGCCCTGTGACACACTAGAGCTTTACATCACAGGACTAGTGACACTGTGCTTAGTTTTAGACCCAGTACAAGATGGTTTTAATTGCTATCCACTATATCTCCTGTGCCAAGGCATTAAGTTGCTGCTCAGTAAGTACTGATTGACTAAATGACTGAAGGGCTTCCCAGGTGGCACAGTGGTGAAGAATCCTCTTTCCAATGCAGGAGATGTGGGTTGGATTCCTGGGTCTGGAAGATCCCTGGAGAAGGAAATAGCAACTCACTCCAGTATCCTTGCCTGGGAAATCCCATGGATAAAGGAATCAGATACTCTACAGTCCCTAGTGTTGCAAAGAGTAGGACACAGCTGAGAGACTAAACAACAATAAATGACTGAAGGAGGGATCTGAAGAACATTAGGATGGTAAGTTGACCTAGCTTAGACAAGTCAGTGGGGTTTGGAGGGCTTTCTGTACTGACAAGTTTGGATGAATAAATAGCTATTTGGATGCAGCAGTATGGCACAGCGATTAAGAGAATAGGTCCTGACACCAAACTTGCTTGAGCTCTGTGTGACTCGGGGCAAGTGGCCAGTGTTCTCTAAGACAATATTTGCATCATGGAGATGCAAATGGCACTATTTCATAAGAACATAATGTGCTCTCACGCTAGTGGAACTTAGTGTTTAAAACACAATGAGCTAAAAAAAAAAAAAAAAAAACACAATGAGCTATCAATTAAAATATAGCAATCATTAGGACTGGTATCAGGCAGAAGGAAATCTAACCTTATGGACTCTACGGACTAAAAGTGAGAACCCATATTTTATTTTTCATCAAGAACATTAATGACTCACTGACCCCCAAAAAACTGTGCCTAGCAGAATCAGTCTGATTTGAAAAATTGAAACAAAGATTAGAAAACAAATTTATCTTCAGAGCTCGAGTCTATAGATACACAAAACATCTAGAATTACATATATAGGCATGTTGTTTTTGTTCAGTCACTATGTCATGTCTACTCTTTGCAACCCCATCGATTCTAGCATGCTAAACTCCTCTGTCTTCACTATCTCTTGGAGTTTGCTCAAATTCACATCCATTGAGTCAGTGACGCTATCTAATTATCTCATCCTCTAACATCCTCTTCTCCTTTTGCCTTCAATCTTCCCCAGCATCAGGGTCTTTCCCAGTGAGTTGGCTCTTTTCATCAGGTGGCCAAAGTAATAGAGCTTCAGCTTGAGCATCAGTCCTTCCAATGAATATTCAATGTTGATTTCCTTTCAGATTGACTGGTTTGATCTCCTTGCTGTCCAAGGGACTCTCAAGAGTCTTTTTCAGCACCACAATTTGAAAGCATCAATTATTTGGTGCTCAGCCTTCTTTACGGTCCAACTTTTGTATCTGTACATGATTTTTGGAAAAACCATTGCTTTGGCTATATATATATATATATATATATATGAATATAAATATAATAGTTATGTATGCACATATACATATATATAGATATGTACACACGCATACACACACACACACACACATATATATATATATGGATATGTATAGATAAAGATATATAGATATGGAGACAGAGTGAGGTTTGTCACTTGACACCAATACATTATAAACTGGATGACCGAAGGTGCAGGACTAATGATATGAGTTGGACAGCCTTGCCAATGACAGATAAGGAGGAGGACTGCCTTCTCCCTATCACAGCCTAACCCTCCCTCTACCATCTGTGTTCCCCCAGTTCCCTAGGAGGTGACAGTAGACAAAGGGCATGACAAACACAGGGAGCTGTGGATGGAAGGTAGCCTTAATATGTTACCATGATGTTTTACAGCCCTTGCCACCTTTTATTCATTTTTGTAATATCTCAATCCCTTTACCCTTATTTTCCATTCTAAGGAGGGCATACAGCAAGATTGTCCACAGGCCCCTTATTATAGCAGTTCAGGTAAAGCCCCCATTGTTGGTACTGTGCTGGAAGGGACTGGAGACAGCTGTCTCTCTACTGACTACTGAAATCTGCTCCGCTGGCAGCCCCACTGTCTTATAAGCCCCATCCCTCTCTCCCTCTGGGGCTATGTCTATGGCTGAACAGAATGTATCAGCATCAGAAGTTTCATGAAGTTATACCTTACTACTCCTGTAGGCCATAAGTTCAGTTCAGCTGAGTCGCTCAGTTGTGTCCGCGACCCCATGGATCGCAGCACGCCAGGCCTCCCTGTCCATCACCAAATCCCGGAGTTCACTCAAACTTACATCCATTGAGTTGGTGATGCCATCCAACCATCTCATCATCTGTCATCCCCTTTTCCTCCTGCCCCCAATCCCTCCCACCATCAGGGTCTTTCCCAATGAGTCAACTCTTCACATGAGGTGGCCAAAGTACTGGAGTTTCAGCTTTAGCATCATTCCTTCCAAAGAAATCCCAGGGCTGATCTCCTTTAGAATGGACTGGTTGGATCTCATTGCAGTCCAAGGGACTCTCAAGAGTCTTCTCCAGCACCACAGTTCAAAAGCATCAATTCTTCGGCACTCAGCCTTCTTCACAGTCCAACTCTCACATCCATACATGACCACTGGAAAAACCATAGCCTTGACTAAACGGACCTTTGTTGGCAAAGTAATGTCTCTGCTTTTGAATATGCTATCTAGGTTGGTCATAACTTTCCTTCCAAGGAGCAAGTGTCTTTTAATTTCATGGCTGCAGTCACCATCTGCAGTGATTTTAGAGCCCCAAAAATAAAGTCTGACACTGTTTCCACTGTTTCCCCATCTATTTCCCATGAAGTGATGGGACCAGATGCCATGATCTTCGTTTTCTGAATGTTGAGCTTCAAGCCAACCTTTTCACTCTCCTCCTTCACTTTCATGAAGAGGCTTTTTAGTTCCTCTTCACTTTCTGCCATAAGGGTGGTGTCATCTGCATACCTGAGGTGATTGATATTTCTCCCGGCAATCTTGATTCCAGCTTGTGCTTCTTCCAGCTCAGCGTTTCTCATGATGTACTCTGCATAGAAGTTAAATAAGCAGGGTGACAATATACAGCCTTGACGTACTCCTTTTCCTATTTGGAACCAGTCTGTTGTTCCATGTCCAGTTCTAACTGTTGCTTCCTGACCTGCATATAGGTTTCTCAAGAGGTAGATCAGGTGGTCTGGTATTCCCATCTCTTGAAGAATTTTCCACAGTTTATTGTGATCCACACAGTCAAAGGCTTTGGCATAGTCAATAAAGCAGAAATTGATGTTTTTCTGGAACTCTCTTGCTTTTTCAATGATCCAGTGGATGTTAGCAATTTGGTTTCTGGTTCCTTTGCCTTTTCTAAAACCAGCTTGAACATCTGGAAGTTTACAGTTCACATATTGCTGAAGCCTGGCTTGGAGAATTTTGAGCATTACTTTACTAGCGTGTGAGGTCATAGGGAATACAAATTATAATTCTTACTGTGACAATTTCAAAATTTCTATGATAAGTAAAATACTACTTATAACACTATGATAATCACTGCATGGATGTTTCATATATAACCAGATATACTGAAATCCATGCTAGTGATACTCCATCTTACACTGCAAACAGACATAATTTGATCACTGAATACATTTGAATAAAAGGAATTTTGCAAAGCTGGCTCAGTACGGAAATATCACTAGGATTTTCCTAGGCTTGGCAGGTGGAAAGAATTATTTTTCATTGAAGTAAGTGTTGTTTTTTTTTTTTTTTTTGAATGATGATTCCTATGGAGGAGGTATAACTTACAAAAAAAAAAAAAAAAAAAGTCCTGTATGTGTTTTAACTGTGTTGACTTCATTATCCCCATGGTTGGTTGTTGCTGCTGTTTAGTTACCACATCATGTCCAACTCTTTGCAACCCCATGGATACAGCAGGCCAGGCTTCCCTATCCCTCACCATCTCCCGGGGTTTGTTCAAACTCATGTGAATTGAGTCGGTTACGCCATCCAGCCATCTGATCCTCTGTTGCCTCCCTCTTCTCCTGCCTTCAGTCTTTCTCCGCATCATGGTACTGGCCTTTTAAACTATGTGCCTCTGAGTCTTTCAATTTATAAATCTATTATCTTAATAAGCAATTGTAGAAATGAAAAAAATAAGTAAAAAAATATTAGTATGATATCAGTGTGAATTTTCTATAGATTTTTCTGTATATAGATGTTTGTTCTTGATGAACCATATATTTCTATATAATACTGTTTACAACTATAAGCTAACATTTATTGAGCCCCTACTATTTGTCTTTTTAATCCATTCTCTTATCCAGGGGATCTTCCCAACATACGGATCAAACCTGGGTCTCCTGCACTGCAGGCAGATTCTTTACAATCTGAGCCACCAGGGAAGCCCATCTACCTACCTACCATTTTATTTCTTAGAATAAAAACAATAACATATGTGCTTTTATTATTCTCATCCTACAAATGAGGCAACAGGAACAGAAAAGTGAAGTAACTAACCCAAGGTCATAGACAAGGAAACAGCAAATCTCATTAAACCTCAAGTTTCTGGCTAAATTTTACTAATTTTATTCATCATTTATTAGATTTTAGTCAGAAAAACTTATAAATGTTACCTTGTCACTATGTCCTACAGGTATATTTTAAAGGTGGTTTTTGTGGATTTTTAGGATAACAGTATGGCACTCCACTCCAGTACTCTTGCCTGGAAAATCCCATGGATGGAGGAGCCTCGTAGGCTGCAGTCCATGGCGTAGCTAAGAGTCGGACACGACTGAGTGACTTCACTTTCACTTTTCACTTTCATGCACTGGAGAAGGAAATGGCAACCCACTCCAGTGTTCTTGCCTGGAGAATCCCAGGGATGGGGGAGCCTGGTGGGCTGCCGTCTATGGGGTCGCACAGAGTCAGACACGACTGAAGCAACTTAGCAGCAGCAGCAGCACACTAATTTCTTAGCATACTTTGCATGCTAGCATATATAATTAGGGCTTCCCAGTGGCTCATTTGTAAAGAATCTGCCTGCCAATGCAGCAGACATGGATTCGATCCCTGGGTCAAGAATATCTCTTGAGAAGGAAATGATAACCCACTACAGTATTCTTGCCTGGGAAATCTCATGAACAGAGGAGCCTGGGGGGCTACAGTTCATGGGGTCACAAAGAGTTGGACATGACTTAGTGACTAAACACTAACAGCAATATATAGCTAACAATAATTTTTTCAGCAGAAATTTTATTTAAGGTAAAGAGACAAACTACAGTCAAATGAATGCAGAAAATATATCTGTTCACTTAAAATTCTATCCATTACTCAGTTTATTCACACAGGAGGATCAAATAGAATTCAGTATTTTCTACCAATTTTTGATAAATTTTCACAAATGTGCACTCAAAAATCTGACAGTCTACTGGAAAATTGCCCTTTATACAGTATTGCTGAGCAAAATATCCTCAGGGAAGTCTTTTTAGCCAGTATTTTCTTAGCTGCTTTCTTTAGAAAAGAGATTATGTTTATCAGGACCAAAGTGTAAAATAAGCTACGTTTATCTCAAGAACATATACACACAATGCATATACACACATGTACACACATGCAAACATATGTATACAAATCTCCTTTAGTATCTCGCTCTTTGCTTCTTGTTTCCTCCCTCATTCCCAAAGAACCATGTCCTTAGCAAACTATAAAACAACCCCTATTAATATACTGGGAGTGAATTACTCAAGCATCACTCTTCCAAAAAGGGTAAATTTAGTTTGACCCATGAAATGGACACCATCTCTGTACCAAACAATTATATTTCATTTATGATCATTTAAAAATTCTCTTTTACCCAATGGAAGTACTAGATCTTGCAGTTGAAACTTCATGTTGCTATTTAAGATTTTAAATAGGAACAAAACTCCAAATGGTAACATACAATGTAATTACTGAAGGAACTTTTCTTTTACATCTTATTTATCACTATACTTCTGATTTACCGTTTAAACGTAAGAATATATAGTACCACAGATTCTAAAGACATGAACTACATCCTAAGAGAACTTGAATAATTCCAAACTGATATGAACTCAAGAATTACTCTTGAATTGAACACAGAGCCTACAAACCAAGTGTATAGTTGGGAGTTATCCAAATTAGCTTCTGTATGATGTGAGCATGTTCAGTTGCTCAGCCATGTCTCACTGTTTGCAACCCCATGGACTGTAGTCTGCCAGGCTCCTCTGTCCATGGGATTGTCCAGGCCAGAATACTGGAGTGGGTTGCCATTTCCTACTCCAGGGTCCTATATGATACATTATGCCTAAAATATAAAAGAAACTAATGAAAGTTAACATACATATTATTGTAACTCAACAACAATCACAGAATCTTTTTAGAACTTCCACCAAAAAAAAAAAAAAAAAGTGTCTTGAGAATGAATATATTAGCACTGTTAAGAGTTGATATAACACAGTAATAATAAAAAGTCAACCAACTTTGTAAGGTTTTATCATTTAAAAAAATTATCTAGATTATATTCCCTTCTTGCTGGTCCCTGGGTTATTCTAACCACCATACTCTTGATGCATCACTGAATGAAGAGAAAATCTGGTGAGTTTCAACTGAAATACCATGTGAAAGTGATTTATAACTTGCAAATTAGTACACCAAAGCAAGGTGTGAATTTGTTTTAAGAAGCATTCTCTGGAAGATTGAAAGGGCTTGTTCACAAAGGAATGGTTGATTATTCACAAGATTTCAGATGATTTCAAGGAGGTTGAGATGTGTATGCACACGGTCTAGCACTCTTGTGTATGCCCGATCGTTTCAATAGTATCCAACTCATTGCAACCTTATGGACTGCAGCCTGCCAGGCTCCTCTGTCCATCGAATTCTCTAGGCAAGAATACTGGAGTGGGTTGCCATTCCCTCCTCCAGGGGATCTTTCTGACCCAGGGATCGAACATGTGTCTCCTGTAGCTCCTGCACTGCAGACATTCTTTACCACTGAACCAGTGGGGAAGCCCCTAGTACTCTTGCTGCTGCTGCTGCTAAGTCACTTTAGTCATGTCCGACTCTGTGCGACCCCAGAGACGGCAGCCCACCAGGCTCCCCCGTCCCTGGGATTCTCCAGGCAAGAACACTGGAGTGGGTTGCCACTCTTAGCTCTATGCAAAAAAAAGAGATATATCCATAAAATCAGGCAAGAAGGTCTTCAATGTGGTCAAACACAAGTTACAAGAAAATTATCCTATTTCTGTGCAACACTTTTGAAAGGCAACTCCAAGATGTAATTTCTAGTTACATATGCTAGATATCCAGGAAAATGCAAGGAACTGAACTTGATTGGTTGTGTTGACAGTGTGTCAGAACTGCAGGCAGTTTCCAGAGGAAAACGTGGGAGTAAAATACACAAGAAATGGAGACACATCACTGATTCTGTTTTAAATGCATGGAAGTTTACAGTAGCAGTGATTGACTTCAGACTCTAGTTCTACAAAGTTTGTCAGGAGGGGAATTGCATAACTGTGGGGAAACTATTTTCACACTTCAATTAGACTAACATCTTGGTGAGTCTAGATTTTTAAAATTAGATTTCTTACAAAACTCGCCAAATTCTATTTAAATTGTTAAGACTTATATTGATGTATACCCTCTACTCTAAAACTGGGACTACTAATTAACCAACTGGCTATGTGACCTTGGGCAAACCAGTTCATCTCCAGCCCTCGATTCCTCCTGAGTAAAACAAGAGTTTAGAATTGACCACCTATGACCCTCTTTAGATCTATGATCTGATATATACATTTTAGATCTATAATCTGATATATAAATTTTATATCTATGATCTGATATATAAAATAGCTTAGAACAGATAGCAATTAAATTCTCTTGAGTGCTTGTCTCACCTGAAAGCTTGTTGAAACCTGTTTCCTTAGTTCAAAGATTATACTGACTTGCCAAAATCAAGTTATGTAAGAAAAGTCTCCCTAGAAAAGGCAATTTCAAGGATTTAATCTTGATTCTAGAATTATTTCAAATTATTCAGGTTAGTATACTAAAGTATGGTCAAGATGACAACTCTTCCCTAACTCAAAATACTTGTAAATGAGTGTGAAAGAATCCATGACCTTCAAAACATAACAGAACTGAGCTTAGCAGTTGTTAAAAATTCCAAATGTAACCAGTGCTTTTTCAAAGGCAGTGTTTCCTAAAAAAAAAAAAAAAAAGGCAATGTAGAAAAAGCTTTTCTTTTTTAGCCTAAATTACCAAAGAAGTAAGGCACCATTTAATATGGCCTTGGAGATTCTACCAATGATGCTGTTTTAGGTGGATATAAAATGGGTGATTTTCCTTTAACAACAACAGATGCCTTGCATTTTATTTCTTCAGTTTGCCATGAATCACTATAGAACTCACAGCAAAGTAAATGAGAATGTGTTCCTTTCTTGACTCCCTGCCATTGTTAATTCACTATTTCTTAAAGGTAGAATGAGTTTTAAGAAAGCCAAGTGTTGCCAACTGTACTTTCTGTTAAAATCCCTTTTAGTTCTTTATGGGACGACATGACAGAGTTCAGAACAATGACTGATTTAAATTAACACAGCAGAAAAACAGAGAATCTCCCCCTAAAAAATCCTCAGTAACATACAGCACTCATAGGACCACCAGATATGATTTGAGGCTTATAATTTACTTCTCTGACATCCTCTATTCACATGTGAAATCATTTCTCAATATAAGAGAACAGAAATGAAGTTTAAATATTAGTTTTTATGGAATACAAAGTTATTCTAAGTTTTGACAAAGAAAAAAAAAAGGTGCAATACACGCCTTACCCTATCTCAGTTAAAAATAACTTCTAAAACACAGAGCTGGACATTTATTGCAATTATAATGCTGTCCAAAAAACCAGTGACAAAAAATTAAATGGTTGACTATTTTCTTTCATAATATAGTTTTTCTTTGTTGCATTGTCTAAATACTTTTTTCTAAACCTTAGTTAGCATTAAAAACTTTATAAATAGCTTGCCTGACTCACGACCACTTACTGTCTTCCTTAAAACTGAATCTTTAGAATTGAAGTTTTAAGTGTATCATTTCTAAGTTAGACTAGGCAACTTGTCAGAACTATAAAAAAATAAAATTAAGTTTGTCGTTGCTGTGAGGTTGTCTGACTGGACAGAAGAAACCCTCTCCAGTCTTTGAATAATCTCTACAATTTATTACTGTTTAGGTTATTTATGTTGGTATGTGAAAACTTTACATGAATGATAGGATAATATCTAAAACAAACAAACAAACAAAAAACACTGCCCTCAATGTTTTTTTTTAAGGTCTCCACATTGATTCCACCGGAAAATACTCATAACCACAGAGATCAAATAGGTCCTTATGGATGCCCAAAATCATCCCAATGATTACTTCTTTATCTCTTCCTCAATACAATTCTGTCCTCTCCTACTTCATTCTCACCTGCTAACGTCCTTGCCTCTTGTTTAGTATTTCTAAGGAAACCACATGTGATGAGAAGATACGTTGTTCATAGCCCACCATCACCTCTACCTACCACTTGACCTAGTACTCTGAGTTCCTCCCTGAAACTTGCTGATAAAGTTCCCATGTTTCCACCTGACTGCCTGTAAACAGCTTTGTTTTCTCACTTGACCCCAACCCTTATTGACTATTTAAAGACACTGTCCCTGCAATTATATCACTCTCGTGTAATAACCAGTTTTTTCTCTCTTTCGAACTATCTCATTTGTGTAAAAACACTGTGTGTTCACTGATGTTGGCAGCTTAATTTAAAATTAAAAAGCAGATGAAATGATGAATGAATAAATGAACAGACATGCAACAAAGCAACTGCAGCAAAATGCAGAGAACCAAGGTGGCAGGGCTATAAACACTGAACTGCTACATTCTTTCAACTTTTCTGTATATTAGACAAATTCCACAATAGAATATTATTTAGAAACTAATCTAATTTCTCCCAATTTAAACAGAAAAATCCTCACCTGCTTCTTCACTACTCATTTCTTTTTTTTTAATTTTTTTTTATTTTATTTTATTTTTTATTTTATTTTTTAACTTTACAATATTGTATTGGTTTTGCCATACATCAACATGAATCCACCACAGGTATACACGTGTTCCCTATCCTGAACCCTCTTCCTCCCCCTCCCGTACCATCGCTGTGAGTCATCCCAGTGCATCAGCCCCAAGTAACCAGTATCGTTCATCAAACCTGGACTGGCGACTCGTTTCATATATGATAGTATTCATGTTTCAATGCCATTCTCCCAAATCATCCCACCCTCTCCCTCTCCCACAGAGTCCAAAAGACTGTTCTATACATCAGTGTCTCTTTTGCTGTCTCGTATACAGGGTTATTGTTACCATCTTTCTAAATTCCATATATATGCGTTAGTATACTGTATTGGTGTTTTTCCTTCTGGCTTACTTCACTCTGTATAATAGGCTCCAGTTTCATCCACCTCATTAGAACTGATTCAAATGTATTCTTTTTAATGGCTGAGTAATACTCCATTGTGTATATGTACCACTGCTTTCTTATCCATTCACCTGCTGATGGACATCTAGGTTGCTTCCATGTCCTGGCTATTATAAACAGTGCTGCGATGAACATTGGGGTACACGTGTCTCTTTCAATTCTGGTTTCCTCAGTGTGTATGCCCAGCAGTGGGGTTGCTGGGTCATAAGGCAGGACTATTTCCAGTTTTTTAAGGAATCTCCACACTGTTCTCCATAGTGGCTGTACTAGTTTGCATTCCCACCAACAGTGTAAGAGGGTTCCCTTTTCTCCACACCCTCTCCAGCATTTATTGCTTGTAGACTTTTGGATTGCAGCCATTCTGACTGGCATGAAATGGTACCTCATTGTGGTTTTGTTTTGCATTTCTCTGATAATGAGTGATGTTGAGCATCTTTTCATGTGTTTGTTAGCCATCTGTATGTCTTCTTTGGAGAAATGTCTGTTTAGTTCTTTGGCCCATTTTTTGATTGGGTCGTTTATTTTTCTGGAATTGAGCTGTAGGAGTTGTTGTATATTTTTGAGATTAGTTGTTTGTCAGTTGCTTCATTTGCTATTATTTTCTCCCATTCTGAAGGCTGTCTTTTCACCTTGCTTATAGTTTCCTTTGTTGTGCAGAAGCTTTTAAGTTTAATTAGGTCCCATTTGTTTATTTTTGCTTTTATTTCCAATATTCTGGGAGGTGGGTCATAGAGAATCCTGCTGTGATGTATGTCTGAGAGTGTTTTGCCTATGTTCTCCTCTAGGAGTTGTATAGTTTCTGGTCTTACATTTAGATCTTTAATCCATTTTGAGTTTATTTTTGTGTATGGTGTTAGAAAGTGTTCTAGTTTCATTCTTTTACAAGTGGTTGACCAGTTTTCCCAGCACCACTTGTTAAAGAGATTGTCTTTAATCCATTGTATATTCTTGCCTCCTTTGTCAAAGATAAGGTGTCCATATGTGCATGGATTTATCTCTGGGCTTTCTATTTTGTTCCATTGACCTATATTTCTGTCTTTGTGCCAGTACCATACTGTCTTGATGACTATGGCTTTGTAGTAGAGCCTGAAGTCAGACAAGTTGATTCCTCCAGTTCCATTCTTCTTTCTCAAGATCGCTTTGGCTATTCAAGGTTTTTTGTATTTCCATACAAATTGTGAAATTATTTGTTCTAGCTCTGTGAAGAATACTGTTGGTAGCTTGATAGGGATTGCATTGAATCTATAAATTGCTTTGGGTAGTATACTCATTTTCACTATATTGATTCTTCCAATCCATGAACATGGTATATTTCTCCATCTATTAGTGTCGTCTTTGATTTCTTTCACCAGTGTTTTATAGTTTTCTATATATAGGTCTTTAGTTTCTTTAGGTAGATATATTCCTAAGTATTTTATTCTTTTCGTTGCAATGGTGAATGGAATTGTTTCCTTAATTTCTCTTTCTATTTTCTCATTATTAGTGTATAGGAATGCAAGGGATTTCTGTGTGTTGATTTTATATCCTGCAGCTTTACTATATTCATTGATTAGTTCTAGTAATTTTCTGGTGGAGTCTTTAGGATTTTCTATGTAGAGGATCATGTCATCTGCAGTGAGAGTTTTACTTCTTCTTTTCCAATTTGGATTCCTTTTATTTCTTTTTCTGCTCTGATTGCTGTGGCCAAAACTTCCAAAACTATGTTGAATAGTAGTGGTGAGAGTGGGCACCCTTGTCTTATTCCTGACTTTAGGGGAAATGCTTTCAATTTTTCACCACTGAGGATAATGTTTGCTGTGGGTTTGTCATATATAGCTTTTATTATGTTGAGGTATGTTCCTTCTATTCCTGCTTTCTGGAGTGTTTTTATCATAAATGGATGTTGAATTTTGTCAAAGGCTTTCTCTGCATCTATTGAGATAATCATATGGTTTTTATTTTTCAATTTGTTAATGTTCACCACTCATTTCTTTCTTTCCCCCTACTCCTACAAAAGTGAAAGTCAAAGTGAAGTTGCCCAGTCATGTCCGACTCTTTGCAACCCCATGCCCCATGGACTGTAGCCTGCCAGGCTTCTCCATCCATGGGATTTTCCAGGCAAGAATACTGGAGTGGGCTGCCATTTCCTAAATGTTTTCACACTTATATCATTCAATTAATAAAAGGTTCATATCAGGGGATAGACAGGGAAGTTTTTCTATCAGTTAATGTCCAAACATTCCGTATCATTATAATTAAAAGCATATCTCATATTTTACAGGCTTTTTTTAATACAGCTGGAAAATCTTTGTCTTTTAATTGGAGTACTTAGTCTCTTTATATTAAATTACTAATGTTTTACCATTAGCAATGTATATCTTAATACTGCTCTATGTAGTAGACTACATGTGATCATCTGCATGGTACACACTAAGAGAGTTGTGAAATAACCTACAACTAACAAGCTAACACAGGGGTAGTTGACTAAAAATAGATAAATAATATAAAATAAAGGAAGGGAAGATAGGACAGATTGCTACTTTTACCAAAATCTGGACAATGCAACAATCTTAGATTAAGTTAACTTTTATTTACTGCTGATTCTACCCTCAAGCATGTGTGTGTTTATAAGTCATACATTTAATTATTTTCATATTTCACCTCAAAAACATATTATAGTTTTACATAGTCAACATTCATTTGAATTTACCCACATATTTACACTTTGTTCCACATTCTTTATCTCTGTGTTTCCATTCAAGATCATTTTCTTGCATGAAGATCACTCAAGTATATTCTTCAAGTGTGGATCTGCTGGTAATAAATTTCAATTTTTGTTTACATGAAACTCTATTTATTTCAACTTTGTTTATGAATACTATCTAGCTAGGATAAAAATTATAGGATAGCAATTTCAGTACACTAACTAGTTCATTCCATTAATTTTGGCAATCGTTTTCACTAGCTAAAAGCCAGTTGTCTCTTATTTGACCTCTTTGTCACTAGCTAAAAGTCAGTTCTCTCTTAAGTTGACATGTCTTTTTTTCTCTTAGTGTTCTTAAGATTTACCTTTCATTTTTGAAGTTTTCTTATGAAATAACCACATGCAGTTTTCTTGAAGGGCATGGAACTTCTGAATCTGTGTAGTTATATATTTCATCAGTCTTGGAAAATTCTCGCATGTCAACCTTTATGGTTTCCAACCTCCAGTTTCTGTATATTTTATTCTGGATATTAACTCTGATATATTTCACTTCATAAATTCTTTCTTCAGGTTTGCCTAACTGCTGGCAACTAAAACTATTAACTAAAGCTACTGAATTCATTTCAGTTATTTTAACTTTTAATTATAGAATTTCTATTTCATTCTTTTTATAGCTCCCTGCCTCTGCTGTAAATCTTCATTTGACATTTAATTTCCTGAACATATTAACTTACAGAACTTTAAAATCCTTGTTTGATAACTCTAATATTTGCATCTTTGGTGGATTACTTTTTTATTATATTTTCCTCTTCGTTTCAGTCAATATTTTTAATGCCTTATTAATTTAATATCACATTTATATTACATATACTGTGAACCATATACTATATTCTTACACAACGTAGAATAAATCAGTTATATATGATGATATCTTCTTCCAGAGAGAAATTAGTTTGGTTGTGAGTGGAATATTCTGGTAGAGATAGATCATCTTAATCTAGTAAGAGACTGAACTGATTTGAAAGTAGGCTTTTGGGGAGCTTCCCTGGTGGCTCAGACGGTAAAGAATCTGCCTGCAATACAGGAGACCTGGGTTCGATCCCTGGGTCAGGAAGATCCCCTGGAGAAGGGAATGGCACCCCACTCCAGTATTCTTGCCCGGGAAATCCAGTGGACAGAGGAGCCTGGTGGGCTACAGTCCATGGGGTCACAGAGTCAGACATGACTGAGCAACAAACACATACTTTTTTCTTTGTAAAATCTGATCCCCATATTCTATGCATTCCAGGGTCCCAGATAAAAATGTGGGATGTTGTGGCAGATGATAATTTCCAAAGATGGTCATAACAGTCTATGTCCATTTATCTTGATCCTGAACATGCCTCTGTGACAACCTTATCAATATATTAGAATAGAAATTCTAGCATGTGATTTCTGACTATAGGTCACAAAAATGCCTTGTACTTGTGCCTTTTTTTCTTTGAGATTCTCATTCTTGAATACCAGCCACAATGCTAAGAGGAATCCCAAACTAGAAAATTTGGAGATACTAGGTCACATCTTGTGTTTGGTATGACAGGTTACAGCTGACAGACACCATCAAGTCCTAAACATATATGTGAAGGCTCCTCACCCTCCAGACTATTTCAGTCCCCAGACATCACACTACTCCCAGCCTTTGAATCTTCCCAGCTGAAGCTTCAAACACTATGGAGCAAAGATAAGGCACTCTGCTGTAATCTCAAAGAATTCATGAACCACAGAATCTCCAGCATAATAAAAGTTGTTATACAACACTACATCTGGGGTTATTTGTATGCAGCAACAGTAACTGGAACAGGTGCCTTCCAGACCGTTTGTTCCTGAACTTCAATTTCTTTCCCCCCAGACTAGTGAAACTACCAAAAGCGTTTCTCACCTCCTAGTTGCCTTACTCACTGCTTTGTAATTGGTAGATATTCACACTTCTGGATTTCCCCTTTCCAAAATCTTGACTCAAGAGCTTACTCACTTAGTATTTTTCTAGTGCTTTTAATTTTTTAGTTATTCTTGTTTGGGAGGGTTCATCTGAAATAATTTAATTCTTCTTTTGGGAAGCATATGTTAACTCACCTCAAAGAATTTTTAATTTAAATCATTACACACACACCCACAGATAATTTTAACTTCTAGAAATCCTATTTAGGTCATTTTAAATTGTGTCATTCTTAATTCTTAAAACATATTACAGAGGGATGGTATGGGGAGGGAGGAGGGAGGAGGGTTCAGGATGGGGAACACATGTATACCTGTGGCGGATTCATTTCGATATTTGGCAAAACCAATACAATACTATAAAGTCTGAAAATCAAATAAAATTAAAAAAAATAAAGCATGTGCAAGAATAATTAAAGTGTGTTAAAACACTCAAACAAAAAAACATATTACATAAAATTATTTTCTTCACTATGTCTGATAATTCCATTCTCTGTAGCTTTTAAAAATGTAATTTTCTTATGCTTTGTTTATTCTACTGGCTCTCACTTACAGTATATATTAATTATTTTTTAACCTTAAACACATTATTTTTGACATATATCTCAAAAATATTTTGGAAATTATTTATGCCTTATGTAAATTTTCATATTTCCAGAAAACCTGTTTCTGCCGATTGCTTAGTTTACTATCCTCCTGGGATCAACCTACATTAAATTCTTCTTTTGGGGTCTGAACACACAGATAGCATGATTTCTGGCTCCAAAACTTGTTGGACAACTCAAATTTTACAGGGAAACATTGATTTTTCCTCTACTCAAGTCCAAATTAATCAAGACAAGATGGTTTCATTCTTTTTGGATTTAGTTTAATTATAATTTGCTGTTGTTCTTTGGTATTCCCACTCTGTGAAGGGAGTTTCTTATTTACCTCACCATCTCCTGCAAAAAGCAGACTTTATATCCTTTCTACTCTGGGTTATGTATCTTCAACAGAAAACTGAAACAAGCCTTGACACATAACCTATAGGTGAAATCTAGTTTGGGCACTAATCTTTCAAACTTTCCTTTTTTCTTTTTTAGTATTTTGGGACTTTTATTGTTTTCCTATTCACAATATATTCAAAGGAAGTTTGCACATTTTGTCTAACTTAGTTCTATTCATTAAAAGAATCATTCAGATACCCAACCATCTCTGTACTCTCCTTCAATATGGCAGCCAAGAATCCAGATTTATATGTGATTTTTTCATGTGATTGCTGTTTAGTCTCAAAGTCGTGTCCAAATCTTTAGTGATTCCAAGGACTGTAGCTCACTGGGCTCCTCTGTCCATCAGATTTCCCAGGCAAGAATCCTGGAGTGAGTTGCCATTTACTCCTCCAGGGAATCCTCCCAACAGAGGGATAAAACCCATGTCTCCTGAATTGGCAGACGGATTCCTTACCACTGAGCCACCAGGGAAGCCTTTCATGTGATATGTCAGTTAAAAATGTTATCACAAAGCAAACAAAACAAAGTGGGTTCAGCCCTGAGAGCTACAGTCTGTCCCCTCTGGCCACTGCAAATAAAAGCAAAAGCTGATTGAAAAAAAAAAAGGCATCTGGAAGTGCAAAACTTGGACCCAAACAACATGTTGTATCTTTTTGCTTCAGTTTAACATGGTAATATCTAAACTATTTTTGTTCTTAATGCAATTTCTCTCTCATATACTAATAAACACTGGAGGGTTACCATGCCCCCTAAGGACTTGAAAATGAGGGATACAAGATGACACTTTGAAGGTTAAATTAAAATTCAACACTTAGATCTAAAGTGAGCCAGGAGCATCATACGATCCCAGCAGGATATACTTACATTTTATTCACCTAAATCTCTTAATTCCATGCTCACCAAGCAATCTCCTGAGTCCCACATAAGCCTATCTGTGAGCAGAGAATATGCTGATCATGCTGACAGGACTATTTCTAGTCTGGGTTACAGTCATTTCTGTTGGTAAATCAATAAAGGACATCTGGCAATGATTTGGCTTAACCAAAGAGCAACATAAGCTTATTATGCTGACAGAACATTTCTGCCAGATGTAACCATTCTGTTTCTCACTTTAAACCAACAGAGTGGCATTTTAGGTGTTTCCCCCTGCTCATTCATGAATTTTGATGATCTCTCAGTCCTCTTTCATTCCAGACATTGACCAGATCAGTATTTTTCAAATCTGGATTTCCATATCATCAGGAATGCAATTCCAGGGAATGTGAGAAAGGAACAGTACAGGACATCTTTCTGGAACAATATTTAATAGAAACAGTAGAGAAAGAGACAAAGAGCTTCCTTTTTACTAAAAGAAACACAAATATATTTGGAAAAAAATTATATTCATCACAAAAATAAAATTGAGATTTCTTAAAAACTTGCCACTTGATATGGACACATGAGGCTCTTATCACCAGATGCCCAGGGCTGCTTCAGTGACAAAGTTAACAAGCCAATATTTGGCCAATACATATCATAAAGCACCATATCACATTTCTGTCATCCACTGTTTGGATGGTTGATTGCTTTATTTTTAAGGACTATGATTCTCTTTTTCTAGTTCTTACTTCTCTTTACCATTCTATGATCAATCTGTTTATAACATGGATGAATTCTATTTTGTGTTAATGACAGACTGATTTTGTTTGTTTCTCAGAACATAACCGCTACCCAGTTCAATCAATGAGTAAGGAGTATAGTAGAAACTAAATTATCAGTAACTATTTAAAGTATCTCATAGCTAGACAGTCTGTATGAAAGCTACAATAAATTATATTGGAAACATTTATATTAGGTTTATTCCCAAAGACTTGGAAGAAAGTTTTCATGTTTTGCACCTTCTTCCTTTGGCTCCTGGAATTAGCATGGCAGCTATAATTCAAGCTGGGTTTAGAATGACAAATAGCATTGACCTACCTCCTTACCCAAACTCTTAAATAGCTTACTCTTGCCTCTAGAATAAAGTTCAATGCCCTTAGCATGGCATAAAGCATGATCCATAAAGCATTAAAGTAAGCCTCCAGCTTACTACTCAGAGTCTCATCTCTTGCCATACCTTGTCCTCAAACTGCCTATGTGGCAAATTGAAATTCTTTCAGTGTCTTAACCTCTCTATTCTCATTCTCATGTCAGGGCCTTGGAAATTCATGCTTCCTCTGCCCTGAACACCTGGTCCCCATTATTTGGTAGTTAACTTCACTTTTCAGATATTCACCTAGATAGGAAGCCCCTCCCATTCTGCCTTCCGAGTTTGTCTTGCACGCCCCTCAATGTAGGACTTCAGTGGTCAATGCTCTATGCATGCCTCTCACTGAATTTTCAATATCTCATTATAAAATCTCATTTGGTTCCCATATCCTTTAATGGACTGTAAGTCAACTAGAACACTAATTTGCCGTCTTGGCATCTTTCATCTGATTGATTACTACTTACTCCTTTAGAGCTTTTGGCAGAGGATGCTAATGTCCACCCTTTATCCATTCTTCCTTTACCTTGTAGCACCCACATTTTAGCTGGATGTCTGGTTATCCAATACAGAATATATGTCCCAATCTCCTCTGCAACTAAATGTGGCCAGGGGATGGGAGCAGAACACTTATGTGCAATTTTCAGTGCATCTCTACAAGGACACTTGTCCTTGATTCTCTGTCCACCCTCTTGATGGCTAGGAAAGGTTGATAGTTTGGACCTAAACTTGGAAGCCACATGTCAAAATTGGTATAAATACCTCACTAAGCCTATAATCCTTAGTCCACATTGCTGTATATGAGAGAACTGTATGAGACAGAACTTTTATGAGATAAAACTGTATCTCTTATTTGAGTCAGTTGAGAGAATCAACTCTCTGTGATACAGTAGCCAAGAACATAGAGGTCAATTTAGATGTCATTAAGAGTACTTCCATGCATCTGTCACCAGACTACAAATTCCATTAACACTAGATACTGAATTCACATTTGTTTAATGACACATAAATTAATAAATGAATGAATGACTCCAGGAATCTAAAGTTATATACTAAGTTGACTAATGAATATAATTTCAAAAATTTGCAATAAAATAGCAGCATAAGTAATTAAGTAGCATCTGAAAAAAATTAGTGGGAATAATGTATTTAATTACAGATTATAAGAATGTTTAAGATCAGTATATCTATTAATGTTATTTTATTGATCAAAGCAGAAGTAAAATGCAAACACCATTAGGTTGAAAACTTGGAGCAAAGGGAGAAAGTAATTCTCTCATGAAGTAATGTACTCTCTCCACCATCTGCATAAATTGCAGCATCCTTCCCAGGTGGTGCTAGTGGTAATGAATCTGCCTGCAATGCAGGAGACACAGGAAACATGGGTTCCATCCCTGGATGGGAATGATCCCCTGGAGGAAGGCATGGCAACCCATTTCAGTATTCTTGCCTGGAGAAGCCTGTGGACAGAGGAGCCTGGCGGGCTACAGTCCACAGAGTCACACAAGGTAGGACACAACTGAAGCAACTTAGCACACACCAGCTCATGAGGAACTGGGCTGGAAAGAGAGCCCAGAAGAAGAACAAGGAAAGCAGTCAGCTCAGTTTAGTCAGTTCAGTTCAGTTGCTCAGTCATGTCTGACTCTTTGCAACCCCATGGACTGCAGCACTCCAGACCTCCGTGTCCATCACCAACTCCCAGGGTTTACTCAAACTCATGTGCAGTGAGTCTATGATGCCATCCAACCATCTCATCCTCTATCATCCCCTTCTCCTCCTGCCTTCAATCTTTCCCAACAGTAGGGTCTTTTGCAGTGAGTCAGCTCTTCGCATCTGGTGGCCAAAATATTGGAGTTTCACTTTCAGCATCAGGCCTTCCAATAAATATTCAGGACGGATTTCTTTTAGGATGGACTGGTTGGATATCCCTGCAGTTCAAGGGACTCTCTAGAGTCTTCTCCAACATCCAACCATCCTATGCTCTGTTGTCCCCTTCTCCTTCTGCCTTCAATCTTTCCCAGCATCAGGGTATTTTCCAATAAGTGAGTTCTTTGCATCAGGTAGCCAAAGTATTGGAGCTTTAGCTTCAACATCAGTCCTTTCATAGAATATTCAGAATAGAATATTTCCTTTAAGATTGACTGGATTGATCTCCTTGCTTTCCAACGGACTCTCAAGAGTCTTCTCTCACACCACAGTTCTAAAGCGTCAATTCTTTAGCAAAGTGATGTCTTTGCTCTTTTGTTGTTGTTTTTTTTTTTTTTTGTCTAGGTTGTCATGCTTTCCTGCCAAGAAGCAATCACCTTCTAATTACATGGATGCAGTCACCATCCAAGTGATTTAAGAGCCCAAGAAAAGGAAATCTATCATTGCTTCCACATTTTCCCCTTTTATTTGCCATCAAGTGATGGGACTAGAAACCATCTTAGTTTTTTAATTTAATACTGAGTTTTATGCTGGTTTTTTCACTCTCTTCCTTCACCCTCATCATAAGGCTGTTTAGTTCCTCTTCACTTTCTGCCATTAGAGTAGTATCACCCACACATCTGAGGTTGTTGATATTTCTACATTCTCAATCCTGAATCAGTCAGTTGTTCCATACAGGGTTCTAACTGTTGCTTCTTGACCCGCATACAGGTTTCTCAGGAGACGAGTAAGACAGTCTGGTATCTCTTTAAGAATTTTCCAGTTTGTTATGATCCACACAGTCAAAGGCTTTAGTGTAGTCAATGAGACAGAGGTAGATGTTTTTTCTGGAATTCCCTTGCTTTCTCTCTGGTCCAGCGAATGTTGGCAATTTGCTCTCTGGTTCCTCTGTTTTTTCTAAACCAAGCTTGAAAATCTGGAAGTTCTCGGTTCACATAATGATAAAGCCTAGCCTGGAGGATTTTGAGTATAACCTTACTAGCATGGGATCCCTTCATGGATCACTGCCTTGTCATGGTGAAGGGGCTTGCAAAACTCAATGAAGCTATGAATCATGCTGTTTAAGGCCACCCAAGACGGACGGGTTAGTGGAGAGTTCTGACGAAACGTGATCCATTGGAGGAGGAAATGGTGAACCACTCTAGTATAATAGCCATGAGAACTCCATGAACTACAAAAGGAGGCAAAAAAAATGACAGACCTAGACAGTATATTAAAAAGCAGAGACATCACTTTGCTGACTAATGTCTGTATAGTCAGGGCAGGGGGAGAAGGAGGCAACAGAAGCTGAAATTGTTGATGGCATCACTGACTTAATGGACATGAGTTTGGGCAAACTCTGGTCAGGGAACTAAGATCCTGCATGCCATGTGGTGCAGCCAAAAAAAAAAACAAACAAAAACAAAATGCATATATATATATATATATATATTTTTTTTTTTCCCCTACACCAAGACCAAACAAAAAACACAGAAGCACAAACTTTATGAGCTCTGTTTTAAATTATTTAACACATCTCTGGTATAACTTTAAAAAGGCTCAAGTATAATTTCATGACTCATTTACATTGGAACATTTTTAAATGTTTTATTTATGTTATGAGATTTTGTGAGCATTTTATAAATTGTGAAAGTGGCAGCACCTTTTATTCAGGCTTTAAATCACGGTCTTGCCAAAAGAAGGGAACCAGATTACTTCAATTCAAATCAATGTAGGTTCAGATTTTTTATGCAAATTCTTAGCTTATATTTAGCCTAAAAAAATGTAAAGAAAACTGATTTTACTTGACAAACAGAAAGTAGATGTTAATCCAGAGAAATTCAGTCCTCAAGTTTTTTTTGTTCATCTGTACTTATTAGTCTTATTAGTATAAAACAGGAGCAGGGACGACCCAGAGGGATGGTACGGGGAGGGAGGAGGGTGGAGGGTTCAGGATGGGGAACACATGTATACCTGTGGTGGATTCATTTTGATATTTGGCAAAACTAATACAATTATGTAAAGTTTAAAAATAAAATAAAATTAGAAAAAAAAAATAAAACAGGAGCAATGCCACTTCCCAGAAACAAATCAAATTTCAAGTATAATTCTGTACTAACAAAGGTCTTCTCTTTTACCTCGAAAATATCTTTTTAAGTTCACTAAGGGAGATTTTGAGAATTTTCTCTTATTTTCACAGCCAATACCATTTACCATCTCTAGGACAAGTGGTCCAAATAACTAGCCAGACACGTATCCAGTGATTACAGGGTCAAGTTAATTTTCCATATTACATTGTATGTTACCTGTATAAATTGGACCTATTCATTTGCATGCAAACATATGCATATTAATGAATTTTAGTAGAAAATGAAGGTCCGGGAACTCCCTGCTAAGACAGCACTTCTACTGCAATGGCCCAGGTTCAATTCCTGGTTGGAGAACTGAGATCCCTCAAGCTGCATAGTGTAGCCAAAAAATAATAATAATTTTAAAAATTTAAAAAGAAAAGAAAATGAAAGCTCAGGTCTGTATAATTATGTCCTAAACATAATTATAAGACTTACTTTTGTCTGAAGTATAGGAAAATGGAGGCAAACAATTTTGATAAATGTGTAAAAAGCTGACTTGTATGAAGGTCAGTTCAAGGTTCATCTTGCTCAATCATACTGTACTAACAACCTCAGTGGATATTTATGGATAGCTCTTTCTGCTTATCTCATTTAACTCTCTTAAAACCCACTGACATCTCTACTGTTACCACTATCACCCTCCTACCACAGTAAAGGAAACAGAGACTTAGAGGGATGAAGTTAATAGGTACAGAGATGCAGGGCTTGGAAGTGGCAGACCGTGGATTCGAACACA
This sequence comes from Bos mutus, assembly GCF_027580195.1. Lineage (NCBI taxonomy): Eukaryota > Metazoa > Chordata > Mammalia > Artiodactyla > Bovidae > Bos > Bos mutus. The sequence goes on along the minus strand of NC_091627.1, from coordinate 50,855,421 downwards.
TGTCAGTGTGATGCCAAAATCTGTACATTTAATAGCTCTGCTATGCAGTCTAGTTGGAGGTCCCTTTATTTAACAAAATGGAAGGCTTTACAAAAAGTAGGGTATCTTCAGAAAGAAATGCCTTCAAGGACTGCATGGAGCAGGGGGCAGGAAAAAAATGCCATACAGAAAACTGACAGAAAAGTGTTAGAAGTGATGATACAAAATTGTACTCTTTTAATTGTACTCAGTTAACTTCCTATCTCCTATTGCTGTCCTGAAATTCTGCAGAGCTGAAGCTCCCAGCTCTGCATTGCAGCAGCCATTCAGAACAGGTGATGAATGTAATTACATGAGCAAAGCTTCACCTGATCAAAAGTCACTTTCCCTCTTTCCAGAATTTTACAAGGATCCCCCGGAGATAGCAGCAATAAAACTTCGTATTTATGTTGACTTTTCACATTACTGGAAATACCTTTAGACGAAACACATCAAGAATGTCCTAATACTAAGTTTTCCCAAAACTCTTCTGAATCAATAACACATATTTGATGAAATTCTGTATCAGTGTCATGCATGTGTACTTGCTAAGTCACTAAGTAGTGTCAATGCTGTGTGACCCTGTGGACTACAGCCCACCAGGCTCCTCTCTGTCCATAGGATTCTCCAGGCAAGACTACTGGAGTGGGTTGCTATGCCTTCTCCAGGTGATATTCCTAACCCAGGGGTCAAACTGACATCTGACAGGTCTCCTGCATTGGCAGGCAGGTTCCTCACCACTAGCGCCACCTGGGAAGCCCCATCACTAGCATGTGAAAGTGCAAGTCGCTCAGTCGTGTCCGACTCTTTGCAACCCCATGGACTGTCGCCTGTCAGGCTCCTCTGTCCATGGCAAGAATACTGGAGTGGGTTGCCATATCCTCCTTCAGGGGATCTTCCCAACCCAGGGATCGAACCCAGTGTCCCGCAATGCAGGCAGATTCTTTACCATCTGAGCCACCAGGGAAGCCCATGAATGCTGGACTGGGTAGCCTATCCCTTCTCCAGGAGATCTTCCTGACTCAGGAATTGAACCTGGGTCTCCTGTACTGCATGCAGATTCTTTACCAACTGAGCTATCAGGAAGCCCCATCACTGGCATCCATGATACCCAATGCTGTTCCTGGTTCTGTAAGACTTCAGGAGTCTCCTCCAATGAAAACTACATTTTTTTTTAAGGCTCCAGAGACAAGGTCCTAACCTCCCAGTAGTTCCCAGTATGATACACTGAATGACAAGTCATCATTTTATGCACACAATCCATTTTTTCTGTCTTTTAATTTTTTTTTTTTTTTGTTAACTTCTGTGAACCCTTTTCCATGGGGGAAATAAGATAAAAAATGCAAGTACATCAGTAAGACCGTCCCCTCCCCTTCTGTGAGTCCACTGGCAGAGCAGGAGCATGTACAATACAAAGTGTCCTTTGTCGATTGGCCTCAAACTAAAAATAACATTCAAATACCCTATGTCTTCAGTATAAAGGAATTAGCTGGATCCACAATGTAAATATTCATGAAAGGAAAGAGATCCTAAGGGAAGATAAATCTCTAAATCCCTGAGACTTTGTTTTCTTCATTTGCTGCCTAGTTTAAAACACCACCAAAACCAAGAACTTTCATGGTAAAAGTTGCTGCCAAGTGTCAGTGAGAATGAGTTCAAAAATAAGAATAACCGTTTCCCAATTTGTTATAAAACATTTTTGGTTGCTCAAGGTTGGGGCAATAGGGATAAATTAGGAATTTGGTATTAACACGTGCTGCATGTAGGCTAAGTTGCTTCAGTTGTGTCTCTTTGCAACCCTACGAAGTGTGGCCTGCCGGGCTCCTGTCTCCTATGTCTCCTGCACTGGCAGGAAAGTTCTTTACCACTAGCGCCACCTGGGAAGTATATATACCACTGTATATAAAACAGATAGACAACAAGGATCTACTATACAGCACAGGGAGCTCTACTCAATATTATGCGATAACTTATAAGGTAAAAGAATCTGAAAAAAATATATATATATGTATGTATAACTGAATCACTTGGCTGTACACCTAAAATCACTGTAAATCAACTATGTGCTGTGTGCTTAGTCGCTCAGTCATGTCTGATTCTTTGCAACCCCATGGACTGCAACCTTCCAGCCTCCTCTGTCCATGGCAAGAATATTGGAGTGGGTTGCCATACCCTCCTCCAGGGGATCTTCCCAACCCAAGGCTCGAACCCAGGTGTCCTGCAATGCAGGCAGATTCTTTACCATCTGAGCCATCAGGGAAGCCCATGAATACTGGACTGGTTATCCTATTCCTTCTCCAGGGCATCTTCCTAACCCAGGAATCAAACCAGGGTGTCTTGCATTACAGGAAGATTCTTTACCATCTGAGCCACCAGGGAAGCCCCAATTATACTTTGATTTTTTTTTTAATCTAAATAAATTAAAGAAACATTTCTGGTTCCTCAAATGAAACCTGGAGGAACATCCAACTTCTAACAATTAGCACAGGTAGAGCCTAATCCAGAGGCAAAAACTGCAAAGTGGTCTAGGAGGGCCTCTTGGAGATGATCCTTGTGTTCTGAAAGGGAAAAGGGGGCAAGTAAGGACAGAGGGAACCACTCTTCTCACTGTATCACTTGACGGAGAAGAGGTTAAACATTCCAATGCCTCCTCCCCTCCATACCCATCAAAGGGGATTTGTTGCACATTGGGCTTCCCACGTGGCACTAATGGTAAAGAATCTGCCTGTCAAAGCAGGAGATACAGGTTCCATCCCTGGGTCAGGAAGATCCCCTGAAGGGAATGGCACCCCACTCTAGTATTCTTGCCTGGAGAATCCCTATAGACAGAGGAGCCTGGAGGGCTACAGTCTGTGGGGTCGCAAAGAGTCGGATATGACTGAGCACAGCATGCAACACAGTGAAGCAGGAGGAAGAGGTTATAGGATGTTTAAAGAGTAAAAGCACCAGAAAAATCAGAAGACATTAAGGAAGCAAATATCTAGACTGGCCTGGGAAGTACTGACACCAAAACAAAACCCACTAGCAGGCAGAGCACAAGTGGGGCTGACTGAGGACCCCAGGGGCAGGAAAGGGGCTCTGGTGGGGTGAGGGTCACAGCTGCACATAAAGAAGAAGAAAGGGATGGACAGAGGCCCCAGAGCAGGATATCTTTCATTTTGTCTTCAAACATGAATTTCATTGTATTTTTTTCAGATTGGAAAGATTTAAACTCTATTTGCAGATATCATCTTACAGATTGAAAATCCAAGGAATCCACTTTTGTTTTTTGCATATTTGATAAACCCATTTCATTTATTTACTTGTTTTACATTCCTTTTTAATATTCTTTTCCATTATGGTTTATCATGGGCTACTGCACACAGTTCTCTATGCTATACAGTAGGACCTTGTTGTTTATCCATTCTGTATATAAGAGCTTACATCTGTTAACCCCAACCTCCCACTCCATCCCTCCCACAACACGATCCCCCTTGGCAACCATCAGTCTGTTCTCTATGTCCATGATTCTGTTGTTTCACAAAGAGGTTCATTTGTGTGCACCTTTATGTTCATAGCAGCACTGTTCACAACAGCCAAGACATGGAAACAATTTAAATGTCCCTCAACAGATGAATGGATAAAGAAGATGTGGTACATATGTACAATGAAGCAGAACAACTTTAATGACTGCCAGTGCAGACAGGTGAGTTATCACAGGTCTTCCAGGGAAATGGCTTAGGGACGCAGTGGGGAAAAGGGGTGGAGTGAGGAGCAATGTGGGACCCCAGCTCACCCAGCTGGGGGCTTTATTATTAATATACACCTTGAATTCTCTCTCTGAGGCTGTTACCACCTGTGTGCTCATCTGAAAAAAAAATGCATTCTGTTTATTCAAAATATTTTCTAGATGTAAAACCAATCACTTAAAGAAAGTTAAACTATATTGTAAATACCCCAGGGAAACACAGTTTTGAAAGTAAATGACAATAAAAGCACTAGGAAGCAAAGAAAGCTCTATTTTATAATGTGGATAATCAACTTCAAATTATCTATTTTGTAAATATGCATTCTGGGGTTTTAATTTTCTATAAAGTAGGCCACACAGAAATAGCTTAGTTTATATACATATACACAAATACAACTGAAGTAAAAATAAATAAAAACCTGAACAGTAGAGGAAGAGCCATGAAGGCAGTGGTAGCAGAAGCAGCTATCTATAGAATCAGGAAGTGTTTGGGAATATTTGGAGATTTTAATGAGCTGGACATTGTGTCTGGATGATGTTGTCTTTAAGAAAGAGGCTTTCACACTGAGAGTGAAGGAGAGAGCAAGTGGATATTTCAAGAGAACTCAAAGTTCTAAGAAAAATATGAAGTTTAGAAAGTTGGGAAAACAACCCCCAAGAAAACCAAAGCCACAATTCTGCTTTTAAAGATGCAAATAACCCAGGAGGTAAATGTCGGTGACTCGTGACAGGCACAGTCAGACAGTGAAGGGTCTGCAGCTTGAACAAGGTGGAAATGGGAACACGGGGGTTTGGTGACTCATCCTATCACTGGGAAAAACCTTTAATTCTTACGAGGGAAAAACTACAGGGATGAAGGCTTTTTCCCTTCAAGTGCGATAATGCCTGAATTTGGGCCATTAAACTTGGGCAGTTGATCGGCTGGAATTTTCTCATAACCAGGTTATCCAGAGGAGAGATCTGGGCATAACATACAGATTCTGAAGATAATTCGGCCTTCTCTCTGTAATTTGCTTTCTGTAGACAGTTTCCTTCCCAGATCCTCAAGAACCATCACAACCATTACCACTATAGTAAAAATAAAAACAAGCTGCTATTTTCTATGAACTTACTATGAGCCAAGCACTGGGTCAAGCTTTTTGTTGTTGTTTTAAAATTTTTTATCTATTCTTCAATGAGCTGCAACAAATCTTAACTGCCTTTCTTGAGGACAGGATGCCCATGTTCGATATATCCAAAAAGTGTGCTTATTTAGTGTACTTTGTCTTTTTCCACAGCCTTCCACAGCATTCACAGGCCTCTGAATTCTTTTCTGTCAAACAAACCTTTTATTTTTATTTTTAACTGAGAATAATTAGTCTATGTTCATGGCAAATAGATGTAGAAACAGTGGAAACAGTGGCTGACTTTATTTTTGAGGGGCTCCAAAATCACTGCAGAATCACTCCAAAATCACTGTCAATATCACTGGCCTATGATATTGTGATGGTTTCTGCCATACATCAACATGAAATGGCCAGAGTTATACATATGTCCCCTCCCTCCTGAATCTCCCTCCTGTCTCCCTCCCCATCCTACCCCTCTAGGTTGTCACAAACCACTGGGCTTTGGTTTCCCTGTGTCATACAGCAAATTCCCACTGGCTGTCTATTTTACATATGGTCATGTATATGTTTCAATGCTACTCTCTCAAATCATCTCACCCTCTCCTTCCCCACTGTGTCCAAAAGTCTGTTCTTCATGTCTGCATCTCCTTTGCTTCCCCACAAGTAGTATCATTGGTACTACCTTTCTAGATTCCATATATATGTGTTAATATAGGATATTTGTCTTTCTCTTTCTTACTTCAATCTGTGTAATAGACTCTAAGCTCATCCACCTCATTAGAGCTGACTCAAATGGATTCCTTTTTATAGTTGAGTCATATTCCATTGTATATATGTACCACAACTTCTTTATCCATTCATCTGTTGATAGACATCTAGGTTGCTTCCATGTATGAGCTATTGTAAATAGTGCTGCAAAGAACATTGGGGCACATGTGACTTTTTCAAGTATGGTTTCCTCAAAGTATATGCTTAGTAGTGGGATTGCTAGGTCATATGGGATTGCTAGGTCATATGGTATAGAAACACAAAAGACCCCAAAGAGCCAAAGCAATCTTGAGAAAGAAGAATGAAGCTGGAGTAATCAATGTTCCTGACTTCAGACTGTACTACAAAGTTACAGTCATCAAGACAGTATGATACTGGCACAAACACACTCTTTATATTTAATTTTTAGAAATTAATGTTATTCTTATCTCCTCTAATCCATTCTTTAAAGTATTATTACGGTGGTTAGATAATCACATGGCACAAATATTTGGAAAGAAGATCTATATAGGGTGAAGGGTTTGGCTGAGTGATGCACAAAGTTCCTACAAACCCTAAGCTGGATGATTTTATCATGAGCTTTCAGGAGGAATCTCAAAGTTCAGAGAGCTTACACATTAGGACAAAAAGGCTGAGAGTATTTAAATAATGTTCCCAAAGACCACAGGGCACTTAGTGATGTTGTAGGACAGTATTTAGAATATTAACATGTATATGTGTGTGTGCATTATTACCACTCTTTATTTTACCTATTTCCTCTTCCCCATTTGGAACACCTAAGCCATTTGGACTTATTGCTTAAGATTAGGGAAGCTTTAGTGGAAAAAAAAAGGGGGGGAAAAGAGCCCCAGGAGAGGACTCACTCAGCAAACAGATAGCAGATTTGGCAGATTACCTGAAGAAGAACTAGGTTACCTATCCTAAGGCAGATTCTTTACTGACTGAGATACCAGGGAAGCCCATTACAAGTTTAACCATCCCCTACACAGGATTCTACAATCTGGAAGAAGGTGGACTGTCTGAAGAGGAAGTAGAAGATATTTAGGCAATCATAGGCCCCTGAGGAAAGAGACGCTGGACCTCGACCCCATGCCTCAGATAATCCTTGAATAAATAATCATATACTTTATTACCAAAGCGACACTATAGATAATTACCTAAAAACAGGTGTAAACTCAGACTATACTGGGAAAACCCCACAGAGGATTACCCTACCTCTGAGAATGAGAAGGTAATAGAACGTCCCACAAAAGGCAGAAAGAACCTGTGCTCTTTTTTCAGCAAAGCCATAGGGACAAAAAAAATCCTTAAGAATCAGTGAGTCTAGGTAGCTGATGTATTTATAAGGCTTTTCAGAATTCCTTGCATCTCAGAATGAATCCTTTCCACCATATAGTGGCTTTGAGTTTTCTGTTTTATAGCTTATAATTGCTATTTATTTGTATTTTATAGTGTAGCTTTTCCTCAAACATCTGCTAAGTCTTGATTATATGCTCATATTTATAGCTAAATCCTCTTTTGAACTGCATGCTGTATCTGTTCTTGGGGCAGAGACCCACACTGGCATCTGGACAGAATATTTAGTGGTGGAGGGGAAGCACTGCAACTTTTCCCCTGATTCTGGATATATCCTATTCCCCTAGGCTGTGTCCAGCCACCCTGAGACCTATTTGCTCCCTCAAATCAAAATCCCAGACTTGCTGTTCTCAACTAGATTCAGAAATCACAGCTGATACTAGACCCCAGGGAGGGGCATGAGGTCTCGAGAATGAACTGAGCAGCATCTCATCACCCCTGGCCTAGGCCAATCACCCTTGCTCTCAGTTTCATCCACTCCTGAATGTGAATTTAGTACTGTGTGCATGTTCTTCATCAGGAGGCACCCACAGAACTCCTGAGCTGTAATTCCCTTCTTAAATCAGTCCTGTCTTATGTGAATCCTTCATTATTCTTATACCACCAAAAGTTTCCAAACATGCCTTTGAGCTCAGCTATTTAATTATCTCTTATTTATTTAGTTAAGTATCTTTTTGATCATCTCCTGGATTTTGATGGAAGAGAGGAAGACTACAGCATGTAGCAGTAATTGTGAAATTACACATATTACAGCATGTAGTTGTAACTGTGAGATGAAAGCCAAGGGCCAACTTAGCAAGGACCTGGGTGTTCTGAGAGCTGGAGACCAGCTAGTCAATGGGCTTCTCTCAGAGTCTGGTGGGGGCTTATATACAGATGACCCCTGGGGGTTACATAATGAACCCAGTATCCAGACATTACACTATATTAACCTCACTCCCAAACTTAGGTCCAGTAGAACATAGAAGCAACCTAGAAATGGACTAAGAATGCATTTCTTCCTCCCCAACAGAATAAGAGCTTAAAACAGAAGTTAAATTTATCATAAAAAAATGAAGTTGCATTATTTACATCCTTGTAAAGGTAGCAGACGGAGAAGGCAATGGCACCCCACTCCAACTTTTGCCTGGAAAATCCCATGGATGGAGGAGCCTGGTAGGCTGCAGTCCATGGGGTCGCTAAGAGTCGGACACGACTGAGCAACTTCACTTTCACTTTTCACTTTCATGCATTGGAGAAGGAAATGGCAACCCACTCCAGTGTTCGTGCCTGGAGAATCCCAGGGACGGGGAAGCCTGGTGGCTGCCGTCTATGGGGTCACACAGAGTCGGACACGACTGAAGTGACTTAGCATAGCATAGCATAGCAAAGGTAGCAGAATCAGAAATATTCATTAATGCATTCATCCTAGAAATTTTTATATTTTTGTATTTGCCAAACACTGTTCTAAATCCTAAAGACAGCATGATGAAACTGATAATATATCCATGTCTCCTGACTTCTACTCAGTTTCTTATTAACTCTCAGAAGTATCTTGTCTTTCATAAAGTAATTGAATATTTTATAAATAAGAGATATTTAATGCTTAAAAATAATTTGAAAATAAAGTTGTACCTAAAGTTGCATTTTACCTATATGTTTCAGCAATCAGATAAAACTACATATTTGTTTTTTATAAGATATGAAGCAATGATATAATTTCTAAGTTCCAAACAGCTCTTTCAAATCATAAACATAATATGCCTTTTCTTCATAGAAAAGTAAAAATGCCTTATTTCAACTTTACCCACATACTTTCTCTACCCTTTTGAAAATAAACCTAAGTCTTTTTAATATTCCAAGAAAAAATAATGCATTTTCCACAGCCATAAAATTAGACACTATTGGTTTTTTACAGTTTGAATCAATACCAATTATACACCTGCGGGTCTGGTCTCTTCTCTAGTATAGTGGCTTCTATTCAAGTACTAGATAACTATTTCTCCCATTTTCTTCAGCTAAAAGTAAATTGTGAAGAAATCAATTCCATTTTGGATACTTATATTCATGATATTTATTGTATTCCCACATTTTACATCACAGAATATGTGCTCATTATTGCAGCTAAACCAAAAGATATACAACTAGAAACAATTCACTAATAATATTCTATCTCAGCTTGTTATTGTTTAAATATACAACTATAGATGCTACCAAGATAATTAAAATTAAGAAAGCTAATGTCAATATATTCTGTTAACAAGTAGAATTATCCAATATAGCATTAGTAAAAAAATTATCTAATAAATCTTTCCTGTGGTAATTCTAGATGGAACTTAAATCCAACTGAAAATAACATATAGAAACTTTAGAAAACAGATCTCAAAACCAAGCACTTTTAGAGACTAAAGTTTTTTTCTTGAACATCAGTTGAGGTTGCCAATAATAAAAAGTTAAAGTAAAAACAGTTTAGTGTACTTAACAAGTATTTTGTTGGCATTAACCAACTTCAAGTCTTCTCTCACTATTTCCTATATATATATAATTTTAAATAGTCATCTGTTATATATATTTATATGTTTGATACATATTATGTATATTTCAAATATATATTTCATATGTCCTATTAAAAGTAAATAGGAGACCATGAGATCATGATCAAGTCAGAAATGCAGAAAATCAGAAGCTGGAGAATCCAGAGAACATTTCTAGATAAACAAGTTCTCTGTTTATCTAGTATGCTGTTTTCACTGTTATGATGATTTACACGGGGTCATCATGACACTTAGCAATTTATTATCCATTCTTTTCTATCCTGTGAGTACATATTTGAAGAATGGCATATTCTTGGACTAGACAACAGCAGACAAGGCAGATAACATGATGCACATAAATTAAAGTTGCAGAGATGGCACCAAGCAGTGAAGACAGAGGATGAGAGGGCTCTGGAGTACAGTCTGTGTTTCTCCTTAAAATTAACTGTTGCATCTCCAACAAACTAAATTTCCAAACCTGCTTAATATTTACTTCCTTCAAGAAGCTTTCTCCAAACAGAGCATTGACATTTCTAACAACTATGTGGAAGTCAAAGTGTTGTATTCGTTTGAATATTACAGATAGTCCTTGACTTATGATGGTTCAACTTATCATAATGGTGTAAAAGTGACATACATTCAGTAGAAACTGTACTTCAAATTTTGAAATTTGATCTTTTCTCAGGTGAGCAGTATGTGGTTCAGTGCTCTCTCCTGATGCTAGGCAACTGCAGCCGTAGTTCCCATTCAGCCCAAAATTGTAAGAACACGAGAGAAAACAACCCACTCACATACAACCATTCTGTTTTCCACTTTCAGTATTCAGAATTATATGTAACAGTCCACACTTTATCATAAAAGAGGCTTTGTCTTAGATGGTTTCTTGCCCACTTATAGGCTAACATAAGTATTATGAACACATGTAAGGTAGGCTCGGCTAAGCTATACTATTTTGTAGGTTAGGTGTACTCAATGCATTTTCGATGTACAGTATGTTTAAGACAAAACCCCATCGTAGGTTGAGGAAGATCTGTACCATCAGAGTGCCATTCAAGAGCCATATGTATTAGATCACACAGGGTAAGATTTAAAAACACAGATTCCCAGGTATCACCCCAGATGTTCCAAATCTGAAACTCAAGAAATGGTGCCCTGCAATTTGCATTTAAATGACCTCCCAGACTAACAACCTTATATACTAAAGTTTAGGAACCACTGTCCCATACCTTCTAACACAGGTCAGTAAACAGTGATTGAATTAGGATTTGGGGCCATGGAAGAGAAGAATACATTCACAAGGGTAAACATGAACATAACCTTAGAATGTGCCTTATTAGGACACGAAACACTCAACATAGACAGGGGGTGTCTAAGGGAACAGAGAAAGTACACATATAAAAATCAAAGTGATCACAAGCACACTAAGAAACACTGTAGAAGTAATCAGATATTCAAAGAAATGATGAAACACACACATGCAGAAATCACTAGGATAAAAGATGAGTGTTTTCTATTTTAAAAGGCAAACAGTCATTCCTTTATTTTTACAAATTCACAAAAAGTCTGCCTAAAATGCTAAAAAAGATGACTGAAGAAAAGGTCTTCTTTTTTTGCCTTCACAAAGGAAAACAAACAAAATAGTTCTTTCTAGGCAAAGTCAATTTTTAAAGAAGAAAATCATTAGATTCTTTCTCCCTGACATCCTTTATGTTTTTCTAGTAAAATTTATATATATTTAAGGTATGCAACATGATGTTTGGGTATACATATACAAACATCTATAGAGTGATTACTACAGTCAAGCTAATCAAATTAACACATCTATCATCCCATATGGGACTTCTCAGGTGGCTCAGTGGTAAAGAATCCACCTGCCAAGTAGGAGACACAGGTTCAATCCTTGGGTCTGGAAGATACCCTAGAGAAGGAAATGGAAACACACTCCAGTATTCTCGCCTAGGAAAACAGAGGAGCCTGGTGGGCTACGCTCCATGGGGCCACAAAAGAGTGGGACAGGACTTACTGACTAAACAACAAAATTGTTCCATATAGGTACTTTGTGTGTGTGTGTGTGCACATTTGTGTACTGAGAGCACCTGAAATTTACTCTTTTTGCAAATTTCCAGTATAAACTACAATATTTTAAAATATAACCATCACGCTCTACATTTAATGTCTAGAACTTATTCATCCAACATAATTGCAACTTTGTACCCTTAGACCAACCATTTCCCCACTTCCCATTCTGCTTCTATGTATTCACCGTTTTTAGATTTCACATAGTGAGATTATGTAGCATTTTTCCTTGTGTCTGGCTTATTTCATTGAGTATCATGTCCTCCAGGTTCATACAGGCATCATTCATACATGCAGCCTTCTCTTTAAGGCTGAATAATATATCATTATGTGTGTGTGTCACTCAGTTATGTCTGACTCTTTGTGACCTCATGGACTATAGCCTGCCAGGCTCCTCTGTCCATGGAATTCTCCAGGCAAGAATACTGGAGTGGATTGCCAGTCCTCTTTCCAGGTGATCTTCCCAACCAAGGGATCAAACTGTGTCTCCTGCACTGCAGGCATATTCTTTACTGTCTGAGTCACCAGGAAAGACTGGGGAAAATCTAAATATTCCAAACAATAAAAAGAAAACAGTTAGATCAAATCTTCAAAGATCAATCTGGTATAATAACATGAAGTCATAAAAAGTCATATAAAAGAATATTTAATGACATGGGAAAAATACATGATATAAAGCAAATTAATTTTTTCCCTGAATCTTCTTGAAGTTTTACATAGGAAACTATTAAGATGAATCAACATTTCAGTTAGCTATTTTATTTTCCATTGTCGTCTTAGTGAATTTTTCTAGATTTTCAGATTTTCTAAAATGTATGTTAACTTACAATGATGAAAATAAATATATAAAAATAAAGGATGGTATTATTTTGATCACATTTTTTCAAAAAGTTCATGTTACATTTTGAGATCTCTTTCATGTAATTCTACAAAATCACAGCTTTCTTAGAAGGGATTAAAGAGACTTTTTCTATTCATGTTCTGTTCTTTTTAACTTGACTAAATTTGATTTAACTTTGGTGATTATTGTTAATGATCATGAGTGAGTAATATCTAAATCTCTGGTTTGCTTTTTTCTGCAGAATATATTTCCTATTAACTTTTAATAGTGCCAAGGCTAATGCATATATTAAAATGGTTATACCATTTTAATATAAGAGAAAAATATGATCTGAAATGATACATACATACCAATGTTCATTGCAGCACTGTTTAAAATAGCCAAGACATGTAAGCAACCTAAATGTCCACTGACAAAGGAATAGGTAAAGATGTTATACATATATACAATGGTATATTACTCAGCCACTAAAAGGAATGAAATAATGCCATTTTCAGCAACCTGTATGGGCCTAGAGAGTGTCATACTGAGTGAACTAAGTCAGAGAGAAGGAGAAATATTGTATGACATCACTTATATGTGGAATCTAAAAAGAAATTATATAAATAAACTTAGTTTCAAAATAAAAAGAGACTCACAGACTTAGAGAGCAATCTTATGATTGCAGGGGGCAGGAAGGGATAGTTAGGGACTTTGGGAAGGTCGTGTTTACACTGTTATATCCAAAATGGATAACCAACAAGGATCTACTGTATACTACATGGAACTCTGCTCAATGTTATGTGCCAGCCTGGATGAGAGGAGGTCTTGAGGGATAATGGATACATGTACATGTATGGCTGAGTCCCTTTGCTGTTCACCTGAAACTATCATAATGTTGTTAACTGGCTATACCTCAGTAGAAAATAAAATTTTAAAGTCTGGGGAAAAAATGATGGTTGACTAACTGTTTACTTCAAGAACTCACCTAGGGCCAGGGATTTTATTAACCTTACAAGAATACAATCTTGGTCAGAGGTTTTTGATATCCATTAACTTGTAAAATATTTGTTGTTGTTGTAGAAAATAAATATTTGTTATTTTGTTGTACAAAATAAATATTTGTTTAGCTCATAAACTGTGTATGTGGAGAAAATTAATTTGATCTTTGGAGCTATAAATTAACTCAGCAGCCTTGGGCTATTTACCGTCCACTGTACATATATGCATGGTTAGTTTACCCACAAAAATGAGAAAGAATTTTATCATTCTACAATAGATTCTCCTTTGTCACTTGTGATCTACACACAATGTGACGTTCCATCTCTCAGTGACTAAAAGGACAGTGATCCAGGAATCAGGTCTGTGGAAATTTGATGACTCTCCGGTTGACTTTGGATCTCATTTATTCTTTTTTTTAAATACAAATTTATCTATTTTAATTGAAGGCTAACTACAATATTGTATTGGTTTTGCCATACATTGACATGACTCCGCCACAGGTGTACATGTGTTCCCCATCCTTAACCCCCTTCCCACCTCCCTCCCCATCCCATCCCTCTGGGTCATCCCAGTGCACCAGCTCTGAGCACCCTGTATCATGCATCGAAACTTGACTGGCAATTCATTTCACATATGATATTATACATGTTTCAATGCCATTCTCCCAAATCATCCCACCCTCGCCCTCTCTCACAGAGCCCAGAAGATTGTTCTATACATCTGTGTCTCTTTTGCTGTCTCTCATACAGAGTTATCATTACCATCTTTCTAAATTCCATATATATGCATTATTATACTGTATTGGTGTTTTTCTTTCTGGCTTACTTCACTCTGTATAATTGGCTCCAGTTTCATCCACCTCATTAGAACTGATTCAAATGTATTCTTTTTAATGGCTGAGTAATACTCCATTGTGTATATGTACCACAGCTTTCTTATCCATTTATCTGCTGATGGACATCTAGGTTGCTTCCATGTCCTGGCTATTATAAACAGTGCTGCAGGATCCTCTATGACCCACCTCCGAGAATATTGGAAATAAAAGCAAAAATAAACAAATGGGACCTAATTAAAATTAAAAGCTTCTGCACAACAAAGGAAACTATAAGCAAGGTGAAAAGACAGCCTTCAGAATGGGAGAAAATAATAGCAAATGAAGCAACTGACTAAGAACTAATCTCAAAAATATACAAGCAACTCCTGCAGCTCAATTCCAGAAAAATAAACGACCCAATCAAAAAATGGGCCAAAGAACTAAACAGATATTTCTCCAAAGAAGACATACAGATGGCTAACAAACACATGAAAAGATGCTCAACATCACTATCAGAGAAATGCAGATCAAAACCACTATGAAGTATCATTTCACGCCAGTCAGAATGGCTATGATCCAAAAGTCTACAAGCAATAAATGCTGGAGAGGGTGTGGAGAAAAGGGAACCCTCTTACACTGTTGGTGGGAATGCAAACTAGTACAGCCACTATGGAGAACACTGTGGGGATTCCTTAAAAAACTGGAAATAGAACTGCCATATGACCCATATCCCACTGCTGGGCATACACACCAAGGAAACCAGAATTGAAAGAGACACGTGTACCCCAATGTTCATCATTTATTCTTAATGTATACTAATATTCAGGGCTTCCTAGGTGGTGCTAGTAGTAAAGAACACACCTGCCAATGCAGGAGACATAAGAGATGTGGGTTCGATGCTTGGATCAGAAAGATCCCCTGAAGGAGGAAATGGCAACCCACGTCAGTATTCTTACCTGGAGAATCCCATGGACAGAGGAGCCTGGCAGGCTACACAGTCCACAGGGTTGCAAAGAGTCAGGCATGATTGAAGCAACTTAGCATGCATACACTAGAAGTCACATAGCATTTCTTCCCCAAAGAGCAGCAAAATATAGTATGCATTTTTAAGTACCAAACACTAAGAGGTCTCAAGGCATTATCACATTTGTTTCTCACTGCTTCTTCTGGCATTTAAAATAGTTGAAAATCCACTCCTTTTCAAAAGATGAAATTTCAAAATTTAACCTTGATTTCCTGCTTTCATCAGAATTTTGTCTCTTCTTCTCCATGAAGATATCTAGCTCAAAACTATATGTTTTAATGATCAGAGTTTCTTGTCATCTTCTCTAACCTTTTTCGAGACAAACAAGTGGATGGAAAGGAGGTAATAATCTCCTCTGTCAGAGTGCATGGGAAAAAGTCCAGAGTATTTTGAACATGGGACTACTGAGAAAGCACAGAATGTTTTCCATGCTATCAATTATCTGAGCTAAACTGAGTTGAATCTAGTAAAAATGCTGACCATGGCATCTAGCATTGGTTACAGTGGGCACTTCACTTCATACTGCTTCTTACTCCTTTCGGCTTCAGGGGAGCAACATTTCCCAGCCTAAAATATCTCTCTGGCATGTGGATTATTTTGTGGTAAAACAATTAAGGCCCACAAGCTCAGGAAGAAATTTTGACTTGCCCCCTTAACTGCCTAACAGAATAAAGGGCCTGGTCCTGGAATAAAGATATCACTGACTAAGATACCTATAAATACTATGGGCTGGGGGTGCTGGGGGAACTCAAGACAGCACCTGAAGACCAGAGTTCACTGTGTCCCATCGTCTCTGCAGGCCCAGCAAACATTTGTCTATCAAACATTTGCTCATTTAGCTCTATGTGAATCCTCTGAAGTCTAAAACTACTCCCCCAATGTACTCTTTGTCTTTAGCTGAAGATGGTATTTAAGGTAAAGATTTCAGCCATTTTGGCAAATCATTCAGTTTTCTTGGGTCTCTCCCATGTGTACATGTTATTAAACTTTTGTTTAATTTTCTCCTGCTAATCTGTCTCACATGATTTTAATTCTTAGACCAGTGAAAAGAACTTAGAAGGGCAGAGGAAAATCTCTTCTTCCTGACATGGCATTCTAACAGAATAAAAATTATAAAATTAATAACCAGAAATCTCACTTTACAAAAGTTGGGAGACCAGAAGGAGGAACTCTAATGCCCGTGATGATAATAGAGCTCAACAGGAAGAAGAAACATTCCTGTTTTTTCCCAGCAAAGACTCACCCAATGAAAAGTCATGGAAGCTTTGTTTACCACAACCCTCCCAACTTGTTTTCCGCTCTATAAAAGAGTTCTCCTTCCCTTGCTGTGGGGGGACTTTCATGTGGCTGGCCACATTGCAGACCCCAAACTGCAATTCTCTGCTGATCCTGAATAAACTCATTTTTCTCTGGAGAAATATCTGGCCATTTATTTATTTCAGGTCAATGACATAATGCAGAGGTTACCAGCCCAGCAACAATATCCACTCCCAAATGATAGACCTCATATGGCAGCATCCCTTAAGGGATTATTTCATCCACGGGATTGCAGTAGCCCTGTACATTCACCATCACAGTCTGTGTTGTGAGCAGCTATCAGTGGAATTATTATTTCTTTAGGGATGGGAGCAAATTTCACTTAAACATACTTTCCATTTTCAGCTTTATCTATTGGTATGTCTTTTAAAGTGTTGGAAAAATTTTGAGAAAACTTGTTTACAGTCTTGATTTTGATATAGAAAAGGAAATATGAATTACAAATTAAGGCAGGAAGTAGAAATGAAACACTGAAATCAAGATTAGCTTAGAAAATATAAGCAAACTGAACATGACAAGTAAGAAATAAATATATGATTCAAAGCCAAAAGCATTAACCACAAATCTTGGCTTCAATTAACCAAACTCAAATTGTCAAAAAAACCACGGTGTCAAAGTATCATTTTTACAAAAATATATAGATATTACTAATTTTAAAAGTAAGATTATATAGATACTCAGAATTTCTAAAAATGTCTACTAAAGAACTCACAAGTGGGAAAAGTAAGGCACCAAAATTGGCAACCACAATTATTATAAATGGGTTACATTTACTTATACATTTGCACAGGCCATTAAAAGATCAGACTACCTCAAAGTATCACATTTTATTGTCTTTCAACATGCTATCTTACAGTACAAGGTGGCAATAATAGGAAACTTAAAATATTGACATTTGATGGTTTCAACTCTTAGATATTTGTCTTGTGTTACCAAATATCTTGTTGTTCTTATTTAACAAGCTTCAAAATTATTATACTGATCTCATTATGCCATGCTTAACAATATTCCACAAGTGGGGTATATCTAAGATAGGATCAAATTCTTCAGTATTTCAAAACATACGAACACTTCCAAATGAGGACCTCCCTTGTGGTCCAGTGGTTAAAAATCCACCTTCCAATGTCAGGGATGTGGGTTCAATCCCTGCCCCCATACGCCTGGAGCAACTAACGCCCTCGCCCAAGTATTAAGCCCATGCACCGTGAAGCCAGTGTGCCACAGTTAGACAGAAGCCTGGGTACTGCAACAAAATATTGCATATGCCAGAACTAAAACTGGATGCAGCCAAATTAATAAATTATAAATCTATAATGCATAATACATTTTAATAAATAAATTAAAAATACTTCCAAATGGAATCAGGATTTGTCCCTAGATTTCAGGGTCTTACTTGCAAGATCCTAATGTCAGATACCACCTACAAACCTCACCTGGTGTACTGAGATTACCAGATAGGGGGTAAAGTAAAGTGTCAATCGCTCAGTCATGTCCAACTCTTTATGAACCCAGGGATGGTAGCCTGCCAAGTTCCTCTGTCTGTGGGATTCTCCAGCCAAGAATACTGGAGTGGGTGGCCATGCCCTTCTCCAAGGGGGTGAAGAAAGGGCTGCAAACAGCTATGTGCCCATTTACCAATCTGTATATGATAATCTAGCGCTTAAGGTCAGAGCTTCAACATCCCTTTCTTCATTTCGATGGGGACTTTTGGCCTAAATCGTCATACAGTCATATTTATAAATTAGAATGCCACATATTTATAAATCTAGAATGTTATAGCAAGTAATGATACCAAGCTGCCATGTCTTAGGGTCACAAACAAATTGACAATCTACAGTTTGTGGTTGTATCTATATTCCAAAACAGGTATTTTTTCATCAGTGTTTCTGTCACTTAACTTGGTAATATTCTGTTGTTTATTTTCAACGGCAGGAGTTTTTATCTATTTCTTAAGTTCAGTCAGTTATGTTGCTCAGTCATGTCTGACTCTTTGCGACCCCATGAACTGCAGCATGCCAGGCTTCCCATTCCATCACCATATCAAACTCATGTCCATCATGCCAGTATTGCCATCCAACCACCTCATCCTCTGCCACCCCCTGCTCCTCCTGCCTTCAATCTTTCCCAGCATCACAGGCTTTTCCAATAAGTCAGTTCTTTATATCAGGTGGCCAAAGTATTGGAGCTTCAGCTTCAGCATCAGTCCTTCCAATGAATATTCAGGACTGATTACCTTTAGGATTGACTGGTATGATCTCTTTGCAGTACAAGTGACTCTCAAGAGTCTTCTGCAACACCATAGTTCAAAGGCATCAACTCCTCAGTGCCCAGCTTTCTTTATGTTTAACTCTCATATCCATATATGACTACTGCAAAAACAGTAGCTTTGACTAGATAGACCTTAGTTGGCAAAGCATTGTCTCTGCTTTTCAATATGCTATCTAGGTTGGTCATAGCTCTTTTTCCAAGGAGCAAGTGTCTTTTAATTTCATGGCTGTAGTCACCATCTGCAGTGATTCTGGAGCTCAAGAAAATAAAGTCTATCACTGTTTCCATTGTTTACCCATCTTTCTGCCATATGGAACCAGATGCCATGATCTTCGTTTATTCAAAGTTGAGTTTTAAGCCAGTATTTTCATTCTCCTCTTTCACTTTCATCAAGAGACTTTCATTCCTCTTCATTTTCTGTCATAAGGGTGGTGTCATCTGCGTATTTGAACTTATTGATACTTCTACCGGCAATCTTGATTGCAGCTTGTGCTTCATCCAGCCCAGTGTTTCTCATGATATACTCTCCATATAAGTTATACAAGCAGGGTGACAATATACAACCTTGACATACTCCTTATCCTATTGGGAACCAGTCTGCTGTTCCATGTCCATTTCTAACTGTTGCTTCCTGACCTGCATACAGATTTCTCAAGAGGCAGGTCAGGTGGTTTGGTATTCCCATCTCTCTAAGAATTTTCCAGAGTTTGTTGTGGTCATCATAGTCAAAGGCCTTGGCATAGTTAATAAAGCAGAAGTAGATGCTTTTCTGGAACTTTCCTGCTTTTCCGATGATCCAACGGATGTTGGCAATTTGATCTCTGGTTCCTCTGCCTTTTCTAAAACCAGCTTGAACATCCAGAAGTTCTCAGTTCACATACTTTTGAAGCCTCGCTTGGACAATTTTGAGCATTACTTTGCTAGCATGTGACATGAGTGCAGTAACTTGAACATTCTTTGGCATTGCCTTTCTTTAGGATTGGAATAAAAACTGACATTTTTCAGTCCTGTGGCCACTGCTGAGTTTTCCAAATTTACTGGCATATTGAGTGCAGCACTTTCACAGCATCATCTTTTAGTACTTGAAATAGCTCAGTTGGCATTCCAGCACCTCCACTAGCTTTGTTTTTA
This sequence comes from Bos mutus, assembly GCF_027580195.1. Classification (NCBI taxonomy): domain Eukaryota; kingdom Metazoa; phylum Chordata; class Mammalia; order Artiodactyla; family Bovidae; genus Bos; species Bos mutus. The sequence goes on along the minus strand of NC_091627.1, from coordinate 50,835,481 downwards.
GTGATGCTTCCTAAGGCACACTTGACTTCGCATTCCAGGATGTCTGGTTATAGGTGAGAGATCACACCTTTGTGGTTATCTGGGTTATTAAAATCTTTTTTATATAGTTCTTCTGTGTATTCTGACACTTCTTTTTAATATCTTCTGCTTCTGTTAGGTCCATACCATTTCTGTCTTTTATTGTGCCCATCTTTCTGTGAAATATTCCCTTGGTATCTCTAATTTTCTTGAAAAGATTGCCACTCTTTTCCATTTTATTGTTTCCTGTATTTTTTTGCATTGTTCACTGAGGAAGTCTTTCTTATTTCTCCTTGCTATTCTTTGGAACTCTGCATTCAGGTGGGTATAGCTTTCCTTTTCTCCTTTGCCTTTAGCTTCTCTTCTTTTCTCAGCTATTTGTAAGGCCTCCTCAGACAACCATTTTATCTTTTTGCATTTCTTTTTCCTGAGGATGGTCTTGATCACTGCCTCCTGTACAGTGTCACGAACCTCTGTTCATAGTTCTTCAGGCACTCGTTCTATCAGATCTAATCCCTTGAATCTATTTGTTACTTCCACTGTACAATCATATGGGATTTGATTTATGTCAATCCTGAATCCTAGTGGTTTTCCCTACTTTCTTTTATTTAAATCTGAATTTGCAATAAGGAGTTCATGATCTGAGCCACAGTCAGCTCCTGGTCTTGTTTTTGCTGACTGTATAGAGATTCTCCATCTTTGGCTGCAAAGAATATAATCAATCAGTTTTCAGTATTAACCATCTGGTGATGTCCATGTGTAGAGTCTTCTCTCGTGTTGCTGGGAGAGGGTGTTTGCTATGATCAGTGCATTCTCTTGGCAAAACTCTGTTAGCCTTAGGCCTGCTTCATTTTGTACTTCAAGGACAAACTTGCCTGTTACTTCAGGTATTTCTTGATTTCCTACTTTTCCATTCCAGTCCCCTATAATGAAAAGGACATTTTTTTTTTTTTTTTTTTTTTTGGTGTTAGTTCTAGAAGGTCTTGTAGGTCTTCATAGAACTGTTCAATTTCAGCTTCTTTAGCATTTGTGGTTGGGGCATAGTCTTGGATTACTGTGATATTGAATGGTCTACCTTGGAAACTAACAGAGATCATTCTGTCATTTTTGAGATTGCATCCAAGTACTGCATTTTGGACTCTTATATTGACTATGAGGGCTACTCCATTTATTCTAAGGTATTCTTGCCCCACAGTAGTAGATATAATGGTCATCTGAATTAAATTCGCCTATTCTAGTCCATTTTAATTCACTGATTCCTAATATGTCGATGTTCACTCTTACCATCTCCTGTTTGACCACTTCCAACTTGCCTTGATTCATGGACCTAACCTTCCAGGTTCCTATGCAGTATTGCTCTTTACAGCATCTGACTTTACTTCCATTACCAGTCACATCCGCAAGTGGGCGTTATTTTTGCTTTGGCTCCATCTTCCTTCTTTCTGGAGTTATTTCTCCACTCTTCTCCATTAGCATACTGGGCACCTACCAACCTGGGGATTTCATATTTCAATGTCATATCTTTTTGCCTTTTCATACTGTTCATGGGGTTCTCAAGGCAAGAATACTGAAGTGGTTTGTCATTCCCTTCTCCAGGGGACCACGGTTTGTCAGAACTCTCCATTATGACCTGTCCATCTTGGGTGGCCCTACATGGCACAGCCCATAGTTTCATTCAGTTAGATAAACCTGTGGTCCATGTGATTAGTTTGGTTAGTTTCCTATGATTGTGGTTTTCACTCTCTCTGCCCTCAGATGGATAAGAATAAGAGGCTAATGGAAGCTTCCTGATGGGAGAAACTGACTGTTTGGGAAACTGGGTCTTTTATTTCTTAGAAGAATGTAAAGTCATGAGAAGGGTAATATGGTAATAATGTGAAAGATCACTAGTTCCAAAAGGTATATGTCCTTCTTGAAAAAAGTAATTGGAACATTTTAATAAGAAAATAAAGCAATATTCAAAGAGCTGGTTCTTATTTCCTAAGGCCTGGATTCAAAGTCATGCTGAATGTTAATGAAGAACTTGATACTAATACTCCCTGAAGTAGATGCATAAATAGGAAAGCTAGGAAGTTTTCAAAAAATTAATGGAGAGTTTAAAACTAGGTAATAGGAATAAATTAATTAATGCACTCATTTGAAATGGCTTAAGTCATTAAACTATTAAAAGTCCACCTGGCTAGAAACAAACAAAGGAAAGAAATTCCATGTTCTTCTAAACTAACAGAAAAAAAAGATGCTTAAGTTTTCACTATCATGAATTTTAGTTGGTAAAAAATTTCAGAATAATGTATGGTTAATTTGAAATATTACAAATCATGCATACATTTTAATCACTTCTTTCTACAGTTTTCATGGATGTGCTTAATTTGTTGTGCAAACCTGAGTACATTAATATATGTCTTCTGGAAATAACTCTATCCAGTAACTACACACTATGCTAAGATTGATTATGCTTCCACACGAATAGCTTGTAATGAAATAACTTGCTATTAGCATATGAAAGTGTAACTTCTGTTGCAGGGTAATATGGCATGGATGGAAAAACTGTAAATTATTTTGAGAATTTATCTTCTAGATGCCTTCCCATCATAATGGTTTTAGACTTAACCCATTGCTGCTAGATTTTACTCAAAAAGAACTACAGATTCTCACAATTCAAGAACCTCAAAATATTTAATTTGGAGGATAATTTGTTCAATAGAACTCCAAATACATGTTAAACATCAAAAAAAAAAAAAAAAAGGCCCTCAAGAAAAAGTAAACTATAAAAATTCATTTGAAATAAAAAATAATCTAATTCTCTGATCATGAGGACATGAGAAAAAAAAGGCAGGGGAAAGAAAATAAATATCTGTGCCTTAATAATCTCCCACAAGTACACAAAAAGCCAAAAACATTTTGGGAAATGCCAGACTGGATGAATCACAGAATAGAATTAAGATCTCTGGGAGAAATATCAACAACCTCAGGTATGCAAATGATACCACTCTAGTGGCAGAAAGAAAAGAGGAATAAAGGAGCCTCTTAATGAGGGTGAAAGAGTAGAGTGATAAAGCTGGTGTAAAACTCAACATTCAAAAAATGAAATTCATGGCATTCTATCACATAAATGCAAATAGAAGAGGATAAAGTTGAAACAGTGACAGATTTTATTTTCTTGGGTTCCAGAATCACTGGGGATGGTGACTGTAGCCATGAAATCAAAAGATGCTTGCTCTTTGGAGGAAAGCTATGAAAAAATTAGAAAGTGTATTAAAAATCAGAGACATCACTTTGCCAACAGATGTCTATATAGTCAAAGTCATAGTTTTACCAGTAATCATATATGGATGTGAGAGTTGGATGTAAAGAAAACTGAGTGTCTAAGAATTGATGCTTCCAAATTGTGGTGCTGGAGAAGACACTTGAGAGTCTCTTGAATGGCAAGAAGATCAAACCAGTCAATCCTACAGGAAATCAACCCTAAATGTTCACTGGAAGGACTGATGCTGAAGCTGAAACTCCAATACTTTGGCCACCTGATATGAAGAGCTAACTCACTGGAAAAGACCCTGATGCTGGGAAAAACTGAGGTCAGGAGGAGAAGAGAGCAGCAGAGCATGAGATGGTTGGATGGCATCCTCTCAGTGGACTCAATGGACATGAGTTTGAGCAAACTCCAGGAGACAGTGAAGGAACCCTGCCGCACTGCAATCCATGGGGTCTCGAAGATTTGGACACGACTGAGCGACTGAACAGCAATAGGGCAAACTACTCTTATATATGAAAGCTACCAGCAGAGTAGTATATTTTGAGCTATTCCACTATGTAAAACAACAGATTTACCAGAAATGGTAACCTTATCTTTAAGAGAAATCTAGATATTAAACGTAGGCAAATGTGTTGTCTAAGTGACTTAATTTACATTTCAAGAACTCTGTTTTAGAGTTAGGAGGACACACAAAAGGAGAGTGACATTTTTAGTCTTAAGAGTCTGGAAAAAAAAAGAAAAAGAAAATAGTCTTTGCATCTTCTTTTAGCATTCCTCTTCAGATTCTTTCCTGATTAAAGGGAGAAATACAAGTTAAGTTATTAGGCCTTCCTTTTATCTCTGGAGGATTTTGTAGAACTTCATTCTGGAGAGGCAGCCATTCTGTGACCATGAGGATTAGGCTAAGAAAATGGAAAATGTGATCCTGAGCCCTCACTCTTCTCAGCTGTTAAACTGACTCAAGTTCATATGTGCAAAACAAGCCCTCCTTCTCTAAACCACTTTCTTTTGGGTACCTTATTACTTTCAGCCAAAGAACATGGCAAACTTCACTAACATGACAAGAGAGATAGTTCATGGCTCCTGAACTCCAATGATCTTGCTTATCTATTACCATGAAAGGAACTGAATTTGTAGATTTCAAAGGGCAAACTACAATGATACACACTTCTGAAGATAACTACAAGTTACAAAGAGAAGTTCTTTTGACAACATGGCTTTAGCTTTTTCCATGTATATTTTTTTCAGAAAAAATGTATTTGCACTCTTTAGACTTCTCTACAACTTCAAAACAGGATACCTATCATCACAAAAGATTACTCTTGGTTTAAAAAAAAAAAAAAGCATGACTCAAGGGTGTCCATTAGTGAATTAATTCCCAGTAACCATGTCTCATATTAACAAGCAGATAAAATATATGTGTTTTCTAGCTAAGGCTTAGTTGCTATTTTTTTTTTTTTTTCCTTTCTAATGACCAGTTTTTAATTTGGGCCATTATCACCTTTCAAGTTTCAAGGAAGGAAAATCATGAATCACTCTTACTTACAAGTTTACCCTCTGCATGTTTTTTTTTTCCCATACATAATAATTTTTCACAGATTTTTCAAACCTGTCACTTATTTCACTTACTTTTTACTAACAAATTTGATTTTTTAATTGTTTCCCTCATATGCTCTGATGTCCCCTAAAAAGAATGAAGTCTTAATCACTCTACTTCCTTTTCACACATGAATCTTTATATCTTCTTTTCTCACAGGCCTATTTTTTAAACTGCTATCCAATTTCTTTCCTTTTTCAATTTTGTTTCTTCATCATTCAAAATGATGATTTTGAGAATGTCTTTCCATCACTCAGAGTGACTAAAAAATACAGAGTCATCTTGCATCATGTTTACTCCGTAAACCACCAAACCTGAAATTTGCACTTTAACAGGAGCTTGCTAAAAATGCTAGTGTCGATGGTGTATTCTCTGTTTGATCACATGATGCTATTGTGCAAAGTGAGCCCTCCAGTTTCTGATTACTGAATGCCAGGTTGTATTTAGTTGAAGTTTGCTTCCTAGAAATCTGCAGAAATGCCACATGGTGTGATACTCTAATTATGAGTCAGAATCACAGGACTGAAGGTGTGGAAGTCTCTAATGTAACCCAGACAGGGAAAAGACACAGGCTCTTTATGTTCCAGGAGTGTACACAGGAGTAGGGGGTGTCAGGTATGTGTAATTTGTACTGGTAACTGACAAAAAAATTCCACACAAGTGAGTTTCCTTAACTGAAATCCACAGAGATAAATTCTGAAAGGGGGTAACTTAAGCAACAGAATTCAATAGTATCAGATTAATTTTGGGACTGGCCACTCAGCACATCTCAGAAAACATCTATGACAGAATTTGCTCAGTCTCTAAAGCTGCCCACAGTTATGGTGTCTTGAGGGCTAAGTCGCTTCAGTCATATCCAACTCTTACTCTATAGACTGTAGCCCAACAGGATCCTCTGTCCATGGGATTCTCTAGGCAAGAACACTGGAGTAGGTTGTCACGTGCTCCTCCAGGGGACCTTCCTAACCCAGTTTCTGATTCCTGAATGCCAGGTTGTACTTAGTTGATTTTTGCTTTCTAGGAATATGCAGAATTGCCACATGATGTGAACTGCCATATGGTGTGATCCAGGGATCAAACTTGTGTCTCTTACATCTCCTCCATTGGCGGGCGTGTTCTTTACCACTAGACACCACTATGGTATCTTAGATCTCGAGTATTTCAAAGAAATCATTTTGGTTCAAACAGAAAGAAACTGCAGGCTAATATATGGGAAATATATTACATTAAAACCTGAGTAACATCCCAAACGTCACAAGTTCAAAGCAGAGAGTAAAAACAAAGATCTTGATGTATTCTCTCCACTATCTGCAGAACCTTCCAGAACTTTATGTGCCCTGGCTTGTGATCACTCCAATCCCTGGGCCTTGTTCTAAACTCAGTTAATCATTTTTTTTATCTATACCACAATGCTTTAGAAATAGTTATTTACCATGAGAACAGATTCAAGAATAAGATCTAAACTAAACAATCATGAAGTGAACTTGTACAGTGAGGTACTTCTAACTTTTGGAACTGACTTGTGCTTGAGTAGCCAAAGAAAAGTTAAATTCCATCAGGCTACAGGTCCTCAGATATGCACCAAAACTTAATTTCAAGAATGTATGTGACAGAGAGTACTAATACTCCCATAATGTCCATTTTATCCTCCCTCTTTATAAGAATAGGTCAAGCATATGTTCTTCTTGAAGCTAGATGTGGCTATGTGGCTACCTTCTTACTGAGATGTGAGTGGATATGATATATGTAATACCCAGCTCTTACCCTTAAAAGCAAGGACATACTCTTTATTTCTTTTCTCCCCTTTGATTAGTTGAGACACGGATATGGAGGTCCTGAACTACACAGATCAAACCACAGGTAATGACAGATGAGAAGATGTCTGAGCAACATTGTAAATTCTTGAACCCAGCACTATCTTGTGGATCAAGGTAACTCACCCCTGGGTGGTCCACTTTGGACTTTTACATAGACAAAAAATAAATGTCTACTTTAAATAAGAAATTAGTATTTGGTGTTTCTTATAGCACTGAAGAAGTTAGGGTAGCTAAAGCTCTTTGCTATAACAAATATACTTAAAATTTTCAACACAGTAGAATTTTGAGTATCAAATCCAGAATGGATGACCCTTCCTGTTCTACACAAAGACTCAATATTTGGAGTGGGTACTCCAAGGAGTGACTAAGAGTTCCAGCATCTTTCCATCTTCTGGTTCCACTGAATTCCACAAACGGGTTTCCATACTCACTGGACTTATCTGCATCAAGCCTTAGAAAAGGGGCTTTACCGGGAGACTGGGAGTGGCATGCATAGCTTCTGCTCACATTCCATGTCTGCACCTCCCTACAAGTGAGGCTGGGGAGAGTAGTGAATAACTGAGAGAGAAGAAGAAACAGGTGCGTAAACAGTTCCCTGTGATCTGCCACAGCATCCAAATAATCCTGGAGTTATTTCAAAGGCATCTTAACAAGTAAACTTTTTGTTATCCTATTATATAATATTTCTTATTTCCAAAGTTATCTTACTGCAGTGCAACCTGGCTCAGTCTTGAGGTAAAGAATTTTAAAGCAACATCTGACAATCTCTTATTTCAGCAGTTATTGAATATCATCCATATTTGTGTGGTTAATCATCTATGACAATAGTGATGACAATTCCAGGAAGCCCACATGAGTCACAAAAATATTCTAAACATTTTAATACTGGTGAAAATCATTTTTATCATGCTTGAATAACTCAGCTTAAAGGAATTTTGTCTCATCTCTTCATAAAATTCCCCTTGGGGATGCAAACAAGCTTGGAAAGTTTCAGTCAACAGTGTAAATTGAGAGTTTGTGTTAAATTAGCCATTGAAAACTGCAGTTTAGAATGAAATTACCATCTTAGCTATTACCACAGGGTTCCATAGTACATTTACAATGGCTATGTTTTGTAATAACATCATATTCAAGTCATTTATATATTTTTTTTCATTTTTAAAGTTAACTACCACGCTGCAGGAGATCTTAAAAAATCAAGCATATTTTTTACTTTCCCTGTATTTTTCAAAGCCAAGAAAATAATATGGCAAAAATTACCTATACTCTTAGGATAATAAAGCACAAAATCACCAGTAAGAAGACTGACAGTAGAAATGATATTCTCATAGGCTCATTAATCTTTAAATTACACTTTGAAAATTATTTATCTTTATTAAATTAAAGTTAATATATAATGTGCTGGTTTCAAGCATACAGCAAAGTGATTCACTTATACATATACATACATATATGTGTGTATATATATATATATATAAAATCTTCTTCAGATTCTTTTCTGTATAGGTCATTACAAGTTACTGAGTATAGTTCCCTGTGCTATTCATGGGTCCCTGTTGTTTACTTATTTGATATATAATAGTGTGTATATGAGTAGAGTTATTCAAACTCTGAATTTATTTCTTCCACCTCATCTATCTCCTTTGGAAACCATAAGTTTGTTTTCTATGTCTGCAAGTCTATTTCTGTTTTATAAATAAGTTCATTTGTATCAAGTTTTAGATCCCACATGTAAGTAAGCACTATCATATGATATTTATCTTTCTCTGGCTTACTTTACATAGTACTGCAAATAGCACTATTTCATTCTTTTTATGGCTGAGTGATATTTCATTGTGCATGTATACACACCACATCTTTTTCTTCAATACACATTACATACCACATCTTATTTTTTTGCAATATGCATTACAATATTTATTTCTATATCCTATTAAGAAGCAGAGACATTACTTTGCCAACAAAGGTCCGTCTAGTCAAGGCTATGGTTTTCCAGTGGTCATGTATGGATGTGAGAGTTGGACTGTGAAGAAAGCTGAATGCCCAAGAATTGATGCTTTTGAACTGTGGTGCTGGGGAAGACTCTTGAGAGTCCCTTGGACTGCAAGGAGATCCAACTAGTCCATTCTAGAGGAGATCAGTCCTGGGTGTTCTTTGGAAGGAATGATGCTAAAGCTGAAACTCCAGTACTTTGGCTACCTCAGCGAAGAGTTGACTCTTTGGAAAATACTCTAATGCTGGGAGGGATTGGGGACAGGAGGAGAAGGGGACAACAGAGGATGAGATGGCTGGATGGCATCACCAACTCGACAGATATGAGTTTGAGTGAACTCCAGGAGTTGGTGATGGACAGGGCGGCCTGGCGTGCTGCAATTCATGGGGTCACAAAGAGTAGGACATGACTGAGCGACTGAACTGAACTGAACTGAACATGGATCATCTGAAATACAATTAGCAAGCAATTTCATTTCTAGTAACACAAAAAGAATAAGATGCTTATGAATAAATCTAATACAAAAAACTACAACACATTGAAAGAAATTAAAGAAGACTAATATAAATGGGAAAACATCCCATAGTCATAAATCTGAAAACAACACTGTTAACACAGAAATGCTATCAAATTGTTACACAGAGTCAGTGCAATTCTTATTAATATTGTAGTTGCCCATTTTACAGACCAAGTTTATCTTACAAGTCATACAGAAATGCAGCAAATCCAGAATTGTCAACACTATCTTAGAACAACATGTAAGTTTGCAAGCTTACAACTCCTAATTTCAAAACTTATAGTTGTATGGTATCAAGACTATTATATGTTATGTGGTATAGGCATAAAGATAGATGTGTTTTTCAGTAGAATAGATCTGACAGTTCAGAAATGAGCCTTTACATTTATACTCAGTTGATTTTGAACAAATGTGCTAAGGTAACTCAATAGGGTAAAAATAATCTTTCTGATAAATTTTACTTGGTCAAGCAGATATCCACATACAAGTGATTAAAATTCTATTTCTTCCTCATATCATATTCAAAAACTAAATTTAAATGCATAGTGAAAGTTTTAGTAGCTTAGTCGGATCTGACTCTTTGCAACCCCATGGACCGTAGCCCATCGGGCTCCTCTGTCCATGGCATTCTCCAGGCAAGAATACTGGAGTAAGTTGCCATGTCCTTCTCCAGGGAATCCTCCTGATCCAGGGAATCTTCCTGACAATGGGATCAAACCCAGGTTTCCTGTGTTGCAGACAGATTTTTTACCATCTGAGCCACATCAGGGAAGACCTAAATGTAATAGCTAAAACAATAAGTCTAAGAAGAAAACAGAGGTATAAATACCACAACCTTGAGTTTGGCAATGGTTTCTTAGTGATGATGCTGAAAGCAAAAGAAATAAAAGAAAACTGCACATATATTCAATTTCTTCAAAATCAGAAATGTTTGGGCTTCAAAGGATATCATCAGTATAATGTAAACCAAACCTACAGTATGGCATAAAATATTTTCTAGTCAAATGTCTGATGTTACATATCTAGGACATATAAATAACTATTGCAGCTCAATAATAAAAACACAATAACCTGACTTTCAAAAATAAGCAGTGAATTTGAATAAACATTTATCCAAAGAAGATATAGAAAGGGCCAATAAACACATAAAGAGATGCTCATTGGACATAATAAATTTTAGAAAAAAACACTGTTAATTCTTAGTAGACATACAACTTAACTATAGAATATTGAGGTATATGTCATATGGAAGAGTGGTTGGCTAAAGGGAAAATCACTGCTAAGTTGATGTAAACAGATTAATGATAAAAATCTACTGCATCCAAAGTACACAGCACTTTACAGCTAACAGTATGGCACTACCACGTCTTTATCCACTCATTTGTCGACTGACATTAGATTGCTTCCCTATCTTGACTATTGTACATAGTGCTACTATGAACACTGGGGCTCATGTATCATTTTGAATTCAAGTTTTTAAAAATATAATTTAAAATACTGAATAACATAATGCATAATTACAATCAAATTGCTCCAGGAAACTGTATCTTAGTTCTACTTATATTGGACTCTTGCCTTAATCAAGAGTGAGAGAAAAATCAAGAGAGGAAGATTCTCATTATAAAGAGGGTGGATACTATGTCAGCAAAGAAATCATAATTCTGCTAGTCAAAGAAATTTACTTTGCATGCCAAGGCCAAGACAAGGATATAAGGAGTATGAAATATACAGTTTTGTGGACAATAAAGACAACACATGCAAGCATGCATGCATATGAACACACACACACACACACGCATACACACACACATAAACACACACTTAAAACCAAGAATCTTAACACTGCAGAATTATACATGTCAGGGGAAGGGAAAGATGCTGTAAAAATATAGTGGAGGCCTAGCCCACTTTTGTGGGTGCCAAAAAAACTGAAGAAGGCAACCTCCAGGCTAAGAACTGAAGGATGCTTGGGTGTCAAACTGTCTAAGGTAAGAGAATTTCCAAGCTCATGTGAAATGAGATACCACATAGTTCTAGAGAGTGTAAGAAGTTCTTTTCACATTGAGGGTAGAGAATGAGTCAGGGATGATAAGAAAAGGAGCAAAATGAAAAAATAGGAAAAGGTCTTACAGAAGAATTTATACTTCATTTAAAGTGAAGTCGTCAAAAATTGTTCTAAAAAGCAGCACTGAAAAACTCTGTTTATTCTTTCCTACACTGCTTACATATCACTTGAGATACTAAATTTGACATTATCTAAAATTTACAAATGAGTGATCAAATCAATTTCTACTTCAGAACAATAACAACAACAATTTTTTAGTATAAGTGTGTCTCAAATTTTTCATGGGACATATTTATACTACAAAATGATTTGCTATTTATCTGAAATTTAAATTTAACCTGAATGCCCTGGATTTTTAGTATTAAAGTTGACAACAATGGTCAACAGGCAATCAAGGGAGAATTTTTAGGATAGAGAACTTGGTCAAACTACCGCACAATTGCACTCATCTCACACACTAGTAAAGTAACGCTAAAAATTCTCCAAGCCAGGCTTCAACAATATGTGAACCATGAATTTCCAGATGTTCAAGCTGGTTCTAGAAAAGGCAGAGGAACAAGAGATCAAATTGCCAACATCCACTGGATCATCAAAAAAGCAAGAAAGTTCCTGAAAAACATCTATTTCTGATTTATTGACTATGCCAAAGCCTTTGACTGTGTGGATCACAATAAACTATGGAAAATTCTGAAAGAGATGGGGATACCAGACCACCTGACCTGCCTCTTGAGAAACCCGTATGCAGGTCAGAAAGCAACATTTAGAGCTGGACATAGAACAACAGACTGGTTCCAAATAGGAAAAGGAGTACATCAAGGCTGTATATTGTCACCCTGCTTATTTAACTTATATGCAGAGTACATCATGAGAAATGCTGGGCTGGATGAACCACAAGCTGGAGTCAAGATTGCCAGGAGAAATATCAATAACCTCAGATATACAGATGACACCACCCTATGGCAGAAAGTGAAGAGGAAATAAAGAGCCTCTTGATGAAAGTGAAAGAAGAGAGTGAAAAGGTTGGCTTAAAGCTCAACATTCAGAAAACTAAGATCAAGGCATCTGGTCCCTTCACTTCATGGCAAATACATGGGGAAATAGTGGAAATAGTGGCTGACTTTATTTTTCTGGGCTCCAAAATCACTGCAGATGGTGACTGCAGCCATGAAATTAAAAGACGCTTACTCCTTGGAAGAAAAGTTATGACCAACCTAGACAGCATATTAAAAAGCAGAGACATTACTTTGTCAACAAAGGTCCATCCAGTCAAAGCTATGGTTTTTCCAGTAGTCATGTATGGATGTGAGAGTTGGACTATAAGGAAAGCTGTGCACAGAACAACTGATGCTTTTAAACTGTGGGTTGGAGAAGACTCTTGAGAGTCCCTTGGACTGCAAAGAGATCCAACCAGTCCATCCTAAAGGAGATCAGTCCTGAATATTCATCGGAAGGACTGATGTTGAAGCTCAAACTCCAATATTTTGGCCACCTGATGTGAAGAGCTGACTCATTTGAAAAGAGCCTAATGTTGGGAAAGATTGAAGGCAGGAGGAAAAGGGGACGACAAGGATGAGATGGTTGGATGGCATCACCGACTCAAAGGACAAGGGTTTGGGTAAACTCTGGGAGTTGGTGATGGATAGGGAGGCCTGGCATGCTGCGGTTCACGGGGTCGCAAAGAGTCGGACACGACTGAGAGACTTCACTTTCACTTTTCACTTTCATGCATTGGAGGAGGAAATGGCAACCCACTCCAGTGTTCTTGCCTGGAGAATCCCAGAGACGGCGGGGCCTGGTGGGCTGCTGTCTATGGGGTCGCACAGAGTCAGACACGACTGAAGCGACTTAGCAGCAGTAGCAGCAGCATAAGACAGAGTATGATATAACAAAAAGACACATACTGACTTAATTCTCAGAAGTTATTTCATTTCTGACTATCAGTTTATTTCTCTAATCACTTTCCAACTTTAAATTCTCTAATTTTAAATCTAAGTCTGAAAAAAAAAAATCTAAATCTGTTTCCCTGATTCAATGCACAGAAGAATTTAACTATTGTTGTGAGTCACAAAGAGGTAATTCCTGTATAAGGACTAATACCAAAAGGTAGATAAAATAAGTTATTTTTTAAAGTATAAAATTGAATTTTTAAATTTTGAAATAATATTTTAAGGATATAATATTCTAATTATTTAGGTTTTGAGATAAGTATTAACTTTTTGAGTAAAGTTTAAAAAGACTTAAATATAGAAGGCATTAGAGCCCAACCTAATAGGGCCCCATGGACATTACTGAAAATGATACAGAAAAAGATTAAAGAGAGCTCCTCTTCTCAGGAGGTTCTTTCCCCATCAGGCCAATTTAGAACAGCTCATTAAACATCAATGGTATTCTTTTATCAGATGCTTAGGGTTATTTCTTAAGTTGCATATTCATCTTTCTATAGAGAAACAAGGAACAAAATTCTAACAAATTTCATCCTGTACTATTGTGATGGCCTTAGCTTCATTAGTTTACTGAAATGTTTAAGGCTGAATTTCAGTAATTTATAAGTTTTTCCTTTAGTTATCTTTGATTAAATGTAAAACATAAATAATTCTTCTAAATCTACATTAAAATGTTTTTTTCCTAAAGAAAATATCCAATGAATCCCTATTTTATACATGGCATCCAATTCCTAGTAATAATTAATTACTATCCAGTAAGTCACATTTATCAAGTAATAAAGCCATTACTATCAAGCCAGTACTACCAAGTAATAAAGAACACTGCATTAAGAGCAAACCTATATTACTGTGAAGGACAGGGAAGCCTGGTGTGCTGCAGTTCATAGGATTGCAAAAAGTTGGATACGACTTAGTGACTGAACAACAATATTAATATGAGAACACTGTCAGACACTTAACAACTCATTTTAATGGACTGTCTCAGGTACCACTTTAATAATCTTATGACGTATCCATAACTTACATATGAGGACAGATTAAGTAACATATTCAAGCTCTGATTCACAATCAAGCCTTCCTAACTTCAAAGCTTGTATAAACATAATCACTATTTCAATGGTGTGAAAATAATTAATAAATTGCAACTTACAAATCTACAAAATTAAGGTAGATTTTGCATTGGAAAAATAATGGCCTTCTGTATATACTTTTTAATTACAAAGAGAATATTTACATTTTCATTTCTAACTGGTTTGCATAGACAAAACTATCTTTGTATATTTATACTATATCTGGCTATCTTACCTTATTCTCACATTAATTTCAATGGTACACAATAATAATATAAACAAAAGATTTTATCTGTCCTATTCCTATGTTTACATGATCTTATTCTTATTAAAAGTTTTTATTAGAAAAGATTACAAAATTCTGTCAAATATCTGTTTAGTATCCCAGGGTATAATCTATTGAGAAACTAAAATATTTTTGTTTCCTGATAACAGACTATCATATTCTTTAAAAAGTCTTATTTTGTTATGAATATGCTAAACTTTTGATACACTGCTGGATGATACTTTCTACATTTTATAGAATTTTTTTTTTGCATTTAAATTCAGAAATAAGATTGAATTATCACTGTCCTTTTTTAAAGTTATTTTAGAGTGTCTTGATTTTTTAATATAAAAGCTATGTTTCTTCAAGAACTACTGAGGAGCTGTTAAATTTTTTCTACGGTTGAAGCAGAACTTTAAGTAACACTGCAATTATCAGTTCTTTAAATATCAGATAGTATTCAGCTAGACATCCATCTGTTCTGCTGCTTTTTAATAACAGATCTTTAAAAGCTTTCCAATATTTATATGGCTTAATCCAGTTTTCCACTTCCTCTTGGATAAATTTTGATTATTTCAATCTTTCTAGGATTTTATTCCCTTCCTCTGTTTTCATTTTCCTAGGTGTAGAGTTGTATGTAATATTCAACTATGCTTCTTTTAATCTCTCTTGTTCCTAGAGTTCTTTCTGCTTTCCCACTCATAATCTTATGTATTCTTTATATATTTTCCATAATATGTGCCTGAGGGATTTATATTGGCCATTTCAAGAAAGAATCAGGGCTTCCCTGGTGGTCCAGTGGTTGGGAGTTGCCTGACAATGCAAGGAAAATGTACTGGATTTCTGCTCCAGGAAGATCCTACACACTGCAGGGCAGTTAAGCCACTGTACCACACGACTTGCGCCAGCACTCACGAACTGCAACTACTGAGCCATGTGTGCTGCAACTACTGAGGCCTGAATGGCTGGAGTCCACGCTCTGCAAACAAGAGAAGCCAGCTCAAGGAGAGGCCCATGGAGCACAATCAGAAAGTAGCCCTCATTCTTCACAACTAGAGAAAGCCGTTGCACAACAGCAAAGACCCAGCACAACCAAAAATAAATAAATAAATGGCATCTTTGACAAAACAAGAATCAAATTTTGAATAAATTTAACCCTTTGAACTCACTATTTTAGTGATTCCAGTGTTTATGGTTATTAAATTCTGATTTCCTAGTTTCTTTTGATGTTCTTTTTCTAATTTGTTGAATACTTAGTTTATTTCTGGTTTTTCTTTAGTAAAAAAGGCTTTTAAAGCTAAAATTTTGTACTAAGCACAGTTTTAGTGGGTATGTATATTTTGTTAAGAAGAGATCATCTTTTTCATTAAGTCAAATATAGTTTATAATTTCCCTTTGCTTTTAAGAGTTATCTAAGAGTGTGTCCTAATTTCCTAATAAATTTGCCAAATATAGTTTTTCCATTTCCTAATAAAGCTTAGTATCACAGAACATGGCCTATTAAAGATTTTTACTCTCTTGAATTTATAAAAGTTCAGGCATCTTTTTCAAGGTCTAAAATGAATCTTTTCTCACACGAAATTGCATGATTTCCATAATGTAAAATTTTTCCAAAAAGAATCTTGCCATTTCAACATTGTAAGTTAAACATGCACCTCATATACATTATGATAGAAATGAGGAAAAGTTTTGTTTACTACTTTAAGTAGTTACAGATGGTAAATTCCTGACATCACTTTCCTTACAACAGTGAATGAATTTTATTGAGAATTCCTAACCTTCTGGTGTTTATTTCAACTCTATCCAGCTTTATATAAACTGCAGGATGGCTACAGACATATAGAGTCACTGGATATTTCAATGAATTTTATTCCATTCATTAAACTGTAATATGTGTTTGGTTCATATGGGGCTTTGTTTAGGTTAGTTTCTCTCTCATTTCCACCTTTTGCTTTAAATGTTGAACATGGAGTTTATATCTAATATTATCTTCAGATTAGATCAGATCAGATCAGTCTCTCAGTCATGTCTGACTCTTTGCGACCCCATGAATCACAGCACTCCAGGCCTCCCTGTCCATCACCAACTGCTGGAGTTCACTCAGATTCACGTCCATCGAGTCGGTGATGCCATCCAGCCATCTCATCCTCTGTCGTCCCCTTCTCCTCTTGCCCCCAATCCCTTCCAGCATCAGAGTCTTTTCCAATGAGTCAACTCTTCGCATGAGGTGGTCAAACTACTGGAGTTTCAGCTTTAGCATCATTCCTTCCAAAGAAATCCCAGGGCTGATCTCCTTCAGAATGGACTGGTTGGATCTCCTTGCAGTCCAAGGGACTCTCAAGAGTCTTCTCCAACACCACAGTTCAAAAGCATCAGTTCTTCGGTGCTCATCCTTCTTCACAGTCCAACTCTCACATCCATACATGACCACAGGAAAAACCATAGCCTTGACTAGACGAACCTTTGTTGGCAAAGTAATGTCTCTGCTTTTGAATATGCTATCTAGGGTGGTCATAACTTTCCTTCCAAGGAGCAAGCGTCTTTTTATTTCATGGCTGCAGTCACCATCTGCAGTGATTTTGGAGCCCAGAAAAATGAAGTCTGACACTGTTTCCACTGTTTCCCCATCTATTTCCCATGAAGTGGTGGGACCGGATGCCATGATCTTCGTTTTCTGAATGTTGAGCTTTAAGCCAACTTTTTCACTCTCCACTTTCACTTTCATCAAGAGGCTTTTGAGTTCTTCTTCACTTTCTGCCATAAGAGTGGTGTCACCTGCATATCTGAGGTTATTGATATTTCTCCCGGCAATCTTGATTCCAGCTTGTGCTTCTTCCAGTCCAGCGTTTCTCATGATGTACTCTGCATATAAGTTAAATAAGCAGGGTGACAATATACAGCCTTGACATACTCCTTTTCCTATTTGGAACCAGTCTGTTGTTCCATGTCCAGTTCTAACTGTTGCTTCCTGACCTGCATACAAATTTCTCAAGAGGCAGATCAGGTGGTCTGGTATTTTCATCTCTTTCAGAATTTTCCACAGTTTACTGTGATCCACACAGTCAAAGGCTTTGGCATAGTCAATAAAGCAGAAATAGATGTTTTTCTGGAACTCTCTTGTTTTTTCCATGATCCAGCGGATGTTGCCAATTTGATCTCTGGTTCCTCTTCCTTTTCTAATATTATCTTATCTCTCCTAAATTATTCATATGTCTTCAAAGGATCAACAATCATATTAATCTTACCCTTAAGATTTCATTCCAGGGGTGGGAATGGTGAGTCTTGATAAGACAAGCATATTATCACGAAACAATATTTACAAAAGCCTATCTTAAAAGTCACATTTTTGAGAGAATCATTTTTTTATTTTTTTTAAATCACTGTAGGAACACTAGTAAGAAAGGCAAGCCATTTAGATATTAGGAGACACTGGAAGGGTGTTAAGAATAGTTACAGTACTAAGTCACCGTGTGAAATTCAACAAGACTTTGTAAGTATTTTCCTGTATTAAGTGAAAAAATATGAATTAGACTATTAACTGTCTTTATTTTCAACAAGTATTTTTTAATGTATTGCCTTTATTAATAGAAGAATTTGAAATGACTGGATTGAAAGATACATGGAAAAGGCTGTAATGTTTAAATGTAATCTTAGATATTTTGGTCTTTATATAAATCAAGAGCAAATATGTAAAGATACGAAACTTTTAAGAAATGAGACAGTTTATGTGTAATATTGTGCTTGCCCATGCTAGATTCACTCATATCCTTCTCACTGACATACAGTATTGGTTTACGACCAGTATGAACCTGAAATACAACCATCAAGAAAAGAAAAATGGAGACTACATTTAATTAACACAGGGCACTATGTTCTAATTATTGCTTCATTTCATCTGCATGATAAGGATTAAATATATTGGCATGAATCTGAAGTGAAAATTCCAACACTAGAAAAAGGTAATCTGTGTTAGCCGACAGAACTACATTTCCGAGCAGACCAACCACAAAGAACCTCCCAAATCAGGCTTTTTCAAGCTATCTATGATGAAAGGTCAAATATATGTTATTCTAAAAGTGCATAAACCAAAGATTTTTAAAAATACAAGACAATGAATAACCCCAGAAATTTAAAGATAAAAAGCTCAAATTTTATGATTAGCTTCAACATGCATAAAATTACTCTATAAAACTACCATAAATTTTTCAAAGCACTTACTTTGAATTTCTGTGCTTATTGCTGTCCAATAACAAATAATTCATGGATCAGTCTTAGTCCACAAACCACAACTGCAGCAGCCAACATACTCTCAAATCTAAGAGTCTATCAGTATTAGGTGTTTCTTGAATAAATTTGTATAGCACTGATAAGAATCATGACCACATTAAAAAAGGGCATAAATCTAATGAAATGTTTCAACAATTACAAACATGTCTACTTCCTAATCCTTAGAACCTGTGAATGTATTACCTTAAATGGCAAAAGGGACTCTGCAGAGGATCTCAAGATCCAGAGATTATTTTAGAATATCTGGGTGACCCCAATATTATCACAGGAGTTGTTATAAGAGGGAGCTTCCCTGATAGCTCAGATGGTAAAGAATCTGCCTGGAATTCAGGAAGAAGGAGGGTTAAAGTCAGAGGTCAAGATATGATGGTAGAAGCTGAAGTCAGAGGAAAGATTTAAAGGTGCTAAACTGTTGGCTTTAATGATGGAGGAAAACACCACAACCAAGGGCACAGGTGCACTCCTGATGCTAAAAATAGGAATGAACTTCCTCCTTAAGGAACACATCCCTACCAACATCTTGCATTTAGGACCTTTGACCCCTAGAATTGTATGATAATAGATGGGTGTTGTTTAAACTACTAAGATTGTGGTAATTTGTCATAGTGGCAACTGGAAGCATATAGGCATACAGACCTTGGTTCTGGGAAGTAGGGTGTTGCTATAACAACTACCTGAAAATGTGGAAATGGCTTTGAAATTGATGGTAGGCAGAGGCTGGGAACATTTTGAGGAGCATGATAGAAAAAGCCTAGATTACCTTGAACAGAGAGTAAAATATGGATATTAAAAGCCCTTCTGGTGAGGACTCAGAAGGAAGTGAACAGCACGGTAGAGTAAGCTTTTATCATTTTAGAAATTATTGAAATCATTATAAATGGACAGTTAAAGGAGGGCTCAGAAGGAAATGAAAAACATGTTATTGGAAAATGGAGAAAAAACAATATTTGTTATAGAGTAGAAGAAAGCTTAGCAGAATTGCTTCCTATAATTATATAGAAATCAGAATTATAAGTGATGACCTTGAATATTTAGCTGAGAAGATTTCCAAGCAAAGTATTGAAGGAGTGGCCTAGTTTCTTCTTCCTGCTTATAGCGAAATGTGAGAGGAGTTGGTCATGGACAGGGAGGCCTGGCGTGCTGCAATTCATGGGGTCGCAAAGAGTCAGACAGGACTGAGCGACTGAACTAAACTGAACTGAAGAGGAAAGAAACATACTGAGTCAAGAATTATTGGTACTTCCCTGGTGGTCCAGTGGTTAAGACTCCATGCCTCTACTTCAGGGGGCATGGGTTCAATCCCTAGTTAGTGAATGTAAGATCCTGCCTCATGCCACAAGATGCAGCCAGAAAAAATTTTTTTTTTGTTAAGAATATTAAGTTGAAAGGAACCAAGACAGAATGATTCAGAAACTTCTCGGCCTAGGCAGATTGCAAGAGGTGTTAAAATTAGAAGTCTCAGTTTCAGGAAAAAGTGGCTCTTAAGAAAAAGTCAACTTTGTGTCTAGATAACCTTCGGTTAGTGCTTTGGAAAGATTAAAACCTTGATACGTTCATTCACACAAGGAGCTCTTGGAAAGATTAGACATGGGATTCATGGATTCCCTCAGTGATTTCAGCAGAAGACAAACTGGAGATGAGGTTATCCATGAAAGATCTACAAAGTATCCTGTTTTCTAATAGAGAAAATCTCAGATATATACAAGAGAGAACCACAGGTTTCTCAAGAATGTTACATCAGTTGAAATACTGACAATCTGAACTGAAAAAAAGAGATGAATTTCAAAAAAGCTGTTGCACTTTCAAGTTACACAGGCAGGAAATATTCAACTGAAAATACATGCTATCTTTCATGAAAAAAAAATAATGATTTTTAAAAAACCAGGCCCAGAGGGCAGAGCCTTGAGCCACAGAGGATTATCACCAAGCTGTGAAATCTGAGTTTGCCTAGTTGGAATTCTAAACTTCTTGAGACTGGTAACCATTTTTTTTCTTCCACATTGTCTCTTTTTAAATGCAAATGTCTGCACCTGTTATCTTATGCTTGTCCCACAATGCATTTTGAAGGTGTATGATTTATTTTCTAATTTCACTGGTACATAGATGAGAGAAATTTTGCTTGAAAAATGAATATAACTAGAACCTTGATGATAAGCATGAGAATGCTCAATTACATCTAACTCTTTGCAACCCAGTGGACTGTAGCCCGCCAGGCTCCTCTGTCCATGGAATTTTACAGGTACAAATACTGAAGTGGGTCGCCATTTCCTACTCCAGGGGATCTTTCCCACTCAGGGATTGAAACCATGTCTCTTGTGTTTCCTGTACTAACAGGTAGATTCTTTACTATTTCATACCTAATTTAGAAGATTTAGATGATGAGATTTGGAAATTTTTAGCTGATGAATTTTAGATGAGATTTTGTCCATATTCTAACTCCTTGAAAGTCTGAATATACTACCTAAAAATGGCAAGAGAGACTTTTCAGATGTGATTTGCTCAAAGATCTTGAGATGAGGACATTATTCTAGAGTATCTGTGTGGGCCCAATGTAATCATAAGGGTCCTTATAAGAGTGAGACAGGATTAGATATGAGGATATGAGCAGAGGTCAGTCAGAGAGAGATTTGAAGATGCCGTACTGCTGGCTTTGAATATGGAGGAAGGGTCCAAAGAAGGGAATGGCCTCTAGAACAGGGAAAAGGCAAAGAAACAGATTTTCTACTTGAGCCTCCAGAAGGAATGCTTCTTTACCAATATCCTAACATTAGGATCTCTGACTTCTAGAACCATAAGATAATAAACTTGGGATGCTTTACACCACCAAGTTTACAGTAATTTGCTATAGAAGCTACAGAAAACCAATATAAGTGATCTCTACCCAATATAAATGGTCTCTACTTAATTTGTCATGGCATTTCTCTACAAATATACCCATAAAATCTTGAATTTTAACTTTCTGAAATTCTTTCTGAAATACAGCAAATAATATGCTTCACAAGACACACAAAAAATTAATTTTTTAAAATTTAAAAATCCAGAAGATGTTTTTCTGTTCACGGTCCTCATGTGGAATTTAAACATGATGAATTTTCCCTTTTAAACTAAAGACAAAGTAATTCAATAAATATACTTCGCTCTTAAATAGTCAATAGAGTTCTTGCTAACTGCATTAGCATCTGAAAGCAAGCTAGGCATGATTTATTTAGACTTTGAAGCCATTACTGCAAATGAGGGCCCCTTCATCAAAGCCCCTTCTTTAATTATCTCATCAACTTAATTTCAAAAATCACATGAAAACTTTTGTAAAAAGCACTCCAAATCTTATTGAGAAGAAAAGAAAAAAACTGTCCACAGTTGGGGCAGGAATACATATTAAGTAATTAGCAATGTGGCATGATTCATTCATGGTTAAGGACTTTCACGTTCTTCAGAAAGTCATGATATAATCAAAATAGAAATATACACAGGTAACAGTATTTCAGAGCATGTCTTACCTGTGTAACGAGCGGTTCCAAAAGCCTCTCCACTGTTAGGGTCCGGATTTCCAAACTTTTGGGGTCCCATTTTAAAATGATCGGTGAAGTTGCCGAAGTCATGCTCCCTACAGAAACACACATTATCCATTAGAAATAATGATGACAGAAATAATGTGAGCTTAGGGGTTCAAAATGAGTAAGTCACCAAAACTTAGAACATACTTGAAGATTACCTGTCTGGTTCAACCTCATCAAGTTAGAGCTAGGGAAATCAGAAAATAGAACTATGTGAAGTGGTGATGTCAGGATCAGATTGAAATGGGTATTTCTTAAGGGTACCTGTATACATTAGACAAACTTTTGGGGCCCAAATGACACTGAAATATGTCACTCACTCAGTGTTTAGTACACATATCCACCTGCTATATACTGGGAAGGGGATTCCTCAGAACCCACCTGCCAATGCAGGAGACTTAGGAGATGCGGGTTTGATCCCTGGATTGGGAAGATTCCCTGGAGGAGGGCACGAAACACTCTCTAGTATCCTTAGCTGGAGAAACCCACAGACAGAAGAGCCTGGCAGGCTACCGTCCGTGGTCGCAAAGAGTTAGACACAACTGAAGCGACTTGGCACACACACACACACATTTGCTGGGAAAGCCTTGGTCACTGCCCTCCAGTACCTGTGGTTTCAAATAGCAGAGGTTGGCCATAGTTATGCCTCAATGTGGCCTGTGCTGTGATCAAGGAATACAGAGAAAGCCACAGAAGAACTGAAGAAAGGACATCAAAGTCAGTCACCAAAGGAGATCAGCAAAGACTTTAAAGAAGTACAATAAACTCATCATGACAATCAGATGAAAGACCCCAGGTCCTAACAAAAGGCTTCTTTGTTTTTGTCACACCATAACTGACCACTGAGGATATTATGCTTCCTGGAAAAGCTGAGTTTTATTCTCTTAAATAGGAGAGATATTACAAAATGAGTCGCAATGATTATGAAAATTAGCTTGCTGCTATTTACATACGCTCTGATTACTCACTGCATTTACATTCTTATCCCATAAAATGAGTGTCTGATAAGGTTATTTATTTCATTCTACAACAATCCCTTTCTACCTAAGAACCACGGGTGTGCACGTAGCAACCTTGCACATATCGAGCACACGATATCATCCCAGCCTCAAAAGAGTAAATCAGACATTCTGTTAGGGGTGTGCTTCTCACTGAGAAGTTGACTGTTCTCTGATGAATATATTTTGACAACTAACCACTGGACAAGCAACCTTAGACTGTGCAAGGTGAATCTGAATCATTTGCTTTAATATCATCATAAATCAAACTGTTCACAGCTGTTCTCTTTTGAATCAATGTCCCCGCTCCATTCCACTCTTATAGATCAATGTAGATGATTATTTCTATTAGAATTAACACTACAAAAAAGGTCTATCGCAAGAGGCACATGTCTCTTTACTGCCCTGCTACAGCTAGTCCTTTTGCAAACAGACCTAACAAATTTGCTTCAAGAAAAAAAAAAAAAAAAGGCGAAGATGCAGTATGCTGGTATTTTACCTCTCTCCAAATGCCATGTTTTAAATAAACTAAGCATAGCAATCCAACCATATAGACCAATTTAGACTTGGGTTCCTTCACAACAACAATAGTTGGCAAGGATATGTTGCCTGTCCTCCAAAAACCAAAAAAACTTTACACATTTCCCATTCACACTACCAACTGCTACATAGCAGCTCTAACATGCCCAGAATTCTGCTGTTAGGCAGCACACCTTCCTGTGTTGTGAAAGGATGAAAATGCCAGATTCTTTCTACCCACACAGGATACCTTCATCCTTGTCGAAGCCAGTCCTATCTAAGTAACCCAGCTCTTTGTTGTTGTTGTTGTTCCGTCGTTAAGTCACGTTCGACTCTTGTGACCTCATGAACTGTAGCATGCCAGGTTCCCTGTCCTTCACAATCTCTCAGAGTTTGCTCAAATTTATGTCCGCTGAGTCGGTGATGCTATCCAACCACTCCTCCTCTGTCATCCCCTTCTCTTCCTACCCTCAATCTTTCCCAGCATCTCTTAGGACACAATGATTTCCAGTCCCCAAGAAGTTCCCTGTAAACTTCTTCCCAGCTCTGATGGAATAATAAGTGGCCTCAGTAACGATGATGCACGACAAGGTCCTACAGGAAAGACAGCTGGCTAACTAGTAGTGGCATAGTGAAGTCATTTGAACACAGTAGTGAAAGGTAGTAAGAGACTATGCAGAGAATCACCACTATTACACAAGCATGCTTGTGCATATAAGCTGGTGGAACAGGAAGGCACACAACATCTTTATGCGTGTTCTGATGTATTACTAAAGAGATGTACAAAAAATACTGATGCAAGAAATAAAAATGCTGGGACACTTACATTAGAGACACTAGTATGCATCAAGCAAAAATGGGAGATTCTTAAAAAAGACTTCAAGGCAACTGTGAACCAAGAAGCAGAATTAGAGCAAAGCCTTGGATCCTGAAGGTTGGAAGACTTATAAATCTAAAACTGAAAGGACAAGAGTCACCAAGCAAATCATTGGACTCAATTTATTCCTTTGGGGATCAATGTTTTAGTCAGTTCTTTTGACACAGGCAAAATTCAAGAGCAAAAGGCAAGGAAAGGTTATGTGGTATTAATTTGTTGAAGGGGAAAACCTAGTCATAGAAACGTGTTCCTCTGTGTGGAATAAGCAATTGACTCCAAATAAGAAAGCAAGGGAACAAATGAAGTGTGCAGTCATACACCAGCCTCTCACATTCCAAAGGAGCATGTCTCAAAACCATACTAGGCATCCACACATTTAATGCAGACTGCTGTGCCCACAAAAGAGATTCTATGTAAAGAAAATATATATTTTTCAATAATTTAAATTCAAAGAAAAACGACATATTATAGTTGCTTTTGGTAGGAAACTTAGAATATCGACTGGACACAAAGAGCAACAAAAAGGGGTTGTAAAAAAGAAAAGACAATAGCGTTGTCCTTGTCCACGTACCACAATTTTACAAGCCCGTGAACAAGCTCTTCGCAATTTATTTAATCTCTGAGAAGATATTCCTGAAAAGTGTCAAACTGCTTATACATAAAAGGTGATAAAACAACCTACACAGTAATAACTTAGATAACTTCAGACTTTCTCCATGGGGGTAAGGAAGAAGCATGTGTCAAGGTGTTAGCAGCCATTCATCACTCACAATTACAACAATAAAAAACACGACAAAAAAGACTAACAGAGTAAAACAAGCCCCACTATGAGCAGCCAAAGGTCAAGTACTTTGTTAATTAGACATTTTCCTGATAAACAGAAAATCTTTTGAGGTGCCTGTGCCAAGGAGTGCCTTCAAATGACATACATGTTACTCTAATGCATAATTCACTAAATAAATTCCCCTTTCCAGATTTTCCTCAAAAAATGTCTTTGAGCCCTCTACCTATACTTTCTGAGTTCTCACCATTCCTTCTATTGTTCTTTTGTAAAACAATGGTCCAGGACAACTGACAGTTACTCAGGAGGCCACCCAGACTTGCCTTCCCTCCACAGGACTCCAGCTTCAGGTTCCTTTCATGGATTTTTCTCTTTACCGATACTGAGTGAGCACTACTGCCTACAAACTCTATGAGGCTTCTTTTAGAAGACAAGTTAGCTTTGGTTAACAAGTAAAGTCATGGGAAGTTAATGACTAATACTGTGTTTATTCACCTATCTCCATATGTAGGCTATTGACTCAGCTACCTCACCTAAGCTTCAGTTTCATCGTGTAAAACAAAAATGGTAACAGCCTTATATAATTCATGACATTGCATATACAAACACTCATGGGTTTACTTCTTTGCCATGTTTTTGTATGATTATCATTCTAGCCAGTTCAAGATATCCCTTAGGGTGGGGCCAAGGCAAGAAGCTTTAAAACAAAGTTTTGGTGAGAAAGAGAGATGTGAAAAAATGAGAGAATTTTGTAAGTTTCCTCAAGAATCAAGCCTGGATACAGTGAACTTCCTGTTTCTTCTCTGAGTATTAGTAATACTGGCTAGTGATCTGACATTGTTATTATTTGCCATTTACAGATAGGTAAGCTGAGGCATGAAACAGTTAAGAGAGCTACCCAAGGTCACAAATTTTGAAACTGAACTGCCTGGCTTCAGGCTCTGTGCTCATAAGCACCATGAAGCATTGTTTCACTTCTTATAAAGAGGAATTCCTAGGCTTAGGTCCATGCCAGCATCACCACAGTGCTTCTGAACCATGGAAGAGAGACAGAGACATAGTCAAGAATGGAGCTAACCACTTCTGGAGAATAAGGAGCTAAATCCAGGAGCTAACCACTTCAGGGGAATGAGAGAGAGAGGAGATACAGAGGGACACAGAGGAATGGCAGATGAGGTGAGGGGGACACACAGGACAGGTGCCCTGATGCACATGTGGAACGCGTGGGGAATGTGCTTCACTTCCTGGTGAGGCAGAACAGTTTCCTTTAGCCACCTTGATCCCTGGGGCAAGAACGGGATGCTGATGGTGAGGCTGGGCCACCTAGGGAGCAACATGGCACCCAGGAAAGTCAAGAGAAAGACCTTATGGTGAGTTATGCCAAGTAAACAGAATTTTGGTCCCCATGACCTCAGACCCTTTGTTTTAAACTTATGATTATATTATATTTCATGGTGAAGAGGATTTTGAAGATATAATTAAGGTTATTAATAAGTGACATAAGTGAAGTCACTCAGTCGTGTCCAACTCTTTGCGACCCCATGGACTGCAGCCTGCCAGGCTCCTCCGTCCATGGAATTTTCCAGGCAAGAATACTGCAGTGGGTTGTCATTTCATTCTCCAGGGAATTAATAACTTTCTAAAGGTTATTAATAACTGGACCTTAAAATATGGACATGAGCCTAGATTATCAATGTGGCCCCAATGTATCACTGAACACTTAAAAACAACTTCCTCCTGGCTGGGGGTAGAAGAGGCAGTCATAGAGATGCAGCAGACAAAGACATCAGGTAGGGCAGAAGAGGGAGGCAGAGGGATTCAAAGTGTGAAAGGGACTCGACCCACGATTGTAGAGAGATGAAAACCATGAAAGGAAATGTGGGTAGATTCTGGAAGCTAAGAGTGTACCCTGGTTGACTTCCAACAATGAAAGAGGGACCTCAGTTTACAACCACCAGGTACTGAACAGTCAAAACCCTGAATGAGGCTGGAAGTGAATTCTTCTCTAGTGCCTTCAGTAAGGAATTCAGCGCTATCAACATCATTATTTCAGCCTTGTGAAATGCTAAAGAGAGGACCCAGACACATCTACCTGGGCTTCTGATCTTCAGAGAGTACAAGAAATCTGTGCTGTTTTTAGCTGCTAAATGTGTGGTCAATTTTTACAACAGCAATAGGAAACTATGACAGGTATTTGTGTGTGTATCATATCACCTGGAGGGCATGTTCATACACAAAGCAATACAGAAAGTTTCTGATTCATTAGGTCTAGGGTGGGTCTGAGAAACTTTTTTTTTTTTTTTTTTCTTGCACTTGGAACCAGTGCCCAGATGATTTTACTGGTCCAGGAATTGGCACTTGGAAAACCACTATTGTGATCACAGTCCATGGCCATGCGTGCCAGGAGGGAAGCGGTGATCAGGAAGATGTGGGGTATCTCTGTGGAGATCCTAGGACCAGTAATAATAACACTGCTGTTACTAC
Source organism: Bos mutus (assembly GCF_027580195.1). NCBI lineage: Eukaryota > Metazoa > Chordata > Mammalia > Artiodactyla > Bovidae > Bos > Bos mutus. The sequence goes on along the minus strand of NC_091627.1, from coordinate 50,807,443 downwards.
AAGTATCACTGCGATCATTATATCAATACTTTCTGGATGGTATTTATGCTTTTCCAATGCCTTGAAGTGATTCTCAATGGGAAAATGAAATGGCATACCGAAATCATTTCAGTTTTTTTAAACCACATGTACACCAACCTCCAACATCCCCAAAAGTTCTCAGAGTTTCCCCAGAAGATGCCTTTTCTAATTAGTATCCCTGCCACCGGGGAAGGCAATGGCACCCCACTCCAGTACTCTTGCCTGGAAAATCCCATGGATGGAGGAGCCTGGTAGGCTGCAGTCCATGGGGTCGCTGAGGGTTGGACACGACTGAGTGACTTCACTTTCACTTTTCATGCATTGGAGAAGGAAATGGTAGTGATCCCTGTGAAGAATGTAAAGTAACAGTGGGAGAGAGCCATGCCCTTCAGTTCACCAAAATCAGAAATGAGGGTCCAGGAATAATTGCTTACTAGAGAATAATGTTTCCAAAGAATCAGTTACTAAATATTTTGATGTTATTTGAGGGCTATGAAAAAAAGTTTTAAAAAAATGCCATCTGAAATATGATAGTAATTCTCATTTTTTGTTGTATTAGTAAAGGAAGTTACCTCTAACATTCCACCCCTCTATTGTAAGAGGGAATTTTTCTAGAGCTGAGAATGTGCATATGCATTTCAGACATGAGTAGAAGTTGAGAACCAAAAGCAGAGAAGGAGGCATCTCATCTGATTCAAAAAACCTCAGAGAATAAAAGGCACGCTGATTCCTACCTGCATCAGCACCAGATCTAAACAGATAGTAACAGGTATTCAGCACTCTTCCTGGTGGTACCCTGGCTATGAAAATAACCTGGCTCCTAACTTGAACCTTTTTACCTGAAATCTCCATCAACATCCATACAGGACTGCTATGAGGATTATATGAGTTATGTGTGTAGAACATTTGGCAGAGTGGGAAGCATAGCCTAGATTCTTAGGATATGGTAGCTACCTCTGCTAATACTCCTGGTGGCAGCGGCAACATTAATAAATGGCAGCCATATTTATGGTAGGAAATAAGCTGGGAAAGCCCTGCTACTGATATTCCACCATTAATTTTGCTCAATTTTGCTCATTTCTTTTCCTGTGACTATAAGGAGGCAGTGTGTTGCCCATCACTGTCCTCGACATAATAAGCATTCAGAGTCCTTGCTCAGTGAACTGACAGGTGACCCAAGATGCAAGCTACTGCTGCAATTAGAAGATCCATCAACATTTTTAATCCAAAACTGAGGTGACATGTAATTTTCAACTGCTGTTTGCTGTTTGCAGTAGAAGAGAGTGGGGTAGTTATTTCTGATACTGTTAAAGTTTAACACAGCCCTCAAATACTACATGTGCAAGATCTCTCATAACTTTAACAAAACACTGAAAGAAATACTGTTGAACAAAAGCATCATTCTAATAATTTCAAAAGGTTGTAATAATAATACCTGTCTAAGCATAAATGCCTGTAAAGTATACCTTAATATTTTAAGCAAATATTAAATAAGTATTAAACTATTAAATTCTCTTCAGAGCCTCTTTTTTAATTCTGCCCAAATAAACAAAACATCACCAAAAGGGAATATAAGAATAAAGCTCCACAGCCTAAAGGCTGTCACGATGACAAGTGTAGACTAATAATATATTGCCTAGAGCTTGCTGATTAAAAAAGAAATATCCATGTCCATATCTCACTGAAATGAGTTTTTACACTTACAATAGCATACTCATAAAATTTAAAACTATGTGCCAACTTAATAGAAATTCACTACTCCTGATATATGCTAACAGAAAGCCAGTAATTTGAAATTCAAAATGAAAACTAGTATCTGTCAAATTCATTTCTGTGCTTTTCACTACATTCATAGTCTCATCATTTAAATTCTTTTGGGAGCATAAACAGACTCAATCTACTCCTAAAGTATGACTTGCTTTCCATTTGGATGTGAACATATGTGATATCCAGGTAGGCAGTGCTCATTGTAAATGCTGTTAGGTTTCCTAAGTCCTAACAAGGACTCGGTTTTTCTAAACAAAATATATCTGACCAAAGGTTAACTAACACTGCTCTACTATTATTCTACCTATTATTCTTCAGCAGCATTTCAATTCTGATTTAGGCAGTAGATTCCAAAAACTGAAAATAATAACTGTTACTATTTCAGATAACATATTTTGAGAAATTATCTTTATAGTCCAAAAGTAACATTAAATTATTTAATAGGAACACATTATTCAATTGGCAATTAACTTATTCTCTGTCCTTCTAACCTCCTGTAAATTAGAAATCCATACGCAATGATTATATAACGTAAATCTTCATAAGAATCTCAACATTTCATATTCAGATTACAGCAAAATAACCATAAACTGCTCCCTTTATCTTTCATTTTGATGTATAATGCAGTCCAAACTAATTTTCTGAAACATTCCTTTTGTAGAACAAAGTAACTGCTTAACTCTCTTCTCCAACAATTCCCAAGTCTTTGTAACACAGCTGTCACTCTACTTTTTGACCATGGGCTACTGGATCTTATTTCTTTAACGAGAGCCTACTGCTGAAAACAGGTCTGGAATACATTATAACACAGGGTTTATGCCATTTCCCAAAGTTCCCACCATACTGTGCTCCTTCTCACCCTCCAAAATCCAGACACCGACATCTTCATTGTAATAAACCCTAAATTGCTACTGGATTTACAGTCAGCAGCAAATGATCATACTTTTTTTTTTTTTGTAACAGGCTCATTGCTAAGAAATTGACATTAGTTTTAAATAAGGTTATAAACTTAGACTTATAACTAGATTATAAACTCATTAAGGCACAAATCTGTATAATAGCATATTAGACCCTTCATAAATGTATGATTAAATACAAATATATAAAATATGGCCCAAATACTTATCTAATTTTTTTCCAAGTATCAACTTTTTATCTTTTCAATAGTGGAGTGCATTTCCTAGAGAGTAATCATTATTGAAATATCTTTTGTACATATTTTTAGATATAGGCCAGTACTTCTTAGAGACCTAAAATAAGTGATATCTTGGTATGGCTTAGGGAACATAAATTTATATTTTATTTATAAGCCATTTATGTTATATTTGGGCTTGCCTGGTGGCTCAGATGGTAGAGAATCCACCTGCAATGCAGGAGACCTGGGTTAATTCCCTGGATTGGGAAGAACCCCTGGAGAATGGAATGGCTACTTACTCCAGTATTCTTGTCTGGAGAATCCCCATGGACGGAGAAGACTAGCAGGCTACAGTCCATGGGGTCACAAACAGTTGGGTATGACTGAGCAACAGACACACACACACATTAAAAAAAAAAAAAAAACTATGTTATATTTATGTTTAATTTAAATATATACCTATGGTTTTTATGTACATATTTTTACTCAATATATTCATTTTTAATTGGAGGATGATTGCTTTAAAATGTTATGTTGGTTTCTGCCATATAACTGGATCACTAGTTTTTATTTATTATGTTTTAAATCTAGGTATCATTTTTGTTCAGGAAAAACTAACCTCAGGGCTTCCTTCAGCAAAGCAGTGAGGCCTTGGTATTTGATTGCTGAGATCCATGTGGCAAGTTTTTTGTGAAGGATTGTACAAGCTCCGCAAGTTGGCCCACAACAGCCCTTAGGAAATATTTCTTCTCCTCATTGACCCAAATTGCCTTTTTTCCCCAAGGCCCAGTGTCTTTTCCTTTCTCTGAATTCCATCAGTATTCCATCTAATCAGAATAGCTAGTGCATAATATTTAATCTGAATACAAAGTGTCGTGTGTTGTTCTCTCCTTGCTTTATATAAATTTGTCCTCTCAAATACACTCAGGGACAGGGAATTTGCTCCCTTAATAATGATTAGGATGGTACTGAACATTTAGTAAAAATGCCAAGTTCAAATCTCATAATCAAATACACACACTCACACACAAAATGATTCTAGTTAAAATACAATACTAGTGCTTTTTTGCAAAAAGGGAGATTTTCTACTCTGAACACAACAGTTCAGATACCACTTATCTGAAAAACAGAACCCAAAGTGATTTTCCTTGCTCAGAATGCCTTCCATATTCTAGCAGAAAAGGCAAATCGCATATGCTCCAATTCTCCCTTCCTTTATCCATTTATCCAACCATTCACTTAATCAGGGTAAATGTACTAACCACCCAATGTGTATCATACTTCATGCTGATTGTTAAGATGAAACTGGCTCTAATTCATCATATTTTAAAAGCAAGAACAATTCATGGAGCAAGGAGTGTTCAGAGCATGAGCTTGGACGAGAATGGACACCTGTAGGGCCAGTGTCCTTCCATTTCACCAGGGGACTTATATCGGGCAATAGGTAACCAAGAGCACCTTCAAATTTTAGATGCATTGGTCAAGCAATATAGGACAGTTTGTGCAACTGAAAAACAGGAAAAATTCAACACCCTTTTGAACTGTTGCCAGAAAAATGCTCTCCAAAAAGTGAGCAAGAGTATGAAAAAACATTCAAGTAACCTTGGGACATAGAGTGAAAAAGATAAAGTAATCAGAATATTAAGATATGATGTAAAGAAATTAATGCAGATATTTAGATAAGAGCCATTTTAAATTGTTCAGTGATTGTAAGAATACTTGTGTGTGTGTGTTAGTTGCTCAGTCGTATACGACTCTCTGCAACCCCATGGACTGTGTAGCCTGTCAGGCTCCTCTGTCCATGGAATTCTCCAGGCAAGAATACTGGAGTGAGTAGCCATTATTCCCTTCTCCAAAGGATCTTCCTGAACCAGGGATCAAACCTGGGTTTCCCACATTGCAGGCAATGTATGAGCCACCAGGAAGCTCATACCAGGAAGAATACTTAACTAATACTCAAGCATTTGATTTTTAAAGCAAGCTCAAACGTGTTAATATTTTATTTTAAAAGGCAAAGTTAAATCCACTGATGCGCTGTTAACAAGGAATTAAGTTGCAGGGATTCAGAAATGATTTAAGCCTAACACCGCTGCTTCTTTCAGTTTCCCATTTTAAAGTGTCTTATTCACCTGGCGTAACCACCAGGCACTGCTGTTCGTCTGGTGGCAGTTTAGTAAATGGAAGATAATTCACCTGCATTGCGTTATCCCTGCCTCGTTCAACTGAATTACTAGGTGTGAGAGGTCATAACACATTATAGCAATTATATTTGCTTACAAGTCTTTTGTTCTGAGGATTGATATTTTGGTATCAGTGGTACTCAGCATATCCTCCTGCTGATAAATCACCTTATCAAGCTTGTTGTTAGAAAAAGTCATATGTGAAAAGAGAAACTAATCCAGATTTCCTCCTGGTCATCTGAGGCATTTAATTTTGTCTTATGAAACAAAAAGTACCTCAGGGGCTATGCTTTTGTAAAGACAAAACTAAAAGGTGCAGTGGCATTTAGGACATGCAGATGGGCTCTGTTAAGTTTGCACACTTCATGGTAGTACTCCTTTCCATTTAGTTTATCATATTTACATTTCACAGCAACTAAGACTTCACCGGGAGAAGGCAATGGCACCCCACTCCAGTACTCTTGCCTGGAAAATCCCATGGACAGCGAAGTCTGGTACGCTGCAGTCCATGGGGTCGATAAGAGTCGGACACAACTGAGCGACTTCCCTTTCACTTTCACTTCCACGCATTGGAGAAGGAAATGGCAACCCACTCCAGTATTCTTGCCTGGAGAATCCCAGGGACGGGGGAGCCTGGTGGGCTTCCATCTATGGGGTCGCACAGAGTCGGACACGACTGAAGCGACTTAGCAGCAGCAGCAGCAAGACTTCACCGAACATTCCTGGTCACTGGCCAAAGTTTATTATCATTATTAACAGTTTCATGTTTCTGTCAGGAAGTCCTGCTATGTAGCAGTGAAAGTGAGACCCTGAACCCTGAGAGGGACAAGATATGTATGAGAAAGTAACATACAGGACACTAACGTGTGGTAACACATACATTATTGGCTGTGCTATCTTCTACTTGCCTTAAGATCAACATGATGATATCCCAGTTTTACAAGAGAAGAGAACTAAAGCACAAGTATATTATTTTTTCCAAAGTTAACGAAACTCAATCAAGATTTATTTTAAATTTGTTTCCCGCACCATATAATGCAACTTCCCTAGGTTAAATACTATACTTCACAGGGGCCAGACAAGCTAACAAAGTACACACAGAAACATGTGGATAATAAATACTTAATAGGTTATTTGAGGTAACTAAACCATTTGGGGATCATTCCCAAGCTTCCATTTGTTCAGAGAAGACTAGACTTTCCTAACATACATCTCTTGGGGTCCTTCTCAGGATGTAAGCGTACAGATCATCTCATCCAATATTGCGGTTTCCTGTCTCATGCAAGTTCGGAAAGACTTCCTCAAATATCTCATCACACATGGGTAACAACAACCATCTTCATTCTGGTGACAAGAATCATGCCAGGTGACCCACTGGCAAACTTATGAAAATATTTTCCCACCCTCACCTTCCTCCCAGTTTCCTTCTTGGAAGATAGGGTTTGGTCTCTCTTTCCTACTCCTTCCTTCCCTGACTCCTAAGGCCTCAACTCTATCAGTCACAATCTCTACTTTTTTATCTTTTTTTTTTTAATTTTATTTTATTTTTAAATTTACATAATTGTATTAGTTTTGCCAAATATCAAAATGAATCCGCCACAGGTATACATGTGTTTCTCATCCCTCTTAGTTGGCTCCTTCTAGTCAGTCATATCCAACTCTTTGTGGCCCCATGGACTGTAGCCTACCACACTCCTCCAACCATGGGATTTCCAGGCAAGAGTACTAAAATGGGTTACCATTTCCTTCTCCAGAGGATCTTCCCAACCCAAGGATTGAACCTGGGGTCTCCTGCATTGTGGGCAGATGCTTTACTGTCTGAGCCACCAGAGAAGTCCAGTCAGTGAGAAGTCTTGTCCAAGTAAAAATTGAAAATATAAAAGAAAAAAAAAAAATCCCTCTCCATCCTACTCCTTTCTTGACATCTTCTGCTTCCCTTTCCCTTCACAACCTGGTTTCTTGAGAGAGCTGTCTGTAATGTTTGTTCCGTTTCCTCACTGCCCACCCATTCCCCAGCCCACACAACCTGGCTCCTACCCTCACCATTCCAATGAAATTAGCCATACAAAGGTACAAATGATCTCCCAGTTGCTTAATTCAACAGACACCATGCCCCGCCCCCAGCTTATATATTAAAATTAGGACAGATGTAGAAAAGATTATCATGGACTTTGGACAAGAATGACAACCAAATTCATGCAGTGTCTCCTATTTTTATAATGGGTACTCATTTTGTTATATATAGACATATATCTAGATATATCTAGGTAGAGAATGTATTTAAATATAGAAAAAATCTAAAAAGATATACATCATAATTTTAGCAATAGTTATGCTGGCTGCTGATACGTATGGTAATTCCTAGTTATACATAATTATGTATATTTCCACTAAATATATACATTTTTTATCACTATATGCATATATATCTCATTATATATTTTCAAATTACATAATGGTCACATATACCTTTTCTAAATAAATATAAATCCATCACCTCAAACCCCTTCATGGGTCACAGCCTTGTTATGGTGAAGGGGCTTACATAACTCAGTGAAGCTATGAACCATACCACATAGGGCTACCCAAAATGGACTGGTCATAGTGAAGAGTTCTGATAAAATGTGGTCCACTGGAGAAGGGAATGGCAACCCACTCCAGTATTTTTGCCACAAGAACCCCATCAACAGAATGCAAACACAAAAAGGTATAACACTGGAAGATAAGCCCCCAGGTCAGAAGGTGTCTGAAGGTGTTGGAAGGTATGCTATTAGGAAGAGTGGAGGGCAATTACTAATAGTTCCAGAAAGAATGAAGGGGCTGACAAAAGTGGAAATGACACTCAATTGTGGGTGTGTCTGGTGATAAAAGTAAAGTCTGATGCTATAAAGAAAAATATTGCATAGGAACCTAGAATGTTAGGCTCATGAATCAAGGTAAATTGTATGCAGTCAAGCAGGAGATGGTAAGAGTGAACACCAACATCTTAGGAATCTGAGTAACATGGACAGAATGGGTGAATTTCATTAAGATGACCACTAAATCTACTACGGTGGGCAAGAATTCCTAGGAGGAAATGGGGTATCCCTCATAGTCAACAAGAGAGTCCAAAATGCATTACTTCGGTGCAACCTCATAAATGACAAATGATCTCGTTCCATTTTCAAGGTAAACCATCCAACATCACAGCAATCTAAGTCTATTCCCAAACTGCATGCCAAAGAAGTTGAAGTTGACCGGTTCTATGAAGAGCTACAACAACTTCTAGAACTAACACCAAAAAAGTTGACCTTTTCACCATAGGGGATTGGAATGCAAAGGTAGGAAGTCAAGAGGTACCCAGAATAACAGGCAAGTTTGGTCTTGGAGTCCAACAAAGCTAGTGGAGGTGATGGAATTCCAGTTGAGCTCTTCCAAATCCTGAAAGATGATGCTGTGAAAGTGCTGCACTCAATATGCCAGCAAATTTGGAAAACTCAGCAGTGGCCACAGGACTGGAAAATGTCAGTTTTCATTCCAATCCCAAAGAAAGGCAATGCCAAAGAATGCTCAAACTACCACACAATTGCACTCATCTCACATGCTAGTAAAGTAATGCTCAAAATTCTCCAAGCCAGGCTTCAGCAATATGTCAACCATGAACTTCCTGATGTGCAAGCTGGTTTAAGAAAAAGCAGAGGAACCAGAGATTGAATTGCCAACATCCACTGGATCATGGAAAAAGCAAGAGAGTTCCAGAAAAACATCTATTTCTGCTTTATTGACTATGCCAAAACCTTTGACTGTGTGGATCACAATAAACTGTGGAAAATTCTGAAAGAGATGGGAATACCAGACCACCCGATCTGCCTCTTGAGAAATCTGTATGCAGGTCAGGAAGCAACAGTTAGAACTGGACATGGAACAACAGACTGGTTCCAAATAGGAAAAGGAGTATGTCAAGGCTGTATATTATTACCCTGTTTATTTAACTTATATGCAGAGTACATCATGAGAAATGCTGGACAGGAAGAAACACAAGCTGGAATCAAGATTGCCAGGAGAAATATCAATAACCTCAGATACGCAGATGACACCACCCTTATGGCAAAAAGTGAAGAGGAACTCAAAAGCCTCTTGATGAAAGTGAAAGTGGAGAGTGAAAAAGTTGGCTTAAAGCTCAACATTCAGAAAACGAAGATCACGGCATCCAGTCCCATCACTTCATGGGAAATAGATGGGGAAACAGTGGAAACAGTGTCAGACTTTATTTTTCTGGGCTCCAAAATCACTGCAGGTGGTGACTGCAGCCATGAAATTAAAAGATGTTTACTCCTTCGAAGGAAAGTTATGACCAACCTAGATAGCATATTCAAAAGCAGAGATATTACTTTGCCAACAAAGTTCATCTAGTCAAGGTTATAGTTTTTCCTGTGGTCATGTATGGATGTGAGAGTTGGACTGTGAAGAAGGCTGAGCGCCAAAGAATTGATGCTTTTGAACTGTGGTGTTGGAGAAGACTCTTGAGAGTCCCTGACCTACATACAAATTTCTCAAGAGGCAGATCAGGTGGTCTGGTATTCCCAGACCAACCAGCAAGGAGATCCAATCAGTCCATTCTGAAGGAGATCAGCCCTGGGATTTCTTTGGAAGGAATGATGCTAAAGCTGAAACTCCAGTATTTTGGCCACCTCCTACGAAGAGCTGACTCATCGGAAAAGACTCTGATGCTGGGAGGGATTGGGGGCAAGAGAAGAAGGGGACGACAGAGGATGAGATGGCTGGATGGCATCACTGACTCGATGGACGTGAGTCTCAGTGAACTCCGGGAGTTGGTGATGCACAGGGAGGCCTGGCATGCTGCGATTCATGGGGTCACAAAGAGTCGGACACGACTGAGTGACTGATCTCATCTGATCTGATCTTGGTCTTGGAGTACAAAATGGAGTAGAGCAAATGCTAACATAATTTTGTCAAGAAAACATGCTTATCATAGTAAAATCACCGATTTCCAAAAACCCAAGACAACTCTCCACGTGGATATCAGCAGATGGGCAATACTGAAATCAGACTGCTTTTATTATTTGCAGCTGAAGATGGAGAAGCTCTATACAGTCCACAAAAACAAGACCTAAATGGCTCAAATTATGAGCTTCTTATTGCAGAATTTAAGCTTAAAGTGAAGAAGTAGGGAAAACCACTAAGCCATTCATTTTTGACCTAAATCAAATCCCTTATGATTATACAGTGGAGGTGACAAATAAGATTCAAAGAATTAGATCTGGTAGACAGAGTACCTGAAGCACTATGGATGAAATTTGGTAACACAGTATAGGAGGCAGTGACCAAAACAATCCTAAATAGAAAAAGAAATGCAAGAAGACAAAGTGGTTGTCTGAAGAGCCTTTACAAATAGCTGAGGAAAGAAGAGACATGAAAGGCAATAGAGAAACGGAAAGATATACCCATATGAATGTAGAGTTCCAGCGAATAGCAAGGAGAGATAAAGAAGGCCTTCTTATATGAACAATGCAAAGAAATAGAGGAAAACAATAGGATGGGTAAAACCAGAGAACTCTTCAAGAAAATTGGAGATATCAAGGAAACATTTCATGTAAGGAAGGGCACAGTAAAGGACAGATGGTAGGGATCTAGCAGAAGCAGAAGAGATTAAGAAGAGGTGGCAAATATACAGAAGAACTATTCAAGAAAGGTCTGGATAAACATGGTGCTGAGGTCACTCACTTAAAGCCAGACATCCTGGAGTATGAAGTCAAGTGGGCCTTAGGAAGCATCACTATGAAAAAAGCTAGTGGAGGTGATAGAATTCCATTAGAGCTATTTCAAATCCTAAAAGATGATGCAGTTAATGTGCTGTACTCAATATGTCAGCAAATTTGGAAAACTCAGCAATGGCCATAGGACTAGAAAAGGTAAGTTTTCATTGCAATCCCAAAGAAGGGCAATGAAAAGAATCTTCAAACCACCACTCACATACAATCATTTCACATACTAGCAAGGTTATGCTCAAAATCTTTCAATAACTTGAACAGCTTCAGCAGTATGTGACCCTAGAACTTCCAGATGTACAAGATGCATTTGGAAGAGGCAGAGCAGAGATCAAATTGCCAACATTCATTGGATCAAGGAGAAAACAAAGGAGTTACAGAAAAACATCTATTTCATTGACTATGCTAAAGCCTTTGACTGTGAGGATCACAACAAACTGGAAAATTCTTAAAGATATGGGAGTACCAAACCACCTTATCTGTCTCCCAAGAAACATGTATGCAGGTGAAGAAGCAATGATTAGAACTGGACATGGAACAACTGACTGGTTCAAAATTCAAAAGGAGTACAACAGGGCTGTATATTGTCACCCTCCTTATTTAACTTATATGCAGAGTTATATCATGTGAAATGCCAGCCTGGATGAATCACAAGCTGGAATCAAGAGTGCTGGGAGAAATATCAACAACCTCTTGGATGCAGATGTCACCACTCTAATGGCAGAAAGTGAAGAGGAACTAAAGAGCCTCTTGATGAGGGTGAAAGGAGGTGAAAATGCTGGCTTAAAACTCAACACTCAAAAAAATGAAGATCATGGCATTCAGTCCCATCACTTCATGGAAATACAAGGGGAAAAAGTGGAAGCAGTGACAGATGTTGGGGTCTGAAATCACTGCAGATGGTGACTGCACCATGAAATTAAAAGATGTTCTTTGGAAGGAAAGTTTATGACAACTCTAGATAGCATATTAAAAAGCAGAGGCATCACTTTTGCTGGCAATTTTCCATGTGATCAAAGCTATGATTTTTTCCAGTAGTCATGTACAGATAAGAAAGCTCGGCCATCAAGAAGGCTGTTGTTGTTGTTCAGTCACCCAGTCATGTCTGACTCTTTGTGACTCTATGGACTGCAAGAAGGCTGAGAGCTAATGAATTGATGCTTTTGAATTGTGGTGCTGGTGAAGACTCTTGAGAATCTCTATACTACAAGGATATCAAACCAGTGAATCCTAAAGGAAATCAACTCTTAATAGTCATTGGAAAGACCAATGCTCAGGCTGAAGCTTTAGTATTTTGGTTATCTGATATGAGGGACCAACTCATTAGAAAAGACCCTGATACTGGGAAAGATTGAAAGCAAAAGGAGAAGGGGGTGGCAGAGGATGAGATGGCATCACTAGATAGGTGGCATCCCACATTAGATAGCATCACTAACTCAACCGACCTGAATCTGAGCAAACTCCAGGAGACAGTGGAGGACAGGGGTATCTGGCATGCTTCAGTTCGTGGGGTTGCAAGGAGTGGCACAGAACTTAGTGACTAAATAACAACAAATCACCTCAAAATATCCAGTGGTCCCATTTCAGTTCTTATCTTACTTGATTGTTCAGAAGTATTGATAATATGAACATTTTACTCTTTCCTTGGTTTCAAGGACACCACTCTCTTCTTTCTTCCTCTACCCACTTGTTGCCCTCAGTCTTAGCTACCTCTGATTCCTCCTCTATTCTGCAGTGAGTTTTTTTTTCCAAAGTATAAATTATATCATGTCACTCTGTTGAAAAGCCTCTGATGACTTCCACTGCAGCGAGAGTTCCAATTTTACTAAATGTCCAGCAATATTGACTCATTACTCAGCATTCATCCACCTTGCATCTTAAGTCTTCAGACTCCAGATTCAGTGAACTGCTATTTGTTCTCCAAAAATTTCATATGTTCTTCATTTTCCCTGCTCTTTGTATAGTCTCTGGTTGGTCTCATTCATGTCAGCCGTTTACATTATGTTGAAAACTCCCAAATCTATTTCTCTAGCTCTGGGCCCTTGCTTGAGTTCTACCCCTTATAGTAATAATTATCAGTTTTTCAATCACTTCAACATCAACATGCTTAAAAGTGAACTCATCATCTTTCCCCCCAAACTGATCCAACTCCTGTCATACGTCAATGAGGAGAACCACTCACTATTCATTGAGCCCTGTCAGAAACATAGGAGTTATTTTTAATTCCTTTCCTTGATGTTACCTCCTACATGAAATCGCTCATCAGGTCAAAAACATTCTACCTTTGATATTTCAAAAATATACCTTCTTTTTTTTCTCCATCACTACTGCCTTTATCAAGGCTCTCATTCGTTCTTCCTTAGATTATTGAAAAGCCTCTTTTGCCTGATCATGTTGCCCACAGCCTTAGCCCACTCTGATTCTTCCTCTATTCTGAAGTGATTTTTTTCCCCAAAATACAAATTTCATCATGTCACCCTCTATTTTTTTTCCCCCGATAGCTCAGTTGGTAAAGAATCTGCCTGCAATGCAGGAGAGAGACCCTGGTTCAATTCCTGGCTCAGGAAGATCTGCTGGAGAAGGGATAGGCTACCCACTCCAGTATTCTTGGGCTTCCCTTGTGGCTCAGCTGGTAAAGAATCCACCTGCAATGTGGGAGACCTGGGTTTGATCCCTGGGTTGAGAAGATCCCCTGGAGAAGGGAAAGGCTACCCACTCCAGTATTCTGGCCTGGAGAATTCCATGGACTGTATAGTCCATGGGGTCACAAAGAGCCGGACACGACTGAGCAACTTTTACTTTCACTTTCATGTCACTCTGTATTGAAAAGCCTTTGATGACTTCCATTGCAGAGGGATAAAGTTCCAATTGTACTGACTGTCCATCAGTATTGACTCATTACTCAACATTCCTTCGGCTTGTATCTTAAGTCTTTAGGAACTCCAGATTTAGTGAGTTGCTAGTTGTTCTTCAAACACTCCATATTCTCTGATACCTCTCAACCTTTGTTCTGTCATTCCTTCGACAGGGAAGCTCTTTCCCTGTTTTCTTTAGTTAAGTTAAAACTTAACTCAGATAGCATTTCTAGACCTGCTCACACCCACTCTTGCTCTTACAGCATATCATGCTTGCCTCTAGTGTGCCCTAATTCACAGCCTGTTTTAACTGTTCATTCATTTGTAGCTATCACACTACTAGAACGTTGGAATCCTTGAGGATAGTGCTGAGCATTTAATTCTTTAAACAAACACATAAGTAAATGACTGGCATAAAAGAGGTGGATATGATGTAATGGAGATGCAAAACAAGGCCTCTATACACAAAATATTACTGTGTCACTCTTTAAAATTACTGAAGTAAACATAAGTGCATCTAAGGGCATGTGTTCAATCCCAAATATGACAACTTAAAGAGCTCAAAATTCAGGAAGTATTTCCAGTAAAAAAAGCTGGAACTTGAATTAGAACCATCCCTACTGACAAGCATAAGGTCTTTCATGACGGCATTTTGTTGCAGGATGTCATGATGCTATGCAGGGAACACAGCAAATGAAGTGGGAAACCAGATTTTACTTATCTCTTTACTTTCCAGCCACCCAAATGATTCTCTTGGTAAATCACTTGCTTTATCTGAAATTATAGGACAGTACCTTTATAAGCCTGAAAGAACCAGATGGTCTTCTGTATTCCCTTTTACACTAAAATAAACAAGTATAACATTTCATTGAGAATACTTTTCAACCAAAATTATTTTCGGTTCCTATAACACAAACCAGGTGATATACTAACTAGGTATGATTATCTGATTATCTAGGGGCCTATTGAAGACGTTCCTTAAGGACTACCAAGTAATCTTTGTTAACCAAATTTAAATGCTGCCTTCCATACACTGGTATTATGGACCTCACAGCATGAAGTATGACTTTACATCAGCTCATCAACACTACAGAGAGATTACCTGTAATCAATAGGTAGACCTTTGGTCCAGGTTCCCCTCTCTTCTCTGACCAAAATACAGGCATGCATGAATGCTCCCTCTAACAGGTGAAAAAAGGGAAACAAATGGCCTCAAAAAGCACTGAATACTGATTATGCGTCCAAATACAGATTATGTGTAACCAACATGGAAAATACTACATCTCACAGACAACTTCCTCCAGTAACCTCTCAAAGCCTGCTGCTCTTTCTCTCAAACACAATCTCAGTTCATTCAAGTATTATGTATCTACAGGGCTTGATCTTTCTCCAGCCCAAGGAAGAATCTTAGCCTTTACCCATGGCAGTTATGCAGAATTCCACATAATTGAAATTTTTTACCCTCACCCAAAATACCAACTGTGATCCTATTAAGAAACCTACCACTACAAATGTTGTAAGTTTATCAGCACCGGTAAATAGCAAATTAGAAATACAGTACGGAACACACTATTGATCCTCATTAGGTTTTTGCTGCTTGATTAGAGGAAATATATGTATAGTTATTTTAGGAGATATTTATAAAACTAAAGTTTTCTGTTTTAGGGGCTCATTTAGATGTAAACAGAACATCCCAAGTTCTCTTCTAAGATACAAGTTGGATCTCCACAGAATTTATTGAAGCATATTTTACTTTACATTCATGAATTTTTAAGTGCTTTCTACTTTCAATTTTACAGAGTGATTATAATTTCTTTGGAGTTCCTTTTATATTAAGCAGTATTTTATAAATAGTGATAATTATTTTAATTCCTGCTTTAATAAAAAGACCTTGAAATATTTTATTGGAAGAAACTAAATTAGCCTCAGTATAGAGATCTGAATTTGAAAGAAAAGCATATGCACTGGAAACCACTGCAACTGCTTCACAATTTAGAAATATACACCATTAACTACATAGTCAGCTGAACATGAAAATTAAAAGGGTTTACAAAGCTGTGAACTGAATTCATAGAAGCAATTCAAGGGATATAAAACAAATCCATCTTCAGTGGAATACCATATATCCTAAAAATGTTAATTCACCTACAATTGCTATTTCAATCAAGACACTGAAAAACTAAAGATTAGGAAAATCAAGCAAAGGGACTACTTCAGTGAGACTGGAAGGATAGTTTGGACATTTAGAAAATAAATGGAGAGCACTTCAACTTTTCAGATTTCAGCCAATTTATTTTTTCTGTTTTATCAAATATGGAAGGCCATAAGAAAAAGGCACTAACGTGCTCTGAACTTCACGGGTCACAAGTGTTATCCCAGTTTAGTAATTCCTTTCACGTGCTTTGAGAGTTAGGGTTTCTTATATATTTACAGGACAAAACCACCTAAAGGTCTTCTCAATATTCACGAAAGAAGTGCCACCAATTCCTCTCCTATCTAAAAGGGTTGTGCTGAATATATGAAAATGCTTTGCTATGTAACAGTCCCCTGGTTAGACTGCAAATGTTGTTTAGGCACTGCTGCCTGGAAGACATGCAGTGGTTCCCTGACTCTCAGCAATGGGAAACTCATTTCAGCCTGGACCCCAAATATGGATGATTCTGCCTGCACAAAAAAATGTAAAAGGAATGTACACCTCTCACAGGTATAGAGGATTTGATCTAACAAGCATGTAGCTGGTAGAGATAAGGACATGAAGGACAATACGCTCACATTGACAGAACTGATTGAACAGACAAATAAAAGCAAAATTAGGAGTCAGCACATCAGGTAATGCAGCATCATAAGCACAGCATAGAGAAGGAAAGGAAAACCTTCAAAACGACTGTGCTTAAAAGGAACACTGAACACATATACCAGAGAAACTCAGGATTCTCATAAAATGCAGCAGGAGAAAAAGAAAAAACTTGAAATGTAACACAAAAAACAGGTTCCCACAAAATAGGAGAAAAGAACACAGGACTTCCCTGGTGGTCCAGTGGTTAAGAAGCCACTTGTAGGTGACACAGTGTTCAATCCTTGATCTGGGAAGATTCCACAGGCCGAGGGGCAACTAAGCCCACGCACCACAACTACTGAGCCCGCGTGTCCCAACTGCCGAAGCCCACACACCCTAGAGCCTGTATTCTACAACAAGAGACGCCACCACACCGAGAAGTCCAACTACTGCAACTGGAGAAGAGCTCCCACTTGCCGCAACTAGAAAAAGCCTGTGTGCAGCAGTGAAGACCCAACAAAGCCAAAAAATAAAAAAAAAATTTTTAAAAGAAAAGAACACAGCTAAGGAATAGAAGGGTTTTAGCCAGCTTTCAGTGACAAAGAAGTGGAAATTGTTATCCAAAGATACTATATTCGTACCTTGCTACATTTATGTGTATAGTAAAATGCATTGTACATAATTCTCAGCTTAGAGACAAACTCAACCATTTCCAAAGGGAAAAAAAATTGTTGCTGTAGAATAAAGTTGAAGGCTCACCCACATAGTGTTGTTTGGTAAATGTACCTGGATCAGTGGCTCCTCTGTCACAGTCACAATCAAGGTTTTAATGCCCCAAAGGCACAAAAGTTAGGTTAAGTGATAACATCTTTAAACCAGACTTTAAATCATACACTGGAGAAGGAAATGGCAAACTACTCCAGTGTCCTCCCCTGGAAAATCCCATGGACAGAGGAGCCTGATGGGCTGCAGTCCATGGGGTAGCAAAGAGTTGGGCATGACTGAGCAACTAACACTTGAATCATACAAAATGTTTCATAATAATTGAAAAAGAATTATGAAATATAGATTAAAAAAAATTTCCTCAAATTTCATTCAACCTTTTGATGTTATTTAATGTCAGACTATTTGTGTCTATCTCACACAATGTATACTGGAAGTTTTTCTTTAAAACTGGGACTAATATACACTGTTTTAAACAACCTGCCTTGTTTGTTGTTTATTTTACATGGTAGATCAATTTTCAACATTAATGTGTTTCTGTGTGTAAAAGCTACAATGTAGGTATTTTATTTAATTTTCCTGACCAATTCTTTGTGGTTAAAGACAAGACAGTTAGAACCAGACATGGAACGATAGACTGGTTCCAAATTGGGAAAGGAGTACGTCAAGGCTGGATATTGTCACCATGATTATTTAACTTATATGCAGAAATATCATTATGTGAAATGCCAGGCTGGATGAAGCATAAGCTGGAATCAAGATTGCCTGGAGAAATATCAATAACCTCAGATATGCAGATGACACCACCCTTATGGCAGAAAGTGAAGAAGAACTAAAGAGCCTCTTGATGAAAGTGAAAGAGGAGAGTGAAAAAGCTGGCTTAAAACTCAACATTCAAAAAAAATACGATCATGGCATTCAGTCCCATCACTTCATGGCAAATAGATGGAGAAACAATGGAAACAGTGACAGACTTTATTTTCCTTGGGCTCCAAAATCACTGCAGATGGTGAGTGCAGCCATGAAATTTAAAAGACGCTTACTCCTTGGAAGAAAAGCTATGACAAACCTAGACAGCATATTACAAAGCAGAGATATTACTTTGCTGACAAAGGTCTACCTAGTCAAAGTTATGTTTTTTCCAGTGGTCATGTATGGATGTGAGAGTTGGACTATAAAGAAAGTTGAGTGCTGAAGAGTTGATGCTTTTGAACTGTGGTGTTGGAGAAGATTCTTGAGAGTCCCTTGGACTGCAAGGAGATCAAACCAGTCAATCCAAAAGGAAATCAGTCCTGAATATTCACTGGAAAGACTGATATTGAAGCTGAAACTCCAATCTTTTGGCCACTTGGTGCAAAGAACTGACTCATTGGAAAAGACCCTGATGCTGGGAAAGATTAAAGGCAGGAGGAGAAGGGGATGACAGAACATGAGATGGTTGGATGGCATCGCCAACTCAATGGATAAGAGTTTGAGCAAGCTCCAGGAGTTGGTGAAGGACAGAGAAGCCTGGAGTGCTGCAGTCCCTGGGGTTGCAAAGAGTCAGAAACGACTGAATGACTGAGAGACGTACAGTGTCTTCCAGTTGTAAATGTACCTGGGATTTGATCACAGCTGGCTGAGCTATGGAGAAGTCAATGCCATGAAAGGAGCTTTATACTCAGTTCTCAAGAGAAGGAGGCGTGCTCTATATCACAAGGCCACATGGGGAAGCTGAGGGGTAAGTCAGGAGGCAGAAAGGGATGAAGGGAGAGAGACTTTATTATAGCTCCAAGGGAAACAATGGGTGAGTCAGAATACGTAAGTTTGAGATAAGTTTAGAATTGGATAGACTGAATAATTCAGTGGGCTCTGAACTATATGGATGATCCAAAGTTGTCTAATACCTAGTCCTGGGGTGATTCAGGACGGGAGACATAATTGGCTTGTGTGGAAGTTAGATAAAGGAGGTAGTTCCATCTAAGATCTTTGAATTGGTTGGTTTACCATGAAAGGTATGCTCCCAGGCAAGTTATTGACTGTCTTTAAAAATTAGCCAGCCCCGAGGGGAGTCTCTCCAGGACCAGCAAGGCACCAAGATGTTCCCTATGTGTGTTTATTCATGGACTGTAGCTTGCCAGGCTTCTCTGTTCATGGAATTTTCCAGGCAAGAATACTGGAGTGGGTTGCCATTTCCTCCTCCAGGGGATCTTTCCAACTCAGGGAATGAACCCAAATCTTCTGCATCTCTTGCACTGGCGGGCAGATTCTTTACCACTGAGCCACCAGGGAAGCCCAAGATGTTAAAACATCCTAAAATACAAAGAAATATATAAAACATGATGAATATGCCCACATACAATCTTTGTGAGCTTCCTCTCCTCCCTCTACTGCTAAGTAACTTCAGTCGTGTCCGACTCTGTGCGACTCCATAGACGGCAGTCCACCAGGCTCCCCTGTTCCTGGGATTCTCAAGGCAAGAACACTGGAGTGGGTTGCCATTTCCTTCTCCAATGCATGAAAGTGAAAAGTGAAAGTGACGTCGCTCAGTTGTGTCCGACCCTCAGCGACCCCGTGGACTGCAGCCTTCCAGGCTCTTCCGTCCATGGGATTTTCCAGGCAGTACTGGAGTGGGGTGCCATTGCCTTCTCCACTCTCCTCCATCTATCATCTGCTAAAACACTAGGATTGAATCCATGTATATCACCAATGCCTTCATCATCTGGCCCCATTCTTCTTTAACCTCTGGTATTATTCTTTGATGACCTCAAAGTCCTGAGTCTAAATCATCTAGGACTCCAAACTGTCCAACACTGATTTTTCTTTCTCTCCATCTCAGTTACTCATTCCACACAACTAATTTCTTGGTCTAGCAATCACCAGAACCACCTCTACCCCCCAAAAGACAGTGCTGGGAGCTATAAGGCCAAAGGGTTAACAGTTCAGGGATTTTTTAAAATACTTAAGCAACTCAAAGCTGGGTTCTTCCAACATTCAAAAGATTAGCAAAATATGCCCAAGATCAAAGCATCTAAAAGGGCATCAGTACAAGTTGAGATAAATGGACTCTTCCCAAAACAACAATGGACAGACAGCTGTTTGGGGGTTAAGTTGGTATTCTAATTTTTTAATCAAAAATTTAATTTTCATATCTTTTACTTCTGAAATTCAACTTCCAGTCATTTATTTCACTGACAAAATTCATAAAACATGATTTTCACTATTGTCACGCTCTCATAATGTCTGGACAACTGCACAAGGGCCACTGTGCCTAGAATACAAGGGAAGAAGAAATCTGAGAACTGGAAAGGGACAGGTCACATGAGGGCTCATGGGACAAGGGTAAAAATCTGGACTTTATTCTCAGTGCAAAGGGAAACACACATGAGGTTTTGAGGAATAGAGTGAACTCCAAAAGTAAAGCTGTTAGGTTTCTGAAAGATGCCTGAAGGGGTACAACTATGAAGAGCAGAAAAAAGGACAAAACTGCTGTTGATGATACAAGAGAGCAAAATATCTTGAAAACCATGTAAAATGATAGAAATAATACTTTCAAGAAAGGAAAGGAAAAACAATAAAGACATTGGTAAAGCTGGGAGAAAGTAAGTCAGAGGTTATCTAAAAACTACAGGGTGGGGGGATGATTTGGGAGAATGGCATTGAAACATGTATAATATCATATAAGAAACAAATTGCCAGTCCAGGTTTGATTCAGGATATAGGATGCTTGGGGCTGGTGCACTGGGATGACCCAGAGGGATGGTATGGGGAGGGAGGTGGGAGGGGGGTTCAGGATTGGGAACATGTGTACACCCGTGGCGGATTCATGTTGCTGTATGGCAAAACCAACACAATATTGTAAAGTACTTAGCCTCCAATTAAAATAAATAAATTAAAAAAATTAAAATTAAAAAAAAAAAACTACAGGAGAAAAATTCCATTGGGCAAAATACCTTAACAACAAATTAAGTGATACCTCACAGCTGAAAAGAGAAAACAGCAAGAATAACCTGAACTGGTTTCCTGAAAGAAAAAAAATAATTTGGCATGATCTATAGTCAAGAGAAATGTTGGTAATAAATTCTTCAAAAGCAAAAACAGATTTTCAATAAAAGTTTTATAAAGAAAAATTCAGTGTTCCACAATTGACAACTTCACCAATTTCAGGCAACTTCTCCAATTCTAAGTTGTTAATTTTTTAAAAAATGTGTTTCTCAAATAGGAAATGCCAAGATCAAAATATCAACTCAGTTCCATGAGAACCTGAAGAATGACTTAAAATTACAAACAGACCATTTTAAAAATAAATCTACACTATCAAATATACAGGTTTCCCTGGTGGCTCAGACAGTAAAGAATCTGCCTGCACTGCAGGAGACCTGAGTTTGATCCCTGAGTCTGGAAGATCCCCAGGGGAAGGGAATGGTTACCCACTCCAATACTCTTGCCTGGAGAATTCCATGGACTACATTCAACCTACTGAGCAGGGAATTCACCATTCCATATTATAGCATCCTCATTGTTTGGCACAATGTCAAAGTTATTCAAAGAACAGTATGTTTCCTCTCATAAAACAGAAAGCGTGTATTTAAAAAAGCATGTTTTTAAGACATCAAGTATCAAAAGCCTTGAACAAGAAATGTTAACACTTTCACAGTGTGTAGTTAAACACTAAATAAATTAACTAATAGATTCCAAAAATAAATCATCAATTGAATATGTTTAGATTGAGAGTTACATGAAAATTTTCTAAGTCATTTGAAGCACAAAGGATTACTGTCAAAATATAGCATAGTGGAATTCCATTTTGTAACAAACAACAGGAAGCATGATTCAGTAGAGAAGTACCATGATATAACAAGGGAGTTTGACCATGTGTGTGCGTATGGAGAAAGAATTTCACCTGTGATGTAATCACAGCTAAGATATAACCAGCTCAAAATAGTGAAACCACACTTTTCTGTTCTACCAGATGGGTCACACACCCATGGGAAATCTGGACTAGAGAAGGCGGCAAGCAGTGCTGGAGGATATTTACAGGATAATAATCATCCCACAAACTTCCCTTAAAGGAGCTCTGAGAACATGAATGTGTAGTCTTATCATTATGTATGTTAAACCCTCCTCGGCATATTTCAAGTAACTCTGGGAGTTTCTATGCTCCTTGGACTCATATGCTAACTTGTTTTTATGGTGTATGGGAAAACAGAAAGCCATTGATGAAATAACTAAGAACCACAGGCTTTTGGAGTTGGAATAAAACCGTTTACTTTTTTTGAAAGAACATATTCTTCAATGGAAAAGCCATCCATATCTTTAGAAACAGCGTTGTAACTCTTTCCCTTCATGTTTGAATGGTGATCTCAAAATGTGGAACCAAAATACACTCCCAGAGTTATAGCCCCCAAAACTTCTGCCATAGAAGCAGTCCTGAGGAGAAAGAATTACACAGAAGGTAAGACCCAGGGACATGTGAGCTTGGAAAACCTGCATCAAATTATACATCTTTACCAAAATGAATCAACAGTTTGATTGTACCTAAGCATGCAGATGAGACCACCCTTATGGCAAAAAGTGAAGAGGAACTAAAAAGCCTCTTGATGAAAGTGAAAGAGGAGAGAGAAAAAGTTGGCTTAAAGCTCAACATTCAGAAAACTAGGATCATGGCATCTGGTCCCATCACTTCATGGCAAACAGATGGGGAAACAGTGGAAACAGTGTCAGACTTTATTTTTCTGGGCTCCAAAATCACTGCAGATTGTGACTGCAGCCATGAAATTAAAAGACACTTACTCCTTGGAAGCAAAGTTATGACCAACCTAGATAGCATATTCAAAAGCAGAGACATTACTTTGCCAACAAAGGTCCGTCTAGTCAAGGCTATGGTTTTTCCAGTGGCCGCGTATGGATGTGAGAATTGGACTGTGAAGAAAGCTGAGCGCCGAAGAATTGATGCTTTTGAACTGTGGTGTTGGAGAAGACTCTTGAGAGTCCCTTGGACTGCAATGAGATCCAACCAGTCCATTCTAAAGGAGATCAGTCCTGGGTGTTCTTTGGAAGGAATGATGCTAAAGCTGAAACTCCAGTACTTTGGCCACCTCATGCGAAGAGTTGACTCATTGGAAAAGACTCTGACTAAAAGGCTTTTTAGTTCCTCTTCACTTTTTGCCATAAGGGTGGTGTCATCTGCATGCTTGCTGCTGCTGCTGCTGCTAAGTCGCTTCAGTCGTGTCCGACTTGGTGCGACCCCATTGACAGCAGCCCACCAGGCTCCACTGTCTCTGGGATTCTCAAGGCAAGAACACTGGAGTCGGTTGCCATTTCCTTCTCCAATGCATGAAAATGAAAAATGAAAGTGAAGTTGCATAGTCGTGTCTGATTCTTCTCGACCCCATGGACTGCAGCCTACCAGGCTCCTCCATCCATGGAATTTTCCAGGCAAGAGTACTGGAGTGGGGTGCCACTGCCTTCTCCGATATGCATGCTTAGGTACAATCAAACTGTTGATTCATTTTGGTAAAGATGTATAATTTGATGCAGGTTTTCCAAGCTCGCATATCCCTGGGTCTTACCTTCTGTGTAATTCTTTCACCTTAGGACTACTTCTATGGCAGATTGGGGGCAGGAGGAGAAGGGGATGACAGAGGGTGAGATGGCTGGATGGCATCACCGACTCAATGGACATGAGTTTAGGTGAACTCCGGGAGCTGGTGATGGACAGGGAGGCCTGGCATGCTGCAATTCATGGGGTCACAAAGAGTCAGACACGACTGAGTGACTGAACTGAACTGAAGCAAACATGCCAGATACTTAAAATTGGTAATTATATTTCTACAATTGTACTAGAAAATTTTCCTACTGAAACAGTCTCTGTCTCCCTGCCCCAATCTCGAAGCTTTCCACATAACCTACTGCACTAGCCCCTGAGTAACTGTTCTAAACTATGACCCAATATTGTTTCTGAAAGACGACTTAAAATCCTTCAGCATTTGCCTACCATTATCTCCTATCACACAAGGTTGTTCATCATCTAGTCCTGCTCAGCTGCCCACAATTCTCCTCAAGCCACCTACAGCATACTTTTCAGATTTACATTCACCTCCCACACCTTTCCCATCTTCTCAGAACTACAAACAGAAACACACACACACACTAACCAACTTGCCATTCTTAGGATACATATTGGAGAAGGCAATGGCATCCCACTCCAGTACTCTTGCCTGGAAAATCCTATGGATGGAGGAGGCTTGTAGGATCCAGTCCATGGGGTCGCACACAGTCGGATGCAACTAAGTCACTTCACTTTCACTTTTCACATTCATGCACTGAAAGAGGAAATGGCAACCCACTCCAGTGTTCTTGCCTGGAGAATCCCAGGGATGGGGGAGCCTGGTGGGCTGCCTTCTATGGGGTCACACAGAGTCGGACACGACTGAAGCGACTTAGCAGCAGCAGCAGCAGCAGGATACATATGCCAATTTAAACACACAGGATTATGCAAAAGTTTTGTCTGTGTCTCTCTTGCCCAGCAAACAAGGTCCCACTGATCTTTAATGTCTCAACAAAGGCTTGCTTTCTTGTCTAATTTGATGTACTCTGCATATAAGTTAAAGAAACAGGTTGACAACATACAGCCTTGACATACTCCTCTCTCAATTTAGAACCAGTCTGTTGTTCCATTTCTGGTTCTAACTGTTGCTTCTTGACCTTCATGTAGGTTTCTCAGAAGGAGGTAAGGTGGTCTGGTTGTCCCATCTCTTGAAGAGTTTTCCATAGTTTGTTGCAATCCACACAGTCAAAGGCTTTAATGTAGTCAATGAAGCAGAAGTAGATGTTTATCTGGAATTCTCTTGCTTTTTCTATGATCAAACAGATGTTGGCAATTTGATCTCTGGCTCTTCTGCCTTTTCTAAATCTAGCTTGAACATGTGGAAGTTCTCAGTTCACGTACTCTTGAAGCCTATCTTGGAGAATTTTGAGCATTACTTTGCTAATGTGTGAAATAAGTGCAATTGTGCGGTACGTTGAACATTCTTTGGAATTGCCCTTCTTTGGGATTGGAATGAAAACTGACCTTTATCATGTGCAAATTTTACCAGTTCTGTGTGTATATAGTTCTTTTTTCTCAAAAATGTGCTTTTTCACTTCCTCCCCTCCATTCTCCACTCCCTGGACTAATGTCTAATTACAGCTTAACATCAAATTAACACATCTCTTATCCTGAAAAGCTTCATTTGAAGTC
Organism: Bos mutus; assembly: GCF_027580195.1. Classification (NCBI taxonomy): domain Eukaryota; kingdom Metazoa; phylum Chordata; class Mammalia; order Artiodactyla; family Bovidae; genus Bos; species Bos mutus. The sequence goes on along the minus strand of NC_091627.1, from coordinate 50,781,997 downwards.
CCTGTTCTGGGATTGCTGTTTCCCCTATGTGCTTCCTGTTTCTAAGCACAAGGCATATTCTAATAAAATTAAAGATATGGTCACCTCAGAAGGGTCACTTGCTGACTTGTGTAAAACGCTATTTGAAGAAGTGATTGGTGAGATTAACCTTCTATCTCACAGACCTAAAAGAGGATGGAGCTCTCATAGGAAGTCTGTTTTCTCTCCATTTAATGAAAGCAGATGAAGCAGAGCAGAGAACTAGTTAAATGTCCCTCCGAATACATACTTGCAACTACTCCTTCCTTAATTTCCCCAAACTGAGCCAGAAAAAACATAGATCTCATCCAATATGCCCAGAAATCTTCAAAGCTGCCAAGGGGTCAGTGAGAATCTCTGAAGGCTGGGGAATATAGATCATTAATGAACTATTTGCACAGGGAAGACACCCTTCTGAGCTAACCATTACTCTCAGTTTATCTTCATCACAACTAAGGAAGCACCTGGAGGATCTGAGACTGATGTCACCTTGGGACTGAAGGCATGGGTGTCAATGTTGCCACTGTAGTTTTGCTGATGGTTCTTACTTCGGGCTCAGGACAAACATGCCCAGATCCTGGTCTCCTGATGCTACCCCTGGTTCTTTCTCAGCATGTACACCATGGGGAAACTGCTCCTTCTCCATTACAATGATTTTCAGGGCTCTTTGACACCAACCCACAGTAAGAAATACATTTTCTGTGTCCACTCAAGGACACACAAACATCCATGAATATACTCAGAATAAAAGCTTTAAAGTACTTACTTTTTCAGATTCTCTTTTCTATTTTATTACATTTTTAATCATTAAGCAGGCCTCAGTATACTGATTCCACAGGCCACTAATATCAATCTACCCCTTCAGTTAGAAAAATACTGGTATTTTTTAAAGAGGTGTAAGTATCATATTTACAACTATTGAGAGTCATAATCTTCTAGTTCTCAATTATAACAATTATCATATCACAATCTACGACTCACTCATCAAACAAATATTGTATGTGTTAAGTCGTTTCACTCATGTCCAACTCTTGGCAACCCTATTAATTGAGCCTCGATTTTATGATTGAAAGAGCCCTTTGTTGATCATCCTCTCTCTTCCTGGGCACTTCATTTTATAACATCAGTCCATCAGTGGTTAAACTCTGGAAATGCTGAATCTATCTTAAATTTCTTTCCTATCTTCTGATACTTTGTGCAAAAGAATCATGGATTGTCTCCCCAAATATGTCTATTTTCAGACTCTTGCTAACCTTTCTGCACTTTGGATTCCACTCCTTTTTTTGTGCCTTTCCTGATACATCCATCTAGAAGGATTTTGGCACTTCTAGTATGCCATCCATGCAGGATGCTGCCACACGTTGCCATTAGAAAAATAATTATGCTCCATGGTAACTGCATAGCCAGCACCTGAAACAAGAAAAAGGGCCACCTAGCTGATCCCATGCCCAATCTGAGTCAGAAATCTCTTTCCCAATCCATATGCACACACCACACAGTAACACTCCACAGTAATGCAAACTTCTCACCATAACTAGAATACATACTCTTTGATTACAGAAACTGTTCTCACCAATGATTCTCCCAGGATATGATATAGAAATCAAAGCATAATAGGCTATCAATGAATATTGACTTAATTAATGCTCAACACCAAAAACATCCTGGTGACTTAGTTTCTACATACTAGTTTTAACCCAGCATCCTCTACTTGATTGAAATCCTTGCCCACAGTACCTTTGCTAAAATAACTTCCCAATTGTAGTGTGTTTCTTGAGTTATTCTTCTTTGCACATTTTCCAATCCCTTCTCCTGGCTCCATTTCATCAAATTTCCTCACCTGGTAAACATTCTTCAATTTTAATTACATGCTTATTGTGGTGAACCACAATCAAAGTAATTTTAGAAGGTGAGATATCTGCTAACTGTAAAGGAAAAAAGACTAATGAAATTCAGATATCTTCCCTTGCCTATTATCCAAATTTACAGCTGTTTGCATAGCTCTACTTAATGAATATAGATTTTTCATATCCAGCGGAATTCCTAATCTCTTCCTTGTTTCTGTTTAAAACTGTCTATCCTCCCCCAGAAATCAGGAAATAAACTTTCTTTTTTTAAACCTGATTTGCCTAGAGTTTTCCTCACATTTGCTGCAGAAAAATATTTAAACATATTTTGGGAATTCCCCTGAAAAGAGGCAGAAGAAAAGTAAGGAAAACAAAAAGGTGGTAGGTGATGAGAGATGGGGAGAGAGAGAAAGAGATCTCTTCCACATGGCTCAAGAATTCTTTCATGACTGATGAAAGTCAAACTATGGAGATACTACTAAGAATGTGCCTAGGTGACAGACTGGTTTAGTTTCTGTAAAAGTTCCTAAAACCTTTATTATAAAACTTGAAACAAAAGTAAAAATCCATTGAAATGAATCCCCTAGCTCTTTCAATCTAAACTGAATTTCCTTTCCATTTATTGTCAATCATGAAAAATCCAATGTCTTGCATAAAAACAATGTTTGTAGAATATATACATACATCTGATCGTTTCTGAATACTTGTCTACAATAGTGGAAATTAGTTATCAGTTATAATATTTAATATTAAAGTTCTACATTCTATACTTTTAATAATTTCCCTAATCCCATGTTGAATCTACAAAATACATATAAAAGAACTCATTAAATCTGTAATGATTATAAAACATTTTATGTCTGGATTCATGCAAACTTCAGGTTTATGGTATTTCATCAGGATATTCTCATCAGTATTTACTTGCAATGGAAGGAATGGATAGGCTGTGATAGGAGAGTCTCACAAGAGCCTGGGGACACAGAGGCTGATTATTCTGTCTTATTGTTAACTTTTCAAAGTCCCTGGTTAAAATTCTTCATGGAGTACTTGCCCCTGTAGGTGTATATCCCTAAGTCTGTGTTGATAATGCTGGCCAGCCTCTCAGAAAATGCAACCATTGTAAGTGCACAGAAATGGATAAGGACACCTTTCTTACCACCATCAGCAAAATGTCAAGTACTCACACAAGGTTCAGAACATCCTCTCCACATACAATAGCCCACATACCATTATTAGCTCTAGAACAACCAAAGTTCTTCTCAGAACAAAAACCAAATACTGATGGACTATGATTCATGAAAATCTCCTTCCTAAAATCTCCCCTAAAAAACTTATTTCAAAACAGCACAAAGGATGCTACTAGGATGGTTTTGCAACAGTATTTATTGAACTCCTATGTGAGTCCTAGCTCTTAGTCCCTCATCAGTGATTTTCACAGTTAATGGGCAGACAAAAAGATTCTATTTTAAGAAAGGATAATGCCTCATTAAAAATTAGTTTCCATATATTATTCAAAGAACTGTTTTTTTTAGTATATATGAGTCATAGTAAGGTATCTTCTACAGATCTGGCTACCAAAGTTCTCTCTCCCATTTGTCCTCCCTGCAAACCCCACACACTGGGAAAAAGGACAGGCAGGAGGAAAAATACTCCAAGGCTGCAGTAATAGTTCATCCGTAACATATGAAATGTCTAGTTCTGTGAGTCACCCTGATAAATAGTCATCTAAATACAAACGCTTAAAAAAATAAATAAATAAATAAATACAAACGCTTGTTACTAACTCTGCCTGCACTGATACTGAAATGAGGAGCTAGGGAGTGTCTATCAAGCATTTAGTGTCCCAAGTGTCTCAGTGGTAAAGCATCCACCTGCCAATGCAAGAAACACAGGTTTGCTCCTTGGGTCAGGAAGATGCCCTGGAGAAGAAATGTCTACCCATTTCAGTATACTTGTCCAGAAAACCCCATGAGCAGAGGAGCCTGGGAGGCTACAGTCCATGGGGTTGCAAAAGTCAGATATCACTTAGTGACTAAATAACAACAAATAAACCAGTTGAAAAATAATGGCTCTTATCATTGTTATTGGGATAATTCTGCCTTAGTTTGTTTTCTTTGATAGGAGGAATTTTAAAAATGTCACTTATCAAATATCCATCACAGTTTAAATGACCATGAAATAAATTTTTCTCCTTCTCTTAAGAATTGTTATATAATTTATATATGATGTTTTCAAAGTTTCATGCATCTGGCTTCAAAAGATTGAAGGTTTCAGCAAAAAAGGGAGTAATACACAGGGGAATTCATAAATAAACAGAATATTTAAGAAAATGAAATAAATTCTTTCTACTGGATCACTAATACTTTCTTAAATACTGAGATAGATTCCTTCTTCATAGTCATATTGAACATTGGTGAAGATTAAAGAGAACTGGAAAAGACTCTCCATTTTTAAGGAGCCTTTTTTATTTAACTAAAAAACATACTTTATTCAGATTTCCTCAATTTTTACCTAAAGTCCTTTTTCAGTTCCAAAATTGCATTCAGAATAGCAAACTGCATTTAAATTGTCATATCTCCTTAGGCTTCTCTGGGTTGTAAGAGTGTTTCAGATGTTCCTTGTTCGATGATTTTGACAGTTTTGAGATGTATTGGTTGGGTATTTTGTAGAAAGACCCTCACTTAAGATTTGTCTGATATTTTCTCATAATTAGGCTAGAGCTATGGGTTTTGGAGAAGATGACCATGAATGTAAAAAGAGCCATTTTCATCACATAAGCTATTAATGTGCTCAGTTGCTTAGTTGTGTCCAGCTCTTTGTGAACCCCTGAACTGTATCCTGCCAGGCTCCTCTGTCCATGAAATTTTCCAGGCAAGAATACTGGAGTGGATTGCCATTTCTTACTCCAGAAGCTATCAATATGACATCACTATGACATCACTATTTACATTAAACTTGATCACCTGGGTGACAGTATTTGGTAAGTTTATCCGCTGTAAAATTACTCTCCTTCAATACTGCAGTCTATAGAAGGAACTAATTACGTACAGCCCATGCTTAAGGAGTAGAGAGTTAAGCTACATAAATTATTAGCAATGTTTTTACATTGGATATGTCTATTCTCCTTCATTTATTTATTCAATCATGTATTTACATCAGATGAATTTGTGAATATTTTATACTTCCTGTTATAATACAACACTACTTTATTTTGTAGTTCCAATTGCCCCTGCATGCCTTTCCTGGGGCTCCCAAGAACTGCTAGTGGTAAAGAATCTGCCTGCCAATGCAAGAGATGTGGGTTCAATCCCTGGGGCCCTTTTACATGTCCCCATTCATTGTGTTTTTGTTTGATATTTTCCTTATTTCCTAGCACTTTAAGATGCTCTAGGCTCATATTGAAGATTCCTGGCTCAAACCTACAATCAACCATTTCTCCAAGGAGTTGTGGTTCCTTTCACTGGAGAATGTATTAGAAACCAAGTTCTGAGAGCTAGGTGTGCTCACTGTTTCTAAGACCTCTCAGCTACCAGAACACAGAAAATTGCATGTATATACTAACCCAGGAATATACACAAATCTATAAACATTTTTGTAGGTTACCACCTTTATTTATATTAAGTAAACATGATTTATTCCAGCTCTTGCCAATCTGCAGTCTTCCTCACCAAAACCTATAACGTCAGTCTAGTCATGAGAAAAAAAAAATAGTGATTCAAATATTCTATACTCCTTTCATGAAATGCAATGCAACAGACAGGCAATATATTTTGGTCAGCACAGTCAACAGCACTGTTCTTCAGTGGTCTCTGCCACAGCCTTCAAGGAGGGCCTGGGTCAAGTTCAAAGACACAGCCATGACTTTGGATCAACTGGGGTGAAGAATCAGAAAGTTGGAAGGCGCTAGAATGAGTGGGCTTCATAGGCGTGATCAGGAGTTTGTAAATTATCAATGGATGTTGAAGTTTGTGAGGAATATTAAGCCACTCAATGACATAAATAGATCTGCAAGTCTTGGCTACAGACATTTAACTGCTGGTGGGTACAGAGCACAACAAAGCCACATTAGAATCCATCATGATGATTTTTTTTTTTAACTTACTAGGGAAAAGACTCCCATAGTCTAGCATCCTACTCATGTTACTTACTGTAGATTGATACAATTTAAACTGCAAAAAAAATTTTTTTTTTCAATCTGAAAATCAAGTGAGTCAGTAAAAAAGAGAACTTTATTTTCTTTTCTTCAGAAGCATACCTCCTATGTGCAAGGTAGAAAATGTTTAAGCCTGTGGTTAAGTACTATATTGCTCTGCAAATTTTCTGGCTCTCACATAAGATGCACCTGCTTTTAAGTCAAGGAGATTATGAGATGCAGAATCTGTCTGAGCCATTTAATATCAGTGAAGCAGGCAATAGCAGCAGGGGTATTTTTCATGACACACCTATTGAAATGTGATGCTATATTCAAACACTTTCTTAATGACAACCATTCACCCACAACATTAAGGAGCCTCAAATAAGGTGTTTTAAAATCTGGAGATTCAACTCCTGTGTCAAAACAACTCAAGGTGTAAAGTGAAAATGACTACTGGGAAACCAGAAAAGTAATAAAATTAGAAAACTGCAATAAATAATGTCAGCAGGGCCCACTGCAGCCAAGGTTAAACAATCTGTTCTTCAGGTATTATTAAGGCCATGAGACCTGAAGTCATGCTGGCATCGCTGTTGTGGGCATAACCTCAGACAGCTGGAACTGATACCCAGTTATCACTCTTTGTGTAGGATCTGGCACTGCAGTGCCTTTCTTCTCTTATAATTTTCATCACCAGTTACGGAGAGAATGTGTTCATTCTTTTCAAACCTAATGGAGTACAGTAGCTGGCACTCTTCATTTAAGGCTCATATACATGTCTGTATGCACACTCCTCCTCTCTAACGCCAAACCGAGCTTCAGGAAGATTAGCCTGTGACTCACACATTTATGAACTTTCATAGCATCTAACACAGGATGGGCCCTTATATGTACTCTAGCTCTAATGTACTACAAGACTTGATTTACTGAATGACAATTTTAGATTTCAGAAATAAGAAAGAAGCATACATAAATGTTCTGAAAACTTGGAGAAGAAAAATAAATGCAGATGAGGCATTTATTCAGTGAACAAATGTTACAGAACTTACATGAAAAAACATTTAAGAACACTGCTTTCAGGGTTTTAGAAGCAAACCTCAGGCATTTTTAAAAAATTCATTTTATTTGAGTATAGTTGATTTCAACATTGTGTTAATGTCTGCTATAAAGCACAGTGATTCAGTCACACACACACACAGACACACACACACACATATATATACCCATGCATATATATATTTTTTAATTGGAGGATAATTGCTTTACAATGTTATGTTGGTTTCTGCTGTACAAAAACATGAATCAGCTATAAGTATACATATTTCCCCTTCTTCTTGAGCCTCCCTCCCATCACTCCCCTATCCTACCCTCTAGGTCGTCACAGAACACAGCATATATATTTTACACATGATACTGTATATATGCCACTGCTAATCTCTTAATTCATCCCACCCTCTCCTTCCCTCACTGTATCCACAAATCTATTCTCTATGTCTGTGTCTCTATTTCTTCCCTGTGAATAGGTTCATCAGTATCATTTTTCTAGAATCCATCGTTTATCATATTCTTTTCCACACCTTATTTGAGGCTCCTTAATATTGTGGGTGAATAGTTGTTGTTAATAAATTGCCTAAATATAGCATCACGTTTCAATAGGTGTGTCATGAAAAACACCCCTGCTGCTGTTGCCTGCTCTACTGACATTAAATTGGCAGATATTATACCACTAAATATAGTTCCCTGTGATATACAGTAGGATCTTGTAATTTATGGGGCTTCCCTTGTGGCTCAGATGATACAGAAGCTGCCTGTAATGCAGGAGACCCAGGTTTGAACTGTGGGTCAGGAAGATCCCCTGGAGAAGGGAATGGCTACTTATTCCAGTATTCTTGATTTTTAATCCATGATTAACTCAGAATGACAAAAAGTCTGAAGTAACCATAGTGGCTCAGATGGTAAAGATACCCTGGAGAAGGGACTGGCTACCCACTCTAGTATTCTTGTTTGGAGAACTGCATGGACAGAGGAGGCTCAAGAGCAACAGTCCATGGGGTCACAAAGAGTTGGACAAAACTGAGCAACTAACACTTTCACTTGTTACTTACCCATTCTCCACATAATAGTTTGCATCTGCTAAGTCCAAACTCTCAGATGTTTTATTTTCTTTTTCTTCATTAGCAAACTAAACCTCTCACTGACACAGGAATTACATATTAATACCTGATAAGTTACCTCAAACCATCAACCCTAAGAACTGGTTCTGAACATCAGGCAGATGGAAGCAATCCTTTAACTACTGTAAAAAGAAGAATGCTTACAGGGAAAAGAGAATGGACTATGAGAAAATCTTAAGCAAAAATTAATATACATTGGGAAAACTCACCTCTGAGGAAAGTCAAACAAAGTGGGATCTTCTGAAAAAAAATTTTTAAATAAGCATGTAGCAGACATATTGGTTGTTGCTCAAAGAATACACCCCCTTCCTCCATGCCCCAGGCATTAGGCGCCCAGCCTCAGCACATTCCTCAAGGCTTAAGGCCTACCCAGCCCCTTCCTGTCTGTCAGTCACTGGGCTAAGGGTGTGTGTCTGTATGTGTCCCGTGTGCAGGCCTCACTCTGATCAAAGGGACATGAGAGGGGATTTACTGGGGTCTCACAAGGAGATCCAACCAGTCCATTCTAAAGGAGATCAGCCCTGGGTGTTCTTTGGAAGGAATGATGCTAAAGCTGAAACTCCAGTACTCTGGCCACCTCATGCGAAGAATTGACTCATTGGAAAAGACTCTGATGCTGGAAGGGATTGGGGGCAGGAGAAGGGGACGACAGAGGATGAGATGGTTGGATGGCATCACTGACTCGATGGACGTGAGTCTGAGTGAACTCCGGGAGTTGGTGATGGACAGGGAGGCCTGGCATGCTGCAATTCATAGGGTCGCAAAAAGTCGGACACAACTGAGCAACTGAACTGAACTGAACAATTTACTGGAGAGATTTTCTTCTCTGGAGAGAAAAAGAATTTTTGACACTATCTTACTTAGTCCTTTAACACCAACTTTCATATGAGAACAGGCAATTTTTGACCCCTAAGAGGCACTAACACTCTAGAGTGATGAGAGAAGAACAAGAGGCTGGGCCCCTGATGGCCTCATGGAGCCTCTAACGAACCTGGCCTGCTTTCCTGCAGACTTCTCACTCAGAAACAAGAAAGGTTCATGACTTTATCACTATTGGTTAAGTTCATTCAAATTTACACAGCAGATATAGAGCCTTTAGAAAATATAAAGGAAGGAGTAATAAACATAAAGCAAACCATGAATTAAGTAGCAAAATGGTAAATATGAGTCAGATACAGCTATCTGATTAAATATAGCCAAACAGAAATCTGAAAATGAAAATTGTAAACATTAATGAAATAGACTGGACAAATGCCAACCTACAGAGAAAATGAATGAAGAAAGCATAGAAAGATTAATAAATGAAAAATACAGAAAAGTTAAAAGAGAATATATTAAGTGGTTCCAATATAAGCCTAATGTGCATACACGCTAACTGGTTTCAGTTGTGTCCGATTCTGCAACCCTATGGACAGTAGCCCGCCAGGCTCCTCTGTCCATGGTATTCTCCAGGCAAGAATACTGGAGTGGGTTGCCATGCCCTCCTCCAGCAAATCTTCCCAACCCAGGGTTTGAACCCACGTCTCCTGCATTGCAGGTGGATTCTTTACTGCTGAGCCACCTGAGAAGCCTGTATATACACATATATAGAAGTGCATACATGTGTATAACGTAGGAGAAATAAAGTTTAAAATGTACAACATCACAACTTAGTCTGGCGTTAATTCCTCCAAACATGAAAGGTGTAAACTTGTACACAATTTTCAGTTTCCATTTCCACCTCGGCAAAACAGGTTCTCCTGTCAGGAGAGGAATGTCAGGAATATATTCCATAACACAGCACATATGATTTAAAATGTACTATATTTTTAGTAAGTGTTTGATCAAAGTGAAATATTTAATGAAGTCCAATTAGTCCATTGCCTTTTAAATCATGGAATATTTCAATAAAGCAAGAGGGTCATATGGGCTCAACTTCTTTGTATAGAAAAGTCAGCTGTTTAAGTCATTTTTAAATGCATTTTTTAAAAAACAGAAAGAATATTCAGGAGAAAATTTAATGGATATGGGACAAAGATGACAAACATAAGCAATGAAATCAAGACAAAAGAAATTATTCTGACATTTAAAAATAAATTATACCAAACTTTTGTCAGATTATACATAAGCTAAAGTTACTAAAAGAAAAAGTTTTCACATAAAAGTAATTAACAAGCATGCTGGTTATTTGAGAATCCAATTAAAAAGAGGACTGATTTATGCACATGCTAGAAAAAAATTAAATTTCTTGATAATTTTACACAAAACATTGATGTCAACAAATATTACAGAATACACTACATATGCTTTCTCTTCAGCCACCAGCTGACTAACAAGTGTCATAAAATCAGTGTATTTAGGATTAGCAAATGCTCAGGAAACCTTGAAACCCCATAAAATATAACAGCTGATACATGAAAGAAATTTGAGAGAGGTTAACCCAAATTTAAAAACAATCTTGTAAATTTATGTTTAGCATTATCAATAATTAGTTGTAAAGCTAAAAGACATTTTCCCAAGCTGTCAATAATTATACACATACACTTCAACCATGCTAGAGGAAAGATTAAATTATCATTTCATTTTTTTCTATGGAAAATGTTATATGGAGAAGGAAATGGCAACCCAGTCCAGTATTCTTGCCTGGAAAATCCCACGGATGGAGCCTGGTAGGCTACAGTCCATGGGGTCTCAAAGAGTTGGACACAACTAAGCAACTTCACTTCACTTCAGTAACTATGTAACATCCAGGTGAAGACTAGCAGGAGGGTACTCTTTCTGCCCCCTTCTGATGCCTATGTCAGAAGCTTTCTCTATCTCCTTTATACTTTAATAAAATTTCATTACATACACGCAAAAAAAGAAAACATTATAAACTTTTTGCATATGAAGAGGTGATCAAAAGGTATGCAGCCAAAAAATGTAGAAAAAAAGTATAACATTGATGTTAGGTAGTTAATAAGAATATTATTAAATTTTCTGAATTTTATGATATTTGTGATATTTATCAGTCTTCTAAAATTCATATTTTTTGTGACTTATTCTCATTCTAAATAAACATCCACATTTCTATCTATTTTCATATTCTTAATTCTTATTCATTTTCTTGAGTAGTGAGGGCTTCAAATTGAGTATTATCTAGGGTCCATAAAATGTGGATCTCTCCCAGAGAGAGAATTAGTTTTAACCAATCAATTCTTAGGAAAATGCTTGCAAAGCATTAAAATGGAAACTTTAATATCTTTAGATTAAGAGCATTTGATGTATGGCAAAACCAATACAATATTGTAAGGTAAAAAAAATAAATATAAATAAATAAATAAACACATCCAAAATAGAAAAAAGTAAAAAAAAAAAAAAAAGTGTTTGACATTTCAGAACAATGCAAATGAATACATATTATATAATCCAAAGTGCTTCCTAGTCAAATTAGTTAATAAACATGCAAAAATATCTCTGAGCCTGGAAATGAACCCATACATATACAGGCAATTAATCTATGACAAAGGAGGCAAGAATATGCAATGAAGAAATGACAGACTCTTTAATAAATGGTGTTGGGAAAATTGGACAACTACACGCAAAAGAATCAAAGTGGACTACTTTCTCACAACATGAACAAAAATAAATTCAAAATACATTAAAGACTTAAATATAAGACCTGAAATCATAAAACTTCTAGAAGAAAAATAGGCAGTAAACTCTTTGGCGTCAGTCTTAGTAATTTTTGTTTTTTTTTTTTTTTTGGATACATCTCCTTAGGCAAGAGAAGCAAAAGCAAAAATAAACAAGTGGGACTAGGTCAAACTAAAGTGCTTTTGCACAGGGAAGGAAACCATAAACAAAATGGAAAGGCAAACCACTTAATGGGAGAAGATGTTTGCAAATGATATATCCAATAAGGAATCACTATCCAAAATATGCAAAGAATTCATATAACTCGATATGAAGAAAAAAGCAATTAAAAAATGGACAGAGGATCTGACTAGACATTCTTTCAAAGACATACAGATGGCCAACAGTCACATGAAAAAGAGGATTAATGTGACTAACCATTAGGGAAATGCAAATCAAAACCACATTGAGCTATCACCTCATATCTGTCAGAATGGCAAAAAGACAAGAAATAACAGTGTTAGAGACAACATGGGAAAAAGAGAACCCTCACACTGCTGGTGGGAATGTAAACAGGTGCAGCCACTATGAAAAACAGGATGGAGATTCCTCAAAACATTAAAAATAGAACCATTATATGATCCAGCAGTTCCACTCCTGGGTATTTATCTGAAGAAAACAGAAATACTAATTCAAAAAGATATATGCCTGTGTTCACTACAGCATTATTTACAATAGTTAAGATACAGAAAAAATCTAAAGAGAAAATGAAAGTCACTCAGTCGTGTCCAACTCTTTGTGACCTCATGGATTGTACAGTCCATTGAATTCTCCAGGCCAGAATACTGGAGTGGGAAGCTGTTCCCTTCTCCAGGGGATCTTCCCAAACTGGATCAAACCCAGGTATCCCACATTGCAGGCGGGTTCTTTACCAGCTGAGCTACCAGGGTACCAACTGAGCTACCAGGGAAGCCCCATCTATCAGTAAAGAATGGATAAAGAAGTTATACATATAAATATATAACTTCTTTATACAGATATTCAGATACAGATATAAAACTCAGCCATAAAAAAAAGAATGAAATTAGTGCCACTTTCCACAACATGGATGGACCAGAGGGTATGATGCTAAGTGAAATAAGCCGGAAAAAGACAAATACTGTATCATTTCACTTATATGGGGTATCTACAAAAAACCAAGTGAATAAACATAATATAAACAGATATATTAGTATATGGAGAGAACAAACTGGTGGTTGCCAGAGAGGAAGGCAGTGAGAGGAAGAAAGAAACAGGTGAAGGAGATTCAGTTCAGTTCAGTTCATTTCAATTGCTCAGTCATGTCCAACTCTTTGTGACCCCTTGAACCTCAGCATGCCAGGCCTCCTTGTCCGTCACCAACTCCCGGAGTCCACCTAAACCCATGTCCATTGAGTTGGTGATGCCATCCAACCATCTCATCCTCTGTCGTCCCCTTCTCCTCCTGCCCTCAATCTTTCCCAGCATCAGGGTCTTTTCAAATGAGTCAGCTCTTCTCATCAGGTAGCAAAAGTACTGGAGTTTCAGCTTCAACATCAGTCCTTCCAATGAACACCCAGGACTGATCTCTTTTAGGATGGACTGGCTGGATCTCCTTGCAGTCCAAGGGACTCTCAAGAGTCTTCTCCAACACCACAGTTCAAAAGTATCAAATCTACAGTGCTCAGCTTTCTTTATAGTCCAACTCTCACATCCATACATGACTACTGGAAAAACCATAGCCTTGACTAGATGGACCTTTTTTGACAAAGTAATGTCTCTGCTTTTTAATATGCTGTCTAGGTTGGTCATAACTTTACTTTCAAGGAGTGTCTTTTAATTTCATGTTTGCAATCAACATCTGCAGTGATTTTGGAGCCCAAAAAAATAAAAGTCTGACACTGTTTCCACTGTCTCCCCATCTATTTGCCATGAAGTGATAGGACCAGATGCCATGATCTTAGTTTTCTGAATATTGACCTTTAAGCCAACTTTTTCACTCTCCTCTTTCACTTTCATCAAGAGGCTCTTTAGTTCTTCTTTACTTTCTGCCATAAGGGTGGTGTCATCTGCATATCTGAAGTTATTGATATTTCTCCCAGCAATCTTGATTCCAGCTGTGCTTCCTCCAGCCCAGCGTTTCTCATGATGTACTTTGCATATAAGTTAAATAAGCAGGGTGACAATATACAGCCTTGATGTACTCATTTTCCTATTTGGAACCAGTCTGCTGTTCCATGTCCACTTATAACTGTTGCTTCCTGACCTGCATACAGGTTTCTCAAGAGGCAGGTCAGGTGGTCTGGTATTCAGAGTTGCAAAATAAATGAGTCATGGGTATGAAGTGCAATCTGGGGAATAAAGTCAACAGCTATGTGATACCTTAGTATGGTAACATATTATACCTAGACTTATCCTTACACTTAAAAATGTATAGAAGTATCAGATCACTGTGTTGTGTAACGGGAATTAATATAGTTTTACAATGGCAACCCACTCCAGTACTCTTGCCTGGAAAATCCCATGGACGGAGGAGCGTTGTAGGCTACAGTCCATGGGGTCGCAAAGAGTCGGACACGACTGAGCGACTTCACTTCACTTCACGTTACAGGTCAATTATATTTCAAACACAAACTCATAGAAAAAGGGGTCAGATTTGTGGTTATCACAGTCAGAGGTGGGGGAAGGGAAAATCAGGTGATGGCATTCAAACAGCACAAACTTGCAATTATAAGATAAATAAGTACTAGGGAAATAATGTACAACACAGTAAATATAACTAACATTCTGTATGTTATACGTGAAAGTTGTTAATAAGGGTAAATTCTAGGAGTTGTCATCACAAGGAAAAATATTCTTTTTCTTTCTTTAATCTTGTGAGAGATTGTATGTATGTATGTATCTTGTATGTATGTATGTATGTATCTTGTATGAGATAATGGATGTTCACTAAACTTATCGTGATAATCATTTCATGATATATGTAAGTCAAATCATTATGCTGTATACCTTAAAATTATAGTAATATATGTTAATTATATCTCAAACTGAAAGAAAAAAATATCTCTGAAATGTACTATGATTTTTCTTATGTTTCAACAACGTGTTGTCCTTATACCATGACTTAGCAGAAATAAGTAACACAACAAATAAAACAGACAAGACAAAATAACACAACAAATAAAGACATTTGTGTTAACATTCGGCTTACTTTTCAATGCTATACATCCACCATCAGTCTCCCAATTACACAATTATATGTTTCATTTTTAATCTCTATGTATTATTTCTTTGGTCACATCTTCTGGAAGTATTCCTAGGTCTCCCAAAACAACAATTTCAAGAGCAGATTGCTTGCTGAATTGAATTTAGTACCTCTCTATTTTGTTCATTCTCTTCTCATAAGGTTTAGAGTAAACGGGATTCTCTATCCTATATTTCCCATGAAAAACGCAAAAATATGAATAGGCAAAAAGTGAGATTTGGCCTACATTTAGCTACGAAGTCATCCCATTTACAATAATGTATATTCAATGAACTCAGTACATTTACTCAGTACTAGAGCTTCATAAGGGCTTCCCAGGTGGTACGAGCAGTAAAGAACATGTCTGTTAATGCAGGAGATGTAAGAGAGATATGGGTTCTATCCCTGGGATGTGAAGATCCCCTGGAGCAGGGCATGGCAACCCATTCCAGTATTCTCGCCCGGAGAATCTCAAGGTCAAAGGATCCTGGCGGGATACCGGTCAATAGAGTCACAAAGAGTCAGACACAACTGAAGCAACTTAGGACACATGCATGCAGAGTTTCACAAATCCGAGGTGTTGATCAGCAGCAGTACAGCCTCATGTGAAGAGGCCAGGCTACACAGTCAGATAGCTTGCTCTTGTTTGAATTCAGATCTTGTGTGTGATAGCTCACTGACCTTAAGCAAGTTTTCTGACTATATTTCACTTCCCAACAATAAAATGAGGCTGGCAATAATAGTGCCAATATAATGAGATTGTAGTGGAGATCAAAAGGGCAATCCAAGTATATTGCTTAAAAAAGAATATGGCACATAGTAAACTCCTAATAAATGTCATCTTTTATTATTATTAATCACAATCCCTCTCTATCCACTGGTCTCTAATTCTGACCTAGAGTGTTTAAAGTAAAAAGCCAACCACATGCTTCTCTGGTGGCTCAGCTGGTAAAGAATATGCCTGCAATGTGGAAGACCTGGATTCGACCCCTGGATTGGGAATATTCCCTGGAGAAGGGAACAGCTACCCACCCCAGTATTCTGGCCTGGAGAATTCCATGCACTGTATAGTCCATGGGGTCACAAAGAGTCAGTCACAACTGAGTGACTTTCACTCATGATACAGTACCTGAAATACAGAGGAGCAAGCACAGGAAGTTTGTTTCCTCTTGAACACAGTAGATCTGGTTCAACTATTGTTATATTATCCATATATTTTTTAACACCAAGAATTATAGGCTGTTAAGTAAACGTATTAGAACAACCTCTAAAACTTGTAGTTATCTCTTCCTATTAAAAAAGGAGTGTGACACTGCAAACAAAACCATGTTATGTATACATTCTGAAAGTTTGGAAACAGTCTTACTGAAAACTGCAGGGTGATAAATAAGCCCAGAAAAGATTTGTAAGGCAGATATAACTTTTTCAGGTTGAAGCTTAATCACACATTCTCATTCTAAAAAGGAGAAATGATTCAGCACTCATGTAAACACGCATTTTTTGACCTAAACATCAGACAGTTTTATCGTAATGGTGGATGTTTTCATCTTAGCAAAATTGGGTGGCCAACTGGAGCATTACAAAACTGTTTTCAGTATTTGTTTGTGAAGAAATCAATTGAAGTCAATGCTCAAGCAAAAAGAGTCATATATCAAGATGGTTTAGATACAAAATCATGTAAAATTAACTTGAACCACTAACAAATTCCATTGTATTTCAATGAAATTTATTAATATTCACATAAGAATGTTTCTTAAAGGTTGATATTTTGCATTCTTTTGCCATGCTTACAAATTTAGGAAAACAATACTACACAAATCATATAAAAATAAATCTGCCACTCTCACAAATATTTATTAACAAGAATATGAAGATTAATTTCTCTGATTCAAGGATTTAAATTTTCATCTTTATAAATCCTAGATCCATGACTTCTTCAGTTTGAATGATTCACAGCAAATGTAACAAAAGAGAACATAAATCACAATTTTCTCTGCTGACAGTTAAAATGGGGAATCCATCAGATTTTCTTAACATTTTCTAAATTTGATTCATTCTTTAAGTTGCTAGGTTATTTTTATATTGATATTAGGCCTAAATCATTTTTAAAAATCAAATAATGCTTTACTTATTCCATGCTCTCATTCCCAGTAACTGAAGTCAAGCAACAGAACTTGTTTAAGAGTAATCTGAATACTTTTTTTAAACCTTGAAACAAGTATAAATTAACATTCAATGTGCAACCCTCACTTACATTTTAAAGAAACATTTTTTAAATAGTGTACTGTAGGGAGAGTGGATACATGTATATGTATGGCTGAATCCCTTTGCTGTCCACCTGAAACTACCACAACATTTTTAATTGGCTATAAGTTTAAAAGAAAATAAAAAATAAAATAGCTAGAAATAAAATAAAGAGTGTACTATATTATACCTTGGTCTTCCCAGGTGGCACTAGTGGTAAAGAACCCAC
Source organism: Bos mutus (assembly GCF_027580195.1). Lineage (NCBI taxonomy): Eukaryota > Metazoa > Chordata > Mammalia > Artiodactyla > Bovidae > Bos > Bos mutus. Next base: position 50,764,497 of record NC_091627.1, on the reverse strand, counting down.
CTGCTAATGCAGGAGACATAAGAGGCAACTTCGATCCCTGGGTTGGGAAGATCCCCTGGAGGACAGCATGGCAAACCCACTCCAGTATTCTTGTCCCATGAACAGAGGAGCCTGGTGAGCTTCAATCCATAGGGTCGCAAAGAGTCAGACATGAGTGAAGTGACTTAACAAAGCAGAGCACACTGTATCCTAAGAGCGAATCTTTAGTACTACAAAGTGTGGGTTGCCTCTACACTAACGAGGCAAGATTTATAAAGCAGCTGCTCATACACTGGTTTGTGATGAAAATGGTCTACCTAACCATAAAAACACCCATGTTCCCCACAAAAACCAAGCCAGGGATCCTAATTTAGCAACTGCTGTTCAAAAGTATTTGAGGACATCATTTATTAAAATCCAAGCAGCTTCCTCTTAGTTATCAGTAAAGCAAATATAAAATGTGTGCTACAATATATATCTTGGTCTGATCTGGATTAGTCAGAAGGTATTCAGGGAAAAATGACCATTTGGGCCGGTCTCTGACATATGGAATATGGTACTCAGGATACATTTATTCTACTAGTGTTGTCTACTCAACCATAAACATGCTTTTGAAATAATCAAACAGTTGCTAAGATCACTTTCCATCAGCACTGTGGAAAATGTGCTGACTATAAAGCATTCTGGAATAACATTTTCTGCACCACAGGTGAAAACTTGGCTGGTTCTACAGGGTTCAGGCAGTTAAACTTTGGCATCTAGGACAAGTTTACCACAGGCAAGAGAGGTAATCGACAGCCTTCACATGTCAATATACTGATTTTCAATGCATGATTAACTCAGAATGACGAAAATCTGGATTAACCGTGGTGGCTCAGACAGTAAAGAATCTGCCTGCAATGTGGGAGAGCCAGGTTCGAACCCTAGGTTGGGAAGATCCCCAGGAGAAAGGATGGTTACCCACGCCAGTATTCTTGCCTGGAGAATTCCATGGGCAAAGGACCCTCGGGTTGCCAGGGGGTAGCAGTCCATGGGATCACAAACAGTTGGACACAACTGAGCAACTATCACTTTTTTTCAAAAGTGTGGTTATTTAATCACTGACTTGTATAAGTCAACTGAAAAAGATGAAAAACACATTCTTAATAACATCAAGGTGTATGCCTCTCCTACTATAGGGAATTAAATGCTCCCCCCAAAATTGACTAACTGTGGAAATGGTTAAGTGAATGAACCCAGTTGTGATTACCTCTTCAAATTCACTCTTCGGAACTTCCAACTGCACATCTTACTAGCCCCACTACTTAAGATTTTTCAGCATTATCTGACTATAAACATCTAGCCCATTTACAGAAGCTTTTCCTGACCTCTGGTTATTAGGTACCTCCAAGATATGATCTCACACTTTTATAGTGCTGTTCACAAATGTAACTGGATAATTGTCTGCTTAATTCTGTACTTAATGTCCCCTTCCTCCCTAGATGAGCAGCTATATATAAAGGCAGTGGCAGCCCTTCCCTTCTTCCTTGAGTACCAAATGCTGCTGGCCAGAGCCCACCAGACGCAAATCCTCACACAGGTTGTTGATGACTGTTAACTGTGAACACAACCAGCCTACAAAAAGTACGGGCATGAAGAGAATAGCAGCGTTTTTATCTATGCTCCCATCCTCAAAACAACTATCAACAGTGTGCCAATTTTTAAAAGATGTTTTTTAAAAAGAATTATTTTGAAACACCTAAAGTTTCATCCTATCTTATCTCGCTCCTTTCCAAAAGTGATCTCTTGCTTTAGCTGATATGTATCGGTTATCAAAACGCAAGTCCGTGTGCCTGATGCACACTGAGGTCAAACAATACCAAAATGTCAGTTTGAAACAGAGAAAGGTTTATTGCAAGACCCTGAAAGCAGGTGAGTGGCTTATGTTGTAAAACTCTCAAATTAACAGAAAACTCTCAGCAAAACACTTTTCTAGGAAAGGTGAAGGAGGGGTAGGTTTAGTTGTTGGAAACTTCTCGGTATGAGATCCTTCGTTCTTGAGGTCAGGTCAGTTCAGTTTAGTCACTCAGTCATGTCCAACTCTTTGCGACTCCATGGACTGCAGCACACTAGGCTTCCCAGTCCATCACCAACTCCTGGAGCTTACTCAAACTCATGCCCATTGAGTTGGTAATGTCATCCAACCATCTGTCATCCCCTTATCCTCCTGCCTTCAACCTTTCCCAGAATCAGGGTCTTTTCCAATGAGTCAGTTCTTTGCATCAGGTGGCCAAAGTATTGGAGTTTCAGCTTCAGCATCAGTCCTAGCAATGAATATTCAGGACTGATTTCCTTTAGGATGGACTGGTGGATCTCCTTGCAGTCCAGAAGACTCTCAAGAGTCTTCTCCAACACCACAGTTCAAAAGCATCAGTTCTTCAGTTCTCAGCTTTCTTTATAGTCCAACTCTTACATCCATACATAACTACTGGAAAAACCATAGCCTTGACTAGACAAACCTTTGCTGACAAAGTAATGTCTCAGCTTTTTAATTTGCTGTCTAGGTTGGTCATAACTTTTCTTCCAAGGAGCAAGTGTCTTTTAATTTCATGCGTGCAATCACCATCGGCAGTGATTTTGAAGCCCCCCAAAATAAAGTCTGTCACTGTTTCCATTGTTTCCCCATCTATTTGCCATGAAGGGATGGGACCAGATGCCATGATCTTAGTTTTCTGAATGTTGAGTTTTAAGCCAACTTTTTCACTCGCCTCTTTCATTTTCATCAAAAGCCTCTTTAGTTCTTCTTCACTTTCTGCCATAAAGGTGGTGTCATTTGCGTATCTGAGGTTATTGATATTTCTTCTGGCAATCTTGATTCCAGCTTGTGCTTCATCCAGCCCGGCAGTTTGCATGATATACCTCCATATAAGTTAAATAAGTAGGGTGACAATATACAGTCTTGATGTACGCCTTTCCCAATTTGGAACCAGTCTGTTGTTCCATGTCCAGTTCTAACTGTTGCTTCCTGACCTGCATACACATTTCTCAAGAGGTAGGTCAGCTGGTCTGGTATTCCCATGTCTTTTAGAATTTTCCAGTTTCTTGTGATCCAAACAGTCAAAGGCTTTGGTGTAGTCAATAAAGCAGAAGTATGTCTTTTTCTGGAACTCTCTTGCTTTTACAATGATCCAATGGATGTTGGCAATTTGATCTCTGGTTCCTCTGCCTTCTCTAAATCCAGTTTGAACATCTGGAAATTTTTGAAGCCTCGCTTGGAGAATTTTGAGCTTTACTTTACTAGCATGTGAGATGAATGCTATTGTGTGATAGTCTGAACATTCTTTGGCATTGCCTTTCTTTGGGATTGGAATAAAAATTGACCTTTTCCAGTCCTGTGGCCACTGCTGGGTTTTCCAAATTTGCTGGCATATTGAGTGCAGCACTTTCACAGCATCAGCTTTTAGGATTTGAAATAGCTCAGCTGGAATTCCATCACCTCCCCTAGCTTTGTTCATAGTGATGCTTCCTAAGGCATGATCAGGTAACCATGCTGTGCTGTGCTTAGTTGCTTAGTTGTGTCTGACTCTTCACAATCCGATGGACTATAGCCCACCAGGCTCTTCTGATCTTGGGGATTCTCCAGGCTAGAATACTGGAGTGGGTTGCAATGCCCTCCTCCAGGGATCTTCCCAAACCAGGGATCAAACCAGGCCTCCCACATTTGAGGCAGATTCTTCACCATCTGAGCCACCAAGGAAGCCCATGAAAACTGCAGTGAGTAGCCTTTCCCTTCTCCAGGACATCTTCCCAACTCAAGAATTGAACTAGGGTCTCCAGCAGGCGGATTCCTCACCAGCTGAGCTACCAGGGAAGCCCTGGTCAGGTAACTATGGTAACTAAATTCCTGTAAATCTCCACCAAAGGAATATTATTCTCTGTTCTGACCAGAAAGGGCAGGATCTCCAGGCACAATTTTCAGCCTCCGAGGTCCAGGTCCTGTCAAAGTGGAAGCAGATCTCAGTTGACCACTCCCTCCCTCCCCAGATGCTGTCCAGTTGTCATGGCTGAGAGAGCCAGGTGCCAGGACCCAACGAGCCCTCAAACTCCTCAAGCCACCCAAACAATGGGAGCAGGTCCCACAGACTATGACCAGGGTGACTGCCACTGCCATTAGGTTGATTAGGTGGGGATGGGGGAGAGGGTCACTGCAACCTCACAGCCTGGGCCCAGCCAGTGGGCAGCCTTGTCAAGGCCTCTGGAGCCCTGATGTCACAGCCCCCAGCCTGTTCCCTGGCACCCCCAGCTCACCCCATGGCTGAGGCCAGGGATAACAGCTCACAGTAATGTTCACATGCAAAGGGCTGAGTGAGGCCATGCTCCATTATACAGAGACCTCATGTTTTACAGCAAATGATTTCCAGAACTCAGCAGACACCTATGTATTTATTAGGAATGCAGACCATGGTTCAGCTAAATTGAAACTTACATAAATGGTGTACTCTATATATTCATTTGCAGCTAGTATATTTTTAAGATTTATCTATGTTTTGCTCAGATGCTCAGTACAGTCCATGCTTTTGCAACCCCATGTACTGTAGCCCACCAGGCTCCTCTGTCCATGGGATTCTCCCAACAAGAATACTGGAGTGGGTTGTAATTTCTTCTTTCAGGGAATCTTCCCGATTCAGGGATTTAACCGGGGTCTCCTGCACTGGCAGGGAGATTCTTTAACCCTAGCACCAACTGGGAAGCCCTTTATCTATGTTGGATACGTATACATTAGATAATTGCTTTATGTACAGGTGCTATTGGTTCTATATAATTATACTGTTTCCATTATTTTTCATGTTATTTTATTTTTAACACCTTTATTTAGGTATAAATGCACATATTCAAAGTGTACAATTTGTTGAATTGTGGCATACGTAAAACCATAACCACAAGCAACAGTATAAACATAGCCTTCACCTCCAAAACTTTTCTGCTTCTTTACAATTTCCTTCCTCTTTCCCATGGCTCAGCTGGTAAAGAATCCACCTGCAATGCAGGAGACCCCAGTTCAATTCCTGGGTCAGGAAGATCCCCTGGAAAAGGGATGGGCTACCCACTCCAGTATTCTTGGGCTTCCCTGGTGGCTCAGCTGGTAAAGAATCCACCTGCAATGTGGGAGACCTGTGTTCGATCCCTGGATTGGGAAGATACCCTGGAGAAGGGAACAGCTACCCACTCCAGTATTCTAGCCTGCAGAGTTCCATGGACTGTCGCACGGGGTCACAAAGAGTCAAACACGACTGAGTGACTTTCACTCACTAACTCCCACTTTCATCCTCATCCCTTCTCCCTAGATAATGATTGATATATTTTTCTGTCAGAAGCTACTTTACAATGTCTAGCATTTTATATTAATGGAAGCATATACTGTGTACTCTTTTTTTCTGTTTTCTTTCATTCTACATAATTGAGATCTATACATGCTGTTTGTATCTGAGTTCATACATTTTAAATGCTGAGTAAGATTTCATTTCTAGTTAAGACTATGGTTTTTCCAGTGGTCATGTATGGATGTGAGAGTTGGACTGTGAAGAAGGCTGAGCGCTGAAGAATTGATGCTTTTGAACTGTGGTGTTGGAGAAGACTCTTGAGAGTCTCTTGGACTGCAAGGAGATCCAACCAGTCCATTCTGAAGGAGATCAGCCCTGGGTGTTCTTTGGAAGGACTGATGCTAAAGCTGAAACTCCAGTACTTTGGCCACCTCATGCGAAGAGTTGACTCATTGGAAAAGACTCTGATGCTGGGAGGGATTGGGGGCAGGAGGAGAAGGGGACAACAGAGGATGAGATGGCTGGATGGCATCACTGACTCGATGGATGTGAGTCTCAGTGAACTCTGGGAGCTGGTGATAGACAGGGAGGCCTGAGTCGGACACAACTGAGCGACTGAACTGAACTGAAAATTTTATTACAGGCATGTACCACAATTTGTTTATCCATTCCCCTGCTGATACACATTAGACTGATTTCCAGTTTTGGCTATTATAGAAAAGCTGTCATAAATATGCACTTGTAAGTCTTTGCGTAGACATATACTAAGTATATCTTTAAATTCTGAATAAACTGACAGACTGCTTTCTAAATGTTTTTATCATTTTACTTTCCCAGCAGCAGTGTTTAAGAGTTCCAGTTGTTGCACTGGAACTCCTCACAAAAACACAGCATGATTACTTTTTAATTTTAGCTATTTGAATAGTATATAACACATTGTGATTCTGATTGGCATGTACATAATGACAAAAATGTTGAACTTATTTTCATGTGCTTCTTTGCCATTCTTATACCTTTTTCAGTTCAGTTCAGTCTCTCAGTTTTGTCTCACTCATTAGGACCCCATGGAATGCAGTATGCCAGGCTTCCCTGTCCATCACCAACTCCCGGATCTTGCTCAAATTCATGTCCATCAAGTTGGTGATGCCATCCAACCATCTCATCCTCTATCATCCCCTTCTCTTCCTGCCTTCAATCTTTCCCAGCATCAGGGTCTTTTCCAATGAGTCAGTTCTTCACATCAGGTGGCCAAAGTATTGGAGTTTCAGCTTTAGCATCAGTCCTTGCAATGAATATTCAGGACTGATTTCCTTTAGGATGGACTGGATGGATCTCCTTGCAGTCCAAGGGATTCACAAGAGTTTTCTCCAACACCATAGTTCAAAAGCATCAATTCTGAGGTGCTCAGCTTTCTTTATAGTCCAACTCTTACATCCATACATGACTACTAAAAATCATAGCCTAGACTAGATGGATTTTTGTTGGCAAAGTAATGTTTCTACTTTTTAATATGCTGTCTAGGTTGGTCATAGCATTTCTTCCAAGGAGCTAGTGTCTTTTAATTTCATGGCTGCAGTCAGCATCTGCAGTGATTTTGGAGTCCAAGAAAATAAAGTCTGTCACTGTTTCCATTGTTTCCCCATCTATTTGCCATGAAGTGATGGGACCAGATCCTATTTGGAAGCAGTCTGTTGTTCCATGTCCAGTTCTAACTGTTGCTTCCCAACATGCATACAGGTTTCTCAAGAGGCAGGTCAGGTGGTCTGGTATTCCCATCTCTTTCAGAATTTTCCACAGTTTCTTGTGATCCACACCATCAAAAGATTTGGCATAGTCAATAAAGCAGAAATAGATGTTTTTCTGGAACTCTCTTACTTTTTTGATGATCTAGCAGATGTTGGCAATTTGATCTTTGGTTCCTCTGACTTTTCTAAAACCAGCTTGAACATCTGGAAGTTCACGGTTCATGTATTGCTGAAGCCTGGCTTGGAGAATTTTGAGCATTACTTTGCTAGCCTGTGAGATGAGTGCAATTGTGCAGTAGTTTGAGCATTCTTTGGCATTTGGGATTGGAATGATAACTGACCTTTTCCAGTCCTATGGCCACTGCTGCATTTTCCAAATTTGCTGACAGATTGAGTACAGCACTTTCACAGCATCATCTTGTAGGATGTGAAATAGCTCAACAGGAATCTTTCAGCTTTAGTATGTCTGAAAAAAAGGTTTCTTTTGCCCTTCTTTTTATTTTAATTTATTTTTTAATAAGACAAATATTTTATTTATTATTTTATTAACTTTACAATATTGTATTGATTTTGCCATATATCAGAATGAATCTGCCACAGGTAAACTATATTTTGGCTGGGTTTAGAAGTCTATGTTCTTTTTTTTTTCTTTTATCACTTGAAAGACATTATTGTTCTATCTTCTTTTTTAGTGTTTCAAATGGGAAATATGCTGTCATATTTATCTTTGTTACACTGCATATAACGTTTCTTTCTTTTCTCTGTTCATGTCATCTCTGTCATGCTTTGTCATTATGAAAAGTTTCTATTGCTGTGTTCTAAAGTTCATTAATGTTTCTTTTTGTGTCATGTCTAATTGACCATTAATACTATTTAATGTATTTTTCATCTCATTCTTTATAATTCTTATTTTTAGAAGTTAGTTTGCATCTTTATAAATTTTTTGGTATCTCTATCTATTCAAGCATCTGAAATACAGAGTTGATCGACTGTTTTCTTTGTCCTAAATATAGGTCATGCTTTCTACTTCTTTCCTCACTGTGTAATTTGTGATGAGATTCCAGACACTGTGCATTCTACTTTGTTGGGTGCTGGTTAGTTTTGTATTTCTATATGTGTTTTTAAGCTTTGTACTGGGACACAGGTAAGTTGGTTGCAAAAAAATTAAGCCTTTTGGATCTTGCTCTCAAAACTTATTAGGCAATATCAAAGTGTTGACAAATCTAGAGTTAATTACCCCTTAATACTGAGGTAAATCCCTCAAGTCCTGAAACCAGTGTCTCATAATTCATGAGATTTTTCCAATCTCACTAGCATAAACTGGTATTATCACTGAATGTGTGTGAGTACCAAACACACTTCCTTCTAATTCTTTTAGTGATTCTTTACCAGCCTCAGTTCTCTTCCTTACATGTATATACTCATCAGCACTCGGCTGATTACAAGTGGGGAACTCTCTGAAGATCTCTAGAATTCCCTCTCTGTCCTACACTCTCTTCTCCAGTATTCTGTCCTGCACATGTTAGGTACCTCAGTTTGCCCATTATCACATCTTGGTTTCCTCAACTCAGCAAGTCCACCAGTGTATGATGACAATCATGTGTCTCCACTGTGCCCCGAAAACTCTGCCAATGTAGAAATATGGGCAATATTATGGCTCATCTCTTTTACTGACCACCTCTCAAGGATCACTGTACATTGATGTCTAACTGCTATTGTCTTATAAACTGCTGTCGCACATAATTTAACACAGGAGCTAAATTTGGTCTCCCTTACTGCATCTTAAACAGGAGTAGTAATCCACACTGGGTAAGCCTCTTCTTCCTCCAAATGAGAACATGGTTAGTTTTCACTATAAAAAATGGTGTTGCAATCAACATGCCTATATGGCTCTTGTCTCCAGGGTATATAACTAGGAATTGAATTTTAGTATCACACGTACTAAAGATGTATACAGGTACATCTTTACTGAAAAATTATTCTCAAACTCAGCTGCTCCAATCTGTATTATTACCAATAACTTATGGTAATTAGAGTTTCCACATAATGTTCATTAACATTCCACCTATAGTACAGTTTTATTAGTTTATACTAATCTGTAATTTGCATTGCCCAGATTATCAGTTAGTTTAATATATATTGGAATTTGTTTCTTAGATTGCCTGTTCAAAAGCTTAGCCCATTTTTTAATTGAAGTATAGTTAATTTACTTAGTTTCAGGTGTACAACAAAGTGATTCAGTTTATATTATATATATAATTATATAAAGAGCCTATATATATATATATATATATATATATATATATAGGCTTTCTGGATGCCTCAGACAGTATATACATATAAATAAATGCTCTTTTCCAGATTATTTTTCATTATCACCATACTTGTGCACAGTCACTAAGTTATATCTGTCAGTGTGTGACCCTACAGACAGCTGCCCTCTAGGCTCCTCTGCCCTGAGACTTCCCAGGCAAAAATACTGGAGTGGGTTATCATTTCCTTCTCTAAGGGATCTTCCAGACCCAGGGATTAAATCTTTCTCTTCTGAATTGGCAGGTATGTTCTTTATCACTGAGCCACCAGGGAAGCCCATTTTTCATTACAGGTTGTTACAAAATATTGAATATAATTCACTGTGCTTTATAATATGTTCTTGTTGGTTATCTATTTTATATATAGTAGTGTGTATATGTTAATCCCAAACTCCTAACTTGTCTCTCCCTCCCCCACCCCTGCTATTCATACATTTATTTTCTATGTCTGAGTCTATTTATGTTTTGTAAATAAGTTCTCTGTATAATTCTTTTAGATTCTACATATAAGTCATATCATATGGTATTTGTCTTTCTGTATTCACTTAATATGAAAATCTCTAGGTCCATCAATGTTGCTGCACTTGGCATTATTTTATCCTTTTTCATGGCTGAGTAATACACACACACCACATCTTCTTTATCCATGCATCCTTCAATGGACATTTAGGCTGCTTCTGTGTCTTGTCTATTATAAACAGCGATGCTATAAACATAAAGGTGAATGTATCTTTTTGCATTACAGTTTTCTTCATATATATGCCCAGAAATCAGATTGCAGGATCATATAGTAACTCCATTTTTACTTTTTAAGGAACATCCATACTGTTCTCCACAGTGGCTACACCAATTTACCTAAAGCACTCATTGCTTCCATGCATGGTTATTTGGAACTCTTAATATAAGATGAGTAATAAGACATTGTGAGTTATGTTTTTAAAATTTCTACCTCTAGCACACAGAATCCAGAGGGCACAAACTCAGTAGCTGGGGTATGCAGCCTTAGTTGCCTGAAGCCATGTGAAATCTCAGTTCCCTGACCAGGGATCAAATCCACATTGGAAGGCGGACTCTCAACCACTGGACCAACAGGGAAATCTCCCACTTAGTTTTTAAATTGAATTTTTTGTCATTCAGAAGTTTTAAATTTTAAAATAGTTGAATACATCATTTTCTCTTTTTATAATCTATGTTTATCTTGTATAGTAACTTCTTCCCTAATTTGGGATTTGAAGTCTATCTTCTAAGTTTTCTCTAAAATGTTTACTTTCATAAATAATAAAAATGTTTCAGTGAACATTATGGTGCATACAACTACCTGAATTAGTGTCCATTTAACAGATTAACTGTGGCTCAGATCATGAGCTCCTTATTGCAAATTTCAGGCTTAAAGTGCAGAAAGTAGGAAAAGCCACTAGGCCATTCAGATATGACCTAAATCAAATCCCTATTATTTATACAGTGGAGGTGAAGAATAGATTCAGTGGATTAGATCTGGTAGACAAAGTGACTAAGGAACTATGGATGGAAGTTTGTAACACTGTAGAGAAGGCAATGATCAAAAGAATCCCAAAGAAAAGGCAATGCAAGAAGGAGAAGTGGTTGTCTGAGGAGGCCTTACAAACATACGAGGAAAGAAGAAGAAGCAAAAAGAAAGATATATGCTATTGAATGCAGAGTTCCAGAGAATAGCAAAGAGAGATAAGAAGGTCTTCTTTAATGAACAATGCAGAGAAACAGAGGAAGACAATAGAATGGGTAAGACTAGAGATCTCTTCAAGAAAATTGGAGAGATCGAGGGAATATTTCATGCAAGGGTGGGCACGATAAAAGACAGAAGCAGTAAGGACCAATCAGAAGCAGAAGAGATTAAGAAGAGGTGGCAAGAATACACAGAAGAACTGTACATAAAAGGTCTTAATGAACCACAACAGTGTGGTCACTCACCTGGAGCCAGATATCCAGGAGTGTGAAGTCAAGGGGGCTTTAGGAAGCATTACTATGAACAAAACTAGTGGAAGTGATGGAATTCCAGTTGAGCTATTTAAAATCATCAGAGATGATGCAGTTAAAGTGCTGCACTCAATATGTCAGCAAAATTTGAAAACTCAGCAGTGGACACAAGACTGGAAAATGTCAGGTTGCATTTCAATCCCAAAGAAGGGCAATGCTCAAGAATGTTCAAATTACCATACAACTGTGCTCATTTCACATGCCAACAAGATTACGCTCAAAATCCTCCAAGCTAGGTTCCAGCACTATGTGAACAGAGAACTTACAAATGGATAGCTGGGTTTCAAGAGGCAGAGGAACCAGAGATCAAATTGCCAACATTTGTAGGATCATGGAGAAAGCAAGGGAGTTCCAGAAAAAAACATCTACTTCTGCTTCAATAGCTACACTGAAGCCTTTGACTATGTGGATAATCAAAAAAAAAAAAAAAAAACAACTGTGAAAATTCTTAAAGAAACCAAACCACCTTACCAGCCTCCAGAGATACCTGTATGCAGGTCAAGAAATAATAGTCAGAACCAGACATGGAACAATGTTCTGGTTCAAAATTGGGAATGCAGTATGACAAGGCAGTATATTGTCACCCTACTTATTTAACTTACATGCAGAGTACATGCAAAATGCCAGGCTAGCTGACTATTAGCTGGAACCAAGATGTCAGGAGAAATAACAACTTCAGAGATGCATATGATACCACTCCATGGCAGAAAGTGAAGAGGAACTAGAGTCTCTTGATGAAGCTGAAAGAGGAGAGAGAAAAAGCTGGCAGAACACTAAGATCAGTGCCACCAATCCCATTGGCAATCGCATGGCAAATAGAAGAGGAAAAACTGGAAACAGTGTCAGATTTTAGCATCCTAGGCTCCATCTTCCTGTAGCCATGAAATTAAAAAATGCTTGCTTCTCTGAAGGAAAGCTATGACAAACCTAGACAGTATTAGCAGAGACATCACTTTGCCAACAAAAGTCTGCAGAGTCACCTGAATAAACTATGGTTTCTCTAGTAGTCACATAAAGATGTGAGAGTTGAACTTAAAGAAGGCTGAGAGCCAAAGAACTGAGGCTTTTGAATTGTGGTGTTAGAGAAGACTCTTGAGAGGCCCTTGGACTGCAAGGAGATCAAATCAGTCAATCCTGAAGGAAATCAACCCTTAATATTCGCTGGAAGAACTAATGATGAAGCTGATGCTCCAATACTTTGGGCACCTGATGCAAAGAGTCAATCAGTGGGAAAGACCCTGAAGATAAGAAAGACTGAAGGCAGAAGGAGAAGGGGACAGCAGAGAATGAGGTGCTTAGGTAGCATCACCAACTCAATGGACATGAATCTGAGCAAACTCTGGGAGATAGTGAAGGACAGAGAAGCCTGGCGTGCTGCAGTACATGGGGTTACAAAGAGTGGGACATGGCTCAGCGACCAAACAACAACAGGGAATAACATCACACATGCCACAACCAGTTTCTATGGTGGTTCAAGTGGTAAAGAATCTCCTTGCAGTGCAGGAGACAGGAGACTCGGGTTTGATCACTGGGTCAGGAAGATCCCCTGCAGTAGGAAATAGCACCCCACTCCAGTATCCTTGCCTGGAAAATCCCATGGACAGAGGGGCCTGGTGGGCTACAGTCCATGGGGTCCCAAAAAGTCAGAAAGGACTGAGCAACTAACACACTTTGCCACAACCAAGAGTTTACATACTGTAACTAAAGATCCTGCATGTCATAGCAAAGATCAAAGATCCAGAATGTTGCAATTAAGACTTGTGCAGCCAAATTAATTACTTAAGTTATATAAAAAACAAACCAAACAAATAAATATAACAAAATGGAAACAGACTTACAAAGAACGTACCACTAGTTTCCAAATGGGACAGAGGTAGAGGGATAAGCAAAATAGGTAAAGGGGCCTAAGAGGTACAAACTATCAGTTATAAAATAAACCACAGGGATATTTTGTACAGCATAGGGAATGTAGTCGATAATATTTTAGCAATTTTCTATGGTGCAGGATACATAAAAATTTGAATCACTATGCTGTACACCTTTAACTAACATAATATTGTAAGTCAACTATAATTTTAAAATTTAAAATAAAACATTTACTTTTCACATTGTCTTTAATCCATCTGCAATCAATTTTTGATATGTTGTGGATCTATATTATCTTTTTTTCCATAAGAATAGCCAAGAGTCCCAGCATCATTTACTCAAGCACTTTTTCATACTATGTAATGTCTCTCATTTATATATATATAGAAACATTCCTTGGCTCTTTAGTTCAGTTAGTCTGTTAGTCTTCACTAATACCTCACTGCCTTCACTACTAAAGATGTAAGATAAAGTTCCATTACTGGAAAAGCAAATTTTGACTACATGGGGCATTTTTACTTCTATGGGAATTTCAGATTCATATCATCACATTCTAAGAACAATTTGTTTCAATTTTTATTAAACCAACTTTAAATTTGTGAATTAACCTTTGAAGAACAGATATAATTACCATACTTATTTCTTTCATTCACAACTATTATATACATTTTTTGTTTCTTGAGCTATTCTTTTATGTTTTTGAATAAAGTTTTATAATTTTTTTCATGAAGATCTTATAAAATATTTACTAATAGTCTTCAATTATTTGTTTCAGGTACGGAGAGTGCTGCTGTTATTTATATGTTGGTCTAATATCCAGCAACCTTAATTTGCTCTAATAATTAGTTATTAACTTGGCCATGTTTTTTAATTTTAAGAAAACTGGTATCAGTTTTCATTATTTGCTTTGAATTCTTATAACTTTTGTATTTTTCATGTCTCAATACTGTGGGCAGAATCTTGAGTCAGTGGTAAGTAAAATGAGTGATAATGGGCTTCACTTTCTCCCAATTCCAAAGAAAAATTGTCCTGCCTTTATAGTTGTGTTATTTGATATAGATGTTTAGTTGATCCTTTTTATTACACAACTATTGTTTTCCCTTTTTACTCATGAACAGGCATTGAATTTAAATAGGTGCTTTTATTAAATGGCTAAAAGGATGATTGTCATTTCAAACACTATTTGATTGTGATGAATTATTGGTATTTATGAAACCAAATCAATCTTGAATTCCTGAAATAATCTCTACATGGTCATTATTCTTCATTTTTTTACATATAACTATGTCTATCTATGCACCATATTTTTAATTAGAATTGTATCATACACAGTATTTACTCTTTGAGAGTTTCCACGCCATGGGGAAGATTTTTGTATCTAGCTACAGAGCTGAAATATTTGCATTTTATTAGCAGCCTGCTTTTCAGTGTCCAGTGTCAAACACTTTTGCTCTGTTAAATACTATGGTATTTATCAGGTAATGAATATTTATACTAATCAATGCCAAGCTTCACCTAGATACTCTTGAACTACTTCTTCCCAACTTTGTGGCTTTAGAAGCTTTTGCATCTAACAGCTGACAACAGTACAAGATGGTTCCCTTTTCTCCACATCCTCTCCAATATTTATTGTTTATAGATTTTTAAAAGACACCACTCAGAATGGGAGAAAATAACTGCAAATGAAACAACTGACAAAGGATTAATCTCCAGAATATATAAGCAGTTCTTACAGCTCAATATCAGAAAAACAAACAGCCCAATCAAAATATGGGCAGAAGACCTAAACAGACACTTTCAAAGAAGACATACAGATGGCCAATAAACACATGAAAAGATGCTCAACATCACTAATTACTGCTGTGGCTGCTAAATCGCTTTAGTCGTGTCCGACTCTGTGCAACCCCATAGACAGCAGCCCACCAGGCTCCTCCGTCCCTGGGACTCTCCAGGCAAGAATACTGGAGTGGGTTGCCATTTCCTTCTCCAATGCATGAAAATGAAAAGTGAGAGTAAAGTCACTACAGTCGACCCCATGGACTGTAGCCTACCAGGCTCCTCCGTCCATGGGATTTTCCAGGTTAAGAGTACCAGAGTGGGTTGCCATTTCCTTCTTCTAGAGAAATGCAAATCAAAACTACGATGTGGTTATCACCTCACACCAGTCAGAATGTCTATCTTCATCTAAATTTCGAAAGTAACACAAAATCAGTCCAATCTATCTGTCACACTAATGCCTCTTGGGATATACCGAGAAACAGATCACTTTCCTCAGTCGTCCTACTTCAATCCCTGAAGTTTTCTTATGTCCAGGCCAAAACATTCTTAAATCCTTCAATTGTTCCTCACAAGACATGGTTAGGAATTCAATTAACATCTCTTTAACATCTAGTCAGCCAGGTTCTAAAAAGGATGCTTTTTCAAAAGTCAAAGGAAAAATGGCAAAGGACATTTTCCCAGAGTAAAAGGAAAATTCACTGTCTAAAATACTTCAAAAATTCTAAAATATCTTACTTAAAACTTCTCAGATTTCTCTAAATTGATTTTCAGTGTCCTATATATACAGTTTCTATTTCCACCATTTCTGACAATTAATATATTTTGAAATTTTATTTAAGAATGCTGGAGGAGGGTATTCAGTTCAAAGATATAATTCCATGAAGCAATGATGTCTAAAACATTATTACAGATAAAATCACATTAAATTTCCTAAGATTAATAGGTCCCAGAAAATCTTTTGGTAATCAATAATAAAATGAAATTTAGTCCTGTGCATTATTTATTCATAAACATATTATCATGAGCAGATTTATTTTGTCAACGTTATACAGACAGCAGCATACTAAATATTTATTCATACTTTTGTATTTATATCCTTAATATTTATAGACTTATTTTGCTCATAATCTTGATACATTTTAAAAAATATTTTAAACACAGACTAGCTAACTCGATACTTTAAAAAAAAACAAAATAAGGGGACTGATACATCCAACTTCAAGACTTATTATAAATCTAGAGTTATCAAGATGGTGTAGTACTGACAAAAGAATAAACAAACATATAAATGGAACAGAATAAGAAGGCCAGAAATAGACTCCCACAAATATATCAACTGATCTTTGATAAAGGAATGAAAGTAATGCAGTAGAGCAAAGACAGTCACTTCAACGACTGGTGCTGAAACAACTGGACATTCACATGCAAAAAAAGAAAAGAAAATGTATCTAGACACAGACTCCGTACCCTTCACAAAAACTAACTCACAATGAATCACAGACCTAACCATAGAACGTTGCATGCTCAGTCATGTCCGACTCTTTGCAACCCCATGGACTGTAGCCCGCCAGGCTCCTCTGTCCATGGGATTCTCCAGACAAGAATACTGGAGTGCGTTGCCTTGCCCTCCTCCAGGGGAACTTCCCGATTCAGGGATAGAACCCAGGTCTACTGCACTGCAGGCAGATTCTTACCATCTGTGCCACCAGGGAAGTCCAAACAGAATACAGAACAAAAAACTACTAGAAGATAACAGAGGAGTAAACCTTGGATAAGCTTGGATACACTGATGACTTCTTAGATCAAACACCAAAGGCATGATCCATGAAAGATAAGGATAAACAAGATGATCTTCACTAAAGTTAAGAAATTCTGACTGGGAACCCATTGAGAAGACAAGTCACAGACTGGGAGAAAACATTTGCAAAAGGTACATCCTGTAAAGAACTATTATCCAAAATATACACAGAACATTTCAAACTCAATAATAAAGAAATGAACAACCCAATTAAAATACATGCCAGAGACTTTGCAGATACCACAGAAAACATACACATGGTAAACAGGCATATGAAAAGATGCTCCAAAACATGTATCATTGGTAAAATGAAATTAAAACAATAAGATGGTACCACACTCCTATTAAGATGGCCAAATTTTGAACACTGACATGAAATGCTGGTGAGGACGTAAAGCAATAGGAACTCTTTTATTCGTTGCTGGTGAGAATGCAAAATGGTACAGACACTTGGCACACCACTTTGGAGAACAGTCTGGCCATTTCTTACAAAACTAAACATACTCTTATCATCTGATCTAGCCATCAAAATCCTTGCTATATACCCTAGCTTATATCTACACACACACACACACCAAAAAAAAAAAAAACTGTACAGGAATGTTAATGGCAATTTTATTCTGAGCTGCCAGAAGCTGACTGAATTGAGGTATCTTTTAATAGGTGAAATAACTGTCTTGTCAATAAGATACTATTTTTACTTGTCAATAAAATACTATTCAACACCAAAAAGAACTGAGCTATCAAGCCATGAAAACATATGAAGGAACGTTAAATACATATTACCAAGTCAAAGAATCCCATCTGAAAAAGTCCACATTTTGTATGATTCCAACTATATAACATTACAGAAAAGGAAAAACTATGGAGACCATAAAAACATTATGCAGGAGAGAGGTTATGGGATTTAGGGGGAAGGAGGATTTCATAAAACAGGTGGAGCACAGAACATTTTTGGGGCAGTGAAACTCTTGTATGATACAATAGTGGTGGGTATATATCATTATATTTATGTGCAAATCCATATATAACACCAACGTGAATATACAGCACCAAGAATAAACCCTAATGTAAACCATGGACTTTGGGTGATGACGACGTGTCAGTGTAGTTTTATCAGTTATAACAAATGTACCCCTCTGTTGGGGGATGTTGATAATGAAGAAGGCTATGGGGGGGTATGGGATATACGAAAAATGTATGTACCTTCTGCTCACTTTTGATCAAAATCACTTTAAAAATAAAGTTTATTTATTAAAAAAAAAATTCAGAGGATCTTGCGATGGAAGAGATATAAAGTTGATCTAAGGCCCCAATGTCCTGTTCTTAAAACTAACTTGGCTCAGTTCCCATTCTTGCACATTTTCTCTATGTGGACCTCTCTAAGGAGCATCTTCTCACACAAACAAATGCATATATACACATATATATGTACACACAAATGCAATTTATTTTATGAATATTTAATATTATTTCTAACTGGCCCATCAGATATCAGAGGCCCCATAAGCATAACAGTGAAGCCTTCTGCCTCTTCAGGGAAAGCAGGGCTGCCCACCTACCCTTTACAAACACTGAGCAGAGTGATTCTCATGATCTTCCGAGATATAAATTCCCTAGTATCCTTCAAGAAACAAGAACAATGCTCAACAAGTCTGTAAAACACTACTTTGGCTTTTCTTTACTTGTTTTCTGCAAGAAAAGCCTTGGAGAAGAGCAGAGCACTGAAAGGTTTTTGCATTGGACACTGGCTGTAGGTCAAGGATGTTTTCTGTGCAGCTTAGAGCAGGTTAGAGAGAACATAGCTTGAGCTCAGGGCTCTTTGCATGATTTATAGAGAGACAGGAAAGTATCTGACTTTTTAGTATCATTACTTAGCAGAAATATGCAAAGCAGCTGCAAGGAAAGGTACTTTTCTTTCTTCTCTGGATGCTCTCTGACATTTGTACTACTGAGTTTTCTTGCTCACAAGGTAGCCCTTTCCTTTTTGTTGCCATCTCTTCCCTGTCATTTTGCAGGCATACTGGTCAGCGGCACTTCAACGGCATCTTTTTCGTCCTTTTCCAGTGTCACTGCCCATTGTTCTCCTACCCAAGGATCTATTTCTTCAAGCTTTCTTCCTTTCTTCTTCATGTGGAAGCCATATCATTTGATCTGCTGACAGTTTTCTTTCTTCTTTAATACTCTTTTCCACCATTTTTCCTACCTTTACTCTGAGCTACAAAGATATGCTATCTCCTTCATAAACATCTTAATTCTAAAATTCATTTAAGCATTCACTAAATGTCTACTAAATTCCAGGCAGTGTTTCTGGTGTTAGGAATACAGGAATGCACAGAGCCCTTTGGGAATTTAAATAGTTCCCAGCCAGTGTGATAACTACCACCTGTAAAACACTATGAAAAGTAAAAGAGAGTAAATCAATGTTTACAATTTATGAATGATTTGTGAAAGACTTCCCCAAAGAGAATAACTCGGCTTGGTCTGGAAGAATAAATAAAAGGTTGTCAGAGAATAGAAATAGGTTCTAGCACAGTCAACAGAAAAGGCAATGACACCCCACTCCAGTACTCTTGCCTGGAAAATCCCATGGACAGAGGAGCCTGGTAGGCTGCAGTTTATGGGGTCACTAAGAGTCGGACACAACTGAGTGACTTCACTTTCACTTTTCACTTTCATGCATTGGAGAAGGAAATGGCAACCCACTCCAGTGTTCCTGCCTGGAGAATCCCAGGGGGAGCCTGGTGGGCTGCCATCTATGGGGTCACACAGAGTCGGATATGACTGAAGCGACTTAGCAGTAGCAGCAGCACAGTCAAAGACAACAAAATAGGCAAGAACAAATCTGACTCCACATTAGACCTGTTTCTTTCACTTTAACTTTTGTATTCTATTGCTTTTGCTTCCAGTTAAGAATGATGCCTAAAGCCTGAAATACAGAGGGGAGCCCATTCTCAAGGCTCTGATTTTTAAGGGTATGATGAGTTTCCATTCATATAGAGATAAAAAGTTGCATAATAAAGAATATCATTTGTCTTCTTGGACATTTCTAGTAACATCATGACCTGATCTATTTGGACAGTTGCAAGAACAAAGGATTCCAACACCAAGAAACCTGCCACAACCAACCACAGCCCTCTCTCACTTTGCTGTGATTTCAGGCAGTTTGGGGGTTTGGGGGACATGAACTACCTGTTTTCCTTGCATTGTCCTGCAATAAACTCTGCTCCAAACCCCAGCATTTTGGTACTGTTCAGCCTCACTGTGTATCAGACACATGAACTTGCATTTGGTAAAAATAAGGCATGAAGTTACTTAGGAAAGAGCATCATATGGAGGAATAGACCACAGCCATTTGTTAATTTAGGGGTTCTAATCAGAAATGCTGAAACTCTAGTACTTTGGCCACCTCATGCAAAGAGTTGACTCATTGAAAAAGACTCTGATGCTGGGAGGGATTGGGGGCAGGAGGACAAGGGGACGACAGAGGATGAGATGGCTGGATGGCATCACTGACTCGATGGACGTGAATCTGGGTGAACTCCGGGAGTTGGTGATGGACAGGGAGGCCTGGCACGCTGCGATTCATGGGGTCGCAAAGAGTGGGACACGACTGAGCGACTGAACTGAACTGAACTGAATCAGAAATGAAGTTAAAAGAAAATGTTGGGAATGGATAGTGGAGAATACTGCATATTTCAAGAGCTGGATCATAAAATAAAGACCTCAGGTAAGGCAGTGACAGCAAAGATTGAGGAAGAGAGAGATGTGAGACACAATTTTAAGTACTGTAATATAAATAGGAGCTTGTATGTCGAATACAGGGAAAGGAAGGACTCTAAGAGGAACACCTGGTTTCTGGCCTGGGCTCTTTAGGTTGATGGTAAAGACATCCACTAAGATAAAATTCTGGGATAATGTGACAATTGGGAACAGAAATTTTAATTTTAGATGTACTGAATTTGGGATGCCTATGGGTGTTCACATCTATGAACTAGCTGGAAAGAGGTCTGAAAGTTCAGGAGAAATTTGGGGCGAGAAACAGAGATTTGTGAGTCATGAGCACATCTGGTGAACACTATATAAATCATGGAATAGACTAAATTACCACAGGGACATACCTAAAGTAAGGATAAGAGTGAGACATGTCAGGTAGAGGGAAGCATATATTTAGGAAACGTGAGAAAGTCCTAAGAAAGGAGACAAGGAGAGAGTCAGACATGAAGCAGAACCAGGTGAGAGGGGATGACTGAACCTGAAAACTTAAGTCAGGAAAGTCAAAACTGGCTACAGTGTGAAATCCAGAAGAGGGTCGGAGTGGACCAAGGACAGACAGCAAATCTTTGAATGTGACAAACAACTAATTTTTGGCCTCCTTGTTCAGTATCAGCAAAATGCAGTCAGACATAGACGGCAGTGCATTAAGGAGGAAGATTAATATTTTCAAAAACACCTATATGAGTGAAGAAGAAGAAAAATAAAGGACCTAGGAATATGAGGAATTCTCAGAGGAAGATGCCTTTATTTGCTTATTTTCTGATAAGGATGGTGATGATGATATGGATGATGTTTTTATTGCTTTCAGAATGGCAGAAATGTTAGTATGTTTATAGGCTCAGGGTATGGATTTTGCATCAAGGAATAGATTTAAGATGTGGAAGAAAAAGAATGGTAGATATAAAACTAGGCCAGAGGCAGGAAGAAGCAAGGAGAAGGATCTTTTAATATATCATTTTTGAGAATGAAGAAAATGCAGTGAGAGCGGATGAGTTGTTGACAAAATCATAGGTACAGAGGATGGAAACAGGGATGTAAGGCCTGAAACCCTCAGTATTATCATAAATAAATAACCACTACTTGCATAGTTCATAGTATGTGTCAGGTGCTATTTTAAGTGCTTTGTTACCAACATTAACTTATTTGATCCTGGACAACATCTCTATCAATAGATGTTATTATTATCTTCATTTTACTGATGAAGAAAGAGAGACAAGAGAAGTTACATTATTTACCTGGGGTTACAAAATGACTTGCAGAGCAAGGTCTTGAGCCCGGCCTAGATGGTGAGCCCCTGTTCCTAAACTCTGGTTATACTCCTGCTCTAAACTGCTGCTGTATCAAATGTAAGGAGGTAGGAATCAGTAGGGAGATTCTGGAAAAAAACCTAAGGAAATGTTCTGGCACGACCAATTAAGAAGAAATTCAAAACAGAGACAGAGAGAAATGGATTAAAGACTTAAACATAAGATCTTAAACTGTAAACCTCCTAGAAAAAAAACAGAGAAAAAGTTTTACCACATTGGTCTTGGCAATGATTTTATGTATATGACAGCAAAAGCAGAGCAACAAAAGCAAAAACAAACAACTGGGACTATATCAAACTGAGAAATTCAACTGATGTCCAGATAGAGTCAGGGAGAAAAAGAATTTGGGAAAGTTCCAACAGACTGAAATTATGGTGGAATTAGAATATCTATAAGAATTTAGCACACTCAGTCGCATCCAACTCTTTTCAACCCTATGACCCCTGCTAGGCTCCTCTGTCCATGGGATTTTACAGACGAGAATACTGGAGTGGGTTGTCATTTCCTACTCTAGGGGATCTTTTTAAACCACTGGGCAACCTAGGAAGCCCTCACAAGAATTTTACAGAAAAGTTAAAAATATAGTTCCATCTTGTCAATTTTTTCCTGTGTTTATTCTTTTACCCAGATGCCCTTGTAAGGACAGAAAACTATGCACAATTTGGCTTCCCCATATCCTAATATTCTGAGGCTACTGTGTAAATACTAAATAAATACTTGCTGGGATGAACAAATCACTGAATTTACCACTGAGAGGCTCCTTTAAAAAGATCCTTTGGGCATCAACCCCTCTTGCAAATCAGAAAGGAAACTCAGGAGGACTTGACTTCTATAGAAAAATGAGTTAGATGCAGATTCAGACCTAGTATCATGGGACAATCACTGATTTTCTCCTTTTTCCTATATTACTCATAAACTTTTTCTTTGGGTCCATACAAAAATTAACATAGCATTACACCAGCATAGGCTTTGCATCCCTTTAGAACGGACAACATTGGAGAAGGAAATGGCAACCCAATCCAGTGTTCTTGCCTGGAGAATCCCATAGACGGGGGAGCCTGGTGGGCTGCCGTCTGTGGGGTCACACAGAGTCGGACATGAATGAAATGACTTAGCAGCAGCAGCAGCAGCAGAACAGACAACACATTCTAGCAGTAGTTATCTACTCTTCCTTTCCCCAACTTGCAGTCATTGAATATAAAGATTTCCCCCAGGATCTTGAGAGCTATCACTGGCTCCCTATATGTCTCAGACCAGCTCCTGGCTCCAAACTGAGATGGCAAATCACCAAGAAACCTCAAATGAAAGATCTGAGGTCTTGAATGACATCTATGTATTTAAAAATCTAGAAGTTGCACATCGTTATTCTAACAAGAGCAATGGAAATGGACATGGTTGTTTCTTCTACTGTTAACTGCACCTGGGGAATTCTGGTACTCCCCTTTCAATCATCATGGTTCAGAACAGGCTAAGGTCACCACCATGCCATGTAACCAAGCCTGGCCAATTAGAGCATGACAGCTGGGCACCACAGCAATAGGTTCAAAAACAGCATGTGGCTTAGCAACAATCAGAGATTGGGTGTGATATTGTTGGGACTTTTGGAAGAGATGTTTTCTTTCTGTTGGAGCTTCCAGAGGTAAGCAGGTGAAATTACCACAAAGAGCCTGAGACTGAAGGTAACAGAGATGAAAGCAAACCCAAGAGGTAAAAATAGACCAGGGTTCAATCAAGTCTAAAGCCATGCAACCCTTGGCCATTATGGTTATAAAAGATTGAGAAATTCCTTTTGTGCATTAAAATATTTTTTCTTGACTTATGAAGGCAAGAGTTTGCTTGGGTGTGTGTGTGTGAGAGAGAGAGATGGTGCTTTTGAATGTGGAAGAAGATCAGAAAATTAAACTTTAAAAAATAAAACTACCTCAATATCAAAGTTTTCTCACAACACAGAAGAGCATTTCCCCACGTTAGTTGCTCAGTTGTGTCTGATTCTCTCTGATCCTACAGACTGTAGCCCACCAGGCTCCTCTGTCCATGGAGTTCTCCAAGCAAGAATACTGGAGTGGGTAGCCATGTGCTTCTTCAGGGGATCTTCCCACCCAGGATTGAATCTGGTTCTCCTGCACTGCAGACAGACTCTTTACCATGTGAGCCACCACACACAAACAACTATTCATCTGGCACTGCAGCAAAAAGCACCTTGTTGCCTCACATTCTTTCAAGAGAGAACAGAAAGGGGAAATGACAGTGAGTGGGAGAAAGAGAGATGGTTTAACTTTTCTAATCCAGGAAAGAACTATATTAAAGCCAGCTCTAATGATCGCCTTTGGGGTAAAAAGTGAAAAGGGGGTAAAAAATGAAAAGGAAGTAAAAAGAAAACAAACAAGTTAGTCAATATCAAAAGAAACAACTAATAAATCATTTCTATAAGAACATACTCTTAGAACAGGCTATATGTGTGTTAGTCGCTCAGTAGTGTCCAAATTTTTGCGATCCCATGGATTATAACCCTCCAGGCTCCTCTGTCCATGGGATTCTTCAGGCAAGAATACTGGAGTGGATTGCCATTTCCTTCTCTAGAGGATCTTCCCGACCCAGGGATAGAACCCAGGTCTCCTGCATTGCAGGCAGATTCTTTACTGTTTGAGCTACAAGAAATCTATTTATTTTATGTATGAGTAGAATAGCCTACTCATATATAAAATGCAGATTCGTTTTCCTAAAGCAATACCAGCATCTCTCAAAACCTCCCTCAGGACACTAATATCTCCTCAGAACGGTTAGCCTTTTAAGCTCCAAAAGACTGACAAAGATAAAATAAGAAAGAAATGTGATCCACTGACAAGCAGTCAGCAGCAGAGTTCTTTCTAGGATATTTCTGGGAAGGAATCAACATAGGTATTCTTCACTGTTTGAAAGTTCACTTTTTGCCACCTCACTTTTTATAAAAGACCTACATTAGTATCTGCTTTTGCTAATAGAAAGAGGTCTGAAAAGGATTTTTGCATTTACAAACAAAGGTGAAAATCAAAATTAGCACATTCAGGACATGGTTTTCAGTGAGCCCTTACAGAAACACCCTAAGCAGCAAGAATGGTCCTGCCAAGCTCCTTCCTGGGAACTACACTCTGCAACTCAGTATTAAGCCTTGAACTGTGCCTGTGAGCATCTGTGGTTTACCTCTATTTGTTTTGTGCATCCTGTTAGCAAGTTCTGTTCTAAGGTATTTGCTTCTTTATTTGATGCCATTTCAGCTTACGAAAGGTTTCATAACAATGTTCTACTTCTGGGTAGCAGAGAAAAACCTGTATAAGAAATATCACTGGAAGACTGTTATATAAATAAATGCAAAACAATGACGTGAAGCTTAAATAATTAAAGTGGAATCTTATGACACAGTTGCTGTTTTGCCCCTGGAGGGTGTCTTTCTTCATGAATGTGCCTAATATACAGTCACCCCATGTCCTTGGGAGCGATAACTACATTAATGTCAGAAACATTCTAACACCCCTTTCAAGGTGTTTTTCTTAGCCATGGTTAAAAATTCCTCAAAATAACATTTATTGTAAATAGAATATATTTACAATATATTCTATTGACAAGCTTCTCTCATATAAATTGTCTCCTTTGATCCAGTACATTTCCAGGTAGTGTTCTGGTACAACCCAGAATACTAGGTTCAAGAATTAAAGTAATTCAAATTAAAATTACACAGGAAAAATTCAAATGATCATATTCATTAGTGGTAGAATTTTATGATAGTGTGCTTCTTTTTAACAATAAAAGCCTTGGTTACTGCATTCATTTTTATGGTGAACTTTTGAATTTATACACCAACAGAAACATGACCCATATCTCCTAAAGTAATAGAAATACACTACAGGAGAACAGAGAAGAAGGAGATAAAACAACACACTACATTCAGTCCTTGTGCTTAGAGCAAAACAAAATGGTGAAACTGATTATTCAGAAAGAGGGATTTAATCTGAAATGACCAAAAATTAAGTCATTTTTATATAAAAAAGGTTTAGATAATATTTCATTTTATATTTAATTTTCAAATAAAATACAACTTCTCCCTCATCTGATACATTTTTAAAAATCAAATTACCAATACTGCAAGACAATAATGTTTGTTGTAGCTCTAGTTTTTCTGTATCAAGAAAAAAGTAAAAGGGTCCTGACAAACAAACCTCTTATCAGCAAGAGAAAGTCTTTTCCTAAAAGAGTAAATGTCATATTGATTTTTTTTAGGGGGTAGGGGATTTAAATAACAAAATAGGAGTATGATGTGTTTATAAAAATATCTCAGACTAAGAAAATCCTAGACAAGACTAATGAAGGATATTTTGCAATCTAATAGTTCCCTCGAAACGCAAAGTTCATATCAATGTATTATATTAAGCATCTCCCCACTGGTTACAAAATATCAAATGGTCCTGAATAGGTAAAGAAATTCAATAAACTAAACTGCAGTGGGCTTTCATCATATTTGACTAAATAAGGACAGTAGCTGACGAACTATTTTAAAGTACAGTAATCTTTGTATATTAAAAAGCAGAGACATTACTTTGCCAACAAAGGGCCATCTAGTCAAGGCTAAGGTTTTTCCAGTGGTCATGTATGGATGTGAGAGTTGGACTGTGAAGAAAGCTGAACACCAAAGAATTGATGCTTTTGAACTGTGGTGTTGGAGAAGACTCTTGAGAGTCCTTGGACTGCAAGAAGATCCAACCAGCCCATTATAAAGGAGATCAGTCCTGGAATTTCTTTGGAAGGAATGATGCTAAAGCTGAAACTCCAGAACTTTGGCCATCTCATGCGAAGAGCTGACTCACTGGAAAAGACTCTGATGCTGGGAGGGATTGGGGGCAGGAGGAGAAAGGGACGACAGAGGATGAGATGGCTGGATGGCATCACCGACTCGATGGACGTTGAGTCTGAGTGAACTCCGGGAGTTGGTGATGGACAGGGAGGCCTGGTGTGCTGCGATTCATGGGGTCGCAAAGAGTCAGACACGACTGAGCGACTGAACTGAACTGAACTGAATCTTTGTATTCCCTCAGAAAAGCTACAAGAAACCTAGGAACAAGAAAAAGTACTTCCAAAAAACACATATGCTTGTGAAATATGGGCCAGCGGAGCATGATTAACAAGAAGATCCCCTGGAGCAGGAAATGGCAACCTACTCCAGTATTCTTGACTGGGAAATCCCATGGATAGAGGAGCTTGGCGGCCTACAATCCATGGGGTTGCAAAGAGTCAGACATGACTGAGAAACTAAACAGCAGCAATAGCAGGATTAAATGTATGTGTTTCAAAAAGTCTTAAGGGGGAGAAAAGCTCACAGGTCTCCTCAAAGGAGTAGTTACAGCAGGTGTAACAAATGAAACCTGTTTTCCTAGGATTTAAAGAAACCTTTATCTTTTAAATCCCTTTGCATTCAAACGTGTAACCTCTGGGGGAAGTGGGGTAGAGAAGGGTAGGGGGAGGGATGTAAAGAGTTAAGTACTCAGAGGTTAGAGAAAGCCAAGTGTCCTCCACAGTGAAAATACTTATTTTGATTGTGTGTACCTATAAGAGGAAGTTATAAGCTTGTAAGAGCTGCTTTCTAATTAAATTTGAAGATTGAACACATTTCTATTCTTGCCAAGATCAGTCTTCAAATTCCTAGACAGAAGTTAGAAGATACCTGCAGCTCAGTGAGATAGTGATCTTTGTCAATTTGATTTAAACCTTCAATAATCTTGCTTAGTTTCCACTCTTTCTGATACTCTGAGGAGTACACTGGTATCTCAGAGGAAAAAAATGGAAATTGCTGCAGAAAACCAACTGTGATTAGGGATGAACATCATTGTTGCCTTAATCCACAAGAGTACTATTTAGCATATATTTCACTTCTTTCTTTATAGAACAGAGTCAAGTTCCTAACTTTTCATTTTCTTGGCTAACCTTAGTCTAGGACATATCTTAAACACAGTTCTTCCCAATAATATGTTTCCTATCTTCTAAATGGCAATGGAGGTTAGTGAAGTTTACCATAGGGGAAAAAAAGGATAGTGGTGGAGACAATTTAGATCGTTCTGTTGAGCATATAAGGATAAAATTTAGAACATAAAACACATACTTCTAATTTATAAGCCAATGGGTATTGTGATGAGGAAAACTAAAAAATTATTTATTTTAAAACAAAAGAGATAAATAATTTTCCAGGCTAAAATTACATAACATATATGCTAATACTCAAAACTCTGACTTTCTCATCACTGTTCTAAGCACTGTTCTCACCACAGACCTGAAACTATTTCTGGGGAGTAGTTTTGGCTTACTGCAGGCATTGGCCTTGGCTTACTTTGGAAGAAAGTATAATGGGCTTCTACTCAGGCATATGTCCAGCTCAGATGCCTCAATTTGAGGGACAGAGTATCATTCCTCCCAGGCTACAGTTTAAAATGCAGTACAGCTCATAATACAGAACTAAAGGATATTTCAAACCCACTGATTATTAGTAATACTGGTTGCTAATATTTATTGAGCTACTACTATGTGCTATCACTTTGCTGAGCTCTTTGATCCACTGCCCACTGAGCCCTCCAATACTCTATGGTGAAAAATACTATTAATTTCCTCTTTTCATCATCCCTTTCTTAATTTATCTGAAGCATCAAAGGCTAAAAGGTCTTATATCCATCTGAATATATGCTATCCTCTGTACCTCTCATATGTACTTATCTAAGTACCAATACTCTTTCCCAGTATTTCGTGTCTCAATCTTAACTCCACTGTTGCTGCAAGAGCCTTCAAGGCAGGTACAATCACAGTTTCTTAGGACACAAAACTCTAAATACTTGTTTATGGATGGTGTTTACCATCTCTTTTCCTTTCAAGGTAATTATATAAGTTTTTCTCAGTACATTTTTTGTACAATTACTTACTGCATAAAATCCACATATCTATCTGGAAACATTTTTCCAATTCTTTAAGAGGCTATATTTTTATCAATTTCTGGAAAGGATTATCAACTTTAAAGATTTCATTTAGCCACAAGATAATTGAGAATAGCAAGAACTCAAGATAGATTTTCTGATACAAAGAAGTACAAAATTGCTAAAATAGATGCAAATATATCTTAACTAGAAAGCTCAACCCAAAACTAAAGATCTACTATTATGAGAACTTAGTAGTAAGAAGTGAAATGATAAAAGGTGATGAAGAAGATAATAAAGGTTTGTCCAAGGGAACTTTTACATTTAAATTAGAAACCAAAATAACAACAAAAAATAAAAGCACTGGGAGGAAAACAAAAAACCCTAAACTAAAAAGAGAAAGGCTTTATGGAAAATAAAAACTACAAACATTGAAAACAAGGGATAAAACACTTCTGTGTCACGCATTAAAAAAAAATAGGGACCCGCCAAAGGCTGAAGAAGCAGGGGGTCAGACTCCAAAATAGAACACATCTGACCACAAGGCTGACAGCACTGACAATAATAAATAAGAAGGGAGGCCTTGGTTTTAGGAGATGACACTCTTGACAGAAAATAATCAAAAGAATGCTACACTCTTGACAGTTTGGTAATATCTGAAGATTTACTACACAGCAGAGAAGCGGACAGGCAGGGGTGTGCAGAGACCGACAATGCCCTCAGCACCCACACCAACAGCAAGTGAGAAAGTGGGGGCACCGGATGCCCAATGGGCCAGCGACCACTTCAGGAGTTCCATCTCCCTCCAAGGATTTGTATTCCTCTAAAAACCAGGGGTTTGTTTTTCAAAGAGTTTTAGTCACAAGTGCATTTATATAATCTATTTTCTGAGTCTCTTTGAGGGGAAGAAAACCAGAACATAGGCTGAGAGGAGGGTAGAATGAGGACTGACTCCAGAGGCAAGTCTGGACCTGTTACCCCTACAAAACAGAGGATGGGTGGGGTGAGAGGCAGCCAAAGCAGGCAGAGTGCAAACCAAGCTAGGGATCAGCCCAACTGTGCAAGTGCATTCACTGCTGCACCAGGAACTAAAAAGGAAAAAAACCACATCCCTGACACATTTTCTCACCAAAATGCCATTTGTATCTGCTGGCCAGCTCTGAAACAGAGTACCACATATTGAAACCAGCTCATGTTCCCATTCTTTTTATAATATAGTCTTGTAACAATACAAGCCGACTCATTTAATGGGGAAAGTCCAGAAGTATTGACAGTAAACTCAGGAATAAGAAATGTACATCCACTATTGCCATCCCTGTCTGCTTAATATTGCCTTGGTCGTGTAACCCAACTCAGTTAAGACAAAGCAAACAGAGGCATGGGAATTAGAAAAGAAGAGGCAGGATTCTGTCACACTACAAATAAGCGTCTTGAAGACCAAGTAATAAAAAAAAAAAAAAAAAAAACTACTGCAAAGAATAAGAAAGTGTGAAAGTGTTAGTCGCTCAGCTGTGTCTGATGCTTTGCGACCCCATGGAATGTAGCCCTCCAGGCTCCTCTGTCCATGGAATTCTCCAAGCAAGAATACTGGAGTGGGTTGCCATTCCTTTTTACAGGGTATCTTCCCAACCCAGGGATTGAAAACCTGGGTCTCCTGCATTGCAGGCAGATTCTTTACCATCTGAGCCACCAAGGAAGCCCCAAAAATAAGAAATACCAGTAAATTAGAAAATGTATGAATTAACATATAGAAAATAACAGCCGTCATTGTTGTTGCTGTCATTTAGTTGTCTATTTGTGTCCGACTCTTTGCAACCCCATGGACTGCAGCATGCCAGGCCTCCCTGTCCCTCACCATGTCCCATTGTTTGCCCAAGTTCATGTACATAGAATCGGTGATGCCATCCAGCCATCTCATCCTCTGACGCCCTCTTCTCTTTCTGCCCTTAATCTTTCCCAGCATCAGGGACTTTTCTGATGAGTCGTATTTTTCCATCAGATGACCAAAATAGTGTAGCTTCAACTTCACCATCAGTCCTTCCAGTGAATATTCAGGGTTGATCTCCCTTAAGATTGACTGGTTTGATCTCTTTGCTGTCCCAGGGACTTTCAGGAGTCGTCTTCAGCACTACAGTTTAAATGTTTTAATTCTTTGGCATTCTGACTTCTTTACGGTCCAGCTCTCACAACACTACGAGACCACTGGGAAGAACATAGCCTTGACTATACTTTGTAGACAGAATAATCTCTGCTTTTCAACACACTGTCTAGGTTTGTCATCACTTTCCTGCCAAGAAGCAACTGTCTTCTGATTTTATGGCTGCAGTCACTATCTGCAATGATTTTAGAGCCCAAGAAGAGGAAAGCTGTCACTACTTCCATTGTTTTGGCATGCAGTTATGGGGCTGGATGACATGATCTCAATTTTTCTTTAAATATTTTTTAGTCTTAAGTCGACTCTTTCACTCTGCTCCTTCACCCTCATCAAGAGGCTCTTTAGTTCCTCTTCACTTTCTGCCATTAGAGTAGTATCATCCACATATCTGAGGTTGTTGATGTTTCTCTCACCTATCTTGATTCCAGCTTGTAAATCATCCAGCCCAGCATTTCTCCTGATACACTCAGAATACAGGTTAAACAAATAGGGTGACAGCAGACAGCCCTGTCATGCTCCTTTCTTGATCTTGAACCAATCAGTTGTTTCATAGAGTGTTCTAACTGCTGATTCTTGACCCGCATATGGGTTTCTCAGGAGACAGGTAAGATAGTCTGGTATTCCCATCTCTAATATCTTTCCATAGTTTGTCATGATCCACACAGTCAAAGGCTTTAGCGTAGTTGACGAAACAAAGATAGATGTTTTTTTCTGAAATTCCCTCACTTTCTCTATAATCCAGGAAATGTTGGCAACTTGATATTTAGTTCTGCTTCCTTTTCTAAACCCAGCTTGGACATCTGGAAGTTCTTGGTTCACATAATACTGAAGCTCTGCAAGCAAGATTTTAAGCATGGCCTTACTAGCATGGGCGGAGAAGGCAATGGCACCCGACTCCAGTACTCTTGCCTGGAAAATCCCATGGATGGAGGCACCTGAAAGGCTGCAGTGCATGGGATCGCTGAGGGTCAGACACGACTGAGCGACTTCACTTTCACTTTTCACTTTCATGCACTGGAGAAGGAAATGGCAACCCACTCCAGTGTTCTTGCCTGGAGAATCCCAGGGACGGGGGAGCCTGGTGGGCTGCCATCTATGGGGCCGCACAGAGTCAGACACGACTGAAGTGACTTAGCAGTAGCAGCAGTGTGTATCTTGGAGAAGGCAATGGCACCCCACTCCAGTACTCTTGCCTGGAAAATCCCATGGATGGAGGAGCCTGGTAGGGTGCAGTCCACGGGGTCACTAAGAGTCGGACATGACTGGGTGACTTCACCATTAGCATAGGAGAGGAATGTAATTGCCCAATGGTTAGCACATTCTTTGGTACAACCCTTTTAGGGAATTGGGATGAGGATGGACCTTTTCCAGTGAGGCCACTGCTGGATCTTCCAGACTTGCTGACATAATGAATGCAAAACCTTGATGACCTCATCCTTTAGCCTTCATACAGACAAACAAAAATACTCTTAAAAGACAAACACTTTTAAAATCTCATGGAATGAAAGTCATGACTTACATAGCAATAAAAAAGACAAACTACTTGAAAATGTGAACATTTTACATAAGAAAAATATTTAAAGATCAAAAAACAAACTTGAAAGAACAGAAAGAAATGATCTATTCTTGGATAGAAATACCCAGTATTAAAGCAATGTCAATTCTTCCTAATTTATGTTGATCCCCATGAAATACTACCAGATTGGCTTTCTTCTTCTAGAGCTAGATAATTTCAAGAAGGTGAGATCAGTACATGCATTATATATACAGACCAAATAACCATAAAAAAAGTCCAGAAACCAGATGCAAATACATATAAAACTCTATGTACTTTTATACTTTGCTTTTCTTTTTTATTATATTAATATGACCTGAATTTGAAATAAGCAAGAATCACCGACCTTAACTGAAACACATTACATATAAAAAACTCATGAATTCATAATGACATGCAATGATAAAGGTGACAGGAAAGAGAAAAAAAATACACTCCCACCACTACCACCAGCCATTAATTATCATTAGAAATTTCAAGGAAACTCCTTTCTCTAAAAGTTATCAATTTCAGCTTTTCTATATAAACTCTAGGGTAACTGGGTAGCCCTAGTAAGTGAGGAAAGCTCTTCATTTACTGAAGAAAATCAACTGATAAATACAGACAAAGGAGAACATTAGCATACATAACTATTTTGTTACACCTAACAAAATAACTGATTCAGGAAAAGGTAAATGAATGCAACTATTAGATGAACAGTGATGGGAAATTTTAGATGAAGGGTAACACAGGCAGCATCTGAACCAATCATATGTTGTCAATCATATATGCCTCCAAAAGTGATACAATATGAAACAAATGGCCTATGAAGCATTTCATCAAAAAAAAAAAAATTGAAACCTAATTGAGTTTTATAAGCTGCTTTTCTGCTTATAAGAAAGATGAAGTATTGAGGATCAAATTAATAACAAAATGAAGAAAAAAAGATTTTCAGTTTCCTCAAACAATAAAATTAATAAAATAAATATGTGGGAGAGAGGCCAGTCTTGACTAAAAGAAGGGTCAGAATAAAGGGCCCATTTAAAGATTCTCAAGGTCCTCAGCAACTGCTGTTGTTAAGGCATCTCTGTATACGTTTTTGAATGGTTAAATAATTACATAAAATACTGAAAATAACAATTGTGACTAAGATGTAGAGCAACCAGAACTTTTATACATTGCTTTGGGAAATACAAAATGGTGCAGCCACTCTGGAAAATAGTTTGTGATGTTGAATAACGTTAAACATATACTTACCATGTGACCCAGCAAACCTAGGTAAATACTCCTAGGTGTTTCCCGCAAAGAAAAGACATGTGCATATGTGTGCTAAGGCACTTCAAGTTGTGTCTGACTCTGTGACCCTAAGGACTGTAGCCCACCAGGCTCCTCTGTCCATGAGATTCCCCAGGCAGGAATACTGGAGTAGGTTGCCATGCCCTCCTCCAGGGGATCTTCCCAACCTAGAGATAGAACCTGTGTCTCCTGTGGTTCCTGCATGGCAAGTGGATGGATTTATTGCTGAGCCACCCTAGTGGAACCCCCAAGAAAAGACACATCTACACACAAAACCTATTGCAAATGTTTATATTAAGATTTATTTGTCATCACCCAAAATAATCCAAATGAAAAAACATTCTAAATGTCTATCAACTTGTGACTGGATAAACAAACTGTGGCAACACCCATCATTCATATGATGGAATAATGCTCAGCAATGGAAAAAGAACAGCTACTGATAAAGGGATAGAGAAGGAAGTGGCAACCCACTCCATACTCTTGCCTGGAGAATCCCATGGACAGAGAAGCCTGGTGGGCTATGGTCCATAGGGTTGCGAAGAGTCAGACATGACTGAAGTAATTTAGCACTGATAAAGGGAACAACACGACCAATTTCAGAATAATTATGCTAAGTCAAAGGAGCTAGACTCAAAAGGTTATACACTGCATGATCAATTCATAGGATATTCTGGAAAAGAAAAAACTATGGGGATAGATAAAAATATCATTTGATTCAAGGAACTATGATAACAGGGAGGGAATAGATTAAAGGAGCATGACAGACCTTCTTGATTATACTGGTGCTTATACAGATAGATTTGTCAAAATCCATAGGAATGCACACCTAAATGAAGCAAAATTCCCTAAGTATAAATTACACCTCAATAAACCTGACCTTTAAAAGAGAGAGAAAGAGAGTGATAAAGGAGGAAGAGCCTAGGAGACATGACCACATACAATACATGCAATTTGGATTCTGATCAAACAAATAACTATGAAAATATATTTTTCAAGCAAACTGGAACACTTAATTTTGACCTGAATATTAGCTACAACCAATAAATTTACATTTTGCTAGATGGGGCAATGGCATCATTGTTATGTCCTTTTAAAGCCCGTATTTCATATTTTTAAGAAATGTATACAATAGTGTGTAGGGGTAAAGTGATATGCTTTATATATCATTCAGAAAAAACACAAGATACACAAAAGAGTCACATTTTAAAACTGGCAACATTTGTATAACTCTAGCACCCAGGTAAGGACTATATGACAGTTTATTACAGAAAAGAAAGAAGCTAGTCATATAAGCAACTTTATTTTGTATATGCTTGAAAATGTTTATAATTCAACATTAAAATAATCATAGTAAATATCTGGTCAGCATTTATTCCAAGCCTGGCAATGTTTTAACTACTTTAAATGTTAACACAGTTAAGGCTCATCACAAAGCTAAGTATAATTATAATCCCCATTTTATACATGAGAAGACTAAGATAGTCTAAAGATTAAAATATTTCCCCAAATGAAGTAGCCAGTAGCAGGCAAGCAGGCTCAGTCATCATTCTTAACCATTCCTAAGTCACAACATAGGTTATAAAGTTTGCTTATAGTCTGTATTATTCCTTTTAATTTGGTTATCATGTTGACACATTTGGCTATATATATTCATGCTGATCATTTTTTAAATTCTGTAATTTCACACTAAAGTAGAGAAACCATACTACCTGTAATTCTTTAAATTGCAGCAACATACCTAGTTAGATGAGGAAGAAACAAAGTGTGAAAGTTAATTTGTATATCATTTAGAATAAGATAGATCCATTTGAATCACTGTATATATATATATATTTTTGCCAGAAGAATGATTTAGTAAACGATAAAACTGATTACTCCACTGGTTCCTTTTCAGTTTCATACACATACCTTCAATTCTATTTTCCATCTGCCACTTCTATTACTGAAACAAAGAAGCGTTCTACACCATAAAACTATCCTGAACATGCTCATGAATAAGTAAGATGTTTCCGTACAGATACGGCTAATCACTCTCAGATGAAAAAATGGGAAATGGCAAAGGATTCATCACCTTACAGACTTTCACTTCTCTCTGTCTTTTCTATCCCTGAGAAAAATTAGAAACTCTGAAATCTAGCAAAATCAAAGTCATAGCAAAAACTAAGGTTTCTCTTTCTGGATTTGTCTCCATTGACAGGAAGTTAAAAATAACACAGGGTTGTATGTGTGATCCTTCTCTGAGGTACATCTCCAAGAGGAATATTTAAAAACAAGATTATGCAGGGATTTAATTTACGCATGAAAGTTTAACCAAGACACACTGATCTATGGAATAATTTGGGGCAATCCTAATAGCAGCCTGCTTTTCAGAGAGGCTATCAAAAAGTTACTTTTTGACACAAAAGTGAATACTGTGGGAAAATCAAATCACTTGGCATCAAAACTCAAAGCTATGAAGGAATTGTACTTCAATGGAGGTTTCTGATTTTTTTCCTCATACTTACATATTAATACTACCCATTCATCAGAAAAAAAAAAAACACTCTAGGAAAATATTATGTAATTCAGATTACATAAATTAGCCAACAGGTGGGTTTTTTTCACATAAGAAAAACGTTATATTTAAGAATGAGTCATCTTCAAAAATTGTATTAGATCTGTCCTTTGTATCCATGATCATTTTAAAGGGGAAAATCGGTCACCTTTTGTATTAATTTTCTATTACTGCTCTAACAGATTACTACAAATTGAGTGGGTCAAGCAAACACATATTTATAATCTTAAAGTACTGTAGGTCAGAATACCAAAATGAGTCTCAATAGACAAAAATCAAGATGTCAGCAGAGTTGCATCCTTTTCAGAGGCTGTAAAAAAGAAAACACATCTTTGTCCATTGGGATTGTTGCCTGAATCTAGTTCCTAGAGGTTGTAGAACTGCCTGTGGTTTCTTGATGGCAATCAGCTGCGGGCCATCTCCAGCTTTAAATGCCACTGCATTTCCTGGCTCATAGCTCCTTTTCTTATTTTCTAAGCCAGAACTGGCAGATGGAGTCCATTTCACATTGTATCTCTTCGACTTTCTTCTGTCATTACATTTCTCTCTTTAGACAACCTTCTGTACTATTAAGAACTCATGTGATTAGATTGGACCCGCCTGGAAAATCCGATGGATGGAAGAGCCTGGTAGGCTGCAGTCCATGGGGTCACTGAGGGTCGGACACCACTGAGTGACTTCACTTTCACTTTTCACTTTCATGCATTGGAGAAGGAAATGGCAACCCACTCCAGTGTTCTTGCCTGGAGAATCCCAGGGACGGGGGAGCCTGGCGGGCTGCCATCTATGGGGTCGCACAGAGTCGGACATGACTGAAGTGACTTAGCAGTAACCCACATAATCCTGGATTATTTCTCCAACTCATGATCTCTAACCTTAATCATGGGCTTCCCAGGTGGCCCTAGTGGTAAGGAACCTGCCTGCCAATGCAGGAGATCTAAGAGATGCTGGTTCAATCCCTAGGTCAGGAAGATCCCTGAAGTGGGGCATGGCAACTCAGTCTAGTATTCTTGTCTGGAGAATCCCACCAACAGAGGAGCCTGGCTACGCTCTAGCAGGTCACAAAGAGTTGGACACGACTGAAGCAACTGAGCACGCGCACACACATGCCGCCCTTATAAAATTTCATGCAAGCACAAAGAAGACAATTGCTTCAGTTGATTCTCATATGTATGCTATATAAAGGTACAGTTGCCACTAGTTTTCTTGAAATAGTGAAATTATTGCTAAATTCACTGTCTGCTAGGATTCTCACAAACTGGTATGGAAAGATATTTCACAGCTGCCAGTATTCAATCCCTCTGGCATCCCTACAAATCAAAACATCAGTTTTAAAGTGTAATAAATCAGTTTCTTCTCTGAGAGGAACAGCAGCCAAAAATTAGATTAGTTGTGTGTTCCTAAAATTCACATCCCTGGGAAACTGCCAAAGTCGTTGTATATAAAACTCCATTATCATAGTGGTATTTTTCTCCCTCTAGAGGTGAGAGGGTGAAACTATTTTTCATTTCTGCCTAATTTTTGTCACTTAGATATCTTCTTGTCAGCATTCCATCCCACATCCTTTTTACTTCTCCAAAACACATTTATTTAAGGATGCCTGGGAGTCAGGCATAACACTGGAATTTCAGTTCAGTTCAGTTCAGTTCAGTTGCTCAGTGGTGTCTGACTCTTTGTGACCCCATGGTCAGGAATTTGGGATCTGCTAAAACCAAAGATAAAAATATTTCATGAATGTCTCAAAAAAGGTGCAGAGTGACTGTGGATTTCTAGTTTCTCCATCTTTTTATTTAGCTTTTTATTTTATATTGGAGTATAGCCAATTAAAAATCTTTGAACAGTTTCAGGTAAACAGCAAAGCAACTGAGCCATACATATACATGCATCTTTTTTCCCCAAACTCCCTCCCATCCAGGTTGCCACATATCATTGAGCAGAGTTGCATGGGCTATACAGTAGGTCCTTGGGGATTATCCATTTTAAATATAGCAGTCTGTACATGTCCATCCAAAACTCCCTAATTATCCCTTCCCCTCATTATTTCCCTGACTGGTAACCATAAGTTCATTCTCTGTTGAGTCTGTTTCTGTGTTGTATGTAAGTTCACTTGTATAATTTCTTTTTATATTCTGCATATAAGGGATATCATATGATATGAAATTTCTCCATCTTTGACATCAAGAAGCAAAATCTCAACCTGAGATGGGATAGCTATAATGGGCCTCTCTTGACCACAGGTATAGTTCAGACCTACTTGTGCCTTTCCTGTATTAATGGCAATCTGTAGTATCTTCTGAGAGCAGAGCATTTGCCATTAAATTCTTTGTGTTCAGTGTCAGATGGCCCACAAGCTTGTGGGAGCTCTGCTCAGAAGAAATACCCTTCTTTTGTGATGAAGAACATCCGAGATTTGGAAGTTAAACCATATCGTCCTGATTTCGTCCCCAAACAGGTTTCTATTTTAAAAGCCAAAGCAACCCAAACACTTAATTTGATGACAAAGAGGGGACTGAAGAAAAATTACAGAAAAACTGACTCACTGGTGGAGGAGTTCAGATGTCTCATAAGCCCTATAGGCACCTTTAGTCAAAGGATTAAATCTTTAATGAGGCCTTGAAAAGAACAGTGAACTTCTGTCACCAAGAGGGAAATCCATGGCCTCAAGACATACCAGCATTATTACATATGGTTTCCAACCTGGCCTGGTACTTGATTACAAAATGAAGAGAATCCTAAGAAGAAAATAAAATGTAGGGAACAAAAAAAAAAGAATCAAAGTAAAGTACAACAAATAATATTAGTAGTGATGTCAAACATGACAGGAGGCCCAAACAAAATGAAGGTGGGCCACAATTATTATTAAAAAGGAGAGAGAAATGAAAGTTGGGATTGACATACACACTACTATATTTAAAACAGAGAACCAACAAGTACCTATTGTATAGCACAGTAGGTAAATATTCTGCAAAAATTTAAGGAAAAAGAATTTGAAAAAGAATAGATACATGTATATGCATAATCAAATCACTCTGCTATACACCCAAAAGTAACACAACATTGTTACTCAACAGCTCAACTATACTTCAATATAAAATAAAAATAATTTAAAAAAGTGAAAGTGAAGTTGCTCAGTAGTGTCTGACTCTTTGCGACCCCATGGATTGTAGCCTACCACCCTCCTCCGTTCATGGGATTTTCCAGGCAAGAGTACTGGAGTGGGGTGCCATTTCCTTCTCCAGAGGATCTTCCTGACCCAGGGATCGAACCCAGGTCTCCCGCATTGTAGGCAGACACTTTACCATCTGAATAAAAAAAAGACTATACCAAAAACGCAGAGATAATCAGTGTGGCTCTTAAATGCATAGATACATACCATATACAGAAGACATATCTAAATCACAAAAAGACTGAAAGGAAAGAAAATATGTACCACTTGGACGATTAGATACAATTCTTAGCTAGGTAGGTATTAAGAGTTAATATAACCTAGCAATTAAGATAGAATGTACTGACTTGGAGATTGTCCAAAAAGCCAGGGCAGAACAGAGAGTCTATAAACAGATCTGTGCTATATGGGAAGTCACTGTGGACAGAGGGTTTATGGCAGGTGAGCTTGGAAACACAGTCTACAGATGCTACTGGGACAACTGGTCATTTAACCATACTATGAAAAGCATCATTAGATTCCTACCTGACCCACAGATTAAAAATATTTTCCAGACAAATGATAGATCTGAATATAAAATGAAAAAAATTAAACTAAAAAGAAAACATTGGAGAATATTTTTCTGTCTTTAAGATTAGAATTCTTAAATAAGATGCCCTCTGCTAAAAAAGAAATCCACAAAATGCAAGTTAAAACAATGATAAATTATAGTGGTGTCAAAAGGCCCCATTAAATGAAAAAAATAACAGAAAACATTTAAACTTTATGCAACTGACAAAGGGATATTATCTTGAAATTACAATGAAGCCCACATACTAATAAGAAAAAGACAGATGATCTAATAGAAAAAAAGCAAAAATATCTAAACAGGAAAGTTAAAAAGCAAAATAATAATGAAATATGTACTTCTATTTATGGAGCTACTGAGTATTGGAGTATTTTTCACTTATTTACAATTTTCATTCAGCTGTTGGGCTGTCTAGGGACACTAGTACAGGTAAGGATTTCCACATGGCAGCTATTCATACCTCAATAACCACTCCTGATTAAAGGCACTGACGACATTAGTTTACTAAAGCATCATTTAAATAATCTATTCAAACATTTTCCACTTACATTTATCAAATGAATTTATAAAATGTTAAAGTATCAGATAAAAAGGACACAATATCACCTTCTTAAACGTAAGGGCTGAATTAAACATAGACTCCCCTATTTTTAGAACAGCAAATGTATTCAGTTTTGAGTGACTACATGAAGCAAAACTGTCATAAACACATGCAGAGTGCCAACATTATTAAACTGGTACCATCTTAAAATACCACTTACCTTTATACACCTGACCTAATTGGATTTCAAACTCATGGGGGGAAAAGTGTTATGCTAAAGCACCAAAGTAATTAATATTGTAAATTAAATTTTAGACTACCTACAAAAAATTATTTAGAAAGGATGAAGGTAATTCTTCTACTAATCAAAAATATTACATAATTTTTTTATAATTTTTTCAAGCTTGAAATAATTTGTAATAGTTTTCCTAAAGCTTGAAAAGACAAACATAACCAGTACCTTGATATATCATTGCAAAATAACCTTATATAACATTTCTAAATGAAAGCTATCTTTGATATGAATCCATATTTTCACAAAACTCAGCTAAATAAAGACATCTTATCTAAATTCCTAGCTACATTTTGATGTCATTAAATATCATTTAATAGAGTACTGGAAATTTTTATTTAAAAACAAATTAGTGAAATTAAACTAAAAATGCAACATTGCTTCAAAGACTGAAGACAGCATTAAACATTCTGAAAGTACCTAGGGGTGTTAAACAACAATCCTGCAATGGAGTCAAATTATAAGAACTTACAGGTGACCATACTATCTTAATGCTATGTAAAACACATGCCTTAAGCATGTGAACTATGGTTCTCATAGGAATATTTGATATGCACTGAGATCAAAAGGAAAACAATGAACTCAAAGAAACCTTAAAATGTAAAACCAACATGAAGAACTTGACTACAAACTGGCATACTCATATTCTCAAATGAGTAAACTTAAGTAAAATAAAGTTAAAGTGGAAGTCATGTTTCATGTTTTTAGTAGACACTTTTTCCTAGTGATGCATAAAAAATAACTTCATATAAGAAAACAAGGGAATCTCTGACCTTCTCCATTTATGAATGACTCTAATTTATTTTAATACCATGTTTAAATTCATAAGGCTTTTAATTTAGACTCTATAAATAACTGACCCATAT
This sequence comes from Bos mutus, assembly GCF_027580195.1. Taxonomy (NCBI): domain Eukaryota; kingdom Metazoa; phylum Chordata; class Mammalia; order Artiodactyla; family Bovidae; genus Bos; species Bos mutus. Next base: position 50,722,720 of record NC_091627.1, on the reverse strand, counting down.
ATTTTACGACAGGCTCAATGCCTAGTAAAGCTGTAGCTTCAAGAATAAGAGAAAAGCAAACACTAAAAATGAATGATATCATCTATCAATGAGCATGCACATCCCATAAGTTTAATCTCAGATATACTAATACCTGGTCTTATGAACAACACATAAATATATGAACCTTGACTAACAAAATGATGAAATTCTTGCTCTAGGCTCTTCAGATGGAATTAAACTAAAATAGAACATATACCTTTTTAAAGTAATATGGGTGCTTTTTTTGTTTGCTAACTAATATAAATCACAGATATTTTTAGCATGTCTAGTTTTAAAAATTTTATACATCTGTGTAACTACCACCTAAAATAAGACAGTAAAAAAATAGATAAAATGTTCATCTCCCATACAATCCCCTTTACTTCCTTCTATTTAATTCTACTCCTCCCAAACCCAGATAAATGTGGTTGATTTTTTTAACAAAGCAAATAGAACTATGTATCTAGATATCCCAATCAGCAATTTTACTGAATTGAAATCACCATTACTAACAAATTTTTAATCTCATTTATACGTGTTTTCAGAACCTGAATAGTGACAAACTCATCTTTTAAATGTTTGATTACTGAGGAAAAAAATTCCCAAAGTCATTCATAAATAAGTCCTTAAAAAAAAAAAGATAATTACAGAGAAGAAAAAGGAGGTAACATAGTCCAGATACCCAAGTGCCAAGCACTCAGCTAACCATTTTAGACCAATGCTCAAAAGCGCTGTTTATAGCAACCTTAAGAGACAGTTATGATTATCCTTATTCTGGAAATGAAGAAGCTGAGATTCAACAACATGAAGCAATTTAGCCAGGATTCCTCATTTGTAGACCCAGGATTCAAGTTCAGATCTTTTCCTCCAAAACTACACTCCAGGGAGACACTATGCAGTGGTTAACACTGTTTGGAGGGGAACACGAAGCCTCAGGACTTCCTTTCCCTCTCTCCAGGCTCTCAGTACACTTACCTACTGTGTGGTGATGGGAGGCAAGCCAGGCAGCAGCAGAAGGCTAAGCAGATCGACGATGCCAGTCCTGGGAAAAGTCAGACTGACTTAAAGCAGTTCATGAAAAATGGACATCTGGGAGCAAACCAGAGCAGCAGAGCCATCTTCCTGGAGCTGACTGGATCATCCACAGGCAGTGCTCTAAGAAGCACTGGTGAGGAATTCCACCCCACTCTCTCCAGTCACATGACCAAAGGTATGACGGTGCTTGTAGGATTTCAAGCTATGCTTCATATTCTTTGGGGAAATGACTCAAACCAGCTCAACAGAGACAAGATGATGACAGTTGACAACCTCAGTCACCCATGGCAGCCCAGAGGATGACGACAATGCCAGGTTTTTGTTTTGTTTTTACAATATTTTTCTGCTATGAGGGCAAAGTAGGCAGATGGAGGCACATGACAGGCATGGTAATTTCAACTGAGTGAATCAGTAAAAATATTTCCTTGAGAACAGATAAACTCCAAGAGCTAAGGGCTTTCCACCGTAAGAAGATATTTTGCTTTGCAGAATACCTAACAAAATATTTCTAAGTATAACACTGAAACTTACTATGTTCCTTTCAAAATGTCTGATGTAGGTAATCAAAGATCAAAATGGAAATGTTAGTTTTTTCATGCTTCCTTCCAGAATATGACATCAGTGCTTCCTTATTTCCTCAAGAGAATCTGACCAGATGGTATGGAAGGTAGATCACCAAATCCTTACAGAATCTCTGAGCATTTCTGAAACGTGATTATCAATATCCAGGTTTTCAGCAATGTCATCATAATTCTCTTCTTAAATGAGAGAGACTTGCTTGAGGAGAAAGTGCAAACAGTGAGCACCAGAGCTTATTTCTTAGAACTTGAAGGGGATCTTCACTACTTAAAGGACATCCAAAATTTCCTGACTGGATGTTGCTGTTAACAATGCCAGAACCAGCTGCAGAAGCTCATACACCAGTGTCTCATAGTACTATCAACATGGAAACACCTGCCTTATTTTCTGATACGTGCCAGTTACTACTGTTCATGACAACTTTAAGCACCAAATGCTACTGTGATGCACAAAGGACTTTCAATTCTAGTATTAATATCTTTTCACATTTTTAATGGCTTTCTGTTTCATTTCTCAAGACAAGTGTTTAAAACAAGAAGTAGAAAAATCTTGGTTCTGTGCTTAACTTCTTGGAAACAGTCCTTCATCTGCAGACTTTGGTTTATCACTGAAATCTGTTGAACAACCCAGTGCCAGTATCTGCAAAGTGCAGGCTTAGATCAGTTTCACCGTAGCTATGATGAGTTAAGTGGTAATTTCCTCAGTTCAGTTCAGTCATTCAGTAGTATTCGACTTTGCAACCCCATGGACTGCAGCACACCAGGCCTCCCTGCCCATCACCAACTCCCAGAGCTTGCTCAAACTCATATCCATCGAGAGGTGATGCCATCCAACCATCTCATCCTCTGTTGTCCCCTATTCCTCCTGCCTTCAATCTTTCCCAGTAGCAGTCTTTTCAAATGAGTCAGCTCTTCGCATCAGGTGGACAAAGTATTGGAGTTTCAGCTTCAGCATCAGTCCTTCCAATGAATATTCAGGATTGATTTCCTTTAGGATTGACTGGTTTGATCTCCTTGCAGTCCAAGGGACTCTCAAGAGTCTTCTCCAGCACCACAGTTCAAAAGCATCGATTCTTTGGCACTCAGTTTTCTTTATGGTCCAACTCTCACATCCATATGTGACTACTGGAAAACCCATAGCTTTGAGAATACGGACCTTTGTTGGCAAAGTAATGTCTTTGCTAGGTAATTTCCTAGCAGACCTCAAACTAAATTTCAATGTTTCCACTTCTCTGTTGATGCTAACTCTTGGCATCCTTACATATTAACTTGGTAGGTATGAGTTAAGGACAAGCAACACAAGAAAGATTAAGTTATCTTTCCTCCGCCTTACATCTGTTACCTATCTTTATGGTGGCCTCCTACTTTGAAAGGGGTATTGCAAAAAAGATTAATGTAAGGAATGGCTTTCCATAAGTTTACATAATTTATCCTTTATGTTTTTAAAATCGCTTTTACACCCAGCACTCATCTTGTTTTTAAATTCAGTGGTTTCTGAATACAATGTTCTTAAGGTTTTAATGTTTACACAGTGATTTCTGGTGTGATGCTAATGAAGAGTTTGCAAGTGGTACCAAAAAGCAAAAGCTACATGAATGCCATACATAATGTTCTGATCAAAAGGAGAGAGTGAAAAAGACTTTGCCTTTCTCATATTTAATTATCATGTAGTTAATATGCCATATGAAGAACATTCTGGCCATAACAGCCACTAAAACCTACAAGCAACTTCATAATAGAACTGGCTAAATAAATAAATACTTTCCATAAATATTTTTAGAAATAGAAAATTAAATGTCACTATATTTTTTTAATTTTATTTTATTTTTAAACTTTACATAATTGTATTAGTTTTGCCAAATATCAAAATGAATCCATCACAGGTATACATGTGTTCCCCATCCTGAACCCTCCTCCCGCCTCCCTCCCCATACCATCCCTCTGGGTCGTCCCAGTGCACTAGCCCCAAGCATCCAGTATCGTGCATTGAACCTGGACTGGCATCTCGTTTAATGTCACTATATTTTAATAGGCTTCCCTGGTGGCTCAAGTGGTAAAGCATCTGTCCACAATGAAGGAAATCCAGGTTCAATCTCTGGGTTGGGAAGATCCCCTGGAGAAGGAAATAGCAGCCCACTCCAATACTCTTGCTAAATTTCTTAGCATCAGAGACTTCTACAGTGTTAAGAGACATAAGGTAAAATATATTGACCTGGTAATCTTTTAAATAAGAAAACTAAAACAGAGAACAATAAGGAGTCAAAATTGGATATAAAACCCATGCTCCTACTCCAAGTGTGAGTTCCTCTCCAAGTTTTCTGGGAAATCTCATCTACAGTTTTCAAGTTAACTTAATCTCAATGCTTTCCTCAAAAGTAATCAAATACAGAGGTTTGGTATGAAAACAGAGCAAAGCAGACATGTTTGGGTAGAAGCTGCTGGGGAACTGCAAGTTCCAGTCTACTCTCTTTCCATCCCCAGTCATATTTTCAGGCATCCCTAAGATTTGGTGGAATACAGTTAGAAAGCCATATGTTCTACACCATATCAACTCATAAAATAAACCTGGAAAATTCTCAAGTTTTAAAATGTGAAAATGAATTAAAATATCAATACAAAAGAGAGATTGCAGTTCAATATAACAATATGAGAACGGTGCCAAGCTAGTTCATAAGTAAGCACCAAATGAATGAGGATGAATATGAGTACCCTTAGGAGTTCAGAAAAGAAAACACCACAGTGTTCTGGCCATGGTGTGGAGTGAGTTATGCAAGAGAGGACTCCCTTTGAGGTAGGAGGTAGATGGGTCCCTGAATTGAACAACTGGAGTTTATCAAGTGGAGTAAATTGTAGCTCTGTTATCCCTAGATACTTCAAGGACAAAGTTAATGGCAGGAGCTAAGCTCTACTGGAATAAAGAGATAAGACAATCACGTCAATCACTCCTGAGGTCAAGGAAACCTCCCTGACTGAATATGCACAAGAAGATTCCTTGGGGGTCAGCAAGGGAGGGGGACACCACCCCATAATAGGTGGTATCAACTTCCCATAGGCCTTCACACTGGAATCCATCTTGGAAAAAAGATGTGCACACATATTGGTGGTGGTGGTGGTGGTTTAGTAGCTGAGTCGTGTCCGACTCTTGCAAACCTGTGGACTGTAGCCTGCCAGGCTCCTCTGTCCACGGGATTCTCAAGGCGGGAATACTGGAGTGGGTTGCCATTTCCTTCTCCAGAGGATCTTCCCGACTCAGGAATCGAACCTGGGTCTCCTGCATTGCAGGCAGATTCTTTACCAACTGAATTATGAGGGAAACCCCGCACATATATTGATGAGGGCCCTAAGATAGGTCAGTTGTGAGAGAAGAAGTGAGATAACTGACTAGAGGGAACAAAGACCCAAAAAAACCCTATATAAATGGTTTAACTGCCTCTTTATTGAGCTCTTCCTCAACAAAGAGTTCACCTACACCCTTTCCCTCTGGGTGTGTATTCCTGTTTCACTTCTGTCTAAATAAACTGTGTCTCTGCATGCTCTTCCACACGTTATGTTGTGCTAATAATAATAAACTTTGTACCTGATTTTATAGTTTTTGCCTGCTTGAAATATTTTTGTTTTCAATGGGGGCAAGAACCAGGGCAGCTTTGCTTACAGCATCTAGCCCCTAGTGGTCTAGTGGCCAGGATTCCTGGTTTTCCTGCAGGTTTCCCAGATTCACTTCCTAGCCAGGGAACTAAGATCCTGCTTTAACACCACTCACTGCTGTATCTCCAAGGTCAGCTTGGATCTTAAAATATAGTTAATACTTAAATAAGAGGAGGGTAGTAGCGAACAAGGAAATATTAAGAAAAACAGCATCAGCAATAGCACTGGAACAAGAACAATATAATTTCAGCAGGAGAGAGTAAGCATACCAACTAAGCTCAAAATATAGGCTGGGAAAACTGAAAAAGGTGAAGTTAAACCCTGAAACATATATTGAGTTAGATTATTTCAAGTTAATGAGTTCTGACTTTATCCTGCAGGCTACAGGGAAATACTGAAGGTTTCTGAATCATGGTAGCAGTGTGATCAAAGTGTTTTAGGAGTTTTATTGAAACAGTGGTGTGAAGATATTCTAGGAAAGATAAAAACTAGAGGAGAAAGATCAGTTAGGAGGTTGTGTGAAGACATCCAGGCACGATAACGATCAAACCAGGTTAAAAGCTAAAGGGATATATATATAATAATTTATATATAAATTATTATATTATATTCCTGGAGAAGGAAATGACAACCACTCCACTATTCTTGCCTGGGAAATACCATAAAAGGAGGAGCCTAGCAGGTTATTGTCCATGGGGTCCCAAGAGTCAGACAAGAGGGAGTGACTAAGCCATCATCATATATATACACATATATATGTGTGTGTATATATATATATATATATATATATATATATATATATATATGCTATGCTAAGTCACTTCAGTCGTGTCCGACTCTGTGTGACTCCATAGACAGCAGCCCACCAGGCTTCCCCGTCCCTGGGATTCTCCAGGCAAGAATACTGGAGTGGGTTGCCATTTCCTTCTCCAATGCGTGAAAAGTGAAAGTGAAGTCACTCAGTCGTGTCCAACTCTCAGTGACCCCATGGACTGCAGCCTACCAGGCTCCTCCGTCCATGGGATTTTCCAGGCAAGAGTACTGGGTGGGGTGCCATTGCCTTCTCTCTGTCTCTCTCTCTCTCTCTCTCTCTCTCTCTCTCTCTCTCTCTCTCTATATATATATATATATATATATATGAAAGAAGGAAGATTTAAAAGGACTTCACAAGTTACCTGTCATTCTAGATATTAGAAAAACACGCTGGATATTTACCAGAAGTCTCATCAAGGGTATTTCAGACGATAATTGAACTACATGAACTCTAAAGTTCCTCTCCAATTCTGAAATTAAAAATTTAAATAACAGACTGAATATGCTGATAAGGTGGCATGGATAGTGGCCAAAAATTAAGTTTAAACTTGGGTGACTACATGAATGATGGCTATCATTTCTAAGGTGAGACATCAATTCTAAAAAAGAAATAGAAAGTAGGCCTGATTTCTTTTAAAATGCTGAAATAATTTAAGCCAAAAAAAAAAACTCAAGTAGCATATTGTAGCACATAATCCTCTAGATTCAAGTGCTTCTAATGATTTAATGACCCACATTTTCCCAGGTTATACACATCAAGGAGATAGCTCAGAACAAAGTGAACTGGGTTGTTATCAGTACTGATATAAAGTAGAGCAAAATCATTAAACATTCGGTCTTTTCAACCAGCCATACAGGCACTCAACAGTAGGAAAATTACCCTGAGTATGAGTGAGAACAGCACACATACTTTATAGTTTGGCTCTTTCATATTTATTTTTTTTTCATTAGTTCATTGGTCTCCTGAGGGCAGCAATATACTGTTCCATTTTCTTTGTAACTGTGCGCAGCACTTAATCTACATGTTCTATGCAAAAAGAAGAGTGACTAATTCATCTTCAATTTTAGTTCACTATTATCTCTAGATCTCTTTTCACTTATTAAACTTACAGTGAGTCATTCTCATTTTCTACATTCATAGCTTATTATTATTCTGCAGGGTACTTCCCTGAATGTGCCCCCAATGAAATTTACTATCAAATTTTCCCATCTCTTTTTCAATTTATAAAAGTGCTTTGAATTCTACATTTAGCCTGAAGTATTCCCAGTGTGATCTACAAGTACCATCATACTTTCTATGCTGACAGGTTACAATCAGCAAATTTCATCATCAGGTTCTTAATTACTTTATCTGAATTGGATCATACAATTTCTATACAGTTATTCATGAGAAATTCTTTTCCGTGTTTACAGCAGCTTCAGCAACAGTATCTCACTTTATATCCCAGAAATACATAAAGGAAAATTATTCCTGGGATCTATTTAAACACCAGGGATTGTGATAGTAAGTCCTTACAGAACACAATTTAAGAGATGCTAAAGCTGCAATTCCAGTACTTTGGCCACCTCATGCAAAGAACTGACTCATTGGAAAAGACTCTGATGCTGGGAGGGATTGGGGGCAGGAGGAGAAGGGGACGACAGAGGATGAGATGGCTGGATGGCATCACTGACTCAATGGATGTGAGTCTGGGTGAACTCCGGGAGTTGGTGATGGACAGGGAGGCCTGGCGTGCTGCGATTCATGCGGTCGCAAAGAGTCGGACACAACTGAGCGACTGAACTGAACTGAGGTCCATAAAGATGCTTGAGTCCAAAAAATTGATGTTTTTGAATTGTGGTGCTGGTAAAGACTCTTGAGAGTCCCTTAGACTGCAAGGAGATCAAACCAGTCAATCCTAATGGAAATCAACCCTGAATATTCAATGGAAGGACAGATGCTGAAGCTGAGGCTCCAATACTTTGGCCACCTGATGTGAACAGTCGATTCAATGGAAAAGACCCTGATCCTGGGAAAGACTGAAGGCAAAAGGAGAAGGGGTGGCAGAGGATGAGATGGATAGATAGCATCACCAACTCAATGAACATGAGTCTGAGCAAACTCTGGGAGATAGTAAAGGACGGGGAAGCCTGGTGTGCTGCAGTCCATGAAGTCCCAAAGAGTTGGACATGACTGAGTAAATGAACAATAGCAACAAAATTATCTCAAAAGAAAGAAACCTCATACTAGGGGAATAAACCACTAAATTGATCAACTTCAGAGAGTGCTGGACCTATGTTCTTGAAAACCTTTCAAGAAATAATAGATTGGGAGAGGTAACTATCTGCTCTGGGTCAATTAGACATCCATCTGTCATAATTCAAAACCATATACTAGGACTTTCCTGGTGGTCCAGTGGCTAAGACTCTGTGCTTCCAATGCAAGGGGCCAAGGTTTGATCCCTGGTCAGGGAACTAGATGCCACATGCCACAACTTAGAGTTTGGGTGCCACAACTAAGACCTGTTTAACAAATGAACAAATATTTTTAAAATAAATAAAAATAAATGACACATTTTCTTATATAGTTCCAGCTCATTAAAAATTCCTGAAGAATAAAATCTGCAGAATACCAATGAAGAGTAGAGCAATTCCATCTTTCTTTAGATATCAGGAGCAAATGATAGCTGTAAAAACCCTGAAGTTCTGTCCTTAATTATAAATGGCAACATCATTGACACATGTGAATTTAAACTTATCCATCAGTTCAAAGTCCTGGTTTAAAACATTTACAAGTCAAGATATAGAATAAAAATCTCTAAGTATTATAAAGTAATGCTGTTATAATGTGAGAATTGTACATAATGATTCCAATTTACTGGGTTCAAGAGCATATTACTGCAATTTAACCAGTCATTATAAACCATGGCCCCATTTTAGTTCAGCTGTGTTAATTTAGAAAGTAATAAAATGGGTTTTTAGAATTTATGGCCTGGTTTTCTCCACAATAAATATCAATACATTCAATTCCAAAAGAGCTTTAGCATGAGAAGTAATTATAATGTTTTATTTGCACCTTAATAGATTTTCTAAAAGTCTCAGTCTACATATGTTGCCTAAGCCTAACTGACATTAAATTTGTATTTTCTCCAGTAGTCATTAAATAGGAATATGGTGTTTCCAATGCAGACACAACCATTAAGTAAGTGACTTTGGTGATTATATTTGTGACAATGGTATCAAGTTCTCCATTAATTCCTGGATGGTTTAATGTTCTAAGACCTACCAGATTCCTGGAAACACACATGGGATAGGACATTAAAAATTAGGTAGAAAATAAAGCAGTGAAGAACAAAAGAAATGCACTTAGAATTTCTTTATAAATCGTTCAGTGCTTCTCAAGACAAAGAATCAAGTTCAAATCTTTAGTATACCATGCCTTCAGGACCTGAGCCCTCTTCACATTTACTGTCTCCTACCTTCTCAATTCCCAGTACTAAACCCCCTACTAATCCCCTACTGAAACATTTCCCCTACATTTACATGCATTCATGCCCCATGATTCTCCTGGCAGCCTCCTGAAGATTCCTCCACTCAGCTTAAAAGGACTCTAACCATAACCACTCCCTGAGAATATAGCTACTCCCAGAAGGGCTCCCATAATGCCCTGTACAGATACCTGTCACCATACCTAATGCAACCAAGGCAACAATTTACTGTTTGCTTTATCCTCTAGATGGTGAAAATAGCTCTAATTTTGCTTTTTTGTATAATTCCCAATACACAGTTAGTAGCTCTTTTAAATAAATGTATGATTAAGTAATTTATAAAATTAGAAATGTCAATATATCATAGTTACATATATAATGGGTTCAACATTTACTAAATAAATGAAACAAATATTTACCTAGCAATTATGATGTCAGACATTATACTATACTATATACTTCACTATACTATCATGAAGAAAAGATACAAAGAAGAATACACAAAAACATAACTATGAAGATATTCACATTTATCAGATAAAAATTTATCTACCTCCTATATGTAAATGGTATAAGAAGCACTACATGATGTCCGAAAAAAGGTCTCGTGTCTTTCTCAGGTCAGTGTCTTTAATGCCTACCTTCTTCCCCGCCAAGTCTGCAGACAGGCTAAGAACAGTCCATTTTTCTCTGGTTCAGTGATTCTTTTTTCAGGTGCCATCTCTCTCCTCTATTTCAAACCATTTGTTCTGATCTGATTGGAGCCTCTAGTTTGTACCGTTCCTCAAAGCCTAACCATCTGGGGTTGATGAGTCATTGCTTGATTTTGGCTTCTTCCCAGGATGCTGTATTGTAAAACAACACTTCCCCCAGCTCCCCTTTTTGTGGCCTCTCCATAAACAATGGCCACCTGACCTCAGACTGCAATTCCAAGGAATTCATCCAACATCTCTGCCTATACTTGACTGGAAATGGGGTACTGGTCGAGCCAGTAAAGAAGATTTAACTTAACTCTGACTAGGAGAAAAAGTGAAAGCTATACAAGGGCAAAAACATTTAAATCAGTCCTTACCTCTTAGTGCAGGTGGAGAAAATAATAGGCAGAAAGCAGAGGTGCCTTCCCGCTTGAATAATGGTATAAAATATAAAACTGAAAGGCCTGTGCAGGTGAAGTCAAGCAGACTCGCCTGCTTTAGTCACACTCAATCACACACCCAGTAAATGTGGAAACATTAAAATGTTGTAAAATACCTAGGAGGGCCAGATTAAGGTTTATAAGAAATTCAGGAAAAATTTCATCTTTTAGAGAAAAGAGATGAAATCCATTTGGCAAAGAGAATATGTTACAAATGGTAACACCTTAAGAAAAAAGGAACAGCGCGACTTCATGAAATTGGCCTTATGCAATCTCAAGGCTATTTACTTGTCAAGGTACCTTAGTCAAATAAATTTCCTTCTTCCAACTCAGCTTTCTCATCTATAAAATAAGTTATTTTTTTGTAAATTATAATTTAAAATTATAATTTTTGAATGTGATATGCCTTTTCTACATGTTTATCCAAACTTTTTTTTAGTATTTTCACTTAAATTCTTGTTAATATTGAGTATTTACCATTTTATTATGCGTTTCATTGATTAAAGCAAATAATAAATCTGTTACTTCTGTTCTTAATATATCATTTTAGTAAGAATTTTAAGTAGAGGTATTCTAACGGCAAGAAATTAAAGTAGGGTTATTTTCCAAATACCACACAACTTAAAAGCATTTCATTGTATCACATTGGACAGGTATGAATTGTACACAGATTACCATACTAAAGAGAAGAAAATAAGACTAGGATTGAATTTCTGTTTTCCTTAAGTTTTCCAGTTAATATTTTCTCATCATATTATGCAAAATATCATATTTTCTTTCATCCATATAATCATTAACTATCTCACATGACTGTCTGCCTATGTGCACAGCCAACAGTAAGAAAGTGAAATGAAAAAAATCAGTTAAGTGTGTCAGCATTTCATTTTTAGGGTCTCTGCATATCAAGATACAATTTCAATATGCAGTAGATTTAGCTTTGCTGAAAATAAAAGTAGAGAACCACTTTGTTTGGCAACACTATGAAAACTTCTACTTTTCTCTTAATGAATGAAATTATTCTTCGGGATGGTATGGGGAGGGAGGAGGGAGGAGGGTTCAGGAGGGGGAGCACATGTATACCTGTGATGGATTCATTTTGATGTTTGGCAAAACTAATACAATTACGTAAAGTTTAAAAATAAAATAAAATTAAAAAAATAAAATAAAATCACCATACTCAACAAGAGTAAAAAAAAAAAAAAAAAAGAAATTATTCTTCAAGGAAAAGAATGTTTTCCTGAGAGAAATAGACATTTGGACCTGAATACTGAAAAGATGGCTCTTCATTTACCTGTTTTTCTTCTCCCCCTTGCTACATGGGAAAGGTCTTTTAAAGGGTGGAAACAGTCAGAAGGCACAACCTGTTATTAGATGATCAGGAATTAATTTTGCGGTGATTTTTTTTTTTTTAATGAACTACTCTGAAAGCTGGTGATAAGCATGTATTTACTGGGTAAGTTTGAAGACCACACTCAAACAATAAGACCCCAATAAATGCTGTTTCAATAATTGTCAAATAGATTTATCCCCCTTGCTTTCTCTTTATCACCGTGTTCTATTTCCCACAGGGTCTTCCCAGGTGACACAAGGGGTAAAGAACCTGCCAGACAACCACTCAAAAGATAAAAGAGATGCGAATTCAATCCCTGGGTCAGGAAAATCCCCTGGAGGAGGGCATGGCAATCCACTCTATTCTTGCCTGGAGAATCCCATGAACAGAGGAGCCTGGCAGGCTACGGTCTATAGGGTCTCAAAGAGTTGGACACAACTGTGACACAAGTGACTTAGCACACACACACACACTGTTAGACACAAACACTCTGATATGTTCTTCTTATGGCACATCATGTGCCTAGTTCTTTGTCTACTTCTGTGGATGCTACTCATTTTGTCTTCCTGGGCTCTATTTATGGAATAACTGCCAATTCTCAGGATTCAACCCACAGTCCCCTATTCTCTTTGTGATTTTTTTCCTGGAAAATCTCCCAAACTATGGCTTCAACAGCCACTTATGTCTTGATAAACTTAAACCCTATTATCCTCAGCACATATCTGTCTCCTGAGTTCTAGATTCCTATCTCTAATAACCTACTGGGTATTTCTTCTTGACAGCCTTCAGGTGCTTCACATGAAACAAACTGCTAGTTGAATTCATTTTATTTTAGAAAAAATATGTGCTTCTCTTCACACATGATTCCACCCATTGCACAAAAAGAAACCCGAGGATGTTCCTGGACTCTACCTTTCCCCACTAATTACATCTCTCAACCACGCAGTCCCATAGATTCTACCTCCTTAATATCGCTTAAAGTAGTCCATGACTTTCAAATCTACTACCAATATCTTAAATTGGTCTATCATTATTTCTTATTGGACCAGCTTTCTAAGTCCTCTCCCTGACCCCAAATGTGCCCCCACCACCAGACCATCATGATCCTGCTCTGAACTTTGGCTGTCTTTAAGATGCAAATAGGATCAGGTTATTGCCCCACTTCAATCCTTGCCCCGCCTACTCCCCACAAGATAATGGTTTACATTATCTTGTGATCTGCCAGATCCTTTATGATCACTATAAGTCCCTACCTATATGGAGTTTACTGTTTTAGTGGAAGAAGATAAAAAAAAAAAACAAGTAAATAAAACAGTGCTTGGTTAAAACATCTCAAGTGAAATAAATACCTGAAGAGATGGCAGAACTTACAAACTATTAGCTATTAATATCACTAGCATGATGCTTGAACTCCAGAACAAAAGAGGAAAAAAAATTTATGATATATTTTAAAGAACAGAGAATCACCGAGATGCCATTCTTTCTACTCTTCGCCCCACATATTAAATTAAATTTAGGCAAACTTGTGAAAAAAGTGTGAGCTCATCATTTAGAAAAACTTTAATGTGCAAAAAAAAATGTTATAAATTACATTAATGTGATGGGTTAGGAATCAATTTCACTTCTGTCCTACAAAATTCAATGCAAATATGTATAGGCTGCAGAGTAGAATTTATAAAATAACCTAATAATGTGCAAACCTCTCCATTTAAAAAGAAAATTCAATCATCTTCACCTCTCTCAGCTTAAAATATTCTGTCTATCTCCTTAGATATCTCTATTAAAACGTGGCAGCAAGCAGTGACTACTGTCAGTTCACCTTTTGGAGACTGTCTTCCACTAACGTGTATGTTATATTATGGAATATGGTGTTGCACAGAGTAAAAACCTGAGTATGCCATTGTTGTTTATCTTAAAAAAAAAAAAAGTTGAATCTTCAAAATTACATAATAAAAATACTAAAATGAAATCTAATAGGATATTTTTGCAACACTGGCTCAGAGTGCATTTTTTACCACCTCCCTGTAACAAGGTAGCTACATTCCTATTCTGAGTGATGGTGAAAGTTGGTAATATGTACATAAATCTACAAGTGGCAGAGTCAAAATGGGCTGGAAGGAAGGGAATTCTTCTTGCAAGAGGTGCACTCTGGTCAGACTGGGCTTGAGGAATGCCTCCTGGAGATGGCCTTCATTATGAAGATCAAAAACAACTCTGCATGCTCTATTTCAACAAAGACTGGAAACTGAGAGCAGAAAAATGCCATTCAATCTGGCCTTTGACTACACCTGATATGATGACTCTGAATGACCAGTGTGTAATTTAGTAAATCATGCAGTTTCCAAATTAATGAAAGTAAATAAATGTTGCATCAGTATACTTGGTGTGACGGAGCACAGTTATGAGCTGGTTTAAAGAACAACATGTAATTCAAGACCTGTCCACCTTTAGCACAGGATTTTAAAATGAAATATTATTGACCACAATCCACTGGAGAACAGCAACAATGCTGAGAGAAAGGAATGCCACTGGAGCAGTGTAATTACACCATTTCCTACACAATGAATTTGAAACAAAACCAATTAATTGTAGTATATGGTCTTGTTGGTTATATGTACAATACAACTTTTATTTTTTAATCTATTTTTGCTGTAAAGAGACAAAGGATGTGTTACTACCTACAGCCTGATGGGAGGGGGTGTCTATTCAGACCAAACAACTCTAAATCCCATCATAAATTATAAGAGAATAATGAACACATTTTTCATATAAATATGTGTTCATACACTAAATATATGTTCATACACTAAATAAATGGCATACAATTGGAAGAGAAAACAACATTGAGAGAAGGAAAGAATATGTAGATCCTATTATTAGATGAGATTTTTCCCCATATGCAAAACAATGTTTGTAAAATATGATGAATCACATACCTGATTGTAGCAGCTGGATTTGCACTTCACACATCACACTCAATGTACCACATCTTGAAAAAAACATTCCTGGCATGTGAGTGCATATGTTGTTTGCATATTTTATTACTCACATTCATATCTTAGAAAACAGCAGCATCTTAAAGAATAAATTCTTAGAGAATTAGTATTCTTGTTCTCTGTTTCTTTGTCACACACAGATACATTACCATTTTATCATCAAACAAGGACTCTGGCTTTTTATTAATAACATCTAACTCCAATTTATCTAGATGTATTCTTTCAGATTAATAAAAAGTAAAGTGATCTCATGCTGATCAAGTTGTACATATGCATAACTGCCTGGGTACAGCTAAACAAAATATGCATGTAATATATATATAATATATATCCAAAGCTTCTCTTTTCATGCTACACATGTTTTCAAAAGGAAACCCATAAATGTTCAGTTTAAAACTTTTATAATCCAATAAGCAACAAGTAATATATAAATTACAGACCTGAAATGCTAACATTTTATTTTTTCTAGAATTTCTATTGACCACAGCCACCAATTTCTCTTCAGAATTATAGTCTCCATCTAGGCACTTTTCTTCTGTCTCCATTTAGAAAAATTAAGGGCTGCAAAGTCAAGTTTTCAGCCAGGGAGACTAAAAACCAACTTTCAACCAACGTGACTAACAACAGAAACTATCAAATGATTCCACCTAATTATATTATTAAAAAACACAAACTTGGGCTTGCTAATGGCTCAGTGGTAAAGAATCAGCATGCCAATGCCGGAGACACAGGTTCAACCCTGGTCCAGGAAAATCTCACATGTCTTGAAGCAACTAAGTCTGTGCACCATAACTATTGAGTCTGTGCTCTAGAGGCCCTGAGCCGCAACTGCTGAGCCCACATGCAGGCAACCACTAAAAAGCAGGCGTGCCCTAGCGCTATGCTCTGCAACAAGAGAAGCCACCGCATCGAGAAGCTGTGCACTGTAACTAAAGAGTAAACTCCGCCTGCCACAACTAGAGAAACCCAGCACAGAAACAAAGACCCAGAGAGCCAAAAATACATTTAAAAAAATGTTTTTAGTAGAAAAATATAAACTTTAAAATGGCAGTCATAAGTATTATGGTATTTAATGTTAAAAGGTAGTATTATTTCAAAACTTACAAGGCTGCTATAATCAAAACAATTTGGCACTGCCATAAAAATAGACTTATTGATAAGTTGGTTTGAACTGAAACTCCAGAAATAAGTCTTACATTTATGGTCAATTAATTTTTGAAGACAAATAGTACTGAAACAACTGGAAATCCACATGCATAAGAATGCAAGTAGACACCTACCTCACACCATGTACAATAATTAACTGAAAATAGATCAAAAATGTAAATATAAAAATTAAAACTAAGAAACCCTTAAAAGGAAACATAGCTGTGAATCTTTGTGATTTTAGATTAGGCAACTATTTTTCGGATGCGATACCAAAAGGGCAAGCAATCCCTGCCCCCCTCAAAAAAAGAGATAAATTTGACCTCGTCAATATTTGTGCTTTGAAAGAAACTACCAAAAAGTAAAAAGATGGGGGGAAGATAACTTGCCTCTTCTAACAAACACATAAAAATACACCTCTATATGGAACAATTCTCACTGAAAACTAACTCAAAACTGCAAGACTCCTGTACAAACAAGGCTGTGAGAAAGAGCCACATGGAATCAGCTAAGAAGGAAAGAGAAGCAATATCAGGACCTGTGTCCCTGGGAGAGGACCCAGAGATCTGCCCTGGGCAGTGAACTTTTCAAACCACATATCTGGTGCCCTAGTACTGGAATCTGACACAGGGAAGACAAGCCTACTTGGGTGGTTGTAGAGCCAGCAAAACTCACAGAAGGGGTGTAGGAATCTTGGGCTCCACTTGTTAGAAGCATGGGAAAGCTGGTTTGCTCCCCTATGGGACAGAGGACTGATTGAGGACTGATCCAGTGGCTGCCCAGTTTTCTACGATCACTCCAAGACATGTCCCAGTCTGAACAATGAATACCCGAGGCCTGCTTACTTCACCTCACAGCTCTGCACTGGAGCAAGGATGGCCAAGACCAGGGAAAGAGCTCAGCAGGGGGACAAACAGGCAACTCGGACCCTGGGTGGCATCTGACGGGACAGTAGCAGCGGGCACTGCCACTGGCTGATGCTTACACAGGCAGCACATCAGGGGTGATCGCAATCTATGACAGCAGCCAGACTGCCAGGGCATGTGCACCGTATCAAGAGCCCGTGTGGCCTACATCGCTCTACCTGCTCTGCTTTGTGGTTCCGTAGCTGAGCATAGTAGGCAGAGGCTGTGGGCAGTGACTGGTTGTGAGAGACAAAGCAGACTCAGATACAGCAGGCGGTGCCCTGGAGGCAGCTCAGACCTCTGTCTATAGCTGACACACTACTGCTCACAAACCGACATGAGCTGGGAGTCTACATGGGCCTCTCCTGCTCCATCACTGTTCTCCTCTGGGGTGAGGGTGCCTGTGCTGAAAGGGAGGAGAGAACATACTTAAGGAAAACAGAGCCAGCTCAGCCCTGAGCCCCAAGACTTCTGCCCTATTTTATTTGGGATGTGATCCTCCCCTCCATAGGGCAGTGACGGCCACTAAGTAGAGGGGAAACCCCACCTTACACCCAGTTCCAGCCAAAGACCTTCCATCTCCAGCCCTATCTCTTATAATGGTGATAGCTGCCAGCACTCCGTGAGGAAAGAACAACTTCTGTTCACATCGAATTCAGCTTTCCCACCAAGGGCACTGGGCCCACATAGACTGTTTAGGACACTTCCACATAAAGACACCCCTTTAAGACTGTTATAGGTAGCTGCTCCACCTATCAATAAATCCATAGAGACAGAAAATCTTAAATAAAATGGAAAGACAGATGAACTATTCTCAATCGAAAGAGCAAGAGAAAATCTCTGAAAATTTAAATAATGAAACAGAAAAAGCAACTTACTAGATAAAGAATACAAAGAATTAGTAATAAGAATGGTAACTGAATTAGGAAAAAGAATAGATGAACACAGTAAGAATTTTAACAAGAAACTGCTGCTGCTGCTGCTGCTGCTGCTAAGCCGCTTCAGTCGTGTCCGACTCTGTGCGACCCCATAGACGGCAGCCCATCAGGCTCCCCCATCCCTGGGATTCTCCAGGCAAGAACACTGGAGTGGGCTGCCATTTCCTTCTCCAATGCATGAAAGTGAAAAGTGAAAGTGAAGTCGCTCAGTTGTGTCCGACTCTCAGCGACCCCATGGACTACAGCCCACCAGGCCCCTCCATCCATGGGATTTTCCAGGCAAGACTACTGGAGTGGGGTGCCACTGCCTTCTCTGAACAAGAAACTAGAACATATTAAAAGAAAATAGAACTGAAGAATACAATAATTGAAGTGAAAAACACTGTACAAGAAATAAATAGCAGACTAAGTCATACAGAAGAACACATAAGTGATCTGGAAGATAGAATAATGGAAATGATCCAAAAAGAAAAGAAAAGAAAAAACACAAAAAACATGAAAACAGTTTAGGAAATTTCTGAGATAACATTTGCATTATAGGGGTCTCAGAAAAAGAGAGATCAGATCAGATCAGTCGCTCAGTCGTGTCCGACTCTTTGCGACCCCATGAGTCACAGCACTCCAGGCCTCCCTGTCCATCACCAACTCCCGGAGTTCACCCAGACTCACGTCCATCGAGTCAGTGATGCCATCCAGCCATCTCATCCTCTGTCATCCCCTTCTCCTCCTGCCCCCAATCCCTCCCAGCATCAGAGTCTTTTCCAGTGAGTCCACTCTTCGCATGAGGTGGCCAAAGTACTGGAGTTTCAGCTTTAGCATCATTCCTTCCAAAGAAATCCCAGGGCTGATCTCCTTCAGAATGGACTGGTTGGATCTCCTTGCAGTCCAAGGGGCTCTCAAGAGTCTTCTCCAACACCACAGTTCAAAAGCATCAATTCTTTGGCGCTCAGCCTTCTTCACAGTCCAACTATCACATCCATACATGACCACAGGAAAAACCATAGCCTTGACTAGACGAACCTTTGTTGGCAAAGTAATGTCTCTGCTTTTGAATATGCTATCTAGGTTGGTCATAATTTTTCTTCCAAGGAGTAAGCGTCTTTTAATTTCATGGCTGCAGTCACCATCTGTAGTGATTTTGGAGCCCAGAAAAATAAAGTCTGACACTGTTTCCACTGTTTCCCCATCTATTTCCCATGAAGTGGTGGGACCGGATGCCATGATCTTCGTTTTCTGAATGTTGAGCTTTAAGCCAACTTTTTCACTCTCCACTTCCACTTTCATCAAGAGGCTTTTGAGTTCCTCTTCACTTTCTGCCATCAGGGTGGTGTCATCTGCATATCTGAGGTTATTGATATTTCTCCGGGCAATCTTGATTCCAGCTTGTGTTCCTTCCAGTCCAGCGTTTCTCATAATGTACTCTGCATGTAAGTTAAACAAACAGGGTGACAATATACAGCCTTGACGAACTCCTTTTCCTATTTGGAACCAGTCTGTTGTTCCATGTCCAGTTCTAACTGTTGCTTCCTGACCTGCGTACAAATTTCTCAAGAGGCAGATCAGGAGGTCTGGTATTCCCATCTCTTGAAGAATTTTCCACAGTTTCTTGTGATCCACACAGTCAAAGGCTTTGGCATAGTCAATAAAGCAGAAATAGATGTTTTTCTGGAACTCTCTTGAAAAGAGAGAAGGGGACTAAAAATATATTTGATGAAATTACAGCTGAAGACTTCCCAAATCTGAGGAAGGAAACAGACATCTAAGTACAAAAAGCACAGAAAGTCCCAAACAAGATGCACCTAAGCAGATCCACACCAAGACATATCACAATTAAAATAGCAAAAGTTAAACAGGGGATTCTAAAGACAGAAAGAAAAAACAGAGTCATTTACAAGGGAACTCCCGTAACATAACTGCTGATTTCCCTGAAGAAACTTTGAAGACTAAAAGGGGACAGCATGATATATTCAAAGTCCTGAAAGGAAAGAATCTGTAATGTAGGATACTCTACTCAGCAAGGTTATCGTTCAGAATTGGAGGAAAGAGAAAGAACTTCTCAGAGAAGCAAAAATGAAGAGTTCATCAATATTAAACCAACCCCAAAGGAATTTAAAGGATATTCCCCAGCTGAAAAGGCTAGAACAAGAAGTACCTATGGAAAAAGAAACACTCCACTATGAAGGGCAAATATATAGTAAGGTCCGCTGGATCATAGAAAAAGCAAGAGAGTTCCAGAAAAACATCTATTTCTGCTTTATTGACTATGCCAAAGCCTGTGACGGTGTGGATCACAAGAAACTGTGGAAAATTCTTCAAGAGATGGGAATACCAGACCTCCTGATCTGCCTCTTGAGAAATTTGTACGCAGGTCAGGAAGCAACAGTTAGAACTGGACATGGAACAACAGACTGGTTCCAAATAGGAAAAGGAGTTCGTCAAGGCTGTATATTGTCACCCTGTTTGTTTAACTTACATGCAGAGTACATTATGAGAAACGCTGGACTGGAAGGAACACAAGCTGGAATCAAGATTGCCCGGAGAAATATCAATAACCTCAGATATGCAGATGACACCACCCTGATGGCAGAAAGTGAAGAGGAACTCAAAAGCCTCTTGATGAAAGTGGAAGTGGAGAGTGAAAAAGTTGGCTTAAAGCTCAACATTCAGAAAACGAAGATCATGGCATCCGGTCCCACCACTTCATGGGAAATAGATGGGGAAACAGTGGAAACAGTGTCAGACTTTATTTTTCTGGGCTCCAAAATCACTACAGATGGTGACTGCAGCCATGAAATTAAAAGACGCTTACTCCTTGGAAGAAAAATTATGACCAACCTAGATAGCATATTCAAAAGCAGAGACATTACTTTGCCAACAAAGGTTCGTCTAGTCAAGGCTATGGTTTTTCCTGTGGTCATGTATGGATGTGATAGTTGGACTGTGAAGAAGGCTGAGCGCCAAAGAATTGATGCTTTTGAACTGTGGTGTTGGAGAAGACTCTTGAGAGCCCCTTGGACTGCAAGGAGATCCAACCAGTCCATTCTGAAGGAGATCAGCCCTGGGATTTCTTTGGAAGGAATGATGCTAAAGCTGAAACTCCAGTACTTTGGCCACCTCATGCGAAGAGTGGACTCACTGGAAAAGACTCTGATGCTGGGAGGGATTGGGGGCAGGAGGAGAAGGGGATGACAGAGGATGAGATGGCTGGATGGCATCACTGACTCGATGGACGTGAGTCTGGGTGAACTCCGGGAGTTGGTGATGGACAGGGAGGCCTGGAGTGCTGTGACTCATGGGGTCGCCAAGAGTCGGACACGACTGAGCGACTGATCTGATCTGATCTGATGGGAGGTATCATCATTATTGTAAAAAATAATGTTTATAATAAAGAGTGAAGGGGTTAACATAAAGATGTAACATATGACATGAAAAACACAAAATGTGGGGAAGGGGAGTAAAAAGATAGATCTTTTAAAATATGTTTAAATTAAATGACTACCAGTGTAAAACAAATATATATAGTTGTTTATAGTTTATAGTTTATAGTTTATAGTTATAGGTCAACATATACAAACCCATGGCAACCACAAATTAAGAACCTACAATAGATACAAAAAAACTAGAGAGAAAAGAACAAATGTATACCACTAAATAAAAACATCAAAACACAAAGGAAGAGACTAAAAGATACTAAAAACAAAGAACTATTAATACAAAAACAACCAGAAAACAAGAAAAAAAAAATGGCAGTAAATACATACCTATCAATAATCACTTTAAATGTCAATGAACTAGATGCTCTAATCAAAAGGGCATTTATGGCAGCTGATTGGATACAAAAAAATAAGACCCATTTATAGGTTGCTTACAAGAGACTAACCTCAGAACTAAATACACACAAAAATGAAAGTGAGGGGATGGAAAAATATATAATGCAAACAAAAATGACGAGGAATTAGGGGTAGCAATCGTCATATTGGGTTTCCCAAGTGGTTCAGTGGTAAAGAATCTGCCTGCCAATGCACAAGATGCGGGCTCAATCCATGGGTCGGGAAGATCCTGTGGAGTAGGAAATGGCAGCCCACTCCAGTATTCTTGCCTGGGAAATCCCATGGACAGAGGAGCCCGGCAGGCTACAGTCCATGGTTCACAAACAGTCGGACAGAACTTACAGACTAAACAACGACAACAATCATATCAGACAAAATAGACTTTCCCTTCTTTGTGGAAATAAAAGTGGGCAAAGAATTTGAATAGAACTGTCTTCAAAAAAAAATAGATACAACAGCTAATAAGAACAGGAAAAGATGCTCAACAACATTATTCAGTAAGGAAATGAAAATAAAAGCCAAAATGAGATACTTTTTCACACCCACTAAGATAGCTATCACCACAAAGTTTCATAGATTGATGGACGGAATGTAAAATGGTACCCTGGCTTTAAAAGATAGTTTCGAAGTTGCTACTTCCAAAATGTGTTTGTATATATCAAAGAGAAACAAAAGCATATCTACCCCAAAAAATAAAACTTATGTTCTAACACTCATTGTAGTATTATTTATAATAATCCCAAAATAAAAATCTAAATGTCCATCAACTGAAAACTGGTAAATAAAATTAGTGGAATAATATTAATCCATAAATAGAAATAAAGTACAAATAAATATTACAGCATGGATGAGCCTTGAAAACAATACAGTAATGAAAAGAAGACGCAAAAGATCACATACTGTATGACTCCATTTACATGAAATGCCTGAAACAGTGTCAACACACTGTACAGATAGTGCGGCTGAAGGGAAGGGGAAATGGAGGATGACTGTTAATGAGTTTGGGGTCTCTTTTAGGGGTTAGAAAAATGTTCTGGAATTAGATAGTGGTGATGGTTCTATAACTTTGCACATATTCTAAAAATTGCTCTATTGTACACATTAAAGTGAGTTTTATGGCATGTCAGTTATAGCTCAATAAAAAATGAGAAAAAGTAATACTGAAATGATAAATTCAGGAAATGTAGATACAAGGAAGTGAAATCTGGGATCCCTTTTTTCCATAAATGCCCAGTTCTGAGATTGAATAAATAGCTCATTGTGAACATATCCTTCTAGTTAAGGTACTTCTGATCTATAGTCACAACTCAGCTTCTGTCTGGGGCTCTTCAGATCATTCTGTGCTTACCTTTCTTTTTCTACCACATTCACACTCTACTCTCTCTAATTGAGAGGTTTAAGAGGTATGCCTTTTCTAGGAAAACACATTCTTTTGCCTTTCCAATATTCATCCTCTTTTTCTACTTAATAGCAAGAGCCTAAAGAGACAAAATCACATCATTATCCATCCAACCACCCACACTTGCCACATTCTCCAATTGTTTTTCCTACCCGCAGAAGCCAGCAACCTGAATTAAAGCCAATTTCAGTGACACTTTTATAGTTATGCAACATCAGACTCTTCCAAGTCTTTTCCTATATTTTAAGAATGTGTGAATATTTTCACCTTGAACATTCACAGATAGGGTCTCTCTTCTCACTTTTCCATAAACACCAACCTGCTGATAGAGCTGCTACACTCAATCTCTCCTGGTCTCAGAAGACAGACTTACCATACCTTTTAATGTCTTCTTTCATCTCTATTTCTCTGAAATTCTAATCTCAGAGATTGCTAACAACCCCCTAATTGCCCAAACTGGTAGATTTTCTCAAGTTCCGAAAAAGTAAAAATTTACTTCTCTGAAGCAATTATTGCTGTTTAAGAAAACCACTTTGTCCAAGTTGTCATTTTCTCTTTCAAATAAGAGAAAAATATCTAGCTGATCCTTCTTTATTATTTTGTCACTTTGTCAGTATGGTACAAAGGACTTTTTTAGAGTCATGTGTCAAGTGCTAGAGTCATCAAAACATATACACTGAAAATTCACTAGTTCATCACAGGAAAACAAAAAGCTGAGTCTTAATTTTTTTCTATAAATTGGGAATCTCCCAAGGTTTTTGTAAGGATGACAATAGACATTGTATGTAAATTTCTTAGTAGTATCCTATTACATAAATTGTAGTTTTTATAATGATGAAAGAGAAAGAAAGTGAAAGTCATTCAGTCATGTCTGTCTCTTTGTGACCCCACGGACTATACAGTCTAAGGAATTCTCTAGGCCAGAGAACTGGAGTGGGTAGCTGTTCCCTTCTAGAGGGGATTTTCCCAACCCTGGGATCAAACCCGGGTCTCCTGCATTGTGGGCAGATTCTTTACCAGCTGAGCCACAAGGAAAGCCCTTATAATGATGAGTAGTATTTATATCTTCATAGCATCATAATCTCTGCTGCTGAGCTGGCAGGCACACAATCTTATGGCTGTGCTGGGCCTTTCTTTAGCTGTGGTGAGTGGCAGCTGCTGTCTCGTTGTGGTGTGCAGGCTTCTCACTGTATTGACATCTTTTGTTGTGGACCACAGGCTCAAGAGCACAGGCCCAGTAGTTGTGGTGCAAGGGCTTAGCTGCCCTGTGGCCTGTGGGATCCTCCTGGACCAGGGATTGAACCCATGTCCACTGCATTCCAATGGTGGATTCTTAACCACTGGACCACCAGGGAAGTCCTCATATACACTTTTATAAGATTCAACTTTAAACTCTTAAGCTCTGTGCTGTCCTCTCTTCCAAGCAACCTTGGATTCTTCTAGACAGAGATCCAGGATGTCCTTCTAGATCTTCTCACTCTCTGTCAATCAAAAGCACGATCCATTATCTTTGTCAACAATCATTAAACACCAATACTTCGCTGATGATATTACCAGCATCCTACTATCAGAAGTGAAAGACTGGTGTCAGTTTTGATTCTTTCCTACCATTAGGAAGGAATTTGTTTACAAGTCTGCTCAACATATCTCTGTAACATTTTTTGAGTGCCTCCCCTGTCCTCTATTTCCACAGGAAAATGAGGCCAGGCCCTCATTACATCTCACTTATAAGTGGTTCTTGGACTTGGCAAAATGTCACACTCAAATCCAGATCTTTGGTACCACTCTACATCTGCCAAATCATAATCACCAAAGAGTAAAGCTTAGAAATCAATCAGACTGAAAAATTTCCAGGTAATCAGAATAAACTTCCAGATGTAGAAATTAGTGCTATATACTTGGGAAACAACCTTTAACAGTGTTAACTTGGGTATCAGCTCTTCTTACCCAACAACGCCAGCTTTTTTTTTGCCAAAATTTCAACTTCCCAAAGTCTGAGCCTAAAACATGAACTCTCAACAACCTATAAAGTTGCATCTTGATTAATTGACATTCACTCCTCAATATCTGTTTTAGCATCTCCAATATTAGATGCCTGAGTACATGAAAACCAAAGATTAAAGCCTGGATGACATAACAATCTAAAGATGGCAAGACAGAGGCAGAATGATAGGAATGTAAGGATAGAAAGAGAGTGAGAAAAAAAAGGAAAGTGAGCAGAGAGAGAGAGATGGGGACTATATAGGCAACTATTCAATATCTATAACATACTAATTCATTCCAATCCCAAAGAAAGCCAATGCCAAACAATGCTCAAACTACTGCACAACTGTACTCATCTCACATGCTAGCCAAGTAATACTCAATATTTTCCAATCCAGGCTTCAACAGTATGTGAGTCATGAACTTCCAGATGTTCAAGCTGGATTTAGAAAAGGCAGAGGAATCAGAGATCAAATTGCTAACATCCCCTGGATCATCGTAAAAGCAAAAGAGTTCCATAAAAACATCCACTTCTGCCTTATTGACTATGCCAAAGCCTTTGACTGTGTGGATCACAACAAACTGTGGAAAATTCTTAAAGAGATGGAAATACCAGACCACTTAACCTGCCTCCTGAGAAATCTGTATACAGGTCAAGAAGCAACAGTTTGGAAAAGCTCTGATGATGGGAGGGATTGGGCGCAAGAGAAGAAGGGAACGACAGAGGATGAGATGTCTGGATGGCATCACTGACTTGATAGACTGAGTCTGAGTGAACTCTGGGAGTTGGTGATGGACAGGGAGGCCTGGCGTGCTGCGATTCATGGGGTTGCAAAGAGTGGGCATGACTGAGCGACTAAACTGAACTGAACTGAACCCTTACCTCTCAGCTTCCATTAAAATTCTATTGCATAAAAAAAAAAAAAAAAACAGATATGGAACAAAAGACTATTTCCAAATTGGGAAAGAAGTAGTCAAGGCTGTATATTGTTACCCTGCTTATTTAACTTACATGCAGAGTACATCATGAGAAATGCTGGACTGGATAAAGCACAAGCTAGAATCAAGACTGCCAGGAGAAATATCAATAATCTCAGATATGCAAATGACACCACACTTACAGCAGAAAGCAAAGAACTAAAGAGCCCCCTGATGAAAGTGAAAGAGGAGAGTCCAAAAGTTGCCCTAAAACTCAACATTCAGAAAACTAAGATCATGGCATCTGGTCTCCTCACTATATGGCAAACAGATGGGGAAACAGTGGAAACAGTGACAGACTTTATTTTCAGTTCAGTTCAGTCGCTCAGTCGTGTCTGACTCTTTGCGACCCCATGAATCGCAGCACACCAGGCCTTCCTGTCCATCACCAACTCCCGGAGTTCACTCAGACTCACGTCCATTGAGTCGGTGATACCATGCAGCCAACTCATCCTCTGTCATCTCCTTCTCCTCCTGCCCTCAATCCCTCCCAGCATCAGTCTTTTCCAATGAGTCAATTCTTCGCATGAGGTGGCCAAAGTACTGGAGTTTCAGCTTTAGCATCATTCCTTCCAAAGAAATCCCAGGGCTAATCTCCTTCAGAATGGACTGGTTGGATCACCTTGCAGTCCCAAGGGACTCTCAAGAGTCTTCTCCCAACAACACTGTCCAAAAGCATCAATTCTTTGGCGCTCAGCTTTCTTCACAGTCCAACTCTCCCATCCATACATGACCACTGCAAAAACCAAAGCCTTGACTAGATGGACCTTTGTTGGCAAAGTAATGTCTCTGCTTTTGAATATGCTATCTAGGTTGGTCATAACTTTTCTTCCAAGGAGTAAGTAAGCGTCTTTTAATTTCATGGCTGCAGTCACCATCTGTAGTGATTTTGGAGCCCAGAAAAATAAAGTCTGACACTGTTTCCACTGTTTCCCCACCTATCTGCCATGAAGGGATGGGACCAGATGCCATGATCTTCGTTTTCTGAATGTTGAGCTTTAAGCCAACTTTTTCACTCTCCTCTTTCACTTTCATCAAGAGGCTCTTTAGTTCCTCTTCACTTTCTGCCGTAAGGGTGGTGTCATCTGCATATCTGAGGTTATTGATATTTCTTCCAGCAATCTTGATTCCAGCTTGTGCTTCTTCCAGCGCAGTGTTTCTCATGATGTACTCTGCATATAAGTTAAATAAACAGGGTGACAATATACAGCTTTGATGTACTCCTTTTCCTATTTGGGCTTTATTTTGGGGGGCTCCAAAATTACTGCATATGGTGACTGCAGCCATGAAATTAAAAGACACTTGCTCTTTGGAAGAAAAGTTATGACCAACCTAGACAGCATATTAAAAAGCAGAGACATTACTTTGCCAACAAAGGTCCCTCTAATCAAAGCTTTGGTTTTTCCAGTGGTCATGTATGGATGTGAGAGTTGGACCATAAATAAAGCTGAGTGCCGAAGAATTGATGCTCTTGAACTGTGGTGTTGGGAGAAGACTCTTGAGAGTTCTTTGGACAGCAAAGAGATCCAACCAGTCCATCCTAAAGGAAATAAGTCCTGAATATTCATTGGAAGGACTGATGCTAAAGCTGAAACTCCAATACTTTGACCACCTCATGCAAAGAACTGACTCATTTGAAAAGACCCTGATGCTGAGAAAGACTGAAGGCGGGAGGAGAAGGGGATAATAGAGGATGAGATGGTTGGATGGCATCACCGACTCAATGGACATGAGTTTGAGTAAACTCCAGGAGTTGGTGATGGACAAGGAGGCCAGGCGTGCTGCAGTCCATGGGGTCGCGAAGAGTCAAACATGACTGAGTGACTGAACTGAACTGATTAACATGCTAAATAAAGCATGTACAGTTGCAACTAACTTCCTCCTTAGCTTGGTGTTCAAAGCCCTCACAAATAGGCTTCATCCTTATTTACCACCATTACTCAAGCTCCAATCAAAATGAAGAGTTCACACTGTTTCCACAAAACTGTGTATAAATTTTGGCTTATAGTTTGCTCTTCAGCTAGAATATCTCCCTATACTAGTCCGTTTCATCTTTTAAGTCCAAGCTAAGCCTTTATTAATTCCCCAAACAGGAAATCAGTTTTTCCTGTTATTTAATGGTTCTTAAGCTCCATGCAGTACTGAGTACCTTGTATACTATGTAGTATCAATAAATAGTTTATATTCATTATCTTTCCTATTACATCAAAAGCCCCTTTAGGGCAGGATTCATAATGGGTGTTTCATTAAACCCTCACAGCACCTACTGTAACCCATAAACTAAAAAGTGAACCTGAAAGTGTTAGTCACTCAGTCATGCCTGACTCTTTGCGACCTAGGGACTGTAGCCTATCAGGCTCCTCTGTTCATGGAATTCCCCAGCAAGAGTACTGGAGTAAGCAGCCATTCCCTTCTCCAAGAGATCTTTCAAACCTAGCCATCAAATCTCAGTCTCCTGCATTGTAGGCAGATTCTTTATCGTCTGAGCCACCAGGGAAGCCTGTAACTCATAAATCTGTGTTTAATTAATGAACATAGATATATAACTAATACTTTAAAAAATCTGAATTCTAATACCTATTAGGAGCTTTATTTGAAGAGAAAAACTTCACTAAAATGATTATCTATATAAACTGATAGTTGATTCAGTTATAGTTAAAAATGAGATATAGGTAGAATCATTTCCTTATCATTAGATGGCTGGATCAATCTGCATACTTGTACCATGTTTAGCAGTGTTAGTAACAATTATGTGCATGCTTGCTTGAAAACTAAACTTTGCTTAAGAAACTACCAAGAATACACACACCGAGAATATTATCTAAATTTCTTGAGAAAACTTACACAGAACTAGAATCTGCTAATGACTATAATCTGGTCTGAAATGTGAGGGTGTATCTCATAAATGTTTATATGTGTGTATATCTGGATATGTATAAATACTCTGGAACTTCTGTGCAATGTTGTCAATTGAGCTTCATACTTAAAAACAAAGCAAAACAAAATCAAGCCCAAGCCTCACCAGGAAAATCCTATGCACAGCTAAATAAGTAATTCTACTGAATAAGAAGTTTTAACTTAATTGGGTTTATACCTCAGCAGTATGCATGCAAAATAAGAGACGTTAATGCCATTTGAGGAGCCAACCATATGTAATTACAGGTGCAGAGCAGATAGTTAATCTACACATATGAACACAGGGTTAAAAGAAATTACATAATGCATTTTACAGTCACAGGACTTCATATAGAATAAGCCACCATAAGCAGAGCCATCATTTTGAAAGCAAAAGGTAGCCAGAACTGAAGAACCTAACATAATCTTCCAAGAGCTCAATATGTTCTATAAGTGTCTTTCATACCCAAGGAATAAGGGGTTCAAACCATTAGAAAGTCAATGAATTTAATACTAAACAGGCAAATTGTAAACATGGGTTAGGCTGTTTGTCTTTTTTAAAACTAAGGAGATCTAAAAATTGAACTACATTTAATTTCAAATATACATTGCTACTAGCTCCTCCCAGACCTCTCTCCTGGATAGCGACTTAAATTTCAGCATTGAAAGCTCACCCAATACATTCTGTCTCCAGTTACTGAAACAAAGAGCTTCTCACTGACAATCATCAAGGACAATATATGCCAAGAAAATAAATGCATTACATCAAAATTAAGAGGGTTACCTGAGGCCCTGAACTATCTTGACAGGCAAAGGTTTTAGGCTACAAAGAAACATAATCTGAAGGATAACTAAGTCATCATTTAAATTCATTTTCAGGGTTACAATGAGCATAATAAACGTAAGTTGCAAGGAAAAGTGATTTTAAATTTTAGCATCAGCACAGATTCAGACTAGATTGAGAAAGAGTTCACATGCATCTGAAAAGTAGGAGGCATGGCTGACTTTGCTATGGAGCACCTTCAAACATACATAATGATGGCTTCTTCTAGTGCTTAAAATAAAACCAATGCCCTGATATATTCCTAGTTACATTGTTGACTATGAGTACTATTAGGTTCTAGAATAAGCTGCCAAAAAGAGTTTAGTGTTCCCCTCTCTGAAGATCTTTAAGATCTTTGCATCTATGTAAGGTGACTCAACCCAGAAGATAAAGATAGGAAATTTCAGTGACTCAGAGGTCCTTCTAATTTTATTTTATATTCTTAAAAGCTAGGTAATTCAAGAAAACTTTTTTACTTCTTCCAATAAAAACTAACATTTCCAAACACTTGCTTTTATCATTTAATATTAAGACCAATCTATTTTACACACACAGACACACACACATATATTTGTTGTTGTTCAGTCACTAAGTCATGCCCAACTCTTTTCAATCCCATGAACTGCAGCACACCAGGCTCATCTGTCCTCCACTATCTCCCGGAATTTGCTCAAATTCATGCCCATTGAGTCAGTAATTTTATATACACATAAAATCATATACATATGTCATATATATTTATATGACCAAAAAAAAAATATATATATATGTGTATATGCATGTACATATGTGTGTGCGTGCTCAGTTGCTTCAGTTGTGTCCGAATCTATGCGACTCCATGAACTGTAGCCCGCCAGGCTCCTCTGTCCATGGGATTCCCCAGGCAAGAATACTAAAGTGGGTTGCCACACCTCCTCCAGGTGACCCAGGATTGAACCCGCAGCATCTCCTGCATCTTCTGCATCACAGGCAGATTCTTTACCACTGAGCCAGCCAGGAAGAATATATATATATATATATATATATATATATATATATATATATAAAATACTATTTCCAGATTTTAAAACTGGCATTATGTAACTCAAAGAGAAGTTACGAAATTACCATAATCTGGGGGGGTCAGTATTTAAAGTTATGCTTGTCTGACTTCAAATCCATTTCATTGTACTATTCCACATACATGAAAACAGAAGATGTTAACACTTGTCTACTTTTACATTGGCAAATACATAAAGTATCGGGGGTTACATTTCAGAGATGCATGTCTGAGCATCAGAGATCTTCAGAACACACACTCATCACACATCATCCAAGGGCCCAGTTTATACCCAGCAGTGTAACTGAGGAATATATCAGGGCACTGGTTTTATGTCAAGCATTACAAGAAGCCATCATGATCAAGTATGTTTGAAGATGTTCTAGACCAAAAAGTCAGTCCTGCCTCCTACTTTTTAGATGCATGTCGAACAAAGAATAAAAGGGTTAGACGCATCAGTATGCACATTGTTGCATTCTGCCAGGGAGGTCAAGTTTATCACTACAAATCTTCTGTGAACTAGACAGAATCCTAATTCTTACCATAGGCTCAGCTGTAACTCTGCCAAGTTTCTAAGCTAATGATGGTGGCAGATCACATTAAATGAGAGAACTTGGACAGCTCAGTACAACCTATGCATGAGCTCAGTTGCTCAGTCATATCCAGATCTTTGAGACTCCATGGACTATAGCCTGCCAATTTCACTCTGTCCATAAAATTTTCCAGGAAAGAATACTGGGTTGGGTTGCCATTTCCTACTCTGGCAGATATTCCCCCACAGGGATTGAACCCACGTCTCCTGCACTGGCAGGAGGATTCTTTACCACTATGCCACAAGGGAAGCCCCATAGTCTTAGTTCATTCAGGATGCTGTAACAAAATATCACAGACTGGGTAGATTGAAAACAACAGGAATTTATTTCTCACAGTTCCAAAGGCTGGAAGTCTAAGATCAGGGTACCAGCAAGGTCAGGATCTGGTGAAAGTCCTCTGCTGGGTCATAGACCACTGACTTCTCTCTGTGTCCTCACATGATAGAAGGTACAAGCCAGCTCCCTGTCCTTTATAATGACATTAATCTCATTCATGAGGGTTCTGTACCCATAATCACCTCCCAAAAGCCCCACCTTCTAATACTATCACATTGGGCAGTAGGATGTCAACATACGAATTTTAGGAGGACACAAACGTTCAGACCATAGCATCTCTCATTACTATTAGAAAATTAACTCTTAGAATCTGTTCTATTAATGATGAGTCAGAAGAGTATTCCATTATGTGAAGGATAATACACTACGTCATCAAAAAATAATGCAGTGGTAAAAATGGTAAATAAAACTACAAGGACAAATTATAGTCCTATTCTCTTTGAAACTTAAAGTTAACGTGTTTTGACAATAATTAGATTCAAAAAAGAGACCTTTACAAAAATTGTAATAAACCAATTTATAGAACCAGCAAGGTGTCAGAGTAGGTGTATTTCTTAAATTTCAATGAGAAATTAAATTCTCACAAGTGCCAAGGAAAAAATTTACATTTTTCATATTCAGTTTACTTTGTTGAGCTCAGTCTTTGAAAGAAACTGCATGAAGTCTTTCTTTAGTCAAGGTCAGTGGGAAACAGTGAACTATGCTTGAAGAATGAGCATCTCTCTTATCTTCCGAGTAATTGTTATATTAGCGACCCTGGCGAAGCCTAATGTAAAATACTGTTGCCAAGCGGAAATGACACATAGCCAACAATGAGAACTAGTGCTCCAGTCAGAATTCTGCCCACGATAGAGGACAAAGTATATGTTTGTTACACGAAAAGTAATATTTTGAAGGTATGAAAATAAAGTTGTATGTTCAGATACAATTCAAATAAAATAGAGCAGGTGAAAAATTAAAACAAAATAAGGAACTTCTTGAATGAGATGGCTGATGGCTTTTTCTAAATTAGTGACAGACCCATATTAATTACTGAAACTTACAACATGCATGGGAGATGTGAAGTAAAACTCTCTTTCAAGGCTTAACATGAAGCTGATTGCACACCCACCTCTCCTTCCCAGCACTCAACACCTTGCCATTCAGGGGGACACACTACAGGGAAAGAACCAGAGGTCATGCTGTTGGCTGTTTTTTCAGCTACTCTATATTCCAATGTATGCCCTTAAACAATAGTTTTCACATTTTGCTCTTGAAAAGACAAAAGAAAATTTGCCAAAAAAAAAAAAAAAAAAGAGGAAAGAATAACAGTTTTTGTTTGTTGTTTTGTTTTGTTTTGTCACCTACAAAGCTTAAAGCCCTTGTTGCTTTCCAATCCTATCTGTGTACAAAAATGTAACTCACAAAGGAATGGGCTCTAACGCAATAAGGGCACCACACCCACCTACTAACCAGCTGAGTGACGTGGGGCCTCAGACTCCATAGGGCTCTTTAGGTTTTTATCTCTAAAATAGAGAAAGACAATTACAGGTGCCCCATGAAAAATGTGTTTGGGCTTCCCAGGTGCCACTAGTGGTAAAGAACCCACCTGCCAATGTGGGAAATGTCAGCGACGTGGGTTCAATCCCTGGGTTGGGAAGATCCCCTGCAGAAGGGACGGCAACCCACTCCAGTATTCTTGCCTAGAGAATCCCATGGACAGAGGAGCCTGTAGGACTACAGTCCATGGGGTCACAAAGAGTTGGACAGTACTGAAGTGACTTGGGCATGGAGCACACACGCATGAACAATGCAGGGATTGGGGGCACTGAACATCCCCAATCCAAGTAAAAAATCCCTGTAAGCCCTGATTAACTTTACAGTCAACCCTCCGTATCTATAGTTCCATAGCTGAGGATTCAACCAACCATCTAGCTTTTAGTACTATAGTACATATTTATTGGAAAAAAAAAAAAAAAAGCCACATATAGATGGACCCATGGAGTTCAAACACGTGTTGTTCAAGGGTCAACTGTATATCATCACAAAATGATCTTTAAAATACCCTGATATCAAATATCATTAGATTTAATATACATTTAGCTCTCTGGATTTTGTTTCATGCCTCTTTTGGACAGGATAAGGCAAAGCTGCAAAGAAAGAAAATAAAAAGAACAAATCTAAGACCATGGATGTTATCACCATTTTTCTCAGTTATGAAATAACAATAATTCCCATTTTTGTGGGACTGTTTTGAGAAGAGGATTCATTTAGATCAACAGAATATCTAGTGCAATCTGACACTTTGGATGAGGTTAAGTCAGGTCTCCTTTCCTAATAACATATTTTTATTTTTTTACAGAGATATTCATATAGGAACCTTGACAACTGAAAAGAAGTTGAATCCAGATGTTCTGGGCTAGTTGACTCTGGTATACCAAAACTAACCTCAGTAACTCAATGTGTCAGTCCCACTAGAAGACAACATCTAGAATTATCCCTGGGCTGATCTCACTGTTCTCCAAACTAAAGTGTTCAAAACTATATTTTAACATTAGGTAGCATATGTCCCCTCAAAATGTTAAGGATCTCCATACATTTTTTTCCCCTAAACAATCTTAAAGGAGATATTTCTAGCAATTGATGCAAACTGATGTTCAGGGATTTTCCTCAAATGATGCTGACTTACTGACTTGAATCACTGATACAATGTACTTTATTTCTCCACCTTTAGGCAATTACCTTGGTTAAAGTTTTCTAAAAGACCTTTAATTTTAGTAGAAAGGGCACAACAGTCCTTGGAAGCAGACCTGGGTTCTAATTGTCACTCACCCAAATAATGGCAGAATCCCTAACTTTGGTCACAATGTGAGGTATTTGGTATAAACTGCCAATTAATGAATGAACGTTATATTCATTGATGCTGTGATAATGCTACAAGGTGAAGTGTTTTGACATTTGGCCTTCTCACTACCTTACTTCTTTTCTTATATGTCATCATGTTCTGCTATTATAATTTGGTTATGGTTTTGCAGTGGATGCTGTGGTGTGCTGCCTAGATCTCCTTCTCAGGGACAAAATACTCATTTTGCCAAATATTTGGAGAGATATTTATTGATGGTTTATGTCTAAGTCTCTTTCTTTGACTGCAGGAACATAACTTGCCACAGTTATGCATTCTCCCCAGGAAAAGATTGCATTCAGTGACTGGTCCATCTAGGGGTTCAACAATATGATCCTTTTATCTCAAACAGAATAGAGACCATTCTAACTTCACAGCACCAAGTGAGATCAGCTGAGGATCAATGCAGCTATATAGTAGAGAAAGGGGGAAACTGACATTTTGAGAACTGTTAGAACACAGACTATGAATTGGCATTGCTCTCTAGGGACTAGAAACACCATAACGTCCACCCTCCACTAGAGTGTCGGGCTTCCCTTGTGGCTCGGCTGATGAATTCACCTGCAATGTGGGTAGACCTGGGTTTGATCCCTAACTCCAGTATTCTGGAGAATTCCATGGACTGTATAGTCCATTTTGTCACAAAGAGTCAGACACGACTGAGCGACTTTCACTTTCACCAGAAGGAATCCTAGCTCAGGTCTGGTTCACAGGAGGTCCACTGGGTATACGGATCCAGCCAGTGGTGAGAGTCAGTGGTCCCTGAAAGTATAACTGAAATAAACACACTTGCAGACACCAGAACTCCCAGTCTGGCTCACTGTCCTTTAAAATAAAATGCTTATTTTATTTTCAAATAATACAGAAGGAAAGAGCCAGTTGAAGCCTTAGATACTGCCTTCCTCCTGGTCTTTTCAAGATGTCATACAACAAACAATATCTGCTAATAGGGTGAATAGCAGAAATTAGTGTGAACTATAAAGATCTAAAGGATCCAGGGGAGATGGTTCCCCTCATGTCCCTATTTATTTCAGAAGACTGACTTCTAAAAAACCCTATAGGACCTGGAATGTGACAGTAAACTATCAAAAATATAATCAATATTGTAAAGTAAAAAAATAATAATAATAATAAAAAAAAAAAACAAAAAAAAAAAAAAGATTATCTTTTCAATATATTTCAAACCTATAACAACCAAGAATACCAAAAACTGTGTTTCTGTACAAAACATCATTTGTTGAAACTGGTTTAATTAAATGGGCAGAAAAAAAATATATATATATATATAATCAAGATGTAACCCCAAGTGCAGCCATGGTGCGAAATACGGTGTTCTAACTACAACCGATTAACACAGAGTTATGTGTGCAGTTACTGAACTAGTTAATAGATTCTTTACTAACTCTGTTAAGAAGTATGTTCAGAACCCATTTATATTTACACAGGAAGAAAAACAACATACATTTATGGTCTTGCACTAGGGCTATATTAACTCTCTTGTCTTCTATCATACTGAAGTCTGAAGAGAGCGGAATCATTCTGGAAGTTCTGAAAAACATGACATTTGTCTCCTATGTCAGTGAAATCAAATTAGTCAGGCCAGATTGAGCAAGAAGAAAAAATGTTTTGGGTTGTGCAGTCAGCACATTCCACATGTATGAATCCTGCCCTGACCTATGTGCTAAGTGTTAGAGTAGTTATGGCAACCATAGGAACTAGACAATAAAACTCCACCCAAAGACTTTCAAGTTCATTGTTTAAAAACACTCTGCTGTCTAAATCAGATTTCTAATCCCTATGCTACAATACCCTATTTTTAAGTGAGTAAACTGAAATATAAAAAGAAGAATTTACAATCAGTAGTTTTTGTATGAGTAATCAATCAGAAGTAGATCTGAGTTCTAAAACATTCTTATATCTTGCATGACCTGTGGACACATAATCCTCATATTATAACAATCCTTATCAGGATGAATAGCCCTTTCTTTAAGACAATTCTATGCAAGCTGGCAGGACTGGGCATGGATCAGTCCAAGTGCTTGGGAGTGGGACTAGAGAGGTGAGGTGGAGAAGGCTACAGCAGTTGGACCTTGCCACGTGTGAATCAGGTCAAGAGATGCAGGCCAAGCCAAACTGCCCCAGCTTGATGGGAAGTGTTGCATTTTCAGTTCTCTCCACCAACTCAAGAAATCATCATCAAGAAAGAAGAGGGACCAGAAGCTGAGTCAATAATTGTCTAATTCCACATATGGGTAACCTTTGGGAAATGGTTGTGAACTACACCAAGGAGGAGCAAAAGCTGCTGCACACTGCTCAGCAGGTCGTTTACAAAAATGGGATGCTTGATAAATGTAAGAACATGGACTCCTTGGGGAATCAGCTTTCCAAACAGAAGTAAATCCTCTACTTGGAATAACCAAGGCTGATAGAACGAGTCACCAAAAGACCTGGCCAGATTCAAAGACTGTAGCTGAAATTAAATCATTAATCTTCAATAATAGCACTTTTGAAGATAAATAGTTCTATGAAATTTAAATGGAAGAAATGGTAAGAAATGATTTCTAGTACCTATCATTAACAATCTGGAAATGTAAAGGCAAGTTGAACAATTATTGCAAGAATGAGGACAGACATTTCAGGCAAGTTACAGTCACCCAAAAGAAAGTACTTACTTAGGAGAGTCTATGGAAATGGTAAATATTGAGATCGCATTCTTCCTGCTTAGCTGTGCTTAGGGAGTAGGTCTATAAATATGACTCATGTGTTAAAAGTTTAAAATACAGTTTAACTTAGTGGACATAAGGATAGCTATGTAATTAAGAAAAAGTAAATATAGCCAAATATTTTGTACAAACAGTCATTCTGTTCAATTTGCAAGAACTCTAGCAGGAGATAACTGTACAAATGATAGCAATATATTTTTGTTTTACTAATAGTACATCCCTTGGTACATCTGAGGGTATAAATAAAAACACAAGCCTAATGAATATTAACAACACAGACATACCTCAGAGAAACTGCAAGTTTATTTACAGATCAATGCAATAGAGCAAATTCTGCAACACAATAAGTCACCTGAATTTTTGGTGCATATGCTGCTGTGTTGTGCTCCACTGAATCCAACTCTTTGTAACCCCACGGACTGTAGCCTGCCAGGCTCCTCAGTCCATGGGATTTCCCAGGCAATAATACTGGAGTAGGATGCCATTTCCTTTTCCAGAGGATCTTCCCAACTGAGGGATCAAACATGTGTCTTCTGCATCTCCTGCACTGGCAGGCAGATTCTTTACCTCTACTGACACCTGGAAAGCCCTTGGTGCATATAATAGTCATGTTTACATTATTCTGTACACTATTAAGTGTGCAATAGCACACAGTCTAAAAAAAGAATTATATCCATTAAGTAAAAAGTATTTTATTCCTTAAAAAATGCTAACCACTATCTGAGCTTTCAGCAAATCATAGTTTGTTCTTTTTCTGGTTCAGTTCAGTTCAGTCGCTCAGTCGTGACTGACTCTTTGCAACCCCATGAATTGCAGCATGGCAAGCTCCCTGTCCATCGCCAGCTCCCACAGATTACTCAAACTCATGTCCATTGAGTTGGTGATGCCATCCAACCATCTCATCCTCTATCGTCCCCTTCTCCTCCCACCTTCAATCTTTCCCAGCATCAGGGTCTTTTCAAATGAGTCAGTTCTTCGCATCAGGTGGTCAAAGTATTGGAGTTTCAGCTTCAGCATCAGTCCTTCCAATGAATATTCAGGACTGATTTCCTCTAGGATGGACTGGTTGGATCTCCTTGCAGTCCAAGGGACTCTCAAGAGTCTTCTCCAACACCACAGTTCAAAAGCATCAATTCTTCGGCGCTCAGCTTTCTTTATAGACCAACTCTCACATCCACACATGACCACTGGAAATACCATAGCTTTGACTAGAGGGACCTTTGTTGGTAATGTTTCTGCTTTTTAATATGCCATCTAGGTTGGTCATAACTTTTCTTTCAAGGAAAAAGCGTCTTTTAATTTCATGGCTAAAATCACCATCTGCAGTCATTTTGGAGCCCCCCAAAATAAAGTCTGTCACTGTTTCTATTGTTTCCCCATCTATTTGTCATGAAGTGATAGGACCAGATGCCATGATCTTAGTTTTCTGGATATTGAGTTTTAAGCCAACTTTTTCACTCTCCTCTTTCTTCAAGAGGCTCTTTAGTTCTTCACTTTCTGCCATAATTGTGGTGTCATCTGCATATCTGAGGTTATTGATATTTCTCCCGGCAATCTTGATTTCAGTTTGTGCTCCATCCAGCCCAGCATTTCTCATTATGTACTCTGCATATAAGTTAAATAAGCAGGGTGACAACATATAGCCTTGATGTACTCCTTCATATTCTTCGCAGCCAAAGATGGAGAAGTTCTATACAGTCAGCAAAAACAAGACCAGGAGCTGACTGTAGCACAGACCATGAACTCCTTATTGTCAAATTCAGACTTAAATGAAGAAAGCAGGGAAAACCACTAGACCTTTAAGGTATGACCTAAATCAAACCCCTTATGATTATACAGTGGAAATGACAAATAGATTCAAGGGATTAGATCTGATAGAGTGCCTGATCAACTATGGATGGAGGTTCGTAACACTGTACAGGAGACAGGGATCAAGACCATCCCCAATAAAAAGAAATGCAAAAAAACAAAATGGCTGTCTGAGGAGGCCTTACAAGCAACTGTGAAAAGAAGAGAAGCCAAAAGCAAAGGATTGAAGGAAAGATATACCCATTTGAATGCAGAATTCCAAAGAACAGCAAGGAGAGATAAGAAAACCTTCCTCAGTGATCAGTGCAAAGAAACAGAGGAAAACAATAGAATGGGAAAGACTAGAGATATCTTAAAGATAATTAGAGATACCAAGGGACCAGTTCATGCAAAGATGGGCTCAATAAAGGACAGAAATGGTATGGACTAACAGAAGCAGAAGATATTAAGAGGAGGTGGCAAGAATACACAGAAGAACTGTACAAAAATGATCTTCACAACCCAGATAATCACGAAGGTGTGATCACTCACCTTGAGCCAGACATCCTGGAATGCAACGTCAAGTGGGCCTTAGGAAGCATCACTACGAAGAAAGCTAGTGGAGATGATGGAATTGCAATTGAGCTATTTCAAATCCTAAAAGATGATGCTCTGAAAGTGCTGCACTCAACATGCCAGGAAATTTGGAAAACTCAGCAGTGGCCACAGGACTGGAAAGTCAGTTTTCATCCCAATCCCAAATAAAGATGATGCCAAAGAATGCTCAAACTATTGCACAATTGCACTCATCTCACACACTAGTAAAGTAATGCTCAAGATTCTCAAAGCCAGGCTTCAACAGTACATGAATCGTCAACTTCCAGATGTTCAAGCTGGATTTAGAAAAGGCAGAGGAATCAGAAATCAAATTGCCAACATCCCCTGGACCATCGAAAAAGCAAGAGAGTTCCAGAAAAACATCTACTTCTGCTTATTGACTATGCCAAAGCCTTTGACTGTGTGGATCACAATAAACCGTGGAAAATTCTGAAAGAGATGGGAATACCAGACCACCTGATCCACCTCTTGAGAAAGCTGGTATGCAGGTCAGGAAGCAACAGTTAGAACTGGACATGGAACAACAGACTGGTTCCAAATAGAGAAAGGAGTATGTCAAGGATGTATACTGTCACCCTGCTTATTATTGCTGGTGGAGGGTGAAATATTTTGAGAATTAACCAAAATGTGAAAGAGACAGGAAGTAAACAAGTACTGTTGGGTAAAAATGGCATTGATAGACCTTGGGGAAGGGTTGCCACAAAACTTAAAAAAAAAAAAAAATACACTAAAGAATGATAAAATGAGGGATGCCTGAATGCAATTGTTACCACACTGACATCACATAAATCATACTGGTGAGGAACCTATGCATATAAAGAATGTGGAAGTCTGTGGAAAAGTCTTTAGTTGCTTCTATGCTTTTTTTGCACATTAGAGAACTCATACTGGAGACAAACCATATACACACAATCTGTGAGGAAACATATTTTTCACATCTATAAGCTTATTAGATATACGATAACTCATACCAAAAAGAAACCTTAGGAAATTCCTGAAGATGAAGAATCTTTTAGACAGAACACCTATTTCATTATGTATCAGAGAACTCATATATAAGAGGGCTTCCCTATGAATGAAATCAATGTGGGAACTCAAAAAACAGAGATCTCATCTCACTATGCATTACAAAATTCACAACTGGACGAAACCATGAGTGCAAAAATTATGGAAAGCAATTTGATTAAAACTGTCACCTTTTCTCATATCAGACAACCCATAAAGGAGAGAAGTTGTATGAATGCCATCAGTGTGGAAAACGTTTTAGCCAGAGTTCTGCCCTAATTTTTCACCGAAAAATTCATATGGAAAGTAATTATAAGAACGTTGTCAAATGTTGCAAAGACTTCATCCATAAGAAAAGCCTTACTGAGCATCAAATAACATATACTGAAAGAGTATGTAATCAATGTGGAATTTTCTTCAGCCAGAATTCTCTATTTGTACTTGTTAATGGCTTTAACATTATGAGGTACCAAAAATCATATTAGAGAAAACACTTACTAATATAATAAATATGAAAAATTAGTCACCAACAATTTTATTTTGTATCAAAGAAATTATTTTGGAGAGAAGCTCTGTAAGTTTCATCTATGTAGAAATATTTTAAACCAATAAATCATGTTATTACCCTACAATGCATTTGAGAACTGGTCCTGGAGAGAAGCACACACATGTGCACGTGCTCGCTCACACATACACACACACACACACACACACACACACACACACTTCAGTAAACAGAGACATCAGATTTTCTTCTTTTCAAAAATTCCATAAATTCATACAACTGTGACTGGCCTTGAAGCCATTTTAGTTGAGGTAGACTTGACCTGGACTTCCCAGGTGGCCCTCATGCTAAAGAACTTGTCTGCCAATCAGGAGATATTAGAGACACAGGTTCTATCCCTGGGTTGTGAAGATCCCCTGGAGGAGGGCATGGCAACCCACTCCAGAATTCTTTCCTGGAGAATCCCATGGACAGAGGAGCCTAGCAGGTTACAGTCCATAGGATCACAAACAGTCAGACACAACTGAAGTGACTTAGCACGCACACAAAGTTGACACACATAATATTAATTTCATGTATGCCACATAGTGATTCAACATTTAAATACATTGAGACGATCACCACATTTTTAACCATGTGTCACGACACAAAATTATTATACATTATTGACTATACTCTTTTCACTGAACTACACTCCTATGACTTACTTATTTTATAATTGGAATTTTGTACCTCTCAATCTCCTTCACTTATTTGCCCAACCCCTCACCCACTTCTCTCTGGCATCCACCAGTCTGCTTGCTATAAGGCTTTCTATTTTATTTTGGTTGCTTCTTTGTTTTATTAGATTCCACACAGAAGTGAGATTACATGGCATTTGTTTTTCTCTGTCTGGTTTATCTTACTTACCATAATAACCTCCACGTTTTCCAAGCGGCAAGATTTCATGCTTGTTTATGGCTAATACTCCATCTGAAACTATATATACCACATATTGCATCATTTTTATCCATTCTTCTGTTGATGGACACAGGTTGCTGGTCTAAAGCATTCCTGACCAAATCTTAATCTTAGATTCTGAGAAAGAACCATTTAACAGGCAAGTTGTTGTTGAGAAGTATTCCAGGTTCATTATCTTCTTCAGAGAGAACAAGAAATAAAAATGCCACTGTAGGGCATGTTGTTGCTGAGAAGGCCAAGAACTGTATATAGTTCTTACAATAAAAGTAGGAAAACAATATTCCAGGGAGTTAATAAGCAACTGTTTATGTGACTACTTCCCTTTTGCGACATTTAATCGGTTTTAATATGTGTCTGCTCTAAACCACATTCTGGTTAGCAGCAAGGAAATGTAAGGCAACAAACAGAAATATATACTATTCTTAGTATCTATTTTAAATATATCTGCATATGGATAAGGATTGAATAAACACCTACGGATTAATGAACAGAAATGACTTAGTAAATAAAGAGATTATAAAGAAGTTTCTTTTTATAGTTTATTCAGAACTCCTGTAATAATATTTTGAATAAAAATTTAAATATTTTAAAAAAGGATCTCTAGTTTGTCTATAATAAGGTCAAGGAAGCTTGGATACAACTTGCTAGGAAACTGTCCTGGGAATTATGTTGTTTTAGGTTCCAGTGTTGGAGAAGGCAATGGCATGCCACTCCAGTACTCTTGCCTGGAAAATCCTGTGGACAGAGGAGCCTGGTAGGCTCCAGTCCATGACGTCGCTAAGAGTCGGACACGACTGAGCGACTTCACTTTCACTTTTCACTTTCACGCATTGGAGAAGGAAATGGCAACCCACTCCAGTGTTCTTGCCTGGAGAATCGCAGGGACGGTGGAGCCTGATGGGCTGCCGTCTTTGGGGTCACACAGAGTTGGACACGACTGAAGCGACTTAGCAGCAGCAGCAGGTTACAGTGTACTACTCTCCGAGACATGGTTTTAAAACTCCTGACAATTTGACAACCAGGTAATTTTCGGCAATTTGGGACCTAGAGGAAAGAACAGACAGCTCATGGAAAGGTGTCATTTGAGTGGGAACATGTACTTGGATAACATACATAGTGGTGGTGATGGTGATGGTTTAGTCGCTAAGTTGTGTCCGACTCTTGCAACCCCATGGACTGTAGCCCACTAGGCTCCTCTGTCCATGGGATTTTCCAGGTAAGAATACTGCAGTGGATTGCCATTTCCTTCTCCATACATAGTAATTGTGCTCAAATGATAAGCATAACATTGCAAAAGCTGTCCCACCACCA
Source organism: Bos mutus (assembly GCF_027580195.1). Lineage (NCBI taxonomy): Eukaryota > Metazoa > Chordata > Mammalia > Artiodactyla > Bovidae > Bos > Bos mutus. The sequence goes on along the minus strand of NC_091627.1, from coordinate 50,679,044 downwards.
CCATTTTCAAAGGTCTTTAATCTTCAAAAGCAAAACACAGTTAAGAGTAGAGACTTGAGTCTGACTGCCCAGGTTAAAATCCCACCTCTTCCCCTAGCTAGCTGGGTGACCTTGGCCACATGCCTGAATTACACATCTCTCTTTTTCTTAAAATAGTACTGATTGCACAGGCCTATTGTATTAAATCAGTTAACACACAAATGGTTTAGAATAATGTTTTACATGTATTAAGTGCTTATAATTACTATATATGTTTATTATTATTATTGCCCTTGTTATTACTGTTCAGTCACTAAATTGTGTCCGATTCTTTGCAACCCCATGGTCTGCAGCATGCCAGGCTTTGCTGTCCCTCACTAGTTCCTGGAGTTTGCTCAAATTCATGTCCATTCAGTCAGTGATGCTATCTAACCATCTCATCCTCTGCCACCCTCTTCTCCTTTTGCCTAGCCTAATTTAAACCTGCTTGAGTACTTACTTCACTCGCAGTAACACATGTTCCACCCTTTTGCCTAAATCAGGAGTTAACTTGGGAGATCCCTCACTCCTTGTGGTTACATACATTCACTTCTGAAAATCAATAAACCACTTTTAAGATTATTTTTAAAAGGAAAAAAAATTCTCTAATTACACAAAAGTATCGTTTCACCATTTTATCATTTCAGTGTACTGATACTGAAAGTGTTGAAAGTGTTGATGCAGTTACGATACCGAGTCAGCTGCTATGACAAAAGCCAACAGAGTAAGGATTAAAGAAGGTTCTTGTCTCTCATATAACATCTGGAGTGAATGCAGTTCATAATTGCTACGGTTACTCCATGGATCAGGCTCCTTCTATCTTATTACTCAGTAAGTAGCTTCTATCTTGTGCTCTAAATCCCTTCCCATAACAATCCAGCCCATGGGTAACAGGGAAGGAGAACAGGAGGCATGCCTCATCTCTCCAAGCATAGGACAAAGAAGTTGCACACACCACAGTCTACACTTTATTGGACATAGCGTAGTCAATGATTATGTCTAGATGCAAGGGAGGCTGGGGTATGTGTTAACCTATGCCTAATTAAGGGATTCCATTTCTTCCAATTGGAAAAGACCCCAATGTTGGGAAAGACTGGAGGCAAAATAAGGGGGTGGCAGAGGATGAGATGGCTAGATAGCATCACCAATGCAATGCACATGAATCTAAGCAAACGCTGGGAGACAGTGAAGGACAGGGGAGCCTGGTGGGCTGCAGTCCATGGGGTTGCAAAGAGTTGGACATGACTTAGAGGCTGAACAACAACAACAAACAACAATTCTTACCAAAAAAAATATAAGAATGCATATGGGGGCTAAAATGTTGTCTCTGAAATAGTAGTATTCTCTGTAGCCCAATTTAAATGTCATACAGATATTTGGAACTAGAGAAAAAATGTGAATCTGTATAATCTATTACATTCATATTGATGTTATACACTTTAACAATGGGGCTTTCCAGGTGAAACCACTGGTTATAAAAAAAAAAAAAACCTGCTTGCCAATGCAGGTGACATAAGACACGGGTTCAGTCCCTGGGTTGGGAAGATGCCCTGGAGGAGGAAATGGCAACCCATTCCAGTATTCTTGCCTGGAGAATCCCATGGACAGAGGAGCCTGGTGGACTACAGTGCATAAGGTTGCAAAGAGCCAGACACAACTGAAGTGATACAACACGCACTTTAAAAAATAATTTATAATGGAAACATAGTTACAGTGTTGCATATGTGATATCTTAGCATTCATTCAGACATGGATGATAATGCTAGCCTAGTAATCTTCTAGGATTGACTGACATATTGCTACTAAAACAACCACATTCAAGCAGGCACTCAATGTAGGTTCATTCTCTTCCCTTTTATCTTCCTTCCGTACATCCCTGAACTGTTGCTAATTAAACAGAACCATTATCTTATGCTCTAACTGAAGTATAACTGGCTCCTCTGTTTAGAGTAAACTGATGGTCTTCAGAGTCTTTTAATTGACAGCTACTTGCTTCATATTCCAGTGTCCACCTGTCTGAAATTGGCAGTCCATCCAGAACTCAAAGAAAGAAGAAAGAAATATTCTTGGTAGGCCACTTGAACTCTAAATACCTGCTAAGTATTTTCCTTGTGTGACTTACCGAATTTAAGAACTGATCCATCTTCATTTTAAGCCCCATGAAAAATGCACCCTCTTAGTGTCATCATGAAATGTATCTAAATATATTATATAATCCTACCAAGTCACTGAAGCCCAGTTGAGCTATGTCCCTACTGTAGCTATATCCATAAAAGCCAGGTGAACTTGCTTGTATCTTCTACGCCATAGAAGAGACTTGTAATGGCAAGAGTTATCTTCTAATCTCAGAAATCTCCTCACTTGATGGAACTAACAAATTCATTTTGACCCACCCATTCCCTTTATCCAAAAGAATTTCTATCAACTGCTTCACTTACAAGAAGAATGTCATATTTATAGATTCTCATGCCAAGAAAGCCACTGTGTGCTATGTCTCTTAATCTCAAGAGGTTTAGACTGACTTTGCTGGACTTGACCTATAAATTCAACTGATGCATTGCAACTACTATAGCTATCTTTTTTTATTTTAATGTTATAAAAAGAATTTTAAATTAAGTAGTTTCTTCTTTATTATTTAATATTTCCAAATATTTTATGCTGATAAAATTTTGACTTTATGATAAAGGTACAGAGTGGACCTAGCAAGACAGATAGACACAATGTACATTTCCAGATAGTTCTGCAATACTGTGAAGCTTATGAAATAATTTCTATTATAAAATAACATTTTTCCAATATTGACATCAATAAAGTGATCTGTTCATTTGTCAGTCAAGTATAAAACTAAAAAAAAAAGATTCAACCGTGTTGATGGAAGCAGTTGAATTATTAAAAACAAGTTGGCAGAGGGAAAATGGCCAATACAAGGCAGTCAAAATAACTGCCCATAAATAAAAAGAGAGTATTTATAAATGGTTGAAAAGGAATTAGAAATTTTTAAAAACAAAGGAATTCTAATTTTTAAATGGCAAAGTATACATAAAACTAAAAAGCCTCTTGATGAAAGTGAAAGAGGGGAGTGAAAAAGTTGACTTAAAGCTCAACATTCAAAAAATGAAGATCATGGCGTCTGGTCCCATCACTTCATGGCAAATAGACGGGGAAACAGTAGAAACAGTGGCAGACTTTATCTTTTGGGCTCCAAAATCACTGCAGATGGTGAGTGCAGCCATGAAATTAAAAGACGCTTACTCCTTGGAAGGAAAGTTATGACCAACCTAGATAGCATATTCAAAAGCAGAGACATTACTTTGCCAACAAAGGTCTGTCTAGTCACAGCTATGGTTGTTCCAGTAGTCATGTATGGATGTGAGAGTTGGACTGTGAAGAAAGCTGAGCGCCAAAGAATTGATGCTTTTGAACTGTGGTGTGGGACTCTTGAGAGTCCCTTGGACTGCAAGGAGATCCAACCAGTCCATTCTGAAGGAGATTAGTTCTGGGTGTTCTTTGGAAGGAATGATGCTAAAGCTGAAACTCCAGTATTTTGGCCACCTCATGCGAAGAGGACTCATTGGAAAAGACTCTGATGCTGGGAGGGATTTGGGGCAGGAGGAAAAGGGGACGACAGAGGATGAGATGGCTGTATGGCATCACCGACTCGATGGATGTGAGTCTGAGTGAACTCCGGGAGTTGGTGATGGACAGGGAGGCCTGGCGTGCTGCAATTCATGGGGTCGCAAAGAGTTGGACGTGACTGAGTGCCTGAACTGAACTGAACTGAATACATAAAACTATTTTGATATTCATTAAGTTTATTGAACTCCTCCAAACTTTAATATATTAAAATTTCTTAGTAGCATATTAAGGACATAAATGCATCATGATAAAAAAAAAAACATTAGAATATAAAAGAAATGTTTCTTCTTGAAAGTTTTGACTAACTTACTAGGACATAGTGAGATTAACTTTTTGAAATGAATAGATGTATGTATAAGATTTCCAAAGTTAAAAACAGCTACATTCTATTCTAAAATATGTAAGATGATGATTTATGATAATGTTTCAAGTACTATGCTATGAATTTTATATGCATTCTCGCTAATCATTACGACAACTCTGCAGGTTAGCATTATTACCTCATTCTACAGATAAGTTAATTAGGGCTCAGAAATGCTCATTACATCTGCCCAATGCTAGTGTACAATGGAGCTAAGGTTGGAATCTAGGGGTTCTGCTCCAAAGTTCAAGACATACAAAAAATGGAGATACTCTGTTTAAAAGTTTGCAAATTACTTTCAAAACATTTGACTCATAGGAACAAAAAAAGTCAAACAGTACATACACAAAGGAAAAGTAAGTTCTGCTGCTTAAGTTTGCAAAACTCAACGCAAAGAATTCTAAACAAAATAATTATTTTAAGTGAATCTCTTTTCTTTTTAATGTCAGATAATATTACAGTCCATTTTGTAACACAAAATTTCTTTCTTTCAACACTGAAAGACTAAAGACAATAGCCTATACAGGGGAATGAAAATGGGGCTTATACTGGCAGAAGGAAATTGCAGCAGGCAGACAAACAATAACAATACTAAGAATGCTCACACAATACATAGTGCTTCCAGTCTAAAATGTTGGGTATATTTCAGTTACAGAAATATAAAACAGGGTTTTTAAAGGGTAAAGTCATAAAGAAGTTGGAAGGCCAGAAAGCTTTCAGTTGAATGGCCTTATTAGTTTTCTAGAACTATGAAAAATTATTATAAGGACCAGATCAAATATTCCATAAAGATCATAAAGATCAGGGAAATGCAAACTCCAGATATTCTCAAAGGTACCATTCCAGTAAACTGAGGCACTAAGCACAGTGCTATCTATTCAGTCAACTCCTAAGCCCTAGGAACTAGGGCTAGATATTGGGAATCCACTCTGTTATTAAGCATATTGTCTAGAATAAACTTCCAAAGTTGAAAATGTTGACAAAACACACATAGATAAGCACAATTACAATTTTAGAGTCAACACCTAACAAAGAAATATTGCTTTAGGCCATGTTTCATGAACATTTTACAAGGTACAAAATCACAAGCAAACAAGCTAAAACCCTTCGATCGATACATTAAAATTACACATTTAACACACCAGTCAGAAAGCTGTTAAGGAAAAAGTACCGATTTCCTACTCTCCAGACAGCATTAAGGGAGGGTATGGGGAGGGAGGAGGGAGGAGGGTTCAGGATGGGGAACACAGGTATACCTGTGGTGGATTCATTTCGATATTTGGCAAAACTAATACAATATTGTAAAGTTTAAAAATAAAATAAAATTTAAAAATTTAAAAAAAAAAAAGATGCCTAAAGCAGCTTCTTTGGTCAAACCTGTAGGAAGTAGAAAAATTTTTCAATACTAAAAAGTATTTAGAAAAAAAAATCATTAATGACTTAAATGGGGTACAAAAACTAAATAAAATAAACTCCATAGGATGAAACTTTTTAAAACTTATATGTACATGTTTTAATGCCATTCTCCCAAATCATCCTCCCCCTCCCTCTCCCACAGAGTCCAAAAGACTGTTCTATACATGCGTCTCTTTTGCTATCTCGCATACAGGGTTGTCGTTACCATCTTTCTAACATGTGTACACCCGTGGCAGATGCATGTTGATGTATGGAAAAACCAATACAATATTGTAAAGTAAAAAATAATAATAATAATAAAAATTTAAAAAAATAAAACTTATATGTGACTTCATTAATATTCAAGAAAATTGATTAATTTATATATTTACCATGAAAAATGTTTTTAGCTTCATTGTAATGAAATCATCTATGTAATGTACTAGTTATGAACATGTAACTATTATTTAAAATTTTATTTATCCTATGAATTAGCTAAAATAATGGAATGCTTCCCTTGTGCAAAGCAAGTGGCATTCAAGTCATACTTTAGGGCCTCCAGTGTAAAAGATGACAACAAGAATGCAGTGAAGATTAGTGTAATTTTTGTGGGGAAGACTTACAGTGTGGCTATTCCAAATGGAGAAACAGTCAGCTCAAGAGCAAAACTTTGTTTCTGTTCTATTCATTTGAAGGACATTTATTGCACTTACACTGTGCCAAGTACTCTTGTAGGTCCTTTACAAATATTAAGCTTTTGAGTCTCAGAGCAACCCTAGGAGGTAAGTTGTATCATCATGTTCATTTCACAGATGAGACAATCAAGGCACAGAGAGACTCAGCAACTTGCCCAAGAAAATAAGCGGCAGACCCAGGACCCAAACAGAGTCCACACCCCCAACCACTAGAATGTGCTGGCCCCTTTGAATGGTCCAAGTCTGCCCCCTTATTTGATGTGCATTTCTGCATTCCCTCTGTCCTACATTCCCTTCTGTGATACTGGCACAATTATTATTTCATCAACCAATCTTTATATAGGTTCTTAGGGAACAGTAGGCAAAAGCAGACATTGTTCCTGTTCTCATGGAGGTTGTAGTCTGCTGGGGAAGACAGGCATTACAAAATAATTGCACAAATGAGTGTGAAATTGCTAATTAGGGTAAGTGCTCTGAGAAAAAGGCAGGTTCTTTCAAAGTACATGACAAGGAACCTGATATGGTCTCAGTAGTCAGGGAAGGTTTCCTTGAAAAGTGATATCAAGCAGCAGCACTAAATGCACTGTCATTAACCAGATGAAGAAGCGAGGGGGCTGGAAATTTATAATTCCTCTAATTTCCATGCAGTGAGGCCAGCTGAGGAGTTCCTTGCTGTAGGAATGAGCAGACAGATTGCTCTAATCCATATCTTAGGGATTTCCAGACGCTGTCTAGCAAAGGTGTCCATACAAGTATAATGAGATGACGGGACCAGATGAGTTGGGGCAAACACAGGCCCACTTGGGGGTAAAGGCAGTGCTTAAAGCCTCCTTGTTTCTTCCTCTCCTATTAAAGCTACTGCTGCTAAGTCGCTTCAGTCGTGTCCGACTCTGTGCGACCCCACAGACGGCAGCCCACCAGGCTCCCCCATCCCTGGGATTCTCCAGGCAAGAACACTGGAGTGGGTTGCCATTTCCTTCTCCAATGCATGAAAGTGAAAAGTGAAAGTGAAATCACTCAGTCGTGTCGGACTCTGCGACCCCATGGACTGCGGCCCACCAGGCTCCTCCGCCCATGGGATTTTCCAGGCAAGACTACTGGAGTGGGGTGCCATTGCCTTCTCCTCCTATTAAAGCACCCCCCATCAACTACTTACTATGTTGAGGATAAAAGTAGGAAGGAATTATGAATAATGCTGAGGGATATTTGTGAAATATTCATTCTTCCAACTGCTAGAACTGACATTAACTACTTCCATGGCACAAATGGATCTCACAAGGTCAAAAAGGTTTACTGTGAATTAGCTTGCACAATTTCATCCCAAGGACCCAGGATGTTCTGTTACTTCTAGAATTGGAATGGGCCTTTTCTAGGCCTCTCTGACTTCTTAAACACCCTCTTGAAATGTGAAGACCAATGGGGTTCACAAGAAAAGTAAAAGTTTGAACAGTGATGCATACAGCAGAAAGGCCACTTCCTGCCGTGTGCACGCCTCACTCCTATTAATATATTTCTCCATAGTGTTGGTTCTGTTTTTTAATAACACCACAACACTGCTGACTCACATTCACCATATGGTCCTCTTGGACTCCCAGGTCTCTGTCTGCTGTACTTGTGCCTGCCTAGTTAGTCTTTTCTTAACCGTTCTCTGTGAAATTAGTTGGATGTTTTCATTCCTACAAGAGCCTTGGATTTATCCTTATTGATTCTGATTTTGGTTTCAGCACATCACTTCTCTAAATTACGCCATTTTCAAGCATGCAACACTTTTTCGGGTCCCCATATGGCCTCCCCTGGCTTACTTCTAGGGCCTTCTGACTGATTTCCTTGCCACCACCTTTCCCAATGACGATTCTCTCCTTGCACAGTCATCATGTCATGCTTCAGACAACAGAAAACAATAATTAGACAGCTTCCCCTTATGGAAAAACGAAGTTCCAATCCCTTAGACTAACATTCAAAAGCCTCTGTATCTGCACCCAACCTTTTTCCTCCCAAATTCTGACCCCACGGAGCCTAAATATCAAGCACACAAGACTCCTCACCTCTCCACAACATTCTCTGAGCTCCACTGGGTTTGTTCATGCTGTTTTTCTAGAATGTCACCATTCCCAGCCCTAACCTTTATTTCTGCTCTATAAATCTTTTCAATGTTAAGGCCATATTCCATATTTTTCCCAATAACCCCATTCAACATGCCCTATAGCATCCACTGGGCTTCCACAACACTTGCATCACTATTCCAAACCAGTAGTTCCTCAAGGATTCTAAGGGTCACTAAACACAATGGTTGGAATAATAGGACTGGCCTGTTCAAGTTCTGGGGGAAAATAAGTGGAAAATAGGAAAAAATTTAATAGTTGTAGATTATAAAATTAGTATAAGGTTTTCAAAAATAAACCTCTTTTTGATACATTTTGGTTCAAAGTACACAAACTTTTTCAAATAATCTTCTTTAACTGACTACTGCTGCAGTGTTATTCTTTCAGAAGCTGATAAAGCCACAATTTGGAGGTTATAAAAATTTTAATTTGTGTGGCTCTAGTGGTAAAGAACCTGCCTGACAAGGCAGGAAATATAAGAAACTCAGGTTCAATCTTTGGGTTGAGAAGATCCCCTGGAGTAGGAAATGGCAACCCACTCCAGTATTCTTGCCTGGAAAATTCCACGGACAAAGGAGCATGGCAGGTTACAGCCCATGGGGTCACAAAGAGTTGGATATGACTGAAGTGACTTAGCATGCATGTATGCATGCATTATTAGGTTTTTACATATTATCCTTGTGTTTCAAGCATGTGTTTGTGACTCTGGTCTTACACCTGGATACTGAATAAATGGAGTTTAAATAGCAGTTGTCTCTCTTGGCATGAACATGGTCACCTATTTTTTTTCTACCAAAAGTTGAATCAGTAATTCTTATATTTTCTTATTGAATGAAGCTGAACTAAACCATGCACATGAAAAATGATCCTACATTTAGAATCTGGAGTATAAAATTACAAAACTCTATATCTAAAATCTTACTGGTATCAAAGTAAGTTGTATGCACAAGTTCCTATGGAGAGGAAAAGAAAGACACACTAAATGTGTTGAACAAAATGATTATATTCTTCTAGAATGTAAAAATAATGACATGAGTATTTATGGTATAAATGTAAAAGTGGTTCTGATGGTTCCCAAGTTCTCTTTTCATGTGGTGTGGGCAGCAAATAGTCTTAGGTGCTGTGGGAACCCTTGAATTTGAGGAAGAGTGATTTCCAATCACCAAACTGAATTTGGATTAGGAAAAAACACCTTACTTGCCCTGCCAGAAGCCAGTACTCTTCTACTCAGGTTGGGTTTTCCTACAGTGAAATATGTGATTCCTCTCACTGTTGGAAAATGTAGGAAAAAATCCCAAACATAGTCACTGGAACCATAAGAACAAAAGGATAAGATGAATAAATGTGATGCAAGGACATAAGAAAGAACACATGTATACCTGTGGCGGATTCATTTTGATATTTGGCAAAACTAATACAATTATGTAAAGTTTAAAAATAAAATAAAATTAAATAAAAAAAAAAAGAAAGAAATAGTATTCTGAGAAACCATAGGGCAAAATCTCAGAAGAGGAGAAATCTGGGGGAAAAACACTGGGAAACAAAGTAGGCTTTTAAGTATTAGGTTCTAATTTCTAGAAATAGTAGTCATTTCATAGCAAGGCAGATTGGTGAATCAAACAGGTCAAATCACTTGGTAAAGGAGTTATTTTCTCAATTCACCAACGGAACCACTTTCACCAACAGAACCAGTGGAGTTTTCTGAACCCTCTACATGCACATAAAAAGGTCAGAGACATTGTAGGCAAGAATGTCCAATTCAGTCAACAAAGACAAAGTGAGATGAGCAACGTTTAAGAATCCCAGGTGAAGAAAAAATGGCAAGTATGAAGATCAAGAGACGTAAGTGAACTGCCATTAAAAACCATGGGGCCAATGGAAGTAGGAAAGAATGATCCAAAAGCAAATGTGTATACACACCACTCTTCCACCACACAAACATACACACACATACACACACACACATACACACACTTTCCTTATACTTAGATATGTGTGTGTGTGTGTGTGTAGATAGATAGATATAGATATATTTAATTACTCAGTAAACCTAGCTATAATTTTCATTCATACTGAAAATTTTATCAGTCAAAAAATATTTGTCACAGTTTTGGCATTTTAAAATGGTACTACAGAATAAGGAATAGTTGAATATATTTGAACTTGCCATTTCACTATGAGGTTATATATTAGCTGCTGCTGCTGCTGCTAAGTCACTTCAGTCGTGTCCAACTCTGTGTGACCCCATGGACGGCAGCCTACCAGGCTCCCCCGTCCCTGGGATTCTCCAGGCAAGAACACTGGAGTGGGTTGCCATTTCCTTCTCCAATGCATGAAAGTGAAAAGTGAAAGTGAAGTCGCTCAGTCATGTCTGACCGCGACGCCATGGACTGCAGCCTACCAAGCTCCTCCGTCCATGGGATTTTCCAGGCAAGAGTACTGGAGTGGGGTGCCATTGCCTTCTCCAATATATCAGCTAGGATGGCCTATTGAGCAGTCAGACTGAGTGAATGTGCCCACACTTTTGCTACCAATCTGGATAGTGACAAAGCATAGAGTTTGCATCTTAATAGAGATGATGAAAGTGAAAGTGAAAGTCACGCAGTCTGTTCAGCTCCTTGTGACCCCATGGACTATACAGTCCATGGAATTCTCCAGGCCAGAATACTGGAGGGGATAGCCGTTCCCTTCTCCAGGGGATCTTCCCAACCCAGGGATTGAACCCAGGTTACCTGAATTGCAGACAGATTCTTTACCAGCTGAGCCACAAAGGAAACCCAAGAATACTGGAGTGGGTAGCCTATCCCTTCTCCAGCATATCTTCCCAACCCAGGAATTGAACCGTGGTCTCCTACATTGCAGGCAGATTCTTTACAAACTGAGCTATCAGGGAAGCCCTAATAGGGATGATATATATATATATATAAATCAACAGAACACTGATCATGCTCTCACCTGATTAATTCCACCACTCAACTCTTGACAAACTACAAAAACCTAGCTACTCAGGAAAGTGAGGCTAGCGATGGGAATTCAGGTACAGTTTTCTTTTGTGTCTGACTTTTTGGCAACCTCTCTTCCCCTTTCAGCAAACACTGCTCAATGCCCTATGACCCTGGGCCAGTCATTCCAGGTTTGTCCTCTCTGAAAAGTATCTATCCAGGGGTCTTTCTTCAAGGAGCTTGGGTATGATCTAGTTAACATGATAAATGCCTAAATCAGGAAAGAAATTGAGAATAAGTCACTTATGTGTCTTTTAAGACATTCCAGTAACATTAGTGATTAGACCTTCCGGCAAGGAAGGTCTAATCATGATAATTGAGTGGGTATTTTCTCAGCTCTTTAACAGAGCTGTCAATGTGTAATCATACAAGAACTGGAAGAAACAGAAAATAAAAATCTTAACTCACCATTATTGTTGTGTGGTCGCTAAGTTGTGTTTGACCCTTTTGCAGTCCCACAGACTGCAGCCCACCAAGCTCCTCTGTCCATGGAATTCTCCAGGCAAGAGTACTGGAATGGGTTGCCATTTCCTTCTACAGTAGATGTTCCCGACCAAGGGATAGAAATTTGTCTCCTGCACTGCAGGTAGATTCTTTACTATTGAGTCACCAGGGAGGCCCTATCTCACCATTACTATCTCGAATTATTTCCAGAAATACCCATTCAACACTTTATTTTGCTCTCTCTTCATATTTCATCGATCTTTTGAAATTCAAACTTCCCTGCATTTATATAAGACGATACTGTATTAAGAAAGATTTGTTGTTGTTGTTGTTTAGTCGTTGTCCGACTCTTTGGGAGCCCATGGACTGTAGTCTGCCAGGTTCCTCTGTCCATGGGATTTCCCAGGCAAGAATACTGGAGTGAGTTGCCATTTCCTTCTCCAGGGAATCTACTCAACCCAGAGATAAAACCTGCGTCTCCTGCACTGGCAAGTGGATTCTTCACAGCTGAGCCACCAGGGAAGCCTCTAAAAAATACTACTGCTTACTTAAAATAAGATTGTGTTATTATATAGTAAGAGTAAATGACTTAGAAAGATGCACAACTGCAAAATGTCCACCTTTATGTTCTATTTATTACAACCCTTTCCTGAAATAAATTTTCTTTTTTCCTGATTATAAAAGCAAAACATGTTCATTAGAGAAAAAACTTATCTTTTTTCCTCAAGGGGCTTTTTACTTACTGATCTGTAAGAGGTCATTAACTATGAAATAGAGTAATAAGATTTTGTATATAGTACATTTCACAATTTTTATATGTATAGTGTGCTACTTTGGGCTCCTCTATAGCTGAGACAGTAAAGAATCCACTTGCAATGCAGGAAACCTAGGTTTGACCCCTGGGTCAGGAAGATCTTCTGCAGAAGAGAATGGCTACCCTCTCTAGCATTCTTGCCTGGAGAATTCCATGGACAAAGGAGCCTGGCAGGTTACAGTCCATGGGGTTGAAAAGAGTCAGACACAACTGAGTGACTAACACTAACTTACTCCTTTATTTTGTCTTATTTTTTTACTACTTAAAAATGTATATCATAGGTCATATCAACCTACCAATTGTTTACTTTTATTTTCTTTTTTTTATGTTTAGAAAGGCTTTCCCTACATGGTATCGAAGTCACATGTATTTCTAAGTTATTTTTGCGAGAATTTTTCACAAAGTAGTTTTTAAATTAATTTTTATCAATTGGCTATAATAAGCTAACAGAAGTCCAGAAATGGCAAAAAACAATCTCTCTAAAACCTGATATTTTTAAGAAGATCCCATAATGACACAAATGGAAAGCTACTTAAAATATAATAAAAAGTTATCACAAAATCATGAACAATGTATATCTGAGAAATTTGACAAAACAAGCATAATATTGTTTTGCAATGAGTAGGTCAGGATAAAAAGCACTATAGGTACTAGAACCAATACATCTGCATCTAGATGGTCATGGGTTAAGAGCAGCAAATCTTATCTGTAAATCATTTGTATAATAAACTAATTTTAATCTATATCAGTCTGTAGAATAAAAATGCCTGTTCACAAGTTTTTATTTCATGTCAATTAAGTTGAATAGAATATCTGTTGGTGGCATGACTGCAGAAGTCCTGGGTATAATCAAACTCCTCAGGAAGCTATATAAACCAATTCAAAACTTACAGCAAACAATATGGTCATAATCACTAGAGCCCTTGATTCCTATCTGTATTCTTAGGATTTGCATACCGATTTCTTAATAGAAGAGTTTCCCTGTGGCTCAGAGGTAAAGAATCCGCCTGTCAACGCAGGAGACACTGGTGGCGCAGGTTTGATCCCTGGGTTCACAAGATCCCCTGAAGAAGGAAATGGCAACCCACTCCAGTATTCTTGCTTGGAAAAATCCCATGGACAGAGAAGCCTGGCAGGCTACAGTCCATGGGGTCCCAAAGAGTTGGACACAACTTAGTGACTAAACAACAGCTTCTTAATAGAGAGCTATGCAGAAAAAGGTGTTCATTTCTAAACTGTTTGCAAACAAGAATCAGAAATAATCTAAATATTTTTAAATGCAATGAAATACATAGCCATTAAATGATAATTACCAAAGTACAGAACAATAGGAATCCACTTATAAATTTTAGAAATAACCATATGTGTACTATGGTTACAATCATGCTGAAAATGAACATCAAAAGCATGTTCGAGAAAGCCAACCCAGAAATGCAAACAATGTATGCCATAATGGAGACACAAGGATTACAATTTCTCTTCTTAGAAAAAGTTCCTTGACTACAATGTTATTTGTGCAACAAAAATAATTAATAGAAGCTTTATAAATCCCTCACATCAGTATTTCCTCTGGTGTGTTTTGTACGATATCATTATTCCAGCAGGATGGGGCACAAGAGAGCCGGCTGTTAAGAGTTTTTTGTTTTGTTTCATTTTGCTTTGTTTTGGCAAATGAATATAAGCATCTAGATATCTGATATTTAAATGCAGTTCAACTGAGTTTTGTTGTTTGCTTTTCTGCCTGTTAACTGACAGAAACTTTCAAACACTATTTAAAAAAGCAAAAACATCATTTCCAAAGTTTAGTTGTATATAGCATCTGTTTGAATGAAACAATGATTGGAACTTATCTCCCACCAAAGACAGTTTTTATGCTCCTTTGAATGCTTAGTTACCTCAGTCATGACCGACTCTTTGCGACCCCGAGGACTGTAGCCCACCAAGCTCTTCTGTTCATGTGATTCTCCAGGCAAGAATACTGGAGTGGGTTGCCATGCCCTTCTACAGGGAACTTCCCCCACCCAGGGATCAAGCCCTGGTCTCCTGCGTCTTCTGCGTTGCAGGCAGATTCTTTACTGCTGAGCGACCAGGGGAGCCCTATGCTCCTCTAGATATTTTCAAATCACTACAAATATACAGCATTATTAAGATCTTGATCAGTCTAGGGGTTACTCTATTGTTCATAATCTATATCATAATTACTAAATTATGTATTCTTTAATATACTCTGGTTGATAAAATGCAAAGGTTATGATCTTAGATAATTATGCAAACTATGCAATATGATAACTCATGGGAACTCACTGTGTTTTTTCTAATTCTCCAAGAATAACTCTTAACTTTTTAGATATCGCAAAGCTGACATTTCCAAATACCCTTAAATTTATACAAACTTCCATTCACTTGCTACCTTAGAAGGGTGAACATATTTAAATTCAGTAAGTTTACTAAATTACTCCCATACTTACTGAACATAAACTAAATTATAGATATACACGGAAAGTGATACTTAGATGAATATAACTTATCCTAGCTTTAAACCCATCCACAGTCAAGTGTGCAGGCTGTGTAGTGGGATATGGAGCCAGGGCAACAACTACGGAAACAAATCTAAATGAGGTGTAACAAAGGTGGGATACAAAAAGGGATTCAGAAGTTAAGAGAATGAGAGGGAATCATATTAAGGAGTCAGTCATCAAGAAGGGAGGATGAATACTAGATGCACTTAAAGAACACGTAGAATGTCTCCTGAGTAGGCAGCAAAAATGAGTCTCACAGGCAGCTGTGAAGGAGAAAAGAGGTATAATGAGACAGCAATGCTGTGCATGCCAGCACAGAAGGTTCACGCAGAGAAGCATGGGAATATCTTTCTGGAACATGAGCTTGAGTTTGGAACATGGGTACTCTGAGTGGCAGGCTAAGGTACTTAGATTTAATTTGGTAGCCACAGAAGTGCACCAAATGTTGAAAAGCAAGGAAAATTTAAAACTATGAAAGCCTAATCTGGTGCAGGTGTGTGTCATGATTAGGAGCTATAACACTGGAAAACTGACACTAAGGAAAAGAGAGAAGGGCAGAGGAGGGGAGAGAGAAAGGGAGAGAGAGAGTGGAGATTAAATTATGTGACAGGAGGACAGTAGAGAATTATGCAGCAGCTTGGACATTTTTGGATGGCTCAAAAATCTGACATCACAAAACCAGCAAGAGAAAAGAGTTTAGAAAGTTCATATGTCAAGAATAATCAATGATGTTGAAAAGAAATCAATTACTTAACTAGGGGAATGTGGTCAGGAATGAAATCTTAACAGGACATGTAATCTTAAGTACATTCAATGAATCCATCTAGAATCATATTTAAATTTAATGCTATCACAGTAGTACTTTTGCAAAATAACACAAGCATAAAATACATGTGGGACAAAGGCTAGAAAGAAGTAAGATAAGAGAATATTCTCTCTAACCTGTCAAAATCACTGGGGTCAGAAAGCTCCAAAAAGCTTGTTCAAGCATCTGTGAAGTCACTACCTAATCCCCAGGGCTGAATTACTACCTAGGGATTTGAGTCCAACTCTATAATTCTATTTACTGAAATGTAACAGGTTGAGAGGGTAACATCTGTTTATCCATTAACTCTGTCTATTTAAAGAGAAGTAGAACAGAAATTGATTACTTCAGCATCTTCAACCACACCATAACATGGTGGGAGAACTCTTGAGGCTGGAGGAATCAATTATCAAATCCAGGGTATATAACACCTTTCAGGAAAGTACTTAGGTCTTTTTAATATCCTTAATCATTTGGTGGGTTAATATTTAAAATATTTACTGATATGATTTTCAGTTCAGTCATCAGTCGTGTCTGACTCTTTGCGACCCCATGGACTGCAGCATGCCAGGCCTCCCGTCCATCACCAACTCCTGGAGTTTGCTCAAACTCATGTCCATTAAGTCAGTGATGCCATCCAACCATCTCATCCTCTGTCATCCCCTTCTCCTCCCGCCTTCAATCTTTCTCAGCATCAGGGTCTTTTCAAATGAGTCAGTTCTTCACATCAGGTGGCCAAAGTATTGAATTTCAGCTTCAGCTTCAGTCCTTCCAATGAACATTCAGGACTGATTTTCTGTAGGATGGACTGGTTGGATCTCCTTGTAGTCCAAAGAACTCTCAAGAATCTTCTCTAATACCACAATTCAAAAGCATCAATTCTTCAGCGCTCAGCTTTCTTTATGAGTCCAACTCTCACATCCATACACGACTACTGGAAAAACCATAGCTTTGACTAGATGGACCTTTGTTGGCAAAATAACGTCTCTGCTTTTTAACATGCTGTCTAGGTTGGTCATAACTTTTCTTCCAGGAAGTAAGCGTCTTTTAATTTCATGGCTGCAGTCACCATCTGCAGTGATTTTGGAGTCCAAGAAAATAAAGGCTATCACTGTTTCCACTGTTTCCCCATCTATTTGCCATTACGTGATGGGACCGGATGACATGATCTTCGTTTTCTGAAGGTTGAGCTTTAAGGCAACTTTTTTCACTCTCCTCTTTCACTTTAATCAAGAGGCTTAGTTCTTCTTCACTTTCTGCCATAGGGGTGGTGTCATCTGCATATCTGAGGTTATTGATATTTCTTCCAGCAATCTTGATTCCAGCTTGTGCTTCTTCCAGCCCAGCATTTCTCATGATGTACTCTGCATATAAGTTAAATAAGCAGGGTGACAATATACAGCCTTGACATACTCCTTATCCTATTTGGAACCAGTCTGTTGTTCCATGTCCAGATCTAACTGTTGCTTCCTGACCTGCATATAGGTTTCTCAAGAGGCAGGTCAGGTGGTCTGGTATTCCCATCTCTTTCAGAATTTTCCACAGTTTCTTGTGGTCCACACAGTCAAAGGCTTTGGCATAGTCAATAAAGCAGAAATACATGTTTTTCTGGAACTCTCTTGCTTTTTCCATGATCCAGCGGATGTTGGCAATTTGATCTCTGGTTCCTCTGCCTTTTCTAAAACCAGCTTGAACATCTGGACGTTCACGGTTGACATATTGCTGAAGCCTGGGTTGGAGAATTTTGAGCATTACTTTACCAGAGTGTGAGATGACTGCAATTGTGTGGTAGTTTGAGCATTCTTTGGCATTGCCTTATGATTTTAGCAACTCAAATCATTTTTAGAAGTGCAGTAACCTCCCCTGCCTGTGTACTCATGTATCAAAACCTACACACCTTGCCTATCTAGGACCTTAGGCTACTATTTCTAGACACCTGTTGTGTATTATTGTGGGCATAAAGCAAGTGAGCAAGGTGAATGTTTTTGCTGCTATGGAAATATCATTTAATTTCCTCATTAGTAGGTATATAAATGCAAAACCATAACATTTGCTTATTTACCAAGTGTGGCAACTGATCCTATTTTTCACATCTGAGGACAAACTTCTAATGTTTTCAACAGTTCCTTTAAGTAAGAATTAAGAATGTAACCTGTCTTGCATTTTAATGTTTACGAACTGATTTGTTGTACACAAGAGAAACGAGAGAATGGAACAAAAAACATATGTAAGTCATAATTTCTCCTTAAAGTATATGAAAATATCTGTTTACTAACAAAAAAAAAGTTGTGACATTAACTTTAAAAAAGGGATTTCTTTAAATCATAACTTCCCTTATACTTAGGATTCACAATAGGCTATGATAATTACAAAACTGGACATCAGCAAGTTACCTATCAAATCAAGAAAGGTGTAACTGACCTCTTCTTTCCACCCTTCCATCAAGTTTTCTCTAATTTGAGCTTTGCAATCAGGTAGTAAGTGGTACGGAGAAGGCAATGGCACCCCACTCCAGTGTTCTTGCCTGGAGAATCCCAGGGACGGGGGAGCCTGGTGGGCTGCCATCTCTGGGGTCACACAGAGTCGGACACAACTGAAGCGACTTAGCAGCAGCAGTAAGTGGTAACTGTGCAGATGAAGCATAAAATTTTAAAAAGTGGCAACATTCTAAAAGTCATTGCTTTCTACCTACTGCCTGATTTGCCAGTGAACTCCCTACTCGTGATGGTTTCCCATGCTTGAGCTGCTTCTCTGAAAATGAAGCAAACTAACCTTTCCCCTTCTGCTTCCCCCCTTCCCTTGCGTTCCCAGCTTTCCTGATAGCTCTATTAGTAAAGAACCGGCCTGCAATACAGGAGAGCTGGGTTTGATACCTGCGTTGGGAAGATCCCCTGGAGAAAGGTAAAGGCTACCCACTTCGGTATTCTAGCGTTCTTTCATTTTCTTTTTATTCACTTCTCAATTCAATACTACTTCAGATTTCTGAGCTGACCATTTTCCTGAAGCTATTCTGGCAAAGATCAACATGAGATCAACTTCTTACTGAACAAATACAGTGGCCTCTGTTTAGTCTTGACCCTGCCTGATCTCTGGACAGCATTTGGTGATTGCCTTTCATCCCTGGAAACACTGCACACTTGGGAAACTCTTCTCATCCAAGGAAAAAGTTGAGGAAAACCAACTAATGGAGGGCTCACCTCCACCCTGCCTCCTACAATAAAATCAAGTGATTGCTCTGCCTGTGCACAGAACAACGGTGTGAAAACAATTTGGCAAGGGCCAGATACATAGAGAAGTTCCCTTTTTACTGATAAAACTATTTCTGCTCGTTATATAGACACTATTAGAAAAATATCTCTACTTTTTGCTAGAGACATGACACACACTATTAACAAGAGATACTGCTTTTCCCTCTTTTACTGAAAGCATATTTCGCACAAAACACTAAACTCATAAGAGTTACAGTTTCATTTAGCAAGCTACATTTTTAAAAAGTTACTGGTGCCAATAATTGATCAGTGAGTATAAGGAAGAAGAATGTAACTAGAAGGAAAATTCTGCTGGCTTAAATATCAGAAATCAGGATAAAGGGAGACCAAATCTAACACCACTGCAGCCTCAGAAGCAGACCACGCATCATTTGGCTGCTCATCTGGCCACTTCTCACTGCCTCTTCTCATGGCCAGCCAAGTTCAGAGGTCCCTGAGACCAGACTGTATGACCGCTGAAATCCTAAAGCTTTGGCCACAGAAGAGCCTCCCAGCTGGTTGTGCCATCTCTTACCCTCCTTCCTCCCACTGGCCCTCAAAACCCAGAGACCTCATGGGTGGAAGCAATGAACAGATGTAAGATTTGATTTTACAAATTGCCTTTCTTTGCCTCTGTCTATTCTGGGTAAAAATCTGAACTAAGCGTTCAAAGTGAGAATAACAGTTCTCTCTCTGCCACGTTTTGTTTTGTTTTCACTTTGCTGATTTCCTTGACTTCAGTGGTAAATACCCTATTGTTTCCTCACTTTCTTTCTCATCAAATGCTTTTCATTTCTTGTTTTTCTCTTAAATGATGGGTGTTCTTGAGGATCAGGATTCCACACTTCTTAGAGCACTTCAGACAACCTCTGGGATGATTCATCTACTTCCATGGTTTTAACTGCCTTGTCTTTGCTCCTAAATTCCAAATTTGAATACAAATAACTTCAGAAGTCCAGACCTTATTCATAAATGTCTACTGAAAACTGGCATCTCTAAGCTCCTCAAATTTAACATCACCCAAACCAAACATCAGCTTGCTCCCAAACTATCCATTACATGAGGAGGACAAACAATAAAAAGCAGTTACCCTTGTCTTTGCCTTTGCCCTCTGTCTCTTACATCTAGATGGTCCCTAAGTCCTCAGAGTCCTGTATCATCAGTGCTGTTTTCTCCATCCTTCCTGCCACGTCATACATCAGCCTTCTTCTAAGCACCATGGCAACTATATTATCCATTGATCCCTAAATAATTTACAACCCTACCTTCATGCGTTTTCCTTAGCCTGGAATGCCGTTTTCTGATTTTGCTTTTGCTTTACAAGAAAGTTCTATATGTTTTTCAAATTTCCATTCAAATGTGAATCTTCTTGACATTTTTCTAATTTTGTTTAACCTTAAATACTCTTTCATTATTGCTACCCAGAACTCTGTTTAATCTTCTGCATACATGCTAAGTCACTTCAGTCATGTCTGACTCTTTGCAACCCTACAGATTGTAGCCAACCAGGCTCCTTTGTCCATGGGATTCTCCAGGCAAGCACACTGGAGTGGTTGCCACGCCCTCCTTCAAGGGATCTTCCCAACCCAGGGCTTGAACCTGTGTCTCTTATGTCTCCTGCACTGGCAAGCAGGTTCTTTACCACTAGTGCCACTGGGAAGCCCCAGTCCCAGTCATATTCTTCAGCTATTTGTTTAAAGTCTGCCTTTCCTACTAGATATCCTAAGAGTAGAAAGCACATCTCACTCATACTGGTATTATAAATAGGGCATCTTACATAAGAAAGGCAACTTAAAATGTTTTTTCAGCTATATTATAGCTAGATGTGAGTACAATAGTTAAATATCAATTTTAAAAGTAAAATATTCCTTTTCATGATTACAAGAACACAGTAAAATTCTACTTTATAATGTATATTAGCTTTCAGTTCATCTCTTGTGAAAAATGTATGATTTAAAATTATGAAAGGAGTAATTTTTACTTTCTAAATGGAAAAACTAAAACTACAAATAATTATTAGAATTGCTAGCCTTACATTATTTATTTATTTATTTTTATACATTATGCTATAATGTTCACCATTTTAAAGTGTAAAATTCAGTGATTTTTTTTTCTGTATATGCACAACCAGTAGTTGCTACCATCACAATGATATATACTTTCAGAACTTTCATCACCCAAAGAGGAAATTCATACCCATTCATATTCACTCACCATTCTCCTCTCCCCAACCCTGGTAACCACTATGCTATTTTCTGTCCTTAGAGATATGCAGATGACACCACCCTTATGGCAGAAAGTGAAGAGGAACTAAAAAGCCTCTTGATGAAAGTGAAAGTGGAGAGTGAAAAAGTTGCCTTAAAGCTCAACATTCAGAAAACGAAGATCATGGCATCCGGTCCCATCACTTCATGGGAAATAGATGGGGAAACAGTGGAAACAGTGTCAGACTTTATTTTTCTGGGCTCCAAAATCACTGCAGATGGTGACTGCAGCCATTAAATTAAAAGACACTTAATCCTTGGAAGGAAAGTTATGACCAACCTAGATAGCATATTGAAAAGCAGAGACATTACTTTGCCTATAAAGGTCCACCTAGTCAAGGCTATGGTTTTTCCTGTGGTCATGTATGGATGTGAGAGTTGGACTGTGAAGAAGGCTGAGCACCAAAGAATTGATGCTTTTAAACTGTGGTGTTGGAGAAGACTCTTGAGAGTCCCTTGGACTGCAAGGAGATCCAACGAGTCCATTCTGAAGGAGATCAGCCCTGGGATTTCTTTGGAAGGAATGATGCTAAAGCTGAAACTCCAGTACTTGGGCCACCTCATGCGAAGAGTTGACTCATTGGAAAAGACTCTGATGCTGGGAGGGGTTGGGGGCAAGAGGAGACGGGGACGAAAGAGGATGAGATGGCTGGATGGCATCACTGACTCGATGGACCTGAGTCTGAGTGAACTCCAGGAGTTGGTGTTGGACAGGGAGGCCTGGAGTGCTGCGATTCATGGGGTCGCAAAGAGTTGGACACGACTGAGCGACTGATCTGATCTGATCTGATAAATTTGCATATTCTGAGCATTTTATTTAAATGGGATCAAACATTTTATTCCTGGCTTCTTTCACTTATTTAATAAAATGATTTCAAGGTTATTCATGTTTTCACATGTATTAGTACTTATTCCTGTTTATGACTGAATATTACCCCAAAGTATGGTGGCTCAGACAGTAAAAAATATGCCTGCAATATAGGAGACCCAGGTTTGACCCCTGGGTCAGGGAGATCCCCTGGAGAGGAGAAAGGAATGACTACCCACTTCAGCATTCTTGCCTGGAGAATTCCATGAACAAGGGAGCCTGGAGGGCTGCAGTCAATAGCATCACAGAGTCAGACACAACTGAGTGACTAACACAGGATGGATATATCACCTTGTTTATCTGTTCTTCAATTGATGGTCATCAGTTAGTTTCACTTTTTGGCTACAACAAATAACACTGCTACAATGATGGCATACAGGGCTTTGTGTAAACTGATATCTTCATTTCTCTCGGGTGTAAACCCAGGAGCTGAATTGTTGGATCACAGGCAACTCCGTTCTTGAGGAAGTACCAAACTGTTTCCCAAACAGGCTGCCCCATTTGAAGCTATGCTTTCTATATGGGCTGAGATGGGGTCCAGTTTCATCCTTTTGCCTGCAAATATTCAGTTTAGGACAAAAAGGCATGACATTGAAAGATGAGCCCCCAGGTCTAAAGGTATCCATTATGCTACTTGGGGAGGAGAGCTACTAATAGCCCCAGGAAGAATGAAATGACTGGCCCAAAACAGAAATGACACTCAGCTGTGGATATGTCTGGTGATGAAAGAAAAATCCAATGCTGCAAAGAAAAATATTGCATAGGAACCTGCAATGTTAGGTCCATGAATCAAGGTAAATTAGATGTGGTCAAGAAAGGGGTGGTAAGAATAAACATCGACATCTTAGGAATCAGTGAACTAAAATGGATGGGAATGGGCAAATTTAATTCAGATGACTATTGTCTCTACTACTGTGGGCAAGAATCCCATAGAGGAAATGGTGTAACTTTCCTAGTCAACAAAGAGTCCGAAATGCAGTACTTGGGTGCAACCTCAAAATGACAGAATGATCTCGGCTCGCTTCCCAGGCAAGCCATTCAACATCACAGTAATCTAAGTCTTTGTCCCTACCACCAGTCCTGAAGAAACTGAAGGTGATCAGTTCTATGAAGACCTACAAGATCTCCTGGAACTAACACCAAAAACAGATGTTCTATTCATCACTGGGGACTGGAATGCAAAAATAGGAAGTCAAGAGTTACCAGGAGTAACAGGCAAGTCTGGCCTTGGAGAACAAAATGAAACCGGGCAAAGGCTAACTGAATTCTGCCAAGAGAATGCCTTGGTCACAGAAAATAGCCTTTTTCAACAACACAAGAGATGAACTTACACACAGACATTACCCAATGACCAATACCAAAACTAAATTGATTACATTCTTTGTAGCTCTTGAAGAAGGAAAAGCTGTAGATAGTCAGCAAAAAGAAGACCTGGAGTGACTGTGGCTCAGATCTTCAGCTTCTCATAGCAAAATTCAGGCTTAAACTAAAGAAAGTGGGGAAAACCACTAGGCCATACAGGTACAACTTAATCAAATCTCCTATGAATATGTAGTAATGGTAATGAATAGATCAAGGGATTAGAACTTGTAAACAGGATGCCTGAAGAACTATGGACGGAGGTCCCTAATATTGTACAGGAGGCAGCAAACAAAACCATCCCAAAGAAAAAGAAAAGCAAGAAGGCAAAGTGGCCATCTGAGGAGGCCTTGCTGCTGCTGCTACTGCTAAGTCGCTTCAGTCATGTCTGACTCTGTGCAACCTCATAGACAGCAGCCCACCAGGCTCCGCCATCCCTGGGATTCTCCAGGCAAGAACACTGGAGTGGGTTGCCATTTCCTCCTCCAATGCATGAAAGTGAAAAGTGAAAGTGAAGTCGCTCCGTCGTGTCCGGCTCTTAGCGACCCCATGGACTGCACCCCACCAGGCTCCTCCGTCCATGGGATTTTCCAGCCAAGAGTACTGGAGTGGGGGAGGAGGTCTTACAAATAGCTAAAGGAAGACGAGAAGCAAAAAGCAAGGGAGAAAGGGAAAGGTATATTCACCTAAATGCAGATTTCCAAAGAACAGCACTGAGAGACAAGAAGGCCTTCTTCAATGAACAGTGTATAAAATTAGAAGAAAACAACAGATGAGGAAAGACTAGAGATCTCTTCAGGAAAATTGGAGATATCAAGGGAATACTTTGCCCAAAGATGGGCACAATAAAGAATATAAACAGTAGAGAGCTGGCAGACACTGAAGAAATCAAGAAGTGATGCAAAGAACACACAAAAGAAATGTATAGAAAAGATCCAAATGAACCAGATTACTACAATGGTATGGTCAGCAACCTAGAGGCAGACATTCTTAGGAGCAAAATCAAGTGGGCCTTAGGAAACACTGCTGTTAATAAAGCCAGTGGATGCTACAGAATTCCAGTAGAGCTCATCAAAACTCTAACGGATGATGCCATCAAGGTGCTGCATTCAGTATGTCAGCAAATCTGGAAGACCCAGCAATGGCCACCAGACTGGAAAAGGTCAATCCTCATCCCAATTCCCAAGAAGTGCTGTACTAAAGAATGTGCTAACCACTGGACAATTGCACTCCTCTCCCATGCTAGTAAGGTCATGCTTAAAATCTTGCATGCTAGGCTTCAGCATTATTCGAACCAAGAACTTCCAGATGTCCATGTGCATGTGTGCTAAGTCACTTCAGTCATGTCCGACTCTTTGCAACCCTATGGACTGTAGCCCACCAGGCTCCTCTGTCCATGGGATTTTCTAGGCAAGAATACCGGAGTGGGTTGTCATGCCCTCCTCCAGGGGATCTTCCCAACCCAGGGATCGAACTCACATCTCTTATGTCTCCTGCGGTGGCAGGCAGGTTCTTTACCACTACCTGAGAAGCCAAAGAAAGAGGAACCAGAGATCAAATTGCCAACATTCACTAGATCACAGACAAAGACAGGCAATTCCAAGAAAACATCTACCTCTGTCTCTGACTACACAAACACCTTTGACAGTATGAATCATGATAAACTGTGGAAAGCTCTTAAAGAGTTGGGAATACCAGACCATCTTACCTGTCTCCTGAGAAACCTTATGCAGGTCAAGGAGCAATGCTTAGAACCTCGTATGAAATAACTGATTAGTTCAAGATTGAGAAAGGAGCACGACAGGACTGTCTGTTGTCACCCTGTCTGTTTAATCTACATGCTGAGCACATCATGAGAAATGTTGGGCTGGATGAGTTACAAGCCAGAATCAAGATAGGTGGGAGAAACATCAACAACCTCAGATATGCAGATGATATCACCCTAATGACAGAAAGCAAAGAGGAACTAAAGAGCCTCTCAGTGAGGGTGAAGGAGGAGAGTGAAAGAGTTGGCTTAAAACTGAATATTAAAAAAACTAAGACCATGGCACCTGGCCCTATTACTTCATGGCAAATAGAGGGAGAAAAGGTGAAAGTAGTGAGATTTCCTCTTCTTGGGCTCTAAAATCACTGTGGAGAGTGACTACGGCCACAAAATCAGAAGATGTTTGCATCTTGGCAGAAAAGCAATGACAAACCTAGACAGTGTGTTGAAAAGCAGAGACATTACTCTGACGATAAAGGTCCATATAGTCAAGGCTATGGTCTTCCCAGTGGTCACACATGGTTGAGAGCTGGACCATGAAGAAGGCAGAACACGGAAGAATTGATGCCTTCAAACTGTGGTACTGGAGAAGACTCCTGAGAGTCCCTTGGACAGCAAGAAGATCAAACCAGTTAATCTTAAGGGAAATCAACCCTGAATACTCAGTGGAAGGACTGATGCTGAAGCTGAAATTCCAGTATTTTTGTTATCTGATATGAACAGCAAACTCACGGGAAAAATTCCTGATGCTAGAAAGATTGAGGGCAGAAGGAAAAGAGGAAATCAAAGGATGAGATGGCTGGACGGCATCACTGATAACAATGAACTTGGGCAAATTTTGGGAATTGGTGAGGGACAGAGAGGCCTGGTGTGCTGCAGTCCATGAGGTTGCAAAGAGTCAGACATGACTGGGCAACTGAGCAACAACAACAATTCAGTTGTCACAGAATCAACTGTTGAAAAGACTACTTTTCTCCCAATTGTCTTTCTACTCTTGTTGAAAAATAAATTGGTTATAAATATATGAGATTATTTATAGCTGATCAAGTCTATTCCATAGATCTACATGTCGAGACCAACACCACCACCACTCAACCTTGATTAGTAGTATTATAGTACGTTTTGAAGTGGAGAACTTGAATCCTCAAATTTTGTTCTTCTTTTTAAGAACTGTACTTGGCATTCTTGATTCTGCATGAATTTTAGGATTTGTTTGTCAATTTCAGAAAAAAAAAAGGCAGCTGGAATTCTGACAGCAATAGCACTGACTCTGTAGATTATCTGGGAGAATACTACCATCTTAACAGTATTAAGTATTCTCATCTGTGAACATGGATGTCTTTAGAACTGCCTCAGTTTCTTTCAGTATTAGGGGGTATTATTAGGGGGTATTCAGTATTAGTATTAGTATTAATAGATTTCTATTCTATTAAGAATAGAAATCAAATCTGTTCAAAGTTAATATTCTATCTAATAAAACTTTTATGATGTCATATACTTATAAGTTTTTGATATGAATATTTTAAGTAAATACCCAAAATAAGTATTTATTTTTGTACAATTACTTGGTATTGTTAAGAGCAATTCTGCAACTACAAGTTAGGCAAGCAAAATAAAATGTAATATATCTGGACTTAGGAGGTCAGCTATTCATAATAGCAATGGCAACAAACTTTCTTTCACTGGCAGCCAGGCATTAAGAAAATTTCCTCAGATATACAGATCTATTTCAAATTTTTTAAGCAGACTACAAAAGAAAACACATATATGCTGCTCATGGATATTTTTATTCAAGCTTATATTGATAACTTTGTAACTTACACTTATTTGTGTAATTCTTAAGGAAATACAGAATTATTATAAAGTTAACTACATTTTTGAGAACTAGATTTACTGATTCAGCATTAATGCAAATATCTTACAACCCTATGAATCATTACTTGCCACTTGCTACAAATTTTACATCCACACTCAACATTCTACAATGAAAAAATTTCCAGTTTTCAACAGTGAATTTATATCATCTATTACAGTATGTTAGTATGGATCACAGGATCTTAAGGTGATGGGTTCATTAATGATAAATCAATACTGATATGTATGCATAAAGCCTAGACCAGATGAGTAATTACAATTCAAGGCAATTTGCCCATATTCTCAATCTGCAGAATCAGTGAAGGGTTTTCATTCAAAATAATAATTTCCCGTGATAAAAGATCATGAAAATAACTAAAGTTAAGCGTCCCCCAAGGTTTGAAAAAGAAGATCTAGTGCCAAAAAACTTAATTCTGGGCAGGAACTGGAGACTTCCAAAGCTTCTTAGTGGTGCTGAACTGGCCAGTGTCAGGATTTATGCATTTCTAAAAAACAATGCTGCCTGTAAGATGGAAAGAGTATGTCTTACAACAGCTTCAATATGAAAGCGATGACAACATAATACTTAAAGTATCAAATAGCTAAATAATAAAGTCATTTAGATAAATTTTTAAAGTTTAATACCATGAGCATTATCATAAGCATGTTAATATTGTCTTCAGAACACTGTTCAATCAACTCAGTCCAAGATTGAGAAAAGACAAAACCCAGACCTGAAGGGTCACATACGAAAATGTTCATACAGGCCTAGAAATGCACTTAGTGAATATGTGGAAGTGAGTACAAGAAATCTATGCATACCCTGTGTATGTAGAGAAAGGCTCAACACATACTGATATTGGCAATTCTCCGGTGGTTCAGTGGCTAAGACACCACCTGCCAATGCAGGGGGCCCAGGTTCAATCCCTGGTCAGGAGAATAGACCCCACACGCCTTAACTAAGAGTCCACACGCCACAACTAAAGATCCTGCATGCTGAAGGGAAGACTGAAGATCCTGCGTGCCACAAGTAAGACCTGGCACAGTCAAATAAATAAATAAATACTGATATTGGTATATATACAATAATATATTTGGCTTACTATGGAAGAAAGAAATATTGAGAACAATTTTAAAAATAAAAAGGTGTGCTTAGACTATGGTATAATGTATTTCATATATGAAGAATGAATCATTCATACATCAAACAGAAGAAAAAATATTTTACTTAAAATTAGAAAAAAACTAAGGACTTCCTTGGTGGTCCAGTGGTTAAGACTCTGAACTTCCACTGCAAGGGAGTGCAGGTTTGATTCCTGTCAGGGAACTAAGATCCACATGCTGTGTGGCGTGGCTCAAAAAAATTTTTTTAATTAAGAAATAGATAAAACTAAGAAAAAAAATGAGTACTATTCTTTTCATATATATATATATATAAATTGAACCATGAATTGTTATATTATACAAAGAGGTCATACAAACCAGTAAGAAAACACAGGATAAAAAACAAATTTTTAGAAGAAAATATTTCAACAAGGTGACCTGGTTTAAAACCAAATACAAAAATCAAAAGACGTACTTTCTGTATCAGCAATACCTTTTCAGGAAATGTAAAAGAAAAGTAAACCTTTTCCTAACAGCAGAAATACAAACAAGACAGTAATAAACTTAAGATGAAATGAGAAAGACTTTCTACTAGGAAGAAAACAATTCATAATACTAAAGGGCACCCCCCCCAAAAAAAAAGGCCTTAATAAATGGAGAGACATGGCAATGGAAAGACTATGAATTAGAAAATTGTTACTCCTCCCTCAAATTATCTTAAGTACAATACCAATTAAAATACCAAAGGTGTTATTTATGAATTTGATAACCTGGTTATCATAGTCTTCTGAAGGAAAGGTACAAAAATAGATAAGGAACTTTGGAAAAAGGAAAGCCATCACTTACTGGATATCACAGTATACTCCTATCAATAGCAGTTATAACAGTATAACAACAACAATTTTTTTTATATCCAGAGGATAAAAAAGTCCTATAACTTAAGATAAATAACCCACCAGAAAAACATGTGCAGAAACATGAACACACTCATCAGAACAGAGGCAAAACTTGGCCATTAGGCACAAAAAGAAAAAAAAAAGGAAAAATAATCAACCTTTCTAAAAACCAGAGAAAGAAGCTCTATGACAAGGATACTATTACCAAAAGGCATGTGAGGTCTGGCTGCTCACCACTCAAGAGCCAGTCCAGGCTGGTGGAAAGGAAAGTTTGCTTTATTTCAGATGCCGGCAACTTGAAGGGAGAGCAGACATCATCTGAAACAAAG
The DNA here is from genome assembly GCF_027580195.1 of Bos mutus. NCBI lineage: Eukaryota > Metazoa > Chordata > Mammalia > Artiodactyla > Bovidae > Bos > Bos mutus. Next base: position 50,649,566 of record NC_091627.1, on the reverse strand, counting down.
CAAACTGTGTGTGTGTGTGTGTGTGTGTGTGTGTGTGTGTGTGTGTGTCACTTAGTCATGTCTGACTCTTTGTGACCCCATGAACTGCAGCCCACCAAACTCTGCCATCCATGGAATTCTCCAGGCAAGTGTATTGTAGTGGGTTTCCATTCCCTTCTCCCAGAGATCTTCCCGACCCAGGGACCGAACTTGTGTCTCCAGTATTGTAGGCAGATTCTTTACCATCTGAGCCACCAGGGAAGTCCAAAGCAAACTTTTCTTTCCAATAACCTGGCTTTTTATTGGCTTTTGAGAAGCAAACAGCCAGACCCCACATACCTTTCAGTAACAATACCATGTTTACTTACCAGTGGTAAATTTTCCAAGTTTAAAACTTTTATGTTTTATAAGAAGAACAAGGAAATATGCACTTTCACATCTACTTATGGAATATAAATCAGTACAACTAATTTGAAGAGCAATTAGGCATCAACTATTAAAATCTAGAATGCACATATCTCATGACCCAAAATTAACAGGTATCAAGCTACCCTTCAAAAATAAGTATGTGGGTAAGAAAATGACACAAGAATATTCACCACAGCAAAGTTTGAAATAAAAGTAAAATAAAAGGCACAAAGGAACAAACTGTCTATCAAAACATACAGATTAAATAAACCATGGTATAATCACACTATAAAAAAACAGGCAGCAGTGAAAAAATAATAATGATAACTCATGCTACCAGCTAAGGTGTATGTGAATCAAAAATGATATATACAACCATCCTATCACTTAAGTATTATACATTATGCATAATATATATTATATTGATTATATATATAATACATATGATGTATTATATTGATTATATATGTGTGTGTGTATATATATATATATAGCCCAGAGATATTGACGATCTGTATCTTTGAGGCACTCCCATGGGGCCACCAAAGTCAACTTCCTGCCCATAACACAGCCCATAGTTGAAAGTAGATCTATGAAACATTTCATCTCTGTAGACAGCCAAAAACTAGAAACGTAAATTCCAACCAATGTAACATTATATAGAAATTAGCATAGAGGAAGATTTTTTTATTGTTCCAGTAAGTGCTTTAGTATGTTTAGTTTAAAAAAATAGGACACAAAATTGTATCTCAGTTTTGCTTTAACAAGTCCCCCACCAAACTCAGATACACTCAAAGGGGAAAAAGCTCAAAATTAGCTCAATGTTCAACGAATAGATGGATGGCAATAATTTTTATTCTCAAGTTTCTTTTTCTGGTTGCTTTCTAGATGTTCTACAATGGGCATGTATTGTCGAAGGGTCAGAGACAAAACATGTTCTTTCTGAAACAGTGTATTTTCTGTTATTGCATTCTTGAGATACCTTTATACAGATAATGCCAAAATATTTCTCTACTCCCAGCCTCTGCCCTTCATTTCAGTCCCACTTGTCAGCTGCCTACTTAGCAGTTAGCAGCATCCCTGCTTCAGTTCTCCTGGTTGTGCCTTCACCTCTCCCACTGCTGTGCTCATTGATCCTATCTTCCTGCTGGCTCAGCCCTGTCCCAGTTCCCAGACCAACGCAGGACTGAACTGAAAAGTACTAACACAAAGTCCTCTCCTTCCCCTTCTCTGCCCCATCCTTTGCTAAAGCAATGTTTCCAATTTGTGGTCTGCCTAGACTTTTGATCCATGCCCCTGAGAAGTCAGTACCATACTGTAATACACACTGTATTATACTCTGGCATTTAAACCACTCAGGCACTTTTCACCTTTACTAGATTGTCAATTTATGGGGATCAAGTATTAATACTATTCTTACTCATATACAGAGCCAGGGCTATGCCCCCCAAAACAGCATTTTGAATAATTTGTAAGAAAGTATCTGATGAATGACTGCAACATTTGTTGAACCAGAAACTTGTCTGATTTGTTCAAAGGCAGAATGAGTTTGCAGAATTAATACAATCAGCTAACATTTATCAAGAAACCAATGCGGGCCCAGGGTTGTACCAGGGAAATATTAGAATAAGCAAAAGTATGGCTCCTCTCCTTGACACAGTTAGAATCTAAAGTGGTTGACAATTAAAAAAAAAAAAAAAAAGAATAATTACTGTTCTAGCTTCTGCCTTAACAAGCAAAACATGAAAATCTTCTTGCCTGAGGTCCTGATTTCACAGATGGGCAAACTGCAATCGAGTTTGCCTGCCTGGATTCCAGACTACTGCCAGCACTGACTTTTGCCTCCTGTCCCAGCTCCGCGGGCCCCAGTGTGCCTGGATCTGCCGATCATCATTTGTATGCTTGCCCACTATGCACAATTCTCCTGGATCTAGACTCCCTCCCACTCCAGTTCAAGCTATGATCTAGGATCTAAATTTCTCCCTTCCTCTTTTCCTAGGGTACCTCTGTCACCTGTTTCTATGTACATACCCACAATAACAAGCTGTGACTGCAATCCTTGTTTTCTGCTTCAATCTCTTTCCCACAAGACTGACAACATCATGGCAGGCCGCTAAATCAACTTGAAACAAACACTGTTGCTTGCTGACCCAACTGTTCATTTCCTTTTCTTAACTGAACTTCCATTTAGCTCAGCCATCCTCTTCACCTCCACTCCACAGCCAGGAGCTTCATGGATAGCTGACCCATCTCAGCCCCTACAGCTAGCTGAACTAGGGACCCAGTGCTGGCCAGTGAGATCAGAGATAAGGGAGGACTTCTGGCAAAAGTTTCCTCTTTTTTTTCTGGCAGACATCACTACTGCATGATGGTGTGCTCAAAACTGCAGCAGCCAAGACAACACCAAACCTAAGGATGAAGTCTAGATGCAGACGGATCATGGAGAAGAGCAGAGAGGGGATACTGACCCAAGGTCTGCCACTAGAGCCACCCATCCTCAGCATTTCTTGTCATTTTTACAAATTCTTTTGAATGCATTCCCTTTCCTCTGCTGCCAGGTTACAGATAAGTAAAGGGCATATCTCAGAAGTTTTATTTTCTACTTCAAAAAAGTAACTTTAACATAGGGATTGGTTGGATATTCAGGTTGTTTTTAGTTTGAAGCTATTATGAGTAACACTGCTATTAATTTTCATGTAAATGCCTTTGTGCAGGTTTTCATTTCATCTGGGAGTGGTTGTACTATAAGAGTATTTTTAACAGTAGGAAGAAAATGTTTCCTAAGGTGTTACATCCCACCAAGGTATGAGGGCTTCATTTGCTTCAGATCCTCTCCAAAACTTGATATTGTCAGTATTGTTAAATTTAGCCATTCTAGTGTTTGTACAGTGGTAGCATATTGTGGCTTTTATATTTTATTATTTGAGTGAACAAAAGACAAGCACCTCTTTGTATGCTTACTGCTCATTCATATATCTTTTTATGAAATATTTCTTCAGATATTTTGTTTTGGTTGGATTGTCTTACTGAGATGTAAGCATTCTATATACAATCAGAACAACTACTCCATTTTCAGATATATAGAGATAGAAATAGAGATACATAGGTCTAGCAAATCTGAAGTCTTTTGAAAAACAAGTTTTTTGTTTTTTTTTTTAATTTGGATAAAGTCTAGTTTATCTTTTTCCTTTATTATTAAAGCCTTTAGGACCTACTTTATCTAACTCATCTTTGCTGCTGCTAAGTCACTTCAGTCGTGTCTGACTCTGTGTGACCCCATAGACGGCAGCCCACCAGGCTCCCCCGTCCCTGGGATTCGCCAGGCAAGAACACTGGAGTGGGTTGCCATTTCCTTCTCCACTAACTCATCTTTATCTAACCCCAAATCATAAAGAGTTTCTCCTGTAATTTCTTCTGCTAACTGCTAAGCTGCTTCAGTCGTGTCCAACTCTGTGTGACCCCAGAGATACGACTGAGCGACTGAACTGAACTGAACTGGGCAAGGGAAAGCATGTGACACTGAAGGTAAAGGTTTTTCTCATGCAGGAGCAGTATATATTTCAAAAGAAAAGAAAAAAACAAATAGGACACAGTAAGAAATACATCATTACGCCTTGAAATTTTAAGGGAAATTCACAAGTGGAATTACAGAATTTTATAGCTAGAAGACACTCTATCGTCATGTCCATTGCAAGTCACTTAAAAAAGGTACAGATTAAATTAATAAGCCTTGGAGGGTTTCCAGTTTGTTTAGTCACACAGTAAAGAATCTGCCTGCAACACAGAGACTCGGGTTCAAAACCTAGGTCAGGAAGGTCCCCTGGAGAAGGGAATAGGTACCCACTCCAATATTCCTGTAGAAACCTATGGACAGAGGAGCCTAGCGGGTTACAGTCCATGGGCTCGCAGAGTCAGACATGACTGGGAGACGTTCACTTCCCTTCACTTAGTCAATCAGCTGAAAATCTGGAGGAAAAACCCAGGTGTCCTAATTCCTGATTCAGTTTTGTGATAAAATTGTACTTTCTAGCCCAATGCTCTGCATGGAGCAGACATTTAAAAAAATACCTGTTGAATGAATTCATGTTAGATAAATGTGATTTTTAAAATGCATAGATAGCATAACTGAATAGAGGGATAAATTTAGACGATGACACTTTTTTTTTTCCCCAATGAGTTCTGTATATACTTCTTTATGCCATTTCTGCATTTAGAAGGAAAACAGAAGCACATTTTGTGAAATTACTCTGGCAGGTATCGATGTCTAAAGAAAAATACTGGGGACAACTGGTATACTCTCAAGAGTTAGGGGACACCTTTTCTAAGAAATAGTTGAGGGCAATTAGCTCTTTATGAGGTAGTTAAGGGACATTTCTACCTCCTTACTAAAAGATGCATCAATGATATTTAACAACTGCCTCAATCCAACCAGTCAATCCTAAAGGAAATCATTCCTGAATATTCATTGGAAGGACAGATGCTGAAGCTGAAACTCCAATACTTTGGCCACCTGCTGCAAAGAACCAATTCACTGGAAAAGACCCTGATGCTGGGAAAGATTGAAGACAGGAAGAGAAGGGGATGACAGAGGATGAGATGCTTGGATGGCATCACCAACACAGTGGATGTGAGTTTGAGTAGGGTCTGGGAGTTTGGTGATGGACAGTGTAGCCTGGCGTGCTGCAGTCCATGGGTCACAAAGAGTCAGACACAACTGAGCAACTGGACTGAACTGAACTCAAGCCCTATGAATTAAAGACAAAATTTTAAGACTGTATTCTTCTCATGGAAATGTTGTCTAATCAGAAAATCAGAAGAGAATGAACCATACCCTGTTATTTTAAAGCTCAAGAATCATAAGGTAGAAATAAGATAGATACAAAGAAACAGTAAGAAATAAAATGATACACAGAGAACATCAGGACTGCTTTACAATGTACCAGAGAAACAGATTTGGAAAAAACTTGCTGACAGTCCCTCCCACAGGCACACCAAGGGACCAGAATGACTGATAGTGAGCTTTAGATGTCACAAGCTGATCTCATGTTACATAAGAAAATCGGCTTCCCCACCTCGGAAATTACACATGCCACCAGTGAAGAGGCAGTAAAGAGGCAAAAAGGATAGCTGAACCTGCTGGGCAGAGAGCTCCAAAAACTAACATGAAATTTACACTTTCTTTCCATCCATCATTTCTGAGCCCTCTTGCCCTCTTGCTCTCTACTTACAAAATAAATACCCAACTCAAAAGTTGATGGAGACAGATCTGAGTTTTGCCCACTTGCTCTGGTACAAATATCAGATTCTCTGGTCTTTTACGGAGTCACTGTGGTTTCTGAGTAGCTGTCAAAGAACTGACATACCCCCACTGGAGTTCATGGCTTGAGTTGTGAAATATCAAGGTGCCATGAAAAAAAAGGATCTTGGATTTACCGCAGATATCTAACAAACAATATAAGCCCCATTTACACATACGAGCATATTACAAGTGTCCTATTAACTGAACAAGCAGTTAAAAAGTTTTTAGCTCAACAGATGAAACAAAATTAACTTTATCTCATCCTTATTCTACTTTTCCATGTTCTCTATAAGTTAAGGTCATTGCTTAATTTACAGAGAACATAGTTGCTTCTTTTTCATTCCTGTTATTGCACATTATCTTCACATCTGAAAAATAACAGTCTGAGTTGTATATACAGATATGGCCTTTAAATAAGAATGAATAAAAGCCCTATAAAATTAAGCTGTATAAGGTCAGACTATCACTTTTGTATAATGAGTTACAATTTCAAAGAGCTGTGGAATGCATATTTGTGGTTGAGTTAGAATTCAGCTCGAAAGTAAAAATTCACTTACAAGGAAAATTAAAGCATCTAGAAGTAGTTTTTCAAAAATCACTGGTGCTTTAATATGAAACTGACTAGAAGTGATACATTGGAAAAAGTTTTATTTACATCTGCTGCATCCTTAAAACATCAGAATATTAAGAAAGCTTCCAAAATGGAAAATAAAAATGCTACAGTCTGTGTCTGTTAAATTTCTAGTTTTGGGAAATACATTCATGTTTTTAACCATATATATCTTAAGATAATATCCCTGAGATTAATTTTGTGTATATTAGAACTACAAAAAATAATTATAGAGTATTTTACTATTTTGGAGAAAAGAATGAAATTATGTCTATCTATTAAAAATAAAGTAAACATGAGTACTATAAACACTGAAACTTGCAACTTGTAGGTAAATTTTTCTGGAAATCCTTTTTCTATAAAACAACACAAATCATTTACGCTTTTGGATCCAATAAACACCAGTCAAAACTAAAGACATGTCAACAGACATAGCCAATGGGCAACTATCACCCCACACTGAGCTGGTGTTTACCTTGCTCAGTGCACAATCCCAGACAGACCTTCTGTTGCCATAACACCCTAGTCTCCCAGCAAACACTTGAAAAGAGCATAACTCATTGAGAATCATTAATAATCTCGAACACCAAAAAAAAGAAAAAAAAGAAACTTCCAGCAAATACAAGTACCCTAATAATGCCCAGCTTTGTGTATGACAAAATAAAATAATAATGGCTACTATTCTCCAAGTATGTATTCTGGAATATTCCTTGTAGTTAAGGCAAAACAAGAGAGAGTTGAGATAATCATGATATTAAATCTTTATTATTTAGAAAGGTCAACTTTCTGTCTTGAAGTTTAAAGAAAAGAGACAGAAAGAATACTCTGGGTCCTCACTGTGACACAGACCTTGAATCCTGTGTCTTGGTGTAGGGTTTTGTGTAAGACAAAGAACTGAAACAGGTCCTCTGGGTAGCTGCACATTCTGTGATAAAATGGATCCCACAATACAACAAGTTGTCTTGTCCCGAGTGAGAGGCTAATTACTCTGACCGTATGTGTTTAACACTGTTTAATACACTCCCCAGTAGTCAAGTAATCAGTTTTCCTAAACACACCGGTGTTTCTCCTCTCTGCTTTTGTTCCAGCTGTGTACCCACCCTGCATGAAACCCTTCCAAGCCCCACTGCAACTCCTGAATATTATCATTCTTAGACTACATAAATAACTGTCCTCTCCAGAATCCCTCTAACCACTTACCTGCTTTTTATTTCTTTCCAGCATATAATCATATATTGTCTTAGATTGTTTTAAATCATTTTCCTAATTATAATACTGTTTAAGATATGCTTTGTTTATTTCAAGTACTGTGATTAACATATTTAACCCTTTAAGTAATCCTAAGAATCAAGGTCTACCATAATTCCCATTTTGCAAATGACGGGAAGGGCTTAAATAATACACAAGGGCATAACACTACTACGTAAGTAGAGCATGCACTCAAATCTAAAGCTCTCTCCAAAGATCTTGCTCTTTACCACTGTGAAATATGACCTCATGCAAAAGCCTGTTCTCAACTAGGCTATAAGCTAAGGTCAAAGACAGTGTCTTTTTACTTCTTTTCAAAACCTCATACACTTAGCTTAGGGTTGCATGGTTTTAAGAGCTCTGAGAAAACCATAGAGAATGTTCCAGAATATTTGCTACAGGGTCTATAAGATGTACTACTGGGTTTTTATCTGTACCATACATTGTTAAAGGTCTAGTCAAGTAAAGCAAGAAGTCTCCAGAAGTTAAATTCTTCAGAGGAAGTTGGTTGGACTTTATCTGTAAAGTGAATAATGATCAGAGTAGCAGAGCTGCTTTTTTAAGACACTAGTTCTTCAGTTTCATATTTTGTTCATTTTACTCAAGTCTCTCTCAAAATCTTGCTGTAAACAAATGTTATCTTCTCTTCTATCTGTTAATAACTTGTAAATTTTGTTTTCACTCACTAGATGAATGTTTACAAAGGAGACAAATAAACAGTATTTTTCTTTCCATAGTAAGCACAGTATTAAAAACAGAGGCATACACCCACTTCACTCTGTAAATCAAAACTGCGATCAAGGAAGAGCAGGGCTGTCTGAGGGGCTGCCTCCTCCCCTAGCTCACAACCACAAAGCTCCACAGAGAAAGAACAGTAGAGATGCTAGAAGAGGGGAAAGTCATTTGAAAGTAAATTAGGACAAAACTAACGGATTGTGTTCATATATAACTACTATCAAAGGTTTTTACTAGCTTCATGGTATTCCAGGGAAATGAACAAAAGCAAAACAGAACAGCCCTGCCTACAATTGTGTTAGCTATTAAGTAATGTAACCACTCAAATATGGATAGGGTTGATGGCAATTCTGCAACAGGACATTGGTAACACTGACAATTCCACCAAGCTTCAGCCAAGCCATTAATGGAATTGCAATCCTATCAAGGGGAGTTGGGGCAAGGGGTGGATCCATCATTCCTAATATCATGCACTTCCCCCAAAAAAACTGATTCAGATGATTAACTGTGTCAGCTCTTTGTCAAATCAGCACTCAATCACTTTGGAAGGTAATTCTCTTCAACTCAACTCCTACTTTACATTCCCATAAAATATGAAAGTGCATATTGCACCACTAGCCTATAATAACTTAAATGAAAAGAAAAAAAAAATCAACAATTTGCTCCACAGCATAGTTTCTTACTGGAAGCTTCATTGCATCCACCATTAATTTCAGTCCCTCAGTCCCTCCCCACACATCCATTAAACATAAAATACAGCTATCTGTAGAAATTAAGGGTTTTTATTTTTGTGTGTTTTTTTAAAGGTGAGCATAGATAAAACAAAATACAGGCTTCTAAATAGTCCATTTCTGAGTTATACTTATCCTACTTGTTGGATCTTTCTGAAATGATGAATACACTAAAAATTCTGAGGCAGGGCTATCCCATCAGGTATGAATAAACTTTCAGCAGCAACACTTGCTAAAAGGAGCATTGCCAAATCACTATTAATATATATAACAGAAGGGGTTAGAGTGTAAGCTAAAGAAAGCAAAGTAAAATATATCACTTGGTGAAAATAAACGGTGCAAAACCAACTGAAATTTTAAACTGTTCACAACAGTCTCAAAGATAATTCAACTTTCCCATTGGTATACACCACAAACAGAATCACACAGTACTTTTCAAACATCTTCACGATTTCTGTAAGGTGCATGAGAAAAGGTAAGGGTTATCTGCTAAAGGTATCATGCAGCTAATTCTATCAAAACGATATATCTCTAAGCCTGTGGAGTATAACCTCATCACTCCAGTCTATTGTCCTCCTTTAGAAGTTAACTCATGATGAACAAAAGTGCCTCTCTTCCACTCCTCTGCTCTCTGTTTTCCCCAAATCCATCTACCCTAGTGTTTTTGTATGCTGACCCAAACATTCCACAAATAATGCTGGGGTACACACATTAAAGTTTTAGAGTTTCTGCCTCTAAAGTAGACAGTGGCAGAACTAAGCACACAAGGGCTCAATTTCAAGGCAAATATTGGGCGGGTGGTTTGAAAATATCAATTCAAAGAGGCCTAGGGAAAAGAGATACAGGCATCCACCGCCACCACCCTCCCTCTCCCCTCCCCTCTTCCTCTCTTGTTCTCTTCCTCTCTCCTCGTCCCCCCTTGTGGCTTCTCACACAGAGACAATCAAAGCCGGGAAAACTGGGTTTTAAATTAGTGACACACACACTGGGAATATGTAATTCCCCAGAAGGAAAAAAGAAACTGCTACAGAGGGGCGTGGGGGGTTGTTGGCAACATGTCTAAGTGACAACCCTCCCCACCCCCACCCTAATACAGCACAAATCCACAGATTCTTCCTCGACCCTCTTCTCCTTCCAGTTCCCGGTACTCTATCCAACTTGACCCTTAATCCAAACAACACAGAGATCCACAGGGTATCCGCTGTGCAAGAGCGTGTCTCTCAGTAGATGTGCCCAATTTTTTGGAAGCCCCTGAATCCGGACAGTTGTACCAGGCAAGGGATCTCCCACTGGGGAAGGGGTGAAGAAAGGAGGAAAAAAAAGAGATGGAGACAAGAGGAAAGCGAGGCAGAGCTGCGCTCTGGAGCGACTGGCTGCAAGGAAGACAGGGAAGAAAGAAAGGGTGGGAAGGAAGCGGGGCTGGGAGAAAAGAAGAAAGGGATGAAAGAAAGGCTGGAAGGGGAGAGGAGAGAGGGATGTTGGGAAGGATGAGGGCGGGAGGGTTGGGGAGCAGGGAGGGAGGGGAGGACGCAGAGGATGGGAGGGAGACAAGGAGGGAGGGAGGCAGGCAAGGATGGAGGATGCTCTGCCTGGGACTCACCTCTGTGGGTCGGTGGGAGTTTCTCGCCCTCCTCCTCTCTCTCGTCCGTTCCCAGCAGCTGGAGGGGTAACCACTAACGGGACTGGAGAAGCGGCGGCGGGGAAGAGGGCAGCAGCTGCAGCAGCCGCCTCTGGCCGAGGTGCGGTGCCTCCCGCTCCGCCCGCCAGCCCGGGTCTCCGCCTCACTCGCGGCTGGAAGCAAAGCCGCTCCCCCCTCCCCCCGCCCGCCCCGCGTCCTGCCCAAGCGCGAGCGGCAGCGGCCCGAATCGCCGCTAGGGGAAGCGGCCAGTGCGCAGGCGCAGCCGCCTGCTCGCTTGCGCGCCCCCGCGGCCCCCGGGCCCCCGCGGCTCGACGCTCCGTGGGGCTAGGGCAGGCACGGGGCGGGGGCCACGGGCGCGCGCGGCCTGGGGAGCGCCGAGCGGGCGGGGCGGGGCTGGGCGGGGCTGGGCGGGGCAGAGCGGGGGAGCGAGGCTGGCAGCGCCGCAGGTGGGGGGAGGGGACAGTGGCGAAGGGGCACTGCCGAAGGGCGCAGGTGCCGTGTCCATGACAACAGCGTTACCCTGCGGGCGGGGACGCAATGAGCCGCCCGAAGACCAGGGACAGACACCCACCGAGTGCGGGAGAGGTCCTAGGGGAGAAGGGGATAGGGCTTGCAGAGCAGGAAAAAAGGGTGAGCGGGAGAAAGCGAGTCGCTGGAGGAGGGCAGGGCCCCAGTGCAGTGACGGTTGTGACCGACGCCGGAGAGAGGTTTTGGGGGACAAAGGGGAGACTGCGCTTTAAAAGGGACTAAAAGAGGATGGAAGTATTAAAACAAGTGAAACGTGCTCATTTCACAAGCCTGTATTGAGTGCTGTCTCTGAAAAGGGCATTGTGATTCTTTTATCAATTCAAAGACTGTTACTGAGACCCTAATTTGTACCAGGCACTCTACTTAGGCATTTTGAGATATCCAAAAATGGATAGTATAAGGTGTTTGTCCTCGTGGATGTTATGCTTTAGTTGAGGAACTTACATGGAGATTTCATGGAGCACGTGCTCCGCCTACCACCATCAGCTGGGGCTTGATGATAGTGGAATGTAACTGTTACAAAAGTGCTAGAACCAAAAAATATGCACAGCTATATCAAACGTGAAAGGTAAGTTACAGCTGCCTTTGTTTTGCCACAGTGCCAAGTGACTTTTTAAGTCAAGAGAGAAAAATAAAGACAAACAAACCAATGGCAGTTTGGTATGATAGAAGCGATACTGGCCTCCTCGCCTACAAGCATCAGTGTGTTTGTTCATGCACGGATTTATATCACATGGTGCACGCATTTTTTACACTCCTTCATTGGCAGCGTCAGGTATGTTACACCCCCTCTCATTCCCAACCTGATATCAGCTGCAGTTGTTTTAAGATTGTCAAACCCCTGTGATTTATTCTCTCCAGGCGATGACTTTATACCTCTATCTCTATCTATTCCTCTTTCTCCCCCAATATATTTTTGCCTTTCTTTTCTATTGTCATCACCACTTAACCATTAAAAAAAAAAAAAAATCCGTGGGAGAAAATGGACAGGAGTCACCAGATGTAGGATTAAGGAGAAAAAAAAAAAAAAAAATCCCTCAACCTGGAACGATGCTTCAGGACCATGGACAGTGCTGTCGCATGCTCCTCCCACCCAGCTTGATCCTAGGCTCAGCCTATCGATTCTGGAGAAAGACGCTAAGAAAGTACTGAGCGTGCTTCAAGAAGTAAATTCCGAGTGCCAAATGATTTCTGATAAAACACAGGAACGGAGTAGAAAACGAGAAACGTGTACCGTGGACTGGAACAAGTAGGAAACAAGTGGGCTCAGCTAGATTTTGAGTAAAAAAATGGGTAAGATTTAATGAAGCACCACAGGACCCTAAAGTGGTAAGAGGGAAATAGTCCGCTCAGGGAGGTACTTGAATAAAAATAGGAAGTATCTTCCTGGAGTTGGAAAACACCTCTGATTTCAGATGGTCCAAGAACGTGGAAAAGGTTAAAAGTAGTCCCAGTTAAATGAGATACAATACTCTCTCAAGGATGTTTTGTTGTTACTCCGATTTCTCATTCTCTGGAAAGGCTGATGGGGAGATAAACCAAAACATACAGACCGAAGGGTTATGAAACCTCTGTTTAATGTTGAGAACATTCATTTGTAGCTTTGTACATTGTTTTAAATCAGGCTTAAATGTATAATTTTGTGTTTTAACTGGCAGCAGACAGGGGGGGGAAAAAAAAAAAACCTAATGTAAACCAAGTGCTATCTTGTCAAAATGAGATGGCCCTTGTCTTTGTCTTGTAGTGACTTTTTAAAATATTAGATATTATCTGGAAAAAATTTAAAAGTTATTTGTAAAATATTTATCTTTTTTAATTTTTTTGTCCGCATAATTAGTTTAAATTAGAATTAAAAACAACTGCGTAAAAGCCATCTCTTCTTTCTCAGGCCCCTGATCTTTCTCACTCTTCCTTCAAAATGCAACAAACTGTCAGTCAAATAATGATAAGAAATTACTCAGTCAATCCATTTAAGTAACCAGCAAGGAAATGACAGCTGAACTTTTTTTTTCTCTGTCTCCCAAAAATTTGCTAGCACTTTCATGTTTTGATTGAAGGGAAACCTCCAACCCCTACCTACTCTATGGAAACATCTAAATTGAGTATTTATTTCTCTCAGGTAATAGTATAAACATCCTTGTATAAATAATGGCTACTATTTAATACAGAAAAGCTATCATTTTATTTGTCCCCATTCTAAAGCAAGAGGAAAATTTTTAACTTTATTGCTTTTGTTTTGAGACCACTTGTGAGTCTGGCTGTTTTCAATTTTCTTGATTTAAGTGTTGTCTTTCATTTCAATGACTTAAACATACACAGCCCTAAGAAAAACAAGTTTTCCCCTCCCCCATTCATATTAAAGACACGTCAACCTAAGTAAGAAACAAGAGTACTGTTTAAAGTGCATTATTGTATACAAATGGAAAAAATACTGTATATATTTAACATGCAGTGACATGACATGTAGGTTTTTAGAACAAACTCCAAACCAAATCTAGTAAATCCTAAGTAAAACCATCCCTAATGCTTATACATTTAAGTATCAGGTCTCTACACACTGGGCCCCTCATTCGGTCTGTCAGCTCCTGAAATTTTTCAATCAAATCCTCCTGAGCAATTCATATTTTAAGTAGACTTTATATTTTATAGCAGTTTTAGATTCATAGCAGAGTTGAGAAGAAAGTACAGAGTATCCACATACCTCCTTCAGCTACACAGGCAAAACCTCTCCACACTATTGGTAGCTCGTCACAATGGAAGATTTGTTAAAACCTGTGAACCTTCATTGACTTATCATTATCACTTAAAGTCCATAGTTTGCACTAAAGTTCACTCTTGCTGAAATTTTTTGGGGTTTTGATGAATGTATAAACAGTGTATCCACCACTGTTTGATATATAATCATTTCAGTACCCTAAAATTCTTCTATACTCTGCCTATTCATTCTTCCCCTCAACCCCTGGTGACCTCTCATCTTTTTACTGTATCCATAGGTTTCCCTTTTCCAAAATGACATATAGCCAGAGTCGTACAGAGTGTAGTCTTTCAGATTCGCTTCTTTCATAGTAACATGCATCTAAGATCCCTGCATGTCTTTTCATGACTCCATAACATTTCTTTCAGTGCTGAATAATGATACTCCAGTGTATGGATGTTCTCCAGCTGAATAATATTTCTCCATTGTCTAGATGTTCTACAGTCCATTTAACTACTAAAGGACATCTTAGATGCTTCCAACTTTTGGCCATTATGAATAAAAACAACATAGGAAGTTTACTTTTTAAGATCTCCAAAATATGTCCGACCTTATCGTGGATATTGCTGCATATGAGTGGTAAGGAAGTAAGTCAGTGTAAGTTTTAGTTGCTCAGCCATGTCCGACTCTTTGTGATCCCATGGACTGTAGCCTGCCAGGCTCCTCTGTCCATGGAATTCTCTAGGCAAGAATACTGGAGTAGGTTGACATTTCCTTCTCCAGGAGATCTTCCCAACCAAGGGATTGAATCTGGGTCTTCCTGCATTGCAGGCAGATTCTTTACTGCCTGAGCCACCAGGGAAGCTCTATCTGAGTAGTACCCAAAGATTTCTTAAATGTTTCAGCTTATTTTCTGTTGCCTTGCAACAGACTACTTCTATTGTCTATAAAATATCGGCCATTGAAACTTTCACTTTTGTTGTTTTTATGTACTCCATTATTTTAAAAAGCACTAAATAACTTGTTTTGGAATTCTTGTTTTCTGCAGATTCTATCAACTATCACTTTCCATCTTCTAACATATTTATCATTCATCAGTTGCTCAGTTGCTAAGTTGTGTCTGATTCTTGGCAACCCCATGGACTGCAGCACACCAGCCTCCATTCTCCTCCACTATCTTCTGAAGTTTGCTCAAATTCATGTCATTGAGTCCGTGATGCTATCTAAAGATCTCATCCTCTGCTGCCCTTTTCTCCTTTTGCCTTCAATCTTTCCCAATATCAGGAAGTTTTCCAGTAAGTAAGGCTCTTCACATCAAGTGCCCAAAGCATTGGAGCTTCAGCTTCTGCGTCAGTCCTCCCAATGAATATCCAGGGTTGATTTCCTTTAGAATTGACTGCTTTGATCTCCTTGGAGTTCAAGGGACTCTCGAGTCCTCTCCAGTACCACAATTCAAAAACATCAATTCTTTGGCGCCTACCCTTTTTTATAGTCCAGCTCTCACAGGTGTACATGACTACTGGAAAAACCACAGCTTGTCTATACAGACCTTTGTCAGCAAAGTAGTGTCTCTGTATTTTTTAATACTCTATGTAGCTTTGTCATAGCTTTCCTTCCAAGAAGCAAGCATCTTTTAATTTCATGGCTGCAGTCACCATCAGCAGTGATTTTGGAGCCCAAGAAAATAAAATCTGTCACTGCTTCTGCTTTTTCCTCTTTGATTTGCCATGAAGTGATGGGACAGAATGCCATAATCTTAGATTTTTAATGTTGAGTTTCAAGCCAGTGTTTTCACTCTCCCCTTTCACGTGCATTAAGAGGTTCTTTAGTTCCTCTTCAATTTCTGCCATTAGAGTGGTAACATTTGCATATCTGAGATTGTTGATATTTCTTTCAGCAATCTTGATTCCAACTTGTGATTCTTCCAGCCAGGCATTTCACATGATGTACTATGCATATAAGTTAAGTAAGCAGGGTGACAACATACAGCCTTGATGTACTACTCCTTTCCCAATTTGGCACTGGTCAGTTGTTCCATGTCTGATTCTAACTGTTGCTTCTTGACCCATATACAGGTTTCTGAGGAGGCAAGTAAGGTGGTCTGGTACTCCCATCTTTTGAAGAATTTTCCACAGTTCATTGTGATCCACACAGTCAAAGGTTTGAGCATAGTCAATGAGGCAGAAGAAGATGTTTTTTCTGTAATTCTCTTGATTTCTCCATGATCCAACAAATGTTGGCAATTTGATTTCTGGTTCCCCTGCCATTTATAAACCCAGCTTGTACATCTGGAAGTTCTCAGGTCACACACTGCTGGAGCCTAGCTTGGAGGATTTTGAGCATTACCCTGCTAGCATATGAAATGCACAGCTGTACAGTAGTTTGTACAGTCTTAGGCATTGCACCTCTTTGGGATATGAATGAAAACTGACCTTTTCCAGTCCTGTGGCCACTGCTGAGTTTTCCAAATTTGAAACATTTTGAGGGACAGGGAGGCCTGGTGTGCTGTGGTTCATGGGGTCACAAAGAATCAGACACGACTGAGCGGCTGAACTGAACTGAACTGAGGGTAGCATTTTAACATCATCTTCTACAATTTGAAATAGCTCAGCTGGAAATCTGTCCCTTCTGCTAGCTTTGTTTGTAGTAATGTTTCTTGAGGTCCACGTGAATTCACACTCCAGAATGTCTGGCTTTAGGTGACATTGATCCAGCTCTACCAAACCATCATGGTTGCTGCTAAGTCACTTCAGTCGTGTCCGACTCTGTGTGACCCCATAGACGGCAGCCCACCAGGCCCCGCCGTCCCTGGGATTCTCCAGGCAAGAACACAGGAGTGGGCTGCCGTTTCCTCCTCCAATGGTTATCTGGGTCAATAAGACCTTTTTTGTATATTTCTTCTATGTATCCTTGCCACCTGTTCTTAACCTATTCTGCTTCTGTTAGGTGCTTACCATTTCTGTCCTTTGTTGTGCCCATGCTTGCATGAAATGTTCCCTTGATATCTCTAATTTTCTTGAAGAGGTCTCTATCTTTGCCATTCTGTTGTTTTCCTCTATTTCTTCGCACTGTTCATTTAAGACCTTCTTGTCTATCCGTGCTGTTCTCTGGAACTCTACATTCCGTTGGGTGTATCTTTCCCTTTCTCTCTTGCTTTTTGCTTGTCTTCTCTCCTCAGCTGTTTGTAAAGACTCCTGCTCAGACAATCACTTTGCCTTCTTGCATTTATTGTTCTTGGGGATGGTTTTGGTCACTGCCTCTTCTACAGTTATGCAGACCTCCATCCATAGTTCTTCAGCCACTCTGTCTACCAGACCTAATCCCTTGAATCTATTTGTCACCTCCACTGTATAATTATAAAGGATTTTTTTAGGTCACACATGAATGGCCTAGTGGTTTTCCCTGTTTAAGCCTAAGTTTTTCAATATTGAAGATGGAAATGGCAACCCTCTCCTGTATTCTTGCCTGGAAAACTCCATGGACATAGGAGCCTAGTGGGCTACAGTCCAAGAAGTCACAAAGACTCAGACATGCCTGAGCGATGAACACTTTCACTTTGCAATAAGGAGCCCATGCTTGAACCACAGTCAGCTCCCAGTCTTGTTTTTGCTAACTGTATAGAGATTCTCCTTCTTTGGAGGCAAAAGTGAAAGTGTTTCTCACTCAGTCGTGTCTCACTCTTGGGACCCCTTGGACTGTATATATAATATATATTTTATATGCCATTTTAATGTTTCCAAATGAATACAATGGGTATTTTACAAATCAGATGTATAAAATTTCTTCCTTTTGCATTTTAAAACTTTCCAACTGCACCGTTATATAGATAGATTATGATAGACAGAATAATGGACTTATCAAGATTTCCTTGCACCATTCCCTTGAACCTGTGAATATGTTACAAAAGGAACTTTGAAGATGTGACTGTTGTTGTTCAGTTGCTCCCTCCTATCTGACTCTTTGCAACCCCATAAATTTCAACATGATTTGAGAATGGGAGATTTTCCAGGATTATACAGTGGGTTCAATACAATCACATGAGCTGTTAAAAGCAGAGAAGCTTTCTTTGGCTAAAGTCAAGAGATATAGCGGAGTGATAAGGCAGAAGAGTCAGAGGAATTCCAAGCAGGATAGTGACTTGAATGCCTTAGCTGAATTTAATGGGGACCATAAAGCAGGGAATGAGGGTAGCCTCTAGAAGGTGAGAACAACCCCTGGCTGACAGCCAGCAAGAAAACAGACCTCAGTCCTACAGGCACATGGAAATGAATTTCACCAACCACTTGAATAAGCCTAGAAATGACTTGTTCACCGAGGCTTCCAGAAAAGAACATAGACCTGCCTACACTTTGATACTGGTTTTGTAAGACTTTAAGCAGACAAACCAGTCTAGCCTACAAGATTTTTGAACCACTGAACTGTGAGATATATTTAAGTCATTCCATTTATGGGAATTTGTTAAGGCAGTGATAGAAAACAAATACAGAGAGATTTTATATCAGTTATGTTATCTGCAAAAAAAAAAAAAAAATTCATTGGACAGCACTTATGAGTGCTTTTAAATTCCAGCATTACCGTATTCTAGTTGTGACATTGGGCAAGTTGCTTAATGTCAATCTAACTTAGTTTCACAGTCTGTAAATTGACCACCATTTTTATCTGTGCTCCTGACTTTGCTGTGAGAAGTAAAGTGTCCATAAATAGATGTGCTCTTTAACTAATATTTTTAATATGAATGAGGAAATGAATGAGACATTAAGATTGTTACTTGCTATCAATATATTTTGACTACTTTGTGTCTGTTTCCATCATTTTTTATTTCTAAATTTTTTTTAAAAAAAGAAAAAAACAGCTGTAATATGTCTTCTCAAGCTAAATATGTCACTCCCATCTTCAGGCTCCCCAGTAGACCCAAGTTCCCTTAGAGGAAGATGGGGCAATTGCTTAATAAGTTTCAAAATTGTATCATTTTACTCTGTTATCCTGGAAGAGCATTCTTCTAAACTCTGTTCTAAGGAGGAAGAGTTCCAACCTGAATTCTTTCAATAGCAAATGACTGCAATCCAATTTAAATTAGTTTGAGTAAAAGGAACATTTTGGCTCAAATACCTGAGAAGTCTAAAGTGTATCTCAGTGAGGTTCAGCTAAATCCAAGACGTCATCAAAACTATTAATCATAGTGAAGGCTCTGATTGGCTACGCAGAGGCCTTGTGTTCATATACAAACCCATTACTATGATCAGAGAAATGAGATGCTCTTGTCCATATGCCCACTCTTGTGACTACATGCAGAAGGAATCTAAAAGACTTTGAAGTACCGCATGAGAAAGCCTACTGTACAAATGAAAAGTACAGCAACCCAGTTCATTGTGAAAGTGATTGCCACCATGATTTTTTATTGGTAAATTCTAGGTGAAATGCATTTTAAAGATTTCCTTGGAACTACCCTGGTAGTCCAGTGTTAAGAACCCACCTTTCAATGCAGAGGACATGGGTTTGATCCCTCGTCAGGGAACTAAGATCCCGCATGCCCTGGGGCTAGGCTCATGTGTGCCACAACTACTAAGCCCATGTGCCACAGCTAGAGACAAGCCCACACACCACAAGGAAACATCTGGCGTACTGCAGCAAAGACCTGATGCAGCCAAGTCAATCAATAATTTTTTTTAAAAAGGTTTCCTTCATGAGTCCTTAGACTATGATAATATGCGTGAAAATTACTTAACAGATAGCTGTCATATACAGTATTTCCCATACTTACTTGTTCAGGGAACTGTCTGATACAAACCATCTCTTGTGACTAGAGTTCTAAAAAACCAGCTTTGGGAAGAGCTGACCTTAGATTTTGCCTCCCTCTGCTATTCTTTGATTCTCAGAGCTTATCAATGAGATTATTTTCATTCTTCCTTGATTTATAAAATATCTGATCCTCATTGCTATTATTATTATAGAACTCAAAGAGACTTTAGTGATAACCTTTCATCTGTGGCTTCCTTATTCTGCAGATGGAGAAACTGAGACTCATGTGTTTTCTCCCACCATCATGGAACTAGTCAGTTGCTATATGACTCATCTAGACTAGGTGATGCTGAGGTAACAAATAACCCCTAAATCTCAGAGGGTCTTGTGGTAGCTGTGTGTTACGTCATTCTCTTTCTGAGATACAAGCTAATTGCATGGTCACTACATGGATTCTTAAATCATCATCATTACAAAGGGAAAGAAAGAAATTAACTGATCTGGCCCAGGAATAACTTGTGTATTAGATTCAAGGTAGTCACACAGCACACACAAACACAACAAGCTTTGAAGTGCAAAGCTACCATGAGCCTAGAAAGATAAGGATGCTGAAATGTTTGGTAGACAATCTTGATTACCATAGGGGAAAATATGTTGGGAGGGAACATTGTGACTTACCTCCCTCTACCACTTTTGATTTCCAAATGTGACTTGGTGGTATACAATGATAAAAAAATAGCTATCATTTGCAGAATATACTAATGCTAAGGACTTACTAGGGCTTCCCATATGGTTCAGTGGTAAAGAATCCACCTGCTAATGCAGAAGATGCAGGGTCAATCCCTGGGTCTGGAAGATCCCCTGGGAAAGAAATGGCAACCCACTCTAGTAGTCTTGCCTGGGAAATTCCATGGACAGAGGGCCCTGGTGGGCTACAGTACCTGAGGTCACAAAGAGTCAGACACAATGACCAAGCAACAACAATAACAAGGACTTAGTAAGAAATTTCCACATATTGACTTATGTGGAGATTACTAATTTTAGCCACAATTTTACAATGAGGATTGTGAAACACAAGTTGTTTTAATAAGACTTGTGCCCTGACAGTAACATGAAAGGTGCCTCATATGTTTAAGGCTCTGGGTATAATTCTTGGACCAGGTCATAGAGTTGGTAGGTGGTGGAGGTGAGTTTTTAGTCCATGCAGTCTGGCTCCAGGGTCCACGCCACTCTTCAAGCACTCTACTGCTTTCTTACTGGTGGAAGGAAAATAACTCCTTCCAAAAATTCAAAACACTAAGTTCTTAGTTCAGCTCTGAGGCAGCTAAAACTTATTCATTTCTTTTTTGAATCTTCAAAACACATTATGAAGGAGCTTTAGGAATTTAAAAAACAAAACTAATACTTCATCAAGCAGAAGATTTATACTACCTGAGAAATGTCTACAGACCTTATTCTATGTACAAATGCACTCATTGATGCATATGTCCTTCTCCTCTAACATTTTGTTTGAAAATATTCAGTGACAACCAAAAATATAAGGGTCAGTGAACAAGCATATCTTCAATTCTACAACTACTATTGTCTCAAGTGCCTTTGTGCATTGTATAGTATTGTAATGCTCTAAGTAAAGGTTCAAATTCATCCTTGTTAAGAACAATTCAAAAGCTTTGGCACATTGATTTATTCATCCATTCAAGAAATTCTTGACACTCTCCTATTAAGTGACAGTCAAAATTCTCAGTGTGGATTATTTAGATAAAAGACACAATTTGTGCCATCAATGATCTCATAGTTTAATGAAGCAAAGTGACAAAGCGAGAAGTGCAGTATAATGTAATAAGAGTTTACAGAGCACACTACTATTGCTTACCTAGTATCCATTTGACACTGTTTCAATTCTAAAAGCTCTATACTTCTTCACCATGCAACCCAGGTGCTTTATTTAGGCTGAGGTTAACCTCATCACTGGCTCCAAGATCAGACCTGTTCTAAGGGGAATCTCATTAACCTGTCACAGGTATTAGTTCAAAAATTCAGGACTAAACTCAAAGTCCTACTTCATTCTCTTGCTCTAGAGGTTGATTTAGGAATTAACATATGATGGAATTTGTGCAAAAGGGACAAAACAGACTTTTTCAGTGGCTTCCGAGAAATACCTTTCTTTTCAAGACAGCTGATAGAAGAAATGTCTACTTTTCTTCAGACTTAGAAAGAAAATGAATTTAAATGGCAAATGGAATTAAGGTAAGGAAATGAAGCTGGTTTTTTTTAGGTACAGGAAAGAAAAGGAAAACAACTACAGATAGTCCAAACAAAAGGGATTTACTACAGGGAATTAATTACACAGGTGTTGGAAAGTCTGAGTGAAAGAAAATGAAGTAAACCAAAGATTAGCAACTTTGTTATGTTAGTCATTCAGTTGTGTCCAACTCTTTCCCACCTCATGGACTGTAGCCCACTTGTCTCCTCTGTCCATGGAATTCTGCGGCCAGAGTACTGGAGTGGGTTGCTATTTCCTTCTCTAGGAGATCCTCCCAACCCAGGTATCAAATCCAGGTCTCCCACATTGCAGGCAGATTCTTCACCATCTGAGCCACCAGGGAAACCCTTAGCAAATTTAGGAAGAATTTACTAGGGCCAGGGTAGGGACTACAAAGGAGGAGGTTGTTTAATCAAGACTAACAAAAATGATGGTTGTGCAATGCTTCTCCTTTCAAGATGCAGCTACTTTTTTCATAATGAAGGATAATATCTTTTCCCTGCAAAAATGGAAAACACAAAATCCTATCACTTACCTATTGATTTATGAGTTTTCATTCAAAGTCACAAGTCCACTTGGATATTCTGTTTCCTAAAGATTAAATTGTAAATTTAGATACTATCATTACTGCATATATTAAAAAAAGAGAAAGAAATTAGTTAACACTTTAAAGTATACAGATACATGGCATGCTCCTGAACTCACATATGAATAACTTTCTTTATCTACTACCTATTCCATATTTCCCTTGCCTGCAGCAAGGATCTCAGCTAATAGGGTCCTTTACCTGATGAAGATGAGTCACATTTTCATTTCTGAGGATGTGAGTTTTGGACAGAGCTGTCTCTTCAGATTGTACTGACTTCCATTAACTTTTCTACTGAACATTAAAGTACTAAGATCTACCCCAAGAAACCTCTTTTGTTTCAGATATAATATACCTGTCTCCTCTATAGAGGAACAACCTACCTTCTTCTTGGCAATGAATATATAAATTACAGTATCCCAATATTTGTTGTTTCAGTGGAATAAGAAGCCCAAAATAATCAGGTGGCAGACTTAACTTTCATTTCATTGAAAAAATTATGTCTCCTGACTAAGACAATTTTCATTATGCAAATAAGACCTTTCAACCAACAGAATTAAAAAAATTAGTGAAGTCCACTTCTTTTCTTAGTAAGTGGATTAAGGGTAAAACAATTTCATATGTAGTGTCTTTTAGAAGTTGATACTATGTAATGTAAGAAAATAACCCAAATATTAAAATTATTGTCTCTTAGCTGGCACTTCATCTAATAATCCAGGAAGACATTCTATGTTTCTGTTAAGGGAGCTACTTCTAATCCAAGAGGTATATGGTAAGATCAGTGAATTGTATGATGCCATAGCTACCCTCCTTTTGTTTTATAGTGAGTTCCTAAATCAGAAGCAGTATTGTGTGGAATATATTGATGATGAACAAGTCACTCCAAAAGTCTTCTGATATTGGTGCTGAAAGGCATTGGAAGCAGGAAAGCAAATCCAACATCCAGAATAGGTTTCAGTTCCACTGAGGACAAAGTCATTTACCATTTCTAGCTGGAAGAAGTCCAAAGCAATCAAATTGATACCTTGTAGTTGGCTGGTCTCCCCAGGAAATGGTGCCATATCAAGGTCTAAATTTGACCCTGTGGCTCTTGCACACTCAGCAAGGATACAGTCAAATATCTTTGTAAAGAAGGACCATACGGTTGAGCCCTTGAAGAACCTCTGTGCTGCCTTGCAAACAAGCCCATTGATTAAGCATAGAAGAGACTAGAAAATTGGTGTCTGAGTGACATCCACAGACCAGGCCATCATGCACACTTTTCTCTAGGAGTTAAGCACAGTTACTCAGCTTCTGCCATTCAGGGATCCCATGTTTCCATTGAAGTCCAAGAATCTGTTTCAAAGCTGGACTTTTGCAAAACCATCCCCAGAGAGAAAAAAACAGCTACCATATAACTCATTTTCTTTAATTTTATTTTGGATAAGTCAAAATGCATAAAAAGAGGAAAAGTATAATAAATCCACTACTATCTATCACTCAACTTTAGTAATTTAAGTTCGTAGTCATCAATCTTGTTCCACCTTACTGATAACCACCCTCTGAATCCGAGAGTTTTTGTGGAGTCTTTACTTCTCTCACTGATACATTTCTCAACATCTTGAATGGAGTACTCTCTAAACTCATACAGAAATATACAAGGAGATGGCCAACTTGCAAATAATAGATACACTCTGTTATTTCTACTTCCTTAAACCTTGTAATATTTCTTCATTATGTCAGGGACATTGTAGACTCTGAATATCATTGACTATAGGTCACATTAGAGTCTGATGTATTCAGAGCTGAACTACTTAAGATAGCATATTGGATAGGGCATCTCTGTAAAGCACTATTTGTTTCAAAATACTGAGAATCACTTCCCACACATATACCCCAACTTTAAGTTAATATGAGTAAATAATAATACTATTACAATTCCTTTTTCTATATGTCATATCTCCCTAGATAAGATTTGTTTTTGCCTCCTGCCTGCCTGCTAAGTCACTTCAGTCACGTCTGACTCATTGTGATCCTATGGACTGTAGCCCGCCAGGTTCCTTTGTCCATGGGATTCTCCAGGCAAAAATACTGAAGTGGGTTGCCACACGTTTCTCCAGGGGATCTTCCTAACTCAAGAATCAAACTCGAACTTGCATCTCTTACATCACCTGCATTGGCAGGCATGTTCTTTACCACTACTACCACCTGGAAAGACCTGCTTTTGTTTCCTATGTATGCCAGAAGCTGACTCAAGTTATAGGTTTGAAGGCAATGAGGCTTGGTGGAGATCAGTATCAATAGGCATCCATTTGCAAAGCAACTTCCTTACTAGAGTTTATTACAGGGTCTAAAAGACTAATAGCTTTTGATATGGGAGATTATTTCTACTATCAATGGACGCTCAATGAAAGTTCAAGTAGATTTGCAGATTCAAGGTCCTCAGATTCATCCGTATCTAACCAGATGTTCCTAGGTCAAGTCCCAGATTTCCTTTCTTTCCCAATAAATGCTCTAAATTTCATATAAGATTCTTTGTGAGGCAATGAATTCAACTTATATTATAGTTCTAGAATTTTCACTTTTAAATATGGGATAAGATTCAGGATCTCATTTACAACTACAAAAAATGAGACATTATTTTAAGAGCACAATAAAACCTCTGTGAGTCTATGACTTGCCTTGAACTAAGAGATTAAAGACCTGGGCTTGTCAGTTTCTCTCTGTAAGCAATCAAGTGCAGTCTCAAAAAGCCTTGCCCCACAGCCTTTTTCATCACTACCACTATAGTGGTCAAATGCATTAACCACTTGGTTTTCCAGAGCTTTGCCTTCAGTAGGCCCGTCATCTAAAGCAACAACAGATAAGAATTTGGTTAATGAGATGCCTCTGCATGTTATCGGTGGTGGTTGTTGTTGTTTAATCACTAAGTCATGTTGAACTCTTTTGTGACACTATGGACTGCAGCCCACCAGGTTTGTCTATCTATGGGATTTCCCAGGCAAGAATACTGTAGTGGTTGCCGTTTGCTTCTCTACGGGATCTTCTTGACTCAGGGATCGAACCTGCATCTCCTGCTTGACAGGTGGACTTTACCACAACTTGGCAGGTGGACTTTTTGCCTGAGTCACCTGGGAAGCCCATGTTATGGACTGTGTGTTTGTGTTAAGTCATTTTAGTCATGTCCAGCTCTTTGCAATTGTGTGGACTATAGCCCACCAGGCTCCTCTGTCCATGGGATTCTTCAGGCAAGAATGCTGGAATAAGTTGCCATGCCCTCCTGTAGGGCATGTTCCTGGCCCAGGGATCGAACCTGCATCTTTTACATCTCTTGCCCAATTTTCCACTGGTGATAAGGTCAACAGTATATTCCAGATAGTTAAGGTACCCAACCTAAGAATCTCACTTTGAAAGTCTCTTTCATGGAACCTGAAAAAAAAAAAAAAAAAACATTTCAAACAACAGACTTTAATTCAGGGATCTAATTCAAGCATATCATTGCATATTTATTAGAAATTCTGAAGATATTTTTTAAAAGGATAGTACACTAGAGGTTAGTAGCAGCTAAAAGCAGCTACTTCATCTAGTTCGTGGAGAACAAAAAGAATAAGATGGTGTAATCAGATTCCAAAAAAACACTCAGTGCTTCGCTGGTAGGGTGATATCTAGATAGCACAAGGATGGAAGAGGTGCCATGGAAGCTGAGACCACATTCCTGGATGGAAGAATGTGGTTTCTCAAATACACTTCAAGAAGAAAAGTGAGAGAAAATCACAATAGGTTCTCTATTCCTCCAACTATCCGATGTCCCAATAGTGCCTTCCATTAGAAGAATCCAACTAGAAGTTAGCTAGAAAGGAAGGCTAAGGAATGTACTTTGTAGACCTCATCCCCAGCATTTCAGAGAAAATAAGTGGGTTGAAGTTCTGCAGGTCAATAGACATTGCAGCCATTATGATGTAGAATGGTGTTGCAGTTATTTTTGTGCTCAAGTTATCTTCTTTTGGGTAAGAAAGATTGGTTTTTACCTTTAGGTGAATATAAAAATCAAAACCAAGATTGTTAAGCATCTGCTATATAGGAAAAGCTGTTTATATTCCATAGAAACTGTGGCAAATTATAGAATAATGTTGATGCTCTAGAAATGGAGACAGATGAAAAGCACATAACAAATAAATACATAGTATAATTTCAGTCTCAATAAAAACCATGAAGAAAAGTAAAATGTAGTCAATAGATAGAGAACAGGAATTGGTGTAGGTTTTGAACAGGAGCATTAGGGAAGTTCTGTCTGAGAAGGTGACAGATGAGCACAGATCTGAAAAAGTATGTAAGTATGATGGTTAACTTTATGTGCCAGTATGAAGGGTGCTGTAGGTTGAAATTAACATTTAAACTGATGAACTCTGAGTAAAAAAGATTGCCTTTAATAATGTGTGGGGGCCTTATCCAATCAAATGAAGGGCTGAAAAGAATAAAAAGACCAGCTTCTCAGAGAAAGAAGAAATTCTCCAGCAGACTGTCAACTGCTGCCCTACAGTACAGATTTTTCACTTGCCAGCATTCATAATTGTGTGAGGCGATGCTTCATAATATTTATATCTTCTATTGGTTCTATATCTTTGGAGAACCCTCACTAGTACAATGAATGAAACTTGTAAGGCTCTATGTAGGATCATTTTGGGCATAAGAAGTAGTAAGTGTCAATAAACACTTTTTTTAAAAAAAGAAGCAGCAAATGTTAAAGCCCTAATGTAGGAACAAGTGTATCACATTGAAACAACACTGAAATGGAATAGTAGGGTAGAGGGGAGTGAGTTAGAAAAGAGCAAAGGAGATAGGCCTGGAGAGGCTGAGAGCATCTGCGGCTATGGAGAGAACTATGGATTTTTTTTCCTTATTTTGATGGGAAGCTATTAAGTGTTTTGGTTAGGGGAGTGACATAACCTGATTTTAGTTTTCAACAGATCACCATGTGACTACTAAATGGAGAAATGACTTAAGGGACCCATTTGTAAACACAGATACAAGGTAGCAGAACATTGTATCAATCTAGGCAAGATGTGGTGGCTTTGTGAAGTCCATCCTACCTCTGTTGATATGATTCTTTGTTGTTTAATATAGCTTGACTTGAGTTTTCTAAGTTGCAGCTAAACTGATCTTGGCTGATGTGAAATTTGGTAACAAGTGTATGGTGCTGAACCAAGGCAGAAGGAGGTCAGTGAAAAAAAACCTTTTCCCTCTTGAACTAGAAAGCTGATAATATTTGTTATAAAATTACAGAAAAGTTAGCAAATGATGCTTCTCCTACCTTAGGGGGAAAACCATGTTTGTATAGTGTGATTGAGAAGGAAAATTCAGGATGTCAAACTATGTTGTATTAGTCTTCTAGTCTCCAATGAGGTCTACAAGGTAGATACTGGTTTACTTCTGAAAATGAACTTTCTGAAAATAGAGAAGAAATGGAAAAAAAATACCTTTCTTTTATATCCAAATAGGCTGAAAGCCAAACTATTTCAAATCCTCTTAATAGGGAGTTTGATAAGGTTGGGAATGTCAAATCTCTACCCCCAAACTAAGGTTTTTGCTAACAGAACAGGTGGTGGGAGACCTAGAAGGTGACAAGATTAGGACAAGATGAGCCTAACTCCTCAGACCTCTTGCAAGCAAATTCTGCTAAGTATTTTCAATTGATGGAGTAGTTAATCATGTTGTGAAAGTGCAGGGGGGAATTTAATCTGGATAATTATGAAAGTTTTGGTGCCCTTTCACCTAAGGTTTATTTTCTAAATTGCTCTGAGACAGAGGCCAAGATGAAAGTGCCATTCAATTTCCAAGGTAATAAGCATTACTCAGAAGCTTGTTGCTAGGATGATGAAATGATCAGAATCAAACGTTGACCAGGTAAACTACTGTGTGTGGTTACCATTCTTGAAACTTTTGAAAACAAAAAAATCAAAAACGAGTAACTTTTGAAGTGGGCTGTACTGCCAAAGAAATTCTAAATCGTGCTTTAAAAAAGTCTTTGATTTCTCAAACCCAGCAAAAAATTCGGAACCTCAAAGCTCAGTCACGTCCAACTCTCTGTGACCCCATGGGTTATACAGTGCATTGAATTCTCCAGGGCAGAAGACTGGAGTGGGTAGCCTTTTCCTTCTCCAGGGGATCTTCCCAACCCAGGGATTGGACCCAGGTCTCCCACATTGCAGGCAGTTTCTTTACCAGCTGAGCCACAAGGGAAGCCCAGGAATACTGGAGTGGGTAGCCTATTCCTTCTCCAGAGACCTTCCCAACAAACAGATTCACAGGCACTGAGAACAGGCTTGTAGATGCCAAGGGAGGGATGGTAAGGGAGGACTATACTGGAGTTTGGGATCAACATATGCACACTCTTATATATAGAATGGATTAAACAACAAGGTCCTATGGTATAGCACAGGGAACTATAGTCAATATCCCATAATAAACCATAATGGAAAAAAATGGGAAAGAATATATATATATGTATGTATGTATATGTATATACATATGTATACATATATGTGTATGTATATGAAAGAATATATACATATGTATATGTATATGTATGTGTGCATATACATATGTACACATATATGTGTATGTGAGTATATATATGTATATATTCTTTCCTATTTTTCCATTATGGTTTATTACAGGATATTGAATATAGTTCCCTGTGCTATACGGTAAGACTTTGTTGTTTAATCCATTCTATAAATAATAGTTTGCATCCTATATTAGTTTGCATTATATATATAATAGTTGATCCCAAACTCCCAATATAGCCCTCCCTTACCACCCCTCCCTTGGCATCTACAAGTCTGTTTTCAATGCCTGTGAATCTGTTTGTTCATTTGTATCATATTTCAGATTCCACAAGTAAGTGATATCATATAGTGTTTGTATTTCTGACTACACTTGGTATGATAATTTCTAGGTCTATCTGTGTTGTTGCAAATGGCATGGTTTTATTCTTTTTTATGGCTGAGTAATATTCTTTTTCAACATTTTTATCCATTCATTGTTCATGTTTTTTTAAATAATGGCATCCAGTTCCCTTAGTACCATAGTATGTTGGGGGTGAATACTATCTGCAAATGACGAAGAGCTACATCTAGACCTGAGGGAAGAAAAGGACAAGGCTTAAGGTTGTCTTCTTGGGCATGGACACTCTTGCAAGTGTGTGTGTGTGTGTGTGTGTGTATGAGGAAGGGTATGTATGAATATTTAGTGGTTAAAACACTGGATTGTGTTTAATATTGCTGGGTGCTTACTGTCTGTCAGTCTCCCCTTCTCACAGCATTGACTATTTTCATTTAAAAATGAATGTCCATCCCTACCCATATAATACACATGACCTGCATCCAAAACTCCAGGTTGCTGTTTGCCATTTATGGGGTGGCAAAGAGTTGAACACAATATAGAACTGCAAATGACAAAATTCCACATAGTCATCACGAAAAGAGTAATTATACTACTCTCTTTCCACAGAGACTGATTTACTTACTTAGATGTAAGTAAATTATAAATTTAGATACTTTCATTACTCCATATATTGAAAAAAGAGAAAGAAATTAGTTTAACACTTTATACAGATATATGGCATGCTCCAGAACTCACATATGAATAACTTTCTTTATCTACTATCTATTCCATGTTTCCTTTGCCTGCAGCAAGGATATCAGCTAATAGGGTCCTTTAGCTGATGAAGGTGAGTCACATTTTGATTTCTGAGGATGTGACTTTTGGGCAGAGCTGTCTCTTCAGGTTGTACTACTTCATTCCTCTATTCACATTTTTTTTTTTAAAGAAGTGGTCCTGTGTCTCATTTCAGGATATGAGGATAAATAAAGGTTTGCAGGATGTTTGGATGAATTTTTTTTCTAACTTTTAATTACTAGATGTCTTATAATGAATATCATGGTGGATGAGGGTGAAACCAGGGACAGCCACAGTTATTTTTCCACTAAATACATTTACATCCTTAGGATAAAGTCAAAGAAAAAACGGAATCTAGTGTAAGGGTTTAAGGAAGTAGGATAACTGAAAGAACTTGCCCCACCCTGAAGTTTTGTTTCCTTGTGTGTGTCCTTATTGCTTCAGTGATGTTTGACTCTTTGCGACCCTATGGACTGAAGCCCACCAGACTCTTCTGTCCATGGGATTCTCCAGACAAGAATCCTGGAGGGGGTTGCTATGCCCTCCTCCAGGGGATCTTCCCAACCCGGGGATTGAACTCATGTCTGCCTTCATCTCTTGCATTGCAAGTGGAGTCTTTACCCACTGAGCCACCTGGGAAGCCCAAAGTTTTGTATAACTCAATACAAAACTTTATGAAGGTTTGGAATGGGCTCTCTGTTATTCTGAATTCTGATATTGATATACAAGGTTAAGAATTGGATTGCATGCAAATGCAAATTATTGCAGAGTTCAATTCCTAGAAGAGATGAAGAGATGAAACTGAAAGGAAAGTGGTACTTTGCCAAAGACGAGAGAGAAAGACTATAGGCAGACTAAGAGCATTTGGAATACCATAATACCCTTATTTAGGGTTAGGTCTTCTAGTGAGACATAGCCTAAGTCTACTTCAGTAAGAGAAGAATCAGTGTCCATGTGTATGCCTAGGTTAGCTTCAGGACAATGAGAGATGTGAGTATACAAGACACTGCAGACTTTAAATTCAAGCAAAGTTTGGTTGGCTTCATCTGATGTAACATCATTCTGTACAGAGCAAAGAACTGGAGGGACAGAGAATCAAAAACCATTTGGTAACTCTGGATAATAAGTGTTGCAGAAGATGGCATCAGCAAGGACAAATGCTAAGAACAGTGGGTTGGCAATGATGTGGCAACTAATAGAGCCAATGATAAGTCCAGAGCTGAAGACACAACATCAGAAGCCTAGGGGTAAGTGAATCAATAAAGTCAGAAATGTGTAAAATGATAAATAGCAGCTAGCAACTGACACCCCGTCATGGTGTTGGGGAAACAAAGAGATGTTGAGGGCTGTGCTGAAAGGGAGAACACATGTTCATTTAAAGAAACTGCTGCTCCTCAGCTTTGGCAGGCTCCTTCCATGCAGTACTGTGGCTGAAATTGTCAGAGCTTTCGATTTGTGATAACTCTGGAACTCCAGAGTTTTATGACAAATCTGCCTATTATAAATTTTTACAGCTAATTCAAATTTAAACACTGTGTAGGCCCACACTAGGCAGACCAAAACAAAACAGAGCCACCCCCTAAATCCAGGATATCTGTAGGCTGGAGTGGGACCGAAGATGATTTTTAGAGAAATTTTTCAGGAACTAATATTGCACATGGTAAAGAGCATTTCCTGAAGTTTAGCAATTCCTACAGCTACATGTATTTCTTCTGTTGCTGTTAAATTCCAGAATATTTAAGTTTAATAATTTTCTTTTAAAATATCATATAGAATATGAATTATTTCAACCAAAGTTAGGAGAAAATACTTTACCAATAAATGAAAAATTAGCCAAAGAATACATTCTAAAAGTGTCTTTCCTGTAATACATTTTATACTTTCTAGATTTTTATCTTTTCAACTTTCAAGAAAGCAATTAAAATCACCTATACACTGAATATCCATTGTTTAACATATGGGCTCTATTTCTTAGAGCATGTGCAATATTTTCATGATTTTTTTTACTACTTTATTAGAACAAAAGGAAAATTTTCTATATTAAGAAATATATGATTAATTTGAATATAAAAACAATCCTAAAATCTGTAAATATGGAGAGCAAGTGCTAAATTTGGTTGTTTTTGGTATCTTTTGCCTTTGGTTAACAGAAAGTAGGGTTTCCCTGGTAGCTCAGCTGGTAAAAAATCTGCCTGTAATGCAGAAGACCCCAGTTCAATTCTGAGTCAGGAAGATCCTCTGGAGAAGGTAAAGGCTACCCACTCCGGTATTCTTGGGCTTCCCTGGTGGCTCAGCTGGTAAAGAATTTGCCTGCAATGCGGGAGACCTGGTTAGATCCCTGGGTTGGGAAGATCCCCTGGAAGAAGGCAGGGCGACCCACTCCAATATTCTTGCCTGGAGAATCCTCATGGACAGAGGAGCCTGGTGGGCTATAGTCCATGGGCTCACAAAGAGTTGAACACAACTGAGCAACTAAGCACAGCACACAGCACAATAGAAAGTACTTTTCAGAAGATCATTTGTTCAGACTGCTTTTTTCCAACTTAAAGTACACAGTTGAATAGTGTTTAATATATTTCAGTTCAGTCAGTTCAGTTCAGTCGCTCAGTCATGTCTGACTCTTTGCGACCCCATGAATCGCAGCACGCCAGGCCTCTCTGTCCATCACCAACTCCCGGAGTTCACTGAGACTCACGTCCATCGAGTCAGTGATGCCATCCAGCCATCTCATCCTCTGTCGTCCCCTTCTCCTCCTGCCCTCAATCCCTCCCAGCATCAGAGTCTTTTCCAATGAGTCAACTCTTTGCATAAGGTGGCCAAAGTACTGGAGTTTCAGCTTTAGCATCATTCCTTCCAAAGAACACCCAGGACTGATCTCCTTTAGAATGGACTGGTTGGATCTCCTTGCAGTCCAAGGGACTCTCAAGAGTCTTATCCAATACCATAGTTCAAAAGCATCAATTCTTCAGTGCTCAGCTTTCTTCACAGTCCAACTCTCACATCCATACATGACCACAGGAAAAACCATAGCCTTGACTAGATGGACCCTTGTTGGCAAAGTAATGTCTCTGCTTTTGAAAATGCTGTCTAGGTTGGTCATAACTTTCCTTCTAAGGATTAAGCAGCTTTTAATTTCAAGGCTGCAATCACCATCTGCAGTGATTTTGGAGCCTCCCCCCACAAAATTCTGACACTGATTCCACTGTTTCCCCATCTATTTCCCATGAAGTGATGGGACCAGATGCCATGATCTTAGTTTTCTAAATGTTGAGCTTTAAGGCAACTTTTTCACTTTCCTCTTTCACTTTCATCAAGAGGCTTTTTGTTCGTCTTCACTTTCTGTCTTAAGGGTTGTGTCATCTGCATATCTGAGGTTATTGATATTTCTCCCAGCAACCTTGATTCCAGCTTGTGCTTCTTCCAGCCCAGTGTTTCTCATGATGTCCTCAGCATATAAGTTAAATAAGCAGGGTGACAATATACATCCTTGACATACTCCTTTTCCTATTTGGAACCAGTCTGTTGTTCCATGTGCAGTTCTAACTGTTGCTTCCTGACCTGCATATAGGTTTCTCAAGAGGCAGGTCAGGTGGTCTGGTATCCCCACCTCTTTCAGAATTTTCCACAGTTTCTTGTGATCCACACAGTCAAAGGCTTTGGCATAGTCAATAAAGCAGAAATAGATGTTTTCTTGGAACTCTCTTGCTTTTTCCATGATCCAGCGGATGTTGGCAATTTGATCTCTGGTTCCTCTGCCTTTTCTAAAACCAACTTGAACATCTGGAAGTTCACTGTTCACGTATTGCTGAAGCCTGGCTTGGAGAATTTTGAGCATTACTTTACTAGCGTGTGAGATGAGTGCAATTGTGCGGTAGTTTTAGCACTCTTTGGCATTGCCTTTCTTTGGGATTGGAATGAAAACTGACCTTTTCCAGGATTATGGCCATTGATGAGTTTTCCAAATTAGCTGGCATACTGAGTGTAGCACTTTCACAGCATCATCTTTTAGGATTTGAAATAGCTCCACTGGAATTCTGTCACCTCCACTAACTTCGTTCGTAGTGATGCTCTCTAAGGCCCACTTGACTTCACATTCCAGGATGTCTGGCTCTAGGTGAGTGATCACACCATCGTGATTATCTTGATTGTGAAGATCTTTTTTGTAAAGTTCTTCTGTGTATTCTTGCCACCTCTTCTTAATATCTTCTGCTTCTGTTAGGTCCATGCCATTTCTGTCCTCTGTTCAGTTCAGTTCAGCCACTCAGTCGTGTCCGACTCTTTGTGACCCCATGAATCGCAGCACGCCGGGCCTCCCTGTCCATCACCAACTCCTGGAGTTCACTCAGACTCACGTCCATCGAGTCAGTGATGCCATCCAGCCATCTCATCCTCTGTTGTCCCCTTCTCCTCCTGCCCCCAATCCCTCCCAGCATCAGAGTCTTTTCCAATGAGTCAACTCTTTGCATGAGGTGGCCAAACTACTGGAGTTTCAGCTTTAGCATCATTCCTTCCAAAGAAATCCCAGGGCTGATTTCCTTCAGAATGGACTGGTTGGATCTCCTTGCAGTCCAAGGGACTCTCAAGAGTCTTCTCCAACACCACAGTTCAAAAGCATCAATTCTTCAGCGCTCAACCGTCTTCACAGTCCAACTCTCACATCCATACATGACCACAGGAAAGACCATAGCCTTGACTAGATGGACCTTTGTTGGCAACATGATTTAGCACATTATATCTCCCCCAAAACCCATCAGCATCATTCCTCATCCTACTCTCCCCTGACCCCAGACCTAGGCACCCTCTAATCTACTTGTTTCTATCTCTATATATTTGCCTAATCTGGACATTCTATGTAAATGTAATATTAAAATATGTGGTCTTTATAAATTTCCTTTTTACACTTAAAATGTTTTCATATTCTATGTTAGCAAGTACCAGTTCTTCATTCTTTGTCATTACTAAATATATTTCCTTTTATGGACATATCATGTTTTGTCTATCTGTTCATCAGCTGATAGACACTTGGGTTGTTTCATGTTTTGGTCACTATGAATAATGCTTTGGTGAGGTGAATATTTGTATAGTGGTTTTTGTGTAGCTATGTTTAAATTCCTCTTGATTGTACACCTAGGGTAGGATTACATGGTAATGTAATGGTCAAGGGTCACATGGTAATGATATGTTTAACAGCTTAAGGAACTGCCAAACTGTTTATGACAACATCAGTTCACATTCCTGTCAGCAATGTATGAGGGTTCCAATTTTCCCACATCTTTGTCAACAAATGTTATTACTTTCTTTTTTATTATAGTAAGTGTCAATATTCATTATGGTTTTAATATGCATTCAATGAATAAATGATGGTAAGCATATTTTCATGTGTTTATTCGCAATTTCTAAATCTTTTTTAGAGAAACATCTTTAAATTCTTTGTCTATTTAAAAAACTTCATTATTTCCCTTTTTGTTATTGAGTTGTAATATATTCTTGTTATAAGTCCCTTATCAGATATAAAATTTATAAATATAGTCTCCCAT
Organism: Bos mutus; assembly: GCF_027580195.1. Taxonomy (NCBI): domain Eukaryota; kingdom Metazoa; phylum Chordata; class Mammalia; order Artiodactyla; family Bovidae; genus Bos; species Bos mutus. The sequence continues at coordinate 50,613,910 of NC_091627.1, read as the reverse complement.
TCCAGGAGTTGTTTTTTCAGTTTCTTTCTAATGTAATTTATATTGTCGTTGAATCACTAAGTCATGTCTGACTCTATGACCCCATGCCAGGCTTCCCCATCCTCTACCGTCTCCCAGAATTTGCTCAGATTCATGTCCATTGAGGCACTGATTCTATCCAACCATCTCACACTCTGTATCCCCCTATTCCTCTCTCAATCCTTCTCAGCATCAGGGTCTTTTCCAATGAGTTGGCCCATTGCATCAGGTGGTCAAAGTATTGGAGCTTCAGCTTTAGCATCAGTCCTTCCAATGTATATTCAGGGTTGATTTCTTTTAGAATTGACTGGTTTTATCTCCTTGGAGTCCAAGTGACTCTCAAGAGTCTTCACCAGCACCACAACTAGAAAACATCAAATCTGGTGTTTGGTGCTCAACCTTCTTTATGGTCCAACTCTCACATTTGTACACGACCATAGCTTTGTCAGCAAAGTGATATTTCTGCTTTTTAATACAATGTCTAGGTTTGTCATAGCTTTTCTTCCAAGGAGCAGCATCTTTTAATTTCATTGCCACAGTCACCATCGTCAGCAACTTTAGAGCCCAAGAAGATAACATCTGTCACTGTTTCCACTTTTTCCCCTTCTGTTTGCCATGAAGTGATGGGACTGGACGCCATAATCTTCACTTCAGTTCAGTCACTCAGTTGTGTCCGACTCTTTGTGACCCCATGGACTGCAACATACCAGGTCTCCCTGTCCATCACCAATTCCCAGAGCTTGCTCAAACTCATGTCTGTCGAGTCGATGATGCTATCCAACCATCTCATCCTCCATCGTCCCCTTCTCCTCTTGCCTTCAATCTTTCCTAGCATCAGGGTCTTTTCCAAGGAGTCAGTTCTTTGCATCAAGTGGCCAAAGTATTGTAGCTTCAGCTTCAGCATCAGTCCTTCCAATGAATATTCAGGACTGATTTCCTTTAGGATTGACTAATTTGATCTGCTTGTAGTCCAGGGGACTCTCAAGAGTCTTCTCCAACACCACAGATCAAAAGCACCAATTCTTCCGTGCTCAGCTTTCTTTATGGTCCAACTCTCACATCCATATGTGACTACTGGAAAAACCTTAGCTTTGAGTAGAACTTTGTCAGCAAAGTATTGTCTCTGCTTTCTAATATGCTGTCTAGGTTGGTCATAGCTTTTGCTATGCAAGTCTTAAAAGATGATGCTATGAAAGTGTTGCAGTCAATATGCCAGCAAATTTGGAAAACTCAGCAGTGTCCATAAGACTGGAAAAGGACTGTTTTCATTCCAATCCCAAAGAAAGGCAATGACAAAAAATCTTCAAACTATTGCACAATTGCCATAATCTTCGTTTTTTGAATATTGAGTTTCAAACCAGCTTTTTCATTCTCCTCTTTCACCTTCATCAAGAGGGTTTAGTTGTTCTTTAGTTCCTCTTTACTTTCTGACATTAGAATGATATCATCTACATATCTGAGGTTGTTGATATTTCTCCCAGCAATTTTGATTCCAGCTTGTACTTCATCCAGCCCAGCATTTCCCATGATGTATACTCTGCATGTAAATTAAATAAGCAGGGTGACAATAGACAGCCTTGATGTTCTCCTTTCTCAATTTTGAACCAGACCATTGTTCTAAGTCCAGTTCTAACTGTTCCTTTTTCTCCTATATACAGGTTTCTCAGGAGACTGGTAAGGTGGTCTGGCATTCCCATCTCTTCAAGAATTTTCCACAATTTGTTATGATCCACATAGTCAAAGGCTTTAGCATAGTCAGTGAAGCAGAAGTAGATGTTTTTCTGGAATCCATTGATTTATCTATGATTCCAATGAATGTTGTCAACTTGACCTCTGGTTCCCCTGCCTTTCCTAAATCTAGCTTGTACATTTGGAAGTTCTAGGTTCACATACTGCTGAGGCCCAGCTTGGAGGATTTTGAGTGTTACCTTGCTAGCATGTGAAATGAGCACAGTTGTGCAGTAGGTTGAACATTCTTCCCTGGAGAAGGGAATGGCAACCCACTCTAGTATTCTTGCCTGGAAAATTCCACCGACAGAGGAGCCTAGCGGGTTACAGTTCATGGAGTCACAACGAGTTAGACACAACTGAGGAACAGCACTTTGAACATTCTTTAGCATTGTCCGTCTTTGCGGTTGGAATGAAAATAGACCTTTTCTAGTTGTGTGGCCTCTGCTGAGTTTTCCAAATTTGCTGACATATTCAGTGTAGCACTTTAAGAGGATCATCTTTTATGATTTTAAATTGTTCAGCTGAAATTCCATCACCTCCACTAGCTTTGTTTGTAGTTATGCTTCCTAAGGCCCCCTTGACTTCACACTCCAGTATGTCTGGCTCTAGATGAGTGACCACACTATTGTGGTTTAAGACCTTTGTTGTATAACTTTTTCCATGTATTCTTGCCACCTCTTTTTAATGCTTATGTCAGGTCCTTACTGTTTCTATCCTTTATTATGCTCATCTTTGCATGAAATGTTCCCTTGATATCTCCAGTTTTCTTGAAGAGATCTCAAGTCTTTCCCATTCTATTGTTTTCCTCTATTTCTTTACATTGTTCGTATAAGAAGGTTTTCTTATGTCTTCTTGCTATTCTCTGGAACTCTGAATTCAGTTGAGTACCTCTTTCCCTTTCTACCTTGTGTTTTGCTTCTCTTCTTTCCTCAAGTATCTGTAAAGCCTTCTCCTCAGACAACCACTTTGCCTTCTTGCATATCCTTTTCTTTGGAATGGTTTTGGTCACTGCCTCCTGTACAGTGTTACAAATCTCCGTCTGTAGGTTTTCAGGCACTCCATCTACCAGACCTAATCCCTTGAATCTATTTATCACCTCTACTGTATAATCATAAGGGATTTGATTTAGGTCATACCTGAATGACTTATTTATTTTCTCCACTTTCTTCAATTTAAGCCTGAAATTTGCCAATATATTACTGTGTTATAGATATAAATATGTTTTAAATAAATATATTTAAATAAGAGTATTTATGTGAGTTTTTTTCATCACATCTTTTGATGTTATATCAATGAAACATTGCATCATCCAACATCACAAATATTCACATCCATGTTTTTGTCTAATTTCATAGTTTTAGCTATTACATGTATACCTATGACCCATTTTGAGTTAATTTTTTCTCAAAGTGTAGCCATCACTTTTGCATATTTCTGAGCAATATTTTGTCTTTTAAAATTCTTTTTAAAACAACTTATGTGTGTGCTCAGTTGCCCAGTCATGTCCAACTCTTTGTGATCCTATGAACTGTAGCCCACCAGGATCCTCTGTCCGTGGAATTCTCCAGGCAAAAATACTGGAGTAGGTTGCCATTTCCTCCTCCAAGGGATCTTCCCAACCCAGGGATCTAACCTGGATGTCCCACATTGTAGCTAGATTCTTTACTGTCTGAGCCACCAGGGAAGGCCCAAAGTATTACTCATTTAGTCACATCTGACTCTTTGTGACCCAGTGGACTCTCTGTCCATGGAATTCTCCAGGCAAGAATACTGGACTGGGTAGCCATTCCCTTCTCCAAGGGAACTTTCCAACCCAAGGACTAAACCCTGGTCTTCTTCATTGCAAGCAAATTGTTTATGATCTGAGCCATCAGGGAAGCCCAACATTTGGCACTCCTCCCCGTTGGGCAATTGGACCTTGGTCTCTCCACATGCCAAGTGGGGGTAACTCACCACTATACTAACAAGGAGTAGCACAGCCTCAGTCTCCAGAGAAATTAAAAAACTCAGCCCAGATACAGAATTAACCATGGAAAGGACAGACAAGAGGTTCAATGTTCAAAGTCAAAGAAATTGCCAAACTTTTGCATTTTCATGCAATCCTGAATTCTGATTCTGTGGGTAGGTAAGAGAACAAGAAGTTGTAGGGAGTATTTATACTATATATAATCAGTCAGTGCACTATAAAGATCTGGGGATGTCAGGGCATGTCTCTACAGAGTGGTTGGAAATATTGACAAGACACAGCATATTTTATTGATGACACTGGCAATAACTAGGCCACAAGGTGAGTGAGCTGGGCTCCAGTCCTACAATATTAAGCAAGCAAACAGCAGAGTACAAAATAGGAGCCAATACACAAAACAAAACTTATAATCATGATGAGAAGGGCAGGCAGGGGTGTTCCTTGAAGAGGAAATCAGGACCAGGAGACTGGAGAAAATCTTGCCTTCTTGTTCTTGCCTACTCTCCACATATCCCCACTTGGGTAAAGGGTACAATGATCTAATTAGGTCAGAATGCAGAATAATGGTTTTGCTATAGTTACGTATAAAGTGGGTTACAGTGCTTCAGAGGTTTGTAGACATATTTCACTCTGTTTTCCTTTCTTTCTCTAATTCTCTGGCATTCTTTTCATTCAAGTAATGGAACAAACTGAGTCAGGGTCCAGCTCCTTGAAGTAGATGTAGTTATCATATATTTATCTTCTGTAAGAATAAGACAAAACAAACATTATTTAAGGTTGGAACTGATTAATATTAAGATTTAGTGTTTTCTTAGACCTCAGCCTTAAGCCCTGTTTATCAGAAAGCCCTAGGTACAAGGCTGCTGCTACGTTGCTCCAGTCCTGTCCAACTCTGTGCGACCCCAGAGATGGCAGCCCACCAGGCTCCCCCATCCCTGGGATTCTCCAGGCAAGAACACTGGAGTGGGTTACCATTTCCTTCTCCAATGCATGAAAGTGGAAAGTGAAAGTGAAATCGCTCAGTCGTGTCTGACTCTTAGCGACCCCATGGACTGCAGCCTACCAGGCTCCTCCGTCCATGGGATTTTCCAGGCAAGAGTACTGGAGTGGGTTGCCATTGCCTTCTCCGAGGTACAAGGCTAGATCATAATAAAAAAGGGTTGCTTATTTCCCATTTGTCATATTTTTATATAAATATATCTTTAATCTGTGAAGTCATGGAGAGGAAGGATGGTTAGATGAAAACAAGATTCATCCCAGGATTTCCTGAGTACTGCTACTGCTAAGTCACTTCAGTCATGTCAAACTCTTTGCGACCCCATAGACGGCAGCCCACCAGGCTCCCCCATCCCTGGCATTTTCCAGGCAAGAACACTGGAGTGGGTTGCCATTTCCTTCTCCAATGCATGAAAGTGAAAAGCAAAAGTGAAGTCGCTCAGTCGTGTCCGACCCTTATAGACCCCATGGACTGCAGCCTACCAGGCTCCTTTGTCCATGGGATTTTCCAGGCAAGAGTACTGGAGTGGGGTGCCATTGCCTTCTCCTGAGTACAATACCATATTAATACCATCTAATAGACTCCAGTCTTTTGTGGTTAAAATGTAGTTCCAGGACTTATTTTGTGCCTAAAGATCAGGAAAGTGGACAGGAGTTGATACCAACCGGCACATCATCCTTATAAAGGAAATCATGACAATGAGTAACAGGACAGAGATCAGACTGAGAATAAGAGAATGAAGGAGACCATGAAACATGCTTAAACTTAAGGGAGCAATAGGAAACAGAGCACAAAATAGAACAGAACCAGTTATTTCAAAGCAGAGAGGCCCCAGTGTTATCACAGAGGTCAATAAAGGAAAGAATAAAGCCGCTGTCAACTTGGTTACATGCTACAGAGATAAAGTGGAGATGTAAAAAGAGGAAAGGCTAATTAGATTAGCAACTAAAGTGTTATAGATAACTTTGGAGATGCAATTTCAGTAGAATTATGGAAGCATAAACAATAGTTAAGAATTATAACTAAAATGAGGAAATGGAAGCCAAAAGCAGATGGATGAAGAGAAGACAGTGTTTTCCTAAGGAGGGACAAGACAGTGATGAAATCGATAACATGGGAATGGAGTCAAAGGAAGAATATTATAGGATTAAAAATACTTTCAAGGAATTGTTTGAGGAGAAGGATCCAGTATAAATATCATATGTCATTATGCAAAAACTGTAGTGGAATAAAGGACAGAAATGGTATGGACCTAACAAAAGCAGAAGATAATAAGAGGTGGCAAGAATACACATAAGAACTGTATAAAAAAAGATCTTTATGACCCAGATAACCGTGATGGTGTGATCACTTACTTAGAGCCAGACATCCTAGACTGCAAAGTCAAGGAAGTCTTAGGAAGCATCACTATGAACAAACCTAGTGGAGGTGAAGAAATTCCAGCTGAGCTATTTCAAGTCTTAAAAGATGAGGCTGTGAAAGTGTTGCAGTCAATATTCCAGCAAATTTGAAAGCTCAGCAGTGGCCATAGGCCTGGAAAAGGTCAATTTTCATTCCAATCCCAAAGAAAGGCAATGCCAAAGAATGTTAAAACTACCAAACATTTGCACTCTTCTCACATGCTAGTATAGTAATGTTCAAAATTCTCCAAGTGAGGTTTCAACAGTACATGAACCAAGAAACTTCCAGATGTTCAAGCTGAATTTAGAAAAGGCAGAAGAACCAGAGATCAAATTGCCAAAATCCATTGAATCATAGAAAAAGCAAGATAATTCCATAAAAATGTCTGCTTCATTGACTATGTTAAAGCCTTTGACTGTGTGGATCACAACAAATTGTGGAAAATTCTTCAAGAGAGGGGAATATCAGATCACCCTACCTGCCTCCTGAGAAATCTGTATGCCTGTCAAAAAGCAGCAGTTAGGACCAGACATGGAACAATGGACTGGTTTCAAATTGGGAAACGAGTAAATCAAGGCTATATATTGTCACCCTGCTTATTTAACTTATATGCATAGTACATCATGTGAAATGCTGGACTGGATGAAGCACAAGTTGAAATCAAGAATCCTGGGGAAAATATCAATAACCTCAAATATGCAGATGACACCAGCCTTATGGGTGAAAGCGAAGAGGAACTAAAGAGCCTCTTTATGAAAGTGAAAGAGGAGAGTGAAAAAGTTGACTTAAAACTCAACATTCAAAAAACTAAGATCATGGCATCCGGTCCCATCACTTCATGGCAAATAGATGGGAAAACAATGGAAACAGTGAGAAACTTTATTTTTTGAGCTCCAAAATCACTGCAGATGGTAACTGCAGCCATGAAATTAAAAGATGCTTGCTTCTTGGAAGAAAACCTATGACCAACCTGGACAGAATATTAAAAATCAGAGACATTACTTTGCTGGCAAAGGTCTGTTTAGTCAAACTATTGGTTTTCCATTAGTCATGTATGGTTGTCAGAGTTGAACCATAAAGAAAGCTGAGTGCCCAAGAATTGATGCTTTTGAACTATGGTGTTGAAGAAGACTCTTGAGAGTCCCTTGGACTGCAAGGAGATCCAGTCAGTCCATCCTAAAGGAAATCAACTCCATATGTTCATTGGCAGGACTGATGCTGAAGCTGAAGCTCCATACTTTGGTCACCTGATTCGAAGAACTGACTCATTGGAAAAGACTGATGCTGGGAATGATTGAAGGCAGGAGAAGGGGGCAACAGAGGATGAGATGGTTGGATGGCATCACTGACTTGATGGACATGAGTTTGAGCAAGCTCCGGGAGTTGGTGATGAACAGGGAAGTCTGGCGTGCTGCAGTCTATGGGGTCACAAAAAGCTGGACACAACTGAGCAACTGAAGTGAACTGAACTGGACTGTAGTGGAATCCAACAAGTTTCTGAAGGATCCAATGTTTACATTGCTACAAGCTACTGGCCTAACAATCTAGGGAGATACTCAGTTAAATGAGAATTTTGCCTAGTTTTAAAACATATTATTTATTAAATATTTAAACCACATTAATTTATATCTATCTATATTTAACACCCAGCCCACACACACAAATGACTGCTTAAAGCAACCGTTTATTTTTCTCTCCCCTGGTTTTCTGTGTTGACTGAACTGAGCCAGTTCATTCTCATTCAGGGTTGTGCCTAGTTGCAATGACATGGCAGCTGCACTGGAGTCATCTGAAAGCCCAAACAAGTTGAATGATCAGGACAGCCAACTGATGGTATTCTGACCAACGGCTAAGAATTCAGCAGAGGATGACCAAGAGAGCATATTTTTTCTCTGGATGGACTGGACCTCTCCTAGCATGCTACCCATGTTCCCAGATGGAGTGTTAAAAATAAGTGTTTCAAGAGGATCCAGAGGAAGCTTTAAGAATTCCTGTTAGCTAGGCTTAAGGCAACCCAGAATGTCTATCATGTTCAACTGATCAAGCAAACCAGTCAGGCCATCCCTGATTCAAGGCTAATAGAATTAATCTACTTATTATAAAGCAGCATGTTTGTATGCTGATTATGGATAAGATTGAAGGCAAAAGGAGAAAGTGGTGGCAGAGGATGAGATGGTTGGATGGCAACACAGATTCAGTGGACACGAATTTGAGCAAACTCCTGGAGATAGTGGAGGACAGAGAAGCAGTCTATGGAGTAGCAAAGAATTGGACACGACTTAGTGGCTGAACAACAGCAACATATGAATATGGGGAAGAAGGTCTTGATGGAGTCCCTCTCAGGAGAACTTCTACCTCCTGACCTCACTTAAGATGAAAATAACTAAAGATAGGTTATTTTGCAACATATAGAATATGAACAATCTTTCTTCCCCCTAGACTTGCTATCAGCCTCTTGCTGATTTCATATTAATCATCAAATCTACTGTTATCAGTTCTTGAAAACAGGAATTGGTTAAGTCCTTAACTAGTTAAGGTAGTTGCTTACAGGTTAGTATGTCTTTAAATTATTTTGAAATTATTGGATAAAATGAAAAAAGTATATTTGTATTTATTTTTCCTCTTATTAACATAATAAGATTTTGGAATTAAAGTATTTTTATTACATATATAAATATTATTAACATAATATTTGGAATATAATAATATTTTGGAATTATTGGATAAAATGAAAAAAAGTATATTTGTATTTATTTTTCCTCTTATTAACATAATAACATAGATAATTAAACAAATACTATTAAAAAGCAGAGACATTACTTTGTCAGTAAAGGTCCATTAGTCAAGGCTATGACCATTTTCCAGTGGTCATGTATGGATGTGAGAGTTGGTCTATAAAGAAAGCTGAGCACTGAAGAACTGATGCTTTTGAACTGTGGTGTTGGAGAAGACTCTTGAGAGTCCCTTTGACTGCAAGGAGATCCAACCAGTCCATCCTAAAGGAGATCAGTCTTGGGTGTTCATTGGAAGGACTGATGTTGAAGCTGAAACTCCAATACTTTGGCCACCTGATAGGAAGAGCTGACTCATCTGAAAAGACCCTGATGCTGGGAAAGATTGAGGGCACGAGAAGGGGATGACAGAGGATAAGATGGTTGGATGGCATCACTGACTCAATGGAGATGGGTTTGGATGGACTCTGGGAGTTGGTGATGGACAGGGAGGCCTGGCGTGTTGCAGTTCATGGGGTCACAAAGAGTCAGACATGACTGAGCAACTGAACTAAACTGATGAAGTAAATATATACCTACTCCTTCTGTATATGATGCAACCTGTGTATATATATGGAGAAGGCAATGGCACCCTACTCCAGTACTCTTGCCTGGAAAATCCCATGGACAAAGGAGCCTGGTAGCCTGTAGTCCATGGGGTCGCTAAGAGTCAGACATGACTTCACTTTCACTTTTCACTTTCATGCATTGGAGAAGGGAATGGCAACCCACTCCAGTGCTCCTGCCTGGAGAATCCCAGGGACAGGGGAACCTGGTGGGCTGCCGTCTATGGGGTCGCACAGAGTCGGACACGACTGAAGCGACTTAGCAGCAGTGGCAGCAGCATGTGTATATGTGTGTGTGTGTGTGTGTGTGTGTGTGTATATATATATATCATGATTGATAAAAATACTTTCCCTCAAAATTGTTACTAGAAGTCAGACTTAAAATATTGCTCTCCGTTTAAATTATACTAACTACTAAATACTATACTAATACTAAACACAAATACTAAAGTTAGTCTTGACTGAATTTATCCTATTAATACAATTAAATTATTTTAAATACTGCTTTTCTTTTATTTGACTCTTAAATCAGTTCTTCAGTTTTCTGTGGTCAGAAATTATTCAATTTTCTGTTTGTAGCATGGTTACCAAACAAACAAAAAAGAAACACATTAGGTTCTTTAAGTTTAATATTTGTTTGCTCTAGGAAATAGTTTATGAGATATACAGGATGAAAAAGTTATTAATTTCCTCTTTACAAAGAGAGGACTATGCACATGACTTCTCCCATGAAAATCACATTTCAAGACCTGAAAAGAGATTCACGGAACTGAGATAAAGGTAAGATGCTTCCTATATTGAGGAATGAGACCGTACCTGTTGCTGGGCAATTTTGCCTCCTCCAATGCTACCATCCACCTCACTCAAGCATAAAGTCAAGGTCATCAGGTGGAGAAAGCAACAGCTTGGCATTCAGTCTTTTCTATTGTCAATGTGAATCATGGAATGCTCTATGCCTGTTTCCTCATCAGAATAGGATCAGTCTTATGGACTCTGGTGGGGGGGAGAGATTTGGGAGAATAACAGTGAAACATGTATAATATCATGTATGAAACGAGTCGCCAGTCCAGGTTCGATGCACGATACTGGATGCTTGGGGCTGGTGCACTGGGACGATCCAGAGGGAGAGTATGGGGAGGGAGGAGGGAGGAAGGTTCAGGATGGGGAGCACAGGTATACCTGTGGCGGATTCATTTTGATATTTGGCAAAACTAATACAATATTGTAAAGTTTAAAAATAAAATTAAATTAAAAAAATAAATTTATATTAAAAAAAGAAAAATGTAAAAAAAAAAGAAAACGAAGAAAAAAAACCTGATTTTGTTTTAATGTGGTCATAGGATGATCAAATGAAATGACATGTCACAGCAATTGGCAAACTCAAGTTCTTATGGCTGTCTCCAAATACAGTCGTATTTTACACAGTGCATAGCAGTTTCCCTGGTGGCTCTGTGTTAAAGAATCCTCCTGCTGATGCAGGCTTATGTGGATTTGATCCCTGGGTCAGGAAGATCCTCTGGAGAAGGAAATGGCAACCTTCTCCAGTATTCTTGTCTGGGAAATCCCATGGACAAAGAAGCCTAGCGGGCTACAGTCCATGGGGTCACAAAAGAGTTGGACACGACTTAGTGACTAAACAACAACAAAAACAGTGCATAGTATGTGAATTTTGCTAGGCAGAAACATTTTTGTAAAGCATGAATGGCAACACTTTAACATGAATCTTCAAAAGTTACTGAATTCTTGTTATCATTTAGTTGAAAATAGCTTTTCTATTAAATGCATAGTCCTCAGATAAATCACATGCTGTGATTTGATAATTTGTTTAAATTTTTATTGTTTTTTTCTAGCATAAAAGCATTGCTTGACCATAACAGGTAAATTTAAATGTATAAGTAAATTTTAAAAGGAAATATATATATTTTTTATTATGCAAAGTAACAATTATTAGTCGTTTGGTCTGTTTCTCTGTATATGTGTCTACTCTCTTCATATAGATAGAGACAGGGATTCCCAGGTGGCTCCATGGTAAAGAATCCACCTGCCAATGTGGGAGATGCAGAAGATGTGGGTTTGATACCTGGGTTGGGAAGGTACCCTGGAGGAGGAAATGGCAACCCACTCTAAGCCATTCTTGCCTGGAAAGTTCTGTGGACAGAGGAGCCTGGCAGACTATAGTCCATGGGGTCACATGACTGAGTGACTGAGCATGCATGCAGATGGAGACAGATATATATGGTATATGTTTCATTTTCTGCTCTTTTCATATAGCAATAAAAATACTTTTTGACAAAAAGAGTGGCCTATATAGGGGTTAAAATCTTTTTTTCCCCTCCAAACTCCTGTCAAGATAGCACAGATAATATAAAGAAAAATTCTGTTCTCTTTAAGAGAAACTATACCAACCAGTGGAAATCTTAAAGAGTTTTCAAGCAAGAATGTGGTAAGAGGAGGTGAGGAGGGGAAAGCAAAGTGCCACCAACCCATTATTGCCTGCCAAGCTCCAGAGAAGCTTCCTGTGGACTCTTGTGCAGAGGACAGCCCACAGCCACCAGCTGCCTCAGGGAGTGCTCACCTGGGAGAGCTTTACTGTCCCACATACCTGAGGAGAAGGCCATCCATCTGTGTCAGGCAACTGACTGTCTCAGAGGAAGTCCAGATGGATTACCTACTTTCAGCTGATGCCCTGAAAGGAAGATCAATCATGTTGAAACCAAAAGAGGAACATTTAAAAAAAAAAAAAAAAAACTTCATTGCTCCTACCTATATACAGGGGAGAAAATTCTACATTAAGTTTCTATGGTTCAAGGGTAGAAGTCAGACTACAGACCCCAGCTCATCATGATCTGAGGTCAAGGCAAGATCTGCAAAAAGAAATCAGCAACTGATATAACTGCTCACAAAAATCATATCAGCCACTGTCCAAAGAGGACCATACATATATTTTTAAATGCAGAAGTCTCTTGTTTTGTGGACTTATCATTATGGTGTTTTATGTTGGTGTTCAAAATAGCACCTTTGAAGAATATCTAAACATCACATTGAAAAACTCTTGTTTAGATATTTACACGGCTCATAGTTTCCTTTTTCTTATGGAGGACTTTCTTTACCTCTGAAAAGCTTAGCATTTCCCATCCCCTTCCCTCCTTTGCATATTTCAAAAGGACTAATCATTTCTAAAATGCTATATACCTAAACTATTGGAGAGTTGTCTTCCCCCAACCCTATTTGAACATAAGCTCTATGAGAATAAGAATTTTTGTCTGTTTTATTTGTTTGTTTTTCCCATCCCTAGAATAACCCTGGAACACAATAGGCAATCAATACACAGTGTTGAATAAAAGAATAAAAAGGTGGACTCATGTATATGCTGCAACTTCATGTTTGCCTTCTTCTGTGCCTTTAAATTTATTCCTTGGAACTAATTGGTTTATATCATTCCCCTAAGTGAAATTTGTGGGAAGCCCTATAACCCTTAGGATTGCTCTTAGGTGATATAAGGTCCTCTGGTTACTCCGAGTCATAAAGCATAGTTTCATCTTTCAGTTCAGAAATTCATATATCCAGCTCAATATAATATCCAAAAACATAAAGCCAAGATTTAAAGGTAGAACTTCACTTTTCCCCCAGTTTGAGCCTAATGAAATAGGAAAGAGGAAAATGTTTGCAAAAGCAGGTTGTATTACTCATTTTAGGTTGGCTGTATGTGGCACCCCTTCCTGTGAAGGGATTAAATATCCTGCCTTGTTGAATTCAGGAGCACTGAGGTGGTAATTATTCCCTTGTGTAATTCTCTTCTCTTGACTGTGGGCTGCCTTTTGACTGCAGACTTGCTTGAAATTAATAGAAAAGTCATACGATGTCACTGCCATTATAAAGTTGTGAAAGGCTGTGATATCTGCTTGCTGGCATTCTCCTTCTGGCTCTTCATGCATATGCTTATTCTGTGGAGAGAGGCACCTGGCAAGGAACTGAGGGCAACCTCTAGCCACCAGTCAGCAAGCACCTGACACCTTCAGTCCAATAGCCCTGAGGTACTGAGTCCTCACTGCCAGTCACCACTGAGTGAGCTCAAGAGCAGATCCAGTCCCATTTGGCATCTGGGATGACTGTGACCCTAGCTGACACTTTGATTGCATCTCTTAAGAGACCTTGAAGAAGAGGAATCAGCTAAAATGTGCCAGATTATTGACCCATGAAAAGTAGTAGATAATAGCTGTGTATCGTTCTAAAAGCTACCGAATTTGGGGGTAATTTGTTACATGATAATCAGTTCAGTTCAGTTTAGTCACTCAGTTGTGTCTGACTCTTTGCGACCCCATGAATCGCAGCACACCAGGCCTCCCTGTCCATCACCAACTCCCGGAGTTCACTCAGACTCACGTCCATCGAGTCAGTGATGCCATCCAGCCGTCTCATCCTCTGTCGTCCCCTTCTCCTCCTGCCCCCAATCCCTCCCAGCATCAGAGTCTTTTCCAATGAGTCAACTCTTCGCGTGAGGTGGCCAAAGTACTGGAGTTTCAGCTTCAGCATCATTCCCTCTAAAGAAATCCCAGGGCTGATCTCCTTCAGAATGGACTGGTTGGATCTCCTTGCAGTCCAAGGGACTCTCAAGAGTCTTCTCCAACACCACAGTTCAAAAGCATCAATTCTTCGGCGCTCAGCCTTCTTCACAGTCCAACTCTCACATCCATACATGACCACAGGAAAGACCATAGCCTTGACTAGACAGACCTTTGTTGGCAAAGTAATGTCTCTGCTTTTGAATATGCTATCTAGGTTGGTCATAACTTTTCTTCCAAGGAGTAAGCGTCATGATGAAAGTGAAAGAGAAGAGTGAAAAAGTTGGCTTAAAGCTCAGCATTCAGAAAACGAAGATCATGGCATCCAGTCCCTTCACTTCATGGGAAATAGATGGGGAAACAGTGGAAACAGTGTCAGACTTTATTTTTCTGGGCTCCAAAATCACTGCAGATGGTGACTGCAGCCATGAAATTAAAAGATGCTTACTCCTTGGAAGAAAGAGTCACTTTCTCCAGACTGTGATAATCAAACCTGTCTCCAGACATTGCTAACTGTCTTAGGGTGGGGGGCGGAGTGCAGAATACCCTTTGCATGAGAAGTTCTGTTCTAGTCTATCTTGACTGATAAGGTCAGTTTTCCCTTATTCCCACCGTCTGCAGTTCTCTTGGCATAAATGAGTTCATTTGCTCTGGCTAGTTGCTGCTGATTCCTTCTTTAACCCCTTTCCATCATGATCTTTCTACCTCTCCAAGTAGAATTCTTGAGACCAGAATTAGAACAATTTTATGCTAGCCTTGTTGGACATGTGACCCACATCTAGTTCAGAGAAAACAATTGTACTTGTTCAGGGTGATCCCAATATGCCAACACAAGAGTAGCTGAGCAGCCACCTTCCTGACCCTTTCTATGTCTCAGGCTTGAACCAGGAACCAGACTATTGTTTCCAAATCACAGCTCACATTGTCTGAGAGATGAAGTTGAATCACTTTCCACAAGAGCTGAGATTAGGAGAAGGTACCCTCCAACCCTGTGTGTGTAGGAGAGGGAGGTGGGGCTGTCTCTTCAAGAAAATGTTCTTCTCTTTTAATCTCCAGTCCTAATCCTTTTAGCTCTTTGTTGCCAGCTAGAGATTAAAATCACAAGACTAGTTTTTTGTTCACTTCATTTAAAAATAGTTGATGACCTTCTGTTTAGAAAATTGTCACTACTGTTTTTAATCTTCAACTGAAAATAACATATATGTAAATCCACCATAGCATTCTTTATAGCAGTTTATCATTTTCTTAATAACCACATAATATTTTTCAACTGTGCAGAAGAATAAGAATCTTGCTCTGAATCTATGCCACAACATATAATCTACTCAGCTCAGCTGACTGAAAGCATCATTTTTGTTTTGGGGTGTAATCTAGTGTAGGTTTAAGATTTTGTTTTGCTGGGTTGTATATATCTAGCCTCTTCCATATAAGAAACAGCAGCCCACTCTTCAACTGCTTTTCTTTCTCCTCTAAACTTTCTGTCAATCAAATCAAACAGATAGCCCTAGACTGTGTTCAGAGGAGTGGAGTCAGTGGTGGGGAGGGCTTCAGTGCTCACCTCTTCCAACTGGGCATCATTTTCCTTTTTAAAATTTTACAAAGTCTATCTTCTATCTATCTACCTATCTGAAAAGTGAAAGTGTTTGTTAGTCACTCAGTCCAACTCTAAGTGAAACCATATAACCCTCCAGGCTCCTCTGTCTATGGAATTCTCTAGGCAAGAATTCTGGAATGGGTAGCCATTCCCTTTTCCAGGGGATCTTCCCGACCCAGGGATCGAACCTGGGTCTACTGCACTGCAGGCAGATTCTTTACCATCTGAACCACCAGGGAAGCCTCTATCTATCTATCTATCTACTTACAAAAGCTTTATTGAGATTTAACTGATACACCAAAAAACTCATATATTTAAAATACACAATCTGATGAGTTTGGATTTATACAAACACCTGTGAAATCATTATCACAGTCTAGGTAATAAACATGTCCATTACCTCCAAAAGTTTCTTCATACCCTTTTGGGGTTTTTTATGTGTAAATGTGTGTGTGTATAGTAAGAAGCATAACACAAGATCTAACCTCTTAATAAAAATTTAAATGCACAATACAGTATTGTTAACTATTTATTGGTCTTCTGTATCATCTCAGAAGGATAGACTTTTCCCACTGTCTCCTCTCACTGCCTCAGCACACCTAGGTTTCCCTTGCTCATGACTAAGCAAAAATTGCCTGCTCCAGATTACCATCATTTTGAAAATGACAAAGAAAGAGGGAAATGGACAGTGACTATGAGGAGAAGTAGAGCATCTCTTTTGTTATATTTTCATTAACATCTAATTAGAGAAAACATGGACTTCCCTGGTGTTTCAGACAGTAAAGAATCTGCCTGTAATGCAGGAGGCCTGGGTTTGATTCCTGGGTTCGGAAGATCCCCTGGAGGAGGACATGGCTACTCACTCCAGTGTTCTTGTCTGGAGAAACCCCATGGACAAAGGAGCCTGGTGGGCTACAGTCCATGGGGTCGCAAAGAGTCAGACACAACTGAGTGACTAAGCACAGCACAGAGAAAACATACTTTTAGGATGCACTTTGCTAAAGGGGAAATTCAGAGGCACTTTACCCAGAATGATTTTGTGTAGTTCATCTAATTTTTTCCAGTTAAAGAATTATAATTGCATTCTAATTGGGGACTGGTGAAAGTACTCTTTAATGTTCACTTTATTCATAATTAGGTTTAAAAAATTTTTTATTCATGTGAAAAATTACTGTGACTTTTGCAGTTCTGGGAATTAATTATAATATTTTCACTGAAATAAAAGATGATAGCCACTTGCCTTGGGTCCTTTTTTAAAAAACTTCATTAAAGACATTAATTTGGAATAGGTACATAGACAATTAAATATTAATCATAAAACTGAAAAGAATTCAGCTGAAAGAGGATCAATATAACACTAAGTTCAATTGACCTTCAAAAAGGCAGGATTAATGCAATAAGCCAGGATAAATGTTAAGAAAACTGAAAATCATTTTCTTCATGAAATTTAAGAGGGTGTTGCTTTAGAAGAGACCATGTTGCCATGGAAAAAAAGAGGAAATGGAGTATCAGAATGTTTAGTATGAAATGTTATTGCCAAAATTAACCAGAAACACACATGCAATGAATAGAATGGACATTGCTAACACAGAGATTAGTAAATTAACTTGAGGGATTATTGGGTTGGCCAAAAAGTTCACCTGGCTTTTGGCCAACACAACGTATAAGAATTCAAAGGAATAATTAAATGAAATCAGAACAAAGATGAGAAAGATGGAAGACATATATCTTTATACTAGAATTTACAGAAAGACAGCACAATGTGAATACAATGGAATCAATAATTTAAAGAGTATAATAGAAGATAATTTCACTGAATTGAACAAAGATCTCAGTCTTCAAATTGAAAATTTCAGATTGTTATAAATTTCCATGGAAAAAATAAATTTCTTAAATGCATACAATAAGAAAAAGAATGAGAGAGAGAAATCAAAAAAGTCAAAACCAACCATGTTGATTTTACATTTGCAATATGAAATGCTAAAAAACAATATCTAACAACTTCTGAGAAGGAATCACTGGGAGCTCTAAAATTCTATATACTGGTAAGTGCACTGGTATAATTTCTGAAATGTCATCTGAAGTAGTAAAATACAATAGACAGAACATTCCAAAGAGAGGTGCAAGATCAAAATGGAGATTTTAAAATGATTTAGCTAGACAAATATTTCCACAGTTCTTGAACCCCTCACACTGAGTCAAAGAACATGAAGGGTGTATGGTGAAAGGAAGAGGGTATTTTGGAGAAAGTTCATTGTGTGGTATGAGTTTCACTCATTCGAGGGTCCTGGGGCATGGGACCCTGTCCCTCAGCTCAAAACCAGTAAGGAGGGTCAACAAACTTCATTGAATGCAGAGTTAACCCAGAAAACAGGACTATTTAGTAATTTTAGTTGGATATTTCAATGAGCTTCAGCAAGATAACATTGATGATATGTGACCAGACACTCAAGATAGAAAAGGAAGACCATAAGTTCTCAATATGAAAAATACTAATAAAGCAAGTGCACAGACACACAGATATCACATACACATTATTGATATGCTCAGTAAGGTAAATACATTAAGATGATTTCTGACTCTTACTTGGAAAATCTAAAACAAAAGGGCTGGAAAGATGCTTTGAAGTTGGGGATGAAGGCAATGAAGGGGAGATGATAGTGTTTGATGACCTAGGTTCTCAAAAATTTTTTTGAAGCAAATGATGTGTGAAGGTTTTCAGTGGGTCAGATAAGGGCCATGCATGACACAGAATCAAATGCGTGTTTTCTTACAGAATGAGGCTAGGATAAAAAGTGAGAAGCTGTAAAGCCAGGTTCCCAAAAGCTGTAGACAAACTAAGTTATCAGTAAGAGAAGAATATATCATCTTAGCCAAGAAAACTGCTAGCTAGAGGTATAAGGCAATGTCCAAGGGATATATTCCATGAACCACCATATTTCTTCTGGCTAAATATAAATTTTCTTTCCATTTTTAAAAAACCATTCCTCCAACCCAATATTGCTTAGGGTAGCTTACTCTAGCTACCCTAGCTAGATGACCCCCAATCTAAATGGTTTAATAATGTCTTATTTCTCATGCCCATCATAGTTCAGTTGAGTGTTAGGTCTGCAGCCTTCCATCTGGTGATCGACAAAATCAGCCTCCTTCCATTTATGACTCTGACTCGGAGTGCTTCATTGGGTTATTTACATCTGGTTAGGAGATGATGAAAGAGAAGATGGAGAAAACATATCCAACACACTCCTATCTTCACTACTGTGACTACTAACGATCCATTCCACTTGCCTTCCATGAGGGAAAGCTACACACATGGCCCAACCTAGATGAAGGGAAGTGGGATGCCCAGAAAGAAGAAATGGGTTTGATGAACATGTAGCTGTTCTATTCTATCTTATAGCTTCCAAGCCCTAACCTTAAAAGTGTTGTAAACTAGAAAAGGAGGAATTTAGAATGAGAGCAGAAATCTGTCTTACATTTTTTTTTTTTCACTTGCGGCAGTCTTGATTTGAAGTGGGGGAGTTGCTGCAACTTTAAACGAATTTGGAAGATTTGCTTATATATGGGATTAGCCATTTTAAGTAGTAATTTGAGATTATGGCTTGTGTCTTGAAATAATCTCAGTGCTTTACATCTCTTTAAAATAACTATAAGAATATATAAATGCCAGACTTTGTACTGCTGGGGCAAAACTAGTCCCACTGAGTAGTTAAAGAAAAGTGAAAAAGCAAAATTAAATTGCCTTGTGATTACATCCCACCAGTTGGGCTAGTTTAGCATACTGGTTACATAAATTCTTGTTCATTCACTTGAAAAAGTAACTGGAATATTTTGTTCCTTTCCCCTGTGCCTACACCCATTCATTCCTAGAGGCCCCCTGGGCTTCAATTAACTCCAGAGGGAGTTGTAAGCTCACAGGCCAATGATCAAAGATGACAGATTCTTGACTTCTGGGCCACCAAAGGCACTATCCAGCTGTGAGACAGTAAAGTGTGCCTATGGAATGCAAACAAGCAGAACATGTTTCCAAGACATTCTTCTTCTTTACTCCTTTACCCACATGCATGCACACACACGAATGTATGTGTGCACACACACACACACACACACATACATATACCAGAGATCTGGGAGGTGAAAAAAGGACTTAGAAGCAACACAGAAAACTCAGTTTCTTACCAGAATGAATCTGTCAATGGGATATCATGATAGTTTTCCCCTTAATATTTATGGGATATGAGTTTAAAGAAAACTTTTATTCTGTACCCTTAAAAAAAAAAGTATTTGGCTACTCTGAGTCTTAGTTGAGGCATGCAGGATCTTTATTGTAGTATACAGGTTCCTTGTTGCAGCATGTGGGTTCCTAGTTCCCTGACCAAGGATTAAAACCAGGCACCCTGCATTGGGAGGGTGGAGGCTTAACCATTGGACCACCAGGGAAGTCTCTGTTTTATATTTTAATGTAGGGTAGTTTGAAGGCAACAGATTAGCAGAAGAACCTTGGCCAAGGTCATAGAAAGGTTAGTAAAGACATCTTCTTGGGGTTTCTAGCCATGAGAAAAGTTTGAGCTATCTCAAGATTCATATAGTCAAAGCTATGGTTTTTCCAGTAGTCATGTATGGATGTGAGAATTCCGTGTGCACTGTGAGTGTGCTCACAATCGTAGCTGGCCGGCTCCCTCCCGGCGATGAAGCAGCTTTCTCAGTGCGGCTCCCTCACTGCAGAATGTTCAGGGCCGCCTTTCGGGTACCCATCTCAGGACAGACTTGGGTGAAACGTGGGCATTCGTCAGGCGGGAGTGCTGTCCCCCGTCGTGAGTGTCTTTGTCCCGCCTCGCAACAGCCTCTCTGGTGACGGCAATAGCAAGTCCAGCCTCATCTGCCAGGCCACGGACTTCAGCCCCAAACAGATCTCCTTGTCCTGGTTTCGTGATGGAAAGCGGATAGTGTCTGGCATTTCTGAAGGCCAGGTGGAGACTGTGCAGTCCTCACCCATAACTTTCAGGGCCTACAGCATGCTGACCATCACGGAGAGAGACTGGCTCAGCCAGAAAATTAAAAAAAAAAAAAAAGAAGGTTGAGTGCCAAAGAACTGATGCTTTTAAACTATGGTGCTAGAGAAGACCCTTGAGAGTTCCTTGGACTGCAAGGAGATCAAATCAGTCGATCTTAAAGGAAATCAACCCTGAATATTCATTGGAAAGACTGATGCTGAAGCTGAAGCTCCAATACTTTGGCCACTTGATGCAAAGAGCTGACTTATTGGAAAAGACTCTGATGGCAGGAAAGACTGAGGGCAAGAGGAGAAGGGGGTGACAGAGGATGAGATGGTTGGATGGCATCATCGACTCAATGGACATGAGGTTTAGCAAACTCCAGGAGATAGGGAAGTACAGGAAAGACTGGCATGCTGCAGTCCATGGTATTGCAAACAGTCTAACACAACTGAGCAACAACCTATTTCTGGGACACTGAGTTTTGTCAAGTGAGTGTACTGATGTGAAGGTAACTGAAAAAAACTGCCAATGGCTAGAAAAATTGTTATAGAGTAAAACAAAGAGACTTTAGCAGCAGACACTTCAGGGAGAGGAGGTGACAAGCTAAAATCAGGGAAGTGACAATAGGTTGAGGTCTCAGAATGTGATTAAGATCTACAGAGTTGAGACAGGAGTCAAGTTGGCAGTAGCAGATTGGAATACTGTGCATATTGTATTTCCTTATGTAGATGAGAATCACCATAGACCAATTATATTTTCTCCCCATTCCATAGCCCTTGTATGACACCCAAGTTTAAGTGTAAATTATCAGCAAATTTCTGAAAAATTCTTTGCTACTGTTCATGCTAATTCACTTCAGCTGTGTCTGACTCTTTGTGACCCTATGGACTGTAGCCCACCAGGCTTCTCTATCCGTAGGATTCTCCAGGCAAGAATACTGGAGGGTGTTGCCATGCTCTCCTCCAGGGGATCTACCCTACCCAGGGATCAAACCTGTGTCTCTTACATCTCCTGCATTGCAGGTGGATTCTTTACCACTAGTGCCAAAAGAGCACATAAATAAAGAGTCTTAAAGCTTCAGGCTTCACAAATGCTGAATTCACACATAACCATTGCTGATATCTCCTGGCTAGAACTTCCTCTGTCACAGCAACTTTGACACCCCCAAATGCTTTCCTACATCCCCCAAATCCCTCATGCTAAACCTCTGAGGCCAGCTGACATGTCTGCTGATATGCACTGGCCATGGCATGACCCAGATTACATCACAGGAGTTACTCAGGAGATTGCTCTCCTTCAGCCTTGCCAGGCTATAGCCTTCTGGTGTTTCAATCCCTTGATTGGCTTCATGTGCAACCTATGGACATTAAACTTGGGTTTGAGACTGAGTTCTTCTAATATCTCACCTTTATCATTCTCTAAAGTCACCCCCACCCCAGAGTGGTCCTCCAGGTTTTGTGGTCCAGCTTGTCTCAGTAGGAATGGCCTCTCTCCCTCCAGTACTTCAGGGCCAAACATCAACCCTGGAATATAGACTGCATGTTTGTGTCGTCCCCAAATTCATATACCAAAACTTAGTCTGCAATGTGATGGTATTTGGAGGTGGAGCTATAGGGAGGTTATTAGATCATGAAGATGGAGCCTTCATGAATAAGTTTAGTGCCATTATACGGGAGACACATAGAGCTCTCTTGCCTCTTCTGCCACATGAAGACTCACAGAGAAGATAGATGACTATGAACCAGGGAGTAGGTCTTCACTACACACTGAAATCTTCCAGCACATTTGATGTTAGACTTTCAGAACTATGAGAAAAAAATGTTTATTTTTAAATCCAGCCAGACTGTGGGTATATATTTGTTATAGTAGCTCAACTGAACTAGAACAGCTTGCTTTTAAGAAAAATATGAGCTAAGGATTCCTGGAAGTGCTCCTGAGGTGTAGCCATACTCTAACCTAGGCTCCTCTCTGTCCAGTTTTCTTGGATTTCGCAGTTCCTTCTGTTAGTTTCTGAACCAGAGAAGTCTGTACCAATACTCCAGGTTTCTGCTTCTACCAGCTTCCTTTCTTATAAACCTGTAGAGCTGTGCCCTCTTCTTAATCATCCTTGCATGGTCTGGGTTGTATTCCTGTCCTTCTACATAATTCTCCTACCATCTTCACTCTGTATCTTGGTCTTGAGTTTTAAAAGTCACATTACTTTTGCCTCTTAACTTCTGATTTGACACTGCACAATCTTAGACATCCAACTAAATGCAGAGTTTCAAAGAATAGCAAGGAAGGACAATAAGGCCTTCTTAAAGGAACACTGGATAAAACTAGAATGACAGAAAGGGAAAGACTAGAGATCTCCTCAGAGAAGGCAATGGCAACCCACTCCAGTACTCTTGCCTGGAAAATCCCATGGATGGAGGAGCCTGGTAGGCTGCAGTCCATGGGTTCGCTAAAAATCGGGCACAACTGAGCAACTTCACTTTAACTTTTCACTTTCATGCATTGGAGAAGGAAATGGTAACCCACTCCAGTATTCTTGCCTGGAGAATCCCAGAGATGGCGGAGCCTGGTGGGCTGCCATCTATGGGGTTGCACAGAGTCGGACACGACTGAAGCGACTTAGCAGCAGCAGCAGCAGCAGCAGCAGAGATCTCCTCAGGAAAATTGGAACTATCAAGGGAACATTTCACCCAAAGATGGGCACAATAAAAGGGCATAAATAGTAGATACCTAGTAGATGCTGAAGAGATAAAGAAGAGATGAAAAGAATACATAGAAGAACTGTACAAAAAGGATCTTAATGAATCGGATTACTACGAAGGTGTGGGCAGTAACCCAGAGCCAAATATTCTGGAAAGCAATGTCAAGTGGACCTTAGGAAGTGCTGCTGTTCATAAAGCTAGTGGATGGGATGGAATTCCAGTAGAGGTATTCAAAACTCCAAAGGATGATACCATCAAGGTGTTGTATTCAATATGTCAGCACATCTGGAAGACCCAGCAGTGGCCACAAGACTGGAAAAGGTCAATTCTCATCCCAATTACCTAGAAGGGTAGTACTAAAGATTATGCTAACCATTGGACAATTGCACTCCTCTCCCATGCTAGTTAGGTCATGGTTAAAATCTTGCATCCTAGGCTTCAGCATTAAGCAAACCAAGAACTTCCAGATGTCCAAGCTGGGTTTAAAAAAGGCAGAGGAACTAGAGATCAAAGTGACAACATTTGCCGGATCATAGAGAAAACAAGAGAAATCCAGAAAACCATCAACATCTGTTTCATCAACTATGCTAAAGCCTATGACTGTGTGGATCATAACAAACTGTGGAAAGCTCTTAAAGAGATGGGAATACCAGACCATCTTACCTGTCTCTTTTTTTTTATTTCTTTTTTTTAATTTTATTTTTTAACTTTACAATATTGTATTGGTTTTGCCATATATCAACATGAATCCGCCACAGGTATTCACGTGTTCCCCATCCTGAACCCTCCTCCCTCCTCCTTCCCCATACCATCCCTCTGGGTCATCCCAGTGCACCAGCCCCAAGCGTCCAGTATCGTGCATCGAACCTGGACTGGCGACTCGTTTCATATATGATATTATACATGTTTCAATACCATTCTCCCAAATCTTCCCACCCTCTCCCTCTCCCACAGAGTCCAAAAGACTGTTCTATACATCAGTATCTCTTTTGCTATCTCATATACAGGGTTATTGTTACCATCTTTCTAAATTCCATATATATGCGTTAGTATACTGTATTGGTGTTTTTCTTTCTGGCTTACTTCACTCTGTATAATAGGCTCCAGTTTCATCCACCTCATTAGAACTGATTCAAATGTATTCTTTTTAATGGCTGAGTAGTACTCCATTGTATATATGTACCACAGCTTTCTTATCCATTCGTCTGCTGATGGACATCTAGGTTGCTTCCATGACCTGACTATTACAAACAGTGCTGTGATGAACATTGGGGTACACGTGTCTCTTTCCATTCTGGTTTCCTTGGTGTGTATGCTCAGCAGTGGGATTGCTAGGTCATAATGCAGTTCTATTTCCAGTTTTTTTAAGGAATCTCCACACTGGTCTCCATAGTGGCTGTACTAGTTTGCATTCCCACCAACAGTGTAAGAGGGTTCCCTTTCCTCCACACACTCTCCAGCATGTATTGCTTGTAGACTTTTGGATCACAGCCATTTTGACTGGCATGAAATGGTACCTCATAGTGGTTTTTATTTGCATTTCTCTGATAATGAGTGATGTTGAGCATCTTTTCATGTGTTTGTTAGCCATCTGTATGTCTCTTAAGAAACCTGTACACGGGTCAAGAAGCAAGTTAGAACACTGCATGGAACAAATGATTGGTTCAAGATTGAGAAAGGAGTATGACAGGGCTGTCGATTGTCACCCTATTTGTTTAACATATATGCTAATCACATCATGAGAAATGTTGGGCTGGATGAGTGACAAAAATCAAGATAGTTGGGAGAAACATCAACAATCTCAGATATGTGGTTGATACCAATCTAATGGCAGAAAGCAAAGAGGAACTAAAGAACCTCTTGATGAGGGTGAAGGAGGAAAGTGAAAGAGCCAGCTTAAGACTAAATATTTAAAAATCTAAGATCTTGGCATCTGGATCCATTACTTTTAGGAAAATAGAAGGGGTAAAGGTGAAAGCAGTGATAGATTTTTTTTTTTTTTTTTTTTGATTCTAAAATTGCTGCAGACGGTAACTGCAGGCATGAAATCAGAAGACGATTGCTTCTTGGCAGGAAAGCTATTACAAACCTAGACAGTGTGTTGAAAAGCACAGATATTACTCTGTTGACAAAGGTCCATATAGTCAAGGCTATGGTCTTCCCAGTGGTCATTTATGGTTGTGAGAGCTGGACCATAAAGAAGGCAGAGCAATGAAGAATTGATGCTTTCAAACTCTGGTACTGTAGAAGGCTCCTGAGAGTCCCTTGCATAGCAAGGAGATGAAACCAGTCAATCTTAAAGAAAATTAACTCTAAATACTTGTTGGAAGAACTGTTGCTGAAAGCTGAAGCTCCAGTATTTTGTTTATCTGATGTGAACAGCTGACTCATTGGATAAATATCTGATGCTAGGAAGGACTGAGGGCAGAAGAAGGCATCAGAGGATGAGATGGCTGGATGGCATCACTGATGCAATGGACACGAACTTGGGCAAACTTTGGGAGATGGTGAGGGCCAAGAAGGCCTGACATGTTGCAGTCCATGGGGGTGCAAAGAGTGGGACATGACTCAGCTACTGAAAAACAATAACAACGATCTTAGACTTAGTTCCTACTCATTGATTCCCTCTTCATATTTGGAAATTATGGTAAAATAATTGATATTATTTCTATGAATATAAATGGTATCATTCCAAAAATCTAGATTGCTGTTGGATTAAGTTATTAAATTTTCTTTATGGAAATAAATCTGCCATGGCATGAAACTCTGAAAATTTATTCAACTCAGGGTTGGTCAAGTGTCCTTCATCTATCTTATTTTAGCTTTTCCTTTTTGCACCTCTAGAACCACAGCCTTGTCTAACTCAATGAAACTAAGCCATGCTCGTGGGGCAACCCAAGATGGGTGGGTCATGGTGGAGAGATCTGACAGAATGTGGTCCACTGGAGAAGGGAATGGCAAACCACTTCAGTATTCTTGCCTTGAGAACCCCATGAACAGTACAAAAAGGAAAAATGATAGGATACTGAAAGAGGAACTCCCCAGGTCAGTAGGTGCCCAATATGCTACTGGAGATCAGTGGAGAAATAACTCCAGAAAGAATGAAGGGATGGAGCCAAAGCAAAAACAATACCCAGCTGTGGATGTGACTGGTGATAGAAGCAAGGTCCAATGCTGTAAAGAGCAATATTGCATAGGAACCTGGAATGTCAGGTCCATGAATCAAGGCAAATTGGAAGTGGTCAAACAAGAGATGGCAAGAGTGAATGTCGACATTCTAGGAATCAGCGAACTGAAATGGACTGGAATGGGTGAATTTAACTCAGATGACCATTATATCTACTACTGTGGGCAGGAATCCCTCAGAAGAAATGGAGTGGCCATCATGGTCAACAAAAGAGTCTGAAATGCAGTACTTGGATGCAATCTCAAAAACGACAGAATGATCTCTGTTCATTTCCAAGGCAAACCATTCAGTATCACAGTAATCCAAGTCTATGCCCCAACCGGTAATGCTGAAGAAGCTGAAGTTGAACGGTTCTGTGAAGACCTACAAGACCTTTTAGAACTAACATCCAAAAAAGATGTCCTTTTCATTATAGGGGACTGGAATGCAAAAGTAGGAAGTCAAGAAACACCTGGAGTAACAGGCAAATTTGGCCTTGGAATACAGAATGAAGCAGGGCAAAGACTAATAGAATTTTGCCAGTAAGGCAAGAGAAGACTCTACACATGGACATCACCAGATGGTCAACACCAATATCAGATTGATTATATTCTTTGCAGCCAAAGATGGAGAAGCTCTATACAGTCAGCAAAAACAAGACCAGGAGCTGACTGTGGCTCAGACCATGAATTCCTTATTGCCAAATTCAGACTTAAATTGAAGAAAGTAGGGAAAACCACTAGATCATTCAGGTATGACCTAAATCAAATCCCTTATGATTATATAGTGGAAGTGAGAAATAGATTTAAGGGCCTAGATCTGATAGACAGAGTGCCTGATGAGCTATGGAATGAGGTTCGTGACATTGTACAGGAGACAGGGATCAAGACGATAGCCATGGAAAAGAAATGCAAAAAAGCAAAATGGCTGTCTGAGGAGGCCTTACAAATAGCTGTGAAAAGAAGAGAAGTGAAAAACAAAGGAGAAAAGGAAAGATATAAACATCTGAATGCAGAGTTCCAAAGAATAGCAAAAAGAGATAAGAAAGCCTTCTTCAGTGATCAGTAAAAAGAAATAGAGGAAAACAACAGAATGGGAAAGACGAGAGATCTCTTCAAGAAAATCAGAGATACCAAAGGAACATTTCATGCAAAGATGGGCTCGATAAAGGACAGAAATGGTATGGACCTAACGGAAGCAGAAGATATTAAGAAGAGATGGAAAGAATACACAGAAGAACTGTACAAAAAAAATCTTCATGACCCAGATAATCACGATGGTGTGGTCACTGACCTAGTGCCAGACATCCTGGAATGTGAAGTCAAGTGGGCCTTAGAAAGCATCACTACAAACAAAGCTAGTGGAGGTGATAGAATTCCAGTTGAGCTATTCCAAATCCTGAAAGATGATGCTGTGAAAGTGCTGCACTCAATATGCCAGCAAATTTGGAAAACTCAGCAGTGGCCACAGGACTGGAAAATGTCAGTTTTCATTCCAATCCCAAAGAAAGGCAATGCCAAAGAATGCTCAAACTACCACACAATTGCACTCATCTCACACGCTAGTAAAGTAATGCTCAAAATTCTCCAAGCCAGGCTTCAGCAATATGTGAACCGTGAACTTCCTGATGTTCAAGCTGGTTTTAGAAAAGGCAGAGGAACCAGAGATCAAATTGCCAACATCCGCTGGATCATGGAAAAAGCAAGAGAGTTCCAGAAAAACATCTATTTCTGCTTTATTGACTATGCCAAAACCTTTGACTGTGTGGATCACAAGAAACTGTGGAAAATTCTGAAAGAGATGGGAATACCAGACTACCTGATCTGCCTCTTGAGAAATCTGTATGCAGGTCAGGAAGCAACAGTTAGAACTGGACATGGAACAACAGACTGGTTCCAAATAGGAAAAGGAGTTCGTCAAGGCTGTATATTGTCACCCTGTTTATTTAACTTATAATGGCACCCCACTCCAGTACTCTTGCATGGAAAATCGCATAGACGGAGGAGCCTGGTAGGCTGCAGTCCATGGGGCCACTAAGGGTCAGACACGACTGAACGACTTCACTTTCACTTTTCACTTTCATGCACTGGAGAATGAAATGGCAACCCACTCCAATGTTCTTGCCTAGAGAATCCCAGGGACGGGGCAGCCTGGTGGGCTGCCATCTATGGGATCACACAGAGTCGGACACGACTGAGGTGACTTAGAAGTTAGCAGCAGCAGAGTACATCATGAGAAATGCTGGGCTGGAAGAAACACAAGCTGGAATCAAGATTGCCAGGAGAAATATCAATAACCTCAGATATGCAGATGACACCACCCTTATGGCAGAAAGTGAAGAGGAACTCAAAAGCCTCTTGATGAAAGTGAAAGTGGAGAGTGAAAAAGTTGGCTTAAAGCTCAACATTCAGAAAACAAAGATCATGGCATCCAGTCCCATCACTTCATGGGAAATAGATGGGGAAACAGTGGAAACAGTGTCAGATTTTATTTTTCTGGGCTCCAAAATCACTGCAGATGGTGACTGCAGCCATGAAATTAAAAGACGTTTACTCCTTGGAAGGAAAGTTATGACCAACCTAGACAGCATATTCAAAAGCAGAGACATTACTTTGCCAACAAAGGTTCGTCTAGTCAAGGCTATGGTTTTTCCTGTGGTCATGTATGGATGTGAGAGTTGGACTGTGAAGAAGGCTGAGCGCCGAAGAACTGATGCTTTTTGAACTGTGGAGAAGACTCTCGAGAGTCTCTTGGACTGCAAGGGGATCCAACCAGTCCATTCTGAAGGAGATCAGCCCTGGGATTTCTTTGGAAGGAATGATGCTCAAGCTTTAACTCCAGTACTTTGGCCACCTCATTCGAAGAGTTGACTCATTGGAAAAGACTCTGATGCTGGGAGGGATTGGGGGCAGGAGAAGGGGACGACAGAGGATGAGATGGCTGGATGGCATCACTGACTCGATGGACGTGAGTCTGAGTGAACTCCGGGAGTTGGTGATGGACAGGGAGGCCTGGCGTGCTGTGATTCATGGGGTCTCAAAGAGTCGGATAGGACTGAGCGACTGATCTGATCTGATCTGATATTCACTGATCCTGATATTACCTAGAACAGTAAAGGAGCAGTAAGTGTTAACATTCAATCTCATCTAAGGTGCTTCATAATGGGTAAAATAGTAGAATAAGCAGGACATTTCGCTGAATATAATTAAAGAAACCCACATGAAGTAAAAATACATTAAAAATTAAAAATTGAGGTACGTTCAAAATCAGAGTATTTGAAAGTCATCTGTAATATTCACACAAAGGAGAAATCTTTATGCTATGCTAAGTCACTTCAGTCGTGTCCGACTCTGTGTGACCCCAGACACGGCAGCACACCAGGCTCCCCCGTCCCTGGGATTCTCCAGGCAAGAACACTGGAGTGGGTTGCCACCTCCCTCTCCAATGCATGAAAGTGAAAAGAGAAAGTGAAGTCGCTCAGTCGTGTCCGACTCCTAGCGACCCCATGGACTGCAGCCCACCAGGCTCCTCCATCCATGGGATTATCCAGGCAAGTGTACTGCATTGACAATACTTTGTGGTACATATTCATTTGGAATTTTGATTTGTCCCTCTCCTTTGATGCTTCCTAAGAGACTATAACCTCTGTAAAGGGAGGGACCATATCTGCTTTATTTAATGCTCATACAAAGTGAAAGTTCATAGAGAATATTGAATAGGTGCCCCCTAAGAGAAAGAATGAGACTAACTTCTGTCACCTTC
This sequence comes from Bos mutus, assembly GCF_027580195.1. Lineage (NCBI taxonomy): Eukaryota > Metazoa > Chordata > Mammalia > Artiodactyla > Bovidae > Bos > Bos mutus. The sequence goes on along the minus strand of NC_091627.1, from coordinate 50,583,683 downwards.
TTTTCTACACCTTACCTTTTTCCCCTGTATTTGTACCTAGAACAAAAGGGAAAAAATATGTTATTTCTATCTAGGAGACAAGTTTCTGGTCTTGCCTTTCTCCCAGTAGGAGGCTTCCATCTTTACACTCACAACTTACGAAAAGAACACACTGTAGACAGGCATCACAGAGTCTTAAGAAAAAAAAAATGGCTGGAAAAAAAGATTTGAGAATGAAAAAGTTTATGGGAAACTCTGAAAAAAAGCAAAGGAAAGAGATTAATTCACAGGAGAATTCCTAGGAATCTTTATTTCTCTTAGATATGGAGTTCACTTTTGTTCAATGTCATATTCAGACATTTTCATCGTTGCTGATAAATAAAGAAGGTGCCTTGAGGTTGATGTGCTTGCGTGGGATTTTCTTTCATGGAGAGACAGAAGAATCTTAGACCCTCTGCTGGAAAGGGCCTGCATTCTGGAACAGGAGCAGGGAAGAGAGACCAGAGAAAGTAAAAGCACTGAGTAGGGGTATGGAGAATGGGGGGAAAGAACAGCAAGAGAAATAATACTTAGAATACCAAGCTAAAAGGATTGATGGGTGACTTAACTGGAAATGTAAAATAGCATTTTAAACCATACTCCTTGTTCTGGATTCATAATAATTTCTTTTGGAAATGAACTATATCATAGATACTGAAGGCATTTCATTAGTACATATTAAAATTTAAATATAATGATTCTTCTATTATAAATCTTGCTGCTTTGGCTATGACAGAGTTTTTCACATTTTAAATTATAACTAAAGTATGATGAAATTTACCTTATACACACTATACCTTTACTACATTTTCTGGCTTAGATAATATTAAATATTAGAGCTGCAAAATTTAATAAAGCAGTCCCTAGCTGCATATGACTACACTTAAATTAATTGAAATTCAGTGAAATTTTAAATTTAGTTCCCCAGTAACACTTGCCACATCTCAAGTGTTCAACAGTCTGGCTACTCTTATTGACAGCACAGAAATAATTATACCGTTATAGGAAAATATAACTGGACAAGGTTGTTTAGAGTCTGAAATTAAGAAAATAAAAGAATATTAACTTGACTTCTGATATGTCATTTCTTTCTGTAGATCCAAGTTTTTGTTTAAAATTGTATTGCTTCTGCCCAATGATTTTTTGAACGTTTTTTGGTAGTGCAAATCAATTACACATAAAATAAATTTCCTCCATCCCTATTTTAACAGAAAAGTCTCTGCTTCTTCACTGTGTGTGTGTTAGTTGTTCAGACGTGTCCGACACCTTGTGACCCCATGGACTGTAGTTTGCCAGGTGCCTCTATCCATGGAATTCTCCAGGCAAGAATATTGGAGTGGGTTGCCAATTCCTTCTCCAGGGGATCTTCCCAACCCAGGGCTAGAATCTGGGTCTCCTGCATAGAAGGCAAATTGTTTATCATCTGAGCCACCAGGGCCTATTTTTACTTTGGAATTCTTGAGTTTTTCCTTTCACCACTTTAATGATATCACTCCATTGTTTTATGGCATATATAATTTATTTATTTACTTTTGACAAATGGGGTGTTTTGATATATGTATACATTGTAAAATGATTACTAATTAATTAACACACCAGTCACCTTCCACATTTACTTGTGTGTGTGTTTGTGTGATTGGGTTGATAGTTGAGATTTACTCGGTTAGCAAATTTAATGAAAACAATGCATTACTGTTAACTATAGTCACCAGGCTGCCCATTACGTCTGCAGAATTTATTCATCTTGTAGTGAAAAGTCTGTATCCTTTGATCAATATGTCCCTGTTTCTTCTAATCTGTACTTTCTGGTATCCATCTCCTACTGTCTATTGCTATGAGTTCTGCATATAGATTCCACATTTAAGTAAGATAAAGATTTATTTCTCTTTCTGTATTTGTCTTTATCACTATCTTTCAAGCTTTATCCATGTTGTTATATGAGTTTCCTTCTTTAGCATTGAATAACATTCCATTGTGTCTTTCTGTGTTTGTACATATATACATTTTTCTTCTTCATTTCATCTGTCCGTGAACATTTAGTTTGTTTGCATATGTTGACTACTGTGAATAATGCTGCAATTAACATGTAAGTGCAGATGATGCTTCAATATAGTGATTTTTATTTCCTTTGGATTTATACTGAGAAGTGAAGTTGCTGGATAGTATGGTGGCTCTATTTTTAATTTTTTGAGGTACCTCCATACTGTTCCCTATTAATGGCTTTAGCAATTTACATTCTTACCAATAACGCACAAGTATTTCCTTTTCTTATTATCCTCACCAACACTGTTATTCTTTGACTTTTTGCTAATACTCACCCTAACACGTGTGAAGGTCTTTCCTGGTGGCTCAGTGGTTAACAATCTGCCTGCCAGTGCAGGAGACACAGGTTCGATTTTTGGATCAGGAAGATCCCCTGGAGAAGGAAATGGCAACTCCTTCCAGTATTCTTGCCTAGGAAATCCCATGGACACAGGAGAGCCTGGCAGGCTATAGTCCATGGGGTCATAAAAGAGTCAGACAGGACTTAACTAAATGACAACAGATGTGAGATGATTTATCTCATTATGGTTTTGATTTGCATTTCCCTATTGATTAGTTATGTTAAGCATCTTTTCATGTACCTGTTATCCATTTGTATACCTTCTTTAGAAAAATATCTGTTCAGCTCCTGTACCCATTTTTAAGTCAGGATATTATTATTATTATTTGCTTAGTTGTGGTAGTTCCTTATAAACTTTGTAGATAAATCCCATTTTCATTCAAATATATGGTTTACAAATATTTTCCTCATTCTGTAGGTTGCCTTTTCATTCTGTTAATTATTTTCTTTGCTGTATAGAAATTTTTTAGTTTGGTATAATCTTATTTTTGCTTTTGTTGCTTGTGCTTTTCGTGTGAAGTCATTGCCACACCTATGTGAGAGAGATTGTCCCTTATATTTTTCTCTAAGAATTTTAGAATATCAGGTCTTGCATTTAAGTCTTTAGTCCATTTGACTTTATTTTTGTGTACGATATAAGATCTCAATATAATTTTTGCTTTTATTATCCTGTTTTCCCAACACTGTTTATTGAAGAGATTATTCCTTTTACAGTGCATATTCTTGGTTATTTTGTAGAAAATTGGTTAACCATATATTCATGGGTTTATTTCGGTGCTGTCTATTCTATTCTGGGCTTCCCAAATGGCACTAGTAGTAAAGAACCTGCCTGCCAATGCAGGAGACGTAGGAGCTACGGCTGCTGCTGCTAAGTCACTTCAGTCGTGTCCGACTCTGTGCGACCCCATAGACGGCAGCCCACCAGGCTCCGCCATCCCTGGGATTCTCCAGGCAAGAATACTGGAGTGGGTTACCATTTCCTTCTCCAATGCATGAAAATGAAAAGTGAAAGTGAAGTCGCTCAGTGGTGTCCGACTCTTAGCCACACCATGGTCTGCAGCCTACCAGGCTCCTCCATCCATGGGATTTTCCAGGCAAGAGTACTGGAGTGGGGTGCCATTGCCTTCTCCAAGACATAGGAGACACAGGTTCTATTCCTGGGTTGGGAAGATCCCCTGGAGGAGTGCATGGCAACCCATTCCAGTATTCTTGCCTGAGAAATCCCATGGACAGAGGAGCCTGGAAGGCTGTAGTCCATAGGGTCACAGAGAGTCAGACATGACTGAAGCGACTGAGGAACGTACACCATTGTATCCCGTTGGTATGTATGTTTTTCTTTTTGTTTTCCAGTACCACAGTGTTTTGAACAGTATGCTTTGTAATATACTTTGAAGTTAGTAAGTGCGATGCCTCCAGCTCTGTTTTTGCTCAAAACTGCATTACCTGTTTGTGGTCTTCTGTGGTTCCAAACAAATTTTTTAAGTTTGTTTTTTTTCTGTTTTTATGAAAAATGCTATTGGAATTTTGATAGGGATTGCCTTGAATCTCTGCATTGCTTTAGGTAGAACGAGCAATAGGTAATATTCTTTCACTCCATTAACATAGAATGTCATTCAATTTATTTGTGTCTTTTCTTTCATCAGTATTTTATGGATTGATTGATTGTCCAGTCACTCAGTTGTGTCCAATGCCAGGTTTCCCTGTCCTTCACTGACTCCTGGAGTTTGCTCAAACTCATGTCCTTTGAGTTGATCATGTTCTTATAAATGTCTGTCGCAAGGTGCCACCATCTCTGTCACCCTCATCTCAGGATATAGATCTTTTACTTGCTTGGTTAAAATTTTTCCTAAATATTTTTATATTTTTGCTGCTATTGTAATTGGCTTTTTTACAACGTCTTTCCTAATAGTTTATTGGAAATGTATAGAAATAGAATTGATTTTTGTAGGTTGATTTTGTATCCTGCAACTTTACTGAATTACTTTATTAGTTTTTACAGTTTTTGGCAGGGTCTTTAGAGTTTTCTATATATAAGATCATGTAATATGCAGACAGGCAATTTTACATCTTTCTGATTTGGATCTGGCAAACATAATTTCTGATGTAAATATGCCATAATTATTATCTTTGTCATTCTGTATGTAACATGTCTCTTTTTCTCTGGAACCTTCGAGATTTTAAAATTATTTTGTTTTTCAGCAGTGACTATATTGTGTCTATATGTCTGAGGCTGTGGTGTATGTACCTGTGTCTGTGTGTGTATGTAAGCTTGTTTGTTATTCTCTGAGCTTCTTTGATCTGTGGGTTTGTGTCTTTAGTTTTTCAAAATTCTTGGGCATTATCTTTTCAAATGTTTCACCTTTCCTTTCCTCTTTCTCTTCTTCTTTTGACATTCTAATTACAAGTATGAGAAATTATTTCATTTTGTTCCATAGTTGTTAAATGTCCTTTTCTATTTTTTTTACTCTTTTTAATTTGTGTTTTAGTTTGGCAATTTCTGCTAGTAAGTTTTTAAGTTCGTTGATTCTTTCCTTGCTTGGATGAGTGTTCTGATTTGCTTTTCAAAGGCAGTATTCATCTCAGTTATCATATTTTTAGCATTGTTAGCATCTTAATTTAAATCTTTTTTTTTAATAGTTTTTATCTCTCTGCTTAAGTTCCTCATCAGATCATTCTTGTCCTCTTTTCTTCATTAGGGACTTTAACATATTAAACAGTTATCCCCCATTTGATAGTCTGTATTGAATACCATATCTGAATCTGGTCCTATTTATTGATTTGTATTTTTTAAATAATACATAGCCTATTAAATTTTTTTTATTTATTCATTTTTATTTTGGCTGCTCGGGCTCTTCATTGCAGCTCACAAGCTTTCTCTAGTGGCAGACACGTGGGCTTCCCTTTGCAGTGCATAGGCTTCTCTTTGCAGTGTGGGGTCTTCTCTAGTTGTGCTCTGTGGGCTCAGTGCTTGCAGTTTTGTAAATAAGTTCAGTTGTGTTCCTGAGCTTAGTTACCCCGCAGTGAGTGAGATCCTAGCTCCCCAACTAGGGATTGAACCCATGTCCCTGCATTGGAAGGTGGACACTCAACAACTGGACCACCAGGGAAATCCCCTGATTTGTGTTTTGATAATGCGATATTTTTTCCTGACCTTTTTTTGTACATGTGTCTTATAATTTTTTGTTGAAATTCAGAAATATTTTGCAGGACAATAGAATCTGAGTAATAATTATTTATAACTGGAAATAGACTTGCTTTGTCTTTTTCTGGACCTTAGTGAGGGAGTTTGAGCCCTTGTAGTTAGATGTTGGATTGGATTCCCTTTTCTTGTTGTTGCTATAGTTACCATTAGAACACCACAGTCTTCAAATTCTTCTCATATTATCTTGTCTTTAGGATAGGGGCAGGTTTGCAAAAGATTTTATCTCAAGCTTGCTGCACTTTTAACTTTAGATTCCCTGTTGTGCTTATATCCCAGAGAAGATCTCCTTCTATGTTCTTCATCTCTCCCAGCAGTATATTGCTGTTACTGTCAATGCTTGCTAGCCTAGTTAGGGAAAGCAAGTAAGAGAAGGGTGTTCTCTGTAGTTATAGCTCAGCCTAAGTCTTAGGGGAGCATTGGATTCATTTGTTTTGGAGACAGGTCCTTCCCAGAGGTCCTGCCCCTGCCCAGAAGAAAGTGATATTTAACGGTTTGCTTCCAGAACATATTTTTACCTCTCTTGTAGGAGTACTGGATTTTATTCTTTATTCTCCCAGCTGCAAGGTATCTTCACCTGTACACTGAAGGTAATAAGATTTGCTGCCTTGTCCTAAGAAGTTTAGTGAAAGTTGTTTAGTCGTGTCTGACTCTTTGAGACCCCATGGACTGTCCAGTCCATGGAATTCTCCAGGTCAGAATACTGGAGTGGGTAGCCTTTCCCTTCTCCAGGGGATTTTCCCAACCCAGGGATCAAACCCAGGTCTCCTGCATTGCAGGCAGATTCTTTACCAGCTGAACCATCAAGACATGTTTTATTACAGAGGACATCACAGAAAACAATTTATGCTACATCTTTAAAAACTCTTGTTCCTCTCTTCAAGGACTGAACCAGAAGATAGAATTCTCATACTAGCTCCAATTTTTCTTATGAGTCTGACAATGGATGCAAGTTCCTATGGTGTATGTGACTCAGGAATTCTACACCCTCACGCTGGCACATGACTGGCCGTTATCCATTTGAAAATTCTATCTGAATTATTTCACCAGCTTGTTTATGATTGGATGTCTGCTGCAGATAAATGAGTGCTTATTCCCTGTCTCTTGTACCTGTCTTTCTTTATATTTTGGATAGGCTTGTTGCCCTGCAACTTCAGCTCTCTGATAAAAAATTTTGTTATAGACACAAAGTACAAAAGGTGTAGTTACTGTGTATTCTCAGCAGCTCCAAATATTCTTTTTTTTATTGTGGCCAATGTGAAGTTGTGAAATAATAACTCACTTTGGTTTTATTTGATTTTCCTGAATACTAATGAAGCAGAATATGATTTCCCCCCACACTTTTACTTTCAACTTTTCTATTACTTTAATATATGTGTCTTGTAATTAGGTAAATTTTATTTTTATTACTGCAGCTTGACAATATGATTTTGGATGGAATTTTTAGTCCATTTGAAGTTTATTAAATTACTGATATATCTAGGTTTTCAAATACCATGTTAGTACTATTTTCCCATATTCTGAACCTTGATCCTTCATCTTTTTTCTTGCTATTTGTTTTTATTTCACTTATTTCTCTCAATTAGGTTGTTGGTTTCGCATTTTTGTTGTAGTGATTGTTCTAGAGATTACAATGGTATCTTTTGTCTTGTTTAGAATCAGTATTAACTTATCAGCTTTACCACTTCCTGGACTATACCTGTAACTTACAACATATTAAATACATTTATTATTTTTTTGTCTTTTGTGCTATTGTTGTCAGGTATTTTACATTCACATGTATTATGAATTCTAAAAGACATAATTTAGTGCTTAAAAATCTTAATATCATTTACTTTTCCCCACTCACCCTTGTTTTTTATTGCCCCTCTTACATTGCATAGATTTGGGAAATATTCCATTATTTCACCTTTATATATGAAGAATATTTTCACTGATTACAGGATTTTAGATTGGCAATTATCTTCTTACAAGTCTTTAAATATATCTCACAGTCTTCACTTTTATGCACTGGAGAAGGAAATGGCAACCCACTCCATATTCTTGCCTGGAGAATCCCAGGAATGGGAGCCTGGTGGGCTGCCGTCTATGGGGTCACACAGAATCGGACATGACTGATGTGACTTAGCAGTAGCAGCACAGTCTTCTAGCCTCTTTTATTTAGAAGTCATTTATCCGCTTCATTGTTGCTACTTTTAAAGTGATACGTCTTTTTTTTCCTTAATTGGCTTCTTGGAAATCTTTTGTCTTTAGTTTTTAGCAATTTTACAATGGTGCATTTGTTTTATATTTTGTTGAATAACAAATCAGTCCAAGTTTAATGACTTAAAATAATTCATGATTTCACTGGCAGTCTGGGCTCATCGGGAAGTTCTTACCTGGGATTATGTGCAGTCATAGTCAAATATCAGCTGATGCTATGGTTACCTGAAGGCTCCACTGGGCTTGACACCCGTGGCAGCTCACTTAACAGCTGGCTGCTGGCTGGTTTCAGAGCTGGTGCTGTCCAACAGTGTCTGAATCTGGCCTCTGTATGAAGCATTTTTTCTGTTAGTAAGATTTTGTTTGTTTGTTTTCATTTTATATTGGAGTATTGTTGATTAACAATGTTGTCTTAGTTTCAGGTGTACAGCAAAGCGATTCAGTTATACAAACACATGTATCTGCTCTTTTTCAAATTTCTGAATTAGGTAAGTGTAGGTGAGACTGCCAGGTGAAAAAGGCCAGTCTAGCCTGCTAGAAATGTGGTCCAGCTAATGGCAGCCTATGTATTCTCACGTCCTATGAGAACTTAATGAAACAATTTATTTTCATTATTTGAATTATTGTAAAACCTCAATCCTTAACAACATCCTATGATATCACTTGACCTTCCTTTAATATGAATATTAAATACAAATACAAACTCAGGCACAGAAATTATATGGTTATATTCTATGAAGTGGCATTGTGAATATTAATAAATATATTCACAATGCCATATTCAGATATTCACAATGCCACTTCCTAGAATATATTTGTATTAACTTTTACACTATCAAAAATGCAGAAACACAAAATATAAGATTTTGTAAGTTTGTTAGAACCTTAAAAATATGTCTGAATGACCCTATATGTGTGCCAACTACAGTTTTAGAAACACTGTTCCACATTAATGAAAATGAAACAAGAAATATTTTCAACAGTCAGACCAATCACTACCACTGATTCCAAATCAGAGGTGAGGACAATGGATGCATGAGAACCAGGGCTCAGAGAAGCGATTGGAAACACCCAAGCTTCCCTCCTTCCCATACTTGATACACTGTTACATTCTTGGGAACAAAAAACATGTAGCATATCAATTTGGGGGTAAGTTTTCTTGTATTCTATTACCAACTGAGATAACTATTACCAGTTGAGAATCAGGATTCAGGCTCAAGATTAACATTTTCTCTCGTAAAATCTCTCACATTAAATGCAGAACTCTCTAACCTTAAAGGAAGCCTCTGCAGAATTAACATGTTCTGCTCCACTACTGAATCCCCTGCCTTTTCTAATATTTCTGTTTCCTTTGGTTCTCAACTAGCCATTACTTCTAGACTTTGGATTTATAACTATACCTGGAAAATCTTTTGATGTTGCATCATAATTTCTTTTTTATAAGACTAATTTTTAGCAGATTTGATAGTAATGTGCTAATTTAAGCATTATATATGATGTTGCATCATAATTTCTGCTGCTGCATACCACCTGCATCCCAAGTCACCTGACATCCATTTACTCTTTGGTAATGATAAAACTACTTCTTGAACTCTGTTTAATCCCAACCATGTTATATTATGATAACATTATTTTTCCAAGCTTCCAATTTCTTTACAGAAGACAATAAAGAATATTTCCATTTCTACAATTCTGTAGTGACTTTATTTGGAAAGCAAATAATTGCTTCTTGAGAAGAGGTTCTTTGGTAATTACTGTTGGGAATACATGGCTCTAAGGGAACAAGGCACACTGGTGCTGACCCTTTTAAAAATGAAACTTCAACTCGCAAGCCTTAAGCATGACCAGATAAGAACACCAGACTCCATTTTCCAAATAATCAGTTTTACAAAAGATTAGAAATATGTATATCTCTGATATGCCAAGTGGTTTTCACATCCCTATTTGACTATATTGTTGAGAAAAGAAGAAAGGTGAATGGTCCTACTCCTTTTAAATGTGTTTTTTAGTTCTTTGACTATGCTGTACCACATGTGGGATTTTAGTTCCCCAACCAGGGAACAAGCCCACATCCCCTATCTTGGAAGCAAGGAGTCTTTTTTTATTTTTTGGCAAAACCAATACAATATTGTGAAGTTAAAAAATAAAATAAAATTAAATTAAAAAAAAAAAAAAGCAAGGAGTCTTAACCACTGGGCCACCAGGGAATTCCCATGTCCTACTCTTATCAGATCCAAAGGAAGAACTTTCTAGATAGCTGCCCTTCCAGCCAGGAACTAAACATAATATACACACTGAATAAGGAAGCTACTATCAGATGTGTTGATTCACTTAAGTGTCAAATGCCTAACTATAACATTTACAGTACGTTATCATACTATTTTGGAGAAGGCAAAGGCACCCCACTCCAGTACTCTTGCCTGGAAAATTCCATGGATGGAGGAGCCTGGTGGGCTGCAGTCCATGGGGTCGCTAAGAGTCGGATACGACTGAGCGACTTCACTTTCACTTTTCACTTTCATGCATTGGATAAGGAAATGGCAACCCACTCCACTATTCTTGCCTGGAGAATCCCAGGGATGGGGGAGCTTGTTGGGCTGCTGTCTATGGGGTCGCACAGAGTCAGAAACGACTGAAGCGACTTAGCAGCAGCAGCAGCATACTATTATACTAGCACACTCTTTCACCTGGCCCCAAAACTAACCTGGGAAAGTAGAGAAAGCGTCCCATTCAGGAAAGGCTGGTTGGTAAGCACAAATATTCTAGCCAATCTCTCCACTTTATCACTTTAAAATGATGTGACTCTTACACCTTTCCTTACTGGGAAGCCTGGCATGGACAAGCACATCCTAGCTTTCACTCAAAATGTAACCAATGCAGTGAACTTTCCAACCAAAAACTACCTAACAGCCCAGGTGCAGTGTGAACCCTCTCTGTGTTTATATCTTCAGTCATTGGCTTTTTAGCTCCAGTCAGTGCTTAACAGAGGCACCCAATATGCATTTGTTCAATTCTACTAAAAAGAACTTGCTGCTAGGAGATACAGCTGTTTCCTTCACCCATTGCCTTTAAATCATTCAACCGAAAATACTTAATGAGTATCTATCTGCACCAGGCATTGTGTTAGCTACTGGGGATGTTGCAATGAGCAAAACAGATGGTGTCTTCTGCCTGTGTTTACCTTTTTGGTTACTATTTCATGTCGCATCCATTCTGGCTGCTTCTCCAAACCTAGATGAAAAGTATTATGCAACCAGAGAGTCCACTGAAGAATCAAGGTCATTAGGAACTGTTATCATTTGAAATTCTCCATGGATGATCAAATGAGTCAAACTAGATCAGCTGTTCTTACAGGCTGTTGTTTCACAGTTCTGTGGGTAGGGCAGCACCTAGAACATCTTTCTTTGAATCACTAGGTGGATGACCTTGAGGAAAGACAGGTCCTCAAATTATTGTGTTTTTTTTTTTTTTTTTCCGGGAAATGTTTGATAGTGGTATGTTTTTTGAGCCCTTACATATCTGATAATATATTTCTGTTGTCTTTACATGTTGCCACCTTGACAGGATGTAGGATTCTTTGATCATAACTATCGTCTCACATCTATGTGGGATTTTCTGAAGTTTTCTGATGTTTATTTTTATGACAAAAAAGTTTGAAATCAATCTAAGTTTTTGCTCTTTTATAAGTAATTTATCTCTCATGTTTCTTTATTATTGAAATTCAAAAAATTGGTAACAAATGCACAAAATGCTTACATTCTTCATTTCTCCTGATGAGTCTCTCCTTCCCATGAACTCAAAATTTTGTTTTTAACTTAAAATTTTTTGCATTAACACATTAAATTCGGCCTTTGCTCCATCTACTGCTGTTCATTTTTAGGAAATGAGTCTCCTAATCATGGAGAGCTTCTAAAGTATCTTCTAAAATAGCTTTGTTTATTATTTCTCATTTAAAAAATATTTTATTCTTTTCTTCCATTAAATTTATCTTTTATATAACTGATTTGATTCTATACTTTTTTCAAAATAAGATGCAACTTTGGTATCTGTGTTTTTGATCTCCATATGGTCCATGTTAACAATGACTATTGATGGGCAACCAAGCTTTGTATACTAACTTGCTCTCCTTCTCAGATAGGTGTGGTGGCCTCAACTAAATCATTCAGTTATGGCAGAATTACTGACCCAGGTCTTGATTAAGTGAATAATGTGTTTGCATTGATGTTGATTCCAGGGACATTTATAACAAAGGACAGAAGCCATCTAGTTCCAACTGCTTCTTCAGGGACTCCCACACATGACATCAATGGAAACTCTGTTGCTGTTGTTCAGTTGCTAAGATGTGTCCGACTCTTTGTGACCCCTTGGACTACAGCATATCAGTCTTTCCTGTCCTTGACTACCTCCCAGAGTTTGCTCAAACTCTGGCATTGAATAGATGCCAGATTGAATTGGCAGTGCTATCTAACTGATGTTATCTATATGAATTATGGCCTCTATGATGAGATTTCTACCTTCATTCTTCGTTTGTTCTATCTATTACCCACAATTTTGTCCAAGTGATTTTTCCCACTCTTTACTCTCCTTATATCTGGCTTGGTGCGCTTAGTACCAGATCTTTGATGCAAAAGGATTCTGAATTCTTTCTACCCTTTCACCTGTTCACTCCATGGTCTCCCTGATACTACCTTCACCAAGAATATCAAGTTGCACAGTTTATATTTCTCCAAGCCTACTTTGCTTAGTTCTTCAGGCCGATAATTTTATGTAGAATGGCAAAGTGAACAAAAATGGCTTTAAAATGTATTCTGAACCATTTCAAAATTATTCTATGAAATTTGCCTGTGTCACTAAAGCAAGATACAAGAAATGTGCTTATTCTAACTCTGCCTTTAAAAAATAAAAGATCAATCCTTCTTATTGATGATCACGAATTTTAAAACTTCCCCTGATCTTCCCTTGGACTTTGCAGGGAAAGAGGTCTTTCCTAGCACCAGGAGAGTGCTAATGCTATGATACTGCTCAATCTCATCTTTGACTTGACTTGTTTCAAATGTCTGAATGCATGACATAAGAACTTTAATAGATTTCTCTGATAGACCCTGATGTTGGGAAAGATTGAAACAAAAGAAGGGGACAGCAGAGGATCAGAAGGGGACAGTAGAGGTATTCAGTTGGAGGTTAGATATATGGCATTAGAGGTTTAGAGAGAGGATTAAAATGAAGACACAGATTATAAGGTCAGTAGCATACTAATGCCTGGGAAAAGGGCCAATAGTAAATGCCAGGCAGTGTCTTAGGTACACAGGATGTAACGGGGAAAGAAAGGTTCCTACTCTGGCGAAGTTCATGTATCAAATAGTAATAACTAAAGAGACAAATACATAAGTAATGTAATTTCAGACTGTTACAAAAAAGACCAAGAATAGACTTCCTAAAAATGCAAAAATTTGACTTGAATAAAGAGAAAAGTTATTTGCAAGGAACCAAGAAAGAGAGATAGATCCAAGTAGTTGAAGAAATTCAAGAGCCAGAAGGCTCTTGTGTCAAGTAAGACTGTTCAAAAGGACCAATCCTAAAAGTACTGTGTGTGTGTGTGTGTGTGTGTGTGCTCAGTCGCATCCAATTCTTTGCAATTCCATAGTCTATGGAATATGCATAGTCCAACCAGGCTCCTCTGTTTATGGAATTTTCTAGGCAAAAGTACTGGAGCAGGTTTCCATTTCCTTCTCCAGAGCATCTTCTTAACCCAGGGACTGAACCCGTGTCTCTTGTATCTCCTGCACTGACAAGTGGATTCTTTATCACTGTGCCAAGTAAATCTTCTCCTTGATTTTGCTCAAGGGTCTATGTCTCTGCCTTGGCAATCAGAACAGCCAGATTGTACATATGGAATGCTGGCTTTAGCATTCTGATTGCTGATTTTAAAACAAATCTCACCTCACCATATTTCTGATCATTCATTCCCACAATGTTCCCACAAGTAAAATTGAGCCATTTTAAAGATATTAAAAAGTCATATATATTTTGTCCAAGATAACTATAGCTATCTCATTTCTCAGGCAAAGAAAGCTTTGCTCACTCAAGCCATGTTGACAAAAATGAATATTTTCTGATATTCCTTTTTTTAATTAAAGTATGTGTGTTTGTTAGTCACTCAGTTGTGCCCATCTCTTTGTTACTCCATGCACTGTAGTCTGCCAGGCTTGTCTGTCCATGGGATTTTCTAGGCAAGAATACTGAACTGGGTAGCCACTGCCTTCTTCAGGGGATGTTCCTGACCCAGGGACCAAACCTGGCTTCCTGCATTATAGGCGGATTCTTTACCATCTGAGCCATACAGTTGACTTATAAGGTAGTAGTTTCTTGTGTGCAACAAAGGAATTCTTTTTCAAATTCTTTTCCATTATAGGTTATTAGACGTTGAATATAGTTCCTTGTGCTATACAATAGGACCTTGTGGTTTTATTTTTTACTTATTTTATATATTGTATTTTATATCTGCTAATCCTCAAATCTTAATTTATCTCCCCCCTTTGGTAACCATAAATTTGTTTTCTATGTCTGTGAATCTATATCGGTTTTGTAAGTAAGTTCACTTGATACTCATTTTAGATTGCACATATAAGTGATCTATTTGTCTTTGATTGACTTCACTTAGTATGATCATCTCTTTAGGCTGCAAATGGCATTATTTCATTTTTTATTGCTGAGTAATACTCCATCCTATATGTATGCAGTAATCCAAGACTATGCCCTGGTGAGTAATGCTGAAGAAGCTGAAGCTGAATGGTTCTATGAAGACCTACAAGATCTTCTAGAACTAAAACACAAAAAAGATGCCCTTATTATAGGGGACAGGAATGCAAAAGTAGGAAGTTAAGAAATACCTGGAATAACAGGCAAATTTGGCCTTGGACTACAGAATGAATCAGGGCAAAGGCTAATAGAGTTTTGCCAACAGAACACACTAGTCATACGAGACACCTACTTCCAATAACACAAGAGAAGACTCTACACATGGACATCACCAGATGGTCAATATCAAAATCAGATTGATTATATTCTTTATATCCAAAGATGGAGAAGTTCAATACAATCAGCAAAAACAAGACCAGGAGCTGACTGTGGCTCAGATCATAAACTCCATATTGCCAAATTCAGATTTAAATTAAAGAAAGTAGGGAAAACTACTAGGCCATTCAGTTCACTTCAGTTCAGTTCAGTCGCTCAGTTGTGTCCGATTCTTTGCGACCCCATGAATTGCAGCACGCCAGGCCTCCCTGTCCATCACCAACTCCTGGAGTTCTCTCAAACTCTTGTCCATCGAGTCGGTGATGCCATCCAACCATCTCATCCTCTGTTGTCCCCTTCTCCTCCTGCCCCCAATCCCTTCAGCATCAGAGTCTTTTCCAATGAGTCAACTTTTCTCATGAAGTGGCCAAAGTACTGGAGTTTCAGCTTTAGCATCATTCCTTCCAAAGAATACCCAGGACTGATCTCCTTCAGAATGGACTGGTTGGATCTCCTTGCAGTCCAAGGGACTCTCAGGAGTCTTCTCCAACACCACAGTTCAAAATCATCAATTCTTCGGTGCTCGGCCTTCTTCATAGTCCAACTCTCACATCCATACATAATCACTGGAAAAACCATAGCTTTGACTAGATGGACCTTTGTTGGCAAAGTAATGTCTCTGCCTTTGAATATGCTATCTAGGTTGGTCATAACTTTTTTCCTAAGGAGTAAGTGTCTTTTAATTTCATGGCTGCAATCACCATCTGCAGTGATTTTGGAGCCCCCAAAAATAAAGTCTGACACTGTTTCCACTGTTTCCCCATCAATTTCCCATGAAGTGATGGGACCAGATGCCATGATCTTCATTTTCTGATTTAAGCAAACTTTTTCACTCTCCTCTTTCACTTTCATCAAGAGGCTTTTTAGTTCCTCTTCACTTTCTGCCATAAGGGTGGTATCATCTGCATATCTGAGGTTATTGATATTTCTCCCAGCAATCTTGATTCCAGCTTGTGCTTCTTCCAGCCTAACGTTTCTCATGATGTACTCTGAATAGAAGTTAAATAAGCAGGGTGACAATATCCAGTCTTGATGTACTCCTTTTCCTATTTGGAACCAGTCTGTTGTTCCATGTACAGTTCTTACTCTTGCTTCCTGACCTGCATATAGGTTTCTCAAGGGGCAGGTCAGGTGGTCTGGTATTCCCATCTCTTTCAGAATTTCCCACAGTTTCTTATGATCCACACAGTCAAAGGCTTTGGCATAGTCAATAAAGCAGAAATAGATGTTTTTTGGAAACTCTCTTGGTTTTTCCATGATCCAGCGGATGTTGGCAATTTGATCTCTGATTCCTCTGCCTTTTCTAAAACCAGCTTCAACATCATGAAGTTCACTGTTCATGTATTGTTGAAGCCTGGCTTGGAGAATTTTGAACATTACTTTACTAGTATGAGATGAGTGCAAGTGTGCGGTAGTTTGAGCATTCTTTGGCATTGCCTTTCTTTGGGATTGGAATGAAAACTGACCTTTTCCTGTCCTGTGGCCACTGCTGAGTTTTCCAAATTTGCTAGCCATTCAGGTATGACCTAAATCAAATCCCTTAAATTATACAGTGGAAGTGAGAAATAGATTGAAGGGACTAGATCTGAGAGACAGAGTGCCTGATGAACTATGGTCAGAAGTTCGTGACAATATACAGGAGCCAGGGATCAATACCATGCCCCAAAAAAAGAAATGCAAAAAAGCAAAATGTCTGTCTGAGGAGGCCTTACAAAGAGCTGTGAAAACAAGAGAAGCCAAAAGCAAACGAGAAAAGGAAAGATATACCCATTTGAATGCAGAGTTCCAAAGAATAGCAAGGAGAGATAAGAAAGCCTTCCTCAGCGATCAGTGCAAAGAAATAGAGGAAACCAATAGAATAGGAAAGACTAGAGATTTCTTCAAGAAAATTAGAGATACCAAGGAAACATTTCATGCAAAAATGGGCTCAATAAAGGACACAAATGGTATGGACCTAACAGAAGCAGAAGATATTAAGAAGAGGTGGCAAGAATACACAGAAGAACTGTACAAAAAAGATCTTCATGACCCAGATAATCATGATGGTGTGATTACTCACCCGAACCAGACATCCTGGAATGTGAAGTCAAGTGGGCCTTAGGAAGCACCACTATGAAGAACGCTCGTGGAGGTGATGGAATTGCAGTTGAGCAATTACAAATTGTAAAAGATGTTGCTGTTAAAGTGTTGCACTCAATATGCCAACAAAGTTGGAAAACTTAGCAGTGGCCACAGGACTGGAAAAGGTCAGTTTTCATTCCAATCCCAAAGAAAGGCAGTACCAAAGAATGCTCAGACTACCACACACTTGCACTCATCTCACACACTAGTAAAGTAATGCTCAAAATTCTGCAAGCCAAGCTTCAATAATACGTGAACCATGAACTTCCAGATGTTCAAGCTGATTTAGAAAAGGCAGATGAAATAGATCAAATAGCCAACATCTGCTGGATCATGGAAAAATCAAGAGAGTTTCCAAAAAACATCTATTTCTGCTTTATTGACTATGCCAAAGCCTTTGACTGTGTGGATCACAATAAACTGTGGAAAATTCTGAAAGAGATGGGACTACCAGACCACCTGATCTGCCTCTGAGAAATCTATATGCAGGTCAAGAAGCAACAGTTAGAACTGCACATGGAACAACAGACTGGTTCCAAATAGGAAAAGGAGTACGTCAAGGCTGTATATTGTCACCCTGCTTATTTAACTTATATGCAGAGTACACCATGAGAAACTCTGGGCTGTATGAAGCACAAGCTGGAATCAAGATTTTTGAGAAATATCAAAACCTCAGATATGCAGATGATACCACCCTTATGGCAGAAAATGAAGAAGAACTAAAAAGCCTCTTGATAAAAGTGAAAGAGGAGAATGAAAAAGTTGGCTTAAAGCTCAGCATTCAGAAAACAAAGATCATGGCATTCGGTCCCATCACTTCATGGCAAATAGATGGGGAAACAGTGGAAACATGGCTGACTTTATTTTTGGGGGCTCCAAAATCACTGCAGATGCTGTCCACAGCCATTAAATTAAAAGACACTTGCTCCTTGAAAGAAAAGTTATGACCAACCTAATAGCATATTCAAAAGCAGAGACATTACTTTGCCAACAAAGGTCCATCTAGTCAAGGTAGGTTTTTCCAGTAGTTATGTATGGATGTGAGAGTTGGACTATAAAGAAAGCTGAGCACCGAAGAATTGATATGCTTTTGAACTATGGTGAGGAGAAGACTCTTTAAGAGTCCCTTGGACTGAAAGCAGATCCAACCAGTCCATCCTAAAGAACTCAGTCCTCAATATTCATTGGAAGGACTGATGCTGAAGCAAAACACCAGTACTTTGGCTACCTGATGCAAAGAGCTGACTCATTTGAAAAGATCCTGATGCTGGGAAAGATTGAATGCAGGAGGAGAATGGGATGACAGAGGATGAGATGGTTGGATGGCATCACCAACTCAATGGATTTGAGTTTGAGTAAACTTCAGTAGTTGGTGATGGACAGGGAGGCCTGGCATGCTGCAGTTCATGGGGTCACAAAGAATCGGACTTGACTGAGCAGCTGAACTGAACTGATGTGTACTACATCTTCTTTATCCATTCATCTGTTGATGGACATTTAGTATGCTTATATGTCTTGGCTATTGTAAACAGTGCTGCAGTGAACTTTGGAGTGCATGTATGTTTTCAAATTAGAGTTTTCTCTGGATAGATGCTCCAGAGTGAAATTTCTGGATCACTGGGTAGCTCTATTTTTAGTTTTTCTGCCCCTATTATTCTTAGTGGCTGAACCAATTTACATTCCCACCAATAGTTTTGGATGGTTTCCTTTTCTCTACATCCTCCCCAGAATGCATTTTTATAGATGATGTTGCTTTCTTTAATAAAGAAAAACATTTTCAGTCATGATACTTAAGTAGTCTTCTATTTGCAACTATAGAAGATAATATTTGTCTGTACAATTGCAATGATTTTTAGGGGAAACTAGATTATTTTATATTCCTAGAACTATGAGTCAAAGTTCATCAGTTCAGTTCAGTTCAGTCACTCAGTCATGTCTGACTCTTGGCAACTCCATGAACCGCAGCATGCCAGGCCTCCCTCTGCATCACCAACTCCCGGAGTTCACCCAAACCCATGTCCACTGAGTCAGTGATGCCATCCAACCATCTCATCCTCTGTTGTCCCCTTCTCCTCCTGCCCTCAATCTTTCCCAACATCAGGGTCTTTTCCAATGAGTCAACTCTTCGCATGAGGTGGCCAAAGTATTGGAGTTTCAGCTTCAACATCAGTCCTTCCAATGAACACCCAGGACTGATCTCCTTTAGGATGGACTGGTTGGATCTCTTTGCAGTCCAAGGGACTCTCAAGAGTCTTAGTACCAAATTATTTTTATCTACAATATATTTGTCTTATGTTGAATGTGATACTTTGAAACTTCTTTGAGATATTTGTACCTCAAATTCATTATTCAGTTGCCTTTCTGTGTTGTTTAGAATAAAATAAGTGTGAGAAGTTTTCATCTAAATGCACTTCAGATATAATTATAATTTAAATTCTGTCAGGTTTTACTAGTACTGTTAATGCATTTAAGTGTGCATTAAAACCAAATCCTTTCCATCCATTTCCTTTTCACAGGCAAGAATTATAGTGTCAAGATAGTTATTTTCTGAATTAGCTGTAAGCCAGGCAGAAGTTTTCCTGTGGAATGCATTTTTTTAAGAAATGGCAGGGGAACAAATTTCACAGTGGGCAGCATCACTTTGAAACATGATTATTAATCTTTTTCTGAGCAAAAATGCAATAGATAAAGAAATTTGTTCAGCAGGAGAGTCTAAACTTTTGTTTTTTCCTGGATATTTGTTGCATGGTGTAAGATGAAAAATAAATAAAGTTACAGACAAAACTCATTTTCCCTGGAAAGTTTTGACTATAATTCAATACTAAATATATAGTAAACTTTGTATTTTTCCTTTTGAACTTTGAGGGCTCCAGCTCTTCACTTCATCAAGTGCCTTTTGATGGGTTTGTGCCAGGTTAAAATAGAGATACTCACATCATTATTGACAATCTGTAGTGATGGAAAAACAAGTGAGTGGAAGAATTTTATTATATCAATTCAATATCTTTATAATAAAAACCTCACTAATTTACACAGGTAATTGCTGTCTAGCAAGACTGTTTCTCAGGAAAGGTAATGGCCAGCCACACATGCTCACTCTAGCCAAGCTTGTTGTTAAGCTATATTAGGGAAATTTTTTCTTCAAAACTCACTCATTTCATTAAAGAGACAGTATCATGACTATTACAGAAATAAAATTGCGTTGTTTTAGTATTTTGTCAAGGGTCATATATAGGAACATTAAAATTGTATGAAGACATGAGAAATCACCACATCTAAAAACACTGACAATCTGTGAGGAACTTTGTATAATGAGGCAAAGTAACACTGTATTTTCCTTTGAGGCTTTGGTCCTAATCTTCCCCAAAACCAATTGCGCTGAAATGCTAAAACTTCATGGAGAGTTTACCTATGATGGCTAAGAGTAGGTTTCCAGAGCTTAAATTTTGCTCTGGATATTTCCAGTACAACGCCTACAACTAAATGTTAGATTGTCCCTCCTCAGTGTGAGGAAAGGGCATGATGCCAAAAACAGTCTGTTAGCCAGGAGTTAGCCTGTGTCCAGTCTTCAGGAGCTTGCAGGTCAGGGTCGCAGTTCCTCAGATCAGAAGTTAGTGAACAGTGAAAGGAGGATGGGATGAGAGAAAGGGAGAAATGAGCAAGTAGATCTGTAATCTTTTACTTTCATGTCATCAATTCTCTCTCCAGTAACCTAATGGACCAAGTTCTTAAACCTGGTCAATCTTTAGCTCTTTCTTTCTTTCTCTTCTTTCTTCCTTTCTTCTTTCCTTCCTTCCTCTTTTTCTTCATTTCTTTCTTTCATCTTAAGGAAATTGTTTCAGTGAACAGATTATTTAGGAAAAATGCTTTGTAATTTCTCCAGAAGCTAATCTTCAACATACATTTTTCCCAGAAGAACATTGTAATTTTGTCTTTAGTTTCATTGGACAAGTCATTCAAAAGTTGATGAAGTTCCACATCTAACATAATGAAATGCAGTAAAGTTTTTTTTTTCCATAAAGAATTTGAGTTATTTATATTTACAGTCATTTTTCATGTTTGAAAATCAAGGTCACACTGTTTTTTTTCAATTAGTAAAAATATAACAAATCATTCTTTACTGTGAACTGTGGGCCTTGTATATATAAGAATTGAAAGAAGTATCTTACATATGCATGTTTGCTATAGGTTTGGGGAAGACAGAATTTCATAGTATCTCTTTTATCCTTCCTTGATGCAGTGGACCTAAAATAATTTTTTTTAACTTCACACTTTGAATTATTATTATTTAATTGTTTGAAATTTTCCATCTGCTTGTACTCCATCTGTATGCCATATATTTAAACTTGTCTTTGCCATCATTCCACAGGGGGGATAAACAAACAAACAAACATGAAATTGCTCTATTGTAGATTAAACTCGGGTGCTGAGGTCACAGGATTAGCAATTTCAGCATTCTAAGCAAGTATCCTTTTATTCTCTAGATTGCAATTGTTTCAAGAGCAGCAAAAAAATCTTTCCAAAACTCATGCCAAAATTTGAGACAATAGTGGGACCCTGTAAGGTGCAACAAAACCCACACACTGGTGCCAATTTGCCTTGGAGAGACTAGAGAAAGTTAAAGATTTCTCAGAAGAAACAGTACCTATTTACCCTCTGTTTTACTATAACACCAAATGAGATGTAATATTAGAAACCTCTTAAAACACCCACACATAAAATAGCTCTTATTGGTTTGTAGTTGTATTTAATGTTTATTTATTTAATTATTGCAAAAACATAATGGCCTTCAGTTCAGATCAGTTCAGTTGCTCAGTCGTGTCCGACTCTTTGCTACCCCATGAATTGCAGCACGCCAGGCCTCCCTGTCCATCAGCAACTCCCGGAGTTCACTCAAACTCATGTCCATCGAGTCAGTGATGCCATCCAGCCATCTCATCCTCGGTTGTCCCCTTCTCCTCCTGCCCCCAATCCCTCCCAGCATCAGGGTCTTTCCAATGAGTCAACTCTTCTCATGAGGTGGCCAAAGTATTGGAGTTTCAGCTTTAGCATCAGTCCTTCCAAAGAACACCCAGGACTGATCTCCTTTAGAATGGACTGGTTGGATCTCCTTGTAGTCCAAGGGACTTTCAAGAGTCTTCTCCAACACCACAGTTCAAAAGCATCAATTCTTTGGCACTCAGCTTTCTTCACAGCCCAACTCTCACATCCATACATGACCACTGGAAAAACCATAGCCTTAATTAGACGGACCTTTGTTGGCAAAGTAATGTCTCTGCTTTTGAATATGCTATCTAGGTTGGTCATAACTTGCCTTCCAAGGAGTAAGGGATAATGGCCTTAAGAAACACATTAACTTCTGACTATATAAAAGTTTAATTACTGTCAATAGCAAAAAAATGAAAGAACAATTTTTAGTGCTAGTTATAGCCAGCAGTCATGTATGGATGTGAGAGTTGGACTATGAAGAAAGCTGAGTGCTGAAGAATTGATGCTTTTGAACTGTGGTGTTGGAGAAGACTCTTGAGAGTCCCTTGGACTGCAAGGAGATCCAACCAGTCCATTCTGAAGGAGATCAGACCTGGGTGTTCATTGGAAGGATTGATGCTGAGGCTGAAACTCCAATACTTTGGCCACCTCATGTGAAGAGTTGACTCATTGGAAAAGACCCAGATACTGGGAGGGACTGGGGGCAGGAGGAGAAGGGGATGACAGAGGATGAGATAGTTGGATAGCATCACCGACTCGATGGACATGAGTTTGAGTAAGCTCCAGGAGTTGGTGATGGACAAGGAGGCCTAGTGTGCTGCGGTTCATGGGGTCGCAATGAGTCAAACACGACTGAGCGACTGAACTAAACTGATAGCCAGCAAATTTGAAAAACTCACCGGTGGCCACAGGACTAGAAAAGGTCAATTTTCTTTTCAACCCCAAAGAAGGGCAATGCCAAAGGATGTTCAAACTATGGTACAAGTGTGCTAAAATACTAGCATATGACCTTACATGTTAATAAGGTAATGTTGAAAATGCTTGAAGCTAGGCTTTAGCAGTATATGAATCAAGAATTTCCAGATGTACAAACTGGATGTATAAAAGGCAGAAGAATCAGAAATCAAATTGCCAACATCTGCTGGATCATAGAAAAAGCGAGGAATTTCCAAAGCAACATCTACTTCTCTTCATTGACTATGCTAAAGCCTTTGAGTGTATGGATCACAACAAACTGTGGAATATTATTGAAAAATGGGAATACCAGACCACCTCACCTGCCTCCTGAGAAACCTGTATGCAGGAAAAGAAGCAACAGTTAGAAGTGGACATGGAACAATGAACTAGTTCCAAATTGGGAAAGGAGTATGTCAAGGCTGTATATTGTCACTGTGTTTATTTAACTTATATGAAGAGTACATCATATGACATGCTGGGCTGGATGACTTGTAGGCTGGAATCAAGATTGATGGGAGAAATATCAACAACCTCAGATATGCAGATGATAACACTTTAATGTCAGAAAGAGAAGAGGAACAAAACAGCCTCTTGATGAAGGTGAAAGAGGAGAGTGAAAAAGTTGCCTTAAAACTAAACATTCAGAAAACTAAGATCATGGCATCTGGTCCCATCGCTTCATGGCAAATAGATAAGAAAAAAAATAGAAACAGTGACAGATTTTATTTTCTTGGGCTCCAAAATCACTGTGAGTACTGACTGCAGCCATGAAATTAAAAGACACTTGCTCCTTGGAAGAAAAGTTATGACAAACATAGACAATGTGTTAAAAAGCAGAGTTATCACTTTGCGTTTAATATTTCCCAGCATCAGGGTCTTTTCCAGTGAGTCAGCTCTTCACATCAGGTGGCCAAAGTATTGGAGCTTCAGGGTAAGCATCAGTCCTTCCAATGAATATTCAGGGTTGATTCCTTTAGGATTGACTGGTTTGATCTCTTTGTTGTCCAAGGGTCTCTCAAGAGTCTTCTCCAGCACCACAGTTTGAAAGCATCAATTCTTTGGTGCTCAACCTTTTTTATGTCCAACTTTCACATCCGTACATGACTACTGGAAAAACCATCACTTTGATTCTTCGGACCTTTGCCAGCAAAGTGATGTCTCTTCTTTTAAATACACTGTCTAGGTTTGTCATAGCTTTTCTTCCAAGGAGTTTGTGGCTGTAGTCATTGTCTGCAGTGATTTTGGAACCCCCCAAAATCAAGTCTGTCAATGTTTCCATTTTTCCCCCATCTGTTTGCCTTGAGGTGATGGGACTGGATGCCATGATTTTAGTTTTTTAAATGTTGAGTTCTAAGCCAAATTTTTCACTCTCTTCTTTCACCTTCATCAAGAGGCTCTTTAGTTCCCCTTTGCTTTCTGCCTAATGCATTAATAGGTGCTGTCATCTGTATATCTGTCGTTATCAATATTTCTCCTGGTAATTTTGACTTCAGCTTGAGTGTCACCCATCCCGGCATTTAGCTTGATGTACTCTGCATCTATGTTAAATAAGCATGGTGACAATATATAGCCTTGATATACTTCTTTCCCAATTTTGAACCAGTTCATTGTTCCATGTCTGGTAATGAGCAAAAGACAGTTTCAGCTTTAGGAGATACTGTGGGCTGACTGATCTAGTGATTTTTGTCACCCAGTTTACATCGAGGACCTCAGTGGCTCAGCGAGTAAAAATCTGTCTGCAATGCAGGAGACATGAGTTTGATCCTTGGGTTGGGAAGATCCTCTGGATAAGGAAATGACTATCCACTCCTGTTTTCTTGCCTGGAAATTCCCATTGACAGAGGATTTCAATTTATCTTGAAGGAAAAAAGTTGCTTTTAAAATTCTAATTCCTTACCAAGATATCCTTAAACTTTGTCAAATATTTCTAGGCCTGAGTGTTATAAAAGTACTCTCTGGATGTTTTATCTAACAAATCTGTAATTCAACCTCAGTGTGTCCCACTTTTCCAAATTTCAAAGTTCAACAGTAAAAACAATATCTAAGTGTATAAAATATTATATATGGCATATCAATCCCCCAAACTATGAGTATCCTATGGACCATACTTAGGAAATGGCCATAGTTGTGATGACCAGTACAAGTAGGCAATATTTTTTGTGTAATTATTTTCTTAACTCTTCAATGTTTCAGGGTCCCAGAAGAAAGCTGATGGCATATACAAACTGGGTGCTTTAAATAATCTATTTGGAAAAGTGAGTGCAGGTAACAGAGAACCCTAGAGCTGGTGAAGGAAGGTTGACATTACCCCTGAATAGAAACAAGTATATTTACTAGAAGTAGAGAAATACATATAAGAGAGTAGTCTGACAGGATCTGAGACCATTGGCTATGAGACAAATCCAACCAATGGAGTCTTCCCCAACTGCTCCCTCACCAGGTGTCTCAGGAATAAGTACAATAACCTTATTCTTCTTTCCTTGAATAGTCTGCTATGCCCTCTATTGGCTGAAACCAACTCAAAGTGCTGTGCTGTATAGTGGAGAATAGATACACAGGTACATAAAGAACAGACTCAGCACATCCTCAATTTTAAAATGCCACAGTTCCTATGCTCTAGATTTTGACTGGATATAGAGTAAATATGACTGAAGAATTTTTTTTCTGGCCTCAGATTCATATTTTTAGTTTTGTCCTGTACTGCATGGTAAGCATAGTGATTTTTAAATCTCTCATCCTTCTACTCTCACCCAATCTGGCATCCCTTTATATATAACCATTTTAACTTTCAAATCAACTTTTCTACTTTTATCTCATTTAGTGACACGTACTGAGCCCAATCTGTGGTTGAGAAACAGTCTTAGGTCTGCTGGTGAGATTATGTTACCCAACGTCTGCCACTGCACTGTCTGGTAGACAAGACAAATACAAAGACGAAATTCCCCAATATTATGGAGTAACAAGAAAGATATGAACAAAGCTTCATAGATCTACATCTGTAGGGTGTCAACTTTGCAGCCACATTTCATAGAATACCAAAAAGACTTGAGTTTACACTCGACACAATATATTTATCCTTATTTAAATTAATAAAATGACAAACTGATTATAATTAGGCCTCCTAATGATTGGTGGGGGTGGGGTGAGGGTGGGGGTGGTGGTTGGAGGTGTGGGATGTGGCAGCTTGAAGCAGGATCTTAGTTCCCTGACCAGGGATCAAACCCAGGGCCATGGAGGTGAGAGTGCCAAATCCTAACCATTAGACCATGAGGCCCCATTGAGTTGATGCAGGACCGTGGTGCTTGTCTCCTTTGAAGAAAGAATTTATCAAAGAGACAAAAGGTGGTGAAGTAGGTAAATCATTTATTAGAAGCAAAGTACATGTGGAAAGACATACTGGCAGGCTCAGAGAGAATTGCGCTTTTGTGGTGGCTTAAATTGCCTACAAGAGGGCAGTTTTCCTAGTTCCCTCTGGCCAACCATGTTTTGTCTTGTTTTGTGCCCATATTTTGTCTGACTCAGGGCCGTCGCTGATATGCACTCACATCTTATAGCCAAAATGAATTCTAGCATGAGGCTCTCTGTGAGGTTGGCAAACATAATATGGGCTAGTGCCTCCTCCCTTTTTTGACCCCTGGGGAGCCTTTAGGCAAATGGGTAGTTAGGGAGGTCTCCTTGACCTAAAGAAAAAAAAATGTGGCCTCCTCCTGCCCAGCTCCCACACGCCCCAGGTTCCCCGCCACCCTGAGTGTTACCTGTGCACCGACTGTGGCACCAACCTGAAAGAGAAGGGCCATTTCTTCATGGAGGATCAGATCTACTGTGAAAAGCACGCCTGGAAGCAGGTCACTCCACCCGAGGGCTAGGACGTGGTCATGGTGTTCCCCAAGTGAGCTGGCAGTTCTTGCCCAATGCTGCTGTCCAAGTAGCCCTTGCTGCATTTTGCCCTCTAAAAGCTCTGGCCTTTCTCTTCTTCTGAGTTTGCACTTTCTTTGGTTGTATTGCTGCTCATTCAACACCATGTTCCCTTTTGCTAATGGCTCTTGCTGGCTGTGTGATGCCTGCTTTTAAATTAAGGGAAGATGGTCTTGTTCAGTGTCCCTTTGCTAGCATCACTGTGTCTTTTCTTTCCCTCCATTCACCTCTGCTGCAAATGGACATCAGCCAAATTTGAACCATCTGAATTTAATATGTCTGACAACGATTCGTTTTTACTCAGGAAATTAATAGACTTTAAAAAAAAGAAAAATGTGGTTGTCTTGTCTTTTCACTCAAGCAGAGTTCAGCTCCTCTCTGTTCCTGCCTTAATCTTTTCCTTCAAGTGTGTCAACAGGAAACAAGCTCCAGCTGCTCAGCCTGGGGACCCATTTACCTCCCTCCTCATTGTGACTCTGTATGTGAAAAACATACAGGCTCACAATGTAGGCTAAATTACTTAAGCTCTAGAGAATTTTTTCATTTGAGTTTAGTTAGTGTGAGTTGATTAAGCACGGTGCTAGAGAGGCGAGTGGTGGCTGTGGCTGGGCGATCGGCCATGAGGAGATACCCCACATCCAAGGTCAGCAGTGGTGGCTACATCTTGCTGCAGTGGTTGTGAGTAGATACCCCACATCCAAGGGCAAAGGAGAAGCCTGAGCAAGATGGTAGGAGGGGCGAATTTGTGTTTAGAATCAAACCCCATTCCCAATAGAGGTGCTCAGAGGGCTTAAACAAACCTTGTGTGCAACAGAACCCAGGGACCCCACAGAGACTGAGACAGAACTGTGTGTGAGCATCTCCTGTGGAGATATGGGTCAGTAGTGGACTGCCACAGGGACAGAGGCTCTGGGTGCAGCAGACTTGGGTATGCCATAAGCCTTCTTTGAGGAGATTGCCATTAACCCCACCATAGAGCCACCAGAACTTACACAGGACTGGGAAATATACTCTTGGAGGGCATAACAGAATCTTGTGTGCAGCAGGACACAGGAGAAAGGAGCAATGACCCCACAAGAGACTGGCCCAGACTTGCTGGGAGTGTCCAGGAGTCTCCAGCAGAGGCATGGGTTGGTGATGGCCTGCTGCAGGGTTGGGGACACTGAGTATAGCAGTACATGCATGGGATGTTTTGAAAGAGGTCACCATTATCTTCATTACCTTCACCATAGTTTGGACCCAGGTAAATAGCAGGGAAAAGGCAGAGGAACCAGAGATCAAATTGCCAACATCTGCTGGATCATAGAAAAAGCAAGAGAGTTCCAGAAAAACATCTATTTCTGCTTTATTGACTATGCCAAAGCCTTTGACTGTGTGGATCACAAGAAACTGTGGAAAATTCTGAAAGAGATGGGAATACCAGACCACCTGACCTGCCCCTTGAGAAACCTATATGCAGGTCAGGAAGCAAGAGTTAGAACTGTACACGGAGCCACAGACTGGTTCCAAATAGGAAAAGGAGTATGTCAAGGCTGTATATTTTCACCCTGCTTATTTAACTTCTATGCAGAGTACATTATGAGAAACGCTGGGCTGGATGAAGCACAAGCTGGAATCAAGATTGCCAGGAGAAATATCAATAACCTCAGATATGCAGATGACACCACCCTTATGGCAGAAAGTGAAGAGGAACTAAAGAGCCTCTTGATGAAAGTGAAAGAGGAGAGTGAAAAAGTTTGCTTAAAGTTAAACATTCAGAAAACTAAGATCATGGCATCTGGTCCCATCTCTTCATGGCAAATAGATGGGGAAACAGTGGAAACAGTGTCAGACTTAATTTTCTGGGCTCCAAAATCAGTGCATATGGTGACTGCAGTCATGAAATTAAAGGAACTTGCTTCTTGGAAGGGAAGTTATGACCAGCCTAGACAGCACACTAAAAAACACAGACATTACTTTGCCAACAAAGGTTCATCTAGTCAAGGCTATGATTTTTCCAGTAGTCATGTATGGATGTGAGAGTTAGACTACAAAGAAAGCTGAGAGCCAAAAAATTGATGCTTTTGAACTGTGGTGTTGGAGAAGACTCTTGAGAGTCCCTTGGACTGCAAGGAGATCCAACCAGTCCATCCTAAAGGAGATCAGTCCTGAATATTCATTGGAAGGACTAATGCTGAAGCTGAAACTCCTATACTTCGGCCGCCTGATGTGAAGAACTGACTCATTTGAAAAGACCCTGATGCTGGGAAAGATTGAGGATGGGAGGAGAAGGGGAAGACAGAGAATGAGATGGTTGGATGGCATCACCAACTCAATGGACATGAATTTGAGTAAACTCCGCTAGTTGGTGATAGACAGGGAGGCTTAGTGTGCTGCAGTCCATGGGGTCTCAAAGAGTCAGACATGACTGAGCGACTGAACGGACAAATTGAATTGAGTGTGAGTCCATACTGGAAAGATAGATCTAATTTTTATGTGGTGATATTTTGAGACTTGAAGAGTGGAGTAGGATCCTGAAGAGAATGTTTTACCTAAGAAACTTTTGGCCATTTTCAGACATCTTTTAGGAGAAATTGTGCAGATGCTTTCCACATAAGTGCGCATACTCTCCAACATTGCAGCATATCAATTTCTTTTTAAGAATATTATACTATCAACATAACATGAAAGAGGCATGGGAGAGTTAGGAAATTATAAAATGCATGTGTTTGTGTTTGTATGTGTGTTTAAGAGAGAAATAGGAGGTGTGTGAAAGGGAAATTGGAGGAGTGTGGTTTGAGAGATTGGAAATGTGCTAAGAATTGCCAAATTTTATTAAATTAATGACATAAATTGTGAATGATAAGTCATAATTCATTCATAAATCAGAATATGAGGTTGAAATTATTCATAAAACAAAATTTAAAATAAAGAAAACTGTGAGCAATGGGAGAATTTGGGTAGGCATTATTATATCCTGTTAACAGGGAGAGAGTAAGTGATAGAGTAGGTATTTAAATAGTTAATTCCACTAGGGTATTATAAATAGAGAAAAAATATAGGAGACCCCTGTAAGTTAATGATCCCTCAAGAAAACAGGCTTGCTTAACAACAAAGCCAAGCAAGCTCGCCTAGCAACAAAACCAAGCTAACCTGCTTGGCAACAAGACCATGTAAAAGAAGCACAAGACATGGCCCAGAAGAACAAAGCAATGTTGGAATAAGACCTGCATCTTGTCCATTGAAGTTAGCAAGTCCTTGTGAAAGGGCTTGTTCTGCATGTACTAAATATAGGGGAGAATACGGGAAAGGTGACATTATAATGAAACCTGAGATGATTTACCATATTTTAGCATTGGCTACACCCTTTTTACTCATTTCCACAGCACCATGACAGCCCCAGTTTGACCAAGTAAGGACAAGAAGTCTCCCCCTCCTGACACTGAGGAGGAGCTGTTTTGCAAAAGTTTTCACTTTTGTCTCAAGTTCAAAGGATTTTTTAACAAAATAAGCCACTAGTTATATATAAATAAATAATATCAATATTTATTAGAAAATTATATAGCTTACTTTCAATATACTAACATTAAAAGAAAGAGAAATAGAAATGGCACAGGATACATCAACAAATTGGGTTTTGATCAATATCCAGACTTAAACAGTGCTGGGAAGTCCCATGTCAAGCACATCTGGAGTCCCAGTTGGGGAAAGGTTCCAGGCAGTGTGTCTGCTCCATGGGTGAAATTTTCAAAAATTGCAGCTCAATTTTCCCACTTATAATCCCAGGATGCAAAGTATCATCTACTTATGAGCAAACTGCAGCTCTGGTTTCATGCTAATGCTGTTTGTTTTGTCACGTAAAACTTGGAATGTTGTTAAACCTGGGGCTTGGTTGACCAGGGTCCTTCCAGGGGCTCAACAATTTCAAGATTTGTCCCTTATCTTATCTATGGTGCTGCAAGGCTTGCACTCACAGCAGGCAGTCAGGGCACTAACAGTCAGGGCATGTCCAGGTAGGTTAGAAGCAAGATCAGAGGCCTGCTCTGCTTTGTCTCTGAAGCCTATAAAAGACTATATATTTAATTTCCCTAACAAAAGCTGATGGTGGAAGCCTGATATCTACTCGAGGATGAGGAAGAATGTGGTCTTTTCCCTCTCTCCAATTTTCCTTTGATTATAAAAATATGGCCCACTAAGATCCTAGGCAGCATATTAAAAAGCAGAGATATTG
The DNA here is from genome assembly GCF_027580195.1 of Bos mutus. Classification (NCBI taxonomy): domain Eukaryota; kingdom Metazoa; phylum Chordata; class Mammalia; order Artiodactyla; family Bovidae; genus Bos; species Bos mutus. The sequence goes on along the minus strand of NC_091627.1, from coordinate 50,552,615 downwards.
CTTTACCGACAAAGGTCCGTCCAGTCAAAGCTATGGTTTTTCCAGTAGTCCTGTATGGATGTGAGAGTTGGACTGTAAAGAAAGCTGAGCACCAAAGAATTGATGCTTTTGAACTGTGGTGTTGGAGAAGACTTTTGAGAGTCCCTTGGAAAGCAAGGAGATCCCATCAGTCCATCCTAAAGGAAATCAGTCCTGAATATTCATTGGAAGGACTAATGCTGAAGCTGAAACTCCAATACTTTGGCCACCTGATGGGAAGTACTGACTCATTTGAAAAGACCCTGATGCTGGGAAAGATTGAAGGCAAGAGGAGAAGGAGATGACAGAGGATGAGATGGTTGGATGGCATCACCGACTCGATGGACATGAGTTTGAGTGAACTCTGGGAGTTGGTGATGGACAGGAAGGCCTGGCGTGCTGCAGTCCATGGGGTCACAAACAGTCGAACATGACTGAGTAACTGAACTGAATTGAACTGAACTGAAGTTCTTAGAGTAGACCTCCCATGCCTGCCTACTTCTGTCTCACAAGCATCCCTAATAAACTCTTGCTTTTCACTCTGCCTCTTGCTTAATTCTTTCTACACCAAGACAGAAAAACCTATACTTTACTCAGTTCCAAAAAGCTTTCTGCAGTTTCCCTAGGACTTAAAGGAAGAGTTCTGCACTTGAAGACTATTAGGACCATGAAAGGTGACATACTTACCTTGTACCATCTCACTTATCTATATGATTTGGGATTTGCTTCTGTTCCTGATCCTTTTTCTAATAACTTAATAGATTTTGTGCAACTTCTTTCTTCTAGAACTGAAGTTTCATCTATTCGGTTCAGTTCAGTCGCTCTGTCGAGCCATTGAGTTGGTGATGCCACCCAACAACATCCTTTGTTGTACCCTTCTCCTCCTGCCCTCAATCTTTTTCAGAATCAGGGTCTTTTCAAATGAGTCAGCTCTTCGCATCAGGTGGCCAAAGTACTGGAGTTTCAGCTTCAACATCAGTCCTTCCAGTGAACACTCAGGACTGATCTCCTTTAGGATGGACTGGTTGGATCTCCTTGCAATCCAAGAGACTCTCAAGAGTCTTCTCCAACACAACAGTTCAAAAGCATCAATTCTTTGGTGCTCAGCTTTCTTTATAGTCCAACTCCCACATCCATACAGGACTATTGGAAAAACCATAGCCTTGACTAGACAGATCTTTGTTGACAAAGTAATGTCTCTGCTTTTTAATATGCTATCTAGGTTTCATCTATAACAAGATAATAAAAATGGGTTTTGAAACTTATGCTTGCAACTGCATTCTTTATTATCTTGTATAGAAGCCCACAGTTAGGGTGACTGCTCTTGTTTGAATCATGGCACAGTTACCTATTCTAACTACCTCTACTTTCCTATTCCTGTTTCCGTGGCCTCTTGGAATACACATCCAAAGATAACATTGAAAGCCACTTTACTAGTGATTTAAGACATTTTTTTCAGAATAAGATTCTTGAAATAAAGCAGGAAGAGTTTGACTAAATGGAAGCTTGCCTTCAGTCTTGATTATATAGAAACTGACCCTTCTCTTTTGTTAAAAAATGTGTGTTAACAGTCCTGTAAATTATTGCCCACACCTGAGGAAAGGAGGTATCTGAACCCCTACCTCTTACAGAAAGTCAAACAGACTTAATTTTTTAGAGTCACATGGGACTTGCTCTGAGCAGATTTGCTTCTGGGTCAGTTGGGTTCTCTTGCAATTCTACAGAGGATGGATGATTTTTAACTTATCTGGCTGTACACGGATAAGTTGACAGCTTGTAAATTTTTACTTCTCCTATTTATGCATTTCATTGTCACACTTATACCATGTCAATGACTTGAATTAAAGTACTGGGGTCAGGAGTCATTTTGGAACTTTCTATTTCAAACAGACTCTCCACCTCATTATTTCTTTTAGGGAGAGATAATTGTTTTCTTTTTTCGGTCTCCTGAGTCAGCTTTATTTGAATGCTTTAAAATTCACATCAGTTTTCCACAAAGCAACACCCTACTAGAGGAATATGCCCAAAGAGTGTAAAGTATTTATGCATGCTTAGTCACTTCAGTCCTTTCCGACTCTTTGTGACGCTATTGACCATAGCCCTCCAGGCTCCTCTGGCCATGGGATTCTCCAGGCAAGAATACTGGAGTGGGTTGTCATGCCCTCCTCCAGGTGATCTTCCCAATCCAGGAGCCTGTGTCTCTTATGTCTCCTGCATTGGCAGATGGGTTCTTTACCACTTGCGCCACCTGGGAAGCCCAGAGAATTTATATAGGATGTTAATTTTTAAAGTACACATTTCAAGGGTGTGGTACAGAGCTGCAGCTATTACTAGAACATATCCAGGACAGAAGTGAATTCACAACAAATCCTAACTGTATACAGACATCTCTAAAAATTATTTCAGTTAGTATATGTTTCCAGATTTTTTCAATTTTCCAAGTCTCAATGTTTCAGGAAGCTGACTCTTCAATCAGTTACAAATTAGCTTTGATATGGTAGAGGATTGTAGGTATTTTATTCTTCTTTAATTATTTTAGGTGACAGTGGTTATCCTTTGAAAAACTACTTAATTGCTTCATTATCTTATCTCCAGACTCCTTCTGAAAATCGAATCAATATGTTATACTGTGAGTCAATGAGTGACTGGAATGATAATGAAAAATGCATCAGGAATCTTGGCAAACAGAATGTGAATGTCTCGTTCAGTCAAGTGGAGCCTCACCACGCTGCCCTTCAGATGTTTTAAGGCTCTATAACTCTTAGCATGGCCATTACATGAAGCTTATCTTCTAAAATAAGCTGCAGATATGAATGCAGCTTACCAAGTGGTGAAGTGAATGATTCTGATGATGTGCACTCTTGCAAAATTGCTTCAAATAGTAAAGCAGAGTTTAAAATATTAGAGCCAAATGTTGATTTTCATTTTGAAAGAAAGAAAAAAACATTCTTCCGTATTTGGGCAATTATTTCTATTACAAAAGTAAATTATGTACCATATTATATTTTACTAGTGTATAGATGCCTTGGCAATAAATACTAGGAAAAAAGCTTAGTTTAGTTCCAAGCACTTCTTTTCTCCAAGCGAAGGCTGGAGATATGCTAACAGTGGAGTTTCATTTGAGGATATGTCTAGTGGTTGAGGTTTGGAGGGGTGTTTCCTTGGTGGCTCTGTTCGCAATGCGGGATACCTGGGATTGATCTCTGGGTTGGGACGATCCTCTGGAGAAGGAAATGGCAATCCACTCCAGTATTCTTGCCTGGAGAATCCCATGGACAGAGCAGCCTGGTGGGCTACAGTCCACGAGGTCGCAAGGAGTTGGACATGACTGAGCAACCTTCACTAATGATTTCAAAATTCAATGAAGTATATTTATCATAATAAAAATTTTTGAAAAGCATTTCTCAATTCATGATAGCTATTTCACACAATGTAATTTCTCAGTCAATTACATTGCTACCAGCACCTGCTCATCCATTAGTTTGTTTTGTTTTGATCTTAGAAAGAGTTCCTCATATTTGAACAAGTTTGGTAATCACTTGAAGATATTATCTTTCAAATCACTTGTGACATAGTACTCCATGATTTGAAGATAATTTCATTCTACCATGGCTTGATTCAAATGAAAAGTAAACCTGGCACAGTGAACTCTATTTTATGGAATAGCTGTGTAATGCATACTCTCTGAGACTCAAAATGTGAACTTTGCTTGCCACTGTGGTAATGACCATGTTAGAAAATCTCTTGGTCTATTATATTTATAATGTTTGACATGAAAATATAGTGAAGCTTGTATCTAAAATATGAGAAGGTTTGTTTAGTGTCTATAGAGCAACCGCTTGTTTATGTATGATTTTCATGCAAGGGGACCAAGGCAAGATTCTTTAATGTTGAATCTTATCATTATTCCTTTCTTTAACATTTTAATATCTAAACAATAATCAGACTTTTTCAATACTGGTATCTAATTTCTTTTTGACTTATGATAATAAAAAAGAAAAAAATGATTTTTCTACCTCGCCTGGACCTCAGCTCTATGGTATGTTTCTGAGGATCATTATTCTAGAAACATATGTGTCAGTTAATTAGTGTTCAGTTTCATGTGGCACTAGTTATAAAGAGCCCGTCTGCCAATGTAGAAGAGGTAAGATCTGTGGATTTGATCAGTGGGCCAGGAAGATCCCCTGGAGAAGGTAATGTTAACTCACTCCAGTATTCTTGCCTGGAAAATCCCATGGACAGAGGAGCCTGGCGGGCTACAGTCTATAGCGTCCCAAAGAGTCAGACACGACTGAGCGACTTGACTTTCTTTCTTTCTTTCAGACATCAACTATAGCATAGAAAACCTCCAATTCTTTCCATCCCCCATTTTCTCTAAACTGGTACTAGGAGAAACCACTATAGGAAATATCTGAATGGTAAATGTTTGTTGTAGCATCTGTACTCACAATTAGATTTTCCCTCATAGGAATTTTTATTTGCGTCACTGGGATACTGATGGATTAATGGCTCTGGAGCTAGATGTTGATGTGGAGGTGCGTGGTGGTGCTCCTTTTTCCACAATACTCTCGGTGAAACAAAAATGGCCATTTTGCAGAGAGAATAAATTATCATATATTGAGAAGAAGAAGGAAAAAAAAAAGATAAAAATTCTTCTCATTCCAGTAAATATTGGTGGCCCTTCTTCCATTTAACTTTCAGGAGCTACCCTATATCTGCCAATGCATTCCTCCTGTTCCTTGTGCTTGTCTGAATGGATGTCTAGACTTACAATGGAAAAAGACTTGATTCATGAACCCCTGTCCTCACATGCTGGAGGATCTGGTTATTCCAGCCCACTGGTGATACCTCCAGTGCTGCCATTTTGCTTCCAGTGTTGGCATGTGGCTCATTCCCTCCAAGCCCCCTAGAGAATACTGTTACTCATACACGGAAGACCTTCTGCTACTTTTCTATTCCAAAGAATGACGTTTATTCCAATTTCTTATTGCTTCCATTCTCTGGTAGTTCATGAAGTGGGGAAAATGATCTCTGTTCACTTGATTAATAAGGTCAGAAGCCCCACTACCATGCACTCCCAATTTCCTGTAAGGATTTTTGTGGGTTAGACCTTGAATTCTAAAATTATTTTTTTGTTGTTGTTGATAGTCTTTTCAAAACACTGAGGAATGAGTCGCAGTAATTGTCTTTGTGGGCCAAAATGAATAGAATGCATCCTTTGGCTTTAAAAGTGGCCCTCTGCTGCAATCAGAATCTACTGACAGTGATACTGTGTATAAAATAGACAATTAATGAGAATTTACTGTATAGTACAGGAAACTCTATTCAATACTGTGAGGTGACTTAAATGTGAAGGAAGGCTAAAAAAGGGGGGGAAAGTATAAACATACAGCTGATTCTCTTTGCTGTACAGCAGAAACTAACGCAATGTTGTAGAGCAACTATACTCCAATAAACACTTAATAACAAAAAAAAAAAAAAAAAAAAAAGAATCTACTAACAGTGAGTCAAAAGTGTGCTTTTGACCCTTCTCCTGATAACTTCCCATCAAGCCCCTTTACTAATGATACACATGTACATTTAGTGGGCCCACTCCAACAGTATTTTGAAGCTTACTCAGACAAGTCTGAATCCATAGACTAAGGAATCTGAGCTCTCAGTTCATGATCCATTGACTCATTTGAATCAGTTATCAAATTTTCATAACACTTTGAGGTATCAGAACAGTTGTCATGTGAACCAAAGCTGTCAATTGCAAATTGCCTATCTCCATTTCTGAATATTGTTTATTTCTGTATTCCTAGACTTACTATACTGTCAACCTATTCTAACCACCACATATTGGCACTAATAGAAACCAATCAGCTGCTATGACTAAGAACTGCTTGTCGCTGGTCTCATTTGTGGTTGCAATTAAAGAAAAAAAAATTTTTTTTGACAGTCACACTGGAGGTCTAGGGTTTTCTGTTCTATGCTGTGCTGTGTGCTGTATTTAGTTGCTCAGTTGTGTCTCACTCTTTTGGGCCCCATAGACTGTAGCCCACCAGGCTCCTCTGCCCATGGAATTCTCCAGGCAAGAATACTGGAGTGGGTTGCCATGCTCTCCTCCTTCTGTTCTATACCAACTTCTGATTCGATGGGCATGACACTTTATATTCATTTGGGTCATTAAACAAAGAATTAATAATGCTCTGAACACAAATAAAAGAACTTGAAAGCCTTTGATGATTAGAGCAATCATTGTTACTACTCCCAAAGTTACAGAATAAATGTATAAATACTTCAAAACATAGTTTACACACAAAATATTACTTACTTCCAATAAGAAAAGTCTACTAGAATTTGAAGAAACAGTTCACAAAGACTACAGGTATTGTATGATAAATGATTTTAGAAGAAATCAAGGTCTGAAAATATGGAGAATGTTTTCTTTAATGTAAATCTACAGTAGTATGTGATAGGGTTTAGAATCCCTAAATATTTGAAATTTACCAGGTTCTCATCAGGACTATTTTGAGAATTTAAAAAATTAGTTTTATTGCCATAAATCTTAAATTGATGCTTTGTACATCTAGGAACATCATTTGAATTGTTTAATAGAAAATCTAGTGAAATATTTCTAGCCTAGCACCTCTGGAAATTTAACTTCAGGACACTGTGTCAAAAATTATTCTCCCTTCTCAGTTATACCACCACTACAGAATTGCCCAATATCTGCTGAGACCAAAAATTCTTTCGTGTTATTTACATAAGTGCTGTGGGACAGAGATTTAAGTTCTCCCCTCTTTCTCCAATCAGATCGATGCTGAAAGAAACTCTTACAGTACAAGTTCTGGTTTAGAAGTAGTGATGGAAATGGAATTCACTGGATTTAGATTCAAATGTGCTGGTGATCTATTGCAAGCTGATTGCTTTTCTATAGAATGTGGTTTCCAACCCTCACAGGCATCAGGTAAGTTAGTTCTTATGCTCTCTTTTCAGGTGAAGTCACAGGTAGTGAGTGGCAGGCCTGGGATTGGAAATCCAGTGTCTTTGGCATTTCTGGAGTTCCCATTCAGAGGGAAAATCTCAGACAGCAGAGGGTAAACTGCTTGAGGAACTAACTAGGAAGCAAAGGACTTAATCTTGAAAGCTCACTTTATAGCCCCAGTATGTTAGGCAGTTTCTTTGCTGACCTCCTACTTAAAATATTTTTGGTTTTCTTTCTTCAGGTACTTACTCTCTAACTACCTTGTCTTTGGGGAAGTTAGCAGGAATACCATTCCTAAAGCTGTGCTACTTCAGAAATGAGCATAAAGATGAAATGCAAGCATTTCTGTAAAATTATTTTTAAAACAAATCAAATGTCCCTTCAGTGAGAGTTTATAAGAATGGCTTGGAGAAAGCTGGTACAAGGACCCAGACTGAGGACTCCTGACTGCCTGTGAGACTTTTTCTTAATTGTTTGACCCAATATTGCTCTTTGTATAAATGGATCTCTAAGAGTATGTTGGTTCTCTTATTTATATCTTTATCTATATCTTTAGGAATTATTTCTCAAAGCCATTACAGAGCCAAAATACAGATTTGACAAAAAATAACTGGAAGTTTATTTTCTTTAATTCCACTTGGAGGAAAAAGCCAAACAGTAGCTTTAAAAATTAGACTTAAGATCATGGAATCTGGTCACATCACTTCATGGCAAACAGATGGGGAAACAGTGGAAACAGGGGCTGACTTTATTTTTCTGGGCTCCAAAATCACTGCAGATGGTGACTGCAGCCATGAAATTAAAAGATGCTTACTCCTTGGAAGGAAAGTTATGACCAACCTAGACAGCATATTAAAAAGCAGAGACATTACTTTGCCAACAAAGGTCTGTCTAGTCAAGGCTATGGTTTTTCAAGTGGTGATGTATGGATGTGGGCGTTGGACTATAAAGAAAGCTGAGCGCCGAAGAATTGATGCTTTTGAACTGTGGTGTTGGAGAAGACTCTTGAGAGTCCCTTGGACTGCAAGGAGATCCAACCAGTCCATCCTAAAGGAGATCAGTCCTGGGTGTTCATTGGAAGTGTTAGGTAGGTAAAATAGGGAAAAGGAGTCCAAAATGGCGGTGGCTAAAAGACAAGGAAGGGAAAAGCCCGCAAAGATAGAACAAAAGAAGATAGAATAAAAGGACTGGAGTGAGGGCCTCAGGTAAAACAAACAACACTCCTGGCTGACCCAATTTACATAGGACAGGCCCAGGGGAAAAAACATATAAAAAGAGGAGTCAAAGCTAGCTCTCTCTCTCCACCTCCCCCCCCGCCCCCCCCACCCCCGCCCCAATGCGCTGGGGCGCTGTTCTCCTCGTGTCTTTGGATCAACGTGCCCTCATGCCTCAAAGATGGATTTTCCTGCTATCTTCTAAATAAAATAGAGCTGTAACACTGAGCTGTAACACTGATTTGTCTAAGAGCTATAACATGGTCCATTCGAGACCTGAGAGCTATAACACGGTCTATCCAAGACCTGAGAGCTGTGACACGCCGAGGGGGCTTTAATGTCCATCACTCCAAATCTTTGTTGTGATGAGACAAAGAACCGAGGAACATACACTCACGTGACAGAAGGACTGATGTTGAAGCTGAAACTCCAATACTTTGGCCACCTCATGTGAAGAGCTGACTCATTGGAAAAAGGAGAAGGAGATGACAGAGAATGAGATGGTTGGATGGCATCACCGACTCAATGGACATGAGTTTGAGTAAACTCTGGGAGCTGGTGATGGACAGGGAGGCCTGGCTTGCTGCAGTTTATGGAGTGGCAAAGAGTTGGACACGACTGAGCAACTGAACTGAACTGAACTGACTGAAAGTAAACCAAACAGCTTTCTCTGATTATTGGTAGTTTAGTTGCTAAGTCGTGTCTGACTCTTGCGACCCCACTGACTGTAGCCTGCCAGGCTCCTCTGTCCCTGGGATTCTCCAGGCAAGAACACTGGAGTGGGTTGCCATTTCCTTCTCCATCTCTGATTATTGGCATAGGACTTAGTCAGCATTAGAGGTTTTGGCACAGCTTCAGCATTAATTAGTATTCAGCCACAGCATAATAGCTTTGGGTTTGTTTTGCAGGTCTTTTCCCACCTAGCTTATTCCCAGAACTGAAAGCTAGAGTCCCTTTGAACAGTAGAAGTCAACTACACATTACATTACATCAGCCTTGTGGGTACATTGAACCGATTCTCCATCGCTGATGGAAATAGGCCAACAGAGGGCTTTGGGCAGCCTTGGCTTACACTTAAGTTTTATGTGAGACTAAGGATAATGTTATTCTGTTTTTGTGTAAGAGATTTGTACTTCCCTCAGCAAACTGGCTTGCAAGAAACTACTGTGGTGTTCTCTACTAGGGCACATGATTTCCTCAGCAGCAATTCTGCATCTGTTACAAATGTGCTTCTGAATAGAAGCTTCTTCTAAATCCAGGTGAAGCAAATAGTTAGAAAACTGCCTGTGAGATTTGGGGAAAACCCTGGAGAGCCATCTTTCCCTTTTCCAATCTTGAATGCTGGGTCTCTCTAGGTGGTCAAATTAATCCACTCTTTTCTAAGAATATTGTGAAGCAGCACAGTCCTAATTCATTAATCTAATATGTTCTGCAAATGCTTATCAAGGCCCAAGTTTGTGTTATGTTTCAGATATAGCAGCAATTAGACATGTTTGTGGACCTCATAAATTCTCTACCAAAAAAGAATAAAATAAAAACATCAGTGTTTCCTTTGTCTAAGTTCACACTACCTGTAACTGATTTGAGCTCAGAGTCTGATCCTAGAATCCAAAGTCTTAATTACTCTGCTATTCTGCTTTTAAGTGAAATATCAGAACTTCACTTTCTCTAAAAGTCTTTCTAGCTCCTTTTGAATTTGCCTGTGGGTTGCATTCTAACATTTAAAGAATTCCCTTGGCTTGATGGATAGGAATTACTCAACAATGTAAATAAAAACAATTATTTGAAGAAAAATGCTAATAGAATATATAATTGCTCTTGTTTTATTTTATGCTATTAGTGGAAATTTCAAAACACATACTCTATTTTTGCCTAGGAATGATTAAATCACCAAGAGGACATTATTTTAAATTTCAGGCAAATTCCATGTACCATCTGTTTGGGAGGACAGAAGTTGTAAGAGGGACTGTGGGGGAGGGTGCCATCAAAGTCACAGTTTTATCCTAGGCTACTCTGGACATTAGCTTGCAGTGTGGTCACACATATTTGCTCTTTCAAACATCCCACAGTTGAATTTTTAGAACCTCTGGTCAAAAAGTGATTAGGTTGAAACTGAAGTTTGATATGTTTGAAGTTAATTTTCACCTAAATGGAAAATTGTATAACATCTGATAGAAGCTTGAAGGGAACACTTATCACTTCACTCTTTCAAAGGCCTTTAAGATATTATTTAATTCCCACTGAGTCACTTTGAAGCTCAGAATTTTCATATCCATTTCACAGATAAGTAGAAGAACCATGGGAGGTTCAACATCTGGCCCCAGGCCATGTAAAAAGTCAGAATCAGAGTAGAGATCAGAACTCTGCAAGCTTGGATCCTTTTGAATTCTCTACCTTAAGGACAATGCATCTTGTAAATTGACCCAGCCTTTGAAAAGCTAGGCTCCTTGGTAAAGTCCCCATGGCCTTTGCAAATCAAAACTTTCTGACTTGTATTTCAGGTTCTTTGGAGACTCCCTACTTTCCAAAAGACATGGGGGATGGGAGATAGGGTATCAAAGAATCACAGTGGAAACTAAACTGATACAGAGTACTATACCCCTGATGGACGTGAGTCTCCGTGAACTCCGGGAGTTGGTGATGGACAGGGAGGCCTGACGTGCTGCGATTCATGGGGTCGCAAAGAGTCGGACACGACTGAGCGACTGATCTGATCTGATCTGATCTGATGCCTATCTAGGATCTTCACAACCAATGAAAGTGAAAGTTGCTTAGTAGTGTCCGACTCTTTGTGACCTCATGGACTATACAGTCCCTGGCATTCTCCAGGCCAGAATACTGGAGTGGGTAGCTGTTCCCTTCTCCAGGGGATCTTCTCAACCCTAGAATCGAACTCAGGTTTCCCACATTGCTGGCAGATTCTTTACCAACTGAGCCACAAGGGAAGCCCAAGAATACTGGAGTGGTAGCCTATCCCTTCTCCAGTGGAACTTCCTGACCCAGGAATAGAACTGGAGTCTCCTGCATTGCAGGTGGATTCTTCACCAGCTGTTATACTGCTTTATTTGGCAAAGTATAACATTTTAAATTACCCCAACAGTATTCTACTGAACTGTGTTGACTCACAAGAAAAAGCACAATCTAAAAGCTGAAAATTATGTTTTAGTGGACTTTCTGAGGAATCTAGCCTGGGAAGCAGTCTCTCAGTTAACCCTGAGGGCCTATTGTGAAGAGGTAAAGGAAGAGCCCGGATATATAGGAGTTTTGCAACAAAAACCCGGTAGTTGAAACATCAAAAGATTACTACTAATTAAAGAAAACCAGACATCTCAAGTTAGTTAATTTAGTACTTTTCTATGTATGGGAAGATGTAAGAGTCTGAGCTCGTTGAAATCATTCCATTGATATGCACCTCAACTATCTAGGGCCAGTATCCTCCTTTTCTTCATTCTAAATTCCCTCATGGTGCACATCTTGGGGTGGCTACAGTGGCTGCTGGCCTGGTGGCCACAACATCCTGTGTGTACTGATGTAGCTGGCAACATTTTTTTTTTTTTTACCGTAATTCCTAGTTGAACATTGAGAAGAACTTAGCCAGGATTAACATTTTTAAGTCCCTTCTTGCAAGGAAGAGAGGTCAACAAACTAACTTTTCAGAGAAGAAGCAATTTCTTACATTTTTCTGACGTTACTCCAGAGAAAAGGTAAATGAGTGACAATAAAACTTGAATCATGAGCATCTAAGTGATGGTCTCAGTTCAATTCAGTTCAGTTGCTCAGTTGTGTCTGACTGCAACCCTGTGGACTGCATCAAGCCAGGCCTCCCTGTCCATCACCAACTCCTGGAGTTTACTCAAATTCTTGTCCATTGAGTCAGTGATGCCATCCCACCATCTCATCCTCTGTCGTCCCCTTCTCCTCCCGCCTTCAATCTTTCCCAGCATCAGGGTCTTTTCTAATGAGTCAGTTCTTCACATCAGGTGGTCAACGTATTGGAGTTTCAGCTTCAGCGTCAGTCCTTCCGATGAATATTCAGGACTGATTTCCTTTAGGATGGACTGATTGGATCTCTTTGCAGTCCAAGGGACTCTCAAGAGCCTTCTCCAATACCACATTTCAAAATCATCAATTCTTTGGTGCTCAGCTTTTTTTGTAAAGAGCCTCTTGATGAAAGTTAAAGAGGAGAGTGAAAAAGTTGGCTTAAAATCCAACATTCAGAAAACTAACATCATGGCATTTGGTCTCATCACTTCATGGCAAATAGATGGGGAACAGTGGAAACAGTGAAAGACTTTATTTTTGGGGGTTCCAAAATCACTGCAGATGGTGACTGCAGCCATGAAATTAAAAGACGCTTGCTTCTCGGAAGAAAAGTTATGACCAACCTAGACAGCATATTAAAAAGCAGAGACATTACTTTTCCAACAAAGGTCCATCTAGTCAAACCTATGGTTTTTACAGTAGTCATGTATGAATGTGAGAGTTGGGCTATAAAGAAAGCTAAGCCCCGAAGTGATGGTCTAATCCCCCCTTTCCTCTATGGAGAGATATTCATGTTCCTCTCAATCTCCTTTTGACAAGATTGCAGATGATTTGTGTACAACCTTGTTATTTGACCCATATTCACATTTAGAGTGCTTGGGAGACAAAAGATCACTAAGGATAATTAGAGAAGGAAAAAATTCTTGGAAATCACCAGAGAGTTCATAAGATAAGGAATGGGATGGAGAGGCAGACCAGGCAGAGAGGACAGCTGCAGAAGTAAAAGTAACATTTGTAAAGTGTCTCTCGGTACCTTGTGAATTGCGGCAAGAAAGGAAATCTTTGTAGTTGCTTCTGTTCCAGTACACTCTGCCCCTTATACTCCACTCTTCCTTTTGGTACAGTTATATCTGTTTTCTTGAATTGCACATATTGTTATAAAATATGTCTTAAGTTCCTCTTTATGACTATGTAGCTATGCTTGAAATTTTCCAATGGAATATTATTATATTTTATCCCATTTAAAAGGAATATTATTATATTTTATCCCCTTTAAAAAGGCTAAGCATCATTATATATATATATATATATATATGTTGGTTATTAATAATATATATATTAGTTATTTATTGCTGTGTATCAACTTATCACTAAATGTGTCAGCTTAAAGTAGCTGATTTATTATAAATATTTAATCATATTGTGGGTCAAAAATCTGAGCACAGGTTATCAAGGTCCTGTGCTTTAGGGTCTCTTATAGACTGCAAGAAGGATGTCAGCTGGAGCTTTGGTCTCATCTGAAGGCTCAACGGGACAAAGGCCAGCTTCCAAACTCACTCACTTAGTTTCTTGAGAGCTGATAGACTGATGGGCTTGGTTCCTCACTACTTATTGCTGCCTTAAGTTTCTTGCCAGATAAGTCTCCCTAGGTTATTTTATCACAGTAAGCTTGTGAGAAGAACAAAAGAGATTTCATTTGTTTATTTTTGTTTTTATTTTCATTGCTCTAGTAGGTGGTTCAAAGAAGATCTTGCTAAAATTTATTTCAGGGTATTCTGCCTATGTTTTCCTTTAAAACTTTTATAGCAGGTTTTCCCAGGTGCCGTTAGTGGTGAAGAACTCATCTGCCAATGCAGGAGACATAAGAGACATGGGTTCAGTTTCTGGTTTGAGAAGATCCCCTGGAGGAGGGCATGGCAATCCACTCCAATATTCTTGCCTGGAAAATCCCAAGGACAGAGGAGCCCAGCAGGCTATGGTCCTTTGGGTAGCAAAGAGTTGGACACAACTGAAGTAACTTAGCATGCTTAGCATGACCTTATATTCAGGTCTTTAGTCCATTTTGAGTTTATTTCTGTGTACAGGGTTAGGGAGTGTTCTAATTTAGTTCTTTTACATGTAGCTGTCTAGTGTTCCCACCACCATTTATTGAAGAGATTGTCTTTTCTTCATTGTCTATCCTTGCTTCCTTTGTCACAGATTAGGTGACCATACATGTATGGGTTTATCTCTGAGGTTTCTATATTGTTCCATTGATGTCTATTTCTGTTTCAGTGCCCAGTACCATTTTGTCTTGATTACTGTAGCTTTGTAGTTTAATCTGAAGTTATAGTCTTCCAGCTCTTCTTTTCTTTCTCAAGTTTGCTCTGGTTAAAAACAAAAATAAATGGAACTTAAAAGCTTTCACACAGCAAAGGAAAAAATAAGATGAAAAGACAGCTCTCAGAATGGGAGAAAATAATTGAAAACAAAGCAACTGACAGAGGATTAATATCCAAAATATAAACACAGATCTTATAGCTCAATATCAGAAAAACAGACAACCCAATTAAGAAATAGGTAGACCTAAACAGACATATTTCCAAAGATAGAGAGATGACAAACAAACACATGAAAAGATACTCAACATGACTCATTATTAGAGAAATACAAATCAAAACTACAATGAGGTATCCCCTGACACCAGTCAGAATGGCTATCATCAAAAAATCTACAAACAATAAAGGCTGGAGAGGATGTGCAGAAAAGGGAACCCTTATGCACTGTTGGTGGGAGTGTAAATTGATTCAGTCACTATGGAAAACTATATGGAGGTAACTTAAGAAACTAAAAATAGAACTACCATATGACGCAGCATTTCCACTACTGAGCATATACCCAGAGAAAACCATAATTCAGAAAGACACTTGCACCCCAATGTTCATTGCAGCACTATTTACAATAACCAGTGCATGGAAGCAACCTAAATGTCCATCAATAGAGGAATGGATATAGAAGATGTGGTACTTATATATAATGGAATATTACTAATCCAAAAAAGAACAAAATTGGGTCATTTGTAGACATGTGGATGGACATGTGGAAAGTCATATATAGTGAAGTAAGTCAGAAAGAGAAAACAAATATATAGTAATGCATATATGTGAAGTCTAGAAAAATGGCATAGATTATTTTACATGCAAAGCAGAAATAGAGACACAGATGTGAACAAATGTACGGATACCAGGGGGGAAAGAAGGGTGGGAGGAACTGAGATTGGGACTGACAGGTATATACTATTGATACTATGTATAAAATAGGTAACTAATGAGAACACACCTTATAGCACAGGGAACTCTATCTACTTCATGCTCTGTGATGACCTGAATGAGAAGGAAGTTCAAAAGCAAGGGAATATTTATACATGTATGGTCATTTCTTTTTCTGCACAATAGAAACTAACACATCATTGTACAGGAACTGTGCTCCAATAAAAATTAATTAAAAAAAGATTCAGAGAGAGAGAACAAATAAGACCAACTTCACCATCTTTTGTAAGCTGTTCATGAAAGTGACATTCAGTCATCTATTCAGTACTCTATTCATTAAAAAAAAAAGAAAGTCACTAGGTCCAGGTCACACTCCAGGAAAGAGATTACACAAAGGTTTGAAAGTCAGAAGGTGGGAAATCTCTGGATTAGATCAGAAGCTGTCTACCACAGTATGCTTGGGTTTTAGCTAGCAAATATGTTTTACTTAAAATACACATCTGAGAGAAATGTGTATTTGACAACTCAATTTTGTCAGGGAAGGTTTTGAACCCTACAATTAGTCAAATTCTCTCTCACTAAAGAAGTCAAGACTGATAAACTACTAGGAAATATAGCCTATCCTCAACTCCTCTGATAGGACGAAATATGTCAAAGAGGGACAGGTCCTCATTTCTCATGTATTAGCCCTGATGAGGATGGATCCATAAAGAGTTGTCCCAGTTTTTGACGGTCAGGATTATAAATGTGTGTGGGATGCAAGTGGAAGTTCTCTGGGAGATGATGGAACAGTCCTGCAGAAAGGCCAAGTTCAGTGCATAGCAGGCCTGCTCTGCTTTGAAATCAAATTCAACCTTTTGTAACATGTCTCGTATAAACATACAACAATCAAATAGGGTCCAAATATGCTTGTTGTCACTGAACATAAAATGGATTATGTTCTGAGAGACAATGTTCCTTTTGAGTCTCTTATTTTATAATCAAGGGTGAAAAGATTCAGTTATTTGATTAGATTTTGACTATTACATCTAATAGTAATAGGTTCAGAGAAGGCAATGGCACCCCACTCCAGTACTTGCCTGGAAAATCGCATGGACAGAGGAGCCTGGTAGGCTGCAGTCCATGGGGTCGCTAAGAGTCGGACATGACTGAGCGACTTCACTTTCACTTTTCACTTTCATGCACTGGAGAAGGAAATGGCAACCCACTCCAGTGTTCTTGCCTGGAGAATCCCAGGGACAGGGCAGCCTGGTGGGCTGCCGTCTATGGGGTCACACAGAGTCGGACACAACTGAGGTGACTTAGCAGCAGCAGTAATAGCTTCCTGATCCCTTTTTAAAGTGTGTGACATT
Organism: Bos mutus; assembly: GCF_027580195.1. NCBI lineage: Eukaryota > Metazoa > Chordata > Mammalia > Artiodactyla > Bovidae > Bos > Bos mutus. The sequence continues at coordinate 50,536,051 of NC_091627.1, read as the reverse complement.
AATAATACTTATTTCAATTTAACCACATAGAAAGATTAAGAAGGATGTAGATAAACTAGTTCTTAATTTTTCACACTACATTGTAAACCATTTTGTAACAGCAGAACATATATATTTATAATGATTTTCAAAAAAGAGGAAAAGCAGAGCAAAAATCAGAGTCAGTTTTGAGAATTAGGCTTTGTGTTATTGCCTTGACAGCTTCTATGAGAGCTCCTTATGTCAGTTCACTAATTAGCATATGCTTTATACCAGTGGTACTATATGTACCCTTGGAGTGCTGAACTATAAATAGACCATTGCTTTTTCTTCAGGAGCTTATGGGGAACAAAAATATATGTTGATTCATGTGTTAAATATATATTTATTGAGAGCTTATTTTATGATAGCGATTTGAACTAATCATCAAGGATAAAAAATAAAAAATATTGACAAGTTCCTTCTCTTGTGAAGCATATGTTAATGTCAGGAAAATACATATGAACAAGTAAACAAATATATATTTAAAGCAGATCATACTAAAGTGCAATGAAGAAAAATAAACTGTGTGGTACACGCCTGTCCTAGAGATTGAACCCGGGTCTCCTATATTGCAGGCAGATTCTTTACCATGGGAAGAACCCACCTCCCATGAAGGAGACCCAGGTTCGATCCCAGGATTGGGAAGATCCCCTGGAGGAGGAAATGGCAACTCACCCCAGTATTCTTTCCTGGGAAATCCCAGTACAGAGGACCTGGGTGGGCTACAGTCCATGGAGTTGCAAAGAGTTGAAAACAATTGAGCAACCAAGGCTTCTCTTCTCTTTACCATCTGAGCCACCAAGGAAGCCAGTAATAGAAAAGAGTAAGAAATAATTGATCATGGAAGATTGCTCTGAAGAGATGACTTTTAGACTGAACACTGAAAGATGAGAAGCCATATGAGAACTACTATTTTATGGAGATGGGACAGTAAAGGTAGAAGCTCTGTACAGGCAACAGTTGACTTGCTCCAGGAATGGAAAAGAAGGTCAATGTGATCTTTGGACCCGTAATTAAAAGGAGGTCAGTAGTGTCTTTCAGATCATACTAAAGATTTTTAATTTTACTCCAAGTACAAGAGAAGCCATGGAGGTTTTTTTTTTTTTTTTTTTAAATCGGAGCAAGCTATCTGATGTATAGTTTTTAAAGATGACTTCGTTGTTTGTGTAGATAATAGATTAAAAGGGTACAAAGCAGAAGGATCATGTAGCAGACCATTGAAGGCATCTAGGCAAAAGGTGGTAGTAGTTTAGACTAAGTGGTGGTGGTGGCCATTGGCAAAAGGGTTAGATCCAAAATATATTAGTAAGTGTAACTGCGAGGACTTGCTGGTGCTTTGAAATGGGATAAAGAAAAAAAAGTAAAAAAACTGTTTTCAAGTTTTATGATTTAGTACCTACATATATCATAGCATCATTCACTGAACTGAAGATATGTACATGGTGGAGGATTATTAGGAATTCAAATACATTATGTTAATGTTTATAATACAAATATTACACACTGTATACAATCATAAAAATAGAATAATCATGAAAATGTTGAGTTACAGAGGTCATATATATCAGACCTTTGCAAAGTTGAAATTGGTATAGTTTCTGAAGGAGGTGATACTTAGCCATAGTCTAAAGGAGGGGATGGATACCTCATAGACAACAGGAGGAGTAACATTCCTTGAATGGGATAGTCTAATACTCATATTTAAATTAGCTTAGCTCACTGAACTAGAAAGCACTTGCTCAGGAAGTGAATTGGTCCATCCTGGAGTGTGTGAATGCTTTTACAACAGTCAGTTCCTGCTTGGAGTCTTCTCTCAGAGTCTTCTCTCAGGAGAATATAGCTTGGCACTAAACCACTTGTTACCGTAACTTGTACAAAGAGTTTGAATGAATTTATTAAAAGATGAAGTTTGTGTTTCAATGAAGTGGAAAATATGAATTTCATTATGGTGCTTCATGGAAAGCCAGGAGACTGAGGGGAAAAGCTTGAAACTGGTCACATGTGGCTGTGTGTTGTGGAGTTCTATCCAATTTGTGGGGCTGTCAGTCAATGATGAACAGACACACCCAAGTCTTCTCAAGGCTAAAGTTCTTCTCTGGCAACACATTAGAGATGCAGGGGAGCACACTCACTCTCCAGAGCAGGAGAAGCCTCTTTAGTGAATAAAGAGCTCAGGATGCCTTAATGAAGTGGATGTCTCACTTAGGCTGTGAGGACACTTAGAAGCATGGATGACTGCTATTGAGATTCCAGATGTATTCATCTCTATGGAACTGAATCCCTAAGTACTACATCTCTGTATTACAGCCCCAATCTTACCCAGAAAACAAACACATAACAAACAAAATACATTTTTTCTTTTTATAATGAAAATAACAGTAGATCTAATATTAAAAATAGAAATTCTCTTTTCCTCACATGGAAGGAATAGTCAAGTACTGAGACATCACATACAAAAAAGATGTTATGGCTAAGAAATAGGACTCTCCAGTCCCCTGGTTCCAGAGCTGAGAATTTATTATAGAGAGAGACAGTATCTCAGTCTCTCATTTCTCTCCAAACTATTCTAATTTTCCCCTTCCTTTCTAAGTGTTCTTCTCTGTACATTTCTTGTTCTCTGCTCATGCCAAGCAGTATATCATAAGTGAATATCATATATGTTATGTTAGAACATATTCCAATATGCAAAGAGGAAGTCAAGTGTGCTTTCTCATTTAACAAATTTGAAACAAGGAAGTTGTAGTTTTCAATAGATTCTTATACTAAACAGTAGAACAAAAAAGTATGGGGCCAATCTGGGATCTCCAAATTGCAAAGATAAAATATCTTTATATTAAGGTTTCTTCAGTTATGAGGGTTATTTCTTTAAAGTAATATGATTTACTAAATTTTACTAAACTTAATGATTTACTCAAGGAATTTTCTTTTTCTTAGTAAAAAGTCAAACATTTATCCCAAAGTGTGTTTGCATACAAGGTGAAGAGAATCCAGGTGGGGATGGTATGGGCAGTGGTTCTCAAATATTAGCACACATCAAAATGACCTAGATAGCACATGTAGGTCACTGCAGGGTTCCACCTCTGCAGTATCTGATTTAGTAAGTTTGGGTGAGGTCTCAGAATCTGTGTTTCTGGTAAGTATATAGGTGATTCTTATGCTGCCAGTCAGGGAACATACTCAGAGACCACTCATTTAGGGACTGGTTCCTTTTTTAATTTTTTTAATTTATTTTAGTTGGAGGCTAATTACTTAACAATATTGTAGTGGTTTTTGCCATACACTGATATGTATCAGCCATGGGTTTACATGTGTTCCCCAACCTGAACCTCCCTCCCAGCACCCTCCCCATCAACTGGTTTCTAAAAATCTCCAGAAAGTGAGGTTCCACCCCAGGCTTAGTGAATCAGAATGCACGTTTTAACAAGTTAATAAAGCAATTCTTTTTTCAAAATAACAACTTCATTGGTAATTCACCTGCCACACAATTCACCCATTTAAAATGTACCATTCAGTGGGTTTTCGTATGTCCACAGAAATGGGCAACTCTCACCTCTATCCAATTTTAGAACACTTTCATAATCCTCAAAGGAAACCTCATACCCATTACCAGCAACACGCTGCACCTCCTCTCTCCCTCCTTGACCTTGGAAACCACAGATTTACTCTATTTCTAGGAATTTGTCTATTTTAGGCATTGCCTATAAATGAAATCATACAATATGGGGTCTTTTGTGTCTGGTTTCTGTCTCATATTAATATTTTAAAGATGCATCATGTTGTATCATGCATCAGTACTTCATTCTTTTTTATGCCTGCATAATATTCAAAGCTATGGTCTTCCCAGTGGTCACATATAGTTGTGAGAGCCCGACTATAGAGAAGGCAGAGTGCTGAAGAACTGATCCCTTGAAACTGTGGTGCTGGAGAAGACTCCCGAGAGTCCCTTGGAGAGCAAGGAGATCAAATCAGTCAATCTTAAGGGAAATCAACCCTGAATACTCATTAGAAAGGCTGATACTGAAGTTGAAGCTTCAGTATTTTGGTCATCTGATGAGAGCAGCTGACTCACTGGAAATGTCTCTAATGCCGGGAAAGATTGAGGGTAGAAGAAGAGGGCATCAGAGGATGAGATGCTTGGATGGCATCACCATGCAATGGACATGAACTTGGGGAAATGTGGGGAGATGGTGAGGGACAAGAGGCTTGCTGTGCTGCAGTTCATGGGGGTTGCAAAGAGTTGGACATGACTGGGTGACTGAACAACAATATTCCATACTAGTTGTTTATCTGTTCATTTGTTGATGGACTTAAGGATTGTTCCCATTGTCTGACTGTTATAAATAATCCTGTTATGAGTATTTGTGTACACTGTCTGGACTTGGGTTTTACAATCTCTTGGGTTTCCTAGAAGTGGGATTGCTGAGCCATGTAATATCTCTATGTTTAACATTTTTAGGGTCTTTTAAACTATTTTCCAAAGTAGTTCCTTTAGTTAACAATCATGCTAGCAATGTATAGGGGTTTCAGTTTCTCTATGCCCTTGACAGTGATTATAATTGTCTTTTTAAATTTTAGTCGCCCTAGGATATGAGAAGTAGTATCTCATTTTGATTTTCATTTACATTTTCCTAAATACGGATGAGCTTGAACATCTTTTTATGTGTTTTCTGGCCATTTTCTGTATTCATTGGAGAAATGTCTATCCAAACCCCAAATGACTTTTGTGTACATTAAAATTTGAGAAGATCTCTCCTAGGAGAGATTTCAGATTACACAGTCACTTATGCCTAGGACAGTGACTCTAAAATGGGGATGATTTTGCCCTCCAAGAGGACATCTGATAACTTCAAGAGACATTTTTGATTGTCACAAATGGGAGGAGTCCCACTGGCAACAAATGGATAGAGACCAGAGATGCTATTAACCATTCTATAACACACAGGCTAGACTCTCACAAGAAAGCATTATCCAGACCAAATTTTAAATAATGTTGTTCAGTCAACAACAACAACAACAAAATCTTGATCTAGGGTAGCCAACCATCCTCTTTGCCAGAATCTAAGGTGCTTAGATTCTGAACAACAACAACAAAATCCTGATCTAGGGTAGCCAACCATCCTCTTTGCCAGAATCTAAGGTGCTTCCCAGGATATGAGACTTTCAGTGCTAAACATGGGGACATTGCTGGCAAACCAGGGTGGTTGACTACTCTACTTCACAGGGCTGGGATCATCCTAGGCTTTCAGATGCTTACAATATTGGATGAAAAACAGCCCACACTGTGAAATAAAGACTGGGAATCTGGAAAGGCGGTTTGTTATGGACTCACTCACACTCATCTTTCGGAGTTTTAGGGTGCTTCCTGCCAACCAGGCCCTTGCAGGGAATCAGAGCTTCACAGAGACTTCTCTCTGTGTCTCCACACACTGTGAGCTGGGCTCAGCTGTCAGTGGTTACTGACTTCAAGGAAACTGCATGACCGCTGCTTACATTTTAGGCCTGCTGACGCCTTTGCTTCTCTTGTTCTTTCTTTAGAAAGAGGTATAATAATAGACACAATACACCTGGGGTGGGCTGAGTGGAGTCCAGGGACACAAGCAAAGAAACCATTACAGCCTCTCTGGTTGGAGAAGGGTGGGATAACGGACTGTCAGAAGCAGAAAAGGCCCTGGAGAGTGGGTTCAACCTCTCATTTCATGGAGCCCATACAGCTCAGTGCTTGAACAAAGAGCAGTGGGTTGAATTCATTACCCTGTGGGGGTAGTATGAGAATAATGCCTTCCAATCATCAGGATGGAGAAAGAGATGCAAACCCTTTCCTTTATAAATAAATCCTACATGCCCCCTGGGGAAAGTTCAGTCACATTTACAGACTGAAATTTTCGTGACCCAGCTCAGCCAGGCCAAACAGCGACAGATGGTTCTGTCATGGATCAGAGCAGAGGTTCCCAAACTTGAGTGTGGAGCAGAACCACCTGCTAGGCTTGTTCAAACCCAGTGTTTCACTCAAGGCTTCTGATTCAGTAGATCTGGGGCAAGAGCTGAGAATTAAATTTCTAACAGTTTCTCAGACTTGGAAAAGAGTGAGGAATTCTGGCCTTTCCAATCCTTGCTACTCAGTGTGTTGAGCCTGGGCCAGGAACATCCACATTGTCTGGGAGTTGTGAGAAATGAAGACTCTCAGGCCCCCTGAAACAATCTGCATTTTGATAATATCCCTGGTTGAATTGCGTGCACATTAAAGTGTGAGAAGTGATGTCAAGATTATTTAATCCAGGAGCCCATGTTTTGGCTAATCCTCTAAACCAGAGGTTGACTACACTGTAGAATCGTTTGAAGAGGGCTCTACAAAGGCCCCTACTCAGATATGGGCTTCCAGGGTGACTCAGTGGTAAATGATTTTCCTGCCAGTGCAAGAGGTGCAGGTTCAATCCCTGGGTCAGGAAGATCCCCTGGAGAAGGAAATGGCAACCCACTCCAGTATTCTTGCCTGGAAAATCCCATGGACAGAGGAGACTGGTGGGCTATAGACCACAGGGGTCACAAGAGTTGGACACGACTTAGTGACTAAGTATATTGTCACCCTGCTTATTTAACTTATATGCAGAGTACATCATGAGAAACGCTGGGCTAGAAGAAGCACAAGCTGGAATCAAGATTGCCAGGAGAAATATCAATAACCTCAGATATGCAGATGACACCACCCTTATGGCAGAAAGTGAAGAGGAACTAAAAAGCCTCTTGAGGAAAGTGAAAGAGGAGAGTGAAAAAGTTGGCTTAAAGCTCAACATTCAGAAAACGAAGATCATGGCATCTGGTCCCATCACTTCATGGCAAATAGATGGGGAAAGTGTCAGACTTTATTTTTTTGGACTCCAAAATCACTGCAGATGGTGACTGAATGAAATTAAATTCATTTAGTTTCATTTCAGCCATGAAATTAAAAAATGCTTACTCCTTGGAAGGAAAGTTATGACCAACCTAGATAGTATATTAAAAAGCAGAGATATTACTTTGCCAACAAAGGTCCATCTAGTCAAGGCTATGGTTTTTCCAGAGGTCATGTATGGATGTGAGAGTTGGACTGTGAAGAAGGCTGACCGATAAAGAATTGATGCTTCTGAACTGTGGTGTTGGAGAAGACTCTTGAGAGTCCCTTGGACTGCAAGGAGATCCAACCAATCCATCCTAAAGGAGATCAGTCCTAGGTGTTCATTGGAAGGACTGATGCTAAAGCTGAAACTCCAATATTTTGGCCAGCTCATGTGAAGAGCTGACTCATTGGAAAAGACCCTGATACTGGGAGGGTTTGGGGGCAGGAGGAGAAGGGGAGGACAGAGGATGAAATGGCTGAATGACATCACCGACTCAATGCACATGAGTTTGAGTGAATTCCAGGAGTTGGTGATGGACAGGGCGGCCTGGCATGCTGTGATTCACAGGGTCACAAAGAGTCGGACAGGATTGAGTGACTGAACTGAACTGAACAATAACAACCCAGGGTATACCCCAGGCCAATTAAATCAGAAGCTCTGGTACTGTGTTCCTAGAATCTTTAGATGATTTCAATGTGTCCATGTTTTGAACCTCTGTTTTAAATACAGTTGACCTCACCAGCCAAATCCAGGGATCTACCAGGAAACTCTGCATACCTGCTCAATCGGTTGTCTTATGATTGCCTCCAAATTTTCAACCAACCACTTGCTTTGAACTTGAAGTCACACCATTTGTCCTCCTGCTGCTCAATAATCTACACTGTTTTCTCAAATGTTTGTCCAAGTTTACTCTCTTGGTTCCAGTGCAGGTGGAAAGTAGTATCACCTCTAATATGTATGATGAATGTTATTCAAGTTTGAGGCTAGACCACTTCAAAATCCCTTGTGGTGTTTCTTAAAAATGCTGACTCCAGGTGCCACCATAGACTGTTGAAACAGAAGATTTGGGGTGTGTTTGGGGACCTGCTTTGTTTCAAACAAAATCCAAGTGATTCTGATGCATATAATACAACACTACTGACCTAGACCTTCAGGTATACCTTCATCCCCTTCCTCAGCTTTATTGAACTTGTGGTAAACTTGGTAACTAGGAAATGTTCAGCTCAAGGGCATGAATTGAGAACTTCACATTGGTGTGTTCTCAGCTCCCTCAGAAGAGACTAGACAGGTATATCTTTGGTGCTTAGGCAAAAACCATGGCCTGAGTCAGTCTGCCACATTCTTCCCTGCCGTCCAGCCTCTCTATATTTTCTGGGTACTACCCCCAGACTCCAGTTTCTGGCTGTATTTGTTGTTACCAGTGAAAGTCAGATTCATGGAGTTAAAGTATCTACATTGTGTGGCCTCTTGTAGTTTTATTTTCATTTTAATAGTTTTCTTGTTTCCCCAATAATATTGCAAGTTTCTGGTTACAGGTTTTCTGCAAGTTTTCTCTTATCAGTTTATGTTCTCGGGACAAGAGATTATTTTTCTTCTGAGGCATAGAATAAGCTCTTGGAGGTGATTTTTCAGTACAGAGGAATGAAACAAGTCACAAAAATATAATTTGTTTCATTGGCCTCGAACAGTATCATAGGAGACTTTTTAACATAGGCTTGAAGGTCTATCAGTTCAGTTCAGTTCAGTAGCTCAGGCATGTCTGACTCTTTGCGACCCCATGAATCGCAGCACTCCAGACCTCCCTGTCCATCACCAACTCCCGGAGTTCACCTAAACTCATGTCCATTGAATCGGTGATGCCATCCAGCCATCTCATCCTCTGTTGTCCCATTCTCTTCCTGCCCCCAATCCCTCCCAGCATCAGAGTCTTTTCCAATGAGTCAGCTCTTAGAATGAGGTGGCCAAAGTACTGGAGTTTCAGCTTTAGCATCATTCCTTCCAAAGAAATCCCAGGGCTGATCTCCTTCAGAATGGACTGGTTGGATCTCCTTGCAGTCCAAGGGACTCTCAAGAGTCTTCTCCAATACCACAGTTCAAAAGCATCAATTCTTCAGTGCTCAACTTTCTTCACAGTCCAAATCTCAAGTAGTTTCAAAACAAGCAAAGCAGCAAACAACCACATCTGATTAAGTTTCTCTGTTAGGTACAGGGTGACTCATGGGAGCAGCCTTCCAGGGAGCCCTGCGTGGTATCTGCTGCAGCTAAAATCTTGCTCTGATGCTTGTGAGCAAACCTTCCATGTGAGTCTCAGGAGTGGTTCCCTCCGGACTTGTTCGTTTTCCCATGTAGATAAACAGCAATTACAGGGACCTGTATTCAATATCTTATAATAACCTATAATAGAGAAGAATCTGAAAAAGAATCACTTTGCTGTACTCTGGAAACTATTAATAATACAACATTATACAATCAACTGTACTTCTATAAAACAAAGGAAAACAAAAAACCAAACAGTAATGTTGTTCTGGGGAGGTAAATTGACTTCTGAAGCAATTATAGTTTAAAAGTCTTTAATTATCTTAGATTATTTAGAAAAGAATAGCATTATAAAATTGAGGTGGGTTGAAAATAAATTGCTACTGTTCTTTCTTTAAATCAAATGTTAGACACCTACAGTACTGCAGATGAAATATAAAATTTGATTCATATAATAAATAAACTGGTATGTAAAAAAGTATGTAGATGCTAGAAAGAAATACACCGAAAGGCTAATGAAGGATATCTTTGGGAGACTGGAAATTGTGAATGGTTATTAATTACTTTATATTTTTGTGTATTTCTAGCTGCTGCAATGAACATTTTGCATTGTATTGCTTGCAAAACTGGAAAAAAAAGTCATTAAAATAAAAAAAATAATTTAGGTCTACTAAGGACATGTTCCTTTTTCAAAGTGAAACAATGATGTGGAAGAGTTTCTAGATTTGAAAATACAATCAAAATGAGAAGCAAGCATAAATTTCTATAAAAACATCAGGGCTGGTGCTAAGGAGAGTTAGCTGTGAACTGGAGGATGGCATCCAGCCATTGGAACAATCTCGGGAAAGCTGGCTCAGTTTTCCACATGCCACATATTGGCATCATCCTCTGTGTAAGCTGCAGCTGAAGCTTCTACTCCAATTACTATTTGAAAACAGCCTTGCTGACAAACAGGAAGAATCCAGGTTGTCTTTATCCAACTTTGCCATTTGTTTCCCATAGACCAATTAAGTTTGGCTAGAGGCTCTCTTAAATAGCGATATAATTTTCTGTTGAAGATTAAATTGGTCAAAGAGAACTTCTCTTATTAGAGAGTAGAGGAAAATACAAAAACACTTTGAGTTTTATCAGAGCTGGCCCATGATAAAACTATGACAGAGGATAAGTTTCTCTCAGATGACATCCTGGCAGCACCACAGCCTTCCTAAGTGAAAATAAACCTGCAGATCTCCAAAGTTGGCACTAAAGCAGAAACACATCGGTGGGAAGAGGCAGTTGATCTTTGACTCTGAAACTTTCCTAGCCTTACCTTTGTGAACTCTCCCTGACTGTTGTTTCCAGTCTCCTCCACAATGGAGAAGTACTTTTTTAATGCTCTGGCAAAAAACAGGAAGTGAAAAAAATGGAAAATTCCATGAAAGTACAACTAGGTATGGCCAAAGCCTTCAAGCAATGCTTGAGCAAAACTAGAAGATAAAAAAAGAGTAACAACATAAATCTAGATAATTCCAACTAACACTGTAAAAGTTATCATGGTTATCTTGTAGTTTACTCTAGAGGACTCCAGAGAACTTTTTCCTTTGTTCAGTTCAGTTAAGTCGCTCAGTCGTGTCCAACTCTTTGCGATCCCATCAACTGCAGCACACCAGGCCTCCCTGTCCAACACCAACTCCCGGAGTTCACCCAAACTCACATCCATCGAGTTGGCGATGCCATCCAGCCATCTCATCCTCTGTCATCCCCTTTTCCTCCTGCCCCCAATCCCTCCTAGCATCAGAGTTTTTTCCAATGAGTCGACTCTTCACATGAGGTGGCCAAAGTATTGGAGTTTCAGCTTTAGCATCAGTCCCTCCAAAGAACACCCAGAACTGATCTCCTTTAGGATGGACTGGTTGGATCTCCTTGCAGTCCAAGGGACTCTCAAGAGTCTTCTCCAACACCGCAGTTCAAAAGCATCAATTCTTCGGCACTCAGCTTTTCCTTTGTAACTATTAATATTTCACAGTGTAGCTGAAACATTGTATAGTGGAATAGACATAGATTTTAGAGTCAGGCAGATTTGGGTCAGAGTATTGGTTCTGGCTATCCAACCTTGAATGAGGTAGTTAATTTCATTGATGGCCTTCCTGATGGCCCAATGGGTATAGAATGTATCAGCAATGTAGGAAACACAGGAGACTCAGGTTTTATCTCTGGGTCAGGAAGATCACCTGGAGTAGAAAATAGCAACCCACTACACTATTTTTGCCTGAAAAATCCCATGGACAGAGGAGCCTGGTGGGCTACAGTCCAATGGGTCACAAAGAGTCAGACTCTACTGAGCAACTAAACACACACAACTTCATTGAGCTACCATCTTCTCAAACTTAAGTGGTCATGATAACAAATTGTACTTCATTTTAGTTGTGGTTGATCATAATCCTATTTGCCAAGCATCCCACTTGGCATTCTATTCCATATCCAGTGTTATTAAGCCATCTTTGAATATTTTCCAGCTATTACCAGAGCAAAAAATAGCCTAGAGTAGGTGTGTGCATGCTCAGTTAGTTGTGTCTGACTTTGGGACTTCATGAACTACCTGCCAGGCCCCTCTATCCATGGAATTTTCTAGGCAAAAATACTGGAGCCATTTCCTCCTTCAGGGGAATCTTCCCAACCCAGTGATTGAACCCATGTCTCTTGCATCTCCTGCATTAGCAGGTGGATTCTTTACCACTGTACCACCTGGGAAGCAAGAGAAGCTGGGTTGGTAACTAAAATAAAAGCACTAAATTAATGAATCAGGACCCACTAAAGAACATTCCACATCTCCAGGATGGTATGGGGAGGTTCCATGTGATTTTTTTAAAAATATTTAATAAACTTAATAAAAAAAAAAATAAATAAAGTTCCCCATATTTTTCCAGTGCTATTTTGGGGTTACTATGGACCCGTTACTTCTATGTACCTTACAGTATCACATTTTCACATGCCAGGCTTTATTGCAATTATTCTCTTTGTTCCACAATTGATATTATATTGTGTATCAGGAAAGGAAGATAATATCTTTTTGTTCATAAGAGGACTAACCTAGGCTTATGGTAAGAAAATTGAGCATCACCTAGACATCCTGGATTTTAAGCTAACAATGGTGACTAAATGGGACTTTCAGGTTGTCTCCTTAGGGAAAGGGGTATATATTGCATGTAACAGGGGAATCAAGTATTTAGTAGCTGAACAGGGCACTGCCAATTGTATTTCTGTTGGCCATGTATTCCATTTTCCCTGTACTCCATTTTCCCTCTCCCTCCTTACCTGCAAGAGGGGTATGCTTCTCCTCCTTGTAGAACTTAGGAGTGACTACCTGACTCACTTGTCCAACAAAATAAAGGCAGAAGTATTGTGTCATGTATGAGCAGAAGTTTAAGAACCAACACATATTTAGTCTCTTGCTCCTCTGCAGTTTAATTGGCAGAAGGTGTTCTTTCTGCTTACATTCCGGAACACTAATCTGGATTCCAGAAAAGCAACAATAACAAAACAATGTGGAACAGAGCTAACATTGATCTGAATTACAGCTAGAGCAGAGTAAAAAATAAACCTTTGTATTGTATGTTGTATATAACTAAGTTTGGGGTCTTTTCCTTCTTCATGTTACTGAACTCAGGTTCAATTGCTCACCACTTAGAAGCCAACAATCAAGGGACAAATGTCTGTAGAAAGATGCTTTATTCAGACAAGTTGGCAATCTAGGGAGAAGGTGGACTCATGTCCAGAGATCAACTCTGAAGATTCTGCACAGCCAGGACAATTTTTAAAGGGAAAAAGAGGAAACAATCTCAGTTAATCATTAAGTTAAGAGGTCAGATTCCTTATCATTTTTCCATTGTGTGCAGTCCTGCTGACTTCTCCTGATCTTTTGGATGTTCTCTTTCCTGCATAGTCTGCCTGTAAATTTGCTAAGTGGGTAAAGAGGTCCTGCAAGGTTCAACGTAGTTCCATTCAGTATCACCTAGATTAAGCTGATTGATACAATAGTTGAGGCTATTGTGAATATCAAATAAGATAGCAGCATTTACCAGTTTCTAGAAAAGTGTGTGACACACAATGTGGGTTCAATCATTTGTGTTATGATAAAGCAGTGGGTATAATCTTTAGCTCACTTAATAGGGAGTATATATTTAATTATGTGAACACCTCAAAACCCATCCTCAAAGAGGCCCAATTTTCTCTCATGTCTTATAGGGCCCTCTTCATAATTCTTGTTTTCTGTCTGAGTACTCTCTTAATGGGCTTCCCTGGTGGCTCAGAGGTTAAAGCATCTGCGTGCAAGGTGGGAGATCCAGGTTCAGTCCCTGGGTGGGGAAGATCCCCTGGAGAAGGAATGGCAACCCACTCCAGTATTCTTGCCTGGAGAATGCCATGGACGGAGGAGCCTGGTAGGTTACAGTCCGTGGGTCAAAAAGAGTCGGACACGACTGAGCGACTGAGCGACTTCACTTTCACTTTTCACTTTCTTAATCCTTGGTCATTACTACTAGGGACAATCTCAGTCTTCCAGCAATGCTTGCCTTCCATTTAACAGGGGTTCAGTTCAGTTCAGTTCAGTTGCTCAGTGGTGTCCGACTCTTTGCAACCCCATGAATCGCTGCATGCCAGGCCTCCCTGTCCATCACCATCTCCCGGAGTTCACTCAGACTCATGTCCATCGAATCGGTGATGCCATCCAGACATCTCATCCTCTGTCGTCCCCTTCTCCTCCTGCCCCCAATCCCTCCCAGCATCAGAGTCTTTTCCAATGAGTCAACCCTTCCCATGAGCTGGCCAAAGTACTGGAGTTTCAGCTTTAGCATCATTCCTTCCAAGGAACACCTAGGACTGATCTCCTTTAGGATGGACTGGTTGGATCTCCTTGCAGTCCAAGGGACTCTCAAGAATCTTTTCAAACACCACAGTTCAAAAGCATCAATTCTTCAGTCCTCAGCTTTCTTCACAGTCCAACTCTCACATCCATACATGACTACTGGAAAAACCATAGCCTTAACTAGATGGACCTTTGTTGGCAAAGTAATGTCTCTGCTTTTCAATATGCTATCTAGGTTGGTCATAACTTTCCTTCCAAGGAGTAAGCCTCTTTTTATTTCATGGCTGCACTCATCATCTGCAGTGATTTTGACAGACAAGGAAATCTTCACACAAATGATAAAAATATGATAATGAAGCATGGCACTTTTAATTTATCATTTTATATATTAAAGACATGTATAAAAATCACATACAGTATGATGGATTCTACATGTAATGACTTCTTTATGGCATTTCTTGCCTGGAATGTTGCTGTCTTTCATTGAATCTTTAGAAGTACTATGGGCATAATTAAGGAATTAGTGGAGAAAGAATAAAACTTTTCATGGACATTAAAAAAATTTTTTTATCTTTAAATATATATATTTTCTTGAAATATAGTTGACTTACAATGTTTCATGTGCACAGCAAGGTGATACAGATATACAAATACACATATATTACTTTTGAAATTATTTTCCATCATGTTATTACAGGATGTTGACTATAGTCCCTATAGTAAAGTAAAACTTTGTTGCTTGTTGCATATCTATTTTATAATTAGAAATCTAGCATTCTAATCATACTAAATCAAACAAATGAAATCAAAACGTCATAATTTTTTTAGTTAGGCAAAAATTCATGTTTTCTAAAATATATATTATTATACATATTTATATATATGTATACAAAAGCTTTTCTACTACACTTGATAAAAACTTGAGAAAGAACATAAAAAAAGAAATGGAGAAATTGGAGAACATAAACTAAATTAAATGGGAGCACTGAAAATGAAATAGAAAAAGTGAAAAAACTAGATAAAAGTAAAAGATCATCATATAGTCCAATTGTTTTTAAACATGAATGCTCATTAGAAACATATCTGGAGCTCTGGAGAAAAAAGCAATACCTGAGCATTTGTATTTTTCAAAAAATTTCAAGATAATTCTGATGTGCTTCTGGATTTTAAAAATTGATTATAGATTTTTCTATTAGATCCTAGTTTTGGTGATATAGAGTTCTATTATTTTTCTGTTGACTAATCATGATATAATGGTATTAAATGAGTAATATTTACATAATCACAATTGTAAAAGATGTTTACCAGTTTCTACAATCAATAGACAGATGATAAAAAATAATTACAATTGCAAGCCATAATGGGAACATGATTAACTTAACAATATAAAATAATTACATAAAATTAGGGGGAGGGCAAGCAGTGCGATGTGGTGACAGTGTGTACACAGATGTTTTCCTCTATCCAGTCAGTCTATGTTTTTTGGTTGTTGTATTTAATCCATTTGCATAAAGTAATTATCCATATGTATGATGTTATTACCATTTTTTAAATTGTTTTGGGTTTATTTTCTGTAGGTCTTTTCCTTCTTTTGTGTTTCCTGTCTAGAGAAGTTCCTTTAGCATTTGTTGTAGAGCTGGTTTGGTGGTGCTGAATTCTCTTAACTTTTGCTTGTCTGAAAAGCTTTCAATTTCTCCATCAAATTTGAAAGAGAGTCTTACTGGGTAGAATATTCTTGGTTGTAGGTTTTTCTCTTTCATCAATTTAAATATATCATGCCATTCCCTTCTGGCTTGTAGAGTTTCTGTTAACAAATCAGCTGATAGCCTGATGGGACTTCCTTTATATGTTATTGGTCATTTTTCCCTTCTTGCTTTTAATATTTTACCTTTGTTTATAATTTTTTTTTCCAGTTTGATTACTATATGTCTTGGTGTGTTCCTCCTTGGGTTTATCCTGCCTGGGACTCCCTGTGCTTCCTGCACTTGGTTGACTATTTCCTTTCCTATGTTCAGGAAGTTTTCAGCTATTATCTCTTTAAATATTTTCTCAGGTTCTTTCTCTCTCGTCTCCTTCTGGGACCCCTATAATACAAATGTTGGAGCATTTAATGTTGTCCCAGAGGTCTCTTAGGATGTCTTCATTTCTTTTCATTCTTTCTTCTATATTCTGGTTTGTGGCAGTGATTTCTACCATTCTGTCCTCCAGTTCATTTATCCATTTTTCTGCCTCAGTTATTCTGCTGTTGATTCCTTCTAGTGTATTGTTCTTCTCGGTTTGTTTGTTCTTTACTTCTTCTGCTGCTGCTGCTAAGTCGCTTCAGTCGTGTCCGACTCTGTGTGACCCCATAGATGGTAGCCCACCAGACTCCGCCATCCCTGGGATTCTCCAGGCAAGAACACTGGAGTGGGTTGCCATTCCCTTCTCCAATGCAGGAAAGTGAAAAGTGAGTGAAATCACTCTGTCGCGTCTGACTCTTAGTGACCCCATGGACTGCAGCCCACGAGGCTCCCCTGTCCATCTAGGTCTTTGGTAAACATTTCTTGCATCTTCTCAATCTTCACTTTCATTCTTTTCCCAAGATCCTAACTCATCTTCACTATCATTATTCTGAATTATTTTTCTAGAAGGTTGCCCATCTCCACTTCATTTAGTTGTTTTCCTGGAATTTTATCTTGCCCTTCATCTGGGTCATAACTGACTGCTTTTTCATCATGATTAACTTTCTGTAATATGGTTTTTGTTTTAGCTGCTGTTAGACTGTGCTTCTTCTGGTTTCTTCTGTCTGCCCTCTGATGGATTAGGCTACCTAGTGGGCAGGGTCTTAGTCAGTAAATCTTAAATCCAATTATCTCCTTATGGGTGGGGCTGCACTCTCTCCCTGGTAGTTGCTTGGCCTGAGGTGACCCAGACCCAGGGCTGGGTATGTGGTAGGGTTAATGGTGAACTCCAAGAGGGTTTATGCCAAGGGGGACCTTCCAGTGCCCATATCCCTGTGGTGAGCCACTGTCAACCCAGGCCTCCACTAGCATGTAGTTTTGTTTTTGTCTCCTGTGGGGTTACTGCTCCCCTCCTCTGGCCTTGGCGCATGCAAAATCTTGTTTGTACCCTCCAAACCTGGAGTCTCTGTTTCCCTCAGACCTTTGGAAAGCCTATAATCAAATCCTGCTAGCCCTCAAGGCCAGATTCCCTGGAGATTCCTAGTCTCTTTGTCAGGTCCCCAGGCTTAGAAGCCTGACATGGGGTTCAAAACATTCACAATAGTGTGAGAACTTCTTTGGTATTATTGTTCTACGGTCTTCCGGTCTGTGAGTCACCTACCTGGCAGGTATGGGATTTGACTGAATCATGATAGTGCCTCTCTTCTGTCTTGCTGCAGCTTCTTCTTTGTCTTTGGACATGAGGTATCATTCTTTTGGTGTGTTCCAGCATCCTCCTGTCGATGGTTGTTCAACAACCCTTTGTAACTTTGGTGCTTTTGCAGGAGGAGATGAGCACACATCCTTCTGCCCCACCATCCTGATCTGGAAAATGTTCATGAACATTTTTATAGACATGGGATTTTTGTGGCCTTAGGCACACCAAATAACCTCTGTATGCCTTATTTTCAACATACGTAAAACGAAAATATTTCCTTTAGAGAAATATGAGGGTAGTATATTCAAAAGGTCTAGAAGAACATTTAGTGTATAGTTGACACTCAATACAACCACAAATATTTAAAACTCAAATAAATGTGTCTCTAATGGTGAAATTGTAGGTAGTGGTGTTGCTTTGATTGTTGTATAGTTTCTGTTTAAACTCAAACAATTACCCATTTTTGCTTGCTCTTCAGTTCAGTTCAGTTCAGTTCAGTCATTCAGTCGTTTCTGACTCTTTGCGACCCCATGAATTGCAGCACGCCAGGCCTCCCTGTCCATCACCAACTCCCGGAGTTCACTCAAGCTCACATACATTGAGTCAGTGATGCCATCCAGCCATCTCATCCTCTGTCATCCCCTTCTCCTCCTGCCCGGAATCCCTCCCAGCATCAGAGTCTTTTCCAATGAGTCAACTCTTTGCATGAGGTGGCCAAAGTCTGGAGTTTCAGCTTTAGCATCATTCCTTCCAAAGAACACCCAGGCCTGATCTCTTTTAGAATGGACTGGTTGGATCTCCTTGCAGTCCAAGGGACTCTCAAGAGTCTTCTCCAACACCACAGTTCAGAAGCATCAATTCTTTAGCGGTCAGCTTTCTTCACAGTCCAACTCTCACATCCATACTTGACCACTGGAAAAACCATAGCCTTGACTAGACCTTTGTTGGCAAAGTAATATCTCTGCTTTTGAATATGCTATCTAGGTTGGTCATAACTTTCCTTCCAAGGAGTAAGTGTGTTTTAATTTCATGGCTGCAGTCACCATCTGCAGTGATTTTGGAGCCCAGAAAAATAAAGTCTGACACTGTTCCCACTGTTTCCCCATCTATTTGCCATGAAGCGAAGATGCCATGATCTTCGTTTTCTGAATGTTGAGCTTTAAGCCAACTTTTCACTCTCCACTTTCACTTTTATCAAGAGGCTTTTTCATTCTTCTTCACTTTCTGCCATAAGGGTGGTGTCATCTGCATATCTGAGGTTATTGGTATTTCTCCCGGCAATCTTGATTTCAGCTTGTGCTTCCTCCAGCCCAGCGTTTCTCATGATGTACTCTGCATAGAAGTTAAATAAGCAGGGTGACAATATACAGCCTTGAAGTACTCCTTTTCCTATTTGGAACCAGTCTGTTGTTCCATGTCCAGTTCTAAGTGTTGCTTCCTGACCTGTCTATAGGTTTCTCAAGAGGCAGGTCAGAAGGTCTGATATTCCCATCTCTTTCAGAATTTTCCACAGTTTATTGTGATCCACACAGTCAAAGGCTTTGGCATAGTCAATAAAGCAGAAATAGATGTTTTTCTGGAACTCTCTTGCTTTTTCCATGATCCAGCAAATGTTGGCAATTTGATCTCTGGTTCCTCTGCCTTTTCTAAAACCAGCTTGAACATCTGGAAGTTCACGGTTGACATATTGCTGAAGCCTGGCTTGGAGAATTTTGAACATTACTTTACTAGCGTGTGAGATGAGTGCAATTGTGCGGTAGTTTGAGCATTCATTGGCATTGCTTTTCTTTGGGATTGGAATGAAAACTGACCTTTTGCAGTCCTGTGGCCACTGCTGCTTGCTCTTAAACCAGCCCTTCTAAGTAAAAATAACAAATTTTCTCTTATGACAGAATGTCCTGAATTTCTTCAACAAAAATTACCAACTCTTAGAAGATAAGAGCTTATAAATGGTTGGACAATGATAAGAAGACGATGTGTGGTATGTTTCAATTTCAGAAAAATTATTTTCCCTTTATCCCTCAAGGCTTTAAAGCAAGAACGTTTGGACAACCTTCCTGAATTATAGCCCTTTTGGTGTAGTTTAAATCATCATCATTCAAAGAGGCAGAAACCGTGACTTATAGAATTAAGATATGGGTTAATAATATCCCAGTCTTAGGGCTTCAGATTCTTGATTTTCTCAAATCCCATAACCCTGCATATGTCAGTTGACCTCCCTCTACTTACATTTCCTCTGTTGAAACATCATATTTACTCCCTTTTATATTTGTTGTTTGAGAAAATGTAGACAAATGGTATAAAACCTTTTGTAAGTAATAGCATTTGTAAATATGTTAAATGATACTTTTTAGAAATAAAGATGACTGGCTTTCTAAATAGATGTTAGGTATAATCTTAAGGCACACATACATGTAAGATGTCAACTTTAATGGCAGTTTTGTTGAACTTCATATATTCAATATTTTTCACTAGTTCAGTTTTATTATTAGATTATTTTTAAGGTATTCCTCTGGGATAAAGTCATATTTGTGCTTGGAGTTTTATTGAAATCTCTTGTTAATTTAAATTTGCCTATTTCCTACTGCAAAAAACCTACTGCCATAGTTTCCTAATATTCTTGAGTTTTATAAAGATAGTTTCATCCACAGTGAAACTGTTATTATTCTGTTTAACTTGGAATCATGATGTCATTGAAGAATAAATTATGATTTCCAGTTTTTCAGGGGGAAAGACTAAGGATATTTAGTTAAATTAATTGAACACAGTAAAAGTGAAACGGTTTAATGATGCTGATGATGATACCTAGTATTTATTGACTACAAACTACATATCAGCACTAAGCTGGTTATAAATTTAAACATTTTATCTCATTTATTTTCAACAAAGCTTTCTAAGTTAGATATTGTTACTATCCAACTTTTAGAAATGAGGAAACAGGTTTAGAGCATTAGTTGCAATAGTCAAACAGATCTAAAAATTGGAGAAATCAGGCTCTTCAGAAAATTAATAGATTAAAAATGTCCACAAGCCTACCTTGTTTTTTCTTTAAAATGTTTCAAGCCAAATAGCCATTAAAAAAAATAATAATTTGGCTTGACTGTATAGACAATGAAGCTTTTTTGAAGTCTCAAAGGGTTAGTTTGAAGAATGAGTGATTTGCTCTATCTTGATAGTATGTGGCTAGGAATAATAAACAGGGAAAAGTGGAGACAATTGATTGATAATAGCTTGAAATAGGTAAGCTCTTCAGACTGGAAGGAAGGTCATTGTGTGAGTTCTTGCCCCAGTCCTAACCCATCCCTCACTGCTTAATGGTAGCATCATGCCTTGTGCAACTAGCCCCCTTTCTCCCTAGGATTCATGAAAACCTGGCTCTCTCATTTACTGCTCCACTAATTAGCAGTTTTAGACATGGCCTTTGCCCCTAACATATTCAAGGGTGGTCCTTTTGTTATTGGGCATTGTTGGTATACGCTGACACTCCCTACAGAGACATAGTTATCTACTAACCCACTTTTGAACAGGTCTCCTGGGTGATTTTTTCCCCAATCTCTCTCATGGCTGTGATATCTTGATGGGGTACCAACTGTGTATCATGATGAAGTTTGCTTTCCATAGTTTCTGGGAACCACATTTGCACAAGTATTGGGCCTTTTCCTGCATACATATTAGATTCTTTTTCAAATGTTTCTACCTTCTCTACCAGTATTTTCCAATCTGTGGCCCCAGGGCAAAATTTTCTTGATTAGTGCTCCCTGTGTGATAGCCCTTTATACTCTGGTGAGCAGGGTGTCTGGGGTGTGACCACAGTGATTGCCAGATGTTTTCCAACTGACCTTCTGCTCCTTTCATCTTTTCTCACCTTCTAGTGTGAAGCACTTGAAGAAAGGACCGCAGAGTTATCTAGTAGCATTATTGGGCCTGTAGAAAAGAAAATCACAATTTAAAATAATGAAAACAATTAACTACTGATGTTTTAATGAAGCTCTAGAATTTACATCAGGAAGAAATTTAGTCTTTCAATGAGGGAAATGTTTATTAAGTTTTTTGGGGCAAGGAAAAACAGAGATAACTTTACCTGCATAATAAAGGAGAAGTTCATCTAATATAAAATGATCCTTGGTGTTTTGAGGACAGATCAGGAAAATCGGCTTTAAAAGGAACTTAATTTTAATAAAAAGCAAAACTATGAATGAGTTCTTATATTGTTGAGGAAGGGAGTGCCAGAAAGGCACTATATTAGAAAAGTGACAGGGTAAAGCAGTCAGAATTTAAGACTATTGATGTCAGATACGCTACCCTGTAATTTCCCTTCATTTTCTTTCCAAGTATCAGATACTGAGCAAGACCCTGTGGGGCTTCTGGGCACAAAGCCTTTTTGTGTCTTCCATTTCTTTGATTATAGGAAACAGGCTTCATTCAGCATCCACGAATTTCTCTGTGTTCCAATAAGCAGGTTCAAACAGTTGTTAATTAGGGAAGGGAGGGGATGTGAAACAAGGAGGAAACATCAGGAGAAACAATAGTGCAACCTTGGGGCAAGGTCCTGGTTCCCCATTAAGGTGTATACACAGTATCTGAGTTATTTTGTTTGGATTGAAACTCCCATCACGTAAGAGAAGTTAACAGTTAACAAAAAGTATGCTGCCACAAACTTCCACAAGCATGTAGACTGGATGGATCCAGAAGGTTGACAGATGCTGACTCCCACTTACCTCACCACCATACTTACCTCACCAACATAGGCTTATGCTGCATGAGTGGATTATGTCCATATGACCTATGGATTTTGTCTCACCATATGCTCTAGGAATGGATTACATCCTTTTTTGAGCCATTACTAGAAAATGTTTTAGTACTTCTTCCAGGTTGGGACACACGGTTTTAAGGACATTAGCACACTATGGACCCCTTTGCCTGGCAAAGCAATGGAGCTATTATTTTCTACTTCATGAAAAACTCTGTTTCCAAGATTTAATTCAGTGTTGGGGTACAGAGGCCAGATTCATCTTCCTATCCAGCAAAGATTTATTAATCAATATTATACCAGCTTTGGATTAGCACTTTCTTTAGGCAAAACAAAATGATTGTGAGGGAAATAGAGCAATGAGACCTAAACCACCCTGGAGACATGATAAGAAGATGTAAAGAAGTGAAAGAAAAAATGATAGAAAATGGAGAAAACAGTAGTCATTGGAGTTCAGAGTATGAGTGAACAAATGACAACTAGGATGCACAAGATAACCTGGGAATAATGAAAAAATCTGGGAGGAGATTCAGTTTCCTGGTTGGGCCAGTTTTTAGGGTATTCGATTCATTTATTTTCTTTAAATATTAAAGGAAATCATATTCTTGGAAGGCTGAAGGACTTGCGATTACTTGGCTTTATAGATCACAGAATCTGATAGAGAATACATAAAGTAGATTCATTCTAAGAATGTCAATCAGACATTAAAAGTTCTTAAAATATATTAATGGAAATTAATGAGGTTTGAGTAATACATCCCAAGTCTTGAAGACAGATTACAAAAAAATCTCACAACTTCCCATTGATACTAGAGAACAAGTTTCTAGTAGGATGATACATCCAAAACATTCATGTTAAATTATACACAGAGCAGTGAATGGTTAGCATCCATCATTATTCTCATTAGTGGCATAATATTTCTTTCTTATGTACTTTTCATAGTATGAGGTTGCCTTGTTCATTTGTCTATTGCTTGAATCATTTCACAAATACTTAATCTCCTTGAAAAGGGAAAGACCTAATCTATATAACTCACAGCTATATGTCTATCGGAACAATGACTGACAACATATGCTCTATAAAAATGTATTGACCTGGGCAAATGAAGTTAAAAAGCTACAGCAGATATATAACCTAAGACGTGTTATTTAATGGGACAAAAGAGACAAGGTAAAGTTACAGGTAACAGAAAGTGAAAATAATTTCACTACATAAGAGCATGATACAGATAACCTGGCATCGAGGCTGATAATGAAATGGTTTATTCATTGAGCATAGAGATTATTTTCTTTAATACCTGATTAATATATTGCCTGTTCCTTACTGTCTGTGTCATCTGGCACTACAGGTTTTTTTTTTTTTTTTTTTTTTAACAGAAATATATGGCTTTTTTAATAGAAATATATGGACTTTGGCAGTTATGAGTCTGAAGTGTATTTAGAAACTGCTTGAAAATAATTACAATTTTTGAAAACTTCAGAATGTAGCCATATAAATCATTAGTCCATGAAAGCAGGCCACATTTAAATGCTGTTACCATAGTTCAAGTATTTTGAACATCAATCTTTGAACTGCCCTTTGAATCATCTGAAGAGTCACACACAGTAAAGTCTCTTTAGTGTCCGCATGTATCCTAGGTTTTCCCCCAAACATCAGAACTCAATTTGATGACTATTACATTTTCTCAAATAAGCTCCAAAGACTCTTGGCTGCTTCAAAAGGATTGCTGTATGTTGATGTTGTTCAGGAGACTCTATATTTATTTTTCTATTTTTTGGCCATGCGACATGGCATATGGGATTCTAGCTCCCCAATTAGGAATCGAACTCATGCCTTCTGCAGTGGAATTTCAGTGTCTTAACCACTGCACTGCCAGAAATAAGTTTCAACTTTGTTATTTTGTGAATACATTTCACAGGGTGTTTCAGGAGACAGTGGCCTCACCAGATACACTTGGTTACATTGGCTTAACATCCATTTAAAGTGTTTAGTTTTAAAATCTTCATTAAATGATCAATATTAAAACGTTTCCAAATATAAGTTATAACCATTCCATATTATTAATTTTCCCTTTGCCAATACCTCTGTTGTCAATTCAACACGTAATGTGTTGCTCTCTAGTGGGGACCTAGAAACATTGTAATGAAGATTATTGAGAAAGGTAAACGCATTTATTCTTCATTTCTGTAGTGATGTTACAATGTTGGTTTTAAAATACTACAATACACTGTAGATGAGGGACGATTTCATAAAGAAGACAATTATGCAAGTACATCCTTAGTGTTAGAGGATATTTATTTATGATGGTGAAATTCACAAATTTTTTCAATTGCTAGTAGACACAAAGAGTTAAGGTATAGGCACACACAAAGAAATTGACCTACGGAGAAGGCAATGGCACCCCACTCCAGTATTCTTGCCTGGAAAATCCCATGGACGGAGGAGCCTGGTAGGCTGCAGTCCATGGGGTCATTGGGAGTTGGACACGACTGAGCGACTTCACTTTCACTTTTCACTTTCATGCATTGGAGAAGAAAATGGCAGCCCACTCCAGTGTTCTTGCCTGGAAAATCCCAGGGACAGGGGAGCCTGGTGGGCTGCCGTCCATGGGGTCGCACAGAGTTGGACACGACTGAAGTGACTTAGCAGCAGCAGCAGCAGCATATGTGGCTACTTAAGACAGTCATGGATGCTAATTACATTTTTATTTATTTGTTTTATATCTTTTGACTCACATGAAAGTCATGGTGCAGAAACTGAAAGAACTAGCCTCCTGTTTGAAGTAGTCAGGTCTTTCCTGCAGAACTGAGTATCAAGAATTGAGTTTGTCTTATTGCCTTTTCCTCTACACACTGGCTTCCAAAAACACTTCTCAGAACAAAGTCCTCACTTACTCAGATATTTTTTCAGATTCCTGCATACATAGTGAAGGAAAATACAAAAGTATATAAGTATATGGTAACTTTCACTTATTATTGGTTAATGAGCAGTGTGCTCATTAAATACAAAACACAATCTTACATTGCATTAAGCTATGTATTGTGGCCAAAAAATGGAAGATGGTAATACTGCTCTACTGTACACTTGCTAACTAAATAATGAACCCCATGCTTCTAAAAAATGTGATAATTGAAATATTAAAGTGCATAAACAATAACTCAAGGAAAAAATAATGTTTCACCTAGGCATAAAACATTCAAGGAGAATATGATTCTGAATTTCTTATAGGCAGAAGAGAGAATAAATTTATTCTGGACATCTCTAGTGGGTAAAATTGGAATATATTAAAGATGTGGGGTTATTGCAATGGACAGGCCAAAGCAAGAAGAGCTATTATCACCAGTGGCTTCACAGCTATACCTCTTTGGCTGCTCCAATCACCTCATCTCATCCAGTGCTCTTTGGGTTCTCTTTCCTGGTGTCCTAGAGTACAATCAATTTCCCCATCAGCACAAACAAACTAAGAAAGGACCACTTCTTTGAATAAATCACAAACAAGGGAAAGTATAAAAAGAAGTTTTTGTTTTGTCTGTTTTGGGGCTAAGATCAAAGATAAATCAAGATCTGGCAAAGTTTATACGTGAAAAGGATAGTGTTACAAGGAATAACACTAAAGACTATCTACTACTATCTATTAACATTTCCCAAATAGTTTGCATAGAAGACTGAGAGAGAGAGGGGATCAAGAACACAGAGTATGAAGACCCTGAACTCATCTGCCACAGGCACATCAAAATTAAACTTACATAACAGAGGAACTATCTATGAGATGACCTGAAAACTAGCTGAGATTTTCCATGACTATAGGAGTGACAACCAGATAGGTAGAAGGGGTAGAGACATAGTCTAATCAGAACCCACACTCCCAGGTTGGCAACCTGAAAATATGAAGGTTATGTGGGGATATCTTCTGAGGCATGAGGTAGCCAAGCTGCATATTGGGTTCCTTATTCCAGGGGTTCTGCATCAGAAAGACCAGAAAGTTAGGATTTGAAAGTCAACAACTTACATTATGAAGAACCCTAGGATTATAGGAAACAGGCACTCTGCCCATGGAGGGCACACACAAAATCTCATGTAACCTTTAAAACCAACTAATCAGCCAAACAACCAAATAAACAAAACAAACAAAAAAAAATCAAAATCCCCTCACTTCTAAGAAAAATCTGGGAAACCAACTAAAATTGAAATCTTACCTCAAATAAGACAGTTTTTTAAACCACAAATCCTGTTTCATCTCACACTTTAAAAACAGGAAAAAAAGTCTCCTTAAGGATATTCACAAACCATCAAAAGCTATTTTCTTTAAAAAATAAAAAAATGAACTGTGACAGTTTTCAGACTCAAAATCATTAATCATTAATGTTCCCAGGAGGAAGAGCTTGGGTAAAGAACTAAAACTCTGTAAGTTTTTAAAGTTCTATTTTATAGAAGAAGCCCTTCTCATAGAAAAGCTGGTGGGGACCAGCTATCACTGCCAGGTGATAACCCAAGAATCTTTATTTTCCTCTGTAACGATCCATATTTGACTTCTAGGTGATGACTATTCTCTGTATTCACAAATCTTGGCCAAATGTTATACAACCTGAAAAACTGTTTGATTAACTTAAAATGGACTAAATGCTTAAATGTAAGAGTAAGAACTGAAACCATAAAATTCTTAGAAGAAAGCATAGGCAGTATGCGCTTTGACATCAGTTTTAGCAATAATGTTTTGCTCTGTTTTCTCAGGCAAGGGAAACAAAACAAAATAAACAAATGGGATCTAATAAAACTGTAAACCTTTTGAATGGTGAAGGAAACTATCAACAAAATGAATAGCCATCCAACTGAATGGGAGAAAATATTTACAAGCAATGTATCTGACAAGGGTTAATATCCAAAATATACAACAAACTCATGAAACTCAACATAAATAAACCTAACCTAAATTTTAAAAAATGGACAGAGGATGTGAAGAGACATTTTTCCAAGAAGGCATTCAGATGTCTAGTAGACATGAAAAGATATTCAAAATCAATAAGCATGATTCAGTAGAAGGACTGGACCCAGAAACTGTAATTCATTGGTTAAACAATCACAAACCTCTCTGAACATCAAGTGGAATTGACATGAGCCCACCTCTAAATGGTGGAGAAGGAAATGGCACCCCACTCCAGTACTCTTTCCTGGAAAATCCCATGGACGGAGGAGCCTGGTAGGCTACAGTACATGGGGTCGCAGAGTCGGACACGACTGAGCGACTTCACTTTCACTTTCTTTCACCTTTAAATGGAGAGTCAAAGAATTTGCAACCATCTTTACCCTCCATGGTACTAACTGTAGAAGTCTATGGGAATGTACACAAAAATATATACAATAAACTTCAGCATACACTCCCATTTTCCTCCTCTTAAAGAATGAATCTGTCCATGGAATTCTCCAGGCAAGAACACTGGAGTATATAGCCATTTGCTTCTGTAGGGGATCTTCCCAACTCTGAATTGCAGGCAAATTCTTTAGTGTCTGAGTCACCAGGGAATCCCCAGATAATGAATGATGATTTGGCTGGCCTTGTGTCCTCTTCTTGCACAGGGATATTCTGCGGATTTTCCTGCCCCATGTGGTACTTGACTTGTTCCATAACTATTTGTTATAGGATGTCACTTTTATATACAATGTATTTATTTTCTGTAGAAAACTATAATGATCATTCACATGTGTCCAACATTCACTTTATTTACCACCTTTATAACTGTCATTCAACAGGAATTTTGGTTCTTTCCAATACATTAGGTGTAGTGTGGACTTCCAGCTTCAAATTCCTGAGAACGGTGCCTTTATTCCTTTTTTTTGAGCTCTTTCCTAAGTTATGTGCTGCCTACTTGTTTTTTGTGTTTCAAGATTTTATTTTTAAAGAAGTTTTAGGTTTACCTCAACTTTGAGAGGGAGGTACAGAAATTTCCTATATACCTCTTGCCCTCATACATACATAACCCCTCACGTTATCACCATCACCCACTGGAACAATACATTTTTTTACTGAGTGACGCTATCAATACACTGACACATAATAATCACCCAAAGTCCATGGTTTATGTTAGGATTTCCTCTTAGTATTGTACATTTTATGGGTTTGCACACGTGTATATCCATCATTACAACATCATATAGAATATTTTGACTGGCTGAAAATTCTCTATGCTCTATTCATCCCTTGCTACAACTCCTAGAAGCCACTAACCTTTTTATTATCTCCATAGTTTTGTCTTTTCTGCTGCTGCTGCTAAGTTGCTTCAGTCGTGTCCGACTCTGTGCGACCCCATAGACGTCTGGCAGCCCACCAGGCTCCCCTGTCCCTGGGATTCTCCAGGCAAGAACACTGGAGTGGGTTGCCATTTCCTTCTCCAGTGCATGAAAGTGAAAAGTGAAAGTGAAGTCGCTCAGTCGTGTCTGACTCTCAGCGACCCCATGGACTGCAGCATACCAGGCTCCTCCATCCATGGGATTTTCCAGGCAAGAGTACTGGAGTGGGGTGCCATTGCCTTCTCCGTTTGTCTTTTCTAGAATGTCATAATTTATTCTATTTTGTTGGATACCTGAAAACTATGTCTTTGGAGATCAGAAACTTTGAATGCTCTTTAGTCTAGAAAAGTTTTCTCAGTCTTGGCATTCTTAGCATTTTGGGAGAGATAAGATTCTTGTGGAGCACTGTCCTGTGCCATGTAACATGTTTAGCTGCATCCTTGGCCTCTACATACTGGATGTGAGAAGCAGTACCCTCTCCCATTGTGCCAGTTGCGCTTAGACATTGTCAGACATGCCCCAGGGCACAGTTGGCCCTTGTTTAGAGCCATTGCTTTAGCAGTAACAGTAATTTCTTCATTAGAATTCAAGATGAAAAAAATAATTCTACTGCTGGGTGAAAATACAGATCACATGTAAAATCCTGACACAGAAAACAGAAGCTTTACTCTTTAACTTATCAATACCAGAGTCCTATGGACTCTATGCTGCTACTCTACCCAACCTGATTCCCCAAGTCCTTTCCCTGACCTATGGCCCCAGAGTAGGATTATATATAATCTCTCACCACTAGCTAATCTATTTAGTTGTTTCTTCCTGTCCTAGAGGACATGGGACTGCTTAGGTGGCTCAGTGGAAAATAATTTGCCTGCCAAGGAGGAGATACAGGTTTGATTGTGGGTCAGGAGGATCCCCTGGAAAAGGAAATGGCAACCCACTCTAGTATTCTTGCCTGGGAAATCCTATGGACAGAGAATCTGGGTAGGCTACAGTCCATGGGGTTGCAAAAGATTCAGACACTACTTAGTGCCTAAACAACATTTTTCCTCTTCCTTGCTGACTTCCATTGATCAATCAGAAAGGTTTTTAGGTAAATATTTCCATTTAATTTTCAAGAAATTACATGCAAAGTGATCACTGATTTGCTAGATCTTTATAAAATTTAAAAAATACTACTCAGTTCTGACCAAGATGGAGTTAGCCCAGAAAGTGTATTTTCCTTATTGTATATTAGTTGTGCTCAGTTGTGTCTGACTCTTTTTGATCCTATGAACCATAGCCTGCCACACTCCTTTGTCCATGGGATTCTCTAGGCAAGAATATTGGAGTGGGCAGCCATTGCCTTCTCCAGGGGATCTTCCTGACCCATGGATGGAACCCAGGTCTCCTGCATTGCGGGCAGATTTTTTACCATCTGAGCCACCAGGGAAGCCCATTTTCTTTCTTAATTAAAACTAAAAATTCTCTTTAAAATGGAAAAATGATGACCTGAGAACATTAAAAAAAACAAAAGCAGATTAATTGTACACAAGAGTCAAAAGTTAAAGATCAGAACATGACCTGTTTTAGGTGAATTTCCTACTTTATTCTTTCTTCTGACTTGACTATAATGGAAGGTACCAGTAATGGATATGTATGGAAGCAAAAATTCTTATGGAAATTCTATGTTCAAAGGGCCTGGACAAAGGGACTGCTGTGGTCCAAATCATGTTAAATTTTCTTCTTCTTCTTCTTTTTTAACTCCTGGCATTCCACAGAAGACAAGATACAGTAGCAAAGTTGCAGGGAAGTGGCAGCCTAGGAAGTTAAACTCTGATTGAACCCTCTTCTGTCTAATCAAAAGAACTGTGAAAATGGGTTTCTGCAGGTCAGGAAATGTTGGGAGAATTCTAGTAAGGAGAAATTTGAAGAAGAAGATCAACCAATTCTTTACATGAATCGGTACAGGTACCAGGCTCACTCAACTCTACATTCACAAGACAGACCAAATCAGCAAAGATAAGGCTACAAGAACTAAACTAAGTTTTATGTCACCATCCAGGTTTCAGATTGAGCCCTAAGTGGCATATATTTGAGGAGATCAAGACAACAGAACAAAGGCTTTACAAACTGAACTGAGAGTAGAGCCATGGTCCACAATAGGTAAGCTGCTGCTGCTGCTGCTGCTAAGTCGCTTCAGTCGTATCCGACTCTGTGCGACCCCATAGACAGCAGCCCACCAGGCTCCCCCGTCCCTGGGATTCTCCAGGCAAGAACACTGGAGTGGGTTGCCATTTCCTTCTCCAATGCATGAAAGTGAAAAGTGAAAGTGAAGTTGCTCAGTTGTGTCTGACTCTCAGCGACCCCATGGACCACAGCCTACCAGGCTCCTCCGTCCATTGGATTTTCCAGGCAAGAGTACTGGAGTTGTGTGCCATTGCCTACTCCAAGGCATAGGTTGTACTCTGAACTAAAATAAAACAATAACTACACAACAATGAAAACAATAGAATGACACTTTTGGTAAGATATTAGTAGGACTAACAATCTATACATCATTCTACCTTACTGTGCTTGTGATCTCTTTTTTGCTATTTGCAAATGAAGGGATTAATCTTCAAAATATATTTTGAGCTCATGAAGCTCAAAATAAAAAACAAACAAACAACCCAATGAAAAAATGAGCAGAGGATCTAAATAAACATTGCTCCAAAGAAGACATATGAAAGCACATGAAAGATGCTCAACATAACTCGTTATTAGAGAAATGCAAATCAAAATTATAATGAAATATCACCTCATACCAATCAGAATGGCCATCATTGAAAAGCCTACAAACAATAAATGCTGGAGAGGGTGTGGAGAAAAGGAAACACTTCTATACTGTTGGTGGGAATGTAAATTGATACAGCCACTGTTGAGAACAGTATGGAGCTTCATTACAAAACTGAAAATAGAGCTACCATATGATCCAGCAATCCTACTCCTTGGCATCTTTCCAAAGAAAAGCATAATTTGAAAAGATGCATGCATCCCAATGTTCATTGTACAATAGCATGGAAGCAACCTAAATGTCCATGAACAGAGGAGTGGGTAAAAGAGATGTGATACCAATATACATATATACAATGGAATATTACTCAACCATAAAAAGAACAAAATAATACCATTTGCAGCAACATGAATGGACCTAGAGATTCTCGTACTGAGTGAAGTAAATAAGGTATAGAAAGACAAATATCATATGATATTGCTTATATGTGGAATTTAAAAGAAGGCTACACATGAACTTATTTACAAAACCAAAATATAATTACAGATGTGGAAAACAAGTTTATAGGTACTGGGGTAGAGTAAGTGGGAAGTGAAGGGATAAATTGGAAGATTGGGATTGACATATACACACTCAGTTCAGTTCAGTTCATTTCAGTCACTCAGTCGTGTCTGACTCTTTGCGACCCCATGAATCACAGCATGCCAGGCTCCCCTGTCCATCACTAACTCCCGGAGTTCACTCAGACTCACATCCATCGAGTCAGTGATGCCATCCAGCCATCTCATCCTCTGTCGTCCCCTTCTCCTCCTGTCCCCAATCCTTCCCAGCATCAGAGTCTTTTCCAATGAGTCAACTCTATGCATCAGGTGGCCAAAGTACTGGAGTTTCAGCTTTAGCATCATTCCTTCCAAAGAAATCCCAGGGCTGATCTCCTTCAGAATGGACTGGTTGAATCTCCTTGCAGTCCAAGGGACTCTCAAGAGTTTTCTCCAACACATACACACTACTATCTATAGAATAGAAAACTAATAATGACCTATAGTATAGCACGGGGAACTCTACTCAATACTATGTAACAGCCTATATGGGAAAAAATCTAAAGAAGAGAGGATATATATATTTGTATAACAAATTCACATTGTGATACACTTGAACTAACACGATATTGTAAATAAATTATATTCAGTAAAAAAAATCTATATAACCTTATATTTTAAATTACCAATATAAATCCAAAATTATTTGAAATATAAAAATAACAGAAAATGACTTAATTTTAAGAAAAAATTAGCATTTATTAGATGCTATCTTCGAAGTGACCCATGTGTTAGAATTATCATACAAAGTCTTTAAAGTAGCTACTGCAAATATCAAATACACTTAATAAGGTAAACACACCTGAAATGAATAAAAAAATAGAAAATTTCAGAAGATAAACTGAAACTACAAAAAAGAGCTGAATATAAATTTTAAAACTGAAAAATGGAAACTTAAAGACTTCACCTGATTAGCTCAACAAAGAATGAAAGAAAAAAATCAGTTAAATTGAAGACAAAGCAATATAAATTATTCAGTCTGAAAAACAGAGACAAATAGTGAATAAAAGTGTGCAGACACAGAAACCTGTGGAACAATATCAAAAGTTTAACAAACAGATCATTTGTGTCACAGAGGAAGAGAAAAAGATTGGTGCTGAAAAAAAATTGATGAAATAATAGCTGTAAACATTTCAAATTTGATGAAAGACACTAATTTATAGATCTTAAAAGCTTGATAAATGCCAAATAGATGAAATTTTAAGAAAACCAAGTCATCACAGTTCTTAAAAACCAAAAATATAAAAAAACAATAAAAGCAGGTAGAGAAAAATGACAAATACATAGGGGAACAACAATTCCAAATACTGTGATTTTCTTATCAAAAAACACAGAGACTAAAAGACAGTGAAACAGTATCTTTATAAGTGCTAGAAGAAAAAGACTGTCAATTCAGAATTATACATTTAGAGAAAATATCTTTCAAGAAATTAGATAAACTTCTCCAGTTATCAGTCATGCGGTTCTTAAATCTGTTGCTTCTGGTCTTTAAACTTTACTACCCTCTGGTGTTGATTTCTATTTTTTCTCTTCTTCTTTTTTTTAAATTTAAATTTATTTATTTTAATTGGAGGCTAATTACTTTACAATATTGTACTGGTTTTGCCATACATCAACATGAATCCGCCACGGGTGTACACATTTTTTTCTTTTGAGAAGTTTGCACAATGGAAGGTCTGATTTTCGTTAATCAGATCATCATATGGCAAAGGATACATGATATTGATATTATAGTGTCATAAATTTTCTAGCTATATTTGGTATTAATTGTACTTTTTCTGGATGATTAATATTAAGTTCATAATATGGTATTTAAAGTTTTATGACAAAATGTGTTTTCTCTAAGAACTTTGATCACCTGGAATTGGTTCATAAAAGTATGACCTAGATTGTGAGAAACATGGAAATAATGTTACTCACACAATGGCTAGAATGACATATGGATTGAATGGGTCAGTTTAGGGAACAAAATGCTTTATTTTTCAAACCAGTTAAGCTGATCTTCCATTATTCTTGAATGTCTTTTTCTGGTTGGTATTGCATGTGAAATAGACAGTATACAGAGTGAATATACAACCAATTCCAGCCTTCTTAAGGTCTCTTGAGTCATTTGTTAGCGTGAATTTGGGTTTTGCTGTTTAGTGTTTTTATGTACATTTTCTGAAACTTTGAGGATTTTTGTCCTGAAAGCACCCCGCTCCATTTAAAGTAGATGGCATGCTGGTTTATTGTTGAATGATGAGACTAATTGTCACACTGAGAAATCCAACAGTGAAAGAGAAGTTATATTAGTGAAGTGTGACTGATTGGGAAAGGATAAATTCACCTAGGAAAACGTTAGGTTCGAGTGGAGACACTGAAACAAACCACATGCTGTATCACGTTTGCCCTTGCATTATATGCCTTGAAAACAACATTTACAGTGTACTATGCCATCACGGTATTACCGACGTGTATGAGAGCAAAAATAACAAAATTCCCATGGTTTTACCTGTCCTAAAATTTCACCAGTCCTATGAACACTTGGGACTCAAGTGATTATTACAGCAGAATATCAAAGATTCTTTTTTTTAAATCCTTCATCTATTTAGGATAAATTTTATTTTCAGCATTTCCTCAAATCTTAGCACTTTCACAGTTTGACTTCCACTTGACTTCAAAGTTGCTACTATTTGACAGCTCCCATTAGTTATGGGGAAAAAGCTTATTTTTGTCCATGATATTTAGTCATATCTCATTCAGTGCTTTCTGTTACTGCATCTAGGAGCACTTCATATTTTTGAGTAGTCAGTTGCTTTCAGTAAAATATTGCCTTTCAAATTCTTCTACACAACTATTCTCAAAGGTTAAAGAGAGCAAATCTATCCTTTTTAGGGAAATTGAGGGAGTACGGAAGGATAGAATACCCTTTAAAAAATGTTAAGCATGTTAAAAATCCAATTGATTTCTCACTTAATTTTAAGGAAAGAGTGATCAAAATCTTTCCAAAGAAAAAGAAATGTAAGAAAACAAAGTGGTTGTCTGAAGAGGCTTTGCAAATAGCTGAGGAAAGAAGACAAAAGAAAACAAGGGAGAAATGGAAAAATATAACCAGCTGAATGCAGAGTTCCAGAGAATAGCAAAGAGAGATAATAAGGCCTCCTTAAATGAACAATGCAAAGAAGTAGAAAGACTGGAGATCTCTTCAAGAAAACTGGAGATACCAAGGGAATATTTCATGCAAACTTGGGAATGATAAAGGACAGAAATAGGAAGGACCTAACAGAAGGAGAAGGCAATGGCAACCCACTTCAGTACTCTTGCCTGGAAAATCCCATGGATGGAGGAGCCTGGTAGGCTGCAGTCCATGGGGTTGCTAAGAGTCGGGCACGACTGAGTGACTTCACTTTCACTTTTCACTTTGATGCACTGGAGAAGGAAATTGCAACCCACTCCAGTATTCTTGCCTGGAGAATCCCAGGGACGGGGGAGCCTGGTGGGCTGCCATCTCTGGGGTCGCACAGAGTCGGACATGACTGAAGCGACTTAGCAGTAGCAGCAACAGAAGGAGAAGAAATCAAGAAGAGGTAGCAAAAATACAAAGAAGAACTAATCAAAAAAATCTTAATGAGCCAGGTAATCACAATGGTCAGAGAAGGTGATGGCACCCCACTCCAGTACTCTTGTCTGGAAAGTCCCATGGACGGAGGAGCCTTGCTGCAGTCCATGTAGTCGCAAAGAGTCAGACACAAACCACAATGGTGACGTCACTCACCAAGAGCCAGATATACTGGAGTATGAAGTCAAGTGGGACTTAGGAAGCATTACTATGAACAAAGCTAGTGGAGGTGATGGAATTCCAGCAGAGCTATTTCAAATCCTAAATAATGATGCTGTTAAAATGCTGAACTCAATATGCCAGCCAATTTGGAAAACTCAGCAGTGGCCACAGGGCTGGAAAAGATCAGTTTTCATTCCAATCCCAAAGAAGGGCAATGCCAAAGAATATTCAAATTACCACACAATCATTTTACACGCTAGCAAGGTAATGCTTATAATCCTTCAAGCTAGGCTTCAGCAGTACATGAATTGAGAACTTCCATATATACAAGCTGGATTTAGAAAAGGCAGAGGAAACAGAGATCAAATTGCCAACATTCACTGGATCATAGAGAAAGCAAGTGAATTCCAGAAAAACATCACATCTGCTTCATTGACTATGCTAAAGCCTGAGTGTATGGAACACAACAAACTGGAAAATTCTGAAAGAGATAGGAATACCAGACCGTCTTACCTGCCTCTTGAGAAACCTGTATGTGGGTCCAGAAACAACAGTTAGAACCTTAAGGAAACAATGGACTGTTCGAAGTTGGGAAAGGAGTATGACAAGGCTATATATTGTCACACTGTTTATTTAACTTATATGCAGAATACATCATATGAAATGTGAGGCTGGATGAAGCACAAGTTGGACTCAAGATTTCCAGGAGAAATATCAACAACCTCAGATATGCAGATAATATCACTCTGATGGTAGAAAAGTAAAGAGGAACCAAAGCAACTCCTGATGAGACTGAAAGAGGAGAATGAAAAAACTGGCTTAAAACTCAATATTCAAAAAACTAAGATCATGCCATCCCATCCCATCACTTCATGGAAAATAGAAGGGGATAAAGTGGAATCAGTTGTAGATTTTATAATATTGGCCTCCAAAGTTACTGCAGGTCGTGACTGTAGCCATGAAATTAAAAGAGGTATCAGTCTTAAATAAGGGTTTGGGGGGTGGTAGTGGTATTATTACATAATTGAACTGGTCTTTAAGAGAACCATTTCATGTTACATAAGGATGAAGATCTTTTGGAACAAATGCATGCAAATATTGCTCCTTGGAAAGAAAGATATGACAAACCTAAACAGCATATTAAAAAGCAGACATCTCTTTGCCAACAAGTTTCCCTATAGTCAGAGCTATGGTTTTTCTAATAGTCATGTACAGATGTGAGAACTGGACTGTAAAGAAGACAGAGCAGCTAAAGAATTGATGATATTGAATTATTATGCTGGAGAAGACTCTTGAGAGTCCCTTGGACAGCAAGGAGATCAAACCAGTCAATTCTAAAGGAAATCAACTCTGAATATTCATTGAAAGGACCATGCTGAAGCTGAAGCTCTAATACTTTGGCCACTTGATGCGAAGAGCTGACTCATTGGAAAAGACCCTGATACTGGGAAAGATTGAAAGCACTAGAATAAGAGGGTGGAAGAGGATGAGATGGTTAGATAACATCAACAGTTCAGTGGACATGAATTTGAGCAAACTCCAGAGCTAGTAAAGGACTGGAAACCCTGGCCTGCTGCAGTCCATGGCATGGCAAAGAGTTGAACATGACTTAGTGAATAAACAACAACATTTGCATGCATCTGTTCCAAAAGATATTCATCCTTATATAACATGAAATGGTTCTCTTAAAGACCAGTTCAATTACATAATAATACCACTGCTGCGTCGCTTCAGTCGTGTCCAACTCTGTGCGACCCAAGGGACGGCAGCCCATCAAGCTTCTCAGTCCCTGGGATTCTCCAGGCAAGAACACTGGAGTGGGTTGCCATTTCCTTCTCCAATGCATGAAAGTGAAAGTGAAGTCCCTCAGTCATATCCGACTCTTAGCGACCCCATGGACTGCAGCCCTCCAGGCTCCTCTGTCCGTGGGATTTTCCAGGCAAGAGTACTGGAGTGGGGTGCCATCGCCTTCTAAGACTGATACCTCATGAGAAATATATCACATTTGATCCTGATATAAACCTTGAATGAGGGTCAAAAGAAAATTATCTTTGTTATGTAAATGGGAGGTATGAGGCCCAGGGATGGTGAAAGACTTTCAAGAGGAACCTTGTGACTATCTTGACATGATTTGAGTGTTTATTATTCTAAAGGGTTTTACTTCATTAGCATATTTAGTCCTAAGTAATAATGCTGTCTTATCTTACTTTTGAGAAAACAGATGTGGATAGGTTAAGCAAATAATGCTGTCTTATCTTACTTTTGAGAAAACAGATGTGGATAGGTTAAGCAACTTGCCTAAGTTCAATACCTACTAATTGGTATAATCAGGACACAAACTTCTGTTTGATCACAAAGCTATACCTCTAATTTGTCAGTGTGCGATAGAGTCTAGAAACTAGTTATCTTCTCTTTTTTTGTTCAGGCGGTTCAGGATACTTTTAGTCCATTTCTGTCATGACTATTTCATCTTTTATTAAATGTCCAATGTTATTTTGGCCTTTCGTATAGACTCTTCCTAAGAATTTAACACAGTTGGCATGGAGTAAGACTCCACCTGCCGATGTAGAAGATTTGGATTTGATCCCTGGGTTGAGAAGATCCCCTGAAAAAGGAAATGGTAACCTACTCCAGTATTCTTGCCTGGGAAATCCTATGAACAGAGGAGCCTGTTGGGCTACAGTCCATGGGGTCACCAAAAATTGAACATGACTTAGAGACTGAACAGCAACAACAAGAAGTTGATTGGACCAACTGATTTCAGGTTCAGCTTCATTTGGTTCATACTTTGGATCCCTGGTCCATGATGTTAATAGTTTCCTTGAGCAAGGAGAAATGCAGGTGACTATAAAAACAGGGCAGGAAGTAAAATTAGTAGAATCCTGCTCTTTTCATTTCTTTGAATTTGTGGCTCTTGCTGTCTCTTGTCCTTCTTTTAAGGTATTGACTTTGCAGTTTCTCAGGATTCTGAGTCACAGGTTAGGCTGGGCACTAGGCCAGCAAAGAATGGAAGTCAAGGAGTGTCCCTGGGATGCCAATGCCAAGTG
Organism: Bos mutus; assembly: GCF_027580195.1. NCBI lineage: Eukaryota > Metazoa > Chordata > Mammalia > Artiodactyla > Bovidae > Bos > Bos mutus. Next base: position 50,497,506 of record NC_091627.1, on the reverse strand, counting down.
AATAAACCAAGGTGAGAGCCGTTTGCTCACCAGCCTAGAGTGCATCCTTGAATATAAAGAAAGCTGAAAAGCCAAGTCAGTTCATGGTTGCAAATAGGAAAGTCAAGATGGAAAGCTGTGATGATGATGATTATAATAATGATAATAATAATAATTTATTGACAACTTAAAAATTAAACAAAAGCATGGAATGATACTGGAAGTATCATACTTTCAGTATCAAACTGTAGACTTATTTAGTGGACAACCCACAGTTTTTTACTTTAAAGGATAAGAAACTATATTGATTTTACTGTTTACTCTTTGATTAAAATATGGACAGTAGAAAGTTATATGTAAATTTGTAGAATTTTATCTGCTAGAGATGTAAATAATTTTTTCCTAGAAAAGATAAACTCAAAGATATAGATTATCATCTTGTAGAACAAGTCTTAACTTGTTCTAACTAACTTCACAACCATATTTGAATTTTATTTTCTGTTCCCACATGCCCCAGTTTCCCTAATTATAAACACGTTATATACTGTGGTATATTCTTACAATTGCTGAGTCCTGATACATTATTATTAATCTTATTATTTTAAAAGACTATAGATAATAGGTCTTCAAGTGCTTTTCAACTAGCATTACCATCTTACTGACAGGCATACTTCATTTTATTGTGCTTAATGGGTATTGCATTTTTTACAGATTGAAGATTTGGGGCAACTTGTATCAAGCAAGTCTATTGATGCTATTTTTACAACAGCATTTGCTCACTGCAAGTCTTTTTGTCACATTTTGGTAACTCTTAGAATAGTTCAGTTACTTTCATTAAATATTTGTTGTGATCTGTGATCAGTGATCTTTGATGTTACTACAGTAATTGTTTTTGGGGTGCCACAAACCTCACACATGTAAGATGGAGAATTTAACCAATAAATATTGTCTGTGTTCCTATTGCATCACTGCCTGAAAATTACCTGTCTCTCCTTTCCTTGGGCTTTCTTATTCTATAAGACACAAATACATTGAAATTAAACCAATCAATAACCCTACAGTGGCCTCTAAGTGTTCAAGTGAAAGGAAGAGTCACAGGTGTTTCACTTTAAATCAAAAGCTAAAATTGATTAAGCTTAGGGAAGAAGGCATGCTGAAATACAAAGTAAGCTAAACTTCTTTTGTCAAATAGTTAACCAAGTTGCGAAAGTAAAGTTCTTGGATGAAATTAAAAATGCTACTCCAGTGAACACACAAATGATAAGAAAGAGAAGCATTCTTATTGCTGATATGGAGAAAGTTTAGTGGTCTAGATAGAAGATTAAATCAACTACAATGTTTTGGTAAGCAAAAGCCTAATCCAGATCAAGGCTCTATCTCTCTTAAATGCTATGAAGGCTGAGAGAGCTTAGGAAGTTTCAGAAAAAAAAGTTTAAAGATAACAGAGGCTGGTTCATGAGGTTTCAGGAAAGAAATCATCTCCATAACTTAAAAATATGAGGGAACAGCAAATGCTGATGTAGAAACTGCAGAAAATTTTCCAGAAGATCTAGCTGAAATAATGAAAATGGCTACTCCAAACAACAAATTTTTCAATATAGATAAACGAGCCTTTTATTAGAATAAGATGCCATCTAGGAGTTTTATAGTTATAGAAGAGAAGTCAATACCTGACTTTAAAGTGGCGAAGGACAGATTGCCTCCTTGTCAGAGGCTAATGCAGTTGGTGATTTTTGAGTTGAAGCCAATTGCTCAATTACCATTCAACAATCACAGGGCCCTCAATAATTATGCTAAATCTATCCTGCCGTGCTCTAAAGGAACCACAAAGGCTGGATGACAAACACATCTGTTTACAAAATGGTCTACTGATTATTTTAAGCCCATTGTTGAGACCTATTGCTCAGAAACAAAAATTGTTCTCAAAATATTACTGCTCATTGACAATACGCCTGGTCACCTAAGAACTCTGATGGAGATGTACAATGAGTTTAGCATTGTTTTCATGCCTGCTAACACAATATTCATTATGCAAGGAATAATTTCAACTTTCAAATCTTCTTATTAATAAATATATTTTGTAAGGTTATATCTGCTAGGGATAGTATTTCCTCTGATGGATTTGAGCAAAATTAATTGAAAACATTTTGGAAAGGATTCACCATTCTATACTCCATGAAGGATAGCCATGATTTATGGGAAGTGGTTCAAATATCAATATTAAGAGGAGTTTGGAAGAAGTTAGTTCTAGCCCTCACCAGTGACTTTGAGGGATTAAAACCATCAATGGAGAAAGTAATTGCAGATGTGGTAGAACTAGCAAGAGAAACAAGTGAATCCTGAATATGTAACTGAATTGTGATAATCTCATGATATAACTAATAAATGAGGAGTTGCTTCTTATGGATGAACAAAGGAAGTGGTTTCTTGATACGGAATTTACTCCTGGCAAAGATGATGTGAGGAGTCTTGAAAAGACAACAAAGAATTTAGAATATTGCATAAACCTATTGGATAAAGCAGTGGAAGGGTTTGAGAGTATTGAATTTAATTTTGAAAGGTGTGTGTAAAGTGCCATCAAACAGCATCACATACTACAGAGAAATTGTGTTTGAAAGTAAGAGTCAATCAATGTGGCCAACTTCATTATTATCTTACTTCAAGAATCTGCTGCAGCCAGCCTTAAGCAACCACCACCTTCAGTAGTTGGCAGCCATCACCATCAATGCAAGACACTCTATCAGCAAAAGATTATGACTTGCTGGAGGCTCAGATGATGATTAACAGATTCTCACAATAAGGTGTTTTCTAATTAAATGTGTACACTTTTTAAAGGCATAATGCTATTACACAATTAAGAGACTATGCTGCTGCTGCTAAGTAGCTTCAGTCGAGTCCGACTCTTTGCGACCCCATAGACGGCAGCCGGCCAGGCTCCCCCGTCCCTGGGATTCTCCAGGCAAGAACACTGGAGTGGGTTGCCATTTCCTTCTCCAGTGCAGGAAAGTGAAAAGTGAAAGTGAAGTCGCTCAGTCGTGTCTGACTCCTAGCGACCCCATGGACTGCAGCCTACCAGGCTCCTCCGTCCATGGGATTTTCCAGGCAAGAGTACTCGAGTGGGATGCCATTGCCTTCTCCGTAACAGACTATAGCATAGTATAAACCTAACTTTTACACGCACTGGGAAACTGAAAAAATCATGTGACTTGTTTTTTTGTGATTTTCACTATTTTATAGTCTGAAAACAAACCTGCAATATCTGCAAGACATGTCTGTATAGTCACTTATGAGTTTAATGCTTTTTATATTTGTATGATACACTTTTAAAACAGTATTATTTGAAAAAGGAACCTGAGCTTTTGAAAGAGAAAAAAAATTATTTAAAGTCGTACAGCTAGTAGGTAACACAAGCAGGGAGAAATTAAAAAGCAAAAAGCATGAAGTGATTCTGGGTCAGGAGATGAATTGATAAAGAGAATGATTCTCTCATGGTATGGAGCTCTTTAAGAATAAATACCATTCTGCCTTCATGAACCATCTGTATCTTAAAGGAGTGAGGATTGGAGCTGATTCAGATAATGGTGTCTAATTCTTTTACTTAAAGTGGCATGCCTAATTGTGCTAACTATGTCATGAATGCCCTGTGAGTTAATAAAAGCTCTTGTTAATATCTTGTATATTTTAATAACCTTAATTGTTCAACATAACTTGCTCAGTATGAATGCAACTGTGCATATACTGTACAACTCCCCAGAGCAATAAGATTCATGCACTGTTACTCAAGTCAGTAACTTCTGGGTACAAAACATGTTAGCAAAATCTTATATCATAGAAATTATTTGTAGCTCATTAGCAATTCCATTCATGGATTTGAAATCAAAATCAAAGGCAATATGATATTTTTAATCTTCGCAACATTTTGATGAAGGCAGAGTGCAGGTCTTCCATACTTATTTGTGGAGGAAGGCACCAAAGCTCAGAGTCTAAGTGGATGGTCCAATATCAAGTACTTGTTTGATCTAGTAATGATGTTTTTAGACCCATCTGATGCCTGGGCCAAGGAATGCTTTACCACACAATGCATCTAGGGTGTGGGATAGAGTATTCAGGCACCCATCCGGCTGCCAATTATTGACCAAAAGGGACTTTCACCCTTAGAGATAACCTCCATATCTCTGAAATAATTAATACTGGAAATCACTAAGATGGTGTTTAATAAGTACGGTGTACAAGTTGACAGGGGAGGGACACTAGGTATGGGCTAGTGTTCAGAGAAACCTTCATTCTGAAGATGGGGCTTGAACTAAACTTTGAGAGACAGACAGCATTTGGATAGGGAGAGGAAAGAAAGTGAAGTCTAGAAAACAAAGTTTCAGGTAATCTTTGGAAGTGTCCCAATAAACTCTTTGAACCACTTTGTACTTCCATCTACTACTGAATGCTTAGAACTTATCATAGGCCATTTTACAAAGCTCTCCTATATTGTTTCATTCTTTAATCAACAACATATAGCTTCAACCTTTTGAAGAAGAAGCCGTGTTTGCCTTTTACACCTACATTTATAATCTTACAAAATGGTTTGCTTCCAACTGCAGTGATGTTTTTATTCTTAGTTTTCTGTACTGAGATGAGTACTTCTGCCTCTAGCATGAAATCCAAAATCCTAAGCTTATTTAGAAATCTAGTACCAAGCTTTACTCTAATCTTCTCCAAATGCCAAATTGCAGTTGAAAATATTTTTTTAAGCTGCAAAACCTCAAGTTAATATCCTTCAATTTGTTCTTTCAGTTTCCATGTTGTTCAACATGGTCAAAATATTTTATAGTAAAGGTCCTAGAATATGAAACTGAACAGGACACTTTGGGTCCACTCTCAGGTCTATGAACCACTCCTACTTGTATTCCTGTCTATGTCCTCCTTCTCTTGATGTTTAAGGCTTTGCTTCAGGCTTCTCCGGAGTCCCAAAATGCTGGCTCAGGAGTTAATGATTAGAAGAATGTCAATGTATAGTAACAAAGAATGACAATTGGACCAGGAGAACTGGTAACCATTTAAACAGTACAGCAGGGTCACAGAATCTTTAGTTCCCCCTGAAGGACATAGATAATAATATATGACACACACTCCCAAATTGGATTTATAGAAATAAGTCCTGTACCAGATGGAAACTACTGACTACAAGCATGTAGACCTTAGGCACCAGGTTGATGATGCTGATTCATGAAACATCACCCTGTTACCTCACTACCAACCAATAAGAAAAATGTCTACAAGCTGATTAGACACTCTGCAAGCCACAGGCTTTTAAAAACTCTTCCCTGAAAGTTATTAGGAAGTTTGGGTCTTTTGAGCATGAGCTGTCTGTTTTCCTTACTTGGTGTACTGCAGTAAGCTCTGCACTTCCCTTCCCTCAAACCTATGTCAATAGACTGGCTTTGCTGGGTGTCAGGCAAAAGGACCCAAAATCTAGGTTCAGTAATACATATATTTACATCATAAGATTTATGGTGACAAGAAGAGAATGTGCATCAATAAATGCTTATGTGACACCCCCATGTGGGGCATTATCAAGGGCTTATACCTGATGGAATTAGTTAGTGATCATTTAGTATGCTGTCTTAGAGTAGTAATGCTGGAGAAGCTAAAGTTGAATGGTTCTATGAAGACCTACAAGACCTTTTAGAATTAACACCCAAAAAAGATATCCTTTTCATTATAGGGGACTGGAATGCAAAAGTAGGAAGTCAAGAAACACCTGGAATAATGGGAAAATTTGGCTTTGGAGTACAGAATAAAGCAGAGCAAAGGCTAATAAAACTTTGCCAAGAGAACTGGTCATAGCAAACACCCTCTTTCACAACACAAGAGAAGACTCTACACATGGACATCACCAGATGGCCAACACCAAAATTAGATTGATTATATTCTTTGCAGCCAAAGATGGAAAGGCTCTATACAGTCAGCAAAAACAAGACCAGGAGTTGACTGTGGCTCAGATCATAATCTCCTTATTGCCAAATCCAGACTTAAATTGAAGAAAGTGGGGAAAACCACAAGACCATTCAGGTATGACCTAAATCAAATCCCTTATGATTATACAGTGGAAGTGAGAAATAGATTTAAGGGACTAAATCTGATAGACAGAGTGCCTGATGAACTATGGATGGAGGTTTGTAACATTGTACAGGAGACCAGGAGCAAGACCATCCCCAAGAAAAAGAAATGTAAAAAAGCAAAATGGCTCTCTGAGGAGGCCTTACAAATAGTTGTGAAAACAAGAGAAGCAAAAAGCAAAGGAGAAAAGGAAAGATATAAGCATCTGAATGCAGAGTTTCAAAGAATAGCAAAGAGAGATAAGAAAGCCTTCCTCAGTGATCAATGCAAAGAAATAGAGGAAAATAATAGAATGGGAAAGACTAGAGATCTCTTCAGGAAAATTAGAGATACCAAGGGAGTATTTTATGCAAAAATGGGCTCAATAAAGGACAGAGATGGTAGGGACCTAACAGAAGCAGAAGATATTAAGAAGAGGTGGCAAGAATACACAGAAAACTGTACCAAACTTCACAACTCAGATAATCACAATGGTATGAGCACTCACCTAGAGCCAGACATCCTGGAATGTGAAGTCAAGTGGGCCTTAGGAAGCATCACTACAGACAAAACTAGTGGGGATGATGGAATTGCAGTTGAGCTATCTCAAATCCTAAAAGATGATGGTGTGCAAGTGTTGCACTCAATACACCAGCAAATCTGGAAAACTCAGCAGTGGCCACAGAACTGGAAAAGGTCAGTTTTCATTTCAATCCTAAAGCAGGGCAATGCCAAAGAATGCTCAAACTACTGCACAACTGCACTCATCTCACACACTAGCAAAGTAATGGTCAAAATTCTCCAAGCCAGGCTTCAGCAATACATGAACTGTGAAATTCCAGATATTCAAGCTGGTGTTAGAAAAGGCAGAGGAACCAGAGATCAAATGACCAACATCTGCTGGATCAACGAAAAAGCAAGAGAGTTCTGGAAAAACATCTACTTCTGCTTTATTGACTATGCCAAAGCCTTTGATTGTGTGGATCACAAGAAACTGTGGAAAATTCTGAAAGAAATGGGAATAGCAGACCACCTGACCTCCCTCTTGAGAAACCTGTATGCAGGTCAGGAAGCAACAGTTAGAACTGGACATGGAACAACAGACTGGTTTCAAATAGGGAAAGGAGGCTGTATATTGTCACCCTGCTTATTTAACTTATATGCAGAGTACATCATGAGAAATGCTGGCCTGGATGAAGGACAAGCTGGAATGAAGATTGCTGGGAAAAATATCAATAACCTCAGATATGCAGATGACACCACCCTTATGGCAGAAGGCTAAGAACTAAGGAGCCTCTTGATGAAAGTGAAAGAGGAAAGTGAAAAAGTTGGCTTAAAGCTCAACATTCAGAAAACTAAGATCATGGCATCCGGTCCCATCACCTCATGGCAAGTAGATGGGGAAACAGTGGCTGACTTTATTTTTTTGGGCTCCAAAATCACTGCAGATGGTGACTGCATCCATGAAAGTAAAAAACACTTGCTTCTTGGAAGGAAAGTTATGACCAACCTAGACAGCATATTAAAAAGCAGAGACGTTACTTTTCCAACAAAGGTCCATCTAGTCAAAGCTATGGTTTTTCCAGTGGTCATGTATGGGTGTGAAATTTGGACTGCAAAGAAAGCTGAGTGCTGAAGAATTGATGCTTTTGAATTGTGGAGTTGGAGAAGATTCTTGAGAGTTCCTTGGACTGCAAGGAGATCCTTCCTAAAGGAGATCAGTCATGGGGTTTCATTGGAAGGACTGATGTTGAAGCCGAAACTCCAATACTTTGGCCACCTGATGCAAAGTGCTGACTCATTTGAAAGGACCCTGATGCTGGGAAAGATTGAGGGCAGGAGAAGGGGATGACAGAGGATGAGATGGTTGGATGGCATCATAGACTCAATGGACATGAGTTTGAGTAAGCTCTGTGAGTTGATGATGGACAGGGAGGCCTGGCATGCTGTAGTTCATGGTGTCACAAAGAGTTGAACATGACTGAGTGACTTAACTGAACTGAACTTAGAGTTATGGGGAAAATTCTCTAAGAATTCAGGTTTTAGAGAGGAACTGGCTCAGTCTTTTAGGTGATTTGTGAATAAAAGGGCTGAGGTGAGGTGAAGAGGAATAGAATTGCCTAAGATATTTTCCTGTGCATAATGTATATTTCCTTTACTTTTTGATCTCCTCTTGTGTATATCTTATTTCTATAAAAGTGTACTCTCATGGGACTGTCAAATATATTGTCTACAGTTAATCCAGGTGTTAATCCAATGGTTAATCTTCAATAGGATTAATATGTTCCAGAACTAAGTGAATTTTTATATTAAGCATATAAAGCACAAATAGAAATGAGAGAGTAAACAATGATTACAATTAAATGGGATAGGACTGAGCATGTTCTGTCTAGTGTGCCATCAAATGAAATTATTTAGAACACATACAGTATTGCTATTTATAGCCAATCATACTGAATACACTAAAGTTATCATCAACAGCAGCCTTATGTGGAAAAAGATTAAAGTTTTAGAGCAATACTTTGAAAAAAGCTTAGAATATGAATTTGAACCAAGATGCAAAATTACTGTTTAAGAATGGAAGTGCTCTTAACTTGGAAACATTTTCTTCTCAAAAAGTAAAAAGATGAAGAAGGAAAAAGAGACCAGAGATACATATTACTGCTCTTAATGTGAAGAAAAATGACTAGGACTCTGGAGCACAGAGAATAGTCGGTGTAGAAGAAAGTGTCTTAGTTAAATATAATGCAGTTTTGGGAAAAATGCTAAAGTAATCCATGACAATTTCTTATTCAAGTGTCTTATTAGTAGCTGCCCATAGTTTTTAGTGATTTACTTAGAGTGTTTATCTAATTTCAATGATGAGATGGTGGTTGTAATCCTTGTTGATAAAATAAAATAGAATTGAGGTTTAAAAGCATTTACAAATAGAGATGAAAATGGCAACTCACTCCAGTACTCTTGCCTAGAGAATCCCATGGAGAGAGGAGCCTGGTGGGCTACAGTCTGTGGGGTTGCAGAGTCAGAAATGACTGAAGTGACGAAGCATGCATTCACAACAAAAAGCCAAGAAAATCATATATCAATATATTTTTCCAAGAAATGATAAATATAGCTCCCAGAATTGTACAACTGGTAATTCATATTTACTTTTAGATCTGGAAATTTTACCTATAAAAAGCTTGAACAGATATTTGTTGTTGTTGTTTAGTCACTAAGTTATGTTCAAGTCTTTTGCAACTCTATTGATTGTAGCCCACTAGGTTCCTCATCCATGGGGTTTCCCAGGCAAGAACATTGGAGTGGGTTGCCATCTTCTTCTCCAGGGGATCTTCCCAACCCAGGGACTGAATCTGTGTCACTGAGCCATGTGGGAAGCCCATGAACAGATATACCTATGAAGTTATTGATGATGAGGACCATATTTGATTCACATTAGAAAGAGAAACATTATCAGCATAATTCTTCCATATACTAGGCTTATGTTCGAACATAATGAACAGTATCTTGAGAAGGATTACTTCAATAAGGAGTGAACTCTCTTTCATTTTCCTAAACAATATTCCTTAAGATTCTAATTAAGCTGTGTGACAGTGTATGAAAGCTTCTACCTCCCCATTTGTGAACGTATGTACCTGGAGACATTAATTAGATATTTAATGAAACAAGTATTTCAAGGTGAAATCAGTTTGCAAAATGATGTTTAATACTAAGTTGCATCAGTTATGTATTGATGTGTAACGAACTTGCCCAAAATTTAGTGGCATAAAACAAATTTGTTTTATATTTGCTTGCAATCCTATGAGTCGTCTGGGCAATTCTGCTGGTCTTGTCTATGGTTACCAATGTGGTACAATCACCTATTGCTGACTGGGGTTTGATGGTCTAAGATGGTCTCAGTCTAAGATGGTCTCACTCACACCTCTGATGGTTGGTGCTGACTAGCAGCTGGACCCATCTCCATGTGGTCTCTCATTCTCAACGAGATAGCTCAACTTCTTTACAAAGTGTCAGGGGGTGTCCAAGAGGGTGAGCGGGAAGCTAAAGACCTTGTGCTAAAGGCTCAGATATTGCATAAAATCATTTCCACTACATTTTATTGGCCAAAGCAAGTTTTAAGGCCTGCCATGATTGAAGGTCCTGCTCTTAATGGGAGCATCTACAGAGAATTTATGACCATTTCTAGACTACTACTTATGTAAAACAATTTTCTACACCACATAATGTTACACAATTACTAAAAATTAATTATATCCATGGAATTGTAGTATGTATTGCTTATGAGTGTGTTTATGTGCATGTGAAAATTCGTTGATTAAGGGTTATAAGAATATACTTAGGGAGACTCAACTTTGGTCCATTAATCTTCCCCTTTTGATCCTCAGGCCAATTTTTAAAAATAATCTGTAGGTCTGAGAAATTTCTGAGGTTCATTCTCAGTTCCCCTACCACTGACTGGAACCTGGGGCTCATTAGTAGTGATGATTATAGCCTTAGCTTAGGACCCATGGATGGAAAAAACCTAGTCATTCACTTTCAGTCTTATCATGTGCTAAATGGAGGAAAGAGAGAGGGAATAATTTTTCAAGAATACCTCCATAGGCAGCAAACCTTGATTAGCCATATTAGCTGTTATCATGAAATTTATATCTATTAAAGTTTAGTTATATTGCTTATCAGTTTTAAAAGCTATGGAAAGATACATGCCCAAGTTCACTTCTTGGCCCTGATTCCCATTTGCTGAGAGATTTAAGACAAATAAAAAAACAGTTTTAGAAATAATTGCCTCATTTATTAAATATAAATAGTAAAATCTATTTCAGTGTTATTTAGGATTTAGTGAAATATGCTTAAAGAATGGTTGACCTAAAGTAACTGCCTATAAATAGATGCTACTGTTGTTACTTCCAATGCACATTTGATGCTGTAGGTTTCTCCCTAATTCTTTCCTTCTTTTTCATGCTATTCTCCTGGAGTAAATGACTCTAATCCCTTTACCATCCAGCTTCTCTTCTTAACCTCTTTGTGAAAATTGCCCCCTCAAAGTTCACCAAATATACTGATGTCAAACCATCCGTATGTTTTTGGAATAAACCTTGCATGATCTGAGTGTACAGCTGGGTCCTCTAAAAAGAAAAAAAAGCTGAGACAAAAATGAAGGTGCCAACAATTTACTCAGAAGATGCTGGTTGGGAACTGTGGGGTTTAGTGAAAAGGAAAAAATGAGGTCAGAGGCATTGCAGTACGATATATTCTAGCACTGGCCACTGCTTCATCATGAGCTCTGGATAAAAAAGACTGGCAAGATTCTCAGCTGGCTTTTTTATTTAGCATATATTTCTCTGGCAGCACTGCAAAGAGAAATCATGTCTCTGAGAGGTTACGTTAGAGAAAGGAGGAAGAATTTATCTGCCCAGCTCCTTTGGAGTCTGCATTTTTCACTGGTTAAGGTTTACCCCACAGGGCCCTAAAGCACCCACGTTTCTTTATTGTACCATCTTGGTGGCTGCTTTGGAAGGTAGCTCTCCCACTGCAGAGTGTGGTGCCTCATCCATATTTGAAAGTGGAAAAGTGTCCCATCCATTACCTTTAGAGAGAGTTGCTAGAATGTTCTAAAACCACTGGGCCTCTAAAACTTTCCCTAATAAAGCAATACTCTGAGATTTGTTGTGTAGTTGCTAAGTCATGTCTGACTCCTTTGAGACCCCATGGACTGTTACCTGCCAGACTCCTCTGTCCATGGGATTTCCCAGGTATGAATACTGGAGTAGGTTGCAATTTTCTTCTCTAGGGTATCTTTCCAACTCAGGGAATGAACCCACATCTCCTGCTATGGCAGGTGGATACTTTACCACTGAGTCCCCTTGGAAGCCCAGTACTCTGAGTGCTTTGGTTATTTTCCTTCCCCTCTCTGAGGCATGTGTGTCTAGTAGGAAATTTAGTACAGTCTAACATACATATTTATTCCTACTTACCTGGTTCATAATTGTGTGGCATCATCAGTGTAGTAGTCCTGGTAATATTCTTTGGAATGTCAAAGCCTTAGCGTCCCTAAGAACTATGTTATGACTGAGAACAAGTTAATATAACTGAGGCAACAAAGGAGACAAATTTAATGGGCATGTATATGAATTATCAGACCTACACTAAACATTTTTTTTTTAGCAATAGTTCTAATCTGTAATTCCTCCAAAAAGCCACAGAAACAGAAAGGATGTTTTAAGGTAAATGGCTCATATAAATTTCAGCTGCTATTGGGATTCATTAACAACAATAGGTAATTGTTGGGAAAAGGTATAGAGATCAATCAGAATTTCTCACAGCTCAGCTATACTGCATTGTGGTAGTTTTTAATGTCACAGGCCTGCTTGTTTCCCAAATCTTCTATACAATTACAGCAAATAAAGCTTAGCTTCACTCTTCCCCAACTATTTCCTCCTATCCTTATTTCCATTAAATTTCATAGAGAATTATAAAGTATATCTATAGTTAATTTGGATTAATGACAGGGATTTAGAGTGAAGAGAATTTCACATTGAAGCATTCAGGTTCTTTGGTTAGTGCTCGAGGCATTGTGCACGCACTCATCCATCAATTTATTCATTTGTTCCACAAATTCTTATTTAATAAGAACATGTGGAGTTCTAAACCTAGAACTCTAGGGAGACTAGAGAAGTTGACATTTGAGAGCCAATTGCATCAAGATGAACAAGGAAGATTGAAGGCTGCTCTCCAAGAGAGAGGCGCCTGTTCCTAGGTGGCGCTACTGAAAAAGAATCCGCCTGCTAGTACAGGAGACGTGAGAGGCGGGGGTTTAATCCCTGGGTCTGGACGATCCCTGGAGTAAGAAATGGAAACACACTCCAGTACTCTTGCCTAGAAAATTCTATGACAGAGGAGCGCACAGGGTCACAAAGACTAAGACTCGACTGAGCACATATGCATGCACTGCAAGAGAGAAGGAAAATAAGAAGATGTAAAAAATTAGTTTCAGGGAAAGCTCAGACTTAGGAGGATAAGAAAAAGCTATTATTAAAAACAAAACTCCACTTTGTTGTGAAAGGGACAGTTCTTGTAGAAGATACACTCAACTGAGCTGAGAACATTTCAACTCTTTAAGGAATGTTGATGACTCAAAATATGGTCCCTGGGTCAGCAGTTTCAGCACACTGGTTAGAGGTACAAAGTCTCACCATAGCCTAGTGTACCAGAAATCTGTGACTGAGGCCTTGAAGTATGATTTTTTAACAACCACCCCCCGACCTCCCCACTGGTTATTCTGATGCAGACTAAAGGCTGAGAAACACGGCTATAAAAAATTCTATCCCTTGACTTTCAGAGGTAATCTATGGAATTCTTACATGCTCCTCCAGAGTAACATGCTTATTAGGGATGAGATGACTTTTTTCCTCCATATTCAGTGGTCTGTTGTAAATGTTCATGCTCATTAATTGAGGGGAAAAATATCAACGTATAGTCAGAGTTCTGACAGGCAGAAACTGGAGGTAATATTTATTATTATTCTTACCGACCATGACACTAGGATGGCCTTACGACATATGAAGCACTTTTTAAATACCTGCTGGATTAGTTCCAATGAGAACAAATCAATGTTGAGGTTTTAACTAGAAAAGTAAAATTCAATAATTATGTATTATATTGGAAGCTATTCAAACCTAATCTTCTAGATCCACGATCATTTTCTTCAGCGTGCAAGAATGAGAAATGAAGTTCAAATGAACATCCCTAGAGACTGTGAGAAACTCAATGATAAAAGAAAGATTAAATTATGTACTGAGGCAGAAAAACCCACTAGGGTAGAAAAAGATCTCAGATGTTTTAGAATGATGTTAAACAACAAAACAATACAATACACAACAAACCCCTTGTTTTGTTAAGAATTCATGCATATATAATACTACATTTTAGAAAACAGTGTGAAGACATGTTGTAAAGATGAGGCATAAGAATAACTTTTTGTTAAAGCAATGACCATGATTATGTGATTGCTTACTATATGTTGGGCTTTATGTTAAGACTGTTGTTTATGTTATCACATGGAAGAATGTCAGGTAGGTGTTATACGTTCTATGGAAGGGAAAACTGAGAATCAGGGAGATTAAGGGTTTACCCAAGGTCATGAGGTAGTAAGCAGTCTAGTATGAGGACTCCACCTAAGTATGCCTTGCTGTGCTGTGCTTTTTGCATTTTTTTTTCCCTTGGTGATGGACTTGATCACTACCTCCTATACAATGTTATGAACCTCCATTCATAGTTCTTCAGGCACTCGTCTATCAGATCTAATCCCTTGAATCTATTTGTCACTTCCACTCTATAATCATAAGGGATGGATTTAGGTCATACCTGAATGGGCTAGTGGTTTTCCCTACTTTCTTCAATTTAAGTCTGAATTTGGCAATAAGGAGTTCATGATCTGAGCCACAGTCAGCTCCCGGTCTTATTTTTGCTGACTGTATAGAGTTTCTCCATCTTTGGCTGCAAAGAATATAGTCAATCTGATTTCAGTGTTGACCATCTGGTGATTTCCATGTGTAGTCTTCTCTTGTGTTGTTGGAAGAGGGTGTCTGCTATGACCAGCGCGTTCTCTTGGCAAAACTCTATCAGCCTTTGCCCTGCTTCATTCTGTACTCCAAAGCCAAATTTGCCTGTTACTCCAGGTTTTTCTTGACTTCCTATTTTTGCATTCTAGTCCCCTATAACGAAAAGGACCTCTTTTTTGGGTGTTAGTTCTAGGTCTTCTGGGTCTTCATAGAACCATTCAACTTCAGCTTCTTCAGCATTATTGGTCAGGGTATAGACTTGGATTACTGTGATATTGAATGGTTTGCTTGGAAATGAACAGAGATCATTCTGTTGTTTTTGAGATTGCATCCAAGTACTTAAGCAAGAGAGTTGCAGAAAAACATCTACTTCTGCTTTATTGACTATGCCAAAGCCTTTGACTGTGTGGATCACAACAAACTGGAAAGTTCTGAAAGAGATGCGAATACCAGACTACCTGATCTGCCTCCTGAGAAATCTGTATGCAGGTAAAGAAGCAAAAGTTAGAACTGGACATGGAACAACAGACTGTTTCCAAATTGGGAAAGGAGTACGTCAAGGCCATATAATCAACCTGCTCATTTTACTTATATGCAGAGTACATCATGAGAAACGCTGGGCTGGCAGAAGCACAAGCTGGAAACAAGATTGCTGGGAGAAATATCAATAACCTCAGATATGCAGATGACACCACCCTTATGGCAGAAAATGAAGAAGAACTAAAGAGCCTCTTGATGAAAGTGAAAGAGGAGAGTGAAAAAGTTGGCTTAAAGCTCAACATTCAGAAAACGAAGATCATGGCATCTGGTCCCACCACTGCATGGCAAATAGATGGGGAAACAGTGGAAACAGTGACAGAGTTTATTTTTTGGGCTCCAAAATCACTGCAGATGGTGACTGAAGCCATAAAATTAAAAGACTCTTGCTCCTTGGAAGAAAAGTTATAGCAACCTAAACAGCATATTACAAAGCAGAGACATTACTTTGCCAACAAAGGTCTGTCTAGTAAAAGCTATAGTTTTTCCAGTAGTCCTGTATGGATGTGAGAGTCAGACTATAAAGAAAGCTGAGCACCGAAGAATTGATACTTTTGAACTGTGGTGTTGGAGAAAACTCTTGAGAGTCCCTTGGACTGCAAGGAGATCCATCCCGTCCATCCTGAAGGAAATCAGTCCTGAATACTCCTTGGAAGGACTGATGCTGAAGCTGAAACTCCAATACTTTGGCCACCTGATGTGAAGAACTGACTCACTGAAAAGACCCTGATGCTGGGAAAGATTGAAGGTGGGAAGAGAAGGGGATGACAGAAGATGAGATGGTTGGATGGCATCACTGACTCAATGGATATGAGTTTGAGTAAGCTCTGAGAGTTGGTGATGGAGAGGGAAGCCTGGTGTGCTGCAGTCCATGAGGTTGCAAAGAGTTGGACACAACTGAGCGACTGAACTGAACTGAACTGTGCTGTGCTTAGTTGCTCAGTCATGTCCAACTCTTTGTGACACCATGAAATATAGCCCACCCAACTCCTCCAACCAAGGAATTGTTCAGGCAAGAATACTAGAATGGGCAGTCATTCCCTTCTTCAGGGGATCTTCCCAACCACAGGGATTGAACCCTCCTGGTCTCTTGCATTGCGGGCAGATTCCCTACTGTCTGAGGTACCAGGAAAGCCTATTACCTTTGGTAGTAAATATGTAGAGTTAATCCTCTATCTCATCAGAGCTTCTTCAAGGACACATTTCTAAGACCTTCAGCCAGCTATGCTTTAACCTTTCCAGAGCTGATGTGAAATCCAGGACAACCATGTATGCTGCCAGGAGCGTTCCTATGCTTAAGGTTCCCCTTCAGGTAGTAGTAAATGAGAACAGAATATATCCAGTTATTGTTAGAAGTGAAAAAAACAAAAACAGAAATAGAAAATGTGTTCACAGCCTGGCCCTGAATGCAGTATCATGCACATAAAGGCTATATCTCCACCGGAACTCCCCACTGGTGAGTAAACCAATGGGGGACTGATTGCTCAGCCCCATAATGATCAATGGTACAAAGTTGTGTACCCACATCTAGAGACCACAATAGAAAGTGGCATTTGGATTATAAGATTTCTGTCAGCAATTGAACTAAATGACATGGGTCAGTGGTTTCCCTTTGTTAGAACTTGAGCCAAGGGGAGCTGAATGACCCTGAGCAGAGAAAGTGGTGCCTGGGAGTCTAGGCAGCCCGGCAGCACTTGAAAAAAGTCAGAAAATTAAAGGGAAAAGTGTGATATGGGAAGTGATCCTGCAGGGAGCAGGGCTTTATGGTCATTTAAACCTATATTTGATCTAAAACAATCCATCTCATGGTTTGGAGCTGGGAGGAAGAATGGGTATGACTAAGTTCTGTGAGCAAAGGAAAGCCCTGAGGTGTGTCCATGCTTGCCAGCATTACCTCCAGCTTGTTATTGGGAATTCAGAGCTTGGTGGAACAGCTTTCTCTTTTTCAGTGAGCATCTTCTTTCATTCCACTATTACTCACCTGTATATTTCATACTGTTGGAGGAACTCAGCCCAGATAAGGGGCTGCCAAACTTTTTCCATAAAGGCCCGGATATTAATAGTAAATATTATAAGCTCCATGATTATACAGTTGCTACATTATTATTCAGTTTTGCTAGTGTAACATGAAAGGAAGATATTCCGCGGACAGAGGAACCTGGCAGGCTACAGTCCATGGGGTCACAAAGAGTTGGACACAAATGAGGAAGACATAAGCAGTACATAAACACGAGAGTATTCTGTTTTTGAATTATACTTCATTTTAAAAACTAGCAGTCCTAATTTGGCCCATAGGCGATAGTTTGCTGACCTCGGCTCTAGTTTTGGTTTCTAAGTCTTCTATGACTGATAATAATAGAGGACATAAATATCATAAAATCCATTGTACTTTTTAACAATGATGCTGCCATCTGGTGTTCTAGTGTCATGAGTGGCCTCCTTTGACTCACTTAGCTGGAGTTGGGTAGTGCTTCAGGTAAACTTGTGACCAATACTGCTATCCTACTGGACCCAACCTTAAAAGTAAGTTTTCCTCAGTGGGCTTTTGACCTAGAACAATGCTTCCCCAAATTTTGACCCTATTCTTATCCAAATCTTTCTCCTATAGTTCAAAGGTAAGGTCATGATTTTCTTTAGGTCACCTGTAAAAAGTATGTGAGGTTTTCCTGGTTAAATCTACAAAATTCATAAAGCAATGAAATATATTCAGAATTGGATTCAACCATCTGGAAATTCCTCAAAATGCCATTTAACTAAAAGCTGTTTATTTGGAGAAAAAAATTAATTTATATTTCTTATGATTTCATTTTTTAGAAAGTTATGAAAAGGAACTTCTGCTGCATAAAATATCATTAAAGATAATAAGAAAGAAAGAGCTTGGAAACATGAATCAACAGAGGACTTGAGGGGAAATGATGACATCCTATAAGATTTCCATTGTGTTTAAGAACAGTTGGATAGAATCATGTAAGAAACCCGAGAAAGCAGTTTTCTTTCCAAAGAAGACAAATATGAAAAGAGCAACTAAAATTTTAGGAAAAGGTAAAAATATTTCTGTTTATATTTGAGGCATGTAAATTAACAACCAAAGAAAAAAACCTGACATTTGGTCCAAGGACGACAGATCATTTAACAAGATCATACTTTCTCTTGGGTTACCTAAGTGACTGAAAAAATAATAAGCTAGGATTTCAGACATGAGCATAATCTTTTTCTCAGATTTTACCCATTCTCTGCTTTAGTATATTTTTGAGCTTTTTTGAAGATTCTCTGCCTTAGGGATGCTTCTTAAAAATCTCAATGTTGTACAGTGGAAATTAATACAACATTGTAAAGCAATAATATCCCAATTAAAATAATAAAAATTACCTAGCCATCAGCTTTATTCTAAAGCTACTGAGTTAGAATTTCTGGGTATGGTAACTTGGATACATGTAATGTTAATGGATACTTTAGTGCATCTCAGCCACACTGAAGCCTGAGCACTACTCTTATTCCCGCTTTGTTGACCAAAAACTCTCCCCTATTCCTTGGACAAGCGTTGCTCAGCAACAACTCTGAAAAAGGCACTGTTAAAGATTGAATTGCTTCCCACCACCAAACCAAATTTACATGTGAAAGCCCTAACTTCAAAGTTAATGTGGCCCTTAAAGAGGCAATTAAGGTTACATAAGACTATAAACATGGGCTTTAATCCAATTTTGTGTGTCCTCTGTCGTGTCCAACTCTTTGTGACCCCATGAACTGTAGCCTGCCAGGTTCCTATGTCTATGAGATTTTCCAGGCAAGAATACTAGAGTGGCTTGCCATTTCCTCCTCCAGAGGATCCTCCTGACCCAGGGGTTGAACCTGTGATCCTTGGCCTCCTGCAGTGGCAGGTGGATTCTTTACCACTGTGCCACTCAGGCTTTCCTGGTGGTTCAGATGGTAAAGAATCTGCCTGCAATGCAGGAGACTCGGGTTTGATTCCTGGGTTAGAAAAATTCCCCTGGAGATGGGAATGGCTACCCACTTCAGTACGCTTGCCTGGAGATTCAGGAGACTGGTAGGCTATAGTCTGTGGAGTCTCAAAATGTTGGGTATGACTGAGTGAATCCAATTTTACTGGCATTTTAATAAGAAGAGGACCTTTGGCCAGGCAAAGAGGACACGATTGATATGTATGCACAAAGGAAGACCATGTGAACATAAAGAAGGAGCAGTCTGCAAGCGAAGGAGAGAGACCTCAGGAAAAACAAACCTGCTAACATTTGATCTTGGATTTCTAGCCTCTAGAGCTGTGAGAAGATAAATTTCTCATTGAACTTGATTTCTGTGCCAATGCTTTATGTAATCAAATTGCATCCATTCAATGACCCTCAGAAATAATATTTATTATCATCCCCATTCTATAGATGAAGAAATAGAGGTTCCAATGACCTGAATTTGCTGGCTAACAAGAAAAAGTTATCCAGCAAATAAGAAGCAAATTAAGGCATTAAAGCCAGGTCTTACTATTGCCATAGGTGATATTCTCAAGAACTTGAGTGAGCACCAAGTACTCAGCAGATCAGGGCAGGTGGGTAGAGCTCTGTGGTTGACCAGATAGAATGTTCTTCTATGCTGAGAGTGCACTCAACACAACACACAGCTGTTGGCCTAGCTAGTTATGAGGACAGCAGCAAAGTTTAGAACATCTCATGTTTGTGCTGCTACCAGGTCATCCCATGCAACAAGGGCTGATAAGAGGGACTAAGGAAGCCTAGAGGTATAGTCTTATGCCCTATAGTCTAGTATAAGGTGTGGACACAGTCTCTCCCATCAGCCTTCTTTAGAGCTCCTTTGAGCCTTCCTGTGTTGTACTTTGCTCAGCCATGTCAGTCGTGTCCGACTCTTTGCAACCCTGTGGACTGTAGCCCTCCATGCGTCTCTATACATGGGATTCTCCAGGCAAGAATACTGGAGTGAGTTGCAGTGCCCTCCTCCATGGGATCTTCTTGAACCAGGGATGGAATCCAGGTCTCTTGCATTGTAGGCAGATTCTTTACTGTCTAAGCCACCAAAGAAGACCTTGGGCCTTCTTGTGACGAGGCAAATACAATAAAACAGCAATCTAGAGCTGGAATCTCACTAGGAGCTTATAAATCTCCATCAGGTAATGATGTCTTCAACAGCAGGTAAAATATCACAATATAGTGTGGAAAGGTTTATAAAGTTGGACAACAAACTAAATATTTGGTTTAGTTGTTTGTAGGGAGAAGGCAATGGCACCCCACTCCAATACTCTTGCCTGGAAAATCCCATAGATGGAGGAGCCTGGTAGGCTGCAGTCCATGGGGTTGCTAAGAGTTGGACACGACTGAGCAACTTCACTCTCACTCTTCACTTTCATGCATTGGAGAAGGAAATGGCAACCCACTCCAGTGTTCTTGCCTTGAGAATCCCAGGGACGGAGGAGCCTGGTGGGCTATCATCTATGGGGTCGCACAAAGTCGGACACGACTGAAGCGACTTAGCAGCAGTAGCAGCAGCAGCAGGGAGATAGCAAAGCATAGTGCTTAAAATGTGCGGGTGCTGAAATCAGATTGTTGGAATTTGAAATCTTAGTTCTGCTACCCTAAAACTTTCGGCAAGTTATTAGTCTAAGACACAGTTTCCTCATCTATAAAACTGAGCTAATAACTGTATGTACATCATAGGTTTATTATATATATTGAGACAGTTCAATGAAATGATCCACTGTAAAGACTCCTCCAATGTTAGTGTAAGTGACAATTGTGATGCCAGGTAGATATTTCTACAGCTCTGGAGAAAGACTATTAGGCCTGATAGAAGGGAGAGGAATTGGGAAAGTGGACAGTAGAGTATACTGAAGTGGGGATTAGAACCCTCTTCCTTAGTTTTTTGACTTCCTCTTTCTTCTACTGTTTTAGTCCCTGGTTTCCTCTCTGGATACCACTTTAGGAACTTCGATTTTCTTCATTAATGATTTAATCAACTAATTCAACCATATGTTCTTTCATTTCTTCATTAAAGTTGCTGAGCATTAGTTTCCTTGTAGGTTACAGGAATGATAGGATGATAGTTTAACTTCTAAAGATACAAATATGAGTTTTGCACTAACATCCATGGTTTAGGAAGATCTGTCAAGTACATTGTCAAGTCTGGGAGGATATAGTAATCCTGGAATATAGACAAAACTGGTTATCATGCCTTTTCTATATAAGAAAACCAAAGCTAGTTACTACATAAATGTTAACAGGTATTGCTTGGGGACTTACTCTGATGCCATTGAACAATGTCCAAGTGTTACTCAAGTAGCAGCTATATCAAGTCATGTGTTATGATGCAATAAGAAAACCATAAATTCACTGTAGGGGTTTAAAATAGAGAAAAAATTATCTCATCTGAATGAAGTAATCATGGAAGATTTAATGGAGGAGGTGGGATTGAAACTATAATTTGATGAAACAGAAGAAAACTCTGTTTCTGAAAATCAGAAATCTAAATTTGGGCCTGAAGTAAATTTATGTGACATTTAAAAGATAGTCAGGTTCAGTCTTCTAGAGATCATGCTTCCAATTGCTTATAAATAGATGAAATTCAATATAATTATCAGTTGGGCTCTGTTTAGTGGCTTGTTTATTGCTATTTAAGCAATCAAGTTTTAAATAAAACATGAAAAGAGAAATGCAAAATGATGCCAATGGAAATAAATAAAACTTAATTAGTTTCCAGGTACACACCTCTTATTTGGGCCTCCAGCTGGCTTTCTTTATGGTCCTTGTCAATGTGAAGAATGAGGAATGACCATGTTAAAGCAGATACTCAGAGGGCAAAGACAAACAGGTGTATTTCCCACAGTTTAGAGGAAAAAAAATGAGGATTTTGTTGATTATTTGTAAAGTTAGACTTTTATGCTTTTTAAGGGAGTGATTGTAGTTTCCTAGAATGTTCATTCTGAAGTAATCATGAAAATAATTAACACTTTACATAATCATTATGAATTGATGATATAATTGTGTACTGATAGAAAACATACTATTGATTATTATTCTGTGGATGAAGAAACACCTTTTTCTAACTTAACCTCATTCGAAATATAAGAGAACACAAAACACATTAAACCATAGTGTAAATTAGATAGATTTTAATTCATGCCACTCTTTCTTTGATGTTGAAAACTCCCAGGTCAGCTTATTTTACATTGTATAAGTTATGATGTCAGACCAAGATCAGCTTCCTCATTTTCTGTATGTGACACAAATAAGTGTGGGAGAAAACAAAACTTATATTGAATAAATTTACCCTTGCTGCCCTATGAAATTGAAGATGACAAGAATTCACCTTTAACAAAACATATACTTACTAGGCAAAAATGTGTTTTTAATTTATAACATGTGCAAAAGTCTCTTTTGTCTTGTTTGTTTCTGAACATTGCTTAGTGCTGCAGATTTTCCCCCTGGTTTTTTTATCTGTGAAGTGCAGCAACTCATTTGCATATTTCTAGTCTCATGAAAATTTAAGGGTACAGGACCTAAGTGAATGATTTTCTATTTTACTTGATATTCTGGCTGTGAACAACCCCTGGATCTATCAGATTTTTGTCTTATTTTCCAATTTCTTTTAGTTATGTGGTGAAAGAAAATTGTATATCCAATTGGAAAGCTTTATATAGCAAGTCAGATTTGCACTTAAGATTTTCACTTAAGATAAATAATGTTAACCATTATGGTGATTTAAAAAAATACATGCTTTTGTTTGTATTCTTTTGGTATTAATATGTTCTCTCAAATTATTCTTTAAAATACAATGGTTTTAAGACATATCTCTTTGTGTAATAACCTGGAAAATTTCCAAGTAAGATTATTCTTTGGATTACAGTCTTCCTGTGTATTTATGTAGCATATAACCCCAGAACTATAAACAAGGTTAAATTTGATAGTGCCCGGCCTGGCTGGAGCCAAAGTAGATTACTTATGATTAAATGCAGGTGAATTTTTATTTTTCGGGAAAAAGAAAATATTGTTGAGATGAAGCCCAAATGATGAGGTTTTTGTGATAGTGGTTGGTGGGGGAAGTGGGTAGTAAGGGAAAGAGAGGAGAGGAAGAAAAAGGAGAGTAGCTGTATTTTAGTACCCAACTCTGAGTCAGTGAGATTAGGCAATAAAGTAGTTACCAGTAATTGCCTGCCCTATTTGAATATTTGCAGACAGTCCAGAGCCCAATAACAAGAGTGGCAGTCAGGGCAAGAAAAATCTTGAATGTAGACTTTGGACACCATTGGGCAATGAGGTCATACATAGGTACCCTGAAGAGATAAATTGTATTAATACTTGTATTTGAAGCCTTGTATTGGAAAGTTTTCTTGAATTTCAAATCATGTTTTATGTTCATTACTTTTTTAATCTACAGGTAACTACCAAATAAGACACAAGTAATCAATAATACTGTTCACCAAAGATTTTCAGTTCTATAGTTTATGTACAAGTTCTGGTTTCCTTGTGGTTGAATGAGGCTATGTAACTAGTTTTGGCCAATATGTTATAAGCAGAAGAATTATGTGTACATTCTGCACTGGACCTTTAATTGCTAATTCAAGACCTTTCAGAAGTCTCCTTTCCTCTGAAACAGTGATCTGCTCCATTATCCTGGTTTCCTGAAAGCAAGGTTGCCAGCCCCCTTCCAAAACGAAATGGATGTGTGATGTGAATTACAAATAAATCACTGCTATCAAACTATTAAGATCCTGGGGCTGGTTCCTAGCAGCAGCATAACTGAGGTTACCCAACTGAAATACATCCCTGTCATATTTTCAGGTTTTCCTGTTTCTAGACCAGTTCTAATTGAGTTACAGCTTCATTTTAACAGCCTTGTTCTCCTGCCCAAGAGAGTGAGATATTAAGTCCTGCTTCAAGATGCAGATCTGATGGCTTATTATTACTTCTCACAATGTCTGTTTCATGTGACTCTCTGGTTATATCTAGTTATATCTGGTTCTTATGTTCTCTCTTCCCCTCTCTCATACTTGACTGAGGCTACTTCCACAGATTTGCTATTATCTTTAGTTCTCAATGGTATTCTATTAGTCCAACTATTTTCTAGAACAAGAGCCTTACCAGAAGGTCTACTTTAATGTCAGTGAACCCCACTGCCTGCCTTCGCCATGGTCAATCTATTGCTCTTCCCCTCTTGTCAGCCAAGGTTTTTGAAGTTCTGCTTTCTTTGTACAGAGTTTCCAAACTTACCACTAGCAACCAGCCTGACTCATGGCTGGATGATAGACCTTGTCGAAAGCATTGGTGCCAACTAGTGATGAAATAAGAGACTGTGAAGATGGTGCTCCCTTGGACTTGGCACAAGGTCTGTGCAGCTGTGCCTCTAGAGCCAAGCACTGACGCTACATCCGTTTTCCAAATGTTCACTTCACCATGGTGCTCAGCTCTGGGCTAGATCCTGGATCTTGCATCTCTCATG
Source organism: Bos mutus (assembly GCF_027580195.1). Taxonomy (NCBI): domain Eukaryota; kingdom Metazoa; phylum Chordata; class Mammalia; order Artiodactyla; family Bovidae; genus Bos; species Bos mutus. The sequence goes on along the minus strand of NC_091627.1, from coordinate 50,472,880 downwards.
CTGGTTCCATATGGTAAAATATGACCCACAATGACTTAGAGGCAAGTTCAGGATAGAGAAGAGAAATCCTGATGAGTGAAATTAGAGGTAGAGAGCTAATTAAATAGCTCAACAAAAGAGCATTAATAACAAGGTCAGGAGAAAGAACAAAAAAAAGACTCTAGGTTCTGAATGCCCAGAGTCAAGAAGTAGGGTTGGCCAATGCCCATGCCCAGAGCCCATCAAGATAATCCAAGACAGGTGCTTCCATAGGGACTTGCAACCCTGGGCCAGGAGCTTAGAAAAGACCTCAGTTCTTTAGCTCTCCAGGGAACTTAGAAAGGTCCTCAAAGTAAAAGCAGGGTGAGTTATTTTCAAAGGAAAACTAAAACAGAGACAGCCTCTAAGGGAGCATGTGATAGAACACAACTCAATTTTTGACTCTTGCATTTGGTATAGACTAGTGTTTCTCCAAGTGTTGATCAAATATCAGTTGCCTGGGTGTCACCACATAGGAGTGCTGATAACATGAATATAAGGACTTACTAAATCCTAAAACCCAGATAATTCAGATGAATATGAGAAGATTCTTTTGCTCACTAAGAAAGACATGACTCCCTTTGTCAAGAAGCTTAAAACCAAATAGGGCAGACAGAAGTATGACAAATTATTAGATAAACTGAGGTTAGCTAGCACAGAGGGAATTGAGTATACAGTATAATTAAGGGAGAAAATACTTTCCTGGGTGCCTTCTTCAACTTGAAGCTTTTTGGTATCAACATGAAAGGAGAAAAAAATGTCAAATGTGAGAAAAAAAGTTAAATAAGGCAAGCTTTTATAAATAAGACAGAGAACATTATGGGATTGCAGAGATTGCAGAGTAGGGATGTTTATTACAAATTAAGAGAATATGTTGTTTTTATCTAAATGAATATTAAAGTTTGTTAGCTTTTTAGAATAGAATATTGTGGAAAGATATTCTAGAGGATGAAAGAGTATAATCAAAGGCATGGAGGTGGGAAAAATGTTTATCTCCCAAGCTAGTGGCTCCCAAACATCATCCTGACCTAACTCATTGCTGACAGGTAGCTTATTAAACAATTCTGGGTCTTAGACATGAGGATTTTGGCTTAGGAGTTGAAATAGATCTCAAGGAATCACAATATTGAAAGTCTCCTCAATCCATTAGGAATTTCTGTTGCAAGGAGTAGAATCTCCTCCAGGGACATGAAGAAGAAATGTATGTGAAAATCCTGTGTAAAGGAAGCATTATTCATAGCAGCCAAAAAGTGAAAACAACCCAAATGTCCAACCTGTGATATAAATAAACAAAAAGCCATCAATGGAATGTCACTTAACAACACGTGTACACCCATGGCAGATGCATGTTGATGTATGGCAAAACCAATACAATATTGTAAAGTAAAAAAAAAATAAAAATAAAAATAAAAAAAAACAATAAAAGAATCAAAGTATTAATGCATATTACATCATGGTGAAACTTTAAAACATTATTCTCAGTGAAAAAAAGTCAGATGCAAAAGACCACATATTGCATGATCACATTTATGTGAAATATCCAGAAAAGGCAAATCTACAAAGACAGACAGAACTTAGTAGTTGCCTAAGTCTGGGGGATAGAATTAGGATTAACTGCAATAGGCATATGAGATTTTTTTCAGGTGATTGAAATGTTCTAGAACTGGAGAGTAGTGGTGAAAGTACATCTCTGTAAACCTACAGACCTGTAAATCATTGAATTGTACACTTAAGAGGGCTTCCCTGGTGGCTCAGACAGTAAAGAGTCTGCCTGCAATGTGGGAGACCTGGGTTTGATCCCTGGGCTGGGAAGATGCCCTGGAGGAAGGCATGGCAACCTGCTCCAGTATTCTTGCCTGGAAAATCCCATGGACAGAGGAGATGGAAGGCTGTAGTCGATAGGGCTGCAAAGAGTTGGATATGACTGAAGCAATTGAGCACACACACATGCATGTACATGCTATAAGCTCCTGTGGACTGTATTTTCTTTTATTTGGGTTTTTACCCAAGTAGCCTGTTGTAGCTGGAAGATGCCAGAAAAGCAGGCATTTGGGGAAAGGTGAAGTATGTGTACAGATTGCTCCAAAGTGAGAAGGTGACCTTCATGAATGGTAAAGTAGCCAGCAAATAGGATGCCTCAGGTCTCTTCTAATAGTACATGCTTAATGTTCATAAAGGAGTGGCATGGACCTCCACAAGGACAAGAGGGCAATGGCTCTAAGACCCAACAAGCCAGGAGCTCAGCTTGCCTCACCACTTCTCATCTCTTGAAGACTATGACTCAGGAAGCCAGAAACAAAATGAGTTTCAGAAAGGAAAATAAGCAAATCATAGTGAAAGAAATCCCCACAGTATAAATGAAAGTTTTAGTTGCGCAGTTGTGTCCCACTTTTGAGACCCCAGGCTTCTCTGTCCATGGGGTTTTCCAGGCAAGAATCCTGAAGTGAATTGCCATTTCTTCCTCCAGGGGATCTTTCTGATCCAGGGATGAAATCCAGGTCTACCTGTACATAAATAGGTGATAGAAATTCCATGCATAAGCAAATAAAATAAATATTTTATCTTAACTTTCACAGCTTATGTGATGAACCTATAAATGTATCATCTCTCTTTTCTTTCTCTCTCTATTTGCTAAGTTGTGTCCAACTCTTGTGACCCTGTGGACTATAGCCCTCCAGGATCCTCTGTCCATGGGATTCTCTAGGCAAGAATACTGGAGTGGGTTGCCATTTCCTTCTCCAGGGGATCTTCCCAACCCAGGGATCGAACCTGGGTCTCCTGCACTACAGGCAGATTCTTTACCAGCTGAGCTATGAAGGAAGCCTACAAATGTATCTATGATTCAATAAATATGATCAATTTTGTAGTACTAGCATCATTATCGGAGAAGGCAATGGCAACTCACTCCAGTACTATTGCCTGGAAAATCCCATGGATGGAGGAACATGGTAGGCTGCAGTCCATAAGGTCGCTAAGAGTCGGACACAACTGAGAGACTTCCCTTTCACTTTTCACTTTCATGCACTGGAGAAGGAAATGGCAAGCCACTCCAGTGTTCTTGCTTGGAGAATCCCAGGGATGGGGGAGCCTGGTGGGCTGCCATCCATGGGGTCGCACAGAGTCAGACACGACTGAAGTGACTTAGCAGCAGCAGCAGCAGCAGCATTATTCTTTTTAATAAAAAAGACTTGTTAAATGTGACTTTTATGTGACATTGGATCACAATTATGACACAAACCTGTATTTATGTCACCTAGTCTGGTCTTTAATAAGCATTGAGATTAGAGGTCATAGACATAAGGGTGCTGGACTTGAAACTGAGTCAATTTTGACAAGGTTAAGTAGGGAAGGAAGGGTTGTGAGCAATGGGGTTGGTACACACAAATGCACCCAGAGGATGCAGAGCAAGTGAAGAGATATCAAACAGTTTGCAGTCACACACACTCTGCTTTTGAAAGATATCAAGGTAATTTCCCCTAAGTTGTCTTGAGTACATAACATCCTAAGCGCCTCCTAATGCATCCACTGTTTATATTCATTCCACTCAGTGTTTATCAGCACAACCCTGACATCTACATTCCTTATGACCTTTACTTCAAAGCGTTAGACATTCTAGTTGGTTTGAACACACCTGAAAGAACATGTATTACTCTAGAAAGGGATGTAAGAGAGAGAAGAAATATTCGTTTGAATTGCCAGGGAACATATATGAAATTCATCCCTTGTACTTCTTAGAAATGAAAACTAAATTTTCTTGACTACAGATGCAAAAACACTAGAAAATTGAGTAGTTACTTTTAAGACTGAGAAAGATGTTTAAGCTGGAAATGATGAAAGGCTCTTTAATTAAAGCAGCACGGAAGATGTTTCTGCAATTTACTCTGATTGTTTTCATCATAAACTTCTTCCTAACTTCAGTAAATCCTGGGGAGGTTGTGAAGTCAAGTGCCCCATTCCCTGTGCGGATCTTTGTTGCCAAATGTTTCACATTCATTATAATGCATTGCCTGTAAGAGTCGTCCAATTTCTCTCTGTCCTTTCCACTCTTTGGACTGCAATGACTGTGAATGAGCCTGGATAATGGTGCCTACTCGGCTCCGTCCCCTTCTGTCCTACTTTCAAAGATAAGAGTTGTTCGTTACCGTCATAAATAGGGATGTGATGCAAACACAAGAAAGCTTTTCTATGTGCCATTTATTGCATCCAGAAAGGTAGACAACCCCACACACTCAAATTCAGCAAAGGGCTAGTGGTATTTGATTGATAAGAAGCTGCTTTTCAAATCACACAGAATTCAGGTGATGGTTTCCAACATCAAATTGGGTATGATGCTGTTACAGCTATGAAATCCACTTATTTGTACCACATTTTACAGCCTAAGGCAACACTGAGAACCTGGCATTAGAATAGCAAGGAGATGGATGTCTTAGTCACCTTGATCTTGGTAATCATTCTACAGTGTATATATACATCAAATCATCACATTGTACACTTTAAGTGTATTCAATTATATTTATCAGTTATTGCTCAATAAAAGAAAAAAGAGAGCAGGGAAAACTAACACAGGGATAGGTTTTATTTTTCAAACATCCTTTTGCTATGTACCACATTATATGACTAAAAAATTAGAAAGTAAAAAGGTACTTCCCCAAATAGCCTCTTACTGTCTTGGGTATCTTGTACCAAGATCCTCTTAAAGCATGCATATCCTAGTTTCTGTGTAGTAGCTCATGCTCCCTCTTTTTTTCTTTTTCTTTTGAAAAAAAATTTTTATTGAAGTATAGCTGATTTATTTGTTGTTCAGTCACTCAGTCATGTCTGACTCTTTGGGAACTACTCTATAGCAGTTCCCTGTGCTACACAGTAGGACCTTGTTTATCCATTCTGGATACAATTGTTTGCATCGACTCACTCAAACTCCCAATCTATCCTTCCCCCACCTCCCTACTGCCTCTTTCTTATCTTTTATCTCCACAATAATTCTCTCTAAATTTAAATTCTATCCCTTTTTGTTGTTGTTGCTGTTCACTCGCTCAGTTGTGTCTGACTTTTTATGACCCCACTGACTGTAGCACACCAGGCTTCCCTGACCTTTACCATCTCTTGGAGCTTGTTCAAACTCACATCCATTAAGTTGGTGATGCCATCCAACCATCTCATCCTCTGTCATCCCCTTCTCCTCCTGCCTTCAATCTTTCCCAGCATCAGGTTTTTTCTAATAAGTCAGCTCTTCGGATCAAGCAGCCAAAATACTAGAGCTTCAGATTCAGCATCTGTCCTTCCAATGAATATTTAGGACTGATTTCCTTTAGGATGGACTGGTTGGATCTCCTTGCAGTCCAAGGGACTCTCAAGAGTCTTCTCCAACACCACAGCTCAAAAGTATCAATTCTTTGGCATTCAGCCTTCTTTGTGGTTCAACTCTCACATCCATATATGACTACTGGAAAAACCATAGCCTTGACTAGATGGACCTTTGTTGGCAAAGTAATGTCTCTGCTTTTTAATATGCTATCTAGGTATTGTCATGGCTTTTCTTCCAAGGAGCAAGTGTCTTTTAATTTTATGGCTACAGTCACCACCTGCAGCAATTTTGGAGTCCAAGAAAATAAAGTCTGTCACTATTTCCATTGTTTCCCCATTTATTTGCCATAAAGTGATGGGACTGGATGCCATGATCTTAGGTTTTTGAATGTTGAGTTTTAAGCCATCTTTTTCACTTTCACTTTCATCAGGAGGCCTCTTTAGTTCTTCTTTACTTTCTACCATAAGGGTGGTATCACCTGCATATCTGATGTTATTGATATTTCTCCTGGAAATCTTCATTCCAGCTTTGATGCTTTTTGACCCATTGAATCAAAGCTATGCATGAAGACGTAAATATATCAGTGAAAACTGGAAAAATTGTAATACAAATTTTGTTGGACATAAAAACAATTTTCATTGACTAAGGACATAGAACCCTGGCCCTGACATCTGTGAGATCTGGTCTCTAGGCTTGGTTGTGCTATTAACTCTTTCAAGTTATTGAGTAGGTGGGTCTGAGTTTATTCAGTTATAAATTGAGGAAGCTGGAGTGAGCAACCACCACAGGTACTTGAAACTCTAGCATTTTCTGTCATTAAACACTCTTTTGAATTCTTCTATAAACTCACTCTGATTTCTTGAAAAAATTCTTCAGCACCTTGTTGAAAGAATAAAGTAAAATATCAGTTGTTCCTTTGATTGATATTGTTAATCTGTCCCTGAAAAATTCTATGAAAACCAAATAAAATAGTCTTCTACTGATCAACTATCTTCAATGCTTATTTGTTTTCCCCAAATTCTAAGATTTCCAAATTCTAATAATTTCCTAAATTACTGGAATTTCCCCCAAATTTGGTCTGGTTCCTGTGTCAGCCTCTATATAGTATAATTCACATATAATTTAAATTCAAAGGGACCTTGAGGCTTTCAGCCCCTTTATCATATACTTCAGGTATACTGAGTTCTATCAGTTAACAATGAGATTTTTACAAAATAGTGCATCTCTTTTTACAATGTTCAAAACCATCTGCTAATTTACTCATTTTATGTACTAGGTAATTCTTATCAGGAAGAATTAACTCCCTATCTCTGAAGCCATGTTTAATCACCATTATAAGCCTTTAAAAATCTTGTTTTTTCTATAGCTGCTTGCTTAATTGAAGGAAAGAAATAATAAAAACCCTGATGGAGGAGTAATCAAAGCTTGAAATATGCATTTAGACTGCTCAGAGTAACTGAATTCACAAGCTAATTACTGGTTCATCATATGTTCAGTGTTGTATGGTTTTGGATTGGAAGGAGCTGCCACAGATGATTGCATCTCTTTAGGCCCAAGTTGGTATGACAGGCAAACGTGTGCCAAAGCCACAAAATTTCCCGTTTTCATAAAGTGGAAGAGGCACAGGCATAAAACGCAGAGTAACACTACTGCCTTCAGGGTTATAATAGTGAAACCTCTTGTCCCCGAAAAACCTGGGATAACTTGCTCATTCTGTCATGAAAAAAAGAAAATAACAGAAATTTCTCAGCCTTATTGCAATTTTATTCCCTGAAATACCCATTTCTCTAAACAAGACTCTGAGGCGCAAGTGCCTGCGAGGTACTTTATAATACACTCACTCTATATCATTTTGCAATGGAATTTCTGTCCAGTTCTGAGATTATGAGAAGTTGTTTTATAATTTCCCTGTGTGTAAAACAAAGCAATGCAGTAAAATTGCAGCAGCCTGCATGTATAAACAATATTAACAGAACTGTCCCAATTGTGGAAATTAAGGGACTCTGGGGATGGTTGGGTGTCTGTGAAAATGGATATTTTGAGGACTAGTGTATATAAATGATAAGATTGAGTGTATGTTTACTGTGGATGTTGAGAATGGGCTTGAAGGAAGCTACTTCCTTTCTAAAACCCATATTTTCTCTTTTCCCATTTCTTTTTCTTGTTTCCAGAAAGGTCAGCCCTGGGATTTCTTTGGAAGGAATGATGCTAAAGCTGAAACTCCAGTACTCTGGTCACCTCATGAGAAGAGTTGACTCATTGGAAAAGACTCTGATGCTGGGAAGGATTGGGGGCAGGAGGAGAAGGGGACGACAGAGGATGAGATGGCTGGATGGCATCACTAACTCAATGGACGTGAGTCTGAGTAAACTCCGGGAGTTTGTGATGGACATGGAGGTCTGGCGTGCTGCGATTCATGGGGTCGCCAAGAGTCGGACACAACTGAGCGACTGAACTGAACTGAATATGGACAAAAGGGGGAAAAAATGAGTAGAAATCAGGGATGGGTCATCTTACCCAGAAACAGTGATAAGAGTGAACACTTTCTATAAATCAAAAACTTTAGTATTTGCATATCTGAGACTCAGACATTCCTCTTCAAGGTGGTGGCGCTAGTAAATTATTTGCACGTGTGAAAAAATGTTTATAGAAGAATCTTAACCACAAATATATTGTTCAATTCAGTTGAACAAATATGTTAAAAACCCTCTGTATGTTAGTAACTAAGTATTTTTTAATTTAAAAAAAATTTTTTTTTAAGTAAGCTAAGTAGACACACAACTTCCCTAGTGGCTCAACAGATAAGAATCCATCTGCTAATACAGGAGATGTGGGTTCGATCCCTGGATTGGGACGATCTCCTGGAGAAGTAAATGGCAACTTACTCCAGTATTCTTCCCTGGAGAACACCACGGACAGAGGAGCTTGGCAGGCTACAGTTCATAGGGTCACAAAGAGTCAGACACAACTGAAGCGAATGAGTACACACACATGCACGCACATATAGGACACCTGCTGGTGCTGAACAATTGTTGGTGTGGGCAACTCTCTCCTCAAACAAATATGTTGGAATTTGGTCAAGAACCTTAAGGTTTTTTTGAAATTTCCAGATATGTTTGAACTGCTATAACAAGCAGATAAATGCTAATATATTCATATAATGGAATATTATACAACCATGATGCATGTAGCCATTCATTTATTTATTCTCTTAGAACAGTGTTCATAATATGTTGTTAAGTGAAAAAAATCAAGGCAACACAAAGTACCTGTAGTTGGATCCATTTTTAGATAATACAGAACATATACATGTATAGTTAATATGTATAGAAAAAATTCTTAGATTAACTGTAGTCATCCTTGGTACTTTCTCTCTCTTTGCCTACCTGTATTTAAATATATGCAAATTTAATTTTACTTCTGCAATTAAAAACAAAGAAAAAGGTGCTTATGGAATGAAACCATCAATGTGGGAAAACAAGTAGGTCAGATGCTGGAAGGTGAGCAATGTGGTACCTGGCCAACCTCAGCAGTTCTCAGCTGTGGGCAGGAAGCTTCATCAGCTCTCACAACGCAAGCACAAGTCAGTTTCAGATTGGCATCTGAGTATGTTTGACTCTAGAGCTTGAGCTTTACTTGAGTAACTTTTTTTTTTTTTTTTAAATCATACTACGTGGCTATCCACAGCTACTCTGACTGCTGATGCAGATGAGAATGAAATAGTAAAGAGAATTCAAAACGAGTCCCAGCAACAAACAATTTATAAGCTATGAAAACTGCAGGGAATATGCTTGTAAGATGATTCTAAAATGAGTAACTCTATTATGCTGGGAATCGTCACCTCATTATAGATGTCTCCATCCTCATCTCCATCCCTTGCTCTCTGTTAATAATTCAAGCATTTAAATTTTTATTGGTTTGCAAATTGGCATACAGGTCAGGAGTCTGACTTCACAACTGTCATACTCAAAATTGGAATGGAATGAATGTCTTTCTGCTTCTAGTCAAGTCATCCATTTGTTCTACCCAAATGTGCCTAATGGGAAGGAGAGATGCATTTGGTGGGAAGAAAAATCTCATAAAGCTAGCATTTGTAGTGCAATCAAATTACGTTTCCTTTGGATTTTAGTTTAAAACGTTGCTTGCCTAGTTGTCACTGATGCATCATCTTGCAAATTTCTACTAAAATCTAAAGACGAAAATACACAGCATCACCAGAAACTAAAACTTTAAAAACGCCTATTGCCAGAATCAGAGAATTTTGATTCAATGTAGGACCAAAGAAGCACAATCCAAAAAAAAAGTATTATTAGTCAAACGATGCTTATGCTTAGAAAATTTAGAAAAACCTTGCCCTTGGAAATAGACAGGAAAATATTTTATTTCTTCCTGCACTCAGTGTGTGAATCAGTGTGTTAGAGTTCATAACAGCCAAAGTACACAATGATCCCCTTTACCGAGTGTGTGTGCTTCTTTTGTGGGAGCTAAAATACTGAATTGATTCCTCTTTGCACCTCTTTCTGTATTCTTTCAGAAATGTTAATTACAGGAAACAAAAGGGCCAGAGACAAGAGAAGTTATGCAACGTTCCTCATTGAGCTTCTGCGGAAGATTTTATTTGAAAAAGTAGTCTTCTCAGTATTTCTGTTGCTGCTGCTGCTGAAAGATCAGGGACCTGGCAAGTGGGGAAGGTGGCAAATCCTATTATGAGCATTAGAGCATCTCAACTGGCTTAGGAAAACAAGATGATGGACAAGTTTGAATAAGATAAACTAGAGTCTTGCCTTTAGGATCAGCCAGAAAATATTTACAACCAGTTCACTGCTGTGACCAGGCTGCTTCTGAAAATGTTCATTTTGGACTTTAAGGATGTGCTTCCTCTGGCACTGATCGTAAGTCCTGGCTCTGAGGCTTTAAGCTCTGTGGCCTCATGGAAGCTGCTTAACTTCTTTGAATCTCAACTTCCTCATCTATAAGATGGAGATTATTACACTCATTTCAATGAGGGTATTTTAAGAATTAAATCTGATAATGGGAGAGAGGAATGGCAACCCACTCCAGTATTTTTATCTGGACAATCCCATGGACAGAGGAGCCTGGCAGGGTATAGTCTATGGGGTTGCAAAGTGTCAGCCACGACTGAATGACTAACACTAATGGGTATGTTTGGACACCATAAAGCAGTGGCCCCCAACATTTTTGGCACCAGGGGCCAGTTTCATGGAAGACAATTTTTCAGTGGATCAGGGGTGCAGTGGTTTGGGGATGATTCAACTGGATTGCATTTATTGTGCACTTTATTTCTTATATTATTACATTGTGATATATAATGAAATAATTATACAACTCACCATAACGCAGAATCACTGGGAGCCCTGAGCTTGTTCTCCTTCAACTAGATGGTCCCATCTGGGAGTGATGGGTGACAGTGACACCTAAAGTGTGTTGTGAGCAATGGAGAGCGGCTGTAATTACGAATGAAACTTTGCTTTCTCACCTCTTGCTGTGAGGCCTGGTTCCTAACAGGCCATAGGCTGGTACTGGTTTGTGGCCTGGGGATTGGAGACCACTGCTATAAAGCAAGGAGAAGGCAATGGCAACCCACTTCAGTACTCTTGCCTGGAAAATCCCATGGACGGAGGAGGCTGGTAGGCTGCAGCTCATGGGATCTCGAAGAGTTGGACACGACTGAAGCGACGCAGCAGCACCAGCAGCGGCAGCTATAAAGCAAATGTAAAAGTTTTTGATTGCTGTGTCATTTCTTCTTGAAGTTTAGCTTATTTTGTAGAACAGCCCTGCTTTGGTGATTGTACCCTCCTCCAAATTACTACTGTATTTAGTGCCTGGGTCACTTAAAAAATGTTATCTAGGAATTGTCATGACAGAGGAGCCTGGTAGGCTGCAGTCAATGGGGTCGCAAAGAGTCGGACACGACTGAGCGACTTCACTTTTCACTTTCATGCATTGGAGAAGGAAATGGCAAGCCACTCCAGTGTTCTTGCCTGGAGAATCCCAGGGACAGGGGAGCCTGGTGGGCTGCCATCTATGGGGTCACACAGAGTCGGACATGACTGAAGCGACTTAGCAGCAGCAGCAGCAGCAGGAATTATCATTACGTGTATGTTTATTTCCTCTCCCTCCTACTAGACAGTGGGTTCACTTAGGGCAGAGTCCAGTTTTTATACTTGTTTTTATCCCCATCTGTGGTCCACTGCCCTGTACTTTCTGAGTGCTTGAGAAATGCAAGTTGATGTTGATGGTAATCAACTTCAGTTCTGTAGTCATTTAGGTATTCTGCTGCTGACAAGGGCATATTTTTCTTCTTCAGGTTGTGAATCACTAACTTTAATAGCACTCTACATGTTTCAGTATGAATATTTGCCATGATGTGTAATGTCTTTGAGGTCAGGACTTCCTTAAAAATATCTTATTTATTTAATTCTGTGCATTGTGCAGAGCCAACTGTAGATATGGGCTTAATAAATAAATCTGATAAAATTTTCTCCAATGATGAAGGTGCAGTCTTTAGCCAGAAGGTACCATAAAAGTCTCAAGCCTATATTTGGTTTTGATATGTGATAGATAAAAAATAAAATGCAGGGATTCTATAACAAAGTATTTACTATTCTAATTCAAAGTGCAAACCATTATAACAATTTATTATAAAACATTTCACATTGCTATATATTTTGCCAAGGTGACTAAACCACCACCACTACACTGTGCTTGTTATTCTTTTTATTACTTCTTATTAGGTTTCTATGAATGCCGTTGTCCATTTGAAAGGTACTTCACTGTATAAACTGAGAGGTCGCTTATCTTCTGAAGAACCTGTGGAAGTGGGAGGGAAGTTCAAGCTTAAGTTTCAGCCACCTCACCTTTCTCTTTATGTGTCCTCCAAGAAGACAGAACACTTTCTATTGGCATCTGACAATTTAGCATTCAACTGCCTCATAGATTTTACTATAACCAACACCACATAATATATCCATTTATTCCTGGAAAAATAACTGTTTTGTCATTTTTTGGTCTTTAGCCTTCGAACCTCCTTATGATCTAAAGTGGTCTTAATTGACAGGCTTGAACCTGAAATGGAGTCCCCCTGTTTCCTCTCTGCCCCTCCCTTTTCCCTCTCTTTCTTGTCATATTTTTTCACTAGTTTGATTTCCCTTTCCTTCTTCAGAATCTTTTATTTTGTTCTTTCCTTTCTTTTCAGAAAACTTTTTTTTTTCTTCTCTTATTAGCCACAGAAAACAAAGAAGTGATGCCTGATCTTTCTGGTTTTTCTCAGTGGCAGAAGCTTGGTTATGTTATATCCATGGTATGCAGTTACCTCAAGCATGGAGAGGGCATGGACACACTCCCTGCAGACCATTGAAAGGGGCTTTATTGTTTGTAATTCCTGGAGGACAAGGTTAAATGCATATGTGTAGATTTCTCTAATATTATTTGGGAAGATTCCCATCAATTGATGACATTTTCCTGGGCTTTGACCCCAGGGAGTAGAAATCACACTTTAGAGGGACCTCTTGGCTCGCATCAGGTGGGATGCAGTGCTATTTTGTCCACGTGTGGGCACTCAATAGGTCTCCCTCACTTCCTTCTGTCTGGCAACAAATACCATCAATCCATAAATCAAAAGGCCATCTGATGCAGTGGTTCTCACTCCTCCTACCACTGCCTAGATCCCACTCTCACAGAACCTGATGTTGCCTGAACGTGGGCCAAGCGCCAGTGGTTTTATAAGCCTTCCACATGACTCAAAGGGTTGAGAAAATGTGGTTTAGAATTTTTAGAAACCATCAACTCTTTCTGCTTTCCTTCCTCCCTTTTTCTCTCTTATAGACCTACATGGCAGGTTACACCAGGGATTAAATACAGTGTCCAACCTGCTAGTGCCTTAGCAACAGAATCACCTAGAAGAGCAGGGTGGAGGGACAGACTCCTAGGTCTCATCTCAGAGAGGATCAGAATAAAGGGCATAGGGTAACTGGTTGTCCCAGTTTGCATAGGACTGAGGGGCAATTATTTTAGGAATTTCAGTGTTAAGATAAGGAAGTGTCAAGTGAATGTTGCTCAGTTGTGTCTGACCCTTTGTGACCCCATGGACTGTAGTCTGCCAGGCTCCTCTATCCAAGGAATTCTCCAGATAAGAATGCTGGAGTGGGTAGCCAGTCCCTTCTCTAGGGGATCTTCACGACCCAGGGATTGAACCTGAGTCTCCTGCATTGCAGGCAGATTCTTTACCTTCTGAGCCACCAGGGAAGTTCAAAAGTCTTAGGCAAACAAGCATGTTTGGTATTCTAGGACTATTTAAGTTTTCTTTTTTTAAAGATTATAATTTTTTTTCTGCTATGTTTTATAAAAATTTTAATTTGAATTTTATATTAGAGTAGAATTGATTTACAATGTTGAGTTGTTTTCAGGTGTCCAGCTGATTGTTATACATATATTTATATCCATTCTTTTTCAGATTCTGTTTTTATATAGGTTATTACAGAACATTCAGTAGAGTTTCTTGTGCTAGACAGTAGGTCATTGTTGATGAGCTATTTTATATATAGCAGCATGTGTTTGTTAATCCCAAACTCCTAATTTATGGCCCATAACATTTCCTCTTCTGTAATCATTTGTTTTCAAAGCCTGTGTCTGTTTCTCTTGCATAAATCAATTCATTTGTATAACTTCTTTAGAATCCACATATAATTGAATCATATGTTACTTGTCTTTGTCTGACTTATGTCACTTAGTATGGTATTCTCTGGGTCTTCCCTGGTGGCTCAGATGGTAAAGAATCTGCTTGCAATGTGGGACATCTGGGTTCGATCCCTGGGTTGGGAAGATCCCCTGGAGAAGGGCATGGCAACCCACTCCAGTATTCTTGCCTGGAGAATCCCTGTGGACAGAGGAGCCTGGCAGGTAACAGTCTGTGGTGTCACAAAGAGTCAGACATGACTGATTGACTAAGCAAAGTACAGTATGGTAATCTCTGAGGGAAGATCCTGGTATCATGTGATTATTATGCAGTGTGGTTGAAATCTACTGCCCTAATTGTTTTAGAGCAGCTTATTTTCCCAGGTGCAGAAATGAGTCTTCAATGGGACCTCTGAGGAAGAGTTCTCCTATCTGCCTGGGAAAGAGCTGGCCCTATCCTTGGCTCCAAGTGTCGTGAGCACTAGTCTCTGGTCACATGGTCCTGTCTCCTGTCTCCAACTCTGACTTGCCTTATGTTAGTACCACAGGGTGGGCTTTTCCCCTCTTTCTGCTGCTGCCGATGGGCTGCTGCCTCCTCACACCCTCCCACTCCAGCTTTGTCCCTGTGGTGCATTTGCCTCTTCATTGCCATCTGTTTCTCACTTTTTTCTGCCTGGAGAAGTTCCATGATATATGGCTGCTGAGAGAAATGCTCCTTTCATCACATCTTTCATTCCAGAACCACCACTTCAACCCTCCACAGGCCTCTCAGCAGCATCATCTGAAGCCCGTTCCAACCCTTCCTCTCCAGCCCAGGCCCTCAGTGGGAGTGTGGCTCGGCAGAGTGGAAGGAAGCTTCTCTGAGTGGTGAAAGCAGGGCACAGACAAGCTGACCAGCCCTGAGCATGACCTGGATTTGGCTGAACCCTGGTCCATTCACTGTGGCATTGGGAGCCAGGGATCTGAGGCAGTCAAGGAAGTGTGTATGCATTCAGAGGGGAGAAGAAGCTGTGATGGCAGCCTTCCCTCCAGTCTCTCAAAAGGGCAGAGGGAACAGGTGAGGGTTAGCATCTGGACTCTAACTTGTGTGCATGTGTGCTCAGTTGTGTCCAGTGGTATCTTTGCGACACCATGGAAAGTAGCCCACCAGGCTCCTCTGTCCATGTGACTCTTCAGGCAAGAATACTGGAGTGGGTTGCCATTGCCTCTTCCAGGAGTTCTTCCTGACCCAGGGATTGAACCTGCCTCTCTTGCATCTGCATTTGCAGGCAGATTCTCTACCACTGGTATCACCTAGTAAGCCAGACTCTCTAACTTATAGAAATATAAAACCATTGTTCTACTTCTGAAGGTTCTGAGAGAAAACTTGCCAAGTTTTCAGAAAAGGGGCTACAACATACAGGTGCAAGGCATTGGAAAACCCTGAAATTATGTACAGTCTTCAGTTGATTTTGTGCATATATGTATTTATGAATTATATTCTCAGAAGGTTTTATGACAAAAAAAGAAAAAAATGTGGTTAAGAACATTGCTTTAGAAAAGAATACAGAGAGTTCTGGAGTTCTGAATGTAGAGTTGAATTCATATTATTTTCATTTCCTTTTCTCCTTGGTCTCACAAGTCCTAGTACAGAGCCTGGGGCATAGAAAATAACTCACAGAGCACTTGTCAAACTTTTTTCTCTTGCTGTTATCCAGACTCCAAAGACAGAAAATGCAAAAGAACAATATGTAGAGATTCCCTCAGGAGTTTTAGCTGGGAATTCAAAGGATTTAGGATCTGGTCCTCATTCTACTGTCCATTTCCTCTTGATGTGGGGCAAGAAATTGCATTTCTCTGGGATTCAGAGTCCTCAAGTTTGGATTATATAATCTCTTAACTGATATTCAATTCTGAAAGTCAAGTGGTCTATCCTTACACAGAGCAGAGTTAGAATTATTCTACAATTTTAGCAAACAATACTGGAGAGTCTAATTCTTTTTCTGTACAAAATTTAGACTTTCACTGGGATGTGAGAAAGAGCGTAAAATATCTTTGAATTCTTTAATACTAAAGTCAAAATCCTGTTATCTAGTATACGTACTAAAGGTACTGGACCGATTATATGGTCACCAAGTTTAGAATCTCCTCTGTGTCCAGAATTGGGCTAAGCAGTAGTGAAATATCTGTACTTTTTTTTTCTCATGTGGCTTGCGACCTTGTAGATAAGATTCAGATACATTAAACAGGGAGAAGGCAGGGGCTTTCCTCATGGTTCAGTGGTAAAAATCTACCTGCCAATGCAGGAGACATGGGTTCAGTCTCTGATCCGGGAAGATCCCCCATGCCCTGGATCAATGAAGCCCATGTGTCACAACTATTGAGCCTGTGCTCTAGAGCCCAGGAGCCTCAACTACTGAAACCTGCACACCCTAGAGCCTGTGCTCTGCAACAAGAGAAGCCACTGCAACAAGAAGCCCATGTCCCCCAGCAAGAGAGTAGCCCATGCTCACTGCAACTGGATAAAAGCGCACACAGCAGTGAAGACCCAGCACAGTCAGAAATAAAGAATAAAATAAAATAAAATTATATTTAAAAATAAAGATTGTGAATAGAAATTAAAAAAATAAATAAGGAGAAGGCAATTGATTGCTAAACTGCAAGGTAGTGATCAGAATTGTATCTTGTACAGACTGTGCATAATACAATTCTAGTAACTTTGAAGACTGGAGTGAGCCCTGAGGTTTCATGGGGGCTTGGGGGTGGTAATTAAACTGTGTTTTGAATTTTGAGGAGAAGGCAATGGGAACACACTCCAGTACTCTTGCCTGGAAAATCCCATGGATGGAGGAGCCTGGTAGGCTGCAGTCCATGGGGTTGCTAAGGGTTGGACACAACTGAGAGACTTCACTTTCACTTTTCACTTTCATACATTGGAGAAGGAAATGGCAACCCACTCCAGTGTTCTTGCCTGGAGAATCCCAGGGATGGAGGAGCCTTGTGGGCTGTGGTCTATGGGGTAGCACAAAGTCGGACACAACTGAAGTGACTTAGCAGCAGCAGCAGCTTGAATGTTGAACAGAATTTAAATAAGTGATGAAGGGAAGGCACTCCTGGTGGCAGTGGATGGAGGCCATTTGGGAAAATGATGGGGGTGGTAAAAAGCAGCATGTCAGGAGAGAAGCAGATTGACCTAGATGACAAAAGCAGAGGTTTCTTTCTGTCTCCAAAGCCCACCTGTCTCTTATCTAGATTATAGGAACCATCTTCTAAGAGTTACACTGCATCCCTTTGCCTTCTCTGGCAGATTCTCAGTTGAGCAGTTAGGAATGTCAGGCCCAGAACTCTCCTGCCACAGATCTACAGTGGTCTACATAGCCTTGATTCATCTTCCTGCTCCACTAGGTTTCAGATTCATCTCCTACCTCTCTACCCCTTGTTACTTGGCTCCAGTCACACAGGCTTCCCCTGCCAGTCCCTTAAAAATGGGACACATTGTCATCTCAAGACCTTTGCACTTACTACTTCCTCTGCCAGGAACTCTGCCTTTATATTTGCTTGTTCTTTTCTCTCACTTCCTTTAAGATCTTTTGCTTAAATGTCTCAGTGAGACCTTCCTAGACCAATTTACTTGCACTTTACTTTGGTGGTGGTTTAGTTGCTAAGTTGTGTTTGACTCTTGCGACCTCATGGACTGTAGCCTGCCAGGCTCCTCTGTCCATGGGATTCTACAGGCAAGAACACTGGAGTGGGTTGTCATTTCCTTCTCCAGGGGATCTTCCTGACTCAGGAATCGAACCTGGGTCTCCTGCATTGCAGGCAGATTCTTTATCAACTGAGCTATGAGGGAAGCCTGTCATCTTACTTTAAATTGAACTTTCTGCTTGCCCAGCACAACTCATCCTTCTTCTTAGAACAACTATATCTGACATACTATATATTTGACATAGATATGAAAATGTCTGCTCTTGACTTCCCCTCCCTGATATGGATGTTATGTCAAGGTAAAATATCCTTCTCTGTACCCAGCTTATATTGTGTGCTCCCAATTTGTGTTGAATATTGAATGAATGAATTCTTTACCTTACTTTGACCTCTAATGACTCTCCCATGACACTGGAATCTTATCCCTGTACTCAAGGACAGGTTATTACTTCCAGTTTTCCTTCAGAAACCCTTTACAAATTAGACAAACCAGATTCAGCCAGCCTGTGGCCCAAATGAACAAGATTTATAGACTCTGTTCCTGCTAAGAAACAGTTCTCCATCCTCTCCCATTTGGCATTCACTGGACTTTTGGCCAAGAAAAGCCCAACAAAAGAGCATAATTAGGAAATGACAACCCACACAAAACAGGCCACACTCCACAGAGAAAACTAGGTCATTGTTCCTAATATAAAGAGGAAGATGGGAAGATCTCTGTTTCTAGCCAGGCGGTGATCCACTTGTGTGAAAACATCATAATTAATTGAATTAATTTAATTCCAAATACTGTGGGCAGATGTGAGTCTTTCAGAAATCTACCATCCTTTTTTTTTTTCTCTTTTGCAGATGGCATGTCTTGTGCCCACTTTGCCTAGCTCCTAAGTAAGCTAAATGCCTGGTGATCTGTTTGAGGAGTCTCCTTACTTAGCCCTCCATGGGACACATACCCATGACTACCTAGCATGGGTAAGCCAAAGCCCTTGCCTTTCCTCAGACTATTAGGCTTCTGCTGAGAGCACAAGACTCTGCATTTTGGTTAAAGCTGAAGAATAACTAATAGAAGCTTCCTTCTCCACCTCATAAGTGTGTGGGTGAATTGAACATTAACCCACGCTGGGTAACCTTGGGAAAAACCTTTAAATGTACAGTAATCATAATCCATCATACTTGCTAGTGACCCTGGACAAATCAAGTTGTGAATTACAGTGGCCGTTACTGAAACATGTCAAAGGCCCCAGGAAACATTACATTTCCTGGGCATTCTTGGTAGGGGACAGAGGGGACAAGGTGAAGCACAGCTGAGGCTAAAAGAACTACAGAGGAGCCATTTTATTTTCTTTCTTATCTCCAATTGCAAAAATAACTGAACTTGTATTCTCATTTTCTGCATTCTCATTTGCAGGTTGAAAATATTTATTTTATGCATACCAAGGAAAGTTGCAATGTAAATCTAGCACAAGATTCAACAAGTCAAGATGATTTTGAAGAGAAAGGCTAAAATCATGGTACCGATGAACCTATTTATAGGGCAGGATTAGAGATTCAGACACAGAGAATGGATTGGTGGACAAAGTGGGGGAAGGAGAGGGTAGGACAAATTGAGAGAGTGGCATTGACATATATACATTACCATGTACAAAATAGATAGCTAGTGCAAAGCTTCTGTATGACACAGGGAGCTCAAATCAATGCTCTCTAATGACCTAGAGGGGAGGGATGGGTAACAGGGTGGGAGGGAGGTAAACGAGGGAGGGGATACATGTATGCTGCTGTTGTTCAGTTGCTAAGTTATGTCTGATTCTTTGCAACCTCATGGACTATAGCACGCCAAGCTCCTCTGTCCTCTACTATCTCCCAGAGTTTGCTCAAATACATGTCCACTGAGTAAACTATCAAACCATCTCATCCTCTGTCATCCCCTTCTCCTCCAGCCTTCAATCTTCCCATCAGCTCAGTTCAGGCACTCAGTCGTGTCTGACTCTTTGCGACCCCATGAACTGCAGCATGCCAGGCCTCCCTGTCCATCACCAACTCCCAGAGTCCACCCAAACCCATGTCCATTGAGTCGATGATGCCATCCAAACATCTCATCCTCTGTCGTCCCCTTCTCCTCCTGACCTCAATCTTTCCCAGCATCAGGGTCTTTTCCAGTGAATTAATTCTTTGCATCAGGTGGCCAAAGTATTGGGAGTTTCAGCTTTAACATCAGTTCTTCCAATTAACACCCAAGACTGATCTTTAGGGTGGATTGGTTGGATCTCCTTGCAGTCCAAAGGACTGTCAAGAGTCTTCTCCAACACCACAGTTCAAAAGCATCAATGCTTCGGCACTCAGCTTTCTTTATAGTCTAACTCCTACATCCATACATGACCACTGGAAAAACCATAGCCTTGACTAGACAGACCTTTGTTGGCAAAGTAATGTCTCTGCTTTTGAAAATGCTGTCTAGGTTGGTCATAACTTTCCTTCCAAGGAGTAAGCGTCTTTTAATTTCATGGCAGCAATCACCATCCATAGTGATTTTGGAGCCCACTTTCATCAAGAGGCTCTTTAGTTCTTTTTCACTTTCTGCCATAAGGCTGGTGTCATCTGCATATCTGAGGTTATTGATATTTCTCCTGGCAATCTTGATTCCAGCTTGTGCTTCTTCCAGCCCAGCATTACTCATGATGTACTCTGCATAGAGGTTAAATAAGCAGGGTGACAATATACAGCCTTGAGGTACTCCTTTTCCTATTTGGAACCAGTCTGTTGTTGCATGTCCAGTTCTAACTGTTGCTTCCTGACCTGAAGACAGGTTTCTCAAGAGGCAGGTCAGCTCTTCACATCAAATGGCCAAAGTATTGGAGTTTTAGCTTCAACATCAGTCCTTCCAGTGAATATTCAGGGTTGATTTCTTTTAGGATTGACTGGTTTGATCTTGCAGTCCAAGGGACTTTCAAGGGTCTTCTCCAGCACTGCAATTCCAAAACATCAATTCTTCAGCGCTGAGCCTTTTTTTATGGTCCATCTCTTACATCCATACATGACTACTGGAAAAACCATAGCTTTGATTATATGGATCTTTGTCGGCAAGGTGATGTCCCTGCTTCTTAATACACTTTCTAGGTTTGTCATAACATTCCTTCCAAGGAGCAAATCTTTTAATTTCATGGCTGCAGACATCATTTGCATTGATTTTGGAGCTCAAGAAATAAAATCTGTCACTGCTTCCACTTTTTCCCCTTCTATTTGCCATGAAGTTATGGGACCAGATGTCATGATCTTAGCGTTTTCAATGTTGTTTCAGTTCAGTACAGTTCAGTTGCTCAGTTGTGTCCAACTCTTTGTGAACCCATGGACTGCAGCACTCCAGGCTTCCCTGTCCATCACCAACTTTTTCACTTTGTTCTTTCACATTCACCAAGAGGCTCTATTGTTCCTCTTCACTTTCTGCCATTAGAGTGGTGTCATCTGCATATCTGAACTTGTTGATATTTCTCCCTGCAACCTTGATTCCAGCTTGTGGTTCATCTAGGCTGGCATTTCACATGATGTACTCGGCCTAAAAGTTAAATAAGCCAGATGACAATATACAGCCTTGTTGCACTCCTTTACCAATTTAGAACCAGTCCATTGTCCCATTTCTGGTTCTAACTGTTGCTTAATCCTCCACGTAGGTTTCTCAGGAGACAGGTAAGGTGATCTAGTACTCCCATCTCTTTAAGAATTTTCCACAGTTTGTTGTGATCCACAAAGTCAAAGGCTTTATTGTAGTTAATGAAGCAGAAATAGATGTTTTGCTGGAACTCCTTTGCTTTCTTCATGATCCAATGAATGTTGACAATTTGATCTCTGGTTTCTCTGCCTCTTCAAAACCCAGCTTGTACATCTGGAAATTCCAAGTTCATGTACTGCTGGAGTCTAGCTTGAAGGATTTTGAGCATAACCTTACTATTAATAGCATGTGAAATGAGTGCATTTGTATGGTAGCTTGAACATTCTTTGGCATTCTTTGGGATTGAATGAAAAAGGACCTTTTCCGGCCCATGTGACTGCTGCTGAGTTTTCCAAATTCACGGACATTTTGAGTGCAGCAGTTTAACAGCACCATCTTTTAGGATTTGAAATAGTTCAGCTCGAATTCCATCACCTCCACTAGCTTTGTTCATGTGATGCTTCCTAAGGTCCACTTGACTTTACATTCCAGGATGTCCAGCTCTAGATGAGTGATCACACCATCATGGTTATCCAGGTCATTAAGACCTTTTTTGTACAGTTATTCTGTGTATTCTTGTCACCTCTCCTTAATTAATATTTTCTACTTCTGTTAGGTCCTTACCATTTCTGTCCTTTATTATGCCCATTCTTGTGTGAAATGTACCAAATGTTGATATTGCCAATTTTCTTGAAGAGACCTCTAGTCTTTCCCATTCTATTTTTTCCCTCTATTTCTTTGCATTGTCCATATAAGATCTTATCTCTCCTTCCTATTCTCTGGAACTCTGCATTCATTTGCATTTATCTTTTCATTTCTCCCTTGCTTTTTGCTTTTGTTCTTTCCTCAGCTATTTATAAAACCTCCTCAGACAACCATTTTGTCTTTTTGCATTTCTTTTTCTTGGGCGTGGTTTTAATCACTGCATCTGGTACAATATTATTAACTTGTATCCATAGTTCTTCAGGCACTCTGTCTACCAGAGCTAATCCCTTGAGTCTATCCCTCACCTCCACTGTATGGGAGCTCATGAGCACAGTCATCTCCATGTCTTGTTTTTGCTGACTGTATAGAGCTTATCCATCTTCAGGTGAGAAAAACATAACCAGTCTGATTTCAGTATTGACCATCTGGTGATATCCATATGTAGAGTTATATTTTGTGTTATTGGAAAAGGTTGCTTGCTGTCAGGCAAGAGACCAGTGTGTTCTCTTGACAAAATTCTGTTACTCTTTGCCCTGCTTCATTTTATACTCCAAGGCCAAACTTACCTGTTATTCTGGGTATCTCTTGACTTCTTACTTTTGCTTTCCAATCTCTTATGATGAAAAAGATATCTTTTTTGGTGTTAGTTCTAGAAGGTGTTGTAGGTCTTCATATAACCTGTCAATTTCAGCTTCTTTGGCATTAATGGTTGGGGCATAGCGATGGATTACTCTGATGTTGAATGGTTTGTCTTGGAAACACTCTGAGATCATTTCATTTTTGAGGTTTAACCCAATGGCTTGCCATTTTCTTATCCAGTGGACCATGTCTTGTCAAAACTCTTCACTATGATCTGTCCATCTTGGGTGGCCCTGGATGGCATGGTTCATAGTTTCATTGAATTACACATGCCCCTTCACCAAGACAAGGTTATTATCCACTAAGTGGGATATGTGTTCACTTATGGCTGATTCACATTGTTGTATGACTGAAATAAACACTACATTGAAAACAATTATCCTCTGATTAAAAATACATTTTTAAAGATCATGTATTATACTTTGAAAGCAAAGAAACAAAACAAAAGCAAAATCTAAACAAAAGAAATACCTTCTATTCCTCTTCTACCTAAACTATTGCCCTAAACTATGAACCCTCCTCTGTTCATAAAGTTCACTTATTAGTTTACATGTGAAATCTACTTTTGACACAATGAGGTTGATGTAGAATGAGGTTACATAGCCTCAGAGTCTTAGAGAGGCACCAGTAAAATGAAATATCTTTGAAAATTTTCCATCTAGATTTTGTTCAACCTAAAGCAGCTGAGGATTTTGCAACTTCTTTCCAAAAGTCAGCTAAATTCCCACCAACTTGCTTACTTGATTTAATGTATCAGTCCTTTGCAAGTTGAAAAGAATATTATTTCACCTAAAGAATTTTGAAAACTAACACAGGCTAATTAACAAAAGAAAAAAAATATATTTTAAACTAGTACATTTTCCTACAGATAACAATATGTCTGTAGATCTCCTATGTACAAGACTAGCTCTGACTCTAGTGACAGTAGACTTGTAGGAATTTAAAGTAAAAATATTACAAGTCACTGCCCATTAAATATATGTTAGGGAATTTAAAAAGAACCATATCATAAGTCACTCTAAAAAACCTAAAGGGACATACAGTTATGAACCTTCAAAAATGCTTGTCTTGGTGGTGGTCCAATTGTCTTGCTAGGGAATAGTTGGGGCATTTTTTATTTACTCTTCTTGTTTACCAACCAACTTAGCTCATCTGCCTACCTTAAAATCTGCTCCCTGGTAGTTTGTTTTTTTTCCCCTCCAGAATCTTGCACTGTGAAAGACTTTAATAACCAAACTTGCTGTGGTGTGTGGTGCCCATGCATTCTCAAGGCACCTTCAGACTTAATGCTTCCTCTCTGGTTCAAAATCACATGAGGCATTGAAACTCTGATTGAGTAAGAAGTCAGCTATTTTCAATGACTTTCTCAGTGACATTCAATCCTTTTTGACCTGCCTTTCTGCCTTTCATTTGCATTCTAGCTTGGCCCAAGGAGAATGATTGCCTGTCCTGGATCACTTCTTGCACAGTGTTGATTTAGTGGTTACAGTGTACTGTATAATTCATCTGCTCCTTGGGCCCATAATCACCTGGCTTATATAGTGTACACAACTGAATATCTATCTATCTTTAGACTTTGGCCCTAAAGCATTAAGAACAGCAAAGGAGAATCCTTTTTGCCAGAGATGGTCCCTAACCTACAGTCAGAAGGGAATTTTCAACTACTGCTGGTGATCAACAATATAAGAGGGTTCCATTTTGTTGTGGTGTCCTCTAGGGGTTGTGTGCATGGGTTGGTGGGAGGGAGGACAGAAGATTAAATGAAATGTAATGAATAACTGGGCCTCCCTGGTGGCTCAGTGGTAAAGAATCTGCCTGCCAATGCAGGAGCTGCAGCAGACACGGGTTTGATCCCTGGGTTGGGATGATCTCCTGGAGGAGGAAATGGCAATCCTCTCTAGTGTTCTTGCTGGAAAAACCTCATAGACAGGGGAGCCTAGAAGGCTACCGTCCACGGGGTTGCAAACAGTTAGATGTGATTGAGCATGCAAGCACACCTCCAGTGAATGCTTACAGTGTGATAGGTACTGGGACAAAAATTTTACATTTGTTAGTTCATTTCTCAAAACAACTGATGAAGAAACAGGCTCAGAGGGGTTAACTAACATGCCTGAGATTACACAGCTAAGAAGCATAGCAAGATTAAAAACCTGGGCTTCCCTGGTGACTCGATGGTAAAGAATCTGTCTGCCAATACAAGAGACCTGGGTTCAGTCCCTGGGTGGGGAAGATTCCCTGGAAAAGGGAATGGCTACCCATTCCAGTATTCTTGCCTGGAGAATTCCATGGACAGAGGAGCCTTAAGGGCTACATCCATGAGGTTGCAGAGTCAGATATGACTGAGTGACTAACACAGACATGTTAAAGCTTAAATATGTCTGATGTCAAATCATGTCTTATTCTCCCACTTGACCTTAAGCAGTATCCCTCGATTTCCCCATGGCATTGCCTTTGTCTCTTGTCTCACCTCTGCCCTGTCAATCTGATAGGCTAGGCTACTTTATTCTGTGGTAACAAATACCCCTTAACTCTCAGTACCCTGAAACAAATAGGTTTATTTTCCCCTAATGTAATACTGCCTTTGAATCAGCTGGAGGTTATGCTCTGTTATCCTTAGTCAAGAATCAAGAATCCAGGCTGGTAGTGCTGCCACTAGATGGAATGTGGCCCTCACAACAGCAGAGGGGAAAATCACACACTTGTGATTATAGCTTTTGCCCAGTACTGATCCATGATTCTCTGACTCACATTTCATGATGACTAAAGACCTGGGGAGTGATTTACCATTATGTGGAAAATGAAATGGGAGTATTTGGTGAATAACACTAGTGATTACTTCATCTTTTTGGGGGAATGAAAATCCCACTGAGTTTCTAAGTCTAGAATGTTAAAATTGATTTCATCTGTACTAATCCCTTAGTACATCTGTACTAAGTGTAATAATCCCTTAGTCCACTTTTACTAATACTTGATCATGGAAGATATATCAGAGTAGTTAGATGATACTTGGATGCTCAAAGGCTGTTACTATGATTTGCAATATTTGTGGGAGTGTTTGGGAATAGATATTGGGTGAGTGGAAGTGTCTGCCAAGACTGGGTCATATGTTCTGGCATGGAAAAGAAAGAATGCTGGTCCTGGCTACACCACAGCTGGCCTGCTATAATTGTTGATTAGTTTGAAACAATCAAGCAAGCAAGCTCTTAATGGCACATTTTCAGACCACCATGGTGCCATTCTGCAGGCATTTTTTAAAGCTAATGAATACATAAATTGTTTTTATTTTATGCTCAAATTGCTAAATTAATAGACTAAGAAGACTTGCTAATTAAACTTAAAAGCTGAAAGAAAACCAAGTTTTAAAATTATAACTTATTTTAATCAACTAATATTAGTTTAAAGCCTAGGTTAGTAAAAAAAAAAAGCCAATTTCTTTCTCTTCTCAGAAGTTTCCCTTGTATATTAAATTTTTTACTTTTCCACTATAGTTTTTTTTTTTTTTTACAAGATATTGAATATGGCTTCTGGTGCAATGCAGTAGGACCTTGTTATTTACCTATTTCATGTATAGTGCTTTATACCTCCTAATCCCTAACTCTAACTCCTAATTTATCCCTACCCCAGCTTTTCCCCTTTGGTAACCATACATTTGTTTTCTATGCTGATGAGTCCTACAGACAATTTTTGATTCTTTAAGATTCTTTTCTGTAGTCAGGCAAAACCTTGAGTATGACCCGTTAACTTCTTTTCAAATTCTGTGTAATATGACCCCCCCCCCAGACAAAGACAGGAAGTAGTCATCCTATGAAGATATCAATGAACCGCAATCTATGCTTCCATTTCCATTTCTCTCTCTGGTATAGTCACCTTTTCTTCAGCCCAACAGGAAGCTTTCTTTTGGACTTCATTCTGATAAAGTATAACTTCTTTATGTAATTTAATTTATTCTTAATTTAATACTTGTGGGCTTTCCTAGTGGCTCAGATGGTGAAGAATCTGCCTACAATGCAGGAGACCCAGTTCATCCCTGGGTCTGGAAGATCCCCCGGAGAAGGTAATGGCTACCCATTCTTGTATTCTTGCCTATAGAATCTCATGGACAGAGGAATCTGACTGGCTATATTTCATGGGATCACAAAGAGTCAGATACAACTGAGCAACTCTCATATTAAAAAAAAAAATCATACTTTGAACTACATACTCTTTTTGTTTGCTTGTCTAAATCTTTAACATGTATGTATATCATCTGTTACAAACAACAGATTAAACAAAATAAAATTAGAGGGAATGATTTCTTGAAGGGCCAGGGTACTCATTCTGCTGTAGATCTCAAGAGATATCACAAGAAGTTTTTTATTTTTTTCTTAACTAATATCTTCCCAAGGAAGACATTATATTCAAAAAGGTTATTCCTTTCCTCTTCCATGAAAAAGCAAAAAGGTCTTGTGGTTTCCTCAGGACTGTGCATGTTTATATCCATTGGTCTCCCATCATCTTGAGCTCCAGCAATGCCTTTCTCTGAGACTGACAACACAATCTGGTAACTAAACATTCTGTCACTTTATATAGGATTTATAAGGGTCAAATTTGACTGCTATTCATTTACCTACCTTATCTTCAAAGCAGTTTTGGGAATTAGGTAAGCATTATGGTCACCTGATAATGGGGGAAATCTATTTGCTTAGAGTCATACAGCTGGTCAGGATCAGAGATGAAGCTTGACTCTTAGTGTTTGGTATATTTATTTACTTCCCTCCTACACATTTCCCTTTGACTTTTTGTATTCCCCCTTTAAAATCTTTACCCTTAATTTCTACCTTAGAATTTGATGCCCTGTCAGAAATTTCTGATTTGTAATAGTGGGAAGTTTCTATTTTTCTCTCATCTGCACAATGAATTCTCATGATCATTAAAATTAAACTATATTCTTCTGTCTGGCACTCAAATCTCCTCATACTCTCATCTCATCTTACATTCTTGGTTTTCCTATATTACTTCTCTTCATGTACATGAAACAGACTGACTGCTATCTTCAGGGTCCTTGACACTTTTAACAATTATTAGGGAGTTTAAAGAGCTTTTGCTTATGTACATGATATCTGTTGATACTGAGCATATTAGAGATTAAATGGATATTTTAAAAATCACAAGAATACTCAAGCACATACTCATTACCTATAAGAGTAATAATGAACCACACACCATGGAGCCACTGGAAAAGTACAGAGTGTAAAAGGCAAATAATTCCTTGATATTTTTTGAAATTATTGTGCCTTACAGATGCCTCCAAAGTATTTAGGAGATCCTTAAGGGTCCCCTTAACATATTTGGGAAACACTAAACTACTACCATAGAAAGGACCCTGGTGTGAGTCAAGAGCTCTGGGTTCAGACCCTCTCTTTGACACAAATGTCCATTTAACATTTATCTGAGCTTCAGCCTTCTGAAATTGAAGGAATGGGGGCTAAGTGATGGTGCAGCTAACATCTCCTAGGGCTGAGCACCTGCTCCTGATCCTGAGAAGATGGATATCATGATGCTCTCTGCTGCTGCTGCTGCTGCTGCTAAGTCACTTCAGTCGTGTCCGACCCTGTGCGACCCCATAGACGGCGGCCCACCAGGCTCCCCCATCCATGGGATTTTCCAGGCAAGAGTACTGGAGTGGGGTGTCATTGCCTTCTCCGATGATGCCCTCTAGTGACTTCCCATATAGGAGAAGCGAATGGCGATCCATTCCAGCATTCTTGCCTGGAGAATTCCATGGACTTCCCATATAAGAATTCTGCTCCCACTTGGTATTCACGTTCTTGATGACCCTTAATCTGTAGGCATGGGTGCTAAGTTGCTTCTGTCATGTCTGACTCTTTGCGACTCTATGGACTGTGACCCACCATGCTCCTCTGTCCTGGTTGGCCCTAAATGTTACAGCTATGCCTAGAAAATTGTGGGCTAAATTTATAAATTTATCCACATGATAATATGCAATGCCAAGAATGCAGGAAGCATAGAGAATCTCAGACATCAATTTTAAATAATGTTTCTCTTACCAAAAGTGCCACAGTAGGGCCCTATAGGGGTATCGAACAGGATTAAGTCATGCAACATATGAAACTATAAGGGGGAGGATTGAAATAAATTTATAAAGTGCATAAAAGTTCTTTAGAATTAAGTTCCAGATCCTTTGATTTCCCCATAGATATCATAACACCCCTGTCCCAGTGACTTCATACTTGGCCTTCTTGTGCACATCCTTGCCTCATCCCACACCAGGTTTTCAGTCAGCTTGCTTCATTACACCATTTCTTCTACATCTAAGGTTGTCTGTCTTATATCCTATTTCCTTAGGCCATACTCAAAAGCTTAAAGTTAACTGACTCACAAAAATAAATTATCTGGTGTTACTAAGATTTATAACAGCATATTATATCTCACAGTTATGACTGTGACCTTTAGTAGATACCCTGTAGTTATTTTAAAAATGGACTCACATGAATCTATGTCACAGTGCAAGCTCTGTGGGTAAGATGGCTTGGGTCAAGAGTTTTTCAGTAAAACAAGTCACACTACCTAGGAATCTCTGAATAATAAAACAGAAAGTGAATGGAAAAATGTCTATTCAGATGCTCTGCCTAATTTTTAATTGAATTGTTTGTTTTTCTTTGTTGTTGTTAAGTTGTATGAGTTCTTTATATAGTTTGGGTATTAACTCTTTATTGGATACATGATTTGAAAATATCTTCTGTTTGGCAGATTGAGTTTTTACTTTGCTGATGGTTTCCTTTGCTGTGCAGAAGCTTTTTGGTTTGGTGTAGTCCCATTTGGTTTTGCTTTTGTTTCTCTTGCCTGAAGAAATATAACCAGAAAGATATGGCTAAGACCCATGTTAAAGATTGTACTGTCTATGTTTTCTTCCATGAGTTTCATGGCTTTGGATTTTATATTCAAATCTTTAATCCACACTGGGTTGATCTTTGTGTATGGTATAAATTTGTGGTCTAGTTCAATTCTTTTGCATGTGGCTGTCAAGTTTTCCCTACACCATTTA
Source organism: Bos mutus (assembly GCF_027580195.1). Lineage (NCBI taxonomy): Eukaryota > Metazoa > Chordata > Mammalia > Artiodactyla > Bovidae > Bos > Bos mutus. Next base: position 50,443,093 of record NC_091627.1, on the reverse strand, counting down.
TTGAAGAGACTCTTTTCCACACTGTATGCTCTTTGCTCCTTTGCAGTAAATTAATTGCCTATACATGTGTGGATTTATTTCTGGGTTCTCAGTTCTGCCCCATGGATCTGTATGTTTTTAGGTCAATACTAAGCCATTTTGATTTATACAACTTTGTAGTTTAATTTGAAATCAGGAAGTGTGATAGCTCCAGCTTTGTTCTTTTTTCTCAGAATTTCTTTGGTTCTATATAAATTTTAAGATTTTTTTGTTCTATTTCTGTGAAAAACTTTTATGGGGATTGCAGTGAATCCATAGATTGCTTTAAGTAAATTGGATATTTTAACAATGTTAATTATTTCAGTCCATGAGAATAGAATAGCCTTCCATTTCCTTGTGTAATCTTTCATTTCTTTCTTTTTTTTTCACAATATCTATGGAAAACAGTACAGAGAGTACAAAAAAAATTAACAGAACTACCATATGATCCAGCTATACCACTTCTGAGTATTTATCCAAAGAATGAATTCAAACACTAATTTGAAAGAGAGGCACACACTCAATCTTCACAACCCAGATAATCATGATGGTGTGATCACTCCTAGAGCCAGACAACTGGAATGTAAAGTCAAGTGGGCCTTAGAAAGCATCACTACGAACAAAGCTAGTGGAGTTGATGGAATTCCTGTTGAGCTATTTCAAATCCTGAAAGATGATGCTGTGAAAGTGCTGCACTCAATATGCCAGCAAATTTGGAAAACTCAGCAGTGGCTACAGGACTGGAAAAGGTCAGTTTTCATTCCAGTCCCAAAGAAGGGCAATGCCAAAGGATGCTCAAATTACCGCACAATTGCACTCATCTCACACGCTAATAAATTAATGCTCAAAATTCTCCAAGCCAGGCTTCAGCAATACGTGAACCGTGAACTTCCAGATGTTCAAGCTGGTTTCAGACAAAGCAGAGGAACCAGAGATCAAATTGCCAACATCTGCTGGATCATGGAAAAAGCAAGAGAGTTCTCGAAAAACATCTATTTTTGCATTATTGACTATGCCAAACCCTTTGACTGTGTGTATCACAAGAAACTGTGGAAAATTCTGAAAGAGATGGGAATACCAGACCACCTGACTGGCCTCTTGAGAAACCTATATGCAGGTCAGGAAGCAACATGGACAGGGAACAACAGACTGGTTCCAAATAGGAAAAGGAGTATGTCAAGGCTGTATATTGTCACCGTGCTTATTTAACTTCTATGTAGAGTACATCATGAGAAACGCTGGGCTGGAAGAAGCACAAGCTGGAATCAAGATTGCCGGGAGAAATATCAATAACCTCAGATATGCAGTTGACACCACCCTTATGGCAGAAAGTGAAAAGGAACTAAAAAGCCTCTTGATGAAAGTGAAAGAGAAGAGTGGAAAAGTTGGCTTAAAGCTTAACATTCAGAAAACGAAGATCATGGCATCTGGTTCCATCACCTCATGGGAAATAGATGAGGAAACAGTGGAAATGGTGGCAGACTTTATTTTGGGGGGCTCCAAAATCACTGCAGATGGTGATTGCAGTCATGAAATTAAAAGACACTTACTCCTTGGAAGGAAAATTATGACCAACCTAGATAGTATATTAAAAAAGTATATTACTTTGCCAACAATGGTCCATCTAGTCAAGGCTATGGTTTTTCCAGTGGTCATGTATGGATGGGAGAGTTGGACTGTGAAGAAGGCTGAGCGCCAAAGAATTGATGTTTTTGAACTGTGGTATTGGAGAAGACTCTTGAGAGTCCCTTGGACTGCAAGAAGATCCAACCAGCCCATTCTGAAGGAGATCAGCCCTGGGATTTCCTTGGAAGGAATGATGCTAAAGCTGAAACTCCAGTACTTTGGCCACCTCATGCGAAGAGTTGACTCATTGGAAAAGACTCTGATGCTGGAGGGATTGGGGGCAAGAGGAGAAGGGGACGACAGAGGATGAGATGGCTGGATGACATCACTGACTTGATGGACGTGAGTTTGAGTGAACTCCGGGAGTTGGTGATGGACAGAGTGGCCTGGCGTGCTGCAGTTCATGGTGTCGCAAAGAGTCAGACACGACTGAGCGACTGAACTGAACTGAACTGATGTTCACTGCAGCATTATTTACAATACCCAAGACATGGAAACAACTTAAGTGCCCATTGCTGGATGAATGGATAAAGAAAATGTGATATATTTATATACAATGAAATACTACCCAGTCATGAAAGGATGAAATCTTAACTTTGCAACAATGTGGTTGGACTGTGAGGGCATTAGAGGAAGTGAAATAAGCCAGATGGAAGAAAACAAATACTATGATTTCACTCATATATGTTATGTAAAACAAAGCAAAATAAATGAACAAAACAGACCACACAAAAAGAATTACATACAGATGAGAACATAATAATGGATTCCAGAGGAGAAGGGAGTTAAGAGAAAGAGAAATGGGTAAAGGGGTTGAACAGTATAGAGACAGATGGAAACTAAACTTTTTATGGTGAGCACACTGTAGTGTATACAGAAATCGAATAAATTAAAAAAAAAATATATGAAAAACTTGAGTTCAGGTCCTGACTCTGGCACTAAATAGGTGAATGAACTTAAATGCATTGTTTAAATTCTCTGAGCTTCTGTTTCAGTTCAGTTCAGTTCAGTCGCTCAGTCGTGTCCGACTCTTTGTGACCCCATGAATCGCAGCACGCCAGGCCTCCCTGTCCATCACCAACTCCCGGAGTTCACTGAGACTCACGTCCATCGAGTCAGTGATGCCATCCAGCCATCTCATCCTCCGTTGTCCCCTTTTCCTCCTGCCCCCAATCCCTCCCAGCATCAGAGTTTTTTCCAATGAGTAAACTCTTCGCATGATGTAGCCAAAGTACTGCAGTTTCAGCTTTAGCATCATTCCTTCCAAAGAAATCCCAGGGCTGATCTCCTTCAGAATGGACTGGTTGGATCTCCTTGCAGTCCAAGGGGCTCTCAAGAGTCTTCTCTAACACCACAGTTCAAAAGAATCAATTCTTCGTTGCTCAGCTTTCTTCACAGTACTCATCTGTAAAAGAAAAATTTGACAGTCATAAATGTAGAATATCTAGACAAATTTGCCACTGCTTCGATTTCATTAAATTAATGCTTTGGTCCTTGGTCTTCAAAGCTTTCTCTTTAGTTGCTCTACCAACATTATGCAGATATCCACTATTACTTTGTAAATTTTATTTTATTATTACTATTTTTTTAATTTAATTTTATTTTTTAACCTTACAATATTGTATTGGTTTTCCATATATCAACATGAATCCGCCACAGGTATACACGTGTTCTCCATCCTGGACCCTCCTCTCTCCTCCCTCCCTGTACCATCTCTCTGGGTCATCCCAGTGCACCAGCCCCAAGCATCCAGTATCGTGCATTGAACCTGGACTGGCGACTCATTTCATATATGATATTATACATGTTTCAGTGCCATTCTCCCAAATCATCCCACCCTCTCCCTCTCCCACAGAGTCCAAAAGACTGTTCTATACATCTGTGTCTCTTTTGCTGTCTCGTATACAGGGTTATTGTTACCATCTTTCTAAATTCCATGTATATGCATTAGTATACTGCATTGGTGTTTTTCTTTCTGGCTTTATTATTGTTTTTTCTTGAAGGATGATTGCTTTACAGATTTTTGTGGTTTTCTGTCATATATCAACAAGAATCAGCCATAAGTACACCCATATTCTTTTCTGTTTTTTTTTTAAGAGAAAAACTTCAACAAATTTTCCAAACATTTCTAACAGGACAACAGTATACTGACTCTAAGATAATAAGACTCAATGGAAGCATAAATAAAAGAAGGATCTTGACCTAGCATCAAGAAAAGGCCAGAATTTAGAGTTGCAACAAAGGAGAAATCATGTCTAGATAGGCAATTCAAGGAGGTTTCATGTTCTTTCTTCTCTAAGAATTTTTTTTTTTCTGAATCATAGAATTTCAATTTTATAATGATATTTCTTATTTCTTTCTGGCTTCCATTATTCAGAAATCAGCTGTCAGTCTTATTCTTAATCATTTGAAGATATTATGTATTTTTCCCTTGCTTTACAGAGGTATATTGACATAATTTTAAGATATTTAAAGTGCATATCATGATAATTTGATACGTGTAAAATATGAAAGAATTTTCCCCATCTAGTTAATTATTGCATTCTTCACCTCACATATTTACACATTTTTAATAGAAATGTTTCAGATTATCTCTGTCTTTCTCTCTCCCCACATCTTTTTTTATCAATTCCTCCATTAATGAAGACACATTGTTTCCACATCTTGCTTATTGTGAATAATTCTGCAGTGAACAAGGGAGTGAAGATATCTCTGATATGTGGATGCTTTTGAGATTTTTTTTTTGTCTTTGTTTTGCAGCAGTTTTGCTATGATGTACTTAGGTGTGATTTTCTTGATTTTTATCCTGCTTCTGGTTTGTAATGATTTTTCAATCTATAGTTTGATGTTATTCAATTTGGGGGAAATTCTTGGTCATTATCTCCTCAAGCATTCCCTGCCCATTCTTTTTCTTTCTCATATGGTGCTTTAATCAGTTTTGTGTAAGATTGTCTCACATCATTCTAAATGTCTTTTCTGTTCTTTTCTGAATTTTTCATATTTTTCATCTGCGAATTTCCTATTGACCTATCTTGCAGTTCACTAATTGTATTTTCTATTGAGTTCTTAGTTTAATTTATTGTATTCTTCAGTTCTATAATTTCCATTTGATATTTACAAAATGGATTCAAGTTCTCTAGTGAAATTGTCTATCTTTACATCCAATTTCTTGAAAATTTAATCAAAAGTATTTTTCTAGAATGGTGTTGCTGGTTTCGTCACTCAGTCATGTCTGACTTTTGCAGCCCCATAAACTATAACCCACCAGGTTCCTCTGTCCATGGGATTTTCCACACAAGAATACTGGAGTATAGTATGTAGTATGTAGTATGTAGGAAGTGCTCTGAGTAATGCAATCTTTTTATAGGTGGGATTCAAGATTTCCTCTGTCAGGCAGCTGGAGTAGGTGTGTTCACCTTAGTTAATCAGTGACTGAGCTGACTAGAGGCTGGATTGTATTTTTCTCTACCTTCATCTAAGTCCTTATTTTGCCCCCAAATAACAGCCTCCTTCTTGGAAATTCTCCTTCCAATACTTTTCTTTCTAGAGCAACAAGAATACAAAACCCAGCTTCGCTTTTCATCTACTTTTATGTTGCATCCCAGTCACTTGCCCCATGTTAAGAATGAATAAATAGAAAGCATCAAATAGCAATCAATAAAAGAAAAAATCAACACTATGAACATGAAAAATGTTTGTGCATCAAAGGATACCATCAAGAAAGTGAACACACAAATATGGAACAGGGGAAAATATTTGCAATTCATCTGAAAAGGGTTTAGTGTCTAGAATATATGATTATAATTTAGCAAAGAAAAAGATAAACAACCCAGTTAAAAGTGGGTAGAGGACTTGAATATCTATTTCTCTGAAGAAGATACCTAGATGAACAATAAGCACATGAAATATGCTCAATTAGGAAAATGCAAACCAAAACCAAACCACAATTATCACATAACATCTACTAAGTTCAGTTCAGTTCAGTCGCTCAGCCATGTCCGCCTCTTTGTAACCCAAGGAACTATAGCACGCCAGGCATCCTGTCCATCACCAACTCCCGGAGTCCACCCAAACCCATGTCCATTGTGTCGGTGATGCCATCCAACCATCTCATCCTCTGTTGTCCCCTTCTCCTCTCGTGCTCAATCTTTCCCAGAATCATGGTCTTTTCAAGTGAGTCAGCTCTCCGTATCAGGTGGCCAAAATATTGGAGTTTCAGCTTCAGCATCAGTCCTTCCATGAATATTCAGGACTGATTTCCTTTAGGATGGACTGGTTGGTCCTTGCAGTCCAAGGGACTCTCAAGAGTCTTCTCCAACACCGCAGTTCAAAAGCATCAATTCTTCGGTGCTCAGCCTTCTTCACAGTCCAACTCTCACATCCATACTTGACCACTGGAAAAACCATAGCCTTGACTAGATCGACCTTTGTTGGCAAAGTAATGTCTCTGCTTTTCAATATGCTGTCTAGGTTGGTCATAACTTGCCTTCCAAGGAGCAAGCGTCTTTTAATTTCATGGCTGCAATCACCATCTGCAGTGATTTTGGAGCCCCCAAAAATAAAGTCTGACACTGTTTCCACTGTTTCCCCATCTATTTGCCATGAAGTGATGGGACCAGATGCCATGATCTTCGTTTTCTGAATGTTGAGCTTTAAGCCAACTTTTTCACTCTCCTCTTTCACTTTCATCAAGAGGCTGTTTAGTCCTTCTTCACTTTCTGCCATAAGGGTGGTGTCAACTGCATATCTGAGGTTATTGATATTTCTCCTGGCAATCTTGATTCCAGCTTGTTCTTCTTCCAGCCCAACGTTTCTCATGCTGTACTCTGCATATAAGTTAAATAAGCAGGGTGACAATATACAGACTTGACGTACTCCTTTTCCTATTTGGAACCAGTCTGTTGTTCCCTGTCCAGTTCTAACTGTTGCTTCCTGACCTGTATACAGGTTTCTCAAGAGGCAGGTCAGGTGGTCTGGTATTCCCATCTCTATGGCTATTACTTTAAAACAGGAAATTAACAAGTGTTGGCAAGGACATGGAGACATTGAAACCTTTGGGAATTGTTAGTAGGAATGTAAAGTGGTGTAGCCACTTTGAAAAATAATTTCCTAATTAAATTAGTTATATAAAGTAAAATATACAATTACTGTATGGCCCAGTAATTTCCCTCCTAGGTACATACCTCCCAAACTGAAAAGAGGTATTAAAACAAATACTCATAGCAATACATTGTCAATAGTCAAAGGGTAGAAAGAACCCAAATATCCAATTGGTGAATGAATCAACAAAATATGCTGACATCCATATAATGAAGTGCTATTCGGTTATAGAGATCAGTGGAGAAATAACTCCATAAAGAATGAAGAGACAGAGCCAAGGCAAAAACAACACCCAGTTGTGGGTATGACTGGTTATGAAAGTAAAGACCAGGGCTGTAAAGAGCAATATTCCATGGGAACCTGGAATGTTAGATCCATGAGTCAAGGCAAATTGGAAGTGGTCAAACAGGAGATGGCAAGAGTGAACATTGACATTTTAGGAATCAGTGAACTAAAATGGACTGGAATGGGTGAATTTTACTCAGATGACCATTACATCTACTACTGTGGGCAAGAATCCCTTACAAGATATGGAGTACCCATCATACGCAACAAAAGAGTCCAATAATGCAGTACTTGGATGCAATCTCAAAAACAGCAGAATGGTCTTTGTTTGTTTCCAAGGCACACCATTCAATATCACAGTAACCCAAGTTTTTGCCCTGACCAGTAATGCTGAAGAAGCTGAAGCTGAATGGTTCTATGAATACCTACAAAACCTTCTAGGACTAACACCAAGAAAAGATGTCCTTTTCACTATAGGGGACTGGAATGCAAAAGGAGGAAATCAACAAATACCTGGATTAACAGGCAAATTTGTCTTTGGAGTACAGAATGAAGCAGGGCAAAGGCTAATAGAGTTTTGCCAAGAGAACACACTGGTGATAGCAAACACCCTCTTCCAACAACACAAGAAAAGACTCTACACATGGACATCACCAGATGGTCAATAATGAAATCAGATTGATTATATCCTTTGCAGTCAAAGATGGAGAAGCTCTATACAGTCAGCAAAAACAAGACCAGGAGCTGACTGTGGCTCAGATCATGAACTCCTTATTGCCAAATTCAGACATAAATTAAAGAAAGTAGGGAAAAACCACTAGAGAATTCGAGTATGACCTAAATCAAATTGCTTATGATTATGCACTGTGGCAAATAGATTCAAGGGATTAGATCTGATTGACAGAGTGCCCGAAGACCTATGGACAGAGGTTTGTGACATTGTACAGGAGGCAGGTATCAAGACCATCCCAAGAAAAAGAAATGCAAAAAGGCAAAATAGTTGTCTGAGGAGGACTTACAAAAAGCTATGAAAAGAAGAGAAACAAAAGGCAAAGGAGAAAAGGAAAGATATACACATTTGAATCCAGAATTCCAAAAATAGCAAGAAGAGATGAGAAAGCCTTCTTCCATGATCAATGCAAAGAAATAGAGGAAAACAATAGAATGGGAAAGCCTAGAGATCTTATCAAGAAAATTAGAGATGCCAAGGGAACATTTAATGCAAAGATGGACACAATAAAGGACAGAAATGATACGGACTTAACAGAAGCAGAAGATATTAAGAAAAGGTGGCAAGAATACACAGAAGAACTAGGCAAAAAAGTTCTTCATGACTCAGATAATCACAATGGAATGATCACTCACCTAGAGCCAGATATCTTGGAATGTGAAGTCAAGTGGGCCTTAGGAAGTAATACTATGAACAAAGCTAGTGGAGGTGATGGAATTGCAGTTGAGCTATTTAAAATCTTAAAAGATAATGCTCTGAAAGTGCTGCACTCAATATGCCAGCAAATTTGGAAAACTCAGCAGTGGCCACAGGACTGGAAAAGGTCAGTTTTCATTCCAATCCCAAAGAAAGTCAATATCAAAGAATGCTCAAACTGCTGCACAATTGCATTCATCTCACATGCTATCAAAGAAATGCTCAGAATTCTCCAAGCCAGGCTTCGACAGTAGGGGAATGGTGAACTTCCAGATGTTCAAGCTGGATTTAGAAAAGGCAGAGGAACCAGAGATCAAACTGCCAACATCTGTTGGATCATTGAAAAAGCAAGAGAGTTCCAAAAAAATATCTACTTCTGCTTTACTGAAAATGCCAAAGCCTTCGACTGTGTGAATGACAACAAACTGTGGAAAATCCTGAAAGAGATGGGAATACCAGACCACCTGACCTGCCTCTTGAGAAACCTGTATGCAGGTCAGGAAGCAATAGTTAGAACTGAACATGGAACAACAGACTGGTTCCAAATAGGAAAAGGAGTACGTCAAGGCTGTATATTATCACTCCACTTATTTAACTTATATGCAGAGTACATCATGAGAAATGCTGGACTGGATGAAGCACAAGCTGGAATCAGGATTGCTGAGAGAAATACCAATAACCTCAGATATGCAGATGACACCACACTTATGGCAGAAAGCAAAGAAGAGCTAAAGAGACTCTTGATGAAAGTGAAAGAGGAGAGTGAAAAAGTTGGCTTAAAACTCAACATTCAGAAAACTAAGATCATGGCATCCGGTCCCATCACTTTCTGGCAAATAAATGGGGAAAAAGTGGCAGACTTTATTTTTTTGGGTTGCAAAATCACTGAGGATGGTGACAGCAGCCATGAAATTAAAAGATACTTGCTCCGTGGAAGAAAAGTTATGACCAACCTAGACAGAATATTACCAAACAGAGACATTGCTTTGCCAACAAAGTTCTGTCTACTCAAAGCTATGTTTTTTCTTCTAGTCATGTATGGATGTGAGAGTTGGACTATAAAGAAAGCTGAGTGCCGAAGAATTAATGATTTTGAACTGCAGTGTTGGAGAAGACTCTTGAGAGTCCCTTGGACAGCAAGAACATCCAACCAGTCCATCCTAAAGGAAATAAGTCCTGAATATTCATTGGAAGGACTGATGCTGAAACTGAAACTCCAATATTTTGGCCACCTGATGTGAAGAACTGACTCATTTAAAAAGACCCTGATGCTGGGTAAGATAAAGGTGGGAGGAGAAGGGGACAACAGAGGATGAGATGGTTGAATGGCATCACTGACTCTATGGACATGAATTTGAGTAAACTCCAGGAGTTGGTGATAGACAGGGAGGCCTGGTGAGTTGCATTTCATGGGGTCATTCGAACACGACTGAGTGACTGAACTGAACTGATTAATTCAGTTATAAAAGAAATGAAGTACTGATATACACTACAACATGAACAACCTTAAAAACATTATGCTAAGTAAAAGAAGCCAGACATGAAAAAGATACACATTGTACGATTCTATTAATTTGAAATATTGGCATTAGGTAATAGGTATATAGACACAAAGTAGATAGACTAGTGGCTGCCAAGAGCCAGGCCTATGGATATGGAGTGACTAGTTTATACGAGATCTGTTTTGCAATGCTGACAACGTTTTGTAATTCAATATAAGTGACAGTCTCATTGCACTGTAAATGTACTAAACTCTACTTAATTGTACACTTTAAAATGGTCGTTTCATGTTATATGGATTTTAACTTAATTTAAGGAAAGATTAAGCAAATATCCTGATGGCAAGGGCAACATGCAAACTGTTGGGCATAACTCAGTGGGCTTCCCTTCTTTCTAAAATCTTGATTCTTCAGTTTTTGGCTCCTTTATCAGAACTCTGATGTCTCGAAACATATGCTCTTAAACATAGGCAGATTTGGTGCCTTCCTGATTTATTCAAACTTGTGATAACCTCTTTCCTCTAAATTCCAAGAGCTATTATTCACTCCTGTACTCAAATCTATACAATTATAGATTATATATGAATGTATATATACTTTGTATATGTATATATATATGTATGTATATATACATACTTTGTATATATACATATGTGTGTATATATATACATATATACATATGTATATATACATTGAGGACTTCCCTGGTGGCTCAGACGGTAAAACGTCTGCCTACAGTGCAGGAGACCTGGGTTCGATCCCTGGGTCAGGAAGATCCTCTGGAGAAGGAAATGGCAACCCACTCCAGTACTCTTGCCTGGAAAATCCCATGGACAGAGCAGCGTAGTAGGCTACAGTCCATGGGGTCGCAAAGAGTTGGACATGATTGAGTGACTTCACTTCACTTATGAATGTATGTATATACTTACAGATTATATATAACTATATATATAGCTTATTTCTTTAACCAGGTTACATCCTCCTTCACAATCAGAATAGGTTTTTTCCCCTTATCTTCAGCACATAGCACAGTAGTTAATAGTGAATCAGAATCACCTGAGACAACTCATTGGTTCTAACCCCAGGTATTTGGAATAAAAATTCTAGGTTAAAACCAAGAAAAGTGCATTTAACAAATACCACAGATGCCTGAAAGCCATGTGCTACAGAACTTCAAGAAACCCTTTGACACATTTCCCAGTCTTGTTCCCCATTGACGATGCAATGCCATATGTGTTACCTACATTTTACCTTTGCTGTCATTCCATCCAGTGTTGAATCGAATATGCAGAGAAGGCTACACCATCAATATGTATGATATGTCAAACTATGGCAAGATGATTCAGTTATTATTGCTAAAAGGAATTTACATTTTATATATCATAACTTTTAATATTGCATTGATATTCAGTGATAAAGCAATTGGACTCTACCTATTGCAGTTTTTTGTTGGCTTACAAAAATCTAATATGCCATATAGCAATAGAAGTGGCAGAGGGCATGGGCAGCAATTGCTTTGTATTTAACCATGACCAAGGTAAGGAGTGTCTGAAGGGGCAAGAGAAGGAAACATCAAGAAGTGCAGAGATTAAAAAAAAAAAAAAAAAGACCAAGTAAAGACCCCGGTGTCTGAAGAGAATAGATACAAATGGAAATCACTGTCAGAGTAATTCATACTAAAGAATTTTTGCCTAAATTATTTGCCTCCAATATTTAAATGAAAGTATTTTAGGAGCTTCTAAGACCCATTAACTTTATGGCCCAGTTAATGTTGGATGAAACATAACCACTTGGCATGGGCTTCAGCTCACACCATGATATTGGAAATGCAGAGAGATTGCATATCTCAAGGTCCCCTGCACAACTGTCTTCACTCTTAGTGGCCCTGCAGATCTGCCTAGCTCCAGTGGATAACTCCTTCTCTTCTGAAAGTTTAGATTGTAGGGAGCTCTGTGATGGATTCTATTCTCACAGTTGCTGTCTGTGTATTTTAGAGCCAAGTGATGAACTATAAAGCCACAGTCATCAAGACAGTATGGTACTGGCACAAAGACAGAAATATAGATCAATGGAACAAAATAGAAAGCCCAGAGATAAATCCAAGCACATATGGACACCTTATCTTTGACAAAGGAGGCAAGAATATACAATGGATTAAAGACAATCTCTTTAACAAGTGGTGCTGGGAAAACTGGTCAACCACTTGTAAAATAATGAAACTAGAGCGCTTTCTAACACCATACACCAAAATAAACTCAAAATGGATTAAAGATCTAAATGTAAGACCAGAAACTATAAAACTCCTAGAGGAGAACATAGGCAAAACACTCTCTGACGTACATCACAGCAGAATCCTCTATGACCCACCTCCCAGAATATTGGAAATAAAAGCAAAAATAAACAAATGGGACCTAATTAACCTTAAAAGCTTCTGCACATCAAAGGAAACTATAAGCAAGTTGAAAAGACAGCCTTCAGAATGGGAGAAAATAATAGCAAATGAAGCAACTGACAACTAATCTCAAAAATATACAAGCAACTCCTACAGCTCAACTCCAGAAAAATAAATGACCCAATCAAAAAATGGGCCAAAGAACTAAATAGACATATCTCCAAAGAAGACATACAGATGGCTAACAAACACATGAAAAGATGCTCAACATCACTCATTATCAGAGAAATGCAAATCAAAACCACTACGAGGTACCATTTCACGCCAGTCAGAATGGCTGCAACCCAAAAGTCTACAAGCAATAAATGCTGGAGAGGGTGTGGAGAAAAGGGAACCCTCTTACACTGTTGGTGGGAATGCAAACTAGTACAGCCACTATGGAGAACAGTGTGGAGATTCCTTAAAAAACTGGAAATAGAACTGCCTTATGATCCAGCAATCCCACTGCTGGGCATACACATTGAGGAAAGCAGAAGGGAAAGAGACACGTGTACCCCAATGTTCATCGCAGCACTGTTCGTAATAGCCAGGACATGGAAGTAACCTAGATGCCCATCAGCAGATGAATGGATAAGAAAGCAGTGGTACATATACACAATGGAGTATTACTCAGCCATTAAAAAGAATACATTTGAATCAGTTCTAACGAGGTGGATGAAACTGTATACAGTTTCTATACAGTATACTAACACATATATATGGAATTTAGAAAGATGGTAACAATAACCCTGTATACGAGACAGCAAAAGAGACACTGATGTATAGAACAGTCTTTTGGACTTTGTGGGAGAGGGAGAGGGTGGGATGATTTGGGAGAACGGCATTGAAATATGTATATATCATATATGGAATGAGTCACCAGTCCAGGTTCAATGCACGATACTGGATGCTTGGGGCTGGTGCACTGGGACGACCCAGAGGGATGGTATGGGGAGGGAGGAGGGAGGAGGGTTCAGGATGGGGAACACAGGTATACCTGTGGCGGATTCATTTAGATATTTGGCAAAACCAATACAATATTGTAAAGTTTAAAAATAAAATAAAATTAAAAAAAAGAAATATTTTCCCATAACAACTCGAAAGAAAGTGAAAATTGCTCAGTGTGTCCGACTCTTTGGGACCCCTTGGACTGTCCATGGAATTCTCCAGGGCAGAACACTGGAGTGGGTAACCTTTCCCTTCTCCAGGGGATCTCCCCAACCTAGGATCGAACCCAGGCCTCCAGCATTGCTGGCTGTTTCTTTACCAGCTGAGCCACAAGGGAAACCCAAGATCACTGGAGTGGGTAGCCTATCCCTTTTTGGGGGGATCTTCCTGACCCAGGAATTGAACTGGGGTCTCCTGCATTGCAGGCAGATTCTTTACCATCTGAGCTACCAGGGAAGCCCTACTCAGCCACTTCTAAATCCTGAGACTTCAGCCTGATTAGTTAATCATTCTATGCCTTAGTTTCCTCTTATGATAAATAGACTAAAATCTTCTACATAGGATTACCATGAAGAATAAATGAGATAATTAAAGTAAAGCAATAAACGTCGTGCCCCCAAAATGCAGTAGTCCTTAATAGATCACCTATTTTTATAGGAGTTCAAAGTGAGTAGATTTGAATTTTTGTTCTACCAATGGTATTTATTACATGTTGCCCATGACATTTTGTCCCTCTTAAATGAATCTTGGCAGTATCCTGAGCCAGCTATGCCTTTCTCTTTGTTCCCCTTGTTCCCCTTCTCTACACCCAGATCTTTCCAGGGACCACTCTTCCTTGTCTGGATGCTGGCTTAGATGGGCTGTGGTAAAAATGGACAGGATATTTGCACACCTTACCATATACCAGATGCTTCACATACATGACTTTATTTAATCCTCACAAAACAATGTTCATAGTTTTTGTGTATATATATACACACATGTGTGTGTGTGTGCCTAGCTGTATACAGCTATATCAATATGTAGACAGATATATGGTTGAAAACTGATTCTTAGGTTACACAAATTGTTAAAAATGAGAGATTGAGCAAGTATCTACCATGGTTCAATCTATCAGATACAAAATTGATTTTTTTTACATTATGCCCTGTCAGCTTTAATCTATAAGGGTTGATTTTTGAGCTGAGCTTTAAACTAGGAATGGATGAGAAGACTAAGAGGGTAAGCCTACCTGGTAGAAGCATTCAGGGAGAATTTAGAGTTAACTCCTAACAACCTCATTTGGTTGGATCTTATTGTGTTTCATTACTGCTTCAGTATGCTCCTGTATAATTTAAGACCTATTGTGCCAAACTTTTCCAAAGGGGGAAAAATCATAAAAGTCAAGCTGAGACTTTCACAGTTATTTAGAGATTGCGATATCGCTGAATTTAAGCTATGTGAACAGAAAATACCAACCATTGGGGCAATAATTGTCACTAGGAAAAAAGATCCATTTATCTTATATGAGCATCAAATGATTCTTGCATTGAAATAAAAAAAGAAAGAATTCCAGAATCATCCTTCCCTTGCTTTTTGATGACAATGCCACCCACTGCAGGTAATCAGTTCAGGGACATGTGGGAGGCTGCTACACAGGAGCTATGTAGGTTGGGTTTCTTTGGCAGGCAAGAACTGCCCCTCTGGGCAATGTACCCACTAAATAAAAAGTGGAAGGCAGCTAAGTTTTGCAAGCTTCACCCCAGAAGACAAAAGAGCAACAGGGATTTTGGTGGCAAAATATAATGGTCTATTGTTTTAGGTCACTATTATAAAGGGTTAGATCAATATTAATACCTTTTATTTTTGTTTCCATAATTCAAATCCCTGAAAGTTTAGTTTGGCCTGCACTGGGTCCTGTGCCTGCCCCCCTGACCAGGAAGAAGATGGTACCTTGATCAATAGCTCCATCAAGATTGCCTATAATGGGGAAGTGGTATCTGGGACAGGGAAATCAATATGCTATTTCTAGAAGCTGTAAGAATGTAGGGCACAAGAAACCATCTGCTTTGGGTTGTGCATTTTTACTCCTGAGGGCAGTACTTAGTTCCTCTAGAGCAACGACCAGCCCACAGAGTTTCTCTGTAGATGGGACACTTTTCACAATTGAAGTGAAAAAGAAGTTAACTATCTTTCCTACATACATCATATTTATGACTATGTTCTATTTTTGTATTTAAAGGTTTATTTCTTTTTAGCAACTATGATTATATACCTATTTTTTCTCCATTACTATTGCATTGGAATAATTTCCTATCATTAAATGTTTTCAAAAATATACTCTTTAATGACTGTTATGTCATTGTGGGTTATCATAATTTATTCTATCTTCATCTGCAGTAAAGTTAAGTTTTTAAGTAAATTTAAACTTACTGTCATGGTTAACCTTGCACATAAATCTATGTACCCATCTGCAATTATTTTCCCAGGATAAATTCCTAGAATTAACAGGTCTAAACAAGTGAATACTGTTAGGATTCAGTTCAGTTCAGTTCAGTCACTCAGTTGTGTCCGACTCTTTGCGACCCCATTGAACTGCAGCACACCAGGCCTCCTGTCCATCACCAACTCCCGGAGTTTACCCAAACTCATGTCCATTGAGTCGGCGATGCCATCCAACCATCTCATCCTCTGAGGTACCCTTCTCCCACTTTCAATCTTTCCCAGAATCAGGGTCTTTTCAAATGAGTCAGTTCTTTGCATCAGTTGGCCAAATTATACATATTGCTAAATTTCCCTCAATAGAAGTATTTACATCCATAGAAGGAAAAGACAGAGTGGGGAAAAGGAAGATATAGGCATAAGACTAGCACCTTTAAGAGTATTTATAGACCACTGTCTGGCTTGGCACAGGGGAGATATTTGGTCTGGTTATATTGTGACCATCCCTGGACACAGGATGAATGCTCAGCTCCCAAGAGGGTATGTAGATTTCCAGGTTAATTTGTGTCCCAGCCAGTGCTCTGTGACTGGAGATGTATTTGCAATTGTTAGCACCAGAATGACTATAAACCAATCTTAATAAAGTACCCACAGCATGTCTAATTGTAAGTACTGCATCATTTTGATAAAATCTTATTTGCAATACCTAATTGCAAATGTACCCCTAGGCAATTAAATGAGGTGACTAAATCATTTTATTTCTTCCTCCAGGATTATTTGCATTCAATGTCTTCCTTCATAGATGAAAAATTGTGGTATTTAATCAAATATAGAGGTGGAAGAGACGTAAAATAACATTATCCCAGGAGGCAAATGTGCAGAATGTGTACTAACTCTCTGCTAGTCAAATTCCAGTCTCTAACTAATTATTCAGGTCACACTGCATTTAATTGCTCGCTTATTTTTCTAGTCTTTCTCAAATGTAGGTACTCTAAGGATTGAATCCGTTCAGTGTTATATTTCCACTTGTTTTCTTGGCTGATGATGTAACAGTCTTTGAACTAAAGAATACCTGAGTTTGAATTACGACTCAGCTATTCAGCAGTTGTGTGATGAATATCAGCCTATTTCCTCATTTGTAAAATGGAATTCATAATAGCTATTTTCAAGGGTTGTTATGAAGAATGAATGAGATTACATATATAGTGCTTAACATATTTAGTATATATGGTAGCTACTTTATACTAATGATATATACTTGTTGAATGTTTAAAGAATTGTGTTTTTTACTCTGTAGAATCATTTTGTTTACTAGATGCCTAGGTCCTGTTCTCATGTATTCCTTTTTCCTTTTATCTTACTCTGTTCTCTAGCTACTACTTTCTTTATGTGTGCTCATGGCTTTGTTCATGATTTCATGACTGTCATTGTTTCTTGATAATTCTCTTTCTCCTAATCTTAGTTTACTGCTCTGGTCAACTAAGTTCCTGGGATGAATAGACTCTGTTTTCCCTGATCAGAGTATGTAATAAACATGTGCATTCTGTTCTTCTACTGAGGTAGAGTATATGACCTCTAAGTCATCCATCATAGCACTCACGGTTAGAAAGTTTTTTCATCTATCTATCCATTCAACTATCTCCTTGTCAGCATCTACTCATGATAAACAGAGCATCATGTGTTTATTGTATCCCTCAGGTATTTATTTATTTATTTTTTATGATCTTTTTATTTTATTTTTTTAATTTTATTTTATTTTTAAACTTTACAATATTGTATTAGTTTTGCCAAATATCTAAATGAATCCGCCACAGGTATACCTGTGTTCCCCATCCTGAACCCTCCTCCCTCCTCCCTCCCCATACCATCCCTCTGGGTCGTCCCAGTGCACCAGCCCCAAGCATCCAGTATTGTGCATCGAACCTGGACTGGTGACTCATTTCACATATGATATTATACATGTTTCAATGCCATTCTCCCAAATATCCCCACCCTCTCCCTCTCCCACAGAGTCCATAAGACTGATCTATACACCAGTGTCTCTTTTGCTGTCTCGTACACAGGGTTATTGTTACCATCTTTCTAAATTCCGTATATATGCGTTAGTATACTGTATTGGTGTTTTTCTTTCTGGCTTACTTCACTCTGTATAATAGGTTACAGTTTCATCCATCTCATTAGAACTGATTCAAATGTATTCTTTTTAATGGCTGAGTAATACTCCATTGTGTGTATGTACCACAGCTTTCTTATCCATTCATCTGCTGATGGGCATCTAGGTTGCTTCCATGTCCTGGCTATTATAAACAGTGCTGCGATGAACATTGGGGTACACGTGCCTCTTTCCCTTCTGGTTTCCTCAGTGTGTATGCCCAGCAGTGGGATTGCTGGATCATAAGGCAGTTCTATTTCCAGTTTTTTAAGGAATCTCCACACTGTTCTCCATAGTGGCTGTACTAGTTTGCATTCCCACCAACAGTGTAAGAGAGTTCCCACAGAGTTCACTGTGGAGAGAACTCTCCAACAGTGTGGAGAGTTCCCCACACCCTCCCCAGCATTTATTGCTTGTAGACTTTTGGGTTGCAGCCATTCTGACTGGCGTGAAATGGTACCTCATAGTGGTTTTGACTTGCATTTATCCATGTACATATGGACACCTTATCTTTGACAAAGGAGGCAAGAATATACAATGGATTAAAGACAATCTCTTTAACAAGTGGTGCTGGGCACACTGGTCAACCACTTGTAAAAGAATGAAACTAGAACACTTTCTAACACCATACACAAAAATAAACTCAAAATGGATTAAAGATCTCAACGTAAGACCAGAAACTATAAAACTCCTAGAGGAGAACATAGGCAAACCACTCTCCGACATACATCACAGCAGGATCCTCTATGACCCACCTCCCAGAATATTGGAAATAAAAGCAAAAATAAACAAATGGGACCTATTTAAATTTAAAAGCTTCTGCACAACAAAGGAAACTATAAGCAAGGTGAAAAGGCAGCCTTCAGAATGGGAGAAAATAATAGCAAATGAAGCAACAGACAAACAACTAATCTCAAAAATATACAAGCAACTCCTACAGCTCAACTCCAGAAAAATAAATGACCCAATCAAAAATTGGGCCAAAGAACTAAATAGACATTTCTCCAAAGAAGACATACAGATGGCTAACAAACACATGAAAAGATGCTCAACATCACTCATTATCAGAGGAATGCAAATCCCTCAGGTATTTAAAATAACCTCCAATACTTCCAGTTTTTTCCTCTTCTTCTATAAATGACATTCTCCCTATCCTTTTCAATATGTCACATGGCCCCTAGAAGGGTCCCAAATAGCCCCTTGGATAAGTTCCATTCCCTCAGCCTCATATGGAGGGCCCTGTCAGTTTATTCCTGTTGCCATTAAACTGTAATGTTCAGCATTGAGTACTATTCTTTGGAAGAGATCTGGCTGAGTAAAACAAAGCAAGACTGTCTGCAGACTCAGATGACCTTTGGTAAAGGAATGACAAATGACAATGAGGTAGTAGAGAACATTTTATTTTGAGCAGAAAGCCGGTCTAGAACCCATAAAATCACCTTGTATGGGTAAAGCTTGAGTGCCATTGTTTTATTTTTCTTTTCAAAGATTTTTCTTCACGCTGCAAATCAGACAACATGGAGCAGCACTCCCTCTTTCCTCCTCAAATTAGAATCATAATGTCAGAATTTAAGCCTCATCTCTGGATCTATGAGCCATATTGTGTGTTTAGTCATTTCAGTCATGTCTGACTCTTCTACTCTATCGACTGTTGCCCATCAGGCTCCTCTGTCCATGGAATTCTCTGTGCAAGAATACTAGAGTGGGTTTCCATGCCCTCCTCCAGGGTATCTTTCTGACTTGTGCATTGAACCTGGGTCTCGTGTGTTGCAGGTGGATTCTTTACTGCTGAGCCACCAGGGAAGCCTGTGTATGACAAATAGGCACATCAATTAACATTTCCGGGCCATAGTTTTATTACCTGTAATGAACAAATCATATATGTGGGAATTTTGAAGCTTATTGTACATATCAGTTTTGTGGGACAGCATACATCGTAAAAAGCTTTGAAAACCGCAAAGAAGCATAATAATATAAAAAAAATCACCATTTAAAAAATTTCCCTCACTTTGAATTTTGGCTAGATATGCCAAGACATTCCTTTGCCAACAAAGGTTCGTCTAGTCAAGGCTATGGTTTTTCCTGTGGTCACGTATGGATGTGAGAGTTGGACTGTGAAGAAGGCTGAGCACCGAAGAATTGATGCTTTTGAACTGTGGTGTTGGAGAAGACTCTTGAGAGTCCCTTGGACTGCAAGGAGATCCAACCAGTCCATTCTGAAGGGGATCAGCCCTGGGATTTCTTTGGAAGGAATGATGCTAAAGCTGAAACTCCGGTACTTTGGCCACCTCATGCGAAGAGTTGACTCATTGGAAAAGACTCTGATTGTGGGAGGGACTGGGGGCAAGAGGAGAAGGGGATGACAGAGGATGAGATGGCTGGATGGCATCACTGACTCGATGGACATGAGTCTGAGTGAACTTTGGGAGTTGGTGATGGACAGGGAGGCCTGGCGTACTGCGATTCATAGGGTCGCAAAGAGTCGGACATGACTGAGCGACTGATCTGATCTGATATGCCTTTGGTACTATCTCTTTTCTTCACTGAATATGTACATCAGACACTATGGTAACAATATCCTGTAATTTGATGGTTGCCCTGTGAGGTTGGTTCTTGCTGCGGTATCTTATTCTAATGGGAATTTTTTTAGTTATCATCTCTCCTGACCTCTTGACAACATTCAGCACTCTAATTCACTCCTTTTTGAAGCACTTTTGTCTTGGATTCTGTAATAACATTCTCCTTGGTTTGCTTCTACTTCTCTAGTTAGTCATTCTTAACATTCTTTGCTAAATTTTTCTATCAACTTTTATGTTGTAACATCTCAAAGTTCAGTCCTAGGTTATCTTCTCTTTTTACTTTTTAAAAATTTGATACATTCCAAAATAATTACCAAAATAGAGTTGGTTAATACCTTTACCCCAGTACATAATTACCACTTTAGCTGAAACTCCAGTACTTTGACCACCTGATGCAAATAACTGATTCATTTGAAAAGACTCTGATGCTGGAAAAGATTGAAGATGGGAGGAGAAGGGGGCGATAGAGGATGAGATGGTTAGATGGCATTACCAACTCAATGGACATGAGTTTGAGTAAACTCTAGGACTTGGTGATGGACAGGGAGGCCTGGTGTGCAGCAGTCCATGGGGTTGCAGAGTCAGACATGACTGAGTGATTGAACTGAACTGAGCAACTTTAAAAAATGTAATATTGTTAACTACAGTAACCACCCTATACATTAGATTCCCAGAGCTTATTCATCTTACAACTGGAAATGTATACCCTTTGACCAATATCTCTCCATTTCCTTTTTCTTCACTTTATTTGTAAACTATAAGTTTTTGCTTTGTGGTTTCCTTAACGTTTACTTAAAACATCTTACCTATAGAAGAATCTCTTTTTCTCTGTAATTTAACTTTGATCACATACCAAAATTTTACCTTTTACTCCCATTTTTTATGCCACAATTTCTTTCTTTTTATATTGTGTATTCATCAACAAATATTATTGTTATTACTATATTGAATACTTTGGACCTTTAAACTTTTATACTAGAATTAAATGACTAACACAATACCATATTACAATATTAGAGTATTCTGAACTTGACTATATACTTACCTTTAGCCATATGTTTTATATTTTTATATTTTCAAGTTACTAATTAGCATTCCTTCATTTAAACTTGAAGAGCTCTTTTCAGCACTTCTTATAAGGCAAGTCCAGTGGTGAGAAACTCCCTCAACTTTATTGCAAAAGTCTTTAGCTCTCCTTTATTCTTGAGAGACAGATTTGTTGAGCAAAATATGCTTATTTTTTGGTAGGTTTTTCTTTCAGCCTTTTGGGTATATTATCCCTCACATCTGACCTGACACTGTTTTTACCAATAAATCCACAGATAACTGCATGGGGATTCTCTTATATTAAAAAAAAAATCTTGTTTCTTTTGAAATTCTCCTGTTGTCTTTGATTTTAGACAGCTTTATTATAAAGTGTCTTGGACAGGATCATTTTGGATTGAGAATTCGAGATGATCTATTAGCTTCATAAACTCAGATATCCAAATCTTTCTTCAGATTTGGGAAGTTCTCCATTGTTATTTAAATAAATGTTCCTCTCCTTTAAACTTTTCTTCTTGATAATGCATAAGCTGTTTGTTTTAAAGGTATTCCATAGTTCATGTAGGTTTTTTGTTTGTTTCTTTAAAAAATATTTTGTTGAATTTATTTATTTTAGTTGAAGGATAATTTCTTTACAATATTGTGATGGTTTTTTTCATACATCAGTATGAATCGGCCACAGGCATGCATTTGTCCCTTCCATCCTCTGTCGCCCTCCCACCTCCCTTCCTACCCCATTCCTCCAGATTGTCACAGAGCACTGGCTTTGGGTACCCTACGTCATACATCAGATTCCCACTGCTTTTTGTCACTGTTTCATTTTCTCTTTTTGCTTCTATGACTAAATGATTCTAAATGACTTCTATTCTAGTTCACTAATTTTGTATTCTGCTTGAGTTTATTGTTGAAACTCTTTATTCTTCAGTTCAATTATCAAGGTCTTCAACTCTAGATTTCTAATTTTTTAAAAAAGTGGTCTCCATTATTTTGTCAATAGCAACCCACTCTTGCCTGGAGAGTCCCATGAATGGAGGAGCCTGGCGGACTACAGTCCATGGGGTCGCAGAGAACTGGACATGACTGAGCGACTAACACACACATTATTTTCTCAAACTCCTCATTTTGTTCGTACATTGTTTGTTTTCCTGATTTCTTTTTGTTTTCTATACCTGTTTTTTTTTTTTTTTTTTAGTTCTCTAATTGCTTTAAAAGGATTACTCTGATTTCTTTGTCAGGTCATAAATCTCCATTTCCTTAGAGTCAGTCACTGGAGTTTTATTAGTTTCCATTGGGGTTTGATGTTTTCTTGATAATTCATGATCCTTGTGGCCTTGCATTGGTGTGTGTTTGAAGAAGTATGTACCCTTTCCAGGATTTACAAACTGATTTTGGCAACAAAACTCTTCACCAGTCAGCCCACCTAGAGATTCAGGGTGGGCTATCTGGTGGGGAACATGAATGAACTTGCTTCTGGAGTCACTGGGATGGATCTAGGAGTCTCTAGAATGGTGCTAGAGCTTTAGTCTATGGTGCTAAGCCTGGGATCCATTTGTGAGCCTGATTCCTGGGTCCACAGAGACCAATCAGGTACTGAGGTTTTTCCCTGGAATGGTCCTGGCAATCTGGGTACAAGGGAGCTGGTCCTACATTGGAATGGGTCAAAAGCCTGACTTTGTAAAACTTCTAGAGGTTGGGGCTATGGGGACCAGCCTGGTGCTAGGACAATCCTGGATTGAGGGGCTGCAGGAGCCAACCTGTAGCCTGGGGCCTCAGTGAATATCCTGAAGGTTAGGTCTGTCAGGGGCTGATCTGGTGCTGGGAAGGGCTAGGATCCTTGGTATGTGGAAGTCAGCTTCAAGGCAGGGTCCAAGGGATTGCCCTGGTCTGGGGTCAGGGTAGGAGCCTGGGTATATGTGAGCTAGTCTGGAGTCTAAGTCTATAGATCATGGCCTGCTACTTGGGGAGGTTGGGATTTTGGTCAGATGATAATCATTCTGGTGCTAGAGCCTGGGTTCAGAGGTGTCCACCTGAAGCTTGGGTCCATGGGGCATGTTTGGGAGCATGGGACCACAAGAGCTGCCCAGGGTTACGGAAGCTAGTGGTGCTGGGATATTCCAGGAGTCTGGGCTCACAGAAACCCACTCAATGCTTAGTACCATGATAGTCAGCTGACTCCTTTGTGGGTCAGAAACCTAGGTTTGCAGGAGGCTCTTGGGACTGTTGGTGCCACTGAGCACTTATGGGAGTGAACTGGGAGCTTGTTGCCATGAAAGTCAACTGGGGCCACGGGAGTTGCCTTGTACTAAGGTGGACTGGCTCTTGGATCCACACTGAAGTTGAGCATTCCCTTCACTCTCCTCACACGGGGAAGGTATTCTTCTCTACACTGAGTTGCCTGGCTTAGGGGAAGGGTGTTCTTACCCTTCATTGTGTCTTTTCTTTTGTGCTTGATCCATGTGGAATGGGCGCTCCACTCTCATTTGTAATCCTAGATGCTTGTGATGGTATTTTCTTGCACAGTTTTTCAAATGGTTGTTTCTTGGTGTGGGCATAGAGCCCTTAAAATTCCTATGCCTCATTGTGCTGATGTTATTTCCTATCTTCTTTCATTCCACTATTTATTCTCTGCCATATAATTCACCAATACCTTTGGTTTCAAGTAACTTCTACTTGTGAATGACACCCAGTTATGTCCTATCAATTGCTATTTGAGGTTCATAATTGTATATCTAGGTGTTTCAATATTTACCCTTGGGATCTCATTGTTATCTCAAATTTAACATGTTAACTCATATTCTGCCCCTCAAAGTAGATTCTCTTCCAGGGTCCTTACCTCAGGGAATGTTGGTTCTAGCCAACCATGTTTGCACACAGAAATTATGAACTCATCTTCAGAAATGCCTCACTATTTTATTTGATTCACCATCAAGTCCTGTTGATTTTATTTCTCTCAAAGATTTTTATCTTTGTGGTCATTACCCTAGGGCAAGGTATGACCATCTCTTGCCTGGTAATTGAAGTGAGTTCCTCTAGCTTTTCCACCATTGCATCTTGCCCTCCCTCCAATTCATGCAAAGAAATCAGGGGAATTTTTAAAAATAAGGATAACAAAGAGAAAGTAGAGAAAAGAAGAGAGAAAATGAATCATTGTATTCGCCACTTAAAACCAGAAGCTGTCTGCTCTCTTCCTGTTCTGACCTCATTTAACCCTCCAGCCCCTTTTCACACTTTTTTTCATTATTTGTGCTAGAGGCCCATTGGCTTTTCTCCCATTCCTTGACAGTCCATCACACCACTGGGTACACTTTGCATTTTTTCTCTGCCTCATATTTTCTTTCCCTGCATGTACACACACACACACACACACACACACACACACACGCCCTATTACTGGAGCCTATCTGTGCACAAATATTCCTACTCTGGAAAAACTTCTTCTTACATCCTTGAATAAATGAGAACTTCATGAGGTTTTCTTCCTTCCTTTCTTGTTCTTTCAACATCACTTATCATAATTACTGTTGTTCAGTTGCTAAGTCGTGTCTGACTCTTTGTGACCCACGGACTGCAGCATGCCAGGCTTCCCTATCCTTCACAGATAGTGAAGTTTACTCAAACTCATGTCCATTGTGTCAGTGATGCCATCCAACCGTCTCATTCTCTGTCGTCCCCTTCTCCTCCTCCCCTCAATCTTTCCCAGCATCAGAATCTTTTCCAGTGAATTGGCTCTTTGCATCAGGGGGCCAAAATAGTGGAGCTTCAGCTTCAGCATCAGTCCTTCTAATGAATATTCAGGGTTCATTTCCTTTAGGATGAACAGTTTTAAATATTAGATGAAGTGATTGTTTCTCTCCCACCAAAATTATAAGCTGCACAGAGGTAAAGATCCTGTCTCTGTTGATTCATCATTTTATTACAAATGTAGGGCAGGTAATAGGTACTTAATAAATAGCCATTAAGTGAATAAATGAATTAATTCCATTTTAACAATGAAGAAATTTCAATTAAGATATTCCAGGTAACCTCTCTAACGTAACAGAATTTGTCAAATGGTAGATGGAAATTTACCACGGTGCATCCCAGGCAGCAGATCAGGTGCTGAGATACTGGTATACATTCAACTCCCAGTCACAATCCTGCATGTGCCACAGCCGGAACAAGTTATTTCCACATTTTTCCATAGATAAATTTTTTTGGGAGGCAAATTTTAAAGAAGCAATGCTTTGGTTGGAGAAACTTGTGTCACTCTTCAAGCTCTGTCTGGGCTTTTGGTATAAATGACTTAAGTGAATTCTGACTGACAAAAACAGAACAGGCAGTTGCCAGATATCAAGAAGATAAGAGAACTAATGAGAAAACTGGGGAAGCAGGCTTCAGTCTGACAGGAGTTGGGAAACAACCTAAGAGCAGTCTGTTCATATCCCAGGAATCCCACTGATTTCCCCACTGCCCACTCCTCTGCTGGACACTGCTACGACTGGACGACATTGCCATGCCACCACATTTCCTTTCTGAAGGATTTCTAAACTGGCCCTTTAGTGTGTCATTTAATCAACCTTTTGCTTCTCTTGTGGTAAAGAATCTTCTTCAGCTGGTAAAGAATCCACCTGCAATGTGGGAGACCTGGGTTCAATCCCTGGGTTGGGAAGATCTCCTGGAGAAGGGAAAGGCTACCCACTCCAGTATTCTGGGCTGGAAAATTCTATGGACTGAATAGTCCAGAGGTCACAAAGAGTCAGACATGACTGAAAGACTTTCACTTCAATTCAATCAACATTTGCAGATTTTGTCAGGGACTTCCAGTTGAATTGGCCAGAGTTGAATGCTGTGACCAAGAAAGTTAAAACTTTTTTCCAGTTTCCACTAAAGATAGGTAGACAATGCCCTCCATTTCCTAATGACAGAGGAAGGCAATGACTAGAGTTAGTCTTTCTCTTCTCTCCTTGCCAGACCAAACTGTCATCATTTTAAAGTATGCCAAAAAATTGCCTTCTCATTTAAGTCTAAATTTCTGACCTTCCTTTCCCCCTTTGTTTCCATAATTCCTTCCTTTCTATCTCCCTGCATCCTTCCCCCTGTAATTTTGCATAAACCCCATTTGTCCATATGTGCTCTGCCTTAAGGATAATTTTAATCTAAGTGATGAAAACAAAAGGAGCCGGTCTAGCAGCAGAGTAATCAGCCTGTCTTCCGACTCCAACATAGTTATGATTCTCCTTCCAACATTTTCATTCATTATCCAATTAACTTGCAGCTTTTTCTACATAGTACAGTGGGAAAACCATGCTGTTTGGAATCCGACTTCTTGGGCTCAAGTTCTGATTCTGCCAACTTAGTTTTATTACTTGAGCAAGTTACTTCATCTCTTTGATCAAATAGTTTTATGGTCAATGTAAAGTCAACTAACTTTATGACCATAAACAAATCACTTCATCTATATTATCTCCTAGACCTTTATCTCCTCAAAAGGTTAAAAGCTCTGGGTCTTCATATACATTTGTGTCCATAATTCATTTTTAGCAATATTTATATTATCATTAGAAGATCATTTTTGTTTTCTTTAGCAGGCATCCATTAAACAATTAGGTGTGTTTTCACTATTCTTAAGATTGGCCAATAGTGCATTTCTGTCCCCAAAGCCTCATTTTTAAATTTTGTACTTATTTTTAGTATTTCAAGTTCATTGTAGAGAAAATACTTAACATGAGATTTACACTCAACACATTTTAAGCATATAATGCATTAGTGTTTGCAATAAGCAGATCTCTAGAACTCAGTCATCAAGTGTAACTGAAACTTTATACATATTGACTAGCAATGCCTCCTTTCTACCTCCCTGCAGCTTCTGGCAACCATCATTCTACTCTCTTCATGTTTCACTATTTTATATATAGCATATAAGTAGTGTCATATAGTATTTGTCCTTCTGTGGCTGCCTTATTTTATTTCTCAATGTCCTCACGATGTATCTATGTATCTATCCTGTCACATATGGAAGGATTTCTTTCTTCATGTTGAATAATATTCTGTTGTATGTATATAGCATATTTCCTTTGTCCATTCATGCACTGATGGAAATTTAGATTGTTTCCACATACAGGAATTTCAGATATATTACAGGTTTTGTTCTAGACCACCATAAAAAAGTGAACATCACAATAAAGTATGACACATAAAAGTTTCTGGTTTCCCAGTGTATATAAAAGTTATGCTCCACTATACTGTAGTCTACTAAGTATGCAATTGCATTATGTTTAAAAAATGTACATACCTAGTTAAAAATTACTTTATTGCTAAGTCTCAATGAACCTTTGCTGATTTGTAATCTTTTTGCTGGTGAATGATCAGGATGGTGGTTGCTGGAGGTTGGGAAGACTGTGACAGTTTTTGTTTTTATTTCTTTCAGATTGGGAGGTGGGAGGGAGGTTCAAAAGATAGGGCATATATGTATGCTGCTGCTGCTGCTAAGTTGCTTCAGTTGTGTCTGACTCTGTGTGACCCCATAGACGGCAGCCTACCAGGATCCCCTGTCCCTGGGATTCTCCAATCAAGAACACTGGAGTGGGTTGCCATTTCCTTCTCCAATGCATGAAAGTGAAAACTGAAAGTGAAGTCGCTCAGTCGTGTCTGACTCTTTGTGACCCCATGGACTGCAGCCTACCAGGCTCCTGTGTCCATGGGATTTTCCAGGTAAGAGTACTGAAGTGGGGTGCCATTGCCTTCTCCCAGGGGATATATGTATACCTTTGGCTAATTCGTGTTGATATATGGCAGAAACCAACACAATAATATATAGCAATTATCCTCCAATTAAAAATAAATAAATAAAATCTCAAGAAATTTACCAGAAAATTATGTAAGAGTTCAGTAATATCACAAGATACAAGAACACCCCAAAATCAATCATGCTTCTAGATATCACCTCACACCTGTCAGAATGGTCATCATCAGAAAATCTACAAACAATAAATGCTGCAGAGGGTGTGGAGAAAAGGGAATCCTCTTATACTGTTGGTGGGAATGTAAACTGATATAGCCACTGTGTAGAATAGTACGCAGATTCCTTAAAATCTAGTAATAAAGCTGCAATGTGTGCCTGTGTGTTAAGTCACTTCAGTTGTGTCTGACTCCTTACAAACCTACGGACTCTAGCCTGCCAGGCTCCTCTGTATTCTCCAGGCAAGAATACTGGAGTGGGTTGCCATGTCCTCCTCTAGGGGATTTTCCCAATCCAGGGATTGAACACATGTCTCTTATGTCTCCTGCATTGGCAGACGGGTTCTTTACAGCTAGTGCCACCTGGGAAGCCCCAAAACTACTGTATGGCCCAGCAATCCCCCTACTAGGCATATACCCTGAGAAAACCATAATTCAAAAATACACATGTACCCCAGTGTTCATTGCAGCACTATTTATCACTATTCAGTTTGGTGCAAAAGTAACTGTGGTTTTTGCATTGTTGATATTTGCTGTTTGATATTGGAATGCATTCTTAAATAAATGTGGTTATGTTATACATAATTTTAATGTGCATTTCTCCTTTCATGTAAGAAAAATTTTAATTGGAGGATAATAACTTTGCAATGTTTTGTTGGTTTCTGACGTACAACAACATGAATCAGCTTTAGGTATACATACATTCCCTTCCTCTTGAGGCTCTCTCCCACAGATCACTCCATCCTACCCCTTTAGGCTGTCACAGAGCACGGGTTGACTTCCTGTGTCATACAGCAAATTCCCACTGGCTATCTGTTTTAATATGGTAATGTATATGTTTCAATGATACTCTGTCAATTTGTCCCACCCTCTCCTTCCTCAGCTATGTCCACAAGTCTTTTCTCCATGTCTGCCTCTCTATTGCTGTCCTTCAAATAGTTACATCAGTACCATTTTTCTAGATTCCATATATATGTGTTAATATATGATGTTTGTCTTTCTCTTTCTTGCTTCACTCTGTATAATAGGCTCTAGGTTCATCTTAGAACTGACTCAAATTTGTTCCTTTTTATGGTTGAGTAATATCCCATTGAATTTATGTACTACAACTTTTTTATCCATTCATCTGTCAATGGATATCTAAATCACTTCCATGTCCTAGTTATTGTAAATAGTGCTGCAATGAACACTGGGGTTCATGTGTCTTTTTAAGTTATAGTTTTCTTGGGTATATGCCCAGGAGTGGGATTGCTGTGTCATATGGTAATTATATTCCTAGTTTTTTTTTTTTTTTTAAAGAAATCACCATACTGTTCTCTATAATGGCTGTATCAATTTACATTCCCACCAACAGTGCAAGAGGGTTCCCTTTTCTCCACCACTTCTCCAGTTTTTATTGTTTACAGATTTTTTGATGGTGGGCATTCTGACTGGTGTGAAGTGATACCTCATTGCAGTTTTGATTTGCATTTCTCTAATAATGAGTGCTGTTGAGCACTTTTTCATGTGTTTATTGGCCACCTGAATGTTTTCTTTGGAGAAATGTCCCATTTAAGTCTTCTGCCCATTGTTTGATTAGGTTGTTTGTTTTTCTGATATTGAGCTGGATAAATTGTTTGTGTATTTTGTTAATTAATCCTTTGTCAGTTGCTTCATTTGAAATTATTTCCCCTCATTCTGAGTGTTGTCTTTTCATGTTTATGGTTTCCTGTGCAAAAGCTTTTAGGCTTAATGAGGCCCCAATTGTTTATTTTGGTTTTTACTTCCATTTCTCTAGGAGATGTATCATAGAGGATTTTGCTGAGATTTATATCAAAGCATGTACTGCCTATGTTTTCCTCCAGGATTTTTGTAGTTTCTGGTCTTACTTTAGGTCTTTAATCCATTCTGAGTTTATTTTTTGTATGATGTTAAGAAGTGTTTTAATTTCATTCTTTTACACACAGTGGTCCAGTTTTCCCAAAATTATTTATTGAAGAGACTGTTTTTCCTCCATTGTCCATTCTTGCCTTCTTTGTCAAAGATAAGGTAGCCATAGGTGCATGGGTTTATCTCTGGGTTTTCAGTCGTGTTCCATTAGTCTATATTTCTGTTTCCGAGCCGGTACCATACTGTCTTAAAGATTGTAGATTTGTAGTTTTGTCTGAAATCAGGAAGATTGACTCCTCCAGCTCCATTTTTCCTTCTCAAGATTGCTTTGGCAGTTTGGAATATTTTCTGTTTCCACACAAATTGGGAAATTTTTTGTTCTAGTTCTGTGAAAAAATGCCACTGGTATTTTGATAGTGATTGCATTGAATCTGTAGGTTACTTTGGGTGGTATAATCATTTTCACAATACAATTCTTCCAATCCAAGAACATGTTCTATCTCTCTGTTTATGTGGTCTTTGATTTCTTTTTTTTTTTAAATCACTGTCTTATAGTTTTATGTATACAGGTCTTCTGTTTCTTTTTGCTGTGCTGTGCTGTTACTTCAGTCACGTCTAGCTTTGCAACCCTATGGACTGTAGCCCACCAAACTCTTCTGTCTGTGGGATTTTCCAGGCAAGAATATTTGAGTGGGTTGCCATACCTTCCTCTATCGGATTTTCCAGGCAAGAATATTTGCCTGGGATTTTCCAGGCAAGAATATTTGAGTGGGTTGCCATACCTTCCTCTATGGGATTCTCCTTACCCAGGGATCAAACCCGCCTCTTATGTCTTCTTCATTGGAAGGCAGGTTCTTTGCCACTAGTACCACCTGGGAAGCATTTAGTCTTCTTAGGTAGGTTTATTCCTAGGTATTTTATTCTTTTTTGTTGCAATGGTCAATGGGATCAATTCCTTAATTTATCTTTTTGATTTTTCATTGTTCCTGTATAGGAATGCAAGGGATTTCTGTGTATTAATTTTGTATTATATTTGTATTTATTGTATCAATCAATAAATATATTTATTGATTAGTTCTAATGATTTTCTGGTTGCATCTTTAGGATTTTCTGTATAGTATCACCATCTGCAAATAGTGAGAGTTTTACTTCTTCTTTTCCAACCTGGATTTTTTATTTCTTTTTCTTCTCTGATTGGCATGGCTAGGACTTCCAAAACTATGTTAAATAAAAGCATTGTCGGAGGCACCCCTGTCTGGTTCCTGATCTTAGAGGAAATGCTTTCAGTTTTTCACTACTGAGAATAATGCTTCCTATGGGTTTGTCATGTATGACTTTTATTATTTTGAGGTAGGTTCCTTCTATGTCCATTTTCTGAAGAGTTTTTATCATAAATGGGTGCTGAATTTTGTCAAAATCTTTTTCTGCATCTATTGAAATTATCCTATGATAATTCTGCACTCAATATACCAGCAAATTTGGAAAATTCAGCAGTGGCCACAGGACTAGAAAAGGTCAGTTTTCATTCCAATCCCAAAGAAGGGCAAAGCCAAAGAATGTGCAAACTTTGGAATGATTGCACTCATCTCACATGCTAGCAAAATAATGCTCAAAATTCTCCAAGCTAGGATTCAACAGTACATGAACAGAGAACTTTCAGATGTTCAAGCTGGATTTAGAAAAGACAGAAGAACCAGAGATCAAATTGCCAACATCCATTAGATCATAGAAAAAGCAATAGAATTAAAAGAAAAAAACAAAAACCATCTACTTCTGCTTCACTGACTACACTAAAATCTTGTCACTGTGACTGTGTGGATCACAACAAACTGTGGAAAATTCTTAAAGAGATGGGAATATCAGACCACCTTATCTGCTTCCTGAGAAACCTGTATGCAGATCAAGAAGCAACAGCTAGAACTGGACATGGAACAACAGACTGGTTCAAAAATGGGAAAGGAGTCCATCAAGGCTGTATATTGTCACCCTGCTTATTTAACTTATATGCAGAGTACATAATGTAAAATGCAGGGTTAGATGAAGCACAAGATGGAATCAAGATTGCTGGGAGAAATATCATTAACTTCAGATATGCAGATGACACCACTCATAACAAAAACTGAAAAGGAACTAAAGAGCCTCTTGATGAAAGTGAAAGATGAGAGGGAAAAATCTGGCTTAAAACTCAGCATTCAAAAAAATATGTTCATGGTATCTGGTCCCCACACTTCATGGCAAATAGATGGGGAAACAGTGGAAATAGTGACAAAACTTTATTTTCCTGGACTCCAAGATCACTGCAGATGGTGACCACAGCCATGAAACTAAAAGACACTTGCTACGTAGAATAAAAGCTATGACCAAGATAGACAGCATATTAAAAAGTAGAGACATTATCTTGCCTCCAAAGTACATCTAGTCAAAGCTATGATTTTTTCCAGTAGTCATGTATGGATGTGAGAGTTGGACCATAAAGAGAGCTGAGAGCTGAGGAACTGATGCTTTTGAACTGTGGTGTTGGAGAAGATTCTTGAGAGTCTCTTGGACTGCAAGGAGATCCAACCAGTCCATCCTAAAGGAAATCAGTCCTGAATATTCATTGGAAGGACTGATGCTGAAGCTGAAGCTCCTTTGGCCACCTGATGTGAAGAACTAACTTATTAGAAAAGCCCCTGATGCTGGGAAAGATTTAAGGCAGGAAAAGAAAGGGATGACAGAGGATGAGATGGTTGGATGGCATCATCAACTCAATGGACATGAGTTTGAGCAAGCTCTGGGAGATGGTGAAGGACAAAGAAGCCTGGCGTGCTGTAGTCCATGGGTTTGCAAAGTTGGACACCAATGACTGAACAGCATTTTGAATTCTCTATCACTTAAATCATATATTACCATTCCATAGTGTCACTTTCAGGAGATTCATCTTTCTTCTTAGCTTGAAAATAATTTCCTTATTTCTTCTTTTTTCCTTGACTGTATATTAGTGTCTGAGTGTGGAAACAGTGTCAGACTTTATTTTTCTGGGCTCCAAAATCACTACAGATGGTGACTGCGACCATGAAATTAAAAGACGCTTACTCCTTGGAAGGAAAGTTATGACCAACCTAGATAGCATATTCAAAAGCAGAGACTTTACTTTGCCAACAAAGGTTCGTCTAGTCAAGGCTATGGTTTTTCCAGTGGTCATGTATGGATGTGAGAGTTGGACTGTGAAGAAGGCTAAGCGCTGAAGAATTGATGCTTTTGAACTGTGGTGTTGGAGAAGACTCTTGAGAGTCCCTTGGACTGCAAGGAGATCCAACCAGTCCATTCTAAAGGAGATCAGCCCTGGGATTTCTTTGGAAGGAATGATGCTAAAGCTGAAACTCTGGTGCTTTGGCCACCTCATGCGAAGAGTTGACTCATTGGAAAAGACTCTGATTGTGGGAGGGATTGGAGGCAAGAGGAGAAGGGGACAACAGAGGATGAGATGGCTGGATGGCATCACTGACTCGATGGACGTGAGTCTGAGTGAACTCTGGGAGTTGGTGATGGACAGGGAGGCCTGGCGTGCTGCGATTCATGGGGTCGCAAAGAGTCGGACACGACTGAGTGACTGATCTGATCTGATCTGTTAGATGATAACGTTTTTTAATTACCATTGTGTCATCATCATCATCGTCAACATTACAAGAGCTAACACATTAAGTTTAATACATCCTAAGCCATTGAGATTTAATACTTAAAATAATGTCAAGGATAGAAACTCATTGTATAGAATAGAAAACAGAGTTTTGCTAATCCCCACATTCACACATAGAGTAAGAAGAGCTAGTTTTGAAACTTGACAATCTGTTTTGAATTCTATTGAGCACTTCAAACTCTACTCCTTTAAGCTATTTTCTCCTACTCACAAAATCCTTCTCATATTTTAAGATATATCTCTTCTACACAGTCTTCCCAGACCCTATGTCTTTTCTTCTCTCAGCCCTGTAAACATGTTTTCTTCCCTCCTATGTGGTCCTACAGCCTTCCATTTTCCTCTTCTGTCACTGTCTTTCACCTTTACCTTTTATGAGATATTTGCATATTGTTTTCCTAGCAATGAGAGCACTGAAGGTGGAGATCTGTTTTCAAGTTAAATGGTATAGAGATTACACAGGGGATTCCCCTGGTGGCTCAGATGGTAAAGAATCTGTGTGAGATGCAGGAGACCTGGATTTGATCTCTGGGTCAGGAAGATCCCCTGGAGAAGAAAATGGCTACCTACTCCTGTATTATTGCCTGAAGAATCCCATGGACAGAGGAGCTTGTCCGTCTACAGTCTATGGGGTTACAAAGAGTCGTACGTGACTGAGTGACTAAGCATGCACAGCGTTATATAATTTGTTGAATTTAGCAATCTCCATAACACTTAAAAATTGGAACGTTTTTATACTGCTGCCCTTTCCTTCTCTCTCCCACTCTTCTGCCCTTCACTGCAGATTCCTCATACAGCTGGCTGAAGGCCCCACGTGTTTCTTTAGGCCTGTCTGTCTACATTCCTCTCCTCATTTGGATGTAACATGGGTTCACTACTTTACCCCTTTCTTTCTAGACTTCAGATTGTATAGAATGCTTTCCAAGGAGACATTTGGTCATCAAACCAAGCAGCACAGGTATTATCATATTCACCTTATAGTCAAGAAAATTAAGATTCAAGAAAAGAAGGATTGAAATCACACAGTCAACATATTTCAGAAGCAGATGGAAGTCCAAGTCACTTGAATCTAATTCCCTTTGCCATTAGTAGATCAGCTCCCCTGTCATGATTAATGTAGCATTTGGGCAGAATCACCAGATGGCCAAGAAGGACAAGCGTTAAAGGATTCCTGGAATATTCTTCTGTAATGTTTCCTAAATTATAAAAGGGGAGACAAATATAGACAAGAATGTAAGTTTTCTGGGAAAAAAAAAAGGTTTCTGAATACTTCTCATCTTTGCACTTATACTCTGCCAATTTCTAAAAATTTATATCACATAATACACTCAAATAGTCTTTATGGCCTCCCAAAATGTTTAGAATCTATTATCAGCTTTTGAATATTTTCTTCAGATCTCTTACTTGTGTTTCTGAACATCCTGTACTGTTTTTTTTTTGTTGTTGTTCTTGTTGTTGTTAGCTTCTTTAACATGATATTACACATTCATGAGTATGATGTTTCCTTAGGCCCTTAGCACTTTGGTTATTATTCTTTTTTCATATCACATATCCCCCTTATTATTACTTGTTCAATGTCAACTCAAGATATTTCTAGATTGTGCAGTCCATAAAGGCAGCATCATGCCCAATACATGCTCAGAAAATGAAAAAATAATGAGTTACAGAGCCAAGTTTCTGTGTTTTTATCCCTACAATACCCAATAGCTTAATTTTATTTTATTGTCATAAATGTTTATCTTTACTCATACACTGACTCTAAACTCTTAGACTGACTCCTAAATAAAAACAGATACTGGGTTGTCTTTCACCTATCACTAAATCTACATAGTGATCAAAAGTTGGCAGAAAGAGAGACATACTTCCTAAGCTTGTTGTCAGTCCAGTTCATTACACTGAGTGCCTACAGTATATGATCAAAACATAAATGTTGTGATGAGAGAAGCCTAAGGTGAAATGGGAGAACCTAGGGGTAACTTGGTATTCAGGAGAAGTGCTGCCTGGACCATGTGATGTTGCTTCATTTGATCTACTCATTACTTGGCCACAGATCATGCTGGGCAGCATTATTCCATACATATCATTTTATAATGTACTGGGGACATTGTACTCAGTAAATTTGCCTTGAGTGATTTTACCTGGATAGTGCCTATCTCATATTATAAGACACATCAAGAAGTATGTTTATTTACTATATTTTTAGTGTACAAGGCCCATCCCAGGCACACACAAACACTGAGATTCTATTTGAAGAAGATTAAAAATAATGATGCTCTTATTCTTACATGGATTCTCAGTGTCTCTGTGGGTAGAGTTCTTAAGTTTCTTTTTTTGCATTCTGGCAGCTTGAATTTGAATGATTATTATAAGAGAACACATCTTTAAAATGATTTGAAAAGGTAATCCCATAGCCTACAAGATCTAAGCTTTAAGAAGCTTTGGGGGAAATCATCCTTGATTTTTTTCCACTGATACATCTATTCCTGTTTCTCATAGTTCAGTGCCCTTCTTTTTTGGTGTAATCTCTCTGCCAGGTGTCTGCACCTCAAGGAAATCTTAGGAGGTTTTGAACTTATCTTTTATCTTAATCTTTCAGTAAAAATGAGACTCTGTGTTTCAGAAGATAGCTTTGAAAATCAGATTCAGAAACCCAGGGATTTTAGTCTTATTGAAGGGTGGTGGATATGTGTAGCTCTATTTACCAGAAGTGGCAGTTCATGCTTGTCCTCGACCTGTTTTCTTGGCTATAGGCATCTCCATCTCAGATTGTTCCTAGCTATTGTGTGGCTGCTTCTTATATTGCCTCTTGCCATGCTCTGGAAGGAGTATAAAGAATGCCTTCTGGATACTGACTGTTCAAGATTCTTCCCTGAAAAGTGACTGCCATAAGTGTGTTGTGTGTGTATGTGTATGTACACTCTAGGCCCTTGAGCCATGACCTTCAAGGCATCCTAGAGTGCCCACGGCTCTGGAGGTAGAGAAAGGAAATGCCCAGGGTTGCCTTGGGAAGTTTGTCTAAAGGCAAATGATGAAATGTGGTAGCTGTTGTTCCTTTCAGTTGACCAGCTATAGCACAGATTTGTTTTGTCTTAATTTTGTTGTCCTTATCTAGTTTTGAGGCACTGACTGGAGATTAGGTCAGTTCTCCTTTTTGAGCAGTTGATTAAGTCCATACTCAAACCACTTTCCTTATCAGGTTCTCACACGAAAGGATCTCTATACATTTGATGTCTAATTTCCCTGGGCATACAACTTTGTACCCTTATACCATACAAATACCATACAACTAAGTAAGTCTACAAGGAGATCAAACCAGTCAATCCTAAGAGAAATTGGTTCTGAATATTCTGTGGAAGAACTGATGCTGAAGCTGAAGCTCCAATATTTTGGCCACCTGATGGGAAGAACTGACTCATTAGAAAAGACCCTGATGCTGGGAAATATTGAAGGCAGGAGGAGAAGGGGATGACAGAGGATGAGATGGCTGGATTGCATCACTGACTCAATGGATA
Organism: Bos mutus; assembly: GCF_027580195.1. Classification (NCBI taxonomy): domain Eukaryota; kingdom Metazoa; phylum Chordata; class Mammalia; order Artiodactyla; family Bovidae; genus Bos; species Bos mutus. The sequence goes on along the minus strand of NC_091627.1, from coordinate 50,405,571 downwards.
TGAATTTGAGCAAGCACTGGGAGTTGGTCGTGGACAGGAAAACCTGGTGTGTCGCAGTGTATGGGGTCACGAAGAGTAGGACTTGACTGCGTGACTGAACTGAACTGAAGAGTCCCTATGTCTGGAGCTAGAGAAATTATTCAAATTAGTCAATCCACAGGGAGCCAAAACCTAACAAATCCACCCCATTTGTCATACATAAATTGCAAAACTGCAGCTTGCTGCTACCTTGTTGCTGGATTTCAAACCCTTATATGACTTGCTTAAGAGTCTTCTCTTATTCATAGCTATTAGTAACAAAAAGTTCTGTCTTCTAACTATTCAATATCATGATATTATATCTCGTCATTAAAGAATCTTTAAATTTTGTAAAACTGCAGCATACTATTTAAGATGCCTTCATTGTCAGGAACTGAAAGCATGGACTCAACTAGTTTAAACAATAAGGAAATCTTCTGTCTCACATGGCAGGAAATCCTAAATTACATCGATTTCAGGTACATACTGATCAAGATGTGGGCTTCACTTCTGTGGAGTTCTGAAGGCTCTTCGTTTCTTCTAAAAAACTTAAAACAATTGAGGTATAAATAACATAAACTTTGCATTAATTTCAGATATATAACATAATAATCAGTATTTGTATATATTGTGAAATGATAATCACAATTTGTTTAGTTAACATCCATCACCATAACTATATATATGTTCTTTTAGTGATGAGAACTTTTAAGATTTAGTCTCAGCAACTTTCAAATATGAAATCCATTCTTATTAACTATAGTCACCATGTTGTACATTACATATGTATGACTCATTTATTTTATAACTGGAACTTTGTACATTTTGACCTCCTTCATGAATTTCATCCACCTCCCACCCTGCTTCTGGCAACCACCAATCTGTTCTCTGTATCTATGAGTCCTTCATTTTCTCAAACATTTCACATATTGTTGTTGTTGTTCAGTCACTAAGCCTGTCCAACTCTTTGCAACCCCATGAACTGCAGCAGGCCAGGTTTCCCTGCCCTTCACGGTCTCCTGGAGTCTGCTCAAACTCATGTAAATTGAGTCAGTGATGACACCCAACCATCTCATCCTCTGTCATCATCTTCTTCTCTTTCCCTCAATCTTTTCCAACATCAGGGACTTTTCCAATGAGTTAGATCTGTGCATCAGGTGGCCAAAGTATTGGAGCTTCAGTTCTTCAACTTCAGTACTTCCAATAAATATTCAGGGTTGATGTCCTTTATGGTTTGATCTCCTTGCTGTCCAAGGACTCTCAAGAGTCTTTTCCAGCACCAAGGTTTGAAAGCATCAATTCTTTGACACTCAGCTTTCTTTGTGGTCCAACTCTCACAACTGTGATATGACTAACGGAAGAAAACAGATTTGACTCTATGGACCTTTGTCAGCAAAGTGATGTCTCTGCTTTTTAATATGCTGCCTAGGTTTGTCAAAGCTTTCTTTCCAAGGAGCAAGCATCTTTTAATTTCATGTGTGCTGTCACTGTCTGCAGTGAATTTGGAGCCCAAGAAAATGAAATCTGTTACTGTTTCCACTTTTCTCCCATCTATCTGCCATGAAGTAATGGGACTGGATGTCATGATCTTAGTTTTTTGAATGTTGAGTTTTAAGCCAGCTTTGTCACTCTCCTCTTTCACTTTCTTCAAGAGGTTCTTTAGTTCCACTTCACTTTCTGACATTAAAGTGGTATCATCTGCATATCTGAGATTGTTGCTAATTCTCCTGGCAATGTTGATTGCAGCTTGTGTTTCACCCAGCCCCATGTTTTGCATGATGTTCTCTGCATATAAGTTAAATAAGCAGGGTGACAATATACAGTCTTGATGCACTGCCTTCCCAGTTTTGAACAAGTCCATTGTTCCATGACTGGTTCTAACTTTTGCTTCTTGGGCCTGCATACAGGTTTCTTATTCTACATATAAGTTAGATCATATAATCTTTTGTCTTTCTCTTTCTGACTTATTTCAGTTAGCATAATGCCCTCAAGATTTATCCATGTTTTTGTAAATAGCAAGATATCATTCTTTTTTATCATTGAATAATATTTTGCTATACACACACACACACATATATATATATATCTGTATTTGCATCTGTTTATCTGCATATATGCATATAAATATATTACAATACATTTTTCTTTTTTTTTTCACTGGTAGTGCTTAGGTTGCTCCCACATCTTGGCTATTGTAAATAATGCTGCAATGGGCATGAAAGTATGTAAATAGGGTGGGAGGTCCCCAAAGAAAGAGAAACTGACATGGCTTTCTTGACATAAGAGAGACTATTTTTGGCCTAAGACATTTTGTAATCTAAACCTGGCCACAATGCTTGCCATTGAACTGCTCTCAGTAATTAATGATCTTAATCAACAGAAGAATGCAGAAACTTTCTGTTATCAAGCAAAAGAAATAACAACAGAACCCTCAGTTCTGTTTCAGTGATAAAGATTAATCTAATGTGTTCAACCTCCAGATCAACTGGAACTTAAGAGATGATGATGTTGACCTTTTCTGACACTCATGACTTCTATCAACAAAAGTTTAAACTCTGCTTACCACTCAAGCCCCTTCATGAATATGCATGTACCTTTAGCTTCAGTTCAGTTCGGTTCAGTCGCTCAGTCATGTCCAACTCTTTGCAACCACATGACTGATACATGCCAGGCTCCCGTGTTCATCATCATCTCTCGGAGCTTGGGCAAACTCATGTCTGTTGAGTCAGCCATCCAACCATCTCATCCTCTACTGTCCCCTTCTCCCCCTGCCTTCAGTCTTTCCCAGCATCAGGCCTTTTCTAATGAGTCAGTTCTTCGCAACAGATGGCCAAAGTATTGGAGCTTTAGCTTCAGCATCAGTCCTTCCAGTGAATATTTAGGGTTGATATCCTTTAGGATTGACTGGTTTGATCTCCTTGCAGTCCAAGGGACTCTGAAGAGTGTTCTCCAATACCACAGTTCAAAGAAATCAGAGATCAGTCACTCAGTCGTGTCCGACTCTTTGTGACCCCATGAATCGCAGCACGCCAGGCCTCCCTGTCCATCACCAACTCCCGGAGTTCACTCAGAGTCACATCCATAGAGTCAGTGATGCCATCCAGCCATCTCATCCTCTGTCGTCCCCTTCTCCTCTTGCCTCCAATCCCTCCCAGCATCAGAGTCTTTTCCAATGAGTCAACTCTTTGCATGAGGTAGCCAAAGTACTGCATTTTCAGCTTTAGCATCATTCCTTCCAAAGAAATCCCAGGTCTGATCTCCTTCAGAATGGACTGGTTGGATCTCCTTGCAGTCCAAGGGACTCTCAAGAGTCTTCTCCAACACCACAGTTCAAAAGCATCAATTCTTCGGTGCTCAGCCTTCTTCACAGTCCAACTCTCACATCCATACATGACCACAGGAAAAACCATAACCTTGACTAGACGAACCTTTGTTGGCAAAGTAATGTCTCTGCTTGTGAATATGCTATCTAGGTTGGTCATAACTTTCCTTCCAAGGAGTAAGTGTCTTTTAATTTCACGGCTGCAGTCACCATCTGCAGTGATTTTGGAGCCCAGAAAAATAAAGTCTGACGCTGTTTCCACTGTTTCCCCATCTATTTCCTATGAAGTGATGGGACCGGATGCCATGATCTTTGTTTTCTGAATGTTGAGCTTTAAGCCAACTTTCTCACTCTCCACTTTCACTTTCATCAAGAGGCTTTTTAGTTCCTCTTCACTTTCTGCCATAAGGGTGGTGTCATCTGCATATCTGAGGTTATTGATATTTCTCCTGGCAATATTGATTCCAGCTTGTGTTTCCTCCAGTCCAGCATTTCTCATGATGTACTCTGCATATAAGTTAAATAAACAGGGTGACAATATACAGCCTTGACGGATTCCTTTTCCTATTTGGAACCAGTCTGTTGTTCCATGTCCAGTTCTAACTGTTGCTTCCTGACCTGCATACAGGTTTCTCAAGAGGCAGATCAGGTGGTCTGGTATTCCCATGTCTTTCAGAATTTTCCACAGTTTATTGTGATCCACACAGTGAAAGGCTTTGGCATAGTCAATAAAGCAGAAATAGATGTTTTTCTGGAACTCTCTTGCTTTTTCCATGATCCAGTGGATGTTGGCAATTTGATCTCTGGTTCCTCTGCCTTTTCTAAAACCAGCTTGAACATCAGGAAGTTCACTGTTCACATATTGCTGAAGGCTGGCTTGGAGAATTTTTTTTTTTTTTTAATTTTTTGGCTTGGAGAATTTTGAGCATTACTTTACTAGCGTGTGAGATGAGTGCAATTGTGCGGTAGTTTGAGCATTCTTTGGCATTGCCTTTCTTTGGGATTGGAATGAAAACTGATCTTTTCCAGTCCTGTGGCCACTGCTGAGGTTTCCAAATTGCTGGCGTATTGAGTGCAGCACTTTCACAGCATCATCTTTCAGGATTTGGAATAGCTCAACTGGAATTCCATCACCTCCACTAGCTTTGTTCGTAGAGATGCTTTCCAAGGCCCACTTGACTTCACATTCCAGGATGTCTGGTTCTAGGTCAGTGATCACACCATCATGATTATCTGGGTCGTGAAGATCTTTTTTGTACAGTTCTTCTGTGTATTCTTGCCATCTCTTCTTAGTATCTTCTGCTTTGTCAGATCTCTCCACCATGACCAGCCCATCTTGGGTTGCCCCATGGGCATGGCTTAGTTTCATTGATTTAGACAAGGCTGTGATTAGATTGACTAGTTTTCTGTGAGTATGGTTTCAGTGTGTTTGCCCTCTGATGCCCTCTTGCAACACCTACCGTTTTACTTGGGTTTCTCTTACCTTGGGTGTGGGGTATCTCTTCACAGCTGTTCCAGCAAAGCGTAGCCATTGCTCCTTACCTTGGACAAGGGGTATCCGCACCGCCACCCTTCCTGACCTTCAATGTGGGATAGCTCCTCTAGGCCCTTCTACGCCCATGCAGCCACAGTCCACAGTTCAAAAGCATCAATTATTTGATGCTCAGCTTTCTTTATGGCCCAACTCTCACATCCATACATGACTACTGGAAAAACCGTAGCTTTGACTATATGGACTTTGTAGGCAAAATAGTGTCTCTGCTTTTTAATATGCTGTCTAAGTATTGTCATGGCTTTTCTTCCAAGGAGCAAGTGTCTTTTAATTCCTGACTGCAGTTGCTATCTGCAGTGATTTTGGAGCCAAGAAAATAAAGTCTGTCACTGTTTTGGTTTGCCTATCTATTTGCCATGAAATGATGGGACAGGAGCCATCATCTTCATTTTTTGGATGTTGAGTTTTAAGCCAGCTTATTCACTCTCCTTCACCTTCATCAAATGCTCTATTGTTCCTCTTCATTTTCTGCCATAAGAATGGTGTCATCTGCATATCTGAGGTTACTGACATTTCTCCTGGCAATCTTGATTCCAGCTTGTGCTTCCTCCAGCCCAGCAGTTCACATAATGTACTCTGCATAGAAGTTAAATAAGCAGTGTGACAATATACAACTTTGATGTACTCCTTTCCCAATTTGGAACCAGTCTGTTGTTCCATGTCTGGTTCTAATTGCTGTTTCTTGACCTGCATACAACTTTCTCAGGAGGCAGATAAGGTGGCCTGGTATTCTCATCTCTTTAAGAATTTTCCACAGTTTGTTGCGATCCACATAGTCAAAGGCATTTGCGTAGTCAAAGAAGCTGAAGTAGATGTTTTTCTGCAATTCTCTTGCTTTTTCGATGATCCAATGGATGTTGACAATTTGATATCTGGTTCCTCTGCCATTTCTAAATCCAGCTTGAACATCTGGGATTTCACAGTTCATGTACTATGAGGCCTAGCCTGGAGAATTTTGAGCATTACTTTGCTAGCATGTGAAATGAATGTAATCGTGCACTCATTTGAACGTTCTTTGGCTTTGCCCTGCTTTGGAATTGCAATGAAAACTTACCTTCTCCTGTCCTGTGACCATTGCTGAGTTTTGCAAACTTGCTGGCATATTGAGTGCAACACTTTCACAGCACCATTCTTTAGGATTTGAAATAGCTCATCTGGAATTCAATCACCTCCACTAGATTTGTTCATAATGATGCTTCCTAAGGCCCACAGACTGGTTCCAAACAGGAAAAGGAATACATCAAGGCTGTATATTGTCACCCTGCTTATTTAACTTATATGCAGAGTACATCATGAGAAATGCTGGGCTGGAAGAAGCACAAGCTGGAATCAAGATTGGTTGGGAGAAATATCAATAACCTCAGATATGCAGATGACACCACCCTTATGGCAGAAAGTAAAGAGGAACTAAAAAGCCTCTTGAGGAAAGTGAAAGAGAGAGTGAAAATTTGGCTTAAAACTCAACGTTCAGAAAACGAAGATCATGGCATCCGGTCCCATCACTTCGTGGGAAATAGATGGGGAAACAGTGGAAACAGTGTCAGACTTTATTTTTCTGGGCTCCAAAATCACTGCAGATGGTGACTGCAGGCATGAAATTAAAAGACACTTACTCCTTGGAAGAAAAGTTATGACCAACCTAGATAGCATATTCACAAGCAGAGACATTACTTTGCCAACAAAGGTCCGTCTAGTCAAGGCTATGGTTTTTCCAGTGGTCATGTATGGATGTGCGAGTTGGACTGTGAAGAAAGCTGAGTGCCAAAGAATTGATGCTTTTGAACTGTGGTGTTGGAGAAGACTCTTGAGAGTCCCTTGGACTGCAAGGAGATCCAACCAGTCCATTCTAAAGGAGATCAGTCCTGGGTGTTCTTTGGAAGGAATGATGCTAAACCTGAAACTCTAGTACTTTGGCCACCTCATGCAAAGAGTTGACTCATTGGAAAAGACTCTGATGCTGGGAGGGATTGGGGGCAGGAGGAGAAAGGGACAACAGAGGATGAGATGGCTGGATGGCATCACTGACTCGATGGATGTGAGTTTGAGTGAACTCCGGGAGTTGGTGAGGGACAGGGAGGCCTGCTGTGCTGCGATTCATGGGGTTGCAAAGAGTCAGACACGACTGAGCGGCTGAACTTAACTGATTGAAGGCCCACTTGACTTCGCACTCCAAGATGTCTGGCTGTAGGTGAGTGATCACACCATCATGGTTATCTGGGTAATTAAGAACTTTTTAATATAGTTCTTCTGTGTATTCTTGCCACTTCTTCTTAATATCTACTGCTTCTGTTATGTCCAAACCATTTTTGTCCTTTATTGTGCCCATCTTTGCATGAAGTGTTCTCTTCCTGTCTCTAATTTTCTAGAAGAGATCTCTAGTCTTTCCCATTCTATTGTTCTCCTTTATTTATTTGCATTGTTTACTTAGGAAGACTTTCTTATCTTTCCTTACTATTCTTTAGAATTCTGCATTCAGATGGATATATCTTTCCTTTTTTCCTTTGCCTTTCACTTCTTTTCCTTTCTCAGGTATTTGTAAGGCCCCCTCAGACAAGTATTTGCCTTTTTGCATGTCTTTTTTGGGGATGGTTTTGACCATTGACTCCTGTATAATGTTGCAAAATTCCCTCCATAGTTCTTCAGTCACTCTGTTTATCAGATCTAGTCCCTTGAATGTGTATATACACAATATGTATATATACATAATGTATATATATATATATATATATATATACACACAATATTTGTATATATATATGTGTGTGTGTGTATATATACACAATGTGTATATATATGTATGTATATATATCTATATGTGTGTGTGTATATATATGTATACACAATGTGTATATATATGTATAGTGGATCATTTCCACTATATAATCATAAAGGATTATATTAGATCATACCTGAATGGAGTAGTGGTTTTCCCTATTTTCTTCAATTTAAGTCTGAATTTTGCAATAAGGAATTCATGATCTGAGCCACAGTCAGCTCCCAGTCCTGTTTTTGCTGACTGTATAGAACTTCCCATCTTCTGCTACAAAGAATATATCAATCCATTTCAGTATTGGCCATCTAAGAGACAATTCTGACTGAATTGTTGGATCTGTTTCTTTAACCTTTGCTCTTTGTTACTTTTGTTATCGTAATCATACATAACAGCTTGCCTCAGGGAAACCTGTCCCTCTGCCTGACTGTTAAACAAGTGTCTTTATTTAGCTCAAGGAGAGACAGTCTAACCCAACCCACCTGCGAATCATTACAGAAAGAAGAAACACACACCCCTTGTCCTATTTTTAAAGATAAATGGACTTTTGTATTTTCTCATCTCTTCTCCTTCTCCCTTAAGAAACTGGCATCCAGACCCTGTAAGATGGTTATTTTGAGACGTTAGTCTGCCATCTTCTTGGTCAGCTGGTTTTCTGAATAAAGTCATATTCTTTGCTGCAACACCTCGTCTCTGATTTTATTGGCCTGTTGTGTGGTGGGCCAGCAGAGTGAGCTTGGATTCAGCAACATGACTGTAAGACCTCTCCCTATTCCCCACAGAAGGGGACACATTTTTTGAGTCATTAGCCTATTGTGTTCCCTCTTTGTCTGGCAAAGAAACAAAACCACTCTTTATTTTTCCTTCATAACTCTGTTTCCATATTTCTGTTTCTCTCCATTCACCAAAAGCCAAGACTTTGTCTACAATATGTTTATTGAAAACTCTGAAATCAGAGACTAGAGGGATCAGTCTAAGCCACTACACCAGTCCCTGATCTTAGAATTAATTGCACATACAAATGAAACCTGGCCAGGAGCAACCCCAACTACATGATGCAGAAGAGGAAGTGAGGACAATAAAGTATTTTGTCAGTTAAAGTACTTGAGGATGGTTTACAGAAAATTAATCAAAGTCATTGAGGTAATTTTTTCTTGGTCCTTTAGTTCCTTGAGTGTGGTAAAAACGTGGCTAATGCTGTAAGCTCATTAATTGCTCTGTGTACAAACACTAATTACAAAGAGATAAGGCTTAATACTAGCTGTACATGGAGTGTTAAGCAGCCAGCTAGCTTTGAAAAGGAAAGGGAAAAAAAGGAATCTATTTCTTAGAAAAGAGGATGAAGGAATAAGGATGATTGGATTTAGGCTAGGAAAATCCATCAGGATAAAACATACCCTTGTTTCCTTACATTTTGATGAGATTGCTACATGATTCATGCATCTCATCTTTTCAAAGATATTACAATTGTGACAAACATCCAGAAAAATACTCTGAAAAGCGAATGAAGGTCAAGAGTGAGATTTAACATGAGTATGAAACATCAATTTTTCCAAAGGCTTTAACTACAGTCTTTGATTTTAGCCTCCACTCTTATCTGACCTTTAAATAGGCATCCACAAAATCTGGTTAAAAAACAATTTCCTCACCTTAATTGTTGTTTGAATTTTAATTTACTCATGTCCTGATCTTAGCATAATTTCTGATGCATGAATTGTTGTTGAATAAATGAATGAGACTAATGGAGTTTTGCTGTCTCAGTCTACACCTGTTGGGGGAAAAACAAAGCATATAGTTTATGAAGGATCAAAGGTAGATTTCATATAAGAATGAAAGCTTGCACAGTTCATTTTATAAGTAAGCCAAAAGAATGGACTGTATAGTATCATTTGAAAATTCTCTAGAAAAGTGGTTGCTCAAGTATTTATTTCTACTAATACTTCTTCCCATTGACTGAAGTTTTACAATTTGACAAAAACCATTGGTGTGGTTAAAATATACTGCCCTTGGGAAACAATATATGAATATAGTTCAGGTGTAAATACTTCTATGGGAAAAGATTGAAGATTTATTCTACATGCCAAGGAGCTCAGGACTACTTCTGTAAATGAGGTGGCTAATATACCAGGTTTGCTGGTGGAGGGATGGTACAATGCCCACAGTGGAAGTCTAGGTGAGCAGACTTATGTGGTGAGAACTGAGGCGGGGTTTGTAGCAGCTGCAGGGCAACAAAATCCTGAAGATAAAGTGACTGACTCTGAATTGGAGATTAAGAACTTGGAGGAAGGTTGCTGACTTTTTAATAAGGCCATATCGTTGGAATACAGTGAGTCTGCATCTTGGATCACTGTTTTACTTTCTGAAGACTAGTGAGGAATGATTACAAAATTTCAGCTCCAAGTCCTTAGAAATAATTTAAACTAATCTCTTCATTTTACAGCCACATTAAGTACCTGGAGTAAGTCATAAATAAGTGGAGAAGGAAATGGCAACCCACTCCAGTATTCTTACCTGGGAAATCCCAAGGACAGAGAAGCCTGGTGGGCTACAGTCCGTGGGGGCACAAAAGAGTTGGATACAATTTAGTGACTAAACAACAACAATATGCATACATAAGTAGTTGATAACTAGAGCCCCTGACTACAGTGCTTTTTCAGTTAATCCAATATCCAAGTATAATCCCCAAATTGCACGTGTATGAAAGTTGAGTATATCTAAACTGAGATGTGAGTTACCTCCAGGTGAGCTACCTTGTGGCCTGGTCTTAGCACAGATGGCCACTCTAAAGAAATACACAAGTGTAAGAACCAGAAGGAAATGATGAACAATTAATATTTTCCAGTTATTCAGGAAAAGACACCCTTATTCAGCCAATCTTTCTAAAAATACTTTTCTCAAAGTCTTATTCATCACAGTACAGTTGCCCCCAGACTCTCTTCTTCTTTCTTTATTCTTCTTCAAGTTCTCTTTTGGACCCAGGCTATACTGACTTTTCATTTTATAAATTTCTCACTTTCTGTATTGATTTACCACTTTAGCAGAAAAGAAATCTTTCTCTTAAAGAAATCAATTCCATTGTCCAGGCTTCTTTAAATTGTTTTCAACTCTTATTTCCCACATGACCAACAAGACCCAACAACTACATGAGCAGGGACAGTACTTCCTCAGTAAGCCGTGAATAATCTTATGCAACAATTTGCATTTATGGAAGAAGTTCAAGAATGGTTTAAGCACCTATAGAGCAAACACCTGATATAATTCAGCACTTATTTGCTAATTAAAAATTTAAAAAACTCTCTGAAAGACTTAAAAGTAAACTTATTAACCCATCAAAGGTATTACAAAAACCTATGGCAAACATCAAGAAGGAAACTTAGAGACATTCCCTTAGTTTAGCAAGAAGGCAAACATTTTACCAGCATTTCTCTTTGACATAATGTTGTAAGTTCTGACCAATACAGTATGACTTCCTAAAACAAAGAGTATTTGAAGATGGGTATTGTAAAAATATTGTAAAACTTTTGATTTACAGATATTATAATCCTTCATATAGAAAACTCAAGGGAATCAACAGACTATTAGGTATATTAAATAGAAGATTATTAGATAAAAGACCAATATATACAAATCAATGTAATTCTTATGCTGGCAATTACTGATTAGAAAATGTAATTGAGGAAGAAGATGGCATTTATAAGAATAAAAATGTAGAGTATATATGAGTCAGTCAATGAAAATGTACAAATTTTATGAATAAAATTATAAAATGTTACTAAAGAACATAAAGAAGCTGAAATAATGAAGAGATACACCAGATCTGTGAGAATGAGGACTTAATATTGTAAAGATGTCAAATTTCCCTAAGTTAATACAGAAATATGGTGAAACTCCAAGTGAAATATCAGTAGATGTTGAAGTGAAATTAGATGATCTGGTTATAAAATGAATATGGAAAAAGTAAAGGTTGCAGAAGAAAAAGAAAAATTCTCAAAAGAATGAATAACATGATATACTATACCATATCGCAAAGCCAAGGCAATTAAGACAGTGTAGAAATGGGTCAGAGAAGACAAATAGACAAAACAGTCTGGAAAGTCCAGAAATACACCCATATACATGAAACTCCTCATTTGATAATGGAGACAGTATGAAGCAGTGGGGAGGGGATTGATTGATAAAGGACATGGGGAAGTTTGTTTATAGTATGGAGAAAAGAAAAACTGGATTATACTCCAAAGAGTGAGCCAAAATTATTTTTGTATAGGTTAAAACTGAAAAATTAAGTGTAAAACTAGAAAACTATTTGAAAATATAGGGTGGAAGTGACAAATAGATTTAAGGGATTAGATCTAATAGAGTTCCTGAAGAACTATGGACGGAGGTTTATAGCATTGTACAGCAGGTGGTGATCAAAACCATCACCAAGAAAAAGAAATGCAACAAGTCAAAATAGTTGTCTGAGGAGGCCTTACATAGCTGAGAAAAGAAGAGAAGCAAAAGGCAAAGGAAAAAGGGAAAAGATATATCCATCTTAAAGCAGAGTTCCAAAGAATAGCAAGGAGAGATAAGAGAGCCTTCCTAAGTGAACAATGCAAAGAAATAGAGGAAAATAATAGAATGGAAAAGACTAGAGATCTCTTCAAGAATATTAGAAATATTAAGAAGTATTTCGTGCAAAAAAGGACACAATAAAGGACAGAAAAATAAGGCCCTAATACAAGCAGAAGAGATTAATAAAAGGTGGAAAGAATACACAGAAGAATTATACAAAAAGATCTTAAAGACCCAGATAGCTACAATGGTGTAGCTCACCTAAAGCCAGACATCCTGGAGTGTGAATTCAAGTGGGCTTTCGGAAGCATTACTATGAAAAAAGCTAGTGGAGGTGATGAGATTCTGGCTGAGCTATCTCAAATTTTAAAAGACGATGCTGTTAGTGCTGCATTCAATATGCCAGCAAATTTGGAAAACTCAGCAATGGCTACAAGACTGGAAAAGTTCAGTTTTCATTCCAATCCCAAAGAAGGGCAATCCAACGAATGTTCAAACTATTGCAAAAGGTAATGCTCAAAATCCTTCAAGCTAGGCTTCAACAGTACATGAACAGTACATGGAGAAGGAAATGGCAACCCACTCCAGTGTTCTTGCCTAGAGAATCCCAGGGACGGGGAAGCCTGGTGGGCTGTCATCTATGGGGTCGCACAGAGTCGGACACGACTGAAGCAACTTAGCAGCAGGCTTCAACAGTACATAAACTGAGAACTTCCAGATGTACAAACTGGATTTAGAAAAAGCAGAGGAACCAGAGATCAAGTTGCCAATATCTGGTGGATCATAGAGAAAGCAAAGAATTCCAGAAAACACATTGAATTCTGCTTCATTAACTATGCTAAAACCTTTGATTGTGTGGATCACAGCAAACTGTGGAAAATTCTTAAAGAGATGGGAATACTAGACCATCTTACTTGCCTTCTGAGCAGCATGTACACAGGTCAAGAAGCAATAGAACTGGACATGGAACAATGGACTGGTTCAAAATTGGGAAAGAAGTATGTCAGGGCTGTATATGGTCATCCTGTTTATTTAACTTCTCTACAGAGCACATCATGTGAAATTCTATGCTAGATCAGTCACAAGCTGAACTCATGATTGCTGGGAGAAATACCAATAACCTTAGATATGCATTGGTTTCCCTGGTGGCTCAGACTGTAAAGAATCTGCATCCAGTGGAGGACACCAGAGTCTGATACCTGGGTTGGGAAGATCCCCTGAAGAAGGATATGGCAACCCACTCCAGTATTCTTGCCTGGGAAATCTTATGGACATGATAGCCTGGTTGGCAAAAAGGTTGCAAAGAGTCGGACACAACTGAACAAACTAACAACATGCATATGACACCACTCTAATGGCAGAAAGTGAAAAGGAGCTAAAGAACCTCTTGATGAAGGTGAAAGAGTAGAGTGAAAAAGCTGGCTTAAAGCTCAACATTCAAGAAACAAAGATCATGGCATCTAGTCCCATAATTTCATGGCAAATAGATGGGGAAACAGGGAAAGAGTGCCAGACTTTATTTTTCCTGGGCTCCAAAATCACTGCAGATGGTGACTGCAACCATGAAATTAAAAGATGCTTGCTCCTTGGAAGAAAAGCTATGACCAACCTAGACAGCATATTAAAAGCAGAGACATCACTTTGCTGACAAAGGTCTGTGTAGTCAAAGCTATGATTTTTCCAGTAGTCATGTATGAATGTGAGAATTGGACCATGAAGAAGGCTTAACGTTGAAGATTGATGCTTTTGAATTGTGGTGCTGGAGAAGACTCTTGAGAGTCCCTTGGATACCAAGGAGATCAAACCAATCAATCCTAAAGGAAATGAGTCCTGAATACTCATTGGAAGGACTGATGCTGAAGCTGAAGCTCCAATACTTTGGCTACCTGATGGAAAGAGCCGACTCATTGGAAAAGACCCTGATGCTGGGAACGATTGAGGGCAGGAGGAGAAGAGGGTACAGTAGATGAGATGGTTGGATGCCATCATTGACTCAATGGACATGAGTTTGAGCAAACTCCATGAGATGGTGAAAGACAGGGAAGCCTGGCACCCTGCAGTCCGTGGGATCACAGAGTTGGACACAACTGAATGACTGAACAGTAACAAAAAGAAAAGATTTCCTAAGACATAAAAAGCAATACATGGAAGAATGAATTTGAACATGTCAAAATTAGGTTGTAAATAATTATATCCCTTCAGAGAATAAATGTTTATATATATAATGAATGGAGGATTAACAGTAATTAATATATACAGCCAATAAAGGACTGCCATATATCCTTTATGTTATATGGATATTTGCAAGTCAGTAAAAGAGAGAAATCCAAATAGGTATCTATGAAAAGATGAAATACCATGCACAAAAAGCAAAATCCATCCCAAATTGCTAATGTGGTTGTAAAGCGATGCCCAATCTCAGTAGTTATCAGATAATTACAAATTAAAACAATAGTTATATACCAGTCTCTACCCATCTGACTGGCAAAAATTAAAGTCAGATAAAGCTGAGTTCTGGTGAGGATATGAAAACAGGAATTGTAAACTAAAACATCTATCCAAAATGACATGGAAGTATTAATATAAATAAATATGCACATGTACTATATTAGATATGGAACCTAGATAATTTCTCACACAGAAACATAAAAATATGAATGAATGGGCAAGAATATTCATCACAGCATTGCCTGCAATATCTAAAAATTTGAAACAGCTGAGTGTTCACCAAAAGTCTGCTATTTGGGAAGTATGAAGTGTTATGCATAAGCAAAAAAAGAGTTCTAGATTTCTATCTACCTATATTTGGTTTGGGCTTCCCTGGTGGCTAAGTGCTAAAGAATCCACTTTCCAATGCAGGATGTGGATTTAATCTCTGGGTCAGGAAGATGCCCTGGAGAAGGAAACGGCAACCCACTCCAGTATGCTTGCCTGGGAAATCCCATGAACAGAGGAGCCTGGTGGAATGGGGTCATAAAAGAGTTAGAAATGACTTAGCGACAGAACAACAACATTTTGGTTTATATAGAGAGATGGGTAGATAAATATCAATATGGATAGCCTCAAGAAAATTGTCATGTTGATATCTTAGAAGTGCAATTCATTGTATAGAATAATGTCAACACCGTAAGTTAGTAACTTAAGACCAAGTAAACAAGAGTGAAGAATATAATAAAACATAGAAGATAGAGTACACACAGACAATTTAAGATAGAATTTAAAAAAGTGAGGATTAAGGAAAAGTCTCTGAATATATATGTATAGATATATTTTTTCTGTCACATAAGAATGTGTTATTTTTTCCTTTAAATACACTTCAGTTTTTGTCATTTCATTAAAATGACTTCACACTTTCTTCCCTCAATCAATCTGACAAGGAAACTGAAGTGCTCTGTTTTGCACCTGCCCACATAGATACTCCTTGTTTACCCATGTGCCCCATTATCATACATTTAGTGCAAGATCCTGGTGTAGTCTTTCTTCGTCAAAGCGGCTTGTCATACTCAAGATGTTTTGAACTTCTCTGCAAAGCTGGAGATCTCACTGAGTGTTTTACTCCACAGTTCATTCATAACTGATATCAGATAAGACCAGTTGGTATTCTAAAAAGTCTACCACTCATTCAGCATCTCATTTTTGAGTGCCTCACTGCCCAAAATATTTAAGAGCTCAGGTGCCCCCTTAAAAGAGTCTATATCTGTCTTGTTTACATATCTTCCATGTGGATAAATATCTGATAACTTCTGAATCTGGTTAACTCAAAGTTGGTTCCTAATTTGGTTCTGTTTAATCTTTGATATTTATAACCATACTAGATATTCACTGATTTCTTGAAACAGGGTTTTTTTTTTTTTTTGAGTTCTTAAAATAGTGTCAACTATTGAAAAAAGAACCATTTGGCGGCTCTTTTTCTATGAGTGCATGCTCAGTTGCTTCAGTTGTGTCTAACTCTTTGCAACCCTATGAAGTGTAGCCTACCAGGCTACTCTGCCCACAGAATTCTCTAGGCAAGAATAGTGGAGTGGGCTGTCATGCCATCCTCCAGGGAATCTTCCCAACCCAGGAATTGAACCTGTGTCTTCTGTGTCTCCTGCATTGCAGGCAGATTTTTACCCATTGAGCCACCTGGGAAGCCCTCTTTTTCTATAGGATGTACTTAATCCTTTGGCTTATGAACCCTCCATCACAGCACATTTAGCCACCTGGGATAGCCTATTTGTATTAAATATTTGTATTACAGATAGCCTATTTGTATTATAGGAAACAGTAGACTGCCTCACCTAGGCAAGTCTTGGAAATTTAATCTTGTAAAGTAAGTGAAAATAGGGCAGTGCAAATCACGTTGAAATCCACTTTCTCTTTCTGTGATTCAACCAAATTTAGAAGTTTCAAATACTAGTATGGAATGGCTGTGACAATTTTCCCATTACTTTTCTGGACAAACATCTACTGTGAAGAAATGAAGTGGCCTGGGAAGGGAAGAAGGTGGAAGGATTGTCCTGGATGTTCATGGACCACACTATGTGGTAGTTTCCCCTCTTACATCTCATCCACAAAGTCCTAAATGATCAAAACACCATTCTGGATCAGGATCCCTAGTCTTCGTTACAGGATGTTGTGGGTTAAAGAGCTTGACTTGATGACGAAGCAAAGCTCATTTTCCAACCTAACTTTCCTTCTGTTTTCGAACTTTCCTTCTATTTCCTTTAATGGTATATAATAATCCTTATCTTACATAGTTAAAAGCAGTATAGCACAGTATCTTTGTGTTTAGGACAAATTAATTTGGTCCTGGAGTCAATTCTCAGACCTATTTTATCAAGTGTGTATTTTCAACATGTTGATTAACTTCTGTTTCTGTTTATTCTTATCTATAAAGCAAGGATAATTTAAAAGTATCTATATAATGTGTGGTTTTAGGGTTGAAAGTAGCTCAAGTAAACCTGTTAACAAAGAGCTTGACACATAATTAGAGTTCAATAAATGTTGACAAAATTATTATTATGGTTGCTGTGAAAGTTGAAATGATAGCTATTTATGCAAATCACGGATCTTTATGCCTAGCGCCAAATAGAAATTAATAGGAGCCCTCTTATTTTCTTAGCAACCAGAAAACCTGGGTCTAATTTACACAGGACTTGGAAGAGTGCTATTTTAAAACAAAACAGTCCTCCTGTCCTAAGGAACTGCGTTATCACATTTCTAAGAAGTTATTTTAGAAAGACCTCTCACCAAAATACCTTAATCTTCATTAAGAAGACAGCTAATATTTCCTGACAAGAGAAAGATGGCCCAGACTCTCAAAAGAAAAGCCTAAAGGAATAAGATTAAACACGTCAGAGCTGCCCTTTGCCTCTCCCACATTCCTGCAGATACTCTTCAGTCAAGTGACAGAGGGAAAAAAGAGTCTGATACTTTGTTTCCTGAGTGAACAGAGCCAGTCTGGTTTGACACTGAGAAGAGTGGACAGCCTCTCCCAGAGAAAGATGAGATGCCATTGCCCAGCATTGCCCATAGGAACATGAATAGAAAGAACCTGAGCCAGAGGTGGAGAGCAGAGAGGAATAGGGAATACGAGAGTCAGGTATTGTCATGATTACTTTCTCAGATGTGGGTTAGAGTCACTAACTTGTTTCAAATAAACTCCCTGCTCAAGGGAAAGCTTCTTATTTAATGAGAAAGCCCAAATCTCACTCCTCTGATTCTCAAGAGAGCCAACTGAGGGATGATTCAAATTGTCTTCTGTTGGGTCAGCTTCAGAGACATTACATTCTGACTATTCTCAAGGGGAGCTGTGGGAAAATGTTGTCTATGCCAAGCTAAGAGCAGGGAGAAAAATAATATCTAGATTTTGCAATTGAGTTCTAAGACATTGGCAAAGGAAATAGGGACATAGAACATCTAATCCTTATCAGGGATCCTGTAGTCCATTTAAGGTCTTCTGCACTGGACTCTAATTTGGGTCAATTGTAATCATCTTCCATTATGCTCTCTTCACTGACGGAGATGGGGACTTCAAGCACAAGGACTCTACTCAGTGATCTGTTAGGAGTTAGCTTGACCTTGGGCACGGACTCTTTAATTCATTTAAATAGCATCTACAAACTGTGATATGTACCTACGTCTCTGCCAGGGGTGGTGAATTTAATGGTGAATGAGTCTCTGCCCTCATGAATCTTACATTTTAATGTAGAATGTCAACAGTGAAATAAATCAAGTAATCTTCAACGGTAAACAGAAATATGCCATCAAGTCATGAAAATTTTTGACTCGACCTTAATTTAAGTGAAATAAGACAATCAGTATGTTAGCAAAGGCTACATATGATTTCAGTTTTGTGGCATTCTGGAAAAATGCATAACTATGGATTGGGTAAAAGGCTTAGCGGTTGCCAGGGGCTTCCCTTGTGACTCAGACAGTAAAGAATTCACCTGCAATGTGGGAGACCTGGCTTCGATCCCTGAGTTGGGAAGATTCCCTAGAAGAGGAAATGGCAAGCCATTCCAGTATTCTTGCCTGGGAAATCCCATGGATGTTGCAAAGAGTCAGACATGACTGAACATTGTTATTTGGAAATATTTTTGGGAGAGAGAGAAGAAGGGTAAATAAATGGAAGACTTGAGGACAGTTAAACTATTACATACGATACTGTAATAGTAGATACATAATGTTATATATTTGTCAAAATCCATAGAATGTACAGCACAGAGTATGGGTGTGTGCTTAGTCACTCAGTCATGTCCAACTCTTTGCAACCCCATGTTCATGGAATTTTCCAGGCAAGAATACTTGAGAGGGTTGCCATTTCCTACTCGAGGAAGGCAGAGTATACCCTAATATAAACTGTGTACTTTACTCAATAATAATGTATCAATATTGGCTCATCAATTGTAAGAAGTGTACCACACTAATACAAGATGGAAATAAAAATATTGTTAATTCTATTAGTGGAAACGTGTGTGTGTAGGGGCAGGAAGTGAGAGTTACATGGAGCACAGTAACCCTCCATGTTTTCTTAATTTTACTATGAGCCTAAACTGTCTTTAAAAACAAGTCTGTTAATTAGAAAATACATATTTCCTTTTACGTGGTGATGGTGGGTTAGTAGCTAAGTCATGTCTGACTCTTGTGACCCCATGGATTGTAACCTGCCAGGCTCCTCAGTTCATGGGATTCTCCAGGCAAGAATACTGGAATGGGTTTCCATGTCCTTCTCCAGGGGATCTTCCTGATCCAAGAATCGAACCCGGGTCTCCTGCATTGCAGGCAGATTCTTTACCAACTGAACTACAAGGGAAGCCCTTCCCTTCACATATATTCCCTAATTGTTGATGGAAGATTTTTACTGTAGAGTAGCCTCAGCTACGGAGAAGGCAATGGCACCCCACTCCAGTACTCTTGCCTGGAAAATCCCATGGACGGAGGAACCTGGTGGGCTGCAGTCCATGGGGTTGCTAAGAGTCAGACATGACTGAGCGACTTCACTTTTTACTTTCATGCATTGGAGAAGGAAATGGCAACCCACTCCAGTGTTGTTGCCTGGAGAATCCCAGGGACAGGGCAGCCTGGTGGGCTGCCATCTATGGGGTCGCACAGAGTCGGACACAACTGAAGGGACTTAGCAGCAGCAGCAGCAGCCTCAGCTATACCCTAGTGTGACTTAGCTCTCTAGGGTTGCATTGGAATGTACTTATTGGGGATGTGGAAAGCACAGATCATCTGGAATTTTGCTTCACCTGTGGAAAACTTCTTCCAGTTGTGACAGTCACTAAGCCCTCAGTTTGTCTGATTATTTATTGTAAGTTCAAACATTTACTTTACATTGCTCTTGGTATATTCCCTGCTGCTGCTGCTAAGTCACTTCAGTTGTGTCCGACTCTGTACAACCCCAGAGACGGCAGCCCACCCGGCTCCCCCGTCCCTGGGATTCTCCAGGCAAGAACACTGGAGTGGGTTGCCATTTCCTTCTCCAGTGCATGAAAGTGAAAAGTGAAAGTGAAGTCGCTCAGTCGTGTCGGACTCCCAGCGACCCCATGGACTGCAGCCCACCAGGCTCCTCAGTCCATGGGATTTTCCAGGCAAGAGTACTGGAGTGGGTTGCCATTGCCTTCTCCAGTATATCCACGTAACCCTAGAATTCAGTCATTACTTCTTCCCTACTCATCTCACGTTGGCTGCTATGATCCTCAAGTTATAAAGCAGGGGCAATTTATTTAGTTTTGGATTTCTAATTTCTCCCATCAGCAGTTTGGCAACAGACTCTGAAACAGAACAACCTCTTAGAATCCAGAAAAGAGAATTAATCTATAAAAATTCAATTAACCTGTACAATGCTCATTGAATCCTTATGTAACCTAATCAGAGTTTTCTTAACTTATTTACCACTTCACCTATTTTGCATTTTGCAACCTGTGGTGATGGCCCTGAACAATCAAAATAATGCTGGCAGACTAAACAAACTAATAGGGCACATCCACAGATTGGGTCCTTCCATCACTTGCTAAAGACATCCCAATGAATCTTACTTGTGAGTTCCAGAAGCACGGCTCTGAGTGCTGCAGATTGTGTGGACAGGCCATCACATCCTGCCTGACACATGAATCCACAAAGCAGCTGTGTTACCTGCTCCACTCCTGACTTCCTGTATGCACTTGAGGAAATCTCCATATTCTTGGCTCCAGCCTAGAGATGCCCCCCAAATATATTCCTATTTCAGAGGAAGTATTCTCAACAAAGCTGCTGGAGAAGTTGTTAAAGAAGAATAATGAATGACGGTGAATTATTTTAAACTCTTCAAATGAACTTCTTGCTTTAGAGATCTGAAGAGAATCAGGAGATGTTATATTGGATAAATTACTCAGTGATTCCAAGTTCAGAGTCCTCCCTACTCATTCAAAATCTATTTGTTTCACCAACTATGCATCAGTCGCAGATTTGTGGAGAGGCTATTTGAAGGAAAAAAAGGTGAATTCAGTTTTGGGTGTTTGGATCTTGAAATGCCTACAGTGTATCACAGTAGAGATGCCCAGCAGGCAGATGGACCTGAAGCTCTGGGGAGAGTTGACTTAGATATAAAATTTGGGAACATCAGCATATGAAGGGGAGTTGGGCCTTTGTGTATGGGTGAAGGACTCTGTATGCAAAGAGGAGAGCAGTGGACAGAGGAAAAAACTTGGGTAACACTTCTTTGGGGAAGATAATCAAAGGAGGAGTGGGGAGAAGACCCCTGAAAGAGAAGGTGAGATGGAACAGTCAGAATTGGAAAGAGGAATAGATGGGTGATTTCAAGAAGCCAATTTTTTTTGAGGGGGGGATGCTGTAGGGTGTTTGAATGCTGTAGCAGCACCCAGAATAATGACGACAGACTGGTTTAGGAATAATGGGATTGTGAGAGTGAGTAACTTTTAAAGAAGTAGTTGCATGAAGTGATAGGAGCTGAAAATAGACTGCAGGAATTTGGATATCATATGGAAAACAGATGAATAACTAATTGCAGCTGCTTATTTGTTTCCAGTAAGAGTGGGCAATCTGCCTCAGAATTTGACTACAAGAAAAAGAAAGAAAAAGAGTGGAAGTCTGAAAAAGGGTTTAATGTAAATCAGTTCAGTTCATTTCAGTTCAGTCACTCAGTCGTGTCTGACTCTTTGCAACCCCGTGAATAGCAGCACACCAGGCCTCCTTGTCCATCACTAACTCCCAGAGTTCACTCAGACTCACATCCATCGAGTCAGTGATGCCATCCAGCCATCTCATCCTCTGTCGTTCCCTTCTCCTCCTGCCCCCAATCCCTCCCAGCATCAGAGTCTTTTCCAATGAGTCAACGCTTCACATGAGGTGGCCAAAGTACTGGAGTTTCAGCTTGAGCATCATTCCTTCCAAAGAAATCCCAGGGCTGATCTCCTTCAGAATGGACTGGTTGGATCTCCTTGCAGTCCAAGACATTCTCAAGAGTCTTGTCCAGCACCACAGTTCAAAAGCATCAATTCTTCGGTGCTCAGCCTTCTTCATAGTCCAACTCTCACATCCATACATGACCACTGGAAAAACCATAGCCTTGACTAGACGGACCTTTGTTGGCAAAGTAATGTCTCTGCTTTTCAATATGCCATCTAGGTTGGTTCATAAATTTCCTTTCAAGGAGTAAGCGTCTTTTAATTTCATGGCTGCAGTCACAATCTTCAGTGATTTTGGAGCCCCAAAATATAAAGTCTGACACTGTTTCCACTGTTTCCCCATCTATTTCCCATGAAGTAATGGGGCCGGACGCCATGATCTTTGTTTTCTGAATGTTGAGCTTTAAGCCAACTTTTTCACTCTCCACAATGAATAATAAAGGATTGATGACATATAGATAGATAAATTTTGGAGAAGACAATGGCACCCCATTCCAGTATTCTTGCCTGGAAAATACCATGGACAGAGAAGCCTGGTAGGCTGTAGTCCATGGGATTGCTAAGAGTCGGACATGACTGAGCGACTTCACTTTCACATTTCACTTTCATGCATTGGAGAAGGAATTGGCAACCCACTCCAGTGTTCTTGCCTGGAGAATCCCAGGGACAGGGGAGCCTGGTGGGCTGTCGTCTCTGGGGTCGCACAGAGTCGGACATGACTGAAGCGACTTAGCAGTAGCAGCAGCAGCAGATAGATTTTGGAATAGGATGGATTTGTATTATCTTTGATATGCATGTTGGATGTGTTTCAAGAGCAGCGTGGCAATAGGGGTGGAGAAAGTAAATGACTGTATTAAAGTTTTGGTTGCAGGGTAGGTGATACAGAGCTTTAAGGGTAAAGGAGAGAAAATAATGAAACGAACCATTGCTCTATATGGAGAAAGTAATGCCAGGTGGAGTATTGAAGTAATTTGGAGACTATGAATCTGATAGGACCATAGAATTTGTCTTTCAGGAATTTCCTTCAGAATTCTGTGCATACACAAATGAATGGGCAGAGAAAGAAGGAGATTGTTGTCAGAAGGTGAGGTAGTAGGGTCAAGATTTTGGAAATGAAATGTCTCTAGGCAATACCAGATCCAAAACGTTAGTGGAATTGGGTGGTTGCAGTAGACAGGTGACCAAGGTCCCTCAAAGTATTTTTAAGATGGAATTGAGATGAAATTGACAGGTTGCTATCAAAATACTAAATGCATTCAGGACTTAGGCAGGACCATGAGTAGAGGAGATTTCCATGCACTAGATGCCCAAGTGAGAGTGGAAAAGGAGCCAATGCCAATGAGAAATGAAGGAAGAAAAGAAAATGGTTGAATGGTACACAGCAAAGTAGATGTTCAAAGGGTGATTAAAAAATTGACTTGGAAGCCACAATGCTGAGCAAGAATGTAAAATACCTACTCATGCCTTTGGGAGGAGGAAGTGTGAGCAAACACCAATTGAGAAGGCAGAACAGAAGGCAGAGTCTTGCAGGGTCAAGTTGGGAGACATTGTTAGTACCAGTTTAGGGCTTAAGGGGTTAATGCCTTTGCAAGCTTCCAGAAGCACAGAACTGTTTGGCTCTGTGGTTTTGGAATGATCCTCTGAAAAAAGTACTACAAAGAGAGCATTACATTTTTCTGTGGGGATTGGAAACTGGAGAGGAAGTTCCTCTTTTTTAGATATGGTTCTTATTTATCATTCAACTATCAGATGCAGTGAACTCCATGAGCCAAGGTTCTTGTCTGTCTTAGTGCAGTATACTCAGTACCTAGGACAGTGCCTGGCACATAGGAGGTATTCAGGTGCATAATAAGGGTATTAAATTAATATATGGACAAATGAAGACTGTAAATGAGAAAGAGCAAGCATGCTTAATACAAAAAAAAAAAAAAAAAAGCTATATTGAACCTCTACTATCCCAGAAGAAAATCTCTTTCATGACTTTTAAAGTCTTCAGTTCTTTCTTGGCTCGTAAAAGATGTTGATGGAAAGGCTTGAAAGTTTGAAAAGGCAATAGTGCTGTATAAATTAAAAGAGATCAGAGGAAAGAACACTGTGATTCAGTGAGTCAGATATTTCAGTATCTCCATTCTGCAACTAGATACGGACAATATGATTACTTGTCCCTGTTGTGGAGAATGTTCTCTCAAGTTGTATGTGTTTATATCTTGAGTTCATTGTTAGATATTACATAATCTGGGAATAGAATTTAAGGAAATTATGTCAACACTTTCCTTTTTGCCTGCCCACCTTTTCCAGGAATCTATTAATAAGTGTTTACAGAAGTTCTACTATTAATTATTTTTGAGTATGAAGCAAGGCTAAAAAGAGGGAAGACAAAACTCCTGCCTTTGGAAGCTCACTAGTTTGTTGGGGGAAACTTGTTTCACATTCTAGAAAACTTCGGCAAAGAGTGTATAATTAAAGGCTCAGTACTAAAGCAATCCAGGTGGCCTTTTAGGCATTTAGTGGAGAAGGAAAGAGAACCCTGAGAGGGTATCATAATGAATTGGCAGAATTTAGATACACAGAGAAATGGGGATGGGGGTAACTTCCTTTAATATTCTTTAATGCCATTATTTGTAGTTTAATCTCCATCCTCAGCTATCAACCAGTTACACACATAAGCATTTTCTAGTTAATGTGCTTTGTAAGGAGTCACTTTGTGAAACACATGTGCCTGAAGAGAAAAATAGGTACAGTTATAAAAGAAAAACTATGTTGGGGTAGGCTAGAACCAAAACACAAGAAAGCCAGCCAAGTGAAGAAAAGCACATTTTCCACTGATTGGGAGAAAGAATTGGCATCATTTCTCATGTCCATTGCCTTTTACTTCTGGCCTAGAGCTGGCATTTAATTTGAATTTTATTAGCACAGGAAATCTAATGCAGCAACCAGATTCTCCCAATTCAGGGTGCTTAATTTTAAAAAAGAGGAAAGCTTACAAGCTGAATAAGTGGCTTTCAGAATACGACAGTATTTCTTTTCAGCAAAGTAAGTGCCAAGGTTATCTGCAGAAGTAAATCCTGGGGGATAGAATAAATGTAGGGTTTCCCTGGTGGTTCAGCAGAAAAGAATCTGCCTGTAATGCAGGAGACACAGGAGACATAGGTTTGATCCCTGGATTGGAAAGTTCCTCTGGAGGAGGAAATGGCAACCCACTCCAGTATTCTTGCCCGAAAAATCCCATGGATAGAGGACGCTGGTGGGTGACATTCTATGGGGTCACAAAGAGGCACGGCTGAGTGACTAAAATAACAAATAGCAGAACAAATGTGGACTCTGCCTCAAGAAGGAAGCAATGGCCCTGATAGTTGAATAATTGGACAGCAAAGAATATGAAACAAAATAAGTCAAGAATGGTCAAAATATTGAGTACAATGAATGGCTGTTTAGAATTTTGCTTTAAACTTGAAGATGAATGTAAGAAAGCTAGCTATCCAAGTGCAAAGATATGAGGATGTTCATCATGGCATCATATACAAAAACAAATAGATAAGTCACATGCCATTGAAGAGGAGAATAAATATAGAATAATCCTGAATTTGGATTAAAATGATATTCACCAACTAAAGTTGCTGTCTTATATTTAGTGAAATAGAAAATTATTCATAATATGTTGTTGAAAAAAATTCCAGGTTGTAAAAAAATGTGTGAATATTAAGTGAAATTTTATCCAAATTTGAAATGCATTACCAAGTTTAATCCTTCCAGTAGTCTATTTAATAAGTCTTATCACTTATCTGTCTAATTAGAAGTCTCTGGTATCCTGTTCCTAGTTTAGTACTGTGGAAAGAAAGGCCAGCATAGGGAGTTGATACCCTAAGGAGCAGAGAACTAGCTTTGAGTATTTGTTCTCTTTTCAGAGCTGTGCTAAGTACTTGCTATAGATTGAATTGTGTCTTCCCTAAATTTGTATGTTGAAGCCTTAATTGCATTCAGAGCAAGGACCTACAAGGCAGTTACGGTTAATGAACTCATAAGGGTGGGACTTTGACAAGAGTACTAGTATCCTTTTAAAAGGAGACACCAGAGAGCCGGCATCTCTCTCTCATTTTCCCTTCCTCTTTATTTTCCCTTCCTCTTTATTTTCCTTTCCTCTTTATTTTCCCCTCTCTCTCTGCCTTGTGAAGATACAATGAGAAGGCAACCATCTGCCAGCCACAAAGAGAGCCAGCATCTTGATCTTGGACTTCTCAGCCTCCAAAGCTGTGAGAAATAAATTTCTGTTGTTTACACCATGTAGTCTATAGCATTTTGTTATGGCAGTCCAAACTGAATAAGTCATTACTTTCCATAAATGATTTTATTCATTTCTGTAAACAGCTCTGACAGGAGTATATTATTATCCTTACTTTACAACTGAGACCATCGTTCTGTACCAAAGACCATAATTTATGGATATATCTTAGGACACATTGCTGATAACAGTTGAAAGTGAGTTTTGAATCTCAGGTCTGTTAGTTTCCAAGTCTATTGGTTTCTAAGATCAAGATGACACAAAGCAAAAGCCACAGGTTTCCAGAGATGTTCCTTCTTTGGGGTCTCAGTTCAGTTCAGTTCAGTCACTCAGTCATGTCTGACTCTTTGCGACCCCATGAATTGCAGCACGCCAGGCCTCCCTGTCCATCACCAACTCCCGGAGTTCACTCAAACTCATGTCCATAGATTCAGTGATGCCATCCAGCCATCTCATCCTCTGTCGTCCCCTTCTCCTCTTTCCCCCCATCCCTCCCAGCATCAGAGTCTTTTCCAATGAGTCAACTCTTCACATGAGGTGGCCAAAGTACTGGAGTTTCAGCTTTAGCATCATTCCTTCCAAAGAACACCCAGGGCGGATCTCCTCCAAACAAATTTGCCTGTATTCAGCAGAATAATTGATCTATTATTTCTGGTGCTACATAACCTCTTTTTTATTATACCTTCAAATACCTTTTCCTATGTATTTCCTTCATCTTTTGTTCCCTGTTTCTTTTTACCCTTTTCTCCCTTTTGTGATGAACTTGCTATTGCCTTTATTCAGTGATTAATTATGGTTTGCGTGTGTGCTAAGTTGCCTCAGTTATGTCCCACTCTTTGTGACCCTGTGGACCCCGTAGCCCATGAGTCCATGGGATTCTGTCCATGTGATTCTCCAGGCAAGAATACTGGAGTGAGTTGCCGTGTCCTCCTCCAGGGAATCTTCCCTACCTAGGGATTGAACCACATCTCCTGTGGCTCCTGCATTGCAGGCAGATTCTTTACCCTTAGCCACAGAAGAAGCCATAAATATGGTTTAGGCAGATGCTTATGGAGTTTGACAAGGAATGGGTTTGTGATGGTTTGTTTTTTGTGCCAACTTGCCTGGGCCATGTGATACTTAGACATTTAGCCAAACATTATTCTGAATGAGTCTATTAAGATATTTCTGTATGAAATTAATATTTGAATCAGCAAACTGAGTAAAGTAAATTGTTCTCCCTCATGTGGATGGGTCTCATCCAATCAGTTGAAGGTCTAAATAGAAACAAAAGGCTGACTCTCCTAGGAATAAAGAGGAGCTCCTCCTTCCTGACTGCTTTGAGCTGGGACATTGGTTTTTGTCTGAAGCAAACAGGCTTTTCCTGGGTTTCAAGCCTAATGGCATTTGGACTGAATTGACTCTCCTGAATCTTAGTCCTTAAGACGTGGACTAGAAGAATACCATCAGCTGAGTCTCCAACTTTCCAGCTGCAGATCTGGGGGTTAGTCAGTCTTCAAAATTGAGTGAGCCAATTCCTTATAATATACACACACATGAACCCATACATGTATTATACACATATCCTATTGCTTCTATTTCTCTGGAGAATTTTATCTTTTTTAATCAGAAGTTATCTTTAGTAAGGGCTCTAAAAATAGTCTCATATATGTTACTATGCATTACTCACGCATTTTCTCAAGCAGTGGGATTTGCTTTCAACATTTGCCTCATTCTGGTATACAAGACATCAGTAAAATTTATGTCTTTGCCTCATGAAAACAGATGTGTTCTTTACCTTCTAATACAATTGTTTCTTAAGAAAGTTTTGATTAGCCTAGTGAACATGAGATTTATGGGATCTCCAAAGACAGATATGACAGAAACCTGAGAAGGCAACTCTTTCCCCATCAGACTCAGAGATTTGAAAGCCCCTATTCAAGCTAGATGTTTCCCTTTTCATGTCTTTAGGGAAAATATTCTTGGTTTCTTTCTTTCTTTTTTTTTTTTTAATAATAATTTTCTTCCACATTGTCTTTGAGGAACTTAATTACTCTCAGAACACAGTCACTTGACGAAATAATGAGTTCTTTCATGTGGACACTTTATTTTATTTTCTTAATTTTTAATTGGGGGGGGTGGGTAATTGCTTTACAGTGTTGTGCTAGTTCCTGCCATACAACAATGAGAATCAGCCATAAGTATACATATGTGACCTTACTCTTGAACCTCCCTCCTTTCCCTCCACCCCATCACACCCTTTGAGATTGTCACAGAGCACTGGCTTGAGCCCCTGTGTTGTACAGCAACTTCCCATTAGCTGTCTATTTTACATATGGGAATGCATATGTTTCAATGCTACTCTCTAAATTCATCCCCCGACTTCTTCCTAGTTGTTTCCACAAGTCTATTCTCTACATCTGTATCTCTATTCCTGCCCTGCATGTGATATTTGATTTTCTCTTTCTGATTTACTTCACTCTGCATAACAAGCTCTACATTCATCCACCTAACAGAAGTGCCTCAAATTCATTCCTTCTTATGGCTGAGTAATGACGGTTGTGCTAAAGTGCAGGCGGCTGCGACGGGCTCGCTAAGCATGGCGGAGAGGAGCCACCCCACGTCCGAGGTCAAGGGCAGAAGCCGGGAGGACCCCAGGCCTGAAGGGCTGTGGCCAAGAGGAGTTACCCCACGTCGGAGATCAGGGGCAGCGGCCGAGAGTACCAGACTGCGACGGCGCAGGAACGGCCGAGAGGAGCTACCCCGCGTCCGAGGTCAGCGGGGGCGGCCGAGAGGAGTTACCCCGCATCTGAGGTCAGGGGCGGCAGGCGGGAGGAGCTACCCCACGCCCCTAAGCCAGAGGCCAGGAGCAGCGGGCGGGAGGGAGCTACCCCATGCCTCCATGCCGGAGACCAAGGGCGACGGCCGGGAGGAGCAACCCAACGCCAGAGGCCAGGGGCTGGTGGCCAGGAGGACCAACCCCACGTCCAAGGAGCCGTAGCTGCACGGGCGCAGGAGAGCCTAGAGGAGCTATCTCACGTTGAAGGTCAGGAAGGGCAGCGGTGAGGAGATACCCCTCATCCAAGGTAAGGAGCAATGGCTGCGCTTTGCTGGAGCAACCATGAAGAGATACCCCACGCCCAAGGTAAGAGAAACCCAAGTAAGACGTTAGGTATTGCAAGAGGGCATCAGAGGGCAGACACACTGAAACCATACTAACAGAAAACTAGTCAATCTAATCACACTAGGACCACAGCCTAGTCTAACTCAATGAAACTAAGCCATGCCCATGGGGCAACCCAAGATGGGCGGGTCATGGTGGAGACATCTGACAGAATGTGGTCCACTGGAGAAGGGAATGGCAAATCACTTCAGTATTCTTGCCTTGAGAACCCCATGAACAGTATGAAAAGACAAAATGATAGGATACTGAAAGAGAAACTCCCTAGGTCAGTAGGTGCCCAGTATGCTACTGGAGATCAGTGGAGAAATAACTCCAGAAAGAATGAAGGGATGGAGCCAAAGCAAAAAAATACCCAGCTGTGGATGTGACTGGTGATAGAAGCAAGGTCCAATGCTGTAAAGAGCAATATTGCATAGGAACCTGGAATGTCAGGTCCATGAATCAAGGCAAATTGGAAGTGGTCAAACAAGAGATGGCAAGAGTGAATGTCGACATTCTAGCAATCAGCGAACTCAAATGGACTGGAATGGGTGAATTTAACTCAGATGACCATTATATATATGTACCACAATATCTTTTTCCTTTCATCTGTCAATAGACATCTAGGTTGCTTCCATATCCTAGCTATTGTAAACTGAAATGAGGATTGGGGTGCATGTATCTTTTTGAATTATGGTTTTCTCTGGGTGTATGCCCAATAGTGGGATTGCTGGGTCATATGGTAGTTGTATATATATTTTAAGAAATCTCCATACTGTTCTCCACAGTGGTTGTATCAATTTATATTCCCTATATGGACACTTATAAGAACCTAAGACTACAGGCATGTTGAAGGCTCCCATAACACTCTGTATTCAGGTCATGTTTATACAAAATGCTTTTCACTTTTTGAATGCTCTTTTCTTTTGTTTAGAATTTGCTGGTTTTATTTATTCTTCCATTTTCCCTTTCTTATTCCTAATGAAACTGAAAGTGAATCAGAAAACTGAGCTATTTACATTTCATAGAATATTATAATCACCGATTTGAGCCAAGACTTCCTCTTCTTTTGTTTTCTATCTGCCCCTCATTCCCACTAATTTTTCTCCCCAC
The DNA here is from genome assembly GCF_027580195.1 of Bos mutus. Classification (NCBI taxonomy): domain Eukaryota; kingdom Metazoa; phylum Chordata; class Mammalia; order Artiodactyla; family Bovidae; genus Bos; species Bos mutus. The sequence continues at coordinate 50,374,931 of NC_091627.1, read as the reverse complement.
ATGAAGGCAACTATCCTACATAACTTGCTTGGTGTTTTTTATAAGTGATTGACCCATGTGTCCTTGAGAAATAGTGTTATTTTGTATGTGTATTTTTAATTTAGACCCAATGTTCTATGTTCATTCTATTTTTTTTTATTTGACCTTCAGTCAATGGCAATTTCCTCTACAATGTCTTCACCAACTTTTCCATTCTTTTTGCCTTTGAATTCCTGTATAGAATCCTTTTGGTCTATATTACTTATCTGATTCATAATATATTTGCCTTATATTGCTTTCTCTCCTAGTTGGAGATTGGGCTCCTAGAGGAGAAACCGTAGCAATATTTGTTGTTGTTTTTCAGTGACTAAGTCATGACGGACTCTGTGACCCCATGGACTATAGCTTGCCAGGCTTCCCTGTTACCAAAATTTTTCACATATTGCTTTAATGTGGTCACATTAAATAAATGAATGAAAAATGCCCAAGGAAACTAAGCAGCAAATTTTCGTTCCTAAATTTTTTCATCTGCAACATCTCACCTCCTGAATGAGAAATTGGCCCACACACCTCATGAAAACATTCATATTCTGCACATCTTCTAGGTAAAACTCCAAATGTGGCTCAATACTGCAAAACCATTGATGTCATTGGTGGCCTCGTGAATGCAAATTGACATCTCAAAAAGGAGGTCAGCTCGACAGCTCACTCAAAAAAGAACCACCAGATTTTGATGAGTGAAGAAATGCTGCCAAATAGCCTAGGAGAAAGCATTGGAGAATAAAAAAAAAAGAAAAAGTTGAAGTGGAGAGGGAAAGAAAGGTGAGAAACTGCTCATGTAGGTAAATGATGACATTTGGGTTGTTGCAGAAAGCAGGCAATGTTGTGAACCTGAATATTTCACCACCTTTCTTTGTGAGAAAAAACAAAGGTTATTAAACTAGAGAATTTCAAAGAGAAGGCAGTGTTCAACCCAATGTGATACTGACCAGGCCAACAGCATTGTCCCCACTCAGAAATGCTTCAACAGAACAAAGGGAAGGATTATGGCAGCCAATAGGTTTTTGTTAAATTCTTGCACAGAAGCCAGAGTTGCTTAGGGAATAAAAGCTCAGTTTGTTAACTCTAATCATCAATTCATCCAAAATTCAGGACATTGTTTTTCCTTCTTGCTTCCATCATTCCTTTGCTGTGTAATTCTGAAAATATTCCTTTCCATCTGGGCCTCAGTGACCTATCCTGGGAAATGGGGTGCCTGCACTTACTATATCCTTGCTTCTAAAGATACACTGAGAAAAATTAATAGGGGAATTTCAAAGAAAGATTCATCTTTTTGTCCCGCAAGGACATTACAATTGATCACCTAGGTGATGATTCAAGCTATTCAATCCTCACTGTAGTGCATGGACTTCTCTTCCAGCTGGCCTTTGAAAGAAAACCAGCTAGTTAAAGCATCAGCTAGAACCCTCAGCTCTCAATGACTGCAGAATGAAATATAGCTCTCAGCTTAGAAAATGTCCTTCCAGTGCTTCAATAAATAGCATTCAGTTTTCAGCCCTAGGGAGTTCAATGTAACCCTAGTTACCCCTGACTGCCATCACAACCACTGATTCCTCGGGCAGCAGAAATGATTTATAAAGGTGAATAGCCATTCCAAACTTTAATTAAACACGTAAAGAACCATCATTTTTTTAAAGGGCACCAGTCAAGAAAGATGAGAGCTGAACTTCTGTAGGACACTAATTACTAATTACTGTTTCAACAGTTTATCTTGTCTCCTTGTTTCTTTTTAAGATTAGGTGAGAGACTGAACCAATCTACCACTCCCACAGGTGAGCTCTACCTATGTAAAGCCCCAATTATCTCAATGAAGTATTGAGGGGGCTTGTGGATTTCCTCCTCAGTCCTGTTATTGATCAGTTCTCATCCTCTTTCTCCCTCTTCTCTCTCTCTCTTTCTCTGCTCTCTGTCTTGGTCTCTCCCACTTTCTTGGTTTACAAGATCTTGGCTGCCATGGCAGTAGGAACCATGTGAAAGCACAGGTAGAGATTTCTCTTTGAAAAAGTATATAAGGAAATAAAAATGAATGCAAATGATACATGGACCAGATCTTCTCTAGTGTCCAAGTCACTGCATTGTTGTTGAGTCATTCAGTCTTGTCTGACATTTAATGACCCAGTGAACTGCAGCATGCCAGGCTTCCTTGTCCTTTACTATCCAGAATTTGCTCCAGTTCATGTCCATTGAGTTGATAATGCCATCCAACCATCTCATCTTCTGTTGCCCCCTTCTCTTCCTGCTCTCAATCTCGCCTAGTGTCAGTCTTTTGCAAAGAGATGGCTCTTTGTATCAAGTGGCCAAAGTATTAGAGCTTAACCTTTACTGTTAGTCCTTCCAATGACTATTCAGGGTTGATTTCCTTTAGGATTGACTGGTTGAATATCCTTGCAGTCCAAGGGACTCTCAAGAGTCTTCTCCAGCACAATTCAAAATCATGATTTCTTTGGTGCCCAGCTTTCTTTATGGTCCAACTCTCACATACATATATGACTACTAGAAAAACCATAACTTTGACTATACAGACCTTTGTGGGCAAAGTAATGTCTCTGCTTTTTAATATACTGTCTAACTTTGTTATAGCTTTTCTTCCAAGGAACTAGCATCTTTTAATTTCATGACTGCAGTCACTGCCACAGTGAATTTGGAATCCAAGAAAATAAAATCTTTCATTGATTTCATCTTTTCCCCACCTCTTTGCCATGAAGTGATGGGACTGGATGCCATGATTTAGTTTTTTGAATGTTGAGTTTCAAGTCAGCTTTTTCACTCTCCTTTTTCACCTTCATCAAGAGGCTCTTTTGTTTTTGCATAATGTAAACTTCATATAAGTTAAATAAGCAGAGTGACAATACACAGCCTTGACATACTCATTTCCCAGTTTTGAACTAGCCAGTTGTTCCACATCCAGTTCTAACTGCTGCTTCTTAACCTGCATATAGGTTTCTCAGGAGATAAATAAGGTGGTCTGGTATTCCCACTTCTTGAAAAATTTTCTAAAGTTTGCTGTGATCCACACAGTCAAAAGCATTGGCATAGTCAGGGAAGCAGAAATAGACTTCTTTAGAATTCTCTTGATTTTTCTATGATCCAGCAAATGTAGGGATTTGATCTCTGGCTTTTCTGCTTTTTATGAATCCAGCTTGTACATATGGAAGTTTTAGGTTCGTGTACTATTGAAGCCTAGCTTGAAGGATTTTGAGCATTACCTTGCTAGCTTGTGAGATAAGTGTAATTGTGCAGTAGTTTGAACATTCTTTGAAATTGCCCTTCTTTGGGACTGGAATGAAAACTGACTTTTCCAGTCCTGTGGCCACTGCTGAGTTTTCCAAATTTGCTGGCATATTGAGTACAGCACTTTCACAGCATCATCTTTTAGGGTTTGGAATAGCTCAGCTGGTAGTCCATCATGTTCCCTAGTTTTTTCGTAGCAATTTTTCCTAAGGCCCACTTGACTTCACACTCCAGGATATCTGGCTCTAGATGAGTAATCATGCCATTTTGGTTATCTGGGTCATTAGGATCTTTTTTGTACAATTCTTATGTGTATTCTTGCCACCTGTTCTTAATCTCTTCTACTTCCCTTAGGTTCTTACCATTTCTGTCCTTTGTTGTGCCCATATTTGCATGAAATGTTCCGTTGGTGTATAATTTTCTTGAAGAAGTCTCTAGTCTTTCCCATTCTATTGTTTTCTTCTATTTCTTTGGATTGTTCACTAAAGAAAGCTTTCTTTTCTCTCCTTGATATACTTGGAACTCTGCATTCAGATGGGTATATCTTTCCTTTCTCCTTTGTATTCTGTGTCTCTTCTTTTCTCAGCTACTTATAAGGACTCCTAAGACAACCATTTGCCTTTTTACATTTCTTTTTCTTGGGCATGTCTTTGTTCACCACATCGTATACAATGATGCAAACCTCCATCCATAGTTCTTCAGGTACTCTTTCTATCAGATCTAATCCCTTGAATCTATTTGTCACTTCCATTGCATAATCATAAGGGGTTTGATTTAGGTCATATCTGAATGGTCTCGTGGTTTTCCCTACTTTCTTCAACTTAAGCCTGACTTTTACAATAAGGAGATTATGATATGAGCCACAGTCAGCTCCCAGTCTTGTGTTTGCTGACTATATAGAGCTTCTCCATCTTTAGTAGCAAAGAATATAATCTATCTGATTGACAGGAAATTACTTACAAATAATATTGTCAGACCACTTGACAAATTAATGAGTTCTTATGTGTATTTGCTTCCTTGGGAGAAATATTGCAACTAAAGGCAAAAAGTGGGTTCTGGTAGCCATCAGTTCAGTTCAGTTCAGTTCAGTCACTCAGTTGTGTCCGACTCTTTGCTACCCCATGAATCGCAGCATGCCAGGCCTTCCTGTCCATCACCAACTCCTGGAGTTCACTCAAACTCATGTCCATCGAGACAGTGATACCATCCAGCCATCTCATCCTCTGTCCTCCCATTCTCCTGCCTCCAATCCCTCCCAGCATCAGAGGCTTTTCCAATGAGTCAACTCTTCTCATGACATCTAAGTAAATGCAGATTTCTCATATTTTAGGGCACAAATAAGTCTTTCACACTCTGTAATGGGTGTGAAAATATGGCTCCTAAACCTATGATTACAGGGAAGAAATGAAAGATATAGAAGAGAGAATAGGAAAAGATAGATACCTGGACATTTTGGAGTTCAAATACAAGATAGAATATTGTCATTTATACCTCAAAAGCCAAAGCCTTTGACTGCATGGATCACAATAAACTGTGGAAAATTCTTTAAGAGATGGGAATGCCAGACCACCTGACCTACCTCTTGAGAAACCTGTATGCAGGTCAGGAAGCAACAGTTAGAACTGGACATGGAACAACAGACTGGTTCCAAATAGGAAAAGGAATCCGTCAAGGCTGTATATTGTCACCCTGCTTATTTAACTTATATGCAGAGTACATCATGAGAAACACTGGGCTGGAAGAAGCTCAAGCTGGAATCAAGATTGCCAGGAGAAATATCAATAACCTCAGATATGCAGATGACACCACCCTTATGGCAGAAAGTGAAGAGGAACTAAAAAGCCTCTTGATGAAAGTGAAAGTGGAAAGTGAAAAATTGGCTTAAAGCTCAACATTCAGAAAACGAAGATCATGGCATCTGGTCCCATCACTTCATCGGAAATATATAGGGAAACAGTGGAAACCGTGTCAGACTTTATTTTTGGGGGCTCCAAAATCACTGCAGATGGTGACTGCAGCCATGAAATTAAAAGATGCTTACTCCTTGGAAGGAAAGTTATGACCAACCTAGACAGTATATTAAAAAGCAGAGACATTACTTTGCCAACAAAGGTCTGTCTAGTCAAGGCTATGGTTTTTCCAGTGGTCATGTATGGATGTGAGAGTTGGACTACAAAGAAAGCTGAGCACTTAAGAATTGATGCTTTTGAGCTGTGGTGAAAACTCTTGAAGGTCCCTTGGACTGCAAGGAGATCCAACCAGTCCAACCTAAAGGAGATCAGTCCTGGGTGTTCATTGGAAGGACTGATGTTGAAGCCGAAATCCAATACTTTGGCCACCTGATGTGAAGAGCTGACTCATTTGAAAAGACCCTGATGCTGGAAAAGATTGAGGGTAGGAGGAGAAGGGGACGACAGAGGATGAGACAGTTGGATAGCATCACTTACTCAACGGACATGGGTTTGGGTAGACTCCGGGAGTTGATGATGGACAGGGAGACCTGGTGTGCTACAGTTCATGGGGTTGCAAAGAGTCGCCCTAACCCTAACCCTAACCCTAATTTTTATGAGTGACTGAACTGAATTGATACCTTAAAAAGAAGTACCCAAGTATGAGACGGGGGGCCAGAAAGTATTTTATAAGTAAGAAGATGAAAGGTATACTGCATTCATCATCTCTACTCTTCTTTTGTTTGTTTGTTTTCTGGAGATCTGTTTGAGGTCCACATATTCCTCACAATCTCCTGGAACAGTCACATTTGTTATGATGCCTATATTTTAAGATATTTCAGCATAGAGGGTGTAACATAATTAATATGATGGCTTAAATTTTTAACTCTTTGGTCAATGATTACTCAAGTCGTGAATCATGGCCCAAGGATGGTGAGTTGGCATCATATGAAAAGGGACCACTCTCCAGGGACAGTTACTCTAGTGCTTCTGCTCTCTGCGCTGGATCAGTAACCAGTGTTTTACTAATCAAAATACCAAATATCACACACTTTAATAGTGAAAAACGTAGGTATGGACCCATCTGGTAAATGGTAAAAATTGTTTTCTTTGACTTGATTTTAAATGACTCCCTGTCTGGCTGAAGGCCTTGGTTAGTCACTCAAGCCAAGAGCCTAAGTTGCAAAGCTTATGAAGATGATACTTTTTGGGTCAAGTGCAGGTGGGCGTCTGAGAGTGAGTGACTCCATAAATATGCCTAGATTGCCTCACCTTGCTGCCCAGCCTGGCCAGACATTTGTTTAGGAGTCTTTCTGAATATTTGATGCTGACTCTAAGGCAGCAAATCCTGTCTCTGGGCAGTTGTTGTGTCAGCCATAATTGAATCTTTCATGTTACATGTGGCAAACCACTTAAAAGGACATGCCATGGGATACTTCCTGGCAGTTCAGTGGTTGAGATTCAGTACTTTAACTCCCAGGACACTGGGTTTGATACCTAGTTTGGGGAAAAGATCCTGCAAGCTGTGCGGTGCATCTTTAAAAAAAAAAAAAAAAAAAAGCACATGGCATTGGAAACTTATCAAACTTAAGAGATGATTTATATGAACTGTTTTTTGCCTGCATGTGTATCTATATGCTTTAATCCAATTTTCAGCTGATGGGTGAGGCTGTGTTCTGTCCCTGTTGTTTGGCCTGTGATATTCAATATCACAGTAATCCAAGTCTATGGCCCAACTTCTAATGCCTGAAGAAGCCGATGTTGAACTGTTCTATGATGACTTACCAGATTTTCTAGAACTAACACCAAAAAACATATCCTTTTCCCTATAAGGAAATAGAATGCAAAAGAAGGAAGTTATGAGATACCTGGAGTAACAGGCCAATTTGGCCTTGGAGTACAAAAATAAAGCAGGACAGAGGCTAGCAGAGTTTTGCCAAGAGAATGCACTTGTCAGAGCAAACACCCGCTTCTAACAACACAACAGATGACTCTACACATGGACATCATCATATGGTCAATACCGAAATCAGACTGACTATATTCTTTGCGGCCAAAGATGGAGAAGCTCTATATAGTCACACACACACAAAAAGGACCGGGAGCTGACTGTGGCCCAATTCAGATTTAAATTGGAGAAAGCAGGGAAAACCACTAGACCATTCAGCTATGACCTAAATCGATTCTCTTATAATTATACAGTGGAAGTGACAAATGTATTCAAAGGATTAGATCTGCCAAACAGAGTACCTGAAGAATTATGGATGGAGATTTGTGACATTGTACAGGAGGCAGTGGTCCAAATGACCCCCAAGGAAAAAAAAAAAAAAACAATGCAAAAACGCAAAATGGTTTTCCGAGGAGGCCTTACAAATAGCTAAGAAAAGAGAAGAAAAAGGCAAAGGAGAAAAGGAAGGATACACCCATTTGAATGAAGAGTTCCAAAGAATAGCAAGGAGAAATAAGAAAGCCTTCCTCAGTGGTCAGTGCAAAGAAAGAAAGGAAAACAATAGAATGGGAAAGACTAGAGATCTCTTCAAGAAAATTACAGATACCAAGAGAACACTTAATGCAAAGACGGGTATAGTAAAGTATAGAAACAGTATGGATCTAACAGAAGCAGAAGATATTAAGAAGAGGTGGTAAGAATGAACAGAAGAACTGTACAAAAAAGATCTTAATGACTCAGATAACCATCATAGTGTAATTACTCACCTACAGCCAGACATTCTGGAATGAGAAGTCAAGTGGGTCTTAGGGTGTATCACTATGAGCAAAGATAGTGGAATTTCAGCTGACTATTTCAAACCCTTAAAGATGATGCTGTGAAAGTGCTTCACTCAATATGCCAGCAAAATTGAAACACTCAGCAGTGGCCACAGAACTGAAAAAGGTCAGTTTTCATTTGAATCCCAAAGAAGGGCAATGCCAAAGAATGTTCAAACTACTGCACAATTGCACTCATCTCAAACACTAGCAAAGTAATGCTCCAAATTCTCCAAGCTAGGATTAAGAGTACATGAATCAAAAACTTCCAGATGTTCAAGCTGGATTTAGAAAAGGCAGAGGAACCAAAGATCAAAGTGCCAACGTCTGTTGGATCATAAAAAAACAACAGAATTCCAGAAAAACATTTATATCTGTTTTATTAAATACTCTTACACCTTTGAGTGGGTGAATCACAACAAACTGTGGAAAATTCTTAAAGAGATGGGAATACCAGACCCCTTACCTGCCTCCTGAGCTATCTGTATGCAGGTCAAAAACTGGACATGAAACAATGGACTGGTTTCAAATTGGAAAAGGAGTACAACAAGGCTGTATATTGTCACCCTGCTTATTTAACTTATATGCAGAGTACATCATGTGAAATACAAGACAGGATGAATCACAGGCTGGGATCAAAATTGCAGGGAAAAATATCAATAACCTCAGATATGCAAATTCCACGACCCTTATGGCAGAAGCAAAGAGGAACTAAAGAGCCTTTTGATGAAAATAAAAGAAGAGAGTGAAAAAGCAGGCTTAAAACTCTACATTCAAAAAACTAAGAGCATGGTATCTGGTCCCATCACTTCATGACCAATAGATGGGGAGACAATGGAAACAGTGATAGACTTTATTTTCTTGGGCTCCAAAATCACTGCAGATGGTGAATGCAGTCATGAAATTGAAAGACACTTACTCCTTGGAAGAATAGCTATGACCAACCTAGATAGCATATTAAAAAGCAGAGACATTACCTTGCCTCCAAAGTCTGTCTAGTCAAACTATGCTTTTTCCAGTAGTCATTTACAGATGTGAGAATTGGACCATAAAGAAAGCTGAGTGCCAAAGAATTGATGCTTTAGAACTGTGATGTTGGAGAAGACTCTTGAGAGTCCCTTGGATGGGAGGGAGAACAAACCAGTCAATCCTAAAGCAGATCAGTCCTGAATACTCATTTCAAGGACTGATGCTGAAGTTGAAGCTCCAATACTTTGACCACCTGATGCAAAGAACTGACTCCTTAGGACAAAAACCCTGATGCTGAGAAAAATTGAAGGCAGGAGGAGAAGGGGATGACAGAGGATGAGATGGTTAAATGGCATGACCAACTTGATGGATATGAGTTTGAGCAAGCTCTGGGAGTTGGTGACAGACAGGGAAGCCTGCTGTGCAGCAGTCCATGGGGTCGCAAAGAGTCAGACATGACTGTGGGACTGAACTGAACTGATATCTATATGCTTGTAAGTTTTCATCTGATACAGTACCTTTTAGCAATCAGATAGTGAATTTTCAGAACTTGCTGGTTAAATAGGCTAGCAAGGAACAGAGGAGTAGCTTATCTTCCCCTACCTCACACTCTACTGGTGTCTACTATTGTTTACCAAAAAGAACCTAAAGTTATGTTTGATTAAAGTAACTTTGGTCTCCCCAACAACATTTGCTACCATCCTTAGGCCAGATATTTCAAATTCTATAAGATGATGCTGTGAAAGTGCTGGACTCAATATGCCAGCAATTTGGAAAACTCAGCAGTGGCCACAGGACTGGAAAAGGTCAGTTTGCATTCCAATTCCAAAGAAAGGAAATGCCAAAAAAATGCTCAAATCACCACACAGTTGCACTCATCTCCCACGCTAGTAAAGTACTGCTCAAAATTCTCCAAGCCAGGCTTCAGCAATATGTGAACCATGAACTTCCAGATGTTCAAGCTGGTTTTAGAAAAGGCGGAGGAACCAGAAGCCAAATTGCCAACATCTGCTAGATCATCAAAAAAGCAAGAGTTTCAGAAAAACATCTGCTTCTGCTTTATTGACTATGCCAAAGCCTTTGACTGTGTGGATCACAATAAACTGTGGAAAATTCTGAAAGAAATGGGAATACCAGACCACCTAATCTACCTCTTGAGAAATCTATATGCAGGTCAGGAAGCAACAATTAGAATTGGACATGGAATAACAGGCTGGTTCCAAATTGGAGTACATCAAGGCTGTATATTGTCATCCTGCTTATTTAACTTATATGCAGAGTACATCATGAGAAATGCTGGGCTGGATGAAGCACAAGCTGGAATCAAGATTGCTGGGAGAAATACCAATAACCTCAGATATGCAGATGACACTACGCTTATAGCAGAAAGTGAAGAACTAAAGAGTCTCTTGATGAAAGTGAAAGAGGAGAGTGAAAAAGTTGGCTTAAAACTCAACATTCAGAAAACGAAGATCATGGCATCTGGTCCCATCACTTCATGGGAAATAGATGGGGAAACAGTGGAAACAGTGGCTGACTTAATTTTTTGGGCTCCAAAATCACTGCAGATGGTGATTGCAGCCATGAAATAAAAGACGTTTATTTCTTGGAAGGAAAATTATGACCAACCTAGACAGCATATTAAAAAGCAGGGACATTACTTTGTCAACAAAAGTCCATCTAGTCAAGGCTATGGTTTTTCCAGTGGTCATGTATGGATGTGAGCGTTGAACTATAAAGAAAGCTGAGTGCCAAAGAATTGATGCTTTTGAACTGTGTGTGGTGTTGGAGAAGACTCTTGAGAGTCCCTTGGACTGCAAGGAGATCCAACCAGTGTATCCTAAAGGAGGTCAGTCCTGAATATTCATTGGAAGAACTGATGTTGAAACTTGAGTACTTTGGCCACCTGTAGCGTGGAGCTGAATCATTTGAAAAGATGCTAATGCTGGGAAAGATTTAAGGCAGGCGAAGAAGCGGGCAAGAGAGGATGAGATGGTTGGAAGGCATCACTGACTCCATGGAGATGAGTTTGAGTAGACTCTGGGAGTTGGTGATGGACAGTGGGGGTCTGGCATGCTGTGGTTCATGGTGTCGTGAAAGGTTGGACTGAACCATTGAACTGAACTGAACTTAGGCCAGACAGTGGACAGGTCAAAATCACCACCAGCTCATGGATGTAGGGTTCACTTCATCTCTGTAATACTCTTTACCTGGAATTAAAATGGGGGTCTTCTAGTCAAGGCTATGGTTTTTCCTGTGGTCATGTATGGATGTGAGAGTTGGACTGTGAAGAAGGCTGAGTGCCAAAGAATTGATGCTTTTGAACTGTGGTGTTGGAGAAGACTCTTGAGAGTCCCGTGAACTGCAAGGAGATCCAACCAGTCCATTCTGAAGGAGATCAGCCCTGGGATTTTTTTGGAAGGAATGATGCTAAAGCTGAAACTCCAGTACTCTGGCTACCTCATGCGAAGAGTTGACTTATTGGAAAAGACTCTGATGGTGGGAGGGATTGGAGACAGGAGGAGAAGGGGACGACAGAGGATGAGATGGCTGGATGGCATCACTGACTCGATGGACGTGAGTCTGAGTGAACTCCGAGAGATGGTGATGGACAGGGAGGCCTGGCGTGCTGCGATTCATGGGGTCGCAAAGAGTTGGACACGACTGAGTGACTGAACTGAACTGAACTGAATGGATTAAAGGTGCTCTTTATATTGACATTTCCCAACAAAAGAAAAATCAAGGGAAAGTTAAAACCAGACAAAAGTAGTTGGTTGATATGGAGGGATCATTCAATCTTTATTATATTCTGAATCTATAATAGGCACTAAACTCTTTCTATTCTCAGAAACAATTTCACTTAGTGAACAATAGAATTTTTGATACATTCTATTGTACTAGTGATCAAAGAGAGTTGGGTCTTTCTTAAGCTAAATCAGTGGCTGAAAGTGAAAGTGAAGTCGTTCAGTCGTGTCCGACTCTTTGACACCCCATGGACACCAGGCTCCTCTGTCCATGGGATTTTCTAGGCAAGGGTACTGGAGTGGGTTGCCATTTCCTTCTCCAGGGAATCTTCCTGACCCAGGGATGGAATCCAGGTCTCCTGCATTGTAGACAGACACTTTATGGTCTGAGCCACCAGGGTAGTCAGTGGCTAGGTGGGGATTAAAGGGTTGAAGGGTTACTTCCACTCTACTTTCAGTCTTAAAGAGGTTTCACTTAACTGTGCATCTTATTTGAAAATGACCTCTCTGGTCCATCTTTATCCTCATTTAGTATGAGCTGTCTTTCATAACAACCAGCTGTGTTTCAAAACAATCAGGGCTTCATAATGGATCAGTTCATAGTCAGTAAGGGTTTAGCTTCTGGTGGAAGTTAATCATTCATTTATGAAAGAAGTTAGGGCAAGTCTGAAGCCATGGGACAGAATAATTGTCAACTTGAATACCTGCTAATGTTTACTGAGTGTTTAGGAAGGCACTGCATTTCTCTGAGCATCTTACATGTAGCATCTTATGTAATCCTCATATGCCCTCTTATATAGTTATCGTATATCCCCATTTCACAGAAAAGGAAATAGAGACACCAAGAGGCTGAATAATTTGCCTGAAGATGAAAAGTTAGTAATCAATACAATTGGAAATTAGGCAATCTGACTCTAGAGCCTCCATTCTCAACTAGGCATTGTATTTAATACTGTAGTGTCTCCCTCAAACCCACAGGAACACTAAAGAGTTAAACAGTAACTCTGTGGTTTCACTAATATAGAATTCTCATTAACTCATTAGCTCACCATTTGTCACATTTATTTATAGAAAACTAGAGAGAGAAATATAATTTCCATTCGTACTAACAGAGACCTACGTATTTTCTCATCTTCATCATTAAACCTATATTTACCTTACGGAAATTTTGCAAGCTGCTCACAGAAACAAAACAAAACAAAACAACCCACAAAGAAGAACAAGACAGAAAATAGCATCTTTGCTTTTCTTGGCTCTGTCAGAAATCATATTCTCCAGCTCAGCTCTGTGAGACTGAGGAGGTGGAATCTATCGTCCACCTTCTGGAATCATGTAGACAATAATGACAAAACAGTGAGAGGTAGAGGCTTGATTTGGAAGAAAATAGATTCCGTTGAATTTTTAAATATTAGATGCTATCCTAGGAAAATGTTATTCGGCCCCTATTTCAGATACAGAAAGACAGGTCTCACTATATCAGCCTAGAAGTCAATGGAGTTTATAGACCAGACCCTAAAATCCTACTCTAAAACAAAATGTAAAGCCATCAACTGCTATCTTGATATGTCAGGACAAAAACCACAATACATACTTATAAAAAGGAAAAAAAAGGAAGTGATTTTCAGATAAGTGAATTATTTTCATTTTTTGTTTCAATTTTGGGAAATTTATCAAGTCATGTTTAGCTCTTCCATAATCTTGTGAAAGCACTAATTGACTTTAAATTCCAGTGATGGAGTTTATGATAATATGACTGATTAAAGAAAGCTACAGAGCACTTGACAATCCTCCCACTAAGAGGTGACATCTAGATCTTTACCTTTTGAATCTGGGCAAATTCAGTGGCTGTTTTGACACTCAAATTACAGTGGTGGTACCACTGGGCCAATTACCAGGTTTAAGTCTAAAAGATCAGAAACTTCTACTTCATCTTCCTTAGAACATTATGACATGGAGCCTGTTATAGGCTGAATGTTTGTGAGCTCTGAAAATTCACATAGAGAATGCCTAACTTCCAATGTAATATTTCAGTATTTTGAGGTGAGATATTTTGGAGATAAATAAGTCAAGACTAATTAAAGTGATTGATTAATTAGTTTAAGGGTGAGGTCCTCATGACAGGGGCTTCCTTGATGGGTCAGCAGTGCAGAAACCACCTGCAGTGCAGGAGACATAGGAGATGTGGGTTCCATCCCTATGTCTGGAAGATCCCCTGGAGGAGGAAATGGCAATGCACTCCAGTATTCTTGCTTGGAGAATTCCATGGACAGAGGAGCCTGGTGGGCTACAGTCCAAAGAGTAGCAAAGAGTCAGACATGACTGAGCAATTAAGCTAGTGCTTCTGTATCCTCAGGATGGGATTAATGCCCTTACAAGACAGTGGTCATTTACAAGCCACACAGGGAACTCTCATCAAGATCCAAATATGCCAGTACCTTGATCCTGAATGTTCCCACCTTCAGAACACTAAGAAATAAATGTCTACTTTTTAAGCACTCAATCTATGGTGTGTTATAGAAGCCTAAACTAAGACAGAACCTTAAACCCACCATCTGACTGCAACCACATGAAAGTTTTCAACTGAGGAACACTTTATAAGTCCAGTGAATTCACAAAGCCATGAGAGATACTAATAATTTTAGTTTTAAGCACTAGGTTTTTTTTTTTTGTGTGTGTGTGTGTTAGTTTCTCAATCATGTCCAAATCTTTGAAACCCCCTGAATTGTAGCCAGACAGGCCCTTCTGTCCATTAAACTCTCCAGGCAAGGATACTTGAGTGGGTTGCCATTTCCTATTCCAGGGAATATTCCCAAACCAGGGATTGAACTCACATCTCTTGCATTTCCTACATGGGCAGGCAGATTCTTTACTGGGGTGCCACCTGGGAAGCCTAAGTTTTGGAGTTGTTTATTATGCAGAAATAGATAACACAAACAGATGGTAATTTCAGTATAAGGACTGAAAAGAGGAAAATATAGTGTCACTTAATAACTGTAGAACATTTAAAAATGATGTTTTTCTAAGCTCTATTTTTCTCATCTGAGAAACTCTAATTTTATTATCACAACTGAAGCTAATCTGACAAAGATGTCTTGAGTATCAACCTAAAAATTAAATGATGAACTACCAAGCACTTATAAAACACAAAAGGTATTATTATTTATATTTTTATTAACCGATGCCTACTGTAAATTATAGTTGTTTCCAAAGCCAGAAGTTGATCTGGGTTTTGGAAACATTAACGGAAATATTTAGAAAATAGCTAATTGTGATTTCCGATATATAGTTACCTAATTATATCAGTCATCTCTGCTCTAAGAACCAATATGCTTCTGGATGCTATGCCAAACATTGATAAACTGACAGATAGAAAGCACAGGTGTCTGAAACTACCTTGTTCTGTTTCCAGAAAATGCTAATACTGCCATCAATCAGTAAAAATGCAGAGTGAGTGTGTGCTTTGTCTTTGGTAGTTACAGAAAGTTCTGTTGTCAACTACTGCAAATGTAAAATGCACAAGTAAAAGCAGGGAAATTCAAATGCAGAATTTTTTGTTTGTTTTGGTAATGTCAAATAAGCAATACAGCAAACAATAGAATAACAATAACATGGCCTGCCTACGTTAGAATAATAGATGACTTCAGAAGAGTACTTACAGCTGACACAGCAGTTCTTTGTTATTTTATTTGATTTCTGTGTCTGTGCAGGTTATTTAATCACAAGGAACTCTTGGTAGTGTAATACAAAAAATAATTTATTCTGAGAATATAAGCCAGGTTACAAAAATGAAGAAAGCTTGGGAAAATGGAGCCCATGAAAGGACAGGAATCGGTGCAGTCTGGAGATCTGGAAGTAAGAATAAGTGGCTAGTGTCATTAGATTCCCAGCTTGTTCTGAGTCATCTGATCAAGATGCAGATTTCCAGGCAAGAGGATCTGATCTGTGCTTTGGGTCATGAGGGTGCTTGGCCTGAGGAGCACAGGGCACCTGACTGATAGTCATACCAAAAATTCTTACAGTCGTGGAGTAACGGTTCTCTTCTTAGCTTAGGTTCCCCAGAAGCGTACCCTGAGATGAGGACTTGTGAGCCACTGGTGCTTTAAGTGTTCCTGGGGAGAAACCTAAAAGGATGTTGATAGTTTAAGGTGAACAATGTTGGATTCATGATCTCCAAAGAAGATTTAGCTTCAGGACGAGGGACCAGGCTTGATCATGCAAGAGCTTTTGTGTAGCAGAGTTTTATTAAACTAACAAAAGGAACAAAGAAAGCTTCTGACATAGACATCAGATGGGGGACAGCGAGTGCCCCCCTAGCTAGTCTTATCAAGGCCTTAAATACTTTTTTCAGACTCACTCCCACAACATACATCTTAAATTAACAAGATTAGAATGAACAATAGAAAGATGTTACCAGACCCACTCCTATAATATACATTTTAAGATGACAGGATTAGTCAGAAGACTCTTGTTAAGGAGAGACATGTTCTCGAGCAAGATACACAGTTACACTGACTTAGTCAGTTCAGTGGCTCAGTCGTGTCCGACTCTTTGTGACCCCATGAATTGCAACACACCAGGCCTCCCTGTCCATCACCAACTCCCAGAGTTCACTCAAACTCATGTCCATCAAGTCGGTGATTCCATCCAGCCATCTCATCCTCTGTCGTCCCCTTCTCCTCCTGCCCCCAATGCCTCCCAGCATCAGGGTCTTTTCCAATGAGTCAACTCTTTGCATGAGATGGCCAAAGTACTGGAGTTTCAGCTTTAGCATCATTCCTTCCAATGAACACCCAGGACTGATCTCCTTTAGAATGAGATTGCCTGGTTGGATCACCTTGCAGTCCAAGGGACTTTCAAGAGTCTTCTCCAACACCACAGTTCAAAAGCATCAATTCTTCAGCGCTCAGCTTTCTTCACAGTCCAATTCTCATATCCATACATGACTACTGGAACAACCATAGCCTTGACTAGATGGATCTTTGTTGGCAAAATAATGTCTCTGCTTTTGAATATGCTACCTATGTTAGTCATAAAATTCCTTCCAAGGAGTAAGCGTCTTTTAATTTCATGGCTGCAATCACCATCTGCAGTGATTTTGGAGCCCCAAAAATAAAGTTTGACACCGTTTCCATGGTTTCCCCATCTATTTCCCATGAAGTGATGGGGCCAGATGCCATGATCTTCATTTTCTGAATATTGAGCTTTAAGCCAACTTTTTCACTCTCCACTTTCACTTTCTTCAAGAGGCTTTTTAGTTTCTCTTCACTTTCTGCCATAAGGGTGGTGTCATCTGCATATCTGAGGTTATTGATATTTCTCCTGGCAATCTTGATTCCAGCTTGTGCTTCTTCCAGCCCAGCATTTCTCATGATGTACTCTGTATGTAAGTTAAATAAGCAGGGTGACAATATACAGCCTTGACATACTCCTTTTCCTATTTGGAACAAGTCTGTTGTTCCATGTCCAGTTCTAATTGTTGCTTCCTGACCTGCATATAGGTTTTTCAAGAGGCAGGTCAGGTGATCTGGTATTCTCATCTCTTGAAGAATTTTCCACAGTTTATTGTGATCCACACAGTCAAAGGTTTTGGTATAGTCAATAAAGCAGAAATAGATGTTTTTTTCTGGGACTCTCTTGCTTTTTCGATGATCCAGTGGATGTCGGCAATTTGGTCTCTGGTTCCTCTGCCTTTTCTAACACCAGCTTGAACATCTGGAAGTTCACGGTTCATGTTTTGCTGAAGCATGGCTTGGAGAATTTTGAGCATTACTTTACTAGCATGTGGGATGAGTGCAATTGTGTGGTAGTCTGAGCATTCTCTGGCATTGCCTTTCTTTGGGATTGGAAGGAAAATTGACCTTTTCCAGTCCTGTGGCCTCTGTTGAGTTTTCCAAATTTGCTGGCATATTGAGTGCAGCATTTTCACAGCATCATCTTTCAGGATTTGAAATAGCTCAACTGGAATTCCATCACCTCCACTAGTTTTGTTCATAGTGATGCTTTCTAAGGCCCACTTGACTTCACATTCCAGGCTGTCTGGCTCTAGGTGAGTGATCACACCATTGTGATTATCTGGGTCTTGAAGATGTTTTTTGCACAGTTCTTCTGTGTATTCTTGCCACCTCTTCTTAATGTTTTCTGCTTCTATTAGGTCCACACTATTTCTGTCCTGTATGAAGCCTATTCTTTGCATGAATTGTTCCCTTGGTATCTCTAATTTTCTTGAAGAGATCTCTAGTCTTTCCCATTCTGTTGTTTTCCTCTATTTCTTTGCATTGATTGCTAAGGAAGGCTTTCTTATCTCTTCTTGCTATTCTGTGGAACTTTGCATTCAGATGCTTATATCTTTCCTTTTCTCCTTTGCTTTTTGCTTCTCTTCTTTTCACAGCTATTTGTAAGGCCTCCCCAGACAGCCATTTTGCTTTTTTGCATTTCTTTTCCATGGGGATAATCTTGATCCTTGTTTCCTGTACAATGTCACAAACCTCCATCCATAGTTCATCAGGCACTCTGTCTATCAGATCTAGTCCCTTAAATCTATTTCTCACTTCCACTGTATTAATCATAAGGAATTTGATTTAGGTCATACCTGAATGGTCTAGTGGTTTCCCTACTTTCTTCAATTTAAGTCTGAATTTTGCAATAAGGAGTTCATGATCTGAGCCACAGTCAGCTCCCAGTCTTGTTTTTGCTGACTGTATAGAGCTTCTCCATCTTTGGCTGCAAAGAATATAATAAATCCGATTTCGGTGTTGACCATTTGGTGATGTCCATGTATAGAGTCTTCTCTTGTGTTGCTGGAAGATGGTATTTACTATGACCAGTGCGAGATACCCCTCGTTCAAGGTAAGGAGCAGTGGCTGCGCTTTGCTGGAGCAGCCATGAAGTGATACCCCACATCCAAGGTAAGAGAAACCCAAGTAAGATGGTAGGTGTTGCGAGAGGGCATCAGAGGGCAGACGCACTGAAACCATAATCAAAGAAAACTAGTCAATCCAATCACACAGACCACAGCCTTGTCTAACTCAATGAAACTAAGCCATGCTGTGTGGGGCCACCCAAGATGGGCAGGTCATGGTGGAGAGGTCTGACAGAATGTGGTCCACTGGAGAAGGGAATGGCAAACCACTTCAGTATTGTTGCCTTGAGAACCCCATGAACATTATGAAAAGGCAAAATGATAGGATACTGAAAGAGGAACTCCCCAGGTCGGTAGGTGCCCAATATGCTACTGGAGATCAGTGGAGAAATAACTCCAGAAAGAATGAAGGGATGGAGCCAAAGCAAAAACAATACCCAGCTGTGGATGTGACTGATGATAGAAGCAAAGTCTGATGCTGTAAAGAGCAATATTGCATAGGAACCTGGAATGTCAGGTCCATGAATCAAGGTAAATTGGAAGTGGTCAAACAGGAGATGGCAAGAGTGAATGTCAACATTCTAGGAATCAGCAAACTGAAATGGACTGGAATGGGTGAATTTAACTCAGATGACCATTATATCTACTACTGTGGGCAAGAATCCCTTAGAAGAAATGGAGTAGTAATCATGGTTAACAAAAGAGTCAAAAATGCAGTACTTGGATTCAATCTCAAAAATGACAGAATGATCTCTGTTTGTTTCCAAGGCAAGCCATTCAATATCACAGTAATCCAAGTCTATGCCCCAATCAATAATGCTGAAGAAGCTGAAGTTGAACGGTTCTATGAAGACCTCCAAGACCTTTTAGAACTAACACCCAAAAAAGATGTCTTTTTCATTATAGGGGGCTGGAATGCAGAAGTAGGAAGTCAAGAGACACCTGGAGTAACAGGCAAATTTGGCCTTGGAATACGGAATGAAGCAGGGCAAAGGCTAATAGAGTTGCACGGACTAAGATAATGCAATGTAGAAAAGAACCTTTGTCCTTTTCTCCTTGAGAGCCCCAGACCCCTTTCTCCTCCTCCTCCCCCTCTCCCTACCTCTCCTTCTCCTCCTCTTCCTCCTCAACCCTGGACTTCCTACTAACCTACCTAGGAATTGACTCTATCAATGTGAGGAGGATGTCAGCCAGGAGTAGGATTCCATGGTGGCTTCAGCTGGATCTTGCAAGAGAGTTCCAGGGTGAAAGTGGGGTCTTAGAGTGATCCCAATGCTTTTCTAATCCTGTAACTAATGTCACTTGTTATGGGCTTTCTCTGGAGAGGGGGCTTGTGCCGGGAGCCAGCGTGAGGAACTCCGCCCATGGCAAAGGTCATGAGGTAGGAGGCTTGGCATATGCAAAGGCGGGATTGAGCCTCAGGAGTCCCCCTGGAAATTCTCGAGCATCTACCCCTGAAACCAGAGTCTGCCTACTTTACTGCTTTGTGCTTTCACCTATACCTCTGACTTTACAGGGGGCTGCTCCCCACTACCTCTCTCTGAAAAAGAGTTAACTTACAGCTGCAGTTAATAAAGTTCCTGGGTGTGACAAGAGTGTTTCAACCTACAAACTCCTTTGGAAGTCCTCTAGCCTGCCTGAATAGGTTCTTCCGGCCACATGTGATTATTCAGAGCCTCCCAACCATGAGAGGCATGCGATGTTCTAAACTGTCTAAATACAGATTCCTTTGAACAGTTAAAAGATTGATTAGAAATTGTATTGCTGAAAGGGTTTTTCACTTGTTGGGCCAATGTTTGCTGCTAAGTGTCCATATCTCTTACCTACTGTGTCCCTGGGAGTGTATTGATTAATATAATTGGTGTATAGGAATGTAAGTAGTAGCTTTGATGTTTGTAACCTTGGACCCTTGAGTTAATTCTTTTCTTGTTATAGCCCACCACACCTTTGCCCCATAGGAATGCAACTTTATCTAATGCTTTTGGAGGGTGGCGCCTGACTTTAGAATAATCACCTTTAGAGAAAAATAAGTTTTCTGAAGAAAGGATCATAAAATGTTAACAGGCCTCTTGGCCAGAACATGATGTAATTCACTTAAACTTTTACATATGATAAGTTTGCAGGAAGAAAGTCTGGCTTACTGCTGACTCTACCCCTTCTCCCATTATCCTCTATGCACAACTTAAGGTATAAAAACTACTTTGGAAAATAAAGTGTGGGGCCTTATTCACCGAAACTTGGTCTCCCCATGTCGTTCTTTCTCTCACCTTCTGGCTGAATTCCCATCTGGAACGTGGAGGCTCGTCAAGCCTACTAATTATGCCTGGGCTTCTAAGATCTGACTGAGGAGGCCTTAGTGTCTCCTTTCCTTTGGGTGAACGGGAGGACGCCTGTGGCCTACGTAGGTGATGTAAATTCCTTATCTTGGAATTTTATTAGCTTTCCACATAAACCAAGTTATTCAGCTTCTTTTCTCCACTGAATTTTCTCACTGAGCTATCCTTATTTGATCACTCTTTATATCTTTAATTCTATCGTATCCTGATCACTGAAGCCATCTCCCCTTCAAATTCCCTGGATCCACCAGGACTGGACCCCAGCAAGTGGTGCCCGAACAGGTAGAAGGGTTAGCAGGCAAATGGCTGACACCCCATGATTGGAAATCAGTCGCTAGGGCCTGCCTGTCTGGAGGACATTTTATACTTTGGAAAGCTGAGTATGACAATCTTGCTTGCTGGCATGCCAAAACTAAATCCCCAGGCACTTTCCTCTGCTTGGGCATGCAAGCAAAGTGTGCTGATAGACCAATTACATCAAGGGAAGTCATCCAAAAAGAGCTGTAGAAGGTGGCCATGGTGAAGCACAAAAAAGAGCAAAATGTGGTCTGAGCAGTTGTGAAAGATGCATTTCTTCAAAGGATAATTAAAACACAAAGAATAGATGTTGGGCAAATAAAAGCAATAAACTGTCCATTGCAATATCAATATTTAAACCACTTTGTGAGATGACGATCTTTATTACTCCAGTTTTTAAGACCATGGAGGTTAAGTATTGTGACAATGGTCTTGTGGTGGTACTAGGACCTGCTCCTCCAGTGATTAAAAAAAAAAAAAAATCATATCCTAAGTTAATTGGCTTGGCTCTTTGTATATTTGATTTGGAACTAACAAATTGTCATTCAGTGAAACATTCTGGGAAAGTGGGCTCAGAGGAGAGTCTTAAGAAAGGAAAGGAAATGGGATTTCTCAAGCAAAAGGAAAGATCAGATTTTATTCTTCCCATCGGTTCCACACATTTGCAAGCAGAGCCGACTGCATAATTTACCTGCGCAGTGCAAAATGTGGAGCCCATTGTTCAAAAAGCAGGATAAAAGGTGCTGGTAAATGTACTGAAACATAATTTTTCTTCAGAAGTCT
Organism: Bos mutus; assembly: GCF_027580195.1. Taxonomy (NCBI): domain Eukaryota; kingdom Metazoa; phylum Chordata; class Mammalia; order Artiodactyla; family Bovidae; genus Bos; species Bos mutus. The sequence continues at coordinate 50,352,958 of NC_091627.1, read as the reverse complement.
CTAGCACAACTAGTCAAATAGTTTTTATTTGCCACTTAAGGGTACATCCTAGGGCAGGAAGTACTAACTAGGTGAATGCAGAACTTCACAGGCACTCGAGGCTCCACTCCCAACTCAGCAGCTTCATCTCCTGCCAGCCGGTTGCCAGAACCATGCATTATGCTCCAGTTGGGGCACCACAACAGATGGGCAGCCCTCAGGGTTTGCATCCTCACACCCTGGAAAAGCTGATTTGTGGGTCAGAGGTGGCTGAAATGCTCCCTTTTTGCCAAATCTTCTACCTAAGGTACCATGGGACTGCCAGTCCAGGGTGGGACAGTCACTGTCATGCCCCACCTAGAAATGTTGTGGGCCATGCATGCTCAACCCTGACCCTCTCTGTGTCTGCACTGGAAATCTCCCACCAGAGACAGAAGTCAGCAGTGGTTGCTGGGCATGGTTATTGGAAGTATGGCCAGGCAAAAGCACGGTTGGGGTGGGGGGAGGCAGAAATGGCAAGGAGTTAGGGAGGGGGGGCATGCAGAGGAACTACAACTGTCCATTGAACGTAGGGAGGTGGCTAGAAGAGGAACCACATGTGAGCTAGTTCCAAGTTCCCACGGTGTGATTCCTTGTCCAGTTAGATTTACTTACAAACCTCAAATTTAAAAATAAAGCTAAGAATTCAAGATAGTGAACCCAGAGTATTAACTGCAAGTGTGGGGACCCTCTGAGTGGTGTTCTCTTTAGAACAGAATTGGTTTCATGCTCATGAAGCAGTCTTGTGTGAAGCAAGGAGGAAGAATCATGACTTAGCCTCTGCAGGCAGCTGAAGAGGCCTCACTGTTACCTGTTGAGTGACAGGAATGAAGTCACAAGTCAGATACGGATAAAATTTGGTCCACATCATAGAAACATAAACAAATCCAAACCATGAGGGACAGGAAATAAAACCTCCCTCCAGGTCCTTGGTGCAGTTATATGACTTGAATTTGTCCTGCATCAATTGCTCTATGGGACACCCTTGTCTCTGCTTCTGGGGCTCCAAGGGTTTATAGAGGGTGTGCCCTGTGGTCAGTGGCCATCACTTTCCAAGTACTCTCTTCCATCATGCTGGTGAATCCCAAGAACTTTTCTTTTATCAGTCTTCTCTCTCCTAGATCTTGGAAAAATTTCTTGCAGTTTCTTACATGTGCGTTACACTATCTCATTATATTATCTTCCCTGGACCACCAGGGAAGTCCCTAGCATTTCTTTTAGGAAAAGCTTAGTATGAACAATCTCTTTTAGTTTTTGCTTATCTGAAATGCTCTTATCTCTCCTCCTGTTCTAAATCATAATCTTACTGGGTTGAGTATCAGATTGCAGGTTTTTCTCTTTCAGCACTTTAAATTTATCATGTCACTTCCTTCTAGCCTACAAAAATTCTGCAGAGAAATCAGATGATAGCATTGTGGAGGAGGCTCCCTTGTATATGACTCTTTGTTTTTCTCTTGCTGTCTTCTGAATTTTGTCTTCAACTTTTGCCATTTTAATTATAATATATCTGGTGTGAGGCTGTTTGAGTTCATCTTATTTGGGACCCTCTCTGTTTCCTGTACCGTGATGCCTCTTTCCTTCTTCAGGTTCAGAAATATTTGAGCCATAATTTTCTTAAATACATTTTTTAAACCATATTCTCTCTCTTCTCCTTCTGATACTCACCTATAATGTGAATGTTGTTATGCTTGACATTATTTCAGAGGTCCTTTAAATTGTTCTTAACTTTTTTAAATTTGAAGATTTTTTTGCTGTTAATTGGTTGATATTCATTATTCTGTCTTCCAGATCACTTATGTGTTCTGTATCACCTAGTCAGCCCTTACTTCCTTTTAGCGTGTTTTTTCATTTCAGTTGTTTTATTCTTAGTTTTGACTGGTTCTTTTTTATATTTTCTAGTTCCTTATCTCCTAGTTCTCATGTGGTCATGTATTATTTTCCTTAATTCAGTTGGCATTCTTATTATTAATGTTTTGAACTCTATCTGATAAATTCTTTCTTTCATTAGTTATTTTTTCAGGATTTTTCTCTTGTTTTTTCATTTGAAACAAGTTCCTCTGTCTTCTAATTTTACTTAACTTTCTCAATCTCTATCAAATTAGCTGAAGACATTATCTATCTGGTCCTGAAGGGGTGTCCTTGTGTGGCAGTTTCCATATATAGTCTGCATGCACCCCATGGCTTTCTCACCAGGTAGGAGAGCTGTATCTAATATCAACACAAGTCATGGCTTTCCCCAGGGTGTGCTGGCAACTGTCATCATGGTAGGAAATGGGGCTGGATATGGAGGAACTAGAACCAGAACCAGGTGTGAGCTGGGACTTCCCTCTTGCCTCACTGGCCAGCACCACTCTATTGGGGATGGGGGTGGGTCCCAAGGTACTGGAGCATAAGTCCTGAGGATCATGTCTGAGCGGGTTTCATTTCCTCAAGTGTGTAGTCTCTCTCTTCTCAGGAGCCCCAACCTTACCCCAGAGGAGAACAATGCTGAAGTAAGAGGGGTCAGAATGGGTACTTGGTATGGGTCAGAACACAGACTCTGGCAGTCCCAGCACCAGCCAGAGTTCAGGACTACTGCTGATCCACTGCCAGCAATGTGCATTCTTAGCCGATTCAGATGCCCTGCTGGGTCTGGGCTGGTCTGTACTATGTTCTCCCCTTACCCTGCTGTGAAGCTGCTCCACAGAGCAAGCGGAGTTGGAATCGGTGCTGGACTTAAGCTGGGGTACATGCCAAGGCAGTCACAGGAAACCAGCTGGAGTACTGGGCAGTTTCAATCTGCTTCCTCTGCCTTGTTTTGGGAGTAAGCAAACATGTATGTGCTCTTCACAAGCTAAGTCTAGGATTCTTACAGCCCCTCTGTCAGTCCCACTGGTTTTCAGATCAGCTAAGGGGACTCACCCCTCACTCCTCAGGGAGGATATCTAAGTTCCGCCAAACTCCTTCTCTTCTGTGTCCTCTTTCAGGAGTGCAGGTCCCCACTTGATCACTCCTTTTCCATTGTACTGGATTCTGTGTGATTCCTGTTTACAGCCTTGGTAGCGTGAGTCTTTCTACTAGGCTCCAGTTTGTTTTCAGTGAGAACTCCTCCACATGTAGGTGTATTTTTGATATGTTTGTCAGGGGAGATGATCTCAGCATCCTCTTAGGTTGCCATCATGATCTCCATAGTATCAAGACTTTTTCCTTAGGGTTAACCTCGAAAATTCCGTGCTGCACACCTATTCCCTTGTATGGTATGCTCAGGGAGGTGACAGCTCACGTATGTCAACCCTATCTCTTTGTTTCAAAGATAATCAACTGGACATTTGGGGTGTTGATCAGAACTACCCAGGGAGATTTTTTTTCAGACACTCATGCTAGGTACTGGAAAGAGGAGCATGTGGTAAGAATTAGCTGTAGGCATTTCTGATGGAATTCCTTCTCTCACCCAACCTCAACCCCATTGGATGACACATTGTTATGATGTACACACCTGCCTTCTAAACTCTACCACCTATACTGGAGCAGACAACCTTAATTACTTAGGCATTTTTCCAGAAGGTTGCATAATGAATATTTGAATTGGATCTTCTGGATACCTAAGAAAGGCTGAGGGCTTTTAAAAGAGTTTGGTAAAGAACACAAAAACTTGGATTAAGACATTCAAAATTGTATTATTCAAAATGATAATGCTAAAAATATTGAGATTAAGGGACACAGCAAGTGATTGTGGCTTCTTGTACTGGCCTTGTTCCTAGTTGATCTCCCCACCCCAAGTCATCTGTTGGTCATCTCCAATAATCACCCCATATTGTCCAGCCTTTTCCAATGAAAGAATGTTAAGCTGACATTGCCTGAAAAAGTCGCTACAGGAAGACAGTTCTTGAGATGCTCAGGTGCTTGTTCTCTCCTCCTGAGTATATTTTCTACCCTATCCTACATAGTTTGTCCTCCACTTCAGCCACAATAGAAGCCATGGCTTTGCTCTTGGTATTTTCTGACCTATTGTCTGATAGCTTCAACTGGGACAATCCAGCCAGTTGCTGACACTCTTCCTCATTAGCAGAGGAAGGGGAAATGTACATTTAGTGTTCATACTAATAACTACCCTGGAGGTTAGAGAGTATCTTACTAGAATGAGCTGGGACTCTTTTGCTTATGTTTACTTTCAGACTAAACAGAAAAAAATCATGATTTTGCATATTACAAACAAGTATAACCAGGACTCATGCTTTTTAATTTGCATAGTTCATGAAAAGCTTGTTTAAAAAGTTATGAACAACACCTTTTGTTTTTCTCTCTTGAGCTTGGAGACAATATTTTTGGATTGTGGGGCACACATAGCTCCTCTCTCAATTGCTGACCTGAAGAAATGCTTTTGTTGTTTTTATCCCTCTCCACTTCTAAAAGGGTGCCCTTGCCCATTGCTTCTTCCCTAACATCTCCCCATGACTATAGGTAAGAACTTGGATGTACCTTGGTCAGTTTAGACTTGATTGGTGATTGCCAGCACTGTCCCTGGGTCAGTTGACTAGGACCCACTTAATCTTTCATTCTTGCCAGTTCCTATAAACCTTCCTTCCATTTGGCCTATTTCCCCATCCATGTCAGCTGGCTTTAAGTTAGGGCTAAGCAATGGAGTAGGAGCTACAGTTGGAGTCATCTTGGGTCTAGAGCAGCCTGTGTATCCTGGTCTCCTCTTAGGCAGTCCCTCAAGCACTTACTCAGACCCGAGTATGCTGTAGAAGGGAAGCCCCCATATTCAAGTGAAACTTGTGTACAGGGGCTTTAATAAATCAAAGAACAGCAAGACCCCAAAGTAGGCCATCTTAGGTCCCTAACCTGTACTTTCAACCTCTAGATGTCTATAGAGCACAGTTCAAAAATAACAGATTGCACCAAATCTTTCATTTCACAGAAAAAAAAAAAAAAAAAAAAAAGTGGGAGTCTTAGTAACGTGCTCAAAATCACAGAGTTTAGAAGTTATAGAAGCTAGGTCTTCCAATTCCAAATCCAGGGAACTTCTTTTCTCAAATAGGAAAGAAGGACAGTAGTGGGGTAAATAAAGTAAACTGACTTCATAAAAACTCAAAAACAGACTGTCTGTAGCTACTTAATGGTGATGGCCCAAATAACTATCTCCCTGCCCTGTTCTGAAAAGCATTATTAGGGAGGGGTGCAAGTTTCTAAGCCAGACAAACACATGTTTGAATCTTGGATCTGTCCATAGTTGATGAACTGAACAACTTTGAGACTCATTATCTTACATGTAAAATGAGGATGATATTACCTATGCCATAGGGCTTTTGTAGAGATTAAATAATATAAATAGGGATCAAACTTGGTGAAGAGAAAAATAGGAACTTATTATTTCCTTGAGAAAGCTATTAATGAGGGGATCCCTAGGCACCCAGACATCTCAGGTTGCTGCATTGCCTCAGGCCATGTCCTGTCCTCCTCATGTGATTTCCATGCAGGACTCTATACCCTAGTACAAGAGTTATCATGGCTGATGTTGGGGGTGGGCTTTTAATAAGCAAGCACAATGAGATGGAGATCCAATCAACTGTGTGGGTTCAAAAAGGCAAGCCAGAAGCAACCAACATACTCAACAATATAAAAATGATAAAAACTTTAATAAAAAAAAGGAATATTCTCTGGCATACAATTTCCTTTAAACTATCTGACATCTCTCTGAGCTGCTACTGTTGCAATTCTGTTGCAAGTAGATGGGGAAGACTTGAGTTTAAATTTTCAGCCAAAGAACTAAGTGTTTAGGAGTGACCCTACACTTTCTTTTGAGCAGACTACTCTATGGTTGTCTAGTCTAAGATTCAAAGACCCACTGTTAATAAAGCAAAGAATTGGGTGGATGGGTACAACTCTAGCTGTGTAAAACAGCAAACACAAGATGTGTGTGTATGTGTATGCATGTGTGTATGCTCACACATGTGCAATTTTGTGAATGTGTAAACTCAGATGATAGGAATGTGAATGTGGCTTGTGATGACCACAGTAAAAGAGTAAAAAGAGGCAAAAGTTCTCATTCTATGTAGATGGTATTTTCTTCTCTTGATAGGAAAATATAGGTAGGATATGATACTTTTTATTTGAATTATGGTAATCAGTAGTGGGCCTGGCAGATGTTTAAATTTGCATTTTCTTTTCAGTATATTTATGAATTCCTAGTGGTCTCCAGTGACAGACTTTGTGTGTTTTATAATGTTGGTATATTTTTACTTGTGTAGACATTCCCATGTCAACTCACCCAAACTAGGATCTTTTTTTCTGGAATCTTAGTGCCCCTCCAGTTGGTCCTCTTGAAAGAGATGTAAACCTTAGTGAGTTTTCTTGGGCCTAGCCTATATACTCTGCCATTCTTTGTCCTGACACAATCTGGAGATATTACTCTAAACAACACAGCCATCTTTTCCGTGTCCATGCTTTTAGTCAATTCAACTCAAAACTTTAGAGCCTTTAGGGAAGTGTCTACCTTAGTTTACTCTGTGCTCCTTGCTTCAGGGAAACAACTCCACCCACTGGAGCCCTTCTTTCTTTACACGAAGTAGGCAGAGGGGCATCTCTATCTTTCCCCTTTGAGGTGGTGCCCAGAGCATACTTTTCCCTAGTAAACTATTCTGGTTGTTGATTCTGCATGTGAGGAGCTCAGAAATCATCACTCCATTCTAACAACTAAAAAGCTGAACACAGACAAATTAACAACTCTCCTTGGATCCATAGGAGAAGTGAGGACACTGAGCAAACTGCTGTCCCCAAGATTGGAGACACAGGCAGGTGAATGCAGGGATTTACAGCTGATAGCTCAGTTAGTAAAGAATCCACCTGCAATGTTGGGAAGATCCACTGGAGAAGGGATAGGCTACTCATTCCAGTATTCTTGGGCTTCCCTTATGGCTCAGCTGATAAAGAATCTGCCTGCAATGCAGGAGACCTGGGTTCATTCCCTGGGTTGGGAAAATCCCCTGGAGAAGGGAAAGGCTACCCACTTCAGTATTCTGGCCTGGAGAATTCTATGGACTGTATAGTCTATGGAGTCACAAAGAGTCAGACATGACTAAGTGACTTTCACTTTCACTTTTCAGAGTAGAGACTTACAAGCATAAAACACTACAGGAATCAGTACCAGCTAGGGAAACCTGAACTGTGATTGATGAATTGTTGGAGGCTCCATGTGGACACATCTGAGAGTTAAAAACTCCAGGGAGACCAAGTCATAGCAGAGCCCCCACACTCCTGTGAGTTTTACCTCCAGGAACTCTAATCATAGGACTATAGGATACTTCCACCACCTCCACACTTCACCACCATATTACTAAATGGCTATTTATAGAATTTTTTTTCCACTGGATACACCATGTCTTGCTATCAAGAAAAAATTACAAGGGATACTAAAAGATAAAAAAAATACAGTTTGAAGACACAAAGCAAGCCAGAGTCAGACATAGAAGAATGTTGGAATTACCAGACAGGGAATTTAAAACAACCATTATTTATATGCTGAGGACTGTAGTGGATGAAGTAGCAGCATGTGAAAGCTGATGGATAATATAAGCAATAGACAAGGAAATCTTAATAACCAAAAAGAAATACTAGAGATCAATATAGTAGCAGAAATAAAGAACAGCCTTGATAATCTTAATAGACTAGACACAGCTGAGTAAAGAATCCCTGTGCTTGAGGATTTATCAATAGAAACTCTAAGAATGAGAAAACGAGAGTGAGAACATAGACTGTAAAAAATAGAAGAAAATATCCAAGGACTATGGGGTAATTATAAAAGGTACAATATACATATTATATAATGGGGATGCCAAAAAGAAGAAAAATAAAGTAATGGAATAAATTTTTGAAGCAATGACTGAGAATTTGCCAAAATAATGTCAGACACCAACCAAATTACAGATTCAAGAAGCTCAGAGAAAATGAAGCTAAATTCCCAAAATCTGCACCTATCTCAGCATATCATTTTCAAACTACAGGAAATAAAAGATTAAAAAAATGAATATAATACCTAAAATAAATTTAACCTGGTGGATCAAAGGTCTGTGCTCTGAAAACTATGACATTGATGAAAAATTTGAAGATGATATGAAAACATGAAAAGGTATCCTGTATTCACTGATTGGAAGACTTATTATTGCCAAAGTGTCCACTCTACCCACAAAAAAGTACAGATTAAATGCAATTCCTATTTAAATTAAAAATAATATTTTTCAAAGAAATAGAAAAATTTTAATTTTACATGGAACTATAAAAACACCAAATAGCCAAAGTAATCTTGAGAAAGAAGAATAAATAAAGAAGATAAATAAATAAAGAAGATAAATAAATAAATAGATACCACACTTCTTGATTTCAAACTATATTATAAAGCTATAATAATTAAAACAGAGTGGTATTTGCATAAAAATAGACACATAATTCAATAAAACAGAATAGATACTAGAGATAAATCCATGTATAGATAGTCAATTAATTTAGGAGCCAAGAATACTCAATGGGAAAAGGAAAGACTTTTCAATAAACGGTACTGGAAAAACTAATGTTGGGAAAACTTTTGCCATGTGAAAAATAATGAATCGACCCATATCTTACATATATACAAAAACCAACTCAAATGTAGTAAAACTTAAATTTAAGACCTGAAACCATAAAATCACTAAAAGAAAACATAGAGAGGAAGCTCCTGGATGTAGGTCTTAGGAATGATTTTTTTTTTTTTTTAGATTTGACATCATAAACTAAGGCAACAAAAGAAAAAAAATAAACAAGTGAGACTACAACAACACAATGAAAAGGTAACCTAGGAAATGGGAGGAAATATGTGTAAATATTATCTTTGATAAAGGGTTAATATTCAAAATAAATAAAGAGCTCATGCAATTCAATAGGGAAAAATGAAATAAAATAATCTGATTAAAAAATGGCCACAGAAACTGAATAGACATTTTTTTTTCCAAAGACGACAAATGAATAGCTAACAGGTACATGAAAAGGTGCTCAACATCAGTAAGTCATCAGAGAAATACAAATCAAGGCCATGAAGGGTTAACACATCATACCTGTTAGAATGTTGTTGCTTAGTCACTAAGTTGTGTCCAGCTCTTTGCGACTCCATGGACTGTAGGCCACCAGGTTCTTCTGTGGGTTGCAATTTCCATTTCCAGAGGATCTTCCCAACCCAGGGGTTGAACCCATATCTCCTGCATTGGCAAGTGGATTCTTTACTGCTGAGCCACCAGGGAAACCCATCTGTTAGAATATCATTATCAATAGAATAAGTGATAAGCAATGTTGATGAGGATGTGGGGAAAAGGAAATCATAGTACATTCTTTAAAGTAGTATAAGTTGGTATAGACACTATGGAAAATAGTATGAAGTTTCCTCAAAATATTAAAAGTAGAACTACCATATAATCCATCAATTCATGTTCATTGCAATCCCCTGCTCATCACATCATTATTTACAATAGCCAGGATATGGAAACAACCTACGTGTTCAACGATGGATAAAGAAAATGTGCTGTGCATGAATACTCAGCCATAGAAAGGAAAAAAAATACTGCCATTTGCAACAATATGATTGGACCGCAAGGGCATTATGCTACCTGAAATAAGTCATACAGAGAAAGACAAATACCGTATGAGCTGACTAATATGTGGAATCTCAAAAAAAAATAATGAATAGATATAGATTGGTGATTTCTAGAGTCAGAGATAGGGTATGGGCAAAATAAGTGAATGAGATCAACAAGTGCAAACTTCCAGTTATAAAATAAATCATGGTGATATAATGTACAGCATGATGACTACAGTTGATAATGCTGTATTGAATTTCTAAAAGTTGCTAAAAAGAGTAGATCTTAAAAGTTTTTAATCACAAGAAAAATATTTTTGTAATTGACATGTGACACATGTCAACTAAACACATGTGATGCATGTCAAATAATCACATGTCAACTGGCACATATCAACTAAACTTACATGTGAACATGTCAACTGAACTTATTATGGTAATCAATTGGCAACACACAAATATGGAATCATTATGTTGCATATCTGAAACTAGCATAATGTTATTTGTTAATTATGTCTCAAAATTAAAGTAGTAAGAGATTGTATCAAGTGCTCTCACAGCTCTTTTATCTAACTTGTAAGTTTCTTGAGGGCATATGTGTCATTGAGTCTAAGCTCCTATTGCTCACCCTACAATAGCCCAATAAAAATCAAGAGGCAAATTGTTGGGGCAAGGAATAATGACTATTTGGAAAGGCAGCAAACAAGAAGATGGTGAGCTTGTGCCCCAAAGACCCATCTTGCCTGAGTTAGAATTCAGACTTTTTTTATACTAAAAGCAGTGGGAGTAAAGCCAAACATTTCTTGGTTTCCATCAACCTCTGGAAGGGATATATTTAATTTCTTCCTCCCTGCAGTCATTCACAGGTGGGACTGGTCAAGATGTATCTTATGAGAAAAATGAAGATATTTTAGCTGAATGCTTATTACCTGGGAGGCAGGACTCTCAGATATGGACCATTAGGTATAATTTAATCTTATAGGCAACATCCATTTAGTGATTGATTTGTAATAGAATACAAAATGTTCTTCCACATTACAGATGTTGTATCTGTCTTGGTCATCCATTGTATAATCAAGCTCTAGTACTGTGTCTGTTACAAAAATAATAAATATTCATTTCAGTTCAGTTCAGTTGCTCAGTCATGTCCAACTCTTTGCGACACCATGGATTGTAGCACACCAGGCTTCCTTGTCCATCACCAATTCCCAGAGCTTGCTCAAACTCATGTCCATCAAGTCAGTGATGCCATCCAACCATCTCATCCTCTGTCATCCCCTTCTCCTCCTACCTTCAATCTTTCCCAGCATCAGGGTCTTTTCCAAGGAGTCAGTTCTTTGCATCAGGTGGCCAAAGTATTGGAGCTTCAGCTTCAGCATCAGTTCTTCTAATGAATATTCAGGACTGATTTCCTTTAGGATTGATTGGTTTGATGTCCTTGCAGTCCAAGGGACTGTCAAGAGTCTTATCCAACACCACAGTTCAAAAGCATCAATTCTTTCAGTTTCCTTTATGATCCAACTGTCACATTCATACATGATGTGAAGTGAAATGAAGTCAAAGTCACTCAGTTGTGTCCAACTCTTTGTGACTCCATGGACTATACAGTCCATGGAATTCTCCAGGTCAGAATACTGGAGTGGGTAGCCTATCCCTCCTCCAGCAGATCTTCCCAACCCAGGAATCAAACCGGGGTCTCCTGCTTTGCAGGTGGATTCTTTACCGACTGAGCTATTAGGGAAGCCATGATACTAGGAGTATATTTCTTCTTGTTCTGAAAAATCTTGGGAAGAAGAGACCAACCTGAGCTAGGGATGCTGTATCATATATTATACAAAAATAAATTTGAATTATCAATTGTTTTTTGTGCTGTGTATTTTTGTTATGATTTTTTATTTATCAAAGTTTTCAATAGTGAGCTAATTTGTTTTTACTCTACTCTTTTATATCTGAGTGGGCATACAAACAAGGACACCTTCAGGAAGTTCCAGGAAAAGAACTGAGATTGGGGAAAGCAAGGCTGGCATTTTCAGAGAATTATCATTAGAATTCTCCTTACCACCTAGTGAGCCTTATCCTTAGCAGAGTTGCAAGTTGCCTCCATTAAGTGATTTAAGCAAGTAAGATTGCCAACTTTGTAATAGGGTTATTATGAGTACCAGAATAAAGTCCTTAAAGTAAGACCCAAAGCATAATCACCCTAGATAGTGTTAGGTATTTTTATTGTAAGTTATTGGAGCCTAGGATGAATTCATTTAATGCCAGTGTTCTGACAGAAGGGGTTCAGGCCAGTCTGGATGGAGGAGGAAAGCTACAACATGGAGTATCATTTGAGCTGGGGAGGGCTCCCTGGAAGAGCCTTCTGTAATTGTGGGGAGCAAAGACACCTCTATTTGCCTGAGATGAAAATGGAGCCAAGCAGCGATAGAGAGACATTGAAACTCAGCCTGAATTACTTTGCAAATTTGCCCAAGGTCATCTCTATTCACTTCCTGAGACAGGAGAAACTTCAAGGCCTCCTCAACCTGCCCTGGGGACATGACCTCCTTCTTCCCTGTCTGTTAGCAGCAAAGGTGGAAAGAGGGGCACTTCAAAGAGCTGGGCTTGCTGCCCAGAGCAGGAGATCTGAGAGCTGCCTCCACCCACTGTTGTGATCCTCTAGTTAGGCTGAGATCAAAAGCATCTCCAGCTGTTCATTTCTTCACACACACATACCAAAAAGCTAATCGTATTAGCCACTTCATAAGGAATAAATTGTTATTTCCTCTCCATTTTGATTTCGCCCCCTTCACTCTCTGTGCTGTGGCTGGTAAATGGTTTCTATCAGTCTCTAGGAATTCCCTGTGTTTCTTATCTGTTATGTCACAAAAACTCTTTTGCTAGGGTTTGGGCCCCTGTGTGCCCAGCAAGAATAAACCACATCCTGGGACCAGCAGCTTCAGGATTTGGATAAGCTCCTGAATCCCATATAGGTGTCACCTCTCTCATGGCTCCATGATCCTGCTGTTGTCATAAGAAAATGTGTAATAGCCAATGTAACTGGAAGAACAACTTATTCCTCACTAGAAAGATAAGGAAAGTATGTCTCTCCCTCACAGATGCAAAAGTATAGATCCCAATGCTAGACCTTCAGAAATTCTGACTCTGTAAGTATGTGGAGGGGTTGAGGGTCTGTATTTTTCCAGCTACCCCAGGTGACTCTGCTATAGGTGAGTTGGGGAAGCACCCTTGGAAAACCTTTGGGCTGAGAGCAAAGCACAGAGTCACAAGAAGATAAGATGGTAGAACGTAGGAAGAAAGTGACACACAGTAGAGTTTTACTAGGAAGTACTAGTTTGCCTCTCACTACCTCTTAAGAGTCTGAGATTCCCTGGTGGCTCAAATGGTAAAGAATCTGCCTGCAATGCCAGAGACTCAGGCTCAATCCCTGGATCGGGAAGATCCCCTGGAGAAGGAAATGGCTCACTCCAGTATTCTTGCCTGAGAAATCCCATGGACAGAGGAACCCATGGAAATCCCAGGGACAGAAGACTCAATGGGGTCACAAGAGTCTGTCTTCACTGAGAATCTATCACTATCTGGAGACGTCTGGGAAAATGTCCCCTCTCTGCTGGTCATTGGGAGCATTGCTGATACCTAAGGCTGACGTCTGTAGCTTATGAACATGGTGGCACTTCCTTCAGTTTGATTAGGCTCAGCAGTCTTTCCTTAATGACTTGGGGTCTACTCTGCTTGGCACTGCAGATGCCACCTCTCGGCCATAACCTCCATGTAGCCCCTAACTTAGGCTGTTAAGTTTCATAGTACTTTCTGTGAAGTTTGTGCATACTCCTGAGGTGCTAAATTTCTCAGCTGTTTTTCCGCTGGGAATACTCAGGAAGCTGTGGGTTCCTCTGCACCATATGAGAAGAAACCTCGGAACATTGTCCATGTGTCCTGAGCAGTCCAGCAGGCATTTTTAACATACTTCCTGGGTGGATCCCTAGTCAAGATATGATCCCTCTGAGGTGGTTTAAAATAATTCAGTTCTTCACACAAAGAAGTGAGGGACAAGCCCCAACGTGACAGGGTTCAAACTTATCTGACTATATTGAACATCCATTTCTGACATGGGAAAAGGTATTCCAACTACTTGCAAGAATCATTGGTCAAAGGAGTTGGCCCATTAGGGCCATGGGCTTTTCTACAATGTGGGAGACCTGGGTTCCATCCCTGGGTCAGGAAGATTCCCTGGAGAAGGAAATGGCAACCCACTCCAGTACTCTTGTCTAGAAAATCCCATGGATGGAGGAGCCTGGTGCAAGCTACTGTCCATGGGGTCGCAAAGAGTCGGACATGACTGAGCGACTTCACTTACTTACTTCGCTTATAAAGGCAGCAGCAAGGAAGAATTCAATTGCTCTCTTTTTCTCTCTATTCTGCTGCTGCTGCTGCTGCTGCTGCTAAGTCGCTTCAGTCGTGTCCGACTCTGTGCGACCCCATAGACCGCAGCCCACCAGGCTCCCTTATCCCTGGGATTCACCAGGCAAAAATACTGGGGTGGCTTGCCATTTCCTTCTCCAATGCATGAAAGTGAAAAGTGAAAGTGAAGTTGCTCAGTCGTGTCCGACTCTTAGCGACCACATGGACTGCAGCCTACTAGGCTCCGCCGTCCATGGGATTTTCCAGGCAAGAGTACTGGAGTGGGGTGCCATTGCCTTCTTCTCTCTCTATTCTGGGTGATGCTAAATTGGAATTTTTTCCTAATATGAACATACTCTCTTTTCAATAGGAAAGTAAATGAGGTGAACACACCACATTAGGCTAAGATTGGAGATAAGCAAAGTGAAGAATGAGGAGATTGCTACGAATGCTGAGGCACAGTCTTCTCACATCATGCATTCAAGTTCCTCAATAACTTCACTCTGTCCTGTCCCTGACTCTTCAAGCTAGTTTCTGGTTATTATTATATGATTGATATCTATATATACATTATATATAATATATTATATTTATATAAGATTAATCATGATGTAGTAATCATATGTGTCCATATATGTTAGTTGCTTAGCTGTGTCCAGCTCTTTGTGAACCCATGACTACAGCCTGATAGCCTCCTCTGTACATGGAATTCTTCAGATAAGAATATGGGAATGGGTAGCCATTCCCTTCTCTAGGGGATCTTCATGACCTAGGGATGGAACCTGTGTCTCCTGCATTGCAGGCAGATTCTTTATAATCTGAGCCTTCAGGGAAGCCTGTATTAATTGTACATATATGATTAATGAGGCAACCTGGATTCCTAATGCTGTTCCTGTAATTAGTCCCACAGTTGTAATTGATGTTTATCATATTGCTCCTCTACAACCCATTCTACAATAGAAATCCCTTTTACTCCTTACTGTCAATTGGTATTTCTACTAGTTTATGTTGCTTTGCCTAGATAATCCACACTTCTTGAGATAACCCTGAGAGCTCCAAGGCCTCTGTTAGTCTGTGATTATTGCAATTGCCCTTTTAGAGTTATCATTAAATAAGGAAATATCAAAAAGTATCCTGAGAAATTCTATGTGTTCCAGACATCTTCCTCCATGCCCCGTTACTGCCTCACTTCAATTTGTTCCCACAGAGTGGGGAAGGGACATGATGACACTTTGGGCCATCTGATATCAATGAACTTGTGTGACACTGGCCCAGCCTTTTCACTGGACTGTATTTATTACCTTGTGGTATTCTCTGATATAAATATCAGCTTAGATCTTATATCCAGCAGCCCTTGAAATATCTGAATATTCCCCCTTTCCCAGTCAACTGCTTGCTGACTGTTGGGAGTCCTTTGGGAAAGTATTGGACCAATTGCTATTGTATTACTTCTGTGCCATTATAAGGTTCTTTCTTAAGAAGACTCAGAGCCCTTCCATAGATAGGCTCTGAGTCTAAGAACAGGCTGATGTTTGGAAACTAGCTGAGAAATTCTGATTTGTCCAGTGAGACAGCTGATATTCACCTTTACTCACCAGATATAGATCTTGTTTTGGTTAAATGGGTCAACCAAGACTTTCTGGCTGTATATCTATCTAATTGTTAAAGATTACAAGGCCTGGGCTCTATTGCCACAGATCCATGTCTGCTATACTGACCTTACTCTCTGTAATGGCAATTATATACCCTTTACCTCTGATGATTAAGAGTAGCCACCTTGGGATTTCCCTACTTCCCTTTCAGTAGGTTAAGATTTTGCCTTCCAATGCAAGGATTGTGGGCTTGATCTTTGATCAGGGAACAAAGATCCCACATGCCAAAGGGCGTGACCAAAAAAATAAATAGATCAATAGATGCAATATTATAAATAAACTATTACTTCAATTAAAAAAATGTTTAAAGAGTAGCTGCCTGATATATTTCACTCTGGAATTCTATCATATACATTGTAAGCCAGTTCATAAACCAGTATATATGTAAGACAGTTCACAGCAGAATTTCTTACCATCCACCCGAGCTTACATAGAATTGCCGCCAGTAATTCAGTATTGCTGGCATTCTCCTTCTAATACTAATGTATTCCTTAGCACTTTCAAGAAGGGAATCTCCTCCAGACTTTCTGAGGAACACAGTCAACTGGTTCTCTGATCTTACATGAGAGCAGTCTACCTTTTTCATCTTTCTGAGCCTTTTAACTGCTTCCTCTACATTTTGTAAAGGAAGTTTTAGTATCTCCATCTCATTTACTGTAGGCCATCTTTTTTTCCCAAGCTCCAAAACATGATAGGGTTACCTCCAGAGGCTTTTCAGGATATAGGAGGAGGCCCCCATATCACTAAAATATTATATTCAGCTTTATATCTTGGCTCCATCATCAGTCTAGCATCTTCAACATTCATCTCCAGGTATTTTCTCTAAGTTCCACTCTGTTTCTTTAATGAGTGAGAGATTATTTCCCAAGTAGGCCAAGCTAAAACTTGACCCTAGTTATTGGCCTATAAATGAGAAGGTCTGTCTTTAGGAGTGCAAGAATTATTTTTAAGGCATCTAATTCAATGTGGTATTTTCTTGGACTCCAAGCTGCTTGCTTCATCAGGGAGAAATGGAATACCTAATACTGCAAAAGAATCTGGGGGTCCAAGGTTCTCAAGCACATCTATTCAGATATCTTCATCACAGATCTCAGATCAGACCCTTTACTTTAGCATAGGAGACTTTGCAGGGATTATGATTTTACCGTCTTTGTTATCTAGTTACTCTCAAAATCAGATATTATGGTTGATTTTCAGTATAATTTGTCCTTGGTTTACAAGATATGAAGATCTCTTTAAATGTTGCCATTAAACTCTACTGTTTTCATGCAATTCCCAAAGTTGTCTGATCTGAGCCTTTATTTTCTTCCTTTGGGGCACTAATGACACTTAACATCAGTCAAGGAGCTTGTCTTTCTATCTCTCAAATGTTGCCAATATTAGATATATAAAGGCATTTTATACCAACTGATTAATCACAGGTAAGATTCTTAGTAATTTGATGTGACACCCCACCAATGGTTATCACTACCCCACCGCCAGAAATGAGATAATTGCTGCCAGTTGTCCTAAAAAATGATTGATTTTCAATATTCTATTTTGAGACTCTCTTCTTAGAACCACATTTGAGGCCAGTTTCCTTAGTTTGGCTACTTCCAGCAATGAATTCTGAAACACTCGAGTCAGGTATTTTACTTAGAGTCTCAGGAAATACCAGTAGGAGAGTGAGGAAGTCAGGTGAGGAAGGGAAGGAAATAAAAAAGGATTTTTTGTCAGATATATTGAAGCTTGGCTTCCCTGGTAGCTCAGATGGTAAAGAACTCGCCTGCAATGCTGGAGACCTGGGTTCTGTCCCTGGGTTGAGAAGATCTCGTGGAGAAGGGAATGGCTACCCACTGCAGCATTTTTGCCTGGAGAATCCTACGGACAGAGGAGGCTGATGGGCTCCCATCCATGGGTCACAAAGAGTTGGACACCACTGATTGACTAAGCATGCAACACACATATTGAAGCTTGAGCCCAACGGGACAAATGTAGGAATGCATCTCAGAGTTATCTCCACTGAAAAGGGAGTTCCAGTATTTATTCTCCAAATCCAGAAAGTCATTGCTAATGACTAAGAGGTGTTACCTCATGAATATTTCAGCCCTGCTATGGAGGTGGTCAAAACAGGCCCTCGGAGCCAGAGGAGCAATCAGGGGAGGCTCTGGAGGTTGGAAGTCAGGCTGACTTGCACCAAAGTGGTGAGGGAGAGATGGTATAGACAGGACACCAAGAACAACCACTACAGGTGTGGCTGGTAACTTTCAAATTTTGTAGCCCTAAGTGACTCTCTGGAGAAGGCAATGGCACCTTACTCCAGTACTCTTGCCTGGAAAATCCCATGGATGGAGGAGCCTGGTAGGCTGCAGTCCATGGGGTCGCTAAGAGTCAGACATGACTGAGCGACTTCACTTTCACTCTTCACTTTCATGCATTGGAGAAGGAAATGGCAACCTGCTCCAGTGTTCTTGCCTAGAGAATCCCAGGGACAGGGAAGCCTGGTTGGGCTGCTGTCTATGGCGTCGCACAGAGTCAGACACGACTGAAGCGACTTAGCAGTAGCAGCAGCAAGTGACTCTCAGATGATTAAAAATCATGAAACCAAAGCCCCCTAAAACTGAGTTCCTCTGCCAAGTTTATGATTAACTGCTCTATCCAAAACTTTATTCCCTTTCTTGTCCCATACCTGTTCTCCCTAAGATTGAGAAGTATCAAAGAAAGTCCTTGTGGGGCCCCTAGGTACAAAAGCCTTTCCATGTCCTTCATTTCTTATTTGTAGGAAAAGTCTTCAGCCTCCTAGCCTGCATGTTCAGTTGCTAAGTCATATCCAACTCTTTGCAACCCTATGGACTGTAGCCCGTCAGGCTCCTCTGTCCATGGGGTTTTCCAGGCATGAATACTGGAGTGGATTGTTATTTCCTTCTCCAGGGGATCTTGTCACCCCAGGAATTGAACCCACGTCTCTTGTGTCTCCTGCATTGGCAGGTGGATTCTTTACCACTAGTGCCACCTGGGAAATCCTCAGCCTCCTAGATATTTCCTGAATTCCAAAGGGCAAGTTCAAACAGTTACTAATTAGAGAAGGGAGAGAATGCAGAAACAAAGGAGGAAATAATAAAGAAAGAAATAATAGCATGGCTATAACACAAGTTCTTAGTTCCTCTTCATGGGAAATGCAAAACAGTCCGGCACATATATTTGAATTGTTCTGTGGGAAACAAGGCCTCCGCTCAGATGGAGAGTGGTAACTACACACTGAGACCACAGATCAGTCAGAACCAGAAGGCTGATGATTGAGATTCCTGGGCACCACCCTGTCACCTCACCACCAACCAATCAGGAGTCATATACTCTGCAGCCCTCACCCTATATGTTGCCTTTAAAACCTCTGCTAAAAACCATAGGAGAATTTGGGTCTTCCGAGCATGAGCTGCCTCTTTCCCTTGCTTGACGCTAGTGATAAATCTTTTTCTGCTCCAAAGTCCACTGTTTTGATTTGTTTGGCCTTATTGCACACTGGGCACATGAACTTCAGTTCAAAAACAAATATCCCAAACAAAACAAAACAAAAATTTGTCTCACTAATTATACTTATATTTATCCTACTTTTAATCCTTGCTGTTGTTGTTAGGAGGCTGTGAAAGCCCAAATTGACTGTCTTAAATTTCCTCCTGATTTACAATTCTAGGAATTGTACAAAAAACAAAATTTGAATTTATTATGAATTCTGAAATCATTTCCCCTCATTATCTCTATGTGGTCACATTTAATTTGAACATTAAAGATTCTTTTATGATATATGTTCAACCAAACCCTCAGCTTTGGAATAAAAGTTGTCTGCTTCCAGTCCCTTTGACATGTTCTTTTGTTGTTGTTTTTGTTTTTTTTAGCTGTTTCCACGTTGTGGGATCTTAGTTCCTGGCTCAGGGATCGAACCTGTGTTCCCTGCAGCAGAAGTGCAGAGTCTTAACTACTGGACTGCCGAGGAAGTATCTCCTTTGACTTTTGTGTTAACTCCACTTGTCTCCAAAAGCATAGCAACATTTAGTAGAAGATAGAAGAAAAAAAAAAAAACTTCCTGGGATTTAGGATTGTCTTAGCCTTAACAAGGCATTTACCACAGCGTCCTCATTTTGGGGATGAATTTCAAGTTCCTTTAGAGGTGTATGGTTCTTTGACTTGATGATTTCTGGACAGCAATAGGCAGTGAATTGCCATCCCTTCAATAGTCCCAATAAGCTGTCTTGGCACCATATGGACTTGCTTTCTAGTTCCCTCCCTGAGTGTCTCATTCCAGCTCAGCTCTAGGGGTGAAAATACATTGTGCTTCACTAATCACTGGAGTCGCGTGACTCACATTTGTGGAATATTCTGGCTTTCCTCCATATGTTGTGTGTTATCCATTGCTAATATTTGTGGTGACTGGTCAATTTGCCTCCAACTGGCAATTTGGGGCAGAAATCTAAGTAGTTGTGATTAAAACTGTGATTATGATTCTTTCTCAGAACAATTCCGCAGAGGTCAATAATGTTATGCCTGAAGCATTTTAATATAGATGGGAGGCCAAGTCTTCCCCATCCTATTATTGTAGATTCTTTAAAAAGCTAATGAAAAATGCAGTGTGAAGGCTGTGAAGGAGCAGAGCAGATGGGCCAGAGGACCAGGGACAAAGCTGCTGCATTGTACGCAGAAGAGATCGTTTACAGAGTGAGGCAGTGTATGATGTAATGTTATTTGGGATTTTTTTCATAGCTGAACAGCACTGAACTTGAATTTATAGAATAGCATCAAGTAGATTCTTCAAAACCACTTTCTCTTTATATCTGTATTACTTTGCAAGTGATTGTAAAGCACAGCACAGTACTAATTTCAAAACAAAAGTAGGTTGCAGTAGAATAAGATGAGGTCCAGGGTCCCTTCAGTCCTAATGGCTTCTGGAACAAAAGTCAGTATTCTAATCCCTGAAGAGATAATAATGGCAAATTTTGTCTATGGCTTTAAAAACTGAATGCTGAATAATGGATGAATTCCATTCAATATAGTGATTTCACCTTAATTATCACACTATCATCTAAACTTCAGTTTTCCTTTTTTAAGGCATCGCTTTCGTATCTGATTATCTTTTGTATTCAAGAGAAGTAATTGGAATATATAATTTTTTTCTCAATAATTTCTTTAAATTAACTTTTTTTTTTTCATTTAGTCTTATTCTAAACAATAATACCCATAAAACCACAGGCTTGCTGAGCTAATTATATTCCCATTAAAGGAAGTGCATATTTTAAAAATACTTTGCATGTACCATTTAAATAATCATCTGTACTTCCAGTGGTATGAAAGACAGAGAATTTAGTTTTTCTTACTCTGCCCTCAGCCCTTTTGACACAACCAGGCCTCACCCCATCTCATCACGCCCCTTAAGTCCTTAAAGCTAACTCTTTACAACATTGTCTATTTCAAGTTGTACTTGGGTTTCCCTCCTAAATTCCAGATGTTATTTTGATCCTGAGTCATATTATCTCTGCAATAAGTATTGTTCCATTAATTTATATTTTTATTTGCATTTGCCTAGAAAGTCTTCAATCATAATCCTAATCAAAGCAATTATTATTATTATCATTGTTATTGAGATTTCCTGATGTTAAGTGTGGGCTTCTTAAACAGTAAATGTTGAATTTTGTTTTTATCCAATCTGAGAATTGTAGTGGTCCAATTTTGCAAAATTTAGATTATACATATTTATTGTAATAATTTGTTTATTTGTGTTATTTTTCATGTATTCTATTTTTAATGTGTCCTTGCTCTCTTATTGCTTAAATTTGTCTGTATACCTTGTAAACTGCTCTGTGACTGAAGTGTTTACTATCGTGTTCCCAGTACCTAGAATGGTGGTATGGGCATGAGAGTTAACCCATAAATATTCGTTGAGTGAATGATTAGAATCATGAATAGTTTCTTGCTATGGTTTATGTTATTTATGTTAAGTTTACGTACTGATTTTCAAAGGACTTCACATTCTCAAATCCCAGGATGTATCAGAATCACCTGGAGGGACTGTTGGACCACAGATTACTGTGTCCCACTCTCAAAATTCCTGATTCAGTCAGTTTGCATGTGAACCCGAGGAAATGCATTTTTTAAATTTAAATTTATTTATTTTAATTAGAGGCTAATTACTTACAATATTATATTTGTTTTGCCATACATCAACATGAATCCCACTGCTGGACATACACACTGAGGAAACCAGAATTGAAAGAGACACGTGTACCCCAATGTTCATCACAGCACTGTTTATAATAGCCAGGACATGGAAGCAACCTAGATGTCCATCAGCAGATGAATGGATAAGAAAGCTGTGGTGCAGATACACAATGGAGTATTACTCAGCCATTAAAAAGAATACATTTGAATCAGTTCTAATGAGGTGGATGAAACTGGAGCCAATTATACAGAGTGAAGGAAATGCATTTTTAACTAGATCTCAAGTGATGCTGATGCTGATGGTCTGAGGGCCCACACCTTGAGAACCACTGAATTGAAGGTTGTCTCTAACTTTTGTAAAACTCTCAGGCCTACACATTTCCCCCTATTTTTCAGATTCAAGAATTATCTAATAACTCAATTTCTTGATATTTAAGGAGAAGACTTTTATATAATTTAAAGTTCTCTCATCTTTTTTTTATCTTTGGGGTTTTTGATCCACATTATTGATAACCATTTAATTTGAAATTAAATATTTTCAGCCTGTTGTTTATTGATCTCTTTCACAGTCTAGTCTAGTTTTCCAGAATATCACAGAGAAAACAAAATGATTGTATTCTAAAACCTTTTGCATGGCTATGCTTTCGCTTGCATGCTTGGATTGTTTTTCCACGTGGAGGGAGCTTTCTATAGACTTATTAGTTTTTCCTCTGATATTTCACCTTCAAACAAGGATACCTCCCTCCATTCAGGCCCAGTGATATTGAATGGAAGTGCTTTTTCTCTTTGATCACCTGAGTGATTTCAAAATCCCTTTGGCTAATCCAGAACTGGAGTGACATTTATATCCAGACTGGTCATGTTCCCGAGCCTGGAAAGTATTAGCCAAAGGCAGGAGGAATATAGTTTATTTCTGTGGCCTTCTCCTCTCTTATGTAGAAAGGTGCATGCATTGCTGACTAATTTTAAGCAATTGTCTTTTACCAGAGGTAGTATATGAAAAATTATTCAGCTAAACAGTTCCAGAGCTGGTTCTGTCTCTGCATTTTTCTTTTGTTAACTGTTAAGTACTGAACTGTATTCCCCACAAAACGTATAGATTGAAGCCCTGGCCTTTAATATAACTGTGGGTGGGGACAGAGCCTCTAAGGAGGTGGTTGTTGTTGTTCAGTCACTCAGTCCTGTCTGACTTTTTGTGACCCCATGGACTGCAGCACACCAGGCTTTGCTGTCCTATACCATCGCCTGGAGTTTTCTCAAACTCATGTTCACTGAGTCAATGATGCCATCCAATGATCTCATTGTCTACTGTCCCCTTCTCCTCCTGCCCTCAATCTTTCCCAGCATCAGGGTCTTTTCCAATGAGTCAGCTCTTTGCATCAGGTGGTCAAAGTATTGGAGCTTCAGCTTCATCATCAGTCCTTCCAATGAATATTCAGGGTTGATTTCTATTAAATGGAATCATAAGGGTGGAACTCAATTCCAATAGAATTGATGTCTCTGTAAGGAGAGAGGGAGACAAACCAGAGCTCTCCCTCACCTTGTGTCTGCACAGAGAAAAGGCCATGCAAATGCAGAGAGAAGGCACTACTTGCAAGTTGAAGAAGGAAGACTTACCAAAAAACAACCCTGCTGACACCATGATCTTGAACTCCCAGAATCCAGAACTACGAAAACAGAAATGAGTGCTGTTTGAGCCACTAGATCTACGGTTTCTTCTTAAGGCAGGCAGTCGGAGTATACTAATGCAGATTTTGGTATGTGAAGTGGAATGCTGTTGTACGGAATATTAAAAAATGAAGTGGCCTTAGAACTGGGTGATGGGTAGAGGGTGAAGAGGGTAGAGGGGCATGTTAAAAAAAGCTTAGATTTGAAGGGACTGTTGGTGGAAACATGGAAGTTGAAGGTGATTCTGGTGAGAGCTAAGAAAGAAAAGAGGTGAGCTATAGAGATAGCGCCTATCATCTGAGAGAATACATATGTCATCAAGAACAGAATGTTGGTATAGATGTGACATGAAAAGTGCTTCAGGTGAAATCTCAGATGAAAATGATGAACATTTCTTGGAAACTGGGGAAAGATAATCCTTATTTTAAAGAGGCAAATAATTTTTGGAATTATGTTCTAGTATTTAATGGAAGATAGGACATATGAGTAATGACCTTGGATATTTATCAGGGGAAATTTCTAAGTAGTCTTGAAGGTATGGCCTGGTTTCCCTTTACTGCTTATAATAAAATGTAAGAAAAGGGGTAAACTAATTTTGCCAGAAGGGACCAGACCTTGAAGAGTTAGAAAATTTTTATCTTACCTATATTGCAAAAAAAGAGAAAGTGTGCTCTGATGAGAACACCAGGGTTGCAGTGAATAAGAACCACCACTCTATAAAGAGATTGCCCTCGGAGTTAATTAGCCATTTCAGCTGAAGCAACTAATACAGACGTGATTATACCAGCAGAAACACTGTTAACTGGGACTAAGGGAAACAGAAAATGGGATGTAAGAAATGAAGTCTATTCTGTTCAGTTCAGTCACTCAGTTGTGTTCGACTCTTTGTGACCCCATGAATCGCAGCACACCAGGCCTCTCTGTCCATCACCAACTCCCAGAGTTCACTCAGACTCATGTCCATCGAGTCAGTGATGCCATCCAGCCATCTCATCCTCTGTTGTCCCCTTCTCCTCTTGCCCCCAATCCCTCCCAGCATCAGAGTCTTTTCCAATGAGTAAACTCTTTGCATGAGATGGCCAAAGTACTGGAGTTTCAGCTTTAGCATCATTCTTCCAAAGAAATCCCAGAGCTGATCTCCTTCAGAATGGACTGGTTCGATCTCTTTGCAGTCCAAGGGACTCTTAAGAGTCAAGACTTCTCAATTTCTACAGGCTGGGACAATAGAGCTATCTGGCTTTGAACATGTGCTATCCTTCAAGAAAAAAGAAGTGTGACCTAAAAGTGACTCAGAGATCAAGGCTGTCACTCCTACCAGAAGCCCAGGGAGCAAGGCTGTTTTCCTTTTTGGGTTCAAAGAGTGGGGGCACTTCTTTGGTTTGCTATTGGCTGGGCCAGGATCCTGAGGCCCAATGACTCATGGACAAAACTTTTCTGCATAGCCTGGGGGCAGGATCCCTGCATGTAGTCAAGGAGGTTGGGCCTCTACTTAAATAGCCATGAGGGTAATGCTGCTACCTCTATGAACCCAGAGGATAGAGCACTGAGCCAAATGAGGTTACTCTCGTCTTATGATGGAAAGGTATTTGTATTGCTAGGTTTTAGACTTGCTTGCGGAGAAGGCAGGAGAAGGCAATGGCACCCCACTCCAGTACTCTTGCCTGGAAAATCCCATGGATGGAGGATCCTGGTGGGCTGTAGTCCATGGGGTCACTGAGGGTCGGACACGACTGAGCGACTTCACTTTCACTTTTCACTTTCATGCATTGGAGAAGGAAATGGCAACCCACTCCAGTGTTCTTGCCTGGAGAATCCCAGGGACGGGGGAGCCTGGTGGGCTGCTGTCTATGGGGTCGCACAGAGTCGGACATGACTGAAGCGACTTAGCAGCAGCAGCAGCAGCAGACTTGCTTGGGATCCATCGCCTCTTTTGTCTTTTTGGAATGGGAATATCTATTCTACGCATGTCCTACCATTGTATTTGGGAAACACATAACTTGTTTGGTTTCAAAAGTTCACAGCTGGAGAAGAGTTTTGCCTCATGATAAATCATAACTTGAGTCTCACCCATACCTGGTTTAGACGAGCCTTTGAATTTGGGATCAATGAAGGAATGAGTAAAGACATTTGGAGCTATTGGGAAAGAGAGAATGTATTGATAGTTTGCATGCCAGAAAGACATGAATTTTGTAGGCCAGATGTCAGAGTATTATGGACTAGGTTGGGTCCCTCAAAATTCATAAACTAAAGCCTTAACCCCTTGATGTGACAATATTGCAGATACGGCATTAAATGACATAAATAAAGTTGAAAATGAAAGTGTTAGCCTTTCAGTTATGCCTGACTCTTTGCAATCCCATGGACTATAGCCCACCAGGCTCCTCTATTCATGGGATTTTCCCGGCAAGCACACTGGAGTGGTTTGCCATTTCCTTCTCTAGGAAATAAGATCAAAAGGGTGAGGTCCCAATTCAATAGAATCGGTGCCCTTCCTTATAAGAAAATGAGAGACACCTGAAATCTCTCTTCAATTACATGCACAGAGAAAAGGCCATGTGAAACACAAGAAGGTGTCATCTTTAAACCCAGGAAAGAGGATTCACCAGAGGCCTCTGCTGGTATCATTACCTTGGACTTTCAGCCTCCAAAAATATGGGAAAATGAATATCTGTTGCTTTGTCTATTTGGTCTGTAGTATCCACAGAGGATGAGATGGTTGGATGGCATCACTGACTCAATGGACATGAATTTGAGTAAGCTCTGGGAGTTGGTGATGGACAGGGAGGCCTGGTGTGCTGCAGTCCATGGGGTCATAAAGAGTTGGACATGACTGAGCAACTGAACTGAACTGATCATGTTATGGCAGACTATACAATAATACAATAACTAATACAATAACTTGACATCTTAATAAGTGATACAAGGGCTTCCCTGGTGCAGACTAATACAATAACTTTTCATTTTAATAAGTGATAATACAGACTAATACAATAACTTTACATCTTAATAAGTGATACAAGGGCTTCCCTGATGGCTCATATGATAAAGAATCTCCTTGCAGTGCAGGAAACCCAGGTTCAATCCCTGGGTTGGGAAGATCCCCTGGAGAAGGGAATGGTTATCCACTCCAGTATTCTTGCCTGTTTTCCAGGCTTGCTCCTTGTTGCAAAGAGTTGGACACAATTTAACGACTGAAGCAGAGAAGGCAATGGCAACCCACTCCAGTACTCTTGCCTGGAAAATCCCATGGATGGAGGAGCCTGGTAGGCTGCAGTCCATGGGGTCACGAAGAGTCGGACATGACTCAGAGACTTCACTTTCACTTTTTGCTTTCATGCATTGGAGAAGGAAATGGCAACCACTCCAGTATTCTCGCCTGGAGAATCCTAGGGATGGGGGAGCCTGGTGAGCTGCCATCTATGGGGTCACATTGAGTCAGACACAACTGAAGTGACTTGGCAGCAGCAGCAGCAGCAGCTAATGACTGAAGAACAAATGATATAAGCTTCATGGTTACCACTCTAGCCATTACTAAACTTGGCTCCTAATGTACATATGAATGTTTCCCTTTGACCTCACATCTTACTGGGCAATGAATGCCATTCTGTCACTATTTTACTCCTTGATGTGTTACTGAGAGCTTATTTCTGAGGTAGATGAAAAACAAAATGTGTTTGTGGGATTAGTAGTATAAATGAGGAGCAGACAGCCCTGAATGCCTTGAAGTACAACTATTGTACAGTGGTGGATGAGTGACAGAGAACTTCCTAATTGGTAGCATCTCCCAAGCCTCTGTGTCAGGATATTCAACAGGTTAGATTAAAGGTCTTTCCTGCCCATTTCCTCTCTATACTGAGAAGTCTAGATATTAACTAACCACTCTTTTCTCAGAAAGCTGAGTGCCAAAGAATTGATGCTTTTAAAATGCAGTGTTGGAGAAGACTCTTCAGAGTCCCTTGGACTGAAAGGAGATCAAACCAGTCAATCCTAAAGGAAGTCAGTCCTGAATATTCATTGGAAGGACTGATGATGAAGATTAAGCTCTAATACTTCAGCCACATGATGTGAAGAACTGACTCATCAGGAAGGACCCTGATTCTGGGAAAGACTGAAGGCAGGAGGAGAAAGTGATGACAGAGGATGAGATGGTTGGATGGCATCGCTGACTCAATGGACATGAGTTTAAGCAAGCTCTGGGAGTTGGTGATGGACAGGGAAGCCTGGACACTGCAGTCCATGGGCCCACAAAGAGTCAGACATGGCTAAGCAACTAAACTGAACTGATTGAATGTAACCCATGGTGAAAGTGAACCCACTGTCTTTGACTCAAACCACTCAGGGCAACAGAAATTCCTTTAGACTAGACTCTGAAATGTGAGACTCTGGAGACAAACTTTCTGGGATCTTACAGAGGCAATAAACACAACAGTACCAAAAAACAGTTACAAAAGTCCTTAATAGTCTTATGACTCTGGGATCATCTTATATCACTTCAAAAACATCTCATCATAGTTCTAGCCTTTATTTCTATTTAGCAACTTTTCTCAGTTCAGTAGTTCTAAGTGACTAAGAAAAAAACAAAAACAAAACAGTAACCAAGCAGAGAGAAAACCCAGGTTTCCTCAGACACTTCTGGGATAATTATAGACTGATAGCCAGCAGAGAGAGAAGAATTTGCTTTGCTTGAAGATAACACCCACTCTTTTGCCAAATGGCTCTTGTGTTGTGGCCCTGCCCAGACTACTGACAGATTTGCTTCATATTGTAGAGGGAGGTGGCAGGGAGGGGACCACTGAGTGGGAGACAGACCATGGGAGAACATTTCCTGGAGCTGTGAGGAATGAAAGAAGGTGGGCGATGTTTTCCTTGGCTGCCAGACTTAGCAACAGTTGCACTTAGAAGACTTTCCAGGCAACACCCATGGCCACCAGGCCAGCTCCAAGAGGAAAAGAGACTTGTCTTATTCTCTGGTTTATTTGGGGGGACTTTAATAAGGAGAGAATGACAAAGTGGGAAAACCCACAGGAATACTGACCAATGGTGACACTTGAATATTGACAGATGACACTTGCTGTCATCTCCTCCTTTTTATCTTTACTTCCACACTTTGCAAAATATATCCAACTCTAACTTGATCATTTTTTTTGTCTCAAACTTGACCAAATAAATGTTTTGAACCTCCTGCCTACCTGTGTAAACTGGGGCCCAGACCATCATCCAGTCTGTTCCCAGAGCATTTTGGTGCTTTCATGCATTCCCCATGTTCCTTCCTAGCTCCTCACCACAGCCTTGGCTGCAGCTGACCTCACTGTGTCACCCTGACAATCAATGGGTGGGAGATGTTGATACTGCAAGTAGGCAGTTTGCACAGCCTCATCCCAGGCCTGCCTCTGTGCTCTTCCTCCTCCACCTCACACCCTGGCCTTTCAACTCATTCTTGTCTCACAACCCATCTCCTTCAGGTTCCTCGGCATTCTGGCAATAAAAGAATCTCCAGCTCTGTGTGCCTTAGAAATTGCTAGCTGGTGGGGTTGCTGCTGCTTTAAAGTTAACAGAACTGACCCACCTCAGATCCCTTTCCTGGCCACCTCATAACTTGTTCTTTCTATTGATTCCTTTTCAAGGTGGGATCTGACCCTAGTTAACTTGAGTTCTGTGATCTTGAACCTTCCCTCTGTTGTTGTTCATTATTCAGTCACTAAGTTGTGTCTGACTCTTCGTGACCCCATGGACTGCAACACACCACGCTTCCCTGTTCTTCACTATCTTCCATAGTTTGCTCAAACTCATCGATGATGTTGTCCATCCATCTCATCCTCTTTTGCCCCTTTCTCCTCATGCCCTCAATCTTTCCCAGCTTCAGAGTCTTTTCCAATGAGTCAGTTCTTCGCATCAGGTGGCCAAAGTATTGAAGCTTCAGCTTCAGCATCAGTCCTTCTGTTAATGAGTCCAAGTTCACTCTACTCACCACACGATAGGCCAGTATAGGTTAAGACAAGGAAGGGACTTTATTTGGGGAGCTGACTGACCAAGAAGAAAGCAAGGTAAAGCCTCAAAATAACCATCTTAATGGAGTCTGGATGCCATGTTTTTTAAAGATCAGAGATGCGGGCAGGTGAGGAAGCAAAGTAAAAAAGGCCTTTAATCTTGCAAACATCTAGAATGGCAAGCCTCAGGCAGGGGATGTGTTAATTTCTTCCTTCTTGCCATCACTGGTGGACAGGATTCTGAACAAAGGTACCTTCAGTTCAGTTCAGTTGCTCAGTCATGTCTGACTCTCTGTGACACCATGGACTGCAGCATGCCAGGCCTCCCTGTCCATCACCAACTCCCGGAGTTTATTCAAACTCATGTTCATTGAGTTGGTGATGCCATCCAACCATCTCATCCTCTGCCATCCCCCTCTCCTCCTGCCTTCAATCTTTCCCAGCATCAGGGTCTTTTCAAATGAGTCAGTTCTTTGCATCAGGTGGCCAAAGTACTGGAGTTTCAGCTTTAGCATCAGGCCTTCCAATAAATATTCAGGACTGATTTCCTTTAGGATAGACTGGTTGGATATCCCTGCAGTCCAAGGAACTCTCTAGAGTTTTCTCAACACCACAGCTCAAAAGCATCAATTCTTTGGCACTCAGCTTCCTTTATAGTCTGACTCTCACATCGACACATGACTACTGGAAAAACCATAGCTTTGACTAGAAGGACATTTGTTAACAAAGTAATATCTCTGCTTTTTAATATGCTGTCTTGGTTGGCCATAACTTTTCTTCCAAGGAGCAAACATCTTTTAATTTCATGGCTGCAGTCACCATCTGCAGTGATTTTGGAGACCCAAAAAATAAAGTCTGTCACTGTTTCCATTGTTTCCTCATCTATTTGCCATGAAGTAATGGAACCAAATACTATGATCTTGGTTTTCTGAATGTTGAGTTTTAAGCCAACTTTTTCACTCTCCTCTTTCACTTTCATCAAGAGGCTCTTTAGTTCTTATTCACTTTCTGCCACAAGTGTGGTATCATCTGCATATCTGAGGTTATTGATATTTCTCCTGGAAATCTTGATTTCAGCTTGTGCTTCATTCAGCCCAGCGTTTCTCATGATGTACTCAGCATATAAGTTAAATAAGCAGGGTGACAGTATACAGCCTTGACATACTCCTTTTCCTATTTGGAACCAGTCTGTTGTTCCATGTCCAGTTCTGACTCCTGCTTCCTGACCTGCACATAGGTTTCTCAAGAGGCAGGTTAGGTGGTCTGGTATTCCCATCTCTTTCAGAATTTTCCACAGTTTGTTGTGGTCCACACAGTCAAAGGCTTTGGCATAGTCAATAAGGAACTCTCTTGCTTTTTTGATTAGTTTAACAGTAAGGCAGAGGGGAAGAATTCTTTGAGGCAGGCCATTCTGTATGATTATAATAACAAATGCAATGAAAAGCAAATCAAAGAAACAGTTCCAACATGGAGTCAGAAATGGCTTCTTCTCAGCCACACTTCCAATGAATATTCAGTTTATTTCCTTTAGGATTGACTGATTTGACCTCTTTGCTGTCCAAGGGACTCTCAAAAGTCTTCTCCAGTACCACAATTCCTTCTATAACTCAACTCAATTTTATTTTTTGGGTATTGAGGAGGTATGTGTGTATGTTGCAGGGAGAAAGCCAATTCTGACTTCACATTGGAAACTGTTTCTTTGACTTGCTTTTCACTGCCTTTACTATTATAATCATACTCAATGGCTTGCCTGGAGGACCTTGTCCCTCTCCTTGACTATGAACTAATGTGCCTTTGTTTAGCTCAAGGAGAGATGGTTTGTCCCTGCCCACCTGTGAATAGAACAGATTAACAACACTCCTTCTGAAGGCTGGAGATGTTTTGTAAGACTGAAGTCCCTTTCACTTTATTTCCCCCCTGCATCTCCCTCTCTTCTGCCTTTTGACTTTAGCTCCTCATTGTGCTTTTTCTCTGCTCTATAAAAGAACCTGGCATCCAGACCCCAATAAGATGGTTATTTTGAGGCACTAGCCTGCCATCTTCTTGGTCAGCCAGCTCCACCATTAAAGTCTCTTCTTTGTCTCAACACCTCGTCTCTTGGATTCATTGGTCTATTGTGTGGCGAGCAAAGCAAGCTTGGACTCAGTAACATTTTTAGGAGGATCTGGGGAAGTGAAGCTGGCTGATAGCCACCCCTCCTTTCTATAGAAATCTAAATGATAGAGAGGACAACATATGACCAATAGGTATCAAGGCATTAAAGTGAAGTCACTCAGTCGTGTCTGACTCTTTACGACCCCATGGACTGTAGCCTACCAGGCTCCTTCCTCCATGGGATTCTCCAGGCAAGAGTACTGGAGTGGATTGCCATTTCCTTCTCCAGGGGATCTTCCCGACCCAGGGATAGAACCCAGGTCTCCCGCATTCCAGGCAGATGCTTTAACCTCTGAGCCACCAGGGAAGCCCCTGGTGCATTAGTTTAATTTATTAGTTTAATCATCAATGCATTAGTTTAATTTATTGGCCAGGCAAGTACTAATAACTGAAACACAGGGGTCCCTGGTACAAGTGACTTTCTAGAAGTAGGGATCTGATTATTCTTCCTCATCTCTCAAACTTAAGACTTAACTATTTAGATAGCTGAGTTGTCTGGAGAACCCTGAGTTGCCCAGAAACAACTGTGAGTTGTTAGTGTCATAAGCCTTCCTGTTTACACCTCTAACTGGCAAGATAAAGGAATCAAAAGATCAGAATATAGGACCAAGTTATCTTGTCTCTGTTTAGGAAAACTGAAGCTCACTGACTATCTGAAACTCAAATCACTCACATTAATTAGTCATTTTGCATGAAGAAGTTGGACTTGGCCCGAAGGGAGACTTTCAGGCTTTTCCCCTTGGGAACAAAGAGGCCCACGTTCTTCCTCTATTGAAACTAGAGATCTTGGAGGAGAAAGATTGGCATTTACTCATCAGCATTGTGCTTATTTCTACTTCTTTCTTCAAATCTTCTGGACTGCCACTGCTTGACACCCTCCATTGAGTGATCTTCTCTTTCTCATTGAAATAGCAGTTTCAGATATTATTAAGAATGTTCTAGAGGCAAAGTTTTCACTCATAGAAAATGCTCCTGATCATTGAGATTTCTAGTGTGTCTGCACAGGGCTAGTGAATGGCATGAATAGAAGGGTCAGTAATAGCACTTTACAGAGTTCAAGTCCAGGACACTGAGATCTCCAAGTGCTTTTACATTATCATTTTATTTCTCCCTTCAAGAACACTGTCAGTTGTATGAAACAGGTAGTCTTCTTCCATAGATTCAGAGAACTTGAGGGAAATTGTCCAGCGTCACATGGAAAAGAAATACAAACCAAAATTAGAACACAAAGGACTTCCCTGGTCCAGCGGTTAAGAATTCACTTTCCAATGCAGGGTACTAGGGTTTGATACCTAAGATCCCACATGCCTCAGAGCAACTAAGCCCGCAAGCCACATCTAGAGAGATGGTGCGCTCTAGAGCTCAAGCTCCACAGCAAGAGAATCCTGTGTGCTACAACTGGAGACAGCCCATACCCCACAACAAAGACCCAGCACAGCCAAAGAGAGAGAAAGAGAGAGAGACTGAGGTCCTAACTCCAGTACTTAAAAGTATGAATTTGCTTGGAAATGGAGGGATTATAGTTGCAATTAGTTATGATGAAGTTATACTGAAGTAGTGTGGGCCTCTAGTCCAAATGCCTGGTGTCCTTATAAAAAGACAGCCATGCGAAGACAGGGACTTACAAGGAAAGCCATGTGCTGATGAAGGCAGAGATTGCTGTCTGTGGCTGAAAGCCAAGAAATGCAAGATTGTTAGGGAACTACCAGAATCTGTGAGAAGTCAAAGAGTATTTCACTGCAGGTTTCAGCAGGAGTAGGTCTCTGCTGACACCTCGATTTTGGACTTAGAGCCTCCAGATGTGTGAGAAAGTAAATTTCTGTTGTTTTAAGCCACCAGTGTGTACTTTGTTACAGTAGCCCTAGGACACTGGCACAGGCATCACTTAAGAGCCTGCGTATGATGGTTCAGAATAATTTAAACCATTCATATTCCTCTCCTTCTTAGTCATTTGTCCTTTTAATCTTCTAAAATCTCTTTTTGCCTTTTGATACAGGCTCCCTTTAATGTATTATTGGAGTAGTGTGGTTCATCTTTCCTTTTCTCCCCCATACAGCTTCTTTTGAAAACCTACCTATTTTTCAGTTTCCTATTTAAATTTCACCTTTTAACCTTTCTAATGAAGATTCCTCACCTCTTCCTTGTTCTGCTTGCCATGTCTACCACTACCAAGGCATTTTCAATAATCATGATCTGTATTCAAACGTCAGTTGTGTGTCCCTAACTTCTCAAAACAAATCACCAAGCAAACTATGTAATGAAATCTAGGCTATCCTTGAATCATTTTATGCTGGAGCACTGTGTCTTTTGGGGTTGAGTAAAAGAGAAAAAGAGAAAAGAGAGGGCTGGGAGAATAGGGATGATTAGGAACCAGAAACTTCAGAATATTATCATTGTTTTCATATATATGTGTGTAACATTAATTATTTTTTAACTTTTATTATGGAAGTTTTCAAACAGATATAAAAGTAAAGAGGGTAGTGAAGTGAGTATCCATGTCTGAGTTGCTAAAATAATCAATTGCCACTTTATGGCCGATCTTGTGTAATCTTTGGACCCTGTTGCCATCAGTCCTGATTATTTTGAAGTAGATCACAGTTATTGCATCGTAAATATGTCAGTTTGTATCTCTATCAAATTGGGGCTTTTCCATAAAGATTTAAATATTGTATCAGCACCAAATCTTAGAACATGAACAGAAACTCCTTACATTATCAGTTATCCAGTGTTTAAAATTTCCCCTTTCTCATTGTGTGCTTTTCATATGAATGATATAATTTTAAAAGGTGATGATTATGAAAAATAATATTATATCAATTAATTTCTTTGAGCACACATTCTGTGCCAAGCACTATGTGTTAAGTATTATAAATAATTTTATCCTTAAACTTTTAAAAACTACTGAGTATTATTACTGTTATGATCCCTATTTTACCAGTGGGGAAACTGGAGCTTAGAGAGGCTGACTTCTTGCTCAGAGTTGAAGAGCTAGGCAATGACACAGCTTTTCTAAAACCCAGGATGCTGACTGGGGCCCCCATGCTCCTTCTAGGATAACATATAGAGTATCAGCTTAGTTACTCCCCAGGGGAACTCTGACAGAGATGTTTTCCTGAGCAAATACTGAATGAAATCTTTAACAACTTGTTTCAGTATTGCTTTCATGTCAAGTGTGTCTTAATATGTACATTGAAATATAGCACACATAGGGAGTTAAATAAAAATCATAATTTTTCTTCTTTGATGCTGGTATAATAATCTGGTTTTATCATAGACATTCACTGTACTTTCATTCATTCATTTCATAGTCATAGTCATTAGTGGCTGTCTGTTATAAGTCAGGCACTGGGGTTACAAACATAAAGAACATCCTTTGACTTGGAGAAAGGACTGAACTATACATTTACTTAAAGCTTGTCAATGAGTTGCCATTGAAGGCAGAGAAGTGTTTATATTTATTAGTTAGAGAGGAGGGTGAAGTGATTGGAAACAGCCTCACATAATTGATGAGATGCATCTTCTTTCCCCAGAGCCTGGAACTACCAGGCACAGAATGTCACAGCACCTCGCCTCCATCACTCACCTGATTTGTCCTCCCTTCACAACACCAACTCTGTAATAGTACAAAGCGCTGATGTGGCAATTGCTTGTCTAGGCACTTGCTATGTATTTACTTAATTAATGCACATAATAGCTCTGTTAGATAACTGTATTATCTCCATTTTACAATTTATGGTAATCATGTAGAGAGGATTTAAAGCAACAATATTTTGAACTCAGCACTTTGTCTCCAGAGTCTTCCTCTTCAGCTAACACAACAAGCTTGTCAGGAAAATGAATTTGCTCTTGATTTTGAGCAGTGTTATGTTCCAGACTCTTGGTAGAGTGTGGAACGAAACTAAGTAACAATCCTCATTCAGTTATGAGGACATTATCAACTGTCAAGTCCCATGATATTTATATGTCTGGTTTTAAGCAACAGAGGATTTAAATATGCTCATGTATAAGATGTCACGAGTTAAACTTCTTTACAGATTCCAGATTTTGCCAAGCTGTTCCAGTCTCTTCCTGGAACTCCCCCTTTCCAAGATTAGTCTTCCCATCTCTCTTGTCCTGCTATACTCCTGCTCTTTCAATACCTAACTCTCTTTTTTCTGACCACACTGCCTACTCCCCCAGTTGTGATCCCACCCTATATTTGTGTGTGCGTGCTAAGTCGCTTCAGTCGTATCAGACTCTTTGCAACTCTGTGGACTGTAGCCATCAGGCTCCTATGACCATGGGATTCACCAGGCAAGGATATTGGAGGGGGTTGCCATGCCCTTCTCCACCCTATCCTTGTACCATGGCCCAATATACATGTCTCAGTCATAAATATAGGCATGTATATAGTCATGTATATAGACATAAGTACGAGGCTGTATTTCCCATATTTGTTTCATTTTTGCTCAGTATCTGAAAAATAGGGGAAAGCCAATTTTTATTTGTATCACGCCACTCCAGTACTCTTGCCTGGAAAATCCCATGGATGGAGGAGCCTGGTGGGCTGCAGTCCATGGGGTCGCTAGAAGTTGGACATGACTGAGCAACTTCACTTTGACTTTTCACTTTCATGCATTGGAGGAGGAAATGACAACCCACTCCAGTGTCCTTGCCTGGAGAATCCCATGGACAGAGGAGCCTGGTGGACTGCTGTCTATGGGGTCGCACAGAGTCGGACACGACTGAAGTGACTTAGCAGCAGCAGCAGCAGATGTTCCAATAGTGTGTCTTCTATAATTTACCTTCCACTTAGTAAGTTTAGAGTTGGAACCCAAGTATGTAGCCAGTTTTGAGGTATGGCAAATATCTGTAAACAACTAGAGAAGCCCTGAATGAAAGTCATCTTTATTATGAATGATGAAGCTTAGCTGAATGTAATGCACTGATAATAGAGAACTGCATTTAAAACTGAGATTTTAGAATGAAATTCAGTTAACATAAAATGCAATTTTTTTGTCTTAACATTATCTTAGTTTTAAAAGCTTTAGGAAAAATTTGAGATCATCTAATAAAGAGGTTCCTAAACTGGTATATCGAAGAAGGCAATGGCAACCCACTCCAGTACTCTTGCCTGGAAAATCCCATGGATGGAGGAGCCTGGTAAGCTACAGTCCATGGGGTCGCTAAGAGTCGGACATGACTGAGGGACTTCACTTTCACTTTTCTTTTTCTTTTTTTAACTTTTCCACTTTGTTTTATTTATTTATTTTTATTTTTAATTTTATTTTATTTTTAAACTTTACAATATTGTATTGGTTTTGCCAAATATGGAGAAGGAAATGGCAACCCACTCCAGTGTTCTTGCCTGGAGAATCCCAGGGACAGAGGAGCCTGTTGGACTTCCATCTATGGGGTCGCACAGAGTTGGACACGACTGACGCGACTTAGCAGCAGCAGCAGCAAACTGGTATATATGAAATCACTTGGAAAGTTTATTTATCATATAAATTCCAATGTCCTTCTCTTAAGTCCTGGTAGGAACATAGGATTACTCTAGAGTAATTCTATATTAGCCAAACCATGTCACTGGTCTTCTTTACCCCTACCCGGCCTATTTGCCTTCTAGGCTGGTAACCCTTTCTACTAATTGCAAAACTTCAAAGACTTTTCTATTTATGGGTGCTATTCACTTCAATACAGATAGGAAATTTTATCTAGTCTGCATTAATAATTTTGTCTTTAGAACTCCAAATGGATTTGTCAGACTGGCCTTCTTATTCCAGGTATTTCTAGGCCCTGATATATAGGTAATAGAACTAGCTAAGTACAGTTCACTTTCTGCCCTGCAAAGAGTGATAAGGCTACCCAGTCTCTGGTTTGAAAGGTGCCTTTATGGTCCCTAAATGAACCTTGAGATGTTTCTTTTAGGCACTTACAACAAGCAGTCATGCAGCAACTGCTTGATATGTTTTAATGAAGTCTGGACTAGCATGTCAATCAATTATAATGTAGGAACTTCCTCTTCAAGGTAAACCAAGAGCTCTTCTCTGAAACTTCCATATCTTTGTCCCAGGTCAGTTCAGTTCAGTCGCTCAGTCATGTCCGACTCTTTGCAACCCCATGAATCGCAGCACACCAGGCCTCCCTGTCCATCACCAGCTCCCGGAGTTCACTCAAACTCACGTCCATTGAGTCGGTGATGCCATCCAGCCATCTCATCCTCTGTCATCCCCTTCTCCTCCTGCCCTCAATCCCTCCCAGCATCAGAGTCTTTTCCAATGAGTCAACACTTCGCATCAGGTGGCCAAAGTATTGGAGTTTCAGCTTTAGCATCAGTCCTTCTAAAGAACACCCAGGACTGATCTCCTTTAGAATGGGCTGGTTGGATCTCCTTGCAGTCCAAGGGACTCTCAAGAGTCTTCTCCAACACCACAGTTCAAAAGCAACAATTCTTTGGTGCTCAGCTTTCTTCACAGTCCAACTTTCACATCCATACATGACCACTGGAAAAACCATATCTTTGACTAGATGGACTTTTGTTGGCAAAGTAATGTCTCTGCTTTTGAATATGCTATCTAGGTCGGTCATAACTTTCCTTCCAAGGAGTAATCGTCTTTTAATTTCATGGCTGCAATCACCATCTGCAGTGATTTTGGAGCCCCCAAAAATAAAGTCTGACACTGTTTCCACTGTTTCCCCATCTATTTGCCATGAAGTGATGGGACCAGATGCCATGATCTTCGTTTTCTGAATGTTGAGCTTTAAGCCAAATTTTCACTCTCCTCTTCCAATTTGTCCCAGTGCCCCACAAAAGCCACAAACTAAAAATGTTCTCTTTCTTACAGAGGACAGCTAATTAAGAATTGATGAAAGATAACAAACTCTTTGTCAAGCCTAGTCCTAAACTCTATGCTAAACACACATGATCTTCTTTTCCTTCAACAAACAAACAAACAAAACAAGTAGTAAAATGAGCCCAGGGTCGATCCCTGGGTCAGGAAGATCCCCTGCAGAAGGAAATGGCAACCCATTCCAGTACTCTTGCCTGGAAAATCCCATGGAGGAGGAGCCTGGTAGGCTATAGTCCATGGGGTCTCAAAGAGTTGGACAGGACTGAGCTACTTCACTCTCACAGTAAAATGATCAGAAGTGTTATCTCTGTTTACAGAAGTTATCAATAAAGGTAGACATCATCTTTGCCCTAAGAGAGTTTGGAAAAATGAACTTAAAGTTAAAACCTGGGGCATAAATAAAAAATATTGGCTCCTTCCCTTCTTTCTCTCTCTTTCCCTTGATTAGAATGTCCTGTGGGTAACCAGTGTCCACCATCATGTATGAAATTACTAGACAGTGGCAAGCTGATTTGGGCTTCCTGGCAGCTTGCCAGCATAGTAATCCAAGTCAAGCTATTTGAAGGCTCACCAAATTACAATATTAACCTTGGAAGGTAGACACAGACCAATTTGCAAATCTTATTTAGGTCATTAACATGCACCAGTGAGAGAAAACAAACATCAGCCTTCCCCTGGACATCTCTTTTTTTGTTTGCCCATGCTAATTTGCATAAATACATAAAAATCCCATGTGTTCCTCAGTGTATTTAGTACTCAATTCTCATTAACTTCAGTAAATATTCCCACACTGTGGACAGATTGACTCCCCACCTTTGACCAGGACTAACCCAGGGGCACATCATCCCTTAGACATCTATTTCTGGATACATTAAATTAGAGAATACATCAGACACATGAAGGACTTTATGAACCTTCATTTACAGATTGGGAAATTGGGACAGATGAGTTAAGTAAATTGCCCCAAGTCACAGTCCTAGAATCTGCGCATCCAGAATAACCAAGTAAGAATGTGCTCCTATGACAATGGCACTAAGGACAAGCATTATAATACATATTGTCTTAGAGATGACATGCTCCACCTGCCTCCATTTTTCTTTGCTGCACTGTGGCTAGACCTGCAGTCAACTCAAGGCCTAAGTGGGAGGGTATCTACTTCCAAGCTGACTCTTGTGGCTGTGGGCAGGACTGTTGCAGACCTCAGATTTTTGTCAGATCTTTGCCTGTGGGCTTCAACATGTGGTTGATCTCAATATGTCAGCTGGTTTCCCCCAAAACAAAGGATTTAAGAGAGAGCAAGGGAGGGCCTAAACTTGGTCGCTGAAGTGCCATTCTATCACCTCTACTGTATACTAGTATGCTACTGAATCCAGCTTGTTCTTAAAGGGATGGGGATCATACTTGGGTGTTAACACCAGGAGCTAGGCATCTGAGGGGGCATCTTGGAGACAATCTACCATAATGGCCCTTGCCCTCTGAGCAGCCCCCTCATCCCATCATGCTCTCCCTGACCCATGCTGTATCCACTTGCTTTCAGGCAAATAGTGGCACAGTATTTGACACAGTAGACACAGCAGGGTCTTTGAATCATAGATCCATAACTGAGCATGAATAAGAACTAGCTGCAGCCTGCCTCAGAGCTGCAGGTATTATACAATGCAATTATGTAAATCTCAACACTTTTCATACTGACCACATCCCAGAAATTGACATCTGGGGCTGGGTGACTTTGCAGAGAAGAGCTGAGCTGAGCTGTTGGTTTGTTTTAATAAAACAGATGGTAGTGAACAGAAGTTGTAGGAATTGCCTGATTTTAACCACTACAACACAGACATAATTCTTTGATCTCAGAGTAAACAATATTTTCCCCCAATAAACCCATTTTCATTTGGAAAATGAGTCTTATATGATTGTATTTGTTTTCATAAACCCCAAGGGGCAATATCTACACAGATTGGACCTGACGCCAAAAATTCAAATGCTTCCAGGGTCAAGTATATGCGAACTGGGCCAAGTGCATGATAAAATGGAATGGTAGGGACTGTGGGGGCAGAGTGAGTCAAGCTTGGCTGAGGCATCCTGTGATATTGGGTTTATAATAAGAAATATATATTTGATCTTTTCTGGCACAGAGCTCCTAAAACCCTTCAGATTTTCTAAGTGATAAGAACAAAAGGTTTAAGAAATCTTTGGTTATTCATAATAAGCTCCTTCTAACCACATGTGGATTTATGTTAATGAAGTGACTTTTGGAAAGTCCCTGTGATTTGAGGGTTGGAACTTTCAGGTTCACTTTCTAACTTTGAAGAAAGGAGAGGGGCTGGAGATTTTCAATCACAAGGGCCAGTGATAACTAGTCTTAGCTAGGTAATGAAGGCCCAAAAGGATGGGGTTCAAAGGGCTTCTGAGTTGATGAACTTGTGGAGGTGCTAGGAGAGTGTATGCTTAGAGAGAACATGGAAGTTTTGTACTTCCCCTTTTCATACACTTTGCCTTCTGCATCTCTTCTATTTGGCTCTTCCTGAGCTATATCCTTTCCTAAAAACCAGTGACCTAGTATGTAAATGTTTTGTTGAGTTCTGTGAGCAGCTCTTGCAAGTTAATTGAACCTGAGGAGAGGGTAATGGGAAACTCAGATTTATAGTCATTAATCACAACCTGGACTTGTGATTGGCCTCTGATGAAGTCAAGGTGGGAGGAAGGCTTGTAGGTTGAACCCTTAACTTGTGGAATCTGACACTATCTCTGGGTAGATATTGTCAGAATTAAGTTAAATTGTAGGACACCCAACTGGTGTCCCAGAATTGCTTGTGGTGTTGGAAAGCACATGTTAGATATCTAAATTCAATGCAAAACCAAACACTGAACATGCCAAATATTAATAAAACATGGCTGTAAGGTGAATTCTATCTATAGATTGTCAAAATGTGAACCTGCAGGCCTTGAGGTAAAATGGACTTTGTAAACCAGATATCAAGCACATGTCCCAGGGACCCCTTCAATAGGGCTTTCAGACAAGGCCCACCCAACATGCCTCCAGAGAAAATGCATGCCTTGTTCAAGGGTAGAGGCAATTTTGGCTAGACTGTAAGCCCTTTAACTCTGAGTCCAAGTCTCTACATAAATTAAGCTTAAAATATCCAGGGTATTTCTGATGTTGGCACCCCTGCTGACAAAGTCTTCTGCAAGTAAATCTCAGTACTGATAGGCCAGGGGTAGGGTATTTGTGAGTCTACAGTGGACCAGGTGATTTCCCACATGCCTGTATCAAAGAGTGATATAAGAGAACCAGAACAGGCAGTCTAGGTCCTCATTAGGGAAAATGTGTTGAAGTTCAACATGGAGACAGATCTTAGGATGGCATTTGCTTTTTGAGGGTTTCTTTAGACCCCTTAAAATCTGCCTACTCAATAGGAAGGCATAGATAGGCTATAACCAGCACATCATTCCCTGCTGTGGTTGTTCAATGGCTAAGTCATGTCTGACTCCT
This sequence comes from Bos mutus, assembly GCF_027580195.1. NCBI lineage: Eukaryota > Metazoa > Chordata > Mammalia > Artiodactyla > Bovidae > Bos > Bos mutus. Next base: position 50,310,989 of record NC_091627.1, on the reverse strand, counting down.
TGTTCCAGGCTTCCCTGTCCTTCAGAATCTTCTGGAGCTTGTTCAAACTCATGTCCATTGAGTCGGTGATGCTATCCAACCATCTCGTCCTTTGTTGTCCCCTTCTTCTCCTGTCTTCAATCTTTCCCGCTGTCAGGGTCTTTTCTAATGCATCAGCTCTTCACATCAGGTGGCCAAAGTATTGGAACTTCAGCCTCAGCATCAGTCCCTCCAGTGAATATTCAGGATTGATTTCCTTTAGAATTGACTGGCTTGATCTTACTTTCCAAAGGACTCTCAAGAATCTTCTCCAACACCACAGTTCAAAAGCATCAATTATTTGGCACTCAGCCTTCTTTATGGTCCAATTCTCACATCCATAGATGACTACTGGAAAAGCCATAGCTTTGATTATATGGACCTTTGTCAACAAAGTGACATCTCTGCTTTTTAAAACACTGTCTAGGTCTGTCATAGCTTTTCTTCCAAGGAGCAAGAGTCTTTTAATTTCACAGCTGTAGTCACTGTCCACAGCGATTTTGAAGCCCAAGAAAATAAAATATGTCACTACTTCCACTTTTCCCCCTTCTATTTACCATGAAGCGATGGGACCAGATGTCATGATCTTAGTTTTTTTTTTTTAATTTATTTACTTTTAATTGGAGGATAATTGCTTTACAATATTGTGTTGGTTTCTGCCATACAGCAACATGAATCTGTCATAGGTAAACATGTCCCCTTCCTCTTGAATCTCCCTGCCACCTCCCTCCCCATTCCACCCCTCTAGGCATCACAGAGCCCTGGTTTCTCACTGGCTATCTATTTTGCATATGGTAGTGTATATGTATTGTTGAGTTTTGGGCCAGCTTTTTCACTATCCTCTTTCACCCTTAACAAGAGGCTCTTTAGTTCCTCTTCACTTTCTTCCCTTAGAATGGTAACCCATTGCTGGTACTAAAAGTATTAATAGGGGAAAGAAAGTCACTGAAGCTGATTTCTGAGGATCTGTGACAGTTTGGCAGATGGTGGGGGAGAAAAAAAATCATATACAATGTCTCACACAGAGCCTCAGCTGTAAATTGTAGAGAATAAAAGGGACTCATGACAGAAGGCAAATTAAACAACATCAATGAAATAATGGATTCATTTTTTCTACCAGTAAAAGGAGCAGAGTGTTTGGTCTGGATCTTCCTAGGGTTCAGGATATAAGGGCCAGAGAAACATTAGAAATCATCACAACCATATATTCAATCAAACAGTGAAAAGGAGAGATATCTAAGAAGCACAAAGCTGGTATTCAGGTTATGGATTAATATTTCTCAGTCCGGGGTTCTTTACATAATATCAGAATCTTCTTTCAGAGAAATCAAAATTTGGAGAAAATTGCCATTACCTCCATAAAGTAATCAAAGTGTTTAGCATAATAATGAGTTGTAAGAGGTAGCTGAATTAGGGACTGTACAGCAGGCATCAAGAAACAGGATTGGTGGCTTCCTCGGGCTATGAAATACTTTGAAGTTTGCCTTGAGTGAATCCCTGAGTTTTTGGATGTGGTTCCTGCTACCCTAAATTGCAGAGAGAAGGGACAGAGAATAAAGCCCAACACCTTAGAAAAGTCTTTGGGGGCTGGGGCCAACCAATCCAGCTGTGTCTACCCCACACAAAAATGTCATTTAGCAATTTGTTACAATCATTGGTCATTTCTACAGCAGTTTCAAGGATACAAACCAGGGGAACAGAAAACATAAGACACACAAATTTTGTTTTCACTGGTGAATCTAGGATCACATTCAAACAGCTTGAATCTGACACCAAGTGAACCATCCCAAAGCTAAAGCTCATCCTTGAACCAGCCCCCAGAGTAGCCCTTCCTGGAAGGATCTGGGCCCCCTGACCCATCCTTGGGAAGATGTGGAACTCACAGACTCATTATAAATAAATAACAATATATACTTCTGTCTATACATCTATTTAGGGAGAGAAACTCTATGTAGTTTGTACATCAGTTTCTTTACAGATTGTCTATAATTCTACTATTGCTAGTTATTTATCCATGTATTCAACAAAAAATCATTAAACTTCTGGAATGTAATGGGCACCACTACATTTGCAAGAGACAGCAGTGAACAAAATCAATGAAGTTCCTCCTATTATGGAGCGTGTGTTTTAAAGGTCTGCAGTTTGTTGCTAGAATTAACTGGATTTTTCGCTTTGAATGAGCTCCATGAATGCACATGATTGTCTTTTTATGTATTTACTATGCTAGGACTACTTCCTTTCCTTCTCAGAGCCTATCTGGGAAGCCGTACAAACATCCTGAAAATGAATTTACACAAACTGGGGCCTGTGCCTAAATCCAACTAGCCCAATGAAGTAGGAGCCAAAAAGCATAGCGAAAGCGAAGTCAATTATTTGTATCTATATGTATATGATTAGCATCCAAAGGAGGATTTTACAGAGTCAGATCAAATGCTGCACCAAAAAATTGTTTATGGTATGCACACGATGAAACCTTCCCCCTGCAAAATAGAAATGAGATTGATGGAGCCCAGGAGAGATGGTGTTAAATTGAAGATGAAGTTCTTAGGAAGAGAAACAAAAGCGGTTTCCAAGTCCATACAGAAGATGGCCCAGAGCCATGAAACATTCTTCAAAGTGAAGAAGGACAGAAGCAGCCGAGTGGGCAGCAGATCTGGAGTTAAGGTGAAGTCCCAGGGGTTCTAAGGCAAACCTAGCCTTTCCTCTATCAGACCTTGCTTTCTGATCTTATCAATTGCTTAAGATTTCACAAACAAAAGAGTTGATTTGAAAAACTGTAAAGATAAGGGAGATATTAAGAAGTTGCAAATTGACAAAGGAGAAACAGAGAAACTTAAGGAACAAAGAACCAGTTTACCATTACAAGAATTCCACCCCCCTTTATATGAAAAGATTCTTTCCTGCTTTGTTTATCTTATACGCTATTTCCTCTTCTGTTTTCCTATTTCTTACCCCTCCTCCCTTACCCAGGTGAATCTTAAATTTTGGGATTCAGCTTACAGGCTGCTTCCTTGGAGAGCCTATCTATGATCCTCATTAAAATACTGGTTAAAATCATCTATGGGGATTCCCTCGGTGCTGTCTGTAAAGAATCTGCCTGCAATGCAGGAAACCTAGGTTCAATTCCTGTGGGGAAAATAGCCCCTGGAGAAGGAAGCAGCAAGCCACTCCAATATTTTTGCCTAGAGAATCCCATGAACAGAGGAGCCTGGTGGTTTACAGTCCATGGGGTCGCAAGAGTCAGACATAGCGACTAAACCACAAAAACATCTATAGTATTCTGTATTTCTCTTTCAAATAACTATTTATAGTTACAATTACCTATACAGTATATTTCCCCCTTACTTTAATGTGATTTTCAAGAAGAACTTTGTCTGTGTTCTTACCGCCACAATCCTGATGCCTGACAATTGTCTAGCACATGGAATGGGCTCAATAAAATTTGCTGCATAAATTGGTTAAGTGAGAAGCAGGAATCTAAGATAAGTCAGGTAAAGGGAAGGAAAACCTAGATCCTGCAATTCTTCCTTTTAGATGATGCTAGTCTTTCTATAATATTAGGACAACAAATCTATACTTTAAACTTTACTATCCTGTACTATGCCTTCTACAGTAAAACATGCTGTTTAAAAAGAAATGCTTTATCACAAGTTGAGACAATTCTCATTTAAACATTTAAAATTAGGAGTTTAGGATTAGCATGCATTAATACATACTACTATATATAAAATATATAACCAACAAGGACCTACTATAAGGCACATGGGACATATATTCTATATTTTGTAATAACATATAAGGGAAAATAATCTGAAAAAGAATATATATATATTATTTCAATATATAAATATATACTATATATAAAATGGTATTACTTGCTATATACCTGAAACTTGCACAACATTGTAAATCAACTATACTTCAATTTTACAAAAGTGGTAAACCTTCAAAAAATTAATTGATTTTAATTTTAAAAAAAGCTTAAACCACCATTCAGTGGTTTCCTTCATTGTTGTTTCTTCTGCCTTCAAAAGCAGCTCCTTCACCCACAACCCACCTATGGTCAGTTGCTTTGATGGGACAGAATCTCAAAATGACTTTTTCCTCATAATTACGCTTCAAACTGAAAATTGTTGGTGTCTTTTTTCCACATATCTGTTCTCCAAAAGTTTTCTCTTCATAAAAGACAGAGAATTTAAAAAATAGAAGGCATAATGTTATTTCTTAGCATCATTTTTATAATGAATATTAACACCTTTGTGGCACAACTGGGATAATTGAATATAGATTGTATGTTAGGTAATTAAAAAAATATTATTGCAGTTATGGAGAAGTGTTGTTTGCAAGAGATGAGTGCTGAAGCATTGAGAGAATAGGTGTCAGGAAGTTCACATTTTATTTTTGGAGACGACCCAGGGTTAGATAGACTGCAAATTCAGAAGGAATAGTCTCACAAGAGACTGCCTTCATTTCATAACTGGAAGTTAGAAACTGTCTGTAAATCACCTTCAAGTTCGATAATTCACTAAAATGACTCACAGAACTCAGGGAAACCCCATACTTATGATTACAGTTTTATATAATGAGGATACAAGGTAGAAGCAACTGAAGAAAGGGAAATGTAAGGCATGGTCTGGGAAGATTCCAGAAATGAAGCTACCATCATCCCTAGGATGTACCATCTCCTGGCATTAACATATGACAGTATGTACAGAGTATTGCCAACCAGGAAAGCTCACTCAAGCTTCAGTGTCAAGAGGTTTTATTGTGACTTCATTACATAATCAAGATTATTGATTCATTGCCTATGTCATTGAACTTAATCTCTAGCAACCTGCTCCCACTCCAGATGTAAGGCTGATATTATATAGCCCAAAGCCCCAGTCCTCTAATTATAAGGTTGGCCCTTCTAGTGTGGTCTGCTTCCGTTGGGAGTCACCTTACTAGCATAAATTACTGGTATGACCTTAGGGGCCTACCATGGCTTCCCTCATAGCTCAGTTGGTAAAGAATCGGCCAGCAGTGCAGAACACCCAGGTTTGATTCCTGGGTAGGGAAGATCCTCTGGAGAAGGAAATGGCAACCCACTCCAATATTCTTGCCTGGAGAATCCTGTGGACAGAGCAGCCTGGGCAGGCTACAGTCCATGGGATTGTAAGAGTCGGACATGACTTAGAGACTAAAGCACCACCACCATGATGAATTACAAAAACATTTCTGTCAGGAAACTCCAAAGTGTTTAAGGTTATCTCCCAAGAGTCATGGCAACGATCAGACCTCTCTTTGTGCATGTGTGCTAAGTTGCTTCAGTCATATCTGACTCTTTGCAACATTATGGACTGTAGCCTACCAGGCTCTTCTGTCCATGGGATTCTCCAGGCAGGAATACTGGAGTGGGTTGCCATTGCCTTTTCCAGGGGATCTTCCAAACCCAGGGATCAAACCTAGGTCTCCAGTATTGCAGGCAGATTCTTTACCATCTGAGCCACCAGGGGAGCCAATAGGTGAAGTCAAATCTTTACTATACAGGAGGATAAAGAGAATAGGCAAAGGATAAATAGTTGGTGAATTCAGGTGAAAAAATTTGTGTATTCATTGTGTTATTAAAATTTTTCTGTAAATTTGAGAATGTTCAAAATAAAAATTTGCTGAAAAACAAAAATTTTGATAGGTATTCTGTTTCCATTCAGATTATATATGTGCTCAGTCACTTCAGTTGTGTCCAACTCTTTGCAACCATATGAACTGAAGCCTGCCAGGTTTCTCTGTCCGTGGGATTTTCCAGACAAGAAAATGGGAGTGGGTAGCCATGCCTTCCTCCAAGGGATCTTCCAGACAAGCCCTGCCTTTCCTGTCTTCTGAATTGCAGGCAAAGTCTTTACTGCTGAGCCACTGGGGAGAATAATTTACTATTAATCAATCTAGGAAGGTATCTAAGAGTCATCAACTAGCCATATATCACTTTACTATTTTTGCCCTATTCACATATGCATGCACTGTTAAATACTTTACATTTTTCATTAAATATAACACACTTTTGTGTACATAGTTTTATTTTTAAAATAATTTCTCTACTCCTACTGTTATTTTAAAATACCAACACATATTTACCTCATATTATATACAAAAATTTCCTCAAAACAGATTATAGTCCTAAATCTAGGAGATGTCAAAAAGTCTTAGAAGAAAACAAAGGAGCAAATTATTGTAAGCTTGGATTTGGCAATGATTTCATCGATATAACCAAAAGCACAAGCAACTAAAGACAAAAATAGATAAATTAAATTTTATCAGAATTAAAAACTTTTATGCATCAAAGTACATTTACAAGAAAGAGAAAAGACAACTGACCCACAGAATGGGAGAGAATATTTGTAAATCCTATACCTGATGAAAAACTTTATATATAACATATATGTAACAGATAAATCCAATAACAGAAATAACTAGCCCAATTTAAAAATAGACAAAGAATTTGAATAAACATTTCTTTAATGAAAATGTAGAAGTGACCAATAAGTACATAAAAAGATATTCAATTCATTGACCGTAAGTTAAATGCAAACCAAAGCCACAATGAGATGCAACATTGCAACCATCAGAATAGCTATCATCAACAAGACAGGCAATAACAAGTGTTGGCAAGGATGTGGAGAAATTGGAACCCAGTACATTACTGGTAAACATTTAAAAGAGTGCACTTACTTTGGAAAACAATCTGATGGTTCCTTAAATGATTGAAGATAGAGTTACCATATGACCTGACAATGCCTCTCTGATATATACATCTAAGAGAAGTGAACATACATGTCTTTAAAAAACTTGCCCAAATGTACCAAAATGTTCATAGCAGCGTTATTCATAATAGCCAAAAAGGTAGAACCAATTGCAAATGTCCATCAACTGATGAATGGATAAACAAAATGTAGTGTATTCATATAATAAAATTTTATTTGACCAGGAAAAGGAATAAAGTATCCATACATGCTAAAACGTGAGTAAACCTTGAAAACCTTATGCTAAGTGAAAGAAGCCAGTCCAAAAAAATATGGATTATATAATTCAATTTGCATGAAAGAGCAGAATAAGAAAAACTGTAGAGGCAGAAAGCAGCTTTGTGGCTAGTTAAGAGTTGAAGGGAAGGAACTGAAAAAAAAAAAGAATAGTAGCTACGTGTACAGGGCTTCTTTGGGAGTGATGAAAATGTTCTAAAATTGACTGTAGTGGTAGTTGCATTTTTTTATTAAAAGCAGTTGAATTGTATATTTTAAATGGACAAAGAATATGGTATGGGAATTATATTTCAACAAAACTTTCACCAAAACAAACAAGCAAACAAAAAACCCCTCTAACACATCCCACAAAAGACACTGTAAAAATAAATTTAAATGAAAACAAAGCTATGAAATTAGATACTATTCCATGCCAAAATGCCTGACCCTAAGTTTTACTCTCTCTTTTAGAAAATGGAGGTGTAGCTGAGACAGAGCTGTACTAATGACACACTAATAAGTAGCCTCCATTGCTCCCTTTAAAAACAGAGAGTAACACTGACATATATGCACTACCATGGGTAAAACAGATAGATGGCAGAGAGCCGTGGCACAGCACGGGGAGCTCAGCCTGATGCTCGGTGATGATCTAGAGGGGTGGAATGGGGGAGTGGGAGCGAGGCTCACACACATATGGCTGAATCACAGTGTTGTACAACAGAAACTAACACAACATTGTAAAACAAGTACATTCTAACCCAAAATGGGAATGCTGGATGAAATACATGTTTAAAAATGTATTATATGGCAATTCAAGAAAAGAAAAGGAAATCTTCATGTATAAGAATCAAAGAGAAAAATCAAAGCTGAGCTGTAAGAGAAACTGACATTGGGGATTTGTAAGATGTAACTGCTAAGAACTTGGCTAGAATCCAAGGAAAATGGAAGCCTAGAAGTCAATTATAAGCTTAAGGTATGGAGTTTCAAATAGTTTCCTAGTTTCACATGCTAGGAAAATCCCTAAACTTTGCATGGTCCAATGGCAAGGAAGCTTAATTTCATGTGAAGAAAAAGATGATATCAGTAAGAAATTAAAATCTCTGTCCTTCACCATCCTTTCTATGGGTGGTGTCTGTATTTATATTACTGCACGTTTCACGAAGCACACAAATTGAAGAAGTAACCAACACCCTCCCCCACCCCCACCCCATCCCACTGAAGCATGAACCAGAGAAATCCCTAGCTTATTTGGCAGAAAAATTTCTCAAAGCATTCTTGTGAAATCATAATCACACCTCAGTGAGACTCTATCTCCCTAAAGATGACCTCATATAAAAAACCCTAAAGAATGCATGAGGAAATAAACTTCATGAAGAAGAGTTAGTAGATGCAACAGAGAAATTAATATCTTAATAAGTAATAATCTGGAATGAATATAAAATAGGTATATTTGAGTTTTTTTTTTTTTAATGTTTGAGAGTTTTATTATCTTGGGCTTCAAAATCACAGTGGACAGTGACTGAAGCCATGAAATTAAAAGACACTTGCTCCTTGGGAGTAAAACAATGACAAACCTAGACAGCATTTTAAAAAGCAGAGATGTTACTTTGCCTACAAAAGTCCATATAGTCAAAGGTATGGATTTTCCAGTAGTCACGTATGATGTGAGAATTGGACAGTAAAGAAGGCTGAGCACTGAAGATGATGCTTTTGAACTGTGGTATTGCAGAAGACTCTTGAGAGTCCCTTGGACTGCAAGGAGATCAAACTAGTCAATCCTAAAGGAAATCAGTCCTGAATATTTATTGGAAGGATTGATGCTGAAGCTGAAGCTCCAATACTTTGGCCACCTGATATGAAGAACAGAATCATTGGAAAAGACCCTGATGCTGGGAAAGACTGAAGGCAGAAAGAAAAGGGGACAACAGAAGATGAGGTGGTTGGATGGCATCACTGACTCAATGGACATGAGTTTGAGCAAGCTCCTGGAGATGGTGAAGGACAGGGAAACTGGTGTGCTGCAGTCCGTGGGGTCACAAAGAGTCAGACAATGACTGAGCAACTGAAAGACAACAGCAAATATTTGAGACACTAGTACAAATTAGAGATTCTCCTTGACAGGAATAAAAAAGATTGAAAGAAAGTGAAAAAAGGAAATAACATGAAGTGATTTAATGCTATTTTTATTCAGTGTCAGTGGGCCCTAACCTTGCACTTGCTAGTCACTGAACTGATACAATTTTCTGCCCTATGCAAGAATTTGTTCTACAAATTTTTGGTAAGTGGTGAATACCTGTAACAGAGAGTGTAATTAATTGATTAAGTAGAATATTCCATCTTCAGACACTTCGATTTTTTGTATTGGATTGAAATCTACCTCCCTATAATTTCTTGTTCTTAGCCTACATTCTGGAATACTGTCAATAAATGGAATACTTTCCATCCTGTGATAACCCCTTATTTGTTTGGAAACAGACACCTTTTTCTCCCAAATTTTCCAGTTTATCTAGCCTCCATTCTTTCATTTTTGCTCCCATAAATTGATTTTCAGATCCTTTTACCAACTTGATTCATCCTCCCTAGAGTTGATTCGATATTGACAGTATTCTGCCTACCTAAATTTAACTGCTGTAATTTTTTGTTATAAAATTTAATCATAATTCCTTGAATGTGACATCATTCCCGTGTTACCTCTTATTTCATTGTCATCACTACTTTGGTTTCCTCAGTTGACATATAGGACTAATGAATGTGAATAAACACTTACAATAGCAATATTTTTTTTAAATGTCTGAGCATAGTTCTGGTGTTGATAAGTACTTAATTATGGTTCAGTTCAATTCAGTCACTCAGTCGTGTCTGACTCTTCGAGACCCCATGGACTGCAGCATGCAAGGCTTCCCTGTCCATCACCAACTCCTGGAGCTTACTCAAACTCATGTCCATTGAGTCGGTGATGCCATCCAAGCATCTCATCCTCACCCCCTTCTCCTCCCACCTTCAATCTTTCCCAGCATCAGGGTCTTTTCAAATGAGTCAGTTCTTCTCATCAGGTAGGCAAAGTACTGGAGTTTCAGCTTCAGCATCAGTCCTTCCAAAGAGAATTCAGGACTGATTTCCTTTAGGATGGGCTGGTTGCCTCTCCTTGTTGTCCAAGGGACTCTCAAGAGTCTTCTCCAATACCACAGTTCAAAAGCATCAATTCTTCAGTGCTCAGCTTTCTTTATAGTCCAATTCTCACATCCATACATGACTACTTAATTATGGTAACTATTATTAAAACCTGGCTTCCCTGGTGGCTCAGACAGTAAAGAATCTGCCTGCAATGTGTGAGACCTGGGTTCCATCCTTGGGTTGGGAAGATCCCCTGGAGGAGGGCATAGCAGCCCACTCCAGTATTCTTGCCTGAAGAGGAAAATGGCGGGCTACAGTCCACGGGGTCGCAGAGTCGGACATGACTGATCAATTAAACATGTTATTAAAACTTATAGAAAAAATGATTAATCTGAGTTTTGCATGAGATCAGTTCACAGAGTATAGAAATTCTAAAATCCTACTGAGAGTGAGGAATATCTCTTATTACTAAATGGTCTCTACAAAAATGCCTTAACAAAAAGGAATAAACTGGTTGAAGCTCAGAAAGTTAAAGACAAGGAAAGTTGACAACAAGATGGAAAGTCAAAGTAGAAGGAGGAAGCTCAGAACCAGGGTTGCTAATGAAGCTGATCGGGGAGAAATAAATTATGGGAGATATAAAATGTTCAAACCTACCATGTCATCCTCATGTAGGGCTAAATGCAACTAGGTTATTTTAAGCTTCCTCAGATTTAAGGCTGTTTTGGACAGAACTCTGGCAGTCCACCAGAAACCTCATCACCTTTGGACCTCAGCTCTTTAATACCACTTGTATATCATCTTGTGACCTATTATCAAGCTATTCTATTTATTTATTGTCCATATCTCACGTGTCCATCTTGACCACAAGGATAAATTAAGAAATTTTTATAATGTTGGTAGAAATAGGATAATTCTTTTGATTAATTAATCAATCGGTTGACAGTAGGTTAGCAGCAGCAAAAACAAAACCCTTTGAAAACTGGGTTAGCTTGGTATAGCTTGCACTTCATGAACCTGATTGGTCTTATACTAATATCTTGCTTCTTTTGCCATTTCTATTCAATATTCTGTTTCAGAATGCACTATTTGTCTAGATTATGAATCTAAAGTCTTTCAGAGAATCCAGGGTCTCCTTTTCAGTCTATGTACTGAGACTGTATGTCAAATATTACATCTTCTTTAATGTAGCACAACTCTTCCTTTTCCGGGCACAATGAGTTAGAAGAGTTCTCTTTCTAACTGTATTATATCAACACTACTCTAGTTGTCTCCATCAATGAAGAAATATTTCTTCTTCCTTTTGCATCAAATATTTAAAAGTACCATTTTTTTTCTTGTATTTTTTCTGTAAGCTTCAGCTTCTTAATACTGCCCATGTTATTCTGTCAGCAGTGAGGTACAGATGAAAATGATGCTGTGCAGGATGACTCACATGTATTGATATCAACACCTTCGTCTATAAAATGGGGACAGAAATACCAGCCCTAAGTCACAGTGTTTTTGTAAAGATCTAATAAGATAATAATTGCGATGGAGCAACATCATGTTAAGACTAATGATAAGTCAAATTACTGCTTCATCAGCATTTTTTTATTATGCTTACCTATTTCAATTCTTCAACAGATATGTTCTTTCCAAGGTTTTACATTACCACTAATTACAAAAAGATAGCATTATGTGTTATATTGGATGCTTTATGTATCCAGAGGACTTCAGTGAATATAATCTTATTTGGTTCTCACTAATATTGTCACCCTGCTTATGTAACTTATATGCAGAGTACATCATGAGAAACACTGGACTGGAAGAAACACAAGCTGGAATCAATATTGCTGGGAGAAATATCAATCACCTCAGATATGCAGATGACACCACCCTTATGGCAGAAAGTGAAGAGGAACTAAAAAGCCTCTTGATGAAAGTGAAAGTGGAGAGTGAAAAAGTTGGCTTAAAGCTCAGCATTCAGAAAACGAAGATCATGGCATCCGGTCCCATCACTTCATGGGAAATAGATGGGGAAACAATGGAAACAGTGTCAGACTTTATTTTTCTGGGCTCCAAAATCACTGCAGATGGTGACTGCAGCCATGAAATTAAAAGACGCTTACTCCTTGGAAGGAAAGTTATGTCCAACCTAGATAGTGTATTCAGAAGCAGAGACATTACTTTGCCAACAAAGATTCGTCTAGTCAAGGCTATGGTTTTTCCTGTGGTCATGTATGGATGTGAGAGTTGGATTGTGAAGAAGGCTGAGTGCCAAAGAATTGATGCTTTTGAACTGTGGTGTTGGAGAAGACTCTTGAGAATCCCTTGACTACAAGGAGATCCAACCAGTCCCTTCTGAAGGAGATCAGCCCTGGGATTTCTTTAGAAGGAATGATGCTAAAGCTGAAACTCCAGTACTTTGGCCACCTCATGCGAAGAGTTGACTCATTGGAAAAGACTCTGATGCTGGGAGGGGTTGGGGGCAGGAGAAGGGGACGACAGAGGATGAAATAGCTGAATGGCATCACCGACTCAATGGACATGGGTTTGGGTAGATTCCAGGAGTTGGTGATGGACAGGGAGGCTTGGCGTGCTGCAATTCATGGGGTCGCAGAGTCGGACATGACTGAGCGACTGAACTGAACTAAACTGAACTGAATATCATGAATATTAGTTAAAACAGAAGTGCATTTCTTTATTGTGTAGGTAAGGAACACATGTTTCAAGAATTTGAAGACTGACGAAGTCTGCACACACATCAAATTATGGAATAAAATTGAAATCTTTGTCCTGTCTCATGATCCTGCTCCCAGCCCCCTCACACACATTGTATCTTAATGCTTGCTTGCCCAAATGAAAACTCCTGCTTGCCATATTTTGTCTTATTTGTCTTCTTTGCCTATTAGGGAATTGCCCAAATTGCCACAAAAGTTTACAATTAAGGTCAATGAGAAATCCATCTGATTAAGCAGTTTAAAGTCTGTTGGGCTCAACAGACTGCTGAATGTGTTAATTCTCTCAGGTACATTTTCATTTTAAGAGGGAATTATTCAACAGTTTCAGTCAGAGTGCTAGCCAGGTGGTGGAGGGGTGATATTTTTCAGTAGAGAGTTTGTCCCAGAGTCCCACTGATCACTTCATCTGAGCAGCTGGCAGTTTTTGCAACTAATAAAAACAAAGGCCATGGTAGTACCTTGGGATTCAAACCCATGTTGCACCACCACCTGTTGCTAGGGATTAAGTTGCCTGTGTCTCAGAAAAATTCCCATCAGTCTTGCCACTGTAACCGTATGATCTGAGAATCTCCCATCTATTTCACATTTAATATTCTTTTCAGGCATAAATTTTGAATATATTTCAGCATTATAAAAAGCCAAGTTAGATTCATTCATATATTCATTTAGAAAGATTCCAGATTATATATGGACTATTGTTTTAATGAAGGAAAATCAGGAGAACTTTACATAAATTAATTTAGCTCCATTGGAAGATATTAAACCTATCAGTGAATTCAGGCAACTGAACACTATGCCTGTTATGCTCACTGTGCATACTTTTTATTTAATACTTATATCTAGGAATACTTGGTAAGGAATCAGGTGAAACTGGCAAAGGTGATCAAGAGAGTAATAAAAATAACTGATATTTACTGAGCCAGAGACTGTGCAAAGCACTTAACATGCATTATCTTATGTAATCCTCTCAGCAAAATGATGAGGCAAGTTCTATCATCATCCCAATTTTAGAGATGAGAAAGGCGAGGTTTATGGAGTCCAATTAACTTACTCAAGAGACCATAAACTCAGATGTATCTGATTGACTGCAAGCTTATTTTCTCATGTATTATATGATATACTTTTCTGAGGAAAAAGAGCAAGAAAACTAATGGAGGAAAGTCTCAAGCCCATTTTAAAAAACAATGAGACACTGCTTTCTTCATAGACTGCTGATTCCATTTTGTGTAAAGAGTTGTCCACAATGCTTCCAACTTCAAAAAAACAGAAAACATACATTAGACTTTGTTATTCATTTGACCTGCCACATAGGACAAGTCTACACATCACTAGTACACTGAAATATTGGTTTCAATTTTGTAGTGTGGAAATTAGAAATGAGAAATAATTTAGTTGTAAACATGTAGCAAGAAAAATGGCCAGACAACCAAACCTTGGCATGGGACCTGGTGGTATTGTGATTTTCGTGGAAGCCTAAAATTTGCAGGTGGAGGTGCAGGCCCTCACTTTTCCACACCGTTGCTTGTTCTGAACTTAGGGTCTCATGCTGGCTATTTTCCTAGCAGAATGCCAACTTCATTCCTCACTTTATTCTGTAACTCAAATAGCACTCATTTTTCAATCTCCAGTTTAAAGACTTCCCTGGCAGTTGACTGTTGCAATGACCATTCTTATTCAAATCTTGCAGCGTTCTGAGTCAGAGTTAGTCACACAGGTCTTACATGTTACCATAGATGTTAAGAATGTAAGCTCTTTTAGGACAGGTGCACATTTTTCTCTTTCACCTTTTACATATATCCTAACAATTCTACATATGAGAATAGACATTCAAATACATTTTTTCCAAGTTATTTATGAATGGCTCTGAATTTTAAAAATAAACCCCATGACTCTCTCAAAAAAGAGCCAACTCTTAGGTCACTTAAATTCTAAGACACTGTTGCATATATATCAGAATTGCCAAAATTAAAAAGACTGATAATGTCAAGTGTTACTGAGGACACAGAGCATCTGAAACCCTCAAATGTTGTTGAAGGGAATGAAAAATAGATAAAGTAGAGGAACTGCTTAATAAGAATTTTGGCAACCTTTCGTTGAACTAAATACATACCTCCTCTGTGATCTCACTATTCTACAAGTAAGTTTTCACCCAAGAAACATAAAAATATATTTCCACAGTAAGACTTGCACCTGAATGTTCACAGCAAGATTATTCATATTAGCCCCAAACTGGGAACAGCCCAGTTGTCCAACAAATGTAGTGGATAAACAAACCATGGTATATTTGTAGATTATAATGTTATCCAGCAATAAAAGAGAGAAAAAAGTTATTGATATACACAACAGACTTCCCAGGTGGCTCAGTGGTAAAGAACTTGCCTGCCAGTGCAGGAAATATAAGAGATGTGGGTTTTCATCCCTGGGTCGGGAAGAACCCCTGGAGGAAGGCATGGCACCCCACTCCAGTATTCCTGCCTGGAGAATCCAATGGACAGAGGAGCCTGGCAGGCTACAGCCTAAAGCGCTGCAAAGAGTCAGACACAACTGAAGTGACTTAGCACACACGTTGACAACAAAATGGATGAATTTCAAAAATATGATAAAGAAAAGGAGTATTATACATAAAAAGCTTAATATATGACTCCATTTATATGAAATCTTAAAAACAAGCCATCTTAGTTTATACTGAATAAATATAACAATGGTTGCTTCTGTGAGGTGGGGGTGAAGATTTACTGGGAAAGCATATGAGAAATCCTCCTGGGAAAATGGTAATGTTCTGCATCATAACAAAAATTTAGGTTGCACAGGTGACTGTGGTTGTCTGAACTCACTGAATAATACCCCAAAATGTACGAATTTCATTGCATACAATTTCATTTTATATGTGCTTTATGTAAAAACCATAAACAAATTTTGAACTCTAGTTGAAGAGATTCATAGTGACTGATGTCTCCAATCTATATTGAAATAAGATAGATTAAACAATAAGATGAATTGATATTTATTAGGTTGGTGTAAATGTAATTGTGGTTTTGAACTGTGAATTTTAAATCATTATAAGCAGGCTCAACACATCTTTATTAATCAAAATAAGAACCATTACAATTAACACAGTTTTGCTAATGAGAAATGTTTATTCCTGTCGTGTAAAAATCCATGCTTCAAAGAACTCTTGGAAAGCATTTTCTGCTTCCTGCTCATTGTGGAAGCATTTTCCCTGCAAAAAATTGTGAAGAGGCTTGAAGAAGAGGTAGTTGGTTGTTTAGAGGTTAGGTGAATATGGCAGATGAGGCAAAATTTCATTGCCCTTCATTCAACTTCTGAGGCATTGGTTGTGCGATGTGCAGTTGGGCATTGTCATGGAGAAGAATTGAGCCCTTTCTATTGACTAATGCTGGCTGCAGGTGTTGCGGCTTTCAGTGCATCTCATTGATTTGTTCAGCATACTTCTCAAACGTAATAGTTTCGCTGGAATTCAGTAAGCTGTTGTGGGTCAGATGGCCAGCAGGCCACCATACAGTGACCATGACTTTTTTGGGTGCAAGTTTGACTTTGGGAAAGTGCTTTGGAGCTTCTTCCCAGTCCAACCACTGAGCTGGTCATTGCTGGTTGTTGTATAAAATCCACTTTTTGTCACATGTCACAATCTGATAGAGAAATGGTTCATTGTTTTGTAGAATAAGAGAAAAAGACACTTCAGAACAATTTTTTTGATTTTCGGTCAGTTCATGAGGTACCTACTTATTGAGCTTTTTCACCTTTCAAGTTGCTTCAAAAGCCGAGTGACTGTAGAATTGTTGACACTGAGCTCTTTGACAACTTCTCATGTAGTTGTAAGAGGATTAGTTTCAATGACTGCTCTCAACTGTTTGTTGTCACCTGCTGATGGCTGGCCACTACTCTCCTCATCTTCAAGGCTCTCATCTCCTTTGCAAAACTTCTTGAACCATGACTGCACTGCTCATCCATTAAGCAATTCCTGGGCAAGTGCATTGTTGATGTTGTGAATTATATCTGTTGATTTATGACTCATTGTGAACTCGAATAGGAAAATCACTTGAATTTCCTTTCTAACATCATTTCCCTAGTCTAGAAAAATATAAAATAAATAGCAAGTAATAAGTCATTAGCAAAAATGCATAAAGTGAGAAATGCACATTAAAATGCCGCATAACATCAGATCAGATCAGATCAGTTGATCAGTCGTGTCTGACTCTTTGCGACCCCATGAATCACCACATGCCAGGCCTCCCTGTCCATGACCAACTCCAGGAGTTCACTCCGACTCATGTCCATCGAGTCAGTGATGCCATCCAGATATCTCATCCTCTGTCGTCCCCTTCTCCTCTTGCCCCCAATCCCTCCCAGCATCAGAGTCTTTTCCAATGAGTCAACTCTTCACATGAGGTGGCCAAAGTACTAGAGTTTCAGCTTTAGCATCATTCCTTCCAAAGAAATCCCAGAGCTGATCTCCTTCAGAAGGGACTGGTTGGATCTCCTTGCAGTCCAAGGGACTCTCAAGAGTCTTCTCCAACATCACAGTTCAAAAGCATCAATTCTTCGGTGCTCAGCCTTCTTCACAGTCCAACTCTCACATCCATACATGACCACAGGAAAAACTATAGCATTGACTAGATGAACCTTTGTTGGCAAAGTAATGTCTCTGCTTTTGAATATGCTATCTAGCTTGGTCATAACTTTCCTTCCAATGAGTAAGTGTCTTTTAATTTCATGGCTGCAATCACCATCTGCAGTGATTTTGGAGCCCAGAAAAATAAAGTCTGACACTGTTTCCACTGTTTTGCCATCTATTCCCATGAAATGGTGGGACTGGATGCCATGATCTTCGTTTTCTGAATGTTGAGCTTTAAGCCAATTTTTTCACTCTCATACTGAAAGAGAAACTCCCCAGGTCAGTAGGTGCCTAATATGCTACTGGAGATCAGTGGAGAAATAACTCCAGAAAGAATGAAGGGATAGAGCCAAAGCAAAAACAATACCCAGCTGTGGATGTGACTGGTGATAGAAGCAAAGTCCAATGCTGTAAAGAGCAATATTGCATAGGAATCTGGAATGTCAGGTCCATGAATCAAGGTAAATTGGAAGTGGTCAAACAAGAGATGGCAAGAGTGAATGTCGACATTCTAGGAATCAGTGAACTGAAATGGACTGGAATGGGTGAATTTAACTCAGATGACCATTATATCTACTACTGCAGGCAGGAATCCCTCAGAAGAAATGGAGTGACCATCGTGGTCAACAAAAGAGTCTGAAATGCAGTACTTGGATGCAGTCTCAAAAACGACAGAATGATCTCTGTTCGTTTCCAAGGCAAACCATTCAATATCACAGTAATCCAAGTCTATGCCCCAACCAGTAATGCTGAAGAAGCTGAAGTTGAACGGTTCTATGAAGACCTCCAAGACCTTTAGGAACTAACACCCAAAAAAGATGTCCTTTTCATTATAGGGGACTGGAATGCAAAAGTAGGAAGTCAAGAAATACCTGGAGTAACAGGCAAATTTGGCCTTGGAATATGGAATGAAGCAGGGCAAAGACTAATAGAGTTTTGCCAAGAAAATTCACTGGTCATAACAAACACCCTCTTCCAACAACACAAGAGAAGACTCTACACATGGACATCACCAGATGGTCAACACCGAAATCAGATTGATTATATTCTTTGCAGCCAAAGATGGAGAAGCTCTGTACAGTCAGCAAAAACAAGACCAGGAGCTGACTGTGGCTCAGACCATGAACTCCTTATTGCCAACTTTAGACTGAAATTGAAGAAAGTAGGGAAAACCACTAGACCATTCAGGTATGACCTAAATCAAATCCCTTATGATTATACAGTGGAAGTGAGAAATAGATTTAAGAGCCTAGATCTGATAGATAGAGTGCCTGTACTCAGAGTTATTTAAGAATTTTATATTCCAATATCAAATGGCAAAGTTCAACAGTGCAAAACTGTAATTTTGTAGCAACTAATAATAGAGGCTTCCCTGTAGCTCAGCTGGTAAAGAATCCACCTGCAATGTGGGTGACCTGGGTTTGATCCCTCGGTTGGGAAGATCCCATGGAGAAGGGAAAGGCTAACCCACTCCAGTATTCTGGCCTGGAGAATTCCATGGACTGTATAGTCCATGAGGTCGCAAAGAGTCTGACACGACGGAGCGACTTTCACTTCACTTCACTAATAATAGAGGAAGGGCTTCCCAGGGGGCACTGCTGCTGCTGCCGCTGCTGCTGCTAAGTTGCTTCAGCCCACCAGGCTCCACCGTCCCTGGGATTCTCCAGGTAAGAACACTAGAGTGGATTGCCATTTCCTTCTCCTAGTGGTAAAAAACCTGCCTGCCAATGTAGGAGAGGTAAGAGATGCAGGTTTGATCACTGGGTTGGGAAGATCCCCTGGAAAATGGCATGGCAACTCACTCCAATATTCTTGCCTGGAGAGTTCCATGGACAGAGGAGCCTGGCAGGCTACGGTCCACAGGGTTGCAAAGAGTTGGACAAGACTGAAGCGACTTAGCACATGTGCAATAATAGAGGAATGCATTGATGAAACCAGGATAGTAAAATACTAATTGTAGAGTCTAGGTGATAGGCATTAGGGTGTTCATGGTAAAATTCTCTCAGTTTTGGCTCAGACCGTAAAGCGTCTGCCTGCAATGCAGGAGACCCGGGTTTGTTTCCTGGGTTGAAAAGATCCCCTAGAGAAGAAAATGGCAATCCACTCCAGCACTCTTGCCTAGAAAATCCCATGGACGGAGGAGCCTGATAGGCTACAGTCAATGGGGTCGCAAAGAGTCGGAGACGACTGAGCGACTTCACTTTCATTTTCACTTTCAGCTTAATTTAAAATGCTTATGATTAACCATTAGAAACAAAGTCAATAAACACACAGACAAAAATCTCGACTACTCATTTGTTTGGTGGAATTAGCAGATAAATTTTGATCTTAATGAGAAATTAATCATTAAAAAGATTAAGACTGACAATCAATAGCTGTTTATGATATAGGTATATCAGATATATGAATATAGTATATATGCATACATAGGCTCCTCTGTTCATGGATTCCCTAGGCAAGAAAGAATTAGAGAGTTCTTTTCTACTCCCTTCTCCAACGCATTTTCACCACCCAGGGATAGCACCCAGGGCTTCCACATTGCAGGCATATCCTTTACCAACTGAGCCACCAGGGAACCCCATACATAGAAAATTGATAGAAACAAAATATCACTGAAGACCCTGGCAAACCCCTCAGATAAGACAGATATATCCGAAAGAAACTTATCCTGCACTATTCTTGAGTTTCAAGCTCTGTCATCCCATGTCTTCACTTCAGATAATGTGATTTATGGATTGAATTGGAATCATTCAGAACACAATTAAGCCTGTAGATTTCACAACTTAATCTGTTTCTCTCTCAGAAGTTGGGTTCAGAAATCTGTTCCCCTAGCAATTCTCATGTCTTGAGTGCTTAGATTACCTCTCACGGTAAATAAAGAGGTAAAGTTTCTTATGCTTACGCATTAGGAATTTTGAATTTTGGTTGATAAGCAGTGCCACCAACTGTCAGCTTAGCTCATCTACCAGTCAACAATATTGCATTCATATCTCAGGATGTGAGAAACTGGGTACGGGAATAAAAAGGAGAGAAATGATTGGTGAATACAGAGAAAATTAGCAGACAGAGCTCTATCCTTAGAGTGCTTTCTGACCAATGGATGTACTGAATAGCATGGGCTTATGGGAAGCAATTAAGACTCATGAGAGAGATGAAATTCCAACACTTATTAACTAGCTCATGTACGTGGGAAGACATAGTGTCCAGGCTGCTAAATCTCCATTTTAAGAAAGGAGATTTCACAATATACCCTTAAAAATTTCACAAACTGTTAAGGGGAAAAAGAGTGAGAGACAGAGAAAGACAGGGAGAGATCATGAGAAAAGGAGGGAGAGAGAAGAGAAAGAAAATGGCAAGGAAGAGAGGGAGGGTGAAAGAGACCTCTGAATTTGGTGTACAGGCTCCAAAACTGAACACCAATACATTATTCTATCTAGTATTTCCCATCTACATTGCTCTATCTAGAAGGTTAGTTTTTCAAGTCCCCAACCTGTTGCGTTAATAGAAAATCTAGCATCTACTGAGAGTTGGATGTCACACTGCCGCTGCTCTTCACTGCCATATGGTGTCACTGTTGACACGGATCCTGCTCCACACAGCAGAACGTGAGTGCCGGGAGCAGAGACCTGTCTGGACCAGATTCCTACATTAAGCCTGTGTGCGTGCTAAGTTGCTTTACTCTTGTTGGACTCTGCGACCCTATGGGCTGTAGTCCACCAGGCTCGTCTCTCCATAGGATTCTCCAGGCAAGAATACTGGAGTGGGTTGCCATGCCCTCCTCCAGGACATCTTTCTGATCCAGGGATCAAATCTGTGTCTCAAAAAAAAAAAAAAAAAAATACCCTGTGTCTCTTATGTCTTCTGCATTGGCAAGAGGGTTATTTACCACTAGGGCCACTTCAGCTGTGATTATTTGTAAGAGGATTAACTAATCAGATCAGTTAAGAGTCACAAACTGGCTGCCCATGGACCAAATCTGACCCTGCTGCTGCTGCTGCTAAGTTGCTTCAGTCGTGTCTGACTCTGTGTGACCCCATAGACGGTAGCCCACCAGGCTCCCCCGTCCCTAGGATTCTCCAGGCAAGAACACTGGAGTGGGTTGCCATTTCCTTCTCCAATGCATGAAAGTGAGAAGTGAAAGTGAAGTCGCTCAGTTGTGTCTGACTCTTAGCGACCCCATGGACTGCAGCCCACCAGGCTCCTCCATCCATGGGATTTTCCAGGCAAGAGTACTGGAGTGGGAAGTGGTTTAATTGGCGCATACATTTCATGGCAAACATTATTGTCTCTCTGTTTTATAGGCAGCCTGACACAAACCCTTATATGCTTTTCTGACAGCATTTTTATTTGCAGTCCTGATTCTGGTTTTAGGTTTAATCAAAGAAGCACCATGCTTTCATTCCCATATAACAAATCTCTGAACTGGGCATTTTCAGGGGATGTGCAGTGGTTCTCAGAACTGTCTCCTAGAAAAAAGCACCATCTCCTTCGCTTCTCAGGGATCCGTGCCAGGACCTGAGCAACTTTCCCATTCAGTCTCTTGACACAGAGAGGCCTGATTTAATCCATTGTTGGACAACAGCCTATACCTCTTACACTTCTAAGAGTGGTTATCCTTAGTAATTACAAATATTTCAGGGATATTTAGATATGACAAATGGGGTGCCAACCTGCAGTGACTCAAATCAAACTGAATTTCCTGACATTTAGATATAGATACAGAGATACAAACTATTACCTCCAATACCAATTCCCAGAGTGACATATTAGTAAATCTAATTAGAATTGTTTTCAGATTTATTATTTCACAGACTAGTGAGTCTTTGGTGTTGGGGAGAATATAGAGATGTCACAGAGCTTTAAAATTTTGCCAGGTTAGCACACTTAGAAACATCTACCATCGCACCATGATTTTATAAGGATGATAATAAACAATTTTGTGATGAATATACCTATAACAAACTGTTATATACAACTACAAGTATATCCTTAGGGTGAATTCCTACAATTAGAATTGTGTATTTGTGTTGCTGCTGGGAACAAAATATTTTATTATATGTTGTAGCTTATTATTATTGCTATAATGGTGTTATGCATATTGATTTTTACCCTTTATTTTGTAACTGAATGCCTTTTAAACAACTTGATGACATAATGGTTTTTGAGCAAGTTCTTTTGTTTTTGAACTAGAAGACTGCATTTTCAAAGTCTTCCAGATAAACTGAAGCAGCATTTTAAGAGGAATGAGTCTGAGATCAGTAGTTGTTTTTGTTTTACTGCTTCAGGTTGAAAAAGATAAACAGTCATGTGCAGAGTTGTGCAAAGATGAATAAGTACTGTTCTCCCCAGCTGCTCTCAGATGAAGCTGAAATTATTTTGTCAAACAGCTAAAATTTTCACTGACATCATGCTGGAATATCATTTATTCATTTCCATTAGTGTGAATACTTTTTCACAGTTTTCCAGTTTCTTTGAAGTGGGAGTTTTCTTAAACAACCTGCACAACCTTTAATTATTTCTACCACAGAAGAAGAAATTATAACTTAGAAAATATGGGTTACCTGCCACATATAGCAAAGTCTCTCCTGCCCCTTTCTCTCCAGCCTCCTGCCTCCACCCACCTCTTCTCTCTGGGGCCATTTGCTTATAGTATATACATCTCTGCTGCTGCTGCTGCTAAGTCGCTTCAGTCATGTCTGACTGTGTGCGACCGACCCCATAGACAGCAGCCCACCAGGCTCCACTGTCCCTGGGATTCTCCAGGCAAGAACACTGGAGTGGTTTGCCATTTCCTTCTCCAATGCATGAAAGTGAGAAGTGAAAGTGAAGTCGCTCAGTTGTGTCTGACTCTTAGTGACACCATGGACTGCAGCCCACCAGGCTCCTCCGTCCATGGGATTTTCCAGGCAAGAGTACTGGAATGCGGTGCCATTGCCTTCTCCGATATATATCTCTAGCCTTCCTTTATGTCCTGAATTTTTGACCTGCCATTAGGAGGAGATCTGTGGTTTTACAAAAATGCTTGTGAGTTGGTATGTATGTATGTGAAAGTCACTCAGTCGTGTCTGACTCTTTCCGACCCCATGGACTATACAGTCCATGGAATTCACTAGCCAGAATACTGGAGTGGGTAGCCTTTCCCTTCTTTAGGGGATCTTCCCATTCCAGGGATCCAACCCAGGTCTCCCACATTGCAGGCAGATTCTTCACCAGCTGAGCCACAAGGGAAGCCCTGTGAGTTGGTAGACAAAACTAATTCGGGAGTTTGATGTTAGAATTTCCATCATGGCTCTGCCACAAAGCCATGTTTTTTAAAACAGTTTGCCAGTTATAAAATACATGGTCTTCACATGTTTTCCACCCCCGTTGATGTCTTAATTAGTTACAAACTTAGTTGGGTAAGGGGGGTATTTAGTTTTGTTCCCCGTTAAATCACAAATAGTTTATATGTTCAAAAGATATGGGTATACATACACGCACAGATGGAGCCAGTTTTGAGAAATGTGTGGTAGATATGAGGGAAGGATTTAGAGGACTCTTGGATAACAGAACAAAGAAAGGACATAATTTTGGTGTCAATAATTCCTAGAGATTTCAGCTGTTTATTAAAGGATCAACCAAAATTGTTCCAAACATGCTTATTTTTAGAGTTTGTCCAGGCGTTCACTGTCCTCATGTAATTCAATTTGCCCTGAGCACTGACTGTTTTAGCAATGCCAGTCTTTTAATTTGCAGATACTTTATATAAGCTACTAGGTGACTTTTGTCATTCATGGACACCATGAAGTGACAACTACAAATTGTGTTTATAGTTGCAAATACACCTTGGTTTCAAACAATTTTACAGGCAATGTTCTAAAAGGCCACAAGATGGGGATATTCCTGCATGTAAGCAAATACTTAAAGTGATATGATGTCTTCTTCAAGTTCTGCTTTAAGCAAGAAGATCACACGTGGCTATTTAAATTTATCAAAGTTAGGTAAAATGAAAAATCCAGTTAATCAGTTAATTCGCTGCATTAACCACATACCAAGAACTTAATAGACACATGTGGCTAGCGGATACTCTATTGGACATTGCAGAATAAAACATTTCTATTATTACAAAAATTTTTACTTGTTTATAAATTAGTATTTTTCTTCAATTAAAAAATGGGGAAGCTTTAGAGAGTGATGATTATTTCCATTATTTATAATGGAACATTATAATTTCACTTAACATTTCACTTAACAAGTGAAAAACTTTAAAGTGTCCAGCTTAAAATTTTGGTTATCTGAGTTGTGACATAAATATATGCTGGAATATTACATAGCCAATAAAATAGTATTTTCTTAGTATGTAAAGAATACTTATGGTAGAATTCTAAGGACAGTAAAAGAGAAAGCAAAAGTGTTTGTGTGTTTACACACACACATATGAGTCCAATTTGGCAATTTTCTACTATGTAAACATATACATACTTACATAGAAAGAAATAAAAGGATCATAACATTATCAGCAGTTAACTGTGGGTGGTAAAATTATGGAATTCTTTTTTTTCTTATAATGGTTCTTATTTTCAGTCACTTTCCACAATCAGGAAAAAAATGTCACTAGAAGAAGAAACCAAAAAAGAAGTGTAGAACTTTTTTTCCCATCAAAAGGGAACATGTTTGAGCATAATAAACGCCATATAGACCAAACTCACAACTAACATCATACTTAAAGGTGAAAAGCTGAAAGCTTTCCCTCTAAAATCAGGAACAAGTCAAGGAAACCCACTGTCTTCCCTTTTACTTAACACAGTATTGGAAGTCCTAGCCCAGTAATAAGAAAAGAAGTAAAAGACATCTAAACTGGAAGAAAAGAAGTAAACATGTAGCAATTTGCAGACGACATGGTATTCTAGAAGGAAAATCCTGACGTCTCCACCAAAAATTTATTAGAACTAATAAAAAATTCAGTCACCGACTCCATGGACATGAGTTTGAGTAAACTCCGGGAGCTGGTGATGGACAGGGAAGCCAGGCATGCTACAGTCCATGGGGTGGCAAAAAGTCAGATATGACTGAGTGGCTGAAATGAACTGAACTGAAATAAATTCAATAAAGTTGCAAGACATAAATTCATATACAGAAATATATTGTTTTTCTATACACTAATAATGAGTGACTTCCCTGGTGGCTCAGAGGGTAAAGAATCTGCCTGCAATACAGGAAACCCGGGTTTGATTCCTGGGTCAGGAAAATCCCCTGGAGAAGGGAATGGCTACTCACTCCAGTATTCTTGCCTTTGAAATCCCATAGACAGAGGAGACTGTCAGGCTACAGCTCATGGGATTGCAAAGGGTTGGGCATGACTGAGCAACTAAGCACAGCTGCACACTACTAAGGAACTATCAGAAACAGAAAGCGAGAAACCAATCCCATTTAAAATCACATCAAAAATAATAAAATACATAAGTATAAGGCATAAAATATGTAAGTATAAACTTAGCCAAAGAGGTAAAAGACCTATACTCTGTAAACTATAAAACCTCAATGAAGGAAACTGAAGATAACACAAAGAAATGCAAAGATATCCTGTGTTTTGGATTGGACAAATTAATAGTTAAGATGGCCATACTATCGAAAGCAATCTACTGATTTAATGCAACTTTTATCAAAATATCCATGACATTTTTCATAGACCTAGAACACATAATCCTAAAGTTATGCATGCATGCTCTCATGCCTGACTCTTTGTGACCCTATGGGCTGTAGCCCACCAGTCTTCTCTGTCCATGGCATTCTCCAGGCAATACTGGAGTGAGTTGCCATGTCCTCCTCCGGGGGATCTTCCCATCCCAGGGACTGAATCTGCATCTCTTACATCTCCTGCATTGGTAGGTGAATTCTTTACCACTACTCCCACCTGAGAAGTTCCCTAAAATTTATGTGAAACCTCAAAAGACTCCAAATTGCCAAAGCAGTCTTGAAAACAAAGAACAAAGCTGAAGATATGCTCCCTGACTTCAGACTATGCTACAAAACTATAGTAAAAAAAAAAAAAAAAAAAAGTGGTACTGACATAAAAACAGACGCAGAGATCAATGGAACAGAATAGAGGCCCAGAAATAAATCCACACACCTTATGGTCAGTTAATCTGTGACAAAGGAGGCAAGAAAAGACAATCTTTTCAATAAGTGTTGCTGGGAAAACTGGACACGTGGAAAAGAATGAAATTAGAACATTTTCTCACATCGTATACAAAAGCTCAAAATGGAGTAAAGACCTAAATTTAAGATCCGAAACCATAAAACTAGAAAAGGTAGTAGAATACTCCTTTATGTAAATTGTAACAATACATTTTTTGATCTGTCTCCTCAGGCAAAGGAAATTGGGTCTTCCCTTGTGGCTCAGCTGGGAAAGAATCAACCTGCAATGCAGGAGACCTGGGTTTGATCCCTGGGTTGGGAAGATCCCCTGGAGAAGGGAATGGCTGCCTACTCCAGTATTCCGGCCTGGAGAATTCTATGGACTGTAATATGGTCCATGGGGTTGCAAAGAGTCAGACACGACAGTATCTTTTTTGATCTGTCTCATAAGACAAAGGAAACAACAGCAAAAATAAACAAATGGGACCTAATCAAACTGAAAAACTTTTGCAAAGCAAAGGAAACCATCCACAGAACAAAAGGACAACCTACAGAAAGGGAGAAAATATTTGCAAATGTTATAACTGATAAGGAGTTAATATCCAAAATATATAAATAGCTCATATAATTCCATATCAGAAAAAGAAGAATGTAAGAAGAGCTGAATAGAAATTTTTCCAAAGAACATATACAGATGGCTAATAGGAACATGAAGATATTCAGCATCATTAATCATCAGAGAAATACAAATGAAAACCATAATGAGATATCACCTCACATCTGTCAGAATGGCAGTTCCCAAACAGCAAGTGTGAGTAAGAATGTGAAGAAAAGGAAACTCTAGTACACTGTAGAAATATTAATTGGAGAAACTACTAAGGAAACAGTATGGAGATTACTCAAAAAATTAAAACTAGAACTACCATACTATCCTCCAATTCCCTCCTGAGTATATATTTAAAGAAAACTAATAAACAAATTAAAAAAAGCATTATTTACAAAAGCCAAGATATAGAAGCAACCTAAGTTTTCATCAACAGATGAATGAACAGAGAGAAATGGTATATATGTAATGAAATATTACTCAGCTGTGAAAAAGAATTCAGTTTTCCTATTTGCATCAACATAGATGGACCTGGAAGGAATTATGCTTAGTAAAATAAGTTAGAGGAAGAAAAATACTTAATGGTATCATTTGTATGTGGAATTTACAAAAGATAAAACAAATGCATGAGTATAATAAAACAGAAAGACTCACAAATATAAAGAACAAACTAGAGGTTACCAGTAGGGAGAGGGAAGGGGCAAAGGGTAGGATGGTGGTAGGCAATTGTTAAGAGGTAGAAACCACTGTGTATAAAAGAAACAAGCTACAAGAATATAATGCACAGCACAAGACATATAGCCAATATTTTTCAATAGCTTTACATGAAGTATAATCTTTAAAAATATTGAATCAGTATGCTGTATACCTGAAATTAATATAATATTGTAAATCAACTGTACTTCAATAAAAATAGCAGGTCACTTTACAAAAATAATAAGAAATTTTTTGAACTTGAATGGATGCTAAAAGGAGTTTTACAAGATTCTGATAGTTCACTTTTTAAAAAACATTTGAAGTTTTACTTATAGAAGTTTTGTATATGCATATAAACACTCCTATGCATAAACCATTTACATACTTCTTGTCCCCAAGGCAGCTGTCAAGATCCATGATTTGTACCATGTTCCTTAGGTCTATGAGGGCAGCTGAATTGTCTCTGTAGTCTCCCTGTAGTGCTGCATCTCTTTAGAACCTAGTGCTACATTAATTCATTCATTGAAGGAAGCTAATTGGTAAAACATTTTGCATAGTCAGAAATGTTCTGAATGAGAGTCTCTATGTCCCTTAGCTACAAACATTCATTTCTCACTGGTCTTTCAGATATTGGTTGAAATTCACGGAGACTCCAGTATCTGGCTTCTAATAGGAAGCTCAGACTTTACTTGATTTATTTGCTCCTGTGCCTCCACTTTTAACTCTCATGCTGGGTGAAGGGAACCTTAGACACTGGAGGCAGCCTGCTGGCTTGGTTGCTGGCTGGCTTGGTTGGGCTCAGAGCCCTACCAACTTCTGTCCTAATGCTTTATGTTCTTTGGCTTCAGTTTTCTGATTTCCAAAGTCCAGGATACATGGGGGATTGCAACAATTTATGTAAAGTGCCTGAATCATGGAATAAATTTTCAGCTGTTTTTTATGCAGATGTTCATTTAATCAATACATAATCCTTTTTCTTTTCCTTCATCAGATATTTTGAGCATGTGGAAGATTTTATATTATCTGAATCAGAGTTAGGCTGTGTTTAATGTTTGTGTATCTGTAGGTATCAGAGGCTCTGATTTCCTCTAAAGTCTTTTTTTTTCCCTTCTCTTGTCTTCAGACTACCCTAAAAACATCTTCCCAAATAAGAGTCTGTCTTAAAGCCCAGTTAATTGTAATCTACTCTCAGTTCAGCATGCTAGGGAGTTTCACACTAGCAGGTAATGATAAGGTTACTGGTGATGCAATGAGTGGTTTTCTTAACTAAAATACAACAGGAAACTGCAAAAGATGAAGTGAAAAACAGTCATGAATGCATCCTCAGGCAGATCAAATTTGAAAAGAGTACCTAAAAGAAATGAAGGACCTGGAAATTTATTCTCTCAAATACTTTGTGTACATGTTCCCTTGAAAAATCTTTGCATGCCCTCCATTTTGACTTTGTTCTTAAATTTTACATTAGGGAAGTCCTGGGTTGATAGGAAACAGAAGCAAAGCCTTCAGAGCTCTTCTGATTGTGAGGAGAACATTCAGGAACTAGGAGGTAAATGTTCATTTCTCTTCCTCTGCATCCAGAACCTTCAGAGGGGAGAGAGAGGACATAGAAATACTGGGATTAGTGTTGGAAGAGAATGTGGGGCCAAGTGGCTGCTCCCAGAAAAAGCTGGAGGGTGAGAGAGGGTTTCTGGCAGAAACCCTATAAAAGTTTTAGAAGAGTTTTAGAGGTTGTCACTTGCTCTGAGTGATGGGAACTGGAGGGATACACGCAGTGCAGGCCTCCTAGCATTGCCAAAGACAGCTAATTTGCAAGAGAGACAAGAGGGGATACAAAGATGCCTTTCCTATTGCCATGAAAGTAAAATTCCCCTCCTCACATCACATACAACACCAAACCAGAACAGACAGTTTTTTTAAAGACAGGATTCAGTTTATGAGCCTGAAATAAAATTAACACATTAAGCTAAATATTTCTCCCCACCTCTTACCTACACCCTGTGGTAAGGGACCCAAAAGAAAGATCAGATCACTTTAGTCACAAGATATAAATGAACTCTATGTCCTCTGCACATTTAAATATAATGAATACAGTTACATACCTAATATGTAGCTATTTTTTATTCATACAAGCCTGTAAGTATATCAGACCTTTTCTTTTATTTAAACATCTCAAATTACTGGCCTTTTAGGGGAAAAACCTGATCTTTTATCATTTGCAAATACTTTCAAATACTTTTGGGCATCTAAGGTATGTGTAACACCTCACTCCACATTGACAAATTCTGATCTGGATCCCTAGTGTGGACCGCAGACCCAACATTGATTTCTACTAAAAAAAGTCAACTTGACTCTATAATCCCAACCTGGGCACTAGAACATGTCATCTGGTAGAAGCAGCTGATGGTCATAGTTCCTGTTATTAATTTCCTTCAACCTACCTCACATACACACTCTACAAAGAAAATCTACTGATTAGGCAAAGAGAAATTTTAAACTTACTGCAGCAAGAGAGCATATCTTTAACAAAACCAGTGGTTTCTCAAAAGAGGGGATTTAAGAAAGTATATTTACAGGATTTTTAAGGTTTGGGCTAGATAATCTGTGGTCAAGTCTATTAGGGCAGAGAATAGATATAGTTGTACAATTTGGGTTGATGGGCTAGTCGGTAGAGGGACTTCAAGGGAGCCTTGTAAAGCCTCGATAAATAAGCAATTTTAGTTATCTTCCAGGAGCAGATATTTTCTGGCCTCACTAGTTGACTTCAGACATAGGAAAGTATTCTTGGTCCCAATATTGTTTAATATAGTATCATTGGTTTCAGTGCTCATTAGTGTGAAAAGATAATTTTCAGGAAAAAGGAACAATCATGACTCTCAAACTGATATATAAATGAATATATTTAAAAGATTTATGTATAGTATTAAAATATTATTATTTTACTCATTTAATGAGAGAACCAGGCAGATGTTATTAATATAATCAGTTTTTTAAAAAAAGATAAAAGAGTGAGTATATATGGAGTAAAGGAATTGAATTGTAAATGGAGGCAAAACCTGTTTTTCTCTATCAGGGATAGGGAAGTCAACCAAAACTCTATTGGAGCAGACAGAATTTGCTTGTCTAGCAACTTAAAAGGAGCCATAAAATAGCCTAAAGACAATAAAACACTGGAGTTTGATTACTGAGAAGAATTGTATCATTTGTAGATTATATGGATATGCCACATGTAGATAATGCACAGTTTTCAATTTAAACACATTTTTTCTTCAATCATTGTCTTTTCAGAATATTAAAAAAAAATTTTATTGGCATATATTTGCTTTACTATGTGTTACTTTCTGCTATACAACAAAGTGAATCAGCTATATGTATACATACATCCCCTCCCTCTTGAACCTTCTTCCCACTCCCCCGCTCCCACACCTCTAGGCCATCACAGAGCACCAAGCTGAGCTCCCTGTGCTACGCAGGGGTTTATCGCTAGGAATCTAGTTTACACATGGTAGTGTATACATGTCTATGTTATCCTCGCAATTCGTCCCACCCACTGCTTCCTCCACTGTATCCACATGTCCATTCTCCATGTCTGTGTCTCTATTCCTGCTCTGCAAATAGGTTTATCTGTACCATTTTTCTCGCTTCCACATATATGTGTTAATATATTTGTTTTTCTCTTTCTGACTGACTTCACTCTGCATGACAGACTCTGTGTCTATCCACATCACTACGATGACCCAGTCTTGGAATATTAGTTCACATCCATCCCTTACATCTCCATCTCATCCATAATATCATTGCCACATGCCTTGTTGACAATAGAGCCCTTGTTTTGACTACATATCTGTGTCTATCCATCAAGTGTCTGTCAAAGAGAATAAGATTAATATAAGATCACTCATTCCTGATAAAGCTATATTTC
The DNA here is from genome assembly GCF_027580195.1 of Bos mutus. Lineage (NCBI taxonomy): Eukaryota > Metazoa > Chordata > Mammalia > Artiodactyla > Bovidae > Bos > Bos mutus. Next base: position 50,279,170 of record NC_091627.1, on the reverse strand, counting down.
CACTTTGCATTCCCAAATTGTCTTTAAAAATAATTTATTGTCAAAGCACAGGTTTCAGTGGCAAATCACGACAGCTTACTCACAGCTATACTAAGAAGGAGAAATGGAGAGGGCCCTGGCATGGAACCAGATACACCCACTAACACAGAAGAAGCCTAAAAGAAGACGTGTGACTTGACTGACAGCCAAGATTCAACTGGATGAGTAAAAGCAGTATCTACTGGGAACAGCAATTAGACCAAGTGCACCCCAAACCACACAGCTAGTTAGCCACAAAGCCTAGAATTCAAATGTTGGCCTGATTCCAGTGCATGCACTTTCCAGCTTATCTTTTATATTCTTTTTACTGTCTTTCATTTCAAACTTGATACTTTCTGTACCAATAAGAAGGCAGGTTCATTTGAAAGATTGTCTTATTGATTAAATCAACCTATCTCTAGCAAACATCTCCTTTACCATCCAGATAAGATGTACTTTATTCCGATCTATGAGCCCATTATTTGAGAACATCTCATTATGTTTAAAAAATCCAAATATCATTTATTCACATTAATTGCTCAGCCAGTCTACTTACCACTTGTGAAAGACGAGATTCATTAGATAAATAAATAGTTTTATTCAGGCTATTGGAATAGGAGCAGAGTTCAGTAGTGATGAACCTTTTAAATAAGAGGAAAGGGACCTGAAAATTTACAGAAGTGAAGTGAAAATCACTCACTCGTGTCTGACTCTTTGTGATCCCATGAACTATACAGTCCATGGAATTCTCCAGGCCAGAATACTGGAGTGGGTAGCCTTTCCCTCCTCCAAGGGAACTTCCCAACCCAGGGATTGAACTCAGCTCTCCTGCATTGCAGGTGGATTTTTTACCAGCTGAGTCACAAAGAAAGCCCAAGAATACTGGAGTGAGCAGCCTATCCCTTCTCCAGGGGAGCATCCCGATGCAGGAATTAAACTGGGGTCTCCTGCATTGCAGGCTGATTCTTTACCAACTGAGCTACCAGGGAAGCCTTTACAGAGACTTGTGGGAAAGGGAGTCATTCACGACATCTTCAAATCTGTGGGAGTGAGGAGGAAGAATGAAGACTAGTCTTATCTTAGAATATGTGAGGGCAGACTGATTATTTTTGGCTAGCCATTCCCCACTCTTACTGAATCATTAGAAATGGGCAATAGAGTATAAGACTGACAAGGGAAAAGAAGTGTTCCATCACAGACTGATTTGCCACACCAGATCTGCCCATGTGGAGCCAGTTCTGGGTAAGACACTTTGGCTGCCACACCTTGTTCTTCATGCCCAGACCAGACCATTTACAAATGTTCATGCTTAGCTGTTGTCCTTACTGTCTCATTTTATCCTAGCACTCTGTGGAAAGTTGCTATTGTTTCTCTGGGAGGGGATAACCCAGCTGATGAAAATTTGGGCTGCAGACTCAAATGATAGCCAAATCTGGTTCCAACTTCTTAGCAAATGTCATATTCCCATTCTGTTAAATGCCATATTCCCATTCTGTTAAATGCCGAAGAACTTTTTTTTTATTTTTTTGCAATTTCCCCAAGGCAGAGAGTGAATGGAAGTTTACTTCTGGTTCTCCCTTACTCTAAAGAGTAGGTTTATGTAGTTGCATCTTTAAAGAAGTGGGGTCTCCTGTTAAACCTCTACCTGAAGAAGGTTCTTGACTTTGAAGTTCTTATTCAGCTGTTATGAATTCTATACCCCTGAAGAGGGTTCTTGATCTTCATATAGCATTTACGAATTCTATAGTCATGCCTAAAGTCCCAAAGAAGTATAATGAAGGCATTCTCAGTTTTTCCTGTCTTACAAATGTCCTCAGGACCAAAATGGCTTAAATGCTCAGATTTCACATTTCACTTAGGTTTTGTCATAACAATTTCTTACCATTTTATAATCTGCTTGATAATTTTAGGAAGATTTAAAAAATAGATTATTAGGCATTTTTGGTTGTTTTTATTCAGAGGGTTGGTTCAAACAACGTACTCTTGACATATTACCAACATGGAATGTCCACTGGACCTTGAAAATGAATAGATGTAATATCATCATTGACTCTAGGGATATTTTCAGTTGCTAAGCAAAGAAAGGGAGAAGGAAATGGCAACCCACTCCAGTATTCTGGCCTGGAGAATCCCAGGGATTGAGGAGCCTGGTGGGCTGCCGTCTGTGGGGTCTCATAGAGTCGAACACGACTAAAGCGACTTAGCAGCAGCAGCAGCAGGCAAAAAAAGTACAATTAAGACTAACTTATACTATATGCGATAACATAACTAAAGATCCCAGGGATTAGGGTCACCTTCAGGAGTACTTTTACTAGGGTTCTGTATTTGTTTCTATGTTTTTTTGACTCTGCTCTCTTCAGTGTGCTGGCCTCATCCATTAGTCAAGATAAATGGTGAATAAAATGAATACTGAAAGTAACTGGTACCATATTTTCCTTGTTCACAGTTTGGGGGGAAATGCTTCTTCCAATACACACTGAATTTATCACTGTGTCTGGAACATTCAATTGATGCAGCTAGTTTAGTTAAATTAGAGTCCCCCAGAAGTTGGTGACATAATATTGCCATTTATATAACAAATTTGCCACACAAAGAGGAAGAAATGGATATCTGGCAGACAAAATGGTAGAGAAGTTAGGAGAGAAGAGTGGGAAAGCTTTGGAGTACTAAAGTCTGAGAGAAGAGAGCTAAAAGATTAAAAAGGTGCATAAGGAGTTTGCTGGGACTTACAAAGATAGATCTCATGATTTTGCTGAGGATTGGCTCTGTGTATCTTCACTGGATATTGAGAAGTAATTGCAATGAAATATACTAACACTATAACTCCAAGTCAGAGCCCTGCCTCTTATTGTATTTAAAGATACTGACTCAGAGGGATGGTATGGGGAGAGAGGAGGGAGGAGAGTTCAGGATGGGGAACACATGTATACCTGTGGCAGATTCATATTGATATATGGCAAAACCAATACAATATTGTAAAGTTAAAAAAAAAAAAATAAGAAAAAATAAATAAAGATACTTGTCAGTTTTTTTTTCCCCCCTTATTAAAACATTAAGAAACCATCACTTAATTGCCCAGTTTTACTTACCACAAGGTGCTTTTCAGGTCTTAGCACAGATCTGTGCCTCTTCTGGGAGGGAAGTCCAGTACTCAAGTACTCAATTCTAGAAATGTCCACAAAGTAAATAAATATTTGGCAAATGTATGATCAAAGAAGCAAAGAGAAGTAGAGGAGATTTTCCATTCTGATTGCTGTTTTTACAATTTAAAGACTGTTTTTAAAAGGAGATTTGAAGCTTCCTGCTGATTTTTAACTTTGGGAGATGCTGAAAAGGGAGTATTCTGAATGTTTCATGTCTATTGGGAGGAAAACAAGAAAGATCTGGGCATCCAAAACCTTGTACAGTAGGAATATTTGGAGACCTCAGAAATTGTTTCATCTACCTGAATCAGTTTTCATCTGAAAAATTATCGATGTGTTTTTATGTCCAAAATCAGACCATCTTCAGCTTTCCACGGTACACCATAAAAAGATTTCATAGGTAAATGTGTTCTCTTTGATTGTACTGCTCCAGTTTAAAACTCCACCAAGCAACAGAGACATCTCCACTGACAATGAAGATCGCTGTAGGAAAGAGGGACCCATGTTTAGTGAGCAACTGAATTTCACCATCAGTTCAGTCTTAACTGTTGAAAAGTGAATTACTATAATGAGCTCTTATACATGCAGGCAGATGAAAGAATGGTCACAGTGTGCTTGTTGACTACAGATTCCTCTGTACTTTAATCATCTCATTTGTAGCTAGACAGGTTTTCAGGACCCAACTATTTCATCGCCTCTCAAAGGGCCTGCTCAAGCTATCTAATACCGCTAACTAGTTATTCCAAACTGAAATTATAACAGTTGCCTGTTCATTATCATCTTTCATGGTTCTGGGTATTGACCAGGCTTAGTTAGACAGGTCTTGATTAGAATCTGAGTCATTTTGAGACGTTTTCTCTTGTGTGAAAAGATTCAGATATATATGGAGGCTGAAGAGCTGAGCTGCTTCAGAAATCACTCTCCGTGTGGTCTCCATGTGGTCTTTCCAGAATGGCAACTTAGAGTAGTTGACATCTTCCATGGAAGGGCTGCCCTGCATATGTTTGTGTCCTGAGAGAGATTTAGGCAGAAGTTGTATGGCTTTATAGTATCCAGCCTGGGCAGTCAGCCATGTCACTTCCAGTGCATTCAAACCATTACTGAACCAAACTTGGGTTCACTCACCCACTGCACAGCAAAGCCAATCCACTGATACCATGCCGTAGCGAAGGAAAGTGTAGCATTTATTGCAGGGTGTCAAGCATGGAGAATGGGAAGTTAATGCCCCCAAAGACCTGAAATCCAGAATATCTTTTAGGGAAGCGTTTTTAAAGGCAACATTTGGAATGAGGGTTGTAGCAAGTGGACTTCTGATTGGATGATGAGGTAACAGGGTGATGTTTGAAGAATCTTAATCATCAGCCTCTGGTTCTAATCAGCCTGGGGTCTATGTGCTTGTGGTCAGTATGCGGTCACTATCCTCATCCTGGGTGTGGCTCTCAGTTTCTGCAGAACAGTTCAAAGACATGCATCACATTGTATGTCTATCCTTTGAGGAGAAACTAGGACTATGTTTTACAATTGAACTAGTGTTTAAGCTATCCTTACTTTTCTTATTTACTGCTTTTCCTTTGTTTCAGCATCCCCTCACTTACTCAATTGCTTGATTCTATTCTTTGGAAATCAGGAAGGCCTAGAAGGCTAAAGTCTTTTTCTAAAAACAAAAAATAGGAGACATGGTGGTCTCTCATAACTGGAAGGGCCCTGATAGTATACTGCTCAGTTGCATAATCTTTAGAAGAATTGAGGCATTGAAGTCCATATTCAAGGGAGACAAATTAAACCCCACCTCATAATGGCTGGAATAGCCAAGATCTGTAGAATGCTTTAAATTATCCACCAAATTGTCATTCAACCATGAGAAATTTATTTTTTCAGTTGTGATGAGCTTTTCAAGCATCTTATATTTAAGGCAAAATAATTGTCAGAAAGAGCTTCATCCATTATCACTTCATTATTAACTGGGATTAGCATACAAATAAGCATTAAGCACCAGGAACATTAGGATTAACAGAAAAGACCCTGTGGGAGAAAGAGAGGACTTATATGAACATACCAAGGGAACAAATGTGGCTGGTTCTGATAGAGCTGCTCCCCCCAAAAAAATTAATAAAATGAAAGTCAGAGTGGCATTCCTGGGTTCTAGGTCCTGTTGTGCCATGGCTTCTTAGTGTGACCTTAGTTGGTAAGTCACTTCCCTTCTGGGGCCACTTTGTCCTCATTTGTAAAATATAAAATTGAATTAGATGCTTTCTAGGTCCCTTTCTAGTTCTGACATTCTTCAATCCCATTATTATTGCTTTAAATACTGAAACATTTCCTTAATAGGCAAGAAATTAAAAGTCTTGACACTTGGCTATTCATATCATCTGTGCCAACATTTAATGGGTTGAGATGAATCACTGAAGGTGAAAGACACCATAGCCAGGGCTGGGTGTCAGCCGAGACCTCATTCAGGAGGCAATGAAAAGAGACAACAAGCATATTCTATACAGTTCAGTTGAGATAGAAAAGAGGAAATGATCCCTGTAGGCTTTCACTGGACAAAGCAGTCTAAACTATTATATTGCTTTGTCTGATGATTAGATACTGCCTCCCAGTTTGATCATAGGAAAGGAGAAAGTGTTAATACAATCTAAGAGCACTCATTAGTGTAACTTAAGAGCAGAGAGTGCTTTGACCCTCCAAGGGAGAACTCCAAGCTTTAATGACCTTTGGTTCAGCAGTGTGGGACCCTTAATGAATTTTGGATAATCTAAGAACAGAAAAAATTTTGCACTTTATTGAAAAACTACACATGGTCCATAGCACCTCCTTCTGGGCAGTCTGGTTCCAGACCAGTTCACTATCTTTGAGCTGTTTCCTGCACCTCATTTTAAATTTCAGGTGACTGATGGCCTTGCCAGGAGAGTTTCTATTAATGTCTCTCCCCACTGTGGAAAAGTTATTTTGCATCCATTTATAGTTTGATTCCTTTACTCTGTATGTTTGTGCTTTTTGACATTTACCCTGAACTGTTTATTTTATGTTATATGAATTAACTAAAAATATTTAAAATGTGCTCATTTTGATATCTTTATGAAAGTAATGATTTTGCTATTTTCTGAAGATTATCATTTAACATAAGGTTGGACCTGAACTTAGCTTAAAATAGTGATTAGAAAGATATTTAAACTGTTTTCCTTTAGAAGTAAATAGGATTTTGGAGATTTGGAGATCTGATAGCTTTAGAAGAGGAGAGAACAGTCAAGGAAACCAAACAGGAAGGCCAATGATAAGGTACAGGTTGAAGTAGGAAAATGGGAGCTGGATGGTATAGAGTAGCATTGGGAAAGATGACTAAGAAGGCAAATGAGAAGTTTTACATGGAAGAGGGGAAGAAAAGAACATTAAAGGTACTTGGGTCTACTGCTAAACTATGTTGATCTGTGTTTGTGATGCTTCAGTGGGTCTTTATTTTATTACTCATTCATTTGCTAACAAATGATATTGCATTCATGACATTCTGGGAATGGAGTTTGGAGATGTATCGTGTGACAACAGGGATTCAGGTTGTAGCAAAGAAATAACCAAGAAAATCAGAAGCCCTCTAAAACTTATAGAAATGTTGAGGGGAGCTTTACTTACAATAGGAGTGGTGACTTTGAGCTATTCTACCATAACGTTAAAGGAAACAGTGACATTAGAAGTATGAAAGGTGTTCATGTTTAGGCAGCTGAAATGTAAGGAAAAGGGGAAGAGAAGACTTGTTATCTATAATGGTACTCTGAACAACCTTTCCTCTAAGGACAATGCACAAGGTGAAAACTTGAGAAAATCTGCTCGAAGGTCTTAAAGAGCTAAATGAGTTGTAAAGAATTAGTCAAGTGCAGAAGTAGCAGAGAGATGAGTGTGATATTGAGATCTCTTCAGTCCTGGGAATGTCAGATTATTCCAGAAAAGAGGTGACAGCAACATATGTGACAGCCTCTCAGGGCTGGGGCATCAAAACTTATAGTAAAGTTTTGTGCTTGAGTTTGGACCCAAAGGCTTATACCCCAGGACTCAGTAAACTGGAAGTTAGCCAACCTTACACTGCAGTCAGCCTCCAGTCACTGAGAGGCATAGAAAGGTGCAACATTTGAAGTTGGATTAGGGTGATCAGATTGTCAGTGGCCCTAGACATCTGATGGAAACAAATGAAACTCCCTATTGAGGAAGATAATCATGTTATACTCCAAGTTTTTTTATGATTGATTTTTATGATGTATCTTTTTAGAAATTTTGGAAAAGGAGATTTTCAATATGATAAACTGTACCTGCTGCTGCTGCTGCTAAGTCACTTCAATCATGTCCGACTCTGTGCGACCCCATAGACAGCAGCCCACCAGGCTCCCCTGTCCCTGGGATTCTCCAGGCAAGAACACTGGAGTAGGTTGCCATTTCCTTCTCCAATGCATGAAAGTGAAAAGTGAAAGTGAAGTCGCTCAGTCGTGTCCAACTCTTAGCGACCTCATGGACTGCAGCCTACCAGGCTCCTGCGTCCATGGGATTTTCCAAGCAAGAGTACTGGAGTGGGGTGCCATTGCCTTCTCTGAAACTGTACCTACCTAAGCCTAAACAAAATCAAAGAAATAGAGCAAAATTGTGCTAAATAGTGAAAAATTGTACCAGTTATGAATTCAATTATTTGCAGCTTAAGTTGATAGAGGTTTATTTATCTTACCTAATCGGAGAAGGCAATGGCACCCCACTCCAGTACTCTTGCCTGGAAAATCCCATGGGCAGAGGAGCCTGGTAGGCTGCAGTCCATGGGGTCGAGAACAGTCGGACATGACTGAGTGACTTCACTTTCACTTTTCACTTTCATGCATTGGAGAAGGAAATGGCAACCCACTCCAGTGTTCTTGCCTGGAGAATCCCAGGGACGGGGAAGCCTGATGGGCTGCCGTCTCTGGAGTCGCACAGAGTCGGACACGACTGAAGCGACTTAGCGGCAGCAGCAGCAATCAGAAGTCTGGAAATTGGTAATTACTGGTTCCGTGGTTCAGAAGAAACAGGGCCATTGCCATTTGTAATAGGATAAGATAATATAATGGTTAGGAACACAGATTCATCCACTAACAGCCTTGGTTCAAATTTTGACCCCACTATTTCTTAGTTTTGTGACCTCGAACAAACCCTTTCATCAGTTTGATCTTTTTCACTTATAAAATAAAGAAAATAATAGCTATCCTCAGGCCTATCGCAATGTTAAAAGGGCTAATATATGAAAGTCACCTAGAACAATATCTGGCCCATAGTAATTGTTACTTGTATGCTTATGCTCAGTCACTTCAGTCATGTCCAACTCTTTGTGACCCCATGGACTGTAGCCTGGCAGGCTCCTCTGTCCATGGGGTTTTCTCATCAAGAATCCTGGAGTAGGTTGCCATTCCCTGCTGCAGGGGATCTTCCTGACCCAGCAATCGAAACTGTGTCTCCTACATTGAAGGCAGATTCTTTACTGTTGAACCACCAGGGAAGCCCAACTGCTACATAAGCATTAGCTATTCCTACAGGTTTAATTATATGTTCCCAAAATTCATATGGGCTTCCCAGGTAGCACTAGTGGTAAAGAACCCACCTGCCAAGGCAGGAGATGTAAGAGATGCAAGTTTGATCCCTGGTTCTGGAAGATCCCCTGGAGAAGGAAATGAAAACCCACTGTAGTATTCTTGCCTGGAGAATCCCATGAACAGAGGAGCCTGGAGGGCTACAGTCCATAGGGTTATGGGGAGTTGTACACAACTGAGGCTACTTAGAACAGACACAAAATTCATACATTGAAGCCCTAATCCCCGAAGTGAATTGATTTTGGTGATGGAGCATTTGGAAGGTAATTAGGTTTAGATGAAGTCAAGAAGGGGAGGTCTTTCTAATAAGATTAGTGCCTTTATAAGAGAACAGATTGCTCTCAATTAAGACTACAGTGGGAAGGCGACTGCCTACAAGTCAGGAAATGAACTCTTACTAGGAACCAAATTAGCTAGAACTTTAATCTTGAATTCTCAGCTTTCAGAGCTGTGAGAAATAAATGTCTATTGTTTAAGCCTCTGGCCTATGCTATTTTGTTATAGTAGACTGAGCAGACTAATACAGCTAGGATTGTATTAATATATATTTTATGCTACTCATTCTATAGCAACAAAAAGGCTGCTGAACTCCAATAATTACATCTGCATTCCAGCTACAAAAAGGGAAAATAAAAAGAGAAAGATAATGCCAGTTGCAATGAAATCTTTTCATCAGGAAAGCAAAAGCTTTCCTAGAAATCTCACATAGAAAACTTTCCCTTACATCTTGGGAAAAACTGGGATAAGTTCAGTTCAGTTCAGTTCAGTTGCTCAGTCATGTCTGACTTTTTGTGACCCCATGGGATGCAGCATGCCAGGCCTCCCTGTCCATCGCCAACTCCTGGAGATTGCTCAAACTCATGTCCATTGAGTCCGTGATGCCATCCAGCCATCTCGTCCTCTGTCGTCCACTTCTCCTCCCGCCTTCAATCTATACCAGCATCATGGTCTTTTCAAATAAGTCACTTCTTTGCATCAGGTGGCCAAAGTATTGGAGTTTCAGCTTCAGCATCAGTCCTTCCAATTGAATATTCAGGACTAATTTCCTTTAGGATGGACTGGTTGGCTCTTCTTGCTGTCCAAGGGACTCTCAAGAGTCTTTTCAAACACCACAGTTCAAAAGCATCAATTCTTTGGCACTCAGCTTTCTTTATAGTTCAACTCTCACGTCCACACATGACCACTGGAAAAACCATAGCCTTGACTAGAGGGACCTTTGTCGACAAAGTAATGTCTCTGCTTTTTAATATGCTGTCTAGGTTGGTCATAACTTTTCTTCCAAGGACCAAGTATCTTTTAATTTCATGGCTACAGTCACCATCTGCAGTGATTTTGGAGCCCCCCAAAATAGTCTGTCACTCTTTCCTCATCTATTTCTCATGAAGTGATGGGACCAGATGTCATGATCTTAATTTTCTGGATGTTGAGTTTTAAGCCAACTTTTTCACTTTCGTCTTTGACTTTCATCAAGGGACTCTTTAGTTCTTTTTCGCTTTCTGCCATAAAGGTGGTGTCATCTGCATATCTGAGGTTATTGATATTTCTCCCAGCAATCTTGATTCCAGCTTGTGCTTCATTCAGTCCAGCATTTCTCATGATGTACTCTGCATAGAAGTTAAATAAACAGGGTGACAATATACAGCCTTGACATACTCCTTTCCCGATTTGGAACCAGTCTATTGTTCCATGTCCAGTTCTATCTGTTGCTTCTTGACCTGCATACAGATTTCTCAGGAGGCAGGTCAGGTGGTCTGGTATTCTTACCTCCTGAAGAATATTCCAGAGTTTGTTGTGATCCACATAGTCAAAGGCTTTCGTATAGTGAATAAAGCAGAAGTAGATGTTTTTCTGGAACTCTCTTGCTTTTTCCATGATCCAGCAGATGTTGGCAATTTGATCTCTGGTTCCTCTGCCTTTTCTAAAACCAACATTCATGGTTCATGTACTGTTTAAGCCTGGCTTGGAGAATTTTGAGCATTACTTTGCTGGCGTGTGAGATGAGTACAATTGTGTGGTAGTTTGAGCATTCTTTGGCATTGCCTTTCTTTGGGATTGGAATGAAAACTGACCTTTTCCAGTCCTGTGGCCACTGCTGAGTTTTCCAAATTTGCTGGCATGTTGAGTGCAGCACTATCACAGCATCATCTTTTAGGATTTGAAATAGCTCAACTGGAATTCCATCATCTCCACTAACTTTGTTCATAGTGATGCTTCCTGAGGCCCACTTGACTTCACATTCCAGAATGTCTGGCTCTCAGTGAGTGATCACACCATCATGATTATCTGGGCCATGAGGATCTTTTTTGTATGGTTCTTCTGTGTATTTTGCCACCTCTTCTTAATATCTTCTGCTTCTGTTAGGTCCATACCATTTCTGTCCTTTATTGAGCCCGTCTTTTTATGAAATGTTCCCTTGGCATCTCTAATTTTCTTGAAGAGATATCTAGTCTTTCCCATTCTGTTGTTTTCCTCTATTTCTTTGCATTGATTACTGAGGAAGGCTTCTGATCTCTCCTTGCTGTTCTTTGGAACTCTGCATTCGCATCGGTATATCTTTCCTTTTCTACTTTGTCTTTTGCTTCTCTTCTTTTCATATCTATGTAACGCCTCTTCAGACAATCATTTTGCTTTTTTGCATTTCTTTTTATTGGGGATGGTCTTGATCCTTGCCTCCTATACAATGTCACGAACCTCCATCCATAGTTCATAAGGTACTCTGTCTATCAGATCTAGTCCCTTGAATCTATTTGTCACTTCCACTGTATAATCGTAAGTGATTTGATTTAGTTCATACCTGAATGGTCTAGCGGTTTTCCCTACTTTCTTCAATTTAAGTCTGAATTTGGCAATTAGGAGTTCATGATCTGAGCACAGTCATCTCCCAGTCTTGTTTTGGCTGTCTGTATAGAGCTTCTCCATCTTAGCTGCAAAGAATATAATCAATATGATTTTGGTATTGACCATCTGGTGATGTCCATGTGAAGAGTCTTCTTTTGTGTTGTTGGAGGAGGGTGTTAACTGAGATAAGCCCTGAGTAATCACTGAAAAAGATGAAAGTTGATGGTATGACTTATTCTCTCATTGGAGCAGGACTAGGGAACTCTACATTTACCTCAAAGACTCAGAGTTCTACTAGCAGGGCTAGTAGAGGTGGCAGAGGAGAAGAACTTTGAGGGTAGAGATAGCAAAGTCTATTGTATATACTGTATGTTTCTCTTTGCTATGTAGAGAAAAATAGTGTGTTTTGATGGAAAACCATGCATCCTATAGAGCATTTTCTTCTTGATTATCTGATATTGATTCTTTAGGAGTTATTTTACAACTCTATAAATTTTAGATACTTGTTACAATGCAAAAATAATTAATGCCTGTGGACTTGCAAATGAACTCTGTGCATTGGCAGATTTTCTCTTAGGCAAAACAAGTTCTATTTCCCATTTGAATTCTCATTTCAATATTCCTGAAGCATAAATTTATCTGTTCTTTAGGTTCACTTTTTTTTCTGGAGTCTGCCGTGAACTTTATTATTTTTTTTTTAATGGAATAAAATTTCTTTACAATGCTGTGTTAGTTTCTGCTCTATAACTTCATGAATCAGCTATATGTATACATATATCCCTTTCCTCTTGAGCCCACCTCCTAATCTCCTATTCTACACATCTAGGTCACCACAGAGCACCAAGCTGAGCTCCCTGTGCTATGCAGCAGCTTCTTGCTAGCTATGTGATTTACGGAGAAGGCAATGGCACCCCACTCCAGTACTCTTGCCTGGAAAATCCCATGGGCAGAGGAGCCTGGTAGGCTGCAGTCCATGGGGTCGCTAGAGTCGGACACGACTGAACGACTTCACTTTCACTTTTCACTTTCATGCATTGGAGAAGGAAGTGGCAACCCACTCCAGTGTTCTTGCCTGGAGAATCCCAGGGAAGGGAAGCCTGTTTGGCTGCTGTCTATGGGGTCGCACAGAGTCAGACACGACTGAAGCAATGCAGTATCAGCAGTGTAGCTATGTCAATGCTACTCTTTCAATTCCCCCCACCCCACTCCTTCTCCCGCTGTGTCCACAAGTCCGTTCTCTATGTCTGTGCCTCTATTCCTGCCCTGCAAATATGTTCATCATTTCCATTTTAGATTCACTATTGAACTGGTTGCAACATTTTATTTGTTTCCTCATTAATAAGCTAAATAAACTCTTTAACATTGTAATCTTTACATGTCTGTATGACTCATGATTTTACTTTTTTCTTGAAAATTATATTTTAAGAGCTAGAAAAATCTACATCTTTAAATGCCACACTTTGATTATTATTATTTTTTAATCTCAGGTACTAACACCATTTCTAAAACCTATTAGGAGCTCATTTAACACTTGATGAGTGGATAGATGAAGGAATAGTACCAGTTATTTAAAAGCAATGAAGTTCTATTTTAGATTAACTGTTAATTAAATGTCTGGAGGAAGGCATGGCAACCCACTACAGTATTCTTGCCTGGAGAATCCCATGGACAGAGGAGCCTTGCAAGCTATATAGTCCATAGGGTCTCAAAGAATCAGACATGACTGAAGCAACTTAGCACACATTTATTAAATGGCTATAGTTGATGGAAATATTTCTTAATAATATGCTATTCTTTTTCACCTTTTGACTTATTAACCAGTTAACAATATCCTACTGTATAAATCTCTTCAGGGATAAAACACTCTTAAAAGCACTAATATGGTTTTATTATCTGAGATGAATTTTTTTGTGACTTAAGTTTATGAAATAGCATATGATTTAGATTTTCAGAAGGAAGCACATGGTGTGTACATAGAATTAAGGTTTTTGTTTCTTACCTGCTGCCATTGTTTATTGATGATCAACCTTCTTATTATGAAAGCAATTTATAGTTATTGTAATCAAATATTCAAAAATACAAATGCAAATTTAATATCTTTATCTTTTCCCAAGTTTCACACACTCAGCTTGGTATAGATCCTTTCATGCCTTTTTTTCCGAGATCTGAGATTTGGGTTAAAATATTTGCACCTCCATTTTCTAACTTTGTAGTCTTCATCAGATTGGTTAACATATCTGAACTTCAGTCTTTGTGTCTTTAAAAAGGAGATAACCTTCCCAGACAAGGTTTACACAAGGATCCACATGAGATGATGTAAGTAAAGCACAACACTATCTGATTTACCATGGACTTTGTTAGGGAAATTAAGAAGATAGTCTTGTTTAGGCTTCAGAGACAAGGCAGAGCAGGCCTCTGACCTTGCTTCCTAACTACCTGGATACTTCCCTGACTGTGAGTGCCCTGACTGCCTCCTGTGAGTGCAAGTCTTGCACCATAGATAAGATAGGCAAGGAATCTTGAGATTTTTGATCTCCTGGAAGGATCTGGCCAACCAATACCAGGGCTTAAAATATTCCAAGTTTTACAAAGCAAAACAAACAGCATTAACATGAAACTGTTAGGGGAAACACACTGACTGAAACTGCCCACCCTGGCCAGGCACCATAGTAACCATGTGCATGAGTTGTTTTATGACAGGAGGTCCTGGTAAGGAACAGGGAACTAATAAGCCACCACCAACCGGAAGAGTTCAGGAAAGGTCAAAAGGAGACACCACGTGTCTGACCACCTCCCAGAATCCTTCTCACTGGCATCCATCTTGGCTGAGCAAGGTGTGCACCACCAGGAAGGACTCTGAGTCAGAATGATTGGCTGAAGACAACCTGGAAACTAATTCCATCACCATAAAACACGAGATTGTGAGCCACATGGCAGAGCTGTTCTCCTGTGTTCCCTTACCCTACTGCTCTTTCCCCAGGTGGCCTTTGGAAATAAAATCTCTTGCTTTGTCAGCACATGTGTCTTCTTGGACAATCCATTTCAAAGTGTTAGATAAGAACCCAGTTTTGTGTCCTGGAACGGGTCCCCCTTCCTGCAACAAAACCAGAACTGAAATTTGCTCACAGATTCACAACAATATCAGTTTGCATCCTGGGATTTTAAATGGGAACGCGAACCGTAATTTTTGATGTCTCACCTACAGAACAGAGGTGCTACTTGGGACCTTTTCCCAACTGGGACTCCAGATGTGCTGTGTCAGGGGACTTCCCAGTGCTGTTTAAGTCTGTATGTTGGATAAAACGCAATCTATTGAAAGTAAGCTAGATAATTCTCTAATAAATATTTGTATTGTTTACTTGTATATAATGAGTGGTTTTTTGGTTAACAAATCCTTTGAACCTGAGACAAAAGTGAAAACTTTCTGCAAACAGACTCTCAACAAAAATTAACATTTAGCACCAAAAAACAGGAATGACCCAAAATTCTTGCTGACAAGCTTTTTCTTTTGGATTTCTTTAGATTTACAGTTATCATTTTACATTGTAAAAAGAAATTAGTCAGTTAGAGATTGAATATTCAAATGGCTAACAGCTAGCTCATACACGATAATAGAACTTTCATTGCAATTTCTGCAGCAGTGAACCTGGGAAGCCAAACCACAGCCTCCACAGTAATCAGCCCACAACAGTTAAGATCAATGACTGCCAGGTTCCCTATTTTTTGCCCAGCTTCTAGTTGAAGACCAATCAGGAAGGCTAAATGTGCTTTACAAATCAATCAGATATGAGACACCACTTCTTATTAGTCCACCTCCAGGTTACAGTGCATGCAACTTCCAATCAGGGCATTCCTAAGCTGTCCCTGTTTTTCACCATACGGCTTTCCTATCCTAGCTCTTCTAAGAGTAAGGAAAGCGGTTGACTTCCTTGCTATGGCAAACTATGAATAAACAGTTTGTGTTTGTTCTAATTTAGTGAACTTTATTTTCTTGCAGTGCATATCTCTGACTGAGGAAGCAGAGGAAGGAGAGACAATGTGATTCCTAGCACTTTGTATGTTTCAAGGTACAAAGGAATGAAAACAAAAGTTTTTTCCTATGGGCTTGGTATTCATAAGTGGGTGGAGAATCAGATCCAGAGAAAGAAAACAAACCTTGCAATGATGAGAGAAAGAATCTGGAGAAGAGGGATGCTGATAGCACCAAGATGAACTCAACCATCTCACTGTCTTATTCTAAACATATAAACCAGAGACATAAGAGATGCTGAGAAGAAATTAAGAAGTATGCATTCCAAAACAAGAATCTGACCACAACAAAAACAACAAAGTAGCTGAACACACAAAACATACAGAACAAAACACACAGAACATACAGCCTTTGCTGAGTTGGTGGAATTTCCACTTCCCTGCACTATAATGAATTTGCTTTGCAAAGAAGTGAAATAAGTTAGCACATAAAGTAAATATGTTTACAAATTTCAGAGAAACTTCAAAAAAAGTTCCTAATGTTATTCAATTCTTTATCATGGACCAAAGCAAAATGTTTATTAACTGCAGGGCACTCACAGGCAATCATTAAAATCATGGAAAAGATCATTTTCAGAAAAAAGGTAAAATTAAACTCTCATAGTGATTAAAGGCATGTGAAAATTTTTATTTTACTCAGATAATATGAGGGAACCAGGCAGAAGTTATGTCCAATTCAAAGGAAAAGTCAAAACAACCCAGATTTATGTATAGGGATAAAATAAATATTGAGATGAATTGCAAATGGGATAAAGTAAATCACAAATGAAACT
The DNA here is from genome assembly GCF_027580195.1 of Bos mutus. Taxonomy (NCBI): domain Eukaryota; kingdom Metazoa; phylum Chordata; class Mammalia; order Artiodactyla; family Bovidae; genus Bos; species Bos mutus. Next base: position 50,262,775 of record NC_091627.1, on the reverse strand, counting down.
GTTTTGTCTTTTCCAGACTGGTGGGGGTGGGATGAGGAGTCAAATCACTGCTAGACAGTGATATATTTCTATGCACACATATATGTTTATTATTTATACATAATAATACATGTTATGGGCTTCCCTGATGTCTCAGTGGGTAAAGAATCCACCTGTAATGCAGGAGACACAGGAGATGTGGGTTCGATTCTGGAGTTGGGCAGATTTCTTGGAGGAGGGCATGGCAACTCACTGCAGTATTCTTGCCTGGAAAATCCTATGGACAGAGGAGCCTGGTAGGCTACAGTCTATAGGGTCACCAAAGATTTGGCATTACTGAGCAGCTAAGCACACACATACACATATGTTATATACATATAATGTTTATAATATATATAACAGGATTCCCTCTCTATTCAAAAATAGAGCATTCCTATGAAAACTTCTGTGAGCCAAAATAACATTAAGCAAAGAAGCAATTACCTTAAGACTCATCTTGCTGATGGAGGCACAAAATAAATCAAGGTAAAGCACAGATGCTCAAAGACAGTCCAAATTTTTGTGGCTTGATGCTATTACTGAGCCAAACTTGGGTCAGCTCACCAGAGTGCAGTAAAGCCAATCTACTGACACCAGGCTGTGGTATAGAAAAGTACAGTGCTTATTGCAAGGCAATCAACATGGGGCCAAGCAAGGAGAATTGGCAGCTCATGCTCAAAAGACCCACACTCCCTGATGGTTCTTGGGGAAAGGCTTTTAAAGGCGAGGTGAGGGAGAGGTTCGCAGGATGCTTGATCAGCTTGTACCTACTCTGATAGGTTGGTGACAGGGTAACAGGATGGTATTTTGGGAGTTACATCATCAACCTTCTGGTTCTGACTGGTCTAGGGTCATCAGTTGACTTCTTACACCTGGTAGGAGTTTTAATCTCTGCAAAACAACTCAAGAATATGGCTAAGGATATTATCTATAGCCCTTGAAGAGAAATTGAAGGTCCTTGACTTTATTATTATTTTGTCTTGCTTGAATGTTTTCCTTTGTTTCTTCATTTTCTCATTTCTTTGATTAAATTTGATCTCTGGAACTCAGGGGAGGGTATAGGAGACTTTAGCTTTTAAGAAAACATGAGGCAAGGGACATGGGATTCTGCTCCTGGGAAGACTCCACAGGGTCCTGCTTGGTTTCAATGCTGTGATGCTGAGTGTGGCTCCCAGGAAGGAGCTTGGTGGTGCCACTCTCTCCTCTGGTGGTCAGTGCTTCTATAATGGCTCACAACAAAACCAATGTTGTTTTTGCTTTGCACCTCTTTTGAAAAAGCAAAAATCCTCTTCAAGTTTCTTTCAGTTACAGAAAACAGGTATGAATGTAGGTCTTTCATAAAAGCAAAGTGGTGTAAAACAAAGTTTAAAAAAGTGGGGGATACCTGTATTTAAAAGTTACAAAGAGTTGCAAAAGAGCTCAAAGACCTGACAATGAACAGGGCTAGAATCTGACAATCCAAATAATATGCTATGGATGATATAATACATAGTCTTCTATCGAAAGAAAACAAATTTTCTACAATATATAATTTTAAGAAAGTGAAATTCACAGGGTTAATAGAGGCAGAAATTCAACAATTTCTGAAAAGGCACTGAGGAGCAAGAGTTTGACTTCAGTCTATTTCTTGGAGCTACTCAACTAGAACTGTTAAAAACAGTTGGTACTCTACAAATACTAAAAATTCTAATGTGTCTCTTAAAAGGCCTTAGAGGACCACATTCCAAACTGTATATACATAAAACAAAGTCCACTTCCCTGCTCCTGCCCACCCCTGCATCCGTGTGTGTGTGTGTGTGTGTGTGCTAGTCCTCAGTCATGTCTGACTCTTTGCAACCCCATGGACTGTAACCACTGGGCTTCTGTCCTTGGGATTCTCCAGGGAAGAATACTGGAGTGGGTCGCCCTTCCCTTCTCCTGGGTCCTGCATTTCTGCTGCTGCTGCTGCTGCTAAGTCACTTCAGTCGTGTCCGACTCTGTGCAACCCCATAGACGGCAGCCCACCAGGCTCCCCCGTCCCTGGGATTCTCCAGGCAAGAACACTGGAGTGGGTTGCCATTGCCTTCTCCAATGCATGAAAGTGAAAAGTGAAAGTGAAGTCACTCTGTCGGGCCCAACCGTTAGCGACCCTATGGACTGTAGCCCACAAGGCTCCTCCATCCATGGGATTTTCCAGGCAAGAGTACTGGAGTGGGGTTATTATTTATGTTTTATAATTTAGGCTCCAGGACTTTTCTTTAGTGATATTTAGTGAATCACCTTCATATACTGTGCTTTCTTTTTCTGCTAAGGATTCAGAGATGATAAAACTTACTCTTTCCTCAGATAACATTACCCACCCCTCTTATCACACTCAGACCTGATTGAAAAAAAAAAAAAAAAAAAATGATGACCAGCATAAATGCATTGAGATCCCTGGGTTAGGAAAGTACCACAAAGACCTGCTGATACTACAGTGTTCAACTTTCATTCTTCTGATTCTATGCATGTAACAGTGTTTGTCTCCTGCTTTTGAAACAAGAAGCACACACTAGGATGGGAAAAATGGAAGCCCTTCATACTATTAGGACATCATTGAGAAGAGTCAGGATGACTCATGGTAGGAAAGTGAGGGATACGGATTATAATAGGCATACATGCCATAAGGCTTTGTTCCCATCAAAGTTCAATCAGCCAAAGACCACCAGAGATCAGCTTTCAGTTGGGCAGAATCAAATATAATGACTCCAAGCACTGATGTAGGGTGCCCCCAGGTAACTATTTGCTGCTGTCCAAGAGGGAGGAGAAAGCATCTTTGATTAGATTTGGGGTCCTGCTGGAGGATTCTGAGAAGGGTCTCATTTCTGCATATCTGAGGTAGGATTAAGAGAAGTAGTAATTAACAAAAGATACCCATGGCAGATTCATGTTGATGTATGGCAAAACCAATAAATATTGTAAAGTAATTAACCTCCAATTAAAATAAATAAATTTATATTAAAAAAAAAAGATTCAATGCTATTAGGATAAAAAGGAAGCTGTCTCCCCAGTAACAGGAATAGCAAACAGCTCCAGAACTGCCAGTAAGAAAGCAGTAGTCAAAGAGGGAGTCATTTGTACTATTAAAAACTTCTCAGAAGCACATTTGTGAGGTACTTTGAAGAAAGAAGCTTAAATTCTCATGCATACCAACTCATAGTTCCTTCTTCTTGGTGGCAATTCCAAATGGCTATGTTATCTTTTGGAGGAGGGCATGGCAGCCCACTCTAGTATTCATGTCTGGAGAATCCTACAGACAGAGGAGCCTGGTGGGCTACAGTCCATAGAGTTACAAAGAGTCAGTCACAAAGAGTTGCATGACTGAAGCAACTGAGCATGCACACACACACATGTCATCCTAAGCAGTGCTATTCAAACAATCCAAAAGAAAAAAAAAGGGGGAAAGGGAGATTTCACAAAATGTTTCAGGGTTTGTTGGGTTACAGAAGTGGAACAATATCCTCTGAGAAATTATGAAACAAAAACTAACATCTCTGATTCTACTGCAAAGCACAGTCCTTGAGTTTTCCTAAAACAGAGGTGGTTGGATATTTTTTTCCAGATGCTTTGGATTTCTCTAAAATGTGAAGCAGAGGCAGCCTCAGTGATAAGTTCAGGGACAAAGCTTGCATACTTAGGGTAGGCAGCGCTGCCTGTGCTGAGGCTTGAGTCTTAGTCACTTGAAAGTTTGGGCACCTGAGTTGGAAATCAGCAGTGGACTGCAGAGAAGCCACTGACACTGTATCACTGTGGCAATATGTTTACTATAGGAATTAAAGATTCCTATAAAATATCTTGAAATCCACCACCTGACCTCTACCCCATTTGGAGGATTGGGTTTGTCAGTCAGAGAGAAGACCAATAACCTGGGATAAGCTTATTGGATCTGGGTCCTCAGGGAACCCAAATGGTAAAAGCCAGATTCACCATACCCTGAACTGGGATGATAAGAAATGACACCCCAAGCTCTTTCAGTGGTTTGTTGTGAAAAGAGGGAAAAGTTTACTTTTTCTCTGGGTAAAGAAAGTTAGCAAACACAGACACTCACAGACACAGATGGCCTATGATTGTGCCCACCACACCCCCATCATAGCAGTCCCCTCCACCCCTCCCCACTTCCCTTCAGTAACACTTCCCCCAGTCCTGCCTTTAAGATACTATACATCTGCTATTCCACCTGTGTGAATTCCACCTGTCCTTTACAATCCAACTCAAGTTTCATCACCCTACTGCAGTGAATTTTCTCATAAGCATATGTATATATCCCATAGACAGAGGAGCTTCCTGGGCTACAGTTCATAAGGTCACAAACAGTTGGACACACTAAAGCAACTTAGCATGCACACATTATCTTGCCTCTTGCATCCAAACCACTCTCCTTCTGCTCCAAAGAGGATGCAACTTTTCTGAATTCTTAAGTTTCTGGAAACTGATGGAGCCCCTCTGCTAGTGGGGCAACTGTTTTAAAGGTAAAGTGCTACAGTGGTATTTCTGCTTCTTCTTATGCTGAAGTTTGAGGGTGATAAGAACCAAAGTAAGTTTTGGTGATTGGAAGTTGAAGCAGAGCAAGAATGTTAGCCAACAGGTTTAGGAAAAAGAGATTTATCATATGGTCCAGTCAGGACATTAGAACTCCCTCAGATATGTGACGGAAAAAGCTATGTTTAATATACTCTGTGTGGATGTGCTAAGTCACTTTAGTCGTGTCTGGCTCTGCACGACCCTGTAGACTATAGCCTGCCAGCCTCCTCTGTTCATGAGATTCTCCACACAAAAATACTGGAGTGGGTTGCCATTCCCTACTCTAGAGGATCTTCCCAACTCAGGGATTGAACCCATGTCTCTTATGTCTCCTGCATTGACAGCTGAGATCTTTACCGCTAGTGCCACCTTGGAAGCCCTTTAATATACTCTATTTTAACTTATTTTATTTTAACTTTATTTTTTCAACTTATAATTCTTTTTTAAAATTTAAATTTATTTATTTTAATTAGAGGCTAATTACTTTACAATATTGTATTAGCTTTGTCATACATCAACATGAATCCGCCATGGGTGTACATGTGTTCCCAATCCCAATCCCCCTCCCACCTCCCTCCCCATACCATCCCTCTGGGTCATCCCCGTGCACCAGCCCAAGCATCTTGTATCCTGCATCGAACCTGGACTGAAGATTCATTTCTTATATGATATTATACATGTTTCAATGCCATTCTCCCAAATCATCCCACCCTCGCCCTCTCCCACAGAGTCCAAAAGACTGTTCTATACATCTGTGTCTCTTTTGCTGTCTAGCATACAGGGTTATCGCTACCATCTTTCTAAATTCCATATATATGCATTAGTGTACTGTATTGGTGTTTTTCTTTCTGGCTTACTTTACTCTGTATAATCGGCTCCAGTTTCATCCACCTCATTAGAACTGATTCAAATGTATTCTTTTTAATGGCTGAGTATATGTGTATATGTATATGTATATGTATACCCATTGTGTATATGTACCATAGCTTTCTTATCCATTCGTCTGCTGATGGACATCTAGGTTGCTTCCATGTCCTGGCTATTATAAACAGTGCTGCGATGAACATTGGGGTACACGTGTCTCTTTCCCTTTTGGTTTCCTCGGTGTGTATGCCCAGCACTGGTATTGCTGGGTCATATGGCAGTTCTATTTCCAGTTTTTTAAGGAATCTCCACACTGTTCTCCATAGTGGCTGTACTAGTTTGCATTCCCACCAACAGTGTAAGAGGGTTCCCTATTTTAACTTATTTTAGAATGTCATATCATGCATTATAAGATAACACTAATGATACACTTTGGGAAAAGTAAACATTACTTAATGTACACATTAAAATCCTTATTAGATAACAATACATATATATTAATAAAATTATACATCACTTTTCTCCTTCAATACTGCTTTGTATTTAAGCATCTTTTGAATCTCTTTTCACCTCAGCAATTAAGATATCATCATATTGACAATATGGCTTTTTATAAACTGTTTATGATCTTTACATATTAAGTTCTTTAAGTTTGAGGCTTATTAAAGAACACTAGATTTTCTTTTGCATTTAATGTTTGGTTAAATTTTTTTTTCTTTATTCTGAATAAGCCATGTATCACCTGATATTTAGCCAAAGGTCTGATAGTTAAAGAATCTATGCCTGAGTGACAGGCTTTTATAAAGCATTAAATAGTCACAACACCACCTCCTAGGTGACATTCTTGAAAATTCTGTTGATGTAATTCAAGATAGTTAGCAGTTCATACTGCCTTATTAATTAATAGATAGTCTTCTATTGAGACTGGAGAAGGAAATGGCAACTCACTCCAGTATTCTTGCCTGGAGAATTCTGTGGACGGAGGAGCCTGACGAGCTGTAGTCCATGGGGTCGCAAAGAGTCAGACATGAATGAGTGACTAACACACTTCTATGAGACTTCTTGGGTGGCTCAGTGGTAAAGAATATCCCTGCCAATGTAGGAGATGTGGGTTTAATCCCTGGGTTGGAAAGATTCCCTAGAAAAGGAAATGGCAACCCACTTCAGTATTTTTGCCTGGGAAATCCCATGGATAGAGGAGCCTGGCAGGCTACAGTCGATAAGGTTGCAAAGAGTCAGACCTGACTTAGCGACTAAACAACAATATCAACAAAATTATATAACACAATAAAAATGTGATTCATATAACTCCATGGGACTGAATAGAAAACTTAAATGTGCTTAAATTTTTACATGTACAATCAGTGATTAATAGATTACAAACTTTCTGTCAATTTTTAATTATATAAAACATCTCAGGTTCAGAATAAAGAGCACATGAAAACATGGGAAGCTCTTATGGTGAGTATTTTTAATATGAAAATATAAAATTAAAAATAAAACAAAAAAATAAAAATTTGATGTCAAGGTGTATTCCTCTTCATCTTGTTTGTGAAGCCAACTCTCTCACTGTTCACACTGTTTGCTGAACCCAGGGTAGGCAAGGCACAAGCTAAGAGGCTGGAGGGAGACTTGAGGAGCCAGAGGAACTGCAGACACATTCTCTCCTGGCTGGCATGGTGGCCATAAGACAGCCTCTCTCCTGGTTGATGCAGCATCCATAGCAACAGCCATAACATAACCATAACATAGCCAAAACACAACCTCATGTAGCAGAACTATGATGCTGTTCCAATGTAGTCCCTACCCAGCAGTAGCCAGGGCTTTCATGGTGAAGCTCGTACAGGCATACCACACAAAGTAGCCCGTGAGAAGCGAGTACCTCATGACTCACATGCAGTCTATAAGTGGTCTCAGCCATTATATAGTCATTATTTACAAAACGTGGGTCAAGAGTGAGAGTCCCTGGGGCGAGAGAGCCTGACCACACCATCTTGGCTAATTTTCTCTTTACCTGCACAAAATTTCCTTTGTTCTTGATCCTTCCACTGGGGAAACTGGACAAGATGCAGTTCTAATATGGATTCAGGCATCTCTGGGTCTTCTGGCCAGAACACCAATATAAATACCAATTCTACCCCCATCCCTGCAGTCCTGCCATTATTTTCAATACCCAACTATGAATTTTTTCAGAAAAAGACTGCACTTACCATCTCTTACATTATAAGATCTTGTTTCTTTATTTCAAGAAATGGGAGATTGTGTTTCAGAGAGGTGGTTGGAAACACAAGAAATGTGTGGCAGATACGTAATTGGATTTTTTAGTTCCTACAAAGTGCCTTCCTTTTCTCACCACATAATGAAAATGGGAGCTGTTGTTATGCATACCTGATCCAAGCTGAAGCATTAAAATCCTTTCTTAGGAACTTAGAATTTGGAGTGGTCCCTGGCAGTGGTGAAGGTCTCTTTCTGGTGAAAGTAAAAGTTGCTCAGTCATGTCCAACTCTTTGTGATGGAATTCTCTATGCCAGATACTGGAGTGGGTAGTCTTTCCCTTCTCCAGGCCATCTTCCGAACCCAGGGATCCAACCCAGGTCTCCTGGATTGCAAATGGATTATTTACCAGATGAGCCACAAGGTGGCTGCTCCTTAAACTGGAGGCTGGGAATCACTGTATTTTAGTCTAGGGTGATGGTAGAATTAAGCAAGCTGCTCTGCTGCTTTTATTCTAGAAAATAAATGCTCTGAAATAGGACTGAAGTAGGGGTGCAGAGACAGGAGACAGGGAGCAGTAAGGGGCAGCAGAGGCCCTGCATCACATCCTTGCTTGTACCCAACACTTTTCCTATTTTGGATTATGTGAGAAAAATAATCTTACCTGTATGGTAAAACCATCTCTTTTGCAAGAACTAGTTGAGCTGGATTTTTTACACTAGATAAAAGAAAATTCAGAAACAATCACATGTAAGTGAAATTGTTTTAGTTTAGGATTCAATGAAAATTCTGCTCTTCTAACAGGAATTAGAGTGATCATCTCTGAAGAAGCAGGCATCTTTTATTTCCTGTTCTGGTTGTTCCTCCCTTCCTCTGACAAGGCTTCTATAATGCTTGCTTGTAGAATGAGTGGATGGATGAATACATTTATATCTGTCCTTTTTATCCTACTTGCTACATCTTTTCAATAGGTTTTGTAATAAAATTTACAGATTTTTTTTTTTTGCTTTCATTAGACACTATCAAATTTAGAGTGTTAATTTTAAGCAGAGACTTCATACTAGACCAACCCATCACAATAAAATCTATAGGTGCTCCAAACATATACTGCCAAAGTGGTAAGACATGGTGGTACAAAGTATGGTAATCTTAAGTCAAAACCCACCTGTAGGAGCTTTGCTTAGAAGGTGATTATATAACTACTAGTAGGCACTTTTAGGTTTCCTGAGTTGTCAAATAGATACAGCTGTTTCTGGGCTGTCATACTAAAAACATGTGACAATGGTTTGTTGAGTATAAAAACATGTGCACAAACAGCAGCCGTCTTCCATTTTCCTTCACTAAAGTCATTACATATCTCACCTTCCTTTCTCCAGCTCACAAATGGTAGAAAAGAAACTCAGAAGAACACAACCCATCATCCTTAAATAAGAAATTTTATTGATAGGAATACCAATGACAATAACAGGCATTTACTAAATACTCTTCTGTGTCAGACCTTGTGCCATTATGAACATTAGCTAGGATTTGGAGTACCCATGAATCATTGAAATACTAACCAAGGTTTTTAATTTCATGGACTAGATATAAGAGGTTGTAGTAGCATTGCCAATTCCATATTTCATTTAAAAAGGTAAAGCAAAATAAAGCAACTTACTATCTTCTTTCATCCTTATTTAAAAGTAGCAAGTATTCTAATACCTCTAAATAAGTGAAAAACACAATCACAGGAGAAATTTTAAGTTCTGAGTAAATTTACCTTTATGTTATTTCATCAAATTCCTTGTTTTTTCCTTGGTGCAGCCCAGTAAAGATTTGAGATGGGCTAACACAAAGAATTAAGCATAAGCATTTCAGAGCAGCAATTAGATATCATTCTCCATTTGCAGAGGTGGAAAGAAGACCTTCATTGATTTAAGTAAGGACAAGCATTTACTTCTTCCTCACATGGTTGGCTGTGGCTTTCTTTATCATTAGAGAGTGGGGTGTTAAAAGATATGATATGGCAGCCATTAGACTGAATTTTCCTTACCCTGAAAAAAATTGTTCATAACGAAAACGTGGCAGTGGCACCTGCAAGGTGTGTTCATTTGGGGAGGAGGTTCCACATGCTCCAGAAAAGACAGATTCTCATTACTTTCCCCAGGAACTCTCTCACAATTTTGTTTTTGTGTATCAGTTTACTTCCCTCTTGAAAACAGATCCACAAATTTTTTCCCTCTTGTAAATGGATCACATTGTGTTAACCTTTAGTCAACCATTGAATTAAATTCTATTCTACCTGCCAGTGCAGGAGATGCAGGTTTGATCCCTGGGTTGGGAGGATATTCTGGAGGGGGAGCATGGAAACCCTCTCCAGTATTCTTGCCTGGAGAATCCCATGGACAGAGGAGCCTGGTGAACTACAGGCCATGGTGCCGCAAAGAGTCGGACACGACTGAGCGACTTTCAATTCCACTGAGGACCTCTGTGTTTAGATTGGTGATACTTGGTTTTAACACAACTGCCATCACTGACTCCCTGAAGTTAATGTAAACCACAGTGGAGTGCTCTGCTAAATAAGGGACTAGGAAGCAATAGAATATGATAATATCTACAAGAGTGTAGACCACTTCTCTGTGGAGACACTCAGATGACCAAGCAAGAGTATGACAGAGAACACAAGCCAGTTCTAAATGCTTTCATTCACTCTCCAAAAGTAACTCTTATTGAATCTGAACAACAGAATTGGCCAGTTTTAGCCAGGGTACGTAGAAATATTGGCATCCTGGTAAACTAGGGATATGGACAACAAGGATCCCCTGCAAAGCCACGACTCACAGAAATGTACATAGAATTCACCTAGCTTCTATATTTTTGTTTATACAAACAAGAAAAACTCTATTGGCAAAGCCATTTGGGTTTCTTCACTCATAACGAGTCCTGAATGATATGAGATGAAGCAGAGCAGAGAATATTGGGTCACAATGAGCTGAGATTCAGGTTTGCTGTTTCAATTAAATGTCAACTGAGGTAAGTTGATAACCATGCAACAAAAAACTTGGGAGCCAAAGGAATGTCACAGTCACTTATTTCCCGAAAGGTAACTTGCTCTCCTCAAAGTAAGGGAAAGGATAAACTCTGAGGTAGCCTCAAATTCTCCTCAAGGGAGCACATGCAGTTCTCAGGCAGATGATATTTCAAATATGGCAAGTGCTAAGAAAGAACTTACCAAAATTAGAATTACCAGCTGCCAACTGCTCGTTTTGCCAATTCACTCTGGATACTGTTGCCACCTCCCACACTCAAGCAATACAAGTTCTAACAGAGATTACAAACCAGTGATATACAGCCTTCCAATTCAAGCACTGTGTGAAAAATGAAAAATAGCCAGGGAAACAAAGACAGGAGTTGAGTGGAGCCCTTCAATATTTTTTTCTGGGACAAGTTATGTAACAATACATATAAAACTTGCATTACAAAATGAATAAGGAAAGATCTAGTCTTAGATCTCTGTAAATATGTTGTGTCAAACAAACGAAAAAAGAACATAGATATGAGAAGTGAGGTTCAAATGAAAAATACATGTTTAAATTAAAAAACCAGACAAAATTTTACTAAAGTTTATTTGTATTCTCAGAAGAATAAGAAGCTCTCAATGGAAAAAAAAAAAAAGCACTGAAGAATAATGAGGAAAGAGTAATAATAATTATATCCATTTCTCAGCTTTGAAATTTTTTCATATAATTTAAGTCATCTTAATAGTATGTACTTTCTCTTTTGGAACCTAGAAGCTTCTGGAATCAGATAGCCCTCCATTTTCAAGTTTTGTTTATTATGCCCTTGACTAATTTTTTCATTCATTTCGTTTTGTTCTTTTTCTTCAATTGTACAAATAATATCTTAAGGTTTATGTGGTTCATATCATTTATTACTGAGATAGAGAAGATAAAAAAACAGAATCTATCATAGATCTGAAACTAAAGAGGCACTAAGGAATAAACCTGAGATGAAAAAGAAGCAAATTTATAACATTTAGGACAGGTTGGAGAAATGGTCAGTGGTTTCACTAAGAACCAAAAAAGTAAATAATTTAGTAAATAAATGACTATTTGAAGCTATGTGGATCATGTGTTCTACAAAGGAGGGAAAACATAGGTTAGTTTTACTCTTCTCCATAAAACATTAGATTTCAAAGGCAAATAGACCACTTGCAAAAAAACAAAACAAAACAAAACAAAACTGAAGGGAAAAGTCAATTCTCATAGAGTATTATAACCAGTCAGGATATCAATTTTGGATTAAAATTAAAGGAATTAAAGACAGTATTTGTAGCATACACAAATGCTTTCTTAAAAAAAATTACATTTTATTTAACTAAGATTTATATTTTATTCTGAGTTCCTCAATATTTTCCTAATGACTATTCTGCTCTAGGATTTTCCTGACTTAAAAAACTACAATATAATTATTATCTGTTACTTTAGGGGACTAGCTTTGTGTACAATTTGTTACACATCAATGAATAACTATTAAAACTTTAATTACTTTAATTGTTTATTCTCAAATTATATAGAATAGTCCTTTCATTATTCATGCATTTTTTCTTAATTTACCTTATCTCTTCTTGAATTTTCATTTTATCTTTTGAATTGATTCAATGAAATTCATGATTTGAACATCTTTTCATTTGCTGGTATTTCTGTTTCATGTCATCTGGGTAGCAAACTTAGAAGCTACCATTGTCTCAAGGCAATTTCCCAAAGCAATAACATTTGTTGACCTAAAACAAATGGAATGCCAGTTTTCTCTCCAACAAAGATGGGTTTATTTGAGATCACTAGAGAATTTCAATTTGGGAGTCTGCAACCATGGAAACCTTAGTGCAAGTTCTCCACACAGCAAAGGAAAAAGAACTCTTTTATACAGGGGAAAGGAAAGTAGGGAGGACCATAGTAAACAGGAAAGTAAAGTAAAAAGTTGCTCAGTCGTGTCCGACTCTTTGCAACCCCGTGGACTATAGCCTACCAGGCTCCTCTGTTCATGGGATTCTCCAGGCAAGGATACTGGAGTGGGTTGCCATTTCCTTCTCCAGGGGAGAAGTTACTGCTGCTGCTAAGTCACTTCACTCGTGTTCGACTCTGTTCGACCCCATAGACGGCAGCCCACCAGAGTCCTTGGCTTTTCCTTGACTGAATCCCTGTCAGGAAAGAAGAAGAGTTTTTCTTCTTCCTGTCGGGCTCTACTATTTTCAAAGGACCTGAGAGTTCCCCCTGTTCTGATCTCCTCCACTGTTTAACTGAGGTTTCTGTTTATTAATTTTTTATACTTTCCCTTTTGATCAAGGACTTTCTACGAAAGAATCAGTTTTTCTGGTTTTAGTAGTTTTTTGTCCCTCAATGCTAGGAAGGACCTTTCTTGGGTGTAGTGTCTCATGTCAGAAGGAAATTAAACAGATTAAAAACATACTAATGTCACATTTGAGTTATAAGGAGAGGTAGGAGGCAGAACTCTCAGACATTTTATATAAAGTACAAATGCTTTCAAGATTACAGATATTGGGGCTCATATGAAGTATTATGTTATATAATATATATATAAGTATTATAATCATCTGAGGTTTGGTAAAAAACTTCCAACAGATCTAGTCTGGATACCTTTGGAAAGCTGTCTCACCAGATATCCTCTGCTTCAATCCTGAGAATCTTTACTTTCAAGTTGGCTGGATGATGTTCAGATACAGGCAGGATTTGCCCAGAAGTGGCAGTGACCTGTCTGCCAATGAAGGCTTCAGTCCAGTGTGAAAACATTCAGGTGGTCACTAAAACATATTTTATCTCCATGAGACAGAGGAAGTTGTATGAAACCCATTTTACAGGTTTTCTTCCTAGTGGTCAATAATTTTTTTGATAGAGAAAGTGAAGAAAAATTTCATATGGAATTGGAACACAAAATACTCTGTTATTACTAACCTTAGCAGTTGTGATACTTAAAAAAATATATTGAAGTATAATTGATTTACAATGTTGAGTTAGTTTCAGGTGTACAGAAAAGTGAATCAGTTATACACATACGTATATTCATTCTTTTTTAAGAGTCTTTTTCCATATAAGCCATTAGAGAGTATTGAGTAGAGTTTTCTGTGCTATACAGCAGGTTCTTACTAGTTATCTATTTTATATCTGTATATGTCAACCCAATCTCTCAATTTACTCTTTCCCCACCCCCAGGTAGCCATAAGCTTGTTTTATACATCTGTTACTCTACTTCTGTTTTGTAAATAAGTTCCTTTGTACCCCTTTTTTTTTTTTTTTTTGCCACCCAAGGCGGATGGGTCATGGTGGAGAGGGCTGACAGAATGTGGTCCACTGGAGAAGGAAATGGCAAACCACTTCAGTATTCTTGCCTTGAGAACCCCATGTACAGTATGAAAAGGCAAAAAGATAGGACACTGAAGATGAACTCCCCAGGTCGGTAGGTCCCCAATATGCTACTGGAGATCAGTGAGGAAATAACCCCAGAAAGAATGAAGGGATGGAGCCAAAGCAAAAACATCACCCAGGTGTGGATGTGACTGGTGATAGAAACAAGGTTTGATGCTGTAAAGACCAATATTTTATAGGAACCTGGAATGTTAGGTCCATGAATAAGGCAAATTGGAAGTGGTCAAACAGGAGATGACACGAGTGAACATTGATATTCTAGGAATCAGTGAACTAAGATGGACTGGAATGGGTGAATTTAACTCGGATGACCATTGTATCTACTACTGCGGGCAGGAACCCCTTAGAAGAAATGGAGTAGCCATCATAGTCAACAAAAGAGTCCAAAATACAGTACTTGGATGCAATCTCAAAAATGACAGAATGATTTCTGTTCCTTTCCAAGGCAAACCATTCAATATCACGGTAATCCAAGTATATGCCCTGTCCAGTAATGCTGAAGAAGCTGAAGTTGAATGGTTCTATGAAGATCTATAAGACGTTCTAGAACTAACACCCCCAAAATATATCCTTTTCATTATAGGGGACTGGAATGCAAGAGTAGGAAATCAAGAAACACCTGGAATAACAGGCAAATTTGGCCTTGGAGTACGCAAAGAAGCAGGGCAAAGGCTAATAGAGTTCTGAAAAGAGAACACATTGGTCATAGCAAACACTCTCTTCCAACAACACAAGAGAAGACTCTACACATGGACATCACCAGATGGCCAACACCGAAATCAGATTGATTACATTCTTTGCAGCCAAAGATGGAGAAGCTCTATACAGTCACCAAAAACAAGACCAGGAGCTGACTGTGGCTCAGATCATGAACTCTTTATTGCCAAATTCAGACTGAAATTGAAGAAACTGGAGAAAACCACTAGATCATTCAGGTATAAACTAAATCAAATCCCTTATGACTATACAGTGGAAGTGGGAAAAAGATTTAAGGGACCAGATTTTATAGATAGAGTACCTGATGAACTATGGATGGAGGTTCATGACATTGTACAGGAGAAAGGAATCAAGACCATCCCAGAAAAAAAGAAATGCAAAAAAACAAAATGGCTGTCTGAGGAGACATTACAAACAGCTATGAAAAGAAGGGAAGCAAAAAGAAAAGAAGAAAAGGGAAAGATATACCGATTTGAATGCAGAGTTCCAAAGAATAGCAAAGAGAGATCAGAAAGCCTTCCTCAGCGATTAATGCAAAGAAATAGAGGAAAACAATGAATGGAAAGACTAGAGATCTCTTCAAGAAAATTAGAGATACCAAGGGAACATTTCATGCAAAGATGGGCTCGATAAAGGACAGAAATGGTATGGACCTAACAGAAGCAGAAGATATTAAGAAGAGACGGCAAGAAAACACAGAAGAACTATGCAAAAAAGATCTTCACGACCCAGATAATCATGATGGTGTGATCACTGACCTAGAGCCAGACGTCCCGGAATGTGAAGTCAAGTGGGCCTTAGACAGCATCACTATGAACAAAGCTAGTGGAGTTGATAGAATTCCAGTTGAGCTATTTCAAATCCTAAAAGATGATGCTGTGACAGTGCTGCACTCAATATGCCAGTAAATCTGGAAAACTCAGCAGTGGCCACAGGACTGGAAAAGGTCAGTTTTCATTCCAATCCCAAAGAAAGGCAATGCCAGAGAATGCTCAAACTACCACACAATTGCACTCAACTCACACGCAAGTAAAGTAATGCTCAAAATTCTCCAAGCCAGGCTTCAGCAATATGTGAACTGTGAACTTCCAGATGTTCAAGCTGGTTTTAGAAAATGCAGAGGAACCAGAGATCAAATTGCCAACATCTGCTGGATCATTGAAAAAGCAAGAGAGTTCCAGAAAAACATTTATTTCTGCTTTATTGACTATGCCAAAGCCTTTGCCTGTTTGGATCACAATAAACTGTGGAAAATCCTGAAAGAGATGGGAATACCAGACTACCAGACCTGTCTCTTGAGAAACCTGTTTGCAGGTCAGGAAGCAGCAGTTAGAACTTGACATGGGGGAGGAGCCAAGATGGCGGAGGAGTAGGACGGGGAGAACACTTTCTCCCCCACAAATTCATCAAAAGAGCATTTAAACGTCGAGTAAATTCCAGAAAACAACTTCTGAATGCCGGCAGAGGACATCAGGCACCCAGAAAAGCAACCCAACTCTTCGAAAGGAGGTAGGAAAAAATATTAAAGACAAAAAAAAAAGAGACAAAAGAGGGATGGACGGAGTTCCGTCCCGGGAAGGGAATCTTAAAAAGAGAGAAGTTTCCAAACACCAGGAAACCTTCTCACTGCCGAATCTGTGCTGAGCTTTGGAAGCACAGAGGGCAACATAACAGGGAGAAAAAATAAATAAACAATTAAAACTTGCAGATTGCGAGC
This sequence comes from Bos mutus, assembly GCF_027580195.1. Lineage (NCBI taxonomy): Eukaryota > Metazoa > Chordata > Mammalia > Artiodactyla > Bovidae > Bos > Bos mutus. The sequence continues at coordinate 50,246,284 of NC_091627.1, read as the reverse complement.
CCTACGGTAACTCCCCCAGCGGAGAAGCAGCGCAGACGCCTGCATCTGCCATTAGCAAGCGGGGGCTGGGCAGGGAGGCGCGGCGCGGGCTGCATTGCTGAGAGTAAGAATCTGGCCTGAATACCCCGAGCACTATCTGAGCAAAATAATTTGGGCTAGCAAACCAGACTGTGGGATATCTACCACGGGAAAAGCCAGTCCTAACCTAAGACCGCCAGGCCCGCGCACGGAACAAAGGACTGAACAGAGATAGCCGGCTGCAGACCTTCCCCCTCCGGTGACAGGCAGCCAGAGCCGGAAGGGGGCAATCGCAGCCCCAGAGAGACATTATCTATAAAACTGTAAGCAGGCTTCTTTGCTAACTAAAACTTCTTGGGGGTCTGGACGGTCAACATCTGCCTGAGAAGGTGTGCCGGTTTTACACCCAGATAACCGAGTGGCGGGGAGGCGATAAGTCACAGCATTGGCGCTCGCCAAACACCTCATCACCTGAGCTGCTCGGACCTGGGAAGAGCACAAAACGCAGGCCCAACTGAGTCTGCGCCTCTGAGGACTACCCAAGTGCCTGAACCTGAGCGGCTTGGACCTGGGAGATGCATGCAACCCAGGGCCGGTCTCGGATTGTTCCCGGCGGAACAACCTAGAGCCCGAGCAGTGTGGGCAGGGTGGCTACACGCGCTGTGAGCGGGGGCAGACCCAGGGTGGCTGAGGCACTGTGAGCCCACGCCAGTGTTATTTGTTTACAGCATCCCTCCCTCCCCACAGCGCAACTGAACAAGTAAAACAAAAAAAAAAAAAAAAAAAAGTGTCCTCCACCATCCCCTTTGTGTCAGGGCGAAAACCAGATACTGAAGAGACTAGCAAACAGAAGAAGATATAACAGAGGGAAACGCCTTGGAAGCTACAGGCAATAGATCAAAACCCTGTGGTTACTACGGACTACATAGGAAGGGGCCTATAGATCTTGAGAAATATAAGCCTGACCAAGGAACTAGCCAAAAATGAACTGAACCCACAACACCCACAACAAAACCAAGAAAGTCCTAGATATATCTTTATTATTTTTATGATCATTTTTTTTTTTAATTAAAAAAAAATTTAAGTCCTCTATTGTTCCTTTAATTTTCACTTTTATAACCTATTATTTTTGCAAAAAAAAAAAAGACCCTATTTTTTTCTTCTTCAGCAAACTTCATATATATATATTTTATAATTTTTTGACCTTGTTTTTTTTTCTTCTTCTTTTCTTTAACATTGTATTTTTGAAATTCCAAACTCTACTCTAGATTTTTAATTTTTGCTTTTATGTATTTGTTACCAATTTTGTACCTTTAAGAACCCAATCTTTAGGACCCATTTTTCACTAGGGAGTGAGATTACTGGCTTGACTGCTCTCTCTCCCTTTGGACTCTCCTTTTTCTCCACCAGGTCGCCTGTGTCTCCTCCCTAACCCCTCTCTACTCTACCCAACTCTGTGAATTTCTGTGTGTTCCAGACAGTGGAGAACACTTAGGGAACTGATTACTGGCTGGATCTGTCTCCCTCCTTTTCATTCCCCCCTTTTATCCTTCTGGCCACCCCTGTCACATTCCTCCTTCTTCTCTTCTCTGTATAACTCCGTGAACATCTCTGAGTGGTCCAGTTGTGGAGTGCACATAAGGAAGTGACTACTGGCTAGCCCACTCTCTCCACTATTGATTCACCTCATCTCATTTGGGTCACCTCTAACTCCCTCCTCCCTCTTCTCTTCTCCATGTAACCCTGTGAACCTCTCTGAGTGACCCTCACCATAGAGAAACTTTTCATCTTTAATGTAGATGTTTTATCAATGGTGCTGTATAGAAGGAGAAGTTTTGAAACTACTGTAAAAATAAGACCGATAACTGGAAGCAGGAGACTTAAGTCCAAACCCTGACTCCAGGAACTCCTGACTCAAGGAACATTAATTGACAGGAGCTCATCAAATGCCTCCATACCGACACTGAAACCAAGCACCACACAAGGGCCAATAAGTTCCAGGGCAAGACATACCAAGCAAATTCTCCAGCAGCAAGGAACACAGCCCTGAGCTCCAAGATACAGGCAGCCCAAAGTCACCCCAAAACTATAGACATCTCATAACTCATTACTGGACATTTCATTGCACTCCAGAGAGAAGAAATACAGCTCCACCCACCAGAACACCGACACAAGCTTCCCTAACCAGGAAACCTTGACAAGCCACCTGTACAAACCCACACACAGTGAGGAAATGCCACAATAAAGAGAACTCCACAAACTGCCAGAATAAAGAAAGGACACCCCAAACTCAGCAATTTAAACAAGATGAAGAGACAGAGGAATACTCAGCAGATAAAGGAACAGGATAAATGCCCACCAAACCAAACAAAAGAGGAAGAGATAGGGAATCTACCTGATAAAGAATTCCGAATAATGATAGTGAAATTGATCCAAAGTCTTGAAACTAAAATGGAATCACAGATAAATAGCCTGGAGACAAGGATTGAGACGATGCAAGAAAGGTTTAACAAGGACCTAGAAGAAATAAAAAAGAGTCAATATATAATGAATAATACAATAAATGAAATTAAAAACACTCTGGAGGCAACAAATAGTAGAATAAGAGAGGCAGAAGATAGGATTAGTGAATTAGAAGATAGAATGGTAGAAATAAATGAATCAGAAAGGATAAAAGAAAAACGAATTAAAAGAAATGAGGACAATCTCAGAGATCTCCAGGACAATATTAAATGCTACAACATTCGAATCATAGGGGTTCCAGAAGAAGAAGACAAAAAGAAAGACCATGAGAAAATACTTGAGGAGATAATAGTGGAAAATTTCCCTAAAATGGGGAAGGAAATAATCACCCAAGTCCAAGAAACCCAGAGAGTCCCAAACAGGATAAACCCAAGGCAAAACACCCCAAGACACATATTAATCAAATTAACAAAGATCAAACATAAAGAACAAATATTAAAAGCAGCAAGGGAAAAACAACAAATAACACACAAGGGAATTCCCATAAGGATAACAGCTGATCTTTCAATAGAAACTCTTCAAGCCAGGAGGCAATGGCAAGACATACTTAAAATGATGAAAGAAAATAACCTACAGCCCAGATTATTGTACCCAGCAAGGATCTCATTCAAGTATGAAGGAGAAATCAAAAGCTTTTCAGACAAGCAAAAGCTGAGAGAATTCTGCACCACCAAACCAGCTCTCCAACAAATACTAAAGGATATTCTCTAGACAGGAAACACAAAAACAGTGTATAAACTCGAACCCAAAACAATAAAGTAAAGGGCAACGGGATCATACTTATCAGTAATTACCTTAAACGTAAATGGGTTGAATGCCCCAACCAAAAGACAAAGACTGGCTGAATGGATACAAAAACAAGACCCTTACATATGTTGTCTACAAGAGACCCACCTCAAAACAGGGGACACATACAGATTGAAAGTGAAGGGCTGGAAAAAGATTTTCCATGCAAATAGGGACCAAAAGAAAGCAGGAGTAGCAATACTCATATCAGATAAAATAGACTTTAAAACAAAGGCTGTGAAAAGAGACAAAGAAGGTCACTACATAATGATCAAAGGATCAATCCAAGAAGAAGATATAACAATTATAAATATATATGCACCTGAGAGGGTAACAGGCAGGAAGGCCAGGGGTCTCCAAATAGAGGAAATAGCCTGCAAGTGTCAGACATTTTTATCTCTCTTAAGCGGCAGGAGGAAACAAACTAGCAATATTTTTTCCTTCTCTATACAAATTTAAAGGGAGGTTTCTCTTAAAATATTGTGTTGCCATAATGACACCCGGTTTCGCCTGAAGTTAGCTATTCTCGAGTCTAGAGATAACCAATGCCTTTTTCTTATGGAAATGTTTGTCTTAAGCTATGCTAATGTGCTATGCCTTTACCCCAAACTCTGTCTCCAAGTCGGTTCCGCCTCTTGGCCCAGAAGAACTTGACAAACCAGTATGGATATTGTTCCCCTAATCTATGTAAATGAAACTATTTGTATGGTGGTCTGCCCTTCTTCAAGATTCAAGTTAATCATTTTATGGCCCAGGATAAACCATTTATCCCAAAATGCATCTTATGGGTGAGGGGCCTGGTGCCATTCTGAATTTTAAGATATTCCTTTCTTTCATTAACAGACTGCTAGTGACTATATAACATCCAGCTAAAGACTAGCAGAGGGGTACTCTTTCTGCCCCCTTCTGATGCCTATGTCAGAAGCTTTCTCTATCTCCTTTATACTTTAATAAAACTTTATTACACAAAAGCTCTGAGCGATCAAGCCTCGTCTCTGGCCCCGGATTGAATTCTTCTCCTCCGGGGGCCAAGAATCCTGGTGTATTCGCGTGATTCAACAACAACCTTTCACACCCAACTCGGGAGCACCACAGTACGTAAGACAAATGCTAACAAGTATGAAAGGAGAAATTAACAATAACACAATAATAGTGGGAGACTTTAATACCTCACTTACACCTATGGATAGATCAACTAAACAGAAAATTAACAAGGAAACACAAACTTTAAACGATACAATAGACCAGTTAGACCTAATTGATATCTATAGGACATTTCATCCCAAAACAATGAATTTCACCTTTTTCTCAAGCGCACATGGAACCTTTTCCAGGATAGATCACATCCTGGGCCATAAAGCTAGCCTTGGTAAATTCAAAAAAATAGAAATCATTCCAAGCATTTTTTCTGACCACAATGCAGTAAGATTAGATCTCAATTACAGGAGAAAAACTATTAAAAATTCCAACATATGGAGGCTGAACAACACGCTGCTGAATAACCAACAAATCACAGAAGAAATCAAAAAAGAAGTCAAAATTTGCATAGAAATGAATGAAAATGAAAACACAACAACCCAAAACCTGTGGGACACGGTAAAAGCAGTCCTAAGGGGAAAGTTCATAGCAATACAGGCACACCTCAAGAAACAAGAAAAAGTCAAATAAATAACCTAACTCTACACCTAAAGCAACTAGAAAAGGAAGAAATGAAGAACCCCAGGGTTAGTAGAAGGAAAGAAATCTTAAAAATTAGAGCAGAAATAAATGCAAAAGAAACAAAAGAGACCATAGCAAAAATCAACAAAACCAAAAGCTGGTTCTTTGAAAGGATAAATAAAATTGACAAACCATTAGCCAGACTCATCAAGAAACAAAGGGAGAAAAATCAAATCAACAAAATTAGAAACGAAAATGGAGATCACAACAGACAACACAGAAATACAAAGGATCATAAGAGACTACTATCAACAATTATATGCCAATAAAATGGACAACGTGGAAGAAATGGACAAATTCTTAGAAAAGTACAACTTTCCAAAACTCGGCCAGGAAGAAATAGAAAATCTTAACAGACCCATCACAAGCACGGAAATTGAAACTGTCATCAAAAATCTTCCAGCAAACAAAAGCCCCGGTCCAGACAGCTTCACAGCTGAATTCTACCAAAAATTTAGAGAAGAGCTAACACCTATCCTGCTCAAACTCTTCCAAAAAATTGCAGAGGAAGGTAAACTTCCAAACTCATTCTATGAGGCCACCATCACCCTAATACCAAAACCTGACAAAGATCCCACAAAAAAAGAAAACTACAGGCCAATATCACTGATGAACATAGATGCAAAAATCCTTAACAAAATTCTAGCAATCAAAATCCAACAACACATTAAAAAGATCATACACCATGACCAAGTGGGCTTTATCCCAGGGATGCAAGGATTCTTCAATATCCACAAATCAATCAATGTAATACACCACATTAACAAATTGAAAAATAAAAACCATATGATTATCTCAATAGATGCAGAGAAAGCCTTTGACAAAATTCAACATCCATTTGTGATAAAAACTCTCCAGAAAGCAGGAATAGAAGGACCATACCTCAACATAATAAAAGCTATATATGACAAACCCACAGCAAACATTATCCTCAATGGTGAAAAATTGAAAGCATTTCCTCTAAAGTCAGGAACAAGACAAGGGTGCCCACTTTCACCATTACTATTCGACATAGTTTTGGAAGTTTTGGCCACAGCAATCAGAGCAGAAAAAGAAATAAAAGGAATCCAAATTGGAAAAGAAGAAGTAAAACTCTCACTATTTGCAGGTGACATGATCCTCTACATAGAAAACCCTAAAGATTCCAACAGAAAATTACTAGAAATAATCAATGACTATAGTAAAGTTGCAGGATATAAAATCAACACACAGAAATCACTTGCATTCCTATACACTAATAATGAGAAAACAGAAAGAGAAATTAAGGAAACAATTCCATTCACCATTGCAACGGAAAGAATAAAATACTTAGGAATATATCTACCTAAAGAAACTAAAGACCTATATATAGAAAACTATAAAACACTGGTGAAAGAAATCAAAGAGGACACTAATAGATGGAGAAATATACCATGTTCATGGATTGGAAGAATCAATATAGTGAAAATGAGTATACTACCCAAAGCAATTTATAGATTCAACACAATCCCTATCAAGCTACCAACAGTATTCTTCACAGAGCTAGAACAAATAATTTCACAATTTGTATGGAAATACAAAAAACCTCGAATAGCCAAAGCGATCTTGAGAAAGAAGAATGGAACTGGAGGAATCAACCTACCTGACTTAGGCTCTACTACAAAGCCACAGTTATCAAGACAGTATGGTACTGGCACAAAGACAGAAATATAGATCAATGGAATAAAATAGAAAGCCCAGAGATAAATCCACGCACATATGGACACCTTATCTTTGACAAAGGAGGCAAGAATATACAATGGATTAAAGACAATCTCTTTAACAAGTGGTGCTGGGAAATCTGGTCAACCACTTGTAAAAGAATGAAACTAGACCACTTTCTAACACCATACACAAAAATAAACTCAAAATGGATTAAAGATCTAAACATAAGACCAGAAACTATAAAACTCCTAGAGGAGAACATAGGCAAAACCCTCTCTGACATAACATCACAGCAGGATCCTCTATGACCCACCTCCCAGAATATTGGAAATAAAAGCAAAAATAAACAAATGGGACCTAATTAACCTTAAAAGCTTCTGCACATCAAAGGAAACTATTAGCAAGGTGAAAAGACAGCCTTCAGAATGGGAGAAAATAATAGCAAATGAAGCAACTGACAAACAACTAATCTCAAAAATATACAAGCAACTCCTACAGCTCAACTCCAGAAAAATAAACGACCCAATCAAAAAATGGGCCAAAGAACTAAATAGACATTTCTCCAAAGAAGACATACAGATGGCTAACAAACACATGAAAAGATGCTCAACATCACTCATTATCAGAGAAATGCAAATCAAAACCACTATGAGGTACCATTTCACACCAATCAGAATGGCTGTGATCCAAAAGTCTACAAATAATAAATGCTGGAGAGGGTGTGGAGAAAAGGGAACCCTCTTACACTGTTGGTGGGAATGCAAACTAGTACAGCCACTATGGAGAACAGTGTGGAGATTCCTTAAAAAACTGGAAATAGAACTGCCTTATGATCCAGCAATCCCACTGCTGGGCATTCACACTGAGGAAACCAGAAGGGAAAGAGACATGTGTACCCCAATGTTCATCGCAGCACTGTTTATAATAGCCAGGAAGCAACCTAGATGTCCATCAGCAGATGAATGGATAAGAAAGCGGTGGTACATATACACAATGGAGTATTACTCAGCCATTAAAAAGAATACATTTGAATCAGTTCTAATGAGGTGGATGAAACTGGAGCCTATTATACAGAGCGAAGTAAGCCAGAAGGAAAAACATAAATACAGTATACTAACGCATATATATGGAATTTAGAAAGATGGTAACAATAACCCGGTGTACGAGACAGCAAAAGAGACACTGATGTATAGAACAGTCTTATGGACTCTGTGGGAGAGGGAGAGGGTGGGAAGATTTGGGAGAATGACATTGAAACATGTAAAATATCATGTATGAAACGAGATGCCAGTCCAGGTTCGATGCACGATACTGGATGCTTGGGGCTAGTGCACTGGGACGACCCAGAGGGATGGTATGGGGAGGGAGGAGGGAGGAGGGTTCAGGATGGGGAACACATGTATACCTGTGGTGGATTCATTTTGATATTTGGCAAAACTAATACAATTATGTAAAGTTTAAAAATAAAATAAAATTAAAAAAAAAAAAAGAACTTGACATGGAATGACATACTGTTTTCAAATAGGAAAAGGAGTATGTCAAGGCTGTATATTGTCACCCTGCATATTTAACTTATATGCAGAGTATATCATGGGAAAGGCTGGGTTGGAAGAAGCACAAGCTTGAATCAAGATTGCCAGGAGAATATCAATAACCTCAGATATGCAGATGACACCACCCTTATGGCAGCAGGTGAAAAGAACTAAAGAGCCTCTTGATGAAAGTGAAAGAGGAGAGTGGAAAAGTTAGCTTGAAGCTCAACATTCAGAAAACGAAGATCATCGCATCTGGTCCCATCACTTCATGGGAAATAGATGGGGAAACAGTGGAAACAGTGTCAGACTTTATTTTTCTGGGCTCCAAAATCACTACAGATGGTGACTGCAGCCATGAAATTAAAAGATGCTTACTCCTTGGAAGGAAAGTTATGACCAACCTAGCTGCTGCTGCTGCTGCTAAGTCGCTTCATTCGTGTCCGACTCTGTGCGACCCCATAGACCACAGCCCACCAGGCTCCCCCGTCCCTGGGATTCTCCAGGCAAGAACACTGGAGTGGATTGCCATTTCCTTCTCCAATGCATGAAAGTGAAAATTGAGAGTGAAGTCGCTCAGTCGTGTCCGACTCTTAGCGACCCCATGGACTGCAGCCTACCAAGGTCCTCCGTCCATGGGATTTTCCAGGCAAGAGTACTGGAGTGGGGTGCCATTGCCTTCTCTCGACCAACCTAGACAGCATATTAAAAGGCAGAGACATTACTTTGTCAACAAAGGTCCGTCTAGTCAAAGCTATGGTTTTTCCAGTAGTCATGTATGGATGTGAGAGTTGGATTGTAAAGAAAACAGCACAGAAGAATTGATGCTTTTGAACTGTGGTGTTGGAGAATACTCTTGAGAGTCCTTTGGACTGCCTGGAGATCCAACCAGTCCATCCTATAGGAGATCAGTCCTGGGTGTTCATTGGAAGGACTGATGTTGAAGCTGAAACACCATTACTTTGGCCACCTGATATGAACAACTGACTCATTTGAAAAGACCCTGATGCTGGGAAAGATTGAGGGCAGGAGGAGAAGGAGACAACAGAGGACGAGATCATTGGATGGCATCACCGACTCAATGGACATGAGCTCTGGCAGTTGGTGATGGATGGGGGGCCTGGTGTGCTGTGGTTCATGGGGTCGCAAAGAGTCAGACATGATTGAGTGACTGAACTGAACTGAACTGTATCCTTTTTTTAGATTCCACATATAAACAATATCAAAAGGTATTTGTCTTTATGTCTGTCTTACTTCATTCAGTATGACAATCTCTAAGTCCGTCCATGCTGCTGCAAATGGCATTATGTTTTTTTTCAGTGACTGAGTACTAGTCTGTTGACATCTTCTTTATCAATTTCTCTGTTGATGGACATTTAGGTTGCTTCCATGCCCTGGATATTGTAAATAGTGCTGCAATGAACAAAGTGATGCCTATGTCTTTTTGAATTATGGCTTCCGCTGAGTATATGCTCAGGAATGTGATTGTTGGGTCATATGGTAGTTCTATTTTTAATTTTTAAGGAATTTCCATATAGTTCTCCCTAGTAGCTGTACCAATTAATATTCCAGCCTGCAATGTAGGAGGAATCCCTTTTTTTTCCACATCCTCTTCAGCATTTATTCTTTGTAGTTTTTTTGGTGATAGACATTTTGACCAGTGTGAGGTGAAACCTCATTGAAGCTTTGGTTGATTCCCACTTCTCTAATTATTAGTAATTTTTACATGACAAAGGAGCTATGACTATATAATGGAGAAAAGACATTTTATTCAAAAAATGGTGCTGGAAAAACTGGACAACTATATGTAAAAGAATGAAAATAGAACAGTCCCTAATACTACACACAGAAATAGAATCAAAATGGATTACAGACCTAAGTGTAAAGCCAGAAACTCTTTGAGGAAAATATAAGCAGATCACTCTTTAACATAAATTGCAGTCAAATCTTTTTGATTCAAGAAAATAAAAACAAGAATAAACAAATGGGATTTAATTAAACTTAAAAGCTTTTGCACAGCAGAGGAAATCATAAACAAAACAAAAAGACAACACTCAGAAGGGGAAAATATTTGCAAACAAAACGACTAATAAGGGATTAATCTCCAAAATAGACAAACAACTCATGCAACTCAAAAAGAAAAAAGAAAGAAAGAAAACAAGTAACACAATCAAGAAATGAGTGGAAGATCTAAATAGATACTTCTCCAAAGAAGACCAATAGATGGCCCAAAAGCACATGAAAAGATGTTCAAAATCCATTTTCCTGATCTTGAATGGTTCATTAACCAGTTTGATGTGTCTAGGAGCAGTGAGAACGGGCTTCCCTGGTTTGTATTTCTCACAAGAGGGACAAGTGAGGTAGCTATTTTATGGCCTTGTGAAGTTTCTGATGAATAATGATTGATGAATGCTATGATTTTGTTAGTAGAACAATGGTTTAATACATGTACATTGGTGAGTGGTAGCGATTTTAGTCTCTGGTAGGAATGGGTTGTTACTTGGTCCAAATCAGAGTTTTCCATTTTTTTTTTTTTTAAACCAGCAACTGTTGAATTTTCAATCTTGTTTTTCCTTTCCTGAGGTAATTTTTGGCCTATCTAGCTAGTTTTTCTGAGTTGTCATTTGGAAAAATATCCTTTTGGACCAGAGGTTTAGTTACTGTTAGCCCCTTTAAGGGAATCACTTCTTGTGGAAATATAAGTAAGGTGATTTTCCTTAGCTTCCAGAGAATAAAATATAGAATTCCCCAGAATCTTAATAATAGGCAAAGCAGCAGGTAAAACTATTACACTTAATAGTTCATGTGCATGTGTGCATGCATGCTAAGTTACTTCAGTCGTGTCCAACTCTTTGCGACCTTATGGACTCCTCTTTCCATGGGATTCTCCAGGCAAGAATACTTGAGTGGTTGCTGTGCCCTACTCCAGGGAATCTTTCCAACTCAGGGAATCTTCCCAACACAGGGATCGAATCTTCATCTCTTATGTCTCCTGCATTGGCAGGTGGGTTCTTTACCACTAGTGCCATCCAGGAATCCCAATTAATGAATGTAAAGGGTGTTTTAAATTTTACTTCTGCTGGAAGTAAGGAAGTCACATTGCTTCCACAACATTCCAAAATCATGAGCCGCTACCAAAGCACGCCTACTATCGGTATAAGTACTAAGAGAAGGCTATGGCACCCCACTCCAGTACTCTTGCCTGGAAAATCCCATGGATGGAGGAGCCCAGTAGGCTGCAGTCCATGGCGTCTTGAAGAGTTGGACAAGATTGAGTGACTTTCCTTTCACTTTTCACTTTCATGCATTGGAGAAGGAAATGGCAACCCAGTCCAGTGTTCTTGCCTGGAGAGTCCCAGGGACGAGGGAGCCTGGTGGGCTGCCATCTATGGGGTCACATAGAGTCGGACACGACTGAAGTGACTTAGCAGCACAAACCAATGGAAGAGGGTATAATTCAGTTTATTGTTCTGAAATGTGCTGTGCTGTGCTTAAGTCACCGAGTCATGTCCAACTCTTTGAGACCCCGTGGACTGTAGCCTGCCAGGCTCCTCTGTCCATGGGCTTCTCTAGGCAAGAATACTGGAGTGGGTTGCCGTACCTCCTCCAGGGGATCTTCTCAGCCCAGGTGTTGAACCCAGGTCTCCCACACTTCAGGAAGATTCTTTACTGTCTGAGTCACAGGGAAGCCCAGTTTTACCCTCTTGACCAGAGTTACAAAGTAGTGTCTTTCTCTTTTAAAGGTTTGCATTGGAAAGGTAGCATTTCACAATCTTGAATACTCCCGACATTTGGAACTCTGATTTTGTTCAGACCAAATATAGTTATTTAATAATTATTAAAGCAATAATTATGGATATTCATATTAAAATGGGATTTTCAACTTATTTTCCAGAGGAAGAGGAAGATGTCATAATTAAAATACAATGATTTGAAAAAACAAAATATTCTCAAACTGGCTGTTGATTGTAGTTTTGATTTTCTATAGTACTAGTCATTGGAATTTCTTTTATAGATTTCATGAAAAATAAAAATGTAGCTAAAACTTGCAGTGGAAGCAAATTTAATATTTTATTTTTATTTTATTTTTTTAAATTTAATATTTTAAACAAACATTCCAATAAAGATTTTAGGTAGCATGTATTGATTGCGTGCTAGGTTCGAGCTCCTAATACCAATTTCTAGAATTACTATATGTTTTGGAAACTTGGTTATATCTTTTTTCCGATATGTTTTACCTGCTTTAAATTTTCAGCTTCTGATTCCACCCTCCTTCCTGCTCACCTGCTAGATTTAAAGAAGTGACATATATTTGCTAACACTGTTCTTCTACTGTCTCCATTAAAATATTGCAATTAGCTTCTTCAACTCTGTCAAATTACTTAAATGGCGCAAGTATTTAAAAGTGAATTATTGGACCTTAAGGCTATATTTATTAACACAAAACAATAACAATAAGTTGACCACATTGTGCTTAAGTAGCCATAGGTAAAGGTGCTGCCTCAAAAACAAAAGGAGCTGCAATAGCATACTCAGCAGATTTGCCAAGTCACTTTTCAAATAAGAACTATAAGTAAATCATAAGAAGTCAGTGTTACCCAAGGGAAATTCCTGCAGGTTATTGTGAGGAATCAGGAGATGGTGCATCAGTGTGAAGTGGCCATGAGACACTTTGTCAGTGACATAGGGGAGAAGAGGAGCAGGGTGAAGGTTTTTTGAATCTTGAGTTTTAAGCCAGCTTTTTCACTCTCTTTTACCTTCATCAAAAGGCTCTTTAATTCCTCTTTGCTTTCTGCTGCTAGAGTGATTTCATCTGCATATCTGCGGTTGTTGGTATTTCTCCTGAAAATCTTGAGTCTAGTTAGTGATTCATCCAGTCTGGCATTTTGCATGATATATTCTGCATATAAGTAAGTTAAATAAGATGGGTGACAACATACAGCCTTGATACACTGTTTCCCCAGTTTTGAACCAGTCCATTGATCCATGTAAGGTTCTAACAGCTTTTTCTTGCCCTTCATATAAGTTTCTCAGGAGATGGATAAGGTATTCCTTATATCCATCCATGGTATTCCCATTTCTTTAAGAATTTTTCATAGTTTGTTGTGATCCACACAGTAAAGACTGTGTTCAATGAAGTGTAAATAGATGCTTTTCTGGAATTCTCTTGCTTTTTCTATGATGCAAAGTATATTGGCAGTTTGGTTCCTCTGCCTTTTCTGAATCCAGCTGGTACCTCTGGAAGTTCTTGGTTCACCTACTGTTGAAGCTTAGCTTGAAGGATTTTGAGCATTACCTTGCTAGCATGTGAAATAAGTGCAATTGTATGGTAGTTTGAACATTATTCGATATTGCTCTTCTTTGGACTTAGAATGAAAACTGACCTTTTCCAGTCCTACAGCCACTGCTATTTTCCAAATTTGCTCACATATTGAGTGTAGAACTTTAACAGTATCTTCTTTTAGGATTTAAAATAGCTCAGCTGGAATTCCATCACCTCCACTAGCTTTGTTTGTAGTAATGCTTCCTAAGGCTCACTTGACTTCACACTCCAGATTGTCTGGCTCTAGGTGGGTGACCCCATCATCATGGTTATCTTGGTCATTAAAAGCTTTTTTGTATAGTTCTTCTGTGTATTCTTGCCACCTCTTCTTCATCTCTTCTGCTTCTTTTAGTTCCTTGCTGTTTCTGTCATTTATTGTGCCCACCTTTGCAAGAAATGTTCCTTTGTTATCTCCAATTTTCTTGGAGATCTCTAGTCTTTCCTATTCTATTGTTTTCCTCTATTTCTTTGGATTGTTTACTTAAAGCTATTTTATTTCTTCTTATAATTCTCTGGAACTCTTCATTCAGTTGGGTATATCTTCCTTTTCTCCTTTGCCTTTCTCTTCTCTTCCTTTCTCAGCTATTTGTAAAGGCCTCCTCAGCCAACCCTGGTGTCTCATATGGTAAAGAATCTGCCTGCAATGCAGGAGAACTGGGTTCAAATCCTGAGTTGGGAAGATTCCCTGGGGGAGGGCATGGCAAACTACTCTAGTATTCATGCCTGGAAAATCCCTACGGACAGAGAGGCCTGGTGGACTGCAGTCCAGGGCTACAGTCCATGGGATCCCAAAGAATCAGACACGCCTGAGCGATTAAGCACAGCACACAGCTTAGTCAACCACTCTGTCTTCTTGCATTCAGTCAGTTGTCACTCAGTCATGTCCAACTCTTTGTGACCACATAGACTCTAGTGCCAGAGTCCAGCTCCAGCAGCCAGGGAATCAGCCTGAAGGGATGGACAGTGTTGGCAAGTAATGATGCAGCCTCTCACTTAGTTTTTTTGGACTGCATGTTTATTTCAAGCTTTAGATTCTCTTTTATACTTTTACAAAAGCATTAGGTCAGAGGTTTGACATTTTCAATTTCCCCTCACCCAGATTTATTGTCTCCATAAATCATTGTTGCCCTTCAAGCAGAGTTTCTGCTTCAGCGGTTCTCTCAGAATTGTGTTTACTTAAATCGTGATTACATTGTAACTCGTGCTTATGTCTAGGCTGCATACCACAAACCTCAGTTTATTTCTTATCTTTCTAAATCCTGTTTGCCCCTAGTATTCTGAACTCACTATCTCTTAAAAAGGCTTCTAGCTATTAACATCTGTAAAATTCCTAATCTCTATAAGCTATAGTATAATATGCTAACATTACAACATTCCTTAAGTCTTTAGCTTCTAACTATTTTTAATTATTCCTAAACCCTAAATTCAGCAAACTCCTTTGCCATAAACATTTCCCTCACAAATAAGTTTCAGATAACAATCCTTCCCATGGTCTCAAGCTGCAGCCTACGTGCTCATCCTGGAACACTCTTTTGTAAAGATCCTTGAACAAATGTCAATGATTAACTTTATGAATTATTCTCTGAGCACAACTGAAGAAGGCTTTGTGCCTACTCATGCTCCTCTCAAGAACAATAAGCACCTTAATATTCCTTTCAGTCAACTCAGCAAGGAAAGGAAAAAACAAGTTAGAATCACAAGGCCTAACTCCTTCATCCTGGGTCCGTGCCTGCAGGACAAGGAGAGGGAGTTGGGGCCGTGCCTCCATTTTGTCAGTAATGCCTAATGTGGCTCCTGACATCTCCCCCTTTTTTATTTTTTTAGAGCATAAGTATGAAACTCAGTAGATAAAACAGAAACACTTTGGTTGAGTATTCTGAAAAGGCACGGGGCTATTACACAAATTAGAACTAACAGGCATAAGCACATGGCCACATTAATCATTATTGTAGAAAAGGATCCATGGGAAAGATACCCCTCCAGATTTTCAAAAAGGGAATTAGAAAGCCATTGAGAGGAAAAGTCAGACTCTGCCTGCTTCAAATTCTGAATATCCTGATGTAACTTAGAAATATCAATACTAAAATCTGAATGACTCCAGACGCCTAAAATATGATTCTTAATGCATTCCCAAGAATGTATGGACTCATTCACTTGTAGAGGGTTAACACACATCCATTTAAATTCAGCATGACACCTTAAAGACAACTTAATTCTTAAATTTGTAATTTCTTGCCCCATTAGCAGGACTGCTTCTTCTAAAGCATTGACCTTATTTTCTATTTTCTTATCTATAATTTCCTGTGTAGTAAGAACTACGGAGACATTTTTGGACAGCTGATCAACAAATGATGCAGTATGCACTTCTTTTGACAGGGCAATAGCAGAAACCATAACTGAAGCAATTATGGCAATCAAGGCAGTTATTCCCACAATCAGAGCTGCAATGAATCTCTTAGGTCGAGAAATCAAGCCATTAAATTCATATAAAACTTTCAATGCATAATCATCAAACCATTGCCCCTCTAATTTTACAGGAATCTTCAAATACGGTGGTTGTTTTACAATCATCACAGCCTTATAATTATTATAATCATTCCTATCAACACAATTTGATATAAAAAAATTCACACACACAACATTGTAAACAGTTTCTCCTTCAAAAACTTCCAAATCACTCTGATTTCTGTCCAACAAAAAGGCATAGGGAGAATGTACGCAGGCCTGTACAATATATCTTTGTTCATTTAAAGGTCTATGTAAAATCACAGGTGCTATAGCAGCCAATAGAACAGGCTCCATTGAAACTCACTGAAGGAGTTTCCATTGAAACTCCTTTTATCCATTTATAAGGGATAAATGAATCATTTCATATAGATCTAAAAGGTTTTTTAAAAATCAAGTTCAATCATTTATCCGAATGATAGGAGCACCCCCATTTGGTCAGAAAATGTCTGGTGGCATCATTGGGAATAGGTAACCTTATGGCATACAAGCATTCTTTCCAATGAGGAAAGCCAGAAGTTCTGCTTATGCTTTCCCAGGCCTGCAGTCCTTGTTCATCAGAATCTGGAGGGGGAGTGCACAGCTTGGAAAGTCCTTTAAATGAGGGGCTGCCTGTTTTATGGCATCAAATAGTCTTTCTTGTGCCCCTGGCATCAGCAGCTGTAAAGACCAAAAGTCTCTCTTGCCTTTGCTTCTCAGAGGATCAGTAAGCATGCCTTTCAAGGAAATGCTAACACATCCATTCAGAACCGGAGCTGATCCTTGTAAAGAGGAAGGTATGGAAAAGCAAATAGGTGGATAAAAGGACACGCCTGAAAAATTGAAGGGAGGGCTGACCACTGTTTTAGCATTATTAAGATAGATGGAAGCCCTGCCCAAAAGATGAGTATCATTAACAAAAACACGAATGGGCTCATTCATCCAATCAACAGGCTGAAAAGAAGGTGGATTAGGCAAATAGGCCCAATGAACTTTTTCTGCACTGGAGGGCCTCAGCTGACAAGCCAACACAGCAAGTATAGCCATAAACATTACCATAGGCATGGCCTCATGTCTCCCCCTTTCTATTAATTCTTCAGCCTGCTGAGCAAGACATTTCAGCTGGCCCCAAGTTGGCACTGTGCTGCAGGTAGTTGTTTGAGTATGATGACGGCGATGAGGTGGAGCAGAATATGGTTGGACTCTATCAGCATGTCTCTCCTGAAATGCCAGGTGCCTGAAGCAATGTACTAGCAGTGAAGCCTGAGGTGAAGGGTCACTCGTCCTTCGGCTTCTCCTTGGATCCCTCAGGTCTGGACTCGATGAGCTTCTGGTCTCCCCATCTTTCCTTGGTCCCAGACCCCAGGACCCCAGGGATCTCAGTGACCTTGGGGGTCTTGTGATCCTGGAGGTCTCATGGGACTGGACATGTGGAATCAGTCTGTCAGGAATCCAAACAGGAGAAGTGGAATCCTGTGGAAACACACAAGCATACCCTGTCCCACAAGTTAACAGCACATCTGGCCCTTTCCACTCTCCGGTAAGGAAGTCTTTCCACTTAACCAGGGGCTGAGTTGTAGCCCCTTCAGGAATCCAGTGTCTCATCATTGCAGTCTGCCCCTGTGTGTCCACGTTTAAATGATTAATTACAAATAAAGCATGGTGTAGAATATGATGTGGAGAGGAATACTTAAATTCTCCCTGCCTTAATTTATCGATCTGATTTTTTAAAGTCTGGTGTGCCCTTTCCACTATGGCTTGGCCTTGGGGATTATAAGGTATTCCTGTTGAATGTACTATGGAAAGTTGTTGACAAAATCTCTTAAAAGCAGCAATCAATTACTTTAGTTAATGCATCTGCCAAAGCATTTCCTTCATGCAAAGGGCTGGGCAAGCCGGAATGAGCTCTAATATGTCCCACAAAATATTTCTTATCTCTATGTTTAATCTCCTTCTGTAAATCAGATAACAAGGAGAAGATGGTAGTTTTATTTTCCAGAATATTAGCAGTCTCAATATGAGAAAACAACCCTACAATATATCAGGAGTCAGTCAAAAGATTGAAGGTATGGTCTCTTAAATGTTGAAAAGCCCAAATAACTGCTTGTAACTCAGCCCTCTGGGCAGATGTCTCTTCAGTTACCTGAACATGGGATTTTCCATTAATAATTGTGACTGCTTTACCATTAGAGGAACCATCTGTGAAAACTAAAATTGCCCCTTCCAAAGGTTGAAAAGAAAATTTCTTTGGAAAAATCACTGGATGTATTTTCAAAAAATGCAAAAGGGGGCTTTAGAGCAAAAGAAACAAAATTTGACCCCTGAAATCTATCAGGGCAACTTGCCAATCATCACTATTTTATAAAAGAAATTGCAGTCGATCCTTATTGAATGGAATCACTATATTTGCTATTTCTTTTCCAAAAAGTTACACACTTCTTTTTCTACCTTTTATAATTAATTATGCCACCAAGCTGGGATAAGACAAAACTATTTTTCTTGGGGTCACTGGTAGATGGAGCCATTCCAATGGGCCTTCTTTTTTTTTTTTTTTTACTTTTTAACTTTACAACATTGTATTGGTTTTGCCATATATCAACATGAATCCACCACAGGTATACACGTGTTCCCCATCCTGAACTCTCCTCCCTCCTCCCTCCCCGTACCATCCCTCCAGGTCGTCCCAGTGTACCAGCCCCAAGCATCCAGTATCATGCATCGAACCTGAACAGAAGACTCATTTCATATATGATATTATACATGTTTCAATGCCATTCTCCTAAATCATCCCACCCTCTCCCTCTCCCACAGAGCCTAAAAGACTGTTCTATACATCAGTGTCTCTTTTGCTATCTCCTACACAGGGTTATTGTTATCATCTTTCTAAATTCCCACAAGCTTCCTGTAGGTGTATGCTCTGTGTCGAGAATAATTAAATCTCATCCTCTGGTAATACTAATCCTAATTAACTGATCATTTAAAGCGTCATCCACTTTAACAAGAGCTGACTCTGCCTCACTAGTCAATTTTTTCTTAGAACTGGGATTAGGATCACCATTTAAGCAATCAAACAGAGGCTTTAAATCTGCAGTAGTCAGTCTTAAATGTGGGCATATCCAATGAATATCCCCTAATAATTTCTGGAAAGCATTTAAAGTTAGTAAATGATCTCTCTGCAGCTGCAAAGGAGCATGACTCACAGTATGGGTATTTAATACCCTCCTTAAATAAGAAAAAGGAGGATTTACTGACCAACCTATATAGCATATTCAAAAGGAGAGACATTACTTTGCCAACAAAGGTTCATCTAGTCAATGCTATGGTTTTTCCTGTGGTCATGTATGGATGTTAGAGTTGGACTGTGAAGAAGGCTGAGCACCGAAGAATTGATGCTTTTGAACTGTGGTGTTGGAGAAGACTCTTGAGAGTCCCTTGGACTGCAAGGAGATCCAACCAGTCCATTCTGAAGGAGATCAGCCCTGGGATTTCTTTGGAAGGAATGATGCTAAAGCTGAAACTCCAGTACTTTGGCCACCTCATGAGAAGAGTTGACTCATTGGAAAAGACTCTGATGCTGGGAGGGATTGAGGGCAGGAGGAAAAGAGGATGACAGAGGATGAGATGGCTGGATGGCATCACTGACTCAATGGACGTGAGTCTGAGTGAACTCCGGGAGTTGGTGATGGACAGGGAGGCCTGGCGTGCTGTGATTCATAGGGTCGAAAAGAGTCGGACATGACTGAGCGACTGAACTGAACTGAACAGAACTGATAGAAGGTTTCAATGGAAGGTTTTGCCTCAGGGAATGAAAAATAGCCGCATCTTGTGTCAGAAATTTGTAGACCAAGCTGTGCAAGATATTAGAGGAAAGTATAAAGATCTGTATTTAATACATTATATGGATGATATTTGGGCTGCTCATAAGGACAGAGCCTTGTTGCAACAAGTCTTATCTGAATTGATTGAGGCCTTGGAAAACTGGGGTTTAAAGATAGCTCCAGATCAGATCAGATCAGTCGCTCAGTCGTGTCTGACTCTTTGCAACCCCATGAATCACAGCACACCAGGCCTCCCTGTCCATCACCAACTCCCGGAGTTCACTCAGACTCACGTCCATTGAGTCAGTGATGCCATCCAGCCATCTCATCCTCTGTCATCCTCTTTTCCTCCTGCCCTCAATCCCTCCCAGCATCAGAGTCTTTTCCAATGAGTCAACTTTTCTCATGAGGTGGCCAAAGTACTGGAGTTTCAGCTTTAGCATCATTCCTTCCAAAGAAATCCCAGGGCTGATCTCCTTCAGAATGGACTGGTTGGATATCCTTGCAGTCCAAGGGACTCTCAAGAGTCTTCTCCAAATTCAGGGAGACTGAAAGCAAACCGTTTACAATCCTGATCAGCCAGGGGGATGGTAAAGAAACAATCCTGTAGATCTATAGCTATCACATTATATTGAAAGGGCACAGGCACTGGGGAAGGGAGGCCCAGATGGAGGGCCCCCATGTCTTCCATAGTTGCGTTTATAGCTCTCAAATCTTATAACAATCTCCATTTTCCTGATTTTTTCTTAATAACAAAAATAGGAGTGTTCCAGGGGATATTAAAAGGCTCTATGTGCCTGGCTGCCAGTTGTTCCATAACTAAATCCTCAGCTGCCTTCAGCTTTTCAGCTGTTAAGGGCCATTGCTCCACCCATACCAGATCATCAGATTTCCAGGTAAGGGTCAGCAGCAAGAGCAACAGCCTCTAGGATAAATTTGAATATCCCAGACCCTCTCTATTCTCGTTAGGAACCGCTTCTAATAAAGAAACAATTTCCTGCTGATCTTTTCCAAGCCCCTTATCAGGATTATACCTCATTAGCAGCACTTGATTAGTAACCATTTCATCTGGGCTATATAAAAGTATTCCCATCTGAGATAATTTATCTCTCCCCCACAAAGAAAAAGGTAGTGAAGGAATCACATATGGACAAAAGGTGCCTTGTGCCCCCTTCTCATCTGACCATGTCAAAATTTTTGAGCTGTTAGCAACCGAAGGCACTGACCCTATTCCTACCAAGCTGGCACTGGTCAAGCATGTCGGCCAGGAGGAGGGCCAATCTTTTCCAGCTATGTAAGAGACGTCTGCTGTAGTATCTAACAGCCCTGACATTTTATTTCTTTGAATTAAAAGATCTTTCAAAGGCCTTGAAGCTGTAATTTCCTGCACCTAAAAGGCTAGATCACTAGATCCAAATCCTCTGGGGCCCCTAGCTTGAGAAGACAAGGTTCTTCTTGTCTGATAATAAGGTAAAAGCAAAAGCTGTGCTATTCTTGACCTTTATTAATTTGCACAGTTTTGGTAGGTGGCAAGATCAAAACTTTAATTTCCCCAGTATAATCAGAATCTACTACACCAGGCATCACAGAAATTCCTTGAAGGGAAAGCGAGCTACGCCCCGGCATAAGTCCTACAATGCCCTCAGGTAGGGGGCCAGCCACTCCCATTGGAATCGGAGTAACTGGTACATCAGGGGTTAATATTGCTGCTGTGGCAGAACTGAGGTCCAGTCCCACGCTCCCTGGGGTTGCTCGGAGGAGTTCAGAGACGGGACAAAGGGAGTAAAGGGATTCAACACAGCTGCCCTTATTGTTGTCTAGGGCCGGGGCTGCCCCTGCTGCCCATTTCCCTGAAACTTGGAAAAATTACTTCCCTGTACTTGGGGGGTGAGCATAGTCCCATCCTTATGGAATTTAGATCTACAGTCTTTTGCCCAATGATACCCCTTCTGGCGTCGGGGGCAAGGTGTCTTTGGGGGTTTGGTATTAGTCTGTATTGCCACAGCTTGTTGTCCCTGCTTGGCAGGACATTGCCAGCAAAAATGCCCAATTTGGCCACAAGAGAAACACCTTTTATTTGTAAAATCGTTTCCATTAGGATTAATCTTTTTTCTCATTCCCTGAATCACTTGGGCAGCTGTTTCTGCCTTCAAGGCTGCGGCTAAGACAACCCCCTGCATAAAGGAGGTTCCTACTTCCTGGCAGGTCTGTATGTAAGTCCAAAGACTTCCTTTACTTCTAACAGGTCAAAGCAAAGCCTGACAGAATTAGCGTTCTCATAAGCCAATTGTTTAAGAACTATCTCTGCTGGCTCAGTACTCTTAATTGTTCTTTCTACAGCAGTTTTCAATCTGGCCACAAAATCTTCATATTTCCCATTGGGTCCCTGTTTGATATTACTCAGAGTGGATAATTTTCCATCTGAAGGGGGCAGAGGTTACCATGCCAAGACACCTACGGCCATAATCTGATTAAGTGCTTGTTTAGACACCTTGCTTGGGCTATGTGAGATTCGTGTTCTCCATCTCCTTTTAATGCCGCAGATCCCACTGTCCTGAGCTGTGCATCATTAGAGGTTTTGTTTTCTGCTGACTGTAGTCTAGCCAACTTATCATACTATGCCAACCACAGGAGGTACTCTCCTCCAGGAAGGCAAGCCTTTGCAACCATTCTCCGATCATATGGTGTCATCCATCTCCCAGCCAAGGCATCTAGCACAGTAAGTGTATAAGGGGAGGTAGACCCGTAATCATAACAGGCTTGTTTAAGCTCTTTCAGTAGCTTATATGGGATTGGTTCCCATTTTCCTTTTTCTTCATTATTCCCCTCCGTTTTGGTAAAAGCTACTGGAAAGGCCATAGAAAATTCCAAGTCTCCCGTTATTCCGCCTCCCTTCTAGCCTGGGTGAGGCCCCCCTGAGAGTGTTTACTCCAAGGAGCATGCTCTGCATATTGTGCACGCGTCTGCCTCAAAAGCTCTTTTGTTTCAGAAAAGTCTTCATCCTCCTCAGCCTCAGGCAATGCTCTGGGAGGCTTTGGGGGCAAACTGGGGAACTCCTGGGCCCTGGGAGGCACAAACGGAAGCAGCAGCGATCGCCTTAAATCAGAAAGTGGTGGATAAATATTTAAAGGTTTGTGTAGAGGGGGAGGGGGCTCTCTAGAGCGCCCGGCCGCAGCAACCTGCAAGTCCTTTCCTTCCTCGGGAGGTAAAGCACAGTCTCTCTCCTCTTCTTTATCAATGGCAGAAAACATGATTTGCACAGAAAGCGGAGACCCACCATTCATTGCTGCAGCCTCTCCCATAGGCTGTCTAACAGCCTCATGCCGGGGGTCCAGGAATCTCTAATCATATTCCACAGAGCAAAAGCATCTACAGGAACCTTTTCTGGCCCATGCAAAGTATAAAACAAACGTAACTGGTCTCCAACCTTAGTCCAGGTTTCTAGATATACGGTGCCCTCCTCAAGAAATCATGGGCATTGCTCTTGGACAAAAATTAGAAATTTAGACAGTCTTTCTGTTCTTACTTTAATGCCTCTATGGGCTAACATGTGAAGTGATATTTCAATAAACATTTGTCTATTCTTAGATGCAAAGAGACCCATTCTCCTAGAGAATATTCTTATTCCTTCTGTACCCTCCTCACCCTGCCTAAACTGCAGAGGGTTGCCTGCCACCCACAGGTAAAATCCTAACCGCCCCGCGTTACAATCATGAAGTTACTTACCCTTCAGATGTTTGATGTCCCTGTTCGGGCGCCACCTGCTGGAGTCCAGCCTGAAGGGATGGGCAGTGTCCGCGAGTAACGATGCAGCCTCTCTTAGTTTTTTTGGACTGCATGTTTATTTCAAGCGTTAGACTCTCTCTTATACTTTTACAAAAGCATTAGGTCAGAGGTTTGACATTTTCAATTTCCCCTCACCCAGATTTATTGTCTCCATAAATCATTGTTGCCCTTCAAGCAGAGTTTCTGCTTCAGCAGTTCTCTCAGAATTGTGTTTACTTTAACTCAGGATTACATTGTAACTCGTGCTTATGTCTACGCTGCATACCACAAACCTCAGTTTATTTATCTTTCTAAATCCTGTTTGCCCCTAGTATTCTGAACTCACTATCTCTTAAAAAGGCTTCTAGCTATTAATATCTCTAAAATTCCTAATCTCTATAAGTTATAATAAAATATGCTAACATTACAACATTCCTTAAATCTTTAGCTTTTAACTATTTTTAATTATTCCTAAGCCCTAAAGTGGAGAGTGAAAAAGTTGGCTTAAACCTCAACATTCAGAAAACGAAGATCATGGCATCTGGTCTCATCACCTCATGGGAAATACATGGGAAAACAGTGTCAGACTTTATGTTTTCAGGCTCCAAAATCACTGCAGATGGTGACTGCAGCCATGAAATTAAAAAAAGCTATTTCCTTGGAAGGAAAGTTATGACCAAGCTAGATAGCATATTCAAAAGCAGAGACATTACTTTGCCAACAAAGGTCCATCTAGTCAAGGTTATGGTTTTTCCAGTGGTCATGTATGGATGTGAGAGTTGGACTGTGAAGAAGGCTGAGCACCAAAGAATTGATGCTTTTGAACTGTGGTGTTGGAGAAAACTTTTGAGAGTCCCTTGGACTGCAAGGAGATCCAACCAGTCCATTCTGAAGGAAATCAGCCCTGGGATTTCTTTGGAAGGAATGATGCTAAGGCTGAAACTCCAGTATTTTGGCCACCTCATGCTAAGAGTTGACTCATTGGAAAATACTCTGATGCTGGGAGGGATTGGGGGCAAGAGGAGAAGGGGATGACAGAGGATGAGATGGCTGGATGGCATCACTGACTCAATGGACATGAGTCTGAGTGAACTCCGGGAGTTGGTGATGGACAGGGAGGCCTGGCGTGCTGCAATTCATGGGGTCACAAAGAGTCAGATAGGACTGAGTGACTGAACTGAACTGATGGGACCAGATGCCTTGATCTTAGTTTTATGAATGTTGAGTTTTAAGTTAACTTTTCACTCTCCTCTCACTTTCATCAAGAGGCTCTTTAGTTCTTCTTCACTTTCCACCATAACAGTGGTGTTATCTGCATATCTAAGGTTATTGATTCCAGTTTGTGCTTCACCCAGCCTGGCATTTTGCATAATGTACTCTGCATATAAGTTAAATAAGCAGGGTGACAATATACAGCCTTGAAATACTTCTTTCCCTATTTGCAACCAGTCTATTGTTCCATGTCCAGTTCTAACTGTTGTTTTTTGAGCTGCATACAGATTTCTCAGAAGACAGGTAAGGTGGTTTGGTATTCCTATCTCTTGAAGAATTTTCCACAATTTGCTGTGATCTACATAGTCAAAGGCTTTGGTGTAGTCAATAAAGCAGAAGTAGATGTTTTTCTGGAACTCTCTTATTTTTTGATCATCCAACATATGTTGGCAATTTGATCTCTGGTTCCTTTGCCATTTCTAAATTCAGCTTGAATATCTGGGAGTTCATGCTTCATGTACTGTTAAGCCTGACTTGAAAAATTTTGAGCTTTACTTTGCTATTGTATGAGATGAGTGCAATTGTGTGATTGTTTGAGCATTCTTTGGCATTGCCTTTCTTTGGGATTGGAATGAAAACTGACCTTTTCTAGTCCTGTAGCCACTGCTGAGTTTTCCAAATTTGTTGGCATATTGAGTGCAGCACTTTCACAGCATCATCTTTTAGGATTTGAAATAGCTCAGCCGGAATTCCATCACCTCCACTAGCTTTGTTTGTAATGATGCTTCCTAAGGCCCACTTGACTTTCCATTCCAGGATGTCTGGATTGAGGTGAGTGATACGCCATTTTGATTATTGGAGTCTTGAAAATCTTCCTTGTATAGTTCTTCTGTGTATGCTTGTCACATCTTAATATCTTCTGCTTCTGTTAGGTCCATACCATTTCTGTCCTTTATTGTACCCATCTTTGCATGAAATGTATCTTTGGTGTCTTTAATTTTATTGAAGAGATCTCTAGCCTTTCCTGTTCTATTGGTTTCCTCTATTCCTTTTCATCAATCACTGAGGAAGGCTTTCTCATCTCTCCTTGCTATTCTTTGGAGCTCTGTGCTCAGATGGGTATATCTTTTCTTTTCTCCTTTGCCTTTAGCTTCACTTCTTTTCTCAGCTATTTGTAAGGCCTCTTCAGACAACCATTTTACCTTTTTGCATATCTTTTTCTAGAGGATGGTCTTGATCACTGCCTTCTGTACAATGTCATGAACCTCCATACCTAGTCCTTCAGGTACTCTATCTTTCAGGTCTAACCCCTTGAATCTATTTGTCATGTCTACTGTATAATTGTAAGGCATTTGATTTAGATCATACCTGAATGGTGTAGTAGTTTTCCCCACTTTCTTCAACTTAAGTCTGAATTTGGCAATAAGCAATTCATGATCTGAGCCACAGTCACCTCCCAGTCTTGTTTTCAGTGACCACATAGAGTTTCTCCATCTTCAGCTGCAAAGAATGTAATCAATCTAATTTTGGTTTTGACCATCTCGTGATATCCATCTGTAGAGTTGTCTCTTGTGTTGGTGGAAGAGGGTGTTTGCTATGACCAGTGCATTCTCTTGACAAAACTCTGTTAGCCTTTGCCCTGCTTCATTTTGTACTCCAAGGCCAAACTTGCCTATTACTCTAGGTATCTCTTGACTTCCTACTTTTGGATTCTAGTCCCCTATAATGAAAAGGATATATTTTTTTTTGGGTGTTAGTCCTATAAAATCTTGTAGGTCTTCATAGAGCAGTTCAACTTCAGCTTCTTCAGCATTCTTGGTTGGGGCATAGACTTGGATTACTGTGATATTGAATGGTTTGCCCTGGAAATGAACAGAGATTATTCCGTTGTTTTTGAGATTGAATCCAAGTACTGCATTTTGGACTCTTGCTGACTATGAGGACTACTCCATTTCTTCTAAGGGATTCTTGCCCACAGTAGTAGATATATTGGTCATCTGAGTTAAATTCACCCATTCCAGTCCATTTTGGTTCACTGATTCCTAAAATGTCTTCTTGCATTAGGACACCATTAATTCCTATCTGGATCTAAGCATAACCCTTGCTTTGATATCATATGCCCTAAATAAAAACCTGGGTTTGGGCAAACTGCAACTTTTCTTTGGTGACCCTAGCCCCTTTAAGGCTTAAATCTTTAGCAAATAAATGCTGTCTTCTTGTAATGAGGCTGGAGAAGGAGATTTGAAAAGCAAATCATTCACCTATTGAAACAAAATAGATCCTCTAGGAAACACCTTATCATCCAGATCAGCCTCTAGAATTTGCTAGAAATAAGGACTCAGTTAAACCGAAAAGCATTACTGTCCTGGTGAATTATTTTTTCCCCCAAATACAGGTAAAATTTGGTTGGCTAGGGCTTATCTGCAGGTTCTGTGATAAAAAACCTTCCTGCCAATACAGGAGACACAAGTACAATCCCTGATCCTGGAAGATCCCACATGCAGCAAAGCAACTAAGTTCATGAGCCTCAACTATTGAACCTGTGCTCTAGAGTCTGTGAACCAAAACTACTGAACCCAGGTGCTACACACCCCTGAAGCCCATGCACTGTAGAGTCATCGTAGTGGTAAGTCCATGCACCACAACTAGAGAGTAGCCCATGCAGCAGTGAAGACCCAGCATGGACAAAAATAAATAATAAAATAAATGAATAAGATTATTTTTAAAAGTGTTGGCTAGCTTTATCAATAGAATTAATGAAAAATTTTACTTCCTAAAACCATTGCAGTTGAGATGTATTTCTGGTGGGAATGGATGTTGGTAAAGTATGAGGGTTAAGAACAATAGTTTATCAAGGGAAAATAATATTATTCATTGTTTCCAGATTCTGGACAAACACCCATCCTCAGACACTAAGTTTTCTCACTGGTAATGGGAGTCCTATCAGGGCAAGTAAAAGGGATAATGAGATCTTGAGCTTTGTAATTTTTTAGTATGAGATTTTTGCCTTGCAGGGCTTCTTTACACGTATGTGTGTGTGTTTTCAGTCACTTTGTCTGACTCTTTGTGACTCTGTGGACTGTAGCCTGCTAAGCTCTTCTGTCCATAAGATTTTCCTAGCAAGAATGCTAGAGTGGGTTGCCATTTCCTCCTTCAGAGGTCTTCCTGACCAAGGGACCCAACTCCCATCTTCTGTGTCTCCTTTCATTGGCAGGCAGATTCTTTACCACCGAGCCACCTGGGAAACCTCTTTGATTATAGGATATTGTTTAATTTTGGAAACAGATTTTGAGGAATCTACATAAATTTTGATGGGAGGTTCCTTCTGAATTTGCCAATATCAGTTGGAGATTTTTCCCATAAAATCTGTGGTGGTGGTACTGGGCATATACCTGGAGAAAATCACAATTGAAAAAGACACCTGTACACCAATGTTCATTACAGAACTATTTACTATAGCTAGGACATGGAAACAACTTAAATGTTTAACAACAGATGAATGGAAGAGAAGTTGTTGTACATATACACAATGGAATATTACTCAGCCATAAAAAGGAATGCATTTGAGTTATTTCTAGTGAGGTGTATGGACCTAGAGCCTGTTATACAGAGTGTAGTAACTCAGAAAGAAAAAAAAAACAAATATTGTATATTAACACATATATATGGAATCTGGAAAAATGTTACTGATGAATGTATTTTCAGGGCAGGAATATAGATGCAGACATAGAGTACAGACTTTTGGACATAGCGGGGGAAGAAGAGTGTGGACAAATTGATAGAGTAGCACTGAAACATATACATTACCATATGTAAAATAGATAGCTAATGGTTAGTTGCTGTATAAGATAGAAAGTGCAACCTGTTACTCTGTGACAACCTAGAGGGATGGGATGGGGTGGGGAGTGGAAGGGAGATTCAAGAAGGAAGGAACAAATGTATACTTATGGTTGATTCACAGTGCTGTACAGCAGAAACCAACACAATATTGTAAAGTAATTATTCTCCAATTAAAACTAAAAATTACATACCTGAAAGGCAAAAGTAAAGGGTGACAGTTGATTCAATAGGGACAAATAATCAGTCTTTCCAGAATCAGCTCTAGTACTGTCATAAATAGAGCAAATAAGAGATGCCAAAGGGTCTACTTATTTAGATTGGTTGCTTTGATGACTATTGTCAAATTCTAGGATTATTTGTATTTTCTGGGAAGGATTCAACATGTTAATTATCTAAGAACTCTTGGCATAATAATGGGTAATGGCAGAAAAACTAAGGAGATGCAGATGTGTATATCTTAAAGGGTAGATATAGATTCAGAAACAAAAATCTTTTGAGGGTCAATATTGATCTCCATTAACTGAATGTTTTAGTACCCTGAGGCTGGGTCTGCTTTATAGTAGTGGCTTGAGAATCAAGGATGTAGATCCTGTATTAGTTATAATTGGAAGAAATCTACCTCCAATCTGGAGTAAAGTTTCTCCAAGCCAATTAGAAGAGAATTGGGAAGATCTCCCCTAGCGCTTTGGATCCCTATCATTGAGAATTGAGAAGACAATATTTGAAAGGCCAAAGACCATTTAGAGGTCTGAAGGTACCTAAAGTGCTTTGTTGTTGTTGTTCAGTAGCTTAGTTGCGTCTGACCCTGTGAGCCCATGGATTGCAACATGCCAGACTTCCCTTTCCTTCACAGTCTCCCAAATCTCGCTCAAACTCATGTCCATTGAGTTGCTGATGCAATCCAACTATCTCATCCTGTGTTATATCCTTCTCCTCCTGCCTTCAATCTTTCCCACAATCAGGGTTGTTATTGTTTTTCTTTTCTAATGAGTCAGCTCTTCACATCAGGTGGCCAAAGGATTGGAGATTCAGCTTCAGCATCAGTCCTTCCAATGAATATTCAGGGTTGATTTCCTTAAGGATTGACTGGTTTGATCTTGTAGTCCGAGGGACTATCAAGAGTCTTCTCCAATCCCACAGTTTAAAAACATCAGTTCTTTGGCACTGAGCTTTCTTTATGGTCCAACTCTCACATCCATACATGACTACTAGAAAAACAAAACCACAGCTTTGACTATATAAAACTTTTCTGGCACATTAATGTCTCTGCTTTTTAATACACTGTCTAGGTTTGCCACAGTTTTTCTTCCAAGGAGGGAGCATCTTTTAATTTCATGGCTGCAGTAACCATCTGCAGTGATTTTGAAGCCCAAGAAAGAAAATCTCTCACTGTTTCCATTGTTTCCCTCTCTATTTGCCATTAAGTGATGAGATCTAAGGCTATGGTCTTAGTTTTTTGAATGTTGAGTTTTAAGCCAGCATTTGTACTCTCCTCTTTCACTTTCATTAAGAGGTTCTTTAGTTCCTCTTCATTTTCTGCCATAAGGGTGGTTCATTTCAGTTCAGTTCAGTTGTTCAGTCGTGTCTGACTCTTTGTGAACCCATGAACTGCAGCATGCCAGGCCCACTGTCCATCACCAACTCCCAGAGTTTACTCAAACTCATGTCCATTGAGTCGGTGATGCCATCCAACCATCTCATCCTCTGTCATCTCCTTCTCCTCCTGCTCTCAATCTTTCCTAGCATCAGGATCTTTTCAAATAAGTCAGCTCTTCGCATCAGGTGACTGAAGTACTCGAGTTTCAGCTTCAACATCAGTCCTTCCAATGAACACCCAGGACTGATCTCCTTTATGATGGACTGGTTGGATTTCCTTGCAGTCCAAGGGACTCTCAGGAGTCTTCTCCAGTACCACAGTTCAAAAGCATAAATTCTTTGGTGCTCAGCCTTCTTTATAGTCCAACTCTCACCCATACTTGACTACTGGGAAAACCACAGCCTTGACTAGACAGACCTTTGTTGACAAAGTAATGTCTCTGCTTTTTAACATGCCACCTAGGTTGGTCATAAATTTCCTTCCAAGGAGTAAACCTCTTGTAATTTCATGGCTGAAGTCACCATCTGCAGTGATTTTGGAGCCCAGAAAAATAAAGTCAGCCACTGTTTCCCCATCTATTTGCCATGAAGTGTTGGGACTGGATGCCATGATCTTAGTTTTCTTAATGTTGAGCTTTAAGCCAACTTTTCTACTCTCCTCTCTCACTTTCATCAAGAGGCTCTTTAGTTCTTCTTCACTTTCTGCCATAAGGGTGGTGTCATCTGCATATCTGAGGTTATTGATATTTCTCCTGGCATACTTGACTCCAGCTTGTACTTCATTTTAAAGTGCTTAAATTTTAATAATCTTTTTTCTGGCTCTTAGCTCTTTCCAATAATAGGAAGCTACATGGGTTTTAATTTCGTTTAGGAGGCTTTATTTACTGAAGCTGAAGATTAAGATTTTGGTGGTCTTCCTTTTAAGTGAGCCTATCTAGAGTTTGAGAGAACAGACTTTCCAGATTAACTATATCTGGAGTAGACATTTTTCCCATTCCATGTTGATCTTTTTTGCCTAGAAGGGGGGAAAAGTCCTGGTTCAGCCCATTAATAAACATAGAGTTAAAAACTACTTGGGTGGAACCAAAATCTAATGAAAGACCAAATTTTCTTTAAAAACAACTTTAATCAGTCAATTGTAGTACCTGAGGTCATGAACAGACTCATGAGATTTTTGTGTGCATGTCTGAATTTTATTCCAATCAACAGACTTTTAAGAAAGCCCAAAGAATTGCACATGAAGTCCCCTAACAATTCCCTGAGCCTGAACATTTAATAAGGTAGTGGACTCGCCTCCTGGTTTTAATTCTAGAGACCTCTCAGGATTTTCTCAATCAGCAATTTTCATCGAATTCCTTGGTCTGGCCTTCCCTAACAAACATGCAGACAGCTGATGTTAAGTCAGAGAAACCAGGTTGATAAGTTTGAATGATTAAATTAAATCCCTCAGTAGATATGTGTGATTCTTCTGTTACTTTTTGGGGAAATATTTGAGTATGGCTTACAGTTTACCTTTGTTCACAGAATATAAGAAATTAAGGGGTTTAGCCTCAAAATTCTCAGAAGGCTTGATTTTAAAGGAACATGTTCTAGCAAGTTCAGAATAAATTGTTTGGAGAGAATTTCAGAGAAAAGGGGAAATTTGGCTAGACACTTAATATGAAGAAATTGAGGGTATAGAGCAGGTGTAGTCAGTATACAAGAAAGGAGGAAAAGGGTGCTGGATTTGATATTTGGCAATGAAGCACCAAGGGAGAGAAGCAAGATGGCACAGGAGTCAGAGCCTGAGACAAGAATCCATGAAAGTAGAACCCAAGGGTTATTTTTTATCTTTCTTTAATTATTTATTTTGCCTCAGTTAATCTTAAAATAATATTATAAGAGAAGTCATTTTAGAATCTTGATAGCATTTGGAAGCTTTAAAATATTAACTGAAATAGAAAATTTCTGGAAATTTTTGAACTATTATAATCCAATTCAGTTTAAGTTTGGGGATTTCAAAAATTCCATAATGGCCATTGATAGTCTAAATTTCCTTTGATCAGATTGAACCATTTAGTTTGCTTTCAAAATAAATGAGCAAGGACTGTGATTTTTAGACATAAAATCAGCCAGATCATCTGTTAGTAGAGCACCATCAAAACACTTAAATAATGAGATCCCATTCCTTAGAAGTTCTTTCACTCTGAATTAAACAACAATTCTCAAACAGCTCAATTCAGCTTGCTTGTATCAAATCTAATACCAGACAGTTTAAGGGAACACCTTGATCCAGAGTGCCAGGACAAAGACTTTTTAATCCAGTTTTCAGAGAACAGCTTCTTCCAAAGGAAGAGACTTAAGGCTGAAAAGCTAGCATAGTTTCAGTGAAGCGGCCCTTGTTCCTGAAGGAATGGGCTGAAGGCATTTTCAGTCAGGTTGTATTGAAGCAATCAGATCTCAAAATCAGACTGAAGTACAAATTATCAATTGCAAATAGAACAAAGCTTAACTAGAAAGATGAAATCTTAAAATAGATGCTGAATAAAACCTGGAGATCTTCAAATGCAAAGAAGGCATGAGCTCAAATCCAGGAGAAAGACATACCCTTAAATATCAGAGTCAATGAGAAAAACTGAGCAAAAAGTGACTCAATTGTGGATTCTGCACCTGTTTGCTCACCAACCATAGAGCCTTTGGGTGTCTTATCTGGTCATGTATGGGTCACCTAAATATCAACCTAAAACAAATAGAGTGTTAGATATTTCTTCAGCAAAGATTGTTTTAAAGGGATTAGCAGAGAATTGCAATTCTGGAATCTGCAACTGTGGTGAGCCATGTGCAAGTTTGTCCTAATGGCTAGGGAAGGAGACCACTTTTATAGAGGGGAAAAAGAAGTTGGGAGGGTTTTAGTAAACAGAGAGTCCATTACTTTTCACTGGCTGAGTCTTTGCTAGGACAGAAGAACCTTTCTTCTTGTTGGGCTCTGCTACTGTCATAGCACTTTCCCTTATGATCTCCCAACTCTATTTAATTGAAGTTTCTGTTTATTAATTTTTCACACCTTGCTATCAATGATGGCTGCTTTATGTCTCACAAAGTCTTCTTCCCTATTCTCAGGGTTAAGGACATGTAAACAGTTTTCCTGGAGTTGCATGGCTCATTAATTAAGGGAGTTATGTCGGTTTTTACACAGCATAAATGCTGGAGAAGGCTCAGAACTAATCTGAAGACTTTGGTGAATTTCCGAAGTTGAATTACAGCTCTGCCTAAACCAAAAGCAGAAAATGATATCAGTACTAACCACAAGTTAATCCTCAAGAATGTTTCTAGATCAATAGACCAATACTTGATCCCTCTTCTCAGACTGACTCCTACATATAATGACAGACTGATCCCCAACTTTGTGTTCCTCCTTACCTCTATCCACAGTTATAGATTGAAACTTGCCACCATAACCTATTTCCTAAATATATACCAGTGGAAATAGGAGGTCTGGTAAGGATTTGTTTGCATTAGTGTTATTGAGTCCCATGTCAGGGGAGCTAAAACTCAATGATTACTTCTGACATTTTTTCATTAATTGGTTTAAAGTTGGGAGAGAACAGCTCAGAATATAAAAATATTTAGATGACATTCATGGGAAAAAAATAAGTCACCTACTCCAACAAGTGGTTAAGAAGAATTTCAGTGTGAAAAGCTCTGTGCTAGGTGCTATAAAAATGTAAAAGGTGAAAAACACAGTTAAAAAAAAATCTGAAACACCTTTATTTATGAACGATAGAGTCACAATAGTTCGTCTTGAGAAGAACATGGTAGTAAAGATAATAGAATGAAGCTGATGAAAATAAGGATGTTAATGACTATTCTATTGGGGTAGAAACTAAGGTTTGTGTGAAGCTGACACCATGTTACATTTTATAGGAAAATTTTACTTCTTACATAAAAATTAATAAATATTTGCATTAATTTTCTGTAACTTCTATAGGAAATCTCCACAAATTTAGCAACCAAAAACAATACATTTTTGTTATCTCAGAGTTCTGTAGTTGATACATTTGGACATGGCATGGCTCATGGCTATTTCTGAGCTCCATGTTTCACAAGGCCTGGACTCAATGAACCAATGTAACAATAAGACTGTATTCCTTTCTAGAGGCTCTGGAAAAGAACCTGCTTCCCAGCTGATTCAGATTGTTGGTACTATTTAGTTCCTTGTGCTTTATAAGACTGGAGTCTCTCTTGACTTCCTGACTTTTCTGTCTTCCTCTTCTCTGAAGAGCTCCTCTGATGTTTACACTTGGATAATCCAAGGACACTTCTCTATTTAAGAGCAGAAACATAGTAGCCTTAATCACAAATGCCTTAGCAGCAGTACCTAGATTAGTGTCTGATTGCATAACCAGGGAGCAAAAATCTTTAGAGTTTGTCAACCTCAGTGTTCAACAGAACTCCTGAATGAAGAAATGCTGATTTATTTCTTCAAGTGAAGGCCATAAATCACAGATTATCTCAGAGCTAGAAGCTTGTAGAAAGTGGGGTAAAATGATGGAAATTGCTGATCATTTACAAACATAAAGGCTGAAGTGATTTTGCTGTTTAAATATCAGTTTCCTTTGAAGACACCGATCACAGATGTCAATCTTGTGGTTAAAAAATCAATATATTTCTAGAGTGATATTCAGTTAGAAGGGTCATAAATTGTGCATATGGCTTACAAGAAATGGATGGGGAGCCTTGCCCAGCATATTGACTATTCTGTCTTTGAAATGTTGCCATTTCATCAATTAAGATGATTTCCTAGGCAGAAGAAGTCAGATTTATGACTGTGATTGGAGGAGTTGATATAAGCCTTTACCGAGCTTTGGCTTTGGGTCAGAAATCTGTGAGTTACTTTCACACTCATAATGTCTTTTGGCTTTCTGTTTGGACAGAGTGAGTGGTTCTGTGCCTCCCTGTGCTTTCCTGCTGGACAGGCCAAAGGAGGTGAAAAGGTACTGAGAGCTGGAAAGCTCATCCAGCCAAGCCTGACCATGAGGCTGCTACTTTTGGAACACTAGACTTCCATGGGAATATATATTGTAAATGGAAGAAACAAAGATGGCCATTGTTTTGGCCGCTGTGAAAAACATTTCTTAATTTCTCAGATTTACATTGTTTCCTATTTGGATAGTACACCACAGGTCTTCTTTAGGGTGGAAGAAATACATGCTAACTTATCTGATAAAATTTTACCTTGGAAACATGTGCCATGATTTTAAATTAGGGAAAATTGGATGCAGGGTTTTCCCCTTTAGCATATTACAAAAATTAGAGCATTTTATTTTTAAATATAATTATGGTTTTAAAAAGTGTTTTGTTTCTCTGGTTTGTGTTTATTGTGAAACAGGGCAATGCCTCTAGTCACCTTCATCATGGAGAGAGGACTGGAAAACTCCTCAAGGAAGTTAGCAATTGCCTCAGAAGGACAGGGTTGCTGAATGCTGTATATACACACGCAGCTACAGTCATCAAGACAGTAGGAAATTGGCACACACACACACACACAAACAAATATGGACCAATGGAACAAGATAGAAATCCCAGGGAGAAACCTACACACCTATGGGCACCTTATCTTTGACAATGAAGGCAAGACTATACAATGGAGAAAAGATAATCTCTTCAATAAGTGATGTTGGGAAAATTGGACAGCTATATGTAAAAGAATGAAATTAGAACACTTCCTAACACCGTACACAAAATTAAACTCAAAATACATTCCAATCCCAAAGA
The DNA here is from genome assembly GCF_027580195.1 of Bos mutus. Taxonomy (NCBI): domain Eukaryota; kingdom Metazoa; phylum Chordata; class Mammalia; order Artiodactyla; family Bovidae; genus Bos; species Bos mutus. The sequence goes on along the minus strand of NC_091627.1, from coordinate 50,210,231 downwards.
AAGGCAATGTCAAAGAATGCTCAAACTACTGCACAATTGCACTCATCTCACACGCTAGTAAACTAATGCTCAAAATTCTCCAAGCCAGGCTTCACCAATATGTGAACCATGAACTTCCAGATGTTCAAGCTGGTTTTAGAAAAGGCAGAGGAACCAGAGATCAAATTGCCTACATCCACTAGATCATCAAAAAAACAAGAGAGTTCCAGAAAAAAAACATCTATTTCTGCTATATTGACTATGCCAAAGCCTTTGACTGTGTGGATCACAATAAACTGTGGAAAATTCTGAAAGAGATGGGAATACCAGGCCACCTGACCTGCCTCTTGAGAAACCTATATGCAGGTCAGGAAGCAATAGTTAGAACTGGACATGGAACAACAGACTGGTTCCAAATAGGAAAAGGAGTACGTCAAGGCTGTACATTGTCACCCTACTTATTTAACTTCTATACAGATTACATCATGAGAAACGCTGGGCTGGAAGAAACACAAGCTGGAATCAAGATTGCCGGGAGAAATATCAGTAACCTCAGATATGCAGATGACACCACCCTTATGGCAGAAAGTGAAGAGGAACTAAAAAGCCTCTTGAGCAAAGTGAAAGAGGAGAGTGAAAAAGTTGGCTTAAAGCTCAACATTCAGAAAACTAAGATCATGGCATCTGGTCCCATCACAACCTGGGAAATAGATGGGGAAACTGTGGAAGCAGTGTCAGACTTTATTTTTGGGGGCTCCAAAATCACTGCAGATGGTGACTGCAGCCATGAAATTAAAAGACACTTACTCCTTGGAAGGAAAGTTGTGACCAATCTAGATAGCATATTTCAAAAGCAGAGACATTACTTTGCCAACAAAGGTCTGTCTAGTCAAGGCTATGGTTTTTCCAGTAGTCATGTATGGATGTGAGAGATGGACTGTGAAGAAAACTGAGTGCCAAAGAATTGATGCTTTTGAAGTGTGGTGTTGGAGAAGACTCTTGAGAGTCCCTTGGACTGCAAGGAGATCCAACCAGTCCATCCTAAAGGAGATCAGTCCTGGGTGTTCATTGGAAAGACTGATGCTGAGGCTGAAACGCCAATACTTTGGCCACCTCATGTGAAGAGTTGACTCATTGGAAAAGACCCTGATGCTGGAAGGGACTGGGGGCAGGAGGAGAAGGGGATGACAGAGGATGAGTTGGCTGGATGGCATCACTGAACTCGATGCCATGAGTTTGGGTGAACTCCGGGAGTTGGTAATGGACAGGGAGGCCTGGAGTGCTGCGATTCATGGGGTCACAAACAGTCAGACATGACTGAGTAACTGAACTGAACTGAAACACTGTAAAACTCTTAAAGGAAAACATATGATGTATACTCTGACAAAAATCACAGGAAGATCCTCTCTGACTCACTTCCTAGAGTAATGGAAATGAAATAAAAAATAAATAACTGGGACCTAATTAAATTTAAACTCTTTTGCACAGCAAAGCAAACAATATACAAGATGAAAAGACAACCCTCAGAATGGGAGAAAATAGTTGCAAACTAAGCAACTGACAAAGAATTAATCTTGAAAATATATAAGCAGCTCATATAGCTCAGTATCAGAGAAATGAACAGCCCAGTTAAAAATGGGCAGAAGACCTAAGCAATAATTTTTCCAAATAACACATGTAGAAGACAAATAAACACATGAAAAGATGCTCAATATCACTTATTATTAGAGTAATGCAGTCAAAACCACACAGCAATCCAAAAGGACATCATGACAAACTATAAACAATAAATGCTGGGCTGGATGTGGAGAAAACAGAACTCTCCTGCACTGGAAAGTGAAAGTGAAGTCGCTCAGTTGTGTCTGACTCTTTGTGACCCCATGGACTGTAGCCCACCAAGCTCCTCCGTCCATGGGATTTTCCAGGCAAGAATACTGGAGTGGGTTGACATTTCCTTCTCCAGGGGATCTTCCCCACCCAGGGGTCGAACCCAGGTCTCCTGCATTGCAGGCAGACGCTTTAGCCTCTGAGCCACCAGGGAAGGGAATGTACATTAATATAGCCCCTATGGAGAATAGTATGGAGATTCTTTAACAAAGTAGGAATAAAAATACGGCATGATCCAGCAATCCCACTATTGGGCATATACCCTAACAACACCATAATTCAAAGAGACACATGTCACCTGTATGTCTTCTTTGGAGAAATGTCTGTTTAGGTCTTTTGCCCACTTTTTAATTGGGTTGTTCATCTTCCTGGTATTGAGCTGCATGTGTTGTTTGTATATTTAGATTAATTCTTTGTCAGCTGTTTCATTTGCTATCATTTTTTCCCATTCTGAGGGCTGTCTTTTCAAGTTACTTATAGTTACCTTTGTTGTGTAAAATCTTTTAAGTTTAATTAAGTCCATTTGTTTATTTTTGTTTTTATTTTCATTACTCTGGGAAGTGAGTCATAGAGGATCTTGCTGTGATTTATGTTGGAGAGTGTTCTGCTTATGTTGTCTAGTTTCTGATCTTACATTTAGGTCTTTAATTCATTTTGAGTTTATTGTTTTGTATGGTGTTAGAGAATATTCTAGTTTCATTCTTTTACATGTATTTGACCAGTTTTTCCAGCACCAATTTTTGAAGAGATTGTCTTTTCTCCATTGTATATTTTTGCTTCCTTTGTCAATGATAAGATGTGCATAGGTGCATGGATTTATCTCTGGGCTTTCTATTTTGTTCCATTGATCTATACTTCTGTCTTTGTGCCAGAACCATACTGTCTTGAGGACCATAACCATGTAGTACAGTCTGAAGTCAGGAAAGTTGATTCCTGTAGTTTCATTTTTCTTTCTCAAGATTGCTTTGGCTATTTGAGGTCTTTTGTTTCCATACAGATTGTGAAATTATTTCTAGTTCTAGTTTTGTGAAAAATATCATTGGTAATTTGATAGGAATTGGGTTGAATTTGTAGATTGCTTTGGATTGTATACTCATTTTCACTATATTGATTCTTCCAATCCAAGAACATGGTATATTTCTCTATCTATTTGTGTCTTTTTAAATTTCTTTCATCAATTTTTTATAGTTTTGTATATAAAGTTCTTTTATTTCTTTAGGTAAATTTGTTCCTACGTATTTTATTCTTTTTGTTGCAATGATAGATGTGTTTCCTTAATTTCTCTTTCTGATTTTTTATTGATAGTGCATGGGAATGCAAGAGATTTCTGTGTATTAATTTTATATCCTGCAACTTCACTATATTCATTTATTAGCTCTAGTAATTTTCTGGTTGTTTCTTTAGAGTTTTATGTTTAGAGGATCATGTCATCTACAAACAGTAAGAGTTTTACTTCTTTTCCAATGTGGATTCCTTTTATTTCTTTTTCTCCTCCTCTGATTGCTGTGGCTAGAACTTCCAAAACTGTGTTGAACGGACATTTCTCCAAAGAATACCACAGATGGCTAATAAAGACATGAAAAGATGCTCAATATCACTCATTATTAAAGAAGTGTTCATTGGACCACTCTTTACAGTAGCCAGAACATGGAAGCAACCTAGATATTCATTTACAGATGAGTAAAGAAGTTGTAGTACACATATACAATGAATATTACTCATCCATAAAAAGGAACAATTTTGAGTCAGTTGTAATGAGGTGAATGAACCTAGAGACTGTTATACAGATGGAAGTAAGTCAGAGAAAAACAAATGTCATATATTAATGTATATAGGTGTCATTTAGAAAAATAGTACTGTTGAACTTATTTATAGGGAAGAAATGGAGATGCAGATATAAAGATGGACTTGTGGACACAGCGGGAAAAAGAGACGGTGGGACTAACTGGGAGAATAGCATTGACATATATATACTACAATGTGTAAAATAAATAACTAGTGAGAAGCTGCTACATAACATAGGGAGCCCTGCCTGTCACTCTGTGATGAACTAAAGTAGTGGGCTAGGAGGGCAGAGGGAAGCTCTGTAGGATGGGATATATATCTATATAATGATGACTAATTCACATTGTTACAAGACAGAAACCAATACAACATTTAAAACAATTAAACAAACAAACAAACTATGATGAGAACAATGATGTATCAATCTGTCAGAATGTATACTAGCAAAAATTCATGAATATTAAATGTTGGCAAGAATATAAAGAAAAGGGAACCCTAGTAAACTGTGAGTACCAATGTAAATTGGTGCAGCCGCTATGGAAAACAGTATGGATTTTTCTCAAAAAACTAAAAATATAAGTGCTATGTGAGCTAGCAATTGCACTCCTAGTTATATATTCATAGAAACTAAAAGCCATAAATTAAAAAAGATACCTGTATCACAATGATTAATGCAACATTATTTACAATAGCCAAGATATATATGTAAGCTAAGTGTTTATATATATATATATAATACACACAGATATATATATATATATTGACATATATGTGTATATATATGTCAATGCTATTTCTCTATATATGTTCTATATATATATATATGTATATATATATAATACACATGCATTTAATAGAAAATTAGTCATAGAAAAGGAAAAAAATTTGTTATTTGAAGCAGCCTGGATAGACCTGGAAGGTATTATGTGTTATACAGAGTGAAATATATCAGACAGAGAAAGAAAGATGCTGTATGTTGTCACTTATATGTTGACTCTAAAAAATGAAACATTAATGAATACAACAAAGCAGAAATAGATTTACAGATTTAAAGAAAATCTAGTGGTTTTCTGTGAGCAGAGGGAAGAGGGGAGGGGAAAGATAGAGGTATGAGATTAAGAGGTAGAAACCTAGCATTCATAAAATAAATAAGATTCAAGAATGTATTGTATAGTACAGTGAAAATAGTCAATATTTTATAATAAATTTAAATGGAGTATAATGTATAACATATTGAATCATAGTACACAACTGAAACTAATGTTTTAAATCAATTATACTTCAATAAAAAGGAAAAAATGCAATATGATTAAAGATACATTTCTTTTTATTTTTTATTTTTTCACCAAAGGAAATATCACCACTGGAAATTCAGTTTATAGCTGCAGAATTACCACCAACAAACTAAATATAATTGATGGGAATCTGTTGGAAGCATAATCTTAATTATTTCTCAAATGAAGAACTATACTTGTATTATGACCAGTTAATCCTAAAAGAAAAGTAAATAACAGATGATAAATTTTATAAAATACTCAATGGATATATTACAAGAACAAACATGCTATGTAAGAGGGAACTGTTTCAAATGTGAGATTCTGAGACCAAATAAAGTTGATGCAGTTTCCTGATAAAAACTTTATTGCCCCCAATAACTGCATAAGCCATAAGGTAGATACCGTTAAGAGTTACTGTTCATTACGAGAATATGACTAATAAAATTCAAAGAGCTATTGTACCAGCTTTCCAATATACTAATAACTTTCCTCATTGCTTCAGGGGTTTTGAGGTTTTGCTCCGTTTGCCTTGTTTCACAAAGTATATGTTATCTGTATGTTTTATACTGATAGGTTTAGGATAAGATGAAAGAACCAAGCTAACGTCCTAATATTTGACTAATATATCCTAAAGTGTGTCCTTTAGTTTTAAATCTTCCATATGCTTCAAGGATAGTTTTGACCTGGGCTCTTCTAAGTCATCTTCCTGGAACTTTTCACATTTTGACATTTTTGGAAGAAAGATACTGAATTCCTGCAAAAGGATCATTTACTTCTCATATTATTCTGGCAATGCTGACTAAGGCTGAGCTGAAAATATTACTATTATTGGACTTGGAAGGTAATAAGAATAAGAAGTACAGGTTAGATACTTTATCTTTTGGTAAATAAAACTTAAGACTGAGCCTTGGCTACTATAAGAGGAAGAATTCCTCGCTTACTATTAGGAATTAAATTGTAAATTCTTAAAATCTAGATGTGTAAATATAGTAATTGAATAAACTACTCAATTAGTTAATAAAGACATTATAAAGTAGAAATTATGAATAGAGAACAGCAAGGAGAGATAAGAAAGCCTTTGTGAGTGAACAATGCAAAGAAATAGAGGAAAACAATAGAAAGGCGAAGACTAGAGACCTTTTCAAGAAAACTGGAGATATAAAGACAACATTTCATGCAAGGATGGGCACAATATAGGACAGAAATGGTAAAGACCTAACAGAAGCAATAGAGATTAAGAAGAAATAGCAAGAATGCACAGAACTATAGAAAAAAGGTCTTAATGATCCAGGTAACTATGGTGATGTGGTCACTCACCTAGAGCCAGACATCCTGGAGTATGAAGTCAAGTGGGATTTAGGAAGCATTACTACAAGCAAAGCTATTGGAGGTAGTGGAATTCCAGTTGGGCTATTTAAAATACTAAAACATGATGCTGTTAAAGTGCCACCTTCAATATATTGGCAAATTTGGAAAACTCATCAGTGGCCACAGAACTGGAAAAGGTCAGTTTTCATTCCAATCCCAAAGAAGAGCATTGCCAAAGAATGTTCAAACTACTGCACAATTATTTTTATTTTACATGTTAGTAAGGTAATGCTCAAAATCCTTCAAGCTAGGCTGGGCTGCAATAGCACCTGAACTGAGAGCTTCCAGATGTACAAGTGGGGTTTAGAGTAGGCAGAGGAACCAGAGATCAAATTGCCAACATCCACTGAATCATAGAAAAGGCAAAGAAATATCAAAATCTACTTCTGCTTCATTGACTGTGCTCAAGATTTTGACTGTATGGATCACAACAAACTGTGGAATATTCTTGAAGAGACAGGAACACCAGACCACCTTATCTGCCTCCTGAGAAATCTGTACACAGGACAAGAAGCAACCCTTAGAACTGGACATGGAACAACAGACTAGTTTGAAATTGGGAAAGGAGTACATCAAGGCTGTCTATTGTCATCCTGCTTACTTAATGTATATGCAGAGTACATCAGGTGAAATACTGGGCTGGATGACTCACAAGGTAGAATCAAGATTGCAGGGAGAAATACCAGCAACCTCAGATATGCAGATGATACCACTTTAATGGCAGAAAATGAAGAGGAACTACATAGCCTCTTGATGAGGGTCAAAGGGGAGAGTGAGAAAGCTGGAATAAATTCAACATTCAGAAAACTAAGATCATGGCATCCAGTTGCATCACTTCATGCCAAATAGATGGGGATAAAGTGGAAACAGTGACAAATTTTATTTTCTTGGACTCCACAATCACTGTGGACAGTGACTGCAGCCATGAAATTAAAAAAGCTATGGTAAACCTATACAGCATATTTAAAGGAAGAGACATCACTTTGCCAACAAAGATTCATGCTGTCAAAACTTTGATTTTTCCAATAGTCATGTACAGAATTGAGAGTTGGACCATAAAAAAGGTTGAGTGTCAAAGAACTAATGCTTTCAAATTGTGGTGCTGAAAAAGACTCTTGAGAGTCCCTTGGACTGTAAGGAGATCAAAACTTAAACAAAGGGAATTAACCTTGAATATCTATTGGAAGAACTAATGTTGAAGTTGAAGCTCCAATACTTTGACCACCTGATGCAAAGAGCTAACTCATTGGAAAAGACCCTGGGGCTGGGTAAGATTGAGGGCAGGAGGGGAAGGGGGTGACACAGGATGAGATGATTGGATAGCATCACTGACTCAATGGATATGAGTTTGAGCACACTCTTGGAGATAGTGAAGGACAAGAAAGCCTGGCAAGCTGCAGTCCATGGAGTTATGTAGAATTGGACATGTCTTAGCAACTGAACAACAACAACATAACAGTAAAATAGAGAAAACCCGTTAAGAATAAAAATTCAAACGCAAGTTACATTCAGTGATATTGACAAATAGGGTCCCTCAGTTCCCTTAACTTTTTTCCAACTATTATTTGTATTTACTATTTGTATTTACTACTACTATCATGGATTTCCCTGGTGGCTCATTGTTAAACAATCTTCCTGCCAATGCTGGAGTTGTATGTTTGATCTCTGGGTCAGGAAGATCCTCTGGAGAAGGAAACGACAACATACTAAAGGTTTGTTGCCATGGAAATCCCATGACATAGTAGCCTGGTAAACTACAGTCCAAGGTGTTGCAAAGAGTCGGACACGACTGAGTGACTAAATAACAATAAATTGCTATCATATTTATTCAGATTATCTACTGAAATCTATGTAAAGTCAAGGACAGAGGCACCAACAGAGGCTGAGGATCCTATTGGGATATGCTGATCCTCCTGAAGAAGATGTTTGAACCGGTTCATTCTTTCCCAGTGGCTGGCAGAAATTCAAATTACAATAGGCTAAATACATATTTCTTGAAGCAAATGAGGATTAGACAAATACCATGAGAATAGTGAACACAACAGCTAGCAGGATAACTCCTGGATAAGTATAGGGTAGTCCAAGTTCCTCTAGCAGTTCTCTACCATAAAAAAAAAAAAAAAAAAAGAAGAAATTACTAAAATTGCCTTAATTTACTTTGACCCTCATGATTCATCTCCTGGGACTGGGCATACCTTCTTCCAAGCCAGATAGCTTCCAAGCTAGAAGCAGATATGGTACCTGAGGAAATATGCAAGGGAATTTAGATTAGGAAACAAGCCAAGATCAGAACCAAGGGTTGAGACAGTCCATTTGCTGCAGTAACTTCTTTTGGGGTGAGTTCCTGGCCCCCTTCTCTAAAAACTAGGTCATATCCACAGTTCCTATTTAAGACGTGAATGCAGCTCCCACAATGATCCCAAAGGACTTAAATTCTTTGCCCCAGTTAATTGGATGCTAGTGTTGCAGGAAAGAGCCAATTTTGACTCCATGTTGGATCTGTTTCTTTGACTTTAACCTTTGTTTTTCATTGCTTTTGCTATTCTGCCTCAGGTAATCCTGCCCCTCTGCTTGAGGAGATTAGCACACTGTCTCTCTGAGGTTGACCATCCCAGAAGCTATTTGCAAGATAATGGTCTTTACTTCTTCAACTCTTGCCCTTCTCAAGTCTGCAAAAGCACCTGACATTCAGATACAGATAAGATTGTTATTTTGAGACATTAGTCTGCCATCTTATTGGTCAGCCAGCTTTCCAAATAGAGTCATATTCCTGGGCTTAACACTTTGTCTCTTGGTTAATTGACCTATCATGTGGCAAGCAGAAAAAGCTTGGATTCATAACAGGAGAACACTATTCAGATATTCTCCTGAAAATGAATTTGTTTACTAAGAATATATTCAATCTTTTGAGTCCATGAAGTGAAAAGTATAGTAGAACTCTAATTATTATGTTGGATCACTCTTTCTGTACCCCAAAGGCAAGGAAATTGATGGGCTGAAAAAATATGAATAAAGCCCAGTGAAATAAAGAGAAAAGGAAGAAGAGTGTACCCTCACAGTCTGAATGTGTTCTTCCTGTTCCTATTACTTCATGAGATGATATATGTCCTAATCTTGGGTGTACTGAGATAAATCTTTGTCTTTCCTAAAACATTCCCTCTTGCTTGAGTGAATTGCAATGCATGTCAGTACCTTATATGCAGATAATTTAAACTAAGTCAGCATGAAAGAAGTCTGTGTCCTGTCTCAGTCAAGGCACCTTTGAATTCTCAACAACCCAGTAGGAGGAGGGAGAAGAAGACAGTTTAGGGATCTCAGGCATTGAATATCATACAAAGTTTCTCGTACAAATTTTGTGCACTGGGGGCTCAGACAGAAATTGAAGGATATTATATTCCCCTTAAATTGAGTTGGACTTGTTTCTAGAGAGAGAAAATAAGAGATTATAAATATTAAGGGAAAGGGCCATTTTTATTAACTGGGTCAGAAGAAGTCAAGCTCTGGACAGCCTGAAAGACACAAAATTTTAGAGGGCTCAATGGGACAAAATAGATATAGGGGAAGGAAAGATGGATGCTTCCCTAACTCTGTTCTAGACTTCCAGATGAAGAGCTTCATGACAGTTTACTAGGGAAAGAAAACTTAATACATAAATCAAGACACAAACTGGTCAGTAATAAAGACTATTAATTTAGCAGAATATCCTCTGTGATCAGTATCTCAAGATAAGCATGGCTGTAGGTACAGTAGAAAATGCTGATTGATAGCAGATATTCATTTGAAACTCTGCTTATAAATTCCAATTTGGCTTGGAAGAAGGTATGCTCAGTCCCAGGAGATGAATCATGAGGATCAAAGTAAATTAAGGCAATTTTAGTAACTTTTTTTTTTTTTATGGTAGAGAACTCCAACCTAACATTGGCCAGTAGGATACAACATTGTATTGACTAAGGGCTTGTGAGAAAAATGTTTCTCCACAGTAAGAAAAAATGTATAAGAAAGGAGCCTTTTTGTTCCTCCTGCTCTTTCTTTAATGCACTGGAAATTGTCAGACAACCTCTAGGCTGCTGTGGTTATTTTGAAGGAAAGGCCAAGATCATCATGGAGACCTCTGCCTAGAGTCCTGACAACTGTGTGCTTCCGAAGGTGAAATTTGAAACAGTCTACCTCCAGAATACTTAAATGAATCAATAATCTCTGTATTATTTAAGCTGTTTATAGTATCATAATGTGTACAGTAGGTGGAAGGAAGCCAGAACATTTCCACTGGAGGGAAGGAAAGTACTAGGAAAAAGAAAATCATATACTAAGTCAAAATAGAAGAAGGTGCTGGGATTGAATGGACATGAGTTTGAGCAAACTCAGAGATACTGAAGGACAGGGAAGCATGGTGTGCTACAGTCCATGGGGTCACAAAGAGTTGGAAATGACAGTGACTGAACAACAGCAACAATATAAAACTGAGTTCAGTAGGAAATAAAAGATCAGAGTCAACAATGATTTGGATAAGCAAATGAAGGAGATTAGGAAATACTGGCATTTGAATTTCTGTAGTCAACATTATGCTGGGTGTGGTTGGTGATTTTTGAAGGCACAGTTGTGTTGCTGCTCATTTCAAAGACATGCTGCTTTGAATCTAGTATATAACCTTCTGGTGGAGTCGTAAATCTGTTTTGGTCAAAAAATAAATAACTTTAGAGTCTTTTTGTGGTATAGTCTGGTATAGTATAGTTCAGTTCAGTTGCTCAGTCATGTCCAACTCTTTGCGACCCCATGAATCACAGCACACCAGGCCTCCCTGTCCATCACCAACTCCTGGACTTCACTCAGACTCTGTGCATCGAGTCGGTGATGCCATCCAGCCATCTCATCCTCTGTCATCCCCTTCTCCTCCTGCCTCCAATCCCTCCCAGCATCAGGGTCTTTTCCAGTGAATCAACTCTTAGCATGAGGTGGCCAAAGTACTGGAGTTTCAGCTTTAGCATCATTCCTTCCAAAGAAATCCCAGGGCTGATCTCCTTTAGAATGGACTGGTTGGTTTTAGGGTACTTTAATCTAAATGGTATCTTTCCCCACAAGAATTCCAGAATTCCATTTCCCATATGTAATTACTACTATTTACTTCTTCTCAAATAATAATTTTCCTTTTTGGGGCCACACCACACAGCTTGTCGAATTTTACTTACCCTTCTTGGGATTGAACCTGGGCCCTCAGCAATGAGAGCATGGACTCTCAACCACTGCACTTCCAGGGAATTCCCTCAAATAATTATTTTAATGTAGCAATATTATGTTTCAAATAATCCTAACAATCATCATTTCCATGATAAATTGATCATTTGAGTTTTAATTTTGCCTAGCTCTCATGATAGTTATGGCTTTGTATTTATACATTCTTGCACATATTTCTGAAGTAATTCCTTTTCTTTCTTTTTTTTTAATTTAACAAAAGAATCCCTTGGCTCTCCTATCCTTCCTATTAGATTATTTGTGGGTCCTATTCAATTTTGGAGTCTCAGGACATGAATCAATTACACCCTTGATTGCACTGACCTCTTTGCAAAGCTCCACTGGCACACAAACTAGCTATAAAGATCACATGAGGGTCAGGGCCTATATAGAGAATTCCTATAATGTTCCCCTAGATTGGCCAATCTGAACCTCAATCACAGGTCGTGTATCTCAGAGTTACCAAAGCTGGCAGCTCAAACATAAACCTGACTAATGAAGTTTTCTTAGTGTTCTCATATAGCACTGATCACCTGACTAGAGTGTAATAGAAATGACTTTTCATCAGTAGCCCAGTGATAGTCTTGGAAGGCAATTGTCAGCAGCCCAGCAGACTGAGCATCTTGATGGAGCAGAGATCTAACTTACATGCAGTGTGGGATCAGATCTACAATTTCACCCAGACCTTCCTCTGATCATTCCTTCACCCTCTCTCATTCTTCCTTTAGCTCTGCAGCCTGTGACTATAGAACTCCTAGGTTTGAAATTCCTTCATTGCCTCTTATTATATCAAATTATCACTATCCACTGGGGAACTCCATCTCTCAGAATACCAGGAAGGTTTATGCCCCTCATTTCACTTAAGATTTTGGCTCATCTATTGACTTATGAGATGATTCTGAAGTTTCTTTAAAATGAACTGTCATGTAGAAGAGGCAATGCCGAACCTCTGTTCTCTTACTTACAGTATCTTCTTGCCCTCACTTATCTGTGATACTTAAAGTTCCCATACACATCTCCACTTAATAATCCAATATTTATTTATTTCCACTACACAGTTAGAAAAAATACATGTGTATGCCTAGAAGAGTGAGCACTTGAGACATCAACCAGAAGAACTATTCCAGTAGATGTGCCCCTTAAACAAAACTTGTTTTGTGCCACAGAGGCTAATCATGGAAAAGTCAGTGGGAAGAACAAACTTCACCTCTTCCAGGAAAAAGTGCTAATATGATAAAGAGGAAGAGGCAGTATTTGTGGCAACTCCAAAGCTTTTCTGGGAAGAGACTCCTCCCCATGGCAGGAATGACCTTGAATCCCTGTCCTGGCTCCTCTTTCCTGTTATTCATTTCAGTGCCCCTCCCTCAAATTCTCTTATAAAAGCCCAGTCATTTCTGCCCTGATGAGCCAGTGCAGATCCCTGCAAGACAGTTAAGTGGGAGCTGAGACAAGGTGAGACCCGTGATGGGGGGAAAGTGTACAAAGACCCTTATCTTCAGAGAACAAGGGAGCTCTGAGACCAGGTGAAACCAGACTTGGGAGACCTCAGGTACATTAGGATGTATAGATTTTCTAATTCTTTCCAGCACCATGGAAAGGGAGGTATGCTACCAAGATGGAGTTATTCCTAGGGGACTAGATGGAGGAAAGACAAGAAGTACAACAGGGGGTCTCTCACACCCTCTCTCTGACCATCCTCCCTTAGTTCTCTAGCTGCCTCCACACCACACAGACACAATGCTGCCTTCCCTGGGCCTCCCCAGACTGTCCTGGATGCTGCTCTCCTGCCTGATGCTACTGTCTCAGGTCCAAGGTGAGATTTCTCTGCCTTTAGCTCTGGGTTCCTAGTGTCTACTCAGGGCCAAGACAAGGAGGAAAGCTCCTGTGCCTCCCCTGGTAATGGGATATCCCCACACAACATAACTGCCTGGATTCCTGAGTCATCACTCCTTTCTTCAGGGTACCTAGTGGTAGGAGGCACCCCAGTGGTTCAATAACAGTGGAATGAGATGATTTTCATTTTCTCAGTACTGTCTAATTTATGTGAGTTGATTAAGGAGGAAAAGCAGAGATAAGAGTAGAAGAATGATGAGGATCCAGTGTAGGAACAAACAGTCCAGAGGAGGAAAAGAGTGTTTGAATTAGGCAGATGCATAAAAAGAAAACACACCATCTCCCAACTAGTACATCTAATTCATAATTTAAGAAAGATAAATTCTTGTAATGTTGGCAATGGCGAGAGAAACTTAGGAGTTTGGTATCACTGCCCCAAGCACTGGTCTCATAGATATTCTCCAAGGTTACCTCTGTACTTTAATCCTTTATCTCCATTTTACCTCATCCTTCTCTCTTATTTCTTCTTCTTCAGGGGAAGATTCCCAGCGCTCTGAAAGGATCAGCTGTCCCAGAGGTTCCATAGCCTATGGGTCCTCCTGCTATGTCTTGTATAAAGTAGCCAGAAGCTGGATGAATGCAAATGTAAGTTCCAGGGTTTGCAGTTAATAGAGATAAGGAGAAGCAAATCAGAGACAGGATTGTGGGGTATGGGGATCCTCAAGAGCTTACTTAGATTGAGAATAAAAGTTCATGTTTGCAAACACAACCCTTTTTGGCCCTGCCCTTCCCCTAGTGGTGTCTCAAGCTCCTCCTGTGTCTCTCTCTTCCCCACACAGATTGCCTGCCAGAGGAGACACTCGGGACACCTTGCGTCTGTGCTCAGTGGGACTGAGGGATCCTTCCTGGCCTCCTTGGTTAGGAACAACTTGAATACCCAATCAGACGTCTGGATTGGGCTCCATGACCCCACAGAGGTACATTTATTTCTTTATAATTTGTTACTTCCAAAGATGCTATGGCCACTCAGCTTCCCTCCCTCCTCCACCCCCTCCTGTCATCCCCATCCCATTTGCCAGCCCAGAAAATACCCAAGAGATCCCTGGAACTCAGGTAATAACTGGGGAAAGTGAGGGCCTTGAGGGAAGCTGAAGAGCTGAGTTCTGTGCCAGTTCCTAGACGCCTGCTAAAGTTAATCTGCCTCTTATCAAGCTTTTACACAATTCACATAAGCATGATTTGTAATTCTCTATGCTTCCCTGAGTCTGAATATGCTGTGCTTAGCAAGTCCTAAATCAAGATTTAGGATAGATGCATTTTTCTTTCTTTTTTTTTTTTTTTTTAATGGGCTTCCCTGGTGGTTCAGCTGGTAAAGAATCTGCCTGCAATGCAGGAGACCTGGATTCTATCCCTGGGATTGGAAGATCCCCTGAAGAAGGGAACGGATACCCACTCCAGTATTCTGGCCTGGAGAAGTCCATGGACTGTGTAGTCCATGGGGTAGCAAAGAGTTGGACAGGACTGAGCGACTTTCATTCTCACTTTCCTTTTTTATAAAACAGGCATTGTCTTGGAGGTTTACAGGGTAATCACAAACGCATCCCCAAGTGTAGTTCATATAGTGACACGTTACTCTGAGGTGTTCTATTGGCCTTTGTGATTATTGGCTGTGGAATTTTCCAAGTAAAACAGGGAGTTAGGGAGAGTTTCCTAGACGAGAGCTGTGGGGCATCATCTGGAAGAGCAGAGCCAATTTCATGATGCTGTGGAGGGGACCAGGCATTCCAGCAGATGGCATCAGGCCAGGAGAATTCTAAAGGCCTTTCTGTCTCACCCAACTCCATCCTCTGTTCCATAGGGCTCTGAGCCCGATGCTGGTGGATGGGAATGGAGTAGCACTGCTATGTTCAATTATTTTGCCTGGGAGAGAATTCCTTCCACTGTCTCAGGACTTGATCACTGTGGGATCCTGTCCAGAACATCAGGTAAGAAACAGAGAAGGTCACTTCTACTTAGTCTTTTCCTTTCATCCCCGATTTCTGGGCTTGATTGTCAGAGAATCCTCCTCTGCTATGAAGTACAGCATTGGTTTGTCTGTTCCCATCCCCTCTCATCTCTCCTTTCTTTCTATCTTCTTCCCTTCGACTAGGACTTTGGTGAAAGGCCAGAATCTGGGATTCCTCTCCATTGGGTCCTCAAGATGCACCAGACCCATTGACTCAAGTTCTTTTGTCTCTCTAGGATATCTGAAATGGAAAAATTATAACTGTAATGTGAACTTACCCTATATCTGCAAGTTCAAGGGCTAGATCAGATGGGAAATCAGCAGCCTGCGTCTTGTTGCAGCTCATCATGGACTTGGAACCAAGTCTGAAGACCCAATTGGAAGGGGATATTTTCCTTACACCCTCACCCTGACCACCTCATTCTGCCTTTTCCTCCTCCCCAGCCTCATTTCAGGTTCTTTTGTATGCTTTATAATCTGAGTTTTCCTGATACTATAATAAAAAAAAAAATTTGTTTTAGCTTTCTTTTGTTTGTCTTCTCTGCTTCATTCTCATACATAAAGTCTGGAGAGGAAATGATTGAGTGAAGAGAATCTGGGGTCAACCTCTGCTCAGTTTCATTCAGGTCCCTGGGGAAATAACTAATATATATGTATATTCCTCTTGGTGTTTTTGTGGTTAGAGTACATCAGCACTGCTTCTCTGTAGGATGTGGATTGTGGCCATTTAAAGTCTTTGCTCTCCCACACACTCTACTGCTTACACATTCTCCTAGGCCAAGTCTCTGAGGCAACCAATTTAGGAGATGATGTTTAGAACATTATTTCCTAAACCATAAGTATAAAGGATAATGAATATATTTTATTAATGTTCATAAATACAAATAAAATGAATCAATTAAAAAATTGATGGATAAAACATTCAAAATCCAAACCTAATTATTTTGTTATTAGTTTTGACAGACAAAAGGTAAGCTTTCAAATTGTTGTAAAATTTTTTCATGTCTTTCAACTTTCACTCTTCCCTTCCCATGGTCAGATGACATGAGTCCATCTAACCACATTCCTAGATAACCCTGTTCCTAGATGGCCCTTGGGAAAACCAATCCCAGAAGGTCCTTCATCTTGGCTCTTGAAATACTTTGATACAGTTAGGACAGGATTTGGGTCAACTTATTGTCTGGTAGGATTTCTCTTGCATATTTTGAACTAAAAAAGTGACAATTTTCTGGAGAAATTCCCATCACCTATCTAAAGGCAAGACCCAGATGTCTCGTGTTATCTGCGTATTTCAAGACCATAAATCTGCCTTTCACCTTATCACCACCCCACCCTCACCACACGATTCTATTGTGGAAAAAATATTTTGGGCCCGTTCCCTAATTTGGAAAAAAACATTTTTCATATGAGACTGAAAGGTTGTTGCTGAGCCATGAAAGATGCTGGGATTCTTGGCCTCTGGAGGAGAGGGCAACAATCCAGAGCCAGTGATGAGGCTTGATTGTTCAGAGATTTTGTGTAATAAAGTTTTATTAAAATATAAAATAGAGAAGGCTTCTGACACATCAGAAGGGGGCAGAAAGTGTGCCCCCTTGCTAGTTTTTCAGCAAGAAGTGATATACCCATTAGCAGGCTGAGGCTGCTAATCAGAGAAAGGAAATGTCTCAAAACTCAGAGAGTGGCACCAGGGTCGTCACCCACAACATACATTTTGAGATAATATTGGCACAAGGTGAGTCATCTCGGGCCATCTCAAGTCATCTAAAACAATTGACTCATGTCGATTGTTTGACTCAATCATGTTATCTTGAAGAAAGGCAGATTTCCAAGCAAATACATAGTCTCATTAACATAGCTTAAGAGAACATTTTCCTGAGTAAAGCATACTTTTTTTGTTGAGCCATTATGGGGTCTGAGTCTTAGGCAAACTGACTTGAAGAAAGACAGAGCCTAGGGTAAATACATAGTTGATTACCATAGCTTAAGAAAAGCATTTCCATAAGAAAAACACATTGGTTAGCTGAAAGTTTGAGAAAAGTTAAGTTACATGGAACCAGGTATCATCATGGCAATGCAGAATTTTTAAAGAAACCTTTTAATTTTGTATAGAGGAGGAAAAAAATCTGACACTTGTAGTTTGTTTCCTCCTGCCCCTTACGAGAGAGATAAAAAACGTCTGACACTTGCAGCCTATTTCCTCTGTTTGGGGGCCCCTAACCTTCCTGCCTGTTACCCTTTCAAGACCACTGATAAAATTTTCCATATGACCAAGAGTACTACAGTGTTGTCATATAAGAGTTTTGCTTCCCAAATGAAGACATGAAATGAATGGTCAGTGTCTTTTTAAAATTGTTTGTTAAACTTCATATCCTATTTCTAAGGTAGACTGCTTTGATTAAATATTCCTTTAGAGCTTCTGGTGGAAACACTTCACAGCTAGATGAATTTAGAATTGTTCTATTCCAGAGGTCTTGATTTTCTGCCCTGGTTAAAGTAACAACATGGGTTTGAAAAGTTTACAGTGATTGTGTGTATGTCAGTTTCTATTTTAGTTGAGTTCCATTTTCAATAGGAGGTAAGCTAACACAGCTATGGGGATCAGATCCTATTCTTCCTATTGGAGAACTCATTATGTTAGGATATTTTCAGTTGAAAGAAAGAAAAATTCCAATATGATTTGGTTCAAAAAAAGTAAAGGTATTTACTAAATCACATAATTGAAAATATTTAACAGTAAGGAGAAGACTCTTGAGAGTCCCCTGGACTACAAGGAGATCTAACTAGTCCATCCTAAAGGAGATCAGTCCTGGGTGTTCGCTGGAAGGACTGATGTTGAAGCTGAAACTCCAATACTTTGGCCACCTGATGCAAAGAGCTGACTCATTAGAAAAGACCCTGATGTTGGGAGGGATTGAGGACAGGAGAAGGGGACGACAGAGGATGAGATGGTTTGATGGCATTACCAGCTCAGTGGACATGGGTTTGGGTAGACTCTGGGAGTTGGTGATGGACAGGGAGGTCTGGCGTGCTGCGATTCATGGGGTCGTGAAGAGTTGGATACGACTGAGTGACTGAAATGAACTGAAATGAACTGAACAATAAGGAAAGCTTTGAGCTAGTTTGACCAGGGCTGAGGTGTCATTTCTCTGGGGTTCTCCTGTCTGCATTCTCTTTTATATGCATCTTTCATCCTTCTTCTGGCTTCATTATTTTTATAGTTCAAGAGAGTTGCCAGAAGCATCTGGGAATACTGATTCCTCAGCAATATCAGTAGAACATATATTATATCCTTAACTGATAAAAGAATAATCCTGACTTCCTCCTGTCTTTGTAAACAAATCTAAGCATATTGCTAGACAGAAAAATGTCATGGATTGTTTTTTTAAGTTTGAATTACTTGTGCATCTTTGAGCCATAATTAGAGCAAAGAAGATAGTATCACATAAATTATAAACTGATCAGGTATGATCACTATCAATAAATATAAGGAAGGTGTCCCACAAGGATGGAGGACATGGGTTTTCTTAGTGGAACATCTGGGAGCTCTTAGAGAAAAAGGGAAAGAGAATAATGAAGTTGGTCAAGTTCCCAGGGATTTTCATGATGCACACACTGAGACAATTGGAAATAGGTAAGACTTGACATCATAATCAACTGGGATTAAAGAATATAAAAAATGGATATAAGGCATCTTTTTTGTTTAATTATCAACAATTACCATGTTCCTTTCATCAAAAATCTCAAGATATACTGTGTTTTGAGTGAGGAAAAATATCTCAAATCTGTAGAATCCAAGTCAGGGATCAGTTACTTTCTTGTTGTCTGTTTGCTGTTGACATCTAACATCATAAAATACCACTCTTCTCATTTTTCTCACAACTTTGGTTGAACCTTTTCAGTTCTCTTTGTAAACTTACATTGTGAATGCTCCTTTTGTTTCTTGTTCTGCAAATCGGCATGTAAGTATGCCATGGGTTTTTCTAAGACTCCCTTTGAAAGTAATCAATCTCACTGATACTGAAAGTTTAGATGTCATTATTTTTCAAAGCTAAGCTGGTGATGTTGTATATTTTCAAAAAGTGAGTAAGTCATTTGGTGATGATAAAATAAAAATACTTCCTTCTTCTGAGAACATTGAAAGGACAAAGGGTTAGAAAGACACTTGGAAAATTTTGTGATATTGTCATTTTTTAAGTCTTTTGAAATTTTTTCTCTCTAAATTGGGTTTAGATTGGACATTACTGTTTTGCTGCTTTCCTAAGGATGTGATAAATTTTGCCTGGAACTTGAACAAGGTTACTTAGTGTTCATAATCTGGGTCACTAAACCAAGTGGCTACTTTGGGAATGTAGGAAATTCATAACCAGTTCTTTGCTGCTGGCCTTTTCACAGAAAGAGTAAAATGAAAACAACAACAACACCATTGGAAGCTTGAGCATTTTAAATTATTAATTTAAAAGGTTTTATTCCTATATTTCCTAAGTTGACAATTAAAAATAATACTGACATTTAACAAACCAGATAAGTTTAATAAAGTGTGGTACAGTTGAAGTGAATATTTATCATTATAAATCACACTGAAATGCTTCAGTTTTTACAATGAAAAAATATGTATGTGGGAGGAGGTAGAGGCTCTCTTTCCACTTCCCTATTCACTATCTACCTTTGGTCGTTTTACCAGAGTAAATGAGGAAGATTTATTACAATGGGACATGAGCAAAAGGTAGAGGTGAAATCAAAGCCTCACAATTGAGCAGAAAGAAACCAGGACCTGAGAAGGGACACAGGTGATATAGGCTCAGAGAGATACCCAGAATGGGGAGAGGCCCTTCCTGGCACAAGCTGGAACTCTCCAATGTAAGGAATCCTTCCCACAGTCAGTCCCACTTTCCTTCAGGCAAAAGTGGAGTTTTATCATTCTATGAGTGTTTCCAGGTGCCCAGTTCCCATGTACCTGAGCAGCAGGGGAAGTGAGAAAAGATCTTCCAGGAGAAGCTGCAAAAGGGAAGCAAAGAAGTAGCCCAGAAGGGATGCAGCAGATCAGCCCTCCTGGTGTTACTGAGCACAGATTTGTGTGCCTGACATACAGGAAGGTCAAACAAACCAAAACATTGAAGTTTGGAACAGAGAAAAGTTTATTTTGGGACTATGAAAGGAGAATGGGTGGCTCATGCTCCCAAAGCCCTGAACTCCCTGAAGTATTTCAGCAAAACATGTTTAAAGGCAAGGTGAGGGAGGGGATTGTTGGTTGTTGCAAGCTTCTTGGTGTGGGAATCCTTTGTTCTTGCTGCTGCCCATGTAGGTCAGGTCATTGTGTTTCTGTAAACCCCCAACAAGACAAATATTATTCTCTATTCTGCAAGTTTTTATCTCTAAATGAATGGAAAAGTGTTATTCACGTAGAAGTCAGATTCCTTAGGTGGATTACCCTGTATATTTCAGGCTATAGGCAACATTCTTAGCTCAAAGCAAAATCAATAAAATGCAAAGTTTAAAGTAAAAGGAACAGATCTTATTTGAGGTAAGATTCATTCTCCTTATTACACTAAAAACATTTTGGAGGATATTTGGAGAGAGCTTTATGGAAAAGAGAAGCAGGGAAGAGTGGACAGACCATTTCCTCTATTGACAACCCACCTTATCTCCAGATTTTGCCTTTTTCCCCAAACTTGATAAAATAACTAATACTTGCCTAAGTAGAATCTGGTGGTAGCAGAGGAGGATGATTAAGAAATAAAGCTATAATTCTTTCAATTGAATCCAACTACAAATATCCCTGAAAATCTGAGTTTAGTGTAAAAAGATTACTCACAAGCTTATATCTCATTATTTTAAATTAAAAAAATGATAATGTTAGATAACTACTCCAACCCTCTAATTCTCTAAAGAATATTAATACAGGTGTTTAAGTAGCAAACTGTCCTGTTAAAATGGAAAATTTTTTAAAATTCAGTTTCCTGATTGGCACACAATAAATGTGTGTTTAAAACATTTCTTTTTTTTTTTTTATTGCAACATAATTGCTTTACAATGTTGTGTTAGTTTCTTCAGTACAACATAGTGGATTAGTCAGAGGTATACATATATATCCTCCCTCTTCAGCCTCCTATCTCCCCATTCCACCTGCCTGGGTCATCACTGATCACCAAGCTAAACTCCCTGTGCAATACAGTAGCTTCCCACTAGCTATGTATTTTACAAATGGAGGAAGCAGTCTAGATGTCCATCAATAGATGAATGGATAAAGAAGATGGGGTACATGTATATAATGAAATATTACTCAGCCATAAAATGGAAAGAAATTGAGTCAGTTGAAGTGATGTGGATGGACCTAGAGCCTGTCACACAGAGTGAAGTAAATCAGGAAAAGCTTTTTCTCTTATTGTATGAGGTGCATGACCCATTGATGCTTCTCTTGCACCACCAGCAACATCTGTGATCTGTGCTCTTTGTTGACCTTTAGTGTTCTTTTCAAAGAACACTTAATTCTGATCTTTTTATCAGTTGTATTTAAAATGCAACTTGAGACTTAGTCCACTTGATGTTTTATTTAAGGGTTGATATTAAGATACTGAATGTATATAAAAATATTTTTGTGTAAAATCTTACTGAACAATGTTGCACAGAGAGGTTTACACATGTGTGAAGCTGGATGATTAAAATCCAAGGTCTGTATTATCAAGAAAATATTAACTAAAGATGCTGTCTTCAGGATATTCCTACAGAATCTTAGGAGCTACTCAGAAAGTATCATAGGGATGATAAAAGGTTTCAAATCATAAGCTGCTTTTTGCACAACTACATACATTTTTGTTCAGCTGCATTCTTTTTTTGTTCAGCTACATACTTTTCAAGATTGTCAAATTCTATGAGCATCTCGCTGCTGCCAGTTACCCAGGGACCCTTTCCCCAGACTGTTAAACACAGACAAATCACCATTTTTCTAAAAGTTGTTAACTATTGCAAGTGGAAAAAACCATATTGTTTCACTGAGGAAGAAAAGGATGTCCAGAGCAGACTTGGGAAACAACTTTGGTGGGGCTCTAACATTTCTGCATTTCATTCAATAAAGACATTCACTGCCCTTTCTTCTGGACAACCTGTGCTAGGATGTCTGTGTAGTGAAGAGCCTTTAAAAACAGAGAGCATCTCTCTCCAAAGCAATGGCAGGTTTGCTTACAGTTTTGGAAAATGGAGACAGTTTCCATCCAGAATGAAGTAAATCAGTCCTGGTCACTCTCCATTACAAGAAAGATGTCTCTTTCTGAAGTAAAGAGTAAGCTAGCTTACTGTCCATCAGAAAGATTCAGGTTATCCAAGCTCCTGTAGCCTAATTACAGGGGATATTCCTCTCCCATAATATAACCCACTACATGTGAAGGCACCTATGGGGCCCTCTATGTCCCCACCACTGGACTAGGGTTTAAGGAGAACTGAGCTGAATAGTGTGAAGCTCATGATACTGTAAGCACTAAAGTCCTTTGCTACTGTCAGTGTATGTGAAACCATGGGGACCAACTAGGTTTGCTACTAGGGCAACACTTCAGAGAACTCATGGTCCTTGACATGAACATAAGCAAATTTTGCTTCATGCTGCACAAAAAGAAATTCAACTGTGATGTTTTATGCCTCACCTCCTAATTTCTACCGCTATCTCCATTGCATTTTTCTTTTAGGAGAAAAACAGGTTTATTGCTCTTTTAAAAATTACACCTGTCAGAACTACTAGCCTGCCCTTTTCCTATCACAGTCCTCATCTCCTGCCCTTTCCACTCAGGTCCTACAGTGTTTCTATTTCCCTTCTCCTTATAGATCTACAGCTGTATAGACCCTGTCCTGACATGATGCCCAGTCTGCATGGGACCAGGATGAGTTCCATCTTCTTCCTACTCCAGGGATCTTCCCCACTCAGTGATCAAACCTGTGTCTCTTGCATCTCCTGCATTGGTAGGTGGATTCTTTACCACTGTGCCACAGTATTCAATATTTCTTGGCTCCAAAATCACTGTGCATGGTGACTGCAGCCATGAAATTAAAAGACCCTTGCTCCTTGGAAGAAAATCTATGAGAGACCTAGATAGCATATTAAAAAACAGAGACATCACTTTGCTGAAAAATGTCTGTATAGCTAAAACTATGGTTTTTCCAGTAGTCATATACAGATGTGAGAGTTGGACTATGAAGAAGGCTGAGTGCCAAAGAATAGATGCTTTCATGCTGTGGCACTGGAGGAGACTCTTGAGAATCGCTTGGACTACAAGGAGATCAAATCAGTCAATCCTAAAATAAATCAACCCTGAATATTCATTGGAAGGACTGATGCTGAAGCTGAAGCTCCAGTACTTTGGCCACTGATGGGAAGAGGCAACTCATTGGTAAAGATCCTGATGCTAAGAAAGATTGAAGACAAAAGGATAAAGGGGCAACAGACGATGAGATGGTTAGATAGCATCACTGCATAAATGGACACGAATTTGAACAAACTCTGGCAGATAGTGAAGGGCAGAGGACCCTGGCGTACTTCAGTCCATGGGGTTGCAGAGTCAGACATGACTTAGTGACTGGAAAAAACATTGACAACAACCGTATTGTGGACTTTGAGAGGTCATGGATTAGGAAATTGTGTCAGAAAGCAAGCAAATATTTACCACTCTTAGCCTATGTGATCTTCACCTGTTATATATGCTCAATAATAGCTCCTATATTTTCAGATTGATACATGATAAGGATTAACTAGGCTACTATTTGTAAAGCATTTAGGATAGTACTGCTAATAGAATATGCAATAAAAGTGTATTAGACATGCAATAAAAGTTAAATACACAAGACTTTTCCTTTGAGGTAAAAACAGCTGCATCACAAGCAGAACAAAACTGGCCTCAGTCCATCATGTGCTCTTTTAGCTATTTTTCTTCCCAGTCTAATTTCTGTAGACAGGCTCTTACCCACAGAACTGAGAATTAAAACAATTTGAAGGTAATTTCTCTATAGAAAGTCTTAAATATCTAGTCCAAATGTGGAAAGTAGATACTGGAAGATGAACAACAGTGTCATTTATCAGTCACAGACTTGCATCTTCCTCAGCCTTACTGGGGCTTATTAAGAAATTAATCCACTGAGGACATATGAAGTCTAGATATCCAGCACTCAGCTTTCCATCTATCAGAAGACTTTTGTGGGACTTGTGATGAGAAAATCTTGAAATGAATTACTGTGAACCTTGTGAAACTAGGCTCTGTTTCTTCCCAGGTGGCTCAGTCGTAAAGAATCTGCCTGCTATTGCAGGAGATGTAGGAATTACAGGTTTGATCCCTGGGTTGGGAAGATCCCCTGGAGAATTATATGGCAACACTCTCCAGTATTCTTGCCTGGAGAGTCCCAAGGACAGAGGAGCCTGGTGGGTTTCAGTCTGTATGGTTGCAAAGAGTCGAGCATGACTGAGCAACTGAACACTCACACATACAATCCATATTCATCTTTGAAATCTTTGTATTTCCTGGTGGCTCAGTGGTAAAGAATCTGCCTGGCCATGCAGGAGATGTGGGTTTGATCTCTGGGTCAAAAGATCCCCTGGAGAAGGAAATCGCAACCCACTCCAGTAACTTTGCCTGGAAAACCTCATGGACAGAGGAGCCTGATGGGTTGCAATCTATGTGGTCACAGAAATCTGGACACAACTGAGTGACTGAACAACAACAAAATCAATCTTAGTCTGCTCATATATGTCTATGTGTGTCTCTCTCAAATATGATGTTCCTGTCAAAGTTCTGGTAATACAATCAACGTTTCTAATTGTGACCTGTTATAAAGAGAACAGATTCTTATTGAACTTATGCAAATAACTATATTGTCAAGAAAATAAGAATGTTCACTGAAGGTTTCTGAATTCTGGAGGAACTGCTGCTGCTGCTAAGTCACTTCAGTCGTGTCTGACTCTGTGCAGCCCCATAGACGGAAGCCCACCAGGCTCCGACGTCCCTGGGATTCTCCAGGCAAGAACGCTGGAGTGGGTTGCCATTTCCTTCTCCAATGCATGAAAGTGAAAAGTGAAAGTGAAGTCGCTCAGTCGTGTCCGACTCTTCGTGACCCCATGGACTGCAGCCTACCAGGCTCCTCTGCCCATGGGATTTTCCAGGCAAGAGTACTGGAGTGGGGTGCCATTGCCTTCTCCGTCTGGAGGAACTAGATAGGGTGAAAAAGAGAAATGTTTCACTCCTGCTTACAATGGTATAATTTACTAAACTACTGTAAATCTTTTTAAAGGTTTCCTTGTAACTGGAAAACAAAAGATTAAGGGATACATAATATTTTAGACAAAAAGTCATGAAATATACTCATATTAATCAGTTAATTCAATCCCATGTAACTGACTCCTGTTCTCTATTAGTCCAATTTCCATTAGTTCTGCTGACCTTGCCCAATAATTGAGGTTGATAAGGACAGTGAAAATCCCAAAAAGTTTGCAAGTTTGTTACTAAGGCTCATAGAATTTCCCCAGTGAAGTGAGTGCCTTGATCAATGGAGTTTGTGGAAGGTAGACCCTAAGTGGAAAACACATTCCCTTTTTAACAGTTTCTTTACCATTGTGGGAGCATCAGCTTTGCAGCAGGGGAAGGATTCAACCCATCTGGAAAACATACATATAATAACAAGAACATTTTGGCAACCACATTAAGTAATAGTTGAAAGAATTCCAGTAGCAGGTATTCAACGAGTCTAGAGACAGGATATCTGAAGCCTCTGAGAAAAGAAATAATTTTTCCCAGAGTTTCATACCCAACAGGTCAGAAATTGCAGGTACACCGGGAGCCAGCGTGAGGAACTCTGCCCGTGGCAAAGGTCATGAGGAAGGAGGCTTGGCATAGGCAAAGGCGGGATCAAGCCTCAGGAGTCCCCCTGGAAATTATTGAACATCTACCCCCAAAACCAGAGTCTGCCTACTTTACTGCTTTGTGCTCTCACCTACACCTCTGACTTTATGGGGGGCTGTCCGCCACTACCTCTCTCTGAAAAAGAGTTAACTTACAGCTCCAGTTAATAAAGTTCCTGGGAGTGACAAGAGTGTTTCAACCTACAAACTCCTTTGGAAGTCCTCTAGCCTGCCTGAATAGGTTCTTCCGGCCACATGTGATTGTTTACAGCCTCCCAACCATGAGAGGCATGAGATGTTCTAAATTGTCTAAATACAGATTCCTTTGAGCAGTTAAAAGATTGATTAGAAATTGTATTGGTGAAGGGTTTTTCACTTGTTGGGCCAATGTTTGTTGCTAAGTTTCCATATCCTTTACCTACTGTGTCCCTTGGAGTTTATTGATTAATATAATTGGTGTATAGGAATGTAA
Organism: Bos mutus; assembly: GCF_027580195.1. Taxonomy (NCBI): domain Eukaryota; kingdom Metazoa; phylum Chordata; class Mammalia; order Artiodactyla; family Bovidae; genus Bos; species Bos mutus. Next base: position 50,183,526 of record NC_091627.1, on the reverse strand, counting down.
GTAGTAGCTTTAATGTCTGTAACCTTGGACCCTTGAGTTAATTCTTTTCTTGTTATAGCCCACCACACCTTTGCCCTATAGGAATGCAACTTTATTTAATGCTTTTGGAGAGTGGCGCCTGACTTTAGAATAATCACCTTTAGAGAAAAATAAGTTTTCTGAAGAAAGGATCATAAAATGTTAACAGGCCTCTTGGCCAGAAGATGATGTAATTCACCTAAAATTTGCATATGATAAGTTTGAAAGCCTGGCTTCGATTAGGATCAAGGACTGCTGTCCTTGCATGTCTCTACCCCTTCCCCCATTATCCTCTATGCACAACTTAAGGTATAAAAACTACTCTGGAAAATAAAGTGCGGCCTTGTTCACTGAAACTTGGTCTCCCCATGTCATTCTTTTTCTCACCTTCTGGCTGAATACCCATCTGGAGCGTGGTGGCTCGTCAAGCCTACTAACTATGCCTCGGCTTCTAAGATCTGATCAGGGAGTCCTTAGTGTCTCCTCTCCTTTGGGAGAATGGGAGGATGCCTGCGGCCTATGTAAGTGACTCAAATTCCTTATTTTGGAATTTTATTAGCTTTCCACTTAAACCAAGTTATTCAGCCTCTTTTCTCCACTGAATTTTCTCACTGAGCTATCCTTATTTAACCAGTCTTTATATCTTTAATTCTATCGTATCCTGATCGCCAAAGCCGTCTCCCCTTTGAATTCCCTGGATCCACTGGGGCTAGACCCTGGCACAGGTAGACTATTTTCATAATTTTATAGAGATCTTCCTGCCAATGTCTATGACTTGAGTCATTGTAACTGCACTATGATGGGTAAAGAAATGCAAACAAACAAAAGAGGTTTGCCAGAAAACCAAGAGGAACCAAGTGACCATCTTTTTCCCCCATAGCCCAGGCTTTTTGTTTAGTTTATAAGTATTGTTTGTGCTGTGCATATACGTTAAATAAGCAGGGTGACAATATACAGCCTTGATGTACTCCTTTTCCTATTTGGAACCAGTCTGTTGTTCCATGTCCAGTTCTAACTGTTGCTTCCTGACCTGCATACAGATTTCTCAAGAGGCAGGTCAGGTGGTCTGATATTCCCATCTCTTTCAGAATTTTCCACAGTTTATTGTGATCCACACAGTCAAAGGCTTTAGCTCTTTTAATATTGAGAGAACTAAGGTTCCCTGGTGGCTCAGATGATAAAGAATCTGCCTGCAACTCAGGACATCTGGGTTCAACCACTGGATTTGGAAGATCCCCTGGAGAAGGGAATGGGAAACCACTTCAGTATTCTTGCCTGGAGAATTCCATTGACAGATGTACAGTTCATGGAGTCATGAAGAGTCAAACACGACTGAGTGATTAACTCTTTCTAATGTAAGCTTACTTAAGTAACCAGAGACCTGATAAAGACAACTATAACATAAATGCTTATTTTGACAAGACATAAAATTTTCTTTTCTAGGTAAACTCTTAAATAAAATCCTTTCAGAATCTCTTTTTATCAAGGACAGACCAACAGGAAAAACAACATAATTGTCACTTTAACAAAGAGAGAACACCAAATTTCAATTTTGTACTTCATTAGGAACTGTACAAAAAAGATCTTCATGACCCAGATAATCACGATGGTGTGATCACTCACCTAGAGCCAGACATCCTGGAATGTGAAGTCAAGTGGGCCTTAGGAAGCATCACTATGAACAAAGCTAGTGGAGGTGATGGAATTCCAGTTGAGCTCTTTCAAATCCTGAAAGATGATGCTGTGAAAGTGCTGCACTCAATATGCCAGCAAATTTGGAGAACTCAGCAGTGGCCACAGGACTGGAAAAGGTCAGTTTTCATTCCAATCCCAAAGAAAAGAATTCCCAAAGAATGCTCAAACTACTGCACAATTGCACTCATCTCACATGCTAGTAAAGTAATGCTCAAAATTCTCCAAGCCAGGCTTTAGCAATATGTGAACGGTGAACTTCCAGATGTTCAAGCTGGTTTTAGTAAAGGCAGAGGAACCAGACATCAAATTGCCAACATCCTCTGGATCATGGAAAAAGCAAGAGAGTTCCAGAAAAACATCTATTTCTGCTTTGACTATGCCAAAGCCTTTGACTGTGTGGATCACAATAAACTGTGGAAAATTCTGAAAGAGATGGGAATACCAGACCACCTGACCTGCCTCTTGAGAAATCTGTATGCAGGTCAGGAAGCAACATTTAGAACTGGACATGGAACAACAGACTGGTTCCAAATAGGAAAAGGAGTACATCAAGGCTGTATATTGTCACCCTGCTTATTTTACTTATATGCAGAGTACATCATGAGAAATGCTGGGCTGGAAGAAGCACAAGCTGGAATCAAGATTGCCGGGAGAAATATCAATAACCTCAGATATGCAGATGACACCACCCTTATGGCAGAAAGTGAAAAGGAACTAAAAAGCCTCTTGATAAAAGTGAAAGTGGAGAGTCAAAAAGTTGGCTTAAAGCTCAACATTCAGAAAACAAAGATCATGGCATCCGGTCTCATCACTTTATGGGAAATTGATGGGAAAACAATGGAAACAGTGTCAGACTTTATTTTTGAGGGCTCCAAAACCACTGTAGATGGTGACTGCAGCCATGAAATTAAAAGACGCTTACTCCTTGGAAAGAAAGCTATGACCAACCTAGATAGCATATTCAAAAGCAGAGACATTACTTTGCCAACAAAGGTCCGTCTAGTCAAGGCTATGGTTTTTCCAGTGGTCATGTATGGATGTGAGAGATGGACTGTGAAGAAGGCTGAGTGCCGAAGAATTGATGCTTTTGAAGTGTGGTGTTGGAGAAGACTCTTGAGAGTCCCTTGGACTGCAAGGAGGTCCAACCAGTCCATTCTGAAGGAGATCAGCCCTGGGATTTCTTTGGAAGGAATGATGCTAAAGCTGAAACTCTAGTACTTTGGCCACCTCATGCAAAGAGTTGACTCATTGGAAAAGACTCTGATGGTGGGAGGGATTGGGGGCAGGAGGAGAAGGGGACGACAGAGGATGAGATGGCTGGATGGCATCACTGACTCGATGGACGTGAGTCTGAGTGAAATCCTGGAGTTGGTGATGGACAGGGAGGACTTGAGTGCTGCGTTTCATGGGGTCGCAAAGAGTCAGACACAACTGAGCGACTGAACTGAACTGAACTGAACTTAATTAAATTAATTCCAGTCTTATCCAGATCTGGCACACATAAAATTTCGTTCCAAAGATTCCTTTATCTACAAACATTTTACCATAGCCTATGTCCATTTTAGTTTGTCCTTGGTTTTCTTTTCCATTTATAAATAACTAGCTTTGGGACAAAATTACTTTCTTTTTTCTAAATATCTCCATACCTTAAACAGTTTCTTACCCTCAAACACATCCTTTTTCAATTATATTTAGTAGCTTTAACTATATACATTAATCAGAATTTTTAATTTCTTGAAATCATATTTTGTTCAGTAAATATAAAGAAGCAAACAATTGTAAACTGCATTAATATTTGTGGCTTGATTTATAAATATATTTTATAATATTTAGAAACTTAAGCTATATCAAAGTTTATCCTTTCAATAAAGCACAAAATGTATTCACTAACAGATTCAAGCATATTTAATTTCTCTGTACTAAGTGGTCAAATGTAGTTATAAACTTAGACTTGTTTAGCAACTAATGTTTTAGTATTTTATTTCATTAGGAAATCCTGATCATTTAATTTAACTTGAAGGAAATGGCAACCCACTCCAGTACTCTTGCCTAGAAAATTCCATGGATGGAGGATCATATTGGGCTACAGTCCATGGGGTCATAAAGAGTCAGACACGACTGAGCGACTTCACGAGTAAAGCTCTAAGGATGTAAATTACCAGAGAAATTTAAGAAACTATTTAAGTAGACATTTGTTTTCTCTTTAAGTTGATGTATAATTGATTCACAATACGGAGTTAATTTCAGGTGTATAGCAAACTGATTCATTTATATGTATATATGTTCTTTTTCAGATTCTATTCCATTATAGGTTATTATAAGATATTGAATTTATTCCTCTGTGCTATATTGTTGTTTCTCTACTTTCTAGATGGTAGTAGAGTGTATATGATAGAACCAAACTCTTAATTTATCCTGCACTACCTTCCCTTTGGTAACCATAATATTATTTACTGTGTCTGTGAAAGTTAAAGTGAAAGTGAAGTCGCTCAGTTGTATCCGACTCTTGGCAACCCCATGGACTGTAGCCTATCAGGCTCCTCTGTCCATGGAATTTTCCAGGCAAGAGTACTGGAGTGGGTTGCTGTATCCTCTTCCAGGGGATCTTCCCGACCCAGGGATCAAACCTAGGTCTTCTGCATTGCAGGCAGACACTTTACCATCTGAGCCACCAGGGAAGCCCCTAACTGCATCTGTGAGTCTGTTTCTATTTTGTAAATAAGCTCATGTATATCACTGCTTGGGCTTCCTAGGTGGCGCTAGTGGTAAAGAATCTGCCTACTAATGCAGGAGATATAAAAGATGTGGGTTCAATCCTTGGAGGAGGGCATGGAAAACCATCTCAGTATTCTTGCTTGGAGAATCCCCATGGACAGAGGATCTTGGTGGGCTACAGTCCATAGGATCACAAAGAGTCAGACATGACTGAAGTGACTCACTTGCAGCAGCAGCATATCATTATGCAGATTCTACAAATAAGTGATATTTGATTTTCTCTGTTTGAATTACTTAGTATGATAATCTCTAGGTCCATCGATGTTTCTTCAAATGGCATTATTTAATTCTTTGTAAAGACTAATGTTAATTATATACATGTATTGCACAGGAACCTGGAAAGTTAGGTCAATGAATTAAGGTAAATTTGACATGGTTAAGCCTGAGATGGCAAGACTAAACATTGACATCTTAGAAATCACTGAACTAAAATGAATGGGAATGGGCAAATTTAATTCAAAATGGCTATTGTATCTAATACTGTGGGCAAGAATTCCTTAGAAGAAATGGAGTCACCCCCATAGTCAAGAAAAGAGTCTGAAATGCAGTACTTGGGTGCAATCTCAGAAACAACACAATGATCTTGGTCCATTTCCAAGGCAATCCACACAATGTCACAGTAATCCAAGTCTATGCCCCAACCACACAGATGGCCTTTGCATCATAGGGGATTGAAATGCAAAAGTAGGAAGCCAAGAGATATCTGGAGTAACAGACAAGATTGGCCATGGAGTACAAAATGAAGCAGGGCAAAGGCTAACAGAGTTTTGCCAAGAGAATGTACTGGTCATAGCAAACACCCTTTTCTGACAACACAAGAGACGACGCTACACGTGGACATCACCAGATGATCAGTGCTGGAATCAGACTGATTATGTTGTTTGAAACTAAAGATGGAGAAGCTTTACACAGTCAGCAATAACAAGACCTAGAGCTGACTCTGGCTCAGATCATGTAAAAGTCAGGCTTAAATTGAAGAAAGTAGGGAAAACCACTAGACCATTCAGGTATGACCTAAATCAAATCCCTTATGATTATACAGTGGAGGTGACAAATAGATTCAAGGGATTAGATCTGATAGACAGAGTACCTGAAGAACTATTGGCAGAAGTTCATAGCATTGTACAGGAGGCATTGACTAAAACCACACCAAAGAGAAGAAATGCAAGAAGCAAAATAGTTATCTGAGGCAGCTTTCCAAATACCTGAGGAAAGAAGAGAAGCAAAAGGCAATGGACAAAGGATATGATATATTCAACTGATTGTAGAGTTCCAGGAAATAGCAAGGAGAGATAAGAAAGACTTCCTAAGTGATCAATGCAAAGAAATAGAGGAAAACAATAGACTGTGAAAGACTAGAGATCTCTTCAACAAAATTAGAGATATCAAGGGAACATTTCATGGAAGGATGGGCACAGTAAAGGATAGAAACGGTAATGACCTAACAGAAGTAGAAGAGATTAAGAAGTGGGAGGAATACAGAGAAATATATAAGAAAGTTATTAATGACTTGGATAACCACGACAGTATGATAACTCACTTAGAGCCGGATATCCCGGAGTGTGAAGTCAAATGGGCCTTAGGAAGCATAACTATGAAAAAAGCTAGTGGAGGTGTTGGAATCCTAGTCAGGCTATATAAAATCCTTAAAAATGATGCTGTTAAAGTGTTGCATTCAATATGTTAGCAAATTTGGAAAACTCAACAATGGCCACAGGACTGAAAACGTCAGTCAGTCTTCATTCCAGTTCCAAAGAAGGGCAATGCCAAAAAAATGTTCAAATTAACATAAAATTGCACTAACTTCACATACTAGCAAGATTATGCTCAAAATCCTTTAAGCCAGGCTTCAGCAGTAAGTGAACTGAGAGCTTCCAGATATATAAAGTGGGTTTCAAATAGGCAGAGGAACCAGAGATCAAATTATCAACATTAGTTGGATCATAGAGAAAGCAAGGGAATTCCAGAAAAACATCTACTTCTGCTTCATTGACTATGCTAAAGCCTTTGACTGTGTGGATCACAACAGTCTGTGAAAAATTCTTAAAGAGATGGGAATACCAGACCACCTTACTTGTCTCCTGAGAAAGAAACAACAATTAGAACTGGACATGGAACAATGGACTGGCTGAAAATCAGAAAAGGTGTACGACTAGGCTGTATTTATCACCCTGCTTATTTCACTTATATGCAGAGTACATCATGCAAATTCATCCTGGGCAGGATGAATTACAAGCTTGAATCAAGATTTCTGGGAGAAACCTCAGCTATGCAAATGATACCACTCTAATGGCAGAAAATGAAGAGGAACTATTAGAGCTTCCTGATGAGGGTGAAAGAGGAGAATGTAAAAGTTGCATGAAACTCAACATTAAGAAAATGAAGATCATGGCATCCAGTCCCATCACTTCATGGCAAATAGGAGAAGAAAAAGTGGAAGCAGTGACAGATTTTATTTTCTTGGGCTCCAAAATCACTGCAGATGATGACTACAGACATGAAATAAAAAGATGCTTCCTCCTTGGAAGAAAAGCTGTGACAAATCTAGGCAGCACATTAAAAAGCAGTGACATCACTTTGCCTCTATATAGGCAAATCTATGGTTTTCCCAGTCGTCATAAACAGATGTGAAAGTTGGACCATAGAAGTCTGAGAATCAAAGAATTGATACTTTCAAATTGTGGTGCTAAAGAAGACTCTTGAGAGTCTCTTGGACTGTAAGGAGATCAGACCAGTCAATCCTAAAGAAAATCAACCCTGAATATTTATTAGAAGGATTGTTGCTGAAACTAAAGCTCCAATACTTTGGCCATCTGATGTGAAGAGCCAACTCATTGGAAGAGACCCTGATGCAGGAAAAGACTGAGGGCAGGAGGAGAGGAGAGAAAAGGAGGATGAAATGGCTAGATAGCCTCACTGACTCAATGGACATGAATTTGAGTAAACTCTTGGAATTACTGGAGGACAGAGGAGCCTGGCTTGCTACAGTCCATTGGGTTGCAAAGAGTCTGACACGAGTTAAAGACTGAACAATAACAACAACCACTACATCTTTATTCATTCATTCATGAACATTTGAGTTGCTTTGTAAGGAGAGCCAGAGTACTTCTTAAATAAAATAAATTTAATTCAAAATAATCAATATATCATTGAGGCACATTTTGGGTCAACTTTGGGTTATGGTAGCACCATGTATTCTGAATACATCTTATCTGCATTTTTGGTAACTGAAGAATAAGACTGAATCTCTTATTTATTGAAAAATAGAGGAATGTTTTCCTGGTTATCAACTCTTAAAAGAGTACACCTATTTTTTATTAAATTCAGAAAGAAATTTTACTAATTAAACAAAAATATAATAACCAACCATTCAGGGAAAAATATTATTTCCATTCTTGTTTAAAATCTTCAGCCTCTATAAAAAAAAAAAAAAAAAAAAAAAAAAAAAACCTTATTATAAATTCCCTGTCAAACTCTGCAGTACATTTTGAACTGTCCTTTCATTATTTTTTAAACTACATGGAACTCAATAATATATAATATTAATCATGTCCCTTAGAAGCACATATACATTTTATCAAGTAGCTTGCATTCTTCCTACTACTGAACAATTTCAATGACCCTAGAAACCTAGCCTCCCTTCTACCTCCTTTGTCCTTCTTTAGTTATCAGCTCCTTACATTCCTGCCTGCTTGGATATTTTGAGTTATGGCAGCTAATTATGCTCAAATGTATTAAACATGTTAAAATGGATGCAAGCCTAACCTTTGGGTCCTAAAGTGGGTCTTAAGAGGTTATTGACCCTGAAAAGTAGAGAAACCTCCCAAGTCCACCAGAAGTTATGCTTATTCATTTGGGTTTGGCTATCTCATGACCCCTAACCATAACTGGCACCAAGAAAAAAATTCCATATTTACAAGGAGTAGAATGGAAACTACCAATTTACTATTGGAATAAAACAAGGCAGAATAAGGAGGAAGATAACTTTGAATGAAATGTTAGGATCATCTGGATCCAGGGAGCTATGTATTGTGCCATAAACAGCATACTGAATCATAAGCAACCAATTGCTGATAGATTCACCTTGCTAAGATTTGGCTACTTTTTTTTCCTGCATAAACAACACCAGCTGTATGTAGTTTGTACTGAGGAGTGCTGTTGATGGTCAGTTCAGTTCAGTTCAGTCACTCAGTGGTGTCCGATTCTTTGTGACCCCATGAAACACAGCACTCCAGGCCTCTCTGTCCATCACCAACTCCTGAAGTTCACTCAGACTCACGTCCATCAAGTCAGTGATGCCATCCAGCCATCTCATCCTCTGTCGTCCCCTTCTCCTCCTGCCCCCAATTCTTGCCAGCAGAGTCTTTTCCAATGAGTCAACTCTTCACATGAGGTGGCCAAAGTACTGGAGTTTCAGCTTTAGCATCATTCCTTCCAAAGAAATCCCAGGGCTGATCTCCTTTAGAATGGATTGGTTGGATCTCCTTGCAGTCCAAGGGACTCTCAAGAGTCTTCTCCAACACAACACTTCAAAACCATCCATTCATTGGCACGCAGCCTTCTTCACAGTCCAACTCTCACATCCATACATGACCACAGGAAAAACCATAGCCTTGACTAGACGGACATTTGTTGGCAAAGTAATGTCTCTGCTTTTGAATATGCTATCTAGGTTGGTCATAGCTTTCCTTCCAAGGAGTAAGCATCTTTTAATTTCATTGCTGCAGACACCATCTACAGTGATTTTGGAACCCCCAAAAAGAAAGTCTGACACTGTTTCCACTGTTTCCCCATCGATTTCCCATGAAGTGATGGGACCAGATGCCGTGATCTTGATTTTCTGAATGTTGAGCTCTAAGCCAACTTTTTGACTCTCCACTTTCACTTTTATCAAGAGGCTTTTTAGTTCCTCTTCACTTTCTGCCATAAGGGTCGTGTCATCTGCTTATCTGAGGTTATTGATATTTCTCCCGGCAATCTTGATTCCAGCTTGTGCTTCTTCCAGCCCAGCATTTCTCATGATGTGCTCTGCATAGAAGTTAAATAAGCAGGGTGACAATATACAGCCTTGATGTACTCCTTTTCCTATTTGGAACCAGTCTGTTGTTCCATGTCCAGTTCTAACTGTTGCTTCCTGACCTGCATACAGGTTTCTCAAGAGGCAGGTCAGGTGGTCTGGTATTCCCATCTCTTTCAGAATTTTCCACAGTTTATTGTGATCCACACAGTCAAAGGCTTTGGCATAGTCAATAAAGCAGAAATAGATGTTTTTCTGGAACTCTCTTGCTTTTTTGATGATCTAGCGGATGTAGGCAATTTGATGTCTGGTTCCTCTGCCTTTACTAAAACCAGCTTGAACATCAGGAAGTTCACGGTTCACGTATTGCTGAAGCCTGGCTTGGAGAATTTTGAGCATTACTTTACTAGCATATGAGATGAGTGCAATTGTGTGGTAGTTTTTGAGCATTCTTTGGCAATTCTTTTCTTTGGGATTGGAATGAAAACTGACCTTTTCCAGTCCTGTGGCCACTGCTGAGTTTTCCAAATTTGCTGGCATATTGAGTGCAGCACTTTCACAGCATCATCTTTCACGATTTGAAATAGCTCAAGTGTAATGCCATCACCTCCACTAGCTTTGTTGGTGATGTTGTCTAAGGCCCACTTGACTTCACATTCCAGGATGTCTGGCTCTAGGTGAGTGATCACACCATCATGATTATCTGGGTCATGAAGATCTTTTTTGTACAGTTCTTCTGTGTATTCTTGCCATCTATTCTTAATATCTTCTGCTTCTGTTAGGTCCATACCATTTCTGTCCTTTATCAAACACATCTTTGCATGAAATGTTCCCTTGGTATCTCTAATTTTCTTGAAGAGATCGTTAGTCTTTCCCATTCTGTTTTCCTCTATTTCTTTGCATTGATCGCTGAGGAAGGCTTTCTTATCTCTTCTTGCTATTCTTTGAAACTCTGCATTCAGATGCTTATAACTTTCCTTTTCTCCTTTGCTTTTTGCTTCTCTTCTTTTCACAGCTATTTGTAAGGCCTCTTCAGACAGCCATTTTGCTTTTTTGCATTTCTTTTCCATGGGGATGGTCTTGATCCCTGTCTCCTGTACAATGTCATGAACCTCCATCCATAGTTCATCAGGCACGTTATCTATTAGATCTAGTCCCTTAAATCTATTTCTCACTTCCACTGTATAATCATAAGGGATTTGATTTAGGTCATACCTGAATGATCTAGTGGTTTTCCCTACTTTCTTTAAGTCTGAATTTGGCAATGAGGAGTTCATGATCTGTGCCACAGTCAGCTCCTGGTCTTATTTTTTTTTTTGATTGTATAGAGCTTCTCCATTTTTGGCTGCAAAGAATATAATCAATTTGATTTTGGTGCTGACCATATGGTGATGTCCATGTGTAGAGTCTTCTCTTGTGTTGTTGGAAGAGGGTGTTTGCTATGACCAGTGCATTTTCTTGGCAAAACTCTATTAGTCTTTGTCCTGCTTCATTCCATAATCCAAAGCCAAATTTGCCTTTTACACCAGGTGTTTCTAGACTTCCTACTTTTGCATTCCAGTCCCCTATAATGAAAAGGACATCTTTTTTGCATGTTAGTTCTAAAAGGTCTTATAGGGCTTCATAGAACCATTCAACTTCAGCTTCTTCAGCATTACTGGTTGGGGCATAGACTTGGATTACTGTGATATTGAATGGTTTGCCTTGGAAACAAACAGAGATTATTCTGTCATTTTTTGAGATTGCATCCAAGCACTGCATTTCAGACTCTTGCTGACCGTGATGGCTACTCCTTTTCTTCTAAGGGATTCCTGCCCGCAGTAGTAGATATAATGGTCATCTGAGTTAAATTCACCCATTCCAGTCCATTTTAGTTCACTGATTCCTAGAATCTTGATGTTCACTCTTGCCATCTCTTGTTTGACCACTTCCAATTTGCCTTGATTCATGGATCTGACATTCCAGGTTCCTATGCAATATTGCTCTTTACAGTATCGGATCTTGCTTCTATCACCAGTCACATCAATAACTGGGTATTGTTTTTGCTTTGGTTCCATCCCTTCATTCTTTCTGGAGTTATTTCTCCACTGATCTCCAGTAGTATATTGGGCACCTACTGTTGATGGTAAAGGCTTATATATTTTCTCTGCAAATTCAGCCACCAACTTGAGAGTCATTTTTTCTCATACCTTTCAAAGATGTGTTAACATCTTTCAGAATGAAAGTTGTGTTTCCTCTATGGGAGTCTTCTCCCTGTTTGTGAAATGGTTTCTGTAAAGGAATGCTTACTTTCATTGGTGCAGAAACTCTGTGAGGCCATTCAAACACTTTGGATGCACATATCTACAGTTCAGCAGAAAGAAGCCTGGAATGCTGAACTAAGCAGATGGTGAATTTCCTATCTGGAGTCCTTCAGTTCAGTTCAGTTCAGTCGCTCAGTCGTGTCCGACTCTTTGTGACCCCATGAATCGCAGCACGCCAGGCCTCTCTGTCCATCACCAACTCACGGAGTTCACTCAGACTCACATCCATCGAGTCAGTGATGCCATCCAGCCATCTCATCCTCTGTTGTCTCCTTGTCCTCTTGCTCCCAATCCCTCCCAGCATCAGAGTCTTTTCCAATGAGTCAACTCTTCACATGAGGTGGCCAAAGTACTGGAGTTTCAGCTTTAGCATCATTCCTTCCAAAGAAATCCCAGGGCTAATCTCCTTCAGAATGGACTGGTTGGATCTCCTTGCAGTCCAAGGGACTCTCAAGAGTCTTCTCCAACACCACACTTCAAAAGCATCAATTCTTTGGCGCTCAGCCTTCTTCACAGTCCAACTCTCACATCCATACATGACCACAGGAAAAACCATAGCCTTGACTAGATGGATTTTCTTAATCTCCTAGACCCTTTCCAACACCATGGAAAGAACAGACACACACTGAGAACCTTCTATGGTTTTTATATATATATATATATATATATATATATATATATACACACACACATATATATATATGTATGTATGTATTATTAGTGTCTTATGCAGCTGTAATGAATTTCCACAAGCCTGTCAAATTAAAACAAGATAGATTTATTTTCAAACAGTTTTGGAAGCCAGAAATCTGACAGTAGTATCCCTAGGGCAAAATCAAGGTGTTGGGAGAGCCAAGGTCCCTACAGATGCTCTAGTGGAGCCTCCTCTTGGATACTATTTGCAACTGTGGTAGTAACAGTTCTTCCTTCATACCTTCATAAGGTTGGAATGATGATTAAGTAAGTTAGTAGGAGTAGAAGCTATATACATTTTCTGGCAAGTGAGCAACACCTAATATGTAGGTAATATATGGACAGGAATAGTGTCCACTCTGAAATAATTAATACGCCTGTCATAAATTGTCAAGTCTGTCCAAAACTGAAAGCAATCTATGGGATATTCAGTTCCAAGGATATCATCATAGTAAAAGCTCAACTATTGAGGCAGAATTTAAAAATTATACCAGTTGTGCTCTGTCTTGAGGAGAGGCTTCAGGAAACATTTTTTGAGCTATTACCTGCGTGTCTTTCACATTATTCCGAGAATTGTAGTCACACATTGAAAAAGGAGGGAAGAAAAAATAAAAAGGAGGGGATAAAAAAAATACCAATATTATTAAGTTCTTTCCAGTTCAATGATTTAGCAACTCTGGTCCTAAAAACAAAAGAAAACAAAACTGCTCCAGAATGACAGAATTTAGGGGAAGAGTGGGGTCAATGTTTGAGTAGAATTTTGGGACATTCTGGAGGAGAGAGTCTCAAGAGCCTAGAAACTAATTCCCTGAGATTGAATCAAAAATAGGCTATGAAAGACCATCTGAAGGGCAGGCTCTACTGGAAGGTCTCAGTTACCAGAGTAAAAGCTGATCCTTGGTGTCTCTGTTTTCCTAAAAGATGGGTTGCAGTGGTGTCTTTGGATATCAGTGCTTTGAAGCCTCTGGATTCAATGGAATTTTCTTGGAAAGCTTTCCTTAGTCCAGTTCAGTTCAGTTCAGTTGCTCAGTCGTGTCCGACTGTTTGCAATTACATGGACTACAGCACTCAGGCTTTCCTGTCCATTACCAACTCTGGATGTTTACTCAAATTCATGTCCATTGAGTCAGTGATGCCATCCAACCTTAGTCCAACCCACCTCCAATTCCTTACAGGCCTGATCCCTCATGCCTAGGCTCTTTTTGCCAAAGGGAAGATGCTTTTACTTTTATTCCAAGAGAGGAAGGTTAAGCTGAAGGCTGTGATATTTGGGGTGGGAGTGGGGAAGCAAACTGAGGGAAAAGGAGAGAACACTGCCATGAAAACTCTGGAACTTTTATGGAATCATCAGAGGACAAAGCAGCCAATGGCTTTTGTTCAGTAGGGAACCAATTTTCTAATCAAGGAAATCTGCAGGTTTCCACAGACCTAGAAACTTTGCAGTTGGATGTGAATGTATTTAGATTGGGGAGAGAAAAATCAGCCTGTGTTGAATTTGAAACATTTCCAAAGATTGCTTCTTCCCTGTCAGAGGGAAGTTTATTTGGAGACCAAGGGTGGGGATAGAAGTCAGCCTGAAGCTGGCAAGACTTGGCTACCAGATGTTTGCACTTCATACCAAGATCCAGAGAGTAGCTAGGATCTACTGAAAAGATCTCCCACTTTTCTTTCCTGCGTTTCTCCTCAGGGACAACTGGCACTGCTGGGATGGAAAAACAGACGAACTATGTGCTGTGCAGAGCTCAGATGATGTCGGTGGGTGGGGTGTAAGGGTCCAGGATGCCAGGAATCTGAGTGGTGACAGGCCATATTTTGTAAGCTGCCAGCATGTGCATATTGTGTTTAATTAGCAGTTTTGTAAGTTGCAAGCATATGCTTTATCGCTTCTTGCTGTTTTAATGGTAAGCTACTATGTTCTTTAGTGAAATCTTAAGTCTTCTCTGAGATTTGCTTATCATTAGCAGCTCAGCACCACATGTCGTGCCCAGGCTTTCTGGCATACATCCCCCACCTCCTTGTTCCAGCTCTTGGCCTCTTGTTATCCTGAAAATATAGACTCCTCTTTGAGGCAACCTATGGGAATGGAATAGAGGAGTGGGCCAGAGAAAGCTCAAGGAACCAAGAGTGAACAACACTCACCCAGGATCAGGAAAATATCTTGTTCAATTCTGATAAGAAAGGAAGTGGCAGTGGAAGCCAGAGGCTGTAGTGGGTAACAAAGATTTAGAGAAATTTGGGGACCAAATCTAGACAAGGACAGAGAACAGACCAAGGATGCCACCAGCAAGTATAGTACCTGATGCTGAATTGAAAAGTTCCTGAGGTAGAGGCTGCTTGTCTGTACTTCTAGACTGTCAGGTTCCCAGAAGTATGTTAGCACCATTTCACCAAGATGAGCTGTTACGCCACTTAAATCTTTGGAACACAAGTTTTTATAATGTTCCCTACTTGGCTTGTTCCCCAGAACATACACACATGCATGCTCTCTGGTAGGGGTCACCTGGATCTTCAAAAGTCTCAACAGATTCAAATCTTTAAGAGAATTAGAGCTATAAGTAAGGATTTTTCTTGTTTTTTCTTTTTTTTTCTCTTCTGAAAAATTTAGGATAAGATGACACTGTGACTTTCTCAAAGGGAGGAACATAAATGAAGATGCAGAAGCTTGTCCTTTTTCTAACCTTCATTACAGTCAAGACCTGTCTCTCAAGACTCCCTTGATATCCCTGAAGAAACTCACATACTCTTCTCCCTCATTTTTAAATCATTGCTATCACTAATCTGTTTTCTGTCTCTATATGGAAAATTAGATTATTTCATGAATGATTTATAAATAGAATCAGCAAATATGTATCCTGTGATTTTGGATTTTTTTTTTTTTTGCTTGCATTATTTCCTTGCAGTTTTCCAAATTACTATCTTTATCAATAGCTTTCTCCCTTTTCTTTCTGAATAGTATTTGTGATATAGACAAATCAGAATTTGTTTATCCATTCACCTATTGAGGTCATTTGGGTAATATCCAGCTTTGTGCTATTACAAATAAAGCTGCTATAAACTTTTTTTACAAGTTTATATGTAAATTTTTAAAAAATTTTCTGGGATATTTGTTTAGCACAGCTTAAAGGGAAATTTACAGCATTAAATATCTACATTTGAGAAGAAAATAAATCTCAAATCAATGATTGAGGTTGTTACCTAGAAACTAAACTTAACCCAATATCAGAAGAAGAAAGAAAATACTCCATCTAAGAGTAAAAATCAGTAATCAACATTCTGATAGAAACACGACTTAAAAGACTTCTCTAAACTCTAACATCCATCAAAAGAACAAATCACATTCTTTTCAAGTGCACACAGACATGTAACAATATCAGTTATGTTCTGAACCATAAAACAGATGTCAGTAGATTTAAGAATTTTCAAATCATATGAAATGCATTTTCTCACTTGAGCTGCAAACTGAAAGATAATGAAGACATAAAACACAATAATAGCTCTTTAAGATATTCCATAAAATTGACAAAACCTCTAACCTAACTGAGGAAAATAAAGAGTGACATCCAAATGGTTAATACCAATAATGGGAGCACGGATATCACTACAAACCCAAGGGAACTTAAAAGGCAATGAGAAATACCATGGTTAAATTCACATCAATAAATACACCAGATTATATGAAATAGGCAAGTTTCACAAATTAAAACCTTAATCAACATTCCCATAAAGAAAACTTTGAGACTGAATTACTTCACCAGTGAGTGCTACCACATATTTAAGGAAGAATCAGTGTCAATTCTATAGAAATTATTTCAGTAAATGAAAGATAAAAGAACATTTCTTAGCACATTTTAGAAGTCAGCATTATCTTGATTATTAAAGTCAGAAAAAATATATTTAAAAACCTAAGCAAGAATACTCATGATCAAAGATATAAAATTTCCTACAAAACAGTGGTACATTGAATAAAGAACTATATTAAAGAGTAAACCATGACTGAGGATTATTTACCTCAGAAATAAGGATTGTTTTATCACTCAAAAGTGTGAAAGTTGCTCAGTCTTGTCTGACTCTTTGTGACCCCATCCATGGCCTATACAGTCCATGGAATTCTCCAGACCAAAACACTTGATTGGGTAGCCTTTCCCTTCTCCAGGGGATCTTCCCAACCCAGGGATTGAACCCAGTTCTCCTGCATTGCAGGTGGATTCTTTGCCAACTGAGCTATCAGGGAAGCCCTTTTTTTTAATCACTCAAAAGCATCAATATAATTCACCATAGTAATGAAATATAAAAGAAAAATATTATGTTTATGTATTATCATTTTAAAGGAGCAAATATTCCAGCTATAATCCAGAATTACAAGGTTCTCTCTAGAATTCCTCCTTTTCTTATTTGAAATTACTTTCTCTCACAGAGAGAAAGCTGACTCTATATCTGCAATGTATTTACTTTGTATTTATCCAGTTCTAGAATTTATATTGGAGAAGGCGATGGCACCCCACTCCAGTACTCTTGCCTGGAAAATCCCATGGACGGAGGAGCCTGGTAGGCTGCAGTCCATGGGGTTGCGAAGAGTCGGACATGACTGAGTGACTTCACTTTGACTTTTCACTTTCATGCATTGGAGAAGGAAATGGCAACCCACTCCAGTGTTCTTGCCTGGAGAATCCCAGGGATGGGGGAGCCTGGTGGGCTGCCGTCTATGGGGTCGCACAGAGTCGGGCACGACTGAAGCGACTTAGCAGCAGCAGTAGCAGAATTTATATGATGTAATTTCAGATTGCTATTCTAGATCCTTGTGAGTTTGCTATTCTATATCCACTTATCTAGTAGAGCACGGTGTGTACAGTTCCTTTTTGTCTTTAGCACGTATAAATATCTAGCCAAAATATTGTTTTCAAAAGCTGCTTAAATCAGCTTATTTTCCCCACCCTCTTCAATATGGTTATTTGATTCATTATGAAAGAGTTAGATCCATTTGCTTTCATCTGTATTCTATCCTGAGTTCCTTCCAATTTTATCAAAACATTATATTGTATATCTTAAATATGTACAGTTTTTATTCGTCAAAATCAATAAAGCCAAGGGGAAAAAACAATAGAAAAATAAAAGGTCATTCAATGTATAATCTTTTAAGAAATGGTGCAAGAAACAATGTCCACATGCAAAATAAATTAACTTTGGTGAAGGTTAATTATTCTTTTTTAAATTATTCCTTTTATATCTTATTCAAAAAAACATGTTTGATGCAGGATACAGGAAGCTTGGGGCTGGTGCACTGGGATGACCCAGAGGGATGGTATGGGGAGGGAGGTGGGAGGGGGGTTCAGGATTAGGAACACATGTACACCCGTGGCGGATTCATGTTGATGTATGGCAAAATGAATACAATATTGTAAAGTAAAAAAAAAAAAAAATTAAAAAAAAAAAACAACTCAAAATGGCTTGCAGATCTATACACAAAATGCAAAATTCTAAAAGCTGGAAAAGAAAAATATAGGAAATAATCTTGTGAGTTAAGCACAGATTGAAACAAAGTTACAAACTACACAAGAACAGAAATAGGTAAGTTGGACTTGATAAAATGAAAACTTTGCTCTTCATGAGACCTTGTTAAGAATATGAAAAGGTAAGCAATTAACTGAGAGAAAGATTTCCAAAACATCTATCCACAAAGAAATTTTATCTAGAATATATAAAGAACTCTTATAATTTGGTAATAATAAGAAAAACAACCCAATATAAAATGGTGAAAGTTTCAGTTATTTTCCCAAAAAGACATGTAGATGGAAAATTGGCACATGAAAAATTTCTCAACATCAATCACTGTTAGAGAGGCAGATTACTTTGGCTACCTCATGCGAAGAGTTGACTCATTGGAAAAGACTCTGATGCTGGGAGGGATTGGGGGCAGGAGGAGGAGACGACAGAGGATGAGATGGCTGGATGGCATCACTGACTCAATGGACGTGAGTCTGAGTGAACTCCGGGAGTTGGTGATGGACAGGGAGGCCTGGCGTGCTGTGATTCATGGGGTCGCAAGGAGTCGAACACGACTGAGCAACTGAACTGAACTGAATATCATATAAGAAACGAATCGCCAGTCCAGGTTCGATGCAGGATACAGGAAGCTTGGGGCTGGTGCACTGGAATGACCCAGAGGGATGGTGTGGGGAGGGAGGTGGGAGGGTGGTTCAGGATTGGGAACACGTGTACACCCGTGGCGGATGCATGTTGATGTGTGGCAAAACCAATACAATATTGTAAAGTAAAAAAAATAAAAAACAAACAAACAAACAAACAAAATCAGATTGAGAGACAACTACATGCCTATAAGCATGGATTCCACGCCTAGATATTTAACCAGGATAGATGAAAACATTTGTCTCTACTTAAATTTGTATAGTAACTTTCACAGCAGCTCTATTTGCAATACATAAAACTTAAAACCACTCAAATGTCTATCAAAAGAAGAATAAACTGTGCCATATCCACATAATAGAATTTACTCAGCAATGAAAATAAATGAGATATTGATGCATGCAAAAATATCAGTGAATTTGAAAATAATTATCCTCAGTATAAGAAACCAGGGACAAAAATACATGATGTGTTATTTAATTTATATGCAATTCTAGAAAATGCAATTTTCTATAGTTTCTTATCAAGAGTATGAGAAAATAGATCAGACTGACGGGATTGGAGAGGTTGAAAATGAGATTTGGGGGTGAGGGAGGAAACTTTCATGGCAATGGCTATGTTTATTATACAAATTGTTTCGATGACTCCATGAGTACATCTGTATATCAAGAAATCGTTTTTAAGTGTGCTTTAAATATGTACCCTTGGTTGCACCTCAAATATACCTTAAAAAGGCTGAAAAACAAAACCAAACAAAATATAAGGATTCTTCTTGGCTCATAGCTTCACTGGGAGACTGAAGCACCAAGTCTGGACAAGAAGGAACCAGAAAAGTTTGGCAGCTAAAGGCAAGATCATGTGATTAGAACAAGTTGGTGATGACAGTCCGTCTGTGTGACCCGCAAGCATTGAATCCTCACTGCCAGCACTGCAGCGCCCTTAGCCCCATACCCACTGGAAATGATCTCTAATTGCCTCTTTCTCTTTGTGCCACTACCTGGCTGGGGCATCTGATTGTCACGCTCCATCACATCCGAGTGCTATATTCTCCGGAGAACTGGGAGGTGGTGGGTACCTGCCAACTTTACTTCCTTACTAGGAGCTGTGAACCTGCCTCTCACCATGACCCACATCAAGGGAGTATCCCTCAACACAAAGGAAGCACTCTTATTCTGAGTAGCTAAGAGAGGGGAAAAGACAATAGCATTCATATGACATTGTTTCAGAAGGATCAGGAACCCTGAATTCCAGGTCTCTCTCTGACCCACTCCTGTGTAGAGCATTCCATACCACATACCCCTGCCCTCTACTTGCTTAGGGATACAGCTCAGCTAACCAATTCTGACTCCTGTGTTATGATGCACTTTGCATTTCCATTTGCAAGATGTGTTCCTTCTGCTGCTTGTGATGTACAAGTGCAGCAGACACTTAATCTTACAGGATTCAGGAATAAATTAATTTTTTTCCTCCTAGCATCTTTTTCTAACATCATCTCTATTTAAAAGCAGTCTGCTCCTTCTTTTAACTTTCCACAGCACTAAACTCTGTTGAGCTAACTCTCCCCCTAGTGGTAGTTTGTTTAATCCTCCCATAGTTACCAAAATCTTATTTAGAATTCTGGTGACATTCAAAATTTTGACTGCTATTTACAATAAGAAATAGTTTATCATCAACACTTTTCAATCAGTTTTATGCTTAAACCAAAATAAAAATTTCACAAAACACTATTATTTACCATTTTTGAGTAATATACTGTGGAATTTTCTGTACTATTCACCTTGTGTTTAGAGTGTTGCTGCTGCTGCTAAGTCACTTCAGTCGTGTCTGACTCCGTGCGACCCCATGGATGGCAGCCCACCAGGCTCCCCCGTTACTGGGATTCTCCAGGCAAGAACACTGGAGTGGGTTGCCATTTCCTTCTCCAATGAATCAAAGTGAAAAGTGAAAGTCAAGTCGCTCAGTCGTGTCTGACCCTCAGCGACCCCATGGACTGCAGCCTACCAGGCTCCTCCATCCATGGGATTTTCCAGGCAGGAGTACTGGAGTGGGGTGCCATTGCCTTCTCTATAATATTTACAGCTAATAAAATGAAATATAAATCTAGGACTAGCTCATGAATGAGTATTCTAAAGAATGAGATTTGAGGAAATTCTACTTTTGAAAAGAAATAGAAATTTGTAAATAAATGCAAGTGACAAATATGCTCATAACTTATAGCACAGACCTATGTAGGTAGGTGGGAGAAGGCAATGTAGGTAGGTGGGAGAAGGCAAAGAGTACTCCAGTACTCTTGCCTGGAAAATCCCATGGACGGAGGAGCCTGGTAGGCTGCAGTCCATGGGGTCCCGAAGAGTCAGACACAACAGAGCGACTTCACTTTCACTTTTCACTTTGATGCATTGGAGAAGGAAATGGCAACCCACTCCAGTGTTCTTGCCTGGAGAATCCCAGTAACGGGGGAGCCTGGTGGGCTGCCATCTATGGGGTCGCATAGAGTGGGACACGACTGAAGAGACTTAGCAGCAGCAGCAGCAGCAGCAGCAGCAGCAGCATGTAGGTAAGTGTCGTGCTCTCCATGGAGATGCACTCTAATAACTTTCTAGGAAAAATAGGCAAACTTGGTTTAGTGGTAGGAGGTTTGGAGGTAGGGAGAGAACTCTGGTAAAAGTAAAGATATGAATCACCAAATTACATTCAGATATATTATGATCCTTATTATGAAACATTCAGATGTTTTTTGCATCTGCTATTGCTATCAAACTATTTTGTCTCCCAAAGTCGAGATAGAAAGAAAAATCAGTAAGAGAAGCAGCAACAGAGACCCAAGAGCCTGTGGTGATGTGTTGATCCAACTGGTGGAAAGCTTTAGTACTGTTCCTTGGCTCCCAGTGAGCAGCAGATATCCAAATCAGGACAAAAGTAGACAAGGACTGAGGATTGATTACATACCATGAGAGTAGTGAGTACAATAGCCAGCTGGACAACTCCTGCATGTCTGGAGGACAGTCCAAGGTCAGAAGTATATAGAGTACATTGGGAAATATACAAGAAAGGAATCTAGGTCTAAAAACAAGCCAAGGTCCAAAGAAGCAGCTGAGGTCAGTTCAGTCGTGTCTGCAGCAGTAAACGTCTGTTGCATGACTTTCTACGCCTCTTCTCTGACTAGGTTTTTATCCACAGTTCCCATTTAAGAGATCAGTGCAACTCCCAAATAATACCAGCTGACTCAAATTCCGTTCTCCAGCTGACTGAACTGGTGTAAATACCCAAACTTAGCTATACGAATCAGATAGTCTCCTGAAAATGAATTTGTTCAACAAGAATATAAACTTTTGAGTCCCTGGAGTGAAGTTTTGGACAAATTCTTATGAGGTAATCATGTTTGATTGCTCTACCTATATCCCAAAGGCAAAGAAACTTACTGAATCAGAGTATAAACCAAACCCAGTGAAATAAAGACAGAAAAGAAGCAGAGCATAACCTCCCTTTCTGGCTTTGTTTTCCTTTTTCTAGTCCTTCATGAGACTTGATTATGCCCTATAATTGGGTATGTTAGTGTTAGTCACTTAGTCATGTCTGATGCTTTTGCAACCTCATGGACTGTAGCCCACCAGGCTCCCCTGTCCATGGGATTCTCCAGGCAAGAATACTGGAGTGCGTTGCCATTTCCTCCTCTAGGGGATTTTTTCCAACCCAGGGATTGAACCTGGGTCTTCTGCATTGCAGGTAGATTCTTTACTGTCTGAATCAGTTTTGTTTGAGTGAGACACAATGCACTTCAACATCTTATATGCAAACAACCTAAACTTACATACAAATAAGCTAGACTAAAAGAAGCTTGTGTCCTGTCACAGTTGAGGCACGTTTGAGCTCTTAACAACCCAATGTGAGTGTGACTGTGGAAGAGGAAATTGTGGAAAACTCAGGTATTAGATATAATACAAGGTTTCTTGTACAAGTTTTATGCATAAGGGGCTCACACATAAACTGAAGCATCCATACTTTCTTACTCAGAAATTAGGTTGAGAATACTTTCTAGAGAGAAGGTAAGAATTAAGAACTATTGAAAGTGATGGGATTTTTATCAACTATGTCAGGAGATGTAGGGCTCTGGGCAGCCTGAAAGGACTAAATTATGGGGACTTAATGGAACAGAATAGATACAGTAGGGGGTAAGAATAGAAACGGCTTTTGTACCTTTGTTCTAGACTTCTAGTTGGAAAGCTTCCTGACAGTTTACCAGGGGAAGAAACTGCATAACGTGGCTCACAACATAAACTGGTCAGCAATAATGATGATAAATTTAGCAAAATATTCT
The DNA here is from genome assembly GCF_027580195.1 of Bos mutus. Classification (NCBI taxonomy): domain Eukaryota; kingdom Metazoa; phylum Chordata; class Mammalia; order Artiodactyla; family Bovidae; genus Bos; species Bos mutus. The sequence goes on along the minus strand of NC_091627.1, from coordinate 50,160,566 downwards.
CTCTGATGAGTTTCTCAGGGACTTAAATATGGCTTGAGGTTTAGTAGACAATGTGAATTGACTTGAAACAGCTATTGTTAAAAAAGTCTACTAACAGAACACTGATTTCGAATGGAAGACAGTATGTCCAGCTCAGTAGTTGAATCTTGATTGGGCAAAAGATTTTAGGGCATTCAATCTATTTTCTGGAGATGAACTGCAACAGAACTTTAACCAAAGAGATAATAATGTTAAATCTACTATTACTTGTGAGAAAAAAGTTTCTCCACAATAAGAAAAGTCTTTCTTTTTCATTTCTCATATTTTGGAGGAAAAAAGTTTGTTTTTATATTATTTTTTATGTCACTATATTTGATTTACAATATTGTGTTTGCTTCACATATGTAATTTCATATACTTTCGCATTTGTGGTTATTCAGTTCAGTTTAGTCACTCAGTCATGTACAACTCTTTGCAACCCCATGGATTACAACATACCAGGCTTCCCTGTCCATCACCAACTCCTGGAGCTTGCTCAAACTCATGTCCATTGAATTGGTGATGCCATCCAACCATCTCATTCTCTCTCAACCTCTTCTTCTCCAGCCTTCAGTATTTCCCAGCATCAGGGTCTTTTCCAGTGAGTCAGTTCTTCGTATCAGATGGCCAAAGTATTGGAGTTTCAGCTTCAGCCCCAGTCCTTCTAATGAATATTCAGAACTGATTTCCTTTAGGATTGACTGGTTTTATCTACTTGTAGTCCAAAGGACTCTCAAGAGTCTTCTCAAACACCACAGTTCAAAAACATTAATTCTTTGGTGCTCAGCTTTCTTTATAGTCCAACTCTCACATCCATACATGACTACTGGAAAAACCATAGCCTTGACTAAATGGACCTTTGTCAGCAAAGTAATGTCTCTGCTTTTTAATATGCTGTCTAAGTTGGTCATAGCTTTTCTTCCAAGGAGCAAGCATCTTTTATTTCATGGCTGTAGTCACCATCTGCAGTGATTTTGGAGCCCAAAACAATAAAGTCTATCACTGTTTCCATTATTTCCCCATCTATTTGCCATGAAGTGATGAGACCAGATGCCATGATCTTAGTTTTTTGAATGCTGAGTTTTAAACCAATGTTTTCACTCTTCTCTTTCACTTTCATCAAGAAGCTCTTTAGTTTTTCCTTGCTTTCTGCCATAGGGTGGTGTCAACTTCATATCTGAGGTTATTGATATTTCTCCCACAATCTTGATTCCACCTTGTGCTTCATCCAGCCTGTCATTTCATGTGATGTACTCTGCATATAAGTTAAATAAGTGGGATGACAATATATAACCTTAACATACTCCTTTCCCAATTTGGAACCAGTCTGTTTTTCCATGTCTGGTTCTAACTGTTGCTTTTTGACCTGCATAGATTTCTCAGGAGGCAGGTAAAGTGGTCTGGTACTCTCATCTCACTCCCATTTGTGGTTATTACAAAATATTAAATATAATTCTCTGTGTTACAAGTAAATCCTTGTTGTTTATCTTTTTTCTTTTTTTACATATAGAGGTATCTATCTGTTAGTCCTATACTCCTAATTTATCACATCCCTACCTCTTTTCTCTTTGGTAACCAAAAGTTTGCTTTCTATATCTGTGAGTCTGTTCTGTTTTGTAAATAATTTGATTTGTGTCTTTTTTATTCCATGTATAACCAGTCAATCCTAAAGGAAATCAGTCCTGAATATTCACAGGAAGGACTGAGGATGAAGCTGAAACTCCACTACTTTGACCACCTGATGTGAAGAACTGATTCATTGGAAAAGACCCTGATACTGGGAAAGATTGAAGGTGAAGGAGAAGGAGGCAGCAGAGAATTAGATTGTTAGATAGTATCACTGACTCAATGGACATGAATTTGAGTAGGCTTTGGGAGTTGGTGATGGACAGGGAAGCCAGGTGTGCTGCAGTCCATGGCGTCACAAAGAATCAGACACGACTGAGTGACTGAACTGAACTGAACTGATAAGTATATATCTCATATATCACATAATATTTGTCTTTCTCTGCCTGACTTACTGCACTTAATAAAAAAGTCTCTAGGTCTATTCATGCTGTTGCATATGGAATTATTTCATTCTTTTTTAAGGCTGAATAATATTCCACTGTATATACATTCCACATCTAATTTATCCATTCATCTATTGATCGACATTTAGATTACTTCCATGTCTTGGTTATCATGAATAGTGCTGTTATGAACATAAGGGTGCATGCATCTTTTCAAATTAGAGTTTTCACCTTTTTCAGATATATGCCCAAGTGTAGGGTTGCTGGATCATATGTAACTCTATTTTTAGTTCTTTAAGGAGTCTCCATACTGTTCTCCATAGTGGCTGAAATAATTTACATTTCCACCAATAGTGTAGAAAAAAATTTTTATGCACCTTCTGTAGCATATATTATTCATAGACTCTTTGAGGATGGCCATTTTGACTAGTGTCAGCTGACATTGTATATTTGATTTGCACTTCTCTAATAATTAGCAATGTGCAGTCATGTGGCTATGGGCAATGTATTTGTGATCCTTATCAATTTACTCATACAATTTTCCCCAATACCAGAACAAATAATCTTAAAATTTATATGGAACTAAACATGATCCAGAATTGGAAAAAGAAAAAAATGTGGAGGCATAACCCTCTCAAACTTCAGACAACACTACAAAACTATAGCAATCAAAACAGTGTGGTATTGGCACAAAAGCAGGTATATAGATCAATGGAATAGAATTGAGAGCCCAGAAATAAACCCACACACCTACTGTCAATTACTTTTCAAGAAAGGAGGCAGAAATATACAATGGAGGAAACATAGTCTCTTCAGCAAGTGATGCTGGAAAGTGGGCCAGCCTTATATAAATTAATGAAGTTAGAATACTCCCTCACACTATACTAAAAAATAAACCAAAGACTTAATATAAGACATGACCCTAGAAAATTCTTAAAAGAGAACATAGGCAAAATATTTTCAGGCATAAATCTTAGCAATATTTTCTTAGGTCTGTCTCTCAAGGCAAAATAAATGAAAGCAAAAATAAGTCAAACTTAATCAAACTTACAAGGTTTTATACAGCAAAGAAAACCATAAATAATGTAAAAAAACAATGTATGGACTTTGAGAAAATATTGAATATTGAGTTTTAAGCCAGATTTTTCACTCTGCTCATTCACTTTCATCAAAAGGCTCTTTAGGTCCACTTCAGTTTTCTGCCATTTGAGTGGTATCATCTGCACATGTGAAGCTGTTGATATTTTCCCCAGCAATCTTGATTCTAACTTGTGAGTCATCCAGCCTGGCATTTCACATGATATACCCTGCATTGTCACCCTGTTTACTTAACTTATACGCTGAGCACATCATGAGAAATGCTGGGCTGGATGAATTACAAACTCTAATCAAGATAAACAAGAGAATCATGGTACCACTCTAATGGCAGAAAGCAAAGAGGAAATAAAGAACCTCTTGATGAGGGTGAAGGAGGAGAGTGGAAAAGTTGGTTTGAAACTAAATATTAAAAGAACTAAGATCATGGCATCTGGCCCCATTACTTCATGTCAAATAGAAGGAGAAAAAGTGAAACCAGTGACAGATTTCCGCTTCTTGGTTTCTAAAATCACTGTGAATGGTGACTGCAGACATGAAATCAGAAGAGAATTGTTTCTTGGATTAAAAGTAATGACAAATCCAGACAGTGTGTTGAAAAGCAGAGACATCACTTTGCTGACAAAAGGTCATATGGTCAAGGCTATGGTTTTCCAAGTGGTCATGTACAATAGTGAGAGCTGTACCATAAAGAAGACAGAGTGCCAAAGAATTGATGCCTTTGAACGTGGTGCTTGAGAAGACTCCTGAGAATCCCTTGGACAGCAAGGAGATCAAACCAGTCAATCTTAAAAGAAATCAACCCCTGAATACTCATTGGAAGTACTGATGCTGAAGCTGAAGCTCCAGTATTTTGGTCACCTGATGTGAAGAGTAACTCATTGGAAAAGTCCTGATGCTGGAAATGATTGACAGCAGATGGAGAAGGGGGCATCAGAGAATGAGACGGCTGGATGGCATCACTGATGCAATGGACATGAACTTGGGCAAACTCTGGGGATAGTTAGGGATAGGAACGCCTTGCATGCTGCAGTCCATGGGGTTGCAAAGAGTCGGAGATGATAGAACAACTGAACAACCATGACACCTCATATTTAAATAAGCAGGATAACAATATACAGCCTTGTCATACTCCTTTCCTGGTTTTGAACCAATCCTTTGTTTCATTTACAGTTCTAATGATGGCTTCTTGACCTGCAAACAGATCTTAGGAGACAGGTAAAGTGGTCTGTTATTCCTTTCTCTTTAAAATTTTTTCACAGTTGGTTGTGATCCACACAGTCGGAAGCTTTAGCATAGTCAATGAAGCAGAAATAGATGTTTTTCTGGAATTCCTTTGCTTTCTCCATGATCCAACGAATGTTGATAATTTGATCTCTTATTCTTCCTTTTCTTTATTTCTTTTTAATTTATTTATTTTAATTGGAGGCTAGTTACTTTACAATATTGTGTTGGTTTTTGCTGTACATCAACATGAATCCGCCACGGGTATACACATGTTCCCCATCATGAACCCCACTCCCATCTCCCTCCCCATACCATCCCTCTGGGTCATCCCAGTGCACCAGCCCAAAGTATCCTGTATCCTGCATCAAACCTGGACTGGCGATTCGTTTCACATATGATATTATACATGTTTCAATGCCATTCTCCTAAATTATCTCACCTTTGCCCTCTCTCACAGAGTTCAAAAGACTGTTCTATACATCTGTGTCTCTTTTGCTGTCTCACATACAGGTTTATTGTTACCATCTTTCTAAATTCCATATACATGCATTAGTATACTGTATTGGTATTTTTCTTTCTGGCTTACTTCACTCTGTATAATAGAATAGGCTCCAGTTTCATCCACCTCATTAGAACTGATTCAAATGTATTCTTTATAATGGCTGAGTAATACTCCATTGTGTATATGCACCACAGCTTTTTTATCCATTTGTCTGCTGATGGACATCTAGGTTGCTTCCATGTTCTGGCTATTATAACCTGTGCTGTGATAAACATTGGGATACATGTGTCTCTTTCAATTCTGGTTTCCTCTGTGTGTATGCCCAGCAGTGGGATTGCTGGGTCGTATGGCAGTTCTATTTCCAGTTTTTTAAGGAATCTCCACACTGTTCTCCATAGTGGCTGTACTAGTTTACATTCCCACCAACAGTGTAAGAGGGTTCCCTTTTCTGCACACCCTCTCCATCATTTACTGCTTGTAGATTTTTGGATAGCAGCCATTCTGACTGGCTTGAAATGGTACCTCATTGTGGTTTTGATTTGCATTTCTCTGGTAATGAGTGATGTTGAGCATCTTTTCATGTGTTTGTTAGCCATCTTTATGTCTTCTTTGGAGAAATGTCTATTTAGTTCTTTGGCCCATTTTTTGATTGGGCCATTTATTTTTCTGGAATTGAGCTGCAGGAGTTGCTTGTATATTTTTGAGATTAGTTTTTTGTCAGTTGCTTCATTTGCTATTATTTTCTCCCATTCTGAAGGCTGTCTTTTCACCTTGCTTATAGTTTCCTTTGTTGTGCAGAAGCTTTTAATTTTAATTAGGTCCCATTTGTTTATTTTTGCTTTTATTTCCAATATTCTGGGAAGTGTGTCATAGAGGATCCTGCTGTGATTTATGTCAGAGAATGTTTTGCCTATGTTTTCCTCTAAGAGTTTTATAGTTTCTGGTCTTACATTTAGATCTTTAATCCATTTTGAGTTTGTTTTTGTTATGGTGTTAGAAAGTGCTCTAGTTTCATTCTTTTACAAGTGGTTGACCAGTTTTCCCAGCACCACTTGTTAAAGAGATTGTCTTTTCTCCATTGTATATTCTTGCCTCCTTTGTCAAAAATAAGGTGTCCATATGTGCGTGGATTTATCTCTGGGCTTTCTATTTTGTTCCATTGATCTATATTTCTGCCTTTGTCCAGTACCATACTGTCTTGATGACTGTGACTTTGTAGTAGAGCCTGAAGTCAGGAAGGTTGATTCCTCCAGTTCCATTCTTCTTTCTCAAGATTGCTTAGGCTATTTGAGGTTTTTTGTATTTCCATACAAATTGTGAAATTATTTGTTCTAGCTCTGTGAAGAATACTGTTGGTAGCTTGATAGGGATTGCATTGAATTTATATATTTATTTGGGTAGTATACTCATTTTCACTATATTGATTCTTCCAATCCATGAACATGGTATATTTCTCCATCTATTAGTGTTTTCTTTGATTTCTTTCATCAGTGTTTTATAGTTTTCTATATATAGGTCTTTTGTTTCTTTAGGTAGATATATTTCTAAGTATTTTATTCTTTTCGTTGCAATGGTGAATGGAATTTTATCCTTATTTTCTCTTTCTATTTTCTCATTATTAGTGTATAGGAATGCAAAGGATTTCTGTGTGTTGATTTTATATCCTGCAACTTTACTATATTCATTGATTAGCTCTAGTAATTTTCTGGTGGAATCTTTAGGGTTTTCTGTGTAGAGGATCATGTCATCTGCAAGCAGTGAGAGTTTTACTTCTTTTCCAATTTGGATTCCTTTTATTTCTTTTTCTGCTCTGATTGCTGTGGCCAAAACTTCCAAACCCATGTTGAATAGTAGTGGTGTAAGTGGGCACCCTTGTCTTGTTGCCGACTTTAGGGAAAACACTTTTAATTTTTCACCATTGAGGATAATGTTTGCTGTGGGTTTGTCATATATAGCTTTTATTATGTTGAGGTATGGTCCTTCTATTCCTGCTTTCTGGAGAGTTTTCATCATAAATGGATGTTGAATTTTGTCAAAGGCTTTCTCTGCATCTATTGAGATAATCATATGGCCTTGAGTTTTAAATTTGTTAATGTGGTGTATTACATCGATTGATTTGCGGATATTGAAGAATCCTTGCATCCCTGGGATAAAGCCCACTCAGTCATGATGTATAATCTTTTTAATGTGTTGTTGGATTCTGATTACTAGAATTTCCTTAAGGATTTTTGCATCAATGTTCATCAGTGATATTGGCCTGTAGTTTTCTTTTTTTGTGGCATCTTTGTCAGGTTTTGGTATTAGGGTGATGGTGGCCTCACAGAATGAGTTTGGAAGTTTCTCTTCCTCTGCAATTTTCTGGAAGAGTTTGAGTAGAATAGGTGTTAGCTCTTCTCTAAATTTTTGGTAGAATTCAGCTGTGAAGCCATCTGGACCTGGGCTTTTGTTTGCTGGAAGATTTCTGATTACAGTTTCAATTTCTGTGCTTGTGATGGGTCTGTTAATACTTTCTATTTCTTCCTGGTCCAGTTTTTGAAAGTTGTACCTTTCTAAGAATTTGTCCATTTCTTCCATGTTGTCCATTTTATTGGCATATAATTGCTGATAGTAGTTTCTTATGATCCTTTATATTTCTGTGTTGTCTGTTGTGATCTCTCCATTTTCATTTCTAATTTTATTGATTTGATTTTTCTCCCTTTGTTTCTTGATGAGTCTGGCTAATGGTTTGTCAATTTTATTTATCCTTTCAAAGAACCAGCTTTGGGGTTTGTTGATTTTTGCTGTGGTTTCTTTTGTTTCTTTTGCATTTATTTCTGCCCTGACTTTTAAGATTTCTTTCCTTCTACTAACCCTGGGGTTCTTCATTTCTTCCTTTTCTAGTTGCTTTCGGTGTAGAGTTCAGTTATTTATTTGACTTTTTTCTTGTTTCTTGAGGTATGCCTGTATTGCTATGAACCTTCCCCTTAGCACTGCTTTTACAGTGTCCCACAGGTTTTGTTTTATTGTGTTTTCATTTTCACTCATTTATGTGCATATTTTTTTTTGTTTGTTTCTTCTGTGATTTGTTGGTTATTCAGCAGCGTGTTTTTCAGCCTCCATATGTTGGAATTTTTAATAGTTTTCCCCCAGTAGTTGAGATCTAATCTTACTGTATTGTAGTCAGAAAAGATGGTTGGAATGATTTCAATTTTTTTTTGAATTTACCACGGCTAGATTTATGGCCCAGGATGTGGTCTATCTTGGAGAAGGTTCCGTGTGCGCTTGAGAAAAAGGTGAAATTCATTGTTTTGGGGTAAAATGTCCTATAGATATCAATTAGGTCTAACTGATCTATTGTATCATTTAAAGTTTGTGTTTCCTTGTTAATTTTCTGTTTAGTTGATCTATCCATAGGTGTGAGTGGGATTATTATAGTCTCCCACTATTATTGTGTTATTGTTAATTTCCCCTTTAATACTTATTAGCATTTGTCTTACATATTGCGGTGCTCCTATGTTGGGTGCATATATATTTATAATTGTTATATCTTCTTCTTTGATTGATCCTTTGATCATTAGGTAGTGTCCTTCTTTGTCTCTTTTCACGGCCTTTGTTTTAAAGTCTATTTTATCTGATATGAGTATTGCTACTCCTGCTTTCTTTTGGTCTCTATTTGGGTGGAATATCTTTTTCCAGCCCTTCACTTTCAGTCTGTATGTGCCCCTTGTTTTGAGGTGGGTCTCTTGTAGACAACATATATAAGGGTCTTGTTTTTGTATCCATTCAGCCAGTCTTTGTCTTTTGGTTGGGGCATTCAACCCATTTACGTTAAGGTAATTATTGATAAGTATGATCCCGTTGCCATTTACTTTATTGTTTTGGGTTCGAGTTTATACACACTTTTTGTGTTTCCTGTCTAGAGAAGATCCTTTACCATTTGTTGAAGGGCTGGTTTGGTGGTGCTGAATTCTCTCAGCTTTTGCTTGTCTGTAAAGCTTTTGATTTCTCATACATATTTGAATGAGATCCTTGCTGGGTACAGTAATATGGGCTGTAGGTTATTTTATTTCATCACTTTAAGTATGTCCCGCCATTCCCTCCTGGCCTGAAGAGTTTCTATTGAAAGATCAGCTATTATCTTTATGGGAATCCCCTTGTGTGATATTTGTTGTTTTTCCCTTGCTGCTTTTAATATTTGTTCTTTGTGTTTGATCTTTGCTAATTTGATTAATGTGTGTCTTGGGGTGTTTCGCCTTGGGTTTATCCTGTTTGGGGTTCTCTGGGTTTCTTGGACTCGGGTGATTTTTTCCTTCCCCATTTTAGGGAAGTTTTCAACTGTTATCTCCTCAAGTATTTTCTCATGGTCTTTCTTTTTGTCTTCTTCTGGGACTCCTATGATTTGAATGTTGGGGCGTTTAACATTGTCCCGGATGTCTCTGAGATTGTCCTCATTTCTTTTAATTCATTTTCTTTTTTCCTCTCTGATTCATTTGTTTCTAACATTTTATCTTCTACCTCATTAATCCTATCTTCTGCCTCCATTATTCTACTATTTGTTCCCTCCAGAGTGTTTTTGATCTCATTCATTGCATTATTCATTATATATTGACTCTTTTTTATTTCTTCTAGGTCCTTGTCAAACCTTTCTTGCATCTTCTCAATCCTCGTCTCCAGGCTATTTATCTGTGATTCCATTTTGTTTTCAAGATTTTGGATCATTTTCACTATCATTATTTGGAATTCTTTATCAGGTAGATTCCCTATCTCTTCCTCTTTTGTTTGGTTTGGTGGGCATTTATCCTGTTCCTTTACCTGCTGAGTATTCCTCTGTCTCTTCATCTTGTTTGTATTTCTTTGTCTGGGGTGGCCTTTCTGTATTCTGGCAATTTGTGGAGTTCTCTTTATTGTGGAGTTTCCTCGCTGTGGGTGGGGTTGTATGGGTGGCTTGTCAAGGTTTCCTGGTTAGGGAAGCTTGTGTCGGTGTTCTGGTGGGTGGAGTTGGATTTCTTTTCTCTGGAGTGCAATGAAGTATTCAGTAATGAGTTATGAGATGTCAATGGGTTTGGAGTGACTTTGGGCAGCCTGTATATTGAAGCTCAGGGCTGTGTTCCTTTGTTGCTGGAGAATTTGCATGCTATGTCTTGCTCTGGAACTTGTTAGCCCTTGGGTGGTGCTTGGTTTCAGTGTAGGTATGGAGGCGTTTGATGAGCTCCTGTCGATTAATGTTCCCTGGAGTCAGGAATTCTCTGATGTTCTCAGGATTTGGACTTAAGCCTCCTGCTTCTGGTTTTCAGTCTTGTTTTTACAGTAGTCTCAAGACTTCTCCATCTATACAGCACCATTGATAAAACATCTAGATTAAGGATGAAAAGTTTCTCCACAGCGAGGGGCACCCAGAGAGGTTCACGAGTAACATGGAGAAGAGAAGAGGGAGGAGGAAGATAGAGGTGAACCGAATGAGATGAGGTGGAATCAAAAGAGGAGAGTGCAAGCTAGCCAGTAATCATTTCCTTATGTGTGCTCCACAGTATGGTCCACTCAGAGATGTTCATGGAGTTATACAGAGAAAAGAGGGAGGGAGGAGACAGAGGTGGCCAGGAAGATAAAGGGGGAAATCAAAAGGAGAGAGAGATCCAGCCAGTAATCAGTTCCCTAAGTGTTTTCCACTGTCCAAAACACACAAAGAGATTCACAGAGTTGGGTAGAGAAGAGAAGGGGGAGGGAGGAGATAGAGGCGACCTGGTGGAGAAAAAGGAGAGTCCAAGGGGAGAGAGAATGGCCAAGCCGGTAATCTCACTCCCAAGTAAAAATGGGTACTGAATATTGGGTTCTTAAAGGTCCAAAGTTGATAACAAATACCAAAAGGCAAAGATTAAAAATCTAGAGTAGAGTTTGGATTTTCAAAAATACAATATTAAAAAAAAAAAGTCACAAAAATTATTATATATATATATATATAAAGTTTGCTTTAATAAATAGGGCCTCTTTATTATTATTATTTTTTTTTTTTTGCAAAGTAATAGTAGGTTATAACGGAGAAGGCAATGGCACCCCACTCCAGTACTCTTGCCTGGAAAATCCCATGGATGGAGGAGCCTGGTTGGCTGCAGTCCACGGGGTCTCTAAGAGTCAGACACGACTGAGCGACTTCACTTTCACTTTTCATTTTCATGCATTGGAGAAGGAAATGGCAGCCCACTCCAGTGTTCTTGCCTGAAGAATCCCAGGGACAGGGGAGCCTGGTGGGCTGCCATCTATGGGGTCGCACAGAGGTGGACACAACTGAAGCGACTTAGCAGCAGCAGCAGCAGTAGGTTATAAAAATGAAAATTAAAGGAGTAATAGAGGACTTAAAATTTTTAAAAATAAAAATAAACAAAGAATGATAGTAAAATAGTAAAAATATATCTAGGACTTTCTCTGGTGTTGTTGTGGGCAGTGTGGAGTCAGTTCATTTTCGCATAGCTCCTTGATCCAGCTTATACTTCTCAAGATCTATAGGCCCCGTCCTATGTAGTTGGTGCTAACTACAGGGTTTTAATCTATTGCACCTGTCACTTCCAAGGCGGTTCCCTCTGTTTTAGCTTCTTCTGTTTGCCGGTCTCTTCAGTGTCTAATTTCCACCCTGGCACAAGCAGGCAGTGATGGACACTTTTTTAGGCTCACTTGTTCAGTCGTGCTCTGGGGAGGGAGGGACGCTGCAAACAAATAACACTGGTGTGTGTTCACATTGTCTTGGCCACACCGGGTTTGCCCTGCTCACGGCATGTGTGCTTTCCCTGTCTACACTGCTTAGGCTCTAGGTTGCTCTGCTGGGAACTGACTGAGACTGGCCTTGGGTTGTATGCACTTCCCAGGTCTAAGCTGCTCAGGTTCAGGTACACAGGTAGTCCTCAGAGGCACAGAATCAGTTGGGCCTGCGTTTTGTGCCCTTCCCAGTTCCGAGCAGCTCAGGTGACCAGGTGTTTGGAGAGCATGGTCGCTGTGACTTATCACCTCCCCATCCCCTGCCGCTCAGTTTTCTGGGTGTACAACTGGTGCACCCTCTCAGGCAGATATTGACCATCCAGAATCCCAAGAAGTCTTAGTTAGAAATGAAGTCTGCTTGCAGTTTGGTAGATAATGTCTCTCTGGGGCTGAAATTGCCCCCTTCCAGCTCTGGCTGCCTGTCACTGGAGGGGGATGGTCTGCAGCCAGCTATCTCTGCTCAGTCCTTTGTTCTGTGAGTGGGCCTGATGGTGTCTTAGGTTAGGGCTTTTTGTGTAGCTCTAGTCAGTCCTTTGTTCTGTGAGTGGGCCTGGCAGTGTCTTAGGTTAGGGCATTTCATGTGGTAGCTATCCCACAGTCTGGTTTGCTAGCCCAAGTTAGTTCCCTCATATTGCCCTCAGGGCATTCAGGCCCTGTCCTTAATCTAAGCAATGCAGCCCATGCCTCCCTGCCCAGCCCCCGCTTGCTAGTGGCTGATGCAGGAGACTGCGCTGCTTCTCCACTGGTGGAGTTACCATTGGGCTTGTAATCTGTGGGTTTTAATTATTTATTTATTTTTCCTCCCGACTATGTTGCCCTTTTTGGTTCCAAGGCTCACCACAGACTCGGCAGTGAGAGTATTTCCTGGTATTTGGAAATTTCTCTCTTTTTTAAGACTCCCTTCCCGGGTCAAATCTCCATCCCTACCTCTTTTGTCTCTCTTTTTGTCTTTTATATTTTTTCCTACCTCCTTTTGAAGACAATGGGCTGCTTTTCTGGGTGCCTGATGTCCTCTTCTGGCATTCAGAAGTTGCTTTGTGGAATTTACTCAGCGTTCAAATGTTCTTTTGATGAATTTGTGGGGGAGAAAGTGATCTCCCCATGCTATTCCTCTGCCATCTTAGGACTGCCTCTCTTCTTCCTTTTCTAAACCTTGCTTGTACATCTGTAAGTTTCAATTCATGTGCTGCTGAAGCCTAGCTTGAAGAATTTTGAACATAACCTTACTAGCATGTGAAATAAGTGCAATTGTATGGTAGCTTGAATATTCTTTGGCATTGTCCTTCTTTGGAATTGGAATGAAAACTGTCCTCTTCCAGTCCTGTGGTCACTGCTGAGTTTTCCAAATTTGTTGACATATTGGCTGAAGCACTTTAACAGCATCAACTTTTAGGATTTTAAATAGCTCAGCCGAAATTCTATCACCTCCACTAGCTTTGTTCATAGTAATACTTTCTGAAGCCCATGTTCCAGGATGTCTTACTCTAAGAGAGTCACTTGGACTGCAAGGAGATCAAATCAGTCAATCCTAAAAATAATCAACACTGAATATTCATAGGAAGCATGGATGCTGCGGCTGAAGCACCGATACTTTGTCCACCTGATGCAAATAGCCAACTCTTTGGAAATGTCTCTGGTGTTGGGAAAGACTGAAGGAAAACAGAGAAGGGGGCAGCAGAGTATAAGATGGTTAGATAGTATCACTGACTATCTTTGACATGATTTGAGCAAATTCTGAGAGATAGTGAATGACAAAGGAGCTTAGCATGCTGCAGTGCATGGTGATGCAGAGTCAACCTTGACTTACTAACTGAACAACTGATGATAGTAAAAAAATCACCACCCAGTTGACTACTTCTGGGATATGTAACTCAGAATGTTAATGTTTAATTCTTTGCCAAGCACTTTTTGCTTTATGTCATGTACTACAGAGTATTAGAACTTAGAGTGCCATTATAAATCATTTGTGGGAAAAAAACAAAACACTAAGTCTGGAGAAACTTGGAAGAGAGTTCAAAGTTTTAGTTTAGAGAATAGATCTTGGAGATAGTGGAAAACAGTAACAAAATGTTAAGAAAGCTGGAATGAGAAAAATCTGGATTGGAGGATGCGGTTTCAATAACTGCTGGTTTTTGAAATCTCCATCTTCGACTGGAAGGGACGTTAGAAGGCTGCCTCTCTTACAGAAAGGGGCAACATAGACATGTAACTAAGAAGAGATATGCTGTTGTTTAGTCATTAAGTTGTGTTCAACTCTTTTGTGATCCCATGACCCAGCTCTTTTGTGACCCCATGAAGTGGTGTAGCAGAAATCAAAAGCCAGGTTACCAATTTCCACTCCATTTCCTTTTCCACTTTATACCCATTGTTGAGTTGAAGTTGTATCCAAGGATAATAATGGTGATAAATAGGTGAGTTGCAAAATCAGAACCAGACCCTAAGCCTCCCCCATCAACCTACTCATGTGTCCAAAATTTTGTTTGCTTGAGAACTTAAATCATCTTGAAGCTAAAAGCCAAGAGTTTCTATTCATGGTCAAATCAGTCAACACTCCTGAAAGCACAGTGCTGAAAGAGATAACTCTATATCGACCTTATTTCCCTGAAGAAATTTTTTTTTCCAATAAATTATTGAATCCATCTTCTGTGGGGTTTTGTTTGTTTGTTTCTTTCTTTTTGTTTTTTTTTTGTCATTCCTAAAATTCTGGTAGTAAAATGGTAAAGTAAAAGGACACCATAAGTAGAAGGAGCAAGGTTTATCTGTTCCAGTTTTTGTCTTCTGGCTTTTCAATGGTGTGACCCAGCTCTAGGGAATGCTCTCTTTTAATTTAATAAAAAGTAGTTGAACTGATAGCAGTTTGATATCTTTTCTCTTTCCTGTATTTAGGAAAAATATGTCAATTTATTAAAACTATTATTTAAAAAATGTGTCATTGCTCTTTTCTCATCCCTGCTATCCACACGAATCCAGCCCTCTCCACGAATGTGAGAGATTTTAAAGACAATGGCTAATAAACACCTGGTGTTACTCTGACAGAAAAAGAAAGATGGAGTATTTACTAGGTTATGGATTAGCCCAGGGCTGTGTCAGTTGCCTTTATTTACTGGATTTGGGTAATACACCAGACAGCTACCTTCAGTCATTTAGTTTTCCCAGTATTGGGGTATAAGGTCACTGACAAAGCCCAGAGCCTTGGAAGAGCTATTAAAATTCAATCCTTTTAACACAAGGCTTCCCATATTGACCTGCTGATGTGTTCAAAATTTCACCTGCTTGATAAATTAAATCACCTTGAAGCTAAAAGTCATGGATTTCTACTCATACTCAAGCCATTTGGCATTCTTGGCAAGACAGTGCTGAAAGGAATCACTCTAAATAGACAAATGCACCTTTTTTTTTTTTTTTTTTTGAGAAATATTATTTCTTTTTAAGTCACTGATTCCATCCTCTACAGTGGATTTTTTTTTCCTTTCCATTCCTGATTTTCTGGTATTTAAAGGACAGCAACGACAGCTAAATAGAGGGGAAACTTTGACCTGTGATACCTAAATCCTCCCTTTTGTCTTCTGGCTCTCCCATGAGTATGATGTCACTTTTAAATTTAATACAAAATAGATGAATTGATAGCAGCTTGATAATTTTTACTCTTTTCTTGTGTTTAGGAAAATGTGTCCATTTATTTAAAATATGTCCAAAATTATGTCAATGCCCTCTTCTCATTCCTTCTAGCTCCATGAATCCACCCCTCTCCACCAGTGTGAGCAACTTGAAAAATAATTGCTAATAAATATCTGTTTTTCTCTGATGGAAGAAAAAAGAAACTGTGCCTAGGGCTTCTGCATTGTCTTCTTTCATCAAATAGGGATAATATACTGCAGAGCTACCTTCACTTATTTACTTTTTCCAGGATTGTGGAATATGGGCCCTCACATAGCCCAGAGCCTTTGAAGAACTCTTATATTCTTTTGCAAGACATAACCACATTTAGAGCAAAGGGAGGGTAGGACTTTTTGGCTACCACCTAAAAGCCAATTGAAGAAGAGGGTGCCTGTCTATTTAACTATGATAATATTACTACAAGAAAGATATATCAAAATTCTGTTATTATCAAATATGGATTTCCGTGGTGGCTCAGACAGTAAAGAATCTGCCTGCAATGCAATCAGTTCATATACATATTTTTCAATTGTGCCCCAAACTTTACTAATCAAAATCATTAAAGTTTATTTACTAGGATAGGGAGTTATAACTCTTTAGCATTTTTTAATCTAAAATAGTATCTTTCCACACCACACTGAGTTTTTCAAGAATTCGGGACAGCTCAATTCTGAGTTTATGATTGCTATTATTCACTCTTCTCAAATTATTCCTTTACTGTAGCAAGATTACTTCCCAACTCATCTTAATTAACATATTTGTATGATATACTGTTTTTTAAATTTTAATTTCCACTGATCACTCATTTTCATTACATCTTTATATTTACATATTTTTGGTTAAGTAACTCCCTTTTTACTCTGTAACAACAACAACAACAAAAAATCTGTTGATTGTCCTGTTCTTCCTATTAGATTATTTGTGGGTTCTTTGAATTTTGGATCCTGAGGACATGAATCAATTACAAACTCAGATGCACTGACCACATCACAAAGTTGTACAATAGATACTTGCACACAAGCTGGCCCATAAAAATCTCATGAGGGCCAGGTTGTAGAGAATTCCAGCCTAACATTTTATGAGACTGTCTAAAATAAACCTGAACCACATAGTATGTGTCTCAGAGCTGTCAAAGTTCCCAAATTAGAAGTAAACCAGACTAAGAAACTTTTTTAGTAAAAATTAAATAAGCACTCTCTCAGGTAGAATGAAAAGAAATGACAGTCCTTCTACAGTAAAATGACAGTCAATGACAGTCCTTCTACAGTAAAATGACAGTCTTGGAACACAGTTGTCATGTTGCAGTGAAAAGAAAAAAAGAGGAATGAGTTTGTCTCTTTCTCTTTTTTGAGAACAAAGAAGATAAAGAGAACAGTGAGCAGGCCTGAACATTCCTAGTCTTTTTTTTTTTTTTTTACTTTAACTGCTCTTTTTACTTTAACTCTGTGTGTTTGAACATTACTAGTCTTTTTTACTTTAACTCTGCCTGTCTGAAACTAGGTTTGCTTTTCTTCCTTCTAACTCTGAATGTCTGTAACTTTGCGTTTCTGCTCCTTAACTCTTCAGGAGCTATAATTGACATTTTTTCCTTTGACTTTATGCTAAATACATCCTGTATGGTGTTTATCCTTACATATCAGAAGGAAGTTACATATGAGTTACAGTAGTTATATATCAGAAGCAAGGCTGCAGAGCCACTGAACTGCCAGACTCAATGACTGGGTTACTGACAGCAGCCTATGACTGTTTTTGAAGCAACGGAAGAGGAAGAAATCAAGATCCTACCACCTTTGTTCTTCACCCCCCACCCTTGATTATGAGCCCTTGCCTTATATAAGCCCCTACACTCCTCATGGAGGGTGGGGCACAGTTCTTGAGGCATGAGCTTACAGTGTACCCCTCTCCACTGGCTGAGAATTAAAGCCACCTTTATATTTCCTCCAAACTCTATGTCTGTATTTTTAATTTGGCTTCAGAGGGAGAGAAGGCCAAGACTTTGGCCAACAACAGTCGGCAGCTCAGGGGAGTGAGCAGTTTGATGTGGTAGAGATCTAACTTACATGCAATGTAGGATCAGGTCTACACTTTCATCAGCTCCTGCCCTGACCTGATCTTCACCCTCTCTCATTCTTCCCTTTGGCTCTGCATCATGGGACTGTAGTCCCCCTAGGTTTGAAATTCCTTCATTTCCTCTTACTATCTTATATCATCATTATCCATCAGGGAGCTCCATCTCTCAGAGGACCAGCAAAGCAAGTTTCAACATCTCATCTTCCTTAATATTTGCCATGTCTATTGACTTGTGAAGTGATTCTGAATTTTAAAAATGAACTGCTTCCCAGGTGGCACTAGTGGTAAAGAACCCACCCGCCAATGGAGGAGACATAAGAGAACTGGGTTCTATCCCTGGGTTGGGAAGATCCCCTGGAGGAGAGCATGGCAACCCACTTCAATATTCTTGCCTGGAGAATACCATGGACAGAGGAGCCTGGTGGACTATAGTCCATAGGGTTGCAAAAAGTTGGACACAAATGAAGCTACTTAGCATGCACAACCATTTATAAAAGGCAACCCCGAACCACTGTTCTCCTCTTACTTCCAGTTTCTTCTCTGCTCTCACTTATCTATAATACTTGGCATTCCCAGTGCAGATCCCTGCAATACAGGTAAGTGGGAGCTGAGACAAGATGAGACCTGTGACAAAGGTTTGACCTTGCATATTTCTGGGAAGGTGTGCAAGGAATCTTGTCCTCAGAGAATACAGGAGCTCTGAGACCAGGGGAAGCCTGTCTTGGGAGGTTTCATGTTCACTAGTATGTATAGATTTTCCAATTATTTCCAGACCTATGAAAGGGGAGGGATGCTACCAAGATGGATTTATTCCTAGGGGACTAGATGGAGGAAAAGACAAGAGGTACAACAGGGGGTCTCTCACACCCTCTCTCTGACCACCCTCCCTTAGTTCTCTAGCTGTCTCCATACCTTGCAGACACAATGCTGCCTTTCCTGGTTCTCCCCAGACTGTCTTGGATACTGCTCTCCTGCCTGATGCGCCTGTCTCAGGTCCAAGGTGAGATTTCTCTGCCTCTAGCTCTGGGTTCCCAGTGTCTGCTCAGGGCTAAGATGAGGAGGAAAACTCCTATGCTTCCCCTCGTAATGGGATATCCCCACACAACATAACTGCCTGGATTCCTGAGTTATCAGTCCTTCCTTCAGGATAACTAGTGGTGGGAGGCACCACAGTGGTTCAGTAACAGTGGGATGAAATGATTTCCATTTTCTAGGCAATGTATGTACACAGATGAAGGAGGAAAATATCGAGTGTCATTAATGAGATGAGTAGAAAAAGAATGATTGGAGAATCCAGTGTAGGAACAGTCAGCCCAGAGAAGAAGGGTTGGACTTTTGAACTAGATGGATGCATAAAAAGATAATAGATTCATCTCCCAATTAGTAGGTCCAGTATACGATTTAAAAAATAATCTTGGCAATGGTAAGAAGCAGTTAAGTGTTTGACGTCACTGCCCCAAGCACTGACCTAATAGATATTCTCCGAGGTCACCAAACCCCTCTCTTCATTTCACTCATCCTTCTCATATATTTCTTCCTCCCCAGGGAAAGTTTCCCAAAATGAACTGCCCTCTAAATGGATCAGGTGTCCCAAAGGTTTCATGGCCTACAGGTCCTACTGCTATATTTTGTTTATTTTGTTTATTTCTCACCCCAAATCAGGCTTCCCTGGTGGCTCAGATGGCAAAGAATCCACCTGAAAACATGTATATTAAAATATGTGAAATAGATTACCAGTCCAGGTTTGATGCATGAGACAGGGCGCTCAGGGCCAGTGCAATGGGATGACCCTGAGGGATGGGATGGGGAGGGAGGTGGGAGGGGGCTTCAGGATGGGGCATACATGTACACACATGGCTGGTTCGTGTCAATGTATGGCAAAAAAACACTACAATATTCTGAAGTAATTAGCCTCCAATTAAAAAAAAAAAAAAAAAAAAGAGCCCAGGAGAGCAGACCACTTGATTCTGGCCTTCTGACTAAGTGACCTGTCAGAAAATGAATGAGTGCTGTTTCAGGTGCTAGTTTCATGGAAGTCTGTTATAGCAGCAATAGAAACAGAATAATAAACAGTAGAATTACCTTAAACCTGGTGCTCTGTGACAGCCTAGCATGGTGGGATGGGGTGGGTAGTAGAAGGGAGGTTCAAGAGGGAGAGGGCATATGTATATCTATGGCTGATTCATCTTTACATATGGCAGAAACCAACACAATAAGCAATTATCCTTCAATTTAAATAAGTTTAAAAGATAAAGGCTTTTTAAAAATTAGGTAAAATTCCCATTTATTCTCACATCTGATGCCATTTTGATATTCAAGTATAGCATATTTTTTTCAGTTTTTAATTGATTAAAAAAAAAAATCCACCTGCAATCCTGGAGACCTGGGTTTGATCACTGGATTGGGAAGATCCCCTGGAGGAGGGCATGACAACCTACTCCAGTATTCTTGTCTGGAGAATCCCCATGTACAGAGGAACCTAGTGGGCTACAGTCCATGGGGCCGCAAAGAGTCAGACATGACTGAGCGACTAAGCACACAAACCTGGAGAGATGCTGACATGGGTCCTGGAATCCCTAGTTAGGGTTGATATGGAAAAGAAAATTAGAGACTGGGTTTTGGAGAGAGGAGTCCCATTCTTCAGAGTTTCTTGAGGATGAGAATGAGCAACTCATCTTTGGCAAACACACCCCTTCTCACCTACATGGGCCCAGCCCTTTCCCCAGTGGCATCTCAAACTAGCCCTCAGTCTCTTCCTTCTCAACACAGTTGGCCTGCCAGAGAGGCCCTCAGGACACCGTGTGTCTGTCCTCAGTGGGACTGAGGGGTTGTGCATGGTCTCCCTGGTCAAGAACAATTTGAAAATCCCATCATATGTCTGGATTGGGCTCCATGATCCCACAGAGATACACTTGCATCCTGCCTAATCTGTTGCCTGGCAAGATACTATGATCACTCAGTCCCCTCCCTGTCCCTCACATGTGCCTAGGAAATAACCTAGAGATCCCTGGAGCTCAGGGGATGATTGGAGTAATGTGAGAGCCTTGAGGGTGGCTAAAGAGCTGAGTTTTGTCTCAGCAAAAGTTAATCTGCATCTTCCCCACAATTCACAAGCATGCCTTGTAATTCAGTTCTTTGTGCTTTCCTGAGTCTCTATATGCTGTACTTGGTGAGTTCTAAATGAAGCTTTAGGATTGCTGCATTTTCCCCTTATAAAAGCAATATTTGGGGACACAGACATGGAGAACAGACTTATGAACATAGTGCGGGGTAGGGGGAAGGCAGAAGAGGATGGGAGGTATGGAGAGAGTAACATGGAAACATACATTACCATGTGTAAAATAGATAGCCAATGGGAATTTGCCATATGACTCGGGGAACTCACACTAGTGCTCTGTAACAACCTAGAGGGGTGGGATGAGGAGGGAGGTGGGAAGGAGGTTCAAGAGGGTGGGGACATATGTGTACCTATGGCTGACTCATGTTGGTGTTTGGCAGAAACCAACAGAATACTGTAAAGCAATTATCCTTCAGTTAAAAGTAATTAATTAAATGCAGTGTTATCTCAGATGTTCAAAGGGTAATCACAAATTACCCTGGCAACTGTGGGAGTGTGTCAAGAAGCACAAGTAAGAAACAGAGGAGTTCAATTCTGCCCAGACTTTTCCTTCCCCCTCCTCCCCCAGGGCATTTCTGAGCCTGACCTGCATATAGGTTTCTCTTGGGCCAGAAATGTAATACTGGCTTGTCTGCTCCCATGCCCTCTCATCTCTCCTTTCTTTCTGTCTTCTTCCCCTGGAGCTAGACCCTAGTGAAAAGGAGGAGAGAGCCTTTGAATCCTAGTCAGCACTTGGGATACCTCTCCATTGGATCCTCAAGCTCAACTAGCCTCATTCACTTGAGCTCATCTGTCTCTCTAGGATATTTTAAGTTAAGGTTATAACTGTTATATGAACTTACCCTATGCCAATTAGTTCAAGGATTATGTAAGATGGGAAGTGAGCAGCCTGAGTCTGGGCTACAGGTCATCGTGGACCAGGAAACCAGTGTGAAGACTCATCCCCACAGGGATGTTCTCAAATACCCACAACCTGACCACCTCATTCTGACTTTCCATATCTCTCAGTCTCATTTCAGGCTTTTGTATGTGTGTGTTCCATGGCCTGAGGTCTTGGAGAATAGTAATAAATATCTTATTCCATACTTACTGACTTTATACTCTCATCTCATAAAAAGACTCTGAAGAAGAAATTTGTATGGGCAGAATCTAGGGGCGACCTCTGCCCGGTTTCAGGCTCCTTGGAAAATAACTGAATTTACATCCCCACCAGTGCATCGCTTTCCCACACAGTGTAGTGCCCATTTCTCATGATGGTGAGACATGACAGAATTAGTTATGGCTCTCATGCTATTTAAAATGCACTTCTGAAATAATTTACTCTGAAGGATCATGAAGAATTAATTCTTTTTCTTTAATTTGCAATCCACCTTGGATCATGACTTATACTGAAAGTAAGAGAAGGGAGGGTCAAGGCTGCCTCTTTTACACAGTAGGTAGTTTTTAAGAAAGTTCAGAATCATCTGATGAGTCAATAGATGAGCCAAAATCTTAAGAAAGGTGACATTCGGAAACTTGTCTTGCTGGTCTTCTGAAAGACGGAACTTCCCTGATGGATAGTGATAATGTGATATAAGAAGAGGCAATGAAGGAATTTCAATTCTAGGAAATCTAGAGCCAAATGATGCTTCCTAAGGAAGAGTGATAGACGGTTAAGGTAGAGTCAGAGCAGGAGCTGTGTAAAATTGTAGAGTTGATTCTACAGTGCATATAGGTTAGATCTCTACTGCATTCAAGATGCTCACTCCTCTGGGCCTTGTGAGATTCTCATTTCATTGTAGAAGAATTGTCACTTCCATTGCATCCTACCTGGAAGAGTGGGGATCCTGAGAAAATTCTTTAGTCAGGTTCATTTCTCAGTTGGAAATTTTGGCAAGTATGAGATACATACTATCTGGCTTATTTTGGTAGTCTGGGAATATATTAGTTTGAAATTCTCTACAGACCCTACTTCTCATGTAGTTTTTATAGGCCAACTTGTGTGTGATAGGTCAATGCAACTGAGCTTGTAATTGATTCATATCCTCAGAATCCAGATGTCAGTAGAACACGCAAATAATACAATAGGATAGATAGGACAGAAAACAGATTCTTTTGTTATAAAGCAAAAAAGAATTTGCTTCACAAAAAATATGTAAATGCAAAGCCATCATTATATTTAGAGACTAGTGAAAATAAAAGTTTAAATAACCAATATATTATGAAAATACGATAGGATGATTTGGGAAGTAATTTTGCTACAGTAAAATAATTGTTTCCAAAAAATTGAATAATAGGAGGGCTTTCCTAGTAGCTCAGTTAGTAAAGCATTTGCCTGCAGTGCAGGACACCTGGGTTCGATCCCTGGGTTGGGAAGATCCCCTGGAGAAGGAAATGGAAACCCACTCCAGTATTCTTGTCTGGAGAATCCCATGGACAGAGGAGCCTGGTGGGCTATAGTTCATGGGGTTGCAAAGAGTCAGACATGACTGAGTGACTAACACACACACACACAAATAATGGGAATCAGAAACTCAGAATGGACTATATTTCTTGAACTCCTGAGAAACACAATGTCATGGGGAAAGATATCATTTAGTTTAAAAGACTCTGAAGAGATATAACAATCTATCCTAGTGAGTAAATTTTAATACAGTCTTGATTAATAAAGTGTGCCTTTGGGGGACAACCCTGAAATATGAATATGAACTCATATTTTATAATGATAGAATTTTCATTTTTCTTGCTTGTGGTAATGGTGTCATAGTTAAATCAGAAGGCATCCTACCTTCCAACTTCTTAAGGTGAGTGACTGAAAATGCCAGCCTTTTCTTTGCTCTAAATATAGGTGTGTCTCGCAAAGGAATGTAAGAGCTTTTCCACAGCTCTGGGCTGTGTGTGTGATCATATTCCCTATCTTGGGAAAACTAAACGAATGAAGGTATTTCTGTAGTGTATTATCCCAATTTGATGAATGAAGGCAACTGAAGCAGCCCCAAGCTGATCCATACTCAAGAAGTGTATGAGTATGGCTTTCTGTCTTCTTCCATCTATCAGAGAAAAACCAGGTATTCATTAACCATTGTATTTCAAGTTACATTGGTGGAGAGGACTGGGTTTATGGGGTTAGGAGAAATGAGAATATGGTATTGCTGCATTTTTGACCTATTTTTCAAAAATTGACATATTTTTCCTAAATACAAGAAAAGATGAAAAATATCAAACTACTATCAATTTAACTACATGCAACCAAATTAAAAGGAATACTCAGAGCCAGAAGACAGACAGGGGAACAGGTAAACATTGTCCCCTCTAGGGAAGGTATCCTTTGTGTCATCTTACTACCTGAATTTCAGGAAGGACAAAAGCAAAACTCAAATAAAAAAGCAAGCAGCCCTTCCCTCTAAAAACCAGAGAGGGATTCAATGATTTAATAAGAAAAACAACATTCCCTTTAGAAAATAAGGTCCATTTATAGTGATATCTCTCAGCACTGTGTTGCCAGGAGCACTGAATGATTTGAACATGAGAGGCAATTCTTGGCTTTTAGATTCAAGAGGATTTAAGTTTTCAAGCAGATGGGATTTTGATCACATCAGCAGGTTGATGTGAGAAGCCTTAGGGTCTTTTCAGGGTTGGTTTTTGAAACTCACCAGTTTATCACTCACCCCTACCATCTATTGAACAGCTTTAACTTGATTATATGTATAAAGTAAAAAAGAAAATGGACTGGAAGTTGATAAATTGGATTTTAATTTCTGCCATATCTCTTCTTAGCTGCATGTCTAAGCTGCCCCTCACTTTTTAAGAGAGACAGCCTACCAATGCCCTTTCCAGTCCAGGAAGGAGATTTGCAAACACTGGAAGTTATTGAAACCACATCCCCCCATCCGTGTTTTTCTAACTTTAGCTTTTTTATACTTCATTCCTATTTTCCACTACTCTCAGGATCCTTGCTGTGAGCTAAAACCTTGAACTCTTTTCCTGGTATCTGTTTTACATGCTTTCCTATTTGACTTAAATGATCTATAATGACACACTTAGCTCTAAAACTCTATAATACATGGCATAAACAAGAAGTGCTTGGCAAAAAATTAAGCATTAACATTCTGAGTTACAGATCCAGTAAATATTCAATTGGGTTATGACTTATCTAGTGTCATCAGACTATAGCATAAATGACTCCACACTTGTTTGTTCACTTAAGCAGATTTAATACTCTACTAAAAGTCTTTTTTTGTTTGTTTTGTTGTGGACCATCTTTTAAAGTCTTTATTGAATTTGTAATAATATTGCCTCTGCTTTTTATATTTTGTTTTTTTGGCTGCAGTATTCAAAGCACCATGCCTTTTGGGTCCATGCTTGACTACTGTGCTCCCAGTACTTGATTGCAGTGCATGTGTGCCTGGGGATCTGTGCTGGTGGCTTTGTGAGCACAAGCCCTGAGGCACAACCAGGATGGTGGCCTGCATCCCCAAGTCTGAGAATGGGCCAATGGTAGCAATTCAATCAGCAGTACTTTGTGAGTTCACAGAATAGGTGACCAGTAACATCACAGATCACATTTCCCAGTGGACAGCTCCTGCAGAAGAATACTAATACTCTCCCAGTGGAAGTGCTCCAGTCTGGCCTACCTCACACCAAAGCTCAAAAATGGATATAGAGGCTTCTACTTCAACAACAGTGAGCAGACCATGCTCCCAACAGGGTTGTGACAACCACAGAGGAAAGAGAAGACCCTGCTCAACATCAAATCAGGCTCTGTCACCAAAATAACAATTACATGCTGTATATAGGGGTTATTCCCAGTACACACTGAAGAAAGACATGGAGGCATCTATCTATCTATCTATCTATAAACAGCCATTGTACCAAAAAAAAAAAAAAAAAAAGACTCAGGAAGACTATACAGAGATGCTCCCACTTAAAAATAGCCCTTCAAGACCACAAGAGATAACTGTTGCACTTAAATTTATAGAGTCAGAGAAATATATATAAAATGAAGAAGCAGAGGAACTACTCCAAATTAAAACAAGAGAATTCTTCTGAAAGAATAAACAGTGAAACAGACCACTCAAGTCCTCTAGGTCCTGAGATCCAAAAAGAGGTAATAAAAATAGTGAAGGAATTAAGGAAGGTAATCAATATAAAAGGAGATCACTATAAACAAGTAACTAGAAACTTATAGAATAACAATTTAAAATTGGAAAACTCATTTGCTAAGACCAAGATGAGTTAAAGGCCATGAATAATAAACTATATAATGCAGAAGAACGAATAAGTGATCAGGAAAGTAAAACAATGAAAATCATCCAATCAGAATAGCAGACAGAAAGAAAAATGAAAAAAAATGAAAGCAGTATATGAGACCTATAATATAATATAAAGTTACCAATCTACACATAATAGGGATTCCAAAAGGATAAAAAAGAGAAAAGGAGATTGAAAGTATATTTGAAGAAATTATGGATGAAAAATTCTCAAACCTAAAAAAGGAAATGGATATCCAGGTATAGGATGCACAGAGAATCCTAAACAACATAAGCATCATAGACATATATCAAAACATATTATATTTAAAGTAACAAAATTTAAAGATAAAGAGAGGTTTCTAGGGGTAGTAAAAGAAAAACAAATAGTTAATTACAAGGGACCCCACCTAACACTATCAGCTGATATCTCTACAAAATTATTGCATAGGTAAGTTGCAAGATATACTTAAAGCCTACAAAGGGAAAACCTGCAACCTAGGATACTCTATGTAGCTAGATTACCTTTTAGTATAGGAGACAG
Organism: Bos mutus; assembly: GCF_027580195.1. NCBI lineage: Eukaryota > Metazoa > Chordata > Mammalia > Artiodactyla > Bovidae > Bos > Bos mutus. The sequence goes on along the minus strand of NC_091627.1, from coordinate 50,134,369 downwards.
AAAGGATTTCTCAGAAAAGCAAAAACTAAAATATTAAAGAAATATTAAATTTATCTTAAAAGAAATATTGAGAGATCTTTATAAAAAATAAGTAAAAATCTAGGAAAAGGGAATATCACAATTGTAAAGTAAATCACTTAACCCAGTATATATATTTTAAAAAATAAGATATATTTTGTGAAAGTGATGATAATAGCAATGAACTTCAAAAAGATACATATGAAGATATAAAAGAGAACATCAAAATCATAAAATATGGGGGAGGGGAGTAAGAAAATTTGGATTTTTTCTAATAATGTGTTTCAGTCTAAATGACTATGAGTTGAAAGCAAGTAGACATAGTAATGGGTTAATATACTTGAAAAACAGGGAAATCACAATTCAAAAATGTATAATAGATTCACACACATAAAAAAGTAACACAAACATAGAACAAAAGAAAGCCATCAAACTACAAAAGGAAAAACAAAACAAAAAAAAGGAACAAAGAGAAAATACAAAATCAACTGGAAAGCAAGGTTTAAAACGGAAATAAAATTATATTTAATGATAATTAACTTAAATGCCCAGAGAAGGCAATGGCACCCCACTCCAGTACTCTTGCCTGGAAAATCCCATGGATGGAGGACCCTGGTAGGCTGCAGTCCATGGGGTCATTAAGAGTCGGACATGACTGAGCAATTTCACTTTAACTTTTCACTTTCATGCATTGGAGAAGGAAATGGCAACCCACTCCAGTGTTCTTGCCTGGAGAATCCCAGGGACGGGGGAGCCTGGTGGGCTGCTGTCTATGGGGTTGCACAGAGTCAGACACGACTGAAGCGACTTAGCAGCAGTAGCAGCAGCAACTTAAATGTCAATGGACTAAATGCTCCAATCAAAAGACATAGAGTGGCAGATTGGATAATAAAACAAGAGCCTACAATATGTTGCCTGTAAGAGAACCACTTTCGGGAAAATGATACATACAGATAGAAATTGAAGTGGTGGGAAAAATTTCATGAAAATAGAAGTGAGAGGAAAGCAAGGGTAGGAATGCTCAGGCAAAATAGACTTTAAAATAAATAAAAAAATATAAATAAGGACATTATATAGTGATAAAATGATAAGTACAAGAAGAGGATATTACATTTGTTAATATATATGCACCCAGTATAGAAGCACCTAAGTGCATAAAATAAATACTAACAGACATAAAGTGAGAAACTAATGGGAATACAATGATAGTAGGAGAATTTAACACTCCACACACACTGATGGACAGATCTTTCAGACAGAAACTTATTAAGGCAACAGAGATCCTAAATGACAAAAATAGAAGTTAGATTTAATTAACATTTTCACGGTGTTAAATCCGAAAACACCGAGGATACACATTCTTTTCAAATTCACATGGAATGTTCTCTAGGATAGACCATAAACTAGAACACAAAACAATCCTTAACAAATTTAAAAGCATAGAAATTATTTCAAGCCTCTTTTCTGAACACAACAGAATGAAACTAGAAATCAATCACATGAAGAGAAATGAGAAAAAACAATGATTGCCTTGAGACTAAACAACATGTCAGTAAAAACCAAAGAGCTCAACTATGATGTCAAAGAGGAAATTTAAAAATAATTGGAGAGAAAGGACAATAAAACATAATCACACCAAATCTATGGGATGCAGAAAAAACAGTTCTTAAGGGAGGTTACTGGTGATATAGGCCTCCCTCAAAAAACAACAAAAATCTCAAACGAGCAACCTAACCTACCATCTGAAAGTGAAAGTCACTCAGTCATGTCTGACTTCTTACGACCCCATGATTATACAGTCCAGGAGTTCTCCAGGCCAGAATAATGGCATGGGTAGCCTTTCCCTTCTCCAGGGGATCTTTGCAGCCCAGGGACTGAACCCAGGTCTCCTGCATTACTGGTGGATTCTTTACTGACTGAAAGAATGAGGGAAGCCCAACCTAATAAAATGGAAAAAAAGAACAAGCAAAACATAAAGTAGACCAAAGGAAGGAAGTTATAAAGTTCAAAGATGAATAAATAAAAAAGAGAGTTAAAAAAATGAAACAAAAATCAAAAAGACCAAGCACTGGTTCTTTGAAAGGGTAAACAAAATCAACAAACCTCTGCCCAGTTTCACTATGAACAAATGAGAGAAAGAGAGAGGAACCAACTAAACAAAATAAGAAAAGAGGAGAAATAACAACCTATACTTTAGAAATAGAGAAACAAAGAAAGAATTACCCACTGTAATACCAAACCCAGATAAAGACAATACCAAAAATGGAAATTACAAGCCTATATCTTTCATAAATATATATGCAAAAACTCTCAGCAAAATATTAGCAAACCAAATTTAAGGACTCATTAAAAAAGATTGCACACAATGATCAAAATGAATTCATCCCAGGGTCACAAGAATATTTCAACACAGGCAAATCAAACAATGTGATGTACCACATCAACAAAGAAGGTGCCAAATACCACATGACCACTTCAATAGATGCAGAAAAGGCATTTGATAAAATTCAACATCCATTCATGACAAAAATTCTGAACAAAGTGGGTATAGAGGGAGCATATCTCAACATAATAAAAGTTACTTATGATAAGCTCATAATCAAAATAATACTCAATGGTGAAAAGTGGAAAACTTTCCTTCTAAAATCTGGAAGAAGACAGGATTATAATTTCTATTGAAAGTAATATTAGACTTCATTCTATTGAATGTATTTTGGACATCCTAGAAACAGCAATTAGACAAGAAAAATAAATAAAAATTATTCAAATTGGAAGGGAAGAGATAAGATTGTCATTAAATGCAGATTACATACTCTATATAGAAAATAAAAAAGAAACTCCAGCCCAAAACTATTAGAGCTGATAAATGAATTCAGCAAGGTAGCAGCATACAAGATTAGCATACCAAAATCTGTTCATTTCATTACAGTAACAATGAAATATCAGAAAGAGTTAGAAAAGAAACAGATTCTTGAATACAAATAAGAAACATACTTAGGAATAAACCTTACCAAGAAGGTGAAAGACTTGTAGGCTGAGAGCTATAAGAGAATGATAAAGGAAATTGAAGATGACTCAAAAGAAGTGGAAAGATGTTCCATACTCTTAGACTGGAAGAATTCATATTGTTAAAATGGTCAAACCACCCAAAGCAATCTACAAATTTAATGGGATACCTATCAAATTACCCATGACATTTTTTTACAGAATGGGAACACAAAATCTTTAAATGTATATGGAACCACAAAAGACCTTGAATTGACAAAACAATTCTGAGGAAGAAGAATAAGTCTGAGGCAGAGTCCTCCAAGCTTAAGATAACATTACAAAGCTCTAGCAGTCAAAACAATATAGTATTGGCCACACACACACATACACACAAAACATTTAGATCAAAGGGACAGAACAGAGAGCCCAGAAATAAACCCTCACACTATGGTCAATTAATCTTCAACAAAGAAGGCAAGAATATACAATGGAGAAAAAAGTCTCTTCAGTAAGTGGTGCTGGGAAAGCTGGACAACCTAGTGCAAATTTATGAGGATAGAACACTTCCTCACCTCATACACAAAAATAAATTCAAAATGGCTTAAAGAATTAAATATAAATATATGACATCATGAAACTCTTAGAAAAGAACTTAGGCAAAACATTCTCTGACATAAATCTTAGCAATGTTTTCTTAGGTCTGTCTTACATGGCAAGAAAAATAAAAGCAAAACCAAACAAATTGGACTTAATCAAACTTATAATCTTTTACACAAAAAGAATATCATCATCAAGATGAAAAAAACAGCCTATGTATTAGGAAAAATATTTGCAAATGATGCAACCTACAAGGGCTTAATTTCCAAAATACATGAACAGCTGAATAAACAAAAACCAAAGAACCTAATAAAAAATGGGCAGAAGATCTGAATGGATATTTCAGCAAAGAAGACATTCAGGTGGCCACAAGGCACATGAGAAGATGCTCACCATTGCTAATTATCAGAGAAATGCAAATCAAAACTACAGTGAACTATCACCCACAACTAGTCAAAATGGCTATAAAGAGTCTACAAATAATAAATACTGGAGAGAGTGTGGAGAAATGGGAACTATCCTACGTTGTGGGAATATAAATTGGTGCAGCTTACTATGAAGAACAATATAGAGAGTCCTTAAAAAACTAAAAATAGAGTTACCACATGACCTAGCAATCACACTTTGGGGCATATACCTGGAAAAAACAAAAATTCTAATATGAAAATATACATGCACACCAAAGTTAACTGCAGCACTATTTACAATAGCCAAGACATGGAAGCAACCTGTGTCCATCAAGGGTAGAATAAATAAGAAAGATGTGATACATATATACATGCTAAGTCACTTCAGTCATGTCTGACTCTTTGCAATGCTATGGACTGTAGACCCCAGGGTCCTCTGTCCATAGGGATTCTCCAGGCAAGAATACTGGAGTGTGTTACCATGCTCTCCTCCATAAATCTTCCCAACCCAGGGATTGAACCCATGACTTTTATGTCTCCTGCATTGGTAGAAGGGTTCTTTACCACTAGTACCACCACAGATAATATTCTACTGTATACGTAGTACAATAGTATTCATCCATATAGAAGAATGAAATACTGTCATTTGCAATAGACCAAGAGATTATCATATCAAGTGAAATAAATTAAGCAGAGGAAGAAACATATTATATGATATTACTTATATGTGGAAACTAAAGAAATACAGATCAATTTATTTTCAAAACATAAACAGTTCAGAGACAGAAAACACACTTATAGTGACCAAAAGAGAAAGAAGTAGAAGGATAAATTGGGGATTTATCAGATAAATATTATATATAAGAATGATAAAAAGAAGGATTTACTGTTAGCACATAGAACTCGATTTAATATTTTACAGAAGAACTGTACAAAAAAGATCTTCATGACCCAGATAATCATGATGATGTGATCACTGACCTAGAGCCAGACATCCTGGAATGTGAAGTCAAGTGGGCCTTAGAAAGCATCACTACCAACAAAGCTAGTGGAGGTGATGGCATTACAGTTGAGCTATTTCAAATCCTGAAAGATGATGCTGTGAAAGTGCTGCACTCAATATGCCAGCAAATTTGGAGAACTCAGCAGTGGCCACAGGACTGGAAAAGGTCAGTTTTCATTCCAATCCCAAAGAAAGGCAATGCCAAAAAATGCTCAAAAACTACCACACAATTGCACTCATCTCACATGCTAGTAAAATAATGCTCAAAATTCTCTAAGCCAGGCTTCAGCAATACATGAACCGTAAACCTCCAGATGTTCAAACTGGTTTTAGAAAAGGCAGAGGAACCACAGATCAAATTGCCTACATCCGCTGGATCATCAAAAAAGCAAGAGAGTTCCAGAAAAACATCTATTTCTGCTTTATTGACTATGCCAAAGCCTTTGACTGTGTGGATCACAATCAACTGTGGAAAATTCTTCAAGAGATGGGAATACCAGACCACCTGATCTGCCTCTTGAGAAATCTGTATGCAGGTCAGGAAGCAACAGTGAGAACTGGACATGGAACAACAGACTGGTTCCAAATAGGAAAAGGAATACATCAAGGCTGTATATTGTCACCCTGCTTATTTAACTTATATGCCCGGTACATCATGAGAAACGCTGGGCTGGAAGAAGCTCAAGCTGGAATCAAGATTGCTGGGAGAAATATCAATAACCTCAGATATGCAGATGACACCACCCTTATGGCAGAAAGTGAAGAGGAACTAAAAAGCCTCTTGATGAAAGTGAAAGTGGAAAGTGAAAAAGTTGGCTTAAAGCTCAACATTCAGAAAACGAAGATCATGGCATCTGGTCCCATCACTTCATCGGAAATATATGGGGAAACAGTGGAAACAGTGTCAGACTTTATTTTTTGGGGCTCCAAAATCACTGCAGATGGTGACTGAAACCATGAAATTAAAAGATGCTTACTCCTTGGAAGGAAAGTTCTGACCAACCTAGATAGCATATTCAAAAGCAGAGACATTACTTTGCCAACAAAGGTCCATCTAGTCAAGGCTATGATTTTTCCTGTGGTCGTGTATGGATGTGAGAGTTGGACTGTGAAGAAGACTGCACGCCGAAGAATTGATGCTTTTGAACTGTGGTGTTGGAGAAGACTCTTTAGAGTCCCTTGGACTGCAAGGAGATCCAACCAGTCCATTCTGAAGGAGATCAGACCTGGGATTTCATTGGAAGGAATAATGCTAAAGCTGAAACTCCAGTACTTTGGCCACCTCATGCAAAGTGTTGACTCATTGAAAAAGACTCTGATGCTGGGAGGGATTGGGTGCAGGATGAGAAGGGGATGACAGAGGATGAGATGGCTGGCTGGCATCACTGACTCGATGGACATGAGTCTGAGTGAACTCTGGGAGTTGGTGATGGACAGGGAGGCCTGGCGTGTTGCACTTCATGGGGTCACAAAGAGTCGGACAGGACTGAACAACTGAACTGAGCTGAACTGAATAAGCTCTAATGGAAAAGAATCTGAAGGTATACACATGAAACTAACACGTTGTAAATCAACTATGGTTATACAAAAATAAATAAACTAATTTTTTTTCCTTAAAAAATGAAGGACAAAGAAGAGGCAGGGAAAAGGACTCCCTTTTTATTATGGAGAAACAGTGTTCTCACAAGCCCTTTGTAGACATAATCTTATATCTCACTGACCAAAGTTGAGTTGCAGCTCTAGTTTCTAGGAAAGGGATCAAAATTATCCTTTTGACCAAATTCCTTTTTAGCAATCAGCATTCATCTCCTAGTTCTGGATATACTGCCTTTCATGCAAAATTGGAGTTGTGTTGGCAGAATTTAAAAGAATAGCTGTTGTCAATCAATTAATATTGTCTACTGTACCTATAGGCATGCTTAAGTCCTGATATACTGATCACAGAGGGTATCTTGCAAAATACAGTCTTCACTGATGACCAGTTTGTGTCCTGAACCATGTCCTAAATCTTCTTCCCCTGGTAAATTCTCATGAAGTTTTCCATCTAGAAGTCTATAATAGAAGTAAGAGGCTGTTTCTTTCTTTCTTCCCCCTGTATCCATTATGTTCCATTGAACCCTCCATAACTCTGTGTCATTCAGGCTGTCCAAAGCTCTACTTCCCCTGACAGAGTTGATAAAAATGCCCTTTCCCCCTAATATTTATAATCTCTTATTTTCTTTTCCTAATATTCTATATTAGTTTGTGTGTAAAAGGTGGGGTGCTCCAATTCGTATATGAGAATTGTATGAGAAAGTGTATGAGAAACTTTGTGTCATATTCAGCGCCTGCTGCTGCTGCTGCTGCTAAGTTGCTTCAGTCGTGTCCGACTCTGTGCGACCCCATAGATGGCAGCCCACCAGGCTCCCCCGTCCCTGGGATTCTCCAGGCAAGAACACTGGAGTGGGTTGTCATTTCCTTCTCCAATGCATGAAAGTGAAAAGTGAAAGTGAAGTCATTCAGTCATGTCTGACTTCTCGATCCCATGGACTGCAGCCTACAAGTCTCCTCCATCCATGGGACTCTCCATCCAGGCAAGAGTACTGGAGTGGGGTGCCATTGCCTTCTCCATTCAGTGCCTGAGTTCTCCACAATTTCCTCTTCCATAGTTCATACCCTATTGGGTTGCTAAGAGCTTAAAGATGCCTTGACTGAGATAGCACCAAGGCTTCATTTGGGATGGCTTATGTACACATAAAGTTTAGGCTACTTGCATATAAGATGCTGACATGCATTACACCTTATTCAAGCAAAAGTGGATGTTTTTTGGAAGGATATGGGTTTCACTGGATTTAATTAATACTCTTTGACCCAGTCACTTTCCTTGCCTTTGAGATACAGGCGGAGTGATCAAACATGGTTACTGCCTTCGAGTTATTCCAAACCTTCACTCCAGGGACTCAAAAGATTGATTTTATTATTGGTAAACAAATTCATTTTCAGGAGGCTGATTTGTCCAGTTTAGGCCTGATATTTACATCAGTCCAATCAACTCGGGGAAGGAATTTGAATCACTTGTATTATTTGGCAGCTGCACTGATCTCTTAAGAAGGAACTGTGGATGAAACTTATTTCTTAGAGAAGGGGGGCAGAATGGCACCCCAACAAAATTTTACTGCCACAAACAAGACAATTTTCTCAGCCTCTCCTTCTGACTTTGGCTTGTTTTCAGATCTAGATTCCTTCCCTGGAAGTTACCCCATGTGCCATATCTGCTCTGATCTTAGACTGTCCTCCACACTTGCAGGAGTTGTCCAGCTATTTGTTGTTACTAACTACTCATATTATGTAATGAATGCTCCTTTGCTTCCAGAATGATGTATTTAAAGTGTGCTGATTTTGATGTCTGGCAGTCACTGGGGAGTCAAATAAGAAGAAAAAACCTTTCCCAGTTGTATCAGCACATTCCTACAGATGCCTGGGTCTCTGGTGGTGCCTATATCATTGACTTTACCTTCCATTTAGAGTTAAGGAGACAAAATAATTTGATAGCAATAGCTGATGCACAGATCATCTCTTTAAGAGTCCTATAAACGAAGTGACTCTAATATCCTGGTATCCCTGAATGTAACTTGGTGATTCACCCCTTTTACTTTTAACAGAGTTCTCTCTCCATCTCCAAATCTCTTACCACCAAAACACATTTGTCTACTCTTTCCAAGTACTTTTTGGAGTGGACCTCCAGGCTGAGGACCTCCAGTGCACCCCAGCATCATCAGTCTATACTATAATTTAGAGAATGGTTGGCACTTGAATTATTTATGAATTTCTTTTTCATGTCTAAAGCAGAATTCCCCACATCTCATTCCTTCAAATGCTCATTCACAAGCTAGTCCTAGATTTGTTTCATTTAGTTGTCTGTAAATATTTTGGAAATGCACTTTTCTTGATTAAGTTTAAGAAACACTGTTATGCAAAGTTAAGCAAGTTTCTTTATTGCAGGGTTTTTCTCAGACTGTGTGCAAATGCATGAAAATGAAGGAAAGTAATAGGGTTTGCAGTTCATCATACATTTGGTAATAGGTTTTTGTGGGCACTTTTGTGTATATTTCTACTTGGGAGAAATATCTAGTTAATAAATCACTAGGTTAATTCAGTTTTAATAATAGTTGAAAGCACCATTTTTCAAATTATGGCTTGCAACTTACTGGTGTCTGAAATTATTAAATCAATTTAGTGGAGTAATAGCATTTTTTTTCTGTACTCAAGGAGAATAGAGTAAAAAAAATCCACAGTATATTGCATAAACAGGGTAAATAGTGGTTTTTGAAATTTTAATTTTGTTTTTCAGCATACACATAATTGGAAAGTGTTGAAATTTAGCATATATTTCTTATTATAAATAGCAGCTAAATTTTTGAGTATCATCACTATTTTAAAGAGTAGGCTTTCATGTAGCTATGGTAGGATTAAGCAACTACCACTAGGGGGAAAGTTGGCTCAGCACAGAGTTTAGTGCTGGGGAAAATTAGAAGCAGGAGCAGGCAGCTTCTAAATACAGAGTGGATCAGAAAAAGACATTAGAAGAAAAAAGTTTAACCTATTCCTGCATCCTCTAAGATTAAATGTCTGCTGTAGTTGCACATTGCTGGGGACAGAAAAAACACATCTTTCAAATAGAAATGCAGAGTGTGTTATAACACAGGGGTCAGAATTGGGTAGCTGAGCTGTACCTCTAAGCAAGTAGAGGGCAGGGGTACGTAGTGCAGAATGCTCTACACAGGGGTGAGTAAAAGAGAAACCTGGGATTCCAGGGCTCCTGATCCTTCAGAAGCAATGAGTCATGTGAATGCCCAGAGAGCCATTTGTCTTTCTCCACTCTTGGGCACTTAGAATAAGAGTGCCCAACTCTTATTATTCTAACATGGGACTTTCCCTTGGTGTGGGTCATGGTGAGAGGCAGGGTTACAGCTCCTAGTATGAAAGCAAAGGTTGCAGATCTGCCACCTCCCAATTCTCTGGAGACTAGAGCTCTGGGATGTGATGGAGGCATGACAATGGGATGCCCCAGCCAGGTAGTGGCAGAAAGAGAAGGAAGCAATTAGAGATCATTCCCAGTGGGTATGGAGCTGGGGGCCTTTCAGTGCTGGTGGTGAGGGTTCAGTGATTGTGGCTCACGTAAGAAATACATGATCTTGCCTTTAGTTGCAAAACTTTCCTGGTTCCTTCCTGTTGTTCACACCTGGTGCTCAAGCCTCTCAGTGAAAATTTGACCCAGTGAAGAACCTTTATATTTTGTTTGATTTCACTTTTTAGGTTTTTAAGGTATACTTGAGGTGCAGTCAAGGGTATTGGTTTGATCCCTGGGTCAGGAAGTTCCCCTGTAGAAGGGAATGGAAACTCACTCCAGTATTCTTGCCTGGAAAATTCCATGGAAAGAGGAGCCTGGCAGGCTATAGTCCATAAGGTTGCAAAGAGTCGGACATGACTGAGCAACTAATTCAAAGATTCATATTTAAAGCACATTTAAAAATTTCTATCTTGACATATAGATGCACCAAAGAAATCATCAAAATAATCCCTAAAGTAAACAGAGCCATCACCACTAAAGTTTCCTCCCTCACCCCTGCTTCTCACTCTCAACTTCTTCAATTCTTGCAACCCAAGAAAACCACTGATCTGTTTTCTGACAGTATAGATACATTTAACTTACATTTTCTTGAATTGTATATAAGTGGAATAATCCGTGGTACGCTTTCCTCCCTGGTTTATTATACTAAACATTTTTATTTCGATATTCATTATTGCTTGTTGCAATACTTCATTTATTTTCATCGTTGAGTAAATTCTATTGTGTGGGCATGGCAAAATTTATTCTTCTCTTGATAGACATTCGGGTGATTTTCAGTCTTGTATATTATAAATAGAGTTGTTGTGAATATTAGTATATGAATTTATATAAAAATAAATGCTTTCATCTATCTTGAGTAAATATCCAAGAACAGAATACTTGTGTTGCACAATAGGCATATTGCTAATGTTTTAAAAACTGCCACACATTTTCTGAAGTTACGGCATTTAGATCACCTCCAGCAGCGAATGAGAGTTCCAACTATTTTGCATTCTCAGTATGGTCAGGCTTTCTAATTTTAGCCATTCTTATAGACACAAATCTGCTTCTCTAAATAATGAGTGACAGTGGAAATTTTTCATGTCTTAATTTTCTATCTACATATCTTTTGGAGAAACTATGTTTCAATCTCTTTCCCACTTTGTACTGGGTTGTTTGTATTTGGGTGAGTTATTATCAAGTTGTAAGAGTTCTTTATATATTGTAGGCAAAATATCTTTATGGATATATATCTTGAAAATATTTTCTCCCAGTTGGTGAGATTTTTAATAGGGTCTGATGAGAGCAAAATCTTTTCATTTTATCTAATCCAACTTACTTCTTTCTGTTCTTGTGTAGTTTGTAGTTGTTTTATCTTTGGCTTAATGTTACAAGATTGTCTTCTATATTTTCTTTTTCAAATATTATATGTTTACACTTTATATTTAGACCTACATTCCATTTTGAGTTAATTTTTTAATAAGATGTGAGTATAGGGCAAGGTTAATTTATTTTTCATATGGACTATGATTTTTTGCCACCATTTCTTATGACAATCCATTACTGAATTTTTTTTCTTACAGTTTTTCCCTTAGCTTTATTAGTTGAAGTACAGTGTTGCTGCTGCTCAATCGCTCAGTAGTGTCCAATTCTTTGTGACTCCATGGACTGCAGCCTGCCAGGCTCCTCTGCTCATGGCAAAAATACCAGAGTAGATTGCCATTTCCCTCTCAAGGGACCTTTCTAAACCAGGGATTAAATCTGCATCTCCTGTATTGGTAGGTGGATTCTTAACCTCTGTACCATCTGGGAAGCCCTTTAGCTGTATTAAGGTATTCTCAAAAATAAACATTTTATATATTTTTGATGTTACAAAGAACATCAAATTTGAAATTACAAAGAACCCAAGATAGAGTGCAGATTAAAATCAATGAATCTCTTAACAATGAATCAAACAACCATACTAAAGAGGGTGGGGAAAATGACCTGTAAACAGTATGTTGGCTGGATACTTATAAAGACTAGAGATAAAAAAGAACTGTACACACTGTACTGTAGTATATAAATTTGTTTCTCACAGGAATCTAGAAGAGCAATATAAAAGCATATTAAATATATACCAGATTTGGTAAATAAATTAATATATTGTAGATATGAACCCACTCCAGTGTTCTTGCCTGGAGAATCCCAGGGACGGGGGAGCCTGGTGGGCTGACGTCTATGGGGTTGCACAGAGTCGGACATGACTGAAGTGACTTAGCAGCAGCAGCAGCAGCAGATATGAAGAGACCGTTTTCTCTCTGTGGGAGAAAGTAATTACAATTAAGAAAAGAAGTAGTTATAAAACCTAAGTTTTTTTTTAAATTATTTTATAAATCCCAAGCACATACTGGCATGTTTACCATAAAGGGTAATCTGGATCTTCAGGAATTTTCCATCCAGTTCTAAGCTTTACTGGAGTCTGAGTTATGAGTGAAGGTTCTCTAGGATTTTCCTCTTCTGAAAAATTTAAGAAGATCTTGTAGCTACTACAGGCTAGGAACATCAAAGAATTAGGCAGAACCTTGTCTTTTTTCTATCCAAATTATTATGTTTTTAATAGTTTTTTTCCTTTTTCTTGCTGAGTAGTATTGGCGCTGTGAAGAAATTATAGATTTTTTTTTAACCATTCACTTTTTGAAGAACATTTGGATAGCATCCAGTTTTGTGCTGGATATAAATAAAGCTGTTATAAACCTTTCTGTGCAAGTTTCTAAGTGAAAATAAGGTTTTACTTGTCTGGAATATAAGTTTAGCAGGGCTCAGAGGGGAATATGCAGCATTAAATACCTACATTAGAGAAGAGAAGAGGTCACAAATCAATGATTGAGTTTGTTACCTAGGAAACTACACTAAACCCAGTATCAGGAGAAGAAAGGAAATAATCCAGAGAAGAGCAAAAATCAGTAATCAACTTTTTGAAAGAAATTTGTCTTAAAACACTCTTATAAACTCCTATACAATCAAATAGCTATATCTTACAAATAGCTCCTATACCTTACAAATAGCTAGGAAAAGAAGAGAAGCTAAAGGCAAAGGAGAAAGGGAAAGATATACCCATTTGAATGCAGAGTTCCAAAAAATAGCATGGAGAGATAAGAAAGCCTTCCTCAGTGATCAATGCAAAGAAATAGAGAACAATAGAATGGGAAAGACTAGAGATCTCTTCAAGAAAATACAATATTGTAAAGTTTAAAAATAAAATAAAATTAAAAAAAAAAAGAAAAAGAAAATTAGAGATACCAAGGGAACATTTCATGCAAAGAGGGACACAAAAAAAGGACAGAAATGGTATGGACCTAACAGAAGCTAAAGATATGAAGATGAGGTGGCAAGAATACACAGAAGAACTATACAGAAAAGATCTTCATGACCCAGATAACCACAATGGTGTGATCTAGAGCTAGACATCCTGGAATGCAAAGTCACGTGGGCCTTAGGAAGCATCACTGTGAACAAAGCTAGTGGAGGTGATGGAATTCCAGTTGAGCTATTTCAAATCCTAAAAGATGATGCTGTGAAAGTGCTGTACTCAGTATGCCAGCAAATTTGGAAAACTCATCAGTGGTTACAGGACTGGAAAAAGTCAGTTTTCATTCCAACTGAAAGAAAGGCAATGCCAAAGAATGTTCCAACTACTACACAATTGCACTCATCTCATACACTACAAAGCAATGTTCTAAATTTTCCCAGCCAGGCTTCAAAAGCATGTGAACTGTGAATTTTCAGATGTTCAAGCTGGATTTAGAAAAGGCAGAGGAACCAGAGATCAATTGCCAACATCCGCTGGATCATTAAAAAAGCAAGAGAATTCCAGAAAAACATCTACTTTTGCTTTATTGACTATGCCAAAGCCTTTGACTGTGTGAATCACAACAAACTATGGAAAATTCTTTAAGAGATGGAAATACCAGACCACCTGACCTGCCTCTTGAGAAACCTATATGCAGGTCAGGAAGCAACAGTTAGAACTGGGCATAGAACAACAAACTGGCTCCAAATCGGGATAGAAGTGTATCAAGGCTGTGTATTGTCATCTTGTTTATTTAACTTATATGCAGAGGACACCATGGAAAATGCTGGGCTGGATGAAGTACAAGCTGGAATCAAGATTATCAGGAGAAATATCAACAGCCTCAGATGTGCAGGTCACACCACCCTTATGGCAGAAAGTGAAGAAGAACTAAAGAGCCTCCTTGATGAAAGTGAAAGAGGAGTGAAAAAGTTGGCTTAAAACTCAACATTCAGAAAACTAAGATAATGGCATCTGATCCCATTACTTCATGGCAAATAGATGGGGAACAATGGAAACAGTGATAGACTTTATATTTGGAGGTCCAAAATCACTGCATATGGTAGCTGAAGCCATGAAATTAAAAGACACTTGCTATTTGAAAGAAAAGCTATGATCAACCTAGACAGCATATTAAAAAGCAGAGACATTGCTTTGCAAACAAAGGTCCATCTAGTCAAAGTTATGGTTTTTCCTGTAGTCATGTATGGATGTGAGAGTTGGACTATAAGGAAAGCTGAGCGCTCAAGAATTGATACTTTTGAACTGTGGTGTTGGAGAAGACTCATGAGAGTCCCTTGGACTGCAAGAAGATCCAACCAGTCCATCCCAAAGGAAATCAGTCCTGAATAGTCATTGGAAGGACTGATGTTGAAGCTGAAACTCCAAAACTTTGGCCACCTGATGCGAAGAGCTGACTCATTTGAAAAGTCCCTGATGCTGGGAAAGATTGAAGGCAAGAGGAGAAGGGGATGAGAGAGGATGGGGTGGTTGAATGGCATCACTGATTCAAAGGACATGAGTTTGAATAATCTGTGGGAGTTGGTGATGAATAGGGAGGCCTGGTGTGCTGCAATCCCTGGGGTCCCAAAGAGTCAGACACGACTGAGTAACTGCACTGAACTGAACTGATATCCATCAAGAGAGGGCTACACATTGTTTTCAAGTGCAAACGTATATGTGCCAATGTCAAGTTCTCTGAAAGACACAACTAAAAAACTCATTGAAAATTCCCATGAAGAAAACATTTTACTTCACTAGTGAAAGCTATGAAATATTTAAGGAAGAATCAATGTCAAAACCATGGAAATATTTTCATAAACTGGAAGATAAAAGAAGATTTCCCAGCCATTTAATAAGGCTAACATTATCCTGATATGAAAACCAGAAAAATATACTTAAAATAGCAAACTTCATATCAAAATTTAATAAATTGAATAAAGCAATATATTAAATAATAAAACATCATGACCAAGGAGTATTTACTCAAAATTATCAATATAGTTCCCCATATTACTAGAATATAAAAGAAAAATTGTGATGATATAGCATGTGTATATGACTATTATTTTAAATTATTTTATATAATAGTTACTATTAAATTACTATTTTAAATACATATGTGTGTGTTGGCCTTCCCATGTGGCACTAGTGGTAAAGAACCTGCCTGCCAGTGCAGGAGACATAAGAGACATGGGTTTGATTCCTGGTTAGGGAAGATCCCCTGGAGGAGGTCATGGCAACCCACTCCAATATTCTTGCCTGGAGAATCCCCATGGACAGAGAAGCCTAGAAGGTTACAGTCCATAGGGTTGCACGGAGTTGGACATGACTTAAGTGACCTAGCATGCATGCCTGTGTGTATTGTTACTACAGTCAAGATCTACAAGGTTCTCTCTTAGGGAATAAGTTATTAAAAATACAATATTTTGGAAAACCATGAGGAAATGATGCCAATGAAAACTCCAATATTGAAAAGGTACGTATTATGAAATAACCCAGTTATAAGGATAGAGAACAGATTAGTGATACCAAAGGTTTAGGGATAGGGGGAAAAGGTAGGTGAGTCTCTTCAGAGACAGTGTTGTAATACAGTTAAGTATTTCATTGTAGTGTAGGTTAGAAAAATGGCATGCTTCTGTCTAATTCATTTATGCTTCTCCCAATGAGAAGCTGCAGACTAAGCTAATCTAAGTCTTAATTTTTCAGAAGATAAAAACCTAGAAAACCTTTACTCATAGCTCTTACTCCAGAGTAAAGCTTTGAACTGGATGGGAAATTCCTGAAGATCTGGGTGATCCCTCCTGGGGAACATGCAGTAATGTTCTTGAGAATCTCCAGAATAAGCCAAGTAGGGAAAATTATAAAGACTTGCCTCTTTGAAGAGTTAAGTAAGATGATACTCATCTTGGTGAACTGATTTTTACATACTACTGGGAGCCTGACAGTCTAGAAGTACAGACAAGGAACTTCTACCTCAGAAACTTTTCAATTCAGCATCAGGTACTGTTTTTGCTGGTGACATCCTTGGTCTGTTCACTGTCTCTATCTGTATTTGGATCCCATACTTCTCTGGCTTTGTTACCCACTCCATTGTGATCTTCTGGCTTCCATTGCCTTTTTAACCAGAATTTAACAGGATGCATTCCTGATTTTAGATCACTGTTATTCACTCTTGGCCTTGAGCTTTCTCTAACCCTTTATCTACTCCACTCCCATAGAGAAGTTCAAAGTAGAATCCATACATACCTGTCCTTTGTGTATTCTCAGGATGCATATTTGAAAGATGCAAGAGGTAGGGTGTTGGAGAGAGAGGTCCCAGGGCTTATGCAGGGAAGTCTGGGCATGACATGTGGTGCTGAGCTGCTGATGATAAGTAAATCTCACTCAAAGAAGACTTAAGATTTCACAAAAGAACATAGTAGCTTACCATTAAAACATAAAAGCATATGCTTGTGACTTACAAAACTGCTAATTAAACACAATATGCACATGCTGGCAGCTTACAAAATGTGGCCTGTCACCACTCAGATTTCTGGCACCCTGGACCCCCTTACACCCCACCCACCAACACTATCTGAGTTCTGCACAGCACACAGTTCATCTGTTTTTCCATCTCAGCAGTGCCAGCTATCCCCTGAGGAGAAACTCAGGAATGTTCACCAAGAAAGAAAAGTGGGAGATCTTTGTAGTATATTCTAGCCACTCTCTGGATCTTGGTATGAAGTGCAAACAGCTGGTAGCCAAGTCTTGCCAGCTTCAGGCTGACTTCTCCCCACACCCTTGGTCTTCAAATAAGCTGTCCTCTGACAGGGAAGACGAAACCATTGGAAATACTTCAAATTCAACACAGGCTGATTTTTCTCTCCCAAATCTAAATACATCCACATCCAACTGCCAAGTTTCTAGATTTGTGGAAACCTGCAGATTCTCTTGGACTATAAAACTGGTTCCCCTACTGAACAAAAGTCATTGCCTGCTTTGCCCTTTCATGATTCTATAAAGGTTCCAGGGTTTTCATGATCTTGTTCTCCTCTCCTTCGCTTGCTATGCTCCTCCCACTATCACAGCCTTCAGCTTAAACTTCCTCTCTTGGACGAAACCGGAAAAGGCAATGGCAACCCACTCCAGTACTCTTGCCTAGAGAACCCCACGAATGAGGAGCGTGGTGGGCCACAGTTCATGGGGTCACGGAGGAGTCAGACAGGACTGAGTGACTCCACTTTCACTTTTCACTTTCATTCACTGGAGAAGGAAATGGAAACCCACTCCAGTATTCTTGTGTGGAGAATCTCAGGGATGGAGGAGTCTGGTGGGCTGCCCTCTCTGGGGTCGCACAGAGTCGGACACAACTGACGTAACTTAGCAGCAGCAGCAGCTTGGAGGAAACATGCAAACATCTTATCTCTGGCAACAGGAGTCTAAGCAATAATGAATTCCTAGAAGGAATCAGGGCATGGGCTGAACTTGGAGAAGCATCCCCCAAATTTCACTGAATCCAGAGGATTGAAAGGATGAGATCCAAAGATATTACTACAATCCATCTTTTAGGAACACAGCAACTTTGCTCTGGTTATCATGAGACCCTCCAGTAGAGCCTGCCCTTCAGATGGTGTTTCCTAAACTGCTTTTGATTCACTCTCAGGGAAGAAGTTTTTGGGCTCTTGAGACTCTCTTCCAGAAGGTCACCAAATCCTAAGTCAACACTGGCTCAATTTCTCCCCTCAATTCTGTCTTTCAGGACAAGAATTGTTAAATCAAAGGAGTATTAAGGACTTGTGATACTGGTATTTTATATTCTCCTCTCCTTTTTATTTTTCCTTCCTTCCTTCTTCAGTGTGTGACTACATTCCCTGAATCAACATGACTAAAGAAAGCCACTCGGGTAATTTACTCACAAAGTGTATGAGGCCTCTCCTATGGACAGAGCACAACCAGTGTAATTTTTAAGTTCTGCCTCAATAGTTGTGCTTTTGCTATGAAGCACTTATCCTCGGGGGCTGGTGGCTCAGATGGTAAAGAATCTGCCTGCAGTGCAGGAGACTGGGGTTTGATTCCTTAGTTGGAAGATCCCCTGGAGAAGGGAATGACTACCTGTTCCAGTATTCTTGCCTGGAGAACTCCATGGACAGAAGAGCCTGGTAGGCTCCAGTCCTCGGGGTCCCAAAGATTTGGACACAACTGAGTGACTAACACTTTCACCTTTTTTTCAGTTATCCTCAGAACTGAGTGTCCCTCACATTGCTTTTGATTTTGGACACACTTGACAATAATTTATGAGAAGTATATTCATTTGAATAATGCTTAAGAACGGATATTGTTCTTATGCAAATAATAATAATCAACATTTATTAGGAGTTTCCCACATGCCAGACATTTTATATAGCTTCTACTTGTATTAACTTATCATCATTTCCAAGTCTATCAATGAATTGCTGTTGACTATACCGACGTGCACAAAATATGCAAAAGGGGGCTTCTTTAGAGCATCTACTGGAACTTGGCCCTGCCAACAGCTTGGTTTTGTCCCAGTGATACTAATGTTAGATTTCTGGCTTCCAGAATTGTATGAAAATAAATTTGTCATACGTTAAGGTGCCTGGACTGTGGAAATTTATTACAGCTGTCATAGGACACTATACCATTTTAGAATTCTTTTCTAGTGACAGCATTCCTCAGTGTAAACCACACCCAACTTGAATTGTTTATGCAAAAAGAAAGTGATTGAATCATAGTAAGGTGAGTCTATCAAGGATTGGTTACTTATGATTCAGTACATTGATTGCGACATAAACCCAGATGATACAAACATTTCATTCAAAGATGTCATCCTCCTAAAATCGAACTAATTTCTTCCAGTAGTATAATAGATTGGTAGGTTCATTCTACTCTCTGTAAATATGAAGTCCTGTCTGGTGCCAGGCATGGTTAAGGGTGATGAGGAGATGGCCAAAGCCAAATGACTAAGCCACTTCTGGTGGCTTTAGATGATTCCTCCATTTTGTTTCAGGCTCAGTAATCTCTCAAGACCCACTTCAGGAGCCAAAGATTAGACTTCCATTCATTTCAACATGCTAAATAAGTAGCTGCATGTGTACTCAGTTGTGTATGACTTTTTGTGACTCCGTGGACTGTAGCCCAACAGGCTCCTCTGTCCATGGAATTTTCCAAACAAGAATACTGGAGCAAGTTGCCATTTACTGCTCCAGGAATTTTCCTGACTCAAGGATCAAACTCATGTCTCTTGAGTCTCCTGCATAGGCAGGCAGTTTCTTTACCATTGTGCCACTTGGGCTGGCATTACAAAAAACTTCCAAACAGATGGGAACCGTAGGGAGCTTATTTGTTGTTGTTTTTCAGTCTCTCAGTCATGTCCGACTCTTTGTGACCCCATGGACTGCAGCATGCCAGGCTTGCCTGTCCTTCACCATCTCCTGGAGCTTATTAACTCACATCCATTGAGTCAGTGATGCCATCCCACTATCTCATCCTCTGTCATCCCCTTCTCCTCCTGCCTTCAATTTTTCTCAGTATCACAGTCTTTTCTAACGAGTCAGCTCTTTGCATCAGGTGGCCAAATATTGGAGGCTATGCTATGTTAAAATAGTTAGATATAGGCTGGGTTTTTAGGTTCATGGAAGCTGTTGGTTTGATGTCAAATGCCTCTGAGATGGTGCAGTGGCATATAATACTTACAAGAATCACTGAGAAATATCCATTTGGAGTCTAAGAAACACAAGTCATTACTGAATGAAAATTTAGAGAGAAAATAATTCAACTAAATGTGTACAGAAAGAAGTATTTGTATACTGAGATAAATGGATAAATAAAACATAATGGATGAGTAAACAAAAAGAAGTTTAACCAAATAAATTAAACCTTAATAATAAAATGCCAGCTGCAGAAAGAGTATAAACTACTTGATAAAATGTATATATGCTTTTATAGAACATAGATTAATACAATTTATTATGTATTGATTGATTCCCATGTAGCTTAAAAAATAATAGAAGAATACACAAAATGTAAGAGTATACAGGGAAACAATGTTATTTTTGCTTGGACAATTTATGATGAGTTTTTTTTTTCTTTTTATAGAGACTGGAGATTTAAAACAAGGAATAAAATGATACTTTTCCCCCTGAATAGTAGATTTATATATGTTCATTTAATTAATATATTTATTTCCACATTTAGTAAAAGTAGTTGTATTAATACTCTCTAAAGAGCTTATAACCAGAAAAAGAAAATTTTTTCTATTTTCAACAAATAAGAATTCAGTCATATTCTTCAGAGTTATCAGAGGGTGATGTCCAGTACTTGGTACTGTTTGGGTTCAGAATAGGCTACCTCAAAATGTGCATCAGTGAATACTGATTATTTTCAACTAATGCTGCACAAGGGACACTCTGACCCCCCTTTCTGTTTTGCTGAAAGCAGGAAATAAATCTCATATGAAAGGTGCCCTCCCAGTATCTGAAGGTAGAGGGACACCCTGATGGCAAAGACAGGGAATTCAGAATGAGAAGCCTGTGTAAATGAACCTTGTTTCTTCTTTAATGTACTCTGTTTTGGTTCTTTACTAACTGGGCACTGCTAATCTTTAACTTATATGCAGAATACATCATGAGAAACGCTGGGCTAGAAGAAGCACAAGCTGGAATCAAGATTGCCTGGAGAAATATCAATAACCTCAGATATGCAGATGACACCACCCTTATGGCAGAAAGTGAAGAGGAACTAAAAAGTCTCTTGATGAAAGTGAAAAAGGAGAGTGAAAAAGTTGGCTTAAAGCTCAACATTCAAAAAACGAAGATCATGGCATCTGGTCCCATCACTTCATGGCAAATAGATGGGGAAACAGTGGAAACAGTGTCAGACTTTATTTTTTAGGGGACTCCAAAATCACTGCAGATGGTGACTGCAGCCATGAAATTAAAAGACCCTTACTCCTTGGAAGGAAAGTTCTGGTCAACCTAGATAGCATATTCAAAAGCAGAGACATTACTTTGCCAACAAAGATCTGTCTAGTCAAGGCTATGGTTTTTCCAGTAGTCATGCATGGATGTGAGAATTGGAGTGTGAAGAAAGCTGAGCACCGAAAAATTGATGCTTTTGAACTGTGGTGTTGGAGAAGACTCTTGAGAGTCCCTTGGACTGCAAGGAGATCCAACCAGTCCATTCTAAAGGAGATCAGTCCTGGGTGTTCTCTGGAAGGAATGATGCTAAAGCTGAAACTCCAGTACTTTGGCCACCTCATGCGAAGAGTTGACTCATTGGAAAAGACTCTGATGCTGGGAGGGATTGGGTGCAGGATGAGAAGGGGACAACAGAGGATGAGATGGCTGGATGGCATCACTGACTCAATGGAGGTGAGTTTGTGTGAACTCCGGGAATTGGTGATGGACAGGGAGGCCTGGTGTGCTGCAATTCATGGGGTTGCAAAGAGTCGGACACGACTGAGCGACTGAACTGAACTGAACTAAATGTAAGTTTCTTTATTCTGTCAACACTTCAAAATTTATTTATTTCTTTGTCAAAAAGTATAAAAGCTGCCTGCTTCGGCCTCTTTTTATTCTTTTATCAGACTTCTATATACTTGAATTAAATTTCGCTTCATTTTCTCCTGTTAATCTGTTTTTTATTTTATTTATTATTTTATTTTATTTTTAACTTTACAATATTGTATTGGTTTTGATCTGTTTTATGTCAATTTTATTACTAGTCCAGGTGCAAGAATTCCAAAGTGATAAAAGGAAAAATGTGCTCCTCCCAGATACTTGAACCAGGCAGCAGGCTGGCTGGACCCTGTTTCCCACCCTCATTCTGCTACAAATGAGAGATCCTGGCACACCTGACAAAGCCCTACTGCTGCTGCTGCTGCTGCAAAGTCACTTCAGTCTGTCCCTGGTATTCTTCAGGCAAGAGTACTGGAGTGGCTCGCCATTGCCTTCTCCCGACAAAGCCCTACAGAAGGTGTGATTTCTTATCGTGTCAGCCTCCCAGATCTCTGCCTGCAGGATCTGATGGGAGGGAAGAGGTGAAAGACTGTTTTCTCTTGCTCTCAATTTAGACAAGCATGAGAAAATGTAAGTGGAGCTAGATCCTTTTGAGTGACTCTTTTGAATCATCTACCAGAGATGGTCACTGTTTTTCTTTGTCTCTCTCTCTCTTCAGATGTTTTTCATAGGAGCAAGAATCAAAAGGCAGAACACAGGCAGAGACCCTCTAAGTCTGCCTTTGGACCCAATCACACCAACTTTTGAATCAATGGTCTCAATAAACTGGCATCAATTAAACACATTTAACTGTGGGTCCTTTATGAAAAGCCAGATAAAGTTTTTTTCTTCAGTGTTATTCTATGCTCTGAGGGCTTTGCTTTATGTCTAGTGAAAATATTCTCTCTGGTCTCTGCATTACGGAAGGTATATTTGCTGGGGTGCATGTGTTGGCCAAGGAAATTGACTGGAGTTCCAATACTTGAAGTCATAAGCAGCACTCTTTTTGTCTGGCTGTGTCAATTATTAGGGGAGTTTGTCATAAGGGGTTCCAGTTCTTAAGGGGCCTTTGTTATCTCAACATTTGTTGCTTGTTAGTGCTAGAATAGTCCAATTCCTCTTGCACTTCCACGATGTCATTAACTAGCAACTTTATCCCTGGAGGCACCCCATGTTTTTGTTTGACACCAGAGACACTGTGTTCACTGCACCATTCTCAACACCTACATCAATAAATGACTCTTACTTTCTTAGACTAACATTGGAAGTGAACTTTCTAAATCTTGTAAGAATACTAGCTTGTGAGACTTGTCTTGCTTCTTTGATTAGGCCATACTAAAATGCTTATTGGTTTGAGTTCCAAGTTGAAATCAACATATTAGCCTCCTCATCAATGTCCTAATGATGGATCTTTTAAATTGGCTATATTTAAAAGGAAACATATTTTTTGAAAGCTCTCATCATAAACAGCTGCCCCATTGGTACTTATGAGAGATCAAATCATAAGGAGAAAATATATTATGACTGGTCTTAAAGAACCTTTTATTAAAAGAACAGAAATCCTACTTAAACAAAAGCTAATATATAAGCTCCTCTTCTTAAAATTTGCCCCAATACCTCAGTATTTTACCTGACCCTCCTACAAAAATCTGGAAGTAATTCAGCTGGAGGACAATAATCAATGGCTAACAGAAACCCACTCCAGTGTTCTTGCCTGGAGAATCCCAGGGACAGGGGAGCCTGGTGGGCTGCCGTCTATGGGGTCGCACAGAGTCGGACACAACTGAAGCAACTTAGCAGCAGCAGCAGCAGCAACAGAAACAAATGTCTGTTTCTTACAGATTTCTATAAAACCAGAAGTACACCTCAAAACAAATCAAGGCCCATCTATTTTACTAGTCCCAAGGTCTCATCTATTTCTCTCAAAGTGCTTTCAGATGTTATAAAAGATCAGGGTATTAGATGAAAACTGTCCTGTATTTAAGAAAAAAATATTTTAACAATAATTATCCTAAGATTTATAATAGGCATATATATTCCAAAACTCTTGAGAAAACTTACATTCTCCTTCTCTGTCTCTTAAAGTTATAAATCTTATTATGTCTTTTGAGACTGAGCCCTTATTAACTCAAAAGGTAGATCATGAAACAAAAAAAAAAAAGAGAGAGAGCAAGAGGCCTTTTTCAACACAAACTGCTAAAAAGACTCTTATTACCAAACTTTTTAAAATCACAACCTACTTAAAATTGCATGTCTAGGGCACATACAGATATTAAACAGTTTCTCTGAAATTATTAAGGCCTTTAGCCATCTGAATGAATGATTATTTTTTTATAAATTAGTGAGATTTTTATTGAATCTGTGTAAGGAATAAAATTTTAATTGAAAACTGTTACTTCTCTTGCTGTGACTGTCTATATATCTATATGTATATGTTAACTCTGAATAAGATTGCCAAATTTAATTTGGCAAAGAGCTTTACTTAGTTGGCTTTAACAAACAAGTGCCTATATAAAAATTATCAAAAAGATATTAAAGACTAACTTGAATGCTTTTCACATTCACGTCATCTGAGAAAATCTTAGCAAATAAAAGCTAATTTTAAATTTGATGGTTCAATAAATACAGGCATGTCTTCAGAGTTAGCATTAAATATAATGCAAATAACTTTCATTCCATCTAAGTTTATTTATCAAATGGGCCAATGCTGTCTGTGCTGCAAACTTTGTTATAAAAACAAATAAATCAAAAAAATAATATCTGACTGCATTAATGTCTCAGGAATTTTTATAAGTAATATACATATGATTATTAAGAACAAATAGATTAAATAGATGCAAATAAGAATTTTTAGATGAACTTAGCAATCATTTTAAAAACATCTACTTAAATAATTTCTCAGTCTCTTTGATAATTTACATGCTTATATTTTGCTAAGTTAAATTATGGGAATTCATTGAATGTCTAGATTATTTCTATATAAGATAAATACTGAAATTTAACTGTTAAACAAGTATAAGTTTATATCCGTATGGCAGAAAGTGAAGAAGAACTAAAGAGCCTCTTGATGAAAGTAAAAGAGGAGGCTGAAAAAGTTGGCTTAAAGCTCAACATTCAGAAAACGAAGATCATGGCATCTGGTTCCATCATTTCATGGCAAATAGATGGGGAAACAGTGGAAACAGTGGCTGACTTTATTTCGGGGGGTTCCAAAATCACTGCAGATGGTGACTTCAACCATGAACTTAAAAGACACTTACTCCTTGGAAGGAAAGTTATGACCAACCTAGACAGCATATTAAAAAGAAGAGACATTACTTTGTTGACAAAGGTCCATCCAGTTCAGGCTATGGTTTTTCCAGTGGTCATGTATGGATGTGAGAGTTGGACTATAAAGAAAGCCGAGCACCAAAGAATTGATGCTTTTGAACTGTGGTGTTGGAGAAGACTCTTGAGAGTCCCTTGGACTGCAAGGAGATCCAACTAGTCCATCCTAAAGGAGATCAGTCCTGGGTATTCATTGGAAGGACTGATGCTGAAGCTGAAACTCCACTGATGCGAAGAGTTGACTCATTTGAAAAGACCCTGATGCTTGGAAACATTGTGGGCAGGAGGGGAAGGGGATAACAGAGGATGAGATGATTGGATAGCATCACCGACTCCAAACACATGAGTTTGGGTGGACTCCAGGATTTGGGGATGGACAGGGAGGCCTGGAGTACTGCGGTTCATGAGTTCGCAAAGAGTCGGACACAACTGAGTGACTGAACTGAACTGAACTGAATACTTACTTTTGATCTCTTAGTACAGAGAAACAATAAGTATGTTTCAATCCATTAGTAATTATATCTTGTGCTTTACTGAAAGATTGTACTATGAAATAGCATATATTTCTGAAAGTTATAAAATGTATTTGTGTTTATAAGACACAAAATATTAATATGGTTCACAATTTCTCTTACTTCTTTATATTCACTAATGAAATTAAGATTTCAAAGGTTTAAGATATGTGGTTAAAACTACCAGATATAATGATAGAAAATGGATGTGTTTTGGGATAAGAAGAAATATAAGGTATGGAGATGTTTTTTGTTTAGCAAATGTCCCAAAGTTGGTTATTTCTGAATAGGAAGGAAAATCAGGGACAAGCTAAAATGGACATAGAAAACTGTAAAATGTTTATAAATGAAGGAATCTTAGGAAAGAAATTTTATGTCTGGTCAGGACTAGACTAGAATGAATTAAATGAGGTAGGTGATTTTTAATATCAACATTAAACTAGTAAAAAAATAGGATTTTTTTTTTGGTTCAAAATACAAAGTTTCTTTTTTCTTTCTATTGGTCTGCTTTTGATAATATGAAGTTATGAAAGTTTTTTCTTTATATTTAAGCAATCTGCTAGAAAAAAAATCTTGTGTCTTGTGACAATAATCAGTTACATTATATGCTATCTTTATCAGGTCTTTGCTCTAATAAGTCTAGTCCTTTCAATAATAAAGAGCTAAGTTTAATTCAGAACTATATAACCATTTATATTTGACTATGAAATCTCTAATTGTTGTTTTAGCTAAATGAATGACTATGATTTGTTCCACAGTTACCTATTTGACTAAATGTTTGAAGTCTTTTTAATATTTTAGACAGTTCAGTTCAGTTCAATCACTCAGTCGTGGATGACTCTTGGCGACCCCATGGACTGCAGCATGCCAGGCTTCCCTTTCCATCACCAACTCCCACAGCTTACTCAAACTCATGTCCATCAAGTGGGTAATGCCATCGAACCATCTCATCCTCTGTCATCCCCTTCTACTCCTGCCTTCAATCTTTCCCAGCAGTAGGGTCTGTTCCAATGTGTCAGTTTTTCAAATTAGGTGGCCAAAGTATTGGAGCTTCAGCTTCAGCATCAGTCCTTCAAATGAGCATTCAGGACTGATTTCCTTTAGAATTGACTGGTTGGATCTCCTTGCCATCCAAGGGACTCTCAAGAATCTTCTCCAACACCACAGTTCGAAAGCATCAATTCTTTGGTGCTGAGCTTTCTTTATATTCAGACTGTCACATCCATATGTGACCACTGGAAAAACCATAGCTTTGACTAGATGAACCTTTGTTGGCAAACTAATGTCTCTGCTTTTTAATATGCTAAGTTGGTCATAGCATTTTTTCCAAGGAGCAAGTGTCTTTTAATTTCATGGTTGAAGTCACTATCGGCAGTGATTTTGGAGCCCCCCCAAAATAAAGTCTCTCACTGTTTCCATTGTTTCCCCATCTGTTTTCCATGAAGTGATGGGACCAGATGACATGATCTTAGTTTTCTGAATGTTAAGTTGTAAGCCAACTTTTTCACTCTCCTCTTTTACTTTCATTAAGAGGCTCTTTAGTTCTTTGCTTTCTGCCATAAATGTGGTGCCATCAGCATATCTGAGGTTATTGATATTTCTCCTGGCAATCTTGATTCCAGCTTGTGCTCCATCTGGACTGGCATTTCACATGATGTAATCTGCATATAAGTTAAATAAGTATGGTGAGAATATACAGCCTTGACATCCTCCTTTCACAATTTGGAACCAGTTTGTTGTTACACCTCCAGTTCTAACTGTTTATTCTTGAACTGCATACAGATTTCTCAAGAGGCAGGTCAGGTGGTCTGGTATTCCCATCTCTTTCACAGTTTTCCACAGTTGTGATCCACACAGCCAAGGGCTTTGGCATAGTCAACAAAGCAGAATGTTTTTCTGGAACTCTCTCACTTTTTTGATGATCCAGTGGATGTTGGCAATTTTATCTCTGGTTTCTCCACCTTTTCTAAATCCAGCTTGAGCATTTAGAAGTTAATGATTCACGTACTGTTGAAGCCTGGCTTGGAGGATTTTGAGCATTACTTTGCTAGCGTGTGAGATGAGTGCAATTGTGTGGTAGTTTGAACAATCTTTGGCATTGCCTTTCTTTGGGATTGGAAGGAAAACTGACCTTTTCCAGTCTTGTGACCACTGCTGGGTTTTTCAAATTTGCAGGCATACTGACTGCATCATCTTTTATCTTTCACAGCATCTTATTTTCAGATTTGAAATAGCTCAGCTGGAATTCCATCACCCCCTCTAGCTTTGTTCATAGTGATGCTTCTTAAAGTTCACTTGACTTCACATTCCAGGATGTCTGGCTTTTGGTGAGTGATCACATCATCATGGTTATCTGGGTCATGAAGATCTTATAGTTCTTCTGTGTATTCTTGCCACCTCTTCTTCATATCTTCTGCTTCTGTTTGGTCCATACCATTTTTGTCTTTTATTGTGCCCATCTTTGCATGAAATGTTCCCTTGGTATCTCTAATTTTCTTGAAGAGATCTCTAGTCTTTCCCATTGTATTGCTTTCCTCTATTTCTTTGGATTGATCACTGAGAGAGTCTTTCTTATCTCTCCATGCTATTCTTTGGAACTCTACATTCAAATGGGTATATTTTTTCTGTTGTCTTTAGTTTCTCTTCTTTTCTCAGCTCTTTGTAAGACCTCCTCAGACAACCATTTTGCCTTTTTGTATTTCTTTTTCTTGGGATGGTCTTGATCACTGCCTCCTGTACAATGTCATGAACCTCCTTCCATAGTTCTTTGGGCAATATGTCTATCAGATCTAAGCCCTTGAATCTATTTGTCACTTCCACTTTATAATCACAAGGGATTTGATTTAGCTCATATTTGAATGATCTAGTGGTTTTCCCTACTTTCTTCAATTTAAGTCTGAATTTGACAATAAGGATTTCAAGTCAAATTCAACACAAAGTCTTTTTGAGTTGGAATTAACTTTGAGACATGAAATACTTTAGAAGGTGCCTGAAGTATCTCAAAAATTTGTTTTCTCTTTATGAAAAGAAATATTAAACTAAGTATATTTGATATGTTAAATTACAAAGGCCACATTGTCAAATAAGTAACATTAAATTATGCTGTGTCTGTGTAGATATGTATTATGTGTTCCCAGAAATTATGTAAAATTCCTGGAAGGCATATATGTCCTGACATAAGGTTTTATCTGTCATTAAAACTGGGCTCAGACAGTAAAGAATCTGCCTGCAATGCGGGAGACCTGGGTTTGATCTCTGGGTCAGAAAGATCCCCTGTAGAAGGGAATGCCAACCAACTGCAGTATTCTTGTTTGAAGAACCCCAGGGACAGAGGAGCCTAGCAAGCTATAGTCTGTGTGGTTGCAAAGAGTTGGACATGACTGAATTACTAACACTTTCTTTACACTAAAGGGCCTGACCTTAAGTACCAGGAAGATTCAGCAACAATAGAATCTGTAAACTTTGCGGTACATGTGGTTGAAGTCCATTCTGCTCCTGCAAAAAAACCAAAACCAAGCCAAACAAACAAACAAACGAACGTTTCTTGGCAGACTTTTGCCTTCCTAAGGTGCTTGTGAAAAGGCAACAGGCTGTGCCTGAATGAAAGAAATTAAGATGAATAAACAGTAGCTGTAGATTAAGCAAACAGCCAGGGCAATGGGAAAACAAATGGCTTGGCTTTTCCTGGCTCTCTGGAAAATCTTTTATTTATTTATTTATTTTTTGCATTTCTTCACCCTCCATAGTGCAGTTAAGATGATGCAAATTGTAAATAGACATCGACAGGAAGATTTCTATAAAATGAAAAAAGCTATCTACTTGCAATGTCTGACTTTTTGGGTTTATACTCTGGGGAATTTTTTTTTGTTCTCAGGGCCGTAGACTTCATTTCTCTGGACCTTTGAATTCTTGTAGCTGGACTTCATTCAACTATCACTTAATGTGTGTTATCAAAATGTTCTTGTCTTTGTTTGTATTTTTTTGCAATAGGTTGACTCCTTCCCCTGCTGCAAAGGGGATGCCCCCTTAATTGTAAAGAAACTTTTAAAAATGTGTTTTCCATGTGGGGTCTACCTTCCACAAACTCCAGTGGCCAAGACACTTCACTGGGCAAACTCTTTACAAAAAACTTTCAAACTTGGGATTATCACGGTCCTTGTCACCTTCAATTATCAGGCAGGATCAACAGAACTAATGGAAAACTGGACTAAAAAAGAAGAAGAGTTAATTACATGGGAATGAATGAACTGATGAATGATTATAATTTTTATAACTTTTGTCTAAAATACTACTGATTTTTTAATGTTTTGTTTTAAGATACAAGGAAAATTTTAAAAGATTTACAACAATTTATTAAAACAGACTTTTATAAGAAGAGTTAAAACACTGATCTTTCCTTCCCTAACTTATCCCTCCAGAATTCAGAAATTCTCAGTGAGCATACTTATTTTTTGGGCAATATAGGTATTTGCATAAGTTCAATAAGAATTTGTTCTCCTTGTAATAGGATACAATTAGAAATATTGATTATATCACCAAGGCTTTCACTGAAATGTTATATTCGAAAGAGACATTTATAGGCAAACATGACCAGGGAGTTTGAAGAAACTAAGGTCAACTTCTTGGGGCCAATAAATAAAGCCCCTTGGAAAAAACATCCTTGTACCTTGCCAACAGGATTCTCAGCAGCCTTACCTGGTAAATAAGGAAAGTTCCTTCCTGGATGGCCCAGGAATTTTAGGATACTTTGGGTACTCCAAGAGAAGAGAAATTCACCAAAATCTATAAGTATTACAGGCAACCCTTGTGACAGGTCTCAGGTGTGGCTTACTGGCCCTGAGAGGCTATTACAAATTTAATCTTATAACAAGTTCTAGCAAAACATACTTAAAAGAGCCAATATAATCAATTGCCATTCTTGCTGGACTTATGAAAATAACTAGGCCAAGTTTATTAAATTAAAACTTGTTTTGCAAACAGATTGGTGTTAATTTGGCTGTCTTTGATAAAAATGAGGGTGATTTTAGAGAGGAAAAAATATGCTTCAATTAAATTTTAATATTTATTTATAGATATTAAATTCTGGTGCTATTATTTTTCCTTGAGTCTTTGTTATTTAGCTGAAAATTAGACTGGATGCTGATTTTTTCTATTTTTCTCCAGTATTAAACCACAATTCTCTAAACTAATGTTTCCAGTTTTTATCCCATCCTTTTGTCTTGGAATCACTGAGAATTAAAATTGCTATTTTTTAAAGCCCTGAAGATTGAAGTTTGTTGACTCGATATAAATTTCAGAGAAATCACCACAACAGTTCAACCTTAAATAATCCTTGAGGCTGTCTATGTATGAATCATTCAGAAAGTTTACCTAAACACCCAATTGCTTCACCAGAGATATTTCAAACTGAAGAATGTGCTTTGTCCCAATATCTAAAAATTGGCTTGACTGACTGAACTCTAGGATCAGAAACCGGATTATAATCTACTGTATCATTAATCTTTGCTTTCATTTTGTTCCCACAGAAGTGTCTCTTATTAAATACTTGATTCCTTATACATATGTCTAGCTTGGGGAGCCCATCAGCATCAGTCTCCTAAATTAAATACATCTGTTTGATCTGTTCTTAGAAACAAAAAGTTGCTTCAGTGAAATGGAGGATTCTGCTAACCCGTTATCTCTCTCTATAGTCAACAGCTCAGCTTTTAATATGAGAAACTTCTATGTTTCAGAGAAAGCAACTGTTGAGTCCAGAGTAGGTTGCCCCTAAATGTGCCTCAGTGGTATACTGATCGCGTTGAATTAAAGTTACTTAAGTGGCTAACAGGAGAGCGACACTGACCCTCCTTTTCGTCTCCTTGAAAGCAGGACATATATCTCTCATGTGAAGATGCATTCTCTGCTTCTGGAGGTAGAAAGACACTCTTATCACCCAAAGTAGGGAATCTGGGCTGAAAAACCCATGTAAACAAACCTTGTTCCTTCTTGTATTTCCTACTCCAAGACCAAACTTTATTTAGATACTTCACTAAGTAAGCACCCAAGGCCTACATTTTTTTTTGTTCTGTCAATTCCTCACAAATTTATTCTTTATTTGTCTAAAAGTATAAAGCTGCCTGCTTTGACCACTTCTTAGGTTCCATTTCTATGAAACCTCCATGTACATGAATTAAAATTTGTCTATTTTCCTCCAGTTAATCTGTTTTGTTTCCGCTTTGTTTCAGCCACAAGAATCAAGAATTGTAGAGGGGGAAATTGCCCCATCCCCAACAGTACCAGGTTGTTATCTCTTGACGAAAGTAAGTTAGCAATTAATTTTTGAATATTAATACTTACAGGATTTTTTTAGTGGGATTCTATACTTTAAAAGAAGAATTTAAACACACAACGACTTTCAGGTATAAAGGACATGATAATTTAAAACACATGATAAATATATTGTAGCTAATGCGATTCTGAGAGGGAGAAGCTGTGAGATACAAGGAGATTTAAAACGACAGTTGACACAGTTGTCTCATAAAGCCTTTAAAGCCTCAAATAGCTGCATACTTATTGAGATAGTTATCCTTGTTGCTTACATATATGGTTGAGCAAATTCCACATGCAAGGTAATAAAATAGAGGACTTTTGCTGTGTTCAAAGTGATGGCTTTTTCAGCAAAGCCTTAATCCCATCCCTTCAATATGTCCTTGCCCTCAGGAGCCTCAGTGTTCCACCCTTGGACTAGACATTGAAGACTTTCTATTGAGAGATTGTCTCCAAATTTCTTTAATTCATGGCAGTCCTGTGGGTAAGAATGTATCTTCAAAAATTAGGCTGAAGAGAAAAGAGGCTAAAAAAGCATGCAATGGACCCATTCCTTGTCTGCTTATAATGCAGCTTTTTTTTTTTTTTACTTCAAAGGAAAAGGCTAGTGTATTTAACACACACTTTGAAGGCACATTCTATTGGCATTTGCTGTCTTAAGTGCTTTACAAATAGTGGCCTAGCTAATCCCCATCACATAACAGTCTGATAAAACAGGTGCTATTATAAGCATATATAACAGATGAAGATCACAGAGGCTAATAAACTTAAGTTCAAATAGCTACTAAGTGTTAGAGTTGGATGATTTGAACCCAAGACGTTTTTCTTCAGGGTCACTTTTTTATATTAATAAAATTTTCCCTTTCCCTTCTCTTTAGTACCTTTATAGTCAATACCACCAACTGTCTGAGGGCCAGCTGATTTTAATAAATATCCAATCACTGATCATGCTATAGTTACAGACCCCATGAGAAGAGCTTAAAAAGTGAATAATTGTGAGGCTTCAAGTACTCAGTCCTTTGGGCCACACTTTAATTTGTCTTTTACATATTTCCGTATCTGACTCTTTAGGACTAACACTTTCACACTTGACAGATTTACATATAGCAGATTCACAAACAAGTGGGGAGGAGAGGCGTATTGTATTTTCCTATCCAACATAGGTGTAAGCAAGCCCCACCCGTGGTCACAATCACATGGGGCCAGATAAATTAAAATCAAGGACAGAGCTCCCAGATTCTCTCATGTCTCTGCATGTGTCCATGGAAATAAAGGACATGGAAGCATTAGGAAAAGAACCAGGTATTACAGAAAAGCGTCCATGGTTTCTCCCTCCTCTAAATCATATTATCTTTGAATGATCAGAAACACACTCTCCATCAAACCACCAATTATTTATTTTACTAAATTTGAGGATGAAGTGTCTAAAAATGTTATAAATTCCTCACATTCAGAAACAATTCTTTCTTCTAGATTCCTTCTCTATAAAACCTTGAATCTGTACAAGGAGGAGGGAAAAGGTAGAACCGGAGGCCCTGCAGAGGCCCTGACACAAGGGAATTCCAGCATTAGGGGTAGTCTGTTCCTGGAACACCTTGGGAATTGTCACAGACAAGGTCTCCTTCCCGGCAGCAGGTTGGCAAAGTGTCGAAGTCAAAGGTGGGGTTTGCCATTCCCCAGCAGCGACCAGATGCTCTGTTCCCACGATCCTGAGCACAAGGAGAAGAAAGCGAATTTTTTCAAGAATATTGATGGGTGGTTTGAGGGGAGGGCAGCAGGAGTCAGACAGACTGTGTGAGCTATAATGGGATAGTCTGAGGGCACAGAGACAGGGAGGCAGTGGGCAACATGTGGAGCAACTCGACTTGAGGCAAGTGTGAAAACATTGAAATCCCAAGACTTAACTGGTGTGTCCAGTATGTACTATCAAAGAAAGGGAGGCTAAGATTCACCTCTTATATCTTCCAGTATTTTCCCCTTCTTTTGCTTTCTTTCAAAATTCATGCTTTTTTCTCTCTCTCTTTTGTTTCTGAACACTTCCCATACACATGTGGATTCCTCCTAGGTACATATTTTGTTGGTTCTCCCATGCCATCAATTTGATGACATGTCCTCTGCCTACCTTGCCCTGATATAATTTCAATGGGTTGACCAAACCTCTCCTTTATTTGACGGTAACTGTCTCACCAGTGGACTGAAAGTCCACATTGCACTTCCACCATTCAGCACACTTTAAGGTCAATCAGGATCACACAATATTCCTTGCAAATAGATTTCCCAGAACCTTCAAACATCTTCCTCATGGGACCCTGATGGTGTGGTTCTCAGACCCTGCTGTCTAGTGAATGTTTTCAACTCTGGTGTTTTTCGTAGTTTTCTAACAGGTCCAGACAGAGAATTCCATTTCATAATATTTTCCTTAAGCATGATCTGATATAGACTTTACTGTTGTTCAATCACTCAGTCATGTGCAATGCTTTGTGACTCAATGGGCTGCAGCATACCAGGCTTCCCTATCCTTCACCATCTCCTGGAGTTTGCAAAAACTCATTTCCATTGAATTAATGATGCCATCCAACCATCTCATCCTGTGTTGTCCCCTTCTCCTCCTGCCCTCATTCTATCCCAGCGTTAGGGTCTTTTCCAACGAGTCAGCTCCTTGCATCAGGTAGCCAAAGATTGGAGCTTCAGCATCAGTCCTTCCAATGAATATTCAGGGTTGATTTCCATTAGGATTGACTGGTTTGATCTCCTCACTGTCTGAGGGACCTAAAGTAACTCTCCAGCACCACAGTTTGAAAGCCTCAATTTTTCAGCCCTCAGCTTTCTTTCTGGTCCAACTCTCACATCCATATATGACTGCTACTGTTTTCCAAATTTGCTGTCATACTGAGTACAGCACTTTAACAGCACCGTCTTTTAGGATTTGAAATAGCTCAGCTGGAATTCATTACCTCCACTAGCTTTGTTCATCCTGATGCTTCCTAAGGCCCACTTGGCTCCACACTCCAGGGTGTCTGGCTTTAGATGAGTGGTCACATCATTGTGGTTAACTGGGTCATTAAGAGCTCTTTTGTACAGTTCTTCTGTATATTCTTGCCACTTCTTCTTAATATCTTCTGCTTTTGTTAGGGCCATATCATTTCTGTTCTTTATTGTGACCATCTTTGCATATTCCCTTGGTATCTCTAATTTTCTTGAATATATCCCTAATCTTTCCCATTCTATTGTTTTTCTCTATTTCTTTGCATTGTCCACTTAAGAAGTCTTTCTTATCTCTCTTCGCTCTTTTTTGGAACTCTGCATTCAAATGGGTATATCTTTCCTTTCATCCTTTGCCTTTCACTTCTCTTAGCTATTTGTAAGGCCTCCTGAGACGATCCTTTTGCCTTCTTTTTCTTGGGAATGGTTTTGGCCACTTCCTCCTGTACCATATTACAAACCTTTGTCCATAATTCTTCAGGTACTCTGTCTATCAGATCTAATCCCTTCAATCTATTTTTCACTTCCAGTGTATAATCATAAGGGATTTTATTTAGGTCATATCTGAATGGACTAGTGGTTTTCCCTATGTTCTTCAAATTAAGTCTGAATTTTGCAATAAGGAATTCATGATTTGAGCCACAGTCAGCTCCCAGTCTTGTTTTTGCTGACTGTATAGTGTTTCTCCATCTTTGGCTGCAAAGAATATAATCAATCTGAATATGTTACTGACCATCTGGTGATGTCCATGTGTAGAGTCATCTCTTGTGTTGTTGGAAGAGAGTGTTTGCTATGACTAGTGTGTTCTCTTGGCAAAATTTTGTTAGCTTTTGCCTGCTTCATTTTGTACTTCAAGGTCAAACTTGCCTGTTATTCCAGGTATCTCTTGACTTCTTACTTCTGCATTAGAATCTCCTATGATGAAAAGGATATCTTTTTTTGGTGATAGTTCTAAAATGTCTTGTAGGTCAGGCTTCTCTAATGGCTCAGTGTGTAAGGAATCTGCCTGAAGTGCAAGAGTTGCAGGAGACTCGGGTTCTATCTCTGGGTTGGGAATATCCCCTGGGGGAGGGCATGACAACCCACTCCAGTATTCTTGCCTGGAGAATCCCATGGACAGAGGAGCCTGGCAGGCTGCAGTCTTGTTGTTCAGTTGCCCAGTCATGTCTGACTCTTTGTGACCCATGGACTGCAGCCCATCAGGCTTCCCCGTCACTCACCGTCTCCCCAAGTTTGCCTAAGTTTATTTCCATTGCTTTGGTGATGTCATCCAGCCATCTCATCCTCTGATGCCCTCTTCTCCTTCTGCCCTCAATCTTTTCCAGCATCAGGGACTTTTCCAGTGAGTCAGCTGTCTGCATCAGATGACCAAAATGCTGGAGTTTCAGCTTCAGCATCAGTCCTTGCAACGAGTATTCAGGGTTGATTTCCCTTAAGATTGACTGGTTTGATCTCCTTGCTGTCCAAGGGATTTTCAGCACCACAGTTCAAATGCATCAATTCTTCCATGCTCCACCTTCTTTATGGTCCAGCTCTCACAACTGTAGATGACCACTGGGAAGACCATACCCTTGATTATATGGACCTTTGTTGGCAAAGTAATATCTCTGCTTTTTAATATGCTACGTTGGTCATAACTTTCCTTCCAACAAGCATACGTCTTTTAATTTTGTGGCTGCAGTCACTGTCTGCAGTGATTTTGCTGCTAAGTCACTTCAGTTGTGTCTGACTCTGTGTGACCCTATAGACAGCAGCCCATCAGGCTCTGCCATCCCTGGGGTTCTCCAGGCAAGAACACTGGAGTGGGTTGCCATTTCCTTCTCCAATGCATGAAAGTGAAAAGTGAAAGTGAAGTCACTCAGTCATGTCCAACTCTTAGCGACCCCATGGACTGCAGCCAACCAGGCTCCTCCATTCATGGGATTTTCCAGGCAAGAGTACTGGAGTGGGGTGCCATTGCCTTCTCCAGCAGTGATTTTGGAGCCCCCTAAAATAAAGTCTGACACTGTTTCCACTGTTTCCCCATCTATTTGCCATGAAGTGATGAACCAGATGCCATGATCTTAGTATCCATTCTATTTCAGATTCTTTTCCCATATAGTTATTACAGATTATTGAGTAGAGTTCCTCATACTATAAAATAGGACTTTGTTGATTATCTATTTTATATACAGTAACTTGTATACTTTAAACCCATACTCCTAATTTATACCCCCTCCCCACCTTTGGTAACCAGAAGAGTGTTTTGTCTGTCTATGAGTCTGTTTCTGTTTTGTAAATAAGTTTATTCTTATCATTATTTTACAGTCCACATATAAATGATTTCATATGATGTTTATCTTTCTCTGACTAATTTCATTTAGTGTGATAATCTCTAGTTCCATACATGTTGCTTCAAATGGCATTCTTTCTTTTTCTATGGCTTAGTATGGTGGTACAGTAGTAAAGACTCTGATTGGTTGGGTCAATGTAGGTAACACAAAAGACACGGATTTGATCCTGGGTCAGAAAGATCCCCCAGAGGAGGAAATGGCAACCTGCTCCAGTATTCTTGCCTAGAAAATTCCATGGACAGTGGAGCTTGGCAGGCTATAGTCAGTCCATGGGGTCACAAAGAGTCAGACGTGACTGAGTAAATAAGTATATACATATTTCATTGTATGTATGTACCAAACCCACATAGTTTAAGTGTTCTGGTTGATTTTTTTCCAGACATGTTTTCTTACAGGATTTCCTAATCTATGACCTCTTGAAGTCCACAGTATTTCATGTTAACAGATATTACAGTAGAGTCTTTGGCTAAAATTTATTTTTTTGTTAGAGCCTCTTGGAAAGCTCAACTTTCCCTAAGGTAAGAATGATGGGACATTCCCTGGTACAATGTAGATAGACAACATGTCAGGCTGCAGTCTGTAGACCTTTAAGGACAGGGAGAGGGAAAGAGAGACACTGTATGAGACGAAGGGAAGAATGGGAGGGGAGGACTTCTAGAGGAAAAGGGCAGGAGAGCAAGTCTGACAGGTATAATTTTGAAAAGAGCAAGAAATCTATTTCTTGTAAAGGAAAATAGGATGGAAACAACAATAGAAAGAAATCAGCAAATAAGACTCAAGACCCTTCAGTTAAAGTTATTTTCTTCCAATGTGCTACAAAAATTACTTAGTTTCATGGCAAAGAGCATGAGCTGTCTCAAATTTTCCTCAGTAGCCTTGTTGCATAGAAAGAAGGCAAAGAACTTTAGTATACTTGAGGCATTATGAATCTCACAATATCCAATTCTCCTTAAAACCTAGTTCCGTATGTGGACATAGATGGACCCAAACAAGTGCTTTCACATATGATCACTAACAATCTGAATCTTTCTCATGAGGCATAAGCTAGCCTACTCCTTACTTCAGAAAGAGACATCTTTCTTGTATTGGAGAGTGACCAGGCCTGACTTACTTTGCTCTGGATGGAGGCACTGTCTCCATTTTTCAAAACTGTAAGCAAACCTGTCATTGCTTTGGAGAGAGGTGGCCTTTCTGTTTTTAAAGGCTCTTCACTACACAGACTTCCTTGCAAAGGTCATCCAGAAGAGAGGGCAGTGAGTGTCTCTGATTACATGAAGTTCAGAAATGCCAGAGCTCCACACAGAACTGTTTCCCAAGTCTGCTCTGAAAAATTCTTTGCTTTCTCAATTAAAAAATGGTGTTCTTTCCACTTGTGGTAGTCGATCACTTTCAGAAAAAGATCATGAGTATGGGCTTAAAAGTCTGGGGAAAATTCCCCGGGAAGTTGGCTACAGAGAGATGCTGAGCATTTCAAAGTCTTTAAAAGGATGGGATTGAGCAATGAATGTGCATAAAGCACTGTATTATACAACAAGCAACATTTTATTATCTCTATGATTTTTTCTGAATAGTACCTAAGGTATTGCAGGTAAATCCTGGAGATTTTGTCTCTGGTTAACATTTTCTTAATAGAATAATTCTTGGGTTTTAATGATCCAATCTCCAGAAAATATGTACATCAACTGGTGCAATATTTTTCAGCCAAATTTTGAATAAGAAAAATTGATATATGCATTCCCAAATCCCAATATGAATCCATTATTAAAACTATGCATGGGCTAAGTCTAGTGACATACTAAGCACGATTGGTAAAAGATGAGACTCGCATATTTTTTTCAAAGAGAGCACAGGTCACAGATGTTGCAGGTGTGAAAAGAGGCATCACTGGGTCATGTATGGCATACAATAAAAGAAAAAAATTTAAACTACACATTTATTGTGTGCTAATCAGAAAATCAAGTTTTAAAGAATTTTCTATTTTAACACGACAGTTTCCTACTTAAACCTGGGTGTTCATGGGTTTTCGAGCATTGTTTGGGTGATTGGGGTAGAAACCTACTGTACTATGGGTGTTTTTTTTTTCATTTAAAATGGTGAGATGTAAGCTCACAAATTCAATTTTTTGACTAAAGAACTAAAAATCCTCTTGATGAAAGTGAAAGAGGAGAGTGAAAAAGTTGGCTTAAAGCTCAACATTCAGAAAATGAAGATCATGGCATCTGGTCCCATCATTTCATGGGAAATAGATGGGGAAACAGTAGAAACAGTGTCAGACTTTATTTTGGGGGGCTCTAAAATCACTGAAGATGGTGATTGAAGCCAGGAAATTAAAAGTCACTTCCTCCTTGGAAGGAAAGCTATGACCAACCTAGATAGTATATTGAAAAGCAGAGACATTACTTTGCCAACAAAGGTCTGTCTTGTCAAGGCTATGGTTTTTCCAGTGGTCATGTATGGATGTGAGAGTTGGACTGTGAAGAAGGCTGAGCGCCGAAGAATTGATGCTTTTGAACTGTGGTGTTGAAGAAGACTCTTGAGAGTCCCTTGGACTGCAAGGAGATCCAACCAGTCCATCCTAAAGGAGATCAGTCCTGGGTGTCCACTGGAATGACTGATGCTGAAACTCCAATACTTTGGCCACCTCATGCGAAGAGTTGACTCATTGGAAAAGACCCTGATGCTGGGAGGGATTGAGGGCAGGAGGAGAAGGGGACAACAGAGGATGAGATGGTTGGATGGCATCACTGACTTGATGGACATGAGTTTGAGTGAACTCTGGGAGTTGGTCATGGACAGGGAGGCCTGGCGTGCTGTGATTCATGGAGTTGCAAAATGTCGGACACGACTGAGCTAATGAACTGAACTGAACTGAATTTTCAGTGATATTTGCAACTGGATTCAGTTGGAAGAATTAATCAGTTCAGGTGGTACCATCAGACTCTACATATGCTAGTGTTGATCATTTTCCTAAATTTGAGACAAAGGACAAAATCAAGAGATGAGATGGGCTGACAAATGGGGGAACAGTCTCTCCACACTTCCCTGCTTCTCTCTTCCATGAATATTTTTCCAAATATCTTCCCAAATATTCCCAGGAGGCCTGATCTCCTGCATCTCTTCTGGGCTTTCTTTGCTTCCTTTTTGCAGCCTTTCCTGGAACATCTTTTCTTGCTCCCCCTGCCTTTCAGAGATGTGAGAATTGGGCACCTGGGAGCACTCAGAGAATGAAAAAAACTCCATCTTTGCCTGAAGGAAAATGGGACTGATTGTGGGGAGGATTCCTTACATTGGACAGTTCCAGCCTGTGCCGGGAAGGGGCTCTACCCATTCTGGGAATCTCTCTGAGGTTACATCACCTCTGTCCCTTCTCAGTTCCTGGTTTTTGTTCTGGTTTTGTTCTGCTCACTTGGGAGGCTTCGATTTTGCCTCTGTTTTTTTGCTCATGTCCTGTTGTAATAAATCTTCATCATTTAATCTGGTGAGCTTGCCTGGTGGATCAGATGGTAAAGAATATGCCTGAAATGCTGGAGACAGGAGTTCAAGCCATGGGTAGGGGAGATCCCCTGGAGAAGGAAATGGCTACCCACTCCAGTATTCTTGCCTGGGGAATTCCATGGACAGAGGAGTCACTCAAGCTGGATAGTAATTGGGGGAATGAAAAAGGAGATCCTTCATTGCCTCTACCTTCTTCCACATACACATTTGATAATCTTGTAAAATTCAGCATTTCATTGCAATTTACAATAGTTCATATTCAATTCAATAGTGGTACCACAATTTATTAAACTAATTTCATTTATTGACTATCTTTTTTATTTTCATTTTAGACAAGATAAGAATAAATAATCTCTTAAATCAAAGATAAAAATGCTCATGATTATTTTAAATGATTTTTTCCCTCATTTTAAGAAAAATCAGAAGGTACTTCTTTCTGTAACAGTGGCTGACTACAAAGAACTGGTTATGAAATTCCGGTATATGTAAGGAATCACTAAGCAGTCACTTGGTTTATAAACCAAAATATGGATATGCAAGA
This sequence comes from Bos mutus, assembly GCF_027580195.1. NCBI lineage: Eukaryota > Metazoa > Chordata > Mammalia > Artiodactyla > Bovidae > Bos > Bos mutus. The sequence continues at coordinate 50,092,942 of NC_091627.1, read as the reverse complement.
GGACTTGCTGGAGTTTCAAGTAATCTAGATATCATAGTGTTTAACACATCCTTGGGAGAATGGCAATATCCAGTCTAAACTTGATTTAGAGAGAAACATTTCAAAAGACTTAATAAGCACAATATCACAAATTTTCCAAGTGTCCTTCTAATTCTCTATTCTTTCATTGCTCTGTGGGGAGGGCAATATTTTGATTTTATCTTAACCAGATGACTTATTGTCTTTTGAAAATATATGCGATGAAAATAGGTTTAAAGAATCATGCCGTCTAAATTTTAAGGTGTCACTGGAGCTGTTTACATTCAAAGGAAGACTGAGAATAACCATAAACTGTTTATGTAATAGAGCTTCCCTGGTGGCTCAGAAGGTAAAGAATCTGCCTGCAGTGCAGGAGACCGAGGTTTGATCACTGGGTCAGGAAGATCTTCTGGAGAAGGGAATGGCTATCCTCTCCACTATTCTTGCCTGAAGAATTCCACGGACAAAGGAACCTGGCAGGCTACAGTCCATGAGTCACAAAGAGTAGGACAACTGAGCGATTATCACTTTCACTTTTACATTTACATAATAATCTGTGCTGAAGAAAACTACAAAGGGACATTCACTACATGAGTTTGCAGAAGAACTAAAAAAATTGGAAGAGTGATATTTCATGATGTTGGGCATCAACAACAAACTGACCATGAGAAAGTGAGTAATCTGTGGCTTGGAATCTGTAAAGTTAGGATGCCCCTCTTTACTCAAGAGACCTGTATTTTTATTCTTTTGATGGTAGTGATATGGCAATTGTTCATTAGTAAGGGAATAAAAAAGAAAATTTAATAATTTTTCACATCCCTTAATCCCAAATGGTTATAACCTTAAGTTTAACCTACTTCCAATTCTCTGAATGTGTGTGTAGTGACAATTTCTGGAGACCTATAGAGTGAAAGTGTTAGTCGATCAGTCGTGTCTGACTCTCTGTGATCCCACAGACTGTAGGCAGCCCGACTTTTCTGTCCATGGGATTCTCCAGGCAAGAATACTGGAGTGAGTTGCCATGGCTTCTTGAAGGGGATCTTCCTGACCCAGGGATCGAGCTTGTGTCTCTTATATCTGGCTGTATTGGCAGACAGGTTCTTTACTACTAGCACCACCTAGGAAGCCCCCTTTTGATATTGAGGAGGAATCAGTAGCCCAAGTTGCTGCTTGCAACTTTCCTGTGCTGTAACTAAGGAAGGCAGGTGAAAGATAAAGGATATAGATAAAAGGATTCAGACAATAGAATCCCAGAGAAATGACACTTGAACCCTGGACAAATAGACATCAAGGTCTTCCTCACTGTTACATTTCAGTTACATGTCCAGGAAATACCTTTATTTTTATGAGCCAAACTATGTTGAGAGTTTTCTTACTTTCCATGACAAATGTCCTATCTAACATAATGAGTCCTCCAACAAGAGGAAGAGGATCTGGTCCCCACAGCTGTGGTGGCTCACCTGCCATTGAAGGGGGAACTCAAGTAAAATGGAAACTGGCACAAGACCAATCACTGTGAACTTTTCAAACCCATGTTTTTACTTTAATTAGGGCAGAAAATCAAGACCCCCAGCATTGTGCAATCCTTAATTCATTTAAACTGATGGAGAAGATTTCGACCAAAATTGCTAAAGGAATATTTAGTTAAGGTAATCTATTTTAGGGCTTCCCAGGTGGTGCTAGTGGTAAAGAACCTGCCAATGAAGGTGACATAGAGACGTGGGTTTCATCCTTGGGTTGGGAAGATCCTCTGGAGGAGGGCATGACAACCCACTCCAGTATTCTTGCCTGGAGAATCCCATGGACAGAAAAGAATAGGGGAGTCTGATGGGCTAGAGTACATAGGGTCGCAAAGAATTGGACATGACTGAAGTGGCTTAGCATGCAAGTGCAGTTTATCTTAGAAATAGGAAATGAAATTTAAGAAACATAAAAAAAGACATTGATCATTCATTTTTATCTCTTTATTTGAGAAGCAATACCCTTTCATGACACTTTCATAATGTTCTTGGTCCATATGGAAAATTTCATCAGTGGTCTCATATGATAAATGTTTTTTTCCAAATTAGGGAACTGGTCCAAATATTTTTTTTCCACAATGGAAGCTTGTGACAAGGGTTGGGCAGTGATAAGGTGAATGGAAGATTAGTGGTTTTAAAATATGCAGATACACAGAGTATGGTCTTGCCTTCAGTTAGGAGGGACATTATTTTCCATTCCAAAAACTGTTAAGAAAAATCTTGCTAGACATTGAAGTCATATGAAATCCAGTCATGACTGAGGCCACAGTGTTTTAAGATTCAAGGATAGAGGACATACTGGGTCCTTTCTAATAAAGTACCCTATAGAAATAAGCCAACATGTAGTTAGAATAATCAGAGCTGGCTGAACATAGTGAGCTATAAGTACAGAATTTGAAAGGTATTAGAAAACTGTACTCAGTTTGACAGATCACATTTACATCTGCCAAAACCACCACCAACCAAAACAGGTTATCATTCTTATTGTATGTTTATCTACTTAATTAGATTATTGATTTGTTTGCATACATTTTATGAATATTAATAAAGTCTATTTATTAATGCAGAGTTCCAAAGAACAGCAAAGAGAGATAAGAAAGGCTTCCTCAGCGATCAATGCAAAGAAATAAAGGAAAACAACAGAATGGGAAAGACTAGAGATCTCTTCAAGAAAATTAGAGATGCCAAGGGAATATTTCATGCAAAGATGGGCTCGATAAAGGACAGAAATGGTATGGACCTAACAGAAGCAGAAGATATTAAGAAGAGGTGGCAAGAATACACAAAGGAACTGTACAAAAAAGATCTTCATGACAAAGATAATCATGATGGTGTGATCACTCACCTAGAGCCAGACATCCTGGAATGTGAAGTCAAGTGGGCCTTAGAAAGCATCACTATGAACAAAGCTAGTGGAGGTGATGGAATTCCAGTTGACCTATTTCAAACCCTGAAAAATGATGCTGTGAAAGTGCTGTACTCAATATGCCAGCAAATTTGGAGAACTCAGCAGTGGCCACAGGACTGGAAAAGGTCAGTTTTCATTCCAATCCCAAAGAAAGGCAATGCCAAAGAATGCTTAAACTACCGCACAATTGCACTCATCTCACACGCTAGTAAAGTCATGCTCAAAATTCTCCAAGCCAGGCTGGAGCAATACGTGAACCATGAACTTCCAGATGTTCAAGCTGGTTTTAGAAAAGGCAGAGGAACCAGAGATCAAATGCCAACATCCACTGGATCATGGAAAAAGCAAGAGAGTTCCAGAAAAACATCTATTTCTGCTTTATTGACAATGCTAAAGCCTTTGACTGTGTGTATCACAATAAACTGTGGAAAATTCTGAAAGAGATGGGAATACCAGACCATCAGGTCAGGGAATATCTGACCTGCTTCTTGAGAAACCTATACGCAGGTAAGAAAGCAACAGTTAGAACTGGACATGGAACAACAGACTGGTTCCAAATAGGAAAAGGAGTACTTCAAGGCTGTATATTGTCACCCTGCTTATTTAACTTCTATGCAGAGTATATCGTGAGAAACACTGGGCTGGAAGAAACACAAGCTGGAATCAAGATTGCCAGGAGAAATATCAATAACCTGAGATATGCAGATGACACCACCCTTATGGCAGAAAGTGAAGAGGAACTAAAAAGCCTCTTGATGAAAGTGAAAGTGTAGAGTGAAAAAATTGGCTTAAAGCTCAACATTCAGAAAATGAAGATCATGGCATCTGGTCCCATCACTTCATGGCAAATAGATGGGGAAACAATGGAAACAGTGTCAGACTTTATTTTTGGGGGGCTCCAAAATCACTACAAATGGTGACTGTAGCCATGAAATTAAAAGACACTTACTCCTTGGAAGGAAAGTCATGACTTACCTCGATAGCATATTCAAAAGGAGAGACATTACTTTGCCAACAAAGGTCTATCTAGTCAAGGCTATGTTTTTTCCAGTGGTCATGTATGGATGTGAGAGTTGGACTGTGAAGAAAGCTGAGTGCCGAAGAGTTGTTGCTTTTTAAGTGTGGTGTTGGAGAATACTCTTGAGAGTCCCTTGGACTGCAAGGAGATCCAACCAGTCCATCCTAAAGGAGATCAGTCCTGGGTGTTCATTGAAGGACTGAGGCTGAAGCTGAAGCTCCAATACTTTGGCCACCTCATGCAAAGAGTTGACTCAATGGAAAATACCCTGATGCTGGGAGGGATTGTGGCCAGGAGGAGAAGGGGATGGCAGAGGATAAGATGACTGGATGGCATCACTGACTAGATAGACATGAGTTTGGGTAAACTTCGGGAGTTGGTGATGGACATGGATGCATGGCATGCTGCAGTTCGTGGGGTTGCAAAGAGTCGGACATGGCTGAGTGACTGAACTGAACTGATTATGTTTCTCACTAATACTTTAGAAAGTACAGTTCTAAACATCATCACATACCTTAAGACTGGTTTCCTCATACCATCAGAAACCTGTCTTGGGGGAATGTGTGAGCAGTACTGTGAATGGAAGAGCAATGTCTTTATGTGCCTACAGCCCACATACTACAGAAGTAATGGTGATGTACTTAACCACAAATACACAAATATGTATATATGGTTATTTCCCCAGGAACCTGGGTGAAATGAGGCAGAGACTGATCGAAAATTCTTGACCACCCACTTCATCTTTCTCAATTTGTCTATGAGAATGAGGCAGAGAAGACAGGCAATTGAAAACTAATATTTTTATTGTGAACTTTGCAAAGTCAGGTTATGGAACACACAGAAGAGACTGAATTGAGTCTGGGGAGGAGGGAAGGTCAGAATGAAGTGGTTGGGTTGGGGCTGTGAGAAGAATATCCCCTTCCATAGTGGGTCTGAATCCCTAGTTCCAAGTCCATGATGAGTTGCACACCAGTTGCACACCAGTCAGGCTGCTGACTTCTCTTCTGATCTAGTCTGTGAACTTGCAGACGTAGGGTAAGTTCAAATTGCAGTTATGATCTCTCCACTTGAGATATCCTGGAGAGACAGAAGATCTCAAGTCAACAGGGCTGGTGGAGCTTGAGAACCCAATGGAGAGGAATCCCAGATTCTGGTTTAGGCTTCAAAGGCCCTCCCTCATCTTCACCAGTGTCCCACTCCATGGGAAGAGGATAGAAAGTAAGAAGAGATGAGAGGGAATGGAAGAAGACAGGCCAATATTATAGTTCCAGCCAAGGAGGATTCCCTGAAGATCAGACCCAGAAATGGCAGGTGAGGGGATGGAAAAGGCTGGACAAAAATGACCTTCTATGTTTCTTACCTGAGCTTCTTGAGAGACTCCCACAGTAGCCAGGGCTTGAGATGGCAGCAGGATCTGTCTCCCAGGCAACGTAATTGAGCACGTCATTGCTACTCCATTCCCATCCACCAGCATTGGCCTCAGAGCCCTGTGGAGTAGAGGACGGAATTGGGTGAGACAGAAAGGCCTTTAGAATTCTCCTGGTCTGATGCTGTCTGTTGGAATGATTGATTCCCCTCCCCAGCATCACTGAATTAGCTCTGCTGTTCAAGATGAGTCCCCACAGCTCTCCTCTGGGAAACTCTCCTGAACTCTATTGGCTAATTTCATAGCCAATAATCACAAAGACCAATTAAATGTCTCAAAGGAACATGGCCCTATCTGAACTATACTTGGGGTGTACTTATGTTTACCCTCTGAATCTCCAAGATAGTGTCTGTTTTATAAAAGGGAAAACTGCATCAATCCTAAATGTTCATTGACATGATAAGCACAACATATGCAGACTCAGGGAAGCACAATGAACTGAATTACAAGGTATGCTGTGTAAACTGTGTAAAAGCTTGACAAAAGGCAGATTAACTTTAGTTGGGGACTAGGACCTGCCCAGGACTAAAGGCTCTCACTTTCCCTAGTTATCCTGTGAACTCCAGGGATCTCTCAGGTATTTTCTGGGCTGGCAAAAGGGGACAAAGAAGGACCTGGGTGGCCATAACACCTTTGGAAGTAACAGATTAGAGAGATGTAAGTGTACCTCTGTGGGGTCATGGAGCCCAATCCAGATGTCTGATTGGGTGTTCAAGTTGTTCCTAACCAAGGAGGCCACGAAGGATTCCTCAGCCCCACTGAGCACAGACACAAGATGTCCTGAGGGCCTCTTCTGGCAGGCAATCTGTGTGGGGAAGGGAAATACACAGGAGGAGCTTGACACACCACTAGGGGAAGGGAAGGGCCATTGCAGGTGAGAAGGGGTATGTTTACCAAACATGAATTCATCATATTCATCCTCAGGAAACTCTTGAGAATGGAGACCCCCTGGTCCCCAAACCCAGTCTCTGATTTGCTTCTGCTTATTTCCCTAACTGCAGATCCCACCACTCACATCTGCATCCATCCAGGTTTTGGGTGTTTTAAACAAGGCATAGCAGTGAGACCTATAGGCCATGGAACCTGAGGGACAGCTGATCCTTGCAGATGGCAGTTCCTTTTGGGAATTTTCCCCTGGAGAGGAAGAAATAAGGGAGAGGGTTGGGGTGAAATGGAGAGAGGGGATTGGAGGGGGAAGGTGACCTTGGGGAATATTTATGAGGCCAAGGCTTGGGGCGGTGATACCAAACTTCTGACTGCCTCTCACCATTGCCAACACTCCAGGATTTTTTATAAATCATGAACTAGACTTACTAACTGGATGATGATCTCTCTTCTTTTTATTCATTGTCTTTATTCAAAAGTCCAGTCCTTCTCCTCTGAGTTGATAGATTCTCCAATCATTTTCCTTCTACTCATCTCATTAATGACACTCTATACTTTCCTCCTTCATCTGTGTACATAAATTACTGAGAAAATAGAAATCACCTCATCCCATTGTTACTGAACCACTGGAGTGCTTCCCACCACTGGTTACCTGAAGAAAGGAGTGATGACTCAGGAATTCCAGGCAATTATGTATGTGGGGATATTCCATTACCAGGGGAGGCACAGGAGCTTTCCTCTTTGTCTTGGCCTTGAGCAGACACTGGGAACCCAGAGCTAGAGGCAGAGAAATCTCACCTTGGATCTGAGACAGGAGCATCAGGCAGGAGAGCAGCATCCAGGACAGTCTGGGGAGGCCCAGGGAAGGCAGCATTGTGTCTGTGAGGTGTGGAGGCAGCTAGAGAACTAAGGGAGGGTGGTCAGAGAGAGGATGTGAGAGATCCCCTGTTGTACCTCTTGTCTTTTCCTTCATCTAGTCCCCTAAGAATAACTCCATCTTGGTAGCATCCCTCCCCTTCCATGGTGCTGGAAAAAATTAGAAAATCTACACATCCTAGTGTACCTGAGGTCTCCCAAGTCTGGCTTCCCCTGGTCTCAGAGCTCCCACATTCTCTGAGGACAAGGATCCTTGTACACCCTCCCTGAAATGTGCAAGGTGAAACCCCTGTCATGGGTCTCATCTAGTCTCGGCTCCCACTTACCTCTCTTGCAGGGATCTGCACTGGCTTGTCAGGGCAGAAAAGATTGGGCTTTTATAAGAAGATTTGAGGGAGGGGCACTGAAATGAATAATGGGAAAAAGGAGCCAGGACAGGGGTCCGGGGGACGTGTCTGGCTTTGATTTGTGGAGATTTCCGCCACAGGCAAGAGATCCTTACAAAGGTTGGGAATTGCCACAGCTGTTGCTTCTTTTTCTTCATCTGACCAGTAATTTCCCAGAAACAGGTGATGTTTGTCCTTTTTTCATCCTTGCCCAGTTATCTTGGTTGGAAAAACTTACAGGAATGAAGGAAACCTGGTGGTATGAATTCTGATGTTTAATAGTTTAGAAAGTATGTGACATTGGAGTGTTCAATCTGCCAAGAACTGACTCTTGTTAGCATATATATGAGTTTCATTAATCCTTGTCTTTTAAGATTAAAAAAAAAAACAAATTATTAAGTAAAAGTTGGGAGAGTATAACTTTGAAAAAAATTATTTAAACTAATGAGTCTTTGTGTGGATCACAACAAACTGGAAAATTCTTAAAGAGATGGGAGTACCAGACCACCTTATCTGTCTCCCAAGAAACTTATATGCAGGTCAAGAAGCAACAGTTAGAACCCCACATGGAGCAATGGACTGATTCAAAATTGGGAAAGGAGTATGTTAAGACTGTATGTTGTCACCCTGCTTATTCAACTTCTATGTAGAGTAAGTCATGTGAAATGCCAGACTATGAATCACAAGCTGGAATCAAGATTGCCAGGAGAAATACCAATAACCTCAGATATGCAGATAATACCACTCTAATGGCAGAAAGTGAAGAGGAACTAAACAGCTTCTTGATGAACATAAAAGAGGAGAGTGCAAAAGCTGACTTAAAGACAATGTTCAGAAAACAAATATGATGGCATCTGGTCCCATTGCTTCACGGCAAATACTTGGGGAAAGAATGGAAACAGTGGCAGATTTTTTTCTTGGGCTCCGAAGTCACTGAGGACAATGATTAGAGCCATAAAATTAAAATATGGTTTCTCCTTAAAATGAAAGTTATGACAAACCTAGACAGTATGTTAAAAAGAAGAGACATAACTTTGCTGACAAAAGTCTGTCCATCTAGTCAAAGCTATGGTTTTTCCAGTAGTCACGTATAGAGTGTGAGAGTTGGACCATAAAGAAGGCTGAGTGCTAAAGAAATGATGCTTTCAAACTGTGGTGCTGGAGAGGACTCTTGAGAGTCCCTTGAACAGTAAGGAGATCAAACAAGTCAATCCTAAAGGAAGTCAACCCCGAATATTCACTGGAAGGACTGATACTGAAGCTGAAGCTCCAGTCCTTTGGCCAACAGATGCAAAGACCCAACTCACTAGAAAGACTGATGTTGGGAAAGATGGAGGGCAGGGGGAGAGGGGGCGACAGAGGATGAGATGGTTGTATGGCATCACTGACTCAATGCACATGAGTTTGAGGAATCTCAGGGAGATAGTGAAAGACAGGGAAGCCTGGCGTGCTGTAGACCATGGGTTTGCAAGGAGTTGGACATGACTTAGTGACTTACAAACAACAACAACAGGGGAATTTAGTAAGCATGAAGACTGTGAACTCAATACAGAAATTCTCGTAGAATTGTCATATTCCAACAAAGGTAATTTTAAGCAAGTTACTATTTTAAGTAGGAAGAAAAATATAAAATATATAAGAATATATCTGATAATGGTAGTCAAGATCTCGTAACAAGTTTTTCAAGCTATAAAGAAGATCTAAATACATGCTGAAATTAATCATGTTTAGAAAGAAAGTTTCGATACCTTCAGGATGTACTTTGTTCCTGTATTGATTAATGGGAGGGCAATTGGAATACTAACAGAATTTTTCTGGTAATCTGATAAACTGAATATTCATAGGAAAAATAAGAATAGTTAACACATTTCTGAAGAAAAACAATGAAGAATTTTATTTGGCCATGATTCAAAACTTCTTATTATAAAGGAGTACAACTACAGGGAAAGCAAACTTGAGTAGTGTAATGAAAGAGAGAGCCCAGAAATATTCTTATTATATGTGGAAATGGGAAATCTGGAGGATCATTGCCGATTAGAAAGTATAAGCTGAAGGATTTGGTTTTAGTGGTTAGCCATATGGACAAAAATAAATCAGAATCATACCCCTTAAAATATAAAAAATGACAACAACAATCAAAATAAAACATACTAATTCCAGAAGAACTGATGTGAAATATAAAAACCAGCATTTTAAAACTAGAAGAGAATATTTTAAAAATATGTTTTTGACTTTGATTTAAGAAAGCATGTATTAAACAAAAAGCACAAATTATAAAATAAAATATTTCTAAATATGACCACTTTAAAATAAAAATAAAATAGCAAAGTTAATCTGTCAAATGCTTTATATTATATATAGATATCTGACAAAGAATTTACTTCTAGAATATGTTTATGACAGTAAAACTCAACAGGAAAAAGAACAATATATTCATTAGAGGAGTGAAAATATATAAGTATGTATTTCACTAAAGAAGAAGCAAAGTGATCAGTACATATATGAAAGTATGTCAACCTTATTAGCAAGCAATTAAATTAAAATCAAAATGAAATATTATTTCACCCCTACCAGATTGCTGCTGGTGGTCGTGTAGATTGATAGAACCTTTCGGGAAAACTGGAATTTTCTTGCATGCTTAGCTGCACAGTCATTTTCAAGTCTTCGTGATCCCATGGACTGTATCTCACCAGGCTTCTGTCCATGGAGTTTTCCAGGCCAGCATAATGGCGTGGGTTGCCATTTCCTATTCCAGGGGATTGTCTTGACCCAGGGATGGAGCCAGCATCTCTTGAGTCTCCTGCACTGGCATTTTCTTACACTCAGATTATCCGCTTTTAGGAATATACAGCTTGTATATGAATGCCAGGTAGAATGTATACACAGGATGTTAATAGCATCATTATTTATAACGGCCAAAAAAAAAAAAAAAAAAGCCAAATGTCCATTAACAGGAAGCTGGATGAATAGTTTGTGGTTTAAATAAGCAATATATCTGAGTGAAACTGAGTGAACCACAGTTACAGGCATCGGCATGGTTTACCCTCAAAGCTTTATAATAGGTTGAGAAAAAGATATCAAAATATAGAAGACTGGAAGCTGTGTAATTTTGTTGTTTTAAACATCAAAAACAAAAATTAAAAACAGAAAATGTATGATTTAGGCATATTTACACATGTTAAAATATTTTAAGAGGAGGGAAATGATGAACTCAAAATTCTGAATTGTTACCTCTGAATAAAGGGAGAAAAAAATCGTTGGAACTGGACACAGGAAGCTTTAAGTATATTAGCAGTTTTGTACTTTTAAAATATAGTAGTAGTTTATATGTAACTTTGTTCTGTATTTTTCAAGTCTCCTGTAAATGTGTTACCATACTTTCATAATTTAAAAAATAAGAAAGAAAAATATAGTAGTTTAAAAACTTTTTAAGTTGTTCTTTTAATTACGTATATGATATTTTTATTGTCTTCTCTATAACATATGTGATATTGGAAATGAAAGAAAATGGAATTAAGTAATACAAGAAGACCAGAAATGATTTTAAATGGTTTTTAATTTATTGGAGTTAGTCCATAGAAATCAATCTAAAATGATTGTTGAACTTCAGATATAGGTTTCATCAACATATTGGCCAAGTTATAGTCATCTGCAGGCTTGAGTGGGGATGGACTATCCATTTTCAAGATGGCTCATTAACTTGCTAAATTTGTGCTGGCTCTTGGCAGAAGGCTTCAGTTCCTCACCACTTGGATCTCTACATAGAGTTTCTGGAGGGTCCTTGAAATGTGGTGATTAGCTTCCCCCAGCATAAGTGATCCAAGGGAAAGAAATGAAAAAGCTGCAATGTTATTTAAAACATAGCTTCTGATTTTGCATGTGGTCATTTCTGCAGTATCTTGTTGGCTTAATGGATTAGTCTAATCCCATATGGTATGGGATTATAAAGGGTATAAATACTAGGATATCATTAGGTCTTATCATAATAGATTGCTAACCGAGTTGGGACCTGGTACTTTATCAGTCAAAAGTCCTATAAAAGAGGTCTGGTCCATTTATTTATTTATTTATTTTTTTAGAAGATACTTCTGATTCTATGTAATACAGATCATTTTTATCTGGGAGGAGGAACTTCACTCAATTCCATCCAATATTCCTCAAGCTTCAAATAAACTTAGATGAGTGTGAGAGTAGGAGACATGATGTTTATCTGTGCCAGCTACAGAATCTGATGCCCAGTTCAGTTCAGTTCAGTTGCTCAGTCGTGTCCGACTCTTTGTGACCCCATGAATTGCAGCAGGCCAGGCCTCCCTATCCATCACCAACTCCCGGAGTTCACTCAGACTCACGTCCATCGAGTCAGTGATGCCATCCAGCCATCTCATCCTCTGTCGTTCCCTTCTCCTCCTGCCCCTAATCCCTCCAAGCATCAGAGTCTTTTCCAATGAGTCAACTCTTCGCATGAGGTGGCCAAAGTACTGATGCCCAAGGACATACCTATTCAAAATACTCAGTTATAAACTGATTTTATCATCCCTCTCCTGCTTAAAACCTTTCAATAATTTCTCCATTATCTCTTTTTGTGATTAGCTATTATGGCACAGCAAACTATCCCAGTTTAGTGACTTAAAGCACTAACTAATAAAACAATTTATTATTATTTCTCATGGTTTTGAAATTTAACTGGGCTTAGTTATATGGTTCTTCCTGGGGGTTTCTCATACAGATAACAACTGGAGCTGGAGTCATATGAAGGATCAGTGTCAGTCACATGGAGGACTGGACCTCAAAGATGACCACATACATGAATATATTTGGAGCTATTATTGGCTGAGACCTTAGTTGGTTCTGTTAACTACCATGTCAACACAAGGCCTTTCTACATGGCTTGGACCTCTTATAGCCTGAAAGTACCAGGTTAGAAGGACTTTCATTGATGATCAAAACTCCTTAAGGGCAAAACAGAAGTGGCTAGTTTGTCTTAGAACAGGTTGAGGAATGACATGCCATTTATACCATATTCTATTGGTCAAGCATGGGTTTGCATTCCCAGCATCTGGAACATTAAGCACTCAATAATGCTTGTTGAATACATTAACATATTTATTCATAAACATTTTGATAAATATAGCAGCTGCATTTAATTTCATAATAATACCTTACAGGTGCAGAAGACCTGGATTTTAATTTTACATCTTTAATGTTTTATTTTAAGGAAGCAGTTTTACTCTACCCTCCTTGGATCTGTATTTCTGTTTTCCAGTGAAGATTTTGTATGAAGCGGACTCTAATGTATGTTATATAATTCTTTTGTTGGTTGGTATACTGTAATAGCAAGAAAATGGGTCAAAAGACCCACTGAAAAATGCTTACTATTCTCATATTAAAACCTTAGGGACTCTTTAGGGTGGCCATCTTCTTGCCTTATTGCACCAGAGGAATCATTTTTAAGCAAGCTTTGGAAAAATATACTATCATGAAACCAGTCTGGAAATGGAGACCTTGCAGATTATTTTCACTCTGATATTTAGTATTGGCTACTAGAAACAACTTATTTCCAAAATGGAAGTGGACACCTGCTGGGCTCTCCTTGAAAATATGCACAAATGGAATGTATTTATAGAGTCATTACCTAATATTTTCAACTAAATAATTTTATTCAAAGTGTAGTAATTTGTTAAATTTTGCAAGCTTAACCTCCATGGAGTTTTAGAAGAAAGAACACTTTGCCTGAAGTATTTTACATGGGAACTGACATGTATATGAAAAATTAGCAGGGAAAAATCTGAGTATCAAAGGACACATTCTTTCAGGATATATTTAAAAAATTAGTAGAGCTTGATAACTGCTGTATATTTCTAATTCCTTTTTGTTCTAAGAGTTAATTTGAGTTCAATAAGGAGGTGTGATTTTATATATATATATATATATATATATATACACACACACACACACACACACATACATACATATGTATATAGACATCAAGACACCAGAATTTAAGCTAAATCAAGAACAGAAGAGGCACTATAGGTCAATACATAAATATGTTCTATGGAAGAGACTGCTCTAAGTTTTAGAAACTATTTTATTAAAAGAAAAAAAAGAATAAAATAACAAAGAACGATTACGAACAGAAAGAACACAGTTCAGATAACCTGAAATCCCTCAAGATATCTGATTTTGTTCATTGGTTGGAGTTAAAAACTCAGACTAGAGGAAAGATTTATTCCTTATCTTCATATTTCATGGTGTGAAGTGGGAAGAATAGAGAAAAATCTCATTTCATAGAAAATTCTACTCAAAACACAGTGCATAACATCCAAAGCTCTCTCTCTCTCTTTTTTTTTTCCCCCTCACTTCCTGCTTCTTTCCGTTTCATAGATCCACCTTAGTTGCTTAGGGAAGAATGGAGGCGTAAGCTTCTACTGTACTTGAAGGGAGGATCCAGAGTTAGATCAGGAGCAAAATGGAGACACCAACCTGAGGTCTAGGTTAAGATGAAGTAAATAAGGTAAGGGGCTTCCAAGGTAGCACTAATAGTAAAGAACCCATCTGCCAGTACAGGAGTCATAAGAGACATGGGTTCTAACCCTGGGTTGAGAAGATCCCCTGAAGGAGGGCATGGCAACCTACTCCAGTATTTTTGCCTGTAGAATCCCATGGACAGAAGAGCCTAGCTGGCTACAGTTCATAGGGTTGCCAAGAGTCAGGCAGGAGTGAAGTAATTTAGCATACACACAGGCACCCTAAACTAAGTTGTAGACAGAAAAAGAATAGCATGTCTCAAATCTGGGATCGATCCAAGAAAACAGGGGTGTCAGGAGAAAGTGGTTGTTTCATTCTGAGCCAGAAGACTCCTGAGACAAATTCAAGTGGACAATACTTTCATGCTGTGGTGAGAAAAGCCAGCCCCTGCCCTCAGGCAGTACTTGAAATTACATGATTCTACCAACTTCCCTGGTGGCTCAGACAGTAAAGCGTCTGCCTGCAATGTGGGAGACCTGGGTTTGATCCCTGGGTTGGGAAGATCTCCTGGACAAGGAAATGGCAACCTACTCCAGTACTCTTGCCTGGAAAATCCCATGGATGGAGGAGCCTGGTAGGCTGCAGTCCATGAGGTCACAAAGAGTCGGACACGACTGAGTGACTTCACTCTGCTCTCTGCTACCAGAGTAAGGAACCTGGGTGTGTGGAGTGGCCAGGGAGGGAACACAGGGTTAAGATTCCCAATAAGACTCCTAGGCTGGAAGCTCTCTGAGACGGTATGAATGCTTTAAGTCAGTGGAGCTATCTTTCCTACCTCATAATGTTGTCTGGGCATCCAGATACCCATCCCCATGCATGTTTGCTGCAATGCCAGCCCAGACAGTGGACTAATTGGTTAGACAGTTAGTTGGGCTCTCAAATCAGACAGACCCATCTCATGGAGTTGAGATAGGAATTAAATAAAATAATGTACAGCAATCCTTAAGCTTGGTGCCTAGCACATACAATCACATAATAAATGGCAGCTAATTATAACGTTATCTTCAGTGCCTGGTAGTGTCATAATAGATGCTCAATAATTTTCAGTGGAATGATGTAAATGCATACATATGATCTACAGATACAGGTTATGAAGTGACTCCACTGAATCATTTCTGTAGCTTACCAGTTAGTTGATTTATTCTTCAACTTTCAACAATGTTCTCTAGAGGACATAAACCTACCAGTGCTTTTCCAGCTTTTGTAGTTTCTTTATATCCTTAAATGCAAAGAAACAATGTTTGTTTTGTAGAAGTATTCAGAAGTTACTAGCTCAGGAAAGCACTTTACTCATAAATTCAGTGTTATCAGAGAATTACCAAACTATTTAATGCAGAAGCTCATCTGATTCTGGTGGGTGGTTGTTTAGTCTCTAAGTCATGTCCAACTTTTTATGACCCCATGGACTGTAGCTTGTCAATCTCCTCTGTCCATGGAATTTCCCAGGCCAGAATACTGGAGACGATGGCCTTTCCCTTCTATAGGGGATCTTTCTGACCCACGGATTGAACCTGGGTTTCCTGCTTGGCAGGTGGATTCTTTACCACTGAGTCACCTGAGAAGCCCTCATCTAACTACCATTTATTCAGCAGTAATTTTTTGCCTGGGACTGGACTTAAGAGCTCTATGTAGATGGTCAATTTAATATCAGATCATCATTATGAAACAGCTATGCTTACCCTCATTTTCACAGAAGAAAATGAAACTTTGGAAAGGTTGAATAACTTGTTCATGGTTTCTCTAAAGTAAACATATGAGGATTAAAATCCCCAAAACCAAAGTTCTGCTCTTTACCACTTCCATGGAGAGATTTTTTTTTCATAGTGTATTGGTCTTTGCTGCAAAGCCACTAACTTCTGTACCATGGAAGAGGAGATATTTTTTCTAAGATATTTAATTTACCATTGGAATGAACTTGACAGTTAGAAGACCTAAGCCCAGAAAGTCTTATTTCTGATAAACATAAAGAGGGTTGAAAACACAAGGGAAAATCTGTGACTAAGGGCTGTGTGGGTTCTTTGCTACATTAACCTAATGGATACTAAGAGAAATAATGCTTTCAGGAGAGTTACCACAGTCTCTTTACTTTCTCAAATACAATACCATCAATTCCTTGATCTAGAAAAAGACTGCTACTGTTCCTTTTCTCCCTACAATAAGTCATCCAATTGCTGCAGTCCCAACTTCTCTCTAATTTAGACAATTGTCAAAATTGCCAAAGCATCCATTATTTTCTTTTATCCTAAAATGTACCATGTACATTAGGTAGGGCAGCTCTTCACTAACTCCACATAACAATGAGGAAATTCAGGAACGGGGAGGGAGCCCAACTTAGTCTATGTCACATTGAACATTAGTGACCAAGTCAGACTGAGAATTGAATTCTACCCCTGGATACTTCCTTCTCAGTACTAGACCCCACACTATTTCACTTGAATTGAAATATCTAAGCATTCAGCAGCAATGACTGAAATGCTAAAAAGATCCAATTAGTTGCTCTCTGATACATGATACATTTTTGAAAGGTTTCACCTTGGTTGATGGATTCATTAATTTTAGAACATCTTATTTGCTTTCTGCTAATGGAATTTTCAGCAGGTTAGTTAGCTTTTCTAAGCTTCATGTATGGTTTAAGTGTCATTTTATGTAAAGATATTTACTGCATGGAATATTGGTCTAATTAATTCTTGAGAGCAACTAATTGCTCTAAGTTATTTTTGTCTGTAGTTACAGTATAAGCCTTAACAATGTCCTTCAGATTTTTTGTAATTATAGGTGCCCACATGTGTGAATTTAGGTGCATATGTATCCAGACATAGGTTCAGAATACTTGATTTGCTTTGTTGAAATTAAGGCATGTGTTTCAATTTTTTTCAAGTGATACATTTCTCTATAACTGTTCCAGCTTTAGGTACTACTGGGCTTCCCTAGTAGTGCACTTGATAAAGAATCTGCCTGCAATGCAGGAAACCTGGGTTCAACCCCTGGGTTGGGAAGAACCCTTGGAGAAGGAAATGACAAACTATTCCAGTATTCTTGCCTGAAGAATTCCAAGGACAGAGAAGCCTGGCAGGCTACAGTCCATGGGATTCCAAAGTCAGACACGACTGTGCAACTTTCACTTTCTTTCACCTTCTAGGAATCATTGTACAAAAGCTCGATTACAATGTATCTAGGGAATCCTTCTGTAGTGGAGAAATATGAGAAGTAGCATGCCTAGAGAACACACAGAAAAACTCATAGAGGCCAGGCTTCCAAATCCAGGACAGTACATCCAAGGGATAGGTGCAAACAGAGATCCATTAGATGCAGCTTTCTTCATCCAGGGCTTCCCTGATAGCTCAGTTGGTAAAGAATCCCCTTGCAGGGCAGGAGACCCCTGTTTGATTCCTGAGTTGGGAAGATCCTCTGGAGAAGGGAAAGTCTACCCACTCCAGTATTCTGGCCTGGAAAACTCCATGGACTGTATAGTTTATGGGTCCAAAGAATCGGACATGATTGAGTGACTTTCACTTTCTTCATCCAAGAGGATAGATTGAGTATAAATGTCAATTCAGGCTTCTTTGGTGGCTCAGATGGCAAAGAATCTGCCTGTGATGCAGGAGACCTGGATTCGATCTCTGGGTTGGGAAGATACCCTGAAGAAGGGAATGGTTAACCACTCTAGTATTCTTGCTTGGAGAATTCCATGGACAGAGGAGCCTGGCAGGCTACAGTCCATGGAGTCACAAAGGGTCAGACACAACCAAGTGACCAACACAATACATTGGGATCTGCAGTGGTTTTAGACACAAGGAATTTGTACTGAATTCAGAGGATCTGAAATAATGTAAGAAAATGCGAGCGGTCTTGGGGAAAAGACTTATCAGTCATAAGGGATAGACCTCCAAAACTGAAATTAGAATCTCAGCTGAATTCAGATGCAAATCATGAAGCAAAAATTGAAAATCAGTCGATCCTAAATATAGTCCAGTGGTCAAAGCAATGGTAATTTGTCTTAAGGGCAATCTGAAGATTTATTGCAAATTCTTTTAGGCTCAAAGCTTGAAGAGTACATTTGGATTGCCTAAAAATGGCTGTCTGGGGAGGCCTTACAAATAGCTGTGAAAAGAAGAGAAGCAAAAGGCAAAGGAGAAAAGGAAAGATATAAGCATCTGAATGCAGAGTTCCAAAGAATAGAAAGGAGAGATAAGAAAGCCTTCCTCAGCGATCAGTGCAAAGAAATAGAAGAAAAAAACAGAATGGGAAAGACTAGAGATCTCTTCAAGAAAATTAGAGATACTAAGGGAACATTTCATGCAAAGATGGGCTCGATAAAGGACAGAAATGGTATGGACCTAACAGAAATAGAAGATATTAAGAAGAGGTGGGAAGAATACACAGAAGAACTGTACAAAAAAGATCTTCACGACCAAGATAATCACGATGGTGTTTTCACTCACCTAGAGCCAGACATCCTGGAATGTGAAATCAAGTGGGCCTTAGAAAGCATCACTACGAACAAAGCTAGAGGAAGTGATGGAATTCCAGTTGAGCTATTTCAAATTCTGAAAGATGATGCTGTGACAGTGCTGCACTCAATATGCCAGCAAATTTGGAGAACTCAGCAGTGGCCACAGGACTGGAAAAGGTCAGTTTTCATTCCAATCCCAAAGAAAGGCAATGCCAAAGAATGCTCAAAGTACGGCACAATTGCACTCATCACACACGCTAGTAAAGTCATGCTCAAAATTCTCCAAGCCAGGCTTCAGCAATACGTGAACCATGAACTTCCAGATGTTCAAGCTGGTTTTAGAAAAGGCAGAGGAACCAAAGATCAAATTGCCAACATCCACTGGATCATGGAAAAAGCAAGAGAGTTCCAGAAAAACTTCTATTTCTGCTTTATTGACTATGCCAAAGCCTTTGACTGTGTGGATCACAATAAACTGTGGAAAATTCTGAAAGAGACAGGACTGCAAGACCACCTGACCTGCCTCTTGAGAAATCTGTATGCAAGTCAAGAAGCAACAGTGAGAACTGGACATGGAACAACAGACTGGTTTCAAATAGGAAAAGGAGTACGTCAAGGCTGTATATTGTCACCCTGCTTATTTAACTTATATGCAGAGTACATCATGAGAAATGCTGGGCTGGAAGAAGCACAAGCTAGAATCAAGACTGCCAGGAGAAATATCAATAACCTCAGATATGCAGATGACACCACCCTTATGGCAGAAAGTGAAGAGGAACTAAAAAGCCTCTTGATGAAAGTGAAAGTGGAGAGCGAAAAAAGTTGGCTTGAAGCTCAACATTCAGAAAACGAAGATCATGGCATCTGTTCCCATCACTTCATGGCAAATAGATGGTGAAACAATGGAAACAGTGTCAGACTTTATTTTTTTGGGCTCCAAAATCACTGCAGATGATGATTGCAGCCATGAAATGAAAAGACACTTACTTTTTGGAAGGAAAGTTATAACCAACCTAGATAGCATATTCAAAAGCAGAGACATTACTTTGCCAACAAAAGTTCGTCTAGTCAAGGCTATGGTTTTTCCAGTGGTCATGTATGGATGTGAGAATTGGAGTGTGAAGAAAGCTGAGCACCGAAAAATTGATGCTTTTGAACTGTGGTGTTGGAGAAGACTCTTGAGAGTCCCTTGGACTGCAAGGAGATCCAACCAGTCCATTCTAAAGGAGATTAGTCCTGGGATTTCTTTGGAAGGACTGATGCTAAAGCTCAAACTCCAATATTTTGGCCACCTCATGTGAAGAGTTGACTCATTGGAAAAGACTCTGATGCTGGGAGGGATTGTGGGCAGGAGGAGAAGGGCATGACAAAGGATGAGATGGCTGGATGGCATCACCAACTCGATGGACATGAGTTTGAATGAACTCTGGGAGTTGGTGAATGACAGGGAGGCTTGGCATGCTGCGATTCATGGGGTTTCAAAGAGTCGGACACGACTGAGCTACTGAACTCAACTGAACTGAACTGAAGATAGTTTATAGAGCTACTAAAACACTGGATACCTTTGTTAAGGTTGGTCTTGATTCTGAGATGGAAAAAATAATTGTGGATAAAGTGGTATTTTGAAACTGCCACATTCTCTACAGCTTCAGGCACTTGACACAGGTCTTTCTTTCCTTACAAAACACTCATTTGCTTTTTCCTTCATTCTTTCCCCCAGCTTGTTCCCAGTTATCATTAAAGTCTACCTTAAATATCACTTTCTAGGAAGATCTTTCCTGAAGTCCTGTCTAAATAATGTTCTTCTGCTGTGCATTCCCATAGCAAATAGACTCTTTGTACTTTATTGCAATTATTTACTCTATCAGTTCAGTTCAGTCTCTCAGTCATGTCCCACTCTTTGTGACCCCATGGACTGCAACATACCAGGCTTTCCTGTCTATCAGCAGCTCCTGGAGCTTGCTCAAACTCATTTCCATCCAGTCTGTGATGCCATCCAATCATCTAATCCTTGGTTGTCCCGTTCTCCTCTTGCCTTCAATGTTTCCCAACATCAGGGTCTTTTTCAGTGATTCAGTTTTTTGCATCAGGTGGCCAGAATATTGGAGTGTTTACTCTATACCTATTAATATTTTTCCCTCTGGGCTATGGGATCAGAAAAGGAAGAGACTACAGTTTTCTTGCTTACTGCTATGACACAATCCTTACCATTGGGTCTGGCCTGAGTCTGAGCCATCTGACAGTCGTAAGTTAAGAGACTTTTCTAATGCTACGTGGCTATAATTATCAGAGCTGAGGCTATAACCCAGGTTTTCTGACTTATCTACTTAATTTCAGTCTGGAGAGCAAAAAGAATTCTCCAGTAGAAGATGGGTGTTCTAAACCTAGAATACCATTTGGCTTGCAAGAAAAGCAATGAATTCAGACTTATATTCTTTGGTAACTGAGAAGTTATCATCTTGAGATATAGTGCTCTCATGACCCTTTCTTTCAGAATTTTCCACAGTTTATTGCGATCCACACAGTCAAAGGCTTTGGCATAGCCCGTAAAGCAGAAATAGATGTTTTTCTGGAACTCTCTTGCTTTTTCAAAGATCTAGAGGATGTTGGCATTTGATCTCTGGTTCCTCTGCCTTTTCTAAAACCAGCTTGAACATCTGGAAGTTCATGGTTCACGTATTGCTGAAGCCTGGCTTGGAGAATTTTGAGCATGACTTTACTAGCGTGTGTGATGAGTGCAATTGTGCCGTACTTTGAGCATTCTTTGGCATTGCCTTTCTTTGGGATTGGAATGAAAACTGATCTTTTCCAGTCCTATGGCCACTGCTGAGTTCTCCAACTTTGCTGGCATATTGAGTGCAGCACTTTCACAGCATCATCTTTCAGAATTTGAAATAGCTCAACTGGAATTCCATCACTTCCTCTAGCTTTGTTCGTAGTGATGCTTTCTAAGGCCCACTTGATTTCACATTCCAGGATGTCTGGCTCTAGGTGAGTGAAAACACCATCGTGATTATCTTGGTCGTGAAGATCTTTTTTGTACAGTTCTTCTGTGTATTCTTCCCACCTCTTCTTAATATCTTCTGTTTCTGTTAGGTCCATACCATTTCTGTCCTTTATCGAGCCCATCTTTGCATGAAATGTTCCCTTAGTATCTCTAATTTTCTTGAAGAGATCTCTAGTCTTTCCCATTCTGTTTTTTTTTCCTTCTATTTCTTTGCACTGATCGCTGAGGAAGGCTTTCTTATCTCTCCTTTCTATTCTTTGGAACTCTGCATTCAGATGCTTATATCATTCCTTCTCTCCTTTGCTTTTTGCTTCTCTTCTTTTCACAGCTATTTGTAAGGCCTCCTCAGACAGCCATTTTGCTTTTTTGCATTTCTTTTCCATGGGGATGGTCTTGATCCTTGTCTCCTGTACAATGTCATGAAACTCTGTCCATAATTCATTAGGCACTCTATCTATCAGATCTAGTCCCTTAAATCTACTTCTCACTTCCACTGTATAATCATAAGGGATTTGATTTAGTTCATACCTGAATGGTCTAGTAGTTTACCCTTCTTTTTTCAATTTAAGACTGAATTTGGCCATAGGAGTTCATGATCTGAACCACAGTCAGCTCCCAGTCTTGTTTTTGTTAACTGTATAGAGCTTCTCCATCTTTGGCTGCAAAGAATACAATAAATATGATTTCAGTGTTGACCATCTGGTGATGTCCATGTATAGAGTCTTCTGTTGTGTTGTTGGAGGAGGGTGTTTGCTATGACCAGTGCATTTTCTGGCAAAACTATATTAGTCTTTGCCCTGCTTCATTCTGTATTCCAAAGCCAAATTTGCCTGTTACTCCAGGTGTTTCTTGACTTCCTACTTTTGCATTCCAGTCCCCTATAATGAAAAGGACATCTTTTTTGGATGTTAGTTCTAAAAGGTCTTGCAGGTCTTCATAGAACCATCCAACTTCAGCTTCTTCAGTGTTACTGGTTGGGGCAACGACTTGGATTACTGTGATATTGAATGGTTTGCCTTGGAAACCAACAGAGATCATTCTGTTGTTTTTGAGATTGCATCCAAGCACTGCATTTTGGACTCTTGTTGACCATGATGGCTACTCCATTTCTTCCAAGGAATTCCTGCCTGCAGTAGTAGATATAATGGTCATCTGAGTTAAATTCACCCATTCCAGTCCATATGAGTTCTCTGATTCCTAGAATGTCAACGTTCACTCTTGCCGTCTCCTGTTTGACCACTTCCAATTTGCCTTGATTCATGGACCTGACACTCCAGGTTCCTATGCAATGTTGCTCTTTACAGCATCGGACCTTGCTTCTATCACCAGTCACATCCACAACTGAGTATTGTTTTTGCTTTGGCTCCATTCCTTCATTCTTTCTGGAGTTATTTCTCCACTGATCTCCAGCAGCATATTTAGCCCCTACTGACCTGGGGAGTTCCTCTTTCAGTATCCTATCATTTTGCCTTTTCATATTGTTCATGGGGTTCTCAAGGCAAGAATACTGAAGTGATTTGCCATTCCCTTCTCCAGTGGACCACATTCTGTCAGACCTCTCCACCATGACCCGCCTGTCTTGGGTGGCCCCATGGGTATGGCTTAGTTTCATTGATTAGAGAAGGCTGTGGTCCTAGTGTAATTAGATTGAGTAGTTTTCTTTGATTATGGTTTCAGTGTGTCTGTCCTCTGATGCCCTCTTGCAAACTGTGGAAAATTCTGAAAGAGATGGGAATATCAGACCATCTGACCTGCCTCTTGAGAAACCTATATGCAGGTCATGAAGCAACAGTTAGAACTGGACATGGAACAACAGACTGGTTCCAAATAGGGAAAGGAGTATGTCAAGGCTGCATATTGTCAACCTGCTTATTTAACTTCTATGCAGAGTACATCATGAGAAACGCTGGGCTGGAAGAAACACAACCTGGAATCAAGATTGCCAGGAGAAATATTAATAACCTCAGATATGCAGAAGACACCACCCTTATGGCAGAAAGTGAAGAAGAACTAAAGAGCCTCTTGATGAAAGTGAAAGAGGAGAGTGAAAAAGTTGGCTTAAAGCTCAACATTCAGAAAATGAAGATCATGGCATCTGGTCCCATCACTTCATGCCAAGTAGATGGGGAAACAGTGGAAACAGAGGCTGACTTCATTTTTCTGGGCTCCAAAATCACTGCAGATGGTGACTGCAGCCATGGAATTAAAAGACGCTTACTTCTTGGAAGGAAAGTTATGACCAACTTAGATAGCATGTTGAAAAGCAGAGACATTACTTTGCCAACAAAGGTCCTTCTAGTCAAGGCTATGGTTTTTCCAGTGGTCATACATGGATGTGAGAGTTGGAGTGTGAAGAAAGCTGAGCACCAAGAATTGATGCTTTTGAACTGTGGTATTGAGAAGACTCTTGAGAGTCCCTTTGACTGCAAGGAGACTCAACCAGTCCATTCTGAAGGAGATCAGCCCTGGGATTTCTTTGGAAGGATGATGCTAAAGCTGAAACTCCAGTACTTTGGCTACTTCATGCGAAGAGTTGACTCATTGGAAAAGACTCTGACACTGGGAGGATTGGGGCAGGAGGAGAAGGGGATGACAGAGGATGAGATGGCCAGATGGCATCACTGACTCGATGGACGTGAGTCTGAGTGAACTCCAGGAATTGGTGATGGACAGTGAAGCCTGACATGCTACGATTCATGGGGTCACAAATAGTCAGACACGACTGAGTGACTGAACTGAACTGACCCTTTCTAGTTCAGGAACTGATATGAAAATGTAGTCAGATCAATGCTGTAAAAGTGCTGTTAGGAGCATATGGATGTCATTAACATTATCCTTTACAAAGTTCTTTACATCTGGTTCGTATTCCAAGGCCAAATTTGCCTGTTACTCCAGGTGTTTCTTGACTTCCTACTTTTGCATTCTGGTCCCCTATAATGTAAAGGACATATTTTTTTGGGTGTTAGTTCTAAAAGGTCTTGTAGGTCTTCATAGAACCATTCAACTTCGGCTTCTTCAGCATTACTGGTTGGGGCAACGACTTGGATTACTGTGATATTGAATGGTTTGCCTTGGAAACCAACAGAGATCATTCTGTTGGTTTTGAGATTGCATCCAAATACTGCATTTCAGAATCTTTTGTTGACCTTGAGGGCTCCTCCATTTCTTCTAAGGGATTCCTGCCCACAGTAGTAGATATAGTGGTCATCTGAGTTAAACTCACCCATTCCAGTCCATTTTAGTTCACTGATTCCTAGAATGTCGACATTCACTCTTGCCATCTCCTGTTTGATCACTTCCAATTTGCCTTGATTCATGGACCTGACACTCCAGGTTCCTATGCAATATTGCTCTTTACAGCATCAGACCTTGCTTCTATCACCAGTCACATCCACAACTGAGTATTGTTTTTGCTTTGTCTCCATCCTTCATTCTTCTGGAGTTATTTCTCCACTGATCTCCAGCAGCATATTTAGCCCCTACTGACCTGGGAGTTCCTCTTTCAGTATCCTATCATTTTGCCTTTTCATATTGTTGCAGCATATTGGGCACCTACTGACCCTGGGAGTTCCTCTTTCAGTATCCTATCATTTTGCCTTTTCATATTGTTCATGGGGTTCTCAAGGCAAGAATACTGAAGTGATTTGCCATTCCCTTCTCAGTGGACCACATTCTGTCAGACCTCCACCATGACCCACCTGTCTTGGGTGGCCCCATGGGTATGGCTTAGTTTCATTGAGTTAGAAAAGGCTGTGGTCCTAGTGTAATTAGACTGAGTAGTTTTCTTTGATTATGGTTTCAGTGTGTCTGTCCTCTGATGCCCTCTTGCAAACTGTGGAAAATTCTGAAAGAGATGGGAATATCAGACCATCTGACCTGCCTCTTGAGAAACCTATATGCAGGTCATGAAGCAACAGTTAGAACTGGACATGGAACAACAGACTGGTTCCAAATAGGAAAGGAGTATGTCAAGGCTGCATATTGTCACCCTGCTTATTTAACTTCTATGCAGAGTACATCATGAGAAACGCTGGGCTGGAAGAAACACAACCTGGAATCAAGATTGCCAGGAGAAATATTAATAACCTCAGATATGCAGAAGACACCACCCTTATGGCAGAAAGTGAAGAAGAACTAAAGAGCCTCTTGATGAAAGTGAAAGAGGAGAGTGAAAAAGTTGGCTTAAAGCTCAACATTCAGAAAATGAAGATCATGGCATCTGGTCCCATCACTTCATGCCAAGTAGATGGGGAAACAGTGGAAACAGAGGCTGACTTCATTTTTCTGGGCTCCAAAATCACTGCAGATGGTGACTGCAGCCATGGAATTAAAAGACGCTTACTTCTTGGAAGGAAAGTTATGACCAACTTAGATAGCATGTTGAAAAGCAGAGACATTACTTTGCCAACAAAGGTCCTTCTAGTCAAGGCTATGGTTTTTCCAGTGGTCATACATGGATGTGAGAGTTGGAGTGTGAAGAAAGCTGAGCACCGAAGAATTGATGCTTTTGAACTGTGGTATTGGAGAAGACTCTTGAGAGTCCCTTTGACTGCAAGGAGACCCAACCAGTCCATTCTGAAGGAGATCAGCCCTGGGATTTCTTTGGAAGGGATGATGCTAAAGCTGAAACTCCAGTACTTTGGCTACTTCATGCGAAGAGTTGACTCATTGGAAAAGACTCTGACACTGGGAGGGATTGGGGGCAGGAGGAGAAGGGGATGACAGAGGATGAGATGGCCAGATGGCATCACTGACTCGATGGACGTGAGTCTGAGTGAACTCCAGGAATTGGTGATGGACAGTGAAGCCTGACATGCTACGATTCATGGGATCACAAAGAGTCAGACACGACTGAGTGACTGAACTGAACTGACCCTTTCTAGTTCAGGGAACTGATATGAAAATGTAGTCAGATCAATGCTGTAAAAGTGCTGTTAGGAGCATATGGATGTCATTAACATTATCCTTTACAAAGTTCTTTACATCTGGTTCGTATTCCAAGGCCAAATTTGCCTGTTACTCCAGGTGTTTCTTGACTTCCTACTTTTGCATTCTGGTCCCCTATAATGTAAAGGACATATTTTTTTGGGTGTTAGTTCTAAAAGGTCTTGTAGGTCTTCATAGAACCATTCAACTTCGGCTTCTTCAGCATTACTGGTTGGGGCAACGACTTGGATTACTGTGATATTGAATGGTTTGCCTTGGAAACCAACAGAGATCATTCTGTTGGTTTTGAGATTGCATCCAAATACTGCATTTCAGAATCTTTTGTTGACCTTGAGGGCTCCTCCATTTCTTCTAAGGGATTCCTGCCCACAGTAGTAGATATAGTGGTCATCTGAGTTAAACTCACCCATTCCAGTCCATTTTAGTTCACTGATTCCTAGAATGTCGACATTCACTCTTGCCATCTCCTGTTTGATCACTTCCAATTTGCCTTGATTCATGGACCTGACACTCCAGGTTCCTATGCAATATTGCTCTTTACAGCATCAGACCTTGCTTCTATCACCAGTCACATCCACAACTGAGTATTGTTTTTGCTTTGGCTCCATCCCTTCATTCTTCTGGAGTTATTTCTCCACTGATCTCCAGCAGCATATTTAGCCCCTACTGACCTGGGGAGTTCCTCTTTCAGTATCCTATCATTTTGCCTTTTCATATTGTTCATGGGGTTCTCAAGGCAAGAATACTGAAGTGATTTGCCATTCCCTTCTCCAGTGGACTACATTCTGTCAGACCTCTCCACCATGATCTGCCCATCTTGGGTGGCCCCACGGACATGGCTTAGTTTCGTTGAGTTAAACAAGGCCGTGATCCTAGTGTGATTAGATTGAGTAGTTTTCTGTGATTATGGTTTCAGTATGTCTGCCCTCTGATGCCCTCTTGCAATACCTACCGTCTTACTTGGGTTTCTCTTACCTTGGACGTGGGATATCTCTTCACAGCTGCTCCAGCAAAGTACAGCTGCTGCTCTTTACCTTGGATGAGGGTTATCTCCTCACCGCCGCCCCTCCTGACCTTGAACGTGGAATAGCTCCTCTAGGCCCTCCTGTGCCCGCACTGCCACCGCTCTTTGGAGGTAAGGTTGCTCTTCTCGGGTGCCACCCCTGGCCTCGGGCTTGGGGTAGCTCCTCCCGGCCGCTGCCCTGACCTCCGACGTGGGGTAGCTCCTCTTGGCTGCCGCCCCTCGGGAATGGGGCACTGGATATTGCAAACACCCTCTTCAAACAACACAAGAGAAGACTCTACACATGGACATCACCAGATGGTCAACACTGAAATCAGATTGATTATATTCTTTGCAGCCAAAGATGGAGGAGCTCTATACAGTCAGCAAAAACAAGACCAGGAGCTGACTGTGGCTCAGATCATGAACTCCTTATGGCCAAATTCAGACCTAAATAGAAGAAAGTAGGGAAAACCACTAGACCATTCAGGTATGACCTAAATCAAATCCCTTATGATTATACAGTGGAAGTGAGAAGTAGATTTAAGGGACTAGGTCTGATAGATAGAGTACCTGATGAACCATGGACGGAGGTTCATGACACTGTACAAGAAACAGGGATCAAGACCATCTCCATTGAAAAGAAATGCAAAAAAGCAAAATGGCTGTCTGGGGAGCCCTTACAAATAGCTGTGAAAAGAAGAGAAGCATAAAGCAAAGGATAAAAAGAAAGATATAAGCATCTGAATGCAGAGTTCCCAAGAATAGCAAGAAGAGATAAGAAAGCCTTCTTCAATGACCAATGCAAAGAAATAGAGGAAAACAATAGAATTGAAAAACTAGAGACCTCTTCAAGAAAATAGAGATACTAAGGGAACATTTCATGCAAAGATGGGCTGGATAAAGGACAGAAATGGTAGGGACCTAACAGAAACAGAAGATATTAAGAAGAGGTGGCAGGAATACACAGAAGAACTGTACAAAAAAGGTTTTCATGACCAATATAATCACAATAATGTGATCATTCACCTAGAGCCAGACATCCTGGAATGTGAAGTCAAGTGGGCCTTAGAAAGCATCACTACAAACAAAGCTAGTGAAGGTGATGGAATTCCAGTTGAGCTATTTCAAATCCTGAAAGACGATGCTGTGAAAGTGCTACACTCAATATGCCAGCAAATTTGGAGAACTCAGCAGTGGCCACAGGACTGGAAAAGGTCAGTTTTCATTCCAATCCCAAAGAAAGGCAATGCCAAAGAATGCTCAAAGTATGGCCCAATTGCACTCATCTCCCACGCTAGTAAAGTCATGCTCAAAATTCTCCAAGCCAGGCTTCAGCAGTACGTGAACCATGAACTTTCAGGTGTTCAAGCTGGTTTTATAAAAGGCAGAGGAACCAGAGATTAAATTGCCAACATCCACTGGATCATGGAAAAAGCAAGAGAGTTCCAGAAAAACATCTATTTCTACTTTATTGACTATGCAAAGCCTTTGACTGTGTGGATTACAATAAACTGTGGAAAATTCTAAAAGAGATGGGAATATCAGACCATCTGACCTGCCTCTTGAGAAACCTATATGCAGGTCATGAAGCAACAGTTAGAACTGGACATGGAACAACAGACTGGTTCCAAATAGGGAAAGGAGTATGTCAAGGCTATATATTGTCACCCTGCTTATTTAACTTCTATGCAGAGTACATCATGAGAAACGCTGGGCTGGAAGAAGCACAAGCTGGAATCAAGATTGCCAGGAGAAATATCAATAACCTAAAATATGGTGATGACACCACCCTTATGGCAGAAAGTGAGGAGGAATTGAAAAGCCTCTTGATGAAAGTGAAAGTGGAGCGTGAAAAAGTTGGCTTAAAGCTCAACATTCAGAAAACGAAGATCATGGCATCTGATCCCATCACTTCATGGCAAATAGATGGGGAAATAGTGGAAACAGTGTCAGACTTTATTTTTTGGGGCTCCAAAATCACTGCAGAATGTGATTGCAGCCATGAAATTAAAAGATGCTTACTCCTTGGAAGGAAAGTTATGACCAAGCTAGATAGCATATTGAAAAGCAGAGACATTACTTTGCCAACAAAGGTCCATCTAGTCAAGGCTACGGTTTTTCCAGTGGTCATGTATGGATGTGGGAGTTGGAGTGTGAAGAACGCTGAGCACCGAAAAATTGATGCTTTTGAACTGTGGTGTTGAAGAAGACTCTTGTGAGTCCCTTGGACTGCAAGGAGCCAGTCCATTCTGAAGGAGATCAGCTCTGGGATTTCTTTGGAAGGACTCATGCTAAAGCTGAAACTCCAATACTTTGGCTACCTCATGCGAAGAGTTGACTCATTGGAAAAGACTCTGATGCTGGGAGGGATTGTGGGCAGGAGGAGAAGCGGACTACAGAGGATGAGATGGCTGGATGGCATCACTGACTCAATGTACGTGAGTCTGAGTGAACACTGGGAGTTGGTGATGGACAGGGAGGCCTCAGTTCAGTTCAGTCGCTCAGTTTGTCCGACTCTTTGCGACCCCATGAATTGCAGCACACCAGGCCTCCCTGTCCATCACCAATTCCTGGAGTTCACTCAGACTCACGTCCATCGAGTCAGTGATGCCATCCAGCCATCTCATCCTCTGTCCTCCCCTTCTCCTCCTAACCCCAATCCCTCCCAGCATCAGAGTCTTTTCCAATGAGTCAACTCTTCGCATGAGGTGGCCAAAGTATTGGAGTTTCAGCTTTAGGATCAGTCCTTCCAAAGAACACCCAGGACTGATATTCTTTGGAATCGACTGGTTGGACCTCCTTGCAGTCCAGGGGACTCTCAAGAGTCTTCTGCAACACCACAGTTCAAAAGCATCAATTCTTCAGGGCTCAGATTTCTTCACAGTCCAACTCTCACATCCATGCATAACTACTGAAAAAACCATAGCCTTGACTAGACGGACCTTTGTTGGCAAAGTAATGTCTCTGCTTTTGAATATGCTATCTAGTTAGGTCATAAGTTTCCTCCCAAGGAGTAAGCATCTTTTAATTTCATGCCTCGGTTTACTACTACCCAATTGCAGGAAGAGTTCTGAGATAGTCATTCCCTAAGGAATTAAGCACTGCTATTGGCATAATATACTGTCCCACTCAAATGAACTCACAAAGAAACCTTCCATAGTATAAGCTGGGGAAAGAGAAACAATTTCGCTTTCATTTTTTGTTTATTTAACAATGTAAATGTCCATTGACAGATGAATGAATAAAGCAGTTGTGGTACATATACACAATAGAATATTACTCAGTTATAAAAAGGAATAAATTTGAGTCAGTATAACTGAAGTGGATGAACCTAGAGCCTGTGAGTTAAGTTAGTCAGAATGAGAAAAATCTAGAAAAACAATACTGATAAACCTATTTGCAGGGCAGGAATAGAGATACAGACACAAAGACTGGACTTGTGGACACAGCAGGGGAAGGAGGGGAGGGGGACAAATTGAGAGAGTAGCACTTACATATCTACACTGCCATGTATAAAATAGATAGCTAGTGAGAAGCTGCTATAGAACACAGGGAGCCCAGCCAAGGTGCTCTGTAATGACCTAGGGGGTGGCAGGGAGGCTCACAAGGGAGAAGATATTTACTTACAGTTGATTCACATTGTTGTACAGCAGAAACCAACACGACATTGTAAGTCAATCATCCTCCAACTAAAATAAATTTTTTAAATCTACATGATATTGTCAATGTTTCCTCCATTTGTAAGCCCCTACTCTGTTTTCTTTTAAAGCACTATTAATAATTATATGTATAGCTGTTCTCATCCACATTGTAGCCTCTAGGCCCCGAGTAACTGAAGGCGACTAGACTGAACTGAGATATGCTGTCAGTATAAAGTGAAACTGAGGTCTTGAAGATTTAGTGTGAAAAGCTATAAAATAACTCATTAAAAATTTTATGTTGATTACATGTTGAAAGGATATTTTAGATATATTAGAGTAAAATATATAGTAAAAATTATTTTCACCTGTTTCTTTCTGCTTTTTATGTAGTCACTGGAAATTTTTAAATTATGTATGTGATTTATGTTTAATTTCTATTGGATAGTGCTTATATAAAGATGTGTGCCTCATTAAAGTACTTTTATCCTCATTTAATCTATAAGATACTGATCATTCACCCCAAAATATTGAAACTGAGGTTAACAATTGGCTCTTTATCACACTAGCAGCAAAAACAGATCCAGAGTTTGTTACCTACGAGAAGTATCCTCTATGTAAAAATTCAAGGACAACATCTATCCCTTTTGATAAGCAATGGACTTTGGTCTCAAGCAGGCAAACTTTAACACAAAGCTCTTTTTTTTCTAAAACTTTATATTCCTCTTAAAGCAATTTTTCAATTTTTAAGTCAGAACAGCAAAGACAGATGGAAAGATAAGGAAATCTCACTGCTCAGAAGGCTAAGTGGGGTCCATGCCTGGGAAATAAATGGTGCTGCAGGAGAGTGAAATGAAAAGCACTGTGAGAGAAAGCTCTATTACAACAAACCAAGGAGGGAAAAAAAAAAAAAAATTAAGTCCTTTTCTTCAAAGAAAATAAAGTACTTGAGCTGACTGCCTGGTAATTTGCCTCAAACCCTTCTTCCCTTCCCGAGTTTGGCAGAGATTAAATACTCACATCTTGCATTTTGCTATGACAAACTGGGGGGAGACAAGCTTTGCTTTTCTTTCCCAGAACACCTGCCACATCCTTCTTGCATCAGTAGTGATAAAGTAAGATTAGGCTGTTGTCATCCTATCCCAAAGTCATCCTCCTGTGTCCTTCATTCCTGGCCAGAACACTTGATGTCCGGTCTCATTGTCCTAGGTGAACCCAGAATGTGGGGCAGACAAAAAGCTGGGGCTTGGATCAAAATGCTTGGCTCAGAAGACTAAGTTTCCCCACAGAAGTTACTTAGATTTTACATAGAGTTACTTGGGATCAAATTTGGTGTATCTTCCAATTGTGTGTGTGTGTGTATGTTAGTTGCTCACTCGTGTCTGACTCTTTGCAACCCCTTGAACTGTAGCCCACCAGGATCTTCTGTCCATAGGATTCTCCAGGCAAGAATACTGGAGTGTGCTGCCATGCCCTCCTCCAAGGAATCTTCCCAACCCAGGAATCAAGCCAGCATCTCCTGCATTGCAGGCTGATTCTTTACCCACTGAGCCACCTGGGAAGCCCTAATGCTAAGACTCAATAAATTTATGGCAAGGAAATTCTGGAGAGGTAAAACAACATTTCAAACTTCCAGATGGTGAGCCTATCCATCCCCACTCCTTCTGCCTCAGGCCATCACTGCTGAGATGACTATTCCACTGCTGATGAGGTGTCCTTTCCTGGTTCTGAGATAATAGAGTCTCAAAGGCTGAAGATAAAACAACAAGCTCAGGCTATAAAAAGCAGCCTTGATAATGGAGCCCAATGGAGATAGCTGTGCCAGGAAATATTGAGGTGTTGAATGTGATTTCAAAGGTCCATAAATATGCCACGTGGATGCATCCTGACACTGAACCTACAATGATAGCAGGATGAGGAACCAGACTGTTTTCCCACCTCTGTGCTAAGAGAGTTTAACAGTGTCCCTTTGAGTTATCCTTGTATTTGGACATTTTGAAGCAAGTTAACATTCTTTAAATTTTTGCTTTTTTTTTTAATAATTGAAGATTTTCTCTGAAGCATGACAAGGAGCAATAAATCACACAGTCTTGATATTTATTTAAATTATTTACTTGTCATAGACACTTGGTGCTAGAGAATTCCAAGGACCAAGTTGTTATCTGAGGCCTATTTTCCTCTCATTTTGAAGTCCTCTGTGCCCAGCCCAGTGCTAAGTACTATGGTATATGAAAAGTAAGGCAAAGACACAGTTCCTGCCCTTGAAGGGTCTTGATATGGTTGAAGAGACATGTGCAGGTGGATTCAAGAATAGCTCAGCATTTTGCCCACATGGCAAAGGGTGTTATCTGCCCTGCCTTTGCCTGCTTTGCTATCTTCCTTGCCATCTCACAGACACCCAGGCTCTGACCATTTCAGCACTATAGGTTAGCTCTTTCCTTCAGTCACCCACACCGGATTCAGGAATCTTATCAAGTAGATGCTTCACTGTGAAATCTAAACCTAATCTTGTTTCTGACCTTCAGTATCACATGTCCTCCTGGAATTCCTACCAACACACCTTAAACTAGCATATCCATAATCAAAGTTCTTTCCACTTTTAATCATAATTGTCTTCTGTTGTTCAGTCACTAAGTCATGTCCAACTCTTTGCAACCCCATGGACTGCTCAAATTCATGTCTGTTAAGTTTGTGATGCTATCTAACCATCTCATCCTCTGTTGTCCCTTTCTCCTTTGCCTTCAATCTTCCCCAGCATCAAGGTCTCTTTCAATGAGTCAGTTCTTCACATAAGGTGGCCAAAGTATTGGAGCTTCAGCTTCAGCATCAATCCTTTCAATGAATATTCAGGGTTGATTTCCTTTAGGATTGACTGGTTTGATCTCCTTGCGGTCCAAGGACTCTCCAATGTCTTCTCCAGCACCACAGTGCAAAAGCATCAGTTCTTTAGCTCTCAGCCTTCTTTACGGTCCAACTCTCACATCTGTACATGACTACTGGGAAAACCATAGCTATGACTATTCAGACATTTGTCAGTGAAGTGCTAGATGCATATATTACTGTTACCTTGCTTCTGAGTGGGCTTTATATCTCACCAGATATGTATACTCTCTAAAGTTCAGATTTGTCACATGAAATTTGGATTACTAGCATCCATCTGATCCTGCTGCTGCTGCTACTGCTAAGTCGCTTCAGTCATGTCCAACTCTGTGCGACCCCATGGACTGCAGCCTACCAGGCTCCTCTGTCCATGGGATTTTCCATGCAAGACCCTATCCCTCCTTTAATCCATTTTCTAGGAAACCAATGGAAAATAATAAGACAGTGAAATCAGGTACAAGCATCATTACTATTATTGTGATGGTAGGTACACATTTTTCCACAGAGCATTTTTCAGCTTCTAATTGGCATCCCATCTCTAGAAGATCTGACACATTTTAACTCCTATTCATATCACTCCTCTACCAAGGTAACTACACAGAATTTATCTTGGATTTCAGCTTTATCTCTCAAGTATCAGACTGAGCCTAAATTGTACCTACAGCTTGGCTTCAGATGTGTCTCAGCATCTATATGGAAATGCTCGGGTCAAACAATCTTATTTGTTTACAGTAGGGTAAGGAGTGTTTTGGAGAAGGCAATGGCAACCCACTCCAGTAATCTTGCCTGGAAAATCCCATGGACAGAGGAGCATGGTGGGCTGTAGTCCATGGGGTCGCTACGAGTCGGGCACGACTGAGTGACTTCACTTTCACTTTTCACTTTCCTGTATTGGGGAAGGAAATGGCAATCCACTCCAGTGTTCTTGCCTAGAGAATCCCAGGGATGGAGGAGCCTGGTGGGCTTCCATCTATGGGGTTGCACAGGGTTGGACAGGACTGAAATGACTTAGCAGCAGTAGCAGCAAGGAGTGTTTTGGGAAAGACTTACAAGAAGAGAGGATCAGGCAGACACATATGACTCTCACAATGCCTTCACCATGAGAGCAAAGGAGGGACGCTGAATACAGCACCATGATCATCACACAAAACCTGCCCCAACCCTGTCACTCAGATTCAGAGAAAGAAAAAGCTGTCTAGTCACAGAAACTTCTTGTTCAGTAGAAAAGCATTGGAACAGTAGGTCTCAAGCAGGGGCCATCCCAGTGAAGTAGGCGCCTTGGCACTCCTTTGGACATCCTCTCACAGGATGTAAGTTGGAGTAGGGAGGTCCATCTTTCTCTCATCCTCCCTTCACGTGCTTCTACATAGTCCACGTCCAGGTCTAGAGGGCTGTCATGTGAGCACTGGTGACCTTGCCCATTTGCAAGCTATATATCAATGGTAATGCCCTGTGGGAGACTTCAGTGGACTCCCTACTAGAGGTTGGAATTGCAGCATCAGAAGACCTACCCACTGGCCCTCATGAGGTACCTCTTAAACTTGCAGAAGCTCTTGAGGTGGCATGAAGGATAGGGAGTCTGCAGAAAGCCCTACATCAGCAAAGGTGGTCAGAAATTAGTGATATGAAAATGCTTATTTCTAAAGGGAATCCACAATTATAATTCAAATGCATGATTAGAGACATCCAGGTTGCAGTTACAGGTCCTCCAGTCACATCCAGAAATTCCCATGTACAAAAACACCATTTAAATATGATGAGCTACACATATATTAGCCAAATAAATGTTGAATGAACTCCAGGTTTCTGATGTCATATCAGCATTCTGTGTGGCCCATTTTAAAGGTCCATGGAAAACCATCCCCTTCATAAATACCTAAAGTCTAAATATGTATACACAGAGAGAAAGAAAGAAAAAAAAAATCCCAGATAGTTTGCCATGGAGGATAAAGTGAGCACACTTTGAGACTGTTTTCTTGCATAAAGTAATTAGCCTTCAATTAAAATAAATAAATTTATATTAAAAAATAATGATGTCTCCATAAAGAGCTTTTGATTTTTTTTTTAGTCTTATAATATCTTTTTAGCATTTAGTCTGAAAGAATACTTAATTTTTACTTCAAAGAGACAAAAAGGGATCTATAATTGGGACCAAGAATAAATAAATTTTGGTCCTAGAGATAGATTTCAGCTAGAGAAGTTTGGAGGAGATGGTGGGATGTGACAGATGGCCATGGGCCTCAATGAGGCAGCACAAGCACCTAAGGCTGATGGTCCAGAGGGGTATGGGAGGAAAGAGTGGGCAGAGCATGCTGGAAGATGAGTTATGATTCCAAAGCTGTTAGGTAGCAGCAAATGTTTGTTCATCCTAAAAGGAAGCCTGCACGGTAAATGTTATCATCACCATTTTATCGAGAGGAAAAAAATTAAAAACCAAAATTGAGAAGACATGAGCAGCACTCAGACATGCAGTCAGCAGGGGAGTGAACTAATGTGAACTTCAGAATAATTTGATACAAAGGACTGTGCCACCTCATTGCCCTCATGCTGTGCCGAGAAAGTCAATGTTTTTCTTTAATTCTCAGAGGAATCTTGAGATATTGACTCTATTTTATTACTGATGAAACAGATGCAGAGACATCAAGTTACTTGCTTTATCTCACATAACCAGAAACTGGAAAAGCTTACATTTAAACCTATGCTTGACCTGAAAATCTCAATTCTTTATTCTTCCTCAAACCTTTGCTCTAGGTAAAAAACAGTGTGTAATAGACTGCTCCCCTAACACCACATACATGCCTATCACTTCCTGGTGGGAGAAATTTAGTAAATAAACTTTTTCACTAAAATAAACTCCAGCTAATAACTTCCTCCATGGCTGCTTTTTGCTGCATTCCTGATTTTATGAGGTGAATAAAAGAATCCTAATACTTTATTTAAAGCATATATAAAGTATATACCCAGAGGGACAAAGCTTCTTAGTTTATCTCCAACTATCCCCCTGTGAGAAGGTTAAAATACATTTTAGAGTATCATTGAGACATTGCTTATATGTGAAAAGAAGGGTGATTAATGGTTATAATCACTGGTTGGAGAATCTCTGCTTTTGCCTTGAGCTTAAGCCAAGAACACCAAGGTAAGCATGTTCTGCTACATAATTCAAACACTTGGAGCTTTTCCTGCTGCCTTCTCCATTTGAAAGCAATGTCCCTGACCACTCGTTAGTACCCATTAATAGTGCTGAACTGTGAGTCATCTCCTTGGCAGAGGAGAAAGTTTCACTGATGCCCATTCATGCAGCTTGAGGACCTGCATTTATGAGCTACTGGTGAAATTCAATGTCAAATACTTGACTTTCCCCAAACCAGATGTTAAGACATAGGAGGATAGAGAATAAATATTCAAGAATTCAAGCCCCTACTGGTCTTTCCTCTTAATAAAATAGAGTAAGTGGAGCTAGCCACCTCTTTCACTTAGTAGAAAAATATAAACACTCACCACAATGAGTTAGACTAAAATTTTATACATTACCGTATGTAAAATAGACAGCCAGTGGGAATTTGCTGTATGATTCAGGGAACTCAAACTCCGTGCTCTGTGACAACCTAGAGCAGTGGCATGGGGTGGGAGGAAGGTTCAAGAGGGAGAGGACATACGTATACCTATGGTTGGTTCATGTTGATGTATGGCAGAAACCAACACACGTTTGTAAAATTATCCTCCCATTAAAAATAAACAAATTATAATTTTTATATTGTTTTGAAGAAATTAGAACCCAATTTCAGTTCTGCCACTGAACTTGAGTGAGTCATGAGTTGTTTTGACTGCAACTATTGTATATATATGGTTTTTCCTGTGGTTTTTCCTATGGTGTTTCCTGTGGTCATGTATGAATTGAGAGTTGGACTGTGAAGAAGGCTGAGCACTGAAAAATTGATGCTTTTGAACTGTGGTGTTGGAGAAGATGCTTGAGAGTCCCTTGGACTGCAAGGAGATCCAACCAGTCCATTCTGAAAGAGATCAGCCCTGGGATTTCTTTGGAAGGAATGATGCTAAAGCTGAAACTCCAGTACTTTGGCCACCTCATGCGAAGAGTTGACTCATTGGAAAAGACTCTGATGCTGGGAGGGATTAGGGGCAGGAGGAGAAGGGGAAGACAGAGGATGAGATGGCTGGATGGCATCACTGACTCAATGGACGTGAGTCTGAGTGAACTCCAGGAGTTGGTGATGGACAGGGAGGCCTGGCATGCTGCGATTCATGGGGTTGCAAAGAGTCGGACATGACTGAGCGACTGAACTAATTAACTAACTAATATATATATATATATACCTTCATGTTTATACGCTGCTATTTGGTCACTTCAGTTGTGTCCAAGTCTGTGCGACCCTAAGGACTGCAGCCTGCCAGGCTTCTGTCCATGGGATCTGGGATTCTCTAGGCAAGAGTACTAGAGTGAGTTTCCATGCCTTCCTCCAGGGGATCTTCATGACCAGGGATTGAACTTGGGTGTCCTGTATTGCAGGCAGATTCTTTACCACCGAGCCACCAAAGAGTGTCTGTGTGTGTATATATATATATACACACACACACACACACACACACACAAACTGACCTCATAAAATGCAGTTGAAACCAGCTGTAAGTTCAGTTCAGTGGCTCAATCAGTCTGACTCTTTGTAACCCCATGAATCACAGCACGTCAGGCCTCCCTGTCCATCACCAATTCCCAGAGTTCACTTAGACTCACGTCCATCGAGTCAGTGATGCCATCCAGCCATCTCATCCTCTGTCTTCCCCTTCTCCTCCTGCCCCTAATCCCTCCCAGCATCAGAGTCTTTTCCAATGAGTCAACTCTTCCCATGAGGTGGCCAAAGTACTGGAGTTTCAGCTTTAGCATCATTCCTTCCAAAGAAATCCCAGGGCTGATCTCCTTCAGAATGGACTGGTTGGATCTCCTTGCAGTCCAAGGGACTCTCAAGAGTCTTCTCCAACACCACACTTCAAAAGCATCAATTCTTCGGTGCTTAGCTTTCTTCACAGTCCAACTCTCACATCCATACATGACCACTGGAAAAATCATAGCTTTGACTAGAAGGACCTTTGTTGGCAAAGTAATGTCTCTGCTTTTCAATATGCTACCCAGGTTGGTCATAACTTTCCTTCCAAGGAGTAAGAGTCTTTTAACTCATGGCTGCAGTCACCATCTGCAGTGATTTTGGAGCCCCCAAAAATAAAGTCTGACACTGTTTCCACTGTTTCCCCATCTATTTCCCATGACTTGATGGGACCGGATGCCATGATCTTTGTTTTCTGAATGTTGAGCTTTAAGCCAACTTTTTCACTCTCCGCTTTCACTTTCATCAAGAGGATTTTTAATTCCTCCTCACTTTCTGCCATAAGGGTAGTCTCATCTGCACATCTGAGGTTACTGATATTTCTCCTGGCAATCTTGATTCCAGCTTGTGCTTCTTCCAGCCCAGCATTTCTCATGATGTACTCTGCATAGAGGTTAAATAAGCAGGGTGACAATATATAGCCTTGATGTACTCCTTTTCCTATTTGGAACCAGTCTGTTGTTTCATGTCCAGTTCTAACTGTTGCTTCCTGACTTGCATATAGGTGTCTCAAGAGGCAGGTTAGGTGTTCTGGTATTCCCATCTCTTTCAGAATTTTCCACAGTTTCTTGTGATCCACACAGTCAAAGGCTTTGGCATGGTCAGTAAAGCAGAAATAGATGTTTTTCTGGAACTCTCTTGCTTTTTCCATGATCCATAGGATGTTGGCAATTTGATCTCTGGTTCCTCTGCCTTTTCTAAAACCAGCTTGAACATCTGGAAGTTCATGGTTCACATATTGCTGAAGCCTGGCTTGGAGAATTTTGAGCATGACTTTACTAGCGTGGGAGATGAGTGCAATTGGGCCATACTTTGAGCATTCTTTGGCATTGCCTTTCTTTGGGATTGGAATGAAAACTGACCTTTTCCAGTCCTGTGGCCACTGCTGAGTTCTCCAAATTTGCTGGCATATTGAGTGCAGCACTTTCACAGCATCATCTTTCAGGATTTGAAATAGCTCAACTGGAATGCCATCACCTCCACTAGCTTTGTTTGTAGTGATGCTTTCTAAGGCCCACTTGACTTCACATTCCAGGATGTCTGGCTCTAGGTGAGTGATCACACCATTATGATTATCTTGGTCGTGAAGATCTTTTTTGTACAGTTCTTCTGTGTAGTCTTGCCACCTCTTCTTAATATCTTCTGTTTCTGTTAGATCCACACCATTTCTGTCCTTTATTGAGCCCATCTTTGCATGAAATGTTCCCTTGGTATCTCTAATTTTCTTGACTAGATCTCTAATCTTTCCCATTCTGTTGTTTTCCTCTATTTCATTGCATTGATCGCTGAGGAAGGCTTTCTTATCTCTCCTTTCTGTTCTTTGCAACTCTACATTCGATGCTTATATCTTTCTTTTCTCCTTTGCTTTGCATTTCTCTTCTTTTCACAGCTATTTGTAAGGCCTCCCCAGACAGCCATTTTGCGTTTTTGCTTTTCTTTTGCATGAGGATGGTCTTGATCCCTGTCTCCTGTACAATGTCACGAACCTCCATCCATAGTTTATCAAGCAGTCAGTCTATCTATCATATCTCATCCCTTAAATCTATTTCTCACTTCCACTGTATAATCATAAGGGATTTGATTTAGGTCATACCTGAATGGTCTAGTGGTTTTCTCTACTTTCTTCAATTTAAGTCTGAATTTGGCAATAAGGAATTTATTATCTGAGCCACAGTCAGCTCCTGGTCTTGTTTTTGTTGACTGTATAGAGCTTCTCCATCTTTGGACTCAAAGAATATAATCAATCTGATTTCAGTGTTGACCATCTGGTGATTTCCATGTGTAGTCTTCTCTTGTGTTGTTGGAGGAGGGTGTTTGCTATGACCAGTGCATTTTCTCGGCAAAACTCTATTAGTCTTTGCCCTGCTTTATTCTGTATTCCAAGGCCAAATTTGCCTGTTACTCCAGGTGTTTCTTGACTTTCTACTTTTTCTTTCCAGTCCCCTATAATGAAAAGGACATCTTTTTTGGATGTTAGTTCTAAAAGGTCTTGTAGGTCTTCATAGAACTGTTCAACGTCAGCTTCTTCAGCATTATTGTTTGGGGCATAGACTTAGATTACTGTGATATTGAATGGTTTGCCTTGGAAACCAACAGAGATCATTCTGTCATTTTTTGAGATTGCATGCAAGCACTGCATTTTGGACTCTTTTGTTGACCATGATGGCTACTCCATTTCTTCTAAGGGATTCCTGCCTGCAGTAGTAGATATAATGGTTGTCTGAGTTGAATTCACCCATTTCAGTCCATTTTAGTTTGCTGATTCCTAGAATGGTGACGTTCACTCTTGCCATCTTCTGTTTGACCACTTCCAATTTGCCTTGACTCATGGACCTGACACTCCAGGTTCCTATGCAATATTGCTCTTTACAGCATCATACCTTGCTTCTGTCACCAGTCAGATCCACAACTGGGTATTGATTTTGCTTTGGCTCCATCCCTTCATTCTTTCTGGAGTTATTTCTTCACTGATCTTCAGTAGCATTTTGGGCACCTACTGACCTGGGGAGCCCCTCTCTCAGTATCCTGTCATTTTGCCTTTTCATACTGTTCATCGGGTTCTCACGGCAAAAATACTGAAGTGGTTTCCCTTTCCCTTTTCCCGTGGACCACATTCTGTCAGACCTCTCCACCATGACCTGACCATCTTGGGTGGCCCAGGGGCATGGCTTAGTTTCATTGAGTTAGACAAGGCTGTGGTCCTAGTGTGATTAAATTGACTGGTTTTCTGTGAGTATGGTTTCAGTGTGTCTGCCCTCTGATGCCCTCTTGCAACACGTACCGTTTGACTTGGGTTTCTCTTACCTTGGGCTTGGGGTATCTCTTCATGGCTCCTCCAGCAAAGTGCAGTCGCTGCTCCTTACCTTGGATGAGGGGTATCTTCTCACTGCTGCCCCTCCGGATCTTGAACGTGGAATAGTTCCACTAGGCCCTCCTGTGCCCGCGCAGCCACCGCTCCTTGGAGGTGGGATTTCTCCTCTTGCCTGTTGCCCCTGACCTTGGAAGTAGGGTAGCTCCTCTCCTACGTTCCTGTACCATCGTAGCCTGGCACTCTCGGCTGCTGCTCCGACCTCGGATGTGGGGTAACTCCTCTTGACCACTGCCCCTTAGGCATGGGGTCCTCCCGGCTTCTGCCCCTGGCCTCGGACATGGGGTAGCTCCTCTAGGCCGCGCTATGTGAGCCGTTGCAGCCGCCCACGCTATGTGCGCCATGGCAGCTGCCTGGCATGCTTCAATTCATGGGGTCACAAAGAGTCGGACACGACTGAGCGATTGAAGTGGACTGAAACTGAGGCAAGCTCTAATTACTTGAAATTGAGATCATTCTGGAATAGCAGAGGGGCGGCAGCCAAGAGGCGCAACCTGTGCCTGAACATGTGCAAGGAGTGCAAAGAGTGAGGAGTCTGATCAGAGTTCAAGCAGTAAGTTCTTGGGCTTGAAGATGGAGAGAGATTCTTGGTGGATGTTCATGGATCAGGAAATAATGCTTGATCTTCTGTAAATTAGGTGTTTAACATAGGTCAGTCTCATGTTCTGTTCTTCTGAGGGCAGATACATAACATTCTACCATTTCATATTCTCAAGTTCCATTCTAGGCTGAAATCCTTCTACATTTTCCCCACTGGATCAAGAGCTTTCACAGAAGGCATTGCTGATCAAATGTATAGTGTAAATATTGTTTTCCTTCCTTCTTTGTTAATTTGTTTTTATCAAAGACATTCTTATATGGAGTACACCTCTCTTGGGAATGAGGAGGACCAATTTCAATTGCCCTGTCCCACCATGGAGGGAAATGACAATTGAATTTTATTGACTTCCTTTAAACAACAAATTTAAACATCAACTTGAATCAGGATAGCTGACCCAAAGCAATTTATAGATTCAATGCAATCCCTATCAAGCTACCAGCAGTATTCTTCACAGAGCTAGAACAAATAATTTCACAATTTGTATGGAAATACAAAAACCTCAATAGCCAAAGCGATCTTGAGAAAGAAAAATGGAACTGGAGGAATCAACCTACCTGACTTCAGGCTCTACTACAAAGCCACAGTTATCAAGACAGTATGGTACTGGCACAAAGACAGAAATATAGATCAATGGAACAAAATAGAAAGCCCAGAGATAAATCCACGCACATATGGACACCTTATCTTTGACAAAGGAGGCAAGAATATACAATGGATTAAAGACAATCTCTTTAACAAGTGGTGCTGGGAAATCTGGTCAACCACTTGTAAAAAGAATGAAACTAGACCACTTTCTAACACCATCACAGCAGGATCCTCTATGACCCACCTCCCAGAATATTGGAAATAAAAGCAAAATAAACAAATGGGACCTAATTAAACTTAAAAGCTTCTGCACATCAAAGGAAACTATTAGCAAGGTGAAAAGACAGCCTTCAGAATGGGAGAAAATAATAGCAAATGAAGCAAACCGACAAACAACTAATCTCAAAATATACAAGCAACTCCTACAGCTCAACTCTAGAAAAATAAATGACCCAATCAAAAAATGGGCCAAAGATCTAAATAGACATTTCTCCAAAGAAGACATACAGATGGCTAACAAACACATGAAAAGATGCTCAACATCACTCATTATCAGAGAAATGCAAATCAAAACCACTATGAGATACCATTTCACACCAGTCAGAATGGCTGCATCCAAAAGTCTACAAATAATAAATGCTGAGAGGGTGTGGAGAAAAGGGAACCCTCTTACACTGTTGGTGGAATGCAAACTAGTACAGCCACTATGGAGAACAGTGTGGAGATTCCTTAAAAACTGGAAATAGAACTGCCTTATGATCCAGCAATCCCACTGCTGGGCATACACACTGAGGAAACCAGAAGGGAAAGAGACACGTGTACCCCAATGTTCATCGCAGCACTGTTTATAATAGCCAGGACATGGAAACAACCTAGATGTCCATCAGCAGATGAATGGATAAGAAAGCTGTGGTACATATACACAATGGAGTATTACTCAGCCATTAAAAAGAATACATTTGAATCAGTTCTAATGAGGTGGATGAAACTGGAGCCTATTATACAGAGTGAAGTAAGCCAGAAGGACAAACACCAATACAGTATACTAACGCATATATATGGAATTTAGAAAGATGGTAACGATAACCCTGTATACGAGACAGCAAAAGAGACACTGATGTATAGAACAGGCTTATGGACTCTGTGGGAGAGGGAGAGGGTGGGAAGATTTGGGAGAATGGCATTGAAACATGAAATGTCATGTATGAAATGAGATGCCAGTCCAGGTTCAATGCACAATGCTGGATGCTTGGGGCTGGTGCACTGGGACGACCCAGAGGGATGGTATGGGGAGGGAGGAGGGAGGAGGGTTCAGGATGGGGAACACATGTATAATTTTTTTTAATTAAAATTGATCCATTAGGGGTTTGATAACCCAACATATTACTAAGTGTTTCTTCTGCACAGATGTCATTATTTGACTGATCATCTCTTTTGGTTATTTTTCTACATCTTGACACAATTGGACATCTTTCTTCAGAGTGAGAGAAGCTTTTGAAGTTAGTCGCAACCAAAAGGCCACATTTGAACAACTTCTTATATTGAGTCAAAGTGGAGGGTCAAAGCAGGAAGACTTTGTCAAAGATACAGGTTTTAGATATCATTTCAAAAGCATGGGTGCAGGCATCAGTGTATCAGACTTGTTATTTTTACAGAATGAATAAACA
This sequence comes from Bos mutus, assembly GCF_027580195.1. Classification (NCBI taxonomy): domain Eukaryota; kingdom Metazoa; phylum Chordata; class Mammalia; order Artiodactyla; family Bovidae; genus Bos; species Bos mutus. The sequence continues at coordinate 50,048,107 of NC_091627.1, read as the reverse complement.
AAAACTGAATACATTAAAAGCTACAACACAAAATAAACTGCAAATAGAATAGAGAGACCAAATTGAAGTATAGGTCTAAACCCTGAGCCCAATCCTGTAGATAACCAGCTAAATAAATCAAAATTCCAAGATGAAGCTAATTACATTTGCTGTAGCCAACGGACTTCTTCTTAGAAGTTATATATTTGAAACATGAAGTCACAGAAATGTTAATTCAAGTACAAATGCTGTTGACCATAGCACAGACACATCCTTGTTTAGTCAAGAGATAATCTTCATGTCAGTTACTTCTCTTCCTAGTCTATCTGATTTTGAGACTCCAGTGTTTGCCTGGGATTAGATGTCAGGTGAAGTCTTGTTCACTGGTGAAATATGCACTGGAGGTTTTTCACCTTGTGCTTTGGCAGTCGGGGCAGAGATCAAGAGTACTTGGTAGGGTCCTTTTTATGAATTTCACTTTTGCAAAAGCAACAGAGTAGAACAATAAATCTATCCCGAACTCCCAACGAAGCAGATGGGCACGAAGGGCCTCTGCTGGTACCCCCATCCACTTTCTTGTGAAGTTCAGGTGAAGGAGAGAATTCTGCTCTGTGTCCCTTTGTGTTGGTCACCAAAACTGTCTACTGAAAAATATAGTCACAATCTGAAAGTAGAATTATTTTATTTAGTGGGAATGTTTAGGACTCTGAGTCCAGGAGACAGGATCTCAGTAGCTCTGGGTAAACTGCTCCCTTTTTCTCTGACTTTTTATTTATTTTTTTTAATCAGTGGTGTCTTTTGTGCTCTGGAAATGTTGCAGGCTGTGGGTGTGCTTAACCCAGGACTGCTTCGTAATAACAAAACGATGTGGGGCAGCTGCTTGTGTCCCAACACCTTGCTTCTTCCTGCTTTACTTTTCTCCCTAAGGAGAGAGACAGAAATATGAGGCAAGTAGGAAGAATGGAGTGGAGACTCTCCCACAAACCCCCACTGCAAACTTTTGCTCATGTTTGGAGACGTTTTTGGTTGTCACAACTGAAGAAGCAGTGATGCTGACACTTTCTGGAGGAGGTGACATTGAGAGAAGCTTTAAAGAGTGAAGACGAGCTAGCCACCCACGAAGGGTGAGGAGGGAAATATTTGAAACAGGGGTGTAAGAGCAAAGTGGGTGTGTGCAGGGGGTGACAAGCTGCCTGGTGAAGCTTCAGGATAACTGTGATGCCATGAGAAACAACCAGTTAACTTGCTATTAGACCCTAAGTCAGTCCTCTACAATTCCATTTGACCTGCTTCATTTCCCCCTGAACTGTGTCTTTTACTTCCTCTAAGCCTAACCCCATGCTCAGTTCTATGGGGAAAAGAGCTAATACATGAGGTGTGATTTCTGCTTTAGGGCATCCTGAGCACATGCAGAGTCCAGGGTGATGGCTGGCCAGGGCTGTGACCAGACCTCAGCAGGCTGCATGGACCACCGTCATTCTGATTGTAAACTCTTCTGATGGGTTTTACCTTTGCTGATCTATGACTTGGAAAATACTTTGCCCAGAGTTGTGCAGGCTAATTCATTCTTAACTCAGAGTTCACCTCCTCAGCAACCCCTCCGCATCCTCCCTATATGACCCTCACCTGCTCCAACCTTCTGTCTACTTCATATTTTGCTGCCTTACTTTCCTGGCAACTCTTATCACTATCTGAGATTAACTTTATTTGCTGGTTTGCTTGCTGTTCATTTCTCTATGGCCTGACCCCTGGCAGAGTGAGAACCCCAAGAGATTAGGGCCTGGCCTTGCAAGTTCAGTGCTGTGTCATTAGCCTGAAATGTTTGCCTTGAACCTGCTGACACTCAGTAAATATATTTAAATAAATGAAAGCATTCACCTGGAAAATAATCAAAGAGTAATTAACAACACATTTCCTGACATGGGTGAGTGGCCCCATTGGATCATTGAGATCATAAGGGGTCACCTAAGGGGAGGTGAGAGCCTTCTATGGGAATTCCTGGCAGAAGAAAGCTAATAAATACAGTGTGTGTAGTAATCAATTTCTTTATCAATTTCCATCATGGAATCATTCACTCCCTTTCCTGGATCCTGGAAAGAAACTGGGAAAACAGGCTTAGGTTTAAAATATATCCTCAGTCCTCTACTGGGAACTTGTCCTGGGCAAGGCCAGGCAAGATAGGGCAGATGATCAGCTTGCAGATGGAGAGGAATGAATTACAATTTAGATTGCTGCTGTTTGCCTTTGCTTTTAGTTGAAGGCCTGAAGACAAGGGGCCTCTCCACTCCCAGGAGGCAGATGGGTCATGGCCACTCTTATGGAGATGAAGGAAAAAACGTGTAAGATAAGAAAGAAGTGGTAGGCAAGTTCAGGAGAAGACACAGGAGGAGAGGCTGTCTGTGCAAACTGCCGGCTGACTTGCCCTCAGAGGAAGGAGAGAACAGTATGTCCGAACAACTCCTGGAGGGCGGGGACCGTTGCTTATGTGCAGGGGCCTATGGAGTTCCATGTGAGAAAGTCTCCTCACACAGTGTCTCCCCAGAATATGATGTACAAAGGTAATCTTTAAGATGTTGTTCCAAAACACCTTGATCCCCCACCACTGCAGTACTTTCAAATGAGTCTTCCTCATCTCCATAAGTGACATCACTGTCTACCTAGTTGCCAAACCAAGACCTGAGAGGGCTCCCGAGGCCCTCATTTCCATCACTCAAGGTCAACTACACCCCCTCCCACCCCCAGTAGATCTAGAATCAGACTACTGTTCCTATCTCTAATGCTGCCATCCTGGTCCAGGCCAGTATCACTGGAACCTGGACTGTAACCCCCTATCAGGTCTCTTAGTTCTACTCATAATGTCTCTTCTTTATACAGAAGCTAAAATGACCTCTGAAAGATTTAAACTAGATCAGCCCCACTGGCTACTTCATTTCTTTGGCTTCTGCCTGCACTTGAGGAAAATACAAAACCAAAAACAACAACTCTCTGCCTGAATTAGCTTGTTCCTAACCTGAGTCTTCAACTTCACCTCACATCACCTTGCTCCTGATCATATCTCAGCCCTGGATCCTGGGAAAGGCAGGATCCCATGACTAGGCTTTGCCACCTTTTGTTCCTGGGCTGTCCTGCCCTCCCCTTTCTCTTGGCATGACTTTCTCCTTCTAACCCTTCAGACTTGCACTTAAATGTGGCTTATTCAGTGATGTCTACTTGGACTTTTCTTCACTTGGCACCAGTCTCTGCCCCCAGTGACCCTCATGTGGTTCTCCTGATGTTCTCAGCCTGTATTGGCACCCAGGGAGCCCATAGAATGCTATTCATATGTCTGTGGGAGGAACAGCATCTGTAAGAGGCCTGGGTTTAGGATGAGGAGGTTGCCGTGTGTGACAACCTGGTGACTGAAGGCAAATGGCAAATCCAGAATGTGGTCTTTATCAGCAGGAACCATGTTAACTGTAGGGAAACCTAGCAGAGGCAGCCACACCTATTCAGTCCCAGGGAAAGGATGCTCAGTGCCAGACAAGGTGGGCAGGACAGATCCAAAGGCATTTATGAACAAGTAGCCCTTACTTGCAGCCATGATGCTGCTTAATCTTTGCTTCCACCTGAGGAGGATAAAAAGTGACTTCTTCAGATAGTATTGAAAAAAACGTCATTTAAACTTTGACTTGTACCATGTGGACAGTCAACTTGATGCTGCGTTAACTTCAGTACCAAGCTATCCCCAAACCCACGGAACATAGGAATTCAAAGACCAAATTGAAATGCTTGAATTACAGTCTTCATTAAGTCAATAGAAACTGCCAGTGAGAATGAACCAAAGGGAAAATATGCAGCAAATTAATACAGTTTAGAGATGCTGTAGGCAGGATGGAAGGACCAACCACACTACCTGAATCCTGGGATCCAGGATGTCTGCATCTCCTGTCTCTTTCTATGGTCTTCAGCCTCCCCCGCTGATGACATCATTACAAGACCAGAGTTGACATTCAAATAAGAGGCCCATGGACAGAAGTGGCCCTAGGCCAACAACACAGACTAGCTCTAGTAAAAGACTCAGGGACAATATACGTGGCTGACCACTGCAGCTTGGCAATTAGCCAGATGAACAGTTTCATGTTTGTTTCTTGGGAACAGGACACATAGAACCAGAATGGAGATCTCCAGTAGGCAACTGAATCAAAGCTTCATGTATACTTAGTGTCTCAATACATTTACCTTATAAATCTATTTAGTACCTTGTAAATCCGATGCATACTTAGTGTGCAACAGTCATTATTACCCAGGTACTTCATGACTGTTAGGTATCTTTTGCTTTTCCCATCTCTTCCTATCCATTTTTAACACACACATACTCTATTTATCAAGCATTATCTATTAATATTCTATTCAGTTCAGTTGCTCAGTGGTGTCCGACTCTTTTTGACCCCATGGACTGCAACACGCCAGGCTTCCCTGTCCATCACCAACTCCTGGAGCTTGCTCAAATGCATGTCCATTAATATTAGTATATTTAACAAAACTGTTTCTATTATCAAAGATGAATATCTTCCAGAAATTCATCTTCAATGATAGAAATGAATATAATCTACAAAAAACCTGAATCACTTTGCTGTACATCTGAAACTTATGCAATATTGTAAATGAACTATATTTCAATAGAAAAATGAACATTCTCTAAAAACAAATGCATTTTTACATCATTACAAGTTGGTTATCTACCTCAAACATAAATTTTAAACTAAGAATAAATGCAATATCTTTGTGACATTTAAGCTTTCCCTTATTTTTCTTTTCTGCCTTCATTAGGAATGAGAGTTCAAAAGCAAGATAAGATTTACAAACAAAGAAAGCTACTTGATTTTCTACTTCTGAGCTGTAGTTCATAGAATGTCACCAGAAAACTTTGCAAGCAGAATGGTATCTAGGAAATTGATCTCTCTGCTCCATGACCTAATTTTCTGCACCTCTCCTTCTCTGAGGTCTCTTGTCTCTTAGAGTTTGGGACTCGGTTTGTGTTCAGTCTCCTGCATCGTCCTTTCTTCCTTGCTGTGCTGGTGACAGATAGTACCTGCTCCAGGACCTCAGCAGTCTGGCTTTGCTTCTGACTCTTCCTTGGAGATGGAGGGTGGACTATGTCCCTCTGATTTCACACAAACAGCTCCATTCTGTTGACTTACACCCATTTCATTTCCAAAATGAAAAGTTAGTTAAAGTCACTCGGTCATGTCTAACTCTTTGGAACCCCATGGACTGTAACCTGCCAGGATCCTCTGTCTATGGAATTCTTCAGGCAAGAATACTGGAGGGGGTAGCCATTCCCTTCTTCAGGAGATGCTCCCGACCCAGAGATCGAACCCGGGTCTCCTGCATTGCAGGCAGATTCTTCACCATCTAAGCCACCAGGTAAGTCCAAAATGAAAGCATTCTGCAAATGGAGAAGTTTAAGAGCCCCTGAGCTGTGTTCTATTGCTGTTCTGGGTGATGAGCCAGGGTATGCTGAGAACCTGAATATTCTGAAATGGGCCCCAGCTGGACTCCCACAAGGAGGCAAGGGTGCCAGGTCTGAGGAGAACTGGGAGGAGAAGATGTGAACAAGAACCTTGAGGCTTCAGTGACAAGCATCACCTACACAACTGAGCCACAGGGCAGTCTGAAGCATCTGTGAATGGGAATGTGATTTCATCAAATTACAGGAAAGATTAATTCTTATCTCCAGGATAAGTGACTCCCTCTCTAACGGATGAACTCCAGACCCATTAGGGAAACACCTCTTGTCTTCTCTACCTGGATCTTACCCTGACTTTGCTGGGATCCTCCCTGGCATAGCCCTATATTCAACCTCACAGGGATACAGACTGTGCCTGGCTTGGGATGGTTCAACTTATGATTTTTCAACTTTATGATGGTGTGAAAGTAATATAATTCAAGAATTTTTTTTTCAAGAAATTATACTTTGAATTTTGATCACTTCTCAAATTGGAGACATGTGGTATGATATTTTCTTATGATATCAGGCAGCAGCAATGACCACGGCTCCCAGTCTGCCATGTGATCAGGAGAGTGAATGATCAATACACTTGCAACCATTCTTTATTCAGATAACCATTCTATTTTTCATTTCCAGCACAGTAGTCAAAAGATTACATGAGACATTCGACACTTTATTGTACAATATTCTTTGTCCTAGGTGACTTTGCCCAACTGTAGGCTGACATAAGTGTTCTGAGCATGTTGAAGGTGGGTTAGGCTAAGCTATGATGTTTGGTGCATCAGTTGCATTTTCAATTTATCATATTTTCAGTTTATGATGAGCCAGTTTATCAAGATGTAACCCCATCATAAGCTAGTATAGATCTACCCTGAACCAGTTGACACTTGCATGATTCTGGACATCCCTCTGCCTCGAACAGCCTCTCCTCTCCTTCTGATTAGTTACTGCCTGAAGAATTCTCTGCTCTCTACCAATTGTTGCTTGAGCCAGCATCACAACTGTTGACAAAGTTTGCCTTGGTAAGTTGGAAAGAGTGTCTCTCTTTCTAGTGTGAATTGTCTCTGATGTCGGGAACTATGTATGTTGTGTTCAGTGGCTAAGTCATGTTCAACTCTTTGCAACCCCATGGACTGCAGCATGCTAGGTTTGCCTGTCATTTGCTATCTCTTGGAGTTTGTTCAAGTGCATGACCATTGAATCAGTGATGCTATCTAACAATCTAATTCTCTGCTGCCCCCTTCTCCTTTTGCCTTCAATCTTTCCCAACATCAGAGTCTTTTCCGATGAGGCAGCTCTTCGTATCAGGTGGTCAAAGAATTGGAGCTTCAGCCTCAGCTTCAGTCCTTCCAATGAATATTCAGGACTGATTTCCTTTAGGATTGACTAGTTTGATCTCCCAGCTGTCCAAGGGATGTTCAAGAGTCTTCTTAAACACCACAGTTCAAAAGCATCAATTCTTCAGTGCTTAGCTTTCTTTATGGTCCAACATCCATACACAACTACTGGAAAAACCTATAGCTTTGACTATACGGATGTTTTTCAGCAAAGTGATGTCTTTGTTTTTTAATAAGCTTTCTAGGTTTGTCATAGCTTTCCTTCCAAGGAGCAGTCATCTTAATTTCATGGCTTCAGTCAACATTTGCAGTGATTTGGGAGCCCAAAAGAATAAAATCTATCACTGTTTCCACTTTCCCCCCTTCTATTTGCCATGAAGTGATGGGACAAGATGCCATGATCTTAGTTTTTTGAATGTTGAATTTTAATCCACTTTTTTTCAAGCTACCTGACAATTGCACTTATTTTGCATGCTGGTAAGGTAATGTTCAAACTCCTTCAAGCTAGGCTTCAGCAGTACAGGAATCAAGAACTTCCAGATGTACAAGCTGGAAAGGCAGAGGAACTGGAGATTATATTGCCAACTTTCATTGGATCATAGAGAAAGCAAGGAAATTCCAGAAAAACATCTACTCCTGCTTCATTGACTGCACAAAAGCCTTTGACTGTGTAGATTGCAACAAAGTGTGGAAAATTCTTAAAGAGATGAGAATACCAGATCACCTTATCTGTGTCCTGAGAAACTTGTATGCAGGTCAAGAAGCAAGAATTAGAACTTTACATGGAAAAACTGACTGGTTCAAAATTGGGAAAGGAGTATGACAAAGCTGTATATTGTCACCCTGATTATTTAATATGCATGCAGATTCCATCACATGAAACACCAGGCTGGATGAATCACAAGCTGGAATCAAGATTGCTGTGAGAACAAGCAACAGCCTCAGATATGCACCAGTCTAATGACAGAAAGTGAAGAGGATCTAAAGAGCCTCTTGATGAAGGTAAAAGAGGAGAGTGAAAAAACTGACTTAAAAGTCAGGAACTTTATCTTAACTCATCTCTGGGTCTCCAAAACTACATGCAGCTCTTTGTAGTTGGTAACTGAATTAATTAATTTCATGGATTTATTAATTAATATTGAGCTACAGCTGCAGGGGTCCTATCCTATGCTCTGGTAAAGGCTCCAGCATCCAAACACACGTTCCTCACTGATGAATGCTGATTAATAAGGCTTAAATGGCTGACCAATTTTGCTTTCCCAAGTAGAAAGTAAAAAGGCTTAATTCCTGCCAGCTCCTTGGCCGGCTGGGTAGTAATAGAGCATTATGTCAAAGCCCAAGAAATGGATGTGCACTCAACCATGGTGGGTGACATGTACAATTAGAGATGTTTATAATTAGCACTTGTGAACGCAACTTACGATTAAGTGGTTATTAAGAGGGTACTCATGAGGCTTGAGGTTTCCTTTTCCTAACATACTTTTTTTAAAAAAAAATTCATGCTGAAAATCAATTAAGCATGATGAACAAAGTGGCTAAATTATACATTTTCATAATGTGCTTCCTACAGTGAAGAACAAAGCAAGAAGGGAGACAAAAAAAGCAAAGCTCATTTGATTCATGTATGCTAAATTGCTTTAGTCCCATCTGATTCTTTGAAACCCAGTGGACTGTAGCTGGCCAGGCTCCTCTGTCCATGGGATTCTTCAGGCAATAATACTGGAGTGGGTTGCCATGCCCTCCTCGAGGGGATCTTCCCAATACAGGGATAGAACCTGGGTCTCTTATGTCTCCTGAATTAACAGGCAGTTCTTTACCACTAGCACTACCTGCAGAGTCTTCCTCCTGATTAATATGATCCCTCCACAGTGAAATTTGAACTTATTTATCATTAAAGTTTTCCAGTAAAGAAAAAACCTCTTTCTAAAGTTAAGTTTCAGAGGAAAAGTCATCACTGAATTTTCTTCTTCTTCTTTTTTTTTTTTTTTTCATTTTGAAATGACTTATTCTTTCGACTGAGGCAGTACTTTTCCAGTCCTCAAATTAAAAAAAAAAAAAAGCTGTCCATCTGATTACAAGTATCTCTCTCTCTACAAATAACATCCCAGCCCATTTGATTCATGGCATCAGGGTCTTTTCCAATGAGTCAGCTCTTCGCATAAGGTGGTCAAAGTATTGGAGCTTCAGCTTTAGCAAACGTCCTTCTAATGAACTCTGTAACCCTATGGAGCATAGCCCACCAGGCTCCTCTGTCCATGGGATTCTGCAGGCAAGAATACTGGAGTGGGTTGCCATGCCCTCTTCCAGGCGATCTTCACAACCCAAGGATAAAATCTGTGTCTCCTAAATTGACAGGCAAGTTCTTTACCACTAGCACTACTTGGGAAGCCCTCATAATCCTATACGGGGTGTATATATGTTTATGAACACTATATCCTCTTATTAATTCCTTTATGATTGTATAATGTTTGTCTTTGTCCTTCATTATAGACTTTGTTTTAAAATCTACTTGGTCTGATATGAGTAAGGCCACTCCAGCTTTCTTTTGTTTGCATTTGCATGGAATATCTTTTTCTATCTCCTTACTTTTAGTTTATGAGAGTCTTTAGCTCTGAAGGGTGTCTCCTGTAGGCAGCCTATCTACGGATCTTGTTTTTTAAATACAATTAGCCACCCTATATCTTTTGACTGGAGCATTTGATTCATTGACATTTAAAGTGATTATAGATAGATAACATATTTATTTCCATTTTGTTATTTGTTTTCCACTTTTTTGTATGTCTTTGTTTTTCGTCCTATTTTAGTCTCTTTTCTTGTGACCTGGTGATTTTATTTAGTTTTGTATTTTTGTTACTTTTCCCTTTAGCTTTTTTATATCTATGATAGTTTTTTTTTGTTTGTTTGTTTTTATTGGGTTGGAAAGTCATTCAGGTTTTTGGGTAAGAACTTACAGAAAACTTGAACAAATTTTCTGGCCAATGCAATATTTGCCATTACCATGAAATTCATATATGCTGACCTTTAAGTATACCTACCTGATTTAAACTGATAGTCATTTAAGTTTAAACTCATTCTAAAAGGTCTCCCCAACCCAACTTTTTGCATTTTCTATGTCATATTTTAAGTCTTTATGTAGGTCACTTAACTATTTTATTTATAATTGACTTTGCAATTTAATTATCTTTTAGGATCAGTGGTAAAGAATCTACCTGACAATGCTGGAGATGCAGGAGACACAGGTTCAATCCCTGGGTTGGGAAGATTCTTTGGAGAAGGAAATGGCAACCAACTAAAGCACCTGACCTACTTCTTGAGAAACCTGTATGCAGGTCAGGAAGCAACAGTTAGAACTGGACATGGAACAACAGACTGGTTCCAAATAGGAAAAGGAGTACATCAACGTTGTATATTGTCACCCTGTTTATTTAACTTATATGCAGAGTACATCATGAGAAATGCTGGGCTGGAGGAAGCACAAGCTGGAATCAAGGTTGCCAGGAGAAATATCAATAACTTCAGACAAGCAGATGACACCACCCGTATGGCAGAAAGTGAGGAAGAACTAAAGAGGCTCTTGATGAAAGCGAAAGAGGAGAGTGAAAAAGTTGGGTTAAAGCTCAACATTCAGAAAATGAAGATCATGGCATCCAGTCCCATCACTTCATGGCAAATAGATGAGGAAACAGTGGAAACAGTGTCAGACTTTATTTTGCTGGGCTCCAGAATCACTGCAGATGGTGATTGCAGCTATGAAATTAAAAGACGCTTACTCCTGGAAAGGAAAGTTATGACCAATCTAGACAGCGTATTTAAAAGCAGAGACATTACTTTGCCAACAAGGTCCTTCTAGTCAAGGCTATGGTTTTTCCAATGGTCATGTATGGATGTGAGAGTTGGACTATAAAGAAAACTGAGCGCCGAAGAATTGATGCTTTTAAACTGTGGTGTTGGAGAAGACTCTTGAGAGTCCCTTGGACTGCAAGGAGATCCAACCAGTCCATCCTAAAGGAGATCAGTCCTGGGTGTTCATTGGAAGGATTGATGCTGAAGCTGAAACTCCAATACTTTGGCCACTTGATGCGAAGAGGTGACTCATTTGAAAAGACCCTGGTGCTGGGAGGGATTAGGGGCAGGAGGAGAAGGGGAAGACAGAGGATGAGATGATTGGATGGCATCACCAATTCAATGGACATGGGTTTGGGTGAACTCTGGGAGTTGGTGATGGACAGGGAGGCCTGGCGTGTTGCAGTTAATGGGGTCACAAAGAGTTGGACACTACTGAGCAACTGAACTGACTGAACGCATTCTTAATGGGAAAATCCCATGGTGGGCTACAGTCTGTGGGGTCGCAAAGAGTAAGACATGATAGTGACCAACCATGCACATTCATGCATGCATTAGCTTATGTAGTTGTTCCACAGTAGTATTTATTTTCTTTTACCAGTAAGATTACCCTTTTCCTCTGATTTCATATTTCTTATTGTAGCCTTTTCTTTTTCACCTAAGGAAAACCCTTTGGAGTTATGACTGAACCCAAGTGTCCTGCCTTCCTCATCTCATAAAGTGAGATGAATGGAGGTATCAGGCCTCAGAGCACTGGGCCTGACTCTCAGGGTGCTGAAGATGGGAGGTACTGAGGAAAGCTAGCCCTGGAAAATGTTTGGCTCTGCAGCCACAGCCATGTCACTGACCCCAAATTGAAGGAAGAACAGAGGTGACCCAGCCATGGACAGGAGGTGACTCACTGTGTAGAGTGATTTACTATGCAAACCCTACAGACAAAACACTGGAGTGGCTGGTCAACCATAATGCTGCAGTACTTCTCAGAATCCAGAACTTTCTCTGGGTGACATGGCAGCCTTTTCTTCCTCCTTGTGCTCTGATGAGTGTAGCAGAGAGCCCAAATGTGGGGTGAACATCATTGGTCCATCTTATCGCTAAGACTGTGCAAAGAACAATATGCTTATGGTCAGTTGATACGTTTATGGATACCTGTGCACTCACCATGTGCAGCCTGCAGGCAAGCCTAGACCATTTGGGGCAGGTGAGAGTTGGATATTTTTCTTGACGATTTCTGGATGGCCCTTCATGATGGAGCATACTCTGTTTAGTGAAATTTCAGCCTGGAGATGAGCTGAATAGAAGTGGAGCAAAGAGATATTTGTGTTCCATCTTTGGAGGAGCAGAAAGATATTATGAAAGCTCATAAGGAGAGCCATGTGGAACTTGAACGGCCCCCAGCTCTGATCCAAGATGCAGGAGAGAGTTGCCATCTGTCCTCTTCCAATGTGGAGCAGAATAAGGGGGCCATGCCCTTCTGTTGGTCCAGTAAACAGACTGAGTGTGATATTCCTAGAGTCTGCCAGGATGAGGCTGTGGCTTTGTAGGAAGCAGAGGTCTCTGTTTGGACAGGTGCATGCCTATAGGACCAGCTTCCTCCACGAATTATGAAGCCTCTGTTCCGTTTGACCTTTATGGCACTTTAGCTCTGACTTCTCTCTGGATGCCCTGCTAGACCTTTCTCTTGAGAAGGCAGAGAGGAAATGAAAATGTTAGAAGAAAAGAGAGAGTTTCTGAAGTCCTTGCTCTGAGACAAGAGTTGGTGGCTTATCTGCACTTGTCCACCCAGTCACCCTAGCACATGGGCCATCTGGAGGGATATCTTGGCTCTGGCTGTGGATCACAGCCATTATCATGGTTAAAGAGAGTCAATATTTAACTTGGAGTTTTGTGGGTTAACAGATAGGAGATTAGGACCCTGCACCAAACAGCTTCTTCCCTTCTCTTTGTTCTTAATGGAATCCTATGTGGGTATGTCTGATTCCTTCTTGTTTGGCTTTGGGTCTCTAATGGCTGTTAAAGTTTTACAGTGTCTGAAAAGATTTACCTTGTGGATTTACAACAATAAAGCAAAATGACACACTAAAAATAAAGAAGATTCTTTAACACTTCTTATAAGGTTAATATAGTACTGATGAACTATTCTAGTTTTGCTTGTGTGAAAAACTCACTAACTCTCCTTCATTTCTCAGTGATAACCTTTCTGGGTAAAGTATCCTAGGCTGTAGAATTTTTCCTTTTAGCTCTTTAAATGTAATGTACACTACCTTCTGATCTGCAAATTTTCTGCAGAAAGACAAGCTGATAGTATAATGGGAGTTCACGTCTACATACTTCTTTATTTTTCTCTTGTTATAATTCTTTTTATCTTTAACTAATAATTATGATATGCCTTGCTGTGGGTTTCTTTGGGTTCATCTTGTTTGAGTCTCTCTACATTCCTGTACCTGGATACCTGTTTCTTTCTTCAGGTTCCGCAAGTTTTCAGCCATAATTTTATCAAATGTGTTTTGTAAACCATTCTCTATCTTTTCTCTTTCTGGGATCCCTATAATGTGGATGTTAGAATGCAAAGTCTGTTTTTCTCTTTGCTTTTCTGACTGGGTGATTTCTATTAATCTGTCTTCCAGATTGCTTACATTCTTTGGTATCACCTAATCTCAATATGTTGATTCCCTCCAGTGTATTTTTTTTTTAATTTCAATTATTGTATTCTTCAGGCCTGACTGGTTCAAGTTTTCTAGTTCTTTGCTAAAATTCTCACTGTGTTTGTCTATTTTCCCCAGTTCGGTTAGCACTCTTATTATTACTGCAATGACCTCCTTATGAGGTGAATTATTTATCTGAGTTTCATTAGGGTTTTTTCAGTACTTTTTTTTGTTCTTTCATTTAAAAAATTTTCCTCTCCCTTCTTATTTTGTTTAACTTCCTCTGTATCTGAATTTAGGTGAGACATTTACCTATCTCAGTCCTGAATGTATGTCCTTGGGTGGGGTCATCCCTGTGCAGTTGGCCTGTGCCCAGTGGCTTTGGAGAGACAGCTGGACCTGAAGTGAGTAGGGGCTGTATTTGCCCGCAGGGTCTGCTGGCAGCTGTCACCTTGGAGTGTGATGAGGCTGGAGGTGAAGGGGTTAGAACCTCTGTTCCCTCCAAGCTTGCACACTCCCATTGTCAACAGCAACCTTTGCCTTAGTGGGGATCAAGAGGGTCTGGAGCAGGACCGTGGTGTGGACTTAGGGTGCACTTGGAAAGCCAATCAGAGCCCCAGGCTGTTGTCAGTGTGCTGACTCTGTACTATGACTGGGAGTAAGCAAAGCAAGCTGTGCCTGCACTCTTTGAGAGTGGAGTTTTGGTTTCTTATAGGCGTTAGGTAAGCCCTGCTGGTCTTCAAACCAGCTAAGGGATTACATCATCCTGTTGTTAGATCCCAGCCCTGGGGTGCCTATATGTGGCTTGAACTCCATGCTCTCCTGGGAGAATCCATTAGCCTGTGATAATCTCCTGCTTGTCTGTGTCCCCTGCAAAGGCTGCGGTCCTGACTAAACAGCTTCTCCTCCCTTCCTATTGGACTCCCTGTGGATTAATCTTTACAATTTTGGCTGGAGAGGAGCTGTCCTTCTCACCCCCAGGTAGATTTCAGAGAGAGTCACTCTACACGTAGTTGTAGTTTTGATGTGTTTGTGAGAGGAGGTAAGCTCAGTGTCTACCTATTCTGCCATGCTGATCTCTTCTCTGCTTGTGTGTATTCTAAGTCACTGCAGGGGTGTCTGACTCTTTGCAACCTCATGGACTCTTGCAACCCCATGGACTGTTGCGACCCTTGCCAGCCTCCTCTGTCCATGGAATTCTCCAGGCAAGAATACTGGAGTGGGTGACAAGCCCTTCTCCAGGGGATCTTCCCAACACAGGGATTGAACCTGAGTCTCTTACATCTCCTACACTGAAAGGTGGATTCTTTAACACTGGTGCCACCTGGAAAGCCTGATCTCTTCTCTAGGACCTCACTTTTTATTTAGGTCACAGACTTGGTCATCTCAAAGGCCAGAAGAGAACAGGCTTAGAGAGACTGACAATAGCAAACTAGGCTCACGTGGCAATGAGGGGCTCTCATGGGCCTGGACCCTGGGTTTCTGAATGTTATGGTGAGACCCTGCCACATATACTTATAGGAGATGTGCATGGAGCTTCTGCAGCAGGGAGGTGGTAACTAGCTGTGGAATTTGCTCCTGGTCACCACCTAAATGCCAGCCTTGGGGAATAGAACAGAACAGTGGGAAGTCTTGGAAACCACAGGACACAGGAATTTGCTTTAGGGATGCAGAGGCTCATGTTCTGAAACTGGCCCTTGGATGGAATCCTGGCTACAGGGTCAGGCCTGGGCGTAGGGCCAACCTAGACTGCGTGTACTGGGTTGTACTCAGTGTCCAGAGAGGTGACTGAATGGCAATCCTCTTTGGGAACATTCCTATCTCATAAGACAAACACTGATAAGAGTGGTTGGAAATAGTGTCCAGCTGCACTGCCAGCAAGGGATAGCCCCACAGCCTTGACTCAGAAAGGAACAGAAGTGGTAAGGAGCTGAGGCTGGACCTGGGGTAATTTCTGCTCTAATGGTCAAAGGAGAGTGGAATTCTTTTTGTTTGGAAGCCCATGTCTGCAGACAGGGTAGTGCTTGGAGTCTTTTGGCAATGTTTAGGACAGAGACCTTTCTGAGTAATTTTTAAGCCTGTCCACTAATCTGTCAACTGGACAGTACCAAAAACAAAGAAGGGACTCTGTCTCCTTAGATCACATCTCCTTGGGTGTGGTCAAGCAGGAGATGGTGTGAATACACAACATCTTAGGAATCAGTGAACTGAAATGGATGGGAATGGGTGACTTTAATTCAGTTCAGTTCAGTTCAGCCCCTCAGTCGTGTCCGACACTTTGCAACCCTATGAATTGCAGCACGCCAGGCCTCCCTGTCCATCACCACCTCCTGGACTTCACTCAAACTCATGTCCATCTAGTCGGTGATGCCATCCAGCCATCTCACCCTCTGTCGTCCCCTTCTCCTCCTGCCCACAATCCCTCCCAGCATCAGAGTCTTTTCCAATAAGTCCACTCTTTGCATGAGGTGGCCAAAGTACTGGAGTTTCAGCTTTAGCATCATTCCTTCCAAAGAACACCCAGGACTGATCTCCTTTAGAATGGACTAGTTGGATCTCCTTGCAGTCAAAAGGACTCTCAAGAGTCTTCTCCAACACCACAGTTCAAAAGCATCAATTTTTCCGCGCTCAGCTTTCTTCACAGTCCAACTCTTGCATCCATACATGACCACTGGAAAAACCATAGACTTGACTAAACGGACCTTTGTTGGCAAAGCAATGTCTCTGCTTTTCAAAATGCTATCTAGGTTGGTCATAACTTTTCTTCCAAGGAGTAAGCATCTTTTAATTTCATGGCTGCAGTCACCATCTGCAGTGATTTTGAAGCCCAAAAAGATAAAGTCTGACACTGTTTCCACTGTTTCCCCATCTATTTCCCATGAAGTGATGGGACCAGATGCCATGATCTTCGTTTTCTGAATGCTGAGCTTTAAGCTGACTTTAATTCAGATGACCATTATGTCTACCACTGTGGGCAAGAATTCCATGGATGAAATGGAGTAGCCTTCATAATCATCAAAAGAGTCTGAAATGGAGTACTTGGGTGCAACCTCAAAAATGAAAGAATGATCTTGGTTCATTTCCAAAGCAAACCATTCAATATCACAGTAATCCAAGTCTATGCCCCTACCACCGATGCCTAAGAAGTTGAAAGTGATCAGTTCTATGATGACTTAGAAGACCTCCTAGAACTAAAACCAAAAAGTGATGTTGTATTCATCACTGGGGATTGGAATGCAAAAGCAGGAAGAGCAAGAGAAACCTGGAGTAACAGGCAAGTCTAGCCTTGAAGTACAAAATGAAGTAGGGCAAAGGCTAACTCAGTTCTGCCAAGAGAATGCACTCATCATAGCATACACCCTTTTTCAACAACACAAGAGATGACTTTTGACATGGACATCACCAAATGGTCAATGATGAAATCAAATTGCTTACATTCTTTGTAGCCAAAGATGGAGAAGTCATACGCAGTCAGCAAAAACAATATCTGGAGCTGACTGTGGCTCAAATCATCAGCTTCTCATAGCTAAATTCAGGCTTAAACTAAAAAAGCAGAGAAAACCACTAGGGCGATCAGGTAAGACTTAAATCAAATCCTCTATGAATATGCAGTGGAGGTGACAAATATTTTCAAGGGATTAGGTCTAGTAAAGGTCTAGTAAACAGTGCCCTTGAAGAACTATGGATGGAGGTCTGTAATATTGTACAGGAGGCAGTGAGTGAAACCATCCCAAAGAAAAAGAAAAGCAAGAAGGCAATGAGATTATTTGAGGAGCTTTACAAATAGCTGAAGAAAGAAGAGAAGTGAAAACCAAGGGAGAGATGGAAAAGTACACTCAACTAAATGCAGAGTTCCAAAGAATAGCTCCAAAAAAGAACAAGAAGGCCTTCTTCAATGAACAATGCATAAAAATAGAGGAAAACAACAGAAGGGAAAAGACTAGAGATCTCTTCAGGAAAACTGGAAATATCAAGGGAACATTTCACCCAAAGATGGGCACAGTAAAGGATAGAAATGTTAGAAACCTAGTAAAATCAGAAGAGATCAAGAAGACATGGAAAGGATGCACAGAAGAACTATATGCAAAAGATCTTAATGAACTGGATAACCATGGTGGTATGGTCCATCACCTAGAGGAGGCATTCTGCAGTGTGAAGTCAAATGGGCCTTAGGAAGCACTGCTGTCAATGAAGCTAGCAGATGTGACAGAATTCCAGTAGATTTATTTAAACCCCTAAAAGATGATGCTATCAAAGCATTGCAGTCAATATGTCAGCAAATCTGAAAGACCCAGCATTGGTCACATGACAGGAAAAGGTTAATCCTCATGCCAATTCCCAAAAAGGGCAGTACTAAAGAATGTTCATACCATCAGACAGTTGCACTCATCTCTCATGATAGTAAGGTCAGGCTTAAAATCTTGCCTGCTAGGCTTCGGCATTATACAAACCAAGAACTTCCAGATGTCCAAGCTGGGTTTAGAAAAGGCAGAGAAACCAGAGATCAAATTGCCAACATTCACTGGATCATAGAGAAAGCAAGGGAATTCCAGAAAAACATTTCTCTCTGTTTCGTGGACTATGCTAATGCTTTTGACTGTGTGGATCATAATAAACTGTGGAAAACTCTTAAAGCGATGGGAATACAAGACTGAGAAACCTGTATGTGGGTTTACCTGCCTCCTGAGAAACCTGTATGTGGATCAAGATGCAACGGTTAGAACCCTGTATGGAACAACTGATTGGTTCAGAATTGAGAAAGGAGTATGACAGGGCTGTCTGTTGTCACTCTGTATTTTTAAATTATCCATGGAGCACATCACGAGAAATGCCAAGCTGAATGAGTTACAAACTAGAATCATGATAGGTGGGAGAAACATCAACAACCCCAGATATGGGGATGACAACACTCTAATGTCAGAAAGCGAAGAGGCACTAAAGAACCTCTTGATGAGGGTAAAGGAGGACAGTGAAAAAACCAGCTTAAAGCTAAAAAACAAAAAAAAACAACTAAGATCATGGCATCCAGCCCCATTACTTCATGGCAAATAGAAGGGGAAAAGTTGGAAATAGTGACAGATTTCCTCTTCTTGGGCTCTAAAATGAATGTGGATGGTGACTGCAGCCCTGAAATCAAGATGACTGCTTCTTGGCAGGAAAGCTATGACAAACCTAGACAATGTGTTAAAAAGCAAAGAAATCACTTTTCCAACAAAGGTACATTTAGTCAAGGGTCTCCCTAGTTGTAAAGAATCCATCTGCCAATGTAGGAAACTCAAGCAATGTAGGTTCAATACCTGGGTCAGGAAGATCCCCCAGAGAAGAAAATGGCAGCTCACTCCAGTATTCTTGCTGGGAAATCCCATGGATAGAGGAACTTGGCAGGCTACAGTCTAGGGGGTCGCAAAGTTTTGGACATGACTGAGCACAGCATAGGGATAGTCAAGGCCATGGTCTTTCCAGTAGTCATGTATAATTGTGACAGCTGGACTATAAAGAAGGCAAAGCATTGAGGAATTGATGCTTTCAAATGGTGGTATTAGAGAAGACTCTTGAGAGTATCCTGGACAGCAAGATCAAACCAGTTAATTTTAAAGGAAATCAACCCTGAATACTCATTGAAAGGACTGATGCTGAAGCTGAAGCTTCAATTCTTTGATCACCTGATGTGAAGAGCCAACTCATTGGAAAAGACACTGATGCTGGGAAAGATTGAGCGCAGGAGGAGAAGAGTGTGACAGAGTGTGACAGAGGCTGGATTGCATCACTAATGCAACGGACATGAACTTGGGTAAACCCTAGGAGATAGTGAGGGATGTGCAGCCTGGTGGGCTGTAGTCCATGGGGTCACAAAGAGTCAGACTGGATGACTGAATAACAACTCCCTAGACTCAGTTGTGCCATTTGCCTTCCACTTGCTTTCTTCTTTATCTGTGACACCTTGGTCTCTAACCTAACCTAACCTAATAGCTCTTCTTTCTAATCATGAGCTAATAGCCCAGACCTGGCCTTAGGAAATGGTCCAACCCTTGGCCACTTAGAACAAAGCCTCTTGTGTGTCCTGCCCTATCCGAGGCATCCTCCCCAAGCTTTTCTGCTGCCACATTGTCACCCCCAGGGGACCAGACTGGTGCATGTGAGAACTGAAAGGCATGAGCTCAGATCATGGCTACAAGAGTGAGGAGGAAAGGAAAGAACTTGAAGGCTGGAACAGAATATACGTCCAGGCAGTATAAACAGTGTGAGAAAGGGTGTAGAGTATGGACATATATGGGCTTCCCTGGTGGCTCAGATGGTAAAGAATCTGCCTGGCAATGCAGGATATCTGGGTTCAATCCCTGGGTTGGGAAGTTCTGGATAAGAGAATGGCTAACCAGTCGAGTATTCTTGCCTGGAGAACCCCATGGATAGAGGAGCCTGGTGGGCTACAGTCGATGGGATCACAGAGTCAGACACTACTGAACAATAACACACACACACAGATGGACAGACACATGCAGCTGAAGCAGAGAAGCAGAGGGTGTCTGGAACACAGGGAACATGGTTAGGGTGCCTGGGAATGAGGTCCAAGGATTGCAACCTCCTCCAGTTTCAGTGGTGAGATCTCTGCTCCAGACTCCTGGCCCCTCACAGAGCACAAACACCAGCCCCACTCTGCTCCTGCCCTTGTACAGCACAGCTACCCAGGTACCCAGCACAGGTGGAAGAGGCAGGTGGGCAAGGATGCAGATGTCCTGTTTGGCAGTGGTTCTTGCTTGGCTTTGTATTTAATACTGGTTTCCTACTTGCAACCCCACACTCCTTGGAATCACTGACTCCTGGTTGCATTGGTGATGTCTTGACCCCAGGAGAGATGGGAACTGTGGGTGTTTGTGTTCCACCTGAAAAGTCTTGAGGACTAACCAGTGAAGGATCCCCAGGGGATCTCTGTCAGAGACTAGCTTTGTGACCTCAGACCCTTTGCCTCTACTGTTTCCAAAGGAGTCAATACTGCATGGCCTCCTTCTTCAGATGGATGATTTGAAAATAAAATGCGATAAGATACAGATTTCAGACTAAACTGAAACTTAGGTGCGGTGCTACACATTTTTGCCTTCTTCAGAGTTTCAGTGGGGAATGAAGCAGTTTAAATTAAAAAATCAGAGGAGGAAATGTAAGCGATTTGAAAGAACACGTAGTTCAGACAGAGGCCTGCACATCTCAGAAGTAAACACAAGAGGGCGCCATATGCTCATCTTAAGGAATCAAATTCAAACTAGTTAATGCCTGATCTTTTAATCATTTCTGTGTCATTCGGCCTCACTGACATTCTTCATGTAGGGGTTAACATGTTACAGTTTACCAGGAATCTTTCAGCTTCACTCTTAGTCCGATTCTGATCTTGTGCAAAATAATTCTAAAAAGTGATATTTTGCCTGATCTAAAGAACTATTCTTTCTCTCCAGAACCAAAATCCCTCTCTTACTTCATGTATCTGAATCTCTGTCCTGAGAGTTGATGCATCTTAAGACTTCATTTAGCAAGGTCTAGTGATCTATACCGGAGAAGGCAATGGCAACCCACTCCAGTATTCTTGCCTGGAAAATCCCATAGACGGAGGAGCCTCGTAGGCTGCAGTCCATGGGGTCGCTGAGGGTCGCACACGACTGAGTGAGCGACTTCACTTTCACTTTTCACTTTCATTCATTGGCGAAGGAAATGGCAACCCACTCCAGTGTTCTTGCCTGGAGAATCTCAGGGACGGGGGAGCCTGGTGGGCTGCCGTCTATGGGGTCGCACAGAGTCGGACACGACTGAAGCGACTTAACAGCAGCAGCAGCAGCAGTGACCTATACAGGACAGAAGAAGAAGGACCGAAGATCTGGACTAAGTGCTCTCTGGGGCAGGTCAGGGGAGGGAGATAGAACAACCGCGATATTGAGAGATGGTCCAGTTTGGCCGTCAGAGCTGAGGCTGTGGAATATGAGACAGGACTTCGTTTCAAGAGGAGGGACCCAAACAGAAAATCAAATGGTCCCAGCAGCCCTGAGTGGGCATAGTAGCAAGGTGGAGCTGGGTTAAGGAGGAAGTTGATTTCAGGGTGAACAGAATGTGTTGCTACCAGTTTTATTTCTTGAGGGGATCAGGTATACATGGGTGGGTGGTCACTGGGTTAGCAGCAGTGTTCCTGCATCTGGTTGGGCAGGAGGCATGGCAGGAGAGTGGTAAGCTGAGAATTTCTGTGTGACTCTCGGTCCAGACAGCCTGTCAGATCAGGAAGTGGAGGACCCAACCTGGGCTCTCAGAACTGGACATCACCAAGGTCTGCTGGGCTCTGTTAATTTGAACCTTGGGATATAAACGCTAAGAGATTGTCAGGTCCAGGACTGGGCAAACCCATGGGCTGACAACATAGCCTCCCACATTTCTTATTGTTGTGGCTATTGTTTGTGCTATCAAGGCAAAGTTGCAGCAGGGACTGAATGCATTTTAGACTCTCATAAAGTCTAAAATATTAATAACTGGCCCTTTACAGAAAAAGTGAGTGGGTTCCTGGTCTAGTCTGACCTGTCCATTTTAGAACGAGGAAAGTGGTTCTTGGAGACACGAAGGGGTCAAGCTGGAAGTAAACAGAGATGAGAGCTGCCAAGAGGTTCCAGTGACTTGTACTAATGCCATGCTAGTCTGAGTGCATGCAAATTTCTTCTTTTTCTTTAATTACCCCACAAAGGAACAGCAGACCATGGACTAGCAATTCAGATTGATTTCAGTGACATTGTTCACTGTTTGGATGGGATTCTGGCCATGCCTGGGACACAGAGCTGGAGATGATAACATCCTTAGTATCCAGAGGAAGGACTTGGCCGGGGATGAAGGGGATGGTTTTATTGACTCCTCTCCTCAGGTCTTTAATTCCCTCTTGCACATCTATGTTTTTTTAAAATCTAACGATAAATCTCTGTTGTACATTGACTAGAGGTTTTATTGATTTACCAGAAGTGGTTTTATAAGAATTTATAGTCCACGCTTGGCTCAGGGACTGACATGGATATAAGCTTAGCCATGTATTCTTTGTATCTGAGACTGCTGGTCTGGAGAGAGACCTCTCTGACCCTGGATTTCAGAGTTTGGATGACTAGAGGACCGCTAGAAGAGACACTGAAATGAGGTGTCACCCAGGATTGCAGGTGAACTCACTACTTCTTAGAAAGAGCCTCCCAAATTTAAGATGTTATGATTATTTTGTTTCATACCCAAAATAATGCAACCTTAGCTCCCAAATCAATGAGGCATGTGGATGTAAAAACTCAAAAGGAGAACTCTGAACCTTTTCAAAGTTCTCTGAACTTTGAACCTCCACAGGTTCAAAGAGCACCAAACTTTGAACTTCCACAGCCCATGGAATACACAGCACTCCCTTCCATTCAACTGAATCAACACTCGGGGCTTCCTGTGGTCACAGAAGGCAATTCACACAATTTGCTAAAATCTAATAGGTCAAGTGTTCAAGTGTACTTGTTTCTTTTAACTGTTTATTCCATTGGCTTTTTCTTCTCTGCATTAAAGTATTTAAAGGGGAGTTAGCTTTGTCTGTATTCATATTTCCTATTACTTGCAGCCGAAGATTAAGGATGGGGAGAATCCATTTTATTTAAAAAAAGATTTCCAAATTTTGGAATAAGAATAACTCCTGAATAAATTCTTTGTGTTTTCAAAAATACTTTATTCACCATTTCTTTTAATACTGAGGAGAAATGCTCATCTCAACCCACTTGTTTGAGATACACACAAAATTGTTGGACAAGTCATAAAGTTGGGATTTTCTGCCTGCCCTTACACCCTTCAGGACAGGGGTGAAGCTCTGCTCTTCTACGACTATTATCATTATCATCTACTATCTGCAAACCCAGGAGTCCCCAGCTGTTAGACATCAGAGAGTAGAAAAGAGCATAGGATCAGGAGTCAGACATGCTTTCAAATCTGGCGGCTCCAAGAGTATGATGGAGTTTCAGGAGACAGCTCTGAGATGCATTGTTGTGAGAGGGGTGCTGGGCTGGAACAGACGACACGGTGAGCAGGAGGTGGAGTGGGTGCCATGGCTGCTGAAAAGGAGGAGGGGGAACAAAATCCAAACTTGAACAGCCAAGCGGGTGCTTTGTGTCCAGAGTAGCTCCCTGAGGGGACTTGCTGCCTCTAACAGTAGTGGTCTCAGGCGCCCTCTTCTGGGGGCCCAGAGTTGTACAGGAGGTGGGTGGTTTGGGACTGACGCCAAATAAAAGCAGGCATCTTCTTCAGTGCAGTTCCAACAGTCACTCAGTCGTGTCCGACTCTTTGCGACCCCATGGACTGCAGCACGTCAGGCTTCCCTGTCCATCACCAATGCCCCGAGCTTACTCAAACTCATGTCCATCAGCGGTGATGCCATCCAAACATCTCATCCTCTGTCTTCCTCTTCTCCTTCCGCCTTCAATCTTTCCCCGCATCAGGGTCCTTTCCAATGAGTCAGTACTTCGCATCAAGTGGCCAAAGTATTGGAGTTTCAGCATTAGCATAAGTCCTTCTAATGAATATTCAGGACTGATTTCCTTTAGGATTGACTGGTTGGATCTTCTTGCAGTCCAGGGGACTCTCAAGAGGCTTCTCCAACACCACAGTTCAAAAGCATCAATTCTTTGGCGCTCAGCCTTCTTTACAGCCCAACTCTCACATCCATACATGACTACTGGAAAAACCATAGCTTTGACTAGACGGACCTTTGTTGGCAAAGTAATGTCTCTGCTTTTTAATATGCTGTCTAGGTTGGTCATAACTTTTCTTCCAAGGAGAAAGTGTCTTTTAATTTTATGGCTGCAGTCAGCATCTGCAGTGATTTTGGAGCCTTCCCCCCGCGCAAAAAAAAGTCAGTCACTGTTTCCCCATCTATTTGCCATAAAGTGATGAGACTGGATGCCCTGATCTCATTTTTTGGATGTTGAGTTTTCTTTTTAAAAATAATTTATTTACTTTAATCGGAGGCTAATTACAATATTGTAGTGGCTTTCACCATACATTGACATGAATCAGCCACAGGTGTACACGTGTCCCCCATCCTGAACCCCCCTCACACCTCCCTCCCCATCCCATCCCTCAGGGTCGTCCCAGTGCACCAGCAATGAGCGCCCTGTCTCATGCATCTAACCTGGACTGGAAATCTATTTCACATATGGTAATATACGTGTTTCAATGTTATTCTCTCAAATCATCCCACCCTTGCCTTCTCTCACAGAGTTCAAAAGTCTATTCTTTATCTCTGTTTCTCCTTTGCTGTCTTGCATATAGGATCATCGTTACCATCTTTCTAAATTTTTATATATATATATATATATATATATATATAAAATTAACATTCTGTATTAGTGTTTTTCTTTTGGACTTACTTCACTCTGTATAATAGGCTCCAGTTTCATCCACCTCATTAGAAATGATTCAAATACATTATTTTTAATAGCTGAGTAATATTCCATTGTGTATATGTACCACAGCTTTCTTATCTGTTTATCTGCTGATGGACACCTAGATTGCTTCCATGTCCTAGCTACAGTAAGGTAACAGTGCTGGGATAAACATTGGGGTACACGTGTCTCTTTTGATTCTGATTTCCTCGGTGTGTATGCCCAGCATCGGAATTGCTGGGTCATATGGCAGCTCTATTTCCAGTTTTTTAAGGAATCTCCACACTGTTCTCCATAGTGTCTGTACTATTCCCACCAACAGTGTAAGAAGGCTCCCTTTTCTCCACACACTCTCCAGCATTTATTGTTTGTAGACTTTTGCATAGCTGCCATTTTGACTGGCATGAAATGGTACCTCATTGTGGTTTTGATCTGTATTTCTCTGATAATGAGTGATGTAGAGTATCTTTTCATGTGTTTGTTAGCCATCTGTATGTTTTCTTTGGAGAAATGTCTATTTAATTCTTTGGCCCATTTTTTGATTGGGTCATCTATTTTTCTGGAATTGAGCTGCATGAGCTGCTTGTATGTTTTTGAGATTAATTCTATGTAAGTTGCTTCATTTGCCATTTTTGCTTTTTATTTTTGTCCCATTTGTTTATTTTTGCTTTTATTTCCATTACTCTGGGAGGTGGGTCATAGAGGATCCTGCTGTGATTTATGTCAGAAAGTGTTTTGCCTATGTTTTCCTATAGGAGTTTTACAGTTTCTGGTCTTATATTTATTGAGTTGTAAGCCAATTTTTTCACTCTTCCTCTTTTACTTTCATCAAGAGTTTCTTTCGTTCTTCTTTGCTTTCTGTCATAAGGGTGGTGTCACCTGCATATCTGAGGTTACTGATATTTCTCCAGGCAATCTGATTACAGCTTGTGCTTCATCCAGCCCAGCATTTCTCATGATGTACTCTGCATATAAGTTAAATAATCAGGGTGACAATATACAGACTTGACGTACTTCTTTCCCGATTTGGAACCAGTCTGTTGTTCCATGTCCGGTTCTAACTGTTGCTTCCTGACCTGCATACACATTTCTCAGGAGGCAGGTCAGGTGGTCTGGTATTCCCATTTCTAGAAGAATTTTCCACAGTTTGTTGTGATCCACACAAAAGCTTTGGCATAGTCAATAAAGCAGAGGTAGATGTTTTTCTGGAATTCTCTTGCTCTTTTGATGATCCAACAGATGTTGGAAATTTGATCTCTGGTTCCTCTGCATTTTCTAAATCCAGCTTGAACATCTGTAAACTCACAGTTCATGTACTGTTGAAGCCTGACTTGGATAATTTTGAGCATTACTTTGCTAGTGTGTGAGATAAGTGCAATTGTGCAGTAGTTTGAGCATTCTTTTGGCATTGCCTTTCTTTGGGATTGGAATGAAAACTGACTTTTTCCAGTCCTGTGGCCACTGCTGAGTTTTCCAAATTTGCTGGCATATTGAGTGTAGCACTTTCACAGCATCATCTTTTAGGATTTGAAATAGTTCCATTGGAATGCCATCACCTCCATTAGCTTTGTTTGTAGTGATGCTTCCTAAGGACCTCTTGACTTCACATTTTTGGGATGAAGATACAAGAAGAGGTGGCAAGAATACACAGAACTATACAAAAACATCTTTATGACCCAGATAACCACAATGATGTGATCACTCACCTAGAGCCAGACATCCTGGAATGTGAAGGCTTCTTCTAGGTATCTACGAAGTAAGGCAGCCCCAGGGCAGGTTAGGCTGGTGTTCAGGTAACACAGAAGCCTCTGTGAGGTTTTGTGGGGCACAAAACACCTGTGCCAGCCCTTGCCTTCAATCATTGCCAGGGCAGCAACTCGCCAGGCATCACTGGGAGTCATTTAAAGAATCCGGTGAATTTGAGAAGGCTTGAAAAGAGTCTCCATTAGGGTCAGCCAAGTAGGTTTTCCACTCAGATTGAATTATAATTTCTGTTTTATCTTCCATTAAAGGGAAATATTAATAGTAATGACTTCATAGCTCTTGTTAAAAGAGTGTATTTAAAACAGATGAAATCATGATTACAGGCATAAAGTGAATGTGTCCAATATTTTATTTGACTCATTATTTAGTGACAGAACCATTACAATAATTCAAAAACTTTTAAAACAGTCAAAAAGGAGAGGTGTTTATAGATTAAGAATACTGAAATGAATTGGTGTGTCTCTTGAATCTCCTGCATTGGCAGGGAGATTCTTTACCACTGCACTGCCTGGGAAGCCCGTGAAATGAATTGGCAAATGTTTGCAAAACTGGTGTATCTACAAATGATTTAGGGGAGAGGTTTTGTTGTAACAGAATTTGGGCCATATTCTACAGACAAGGTTATTTACATTATGATTGGGTATCTAAAACTTCTGTTGTCAATAGCTGTTTGACAATAACTCTTGTCGAATAGCTCCAAAGACAATGAAAGGGCAGGTTCCTCTTAGAATTAGAATTGGATTCAGAATGAGAACCAGAAGGGTATGGTCCTGTTTTCCATTAAACACATTTTTCCTGCAGTGGGCTCTGGGGATGAAGAGGTCCTTCTCCCTGGGCACACAGGACTTTGTAAGCTAAAAGAAGTGAAGTTAAAGTTGTTGGGAAAAAAAAAAACAACTTGTTTTTGAGTTGTTGAGTTGTCTCTGACTCTTTGTGACTCCATGGACGAAACAGTCCATGGAATTTTCCAGGCCAGAATACTGGAGTGGGTAGCCTCTCCCTTCTCCAGGGGATATTACCAACCCTTAGATCGAACCCAGGTCTCCCGCATTGCAGGTGCATTCTTTACAAGCTGAGTCACCAGGGAAGCCCAAGCTAAGAGAAGCATTGACCAAAAAGAGCTGGTATCCTTGGAGAGAAGGGGAAAGTGGTGGAGGTGTAAGTCCAGGTGCTGGAGACAGAAGTCAAAGAAGCATGTTAGTTTTAGGTCAGTAAGAATAGTGATTACTAACATGCTGAACCTTTAGCAAAAGTCTGACTACGTTGTAAACTATTCAAATTAATTCCATTTAATCTTCCTACCCACCATTATGAGGAAGGAGTCATACCATTTTACTGATAAGAAAACTGACCTCCCGAGATGCGGCATGGGCGGAGGCGCAACAGAGCAGACTGACATCTCAGGGGTGAGGGAATCCTGAAAGTAGTTCAGAATGGCTCCTCGCCGATGGGTCAATGAGTGAAGTTTGGGGACAGACAGTGCTGTCCAAGACCTGTACCAGAGGGATCAATAAGAGCGCGGCAGAAGGGCCAGGCTTATGGCATGGAGGTTCTGCAGTTGCCAAGAGCATCTGAGAAGTGCTGGGAAAGGAGCGCCCTGCAGGTCACCAGAAACTCCTATCTTGGCAGGAGGGCAGGCTTAGAGCAGCCCACTTGGTGTAACCAGGAAGGATGCAAGTCACAATCCAGTCCCTCTAGGGGAAGAGGCTAGGACCCTCAGACATAGACCTCAGGACCTGGGGATCCAGGGAGGAGCAGGTTAGAGCGTCCTAGGAAAGTTTTGAGCTGAGAGACCGAGAACGAGGAGCAGGGAAAAGCTGGGTTCTTGCAACATCACCGACAAGCAGGGAGTAGGGGGCAGGGTCAAAGAGCGCGCGAGATGGGACCGACCGCAGTCAGGGCGGTGGTTGGAGGGAGAGGAGAGCAGGGCCCGGGACCTGGGAAGGCAGGGCCGGCAGGGAAGTCGGGCGTGGGTAGGGGGGGGGTGGGAGTAGGAGGGAGATCCGACAGACCGTGGAGGGCTGACTGCAGCTCACTTGATGGGGGTCCCCCGAGGCCCCGGGGCTCAGAGGGGAGCGTACCGAGGTCTAGGCCGGGCTGGGTGCTGAGGTCGGAGCCGCGCGTGGGCCGCGACCCCTGGTAGTAGGGTTTCTGCGCCGAGAAGGAGAGTCGATCACAGCGGAGAGGAGAGGCCCACGTTTTTAGGTCGAGCGACCCCAAGGACAGCGATGTGAGACGGGGGATCAGCGTCACATCAGTCCCCCGACGTGTGACAGCCGTGGAGCCGTGGCGATTTAGGGCAGGTAGTGGCAAAGACGGGGACGCGGGAATCCAAGGCCTATAGAGAAGCCCCTCCTAACCCCCCACCCCCCGCCCAGACCCGCCCTCCAGCCTGCTGGGAAATGGGTCCTGCGGGGCGGGTGCTCTACGAAGCCGAAAAAAAAAGAGTCCTTGGTAGAGGGCTGGGATAAAATCCCGGCGAGGCTTAGAGAAGCGGCAGGGTAGGCTCTTGGGGCGGAGAGAAACGGAGATTCAGGGAACTGCTAATCAGAGAAGACCTGCACTGCGGTATGTGGCGCGCCCTCTGCTGGCCATATGGATGAGCGCAGAAACATTTCCAATATCTCCACGTAAAAGGCAAAAACAGTGGAAGTGACAAACGAATCGACAGTCCAGGTTCGATGCATGATACGGGATGCTTGGGGCTGGTGCACTGAGACGACCCAAGGGATGGTACCGGGAGGGAGGAGGGAGGGGGGTTCAGGATGGGGAACACGTGTATACCTGTGGCGGACTCATGTTGATGTATGGCAAAACCAATACAATATTGTAAAGTAATTAACCTCCAATTAAAATTGATAAATTTGGTCTTTAAAAATATTCAAGGGATTAGATATGATAGTCAGAGTGCTGAAGAACTATGGATGGAGATTCGTGACATTGTACAGGAGGCAGTGATCAAGACCATCCCCAAGAAAAAGAAAAGCAAAATGGTTGTCTGAGGAGGCCTTACAAATAACTGAGAAAAGAAGAGAAGCTAAAGGCAAAGGAGAAAGGGAAAGATATACCCATTTGAATACAGACTTCCAAAGAATAGCAAGGAGAGATAAGAAAGCCATCGTGAGTGAACAATGCAAAGAAATAGAGGGAAACAATAGAATGGTAAAGACTAGAGATCTCATCAAGAAAATTAGAGATACCAAGGGAACATTTCAAGCAAAATGGGCACAATAAAGGACAGAAATGGTATGGACCTAACAGAAGCAGAAGACATTAAGAAGAGGTGGCAAGAATACACAGAAGAAGTGTACAAAAAAGATCTTCACGACCCAGATAATCACGATGGTGTGATCACTGACCTAGAGCCAGACATCCTGGAATGTGAAGTCAAGTGGGCATTAGGAAGCATCACTATGAACAAAGCTAGTGGAGGTGATGGAATTCCAGTTGAATTATTTCAAATCCTAAAAGATGATGCTGTGAAAGTGCTGTATTCAATACATCAGCAAATTTGGAAAACTCAGCAGTGGCCACAGGACTGGAAAAGTCAGTTTTCATTCCAATCCCAAAGAAAGGTAATGCCAAAGAATGCTCAAACTACCACACAATTGCACTCATCTCACACTCTAGCAAAGTAAAGCTCAAAATTCTCCAAGCCAGGCTTCAGCAATATGTGAACCGTGAACATCCAGATGTTCAAGCTGGTTTTAGAAAAGGCAGAGGAACCAGAGATCAAATTTCCAACATCTGTTGGATCATCAAAAAAGCAAGAGAGTTCCAGAAAAACATCTATTTCTGCTTTATTGACTATGCCAAAGCCTTTGACTGTGTGTATCACAATAAACTGTGGAAAATTCTGAAAGAGATGGGAATACCAGACCACCTGACTTGCCCTCCTGAGGAATCTGTATGCAGGTCAAGAAGCAACAGTTAGAACTGGACATGGAACAACAGACTGGTTCCAAATAGGGAAAGGAGTACGTCAAGGCTGTATATTATCACCCTGCTTATTTAACTTATATGAAGAGTACATCAGGTGAAATTCTGGGCTGGATGATGTACAAGCTGGAATCAAGATTTCCGGGAGAAATAGCCATAAGCTCAGATACGTTGATGACACCACCCTTATGGCAGAAAGCAAAGAAGAACGAAAGAGCCTCTTGATGAAAGTAAAAGAGGAAGAGTGAAAAAGTTGGCTTACAACTAAGCATTCAGAAAACTAAGATCAAGGCATCTAGTTCCATCACTTCATAGTAAATAGATGGGGAAACAATGGAAATGGTGAGAGACTTTAATTTTGGGGGCTCCAAAATCACTGCAGATGGTGACTGCAGCCATGAAATCAAATGATGGTTGCTCCTTGGAAGAAAAGTTATGACCCACCTAGACAGTATATTAAAAAGCAGAGACATTACTTTGCCAACAAATGTCCATCTAGTTAAAACTATGGTTTTTCCAGTAATCATGTATTGATGTGAGAGTTGGACTATAAAGAAAGCAGAGTGCCAAAGAATTGATGCTTTTGAACTGTGGTGTTGGAGAACCCTCTTGAGAGTCCCCTTGACTGCAAGGAGATCCAGTCTATCTGAAAGGAAATCAATCCTGAATTTTCATTGGAAGGACTGATGCTGAAGCTTAAATTCCAATTCTTTGGCCACCTGATGTGAGGAACTGACTCACTGGCAAAGATCCTGATGCCTGGAAAGATTCAAGGTGAGAGGAGAAGGGGACAATAGAGGATGAGATGGTTGGATGGTGTCACTGCCTTGATGGACATGAGTTTGAGCAAGCTCTGGGAGTTGGTGATGGTCAGGGGAGCCTGGCATGCTTCAGTCCATGGGATTGGCAAAGAGTCAGACATGACTGAGTGACTGAACTGAACTGAACTGAAAGGCAAAAGCAATTTTAAAAGGAGTAAGATGAAGGAGGGATAGAGAAAAGTGTAAGTAGGATGGGGAGTAGGCAAACAGTGATAAAAGAAGTCTGGGAGGTAAGTAAAAAATTAAATAGCAGGAGAGAGCAATTCTCAAATGGGATCCAGAGGCGATCAGCCTGCCCCCATCCAAGGCTGACAGACTGGGGGCCTGGCTGGAAGTGTCAGAGGTTGGGGATCAGCAGTCCCCACGTAGCACGCCCCCACCCCAACCCACAGGACTGAAAGGACACGATCCGATGTGTTGTTCACAGTTGTAACTATTATGCAAAATAGACTATTGAATAAAAATGAGTTAGAAATTTAAGAAAGAAAGCTATTTTTATTCTGAAAAATAGCCAAATGCTTAGAAACAGTTGCAAAGCCCACTCCATTTCCAAGACCTCAGTGGACACCCAACATGTAGTGTCAGTAAAACAAATCAGTGGGGATTTAAATTTCTGTCTCAAGTGTCATTTTAACTAAATTATCGATATTAACCAACAGATTTTCTTTTACTCAAATAACTTTTGGCTGAATATAGTCCAGGGCTCAAGCCAGGGGTAACTTGCAGCCTCTCTCTAGCATAGTTTGAGAAAGGAGTTCTTTCTGGGCCATGGTTTGCAAAGAGGTTTGAGATGAGGAGGCAACCTTTTGTGTGGAACTTGCCCCCAGGTAGGAGGACGCAGGCCTGGTGAGTGACTGCCTGCTTTGTAGTGCTGATCCAATAGTCATTTCTCTTTGTGTCTCAGTGGTGAGGAGCAGTAGGCTGTTCCTCCTGGTAGTTATCTGAGAGCCATGTGAAAATGACTTAAGGCCCTAGCATCTCTGCCCGCCCCTACTATTTACCCCTGGGCCCTTCAGATACATGGGGTAGGTTCTAAAACTCTGTATCACAAAAGAAAAAACTGAGGTGGTGGACTAATAACTTTCTTAAGAAGACAAAAATGATCAGTGATGTTCTATGGACTAGACCCCTAATTGTTTTGAATTTTCTACTCTCCTCCCTACAGAACCTGAAACACAGAAGCAGAGGTTCCCTCTGCAGAGGTGAGGCAGTGTTGTGCTGGGCCATCTAAGCATCTGAGTTTCTCTCTCTCTCACTGTTTCTGTGAATTTAGGATAAATGGCAAACTATTTGCAGATTTAGTGTCAGCTTAACATCCTAGCC
This sequence comes from Bos mutus, assembly GCF_027580195.1. NCBI lineage: Eukaryota > Metazoa > Chordata > Mammalia > Artiodactyla > Bovidae > Bos > Bos mutus. Next base: position 50,015,554 of record NC_091627.1, on the reverse strand, counting down.
CTTGACATTTTAATTCCTTCAACTGGGATCACTTTATTAACTTTTAAAATATTGAAGCTCTGTGAATTGGGGGCTAGGGTCAGAAAACTAGTGAGAGAGATGGATGTGTAAACTAATTGCAGTAAGTAAGGTGTGACACATGAATCAGCACAGAAATGTACAAATAAAGTCAGTGTCCAGGAGGGGCACCTAATTTGTCTTGGAGGCATGACTTGAACCTGAAGACACAGTGACACTTTTAATTAGATTTTGATGAGTGAATAAAACAAATAAAATGAGGGTAAAGGTTTGATGCTGGGTATTTCCCAGGGATGTATTTCATTAAAGCTAGAACCTGGAATGTGAGATAAGGGTTGGAAGAAGGGGAGATGATATGGAAAATATATAGTGGCTGGCTTTTGATTTTGTTCTGTAAGCCAGGGGGATCCAGTAGTTTTTTGGAGGAGATAATAAGCTATGCTTTATTATTTCTTTTATGAAGTCTTAGGGCACTGTGAAGAATGGATTTAGGGGTGAAATGGAGAAGGGGCTGGCAGTTGGGAGATCACTTGGAGTGCTGTTTCAGTACTTTAGGTAGAGACTGAAGACTTTAGCAAGTGGAAGACAGTATCATTCAGTAACTAAGAGAGTGGTTTTGGTGTCAGATAAGCCCTGGTTGAAATTTGAGTTCTGTGTGATTTGGGGCAATTTGTTCAATTTCTTTTATCTTTGATTTTCTGTTTTATAATGACAATTTGTAGGATTCAACTGGATAAAGTGTATAAAGTGGTCAGTGTGGTGATTCAGTACAGTTCAGTCACTCAGTCATGTCCAACTCTTTGCAACCCCATGGACTGCAGCATGCCAGGCTTCCCTGTCCATCACCAACTCCTGGAGCTTGCTCAAATTCATGTCCATCAAGTCAGTGATGCCATTCAACCATCTCATCCTCTGTCGTCCCCTTCTCCTCCCGGCTCCAATCAGGGTCTTTTCCAATGAGTCAGTTCTTTGCATCAGGTGGCCAAAGTATTGGAGTTTCAGCTTCAGCATCAGTCCTTCCAACTGAATATTCAGGACTGATTTTCTTTAGGATTGACTGGTTTGATCTCCTTTCAGTCCTAGGGGCTCTCAAGAGTCTTCTCCAACACCACAGTTCAAAAGCATCAATTCTTTGGCATTCAGCTTTTTTTTTGATTCAACTCTCACATCCACACATGGCTACTGGAAAAACTGTAGCTAGTGTGGTGCTTAGCACATGGTAAAAGCCTTTACTGCTAGAATGTAGAGTTGTGAAAAGGACTTTAAGAGTAGGAGCAGGAAACTTAGTGTCTGTTCCCAGTACTGTCACATATTTCACTTGGTGGTTTCTTGGTGATTAGGAGGCTGATTCAAGAGACAGATTAGATAAAGTGTGTCTAGAAAAGGGGAGGGCTTCCCTCGTAGCTCAGTTGGTAAAGAATCTGCATGCAGTGTTGGAGACCTGGATTTGATCCCTGGGTTGGGAAGATCCCCTGGAGAAGGAAATGACAACCCACTCCAGTATTCTTGCCTGGAAAATCCCATGGACAGAGGAGCCTGGTGGGCTGCAGTCCATGGAGTTGCAAAGAATCGGGCATGACTGAGGAGCAGAGAGTAAGGGAGAAGAGAAACAGAGAGAGGTTACTGGCTTAAGACTGATGGTGGTTGATGATGGCTTCATTAGTCAAATGGAGAATTCTGAAGAAAGAGACATTAAGGGGAGAGGGAAGTGTTTGCTTTGAGGGGAGCATTTGCTTTTAGCTTTGAGACTCAGTTTCCTAACAAATATCCATATAGGTTTGCTTCAGAGGTAGATGATGAGGACTGGAAATGCATATTTTTTGGAGTTAGCAGCCTGAAAATGATCATTGAGACCATGGGTCAGTATTTATATGGAAAAGACAAGAGGCTGAGGATAGACCACTGAGGCCACACATATAGTTAAAGAATGAGTTCAGTAAAAAGAGCAAGAGGAGTCCATTTATGAACTGTTTATGACCTCTTTGGTAAATAGAAAGGGAAAAACCAGAGAGATCATGGAAGTGAAAGGAGTTACTCATAGGATTCTGCTTACTGTACCAAAAGTCAGGACAGGACAATGTACACTAGGTTCTTTAGGCCCTTTTAAAATTGCATTCAGTAAATTTAGGAGTAAATTTGAGACAATTAAAAGTAAGCATGTGGAATAGGTTGCTTTACCAAGAAGCTCAGTTTTGAAGAGAAGAAGGATGCATCTCTAAGTTCAGATTAGGTTGGCCTGAAGGTCAGTTTGTTTGTTTGTTTGTTTGCTTGTTTTTAAGCTTTACCTTTCCCTGATAGCTCAGTTGGTAAAGAATCCACCTGCAATGCAGGAGACCCTGGTTTGATCCCTGGGTCAGGAATCCCATTGGAGAAGGGATAGGCTTAGTCCTTGGAAGGAAAGTTATGGCCAACCTAGATACCATATTAAAAAGCAGAGACATTACTTTGTCAACAAAGGTCCATCTAGTCAAGGCTATGGTTTTTCCAGTAGTCATGTATGGATGTGAGAGTTGGACTATAAAGAAAGTTGAGTGCAGAATTGATGCTTTTGAACTGTGATGTTGGAGAATACTCTTGAGAGTCCCTTGGACTGCAAGGAGATCCAACCAGTCCATCCTAAAGGAAATCAGCCCTGGGTGTTCATTGGAAGGACTGATGTTGAAGCTGAAAGTCCAATATTTTGGCTACCTGATGCGAAGAGCTGACTCATTTGAAAAGAACCTGATGTTGGAAAAGATTGGAGGCAGGAGGAGAGGGGGACGACAGAGGATGAGATGGCTGGATGGCATCACCGACTCAATGGACATGGGTTTGGGTGGACTCTGGCAGTTGGTGATGGACAGGGAGGCCTGGAGTGCTGCGGTTCATGGGGTCACAAAGAGTCAGACAAGACTGAGAGACTGAACTGAACTGAACTGACCCTCTCCAATAATCTTGAGCTTCCTTTGTGGCTCAGTGGGTAAAGAAACTGCCTGCAATGCGAAAGACCTGGGTTCAATCCCTGTGTTGGAAAGATGCCCTGGAGAAAGGAAAGGCTACTCACTCCAGTTTTCCCACCTGGAGAATTCCATGGACTGTGGACACCACCTTGTGACTTTCACTTCCCAAACTTTTTGAGATGCATGTGACAGATAAAAAGTGTATGTTTTTCAGATGTACAATGTGATGTTTTGATGTATATATGCCCTGTGAAATTTACTACAGTCAACCTTATTAATATATCCATCACCTTATATAGCTATGATTTTTATCTCTGTGGTGAAAACACTTAATATCAACTCAATTATCAAAGTTCCAGTTGTTGTTGTTTAGTTGCTAAGTTGTGTCCAACTCTTTTGTGAACCTGTGGAATGGAGTCTACCAGGCTCCTCTGTCCATAGAGTTCCCAGGCAAGAATACTGGAGTGGGTTGCCATTTCCATCTCTGATATAATACAGTGAGGGCTTCTCTAGTGGCTCAGATGGTAAAGAATCCTCCTGCAATGTGGGAGACCTGGGTTTCATACACTACTATTAGGTATAGTCTCCATCCCATATATTAGATCTCCATAACATATTCCTTCTGCATAACTAAGACTTTGTACCTTTTGACCAACATGTCCTCCTTCCCCGTCCTTCAGCCTCTAGCAGTCACTGGCTTACTTTCTGTTTTTATGAATTTAACTTCTTTAGATCCACATATAAGTGAGATCATGCAATATTTGTCTTTCCATGTATCTTATTTTACTTAGTATAATACCATCAAGATCCACACATGCTTTTGCAAATGGCAAGAGTTCCTTCTTTCAGTTTTAAGACTGATTAATATTCCAGTGTGTGTGCATGTGTGTGTCTCAAACCCTGGAGTGGGAATGATGAATTAAATGGTAGCTGCATTTTTAATCTTTGAGGATCCTCCATACTCTTTTCCATAATGGTTATACTAATTTATAGTCCCACCAATAGTTCAAAAATGTTCCCTTTTCTCCAAACCTTGGTCAATCCTTGTTATTACCTGTCTTTTGGATAATAGTGATTCTGACATGCATGAAATAGTATTTCATTGTGGTTTTGATTTTGCATTTCTCTGATGATTAGTGATGTTTCATATAGCTGTTGGCTGTTTTCCTGTCTTCTTTTGAGAAATATCTATTCAAACCCCTTTTCCATTTTTTAATTGAATATTTTATTTATTATTAGTTGTTTGAGTCTCTTATATATTTTAACCCCTTTTCAGATATGTGGTTTGCAAATATTAGTATTTCTTTCCATTCACTCTGTTGCTTGTTTTGTTTGATGTACAGAAGCTTTTCAGTTTGATTCCATCCATTTGTCTATTTTTGCTTTCAATTGTCTGTATTTTGGGAGTCATATCCTAAAAATCATTGCACAGACCAATGTCAAGAAAATTTTTCACTGTGCTTTTGTCTAGTTGTTTTATACTTTATGCTTTTATACTTGTCTTTGATTCATTTTGAGTTGTATTTCATATATATAGGGTGAGATAAGGGTCCAGTTTCATTCTTATGCATTTGAATATCTAGTTTTCCCAACATCATTTATTGAAGAAATTATCCTTTCCCCATCATATGTTCTTGGCACCCTGGTCAAATATCATTTTGTCATAGATGTGGGGATTTATTTCTGGGCTCTATTCTGTTTCATTGGTATGTATATATGTCTGATTTTACACCAGTACCATACTATTTTGATGATGTTGCCTTGAAATTTAAAAATATGATGCCTCCAGCTCTATTCTTTTTCAGCATTGCTTTGGTTATTTGGTGTCTTTATGAATTTCATAAGAATTTTAGGATGACTTTCTGCTTCTATAAAGAATATCATTGGGGTTTGGGGAAGAATTGCATTGACTCTATGGATAACTTCATAGTATTGAGATTTTAACAATATTGTCTTCCTATCCAAGAAGTCTTCAATTTATTAGTCCATTTTAGTTCCTTTTCAGTGTTTTATAATTTCAGTGTGTAAATCTTTCATCTCTTTGGTTAACTTTATTCCTTTGTTATCTTATTCTTTTGTTGTCATTGTGAAAAGGATTATTTTCTGTTTCCTTTTCAAATAGGTTGTTGTCTATGAATAAAAACACAATTGTTTTTGGTATGTTGATTTTGCATCCTGTAACTTTTCTGAATTTGGTTATTAGTTCTGTGTGCAGGCTCAGTTGCTTCAGTCTTGTCCAACTCTTTGTGACTCCAGAGAGTATATAACCCACCAGGCTCCTCTGTCTGTGGCATTATCCTAGCCAGAATACTAGAGTGGGTTGCCATTTTCTCTTCTAGGGAATCTTCCCAACCCAGGGATCGATCCTGAGACTCCTGTGGGCTCCTGCATTGGCAGAGGGATTCTTTACCTCTGAGCCATCTTGAAAACCCAATTATTAGTTCTAATAGGTTTTTTGTGCTGTTGTTGAGTCTTTAGAGTTTTGTAAATATATGAGTATGTCATCTGCAAATAGACATGATTTTACATTTTTCTTTTTGCTTTGGATTCCTTTTATTTCTTTTTCTTGTCTAACTGCTCTGGCTAGGATTTCCAGTATTGTGTTGAATAAAAGTGGTGACAGTGGGCATCTTTCCCTTGCACTGTATCTTATAATAAAACCTTTCAGCTTTTCCCCATTGATAGCTGTAGGGTTTGTAGGCTTTTTATATATGGCCTTTATTGTATTGAGGTGTGTGTGTGTGTGGTAAGTTGCTTCAGTCATGTCTGACTCTTTGTGACCCTATGAACTATAGTCCAATAGGCTCCTTTGTCCATGGGGTTCTCCAGGCAAGAATACTTGTGTGGGTTGCTGTGCCCTCCTCCAGGTGTTGAGGTAGCTTCCTTCAGTTCTTATTTTGTAGCAAGCTTTAATCACAAATGGATATTGAACTTTGTCAAATGCTTTTTCTATGTCTATTGAGATGATTATGTCTTATGTTTTCTTTCTAATTTGGTCTCACTGATACTAAAACCAGTGAAAGAAACACAAGAAAAGAAAACTATAGGCCGATATCCTTGATGAACATAGATGCAAATATATTTAGTAAAAAACTAGCAAACCAATTTTACAATGCATTAAAAAGATCATACACTGTAACAAAGTGGGGTTTATCCCTGGGATGCTAGGATGGTTTAACATATCCAAATCAATCAATGTGATACCCCATTTAACAAAATGATGACTTTAACTTTTATATTTAAGGACTGGCCTCCTCTAGGGAACAAGGTCTTGGGCTCTATTTGACTGTAAGTGGTTACAAGAATGTTTGAACCATTGCTTAGCAAATTAGCTACAAGTCAGCTTGACTATTGTTTACTCTGCAGGACTAGAAGCCAAAAATTACTTTGACAGCTTTCTATTTATTTTAAATTTAATTTAGAAATAGATTGGTATAATTCTTTGGATAGAATATTAGAATTTACATGAAGATTAGAATGTTAAAGAAGTTAGAGTTCTTGGACCATATGGCTGGAAACCAAAGTTTGGCACACTTCATGGGTTTCTAATGCATATTTCATTTTATATGCGTCGTCAGATTTATGCACTGTATATACATCTAGCTAGATGAGATTAAAAAGAAAAGGGCAGCCACTTTGTGAATTGGATAATTTCTGGAATATTTGTAAGTTAAGTTTATGACAGCAATATTTTGCAAGTGTAACCAGTGATTATTAAAATGAAAATCATCCTCTAGGTTCCTTGTCCATGTCGCTAATGACATGTGGGCATTGGGGGAAAGCATGCAGAAAATTCATGATGTAAAATGATTAAGTATCAAGGGACAGTGAGTTCTTATTTTTGGCAACTGGGAGTAATGTGTAACTGGAAATCAGTAGAAATATTGTAGAAAATTATTAGAATCAACTAATTTATATATATATGTAGAGAGAGTATATCCAAATATTTTATGATAGGGAGGACTCAGTGCTACAACACCATCTTTTTATTTGATAGATATTTTAGATATTACTTGAGAAATTCCCTATCTACCACCTTGTTGATAATAGAAGGAATTAGAGACGAATAATGGCAGCCCACTCCATTACTCTTGCCTGGAAACTCCCATGGACGGAGGAGCCTGGTAGAGGCTGCAGTTCGTGGGGTCGCTAAGAGTCAGACACGACTGAGCAACTTCCCTTTCACTTTCCACTTTCATGCATTGGAGAAGGAAATGGCAACCCACTCCAGTGTTCTTGCCTGGAGAATCCCAGGGATGGGGGAGCCTGGTGGGCTGCTGTCTATGAGGTTGCACAGAGTTGGACATGACTGAAGTGACTTAGCAGCAGCAATGAGTAAGTTAAAATTGAAAACCAACATCTCAGAAGAGATATCTACAGTATGTAGTTAGATTCTTTAAAGCTGTATTATCAAAGCTTCATGGGTAGAAAAATCAGCCTGTTTTTTTGTAACAGGAATTTAAAAGCATTGAATAAGACAGTAAACATCAGAAGTAGTAAGGGAAAATGTTATATTACACTTTGGAAAATGTTATATGACACTGTGTTGTACGACACAGTCTGTGTGTGTGTTTGTATGGGATTGTGATGTAAAATTAATATCCGGCTGCCGCTTTCAAATATTTGAGAAATGATTTAGAGTATATTAGAGAAAGGCCACTTAGAAAGAATAGGAAAATATAAAGTACATGTAGAATTGAATTATTAGAAAATCTTAACCAACGACTAAATTGATCAACCTCTGCAAAACAGATTATTATGATGATTGAGAAGTTTCAAGAACAGAGAAATGCCCACAGAGGAATTGGGATAGACATCCAAGTTTGGCCTTTCTTTTCAGAAGAAAAGGTGAAGTTTAGCATTATTTCTAGATTGAATGAAACTATAAGAACTACATTTCTTCTGACCTCAGGGGGTTGGAAGCCAAAACCAAGACTCTGAAGCTATTGCAAGATTTAGTGCAAAGCATAAAAAATTTGGTCCGAATGGTGAAGAGACTATTGATACCAGAGAAAACTTGAGAAGGAAGGCCAAATTTTTACATAGTTGCCTCTCCTTTTTCCTGAGTTCCTTTAAGGTAAAAGTTTGTTTTTCCTGATTGCGTGTGTGCTAAGTTGCTTCAATCCTGTCCGACTCTTTGTGATCCCCTTAGACTGTAGCTCACCAGTATCCTCTGTCTATGTTCTCCACAGAAATACTGAAGTGAGCTGCCATTTCCTACTCCATGTTTGCCTGACGAGATAGTGCATAATATGAGTAGTGGGTTTCCCTGGTGGCTTAGTGGTAAAGAATCCACCTTCCAATGCAGGAGACCCAGGTTTGATCCCTGTGTCAGGAAGAGCCCCTGGAGAAGGAAATAGCAACCCCTTTCAGTACTCTTGCCTGGGAAATCCCATGAACAGAGGAGCCTGGAGGGCTACAGTCCATGGGGTCTCAAAAGAATCTGACATAATTGAGCAACTAAACAACAACAACAATATGAGTAGTGTGGGCCTCTCTCACCCAGTTGAAAAAGTGATATTAAGTTGTATCATAATTTTATTTTAATCCTTTCTGTTGGGGTCAGCTGATGGTCCAACTGGGGGGAAGATAAAGAATAAGTTATGAGACTTGAGTGATGCACCCTTGGCAAGATCCCTACCTCCTCTCCTCTGTGTGTGACTCTTTCATGAAAGTTAGGATACGGTTTGAGGAATTTTTTGATAGGCTGTCTGCATTCTCTTTTAGAACATGTGTTCTTTTAGGGAAAAGACTAGCTATGTTTGTCTTTGAGCAGATACACTTTGACTGTTGCTGACTTCCTCACAGTTGGAAAGCCATCCATGTTTAATATCTTAGACAGTTTAATCTGAAAACAGCAATAAAAACTACCAGGAAAATTGAATATAGTCAATTAACATAATCATGAGTCCCAAAGACTTAAAAGTTATCAAGTATGTGCATTAATTAAAAACAAAGAAAACAATGACTCTACTCTCTGATTACTTGGCTTTATTTTTCATGCCTTTGAATGCCCGGTATGGTATTTTCTTTCTCCTAAAAGTGAATGCATGACTTAGTTAGGAAAATTCAGTTCAGCTCAGTTCAGTCACTCAGTCGTGTCCGACTCTTTGCGACCCCATGAATTGCAGCACACCAGGCCTCCCTGTCCATCACCAACTCCCAGAGTTCACTCAAACTCATGTCCATCGAGTCCGTGATGCCATCCAGTCATCTCATCCTCTGTCGTCCCCTTCTCCTTCTGCCCCCAATCCCTCCCAGCATCAGAGTCTTTTCCAATGAGTCAGCTCTTCGCATGAGGTGGCCAAAGTACTGGAGTTTCAGCTTTAGCATCATTCCTTCCAGAGAACACCCAGGACTGATCTCCTTTAGAAGGGACTGGTTGGATCTCCTTGCAGTCCAAGTCCTTGCACTCTCAAGAGTCTTCTCCAACACCACAGTTCAAAAGCATCAATTCTTTGGCGCTCAGCTTTCTTCACAGTCCAACTCTCACTTCTGTACATGACTACTGGAAAAACCATAGCCTTGACTAGATAGACCTTTGTTTGCAAAGTAATGTCTCTGCTTTTGAAAATGCTATCTAGGTTGGTCATAACTTTTCTTCCAAGGAGTAAGCGTCTTTTAATTTCATGACTGCAGTCACCATCTGCAGTGATTTTGGAGTCCCCCCAAAAATAAAGTCTGACACTGTTTCCACTGTTTCCCCATCTATTTCCCATGAAGTGATGGGACCAGATGCCATGATCTTCGTTTTCTGAATGTTGAGCTTTAAGCCAACTTTTTCACTCTCCTCTTTCACTTTCATCAAGAGGATTTTGAGTTCCTCTTCACTTTCTGCCATAAGGGTGGTGTCATCTGCATATCTGAGGTTATTGATATTTCTCCTGGCAATCTTGATTCCAGCTTGTGCTTCTTCCAGCCCAGTGTTTCTCATGATGTACTCTGCATAGAAGTTAAATAAGTAGGGTGACAATATACAGCCTTGATGTACTCCTTTTCCTATTTGGAACCAGTCTATTGTTCCATGTCCAGTTCTAAATGTTGCTTCCTGACCTGCAAATAGGTTTCTCAATAGGCAGGTCAGGTGGTCTGGTATTCCCATCTCTTTCAGAATTTTCCACAGTTTGTTGTGATCCACACAGTCAAAGGCTTTGGCATAGTCAATAAAGCAGAGAAATAGATGTTTTTCTGGAACTTTCTTGCTTTTTCCATGATCCAGAGGATGTTGGCAATTTGATCTCTGGTTCCTCTGCCTTTTCTAAAACCAGCTTGAACATCTGGAAGTTCACAGTTCATGTATTGCTGAAGCCTGGCTTGGAGAATTTTGAGCATGACTTTACTAGCGTGTGAGATGAGTGCAATTGTGCCGTACTTTGTGCATTCTTTGGCATTGCCGTTCTTTGGGACTGGAATGAAAATTGACCTTTTCCAGTCCTGTGGCCACTGCTGAGTTCTCCAAATTTGCTGGCATATTGAGTGCATTACTTTCACAGCATCATCTTTCAGGATTTGAAATAGCTCAACTGGAATTCCATCAACTAAACTAGCTTTGTTCGTAGTGATGCTTTCTAAGGCCCACTTGACTTCACATTCCAGGATGTCTGTCTCTAGGTGAGTAATCACACCAATGTGATTATCTTGGCCGTGAAGATCTTTTTGTACAGTTCTTCTGTGTATTCTTGCCACCTCTTCTTAATATCTTCTGCTTCTGTTAGATCCACACCATTTCTGTCCTTTATTGAGCCCATCTTTGCATGAAATGTTCTCTTGGTATCTCTAATTTTCTTGATGAGATCTAGTCTTTCCCATTCTGTTGTTTTCCTCTATTTCTTTGCATTGATTGCTGAGGAAGGCTTTCTTATCTCTTCTTGCTATTCTTTGGAACTCTGCATTTAGATGCTTGTATCTTTCCTTTTCTCCTTTGCTTTTCGCTTCTCTTCTTTTCACAGCTATTTGTAAGGCCTCCCCAGACAGCCATTTTAGGAAAATTAGTATCTGATAAATAGCATGTTTGATCTATTCCTTGGTGAGGTGATATTGCCTAGCTCTTTTGAGAACAGCCTTTATGCTTTCAGAGACTACCTAGACTTAGATCCTAGTAGCCAGATTTCTGCAATGTATAGGACCTCTCTTGTCAAACTAGCTTGTGAAATAAAGGGAAAGTATTAGATAGCATATCTAAAAAGAGATATGTTGAAGAGTTTTGAGGTAGTTTATTCAAGGTTCCAGCTCCTTTCTTCTGTGATGCCCTCATCTTTGTCATGTGTATACTTATTCCTTGGCTCTGCCTCCACTGTGGTTCAAAATTTTGCAGCAGTTTCAAATCTTACATGTTCATAATGAAATATCCAGGTGAATAGAGTATGCCACTGACATATTTCCCAGCAGAAGTGCCCACGTTCTTTGGCTCTGTTTCTTTAGAATCCTTAGATTGCATGATCATATGAACTACCCACAAGAACTAGAGGAAATGACTTGGGGTAGGGTGGAGGTGGTGGAATTGTCTTAGCCAAAGTGGAGGACTTTATCCTGGCAGTTGAAAATGGAATCAAATTCCTTGAAATGACATGAGTCAGGTAGGGAAGTCGGGCAGTAGCCTTTCTCTTTTTTTACTTCCCATGAATAATTGGAGAAATAATGCCATTTGTCCTGTGCAACATTTTAGACATGGCTGATTGCATCCCCAGGTGTCATTTAACTTCCTCTTCAATTCCCTGACTCCATCATGCTGAGTTGGGGGTGAGGGGGATGAAGAGAGAGCATGGCTCAAGTGCCACAAACTCTGTTTTCACTGAGGTTTAGTAATTTTATCAAATAAGTATTTATTATTTGCTGTAGACTTTTAAAATTCTTCTCAGAGGCTTTAAATGTTTTCTTTTTATTTTAAATAAACGACTTTTTACGGCTGCTTTACTGCAGAAAATAGCTCCTCATGACACTTTTGTGGAAGTAGAACTCTGTATTATGAGGGGCATATTTGGACTTGTTTTCTGTCATTATTTTAAGATGTATATTTGTCTAATTTTTTAACATATTTTTTAAAAATTTTGAATTTAAAAACTGTTTATTGCTTGATTTTTTTTCTCTCAGTTTTTTTTAAAGAATTTATATAGTATATTTGGGTAGTGATCCATGAAAGTTTTCCATATATATTTAACTTTAAAAAGTATAAAATTAAAAGAGTAATTTTCAACTGGAGGCAATTCCTCTCCCTCCCCTCAAAGGATATTTTGCAGTGTCTGGAAACATTTTCTGTGCTAAAAAGGGGTGGCCATGTGCTACTTGCATTTGTGGATAGAGAACAGAGGTGGTCCTAAAAATCAGCACAAGCATAGCCTTTCACAACAAAGGATTATCCACTTTGACCCTCATCATTTTTATCACTCTGGCCTTTGTTTATTCTTACTAGGTTTGAGACTTCACCTTTTGTGAAACCCAGGGTGCCACAAATACTGTATCCCTTCTATGCTTTAGTTATGCTGCAGTGAAAGGGTTACTTGGAATCCCTAGTCAGCTCTAGCACCAGGGTGGAAGTCTCCCTGCATCTCTGTCAGAAGGCCATGCAAAAGAATACTTAGTAATTGACAGTCTGCTGCTTCCATCAGACCAGAAGTTCACATAACAGGTTAAGGAAGGGGTGTATACACTGTGTTGTCATTTTGCAAATTGAACGTTTGCAGCAAAGCCTTTATTGGCTAATGATCAGTGCCATGACATTCTGGAGGGTTTCATGGTAGAATAGATGCTGGTGTTTAAAAGGTTGGTGAAATGGACTTATTTTACTAGGTTGCCTACATGGTATGTGTGTCTTTGCAGCCATGTTTGAGTTCAGATTCTTTGAGGTAAAACTGCCTCCAATTTTTCTAGACACAGATGGATCAACTTTATAAAATGCCAGCGTCTAATAGTGAGAACAGGTGCTTGATCCTTTCCTATTAGGGCCTCCTCTTGCCGAGGGATGGGTAGTCAGTGCTGCCACTGGGTGCTGTGCAGAGCTGTCAGGTGTAATAGCTCATCTTTGACTTCCTTTGTTTTGGGAAGCCATTGCTGTCAGAGTTGGAATAAGTAATTTGAACACTTTAGTTACAGCCAGCAGAAATGGAATCAATACATGCCAAGATTAACTTCAGTGATTAATCCCAGAATCAATGAACCAAATGATTATCATTTCTGTCAGCTGAAGATTCTGGGATGCAGAATTGTGATTAAAGAGGTGGTTTAATGTTCACCGGCTGGCTTCTGCAGCAGGAGTAGCTGAAGCCACTCTTTTCTGCTTCCCTTGCCTCACAGTTGCTCTAGTGATGCCTTCATGCTGTAGCCAGTTCCTGTGTCACACAGCAGGATGCTCAGAAGCCAGATTTGACAATGATGAGATGCAAAGTCGACTTAGTCTGGGCTGCTAAATCTCCAAGGATAATGCCAAGCTAGTGAAACTTCTAACTTTTAAATCAGAGTGATTATTCTGACTCTGTGTTATGCGTGGGCAGGTGTCATTTGCTGCTTTTCAAAAGAGCAGAGGAGACTGGAGGAAGGGCTGAGAATATGATCGCCTAACTGAAGGTTGTGTGTATCATTTTCACAGGGGATTGGAATCATTACAGTTGCAGTGTTTCCCGGTGGAAACCCAAGGCAGAGTACCCTACCCCTACTAGTGGGATTAAACACTTACCATGTGGGGGGCAGTGCTCAAGGATCTCAGTATCTCAGTTAAAGATCACAGCTCTTTGTGATCTTTGTGGCAGATGGTTTTAATATCCTCACTTTACAGATAAAGAAACCTACATAACTTTCCCTGGGACACACACCTAATTTGAATCCGGGTCTACCTGATTATGGATACTCAGGGCTCAGTTGCTCAGTTATTCTCATCTAGATGTAGTTAAAGAGAGATGATTCTTTTTAAAAATTTATTTTAATTGGGGGATAATTACAATACTGTGGTTGTTTTTTATCATATATCAATATGAATTGGCCATAGGTTATACATGTGTTGCCCCCATCCTGAACCCCCCTCCATGTCCTTCCCCACCCTATCCCTCAGGTTGTCACAAACCAATGACTTTGGGAGCCCTGCTTCATACATCAAACTTGCACTGGTTATCTATTTTACATATGGTAATGCATAAGTTTCCATGCTATTCTCTCAAACCATCCCACTCTTATTTTGGGTTGAATTGTATCTATCTCCCCAAATAGATATGTCAGGCTTCCCAGGTAGCACTAGGGGTAAAGAACCTGCCTGCCAATGCAGAAGACTTAAGAGACGTGGGCTCGATCCCTGGGTCAGGAAGAGCCCCTGGAAAAGGGCATGGCAAACCACTCCAGTACTTTCCTGGAGAATCCCTTGGACAGAGGAGCCTGAAGGGCTACAATCCATAGGTGCACAAAGAGTTGGACACAACTGAAGTGACTTAGCAGGCACACATACAAATGTTAAAGTCCTAACCCCCAGTATCTCAGTATATAAACTTATTTGGAAATAAGGTCATTGCAGGGGTAATTAGCTAGTTAATATGAGGTCATACTGAAATGGGGGCTTCCCAGGTGGCTCAGTGATAAAGAATCCACCTGCCAATGCAGGAGATGTGGGTTCAATCCCTGGGGCTGGAGGATGCCCTGGAGAAGGAAATGGCAGCCCACTCCAGTATTATGGCCAGGAGAATGCCATGGACAGAAGAGCCAGGTAGGTTACAGTCCATGGGGTCGCGAAGAGTCACACATGACAGAGCAACTGAGCACACGCATGCGGGAGTAGAATGGATTGTGAATCCAATAGAGGTGATGTCCTTACAAGAAGATGGCCATATAAGACAGACACAAGGAGAACACCAAGATGGACTATTGGAGTGATGCACCATAGAGCCTAGGAAAGCCATGGATTGCCCACAAACCATTAAGCTTCAGAGAGCACATGGCTCTTTCAACACCATGATCTTAGACTTTGGACCTTCAGAGCTGTGAAACAATAAATTCCTGTTGTTTTCAGCCACCCAGTTTGTGGCCCTTTGTAATAGTTAACCTAGGAAACTCTTGGGTTAAGTGCTTATGTATGTGTGTATGGATTTTGGAATATCTGTCAAAGCAAGGCACACATAGTCCCTAAAGGCTACTCTGTACAGAACACAACATCAAGAGTGATGGGAAGAGATCTCTTACATGCAGTCTCTGTGCCTGGCTAGCATTATGCTCATAATTTCCTTCTCATTTCCTATTTGTGAGGCATTCCCTGCATGAGGTCTTCATGTTACAAAATGAGCTCTACCTCTGGGGTCAGATCTGCTTCCTTGTGAAGACTTTTCCTGTATCTGTGCTTCTTGATCTTGGAGAAATGATTTACTCTGCCTTCTGTCTTCATTTCTTATCTCTAATGGTGATGATGATAATAAAGCGGTTGTTGTGAGCATTGGTTAAACTAGTTTGTGCAAGGTTTTTAGCACAGTGCTTAGCACACACATGTCCCATAGATGGGATGTGTTCTTATGTTATCTTTGTGCCTCAGATAACTGTACAAGGTGGGTACCATCATTCCGCTTTTACACAAGGGCTAAGTGACTTCCCCAGTGACTGTAGTTGGCAGAAAGGAGTACCTGCAAGTAAAAGTGAAAGTCATTCAGTCATGTCTGACTCTTTGCAACCCCATGGACTATACAGTCCATGAAATTCTCCAGGCCAGAATACTGGAGTGGGTAGCCTTTCCCTTCCCCAGTGGATCTTCCCGATGCATGAATCGAACCGGGTTCTCCTGTATTGCAGGCTGATTCTTCACCAACTGAGCTATCAGGGAAGCCGAAAGGAGTGCCTACCCTACCTGTGTGCAGTTCTTCAGAATCTGGGGTTTTGTTTCTTCCACTGCATGGCCTCCCACACAGAGCATGTAGCCTGGTCTGACAGCTAAGAGGAGATGGGTACAAGGCAGTGCCAAGGAAATGAGCCCAGTGAGTGGGCTGACCTCCTCTGAGTGTATTCTCCTCTCATTGGGACACTCAGAGGAGGCTCTGCTATGGAGGAAGTGGGGTCTCAGCACCACTGGTCTCCTCTTCATATGTCTCAAGAGCATCTATCAATCTACCATTTTTATGTTTCATTTACTTTGGAGAATGCTGTATTTTGAAAGGGAAGAAGGGCACTCCAAGGGCAGGGTGAGTTACAGGTGGGTACATTCACTTCTTGCATCATTAGGCTTATGAAGTGGGGGAGATCTGAGACTGGACATCAATATTTTTAAAAGGCTTGTTGGCTGGAAATGTGAAGAAGTCCTTTCTTTCTTCTTGTTACACAAAAGATAGAGCAAAAAAAATAAATAAAAAAAGACCAAACATAATACTTTAATGGACCCTTTGGCTATAAAAATGAAAAGCCAAAATCTAGCTTCAAAATGGAGAAATTAAAGGCAATATGGAACTAAATAATTTGCCTATATAAAATCTAAATATTTATATTCATGTCATGGGCCAAATTTCAAAGTGAAAAGGGAAGATGACCACTATGAAATATTATTCACTAGGGTAGACACACATGCTGAGTAACTGGACAGAGGGCATGGAACCAATTAAAGGTCCCAGGCTCAAACAACATTGTCTGTGATAGAGAAACACAAAAGCCATTTCAAATAAAATGCTCCTGAACTCTTAGCCTCAAACCACTTTCCTGATAAAATTACAGAGCTTGTTCCATTTATATGTGTATTAACTTTTAACCTCTGCACTATTCCAATAGTAGAAGATTAATCACAGCGCCTAATGGTGTAAATTAATGAGGGCAAATCTGAATTACTGATGGTTCCAAATGCCAGAAGTGTTTAACAAGAATACTGTTTTATTGTCTCTTGTTGTATATGTAAGTATAAATAAATTCCAAATAAAAGAAAGCTCTTTCACCAGTATCACATGGCATAAAGTGCTGAAAATACTCCTCCATGTTAAAAGATGCCTAGTACACATAAATGAATTGAAATTGTTGTTGAAGGAATTCTCAAAATGTCCTTGGCTACTGATTTTAGTCACAGGTGTGTAACCTTGAATAGCCACAGAGAAATAATGTTGAACTTTTCACTCAATAAAGCTCTCAAGATTTGATCATACATTCAGGGTTAATAGGTTAGAGTCTATTGAATTGATCCTTTCAGATTCATCTGTAGAGGCTGCCTGGGAGTCTCCATAATGTTCCTTGATGTAAAAGAAGCAAAGAGCCAGCAGGTGGCAGTGTGGCCCCAACTGTGAGGCGAGCTTCCTTTTTCAGGAAAAGCCCCCAGTCAGCGACTTAGCAGCAGCAGCAGCAGCAGCATGCTGCAAACAAGTAGCAGGAAAAGGTTTCTTTGCTCTGTGAAGGTTGGAAATCTGTCGACCATGTTCTTTTCTCTACACAGCTGCAGAGGGCTGGTGAAGCACCTACAAGCAGAGTCCTTGGCTCTGAGGCAGGATGGAGCCTGCTGGCTCCTGTGTCCTCTGGGAACGCTGGTGCCCTTGGCGTCTCCCAGGGTCAATTTTAGAAAGTCTGAGACCACAATCTGACGCCTGAGTCAGACCCATCCCAGTCAGAAATGTGTAAGCTCTAAACTCTCTCTAGGTAATGAAAGCTGATGGGGGAGCACAAGGCTTCTGGCAGTGCTGCCCATCTTTTTCTTGTTTTTGATAAGACCTCCCCTGGGTTTTGCTCAGCAAACCAAAGTCGTGAATAGCTGAGTTGGAAGGAACCTTAGAGTTCATGGCCAATGCCCTTGTTTCACAGAGAAAGCAACTGAGGCAAACTTGATTACTCACCTTGGACCACACTATAGGTTATGTGATCTTCCTCCCAATTAGCTACTCTTTTCCCCTTAACATTTGCAATGCTTTGGAAGTAGGTGAAAAGGCAAAAGGAAAGGACATATTTTTTTGTTGTTGTTTGTTTTGTTTTGTTTTTTGAACTGGCTTCTATGTTCCACATGCTTTACTTGTTTCTTTTGTACACATCCAGTACTTTAATCCCCATAACAAGCTGCTAGCTGATGTTATCCTCAATTTATAAATTCAGCACCCAAAGCTGAGGGATTAAATGACTTGTCCAAGGTCACTCACTAGTAGGTGGTGGTGGATTTGTGTCTGGTACCTACAAAGAGAAGTGAGAACTGGTTTTTAGAAGTTGTTAAATGCTGAGCAGGGAGGAAAGCATAAGAAAGATGAGTAGAGAATCCATGGTCAAATTGACTCATTCTTTGTCTTTGTAAATATCCCTCTGCCTTTCATGGAATGCTTGCACCTGTCCTCTTTTTATACTCAAATCCTCCCACTCTCTGAACACTCCACCTCAAAGTGCTGAATTCCCTGAACAAATGTTTTATTTATGGTTGGTATCCATCACCAGGAACATATCATTTATTGCTTTTAAGAACCAGGTATCTCTTTATCCATTAAAAATATTTTCTTCCAGTTTGACAATAAATATTTACTAAATATTTTGATTGACTAATGAAATATTAAATATTTAATTAGTCAGTTGAAGTTTAAAAAAATAGAACACATCCCTCAAGGGAACATGGATACTATTCTCTTAGAGTCAATATTTTTTAGTTCTGTGCATTCAGAATCTCTTAGAACAGGGATCCTTGCTGCCAGGTCTCTGGAAGCAATGAAGTAACCACTAGTGAACTAGTCTGACTAGCCTTGACTGTTGAGGCCATTTGAATCCTTAGGATAAATGAAGCAACTATCAGTTCTCCCAAGGCTCTAGTTGCTGTAATTTAAGCAATGTGTTTTGTGTATAAGATGAATTCTGGGATATCAAGGCCAGGGTAATTTAGATTGTGGAGGCAGCCATATACGGTCTGAGATTAGAGTCCAGCCACTTACGGTTTAGATCTAACACCTTCTAAGGGAAGGTGCATATTGAATAGTAGTCATCATCATGCCCAACTGAAACAATTTTAAGGAAATGTGTTTGCTTGACAAACAAAGAAAATGGGCCATTTGGGCTCAGTTTAGTATGCTTCCCTGGTGGTGCAGAAGTTAAAGCATCTGCCTGCAATGTGGGAGACCTGAATTCAATCCCTGGGTCGGGAAGATCCCCTGGAGAAGAAAATGGCAACCCACTCCAGTATTCTTGCCTGGAGAATCCCATGGACAGAGGAGCTTGGTGGGCTACAGTCCACGGGTCGCAGAGAGTCGGACATGACTTCACTTTCACTTTCACTTTAGTATGCTGAGTGAGCCGGAAAGGTTTTCCAGTTCCCAACCTGGGTTGATAGTGGACAAAGGTGACCTGCTGGTGAGATGATATTTGTTTGCCATACCACATTTCCAGGTATCCTAATTTTGCATCACTAATAGTTATCTCTTTCTTTCTCTCTCCCTTGAAATTCTGAGACTGAATCACATAACTAGACATTTTATTTCCTGAACCAACAAAGTCAGAAAAGGTAGAATGGAAATGAGAAGACAGAAGTACATTTAATTCTGTTATACATTAATTTTTGAGCTTGTGTATTTTCTCGAATCTATTATTATTATTATTATTTTGCCTGTCAGCAAAGTGAGAATAATATTTTCTTCAAAGTGGGCTGAAAAAGTAATATTCATAAAGCATCTAGAAAAATAGATGCCATTTAACAGCTGCATAATATAAAACAATGACAGTTATATCAACCAGTGGGGCAAGGGACCCTTGAAAATGCTTTGGCCATTGAGGACAGAAAGACAAAGTCTTGTTACTAAACACAAGCCACTTGCTCACTTACTCAGAGTAAGTATTGTACTGGACCTGAGCTAAATATGGTTAGTGAGTTGGGATATGGTGATTTTTTTCTACTTTAAACTTTATTGAGATATAATTTAATACAGTAAAATAAACATATTTTAGAAATAATAAAGACTAGAGTCAAGATAAATAAAGAATAGAAAAGTAATAGTGAAAATCAAAGAAACCAAGAGTGGTTCTTTGAAAAGATCAATAATATCAAATATTTTAGCTAGAATGACTAGAAAACAGAGGAAAGTCTCAAGCAACTAAAATAAAAAAAAAAAAAGAAAGAAAGACATTACTATCAATTTTCTAGAATAAAAAAAAACATTGTAAGAGAGTACTATAAACAATTGTACACTAACAAATTGGACAACCTAGAAGAAATTGACACATTTCTAGAAAAATACAACCTACTGAGACTGAATATGAAGAAACAGAAAATCTGATTATAAGTAGCAAGGAGATGGAATCAGTAATCAAAATAAAGCCTCCCAACAAAGAAATGGCTTCACTGGTGAATTCTACTGAATATTTAAAGAAGAATTGCATCAATCTTTCTCTGTTTCCCAGGAACAGAAAATAAGGAAACACTTCCTAACTTATTCTATTAGACTCTTAGTACTGGGATACCAATATGAGACTGAGACACTCTAAGAAAAGGAAACTGCAAACCAATATGTCTCATGAATACTGATGCCAAGATCTTCAACAAAATACTACTAAGCTGAGTTCAATAGCATATTAAGAGGATTACACATCACGGCCAAGTTGGATGTATTCTGAAGTGCAAATATGATTCAATATACAAGAATCAGTATAATATGAATATTAAATTAATGAAAAAAAGATGAAGGACAAAAACTTATGATCATCTCAAATGATGTAAAAAAAATCGGCAAAATTCACCATACTTTCATGATAAAAATTCTCAAAAAACTAGAAATAGAATGAAAGTATCCCAACATAATAAAACCATGTAAAGAAAACTAGGAGCTAATGTCATACTCAATGGTGAAAAACTGAAAGCTTTTCCTCTAATATTAGATACAACACAAAGATGCTAGATTTTGGTACCTCTATTCCATATAGTAATAGAAGTCTTAGAGCAATTAGAAAAGAAAAAGAAATAAAAGGCATAAAAATGGGAAAGGAGGAAGTAAAATTATCTCTATTCACAGATGACATGATCTTATGTGTAAAAGTCTAATTGCTTTACATAAAACTGTTATTAAATAGAAATCATGAAAAATGAATGGATTTAATATCTTTGTTGTTGTTCAGTTGATCAGTCGTGTCCGACTCTTTGCGACCCCATGGACTGCAGCATGCCAGGCTCCTCTGTCCTTCACTATCCCCCAGGGCTTACTCTAATTCATGTGCATTGAGTCGATGATGCTATCTAACTTTTCATCTTTGCCACCCCCTCTCCTTTTGCCTTCAATATTTCCCAGCATCAGGGTCTTTTCCAGTGAGTTGGCTTTTCTCACAAGGTGGTCAAAGTATTCGAGTTTCAACTTCAGTAACAGTCACTCTAATGAATATTCAAAGTTGATTTTCTTTAGGATTGACTGGTTTGATCTCCTTGCAGTCCAAAAGACTCAAAAGTAATTTGAAAGCATTAGTTCTTCCATGTTCAGCCTTCTTTATGGATCATCTCTCACATACATGTGACTACTGGAAAAACCATAGCTTTGACTATATGGACCTTTGTAAGCACAGTGATGTCTCTGCTTTTTAATATGCTGTCTAGTTTTGCCATAGCTTTTCTTCCAAGAAGCAAGCATCTCAATTTCATGGTTTCAGTCACCATCTGCAGTGATTTTGGAGCCCAAGAAAATAAAATCTGTCACTGCTTTCACTTTTCCCACTTCTGTTTGCCATGAAGGGATGGGACCAAATGCCATGATCTTAGTTTTTTGACTGTTGAACTTTTCCCTCTCCTCTTCCACTCTCATCAAGAGGCTCTTTAGTTGCTCTTCACTTTCTGCCATTAGAATGATGTCATCTGCATATCTGAGGTTGTTGATATTTCTCATGGCAATCTTGATTGCAGCTTGTGATTCATCCAGCCTAGCATTTCACATGATGTACTCTGCATATAAGTTAAATAAGCAGGGTGACAATATATAGCCTTGATCAGTCTATTGTTCCATGTCCAGTTCCAAGTGTTGCTTCTTGAAGTGCATTCAGGTTTCTCAGGAAATAGATAAGGTGGTCTGACATTCCCATCTTTTTAAGAATTTTCCATTGTTTTTTTGTGATCCACACAGTCAAAGATTTTAGTGTAATCAGTGAAGCAGAAGTAGCAGTTTTTCTGCAAACCCATGCTTTCTTCATAATCCAACAAGTTTTGGCAATTTGGTCTGTTTTCTCTGCCTCTTTGAAGCCTAGCTTGTACATCTGGAAATTCTCAGTTCATGTACTGCTGAAGCCTAACTTGAAGGATTTTGAGCATTACTTTGCTAGCATGTGAAATGAGTGCAATTGTATGGTAGCTTGAACATCCTTTGACATTGTCTTTTTTTGGGATTGGAATGAAAACTGATCTTTTCCAGTCCTATGACCACTGCTGAGTCTTCCAAATTTGCTGATGTATTGACTGCAGCACTTTAACAGTGTCATCTTTTAGGATTTTAAATAGCTCAGCTGGAATTAAGTCACCTCCATTAGCTTTGTTCATAGTAATGCTTCTTAAGGCCCACTTGACTTTACCCTCTAGGACATCCAGCTCTAGGTGAGTGACAACATCATGGTTGTTACCTGATAAAAAATCAACATAAAAAAATAATCAGTCTTCTTCCACAAAAATATCAGTTGTTCCTGTACATTAATAATGAACAATCCAAAATAACAAGGAAATAAAACTGTTCCAATTACAATAGCACCAAATGAATACATTAAAAAAAAAGAAATAAAATACTCAGGAATATACCTAACTAAAAAGGAAAATGACTTGCATGCTACAAAGTACAAAACCTTGCTGGAAGCAACTAAAGAAGACACTCATAAATGAAAAGACATTGTGTGTTCGTGAATTGGAAAAATTAATAAAACAGTTGCTAGTGGGGAATTTTAGACAAAGTAGTCATTAACAGCTTATGTAACCTCTGGCTTGCTTTGGACTCAGGCATCATTTTTCTTTCCTTCAATTTTGTGGCCTCCACTCTTCACAAATTTTACCTTGATAGTTTTCATTCCTATATACACCTTATGAAAACACTCCCTAGTATCATTCTTCTCTGCTCTATATCTTCAAGCTTACTCTTCCACTGTTTATGTGAGCATCTGAGACTACGTACTTGGGTCTCATTAAAAATATGTATGTATATATATATATATTTAGGATTTTAGGATAAGTATTTTTTCTGTCCAGTGCTGAATAAAAGTTACCAGAAATCCCATGTTATTATGTGGATGAGACCAAGGAAGTTTAGTGAGCCAAGAGGTAACAGAACAAACAGTGAACTGACATAGTAAATGATATACAGTAGTCATTTGGCAGCAGAAGAATTGATGATGGGGAGATGGCCATTCAGCAGCGGTGCGGTGGCCCTGAGAAAGAACAATACTAGCAAAGGCAGATGAAATACTTGAGAATCCAAGAAGTGAGTGCATTCATCGGCCAGATTGATCAGAGCAGTAAGTTACCGCAGAACACCTTGGAAATCCATAGTGCCCTCTCTTGCCTCCTCTTTTCAACATTAGTACTAGAAGTATTAGCTAATTTAATAAAAGGAGAGGAAATAAATGGTATACTGATTGGGAAGAAAGAAATGAAACTCTTTGTTCTCAAATGACGTGATGATCTCTGTCAAAAAATCCAAAAGAATCAACCAAAAAGCCTTTGGAACTAATGAGTAATTATAGCAAAGTACAAGACATTAGGTAAATATACAAAACAAACATTACTTTCCAAATAACAGTAATGATCAAATGGAATTTGAAATTGAACACACAATACCATTTACATTAACATACAAAAAATGAAATGTTTAGCTATAAATCTAACAAAATATATATACCATTTGAGAAAAATTATGAAACTCTGATGAATGAACTCAAATAAGAACTAAATAAATGGAGAGCTATTCTATATTTATGGGTAGGAATACTCAATGTTTTTGAGATATCAGTTTTTCAAAATTTGATCTATACATTGATTGTAATCCCAATCAAAATCCCAGCACTTTATTTTATGGCATTGACAAACTGATTATAAAGTTTAGATGGAATGGCAAAAGACCCAGAATAACACACACAATACTGAAGAAGGACAAAGTTGGAGGACTGACCTATCCAACTTTAAGATTCATGATGAAGCTACAGTATTCAAGAAAGTCTAACATTAGCCAAAGAATAAACAAAGTAACCAATGGAACAGACAGAGAACCCCAGAAATAAACCCATATATATATATACACACACACACACACACACACATATATATCTGATTTTTTACAAACAAAAAAGTCAATGCAATGAAGCAAAGGTAGTCTTTTCAAAACATTGTGCTCAAATAACTGGACATCCACATGCACCCCCCCAAAAAAAATCTAAACACACACCTTACCTCCTTCACAAAAATTCAAAGGTTAACTCAAAATAAATCATCAACCTAAGTGTAAACTGCAAAACTACAAAACTCCTAGAAGATAGAATTGAAGAAAATTTACATAAACTTAGATTTGGTGATGACTTTTAGATATGACACTAAAGACATGATTCTTGAAAGAAGTAATCAATAAGCTGGTCCTCATTAACTTAAAAACATCAATTATCTGTGAATAATGATGTCATGAGAATGAAAATACAAGCCACAGACAAGAAGAAATATTCACAAAGGATACATCTGATATAGCTCTGTTACCCAAAATATACAAATAACATTTAAAATTCAACTATAAAAAATCTGAAAATCCAATTAAAAATGAACCAAACACTTTAACATACATACATCTCATCAAATAAGATTACAAATGTAGCAAATAAGCATGTGAAGAGATATTTGACATTATACGACAGCAGGGAAACTAAAATTAAAAAAAAAAAAAAAACAGATATCACTGTGCATCTACTAGGCTTCTCAGGTGGCAGTAGTGGTAAAGCACCCACCTGCCAATGTAGGAGACATAAGTGACATGGGTTTGATCCTTGGGTCAGGAAGATCCCCTGCAGGAAATCATGGCAATCCACTCCAGTATTCTTGCCTGGAGAATCCCCATGGACAGAGAAGCCTGGCAGGCTACAGTCTATGGAGTCACAAAGAGTTGAACACGACTGAAGGGACTTAGCACACATGCGTTTATATCTATGAGAGTGGCCAGAATCCAGAATATTAACTGCTCCAAAAGCTGACAAGGAATTGGGACAACAGGAACTCTCATTCATTGCTGATAAGAATGAAAAATAGTGCAGCCACTTTGAAGGACAATTTGATGGTTTCTCATATAAAGGAGCAAACCCTTACCATGTGATCCAGCACTTGTGCTCCTTGGGATTTACACAAAGGACTATAACACTTAAGTCCACACAAAAATCTGCACAAGGGTGTTTATAGACACCTTATTTATAATTGAGAAAACTTGAACATAGCCAAGATATTCTTCAGTAGGTGAACAGACAAGCTCACCATGGTATATCCAGACAATGGAAATTTATTCAACACTGAAAAGAGCTATCTAGTCCTGAAAGGACATGGGAAAACATTAAATGCATATTACTAAGTGAAAGAAGCCAACATGAAAAGACCACACACTGTATGAGTCCAACTATATGGCATTCGGAAAAAGGCAAAACTGTGCAAACAGAAGACAATAAGTGGTTGCCAGAGGCTATCACTTTGGAGAAGGAAATGGCAGCCCACTCCAGTGTTCTTGCCTGGAGAATCCCAGGGATAGGGGAGCCTGGTGAGCTGCTGTCTCTGGGGTCGCACAGAGTTGGACACGACTGAAGCGACTTAGCAGCAGAGGCTATCAGAGAGGAGATGAATCATCAAAGGACAGAGGATTTTTAGGACAGGGAAAATACTCTGTGCTTTTGCTTAGTCACTCAGTCGTGTCCAACTCTGTGACCTCATGGACTGTAGCCCGCCAGCTTCTCTGTCCATGGGATTCTCTAGGCAAGAATACTAGAGGCTGTTGCCGTTCTGTTCTCCAGAAGATCTCAACCCAGGGGTTGAGCACAGATTGCTTGTATTGCAGGCGGATTCCTTACTGTTTGAGCCACGAGCTGTGTGCTAAATCCCTTCAGTCATGTCTGACTTCTTGTGACCCTATATGCTGTAGCCCACCAGGCTCCTCTGTCCATGGGATTCTCCAGGCAAGAGTACTGGAGTGGGTTGCCATTTCCTCCTCCAGGGGATCTTCCCAACCCAGGGATGAAACCCGTGATTCTTATGTCTTCTGTACCAGGGAAGCCCTAAAAAACTCTGTGTGAGAACTTTGTGACAGATTTCTCTCACATATTTGTCCAAACCCATAGAATACACAATACCAAGAGTAAACCATAAAGTAAACTGTAAACTATGGACTTAGGGTTTTTCTGATATGTCAGTGTAGGCTCATTAGTTGTGACAAATATACTTCTCTGGTGGAAGATGTTGATAATGATGGAGGCTGTGCATGTGTGGAGGCAGAGAGTATATGGAAAGCTCTATGCTTTCCCCTCAATTTTGCTATAACTGTAAAAATGCTCTAAAATCTTAATTGAAAAAAAAAAGAACTTTGTGTTTGGTGAAAGGGACTAATTCAGAATTGGAAGGGATGTGATGAAGTTTGCATGGTAGTATTGAAGTCATAGATTATACATAGAAATGGTGAACTGGAAATGCAAAAGATGGAGCATTCTCAGTGTTCTATGTCCAGTAATGGGATATAGGGATGTGGATCTCAACTTAACCCAGCTCAGGACAAGGGAATGCATCAAGACAGGTAGTTTGATATTACTTACAATTCAAATAGAGTACCAAATAACATATTGTAAGAGAAGACTACTGAAAAGGATGGCAAGAGCCTCTTAAAAACCACAAACTCCTTAGTAGCTTCATTTAATATCTTCACTTCTGTTACTGCATGCTATTTTATCCAGATATAACCTCTAAATGTTCCATCAAGAGGCATTTCTCACTCTAGATAAAAATACTAACCTTTTTAGTCCCCAAATTATCATTTTTCAGAGTTTTTTTGCCTCTAAGCAAACATAAGTATCCAATCAGTGGCTTTGAATGCCTGTACAGTGTTGGAAGGCTTTGTAACAGTGTGTGAATTCACTGATGAAATCAGTAAATTCCAAATGACCATCTCTGATTACCTCGATTACATCACTAGCCCTGGTGTCATTTTGGGACTCAGTGCCAACACTTCTCTTTGCAAAAGAGAATCCCTGGCAGTCGGGCTAGAAATAAGTTCAAGGTCTGAAACAGAGTTCACTCTTTGAAATTGAAAACTGAAGAAAGAAATTCCGTGACTTGGCCAAAGACCCAGTGCACATCAAAGTTTGATCTGTATGAGAACCAAAGCCTTCAGATTTTCCAAGACTTTAATTATATGGATCCATTTGTGCAAGAGGTGGCTCGTAAGCCAAATTCCTGATTTAACATATAATTTTCTTTGAGAAAGATTTAAATACATTTGGCCAGATGCATGGATAAAAGCTCAATAGTCAGTTTATTAAGGTAAACCAGGGACATTTCAGAGGCATATAAATCTTTCAAGGTCAAGAGTGATCTCAGTTTGGAATATCAAAGTCATTTTGGCTGTCTTGCTATTGAATTAATTGTGAATCCCAAACTTGCATTTTGTGGCTCTTATTCAGGAGGCACAGTTGTGTTGTAGAGTCCAGCTCTCGGGCAGGCTCAGCTGCAGAAGAGCCTGGATCAGTGCTCTCTGAGAAGACCTTGGCCCAGCTGTCCCTACAGTGGCTGTGGCTCACCTTCTCTTTGCCACGGTGTCAGTTTTCATTACCTTGACATTTCTCATGCTTTGATGTGTGATATGAAATGGTAGCCTTTGGCAATAGATGGGGAAATGAGGCTTCACGGGGACATGGAACACTTGCCAAAGGAAAAGTGTGGAGAATGGATGTGACAAGGTTATTCAGTTTGCTTTCTTAAGGAGTTCCGGCTCTGCTGTATGGGATGCTGCTACCAGTTTCTATTTCAGCTTGTTTATTACAGAGGGAGCTGTGTATCCCTTTGTGAATTTGTTATGGCCGCTTTTGTCATCATGTCTAGCATGGGCAAGCACTGCCTGGTAGGGAAAGCAAAATCACCAGTCACCTAGAAAAGCTTCGGGAACAACATTCATTTCCATTTCAATTGCTCAGACCTCAGAAATACAATGGTGACCTTTTGTTTCCATATTGCTATTGCTGCCTCTCTTTTCACAGGTTTTATTTTGCTATTGTTAAGTGAGAGTCTTCATACCATAATTGAATTTTAAAACTCCCTTAGCCTTTCTTTTGTTTATAGTAAAATAACAGCACAACGGAAATAAAGATATTCAGACAACACTGCTTTTTTTTTTGTCTCTTAAGATACTGTAATAAGAACCTGGGACTGGTACTCGGAGAGTTGAGCCAGAAATTCAACACAAACTTCCAAAAGGGCATGTGAATCCAGGCATGATCTGCGGCAAGACTGCTATCTAATGGGATCCTGTCGGCTGGCTGGGTTTTAGTGGTAGGCTGTTTTAGGCAGGTGGGCATTGACAGCACAATTGCAAATGATGGATCTGTTTGGTATCAGGATTCTGTTCTGCCAGTGACTGGAAGAACAGTGTGGGTGTGTGGGTGTTTGCCTGAAGTCTGGCTTCTGTTCCTGTGTTAGTGTTCTATCACTGCATAACGAATTACCACAGACTTTGGGATTTAAAACCGCATGCATTTATTATCTCTTAGTTTCCACAGGTCAGGAATTTGGGGCAAGAGTTAGCTGGGTCTTTTGCTCAGAGTTTCATCATGCTGAAATCAAGGTATTGTCCAGAGCTGTTGTCTCATCTGAGTTTTTTTTTTTTTTTTTTTTTTTAAGATTTATTTAATTTATTTTTTGGCTGTATTGGGTCTTTGTTGCTGCATGAGGGCTTTCTCTAGTTGTGGCAAGCAGGGCCTACTTTTTGTTGCAGTGCCCTGGCTTTTCATTTTGGTGGCTTCTTGTTGCAGAGCGCAGTTCTGTAGTTATCTCGAGTAGGCTCAGCAGTTGTGGCTTGTAGGCTCTAGAGAGCTGGCTTAGAGTTGTGGCACTCAGGTTTAGTTGTTCCATGTCATGTGGGATCTTCCCCAACCAGGGATTAAACCAGTGTCCCTTGCATTGCAAGGTGAATTCTTAACCACTGTGGACCACCAGGTAAGCCCTCATCTGAGGTTTTAAAGCTCATAAGTTTGTTGGCAAAATTTTATTTCTTTAGGTTGTAGGACTGAGACCTTCAGTTCCTAGAGGTCACCCCTCTTCACAAGCAATTCACATTGTGGCAGTTTTGCTTCTTTCTCCAGGCCAGCAAGCATCAGTCTCTCTGATGCTTTTTTCTCTTTTAAAGGCCTCACCTAAATAGGTCAGGCCCATTCAGAATAACTTCCTTGATTAACTCAGATCCTACTGATTAAGGCCTTAATTACATTGGCAAAGTCTATCCACCTTTGCCACATTCTACTGGTGAGAAGCAAATTACAGGTTCTAACTAGCAACCAAGATTATAAACCACAGAATGAAGATTCCGGGTCACTGTCACCCTTCTAGTTGCCAAGTCCACCAGCCTCAGCTTTCACCTTCTCAGTTCTTACCCTCTCTGTGGCACGAAGCACTGCTAGACACTTTTTTGATCCTTCTTAGGGTTTTCCAATGTCACCCCCTCCCAATTTTCCTCCCAGAGAGCCAAAGGAGGATCAAATACAACATATAATGTTTGCAGTCAAGCAGAACAAAGTCTCAGTCCTAGCTCTGTCTCTTATCAGGACTAATCCACAAGTAGCTTGTGTCTCCTGCTTCCATGATGTGGCCTGAAACTGAAATGCAAAGGAACTCTTCCTCCTCTACTTCCCCTTTTCAATCTCCATTTAGAAGCTTCCTGTCAGTAGCTCATTGGAAAAGACCCTGATGTTGGGAAAGATTGAGGGCCAGAGGAGAAGGGGTCGACAGAGAATGAGATGGTTGGATGGCATCACTGACTCAATGCACTTAAGTTTGAGTAAACTCAGGCAGATCGTGAAGGACAGGGAAGCCTGGTATGCTGCAGTTCATGGGGTCGAAAACAGTTGCAAAGAGTCAGAAGCTACTGAACAAAAACAACAGTAGCTTTCATTAACAGACCCTAACAGAAGCCAGTAGTTTATAGCAAGGAAATTTGAGAAATATAGATTGTAGGCTCCAGCCTCAGCATCCCAGAGTAGCATAGAAGGTAGTCTCAAAGCTGAGTCAATAGATAAATAATGGGCAGAGTTACCTACCCAATGTAAATAGCCATTGTAAAAAACAGGAACACAGTTGAGCAGATATACCCAAGTCCCTTTTAACTCTAATCCATAATAAATATTCCCTTTGGGTACAACTGAGCTTCATGTCTCAGTGAATGGTCTTTTTCCCTGAAGCATCTCTCTCTGCTTCTCAGACCTGTTTGGCTGGTTAAGTGGCTTTCCATCTGCCTTGGTTCATCACACAGACTGGGGTTTCCTGGACTCCCCATTAGAGAGTTTCATCCCTTAAACTTTTTCAGAATCATTTCAATCCTTTACTGAACTCTGCTTCTGAAAGTTCTACTTTCCACGACTCCACGGTGCTGTTGCTTTCTCTCCAACTTCTGCTTGTCTGAATAACAGCAGGCTTCACAGTAGGGATTTCCATAGAAGCAAAATCAGTTCTGACACCACTGCCATAGGTGAGACTGCTCATGATACTGCTCCCTCCATGCAGAGCCAAATAATAGTCTGACCCACTTCAAACCTTCATCTGTCAAGACTGGAAAAGACCAGTCTCCTAAGGGTTAATCCACTCAGACATTAATCTGCTCCTTTTCACTGTGCCTTTTATTGCTCTGGGTTATTGTAAAGGTGCAGAGATTAATTAGCAGATTTAAAACCTTGAAAGCTTCATTACATAATTTTAGTCATCAGCAAACCTTGGGAAAACTTAAAAAATGAAGGCACTAAATCATTTTAATTGGAAATTTAACTGAGTATCTTTATAGAATATTTTATTGCGTATCTTCTGAACAGACAGCTGCCTTAATATGTCCTCAGACACTGGAGTTCAGAGCTGGAAATCTCCTTGGGACAGCTTGTTTTTGTCTTGGTTTGAGAAAGTGGGATTTGCCTCTAGCAACTGCATTGTGAACTACAGGCAGGTCCTGCTTTAAGAAATTCTATCATATGAAAGGTAGAATGTGCAAATTAACCGTTGTGTTATAACAAGAATCTCCTTTTTAATAAACCGATGAAATTCTAAAATAGTGCACATCTTTCTGTTTCCATAGACTAATCTAATTTGTAAGAATTTGTTTTTTCTCTCAGTTATTCTAAGGACATGCTCACCAGAGCCCGATAAATCCTGCCACACCTGGGTAATGCCATCCTCACAGGACTGTGGATTATGAGCAGAAAAACAAATTCTGTTCTCCTGGAGATTGAATTTTCTCATCACTG
The DNA here is from genome assembly GCF_027580195.1 of Bos mutus. NCBI lineage: Eukaryota > Metazoa > Chordata > Mammalia > Artiodactyla > Bovidae > Bos > Bos mutus. The sequence goes on along the minus strand of NC_091627.1, from coordinate 49,984,253 downwards.
CATGGGCACACCGCCCTCGGTCAGTACTAGGCTGACCTTCTCCCCCTGCCCACCACCCTATCTTGTTCTGCACTTTATCAAAAGTTCAGTAGGGAAAGGATAACCTCTGAGCTTCTACTACTTGCTCAAAAGGCGATAATGCAGGTCCCTTGACAAGAAAGAAGTGAAAACAGAAAGAGAAGTAAAAGATTTTATAAGAAAAAATTTAAAAAGTAGAATGCCTATCCAAAAAAGTAACACAGACTCAAGGATTTTGTGTTTCCTTTGATGTTCGTGCTTTCCCAAAAGTGCATTGAATTGAAACAACCAAATATTCCTGTATCCCTTGAGGAAAGACAGGCCTCTGGGAGGTGAATTTGGCCACTGAGAGGTAGCCTGAGACACCTCCTACCTCCTCCAATGGCCTTCAACCTGGATTCATGATGTTTCCTTCAAATTCCTAACAATTAGAGGGGAGGGGCTCTGCAAGTCTCTACAGTGTCCTGTGCCTATTGTTCTAAACTGCTCTGTCTGCAAACCTTTTTTTTCCCCCCTGCTGTCTGTCCCTGAGATTGCTTGTTTGGACTCTGGAGAGGCCATGGGAGCAAGGCACACACAACAGGACAAAAGCCTAAGTGCTATCTTTAGCCGTGTCTCTGCTGCTCCCCATTTCTTAGCAGTTCTGGGCTTGGTTTTCTTTCCATTTCAGTCTTGAGTCTGTGTGTGGGTGCATGTGCTTTTGAGCTTCTGTTTTTCTCTATTAATACATGGTTTAATCATATGGGATGATTCACTTTACAGTTTTTTTTTTTTTTTCTTTAATAATACACATTCAGAGTCAAATATAGACCTGGGAGCTGCACTTCATTGTTTGTTTTATTTTATGTATGAACTGTTTTATTCCAAAGAAAATCGTTTGAATTATATCCTTTGAGGAAAAGTCACATTATATTTTTAAAAAGACCTATGATTGTAATAACACTGATAGGAATTTCAGAGTTTGGAGAATTCCCTTCTCTGTACAAGTTTTTCGATCATGTCCTTGACATTAATTATTTTCAGTGCCAATCATCCAAAAATATTTCTTATTCCTTTTGAAAGTTTGAAAGACACATAAAAGTATTTAAGACACAAATGCTCAGAGAAAACCATTAACCACTAATTATGAATTCCTATATTATTAGCCATGCTTGCTTAGTCCCTCTCCCAATATCACTCCCAGCCCTTTTCTCCTTGGGATTGTACTTTGATCTGGGAGTGAGTTTGGGTTTGCATCTAATTTAGGGGTTTGCATTAACCTGCACCAGTAGCCACTGAGGTGTCCCTATTCCCATTTGTTGTTCAGATGTGTTTTCAATGACACAGGCCATTGCTATCTTCCCTGGTATCTCAATCCTAAGGCAGCTTCCATTTTGCCACTCTCTTTTTCACCTACAGACATAGCAAGTGACTTGCTGTCCATTATATCTTGGGGATAGACGGGGTGTTCACACTGAGGCTATCTCAGGCATGTCTGCTGGCCACCAAGTGTAAACATTTCTTCTATCCATTCTCTTAGAACAGCATCTAGGTCTTATTTCAACCATCACCCTTCAATATCTTTGCCTTCAAATTATCAAATTATCTCTAATTTATCTCTTAGAGATTACTGTTTTTATTTAGAGGAGGCCATGTTATTGACTGTGTGGATCACAACAAACTGTAAAGTTCTTAAAGAGATGGGAATACCCGAATGTCTGACCTGCCTCCTGAGAAATATGTATGCAGGTCAAGAAGCAACAGTTATAACTGGACATGGAACAACAGACTGGTTCCAGATCAGGAAAGGAGTATGTCAAGGCTATATATTGTCACCCTGTTTATTTAACTTATATGCAGAGTACATCATGAGAAATGCCGGGCTGGGTGAAGCACAAGCTGGAATCAAGATTGCCAGGAGAAATATCAATAACCTCAGACATGCAGATGACACCACACTTATGGCAGAAAGCAAAGAAGAACTAAAGAGGCTCTTGATGAAAGTGAATGAAGAGAGGCAAAAAGCTGGCTTAAAACTTAAAACTCATTCAGAAAATGAAGATCATGGAATCTGGCCCCATCACTTCATGGCAAATAGATGGGGAAGCAATGGAAACAGTGACAGACTTTATATTTTTGGGCTCCAAAATCACTGCAGATGGTGACTGTAGATATGAAATTAAAAGATTCTTGCTCCTTGGAAGAAAAGCTATGACTGACCTAGACAGCATGTTAAAAAATAGAGACATTACTTTGCCACCAAAAGTCCATCTATTCAAAGGTATGCTTTTTCCAGTAGTCATGTATGGATGTGAGAGTTGGACTATAAAGAAAGCTGAGCGTGGAAGAATTGATGCTTTTGAACTGGTGTTGGAGAAGACTCTTGAGAGTCCCTTGGACTGCAAGGACATCCAACCAGTCCATCTTAAAGGATATCGGTCCTGAATATTCATTGGAAGGACATGTTAAAGCTGAAACTCCAATACTTTGGTCACCTGAAGCAAAGAATTGACTCCTTGGAAAAGACCCTGATGCTGGGAAAGACTGAAGGCGGGAGGAGAAGGGAACGACAGAGGATGAGATGGTTGGATGGCATCACCGACTCAATGGACATGAGTTTGAGCAAGCTCCGGGAGTTGGTGATGGACAGGGAAACTTGGCATGCTGCAATCCACAGGGTCACAAAAAGTCAGATATGACTGAGCGACTGAACTGATGACTTCTCATATCTCCTTAGGATTAAGTGATTTTCCCCAAATTTTACTTAATTATAAAAAACTCAAACATATGGATAGTTGAAAATGTTGTACAGAAAACACACATATACCTACTGTATAGATCCCATAATTGGTAATATTTCACTATATAAGTTTTATCCCTTGTCTATCAATATATTTATTCGTCTACACATCTATCAGCTTGTCTTTTTCAAAATGCATTTAACATGAATTGTAGACATCACTACCCTGTGGTAGCCAGCTTCTGAGATGATTCTTACATCTTGATATTTTCACCCTTGTGTAGTCCCACCTATCAGAGTTAGTCTATGTGATTTGTAGACTAGAATATATCAAAAGTAATGGTATATGACTTCTAAGTTCAGTTCAACTACTCAGTAATGTATGACTCTTTGTGACCCATGGACTGTATCACACCAGGCTTTCCTGTCCATCACCAACACCTGGAGCTTGCTCAAACCCATGTCCGTTGAGTCTAATGGCATCCAACCATCTCATCCTCTGTTGTCCCCATCTCATCCTCTGTTGTCCCCTTCTCCTCCCACTTTCAGTCTTTCTCAATATCAGGGTCTTTTCCAGTGAATAAGTTCTTTGCATCAGGTGGCCAAAATATTCGAGTTTCAGCTTCAGCTTCCAATGAATATTCAGGACTGATTTCTTTTCGGGTGGACTGATTGGATGTCCTTGCAGTCCAAGAGACTCTAAAGAGTCTTCTGCAACAGCACAGTTCAAAAGCATCAATTCTTCAGTGCTTAGCTCAGTTGTGTCCGACTCTTTGTGACCCCATGAATCGCAGCACGCCAGGCCTCCCTGTCCATCACCAACTCCCAGAGTTCACTCAGACTCACGTCCATCGAGTCAGTGATGCCATCCAGCCATCTCATCCTCTGTCATCCCCTTCTCCTCTTGCCCCCAATCCCTCCCAGCATCAGAGTCTTTTCCAATGAGTCAACTCTTCGCATGAGGTGGCCAAAGTACTGGAGTTTCAGCTTTAGCATCATTCCTTCCAAAGAAATCCCAGGGTTGATCTCCTTTAGAATGGACTGGTTGGATCTCCTTGCAGTCCAAGGGACTCTCAAGAGTCTTCTCCAACACCACAGTTCAAAAGCATCAATTCTTTGGCACTCAGCCTTCTTCACAGTCCAACTCTCACATCCATACATGACCACAGGACCATAGCTTTGACTAGATTGACCTTTATTGGGAAAGAAATGTCTCTGCTTTTTAATAAACTATCTAGGTTGGTCATAACTTTTCTTCTAAGGAGCAAGCATCTTTTAATTTCATGGCTGCAGTCACCATCTACAGTGATTTTGGAGTCCAAGAAAATAAAGTATGTCACTGTTTCCATTGTTTCCCCATCTATTTGCCATGGAGTTATGGGAACATAGGCCATGATCTTTGCTTTTTGTATGTTGAGATTTAAGCCAGCTTTTTCCCTCTTCTCTTTCACTTTCATCAAGAGGCTCTTTAGTGCCTCCTCACTTTCTGCCATAAGGGTGGTGTCATTTGCATATCTGAGGTAATTGATATTTCTCTTGGCAATCTTGATTCCAGCTTGTGCTTCATCCAGCCCAGCATTTCGCATGATGTACTATGCATATAAATTAAATAAGCAGGGTGACAATATACAGCCTTGACGTACTCCTTCCCCACTGTGGAAACCATTTGTTGTTTCATTTCCGGTTCTAACTGTTGCTTCTTGACCTGCGTACAGATTTCTCAGGAGGCAGGTAAGGTGGTCTGATATTTCTGTCTCTTGAAGAATTTTCAGTGGTTTGTTGTGATCTATACAGTGAAAGGCTTTGGCACAATCAATAAAGCTGAAGTAGATGACTTTCTGGAATTCTCTTGCTTTTTCTATGGTCTAACAGATGTTGGCAATTTGATCTATGGTTCTTCTTCTTTTTTTATCTGCTTTATTCCATCTTGAACGTCTGGAAACTCACAGTTCATGTTCTGTTGAAGCCTGGCTTGGAGAATTTTGAACATTACTTTGTTAAGCTTGTGAGGTGAGTGCAATTGTACAGTGGTTTGAACATTCTGTGGCATTGCCTTTCTTTGGGATTGGAATGCAAACTGATCTTTTCCAGTCCTGTGACCACTGCTGAGTTTCCAAATTTCTGGCATATTGAATGTAGCACTTTCACAGCATCATCTTTTAGGATTTGAAATAGCTCAACTGGAATTCCATCACCTCCACTAGCTTTATTCGAAGTGATGCTTCTTAAGGTCCACTTGCCTTCTCATTCCAGGATGTCTGGCTCTAGGTGGTGATCACACCATCATGATTATCTGGGTCATGAAGATCTTTTTTGTACAGTTCTTCTGTGTATCCTTGCCACCTCTTCTTCATATCTTCTGCTTCTTTTAGGTCCATACCATTTCTGTCTTTTATTGTGCCCATCTTTGCATGAAATTTTCCCTTGGTATCTCCAATTTTCTTGAAGAGATTTCTAGTCTTCCCCATTCTATTGCTTTCCTCTATTTCTTTGCATTGATCACTGAGGAAGACTTTCTAATCTCTTTGTGCTATTCTTTGAAATTCTGCATTCAAATGGGTATATATTTCCTTTTCTCTTTTGTCTTTAGCTTCTCTTCTTTTCTCAGCTATTTGTAAGGCCTCCTCAGACAACCATTTTGCCTTTTTTCATTTCTTTTTCTTGGGCATGGTCTCGATCACTGCCTCCTGTACAGTGTCACGAACCTCTGTCCACAGTTCTTCAGGGATTCTGTCTATCAGATCTAATCCCTTGATCTGTTTGTCTGCAGAACAGTTATAACAAAGAAATTCTCACACTGTTAAGGACGTTCTAGAACCCACAACAGATCTCCCAACTTGTGGATTTGGCAAGGGGACTGAGAATTCCCAGAGAATTTGACTTTGGAGGCCAGTGGGATTTGATTACAGAACTTATATTGGACTGGGTAAACAGACTCTTATGTGCACCAGGACCCAGGAGAAAGAAGCAATGACCCCACAAGAGACTGACCCAGACTTGCCGTTTGAGTGTTCAGGAGTTTCAGGCAGAGGCATGGGTCTTCGGTGGCCTGCTGAAGGGTCAGGGGCACTGAGTGTGGCAGAATGTGCATGGACCTTTTGAAGGAGGCCACCGTTATCTTCACTACCTCCACCATAATTTGGTCTTAGGTTAAAGAACAGGGAGGGAACACAGCCCTGCCTATCAACAGAAAATTGGGTTAAAGATTTATTGAGCATGCCCCTGCCCATCAGAAGAAGATCCAGTCAGTCTTTCCCATCAGGAAGCTTCCATAAGCCTCTTATCCTTATCTCTCAGAGGGATAACCAGAATGAAGATCACAATCACAGAAAACTAATCCAAGTGATCACATTGGACCACAGTCTTGTTTAACTCAAACTATCAGCCACCCGGGTAGGGCCACCCAAGACAGATGGGTCATGGTGGAGAATTCTGACAAAACATGGTTCACTAGAGAAGGGAATGGAAAACCACTTCAATATTCTTGACTTGCGAACTCCATGAACAGTATGAAAAGGCAAAAAGATATGACTTCTAAGGCTAGATCACAAAAGGCACCAAGTCTTCCTCTTTACAATCTTTCTTGGGCTGTTCACTCTAGGTGAAGTCAGCTATAGAACAACTAGGAGAAGTTCACTCTAGGAGAAGCCCTATAGAGCAACTGGCATGATGAGCAGCTGAGCCTCCTGCCAATAGCCATGAGTTTTAGCTCATAGTAGAAGTCCCCAATATCTATCAAGCTTTCAGGTGACTACAGCTTCTTATATTATCTTGATTGTAGCTTCCTGAGAGATCCTGAGTCAGAACAACCTAACTAAGCAGCTCTCATAATATAATAAAATATTTGTTGTCCTAAGGCACTACATTTTGGGATAATATTTTACAGAGTAATAGATCACTAATTTAGTACTTTACCCTTAAACACTTCAACATGAATAGAACTAATTAGAAAAATAAACAGGATTTTACATTTGTTTCTTTTTTGGAAGTTAACCATACATTTAATGAAATGAGAAAATCTTAAGTAAATCATTCATTGAGTTTTGACTAATACATGCAACCCAAATCCCTATCTATCACTATCCTAAAAAAGTTCCTCTTAACACTTTTTGTCAGCTTATGACCCATCCCAGTGTGTCCAATCACTTCAGTCATGTCTGACTCTTTGCAACCCTGTGGACTGTAGCCCACCAGGCTCCTCAGTCCATGGGATTCTCCAGGCAAGAATTTTGGAGGGGGTTGCCATCTCCTTCTCCAGGAGATCTTCCCAACCCATGGTTCAAACCTGTATCTCCCACATCTCCTGCATTGCAGGCAGATTCTTTACCAACTGAGTCACTGTCCCATCCCAGAAACAAATTTTATCCCAATTTTTAAATCACCAATTAGTTTTTTCTGTTAGAAAAATTAATACAAATTGAACCATACCGTATGTACTATTTTTGTAAGTCTTCTTTCATTCAGTGCAGTTTGTGACATTCATCCACCAATTATATTCATTACCAGTTTATTCCTTTCTGTTGCTGAGTAGTTTCCCACACTTTGACTGTGATGAGTCTATTAATATTAACCTATTCATAGATGTTTGGGTTGCTTCCAGTTTTTTGGCATTATGTGCAAAACTGCACAATCTAGTGCCAGTCTTTTTGCAGAAACATGTTCTCATTTCTCTGGATTAAAGTTGTAGGAGTGGAATTGCTGAGTCACAAGGTACTTATATGTTTAAAATGACAAGACAGTACCAGAGCTTTGTCAAAGTGGCTATACCATTTTCCACTCCATTAATAATGGATGAGAGTTCTAATGGTGTCACATGCTGGTATTGCCAGTCTTTGTAATTTCAGTAGTAATGTATCTCACTGCAGTATTTTTCTTCTCTTTCTTGTATGGAACTTATTCAGAAGTAATATTTTGTTTTTTTCTAAGATAATGTTTCATTCCTCTGATTCACATTTTTTAAATTATTCACTTGTAGGTTTATTTTTTATTTATTTATTTTTTTTAGACTTCTCAGATGGTCATCTTGAATGCAGAAATGATATTTTCAGTTCTTACTTTTGCTCTTTTTTTTTTTTTTTTTTAAAGCATGGGAGGCTTTTTTTCACAAGGTTTCAAACAAAATCCTAGAAAGTGACTATGTTTTTAAAACAAGGCCCTCTATATTACCTCATTTTCCTTGGACAGAAAGTCAAATTGCCACATTATACAGGTAAACACCAGGTATCACCAAGCTTATGCATGGACGTGTGTAGAATCCCCTTTAGAGGTCTAGCCTGGAGGTTAGTGGGGACAGCCTTTAGCTCAAGGTCCTCTGTTTTGAAGAAACACATTTGGCATGCTCACGACTGATGGAAGAATAGTTTCTTTGCCTTATTCTCTTTCCCTCACTTTTATTAAGATGAGCTTTGGAAGTCTCCAGAGCCCAGTGTGTACATCCACCTCCATACTGCATGTCTCTCTCCTTTCCTCCATTGACATTACTCAGATGACAATTTTCTGTATTATCTTTTTCCCTTCCTTCTGGATGTATTCTGTGAGGATTTGCTCTTCCTTCTATCTTACATTTGGTGTATATTCATATTTGTCCTAGCTTTTGATATTGCCTTTTTTTTTTTCTCTAGATTATGTGGATCTTGGTGGTAAGAGCTATGTCTTATCCCTATTATTACCACCTAGATTTCCTAACACATGGAAGACCATACAATATGCTATATTTGGTTGTACTGAAATGAATTGCATTATCTGAATTTTATATGGCATAAAGCTCAACATTCAGAAAATGAAGATCATGGCATCTGTCCCATCACTTCATGGGAAATAGATGTGGAAACAGTGTCAGACTTTATTTTTTTGGGCTCCAAAATCACTGCAGATGGTGACTACAGCCATGAAATTAAAAGACACTTACTCCTTGGAAGAAAAGTTATGACCCACCTAGATAGCCTACTCAAAAGCAGAGACATTACTTTGCCAACAAAGGTCCGTCTAGTCAAGGCTATGGTTTTTCCAGTGGTCATGTATAGATGTGAGAGTTACACCATGAAGAAGGATGAGCACTGAAGAATTGATGCTTTTGAACTGTGGTGTTGGAGAAGACTCTTGAGAGTCCCATGGACTGCAAGGAGATCCAACCAGTCCATTCTGAAGGAGATGAGCCCTGGGATTTCTTTGGAGGGAATGATGCTGAAGCTGAAACTCCAGTACTTTGGCCACCTCATGCGAAGAGTTGACTCATTGGAAAAGACTCTGATGCTGGGAGGGATTGGGGGCAGGAGGAGAATGGGATGACAGAGGATGAGATGGCTGGATGGCATCACTGACTCGATGGATGTGAGTCTGAGTGAACTCTGGGAGTTGGTGATGGACAGGGAGGCCTGGTGTGCTGCGATTCATGGGGTCACAAAGAGTCTGACATGACTGAGCGACTGAACTGAACTGATGGATGATGAAATATCTTTTGAAAGTCATGTGTAGCTGATTCTTCACCCATTACATTTCGTGGACTCACTGGCATTCCTTGTTGTGACAAGTGTATGTGTAGAGTGATGCCACACCCCCAAAGCTCAACTATGTGTCTCCTGCAGGGGATTGTCCAGTGTCCTGCAAGCTGTAGCATGTGATATGTTATCAAAAACTCTGAACTTGGTTGCTGTATAGAAGCTGTAGTTCATAGATACGAGGGCAGAGGGTGGGGATGGGATGTATGTGAGATTGGGGACAAGAGTGCAAGTCTAGGGTAAGCTTGGATGTGACAACAGGGAAAAAATAGGAGCAAGATTCTACAGGGACAAATCTGATTTCATTAGCTCCTTTCTGGCAACAGTTGATATTTTTCTGCAGTTATCAATCATAATGGCTTGTTTGTTTAAGCTGGAGGAAATTTAAATAAAATTCTGATGGGGCTATACTACCTATAGCTTCTAGACTTGGAGCTATAGGTAGTATACTGAACCTTTGTATGAATAGAAAAAGGTATGACCTCTGATAAGATGTACCCCTGGGTCCTGATGATTTGGTCATCAGGCACTCCTTTGCATGATAAGAAAAAACAAATTCTTCTTCTGGGCAAACTTAGCCTGTTCCAAAATCTAGGCTGAACTTTAGACTTCACTTTTCTCCATGTCTGAGCACTTTTGTCCAGTGAACAGCCTAGGCAACTCTCTATGGAGGACCTGGCAGATTTCTGTCCAAACCAGGTGCAGTTATATCTCTGGAGGTGGCATCCGGGAAACTGCAGCTAAAAAAATCCCCTCAAATGTTGCTGAAGGAACTGAGGATTAAAAGCTTTGACATAGATATCAGGCAAAGGAAACTGCAGTACCACATTCATTTTCCATTTATTCACTTACCAGACATTTATTGAGCAACCTACGTACTTTTGAGAAACACTTGAATTTGATACACTTTTCTGCAGTGGTGAAACTTCTTTTGAAGGTTTATGTACAGATGGGCATCTCTACTCATTTCATAGACAGATGGTACTGCACCTTGTCTGAGAAATAAAGTAACTTCTTATACACTGAGCCATGCAGCACTATTTTCTAGTGAACACTACTAACGCCTGTAGGGCATTTCCTTTCAAGGTCACCCTGAAGCAGTAGCTATAAAGAGACTGACATAATGAAGAACATAGGTCTAAAGAAAAGCATTCTATCCCTTGCTTCTGTCCAGCTTTAAGAAGTTAGTACTGAAATTGCCTGACTATCAGCAAAAGGATTAAACTTCACAATGACAGACTTATAGAGAGGGAGAGGAAGAGAAATCCTTTGGGCCTCAGAGTTCCTTGGATAATTTCTGCTATTCTAAAATGGATACCAGTATTCTGGGGAGTGGATACTTTATTCTCTAACAGAAAAGATCCCCCATTACCACTTCAGTAAAGTGCCTGCATTATAGTGACAATAAATAATAGATTGAAGAGTCACAAGGCTTGAAACATTTTATGGTGATCAAAGTAGTATCATTTCAAAAATATCAGCTACACTCTCAAAATCTGGGTAGAGAGAAATTATGATATATTTTCTTATTAAATTGGTATATTAGACAATATATGCATTTTTTAATTCTCTATTTAGACTATATCATGAATGGTCTAGCTCCTTAAGTGGACTTTGAGAACATAATTTTAATTTTTAAAATGATGCAACATTGTTAAAGTTTTTAATATACATATTGCCAAATTACTACCCTCAAATTTTAACTTCCCACAAGCAGCATAGGAATGTGTTTTCCACTACAATTAGCACTCTGGGAACTTTTTTTAACTTTTACAAATTTTGAGGTGGTAACGTACTTTTAATTTATAACTTTGATCTTTTTATTACTAGTACAATAAATATTCTTGATATGTTTATTAATTATTTTTATCCTTCATTGCATTTTGGATGACACATATTTCCTGCTTTTTTATTTATCAGGTTTTAGATAATTTTGTTACTTACTGATCTATAAGAGTTTTTAATTATAGAAATTATTTGTTTCTTTTATATATTGTAATTTTTCCAGTTTGTTTTTTAATCTCATTTATCTCTTTCTAAGTAGAAGAAACATTTAATATTTTCAAATCTATTGACCTTTTCCTCCATTATTTGCATATTTTGAGTTTATAGAGATTTATTCCCCACTATAATGTGATTCATTTGAATTTTTTACTAATTTCCATATATTTTACTTTTTTTCCTTTTTAATATTTTAACTTTCATTGGAGTATAGTTGATTTACAGTGTTGTGTTAGTTTCAAGTATACAGCAAGGTATTTGATTATACATATACATGTATTTATTGTTTTTAGATTCTTTTCTCACATAGGTTATCACAAAATATTGGGTAGAATTCCCTATGCTATACAAGAAGTCCTTGGTGGTAATCTATCTTTTATATAGTAGTACGTGTGTATTCATTTCAATTAAATTTTAACTACATAACTCATCTGGTAGTTATTTTGGTTAGTGGTATGAGGTAAGGCATGGGATTCCCTGGTGGTGGTAAAGAACCTGCCTGTCAATACAGGAGATGTGGGTTTGATCCCTGGGTTGGGAAGATGCCTGGAGAAGGAAATGGCAACCCACTCCAGTATTCTTGGTTAGAAAATCCCATGGACAGAGAAGCCTGGTGGGCTATAGTCCATAGGGTCAGAAAAGAGTCGAATACGACTTAGCGACTAAACAACAACGAGGTAGGGCAACAGTGGTTTTATTATTGTTAACTATTCTTTAAGAGCCACTTAAGTCCATTTATATATGACATATTTTCTTTGTCCTACATCAAATTATTGCCTAACTAGGAACTGTTTCTATGCTTTCTGCTCTATTTCATTGATCTTTATATTCTTACATCAGATTTTAGTATTTTAGGGGTAAATTCTCTTATTTCTCTTTTCCTTTTCAATATTTATTTGTATATCATTTTTTTCAAATATATTTTCAGATAATTTTGATAAATCTTCCTCCAGCACCACCCAGTAACTTAACAGCATTTTGATTCATGGAGAACTTGTGTTCCTCTAATATTGATTCTCACTGTTTTAGAACATTAAAAATATAAGGTTTTCAAGTTTATTTCATAATATTAACATGAACATAAGTAGCATGAGGTTAAAAATCCAATTGTGCTTCTAAATGGAGATCTAAGATTCTTTACAAAAAAGATAAAAATTGATTATACGGAACTTCTGCTTCAGGATTAAAATGACAAGGGCTATATTTTCCTTCTTGGTTTAAACAAGTAAAAAGGTGGGCAAAATGTATGAAAAATATGCCCAGAAAGGTAGAGGATAGATTGAGCATATTTAATAGAGACACAGAGGATATAAAAGAAGCCCACATTAAACTTTTATAGATGAAAATTATAATGTCTGTGCTTAGCAGCCGATTGTATACCTCAGAAATATTGATAAGTGAACTTGAAGATGTTCAATAGGAAGCTCTTCAGAATAAAATGCAGTGAGAGAAATATTGAAAAAAATGAACAGAACATCAGCTGGCTGCTAGACAACTTAAGATAACCTGATATATATGAAATAGAAGTCCCTGAAGGAAAGAAGAGGGGGCAGAAGACATACTTGAAAAACTAATAGCTGAAAAGTTTCAAATTTGTTAGAAAATAGCTGGAAATCTACAAACCCAAGAAACTTAATAAACTCAAAGAGTCATAAACAAAGCTACAACGTCACATCATAGTCAAACTGTTTAAAAGAAGGGATAAAGGAAAAAGTCCTAAAAGCAGAGGAAAAACAATGAGTGCAGACTGTTATTTCTCTCTTCCCAAGGAAATTAATAAATTATATTTAGAAAATTTATTAGCAAGTTTGTCATGACAAATGAAAATAGTCATATCATTTCCATCCTCACCAAAATATATATTATTAAAAAATCAGCATCTGTTTTTCATAAAATTCTTAGTAAAAATTAAGACAGAAATAATTCCTGAGGGTGATAAAAATCACCAAGTCCATGATAATTTATGTAGCAAAGTGATATAGAATGTGGATTTGAAGATGTCAGTTCTCTATTTAAATAAATATACATGTTTAATAAGAATGATATCATAACCCTAAAATAGAAGGGAAGGGGGCAGGGCACAACCATTTAAAGAATGATACAACCCAAGGACACAACATAAGCTTATTAGAACCAAATAGGTCCAAGATGACAGAGGAGTTGACTTCCACTAGAACTTGAGCCTCAGTATGTGCTTATTTAACACATCAATAAGCTAAATGACACACCCACAGGTGCAATGGACGTTCTAAGCCTGTGTGTGTGGTAAGTCACTTCAGTCATGTCCAATTCTTTGTGACCATATGGACTGTAGCCTGCCAAGCTCCTCTGTCCATGGGATTCTCCAGGCAAGAACTCTGGAGTGGGTTGCCATGTCCTCCTCCAGGGGATCTTCCTGACCCAGGGACCCGAACCTGTGTCTCTTACATCTCCTGCATTGGCAGGTGGGTGCCACTATAGTTCTAAAGCCTACCATCAAAGATCAAAACCTGCGTGACAGCCCAATTCCTAGAAATCTCTGTCCCTTCCCCCAAATAGTTGAAATAATCCTCCCACTCATTAGCCTGTGAAGTTACCAAGCCCATAAAAGCTGACCACACCACAATTTGAGGCTCTGCTCACCTTTCGAGATGACCCATGCTCTGCCTGTTGGACTATAAAGAAAGTTGAGCACAAAAGAATTGATGCTTTTGAACTGTGGTGTTAGAGAAGACTCTCGAGAGTCACTTGGACTGCAAGCAGATCAAACCAGTAAATCCTAGTGGAAATCAGTCCTAAATATTCATTTGAAGGACTGATGTTGAAGCTGAAACTCCAATACTGGGCCACATGATGTGAAAAACTGACTCATTGGAAAAGATCCTGATCCTGGGAAAGATTGAAGGCAGGAGGACAAGAGGGTGACAGAGAATGAGATGGTTGGATGGTGTCACCTACTCAAAGGACATGAGTTTGAGCAAGCTCCGGGAGTTGGTTTTGGACAGGGAATCCTGGCATTGCCGTTCTTTGGGATTGGAATGAAAACTGACCCTTTCCAGTCCTGTGGCCACTGCTGAGTTTTCCAAATTTGCTGGCATATTGAGTGCAGCACTTTCACAGCATCATCTTTCAGGATTTGGAATAGCTCAACTGGAATTCCATCACCTCCACTAGCTTTGTTCGTAGTGATGCTTTCTAAGGCCCACTTGACTTCACATTCCAGGATGTCTGGCTCTAGGTCAGAGATCACACCATCGTGATTATCTGGGTCGTGAAGATCTCTTTTGTACAGTTCTTCTGTGTATTCTTGCCACCTCTTCTTAATATCTTCTGCTTCTGTTAGGTCCATACCATTTCTGTCCTTTATCGAGACCATCTTTGCATGAAATGTTCCTTTGGTATCTCTCATTTTCTTGAAGAGATCCCTAGTCTTTCCCATTCTATTGTTTTCCTCTATTTCTTTGCATTGATCACTAAAGAAGGCTTTCTTATCTCTTCTTGCTATTCTTTGGAACTCTGCATTCATATATTCATATCTTTCCTTTTCTCCTTTGCTTTTCGCTTCTCTTCTTTTCACAGCTATTTGTAAGGCCTCCCCAGACAGTCATGTTGCCTTTTTGCATTTCTTTTCCATGGGGATGATCTTGATCCTTGTCTCCTGTACAATGTCACAAACCTCATTCCATAGTTCATCAGGCACTCTATCTATCAGATCTAAGTCCTTAAGTCTATTTCTCACTTCCACTGTATAATCATAAGGGATATGATTTAGGTCATCATACCTAAATGGTCTAGTGGTTTTCCCTACTTTCTTCAATTTCAGTCTGAATTTGGCAAGCGCGGGCAGCTGTGACAGGTGCGCTAAAGCAGGGCCGAGAGGAGCCACCCCACATTCGAGGTCAGGGGCAGCGGCAGGGAGGAGATACCGCATGCCCCAAGTCCAAGGCCAGGGGCGGCAGGCTCGAGGAGCTACCCCATGCCCCTAAGCCTGAGGCCAGGGGCCGTGGGCGGGAGGAGCTACCCCACACCCCCACGCCCCAAGGCCTGAGGCCAAGGGCGGCGGCCAGGAGGAGCAACCCCACGCCCGAGGCCAGGGGCGGTGGCCGGGAGGACCAACCCCACATCCTAGGAGCCCTGGCTGTGCGGGTGCAGGAGGGCCTAGAGGAGCTATCCCTTGTTGAAGGTCAGGAAGGGCAGTGGTGAGGAGATACCCCTCATCCAAGGTAAGGAGTAATGGCTGCACTTTGCTGGAGCAGCCGTGAAGAGATACCCCACGCCCAAGGTAAGAGAAACCCAAGTAAGACGGTAGGTGTTGCAAGAGGGCATCAGAGGGCAGACACACTGAAACCATACTCACAGAAAACTACTCAATCTAATCACACTAGGACCACAGCCTTGTCTAACTCAATGAAACTAAGCCATGCCCATGGGGCAACCCAAGATGGGCGGGTCATTGTGGAGAGATCTGACAGAATGTGGTCCATTGGAGAAGGGAATGGCAAACAACTTCAGTATTCTTGCCTTGACAACCCCACGAATAGTATGAAAAGGCAAAATGATAGGATACTGAAAGAGGAACTCCCCAGGTCAGTAGGTGCCCAATATGCTACTGGAGATCAGTGGAGAAATAGCTCCAGAAAGAATGAAGGGATGGAGCCAAAGCAAAAAGAATACCCAGCTGTGGATATGACTGGTGATAGAAGCAAGGTCCAATGCTGTAAAGAGCAATATTGCATAGGAACCTGGAATGTCAGGTCCATGAATCAAGGCAAATTGGAAGTGGTCAAACAAGAGATGGCAAGAGTGAATGTCAACATTCTAGGAATCAGTGAACTGAAATGGACTGGAATGGGTGAATTTAACTCAGATGACCATTATATCTACTACTGCGGGCAGGAATCCCTCAGAAGAAATGGAGTAGCCATCATGGTCAACAAAAGAGTCCGAAATGCAGTACTTGGATGCAATCTCAAAAACGACAGAATGATCTCTGTTCGTTTCCAAGGCAAACCATTCAATATCACAGTAATCCAAGTCTCTGCCCCAACCAGTAACGCTGAAGAAGCTGAAGTTGAACGGTTCTATGAACACCTACAAGACCTTTTAGCACTAACATCCAAAAAAGATGTCCTTTTCATTATAGGGGACTGGAATGCAAAAGTAGGAAGTCAAGAATCACCTGGAGTAACAGGCAAATTTGGCCTTGGAATACGGAATGAAGCAGGGCAAAGACTAATAGAGTTTTGCCAAGAAAATGCCCTGGTCATAACAAACACCCTCTTCCAACAACGCAAGAGAAGACTCTATACATGGACATCACCAGATGGTCAACACCGAAATCAGATTGATTATATTCTTTGCAGCCAAAGATGGAGAAGCTCTATACAGTCAGCAAAAACAAGACCAGGAGCTGACTGGCTCAGACCATGTGAGGGTTGGACTATAAAAAATGGCTGAGTGCTAAACAATTGATGCTTTTGAACTGTGGTGCTGGAGGACTCTTGAAAGTCCCTTGGACTGGAAGGTGATCAAACCAGTCAGTCCTTAAGGAAATCAACCCTGAACATTCATTGGAAGGACTGATGCTGAAGCTGAGGCTGAAGCTCCAATAGTTTGGCCACCTGATGTGAAGAGCTGACTCATTGGAAAAGACCTTGATGCTGGGAAAGATTGAAGGCAGGAGAAGGGGATGACAGAAGATGAGGTGGTTGGATGGCATCACTGATTCAATGGGCATGAGTTTAAGTAAACTCCAAGAGATAATGAAGGACAGGAAAGCCGTCCATGGGGTCACAAAGAGTCGGACACAATTTAGTGAATGAACAACAACAATAGCAATGTCCAATACTAATAGGTAATTACTGAAGACTCTCCAGGTATTGTGCTAGGTACATTATACACATTATCACACTTAATCCTCACAACAGACAACCTATGAGGCCGATGATATTTTATCTCTATTTTGTCTGTGAGAAAACAGAGGTACAGAATGATTAGGTAATTTTCTCACAATCAGAATGTCATGAGGTAGAGCTAGTAATGGAAGTCCATCCTCTAAGATCTGAAATCATACTGACTGTGAATTATATCAACATATTTTTGTGCTAAAATATTCTTTAAAAATATGTGCACACCATAATGTTTATTTTTCCATTACTATTATTCTAGATTTGATTTATTGGTTTATTAAATAAAACTCCTTTATTGGGATATAAGCTTGGTATACAGTTTTCTTTTATTGTGATTTGTAACAAGTTTATCACACTTACTTGAGTAAATGAATTGAAAAACTTAGCTTCTTTTTGTGCTTTAGTTAAATTTAGTATATGTGTTGCTGAAGTGAGCACTGTACTTTGGTTAAATTTATACATAATGGGAATTAGTTTGTCCATGACTATTTAAAAGCAAGTGCTCATTAAATTATGTGTACCTTCAGCCCCTCCAAGAGTAGATTTCTTACATATTTTTAAAATGATAACTTTTTCAATATAATTCTAGATATTCAAAATATTTGAATTCTAGATAATTCTAGGTATTCAAAATATTAATTCAAAATATTTACCTCTTTTGAGTCTATTTTAATACTTTTTGTATGTAAAATACCATCTAAATTGCTATTGCATTGTAGTATGCTTTGAAATCAGAGAAGGCAATGGCACTCCACTCCAGTACTCTTGCCTGGAAAATCCCATGGATGGAGGAGACTGGTAGGCTGCAGTCCATGCGGTTACTAAGTCAGACATGACTGAGCAACTTCACTTTCACCTTTCGATTTCATGCATTGGAGAGGGAAATGGCAACCCACTCCGGTGGTGTTCTTGCCTGGAGAATCCCAGGGACAGGGGAGCCTGGTGGGCTGCCATCTATGGGGTCGCACAGAGTCAGACACGACTGAAGTGACTTAGCATAGCATGCTTTGAAATCAGGAAGTATGAATGCTCCAACTTTTGTTTTTTAAGGTCATCTTGTCTATTTTGGCTCCTTTAAGAGTCAGTGCAAGTTTGGGGATTTTTTTTTTTTTCCATTTGTGCAAAAAATGCCACTAAGATTTTGATAGATATCACATTGAATCTGTAGATCACTTTGGATAGTATGGATATTTAAACAATATTAGGTCTTCTTATCCATAATCGTGGGATTTCTTTCCACTTGTTTGTGTCTTCTTTGATTTCTTTTAGCAGTGTTTTATAATTTTCATTGTGCAAGTCTTTCTCCTTCTTCAATAAATTTATTTCTAAGTGTTTTTCATGCTATAATAAATGGTATTGTTTCAATTCCTTTTTCAATTTAGTAATTTTAGTGTATAATAGCAGAACTGATTTTTGTGCATTAATTTTGCTTCAGCAATTTTGCTTATCTGTGTTTGTGTGTATGTGTGTGTAATCTTTAGGGTTTTCTACTTGTAAGATCATATTATCTATGAATAGAGATTATTTATTCAGTTTGGACACCTACTGACCTGGGGACTCATCTTCCAGTTTCATATCTTTTAGTCTTTTCATACTGTCATGGGGTTCTCAAGGCAAGAATACTGAAGTGGTTTGCCATTCCCTTCTCCAGTGGAGCACGTTTTATCAGAACTCTCCACCATAACCTGTCTGTTTTGGGTGACCCTGCATGGTATGGCTGATAGTTTCATTGAATTACACAAGGCTGTGATCCATGTGATCATTTTGGTTAGTTTCCTGTGAGGCCATGGGATTGCAGTTCTTGCTTCCACTGTTGGCTCTCTGATGGATGAAGATAAGAGGCTTGTGCAAGCTTCCTGATGGGAGGGACTGGCTGTAGGGGGAAAAAAAAAAAAAAAGTTTTGCTCTGGTTTTCAGGGCCATGCTCAGTAAATCTTTAATCCAGTTTTCTGCTAGTAGGTGAGACTGAGCTCTCTCCCTATAGGTGGGCCTGAGGTAGCCCAGTGCTGGAGTCTGCAGTCTCTATGGTAGGGCTGTAGACCCTATGGTAGGGCCGACTGGTGAACTCCTAGAAGAGGACTTGTGCCAACACACTGCGCCTCTCAGGACTGATGCTGCCAGTACCCCTGACCCTGAGGCAGGCCACTGTCCACCCATTCCTCTGCGGGAGACCCCCAAATGCAGGCATGTCTGGCTCAGTCTCTTGTGGGGTTACTTCAAGGTTTTGTTTGTGGCTCCAAGAGTCTCTGTTTCCCCAGTCCTATGGAAATTCTGTAATAAAATCCTACTAAACTTCAAACCTAAGAATTTCCAGTCCCTTTTCAAAATGCCCAGATTGGAAGTCTGATGTGGAGCCTAGAACCTTCACAACAGTGTGAGAACTTCTTTAGCATAATTGTTCTCTTGTTTGTGGGTCACCTACCAGGTGGCTCTATGGTAGGGCTAATGGTGACCTCCTTCAAGATGACTTATGGCAACATAATGCACCTCCTAAGACTGCTGCTGTCAGAGCCCCTGCACCCAGAGTAGGCTACTGCTGACCACACTCCCACAGGAGACCCTCAGACACTCACAAGTAGGTCTTTTCATACAAAGATGGGCAAAATAAAAGACAGAAAAGATAAGGACCTAACGGAAGCAGAAGAGATTAAGAAGAAGTGGCAAGAATACACAGAACAATTGTACAGAGAAGGCCTTAATGACCCAGGTAACCACAATTTTGTGATCACTCACCTAGAGCCAGACATCCTGGAATGCAAAATCAAGTGGGTCTTAGGAAGCATCACTACAAACAAGGCTAGTAGAAGTGATGAAATTCTAGCTGAGCTATTTCAAATCCTAAAGTATTAAAGTGCTGTTAAAGTGTTAAAGTGCTGCACTCAATATGCCAGCAAATTGGGAAAACTCAGCAGTGACCACAGGATTGGAAAGGACAGTTTTCATTCCAATCCCAAAGAAGGGCAATGCTAAAGAATATTCAAACTACCATACAACTGCACTCATTTGAAGGGTTAGCAAGGTAATGCTCAAAATCCTTCAAGCTAGGCTTTAACAATACTTGAACCAAGAAATTCCATATGTACAAACTGTATTTAGAAAAGGTAGAGAAACCAGAGATGAAATTTCAGACATCCATCGGATCATAGAAAAAGCAAGAGAATCCCCAAAAGAAAACATCTACTTCTGCTTCATTGACTATGCTAAAGCCTTTGACTGTGTGAATCACAAAAAACTGTGGAAAATTCTTAAAGAGATGGGAATACCAGACAACCTTACATGCCTCTTAAGAAACCTGTATGCAGGTCAAGAAGCAACAGTTAGAACTGGACATGGAAAAATGGACTGGTTCAAAATTGGGAAATTAGTATGTCAAGGCTATATATTGTCACCCTGCTTATTAAACTTCTATGCAGAGTACATCATGCAAAATTCTAGTTGGATGACTCAGAAGCAGGAATCAAAATTGCCAGGAGAAATATTGACAACCTCAGATAGTAGATGATACCACCCTAATGGCAGAAAGCGACCTAATGGCAGAAAGTGAAGAGGAACTAAAGATCCTCTTGATAAAGGTGAAAGAAGAAAATGGTTTTAAAGCGGTTTAAAACTAAACATTGAAAAAACTAATATCATGGCTTTCAGTCCCATCATTTCATGGCAAATAGATGGGGAAACAATGGAAACAGTGACAGACTTCATTTTCTTAGGTGTCAAAATCACTGTGGACGGTGACTGCAGCCATGATATTAAAAGATACTTCCTCCTTGGAAGAAAACCTATGACAAACCTAGACAATGTATTAAAAAGCAGAGACTTCACTTTTCTTACAAAGGTCCATATAGTCAAAACTATGTTTTTTTCCCCCAGTATTCATGCATGGATGTAAGAGTTAGACCATAAAGAATGCTGAGTGTCAAGGAATTAATGTTTTCAAAATGTGGTGATGGAGAGGACTTTTGAGAGTCCCTTGGACAGTAAGGAGATCAAATCAGTCTATTCTAAATATTCTCTGGAAGAACCCTGAATATTTTCTGGAAGGACTGATGCTGAAGCTCCAATACCTTGGCCACCTGATGTGAAGAGCCAATTCATTGGAAAAGACTCTGATGCTGGGAAAACCTGGGGGCAAGAGAAGAAGGGGATGACAGTGGATGAGATTGCTGGGTGGCATCACTCACTCAATGGACATGAATTTGAGCAAACTCTGGGAGATGGTGAAGGACAGGGAAGCCTGGCATGCTGCAGTCCATGGAGTTGCAGACTGGACATGACTTAGTGACTGAACAACAACATTCAGTTTGGATGTCTTTATTTTTTCTTGTCTAATTGTTCTTAGACCTCTACTATTATGTTGAATAAAAGTGATAAGCGAACATCCTTGTACCATTTTGCCTTCCATCAGCAGTGAAGTAGAGTTCTTGTTGTTCCATATCCTTGCCAGAATTTTGAGTAGTCAGTGTTCTGGATTTTGATTCTTTAATATATGTGTAGTGGTACCTTATTGTTATTTTGACTTGCATTTTCCTAATATCATATAATATGGAGTATTTTTTCATGTGTATGTTTCACCTTTATATCTTATATCTTTAAAAAAATTTTTGTGTTGAAGTATAGTTGCTGTACCAGAGAAGGCAATGGCACCCCACTCGAGTACTCTTGCCTGGAAAATCCCAAGGACAGAGGAGCCTGGTAGGCTGCAGTCCATGGGGTCGCTGGGGGTCGGACATGACTGAGCGACTTCACTTTCACTTTTCACTTTCATGCATTGGAGAAGGAAATGGCAACCCACTCCAGTGTTCTTGCCTGGAGAATCCCAGGGATGGGGCAGCCTGGTGGGCTGCCATCTATGGGGTCACACAGAGTTGGACACAACTGAAGCGACTTAGCATAGCATAGCATAGTTGCTGTACAATGTTATCTGTATATATATATATATATATATATATATATATATATATATGTTATATATATGTATATGTTATATATATATTTGTTATATATATATTACAGGCTGTACAATATAATCTGTCTATATATGTTATATATATATATATATATATATATATATATATATATATAACATGTGTAAAACATAGTGATTCACAATTTTTAAAGGTTATACTCCACTTATTATAAAACTTTGAGTATATTCCTTGTGTTGTACAATATTTTCTCATAGTTTGTTTATTTCATATGTAATAGTTTGTACCTCTTAATCACCACACTTATCTTGCCTCTTCCACTCCCTTTCTCCATGGGTAGCCCTAATTTGTTTTATATCCATGAGTCTGTTTCTTTTTTGTTATTTTCACTAGCTTGTTTTATCTTTATATTTTCTTTAGTGAAGTATCTATCTTTCCCTCATTTTCTAATCAGGCTGTTTTTTCTTATTGCTGACTTTTAAGAATTCTTACTGTATTTTGGATAACAGTGTTTTATTAGATATGTGTTTTGTAAATAATTTTCTTAGTGTTTAGTTAGTCTTCTCATTCTATTGACATCATATTTCACAGAGCAATTTTTAATTTTGATGAAGCTCAGTTCAGCAATTATTTGTTTCATGGATAAAGACTTTGTTATTGTATCTAAAAAGTTATTATCATAGCCAAGGTCATATGGCCTTCTTCCACTTTATGTTTTATGAGTGTTATAGTTTTGTGTTTTAAATTTAAGTCTATAATACATTTTGAGTTAACTTTTGTGCAAGGTACAAAGCCTGTATTTAGATTTATTTATGGGGGTCTATTTCTGAGCTCTCTATTTATGTTCCACTATTTTCCATTATGTAATCTGCTTCCTCACTAACACCATGCTCTTTTTATTGCATGCATACATGCTCAGTTGCTCAGTCATTTCTGGCTCTTGGAAAACCCATGGAGTGTAGCCCATCAGGCTCTTTTGTTCATGGGACTTTCCAGGCAAGAATATTGGAGTGGGTTGCCATATTCTCTTCCCAGGTAGCTTCCTTCCCAGGGATGGAAACTTTATCTATTGCATTGGCAGGTGACTTTTTACCACTGAGCTGTACTGTACTTAATAGTAGATTTTGATAGGTAGTGTCCATCATCCAACTTTGTTCCTCCCAGTCAATATTGTGTTAGATCTTCTGGATATTTTGCCTCTCCAGATTTACTCTAGAATCAGCTTGTCAATATCATTATAGGATTTTTATTGGCCTTGTATTCAATCTATAGGTTAAGTTGGCAAGAATCAGCATCTTGAAAATTTTGAGACTTTTCACCCATAGACATGAAATAATTCTTATCTATGTAGTACTGTTTTTTTCCTGCAGAGTTTTATTTTTTTCCAATGTATTTCATATGTATTTTGTTAAATTCAACAATAGAATTGGTCTATTTCATCAAATTTGTGAGCATAGAGTGCTTACATTTCTTTATTATTCTTTTAATTTTCAATATTTCTGTAATGATATCTCTTCTTTTACTTCTGATATTAGTAATTTGTGTCCTCTCTCTCCTTTTTCTTAGTTAGCTTGGCTAGAGGCTAGTCGATTTTATTTATCTTTTCATTCAACCTTTGTTCATTCAGCTTTGTTTTCATTGATTTTTACTATTCACTCCTTGTTTTCTATTTCATTGATTTCTGCTTTGATTTTTTGTTATTTCTTTTCTTTTCCCTCCTTTGAATTTAATTTGTTTTTTTTTTTTTTTAGTTTTTATTTTTATTTTTTTAATTTTATTTTATTTTTAAACTTTACAAAATTGTATTAGTTTTGCCAAATATCGAAATGAATCCACCACAGGTATACGTGTGTTCCCCATCCTGAACCCTCCTCCCTCCTCCCTCCCCATACAATCCCTCTGTGTCATCCCAGTTGCTCTTCTTAAATGAGTTTACTAAGAGTTCCATCTAGATGACTGAGTTTAGATTCTTCCTCTTTTTTAATATTTGTATTATTTATTTGCCATGTATTTTGGAACTTTCCAGTTTATCTTTCTGTTTCTAGTTTCATTTCATTGTGGTCTTAGTATAGACATTGTATGATTTCTTCTTTTTTAACTTGTTGAAGTTTATTTTATGACCCAATATGTGGCCTATTTTAGTGAATGTTCCATGTGAGCTTGAGAAGAATACATATTCTTTTGTCATTGCATAAAGTAACCCACAGATGTCAATTATATGTAATAAATATAACTATTGTGTTATATTAAAATATTTCTTCTGTTTCTTCCTTCTCCTTCTGGTGCATTCATTATGTGTGCATTCCATCTTTTGTAGCTGTTCCACAGGACTTGGATATTTTTTTCTTTGTTTTTCAGTCTTTACTATCTTTGATTTTCAGATTTGGTGGGCTTCATTGAGATTTACTCAAGCTCAGGGATTCTTAACTCAGCCATGCCCAGTCTACGAATAAGTTCATAAAAGATATTTCTTTATTTCTGTCACAGAAATAAAGTTTTGAGCTCTAACATTTCTTTTTAGAAGCTTACTATAAATCAAAAATTTTAAAAATAGATTATAACCTGCATTTTCTCAGTCTTATCGAACCTTTCTCCTAGTTGCAAATTACCATTTATGCTATGTCATGATTGTTTGCTGTCCCAGGTACTAGATGGTAGAAGGAACAATAGGCTAGAATGATAAGTAAAGCTTTGATCCATGTGTACTCAGGGACCGTGTGTCCTAAGACAATAAGAAGTCGAAAGAACTCTTTCCTTCAAATTGCTCTGATTTTTTTAAGTTTGAAAAAGTGATATGTTAGAATACAGTTTCTTCATTATAAAGTTTAATATCAGACAGTCTGTGTTTCTCTTTCTTTTAAACTGACTCCAATACTTCCTAAGGACCTTGGCAAAAGGAAAATGTCTTATTATCACTGAAAAGTAACTTTTTGAGGCATTTATTACTGCTTTTGGCATTTTAACAATTAAATTTTACCTCTGCCTCTTTTTCTTCTTGTCTTTGAACTTACAGTCTATTACATCTTGGCTTGGAGTACTTTCTTTCTTTTCTGACCTCTGGTGACACCTAACCAGATGATAGTTTTCTGAGATCTTCTGTTCAAAAGTTGTAGCTGGAAGTGAGTTGCATGAAGGAAACAAACAAAGGAATACTCTGCACAGGAATCATCATCTTCTTTTACAGTGAGTGGTCTAGAAATGGAAGGTGCTACCAGGCAGTTATGGGGAGTCTGGTGAGGTAGTCTGTAAGGATATTGACAAATATTTCACTTCTCTTTTTCTATCCCCTTAAAATTAGGCTATCCCCTTAAAATTCATAGGTGGCTATGAATAACTGGCTTTGGCCAATGAAATGTGATCAGGGTTCATAGTAATCTGATTGTTCTAGGTGGATGTTTTAAAAGCCTGTTTTTTTTTTATTATTTTTTTTTAAATTTAATTTTATTTTTAAACTTTACATAATTGTATTAGTTTTGCCAAATATCAAAATGAATCCATCACAGGTATACATGTGCTCCCCATCCTGAACCCTCCTCCCTCCTCCTTCCCCATACCATCCCTCTGGGTCGTCCCAGTGCACTAGCCCCAAGCATCCAGTATCGTGCATTGAACCTGGACTGGCATCTCATTTCATACATGATATTTTACATGTTTCAATGCCATTCTCCCAAATCTTCCCACCCTCTCCCTCTCCCACAGAGTCCATAAGACTGTTCCATACATCAGTGTCTCTTTTGCTGTCTCGTACACAGGGTTATTGTTATCATCTTTCTAAATTCCATATATATGCATTAGTATACTGTATTGGTGCTTTTCCTTCTGGCTTACTTCACTCTGTATATTAGGCTCCAGTTTCATCCACCTCATTAGAACTGATTCAAATGAATTCTTTTTAATGGCTGAGTAATACTCCATTGTGTATATGTACCACAGCTTTCTTATCCATTCATCTGCTGATGGACATCTAGGTTGCTTCCATGTCCTGGCTATTATAAACAGTGCTGCGGTGAACATTGGGGTACACGTGTCTCTTTCCCTTCTGGTTTCCTCAGTGTGTATGCCCAGCAGTGGGATTGCTGGATCATAAGGCAGTTCTATTTCCAGTTTTTTAAGGAATCTCCACACTGTTCTCCATAGTGGCTGTACTAGTTTGCATTCCCACCAACAGTGTAAGAGGGTTCCCTTTTCTCCACACCCTCTCCAACATTTATTATTTGTAGACTTTTGGATCGCAGCCATTCTGACTGGTGTGAAATGGTATCTCATAGTGGTCTTGATTTGCATTTCTCTGATAATGAGTGATGTTGAGCATCTTTTCATGTGTTTGTTAGCCATCTGTATGTCTTCTTTGGAGATATGTCTATTTAGTTCTTTGGCCCATTTTTTGATTGGGTCATTTATTTTTCTGGAGTTGAGCTGTAGGAGTTGCTTGTATATTTTTGAGATTAGTTTTTTGTCAGTTGCTTCATTTGCTATTATTTTCTCCCATTCTGAAGGCTGTCTTTTCACCTTGCTGATAGTTTCCTTTGATGTGCAGAAGCTTTTAAGGTTAATTAGATCCCATTTGTTTATTTTTGCTTTTATTTCCAATATTCTGGGAGGTGGGTCATAGAGGATCTTGCTGTGATGTATGTCAGAGAGTGTTTTGCCTATGTTCTCCTCTAGTAGTTTTATAGTTTCTGGTCTTATGTTTAGATCTTTAATCCATTTTGAGTTTATTTTTGTGTACGGTGTTAGAAAGTGTTCTAGTTTCATTCTTTTACAAGTGGTTGACCAGTTTTCCCAGCACCACTTGTTAAAGAGATTGTCTTTAATCCATTGTATATTCTTGCCTCCTTTGTCAAAGATAAGGTGTCCATATGTGCGTGGATTTATCTCTGGGCTTTCTATTTTGTTCCATTGATCTATATTTCTGTCTTTGTGCCAGTACCATACTGTCTTGATAACTGTGGCTTTGTAGTAGAGCCTGAAGTCAGGTAGGTTGATTCCTCCAGTTCCATTCTTCTTTCTCAAGATCGCTTTGGCTATTTGAGGTTTTTTGTATTTCCATACAAATTGTGAAATTATTTGTTCTAGCTCTGTGAAGAATACTGTTGGTAGCTTGATAGGGATTGCATTGAATCTATAAATTGCTTTGGGTAGTATACTCATTTTCACTATATTGATTCTTCCAATCCATGAACATGGTATATTTCTCCATCTATTAGTGTCCTCTTTGATTTCTTTCACCAGTGTTTATAGTTTTCTATATATAGGTCTTTAGTTTCTTTAGGTAGATATATTCCTAAGTATTTTATTCTTTCCGTTGCAATGGTGAATGGAATTGTTTCCTTAATTTCTCTTTCTGTTTTCTCATTATTAGTGTATAGGAATGCAAGGGATTTCTGTGTGTTGATTTTATATCCTGCAACTTTACTATAGTCATTGATTAGTTCTAGTAATTTTCTAGTGGAGTCTTTAGGGTTTTCTATGTAGAGGATCATGTCATCTGCAAATAGTGAGAGTTTTACTTCTTCTTTTCCAATTTGGACTCCTTTTATTTCTTTTTCTGCTCTGATTGCTGTGGCCAAAACTTCCAAAACTATGTTGAATAAGCCTGTTTTTGAGCTTATACTTTTTATTATCCTTCTGAGAGAGTAAGGAACTCAAATTCAAGATGTAGCCTTTGTCTGCCTGGGTCCCTAACTAATAATGATGAGCAGCACTCCCCTGCATACTCATGTTGGAGATGTAGTGTCAGTAGTAAATAAACTTTGAGTCTGTTGAACTGAGGTGGATGAACCTAGAGCTTGTTAACAGAGTATAATAAGTCAGAAAGAGAAAATATCATGCATTAACACATATATACATGGAATCTAGGAAAATGGTATTGATTAACCTATTGAAAATCAGAGACATTACTTTGCCAACAAAGGTCTGTCCAGTCAAGGCTGTGGTTTTTCCAGTGGTCATGTATGGATGTGAGAGTTGGACTGTGAAGAAAGCTGAGCGCCGAAGAATTGATGCTTTTGAACTGTGGTGTTGGAGAACACTCTTGAGAGTCCCTTGAACTGCAAGGAGATCCAACCAGTCCACTTTGAAGGAGATCAGCCCTGGGATTTCTTTGGAAGGAATGATGCTAAAGCTGAAGCTCCAGTACTTTGGTCACCTCATGCTAAGAGTTGACTCATTGGAAAAGACTCTGATGCTGGGAGGGATTGGGGGCAGGAGGAGAAGGTGACGACAGAGGATGAGCTGGCTGGATGGCATCACCGACTGGATGGATGTGAGTTTGAGTGAACTCCGGGAGTTGGTGATGGACAGGGAGGCCTGGCATGCTGCGATTCATGGGGTTGCAAAGAGTTGGACATGACTGAGCAACTGAACTGAAGTGAACTTATTTACAGGGCAGGAATAGAGACACAGACTTAGAGAACAGATTTGTGAAGGAAGGAGAGGATGGGACGAATTGAGAGAGTAGCACTGAAACATATACTTTACCATATGTAAAATAGATAGCTAGTGGGAAGTTGGTGTATCACGCAGGGGGCTCAACCTGGTGCTCTGTGACAACCTTGAGGGGTGGGATGGGAGTGGGGTGAAAAGGAGGCTCAGGAGGGAGGGGTATAGGTATACTCGTGGCTGATTTATGTTGTATAGCAGAAACCAATGCACCCTTGTAAAACAATTATCTTCAGAGTAAAATAAATTTTAAACAATGGAAGAAAAATAATAAACAAACCTTTGTTTTGTTAAATGATATTTTGCAGTTGATTGTTTTCACAGCTTTTCCTCAGTTCAGTTCAGTCACTCAGTTGTGTCCGACTCTTTGCGACCTTATGAATCGCAGCATGCCAGGCCTCCCTGTCCATCACCAACTCCCGGAGTTCACCCAGACTCACGTCCATCGAGTCAGTGATGCCATCCAGCCATCTCATCCTCTGTCATCCCCTTCTCCTCCTGCCCCCAATCCCTCCCAGCATCAGGGTCTTTTCCAATGAGTCAACTCTTGACGTGAGGTGGCCAAAGCTCCAGTAGGAGCTTCAGCTTTAGCATCATCCCTTCCAAAGAAATCCCAGGGCTGATCTCCTTCAGAATGGACTGGTTGGATCTCCTTGCAGTCCAAGGGACTCTCAAGAGTCTTCTCCAACACCACAGTTCAAAAGCATCAATTTTTCGGTGCTCAGCTTTCTTCACACTCCAACTCTCACATCCATACATGACCACTGGAAAAACCATAGCCTTGACTAGACGGACCTTTGTTGGCAAAGTAATGTCTCTGCTTTTGAATATGCTATCTAGGTTGGTCATAACTTTCCTTCAAGGCGTAAGTGTCTTTTAATTTCATGGCTGCAGTCACCATCTGCAGTGATTTTGGAGCCCAAAAAAATAAAGTCTGACACTGTTTCCACTGTTTCCCCATATATTTGCCATGAAGTGATGGGACCGGATGCCATGATCTTCGTATTCTGAATGTTGAACTATTCTAGCCTAATTGAAGTATCTGCACTCATTTGAGAAAGTATATTTTAGTACATGTGACAGATCTCTAGAGCTTCCTAGATCTGAGTGACAATTTTATCTTATATATTATGGCCTTTATTTATTATATTTTTATAATATATTATTAAATTCTTATGGCCTTTATTTATTATATTCTGGATTATAAGACCAATCTGGTCTTATTTTACATAATAATGTAGTAATTAATAAGTATGAGTCCAAAGCCATGTTGCCTGGTTTCACATCCCAGATCTGCTATCACTGGTATATTACAGAGTCACCCTATTCCTCCATTTTTTCTTCTGTAAAATGGACAGAACAACTTTACTTACCTCATGGCATACATGAAATGAGTTAATATATGGACTATTTAGAATACTGAGTCTCCACAGAAGAAGTCACAAATGTTTGCTTTTGTTTTACCTTTTTATCAGCCACAGTCCTTAACTGAATTTCTTGTGTAGTTTTGGTCAAATTTTTGATTTAGCAAATGACTTAGTTCTAAATTTAGGTGAATTGACTGATACCTTATGTTTAAGATACAGTTTTGAAATTTCCATGAACCCAATGATCAGAGACATCTTCTGGACATTGTAGGGAGACAGGAGGGATAGGGAGAGGGAATAGAATCTATATTGAGACTCTCAGATTCTTTAGTCTCTTATTTGCTGCCTGAGAATCAGCCTTTGTAGGTGCCACATGGACAGTGTCCCTGTTTCAAATCTCAAACATTTCCCAGTTTAACTGCTTCCACTCTTGACTTGTTCCTCTAAATCTTGACCTGAATGTTCTGTGGTGGAGTTTCTATTTAGATTTCTCTTGCATTTCCATTTGGATATCTTATTTCAAGAGCATCTTAACACAGTGTATTTAATTTTGAAAATTTCTTTGTCAAACCTGCTCTGATCTAATTTTCCCCATCTTACTCACCAGCATCAGCATTGTCTAAATTCTTCATGCCTTCCCTTTCTCTTACTCCATATCCACAATTTACTACCTGTTCTGATCAAATTAACCTCCAAATACTTCTCAAGTCTGTTTTTCTTCATCTCCAATGCTAACATGTTGAGTTTTTAGGTGGCCATTACCTCTCTTGTACAGCACTATCGCCTTCTACTTTGCCTGCCTGCCTCTACTTACATCCCTCTGTAATACTCCTCATCTCTAGAGGAATGATCATACTGAATCAGTGCCTCAGTGATCTTATCATAGCCCTTCTTACCATCTTCAAAGGCTTCTCATTACTCTCAAGGTGAAAAAAAAAGTCTTTCATGTTGACCTCAGGGCACTGTACGGGCTTGCCACTGCCTGATCAAGGATGTCATTTTTATGCTTGTCTCCCAAACTCCCAGCATTTTTTAAGTTGTGGAATTTGTCTTCCTTATAACATGTCTAACTTGTGCAAAATGGCACTTTGTGCCATTTGTCTAATGAAATCTAATCTTTCAGATTGCAGCTGAAATATTCCTTTCTCAAGAGAACCTCCCTGACTTCTCTGCCTATTCCCCATAATTTTGGTATTGCTATTTGCTTTCTGATTAGGTATTTGATGTCTTCATGTATGTTTGCAATATTTGATTGAAAACCAGGAAAAATATTGTATTATATCATGGAAACCAGAGGGATTAGTAATTGTGTTGCCTACACTTTAGCTGGGTCTCTCTGCATTCCATTCTAAGATCTCCTTCCTTTGCTTCCATCTTATCAAAATATCATCTTTTATACACCCCTGCCCTGCTCTGTGCTCCTGTCACCAGGGAGATAAGACAGCAGCTCCTTGGTTTTGTTGTGGGAGGAGGTGCTGGTTCTTCTAGATTTTTCAGAGAGAACTATTTGCAGCAGAAACAATGTTTCTCTCGCTAATATTGGCCACTATTTATGCCATGTCTTTCTCGCTATATTCTTTCTCTATCTAATCAAATCTAGTTTCTCACAAACAGGCAGAAATGACTGAGTAGGGGAGCAATGGAGATGGAAATGTGAAAAGAAAAAAAAAGGAGTCAGGTGAGCAAGAAAAAATTTAATCCTGCTATACACCTATCACAGACTTCAATTTGTGTATTTGAAACAATCTGCCTTCCCTACTGCAATAGATGAGGACCCTCTCTATTCTTCTCACCATCACATATCCAGAATTTAGCACAGTGTCTGACAATAAAAATAAGACTCTGTTGAGTGCCTTAGTAAATTTGAAATGAATTTTCTATATGTGTTGACTATTATCCAAACTGAACATCTAATAGCTTGGTTTTCTTTTAAAACCACTTTCTTTAAAACAGGTAATTAAAACTGATAAAGGAGTACATATCCCAAGTCTAAATCAATTTCAGTTTATGTTTTGTAGCAGTCAGGTACAGTTCTTTTGAGAACAGCATTATTTATTTTTGTCAATTTACATCTTAATACTTATATGTTTATAATCAGTGAAGCAAAAGTTTTATTTCCCTAGTTGTATGCATTTCTTTGATATATTTAGCCATATATTTAAAAATTAGGTAATATTTTATTATAATAACTAGAGACTGATATTTGGGGCACATTCTGTCCTGTGATTTGGGGGAATAATGAATTAGGAAACAAAATGTACAGCTTCATCCTTTTTGATACTTGGTGTATTGTGACTGACAGTTTAATAGGAAATTCTGACAGGGCTTGCCCTGGATAGGGGGACGTCTGTCACCTGCTTGCCTCAAACATATAATATAATACCACAAAATGTATATATTTACTTGAACACACATCAGTAGGCAAAGCTCTACAATTCCATTTTTAAATTAAATTCAATTAAATTTAGTTTAATTTAATCTTACTTTTTCTCCCTAGTTTAACTTGGCACTTATTCTTGCACAATGGCACAAATATGTCCATGTGTAGCCCCAAGTTTTTCAGTTTATCTCTGGAGTCACCTAACCTGAGAACAATGTAATTGAATGTTTGCAGCTATGTTTTCTGCTTTAGAATCTTTTGAGTTCTCTATTTGACCTGGTTAAGATCTTGCTAGAATAAAAAAAAAAATAGGAAGAATAAGGAAAAAATTATGAAAAGCAATATTAATAATGCAAATTTTCTTGGCTAGGCAAGACTGATATATAGTCTTAATTTCACTTTATTGTTTGTCTTGTTTTTTGCATGTTTGCAAAAGCACCTGCTTATCTGCATTGATACAATCAATAAAATATTTTTCTGCTATGAATAGCTGTTTTTTTTTAATAACAAGAAGTAAATATGAAGCTGTCATTCTATTCTCAATATTTCCACTGGGATTGTCTTTTGTGTTTTAATTAAATAGTAAAAGATATATATTTTTTATATAACAATCAATTTTTATAAGCCTTTGCATGAATATGATTGGCAAGTTAGAATTCTATGTTATCCGTTTTACTTTCAACTATTTCATCCATTTAATAAAAATGATAAGATATAGAAACTATACTTAAATAAATCCACATTAATTTTTAATGTTTACAAAAGCCAAGTATATGCATCAGATTGTATGGAACTCAACTTGCATAGCTTTAAGAAATGTTACAGTTATAAGGGAACTTAAAAATCACATAAATAATTATGTATTTTTTTAAATATAAAGTAAATATTACCAATAATCTCACACCCAGAAATAACTACTGTTAATATCTTTGTGTGCATTCTTCAAAACATTCACACATTCACAGGTACCCATACACACACACACACACACACACACACACATTAAAACATGCACACACTCACATAGCCATACAAACAGGATTTCATACTGTATAAACTGCACTTATACTGAAATCTGTATGATTGATAACCATTAATTTATTTAAATTCTCCTACCTAATATCAATCTGATTTCGGTGTTGACCATCTGGTGATGTCCATGTGTAGAGTCTTCTCTTGTGTTGTGGGAAGAGAGTGTTTGCTATGACCAGTGCATTCTCTTGGCAAAACTCTATTAGCTTTTGCCCTGCTTCATTCTGTATTCCAAGGCCAAATTTGCCTGTTACTCCAGGTGTTTCTTGACTTCCTACTTTTGCATTCCAATTCCCTATAATGAAAAGGACATCTTTTTTTGTGTGTGTTAGTGCTAAAAGGTCTTGTAGGTCTTCATAGAACCATTCAACTTCAGCTTCTTCAGCATACTGGTTGGGGCATAGGCTTGGATCACAGTGATATTGAATGGTTTGGCTTCGAAATGAAGAGAGATCATTCTGTTGTTTTTGAAATTGCATCCAAGTACTGCATTTTGGACTCTTTTGTGACCATGATGGCTACTCCATTTCTTCTAAGGGATTCCTGCCCACAATAGTAGATATAATGGTCATCTGAGTTAAATTCACCCATTCCAGTGCATTTTAGTTCACTGATTCCTAGAATGTGGACATTCACTCTTGCCATCTCTTGTTTGACCACTTCCAATTTGCCTTGATTCATGGACCTAACATTCCGGGTTCCTATGCAATATTGCTCTTAACAGCATCGGACCTTGCTTCTATCACCAGTCACATCCACAACTGGGTATTGTTTTTGCTTTGGCTCCATAACTTCATTATTTCTGGAGTTATTTCTCCACTGATCTCCTGCAGCATATTGGGCACTTACCTATCTGGGGAGTTCCTCTTTTAGTATACTATCATTTTGCCTTTTCATACTGTTCATGGGGTTCTCAAGGCAATACTGAAGTGGTTTACCATTCCCTTCTCCAGTGGACCACATTCTGTCAGACCTCTCCACCATGACCTGCCCGTCTTGGGTGGTCCCACATGGCATGGCTTAGTTTCACTGAGTTAGACAAGATTGTGTTTCGTGTGATCAGATTGGCTAGTTTTCTGTGTTTATGGTTGCAGTGTGTCTGCCCTCTGATGCCCTCTTGGAACACCTACTGCCTTAATTGGGTTTCTCTTACCTTGGACGTGGGGTATCTCTTCACGGCTGTTCAACAAAGCGCAGTTGCTGCTCTTTACCTTGGAAGAGGTCGCCCATCCTGACCTTGAATGTGGAGTATCTCCTGCACCCTCCTGCACCCATGCAGCTGCTACTCCTTGGATGTGGGATTGCTCCTCTCGACCACCAACCCTGACCTCAGGCGTGGGGTGGCTCCTCTCTGCAGCATGCCAGCTGCGACGGACCATTCAGGTATGACCTAAATCAAATCCCTTATGATTATACAGTGGAAGTGAGAAATAGATTTAAGGGACTAGATCTGATAGACAGAGTACCTGATGAACTATGGACGGATGTTCGTGACATTGTACAGGAGACAGGGATCAAGACCATCACCATGGAAAAGAAATGCAAAAAAGCAAAATGGCTGTCAGAGGAGGCCTTACAAATAGCTGTGAAAAGAAGAGAAGCGAAAAACAAAGGAGAAAAGGAAGATATAAGGATCTGAATGCAGAGTTCCAAACAATAGCAAGGAGAGATAAGAAAGCTTTCCTCAGTGATCTATGCAAAGAAATAGAGGAAAACAACAGAATGGGAAAGACTAGAGATCTTGTCAAGAAAATTAGAGATACCAAGGAAATATTTCATGCAAAGATGGTCTTGATAAAGGACAGAAATGGTATGGACCTAACAGAAGCAGAAGATACTAAGAAGAGGTAGCAAGAATACACAGAAGAACTGTACAAAAAGATCTTCACAACCAGGATAATAATGATGGTGTGATCACTCACCTAGAGCTAGACATCCTGGAATGTGAAGTCAAGTGGGCCTTAGAAAGCATCACTATGAACAAAGCTAGTGGAGGTGATGGAATTCCGGTTGAGCTATTTCAAATCCTGGAAGATGCTGCTGTGAAAGTGCTGCACTCAATATGCCAGCAAATTTGGAAAACTCAGCAGTGGCCACAGGACTGGAAAAGGTCAGTTTGCATTCCAATCCCAAAGAAAGGCAACGCCAAAGAATGCTCAAACTACTTCACAATTGCACTCATCTCACAAACTAGTAAAGTAATGCTCAAATTTCTCCAAGCCAGGCTTCAGCAATACGTGAACCGTGAACTTCCAGATGTTCAAACTGGTTTTAGAAAAGGCAGAGGAACCAGAGATCAAATTGCCAACATCCACTGGATCATGGAAAAAGCAAGAGAGTTCCAGAAAAACATCTATTTCTGCTTTATTGACTATGCCAAAGCCTTTGACTATGTGGATCACAATAAACTGTGGAAAATTCTTCAAGAGATGGAAATACAAGTCCACCTGACCTGCCTCTTGAGAAACCTATATGCAGGTCAGGAAGCAACAGTTAGAACTGGACATGGAACAACAGACTGGTTCTAAATAGGAAAAGGAGTACGTCAAGGCTGTATATTGCCACTCTACTTATTTAACTTATACACAGAGTAAATCATGAGAAACTCTGGGCTAGAAGAAGCACAAGCTGGAATCAAGATTGCCAGGAGAAATATCAATAACCTCAGATATGCAGGTGACACCACCCTTATGGCAGAAAATGAAGAGGAACTAAAAAGCCTCTTGATGAAAGTGAAAGAGGAGAGTGAAAAAGTTATCTTAAAGCTCAACATTCAGAAAACTAAGATCATGGCATCTAGATGGGGAAACAGTGGAAACAGTGTCAGACTATTTTTTGGGACTCCAAAATCACTGCAGATGGTGATTACAGCCACGAAATTAAAAGACACTTACTCCTTGGAAGGAAAGTTATGACCAACCTAGATATCATATTGAAAAGCAGAGACATTACTTTGCCAACAAAGGTCCATCTAGTCAAGGCTATGGTTTTTCCAGTGGTCATGTATGGATGTGAGAGTTGGACTGGGAAGAAAGCTGGGCACCGAAAAATTGATGCTTTTGAACTGTGGTGTTGGAGAAGACTCTTGAGAGTCCCCTGGACTGCAAGGAGATCCAACCAGTCCATCCTAAGGGAGAACAGTCCTGGGTGTTCATTGGAAGGACTGATGCTGAGGCTGAATCTCCAATGCTTTGGCCACCTGATGGGAAGAGCTGACTCATTTGAAAAGACTCTGATGCTGGGAAAGATTGAGGGCTGGATGATAGGGGGATGGCAGAGGATGAGATGGTTGTATGGCATCACGGATCAATGAACATGGGTTTGGGTGGACTCTGGTAGTTCGTGATAGGCAGGGAGGCCTGGCGGGCTGCGATTCATGGGGTCGCAAGAGTCGGACACGACTGAGCGACTGAACTGAACTGAAGGTTATTACACATTTATTTTAGTTTAATGTATTAATATATTGAACTAACTTCCATTTTCTAATGTTAAATCATTCCTGACTTTCTAATATTAGTCCAACATGCTAATGATGTATTACCTTAAATACTTCAATATTTCAAAGGAATTTTGCAACTTTGCTCATGAGTTAGAGTGGCCTATAATTTCCCTTGTTCTGTTCTTGTTAAGATTTGGTATAAAAGTTATTTTAACCTCATACAGTGAACACAGGAGCATTTCCTCTATTTATATCACCTGGAAAAATGAAAGAGTTCCATATTCTTTAAATGTTTAGCACTGGCAACATCCATAAGTATGTACAATTTCTTATTCTTCAGTTCAGTTCAGTTGCTTAGTCATGTCTGACTCTTTGTGACCCCATGGACCGCAGCACTCTAGGCCTCCCTGTCCATCACCAACTCCTAGAGCTTGCTCAAACTAATGTCCATTGAGTCAGTGATGCCATCCAACCATCTCATCCTCTGTCATCTCCTTCTACTCCTGCCTTCAATCTTTCCCAGCATCAGGGTCTTTTCCAATGAGCCAGTTCTTCACATCAGATGGCCAAAGTACTGGAGTTTCAGCTTCAGCATCAATGCTTCCAATAAATATTCAGGACTGATCTCCTTTAGGATGGACTGGTTGTATCTCCTTGCAGTCCAAGAGACTCTCAAGAGTCTTCTCCAGCACCACAGTTCAAAAGCATCAATTCTTTGGCTCTCAGCTTTCTTTATAGTCCAACTCTCACATCCATACATGACTACTGGAAAAACCACGTTGACTAGATGGACCTTTATTGGCAAAGTAATGTCTCTGCTTTGTAATGTGCTGTCTAGGTTGGTTATAACTTTTCTTCCAAGGAGCAAGCATCTTTCAATTTCATGGCTGAAGTCACCATCTGCAGTGATTTTAGAGCCCAAGAAAATAAACTCTGTCACTGTTTCCATTGTTGCCCCTTCTATTTCCCATGAAGTGATGGGACTAGATGCCATGATCTTAGTTTTCTGAATGTTGAGCTTTAAGCCAACTTTTTCACTCTTCTGTTTCACTTTCATCAAGAGGCTCTTTAGTGCTTCAATTTCTGCCATAAGAGTGATGTCATCTGCATATCTGAGGTGATTGATATTTCTCCCGGCAATCTTGATTCCAGCTTGTGCTTCATCCAGCCCCGCAGTTCTCATGATGTACTCTACGTATAAGTTAAATAAACAGGGTGACAATATACAGCCTAGGTGTACTCCTTTCCTGATTTGGAACCAGTCTGTTGCATGTCCAGTTTTCTAACAGTTGCTTCCTGAACTGCATACAGATTCTTATTCTTAGTGTTGTTCTTTCTCCTTGATCAACTTCCAGGATTTTTACCAAGTTTATTATCTCTTAAAAAAATTTAGAAAGTTAACTATACTCCAGTAAAATTAATCTAAAAAAAAAAAAAAGTATCACATTTACTGATTTACTAATCCTTTAGTACCTGTTTATTTTTTAGCTTTAGAAACACTTTATTTTCTTATTTTTTGAAATTTATTTTTTAATTGGAGGAAAATTATTTTACAATGTTGTACTGGTTTCTGCCACACAACAACTCAATCAGCCATAATTATACATATATCTCTTCCCTCTTGAGCTTCTCTCTTCTCCCCTCATCCTACCCCTCTAAGTCATCACAGAGTACCAGGCTGGGCTCCCTATGTTATATAGCAACTTCTTATCAGCTATCTATTTTACACCCATGGTCATGTATATATTTCAATACTATTTTCTGAATTTGTCCCTCCTTCTTCTTCCTTTTGTACAGAAGACTGTACAAAACAGGTCAGAATAACCCAGATAACCACAATGCTGTGGTTACTCACCTAAAGCCAGACATACTGAAGTGTGAAGTCAAGTGGGCCTAGGAAGAATTGCTGCCAATAAAGCTGGTGCAGATGATGGAATTCTAGCTAAGCTATTTAAAATCCTAAAATATGATGCTGTTACAGTGCTGCAGTTAATATGTCAGCAAATTTGGAAAACCCAGCAATAGACACAGGACTGGAAAATGTCAGTTTTCATTTCAGTCCCAAAGAAGGGCAATGCCAAACGATGTTCAAACTACTGCACAATTGCACTCATTTCATATGCTAGCAAGGTAGTGCTCGAAATCCTCTGAGCTAGACCTTAGCATTACATGGACTGAGAACTTTCAGATGTTCAAGCAGGGTTTAGAAAAGGCAGAGGAACCAGAGATCAAATTGCCAACATTTTCTGGATCATTGAGAAAGCAAGGGAGTTCCAGAAAATTATTTACCTCTGTTTCATTGACTATGCCACAAAACCTTTGAATGAGTGGAGCATAACAAACTGTGGAAAATCTTAAGAGACAGGAATACCAGACCATCTTACCTGTCTTCTGAGAAACTTGTATGCAAGGTTAAGAAACAACACTTAGAGCCCTGTATGGAACAACTGACTGGTTCAGGATTGAAAATGGAGTACAACAAGGCTGTTTATTATCACCCTGTTTATTTAACTTATATGCAGAGCACATCATGTGAGATGCCTTGTTGGATGAGTTACAAGCTGGAATCAAGATTGCTGGGAGAAATAACAACAACCTCAGATATGGGGAGGATACTGCTCTAATGGCAGAAATCAAAGAGGAACTAAAGAGCCTCTTGATGAGGGTGAAGGAGGAGAGTGAAAAAGAGTCCCTTGGAAAGCAAGGAGATCAAACCAGTCAATCTTAAAGGAAATCAACCCTGAATACTCTTTGGAAGGACTGATACTAAAGTTGCCAGTCCAGGTTCGGTGCATGATGCTGGATGCTTGGGGCTGGTGCACTGGGACGGCACAGAGGGATGGTATGGGGAGGGAGGAGGGAGGAGGGTTCGGGATGGGGAACACATGTATACCTGTGGCGGATTCATTTTGATATTTGGCAAAACTAATACAATTATGTAAAGTTTAAAAATAAAATAAAATTGGAAGAATAAAAAAATAAATAAAAAAATAAAAAATAAAAATAAACTGAAGTTCCTGGGAAAAAAATAAATAAATAAAAATAAAATAAAATAAAATTTATTAAAAAAAAAGCTGAAGTCTCAAAACTTTGGCCACCTGATATGAACAGGTGACTCATTGGAAAAGACCCTGATGTTGGGAAAGATTGAAGGCAAGAGGAGAAGAGGGTGACAGAGGGTGAGATGGTTGGATGGCATCACCTACTCAGTGGACATGAACTTGGTCAAATTCTGGGAAATGATGAGGGACAGGGAAGCCTGGCAGGCTGCAGTCCATGGTGTCACAAAGATTCAGGCATGACTTGGTGACAAAACAACACACTGTATTGTAATAAATAGTGCTACAGTGAACACTTTGGTGCATGTGTCTTTTCAAACTGTGACTTTCTCTGGGTATATGCCTAGTAATGGAATTTCTGGGTCATAAGTTAAATTTAAAGATTGAATGAAGTAAGCCAGAAAGAAAAACACCAATACAGTATACTAATGCATATATATGGAATTTAGAAAGATGGTAATGACAACCCTGTATGCAAGACAGCAAAAGAGACACAGATGTATAGAACAGTCTTTTGGACTCTGTGGGAGAGGGAAAAGAGGATGATTTGGGAGAATGGCATTGAAACATGTGTAATATCATATAAGAAATGAATCGCCAGTCCAGGTTTGATGCAGGATACAGGAGGCCTGGGGCTGGTGCACTGGGATGACCTGGAGGGATGGTATGGGGAGGGAGGTGGGAGGGGGGTTCAGGATGGGGAACACATGTACACCCGTGCTGGATGCATGTTGATGTATGGCAAAACCAATACAATATTGTAAAGTAAAAAAAAAAAAGTTTGAATGCAGGAGAAAGGGACAACAAAAACAGAAGATAAGATGATTGGATGGCATCACTGACTCAATGGACATGAGTTTAAGTAAACTCCAGGGTTTGTGATGGACAGAGAGGCCTGGCGTGCTGCAGTCCATGGAGTCGCAAAGAGCCACACACGACTGAGCTATTGAACTGAACTGAACTGAACTGAAGGTAGATTTATTCCTACGTTTTTAAAAGAATCTCCACACTGTTCTCCATTGTAGCTATATCAGTGTACAATCCCACCAACAGTGTAGAAGTGTTCCCTTTTCTCTTCATCCTCTCCAGCATTTGATTTTTGTAGATTTTTTGATGGTAGCCATTCTGACTGAGGTAATACCTCATTGTAGTTTTGATTTGCATTTCTCTAATAGTTGAGCACCAAAGAATTGATGCTTTTGAACTGTGGTGTTGGAGAAGACTCTTGAGAGTCCCTTGGACTGCAAGGAGATCCAACCAGTTCATTCTAAAGGAGATCAGCCCTGGGATTTCTTTGGAAGGAATGATGCTAAAGCTGAAACTCCAGTATTTTGGCCACCTCATGTGAAGAGTTGACTCATTGGAAAAGACTCTGAGGCTGGGAGGGGTTGGGGCAGGAGGAGAAGGGGACGAGGGATGAGATGGCTGGATGGCATCACTGACTCAATGGACGTGAGTCTGAGTGAACTCCGGGAGTTGGTGATGGACAGGGAGGCCTGGTGTGTTGCGATTCATGGGGTCGCAAAGAGTCGGACACGACTGAGCGACTGAACTGAACTGAATAGTTAGTGATGTCGAGAATCTTTTCATATGTTTATTGACCATCTATATGTCTTCTTTTCAGAAGTCTTTTAATCATGTTTATTCTTTTCCTTAGCTGTGCAAAAGCTTTTGAGTTTAATTAGGTCACATTTGTTTATTTTTGTTTTTATTTCCATTACTCTAAGAGGTGCCTCAAAGAGGATCTTGTTGTCATTTAGGCAGCAAGAGTAACAAAGATTGTATTGCCTATGTTTTCTTCTAAGAGTTTTGTATTTTCTGTTTTTTCATTTAAGTCTTTAATCTATTTTGAGCTTATTTTTGAGTGTGGTGTTAGTAAGTGCTCTAGTTTCATTCTTTTACATGTAGCTGTCTAGTTTTCCCAGCACTACTTATTGAAGAGGCTGTCTTTTCTTCATTTTATATTCTTGCCTTCTTTGTCAAAGATACTGTGCCCATAGATGCATGGTTTTACCTCTGGGCTTTCTATCTTGTTCCATTGGTCTTTATTTCTGCTTTTGTATCAGTATCATACTGTCTTAATGACTGTAGAGTGGTAGTATAGTCTGAAGTCATGAAGGTTGGTGCCTCCAACTCTGTTTTTTCTTTTCCAAAATTGCTCTATCTA
Source organism: Bos mutus (assembly GCF_027580195.1). Taxonomy (NCBI): domain Eukaryota; kingdom Metazoa; phylum Chordata; class Mammalia; order Artiodactyla; family Bovidae; genus Bos; species Bos mutus. Next base: position 49,942,323 of record NC_091627.1, on the reverse strand, counting down.
TTCAGGGTCTTTTGGATTTCCACCAAAATTGTGGAATTTTTTGTTCTAGTTCAGTGAAAAATATTGGTAGTGAGATAGGGATTGTGTTGCATATGTACATTGCTTTGGGGTAGTATAGTCATTCTCACAATATTGGTTCTTCTAATCCAAGAATATCTTCCCATCTGTATTTTTTTATTTCATTAAATTAATGTTTGATTTTTCTACTTTTTTGAAGTTATTTTGAAGCAATTTTTACAAATATTCATACTAGTTGCTCAGTTCTTAAATTTTGAAACATTTTTGTATTGTAAGGCCATATAGTTTTCTCAAGTTCTGCTTTAATTGCATACCACTTTTTTGTACAATATGATAATAAGTTAGATCAACTCACTTTGCTTTCTGTGTCTCTCTGTTGTCTTCTCTTCACTCAGTTGCATTGTGAATATTTTTCATAGTTATTTTTTAGTTCACTAATTCTTTCTTCATCTAACCTGTTTCAGTGCAGTTCAGTTCAGTCGCTCAGTTGTGTCCGACTCTTTGTGACCCCATGAATCACAGCACACCAGGCCTCCCTGTCCATCACCAACTCCCGGAGTTCACTCAGACTCACATCCATCGAGTCAGTGATGCCATCCAGCCATCTCATCCTCTGTCGTCCCCTTCTCTTCCTGCCCCAAATCCAACAAGTCCATTCTGAAGGAGATCATCCCTGGGATTTCTTTGGAGGGAATGATGCTGAAGTTGAAACTCCAGTACTTTGGCCACCTCATGCAAAGAGTTGACTCATCTAACCTGTTTAATGTGAGTCATTAAATAGATTCTACAAAATCTATTCTTTCTCCAATATTCTTGTATTTTTTAATATATTTTCAACTTTTTATACTGTCTTTTAAAAATATATGACACATTATTATCTAATTTCTATAAGTGAGAATAGTTATATCTGAAGTTTTTATGCTTCTTTTTGGACAGGGAAGGCTATTGATTCTCCCTAATTGTACTTTATTTCCTTGTGTGCTTTTGTAAATTTTTATTGAGTACTGTTTACTTTCCTTTCAGTGTTATCTACTGCAGTTCCTTAGTGCATGGGTTCAAGTTCAGTTTCACTTAATAGGATTAGCATTTATCAGATTATCTTCTGACTGACTAACCTATCTTGATTACCTTAAACCAAGTTGTACACTTGTGATAGATTTGGGCCCCAAATCCACATGATACTGGCTTGCCTTTATGAATTTTCAGGAGCGATTATTTGTTTTCATTCTACTAAGTGCTCAATTTGAGGTAAACAGTTTTCCTTATTGTGTTCTCTTTTACTTGGCTGCTTATTTCTTATTTTTTATTATATAGCAGATATAGCCAGCTTTTTTTCAAGGAAAATTATATTTCCCTATTTGACAAATCCTTAGAGATTTTTGTTTTTGTTTTCTCTCTGTGCCCCATTCAACAGTCAAAGCAAAGCTCAGCATTTCCAGAGTATAAAGTAAATCCTTACAGTGAAATCTAACTTTAAAGCTGGTTTATCTCCTAGTTTTTTATTTTTACTTTGTTGTTTAGGCCTGTGGCTTCCTTATGTTTTAATGCTCAGTAATACATTAAAATATAATTTTCACAATAATTTACTTAATAGACTACATCAGTCATCTATAACTGCATAACAGTGTTGTCACAAACTTAATGAATTAAAATAACACACAATTATTATCTCACAATTTCTGTAAACTTAGCTTAACTGGATTCTCCATAAGGTTGCAATGAAGTTGTCAACCAGGTTCTCATCTGAAGGTTCAGTCAGGGCAGGATCCATTTGTAACCTCCTGTGATCATTAGCAGGACTCAGGTCCTTGAGTGATACTTAACTGAGGGCTTCAGTTTCCTGATGGCTGTCAAGCAGAGGCTGCCCTCACTTAGATGGTTGTTGCCTAGAGACAGTCCTCAGTTCCTTACCTCATCAATCTCCTCTACATGGTTATTTACTTTATAAAAGCCAGCAAGGGAAAGTGTCTCCTAGCAAAGTGAATGTTACAATCTTTATGTAACATAATTACAGAAGTAATTTTTGGTGAGAAGCAAATCACCGATCCTGTCCACACTAAAGGTGATACTTATTATACAAGAGCATAAGTATCCAGAGAGGGCTTCCCTTGAGGCTCAGCGGTGAAGAATCTGCCTGCCAATGCAGGAGACATGGGTTCAATCCCTGGGTTGGGAAGATCCCTTGGAGAAGGAAACGGCAACCCACTCCAGTATTCTTTCTGGGGAAATCCCAGGAAAGCAGAGCCTATTGGGCTACCGTCCATGGGGTCACGTGAGTCTGACATGACTTACTAACTGAACAACAACAACAACAACAGCAACAACATAATTATTCAGAAGCCAGAATCATGGGGGCCACCCTAGGGCCTTTTTAGTTGTTTCCACCAAAAAAGCTGTGCAGAGTATCTGATGCAGTGTACTTCTAGAGAGGGAGTTGGTGTGAGGCACGAGGAATGAATCCACAGAATAGGCCTGAGAGTAGAATCTGAAAAAAGCTTAAGAAGTGAAATAAAGTCAGGGAAGCAATGACAGTGAATCTTACTGATACCACATTTGAAACTTCAACTTTGATTTGGCCTTGAGCAATGTAAATGTGGTGTTGGAGAAGACTCTTGAGAGTCCCTTGGATCGCAAGGAGATCCAACCAGTCCATTCTAAAGGTGATCAGCCCTGGGTGTTCTTTGGAAGAAATGATGCTAAAGCTGAAACTCCAATACTTTGGCCACCTCATGAGAAGAGTTGACTCATTGGAAAAGACCCTGATGGTGGGAGGGATTGGGGGCAGGAGGAGAAGGGGATGACAGAGGATGAGATGGCTGGATGGCATCACCCACTCGATGAACATGAGTTTGAGTGAATTCTGGGAGTTGGTGCCATAGACAGGGAGGCCTGGCGTGCTGCAACTCATGGGGTCGCAAGGAGTCAGACACGACTGAGTGACTGAATTGAACTGAACTGAATGTAAATGTTATAGATACATTGTAGTTATATATACACATTGTTCAAAATGTGCTACTCTCTTTAAGGAGTTCTTGCACCAACTTCCCTTTTTCCCAAGTTGAACTTGATCCATTGTTACAGTCAAGTAAGCCATGTTTTTTTTTTTTTTTTTTTTTTAATGAGATTTTCAAACAGTCAGTTTCCTACACGTACAGAGAAAAAACTTTAAAGCCTCAGTTGCTCCTTTCTCCTCTGTCACTTTTACTCATGGGCAGAGTTCTTTGTAATTCCTCAGACCCCTGTCAACAGATGGAAACTGTATTTATACTGATAATTCAAGCGAAAACAGAAACATAACCAATGATTTTTTTTTTTTTTTTTGCCTCAAACGTGGGTGGTTTTAGCCAAGTAATTTATATTGGTCAAAATAACTAAAATCACTATTTATCTTTGATTATATTTACACAGCTTGAAAAAAAAAAAACACCAAACCTGATAATTCGCATGTCAACGGTTGTACTCCTAGAGGCATGTTTTTGACCTAGATTTTCCCAATGAGATATCCTTGGCAAAATGAGAAAGACAGTGATATTTATTTTGTATGCTTCTATTTTCCCTTTCAACATCTCTGTGCCCCAATTCGCTTTGCCTGTGAGTCACTCATACATTCTATCCCAGAAGTCTCAAGTCCCCGGACGCTTGTATTCAGTTACCATCAGCACTTTGATTTTTGCTAAGGTTTAAGCTTAAAATAAGGTGGAGTGTTATGGCTTCCAGTGATACTTTCATTGAACTAATAATGCAGATGACACCACCCTTATGGCAGAAAGTGAAGAGGAACTCAAAAGCCTCTTGATGAAACTGAAAGAGGAGAGTGAAAAAGTTGGCTGAAAGCTCAACATTCAGAAAATGAAGATCATGGCATCCGGTCCCATCACTTCATGGCAAATAGATGGGGAAACAGTGGAAACAGTGTCAGACTTTATTTTTTGGGGCTCCAAAATCACTGCAGATGGTGACTGCAGCCATGAAATTAAAAGACGCTTACTCCTTGGAAGGAAAGTTATGACCGACCTAGATAGCATATTAAAAAGCAGAGATATTACTTTGCCAATAAAGGTCCATCTAGTCAAGGCTATGGCTTTCCCAGTGGTCATGTATGGATGTGATAGTTGGACTGTGAAGAAGGCTGAGCACTGAAGAATTGATGCTTTTGAACTGTGGTGTTGGAGAAGACTCTTCCAGTCCATCCTAAAGGAGACCAGTCCTGGGTGTTCATTGGAAGGACTGATACTGAGGCTGAAACTTCAATACTTTGGCCACCTCATGAGAAGAGCTGATTCATTGGAAAAGACCCTGATGCTGGGAGGGATTGGGGGCAGGAGGAGAAGGGGATGACAAAGGATGAGATGGCTGGATGGCATCACTGACTCGATGCATATGAATTTGGGTGAACTCCAGGAGCTAGCGATGGACAGGGGGCCTGGTGTGCTGCGATTCATGGGGACGCAAAGAGTCGGACATGACTGAGTGAATGAACTGAACTGAACTAAATAATCAAAAATTTAAAAAAAAAAATTCAATGAGAAGATTTTAAGCAATATGACTTCCTGGGAGGGAAAGGGATTACTTTTCTGAGCTCCTCAAATTATATCAACATATTTTTATAAAACCGGTGTTAGTGATCATAGCTAATATTTTGAGGCTGCGTTCTATATGCTAGCCATTAAGCCAAACTCTGCATGGTTTATTTCAATAAATACCTTCAATAGAATGAAGTGAGTATTCTTATCCTTACTTTATAGGTTAGAAAAGTTAAGCTGAGTGAGGTTAAGTAACTTTCCCAGTCACACAACTGGAAAGTGGAAGACCAGATGAGTATGACTCCAAATACCAGACTCTTAAAACTTGTACTCTGCTATTGATGGTAAGTATTGTTTAACTGTTGGCAGTCACATAGTGTTCTTATAACAGTACTCTGAAATCTCCATCCAGATGTGTCACTAATTAACTGTTTGGATTTAACTAAGTCATTCATGCTTTCTTAGTTATAGTTTCCTCCTGTTCATAAAGGAGAGATCTCAACTAAATGAACCATGAGTTTCTTCCTTCACATATAATTCTAGAATAGTCTATTATAAATCACCTTTGATATGGCAGATATCAATTCTAAAATATTGGGCTATACTTCTTTATTCATGCACAGAAATGGTAAAACGATCCCAATCTTATTGAATTAAGAGCAAGATTAAACTTCCTATCCTGGAGAGTTTTTTTTCGGCTTCTGTGAAACATGCCGATTGCTGTTATTGCCCATACATTTTGAATTGTTTGGTTTCTTAACTGTTAACTGAAATGTAATTTCATTTGCATAATATAAGACTAGTGTGGTGATTAGCCCTCTTCTTACTAATTGCCACCTAATTAACCTGCTTTAGATGCCTTGGTGTCAGTGCAGCATCTAAATATTATCTTTTCACCTTAGTTGATTCATAGGGATGCGATTACTTTTTATGGCTTATAAAATTTAAAATTAATTGCATTGCAGCTAGAGATATGGCTCAACCTTATATCTCAAAAAAGGTCCATTAGGTAATTATTTGATAACTAATTAAGTTTTAGCCACCTCACTAAATCAACTTAAAATGTCCCTTTTATAAAATAGATTTAAAGGGTCACAAGAGACTTCTGAAAAATCCATCTCAGAGTCAAATTTACTATTCAGATTGTCTCTTTATGGTTTCTTAGGAACATCTATCCATCATGGTTAAATTCCTGTCCTACGATTAGAAACCTCTTATGTCCCATTTTAAAGGCAGAACTTTGACAAAGAGAAAGTATCTTATATTGAACTGAAATTGATGACAGCTTCAATATCTGTTAATAACCTGGAGTTGTTTTATGATCTGCTCTGGGTTGCTGTTCCTACCTCCTACCTTTATCTCCTTTCTGTGCCCTCTCAACCCCTTCCTAGAAGCCTGAGACAGAAGAAGCAAGACATAGATCCATGCCTCCCAGGCCTGGATTTGATTTGCTGATTTGTAGACATTTTAAAATTTCACTGAGTGAATATAGTCACTGAATCATTGAACCTAGGGAGTTATCAGCTATCTCAGAAAGTGCTGATAAATACTATCAAAAGAAGAAATAACCCTTAATCCCTTGTATTAGAAAAAATCACTTTAAAAGATGAGAGCTTCATGAAATCAAATAAATTGTAACATGTTAAAATTCTAAAAGCTAAGGGTCAGAGATTACATACAGCACATCAAACTGAAGATGTCATAAATATAACTTAATGCTCAGCTATTTTTCATCCTCTGAAGCTTTTATCAATGTGCCTATTCATTTTTCTGTAGTAGGTAGACATTTGTGATATTTCATTTCCTCATGTACTTTACTAGTTTTGATTTCTTGAAATAAACTCTATGGGCCATTTTGGATTCATTGATTAAACACATATTTATTTTATACCATTATATTTTAAATATTGTACAAGTTTTCAGGATATAGTGCTGAAAATGACATACTCTCTGAACTCAGGAGATTTAGAGAAAATTAGGAAACAAATTTTTAGGAAAAAAATTAAACAAATGATGACCAGGATTTTGAATGTAGAAGCATGATATGCTAATAAGCCAAAAAATGGAGGACTCTCTTAGGTCTCATGCTTCAGAGTTGTGGGGGGGGGAGTCCACTGAACAAAAATGATGTCTAAGCTGAGTATGGAAGTAGGATTATCAAATTGGTACCCTGTTAGTGGTGCTGGTAGGCACTCCATGATTGGCATGGGGTCATAGGCATGGGAAATATTAAGTTTTAATCCAAGAAAGACAGACATGGGTGAAGAGCCTGGAGGAGCTCTATATGACTTCAGAGGACAGGGCAAGGGGAGAGAGGGGAGACTAATGTGGAGGGGTAGCCAGGGCCACTTGATGAAGGACTGTGAAGCCATGTTTGGGCTTCCACTGTGGATCAGCAGTAAGGAATCTCCCTGCAATACAGAAGATGCAAGTTCCACCCCTGGGTCAGGAAGATAGACTGGAGGAGAGTGGCAACCCACTCCAGTATTCCTGGCTGGAAAATCCCATGAACAGAGGAGCCTGGTGGGCTACAGTCCATGGGGTGACGAAGAGTTGGACACGACTGAAGCAATTGAGCTCACATACACACATCACAAATATTTGCTTTTACAAAGTGAGGCAGTCTATAAAATTATCAGTTCAGTTCAGTTGCTCAGTGGTGTCTGATTCTTTGCGACCCCATGGACTGCAGCACACCAGGCATCCCTGTCCATCACCAACTCCTGGACTTTACTCAAACTCATGTCCATTAAGTCAGTGATGACATCCAACCATCTCATCCTCTGCCATCCCCTTCTCTTCCTGCTTTCAGTCTTTCCCAGCATCAGGGTCTTTTCCAATGAGTCAGTTCTTCTTATCAGGTGGCCAAAGTATTGGAGTTTCAGCTTCAGCCTCAGTCTTTCCAATGAGTATTCTGTACTGATTTCCTTTAAGATAGACTGGTTGTATCTCCTTGCAGTCCAAGGGAATCTCAAGAGTCTTCTCCAACTCCACAGTTTAAAAGCATAAATTCTTCAGTGCTCAGCTTTCTTTATAGCCCAACTCTCACATCCATACATAACTACTGGAAAAACCATAGCTTTGACTAAACAGAACTTTGTTGGCAGGGTAATGTCTCTGGCTTTTTAATATGCTATCTAGGTTGATCATAACTTTTCTTCCAAGGAGCAAGCATCTTTTAATTTCATGGCTGCAGTCACCATCTACAGTCATTTTGGAGCCCCCCAAAATAAAGTCTGTCACTGTTTCCACTGTTTCCCCATCTATTTGCCATGAAGTGGTGGGACCGGATGCCATGTCTTAGTTTTCTGAATGTTGAGCTTTAAGTCAACTTTTTCACTCTCCTCTTTGACTTTCATCGAGGGGCTTTTTAGATCTTCTTCACTTTCTGCCATAAGGGTGTTATCATCTGCATATCGGATGTTATTAATATTTCTCCAGGCAATTTTGGTTTCAGCTTGTGCTTCCTCCAGTCCAGCACTTCTCACGATGTACTCTTCATATAAGTTAAATAAGCAGGGTGACAATATACAGTTTTGACGTACTCCTTTCCTTATTTGGAACCTGTCTGTTTTTCCATGTCCAGTTTTAACTGTTGATTCTTGACCTGAGTACAGATTTCTCAGGAGGCAGGTCAGGTGGATTGGTATTCCCATCTCTTGAAGAATTTTCCACAGTTTATTGTGATCCACACAGTCAAAGGCTTTGGCATAGTCAATAAACCAGAAATAGATATTTTTCTGGAATTCTCTTGCTTTTTTGATGATCCAATGGATGTTGGCAATTTCTGGTTCTGCCTTTTCTAAATCCAGCTTGAACATCTGGAAGTTCATGGTTCACATACTGTTGAAGCCTGGCCTGGAGAATTTTGAGCATTACTTTGCTAGCATGTGAGATGATTGCAGTTGTGTGGTAGTTTGAGCATTCTTTGGCATTGCCTTTCTTTGGGATTGGAATGAAAATTGACCTTTTCCAGTCCTGTGGCCACTGCTGAGTTTTCCACATTTGCTGACATATAGAGTGCAGCACTTTCACAGCATCATCTTTTAGGATTTTAATAGCTCAACTGGAATTTCATCACCTCTACTAGCTTAGATTGCTAATAATCTATAAGTACAGTTGATCCTTGAACAACATAAGTTTCAACTATGTGGGTCCACTTATACACAGATTTTTTTTTCAGTAGTAAGTATGCAATTTTATGTGACCCATGGATGGCTGAATCTGAAAATGCAGAATGGCATAAATGGAGGAAGAGTGAGTACAGAGGGCTGAGTGTAAGTTACATGTGGATTTTCAACTGAGTGGAAAGCCTGTGCCCCTAACTCCTGCATTGTTTAAGGGTCAACTGTAGTATCATAACTTTGAGAAAATTTAATGGGAAAAAAACAAAAGAGAGAGATGGATTCAGTCTAATACTAATAATAGTTTCTCCTATTTATGTAGTAATTTATAATTTTTAAAACATCTTCAAATATTTTATTGGATTTAAACATCTTAACCTTTTTAGATAGGCAGGATAAATGTTACTATTCCTGTTTTATAGATAAATAAAGCTACCTTTTGCTTTCAGGAACCACCTCACCTATTCTAAGCTATATGGTTTATGCAGAGATCACCCACTTTCCAGTCTCAGGAAAGAAGCCTGATATATAGAAGCCAATCAATATCTCAAATCCCTTGTCCACGGTGACTGGCTCAAGGATAGGTTCCTAATCTAGTAAGAACCAATGAGATGGAAAGATTCTTGAGATTTCTTGTTTTTTTTTTTTTTTTTTTTCCTTTGGAGGAAAACATCTTTTTATTTATTGGAAGGGTTTTTGAACAGGAGAGACTGTCATTCCCCAATGAGAAAAAGTGAAAATGTAAGGTATTAAACTACTTCAACCTTTCTCACCAGTTCATGAAGGGTTGCTGAAGCTGCAAAAGAATCACCATACAGGGAATTGAAAGTGAAGTTGAAGTCTTGGAGGGGAGCGTGGTAGACAAACTGGTCTCCAGTGACATTGTTTGCAATGTTGATTAAATTTTGCCTGAAATCTGGGTTACCCCGGAACTTTGCAATTTTGTAAGCAAATGTTATTTTTTTCATACTGTTTAACCCAATTTGAATTTTCAATCACTCTCACTTTAAAGGGGCATAAACAATAGACAATAACCTGTGTTAACTGAAATATATGTGTGTTTGTTATGATTAGTGCAAGAAACAGAGATACTAATCCTAGTAATCAAGACAAAGGTGTTTGTTTGTTTGTTTTTCCCCCTGTCAAATTCAAGACTTTTGGAAATAATTCAGGTCTGTTACAGTGCTCTGTTCAGGGAATCAAGATCCTTCTTTCATGCAAATTTTCCACATCCCAAGATTATCTTATGGTCCAAAATGATTCTTGGAGCTCCAGTCATTATGTCTATCTTCCAATAAGTAGGAAAAAAGGAAAAAAGATGTCATCATCTTTCCTCTTGAGGACACTTTTTGGAATTTGCACACATCACTTCTGCTTATACCCCATTGACCAAAACTTAATCAAACAGCCTGACCTATCTGCCTAAAGAACCTGAGATAGATAAGTTATATTGTTGTTGGCAATGTGTCAAACAAAAAATTAGTGTACTATTCTTAAAGAAGAGGGCAGAATCCATAGGTAGGGGCAATCAGCAGGCTCTGATACAGAAGGATATAAGGAGTTCATAGAAGTGAGATGAAAAAGGCAACTCTGAAAGGCTAGAAGGCAGAATCATAGCAACAGTTTCCTAGCAAGAGAGCAATGGGATTCTAGCTAATGTCCATCCCTGTCTCCCCTGAACAGGAAGCAAAGCTCTGAAGAAGAGCAACTTATAGCCTGAGCTTGAGTCATGTGGTAGCCCCAAGGCTATGCAGATGTGATGAGAAGGCTCCACCTGTTGGGTTTCTGTGATACGAGGCAGCACTTATGTTTACCATACCAATAGGATTACATGTAGTGAGAAAAAAAACAATTTTCCAAAACAAATTTGGCACTGCTGTGTGAAGATGAAATCTCAAGGCAAATTAATAGCAATATCAATAATGATAATAATAATACAAAATTTTGCTGTGTCTCAGGAAGTGACCTTTCCTTGAAACACAGATAGCTAGAGGCAGAGCCAGGAACGTGTATGTGTGTCAGATGTGTGTGTGTGTGTGTGTGTGTGTGTTAGTTGCTTCATTCATGTCTGAGTCTTTGCAACCCCATAGACTGTAGCCTTCCAGGCTCCTCTGTCCATGGAATTCTCCAGGCAAGAACACTGGAGTGGGTAGCCATTTCCTTCTCCAGGGGATCTTCCTGACCTAGTAATTGAACCCTGGTACACTGCATTAAAGGTAAATTCTTTACCCTCTGAGCCACCGGTGAATTCCAGAATCAGACTCAACTTTTCCAACATCCAGTTCAGTGCTTTTCACATATTACAACTCTAAACTATGTAATTCATGGAGGGAACTAAAATACTAGTGTTCTTACTGCAGCTCTTTTATCAGACATTATTTCATTTTCATTTTGTATTTTTGTTCTTACAAGAGTCCTTTACCAATATTTCTCAGATGAGGAGACAAAGAGTTGAAAGATATGATTTATAAGAGAACTTGAACTCAGATCTTTGACTCCTATTTCAGTGTTTGTTCTACTTGGACACTGGTTCTCAGCCTAAGGTGATATTGCCACTCTTATCTCACCCTGGTCAGGGATATTCAGCAATATCTGGAGAAATTTTGGTCATCATTACTGGTTGGAAGGTTCTACTGGCTTCTGGTGGGTAGTGGGCATGAATGCTGCTCAATTTCATTTGAATACAGAACCTAGAACAGTTTCCCACAAGAAAATGTAAAGAAAACCAATGTTGAGAAACCCTAATGATGGAATATTTACTCTCTGATAATTTTTAGCCCAGAGAGTCTTAGTTCAACTCTCTTTGATGGATGAGGGGTACAATTTATCAAGCCTCTGATTCCATACAACACCAGTCCAGTTGGAGTTCTGTTTCCCTTTGTCTTTTACCAGGTGAGTTAGGCATCCAGGGAAGCCCACTGCATCAATGTAGAGTTATACTTTTTTCATCTCCCATGGGTAGAGAGCATAGTCTGACTGGGGTGTGAGTGTTGGCTCTGACATTGACTATACTCCCAAGTGGTGCAGTAGTGAAGAATCAGCCTGCCAGTGCAGGAGATGCAGGAGACACATATTTGACCCATGGGTTGGGAAGATCCCCTGGAGTAGGAAATGGCAACCCACTCCATTCTTGCCTTGAGAATTCTATGGACAGAGGAGCCTGGCAGGCTATAGTCCATGGTGTCAAAAAGAGTCAAACATGACTGGGCACACCAATCTGACACTGACTAGGCATGTGACCTTGGATTAATTATAACTTTCCAAGACTCACAATCCTAACTCACAAAACAGAAGTGATATTCTTTACCTATTTCAGATGCATCATGAAGTTCAAATTAATAAAGCATGTAAAGCACTTGATACATAATAAATTCCTGATTTATGTATTTTTGTTATGTATTTTTAAAAGTTATATATTTTTGTTTTTCAATACAATTGTTTTCTTGTATTTAGAAAAACATAAAATTAACCTTTATTCAACATTGTATGCCCAAATACATTGATGTCCATCTGTATCAAGTCTCAATTCTATCCCTGGTCTCTACATTTCACTGACTGATCCCTACCAGTTGTAAAATATAATGATATTTCAACATTATTATATATATATATATATATATATATATATATATATATGTATTGCTTTTAAAATATATTTCCAAAGCTAGTAAGCTTTTGATGAACTTTTCGAGGGACCCAAGTTTCATGAATGAAATAAGACAAATCTCTGTAATGACCATTCATTTGCCTCCTTCAAAAGTGGGTTAGTAAGAGATTTTCCCTTAAACCAGAGAGTAAGGCTTACTGCATTCAAGATTTTCTATTTAACACAACAATGCTCTTTGAAGGTCTAGTCTTAAATCATTTTCAACCATAAGCAAAGATAAAATGATAGGTGAATATATAAACGCTTCATTGGAACTGGCGTTCTGCTGGGTATGAGGGTTTGTTTCCAAGCCTGAAGATTTATGGTCCAAAGAGGATTTCATACGTGTGTAAACAGATAGCTCTCTTATAGAAAGGAACTCACTGACACGTGAGTGCAAAGTGCATGTGTGCATGCTAAGTCACTTCAGTGTCCAACTTTTTGCGACCCTATGGACTATAAGCCCTCCAGGCTCCTCTGTCCATGGGATTCTTCAGGCAAGAATACTGGAGTGAGTTGACATGCTTCCCTTCAAGGGATTTTCTGGACCCAGGGATTGAACCATGTCTCCTGCATTGGCAGGTGGTTTCTTTATCACCAGTGCCCCCTGGAAGGCCCAAGTGGGAAATAGAAGTACTACATACAAAATAATGATGAAGGAAGAACAAGGAGAGTTTTAGAGTTGGCATTTAATATGGATCTTGGTGAATGAGATGACATTTTTCATGCATTGAGGATGTCATAGGTCACACAAATAGAGGACAATCTTGTGAGCAGATACAATGTGTAGGGGGCTTGGGCAAGGACAAGGGTAATGGTGTGAAGCTAGATATACTTTGGTGTGGTTGAGTTAACAATCACAGGCTATGTAGAAAAGCAATACTAGAGAGGGAAGGAGATTTTTAAAAAAAAAAGCTTCTTAAGGGAAACATCATATATCATTTTGCTACAAGTGGCCTGGAGCACCCATGGAAACTCACTTTGCATACATGTATGCATGCAGTGTGCTATTCAAAACCAGAGTGCAGAACTCAGAGGCTGATAAACAGGATTGGGTGGGATGAACTCCATAGACGATGACTATACCTCTTGACTCTGCATGTGAGCAGTCTCAGTCTTATTGTCTTGTTTAAATGAATGAAAGTAATCAATAAAACATATTATATAAAAAAGGATAGAAATAACATAATTTAATGTAAATGAAAATATCATCCCCCTCTAACTTCATGATTGGAATACTTTCTTTAATGGAAAATAATGTGACTTAAAAAGTTGGGTTTATTTGTGTGTGTGTATATGTATATACACACACACATATTCATTAACAAACCTTCCATTGAGCATTTACTATATTCTGGGCACCAAGCTGGGTGCTAGGGACAGAAGAATGAGTATGAAATAAAGTCTCTCTCTTAACAGAGCTTAGGAAAGTTTCCCAAAGGTAAGTAAAGGATCCTACGGAATCCTCAGTTCAGTTCAGTTCAGTTCAGTCGTTCAGTCGTGTCTGACTCTTTGCGACCCCATGAATCGCAGCACGCCAGGCCTCCCTGTCCAACACCAACTCCTGGAGTTCACTCAGACTCACATCCATCGAGTCAGTGATGACATCCAGCCATCTAATCCTCTGTCATCCCCTTCTCCTCCTGCCCCCAATCCCTCCCAGCATCAGAGTCTTTTTCAATGAGTCAACACTTCGCATGAGGTGGCCAAAGTACTGGAGTTTCAGCTTTAGCATTCCTTCCAAAGAAATCCCAGGGCTGATCTTCAGAATGGACTGGTTGGATCTCCTTGTAGTCCAGGGGACTCTCAAGAGTCTCCTCCAACACCGCAGTTCAAAGGCATCAATTCTTCAGCACTCAGCCTTCTTCACAGTCCAACTCTCATATCCATACATGACCACAGGAAAAACCATAGCCTTGACTAGACGGACCTTTGTTGGCAAAGTAATGTCTCTGCTTTTCAATATGCTCTCTAGGTTGGTCATAACTTTCCTTCCAAGGAGTAAGCGTCTTTTAATTTCATGGCTGCAGTCACCATCTACAGTCATTTTGGAGCCCCCCAAAATAAAGTCTGTCACTGTTTCCACTGTTTCCCCATCTATTTCCCATGAAGTGATGGGACTAGATGCCATAATCTTCGTTTTCTGAATGTTGAGTTTTAAGCCAACTTTTTCACTCTCCTCTTTCACTTTCATCAAGAGGCTTTTTAGTTCCTCTTCAATTTCTGCCATAAGGGTGGTATCATCTGCATACCTGAGGTTATTGATATTTCCCCTGGCAATCTTGATTCCAGCTTGTGTTTCTTCCAGCCCAGGATGTCTCATGATATACTCTGCATATAAGTTAAATAAGCAGGGTGACAATATACAGCCTTGATGTACTCCTTTTCCTATTTGGAACCAGTCTCTTTTTCCATGTCCAGTTCTCACTGTTGCTTCCTGACCTGCATACAGATTTCTCAAGAGGCAGGTCAGGTGGTCTTGTAGTCCTGTTTCTTTCAGAATTTTCCACAGTTTATTGTGATCCACACAGTCAAAGGCTTTGGCATAGTCAATAAAGCAGAAATAGATGTTTTTCTGGAACTGTCTTGCTTTTTCAATGATCTAGCTGATGTTGGCAGTTTGATCTCTGGTTCCTCTGCCTTTTCTAAAACCAGCTTGAACATCAGGAAGTTCACAGTTCACGTATTACTGAAGCCTGGCTTGGAGAATTTTGAGCATTACTTTACTAGCATGTGAGATGAGTGCAATTGTGCAATAGTTTGAACATTCTTTGGCATTGCCTTTCTTTGGGATTGGAATGCAAACTGACCTTTTCCAGTCCTGTGGCCACTGCTGAGTTTTCCAAATTTGCTGGCATATTGACTGCAGCACTTTCACAGCATCATCTTTCAGGATTTGAAATAGCTTCACTGGAATTCCATCACCTCCACTAGCTTTGTTGGTAGTGATGCTTTCTAAGGCCCACTTGACTTCACATTACAGGATGTCTGGCTCTAGATGAGTGATCACACCATTGTGATTATCTGGGTCATGAAGATCTTTTTTGTACAGTTTTTCTGTGTATTCTTGCCACCTCTTCTTAATATCTTCTCTTCTGTTAGGTCCATACCATTTCTGTCCTCTATCAAGCCCATCTTTGCATGAAATGTTCCCTTGGTATCTCTAATTTTCTTGAAGAGATCTCTAGTCTTTCCCATTCTGTTGTTTTCCTCTATTTCTTTGCATTGATTGCTAAGGAAGGCTTTCTTATCTCTTCTTGCTATTTTTAGTGCAGCTTATTAGTTCTGCATTGCTTCATAATTACCAAAAATTCAGTAGCTTAGAACAACCACCATTTATTGTGTCACTGTTCTGTAGGTCAGAAATCCAGACATGGCAAGACTAGTTTCTCTGCTCAAGGTCTCATTGGACTAAATCACAGCATCACTGGGCTGCATTCTCATCTGAGTTAGGATTCATTTCCAGGCTCACATGTTTAATTCAGTGCCTTACAGCTGGAAGAAGAAGGGGCTCATTTCTTTTTTGCTGACTGTAACATTTCTTTTCTGCTAACTGTAAACTGGGGCCCCACTCAATCCACATTCTAGGCCATGTGGGTGGACTCTTCCATCTTCAAAGCCAGCTGTTGATAATCTCTCATGATGAATGTCTCACATGCTTTGAATCTCTTTCTTCAGGAAGAGGTTGGTCCCTTTTAAAAAAAAAGTGAAAGTTAGTCACTCAGTCATATCTGACTGTTTGTGACCCCATGACTATAGCCCAAAAGGCTCCTCTGTTTATGGAATTCTCTAGACAAAAATACTGGAGTAGGTTGCCATTCCCTTCTCCAGGGAACCTTCCCAACCCAGGGATTGAACCAATGTCTCCCTCATTTCAGGCAGACTCTTTATCGACTGAGCCACCAGGAAAGCCTGGGCTCTCCTAAATAAGTCACGCCCATTCAAAAGAATCTATTTTCTCAAAGTGGATTGTGCCCTGGAATAGAAACTCATCACTGTCCCACAGATTATTCATGGTATATATGTCACAGTGAGCATCTTGGGGGTCACCTTAGAATTTTGCCTACCACAGAGAATATATACACATAAGGTCTAACATAGCTTGAGGGCAAGTTTGCGGAGAGAGGTCTCAACAGAGAAGAATGAGAGACTTTAGCCAAGTGAAGAGCAAGTGAGTCAGACAGAAGCAGTGGCCTGAGACACTGCCTTCACATTTGCAAATGAGATGAGCAGAACTTGCCAATCTCTGACTTACCCATTTTTCTGCCACCTTCCTCTCTGCTAAGCGTTGCTTAATACTGAAATCCTATGGATAAAACTATCCTCTCCCTTCAGCTGCCTAATGTACCTGAAGACAGTAAAGTGAGACAAAGATTGAGGAAGTCCCAAGGGAGACTGCAGAGATTGGGGTTCTCTTCCACATCCCACAGTGTGTTTGCTTTGATTCTGTTTGGAAACATGCCCAAGTTGGCATCAGTTGAAATCCTTTCCCCTGGCTGATGCTTGCCCTGGCTGTTTCATCTGCAGGGAACATGTCCAAATGACACAGGTGACTCAGAATTATATTCATTAGCAGTCAGATCAGGCAAATCAAAGCCTCACCATGCACCCAGGTCAGAACTCCTCTTCCAAACGTTTTCTGTGCCAATCTGGTTTGAAACACACTGGTCTTTAGAACTATGAAAAAAATGCCACTTCACTTGTTCCCATATTCTGTAGCTAGTAGAAGGTGCCGCTCGTTCTAAATGGTGTCACCATTTTAAGGAATATAGTGTACGGAGGAAAACAGAGAGGACAAGATCCTTTGCATTTTTTTCCATGAAACACAGATGATTAATTCATTTGTGTTTGACTGTTTTATAAACTCTATATTAACCCAGCCAAGAAATGAGATGAACACATGTGGCCCCTTTACTTTGGTGCCTGAGTATGCTCGGCTAAAAGCTTCAGTACTTGACAAACTAGTTCATGTTACTGGGAAACCTTTGGAAGCCCTGCTATATGCTTTTAATTTCATGCCAAAAAAAAAAAAAAATTATTTCCAATAGTCTTAGAGGCAAAAAGGCAGTTCATGATTAAAAGTCATTGTTAAACACACAGTAGAGAGTACCAAGGCCTTGTGCCACCATCGGGATATATCTATTCCTTCTTGGGGACCCCACACTTAAGCCTCCTTAGTTATGAACTCAGCCCTCATTTTCTCCTTTAACCATCTTAACAACCTGTGGCATAAATATTGAGTTACATTATTTGAAGATGATAAAATAGGGGGTCAGAGAGTTTAAATAACAGCCCAAAGTCACACAGGATTAAGCAGTAGGTTTAGGATTGTCACTCTGACCTACAGTGTCCCCTGGCGTGTACCAATTTCACATCCAAATAACAGATCCAGTTTAGGAATCTGTTGACCATTCACTGTGCGTAAGGCACCATCCTAGGACTTTACATGCTATTACCTGATTTAATCCCCACAATGACCCTTTAAGTGTTGATACTGTGATTTTTTTTTTTTTTTTTTTAAGGAACTGGTAACTGAGTTACATTTCTAAAGTCATGCAGCTAATAAGTGGTGGAACTGGGTCTTAGACTCAGGTGGTCTGGCTCCAGAGTCTCTATGCCTTCAATAATTGTTTTGTCCTATTTCATCTAAAATATCTTTGCTTTGGTAATTCTGATAATTTAGGTTAAGAACTCTATTGGATCTTTTAAAATCACTGTGTTTCAAGACTTCAAGGGACTTTAGAAACCCTCCACTCCAGTCCTTCTCCAGTGCTCCTTACACTGTTTGAAGTCCCTTTTCATTCCTTTGCTGGATCCATCACTGTTGTAGTTTCTACCTTCTGTTAAGAAACACACACACAACCACTTTAATTCAAAGTATTACTCAGATATCCTCCCAAAAAAGTCATTCTGAATGTATTTTCAGAGAAGTTTTACTGTAGAGATGATGAGATTTTTTAAAAATGCAATAAATCATATACTCTTCCTGCTGCTAATGTGTTTGAGAGGATTGTAGTGATTATTCGATTATGCTTATTTGAACACTGATTTAATTTTTAATTAGAATGCTCCCATGCCTAATTGCTTAGGAAATCCACCTTTCAGTAATAAATAATGTTTAAGAACATTATTGATAATAAGCCAAATATCCTATCAACAGCATTTTATATTACGTAAATTTAAGTGCTAAGCCATTAAATTAAAAAAAGACTTATTTAAAATTAAATAAATTTACCTCTTGAAATTGAACAAAAGAGACAATATTTACTTTAATAAGTAAACATCAGGGATGTTTATGGATAGTGTTTTATGCCTCCTGGTGTGGCATACTGTTCTTGACTTTTCTTTTGTATTCCTGAAGAGTTTTATCTGAAGCAAACTATCTGCTTTTTTCCTTTGAATAACATATGAGCTTAGCTTTTCCTTTGAAAGTCTCATTTCTTAGTTCCCCTAATTTCTGTTTATTTTTCTTTCAGTTCTGTATACCCTGTTTAGATACTGCTTACTTTGCAATTATTTTTTCAGGAAGATAAAACTTGCAAGCATAAATCCCTCTGGAACTCAGTTGAAAGAAAAACCTTAAGGTTGGGAAGCTTTTATAAAAGTGACTTTGAATTTTTTTGAACCTGACTGTTCTTCTGATCTGGCAACCTGGGGAAAATGTTTTAGCCAATGTAGCTGGTATCAAATGTCAGTTTTGGTTTCAACTCTGCTGCCAAGTATAAGTTGAGAGATTTATGACACAAAGGAAAATAATAAAATAGCAGTAGCCATAGAATATAAGAGATTAATGGGAGTTTTTGATGTAGTGTACAAATTGAAGCTACTAAATTATCCACAGACAGGCTCCAACAGGTAGCTGGGTATTAGGCCTTGCTGAGAGGATGAAAAGAAATAAAAGACCTCTTCTTTTACAAAATACGTTCTGGTCTAATCAGCTAATGTTCAAAATATCTTTACAGGCAATGCCCCTCTTCCTTTCACCCCCAGATTTCTCTTTCACAATGAATGTAGGGCATTAGACTTTACCTACCAAAGATGGAGGAGAATCAGAGACTGCAAATTGAAGGGATAATAATGCATTTTTTTCCTGAGGGTATATTTTCCTTACCTTTTAAAAAAATAAAATGCTGGCAAAGATTGAAAGCAGGAGAAGGGGACGACAGAGGATGAGATGGTTGGATCACATCACTGACTTGATGGACATGAGTTTGAGCAAGCTCTGGGAGTTGGTGATGGACAGGGAAGCCTGGAGTGCTGTAGTCCATGAGGTCACAAACAGCTGGACACAACTGAGTGACTGAACTGAATTGAACTGATAGCTGACTTACAATGTTCTGTCAAATTACTGCTGTATAGCAAGGTGACTTGGTTATATACATATATACATGCTTTTTTGTATTCTTTTCCATTATGACTTAATCCCAAGACATTGATTATAGTTCCCTATACTATACATTGTCTATCTATTCTATGTGTAATAGTTTGCATCTACTAATCCAAAACTCCCAGTATATCCCTCCTCTCTCTCCCTGGCAAGAGTGTATTTTCAATGGGAGAATGGTGACCTCTCCAAGGAACAAGGACAGCATCAGGGAAGAGACCGTCTCCCCAAGTCAGTGTTCCAGTTTCCTCATGGGTAAACCTTACACATAAACTGGGAACTACTCTAATTCTCTTATGTTTATCTCCTGTAATGGTTAATTGTATGTGTCAAATTATGTAGATCACAGGATGCCCAAATGTGGATCAGACGTGTTATTCTGAGTATTTCTATGAAGGGGTTTCTGAATGAGTTTAACATTTAAATCAATAGCTGAGTAAAGCCGATTGCTCTCTCTAATCTGGGTGGGCCTCATCCAATCATTTGAAAGCTGGAAAAGAGCAAAAGACTGACTGTCCTTCAAATGAAGTGAAAATGTTAGTTGCTCAGTCATGTCCGACTCTGTGACTCCATGGATTGTAGCCCACCAGGCTCCTTTGTCCATGGAATCTTCCAGGCAAGAATACTGGCGTGGGTTGCCATTCCCTTCTTCAGGGGATCTTCCCAACCCAGTGATCAAACCCATGTCTTCCACATTGTGAGAAGATTCCTCACCATGTGAGCCACCAGGGATTCCCAATTCTTCAAATAGCTGGGGACAGTTAAGAACTATATACTGCCTGACATCAATTTTTTCCTGCCTTTGGACTCTGGCTGAAACTTCAGCTCTTCCTGACTCTCAAGTCTGTTGGCTTTAGGAGTGAAAGTTTTATTGTCAGCTCTCCTGGTTCTCAGGCCTTCAGATTTGGACTAGAACTACACCATCAGCTAGCCAACTCACTCAGGAATTGAGACTTGTCACTTGTCAGCCTCCATAATTACATGAGGGCTTCCCTGGTGGCTCACTGGTAAAGAATCTGCCTGCCAAGCAGGAGTTGCAGGTTTGATCCCTGGATCAGGAATATCCCCTGGAGAAGGAAATGTCAACACACTCCAGTATTCATCCTGGGAAACCCCAGGGACAGAGGAGCCTGATGGGCTACCGGCCATGGAATCTCAAAAGAGTCAAAGATGATTTAGCAACTAAACAACAACAATATTACATGAGCCAATCCCTCATCATAAACCTCTCTCTCTCTCACACACACACACATATCTTTTATGTGCTGTTTCTAATACATCCTCTAAGACATACAATATTTTCACTTATTATTGAAAGGAAATCTCTTGCACTAAAGGGTATTCCATACAACTAGGTTGAAAATTGGACGGAGGGAAAAAAGAGAAATCATGAAGGGAAATCTAGAGACCTGTGCTGAGATTTTGTGTGGGGAGGAGACTTTATGGCTGGTATAGGGCTATTCTGAAGCTTCTTTATAGTTATAATAATTGGCTCAGTTGGAGCATGTGTGTGTATGTGTAGTGTTCCGCAGGACTCCTCCCATAGTCATTTGGGGTATTTGTAATGTTCAAGAACTTCAAGATAGTTATTCTAGTTTAACCCTTATTCTAGTATGTCAATTTCATTTTAAAAATGTATTCAATAACTATGAATATTTAATTAGAATCTTAATGTCCTCATTTAATTTTAAGATAGCTTTATAAGAATGCTTCTGACTCTCTTCTCTTGTGAAACTAATGACTTTCATTTATTTATTTGTTAGCTCTTTATTGGATGCCTTTTGTTACTAATAAAGGGAGCTTTTGTTTTATACACAAGATTCCTTAGGATTTCAGAGTATATAGAGAAAAAGACATTCATATAACTCAAAAGACTTTGTTGAGTCTTTGGAGCCTATAAGCCTCATGAGAGCAAATAATGTGATATCACAAGCCTTGTTCAGAGTAGGAGTTTTGGGGATTTTATAGGGGTGTTCGCATATCATTGCAGTGTCTTCTCCAAGTCCTCCCAATTTCTGTCAGGACTCCAGACTTGCCAAATAAGATGGTGCATTTATTACAGAAATCAATAGGAAGTGTCTTGGTGTTTTAAATTTTAAAGATTTTAAATCCTACTTGAATTTCTTGACTTTCTAATTATGTGCTTAGTCTTTAGTCCTTGATCTACATGTTTCCTTATGATAATTTTTTCCAGTGGCGCTGTCAGAGGTGAAACACTGACTAGGGCACACTCCTGCATGTGAGAATGAGACAGAGCTGGCCTCCAGGTCATAGACACTGCCATCTTGTTGAGACACTGAGTCATATTGTCTGCTTTGATATCTCTGCTCCATGCCTGTGGAGGTCTATTGGCTTCCTGTCAACTGTGTTCTCTGAAGTGAAGCTCTTGATACGGATAATTGACTGTCAGTGATTCTCACTTCCATACTGTTGTGCTTAGTTTGTAAATCTCAGAGCAGAAACTTTTATTTGTGCCTATTAACATTTTACATTATCTAGTACTTGGAACACATTGATTCTGTAATCAAACCAGTGAACTATTTATATAGATCCCTTTATATAATTTGGAAAATATTTTCTCTTCTAGTATATGAATATAGAACAGCTGTATTTGTATATTCTAATTCAGAATAGCTGTACCTATGGCTATCAATTCATTAAAAATTTCCCACTGAGTATATACTTAAATTATTTACACCTTAAGCTAAAGGTACTAGCTCATGTTACTTCAGAATATCCAAAAGGCTAAAATAAAAGGTCTTATCTAATGGCTAAAATCCAAATGTTCTATCTTTGCAGAATTAGTCTACCAATCCTATTGTCTTCAAGATAAAATACAACTTTGGGGTGCATAGGGATACATTTTTAAGACTTTGAAAGAAACCCACAACCATAAGGTCTGGCTGAACTTGGTCAAATTGCCAACATCCATTGGATCATCGAAAAAAGCATGAGAGTTCCAGAAAAGCATCTACTTCTGCTTTATTGACTACTCCAAGGCCTTTGACTGTGTAGACCACAAAAAAATATGGAAAATTCTTTTTTTTAAATTTTATTTTATTTTTAAACTATACAAATTGTATTAGTTTTGCCAAATATCAAAATGAATCCGCCATAGGTATACATGTGTTCCCCACCCTGAACCCTCCTCCCTCCTCCCTCCTCATACCATCCCTCTGGGTCGTCCCAGTGCACTAGCCCCAAGCATCCAGTATCGTGCATCGAACCTGGACTGGCAACTCGTGGGAATACCAGACCACCTGACCTGCCTCCTGAGAAATCCGTATCCAGGTCAAGAAGCAACAGTTACAACTGAACATGGAACAGCAGAATGGTTCCAAATCAGGAAAGGAGTATGCCAAGGCTGTATATTGTCACCCTGCTTATTTAACTTATATGCAGAGTACATCATGCGAAATGCTGGGTTGGATGAAACATAAGCTGGAATTAAGATTGCTGGGAGAAATATCAAAAACACCAGATATGCAGATGACACCAGACTTATGGCAGAAAGCAAAGATGAACTAAAGAGCCTTTTGATGAAAGTGAAAGAGGAGAGTGAAAAAGTTGGCTTAAAATTCAACATTCAGAAAATTAAGATCATGGGCATCTGGTCCCATCACTTTATGGAAAATAGATAGGACAACAATGGAAACAGTGAGAGGCTTTATTTTTTTGGACTCCAAAATCACTGCAGATGGTGACTGCAACCATGAAATTAAAAGATGCTTGTTCCTTGGAAGAAAAGCTATGACCAACCTAGATAGCATATTAAAAAGCAGAGACATTACTTTGCCAACAAAGGTCCATCTAGTCAAAGATATGGTTTCTCCAGGAGTCATGTATGGATGTGAGAGTTGGACTATAAAGAAAGCTGAGTGCTGAAGAATTGATGCTTTTGAACTGTGGTGTTGAAGACTCTTGAGAGTCTCTTGGACTGCAAGGAGATACAACCAGTCCATCCAAAGAAAATCAGTCCTGAATATTCATTGGAAGGACTGATGCTGAAGCTGAAACTCCAATACTTTGGCCACCTGTTGGGAAGAATTGACTCATTGGAAAAGACCCTGATGCTGTGAAAGATTGAAGGCTGGAGGAGGAGGGGACAACAGAGGATGAGATGGTTGGATGTCATCACTGACTCAGTGGACATGAGTTTGAGGACTCTCCCAGAGTTGATGATGGACGGGTAAGCCTGGAGTGCTACAGTCCATGGGGTTGCAAAGAGTGGGACATGCCTGAGCTACTGAACTGAACTGAACTGAACTTGGGTTAATTCAGAATCAGTTTCATGAGACTACATTTTCATATGCCATCAGTTATGGCATTGGCCATTTTTTATAAATCAAGATCTATATAGTCTTATATTAAGTAGATATTCTTCCTAGATTCTAAGACTATGATATATGTATATCTAAAGTTTTAGTAGTTTTTCCTTGTTTTCATTGATTTTGCAGTAATAATTTGGGACTGGTTGCATTGGTGACACCATTTTGACCCAGAATTAAAAGCCTCCATATTTTTCACAGTGTAGTATCTTATTATTTAAGGTTCTGCACATTAGAGTCAGGTGAATAAGTGGTTTTGATACCGAATGTAACACTATTGGTGATATTAAGAAAGTTATTTGTCTTGTCTAATCCTCAAGTTCATCAAATGGAGCTAATATTCATTTCAACCTTATAAGATCATTATATGCATGTGTGTTTGTGAGAGTGTGTGTACCCAATTCAATTCAAGGCTCCTAGCCCACAGAAAGGGCTTAACTAGTGGCTCAGTGGTAAAGAGTCCTCTTGCTAATGCAGGAGACGTGGGTTCATTTGATCCCTGGGTCAGTAACATCCCATAGAAAAGGAATTACAACCCACTCCAGTATTCTTTCCTCAGAAATCCCAGGGACAGAGGAGCCTGAAGAGCTACAGTCCATGGGATCACAAAGAGTCAGACATGACTGAGTGACTAAGCAACAACAACACACAGAAAACTCTTCAAAATGAAGAATCCTTGATCTGCTGTTATGCTTATAATGATCATTTCTTAAACTGGCCATCAGTATTACCCTTTTGATTCAGAAAAGTGACCTTCAGGGCCACAAATAGAACCTTTCCGACATGCATGAATGCAATGCCAAATGTGTGAATTCAGAAATCAGCGTCCTTCTGAATATCCTTGCCCTTTTTGGATGAAAGAAGCCACAGCTGCATTGCTACACTGTGTGCTGTGATGCAGTGGAATGTGCTGACTGCACTAACTGTGCTGTCAGACTGCCTTCTCGACCATACATCAACCATGCTGAAGAAAGCATAGATCCTCTTGGTTGAGTAGCCTTTGGATATCACTGCACTTTGTCTTCAATTTTAGTGTCATTTCCTAAGCTCACTTTGCAATCATTCATGCAATAATGGCATCTTATAGTTGTAGAACATGTCTATACATTTTTTTCCCACAGTGCTTACCCATATATTACCTTATTTGCTTCACACAATATTGTTTAATAAGTTGTTATTCATTCGTTACAGATGAAAAAACTGAGCCTCTGACAAGTTAAATAATATGCCATGGTCACATCATCTAATTTTTATTGAAGATAGGATGTGAAGTCTGGTCTGCTTCCAAATACCATGCTGTCTTGCTTCTTATCATCCTAGGTCAGTTTTAAACTCTTTCAAATGGGGAGGCAAGATTTTGCTGATCTGGCTTGCATTCTCATACAACAATATACTTATCTCATACAAGAATATATACAAGAATTTTTGTAAATTAACAAGTGTATTGTACAAGCCCAAATATATATACAAGAATATGGGCTTCAGATGGTAAAGAATCTCCTGCCTACAATGCAGGAGAGTTGGGTTCGATGCCTAGGTCGGGAAAGTCCCCTGGAGAAGAAAATGGCTATCCACTCCAGTATTCTTGCCTGGAGAATTCCATAGACAGAGGAGCTTGGTGGGTTATAGTCTATGAACTCTCACAGTATCAGACATGATTGAGTGACTAACACACTTATACAAGAATATTACAGGAATACAGAAGAATATATAAGAATACACTCATATTCATATATATACACATGTACAAGAATACACTTATACAAGAATATACTTGCATTCTTATTCTTCTACTCATTTTTATTGTATTCTATAGTCTGAATATTTTGACTAGTTTTAAATTCCTGTAATACTTTAGCCCTCTTTCATCTTTTTTTGGATCCATATTAGATATTTTCACTCTGAGGTTACATATTAAAACTATTAAATTTATTAATATCTATTAAATAGATACTACTATTAGATAGATACTATCTATTAGATAGATATCTACTATTAAAACCCTGGGTTCCACACTCCTGCCTTGTGCTCTCAGAGCATCCTGCACATGTCTTTTATAATTGTAACTCCAGTGTATTGTAATTGTTCCTTATTTTCTGGCTCTCAGTGAGAGCTTTAGGGAAGGAACTATGTCTTGCTTGCTCACTGGTATATGTCCAGCACTGCTCTTATCTGAAAGTTTGTGTTCCCACCAAATTTGTACAGGGAAATGTTAACCCCCAAATGTGATGATATTAGTCAGTGAGGCCTTTGGGAGGTACTCCAATCATCACTGTGGTATCCTCATGAATGATATTGGGCTTCCCTGGTAGCTCAGATGGTAAAGCATCATGAATGATATTAGTGCCTTATATAAAAGAGGAGTTAAGAGGAATGCCTGGGCCCTTCTTCCATCATGTAAGGATACAGCAAGAAGCCAGCAGTCTGTAATCCACAAGAGAGCCTTGACCAGAACCTGGCCGTGCTGGCACTCTGATTTTGGGCTTCCAGCTTCCAGAGCTATGGGAAATAAAATTCTGTTGTGTTAAGATACCCAGTAGATGGCATTTTGTTATAATAGCCTGAACAAACTAAGGCAAGCACCTAGAGCATGATGAGTGGGTTCTGTATACAATATGTATTTGTTGAATGAATGAATGTTTAATTGTTATTACTCCACTTGTTTTACTTATTACTCTACTTTCTATTGCCTTTGGCACTTTCTCCATGCAGAATAGTGCCTTTAAGGTAACTAACTCTTAATGTGGAGTGCAGTCAATATATAATATATGTAAGGTTGAACAGGTGGAAGATATGAGAACAACTCTTATCCAGCTGTAATCGTCTATGATTATATAGTGAACAAGTCTGATGGCATGTGGATGGTTCCTTAGACATTTCTTTATCTTTATTTCTTTCAAATTCACAGGCTATAAGCTCAACTGTTTTTTTAAATTTTTTATTATTATTATTATATTTTTTTTACTGTAGTTCGTGCATTGGCTATTCACATATCCAACATAAAATGCTTCTTTTTTTTTTTCATTTGAACTCAGCTGATCATTTGAAGTTTATTTGCTGAAAGCCTAATACCCTGCCTGGCCTATAGTATGTGCTCTACTAAATATAAGTTAAAAATAGTAGCTTAAAAATTATTTTTTCTCTTCTTAAATTGTTTTCACATGTATACTATACTAAATTTTTAACCTGAATGTTGAACTTATCTGCCATGATGACATTTATCAGTGTCCAGTTAGGTGTTTCATTACACAGATGTGTATTTGTGACATTTTATTTCAGGACAGTGGAGTGTAAATATTCTAGATTGGGGGATGCAAATTACCATGCATTCCTTACTTTTTCCCATACTATTCAATTTTTGTATGTCTGTATGCTTCTAGTAGGGGTGGCATTCATGTCTATGTGTCAAGTTAATACAACTTTGAGGGCTCTCTTTATAAAAATGCATACACACACACACACACACAGAATCACACAATGTTGGAAGTAATTACAGGGCCTCGTGAGGGCTTGGGGGAGACCTTCCTACCCCATGTACTATTGCCTTTCATTAACCTGAGTCCATTGCCTGTGGTATTAGTTTAACCTTAAATTCTTTATTCACTGATGCACTAATTTGGCAAACATTAAAAGAAATTTATTTTTCCAAGTGTGTTATTTAGTGCTTACCCTCCACCTTTAATGTTGCTTTAAATTTTGTTAATTTTTAAACATTCATTTATACATTTAAGCTGCTTTCTAAATGTAAGTCTGCTGTTATTCTTGAAATGTGAGCCAAAACGCACTATATTATGTCTGATTAGCAAGTGAATGGAGGGTGGAGGCTTATTTTTTGAAGGTCAGTAGACTTCTAAGAGCCTTGGTGGTATCGTTTAGAAAATTACTATTTCAGTACAACTAATGGAGCCCATGATGCCTGTGAGTGGACCTGAAGCCATTGTTTTAAGGGCCTTCACTTGGCACATTGTGTCCCTGTGGGCAGAGTTAATAGATTTTTATGAAAAAGTGTTTTCTGGAGGAATTTGGCCTGTGTAGTAATAATTTTTAATACTTCTGTGATTATTAAAGTTAGATGATTTTTCACAGAAAAGTGACTGGGGACTTCTGCTTATGTTTCTCTGGCAAAAGTAGCAAGTCCTTTTGGCTGAACAATTACTAAGCGTCTCCCAGCCTTCTATTTTTTCTATTTGAAAGTATATCTCCAATTCTTTTCTGAGTAAAAGCTCTTTTGTGGAGGATTGTTTTCAAAATAATGTAGTGCTAGCCTCCCTTCTATGAGGCCCTTGGGTGATCCTCAGAGATTGTACACATACTTTGACCACCTGATGTGAAGAACTAACTCATTGGAAAAAGTCCTGATGTTGAGAAAGGGCAGGAGGAGGAGGGGGTGACAGAGAATGAGGAGGGGGTGACAGAGAATGAGATGGTTGGATTTCATCATTGACTTAATGGACATAAGTTTGATCAAACTCTGGGAGATAGTGAAGGATACGGAAGCCTGGTGTGCTGCAGTTCATGGGGTTGCAAAGAGTCATACATGATTGAATGTCTGAACAACAACAAATGGGAAATAGAATAGCTCACTCCCCACAAAGCCCTATTTACCTTTTCTTTCAGAAATCACCCTAGAGCAAAAAGGAGAATGGAAAGGAGAAGTAAAGATTGAAATTTAAACAATCTAGGTGGTATCTGCAACCAGGAACATCAATATATAAGGATAATCATACAAATTCAGAAAAGATCAAACAGGAGTAGCAAGAATGCCAATTATATTAGATGGTGTGATATGCTGCAGAGGTTCCTCTTCAGTACTGAAGGGCCGCAACTTCTAGAAGGTTGCCCTCAGCCATCAATTGTCTGTGGTCAGCTCTTGAGCAGAGTTAACTGCCTCACCCAAGACCATGCCCCTTCCAGGGCTAGCTGGCATCCAGTGACTGGTAGATGAGTGAGCATAAATGCCTGACTTGCATATTGAAGTGTGAGACACCTTTGATGGTCCATATGAATTTCAGAGCTCCTGACGGGGTTGGCTAAGTCCTTTCTGTGCCTCACCATAACCTAACTTCTTCTGCTTTTTCTATGTGTAATGATCTTGAGTTCAAATGCCAATCTCTGGCTCAGAGTCTCTTGCTCATGTAAGAGAAGTATAAAACAGGGAAATGACTTATCTTATATGAGGGGTGAAACAGTCTCAACACCAAAAGTATCTTGGGAAGTTACTCCTTCTAAGCTTTTGTACACAAATTTTTCACTTCGTTGTTTAAAAGCTTATTTCTCTACTGTCTTTTGTTTTGTAAAGTTGTTTCTTCTTAATCTCACTTTCTTTTTCTGTTTCTACCCTTTATGCTCATTCCTTTAGAATCAGGCATCTTAAAGGGATTTCTTATGTGCTTCAAGTTTTCCTCTTTATTTTGTACTGCAATATTTCTTTTGTCCCTCCACTATTTTGGAACAACTCTTTGAAGATCACCAAGCCCTGAAAAGCCAGTGGATATTTATCAATCTGTATCTTCCTTTTATTTTGGCTGCATTTGACATGGTTGTACATGCCCTATTTTTAAAATAAAATTTATAACAGTTTTAGATTCACAGAATTCTTGTGAAGATAGTATAGACTTTACATTCAGTGTTCCCTATTATTAATGTCTTACATTGGTATGACATACTTGGTATAATTAATGGACCAATGCTAATACAATATAATTAACCAAAGTTCATTTCTTGTTCAGATTTTCACTCATTCCCTAATGTCCCTTCTGTTCCATGATCTCCCCCAGGATACCACATTTTTATTTGGTCATGACTCCTTGGATCCCTCTTAACTGTCAAAGTTTCTCAGACTTTGACAGTTTTGAAAAGTAATAGGTCAGATATTTTTCAGAAGGTCTATCAGTTGAGATTTCTCATAATTAAAGTGGGTTATGCATCTTTGGGCTTCCCAGGCGGTGCTAGTGGGAAAGAAACTGCCTGGCAATGCAGGAGGCATAAGAGACTCAGCTTTGATCCTTGGATCGGGAAGATTCCCTTCAGGAGGGCATGGCAACCCACTCAAGTATTCTTGCCTGGAAAATCCCCATGGACAAAGGAGTCTGGTGGACTACAGCCTATAGCATCACAAAGAGTTGGACATGACTGAAGCAACTGAGCACATCCACAGGGTCTTGGGAAGATCCAGAGTAAAGTGCCATTTTATCATATTGCATTACATTTCATAGTATCAATACGATTTATCATTGACCTTGATTACCTGACTAGGGTACTGTTTGTAAGGTTTCTCTCCCTGCATTCATATTTTCTCTCTTCTCCTATTACACTATTTGGAAAAAAGTCACTATATACAGCCCGCACCTAAAGAGTAGGGAGTTATGCGCAACCTCATTTTGGATGGGATATACATAAATTTTTTGGAAATCTACATAGGAAAAATTTCTAGTTTATATTATTTATTTAATTATTAAATCATTTATTCACATTAATGTGACTTTATAGATATATGTTTTATACTTTGGGTTATAATTCAAAACTACTTTGTTTTCTTACTTAAAATATTTCAGTTTTGGCTACTGGGAGATCTTTCAGTTGTCTCCCGTATCCCATTGACCTGTGCTCATCAGTGTGTATGTATTTTTATATTACTTTCTTAATTTATGGCACTGCAAAATACTTCTGGATGATCTAGTACATTAACTGGCCGTATATGGCAGTCAACAATTTCTCCAGGAAGCCTGACTCTTTTTATTGGTGATGGATATTAGAAGCCAAGGTGTAAACTCTAGGTTGCTCAGCACTTCTTTACGTGAAACTCAGTTCTTAGTTTCTGTAACAATACGCTTTCTCTCTTTTCTCTTACCTTTCTGACTACTTCTTTCTGAGTCTCAATTGGATCCTTTTTGCCTCCTCCAATCTTTAATTATTGCAATTATTCCAGATGGTCCCCCGCAGGATACTCTTCTGTTGTCAATCTGTAACACTTTCTGAGTTATTTCTCTCAATCTTCTTTCAGTTGTCCATTACGGCTCTTTAAGTTCAGTATCTTTAAGAACACATAGGTCTTTCATGACCTGGCACTAGGAACCTGCCCAAGTCTTGTTCCCCTGACTTCTCTTCTTGCCCTCATACACCCACAGTGGTGAACTTCTTTAAGTTCCCTGCACAGAACTGCTAGGTTTTCTATTCTACATTATGTCAGTATTTTATATCTTTTGACATATTTTGTGAACACTTTTCTTCATCTCCTTCCCGTCTCCTGGGAAAAATCTAAAATTTCCACCAGAAAGTCTTTCTTAATTCCCAGGAAGTAAATTCTCCTTAAACTTAAATTTCTCCCTTTAAGGTGGAGAGGCTATTGTATGGGACTATGAGACTCCAGGTCCCTCACTGAACTGTGACCTCAGTTCTCTTTTTCCCTAACATTTTCTCGTGTCTAGGACACTGACTCATGATGGCCAGTTGATAACAATTGAAAGACTGAAAGAGAACAGCTGAATGCAGAGGGAGACATAGCTATAGCTAGAGGATATCACATGGCTTCTCTGGTGACTCAGTCAGTAAGGAATCCACCTGCAATACAGGAGAGCCAGATTTGATCCCTGGGTCGGGAAGATCCTCTGGAGAAGTAAATGGCCACCCATTCCAGTATTCTTGCCTGGGAAATCCCATGAACAGAGGAGCCTGGTAGGCTACAGTCCATAGATTTGTAAGAGTCAGACATCACTTCACTTAGTGACTAAACCACCACCAGAGGCTATCATATCACATAGTCAGAAACAAGCTATTAGACAACTTAGGGATTCAGAGAAATATAAGGAATGTCTGCCTTTAAGAAGCTCCAAAGCTTACAAAGCGAAATCTGTATGTAGGAATCAAAGGTCTCTCCATCTGTACAGACTGTTATGTTCCCATGAAAGGTACATAATGGGTTAGAGAGAGCAGAGATCTCTGTGGGCTGTTATGGTAGGGAGCAACTTCAGGAAAGAAATGAATCTTAACCTTTGTCATAAAAGATGATTAAGATTTGAATAGATGGAACAGGATGAATGAGTGGAATATGGACAATGTTTTGGCTGCCACACTGAGCTTCAAGGTCAGGATGAGAATTGTGTTGGTGGTAAGAAGGGGTCTGAGTCTGGAAAGCATTTCTATTTGATTATTTCTCTTAACCTCATGCAAATTGATCTTAGCTTCTTAAATCTCAACTTGAACATCATTTCCATACTTATAAATAATGCCTCTGAAAATTTATTTTTCTTTATTTTTTATTTTCCTCTCTTCATTAGTGATAGAAGTTAGAGCTATTGTCCCTTTGGAATAGCAATTTATCTTTGACATTAAAAAAGCTGGTATGTTATATATATATATACACACAACCCAGCTGTTACTTTTAAAGCTCTTTATTAAAATGTAGCAATGAACTCTCTTACATTGTTTTTTATAGATTGCTTATACTTTGCATTTAGATGAGAAAATATTTTGTGACTAGGATAATTAATTCAAATTTGTGTCTCCACAAAATAAGAAGTTGTGAACATATTTCCTTTGGATGTGTGACCTTAAGCTGTTTTGACCTACTTTTGGAAATTATACTTTTCTTAGAAACATTGATTGGTTACCTTAATTGTCTGTGGTGAATTCAATTTCAACTCTCCTGGGAGGCATGATTGCCCAGTCCACTTAAAATTATAAATCATAATATGGAATGCTTTGCTTTAGACTTAAAGATTGCCAACAGCTCAGGATTTTGTTTTGGTTCATCAGTTTGTAGCATCACCATGCCTCAAAAGACTTTTCAGTTAACATTGTTCAGTTACTATGCATTTTTCATGGCTTGAAAGGCTGACACCTGATACTGATTTGGATGTATCTATTTTGGCATGCTTCACGATATTCATAAAGTTAGGATTTTTATACACTTAAAATTTCAGCAGATAAGAAAAACAAGTCTGAGTATATTTATTTGTCTATGAATTTTGATGGAAAAGTAAAAGGAACATTCTAAGAGAAATCATAGAGTGATTTTGTTGTAAGCTATAACGCTCCATGTCCGGCTCATTCTAGAGAATGCATTCACTCTATTTCTAGTATAGTGAAGTAAATCTTAGGTTTTTATATTAGTCTATTTCATGGCTCATTGAGAAGTATGTATCTATCTACATATTTCAATTATTTAAATATTGTATTTATTTACAATACACATTATTTTATATTGTAAAAATAATACCTATAGAAGACATAGAACTATTAAAATGCAGAGAACAAGAGTTAAATCCCACCAAAATAGCATCACAGATGCTTAAATGTATTATATTCAGTCTGTTTTCTGTGCTTATCAGTGTATGTTCTACCTATTTTTACCTCAAAACTCAGTACATTGTTTATTTAGTTTTAACTCTTGCTTGTATCCAGTTTTGTTTGAGCATATGTTCTACTATCCATATCTAGACCACCTACAAGACAGATGGATAGAACAAAAACTCATAAGATTTGAGAAATTCTTAAGATTGGAAGTACTGAGAGGAGTTTTATACTTATAGCAATTATTATATCATATATATTACATCAGTAAGCCTGGTGTAACTGAAAGAATGGGAACATAAATGTGTAGAGGGAAAAATGACATCAGAGATATCATCACTTAATAGACTTAATGACACAACAAAGTATTGATTTAGTGTATTATGTTGAAATTTTCAAATTTCCTAGAGAAAAAGTAAATGGATGCAAATTAGCATATTGGCCTAACACAGGGTGAAATGGGTGATTGTGGGAACCATATGTGCTTTGGGCTGAGTTAGGATACAGCTGGATTAAAAACAAACAAACAAACAAACAAAAAACTAGCCAGCCTTAACTATTTCCAAAAGAATTCTATTATGGTAGATGGCAAAGTGCGAAGCAGAGTTAAATATATCTAATCATGATGGAAAATGAAAAGAATGATTACTAAAGATGAGCAAGGTGAGTTGAAAATTTATAGAAGTAGGATATGGGAACTTTAGACCTGTAAGAGCCCTACTGTTAATAGGTTCTGCAAGCTGAAGTTAAGCTCGTGTAAGGGACCCCTTGGAAGAAAGATAGCTTCTGTATGGAGAAGGAGAACATCCTGCACATCACCCAAACTTCAGTCTCCACCAAGGAGAAGTGAGTCAATAAGATCAGATGTGCTGTGTCCTTTGTTTTTATTAATTTGTTTCACAGAGTTTATTTTGCTTCAGTTCAGTTCAGTTCAGTCACTCAGTCATGTCCGACTCTTTGTGACCCCATGAATTGCAGCATGCCAGACCTCCCTGTCCATCACCGTCTCCCGGAGTTCACTCAAACTTACGTCCATCGAGTCGGTGATGCCATCCAGCCATCTCATCCTCTGTCATCCCCTTTTCCTCCTGCCCCCAATCCCTCCCAGCGTCAGAGTCTTTTCTAATGAGTCAACTCTTCTCATGAGGCTGCCAAAGTACTGGACTTTCAGCTTTGGCATCAGTCATTCCCAAGAAAACTCAGGGTTGATCTCCTTTAGAATGGACTGGTTGGATCTCCTTGTGGTCCAAGGGACTCTCAAGAGTCTTCTCCAACACCACACTTCAAAAGCATCAATTCTTTGGCGCTCAGCTTTCTTCACAGTTCAACTGTCACATCCAAACATGACCACTGGAAAAACCATAGCCTTGACTAGATGGACCTTTGTTGGCAAAGTAATGTCTCTGCTTTTCAATATGCTATCTAGGTTAGTCATAACTTTTCTTCCAAGGAGTAAGCATCTTTTAATCTCATGGCTGAAGTCACCATCTGCAGTGATTTTGGAGCCCCCCAAAATAAATATTTTGGAAAGTTATATATTTATTTTAAGTTTATATTATGATTATATTTAAATAAAGCATTTTGACTATTTTTCTGATATTATCATAAGGCAGAATGACTGCAACAACATCTTTTGATTCCATCTATTTACAATGAAGACTTTAGCACTCATTTCTTTAACCTCTTATCTTGACTCAATTATTTGTTAAGAGGAGAATTTAGTATTAGATCTGTGTTTTTAAATGACTAGTTTTTATATTATATAAATTTTCTTTTGTGCATATTGTTTCTTCACATTTGCATTCATTTTTGGAAACAATACTTCCATATTTGGCTTCTTAACACAACATCAGCCAGAAGAATTCTAGTGTGGTGATGGGCTGGGTGCACCAGGAGAGCCAATTAGTACCCCCTTGGGATATTTTAAGAGAAAAGTCTGTAACAAGGTACTGGAAGACATATCTCTGTAGGCAGTCTCCTAGATTTCCCCCTAATAATGTGTGTGCCTAACTGAAGAGAAGTTACTATAGCAGATCCTTTTATTTCAGTGTTTCAGCATCCCTAATTGTGGTGTCAGAAAGAATCTTAGAAGCACAGAGATAAATGGGAGACTAATGTGAAGGGAAGCTGATTAAAAACATTCAATGAATTGAGTTTGGAACTAGTTTTTTATTTGCTACAAAAGCACAAAGTGGCAGACTGACTTCCAGGAGCAAATCCTTGCTCAAATATAAACTCAAAGAGCTGTAACTGCCCTAAGGGATATGGTTCACCTCATTATCCAGAATTTCACTTTCGGTATTTTGCTACATAAGGTAAATTACTCTGGGTTGGTTGGGATGCTCTTTGCCCCTCTATTAGGGTAGATGATCATATGTGCATGACTTTGAGGAAATGCCAGGAGGCCAGTTTTTAAGGAAAAAAGGAACAAAGAGAACTTTGTAGGGAGAAAAACTTTTTTTTCTTCCCTTTTATGTTCTTTGGCTGGCCTAATAATAAAATTGACATAGAAGGACTTGATATTGTTATTTAATCATTCAGTCATGTACAACTCTGTGACCCAATGGACTGCAGCACTCCAGGCTTCCCCATCCTTCACCATCTCCCGGAGTTTGCTCAAACTCATGTCCATTGAGTCAATAATGCTATCCAATCATCTCACCCTCTGTCATCCCCTTCTTCTCCTGCCCTCAATCTTTCCAAGCATCAGGGTCTTTTCCAATGACTTGGCTCTTCACATCAGGTGGCCAAAATTTTGGACCTTCAGCTTCAGCCATAGTCTTTCCAATGAATATTCAGTGTTGATTTCCTTTAGAATTGACTGGTTTGATATCTTTACATTCCAAGGGGCTCTCAAGAGTCTTCTCCAGCACCAGTTTGAAAGCATCAATTCTTTGGTGCTCAGCCTTCTTTATGGTCTGATTCTCACATCTGTACATGACTTTTGGAAAAACCGTATCTTTGACTATATGAACCTTTGTGGGCAAAATAATATCTCTGCTTTTTAATACACTGTCTAGGTTTGTCATAGTTTTTCTTCCAAGGAGCAAGTGTCTTTCAATTTTGTGACTCTGGTCACTGTCTGCAGTGATTTTGGAGCCCCCAAAAATAAAATCTGGCACTGATTCCACTTTTACCCCTTTATTTGCCATGAAGTGATAGGACAGGATGCCGTGATCTTAGTTTTTTAAATGTTGAGTTTAAAGTCAACTTTTTCACTCTTCTCTTTCATCAAGAGGCTTTTTAGTTCCTCTTCATTTTCTGCCATTAGGGTGGAATCATCTGCGTATCTGAGGTTATTGATAGAATGGATTAACAGAAGTAAAACACTAAATTTTGTTTGTATAGGAGTCCAAATATTTGAAGCTTTCGTATAGTCAGGCAACTGAGATTGTAGCCATTCTGAGCTAAGGAGAATAGGGTGGGGATTTCATTGGTGAGGAAGATAATTCAAGGGGAATATTGGAAGAGCAAGTATTCTGTAAGCAAATGTTTGCTTGTCATGCAGATATGTCTTTCTGGTGTATCTCTGATACTAACTCGCTTCCTGGTATAGGAACTCTATCTGAATTCTTTTAGGCAACTAAGGGAGACATTAAAAAACAACAACAAATAAACAAAAACAAAACTCTTTCTGAGTCAGTTTGGCTCTGATTGTCTTTAGCTCAAAATAGTCCACATGCCATGGGTGCATTTTGGGTCCTGTATTCTGCTTTCTCTCAACTTCATTTAAAGGTAAAAATATTATCTGTACTGTTTTAACAGATCATTAATATATTCTACTGTGTCAATTATATTCTTTGGTTATGAAAATCTCAATCTCCTGTTCTTATATATCTGTGAGACAACTTCATTTACTTTGAGTTTATCAAGATTATTATTGCTAACTCATGATTTCTTAAGAAGTGAGAATTGATTTGTTGGATTACTAAGACTAGCAAAGGAAACAGTCACCTTAATTCCTCAAATATTTCTGTATTTTTGCTTTTGAAACTGTTGCCTTGAGAGGATGTGCATTCTACAGCATTCTAATTTACTTCCTTCCTTATAGTAAACTAATCTTTTGATGCCTATCCTCTTACTTTTATAAATTTCTTGATAAATTGAGAATCCATAGCAAAAAGGGTATGACTTCTTTGACATTTGTTAACCTTAATATTTGTCTCAGAAACTCAGATCAGAGATGTATAGTTGCCATGTCTAGAAAGACCTACCTAGAGTATTGTCTTTATTTTCTTTGCTTTATAAAGAATTGGTTCTAAGCTTACTTGAGGGGGGCATGGCAACCCACTCCAGTATTCTTGCCTGGAGAATCCCACGGACAGAGGAGCTTGGTGGTCTACAGTCCATAGGGTCTCAAAGAGTCGGACATGGCTGAAATGACTTAGCATGCACACACGAGCTTAGTTGAATAAGAAGAAAATGAAATGAGATCTGGAAAGTAATTAAAGATGGACAAAATCCTAAAAACTGCTGTCTCCTCCACTCCCTACCTCTTGCTCATTTTTCTTTACTTTTAGCTTCTATATTCTCTCTGTTTCTTTTTTCATTGAGCAGCTTCCTATGCTTACTCAGTTTCTACTCAATTGTAGTTAGAACTTCTGCATAAGAGATGTCAATCTCCAATGGTCTGATTGATCACAAGCTTATCTCCAGAGCTATGACAGTTGGTCAACACTATAGAATGTCTTAACTGAAAGTATATGATGTTTTATAATCATGAATCCATGAGAAGAATGTGCCAGCCTGTAAGCATTGTTTAGTTACAATAACTGGATTTATGACTTGGGTCAGAAGCATCTTAATGGTTAAATCTGGTCAGATACCTCATTTTAAGATATTTACTCTATGTGTTGACTTTGGGCTTCTTGGTGCTGAGGTGCTTTGCATGCACATCAGTGATGGTTTGGTACCAGGAGATAGACTGAATTCTATGTGACCCAATCCAGAAAAAGGAGGGCAAAGAAGCCTGTGTCTGAGCTCTGTAGACCCCTTCTAATTATATTATTCTTTTGCTATTGCTGACTTATACTTGTTACCTGCAGTAAAACTGTTGTGAGTATAATCTTTGTGAATCCTGCAACTCCTTTCAGTAATCAAGCACTTCAAATGATTAATGTGCAATTAACACAGCTTGCCATGGCACAGAACTCTCCTTCACAGTGTCTTCCACTTTATCTCCTATCACTAATGGATCCAAACATTCTTAGTTTAGATTTACAAAGGTGTCT
Organism: Bos mutus; assembly: GCF_027580195.1. Taxonomy (NCBI): domain Eukaryota; kingdom Metazoa; phylum Chordata; class Mammalia; order Artiodactyla; family Bovidae; genus Bos; species Bos mutus. The sequence continues at coordinate 49,903,778 of NC_091627.1, read as the reverse complement.
GACTGGCCCAAGTCATTTATTTTCTTTTTTCTTTTGTTTTTACATGACATAGAGCATTATTAAAAAAAAAAAAAAGACTGTGAGATTGGCTGTCCTGAGTTATCTCTGGGTGCCCAAGGGTCCACAGTTAGGCTATGCAAAGCGTGGTCCCATAAGAAGCAGATAGGAACCAGGCAATTTCAACTTACATACAGACAGAGCCTCTGGCAGTTCTGTGAGGCCAGGCTACACAATTCAAACACCCATCTATATGGTCACTCAGTTGTGTCCGACTCTTTGTGACCCTGTGGACTGTAGCCCACCATTCTTCTACCCAAGGAATTTTCCAGGCAAGAATACTAGAGGGGGGTGTAATTTCCTACTCCAGGGATTGAACCCATCTTTCCTGTATCTCCTACATTGACAAGCAGATTCTTTACCACTAATGCCACCTGGGAAACCCCCTGTCTGTATATATACATCTAATAGTAGATGCTTACTTGCTTACCCAGCAACTGAAGGCTCTTTGTCCTCTGATTTCCCATCATTCAGTTTGTTTCTAAGTTTTCTAAATATTTATTAAATGAGTGAATATATTTATTCTGTATTGGACAGAGGATACCTGCAGTTTGGTCAAATGAACTTATGATGGAACTAGATAATTCAAGATGAGAGATAGAGATGGTCTGAGCCCATAGATAGATTAGCTTGGTTGAGGGACTGATTCCAACCTTGAGAATTTAAAGATAAGTCTGGGTATATACAAAGCATAAGCCAAAAAGGAATGTGGTCATGGCTGAACTCAAGAACATCTCACTTGGGAATAAGTGAAGGCTTTGGAAGAAGGTCTAAGTTGAGTTGTTCACTGTTGCAGATAAAAAGGAAGTGGAAGTTTTGTGACTTGATATGTAGTTGTGTTTACTTGGTAGACAGGGAAACCATATACTAACAGATGTTGAAACAAGTGGCCAAGACAAGAAAGAAAAATGAAAGTTGAAAATAGCCAAATAGAATGAGCATTTACTGTGTGTCAGGTACTGTTATGAGCTCTTCTCATATTAACTCATTCAATACACAAAAAAGGCACTTTTGATTATAATTTCTCTTTTATATTCATAATTTTTAAAATGAGGAAACTAAGTAAGAGAAGATAGGATACTTGTCCAAAATAATACATCCAGAAAGTGAGAGTGAGGAAATTTAGAATCAGAACTTCTGCTCTTACCTGCTACCCTAAACTTTCTCCTAAAGCTTCTTATTAGGTAAGTTCCACAAACATGTGTTTTGATAAAAATTACTCAAGAGGTTTTGGTTTCAAAGGGATCCTGTCTTTGGGCTGGAGGTATGGCAATAGAACTTTCGTTGGAGACTAGAACAGCCTGACTGACATTCACAATCACCTTGTTTGTTACAAAGTCCAGTTATGCTATTCTTTTGAGCCATCTATTGTATTTTCAATCAGTCCTCTAGAAATTCATTATAGTCATGTTGCCATGGTAGGAAAAAAATATATATAAATGGAATATTATTCTTTTAAGATAATTATTTTCTCTTGTAACTCATGTTTGTTCTGGCTGCTTTTGCCAATAACCAAAGTGATGAGTCTTCAAATCATCCTAAAATGAGTATATTTTTCAAGATCAGTCATGTGTTTTCATTATTATTAGATAAGACTGGTTGATTCCCTAATGTAGGGGTTGACAATTTAATTTACCTCTAACCTTCTAGATTCTTTTGACTTGTCTAATAATTAAATCAGGTTAGAAAAAAATGTTCTTCAGTCACTCTGTCTATCAGATCTAATCGCTTGAATTGACTTGTCACTTCCACTGTACAATTGTAAGGGATTTGATTTAGGTCATACCTGAATGATCTAGTGGTTTTCCCTACTTTCTTCAATTTAAGTCTGAATTTGGACATAAGGATTTCATGATCAGAGCCGCAGTCAGCTCCTGGTATTTTTGCTGACTGTATAGAGCTTCTCCAAATTTGGCTGCAAAGAATGTAATCAATCTGATTTCGATGTTGACCATCTGGTGATGTCCATGTGTAGAGTCTTCTCTTGTGTTGTTGAAAGAGGGTGTTTGCAATGACCAGTGCATTGTCTTGGCAAAACTTGTTAGCCCTTGACCCGCTTTGTTTTGTACTTCAAGGACAAATTTGCCTATTACTCCAGGTATCTCTTGACTTTCACTTTTGCATTCCAGTCTCCTATAATGAAAAGGGCATCCTTTTTTGGGTGTTAGAAGGTCTTTTAGGTCTTCATAGAAGCATTCAACTTCAGCTTCTTCAGCATTAATGGTTGGGGCATAGACTTAGATTACTGTAATATTGAATGGTTTGCCTTGGAAATGAACAGAGACCAATGTCATTTTTGAGATTGCATTCAAGTTCTGCATTTTGGACTCTCTTGTTTACTATGATGGCTACTCCATTTCTTCTAAGGTGTTCTTGCCCACAGTAGTAGATATAATTGTCATCTGAGTTAAATTCACCCATTCCAGTCCATTTTAGTTCACTGATTCCTAAAATGTCTTGCCATCTCCTGTTTGACTACTTCCAGTTTGCCTTGATTCATGGATCTAACTTTCCAGGTTCCTATGCAATATTGCTCTTTACAGCATCAGACTTTGCTTATACCACCAGTCCCATCCACAACTGGGTATTGTTTTTGCTTTGGTTCCATCCTTTCATTCTTTCTGGAGTTATTTCTCCACTGATCACCAGTAGCATATTTGGAACCTACCAACCTGGGGACTTCATCTTTCTGTGTCCTATCTTTTTGCCTTTTCATACTGTTTCATGTTCTCGAGGCAAGAACACTGAAGTGGTTTGCCATTCCCTTCTCCGGTGGACCACATTTTGTCAGAACTCTTCACTATGACCCATCCATCTTTGGTGGCTCTACTTGACCTGCCTCCTGAGAAATCTGTATGCAGGTCAAGAAGCAATAGTTAGAACTGGACATGGAACAATAAACTGATTCCAAATCAGAAAAGGAGTACATCAAGGTTGTATATTGTCACCCTGCTTATTTAACTTATATGCAGAGTACATCATGAGAAATGCGGTTGGATAAAGCACAAGCTGGAATCAAGGTTGCTGGGAGAAATATCAATAACCTCGGATATGCAGATGATACCACCCTTATGGCAGAAAGTAAAGAAGAACTAAAGAGCCTCTTGATAAAAGTGAAAGAGGAGAGTGAAAAAATTGGCTTAAAGCTCAACATTCAGAAAACTAAGATCATCGCATCTGGTCCCATCACTTTGTGGCAAATAGAAGGGGCAACAATGGAAACAGTGACAGACTTTATTTTCCTGGGCTCCAAAATCACTGCAGATGGTGATTGCAACCATGAAATTAAAAGATGCTTGCTCCTTGGAAGAAAAGTTATGAAGAACCTAGACAGCATATTAAGAAGCAGAGACATTACTTTGCCAACAAAGATCCATCTAGTCAAAGCTATGGTTTTTACAGTAGTCATGTATGGTTGTGAGAGTTGGACTATAAAGAAAGCTGAGCACTGAAGAATTGATGCTTTTGAACTGTGGTATTGGAGAAGACTCTTGAGTGTCCCTTGGATTTCAAGGAGAGCCAACCAGTCCATCTTAAAGGAAATCAATAGTCAATATTCTTTGGAAGTACTGATGCTGAAGCTGAAACTCCAATACTCTGGCCACCTGATATGAAGAACTGACTCATTGGAAAAGACCCTGATGCAAGGAAAGATTGAAGGCAGGAGGAGAAGGGGATGACAGAGGATGAGATGTTTGGATGGCATCATTGACTTGATGGACATGAGTTTGAGTAAGTTTGGGAGTTGGTGATGGACAGGGAGGCCTGGTATGCTAGAGTCCATGGGGTCGCAAAGAGTCAGATAAGACTGAGCGACTGAACAGAACAGAGAAACATATACAGGAAACACATATAGACATGAAAAGGTCCTGGACTGACTGGCAATTGAGACTGAGCACTGTCCTGAGGTAGGGAGGAGAGAATAGGGCTCTAGGACCTCAGAGAGGAGAAAGATCATTCACAGGAAAATGGGGAGAGCAAATACTTGGTACACACATGTTTGTCATGCCCTGCAGAGACGATGGGACACAGAGAGGAATTTGAACAAAACAGGCCTTGCCAAGGTCTGTCTAGCACAATACACAGATTGATACCATACTTTTTGTGATCTTTGGTGATAACTATTTTCCTGGACCAAGGCCTCTATTTAAAGTATTTTAAGCAGTTAACAGGGAGGTAAAATCCTTTCTTAAGTCATGTGGGCCTTGATTGTTTTCAATCCAAAATAATCCACATGACAAGTGGCACACTTTAGGGATGCTCATTCTGAACCTCTTCACTAATTTCCTCAGTGACAGGACTAATATCAGGAGGAAGCTGAATTATTAAGTCCATTCTCTTTATTGTAAAGTAGCAAAGCTCACAGTAGCTTTTCTGTGAAGTTCATTATTTCACTAATAAAATGATAACCTGCCTCACTTTCCAATCATGTTTCTCTTATGATAGAATGACAATCTCAGATCAATTTTACTGGATCAATGTAATAATAAGAATCAACAATTACATAATTATGCAATACTTACAGTATGCTAGACACTGTGATATTCATTCTCCAAATTTCTAAATAATATTTTGGGGTAGATTTTAATAGCTATCTTTTAGATGATAAAATGGCCTTAGAGTATAACCTACCCAAAGTCACAGGAGGCTTAAACAATGAAACTGAGATGTATTCTCAGGTACCTATGGCTCCAAATTCTTTGATCTTTATTAAACTGCTTTCTCCTACTTATTTATTGATGTGACAATGATTTGTAATAACAAGACATAAAAAACCTAAAAAGATTGCTTAATTTCATCTCTAAAAGAGTTTCAACAATAAACAGGGTTCAAATACAATTAGTAAGTTCTGGCTCCACTGTCCTTGGTTCTGTGGTTTAATATTTGTATTGGAGTGCAGTTATTATGTGGAGAAACTTGCCAAAGCCTTTTGCTGAAATCACAGAGATACTATCAGTGTGAAATACTCAAATATTTGCAATATATTTTCTTCTTTTCCTTGGATAAAATGTTGTCATAAAACATCAAAATGCCATCCTAAGGATAGAAAACAACCCAAAGAGGGATCACTGAATGTGTTATAGTCTTAAACATCTCAAGCCTAATCCAGTGATGAGTGATAAACAACATTTTTCTCTCCTTTGAGATCTGAAAGAGTTAATTGCTTTTCAAACAGGGTACAGTTTACTCCTATGGAGCAGAGTGATTAGATGACTGGATTTTAGAAGGCTTTATGCTTGAAATACTTGAATACGATGCAATTTTATCTTCCTTTTACAAATGTAATTTTTTTCCTCTTTTTTTATTTCTCTCCTTAAACATGAATGATAGGCTATTAAAGGTTTTCTTTAGGGGAAGATATTTTTGACTTGCATTGCTGTGGTAACTTGATCTAATCAACAAAATGCCAAGTTGATAACCACTCTCATTTCCTTGCCATAGAATATAAGAGGAATAAATCCAAAAGAGTGAAACATAATAGTATGCTTCCAGATCCTTCATCAGTCATGCAGATATTTTAAATAGTGTATAGTAGTATCTCCCATTGGTGGCAAGAATCAATAACATGACTGTGTGTGTACAATATTTTGGTAGATGTTTATGCAACCTACCTTTAGATAGTCTTTGCCCTTTGACTTTTTAAATTACTCATTAGACTATCATTCTTCTGGGCTAAGAATTTATTATTTTTAGAAATTTAAATCAGAATGTCAATAAGATATCTGCACTCTCATTTTCATTGTAGAATTATTCACAACAACCAAGATATAGAAATAACCTAATACCCCTTCTATTGAGGAATAAATAGATAAGAGAATATAGTCTATACATACAATGGAATACTATCCAGTGTTAAAAAGGAAGCAAATCCTGCCATTTGCAACAACATGGATGGACCTAGAGGACATTATGCAAAGTGAAATAAGCCTGGCATAGAAAGACAAACATTTTGTGATCACATTATATGTGGAATCTGAAACAGTCAATCTTAGAAGCAGAGAGTATGATGATATTGCCAGGGACAAGAAGGAAAGACAAATCAAGAAGTCATAGTCAAAGGGTATAAAGTTTCAGTTATGGCAGATAAATGAGTTCTGGAGATGTACTATACATCATGGTGCCTTTTAACAATACTGTGTTGCATATTTAAATTTTAAGTAAGGTGGATTTAATGTTAATTGCCCTAACCACACACACCAAAATAAATGATAATAATAATAATAAAGAGGATGGGAGGAAACTTTTGGAGATAGTTGTCATGTTTATGGCCTTGATGCTAATGGTGTTTTCACAGGTGTATCAATTCAGTTCAGTTCAGTCACTCAGTTATGTCTGACTATTTGCGACCCCATGGACTGTAGCACTCCAGGCTTCCCTATCCATCACCAACTCCTGGAGCTTGCTCAGACTTAGGTCCATTGAGCTGGTGATGCCATCCAACCATCTCATCCTCTGTCGTCCCCTTCTCCTCCTGCCTTCTTTCAATCTTTCCTAGCCACAGGATCTTTTCCAATGAGTCAGTTCTTTGCATCAGGTGGCCAGTGTATTGGAGTTTCAGCTTCAGCATCAGTCCTTCAAGTGAATATTCAGGACTGATTTCCTTGAGGATTGACTGGCTGGATCTCTTTGCAGTCCAAGGGATGCTCAAGAGTCTTCTCCAACACCACAGTTCAAAAGCATCAGTTCTTCTGTGCTCAGCTTTCTGTATAGTCCAACTCTCACATCCATATATGACCACTGGAAAAACCAAAGCTTTGACTAGACAGACCTTTGTTGGCAAAGTAATGTCTCTGCTTCTTAATATGCTGTTTACGTTAGTAATAGCTTTTCTTTTTTTTTTTTTCATTTCTTTTTTTAAAATTTTTTTAACTTTACAATATTTTATTGGTTTTGCCATATATTAACATGAATCCACCACAGGTATACACGTGTTCCCCATCCTGAACCCTCCTCCCTCCTCCCTCCCCATACCATCCCTCTGGGTCGTCCCAGTGCACCAGCCCTAAACATCCAGTATCGTGCATCGAACCTGGACTGGCGACTCATTTCATATATGATATTATACATGTTTCAATGCCATTCTCCCAAATCATCCCACCCTCTCCCTGCCCCACAGAGTCCAAAAGACTGTTCTATACATTAGTGTCTCTTTTGCTGTCTCGTATACAGGGTTATTGTTACCATCTTTCTAAATTCCATATATCAGGTGTATACATATCCCCAAACTTATTGATTTGCATTCATTAAGTATATACAAGCTTTTATATGTCAATCATACTTTAGAAAAGCTGTTTTTAAAAATACAATGTATTACTTTTATAAAACCTCATTTCTGTGTGAGAGAGTTTGGAATCCCCAAATCCTGAATAGCATGTTCCTTAGTGTGAATTTATTTAGATGGACAATGTGAGTGTGTGTACATACTAATTCTCTTCAGTCATGTCTGACACTTTGTGACGCCATGGACTGTAGCCTGCCAGGCTCCTCTGTTTATGTGATTCTCCAGGCAAGAATACTGGAATCGGTTGCCATGCACTCCTCGAGGGGATCTACCCTACCCAGAGATGAAACACATGTTTCTTAAGTTGCCTGCATTGACAGGCAGGTTCCTTACCACTAGTGCTACCTGGGAAGCCCTAAGACTTTTCCTATCACATGACACAAAGCAAGTGTTCAATATATACTTGTTGAAGAAATGAATGTTAGGGACTTTCTGGCCATCTAGACAGCCTGGGAAAAGGCAAATAGAAGAGAGGCCCAAGGGCTCTGCCTAGGTGGAAATGGGGTGTGTGTAGTGGGGGTGTGTGTGTGTATATGCGTGCTCATTTCTCAGTCATTTCTTACTCTTTTTCACCTCATGGGCTGTAGCCTGCCAGGCTCCTCTGTCCATGGAATTTTCCAGGCAAGAGTATCAAAGTGCATTGCCATTTCCTCCTCCAGGGGATCTTCCTGAGAGAGCAATTGAACCCACATCTATTGTGTCTCCAGTATTGGTAGGTGGATTCTTTACCGCTGCACTGCCTAGTTGAAATGTTGCCTGCATTTAATTCTATTTCTTATAATCATTCTAAGGACACAACTCTCCTAACAGTTAAGAGAAACAGATAGGAGTAATCCCAGCAATATTTCAGTTAGATAAGGACAGACTGGATACATGGAGCTAAGGACAGAGCCGAAGTTATGGAAAGAGTGACCCCCAGACCACCAAATTATAATTAAAAGAAAATTGTACCAGATTAGTTAAAAAGAAAGGAAGAGACTATTCAAAATAAATAGTAATTAAGATTATTTCAATAGCAGAGAAAATTTAACTCAATTCTGCTGAACCAAAAGAAGTGAGTATCTTTAAATGCTGGGGCAAGTTAAAGGAAAAGTGCTGGGGGACATTCACAGGAAGATTGGTCAGTGGGAATAGGCCTCTGTGTTTGTAAATTGTCCCTCGTTAAAGTCCAGTTCCCACCCTCCCTCAGAACCCTAGCTTTCTTGAGGATTTAATTTAAAAGGGATGACCAGGAGTTTGAGAATGACATTGCCTGGATTGTAAATTTATGAATCTTCAAGGATTTATATCTCAAAGGGGCAAAAGAATGAATTTAAAATTACAAGTTGCCTAAAGTCAATGTTTTAAAGAAAGAGAAATCAGGGACCTATAGTCAGGAACAGCCTACCTAACATTTAGTCAAACTGAAGGTAACTTAAGGTCATCTTGGTTTCCTTCTTTCCTTCTTTCCTTTTAAAGTTATCTTTCAATACCCAAAATATAAGAAAGAGAAGTTTTACTACCAAACCAGAGAGGAATGGGCACCATAGTGGGTCCACAGACAGTGTTGGTCCTTGAATTGCTGTTCTCCTTCACTGCCTGGTAGGAATCTCTTTACATTTAATAGACATGGCCGTAGAGGCCCCATGATCTGCTTCTATGGAACCTGTGCTTGAGCAAGGGCCTTAACTCATTGTTACTGAAAATAATAAATTTGGTTTACAGGTAAAAAAATTATTATTAACTAATCTCTCTTGCCCTTCTTTTCTCACTACCACCAACTGAGACAGGAAGACAGGACTGTAGCCATCTTGGACAAGGATGGGGAACAACCTTCAGCAAACCAGCCTAACAAGCCCAGTAAAGCAAAGCGCATAAAGGCCTGGGCGTCTGAGACAATAACCAAGGATTTGCAGGAGTAAAAACGTAGCCCTATCTTAATTTCACCAATGTATGTTCATCATTTCCAAAGGACAAAAGTGTGACTGTATAACAGAATCACCAACCTCCACTTTCCTGAAAGATATAAGTGCCTGACACACATTCCTAACTTGCTTTTGTAGGAAGCAGACCCTCCCCACCCACACACAGGATGAAAACTGCTGACAAAGCATGTAGACCCCAGATCAGTTAAAGCCAGGAGGTTGATGATGCTTAAAACTTCACCTTGATGTCAACAAATATGAGAACTGAGCACAAGCTGATCAGGTACCCTGTGATCCTCTCCCTCACACTGCCTTGAAAACCACTTCTCTGAAATTCTCAGGGAGCTGGCACTCATTCTTGCCTTCTCCTTTGTGTATAAGCTATTCTATCAATAAAAAGCTCTGCTTGCTCTAGAGTCTTGTGGGATAGATACTCCTTTCTATGGTATTGCTGTCCAAGAATCTGGAGAGGATCTGGTAATACAACTAGCCTTCCACAACACATGCCTACTCATTATCACTTCCCCTCCTGCCTTGAAATGTACAAAGTTTCTCTCACAGTTTGGACAAATTCTCCTCCCTGGGTATCAACAGCCTTTATTCATTCCTAGGTTTGAAACAGATAGGGCAGCTCTCTTCACTGGTAACCCCAATTGATTCTTATGCTGCTGTTTCTGCCACTTGTAATTAGTTCTCCTTGAAATGAAAATATGTGTTATATAAACAGCTAAAATTCAAGGGCTCAGATAAAAGTGTGTGTCTGTGCATGTACACCAGGGGGGATTCAAAGAGAGAGACTGAGAGAGAGAGTGAGAGAGAGAGAGAAGGGATGTAGGAGCACAGCAGCAGGCTTAAGCTGCTTGTATGCATATGGCAAATGTAATACAAGGGCAGAAGGATCAAAACCACATTATCGGTTCAGTTCAGTTCAGTTCAGTCATTCAGTCTTGTCTGACTCTTTGCAACCCCATCAATTGCAGCATGCCAGGCCTCCCTGTCCATCACCAACTTCCGGAGTTCACTCAAACTCACGTCCATCGAGTCGGTGATGCCATCCAGCCATCTCAGCCTCTGTCGTCCCCTTCTCCTCCTGCCCCCAGTCCCTCCCAGCATCAGTATTTTCCAATGAGTCAACTCTTCGCATGAGGTGGCCAAAGTATTGGAGTTTCAGCTTTAGCATCTGTCCTTCCAAAGAACACCCAGGACTGATCTCCTTTAGAATGGACTGGTTGTACTCCTTGCAGTCCAAGGGACTCTCAAGAGTCTTCTCCAACACCACAGTTCAAAAGCATCAATTCTTTGGTGTTCAGCTTTCTTCACAGTCCAACTCTCACATCCATACATGACCACTGGAAAAACCATAGCCTTGACTAGACAGACCTTTGTTGGCAAAGTAATGTCTCTGCTTTTGAATATGCCATCTAGCTTGGTAACGGTGTTTTATTTGGTCCTTGGGAGTGAAAATGAAGAAACTTGCACAGTAGCAAGCTATATTTTTCTGACTCTTTATTTTTATCAGATATTGCCGAAACTTTCAAAGTCCCATCCCCCCTCTCCTCTGCCTCCCAGTCCTCTTTAAGAGAGAACTTTTTTTCTTTGCCTTCACTCTTTTATCTTGGCTCCTGCTGTTGTGGGAACTGGGTGTGCTGGGCCTCCACCTTTCTCCTCCTGGGAGCTAGGTTCCATACTGGCTGATGCTGAGGCACTTCAGCCATCTGTGTATCAAAGCTGAGTATTAACAAGGCTCTCCACTGAGGACTGAATCCCCTGTGCCATTGCTCCAGTTTATACTTTCTCATGTTTATTTCCTCTAAAGGACTTCTGCATCATTTCATTATTTTGGAGTTGTAGCTTCTTCCTTTCCAGAACCAGATCCTAGCCCATGGGGCTGGACCACAGCAAAATTCTGAGTGAAACATTCCATGCTGTCATATGAACCGCCTCTCTCCTCAAGCAGTTTGTGGGGAGCTTTTTGAGGATGACTTTGTATTAGGAGTCTTCTGTATCTTTCATGCACATATATTCCAAGCAGAGATTCTTGCAACAGTCTTTTAGCAAGGAAGCTGGTTAACACTCTAGATAAGATTCCAAAGACATTCATATCCTGAATTTTTCTGCCTTCCTGGTGGCTCAGAGAGTAAAGCGTCTGTCTGCAATGCAGGAGACCAGAGTTCGATCCCTGGCTTGGGAAGATATCCTGGAGAAGGAAATGGCAGCCTACTCCAGTACTCTTGCCTGAAAAATCCCATGGATGGAGGAGCCTGGTTGGCTATAGTCCATGGGGTCGCAAAGAGTCAGACATGACTGAGCGACTTCACTTTCACTTTCATAGTCAGGTTAACAGACATAGGATTCTATATGTCTCTGCTCTCATCACAACTTAACAGCTATTGTTGATGATGAGATTCACAATGAAGGCAGGAAGGGATCAGGTCATGTGGTTAAAATGTTGTTTCTGGTTGTCCTATATCACTCAGGGGTGTAGGGAGCAGAAGAAAGTTTGAGGGTACCTCCATTCTAATGTGTCTGTTCCTGAAATTTTAGAATCAATTAGAGTGATTTTATCACTAAATATTACAGGTTTTCAAATTCTTAAGAATTTATTAGAAAAAATTATTAGAACAAATCAATAAATTCTTCAGAATATAAAACATACTGGGCAAAATTATAATCAAATATTAATAGCGATAGGGCAGTAAATGATAACCTCCTTCCTGGAAGTGTATTTTGATGGAAGGATGTAGGAAATGGAAAACAAATTTATGTTATTGTTATTGACAGCAAGATATTCACATTTTTTTTCACATTTAAATAAATTGTAATCTCCTATCTTGTATCTCAGTAGAAATATGTGCCAGGACTTTTTCTTCAAGAGATGTTCAATTAGTTTCCTATTATTGTTGCAATAAATTATCACACATTTAATAGCTTAAAACGACACAAATTTATTATTTTAGAGTTCTGAAGTTCAGAAGGCTAAAAAAGATTAGCAAAGTTCTTTGGAGACTTCAGGCAAAAACCCTTTCCTAGCTTTTCCCAGGTGGCTCATGGCCCCGTATCACTCCAACCAAGTCATCACATCTTCTTTGACTCTGACCCTCTTGCTTCCCTCTTATAAGATTCCTTGTTATTACTCTGAGCCCACCCTTATAATCTCCTGAAATTATGATCCTTGTCTCCTGAGAAACCTGTATGCAAGTCAAGAAGCAACAGTTAGAACCAGACATGGAACAATAGATTGGTTCCAGATTGGGAAGGGAGTATGTCAAGGCTGTATATTGTCACTTGCTTATTTAACCTATATGCAGAGTACACATGCAAAATGCCAGGCTGGGTGAATCACAAGCTGGAGTCAAGATTGGCAGGATAAATATCAACAACTTCAGATAAGCAGACAATACCACTCTAAAGGCAGAAATCAAAGAGGAACTACAGAGTCTCTTGATGAGGGTGAAAGGGGAGAGTAAAAAAGCTGGCTTTAAACTCAGCATTCAAAAACTAATATAATGGCATCTGTTCCCATCACTTCATGGCAAATAGATGGAGAAAAACTGGAAACAGTGACCAATTTTATTTTTTTGGGCTCCAAAATCACCGTGGATGGTGAAAGCAGCCATGAAATTAAAAGATGCTTGCTCCTTGGAAGAAAAGCTATGACAAATCTAGACAATGTATTAAAAAGCAGACATCAGTTTTCTAAAAAGAAGCCTGTATAGTCAAAACTGATCTTTCCAGTAGTCATGTATGGATGTGAGAGTTGGAGACTGAGCACTGAAGAAATGATGCTTTCAAACCTGTGGTTCTGGAGAAGACTCTTGAGAGTCCCTTGGGCTGCAAGGAGATCAAGCCAGTTAATCTTAAAGGAAATCGACCCTGAATTTTGTCTTTTAAAAAATATCTATTTATTTATTTTTGGCTGCACTGGGTATTGGTTTCTGCTCTCAGGATTTCACTAGTTGCAGTGATGGAGACTACTCTCTAATTGTGATGCACAGGCTTCTCATTGAGGTAGTTTCTCTTTTTGTGGAGAACAGGCTCTAGGGTGCAAGGGCTCGGAAGTTGTGGCACATTGGCTTTGTTGCCATGTGGCATGTGGAATCTTCCTGGACCAGGAATAAAACCTGTGTTCCCTGCATTGCAAAGAAGATTCTTAACCACTGGACCACCAGGGAAGCCTCAACCCTGAATTTTCACTGGAAGGACTGATGCTAGAAGATGAAGCTCTAATACTTTGGCTGTCTGATGTGAAGAGTTGACTTATTGAAAAAGACCCTGATGTGATGCTGGGAAAGATTGAGGACAGGAGGAGAAGGGTGTAACAGAATTAGATGGTAGGATAGCATCATCAACTCAATGGACATGAGTTTGAGGAAACTCCAGGATATATTGAAGGGAAGCCTGCCATTGCTACAATCCATAGGGTTACAGAGAGTCAAACATGACTTAGTGACTGAACGACACCAATGACCTTAATCAAATCTTCAAAGTCCCTTTAGCAATTTAAGACAACTTATCTACAGGCTCTGGGAATTAGGTTCTGAACCTTTTTTAGGAGGGAGAGGAGCATTTTTCTAACACAAACCTATGACGCAAGTGAGTCTAGAGTCAGACGGAATGTAATGAACTTATGTAACTGACAAATCCAAAGAAAGTATGTCATAACCAGAAATCTAGAATAGCTCACAGATTTAGTTTCTGCCACCATCTTTTGGTTCTGTCTTTATTGCTTTTTGACTCAACTTTACATAGAAGGATTACAGTGGTAGCTGCCATTGATCTCACATTCTAAGTCCAATTAGAAAAGTGAGTTTTCTTCCCAGGATCTCTAACAATATCTTGTCTTGTTTCATTGGCTGTGATTGCGTCATGTGCCTTTCTCTGAACTAGCTCTCCTGTCCAGATGAAGATTTTCTTTATTTGTCCTCAATTGCCTCATATTTAAGAGAAGCATAATACTCTAGGTTGGATACCCATGGACAAATGAAACCATTCACTTCAGTTTGGTGCTTGAAGCCATGTGCTGGGACTTGAACTTGACCAAAATCCATGGTCTTACAACTATGGTCACACATCTGGTTTTAGTAGTTAATGAAGCTCATGTTCTTTATGACAGAAAGAATTCAGTGAGAGATAAAGTGATAGACAAGAATTTGATTTATTTATTTTTTTAAAAATTTTTATTATTATTATTATTTTTTTACTTTACAATATTGTATTGGTTTTGCCATACATCAACATGCATCTGACACAGGTGTACACGTGTTCCCCATCCTGAACCCCCCTCCCACCTCTCTCCCCATACCATCCCTCTGGGTCATTCCAGTGCACCATCCCCAAGCTTCCTGTATCCTGCATCGAACCTGGACTGGCGATTCGTTTCTTACATGATATTATACATGTTTTAATGCCATTCTCCCAAATCATCCCCCCTCCTCCCTTTCCCACAAAGTCCAAAAGACTGTTCTATACGTCTGTGTCTCTTTTGCTGTCTCGCATACAGGGTTGTCATTACCATCTTTCTAAATTCCATATATGTGCGTTAGTATACTGTATTGGTGTTTTTCTTTCTGGCTTACTTCACTCTGTATAATAGGCTCCAGTTTCATCTACCTCATTAGAACTGATTCAAATGTATTCTTTTTAATGGCTGAGTAACACTCCATTGTGTATATGTACCACAGCTTTCTTATCCATTCATCTGCTGATGGACATCTAGGTTGCTTCCATGTCCTGGCTATTATAAACAGTGCTGCGATGAACATTGGGGTACACGTGTCTCTTTCAATTCTGGTTTCCTTGGTGTGTATGCCCAGCAGTGGGATTGCTGGGTCATATGGCAGTTCTATCTCCAGTTTTTTAAGGAATCTCCACACTGTTCTCTAGAGGATACTTGTAAGAGTGGCAAGTGGGCATGCAAAGGAGCTGTGCCCCAAGGATTTAGTGGGTTACAATTTTATAGTAAAAGGAAAGTTCAGGAGAGGAAAAGTTACCCTTCTTTGAGTAGATGTCAGGCTTACATCACTTTTCTTTCACCTATATCTAGTGCTTTTATTCATGGCTTTATAGTTAAGCATGTTTACTTTGTTCCATGATATTCTGATAGCTTTCTTGAGTGATCATTAACTTATACAGTGGCCTCCCAATTTTCTTAGGTTTCTCTATCTATGGTCTTCTACTTCCCAGGGAATTCAGTGGTAAAGAATCCACCAGCCAAGCAGGAGACACAGGTTTGATCCCTGGGTTGAGAAGATCCCCTGGAGAAGGAAATAGCAACCCACTCCAGTATTCTTGCCAGGAAAATCCCATGGCCAGAGAAGCCTGGTGGGCTACAATGCATGGGGTTGCAAAGAATTGGACATGACTTAGCGACTAAAACAACAGCAACTGTGACTTCTACAGTTACCTGTTTGACTATCCTGTGTGCTAGTGTGCTAAGTCGCTTCAGTCTCTTATGTCTCCTGAATTGGCAGGCTGGTACTTTACCACTATCACAACTTTTCTATCCCTTTCACAAGGGAGCCCAAAATCAAATAGCAAACAAACAAAAACACCAAAAAACACACTGTGACAGGGCAAGAGAGAGACTGTTGCCCTTGAACAAAGAACTCTGCATTCCCCTTTGCACTGGGATCTCACTGCTAAAGTCAATTCAGTCGTGTCCGATTCTTTGCAACCTTATGAACCATAGTCCACCAGGCTTCTCTGTCCATGGGATTCTCTAGGCTAGAATACTGGAGTGGGTTGCCATGCTCTCCCCAAGGGATCTTCCCAACCCAGGAATCAAACCTGAGTCTCCTGCATTGGTAGGTGGGTTCTTTACCACTAATGCCACCTGGGAAGCCCTCATATTGTGTAGCCAGGACAATTATATTTATAGAGATTATGTGAAAATGAAAAGAGTTAATAAAAATAAAGTACTGAGAATAGTGTTTGGCATTTAACCTTCAATAAATATTAATTATTGCTATTTATATTGTCATCATTAAAGCAAAAGTTTGATTGGAATTTTCACAGACCCCACTTGTTGGCATTATATAGGCTGCCTTTTTCCCCTTGGGTTGCTTTAAATAAAGGAACTCATTATAAATCTGAGAGAAGAGATTTAGATTGCAAAAGGAATTTTACTTTTTCTTCAATATCCAACTGTCAGGCCAGCTGTTTTAGTTGAGGCTACCAATGGGAAGCTACTTAATGAGGTTGCTTATGGTTTAATGATTTGTGTGGCATAAATTATTTGTCTTAATGTTATTCCTGGGGCAGTTTCCAATTGTTTCAGAGGATACACAGAAAAAAAAAAGTCACAAAACAAAAACAAAGCTAAAAACTACAGTGTGATTCCATATTCTCACAGCACCTGGTGAGAAATAATCTACGGCTTCAACTATAGTCCTATCATTTGTTTTATTTGGAATTCGTTCACAGCAAGACTCTTCCATGCTTATTTACTTATTGCATATATGCTAAAGATCCTGATAATTGCACACCCAACTCACAATTGATTTTCCTCAGAATCCTCATTACACCTCTCAAAGTTCTAGTAATGAGAAAGTTAGAATGAGCTTTAATAACCATTAGGGAGTCAAGCTTTCTTGGGGAAGTAATTTAACTATTTATAGAAACATGTTCAAGTGAATGATGCACAAATACAGTGTGATTATCAAGAGAGCTGGAGGTTACAGAGATGAGTGCATCACAGGAACACGGTGAAGAAAGCTTTTATGCTTTAACACGACAAATAAAATTAACTTGCTCTTCAGGACTTAAAACATGAATATTCCTTATGACAGCTGTTGTGTTCTAAGATATGTTATACTTGAACCAAAACATAAACTGGCCGAATGTTCGCCTGCATTCATTTTGTGGCAAATCATTGGCTTGGTAACCAAGAGATCAAAAGCATCATTTCTTCTGCACTCAACTTTCTTTATAGTCCAGTTCTCACATCCATACATGACTACAGGAAAAAACATAGCTTTGTCTATATGGACTTTTGTTGGTAAAGTAATGCCTCTGCTTTTTAATATGCTGTCTAGCTTGGTCATAGCTTTTCTTCCAAGGAGCATCTTTTAATTTCATGGCTGCAGTCACCATCTGTAGTGATTTTGGAGCCCAAGAAAATGAAGCCCGTCACTGTTTTCATTGTTTTTCCATATATTTGCCATGAAGTAATGGGACTGGATGCTATGATCTTAGGTACCAAATTACATGTTTGCAGCATTTCATCTTGTACTGATAATTATGTTGTAGTTATTTTGAAAGAAAAGAAATTCAGTTCATATATGGACCATATTATGTG
Source organism: Bos mutus (assembly GCF_027580195.1). Lineage (NCBI taxonomy): Eukaryota > Metazoa > Chordata > Mammalia > Artiodactyla > Bovidae > Bos > Bos mutus. The sequence goes on along the minus strand of NC_091627.1, from coordinate 49,886,239 downwards.
TTCTGATTATGTTTTATGTGTATTATTGACTCAAAATTTCTTTTCAAGTTTTCCTGAAGTATGCTTTATTCCTGACTAAGTTACAAGCTTTTTCTAGGCTAAAACAAATGAATATCATGTTTTCACTTACCTACTGTGGTAAATACAGCCCTGAAGACTATAGGTTAAAAAGAGCTTCATTGAAAAATACAAACTTTTATACAACATTGGTAAGATATTCTATCATCATTCTTCAGTGAAGGAAATAGAATGAGCTCTATTAGCATATGCCTGACATATCTTATTAAATTAGAATTCATTGCTTTCCTGAATGCCTTTAATTTTTTTGAACAATAATGATTTTCATATTCTCTGACAAGTAATGAGTTTTACCTCTTGCAAAATAAAAGCATTAAAATTCCCCTCATTTTAGCCTTTAGAAAATAAATTACTGAGCATCATTAACACTAATACTTTATAAAGAAGCCTAAGGCTCCTCAGAGAGAAGTTCTTTCCTTAATTATATTTTTTAGTTCAGTTCAGTCATTCAGTCGTGTCTGACTCTTTGTGACTCCATGCCTGCAGCACACCAGGCTTTCCTGTCCATCACCAACTCTGAGAGCTTGCTCAAAATCATGTCCATAAAGACAGTAATGCCATCCAGCCATCTCATCCTCTTTCATCCCCTTCTTCTCCTGCCTTCAGTCTTTCCCAGAATCAGGGTCTTTTCTATTGAGTCAGTTCTTCCCATCAGGTGGCCAAAGTATTGGATTTCAGCTTCAGCATCAGTCCTTCCAATGAATATTCAGGACTGATTTCCTTTGGGATTGACTAGATTGATCTTGCAATCCAAGGGACTCTCAAGAGTCTTTTCAACACCACAGTTCAAAAGCATCAGTTCTTCAGCACTCAAGGTTCTTTATGGTCCAGCTCTCACATCCACACATGACTACTGGAAAAACCATAGCTTTGTCTATATGGACCTTGTTGGTAAAGTAATGCCTCTGCTTTTTAACATGTTGTCTAGTTTGGTTATAGTTTTCCTTCCAAGGAGCAAGCATCTTTTATTTTCATGGCTGCAGTCACCATCTGCAGTGATTTTGGAGCCCAAGAAAATAAAGTCTGTCACTGTTTTCATTGTTCCCCATCTATTTGCCATGAAGTGATAGGACTGGATGCCATGATCTTAGATTTTTGAATGTTGAGTTTTAAGCCAGCTTTTTCATTCTCCTCTTTTACTTTCATCAAGAGGCTCTGTTCCTGTTCACTCAGTCAAATGTCCAAGAATGCCTGTTTACAAAGCAGAAAAATATTTTCTGTATTTCTTTTGACAGTGTAGCAGAATAATAAGTGCAAGTCCTTTTGGAGCCAGGAAGACCAGATTCCAACTCTGATGCTACCAGTTGTGAAACTTGGGCAAGTTATTTAGCCTCCCTAAGTCTCCTTATCTGTCAAGTGCAAGTAATCACATGAATACAATTTCCTGTATATATACAGATATATATGTATGTGTGCTGTGCTTAGTTGCTCAGTCGTGTCTGACTCTTTGTGATCCTATGGGCTGTAGCCTGCCAGGTTCCTCTTCTCCAGGCAAGAATACTAGAGTGGGTTGCCATGCCCTCCTCCAGGGGATCTTCCCAACCCAGATATTGAACCCAGGTCTCCGGCATTGTAGGTGGATTCTTTACCATATGAGCCACCAGTGAAGCCTCATATATGTGTACTATATGTGTGTGTGTGTGTGTGTGTGTGTGGATTGATGAAATAATGAAGGTAGTATCTACAACATAGCCCCAGTCATTATTACTGGTTCTTCCTAGTCACAGATAGGAGTGGATTGAGTTCAAAGCTTTACTTTCTGCATAAAGAAGGACAAATATGATACACCTTCAGTTAATTATTTTATAGATGCTAAGAAGTGAGGCAAGAAGGAAGTCACAGAAAGTATATTATGTTGTCTCTTAAAAAATATTTAATATTTATTTATTTATTATTTTTGGTCTCAATACAATGTTGGTGGGATCTTAGTTTCCTGACCAAGAGTCAAACTCAGGCCACTGCAATGAAAGAACCAATTCCTAACCACTAGTGGATCATGGAATTCCCTAAAAATATTTTAGATTATCAGAAAAACACCAGATAAAAGCATTTAACTTCTTTGAGTATGTGTGGATCCTGGGCCAATCACTTTATAATTTTTCTTCAATTGAAAAAAAAAAAATGTATGTGTGTGTTTTCTCCAAGGCTGGAAGGAAGAAGCTGAAGTGTTCTCAAAAGTGCTTGAAAAGATCCCTGGTGAAGATCTTTTCTGTCTTCATCACTGATCTCCCTGTCAATCTTTCTTTATCATCTAGGTTACTGTGGGCAGAAACACGTGTCCATGGTATCTTTAACTCTCCTACCATTTGTGCAGAAGAAGAGAGGGCATTTGATCTATTATATTTGGGCTTTAAGGTAAAGACACTTTGTGGATTAAGTGTTCTCTTTTAAGGAGCGATAATCTGCTGAGTAGATCTCTTTGCTAAGACAGAAAAAGGGTATAGCAGTTACTGTCCTTTCTCAGTTCCTCTGGTGGGGCCTGATCATCAAGGATTTGACTAGGGCTGAGAGGTTTAGTCAGAGAAGGCAATGGCACCCCAATCCAGTACTCTTGCCTGGAAAATCCCATGGACGGAGGAGCCTGGTAGGCTGCAGTCCATGGGGTCGCTAAGAGTCAGACACAACAGAGCGCCTTCACTTTCACTTTTCACTTTCATGCATTGGAGAAGGAAATGGCAACCCACTCCAGTGTTCTTGCCTGGAGAATCCCAGGGACAGGGGAGCCTGATGGGCTGCCGTCATGGGGTTGCACAGACTTGGACATGACTGAAGCGACTTATCAGCAGCAGCAGAGAGGTTTAGTGGAGCTTCCGTGGTGGCTCAGAGACTAAAGAAACTTCCTGCTATGCAGGAGACCTGGGTTCAATCCAATGGCAACCCACTCCAGTATTCTTGCCTGGAGAATCCCAAGGACAGAAGAGTCTGGCAGGCAACAGTTCATGGCATGGCAAAGAATTGGACACGACTTAGTGACAAAGCACAAGGGGTTTGGTGGGATTCTTGTAAACAAGCAGAACTCTATGTGGTCTCCCTGTGACGGACCCTCCCTCCATGTCCTCTGCCAGCGTTTTTTTTGTAGAAAAACTGTAGTCTCCCAGGCCTCCTCTGAGTCACAGAAGTCTGACTCAACAATTAACGACTGAAGAGACATGCACATTTAGTGATGAAAGTAGCAGCTGGGTCAGGAGAACTGGTAGCAATTTAAACAGTAATTGAGCCATGTGGCAAGCAGAGAATCTTTGGTTCCTCCCTGAAGTATATATTAATAGATAAACAGTATCTGATGCACATTTCCTGAGTAGTTTTATAACAAATGGAAGAAGTTAACTACTCAGTGACATGGGCATGGAGCCCAAGACAGTTGGAACCTGAGGATCCATGATGTTAACCCCTTTGACAGCGCTCTGTTACCTCACCATCAACCAGTCAGAGAATTGTGCACCAGCTGATCACAGATCCTGGGACTCCTCTCCCTCAACTGAAATTTAAAAATGTTTCCCTGAAACCCATTGGGGAGTTCAGGCTTTCTGAGCATTAGCTGCTCAGAACTCTTGTCTGGTATCTTGCAATAAACGCTGCACGTTCCTTCACCACAACCTGCCATCAGTAGATCAACTTTACTGTGTGCCAGAGACTGGACCTAAGTTTGGTTCAGTAACATTCTCAGTGCTAAAGCTGTGACAGTGCCCCACATTAGTTTTGCCTTCACTTTCTTTGGTTGATCACTGTGAATTTGACTTTTTTTTTTTTTTAAGATACTGGCAAGTAAAAGCCTGTTTCTCCTCCTTGTCAACTTCTAAGAAGCCACATGAGATTTCCTTAGAAAACATTTGATGATGCTTTATAGAACTTGTCCACCTTCTTTTCATTCCTTTCTCACATGTGCAGAATATAAGAGTTATTCTCAATTATATTTTCCATATCTTATATTCCATTCCTCTAGTCATACAGCAGTTCTCTTTGGAATATAAACATGAAAATAATATATTTTTCTTCCAGCTTCAAATTGGTTGTATCAATCATGTTCTTACTAATGTGATTTCTGACAATCTTTTCTTCTTTCATTTAGCTTCTTGCTGTACCTATCAATGAAGCCAAATATATTTTCATGGCTCTCTTCTTCAAATATTTTATGATTTGTATGAATTGTTGTTTAACCTCATTCCTTTTCCTTCTTGGTTATTGCACTTGAGATAGTGAATGACTTCTCACCCATTCTTTTTCTTCCATGGAGTCTTCTTAGCTTGATGATGATGATGATTTACCTTATTATTGTATGCTTCCTTAAGCTATTTATTTTTATTTGTATCTTTTCCTCTTTCATCACGGATAACTCAACAGTTGGCCTCATCTCTCCTTTATTATCTTTGACTTTCTTTAACATTCCTAAACCGCTCAATGACCAGAGTTATGGCAGTTTAAATTAAATGTGTCCAGATGGCTAGATTTGTCTTCCTTTCCACTTGTAAAAAGTTCTTTGGTTTATCTTAAATTGTAAAACACATTGGGTCACTGTGAAATTTTCAGAAAATATAAAAACACAAAGAAAATAAATATTGTATACTGTATCTCAGATTAAGCAATAATCCATTGAATTAGAGATTACTACATACTCTGAGACTGGCAAGTAGTAGGCACTTATTATTTACTTTTCATGTTCAGAAGTCTGGATTATTTTCAGTAAAAATAATGAAATGATTCTGCTAAATTTTTCAAGCTAATGTCTGGCTCTTTTTATGCTAATTACCAAAATTTGCAAGAACTCTGGGCTGATAGACTAATTATTGTTATTTCTAACTTCAATAGTTACTTTTCAAATTACAATAATATAAATTGATACTTCATGTGGTAATGTTCCTTCTATAAGCAAAATTCTCACATCAAAAGGTGATATCTTCAAGATCCAGCTGCTGAGATTCTTTCTTCATATCCTAGAAATAAATCTTTGGTGGCTCAGATGGTAAAGAATCTGCCTACAATACAGGAGATCTGGATATAATCCCTCACTTGGGAAGATCCCCTGGAGAAGCAAATGGCAATCCATTTCAGTATTCTTGTCTGGAGAATTCCATGGACAGAGGACACTGGCAGTCTACAGTCCATGGGGTCACAAAGAGTCAGACACAACTGAGCAACTAACACATACAAGAAGCCAGATAGTAAATATATTTAGCTTTGTGGGCCATACAGTCTCTGTCACAACTATTCAAATCTTCTTTTGTAGTTTGAAAGCAGTCATAGACAGTGCGTAAACACTGGACTTGGTTGTGTTGTAATAAAACTTTATTTACAAAAGCAGATTGTGGCCAGAGCTCTTCTGCAAGGTATAGTTTACTAGCCTGGAGAACCCTATTGCCATCATAATTTTGTTCAATTATGGGAATTATTTATTAAGCAACACTTGTATACCATGTATTGTGTTATTGTTCTTTACTGTATTATAAACTTGAATCTTTACAATAACTGTATTATGTAGGTATTAATATCCTGTTTTTGTTATTGAGAAAACTGAAGCACTAAAGCCTAAGGTAATAGTAAGTGGCAGACCTGCCCTCCAAACTGGATTTCTAGCCCAAATCTCCAAAGCCTGGACTTTGCTCTATGTTCCTAAAAAATGTTTGAGCCCCTTCACTACCTAAATGACTACTAGATGAACCACTAATATGTAATTTTAGCAGTAATGTCTTGTGAAAGAGGGAAGTTTCTTACTCTTTTGAAAGTATATTATGGAAGTTAAGACCCAGGCTGATAGACAATCTATTTCTCTGCAGTTTATAAAATATCTCTAAGTTATGAAAATAATGAAAGAATTTCTTTTATATTTTTATTATTTTTCTGGTTTTTGTGAACATCAGACAATGTATTCTCAAAAAGGCTAGAAGTAGAATCGGTAGCATACCTGGAAACAATTCAAAAATAGGTAATACCTTCATAAATTAAAATAGCTAAATTTACTTTACATGAAGTTAGCCTTAGGAAACTATTGACCTTCTTGAGGTAATGGGAGGCAGTGTGAGGAATTTAAAATTATTTTGATCTCTGGCTCCATCACATACTAGCAACATGGACAAGGGTAACTGTTTTAGCTGCCTGAGACATAAAATAAGGCTAATAGTAACAATCTTATAGGATTATGGTAAGGATGAAATGTCAAAACTGTTACATTACAGAGATACTATGTCAATGGTTAGATGTCCCTAAGTCTTCCAACCTTGCTGAAATCACCCTGTCTTCTAAAATTTAAGTAAAATGGCCCAAATCTGCCTGACATAAGAAGGGTCACTCACTTTTATCTTAGCAATACTATGGTTTATTTGTTGTTGCTGTTGTTATTGCTGTTGTTTTGGAAGCCTTATGTTGCTCTTCTGGAGAAGGGAATGGCAACCCACTCCAGTACTCTTGCCTGGAGAATCCCATGGACAGAGGAGCCTGGTGGGCTATAGTCCATTGGGTCGCAAAAAGTGGGACATGACTGAGCGATTAACACACACACACACACACACACACACACATACACACACACACATACACACAGGTTGCTCTTATTTATTTTTTGCACTCTATTATTTCTCATTCATGCTATTTTGTTGTTTTGGTATTGACCATCCTTCTGGCTACTATTTCCTTGTCTTTGTTTCGTATCAAGCTAGATGGAAACAGCCCAAGTTATGTGCCTTAAGCTTTACTAAGAGAAAAGGACCCCGGGGGCATCTCTCACCTGCCATCTTTCAAACTCTCCCAAGGCCATTCCTGATATTTTTCTAGGAAGAGAAATTCAGCTCACTCTTGCTGTCTCCTTCTACCTTATGCTCAGTGCTGGTCTCAGTTTCTGAATCCAAAACAGCTATTTTTTTTTTCCCACTACCTTTCCTAGAGAGGAATTTCCATTCTCCAAGCAGGCAAAAGTAACTGCAATCACGAACTAATACCCATCTCCCCTTTTTTTGTGAAAGATTAATGTAGAAGAGTAGCTTTTTCTGTGGCTTTTGGTTAGCAACAATTGAGGTTAAATGGGGCTACCATAGCCTTCTCTGGTGGCTGAGTGGTAAGGAATCCACCTGCAATGCAGGTGTTGTGAGATGCAGGTTCAATCCCTGGATCAGGAAGATCCCTGGAGGAAAGCATGGCAACCCACTGCAGTATTCTTCCCTAGAGAATCCCATGGACAGAGGAACCTGGAAGGCTATAGTCCACAGAGTCACAAAGAATTGGACATGACTTTTTTCAGCACATGCATCCAGGGCTACCATGGGGCTTCACAGATGATGCTAATGGTAAAGAACTTGCCTGCCAGTACAGGAGAGGTAAGAGACCTGAGTTTGATCCCTGAGTTGGGAAGATCCCCTGGAGGAGGGTGTAACAACCCACTCCAGTACTCTTGCCTGGAGGATCCCATGAACAGAGGAGACAGGCAGGCTACAGCCTATGAGGCTGCTAAGAATTAGACACGACTGAAGCAAGTTAGCATGCACAGAGGGCTACCATAAAATTTCTGTTAGCTAGAACGTTACTAACTTGTTCTTTCAAATAGATTTATGCATTCCATTTTTAAACCTTTGTCTTATTGGAGTATAGCACACACACAATGAATAGTAAAGAAAACAATAAACATACAGTTTATTTAATTATACTGAAATAACCTCCCTGGAATACATCACCCAAGCCAAGAAATAGACACTGGCATCTACCCAGAAGTCTTATCTGAAACCTGTGTCAATCACACTGCATCGCATCCACTGCAAAGAGGGCCACCGCCCAAATTTCAACAGTGCAGGTTTGGCTATTTTGCAATTCTCTGTAAGTAGAACCATATAGTAGGGATTCCTTTTGTATCTTATTTCTTTTCCTTACTATAGTATTTGTGAGATTTACTCATACTCATACTGTAGCTCTAATTCATGAATTTTAATTGTTATATATAATTTTATTGCATGAATACACCACTGTTTCTCTCTGCTCTGTGGATGCATATTTAAGTTGTTTCCACTATTTTGGCTATTGTGAATATGTTGCCCTGAATAGTATATTTATTGTTCACATATATTTGGGAATGACTGACTTTCACTTCACATACTCAGTTTTACGTCAAATGTTTGTACAACTCTAGTAAATACCGACACACTTTTTTCTTGGTCGCATACCCAAAGTTTTTTCCTCTTTAAAGACCTAAGCTTTGAAGGTCTGCCTTTGTGTTTTTGGCTTTATATCTCTCATATCCAATTACCAGCATTCAGTTCTGTCTTCTGCTATGAATTGACAACTCTCAACCACACAGCTAAGTTGGGCAACATTCCATTAAGCTGTGAGATCTAAAGCAACTTACCATTGCTAAATGAGTACGTTTAACTTGTTTGGAAGACTCTGTCATTTTACTTTCTAAAATTTAATTCCTAGGAAGTGGAGAACTATTGTCCTCTTCCATGAACTGAAATTTTTATCTTATTGGATACCCACAATTAAAGAAAATTTGCAAAATTGCATTCAGGCCTTATGTTATATTTTGCTTTCCTGCAGCTAATAAAGCAAAATCCATCCCCTGCATAGTGCATTCAATTGTGAAGAAGGTAGTTAGGGAGAAGGCAACAAGGCAACACACTGCTGTAGTCATAACCAAGGCATGATTTAGAGAATCTATATTAGAGGGAACCACAGGGAGTCAATTGCCATTTATCTGCCTCATACACATTTTAATTATATCACTAATTTTGACAATGATATGTCATCTAACCCTCTGCTAAGACACATTCTTTGTAAAATTAAAATTGTTCTCAAAGGAGCAGGTATACACATGGTGAGATGCAAGCACGAAGACATTCCTTATTTATTTAAAAGTAACTACTGAAATAAGATGATTCAGAAGTGTGTGTGTATACACATACACACACACACACACACACATATATATATACACTTTATTTTTAAACTAGCCAAAAAATTACTATGACTTTCAACATCAATAAAATCATAAATTCCAGGCTATTTTAAAAAACAAAATAGAAGAAAGCAAATTTTCATAGAATGTCTGTATGAAAATTACCTTCCCTAAAAAAAAAAAAAAAAAAGAAAATTACCTTCCCTATCTTCTGCTTAGCTTTTTCCCTAGGAAAAATTTTCAATTTCATCATGACATCTTTTCAAAAGGGTATTTCAAAAATTGAAAAATGCTTAGTTGAGATTAGGAAGGTGTTAGCTTATACAATCCAGTCAGAATAGGACCCACTGGTAGGGTCATTTCAAGACAAGATTTAGAGGAAGCAGTGTAAGTAGCTATCATGCTATCTGTGGGTAAAGAGCTCAAGCAGAAGAAACATAAAATGGAAAAAGCCATACAGAAAACTGTGGTCAGTCTATTCCAGAAAAATTAAGAAGGGCAGTGTGCTTGGGCAGAGAGAGCAAGAAAGTATACAATAAAATATGATATCAAGAGATTTAGTGGCAATGTCACAACTTTAGATTGTGTCCTGAAGTCAGTGGGAGATTTTAAAGACCGCAATGTGTGATTCTTATATTTGAAAGGTTCAATCTGACTGTGTGTGAAGAGTGGATCCAAAGGGACAATTAGTGGATGGAGGAGTGTTGTGAAAGAGGTTTTTCTGATAGTCCAGATAAGAGGTGATGGTAGCTTTGACTGTATTGGCATAATCTAAAGAACCCACTTAATGACTAAGTGGAAGAATGGAGATGCCATTTGTAGATGAAGCAGTGATTCTTATATTTGAAAGGTTCAATCTGACTGTGTGTGAAGAGTGGATCCAAAGGGACAATTAGTGGATGGAGAGTGTTGTGAAAGAGGTTTTTCTGATAGTCCAGATAAGAGGTGATGGTAGCTTTGACTGTATTGGCATAATCTAAAGAACCCACTTAATGACTAAGTGGAAGAATGGAGATGCCATTTGTAGATGAAGCAGCAATTATTGTCTTTATGGTTGCTAGTTGTAGCTTGGTGGACTCATCATGTAAGGAGAACCAAACTTAGAATCATCCTGCTACCCTAGGCACTAACTAGTCTAGGAAATGGGACAGCCTCTCAGAGGAAAGATTGCATCCTGGTAGAAAAATTGCTTAACCTGTGTTGCTGCCTGTCAGGCTCAGGGGGCTGGGGGGTATCAGATGGATTGGGTCACAAACTTATTCACTACAGTATGTAGATGAATTTATCAAATAAGGATAGGGACCAGATGTACATTTGATTTAAATACTTTTTTCTTTCCTCTAGAAATCAAGAGAATGGAAGAGGCAGTCCATTGTAACATAGAATGGAAGTAGGAGTGTCTCCTTTTATTATTATATTCTAATTTTTGTACCTTTGGGTCCTGCTGGCTTGGCTACTTCAGTTCAGTTCAGTTCAGTCACTCAGTCATGTCCGACTCTTTGTGACCCCATGAACCACAGCATGACAGGCTTCCCTGTCCATCACAAACTCCTGGAATCCACCCAAACCCATGTCCATTGAGTCAGTGATGCCATCCAACCATCTCATCCTCTGTCGTCCCCTTCTGTTCCTGCCCTCAATCTTTCCCAGCATCAGGGTCTTTTCAAATGAGTCAGCTCTTTGCATAAGGTGGCCAAAGTATTGGAGTTTCAACTTCAACATCAGTCCTTCCAATGAACACCCAGGACTGATCTCCTTTAGGATGGACTGGGTGGATCTCCTTGCAGTCCTAGGGACTCTCAAGAGTCTTCTCCACCATCATAGTTCAAAAGGATCAATTCTTTGGCACTCAGCTTTCTTTATAGTTCAACTCTCACATCCATACATGACCACTGGAAAAACCATAGCCTTCACTAAATGGACCTTTGTTGGCAAAGTAATGTCTCTGCTTTTGAATATGCTATCTAGGTTGGTCATAACTTTCCTTCCAAGGAGTAAGCGTCTTTTAATTTCATGGCTGCAATCACTATCTGCAGTGATTTTGGAGCCCCCCAAAATAAAGTCAGCCACTGTTTCCACTATTTACCCATCTATTTGCCATGAAGTGATGGGACTGAAAGGTTGTTGCTGACACACGAAAAGATGCCAGGATTCTTGGCCTCCCGAGGAGAAGAATTCAATCTGGGACCAGAGACGAGGCTTGATCACTCAGAGCTTTGTGTAATAAAGTTTTATTAAGGTATAAAGGAGATAGAGAAAGCTTCTGGCATAGGCATTAGAAGGGGGAAGAAAGAGTACCCCCTTGCTAATGTTAGCAATGGAGTTATTTATATACTCTCCAATTAGTTATTACAGTGAATCAAAAGAATGTCTGGAGGTTGTAAGGACCTCACTAGACCTATTCCCATAATTTACATTTTAAGATAATAGGATTAGCCAGAAAGTTTTTTCCAGAGACTGTCCTCAAGCAGGATACATTACTGTTATATAATCCTAAGGAATGCAGAGGGACAAAAAAGTTTGTCTTTTCTACCTCCTGGAGAATTCCAGACCCCTCTCTCCTTGGAGACCCCTAGACTTCTTATCAACCTGCCAAGGAAATGACTCTCTCAAGACCAGATGCCATGATCTTAGTATTCTGAATGTTGAGCTTTAGGCCAACTTTTTCACTCTCATCTTTTGCTTTCATCAAGAGGCTCTTTAGTTTTTCTTCACTTTTTGCAGTAAGGGTGGTGTCATCTGCATATCTGAGGTTATTGATTCTTCTCCCAGCAATCTTGATTTCAGCTTGTGCTTCCTCCAGCCCAGGCTTTCTCATGCTGTACTCTACATGTAAGTTAAATAAGCTGGGTGACAATATACAGCCTTGACGAACTCCTTTTCCTATTTGGAACCAGTCTGTTGTTCCATGTCCAGTTCTAAGTGTTGCTTCCTGCGTTGCATACAGGTTTCTCAAGCGGCAGGTCAGGTGGTCTGCTATTCCCATCTCTTTCAGAATTTTCCACAGTTTATTATGATCCACACAGTCAAAGCCTTTGGCATAGTCAATAAAGCAGAAATAGATGTTTTTCTGGAACTTGTGCTTTTTTGATTATCCAGCGGATGTTGGCAATTTGATCTCTGGTACCTTTGTCTTTTCCAAAACCAGCTTGAACATCTGGAAGTTCATGGTTCATGTATTGCTGAAGCCTGGCTTGGAGAATTTTGAGCATTACTTTACTAGCGTATGAGATGAGTGTAATTGTGTGGTCGTTTGAGCATTCTTCGCATTGCCTTTCTTTGGGATTGAAATGAAAACTGACCTTCTCCAGTCCTGTGGCCATTGCTGAGTTTTCCAAATTTGCTGACATATTGAGTGCAGCACTTTCACAACATCATATTTCAGGATTTGAAATAGCTCAACTGGAATTCCATCACCTCCACTAGCTTTGTTCGTAGTGATGCTTTCTAAGGCCCACTTGACTTCACATTCCAGGGTGTCTGGCTCTAGGTGAGTGATCACACCGTCGTGATTATCTGGGTCATGCAGATCTTTTTTGTACAGTTCTTCTGTGTATTCTTGCCACCTCTTCTTAATATCTTCTGCTTCTGTTAGGTCCCTATGATTTCTGTCCTTTATTGAGCCCATCTTTGCATGAAATGTTCCCTTGGTATCTCTAATTTTCTTTAAGACATCTCTAGTCTTTCCCATTCTGTTGTTTCCCTCTATTTCTTTGCATTGATAGCTGAGGAAGGCTTTCTTATCTCTCCTTGCTATTCCTTGAAACTCTGCATTCACATCAGTATATCTTTCCTTTTCTCCTTTTCTTTTTGCTTCTCTTCTTTTCACAGCTATTTTTAAACACTCCTCAGGTAGCCATTTTTCTTTTATGCATTACTTTTTCTTGGGGATGGTCTTGATTCCCCTCTCCTGTATAATGTCATGAACCTCGGTGCATAGTTCATCAGGCACTCTGTCTATCAGATCTAGGCTCTTAAGTCTATTTCTCACTTCCACTGTATAGTCATAAGGGGTTTAATTTACACCATACCTTAATGGTCTAGTAGTTTTCTCCACTTTATTCAATTTAAGTCTGAGTTTGGCAATAAGAAGTTCATGATCTAAGCCACAGTCAGCTCCTAGTCTTGTTTTTGCTGACTGTATAGAGCTTCTCCATCTTTGGCTGCAAAGAATATAATCAATCTGATTTCAGTGTTGACCATCTGGTGATGTCCATGTGTAGAGTCTTCTCTTGTGTTGTTGGAGGAGGGTATTTGCTATGAGCAGTGTGTTCTCTTGGCAGAACTCTGTTAACCTTTGCCCTTCTTCATTTTGTACTCCAGGCCCAAATATGCCTGTTACTCCAGGTGTTTCTTGACTTCCTACTGTTGCATTCCAGTCCCCTGTAGTGAAAAGGACATCTTTTTTGGGTGTTAGTTCTAGAAGGTCCTGTAGGTCTTCTTAGAACCATTCAACTTCAGCTTCTTCAGAATTTCTTGGCTATTTGGGTCCCTAAAAAATAGAAGATATTCATTGTGGGACACAGTGTGTGTGCTCAGTCACTTCAGTCATATCCAATTCTTTATGAACATATGAACTGTAGGGCGCCAGGCACCTCTGTCCATGGGACTCTGCTGGCAAGAATACTGGAGTGGACTGCCATTTCCTTCTTCAGGAGCTCTTCCTGACCCAGGGACTAAACCTACATCTCCTGTGCCTTTTGCACTGCACGCATATTCTTTACCGCTGAACCACCTGGGCTGCCCATAGGACATGATAGTGATTCAATTTAATTCGAAGATGGAGACTATCATCTGCATTTTTTGAGTTTCTTTTTCTACCTGATGTACAAGAGAGAATGGAGTTGAGAGTGATGACTGGTGTATTTGACTGAGCCTGACTATCACTGGGCAAAAGCAGTGATGCCACACAATGAAGTGAGTAAATAGGATGTCTTAAATCTGGGAATCTTGATAGTTTATTTTTGTCCAGTGATCAATGGGAATGGAAAATTACTGGAAATTCAGAGTGAATCAGAAAAGACACAGACCCCTCAGAAATGAAATTTTGAGTCACTTCATAGGATGGACGCTGTTAATTTTCTCCCCAAAGCCATTTTCTGCTTTGCCTTAGATGCATGATTGTGCAACTAGAAACATTATTTCCTAGCGATCTTTCTTAAGTGATAACTTGACTTCTATATTATGTGCTTAAAATGACATCCTGTGCACTGAGTTTCCCACATTTTCCTCCCTGCCAGCCAGAAATGGCAGTGACTGAAGCATCTTGGAAGTCACAGGTTGCCAGATGCTCATTATGAATGAACACTCTGTACAGGTTATAAAAGATAGATAGAATTGTAATATTTAGGCCACTGACTTACTGTTGGCTCTTTTCATTACAGAAGACTAAGCTTACCCTTACTAATACAACCCTTTAGGCAAAGAACCCTGGCAATCTTAGGGAAGAGGGGATGTAGAAAGATAGCAGAAGAAATGTCATAAATTTTAAGACATATGCTTTTGCAGAAAAAAAATTATATGTTTTCTACCTTTTTGTATAATGTACATATTTTTATATTTTGGCCCATAATTCTGTTTTCTGATCATTTCCCCAATCATTTCATATAGCATGTGTTGTTGTCATTCTCTTTAAAGTTTGCAAAGTGGGATAGTAAGTTAAGATGAAAGGGTATGACAGAAGGGGAAATGACTTTTACCCAGAGATTCAGTTTTAGATTTGGATATGTTAGCTGATAAGATTTGAGTTTTTCTTTTTTCATGAAGAAAATGATGCCTTTTCATTTTTTATATGAGAAAATGGAATTATACTAGAAATGATAAATTAGTGCTTTTGTAATAAGTACTATTATTAATTTTTTAAAGCATAGATGAAGGATGTGGGTTGTTGCTCAGGATGAACCCTAAAATAATATTTGGTCTAGGGAAGCAGATCCCAGGGTAGAATTAGACATGTTAGCGATTTATTAGGGGAAATATTGGAGAAATGGAACAATACCAGAGAAGCTGGAAAATATCTCTAATCACAGTCTCAGTGCAAATATGACCCTTCTGATGGAAAGACGGAAAGAAGAAGGCTTGGCTAGGAACAGTCTCAAACTATAGCATAGTTCTAAGGAAGCTTTGTTCAGGCCAATCAGAGTCCTTAAGCCAAAGACATCAGCCAGTGGAAGAGTCTCATGTCTTACAGAAGCAGTTCTGCAATGGCTGGGAAAAGTGCAAGGCTATGAGTGCAATGTTGAAATCAGCAAGGCAGCTTCTGGGGGCTTCAGTCAATTATGCTCCCACACATTTCTATGGCTTTCAGACTCTGTTCAAGCTCCTTTTTTATGCTGTACCAGTGACAAGCTCTCACTTTTCTGCTAACTTTCTGTTCAGCATGGCTGTCAGGTGAATCTAGGAAGTACTCCTTCTTTCAAATCTGCTTATTCTCAGTAAAATTGAGGTCCATGGAGGGCTCTCTCTCTGACTTGGGACTGTTTATTCTCCTCACTTCTATAAAACTGATGTTTCCATGGCAGTCTATCATGATCTTCTATAGAAGGAAAGTTCAAGTAGTGGCTAAAGTTTCTGATTTCAAGTACAGAAGACCAGGGTCCAAATCTTAACTCTGCCATGTACCAGCTGCTATGACCTTGGTCATGTTATTTCATCTCTCTAGTCTTCTTGATTCCTGTATTTAAAATGGGTCACAAAACCTCTTAGAGTTGTGAGAATTAAAGGAAATAATGAATGTTTTAGCACTTTGCACAGAATAAGCATTCAATAATTTGCCTATTAATACTCCTTAATGCTTCTACATTTCTCAGGATAAGTAGTTCCAAAGGGATCTATAGTTCTTTTTTTTTTCATATTCTTACTTGTAGTACACCTAGATGCCATCTCAGTGCCATCTTTTAGAAGAAGGTTACTAATATCATTTATGGGGCTTCCCTGGTGACTCAGATGGTAAAGATCCACCTACAGTGCAGGAGACCTGGCTTCAATTCCTGGGTCAGGAAGATTCCCTGGAGAAGGGAATGGCTACCCATTCCATTATTCTTGCCTGGAGAATTCCACAGACAGAGGAGCCTGGCGAGCCCTAGTTCATGGGGTTGCAAAGAGTGGGACATGACTGAGCAACTAGCACACAATATCATTTATACGAAGTAATGAGACAAGGGTCTTGGACCTGGGGGTGTCAGACAACAAAATACATCCTCTTAAATAATAGCCATCTTTGAAAAGTGAAAGTCTCTCAGTCATGTATGGCTCTTTGTAATCCCATGGGCTGTAGCCTGCCAGACTCCTCTGTCCATGGAATTCTCCAGGCTAGAATACTGGAATGGGTACACATTTCCCCTTCTCCAGGGAATCTTCCCAACCCAGGAATTGAACCAGGGTCTCCTGTATTGCAGGCAGATGCTTTACCAGCTGAGCTACAGGGAAGCCCCTTATAGTTATTATAGCCCCTACAGTTCTTGTTATGTGAACACTGTTATTTTCTTATTATTTTCTTTCTTTTTTTTTCCAGGCCACACTATGCCTGCACCCTCTTTGCCCTCCACCCCACTGCTTTCACGATCTGTGAGAGACATTGGTGGAGGCCTGGAGCAAGAATACTTACATTCCTGAACTCATCTTATCTGTGAATGCTTAAGTTCTTTAGGACAGAATAGTCAAATGTCAAATAGCTATTTCTAATTTCCATACTCAGTCTGGGGGCATTTTCTCAAGAATTTTTCAAGATGTAGGGCAATATTGCCCTTTTTGGTTGCAGGTTGTGCAATGTATTTCCACAGCTTTAGTTTGCTAAGACATCTAGGTCTGGGCATGTCTAACATGAATAATATCCTAGGTGACCAATTCCTCGGTGGAAGAGTTTATGTAGATCGTTATTTCTCAAGTAGGTGCTATTGACATTTTAGACAGTACAACTAACTTTGTGTGATTGCAGAATGTTGCAACATAATTAACATCCTGACTCCTACTTACTGAACACAAATGATACCCTCTTGACTCAACTCACCAAGTTACTATCTTCATACATTTCCAAATGTGTGCAAATGAGGGATGGGTTCTTCCTCCTACTTACTGCGAATAAATAAGTGAATTAATTTTGAAGTTAGGGGAAGGTCTTTGGAGGGATCAGAATTTTAATACAATACTTTGAACATCTCATGCAAAGAGTTGACTCATTGGAAAAGACTCTGATGCTGGGAGGGACTGGGGGCAGGAGGAGAAGGGGATGACAGAGGATGAGATGGCTGGATGGCATTACTGACTCGCTGGACATGAGTTTGTGTGAACTCCGGAAGTTGGTGATGGACAGGGAGGCCTGGCATGCTGCAATTCATGGGGTCGCAAAGAGTCGGACACGACTGAGTGACTGAACTGAACTGAACATCATTGATGGAAGCATAGCTAGATATTTATTGGTATAACAGATACATTTTTGAAGGAGGTTATATGATGGAAGAGTTTGAAAAAAATCAGTATTGCCAAATATTAAGGGTCTGATTTGTTGGTAAGACTCAACAATGTCTCCCTGCCAAGGAGGCATCTAGGGAAGGGGAAAATTCTAGGGCAGGTCTGTCAGCAAAAGTATGGTTTTATATGACTTTTGTGGTATATGAAATATGTTTCAAGTCTATTAAAATTCCAATAATCACATTTATCTTCTCTCCAAGGATATGAATGTTTCAAGTGATTACTGTGGTTTTGGAATCTAGGCTGTTCATTTTGAAGGACCAATGTTTCATCAGGAAAATTTTAAATTCCCTGAAATTCAAGTGTTCTATAATAAATGTTTGAAGTTTAGTTATGAGATTCATGCATTTCAAATTCCTTATTGTTTACTGTATTTGAGCATCTCTGTTGGGGAATTGTCCTTAGGGAAAGAAAAGGAATAGAAATCCTTTATTAAAATGGAAAAACATCCATGTTTATCATCTGTATTTACTTGGAGACTGAGTATGAAAAGTTTTAATGTTGGAGAACTTCCTTCCAAGTTTTTATGAGCAAGTGAAACAAGGATATGAAATTGAGTTGTAACCTTAACTATAAAGTTGACTGTTGCAAACACTATTATACTGGGATTCTGTTATATCAGTGGTTTTATTTCCACATTCTATGCTGTATATTAAAACTTACCTTTTCTCATTGTCCTTATCTCTTAACGGTAAATAGTTTCAGAATATCCTAGCAGTTAATAGCAAAAGTTTATAGAAAATCTTCCTTCCCTAGAATGATGTGGCAAAATTAGTTTCATTATTATTAAATTTGTTCATTTAAGAAAATGTTGGAATATTTGATGATGGTGGTATGAAGTAGGTATCAGCTTCAAATCTTCCCTTCTTCATTCCTTGACAGAATTCCAATTGTATAAGCTTCTTATTTGAGGAATGTTTCACTTCCTGGCAAATTTAAATGGTCATTGAATGCTATTCCGTTGATGAAGGCCACCTGGAAATCATGCTCGTTTCATGCTTAGTTGAGTGGCTGCATTGCTACTGCTGCTGTTTAGAGAGGAAGGAAGTGGTGCTATGAGACCATTCTTTTAAAACCTGGGCCAAGGATATGACTATGCTTTTCTTTCATTCTTCTCTTCTTTGATTTTATTCAAATGTACTTGCTTTTGGCTAACTGAATATTTTGGCAATTTTAATTTTAGTGTCAGAATCTTGGTTTAAACTAAATGATATAAATAACATGTAGCCAGAAATCTATTCAAAATATCAACTTATACTGAGAAAGACTATGACATTTTCTCTGTGTTGATTTTTGACTGTCTAGGACAAAGTGCTTCCTAGTTAGTAATGATGTTATTTGAAGAAGGACAATGCTTACTTTAGAGTTGAGTTAAAACAGTAGTTAGATTTTAAAAATCATCAATTTTATTCAAAATAATGTAATTTATATTAATTAAAAACTGATACCTCTTTAGAATGGCATAATTTTAAGTGTTGTGGGATAAGAAAAATTTGAATGTACATTTCTAAAAATTCAATGAGAAATACACTGAAGTTTATCTAATTAGACTACTATCTAACTGTAGTCTAATTATATTTAGACATATGTAACAGGAAAAATGAAAATTTGTTTTTATGAATATTTCAGAAAAGAAACAAACCAATGTTTCTTGTATAAGGCTTGCTGTAACAAAATCTAACTGCATGCCACACCTTGAATGATAAATCAGTTCAGTTCAGTCGCTCAGTAGTGTCCGACTCTTTGCGACCCCATGAATCGCAGCACGTCCGGCCTCCCTGTCCATCACCAACTCCTGGAGTTCACTCAGACTCACGTCCATTGAGTCAGTGATGCCATCCAGCCATCTCATCCTGTGTCGTCCCCTTCTCCTCCTGCCCCCAATCCCTCCCAGCATCAGAGTCTTTTCCAATGAATCAGCTCTTCGCATGAGGTGGCCAAAGTACTGGAGTTTCAGCTTTAGCATCCTTCCTTCCAAAGAAATCCCAGGGCTGACCTCCTTCAGAATGGACTGGTTGGATCTCCTTGCAGTCCAAGGGACTCTCAAGAGTCTTCTCCAACACCACAGTTCAAAAGCATCAATTCTTCGGCACTCAGTTTTCTTCACAGTCCAACTCTCACATCCATACATGACCACTGGAAAAACCATAGCCTTGACCAGATGGACCTTTGTTGGCAAAGTAATGTCTCTGCTTTTGAATATGTTATCTAGGTTGGTCATAACTTTCCTTCCAAGGAGTAAGCGTCTTTTAATTTCATGACTGCAATCACCATCTGCAGTGATTTGGGAGCCCCCAAAAATAAAGTCTGACACTGTTTCCACTGTTTTCCCATCTATTTCCCATGAAGTGATGGGACCAGATGCCATGATCTTCGTTTTCTGAATGTTGAGCTTTAAGCCAACTTTTTCACTCTCCTCTTTCACTTTCATCAAGAGGCTTTTTAGTTCCTCTTCACTTTCTGCCATAAGGGTGGTGTCATCTGCATATCTGAGGTTATTGATATTTCTCCTGGCAATCTTGATTCCATCTTGTGCTTCTTCCAGCCCAGCATTTCTCATGATGTACTCTGCATACAAGTTAAATAAGCTGGGTGACAATATACAGC
Source organism: Bos mutus (assembly GCF_027580195.1). NCBI lineage: Eukaryota > Metazoa > Chordata > Mammalia > Artiodactyla > Bovidae > Bos > Bos mutus. Next base: position 49,866,213 of record NC_091627.1, on the reverse strand, counting down.
CTTGACATACTCCTTTTAAATAGAACTTAGTAATTTGTCATCAAGTGCAAAATTTTAACCAATGTAGTAGAATCCCAGGGATGGGGGAGCCTGGTGGGCTTCTGTCTATGGGGTCACACAGAGTCAGACACGACTGAAGCGACTTAACAGCAGCAGCAGTATAAGTAGGAAAAAAGCAAAGTTTGAACTCTTTGTTCAGGAATAAAGTGAATATTAATTTTAAGACTTATTATCAGAACTGAGAAATTAGTAAACTTTTGAAATGACAAGAATGAATAGCTTATTAAATAATCCTCTTGAAATTTCATTCCAAAGTCTTGGAATATTATTACATCAGCCATGGCCCAATGTTCCTTTGTGTTGGTGAGAAATAAAGATTCACAGACAAGCACTGATAAGTACTTGCATTTTATTTCCAAGTTCAAATTCTGTTTTTTCCCTATATTTACCTAAAATAATAATTTTGAAATTAATGTTTGCCTTCTTGTTTTGTGGCTCAAGCTAGTGATATAGCCACTAAGCTTTCTTTTTCTTTCCAAAATGCTACTCAATAATGCAGAATAATGATAATTAATACTTATCAAGTATCTAAGATATGCCAGGGAATATTTTAAGTATTTAATGAGAATTAAATCACTAAGTATGCCTGTTGTGCCTATGCTGCTGCTGCTGCTAAGTCACTTCAGTCGTGTCTGACTCTGTTGGACCCCATAGACAGCAGCCCACTAGGCTCCCCCGTCCCTGGGATTCTCCAGGCAAGAACACTGGAGTGGGTTGCCATTTCCTTCTCCAATGCATGAAAGTGAAAAGTGAAAGTGAAGCCACTCAGTCATGTCCGACTCTTCGTGACCCCATGGACTGCAGCCTACCAGGCTCCTCCGTCCATGGGGTTCTCCAGGCAAGAGTACAGGAGTGGGGTGCCATTGCCTTCTCTGTGTTATACCTATGAGATATATATTAATATCATCCCTGCCATGATAAAATGTTTTATCATGTACAAATGAAAAAACTGGGGTAAATGAATAACTTTCCTGAGATCGTGAAGGAGTAAATGGCAGAATTTGAGTTTAAATTTAAATCAATAGTCTTAACTGCCATTCCATAGTGTCTCTCCAGGAAAGAAAAAGCCATAATCAAGCTGAAAAATAAATGAAGAACCATCAGTAGACAGGACACTTAGATAAAATGGCAAATGTGAATACAAGTTTAATGTCAGTGGGAAACAAATAAAGAAAACAGTGTCTCAGAGGATACTAGAGGCAGAAAAGATTCCAAATATTCAGAACACCAGTGGCAGAGATGGAGCAGTGTCTCAAAAGGTGCCTAGCTTTACAATGAAAGAGTATTGAAAGTTTTAAACTCAGATGTGTTAGCAAAGCCCTATCCTATTCTGTTCAATCATTTTCACAGAAAGAGTGACTAATGGAATGATTAATATTTAATCACAGGCTAAAACTAGACACAGATATTTTTAAGAAGTGTAATGATATATAGATGAATGGGAAGGACTTCAGGTTTGGGCATGAACACAATAGAATAAACCCCCCCCCTTTTTTTTTTGCCCAGTCTACCTAATTCTTCCCATTGCTGATATGTAAATAAACTACATGTGACATGCCCAATCAGCATACATAGAAACTTTCATGTGACATTCAATCAGGGAACATATCCATATAATATATCCAAGCAGTATACCATACAACATCTCAATGAGTGTACAAAGAACTCTATAATACAACAAGCCCAAGCAGTACAGAAAGCCCTATTGCATGACATACTCAACTAAGGTACATTTATTCTTGTTCAGTTGCTCAGTCGTGTCCAACTCTTTGTGATCTTGTAGACTATAGCACACCAGGCTTCCCTGTCCTTCACTATCTCCAAGAATTTGCTCAAACTCATGTCCATTGAGTCAGTGATGCCATCCAGGCATCTCATCTTCTGTCGTCCCCCTCTCCTCCTGTCCTCAATCTTTCCCAGCATCAGGGTTCTTCCCCAGTGAGTCAGCTCTTCACATCAGGTGGCCAAAATATTGGAGCTTCAGCTTCAGCATCAATCTTTTCAATGAATATTCAGAGTTGATTTCCTTTAGCATTAACTGGTTTGACCTCCATGCTGTCCAAAGGACTCTCAAGAATCTTCTCCAGTACCACAGTTGGCAAGCATCAGTTCTTCAGTGATCAGACTTCTTTATGGTCCAATTCTCTCATCCATACTATGACTACTATACCTTGACTATACGGACCTTTGTTAGCAAAGTCATGTTTGTGCTTTAAAAAAAATACTTTATTTATTTTAATTGGATGATAATTAATTTATAATATTGTGATGATTTTTCCCATACATTGACATGAATAAGCCACAGGTGCACATGTGTTCCCCCATCTTGACCCTCCTCCCACCTCCCTTCCCATTTCATCCCTCTGGGTTGTCCCAGAGTACTGGCTTTGAGTGCTCGAACTTGCACTGGTCATCTATTTTACATACGGTAATATACATGCTTCAATTCTATTGTCTCAAATCATCCCACCCTCACCTTCTTCCACAGAGTCCAAAAGCCTGATCTTTACATCTGTGTCACTTTTGCTGCCTTGCAGGTAGGATCATTGTTACCATCTTTCTAAATTCCATATATATATTTTAATATACAGTATTTGTGTTTCTCTTTCTGACTTACTTCACTTTGTATAATAGGCTTCAGTTTCACCCACCTCATTAGAACTGACTGAAATGTATTCCTTTTTGTAGCTGAGTAATATCACTGCAGATGGTGACTGCAGCCATGAAATTAAAAGACGCTTGCTCCTTGGAAGAAAAGCTATGACAAACCTATTCAGCATATTAAAAACCAGAGATATTACTTTGCCGACAAAAGTCTGTCTAGTCAAAGCTATGGTTTTTCCAGTGGTCATGTATGGATATGAGAGTTGGAGTTTAAAGAAAGCTGAGCACTGAAGAATTGGTGCTTTTGAACTGTGGTGTTGAAGACTCTTGAGAGTCCCTGGACAGCAAGGAGAGCCAACCAGTCCATCCTAAAGGAAATAGGTACTAAATATTTATTGGAAGGGTTGATGCTGAAGCTGAAACTCCAATACTTTGGCCACCTGATGCGAAGAACTGACTCATTTGAAAAGACCCTGATGCTGGGAAAGATTGAAGTATGAGAAGGGGACAACAGAGGATGAGATAGTTGGATGGCATCACCAACTCAATGGACATGAGTTTGAGTAACTCCGGGAGTTGGTGATGGACAGGGAGGCCTGGCGTGCTGCAGTCCATGTGGTTGCAAAGAGTTGGACATGACTGAGCGACTGAACTGAACTGAACTGAATATTCCATTGTGTGTATATGCACAAATTCCTTATCCATTCTTCTGCCTCTGGACATCTAGGTTGCTTCCGTGTCCTGGCTATTATAAACAGCGTTGCAATGAAAATTGGGTTACATGTGCCTCTTTCAGTTCTGGTTTCCTCAGTTTGTATGCCAGGCAGTGGGATTGCTGAGTCATATGGCAGTTCTATTACCAGTTTTTAAAGAAATCTCCGTACTGTTGTCCATAGTGGCTGAACCAGTTTGCATTCTCACCAACAGTGTAAGAGGGTTCCCTTTTCTCAACACCTTCTTCCAGCATATATTTGTTTGTAGACATTTGATGGTGGCCATTCTGACTGGTGTGGGATGGTAGCTCATTGTGGTTTTGATTTGCATTTCTCTAATAATGAATGATGTAGAGCATCTTTTCATGTGTTTATTAGTCATCTATAAGTGTCAGACTTTATTTTGGGGGGCTCCAAAATCACTGCAGATGGTGATTGCAGCCATGAAATTAAAAGATGCTTACTCCTTGGAAGGAAAGTTATGACCAACCTAGATAGCATATTCAAAAGCAGAGACATTACTTTGCCAACAAAGGTCCATCTAGTCAAGGCTATGGTTTTTCCAGTGGTCATGTATGAATGTGAGAGTTGGACTGTGAAGAAAGCTGAGTGTAGAAGAATTGATGCTTTTGAACTGTGGTGTTGGAGAAGACTCTTAAGAGTCCCTTGGACTGAAAGGAGACCCAACCAGTCCATTCTAAAGGAGATCAGTCCTGAGTGTTCTTTGGAAGGACTAATGCTAAAGCTGAAACTCCAGTACTTTGGCCACCTCATGTGAAGAGTTGATTCATTGGAAAAGACTCTGATGCTGGGACGGATTGGGGGCAGGAGGAGAAGGGGATGACAGAGGATGAGATGGCTGGATGGCATCACTGACTCAATGGACGTGAGTTTGAGTGAACTCCGGGAGTTGGTGATGGACAGGGAGGCCTGGCGTGCTGCAATTCATGGGGTCTCAAAGAGTCATTCACGACTAAGTGACTGAACTGAACTGATGTCTTCTTAGAATAAATGTCTGTTTAGTTCTTTTGCCCACTTTTTGATTGTGTTGTTCATTTTTCTGGTATGGAGCTACATGAGCTACTTGTATATTTTGGAGATTAACTCTTTGTCAGTTGTTTCATTGGCTATTATTTTCTTCTATTCTAAAGGCTACCTTTTCACCTTGCTTATAGTTTCCTTAATTGTGCAAAAGCTTTTAAGTTTAAAAATATGATATACTTTATGAATTTGCATATCATCCTTGCACAAGGGGCATGCTAAACTTCTCTGTATTGTTCCAGTTTTTCAGTATATGTGCTGCTGAAGTGAGCACTATATCTCTGCTTTTAAATATGTTGTCTAGGTTTGCCGTAGCTTTTCTTCTAAGGAGCAAGCATCTTTTAATTTCATGGCTGTAGTCCCCATCCACAGTGATTTTGGAGCAAGTGTCTTTTAATTTCATGGCTGTAGTATCTTTTCAAAATGATTTTTGAGCCCAGGAAAATAAAAAGTCTATCCTGTTTATATTGTTTCCCCATCTATTTGCCATGAAATGATGGGACTTGATGCCATGATCTTAGTTATTAAATGCTGAGTTTTAAACCAGCTTTTTCCCTATACTTTTTCATCTTCATCAAGAAGCTCTTTGGGTCCTCTTTGCTTTCTGCTGATAAGGGTGGTGTCATCTGCATATCTGAGATTATTGATATTTTTCCTGACAATCTTGATTCCAGCTTGTGCTTCACCTAGTCTAGCATTTCTCATGATGTACTCTGCATATAAGCTAAATAAGCAGGGTGACACTATACAGCCTTGACGTAGTCTTTTCCCAAATTTGAACCAATCTGTTGTTCCATGTCTGGTTCTGACTGTTGCTTTTTGACCTGCATACAAGTTTCTTAGGAGGCAGATAAACTGGTATGATTTTCCATCTCTTTAAGGATTTTTCACAGTTTGTTGTGACCCACATACTCAAAGGCTATATAGCATAGTCAGTGAAGCAGAAGTAGATGTTTTTCTGGAATTTCCTTCTTTTTCTATGAGCCCACTGACGTTGGCAATGTGATCACTGTCCCCTCTGCCTTTTCTAATCCTACTTGTACATATGGAACTTCTCAGTTCACATATTTTTGAAGTCTAAGTTTAAGAATTTTGAGCATTACCTTGCTAGAATGTGGAATGAATGCAATTGTGTAGTAGTTTGAACATTCTTTGGCATTGCCCTTCTTTGGGATTGTAATGAAAACTGACATTTTCCAATTCTGTGGCCACTGCTGAGTTCTCCCAATTTGTTGGCATATTGAGTTCAGCACTTTAACAGCAACAACTTTCAGGATTTGACACAGCTCAGCAGGAATTCCATCACCTCCACTAACTTTGTTCATAGTAATGCTTCCTAAGGCCCTCTTGACTTCACTTTCCAGGATGTCTGGCTCTAGATGAGTGACCACACCATTGTGGTTATCTGGGTCATTAACCTTTTTTGGTGTAGTTCTATGTATTCTTGCCACCTCTTCTTAATATCTTGTGCTTTTGTTAGGTCCTCCCCTTCTTGAATTTCTTTTTCTTGGGGATGGTTTTGTTCACCACCTCCTGTACAATGTTACGGACCTCTGTCCACAGTTCTTCAGGTACTCTGTCCATCAGACCTAATCCTTTGAATCTGTTTGTCACTTGTACTGTATAATCATAAGGGATTTTATTTAGGTCATACCTGAATGGCCCAGTGGTTTTTCTTACTTTCTTCTATGTAAGCCTGAATTTTGCAATAGGGAGCTCATTATCTGAATGACAGTCAGCACCCAGTCTTGTCTTTGCTGTCTATTATATAGCTTCTCCATCTTCAGCTGCAAATAACATAATTAATCTGATTTCGATACTGACCATCTGATGATGTTCATGTGCAGAGTCATCTCTTGTGTTGTTGGAAGAGGGTGTTTGCTATGACCAGTGTATTCTCTTAGCAAAACTCTGTTAGCCTTTGCCTTGCTTCATTGTGTACTGTAAGACCAAACTTGCCTGTTACTCCAGGTATCTCTTGACTTTCTACTTTTGCTTTCTAGTCCCCTATGATGAAAGGACTTTTTTTTGGTGTTAGTTCTAGGAGGTCTTATAAGTCTTCATAGAACCATCCCACTTCAGCTTCTTTGGCATTAATTGCTGGGGCATAGATTTGGATTACTGTGATGTTGAATGGTTTGCCTTGGCAATGAACCAAGGTCATTCTGCCATTTTTGAGATTGCACCCAAGTACTGCATTTCAGACTCTTTTGTTGACTATGAGGGCTATTCCATTTCTTGTAAGGGATTGTTGCCCACAGTATGATATATAATGGTCATCCAAATTTAATTTGCCCATTCCTGTCCATTTTATTTCAAGAATTCCTAAAATGTCAATGTTTAATCTTACTCTCTCCTGTTTGACAACTTCCATGTTATTACCTTGATTCATGGTCCTAATATTCAAGGTTCCTATGCAATATTGTTCTTTACAGCATTGGACTTTGCTTTCACCACCAGACACATCCACAACTGGTAGTGTTTCTGCTTGGGCTCCGCCTCTTTATTCTTTCTGGAGCTGTTTTTTCAGATCCTCCCCAGTAGTGTATTGGACACCTGTAGTCCTGAAGATTCATCTTTCAGTGTCATATCTTTTTGCCTTTTCATACTGTTCATGGGGGAGCAGAGACATTACTTTGCCAACAAAGGTCCGTCTAGTCAAGGCTATGGTTTTTCCAGTACTCATTTATGGATGTGAGAGTTGGACTGTGAAGAAAGCTGAGTGCCAAAGAATTGATGCTTTTGAACTGTGGTGTTGGAGAAGACTCTGGAGAGTCCCTTGGACTGCAAGGAGGTCCAACCAGTCCATTCTAAAAGAGATCATTCCTGGGTGTTCTTTCAAAGCACTGATGCTAAAGCTAAAACTCCAGTACTTTGGCCACCTCATGTGAAGAGTTGACTCATTGGAAAAGAGTCTGATGCTGGGAGGGATTGGGGGCAGGAGTTGAAGGGGATGACAGAGGATGAGATGGCTGGATGGCATCACCAACTTGATGGACATGAGTTTGAGTAAACTCCGGGAGTTGGTGATGAACAGAGAGGCCTGGCATGCTGCAGTTCATGGGGTTGCAAAGAGTCGGACACGACTGAGCAACTGAACTGAACTGAGCTGATGGAGTTCTCAAGGTAATAATGCTGAAGCAGTTTGTCATTCCCTTCTCCAATGAACCACATTTTGTCAGAATTCTCCACCATGACTCATCCGTTTTGGGTAGCCCTACATGGTATGGGTCATAGTTTCATTGAGTTACAGAAGGTTGTGATTATTGTGATCATTTTGGTTAGTTTTCTGTGATTGTGGTTTTCATTCTGTCTGCCCTCTGATGGATAGGACTAAGAGGCTTGTGCAAGCTTTCTAATGAGAGGGACTTCTGTGGGGAAAGCTGGGTCTTTCTTTGGTGGGCAAGGCCAAGTTCAATAAATCTGTAATCCAATTTTCTGCTAATGGAAAGGGCTATGCTCACTCCCTGTAGTTTGTTCTGAGGCAGCCCAGTCCTAGAATCTGTAGTCTCTATGGTAAGTCTATCATCTCTATGATAGGCCTAACGGCAACTTCCTCCAAGACAACCTATGCCAACACACTGCACATCCCAGGACCACTTCTGCCAGTGACTCTGACCCTTCTTTTCCTACGTAAAAGTGCTTTCCACTACATTTTAGGAAATCACAAGGATCATCCTCAATTTCCATGTCCATTTGTTGAGAATGCCCTATGGAGTTTTCTACATACCTTAGTTGAGTATATGCATACATAGAAATCTCCATATGACATTCTCAACGAACAGTAGAAATGTTTCACCCTGGCTTAGTAACAGTAGTGAGCCATTATTATTGATGTTGATTAGTCTCTAAGTCTGTGTCCAACTGTTTTGTGACCCCATGGACTGTAGCCCAGCCTGCCAGTTTCTTCTGTCCATGGGATGTCCCAGATGAGAATACTGGAATGGGTTGCCATTTCTAGGTGGTCTTTCTTGCCAGGGATCACCTAGAAATGGCAACCCATTCCAGTCTCCTGCATTGGCAGGCTGATTCTTTACCACTGAGCCATCTGGAAAGCCCCAGGAAACCATAACACCTAAATCTAAAGGAGAACGAGAGAGAGTGGTCATCAAATAGGGAAGATTAGCTGGTTAGAACAGCATGACAGAAGGGTAGCCTGTGGAAGAGAGTGCAGCCAATCCATAATGATATCAAAAGGAGAAAAACACCAAGAGAATGAATACCCTAACTCCTTTCACCTTTTATTCTTAATATCTTGTAGGTTCCTCCCATTGGCTAACCTGTCAGAAGTCAGAGGTCAAGGGATCCCGTCAAGTCCATAGAGATCTAAACTGGGAGCAAAATAGAATAAGATGTAAAAGGATGGAAATATATCTAGATGGAAAACAAGAAGATATCCAGTACATTTACATCAATAAAATGTGTACAGTGTCATTATAATGTACCATATTTGGAAAGAAAAAGTACTTTTAGAAATGTCCTATGTATCATCATCAACCCCTGGTGGTGTTTTATGCTGACTGTAGCTTAATTATCTGGTAACTTGAGGATATGTGTGAGAGTACTATTTTTTTTTAGATATTCAGGAACTACTTACAGAGCAATGAGCAAGTAGTACTTAGACAACAAGGTGAAAGATAAAGGGTGTGTTATTTTAAGCCCAGAGGCTTAATCCTGTGGGGAAACTGACATATGCCTAAAACATAGGCATTAAAATCTCTGCAAGGATGAGGGAGACAGGATACTTAGCTCCCTGACAGACACTGGTGTATGATCTACTGGTGAAGACAAATGAGTCTTCCTAAGATGTAGGGAAAAAAGAAAAAAGAAAAAACAAAACCTCTCCAGGAATCAAGATAAAGACCCTGGCCATTGGAAGTTGGCCAGATCACATGAAGTTTGAAGAATGGGGATAGGACATTCTGGTGTTTGCTGCTCTGGCTGACATGCCACAAGTACACAATCACCAGTTACAGAGTTGAACATGTATGTATTGCTTGAGATTTAAAATTAGCTTTAGAGAATATGGGTATTGAATAAATTCTTAAAAGTCCTATCTAATTGTAGTGACAGAAAACATCATAATGTCTATTATTATTTGAGGCAATTAGAAAAAAAATGTTTTGCAATTATTTGATTCATGTTTCTTTTCAATGTTTTGGACAGTTTCTAATTTTAAAATAAACACATTCAGAAGCATCATTTTCTGTATTTTGACACATTGGACTTAAACAATCTGTTTACCAATGTGCCTGGAAGAAACTGGTGTTATGAAAACCTCAGAACAAAAGTCTCTTTGAAATCTCCATGCATCAATCTGAATTGATGGAAATGCCTTTGATTAGGAATTGTTGGCTCTGTTGTGTTTTCATGTGTTTGTTATAAATGCAGGCACATGAATGCCTATTCCCATAAAATTGTACACTTGATTATCACACTGTAATAAGGCTTCTCCATGCTCAGCACAAACTCAGATAGGGCTCATGGGCATCCTTGCTCCTTATACCCTCACCTCCATGTGGATAAATGTATGACATGTTTCATCATGTCATCATAAGACTAGAGTGTGTTTAATTCTTCCTTTGCATGTTTAAATGTTTGTGTTTAGACTCTTAAATTATTGTAGTAAGTTTGATTCTGTGTTTGTTTTAAAAAAGGCACAAATGAGTTGAAAATCATACTGTTAGTCAAACACTCGATAAATATGTATGGAATGCAAGTTATGGGATACCTTGGGATGAACAAAAAGGGTGAAGATCTCTGACCTGCTGCTTACATTTAAGCAGTGAGAATAAACCAACAAATCATAAATACATATAATATGTCAGAAGGTGCTAGAGAAAAATGAGAAAGGAGAGCAAAGTAAGCAAGGTTGGAAATGCTGGCATCAGAGAGTAGAGTAGTATTGAGAGATCAAAGTAGGCCTTATAGAAAAGAAAAATTGTGCAAAGACATTAAGAAAGTGAGGAAGTTAGGCTTGTGGTCATATGAGGCAAAATCATTTCAGACAGAGGTAGTAAATAGTGCAAAGATTGAAGACAGGCATAAATTAAAAATATATATATATATATATATATAAATTCTCTAGTTGAAAGGATCATTCCAGTTCTCTTTAAGAAGAGACTATGAGAGTCAAAGGCAGAAGCATGTGAGCTAGTTAAAAAGTGATTGAAATAATCTAAAAAGATGCTGAGAACTTTGATTAATTTAAAATAAATGTTGATTTCTAGGGGGAAAAATAAGGACAATTTTTCCATGAGTCAGTTCAGTTAACTAGTCCTAATATAAATTTAGCATAATAGCATCAGCTAATGTTGATCTCATTCATTGACTGGGGTTTATAAAATGGAATCAAAGCTCTGAATGCCTCATCCAGCACCCAAGATAGAAAAGTGTGATGGTGGCTGTTTTTCATCAGGGTATGGTAGTAAGAATTACCTAATTAGTAACTTAGAGTGGATTTTGCAAATTAATGAACTTCATTTTGAAACAAAGTAATTAAGTATACAATATGGGTCTATTCTTATCTCTGAAACTGAGAAACAAACTCTGCAATCATGCATAGAAATCTTTCCAGCACTTTTCTGAGAAATTTTTTTTTTTCTTTTTGAGTTTTCTTTTTGTCACTGCTTTGATGAAGGGTTGTCCAACTTGCTAGTGTGTGTTGAGGGAAGGAAAGACAGACTCTCAATTACTAAGAAGTACATTTTGGCTTCATAAGAATTCTTTCTCAGTGGGAAGGTACTTTGTATCTTCAACAGAAAACACATTTTATTTATCAGCTTCCATGGGCTATTTATATTAAAAAATTACTAAGTATTCACAAAGAAATTGTCAGTTCTTAAAAGAAAAAATATTGAATATGTCCTGCTCTGTGACCCAAATTCAATTAACTCCTAAAAGTAAAAACAAAAAATTCATCTAAATGAAAAGCCTCCCAAATAATTCTTAAATCTTAAATCATCTCAGTGATTTCAGAATATTTAGAAAATGATATCAATGCTTAAAATCATTATAAAAGCTTAAACACTGTGGCTAAGTGTACATAGAGAAAAATTTATAAGGATAAGAGTTTTCCTACTAAAAGATAATGAATATAAATGAATTATAAGATTATTCAAGAGATCATATTAAAAGATAAAACAAAACCTGTATAAAACAGGAGGAAGAAAACAGAAATTAGTCCCACAAATAAATTAATTAAAAATATAAAGCTAAGTCCTAAAATAAAATTTTAACAGACAAATGAAGCACATATGCCACTAATTATTCTAACTAAAAAATTGCATGTGGATGGAATAAAATTACACAAAATTAGAAAATCATAAGTGAGAAAAGAATTATAATAGCAACTATTGATAAATTAGAATAAATATAGAGATTGTGTTTTATAATTAGGCTAACATTTTTCAAAATCTGAATTACATGGAATACTTTCTAGAAATATAGAGAAAACTTTTTGATAAAAATCCTGAAATATCCAATAATTATGAAAGTAATTAAGAAAGTTGCCAAATAACTAATTTCCTCCTCCACAAAGGATAGGCCAACATAATTTCATGTGGAAAGTAGTTCATATTCCATTTAGAATAAACACAGATATACAGAAAGAAAAATTTTCTCAATTTCTTTTACACCAGCTAGCATAACACTTAAGTCTAAGCCTAGCGTAATAATAAACCAACATCAATATCATCTGTACCTATAGTTAGATAATCCATTAACATAAAATGGTTAGGATTAAACCGAACTGATGAGCCCACCACAATACTTCACTGAAAACTCAACATTTTACTGAGGGAAATAAAATAGGAATTTTGCAAATGAAGAGATAAATAGTACATTCCTGTGGGAGTGCCCACTATAAAAATGGTGTTGGGTTTTCTTATATTTTACTATAAAAACAACTGGGGACTTTACCCCAAATAATTATGAAATATTTATAAGTACAAATGCATGAGAACTGTCAGAAAATATTTGAAATAAAAAAATTATAAAGAGTAAATGCTAGCTTTCCAAGGTATCAAAATATGATTTGAAGCCACAATAAATGTATAGGAAGGAATACTGTTGGTGCTAAAGTAAACAGGTGGATCAGTGATTCAGAAGTGAAAATAAAAATACAAAAAAACAGATTTATATTTATGTAAACTTTACTGCATAAAGTAAATAGAATTTAAAATTAGGGGTTAAAAAAGGAGTTATTCAATAAATAGTCACAAGATTTTTGGCTTGGTATTTTTGGGGAGAAAGCACAATTGATCCTGATTATTTATATTACCTTTGAATATGTTTGAATTTAATATAGATTTAAACATGAAATAAAAATATACATATATTAAAATATTTAGATGAATAACTAAAATCATAGATTCTAATCCATAAAGGGGAAGATTAATAGACTTTCATTATTAAAAAATTTTTACATGGGGAATATATATAATGTACAAGGTAAAAACAGGACATATCACAATCTTGTAAAAAATTTGCTATATGTTTCATAATCAGGTAATTCATATTTTATTTAAATATTTGCAATACTTTCTCTCCTATGTCTCCCACATACTTGGAGAAAAATTCCCTAAGCAGTACACTGTGGAGTCTTGATGTCTCATGTTGAATTTATAGATGGCCTGAGATCATCAATTTGAACACTGGGCAGGGTATGGAGTATCTGACTGCAATGGGCCTCGTGTTTCACCCCACTGTGCCGTGAGTATTGTGATCTCTTTGTGAGGCATGATGTGAAAAAGATTACAGAAAACTGAAAACTTTAGGATTGGATAAAAGTCTTTAAACACAGCCTGCGATGTGTAGATTTAAGAAACACATGATCTCAAACTGAAGAAGATACAAACAGAAAGATGTCTCATGTCTATGAACTGGGAGAATTAATATTGTTAACATCTTCATACTAGCTAAAATGACCTACAAATCAATGCAATTTCTATCAAGATTCCAATAGTGGAGGTTGAGATCAAGATGAGTTGCTGTAGAAAGATCCTGAACCCACCTCCTCCCATGGACATTTTAAGCTACATCTACATATAAAGTAATTTCTTCTGAAGAAAAACTGAGTGTTAATTGAACACCTTCTATGCAACAAACCATGGAGGGATTACATAGAGATAAAGATGGATAGTGATGGAGACACAAACTTGATGGTAACCCCATGCCTGTGACAGCAACCTGCAGTATGAAGTGGTATCACTGAGAGACTTTCACACAGACTCATCTGCCTTGAGGTACAGCAAAAACTCAGCAGTTTACAGAGCACCTAGTCTACATGTTAAGGAAATCCATTTACTAAACCTAGAGCATCTGCCAAGCAGATTTGGGAAATATCTGGAACTCTCCCTGGGGTTGGGGCAGTGCAGAAAAGTACTTTTTATTGCATTCTTTCACCTTGAAAGCAGAGTCAGGAACACCATCTAGGCACTCTACCAGCCTGACAGGCTGCCCCAGAACACCCCAGGCTCATATTATACACTAACTATAGCAGTCCAGGTGTAGCATGCCCTGGGATCCCCTAGCACACACCAACTCCAGTTCCAGCTGGCCTGTCAAAGCTGCCTAACACCCACAGTCTACACAGGCGATGCTCCTACACAAAGCCACAGCTTCAAGACCTGGGGCAGTGGCTGTTTTGCCTAATCTGTACAAACATGGAAATTAAAACAAAATGAAGAGACAGAAAAATATGTTCCAAATGAAAGAACACAATGAAACCTCCAGGTGGAGGGTGGGGAGGAAAACAATGAAAAAGAGATAAGTAATTTACTTCATAGAGAGTTCAGAGTAATGATCATAAAGATGCTGATCAAATTTGGAAAAAGAATGAAAAAACACAGAACATCAACAAAGAGTTAGAAAATATAAGAATATTTATATTCTTACATAAATAAAATATAAGAAAATATAAATACAATATAAGAAAGAATCTGTGAAACTGGACCTTATCCCACTCCATAAATAAGTATCAATTCAAAATAGATTAAAGATATAAATGTAGACCTGAAACTGTAAACTTCCTAGAAGAAAATGTAGGAAAAAACTTCTTGATATTGGTTAATAGTATTTGTATATAATGTCAAATGTATAGGCAAGAAAAACAAAAATAGACAAGTGGGGATTCATCAAACTAAAAATATTTGCACAGCAAAAGGAAGAATCAACAGAGTGATGAGGCAACCTATGGGAGAAATTAACTGTAAACTATGCATCTAAAAAGAGGTTAGAATCCAAAATTAATAAGAAATTCAAACAACTTAAGAACAAAAAAATAGGTAACCTTCTAAAAAATGGGCAATGTCTCTCAATGGATGTTTTTCAAAACAAAACATACCAGTGCTCAATATCATTAATCATCAGGTCAATGTACATCAAGGAGCTTCCCTCATGGTTCAGATGGTAAAGAATCTGCTGGCAATGCAGGAGGCCCAGGTTAGATTCCTGGGTCAGGAAGATCCCCTGGAGAAGAGAATGGTTACCCACTCTAGTGATCTTGCCTGGAGAATTCCACAGAGGAGCCTGGTGGGTTATACAGTTCATGGGGTTGCAAAGAGTCAGACATGATTGAGCAACTAAATGTATATAAAACCACAAAGATATATCATTACACATATGTTAGAATATTTTATTGAAAAGACAACAGGTAACAAATGTTGGCAGACATGTGGAGAAAAAGAACCTCCATGCACTGTTAGTGAGAATGAAAATTAGTATAGCCACTATGAAAATCAATATTGGAGGTTTCTCAAAAAAAAAATCTTGATATATCCAAAACACTCCAAAATCAGTATCTTGAAATCAGAACTCCCTTGTTCCTTCCAGCATTATTTATAATAGCTAAGTTATAGAATTCAATGTAAGTGTCCATCTAAGGATAAGTGGATAAAGCATACATATATAATGTATACTGTGTATGTATATAATATGTAATATATATATAGCATATATAAAAAAATATTATTTAGTCATAAAAACAAGGAAATCCTGTCACCTCTGGAAACATGGATGAATCTGGAGGATTTATGCTAAGCAAAATAACCTAGGTGCAGAAAAACAAATACTACATGTTCTACTTATAAGTGGCATATAAAAAAATCAAACTCATAGAAGCAGAAAATAGAAGTATGAGTTTTTGGTGCTGGGAGTATGAGGAAATGAGATATTGGTCAAAAAGTGCAATATTTCAGTTAGTTAATAATTAATAACTCTAGAGATCTAATATATAACATTATGCCTACTATTAATAATGTACTGAATACTAGGAATATGCTAAGAGAATTTGTTTCAGGTTATCTTACCAGAGAAAATACTATGTGAGGAGATGATATTTTAGTTGGATTGTAGTAGTCATTTCACAATGTAGAAACTTATATCAAAACATCGTATCGTACACTTTACCTGTTTCCACATTTTATTTTTTTCCCTTGTCTTGAGATGATGTAGCTTGTGCCAATTTCTGAATCAAAATGAGCCAATCAACTTCTTGCAAAATTTGTAATTGAGAAATATATTTTAAGTCAACAAGAATTTTCAAGGGCTCACAAGCTATATGACCATGTGGAGATGGAACCAAAATTGACATCTTGGCAACCCCAATGGTAAAAGAACTGAAGAGTTAGTGCAGTTTGGTGGAAAAGCTCAAGACTCTGGAGCTAGATTGCCTAGTTTTTAATTGAACCTCTACCACTTATAAGTGTAACCTTGAATAAGTTACTTGACTTCTCCATGCCTGTTTTCTTGTCTTTGAAGTGACGATCATAATAATTCCTACCTCTTTGGATAGTAGTAAGGATTAATATGGTGGACTTTGTGGTGGCTCAGACAGTAAAGCATCTGTCTACAATGTGAGAGACCTGAGTTCGATCCTTGGATCGGGAAGTTCCCTAGAGAAGGAAATGGCAACCCACTCCAGAACTCTTGCCTAGAAAATCCCATGGACGGAGGAGCCTGGTGTCCATGGGGTCGCAAAGAGTTGGACACGACTGAGCAATTAAATAAGAACTTAAAACTGCCTAGCAATTTTATAACTATTATAAAAATATTTCTACTGTTATTTTGCTCTTGTTAACATTGTAGATAGAGGAACAACAACCCACCAAGGAAACTTACTTGCAGAGAGAAAAAAATGAAAAGATAAACAAAGTAAGGGACTCATATAGTATGAAAGAAATTTTTAAAGTCTTAATTCTACTGTGTGGACAGTGAGGCAATAGGATTTTATATAGAGTGTTTCTCTATTAAATAACAATTTCTCCCTGTTTTCCCACTGTTCACAGAACACCCTCTGAGCCACGTTGATTAGGCTTCTATTTCTTGAAATGAAGAACGCAAATTTACAAACCAATTTACAAAATATGAATCCTCTCATCCATCCTAAATGCATGTGCACAGCAAAGGAAGGACAATATACAGACTAAAGATTTTCAATCGAAGCAATGAAAAATTTAAATATTTTACTTTTCAGGTAGCAGTTTGAAACAACACTGAGCATAATACTTAGGTTAATTAGGAGAGTGGGAAATTGACCCATTCATACACTGACTTCACCTCATATAATTCTACATGTGGGGAATCATTCTAGGGGGTCAGATGCTCGGACGCCAAGCAATGACATTCACCAAAGCATCATTTAAAAAGTATAACAATAAACTGAATAAAAATACAACATATAATTAGGAAAATTAATCATAATTAGTTATTCAATTAATATTTTGCAGCTTTTAAATATATTCTTATTTATAAGTAATATTTTTTCAAGGGAAAATCTGATCTTGCAAAACCTCATGGATAGATTATCTAACCTCATTAGATTTTCCTAAATATTATTTTGTGAACACACACGGATTGGTGTGTATGTATAAACACATGTATGCATATATGAATCTGTATATCCACATGTAAATATGTAGACTTTTGAGTGTGTGCACAAGTGTATATTTACAATGAAAACAATTCTATGAGTGTGTATTCCAGAGGTAGGGAAATGGCAGCCTTTAGTCTAGATCAAGCCTACTCTCTGTTTTTGAAAATAAAACTATTGGAACATATCCATGTCTATTTGTTTATTTATTATCTTTGGCGGTTTTGTACTTTGGTGGCATAGTTAAATGGTTGAGATTAAGACTGTATGACCTGTAAAACCTAAAATATTTGCCATCTGACACTTGGTAGAAAATGTTTGCCAATTTCTGGTAAAAAAACAAAATGTTCGGACTTAATATGGTGATGTGGTTTCAGATGATTAACATATTTTCTTCTTATTTATGTGTAAGACAATTACATATGTGGATAAATTCCACTGCTAATTATTTTCAAATGGAAACAATTAACTAGCTAAGTTCCATTCATTTAAAATGGGAAAGACTTTGCTGAAGTTTAATTTTTGCAAAGCTGAAAAAATTTATACTTGGTTTTGTGCATATACTAATGTACATTTGTCTTGGAACTGTATAACTTGTCATGTAATCCTCAGTAACAACAACAAAAACTTTATGATTCCAGATAAAGGTATTCAATGCAAGTAGTATTTGCAACTAATTCATGAGAGTGTTGAATATTGAATGAATAGAAGATATGTTACTTCGGGTCTATTTATTAAAATATTTTTGCTCTCAAATTGCCTTATTTGGATTGTCCTAATGCTTGTGCAGGCAGATGCCTCTAAAGTCAAGATGTGTTTGAGATTACTATCTATAGAAGCTCTCTTTTTGAAGAGATTAGGATCCTTTCCAGAAACCAAAAGATTTGAGATGGCAACTAGAAGAGTGTCATGTTATAGCACTGCTTGGCAAAAGAAAACAAGAGACTAGCCAAAGATAGCATCTGGTTGACTTGAGCTAGATTATGTTTGTTAGTTGCATTGATTGCTCTTGCTCCAAATTCTTTTTAAGTGGTCTTATATCCCTAAGGGAGGATCTCCAGTGGGGAGAAAATGAACTGATAACCTAATGTTCCATGTAGTTATTATATTTCTTATTAGGGAATATGGTAGTCAGATTCTGACAACCTCATGTGAGTTTTAACAGAGTGAATCCATTTTTTTCTCAGGGTACTGAGTTTCCAAAATTGAGCAGTAGAGTATTAGTTTCTGTATTCAGAGTTAAGCACAATGTTAACTCTCTCCTGATTGTTAAGATGCACTCATGCAGAATAGTGAAAACATGATGTGATTCCCGAGTGTAAAATTAAGGTCACCTTATCAGTTTGAAATGTGTTAGCTCAGCATTTCATGGGTGAAAGTTTCCAGCACTCACCAGAAACCACTAGCATGCCAACTTGCTTTTACCATAGTCAGTGATTTTAATTCATATAAGTAAAGTTTTAGCTACAGAGGGGATGGGAAGAATATAAAAATGCAATCTGGACAAAAAAAAAATTAGTAGTTTTTACCCAGAATTGTATTGAAAGAGAGATGCAGATATCATGGAAATGAACATTCCTATCATTGCAGGCCTATGCTGGAAAACATTTCATTTCTGAGTAACTTGTTGCGGAACAGTGTCTGACAGCATAATGGGAATGATTATCAGGATGCTTCCAGGGTCACTGAGAAAGCATTCCCTGATTGATTAATGATATTGCCAGAGTTTGTGGGGGGAAGGTAGCACATGAATAATGAAATTGCCAAACTTCCATGGGTGTAAATTTGCAGTGGGTCAAAGATAATTTCCATGTTTCAGGGTATATGCATCTCTTATTCCTTGCAACTTTTTTATTTTCTTAACTCCACAAATGACAGTGTGATGACTAATTTTGGCTTCTCAGAAAGCAAGTTACTTGGAGAAATTATATTCCAGAAAAGGAATATGAGGATTCTGTTTCCAGAATAATCGTCCACATACCCCATTTCTTATAATTAAGGAATGAATGCAATCAAGGTGTTCTCTTCACTGCTCTCCTGGTTAAGAGAACAATCTCTGGTTATTCTGTAGAGTCCCAACTTGGCTAGGTGGTGAAACTTTTTTTTTTAATTATACCATTCAACCCCTGAAGAAGCTTTTTGTTGGTATGGGTATGTTTCTTCCTTGGCGCTAAAGAAGATGCTAGGGGCTACAAGACCCTCATTCCCTCATCTTAACCCAGGGTCAAGTTTTCCTTACCTCTTCCTATTCTGTCTGTATAGTCTCTTTCCTTTCTTTCTTCTCTTCCCTGGTCTTAATTTCATTCAGTTTCTGATTAACAGAAAACTTTTGCAATCCTCTCTAAGAATTTGTACACTCTGACCAGTGGCTTCTTTTCTTAAGTCATACAGTCTTTTTTGGCACTTATAGGTGAATTCAGTCTATTAGTGTAGGCTGGAGTGGAAAAGGCTACTGAGGCGCAGGAGAGAATTTGATAACTCCAGAGGGGCCAGTGGTATTACATATTAAACACAGTTAGCAATAAAACCCCACTAAAATAGCAATTCCCAAAATGTACACTGAACTACCCAAGGTCCCTAAAAAATTCCCAGGTCAATACATAGTATTTTAAAGTTCTATTGAAATACAATACTTGCTATATGTCAAACGGAACAGGAACTATAGTATTGAAGTATTTACTAATTTCAATATTAGATTGTGCTACATTTTTTTCACTGGTATCCAGACTTTCTGAAACTGTTTGCTTGTTTTTTGTGGTTTCAACAACAAAAAGCAAGTGTTGTGTGAAAATCAATATGGAATGGAAAATAAAAGTGCTAGTGTCCAATCTGATTCTAAGATTTGAAAAGTGCAATGCCTGGTAGGTACACTTTTCCTGTCAATAAGTAACTATGGTTGTAACTATGATTATAGACTACTCTGGTGGCTCAGAGGATAAAACATCTGCCTGCAATGTGAGAGACCTGGGTTCGATCCCTGGGTCAGAAAGATCCTCTGGAGAAGGAAATGGCAACCCAGTCCAGTACTCTTGCCAGGAAAACCCCATGGACGGAGGAGCTTGGTAGGCTACAGTCCATGGTGTTGCAAAGAGTCAGACATGACTGAGCGAAGTCACTTCATTCTATAAGAATGAAATAAAAATATTAGATTTTTTAAATTTATGCAAAGAGCTGGCTAATTGGAAAAGAGTTTGATGCTGGAAAAGATGGAAGGCAAAAGGAGAAGGGGGCAGCAGAGATACATCTCTGATTCAGTGGATATGACTTTGAGCAAACTCTGGGAGATAGTGAAGGACAGAGAAGCTCTATGCGCTGCAGTTCATGGGTCACAGTAGGACATGATTTAGCAACTGAACAACAACAACAACAAACAACGTGTATTGGTTTCTCTTTCAATTTGTGTATAATATTTTTCAAACATCTGTTATTAAGACATAAATACTTATTAAGTTTCTTGGACCTCACTTAATACATACAACTGTTAAGTGTATTTTTGTACCAGAGTTTCCAAGAAGCGATTGCTGAAGGCACCATGAAACAAGAAAGTTTGGGGATATCTGCATCACCTTATCAACCTGATTTACACTATATATTTTTTAAAATGTGAGCTTGTGTATCTTTAGTCTCATTCCCAGAGTCCTAACAGGAAAGCTCTGTGCAAGGGCAAGGCACTCGGTCATGGTAAGTTTGGTAGTGTCAGTCAGGGTCCATGCTGTCCAGGTACCCCTGGTGACACTGCATCTGGTAGCAGATCCTATTTCAGAAGAAACTTGCAGTGACTTACAGAACCCAGCACACCATACAATTAATAAATATTTTAGGTAAGTATTTATTTGTTAAATATTTTTTAATTAAATGTAAAGTATCTAAGGTGGCTCAGACGGTAAACAATCCGCCTGAGACCCAATATGCAGGAGACCTAGGTTTGATCTCTGGGTCAGGAAGATTCCCTGGAGGAGGGCATGGCAGCCCACTCCAGGATTCTTACCTGGAGAATTCCATGGACAGAGGAGCCTGGTGGGCTACAGTCTATGACGTTGCAAAGAGTTGGACACTATTGAGAGACTTTCACTTTTTTGTCTTCAAAATGTCTAATAGAAGATCTAGAATGTGTATGGTCAATACATGTTTCTTTACAGTAATGAGTCTTTTATCTTTCATGTGTGTGTGTGTGTGTGTGTGTGTGTTTCCCCCTGTTGCTCCATTGACTTGAAAGAGAAAAGTAACATTATTCCCTCTTCTTCACTGTCCTTCTATTTATTTGTTCCCTTGGGATCAAGATGTGCTCATATCTGGGATGAAGGACAGTTTAGATGCTGGAATAGTTTTGTTTACTAAGAGTAATGCAGAACTGGATAGGATTTTAGAGACTTTTTAGGTTTTTCCCTTTAGTCTTTTTGGCGAGACCTCAGAAAATTGAGTGGTTGCTCATGGCCACATGGCTTCCTACTTTCAGAACTGGGACATGTACATGGTTCTGATTTCCAATCTGATACTCATTTAATTACACCACCTTTGGTTTCTCAGTGAAATTTAAGCTCATTTTAACCTTTAAAAAATTCTTGAGGTTGATCAGTCATAATTTCTTTCCTTCAATTTGAAGCAGCTTATTGCCTCATATTTGAGAGGAGGCCATTATTTCATCCTGAAGATGGTTCTTTGTAACAGCAGGCAAACTAACTTTTCTCTTTGAGTTTAGGAAGTGCTTGGGAAAGAGGGGTGCTATGCACTATAAATATAAATGGTTATATTCTACTGAAACAAGCTATAGCATATCACATCTGATATTTTCCGTGACTTTGCATATAGATAGTATGAATTAGGAAATGCACTTTTTTTGAACTCTACAGCTGTTCATAAAATTGTCACAGAAATTTGCATTTAAAATATACATATAGGGAATTTTCACGCATTTATGGAGCTCGCTGGAATGCTTAAGAAGTAGAATTTAATACCTACTGGCAAATACTTCTCAGTTATATGCTAGGAAAAGAATGAATAACTGATGCATGTGAGCTTTGCTTAATTTGGGCCTCATGGGCTTTAATAATGGAGTGGACAGGGCCTTGAATTTGATGGGTTATATTTCTATTTGAAAATAGTATATAATTATACTTTTCATGATAATATATTAATAACAGAGCTAATAAAATATATTAAATCAAAGCTATTTTATGGCACCAAACAAAAAAATTATAATAATCAAAATTTATACAAGTGGTCAGGAGATTTTAAAATAGAATAATTTAAGTAAAAGCTTGACATTCAAATTAGTTTTTCTAGGCAGTGAACTTATTGAAGTAACTGCATTATTTCAAACTAAGTTTAATTCCAATTTGTTAATTTTTGCTAAAAAATAATCTTTTTGCCCTACTAAAGTAGTGCATATTCATTTTGGGGTATTTAGGAAGTATAAAAAAACTCCTAAAAGGATAAATTATTGCTCTTGTAATTTCACCATCTGGAGATAATTTCCATTAACATTTTGTGTATCTTTTTTGGATAAGGGTTTCAATGAGAACATAAACTTCTACCACTTCATTGTTAAAGATTATATTGTATTTTACTGAGTCCATAAACCATGGTTAAATGCTTTTCTCTTTTTTGTCCATGTTTCCTTTTTTTTTTCTTTTGCTAGTATATTTTGATAAACAATTTTATATTTGTCCGTTTACACACCTTTCATGTTATTTTCTTAGGACAAATTCCCAGAAGTGGGATTTTCTAGATTAAAATGCTTGTGCATTACTAAGTCTTTGGATAAACATTTCTGTATCAACCTCTAAAAAAGTTGTATCAAATGTACCAGTGACGTACATGACTCTAATATTCGGAACAACTATTTACATCTCTGCTGACAGGGAAAAAGAATGGGAATCATAATGTTTATTTTGCATTTTAAATTACTTATGAGGCTATCAACTGAAAAAAAAGGGCACAACCTAAAAGCTGACTATAATGCTTTCTTCTGAGATATTTCTGAGAACTCAAGCCGGGGAGGCAGCCTCTCAGCTCTCAGGCGCTGATCCAAAGAAATAAGTGAAGAACCAGGATATATGGGAGTTTTGCAACAAAAAGCAGATAGTTGAAACATTAAAAGATTACTGTTAATTAAAGAAGACTGGACATCTCAAGTTAATTTAGTGCTTTTCCACATATGGGAAGATGCCAGAGTCTGGGCTCAACCTTAATTAACTATCTAGGGCCAGTACACCCCTTTTCTCCATCCTAAATCTCCTCAGGGTACACAGTCAGGGTCTGCTGCAGTGGCTGCAGGTGTGATGTCCTCAACATCATTTGTTTACTGATATGGCAAGCAACATTCTTAGTCTACAAGGCTTCACAATTTTTATTCCTATTTAAACATTGTAATGGAGAAGGCAATGGCACCCCACTCCAGTACTCTTGCCTGGAAAATCCCATGGATGGAGGAGCCTGGTAGGCTGCAGTCCATGGGGTCGCTGGGAGTCAGACACGACTGAGCAACTTCCCTTTCACTTTTCACTTTCATGCATTGGAGAAGGAAATGGCAACCCACTCCAGTGTTCTTGCCTGGAGAATCCCAGGGACGGGGGAGCCTGGCGGGCTGCCCTCTATGGGGTCACACAGAGTCGGACACGACTGAAGTGACTTAGCACAAATATTGTAAAACTTCAAAATGCATAGAAATTGTGATGACAATATTCATGAAATGAGAATGCACAAATGTTAATAATTTATTTTGCTTAGGGTATGCAGTTATAGCTGAGTGTGTGTGTATGAAATAAAATCTTATGTGCAATGTTGAATTCCCACTTGTTCTCCTCCTAAATCCAATTTCCCTACTTTCATCTCCAGAAGCAATTATATGTCGTAAATTTGCTGTGTATCACTCTAGTTCAAGATTTCAGTTCCAGGTGTTTTTTTGTTTGTTTGTTTTTTTGTACATTAGATTTTAAATAATGACTATGTAGTTAGACCTAGATCTGTTTCAGTAGGTTTTGTTTTTTGTTTTGTTTTTGTTATAATGCTTCTTGTATCCATTATCTTTATTTAACATTGGAGTTCATCTTTAGGAAACTCGTTCAGAGAGGAAGCGCTAAGTTAGAAAATGGAGTTTCAGTGCAAGGCTGAAGGAAAAGGATGACTGGAAGAGTTAAGGGATGTTTTCACTTTGTTTTGCCTGGAAGCAGCAAACAGGCAGTGGAATGAACAGATGTGGTAAGAATCTAAGCCTAGAGATGCAGCACCCCATTTTCTTCTTTATGCCTCATGCAGACCTTTCCTAAATCAGTGGTCCTGACAACCCTTGTGGAGTGAAATGTACTCCATACAGAAAAGGCGTAGATTTGTGAGTTCCTTGGTTTTTTTTAATCTTGAAAATCATCAACATCCAAAACAACTTTACTACTAGTCTGGGGCACCCAATAGCCATCCTCTATATTCCTCACCAAGAGAATTCCACTTTTATTTGGTCTGGCAATATCTCAGTGTCCTTTGATGTTATGATAGACACAGCAGGAAGAAAAAATACAGAAGCAACTTGGAGGGCTCTGGGAACACTGTACAGTTTGATTCAACTTTTGTGTGTACGTTTTTTGTCCTAGGCTTTTGTTAGGTACCTTGAGAACATATTTGGCTCAGAGGTTAAAGTGTCTGCCTGCAATGCGGAAGACCTAGGTTCGATCCCTGGGTTGGGAAGATCCCCTGGAGAAGGAAATGGCAACCCACTCCAGTATTCTTGCCTGGAGAATCCCATGGATGGAAGAGCCTGGTGGGCTACAGTCCACTGGGTCGCAAAGAGTTAGACACAACTAAGCGACTTCACTCACTTTGAGAACATATAGGAAGGTTGGAGTCATAACCCAAGGATAGCATGTTGAGAAGCTAGAAGTATTTCCAGATTTCTTTTCTATAAGAGATGTTTTGGGAGGGGGTGGTAACAGGGAAGGAGAGGAGAGAAGAGAAGGGGAGAGGAGGGAGAAAGAAAAGGAAGGAAGACAGAGCACATATATCTCTCTATACACAGAGAGAGACTAATTTGTTGAACAAACTATTTTTGAGAGATTTGTTACCCGGAGCTTCCTATGGACAGTTTCAGTTCTGATCCAGCACAGAATGTCTTGTAGTGCAATGTTCGAGACACTATAGATCCAAACATATTTGTTTAGTATCATTATTCGAACAATTGCTTAAATATGTAAAGAATAATTCTAGGTTCAAAATCAATTTCATGCATAATATTAAAGATACTGATCCATTCAATATTCTCTTGCAGTTAGTATTAAAGTGTCAAGTCTGATTCTAATCTTAATTTGTAGGCTATGAAAGCTTTTTATATTTTTTCATCATCTTATTAATTTGGAATTTTCCCTTAGTGGTTGTATGCATATTTAAATTAAATTCTTTATTTTATTTAACTTATTTTTTAAATGAAACTAAGTGGTGGTTTCCGTGGTAGAAAATATGATGCATTTGTTTAGTCTAAGGAATTTTATTTCATAATGTCTTTCTCTATTTCCTTGCCTGTCATTCTCTATTTCCTCTCTTGGAACTTCTGAAGCTTTCTTCAATATCCCTTAACTTTTATTTTCCATGCTTTTTTCCTCAGTTCTTTGGCCCTATCTTTCAGTTCACTAATTTGTTATCAAATGTACACATTCAACTGTTTAGTCCAATGTTTGAGTTTATTTCATTAATATTTCAATAATCATATATTTTAATTGCCAGGATTTGTAATTTGTATTTTATAAAGCAATCTCTTCTGTGTTGCTCTGTCTTTTCTTGTACTTTTGAGTATTTTTAAAACTTATTTTTGAGTCTCCTTTTGTCTCCTCTCTTTTCTCATCTGCTGTGTTGATTTTCAGTCTAGGTGCCATTCTTTCTGGCTGACTTGTCGAATATATTTGCTATTTCTTGATGGCGTGCTCATCTTATATTTAGTATCCCCAATTATCCTACCTTGTTTTCTGTTATCTGTTTACACTGGTCTGTCTCCAGGAAGTAGGGAAAGGATGTGACTGGGGACTTTTGAGTTATGTTGCTTTTCTATTACTGTGTAACAGATTACCACAAAGGAAGTGGCCTAAAACAATACCCATTTATTACCTAATAGTCTGAGGCCTGATGTTTAGGTGGGCGTGGCTGTATTTTCTGCTCAGGGTCTCACAAGGCTGAGATAAAAATTACCTGAACTGGATCTTTATCTGCTGGCTCAGGGGTCACTCAGGTTGTTACAGGATCAATTTCTTTGGGATATGTGTCTAAGGCTTATTTGTGGATCTGGGTCAAGGCTTCTGTTTCCTTGTGTGCGTGCTTCAGTCGCATCTGACTCTTTGTGACTCTATGGACTGTAGCCTGCCAGGCTCCTCTGTGCATGGGATTCTCCAGGGAAAATAATGGAACGGGTTGCCATTCCCTTCTCTGGGGGATCTTGCTGACCCAGGGATCAAACCCACATCTCTTATGTATTGTGCATTGGCAGGCAGATTCTTTACCACTAGTGCCAATTGTCAACTCACAGCATAGAGGCTGCTCACATTCCTTTTCCTTCTCCATCTTCAAATCAAGAAAATTGTATGAAGTCTCTCACTCTTAGAATCTCTCCAGCCTGCCTCCATCTAGGGAATCAGCTTTGTTTTTTAAGGGTTTTTGTGACGACATGGGATCCACCTCTAGATAATCTGGAATAATCTCCCTAACTAACTGTAAGTCCCCTTCATTCCAACCTTCAAGTTGCAAACTTTCAAAGCTGCAAGTACGCCCCTGTATGCCAGTTGTTGTACTGTGCTACTGCATCTTTCAAGGTACTGTACCATAAGGTTAAAATGTTTTCTTTATTATTTGTGTATTTATTTTTTATGTATTATTTGTCTGAAAAGTATTATAAGCCTATTACAGTACAGTACTATGTAGTCAATTGTGTTATTTCCATATCTAGGCTAATTTTGTGGAATTTATGAACAAATTAGACGTATGAACACTCTCTCAAAATGGAACCCATTTATATGTAGAAAACTTACTGTATTTTAAATTCAACTTTGCTATGACATATATTAACAGTCACAGGAGTGATATTTCATTGTGCTCAGTTTCTGTTGATAAGGAAATGGAATACCAGAGGGTTGGAATTTTAGCATTTCTAGCAACAAAAACAGAGTTCTATCACTTCATCCCAAGCACTCATATTCATTGTTCATTATTACTTGAGGCAGAAACCTCTGCTTCTTGCAACATGGTGAAGGATGGGAGATGAATCTTCATCCAGTTGTATTAATATGATGATCAGACTTGAAGTTGGATTTTAGCTTGCTGTAAGGCTCACTTCAGAGAAATCTCCCACTGTTTTTAGTTGCAATTTCCATGCAAGTTTTGAACTGTAATTTTTCTACTTCTAACTTATTCCCACGTACCTTCAATCTTTAAGGGATTCATCTTAATTTCTGACCCACCAAAAACATTCTCATCCTTACAGTTCATCTGCAATATCTCTCTTCAAATCTTCTGCATGTGAGTTCCTTTATGTGATTCATTTATTTAACTTTTCAAAGCATTCTGTGGAGTTGACTCTTTCCTCCTTAGAATATCCTTGCTTATCAATTTCCTTTCATGTTCCTGGTTGTCTTTCTTATTCTCCCTTGCAATACCAACATTTTTTTATTGCTGTTCAGTCTCTCAGTTGTGTCCTACTATTTGTGACCCCATGGACTGTAGCACACCAGGCCTCCCTGTCCATCACCAACTCCTGGAGTTTATCCAAATTCATATCCATTGAGTCGGTGATGCCATCCAATCATCTCATCCTCTGTCATCCCCTTCTTCTCCTGCCTTCAATCTTTCCCAGCATCAGGGTCTTTTCAAATAAGTCAGCTCCTCACATCAGGTGGCCAAAGTATTGGAGTTTCAACTTCAATACCAGACCTTCCAATGAACACACAGGACTGATCATCTTTAGGATTGACTAGTTGGATCTGCTTGCAGTCCAAGGGATTCATAAGAGTCTTCTCCAACACTACAGTTCAAAAGCATCAATTCTTTGGTGCCCAGCTTTCTTTATAGCCCAACTCTCACATCCATATAAGACTACTGGAAAAACC
This sequence comes from Bos mutus, assembly GCF_027580195.1. NCBI lineage: Eukaryota > Metazoa > Chordata > Mammalia > Artiodactyla > Bovidae > Bos > Bos mutus. The sequence goes on along the minus strand of NC_091627.1, from coordinate 49,837,849 downwards.
ACAGCCTTGACTAGACGGACCTTTGTTGGCAAAGTAGTGTTCTGCTTTTTAATATACTGTCTAGGTTGGTCATAACTTTCCTTCCAAGGAGTAAGCGTCTTTTATTTCATAGCTGCAATCACCATCTGCAGTGATTTTGGAGCGCCCCCACAATAAAGTCTGCCACTGTTTCCCCATCCATTTCCCATGAAGTGATGGGACTGGATGCCATGACATTAGTTTTCTGGATATTGAGCTTTAAGCCAACTTTTTCACTCTCCTCTTTCACTTTCATCAAGAGGCTCTTTAGTTCTTCACTTTCTGCCATAAGGGTGGTATTATCTACATATCTGAGGTTATTGATATTTCTCCTGGTAATCTTGATTCCAGCTTGTGCTTCATCTAGCCCAGCATTTCTCATGATGTACTCTGCATATAATTTAAATAAGCAAGGTGACAATATACAGCCTTGATGTATTCCTTTCCCTACTTGGAACCAGTCTGTTCCATGTCCTGTTCTAACTGTTGCTTCCTGACCTGCATACAGGTTTCTCAAGAGGCAGGTCAGGTGGTCTGGTATTCCCATCTCTTTCAGAATTTTCCACAGTTTATTGTGATCCACATAGTCAAAGGCTTTGGCATAGTCATTAAAGCAGAGATAGATGTTTTTCGGGAACTCTCTTGCTTTTTCGATGATCCAGCAAATGTTGGCAATTTGATCTCTGGTTCCTCTGCCTTTTCTAAAACCAGCTTGAACATATGGAATTTCACAGTTCACGTATTGTTGAAGTCTTGCTTGGAGAATTTTGAGCATTACTTTGCTAGCGTGTGAGATGAGTGCGATTGTTGTGGTAGTTTGAGCGTTCTTTGGCATTGCCTTTCTTTGGGATCGGAATGAAAACTGACCTTTTCTAGTCCTGTGGCCACTGCTGAGTTTTCCAGATTTGCTGGCATATTGAGTGCAGCACTTTCACATCATCATCTTTCAGGATTTGAAATAGCTCAACTGGAATTCCATTACCCCCACTACCTTTGTTCGCAGTGATGCTTCCTAAGGCCCACTTGACTTCACATTCCAGGATGTCTGGCTCTATGTGAATGATCACACCATTGTGATTATCTGGGTAGTGAAGATCTTTTTTGTACAGTTCTTTGTGTATTCTTCCTACTTCTCATTAATATCTTCTGCTTCTGTTAGGTCCATACCATTTCAATACTTTATTGAGCCCATCTTTGCATGGAATGTTCCCTTAGTGTCTCTAATTTTCTTGAAGAAATCTCTAATTTTTCCCATTCTGTTGTTTTTCTCTATTTCTTTGCACCAATCACTGAGGAAGGCTTTCTTATCTCTCTTTGCTATTCTTTGGAACTCTGCATTCAAATGCTTATATAGTTCCTTTTCTCCTTTGCTTTTCACTTCTCTTCTTTTCACAGCTGTTTGTAAGGCTTCCTCAGACAGCCATTTTGCTTTTTTTCATTTGTTTTTCTTGGGGATGGTCTTGATCACTGCCTCCTGTATAATGTCATGCACTTCTGTCCATACTTCATCAGGCACTCTGTCTATCAGATCTAGTCCCTTAAATCTATTTCTCACTTCCACTGTATATAGTAAAGGATTTGATTTAGGTCATACCTGAATGCTTTAGTGGTTTTCCCTACTTTCTTCAATTTAAGTCTGAATTTGACAGTAAGAAGTTTATGATCTGAGCCACAGTCAGCTCCTGGACTTTTTTTTGCTGACTCTATAGAGATAGTTCTCTATCTTTCACTGCAAAGTATATAATCAATCTGATTTTGGTGTTGACCATCTGGTGATGTCCATGTGTAGAGTCTTCTCTTGTGTAGTTGGAAGAGGGTGTTTGCTGTGACCAATGTGTTCTCTTGGCAAAACTCTATTACCCTTTGCCCTGCTTCATTCTGTACTCTAAGGTCAAATTTTTCTGTTACTCCAGGTGTTTCTTGACTTCCTACTTTTGCACTCCAGTCCTCTATATTGAAAAGGACATCTATTTTGGGTGTTAGTTCTAGAAGGTCTTGTAGGTTTTCATAGAACTGTTCAACTTCAGCTTCTTCAGCACTCCTAGTCAGGGCATAGACCTGGAATACCATTGTGATATTTAATGATTTGCCTTGGAAATGAACAGAGATCATTCTGTTGCTTTTGAGATTGCATCCAAGTACTGCATTTTGGACTCTTTTGTTGACTGGATAGCTACTCCATTTCTTCTAAGGGATTCTTGCCCACAGTAGTAGGTATAATGATCATCTGAGTTAAATTCACCCATTCCAGTCCATTTTAGTTCACTGATTCCTAAAATGTCAACGTTCACTCTTATCATCTTCTGTTAGATGACTTCCAATTTGCCTTGATTCGTGGGCCTAACTTTCCAGGTTCCTATGCAATATTGCTCTTACACCATCAGACCTTGCCTTTATCACCAGTCACACCCACAACTGGGTGTTTTTTGTTTTGGTTTTGTTTTGTTTTGTTTGTTTTGCTTTGGCTCCATCCCTTCATTCTTTCTGGAGTTATTTCTCCACTGATCTCTAGTAGCATATTGGGCACCTACTGACCTGGGGAGTTCCTCTTTCAGTGTCTTATCATTTTGCCTTTTCATACTGTTCATGAGGTTCTCAAGGCAAGAATACTGAAGTGGTTTGCCATTGCCTTCTCCAGTGGACCACATTTTGTCAGAACTCCCCACCATGACCCATCTGTCTTTTGGCCCTACACAGCATGGCTCATGGTTTCATTGAGTTAGACAAGGCTGTGGTCCATGTGATTAGATTGGTTAGTTTTCTGTGATTGTGGTTTTCATTCTGTCTGTCCTCTGATGTAGATAGAAGGATAAGATGCTTATGGAAGATTCCTGATGGGGGGAGACTAGGTCTTGTTCTGATGGGTGGGGCCATGATCAGCAAATCTTTAATCCAATTTTCTATTGATGAGTGGAGCTATGTTCCCTCCTGATATTTACCTGGGGCCAAACTATAGTGGGACTTCACTGGTGGCTCAGACAGTAAAGCGTCTGTCTATGATGCAGGAGACCCGGGTTCGATCCCTGGGTTGGGAAGATCCCTTGGAGAAGGAAATGGTAATCCACTTCAGTACTATTGCCTGGAAAATCCCATGGACAGAGGATCCTGGTAGGCTACAGTCCATGGGGTCGCAAAGAGTCGGACACGACTGAGCGACTTCACGTTCACGTTCACGTTCACGTTCAAACTATAGTGGAGGTAATGAAGATAATGGTGACCTCCTTCAAAATATCCCATGCATTTACTGCTATACTCAGTGCCCCCAACCCTGCAGCAGGCCACCACCAACCCACACCTCTACTGGAGACTCCTGGACACTCACAGGGAAGTTTGGGTCAGTCCCTTATGGGGGGTCACTGCTCCTTTCTCCTGGGTCCTGATGCATAATGTCCTGTTTGTGCCCTCCAGGAGTCTATTTTCCAGTCCTGTGTAATTTCTGGCAGCTCTATGGTGGGGTTAATTGCAACTTCCTCCAGGAGGACTTATGCCATACCCAAGTCTGCTGGACCCAGAGCCCTTGTCCCTGTGGCAGTCCTCTACTGACCCGTACCTCCACAGGAGATACTCACACACAGTTCTGTCTCAGTCTCTGTGGGTCCCTGTGTCCTGATGTGCACAAGGTTTGTTTGAGCCCTTTTAGCATCTCTGGTGGGAATGGCGTTTGATTCTAAACATGAATTTGCCCCTCCTACCATCTTGCTGGGGCTTCTCCTTTGCCTCTGGGCATGGGATATCTCTTCACAGCCACTCCAGAGCCTACCATCTTACTGGGGTTTCTCTGACCTTGACATGGGGTATCTCCTCATGGCTGCTCCAGGCTGCACAGCCACCACTAATTGCTCCAGAGCCATGAAGGCTTCCCTGTCCATCACCAACTCCTGGAGTTTGCTCAAGCTCATGTCCATTGAGTCGGTGATGCCATCCAACCATCTCATCCTGTCATCCCCTTTTCCTCCTGCCTTCAACCTTTCCCAGCATCAGGGTCTTTTTAAATGAGTCAGTTCTTCACATCAGGTGGCCAAAATATTGGAGTTTCAGCTTCAGCATTAGTCCTTCAAATGAATATTCAGGACAATTTTCTTTAGAATGGACTGGTTGGATCTCCTTGCAGTCCAAGGTACCCTCAATGATCTCCAATACTACAGTTCAAAAGCATCAATTCTTTGGGCATTCAGCTTTCTTTATAGTCCTAATCTCACATCCATACATGACTACTGGAAAAACCATAGTTTTGATTATATAGACCTTTGTCAGCAAAGTCATGTTTGTCTCTGTTTTTTTTTATTAAGTAAACTATATATTTTATTGTGATTTCACCAGTTTTTCCATTGGTACACTTTTTCTTTTCAAGATGCAGTCCAGGATCCCACATTACACTTATTTACATGTCCTCTTAGTCTACTGCTGCTGCTGCTGCTAACTCACTTCAGTCGTGTCCAATTCTGTGCAACCCCATAGACGGCAGCCCACCAGTCTCCGCCGTCCCCGGGATTCTCCAGGCAAGAACACTGGAGTGGGCTGCCGTTTCCTTCTCCAGTGCATGAAAGTGAAAAGTGAAAGTGAAGTCGCTCAGTCATGTCTGACTCTTAGCAACCCCATGGACTGCAGCCTACTAGTCCTCTTAGTCTAGTCTCTTCCAAATCTGTTAGATTTCATTAATCTCTCCATACCCTTCATGAGCTTGACACTTAGAGTACCAGCTAGTCAGGCATTTTTCTTAATATCCCTCAGCTTGAATTTATATGATGTTTTATCTAATTAGGTTGACATTATGAATTTAGGGGTCAGATATTTGGAAGTGATTTTCCCTTCTCAGTGCATTCATCAGTAGTAAGACATGTCTCTGTTTTTTGATAGTGATTAACCTCTGCTGTCTAAACTTCCCTGGTGACTCAAAATGGTAAAGTGTCTGCCTACAATGCGGGAGACCTGGGTTTGATCCCTGGGTTGGGAAGATCCCCTGGAGAAGGAAATGGCAATCCACTCCAGTACTCTTGCCTGGAAAATCCCATGGGCTGAGGAGCCTGGTAGGCTACAGTCCATGGGGTTGCAAAGAGTCAGGCATGACTGAGCAACTTCACTTTTCCACTGTCTAGGTTTGTCATAGCTTTTCTTCCAAGGAGCAAACATCTTTTAATTTCATAAACTGCAGTCACTGTCTGCAGTTTTTGGAGCCCAAGAAAATAAAGTCTGTCACTGTTTCCAATTTTTCCCCATCTAGTTGCAGTCTCCAATTTTAGCTAAATTCTAAATGTTGGAGCATCTCAGTCTCTATTCTGGATTGCATCCTTATATTATTTTCATTCTCTCCTTAGTAATTATTTTCTATGAATTTAAATACCAAATAAATCCTAATGGTTTACATTTTTATCTCTATTCCCTATTCTCTATTCTCTATGGATTTGTGTTTGAAATCCATATTTCAGTTTTCTATTTGTTGGGCAGCAAAATTGATATGTTTGAAAGTGAATTTTCCAATTCCAATATATTTCTTTCCCAGGAATTCCCATCTCATCAGTGGCATTGCCAACTACCTCATTGCTCAAAAGGAAGATGCAATACATTGTTCCCCCTCACTTGGAAAATCTAAACTATCACTAGGTCCTGTTAATGTCATATCAAATTATAAACTGTACCTGTTCACATCTCTTCCCTAGACTATTGAAAGAAGCCTCATCTTATAACCCTACTCCCACCTTGCTCCACATTTGTCCATTCCTCATGTAGTTTTCAACATGATACTCAATATATATATATAGTATATAAATTCAACTGTCTTCTCAATCTTCTAATGATTTCCTGTTGCACTAGGGTTAGTGAAGTGAAGTGAATGAAAGTCTCTCAGTCGTGTCCAACTCTTTGCAACCCTTTGGATTCCATGGAATTCTCCAGGCCAGAATACTGGAGTGGGTAGCCTTTCCCTTCTCCAGGGAGGGATCTTCCTAACCCAGGGATAGAACCCAGGTATCCCACATTGCAAGTGGATTCTTTACCAGCTGAAGCACCAAGGAAGCCCAAGAATACTGGAGTGGGTAGCCTATCCCTTCTCCAAGGGATCTTCTTGACCCAGGAATCGAACCAGGGTCTCCTGCATTGGGGACGGATTCTTTACCAACTGAGCTATCAAGGAAGTACATGCATTAGAATTAGAATTGTAACCTTTTCACAAGGTCTAATAAGGCATTCATGATCTGACTCTGGTTTAACTCTCCAAACTCACTTTTATGCCTTCTACTGCTTTCTAGCCACATGGCCTTTTCTAGCCTTTGCTCATGCTTTTTCTATTTGTGGAATAATTTTTCCTTGGCTCTTTACCTATGTGATTCATAATTGGCCTGCAAGTCCCACTTAAATTTTATGTCCCTAGAGAAGGCTTTGCCGTCAGCCTGTCTCACGTTGTCTCATATCCTGTCCCTGCTTTTCCTATTAACCACACTTTTTAACTTTTTATTAATTGTTTAATCAGTAAATGTCTTGGCCTCAAGCTCTAAGACCCATGGGGCAGGAGCCATCATTATCTTACTCATCACTGTATCTTTAATGCCTAACACAGGACCTATATAAAGTATATTGTCAGGAGATATTTGCAGAGTGACTAAGTAGATGATCTAATGACTGAGCAGTGGATGACAAAAGTACCTTTTAAAACAGTATTGTTGTCATTTTTCATTGACATTTTCATCAGTCTTTTTTCTTATTTATTTAAAAAATATGCAAGTCCATGTATGGGTTTATTTTGAACTGTTTCTTTTGTCAGTGTGTTGATGACCCTCACTTTCTTAAATATGCCTTTCATTTGACCTCAGATTTATTTGAAATTAATATTTCCACCTTTGTTCTGCCAATTCTTGTCTCTTACTCTTTTATTACGTTGAATAGATAGCACGTTGCTTACTTCCATATCTTCATCTGATTTATAGTTCTCGACAATAGGAAAGGAGTTTAGTCTATTTGCAATTTGTTGTCATTAATGCTATGCTTGTAGCCTTTTGTTTTCCATCTTAACTCTTTCTCCCTCTAATACTTTGGGAATTTGGGGCCCTAGTCAGTGCTGAAGAAAAACTTTGGATTTCTTCTTTATTTCTGAGTCCAATTTTGACATCCTGTCTATGGTTGAGAAATAATAATTTGGTGTAGTTAGGGAAAAATTATTAAGCTTTCCATAAGAGAAAATGGTCATTGTAGAGCAACACATGAGAGCAATCTTTGTGTTAGTTGCTCAGTTGTGTCCAACTCTTTGACACAACCCCCATGTGTCCCCATGGACTGCAGCCCACCAGGCTCCTCTATCCATGGAATTCTCCAAGCAAGAATACTGAAGTGGGTAGTCATTCCCTTCTCCATGGGATCTTTCTGACCCAGGGATCGATCCCAGGTAAGTTATTGGAGCTTTCCACAGGAGAAAAGGGTCAGTGCAGAGCAACACATGAGAGCAGAGGTCGCATCTTTTTTAGGTTCTTCATGTGTCTTCAATACCTAAGTCAGTCTCTGGTACACAATGGTCCTCGCAAAATCACTGTAGACTGAATGAATAGATAGAGCCAGTCTACTTGTCTTTTTCTGTGCTAGGAAGTATGGCCTAGAGCATCTTGGCCTTAAGCACTAGAGACCAATATTCTCCTTCTTGTCCCAGATTATGGTCATCTTTTCCTTGGTAAGTTCAACAAAGGAGACAAATACACAGGGGAAAAGAAACAAATTAATATTATATTACTAAGTAGAATTTTTGTCCCAAACACTAATGCCTAGCTTTTATATATTGTGTGCTTAGTTGCTCAGTCATGTCTGACTCTGTGACCTCATGCACTGCAGCCTGCATGGCTCCTCTGTCCATGGGGATTCTCCAGGCAAGAGTACTGGAGTGGGTTGCCATGATTTCATGCAGTGGATCTTTCCAACTCAGGAATGCAACTAAAGGACTTTCTCTGCCACCCCTTCCCTTCCCCGCCCCCCACCAGAAAGCTCACTAAATCATATCTCTGGCTTTCTCACTTTGATGAGGGATGACACTAAGTAAATGCACATCCATGGAAGTAAGATAAAATTCTAAAAGTTCTTGGTTTCTTTCATTATAATTTTATGTCACTCTGAGTTGGCCCCAGGTTTTAACAAGAATATCGATAACTTAATTAAAATTTTGTAATTATTTTTCTTAGTTTTTAAATTTCCATCTATCTCTATTTTTTAATTACCTTTTTATTACCTAGACAATGCCTACTATATCTATCTGCAAGATAAGAAATGAGAGGGAAAAAAAAGAGACGAGGGATCATATTATTCTTCAAGTTTCCACCTTCTTGGAGGTGTAGCTGAGTGCATTCTCTGCTAACATTAACTTGATGCTCCCCTGATCTGTCTACCTAAAATGACTGACTCACAGTCTCATGAAACAGACTGAGCCTGGTGGTGAGGATAATTCTGGAATCTGAAATAAAAGTCAACACAGCAGCAGTGACAACAGTAAGTTACCTATACCACTAGAGATCTTCTTTCAAAGTTTTGTTTTGTTTTAAATTAAGCATTAATTTCAGCTCATTAGATGAAACAGACTTGTAACATAGTCTGCATGAATGAAGAATAAGTCATCTAAAGCAAGGAATAAGGAGAGTGGGCAAAGAGCACATGTTAAGGAAAAAAAAATCAAACCATTAGAAATGAATTTTAGCAAAAACTGCAGTATAGAACTCCCCCATTCCATTTCCTGGTTTTACTAAAAGTCAACAAAGGCCTCCAGCTCTTTGTGTTCATATCAAATGTCAGATCAGAACATCTAATGCAAAGGGGAATACAAGAAAAGACAGTAAAAGAAAAAGAAAGAGAAAAGAAACAAACAACAAAGAAAACCCTCATTTCTTCCCTTTTATAGAAGGAAGAAGAGTTTATTCCCAGGATTTCCTAGTGGTGTCATAAAGTGTATGCATACCTCCTTAAAAAACATATTCAGCCTCTGTTTGAGGCTGAATCTATCTACCTATTTGAAGCTAATCATCTATCTTCTTGAGTCTTCCATTTATATAACTGTGAAGAAGTACTATCTTTGTTTAAATCTGTTTAACAAATCCCTACACAGTTTACTTCAGAAATTAGATGATGTGGCTGAGAAGATAAAAAATGCTAATTAATATATATATTATATTATAATGTATATATATATAACATTCTAATATATATTTGACTAAATATACAAAATATATTTAACATCTTGGTTTTCTGTTGCCATCTAAATTATCTACTGGTGACCTAGAAATAATAAGAAACGTGTGTAGGGATTTTAGAATGATTTATTTGAAGGGCAGGAAGGTCTAGACTAATCTATTGTACAAGCATGTTGACTGCTGCACTATGGAGAGAGCCAGACTCCAGACATGGAAAGGTGCCTTTCCGAGGTTGATGTGCAGATAACTCACCAAAAGAGATTTATAGAGAAAGTAATGAGCAGAGATCAATGCATTAGCAGTTAATTTATAAATCAGTCCCTATAGACTCTGAGAGCACAAGAGGCCCAGCTTCATTCATAAGATCATAACGTTCATAGTTACTGGAAAGAGATTTCAAGCCATTCTTCATCCATTCATTTTTTGTTTGTCATGTAGAAGAAAAGATTTAGATGTTCAATCCACATGAGAGGAAAAGCACTTCGGAAAAATTCAGTGACGTTCCGACAGTTTGATGACGTGTTTTCTGCCCCTGAAGCAGTAGGATTAATGCTGTCTGGCACTGACTGCAGGATTTAATCACTCCACAGCACAGAAGTGCCTTAGTGGTTTATCACCCACATTTTTGCTTTACAGGAAAAGGGCTTTTCTTCATTATGACTGTGCAGTTAGTAGTCTGTAGACACATTCTTCACATTAACTCTCATTATATGCTTTTAGGTAGGGCCATCTTACCTTCACTGCCACCACTGTGATGTGACTGTGACCAGGTAACTGATGATAAAAGGGAAGAATTTAGACTGTGTTCATATTTCCCTGATTCCCTTTTGAGGGTCATTGGCAGTGACACATCCTTTTGCCCTGAAGAGGAATGATGGTGCTGCTTGTTACCATGACTGTGAAGGAACAAATCTGAGGACATGGACAAGGCAGGTTTCTTTCTGTGTCCTTGGAGAAGGAGGCTGAAGTCAAGGTTTCAGAGGCCTGAAGAGACCTCGTGTTCGAGAGTGAGATTTCCCCATCTTCTCACAGTCAGGTTTGGAATGGCCCATAGCACAAGCTTTTTGCTGCTTTTTCCATATCACAGCTTTGCCTGCAACAGTGCAGGGTCATGCATGGATTGTTGGGCACAACCAGCATTAATGGCCATGACCCTAAAGTCCTTGAATGGCCTGCTGCTGCTGCTGCTAAGTTGCTTGAGTCATGTCTGACTCTGTGTGACCCCATAGATGGCAGTCCATGAGGCTCCCCCATCCCTGGGATTCTCCAGGCAAGAACACTGGAGTGGGTTGCTATTTCCTTCTCCAATGCATGAAAGTGAAAAGTGAAAGTGAAGTCACTCAGTCGTGTCCGACTCTTAGGGTCACCATGGACTACAGCCCACCAGGCCCTCCATCCATGGGATTTTCCAGGCAAGAGTACTGGAGTGGGGTGCCATTGCCTTCTCCAATATTATAGCTGCTGCCGCTGCTAAATCGCTTCAGTCGTGTCCGACTCTGTGCGACCCCATAGATGGCAGCCCACCAGGCTCCCCTGTCCCTGGGATTCTCCAGGCAAGAACACTGGAGTGGGTTGCCATTTCCTTCTCCAGTGCAGGAAAGTGAAAAGTGGAAGTGAATTCGCTCAGTCGGGTCCAACTCTTCACAACCCGGTGGACTAGCCCTACCAAGCTCCTCTGTCCATAGGATTTCCCAGGCAAGAGTACTGGAGTTGGTTGCCATTGCCTTCTCCATTGAATGGCCTAAGAGCAAGTATGACTAATGATTGAGCCACAACAGAGCAGAGTTCCTGCCTTAAGGCCCGAAAGGGAAAGAGCAGCCATCAGATGTGTTTTGGGCTGTGTTCCTCAAACAGTGTGATTTCAGACTTAGGGACTCAACTGATGGCTTCGTTGAGGGAAGGATGGGGGGAATGGATAGTTAGGGAGTTTTGGATGGACATGTATATACTACTATACTTAAAATGGATAACCAACAAGGACCTACTGTATAGCACTTGGAACTCTACTCAATGTTATGTGGCAGTCTGGAGGTGAGGGGATTGTGGGGGGGAATGGTTATGTGTATATGTATGGCTGAATCCCTTCATTTTTCACCTGAAACTTTTACAACATTGTTTGTTAAATAACTACTGTTGTTGTTCAGTCACTAAGTCATGTCCAACTCCTTGGGATCCCATGGACTACGGCACGCAAGTCTTCCCTGTCCTTCATCATTCCCTAGAGCTTCCTCAAACTCATGTCCATTGAGTCGATGATGCCTTCCAATCATCTTATCCTCTGTCACCCCCTCCTCCTCTTGCCCTCAATCTTTTCCAGCATCAGGGTCTTTTCCACTGGGTCAGCTCTTCACAACAGGTGGCCAAATTATTGAAGCTTCAGCATCAGTCTTTCCAATGAATATTCAGGGTTGATTTCCCTTCGTATTGACTGGTTTGATCTTGCTGTCCAAGGGGCTCTAAAGAATCTTCTCCAGCACCACAATTGGAAAGCATGAATTTTTCAGTGCTCAGCCTTCTTTATGGTCCAATTCTCACATCCAAGCATGGCTACTGGAAAGACCATAGCTTTGACTATACGGACCATTGTCAATACTGCAATATGAAATAAAATTTTTAAAAAGTCACTCCCTGGGGATCATTTGCAGAGGAGACAGCAATGTGGTGGAAACATAAAAATGCTGCTGCTGCTGCTGCTGCTGCTGCTGCTGCTGCTACTGCTAAGTCGCTTCAGTTGTGTCCGACTCTGTGTGACCCCATAGATGGCAGCCCACCAGGCTCTGCTGTCCCTGGGATTCTCCAGGCAAGAACACTGGAGTGGGTTGCCATTTCCTTCTCCAATGCATGAAAGTGAAAAAATAAAGTGAAGTCGCTCAGTCGTGTCCAACTCCTAGCGACCCCATGGACTGTAGCCCACCAGGCTCCTCCGTCCATGGGATTTTCCAGGCAAGAGCACTGGAGTGGGTTGCCATTGCCTTCTCCATAAAAATGCTATGGTTTTTTCAAAGAAAATACAGTTGTGTTAATTTCACCACTGAAGCATATTTACAACTTAAGCATCTTAAGACTAACATCCATTGATAAGTAGACATTTACAGAGCACAAAATCTGGAATTCAAAAATTAATAAAGTACAGCCTTTATCTTGGGCTTATTGTGTCAAGGGGAGATGGACACTTAGATTATTTCCATTTGAATAAATTCTGTAGTAGATATAATGGAAATAAAAACAAAGAATTAGATGATTAAGTCTATGAGCATTAATTTTCTCATCTTTACAGAAGGGCTCAGAATTGCTCCAAATGATCACTCTGATGATAACATGAAGCAATAAGTGTAAAGTGCAGAGTGTAGTGCTTGGAACCTGAGTTTTTTCATCTGTAAAGTAATGGTTTTGTCATCTGTGAAATGATCTTGCTTCCTGAATTTGGAGTGAAGATTGAGTGAGCCAATGTGTATAAAGCATTTAGCACATTGCTTAGCACATGTCAACCTCTCAAAATTGTTAGCTATTGATCTTGATACTGCTGTTGTTATTTTCATGGTGCAAATGCAGGGAAGGCAATTCAGCATGTGGCACATTTGTGGGGTGGCTGAAAGGTTGTCAATGCAGTCTTCCCAGAAAAGATGATACCTGAGATGAGTCATGAAGAATAGTCATGAAGTCTGACAAGAGGAAAAGATGGGGGGAAAGGGCATTTTAGTGCATTTGGTTCTTCCACACAACTCAATACTAGTAAGCTTTACATATTTTTTTTATCCCTAACTGTTGAGCTCATGGGTGAGTCACCAGGACAGGCCTTTAGAATGTCACACAGCTTTGCTGCTGTGAACACTGTGTGTAAGTGTGTGCACATAATGTGCTTAAAGTTAGAAAACTGGAATTAAAAAAAAAAATTTAAGTGAAAGGTATTAAAAATAGAAAAAGAAAAAGAAAGTGAGAATATGCTTTAATTAAAGATTTGAGTTATCAAGTACAGAAACTCACCTCAGTTAGTTCAAATAAAGAAGTGTATACTATGAGGAAGTAAAATATAGTCAAAATGAAGAATCCAAGAAGGATTCATAGCACATTCATATCGGAATAAAAGGCCTGTGTTTTTAAAGTAGTTGGTGTTCCATGACATTTAGCCAGAGCTACACTGAAGATTGAATAGATTTTCACAATCCAGTTCTATCTGTCTTATGTATTTCCTGCAATTGTTCAAAGATTCTGCTACACTATGTCTTGGTATTCTTTCATCCGTTGGTGACACTTTGTATTTTAGTATCATTATGAGTTTTAGATGGTATTTTTGTGAGATATTAGGAGAGAATGAATTTGGGGACTGTTAGCAATTTGCCAAATTAAAAAACAAAAGCAAAACAACTTTCCTGGGACTTTTTAAACCTTCGGTTAATGCTTATTTTATTGGCTGTGTTATATATAAGTTTATTTATGATTAGCCATGCAACTCCAGTGTAGCCGCAGCACAGGCAAACCTAATCAATTCCGTCTAATTTGGTGGAGGAGGAGGAGTGACCTGCTTTCTTTTTTCAATAACTCAACCATGGAGAGAAAAATGACAAGAATCTTCTCTCTTACTTAAAGGTAGTTCAAAGGCTGATCATTCTTTATCATTATTAATTGCTATGAGAAAAAAACAAATGCTAAATCACAGGCTATAACTCAGAAGAGTCATGGCAATGGTCATATGCATACTGTGCAGCCTGTGTCCATTGATCCCCAAACCTGGCAAGGGACCTCAGCTGCCCAATTCTGGCCTAAAAGAAAGAAAGGTACATAGGTTTGTGTCAGTAGTGATGTGTGTTGTTGCGGAATTGGGGGAGATGACTGTCTCTCTGATCTCAGAGTGCATGGTCTTAGGAGGGATGACCTAAGGACTCTTTCAACTAATGTGCCCATTTCACACGGGAAAAATACCATTTTTCAGAAAATGGTAAGCCATTTTTTCAGAAAATGAGATTTCCGTTTTTACCTCTAGATTTAGATTACCCCTAGAAATCGACCAAAAAGTCATTTCCTGTCATTGCATGTGATTACTGGAAATATTTGTTCCCCACCTGAGCTAATATTAGGACCTCAATAGATATTTATTGGCTTCCCAGGTAACTGGGTGGTCAAAGAACCCACCTGCCAATGCAAGGAGTTGCAAGAGATGAGGATTCGACCCCTAGGTCAGGAAGATCCCCTGAAGGAGAAAATGGCAACCCACTCCAGTATTCTTGCCTGGAGAAGACAAGTAGTTGTCCACAGTCCACAGGGTTGCAAAGAGTCAGGCACTGCTAAGTACACATGTCACAGATATTTATCATATATATGAATCACAGCAAAGTGGGGGCTCAATCATTCTCAATTAATTCTCTCCATTTTTTCCTTCATTCTGGAGAGTATCATGACCTCCCATAGTCTTTTGGATAAAAAGATAGACTAAATGGATGCTCAACTAGCTATGGGACCAAGATTGTGGATTTTTTAGCAAGCAAATCAGCCAAGAACTTTTCACAGAATGCTACCTTGGCAATTTAACTCCTTCATGATAGTTCCTTTTACCTCCTTTCCTTCATTCACAAGTGTCTGGCAGTCACATTTATTCTTCTCCTTGTTCTTATACTTATTCCTTCAAAAGTTACTGAAGATTTTCCTCAACTGGAGGGTAGATCATGAAGTGTCCATAAGCTACTTCCGAGAAAAGGGAACCTAAGTAGTAGTTTGTGTACTATGTAGACCTATCATAGCCTTTTCCTAAATGTGTTATGGGCCAAGGAGCAAATCTCATTCTGATTCTTTCTACTTTTCCGGAACCCAGGGATAGTTAGGAGGACCTCAGGGAAATGTGGGACTACTTGAAATTTTGCTTTAGAATATCACAATGATAGGTATTTAAATCCTCAAATATAGTTTTTTTTTTTTTTTTCCTGTCTTCACTCTCAGTCCAGGCAGTTTCCCAGTTCTAAAAACTGATATGGCCTGCTCTCACTTAAGAGAAAAAATGAGAATTTTAAGAGTAATAAACATATTTGATGAAAATAAATATAAATATTTTAATGTTGTGTGTTAACATTAGCTTTCATGAATCATCTGTTTCATGTAAATATGGTTAATATTTGCTAAAAGCAACCTTCTGTGTTGGTGGTCCTCTTTGTGACATGCTGAGAAGGATTGGAGTTCTTTCACTGAAGTTTTGGTTTCTCTGACCAGCTATCATGTTTCTCTGCATAGTTGCAGTGATGGGAAAGTCATATGATCTGTGTGCTTGTGGGAAACATCACTTCTAGCTTTAATTCAAGGGAGAAACTGAACACAGTGATGCTTTATGTGAAAAATAATTAAACATGTCCAATCTTAGCATTAGGTCCAGAAAACCAATGTACTACCTGGTTTTTCCCATTTTCTATTGTAGTCTACATGCAGAGTCACTCTAGCTGCCACTCAGCCCTGGGACAACCAATTTCATGAGTTTTTTCTGCAGTTTTTTTGTTTTGTTTTGTTTTGTTTTTTACATTGGAGGTATTTAAATGACCATGTGATAGATTATAAACTCCAATCCTGAATGCTTTAATTAGAAAACTCAGCACAACAAAATATAATGCAACCTTTAAATGTCAATCCATACCTTTCAATCAATGTTAACAGTAAAATCATAGATTGTCTTACAAATACAGACAAGGAACAGAGGTTCCTTAATACTTTGCTATAGTTAAGAAGACTTTGGGCTCAAAGAAGGGAAAATAATAAAGGACTTAGGGTTTGGAGTAGAAGCTATTTGTCAGGCATAATGCAAGTGATATGCACATATATTAAACTGTCTTATGGGTTAGATATTGGATTTTATGAAATAGGCATAATTTTCTACTAGAGCTAAGAAAGTAGACAAGTAGACAACTTATCCAAAGTACAATGTGCTGAAAATTTGGTTTTTCATGTTTCTTACAAGGAAGAGTCACTGCTTGACCATCCAGGAGCTTTAAATTTCTTCTTCTATAACGAGCAAAATTTTTCTTCAATTTTACACGTTGTACAATACCAAATAGTAGATTCAATAGCAGACTCAGTGTAACATCTACAGTGCCAAATTCCCTTTTGCTTTTCTTGGAGGAGAATTTAATAATTTTGCCAATGGACATGAACCCTGTTATGCTGGCAAGCTGGAATAGAATGAAACCAGATCAGAATTTTGTGAGACAGCATAGATGTGATCCCATAAATGCTGACTCATAACTCATTCATCGATATTGTGTTTAGGGCCTTCAATTAACCTGCTCTACAAATTTCTAGATTTTGTCACTATCAGCACCTCCTTTCTCTCTTAAATGTTTCCCCATACCTTCCTTTTTGATATTATGACTTCAGAAGCATACAGTGGTTCTTCAGAATTGCAACAAACAAAAGTAAGCAAAGAAGGCAGCAAACTAAGCTAAGCTCTTAGGTGTATACATTAGTCTTTTTTTAAATTTTTTTTATTTTTAAATTTTTATTTATTTTTTTTAATTTTTATTTTTTTTTTAAACTTTACAAATTGTATTAGTTTTGCCAAATATCAAAATGAATCTACCACAGGTATACATGTGTTCCCCATCCTGAACCCTCCTCCCTTCTCCCTCCCCATACCATCCCTCTGGGTTGTCCCAGTGCACTAGCCCCAAGCATCCAGTATCGTGCATCAAACCTGGACTGGCAACTCGTTTCATACATGATCAGTCAGAATGGCTGCGATCCAAAAGTCTACAAGCAATAAATGCTGGAGAGGGTGTGGAGAAAAGGGAACCCTCTTACACTGTTGGTGGGAATGCAAACTAGTACATTAGTCTTTAGAGTTCTATAGAAGGTACAATTCTAAAAAAGTCCCTCAAAATTTCAAGCCTTTAAATCCACAAAGACCATGAATGTGTTATATATTTCTCCCATGATTGTGTTATGCTATAGGTCAAAGTTGTCCTTTAAAAATATAGATTATCCAGATTTGCCTAATCTACTCACATGAGCTCATAAAAGCAGATGAGTTGCTCTGAATAGTGGGGGGAAAGAAAAGCAGAAGAAATCAAAGATACTGGAAGCATTAGAAGGATTCAATACCCTATTGATGAAATGAGATAGGTAGAATCATATAAGAAGGAATGCAGGTGGCTGGAAGCTGAGAATGGTTGACTGATGGCTGCTCCAGCAAGAAACTGGGAATTTCAAACCTATACCCATAAAGAACTGGATTCTGTCAACGACTTAAATGTACTGAAAGCAGATTCAACTGTTAGGGAAAGTAAATGAATAGTCTTATTTAGGCTTCAGAGACAAAACAAAGCAGGCCTCTGACTTGGCTTCTAACCTGCCTGGACACTGCCCTGACTGGGAGTGACTGTCTGGTGTTATTCCAAGACTTGTAGTACCATAGGTAAGATGGGGGAGAAATCTTGAAATTGTTAAGACCCTGGAGGGGGCCTGGCCAACCAAGCTCCAGGCTTAACCACATTCCAAGTTTTACACAACAAAACAAATAGCATTAATATGAAATCAGAGCTGCAATTTGGTCACAGATTGATGATGATATCAGTTTCCTTCTGTCCTGGGATTATAAACAGGAATCTTGAACTGCAATCTTTGGTCTCACCCATGGAGTGGACATGCTGCCTGGGACACTTTCGAAGTTGGGACTCTAGATGTGCTGTGACACGGGACTTCCCAGCACTGTTTAAGTCTAGTTGTTAGTCAAAACCCAATTTGGTGATGTATTCTCTGTTCTTTCTATTTTTCTTTTCTGTTAATGTTAGTATGTTGAAAGTAAGCTAGATAATTCACTAATAAATATTTATATTATTTATTTGTATATAACACTAGGCTTATTTTGTTAACAAATCCTTTGAACCTGAGATGAAAGTGAAAACTTCTGGCTAAACAAGAACCCAGTTGAGCCTGCTAGACATTTAACCAACAGAACTGTGAGCTAATATATGGCTGTATTTTTTAAGCCACTAAGTTGGGCTTCCTTGGTGTTTCAGTGGTAAAGAATCCACTTGCAGTGAAGGAGACATGAGTATGACAGAGACATGGGTTTGGTGGAGATGTGGGTTCTATTCTTGCATAGGGAAGATCCCCTAGAGAAGGACAGCCCACTCCAGTATCATTGCCTGGGAAATCCCATGGGCAGAGGAGCCTGGTGGGTCACAATAGTCAAATGCTACTTACCAACCAAACCACCACCACCATCAAGTGCTAATATATTAAGCAGCAAAAGAAAACAAGTACAAATTATTTTTTTTCCAACTCTGAATAGCTGGACTAGTTTTATCCTTCAAGTCTTTGACCCTGCAACTAAAGAGATATCTACCAGTTGTATTTAATTTTATCATTCTACTCATTTTAGCAGAGTACTTAGTATAATGTCAGTCTA
Source organism: Bos mutus (assembly GCF_027580195.1). Taxonomy (NCBI): domain Eukaryota; kingdom Metazoa; phylum Chordata; class Mammalia; order Artiodactyla; family Bovidae; genus Bos; species Bos mutus. The sequence continues at coordinate 49,819,294 of NC_091627.1, read as the reverse complement.
TAATAATTGTATTTCCTAGCTTGTCTTTTGACTGCTTTCTGAAAAATCTGTGTAGATAAGATTTTTTTTCTTGCTATATACCTGAACCTAGTATATAGTAAGACTAGCCTTTATTAGCTGAACTGAGTAAGTAAATATTGGTTGCAGTGATTTGACATCTACCATAAATTAGCTGGCTTAAGTAAACTGATAGAGAAGGCAATAGCACCCCACTCCAGTACTCTTGCCTGGAAAATCCCATGGGCAGAGGAGCCTGGTGGGCTGCAGTCCATGGGATCGCTAAGAGTTGGACACGACTGATCGACTTCACTTTCACTTTTCACTTTCATGCATTGGAGAAGGAAATGGCAACCCCCTCCAGTGTTCTTGCCTGGAGAATCCCAGGGATGGGGCAGCCTGGTGGGCTGCCATCTATTGGAACAGTGGCTTTGTTAGGGGAAGCACACTGATTGAAACCGCCCATCCTGGCCAGGCACCATAGTAACCATTTGCATGAGTTGTTTTATGACAGGAGGTCCTGCTAAGGAACACGAAACTAATAAGCCACCACCAACTAGAAGAGTTCGGAAAAGGTCAAAAAGAGACACCACATGTCCGAACACCTCCCAGAATCCTTCTCTCCAGCATCCATCTTGGCTGAACAAGACGTGCACCACCAAGGAGGACTCTGAGTCAGAATGATTGGCTAAGGACAACCCGGAAACTAATCCCATCACCATAAAACCCAAGACTGCAAGCCATGTGGCAGAGCTATTCTGGGTTCCCTTACCCTACTGCTTTCTACCTGGATGCCCTTTCCCAATAAATTCTCTTGCTTTGTCAACAGATGTGTCTCCTCGGACAATTCATTTCCGAGTGTTAGACAAGAGCCCAGTTTCGGGCCCTGGAAGGGGCCCCTTTCCTGCAAAAGCTTCACTATCATAAATTGCATTGAAATAGTAATTTAGATACTTTAAAATGTTTTGGCAATTAAGTAAATTTCTAAAACCAATTGTCATTTCCATGTCTTTTAATTTGTAAGATTATTTTTTTTTTCTTTTCATTACCATTCACTACTTTATCCTGTAAGTAATTTGTGTATATGTGTGTGTTCTGTCGTGTCTGACTCTTTGTGATCCCATGAACTGTAACATACCTGGCTCCTCTGTCTATAGAGTTTTCTTGGAAGAATACTGGAGTGTGTTGCTATTGCCTCCTTCAGGGGATCTTCTTGACCCAGGGATCAAAGCTATGTCTCAGGTGTCTCCTGCATTGCAGGCAGATGCTTTACTCCTGAGACACCAGGGAAATTCAAAGCTATAACCTAATATTTGCTTTTATTTATGTATAAGCAGTGCTTTCTAATTTTTCTTTTTGCTACTCCACTCTATTAGATACATAAGAAGCACATAAAGCACGTTTTGTGGCTAAGAAAAATGGAGGAACATAAAAAGAGATGCTTATATCAGAAATGCAACATTGGACTGTATGTAGGGTAGTGTTCAGAGAGAAACTATACTTGAGTAATTGGCTTTAAAACATGTAAAATTATACAAATTTGTGTTTGAAACAAGATGAAAATTCTAAACCAAATAATAGTATGTTATGTCTTCTAGACTGGCTATATAAAGGTCACAGGCAGGACAAACATAAACTCAGTTAATAGTGGGATTAATTAGGCAGGTACTGAAAGCTGAATGCCAGAGTGATGTCTATGCCTAGAAATCAGGAATATAATGAGGTATACAATAATAAGAACAGAGGAAAAATGAAGGGATCTTTTACATGAAAAAAAAAAAAAAAGAGTTTTCATGAAGAGTCCAAAGGCAACTAGGAATTGTGAATAAATATTTGAACTCACTCTCCATTTGATATCTGCACTGTGGATCAATGAGACTGCTTTCTGCATGAACAATGTGTCACTGGCTAAGAAATGATCTGAATAAGGCCCATACAGCACTCAGATAGCTTGTTCAAGAAATCACTTTGGAAATCTTCCTGGGAATATGAACTAGTATCGATAAAACCACTGTCAGCTATGGTGGATAAACCAACTTTGAATATTGCATAAAAGAGTCATCTCAAGTAGAACAATTGCTCTGTCTCTTCCACTCACTTCCTGAAACCCTTGACCTTAATCTTTCTCTCTATGAAATTATTCTCCAATTCCAAAAACACCTCAGTCTTCTTATCTCCATATTTTTTCACTGGCTATTCCTACTACCTAGAATGCTCTTTTACCTAGTCTACAATCATATAATACAGCTGCTGCTGCTGCTGCTAAGTCGCTTCAGTCGTGTCCGACTGTGTGCGACCCCATAGACGGCAGCCCACCAGGCTCCCCCATCCCTGGGATTCTCCAGGCAAGAACACTGGAGTGGGTTGCCATTGCCTTCTCCAATGCACGAAAGTGAAAAGTGAAAGTGAAATTGCTCAGTCGTGTCCGACTCTTTGCGACCCCATGGACTGCAGCCCACCAGGCTTCTCTGTCTAGTTTGGCATTAGAAAGGCCTAGTTGTAATACCACAGAGAAGGTAATGGCACCCCACTCCAGTACTCTTGCTTGGAAAATCCCATGGACGGAGGAACCTGTTAGGCTGCAATCCATGGGGTCGCTAAGAGTCAGACACGACTGAGCGACTTCACTTTCACTTTTCACTTTCGTGCATTGGAGAAGGAAATGGCAACCCACTCCAGTGTTCTTGCCTGGAGAATCCCAGGGTCGGGGGAGCCTGGTGGGCTGCCGTCTATGGAGTCACACAGAGTCGGACACGACTGAAGTGACTTAGCATAGCATAGCATAGTTGTAATACCCATTTAATCATTTACTAAATTCATGACCATAAAACGATCATTGAAACTTTCTGAACATGTCTTTTCTAATCTAAAAGTGGGAATAATGATAATACTGTATTAGTTTTCTAGGATTGCCATAACAAAGTACTACAAACCAGTGGCTAAAACAATAAAAATATTTTGTCTTTCAGTTCTGGAGGCTGGAAGTCTGAAATCAAAGTGTCAGCTATTGGTTTCTTCCAAGGGTGGTAATGGATAATCGGTACCCTATCTCGACCCTAGCTTCTGATGGTTTTCCAGCAATCTTTGGCTTTCCTAGGCTTGTAGCAGTATAGCTTCAGTCTTCACATGGCCATCTCCCTGTTTCTTTCTGTACTTACATTTATTTTTTATAAGAACGCAGTCATTTTGGATTAGGGGTCCATCCTATTCCAATACAGTCTCATTTTAGGCAAACTCTTTACATCTGCAATGACACTACTTCAAAGAAGCTCACATTTTGCCTTAATAGGCATCAGGCCTTCAACATATGAATTTCCAGGGGATACAATACAATCTATAATACCTAATTCACTGTTGCTGTGAAGAATCAATACCATGTTTGACACATGATAAATGATGAAAAATTACCTGATACAAAATGTTGCAAGTATTTTTTTTCCTATTTACTGTTTGCATTTCCCATCTTCCACCCCCACCCCCCACACACACACACTGAGAAGTTCACTCTTTTATTTTTAGGTAGCCAGATATTTCCATTTTTTCTTTTGTGTGCTTTCTAATTCAGCATCATCATGCTGCATTTCTCTACAGAGAGAGGGTAAGGTATACTTCTTTCATCAGCCTTTGTTTTATGTCCTATAGCAAAACACTGTATGACAAGGAAATCATTGATACAGGTTATGCTTTACAAGTAACAAAATTCTGTTCATCTTCTCTACAACATTCTTGCTGTCTTAACCTAAAAAAGACAGTTTGAAAGCTAAACGTACCATCCTGAAAATGAACTGGGTTTATAAAATGGGTCATTTGTTAGACAACAGCCTTGGTCAATAATACAATGCTGTATAGAGAAAGCAAGTTCTCACATCAAAACGTCTCGACGCTTTCCTCTTTGCAAGGACTTGTTCATAATACTCTCACAAGAAATTGCTTTTGGTAGAGAATTCACTGTAGGCTGTTAAAACAAATATGAAACTTTCTGGCTTGAAAGTCATGGTTAATACACATCTTGTTGCCACAGTGACAGCTGGAGCAGGCAGAGGTGTCCATTATAAAAGGATCAACATTCAATGGATTTTAATAAAAGACCCTTAGAGAATCATGTGGTCTTAAAGTGTTGCATAGACACCTAAAATTAAAATAACAACAAAAAATGGACATAGATGGTAAACATTACAGGATGTATCAAATACATAATTTCATGCCTTTTTTTTCCCTTAGTATAGACCTGGCTTTCATGTAAATGCACAGGGACTGTGTCAAAATTAAGTAATTTAAATATTTTACTTCTGAACCAGATGAGAGGTTCTAGTAATCACCTCCCAAAACATGAAACAGCGACTTGTTTGAGAATGAAGTGATATATTCCACGTAAAATCTTAGCACAGTGCCCAGCTCTGAAACTTGTCTTATTCATCACCGCCATTATCATTATTATGTTAGAGATCTTTTTTTACAAAACTTCTAAGTTCAAATTTGTGTTTTTTGCTTATCACTCAAAAGACTACAAATAAAATGGAAATTTCCAAAGAACCTTTGTTTTTATAAATTGAAATTGATTGCCATTCTTCTTTAATTGTGCTCTTTCAACTGTCCAGTATCTCAGAATAAATCATCTTTTGTTTGTGCATCCCCTCAAAGCATAAAAAATTCTAGGATTCATTTTGGGATTATATGCATTTCACAGATGAAGTCCCTGAGGATCCACAATAATTCTCAAAAACATTGACAATATAACAGGAATAATTTACAACATAAGTACTGCAGTCTAGTGGAACAAATGGTGAAATTTCTGAAAGCATAATCACATACAGCACAGGAGTGCTCAGTTAACAGTATTACTTTCAGACAGAGGCTTTTATTTCGAATAGTCTCAAAGCAACCACTATTAATTAGGAGCTAGGGGACTAGGCAGAGGATAGAAGCCAGAAAGTTAGAGAGTATTTCTTAGCTTTATACACAATATTAAGTCAAGCCTTTGGCTGTATTTACTTGATCATGAGCCTGACCAGAAGCAAATATATTGAGGTTCTACCAAGTTTTGAAAATAATGTTTCTAAAGAACTGCTAAATCAGGCTTATAATAGTCTCTTACTGTTAAATTACCACAACAATCACCTGCCTCCAAACCTCTAGAGGTTTGAAGAGGAATGAAGTCGTTTAAGCTAAGTGGATCCCAGGGGGAACAACCTTGCCCGTGCTTACCTTGTTGGACCATGAGAGAAAATGGGCAGATGTAGCTCTTGGATGAAAGAACCAGAGGCTGAGGGAAGAAATGGAAGGCAGTACAGAGATCACCAGATGAGTTACTCATAGAACGTACTTCACTGCTAGGAAGAGAGTTCCCAGTCTTTCTTCCAAGCAGGTTAGGCTTATTGTTCTGGCCCAGTGGTGGTGGTATACTTCCTATTCAAATAGATGTATTTATGACATCTATTTGTTTTCTTTTTATACTTTCCCTATCTTATATTTGGCACCCCACTCCAGTACTCTTGCCTGGAAAATCCCATGGACGGAGGAGCTTGGTAGGCTGCAGTCCACGGGGTCGCTAAGAGTCGGACACAACTGAGCAACTTCACTTTCACTTTTCACTTTCATGCGTTGGAGAAGGAAATGGCAACCCACTCTACTGTTCTTGCCTGGAGAATCCTAGGGACGGGGGAGCCTGGTGGGCTGCTGTCTATGGGGTCACACAGAGTCGGACACGACTAAAGTGACTTAGTATAGCATATATATCTTATATTAGGTATCTTGGGATGGGAGGACAGATAAACGTAATTAATTTACAATTGACCAGATCACAGAAGCTACATGGAGACCTGATATACTTGGGCATTGAGCTGGATGCACTTACCAAATGTAGAAACTGAGTTGTTACAAGGAACATAAGTTCCTTGTAAGGAAATAAGTTGCAAGGAAATAAGTACTTTTATTAATATAAAAAGGACCTGTAAATATATGTGTAGTTAAATAGGGGCTGTCACAGAGACTGTTGCTGCTGCTGCTGCTAAGTCACTTCAGTCGTGTCTGACTCTGTGCGACCCCATAGACGGCAGCCCACCAGGCTCCCCTGTCCCTGGGATTCTCCAGGCAAGAACACTGGAATGGGTTGCCATTTCCTTCTCCAATGCATGAAAGTGAAAAAATAAAGTGAAGTCGCTCAGTCGTGTCTGATTCCTAGCGACCCCATGGACTGCAGCCCACCAGGTCCCTCCATCCATGGAATTTTCCAGGCAAGAGCACTGGAGTGGGTTGCCACTGCCTTCTCTGACAGAGATTGTATAGGATATCAAATATTCCACTTCACCTTCATCTTTAAAACAGAATTCTCATTTTCCTCTGAACTGGTTTTATTCATTGCTTAAAGTATGCATTTTTCCAGCTTCACTGAAGACCAAAATGGGAAAGAAATGTAACCAGAAATTACTGGGTAGCTCTTCCAGTGATTCCTTTAAGGTAGTTGGTCCAGACCTGAAGACTGCCATTTTACTTTTCACACTTTATTTCTAATCTGGGATACAAGCATTGTGGCTGGAGTCTTTGCAGCCTTCCTGTGACTTTGAAGTTAGAAGCAACACACCAAAGGTGGTTTGCAAAAAGGGAGAAAGTTCTGGATCCTGACCAAGATGGTTGTCATGTTCCCTTCAGGTTGACTAAATTGTAGACAAGTTTCTTCCTGGTTCTTAGCCTTTGAGTCCCCTTTTCTTACCACATTTATTTTAGAAAATTTGTAACTGCAAATCCTATCTTGCAGATTTGAAATGTATATTAATCTCCTTAAAAGCCTCTGTCAAGTTTTAAGACCCAAGAGATTCTTTCCCAAGGACCTGAGTGCCATCTCTCTGAAATGTAAGCATCAAAGAAAGATAGAAACCTATATACCAGTCTCTGCTGAAGGATAGGAGCCGAACTTCAGCAGATGGCTTTCGCCTAGTTAAAAACTATGTCTTGCCAGGAAGAGAAGAGAAGGTTTGCTTTTCCTCTGGGTAATGCTAATTAACAAACATTGATGACCTTAGCTCTTAAAATCTCTCCTGACCTTTGTTTCAGCAGAACTGGGTATCCAGACTTGTGTGTAGTCTATTCTTTATTGCTGGCAATAGTATCTGAATAAATCAACTCTGTCTGTTCATCTTGTCCAGTACTATTGCTCTTTAACAATCTCTAATGACTTTATCGAATCACAGACACACCTCTGGACTGCCTAGTTCCAAACTTCTTAGACATGATAAAATTAACTCCTGATTTATTAAAGTCGCTGTAGTTTGGCCACTGTGACAAGTAGTCCAAAGTGATTTCCAACTGGTTGGAAGCTTTGAGATGCAAGAGTGAGTAACATAACTGGTAAAAACAAACAGGTCTACAGCTATCTTAAAATATATTTTGAGAGTGGGCCAATCAGAGTTAAAATAGTCTAATCTTCTTTTGTTTTCCGAGATAAATATATAAAGTGCTAATTTAATTAAAGTCTTATAAATTTATGTATGGGCTTCCCAGGTGGTGTGAGTTGTAAAGAACCAGCCTGCCAATGCAGGAGACATAAGAGATGCGGGTTCAATTTCTGGGTGATGAAGATTCCCTGGAGGAGAGCATGGCTACCCACTCTAGTATTCTTGCCTGGAGAATCCCCATGGATAGAGGAGCCTGGTGTGCTACAGTCCATAGGGTTGCAAGGAGTCAGACATGACTGAAGCAACGAGCATGCACACTAATTTATGTTATGTGATACATTTCAAAAGTAACTACTAAAAGACTGAATTTGGAAGTATGTAACTGTCAAGCTTGTAGAAATAAAACTTAGAAGAGAAAGTAGGGACTCAATTAATCCAACCAAAAGTCAATAAAATAGAAACAAAAACCAAGTGTATAAAATGCCACAGAGATAGAATGCAAAAAATCAGATGATTTTCCTTCAGATGCTATGTATGGGATGATTGTGGTAGTCATTTCACAGTATATTTGCTTATTAAATCATCACACTGTACATTTAAAAATCAAATATACAACCTAAATACATACACCTTTAAATTCTCAATAATATCTCAATAAAGTCAGAAAAAAATTAAAGTTCTATGTTAAACAGGGGATCTCAAAAGTAACTTCAAGACGCATAATATAAAAATTTATGAAATTCACAACCAGCCACACTGCTCTTTCAGGAACTGAGAAGTTAAGCAGAAGAAAAAATACAAATACACACATACACACACACAATGTACATAGTGCAATTTGGCATAATTTAATATATTCAGAAATTCTTATTTAACAGAAATCAGAGACTATACATTTTTTTTTCAAATACACAAGGAACACTTACACATAATATCTGCATTTTAGGTTACAAAAGAAGATTTAGTCCCACTTGACTAGCATTAACTGAAAAATATACATTTATATACGGTGGAATTGAAATAGGATGTGATCCCTCCTCTCTGTGTTCCCTAAGGTATTAACTGCTAATATTTCTTGGTTTCAAATAAAATCTTATCAATAAAGAAAAAACAGAATCTGTTCTGGATTTTAGGGACAATCTGGTCTGTCCCAAACTTTTTCCTTTTATTGGAGTATAGTTGCCTTGGGGCTCCCTGATGGCTTAGATGGTAAAGAATCTGCCTGTGATACAAGAGACCCCGTTCGATCCCTGGGTCAAGAAAATCCCCTGAAGAAGGATATGGCAGCCCACTCCAGTATTCTTGTCTGGAGAATGGACAAGGAACCTGGTGGGCTGCTGTCCATGGGATCTCAAAGAGTCAGTCACGACTGCAGCGACTTAGCATGCACGCAGTGTATGTATTGGGAAGATCCCCTGGAGGAGGTTATGGCAACCCCCTCTACTATTCTTCCCTGGAAAATCCCATGGACAAAGGAGCCTGGTGGGCTACAGTCCATAGGGTCGCAAAGAGTTGGACATGACTGAAGTGACTTGGCAAGCACGTATGCACAGTGTATATGTGTCAATCCCAACCTCTCAATTCATCCCATCCTCACCTTCCCCCCATGGTATCCATATATCCATTCTCTATTTCTGCTTTGCAAATAAGTTCATTTGTATCACTTTTCTAGATTTCACATATAAATGATATTGTACAGTATTTGTTTTTCTCTTTCTGACTTTAGCCTTTAGGCTCTAGGTCCATCCACATCTCAGCAAATTTCACAATTTTGTTCCTTTTTATGGCTGAGTAATATTACAAACTTGTAAGATATATTCAATACTAGAAGAGAAAAAAAATCCATTATCCTCTCTAATTTCTCTACAGATATTCAAGAACTTTCAATAAATGGAATCATGAAAAACCAGAACACTGTCTGACCTTCTGCTTCTTCAATTAAGTTGCAGGATACAGAACATTTTAGGATAGAATTGATTGAAGAAAGAGAAAATACCATAAAAAAACTGATGGTCCTTCAATTTAAATAATTATATAACTCATGAAATGAAAGTCTAAGTGAAAATATCTAACTGAAAAAAACAGATAAGAGCATTTGGTGATCTTGTAAGAGAAAGAACCACTGGACAATTAATTGCCCAGAACTGGCTCAATAACACAGAAAATGGAAACAGAATAATGCACTTTTCCCACATGAAGGCTGTCCAAGGAAGTAGTGTACTCTTTGTGTCCACAATCACCACTTTGTTCTGAAGGGCATATATTTCTTCACTTGTAGGAATGAGAGATCCCTTTCCTAGTGGACAAATAAGCCATAATTCAATCACTAATCCTACCACCATTAAGTAGTCAGAAAGCCTTCTTGGCCCCATTAAAGAATCCTCAGCCATTTGATGATACAGATTAACTACCTACTTTCTGATACTTCCCTTATTTAAAATGTAAGTTGTTCCACATAGTCTCTGAGACAAAGGTGACCCAGATGTAGGACAAATACTCAAACCCTTAAAAGTCTCAATTGAACTGATTTTGCCTTTATGAAAACTAGCACCATGCCTACTAAAAAATTAAATCTTTATAGAAGAGAATTGTTATAAAGATTATAAACGTTATATAACTTAGATATAACATTTATTATCTGTCTAACTGAAGGAAGGACTTGCTATCCCCTGCGTTATCTGTAGAAACACTCATTTCTGCCTGTCAAATAGGCAAATGGGTAGGGATATTGCTCTGTTCCAGGCTAAAGAGAACTTGATAGTTTTGTACTCTTTACTTTCCAGTAGTATCAACTCCAATGTCATCCTCTTGTCAATTCTCAGTACAGATGAAGATCTGTTACAGTAGATCTTCTGTTACAGTAGAAGATCCGTTTTCAATATTAGAGCTAGTTTCATGCATGTTCAACCTGTGCAGTAGCACAAGTCCTCACTCTGAGAAGGGCCCTGTGCTTGGTTTCCAGCTGCTGTCAGCATCTTGAATTTTTAAATAATATTTGAAAAAAGAGTTTCTCATTTGCCTTCATGCTGAGTCCCACAAATTAAATTCCTAATCCTTGTGATCATTCTTTAGCTTCTCCACCACCTAGATTCATATCTACTTACATGGTGGGGAATCAACAGTATATGTGTACACTAATTTATTAAGGTTTTAGAGATGCACTCTCTTCCTTTTCTGTTATAATCTTAATGATAAACTTCAGTTTTTTAAAACTCAAGTGTATTACTTAGGCCATGGAAGTACACAAGGAAAAATGGGAAACCTGATCAACAGATGACCCATACATTTGGGAATCCATGACTTGACCTACCCATGACTTGGTTCTTTTATAGGCTTATATGGATAAACAATGGAAAGGAATAATTCAGTATACTGAAGTTTATAATCGATAGTTGCAAGTGAGTTTTCTCAAAGATAAGCCATAGGAACCACTGCACTTTCTTTAGCTTGAAGATTTGATTTACGAGAAATGACACCAACGTTAGAGATAAGAATACTGGTGAACCTCATAGAACTTGATAAAATACTGCAAGAAATCTCCAAGAAACAGAATATTGTCCTGTTCCTCATTTAAAAGAGCATCACATACCTCATCAATATTAAAATTACTTGCTCTGTGAGAGGTCCTGTGAAGAGGATAAAATGACAAATTACAGAGTGGATGGAAGTATTTGAAAACCACATGTTCAACAAAGGACTTGCACTTAAAATATGCAAATAACTCTCAAAAATCAACAGTAAAATGAACAAACAAAATACAATCCAGTTATAAAGTAAGCAACAGGCAAGAGCAGATATTTCACTAATAAGGACAAACAGATGGCAAATGAGCACATGAAAAATGCTTAGCATCATTAAACATTAGGGAATTATAGATTAAAGGCACAATGGTACAATACTACACACTCTCAGAATGGCTAAAATTTTTTAAAATAGTAGTAATATCAAATATGGTGAAAATAACTCATACATTGTGGGTGAGATTATAAAATTGTATAATAATTTTGGTAGTAGTAAAATGTAATGAAAAGGAAATCTCTTTTGGGTATTAGTTCTAAAAGGTCTTGTAGGTCTTCATAGACAGCTCAACTTCAGCTTCTTCAGTGTTACTGGCTGGAACATAGGCTTGGATCACCGTGATATTGAATGCTTTGCCTTGGAAACAAATGCAGATCATTCTGTCATATTTGAGATTGCATCCAAGTACTGCATTTCAGACTCTTTTGTTGACCATGATGGCTACTCCATTTCTTCTAAGGGATTCCTGCCCACAGTAATAGATGAAATGGTCATCTGAGTTAAATTCACTCATTCCAGTCCATTTTAGTTTGCTGATTCCTAGAATGTCGACGTTCACTCTTGCCATCTCCTGTTTGACCATTTCCAATTTGCCTTGATTTATGGACCTAACATTCCAGGTTCCTATGCAATATCACTCTTTACAGCATTGGACCTTGCTTTTATCACCAGTCACGTCCACATCTGGGTACTGTTTTTGCTTTGGCTCCATCTCTTCATTCTTTCTGGAGTTATTTCTCCACTGATCTCCTGTAGCATATTGGGCACCTACCAAACTGGGGAGTTCCTCTCTCAGTATCCTATTATTTTGCCATGTCATACTGTTCATGGGGTTCTCAAGGCAAGAATACTGAAGTGGTTTGCCACCCCTTCTCCAGTGGACCACATTCTGTCAAATTTGGCCTTGGAATATGGAATGAAGCAGGGCAAAGGCTAATAGAGTTTTGCCAGGAGACCATACTGGTCATAGCAAACACCCTCTTCCAACAACACAAGAGAAGACTCTATACATGGACATCACCAGATGGTCAACACCAAAATCAGATTGATTATATTCTTTGCAGCCAAGGATGGAGAAGCTCTATATGGTTATCAAAAACAAGACCAGGAGCTGACTGTGGCTCAGATCATAAACTCCTTATTGCCAAATTCAGACGTAAATTGAAGAAAGTTGGGAAAACCACTAGACCATTCAGGTATGACCTATATCAAATTCCTTATGATTAGACAGTGGAAGTGAGAAATAGATTTAAGGGACTAGATCTGATAGACAGAGTGCCTGATGAAGTATGGACACAGGTTCGTGACATTGTACAATATTGGAGACAGGGATCAAGATCATCTCCATGGAAAAGAAACGCAAAAAAGCAAAAAGGCTATCTGAGGAGACCTTACAAATAGCTGTGAAAAGAAGAGAAGCGAAAAGCAAAGGAGAAAGGGAAAGATATAAGCATCTGAATGGAGAGTTCCAAAGAATAGCAAGGAAAGATAAGAAAGCATTCCTCAGGGATCAATGCAAAGAAATAGAGGAAAACAACAGAATGGGAAAGACTAGAGATCTCTTCAAGAAAATTAGATACCAAGGGAACATTTCAGGCCAACATGGGCTTGATAAAGGACAGAAATGATATGGATCTAAAAGAAGCAGAAGATATTAAGAAAAGGTGGCAAGAATACACAATAACTGTATAAAAAAATCTTCACGACCCAGGTAATCACAATGGTGTGATCACTGACCTAGAGCCAGACATCCTGGAATCTGAAGTCAAGTGGGCCTTAGAAAGCATCACTACGAACAAAGCTAGTGGAGGTGATGGAATTCAGTTGAGCTATTTCAAATCCTGAAAGATGATGCTGTGAAAGTGCTGCACTCAATATGCCAGCAAATTTGGAAAACTCGACAATGGCCACAGGACTGGAAAAGGTCAGTTTTCATTCCAATCCCAAAGAAAGGCAATGCCAAAGAATGCTCAAACTACCACACAATTGCACTTATCTCATGTACTAGTAAAGTAATGTTCAAAATTCTCCAAGCCAGGCTTCAGCAATATGTGAGCTGTGAACTTCCAGATGTTCAAGCTGGTTTTAGAAAAGGTAGAGGAACCAGAGATCAAATTGCCAACATCCACTGGATCATGGAAAAAGCAAGAGAGTTCCCAAAAAACATCTATTTCTGCTTTATTGACTATGCCAAAGCCTTTGACTGTGTGGATCACAATAAACTGTGGAAAATTCTGAAAGAGATGGGAATACCAGACCACCTGATCTGCCTCTTGAGAAATCTGTATGCAGGTCAGGAAGCAACAGTTAGAACTGGACATGGAACAACAGACTGGTTCCAAATAGGAAAAGGAGTACATCAAGGCTGTATATTGTCACCCTGCTTATTTAACTTCTATGCAGAGTACATCATGAGAAATGCTGGGCTGGAAGAGGCAGTAGCTGTAATCAAGATTGCTGGGACAAATATCAATAACCTAAGATATGCAGATAACACCACCCTTATGGCAGAAAGTGAAGAGGAATTAAAAAGCCTCTTGATGAAAGTGAAAGAGGAGTGAAAAAGTTGGCTTAAAACTCAACATTCAGAAAACTAAGATCATGGCATCTGGTCCCATCACTTCATGGGAAATAGATAGGGAAACAGTGGAAACAGTGTCAGGCTTTATTTTTTTGGGCTCCAGAATCACTGCATATATTGATTGCAGCCATGAAATTAAAAGACGCTTACTCCTTGGAAGAAAAGTTATGATCAACCTAGATAACATATTAAAAAGCAGAGTTATTATTTGCCAACAAAAGTCCATCCAGTCAAGGCTATAGTTTTTCCATTGGTCATGTTTGGAAATGAGACTTGGACTGGGAAGAATCCTGAAGCCCGAAGATTTGATGCTTTTGAACTTTGGTGCTGGATAAGACTCTTGAGAGTCCTTTGGACTGCAAGGAGATCCAACCAGTCCATCCTAAAGGGACCAGTCCTGGGGGTTCATTGGAAGGACTGATGAGGCTGAAACTCCAGTATTTGGCTACCTCATGCGAAGAGTTGACTGATTGGAAAAGACCCTGATGCCGGGAGGGATTGGGGGCAGGAGGAGAAGGGGATGACAGAGGATGAGATGTCTGGATGGCATCACCGACTCGATGCACATGAGTTTGGGTGAACTCTGGTAGTTGGTGATGGACAGGAAGGCCTGGCATGCTGCAATTCATGGGGTCGCAAAAAGTCGGAACTGAATTGTTCTGAAAATGTAATGAAATATCCTTGCACATAATAGCTTGGATAAATCTGGCTGTAATTATTCTGAGTCAGAAAAGGTCAATCAAAAGGTTATATAATTATGCAGTATATGTATATATAATTACATAATCTAAAATTTCAAATGTAACATTCTTCAAGTGACAAGAATAGAGAAATGAAAAACACACTAGTAAATGCCAGGGTTTTAGACCATGGCATGTAGTTATAGAAGGTAGACAGCCATGACTATAAACAGACAACACCAGAAATCCTAGTTGTGATAGTATCTTGACATTAATACTAATGTTGATATCCTAGTTGTGATTTGTACTAGAGTTTTGTAAAATGTTACCCTTGGTGCAAAATGACTGAAGGGTCCAAGGAATCTCGCTGTAGCATTTCCTACAACTGCAAATGAATGCACAATTATCTTAAAATAAAAAACCAAAAAGATATATTTTTTCACATAATCTCCTGAAATTGTTACCATGGTACATTTTAGAAACTGATTTATCTAATCTTTCATTTTGCCCATATTCCAATCAAGAAGGACTCATCAGTAATTTAGGAATCTTGAAATAAGATGAAGTCAAAGTTGTCTCTTAAGATTCAAGTTCAGGTTGTAATTTCAGCTATGCTTATGGTCTGATAATTAACGGGAGTCATTAAATTAAGCAATTAATTATGTCTTTAGAGGCTTTGTATTAGTAATCTTTGTTCAGTTCCAGTTCTCTGCTGTGGGTAACAGTATCATATTTAAATGTTTTGGCTGACCTTCCTTTTTATTTAGCAGATAAAAGGTTATTAAAGTAGTTATGAAGAAATATGATATCTTTAGCTGATCTAATAATTGGTATCTCTGATTTTCCAAAGGAATATTTGTGCTGATTCTCATTCAGATCAGTGTGGAATGGAAGAGGAAACCAGTATTCTTCTTAGAGGGTAATGCAGAATTAAAGAAACAATGATCCTCTTCAGGGGAGCGATAAACAAGATTGTGTGGCTAAATATGTAGTAACATTTGTGATGTGGTAGAAAGAAAATGCTGAGTTCTATAGCTTACACCATCCCGTACAGGCCCTGAAAATACAGCCACAAAAACTGAATGATTTTCTTTATGAAATAGGTTTATAATTGATTTTTATTTTCATTTTTGTACTTTATATTAGTATAACATAAAAAGAGTTTAGTAACAAAAATAAATAAATTTTATTAATAACAAAGAAAGAAAACAATTAAAATGCTTTCATAGAAGAAAGTATAAAGCTGTTTTGGCTTGGTAATTCACTATTGAAGAAATACAAATGATCAATAACTTTATGAAAAATCTTTACCCAAATTTCTTTTTCTTTTGTTTGTTTTGTTTCATTTTAATATAATTTTTTTAAAAGTTACTCTTGTTCTTATATTTTTGAAGCTGTGTGTTCTTGCATTCTGTTGACAATAGTAAACTGTTCTCTAAATTTGTTTATAAGATATTTAGAGCTATTCCTTCTCTTAACCTTCAGAATTATTTTTCTTTCCTATCTAATATGATCTTTCTCTATGTCCACTTTTCCTGTTACTCATCCTCCAGAAAAGAGATAGAGAGATAGAGATAAAGACAGAAAGAGAGAGAATGAGAAATCTATCTAGACTCTGTAGTGACCAAAATAAGTTGTGTGGCTTGCCCTTAAGCTTCTCTCTGTGTGCATTTTGTGCTAGTCTCATCCTCTTCTCAGAATTACAATCAAAAAGAGATAGATGCAGGCACATCTCTCTGCAAGTTCCCAATTTCCAGGAAAAAGAAGTCTGTCAGATTTCATCTAGTGTCATCTTAGTGACCCTAGATGGAGCCTTCTCTTTATCATTCTCTCATTATATGGTAACTCTTAGCAATTAAAGTACACTAATAAAAGCAAACACCTCCCCCCAAATGAAACAAAACTAAATTTTAGTTTTACTTCTGCTCTTTTTCGTTGTTGTTCTCTAGTGCCTGCAGGTCTTTCATTGTTGGGGCTCTACCATTGTCAGTTTTCTCCTTTATTTTCTGCTCATTTGTGTATAAAAATAGATATTGATAGAGTGTGTTTGTGTGCTTAGTCACTCAGTTATGTCCAACTCTTTGTGACCCCATGGACTGTAGCCTGCCAGGCTCCTCTGTCCTTGGGGATTCTACAGACAAGAATACTGAAGTGGGTTGCCATGCCCTCCTCCAGGGGATTTTCCCAACCCAAGGATCAAACTCAGGTCTCCCTCATTGCAAGCAGATTCTTTACCATCTGAGCCGCCAGGGATGGAGTAGAGGACATAACTGATGGAGTAAAGGACATAATTTTTGCTTCAATAATCAACAGCAATGCAGTGGGATACTGTAGTAAATCATATTATTATTAGATACTTGGAGTTTTTCAACCAGGGTTCATATACATGGGGAATCATGAAGATTCTTGCTATGTGCCATCTAATTGCTGGCTTTGCTTTCTCTCTGATAAGGTGGCCACAGACTGAGTTGTCCAATTAGTTCCATTGACCTTCAAGTTAATGATGTTATTTCTAGTTTCATCTTAAATTTGAATCTTCTTTATCTCTGCTTCCAAGCATTTCAGTTGAACATTGAGAAATGTTTCACTGGTATCTACAAGCCACCTTGTACTAAACAAATTAATTATTTAACTCATTGATAAGATTTTATTTTTGTCTTGACTATGTAACTGTATTAAAGCTAGAATAAATCTTAAATTTTATTTGTGAATAATTTCTTATGTGATATTTATGTATCAGTGATACCATTTTTCATTAAACAGCACTCTAATTTAAGGGCACTTTTTCTTTACTGCAATCATGTTCATAAGATGGTGGTGTCCTTAGATTTGCACAGGAAGCATTTGATGTTGTGTAAATATCAAATATCAGTATTCTGTTCATTTTATAATTAGTAAATAACACTATTAGCTTCATTGCTTCCCAAAAATCTTTCTCTGACTTTGTTATAGAGCTATGGGAGAAGAGAATAGTTCACTAGTTATGGAGCAAATCTCCTGTAACTATTCCTCCCAATAGCAGGAAAGCACATTTCCTTCCCTCTTCTTTACCTGCCTCTTGATTTGAAGCTAATATCAGATCAGATCAGATCAGTCGTGTCCGACTCCTTGCGACCCCATGAATCGCAGCACACCAGGCCTCCCTATCCATCACCAACTCCCGGAGTTCACTCAGACTCATGTCCATTGAGTCAGTGATGCCATCCAGCCATCTCATCCTCTGTCGTCCCCTTCTCCTCCTGCCCCCAATCCCTCCCAGCATCAGAGTCTTTTCCAGTGAGTCAACTCTCCGCATGAGGTGGCCAAAGTACTGGAGTTTCAGCTTTAGCATCATTCCTTCCAAAGAAATCCCAGGGCTGATCTCCTTCAGAATGGACTGGTTGGATCTCCCTGCAGTCCAAGGGACTCTCAAGCTAATATAGTGTAGCATAAAAAAACTGGATGTTGAAAGTATTTTTTCTCTGCCACTTGGTCAGCTTTCATCTACTTTTCTGGATCTGTTTACTCATCTGTAAGACAAGTATACTCCCTTTGGAAGGCTGATGAAAGGATTGCTTGAGAGAACAGCAAGTGAGAATTGCAATGACTGTAATTTTCATTTTTGATTCCTTGAACATCGGAAACAGCTCATTGTCTTAAAATGTGAAGTGATTAGAATTGGAAAATAATAATCATTAGTGTGCCTTTATTCTTCACCCATAGGATATTGCCTTGCAAAGAAACTGGCAGAAAAACCTGATAAATAAGAGCAAGAACTCACACATGTAGTATTCTCTTATCCTTTCCAAATTCCCTCTTAGAAGTGGAAAATATATACTTGCTCTGAATATGCTAAACACTTTACATACCAAGATTTAAATCTTTCAGTTCAGTTCAGTTCAGTCGCTCAGTCATGTCCAACACTTAGTGACTCCATGGACTGCAGCATGCCAGGCTTCCATGCCAGTCCATCACCAACTCCCGGATTTACCCAAACTCATGTCCGTTGAGTTGGTGATGTCATCCAACCATCTCATCCTCTTTCATCCCCTTCTCCTCCCGCCTTCAATCTTTCCCAGCATCAGTGTTTTTTCAAATGAGTCAGTTCTTCACATCAGGTGACCAAAGTATTGGAGTTTCAGTTTCAGCATCTGTCCTTCCAATGAATATTCAGGACTGATTTCCTTTAGGGTGGACTAGTTTGATCTCCTTGCAATCCAAGCGACTGTCAAAACTCTTCTCCAACACTACATTTCAAAAGCATAAATTCTTCTGTGCTCAGCTTTCTTTATAGTTCAACTCTCATATCCATGTATGACTACTGGAAAAACCATAGCTTTGACAAGACAGGCCTTTGTTAGCAAAGTAATGTCTTTGCTTTTCAATATGCTGTCTAGCTTGGTCATAACTTTTCTTCAAAGGAGTAATTCTTTACTGAGTAATTCCAAAGAGTAAATCTTTGCTGAGTATCTAATATGTTCCTGGCTCAGATGGCTAACACCAAAATCAGACTGATTATATCCTTTGCAGCCAAAGATGGAGAAGCTCTATACAATCAGCAAAAACAAGACCGGGAGCTGACTGTGGCTCAGATCATGAACTCCTTATTGCCAAATTCAGACTTAAACTGAAGAAAGTGGGGAAAACCACTAGACCATTCAGGTATGACCTAAATCAAATCCTTTATGACTGTACAGTGGAAGTGAGAAATAGATTTAAGGGACTAGATCTGATAGACAGAGTGCCTGATGAACTATGGATAGAGGTTTGTGACATTGCACAGGAGAGAGGGAGCAAGATCATCCTAAAGAAAAAGAAATGCAAAACAGCAAAATGGCTGTGTGAGGAGGCCTTACAAACAGCTGTGAAAAGAAGAGAAGAAAAAAGCAAAGGAGAAAAGGAAAGATATACCCATTTGAATGCAGAGTTCCGAAGAATAGCAAGGAGAGATAAGAAAGACTTACTCAGCGATCAATGCAAAGAAATAAAGAAAACAATAGAATGGGAAAGAATAGAGATCTCTTCAACAAAAATAGAGATACCAAGGGAAGATTTCATGCAAAGATGGGCTCGATAAAGGACAGAAATGGTATGGTCCTAACAGAAGCAGAAGATATTAAGAAGAGGTGGCAAGAATACACAGAAGAACTATACAAAAAAGAACCTCATGACCCAGGTAATCACAAAGGTGTGATCAAGCACACTCACGTAGAGCAGGACATCCTGGAATGTGAAGTCAAGTGGGCCTTAGGAAGCATCACTACGAACAAAGCTAGTGGAGGTGATGGAATTCCAGTTGAGCTATTTCAAATTCTGAAAGATGATGCTGTGAAAATGCTGCACTCCATATGCCAGGAAATTTGGAAAACTCAGCAGTGGCCACAGGACTGGAAAATGTCAGTTTTCATTTCAATCCCAAAGAATGCTCAAACTACCACACAATTGCACTCATCTCACACACTAGTAAAGTAATGCTCAAAATTCTCCAAGCCAAGCTTCACTAATATGTGAACCGTGAACTTCCAGATGTTCAAGCTGGTTTTAGAAAAGGCAGAGGAACCAGAGATCAAATTGCCAACATCTGCTGGATCATGGAAAAAGCAAGAGTGTTCCAGAAAAGCATCTATTTCTGCTTTAATGACTATCCCAAAGCCTTTGACTGTGTGGATTATAATAAACTGTGGAAAATTCTGAACGAGATGGGAATACCAGACCACCTGACCTGCCTCTTGAGAACCTATATGCAGGTCAGGAAGCAACAGTTAGAACTGGACATGGAACAACAGACTGGTTCCAAATAGGCAAAGGAGTACATCAAGGCTGTATATTGTCACCCTGCTTATTTAAATTCTATGCAGAATACATCATGAGAAACACTGGGCTGGAGGAAGCAAAAGCCAGAATCAAGATTTCTGGGAGAAATATCTATAACCTCAGATATTCAGATGACACCACCCTTATGGCAGAAAGTGAAGAAGAACTGAAGAGCCTCTTGATGAAAGTGAAAGAGGAGAGTGAAAAAGTTGGCTTAGCCCAATTTCAGAAAACTAAGATCATGGCATCTGGTCCCATCACTTCATGGGAAATAGATGGGAAAACAGTGGCTGACTTTATTTTTCTGGGCTCCAAAATCCGTGCAGATGGTGATTGCAGCCATGAAATTAAAAGACGCTTACTCCTTGGAAGGAAAGTTATGACCAAACTAGACAGCACATTAAAAAGCAGAGACATTACTTTGTGAACAAAGGTCTGTCTAGTTAAGGCTATGGTTTTTCCAGTGGTCATGTATGGATGTGAGAGTTGGACTATAAAGAATGCTGAATGCCGAAGAATTGATGCTTTTGAACTGTGGTGTTGGAGAAGACCCTTGAGTGTCCCTTGGACTGCAAGGAGATCCAATCTGTCCATCCTAAAGGAGATTAGTCCTGGGTGTTCATTGGAGGGACTGATGTTGAAGCTGAAACTCCAATACTTTAGCCACCTGATTCAGAGAGTTGACTTATTTGAAAGACCCTGATGCTGGGAGAGATTGAGGGCAGAAGGAGAAGGGGACAACAGAGAATGAGATGTTTGGATGGCATTACCAACATAATGCACATGAGTTTGGTTGGACTCCAGGAGTTGGCATGCTTCAGTTCATGGGGTCGCAAAGAGTCGGACACGACTGAGCAACTGAACTGAACTGAACTGCAATACTTACAGGGGATATGACTTCAAATAATGAGTATGCAATGCTTAGCACAGACACAAGTGGTTTCTTTTTGAGGCTAAATGTTGAAGAGGGAAATAAATATTAATCCAGAAATCATACACACAAATATAAAACTGTAATTTTTAAAAGTGCTAAAGAGACATTTCTGGCTTTTAGATACTATAATTTTGGGATATGATCTAAGTGAGAGAGGTAAGGAAACATTTTTTACTTGAGATTTGAGTGTTGCAAAGGTTTAGCAAGGTGAGTAGTAAAAGGATATAGCAGAGGGAAGCAGCCTGTTTAGTGGTCATATGGTGAAAGGGAGCATTCCAAGTTCAGGAACCAGAGAGATTATGTCTAGAGAGTAAAGAATGAAGAGGAATATGTTAGATGAGGTAGGATAGCTTGATAAGAGGGACCTTGCAGTGACTTTCAGTTTGTTTCAGTTATCTATTACAGCATAACAAACAACCCTATAACTTAGTATTATAACTCAATAACCATTTTATTATGCTCAAAGATAGTGCCTATCAGTAACACGGAGAGAGCACAGTGAGAATGGCCCTTCTCTCTTACATGGTGTCTGAATGACCTGAACAGTTGGAGAATGAAATGGTTGGGCCTGAAACATCCCCTTCCAAGATCATTTCTTTATTCACATATCTAGCAACTGAATTTGGGTGGCTGAAGAATGACACAGCTGGGGCTGGCAAAAGGTATCTACATGTGGCCCGTCTAGCAAATCAGTCTTAGGGTCAAACGACTTCCTACTTGTCAGCTTAGTACTCTAGAAGTAAGTGTTCTACCAACAGGAAAACTGTGTGGCCATATGTGATCTAGCCATGGAAGTCATATAATGTCACTTCTGATTTACTCTATTGATTGAGTAATTCCCAGATACAAGAGGAAGAAATATTGACTTCAGCTCTTGATGGAGGGTAGTCAAAGAATTAGTGGCCATGATTAAAAATTACCACACAGGAAGTGTTACAGATGTGTGGCTTTTATCAAAAGAACAATGAAAAGAGTTTTAAGCATGAAGTAATCATGCTCGCATGTGTGTTTTGATAATAACACTGAAGAGTAGGGAAGACTTTTAGAGGAGAATTGAAGTAGAGGCAAGTGGATGATGGATGTTTAAAGACACAATCTAGGCAAAGCCTGGACAAAAGTGACACTGGGGGAGATGAAGGGAAGCCAATGACTTTGGGTGATATATTAAAGGTTAAATTTGAGAACTTGGTGGTGAATTAGGAAAGAGAGATATAAGAAAGGGAAATGACAAGGATAAATTCCCAGGTTTTTTGGTTTGTGCAACCAAATATATAAAAAATCTCTTTTCTGAGACAAGGAACAAGACGAAAGATGAGACATGAACAGGACTAGAGATGAGAGGAATATGATGCAGTTAATTTTATAGATAATGTATTTAGAATAACTTTAATATATCCAAAAGGAGGTGCTAAGTGACTAATAATTATATGGTTCTGGAAAAGTGAGGATAATATGAATAGGGATAGAGAATTTTGGATCTTAATAACTGCATCATTTTAGCTAGATAAATCATCAGTTTGGTGGAAGAGCATGATTTGATGTTTCTCAGTAAGCCATTAAATATCTTTGAAGCATCTACTGTGTGAAACCAGTATAGTAGGAGAGTTATAGATAAGTTTCTTACCTTTAAAGTAATTATGTAATTTAGATAGCATAGGCAAAGACATGAAATGTTAAGAAGCAAATAATAAGGCACAACAATTCAGTAAATACTGTGATATAATGTTTTATAATAGTTTTGAACTATAGGGAGGTCTAGCGTAGCCTACTAATATTAGGTAAGTCAGGTTCCAGTAGATCATCTGAGGCAGAGCTACATTTTAGGTGGATAGGTGTTCAATAAAAACATATTATAAAATAAACATGCAGAGCTCCTACTCAGAGCTAATAATCACTTTATTAGATAGATCCTCATAATGAAATAGATTTATTTACAATAATGTATTTTGCTTGATGCTTGATAGAAAAGCTTTCACTTCTGGGTTGCCACCACCTCCACTATAACCTCTGCTCATGACTCTCAGGGAATTTTAGTTTATGGCTGTAATTCTAAGAGAAGAAGTTGTTAAAGTGAATGTCAGCACCCCTCAGATTCTGATTCTCTCCTATCTGGTACCTTTCCTGAAATATTAATCACATTTTCCAAAAATTTCTTGGAATTGTGTGAATGACCCCTTGACAGAAGAATGATTTGTTATCAAATAGAAGATGGAGATAATATGTTATAGAACAGCACATGTTGTGACGTGTTATTGAGTTATTAAATTGACTTAGTGTGCCATGATCAGAATTTTAAAAAGTGAAGTAAAACATGATAGAATAGAAAATAATGGACCAGAATGGGTGCAATATAATAGCATGTACTGAAGTGGGTTGCTATTATTACCACTCAAACAAAATATTTACATAATCTACAGTGGACATGTACACTTTGACCCCATTAAAAATTAAGAAAAGAAACAAGCTCAAAAATGTACCAGATTCATATGTAACATTGTCTTCATGTGTCCTATGCTGGATTAATTTATACTCTAGCTAGCACCATGGGATATATTAAATATTTCTTACTAATATTGGTTTTCATGTTATTCATGTGGGCATTCCTCTTTAAATTTTATATTTAATATTAATAATTTCAAATTTTATATTAATGTTTTAATTTGCTCATACACTATAAGAGAAATTACTGTTTTGTAGAATATATCAATATCTCTACAAAAACAGTGTTGTTTCAGAGTGGAGAACAGATTTTAGTCTTATTTGGATACCTTTTACCTATCTTGAGGGCTTTCCAGGTGATGCAGTGGTAAAAAATGAGCCTGTCAATGCAGGAGAAGCAGGAAACATGAGTTCTATCCCTAGGTCAGGAAGATCTGCTGGAAAAGGAAATGGTAACCCACTCCAGTATTCTTGCCTGGAAAATTCCATGGACAGAGGAAGCTGGTGGGCTCCAGTCCATGGGGTTGTAAAGAGTTGGGCATGACTGAGCTTGATAAATTTTGAGTATTTAAAAAATGTTTGTTACAGCCATTGAATAAGTGAACTGAGTCACTAATAAAAACATGCTGGGACAACCATCAAGCTTCCCTTGTGGCTCAGCTGGTGAAGAATCCGCCTGCAATGTGGGAGACCTGGGTTTGATCCCTGGGTTAGTAAGATCCCCTGGGGAAGTGAAAGGCTACCCAGTCCAGTATTCTGGCCTGGAGATTTCCATGGACTGTATATCCCATGGTATCGCAAAGAGCTGGACATGACTGAGTGACTTTCACTTTCAGGACAACAATCGGTTTGTATAATCTTTCAGCTTCAGCACAAGAGAAAGAAGCTGGCACTTAAGGGGCCTGGCATGATCTTAGAGAAATTCTTCTCTGTGTTAACAATTGGGTAAATTCTGGCTTTATGGGAACATATTATCCTGCTACTTCAAATAATGCGCCCCAGGCTTCAGCCTGTCCTTTTGAGAACATTATTCTGTTCCTCTGGCTCAACAATTTAGAACATGTCACCATTTTCCATGTGGATAATAATGACAACAAATTAACCAATGAGTCTGAAAATATCTTGTCTGAAGCTTTCCCATAACCAAGCTTTGTTGGGAAACCCATCCTTTCACCTAGAGAATCTACCAAACTCCAGTGCCCTTCAGTGATGAGATAGCAAGAAATGGACCACAGGTAGATGGTTACACTGAGTTGCTGTGGTCAGGGTATCAGAAATGTCCCTGCATTTAAGAAAAGTGGGCAGCATGTATTACAGTGTGATTTCCAGGCCCCAAGGGATTCCATCTACCCTAATAGCCAGGCACAGTATTCCCTATGTGCATGCCTGTGTAGGTACATGCTCAGTCAATTGTGTCTGACTGTTTGTGATCCTACGGACTGTATCCATCAGGCTCCTCCTTCCACAGGATCCTCCAGGCAAGAATACTGAAGTGGGCTGCCATGCCCTGCTCCAGGAGATCTTCCCAACCCAGGGATTAAACCCATGTCTCCTGTGGCTCCTGCATTGCAGGCATATTTTTACTGCTGAGCCACTGGGGTAGCCCACTCCCTACCTACACCAGGCCAATAATCCTCCATGAAATGTTATTAATATGGTGTCTCCCCATACTTGACTGATAAAATAAGAATTTTTTTCTTAGAAGTCACATTTATAACTCATCTACCACTTAAGAAAGATCTAATTTTCATTGTTTGGCTTACAAGTTCAGAGGAGATTATTGATTTAGCCACTTATCATTTCAGAAACAAGAAGAGTGTGGCAAGTTGAGCATCAATGAAGAGAAACTCTTGCCTGTGTTTACATCCCCCGTATTCAAATATCTCAACAGCACTCCTGCCCCTTCCGGCCTTATTCTAAACTCAGATATTGGGGTTTTCTTTTTTCATATTGAAGCATATTCTTAATTTTCTTGCACTCAGGGATTAGTTGTTCAGAGAGATTTTTAAATACCACTGGGCTTCCCTTGTGGCTCAATGGTAAAGAATACACCAGCAGTGCAGGAAATATAGGTTCAATCCCTGGCTCAGAAAGGTCCCCTGGAGAAGGAAATGGCAACCCACTCCAGTATTCTTGCCTGAAAAATCCCATGGATAAAGGAACCTGGTAGGCTACAATCCATGAGGTTGCAAAAAAGTTGGACACAACATATTGACTAAATATCTACAATTTTTAAATATTTATTTATAAAGAATCCCTCTCATACCTTAGGTTTGTTATAACAGTTTGGATTTCAACAATATCAAACAAAATAATTTTATTTGGGGATGTGGGAACACAAGGGAGCTGATTTATCTAAAATATTTATGAAATCCTGTGGAAACTGTACTCTTGGAGATTAGAAATAAGGATATGACATTTTAATTGGTATTCCTTGTATTCATCAGGTTAAGAGTTGTCAAGACATCCATCTGTTTTAGTGACAGAAAATTCAACTAGATCAAAATGACAGGGTTTGCAGCAGAACTATAAATCTGGCAATAGTTATATGCAGGTTCCTTCCAATAGTGGTAGTAATTTGCTTTTATGTCAGACAATCTCAAGGATTCAGTCATAATGGGGTTCTAGTGAGCTGTTGGGATTCTGTAGGGCAAAATAGGACGTGGATTAGCTGATATTTTCTATGCTGATGTATCATTCTTATCTGATCAAATGTTGCTAGATTGAAGAGAAGGAGGTCACAGCTGGGTTTTTGGAATTGAATGTGTGTTCCTCTGCCAGGCTTATTCCTTTACAATATGTTTGGCGATGTCTTACAGGAGTGTTGGCTCCTAATGACTAAATTATTTAGGGTAACACTTAATTAGATTGAAGTGCTAGGGATAAGTGAACTTAGAGAGAGTATATCAGCAAACTGGGCACCAGGACATATTTCTTCTGTTTATTGAATGCTGAAATTATGTTCAGGAGAGGTTATTTCTGTTGAGTTTAGAGCTTTCAGGAAAGAAAAATGAGAAAATTTGCCAGATACACTGCTATTGTAAAAGTTTAGACTCAGGAAAAAAGGTAAAATTAGTTAGATCTGTTTTAAAAGTGTTGCATACAATTTTTAGATGCTTTTATTTCTGTGTCTATATTTACACCAATACATTCAAGAAACAAAACTATTTTTGAAACTACTATGTGTCTCAAACAATAAAGGATCTCAGGATTATGATAATGTATTTTTTGCATATAATCCCTCTAGTAATTTTAGGTGAAAGGAAAAGCGGGGAGTGAATAACTTAACCAGATTTGTCAGGATTTGTGCAGTGTTCTGCTTAGTACTGTAGTTATTTGCATATATTTTGCTTATGATGTATAAAATAATTTTCCTAATCATATTATTTTCACCCATCATCATTTCTACAAAAGTCTCTGCAATACATTAAAATGTCAGAATTTGGTGGGGCAAAGATTAATACACGATTCCTTATATTTTTAAAGAAAGATTTTGTTATGGAGCTAGTTTCTGCAGGATATAATGTGAGAGTAAACCTATCAACAGATTATAAACTAAAAAGAGAGTTCAAGAGAAACATATTATTAAAAATTCTTGACATATACTTTCAAGGACTAAAAGAGATTAGTGAAGACAAACTAGCAGAAAATGTCAGAAGCTGGGAAAAATTTGCCTAATGGCAATGACTTAATAGAACCAAGAAAATGGAATCTGAAGTTGAAATAGGGAAATCTAGTATGCAATACAGTATCTATGGAGGGCTTAACCCTCCAAGGTGCTATGGTATGAAAGGGCTAGTTACTTTTGGAAGCAGTGATAAAAATGGGTTTAAAAACAGAAGGACTGGTTCAAAGTCTGTTTACAAAACAAATACTGCATGCCCTAGAGCTCCCCACTGCTAGGACATTCCCTTCTAGTCACTAATTCTCTGAAAAAATAAATAAATAATTAAAACAGGCAAAAAAAAAACCCAATAAAACAAGCTGTGCGACAGATTGGGATATATATTTGCATTGTCTACAAATAACCAAGAAACTTGGAAACTCAATAAAAATACATAAGATATGGTAGAATTGAATTTGCAAAAAAATATGTGAATAATTCTCCATACAGGAAATAGCAATAGGACTATCAAATAGATATTCTACTTGATTGGTTATCAGAGAAATAAAAGTTAAATTAACATGGAAAGAACATTTAAATTTCATATCGGCAGGAAAAAATGGATGGTCAGCTTCTGGAGTTTAAGGCTGGTGGGATTGTTAATTAGTGTGGTCAGTCTGTAAAGGAATCTGGCCCTTCCTAGATGATGAAATAGAATATTTGCAATTCTATCCTATCTGTACAACCCAAAGAAGTGCTGACACTGATGCACAGAGGTGTTCACAGGATATTTGTTTCAGTCTTGTCTGTTCTAAGCACAGTTGAAGTCTTTATCCCATCACATAACTGGTAGAATATGCATTTCAACTAGTTTTAGATTTTGGTTAGTGGGATTATGTGTTACTTATTATTCTGTGTCTGACTAGTTCTACTTAGTACAGGGTCTTCCATTCAGCCATGTTGTAGCAAAGAACAACATTACTAATTTTTAATGATGAATAATATTCCACTGTATGAATATATCATATACTCATTATACACGCAATCATAGATCAATAAAAATTAAGTAGAATGTGCCTGTCCTTGAATACCACACAGCTGTCAGAAGCAACTAGGTAAATCTATATTAAACATTATGTAGTATGAAAAAGTAGCATATAAAATGAGACATATAGCACAATACCATTAAAGCATATTTTACCAAAAATAGTACTAAATACAACTATTTTTTTTTGGATTAAATATACAAGTATATAACCAAAGAGAGTGAGTATGCTCTGTGTAGGGAAACTGCTGAGGTTAGAAAAGGGATTGCAGTTGCAGGATGAATGACTGATAAATTGATAAAAATTATGATAATATATCATTAAATAAGTATAATGATTAGCACAATTCTCAGTACCTGAAATCCTGAAATATAATAAAAAGCAAACCACAAAATGTAATCATGGCAAGGGAAAATTGCTGAACATGGTACTTGATGTATAACTACTGTTCCATAATTGCTTTTTGAACAACTGAATGAATAAACGAATTTGTGAATGAACAAATAAAAAATGAATGAATGATACATTCTATATGCTATGAAGTTTATTATATGAAATATAAAGTGTGTATAAAAATAGAATGCAACCAAAAATCATTTTCTCCTGCTGCTAAGTCACTTCAGTCGTGTCCGACTCTGTGCGACCCCATGGACTGCAGCCTTCCAGGCTCCTCCATCCATGGGATTTTCCAGGCAAGAGTATTGGAGTGGGGTGCCATTGCCTTCTCCGCATTTTCTCCTATATAATCCAAATAGATGTGTGCTACAATGATTGGTAATTGATTTGGACTGGGGCTTAGCTATGATTATTTATGAAACTGAGGAAAAAGTGCAGAATTGATTCAGATGATGCTATTTGTGCTTTAAAAGCTTGATGGTGTTTGGAATTCAATTCTGTTCATTCTAGGGGTTTTTAGGTCTTATCAGAAAAAAAGGAGACTATGATCAATTTAGAAATCTCTGTAAGGCAAACATATTTCAGTGGGAAATACATTTTCCTGTCTACAATGTTTAGTTCAGCATAATTAACATGAATAATTCAGGACAATTTCCTGATATTATTATATTTAAGAGCTTAGCTAGTTTCTAACTGCCCTCGAAATGTAGTCAGAATGTAAATTTCTCAGCAAAGAGTGGGAAGTAGGTGGTTTGATTAAAATGTAATATGTATTTAGAATTAACAGTATTCAGGGTCTTAACAAAATGACCTTAACAGTATTATTCTACAGAAATACATTTGCATAATTGCTGCAATGACATCTCCCTCTCTTCCCAACTCTTCCCTTGCACCTCCTTACATGTTTAATTTCTCCCTTGATCAATAGAAAGGAACATAGCTTATTTTACAGTTCATTTTAAGTTGAATGCCAGCTAAAGGCAGATAGTAATTTTAACCTAAGTAGAGTAGACAAAAACTCTGCTTTTATAAAAACTCGAATATTTGAATCAATTATTTGTAGTGGTCCTTGTTTGCCATATTTACTTCATTATTTCAGCAAGATATTCACCTTTAAGAATGCAAGTCCAATTTTGTTCACCCTCAACTGCATGTAAAAATCCATAAAAAGGCATTATAGTGTGTAAAGAGAATACACTTTATATGTTAAAGTAGGATTTAAAAAAAAATCAAGATCTGTAAATCAATTTGAAATCTTTTTAGTATGAAATAAAATATCTGAAGAGAATTCAACTGTTGGTAAATGGGAACAAAACTACAACTCAGTGCTTCCCCTGACTTGAGAGATAAAGAGATTTTCTTTCACTAGCCTCTTACCATTTGGCAACAGTTATTTGCTAATCTAGCCTTAGAAAAGAACTACTTTGATCTGGTCTTGGACAGACCAAGAGAAGAGTTTGGAACTGTTTGAGGGTGGGCAGTTCAAATGGCATGGAACGAAAGGGAGAGGGGCCAGAGGCAAGAGGGGCCAGAGGCAGCTGGCAGGCCACTGACATTAGCCAAGGAAATGATAATGAGACTACCAATTTAGACAACTGTGCTTAACTTTTGGGGCTCACGGCCCTTTGGAATCTGATTACATCCATTGAACAAAGTTGCATTCATCTCTGCTTTCCTGTTACATGGAAATAAATGAAATAAAATATTAAAAAATTAAAAATTGAAAGACATGAAATAAAATATAAGCACCCATTACCTTATTTTCAGTTTTGTCACTTTTAAACTACATGGTTCTTTAAGATAATCATTCAGTCAGTTCAGTCACTCAGTCATATCTGACTCTTTTCGACCCCATGAATCGAAACATGGCAGGCCTCCCTGTTCATCACCAACTCCTGGAGTTCACCCAAACCCATGTTCATTGAGTCAGTGATGCCATCCAATCATGTCATCCTCTATTATCACCTTCTCCTCCTGCCCTCAATCTTTCCCAGCATCAGGGTCTTTTAAATGAGTCAGCTCTCTGCATCAGGTGGACAAGCATGAGAGTTTCAGCTTCAACATCAGTCCCTCCAATGATCATCCAGGACTGATCTCCTTTAGGATGGACTGGTTGGATCTCCTTACAGTCCAAGGGACTCCCGAGTCTTCTCCATCACCACAGTTCAAATGCATCAATTCTTCTGCGTTCAGCTTTCTTTATAGTCCAAATCTCACATCCATACATGACTGCTAGAAAAACGTCTTGACTAGACGGAACATTGTTTGCAAAATAATGTCTCTGCTCTTTAATATGCTGTCTAGGGTGGTCATAACTTTCCTTCTAAGGAGTAAATGTCTTTTAATGTCATGGCTGCAATCACCATCTGCAGTGATTTTGGAGCCCAGAAAAATAAAGTCAGCCACTGTTTCCACTGTTTACACTGTTTCCCCTGTTTACACTGTTTCCCCATCTATTTGCCATGAAGTGATGGGATTTTAGTGATTTTAGTTTTCTGAATGTTGAGCTTTAAGCCAACTTTTTCACTCTCGTCTTTCATTTTCATCAATCATTATCTAAATTCAAATCTGGTTCTGTCATGTACAAGCTATGGATCACAGGATAACTTACTTAATGTCTTTAAGTTACTAAATGTCCTACAAATATAGACAAAGTATTATGCATGTATATTATAAATATATTACAAAAGTATATATATATATACACAGTTCAGTTACTTTCTGAAATATATTATAAATGTATATATATATACATTCAGTTCAGTTCAGTTCAGTCGCTCAGTCGTGTCTGAATCTTTGCAATCCTATGAATCGAAGCACACAAGGCCTCCCTGTCCATCACCAACTCCTGGCGTTCACCCAAACTCATGTACATCAAGTCGGTGATGCCATCCAGCCATCTCATCCTCTGTCGTCCCCTTCTCCTCCTGCCCCCAGTCCCTCCCAGCATCAGAGTCTTTTCCAGTGAGTCAACTCTTCGCATGAGGTGGCCAAAGTGTTGGAGTTTCAGCTTTGGCATCAGTCCTTCCAATGAACATCCATGACTGATCTCCTTTAGAATGGACTGGTTGGATCTCCTTGCAGTCCAAGGGACTCTCAAGAGTCTTCTCCAACACCACAGTTCAAAAGCATCAATTCTTCAGCGCTCAGCTTTCTTCACAGTCCAACTCTCACATCCATGCATGATCACTGGAAAAACCATAGCCTTGACTAGATAGACCTTTGTTGGCAAAGTAATATCTCTGCTTTTTAATATGCTGCCTAAGTTGGTCATAACTTTTCTTCCAAGGAGTAAGCGTCTTTTAATTTCATGGCTGCAATCACCATCTGCAGTGATTTTGGAGTCCCCCCCAAAATTAAATCTGACACTGTTTCCACTGTTTCCCCATTTATTTCCAATGAAGTGATGGGACCAGATGCCATGATCTTCGTTTTCTGAATGTTGAGCTTTAAGCCAACTTTTTCACTCTCCACTTTCACTTTCATCAAGAGGCTTTTGAGTTCCTCTTCACTTTCTGCCATAAGGGTGGTGTCATCTGCATATCTGAGGTTACTGATATTTCTCCCGGCAATCTTAATTCCAGCTTGTGATTCTTCCAGCCCAGCATTTCTCATGATGTACTCTGCATAGAATTTAAATAAACAGGATGACAATATACAGCCTTGACATACTCTTTTTTCCTATTTGGAACCAGTCTGTTGTCCCATGTCCAGTTCTAACTGTTGCTTCCTGACCTGCATATAGGTTTCTCAAGAGGCAGGTCAGGTTGTCTAGTATTCCCATCTCGTTCAGAATTTTCCACAGTTTATTGTGATTCACACAGTCAAAGGCTTTGGCATAGTCATTAAAGCAGAAATAGATGTTTTTCTGGAACTCTCTTGCTTTTTTGATGATCCAGCAAATGTTGGCAATTTGATCTCTGGTTCCTCTGCCTTTCCTAAAACCAGCTTGAACATCTGGAAGTTCATGGTTCACGTATTACTGAAGCCTGGCTTGGAGAAATTTGAGCATTACTTTACTAGTGTGTGAGATAAGTGCAATTGTGCAGTAGTTTGAGCATTCCTTGGCATTGCCTTTCTTTGGGATTGGAATGAAAACTGACCTTTTCCAGTCCTGTGGCCACTGCTGAGTTTTCCAAACTTGCTGGCATATTGAGTGCAGCACTTTCGCAGCATCATCTTTCAGGATTTGAAAGAGCTCAACTGGAATGCCATCACCTCCACTAGCTTTGTTCGTAGTGATGCTTTCTAAAGCCCACTTAACTTCACATTTCAGGGTGTCTGGCTCTAGGTGAGTGATCACACCATCGTGATTATCTTGATTCCTGAGGATCTTTTTTTGTACAGTTCTTCTGTGTATTCTTGCCACCTCTTCTTAATATCTTCTGCTTCTGTTAGGTCCATACCATTTCTGTAATTTATCAAGCCCATCTTTGTATGAAATTTTCCCTTAGTATCTCTAATTTTCTTAAAGAGATCTCTAGTCTTTCCCATTCTATTGTTTCCTCTAATTTTTTGCATTGGTCGCTGAGGAAGGCTTTGTTATCTCTCCTTGCTATTCTTTGGAGCTCTGTATTCAGATGCTTATATCTTTCCTTTTCACCTTTGCTTTTTGCTTCTCTTTTCACAGCTATATGTAAGGCCTCCCGGACAGCCATTTTGCTTTTTTGCATTTATTTTCCATGGGGATGGTCTTGATCCCTGTCTCCTGTACAATGTCACGAACCTCCGTCCATAGTTCATCAGGCACTCTATCTATCAGATCTAGTGCCTTAAATCTATTTCTCACTTCCACTGACTAATCATAAGGAATTTGATTTAGGTCATACCTGAATGGTCTAGTGGTTTTCCCCACTTTCTTCAATTTAAGTCTGAATTTGGCAATAAGGAGTTCATGATCTGAGCCACAGTCTGCTCCTGGTCTTTTTTTTTTTTTTTTTTGCTGACTGTATATAGCTTCTCCATCTTTGGCTGCAAAGAACATAATCAATCTGGTTTTGGTATTGACCATTTGGTGATGTCCATATGTAGAGTCTTCTCTTGTGTTGTTGGAAGAGAGTGTTTGCTACGACCAGTGCATTCTCTTGGCAAAACTCTATTAGACTTTGCCCTGCTTCATTCTGTATTCCAAGGCCAAATTTGCCTGTTACCCTAGGTGTTTCTTGACTTCCTACTTTTGCATTCCAGTCCCCTATAATGAAAAGGACATCTTTTTTGGGTGTTAGTTCTAAAAGGTCTTTTGGGTCTTCATAGAACCATTCAACTTCAGCTTCTTCAGCATTACTGGTTTGGGCATAGACTTGGAGTACTGTGATATTGAATGGTTTGCCTTAGAAACGAACAGAGATCATTCTGTAGTTTTTGAGATTGCATCCAAGTACTGCATTTTGGACTCTTTTGTTGACTATGATGGCTATTCCATTTCTTCTAAGGGATTCCTGCCTACAGTTGTAGATATAATGCTCATCTGAGTTAAATTCACTTCCCTGGTGGGCCAGTGGTTAAGAACCTGCCTTGCAACGTGGGCTATGCAGGTTCAATCCCTGTCTGGGGAACTAAGATCCCACATGCTACTGGCAACTACCAAGTCATGCCTGCCTTGAATAAGACTGGTTGTAGTGATATAAATAAATAAATATTAAAAAAAAATTCACCCATTCCAGTCCATTTTAGTTCGCTGATTCCTAGAATGTCGATGTTCACTCTTGCCATCTCTTGTTTGAATACTTCCAATTTGCCTTGATTCATGGACCTAACATTCCAGGTTCCTATGCAATATTGCTCTTTACAGCATCAGACCTTGCTTCTATCACCAGTCACATCCACGACTGGGTATTGTTTTTGCTTAGGTTCCATCCCTTCATTCTTTCTGGAGTTATTTCTCCACTTATCTCTAGTAGCATATTGGGCACCTATCGACCTGGGGAGTTCCTCTTTCAGTATCCTATCGTTTTGCCTTTTCATACTGTTCATGGGGTTCTTAAGGCAAGAATACTGAAGTGGTTTGCCATTCCCTTCTCCAGTGGACCACATTCTGTCAGACCTCTCCACCTTGTCCCTCCCATCTTGGGTGGCCTCACATGGCATGGCTTAGTTTCATTGAGTTAGACGAGGCTGTGGTCCTAGTATGATTAGATTGACTAGTTTTCTGTGATTATGGTTTGTGTGTCTGCCCTCTGATGTCTCTCACAACACCTACCGTCTTACTTTGGTTTATCTTACCTTGGATGTGGGGTATCTCTTCATGGCTGCTCCATCAAAGCGCAGCCGCTGCTCCTTACCTTGGATATACATGTATATATACATACATATACATGTATAATTCAGTTGCTTTTTCAGTAATTCACTTCAGATGAAAAAAATTTCCATTCCTCGAAATGCTGTATGGAAAGGAATTGGATGAACTATTAAATATATTTTATGCAAATTGCCAGATTATTTTCTAATTTATAAACTTTCTAGCAGTATATGAATGTCTCTTTCCCTCATACCTTTTCTGAATGCTGAGCAGTATCATACTTTTAAATCTTGCTATCCCTATAGCTAAAAATTGTTCTCAACTAGTGTATTTCCATTTCCCTGTTATATTAGGAATTATTAACTTTTGAGTATAAATTTAACTATTTACACTTTTCCCCTGTGACATTCACTGTTTATACATTTAGACTTCTTTCTCCATGTGAAGCTCTTCTTTGCCCTATTAACTTGAAAAAATTATTTGTATAATAAGATTATCACTAATTATTATCATATGTATGTTGAAAACATTTTTCTCAGTTTATATTTTATCTTTTTTACAGTGTTTTCTAAAAATCTTTTATATATTTAAGGCTTACATAAACAGATTCATGTTTTTATTGATATCAGTTCATGTTACTGGAACATTTGAGTTTCATTTTTTTAAATCAATATATATCTGATCTGTCTACAGTAAGTCATTAGCTAGGAATCTAACTGACTCTAAATATTATTTCACCATGTAATAAGGTCTTAAAAGAAATTTTAGTTTGGAATAACTTTACATTTATAGAAAAAATGTAAAGTAGTACAGAGAGTTCTCATTCTGTCCTTTATCCAGTTTCTTCTAGTGTTAACATCTTACATAATTATATTTGACAAAATTGAAAAATCAATATTAACTAAATTATAGACTGTTAAAATTGCTTTTGTTTCATTTTTATACTTTTTTTTTCTTTTATATGTTTGTCTACTACTATGTCAACACTGATGTCTTTCTTATTGTTAATTTATAAACTATTTCAGTGTCATGTAAAGTCAAAGTATTATTCTTAACAGATTTTGCTTAGTTGGTCTAAATGACATATTTATTCTTTCAAATGAACTATAAAATT
Organism: Bos mutus; assembly: GCF_027580195.1. Classification (NCBI taxonomy): domain Eukaryota; kingdom Metazoa; phylum Chordata; class Mammalia; order Artiodactyla; family Bovidae; genus Bos; species Bos mutus. The sequence goes on along the minus strand of NC_091627.1, from coordinate 49,783,283 downwards.
ATGGAGCAACATTCAAGAAAATTTAATATTGAACTTCATTCAACATTGTTAAACAACTATATTTCAATATAAAATAAATTTTAAAAAATTACATAACATAAATTTATGTTTCCTAAAGGTTCATTTTGGAAGGATTAAAATCTTTAAATGGTTCTTCTTCATGCATATATTCTGAGTCTCCTGGGGTATAGCATTTCCCCCATTCCCCTTCCTAAGTGTGAGGGAGTCTCTTTTTCTTTTTTTGCTGGAGTCTAGTTTTTCTTACTCTCAGGTTTTATTGGGAAAAGCTGATTTCACTGTATATCCACAAGAAGCTTTTTAAATTTCTATTGTTGCTTCTGCCAGTTCATCTTAGACTAATGTGATGAGTTTTAGTGAATGTCTCTGATCTATTCTCTACCCTTTATTTTATGTAGGAAACAATCAGGTCCAGGAATGGAACTATTAAAATAACCTCTCTTGCTTACTTTACAGGAAGTCTCAAAATAGGGGTTTCCACAATATCATCAAAATACTAGACTCTTAAGGTACATCTTCTGTACTACTGTCTTCTGGTTCTTTGTATTTTAATATGCTAGTTCAGTTCAGTTCAGTTGCTCAGCCATGTCCTCCTCTTTGCTACCCTATGGACTGCAGCATGCCAGGCTTCCCTGTCTATCACCATCTCCAGGAGCTTGTTCAAACTCATGTCCATAGAGTCAGTGGTGCCATTCAACGACCTCATCTTTTGTCATCCTCTTCTCCTACCTTCAATCTTTCCTAGCATCAGGATCTTTTCTAATGAGTCAGTTCTTCACATCAAGTGGCTAAAGTATTGGAGCTTTAGCTTCAGCATTAGTCCTTCTAATGAATATTCAGGGTTGATTTATTTTAGGGGTGACTGGTTTGATGTCCTTAAAATCCAAGGGACTCTCGAGTCTTCTCCAACACCATAGTTCAAAAGCATCAGTTCTTTGGTGCTCAGCCTTCTTTATGGTCCAACTCTCACATCCATACATGACTTCTGGAAAAAACATAAACATGCTCTCTCATGGTCCAAAATGGATTCTGCAGTTTCAGCCAGTATGTTCTCATATGAATATCCTGAGTAGGAAAAAAGGGAGTATTTTGGGGAAAAGCTCTCTCTCTCTCTCTCTTTTTTTTTTTTTCATTGATCAGGACTGGGTCACATGGTCCATTCAACTAATTATAAGAGAAATTGGGGGAAATATTCCTGGAACAGGACTGTAAACACCATGATTATCTTACATCAGTGCTGAGTTTGGAAACAATAAAGTTTTATTAACAATGGACCTGCTCAATCTCTCAGTTGTGCCCACCTCTGTGACCCCATGGATTGTAGCCCATTAGTCTCCTCTGTCTATGGGAGTTGCCATTTCCTTCACCAGGGGATCTTCCTGACTCAGGAATTGAACTGGCATCTCCTTTGCCTCCTGCACTGCAGGTGGATTCTTTACCACTGAGTCACCAGGGAAATCCAACAAAGGACAATAAATGTTGTCCTTTGCAATAATATGATGCAATAATATGATGTTGCATAAATAATCATTGTAGCTGCTATTGGTTCTGAGCTGGAATAAAGCTATATGTTTTTAAAGACGACTCTCTACAATAAAATGAGAAACAGAGAGTCCCTACTCCATTTCTCCTAGTTGATTGTCAAGATATCTCACTTAGTGACTTTATTTTAACATAGGTCCATATTTTGCAGCTTCAGGATGAAAGGTCTTCTTTTGATACTAATTTCATTGGGACATCCAAATTATGATTACTTTAATCTTAAATTTTTATGTGCCCATTTTTCCATTGCTACAGAGGATTAAATTGATAGGAATTTTCACAGTGCAAGTACCACAATAGTCACAACTTTTATAATAATCAAGCCTTGAGAATCAATTATCAGTTTACATTCTAAGTATTTTTAATTGACATTAGAAATATATACTTAAACTACAAACCTTTGCATTTGGGAAGTGCCACCAATTCCATTATGAAAAGTAGAGAGGAGGACACAGAAGCATAGCATGTTCCCTTTGAAATTTTGGTCTGAGAATTCCTCATTTTAATAATACCCATTAATTTTGAAGAAATATCTTAGTGTGAGATTCAGTTACATCTTCTAATTGAAATCCCAAACTAAGCAAAGTTACTAAACAAATTGTAGCAATGTTAGATCAAAGCAAGACCCTCATACAGAGTAAATAATGTTGGACCAGAGAAGAGCCCACTATGGAAAAGTAGGTTATGATATGGTCACACTCAGTAGTCAGTTTACTTACAAAAGGAGAAAAAAGCTGACCCAAGTACCTGTCTCCATCTATTGGTATCAAATATGCCAGTCAAAGAAAACACCTCTTCTCCCTGGAGTAGAAAGAGTAACTGGATTGAATAAGGAAAAGAGGCACACAAATTGTGATCGGCTAGAGGGGAATATTTAAAGTGTGAAGAAAAGATGCTCCCTCCAAAATTGCATGTATAAAATTTACCTTTTCTTTCTTTTTTTTTTTTTTCAGAAATGAGGCACCTTTTCATTAATGGTAATTTCCCTGAAGTCCATATTTGCACGTGCTCAGTCTTGTCTGACTCTTTGTGACCTCATAGACTTATAGCCCACCTCACTCCTCTGTCCATGTAATTCTCCAGGCAAGAATATTGGAGTGGGTTACTCCAAGGGATCTTCCTGACCCAGGAATCAAATCTACATCTCCTGCATTGGCAGGTGGATTCTTTACCATGACATCACCTGGGAAGCATTTCATGTGTGAGGGATATTACATACATATTACACACAAACATATACACAATTGCTCTGGCTGCTATGTTAATGAAGACATCACAATATCAATTTGAGATTATCCCTTCCAAACTCTGAAGCTTACATAGCTCAAGACCCAAGGACTTACTTGAGCACCCTCAACCCCCAACTAATTTGCTAGTTAGTGCAAAACTCAGACCAGGACCTGAGATGATCATTATCAGGGTAGTGCTACCTTCACTACAGAATATAGTGCTTCTTATAATAACTATTAGTAACTAATGGCTCAATGGACATTAATTTGGGCAAACTCTGTGAGATAGTGATGGATACGGAAGCCTGGCATGCTTCAGTCCACAACTTAGTAACTGAACAACTAATGGAATTGTCTTTAAAAGAAAAATGTGCATCATCCTTCCAAAATCTTTGGTGCTACCATTTTTGATTTCATTCAGATAGCCATATATTCATCTATTCTCTGTTTCTTATTATCCTATTTAAAAAACCCAAGTGTGTACAACATGAAGGTTAGCACTATTTTCCACTTAGTGCTAAAATCTAAGTGTAAATGGATTTTTTTATCATAGTGCTATGTAATATTGCCTAACCATGGATAATAAGAAAACAAACTATTAGATATATCTACTTACTACAAAAGCATTTTTACTACAGTATCCCCACATTTTAAAGAAACAGCTGGGCATTGAAATAGTAATGGTATCTAATATTACAATTTGCTGAACAAGGCTGACTAAAGTGGTTTGGAGAATGATATATAAATCCACAATTCCAATACAGCAATCTTAGAAATCACTGATGCAGCCAGAAATAATACTATGTTTTGTAAATTAGCTGGGAAAGAGCAGGTCAGTAGGAGGCAAGCTCTAGCTTCCAAAGACAGAAATAAGACAGGATCCCATGACAAGAAGTCTGAGGCTGGCTGTAGTTCAGGGCTACTAAATGTTCACTCTGCTAGTTCCTAAGATTCTTTGGGAATTTAGAATAGAAATATAATTGAAGTGAAAGCTTAGAAATAGGTAGTCCCTCTCTTAAAGGAATCATTAACTATACTCCATCCTGAGCCTGTGTTGGTGCCAGTTCTTGCCTTTTTTTCTGTCTACTTCACCTCCAATAAAATGGAGTTTGTCTAAAAAGCTTCAATAACAGAATGACTAACCGATGCCCATACTTATTCATTTCTCTTCTCTGTCTCCTCACATATCTTACCACCTACTTTTATTCCAAGGAATATTTGAACTTCATATCTTTCTTGCTTCTGGACTAATGCCCATCTCTTGTCTTCTCAGCATTAACACTCAGATTCCCAAGAGCCAACATAAACCTCAATGAATCATCACACAGAGCAGATGTGCTCCAGATAGAATGTCTGTAGATGCATGTAACAGAAATCTAAACACAAAACAGTGTCCTAAGCTCACATAAACATGTGATGAGACATGAGGCAGACTTTAGAACTGGGTGAAATCTGTGCTTTCACTAACTAAAGTACATCTATAAGCATTCAGGTCTTTGGTGTCCCTCTCCACTCTGCTCTTCTCTTCTCATGATTCTTGCTTCTGAGTGAGGAAGAACTTTCCCTGAAGATTACCCTCAACTTTTCTTAGATTCTTGGGCAGACTTTGGTCTTATGTTTATTCTTAAACCAATACCTGCAAAAAATGATGAGACTATCTTTAAACCAAGGTTTCTCAACCTTGACACTATTGACATTTGGGGCCAAATAATGATTTTTTATAAAACATTTCCCATATACATGGTAGGAGGTTTAGAAGTATGCCTGGATGCTACCCAGTAAATTTTATGTCCCCTTCCAAATGTGATAACCCAAAATGTCTCTACATGCTTGTTCAGCTGTGTCCAACCCTTTTCGACTCTATAGACTGGGGACTGCCAGACTCCTCTGTCCATGGGATTCTGCAGGCAAGAATACTGGAGTGGGTTGCCATTTCTTCCTCCAGGAGATGTTCCCAACCCAGGGATTGAACAAGTGTCTTCTATGCCTCCTGCATTGACAGGAGGATTCTTTTACTACTAAGCCACCTGGGAAGCCCCAAAATGTTCTACACATTGCAAATTATCCCTGAAGGCAAAATTGTCCCTTGTTGAGAACTACAATTTTAGACTAAAAGAATTCAATCCTGAAACTAAAGGTGAGCTGAACTTCCATTGTATCACTGAGCTACATGAGAGAGAGGTAGCTACTTTATTCAAAGCAATATTCTTTTAAGAATGAAGTAGAATACAGTGGTGACACGTGGGTAATTCACAGTGAAAACTTCACATTTAAGTCAAGTAATATTGCTGATAATCAATTCTGGATTATCAGCTTGACTGATTGCCCAGTCAAGTTGCTATCCGTTGTTTTACTGACTGTTGACAGGCTATGTGTATAATGAACAAGATCTGGATAGGAAGAAGGAAGTTTTGATATGGAGTAAACTTTTCTTATGAAAGATATCATTTCTGACATTGGCCATGATTGCTCAGTGGGACTACAGCCTACAATTCCTACTAACTGGGCAAATTAATCTATTCCCAGTTATTTACATTAACATGCCACTGTTAGCATCTGAGATTTGTTAGCAGTTATAGGATTTTAAGAAAATTTGGGAGTTAGTTGTGGACAATTGAGATTGTCATTGTACCTTTTGAAAAAATTGCATTATTTGGTGGCCCTTGAACTAATCAGTGCTTTTGTGCATCTATGATGTAATATCTAAGAGAAGGATCTATCTTACAGCCATTGCCAATCTTTTGCTATTCCCCTCATTTAGATGTGAGGAGGTGCCCCCTCTTAAGGAGCCCATGAATAATACAGAAGATGTCTTCTAAATTGTTTTACCATGAAGATGACAAGTAGAAGATACAAGTTAATTATTTGTTTACTGGCTTAGTATAACCCTACACGCAGCTTGTGAAGTACTATTACATGCTGGCATTAATCTCTTTCTTTTGTAAGCCTTTCCCAGTTACTGATCTGAATGCCTGGGGTACAGATTTCTGTTTTAATGTTAACAGATGCAGGTTTAAAACTGTTTTCCTCTGGACTTTTTGTCTCTTGTATGACTAATCCTGTATTTTAAACCAAGCAAAAGTGGCTTTTGGCACAGCTTAAATTTTTTACTGAAATGTGCCGCTGTGGAATGGAATTAGAAACGTGTACATCCATTCATTCACCTACCACACATTTGTTTAGTAGGTATTGTGTAAATTCCTAAAGGCATATTGATAATTAAAGTTCTTTGATCTCCGCCTTCAAGGAACTCAGGGTCTAATAGAAGAGAAAAATATGTAAACAGATGATTAAAGGAGGTTATAAGAAGTATCATTAAAAGAATGAACAAGATGCTGGACAGATGCAGTAACTTCTAAATTTGATCTAGCAGTCAAATTCACATCAGGAAACAGGATGCACTCAAAGAATTAACTGAAAAGAATTTAGTGAAGTGACTCTTTTACAGAGATGTGGGCTGCATTTGGAGAAGCCGAACAGAATGATGCATCCAGGGATAGCAACAGTGGAAGCCATGGGGCTTGAAGATGCAGGAGGAGAATGTGAATAGAACTGGTAGACATTGCTGACATAGGAAAGAGACTTCCCACAGCATCTGAGGTCTTGGGTAGAAGAACAAAAGAAAGGCAACTCTGTCCAAACTATGGTCCTGGAGGGGCAGCAAGCAGTCTGCAGAATAAGTAACCTGACCTTCCCCACTTGCTACATTTGGTTTTGTGTTGCTACTTCTCTTTGATTGTTTTCTAACTTGAAAACAAGGTATGGTGATGTGTTCTATAGAAATCAAGTTCTTGGTAAACAGAGAAGGAAATAAAGGGAAAGAATAGTACATTCATTATCCACCAGCAGGGTGAGATGCATGGAGAAGCTGCTGCTGGTTAGACACAGGCAGCTGAAAGCATTCTGAAAAGGGCTTTGGGCTTTCATCTCACTTCATTTAGTAGAGATGAGAAGACACTGGCAAGGTGAAGACAATTGAGTTTCTTCCTTTAATGTTTCCCATTATATAAGGAATTTCAGTGAAAGACTCTGTATGTATGTATGCGTGTGTGTGCATCTGTATGTGAGTGTGGTTGTGCATTTTGCTTTCTCATTTGCATATGGCAAGATTTTTCAAAAGTTAAGCTGATCTTAGAAAGTATTTTTAAAGGGAACTTTTAATATTCTTTATTAGAAGCAACCATTATAACTAACGAGAAAATATTTTTAATAGGAAAAAATGTAGTTAACCAGGATAAACAAATTCATAGTCGTAAAAAATGCAAAGTATTGCAGATCTGTTGATCTTGAGGTACCTAGAGAACTCAGAGGAGATTAGTAAGCCTCATATCAATGCAGATTTTAGTTTTTAGTTCCTAACATCACATGTCAGGTTGATCAGAGATGCCCAGACTTTTCAAGTCATCATTAAAATAGAGGTGGTTTACAGTGCTTTGAGATACGCTATTTTGTTCCCACTCATTTCATCTAGGCACCAGACAACTGAGGTTTTTTAAAAGATTCTTAGACTAATTGGCCAAGTACTTATGTATTTCCATCAGTTTTTATAGTTAAGGTGGCTTTTCCCTCAAAGTTTAGTTGAAAAATGACAAAGGATGAGCTGTTTGTGTTTCATTAATCTGTATATCCTTGTTAACTTAAGTAAGATCTTTAGTCAACAGAAAAAGATTGGACGAATGATGGTTTCTGTCAGTGTGATTGTTTATCACTCTTTTTGTCATTTTTCACTCTCAACATTCCCTTTATTGAGCCAATCGTGAACATAAACAATCAATAAAGCTCCAGGTGTCATTGTTCCACACTTCAGTTGCATTTATTATGAAGATGGGAAAAATGAAACTGTATTTTAATCAATGAAGTCTTTAAGGAAAACAACCAACCTTGAACATTTTTAAGCTAACATAACACAGTTGTATTTTGTGGGTACATATTTGTACAGAATTATGACTGCAGTATAATTCAGTTCAGAAGCATCAATTCTTCAGCACTCACGTTTCTTTATGGTTCAATTCTCACATCCATACACGACTACTGGAAAAACCATAGCTTTGACTAGTTGGACCTTTGTCAGAAAAGTAATTTCTCAGCATTTTAATATTCTGTCTAGGTTGGTCATAGCTTTTCTTCCAAGGAGCAAGCATCTTTTAATTTCATGGCTGGAGTCACCATCTGCAGTGATTTTGAAACCCAAGAAAAGAAAGTTGGTCACTGTTTCCATTGTTGACCCATCCATTTGCCATGAAGTGATGGGACTGGATGCCATGATCTTTGTTTTTTGAATATTGAGTTTTAAGCCAGTATTTTCACTCTACTCTTTCACTTTAATTAAGAGGCTCTTCGTTCCTCTTTGCTTTCTACCATAAGGGTGGTGTTCTTTGCATATCTGAGGTAATTGATATTTCTCCCAGCAATCTTGATTCCAGCTTGTGCTTCATCCAGTCCAGAATTTTGCATGATGTACTCTGCATATAAGTTAAATAAACAGGGTGACAATATACAGTCTTTATGTACTCCTTTCCTGATTTGGAACAGGTATGTTTTTGCATGTCTGATTCTAACCGCTGCTGCTTAACCTGGATACAGGTTTTTCAGAAGGCAGGTAAAGTGGCCTGGTATTCCAGTCTCTTGAAGAATTTTCCACAGTGTGTTGTGATCCACAGTCAAAGGCTTTAGCATAGTCAATGAAGCAGAAGTTGATGTTTTTGGGAATTCTCTTGCTTTTTCTATGATGCAACAGATGTTGGCAATTTGATCTCTGGTTCTTCTGCATTTTCTAAAATCAGTTGGAACATCTGGAAGTCTCTGTTCAAGTACTTTTGACGTCTAGCTTTTGAGATTATTTTTCTAGCGTGTGAAATGAATGCAATTGTGTGGTAGTTTGAATATTCTTTGGCACTGCTTTTCTTTGGGATTGGAAAGAAAATTGACCTTTTCCAGTCCTGTGGCCACTGCTGAGTTTTCCAAATTTGCTGGCATATTGAGTGCAGCACTTTCACAGCATCATCTTTTAAGACTGGAAATAGCTCAGCTGGTATTCCATCACCTCCACTAGCTTTGTTTGTAGTGATGCTTCCTAAGGCCCACTTGACTTCACACTCCAGGATGTCTGGCTCTAGGTGTATACTTAGTTATACACAGATTATATATATACCAATATATGGTCCATGAGCATCAATTTTGGCTTCCCTGATAGCTCAGTTGATAAAGAGTCTGCCTGCAATTCAGGAGACCCTGTTTTGATTCCTGGGTTGGGAAGATCAGCTGGAGAATGGAATGGCTACTCACTCCAGTATTCTGGCCTTGATTGGGTCATGAAGAGTCATAAACGACTGAGTGACTTTCACTTCAACATCAATTTTATCTATAAAACATAGGCATGTAGGAATTTTTTTTCAAATTAAAAATTTTTGAAGAATTTCTGTAGATCTTATCCTTTTTTAAATACAAGGAGCAAAAAAAAGATATTTTTTATACACTTTTAAACACTTGGTAGACAGAACTGGAGATCTCTTCAAGAAAATTAGAGATACCAAGGGAACATTTCATGCAAAGATGGGCTCAATAAAGGACAGAAATGGTATGGACCTAACAGAAGCAGAAGACTTTAAAGACAGGTGGCAAGAGTACACAGAAGAACTGTACAAAAAAGATCTTCACAACCCAGAGATAAAGGTGTGATCACTCACACTCACCTAGAGCCAGACATCCTGGAATGTGAAGTCAAGTGGGCCTTAGAAAGCATCACTACGAACAAAGCTAGTGAAGGTGACGGGATTCCAGTTGAGCTATTTCAAATCCTAAAAGATGATGCTGTGAAAGTGCTGCACTCAATATGTCAGCAAAATTGGAGAACCCAGCAGTGGTCACAGGACTGGAAAAGGTTAGTTTTCATTCCAATTCCAAAGAAAGGCAATGTCAAAGAATGCTCAAACTACTGCACAATTGTACTCATCTCACACGCTAGTAAACTAATGCTCAAAATTCTCCAAGCCAGGCTTCAACATTATGTGAACTGTGAACTTCCAGATGTTCAAGCTGGTTTTAGGAAAGGAAGAGGAACCAGAGATCAAATTGCCAACATCCACTGGATTATTGAAAAAGCAAGAGAATTCCAGAAAAACATCTATTTCTGCTTTATTGACTATGCCAAAGCCTTTTACTGTGTGGGTCACAATATACTGTGGAAAGTTCTGAAAGAGATGGGAACACCAGACCACTTGACCTGCTTCTTGAGAAACCTATATGCAGGTCAGGAAGCAACAATTAGAACTGGACATGGGACAACAGACTGGTTCCAAATAGGAAAAGGAGTACATCAAGGCTGTATATTGTCACCCTGCTTAACTTCTATGCAGAGTACATCCTGAGAAATGCTGGGCTGGAAGAAGCACAAGCTGGAATCAAGATTGCTGGGAGAAATACCAATAACGTCAGATACGCAGATGACACCACCCTTATGGCAGAAAGTGAAGAAGAACTAAAGAGCCTCTTGATGAAAGTGAAAGAGGAGAGTGAAAAAGTTGGCTTAAAGCTCAAAATTCAGAAAACTAAGATCATGGCATTTGGTCCCATCAATTCATGGCAAATAGATGGGTAAAAAGTGTAAACAGTGGCTGACTTTATTTTTTGGGGCTCCAAAATCACTGCAGATGCTAACTGCAGCCATGAAATTAAAAGACGCTTACTCCTTGGAAGGAAAGTTATGACCAACCTAGACAGCACATTAAAAAGCAGAAAAGACATTACTTTGTGAACAAAGGTCTGTCTAGTCAAGGTTATGGTTTTTCCAGTGGTCATGTATGGATATGAGACTTTATATTGGACTATAAAGAAAGCTGAGTGAAGAAGAATTGATGCTTTTGAACTATGGTGTTGGATAAGACTCTTGAGAGTCTCTTGGACTGCATGGAGATCCAACCAGTCCATCCTAATGGAGCTCAGTTCTGGGTGTTCATGGAGGGACTGATGTTGAAGCTGAAACTCCAATACTTTGGCCGCCTGATGCAAAGAGCTGACTCATTTGAAAAGACCCTGATGCTGGGAAAGATTGAGGGCAGGAGGAGAAGGGGATGACAGAGCATGACATGTTTGGATGGCATCAGTGACTCAATGAACATGGGTTTGGTTTGACTCCAGGAGTTGGTGATGAACAAGGAGGCCTGGTGTGCTGCAGTTCATGTGGTAGCAAAGAGTTGGACATGACTGAGGGGCTGAACTGAACTGAGACATGTTTTGCATTAGCTTATATGAGATAAAGAGTAATTTTCCAGCATAATTCTCAGATTAAAGTAAAATGAATTATAGAGGAAACCTTAATCACTAGACCTATTAAATATACTTTAATAAAAATTAAAATGTATGTTTTAAGTTGTATGTTTTTAAGTTGTATAACATGATACATATGCACATAGTGAAATGACTCCTACTGTCAAGCTAATTTATCAGTCTTATCACGTAGGTACCGATTTTTTGATAAGCTCTCCTGAAATCTACTCTCTTAGAAAATTTCAGCATCCCACACTGTATCATTAATTATAGTTGTCATGTTGTACCTTAGTTAATTAGTTCAGTTGCTCTGTCGTGTCCGACTCTTTGTGACCCCATGGACTGCAGTACGCCAGGCCTCCATGTCCATCACCAACTCCTCAAACTCATGTCCACTGAGTTGGTGATACCATCAGCCATCTCATCCTCTGTCGTCCCCTTCTCCCGCCTTCAATCTTTCCCAGCATCAGGGTCTTTTCAAATGAGTCACCTCTCCATATCAGGTGGCCAAATTTATTGGAGCTTCAGCTTCAACATCAGTCCTTCCAATGAATATTCAGGACTGATTTCTTTAGCATGCAATGGTTGTATCTCCTTGCAGTCCAAGGGACCCTCAAGAGTATGTTGTACTTTACTATAGACCTATTCATACCATAGTACTGCAACTTTCTGTCCTATTACCAACAGTTCCCCATTTCCTCCACCTCTCCACCCTGGTAACCACCATTCTACTCTCTGCCTCTATGTATTCAATTTTTTTAAGATTATACACATGATATCATGCACTTTTTTTTTTATCCTTTTTGTCTGGCTTATTTTACTTATCATATTGTGTTTCATTTTCATCTATGTTGTTGCAAACAGTGAATATATACAGAGTAATATTTTTCAGCCTTAAAAAAGAAAATGAATTTTCTTAATCAATTATAATACATGTTTTAAAGTATTTTTAAGTGAGTGCTAATAAAAGAGAATGAATAAAAAAATGATAAGCCAATAAAAAGAAATTTGCCAAACTTACATAGTGTATGGTGACTATAACAGCTCATAACTGGTAGTGATTAAATTTTACAGCTCAGCAATTGAAAGAAGTCACCAGTGATACCAAAGATTCATCCTAGGCTTTAGATAATTACCAACTTTTCAACCACTGTGCCTTCAATTTCAGATATACCTCTTAGATTCAGAATGGAAAAATATTCCTCTAACTTCTTAAGTCAATTAAAAGACTAAAGTCTGTAGCTGAACTATGACACAGTCTAGAATCAGTATTTGGAGTCAGGAAGGTTGAGTTTGAGAATTCTGCTAAATATGGCCACTCCCAGGGTACCATGAGGACTTCCACACTCCTTTTCCCACCTCATGCTTCAGTGTAGAGGAGTAGAATTGAAAACTGGTATAGATTTTTTTAGCAGCCCTATTAAACAGGAGCCCTGAGACCTGCTCCTGAGAAGTAACTCTGTCATCATGGCTGTATGAATGACAAGCAAAGTAGAGAGACACTGAGAAAGCAGATACTGTTGCCCTATCCTTGCTGCGTGACTTGGAAGCAGGGAGGAAAACAGCTGAATAGCAGTGTCCACGGAACATTTGGAGTCAATCTTGTTGACTGTGCCTAAGAATCATTGACTGATTCTCTCATTGCTGTAATAATTGTGATAGAACAAATCCAAGCAGCTCACTTCCCAGTCAGTTCTGCTTTAATGGGTTCAATGGGGAGCCACCTGGAGTTTTGTTTCCTATTTCTTATAGAACTCCAAACGTAGACTTGTCAAGATTGTGCAAGAAGCTTTTAATCATATGAATTCCTCATTTCTCCCTCCTTTCTTCCTTTCTCTCATTACCTTCTTGCTTTCTTTCCCCCACCTTTCTTTCTCCTCTTTTTCTTTCCTTTTCTTCCTTTCTTTATTCTTTATACATTCAAATTATGAATCACTCCCATGAATTAGATAATGTTGAAGCATCAGGGATAGAGTAGTGAATAATTAAATAAGCAAACTCCCTGCCAGTCTGAAGCTAGTGAGAGGCAATAAAGCACATAACGTAAACAAGGTATGCTGCTGCTGCTAAATCACTTCAGTCGTGTCCAACTCTGTGCGACCCTGTAGATGGCAGCCCAACCGGCTTCCCCGTCCCTGGGATTCTCCAGGCAAGAACACTGGAGTGGGTTGCCATTTCCTTCTCCAGTGCATGAAAGTGAAAAGTGAAAGTGAAGTCGCTCAGTCGTGTCCGACTCTTCGCGACCCCATGGACTGCAGCCTACCAGGCTTCTCAGTCCATGGGATTTTCCAGGCAAGAGTACTGGTATATATATTATAATATATGTAATATATATATATATATGTGTATATATATATATAATATGTACATAATATATGTACTAGGCACAAAATAAAGGATATGAGGAAATAGAAAGTATTATTTTAAATAGCATGGTTGTAATGGTTGCTTAAGACTGCTGTAACAAATTGCCAAAATCTTGGTGGCTTACAACAACATAAACTTATGCTATAGCAGTTCGAAAGCTAGAAATCCTAAATCAGAGTGTGGGTAAGGTTGTGCTCTCTCAAAAGGCTCTAGAGGGCTTCCCTGGCTATCCAGAGTTTAGGACTTCACCTTCCAATGCAAAGGGTACATATTCGATACCTGGTTAGGGAGCTAAGATCTCGCACACCTCACAGCCAAAAACCCAAAATATAAAACAGAAGCAATATTGTTACAAATTCAATGAAGACTTTAAAAGTGGTCCACATCCAAAAAGAAGAACAAATCTTTAAAAAAGACTCTATAGGAGGATCTTTCCTTGTTTATTTTGGTATCTGATGGTTCCATATATCCAAGGCTTGTTATTGTACAACCGCAGTCTCTATTTTCATCTCCTTCTGTTTCTTATAAGTACATTGTAATTGGGCTCCACTGGGTCATTCAGAATGATGCCATCTCAATATTCTTAACTGAATTACATTTGCAAAGAAATTTTTCCAAATAAGTTCACATTTAAAGTTTCTGATGATTAGACCACTGACCTGTCTTTTTTGGGGAGACAGATAACATTCAATCCATTACAGTGGTTAAGAAGGGCCCTTCTGATAAGTTGGTCAAGAAAGGGCTTTCAGATGGAATAGTATTTGCACTGAGCCCAGGAAAAAGTAAAGAAATGAGCCAAAATGGAAAATTAAACAATTGAAAACATATAGTTCCCACAGTTCCTCCCAATGCAATAATCAGTATGCCAAAATGGTTTCCTCCCCTTTATTATAATTTTTCTTTACCAGCTAACACAGACCATTAAAGCCAGAAGGCATCTTCTATATTATATATTGAAGAAAAACAAGCTATGCGTTCAAGAGTCAAAAAGCCTGATTTCTAAATGTCTTTCTGAAATTCCATTTCCTCATCTAAAATATAGCTAAGAGATTGTTTTCATAAGATATGAACAAATATTTTTCTTTTAAAATTCTAAATATTAAAGAGAATTAAAGATAACCAGCTAAATAACCACCTGATAACCACCTGAATTTAGCTTTTTTGAGAATCCACTATATGCTGAAATAAGTCCTCTCAACCCTTATCTTTCACAAACTTTCTTTCTCCATAATTCCTGAATGCCACATGCATAATTTGGGTTCATTTTGATAATATTCTAACTAAGCTAATATACTTAATATTGATTGGAACCCGTGATTGCCAAGGTGAACTAAGTGGGTTGTAGATATATTGGTTAGCACAAGGAAATGAATTGTTAACACCTTTAATGCTGTTAAATCAACCACCGAAGGCATCCTGATGATGAAATCAGAGGGGCTAAGCCCCTTGGAAGACTATTATAGTCAAATGAATACTATATAGCATCATTAACTATAGTAAAGATGTTATACATTAGACCCCAGAACTCATTCATTTTAAAACTGAAAGTTTGTATTCTTTGACCAATATTTCTCCATTTCCCCCAACCTCGAGATCCTGGGAACCACTGTTCTACACTATAACCACTTTGGCTGTTGTTGTTAGATCCCATATATATTTGATACCTTACAATATTTGTCTTTCTCTGTCTGATCTCCTTTAGCATAATACCCTTAAGATTCCTTCATACTGTCTCAAATGGATGAATTTCATTCGTTATTGTGGCTGAATAATATTCCATTACATATATCTATATATATCTATATCATCTATATCTGTGTTATCTAGGTATATAATTCTATGTATCTGCATATCTATATATCTACATCTACAGACCACATTCTATATCCATTTATCTGTTGACAGAAACTTAGGTTGTTTCCATGTCTTGGCTATTGTGAATGATGGTGAAATAAACATCATAGTATAGATATTGCTTTCAGATAGTGATTTCATTTACTTATTATACATATCAATACTAAGAAGCAATATTGCTAGGTCATATAGCACTTATTTTTAATTTTTGTTTTTAATTGGAGAATAGTTACTTTAAAATAATATGTTAGTTTCTTCTGTATAACAATATGAATCAGCTATAAGTGTATATATACTATATATGTATATATATATATATTTATATATATATATCTCCCCTCTTGACCCTCTCTCCCACTCATCCTCCCATTTCACCTCTTTAAGTCAATATAGAGAACCAGGCTGAACTCCCTGTGTTATATAGCAACTATATACTAGTTATCTATTTTACATATGGTAGTATATATATTTCAATGTTACTTTCTTAATTTTTCCCACTCTTCCCTCTCCCTGCTGTGTCCAAAGTCTGTTCTCTACATCTGTGTTTCTATTCCTGCCCTACTAATAGGTTCATCAGTATCATTTTTCTATGATATTTCTTTTTCTCTGTCTGACTTACTTTATATAACAGGCTCTAGCTTCATCCATGTCACTACAACTGACTAAAACTCATTCATTTTTATGGCTGAGTAAAATTCCATTATATATAAATAAATAAATAAATAATATATATAAATAAATATATATATATATATATATACACCACTGTAAATTATTTACCCATTCATGTTGATGGACATCTAGGTTGCTTTCATGTCCTGGGTAGCGTAAATAGTGCTGCAATGAACATTGGGGTACATGTGTCCTTTTGAATTATGGTTTTCTCAGGCTATATGCCCAATAGTGGGACTGCTGGGTCATATGGCAGTTTTTTAAGGAATCCCCAAAATGTTCTCCATAGTTGACTATCTCAATTTACATTCCCACCAACAGTTCAAGAGCATTCCCTTTCTCCACATCCTCTCCAGCATTTATTGTTTGTACATTTTTTGATGATGACTCCTCTGATATTGTGTAAAGTTATACCTCATCATAATTTTTATTTGCTTTTTTTCTAATAATGAGCAATGTTTAGCACCTTTTTATGTGTTTGTTGGCCACCTGCATGTCTTCTTTGGAGAAATGTCTGTTTAGGTCTTCTCATTTTTTGATTGGTTTGCTTGTTTTTCTGACTTTGAATTCATGAGCTGCTTATATATTTTGGAAATTAAATTTTAATCCTTTGTCAGCTGCTTCATTTGCAACTATTTTCTCTAGAACAATTTTTTTTCACTATTTGAATGGAAACATAAAAAATAACTGAGTATCCAAAGCAATGTTGAGAAAGAAAAATAAAGCTGAAGGAATCAATCTTTCTGACCTCAGACTATACCATAAAGCTACAGTCATCAAGACAGTAGGATACTGGCACAAAAACAGAAATATAGATCAATGGAACAAGCTAGAAAGCCCAGAGATAAGCTTACACATCTATGGGCACCTTATTTTTGACAAAGAAAGCAAGAATACACAATGGGGGGGGGGGGCGGGGGGTGGGGAACAGCCTCTTCAATAAGTGGTGCTGGGAAAATTGGACAGCTACATATAAATGAATTAAATTAGAACACTTCCTAACACCATACACAAACTCACAGTGGATTAAAGACCTAAATGTAAGGCCAGAAACTATAAAACTCTTGGAGGAAAATATAGACAGAACACTCTGACATAAACTGCAGTAAGATTCCCTTTGACCCACTCCTAGAATAATGAAATAGAAGTAAAAATAAACAAATAAGACATAAAAGCTTTTGCACAGCAAGCTATAAACAGCATGTGTCCATGCATGCTAAGTTGCTTCAGTCATGTCTGATTCTTTGTGACCCTATAGACTATAGCCGGCCACACTGCTCTGTCCATGGTGTTCTCCAGGCAAGAATACTGGAGTGGGTTGCCATGCCCTCCTCCATCTTCCCAACCAAGTGTTGAACTTTTGTCTCCTGCAGCTCCTGCATTGTAGGTGGATTCCTTACACTGAGCCACCAGGGAAGCCCATAAACAACATATGGTAGATTAAAAAAAAAAAATTTTTTTTCATGGATTCTCCCTACTCTTTTCTATTGTGGCTATACCAATTTACACTCAAACCAACAATACACAACTGTTTTATTTTCTCCACATCCTCATTAACACTTGTTACCTCTTGTCTTTTTTGGTAATAGACACTAAAAGGTATGAGGTAGTATCTCATTATGGTTTTAATTTGCATTTCCCTGATAATTACTGATGTTGAGCAACTTAGTCCATTTGATGACTTGTCAGTATTAGTTGATCACATATGCATGGGTTTATATCTAGACTTCCTATTCTATTCAATCAGTCTATGTGTCTATTTCTATGTCAGGGCATACTGCTTTGATTACTAAAGCTTTGCAATCTATCCTGAAAGCATGGAGCATAATTGCCTCCAGCTTTGCCTTTCCTTTTCAAGATTGCTTGGGCTATTAAGGTCTTTTCTGATGTCATATGAATTTTAACATTGTTTATTGTTTTATTTCTGTAAAATGTCATTGAAAATTTTATAGAAATTGCATATAGTCTATAAATTGCTTTGAATAGTATAGACATTTTAACAATAACAAAGAATTATTAATTTTTTCAATACATGAACATGAGATATCTTTTATTTTTATGTCTTCAGTTTGTTTCATCAATGTCTTATAGTCTTTATTGTATACTTGAGTTTAGTAAAAGAGTAGATTTTGAATGTTTCCCCCCAACATAATATAGAGCTTTGTATGATTGATGTGTTAACTGACTTTATTGTGATAATCAATTCTTAATCATCATTCCTTATACCTTAAATTTATATAAAATTTTATTTGTATGCTTTAATAAAACTGAGGGGGAAAGTCAGATATAAAAACTCATTGGGAAATAAACTTAGCCATTAAGTTGAAAGGAAGAGATGAAAGATAGGAGCTGAGTGGATAGTATAATAACATGAGCAAAAGGCACAAAGAAACTTTTATCAGCCTCAATGCAGCACTGGAGTAGCTCCCCATGTGGGTGGTAATTCTGGCTAATATTCCCAATTTATAAAGAAGTAAAATATTTCACTCCTGATAGATGCTTATCTTACTTTCTCGGATTTACCCTAAATCAGCCATATTGACTGTAAATATTGATAAAGAGAAACTCAATTAAAATAGAGTGAGGAAGTCAGAAGGGGATGCTCTTATGACCTATACAATGGCAGAACCCAAAAGAAAAGAAAATTTTCTTCTTGCCTGACAACAGCTCAGTCAATAAATCAAAACTACAATGAGGCATCATCTTATACAAATCAGAATTCAGTTCAGTCAGTTCAGTCGCTCAGTCGTGTCTGACTTTTTGTGACCCTATGAACTGCAGCATGCCAGGCTTCCCTGTGCATCACCAACTCCCGGAGTCTACCCAAACCCATGTCCATTGAGTCGGTGATGCCATCCAACCATCTCATCCTCTGTCATCCCCTTCTCCTCCTGCCCTCAATCTTCCCCAGCATCAGGGTCTTTTGAAATAGGTCAGCTTTTTGCATCAAGTGGCCAAAGTATTGGAGTTTCAGCTTCAACATCAGTACTTCCAATGAACACCCAGGACTGAACTCCTTTAGGATGGACTGGTTGGATCTCCTTGCAGTCCAAGGAACTCTCAAGAGTCTTCTCCAACACCACAGTTCAAAAGCATCAATTCTTCTGCACTCAGCTTTCTTTATAGTCCAACTCTCACATCCATACATGACTACTGGAAAAACCATAGTCTTGACTAGATGGATCTTTGTTGACAAAGTAATGTCTCTACTTTTTACTATGCTGTCTAGGTTGGTCAGAACTCTCCTTCCAAGGAGTAAGCATCTCCATCTGCAGTGATTTGGGAGCCCCCCCACCCCCCAAAAAAAAAAGTCAGCCAATGTTTCCACTGTTTCCCCATCTATTTGCCATGAAGTGATGGGACCAGATGCCATGATCTTAGTTTTCTGAATGTTGGACTTTAAGCCAACTTTTTCAATCTCCACTTTCACTTTCATCAAGAGGCTTTTTAGTTCCTCTTCACTTTCTGCCATAAGGGTGGCATTATCTGCATATCCGAGGTTATTGATATTTTTCCTGGTAATCTTGATTCCAGCCTGTGCTTCCTACAGCCCAGTGTTTCTCATGATGTACTCTGCATATAAGTTAAATAAGCAGGGTGACAATATACAGCCTTGA
The DNA here is from genome assembly GCF_027580195.1 of Bos mutus. NCBI lineage: Eukaryota > Metazoa > Chordata > Mammalia > Artiodactyla > Bovidae > Bos > Bos mutus. Next base: position 49,763,719 of record NC_091627.1, on the reverse strand, counting down.
TATACTCCTTATGACTATACAGTTTAAGTGAGATATATATTTAAGGGACTAGATCTGATAGACAGAGTGCCTGATGAACTATGGATGGAGTTTTGTGACATTGTATGAGAGACAGGAATCAAGACCACCCCCAAGAAAAAGAAATGCAAAAAAGCAAAATGGCTGTTTGAGAAGGCCTTACCAATAGCTGTGAAAAGAAGAGAAGCAAAAAGCAAAGGAGAAAAGGAAAGATATACCCATTTGAATGCAGAGTTCCAAAGAAAAGCAAGAAGAGATAAGAAAGCCTTCCTCAGCAGTCCATGCAAAGAAATAGAGGAAAACAATAGAATGGGAAAGACTAGAGATCTCTTCAAGAAAATCAGAGACCCCAAGGGAACATTTCATGCAAAGATGGGTTCAATAAAGCACAGAAATGATATGGACCTAACAGAAACAGAAGATATTAAGAAAAGGTGGCAAGAATACATAGAAGAACTGTACAAAAAAGATCTTCAGGAATCAAGATAATCACAATGGTGTGATCACTCACACTCACCTAGAGCCAGACACCCTGGAATGTGAAGTCAAGTGGGCCTTAGGAAGCATCACTGCGATCAAAGATAGTGGAGGTGATGGAATTCCAGTTGAGCTATTTCAAATCCGAAAAGATGGTGCTGTGAAGTGCTGCACTCAATATGTCATCAAATTTGGAAAACTCAGCAGTGGCCACAGGACTGGAAAAGGTCAGTTTTCTTTCCAATCCCAAAGAAAGGCAATTTCAAAGAATGCTCAAACTACCACCAAACTGCACTCATCTCACAAGTTATTAAGTAATGCTCAAAATTCTCCAAGCCAGGCTTCAGTAATATGTGAACCGTGAACTTCCAGATGTTCAAGCTGGTTTTAGAAAAGGCAGAGGAACCAGAGATCAAATTGCCAACATCTGCTGGATCATCGAAAAAGAAAGAGACTCCCAGAAAAACATCTATTTCTGCTTTATTGACTCTACCAAAGCCTTTGAAAGTGTGGATCACAATAAACTGTGGAAAATTCTGAAGGAGATGGGAATACCAGACCACCTGTCTTGCCTCTTGAGAAACATGTTTGCAGGTCAGGAAGCAACATTTAGAAATGGCCATGGAACAACAGACTGGTTCCAATCAGAATGGCCATCATCAAAAAACCTACAAACAATAAAGGGTGGAGAGAACTTGGAGAAAAGAAAATCCTCTTGCACTATCGGTGGTAATGTAAATTGATACAGCCACTATGGAGAACGATATGAAGATTCCTTAAAAACTTGGAATAAAACTGCCATAACCTCAGCAATTTCACCACTGGGCATATACCTTGAAAAAATATATGATTCAAAAACACACATGTACCCCTATGTTCACTGCAGCACTATTTACAATAGAAGTTGTGATACATATATACAACAGAATGGAATGGAACATTACATGTCTGCCTGCTCAGATGCTTAAGTCATATCTAACTCTTTGTAACCCTCTCGACTGTAGCCCTCCAGGCTTTTCAGTCCATGGATTTCCCTAGGCAAGAATACTGGATTGGGTTGCCATACTCTCCTCCAGGAGATCATTCTGCCTCAGGGACTGAATCTGTGTCTCCTGTATCTCTTCATGGTAGGTGGATACTTTTCCAATGAGCCACCAGGGAAGCCCACAATTCAATATGCCATAAAAATGAACATTGTAGTGAGGTGGATGAACCTAGAGCAGGGTGAAGTAAGTCAGAAAGAGTAAAAGAAATATCATATACTAAATCATACATATGTAATCTAGAGGAAAGGTACTGATGAACCTATTTGTAGGACAGCAATGGGGATGCAGACATAGAAAATGTTCTTGAGGACACCGTGTGAGAAGGGGAGGGTGGGATGAATTGAGAGACTAGCATTGACATATACATACACTACCATGTGTAAAATAGATAAGTAGAAGTAAACTGTGGCATAACACAGGGAGTCCAGCTTCATGCTCTGTGAAGACCCACAGGGGTGGGATGGCGGGATAAGAAGGAGGCTCATGATGGAGGAGGTATATGTACACTTATAGCTGATTCATTTTGCTGTATGGCAGAAACCAACACAACATACTGGCAATCATCTTCCAAGTTAAATTTTTTCTTAAATTGAAATTTTTAAAAAGGCACTATGCTTTTTTGAATCTCAACTCCTTCAATGAGCTGTGCTTACTTCAGCCCTCCCAGTTTCCTTTTCTCCTCTTTAAAAGAGTTATTTTCTCCTTGATGTGCTAGGACTTACACATGGCTCACCATGGTTGCAGACCCTGAATTGCAATTATTTGCTGATACTGAAAAGCCCATTTTTACTGGAGAAATAACTGGAAATATATTTAAGTAATTTCTGTGGTATGCATGGGGGTCCAGAGAAGACATTCAGTGACTCTGAGGCTGATGAGCACAGAGGTCAACATTTAGTCCATTATCGCACAGTGCTTTTCCATCAACCCTGGGGTTTGAAGGTAAGTCTTTCTTTTGGATCTGAGCTTATGCTTTCTTTATGTTTTGAAGTTCTCCCAGATTTTGTTTGGGACACATTTTAAGGCTCCATGTTTTTTGTTTAAGCTTTATTCTGTCTGTAAGTAGTTGCTTGGCACTTCAGCCTGATAGTATTTTGAAATCAGGCTGTTTCAATTGGAACTCTGCTAGCTTTGGGGCCAATTTCTTTTGGAACAGAGACTGTTTCACTGAAACGGTGCCAGTGCAGGCTTTAGCTTGGTACCTTTCAGAATAGGGGCTGTTCTATTGGAACTGCACTGTTAAGCCTTTGGCCTGACTCCCTGGGAATTGGGCTGTTCCATTATAGCCGTGCTGTCCTAATTGACACTGGAGCCACTCTAAGAGCTCAACCCAACTAACATAAAGCAGCCCTTGCCTCAGAGTACTGCAAGTTCAAATACTGGGATCTTTAATGAACCTCAAAAGGTTTCCATCTCTGAACTTAGTTCCTTTTATTAAACCCTTTGAGACATGTGAATCCTTTTGTCTTTTGCTCCTCAGCAACTGTCCATTTATTAGGCAAAGACTTCTTAGGAAAGCATCATACTGGAATTTCTTACTCTTGAAAGGGGGATATAATTCTAAAATTTTGTTATGCAGTTGACCCTTGAACAACACTGGTCTGTACTGCCTGAGTTCACTTATATGCTGAAATTTTCCTAAATAAGTACTATAGTAGTACTTCTGCAGTTGGTTGACTCTGATTGTAAAGTTTTTCTCAAATTTTTAGCAGTTCAGAAATTCATAGCTCTTAGCCACTATGTTGTTCAAGGGTCAACTGTAGCAATCAAAGCAACCAACCAGGTGAATCAAATGACATTTCGATGTCTTTTATTTGCTCTGTCTCTGAGTATAGTAGAGCTGATTCTGGAAACACTGATTATTTGGCTCTATTGATTCAGCCACCATCCTTCTTATGGGCAAAATCTCCAAATGATATTGACAAAATTCACAGTGTACTTCTCATCAGTGTTCAAATAGATCTCTCAGAATCTCTTCCCAGAGCTAATCGCTATCCCATAAGTGAGGAAGAACTTCAAGATTTAAAACCTGTAATAGATTATAAGGCTCAAGGCTTAATATCTGCAATATTTTTATTTTAACAATGTCTGGTAAAATACTCCTATTATACTAGTGAGAAAACCTAAGGACTGAAGGTAGAGCTTGTTCAGGACCTCTGAGTAATAAACAACAATAACAACATTGTTATCTCTCAATGCATTACTAGCATCCACTTCTATTGGAAGCAAATTCTTTACTGCAGTAGATTTATACAGTGCATTCTTCAGTATTCCAGTTGATGAAGCTAGCAGATACTTTTTTTGCCTTCACTGGGGAAGAAAAATAATTCACTGGGACAATAATGACTCAAGATTTTACTTGGAGTTCTTATTTCTTATAAATCTTGAAGGCTGAGCTTGGTGTTAAAAAGTGCCCTATAAGTTCTACTGTGTTGCAATATGTGGATGATTTGCTTCTTTGCTCACCTCAACTCTCCTAACCTGAAGACAGCACCCACTTGCTAAAGCTTTTGGTCTTCAGTGGAAAGATCGTCCCCAAAACTGCTGTTTTCCCATCCCCAAGTTCAATGTTTAGGGAATCTGATATCAAAACAAGGGCTTCACCTAGATTCAGATATACTTCATGGTGTCCTAAGTTTCTCCAAACCCCAAACTAAACACCAACTCTTAGTTTTTCTCAGGTGAGTTGGTTATTGCAAAAAACAGATTTTAAATTTCTCTTGTAGCTAAATTTCTGCATTTTTCACTGAATAATAACAATACCAACCCAATGTTTATGAGGAGAACTGGATGACACAGCCTATAACAACTTAAAGGAGAATTTAATGAACCCACCTGCCCTTGAGTATCCAAATTTTCAGATTTCCTTTTGCCTTTCTGTATATAAAAAGTGTTTGTCCTTAGGATATTCACTCAACAAAAACAGAGGTCACCAATTACCTATATAGGGTGTTATAGCCAAAAAGGTACTAGAGCAACTGGACTCTGTGGCATGGCCATACCTGCCTTGTTAGAACCATTACTGCCACTGCCTTTTTGTTTAAAGCTATTGAGCAAATGATTGTGGGATTCCCATTTACCAAATTTGGACCAAATAACAGCTCAGTCCTGCTACAGACTTTAAAAATTCCCACTCCTCCTGTGCTTGTGCTCATCGTTGTACCATCAGGTGGGCTGTGTGGCCAGCATCCTGGCAAAGGGGATGATGTGGAGCCTGAGACACTCGCTCAACATACAGAATGACTCCAGTGAGTTCGTGGACCTGTATGTGCCGCGGAAATGCTCCACCAGCAACCGTATCATTGGCGCCAAGGCCCACGCGTCCATCCAGATGAACGTGGCCGAGGCTGACAAGGTGACAGGCAGATTCAATGGCCAGTTTAAAACCTATGCTATCTGCGGGGCCGTTCGCAGGATGGGTGAGTCAGATGACTCCATTCTCCGGCTGGCCAAGGCCAATGGCATCATCTCAAAGAACTTCTGACAAGAGGATCCCGGACATGGAATATTTGTTATAAATAAATAGTGAAAACCTAAAAAAAAAAAAAAAAAAATTCCCACTCTTCCCCACTGTACGTGCATTGAACTATTTGTCTATTGACAAAATGAAGGCATTCATGAGTCAATATTGGTGGGAAAATGTTAACAAGGTTGCAAAAAGTGCCTACCTTACTTGTCCCACTTGTTAAACATACAAACCAAGGAAGTCTGTTACTACATTTACTGGACATTTTAATGGCCTAATGGACCATTTAAGTTCTGGCAAATAGATTTCATACAGTATCCTTTGTCTGTATAAATATGTTTTTGGATATAAAAATCAAAGAATATTTATGTTTTTGTCATGGTCTGTATGTTTCACATACAGAAATTTTCTTTTGCACAGGCTACTGCCTCTTCTGTGGCTAAAGAGAAATATCAACAACTTCAGATATGCAGGTGGTGTCCCTCTAGTGGCAGAAAATGGAGAGGAAAGGAAGAGCCTACTGATGAGGTGAAAGAGGGAAGTGAAAAAGCTGACTTGAAACTCAGCATTAAAAAAAGTAAGATCCTCGCATCTGGTCTCATCAATTCATGGCAAATAGAAGGGGAAAAAATGGAAGCACTGACAGATTTTATTTTCTTGGTCTCTAAAATCACTGCAGACAGTGACTGTAGCCATAAAATTAAAAGACACTTGCTCCTTGGAAGAAAATCTATAACAAACTTAGACAGCATATTAAAAAGCAGAGACATCACTTTGCTGACAAAAGTCCATGAAGTCAAAGCTACTGTTTTTCCAGTAGTTATGTATGGATGGACTATAAAGAAGAGTTGGACCATTAAGAAGTTTGAATACCAAACAATCAATGCTTTCAAATTATGATGCAGGAGAAGACTCCTTTTGTTTTTTTAGGTAGATAGGAGATTCATATTTTATTTCTCCACTGACATATTTACAGTAAATATAAATTAAAGGCCTGCTTGCACACCAAACCCAGGTCCTTTTGGTGGTTCAGTCAAAGAGGTAAGACCTTCAGCTGGCTCACAGGAGAAGCGTCCACTTCTTGGCCCAGGTTTGGAAATCAACCCTGAACATTCATCAGAAACACTGTTGCTGAAGCTGAAGCTCCAACACTTTGGCTACCTGATGCAAAGAGATGTCTTGTTGGAAGACTCTGATGCTGGGAAAGATTGACAACAAAAGGAGAAAGGGGCAAAAGAGGATGGGATGGTTAGATAGCATCACTGACTCAATGGTCATGAATCTGAGCAAGCTTTGGCAGTTAGTGGAGGACAGAGAAACTGTCATGCTGCAGTCTGTGGGGTTGCAGAGTCAGACACGACTTAACAACTGAACAACAACAACCTCCTTACACCTTGCACCATGAAGATTTCATATATTTCAAAAAAACATATACAAAAGGATTCCCTTCAACCTTACTGAAAAGGCCCCTGTCTGGTACTGCTAACCAACATTTGTACCACCACTTTCCAAGGAACAGACACTTTCTGGATTCATAGTGAAAGCTCAGTCATGTCCAATTCTTTGCAACTCCATGGATTGTAGCCCATGGAATTTTCCAGGCAAGAGTACTGGAATGGGTTGCCATTTCCTTCTCCAGGGGATCTTCCTGACCCAGGGATCAAACCCAGGTCTCCCGCATTGCAGGCAGAGTCTTTACCTCTGAGCCACCAGGGAATCCCTGGATTCACAGGACACTCCTAAATGCCCATACCCAACTCTGACTGTACCTGAACATCAGCTGGTGATCTAAAGGAAAGACTTCCCAGAATTGAAGTGGCTGACATGATAAGACGGCTTTCCTAAGACATCTGAACCAGGTGCACTGGAAGTTTGCCTATAAAACCTTTGATGACGACAAAGCTTTAAGTGATCTCCAATGTCTATAATTTAAAACGTATGGACTTTAGATAGAAAAGTGCCTGTGAGTTATTCTTCCTACTCCTCTTTGTTACTCAAATATGATTTCAATAGTTTTCTGATCAGTGTGCTTTCCCTCTGACGTGGGATACTACATCCAGAAACGTTCTTCCTGGCTTTGAGGGTAAAATAAGTTGCTGAAACCAAAAAACCTGACTCTTGATCAGAGGGACTTTCAGAGAAAGATCTTGATCAAAGATGAAGGAATATAAAGATTAATAAATAGAAGTCATTAAAATAGTCAGGAGGCCAGAAAGGGGAACTCTCAGGCCATATGAAAATAGCAAATCCCAACAGGAAAGGACTTTCTCTTCTTTCTTGGCAAACTCAATCCATGAGAGACAGTGACAACTCAGAGAAACAAAATGCACTGTACACTGAGCTCTCGATTCCTCTAATGGACTCTTTGCTTATTAAAGTCCTCCCAATATCCTTTATCCCTCTTTAGAAGAGTTCTCCTGTCCTTGCTGTACTGAGACTTATACATAGCTGGCCATCATTGCAGACCCCAAATTGCAATCTGCTGCTGGTACCAATAGGCTTATTTTTATTGGAAAAATAATCAGCAGTCTATTTGTTTTAAGTCAACATGATCTTCCAGTTAGTGGTTCTTGTCAGAGGAAATAGTGTCAGGAATTCTCCTATTAAAAGCACAAGTAATTTTTTTTAAAGCAATCTATGAAGAAAATTGTACAGACCCTATAACTGTCTATAAAAACTATTACTCACCAATAGACAATTGTTCATAATGATTATATTTATTAGTACACTGCAGAATCACATCACCTCTACTTAATTAGGTTTAAAATTGCAGGCCCTTGTCTTTTGTCAAATGTTTCTTTAAGAAACAATACTGCATATATAACAATAAGAAATAAGTATTTATTACTGAATTTAATGTAGAAAATATTCTTGAAATTTTATAGCAAGTAAAAGGCTTAATAATACATATCTGACTGCCACCTCAGTAGTTAGTTCCTACTTAAGAAATGTGAAGATAAAAGGGAAAATTTATTTGTGATAGAAGCCAGTTGAGAATGTTATCCAAACAGTGGCAAATTTCTGAAATTGTTTATTGTTGACATAAACAGATTGTAGAAGGTCTCTCATGGCTTTAAATGTGATTAATCTTCTTGAGAAGTATAACTTTAAGCAAAGTAAATGGAAAAAATCTTGACCAGTGAGTTGATCTTTACCCCAATCTCATCCATTTTAATCCCAAGAGTTTTATAAGATATGAGTCTAGAAAAAATAAGTTGGATCGTGTTTCTCTTTTAAAACATTAGGGACTGAAAGGTAATGAACCACTAGAAAACTTTGAAAAGAATTTGTGACTTCAGAATTCCACATTTTGCGGTTATCATTTATGTGTGAAGACAGCTAAATGGAATTTTCAGATATTCAAGTCTCAAAGTATAAATAGCTGTCATATATTCTTTGAAAAACAAGTCTTAGAATTATTCTAGTTAAGCAAGAGGCTAATAAAAATAAAGAAAACAAGAATAAGAAAGTCATGCTGCTGCTGCTGCTAAATCGCTTCAGTCATGTCTGATTCTGTGCGACCCCATAGATGGCAGCCCACCAGGCTCGCCCATCCCTGGGATTCTCCAGGCAAGAACACTGGAGTAGGTTGCCATTTCCTTCTCCAATACATGAAAGTGAAAAGTGAAAGTGAAGTCGCTCAGTCGTGTCCGACCCTCAGCGACCCCATGGACTGCAGCCTTCCAGGCTCCTCCGTCCATGGGATTTTCCAGGCAAGAGTACGCAGTGGGGTGCCTTTGCCTTCTCCAAGAAAGTCATGCTATAAAAGCCCAAGTCCTGAGAAATAATAATTTACATAAAAAGTAATAACAAGCCTTGTGTGAGAGAAAATAAAAGCACTATTTTCATCAAATTACATAGAAAGAAAATAAAACATAATTTTTTACTTGAACTTAACAAAAATTTATTCACTGTTTTTTTGAAAATTTGAACAATGATTAAAAAATAATTCATAAAAGAAAGAGAACAAAGTAATTCAACTTATTGATATTAGATACAGACTATAATAAAATTTTGGGATCTTTTGAATATTTTAAATAAATTAAATACGTATATAAAAGATGTCTATAAGAACACTTGGAGATGGGTGATTTTAATGAAAACGCTCATGTTCCATGAAAAAAATCATCCTTGTGAAAATGTTTCCTTCATAATCTTTATCTACCATATAAAAATATCAGAAAATAGAAAGTAAAGATTAATGGAGAAGAAAATAATAGAAGTAGAGGAAGAAATTAGGTGACTTTAGTGCCATGTTTTTGTGGTTTAGTGGCTAAGTCATGTCCAGTCCTTTTGCAACCCTATGGACTGTGGCCTGCCGGGCTTCTCTGTCCATGGAATCCTCCAGGCAAGAATACTGGAGTGGGTAGCCATTCTCTTCTCCAGGAGATTTTCTTGACTCAGAAATAGAACCAAGATCTCCTGTATTGAGGTAGATTTTTTACCTTCTGAGCAACAAGGGAAGGCCACATAAAATAAAAGGGCACAACTAAACACATGAAAATACTCAAAGAAAATCTCTCTCATCAGTAAAGGCAAACACACAGTAAACATGGTAAACCACCCATTTACAAAGCTGGTGAGAACATTAAAAGGCAAATGTAGTCAAATCATCTTTATTCACAATGAGCAGTTGAGGGATAGACAAAATAATTAGATGTAAAACATGGTTCAGAATCAGTAACTACAAGAGGAAGAAGGTAAAAATGTAGGTGCATTAAAATGTTTGAAATTAAGAGACCACCAATTAAAAATAACCCTGTATAGGTAGATTACTATATATAAACCTCATGATAACCACAAATAAAAGAAAAACAGTAAATATACCCACAAAATACAGAAGGAATTCAAACATGCTAATAAAGATAGACATCAAATCATAAGAGACAAAAAGAAGAAAAAGGAACAAAAAAGAACCTCAAAACAAATCCAAAGAACAGCTAGCATAATGGCAATAAGTACACATATATCAATGATTACTTTAAATATAAATGTTCTAAATGCTCCAAACAAAAGACATAGAGTGGCTGAATGGATTCAAAAACAAGATCCTGGGGCTTTCTTGGTGGCTTGGTGTTAAAGAATCTGCTTACCAATGCAGGAGACATAGGTCTGATACCTGATCTGGGAGGATCCCACATGCCATGGAGCATCTAAGTCTGTGCACCACAACTGTTGATCCTATACCCTAGAGCCTGAAAACGGCAACTGCTTATCCCATGTGCCACACCTACTGAAGTCTGAGCACCCTAGAGCCCATGCTCTGCAACAAGAGACGCCATTGCAATAGGATGCCCACATGCTGCAATGAGACAGCAGCCCCCACTTGCCACGAGGAGAGAAAAGCCTGTGTTGCAATGAAGACGCAGCACAGCCAAAAATAAATGACTAAATTAAGTTTTTAAAAGAATTCCTACAAATGAATAATAAAGTCATAGTTTATTTGATAAAAAAAATAAACAAGAGCCATATATATACTACCTACAGGAGACCCACTTTAGATCTAAAATAATGCAGACTGAAATAGAGGGGAGGGAAAAATTTTTTAATTCAAATAGAGATTTTAAAGGCTAAGTTATCAATAATTATACCAATTGAAATAGACTTTAAAATAAAGACTATTACAAAAGACAAGAAGGACATTATATAATGATCAACAAATCATTCCAAGAAGAAGAAAGATCAATTGTAAATATCTATGCACCCAACATAGAACCACCTAAGTACATAAAGAAAATATAAACAGACATAAAACGAGAAGTTGGCTGTAATACAAAAATAGTAGGAGACTTTAAAAGCCCACTTATATTAACAGACAGATCATCCAGTCAGAAAATAAATAAGGAAGCACTGATCTTAAATGATACATTAGACCAGATGAACTTAATTGATATATAGAACACTGCATCAAAAAGGAGCAGAATACACATTCTTTTTCATGTGTACATGGAACATATTCCAGTATAGGTCACATGTGCTGTGCTGTGCTGTACTAAGTTGTATCAGTCGTGTCTGACTCTTTGCGACCCTATGGACCATAGTGCACCGGGCTTCTCTGTCCATGGGATTCTCACATCCAAGTACTAACCAGGCGCAACCCTGCTTAGCTTCCAAGATCAGATGAGATCAGGTGTGTTCAGGGTGGTATGGTGATAGACTGTCCATGGGATTCTCTAGGCAAGAATACTGGAGTGGATAGCTGTGCCCTCCTCCAGGGGAATCTTCCTGACCCAGGGAACAACCTGCATTTCTAAAGTCTCCAGCATTGGCATGCAGGTTTTTTACCACAAACCACCTGGGAAGCCACATGAAAGTCTTGAAAGTGAAAGTCAATTAATCATGTCTGACTGCAACCCCATGAACTATACAGTTTATGGAATTCTCCAGATCAGAATGCTGAAGTGGGTAGCCTTCCCCTTCTCCAGGGAATCTTCCCAACCCAGGGATTGAACCCAGGTCTCCCTCATTGCGGGAAGATTCTTTACCAGCTGAGCCACAAGGGAAGCCCTACTAGGCCACAAAACAAGCCTCTGTAAATTTAAGAAAATTGAAATAATATCAGCCTTCATTACTGACTAGAACACTAAGAGACTAGAAATCAATTACAAAGAAACCTGCAAAAAACACTAGCATATGGAGGCTAAAAACAATATACTATACATAATCAATGGTTCACTGAAGAAATCAAATAGGAAATCAAATATAACTAAAGAAAAGTGAAAACAAAACACCATGATCCAAAATCTATGGGACACAGCAAAACCAGATTTAAGAGGAAAGTTTAGAATAATACAAGCTCACCTTAGGAAAAATCTCACATAACAACCTAACCTTACACCTAAAGATATTAGAAAAATAAGAACAAAGCTAAGATTTAGTAGAAGAAAATAAATCATTAAGATCAGAGCTGAAATAAATGAAATAGAGACAAAGAAAACAGAAAATATCAATGAAACTAAGAGTTGGTTCATTTAAAATAGAAACAAAATTGATAAAACTTTAGCCAGACTAATCAAGAAATAGAGAAGGCCCATATCAATAAAATAAAAAATTAAAAAGGAGAAAAGTACAAGTAACAACTGACACTATAGAAAAACAAAGGATCATGAGATTACTACAAACAATTAAATAGCCATAGATAGCCAATACAATGGACTATCTAAAAGAAATAGACAAATTCTATAAATGAACAATCTTCCAAGACTGAACCAGGAAAAAATCAAAAATATGAATGAACCATATGCCAGCAATGAAATTTAACCATTAATTAAAAAAAAAACTCCCCCAAACCAAAAGTTCAGAGTTAGATGATTTCACAGGTGAAGTCTACCAAACATTTGGAGTACAAATAATACCCATCATTCTCAAAATATTCCAGAAAATTATAGAGGAAGAAAGACTTTCACACTCATTCTATGAAAATAAAACTACCCTGATTCTGAAACTGGAGAAAAATATCACAATAAAGATAATTCCTGGCCAGTATCACTGATGAAAATAGATCCTCAACAAAATATTAGCAAATTTAATCCAATAATACATTAAAATAATCATACACGATAATCAAGTGGGATTTATCCCAGGGACACAAAGATGGTTCAATATCTGAAGCTCAGTTAATGTGATGCACTACATTAACAAATTGAAGAATGAAAACCATATGATCATCTCTGTAGATTCAGAAAAAGCTTTTGACAAAATTTAGCATCCATTTATGATAAAGCCCTTCCAGAAAGTGGATATAGTGGGCCTACTTCAACATGGTAAGGGCCAAATATGTTATTCCCACAGATAATGCTGAAAAGCTGAAAGCATTTCCTCTAAGATCAGGAACAAGACAAAGATGCCTATTCTGGCCACTTTTATTCAACACAGCATTGGATGTTCTAGTCACAGCAATAAGACAAGAAAAATAAATAAAAGAAATGCAAATTGGGAAGGAAGAACTAAACCATTACTGTTTATAGATGACATGATACTATGCTTAGAAAATCCTAAATACATCTCAAAAAATTATTACTTATTACCCAATTACTAAGTAAAGTTACAGGATACAAAATTAATATACAGAACTCTGTTGCATTTCTATACACTAAAAATGAACTATCAGAAAGTGAAATTAAGAACACAATTACAATTCCAATTATATCAAAAAGGATAAAATACCCAAGAATAAACCTACCTGAGGAGGTAAAAGATTTGTACTTAAAAAACTATAAGTCACTGATGAAAGTAATTCAAGGCAACACATATGGAAAAATATACTGTTCACCAAATGGAAAAAATTATGCTGTTAAAATAGCCATACTACTTGAGGCAATACAATCTCTATCAAAATATAAAAGGCATTTTTCAAAGAGCTTTAAAAACGTCCTAAAATTCATATGGAAACAAAAACAACTCCAAACAGAGAAAACAACCTTGAAAAAGAAGAACAGAACTGGAGGAATCATACTCCCTGACTTCAGATTACGCTACAAAACTGCAATTAAAAAAAAAAAAAGTATACACTTGCACAGAAATAGACATTTATATCATTGGAGAGCTCAGAAATAAAACCACACACAATTAATTACTGAAAAAGGAGGCAAGATTATAAAACAGAGAAAAGAAAGTGTCTTCAATAAGTGATACTGGGAAAACTTGACTGTTATATTTAAAACAACGAGATTAGGACATTTCCTCACACCAAATTAAAAAACTCAAAATATTGATAGATTAAAGACCTAAATGTAAGACTTTAACCATGCAAACTCCTAGAAGAGAACATAGGCAGAATGCATAAATCATTTTGTGTGTGTGCTCAGTCATGTCTGACTCTTTGAGACCCCATAGACTCTGTCCCGCCAGGCTTCTCTGTCTATGGAATTTTCCAGGCAAGAATATTGGAGTGGGTTGCCATTTCCTACTCCAGGGAAATATTTTGTTGTTGTTGTTTGTTTGTTTTTTGGATCTGTGTATTAAGACAAAAGGAACAAAAGCAAAAGTTAGCAAATAGGATTTAATTAAACTTAGAAATTTTCCAGAGCAAGGTAAACCATTGACATGAGAACACAATCTACTGAATGGGAAACAGTATTTGAAAACAATATGACTGATAAGGAATTATATATCCAAAGTATATAAACAATTCATACACCTCATGATATTGAATAAGAATATCAAACAATTCATTTAAAAATTTCTCCTGAAAAGACATTTCTCCAAAGAAGACATGCAGATGGCCAACGGGCACTTTAAAAGATGCTCAACATTGCTAATCATCAGAGAAATGGAAATCAAAACCACGAGTTATCACCTCACTCCTGTCAGAATAGCTATCATCAAAATGACCACAAACAACAAATATTAGAGAGGATGTGAAGAATAAGGAACCCTGTTGATGGAAATGTAAATTGGTGCAATCACTGTGGAAAAATTATGAAAGATACTCAAAAGATTAAAATTAGGACTACTATAACATGCAGCAGTTCCACTCTTGAGAATATATCTAAAGCAAATAAAAGCACTGATTTGAAAAGATATATATATCCCAATATCCATAGCAGTATTATTTACAATAGTCAAGATGTGGAAGAAGGCTAGGTATACATCAATAAATGAATGGATGAAGGGAATGTGGTATGTGTGCACATATATACATACATGTATATATGTGTATGGGGTTTCCCTGGTGGCTCAGATGGTAAAGAATCTGACAGCAATGCCACAGACCTAGGTTCGATCCCTGGGTTGGGAAGATCCCCTGTAGAAGGGAATGCCACCCACTCCAGTATTCTTGCCTGGAAAATTCCATGGACAGAGGAGCCTGGCAGGCTACAGTCCATGTGGTCACAAAGTGTCAGACACAACTGACTAACCAGTACCATACATACATACACACACACACACACACACACACACAGGGGAATATTATATTATTATGTACATGCATTATATGTGTGTAGATATATATATGTATATATGTATATATATATATATGTAGAGAGAGAGAAGTATTAGCCTTAAAAAGATGACATTCTGCTATTTGCAACAACATGGGTAGACCTAGAACATATTATGCTTAGTGAAGTAAATCTGACAGAGAAGGAGAAATACTACATATTATCACTTATATGTGGAGCATAAATAATAAAACAAACTAGTGAATATAGAAAAAAAAATAGACTCACAGATTTAGAGAATGAACTAGAAATTACCAGCAGGTAGAGGGAAAGAGGGAAGGGCAATAAAGGGATAAGGTAGTAAGAGTTAAAAACTACTGGGTATAAAATAAGTTACAAGGATGTATTGTATAATACAGGTAATACAGCCAACATTTTATACTAAATATACTTGGAATGTAACCTTTAAAAATTGTGATCACTATATTGCTCACCTGTAACATAACTGTATAGTAATAATACCTCCTTAGAAAAGAAAAATAATGAAAATTGGAAATATAACTACTCATTGATATCTTAATATTTTCCATCTTATGTTACATTTCCAATACAAAGTTTCTGTTTTCCATATGTTCTTTATAAAATTATTTTTCACATCTGGATACCAAGTATTAAATACAAAAATTTACTTCTATATCTAGAATCATATGTACTACATATTGTGTCCTCCGTTCTATGATTTTTAGATTTTTGATGTTTGAAATATGTCAGATTTATCAAAAGTAGTGGAAAAATTTTATGTAGATTAATGGAGATTTTAAGTTAAATAACATTTATTTAGTTTATATTTAAAATTAAATAAGAGGAGGGTCTCCAATCCTGGTACTGGTCCATGGCCTGTTAGGAACTGGGTCACACAGCAGGAGGTGAGCAGTGAGTGAGTGAGTGAAGCTTCAGCTGATGTTCCCCATTGCTTGCATTACCCCCTGAGCTCCACCTCCTGTCAGATCAGCAGTGGCATTAGATTCTCATAGGAGTGTAAACTCTATTGTGAACTGAGCATGCTCAGGATCTAAGTTGTGCTCTCCTTATGAAAATCTGAGGCCTGATGAACTGAGTGGAGCTGAGGCAGTGATGCTAGAACTAGGGAATGGCTGCAAATACAAATCATCATTAGCAGAGAGGTTTGATTGCACAGAGGCAATAATAAATCACTTGTTTACAGACATATCAAAACTCTATCAGTGAGGGCAAGTGACAATTAAACTGCATCTGGTGGCAGGCTTTAAGTTAGAATCCAACACCTTAATCTGCTCATGACCTGCCGGCCCATTATTTTATCTACCACTTTCATCTGTGCCTCTTTCCTGCACTGAGCATTTGTCTCAATCACATTTCTGGTGAGCCCAGAAGTTTACCCTAACCAAAATGAGTAAAAAATAAATGTCACTGGAGAGCATTTTTGAAAAGGGGGAAAGATCCAACAGGAAGAATACAGAAGACTCTGACTACCAAAAAAAAAAAAAAAAAGAAAGCTCTATTTAAAAGAAAATATCAAGAATCCCACTTAAATTATAGGTTCATTGCAAGAAGTGATTCACATTCTTCAAGCCTGCTTTGTAAAATACGTGGCAACTGGCTATCCAATGAAGCCATGAAACCTTCAAAACTGCTTTGCCATATGGAGACAAGCACCTTGTATTAAAAGACAAGTCTTTGGAGTTTAAAAACAAAAACAAAAACGTGAATATGAAGAATAGAAGTGATTATTCAAGGTCACCACTTCATTAAATGTGTCTGCACTGACGGCATTATTCTTAGTGGATAATCACATTGCTAAAACTAAGAAATCCTTTGCTATTGGTGAAGAGTTGATCCTATCTGCTGCTAAGGACATTTGCCATGAACTTTAAGGAGAGGCTGCAGTTCAAAAGATGGCATGGGTTCTTCTTTCAGGTAGGACCATAACTAGATGAATTGATAAAATAGCAGAGGATATTGAGGCACAATTGCCAGAGAGGACTGGGCCACTTGGTGTGCAGCCCAGGCTGATGAGTCTACCAGTGTTGACAACAGCACAAGAATGCTTTGTGTTGTGTGATATATCTTCAGGAAGTTGTGTACAAGGATATGTCGTGTGCACTTTTGTTGCCAACCAATACCGCAGCTGCAGAACCATTCAAGTCTTTGAATATTTACATATCAGGAAAACTGAAATGGTCATTCTGTGTATGTATGTATGGACAGAATGTTTGTCATGACTAGATGGATTTCCGGTTTTGCTACTCAGGTCAAAGAGGTAGCTTCTGAATGTGAATCTACACTCTGTGTCATCCATAGAGACATGCTGGCTAAGTGAAAAATGTCACCAAACTTAAAAACTTTTTGTTGGATATGATTAAAATAATCAGCCACATTATGGTGCATGCTCATAACTCGTGTCTTTGTGCCACTTTGTTAGGAGATGGACACAGAACACATATGTCTTCTCATATACAGAAAGGCCAGAGTTTTTGAATTATGAGAGCTGCTCCAGAGATTCCTTTTAGAAAAACAGTCACCATTGGCAGCATATTTCTGTGACACCGAATGGGTAGCAAAATTTACTTGTGTGACATATTCAACCTATTCAACTAACTCAGTCTGTCACATCATGGGAAGATTACAACTGTATTCAAATCTGAGATAAAGTGGCTATATTCAAAGCCAAACTGGAGTTATGGGGGCAATGAGTGAACATTCTGAATTTTGACATGTTTCAAACATTAGTAGAGATTTTGAAAGAGACTGAACCAAGGGCCTTCTTTCTTCCAGCTGGTTCATGATCACCTACCTCAGCTTTCAAAAGAGTTTGAGTGTTACTTCCCAATTACAAAAGATCCCCAAACTGGGAAGGAATAGATCCATGACCTATTTGTGAATAAGCCAGGTGAATCAACTTTGTCTGTGCTAGAAGAGCATCAACTGCTTGAGGTCACAAATGACAGTAGCCTTAAAAGTGTGTTTGAGACAACTTCAAATCTCTATATTTCTGGATTAAAGCCAAGTCAGAATATCCTGAGACTGCCACAAAAGCACTGAGTCTGCTTCCATTTCCAACATCCTATCTTTGTGAATCAGAGTTTTCTGTAGTGACAGCAGCCAAAACCAGATTATAGACTAGACTAACACACTCTGGGTGTCACTGTCTTCAGTCACTCCTGTTTGGGATTGTCTAGTTCCATGAAAACAAGGTCAAGGCTGGCACTGATTCTGCATTGTAGTGAGTTGTCTAATTACTTCATTATATACCACAATGCAATAATAATAGAAAAAAGTACACAGTGAAAATAATGTGCTTGAACCATCCTGAAACCATTCCCCTTGCCCCCCAGGTCTGGGAAAAGTTGCCATCCACAGAACTGGTCTCTTGAGCCAGAAAGGTTGGAGAGCACTGAAATAAGAGATCTGGGGTAAATAATAGCTTCTACTTGAAAATAAATATAAGAAATGTGTTTTGTTGCTGCTTTTCAGTCACTAAGTCATGTCTGACTCTTTGTGACCCCATGGACTCCACACACCAGGCTCCTCTGTCCTCCACTATCTTTTGGAGTTTGCTCAAATTCATGTCCATAGAGTTGGTAATGCTATCCAGCCATCTCATCCTCTGCCATTCCCTTTTCCTTTTGCCTTCATTGTCTCCCAGCATCAGGGTCTTTTCTGAATATTCATATGACTGAAGAAATACAAGTGCAAACACACAAAAATGTCACTAACATTTCCATTACTTGGAAGAGAAAACAAAATTATTTTTATCATTATTGGAATATTTTTCTAGATGTTTCTTTTATTTTCTTTTTTTTTTTGCAAGTACGGATATGGTATAGATGAAGGAATGGTGAGAGAAATTGTTGGAATTTTGCAGACATTGTTGTACTACAGTGAATCTAGTATTACACACATTTTCAGAAATTACTTTCAATTCTCATTGCTTAAATTGTTAATACTAAACAAATTGGAGTTAAAAAAAAGAAGTACATATATATGTGTATATATATACATATACTTTTATAATTGGTAATACTAATAAAATATTTCTAAAAATTATGAAAAATAGGAAAATATTTAAAAGACATGAATCATTATGGTTTTAGTTGTTCAACTTCACATTTCATAGTTACAGTATTATTAAATACCTTTTCCCACCCTTCTTCCCATCTAGCAATTTTGACTTTTGCATCATTTTTGTTTTTTGATGTTTATACCTTTTTACATTCCACTCTGCAATCATAATTAAGACAGATATTTAGCCAACTAAATATTGAATCACCATCTTCCTATCTAGTGATTTTGACTTTTGTATCTTTTTTGTATTTTGATGTTTATACATTTTTACATTCCACTCTGCAATTATAATTAAGACAGATATTTAGTCAACTAAATATTGAACTATATATTAAACTAAATTTAGCCAACTGAATATTGAACTATATCTAATTATAACCAATTATTTCCAGTTCTAGCCCTTCTATCATCAAGTTTATTACCTCAAGTTTTGATTCATTATTTGATATCTGTATTTTATTGTTAATATTTTTGAGAAGTTTATAATTATTATATCCTTTAATTTATTACATGCTAAATAATTCCTATGTGATACTTTGCATTAGTAAGAAAAACCTCTTACTTTTCTTTATTTAAGCTTAAAGACATGGTTACAGTGTCTTCTGTCATTAATTTTTGTCCCCAGCTTGTCAGTTCATATTTCTATTGCTGGATTTTATTTGATGATTGGTTATATTAAGATGGATGCTTTACTCACTGAATATTTATAATTTACTTCTGTTTTATTTAACTTAAAAAATAACTTGGCTTGTATAATATTCTTGATTACATTTTCTTTCCATCAGCACTTTGTATATAGCACTCTATTTTCATCTGTCTTAGGAGTTGCTCTGGAGAGGCCTGTGTTGCAATTATTCTCCTTGGATGATAACTTGATTTTCAACCTAGATATCTAATGCCCTTCTTTTTTCCCTCTTGGCATTTTAATAATTTAACCAGGAATTCATCAGCACAAACTGATCTGTATTTTTTCCTGATATTTTAAATGCCCTATATATCTGAATCTTTTATTTTTAATTTCTGGGAATTTTTTGCAACTATATATTAATACTTTTTAAGAGTCAACTGGGATTAATTTATACATACCTATTTTTCTTTGCTGGACTATGTATATTAATGTAATTTCTCATGTCTTTCATTGTAATTTCATATCTATTATAATCTCAGTTATAATGCTTACTCTATTGAGTAATTGGATATTCATTCCTAAGCCATGGAAAATCCATTCTCAAATGATTATAATGTGTTTACTGTTTCCATTATGGTGTTGTTGTGTCATTCAATTTAATTCTGTATTTGTGTAATTTCCCAGTCAACTCTTACTGTTGTTTTCTCACTTTAAATTTCTTTATTAAAAATTATTCAGATTTTTATTACTTTCTACAAAAAAATGAAACACTTGCAATCATATATCTGTTTCCCTTGGGTTATGATATATTCCAGAATGCATTATTTATCACTTTATTTTGCTGCTTCTTACTTATTTTCATTTTTTCTTCAATTTCCTAACTGGCTTCTCTTGTATAAATTCCAAATTTTAAATTTCTGTATTTATTTCTTTTCTTGTATGCTAAAACTCTGTTTTATTGATTTGGTCAAAGTATTAGATCTTGGATCTACTTACTTGTTTATCTCCCACTCCCAATCCCACCTGTGGTCATCTCTCTTTTCTATCTGATCTTCCACAATTTCAAACTTTGAAGACATTAAAACTTCCTTATTCTCTTCATACTGTCTATTTTTCTTTCTTCCTTTCTTTCCATAAAAAGATTTATTGATTTCATGGGAAGTGAAATGAATATCTTGAAGAGATTATTGCACTTCCATGTTCACTGCAACATTATTCATAATAGCCAGGGCTTGGAAACAACTTAAATATCAGTTGACAGATAAGTGGATAAAGAAATATAGGTATATATTGCACATGCAATGCACATTTATACAATATTTTATAATTATATATTAATATATATGGCAATACATTATATATGATGATATATATAATGAAATAGGCTACACATACATACATAATAAATTAAATGTGTATCCATAAATAGAATATATTTATGCACATATCTGTAATGAAATATCATTCAGCCTTAAAGAAGAAGATTCTGACACTTGGAACAATGTCAAGATTCTGATGTTTGTAACATTCACAAGATATTGTTATTTAGTCACTCAGTTGTGTCTGACTCTTTGCAGCCCCATGGACTGTAGCATAACGCTATATGATATAAACCAGACACAAAGAAAATTACTGCATGATCTCACTTATATGTGGAATATAAAAAAGTTGAACTGTAGACACAAAGAGTAGAACTGTGGTTACTAAGCATGGGGAAGGGGGGAAAATAAGATGTTGGTCAAAGTGTACAAATTACAGTTGTGTAAAATGAATAAGGTATCAAGATCTAATCTATAGGATGAAGACTGATAATGATACTATATTATATACTATTAATTTACTCAGAGTAGATTCAGATGCTCTTAGCACATACAAATAAAGTAACTATGTGAACAGATGGACATATTAATTAACTTGACTACAGTAATCATTTCACTATGTATATGTGTATCAAAACATCATGTTGTACACTTTAAATATATATGAGTCAATAAAATGTTTTAAATTTGTTTTGTATATCATTCTTGCTGTCATACAGAAGCTATCACATGTGGACTGCTTCTTCTTTCCATTGAGAAACAAACTTGCTCATATTTCTATTGCAATGGACTTGATGAGCCTTCATGGATCTCTCCATTCTCTCACTGATGTACCTCCCTATCATCTCAAGTGTTTTGCTTATGCATCCTTGCTCTTACCTGTAGAGTAAACCATATTCTTTTTTTCCAAAATCTTCTGTATTATCCTTGAAGCATGTTCTATTGATTTCCACCTTTAAAATAAAACAGAAACATTCATTGCATCAGTCACATTCTTCCCGTAACATTATCATTCAACCCTGACATCCTCTTCTAGTTTCAATCTTACCTACTTCTTTTAAAGTCAAATTTCTTGAAACAAATGTCTACATACATTACGTATTTTTCACAATTTTCTGCCCATCATGAAGCAACAGTTATCTGACTTCTGCCTTCAATGATTCAATTGAAATTACCACTTTCAGTATCACCAGCAATTTTCATGTTTCAAGTTCAACAGAAACAATTTAAATCATTGTCCATTCTCCTTGTCCTAAAACATGTCCTTTGATTTCTCTGATATCATACTTCTTGTTCCTTCCTACCTCTCTTGGTCCTATTCCTCTAGTCATTATTTTTAATATCCTCCATCTAGTCCTTAAATAACAGCGTTCATCATTGCTTTGCCTTTGGCTTTCTTCTCTTTTAATTTTACAGTTGTACTTGGTCATTGCATTAATTCCCAAATTGGAGGTTATTTGGGCCATACTTCTAATTCTAAAACTTGAATTAAGCCCATTCATCTTTTCCTAACTTGTGGATCCTTAATCTATTCTCTACTGATGCCCCTAGTTTTATGAGAAAAGGTATCTCAAGTGCTACATAAGTAAAATAAATTTAATAATCTTCCTTTCTAACCACATTTTTCTCTGTGTTAATCATTAATGTTTTTTTGTCATCTATTCAGGTTCTTCCATCGATGCATTAGTGACCATCTTCTGCCCATCTGATACATAACAAAGTATTCTTGTCTCTAACTCTGGAATAATTCATCTCTGACTCTGGAATAACTCTAGACATATATATATATATACACACACACACACACACACAATCAAAACCCTAGTTTAAGTCTGCATAATCTTTCACCTGGAATATTGCAATAGTCCCCTAATTTGATTCCCTTCAGACACAATGTCTCTGTAAAGTTCATCCTCCTTATTGCAGCTAAAGAGATGTTCCAAAAATGAAAGCTATGCCATATCTTATTTGGGTTTTCCTTTGGCCTTCAAGTGGCTGCAGACAGTAAAGCATCTGTCTGCAATGCAGGAGACCTGGGTTCGATCCCTGGGTTGGGAAGATCCCCTGGAGACGGAAATGGCAGCCCACTCCTGTATTCTTGCCTGGAAAATCCCATGGATCGCAGAGCCTTGTAGGCTACCGTCCATGGGGTCGCAAAGAGTCGGACACAACTGAGCGACTTCACTTCACTTTTGGCCTTCAAGTAAAACCATTAGCCCTTAACAGGCCCACAAGATGTTGGCTGACCTGAACCATTAATTTGTCTCTGGAATCGCAACAATTACAAGTTCATCCCCCTCTAGAGCTCTCACATAGATTCTCCCTTTTGCTTACAGTTCTCTTAAACCAGCTGCACCTAACACACAGCAAAATCGAACCCCTTTGTCACTCCCATTCACCGAGTTAAGGTTAATACACTTGGCAAATCTTCAGTTAACCCTCACATATTCATACAGCATTTTTCTGACCATCGTAACCAGTGAGGTCTTCTCATTATTCTCTTCCGTAGAAGACACTGTGGCTCTGATAACATCACAATTCTACTTAGATGTAATGCAGATGTACTTGTTTATTGACTGTTTCTCAACTTATACTATGAGCTACATAAAAGC
The DNA here is from genome assembly GCF_027580195.1 of Bos mutus. NCBI lineage: Eukaryota > Metazoa > Chordata > Mammalia > Artiodactyla > Bovidae > Bos > Bos mutus. The sequence continues at coordinate 49,740,165 of NC_091627.1, read as the reverse complement.
AGAAAAAATGTTACCTTCCTGGATATATTCTCAGCACAAATAATAACATCTTGAAGACAGCCATGCCATATGAATTATAGAATGAAGAAGTAAAAATCCAGTGGTTTGAGAGAGAGCCATCTCTCTTCTAGGAACTAGACATGTCAGCAGTATCTCTCTACCTTCTGTAAACTATGCTCTACTCTTACCCTAGTAAAAAATCTAGCTTTTCAACTAGTGTGAAGTTCAATTATTAAGGTGAAAATCTAGTGTTATTTATCATAACATTTTACTGTTATTTCAACAAATCAGTAGAGTTTAGTATTTATAATAAGGAGCTCTGAATTAATTAATTTTCTGTATAGACTTAAACAGTACAAGAAGACAACGTCCTGTAGTTAAAAAAAAAGCATTATGAATATGGAAAGCTAGAAATATGTCACTTCAAGAGTTGAGTAGTTTAGTTTTAAGCAAATGAAAACCCATAGCCTTAATTACTTAGGCTATTTCATTACTTCTCTAATTCATTTATAATCAAGTTATTTTCAATCCAATTTTATTTAAAAGAAACACATCCAGAATTTTTCTTCTATGTAACACTAAACTTCATGAGATTTCATCTACAGAAGATTCAGTGTTAGTAGATGTACATTTACATATTAAATCAAAATTACTTCTGCTGTCTCTCACTAATCATTTTTAGTTAAAAGCCACTTTTTGTTTTAATTTGATCAAATTGTTAACATTGGTTTCACCTTCTCCAAATAGATTAGTTTGGCATAAATAATATGTCTTGTAAATTGGTGCTGTTTCATTTAGTGACAGAGACTTTCAACGGTTTCAGTTTCAAGAATAGCCATTAGATAATGAATTGATCTTTTTCTTGGTTTTATAAATGACCTTGGGAAGGCTTATCATAATGAAGTCAGTGATGTCCTCTTAGAATGAGAATTGAAAAATGATGACAATCTTTAATAGGAATAAAAATCCAGAAAAGAATTTACTTGTAGAAATATTAGAAATGTAAAGAACAACAGAAACCTCAAATGGCATATAGTCATAAGAAAGTGCAACAATAGGTAAATTAGAGGAAAATAATCAGTGAGTTTCTCAGGGCCATTTAGCATATCATTTAAGCTGAACTTAAGACACCCCTGACTCCACTACATGCTTTTTTGAAGGCAGTGTAGTTTTCTTATTAAATTTGGAGAAAATTTACATTTTTAAAGTTTAAATTTAAACTTAAATTTGTTTTTTCCTCTGACCTTTGTTTCACTAATAAAGGTAAAGATAAGTAAATTGTCAATTTGTACAATCTTATATATACAAATTCTTATGGATGTGAATGTACTAAGTTTCATATGGCATTTCCATCTGAATATGATACTATTTATTTAAATAAGCCCTAATTAATCTATGAAAGATAACAGTGTTATTGCATGCTAAGTCGCTTCAGTCATGTCTGACTCTGTGCGACCCTATGGACAGCAGCCCACCAGGCTCCTCTGTCCAAAGGATTCTCTAGGCAAGAATACTGGAGTGGGGCCATTTCCTTCTCTATTAGGATGATAATATTAACTTTTATTAAGTACATACTGATATTAAATCATTTAATTTTCATAATAACTTTATGGTGAAGATACCATTATTATGCTCATTCTTTTAGGACAAACACAAAATTCCAGTGATTTGCCATGGGACAAACAGTTGGTAAATATACTTGCAAAGCATTCATGCTCAAGTATTTGGAGTACCTATGTTGTGTCAGGTAACATGCCACATAAATTCACACACCATCTCATTTTGCTACAGCAATACAAAAAAGAGGGAAATAACATTCAATTGTGAATTTTCTAAAGAAGAGACTGAGATACAGAAACATTTAAACATCTTATCTAAGAAAGATTAGAACATGAATACAGCATCCAGGCTCCAAACCTGAATTCCTGTTACTATGTTATGTAGGCTCCCTGAATATCTTAACAGTACTGAGTTTTCCAAAGTGATGAAACAATAATTTTCATATTATTGTTATTCTAAGGTCATAGTCAGCAATATTTAAAGGCCTAAAGGCAAGATTTAAAGGTGATCTTCTGCTCAACGAATGCTGAAAAAAAGAAAGCAAAGATTTTAGTTCTCTTCATTGGGCAGACTCATTGCTATATAATCTAAAGTTTAAGAAGAAAAATAAAACCTCAAACTGCGGTTTTTTGCATTTTATTTTTCAATACGCCAAGTGAATTGGCCTTATGAAATCTTAGTTTTACAGCAAAAAGTCAAAATGTTTTCTATTAATATTTTTTATTTAGGCTTCAGATAGCTTTTGCTATGTAGCCAGATAAGAGAATGGTGCTGCCTCAGAATAAAGTTGCTGAGATGTCCAAACTGCAACTCTGTTTTATTGATGAGTTGACACTACGTTTAAGAACTTAAAAACTGGTTCTGCTTGGGGAAAAAAAAAAAAGGTAGTTCTACCTGGTAAGGTTTATTCATTATACAGTCTCAAGTAAGCCTAATATTTTTTTGGAATTAAAAAGGCCAGTTAATGGGATCATGGCATGACCAATAGAGTCATGGAGTAGACCAAACATTTGACTGAGAATTCCAGTTCTCAATAATTCTCCCTCTAAGACACTTGTAACCTCTCCAGTCTAAAGTGTCTCAAACGCTCACATACAGGAATCAGAGCAGATTATATTGAAGGTCGCTTCCTGTTTAAAAGATTCTGTTTCAATAGTTAAGATGAAATGGCTAATTTCTTTCCCTCCAGCTTTAAATAAAAGTGAACCAGTAACTTAATACGGAGAAGGCAATGGCACCCCACTCTAGTACTCTTGCCTGGAAAATCCCATGGACAGAGGAGCCTAGTGGGCTGCAGTCCATGGGGTCGCTAAGGGTCAGACACGACTGACTGACTTTACTTTCACTTTTCACTTTCATGCATTGGAGAAGGAAATGGCAACCACTCCAGTGTTCTTGCCTGGAGAATCCCAGGGACAGGGGAGCCTGGTGGGCTGCCATCTATGGGGTTGCACAGAGTCAGACACGACTGAAGTTGACTTAGCAGTAGCAGTAGCAGTAACTTAACAAATCTATGCCTCAGTTTTCTTGTATGGAACATGAGAAGTAAATCCATTTTTTCCCCCATACTTCTAAATCAGTGCTGTGCAGTAGAAATATGGGTCATACATATGAGTTTAAATCTTCTAGAGATTACATTTAAAAAGTAGAAAGAAACTGCTGAAATTAATTCTTATTAGCTGCTGAATTCAATATTATAATTTCAGCTTGTAATTACCATAAAATATTTCTATATATTTCATATTATTTTTGTGACACTGTCTTTGAAATCTGATATATATTTTACATTTCAACACATCATAACACAGATCAGCCACATCTGAAATGCTCATTAGCTACGTGTGTCTAGTGGCTACTAGAGGAAGAGTTAATTACATATATCTATTATAGGATGTTACACAGATAATACAGATAATAATACAGATAAAGTTACACAGATAACACAGATGTTACACAGATAATACAGATAATCCTATATTCGGGATATTTTACAGATAATACTGCAGTCAGCATTGTACTTTTTTTATTCTCTATCTCACTGTGTTTATACCATATATGACTGCAGTGGCACAGTGACTTCCCAGGCAGTGCTGTGGTAAAGAATCCACCTGCCAAGGCAGGAGGTGCAGGAGATGCAAGTTTAATCTCTGGGTCAGAAAGATACCTTAGGAAATGGCAACTCGCTCCAGGATTCTTTTTTTTTTTACTTTTTTATTCTTATTTTACTTTTTAACTTTACAATATTGTATTGGTATTGCCATATATCAACATGAATCTGCCATAGGTATACACGTGTTCCCCATCCTGGACCCTCCTCCATCCTCCCTCCCCATATCATCCCTCTGGGTTGTCGCAGTGCACCAGCCCCAAGCATCCAGTATCGTGCATTGAACCTGGACTGGTGACTCGTTTCATATATGATATTATACATGTTTTAGTGCCATTCTTCCAAATCATCCCACCGTCTCCCTCTCCCACAGAGTCCAAAAGACTGTTCTATACATCGGTGTCTGTTTGGCTGTCTCGTATTCTTCCCTGGAGAATTCCATGGACAGAGGAGCCTACTCAGCTACAGTCCACAGGGTCTCAAAGAGTCGGACACTACTTAGTGACTAAAACAACATGTGAATAATGCCACTTCCTGAAAGTGAGAACCAATATGGCAGAGATGATGGAAGTTAGGCTTTAAAATCTGAAAAACTTGAATCAATCCCAGCTTTCCTCACATAGGTTTGTGTATGCATTTGTAATGCATGTATATTTCCTTTCATACAATGTTCCCTTTCTGAACTATATTTCTCTCATATATATGATGAGAAAAACACTTCACAGGATAGTAGTTATGGTGATTGCCTAGCATATAAAATTTTCTCAACTATTTGCCATGGGACAAACAGTTGGTAAATATACTTGCAAATATACTTTGATCACCCTTTGATCACCAAACTCTCCCATCTCTTGCATTTGGAAGATGATCTTATAGCTGACTATAAATATGTTGAGCATAGTTACACAAGTATTATATCTCATAATTTAAATACATTAAAAACTTGTTTCATATAATTTAAGAGCTGATTGCTATCATTTATTTATAAATAAAATCCTTATAACTCCTTCAGCCAGATAATTTCATGAACTGCAACAGAATTACTCATATCAATATTGACGTTAGTCATTACTAATTATTCAAGGTGTACATCTATATCCATCTGTGATCCATACTTGGAATTTTGTAGGCATTGCATTTGATTCATAAAAATCACTTGCTAATATGACTATTGCTTTTACATTTTACTTAGAGCTTTACACACATGTTGTCAATTAAATGTAAAATCCTTGGACCTTTAAACTTGTGAAGTTTAAATATTGTTACATGGCCTCTCACTGTCTAGAGAAGAGTAGCATCAAAGTATCCTACTTCTTCCTAGAATCATAAATTGCCAGGGGGAAATGGTATCAAAATTCCTTTTCCTTTAATGATTTATTCAATAGTAGCATCTACCCATCAACATTCTGGACATTTGGTGATCTAAGAATAGACTAAACATATTTTGAAAACAAATAGGTATACACATATACAATGGTTATAATCCTATAAATAGTATTCTTGACAGTGATACATAGAAATTTTTTAAAAATATAATTAATAACCAAGAAACAAACCCACGAAATATATGAATTTAATATTATATATCTTGAAGTTAGCATGTTGAGCCTACGAAGATAAAAATAAATTTTTGATACCTGTCATCTATTGCTGTAATAGTGAGCATTATTTAGACCCTCATGCTCAGTTCCTGGTGTTTTCTATGTATTGTCTCATTTTATTTTCACTCTGATGATAAGATTTAGATACAAATATTATTTAAAATTTATAGCTCAGGAGAAAAGCTGAGAGAGGTCTAGTGACTTTCTCATTCTCAAATAGAAAATTGCAGAGCCCAAATCTCTTTGATGCTAACTTTATTTCACTAAAGTCAGTAAGATATTTTCATAATGTCTTGAAGAGATATATCTTTTTCAAAGCCATTTAATTTTATGCTTCTTTTTAAAAAATATTATTTTGCTTCCTTTTCTCTTGTCACTTCATTTGCCTTCTTTTGTTTCATTTCCTCCTCCTTGCCCTCCTCCTGCTTGATCTCTCCCTGAACAAGACTCACCCCCACAGACACCATCATTCTCTGTTTCTTTTATGGAATTTAGGGGCTTTGGTGAGGGGAAGAATGTTAGCTGGTGTCCATTCCTGATGCCCTGGATGTGCTTTCCTTTCTATGTGTTAAATCACATGTTTGTTGGCTCCTATCTCTATCCCCTCTTGCCTGTACTTGCCTGAGATATAGATATGAAGATTCCAGCATGAGAATGGCATGGTAGGACTGTATTTACCAAAAATGACCACATGTTATTTTCTGGTTCACATGTATTTGAGAGTATTGGTTATCCCTCTAAAGGAGGGTAGTGTATTTCCCTCCCAGAAAATCTGGTTGGGTTTTTATGATCTATGAATAAAATGGGGCAGAAGTGATTCTGTGTGAAAAATGAGCATTAGTTATAAAAGGCGATACAGTTTCTGCCAGGCCGCTCTCTCTCTCTATTGGGTTATTAGCCTCTGAAGCCTTGAACCACCACATAAAAGTCCAGCTCCTCCAAAGCTGCTGTCCTGAGAGGAACATGTGAAAAGAACATCTTGGTGGAAGGATGTTTCTGAAGGGCCCCAGCTTTTCCAGTTTAACCAGCTGATTGTCTTCCCAGCTCAAGTGCCAGAAGCATGTGTGAGGGAGCCTTCAAATGAGCCCATTTGACAGTTTATCAAAACTATCATATAAGCTAAAATTCCCTGAGTATTGTTTGACAATACTCTGTTTGTATTTACCAAAAATGGCTATGTGTTATTTTCTGGTTCACATGCACTTCCAGAGAATTGGTTATCTCCCTAAAGAGGGGTAGTTTATTTCCCTCCCAGCAAATCTGGATGGGTTTGACAGGAAACATATGAAACCCTGTGTGGGAGCTATCTAGCTGAATTCAGTCCCCTCCAGACCTATGAGTAATAAAAATGGTTGGTATTGCTTTTAACCATGAAAATTGGAGTTGATATTTTATTAACTAGTAGATAACTGGAATATGTCTCTGCTTTTAAATATGCTAACTAGGTTGGTCATAACTTTCCTTCCAAGGAGTAAGCGTCTTTTAATTTCATGGCTGCAGTCACCATCTACAGTGATTTTGGAGCCCCCCAAAATAAAGTCTGACACTGTTTCCACTGTTTCCCCATCTATTTCCATGAAGTGATGGGACCAGATGCCATGATCTTCATTTTCTGAGTGTTGAGGTTTAAACCAACTTTTCCCACTCTCCTCTTTCACCTTCATTAAGAGGCTTTTTAGTTCCTCTTCACTTTCTGCCATAAGGGTGGTGTCATCTGCATATCTGAGGTTATTGATATTTCTCCTGGCAATCTTGATTCCAGCTTGTGCTTCTTCCAGCCCAGCATTTCTCATGATGTACTCTGCATATAAGTTAAATAAGCAGGGTGACAATATACAGCCTTGACATACTCCTTTTCCTATTTGGAACCAGTCTGTTGTTCCATGTCCAGTTCTAACTGTTGCTTCCTGACCTGCATACAAATTTCTCAAGAGGCAGGTCAGGTGGTCTGGTATTCCCATCTCTTTCAGAATTTTCCGCAGTTTATTGTGATCCACACAGTCAAAGGCTTTTGCATAGTCAATAAAGCAGAAATAGATGTTTTTCTGGAACTCTCTTGCTTTTTCGATGATCCAGCGGATGTTGGCAATTTGATCTCTGGTTCCTCTGCCTTTTCTAAAACCAGGTTGAACAACTGGAAGTTTATGTATGGATGTGAGAGTTGGACTGTGAAGAAAGCTGAGCACTGAAGAATTGATGCTTTTGAACCGTGGTGTTGGAAAAGAATCTTGAGAGTCCCTTGGACTGCAAGGAGATCCAACCAGTCCATTCTGAAGGACATCAGCCCTGGGATTTCTTTGGAAGGAATGGTGGTCAAGCTGAAACTCCAGTACTTTGGCCACCTCATGCGAAGAGTTGACTCATTGGAAAAGACTCTGATGCTGGGAGGGATTGGGGGCAAGAGGAGAAGGGGACGACAGAGGATGAGATGGCTGGATGGCATCACTGACTCGATGGACGTGAGTCTGAGTGAACTCCGGGAGTTGGTGATGGATAGGGAGGCCTGGCGTGCTGTGATTCACGGCATCGCAAAGAGTCGGACACAACTGAGTGACTGGACTGAACTGAACTGAATTGGAATATATGGTAACTTCTTAATGTTTGCATATGCATACAATTTTCTTTTATAATTTTATTTATTTATTTATATTTGGCTGGGCTGGGTCTTCATTGCTGCACTGGCTTTTCTGTAATAGCAGCAAATGGGGGCTACCCTCTAGTAGCAGTGGACAGGTTTCTCATTGTGTTGGCTTCTCTTGTTGCTGAGCTTGGGCTCAAGGGTGCATGAGCTTCAGTACTCACTGCACATGGACTCAGTAGTTGTGGTTCTCTGGTTCTGGAGCACAAGCGCAATAGTTGTGGCCCACAGGGTTAGTCGCTCTGTGGCATGTGGGATCTTCCTGGATCATGAATTGGGCCCATGTCTCCTGCATTGGCAGGTGGGTTCTTTACCATTGAGTCACTAGAGAAGCCCAGGGATGCAATAAAAATTAATAAATAAATAAAAATAAAATTTCTATTACTATTTCCATGATAATTTAGGAAAAATAGAGTTATTTTATTTAGAGTACACAGTTTGTGCTATAAATCTGTCTAGTTTATTTGGCTAATTAGGTTAAAAAAAAAGCTCTACTGATGCATTTTTCATCTGCCTGTCATTGAATGGTACTTTACAGACTTTGCACAGCACTCATGTGGCTTCATAATTAAGCTTTTCAAATTAATTAGGCCAATAAAAACAGTTAAATCACAGAAAGACTTCTTGGGTCACTTGGTCCAAGATCCATCCCACATTAAATAAAGTTTTCAGAGAGAAGCCAATGACCACCAAAGGTCAGTATGTTCCTTGAAGTAAGGAGACTTCAAGGTCTGGGAAAGAATGAGGATCCTAAATTATGCCAATTAAACTTAGGAATGCTTCACTGTTTGGGAGGGCTGCCATGTATATTGTTTCATTAAAAAATAATAGCATGGAATAATGAAGATGAAAAGGTGATTTCTATACATATGTGTTCATGAAATCTAAAGCAGTTATAAATTCAAGGAGTTTAAGAGAGGAAACAAACATTATCTCTATTCTGTTTGTTGCAAGTCATTTTAAATGTTTTCTGATGCTGACTAAAGAATGACAAGACTTCAAGCTTTCACACAAAGCATCTATGCTCTCACTTTTGTCCCTAATCTTCAGCATCAGCTCTGTATTTCCTGTTGGACACTCACATATAGAAGCCTAGCAGTTTTATTTATGCTCTGTCTGTTCGGCTGCTTTGTTCATACAAATCTAGCATAAAATCTATCAAACAATAATCAGGGAATGTTAGATTATGTGATAGTTATGATAATGGTTATGATGATAGAAGGGTATGTTTTCTTAAATCTTCAGAATTTTAAAGTAAAGATCATTTATCTTGTTCTTTTGTGTTTGTTTGTTTTAATGGTACAGAAATTTGGAAATTTTAGAAAACTCTCAAACTGAAAAAGCCTCAGATATTCAATTTATTATATGCATTATAGATGTTGCATATACATACAAATTTATACACTAAAATATAATAAATTATATTATATATATATATTCTGGTTATAGATGTATAGTAGAATATCTTGTTTTTTCTTATGTACTTTTATTCATCATTCCAAATAATAAAGACATTCTTCTATTCAACTATCCTGAGATTTTAAGATTTCAACTAAGAAGACATATGCATTAAGCTGTCCAAGAATCAAGCATTAATGGACTGAAACAGACTATAGTTCTATGGGTCCCAGTAATTTCTGAAATATGCATAATGGATGCTAAGACTAAGAGACTATCCTCTGCCCTAAATAAACCTAAAACATTAATTCTAGTGGGGATTTCCACTAAAAATAAACAGCAATAAAATGAAGAAAGAATGTGGCTTTCTTTAACTGTTAAGAAATTATAACTAAGTATTGCAGTCCAAATCATACAGACAAAAATACATTTTCCCAAGAAGAAAAAAAAATCTATGAACCGAAATAAGTATAGGTATTGTTCTCAGGAGTGTTGTGGCAAAGTTTCTGTTTATAATTGCAACCTTAGCAGTTGATGACTATCATCTTTTTATCTATAGTTTTTATAGCTATAAATTTTATAGATATAAAATGATAGATTTTTATCGTTTACTAACAGTTTAGATAATTAGATGGTCCAGTTCACTTTCTTAACCACATTTTATTTATAGCAATATCCATTCTAACACTATACAGGCCATATTAAAAGTATACAAACATTTTAAAAGCCAACTACATTTTTTCCTAGGCCAACTACATTTTTTCCTAAGTACAATATACATTAACACTTTTTTTCAATGGACAAAAGATTATAAAGATTCCATCTGTTCTATTTTTTATGGAAGAATATCAAACATACAGATAGCATCTTTCTCTATAGTCAGTTGTGTCTATCCACTTCAGTTTCACATTGAGATTTACCGAATGAAAATTCAACCATTGATTTGGAGATTTACACGTGCTTGTGCATGTATTTTCTAATTAAATCTTCCTACTTTGAAGGCAAAGTATTTACTCCCATATTGCTTAAAAGGAAAGTGAGGAATTGTGGTGGTTTGGGGCCCAGGGTAGGTGACCCCCAAATATGCCACAAGAGCAAAATTGATTATTTCAAATTAAAGTTACTTTAGAAATGGAAAATGCAAGAGTGACATTTTGACCCTTCTTTTAGTCTTCCTGAAAGTAGTAAATATATCTCCCAAGGTGCCCTCTTTATACCAGGAGTTGAAAGACATCCTTATCACCAGAAAAAGGGAATTTAGGGCTAAGAAGGTTATAGAAACAAACCTTGTTACTTCTTTACTAATTTCTACTTAAGTCCAAACTTTGCTTAAATCTCTTACTAAGTAAGCACCCAAAGCCTAATTTTCTTTGTCCTGTCAATTCTTTTGTTTAAAAAGTATAAAAGCTGTCTGTTTTGGCCACTCCTTAGGTCCCATTTCTATGAGACCTCTGTGGGTGCAAATTAAATTTGTTTCTTTTCCTTCTGCTAATCTATCTTGTGCCAATTTTATTACTAGCCTATCCACAAGAACTCAAGAAGGGTAGAGGGAGAAATTTCCCCCTCCATGATGGTTCCCAAGCCAGGCAGGAGGCTGGATGGACCCTGGACCAAGGCTGCTACAGCTGAGAATTTCTGCAACATCTGACAACTGCAAGCAGATATAAAATTTCTTAACACATCAACCTCCTGGATCTCTGCCTGCAGGACGTAGTGGAAGGAAAAGTGGAAAAAGTCCTTTTTCGCTTTTGCTTTATATTTAGAAAAGAAGGAGAAAATATTTGTGGAACTAATTCCTTATGACCCAGCAACTTTGATATTCAATTAATGAGTACTGTTGGTTTGTATTGATTCTTTTCTTCCAGAGACAGTAACTTTTTGTTTGTCTCTGTCTGTTGTGTTGTTTGTCCTAATAAGGAAGAACCATACAGCAGAACAGTGGCAAAGGCCCTTTGGAAGCCTGCTGTTTAAGCCACCCTCACAGATTGGTGTTAATGTCTCTCACCAGATCAACATTTATTTAGACAAATTTTGCTGTGGGCCCTCTATACAGAAACCAGATGAAGTTTTTCCTTCCACCTTATTCTATGTCTTGAAAGATTGGCTTTTTGTTCAGTGAGAATATTTTCTCTGGTCTTCAATATATGGAAGGTGCATTCACCATAATGCACCTAGTGAATCATCCCTAGACTGGAGTCAAGACATAAAATCACAAGTAGCGCTTTGTTCTGCTGTGCCAGATCTCACGGGAATTTGTCATAAGGGGTCCCAGTCCATAAGGGTCCTTTGTTATCTCAAACTTTGTCGCCTTGTTAGTGCTGAAAAAGTCCCGTTCCAACAGTGTCACATACCTGGTGTTATTGCTGATCTTGTTTGTGACACCAATTGTCTTGCTGTTCACACTGGGTACACTGTTCACTGAACCCATGGTAGGCAAGACGTGAGCTAAGGGGCTGGAAGAAAACGCAAGGAGCCACAGAAACTGCAGACACATTTATCTTCTCCTGGTTGGCACAGCCAGCCGTGGCAGCAGACATGACATAACATAACATAATCGCACACAACCCTTGAGGGCTTTTTCCAGGTGAAGCTTATATAGGCACACCACACAAAGTAGCCTGTGACCAAGGGAGTACCTCATGATGCACATGCGCAGTTCTATAAGTGAGCTCAACTGTTACATAACCGTGCCATCGTTGTTTGCAGAACATGGGGCAAGAGAGCCTGAGAGCCTGGACTGAGAGAGCCTGAATGACGCCTCTTGTTAATTTCCCCACACTTGGTCTGTGACTGGAGGCATGCATTTTCATGGAAAATGAAATGGGACACCATTTTCGCTACATTCTTACCTCCTGTAGCAGCAAAGGGCTTTGATTTTCTTTGGCTAACTCTGGAAGTGAACTTTCTGGGTCTAATGAGGGCAACATCTTCTCTTGCGGGTTACCGCTTGTGTCTTTGGTTAAGCCATAAAAAAAAACTTACTGGTTTGAGTTTTTGTTTGAAATTTTGTAAGATCTTACTTCTCAATGGCCAGACAATGGATCTAATCTATATTTAATAGGAAAGTTTTTTGAGGTGCTAATCATAAACAGCTGTCAAATTGGTACTGCTAGAGGAATAAAATTGAAGTGCAAAAAAGGATAATGGCTAGACATTAGACTTAAAATGTCAAACGTAAATTCCACTTCTAAATTGCCACATCTCCTCAATAATTCCCTAAGCTCTCTAACAAATAATTAGAAAATATATCTGTTAGAGGCCAATATTCAAGAGTTAATAATGACAGTTGTCTTTATCTTGAAATCTCTACAAAACTGGAATTATAGCTCTAAAAGCAAATCAAAACCCACCTATCTTTACCAATGTCAAGTTCTCAGCTATTTCTCTCCAAATGCTTGCAGATATTATAAAAGATCAGGGTATAGCAGCAAAATTGTACTAAAGAAGACATTTTTTGAATAATAATTATCCTAAGACTTATGCTGAGATAGAAATATACTCCAACTCTCAGGATAAAATTTATATTTTCATTCTCTGCACCTTTATTTGTAAATCTTATCATGTCTTTGAAATGTAAATACAGCCTGCATCACCTGAGACTGAGCCTGGATTAGATCAATTGGTAGAAACTAAAACAAACAAATGAACAAAAAAAAAAAAGAGAGAGAGAGAGAAAGAAAAACTTTTTTCCCCTTTCAGTTTTATTAAGATATAAATGACAGACAGCACTTTATAAAGTGTACTGCATAATGCTTTGACTTATATACATTAAGAAATGATTATTAGAGCAAGTTTAGTGAACATCCACATAGACGTAAAATTAAAGAAATAGAAGAATTTTTCTTTTGATGAGATATCTTAAGATTTAATATTTTAACAACTTTCATATATAACATATAGCAGTATTAATTGTATCTATTATAACACATTGAATCTTTAGTTCTTATATTTCTTATAATTGGAACTTTATACCTTTTTACTGTTTCTATCCAATTCACTCAGTCTCCAACACCCTCTTTCGGGTAACTGCAAATATGATCTTTTTCTATTAGCTTGTTTACTTTGAAGTACTATTAGCCTATAAAACAGCATGATAGTTCCTTTTATACAACATAGTAATTCAATATTTCTATACATTTCAAAACGATCACCATGATAAATCTCGTTACTCTCTGTGAATATACAAATATATTACATAATTATTGACCATATTCTCCCCACTACATTTCATACCTGAGACACACTTAGTTTTCAACTGGAAGTTTGTACCTCTTAATTTCCCTCCCACCTCACCTACCTTCTGGCAATCACGTCTGTTTTTTGTATCTATAGCTCTGTTTCTCTCTTGTTATTTTGATATTGTTTATTTGTTTTGGTTTTCTGATTCCACATATAAGTGAAATTATACAGTATTCTTTTTTCTCTGTCTGATACCCAGTAGGTCCATTTATGTTGTCCCAAATGATAAGAATTCATTCTTTTTTATAGGTGAGTAATATCTCATTGCATATTTGTCCACAAATTCTTTAACAATTCATCTATTGATGTGCACTTAGGTTGCTCCCTTATCTTGGCCATTGCAAGTAATGCTTCAATGAAGAAAGGGATGCATATATGTTTTCTTTTTTTTTTTAATTTTTTAATTGAAGGATAATTGCTTTACAGAATTTTGTTGTTTTCTGTCAAACCTGAACATAAATCAGCCATAGGTATACATATATCCTCTCCCTTTAGAACCTCACTCCCATCTCCCTCCGCATCCCACCCGTCTAGGTTGATACAGAGCCTGTTTGAGTTTATTAGTGTTTTTGTTTCCTTTGGATAGATACCCAGAAGTGGCATTGCTGGACTGTATGGAGTTCTGTTTTTAATTTGTTGAGGCTTATCTGTACTGTTTTTCATAGTGGCTGCATCAATTTATATCTCCATCAACAGTGTACAAGTGTTTTCTCTGCATCCTTGAAAACAATTACATTTTTTTATATAATGATAATTTTGACAACTGTGAGGTGATATATCATTGTGGTTTTGATTTGCATGTTCCTGATGATTAGTGATGTTGAACATCTCTTCATATGCCTGTTCGCTGTCTGCATGTATGGATTCAGTTCAGTTCAGTCACTCAGCCATGTCCAACTCTTTGCAACCCCAAGGCCCAGCACGCCAGGCCTCCCTTTACATCACAAACTCCCTGAGCTTATTCAAACTCATGTCTGTTGAATCAGTGATGTCATCCAACCATCTCATCCTCTGTCATCCCCTTCTCCTCCTAGCTTTAATCTTTCCAAGCATAGGGGTCTTTTCAAATGAGTCAGTTCTTCACATCAGATGGCCAAAGTATTGGAGTTTCAGTTTCAGTATCAGTCCTTCCAATGAACATTCATTCAATGTATGGATTAGTTCATTGAAATTAAAGAAAAAAAAAGAGAGAAATAATCTTTTTAAAACACAAACTTCTAAGACACTCTTGCCCAGGAATAAAGGTGGAGATTGATCAAGATAGTGAATTAGGAGAACATGGAACTCACCTCCCTCCACAAACACATAAAAAGTTCATCTACTTGTGAAGCAATCTTGACTTAAAATGAATTGGAAACTGGCAGATGGGTTGTAAGAAAGAGCCACATGAAACTGGGTAGGAAAGAAAAAGAAGCAATCAGGTCAAGACATATTCCCCCAGGAATATGGTGACTCAGAGGGAGAGAGAAAACACACAGGAGAAGATCTACCCTAGGAAGAGTGTCCTATGATGGACAAAAGAAACAGACCTGAAATTGTATCTGAGGAGTTTGGGGGAAGCCACTACTGGTGGTAACACAGGTGGCAAACCAGATGCAGCTCGGTCATCTGTCTATGGCATCTCACTGAAATGTGCATGAGACCCTCTTGCTTCAGCACTGCTCCTCTCTGAGTCAAAGGTACCAATGCTGGCAGATGGGAGAGCACACACTTAAAATGGACAGAGGGAAATTGGACCCAACCCCTCAGGGATTCTGCTCCAGAAACTTAGGATCCAACCCCACACCTGGGGTTGGATCGATACAGTGATGGCCAGTGAGCAGAGGGAAAGTCCTGGTTCAAGCCTGGCCCCAGCATGTGTATTTCAACCTGCTATAAAGGTGAGAGCTGTCAGAACACCCTGAGGAAAGATGTGACTTGTAATTATATCGAACCCAGCTCTTCCAACAAAGGCACTGGGCACACACAGACTGTACACAACTCTTTAAGGATACAATTTTAAAATCACAATAGGGAACTGGCTCACTTAATTCAAAGAGAGAAAATTCAAAGAGAGAAAATTTATCAAAAGAATATAGAGGTACTGCTTTCAACTGAAATAGTATGAAAAACAACTGCAAAAATAAATAATGATACAAATTATTCCAGAGGAATAATTCAAAGCATTAGTAATAGGAATGCTAATGAAATTAAGGAAAATAGGTGAACAAAATGACAATTATTTAAATTACAATAAGTTACCAAAAAATGGAATAAAGAACATCACATGTACCAACATTGGTATAATAGTGGTGACAGAGGAGAAAAAAAAAGGGAGGGAGGTTAAAATATATTTGATGAAATTATGGCTGAAAACTTCCCAAATCAGAAGAAGGAAACAGATAACCAGATACAGGAAACAGAGGGTCCCAAACAAAATGAGCTGAAACAGATACACACCAAGACACACCGTAATTAAAATAACAAAAGTTAAAGATAAAGAGACAATTCTAAAGACGGCAAGAAAAAACCAAAGAGTTGCATACAAGGGAATTTCTATATGGCTATAAGCTGATTTTTCTGCACGAACATTGCAGGCCAGAGGAGGGAAGCATGATCTATTTAAAGTGCTGAAAGGGGAAAAACAAAACATTCAAATTAGAATGTTATGCCTAGCAAGATTATTTTTAAAATTGAAGGAGAGATAAAGAACTTCTCATACAACCAAACTCTAAGATTCCATCAATACTGAAATATCCCTAAAAGGAATATTAAAAGGGTGTTCTTTAAGTGAAAAATGCTATCTCAAGAAGTATCTTTAGGAAAGGAAAAATCCCAGTAGTAATGGTAAATATATGGCAAATGTTGAGTATAAACCACTTAAGTAAGCTAAAATGAAGATAAAAAGTAAAAAAAAAATATATATAATAAAACCAAATATAACTACAATAAACAGTGAAGGAACAAACATCGAGATCTGAAACATGGCATCAGAAACATGAAATCTAGGGGAAGAGAGTAGAATGTGTAGATCTTTTAAAATATGATTGAGTTTAAGTGACTAACAGATTAAAACAAATAAACATAGACATAGACAACATGTATGAATGGCATTGGAACCATAAATTAGTCATTTTTTTTGTCAAATTAGTATGCCATTTTTTTCTTTTTGTCCAGCCACAAGAATTCAAGAGGGATAGAGGGGAAAATTTCCATTCTCTAACAAGATGATGTGATTCACCCATTGCTATTTACTCAATGAAGGCTTGAATCATTATTAAGACCTATACTCACATTCTAACTTCATTGCTGTTTTATACTATCTAAATTATAATGAGTCTTTGATAGCTAACTACACTAATCATTTTTTCCAGTTTTAGAATTTTCAAATCTTTGTTTCAATGCACTTATAAGAATTCTTTGAAAAGTTGAAGTAATTATAATGAAGAAAATTACAAAAAAGAAAACAATATATTAGTTTTGACAAATGATGAATGTAACTAGCTGAATCCTTTGGTTTGACTCATATCTTATCACATATAATATGTTTTATTGTAATAAAAAATTCCTTATTCTTTTCACCTATTCCTCATCCCGACAACATCTAGGCAACACCTCTTTTAAAGGTCATTTTAGAATTCTAAAATTATTTTCTCATAAGATTTTGAATCATATATCTGAACTCTAAATGTTTCTGATAGTATTTAAGCATTATTTTTGAACAACAGTTTAATTTGATTAAGTTATCTTAACAGCACATACACTTTATTAAGATTAATTTATGGACCATTGAATATTCAAGTGGTTTTTCAAAATAGTCTGAAGGACCTACAATAAGGAATCATTGAATTTTTGATTTTTTCTAATTATTTGCCAAAGAATGAAAGATAAAAAGAAAAAAAATTCATCAGATGGTTGGAATGAATAATTTTCTAGGTTTTATAAGAAGGAAAATTGAGAAAGATGATTTAAGTACAATGACGTGGTCTCATGATTAAGAATGGTAATACATTAGATAAAATATAAGCTATTATAACTTTCAGCTTCATGAGAAGGTTGAAAAGAGTAAATTGCTAATGTTTCCAGATGACAAAACTCAGTAACATTAGATGTGTGAAGATATAATTGCTTACCTGTAAAAATATGAAAATCAGTGTAGTTAATTCTAAAATTTATAAAGTCTAAATTCTAATTCTATATTGCTCAGTATTTCCTGTTAATGGAAATATGTATATAGTGAAGAAGGAAATAGAAATAAGAGGTACTTAATATGGAGAACATTTAATTAATATCTACAGAACACATATATCATTCACTAATTTAACAAATATTATTGAAAAACATGGGCAAAAACTGTTTTCAAGCCTATGGAAAATGCCTCTCTACATTAACTGAAACTAAACACTCTAAAATACATAACTTTTTATCTAGGAAATATCTAATAGAGACTATTCTTTCATTACCTGTACTTCATCCCCTAGGACCAAGACAGAACTTGTTTTTTTGTGTGTGAAGTGTCAATTCAGAACACTGTTGTTGACCAATCTGCCCTCTTTTGAAACAGAGGCTAACTTATTTATTCTAACTGGTGACCTCAACAAATTTAGTCAATAACCTTCCTGTTTTCCTCTCCAGCCTATTAATAATTTCCTCAGCAACACATTGGTAACTTACTCACATCTTGACCCCATTGTTATTCGGGTTAAAATTCAGTAGCATCTGGACCTCATTGTTCTTTGTGATCCCCATGTCATTTCTGCTTACCTCGGCAATAAATGGATCTACTCAGAATGACTATTTCTTATAAAACATATATCTTCCTTTCTTTCATCCCACAAATTTACTGAAATCAGTTTTAACATCATTGAACTCTTTATTTTTTAAGTCTATCAGTTAAATTTAACTACAAAAATCCTTATATTCCAACAATGTCTTGGTCTCTCATTTCATTTGTACCAACATAGGTACTTAGAATGCACTAAATCATAGAATTTCACAACACCTGTCTTGATAATCTTCAGGTATAGCACAAGCTCACTTCTCATTTCAAAGTCAAGCAGCAGTGCTTAAGGGCATGAAACTTCTAACCGTTTTAATCTGAAGTCAAAATTTAAATTTATCTTTTTCCCTTCCTAATTAAGGCTCAGTTCAGTTCAGTTCAGTCACTCAGTTGTGTCTGACTCTTTGCGACCCCATGAACCTCACAGGCCAGGCCTCCCTGTCCATCACCAACTCCCGGATTCACCCAAACCCATGTCTATTGAGTCAGTGATGCCATCTAACCACATAATCCTCTGTCATCTCCTTCTCCTCCTGCCCTCAATGTTTCTAAGTAACAGGGTCTTTTCAAATAAGTGAACTCTTCACATCAGGTGGCCAAAGTATTGGAGTTTCAGCTTCAACATCAGTTCTTCCAGTGAACACTCAGGACTGATCTCCTTTAGGATGAACTGGTTGGATCTCCTTGCAGTCCAAGGGACTCTCAAGAGTCTTCTCTGGCACCATAGTTCAAAAGCATCAATTTCTTCAGTGCTCAGCTTTCTTTATAGTCCAACTCTCACATTCATATGACTACTGGAAAAACCATAGCCTTGACTAGATGGACCTTGTTAACAAAGTAATGTTTCTGCTTTTTAATATGCTGTCTAAGTTGGTCATAACTTTCCTTCCAAGGAGTAAGCATCTTTAATTTCATGGCTGAAATCACCATCTACAGTGATTTTGGATCCCCCCCAAAATAAAGATAGCCCATGTTTCCACTGTGGCTGGAAACATCTATTTCTCCATCTATTCTCCATGAAGTGATGGGACTGGATGCCATGATCTTAGTTTTCTGAATGTTGAGCTTTATGCCAACTTTTTCACACTCCTCTTTCACTTTCATCAAGAGGCTCTTTAGTTCTTCACTTTGTGCCGTAAAAGTGGTCTCATCTGCGTATATGAGGTTATTAATATTTCTCCCGGCAATCTTGATTCCAGCTTGTGCTTCCTCCAGCCCAGCATTTCTCATGATGTATTCTGCATATAAGTTAAATAAGCAGGGTGACAATTTACAGCCTTGACATACTCCTTTTCCTATTTGGAACCAATGTGTTGATCCATGTCCAGTTTTAAATGTTGTTTCCTGACCTGCATACAGGTTTCTCAAGAGGCAGGTCAGGTGATCTGGTATTCCCATCTCCTTCAGAATTTTCCACAGTTTATTGTGATCCATGCAGTCAAAGGCTTTGGCATAGTCAATAAAGCAGAAATAGATGTTTTTCTGGAACTCTCTTGCTTTTTCCATGATCCAGCGGATGTTGGCAATTTGATCTCTGGTTCCTCTGCCTTTTCTAAAACCAGCTAAAACATCTGGAGGTTCACAGTTCACATAATGCTGAAGCCTGGCTTGGAGAATTTTGAGCATTACTTTAATAGCATGTGCCATGAGTGCAATTGTGTGGTAGTTTGAGCATTCTTTGACATTGCCTTTCTTTGGGATTGGAATGAAAACTAACCTTTTCCGGTCCTGTGGCCACTGCTGAGTTTTCCAAATGTTCTGACACATTGAGTGCAGCACTTTCACAGCATCATCTTTAGAATTTGAAATAGCTCAACTGGAATCCCATCACCTCCACTAGCTTTGTTCTTTGTGGTGCTTCCTAAGGCCCACTTGACTTCACGTTCCAGGACGTCTGGCTCTAGGTGACTGATCACACCATCGTGATGATCTGGCTCATGAAGATCTTTTTTGTACAGTTCTTCTGTGTATTCTTGTTACCTCTTCTTAACATCTTCTGCTTCTGTTAGGTCCATATCATTTCTGTCCTTTATTCAGCCCATCTTTGCATGAAATGTTCCCTTGGTATCTCTAATTTTCTTGAAGAGATCTCTAGTCTTTCCCATTATATTGTTTTCCTCTATTTCTTTGCACTGATTGCTGAGGAAGGCTTTCTTATCTCTCCTTGCTATTCTTTGGAACTCTGCATTCAGGTGCTTATATCTTTTCCTTTCTCCTTTGCTTTTCACTTCTCTTCTTTTCATAGCTATTTGTAAGGCCTCCTCAGACAGCCATTTTGCCTTTTTGCATTTCTTTTTCTTGGGGGTGGTCTTGATCCCTGTCTCCTGTGCAATGTCACAAACCTCCATCCATAGTTCATCAGGCACTCTGTCTATCAGATCTTGTCCCTTAAATGTATTTCTCACTTCCACTGTATAATCATAAGGGATTTGATTTAGGTCATACCTGAATGGTCTAGTTATTTTCCCCACTTTCTTCAATTTCAGTCCGAATGTGGCAATAAGAAGTTCATGATCTGAGCCACAGTCAGCTCCTGGTCTTGTTTTTGCTGTCTGTATAGAGCTTCTCTATCTTTGGGTGCAATAAATAGAGTCAATCTGATTTTAGTTTTAGCCATCCTGTGATGTCCGTGTGTAGAGTCTTCTCTTGTGTTGTTGGAAGAGGATGTTTGCTATGACCAGTGTGTTCTCTTAGCAAAACTCTATGAGCCTTTGCCTTGCTTCATTCTGTTTTCCAAGGCCAAATTTGCCTGCTACTCCAGATGTTTCTTGACTTCCTGTGTTTGCATTCCAGTTCCCTATAATGAAAAGGACATCTTTTTTGGGTGTTAGTTCTAAAAGGCCTTGTAGATCTTCATAGAACCATTCAACTTCAGTTTCTTCAGCAATACTGGTCAAGGAATAGACTTGGATTACCGTGATATTGAATGGCTTGCCTTGGAAATGAACAGAGATCATTCTGTCATTTTTGAGATTGCATTCAAGTACTGCATTTCAGACTCTTTTGTTGACTATGATGGCTATTTCATTTCTTCTAAGGGATTCCTGCCCACAGTAGTAAATATAATTGTCATCTGAGTTAAATTCACCCATTCCAGTCCATTTTAGTTCACTGATTTCTAAAATGTCAACTTTCACTCTTGCCCTCTCCTGTTTGACCACTTCCAATTTTCCTTGATTCATGGACCTAACATTCCAGCTTCCTATGAAATATTGCTCTTTACAGAATCAGACCTTGCTTCTATTGCCAGTCACATCCACAACTGGGTTTTGCTTTATTTTGGCTCCATCCCTCCATTCTTTCTGGAGTTATTTCTCCACTGATCTCCTGTAGCATATTGGGCACCTGCCGACCTGGGGAGTTCATCTTTCAGTGTCCTACATTTTTGACTTTTCATACTGTTTCTGGGGCTCTCAAGGCAAGAATACTGAAATGGTTTGCCATTCCCTTCTCCAGTGGACCACATTCTGTCAGACCTTTCCACCACTGCTTTTCCGTCTTGAGCACACGTCTTCCCACATGACATGGCTTAATTTCACTGAGTTAGACAAGGCTGTGGTCCATGTGATCAGATTGGCTAGTTGTCTGTGACTGTGGTTCCAGTCTGCCTGCCCTCTGATGCCCTCTCTCAGAGGCCTATCATCTTCCTTGGGTTTCTCTTATCTTGAATATGGGGTATCTCTTCATGGCTGCTCCAGCAAAGCACAGCCACTGCTCCTGACCTTAGACATGGGGTAGAGAGGAGCTACCCCACATCCGAGGTCAGGAGCAGTGGCCAAGAGGAGTTACCCCATGTCCAATGTCAGGATCCATGGCCAAGAGGAGATACCCCACGTCAAGGTAGTTAATGCTCAGAAGGCTCTTAGTTCCTCTTTTGCAAAAAAGCATTAGTTAAATACAAGTAATTGAACAAGGAGATTGAATTATTCAGATTATATATTGTTTGACAAATGGCTAAAGTTTGGGCAAGGTGCAATGAGACAATGGATGACATGGACAAAAGTAAATAGTTTACCTATCACAATCTTTCTCTTTCCCTATAAAACTTCCAATTGATATTTAACCCTCTAATTGCAGATATATTTCTATTATTTATCATTAGAAAAAATCCAAACAGCATTAGATAAAGTCTATCTGAACTATCAGATACTAGGCCACAAAGACTGTGTTGAATTGAATGACATCTTAGATTCAGTAAAATATCATAGTTTTGTAAAAGTCAATACAATGATTATACTTGTAATTTGGAGAAGGAAATGGCAACCCACTCCAGTACTCTTGCATGGAAAATCCCATGGATGGAGGAGCCTGCTAGGCTACAGTCCATGGGGTCGCTAAGAGTTGGACACGACTAAGCGACTTCACTTTCACTTTTCACTTTCATGCATTGGAGAAGGAAATGACAACCCACATCAGTATTCTTTCCTGGAGAATCCCAGGGACAGAGGAGCCTGGTGGGCTGCTGTCTATGGGGTCGCACAGAGTCGGACACGACTGAAGTGACTTAGCAGCAGCAGCAGCAGCATACCTGTAATAGTTTCCTAACATCATTCCTAATATTAGTTTCAAATTACTGTGAACTTCGAGTAAGGCAGATTTACACTTTTAGAGTTACGGAAGTCAGACTTTTGGAATAGGTGTCCCTGGACTAAAATCAAGACATTAGCAAGGCTGCGTTCTTTTATTAGAGGTGCTGGGGGGAATGCACTTCTTGCCTCATCTCTTAGAGGCTGCCCAGATTTCTTGGCTCCTGGCCCTCTTCCTTCCTCTTCAGAGTCTGTAATGTGTGACTGAATCTTTCTTTCATGACATCACTTCAACACTGACTCTTCTATCTTCCTCTGCCATGGTTTAAATGCACTGAATGCATGAAGCCCACCTGGATAATTCGGGAGAATTTCTCTACCTTAAAGTCAACTGATTTAATTCTATTTGCCACCTTAATTCTTCCATACCATGTAACATAATATGTGTATATGTTCTAGGGACTATCTTTAGGAAGAATATCCAGTTTGCCTATCACAACACTCAAATTGGAAAAAAGCTAGAATAAGAAAGAGCTGACTTGCACTGATTGAATATAAGTGCAAAATAACAATTTTTATTGTTTCAAATTAATTAATTATAGAACTACCTTACATATATAATATTGTGAGTGTTATACATCATGAAAACTAAGGATAGACAAAATTTATCAATATAATTCTCCACCATTAAAATATATCAAATACATGGAAATTTAAATTAATTCAATCAATACATTCAGTAAAATGTAGCATTAATTCATGATTTAAATGAGGACACAATGCTTTCTTATCACAACTACTACGTCATGCACCCTAATTTTAAAGGTGGTACAATGAGAAAACACAGAAAGAACTCAGAACTGATCAAATTCATTACTTAGGTAAATTCCCTTCTTTTTCTTTCTAAGTGACACTAAAAGTTGGCAATAAAATTCTTCATGCAATAAAATATACTCAAATAAATAAAATATTATTAGATAGGAAATACTGCTATTTTAATTATGTCAGTAATTGCTAATTTTTCTAAAAATATTCAGTACAATCTTAAAAACTATGAAAACAAGAAATTTCATGAAAAATTCAAAGTGATCCTGAAATCCACATGAAAGAGAGTTCTTAAATGAGCTAAGTTAATTTTAAAGAAGAATATATTGAGACTGTGTACCTTATCAATAGCAATACTAATGATAACATGCAATACTAATAATATTTGACATTGTCACAGTGATAGACAAGTAGATCAGTGGAATAGAATTGTGAAAAAAAGAACAGATCCACATAAGTATGGAAATTATATATGACAGGGGTGATGCTATAAATCATTGTGGAAGGGAAGCATAAATATAAGGTGCTCCAGAAAGCATCATACTTATGATTGAAATGTTCACTAAAATTAAGAATGAGATAAGATGCCTGCTAAAAGAGATTTTATTTAAATATCTACCACAGGACTGAGCCACTGAACTGAACTGAACTGACAAGATTTAAGAAAAGTAAATAAAGGATAAAGATAAAGTGAAACAGAAGAATGAATCTCATTTAACAGCAAATTATATGATTTGTTGTACAAATATCTTGAAAGTATGTGAGTGAATTTTTAGAATGAGTAATAAAATTCAGCAAATTTGCTGCTTATCAACATACAACAAAATTTTAATACTAATAAAAGTATTATATGGCACCTTGGAATAAATATGATAATAAATGTGCCAGACTTACATGGAAAGTTATTAAACTTTATTAAAAGATTTTAAAAGATAAAGCTCATAGAAATATTTACTGTGTCAATGTTTGAGAAGTCTCAATATGATAAAGATATTATCTCCAAGTTTTAATGTAATTTCAATCACAACCTATGGAAAGTTTTCATGCAAATTGATAAGCTAATTCTACAATGTGTGGTAAATGCCATAGGGCAGAATGAGTTTTTGTTTGAAGAGAAAAATGAGTTAAGGACACATGCCCTCTCAGATATCAGAAATCTTACAAAAGTAATTTAATAAAGACTGTGATGTTATTTTAAGCAATTATACTTTAGAAGTATTTTGGAAAATAGTGAGGTAGATAAATATATACATGAAATATACATATATGGATTTTTATTATTATTTCATTTAAAATAACAAGAAATGGAAAATATCTAAATTGATGTCTGATTTAATGAAAATGATTATGTGATATACAGAGAGGTCATAAAATCAAGATTTAGAAGGCAAGTTTTAATCTTAGATATTAGCCATTTATATTGTTTCATGAAAATATTAGTCTTACTGGATGATCCTGTTTTGTTTTTGAAATATTAAATGAGTGCACATCTCTCTATATAGCTGTTAACTATGCATATAAATGGCATATAAACCAGACATGTACCTGTTTTTATTTCTGTGTGGTGGGACTGAGGTACTGTATGGGCTTTGACAGTATTAGTTTGTAATGATTCTTTAAGGTGTAGACTTTTGAATATAGTTTAATGAAAATTCTATTATTTTGATAAAAGATTGAGTGTCATGGAAAAATGTTCACACTTTAAAGCTTTTGAAATACTTCAAAACAATACAAAGCTTATCATTTGAAATTTAAATAAAAGCAAGATTTAAATATATATATAAGTATTTAAGTTTATGTGAGTAAATATTTAATTTTTATTTACACATTAAAAAAATTCTCATTATTACCATAAATCATATTCCAGCAACTTTGCTCAAGAATATCTGTTGACTGCTTGACTAGGTGAGCAGGGTGCATTTGTTCCCAGTGGGTACGTCATTCAGGTATCTATTGTACGGTTAGTTTCTGAGAGGAGAGGCAAAATGCAGAAAGGAGCAAAGGCAAGAGAATGATCAAATTAGAAATGCCTAATAAACGCTATCACATAATTATGAAATCTTCCTTTTACAACAATGAAGAAGAAAAAGCAGTTACATATAGACTGGCTTGACCCCAAGAAATTTTATTTGTACTTGCAGCTATGAATATCTTAAATCTTAATCACCCTCGCAATGTAGTCTCTCAGGCTGCCTTTGTTAACACTTTAATGCTGATACATTTTCATAGTTGAAAAATAAATTTAAAACCATGTAAAATGCATCCATTTCTTTTGGGCATAATAAAGAGAACTCATGAAAGCTGAGTCGTATTTCTCCATTTTGCGATCTCTGACCAGTTTTACCTAATGATAGCTCAAGCTTACGCTGGAGACTGTAACAGGATTTCCAGAGAAACTCTTGTTTTCCTCTTCGTAGAGGAATATAATGTGGACTGGACTTAGATGAATAATTAGATTTCAAGGGAAAATCTTGACAATATTTCAAGGTGTTCTACATCACATGCCATAAATCCTTTCTCAATATTGAAAGGGAAGATTTTCCAGACCAGTTTTTTCTACTTGGAATCATCCTATGTAAGTTTAGAGAAAGAGGTATGGCTAACTGGAAAAACAAAAAGCAAATAAAAAATTCTTAAAAAGTTAAGTCTCTTGTTTACAATGAAAACCCTAAAGAATCCAAATCCTTAAAAATATACAGCTGCATTGCTTATCACCATCATACAGGCATGAGTCTTTCAACTCATTTTCCAAGACTATTGATTTATTTTCTGCCACCAGCTTTAGGAGATTCGTACATTATACTCTTCAGCATCTGCCAGGTTTTCTGATGATCATTACAGTCCTTCTAAAACCACAGCTTAATTATGTCCCTGTGCTGCAGCCATAGTAGTTCAAAGTCATCTAATGTTCTACACATATCATTTAGTTTTGCAGCACTTGGAGGTTATAAAAATATTCATGGTCACTGCATCCTTTTAAAATTATTTTCAAGGTTCTTCTTTGAAGACAAAACAAAACACAGAAATGTCCTCTTCCTTATCCTTCCCAAATTTGTGTAATATGATTAAATTCCTTTTGCTATAAATCATAAATTTTACCTGGCAATCCACATACGTAGACTATATCCTTGGAAGAAGGAGGGGAACATAAATGACAGAAATATCTCAATTTTAAAAATTAATTTAATTCTCATTTCAATACTAATAAGAGGGTAACAGACAGAAAGGCCAGGGGTCTCCAAACAGAGGAAATAGGCTGCAAGTGTCAGACATTTTTTTTTATTTCTCCCTTAAGCAGAAGGAAACAAATTACAAGTGTCAGATATTTTTCTCTTAAAATTCTGTGTTGTCATGATGACACCTGGTTCCAACTGAACTTAACTTTTCTCAAACTTTGAGCTAACCAATGCATTTTTCTTATGGAAATGTTTTTCTTAAGTTATGTTAATGAAACTATGTATTTGCTTTGGAATTTGGTTTTCTTCAAAATGGTTCCATCTAAGACTAACATTTTTTCTTTTCATAAATCTTGGGTTGATAATAGCTCAACAAACCAGTAATCATATCAATTGTTTTATGACTGGGGGATGACACACCTCCTCATGCCATCCTATCTCAAAAATGCATATTGTGGAAGAGGGGCTTGGTGAAACTCCATCAGTCTTGAGGTGTCTCTCTTATCTGATTAATAGCTTTCAACAAACATAAAACATCAGACTAAAGACTAGCAGAGGGGGCACTCCTTCTACCCCCTTCTGATGTCTGTGTCAGAAGCTTTCTCTATCTTTTTTATACTTTAATAAAATTTTATTACACAAAAGCTCTGAGCAATCAAGCCTCGTCACTCGTCACTGGATTGAATTCCTCTCCTCCGGAGACCAAGAATCCTGGCGTCTTTCACTTCTCAACAACAACTTTCACTAATCAATCTAAATACTAGTATTATCAAACTAATACTATGACATATGCAATAACATTCGTATTTCATAAACAAGAAAACTGAGGCTTAGACTCAATAAATTGACCAAGTTGGCAAATGGCAGAGCTAAAACTCAAAACTTTTTCATAATTATGAATTGATGATTATAATCATTAAGTGAAATAATGGATATTTGGTGTCAACAGCTTTAATCAAGAGTGCTTGGCATCGAGCTAGGTGGACTCACCTCTCAGTCTTTTCCCAGCAGGGAGTGTAACTCATAATGTTCTTAATGCACAGGGTCATAAGGGGCTGTATCAGCATGGGTGGATGACAAACTCACCCCAACTCAGATACACAAGGCTTCCAGTATTCTTCCAGGACCCTCTTCTGGAACACAGCCCAAAGTATATCCAGCAACCCTGATCTCAGCACAATGCCAGCCCTGGGGACTAAATGTTCTACTTTGCTAAATCTCTGCTCTTGGTTTCTTCAATAAAGTCCATCTCTTTTTCATCAGTTCTTTCTGTGAGTTATGATTTTTGGCTTCAGTCCAAGCGCATAGCATGTAGAGAATTTGGTGAATGCTTGATGAATATTGGAAGTCAGGGTAACTTTTTAAAAATTGTTAATATTGTCAAAGGCTTTGGCATAGTCAATAAAGCAGAAATAGATGTCTTTCTGGAACTCTCTTGCTTTTTCGATGATCCAGCAGATGTTGGCAATTTGGTCTCTGGTTCCTCTGCCTTTTCTAAAACCAGCTTGAACATCTGGAAGTTCACATTCACGTATTGCTGAAGCCTGGCTTGGAGAATTTTGAGCATTACTTTACTAGGATGTGAGATGAGTGCAATTGTGCGGTAGTTTGAGCATTCTTTGTCATTGCCTTTCTTTGGGATTGAAATGAAAACTGACCTTTTCCAGTCCTGTGGCCACTGCTGAGTTTCCCAAAAGATGCTTACTCCTTGGAAGAAAAGTTATGACCAACCTAGATAGCATATTGAAAAGCAGAGACATTACTTTGCCAACAAAGTTCGTCTAGTCAGGGCTATGGCTTTTCCTGTGGTCATGTATGGATGTGAGAGTTGGACTGTGAATAAAGCTGAGCACCAAAGAATTGATGCTTTTAAACTGTGGTGTTGGAGAAGACTCTTGAGTCCCTTGGACTGCAAGGAGATCCAACCAGTCCATTCTGAAGGAGATCAGCCCTGGGATTTCTTTGGAAGGAACAATGCTAAAGCTGAAACTCCAGTACTTTTGGCCACCTCATGTGAAGAGTTGACTCATTGGAAAAGACTCTGATGCTGGGAGGGATTGGGGGCAGGAGGAGAAGGGGAATGACAGAGGATGTGATGGCTGGATGGCATCACTGACTCGATGGATGTGAGTCTGAGTGAACTCCGGGAGTTGATGATGGACAGGGAGGCCTGGCGTGCCTTCATGGGGTTGCAAAGAGTCGGACATGACTGAGCGACTGAACTGAACTGAATATTGTCAAAATGAATTATTAACTGGTATTTTTTAATCTCTGTTTTACCTTTGCTATGATTCTAAGTATTTTCTTGAACTCTTTTCTATGCTGAGAAAGTCTTTCTTACCTCTCTCTCTCCCCAGAAAATTCTTACAACATTATTAAAACCCAGCTGAAATTTCCTCTCTAACTTCCCCCCTGGTGAATTTAAATACCTACTTTTCTGTGTAACTATTGTATGCCCTACCTGGTAATATCTCACAATGTTCTATGTAAATACAATGACTCCTCTAGGCTGTGAGTGCCCTCTGGTAGAAGTATGTAGACTTTCTTGATTAAAAGTAGAAAGGTAGCCTCTAACCAATATAACGCAATTTTTTTTCTTTTAACCCTTTAGTAATTTTATTTAAATCTTCATTTAATTGGAATTGTTAATCCTATATGTTACATACAGGAAATCAAAGCATTTATGGAAAAACTCATTGATGTGTGAAACTTTTCTTCTCAATGTTTTGAATTGTCCTTAAATATAGTGTTTTGTAGTTACTTTAAAGGTTCCTCGTGAAATTCTTTTTAGCGATCTTTTAGAATGAATGTATTTTCTCTAAAAATACAAAAGTCAAGTTACTTTCTCTAGACTGGTAGCATTTGGAATAATAAATACGGAATGTTTAACTCTGGGTATACATTATGCTCTTTGCCATGGCTCTGGCATAGTATGTGTTATCATATTAATTTTCTTCAAATCCACTCATATTCCAGTACTATCTGAAATATATTTCACCTCTTTGGAAGAACAAAAATTTATTTTTAACTTATGGAAATAGGTAGGATAGCATTTGCCTTTTCATTATTTGAATAAGCATTATTATTTTGAGCAAATACTGGAGGTTGTCAAATAAAAAGTAAGAAAATAAAAACAGTGGGTGATCACTGAGTACATATGCATAAGATAAACAGATGATAGACAAAGTGATTCAGGTTTTGATATTTCAAATATCATGATCATAATTATCACTGGAACATGATTTTTTGAAATGGTGAAAGATTCTTGTTAAATTTTTCAAAAAATGAAGTGCAGTATTCCCTAGATTTACAGGCAGCTGAGGCTCCCCTGGTAGCTCAGCTGGTAAAGAATCCATCTGCAATGCAGGAGACCCCAGTTCGATTCCTGGATCCAGAAGATCCCCTGGAGAAGGGATATTCATTGACTTCCCTGGTGACTCAGATGGTACAGAATCTGCTTGCAATGCAGCAAACCTGGATTTGATCCCTGGGTTGGGAAAATTCCCTGGAGGAGGGCATGGCAACCCACTCCAGTACTCTTTTCTGGAGAATCCCCATGCACAGAGTAGCCTGGTGGGCTAGAGTCCATGGGATTGCAAAGAGCTAGACATGACTGAGTGACTAAGCACAGCACAGCATAGGCAGTTGCCTTTCTGAAAATTCATTGTATATTAAAACAATTCCAAAAATATTAATTGTATATACAACAGAGTTAGATTACATATGTACTTTTTAGAGAATTTTTAAAAGACATTTCTTCCTTTTGGATACAGCCCTGAGCCAGGACACATTGATTGGCTGGACTAAGGCCTTACATGGCCTTATAGCCAGGAATCCTTGTGCAGTGGACAAACACTGCAGAGGCTTTTGTGTTTATTGTAAACAGACTTTTCACTTACATCAAGACATTTTAAAGTTTTCCATTGCTGCTGTTGTTCAGTTGCTAAATTGTGTCTAATTCTTTGTGACTCTGTTACCTGCATCATGCCAGGCTTCCCTGTTCTTCACTATCTCCCAGAGATAGTAAAGTCTTTCCATTGGTTGAAGGATTTTTCATTATTTATAATTTGCCATAGAAGAGAAATTTTTTTTTATAATTCTGGAATTTTCTGTTCACTGCAGGGTTACTTGCATCACTGTTCACTGCACATTTAACTTCAATAGCCCCTCTCATTGCCAATTAAAACATACACAGATCTCTAAAACGTTCTATATGGTGGTAACACACCCATTAAGAACCACCAGTTTAACCCTCACTTCTCTGGGAGATCTCTTGGTAGTGAGGTCTTTAAATATGAGAAACAATGTCATTAAGTGTCACACCTTGGACTTGTCTTGCTCTCACTTGAACTTCACAACATCCTAGGCAATTGGAAGAAGGGATGTTATTACTAACCTAAAAATGAGAATGACTTAGTTAATATCATGTGAGCAGAGAGTTTCAGAGCCCTGATAAGATCCCTATTATCCTGAAAGGAACTTAGGTCTTATAGTGTTTCCTTATACAGTATCCTTTTAGGCATAAACTACTCAGATCTAAACACCTTAGCCAAGGACCCTACTCAGTTCCTGGCTGTCCAGACTCACTATACTAAGGAATGTTTTTAATTCAACTGTTATCTTGCTTTAAGATTTGTTTATGTGTTTTAATATAATCACCTAGCTTGCTTGTTTATAACCTGATATTCCCAATTATTGATAATTGTTAGTACAGTAAACCAGTGCAGTGAAAACTGTTCTTATTTTTGTATTTCAAAGAAAAGGCAGCTGTGGCTGTTGCTGTGTATTTTGGCTGGTGGCAAGTGAGAACGCTAATGGTTTGATTCAGTTAGTATAAGATTTATGATCACATCCTTGTTTTCATTTCGCACTCCCCTTATGCCAAATATTACTTTAAAATGTTTTCTCCCCCATATTTGGATTGGTTTATTGCTTACTCACTATCCAGCAAGAATTAATTAATGTAATCATTTTTCATTCACTCAACAGCTTTTTTTTTTAAATTGCACTCTTCCTAGAGAAATAAGGATACACACATAGTTCTGAAGACACAGTCCCACCCCACAAGGAAAGTGTGGTCTTGAAGAGAAGATGAAAGAATAAACAATAACTTGCACAGAGTGGGCACTTAAACTAGTTTGAAAAGTTTCAAAAACTCTTCTAGGAGGAAATGACATCTACTGAGATCATAAGAATGAATTGGATTATTCTGATGAAGAAGGAATTATGATGGATTTATTCAAAAAGAAAAATTATTTGCAAAGATGCAGAATATGCATCTGATGGATTCCAGAAAGTTCAGCAGAACTGAAGGGGAAAAGGCTGAGAGATGAAGCTAGGGCAATAAAGTGTATTCATCATGACTTGTTTAATGTGGTATGTCAAAAAGCACATTGGGATTTGTTCGTAAGCTATGGTGACATGAATATGAAGCAGTTAGATTTTTGTTTCATAAATCTCAGTTTGGCTGGATAGTGGAGATTGTAATGTGGAAGCTTGGGTTGGAAAGACATGATATTAATAATTATACTACAAAAATAATACAAATAAGAAATGAGAGCAGCCCAATTTGCAAGAGCCTTAGCAGATGTTAAGAAGAGAGAACCAACAGGATATGGTGTTTGACTAGATGAAGGTTTTGTTGTGCTTAAGGGAGAGGGAAGGATGGAAAGAAGGAAGGACGAAAAGCAGATTTTTTATATAACCAGAAAGATCGAGAGGAATGTCTTTCCCTGATGTAGGAAATCCAGGCAACGTTGAGAAGAATTGTTGTCAGTTCAGTTCAGTCTCTCAATCATGTCTAACTCTTTATGGCCCCACGAACTGTAGCACATCAGGCTTCTCTGTCCATCATGAGCTCCCAAAACTTGCTCAAACTCATGTCCAAATTGGTGATGCCATCCAATTATCTCATCAACTGTTGTCCACTTCTCCTCCTGCCTTCAGTCTTTCCCAGCATCAGGGTCCTTTCCAATGAGTCAGTTCTTCCCATCAGGTGGCCAAAATATTGGAGTTTTAGCTTCAGCACCAGTCCTTCCCATGAATATTCAGGACTGATCTCCTTTAGCAAGGACTGGTAGGATCTCCTTGCAGGCCAAGGGACTCTCAAGAGTCTTCTCCCAACACCAGAGTTCAAAAGCATCAATTCTTTGGTTCTCAGCCTTTCTTTATAGTCCAACTCTCACATCCATACACGACTACTGGAAAAACCATAACTTTGACTAGATGGACATTTGTTGGCAAAGTAATGTCTCTGCTTTTTAATACGCTGTCTAGGTTTGTCATGGCTTTTCGTCAAAAAAGCAAGTGTCTTTTAATTTCATGGCTGCAGTCATCATCTGCAGTGATTTTAGAGTCCAAAATAATAGAGCCTCTCACTGTTTCCATTGTTGCCCCATCTATTTTCCATAAAATGATGGGACTGGATGCCATGATTTTAGTTTTCTGAATGTTGAGTTTTAACCCAACTTTTTCACTCTCCTCTTTCACTGTCATCAAGCAGCTTTTTAGTTCTTCTTAGCTTTCTGTCATAAGAGTGGTGTCATCTGTGTATCTAAGGTTATTGATATTTCTCCCGGCAATCTCGATTCCAGCTTGTGCTTCATCTAGCCCAGCATGTAGTATGATATACTCTGCATATAAGTTAAGTAAGCAGGGTGACAGTATACAGTCTTGACATACTTCTTTCCCTATTTGGAACCAGTCTGTTTTTCCAAGGCCAGTTCTAACTCTTGCTTCTTGACCTGCATACAGATTTCTCAGGTGGCAGGTAAGGTGATCTGCTATTTACATTCTTTTAAGAATTTTCCACAGTTTGTCGTGATCTACACAATCAAAGGATTTGGTGTAGTCAATAATGCATAAATAGGTATTTTTCTGGAATTCTCTTGCTTTTTTGATGATGCAATGGATGTTGGCAATTTGATCTCTGGTTCCTCCACCTTTTCTAAATCCAGTTTGAACATCTGAAGGTTCTTAGTTCACATACTGTTGAAACCTGGCTTGGAGAATTTTGAGCATTACTTTACTAGCATGTGAGATGACTGTAATTATGAGGTAGTTTGAACACTCTTTGGCATTGCCTTTCTTTGGGATTGGAATGAAAACTGACCCTTTCCATTCCTGTGGCCACTGTTGAGTTTTCCAAATTTGCTGGCATTTTCAGTGCAGCACTTTCATAGCATCATCTTTTAGGATTTGAAATAGCTCAACTGGAATTCCATCACCTCCACTAGCTTTGTTCATAGTGATGCTTCCTAAGGACCACTTGATTTCGCATTCCAGGATGTCTGGTTCTAGGTAAGTGATCACATCACTATGGACAAGGCTTCATGACCTTGTACCAGGGGCAGTGATCAAGACCATTCTGAAGAAAAAGAAATGCAAAAAGGCAAAATGGCTGTCTGAGGAGGCCTTACAAATCACTGAGAAAAGAAGAGAAGCCAAAGGCAAAGGAGAAGAGGAAAGATATATCCCATTTGAATGCAGAGTTCCAAAGAATAACACATATATATATAAGAAAGCCTTCCTCAGTGATCAGTGCAAAGAATTGTGGTGAATTCGTATAAATTGAGTCTGAGGTGCCTATGGGCTTCACCTTGGAGATATACAGTAAGCAATTGGATGTAGGGATGTGGGGCCCCAGCAAGAGGTCCTGAATAGAGATGTGCTTTTGAGGGTGTTGTTTCTTTACATTAGGGTGTAAACAATTTAGTCTTAGCTCACAAACTCATAGTTAAGAATATAGAGTTGAAACTTGAATGCCTTTTGAATCCACACTTTCTAATTTTATGACCTTGCACAAATTGCTTAACTTTTATGTGTTTTAGTTTTCTCATCTGTAAAACATTTGTTATCATAATATCTACCTGAATGTTATTTTGAGTTATTACTTATAATACATTTAATAATACCTGACCTTTAATATCCCATGGATCGAGAAGCCTGGAAGGCTACAGTCCATGGGATCACAAAAGAGTTGGACATGACTTAGTGACTAAGCAACAACAATGACTTATAATCATGACTAAAAATATTACTTATGTACAAGAAATGTAGCTTTGTGTTTCTATAACTACTCTGGTTTACTGACATCTACCTAGTACCTAGAATAGTGTCTGGCACATAAGAGGAGTTAATAAATAATTGTTGAAGAATAAATGAGCTACATTCTAGTATGAAATTCTACTGTGGAAATGGGGTAAAATCTTCATCTCCATCACACTTCCCTCCAGTTTCTTTGAAGATATATCTGAATTCCTTGCTGTGTATAGTGTGTGCATATGTGCTAAAGTCATTCCAGTCATATTCGACTCTTTGCAACCCTATGACTCCTCTGTTCATGGAATTCTCCAGGCAAGAATACTGGAATGGGTTGCCATGTTTTCATCCAGTGGATCTTCCTGACCCAGGTGTCAAATCTGCCTGGGTTGGTTCTTTACCACTGGTGCCACCTGGGAAGCCCAGTGAGTATTGTACTGGGGCAACAAAGCAAAGGTGGATACAAGATGAAACTAGTCCTCAAAAAAATGTGCCAGAAGCAATGCACTGCCAGGTCTAGCTAGCTTCCTTTTGCCCTTTATTCTACTTGGTTGCCATGAGGCATAGCTAGTTCTCACTCATACTTACTCATTTGTTTATAATGCAGTAAAAAAAAAAAAATGACTGCCTTGTGCAGTTTGCAGGACCTTAGTACCCTGACCAGGGATAGGATCCATGCCACCTGAAATGGAAGCCCAGAGTTTTAACCACTGGATAGCCAGGGAAGTCCTTTTTGTTGTTCAGTCATGTCCAGCTCTTCATGATCCCACAGAATGCAGCACATCAGGCTTCCCTGTCGCTCTGCAGTAAATATTAACTGTGCATCTATAATGTGATTGGCATGTTCTGCAACTGGAGAAATACAGGAAAGAGAAAGTGCCTGTCCTTGTGGAATCTACATTCACATTCTCTCTTCTGTTTACATGGCCAATTTAGATTCAAACACTCCATCTAGTACCACTTTTCTGTGGTGTGGGGTACTCTTGGCTGCTACTGGAACATTCTGACATAGAGGAATCTTTGCAGAATTTGTCCATGGACCTTCTGACTGGGGGAATCAGGCAGACTTTTTCTCTTTTTGGATTTTACCACTGCCTTTGGTCTCATGTAGGATTCTCTGCTCTTTCACTTACCTTTCTTTTCCTCACTTTATCTGAGAAGACATTTTTTGTCGAAGTTGGATAGAAGCACTAGTCTCTTCCCACTTGTTCTTCCAGATGTTTCTGTATATACTGAAAATACTAAGTTTCCTGAAGCTCTTGAAACAGAAAAAGCAAAGGCTCGCAGGCATTTCTGTGGCCTGCCTACCATGTCTCTTTCTAGAGTAAACACACTCAAGGCCACTCTCTTCCTGGAAGGACATGGGAAGAAAAGAAGCATACACATTCATTGCTTTATGCTTCAGAACATTATCCTGTATCAGTATAGATATCAGTATAGATAGCAACTTGAAGTATGAATGTAGATGAGATTATTACTTCATTAGAAATCAAGTTCAGGTTTACTAAACCTCTAATGGAATTGACTTAATTGTATCTTTTTTCCTTAAAGACTTGTTTTCTATATGATTTGTTTTCTTTTTGTGTCAAATGTCAATATTTCACCACTGTGATTTTCACTTATATATTTTGCCACTCATCTTTGTTCCCTCTTAGGAGTTTTACTAGCTGCAGGAGAATCCTGGAATGAGAAACTCCTAGGTGCTGCAGGTGCCAGGGTCCTCATATCTCAGATTCTGTCCTAACGAGTCTGGCTCCCTGCCACCTATCAGGGCATTCCAGGCCTCCTCAATAACATCTCCTCACTCAGATTCACTTTGTGGTGGTGCCTCACCTCAGGGTGTGAGATGTGACAGAGCGAGCACTGGCCCAAAGGCTGTGCGGCACCATCGAAACCGGGGAGTGGACTGTTCATGTACAGGTTGGAGGTAACCGCCTTGCCAGAGGTCCAGGGCCATTAATTATTTTGAATAAATTCAAATCTCCTTTTCCTTTTATCGTGAATGTGTTTTTTTTTTTAATGCATTTTCTTTCCCTACCCCCACCTCCATTTTTTGTAATCACCAATATCTTTGAGTAAATTCAGTCACCTGGTAGGTGATTTCTTAAGGGCATTTTAAATTGATTTTTTAAAAGTTTTTGTTCTATATTCAAGTAGAGTATATTTGTTTTTGGGGGCTCCAAATTCACTGCAGATGGTGATTACTGCCATGAAATTAAAAGATGAAAGTTATGACCAACCTAGATAGCATATTCAAAAGCAGAGACATTACTTTGCCAACAAAGGTCCGTCTAGTCAAGGCTATGGTTTTCCCAGTGGTCATGTATGGATCTGAGAGTTGGACTGTGAAGGAAGCTGAGTGCTGAAGAATTTATGCTTTTGAACTGTGGTGTTGGAGAAGACTCTCTAGAGTCCCTTGGACTGCAAGGAGATCCAACCAATCCATCCTAAAGGAGATCAGCCCTGGGATTTTTTTGGAAGGACTGATGCTAAAGCTGAAACTCCAATACTTTGGCCACCTCATGAGAAGAGTTGACTCTTTGGAAAAGACCCTGATGCTGGGAGGGATTGGGGGCAGGAGGAGAAGGGGACGACAGAGGATGAGATGGCTGGATGGCATCACCGACTCAATGGACATGAGTTTGAGTGAACTCTGGCAGTTGGTGATGGACAGGGAGGCCTGGCGTGCTGAGATTCATGGGGTTGCAGAGTCAGACACGACTGAGTGACTGAACTGAAGTGAACTGAGAGTATATTTGGGCCAACTCTGGGAGATGGTGAGGGACAGGGAGGCTTGGTGTGCTATAGTCCATGGGGTTGCAGAGAGTTGGACACAACTGGGCAATAGAACAGAAATAACAAGAGTTGATTTACAATGTAGTGTTAATTTCAGGTGCATGGCAAAATGGTTCAGATATACATATATCTATTCTTTTCCCAATTCTTTTCCTATATAGATTATTACAGAACATTGATTAGAGTTCCCTCTGCTATACAAGAGGTCCTTCTTGATTATTTTATATGTAGCAGTATGTATATGCTAGTTGTAAACTCTTAATTTATCCACCCACCACCACCTTTCCTGAAGGTATTTTAAATTCTTAATCTGTCACTATCCACTATTAGTCAAGCAGATTCTGACACTTTGTTATAGGCATACCTCAGAGATGTGGGTTCAGTTCTAGACCACTGCAATAAAGTAAGTATAAAATATAGTGAGTCATATGAATTTATTTGTTTCCTGGTGCATGTAAATGTTATGCTTTTACTATATTCTAATCTATTAAGGAACATCCTTATAGCTCATACTGTAAAAAATCTTCTTGTAATGCAGGAGACCTGGGTTCGGTCTCTAGGTCAGGAAGATCCTCTGGAGAAGGGGATGGCAACCCACTCCAGTATGCTTACCTGGGGAATCCTATGGACGGAGCAGCCTGGCAGGCTACAGTCCATGGGCTTGCAAACAGTCAGACATGACTGAGCGACTAAGCACACAATCTATTTGAGTGTGCATTTCTAAAAAATGTACATAGATTAATTTAAAATACTTTATTGCTAAAAAATTCTAGCAATCATCTGAGCCTTCAGAGAGCTTAATGGTCAGGGTGATGGATGCTGAAAGTTGGGGTAGTTGTGGCAATTTCTTAAAATAAGATACAGTAAAGTTTGCAGATCGATTAACTCCTTCCACAAGTGACTTCTCTGTAGCATACAGTGCTATTTGATAGCATTATACCCATAATAAACTTCTTTCAAAATTGAAATCAATGCTCTCAATACCTGATACTGCTTTATTAACTAAATTTAAGTATTATTTTAAATCATTTGTTGTCATTTCAACACTCTTTACAGCGTCTTCACCAGGAGCAGATTCCATCTCAAGAAATGTTCTCTATTCATTCATAAGAAGCAACTGTTCATCCATTAAAGTTTTATCATAACTATGAAAAAATTCAAGCACATGTTCAGGCTCTGCTTCTATTTCTAATTCTTGCTATTTTCACCATATCTGCTGTTACTTCCTCCACTAAAGTCTAAAGCCCCTCTAAGTCATCCCTGAGGGCTGGAATAAACTTTTCTCAAACTCCTGTCCATGTTGGTATTTTGAGCTCTTTTCATGAATCACAAATGTTCTTAAGGGCAAATAAAATGGTCAACTCTTTCCAGAGGGTTTTTAATCGACTTTGACCAGATCCTTCAGCTATAGATTAACAAAATATTTATTTCTTAAATAATAAGATTTGAAAGCAAAATTACTCAAACATCTATAAGGTACAAAATGGATCCTGTGTTCCCAGGTGTGAAAACAGCATTCATCTCATTGTACACCTCCACTGAAATACTTGGGAGACCAAAATGAAAGAGTTAGTCTCTTAGTCATGTCAGACTCTGTGACCCTGTGGACTAGAGCTCACCAGTCTCCTCTGTCCATGGATTTCTCCAGGCAAGTGGAGTGGATTATCATTTCCTTCTCTGGGAGATCTTCCTAATCCAGGGATCGAACCTGGGTCTCTTGCATTGCAGGCAGGGAGCCACCAGGGAGTGCATTGTCAATGGCAATAATTCTCTGAAAGTAATTCTGAGAAATAGTTCGTAGCAGTGGGTTTAAAATATTTTATAGAACACATTGTAAAACTAGTCTCTATTTTTCCATTTACAGAGCACAGGGAGTGGGAATTTAGCATAATTTTTAAGGGCCCTAATATTTTTGAAATGGCAAATGAGCACTGGCTTTAACTTAAAGATACAAGCTTCATTAGTTTGTGACTTCTCCTTAAGAAAAGAGTCAGCCTGTCCTTTGAGGATTTGAAGCCAGGCATTGGCTGCTCCTTTCTAGCTATGAAAGGCCTAGATGGGGAATGACCTGGCAGTCCAGTGGTTAAGACACACCATTTTCATTGTTTTGGACCCAGGTTCAGTTCTTAAATCCCTGCTCAGGGAACTCAGATCCCACAAGTCATGAGATGCAGCATGGCCAAAAAATATAAAAAAATAAATAAATTTATTTTAAAAAGGCTTCAGTGGCATCTCCTTCCAACGTAAGGAAAACTTGATCTACGTTGACAATCTGCTGTTTAGAGTAGTAGCCATCTTCATTAATCATCTCAACTAAATCTTCTGGATAAATTGCTACAGTTTCTACATCTGCATTTGCTGCTTCACTTTGCACTGCCTTGTTATAGAGAAACCTTTCCTTGAACATCATGAGTCAACCTCTGCTGGCTTCAGACGTTTCTTCTTCAGCTTCAGCTTTCTCACTTCTTTCAGCCTTCACAGAATTGAAGAGAGTTAGGACCTTGCTCTGGATTAGGCTTTGGCTAAGGGAAAGTTGTGGATAGTTTGATCTCCTATCCAGCCCTCCAAAACTTTCTGCTTATCAACAATAAGGCTGTTTCACTTTCTTATAACTTGTGCTTTCACTGGGATAGCACTGTTAATTTCCTTCAGTATTTTTTTTCTCTGAATTTATGACTTGGCAAACTGTTGGCACAAGAAAATGGTCTCATATTTTGGCATGCCTTCCTCTCTGAGCTTAATCATTCCTAGCTTTTGATTTAAAATTAGAGACGTGATTATTCTTTTCAGTTGAACACTTAGAGGCAATTGTAGAGTAATGAACTAATTTAATTTCAATATTGTGTCTAATAAAATAGGGGATTCAAGGAAAGGGAAAGAGATGGGGGAACATTTGATCAATGGAAAAGTCTGAACAGACACAACATTTATTAAGTTTGCTGTCTTATAAATACGTGCAGTTTGTAGTGCCCTGAAACAATCATCACCAAGAAATATGAAAATAATAAAAAAAAAGTTTGCAATATTGCCAGAATTAGCAAAATGTAAAGGCTTCCCTGATAGCTCAGTTGGTAAAAAATCTGCCCGCAATGAGGGAGACCCAGGTTTGATTCCTAGGTTGGGGAGATCTGCTGGAGAAGGGATATGCTACCCACTCCAGTATTGTTGGGCTTCCCTTGTGGCTCAACTGGTAAAGAATCTGCTTGCAATGCAGGAGACTAGGGAGACCAGGGCTAGGTCCCTGGGTTGGGAAGATCCCCTGGAGAAAGGACAGGCTACCCACTCCAGTATTCTGGCCTGGATTGTTCCATGGATGAGTCCATGGGGTCACAAAGAGTCGGACACGACTGAGCGACTTTTACTTTCACTTCACCTTTCAGCAAAATATAATAAACGACAGAAACTGTATAGACAGAAGACAGTAAGAAGAGATGGCAAGAATACACAGAAGAGCTACACAAAAAAGATCTTAATGACCCAGATAACCACGATAGGGTGATTGCTCACCTAAGGCAGACATCCTGGAATATGAGGTCAAACGTGCCTTAGGAGCATCACTATGAACAAAGCTAGTGGAGCTGATGGAATTCCAGTTGAGCTACTTCAAATCCTAAAAGATGATGCTGTGAAAGTGCTTCACTCAATATGCCAGCACATTTGAAAAACTCAGCAGTGGCTACAGGAATGGAAAATGTCAGTTTTCATCACAATCCCAAAGGAGGGCAATGCCAAAGAATGTTCAA
This sequence comes from Bos mutus, assembly GCF_027580195.1. Taxonomy (NCBI): domain Eukaryota; kingdom Metazoa; phylum Chordata; class Mammalia; order Artiodactyla; family Bovidae; genus Bos; species Bos mutus. The sequence continues at coordinate 49,698,757 of NC_091627.1, read as the reverse complement.
ACTACTGCACAATTTCACTCATTTCACTTGCTAGCAGGGTCATGCTCAAAATCCTCCAGGCTAGGCTTCAACAGTATGTGAACTGAAAGCTTCCAGATGTACAAGCTGGATTTAGAAAAGGCAGAGGAACCAGAGATCAAAATTGCCAATATCCATTGGATCATTAATAAAAAGCAAAGGAATTCCAGAAAAACATCTAATTAAGCTTCATTGATTACACCAAAGCCTTTGACTGTGTGGATCGCAACAAACTGTGGAAAATTCTTAAAGAGATGGGAATACCAGACCACCTGACCTGCAGATTCTTGAGAAATCTGTATGCAGGTCAGGAAGCAACAGTTAAAACTGGACATGGAACAGTGGACTGGTTCAAAATTGGGAAAGGAGATGTCAAGGTTGTATATTGTCATGCTGCTTATTTAACTATATGCAGAGTATATCATGAGAAAAATGCCTGGCTGGATGAAGCACAAACTGGAATCAAGATTGCCGGGAAAAATATCAATAACCTCAGATACACAGATGACACCATCCTTATGGCAGAAAGTGAAGAGGAACTAAAGAGTCTCTTAAAAAAAATAAAGAGTCTCTTGATGAAGGTGAAAGAGGAGAGTGAAAACACTGAGTTAAAACTGAACATTCAAAAAACTAACATCATATCCTCTGGTCCCATTACCTCATGGCAAATGAATGAGGAAAAAAATGGAAACAGTGACAGACTTTATTTTCCTGGGCTCCAAAATCACTGCAGATGGTGACTTCAGCCATGAATTTAAAAGATACTTTCTTGGAAGAAAAGCTATGACAAAAGACAGCATATTAAAAGCAGAGATGTTACTTTGCCAACAAATGTCCATATAGTCAAAGCTATTGTTTTTCCAGTAGTCATGTACATATGTGAGGGTTGGACCATAAAGAAAACTGAATTTGATGCTTTTTGAATTGATGTTTTTGAGCTATGGTGTTGGAGAAAACTCTTGAGAATCCCTTGAACTCCAAGGAGATCAAACCAATCAATCTTAAAAGAAATCAACCCTGAATATTCATTGGAAGGACAGGTGCTGAAGCTAAAACTCCAATATTTAGGCCACCTGATACAAAGAGCTGACTCATTGGAAAAGACTGATGCTGAGAAAGACAGAATGCTAGAGGAGAAGGGAATGACAGAGAACGAGATGGTTGGATGGCATCACTGACTCAATGGACATGACTTTGAGCAAGCTCCAGCAGATGTTAAAAGACAGTGAAGCCTGGCTAGCTACAGTCCATGGGGTCACAAGGATTTGGGCACCACTGAATGAATGAACAGCAACAACAACAACTAATATGTGACAAAGAGACACAAAGTGAGCAATACTATTGGAAAATATGATGCCAAAAAACTTGCTTGACTCAGTGTTGCCACAAATCTTAAATGTGTAAAACATGTAATAAAGGGCAATAAAGTGAAGCATAATAATAAGAGGTATGTTAATCTCAGTTTTCAGGAGGATTTTATATTTTCTTTTTTTTCAGAGCCATCATTTAAGAAATGCCACAGTAGTGTTCAAGATCATTTATAGACTTTTCCTTTATAAATGAGATAGTCAGGTCATAGCTTGCTCAAAATTATAACCATTTATGGCAAAGCTATAACCCAGAGCCCCTGCTTCTAGTTGAAGACAGATAAACTAGATCTTGGCTCTTCCTGGAGCACAGCCATATATGAGATCACTGAGCCATACTCCAGGCCTGGATGCTGAATGGGGAAGGAATGGTTCAAAGAAACAGAGACAGTTAAAACTCTTGGTGGTGCTAGTGTTGGGCTGCCTCTTGCTGCAGTGTGAGTTTTGCTCTATTCTTCTACTCTGCAGAGATACCCAATAGTTTTCCAGAAAACATTTTTTTTTTTAATTAGAGTAGCCAGAATAAATTTCTAGTGTTCATGATCAAGAAATACAGTTAATACAAAGCATATAATCTTTGTTTAGTGATTAACCTCTGGCTTATCAAACAGCCTTAGTATTTGTTGATGTCACTGCTTGGTTTTAGGGAAGCAGGTGCTATAAATTATTGACTTTATTTTCATCCAATAGCAAATATCATATTTGCCATTTATGTGTGTGTGTGTGTGTGTGTGTGTGTGTATTTTCCAGAAGGTAGCTTCAGTACATCATAACATATTTCTACTTTTTAACTTTATCCATATCTTATTTCTTGGAAAATAGTGAAGGCTCAGTCAAAAATTGTTGTGACTTTAACTCAGAGAAGCATTTCAAAAATAAATAAGCTATTTTAATATAAGTCTTAGATAATTTTGATTGGTAGAGCTTTTTATTTACCTGTCTTTGTTTTTAAAGAAGAGATTATCCATGTGGCCCAAGATTATTATTATTTTTTCTCTAATATGCTTACCTCTGTTGTGCTATCATGTTCATGGTCTTGCATGAATATTTTGAAAACAAAACAAAAAAAATAGGATGAGAAAAGTAAGACACATTTAATCTTTTATTTTAAGAAAAATATATCATAGCATTTGTTTGTTGTGGTAAGATATTTCTAAATCAAACAAATTATTATTACAATCCAAAAGAAGTGTTCTAAATAGAATCACTTCAAACAGATAAATTAAAAATCCAAGAAGTTGTCCCAGAAACATATTTTCTATGGTGATTTTATCTCAGTTTATTTATATTTTAATTTAGATCATTCAATAATTTAAAAATGAGTCAGTACAGTGCACTGGCATATTCTACTTTTTTTTTTCCCCCTAAAGTAACAGTAAACAATCTTCTGTTCAGATTAATAATCTTGCCTTGATTACACAAATAACCAGTAAGGATATTAATTTTGCCTTATCTACATGGATACTTCACTGAATATCCAGTTATGTCATTCTAGTTTTATCCCAATAAGTATTAAGAGTAATATTTCCTAGTTTATGTTTACTTTTTAATTTGACCTATATGCATCCTGATCTTGATAAGTGTTTTTGATAAGTGTTCATAATAAAAATTTCACTATTAATAATACTTGTGGACTTAATAGCTTAAGATTTAATATACATATTTCAGTTAACTTGACTTTCATAATATTAAAACTGTAGTTTTAAAATGTTTTTGATAGCTGTGTACTTATAATATCTGTTAGCATTTTAAGACTACTAAGAAAGCATACTCATGAATAAGTAAGTGAAAGAGGAGAGTGAAAAAGTTGGCTTAAAGCTCAACATTCAGAAAACTAAGATCATGGCATCCAGTTCTGTCACTTCATGGCAAATAGATGGGGAAACAGTGGAAATAGTGTCAAACTTTATTTTTCTGGGCTCCAAAATCACTGCAGATGGTGATTGCAGCCATAAAATTAAAAGATGCTTACTCCTTGGAAGGAAAGTTATGACCAACCTAGACAGCATTTTAAAAAGCAGAAGCATTACTTTGTCAACAAAGGTCCGTCTAGTCAAGGTTATGGTTTTACCAGTGGTCATGTATGGATGTAAGAATTGTACTATAAAGGAAGCTGAGCACCAAAGTATTGGTGCTTTTGAACTGTGGTGTTGGATAAGACTCTTGAGAGTCCCTTGGACTGCAAGGAGATCCAACCAGTCCATTCTAAAGGAGATCAGTCCTGGGTGTTCTTTGGAGGAACTGATGTTGAAGCTGAAACTCCAATACTTTGGCCATCTGATGCGAAGAGCTGACTCATTTGAAAAGACCCTGATGCTGGGAAAGATTGAGGGTAGGAGAAGGGGATGACAGAGTATGAGATGGCTGGATGGCATCACCAACTCAATGGGCATGGTTTGGATGGACTCCAGAAGTTGGTGAGGGACAAGGAGGCCTGGTGTGCTGTGGTTCATGGGGTCACAAACAGTCAGACATGACTGAGCAACTGAACTGAACTAAACTGAATAAATGAGATATTGAGGTACAGTTTGATAGTTCACATGAGTTTTTTTACCTTATTCTCGTGACATACTTTTATCTATCATGCATTCATATATCAAGTAAACATTTGATGGGCAGCATCTGTGTCAGGTTCTGTTCCATTTGATGAAAAAAAAAAAAAAAAAAAAAGCACAGATTGTTCACTCCTGTAGAAATTTCATTTTAGGGGGAGAGACAGAAAATAGATCATATACATAAAATTAAGTAAATACAAGTTTGCTAGAAGGTGATAAAAGCCATCAGGATGAGAGTTTGGAAGTATATTGGGAGCATAGCAGGTTGCACTCTAAAATGGGATGGGAAGAATTGACCTCAGTAAGAAAGTGTGAGATTTTAGCAGAATTTAATCTGGTGCAGTTAGATGTGATGGGATAAGAGCAATCTAGAAAGAAAGCAGCCTGTGCAAAAGCACTGGGGCATTAAGATGTTTGGGGATTAGTAAGGGGCCAGATCACAGAGTTAGTGAGTAACTGAGGCAGAGGGTTAACATGATCTGACCTACTGATGTGACTCTAGGTTTTTAAAGCTGACTTTGAGTACAGTGTGAGGCTATGTTTTTGGAGAGATAGGCATTCTAGAAGCAGGGAGACCAATGAGGAGGTTATCATAGTAGTCCATGATACAGATGATGAATGGGCCAGATGGTAGCAGGAGAGGTAATGAGAAGAAATCAGACTATGGACATATTGTGAGATTGGATCCAACAGGCTTTGCTGAAGGATTTGGAGTGGAATGTGAGAGATGTGCCAATAAGGATTTTGGCTTGAGCAACTGAAGTAATACATCTTGCATATTCCTTTAAGGAAAATTACTTTTCGTCTGTTCTTCTATGTTCTTTGACTGGTCTAATAATCAAATAAACATAAGATAGATTAGCAAGAGAAAAAATATATATTTAATTGTGTTTGTATGGGATCCCCACAAAGACAATGAAATTCAAGGACAATCCTGACAATTGAAGCTTATATACCATCTTGAGCTGAGGAATGGAATAGCCACCTGGGGCTTCAAAGGGGAGGAGGGTGATTCACAGGAAGATAAGAAGAGCAGGTGTTTGGTAATTAGATGTTTGTCCTGCCATAGAGATAGGTCGTTCAGATAAAACGCTATTCTTTAGTAATAGCTTTCTTTCTGGGCCAAGTCCCCTATCTAAATTCTTTTAGATATTTAAGGGAGAGATACAAGTTTTTGTTTTGTTTTTGCTTTGACTCTACTGGATCTTGATTGCCTTTAGCTCACATAGTATTAAATGGCAAAGTGACAGATTTTGGGGAGGCTCATTTTGAATCCCTTTAGTATACATCTAATACATTTATATCAATAGCTGCTTCATGTGTCATAGTATGGTTGTATCACAATCTGATTTTTTATTTTCATACTAATGTACAGTTATTTGCTTTCATTTATTTTAACACTATAGATCATCCTTCAACAAAAAGTTCTTAGGTAGAGTTAAAATAATTCTCAAATCTTTAAAATTAACATTTAGTTATGTAGTTTATAAAGTATATTTGAAATGTGACTTAGTTTCTTATAAATAACTTTGCATAGGTTCTAAAGAGAGAATTCACTAACCAAAATTCTCTTAATGTTTCCTTTATCTTGATCAATCTTTAAACAGGCTTCTTCCTGACTCTAAGACTCTAAGACCCAGATTCCCCTTTTAGAACACTTACTTTAGAAAACTTGCAATTGGAAATCCTTTCTCTTCCCCTTCAAGAGGTAAATGTTTAAAAAGTCTCTTGCACACTATTATGCATAAAATAGATAAGCAACAGCAATAAGGATGTTGTACAACAGAGGGAAATACAGTTATTGTTTTGTAATAATTCTAAGTGGAATATAATCTATAAAAATATTGAATCACTACATTGTACACCTGAAACTAACATGATTTTAAATAAAAAATAAACATTTTCAATGTTTTTAAAAAGTGTGCCTCTTACTAGTTTTACAAACCAGGAATGTCTTTCTTAAAGACTTGAGAGAGTCTCAGTTTCCTTGTCAGCAAAATTGGGATACTAATCCTATTCCATGTGTTGGCTATAAATATTGAGTAAGAGAGTACATGTGAAGTGCCAAGCATGGTGGATAATCAAGGTTATTCCCTTCCTGGAAAAGAGATGTCTACTTTCAGGCATAAGTTAGTAGAAATTCTTAGTTGTTTAGTTACATCTTAGTTGTTAAGTTGAGTCTGATTCTTTGAGACCCCATGGACTGTAACCCACCAGACCACTCTGTCCATGGGATTTCCTAGGCAAGAATGCTGGAGTGGGTTGCTATTTCCTTCTCCAGGGAATCTTGCCAGCCCAGGGATTGAACCCAAGTCTCCTGGATTGGCAGGTGGATTTTTACCACTGAGCCACCAGGGAAGCACTAAACAGTGGAATTGTAGGTAGCTATTAAAAAGAAAGAGGTTTATCTCTGCATGCTGAGAAAAAATTAGGTGCAAAGCCAAGATGAAAAAAATTATAATGTTCTCTTGATTATGTTTAAACAAAAGAGGATAAACACACAGATGCATATATGTGCAAAGACTGTGGAAGTAGATTGAAGAAACTATTATTGGGAGGTGAAGGAGGGGGAACTAGGATGAGAGGGAGACTCATCTGCTATTTTTTTATCCTTTTATACTGTTGCAATTTCTGAAAATCAGCATGTATCATTTTCATAATAATAAAACTATCTTTGTTAGATTTCTGGGTAAAAAAAAAAAAAAAAAAAGACTTAGGAAACATCTCTTTGAAATCTAATTATCAAATAAGACAGAGTCCTCTGTTCCAGTCCATATGAAGGAGTAGGAGCCTGACTTTTGTGGCTATCTTGCTCCAAGTTGTAAAACTACCTCTTATTCTGTGGTAGGAATAAATTTGCTTTTCCTTTGAGAAAAGTCATTAGTAAATACAGGTAATGTTACTCAGAACATCTTGGAAAATTCTCCAGCCCCTTCATTTAGGGTCATTGAGTTCAGACTTTGGTTCTGGCCTCTTTCTCTTATTGCAAAATGCTTGATTAAAGGATTCCTTTGGATTATGCAAATCTAAATCACAATTAGATATCACCTTATATCAGTTAGAATGCTTACAAAAAAAAAAAAAAAAGAAAGACAAAAGATAACAAATGTTGGCATGGATATGAGGGATAGGGAGCCCTTATACAGTTAATGGAATGTAAATTGGTACAAACATTATGGAAAAGAGTACAGAGGAATTGAAAGATAAAATGACCTTATGCTCCAGTAATTCCACTTTGGGGTGTATATACGAAGGAAATGAAATTACTATCTCTAGAAGCTATCTGCATCCCTGTGTTCAATGCAACATTATCTTCAATAGTCAAGATCTATAAACAGCATGTCTGTTGACAGATAATTGGGTTAGAATTATGATATCTCCCTGTATCTATCTATCTATCACCTGCTGCTACTGCTAAGTCACTTTAGTCATGTCCGACTCTGTGCGACCCCATAGACGGCAGCCCACCAAGCTCCCCTGTCTTTGGGATTCTCCAGGTAAGAACACTGGAGTGGGTTGCCATTTCCTTCTCCAATGAAGGAAAGTGAAAAGTGAAAGTGAAGTTGCTCAGTCGTGTCCAACTCTTTGCGACCCCGTGGACTACAGCCTACCAGGCTCCTCTGTCCATGGGATTTTCCAGGCAAGAGTACTGGAGTGGGGTGCCATTGCCTTCTCCGATCTATCACCTACCTATCTGTAATTTATTTCTCTATACATAGTGGTATATTATCCAGCCATGAAAAAGGGAAAACAATGTCATATTTGTGAGAGCATTGATGAAACCAGAGGACATTATGCTCACTGAAATAAGCTAGATTTATTCATAGGTAAGCATGATATCATTTACATGTGGAATCTAAAAAAAATAAGTTGAAGTCACAGAAACAGAGTTGAGTAATTGTTAAGGGATGAGTGAAAAGGGGGGAAATGGGAAGATGTCAGTCAAAATTACAAAGTTTCATTTATAAGACAAAAACGTTCCAAGAAATCTAATGTATAGTGTATATTAACTGTAAATAATATTGTATTAAAGTGAAGTGAAATTGCTCAGTCGTGCCCAACTCTCTGCGACCTCATCGACTGTAGCCTACCAGGCTTCTCCATCCATGGAATTTTCCAGGCAAGAGTACTGGAGTGGGTTGCCATCACACAAAATTTGCTAAGAGAATATATATTAAGCATTCTTACATGTAAAAATAGTCATAAATTATTGATATGAGATGATAGACATGGTAACTAATTGCGTTACAGGATTCATTTTATAGTGTATGCATTTATCAAATGATCTTGTAGTACATTTTAAATATACACAATTTCAATTTTAAATTGTATTTCAGTAAAACTGAAAATAATGTAAAAGTCTTTCTTGTCTGTTAACTTTCTCCAGTGCCATGTGTCTTTTTTGACAGCATATATTTCTCAGACGTGAGAACTCTCTCTCAGAAACATAATATTACCCCAGAGTCAATGCCTCTGCCTCCATTACTCCATCTTTCATCTTTTCCCTATCCATCTCGAGGAAATATTCATATTGAATATCATTATCAGAAACAACTTATAACTATAGTATGATTTATGTATTTGGGGTTAAGAATAGCTCCATATCATAAAGATTCTAAAATATAACAATAATAATAATAATAATAATGTCTAGCACTGATTAGAGTGAGCTGGTATCAACATTTCTGTTTTAAGTGTTGTTATTTATTTACTATTTATTCTCTACAAGTTATTAATTTTTTTTAATACAAGTTATCTGTTATTCCTGTGTTAATGCTTTGGAAAATAAATCTAGGAGTGCATGGGAACAGTATTTAAATGTGTCCTCAAATATATCTGCCCTGAAGTTAGCAGTTGTTGCTTAGTCACTAAATCTTGTCTGACTCTGCATGCAGACATGAACTGCAGCATGCCAGACTTCCCTGTCAATCACCAACTCCCAGAGCTTGCTCAAACTCATGTCCATCGAGTCAGTGATGACATCCAAACATCTCATCCTCTGTCATCCCCTTCTTCTCATGCCTTCAATCTTTCCCAGCATTAGGGTCTTTTCCAATGAGTCAGTTCTTTGCATCGGGTGGCCAAAGTATTAGAGCTTCAGCTTATCAGGTTTTCTTTAATAATAAGCTTTTGATGTTCTGACTTAACCTGGTCTTTGCTACAAAAGCTCCTATATATCCAGGCTCTCCTATATATCCCTTACCTCTTCAGAACAGTTTCTTGGAGCTATCTTGACAGACTATGTCCCAAACTTAAGTCCTCATTTTATACACCAAATAAAATGTAATTCTCAACTTTTAAGTTGTGCATTATTTTTTCAGTCAAACACTATGTACATTGTGAAATATAACAGATCCATATATATATCAATTTGCTTTTAGGTATTATTTACAAGTTTATTGCAAAATGACTATAACTGATATATAAAGTGACTTTTGCTTTAAATTTGACAAGAGTTCATGTACACTTGTACATGTTCTCTAAATCTTTGTCTATTTGTGAGAAGAACTATGCACTAAGAAATAAACATCAATGAAAGAATATATATATATATAAAGTTAGAGTCCCAGAAATTGCTCTGTGCAAACAGCTAAGCAACATAGTGTTAGAATCAAGAGGCTAACTGCATATGGACTTAAAGTAAAAATTACATTTACAATCACTGTCCCACATATTTTTTATAAATTGGAGTTGTTAAATTGCTTTCTAACAAAACTCAGGGACCTTTTATACAAACAATAAATGGTTTGTTTTCAAAATACAAATTTTATTTTTGAAGTAAAGGTTTATGTCCCATGAAATATCTGAGCCTGAGAATGCTTTCAGCACTGGGAAATTCTTTTTGGAGCCACAAAGTAGCTGCTATCAGCATTAAAGTACCCTCCTGGGTTTGACATTCCCAGCTTGATGACTTGATGGCTTAATTTACTTATATGGTGCTCTACAAAATGATTTTGTAGCTTTGGGTAGGAAACTGAAAGCAGAGTTACTGAGCCACAAATAAGTGAAATTTACACTCAGGAACACTGAAGATTGTGACAGTGATTTTCAAGGTGAAAAGAAAATTAACCACTGATAGCAAAACCTCAAATGTGGAACTTTAATTCTATGTTTTAAAAAAGATAATGAATAAAGTGAATTTAGTCCATACAGAGAACTGCTGGCAAATAGATTAATTAATGTCATGTTGACTATCTACTACCAATTTAAATAATTTGTTTAATAAAAAAATAAGACTGCCTAGGATAATGAAATCATTGCTCTCTGTACTTAAAAGACAACTGCTGATTTTTGCATTCAAATGGTATCTGACCAGTGATCTCCAGAACCATTCTGTCAAAATCACACTGAATCATTTAGAATGACTAAAAGAAGACAACAAAAGAGTTTTGAAGGAAAACACTCACAAATAAAATAATTGTTGCTAATTATGGAGCAAAATTGAAAATAGAGCCCATTTATACTTCTGCTTTTGGTATTACTTGGTTTTATTACTTAAAATAGCAACTGATTGGAAATAATATTAAAAAGCTGAAGCGCTGTCTCTGTTCACTTGAACGCTCTCCTTGAGTGCTAAAATGGGACGAGGAGAGAGTGTTCCTACCTCTGTCTCCATTTTACCCTCACAAATACATGTGATCATACAGATGAAACCACAGAATGCATCTCAGGGCTTGATGGAGTTCAGGTCTTTACGTTTCAGCACAGAAAGAATTCAGTGAGAGGCAAATGATAAGTTGGATTTATTAGTGATTCATTAGTATAGGATGCTTGTGAAGGATACAAGCAGCAGGCAAGAGTGTACTGCCCTAAAAACAAAAGGTATTACATTTTTATAATCAAAAGAAAAGTGGGGAGGAGGAAAAGACCAACTTTTTCCTCATTCTTGAATGAAAGTTAAGCTTCCATCATCAGTTCCTCCTCTATATTGTGTGGGGTGCTGAGTGAGGGGGGCATTGTACCAAATGGCCCAACCAGGATTGTTATGGAACTATGCTAATTAGCAGAAGTGTGGTAACATATGGTAAAGTAAGGTAAATCATCTCATATTTAAGTATAATTCACCTTTCCCCTATATTTCTGCTCTCAGTAAATACAGAAATAACCCCTTCCTGGGGATCATTAATTTGCCATTCTCAGTGTGCAGGATATAGGTCTCACTTCACCCCTGTTTTGGCATATGCCTCATGCTTCTGTTGCTAAGTAAAGCTACTTGCTTAGGAACCTAGAATGTTAGGTTCATGAATCAAAGTAAATCGGAAGTGGTCAAACAGGAGATGGCAGGACAGAAAGTCGACATTTTAGGAATCAGCAAACTAAAGTGGACTAGAATGGGTAAATTTAACTCAGATGGCCATTATGTCTACTACTGTGGGCAAGAATCCCTTAGATGAAATGGAGTAGCCATCATAGTCAACAAAAGAGTTCAAAATACAGTACTTGGATGCAATCTCAAAAATGACAGAATGATCTCTGTTCGTTTCCAAGGAAAGCCATTCAATATTATGGTAATACAAGTCTATGACCTGACTAGGATCACTAAAGAAGCTGAAGTTGAATGGTTCTATGAAGATCTACAAGACCTTTTAGTACTAACACACACAAAAAAAGATGTCCTTTTCATTATAGGGGACTGGAATGCAAAAGTAGGAGGTCAAGAAACACCTGGAGTAACAGGCAAATTTGGCCTTGGAATATAGAATGAAGCAGGGCAAAGGTTAACATAATTTTGCGAAGAGAACACCCTGGTCGTAGCAAACACCCTCTTCCAACAAAACAAGAGAAGACTCTACACATGGACATCACCAGACAGTCAATACTGAAATCAAATTGATTATATTCATTGCAGCCAAAGATGGAGACGCTCTATACAGACAGCAAAAACAAGACCAGAGGCTGACTGTAGCTCAGATCATAAACTCCTTATGGCCAAATATTAAATTGAAGAAAGTAAGGAAAACTCATGGACCATTCAGGTATGACCTAAATCAAATCCTTTATAATTATACAGTGGAAGTGAGAAATAGACTCAAGGGATTAGATTTGATAGACAGAGTGTCTGATGAACTATGGATGGAGGTTCATGACATTGTATAGGAGACAGGGATCAAGACAATCCTCAAGAAAAAGAAATGTAAAAAGGTGAAATAGCTGTCTGAGGATGCCTTACAAATAGCTGTGAAAAGAAGAGAAGCGAAAAGCAAAGGAGAAAAGGAAAGATATAAGCACCTAAATGCAGAGTTCCAAAGAATAGCAAGGAGAGATAAGAAAGCCTTCCTCAGCGATCAATGCAAACAAATAGAGGAAAACAACAGAATGGGAAAGACTAGAGATCTCTTCAAGAAAATTGGAGATACCAAGGGAACATTTCATGCAAAAATGGGCTCGATAGAGGACAGAAATTGTATGGACCTAACAGAAGCAGAAGATATTAAGAAAAAGTGGCAAGAATATACAGAAGAACTATACAAAAAGATCATCACAACCCAGATAATCATGATGGTATGATCACTCACCTAGAGCCAGACATCCTGGAAAGTGATGTCAAGTGGACCTTAGGAAGCACCACTATGAACAAAGGTCGTGGAGGGTGATGGAATTCCAGCTGAGCTTTTCAAATCCTAAAAGATGATGCTGTGAAAGTGCTACGCTCAATATGTCAGCAAATTTGGAAAACTCAGCAGTGGCCATAGGACTGGAAAATGTCAGTTTTCATTCCAATCCCTAAGAACAGCAATGCCAAAGAATGCTCAAATTACCACACAATTGCACTCATCTCACATGCTAACAAAGTAATGCTCAAAATTCTCCAAGCTAGGCTTCAACAGTACATGTACTGTGAACTTCCAGATGTTCCAGCTGGTTTTAGAAAATTCAGAGTAACCAGAGATCAAATTGCCAACATCCATTGAATTATCAAAAAAGCAAGAGAGTTCCAGAAAAACATCTATTTCTGTTTTAACAACTATGCCAAGACTTTGACTCTGTGGATCATCACAAACTGTGGAAAATTCTGAAAGAGATGGGAATACCAGATCACCTGCCCTGCCTCTTGAGAAATCTGCATGCAGGTCAGGAAGCAAGAGTTAGAAGTAGACTTGGAACAACAGACTGGTTCCAAATCGGGAAAGGAGTACATCAAGGCTGTATATTGTCACCCTGCTTATTTAACTTATATGCAGAATACAGCATGAGAAATGCTAGGCTGGAAGAAGCACAAGCTGGAATCAAGATTGCCAGGAGAAATATCAATAACCTCAGATATGCAGAACTCACCACCCTTATGGCAGAAATAGAAGATGAACTAAAGAACCTCTTGATGAATGTGAAGAAGAGAGTGAAAATGTTGGCTTAAAACTCAACATTCAGAACACTATGCTCATGACATCTGGTCCCATCACTTCATGGCAAATAGTTGGGGAAACAGTGGAAGCAGTGACAGACTTTATTTTGGGGAGGCTTCAAAATCACTACAGATGGTGACTGAAGCCATGAAATTAAAAGAAACTTGTTCCTTGGAAGAAAAGTTATGACCAACCTAGACAACATATTAAAAAGCAGAGACATTATTTTGCCAACAAACGTCTGCCTAGTCAAAGCTATTGTATTGGTAGTCATGTATGAATGTGTGAGTTGGACTATAAAAAAGCTGAACACGGAAGAATTGATACTTTTGAACTGTGGTGTTGGAGAAGACTCTTGAGAGTTCCTTGGACTGCAAGGAAATCCAACCAGTCCATCCTAAAGGAAATCAGTCCTATATATTCATTGGAAGGACTGATGTTGAAGCTGAAACTCCAATACTTTGGCCACCTGATATGAAGAACTGACTCATTTGAAAAGACCCTGATGCTGGGGAAGATTAAGGGCAGGAGTAGAAAGGGACAACAGAGGATGAGATGGTTGAATGGCATCACTGACTCAATGGACTTGAGTTTGAATAAACTCTGGGAGTTGCTGATGGACAGGGAGGCCTGGTGTGCTGCAATCCATGGCATCACAAAGAGTTGGACATGACTGAGACTGAATTGACTGAACTGAAGCCTACTTTCTTGAGTTATCATTATATACAGGGGTCTCTGAAAATTCCCTCTCTTTGATCCAAAGTGGGAATTTTAAACTAGCTATTTGATTATCCTGCTCTGTCCTTATCACAGAGACTGCAAATTTCAGGCAATGAATCCTTGAGCATTAGCAAGTGTTGGCCTCATGTAAAGCTTTACCTTAGAATGACAAGCTATGAGTGACATAGGCCAGAAGAAGCCAAAGACATTGCTGCAATGGATCATAGATGATTGCAAGTGCATAGCCAAGTCTAAAAGACCAGAAGGTATCCTCAGAAAACTAAGATTTAATTAAAACTAATATAAGTTTTTCACTCTGAAATTGAAAAGAGAACTGTTTGAAAACTGCTATTTTACCTCTAAAGAAAACCTTCTGAGAAATGGGATTCCAGTTATCTAAATATTTTGAGGTTACCCTTCCCAAACAGGGACTCTGAGTGATTTCATGTTTAAAATCATCATATGACTTTATAACTAATTTGACCAATCTGACCAAAAGCAACGCATAATACCTAAGGTCACTATGTAAAAAATAAAAGTTATTTGCCAAAATTTGTTTTTTAAAACTGAATTGGACTAAAAACAGCTCAGACATTTCTAGAATGAGTGAAATGCCTATTTTTAATTCATATTTTCATGCTTCCCACATTATCAGGAGTCTAAAATTGCCTCTCTGCAAAATAAGATTTTAAGATTAACTGAGTCAGATAAATAATTTTTAAAAGAAAAAGTGATTTGCAAAGCTTCAGGCTCTTCTCCCTTGGCTTCTTTGTCTCAGGATCTGCTTCCTCTGTCATTATTTCTCTCTCTCTTGGATCCTTGTGGCCAGGTCCCTCTCCTGGTACCATCATTCTCCTTTCCTTCTATATGTCTTATGACCCTTTTATACCCTCAAGCCCCCCGTACTAATTATTTCACTGAATTTCATTTTTCTCTGAAATTTTTGTCACCCCCCTTTCCTCTGAACTTTTCAGAAATGGTCCTCCTCAAATAATCCTTCTGAGGACCAAGAAGTTAAACCCTTAAATTGTTGTCAAAGATTTCCCAAAGTAACTGAAGATCTTCACAGATTTGTTGGTAAATTTAATATGGTCACTCAAATTGATCAACCTGGATTCTCTGAGTTAAATCAACTAGTCCGTATGCTTGTCGGTAAAGGCCGTGCCTGATACTTCTGTTGTTCAGTTACCCTGTTGTGTCCGACTATTTATGACGCCACGGACTGCAGCACACCAGGCTTCCCTGTCCTTCACTATCTCATGGAGTTTACTCAAACTCATGTTCATTGCGTTCGTGATGCTGAGGGAGGAAAAGAACAGGCTGAGCTGACTCCATCTTGAAAAAGAAGGAAACTCCATCTTGCACTTTCAGTGAGCTTTGGACTATGTGCCTGGTAGCCCTGGGGATAACATACCTATGGCAGAACTGGCCACCCAGATTGATAAACACCAGATTCCATACCAAGATTTCCTGTCTCTGAAAAGAATGTAATAATCCCCTAAGTAGTCAATCACCTTTTTAATCTTTGTGGCACCCATTGGTGTAGGCTACAATGTATAACCAGCTGACCCTTCTGATTACGAATCATG
Source organism: Bos mutus (assembly GCF_027580195.1). Lineage (NCBI taxonomy): Eukaryota > Metazoa > Chordata > Mammalia > Artiodactyla > Bovidae > Bos > Bos mutus. The sequence continues at coordinate 49,683,164 of NC_091627.1, read as the reverse complement.
GCTGTAACCTGATTGTATCTCCCTTTAACTCTTTCCAGGCTAGGTTTAAGGAATTTGGGGATGTGGGCTTGAGCAGTACACTTAAGGTATATAAGGTTTTCACTAAAGTTGGTTGGGGTCCCTGGTTAAACAGGAAACTGTGCCTCGGACCTGCTAGTGTAATAAACTGCACTCCACTATCCACACTGTCCTTCTGAGTGAGTTTGTTTACCAGAGCGTTTGGCTATAACAATGCTATCCAACCATCTCATTCTCTGTCATCCCCTTCTGCTCCTGCCCTAAACTGAGTGCCACTAAGACTGGGTTCCTCTGCTGAGTTCATGATTAACATCTCTATCCAAAACATTATTCCCTTTCTTGTCCAAAACCTGTTCTCCTCAAGATTGAGGAGTATCAAAGAAGTGAGGGAGGAATTGAAACCCTGTCTTTTGAGGTAAAACTCAGACTGATGCTGAAACTGAAGCTTCAATACTTTGGCCACTGGATGTGAAGAGCTGACTCATTGGAAAAGACCCTGATGCTGGGAAAGATTGAAGGCAGGAGGAGAAGGGGATGACAGAGGATGAGATGGTTGGATGGCATCACTGATTCAATGTATATGAGATTGAGCAAGCTCTGGGAGATGGTGAAGGACAGGGAAGGCTGGCATGTTGCAGTCCATGGGGTCGCAAAGAATCGGACATAACTGATTGTCTGAACAACAACAACAACCAGAATGACTGAAGCAGCTGGGCCCAAGTGGAAACAATGCTCAGTTATGGAAGTGTCTGGTGGTTGAAAGTAAAGTCTGATGCTGTAAAGAACAGTGTTGCATAAGAACTGGAATGTTAGGTCCATGAATCAAGAGAAACTGGACATGGTCAATCAGGAGATGAAATGAGTGAATATTGACATCTTAGAAATCATTGAACTAAAATAGACAGGAATGGGAGAATTTAATTCATATTACCATTATGTCCATTACCGTGGGCAAGAATCCTTTAGAAGAAATGGAGTAGCCCTCACAGTTAACAAAAGATTCTGAAACATAGTACTTGGGTGCAATCTCAAATACTACAGAATAATCTCAGTTCATTTCCAAAGCAAACCATTCAACATCAATAATCCAAGTCTATGCCTCAACCATTGATCCTGAAAAAAGCTTAAGTTGATCACTTCTATGAAGACCTACAAGATCTTCTAGAACTAACACCACAAAAAGGTGTCCTCTTCATCATAGGGGTTTTGAATACAAAAGTAGGAAGTCAAGAGTCACCCAGAATAACAGGCAAGTTTGGCCTTGGAGTACAAAATGAATCAGGACAAAGACTAACAGAGTTTTGCCAAGAGAACACAGTGATCATAGTAAACATGCCTTCCCAATAACACAAGAAAAGTCTCTACACATAGACATCACCAGATGGTCAATATCAAAATGAGATTGATTATATTCTTTTCAGCCAAAGATGGAGAAGCTCTATCTAGTCAGTGAAAAAAAGAGCTGGAAATGACTGTGGCTCAGATCACCAGCTCCTTATTGCAAAATTCAGGCTTACATTGAAGAAAGTAGGGAAAACCAATAGCCATTCAGGTATGACCTAAATCAAATCTTTTTTGATTATACAGTGAAGGTGATGAAGAGATTCAAAGGAATAGATCTGGTAGACAGAGTGCCTGAAGAACTATGGAGGGAGGTTTGTAAAACTGTAAAGGAGGCAGCTATCAAAACCATCCTAAAGAAAAAGAATGCATAAAGGCAAAGTGGTTGTCTGAGGAGGCTTTACAAATAACTGAGGGAAAAAGAGAAGTGAAAGGCCAGGGAAAAAGGGAAAGACACACTCAACTGAATTCAGAGTTCCAGAGAATAGCAAGGAGAGATAAAAAGGCATTCTTAAAGAAATAGAGAAAACAACAGAATGGAACAGACTAGAGATCTCTTCAAGAAAATTGGAGATATCAAGGGACTATTTCATGCAAGGATGGGCATGATAAAGGGCAGAAATGGCAAGGACTTAACAGAAGCAGATGATATTAAGAAGAGGTGGCAAGAATACACAGAAGAACTGTACAAAATAAGAAAGTTCTTAATGACCCAGATAACCACGATAGTGTGGTCACTCACATATAGCCAGACACCCTGAAGTGTGAAGTCAAGAGGACCTTAGGAAATATTACTATGAACAAATCTAGTAGAAATGAAGAAATTCCATCTGAGCTATTTAATATCCTGAAAGATGATGTAGTTAAAATGCTGCACTTCAAATACGCCAGCAAATTTGAAAAACTTAGCAGTGGCTACAGGAACGGAAAAGGTCAGTTTTCATTCCAATCCCAAAGAAGGGCAATTCCAAAGAATGTTCAAACTACCATTCAATTGTGTTCATTTCGCATGGTAGCAAGTTTATGCTCAAAATCCTTCAAGCTAGGCTTCTGCTGTATGTGAGTCAAGACTTTCACATGTATAAGTTGGATTTAGAAAAGGCAGAGGAACCAGAGATCAAATTGGCAACACTAATTGGTTCATGGAGCAAACAAAGAAATCCCAGAAAAAAACATCTACTTCTGCCTCATTGACTAGGCTAAAGCATTTGACTGTGTGGATCACAATAAGTGGGAAAAATTCTTAAAGAGATAGGAATACCATACCATGTCACTACACGGAGGTCAAGAAGCAACATTTAGAATCCAACATAGAAAAGCTGACTGGTTCAAAATTGGTATCAGAATACGGCAAGGCTGTATATTGTCACTCTGCTTATTTAACTTATATGCAGATTAAATCATGTGAAATTCTGAGTTGGATAAATCACAAATACAATCAAGATTGCTGGGGAAAATTTCATAAACCTTAGACATGTAGATGATACCACCCTAATGTCAGTAAGTGAAGAGGAAATAAAGTGCTTCTTGATGATGGTGAACAGATCAGATCGGATCAGATCAGTCGCTCAGTCGTGTCCGACTCTTTGCGACCCCATGAATCGCAGCACGCCAGGCCTCCCTGTCCATCACCAACTGCTGGAGTTCACTCAAACTCATGTCCATTGAGTCAGCGATGCCATCCAGCCATCTCATCCTCTGTCGCCCCCTTCTCCTCCTGCCCCCAATCCCTCCCAGCATCAGAGCCTTTTCCAATGAGTCAACTCTTTGCATTAGGTGGCCAAAGTACTGGAGTTTCAGCTTTAGCATCATTCCTTCCAAAGAAATCCCAGGGCTGGTCTCCTTCAGAATGGACTGGTTGGATCTCCTTGCAGTCCAAGGGGCTCTCAAGAGTCTTCTCCAACACCACAGTGCAAAAGCATCAATTCTTTGGTGCTCAGTCTTCTTCACAGTCCAACTTTCACATCCATACATGACCACAGGAAAAACCATAGCCTTGACTAGACCGACCTTTGTTGGCAAAATAATGTCTCTGCTTTTGAATATGCTATCTAGGTTGGTCATAACTTTCCTTCCAAGGAGCAAGCGTGGCTGCAATCACCATCTGTGGTGATTTTGAAGCCCAGAAAAATAAAGTCTGACACTGTTTCCACTGTTTCCCTGTCTACTTCCCATGAAGTGGTGGGACCAGATGCCATGATCTTCGTTTTCTGAATGTTGAGCTTTAAGCCAACTTTTTCACTCTCCACTTTCACTTTCATCAAGAGGCTTTTGAGTTCCTCTTCACTTTCTGCCATAAGGGTGGTGTCATCTGCATATCTGAGGTTATTGAGATTTCTCCCGGCAATCTTGATTCCAGCTTGTGTTTCTTCCAGTCCAGCATTTCTCATGATGTACTCTGCATATAAGTTAAATAAACAGGGTGACAATATACAGCCTTGATGAACTCCTTGTCCTATTTGGAACCAGTCTGTTGTTCCATGTCCAATTCTAACTGTTGCTTCCTGACCTGCATACAGATTTCTCAAGAGGCAGATCAGGTGTTCTGGTATTCCCATCTGTTTCAGAATTTTCCACAGTTTATTGTGATTCACATAGTCAAAGGCTTTGGCATAGTCAAGAAAGCAGAAATAGATGTTTTTCTGGAATTTTCTTGCTTTTTCCATGATCCAGCGGATGTTGGCAACTTGATCTCTGGTTCCTCTGCCTTTTCTAAAACCAGCCTGAACATCAGGAAGTTCACAGTTCACATATTGCTGAAGCCTGGCTTGGAGAATTTTGAGAATTACTTTACTAGCATGTGAGATGAGTGCAATTGTGTGGTAGTTTGAGCATTCTTTGGCATTGCCTTTCTTCGGGATTGGAGTGAAAACTGACCTTTTCCAGTCCTTTGGCCACTGCTGAATTTTCCAAATTTGCTGGCATATTGAGTGCAGCACTTTCACAGCATCATCTTTCAGGATTTGGAATAGTTCAACTGGAATTCCATCACCTCCACTAGCTTTGTTCATAGTGATGCTTTCTAAGGCCCACTTGACTTCACATTCCAGGATGTCTGGCTCTAAGTCAGTGATCACACCATTGTGATTATCTGGGTCGTGAAGATCTTTTTTGTACAGTTCTTCTGTGTATTCTTGCCATCTCTTCTTAATATCTTCTGCTTCTGTTAGGTCCACACCATTTCTTTCCTTTATCGAGCTCATCTTTGCATGAAATGTTCCTTTGGTATCTCTGATTTTCTTGAAGAGATCCCTAGTCTTTCCCATTCTGTTGTTTTCCTTTATTTCTTTGCATTGATCACTGAAGAAGTCTTTCTTATCTCTTCTTGCTATTCTTTGGAACTCTGCATTCAGATGTTTATATATTTCCTTTTCTCCTTTGCTTTTCACTTCTCTTCTTTTCACAGCTATTTGTAAGGCCTCCCCAGACAGCCATTTTGCTTTTTTGCATTTCTTTTCTGTGGGAATGGTCTTGATCCCTGTCTCCTGTACAATGTCACAAACCTCATTCCATAGTTCATCAGGCACTCTATCTATCAGATCTAGGCTCTTAAGTCTATTTCTCACTTCCACTGTATAATCATAAAGGATTTGATTTAGGTCATACCTGAATGGTCTAGTGGTTTTCCCTACTTTCTTCAATTTAAGTCTGAATTTGGCAATAAGAAGTTCGTGGTCTGAGCCACAGTCAGCTCCTGGTCTTGTTTTTGCTGACTGTATAGAGCTTCTCCATCTTTGGCTGCAAAGAATATAATCAATCTGATTTTGGTGTTGACCATCTGGTGATGTATATGTGTAGAGTCTTCTCTTGTGTTGTTGGAAGAGGGTGTTTGCTATGACCAGTGCATTCTAACGCAAAACTCTGTTAGCCTTTTCCCTGTTTCATTCCGTACTCCAAGGCCAAATTTGCCTGTTACTCCAGGTGATTCTTGACTTCCTACTTTTGCATTCCAGTCCCCTATAATGAAAAAGACATCTTTTTTGGGTGTTAGTTCTAAAAGGTCTTGTAGGTCTTCATAGAACTGTTCAACTTCAGCTTCTTCAGCATTACTGGTTGGGGCATAGACTTGGATTACTGTGATATTGAATGGTTTGCCTTGGAAATGAACAGAGATCATTCTGTCATTTTTGAGATTGCATCCAAGTACTGCATTTCAGACTCTTTTGTTGACCATGTGGCCACTCCATTTCTTCTGAGGGATTCCTGCCCGCAGTAGTAGATATAATAGTCATCTGAGTTAAATTCACCCATTCCAGTCCATTTCAGTTCGCTGATTCCTAGAATGTCGACATTCACTCTTGCCATCTCTTGTTTGACCACTTCCATTTTGCCTTGGTTCATGGACCTGATATTCCAGGTTCCTATGCAATATTGCTCTTTACAACATTGGACCTTGCTTCTATCACCAGTCACATCCACAGCTGAGTATTCCTTTTGCTTTGGCTCCAGCCTTTCATTCTTTCTTGAGTTATTTCTCCACTGATCTCCAGTAGCATATTGGGCACCTACTGACCTGGGGAGTTTCTCTTTCAGTATCCTATCATTTTGCCTTTTAATACTGTTCATGGGGTTCTCAAGGCAAGAATACTGAAGTGGTTTGCCATTCCCTTCTCCAGTGGACCACATTCTGTCAAATATCTCCACCATGACCCGCCCATCTTGGGTTGCCCCATGGGCATGGCTTAGTTTCATTGAGTTAGACAAGGCTGTGGTCCTAGTGTGATTAGATTGACTAGTTTTCTGTGAGTATGGTTTCAGTGTGTCTGCCCTCTGATGCCCTCTTGCAACACCTACAGTCTTACTTTGGTTTCTCTTACCTTGGACGTGGGGTATCCCTTCACGGCTGCTCCAGCAAAGTGCAGCCATTGCTCCTTACCTTGGACGAGGGGTATCTCCTCACCACCGCCCTTCCTGACCTTCAATGTGGGATAGCTCCTCTAAGGCCCTTGAACAAGGGCAGTGAAAAAGCTGGCTTGAAACTCAACATTCAAAAAACTAATATCATGGCATTTGGGCCCATCACTTCATGGCAAATAGTAGGGGAAATATTGAAAGCAGTGACAGATTTTATTTTCTTGGACTCCAAAATCACTGTGGACAGTGACTACAGCCATGAAACTAAAAGATGTTTGCTCCTTAAACAAAAGACTATGGCAAACCTAGACAGTGTATTGAAAAACAGAGATATCTCTCTGTCGACAAAGGTCTGTATATCTGTTTTCCAATAGTTGTGTATAGAGGTAAGAGTTGGACCACAAGAAAGGCTGAGTGCCCAAGAATTGATGCATTTGAATTGGGTGTGATGGGACACTTGAGAGTACCTTGAACAGAAAGGAGACCAAACAGTTCAATCCTAAATGAGATCAATCCTGAATGTTCTTTGGAAGGACTGTTGCTGAAGCTCCAATACTTTGATCACTTAATGTGAAGAGCCCATACATTGGAAAAGATCCTGATGTTGGGAAAGATTGAAGACAAAAGGAGAAGAGGGTGGTGGAGGATAAGATGGTTAGATAGCATCACTGACTCAATGGATATGAATTTGAGGAAACTTCAGGAGATAGTGAACAGAGGAGTCTGATGTGCTATACAGTCTTTGAGGTCACAAAGAGTCTAACATGACTTGTTGAATAAAAAACAACAACAAGAAAACTTTCACTTTGGCCTGTCAAGCCCCCCCTGAGTCTCAGAAAGCTGGCTCAAGAGCTAATGATTAGGAAATGTGAAAACAGAGAAATACAGAATACTCATTGTGTTGGGAAACTGGTAATAACTTAGATTATTGTCTAACCACATAACAGGTCTCCAGACTCCTAGTTTGCTGAAAGATATAAAGGTCTGGCACACATTCTTGATTTGTGGATTGGAATGAAAACTATGTTCTAGATTTACTTAATCTGGTAGAGAAACTCTTTCACACTCAGAACAATCACTTCCAAGGAAGACCACCCAAATTTTTAATCTTTGCTCCAGCAAATGATGGCTCCTTAAGAAATCCAAAATTCTTCCTAGTTTATTATTATTGCAAAGAGCTAGGACATTGGAAAAGTCACTGCTACAAATTAAAGCACTCAGGTTCCTTTGGCTCTCTATCCAGCCTTTCCAACATCCTCTCAGTCCTTAATGATGATGCTCTGAAGAACTACAGAAGCTCTTCCCAATCTTCCCTTTATATAGTCCTAGATAAACATTTCTTCAGATTGAGGACAAATATCTTCCAGTTTTAACTGTCAATAGAGTCATGTGCTCATTATTCAACCCCACTCATAAAACAACCCTTGCCCCAGAGTACTATTTAAATTGTGGGATCTCTAATGAACCTCAAAAGGTTTCTGTCTCTGAAATTTTTCTCTATTGCTTAGGCTTTTTGAGATACACATTCTTTTCTCCTTACTCCTCTACCCCTGCCCATTTACTATGTCAAACTTCTTAGATACATATCATGGAAAAATTTCTTTCTCCCAAAAGGGGAAAATAATGCCAGAAATTGACAGTAGTCATCAAAGTAACCAACCAGCTGAATAAAATAACCTTTTAACATTTATCATTTTTTCCATTTCTGATGCTACTAGAACTAATTCTAGAAACATGATAATTTGTCCATATTGAATAATGTGCCCCTTTCTTGGAGACAAAAATCTCCAGCTGATGTTACAAAATTCACAGCAGACCTCTCATCAATATTCAAACAGACCTCTTAAAACTTCTCAGAATTAATCAATACTCTAAGTAAAGAAACCCTTCAAGACATAAAGCCGATAATAGAAGATTACAAGGCTCAAGCTCTCATTCTCCCTTGTCTTAGGTCCCTGTAGCACTCCCATTTTAGTGGTGAGAAAATCTAAGGGCCAAGGAGGGAAGTTTGTTCATGGTCTCCTCTGAGCAATAAACAGCACTACTATCCCTTGACACCTCATGTTCCGTGTTTCTAACTTTCATAATTTACTAGCATCCATTCCCAGTGGAAGCAAATTATTTACAGTAATAGATTTATGTAGTGTATTCTTTAGTATTCCAGTTGATAAAGCTAGCCAATACTTTTTGGCCTTCACATAGGAAGAAAAATAATTTACCTAGACAGCAATACCTCAGGATTTTATTGAGATTCTTTATTTCTCACAAATCATGAAGGCTGATTAGAATGCTTTAAAGTTCCTTAGAGGGTCTACTTTGTTGCAATATATGGATGATTTGCTTCTTTGCTCTCCTTCTCAGACCTTGTATAGGAAGACTTTAGCCACTTGCTAAAGCTTTTAGTGTTCAAAGGACATAAATTTATCAATAAAAAAAATTGCAATTTCCCAAGTCCAGTTTTGATATTTAGAGCATCTGCTATTAGAATAAGGGCTACACTGAAATCCAGGTAGACTTTGTGGTGCCTGAAATTTCCTGAAAACCAAAACTAAGCAGTTGTAGGTTTTCTAACAGTAACTGATTATTGCTAGAAATGAATTCCAAATTTCTCTTTTATGGATGTTATCTATATTTTTATTCAACAATAGCCACACCAACCAAATTTTATGGGAAAAAGCACAAGAGTACTTAGTTTTCAAGGTCTTAAAGGAGAGCTTGATAAACCTTTTTACTCTTAGACATCTAAAGTATCTGATACATAGGACCTGAGATAAGCATAAGATATTAAAAAGAGGTGGCAAGAATACACAGGAGACTATACAAAAAAAGGTCTTAATTACCTGGATAAGCATGATGGTATGATCACTCACCTAGAATCAGACATCCTGGAGTGTGAAGTAAAGTGGGCCTTAGGAAATATTACTAGGAAAAAATTCCAGCTAGCCAAGCTGGAATTTTATATCCTAAATCCTCTTAGGAATTTCAAATCCTTTTGTGAGGGCTTCCTTGGTGGCTCAGACAGTAAAGAATCTGCCTGCAATGCAGGAGACCTCAGTTTGATTCCTGGGTCAGGAAGATCCCTTGGAAAAGGGAAACGCTACCCACTCCAGTATTCTGGTCTAGATAATTCCATGGACAGTACAGCTCATGGGATTGCAAAGCACTGGACATGACTGAGCTGGAATTTCAAATCTTAATTCATCTCAGGAATTTCAAATCCTTTTAGGAATTTCAAATTCTGAAATACAATGCTTTTAAATATACCAGCAAAACTGAAAACTCAGCAGTGGCCACAGGAATGGAAAAGGTCCATTTTTGTTCCAATCCCAAAGAAGGGAAATGCCAAAAAAGGTTCAGATTACCACACAATTGGACTTCACTTCACATGCTAGCAATGTAATACTAAAAATCCTTCAAGCTAGGCTTCAACAGTATGTGAACTGAGAACTTCTGGATGTACAAGCTGGACTTAGAAAAGGCAGAGGAACCAGAGATCAAAATGCCAACATCCATCAGACCATAGAAAAAGCAAGGGAATTCCAGAAAAGCATCTAATTCTGCTTTATTGACTACACTAAAGACTTTGACTGTATGGATCACAACAATCTGTGGAAGATTCTTAAAGAGATGGGAATATCAGACCACCTTACCTGCCTCCTGAGAAACCTGTATGCAGGTCAAGAAGCAACAGTTAGAACCAGACATGGAAAAACGGACTAGTTTAAAATTGAGAAAGAAGTATGTCAAGGCAGTATATTGTCACCCTGCTTATTGACCTTATATGCAGCATGTATGTATATATGTATGGAAAGTGAAGAGGAACTAGGGAGTCTCTTGATGAGGATGAAGAGGGAGAGTGAAAGAGACAGCTTAAAATTAAATATTAAAAAAACCAAGATCATGGTAGATTATATATATATATATATATATATCAGTTCAGTTCAGTTCAGTTCAGTCACTCAGTAGTGTCTGACTCTTTGTGACCCCATGAACTGCAGCACACCAGGCCTCCCTGGCCATCACCAACTGCCAGAGTTTACCCAAACTCATGTCCATCTAGTTGGTGATGCCATCCAGCCATCTCATCCTCTGTCATCCTCTGCTCCTCCTGCCCTCAATCTTTCCTAGCATCAGGGTCTTTTCAAATGAGTCAGCTCTTCACATCAGATGGCCAAAGTATTAGAGTTTCAGCTTCAACATCAGTCCTTCCAATGAACATCCAGGACTGATCTCCTTTAGGATAGACTGGGTGGATCTCCTTGCAGTCCAAGGGACTCTCAAGAGTCTGCTCCAACACCACAGTTCAAAAGCATCAATTCTTTGGCACTCAGCTTTCTTCACAGTCCAACTCTCTCATCCATACATGACTACTGGAAAAATCATAGCCTTGACTAGACAGACCTTTGTTGGCAAAGTAATATCTCTGCTTTTGAATATGCTGTCTAGGTTGGTCATAACTTTCCTTCCAAGGAGTAAGCATCTTTTAATTTCATGGCTACAGTCACCATCTGCAGTGATTTTGGAGCCCCAAAAAATAAAGTCTGACACTGTTTCCACTGTTTCCCCATCTATTTCCCATGAAGTGATAGGACTAGATGCCATGATCTTCGTTTTCTGAATGTGGAGGTTTAAGCCAACTTTTTCACTCTCCTCTTTCACTTTCATCAAGAGGCTTTTTAGTTCCTCTTCACTTTCTGCCATAGGGGTGGTATCATCTGCATATCTGAGGTTTTTGATATTTCTCCTGGCAATCTTGATTCCAGCTTGTGCTTCTTCCAGTCCAGCATTTCTCATGATGTACTCTGCATATAAGTTAAATAAGCAGGGTGACAATATACAGCCTTGATGTACTCCTTTTCCTATTTGGAACCAGTCTGTTATTCCATGGCCAGTCCTAATTGTTGCTTCCTGACCTGCATATAGGTTTCTCAAGAGGCAGGTCAGGTGGTCTGGTATTCCCATCTCTTTCAGAATTTTCCACAGTTTATTGTGATCCACACAGTCAAAGGCTTTTGCATAGTCAATAAAGCAGAAATAGATGTTTTTCTGGAACTCTCTTGTTTTTTCGATGATCCAGTGGATGTTGGCAGTTTGATCTCTGGTTCCTCTGCCTTTTCTAAAACCAGGTTGAACATCTGGAAGTTCACAGTTCATGTACTGCTGAAGCCTGGTTGGAGAATTTTGAGCATTCCTTTACTAGCATGGTAGATGAGATAATATATTTCCTGGTAGCTCAAATGGTCAAGAGTCTGCCTTCAATTCAAGAAACCTGGGTTCAATCCCTGGGTCTGGAAGATCCCTGGAGAAGGAAATGACAATCTGCTCCAGTATTCTTGCCTGGAAATCCCATGGATGGAGGAGCCTAGCAGGCTACAGGGTTCACAGAGAGTCCAAAATAACTGAGCAATTAACACACACACACACACACACGGGTTGCAAAGAGTCAGACACAACTGAGCAACTAATGTATGCATGTCCGCACGTACACACACACACACACACACACATATATATGTTGTTGTTCTTCAGTCTCTCGGTCATATGACGCCTGACTCCTTGTGACCCCATGGACTGCATCACACCACCTTTCCCTTTCCTTCACTATCTTCCAGAATTTGCTCAAACTCAGTCAGTGATGCTATGTAACCGTCTCACCCTCTACTGTCACCTTCTGCCCTCAATCTTTCCCAGCAAGAGGATCTTTTCTGAGTCCGCTCTTCATATCTTGTATCCAGAGTATTGGAGCTTCAGCTTCAGAATCAGTCCTTGCAATGAATATTCAGGGTTGGTTTCCTTTAGGATTGACTGGTTTTATCTTCTTGCTAGCCAAGGGACTCACAAGTGTTTTCTCACGCACCAAAGTTCAAAAGCATCAATTCTTCAGTGCTCAGCCTTTTTGATGGTTCAACTCTCATATCAGTGTAGCTTTTAATATATGGACTTTGTCAGTATAGTGATGTCTCTGCTTAATATGCTGTCTAGGTTTGTCATAGCCTTTGTTCTAAGGGACAAGTATCTTAATTTCATGGCTGCAGTCACCATCTGCAATGATTTTGGAGCTCAAGAAAATAAAATCTGTCACTATTTCCATTGTTTCCCCATCCATTTACTATGAGGTAATGGGTCCAGATGCCATGATCTTCATTTTTTTGAATATTGAGTTTTAAGCCAGCTTTTTCACTCTCCTCCTTCACCTTCATCAAGAGGCTCTTTAGTTCCTCTTCACTTTCTGCCATAAGGGTGGTGTCATCTGCATATCTGAGTTTATTGATAGTTTTCCTGGCAGTCTTGATTCCAGCTTGTGAATTATCCAATCCAGTTTCTCGCATGATGTGGTTTACCTTTAAGTTAAATAAGCAGTAATGATCTTAAATCTGCAGCTCATCTCCCCCCAAGCCCTGGCAAAGTCATTTACAACTGCTTCATGTTGATGCATCACTTCCTGATTGCTTGTGATGATCTATAGGAAATTCCACTTGGTAACTGATTTCTCATAGTTCATTGATATTGTCAAACCCAAGTTCACATGCCTGATGTACAGAGAAGCCAGACAAACTGCAACACTGGAGTTTGTAACAGAGTTTTATTTAGGGCACCAAAAGCAAGAATAGACAGCTCATGCTCAAAAGACCAGCACTGTCTAATAGTCTTTGAGAAACACTTTTTAAAGACAAATTTGGGGGGAAGAACTGCGAGGTTTATTACTTCCTTCTGATTGGTTGATGGTGAAGTAACAGGGTGATGCTTCAAAAATAACAATCAGCCTTCAGGAATCTAAATGCTTATACTGTCTGAAGTTTCTATCCTCCACCTGAATGAGGGTCTGTAGAAGAATTCAAAGAGCTCTACCTGATTGTTATGTATATATTTTGAGGAGGAACTAGGACTCTGCTTTATTGCTGCACCATTTTTTGTTGACTTATTTTCTTTTGTTTCTACATTACCTCATTTTCCTAATTAGTAACTATTTGAATCTGCCCTAAGGAAGCCTTTTTCTACAAACAAAAAATGGGGGAGGTATTGCTGACCTTGTTGATGATGCCTGTTGTCTTGTTCTTCACACTGTTCACTGAACCCAGGCAAAGAGTGAGCTAAGAGACTGGAAGAAGACTTGAGGAGCCATAGGAGTTGCAGACACATTTGTTTTCTCCTGGGTGACACAGCAGCCATAGCAGTATTCTCTTCTGGCTAGCGCAGGAGCCATAGAAGCAGATATGCTATATTCTCTCCTCTCGTGGCTGACTCAGTGGGCATAGCCCTGATGCAGCAGTAATATGCACTGCTCTTTAGATGAAGCTCACATATCCCAACAGGACAAAGTAGCCCATGACCAAGTGGGTACCTCGTGACGTGCATGTGCAGTGCTACAAATGCTCTCAGCTATTACATAGTCATTATTTACAAAACATGGCACAAGAGAGCTTGAACACGCCATCTTTTTAATTGGCTCTCTCCCCACAGGGGACTTGGAAATGTTTTTGTAACTGTGCGTGCCCTTCAGGGTCCTGCTTGGTTTTAATGCTCCCATTCCTTTGATACCCCTCAATCTTGAGGGGAATAGGTGTGGGAAAAGAAAGGGAATAAAGTTTTGGATAAAGAAGTTAATCATAGTGTCAGCAGAAGAACTTAGCTTTATGGGAACTTGGTTTCATTGATGATTCCTATTTAAAAGGTGACAATGGAAAATGTTTTATTCTTGTATGCTCTTGCTCTTTTATTTCTTTAAAATTTTTGTTTCATTGGAGTATAGCTGATCAACAATGTTGTATTAGTTTCGGATATTCAACAAAATGATTCAGTTATACATATGCATATGTCTATTTTTTTTTCAAATTCTTTTCCAATTTAGGTTGTTACAGAATTTTGAGCAGAGTTTCTGTGCTATACAGTAGGTTCTTGTTAGTTAACTATTTTAAATACACTAGTATGTACCTGTCAATCCCAAACTCCAAATCTATCCCTCTTCCTGGTAAACATAAGTTTGTTCTCTAACTTATGAGTCTGTTTCTGTTTTGCAAATAATTACATTTATATTCCACATATAAGTAAGTGTTAGTTGCTCAGTCATGCCCAACTCTTTGCGACCCCATGGACTGCAGCCCACCAGGCTCCTCTGGCCATGAGATTTTCCAGGCAAGGATATTAGAGTGGGTTGCCATTTCCTTTTCCAGGGGATCTTCCCAACCAAGGGATTGAACCCGGGTCTCCTGCACTTCAGGCAGATTCTTTACTGAATGAGCTACAAGGGAAGCCCATAAGCAATATCATTTGATAGTTGTTCTTGTTTGACTTACTCCACTTGGTAATATAATCTCCAGGTCCATCCATGTTGTTACAAACAACATTATTTTATTCTTTTTAGTAGTTGAGTAATATTCCATTGTGTTTTATGTACCACATCTTCTTTATCCACACATGTGTCAATGAACATTTAGGTTGTTTACATGTCCTGGCTATTGTGAACATTGCTGCATTGAATATTGGAGTATCCTTTCAAACCATGTTTTCTCTGGATATATGCCTAGCAGTGGGACTGCAGGATCATATGGCAGCTCTATTTTAGTTTTCTAAGTAATCTTTAAACTGTTCTCCATAATGGCTGTACCAGTTCATCCCCATTAACAGTATGGGAAGTCTGTATACTCTCTCTGGCATTTTGTTTATAGATTTTTTTGGATGATGACCATTCTAACTAGTGTGAAATGATATTTGATTGTAGTTTTCAGTTCAGTTCAGTCTCTCAGTCGTGTCCGACTCTTTGCGACCCCATGAATTGCAGCACGCCAGGCCTCCCTGTCCATCACCAACTCCCGGAGTTCACTCAAACTCATGTCCATCGAGTCAGTGATGCCATCCAGCCATCTCATCCTTTGTTGTCCCCTTCTCCTCCTGCCCCCAATCCCTCCCAGCATCAGAGTCTTTTCCAATGAGTTAATTCTACGCATGAGGTGGCTAAAGTACTGGAGTTTCAGCTTTAGCATAATTCCTTCCAAAGAACACTCAGGACTGATCTCCTTTGTAATGGATTGGTTGGATCTCCTTGCAGTCCAAGGGACTCTCAAGAGTCTTCTCCAACACCACAGTTCAAAAGCATCAATTCTTTGGTGCTCAGCTTTCTTCACAGTCCAACTCTCGCATCCATGCATGACTACTGGAAAACCATAGCCTTGACCAGATGGACCTTTGTTGGCAAAGTGATGTCTTTGCTTTTGAATATGCTGTCTAGGTTGGTCATAACTTTCCTTTCAAGGAGTAAGTGTCTTTTAATTTCATGGCTGCAGTCACCATCTGCAGTGATTTTGGAGTCCCCCAAAAATAAAGTCTGACACTGTTTCCACTGTTTCCCCATCTATTTCCCATGAAGTGATGGGCCCAGATGCCATGATCTTAGTTTTCTGAATGTTGAGCTTTAAGCCAACTTTTTCACTCTCCACTTTCACTTTCATCAAGAGGCTTTTTAGTTCCTCTTCACTTTCTGCCATAAGGGTGGTGTCATCTGCATATCTGAGGTTATTGATATTTCTCCTGGAAATCTTGATTCTAGCTTGTGCTTCTTCCAGCCCAGCGTTTCTCATGATGTACTCTGCATAGAATTTAAATAAGCAGGGTGACAATATACAGCCTTGATGTACTCTTCCTATTTGGAACCAGTCTGTTGTTCCATGTCCAGTTCTAACTGTTGCTTCCTGACCTGCATATAGGTTTCTCAAGAGGCAGGTCAGGTGGTCTGGTATTCCCATCTCTTTCAGAATTTTCCACAGTTTATTGTGATCCACACAGTCAAAGGCTTTGGTATAGTCAATAAAGCAGAAATAGATGTTTTCCTTTCTCTAATGATTATATTGTAACTGCTTTTGATGTTTTCATACAAAATCTTTACTTATGACTACTTTAGCCCATTAGGCTGAATTGTATGCTCTACATGGATTTGTAATATAGCCAAGGATCAAACTGCCAATATTAATATTGATAGCAGATATGCTTTCAGAGTAGCTTAGGATTTTGGAATTGTGTGGAAGCATTGTGGCTTCCTAATTTACAGAGGAAATAAAATTTAAAGTGATTCCATGTTCAGGAATTATTACATTTAATATTATTCCTCCTGCTTTAGCTATTTTTAAGAATCTAGGGTAATCTAAACTTGACTCTCTGGTAATCCCCTTGCTGACATTTCTGCAAGAAATGCAATTCTTAAGAGGACTGATGAAAACCATCTCTGTCATGGTCCAAAAGATTTTTTCCTCAAAATCATAATTTTGAGAAACTGGTTAAAGAAGCTCAACAATTGATCTCAGACAAGGAAAAACAAGGTTGGAAATTCAGTTATTGTTCATTTGATAAAAAGAAAAAACTGATTTGAGCAAAATAACAACCTGGTCTTATTGGAGATCTTATAATTCCCAGTCCTCACCACTATAAAATCATTATGGTATTGGTCTACTGACAAAATGATAGTATTCACGAATCAATATTCTGGGGGGCAAGGCGGGTAGACACACTAATAAGGCCTCAAAGTGTCTACTTCACTAGTCCCACTTGTCTGAAATACATACTAGAGAAACTTGTTTGTACTGCTCCCAGACATTTAAAACTGCCTAATGGAACCTTGGAGGCCTGGCAGTTGGATTTCAACAACTTCCTTTATCTCAAGGGTATAAATATTTTATTCATAGTCTGTGTGTTTCCACACTGCACTGAAGCCTTCCTTCTCAGACCAACCACTGCTTTTTCTGTGCTTAAAGGCCTTTTTTGGAAAAAAAAAAGATCTCTGCCTGAGGAACTCCTCTCAAACTTCATAGTTTCCAGTATCTTGAAAATTTAAGTGAAAATAATCTTGATGTTTTAAATTAACACAAAAATATTTTCAATATGGTAAACAGTATCGAGCCAAAAAACATCTTTTGGGGAAAAAAAGCTTGAGCCATTCTTTATCATTTAATATTTTTGTGTAAGAAAGCAAACAAAAAAGCATGGCACAAATTAAATTAAGATATGATTTTTTCTGTTTGTACTTTAAATGTTCCAGGACTTTCCAAGCATGATTGCACATATGAAAACTAAGTATATATATTATTGTACCAATTTTTTAAAACTTTTATGTATTATACTAATTTAAAACATACTGTTAAAAAAGGAAAAGAAATGATAGGTATAAAATAGAGTAATTTGCCCCCTCAACAGACAGGAATGTGTGTGTGTGTGTGTCTTAGTCCCTCAGTCATGTCCAACTGTGTGTGACCCCATGGACTATGGCCTGCCAGGCTTCTCTGTCCATGGAATTCTTCAGGCAAAAATTATTGGATTGGGGTGCCATTTCCTTCTCCAGGGGATCTTCTTAATTCAGGAATCAAATCTGAGTTTTTTGCACTGCAGGCAGATTCTTTACTGGCTGAGCCACCAGGGAAGCCAACAGAAAGCTAAGATTTAATTGCACTTTCAACTTCTAGGAAACTTCTACTCACAGTTTTTAGTCTGTGACCTTTAAACAGACTATCTGAAATTTCCTAATTAGCACTAGTGAGGTAATTTGCATAATACTACCTCTGCCATACCCTTCCCCGGAAAGAAAATGACCTGGCCTTTGAAAGATCCTATATTTTTTTGCTAATAATTCCTTGTCCCACAATTCTGTCCATGAAAACCTTCCATCTTGTACTAATTTCTTTGAGTATCTAGCTGCTTGTTAGATGAGTTGTTTCCCAATTCATGAATTGCTTAATAGATTGAATTACATATGCAAAATGTACTGCTGAAATTTATTTTTTAACATATTAAAAAGTTCAGAAAAAAACTTGTAAAATGCATTTGCATGAAGGTCAGTATATTTGCACATTTAAACAAAGAATGGACAAGAAACCCTGAAAGCCAAAGAAATGGAGAAGGTGTCTAGCTTTAACATAAATTATGCTCTAAAGTTTAAAAAATTAGTATTGGCACATACTCAGAACAAACAATGGCAGAGAGTAGAATATCTGGAAAGATATCTAATTACATATGCAAATTTAATAAATTAGTAAGATGCTATCTCAAGTTAGTAATGGAAAGAAACTTCTCACTAAACAGGCACATGATAAAATGATAAAAATTTTATCCGGTCAGTATACACTATATTACTATAAATTTCAAATTGATTAAATATTTAAATGTAACAAATAATACCATACAAGTATTTATTATAAGAAACGTGGAAGAATTCCTCTATAAACGGAAGTAAGGAAAATTTTCCTAACTCCAGGCGGCAAAAATCCAGGTGGCAAAAAAAGTAAAATAATAGATAAATAGACTATAAAAATTAAAAAGAAAGTTTGGCATGGCATTATTATTATATCTATATAGTTATAGTTTGTAATTTTAAAAATATTATGTGTATCATATAATCAGAATAAAAAGAGAAACTACATACTGAGAAAGTTATTTAAATTTATATTAGAAGTTTTATATTCCTTATATACAAAAAATATGTAAAAAAAAGAAAAAAACAATGAATTGTTAGAAGAGATGTTAGAAATATGGACAGAAAAAAATCACAGAAAATGAAATGCAAATAGCTATTAACCACATGATGAAATGATCACCCTTGCACATAATAAGAGAAATGTAAAGTAAAATTACAGGGGAATAACATTTTTCATCTATTAAATGGGCAAAAATTCAAAAATTTGACAATATACTCTATTGGCAAGGCTATGGGAAATAGGCACTCTCATAATTGCTGGCAGAAATGCAAACTGGTACAACCTCTAGAAGGGGAATTTGGCAATACCCAGTAAAATTACATATGCAATTACACTTTGATTAGTGATTTTACTTCTAAGAGCCCATTCCAATGACACTGGTTAAAAAATGAAATAGTTGTACCATTTTTAAAGTGAAAGACTGGAAGTAACCCAAACGTCTATCAATAAAAGGCAGATTGAATAAGATATAACACAAAAGTAAATGAATGCTACACAACTATCAAAAGAATCAGGTATTTAGCCACATATTTTGATGGAATGATCTCTAAGATTCTATATTTAAAAACGTAAAGAAAAATCTTATGATATGCTATTGTTTTTCTAAGAATAGGGAAATCTTAGTTTGCTTATATACTTCATTATACTTGTTTAAGTGGAAGTATGCTGCTGCTGCTGCTGCTAAGTCGCTTCAGTCGTGTCCGACTCTGTGCGACCCCATAGACGGCAGCCCACCAGGCTCCCCCGTCCCTGGGATTCTCCAGGCAAGAATACTGGAGTGGGTTGCCATTTCCTTCTCCAATGCATGAAAGTGAAAAATGGAAGTGAAGTCGCGCAGTCGTGTAGGACTCTTCGCAACCCCATGGACTGCAGCCTACCAGGCTCCTCCGTGCATGGGATTTTCCAAGCAAGAGTACTGGAGTGGGGTGCCATTGCCTTCTCCGTGTGGTGTGGAAGTATAACTTATATAATTGTTAAAATGTTTACCTCTGAAGAAGGGGAGAAAGGAAAGTGGAACAGACAGAAAAAGAAGATAGGTAGTTTATGTAATTATAATTGCAAAACAAAATTATGCTGAGGAAAAAAAATGCCTAAATGTCAAAAGTCAAAGTAAAAGGAACAAAGTATGTATCTTTTTAGAGAAAGGAGCAGAGAGGAACTATTCCAAATCACTTTTAAAATAAGCATTTTGATGATATGTTATTGCAGGATAATCCAAGGATTAAAAAAACAAAAGAAGAACTGTGAAAAGAAAACAAAACTGTATCCTGTTTTATTGCTTTTGCTGTTTTGTTGAGTTTGTTACTCACATGTAATATGGGATATATTTGAATTGAAAATATCAGTATTAGCTCAAGATGTATTTTATCTGTAAACAAAACTATTCACCAAAGTTGTCCATTGAAAATGTCTCGAATCAATGGCACCTCTAATGTCAAATACCATTTCCAACTAAAAGGTGAAACTATGGCCACTTGGAGAAACTGTGGACTCCCAGTCTAAGGCAATAAATGTACAAGATAAAACTGGGAAGTGTATCACTTTTTTCACTTGTAAATTTGGAATGATTAAAAATGCCTTTTTCTTAGAGTCATGAGAATTGAGTAAATAGTCCCAACATCTAAAACAAATACAATAGCTTCAGGTCCAGGATGCCACTGTGATAAATTTCCCACATAAATTCACAGAAAAAGATCTGGAAGGCTATATATGACGTATTCTAGGTGTTAAAATTATATTTAATATTAATTTTTCATGTTCATTTTTCTGTAAATTTACTTTAATGATAAGGTAATGGTGATGTTCACATAAAAAATGAGACAAACACTTTGAATGCACAAGAATATATCAGTTGCATGTGTTTTCAATATCTTTGCAAGATAGAATTAGTGTGAAAGGATATGTGCTTTAAAGTCAAAATGGATTTCAATGTCAGTTCAAACTGTTATCTTGCAGAGTGGTGGTAAGTAGGTCATATGCCTTCTTGGGAAGTCATAAATTTTTTTGAATGAATGAAGATTATTTTTTCTTTAAATGGTACTATTATATCAACATCATAGAAATACTGTCAACAGTAAATGAGCTAAATAGCCCAGTGAGTTGAGAGCAAATAGTAAAACTTTAACAGAAAGCAACTATTTTAAAATTATTCTTTATAACTTTAAATTCACTTTTTGAATGTCATAAATTTTGCCAAATAAAAGGAACATATGATTTATTAAAAATACTATTTAACATTTATATGCTTATACTTTTAACATAACTTTTCAAAGCACATTTATTTCTTTTTGTTGTTGTTTTTTCCCCCTTGAGAAAATAAACTTATGAAGCTAGAATGAAAGCCAGATCTTCTGCTGTTACCTGTATTTTTACAATCATATGGCTTATAAAGAAAGCAATAGCAATAAAAGAAATACAACAGTGAGAGTTCTCTTTTTACCCTTCACAAAAATAATCACTACTTAAATGTATGTTTTTTTAAAACAACTTTTCAAGTGAGCTGTCCTTTAAATATTTGGCTTTTTTAAAAAATATCTGTCCTCATCAGAAGTTCTTTCTCTATAGTACCTGCCATTTGAACGTGTTATTACTTATCAAGGACTTATTTTGACCCAGTTATGTGCAACTGCTAGTGTTCTGGAAATTCTGTTTAATGATGGCACAATGGAAAATTGAACTGGAAAGTATTCAGGGTCTTACCTTTTCCTATTACAACATATTTCCTTCTCTTTGTAAAACATTTTCTAAAACCTATCAGCTAATGCTCCTGTTCTTTCATCTAACAGAGGTGCTATTTATTAACAGCATAGTAGGGAAGAAATGACTGAGTGATTTAATTTCAAAGAAAAAAGAAATACATTTACTGGTGCCAGTATATGACTCAAAATTGAGAAGGTAAAATCACACAGATGCACTCACACACACAGGCATAAATTTTGATGATACATGATTCCCTTCAGCATAGTTTCACATGAAAACTGGTCATGAAGCAAAGGTTATCATATTGATCCTGAAATGAATGAACTATTTAAAGTTTATAATGTTATGTTAAGACTGGCTGTTCATTTTGTAGCCCATTAAATAAGTTGCAGACAGATTGTTTGGTTTCTTTATTTCATCCAGAGTTGATAATGAATACATGAGGAGATTAAGAGTAAGCCCTTGGAGAAAGGGCAGATTTTATAGTTCTGGATAGACAGACACTATATTTCACCTTGAAACAGAGATGTGAAGTCTAATGCAGATAGAAAACAAAGGAGTGCTTCTCTCTATATTCTTGTCTTGTTTCCCTCTCCACCTCTCTGTTGATTAATAAGCTTATCCTTGAACCAATAACACACTGTCTAATTTACTGTGGCTTCACAGTAAGTTTTGGATTAAGGGAATATAAATATTCAAATTTGTCTTTTCTTTTAAAAATTGCTTTGAAAACAAACGTAGGTTGCTTGTCCTTCCACACAAATATTAGGGTTAATTTGTAAATTTTGATAGTGATTACACTGAAACTGTTGATCAATATGAGGAGAATTGTCATCTTAATGATATTGATTCTTTCAATCAATGAACATGGAATCTCTCTTCATTCATTTGGATCTTTAATTTTGCTCAGTAATACTTTGCAGCTTTTAGTGTTTAAGTTCTGTTCTTTGTTAAATTTATTGCTATGTATTTTATATTTTGATAATATTTTAAATGGATTTTTTTCTTAATTTTATTTTCAAATTGTGTTGCTAATATTTTGAAACACAATTAAATCCTGCAACCTTGATAAATGAGTTTATTGGATCTAGTACAGTCTTTCCTTTTTTTTTTTTTTTTTTCATTCTCTCTCTCCCTTTTTCTTTCTTTTTTGATTCCTTGGGATTTTCTACATATGGAACCATGTCACCTATGAATATAGGCAGTATTGCTTCTTCCAATGCAACATGGATATCATGATTTAGTTTTCCCTGATTGCACTATCTAGAACCTCCAGTACAATGCTGAAAAGAAATGGTAAGAGTGCATGTGTGTTAAGTCGCTTCAGTCGTGTCTCTTTGTGACTCAGTAGAATGTAGCCCTCCAGGCTCCTCTGTCTATGTGCATTCTCTAGGCAAGAATAATGGAGTGGGTTGTCATGCCCTCCTCCAGAAGACCTTCCCAAACCAGAGATCTAACCATGTCTCTTATTAATCTCTTGCATGGCAGGCTGGTTCTTTACCGTTAGTGTTACCTGGGAAGCCCCAGGTTCAATATGGAGGATATGATTTATTTTCTCTTGATTGCACTGTCTAGAACCTCCAGCATAATGTTGAAAAGAAATGGTAAGAGTTGACATCCTCAAATTGCATCCCCTGCTCCCAGTCCCTATTAGGCAAAGAACATACTGGGCAAGGCTGTCAGCTGAGTGTCCCATTTTCTCATTTCTGTAATGTCTTTTGTATCATTTGTTTGCATGAAAATGATCCATCTGTTGGATATAAATTTTGAACGTGAAGATTAAATTCAAACATGTCTAAGGGTTTAAAGATATAGATGACACTGAAATATTAAACATTTCAAAGAAAATCTGAAATCACTGAGAAAGTGAAAGAAAGAGAAGAAGAGAAGATCAGGGAGCAGAGGGGAAAAGGAACGAAGAGGGAAAGAAATCCTTAAATAAGACAGCTAATTCAGAACAGAAATTTATTCTCTAGTCATATAACTTGAGAAACTTAACTTTTCTCATCTTCAAATGGGAGAGAATACAAGCAATGGTCTCATAGGCAAGGTTGCTGCTGCTGCTGCTGCTGCTAAGTTGCTTCAGTCATGTCCGACTCTGTGAGACCCCAGAGATGGCAGCCCACCAGGCTCCCCCGTCTCTGGGGTTCTCCAGGCATGAACACTGGAGTGGGTTGCCATTTCCTTCTCCAATGCATGAAAGTGAAAAGTGAAAGTGAAAGTGAAGTCACTCAGTCGTGTCCAACTCTTCTCGACCCCATGGACTACAGCCCACCAGGCTCCTCCATCCATGGGATTTTTCAGGCAAGAGTACTGGAGTGGGGTGCCATTGCCTTCTCCACATAGGCAAGGTTAGAAGATTATTAATGAGATGCTTGGCCCAAGCATGGCAGCTGGTGTTTCCCTACTTGATCTTTAGCAATTATTAAGCCAACATATTATCAATTCCTTTTCAAAAGACACTGTTAGGTTGGGAAACAGGAGAAAAAAACTTCTCATTAAATTTAAATCAAGCTTTCTCTAATATTTACTTCAAATTTCTATGAGTCAGGGTAATTGACATATATCAGTATGTTAGTTTCAAGTATATAATATGATTCAATATTTTTATATATGCAAAATTATCATGACAATCATTCAAATTAACATCCATCTTCATACATAGCTAAACATTTTTTCATGATAAACTTAAGATTTCCTCTCACAAATTTTTAAATGTATAACAATATTATTAATTATAGGCAACATACTATACATTACATTAAAGTAAACCCATTACTTATTAATATTTATAACTCTAAATTTGCATGTTTTAAATCTCTTCACCCATCTTGCCCAACTCCCATGCTTTGCCTATGTCAATAACAAATCTGTTCTCTGTACCTATGAGATTTTCCTCCTTTTGTTGTTTTTGTTGTTTAGATTTAGTATTTATCTGTCTGAATTATTTTATTAGCAAAATGCTCTCGTTTCATCAATGTTGTCTCAAATGGCAACATTTTATTATGTATGTGTGTGTGTGAATTGTTGTATACATGTATGTTCTTCTGTTTAGTTGCTAAGTTGTCTCTGACTGTCTAGGACTCTATGGACTCCTCTGTCCATGGGAATTCCCAGGCAAGAATTCAGGAGTGGATTGTCATTTCCTTCAGGGGTTCTTCCTAATCCAAGGATAAAACCTGGGTCTCCTGCATTGGCAGACAGATTCTTTACCATCTGAGCCACAGGGAAGCCTGAAATGAACATGGAGAAGGTGAATACATTTGTTTTCTTCAGATAAATACATAGAAATGGAACTGCTGAATTATATAATAGTTCTATTTTCAAAGTTTAAAGGAACCTCCATACTGTTTTCCATAGTGGTTGCACAAGTTGACATGGTTACCAAGACAGAACAAAAATTCCCTTTATGCCACATCTTAAACAACAATTGTTATTTTTTGTCTTTTTAATAATAGCCATTCTAAGATAATCACGATGGTAGGATCACTCACCTAGAGCCAGACATTCTGGAATGCGAGGTCAAGTGGGCCTTAGGAAGCATTGCTACAAACAAAGATAGTGGAGATGATGGAATTCCAGCTGAACTATTTCAAATCCTAAAAGATGATGCTATGAAAGTGCTGCACTGAATATGCCGGCAAATTTGGAAAACTCAGCAGTGGCCACAGGACTGGAAAAGGTCAGTTTTAATGCCAATTCCAAAGAAAGGCAATGCCAAAAAAAGATCAAACTACTGCACAATAGCACTCATCTCACACACTAGTAAAGTAATGTTCAAAATTCTTCAAGACAGGCTTCAACAGTACGTGAACCATGAACTTCCAGATGATCAAGCTGAGTTTAGAAAAGACAGAGGAACCAGAGATTAAATTTCCAACATCTGCTGGATCATCAAAAAGGCAAGAGAGTTCCAGAAAAACATCTACTTCTGCTTTATTGACTACACCAAAGCCTTTGACTGTGTGAATCACAACAAACTGCGGAGAATTCTTAAAGATATGAGAATACCAGACCAGCTGACCTGCCTCCTAAGAAATCTGTATGCAGGTCAGGAAGCAACAGTTAGAACTGGACATGGAACAACAGACTGGTTCCAAATCGGGAAAGGAGTACATCAAGGCTGTATATTGTCACCCTGCTTATTTAATCTATGTAAAGAGTAAATCATGAGAAATGCTGGGCTGGAAGAAGCACAAGCTAGAATCAAGATTGCTGGGAGAAATATCAATAACCTCAGATAAGCAGAGCACACCATCCTTATGACAGAAATCAAAGAAGAACTAAAGAGCCTCTAGATGAAAGTGAAAGAGGAGAGTGAAAAAGTTGGCTTAAAGCTCCACATTCAGAAAACTAAGATCATGGCCTCTGGTCCCATCACATCATGGCAAATAGATGGGGAAAGAGTGGAAACAGTGACAGACTTTATTTCTTGGGGCTCCAAAGTCATAGCAGATGGTGACTGAAACCATGAAATTAAAAGACACTTGCTCCTTGGAAGAAAAGTTATGACCAACCTAGACAAAATACTAAAAGCCAGAGACATTACTTTGTCAGCAATGGTTTGTCTAGTCAAGGCTATGTTTTTTTCCAGTGGTCATATATGGATATGAGAGTTGGACTATAAAGAAAGCTGAGCGCTGAAGTATTAATGCTTTTGAACTGTGGTGTTGGAGAAGACTCTTGAGAGTCCCTTGGACTGCAAGGAGATCCAACCAGTCCATCCTAAAGGAAATCAGTCCTAAATATTCATTGGAAGGACTGATGTTGAAGCTGAAACTGCGATACTATGGCCACCTGATGCAAAGAGCTGATTCATTTGAGAAGACCCTGATGCTGGGCAAGATTGAAGGCAGGTGGAGAAGGAGATGATAGAGGATGAGATGGTTGAATGGCATCACCGAATCAATGGGCATGAGTTTGAGTAAACTCCGGCAGTTGGTGATGGACAAGGAGGCCTGGTGTGCTGCAGTCCATGGGGTTGCAAAGAGTCAGACCCTACTGAATGACTGAACTAAACTGAAGAAACAAGGGCTTACCTGTTGGCTCAGACAGAATCCACCAGCAATGCAGGAGATTCAAGAGATGCAAGTTAGATTTTTGGTGTGGGAAGATCCCCTGGTGTAGGGAATGGCTACACGCTGCAATAATCTTGCCTAGAGAATTCCAGGGACAGAGGAACTTGGTGGGCTACAGTCTTTGGGATTGCAGAGTCAGACATGACTGAGTAACCAAGAATGCCTGCAAGAAACAAAAGTGCTATCTGATCTGATGAAAAAAATCACAGAATATAATAAAACTTAGTCAAAGAATTATCTCTAAAATTCACTCATTTCTAATAGATTTTAGGGGAATTTACTTCAAAATTTATAGAGAATTTCCATTTGATATCAGCTGTTCTGTTTGATATAACTTGATATGCCTTACAAGTGGTAAGGCAGCCCCAGTCAGTCTTTATAATGTAACAGCTTTTAGCAGCAATACCGAATAATGGTGTCCCTTCTCTAAACACATGCATCTCCCATAAATAAAGGATAATCTGGATTTAAATTGCATAACCAAATAACCAAATATTGCTACCCAGGGCCCAAGCTGTTTTATTTTTAGATTTTTATTAAATTAACCTTAAGGTTTTCACAAAATCCTCCAATATCTCCACAGAAGATCTATACTTTTGTCATCTGAATAAAGAAATTATAGTGAGCAAAACGTATAAGCATGTTCAAGGATGAGAAGGCAACAGACTATTTTCTGTATTTCATAGGGTACATATAAATCTTAATACTGGAATTACAGCAAAGATTATCATGTAGATAGGTATTCTCTCATATTAGGAATGGAACCAATGAACTAGTAGAACAGAGGGACACAAGTATCAGAGGACCAGAGAAATCAAATTGAAAATTTTAGTATGTAAAATGTTTATAATTTTATTGATAATAAAATCAGTTGAACTATAAACAACAATGGATAAGTAGCTAGATTGGGAACTATTACTATAATTTCAAGGCTGCCTGCTTTTTAGAAATGAAAATTTTAAAAAGTCCAATGTTTGAAGCCAAAGGACTGAATCCTAAATGTATAATTTCAGGAAATGTGTCAAATAGTGGAAGAAATCCTTGCCTTGCAGAATTCTTTCCCAAGTGCCTCTCTAATAAGCCTATTTAGATGATTACCTAACCCTTGTGCATATACGACTGCCTTGCTTTGGCATTTATACTACAGAGTAAATTTTCTGGCTCCTCATTTGGTTCTATTTATGACACAACATGAGGCCATTTTTGGTGTTTGTCATGACGATTTGAGTAGTTTATGAGATAAACATGATTAACTATAAAGCCCATCTTTAATTGCTCAGGTGATAAAAGATAAATTAAAGACTGGTACAGCAGTTGGAAAATATGGGAGACATAAAAAGGAACACATCAGAAATTTTCTTAAATTCAGAGTTATTTCATCCGTTACCATATGAAAACACTTAACACAAATGGAAACTTGGTAGCTGTTGCTTTATCCTGTCAAGAAGTTTGTATAAATAACATGCTGGGAGGAAGTCATTAATTATTTCCCTTCTTCCCATTTTATGAATATCTGTATTAATATGCTTTAGTAAGGCATTTTTCTTCCTTTCATTATGCATATGTAGACACACACAAAAATTATGCTCTAGTAATCACAATTTGTTTTTACATCTTATTATGCACATTCTATAATCTAAATGCTTTGAAAAATGAATGTATAAATATTTTTATCTTCAGTGTGAAGCCATTAAGGTGTTAAAATATTTGAAAGTATAGTCCTCAGAAGGGCAGTTTGAATTTTTTATTGCTTTAGAAGTCAAAATAAAGCATAGAATTTCACTGAAAATTATCAAAAGGTAACATATAACAGATTTTTAAAATGTCAGTGATTTGTATCTAGCAGTATATGTTCACTTTACCTAAAAAGGTAAAATTGACTCTCATTCAAAACAAAACAAAACAAAAACCAGTTTACTTGTTGCTTTTATTTAACTTAAACCCTGGCTCTTTTAAACACAAATTCATAGTACCAACTAAAGTTAAGATCACTTAAGTGTATGTTATATTATAAGACTGCTGCTGCTGCTGCTAAGTCGCTTCAATCGTGTCCGACTCTGTGCGACCCCAGAGGCGGCAGTCCACCAGGCTCCCCCGTCCCTGGGATTCTCCAGGCAAGAACACTGGAGTGGGTTGCCATTTCCTTCTCCAATGCATGAAAGTGAAAAGTGAAAGTGAAGTCGCTCAGTCGTGTCCGACTCCTAGCGACCCCATGGACTGCAGCCCACCAGGCTCCTCCGTCCATGGGATTTTCCATGCAAGAGTACTGGAGTGGGGTGCCATTGCCTTCTCCATATTATAAGACATTAAATATCAAAAGAGATGATTATTAGAAAGTCTTTCTGTATTATTATGCACTTTTGAATTTTCCATTACTAAATTAGAAGTATCCATTATTTATTAGATTCTACCATCTCTTCCAATCATTTTGTCTTCTGTATATTTTTATATTGCTGTTGCTTAAAATTAATTCAATTACGGTTGGAACAGGTAAAAATTCATCATTAGAAAATGTTTTAAATTAGCAAATTATTTATCACACTTTTTATAAAACCAAATAGTTTAGAAGTCACAAATATAATTATGCCCATTGCTTAAATCATGCCTTTTCCCACAAATTTGATATTCTTTGCATCTATATAATGCTTCCTGGACTACCAGAAAGAGGAAATTTTAAGATCAGGTGGATTTGAATTTTATTCATTTCTTAACATCCTGGGAACACAGTTTTCCTTTTTGAAAAAAGAAGGCACCTGATTTTTCATTAATAACCTGTCACATAAGGATAATAATTTCTAATTTCAGCAATATACATGATTAAATGAATGTTCTGCATCCAGAAACAATGAGAAATTGTAGTTTTAAACACATATAGAAGATTTCAACAATATCAACAAGAAAAGAATACATGTATATCTGTGTAGGAGCTAATTTTCAGGATTAGAAATAAAGAGAGATCTCAAAGTCACAATGGGAGTCTCTTTCTGAAATGCCCATGGACAACAGGATGCCAAATACATGTTCTCTGAACAGGAGCCAAGATATAATTCATCAGCAGGAAACTGAAACCCAAATAAGGTCAGATTCTGAAGTGGGGCTACAAAAGCTCTCATAAAACTAGGAACAGAATTAAAATGTTTTAATCTTATAAAATACATCTATAAAATTCTACAGTTAATATCATATTTAATGATAAAAGGTTGGATATTTTCCCTAAGATTGGAACCATACCTCTCATCACTGCTTATTTAGTAACATGCTATGTTCATAGCAATAAGACATAAAAATATATAAAATGCATAAAGTTTGTAAAGGAAGAAATAAAGCTATATTCACAATAGAATATAGAAAAAAATTCTTAAGTATCTCCAAGAAAATTAGAATTAATATTTGTGCTTAGGGCTTACCTGATGGCTCACTTGATAAAGAATCCACTTATCAATGAAGGAGATTTGGGTTCAATCCCTGGGTTGGAAAGATCTCCTGGAGGAAGAAATGGCTATCCACTCCAGTGTTCTTGCCTGGAGAATCCCAATGGACAGAGAAGCCTGGCTACAATCCATAGGGTCACAAAGAGTTGGATGCGACTGAGCAACTAAACACACACATTTGTGTTTAGCAAAGTTGTATAATTTATATGCAAAATCCAAGTGGTCTCTATATGAAAACAATAATCAGAAATGGAAATTTTAAAAATAGTTCCATTTAAAACAGCACATAAAATATAAAGGCACATTAAATCTAGCAAATCAGTACAGTAAATATACTAAATGAGTATCCTGAAGCCTACAAAACTTATGAAAGTAAAGATTATCTTGATCAATGAGAAGATAAGCCATGCTCATGGGTTTAAAAGATCAATATTATTAAGATGTCAATTCTCCCAATGTTTATCTATTGATGTAACAGTTCAGATCAAAATCCTAGATTTTTACAAAAATAATTAAGCTGATTCTAAAATTAGTGTGGAAAGTTAAAGGAATGAGAATAGTCTAAATGAATCTGAAAAATAAGTACAAAGATGGAAAATTAGAAATAAAAAGACTCCAAATTATGAAAGAAATAAAACTGTCACTGTTTGCGGATGACATTATGCTGTACATAGAAAATCCTAAAGAGGCCACCAGGAAGCAACTAGAGGCAATCAATGATTTTGGTAAAGTTGCAGTATATAAAATAATTACACTGAAATCTTTTGCAGTCCCATAATGGTAACAATGAAAGATCATGAAGAGAAATCAGAAAACTATGTCATTTACCATCACAATAAAAAGAATAAAATACCTGGGTATAAACTACCTAAGGAGACAAAAGACCTATACTCAGAAAACTGGGATACTGATAAAATAAATCAAAGATGACACAAAGAGATAGAAAGAAATACCATGTTCTTTGATTCGAGGAATTACTGTTATGAATATGACTATAGTACTCAAAGCAATCTACAGATTCAATGCAATGCCTATCAAATTACCAATGGTATATTTCACAGAATTAGAACAAAAATTGTCACAATTTGTATGGAAATGCAAGAGACCTCAAATAGACAAAGCAATCTTGAGAAAGAAAAACAGAGCTGGAGGTATCAGGCTTCCTGACTTCAGACTATACTGCAAAGCTACAGTAATCAAGGCAGTATGGTGCTGGCATAAAAACAGAATTATATATCAAAGGAACAGGCTAGAAAGCCCAGAGATAAACTCATGCTTCTATGGTCACCTAATCCATGAGAAATTATATGGAGAAAAGGGAACCATCATACATTGTTCATGGGAATGTAAATGTAGAGTGGTGTATAGCCACTGTGGACAACAGTATGGAAGGTCCTCAATAAAAGTAAAAATGTAACTACTACATGATCCAGAAATCCCACTCCTGGGTATATAATTGGAAAAAATCATAATTCAAAAATATGCATGCACACCAATTTTCATTGCAGGACTATATATAATAGCTAGAACATGAAAGCAACCTAAGTGTCCATTGACAGTGGAGTGGATAAAGAAAACGGTGGATTTTATTACTATATTACTGTAATTACAGTAATTACTATATTACTGAACTATTAGCCATAAAAAGGAATGAAAGAGTGCCATTTTCAGAGACATGGATAGGACTAAAAACTGTCATATAGAGTGAAGTAAGTTAGACAAAAATATTGTATTATCACTGATATGTTTATATACATATAGACAAATGATACAGGTGAACATATTTGTAAAGCAGAAAGAGAGACACAGATTTAGAGCACAAATTCATGGCTATCTATGGGGAAAGGGGAAGGGTAGGAAGAATTCAGAAATTGAGATTGACATGTATAAACTACTATGTATCAAATAGGTCTTCCCTGATGGTTCAGAAGGCTTCCCTGACAGCTCAGTTGATTAAAAAAATCCATTTGCAATGCAGGAGACCCTATTCAATTCCTGGGTCAGTATGATCTGCTGGAGAAGGGATAGTCTATCCACTCCAGTATTGTTGGACTTCTTTTGTGGCTCAACTGGTAAAGAATCCACCTGCAATGTGGGAGACCTGCGTTCAATCCCTGGGTTGGGAAAATCCCCTGGAGAAGGGAAAGGGTACCCACTCCAATATTCTGGCCTAGAGAATTCCATGGACTGTATAGTCCATTGGGTTGTAAAGAGTAGGACACGACTGAGTGACTTTTACTTTCACTTTCTGGTGTTTCAGAGGTAAAGAATCCACCTGCCAATGAAGGAAAGGTGGATTCAATCTCAAAATCAGGAAGACCCCATGAAGAAGGAAACAGCAACCCACTCCAGTATTCTTGCCTGGGAAATCCCATGAACAGTGGAGCTTAGCAAGCTGTACTCCATGGGGTTGCAAAAGAGTCAGATACAACTTAGCCACTATAGAGCAATGATGTGTAAAATAACTAATGAGAACCTACTGCATAGCATAGGGCACTCTACTCAATGTTCTGTGGTGACCTAAATGGGAAAGAAATCTAAAAAGAAGGGATATATGCATTTGTATAACTGATTCACTTTGCTGTATAGCAGAAACTAACACGATATTGTAAAGCAAATATCCTCCAATAAAACTTTTTAAAAAAGAAAAATTGAAGACGTACAACATTTAAATTTAAGATTTACTCTAAATACAGTAAACAGGATGCTGAATATGGCTAAAGAACAGACACAGAAATCAATAAAACAAAAATCTAGAAATTTACCCACTCATAAGTAGTTAATTGATTTTTCATATAGGTACAAAGGAAATCCAGTGACGAATATAATAATCCTTTCAACAAATGGTGATGGAAAAGTTGAATGTGTGTATGTGTGTGTGTGTGTGTGTGTGTGTTATGTCCAACTCTTTGCGACCCCATAGACTATATAGCCTGCCAGCCTCTGTCCATATGATTTTCCTAACAAGTACACTGTAGGGTATTGCCATTTCCTACTTCAGGGGATACCTGTGGCAGATGCATGTTGATGTATGGCAAAACCAATACAATATTGTAAAGTAAAAATAATAATAACAATAATAATAAATATAAAAAAAAAAAACAAAAAAATTTAATGCCTCACCTCATACAAAAACAACTCAAAATGAATCATAGATTTTAAAAAATCCTAGTGTTATAAAACTTCTATAGGAAACATATGGGAAAATCTTTGCAGTCTTCAAATAAATATTTTTTGTGTATCAGAGCAAAATCACAATTGATAATGAAAAAAAAATGAATTTTACTTCATCCAAACTGTAAACTGTTGCTCTTGAAAAGATAATGCAGAGAAAATAAAGCAATAAGACATGACCTAGGAGAAAATAATTTTAATATTTATATATGACAAAGATTTTGTAGTTAGAAAATATTAAGAACTATAATCTCAATAAAAATATTCAAATTGATAAAATGAAAGAATATTTGAACAAACAGTTCAGCAAAGAAGATATTCAGGTGGAAAATGAGCACACGAGAAAATGCTCAGCATCAGTTCATTATGCAGAGGAACAAAAATTTCCAATGATTTGCTGTGAATATCATATTTTACATCCATTTTCTAAAACACTGTGTGAATTTCTTATAAAATTAAGTATGTACCTATTACCCTATTAGTTAGGCTTGGGATTTTAGTACCTTAATTTGGGTACACATGACTGGTCAATATAGAATTAGAGGAATATAGGTTTTGCAAAGAAATATAAATGTGTAGACTCTGAGGAGCATAATTCATATCAGATGTAGAATTAATAAAGAAGGGTGAATAAGTGAGATTTTTCAAAAGCCTAAGGGTAGTACAATAATAAATAAAAACTAATTGGAAATAAATGAAATAGTTCAAAATGCTCAAATATAGGGGAGTATACATAACCCTAGGCTAAATTGTTATGCTGTACTGTCAAATGGAGAAACTATACTGCAAAAACATTACAAAGTTTTAAAAATTAAAATAATATTACGATAAATGAAAGGAAAAATTCTAATTATGAATTTTACAAAAAATAAATAAAAAGGATGATAGATGAGAAAATCAGGACTATGGTTTTTCTATAGTTAATGTAAAAGAAATCAGATTGAAAATCTTTATAAAAAGCCAAGTATCTTAGACAATAAAAAATTCACATTTTTTTTGAAGACAGCAATAGTACAAATATAAGTTAGAATAACATCAAATTTCTTTTTTTTTGTTGTTGTTGACTTCAGGATGATCATTTGTATTTTATGTCTTTTTTTAAAAATTTTATTTTATTTTTAAACTTTACAATATTGTGTTAGTTTTGCCAAATATCAAAATGAATCCGCCACAGGTATACATGTGTTCCCCATCCTGAACCCTCCTCCCTCCTCCCTCCCCATACCATCCCTCTGGGTTGTCCCAGTGCACCAGCCCCAAGCATCCAGTATCGTGCATCGAACCTGGACTGGCGACTCGTTTCATACATGATATTATACATGTTTCAATACCTTTCTCCCAAATCTTCCCACCCTCTCCCTCTCCCACAGAGTCCATAAGACTGTTCTATACATCAGTGTCTCTTTTGCTGTCTCGTACATGGGGTTATTGTTACCATCTTTCTAAATTCCATATATATGCGTTAGTATACTGTATTGGTGTTTTTCCTTCTGGCTTACTTCACTCTGTATAATAGGCTCCAGTTTCATCCACCTCATTAGAACTGATTCAAATGTATTCTTTTTAATGGCTGAGTAATACTCCATTGTGTATATGTACCACAGCTTTCTTATCCATTCATCTGCTGATGGGCATCTAGGTTGCTTCCATGTCCTGGCTATTATAAATAGTGCTGCGATGAACATTGGGGTACACGTGTCTCTTTCCCTTCTGGTTTCCTCAGTGTGTATGCCTAGCAGTGGGATTGCTGGATCATAAGGCAGTTCTATTTCCAGTTTTTTGAGGAATCTCCACACTGTTCTCCATAGTGGCTGTACTAGTTTGCATTCCACCAACAGTGTAAGAGGGTTCCCTTTTCTCACACCCTCTCCAGCATTTATTGCTTGTAGACTTTTGGATCGCAGCCATTCTGACTGGTGTGAAATGGTACCTCATAGTGGTTTTGATTTGCATTTCTCTGATAATGAGTGATGTTGAGCATCTTTTCATGTGTGTGTTAGCCATCTGTATGTCTTCTTTGGAGAAATGTCTATTTAGTTCTTTGGCCCATTTTTTGATTGGGTCATTTATTTTTCTGGAGTTGAGCTGTAGGAGTTGCTTGTATATTTTTGAGATTAGTTGTTTGTCAGTTGCTTCATTTGCTATTATTTTCTCCCATTCTGAAGGCTGTCTTTTCACCTTGCTAATAGTTTCCTTTGTTGTGCAGAAGCTTTTAAGTTTAATTGGGTCCCATTTGTTAATTTTTGCTTTTATTTCCAATATTCTGGGAGGTGGGTCATAGAGGATCCTGCTGTGATGTATGTCGGAGAGTGTTTTGCCTATGTTCTCCTCTAGGAGTTTTATAGTTTCTGGTCTTACGTTTAGATCTTTAATCCATTTTGAGTTTATTTTTGTGTATGGTGTTAGAAAGTGTAAAGACTATACCAGAAAATTACTAGAACTAATCAATGATTATAGTAAAGTTGCAGGATATAAAATCAACACACAGAAATCCCTTGCATTCCTATACACTAATAATGAGAAAACAGAAAGAGAAATTAAGGAAACAATTCCATTCACCATTGCAACGGAAAGAATAAAATACTTAGGAATATATCTACCTAAAGAAACTAAAGACCTATATATAGAAAACTATAAAACACTGATGAAAGAAATCAAAGAGGACACTAATAGATGGAAAAATATACCATGTTCATGGATTGGAAGAATGAATATAGTGAAAATGAGTATACTATCCAAAGCAATTTATAGATTCAATGCAATCCCTATCAAGCTACCAACGGTACTCTTCACAGAGCTAGAACAAAAAATTTCACAATTTGTATGGAAATACAAAAAAACCTCGAATAGCCAAAGCTATCTTGAGAAAGAAAGAAACTGGAGGAATCAACCTACCTGACTTCAGGCTCTACTTACAAAGCCACAGTCATCAAGACAGTATGGTACTGGCACAAAGACAGAAATATAGATCAATGGAACAAAATAGAAAGCCCAGAGATAAATCCACACACATATGGACACCTTATCTTTGACAAAGGAGGCAAGAATATACAATGGATTAAAGACAATCTCTTTAACAAGTGGTGCTGGGAAAACTGGTCAACCACTTGTAAAAGAATGAAACTAGAATAACATCAAATTTCTTAACAAAAACTTTAAGGAGAAAATAAACATTTTCAAAGTTTTGAGGAAAAGAAATTGTATCCTATACTTTTATATCTGGTTCACTACTTTTGAAATGAAAGATTAAAATAGAATATTTCAGAAAGCAAGAGAATAAAGCAGAAGACAAGGAAGAAAAGGAATCTAATGGGAAACTATGCAGCAGTCCCCCACCTTCCTCTCATATCCAGAAACAGAACAAAAGTCCATTTGCTATCAACACAGGCAAGGAAACCAGGAAGTGAAAGTGTGCTGAGAGAAGTTGGTTGTCTAGGGAAATATTACACATGTTTAAAGATGGATTAGGGAAAAATAAATATAAATATGATTATTAAGGAAACATCAGACAGAGATTTAAATGAATAATTTTCAATCTAGCAGCTGAAATGCACTCTATGTAACTGAAAGCAGAAAGAAGTAAAAAAAAAGAAAAGAAAAGAAAAAAGGAAGGAAAAAATAAAAATTCGCAAAATATAAAGCATGAGTTAAAAAAGCAAATATATCCCAATACAGTAATAATCATAAGAGATTAAATTTAAAAATTAAAGTGGAGATACTCTCAGGCTCAACAATCACATGAAATTCAATATTTTGAAATTTAAACAAACAGACTTTAAATAGATATGATTCAGAAAAATAAAAATAAAGATTAGAAACATGGGCAAAAGGAAAAGATGTTAAATAAATTTAATTTCAGAGAGAAACAAAATTTAAGATGAGAAATGAAGAATAAAACTGTGTTCTGATAAAGATAATGAAGACAGCATTGAGAATAGCTCATGAATATGCATCTAACTGACTTCCTTCAAAATACAGGAAAATATAACTATCAAAGATGGAAAAATAGACAAATAATTATTTGTGAATGATTTTAAATCATTAACAGAAAAAAAATAATCAAGCAAAAACAGAAAAGGAAAGATTTGGTGTGTGTGCTTGTGTCTATGGTGTATGTATAAAAATAAGGTCTTATCAGTGGAGAAACAGAAAAATAGATGATAGATGTTAAATAGCTAGATAGAGGACAGTTAGCTCTAACATGAGATATAGAGAAAGCACTATCTTTTTTAAACATACAGATCATTTGTAGAAATCAGCTATATAGGAGGCCAAAATAAAGTCTCAGAAAGGTAATAAATATGAGAGTATACTCAGAATCACAAAAAAGTTTTTTTTTTTTAATGTATGGAAACAGCCACATTTGTTGAGTATTCTAACAGCTATAGCTTACATATAATTTTTATAATATATATTATCATAAATAATAAAACATGTATGTTTTGAGGCTCAAAGACTTTAATAAATCCACTTTTAGATACCAGAGTAAGGGGATGTGGTTGTCCATTTTAGAAGGGGCAATGGTCCTGTTGTTGTTCAGTTATGTGTGACACTGCAACTCCATGGACTGTAGCATGCCAGACTCCTCTGTCCTCCCCTATCTCCCAGAGTTTGCTCAAACTCATGTCCATTAAGTTGGTGATGCTATCTAACCATCTCATCCTCTGCCACCCCCTTCTCCTTTTGCCTTCACTCTTTCCCAGCATTAGGGTCTTTTCAATTGAGTCGGCTCTTCACATTAGGTGGCCAAAATATTGGAGTTTCAGCCAGTCCTTCCAATGAAAATTCAGGGTTGACTTCCTTTAATTGACTGAATTGATCTCCCTGCAGTCCAAGGGACTCTTAAAGTCTTTTCTAGAACCACAATTCAAAAGAATCAATTCTTTTTCACTCAGCCTTCTTTATGGTCCAATTCTCACATCTGTACATGACTACTAGAAAGTCCACAGCATTGACTATATGGACTGTAGTTGGAAAAGTAATGTTTCTGCTTTTTAGTAAACTAAAGTTTTGCCATAGCTTTCCTTCCAAGGAGCAAGTGTCTTTTAGTTTTATGGCTGAAGTAACTGTCCACGGTGATTTTGGGACTCAAGAAAATCTGTCACTGCTTCCATATTTTCCCCTTCTATTTGTCATGGAGTAATGGGACTGGATGCCATGATCTTAATTTATTTTTGTTATGATCTTAGATTTTGAATGTTGAATTCCAAGCCAACTTTTTCACTCTCCTCTTTCACCTTCAACAAGAGGCTCATTCATTCTGCTCAACTTCTGCCATTAGGGTGGTATCATCTGCATATGTGAAGTTGCTGATATTTCTCCCAGAAATCTTGATTCCTCCTTGTGATTTATCATCCAACCTGACATTTTGCATGATGTACTCTGTACTTATTTGATAGAACTCAAATAAGCAGGGTGACATTATACAGCCTTGTAAGACTCCTAACTTGATTTTGAACCAGTACTTTGTTCCACATCCAGTTCTAACTGTTGCTTCTTGACCAACATATAGGTTTCTCAGGAGGCAGATAAGGTGGTCTATATTCCCATCTCTTTAAGAATTTTCCACAGCTTGTTGCAATCCACATAATTAAAGGCTTTCAAGAGGTCAATGAAGCAGAAATAGATATTTTTCTAGAATTCCCTTGCTTTCTCCATGATCCAATGAATGTTGGCAACTTGAACTCTGGTTCCTTTTCCTCTTCGAAACCCAACTTGTTCTTCTGGAGGTTATTGGTTCACATACTGCTGAAGCCTATACCCTAGGTGGACCTGGCCATCTGATAATTCCCTAGTTGCCGTGAGCAAAAGTGACAGAACTGTCTCTTTTTCCAGGACTGAGCAGCAGTGGTTCACTTCTGGCCTTTGCTGATTCAGGTTGGTCCTTAAATAGCCTGGGAGGAAGTTGTGGCCCAATCTGTCCTGGGAAGGGTCTGCACTCAGCAGCCCTGTCTCTACCTTTTTTTTTTTTTTCCTGTCACATTTAAGAGTGCTCATATCTGGCTCTGAGAACCAGGGGAAGAATGGGGTGGCCAGACCAGTCTGAAGGGACTTTGGCAAACAAACAAAACAACTCATTCCAGGTCATGACAACTCACATTCTTTCTTTGTACTATTTAATACAGTGTAAATAGAACATAGATTATAGGACACCTTTTATAACAGTTTCTATATTTTGTTTTGTAGAGCAATATTTTTTTTTTCCATTGCCACATATAATTTTCTGATATTATCAGTCACTTAGCTTGGGATTGTTATACCATTAAGAATAAGTTCCCTTTGTTCAAGTGAACAAAACTATATTTGTGTTATAAAAGAAAATATACAAAGAGAAGGAATATGGATATGTATAGTTCAAATGAATGTGAGTTTAGTCACTGCATGTAGAACTAGCAGAAAAAATAACTTATTTATTTATTTTTGTACTCAGTGAATTTTGTTACCTATCATAAAAGCAAAGGATCTAGAATTTAAAAGATTGTTATTACCAATCAAAATTTGCTCTTTAGTTACACTGAACTCACCTAAGTTCTGGTAACAGTGGGTTTCTTCTTACAGGTTTGCCATTGAAACTAACATTTTTATGAAAATAAGGAGTAAGAAAGTGCAATTTGATCATCAATTTTAGAGTTTTCGTGTAACAGTATTTAGCATTTTGGACAGGCTTGATGGCCTTGCACTATATTTGGGGAGCAGAGCCAGTTGTACTCAAAGCAGTACCACTTGACTAGAGCTTCAGAGACTGTTGCTAAGATAAATCAAAGGCAGCAAAGAACCAGAGAGAATGTGACAGAAACTAGCATAGGGCAATACCGTTAAAGTGCAATTAAGGGTATTTAATACTCTGTCAATGAGGACAACTCTGCCATTACCCAATGTGTACCACACATACAATGTCTTTGCCATTTCTCAATGGAGGACAGTTAAGTTTGAAACTTTATCAACCATATATTAATAGCAGAGGTCACAGAGTATTTCTTTCAAATTCTGGCTGATTAAGAGGAGAGCAAGCTTCATTTTACACAAGTTGATATTTTTGTGGTTTCAACTGGTGCTGATATTATGAAACACACATTAGTTGGGATTCTTTTGTTGTTCAAAAATCAGGAGACAGTGGCTTGTTTCCCAATAGTAAAGCAGTACAAATTCTGACTTGAAATTTTTTCATGCTTCTTTTTTTCTTCTAACAAAGCAGTAGCCAAGGACAGTTTTGTCTATAGTTCAGTCTTCACAATCCACTCCAGGATTTACCAACCATATCTGAGTTTCTTTTAATTAACTGTAATCACAGATTCACTGTCTTTATTTCAGTGGTAGAGAATCTTTGTTTCCCAGTTTTAACAATTTTATTCTTACAGTTTTATCTCTGCAGCTTACAAGGGAGCATTTTACTCTGAATTTCCAATCTTTCTCAGAAGTATATCAAGGGAAAAACAACCTTTCTTCTAAAATATATTTCCCCTGCTTGTCCCTCTGGATTGTCTTTTTTAAATTTTAGCTCAGATTTTGCCACTTTTATGAAGTTGCCCTGACCACTTACAGGCTGACTTAGTGTATCTTTCTCCAATGACAAAACTATACTTTGAATATAGTTCCATTTTCAGAAATTATTATTTACTCTGTCATCAGTTATATTTTATCTTTAAACTGTATCATGAACAAGTAATAGAGAGAAGCTAACATCTACCCTGACCCCATCAAGGTCCCAAGGGCTTAAGATAGAAATAAAAAAATAATTTAAAACATATTTTCGAATGAATGAACCCAACCACATGAAATCAACATTTTTTTCTTCTCACATTAGCAATAATCATGTGGAACTTTCTTCAACCCACTACAGGTTCTTTATACATCTACACACAGGAAAAAATGCAATCAAAGCCCTGAACTTAACCATGTAATCTCTAGGCTCAACCTAGAAAGCACCTTCTCCTGTTACAGTTGGAGGCTGAATTATTGATTTTATCACTGTTCTGAAAATATCTTTGCAATAATCAATACTGTGATCAAGGAATCTATAGTTACATATAATGGTAACATATGCAGTGTGTATTCAAAACAAATCACCTAAAAGCAAAATTAAATTAAAAACCCAAGGGAAATATATGCACTCAATATGTGATTTAATAAAAATTATTCTTTCTCTCAAATTAAACATAATCAGATTAAGCATATAAATTGAGATAGTTTAAAAATATTTTGTTTAGATTAAAACTAAGTCAACTGCATAAAATATGACAAAGATTAAAAATATTTTATATAAAATAAAAAATAAAAACTTTATACTTTGTCCTTGAGAAGCAGAGTAAACAGAAGTATTCTAATAGCCACTGTGAAAAGTGAAAGTGAAAGTCGCTCAGTCGTGTCAGACTCTTGGTGACCCCATGGACTGTATAGTCCATGGAATTCTCCAGGCCAGAATACTGGAGTGGGTAGCCTTTCCCTTCTCCAGGGGATCTTCCCAACCCAGGGATCAAACACAGGTCTCCTGCATTGCAGGTGGATTCTTTACCACCTGACCAATAAGGGAAGCCCAAGAAATACTGGAGTGGGTAGCCTATCCCTTCTCCAGTGGATATTCCTGACCCAGGAATCGAATCAGGGTCTTCTGCATTGCAGGCCGATTCTTTACAAACTGAGCTATCAGGGAAGCCACTGTAAAATGCAAAAAAAAAAAAAAAAATGTTGAATCTCAAATTCTTATTCCTAGCAATTAACATAATCCAATGAGACTGAAATTTAACTCAAGCTTATGTTAAGTTACTAAAAATAAAGCCTTATTTTCTATAACAGATGTTATTTATTTCATTCACCTATATCCCAAGTGGGAGCAGAATAGGAGATGATGAGGTATGTGTATAAACTCATCTCTCAAGGATAAATCAGTGATCACTGGTTTAAATATCCTTTTTGTTTGAAGTTTTTCTCTTTTTGATAAATATTGCATCAATATAAATCAAACTCTCAGAAAGAATTCTCCCTTCTTCCCTCTGTTCTTTCACAATATGGTGCCTAAATGTAGTGAACAGGAGTCTTCACAGTAACTATTGGCAGGAGGGAGGAATTACATATGCTGTGTTTCTCTAGGGCCTCCAGCTGAGCTATTGTAGCTCACTTATGTCTAGGGAGCAGCCTCTTCCCACACCTACCCCACTTGTGATACGCCTGGTGCTGCCTGACCTTTGGGGATGTGCTGGTGCCCAAGGATGCTGGCAATTAACCAGATGATTGTCAATCACTTGTCATCATCTCTTTTCACTGGGTTTTCCTCACATAGCTTCATATTCCCAACCAAAGGTCCCTAACATCCTTTCCATATTTCTGGGATCCTATGTGGGTAAAAAATGAAAATCTCAGTGTCCTGTATACTGTGCACAAGACATGGAATAGCAGCAGCATTAGCCCATGAGATCTATTTCACCAATCTCCTTCTGCCAAACATACTCTATTGCTCTGACACCATTTGAAACAACACTAAAGTGAAACTTCTCCTAAGGATTGAATCCCACCCAAACTCTAGGGAATGCCCAGGACAATAGGCCACAGGCTCCAATATTTTCAAAGTCCCCAGATATATTTGGAGAGTTCCACTAGTTACAGTTCTTCATTTCTCCTTCCCTATGTCTCTGAAGCTAGCTAGAGATGTAGAACTTTGATCGTTTGCATTTTTCAGCAAATTCTTATACATCATCACTTCTATCTTCTCTTTCAACACCTATCCTCATTGTAGCAGGTCTCAATCTTTACTATGCAAGAGAATTGCCTGGAGGGCTTCATGAATCTAGATAGCTAGACCTCACTCCTAGGGTATAGTCCTGGGAAGGAGCATAGAATTTCCATTTCTAGTAAGTTCTAGGATGATACTAATGTTTGTAGTCTAGGGGCAACACTTTGAGAAGCACTGACTTACAGAAAAGGTATCATACAAGTACATGAGCACCACTTTTTAAAAAATAAACTTACTGAGGTATAACTGATATAAAAAATTGCATATATGTAATGTATACAATTTGATGAGCTTGAACATAAAATATATACACCTGTAAAACTATCACCAACTCAAGGTAACAGACATAACCATTACCTCTAAAAGTTCCCTTGTGCCCTTTCATTTTTGTTTTTGTCTTTTTATTCTGTCAAGAACACTTAAGGTAAGATCTACCCTCTTTTATTGGTTTATAACTTGCATGTAATAGTACATTAGTTTCAGGTATACACCACAGACAGTCAATATTTATGTGCATTTCAAAATAGTCACCACAATAAGTCTAATTACCATCTGTCACCAAAAAGTTATTATAACATTATTAACTGTAATCCATATGCTCCCCATTAACACATTTTAAGCACACAATACAGTGATATTAACTATAGACTCTATATTGTACAGCAGCTCTCTAAACTCTATTCATTTTACATAACTGAAACTTTATATTTCAGTTGAAATATAAAATTGAAAATTTTATATTGAAAATTTCGATTCCGGCCCCCCACCCCAATCTCTGGCCACCACCATTCTAATCTCTGCTTTTCTGAGTCTATTCTAGATTCCTCAAATTAGTGGAAGCATTCAGGATACAAGCACCGCCGCCGCCGCCAAGTCGCTTCAGTCGTGTCCGACTCTGTGCGACCCCATGGACTGCAGCCTACTAGGCTTCTCCGTCCATGGGATTCTCCAGGC
Organism: Bos mutus; assembly: GCF_027580195.1. Classification (NCBI taxonomy): domain Eukaryota; kingdom Metazoa; phylum Chordata; class Mammalia; order Artiodactyla; family Bovidae; genus Bos; species Bos mutus. The sequence continues at coordinate 49,639,432 of NC_091627.1, read as the reverse complement.
AAAAACACTGGAGTGGGTTGCCATTTCCTTCTCCAATGCATGAAAGTGGAAAGTGAAAGTGAAGTCACTCAGTCGTGTCTGACTCTTAGCGACCCCATGGACTGCAGCCTACCAGGCTCCTCCGTCCATGGGATTTTCCAGGCAACAGTACTGGACTGGGGTGCCATTGCCTTCTCCAGATATAAGCACAGCTGTTGATAACTTCGGAGAAAGCAATGGCAACCCACGATAACTTAGTGGTAGCTCAAGGAATGTGTAAAACTTTCTATTTTATTTTTTAAGCTAGACTTCGATTTCAAAACTATTGCTTTGCAAGGAGTAAAGAAGAAATAACAGTCAAAGTTGAGAAATGATTTTGTTTCTCTAGCTGGTAATTTATCTTTCCCTTGCAGCACTGAAACCCATTGATTCAATAGGAGGGAAGCCAGAGGGCAAGAGGATTTTAAGGACATAAGATATTTCAAAAAATATATCCTTTCTAAAAAATGAACAAAAAATAAGATGGAAACTAGCAAACAATACCCATATTACTGAAACTAAAAGAAGGGTCACAGTGTTATGTCATAATTTTTAAAAAAGTGGTGAACAGGGAAAGAAAGAGAAAAATATAGCAATAACAAAGTCTTAGTTTCTACCTCAGCCTTCCCAGAAGCAGTACTGGGAAGCCAGTGAGATACAATCTCACAAACGTTTCATATTTGAAAAAAAAAAGTAGACTGAAGAGATAATTAGGCAGTCAGTTGGAATGACTTGAAAACTCCTGGAAAAGAAGTCATCAACAACTACTGCAAAGTAATCAGGAGGGTGGGGGCATTCACAAACTTTGTGATTTGTTTTTTTTCATTCTGTGAGGAAAAAGGGAAATAGACCAATTAACATTATTCTGATATTCCAGAGATAATTATTTCTGCCCCAAACAATACTGACCCTAAAGAGAAACTAAGCAAGGTGTGCACTATTGTGGAACTGGGCAGCCTGCAGGGAAGAGGGAGATAGAAGTCCACTAGGAACAGTGTGGTCCACATTATCAGATTCTCCTTGTCTTTTCCCTTTACAGGTTGCTGCCAGGGAAGAGTGAAAAGTGTAACAAGAGTTGAAAATCAGAGGAAAATAGTGTGTTAATTTTGTATTGATGTGTAATAAAATGGTCTCAAACCAGCAGTTTAAAAAAATTTGAATATATTATCTCAAAAGTTCAGTAAATCAGGAGTTTAACATGGCTTTCCTGGGTCTTCTAATTAGGATTGGTCTCATGGTCTGCAAGGCAGATATTGGCTGGATCGTATTCTTATCTTGAGGCTCAGGTGAGGAAAAATCTACTTCTAAGTTCTTTCATGTTGTGGGAAGAATAGATCTCTTTATTGCTATATGACCATGATCTCTAGTTTTTTCCTGGTTGTAGTTTACCTTCAGGCTGCCCAAATTTCCTTGTGTCAAGTTAAAAAAAAATTCACAAAGTTGTGAGTCAAGTTTAATTTGGGGCAAAATGAGAACTACAGTCCAATAGATAGCATCTCAGATAGCTCTGAGAAACTGCTCTAAAGAGGCAAGGGGAAAGGTCAGTATTTATTGTTTAGTCACTAAGTCATGTCTGACTCTCTGTGACTTCCCTGGACTATAGACCACCAGGCTCCTCTGTCCATGAGATTTCCCAGGCAAGATGAGGTCAGTATATATGTGATTTTGGTTAAGGGAGAGTACATGTAATCAAGAGTGTATATTTTTTGCAGAAGGTTTCAGCTAGTCACAAGAAGCAGTTATCACCATGAAGGATTATAGTGCTTTTCTAGATCTGAGGAGATACAAGAATTGGGCTCATAAAATCAGCTCCTGAAAATATCTAACTCTCTGAAGACCTGTTCTGCTAGTTTTTCCCAGAACACAAACTTCCTTATTTCTGCTTTTCATCCTGAAGTTCTTTCAGGGAGTGTTGAAATTCAGCAGCTGCAGTAGCACATGATTTAATCTTTGTAGATGTAGATGGCAAGTGTCAATTTGTAGCTGACACTTATGATATGGACTATCCCAAATGGCCACTTACTTCAAGATTGCAAGGACAGTTTCTAGCTCCAGTGAGCTATGATAAAATTGTATAAATAACAAATCTAATCATAGGAGTGACATCTTATCACCTTGGCCATCTACCATTGGTGAGACACTAGTCATGGGTCCTGCTCACACCAAGGAAAAATAATTTAATGAAGGGACTTCCAATGCAAGAGGCACAGATTCGATCCCTATCCAGTGAGCTAAGAACCCACATGCCTTTCAGCCCCCACAAAACAAAACATAAAACAGAAGAAATATTGTAGCAAAAAAAAATCTTAAAAATAACTTAATGAAGATTTGAACACCAGAAGGTAGAAATCTTTGGGAGTCACCTTAGCATATGCCCATGGCAATTAATCATTAAAAATGATTCCAGGACCCTATACTGTATTGAGTAAATAATATTGAGCTCAAGCACAACATCTCCCATTCCTTACAAAGTAAGATATTCTACATTTTCATCCCTAGCAAGAGACATTTAAAGAAATCACAAAAATCACATAGATCAATCATGACTGACCCAAGATCCAGTTGATCTTTCTCTTAAGTGCCCATTCCTCTTCATACCCTGTAAATGTGGAGATATATATATATATATATATATATATATATATTTTTTTTTTTTTTTTTAACCTTGTAAACTGGAACTCCTAGAAGAAAAGAAAACATGTTCTTAGCAATGTGGAAAGGGAATAAGATTCAGACACACTATAGTGAAGCCAAAAGAAGGTCTAGAAAACTCAAGGATCCATTCTACAAGAAAATACCCAAGAAACAAAATAAATAATTTTCCTAGTGAGGGTCTTGTCCTATGGAAGATTTTACAAGGAATTTTTTACAGAAAGAACCTCCCTGATGGCTCAGTGGTAAAGAATCTGCTTGTGATGTATGAGAACTGGATTCAATCCCTGGGTTGGAAAGATCCCCTGGAGAAAGGAACAACAACCCACTCCAGTGTTCTTGCCTGGAGAAGTCCATGGACATGGGGAGCCTGTGGGCTACTGTCCGTGGAATCAGACAGAGTTGGACACGACTGAGTGACTAACACACTTTTTATGGTAAAAGGAAAAAAGAACAAAGCAGAGAGGCAAAGACTAGGCATTGCTTCTCAAACTCAAACTTGAGACATCCAAAATCACCAAGGGGACTTGTTAAAACAGATTGCTGCATTTAGTAGGTCTAGGGAGGGACTCAATAGTATTAATTTCTGCTAATTTCCTTTGTTATGCAGATTCTGCTGATCCAGGACCTCATTTGGAGAACCATCACAACAGGGGAAGCTTATATTTTTCAGAATTAAGTATTATAACAAGATAAATATAGTATTTCTTTTCTATGTTCTATATGAGCCTGATTTTGTAGACTGTTATATGAAATGCTATGCTTACTGTATATTTTGTTCTTGGTCATTTTTAAATGTGTGTGTGTGTTCTAATCATAGTTTTCTAAATAATATATTGAATATTATAAAAATACCAGATTTACTGGGACAAGATGAAATGAGAACATACATAAATGTTCTCAGTACCATACCTAGCATTCAGATGTACTCAATGAATTGTGTCTTATTTTCTTCTTACTTGGGTGAAAGAATAATAAAAAAATATTCTGTTGATCTGACACCAGTTATTATAACCCTGGACTGTCTATAATTGTATCAGTATCTGAAATTGGGATATCAGAGTTTCCTAAAAATTATGTTAAAATATATTTTCTCCAATACTATCTAGCTTTCCTTCAAACACACTTTGATGCTATGCTTTTTTTTCTGGTTAAATATGTGCAACAGAAGTCCAATTTACGTTATGTGTCAGGGAATGTGTCAGAGTGAGTAAATGAAATGACTTAATGACAAAATTATCCATTAGCAACTTTAGGGTAGGTCTTATTTCTGCTTATCCTGGACACTCTATCATAATTTAATTTCTGATATCTTCTCACTGTCAGTAATTCCCTCTACCAGTTCTCACACTGAAGTCACATGAGAGTCAGCACTACCACCAAGAGCTGATTTATTTTAAAATAACAAACTATAATTCAGATATAAGTGTATAAGTGATAATACAACAAACTAAAGATGATTTTTCCATTACCTACATTGTACCACTGTCTTTCTCTGCTCTTACTTGAGATAATTGGTTGAGACTGAAGGCAGCGCTGATAAGGAAAGAAGTTTAATGGGCTTAAAACTACTAGGAGTCTATAGAAATGGGAACGATGAGGTCTTCCCTACCTGCATTCCAGTTTTTTTAGGAGAATCAAACAAACAATGCATGTAAAATGTCTTCAAGCAAAGAAAATGTCTGATTTTTTTAAAAAATGACTCTATAGATAAACAGAAGATTTGTAATATAATTCAGGAGGGACTAAAGGTTTACAAATAGTTTCTTCATTTATATGAGTAGAGACTAACATGATACTTAGAGTTAAAAACAGGAAAGTGGAAGTTTAGAATGAAAGGAGATATAGATACAGAGGATAAATAAGATAATAAATTTTGATAAAAAGTAAACATAAGTAGATAAAGTAGAATGATTTAATTTAGTCTAGATACATATAACCAAGGTACAATTGTAAAAAGATTAAAACCTACCTTAAAAAAACACACTTTGCAAAGTAAAATGCATGAGTTCTAGAAGAGAGTTCTCTTATAATATGAGAAAAGTCTAGATTGGATCAGGAAAGACAAGCTATGCAAGCTGTAGAGAAAAAGAACTTCAGAATTATCACGTCATCCACCATATTATCAAAAGAGGGGCAAATTCTAGGTCTCATGCATCAAAAAGGAATGAACCATTTTGTATCTGAGAACTACGATGCATCTGTATTAGTGTCCCATTATTGCTGTAAGAAATTAGCACGTTTTCAGTTCAGATCAGTTCAGTTGCTCAGTTGTGTCCGTCTCTTTGTGATTCCGTGGAATGCAGCATGCCAGGCCTCCTTGTCCATCACCAACTCCGGAGTCTACCCAAACTCATGTCCATTGAGTCAGTGATGCCATCCAATATCTCATCCTCTGTTGTCCCCTTCTCTTCCCACCTTCAATCTTTCCCAGCATCAGGGTCTTTTCAAATGAGTTAGCTCTTCTCATTAGGTGGCCAAAGTATTGGAGTTTAGGCTTCAACATCAGTCCTTCCAATGAATGCTCAGGACTTATTTCCTTTTAGATTGACTGGTTGGATCTCCTTGCAGTACAAGGAACTCTCGAGAGTCTTCTCCAACACTACAGTTCAAAAGCATCAATTCTTTGGTGCTCAGCTTTGTTTATAGTCCTACTCACATCCATATACGACTACTGGAAAAACCATAGCCTTGACTAGATGGACTTTTGTTGGCAAAGTAATGTCTCTGCTTTTTAATATGGTGTCTAGGTTGGTCATAATTTTCCTTCCAAGGAGTAAGTGTCTTTTAATTTCATGGCTGCAATAACTATCTGCAGTGATTTTGGAGCCACTGTTTCCACTGTTTCCCCATCTATTTGCCATGAAGTGATGGGACCAGATTCCATGATCTTAGTTTTCTGAATGTTGAACTTTAAGCCAACTTTTTCGCTCTCCTCTTTCACTTTCATCAAGAGGCTCTTTAGTTTCTCTTTGATTTCTGCCATAAAGGTGATGTCATGTGCATATCTGAGGTTATTGATATTTCTCCCAGCAATCTTGATTCCAGCTTGTGGTTCATCCAAAGCATTTCTCATGATGTTTTCTGCATGTAAATTAAATAAGCAGGATGACAGTATACAGCCTTGACATACTTCTTTTCCTATTTGGAACCAGTCTGTTGTTCCATGTCCAGTTCTAACTGTTGCTTCCTGACCTGCATACAGATTTCTCAAGAGGCAGGTCAGGTGGTCTGTTATTCCCATTTCTTTCAGAATTTTCCACAGTTTATTGTGATCCACACAGTCAAAGGCTTTTGCATAGTCAATAAAGCAGAAATAGATGTTTTTCTGGAACTTTCTTGCCTTTTCAATGATCTAGCAGATGTTGGCAATTACTGTCTTGAAGCACCCCAATTTCTAACTGTCCAGTTCTGGTGGTCATCTGTCTGAAAATGAGTTTTATGTATAGGGCCAAAATCAGCAGGTCAGCATGGCTGGTTTTTTTTTTTTTCTTTGGAAGTTCTGAAAGAGGATCTGCCTGTTGCCTTTTCCAGCCTTTAGAAGCCTCCAGCCTCCTGCATTCCCTTCTTGTGGCCCGTTCCTTCCATTTTCAAACAGCAGAGAAGCGTTGTCCAATCTCCTTCTCTGATCTCTGTGTCTGTTGTCACATTTCCCTCGGCCCCTGACACTTCCACCTCTCTTTTTTAAGAACTCATGTGATTATCTAGAACTCATCTGGATAATCTAGGTATATGTCTCCATTGCAACACTCTTGCATTTTATCACTCCCTGTAATACCTTTCGCCATCCTGGGAATCAAGGTGTAGGCATCTTTAGTGGAACTTATTTAAGCATGCCATAGATATAGAAGCTTTCAGAATGATCCTCTCATTCTCTGCCCATGTTCTGAACATTCTGTTCCACATTGACAGGGAAAGTCAGTCTTTTTTATGTCTTCATAATCCCATTGATGAAAATTTGTTACCACTCTGGGTAAAAATAGTTGCTAGAAATCTTTTAATGTCAAATGATATTAACTTTTATTTATAAAAATCAAATGATTGAAATACAAAAAGTGATTGATTAAGAGGCCAGAAATATTTCTTAATTCCTGGTTCTTCCTTCTGTCAATGAAAGGGAAACATGAAATAATCAAATATTAGTATAAGGACATATAAGATTTTGTACTATGATAGCAATACACAGTGTAGCGGAAAGAGTTGCAGGTAAGGGCAGGGAAAGGTTGACAGTACTACCATGGATCGATTACTAAGATACAGTTTTTCCCTGGAGGGGACATTTGATAAAGGACTTAAAAATATGTGAGAGAAAAAGTCATGTAAACACATGAGTGTCATGAGACAAGCATTTTCTAGACTTAATAAACAACATGAACAAAAGCCATCATGGGAAAATATCTTGTTTTATCTGAAAAACAGGTTGTCCTGAGTAGATAATACAGTGAGCAAGGAATGAATGTTAAGAAAGGTTATGAACAAATTTATAATCTATTAATTAATTAATTAATTTACTTTCTGTTAAAGGAATCCACAAGCTAGAATTAAGTCTATGAGTATCAAAGGAGAAAATTGACAAAGGCCCATAAACAAGGTTTTATAAAAATATTATAGTGTGAGAGCAACTCTAAAAAACTGTTCTGGGTATGTATGTAGCTAAGTATATTATAGAATAGATAAGGAAAAGTCACTTTATTTGATAATTTGCTACAGTTCAAATGTCGGGAAATTTTATGTAGAGTTAGTTACAGCAGAGGATATTAGGAGCAGCAAGACTGGGGTTCTGGTTTAGTAGCCATGGCTGGACAATCTGGGTTTATTTAGAAGGATGGAGAGGGATGACTGGGAGCTAAAGGAGGACTACTGTAGAAAACCTTTAGTCTTTCAGAACCTTTCACAGGAGAGACCTCGTTTACTTTATATTTCAGGAAGATCTATCTTTCCCTTATGTATACTTGACTGGAAGAGATAGCAGAGTGGCTGAAGGAGACCAATAAAGAGGTCATTTTAATGAATGAGGCAAGAAGTAGAGGCGGCTGGCCTGGATAGCATGATGCAATGGATGCCATGAGACAGCTGTCCCACCAAGTTGCTGTTAACTTATCTTTCTTTTACAAATTAAAACAATAAGGGCAATAATATATGACAATGTGAAAACATTGCTAGAGCCCTTTCAGGGTGTTGACAGGGCTGGATGAAAGCAAGGGGCCCAGTGTAACTGAATACAGGCTTGGCTGCTCACCACTCAACAGCCAATAAATTGAGGGGCAAGCTTTGGCAGGGAAGAAAGGTACTTTATTCAAAAAAGCCAGCAATCTGGGGAGAGGGTGGACTTATGTCTAAAGATCAACTTGGAAGATTAAAGGGAAAAGGGGGAAAGATCTCAGGTGTTAAGGCGGGAAATCAGATTCTTTGCCATTTTTCCATTGTATATAGGACTGCTGACTTCGAGTCTTCCTTGGGAAGCAGCCTAGCTCACATGGTCTGCCTGCATTTGAATGTTCTCTTGCCCATCTGATCTACTGCACCTGGGGGGATCCACCAGCATATTTACTAAAGGAAGCTAGGGGTAAGGGTCAGTCCCTCTTTAAGTACTTAATTCTTCATTTTTACTCCTTTAATCTAGGAAAGGAATCAACATGCTAGGTAAGGTGTTGTGTATATTTAGCAGAGCAGAAATCAGGAGCTAAGTTAACTGTTGCCTAATGAGCTCATCTTTGTGATTAAGGTCTAAAGAAGACAGGGATGAGCAAAGAGAAAAGGGGCAATGGGGCTGCTTACACTGACACATAATTTATTGATTTACAACATACTAATCTCTGTTGAGAATGGCTTTGTAATGTAGTGGGAATGAAAGCTTGATTAGGTTGAGAAGAAAATACAAGAGAGGAAGAGGAGACAGTAAGTTTAAATTTTATCTCTTTCAAGGACTTTCCTTTGAAAAGGAGCAAAGAAATGGACTGGTGGTTAACTGGATGGGTACATAAGAGAATGCAATTAAAAAAAAAAAGATATAATGGCATGTTTATATGTCTCTGGAAATGATACAGTAGAGAAGAATTTGATGATATGGTAGGAAAAAAAAAGATATTACAGGTACCAAACCTTTAAATGAACAAATTGCCTTTAAAGAGGAGCAGGGATGCATAGTAATTCCTTATGAGAGAAGGCAGAGTATGTGGGCATGAAGTTGGGAAGTTGCTGGGTGGCAACATGAAGTTTTCTTCTAAAATTTCCCAACTACTCAAATGCAAAATTATCCTGTGAGAAGTCTGAGAACCAAAAGTTATGAAATTGCAGTCTGGGACACTGAAAGAATGAATTGATGAGGAAAACAGAATTTTGAAAGTTCCAAGGATATATTTGATATTCATGGACATAAATGGAAAGTGAAATCTGTCACCCTGCTTTTAGCATTTCTCTAGATTAGATTCAGCTGCTTGTGTATGATACCTGAATTAATAGAAAGAAGATTTTAACGATGGTTTGGATTTTACCATGTGAGGACACTGGATGGGAAAGTATGCAGAGGGAATTGAGAATGTAAGGATAAAATTATAGAAATGAAAGGTGCAATCTAAATAGGGCAAAGAGGTAAATGACTGTTCAGGCAGCTGATGAACAATGAAAAACAACCAATCAGTGACTTGAAGGCAATGGAAGTCACTTTTGGGTATGGCTTATGAAAAATGATAGATATAGAAGATTGATAAGCTACCAGTGTGTGTGTCAAACTTTGCATCTGACAAAAATCATATGCAATTTTTCCACATTTATGAGCATTAAAATTAATCATGCATCAGTCAAAAAGAAAAGCTCAATAAATTATATAATTAAAGAACTAAATAGTACAGCTTATTTGGGGAGGAACATTTAAATAAATGTTAAAATACAAAGATCCAACTCCATTAAGTTTGTGAATTTGTTATTCAACACTGTTTAAATTCTTTTTCAATTTTCCCACCATGTTGAGGCTTATCCTTCCTCAGTCCTTACTGTGGAATATAAATAACTCAGTGGGAGAGTGAATGAATGAATGGATGAATGAATGAAACTTCTGCATTTCCAGTTTCATTTGCCATGAGAATACATATTTGTGATTTAGGCTGTGCCAATCTGATATACTCATAGAACTCATTTACTTTGATGTGGAAAAAGTCATGTGGACAAAATCAGGCAGAGAGCACAATATCTGTTTCATGGTTATTTCCTGAAATCAGTGGCAGTAATGGAATTTCTGAGTACCTCTGGAGCCTGAAGCAGTGGTAACAATATCTTGAAACTTCCTAGTTATAGGAGAAGCAGCAGTCCTTCCACAGAAAAGTTCTTATGCTAAACCTTAAAGAACCATTCCTGTAGAAGTTCAGTTTAGCTATGTCTTCATATCTCCCAATATTTCTATATCTTTATTCATATCTTTTTTCTACCACTAGCTAAAGTAGATTCTAATGTTTATAACTAAAAATTCTAGCCAATACACCTCTCTTGAAAATTGGTACACTTAGAAACAACCACTCCTATAGTTCAAAAAAAAATGAGAGTGAAAAATGGCACTGAATATGAAGAAAATATGAATAATGAGCATATAGTATGTCTATGAGAAAGTGGGCATATTTCTTTTTCAGTGGCAGATGCATAATTTTAGATTCATTAATTCTTAAAATAAAAAAGAATGTAAATCAATATAATGTTGCTCGTTTTAGGGTAATTGTTTTCTAAATGATAAGTTGAGGATTAAGATGAAATAATGCATGCAAATGACCTTATGCATTGCCAGAAAACTAAGAGATCCTCCATAATTGGACTGTGAAGAAAGCTGAGCGCTGAAGAATTGATGCTTTTGGACTGTGGTGTTGGAGAAGACTCTTGAGAGCCCCTTGGACTGCAAGGAGATCCAACCAGTCCATTCTGAAGGAGATCAGCCCTGGGATTTCTTTGGAAGGAATGATGCTAAAGCTGAAACTCCAGTACTTTGGCCACCTCATGTGAAGAGTTGACTCATTGGAAAGGACTCTGATGCTGGGAGGGATTGGGGGCAGGAGGAAAAGGGGACAACAGAGGATGAGATTGCTGGATGACATCACTGACTTGATGGACGTAAGTTTGAGTGAACTCCGGGAGTTGGTGATAGACAGGGAGACCTGGTATGCTGGGATTCATGGGGTGGCAAAGAGTCGGACATGACTGAGTGACTGAACTGAACTGACTGATGACTATTAGAAGTGGAGGAACTAATAAAATGATTATCATAAAAACAGGCTTGAAATTGTGAAAAGTATTTTTATTTCTTTCTCAATTAATGGGAAGTGAAACTAACAGAAAATATTTATAAACATAGATAGGCAAAAAAGTAAACATGTAGATAAAGTGTGGAAACTCTACAGAGAAATTTAAATATTTTTACCTATTGTGGGATTTTAGGGTCATTTTCCACTTTCATTTTTAATCAATTTTATTTAAGTATAATTAACTACTATAACTGTCAGACTTTATTTTTTGGGCTCCAAAATCACTGCAGATGGTGACTGCAGCCATGAAATTAAAAGACACTTACTCCTTGGAAGGAAAGTTATGATCAACCAAGATAGCATATTCAAAAGCAGAGACATTGCTTTGCCAACAAAGGTCCATTTAGTCAAGGCTATGGTTTTTCCTGTGGTCATGTATGGATGTGAGAGTTGGACTGGGAAGAAAGCTGAGCGCCGAAGAATTGATGCTTTTGAACTGTGGTTTTGGAGAAGACTCTTGAGAGTCCCTTGGACTGCAAGGAGATCCAACCAGTCCATTCTAAAGGAGATAAGCCCTGGAATTTCTTTGGAAGGACTGATGCTAAAGCTGAAACTCCAATACTTTGGCCACCTCATGCGAAGAGTTGACTCATTAGAAAAGACTCTGATGCTGGGAGGGATTGTGGGCAGGAGGAGAAGGGGACGACAGAGGATGAGATGGCCGGATGGCATCACTGACTCAATGGACGTGAGTCTGAGTGAACTCCGGGATTTGGTGATGGACAGGGAGGCCTGGCGTGCTGCGATTCATGGGGTCTCAAAGAGTTGGACACGACTGAGTGACTGAACTGAACTGAACTACTATAGGATGCACAGATTTTAACAATACAATTTAATGAGTTTTATGAAATGTATATAGCCATGAAACTATGTGACAATTGAGATATAAGTTGTATTCATGAAATACACCTTCATGTTTCATTCATCTTAAGCTATAATTTTTTGTTATTGGGTTATAGAGGTTCTTTATGTATTTTAAGCATAAAGACTTTGTTAGATATATTTATTGTAAATATTTCCTGTAGTCTATATTGTGTTTTGTTTTTTATCTTGCTTAATGCTACCTTTTGAACTGTAGAATATTTTAATTGTGATGAGAGCCAATTCATTATGCTTTCTTTTATACCTAACAAGAAATCTTTATCCATCTCATGGTAGCTAAGATATTTTCTAGAGTTTTGTTCTGGAGTCTTTATATCTTTAGCTTTTATTTTTATGATCCATCCTCCAATAATATTTTCATGGGATCAATATTACACATTTACAACCTCAAACAGACACCTGGATATTGCATCACTTATTTTTTGAAAAGACGATTCCTTTCCCTATGCATTATTTTGGCTCTTCTGTTAAAAATCAACTGACTATGAGCATTGATCTTTTTCAAATTCCTTTATTCTATACATTTGATGTATTTATTATTGTTCTCATCAATACATCTTCAGCTTCACATTGTTTAAAAATCAAGTAGTGCAAATCCTTCCTTAAATTTTGTTTTCAAAATTGTTATGGCCTTTCTAAAAACTATTTTTTTCCAATAAATTTGATTCATTTTGTCAATTCCTTAGAAGCCAAAAACAACAACAAAAAAACCTCTTGGGGTTTTTATTGAATTAAATAAATTAATAATAAATTATTTATTTATTAAATAAATAATTAATTAACCTATAAATCAATTTGAAGAGAAGAATTGTTATTAGAATCTTTTAAAAAGATTATTTTAATTCGTAAACATGGTCTATTTCTTCATTCACTTAGTAGTCCCTTAATATCTCACTGTAATGTTTATATATTTCTATGTATAGAGTTACACATCTTTTGTGAAATTAAATACCATTTTATGTTAGATACAAATTTAAATGATAATTTGAAAATTTCCTTTTCAACTTGTTAATTACTAGCATGTAGAAATGTGAACAATTTTTGTGTATTGGCTTTTTATCTGCCAGATTGATAAACTGACTTCACAATTTTAATAATTTTTATAACAGTTTTTTTCTTAGGCTTTTCTACTTAAGAGCTGGAGACAGTTTTGCTTTTCTTTTTTATTTTTTCCTCTCCAGCTGGGCTTCCAATACAAAGTTCAAGTGGAAGTTGGGAGAGTGGATATATTGACCTTTTTTGATCTTAAGAAGAAAGCACTCAGTCTTTTTTAAAATTAAGGGAGGCCCAGTACAAAATGAAATTTTGGAGCCTTGGGTTAAAAAATGATTAAGTATTTCAACACGATGACAGCATTAAATCAAGTTCTGTAAGTTCTTATTTTGTGATATGATCATCCAATTTGATTTTGTGGTTATGCTGTCCTCACAAAATGAATGGAGATGAGTTTCCTCTATTTTCTGAAAAAAAGTTTATAAAATTATTGGTGTAATTTACACATAAAATTTTAATAGAGTTCACCAGCGAAGCTTTCTGGGCCTGTAGATTTCTTTGTGGAGAACTTTCTAAAACTGTTATTGGTATGAATTTAATGTCTTTAATATGGCTTTTAATAAAGTTTTCTATGTTATTGTTTCAGTTTATAAATTGTGTTTTTCAAGGAATTTGCACTATTCTTTCAAAGGGGCAACATTTCTAACAGAAAGGTTTTGGCATTCCAAACCTGAAATTCTATGATCTCAGTTTTTTTTAACTTGGTTATCAAACTTCCACTAAACGGAGTTGTTGTTATCATTGATCTTATTAGAAGTTGAATTAGCTGGAGGTTTGGTTATAGCTTACATAACTTAATTCACTTTGGCTTCAGTTATTTTGAAGGTGAATTCAGCGCTGCCGGGTTCCCCATTCAGGTCAAACACGGCAAGGATTCTGGGTCCCAAAACAGCAGAATTCAAGCATGCTAGATCTTATACTGTCTGCTAAGTTACAGACTCTCCAAAACTGTTGTGCTGTGCTGTGCTTAGTTGCTCAGTCCTGTCTGACTCTTTTAGACACCATGAACTGTAGCCCTCCAGGCTCCTCTCTCCATGGAGATTCACCAGGCACAAATACTGGAGTGGGCTGCCTATCCCTTCTCTAGGGGATCTTCCCAACCCAGGGTCTCCTGCATTGCAGGTGGCTTCTATACCAGCTGAGCTACAAGGAAAGCCCTCAAAACTGGTAGTCATTTCTCTACTGTGCAGACTTTCCTCAGCCTCTGTTTACTTTGCAAAATTCTCCTGGAAAGTAATTAGTCATTCCTTGATGTCTTCAAGTGATTGGTTCTAGGAGCATCCCTCCTCCAATAAAAAATATCCAAAGTTTTTCAAGTCCTTTAAATACAATGGTGGTACAGTATTTGTTTGCAATCTGTGCACATTTTCCTCTAAACTTTAAATCATCTATCTTAAAATTACTTATAAAACAATATAATGTGCATGTTATGTCAAAAGTTGCTGGTGTGAAGCACATTTAAGTTTTGTTTTTTGAAATTTTTTGAATTTTTTCAAATATTTTTCATCCACGTCAGTTCAATCTGAGGAAGTGGAACCCACTGATACAAAGTGTCTATACTTGGCAATGGAGAAGGCAATGGCACCCCACTCCAGTACTCTTCCCTGGAAAATCCCATGGACTAAGTAGCCTGGTAGGCTGCAGTTCATGGGGTTGCAAAGAGTTGGACATGACTGAACGACTTCGCTTTCACTTTTCACTTTCATGCGTTGGAGAAGGAAATGGCAACCCACTCCAGTGTTCTTGCCTGGAGAATCCCAGGGATGGGGGAGCCTGGTGGGCGGCCGTCTGTGGGGTCGCACAGAGTCGGACATGACTGAAGCGACTTAGCAGCAGCAGCAGCATACTTGGCAAAGGTTGTCTTCTTTTAGGTGCCTCCAATTTCAGACACACAGACTTGTCAAGCATTTGGGTGTTTTCTTCTTGGCTGGTGAATTGTCTTTCTTTGAAGGGCTGTTCCTTTCTGCTCTTGCCCCCAGTAATTGCCTCAGTGATTATGCCCTTATGTCTAAGTGTTTCCAACCTTTACTGCCAAAGAAAAGATTAGGAAAGGATAGCTCTAGAGTTTAGGTTTTTTGTAATTTTCTTTAAGTGTACAGCTTGTCACTGGCTTTATAACAAATGATGACTTTGTCGGTTTATCTGGAGGCTTCTTATTGTTTTAGCTGGAGTGACAACCTTTCATAATTTTCTATGTCCAAACCAGAAACAGAACCTCTTCCTTTCATACGTAATATTTATTTATGCAGCAGTCAACTTACAAAAAAAGTTTGGGTAGATTATATTAAAAGAGAAGTTCTGGAAGAGCTACAAGGTATTATTAAAATAAGATGGAAGATTGTGTTTTCTTTTTTTCCAATAATATAAAAAACCCTGAATCAGATACATTACAGACACATCCAAGATAAATAACAGCTACTTTGTTTCACTGGCATATCACTACCTGCTAAATAATTCTGAAAAGCTTCCTTATTGTGAATTTACTAAACTTAAGGAGATTGGCAAGACCTATAGTCAACTGTGAAGCAAATAGTTTTAAATATTATAAAAGTATCCTACTTAGTAAAGTCATATTTGTCATGTGATGGTATATTTCCTCTTACTTTAATATTTGATATCACTATATTTGTGTTTTCAAAATCATTTTAGAATAATCTATAATACTAATCCTATGTTCCATCTGTTGTAGTAAAATACATATCATCAACTTTTAATATATAATTATAGTAGTTGATACTTTCTAAATATTCATAATATATTCATTTAAATTCCTCTCACTTTCAAATTTTTTATTCTGCATTTTTCCATTATTTTGATAGTAGTAATTTACATAATTATGTGCATTTCTATTTTATTAAAATGGTTTATGTGATACTGAGACTAGAGTTTTCTGTTTTAAATTCTTTACTAAATTTATATAATTCTTCACAATGCAAGGATTTTATTATGTATCTGGAATAAAGAGAAAGAAGAATGCTTGAGTTTTACTGTCTTCCCACTTGCCTTCCTGCTCTATTATATGGATGTTTTGTAAATCAACAGAGAATGGAATAATTAGGCTTCCTGGACAGCTGCAATACTAAACTTTCCATAAACTGTTAGTGGAAAGATTGCTTCAAAAGACTTCCTTTATTTTACCTATAATTTCACCTTACAACTTTCTATAACTCCCTCTGTAAATCACATGGATTCTACAATTCTGTAGCACTTGCTGTTTTCCCCCATTGTTTAGTAAAACTGCCAACTATGGTGTTTCTCAAAATGTGGTGAATAGTGGAAACAGTCCCTTGTATGAATACTAAACAGTCTGGATTCTCAGCACTCCCAGTGACCAGGTAAATCTAAAGAAGCTCTGATAGATTTTCACACAGAGTGGGGCCCTTCCTGCCATTGTGTGAGGGAAAAACAAACAGATGGTCCATTTAGTCAAAACTCCATGTGTTAGAGTTGTCAGAAGCTTCACAACCAGGTGATATAAATTACCATAGTTGGAAATAACCTTGAGCATTTTATTATATGGGGAAGTTTATACGTAACTGTAGTTATTTATTCTATCATAAAAGATTTAAGTTGTTATTTTGAAAGTTGGCTTACTACAAACTTTTGAGTTCAAAGATACCTGCTTTTTATAATAAGGCTGAGAAGTAGAAGAAAAGTTGTTTTCAAAGTCCAGTATGTTTTTCCATTGGAATAGTAGGGTATTATGTTGTATAGAGACTAGTGGTCTGCAATGAGATAAGAAGTGATTTAATCACAAGATAGAGTAGGAAAAATATTTGATAATTGAGTTCTAGAATATTTACATTTAGTTTCCAAACTGGTATTTGTAGCTTCTGCTATAAGCCCTAGTCTTAGGAGAAATCTAAGGTAAATAATGTACTGTGCCTGCTTTGCTACAGTATATGAGATACACTTTTCTCACCTTCTTTAATATCTAGAAACACTTGAAGTAGTTACTAATAACAGTGCTTCAAATAATGAGGTGAGGCGGAGCAACCTAAGAAGAATTCCATTTATAAGTGGTATTCGCTGCCTCTAAAATAATGATTTAGATTCCTGAGATGGTTATTAATCATATGTCAGTTTGACTGGGCTGTGTGGTACCTAGATAATGGTTAAACATATTTCTGAGTGTTTCCGGATGATATTAATACTTGAATCCATAGATTGAGTAAAGCAGATTATCTCCCCACTGTGGATGGGCATCATCCAACTTGGTGAAGGTCTGAGTAAAAGAAAATGGTGGAAGAAGGAGAATTGCTCACACAATCTGACTGTTTTCTAGCTGGAACATTAGAACATCTCTTACCTTTGGCTTCAGACTCAGACGGGGACTTAACTCAATATCTATCTATACATTGTTGTTCAGTCACTAAGTCCTGACTGACTCCTTGTGACCCCATGCACTGAAGTACACTGGGATACCCTGTCCTTCACTATCTCCCAGAGCTTGCTCAAACTCGTGTCCATTGAGTCAGTGATGTCATCCAACCAAAACATCTTCTGTTGCCTCAATCTCCTCCTGCCCTCAATCTCCCAGCATTAGGGTCTTTCCCAAGGAGCTGGCTCGTCACATCAAGTGGCCAAAGTATTGGAGCTTCAGCTTCATCACCAGTAATTCCAATCCATAATCAGGGTTGATTCCCTTTAGGATTGACTGGTTTGATCTCCTTGCAGTCCAAGGGACTCTCAAGTCTTCTCCAGCACCACAATTCAAAAGCATCAATTCTTTGGCACTCAGCTTTCTTCATGATCCAACTCTTACATCCATACATGACTACTGGAAAAAGTTCAGACTATATGGACCTTTTTCTGCAAAGTGATGTCTTTGTGTATATCCACATGTTTATCTCATTGAATATACATACTTCAGTTCAGTTCCATTCAGTCACTCAGTCATGCCCGACTCTTTGCAACCCCATGAATCACAGCACGCCAGGCCTCCCTGTCCATCACCAACTCCTGGAGTTCACCCAAACTCATGTGCATCAAGTCAGTGATGCCCCAGCCATCTCATCCTCTGTCGTCCCCTTCAGACCCCAATCCCTCCAAGCATCAGGGTCTTTTCCAATGAGCCAACTCTTTGCATGAGGTGGCCAAAGTATTGGAGTTTCAGCCTCAGCATCATGAAGATCTTTTTGTACAGTTCTTCTGTGTATTCTTGCCATCTCTTCTTAATATCTTCTGCTTCTGTTAGGTCCGTACCATTTCTGTTCTTTATCGAGCTCATCATTGCATGAAATGTTCCTTTGGTATCTCTGATTTTCTTGAAGAGATCGCTAGTCTTTCCCATTCTGTTGTTTTCCTCTATTTCTTTGCATTGATCGCTGAAGAAGGCTTTCTTATCTCTTCTTGCTATTCTTTGGAACTCTGCATTCAGATGTTTATATCTTTCCTTTTCTCCTTTGTTTTTCGCTTCTCTTCTTTTCATAGCTATTTGTAAGGCCTTCCCAGACAGCCATTTTGCTTTTTTGCATTTCTTTTCTATGGGAACTGTACAAAAAAGATCTTCACAACCCAGATAATCACAATGGTGTGATCACTGACCTAGAGACAGACATCCTGGAATGTGAAGTCAAGTGGGCCTTAGAAAGCATCACTACGAACAAAGCTAGTGGAGGTGATGGAATTCCAGTTGAGCTATTCCAAATCCTGAAAGATGATGCTGTGAAAGTGCTGCACTCAATATGCCAGCAAATTTGGAAAACTCAGCAGTGGCCACAGGACTGGAAAAGGTCAGTTTTCATTCCAATCCCAAAGAAAGGCAATGCCAAAGAATGCTCAAACAACCGCACAATTGCACTCATCTCACACACTAGTAAAGTAATGCTCAAAATTCTCCAAGCCAGGCTTCAGCAATATGTGAACCATGAACTTCCTGATGTTCAAGCTGGTTTTAGAAAAGGCAGAGGAACCAGAGATCAAATTGCCAACATCCGCTGGATCATAGAAAAAGCAAGAGAGTTCCAGAAAAACATCTATTTCTGCTTTACTGACTATGCCAAAGCTTTTGACTGTGTGTATCACAATAAACTGTGGAAAATTCTGAAAGAGATGGGAATACCAGACCACCTGATCTGCGTCTTGAGAAATTTGTGTGCAGGTCAGGAAGCAACAGTTAGAACTGGACATGGAACAACAGACTGGTTCCAAATAGGAAAAGGAGTTCGTCAAGGTTGTATTTTGTCAACCTGCTTATTTAACTTATATGCAGAGTACATCATGAGAAACACTGGACTGGAAGAAACACAAGCTGGAATCAAGATTGCCAGGAGAAATATCAGTAACCTCAGATATGCAGATGACACCACCCTTATGGCAGAAAGGGAAGAGGAACTCAAAAGCCTCTTGATGAAAGTGGAAGTGGAGAGTGAGAAAGTTGGCTTAAAGCTCCACATTCAGAAAACGAAGATCATGGCATCCGGTCCCACCACTTCATGGGAAATAGATGGGGAAACAGTGGAAACAGTGCCAGACTTTATTTTTCTGGGCTCCAAAATCACTGCAGATGGTGACTGCAGCCATGAAATTAAAAGACGCTTACTCCTTGGAAGGAAAGTTATGACCAACCTAGATAGCATATTGAAAAGCAAAGACATTACTTTGCCAACAAAGGTTCGTCTAGTCAAGGCTATGGTTTTTCCTGTGGTCATGTATGGATGTGAGAGTCGGACTGTGAAGAAGGCTGAGAGCTGAAGAATTGATGCTTTTGAAGTGTGGTGTTGGAGAAGAGTCTTGAGAGTCCAAGGGATGGACTGCAAGGAGATCCAACCAGTCCATTCTGAAAGAGATCAGCCCTGGGATTTCTTTGGAAGGAATGATGCTAAAGCTGAAACTCCAGTACTTTGGCCAGCTCATGCGAAGAGTTGACTCATTGGAAAAGACTCTGATGCTGGGAGGGATTGGGGGCAGGAGGAGAAGGGGATGACAGAGGATGAGATGGCTGGATGGCATCACTGACTCGATGGACGTGAGTCTGAGTGAACTCCGGGATTTGGTGATGGACAGGGAGGCCTGGCACGCTGCGATTCATGGGGTTGCAAAGAGTCGGACGTGACTGAGCGACTGATCTGATTTGATCTGATCAATCCTTCCAATGAATATCCAGGACTGGTCTCTTTTGGATATTCAGGACTGATTTCCTTTAGGATGGACTGGTCGGATCTCTTTGCAGTCCAGTGGACTTTCAAGAGTCATCTCCAAGACCACGTTTCAAAAGTATCAATTCTGCAACTCTCAGCTTTCTTTATAGTCCAACTCTCACATCCATACATGACTACTGGAAAACCATAGCCTTGACTAGACGAACTTATGTTGGCAAAGTAATGTCTCTGCTTTTTAATATGCTGTTTAGGTTGGTCATAACTTTTCTTCCCAGGAATAAGAGTCTTTTAATTTCATGGCTGAAGTCATTATCTGCAGTGATTTTGGAGCCCAAGAAAATACAGTCTGTCACTGTTTCTGCTGTTTCCCCATCTATTTGCCACGAAGTAATGGGACCAGGTACCATAATTTTAGTTTCTTGAATGTTGAGTTTTAAGAAAGATTTTTCACTCTTCTCTCTCACTTTCATCAAGAGGCTCTTTAGTTCTTTGCTTTTTGCCATAAGGGTGGTGTCATCTGTATATCTGAGTTTATTGATATTTCTCCCAGCAATCTTGATTCCAGTTTGTGCGTCATCCAGCCCAGAGTTTCTCATGATGTACTCTGCATATAAATTAATAAGCAGGGTCACATTGCACAGCCTTGATGTACTGCCTTCCCTATTTGGAACCAGTCTGTTTTTCCATGTCCATTCTTACTGTTGCTTCATGACCTGCATACAGATTTCTCAGAAGGTAGGTCAGATGGTCTGCTATTCCTATCTCTTTAAGAATTTTTCAATGTTAGTGGTGATCCACAGAACCAAAAATTTGGCATAGTCAATAAAGCAGAAACAGATTTTTTTTTCTGGAATTCTCTTGCTTATTTGTTAATCCAACAGATGTTGGCAACTTAATATCTGATTCCTCTGCCTTTTCTAAAACCAGCTTGAACATCAGGAAGTTCACAGTGCACACACTGTTGAAGCCTGGCTTGGAGAATTTTGAGCATTACTTTACTAGCATGTGAGATGAGTGCAGTTGTACAGCAGTTTGAGCATTCTTTGGCATTGCCTTTCTTTGGGATTGGAATGAAAATTGACCTTTTCCAGTCCTGTGGCCACTGCTGAGTTTTCCTAATTTGCTGGCATATTGAGTGCAGCACTTTTATAGCATCATCTTATAGCATTTGAAATAGCTCAACTGGAATTCCATCACCTCCACTAGCTTTGTTTGTAGTGATGCTTCCTAGAGCCCACTTGACTTGGCATTCCATAGTGTCTGGTTTTAGTTGAGTGATCACACCATCATGATTATCTGGGTCATGAAGGTCTTTTTTGTATAGTTCTTCTGTGTATTCTTGCCACCTCTTCTTAGTATCTCTGATTCTGTAAGGTCTGTACCATTTCTGTTCTTTACTGTGCTCATTTTACATAAAATGTTCTCTTGGTATCTCTAATTTTCTTGAGATCTCTAGTCTTTCCCATTCTATTGCTTTCCTCTATTTCTTTGCACTGATCACTAAGGAAGGCTTTCTTATCTCTTCTTGCTATTCTTTGGAACCTGCATTCAGATGCATAATCTTTCCTTTTCTCCTTTGCTTTTCACTTCTCTTCTTTTCACAGCTGTTTGTAAGGCCTCGTCAGACAGCCATTTTGGTTTCTTATATTTCTTCTTATTGGGGATGGTCTTGATCTCCATCTCCTCTACCATATCACAAACCTCCGCCCATAGTTCACCAGGCACTCTGTCTATCAGATATAATGCCTTAAGTCTATTTCTCACTTCCACTCTATAATTGTAAAGTGAAAAAAGTAAAAGTGAAGTTGCTGAGTCATATCCTACTCTTTGCAACCCCATGGCCTGTAGCCTACCAGGCTCCTCAGTCCATGGAATTTTCCAGTCAAAAGTAATGTAGTGGGTTTCCATTTCCTTCTCCAGGGGATCTTCCCGACCCAGGGATCGAACCTGGGTCTTCCACATTGCAGGAGGACGCTTTACCGTCTGAGCCATCAGGGAAGCCTAGTATAATCATAAAGGATTTAATTTAGGTCATACCTAATTAGTGGTTTTCCCTATTTTCTTCAATTTAAGTCTGAATTTGGCAGTAAGCTACAGATATAGCTGTATCTATATCTGTCATCCCTCTATCTCTTATTGTTTTTGTTTCTCTTGAAAACCCTGACTTAAATCAGACTCCAGAAAATAACTTGCTCAAACAACTATTTCTTAGTTTTGGTCATCTAATACTAATACTAAGCTCCCAGAAGATAATAAGTTCCCAACCCCTGGAACCTTCAAACACTGCCATATAGCACATAAAATGTCATTAAAGTTTTTGCATTGGGAAGATTATCCTGGATTGTATGAGTGGGCCTTATATCCTTATAAGAGGGACATTTGACAGGAAGAGGAGAGAAAAATGTGACCACACAGACAGGGATTTGAGTGATGTGATTACAAGTTAAGGAATGTTTGACAGCCACCACAAGATGAAAGAGGAAATGAACAGTTTCTCCCCTAGAACCTCCTGAGGAACTAAACCTCAGCTAAAACTTTATTTTCTCCTCAATAAAACTGAATTTGGGTTTCTGGCCTGAAGAACTGTGAGAGAATAAATTTTTATTGTTTTAAGCCACAAAATTTGTGATAATTTCTTATGACAGTCATGGAAAACTGCTACAACTCTTACTATTAAGATAAATTTTCTCTTATGCTTGTTTTTTTCTTTTCTGTATAGTCCCTTATAGGCAGAAAGGGTGAAAAAAAAGAAAGATATTACTATTTATTTTTTCCTCCAAGCCTTGTGCAATACAACACATTCAGAGAACATTGTCTCATCCCTTCTTTTTCCTAAACTGTCTTGTTAAAATGACAAAGCAGTGGTTATGGAGATTTATACCTCTTCAGATCATCATGACATCATTGAAGTACTTCAATGGCAATCTAAAGCCCCATTCAGGGAATAAAATCTGCTGGCCTTTGAGTAAATCTGGCCCTAGGTGTATTTTGTTGGCTGGTTCACTGTTTTCTTTCTTTTTATTTTTTTTAAAATTTTATTTAATTTTTAAACTTTACATAATTGTATTAGTTTTGCCAAATATCGAAATGAATCCACCACAGGTATACATGTGTTCCCCATCCTGAACCCTCCTCCCTCCTCCCTCCCCATACCATCCCTCTGGGTCGTCCCAGTGCACTAGCCCCAAGCATCCAGTATCGTGCATCGAACCTGGACTGGCATCTCATTTCATACATGATATTTTACATGTTTCAATGCCATTCTCTCAAATCTTCCGACCCTCTCCCTCTCCCACAGAGTCCATAAGACTGTTCTATACATCAGTGTCTCTTTTGCGGTCTCGTACACAGGATTATTGTTACCATCTTTCTAAATCACCTACATTTGGATAATTTTTAGGAAGAAGTGACCTGGTCTCCAGTAGTTCAGAGTCCCCCATACTCAGTACTAATTACTACTGCCAACTTCACAGAATCAGATTTTAACTCTGGTCTCTGAAAGCACATGAGTGTACAACTCTGGCATGAATAATACAACCCAAACTATTTAATATATCATACTATCTCTTTCAAAATTTGTCCAGATTTATCAATCATCCTTAAGTTTTTTTTTCTCTATTTTTTATTTTTTCTAGGTTTATTGAGGTATGCTGCTTGTTGGGGGCCAGAGTGAGGTACTCCGCCCGTGACAAAGGTCATGAGGAAGGAGGCTCGACATACGCAAAGGCGGGATCGAGCCTCAGGAGTCCCCCTGGAAATCCTCGAGCATCTATCCCCATAACCAGACCCTGCCTACTTTACAACTTTGTGCTCTCACCTACACCTCTGACTTTACGGGGGGCTGTCCCCCACCACCTCTTTCGGAGAAGGAGTTAACTTAGAGCTCCAGTTAATAATAATTCCTGGGCGTGATAAGAGTGTTTTAACCTACAAACTCCTCTGAAGGTTCTCTAGCCTGCCTGACAGGCTTGTCCGGCCACATGTGACTGCTCACAGCCTCCCAACCGTGAGAGGCACGAGATGCTTTAAACCTTCTAAAAACAGGCTCCTTAGAAAAGTTAGAAAACTATAAGTATAATGGGCTGATTAGAAATTGTATTGGTGAAGGGTTTTTCATTTGTTGAGCCAATGTTTGTTGCTAAGTCTCCACATCCCCTGCCCTTACACACATTAATGAATATATAGAATAAATAAGTATTAACCTTTGATATTAATCACGTTAGACCTTAGGCTAAGTAAATTCTTTCCTTAACTAAAATCCACTACACCCTCACCCTATAGGAATGTAACTTTATTTGGGTGGCGTCTGTTTTAAGAATAATCACCCTTGGAGAAAAAAGTGTTCTGACCACTGTCACAAGGAGAGGGTCATAAATTGTCAGCAGGCCCCCCTGGCCAGAAGATGATGTAACACCCTAAGACCTCTGTATACATTTGTATGAAGCACCTGACTTTAATAAAAGTCAGGACTGCTGTCCCCACGTGACTTTTGTATAACATCTCAGTGTATAAAAACAGACTCTGGAAAATAAAGAATTGGGATCAGTTTCTTGAAATACTGGTCTCCCCATGTCTCTCTCTCTTTCACTCTGGCTGAGTCTCCATCTGGAGCATGGAACCCACCATGCTTACTAATTATGCCTGGGCTTCTAAGATCCGACCGGGGAGGCCTCAGTGTCTCCTCTCCTTCAGGAGAACGGAAGGACGCCTGTGGCCTACGTAAGTGGTGCAAACTTCTTGTCTTGAAGTTTTATTGGTCTCCCGCGTAAACCAAGCCACTCAGCCTCTTTTCTCCACTGAATTTTCCTACTGAGCTATCCTTATTCTATTACTCTTTATATCTTTAATTAATATCTAATTGAAACTATTGTATCCTGACCCTTGCCGACGCCATCCCCGCTTCGAACTCCCTGGATGAGCCAGGGCTGGACCCCGGCAGCTGCTAACTGCTGCTAAGTCACCTCAGTCATGTCCGACTCTGTGTGACCCCATAGACAGCAGCCCACCAGGCTGCCCCATCCCTGGGATTCTCCAGGCAAGAACACTGGAGTGGGTTGCCATTTCCTTCTCCAGTGCATGAAAGTGAAAAGTGAAAGTGAAGTCGTTCAGTCGTGTCAGACTCTTAGTGGCCCCATGGACTGCAGCCTACCAGGCTCCTCCATCCATGTGATTTTCCAGGCAAGAGTACTGGAGCGGGGTGCCATTGTTGACTAATAAAAATGGTATATGTATATATTGTACAGAGTGATGTTTTGACATATGTATACATTGTAACATACTAATCAGAATCAAATTAATTTATATATCATAACTATACACAGTTACCTTTTGGAGTGGTGGCAAGAAAACATAAGATTCACTCTTTTAGCAAATTTTAGGTATACAATACATTATTATTAACTATAGTCACTGTGCTATATACATTAGGTCTCAGATCCCATCAATCTTAAAACTAAATTTTTTTGCAGGTCAAAATTTCCACAAGCCCTCAGCCCTCATTCCCTGTTAACTACCATTCTACTCTTTGTTTCTATAAATTCAACTTTTTAAAGATGCCTCATATAAGTGAAATCATACAAGTATTTTTCTCTAGCTAATTTCACTAGGATTATGTCATCCAGGTTCATTCATGCTATAGCAAACACCAATTTTTCTTCTTTTTATGGCTGAATAATATTCCATTGTATACATAGATCACATTTTATTTACTCTTTTATCTGTTGATGGACACTTAGGTTGTTTCCATATCTTGGTCATTGTAAGTAACACTGCAATGAAAATGGAGTATGGAGAGGGAAGTGGCAACCCACTCCAGTATTCTTCCCTGGAGAATTCCATGGACAGAGGAGCCTGGTGGGCTATGGTCCATGGGGTTGCAAAGAGTTGGAAATGACTGAGCAATGGAGCATAAAAATGGAGTATAGTTATCTCTTCAAGACTGTGATTTCATTTCCTTTGATTATATATTCAAAAGTGATTTTCTTTTAAAAATTTAGAAAAAAAAAAAAAAGAATTACAAAATATTGGTCTTTTGAGACTGTTTTCTTATACCTAGCATAATGTTTGTAACACGTATTAGTATTGTGTTCCTTTTATTGTCAAATAACATTCCATTGTATGGATATAATCACTTTATTAATTCATTTATCAGTTTATGGGCATTTGGGTTATTTCCACTTTTTGGCCACTATGAATAATGCTACTATAAACATACTTGTACAAAAAAAAAAAAATCCTGTGATAAACCTTAATGGAAAATAATATAAAAAAAAATGCATAAATATGTATAACTGAATCACTCTGCTGTATACCAGAAATGAACACAACATTGTAAATCAGCTTACTTCAATGAAGAAAAAATAAAGAATAAAAAAATGTCAAAAAAATAAATAAATAAAATAAAAGCACGCATGCTATTTCATCTTCAAAACAAAAAAAAAAAAAGTGAGATTTCTAGACCGTGCATATGTGCTAAGTCACTTTTGTCATGCTTGACTCTGCAAACCTATGAACTGTAGCCCACAAGTCTCCTTTGTCCATGGGGATTCTCCAGACAAGAATACTGGAGTGGATTGCCATGCCATCCTCCAGGGAATCTTCTGGACCCAGGGATCAAATCCATGTCTCTATGTCTCCTGCATTGACATTCAGATCTTTATGACTAGTGTTACCTGGGAAGCCCAGACCATATGGTAGTTCTATGCTTAATTATTTCAGAAACCACCAAACTGTTTCAAAAAAGGTTTTATCAGTTTACATTCCCACCAATAATGGACAAGGGTTTCCTTTTCTCCCCACCTAACCAACACTTGCTATCTTTTCACTTTTTATGATAGACATCCTAACAAATGTGAGGTAATACCTAACCATGGTTTTGATTTGAATTTCCCTGATGATTACTGATTTTAAGCATATTTTCTTTTTGCTTTTTATTAAAAGACATCTATTTAGGTCCTTTCCCAATTCTTTTAGGTTAACTTTTTTGTTGTTTTAATTTAATTTTTAAAATTAAATTTTGATTGCACTGGGCCTTATTGCTGTACTCAGGCTTTCCCTAGTTGTGGCCACTGGGGGCAACTCTTTGTTGAGGTGCACAGGTTTCTCACTGTGGTGATTTCTCTTGTTGTGGAGCACAGGTTCTAGGCACACAGGCTTCAGTAGTTGTGATGTGCAGGCTCTAGAGGAGGCGGACTTCTTTTGTTATGGCACATGAGCTTAGCTGCTCTGCAGCATGTGAAATCTCCCTGAACCAGGGATCAAATCTTTGTCTCCTGCATTGGCAGGCAGATTCTTATCCACTGTACCACCAGGAAAGTCCCTTTTCCTGATTTTTGTAAGTGCTCCTTATGTATTTTTTATATTAACCTCTTATCAAATATATGGTGTGGAAATATTTTCTCCTATCCATAAGCTGTCTTTTCATCTTTGTGATTATTTCTTTTGCTGTGCATAAATGGTCAGTTTTTTGTAGTCAAACTTGTTTCCCATTATGTTTTCTTCTTGGGTTTTAGGTTTCAGATCTTAAGTTTCTTTCTTTAATCCATTAATTTTTGTGTATGGTGTAAGACAAGGGACTGGTTTCATTCTTTTGCATGTGAATATTCAATTTTTCTAGTGTCATTTGTTGAACAAACCGTTTCTTATAATTGTGGTTTTGGTGCCTTGTCAATATTAATTGACCATTTATGCATGGATTTATGTCTAGGCTTTCCATTCTGTTACTCTGAATTATAAGCCTGATTTTATGCCAGTGCAATACTGTCTTGATTGATACAGCTTTGTAATATAATCTAAAAATAGTAATTGTTTTGTGTCTACCTCTGTTCTTCTTGCTAAAAATTGCTCTAGCTCTTCAAAGTCTTCAATACAAATTTTAGGGTTATTTTATTATTTTTTTAGGTGCCATTGGAAATTTGATAAGGAATGGATTAAGGAATAAGATGGATAAGGAATGGATAAGGATAAGGAATAAGAATGGATAAGGAATAAGAATAAGGATTCTCATCAAATTTGAGAATCATGTTGTATAATATGGATGTTTTAACAATGTTAATTCTTCCAATGTATGAACATGGATATCTTTCCACTTATTTGTGTTTTCTTCAATACTTTGAATCAATATTTTATAGTTTTCAGTGTACATGTCTTTCACTTTTTTGATTACATTTATTTCTAACCTTTTAATTCTTTCAGATGCTATTAAATATAGTAGTTTTTTATAATTTTTTTTTCAGACATTTTGTTGTAGGAAGTGGGACCCCTTCCAGGGTCCAAGTTTAGGCTGTTGTCTAACACTCAGGAATGAATTGTCCAAGGAGACACATATGCTGAATCAAGCAAGAGACTTTATTGGGAATGAGCACTAGGGCAGAGAGCCTCAGGGTAAGGGAACCTAGGAGAATGACTCACAGTCTCAGGTTTTATAGTAATGGCGTAAGTTTCCAGGTTGTCTCTGGCCAACCATTTTAACTCAGGCTCCTTTCTGGTCATGCACATGCCACTCAGTAAAGATGAACTCCAGTGAGAAGGATTTTTCCAGATTGGTAGGACATATGGACTGGCATCTCCTCTCTCCTTTTGACCTTTCCCACATTCTTCCATTTGGTGGTAGTTGTTAGTTCCAAGTTCCTTCCAGGACCTCTTGTTGTAATATAACTCACACAAGTGATTACTATTGGATCTAGCCAGGAAGGGTGATTTCTCTGTGTTTCCCCTAACAATTTCCCCCTGAGAGACTTCATACTCAAAATACTCCTTGGGAATTGGGGCAGAGGTCTCTTTTTTTCTGTAACTACTTTCTGTTGAGAGTATGAAGTCATTCTAGTAGAGCAGGAGTCTCTCTCGACTTAATTTAAATCCAGGTATCCTGTGTCAGAAACCAGCATTCACTCTTTTAGTAATAATAATTTAACCTCAACTGTTGGACCCTGTCAGAAATGAATCTTGTCAAATGAGTGTTTGCCAAGAGCTTTTGCCATCTGCCTCTGCAGAGAGTGAATCCTGTGCTGCTTCAGCTGTTGACCTTCAGCATGCCCTGAAGGCAGTTCAGGGTGGAGAATGAGGCACTCTGTGTTCCAGGGAATCTGGTGGAACAGGTCTTAAATAAGTATTTTCAGGAATTGATTTCATGCTTCCAATCCTTGCATCTCCTCATTATCTGGAAAAGCACTAAATCCCTTCATGGTGACATCAGCTCCTCCTGATTAGCAGAAAGCCTTTGTAAAGTAAGCCCTTGACTGCACTGAACTCCCCTTTCACAAAAATCTTAGATATTGACCTTCCGCCACTACCTCTTTATGGCAGTTTATCAGAGTTATCTGAGGTGCTGTCTCCTGGTCTGTAGTCCTTATTTTGTTTCAAATAAAACTTAACTCTAATTCTCACATTGTACATCTTTTTTGAGTCAACATCTTGTAAGCAGTTGAAACAGACAAGTTCCAAACAGGAGTCCTCACAGCATGGTCACTGCTGGGCCCAGAAGAGGAAGGTGAAATTTGGGGTCAGGGGTACAAGATGTGTGGCGTTTTTTCTGATTGATTGGTAATGAGGTTACAGGGTGGTGCTCCATAATCTTGTGCTCTTCCCCACCTGGAGGGGGAACCCAATTCTGCAGAAGTACTCAAAGATATTGCTATGCCAATTTCTTGGGGAGGAACCAGGACACTACCCCAAGGCTGAGCCACCATTTGACTGTTTCTCCTCTGTCGCCCCTTTTGGATGGCATCACTGATTCAATGGGCATGAATTTGAACAAACTCCAGGAGATAGTGAAGGACAGAGAAATTTGGCATGCTTCAGTCCATGGGGTCGCAAAGAGTCAGACATGACTTAGTGACCGAACAAACCTATTATTGCATATCCTCTCTTCCTTTATTAGCAACTGTTTGAGCCTGCTGTTTGGAATTCAAAGAAGATCAAGGTAGCTGAATGAAGTCTATGTCCTACAAACAAAAAACAAAGGACTCAGGATTTGTATTCCAGAGCCCGACAGAATCCTACTCAGTTTTAATTCAATTCGGGAAACTGGGAGATGATGGCACTAACCACATTCTGCTAAAATGAGGCACAGACCTGTCTTAACTTGGAGAATAGAAACTGAATGGGAAGTATTTCTGCCTGGATCTGAGTTTATTATGATTAAGGTCCCAATTGTTTGGTTTGCCATTTTGGTATAAGAGTAAGTCTGAATCCCAGTCTGGACCTTGCACCTTGGGGAGACTTTTATCCAAGTTGTTTACTTCCAATGTGGCATTAATATACATATAACAGCAACTACTGGTCACTGCATGTCTCCTTTTTCTACAAATATTTGATTGAAAATAATTGCATTTTCTAACAATGTAATAGTTGCAACAGAATACCTTGAATCCATAAGGTTGCAGCTACCAACTGCCAAAGAGCCTGACACAGCTCAGAGGATTTGAAATTTGAGTTCTCAGCAATACAGGAACATTTATGAAATCCTCAATGACCACACAATTTTGCCTTCTATGTCTGAACCAGTAACTCTATTTTGACCTTTGAATGTATTTCCCTCCTCAGTGGCCAAAGCAGATATCACTGTTCATGATTTTAGTGCCTTTCTACATATGAGATGATGCTAGAACTTGGGGTCATAAAATCTTCTGAAATTAGCTAACTAAAGGCTTGTTCTGAAGAGGCAGATGACAAGTGCCTGATGATACTAATCATCAGTTGCCATTGATCCTTTGGGGTCATAAATTCAACCATGGTTTGGGGAACATTTCCTGACTATTTCATCCTATGGTGCTAAAAAAAAACTCATTCCTAGGTCTGATGAAGATTTCACTGGTGGGCCACTCAGTTATGCTTATTATTGGACTAGGCTTTAATAACAGTGTCTAACGTCTCTAGACCATCTGTTTTACTCATCTTTTATGGTCCAGGAAAATATTCGCTCTTGTTTCTTCTTATATGGGCATCCAGTCCCATCACTTCATGGCAAATAGCAGTGAAAACAATGAAAACAGTGACAGACTTTATTTTCTTGGACTCCAAATTACTGCAGATGGTGACTGCAGCCATGTAATTAAAAGACACTTGCTCCTTGGAAGAAAAGCTATGACAAACCTATACAGCATATTAAAAAGCAGAGACATTACTTTGCCAACAAAGGTCCATCTAGTCAGAGCTATGGTTTTCCCAGTAATCAGGTATGGGTGTGAGAGTTGGATCATAAAGAAATCTGAGCACTGAAGAACTGATGCTTTTGAACTGTGGTGTTGAGAAGACTCTTGAGAGTCCCTTGGACTGCAAGGAGGTCAAACCAGTCAATCTAAAAGGAAATCAGTCCTGAATATTCATTGGAAGGACTGATGTTGAAGCTAGAACTCCAATAGTTTGGCCACCTGATGCGAAGAATTGATTCATTGGAAAAGACCCTGATGCTGGGAAAGAGTGGAGGCAGGAGGAGAAGGGGATGACAGAGGTTGAGATGGTTGGATGGCATCATTGACTTGATGGACATGATTTTGAGCAAGCTCCAGGAGTTGGTGATGGACAGGGAAGCCTGGAGTACTACAGTCCCTGGGGTCACAAAGAGTCAGACATGACAGAGTGATTGAACTGAACTGAAAAATTTAAGTGAAGAACTTCCATTAGATGCAGCTCAGTATATTTCAGGTCATTTGACTTTATCTTTTCTGTACCAATCATCATCTGTAAAGGAGATTATATATTTTAATTGTCCATAAGATAACCAGCACAGTCTCCTAGTGTCACTAAGCTTGTTATCCCTGCTTGCATGCATGCTGTCACTTCAGTTGTGTCCAATCTTTGCAACCCTATGGACTTTGGAACCCACACTAGGCTCCTCTGTCCATGGGATTCTGCGAACAAGAGTACTGGAATGGGTTACCATTTCCTCTTCCAGAGGATCATCTCAATCCAGGAATCAAACCCACATCTCTTATGAGATTTTTACCACTAACACAACCTGGGAAGCCCCTGGTTATCTCTAGATTTGTTTAATTGTTTCCAATATAAGGGAGCTTTTAAATTTAAGCAACCATAATCTGATGTTAACCACCTGATTGCAGATCATGGAGCATCTGATTTTTATCCAAAGACAGATTACTTAAACTTCAGAAGCAAATTTAAAATGTCCTTTTGATAATTCAATTAAACCCTACAACAGCATAATATAAACATGTCTCCTTCACTCTGAGAAGTGAGACTTAGCAAATACAGACCTCAGTAAACAGAATTCGATTTTGATATCCATTGCAATATCTCTTTTTCTCTAAAATTACTCTCATTCCTATCAAAGATAGCCAAATCAAAGCTACTTTGTCTGCAAACTAAGTTTGATTAATTGATAAAAGTCTTCCCAAGGCCAGGAAAGCCATGCCAAGGGCTTGTCACAGATTTTGCCTTATGGATTCAGGAAAATTCCTCCCTTTTTGAGGTCCACAAAATACCTTCAGACTCTGCACCTTTCAGGAGTAGACTTCCTAATTTAACTGATAAAATTGTTGGGAACCTGGGAGTCTCCAGTCTCTGGAGCGACCATGTAGAGAGAAAAGTGAAACATAGAAACCTGCTTGTGCTGTGCTGTGCTTTGTCACTCAGTAGTGTCCAACTGTTTGCAACCCCACAGACTGTAGCCTGACAGGCTCCTCTGTCCATGGGGATTCTCCAGGCAAGAATACTGGACTGAATTGCCATGCCCTCCTGCAGGGGATCATCTCAACCCAGAGATCAAACCCAGGTCTCCTATATTGCAGTTGGATTCTTTATCGTCTGAGCCACCAGGAAAGCTCATGAATACTGGAGTGGGTAGCCTATCCCTTTTCAAGGGGATCCTCCCAACCAAGGAATTGAACAGGCTTCTCCTGCATTGTAGGTGGATTTTTTACCAGCTGAGCTACCAGAGAAGCCCAAATTCTCCTTGCAAAGATATAATTTACCAAATTGCTATGTCATAATTAGTTTGTGGATAAATGTTTCTTTACATCTGGAAAACATAGTTTAAAAGCTAATAATGCTTCAGATAGAACCATAAAAATTATAATCATGTAATTACACTCTGTAAATAACCCTCTTGATTAACTTTTTATGAAGCCATAAAGTTTTCCCCTAGGATTTTTAAAAAAAATTTACCCAGTTCCCCAGTATAATCTGAGATTTATCAGAATAAAACAATAAATGTCTATAAATCACAGAAACACAAAAAAGTCATTACTAAATTTGCTCACAAAGTAATTGACAAGAGAAACTTTGTTACTGCTGTGATATGTAACATTTTAAAGTAACTAAAATTATGGATGGCAACATTTTGCCAGCACATACTAGACTTTCAGAAATTCTATGTGATTTCTAGAATATCCATATTAATAACATTTATCCATACAGGATATATTTAAAAGGCTTATCAGTATGGTAATAATACTCTCCACGTAATTTAAAATACTAATTAAATATCTCTGTCTGAGATGCCACATGGGCCTTCTAAAGCATCTCAAAGTTAGCTGAAGTTCAAAAGAATTGCAATGAATATTTGATTTAGGAAGTGTTGTCAAAAAATATCAAAAGATTTGAGAAGACTCAGTCAGATAGGATCATGGGTCACTGTGATGCAATAGTTAATCACTTAGCCAAAAAAAAAAATCACTTAGCCAAAGTGGTGATAAAACATTTCAAAGGCAAATATAGAACAGATCACTGAAAAGATAAAGAACTTAAAATCTGTTACCAGAGGCAGTTTAACACTTTAAGAAAATTGTCGTTTTAACAAAGAGAAAAGCCAAATTCAGGTTTTATACCAACTTACTTTCAAGATTCATTTCCTCAGTGAACTGAAGTCTAAACTTAGTCAGCCTGACCATCCACAAACCTTCCACCCTTTCCTGTTCTCCATTCTCTTCTCTATCCAGAAACAACCAACTGTTGTCATTCAGTCTCTAAGTTGTGTGCAACTCTTTGTGACCCCATGGACTGCAGCATGCCAAGCTTCCCTGTCCTTCACTATCACCTGGAGTTTGCTCAAATTCATGTCCAGTGAGTCATTGATGTCACCGAACCATCTCATCCTCTGTCCTTCTCTTGCCGCCCTCAATCTTTCCCTGTATCAGGGTCTTTTCCAATGAGTTGGCTCTTCCAATAAGGTGGCTAAAGTATTGAAACTTCAGCTTCAGCTTCAGTCCTTCCAGTGAATATTCACGATCAATTTCCTTTAGTATTGACTGGTTTGATCTCCTTGCTGTCCAAGGGACTCTCTAGAGTCTTTTCCAACACCACACTTCAAAAACATCAATTCTTTAGTACTTGGACTTCTTTATGATACAACTCTCATATCCATACATGACTACTGGAAAAAAACATAGCTTTGACTACAGGGATCTTTGTTGGCAAAGTGATGTCTCTGCTTTTTAATATCCTGTCTAGGTTTGTCACAGCTTTTTTTTTTTTTTTTTTTAGCAAGAAGTGAGCATCTTTTAATTTCATAGCTGCAGTCACCATCTGCAGTGATTTTTTAAACCAAGACAATCTGCCACTCTTACCATTTTTTCCTCATCTATTTGCCACAAAGTGATGGGACCAGGTACTGTAATTTTAGTTTCCTGAATGTTGAGTTTTAAGCCAGCTTTTTTACTTTACTTGTTCACTTTCATCAAAAGACTCTTTAGTTGTTCATCACTTTCTTCCATTAGAATAATATTATATGCATATCTGAGGTTGTTAATATTTCTCCAAGCAATCTTCAGTCCAGCTTATAATTACCCACCCTGGCATTTCTCAGGATGTACTCTGCATATTAGTTAAATTAGACAATATACAGCCTTGATGTACTCCATTCTCAATTTTGAGCCAGTCCATTGTTTCATGTCCAGTTCTGTTACTTCTTGACATGCATACAGGTTTCTCAGGTGGCAGGTAAGGTCTGGTATTCCTATCTCTTTATAAAAATTTTCCACAGTTTGCTGTGATCCATACAGACAAGGCTTTAGCATAATCTTTGCAGCAGAAGTATATATTTTCATGAAATTCTTTTGCTTTTTCTATGATCCAGCAGATGTTGGCAATTTGATCTCTGGTTCCTCTGTACTTTCTAAAGACCAGCTTGTATGTCTGGAAGGGAAAATATATTAATAAAGAAGTCTATTGTTCTAAACTTGTTGGGGCACTCTGGTCAATCATCCATGTCAAGGGAGATCAGGGTCAAAAATGTCCCATTTGCATTCTAAGTCTGGTTCATCAGTGGGCAAGCTGGTCCCTGACTACACGAAACTCTCAGGATGTCAGTCATAGTGAAGAAATCCCACCTGAATTGTCATTCATTGTAGGAAGGGGGATCCCTTCCAGGGCCTGAGAGTGGGACCTTGTCTAACACTCAGGAATGAATTGTCTGAGGAGAAAATGTGCTGACAAAGCAAGATACTTCACTAGGGAGGGGTGCCTAAGCAGAGAGTAGCTGGGTAAAGAATCCAGAAGAACTGCTCTGTCATGTGGCTCACAGTCTGTATTCATGGTAATGGGGTTGGTTTCTGGATTGTCTCTGGACAACTGTTTTGATGCAGGGTCCTTCCTGGTCATGCACACATGACTCAGCCAAGATGAACTCCAGTGAGAAGGTTTTTGGGAGGTTCAGTTCAGTTCAGTGGTAAGACATATACACTGATCTCTCCTCTTTCCTTTTGACCTTTCCCAAATTCTTCTGCTTGGTAGTATAGCGTTAGTTTCTCCTTACCAGGACCTGCTCTTGTAAGGTAACTCATGTAAGTGATTACAATCAGGCTTAGCCAAGGGGAAAGTTTTCTGTCAGTGGTTCCCCCAACAATTTCATCGTCAGTGTAAAGAAATACAATTGACTGTTGTATGTTGATTTTGTATTTTGCAACTTTGTTGATTATTAGTTTTAATATTTTTTTTTCTTTAACTCTTTAGGATTTCCTTCATGAAGATCATATCATCTGTAAGCAGGAAATATTTTACTTCTTTGATTTGGATGACTTTTTTTTTTCTTTTTCTTGTCTAATTGATCTGGCTAGGACTTCTAGTATGTTGAATAGGAATGGTAAGACTGAAAACCCTTGACTTGTTCTTAATCTTAGAGGAAAAATGTTCAGCTTTTCACCATAAAGTGTTTTAATTGTTGGCTTGTTATACATGAGCTTCATCATTATGAGCCATATTCTTTCTGCACCTCATTTATTGAGGATTTTTATTATGAAAGGGCTTCCCCAATGGCTCAGTGGGTAAGGAATCTGCCTGCAATGCAGAAGACACAGAAGACATGGTTTCTGCTTAACTAGATTCCCTCAAAACTACTCTAGTCCATGAATGGTTGTCAAATTTGATGTTATCTGTGAGAAAAAAGCTGAAAACTCCTAATCTGTCATCTGCTCCCTTATTTCACTTTCAGCTGCATATTTATTTTCTCAGCTATACCAGAAAACTATTTTTCACTTTTCTCCACATGCTGCTCCAATGACATTGAATATATCTTCCTTGTTCCTGATTACAATTCATCTTAGGGCTGTTTAATTTTATCTTTGCTATAAAACCTTGCTCTGCTAGCTTCCACCTGAATCATGTGTCTCTTCTATATGCTCTCATATCATATATCACTCTATTATAACAGAGTATTTTCTATCATTTACAGTAACTGTTTTGTATGCAGTAACAGATAGAAAACAATCTAAAACAGGGATTATATCTTATTTGTATTCCTAACAGTTAGCTTAGTGCCTACAGAATGGAATCTATTCAAATTTGTTGAATAATTTTAGTCCACATAATAACCCCTTTGAGGTGAATATGATGTTCACTTTATAGTGTGAAAGGTACTATTTGCAACATGTCAGTGCATCAAGTTCAGTAAATCTTGCTATTTATATTCTCTTTGGAATTTATTTTCAGTGGTTGATTATGTATTTTATGTGGAAACATATCTAAGCAGAAATTATGAAAATTCATGCCATTCCAGAATTCTGCCATTTCCTACTGTTCTTGGGTTCTTGCAGCAAGAATACTGGAGTAATTTCCAATTCTATCCTCCAGTGGACCATGCTTTGTCAGAACTCTCCACTATGACCTGTATGACTTGGGTGGCTCTGCACAGTATGGCACATAGCTTCATTGAGTTACATAAGCCCTTTCACCATAACAAGGCTGTGATACATAAAAGGGATTCCTCAAGTAGTTGATCCCAAAACTCTAAATGTGAGAAGGAAAGGAGTACTCTGAAAATTTTTATAATCATGATTTAGACAAAATAAAAAAGTATGTAACAGTACTGAGGTCCTAAGGAAAGTTGGCTAGTAGTGGTTTGGATTATAGGAGATTTTAGTTTCTCTATGAGATTCCCAGAGGCAAAAAACTAAGAACTAATATCCTAACTTTTGGTAAAGATTGGCTGTCACCTAATGTATTGTTAAAACCATGCAGGTTAAATAAAAATGGAAAATGTGTAAAACTTATGTGATATGACTACACAGTCAGTGTTATCTCCAGTTTTTATCTAGTTCTTTGTATTTGATGCTGAATTTTACTAGCAGTGTTAATCACTAGCTTGATCCCTTCCAATATATTAATTCTACTTCCAGAAAAAATAAAAGGAGACCATTTCCTCTTTGTTGTACTGCTTTCCACATAGTGTCTAAATGCTATTTTTAATTATTCCCCAAATATAGTGACTCTTAAAATTTTTACTATTTTTTTGATATCTCTATATATCTCTATTATCAAAACATGCAGGAAGGAATGTTTTCATTGTTTATCAGTATGGTGATGCCTCAGTTGCTTGTACACATTTGTATTTTTTTGTAAAGTAATTAGCTTCTAATTAAATAAATTAAAAAATAAATAAAATGCACTAAAATTCTTTTTACTATTATAACAACTTTTAAAAAATATTGTTACAGTATTCCTTGTAGTAAAATGTTTTTGAGCTGCAAAAAATAGTTTAAGAAATATTCTACAGAACTAAATATATGTACATAAAATAAGAGAATAAGTAAGTGTACTGGGCTAGAAAATAGATACTGCTGATGTTCAGTCACTAAGTCATGTCTGACTCTTTGTGACCCCAGGACTGCAGCTTATCAGGTTTCCCCATCCTCCACTATCTCCCAGTGTTTGCTCAAATTCATGACCATTTGGTCAGCAATGCTATCTAAACATCTCATCCTCTGACAACCCTTTTCCTTTTTGTCTTCCATCTTTCCCAGCATCTTGATCTTTTCCAATGAATGAGTCAGCTCTTCAGATCACATGGCCAAAATGTTGGAACTTCAGTATCAATCTTCCTAATAAATATTCAGGCTTGATTTTCATTATATTTGACTGACTTGATCACCTTGAAGTCAAAGGGACTCTCAAGAGTCTTCTCTAGCAATATAATTGGAAAGCATCAATTTTTCAGTGCTCAGCCTTCCTTACGGTCCAACTCTCATATGCATATATGACTAGAGGAAAAGTCATAGCTTTGACTATATATACCTTTGTTGGAAAAGTGATGCCTCTGCTTTTTAGCATGCTATCTAGGTTTGTCATAGATTTCCTTCTGAGGGGCAAGCATCCCTTAATTTCATGGCCGCAGTCACAATCTGCAGTGATTTCTGAGCCCAAGAAAATAAAATGTCACCACTTCCTCTTTTTCTCCTTTTATTTTACATGAAGTAATGGGACCACATGCAATGATCTTAGTTTTCTGAAAGTTGAGTTTCAAGCCAGCTTTTTCACTCTACTCTTTCAGCCTCATCAAGAGACTCTTTAGCTCCTTTTCACTTTTTGCCATTAGAGTAGTATCATTCGGCAGAGACATTACTTTGCCAACAAAGGTCCGTCTAGTTAAGGCTATCGTTTTTCCAGTGGTCATGTATGGATGTGAGAGTTGAACTGTGAAGAAAGCTGAACACCAAAGAACTGATGCTTTTGAATTGTGGTATTAGAGAAGACTCTTGAGAGTCCCTTGGACTGCAAGGAGATCCAAGCAGTCCATCCTAAAGGAGATCAGTCCTGTGTGTTCATTGGAGGGACTAATGTTGAAGCTGAAACTCCAATACTTTGGCCACCTCATGTGAAGAGCTGACTCATTTGAAAAGACCCTGATGTTGGAAAGATTGGGGGCAGGAGGAGAAGGGGATGACAGAGGATGAGATGGTTGGATGGCATCACTGACACAATGGACATGGGTTTGGGTGGACTCTGGGAGTTGGTGATGGACAGGGTGGCCTGGCATGCTGTGGTTCATGGGATTGCAAAGAGTCAGACATGACTGAGTGACTGAACTGAACTGAACTGAATTCTGCATATCTGAGGTTGTTGATATTCCTTCCAGCAAACTTGGCATTTTTGCACCCAGCCTGACATTTTGCATGGTGTAATCTGCATAGAAGTTAAATAAACAGTGTGACAATCTACTTCTTTCCCAATTTCGAACCAGTCAGTTGTTCCATGTCTGATTCTAAATGCAGCTTTTTGACCTGCATACAAGTTTCTCAGGAGACAGGTAAGGTGGTCTGGTACTCCCATCTCTTTAAGTATTTCTCACAGTTATTTATGATCCACACAGTCAAAGGCTTTAGCATAGTCAATGAACCAGAAGTAGATGTTTTTCTGGAACTCTCTTGATTTCTTCAAGATCTAAAAATATTAGCAGTGCGATCTCTGATTTCTGTGCCTCTTTGAAGCCCAGTTTGTACATCTGGAAGTTCTCAGTTCATGTCCTGCTAAAGCCTAGCTTGAAGGATTTTGAGCATAAATTTGGTAGCAAGTGAAATGAGCACAATTGTACAGTAGTTTGAATATTCTTTGGCACTGCCCTTCTTTGAGATTGGAATAGAAAATAATATGTTAATTTTTAGTGTAAAAAAAAAACATGATTTTTAAGGTGATGAAGGTGGAGCTGGTTGAAGGATATATGGGCTGTCCAAAAATCAATGGATATAAGGAGAATAGAGGGATATTTTATCAGAAATGCAAAAAATATCATAAAACTCAAGACAGCAGAAATTTACATGACTGGGCAGACTATGCTTCGATGCAAGATATTTTCTCAAAGTCCCAACTTGCTGCTGATGCTAAGTTGGGTAAATTTGAAGCCTCAGCTGTCACTGAGTTCCAGGGTGAATTATTATACCATTTAAAGAAGGATGTTTGTGGAATCAAGTTTCTACTATACTACTTACTCTTTCAATAGCCCATTCCAATACATAGGTTAAATAGATGTATATTTAAGATTATATGTCCACTGTATATTCAGATTATAAATCATGTATATTCAAGATTATACATCCATGTGCTTAGTCCCTCAGTCATGTCCAACTCTTTGTGACCCCATGGACTGTAGCACACCAAGCTCCTCTGTCCATGGGGATTCTCCAGGAAAGAATATTGGAGAGGGCTGCCATGCCCTCCTCCAGAGGATCTTTCCAACCCAGGGATTGAACCCAGGTATCCCACATTGCAGGTAGATTTTTTATACTCTGAGCCCCCAGAGAAGCCCATATTCAAGATTAAAAGTTGACAATCATTTTATGTAAAGATCAGAGTAGTAATTGTTTTCAACTTGTTAAACCATGCAGCCTAGACTATTGCAACCACTCAGCTCTGCTGTTCTAGTGCAAGAGTAGCCATGGACAGTATATGAATAAATGGAGATACCTGTGCTACAGTAAAATTTTATTTATAAAAACAGATAGTAGACAGTTTTGGCCTACACACGCACCATACTTTGCCAATTCATGATTTAGAGAAATGAAATAACAGAAAAGATCAACTTTTGTCACGGACCTGCAATATCTGTAAACTCAAACTATCTTATATCTAAATTTGGACAAAAAGCAAAAACATTTTTTTTTAAAGGCATAAGTACAAAACTAAGCAAAACTTTACTTTCAGAACAGGTAGCTATCAAATAGAAAGGACAGCTCTAGGAAATTAAAGTAAATGTTATCCAGTTAAATAATGATATCAAAAGAAACAAGCAAACATATATTGTATCTATTCTAAACAAAGTTTATTAGAAGAATGCCACAATTGGATATCATAATCAAATTTCTCAAGTTTACAGAAAATGGAACAGAAAAATAACCTTTAATCATATTAATGAGAAAATAAAAGATCAAGTTACCTACAGGAGCAAAAAATATTACACTATTTTCTGAATTTTTCTATGAAATTTTGTCATAAAAAAATAAAAATAATTTCAAGATTTTTAAGGAAACAAATTCATACATGGATTAAAAAATATGAGGCTAGTACATAATTTTATAAAGCTAAACAAGAGGAGGTTCTGACATGCAAGTACTTCATATATCTTCAAGTGCTTCTTGATGTGAGAAAAATAAACAAGATTATGAGTAAGATGTGTTATAAAAGGAAGGGTGGTGAACAGAAAAATCAGAAACATTGTTTGAATAACCTGTGTTAATAAGTGTATGATCAGGCCACTTGAAATAGCTGTTGTCTTGATCTCCATACAGCCCCTGCTCAACCAACCAATGCCTTCTTCACCTACAATCTACAATCTGACTTTTTTAGGCCACAGCTAGAGAGTGCTCTTATCAATGAGGCAGTGATGGGTCTGTCCTTCTGCTGGTTTTTCAGACTGCCACTATGGCCTCCTTCAGCTACACACATGGTGGAATTTAAGTGGTCATCAAGGACTCCAGGACCTTGTGTCAGGTGTGTAAGTATCCCCATACATTAAACCACTGATGTCTCTGTTGATGACTCAATAATAAGTCATAATAAGATTATAAAAATAATTAAAATATCAAGTATTTTGGGGGGAAAATGCATATTTTATAACAATTTAGACTAAAAAAAATTAGTTCATCAAACATATGGAAATTGGATAAGGAAAAGGATAAATAAACCTGAAAAATATATTTCCATAAAGAATGATATAGTGTGATAATCATTATAAAATTTTATAGTGTTAGGATTTTGATAAAGAACATGAATTTCAGGTTAATTTTGAAAACTAAAAAGAATAGAAAAATGAAAACAAAATTTGCAGTTTCTGAATCATTTGAGAAAAAATGGATTTATCTAAATTATATGGCAAAAATATTTTAACAAATTGTCTCTCAAAGAAATAAAATTTGCACATAAAGAGTACAAAATATGAATAAGATGATACTAAATATATAAAATTATGGCATGAGCTACAGCTAAAATATTAGGAGCAAGGTAATTTATAAAAATAAGATTTGTTAATATTCACCCAAGAACCAACTCATTGAAAAAGACCCTGATGTTGGGAAAGATTGAAGGCAAACAGAGAAAGGGTCTGCAGAGTTTAGGTAGCAACTAAACTCAGTAGACACCAACTCAATAGACGTGAATTTGAGCAAACTTCAGGATATAGTGAAAGACAAAACAGACTGACATGCTCCAGTCCATGGAATCACAATGAATTGGACCCAACCTAGCAACTGAACAACACCACCACCAAGATCATAGTAAAATGAAGAACAATGATCCAATAAAACTATGATGAAACATTTAATAAAAATAAATGCCATTAGGGAAAATGTAGAAAAGTAAATATGAGATTTGGTTCCTTCTAGGAATAGAAATTATAAGCTACAAAAATAATTTAAAGGCATGGAAAACACCATAATCACTGGTTTAAGGAATAATGTTCAGTCATAGAAATATAACCAATAGAAGAGGTATGTGAGTATGTGTAGGTACACATATATATTTCATGGACTTGGCTTATACCCTTGTGGAGGCGGGTAAGATAAGTTCAAAATCTGTTGGGCTGGCCATCAAGAAGGGCAGGTTGAAACTTTTGGATATTAGCTAAAGTTTCTATTCATAGAAGATTGTTTTGACTCAGGCACTCTGACATTATCTAGAAAAACCTCCTTTACTTAAAGTCACTGATTGCAGACTTTAATCAAAACTACAAAATACTTTTTTAGGTAATAGCTAGATTGGTATTTGATTAAATAACTGGGGACTGTAGCCTAGGCAAACTGACCTCTAAAACCTATCATCACAGGAGAATAAATGTTTAACTGAAGTAGGAACTCAATAAATAATAATGGGAATGGTTATTTAAGAAACACTGGAATAAGCAAATGCAATACCATCTCAATAAAGTCTCAGGACAAAAAATTGCTATTCAAAATTCAGTTGTATTCCTAAACACTAATAATGAACTACTAGAAAGAGATACGAAAATGATTTTACTAACAATTGCATCAAAAAGAATAAAACATCTGGGAATAAATTAAACCAGTGAGATGAAAAACCTATACAGTGAATAGTATTTTTACTAAAAGCTCGGTCTGTGTACACCAGTACTGAATCAAATCTTGGAGATGAGTTTTGGATGAAGTAGAAAGTAAAGTAAAGTTTCTCAGTCGTGTCCAACTCTTTGTGATCCCATAGACTGTAGCTTACCAGGCTCCTCTGTCCATGGGATTTTCCAGGCAAGAGTACTGGAGTGGGTTGCCATTTCCTTCTCCAGGGGATCTTCCTGACCCAGGGATCGAACCCTGGTCTCCAGCATTGCAGACAGACGCTTTACCCTGGTTTACCGACTTGAGGTAGAAAAGGATAGCTTTATTGCTTTGCCAGGCAAAGGGAGACTCATTAGGCCTCTGCCTGGTAAACTATGTGTCCAAACCCCATAGGATTTAATGAAGGTTTAATAACAGTGGTTCAAAGATGGGGCCTCTGATAAGATTAGGGTGTGGGTAGAGCCTGCACTCTTTTAATCTCCTCTCAGGTGACTTGATCTTTGTTGTTGTTGTTATTTTTCAAACTATTAATTTTGTGTTGTGGTATAGATGATTAACAATATTGTAATAGTTATAAGTGAAAAGCAAGGGACTCAGCCATATGTATACATATATCCATTCTTCTCCAAATTCACCTCCCATCCAGGCTACCACATAACACTGAGTAGAGTTCCGTGTGCTAAACAGTAGTTCCCTGTTGGTTTGTTGTTGTTCAGTCACCAAGTCCTGTCTGACTCTGCAACCCCATGGCCTGCAGCATGACAGGCTTCCCTGTAACTCACTATCTCCAGGAGCTGGCTCAAATTTTTGTCCACTGAGTTGGTGATGCTATCGAACCATC
The DNA here is from genome assembly GCF_027580195.1 of Bos mutus. NCBI lineage: Eukaryota > Metazoa > Chordata > Mammalia > Artiodactyla > Bovidae > Bos > Bos mutus. The sequence continues at coordinate 49,595,373 of NC_091627.1, read as the reverse complement.
ACATCCTCTGCCATCCTATTCTCCATCTGCTTTCAATATTTCCTTAATTTAACATATAAAATATTTGAGTTAAATATTTCTATCTGAGATGCTTAGGGGCTCTCTGAAGCATCTAAAAGTAAGTTGGAGGTCTAAAGAATATTTAGAAACTGCCGAACAACATTGTTGTTAGGTTTTAAGTCATATCTGACTCTTTGTGACCCCATAGAGTGCACCACACTAGGCTCCCCTGTCCTTCACTATCTCCCACAGTTTGCTCAAACTAATGTCCATTGAGTCAGTGATACCATCCAACCATCTCATCCTCTACCCCTTCTGCCTTTAACCTTTCTCAGCATCAGGGTCTTTTCCAATGAGTCAGCTCTTCACATCAGATGACCAAGTTATTGGAGCTTCAGCTTCATCATCAGTTCTTCAAATGAACATTTAGGGTTGATTTCCTTGAGGATTGGCTTGTTTGACCTCTTTGTTGTCCAAGGGACTCTTCAGAGTCAAAAGCATCAATTCTTGGGTGCTCAGCCTTTTTTTTTTGTTTGTTTTGTTTTTAAGAGGGTTTTTATTTATTTATTTATTTATTGCTTATTTTTTAAATTTTATTTTATTTTTAAACTTTACAATATTGTATTAGTTTTGCCAAATATCGAAATGAATCCGCCATAGGTATACCTGTGTTCCCCATCCTAAACCCTCCTCCCTCCTCCCTCCCCTACCCTCCCTCTGGGTCGTCCCAGTGCACCAGCCCCAAGCATCCAGTACCGTGCATCGAACCTGGACTGGCAACTCGTTTCATACATGATATTTTTTAAGGTCCAATTCTCACATCTGTACATGACTACTGGAAAAAACAAACAAACAAACAATCACAGCTTTGACTATGTTGTTGCCAAACAACATAGTTGTTTGACTATGTTGTTGATTTTTGTTGGCAAAGTGATATCTCTGCTTTATAAAATGCTGTCTAGGATTACTGATTTTCTTCTAAGAAGCATCTTTTTATTTCATGGCTGTGGTCACCATCTGTAGTGATTTTGGCAACCAAGAAAATAAAGTCTGTTACTGTTTCCAATTTTTCCCCATCTATTTGTCCTAAAGAGATGGGCCTGGATGCCATGATCTTTGTTTTTTGACTGTTGAGTTTTAAGCCAGCTTTTTCACTCTCTTCTTTTACTTTCATCAAAAGGCTCTTTAGTTCCTCTTCAATTTCTGCCATTAGGGTGATATCATCTGCATATCTGAGATTGTTGATAATTCTCTTGGCAATCTTGATTCTAGCATGTGATTCATCCAAACTGGCTTTCACATGATGTATTATGGCAAGCTACTCCATTATTCCTGCCTGGGAAATCCCATGGATAGAGAAGCCTGGCATGCTACAGTCCATGGGGTCACAAAGAGTCAGGCACTACTGAAGTGACAAAGCAAACATGCAAGCATTCTGCATATAAGTTAAATAAGCAGGGTGACAATATATAGCCTTGATGTACTCTTTTCCCAATTTTGAACCAATCCATTGGTTCATGTTTGGATCTAACTGTTGCTTCTTGACTTGCATACAGGTTTCTCAGGAGGCAGGTAAGATGGTCTGATATTCTCATCTCTTCAGAATTTTCCACAGTTTTTGGTTATCCACACAGTCAAAGGCTTCAGTATAGTTCATGAAGCAGAAGTAGATGTGTGTGTGTGTGTTTTTTTTTTTTTTCTGAAATTCTCTTGCTTTTTCTATGATCCAAGGGATGTTGGCAATTTGATCTCTGATTCCTCTGCCTTTTCTAAATCTAGCTTGTGCTTCTGGAAGTTCTTGGTTAATATACTGCTGAAGCCTAGCTTGGAGAATTTTGAGGGCTAACTTGCTAGCTTGTGAGATGAGTGCAATTGTGCAGTTGCTTAAACATTCTTTGACACTGCACTTCTTTGTGATTGGAATGAAAACTGATCTTTTCTAGTCCTGTGGCCACTGCTGAGTTTTCCAAATTTGCTGGTATATTGAGTGCAGCAGTTTAACAACATCATCTTTTAGCATTTGAAATAGATCAGCTGGAATCCTGTCACCTCCACTGGATTTTTTTTTTTTTTTTTTTGGTAGTAATCCTTTCTAAGGCCCACTTGACTTCACATTCCAGGTTGTCTGGCTCTAGGTGAGTGATCACACCATCATGGTCATTTAGAACTTTTTTGTACAGCTCTTCTGTGTATTCTTGCCCCCTCTTAATCTCTTCTGCTTCTGTTAGGTTCTTACCATTTCTATCTTTTATTGTGCCCATCTTTGTATGAAAAGTTTCCTTGGTATCTCCAATTTTCCTGAAGAGAATCTCTAGTGTTTCCCATTCTATTGTTTTCCTCTATATCTTTGCATTGTTCTTAAGGCTTTCTTATCTCTCCTTGCTATTCTTTGGAACTCTACATTCAGTTGGATATACCTGTCCTTTTCTCCTTTGCTTTTTGCTTCTTTTCTTTGTTCAGCTATTTTTAAGTTCTCCTCAGTCAACCATTTTGCCTTTTTGCACTTTTTTTTTCTTGAGGATGGCTTTGAAACTTATTCACTTAACCAAAGTGAAAAAGCTTTCAAAGGTAAAACTGGATTGCATGCACGCATGTTCAGTCTCTCAGTTGTATCTGACTCTTTGTGACACCCTTGGGCATGCCATCCACCAGGCTTCTCAACCATGGGGCTCTCCAGGCAAAAATAGAGGAGTGGATTGCTCTTTCCTCCTCCAAGGGATCTTTCAGATCCTGGGATGGAAGCAGTGACTCCTGTGTCTTCTGCATTGGCAGGCAGACTCTTTAACACTGAGACACCTACCTGGGAATCAGGGAATACAGATTACTTAAAGGCAAAGAAATTCACAAACTGTTATCAAAAGCAGCATTCCAAGAAAACTTTGAAGCAAGAAACCTAATCTGAAATTGCCCTAGTCCATTCCCACCAAAATCTGTTCACCCAATTAGATTTAATCCAATTTTAGAAAATCTTGATCATGCACATCTCTAAAAATATGTGGATTGGTTTCAGTATAAGACACTGATGAAAAAAACTGAAGATGATGCAAGTAAATAGAAATCTATTCTGTGCTCAGGGATCAAATAATAATAATATTGCTAAAACAACTACACAGCCCAAAGCAATCTATAGGTTCAAGGCAATTCCTATCAAAAATCCAATGTCATTTTTCACAGGACTAAAACAAATAATTCTAAATATTGTTTTGAACCAAAAAAAATCCTGGATAGTCAAAGCAATCTTGAGAAAAAGAACAAAGCTGGAGGCATCACATTTTATTTTCAACCATATTACAAAGATATTGTAATCAAAATCATATGGTGTTTTAGTTGCTAAGTTGTGTCCAACTCTTGTGACCCCCTGGATTGTAGCTTGGCAGGCTCCTCTGTTCATGGGATTCTCCAGGCAATAATACTGGAGTGGGTTGAAATTTCCTCCTCCAAGGGATCTTCTTGACCCAGGAATCAAAACCGGGTCTCCTGCATTGCAGGCAGATTCTTTACTGACTGGGCATCAAGGGAAGCCCTCAAAAATCATATAGTACCATTATAAAAACAGAAACAGGGATCAATGGAACAGAAAAGAGAGCACAGAAATAAACCTATGTACATATAGTCAAGTAATTTACAGTGATAGACTCAAGAATATATATTAGAGGAAGGATAATGGTGTTGAGAAAACAAGAGAGCCACATACAAAGAATGAAAATGGATCACTATATTATACCATACACAGAAATCAACTCAAAATAGATTAACACTTGAACAGAAGACAGGAAACCATAAAACTTCTAAAGGAAAACATAAGAGGAGGTAAGCTTTTTGATGTTGGCAAAAGTCTTGGCAATGATTTTTTGAATTTAACATCAAAATCAAGTCAACAAAATCAATAATAAACAAGTAGGACTACATTAAGCTGAAAACCTCTATACAGCAAAGGAAATCCTCAAGAAAATGAAAAAGTAAACTATGGAATGAGAAGAAATACTTGCAAATCATACACCTGAAAAGGATTAAAATGCAAGGTATATAAAGGACTCATATATTCTGATAGCAAAATATGACAACAATGTGGATAACACTTGAGGGCGTATCTTAAGTGAAATAAAGCAGACAGAGAAAGACAAGTACTGTATGATTTTATTTACATGCAGGGTGGGGGAAAAAAGGTAACTCATAGATGAGATTTTAAAGAAATGGAGATCAGAGAAGATATGGGTGGTTGCTGGAGGTGGGAGTTGGGGTCTGGGCTAAAAGGTGAAGAGGATCCAAAGATACAAGCATCTAGCTTTAAGACAAATAGGCCCCTGGAATGTAATGTACACTGTGCTCATGATAGTTATCCATGTTATTGTTTAGTTGCTAAGTGGTGTAGGGCTCTATGGGACTCCATGGACTGTAGCCTGCCAGGCTCCTCTGTCCATGGGATTTCCTCAACAAGAATACTGGAGTGGGTTGCCATTTTCTTCTCCAAGGGATCTTCCTGACCCAGGAATTGAACCCAGGTCTCTTGCATTGGCAGGTGATTCTGTACTACTGAGCCACCAAGGAAGTCTTTTGTATATTTGAAAGTCACTAAGGGAGTAGATGTTAAAAGTTCTAGTCACAAGAAAAAAACTCATAACTATGTGAACTAATGAATGTTAACTGAACTATTATAATCATCTCACAAAATATACATATATTAAATCATTATGCTGTATATCTAAAAGGAATACATTTTCTATGTCAAATATATCTCAATAAAAAAAGCAAAGAAATACCTGAATAAGCAAAGGCTGTGCCCTTTGTGTTCAAAAATAACAATGATCTTGGGTTATGTTAGAAAATCAAATTCACTACACATCAATAGGTTTATTGATTGTAAGGAATGATTTAGAATGAAAGATGACTCTATCTTTAGGCATATTGGTCAACTAATGTCAAAGACAGTTCATATTTGGGAGGCATGCAGTCATAGAAGACAGGGTAACACCAATGAATGTGAGATTCCATTAGCATTTTTATTTGCTTTCTTTTTGACAAGACCTAGCCTAATTACTGAAACTAGATAAGCCAATCATAGGAAGACATATTACCTAAAATTGAACAAAAAAATCTTAGATATGGTTAGTTTTGAATCTAAAATTGAAAGCATTTATCCCTGGAAACCATGATGTTTCATTTCTTCCTAAAAAAAAAAAAAAAGCTTTATTTATATATGACTGATATACACAAAAAATTCACCCTTTAACAAAAGAATTAATACTTTGACACTAGTGAAATTATAACCACAGTTAAGATAATTAACATATACACCACAATTCAAAGATTACTCACACCCCTTGGGAATCCCTGGATAACCAGTGATATGATTTCTATCATTATAGATTAGTTTGAGTATTCTATAAATTTTTACATATGGAGTCATTGAGACTGCATTTTTTGTTTGGTTCTCATTCAGTATAAATATTTTGGACATCATCTGTGTTGTTACAGGTATCAGTACTTATTATTATTATTATTTTTTAATATCACTGTTCAATCGCTCAGTTGTGTCTGACTCTGGGACCCCAAGGACTACATCACACCAGGTTTCCCTGTCCTTCACCATCTCCTGGAGTTTGCTCAAACTCAGATCCATTGAGTCGGTGATGCCATCCAACACTTTCATCCTCTGTCATCCCCTTCTCCTGCCTCAATCTTTTCCCAACATCAGAGTCTTTTAAAATGAGTGGGCTCTTAGCATCAGGTGGCCAAAGTACTGGGGATTCACCTTTAGCATCAGTCCTTCCGATGAATATTCAGGGTTGATTTCCTTTAGAATTGAGTGGTTTGATCTCCCTGATGTCCAAGGGACTCTTAAGAATCTTATCCAGAACCACAGTTTGAAGGCATTAATTCTTCGGCGCTCAGCCTGTGTTTTTTCTCCAGCTCTCTCATCCATACATAACTAGTGTAAAAACCATAGCTTTGACTATATGGACCTTTGTAGGCAAAGTAATGTCTCTGCTTTTTAATATGCTGTCTAGGTTTGTCATTGCTTCTCTTCCAATGAATCTATTATAGGAATATATCACATTACTTTGTCCATTCACCTATTAATGCTCATTTGGTTACTGGACAATGCATGGTTATTTTAAATAGAGCTGCTATGAGCATTTGAATACAGGTTTCTATATGGGAATGTACTTTTATTTATTTGATAAGATGTATAATTATAGAAGGGGTGGGTCCTATAGTATAAGGAAGCAGCATATGGGACTTCTATTGATAGTTGCTTTTCATCCCTGTCAACAGTTAGTGAGGTCCATCTTTTTTAATTTTAGGCATATTAATAGCTTCACCTGCAATGCAGGAAACCCATATTTGATCCTTCGATCAGGAAGATCCCCTGGATAAGGAAATGGTAAGCCACTCTAGTATTCTTCCCTGGGAAATCCCATACACAGAGAAGCCTGATGGGCTACACTTCAAGGGTTTGCAAGAGTTGGACATGACTTAGTGACTAACTCAACACAATAGCTAAGTGATAGAATCTTTGGTTTTAATTAGCATTTCTTTAATGAAAAATCTTGTTGAATATATTTTCATATGTTTATTTCTCATCTGTAAATGTTCCTTGGTAAAGTGTTCAATTTGGGGGAAATTTTAAAATGTTATTGTTTGTCTTCTTGTTTTATTATTGAGATCAGAAGGTTATATATTCTGGATGTAGATATTTTATATCAAATATATGATTTGCAAATATTTTCTTCCAGTTTGTGACTTGCCATTTGACTGTGTTTTAAAGAACATAACTTATTTTGATGAAACCCTATTTAACACCTTGTTCATTTATTAATTGTTTTGTGTACTGTATTTAAGAAATCTTTACATAACTCAAGTTTACAAATATTTTCTCCTACGTTATCCTTATTACATTTATAGTTTTAGGTTTTGTATTTGCATCTATGATCCATTGGATTGAAGGTATGGATTGAAGGTCATTTTTTTTTCCCATGAATATGTATCTCATTGTACATTTATTGAAAATGTGGTCCATTCTCTACTGAACTGTCTTTAAATCTTTACTTAAAATTAATTTATCATTTTATGTATTTATTTCCAGTCTACCAATTTCTTATTATAACTGGGATTTGATATCACAAGGTTTTGTTTAATGTAGGTTTTTTTAATTAATCTTGAAATGAGGTAGTATAAATCTTATAAACTTGCCCTTTCGTAAAATTGTTTTGGCTAGTCTATATTAAAAATATATATTTTTTTCCAAAATGAATGTTAGAATCAGTAATTTCTAAAAAAAAAAATTATTATCTTTTGCATAAAATTCATGGTGAAATCTTAGTGGTATAGATTATTTTAAAAGGAAGCTTTGCATGCTTTTATAATTCACATAACAAATCAAACAACATGAGAAAGAGCTGTCATTATTTTACTGAGTGATATTAAAGAATAATGCATTTCTACTCTGCAATGTTAAATGTAATTATTCTTCTAAGATATTTAACTCTGTGTCATATATATACTAATGAACTTCTTGGAAATATAAAACATATACATATGAGAAATTACATGTATTTCATTTTGCTTCAAGATACATACTAAATGAAAATAAGGGTGTAAGCTCTGTTGACAGCCAACTTGTATCTGAAACTTGAGGACATTCTTTAACTTCTTAGCATAATTCTTAGTGACACAGCTCTAAAGATCTATTTATTAATATTTTTATTTTAAGTTAGAAAATTTTGAGAAAGATCTTTGTTTTGCACAGGAGTAAAATTTATATATTATACATTGCATGTGTGCATGCTCAGTCATGTCCAGACTCTTTGTGACCCCACAGACTGTATCTCACCAGGCTCCTCTGTTCATGTAATTTTCCAGGCAAGAATACTGGAGTGGGTTCCCATTTCCTTCTCCATATTCATTAATATTCTTAAATGGATCTTTCTCAAGCTTAGCAGCAAGGTTCAAATACATTTTGTTATAGTAATGAAATATGCATGTGTGGATATTCACTATATCATTTTCCTGATATTTTTACCCCAATTATAATCCTTTTGAAAATTTTGAAATTTTGCAACATATAATCAGGCTCTATAAAGATGTAAGCTATAAAATGTTTCACCTGATGATACTTTTTCAAAACACTTTTCAGTGGTGAAAGGAGTCCTTATATGTATTATGCCTAAGGGAGGTTTTTATACTAAAAGTAAATGATCACTTAAAATGTTTACTTTAAAAAAGTTGCACTAGAGATAGGCAAAATTTTCTGACTCAGGGAGAATCTCAATGCACAAATAATAAAGCCTTACTTTCTCTCACTTGCATCATAGCAGAAACATAGAGGAGCAGGAAACAGGCTCATAAAGTGAGAGCAAAGAAAAAGCTTTTCTCTCTTGTGGCTAGGGTCCTGATATCGAATATCATTTGAGTTTTTGTTACAACAGATTTTGTTCACCTCCTGTCTTTGGGTAACATTGTATCAGTAACTCAAACTCTTCCATGGACCCTGTTATGTTTAAGAGAGAACATAGAAATTTTCAACTTTGGTGCACATTTCCTATCCTCTAAGCCTAGCTTCTGTTTATCAGTGGGCAATATTTATCAAGGACTACTTTTTTCTGGTGTTTCTGACTCTGCACTACTGTTGATTATAAGTCATCGATGCTATCTAACCATTTCCTTCTCTGCCATCCCCTTCTGCTTTTCCCTTCAATCTTTCCCACCATCAAGGTATTTTCCAATGAGTTGGCTCTTCACATCAGGTGGCCAATGTATTGGGGCTTCCAATAAATAGTCAGGATTGATTTCCATTAGAATTGACTGGTCTGATCTCCTTGCAGTCCAAGGGACTCTCAAAAGTTTTATTCAGCACCACAATTTGAAAGCATTAATTCTTCAGTTTCAACCTTCTTTGTGGTCCAACTCTCACATCCATTTATGAGTGGAAAAACCATAACTTTAATTAGATAGACCTTTGTAGCCAAAGTGATATCTCTGCTTTTTATTACACTGCCTAGATTTGTCATAGCTTTCCTTCCACAGAGCAAGCATCTTTTAATTTCATGGCTGCAGTCATCATCCACAGTGATTCTGGAGGCCGAGAAAATGAAACCTGTCACTGCTTCCACTTTTTCCCCATCTATTTGCTGTGAAGTGATGGGAACAGATGCCATGATCTTAGTTTTCTTTAATGTTGAGTTCAAGACAGCTTGTTCACTTTCTTCTGTCTCCCTTATCAAAAATCTCTTTAGTTCCTTTTCACTATCTGCCATTAGAGTGATATTATTTGCACATCTCAGGTTGTTAATATTTTCCCCTGGAATCTTGATTATAATTTATGATTCATCCAGGATAGTATTTTTTTTTTTTTTCTGGAATCCCCTTACTTTCTTCATGATGCAACTAATGTTGGCTTATTGATCTCTGGTTCCTCTGCCTTTTTGAAACCCAGCTTGTACATTTGGAAGTTCTCAGTTCACATACTGCTGAAGCCTGGCTTGAAAGATTTTGATCATAATCTTCAGCATGTGAAATGAACATAATTGCATGGTAGTTTCAACCTTTTTTGTCATTGTCCTTCTATGGGATTGAAATGAAAAACTAGTATTTTCCAGTCCTGTGGCCACTTACAAGGTTAAACCTATATAGTCTGTTTGGGTTGCTATAACAAATTACCATGCACTGGCTGGATTAAGCAATAGACATGTATTTCTCATAGATGTGGAAACCAGGAAGTCCAAGACCAAAGCACCAGCTAATGTGGTTCCTTGGCTTACAGGTGGCCATTTTCTCTGCATCCTCCCATGGTAGAGAGAGCATTCTTTCTTCCTCTTATACAACCACTAACCCCATCATGAGGACCCCACCCTCATGACCCCATATTTTCCTAATTAACTTCCTACGATCATGGTATCTGGTCCCATCACTTCATGGAAAATAGATGGGGAAACAGTGGAAACAATGTCAGACTTTATTTTTGGGGCTTCAAAATCATTGCAGATGGTGGTTTCAGCCATGAAATTAAAAGACGCTTACTCCTTGGAAGGAAAGTTTTGACCAACCTAGATAGCATATTCAAAAGCAGAGACATTACTTTGCCAACGAAGGTCCGTCTAGTCAGTGCTATGGTTTTTCCAGTGGTCATGTATGGATGTGAGAGTTGGACTGTGAAGAAGGCTGAGCACCAAAGAATTGATGCTTTTGAAGTATGGTGTTGGAGAAGACTCTTGAGAGTCCCTTGGACTGCAAGGAGATCCAACCAGTCCATTCTGAAGGAGATCAGCCCTGGGTATTCTTTGGAAGGACTGATGCTAAAGCTGAAACTCCAGTACTTTGGCCACCTCATGCGAAGAGTTGACTCATTGGAAAAGACTCTGATGCTGAGAGGGGTTGGGGGCAGGAGGAGAAGGGGACAACAGAGGATGAGATGGCTGGATGGCATTACCAACTCGATGGACACGAGTTTGAGTGAACTCTGGGAGTTGGTGATGGACAGGGAGGCCTGGTATGCTGCAATTCATGGGGTCGCAAAGAGTCGGACACGACTGAGCAACTGAACTGAACTGAAAGCCCCTATCTCCAAATAATAACACATTGGGAGTTAGGGCTTCAACAATTCAGTCAAGGAAAACCTTTAGCATATGATTGTACTAATGAATGAATGCTGAATTTGCTTTTTCCCTTATACATTTGACAGTGTCAGACAGGCTGTTTTTCAGTTCTCTCTGTCTGTCCCAGACCTATCAGGCACCTACTTTCTTTTATTTAAGGAAAAAAATACACTTGTTTTGTCATCTAGCACTCTGGTATATGACAGTGTGCAAAAAGTAGATCGTGAGTATCATTAAAGTGCATTTGAGATAGTATCAATATGTCCCCAGTGTCATATCACAAATAGTGAAACAAAGAACATACTAGGATTGGTAGCAACAAATTTCATCTCTTTAAAATTTGCTGCTGCGGCTGCTGCTAAGTCGCTTCAGTCGTGTCCGACTCTGTGCAACCCCATAGACGGCCTCCCACCAGGCTCCCCCGTCCCTGGGATTCTCCAGGCAAGAACACTGGAGTGGGTTGCCATTTCCTTCTTCAGTGCATGAAAGTGAAAAGTGAAAGTGAAGTCACTCCATCGTGTCAGACTCTTAGCGACTTCATGGACTGCAGCCTACCAGGTTCCTCCATGTATGGGATTTTCCAGACAAGAGTACTGGAGTGGGGTGCCATTGCCTTCTCTGCTCTTTAAAACTACTCCCTAACAACTCATTAATGGTGCTAATTTTTCAGTTAATGTGTACCATTAACCTAATTGTGTTGCAAAAGATGAAAATAAATTTTTATAATAAAGGGTATCCTGATAAATTTTCATCATTATCGAGGAATGTGTTCTTTGTTAATATTTTACTCCTAAGATTGAGAATAAATTATGATGCAAATAATTGGCAATTTTTATTAGGATTATAAAATTTATCTTGGCCTCAAACATCATGAATTGTATAGATTCTCTTAAAAATTTATCTATGACAACATGGGGATACTTCTGGTTTTCAATTTTACTGGGCTTTGTTATTCTACATATTCTGCAAGTTTCTATACTTCTGTCTTTAAGGCTGAAATTTTCCCCTGCATATATGCTAGGAGACCTTGCTTCTCTCTGACCTACTTTACTGCTTCCCCTTATTTAGACAATATAGCATTGTAGTTGTGAGAATTGACTCAGAATGCCTGAGTGTGAATCCAGCCTTTACCACTTAACTACTGCCTAGTTTCCTTTTCTGTTGAAATTGAATATTAAAAAGTTTCTTATGAGACTTGTGAAGACTAAATAAACTCTTATATGTAAAGTTCAAAAAAGAGTTCCTGGCATGGATTGAACAATTCACCAAGCAGTAATTATTATTATTAGTAGTAGTAGTACTTTTTGACTTCCTATAGATTGGAGAAATCCTTTCATTATACCTGAACTAGTATAGCATACTGCTGGAACTTTTCCTGCAGAGGCAGACCTAAGAATTCTCCCCAAGAACTGTCTTTAAAATATTGTGCGTGTAGGTGTTGCTTGTGTCTTTGGTGAATTTTACAAGTAGAGTCAGAAGTCAAGTATTTCAGTCCCTAGCATTGCTGGGGAAGAGTGAGCTGAAATCTCAGTCATAAGCTTGGTATTTCATAAGCATTACCTCATGTAACCCTCAGAATGATAATATCTCTGGATTAATATCATTGTACCTATTTTACAGATGAGTAAACTGAGATGACCCCTACATGATGAGGCTAGTGTGAAACTCAATAATCAAAGCAATTTTTTTCTAAATTATTCTACCATAAAAATTTTATACAAAATGACAGATTATTTAAACATATATGATTAACTATTTGATTAGTAAATAAAAAATAATCAAATGTATCTTATGTTGAGAAACAATATAATTCATATTCTATTTTAGTTAAACATTTTTACAAGGTGAGAATTTAATTATTTTCCAGCTTTACTGAGATATAACTGACATATTTATTATTGTTTTATTCTCTTCAACACTAAAAGTGATACACTGGGATACAATTTTAAGAAATTTATTTTCAACAATTCCTTAACATTTAGTTTGGGAGAAGAGGGTTGAAACTGAATAAAGCATAATTCTCACTTTTAAGGAATGTAAAATATTCTGTAAAATTAAGTATATCAAATGATAGAAAGGACTAATCTCATAAGAAAGGCATAATCATGGTAAAATCAGCTAGAATTTATTCAGGGCATAGTTTATGGCAGCAACTGTGTTAGGAATTTAAAATTTTCTTCTTTAAACCTCAACCTAAAATATGATATAAGTATTATTGTATCCACTTATTGAGGAACTATTGAAAAATAGTGATTAATGCAGGTACTTCAAAAACAGAGCCAGGATTCAAATACATTCTTAAAGATATGGGAATATCAGATCACCTTACTCACCTCCTGAGAAATCTGTATGCAGGCCAAGAAGCAACAGTCAGAACTGAATATGGACAACAGACTGATTCAAAATTGAGAAAGGAATGTGTCAAGGCTGTATATTGCTACCCTGCTTATTTAACTTATATGCAGAGTACACCATGAGAAATGCCAGACTGCATGAAACAAAAGCTGGAATCAAGATTGCCAGGAGAAATATCAATAACCTCAGATATGCAGATGATACTACCTTTATGGCAGAGTATCAAGAGGAACTAAAGAGCCTCTTGATGAAAGTAAAAGAGGAGAGTGAAAGAGCTGGCTTAAAACTCAACATTCAAAAAATGAAGATCATGGTATCCGGTCCCATCACTTCATGACAAATAGATGGGAAAACAATGGAAACACTGACAGACTTTATTTTCTTGGACTCCAAAATCACTGCAGATGGTGACTGCAGCTATGAAATGAAAAGATGCTAGCTTCCTGGAAGAAAATCTATTACAAACCTAGACAGCATTTTAAAATACAGAGACATTATTTTGCTGATGGGATTCCCTGGTAGTTCAGCTAGTAAAGAATCCACCTGCAATGCAGGAGACCCTGGTTCAATTTCTGGGCCAGAAAGGTCCGCTAGAGAAGGGATAGGCTAAACACTCCAGTATTCTTGGGGTTCCCTAGTGTCTCAGCTTGTAAAAAATCTGCCTGCAATGTGGGAGACCTGAGTTTGATCCCATGGTTGGGAATATCCCCTGGAGAAGGTAAAGTAGTGTGCAGTATTCTGGTCTAGAGAATTCCATGGACTGTATAGTCCCGGAGAAGGCAATGGCACTCTACTCCAGTACTCTTGTCTGGAAAATCCCATGGATGGAGGAGCCTGGTGGGCTGCAGTCCATGGGGTTGCTAAGAGTTGGACACGACTGAGCGACTTCACTTTCACTCTTCACATTTATGCATAGGAGAAGGAAATGGCAACCCACTCCTGTGTTCTTGCCTGGAGAATCCCAGGGATGGGGGAGCCTGGTGGGCTGCAGTCAATGGGGTTGCACAGAGATTTCCATGGACTGTATAGTCCACCGGGTCTCAAAGAGTCATACACGACTGAGCAAATTTCATTTTCACTTTTTTTCCTTTTACTTTGCTGAAAAAGGTTCATATAATCAAAGATATGGTTTTTCCAGCAGTTGTGTATGGATGTGAGAGTTGGACAAAAAAGAAAGCTGAGCACCAAAGAATTGATGCTTTTGAACTGTGGTGTTGGAGAAGACTCTTGACAGTCCCTTGAACAGCCTGGAGATCAAACCAGTCCATATTAAGGAAATCAGTCCTGAATGTTCATTGGAAGGACTGATGCTGAAGCTAAAACTCCAATACTTTGGGCACCTGATGCAAAGAACTGACTCATTGAAAAAGACCCTGATGCTGGGAAAGACTGAAGGCAGAAGAAGAAGGTGATGACAGAAGATGAGATGATTGGATGGCATCACGGTCTCCATGGATATGATTTGAGCAAGAACTGTGAGTTCCCCATGAGGGCAGCCTGGCGTGCTTCAGTCCATGGAGTCTTAAAGTGATAGCCATGACTGAGTGACTGAACTGATAGACTTTCAAGGTTATCTTCCTGTTTACTGTGTGTACCATGGAAATGAAATATTATAAATGTGAAATATTTATTAAAATGCAGAATTTAGAGAAACAGTTATGATGACTGTAATTCACTCATTAGTTTCATAGATTGCCTGATTATGAAGTTAATGCTTTAAAAATACATGCATTAGCAGCCACTATTGATGATATTATGATATTTTATTGTGCTCTGATAGAGTGCCTGATGAACTATGGATGGAGGTTCGTGAAATTGTACAGGAGACAGGGATCAAGACCATCCCCAGGAAAAAGAAATGCAAAAAGCAAAATGGCTCCCTAAAGAAGTCTTACAAATAGCTGTGAAAAGAAAAGAAGCAAAAAGCAAAGGAGAAAAGGAAAGGTATACCCATTTTAATGCATAGTTTCAAAGAAAAACAAGGGGAGATAAGAAAGCCTTTCTAGTGATCAATGCAAAGAAAGAGAGGAAAATGATAGAATGGGAAAGACTAGAGATCTTTTCAAGAAAATTAGGGTACCAGGGAACATTTCCTGCAAAGATGGGCTCAATAAAGGACAGAAATGGTATGCACCAGACAGAAGCAGAAGATATTAAGAAGAGGTGGCAAGAATACACAAAGAAATTGTGCAAAAAAGAGCTTCATGACCAAGATAATCACGATGGTGTGATCACTCACCTAGAGCCAGACATCCTGGAATGGGAAGTCAAGTGGGCCTTAAGAAGCATCACTACAAACAAGGCTATTGGAGGTGATGGAATTCCAGTTGCGCTGCTTCAAATCCTGAAAGATGATGTTGTAAAAGTGATGCACTCAATATGCCAGCAACTTTGGAAAACTCAGCAGTGGCCACAGGACTGGAAAAAGTCAGTTTTCATTACAATCCCAAAGAAATGCAATGCCGGAGAACGCTCAAACTACCACACAATTGCATTCATGTCACAGAGTGGTAAAGTAATGCTCAAAATTCTCCAAGCCAGGCTTCAGCAATACATGAACCGTGAACTTCCAGATGGTCAAGTTGGTTTTAGAAAAGGCAGAGGAACCAGAGATCAAATTGCCAACATCTGCTGAATCATCAAAAAAGCAAGAGAGTTCCAGAAAAACATCAATGTCTGCTTCATTGACTATACCAAGCCTTTGACTGTGTGGATCACAATAAACTGTGGAAAATTCTGAAGGAGATGGGAATACCAGACCACATGACCTGCCTCTTGAGAAACCTGTATGCAGGTCAGGAAATAACAGTTAGAACTGGACATGGAATAATACACTGGTTCCAAATAGGAAAAGTACATCAAGGTTGTATATTGTCACCCTGCTTATTTAACTTATATGCAGACTACATCATAGGAAACACTGGGTTGGATGAAGCACAAGCTGGAATTAAGATTGCTGGGAGAAATATGAATAAGCTCAGATATGCAGATGACACCACCCTTATGGCAGAATGTGAAGAAGAACTAAAGAGCTTCTTGATGAAAATGAAAGAGAAGAGTGAAAAAGTTGGCTTAAAGCTCAACATTCAAAAAACTAAGATCGTGGCATCTGGTCCCATCACATCATGGCAAATAGATGGGAAAACAGTGGAAACAGTGAGAGACTTTATTTTTTGGGCTCCAAAATCACTGCAGATTGTGATTGCAGCCATGAAATTAAAAGATACTTACTCTTTGGAATGAAAGTTATGACCAATCTAGATAGCATATTAAAAAGCAGAGACATTCCTTTGCCAACAAAGGTCCATCTAGTCAAGGCTATGGTTTTTCCAGTGGTCATGTATGGATGTGAGAGTTGGACTATAAAGAAAGCTGAGCACGGAAGCACTGATGCTTCTGAACTGTGGTGTTGGAGAAGATTCTTGAGAGTCCCATGGACTTCAAGGATATCTAAGCAGTCCATCCTAAAGAAGATCAGCACTGGGTGTTCACTGGAAGGTCTGATGTTGAAGCTGAAACTCCAGTACTTTGGCCACCTGATGCAAAGAGCTGACTCATTTGTATTTGCAAAAGCCCCTGATGCTGGGAAAGATTGAGGGCATGAGGAGAAGGAGATGACAGAGGATGAGATGGTTGGATGGCATCACCGAATCAATGGACATGACTTTGCATAGGCTCCAGGAGTTGGTGATGGACAGGGAGTCCTGGCATGCTGTAGCTCATGGGGTCACAATGAATCAGACACAACTGAGTGACTGAACTGAACTGAACTAAACAAGCATGATGACTTATTTGCCCTTTTCAAGGCTTAAATATTTGAATACACAAGTTTACATTCATTAGACAATTTACAGAGAGCTAAAAATGAATTAATAGCAGGACACATAATGTTAGCTATACAAAAGAGCTATTACATGTGGTTTTTGTAAGGAATTGAGTGACTCATGGGAAACATAAGACTTCAAATCACACACACACACACAAAAACCTTGTTTAATGGCCACCTACTTACACAGAGGAAAATGGGTGCCTATAAACCAGGAAGAAGGCATACATTAAATCTTCTGACCCTTTGATCTTGAGTCTTCTAATGTTTATTAACGCTGAAGAAGCTGAAGTTGAATGGCTATATGAAGACCTACAAGCACCCAAAAAAGCACCCAAAAAAGACATCCTTTTCATTATAGGTGACTGGAATGCCAAAGTAGGAAGTCAAGAGACAACCTGGAATAACAGGCAAATTTGGCCTTGGAGTTCAAAATGAAGCACAGCAAAAGCTAACAGAGTTTTGCTAAGAGAACACACTGGTCATAGTAAACTCCCTCCTCCAACAACACAAAAGAAGACTTTACACATGGACATCACCAGAGTGTCAATATCGAAATCAGATTGATTATATTCTTTGCAGCCAAAGATGGAGAAGCTCTATACAGACACATGGACATCACCAGAGTGTCAATATCGAAATCAGATTGATTATATTCTTTGCAGCCAAAGATGGAGAAGCTCTATACAGTTAGCAAAAACAAGACTGGAATCTGACTCTGACTCAGATCATGAACTCCATATTGCAAAATTCAGACTTAAATTGAAGAAAGTAGGGAAAACCACTAGACCATTCATGTATGACCTAAATCAAATCCCTTATGATTATACAGCAGAAGCGACAAATAGGTTCAAGGGAATTTTATCTGATAGACAGAGTGCCTGAGTAACTATGGACAGAGGTTTGTGACATTGTACAGGAGGCAGTGATCAAGACTGACTCCAAGAATTAGAAATGCAAAAAGGCAAAATGGTTGTTTGAGGAGCCCTCACAAATAACTGAGAAAAGAAGTGAAGATAAAGGCAAAGGAGAAAAATAAAGATATATCCATTTGAATGGAGAGTTCCAAAGAATAGCAAGGAGAAATAAGAAAGCCTTCCACTGTGATCAATGCAAACAAATCGAGGGAAAAAATAGAATAGGAAAGACTAGAGATCTCTTCAAGAAAACAGAGATACCAAAGGAACATTTCATTCAAAGATAAGCACAAAAATAGACAGAAATGGTATGGGCCTAACAGAAGTAGAAGATATTAAGAAGAGGTGGCAAGAATACACAGAACTATATAAAAAAGACCTTCAAGATCCAGATAACCACAGTGGTGTGATCACTCATTTAGAGCCGGACATCCTGGAATGCAAAGTCAAGTGGGACTTAGGAAACATCATTACTAACAAAGCTAGTGGAGATGATGGAATTCCATCTGAACTATTTCAAATCCTAAAAGAACATACTGTGAAAGTGCTTCACTCAATATGCCAACAAATGTGGAAAACTCAGCAGTGGCCACAGGATTGGAAAAGGTCGGTTTTCATTTCAATCCCAAAGAAAGGCAATGCCAAAGAATGCTCAAACTACCGCACAATTGCACTCATCTCACACGCTAGCAAAGTAATGTTCAAAAGTCTCCAAGCCAAGCTTCAAAAAACTTGAACTGTGAACTTCCAGATGTTCAAACTGGATTTAGAAAAGGCAGAGGAACCAGACATCAAATAGCCAACATCTGTTGGATCACAGAAAAAGCAAGAGAGTTCCAGAAAACCATCTACTTCTGCTTTATTAATTACGCCAAAGCCTTTGACTGTGTAGATCACAACAAACTATGGAAAATTCTTAAAGAGATGGGAATATCAGACCACCTTCTGCTTCATGTGAAATCCATATGCAGGTCAAGAAGCAATAGTTAGAACTGGACATGGAACAGCAGACTGGTCTCAAATCGGGAAAGGAGTTTATCAAGGCTGTATATTGTCACCCAGCTTATTTAACTTATATGCAGAGTACATCATGTGAAATGCCTGGCTGGATGAAGCACAAAATGGAATCAAGATTGCTAGAAGAAATATCAATAACCTCAGATATGCAGGTGACACCATCCTTATGGCAGAAAACAAAGAAATAAAGAGCCTCTTGTGAAAGTGAAAGAGAGTGAAAAAGCTGGCTTAAAACTCAACATTCAAAAAAATAAGATCATGGCATCTGGTCCCATCAGTCCATGGCAAATAGAAGTGGAAACAATGGAAACAGTGAGAAACCTTACTTTTTGGCCTCCAAAATCACTGCAGCTGGTGACTGCAGCCGTGGAATAAAAAGATGCTTGCTCCTTGGAAGAAAAGCTATGACCAAACTAGACAGCATATTAAAAAGCAGAGACATTACTTTGCCAGCAAAGATGTGTCTAGTCAAAGCTATGGTTTTTCCAGTAGTCATGTACTGATGTGAGAGTTGGACTATAAAGAAAGCTGAGTGCCAAAGAATTGATGCTTTTAAACTGTGGTGTTGGAAAACACTCTTGAGAGTCCCTTGGACAGCAAGGTGATCCAACCAGTCAATCCTAAAGGAAATCAGACCTGAATATTCATTGAAGGACTGATGCTGAAGCTGCAACTCTAATACTTTGGCCACCTGGTGTGAAGAACTGACACATTGGAAAAGACCCTGATGCTGGGAAAGATTGAAGGCAGGAGGAGAAGTGGACAACAGAGGATGAGATGGTTGGATGGTGTCACCAACTCAAAGGACATGAATTTGAGCAAGGTCTGGGAGTTGGTGAAGGACATGGAAGCCTGGCATGCTACAGTCCATGGGGTCACAAAGAGTCAGACAAATCTGAGTGACTGAACTAAAATGAACTGAACCTTCAGAACCATGAGAAATAAAAGTTTGTTGTTTATAAGCCAAACAAACAAAAAAGACTATTTATTTATATGAATCATTTTGACATTATTATCATTGCTTTCAAAAAATTATATCTGTGGAGTTGAGAACAAAGTGTTTTACAGACATACATATATCTGAAAAATTTACCAGGAAATTTTCCTAAGGTAAGTTTACTTCTACTTACAGTTCCAGCAGATATGTATTAGAGTTTCTCTTTATCAGTTCAGTTCAGTTCAGTTCAGTTGCTCAGTCGTGTCCAACTCTTTGCGACCCCATGAATCGCAGCACACCAGGCCTCCCTGTCCATCACCAACCCCTGGAGTTCACTCAGACTCACGTGCATTGAGTCAGTGATGCCATCCAGCCATCTCATCCTCTGTCCTCCCCTTCTCCTCCTACCCCCAATCCCTCCCAGCATCAGAGTCTTTTCCAATGAGTCAAGTCTTCGCATGAGGTGGCCAAAGTACTGGAGTTTCAGCTTTAGCATCATTCCTTCCAAAGAAATCCCAGGGCTGATCTCCTTCAGAATGGACTGGTTGGATCTCCTTGCAGTCCAAGGGACTCTCAAGAGTTTTCTCCAACACCACACTTCAAAAGTATCACTTCTTCAGTGCTCAGCTTTCTTCACAGTCCAACTCTCACATCCACACATGACCACTGGAAAAACCATAGCCTTGACTAGACAGATTTTGTTGGCAAAGTAATGCCTCTGCTTTTCAATATGCTATCTAGGTTGGTCATAATTTTTCTCCCAAGGAGTAAGTGTCTTTTAATTTCATGGCTGCAGTCACCATCTGCAGTGATTTTGGAGCCCCCCAAAATAAAGTCTAACACTGTTTCCACTGTTTCCCCTTCTATTTCCCATGAAGTGATGGGACCAGATGCCATGATCTTCATTTTCTGAATGTTGAGCTTTTGTTTCTCTTCATAAGTATCCTCTATTCGTTCTTTATATATAAAATGTGTATATGTTTATTTCATTAATTGCATTTACTGTCACATATAAAGTTTAATGAACTTGGTGCCACAGAGCAGAACACTAAGCAGAGAAACTAGGGCACCTAAACATATCTTAGAGGAGCTGAATTTGTGGTGGATGGTTATGAGAAGTAATTAAGGAATGCTGCTGCTAAGTCACTTCAGTCATGTCTGACTCTGTGCGACCCCATAGACAGCAGCCCACCAGGCTCCCCCATCCCTGGGATTATCCAGGCAAGAACACTGGAGTGGGTTGCCATTTCCTTCCCCAATGCATGAAAGTGAAAAGTGAAAGTGAAGTCGCTCAGTCATGTCAGACTCTTAGCGACCCCATGAACGGCAGCCTACCAGGCTCCTCTGTCCATGAAATTTTCCAGACAAGAGTACTGGAGTGGGGTGCCATCGCCTTCTCCGAATTAAGGAATAGTAGATCAGATTTAGGAGAAGGAAATGGCAACCCACTCCAGTGTTCTTGCCTGGAGAATCCCAGGGATGGGGGAGCCTGGTGGGCTGCCATCTACGGGGTCGCACAGAGTGGGACATGACTGAAGCGACTTAGCAGCAGTAGCAGCAGCAGATCAGATTTAATCAGATGCTGTCAAGAACAGGGGCCATTTAATGACAGAATGTCTTAATTCACTAATCTTAGACGTGTGAGCATTGATATTCCATTTGAGTTTTCATTTTTAATAAAATATCAACCAGTCACATTAGTCAGGAGAGCAATTTTAGACATTCTTTTGTCTTTGTGGTGTGGCCTTTTTTCTTCCTTGTCTCAAACATGGTCATGGTATGGTTTTTCAGCATTTTAGGGGAATAGTATGGTTTGACTGTCAGCAGCCTATTTTTCACGTTTCTTTAGTAGATTAGAGTCATTTGCTGATTGCCTTAGCTGTGTAACTAAAATCAAACCTAATAATATTTAATAATACAAAAACTGAACAGTAAGAAAAGAGTAGAAAGAGGAAATACTCTAAAAACACTAATACTCTACTTACTATTTTAATTTTGTAGAAGAATAGATATTGTTGCAATAATTAGAAAACTAAAGGTTTTATATAAACTTGTGAATATAACCTCTCAGCATAAACCTTTCTAATTATCAGAATAATGGAACACAAATAAATAGACAATATATGAAACTTAAAAAACCGACAGAAAATAAGAATTAAAATATAAGTAATAAGTGTGTGTGGGCTCAGTTGTGTCTGACTCTTTGTGACCCCTTTGGACTGTAACAAGCCAGGCTTTTCTGTCCATGACATGTTTCAGGCAAGAATACCAGAAGTGTAAGCGAATGGGTTGCCATTCCCTTCTCCACAGAATATTCCTGACCCAGAGATCAAACCTGAGTCTCCTGCATCTCCTGCATTGACAGGCAGATTCTTTTACCTCTGAGTCACCAAGGAAGTAATAATATTAATATCAAATATAGCTATTACAGTAGCATATACCATTAAGATTTTTCCTGTATTAAAAAGAGTAGATTTTTATATTATATAATGTTATCCAACATCAGTCATTGAGTTAGACAAGGCTGTGGTCTTAGTGTGATTAGACTGACTAGTTTTCTGTGAGTATGGTTTCAGTATGTCTGCCCTCTGATACCCTCTTGCAACACCTACCTTCTTACTTGGATTTCTCTTACCTTGGATGTGGGGTATCTCTTTACGGCTGCTCCAGCAAAGTGCAGCTGCTGCTCCTTACCTTGGACGAGCGGTATCTCCTCACCAACGCCCCTCCTGACCTTGAACGTGGAGTAGCTGCTTTAGGCCCTCCTGCACCTGCGCAGCCACAGCTTCTTGGATGTGGGGTAGCTCCCCTCGACCACCACCCCTGAACTTGGACGCGGGGTAGCTCATCTTGGCCATTCCTGCGCTGTTGCAGCCTGGCACTCTTGGCCGCTGCCCCTGACCTCAGATGTGGGGTAGCTCCTCTCAGCTGCGCTTCTGCACCATCACAGCTGCCCACGATTGAACTGTACAAAAAAGATCTACACGACAAAGATAATCATGACGGTATGATCACTCATCTAGAGACAGACAGCCTGGAATGTGAAGTCAAGTGTGACTTAGAAAGCATCGCTATGAAGAAAGCTAGTGGAGGTGATGGAATTCCAGTTGAGCTATTCCAAATCCTGAAAGATGATGCTGTGAAAGTGCTGCACTCAATATGCAAGCCATTTTGGAAAACTCAGCAGTGGCCACAGGACTGCAAAAGGTCAGTTTTCATTCCAATCCCAAAGAAAGGTAATGCCAAAGAATGGTCAAACTATCACACAGTTGCACTCATCTCACACACTAGTAAAGTAATGCTCAAAATTCTCAAAGCCAGGCTTCAGCAATACATGATCTGTGAACTTCCAGATGTTCAAGCTGGCTTTAGAAAAGGCAGTAGAACCAGAGATCAAATTGCCAACATCTGCTGGATCATTGAAAAAGCAAGAGAGTTCCAGAAAAACATGTATTTCTGCTTTATTGACTATGCCAAAGCCTTTGACTGTGTGGATCACAATAAACTGTGGAGAATTCTGAAAGAGATGGGAATAGCAGACCACCTGATCTGCCTCTAGAGAAACCTATGTACGGGTCAGGAAGCAGCAGTTAGAAATGGACATGGAACAACAGACTGGTTCCAAATAGGAAAAGGAGTACATCAAGGCTGTATATTGTCACCCTGCTTATTTAACTTCTATGCAGAGTACATCATGAGAAATGCTGGGCTGGAAGAAGCACAAGCTGGAATCAAGATTGCCGGGAGAAATATCAATAACCTCAGATATGTAGATGATACCACCCTTATGGCAGAAAGTGAAGAGGAACTAAAAAGCCTCTTGAGGAAAGTGAAGGAGGAGAGTGAAAAACTTGGCTTAAAGCTCCACATTCAGAAAACGAAGATCATGGCATCTGGTCCCATCACTTTATGGGAAATAGATGGGGAAACAGTGGAAACAGTGTCAGACTTTATTTTTCTGGGCTCCAAAATCACTGCAGATGGTGACTGCAGCCATGAAATTAAAAGACGCTTACTCCTTGGAAGGAAAGTTATGACCAACCTAGATAGCATATTCAAAAGCAGAGACATTACTTTGCTAACAAAGGTTCCTCTAGTCAAGGCTATAGTTTTTCCAGTAGTCATACATGGATGTGAGAGTTGAACTATAAAGAAAGCCGAGTGCCAAACAATTGATGCTTTTGAACTGTGGTGTTGGAGAAGACTCTTGAGAGTCCCTTGGACTTCAAGGAGATCCAACCAGTCCATTCTGAAGGAGATCAGATCTGGCTGTTCTTTGGAAGGAATGATGCTAAAGCTGAAACTCTAGTACTTTGGCCACCTCATGCGAAGACTTGACTCATTGGAGAAGACTCTGATGCTGGGAAGGATTGGGGGCAGGAGGAGAAGGGGACGACAGAGGATGAGATGGCTGGATGGCATCACCGACTCAATGGACATGAGTTTGAGTGAACTCCAGGAGATGGTGATGGACTGGGAGGCCTGGCATGCTGAGATTCATGGGGTCGCAAAGAGGCAGACACGACTGAGAGACTGAACTGTACTGATTATCAGTCAGTCAATTAGTTCAGTCACTCAGTCCTGTCTGACTCTTTGGGGCCCCATGAACCGCAGTATGCCAGGCCTCCCTGTCCATCACCGTATGCCAGAGCCTACCCAAATGTATGTCCATGGAGTCTGTGATGCCATCCAACCATCTCATCCTCTGTCATTCCCTTCTCCTCATGCCCTCAATCTTTCACAACATCAGGGTCTTTTCAAATGAGTCAGCTCTTCACATCAGGTGGCTAAAGTATTGGAATTTCAGCTTCAACATCAGTCCTACCAATGAACTCGCAGGACTGATCTCCTTTAGGATGGACTGGTTGGATCTCCTTGCAGTCCAAGGGACTCTCAAGAGTCTTCTCCAACACCTAGTCAAAGCATCAGTTCTTTGGCACTCAGCTTTCTTTATAGTCCTACTCTCACATCCATACATGACTACTGGAAAAACCGTAGACTTGACTAGATGGATCTTTGTTAACAAAGTAATGTTTCTGCTTTTTAATATGCTGTCTAGATTGGTCATAACTTTCCTTCCATGGCGTGTCTTTTAATTTCATGGCTGCAGTCACCATCTGCAGTGATTTTGGAGCCCCCCAAAAATAAAGTCAGCCACTGTTTCCCCATCTATTTGCCATGAAGTGATGGGACTTGATGCCATGATCTTAGTTTTCTGAATGTTGAGCTTTAAGTCAACTTGTTACTCTCCTCTTTCACTTTCATCAACAGGCTCTTTAGTTCTTCTTTATGTTCTGCCATAAGGGTGGTGTCATCTGCATATCTGAGGTTATTGATATTTCTTCCAGCAATCTTGATTCTAGCTTGTGCTTCCTCCAATCCAACGTTTCTCTTGATATATTCTGCTTATAAGTTAAACAAGCAAGCTGATAATATACAGCCTTGATGTACTTCTTTTCCTATTTGGAACCAGTCTGTTGTTCATGTCCAGTCCTAACTGTGGCTTCCTGACCTGCATACAGGTTTCTCAAGAGTCATGTCAGGTGGTCTAGTGTTCCTATCTCTTTCAGAATTTTCCACAGTTTATTGTGATCCACACAGTCAAAGGTTTTGTCATAGTCAATAAAACAGAAATAGATGTTTTTCTGGAACTCTCTTGCTTTTTCCATGATCCAGCAGATGTTGACAATTTGATCTCTGCATTTTGTTTCTCTGCCTTTTCTAAAACCAACCTGAACATCTGGAAGTTCACAGTTCACGTATTGCTGAAGCCTGGCTTGGAGAATTTTGAGCATTAATTTACTAGCGTGTGAGATGAGTGTAATTGTGTGGTAGTTTGAGCATTCTTTGGCATTGCCTTTCTTTGGGATTGGAATGAAAACTGACCTTTTCCAGTCCTGTGGCCACTGCTGAATATCCAACATCAGATCAGATCAGATCAGTCGCTCAGTCGTGTCCGAGTCTTTGCGACCCCATGAATCGCAGCATGCCAGGCCTCCCTGTCCATCACCAACTCCCAGAGTTCCCCCAGACTCAATTCCATCGAGTCAGTGATGCCATCCAGCCATCTTATCCTCTGTCGTCCCCTTCTCCTCCTGCCCCAATCACTCCCAGCATCAGAGTCTTTTCCAATGAGTCAACTCTTCGCATGAGGTGGCCAAAGTACTGGAGTTTCAGCTTTAGCATCATTTCTTCCAAAGAAAGTCCAGGGCTGATCTCCTTCTGAATGGACTGGTTGGATCTCCTTGCAGTCCAAGGGACTCTCAAGAGTCTTCTCCAACACCACAGTTCAAAAGCATCAATTCTTCAGCGCTCAGCCTTCTTCACAGTCCAACTCTCACATCCATACATGACCACAGGAAAAACCATAGCCTTGACTAGAGGAACCTTTGTTGGCAAAGTAATGTCTCTGCTTTTGAATATGCTATCTAGGTTGATCATAACTTTCCTTCCAAGGAGTAAGCGTCTTCTAATTTCATGGCTGCAGTCACCATCTGCAGTGATTTTGGAGCCCAGAAAAATAAAGTCTGACATTGTTTCCACTGTTTCCCCATCTATTTCCCATGAAGTGGTGGGACCGGATGCCATGATCTTCATTTTCTGAATGTTGAGGTTTAAGCCAACTTTTTCACTCTCCATTTTCACCTTCATCAAGAGGCTTTTTAGTTCCTCTTCACTTTCTGCCATAAGGGTGGTGTCATCTGCATAGCTGAGGTTATTGATATTTCTCCTGGCAATCTTGATTCCAGATTGTGTTTCTTCCAGTCCAGCATTTCTCATGATGTACTCTGCATAGAAGTTAAATAAGCAGGGTGACAATATACAGCCTTGATGTACTCCTTTTCCTATTTGGAACCAGTCTGTTGTTCCATGTCCAGTTCTAACTGTTGCTTCCTGACCTGCATACAGGTTTCTCAAGAGGCAGATCAGGTGGTCTGGTATTCCCATCTCTTTGAGAATTTTCCACAGTTTATTGTGATCCACACAGTCAAAGGCTTTGGCATAATCAAGAAAGCAGAAATAGATGGTTTTCTGGAACTCTCTTGCTTTTTCTATGATCCAGCGGATGTTGGCAATTTGATCTCTCGTTCTTCTGCCTTTTCTAAAACCAGCTTGAACATCAGGAAGTTCACGGTTCACATATTGCTGAATCCTGGCTTGGAGAATTTTGAGCATTACTTTACTAGCGTGTTAGATGAGTGCAACTGTGTGGTAGTTTGAGCATTCTTTGAATGTCCAACATAGTATGATATAAAGAATTATCTAAAATATACCATACTTTTTGAGAATAAAAAGATGGGCAAAGACATATTGACACATGTACATAATAAAGATAAAGACACAGTGGTCAGATCTAAATATTAAACAAGGGAATTCTGCTCAAAGTTTTAAATAAAGGATTTTTTTAACACTAAAATGTATTATTTACAATGAACATGTCAATGATCATCTTTTTGTTCACTTTTTTATAAAATAATAAGAGCATTGATTAAAAATGGAGGAAACCACACTTACAGGAAACATAAATCTAAATATTTTAAGAGGAAATTTTAGAGAAGGCTGTATTGCTAAAATGAACACACTAACCAAACTACAGATTCAATGCAGTCTCTATCCAAATTCCAATGGCATTTTTTACAGAAATAGGAAAAAAATCCTAAAATTATTATAGAATTACAAAAACTCCAAATAGTCCAAACAATCTTAAGAAAGAATCACAAAGCTGGAGGTATCACACTTAACTTCAAAATATGTCAACATTACAAAGTTGCAGTAGTTAAAGCTGTAGCATTCTTGC
Source organism: Bos mutus (assembly GCF_027580195.1). Taxonomy (NCBI): domain Eukaryota; kingdom Metazoa; phylum Chordata; class Mammalia; order Artiodactyla; family Bovidae; genus Bos; species Bos mutus. The sequence continues at coordinate 49,567,928 of NC_091627.1, read as the reverse complement.
TCAAAGATATACAGTCCAATACAATAGAGAACCCAGAAATAAACCCATGTGTATAAAGACTTCCTGTAGTTATGATGCGTTCATCTCCTGGCAAACTCATTGTAAGTTGAAAATATTCTAAATTAAACATGCAATTCTTGCAGCTAACCTACCAATCAGGATCAGCGTAACTTAGCTTACCTTAAACATGCTCAGAATACTTAGATTATATTTGGGCAAAGTCATCTAACACAAAGATTATTTTATAATAAAGTATCTAATGTCTTGTAAATAATTCATTAAAACTGTACTGATAGTGACAAACAATGATTATATGGGTACAGAACAGTTGTAAGTGTTTAGATTATTTCCCCTTACAACTGCTTAGCTCCCTAGTTGCTGTGGCTTGCTGTCACTGTACTGAATATCTCTATCCTTGGGAAAAATCAAAATTCAAAGTACATTTTCTATTGAATGTATATTACTTTCCCTTCGTTGTTAAGTTGAAGAATTGTAAGTTGAACCACTGTAAATCAGTGGTTGTCTGTACGGCCAAGTGATCCTTACTAAGGGTGCCAGAAATATACAATGGTGAAAGAAATCTGTTCAATGAAGTGTTGGGAAACTTTATTTACATACCTACACAAAGAATAAAATTGTATCTTTTTATTACATCATTCAAAAAAGTAAAAATCTAGTGGGCCGACGGCTTGGGCCTGGCGCTCAATTTAAACACTGAAAGCCTGGCCGCTGTGGACTCCGGAAATGAAACGACATTCGCCTGGCAGGCCGTGCTGCTGGCAGTGCTGCGCAGCGCCGCGCGCCGCGCTTCCCGACCGTTCTGCCTGCACTTGCCAACCGCCTCTCGCCGAGTCGCGCTCCGAGGACTGAGTCGCACTCCGAGGACTGAGGGCCGCCGAGAGACAGACGAGCGGCATGGTGGGCGGCGCGGACGGCGGGGACGGGGCTCGTGCCTGGCAGCACATGTTCCTGCTCCTGGAATATTTAAAGGATGCGTCAAAGAAGATGAAAAGTGGGCTTGTGTTTATAAAACTGGCTAACCCACGTTCAGGGGAAGGAGCCATTTACTTGTTGAATATGTGTCTACCGCAGCTGTTTGAAATAAAAATTTTCAAGGAAAAAAAATTATTGGTTTATAAATGAATCAGTTCAAGCAAGAGGTCTTCTTCACTTTGCCACACCTATGGACTCTCTGTTTCTACTTCTCCATTACCTTATAATGGCCAGTAAAGAGGGGAAGTTTCAGCCCCTGGATCAAGTTGTGATGGATGACGTGTTCCCGGATTGCAACTTGTTGCTGAAACTTCCTGAACTTGAGGAGTTATAGACACGTGACAGAGGAGAAAGAAATAGACAAGAAGAAATACTACAAGAACAGCAAAGAGAAGACATTAAAATGATTAGGAAAAAAAAGGTTAATGAGAAAATGGCAGCATTAAAAACCAATAAGGTAAATGTCAGTGCCAGGGTACAGTCTATTGCGTTTTTCTCTAGTGACCAGGCTTCCAGTGACAAGGACGAGTATTATGTCCATTATGCCCATGGTCTGATATCTGATCCATCCCTAAACAATTAAGTGATAACTTATCTAAATATTTAAAGCTTCCAGAACCTCCAGCTTCAGTGCCAAACCCTCCATAGAAGAAAACAAAGTTATCAGATAAGCCTGTAGAAGCGAAAGAAGATTACACTGTTTAATTGTAAAGATTTCAGGACTGTGAAGAAAAATAGTAAATTGACCACGACTCAGAAGGCTTTTGGAGAAGGAAATGGGAACCCACTCCAGTGTTTTTCCCTGGAGAATCCCAGGGACAGAGAGCCTAGTGGGCTGCCATCTATGGGGTCGCACAGAGTCGGACACGACTGAAGCGACTTAGCAGCAGCAGCAGCAGAAGGCTTTGGCTAAAGTTAACAAGTGTGGAATGAAAAGTATTGATTCCTTTTTTGGTGCAAAACATGTTAAAAAAAAATGGGAATGATTTGGACCTTTGAAAGTGAAATTGAGCGAAAATATCTGCTTTCTTCATGTCCCACTTTCATCCTTGCCACCCTACTTCCGAACCCATAATTATCACTTTTTGAAAAAAGGTAGGATGGGAGCAATTTTCAGATTCACTGGAACATTTCTTTGGGTTTGAATTTTGTGTTCCCTGAACAACATATGGGAAAGTAATTGTGAAACATCATGGCTTATAGCCTTTGGAGTTTTTTATTTGACATCATGAAAAATAATCAAGTGAATAGAATTAACCTTTAGCATCAGAAATTCCTCAATAAACTGACATAACCAAAAAAAGAAAAAAAAGTAAAAATCAACTCAACAGAGGATTAAAAGCATCAACTTAAGGTTTGAAGCTATAAAATTCAGAGAAGAGAAGTACAGAAAACTTCAGGACATTGATCTTGGCAATATTTATTTTTGGATTTGACATTCAAAGCACAGGCAACAAAAGCAAAAATAGATAAGTAAAATTCCATCAAATTAAAAAGATTTTTCACACATAGTAAAAGAAAATTAATAGAGTAAAATGTAAATCTATGGAATGGAAAGAAATATTTGCAAGCATGGAGAATTGGACATGACTTGGTGATGGAACAACAACATATCCAAAAGGTTTTAATGTTCAAAACGTATGAGGAATTCCTACTGTTCAATAAGCAAAAATCTGAATAACTCAACTGAAAAAAAAAAAAAAAAAGATCAAGGACTGAATAGACTTTCTCTAAAGAAAATATATAATTAACCAATAGGTATATGAAAAATGCTCAACATCATTAATCAACAGGGAAAAGCAAATCAAAATAATGAGCTGTTACTTCACAGCTGTTAGCATTAGTTGCTCAGTCATGTCTGACTTGTGATTTCATGGATGGTAGCCCACCAGGCTCCTCTGTCTATGGAATTTTCCAGGCAAGAATACTGGGGTGGGTTGCCACACCCTCCTCCAGAGGATCTTCCTGACCTAGTTAAGATGTATGGAAATATCATTAACACTTCATCAAAAGAAAGATAACAAGTGTAGGAGAGGATGCAGAAAAAGTGGAATCATCAATATTGATGAGAATGTAAAATGGGGCAGCTGCTGTGAAAAACTGGAGATTCCTCCAGAAATTAAAAATATAACTGCTATAAGACTTAACAATCATGCTAAGTATTTATCCAACGGGATCAAAATTAGGATCTTGAAGAGCTATTTACACTCCCATGCTCATTGGAGCACTATCTACAGTAACCAAGGTATGGAAGCAACTTAAATGTCCATTAACAGGTGAATGCATAAAGAAAATGTGTTATATACACACAGTCAAATATCACTGTCATAAAAAATGGAAATCCTGCCATAAGTACAACGCAGATGAACCTTGAGGACAGTATGCTAAGCCAATAACAGAAGAACAAATATTTACACTTAAATGAGGTATTTAAAATAATAAAACTCATCAAGGCATAGAGTAACATTGTGGTTTCCAGTGGCTGTGATGAGGGCAAAATGAAAAGTTGCTGCTGCTGCTGCAGCAGCAGCTGTACGGCACTGGTCTGTAGCTAACAATGCTACGTTGTATATTAATAATACTGTATTTTATATTTAAAAGTTTATTAAGATTCTAGTGCTCAGTCATGTTCTACTGTGGCCCCGAGGACTGTAGCCCACCAGGTTTCTCAGTTCATACAATTTTCCAAGCAAGAACACTGGCATATGATGCCATTTCCTACTCCAGGGGATCTTCCAGACCCATGGATGGAATCTACGACTTGCATCAACTGCATTGGCAGGCAGATGCTTTCCCACTTAGCCACCTGGGAAACCGAAGACTCTAGATCTCATGTTAAATGTTTTAACTACAATACAAATAAAGAAATAAAAAGAAAGCCAAGGAATGCTGGCAGCAACCAGTAATTAGAAGAAACAAGAGAAAGATTCCTGCACAGTCCTTCTGAAGGGAATTCAAGCTTGCCAACACCTTGATTTTGAACTTCTGACCTCTGGATCAGTGAGAGAATAAATTTTAGCTGTTTTATGTCACCTAGTCTGTGGTAATTGGTTATAACAACTGCAGAAAACTAATACACTGTATAATGAAAACAGGGAATATACTGTCTTGCTAATACACTAATGAACAAGTTGGTAACACACCAAAGAATGAATTTTAGTTGTTTTATGCCACCAGTTCTTGTGGTCATTGGTTTTAACACCATGGAAAACTGATACACTATAATGAAAATGGAGAATACCCTGGCTTTAGGGCTGGAAGTACAGTCACATAATGTGACTATTACATTTCTCTGAATCTTAAATTCTGTTATTTGGAAGAAGTATCACTATTTTGTGAGCTTTTAAAACAAAAGTCATACTACCAATTGCAATTGTGACACATCTTTGTTTGATAAAAGCATACCGATTAAAAGATAATTTTGTCTTTTATCCTAAAAGATAAAAGAATGAAGCTTTGCCAGATTCTTTTTCTATATCTTTTGAGAGAATTATATGGTATGTCTTCTGAAGTGTGTTGCTATGGTGAATTCCATTTATTGAATTTAAGATTTTGAACTTTGTGTTCCTAGGATAACCCCATTTGGCCATTATTTATAATGATCTTTATTTTGTTATATTTGATTTACTAATATTTCATTAAGGATATCTGAAGCTATATTTCTGAGGATATTGATCTCTATAAGTTTTCAGAATCACTTATAAAATCTTTGAATTTGTTTTTATTAGGTAATAGTGATTTCAGTTCTTAGTAAGTAAAGTATGTAGTTTGTCTTCTATGGAATTTATTCATTTCACTCTAAGATATCAAATTTACTGGCAAAACTAGAAAACTGATACTCATTATTAGCCTTTAATGTCCTTAAAACCTATAGAAATATGCTTTTTCTCATTTACTGATGGCAATTATGGTATCATATACCTATTTATTTTAAAGATCTTTTCAGAGATCTATTATTATTGATCAAAGTAGAAATATTGAGTTTCACTGAAGCTTTTCTGTTGTTTTTTCTTCTCATGATCTTAGTGATTTCTGCTCTTACCTTTATTATTTTATTATTTCTTCCTGCATTTATTTGTCTTCTTTTTCTAGTTTTTAAGGTGGAATTTTTCACTTAATAATTTTGTCTTTTGTATAAACATTTAATGTGATATTTTTCCCAAGCACTATTTTCTCTGTCTCACAAATATTAAGATTTTGTGTTTCCATTATTACTAAATCAGAATATTTAAAATTTTCCTTGTGTTGTGTGTTTATGTGTAAAGTAATATACACAGAGACAAAGGAGAGAAAAGAAATTGAGAATTCTGAATACTTGAAACTTGAATTATCAGCCTTTTGAACTACATCTTTTTCACATTAATCATGCATTTATTACTCATTACACAATTATGGTATAGATATTATTAATACCCTTGTACTGCAGATAAATCATTGCTTAATATTCCTATCTTGAAATTGGTAGGTTATTACAGTAAGAAATTTGAATATTATGCCAGATCATGGAGAAAACCTTTCTATTATATCTTAATTCTCTGTACATCTGCTGGAAATTATAATAATAAAATTTTGATCTTCTAGATTGATTTCTAGATTTTGATTATTATTTTTGTTTATTTTTATTGTTGAGCTAAATTCTGATAAAAATCCTCAAGTTGCTTTCTAACTATTTCATCATATTCTCAGAAGAATTAATTTTCATTTTAAAAGTTTTAAGAAAGAAAGAGGTAGGCTCTTGCATATGCTTTTATAAAATTAGGAGGGTAGATTATTGTAACAACATAAAGAAGATTATGAGTAAAACAGTTATTTAAGAAATTATCTGAGTAGATCATTTGATTCCCATTGAAACATAAATAGAAGGCCATACTAGGAATGTGGCAATACACAAGTCTATTAAATGAATGCAATTGATGTCTGTGGGAAGGTGTTTGCCTGAATCAAGTGTGCTAGTTTCACTTTTATTATTAAAATCTGATTTTTAATAATTGATTGAACATTATTTTTGCTCATTGATCTCTATGTTTTATTGATCTTTCTTGTTCTCTATTTTTTTTTTTCCTTCACTGACATTTGCTCTTGTTTTGTTGATATATCCCCTCCTCTTTCATGTATCAAGTTTTTCAGGTACTTGAATGATTTTTTTTTCAGTCTATTCTTGTTCTAATTTCAGCAGTTTTTATATCTTTTTAAAAGCTGTATCTATTGTTATGTGTCCTCACAAGTTGAGGAAATAAAAGATATTTGTGCATTTTTTTTCCCTAAAAAGATACATCTTTTTTCAAAAGACATAAAAGTAATTCTAATTCTCTTGGTGAAGAATGTAAATGAATCAAACATAATTTTGTGCTAGTCAGTCACACAGAACAAAATGAAATGTTTTGAATTATCTTATTAGTAAAAATCCCTTTTTCTGAGTAAGAAACCATACTTGTATCTTAACCTTTATAGAATGAAGAAGACTCTGCCCTCTCCACCCCTTTTTGAAGGAAGATAGGAGTTTAAATATGTCCAGATAAGTCTGTGGAGGGCTAAAAATAATTTTGGAAACTAAAAAACTAGCTTATTTGCATTTCTTTAGCTTGCCATAAGCCCACACTATCTTTTCTTTAAGAAATAAGAGAAGGTTCTTATTAAACAGAGATTTTTACTTAAAATTAAAATTAGAATATTTCTGACTTATTCATTAGTGCATCTATTGTACTTTCTTCAGACCACTGTGCTGTGCTGTACTTAGTCACTTAGTTGTGTCAGACTCTTTGCAGTCCCATGGACTCCTCTGTCCTGTCCAACTCTGTGATTTGCCAGGCTCCTCTATCCATGGGGATGCTCCAGGTGAGAATACTGGAGTGGGTAGCTATGCCCTCCTCCAGGGATCTTCCCAAACCAGGGATCCAATCCAGGTCTCCTTCATTTCAGATTTGTATTGAAATTAGAATATTTCACCCTGTGTTCTTATCCAACTTTTTCAAGTTAATTCATAACACTGCAATATGAATATGCTTCTAAACATTATTGCCATCTTAGTATTCATATTTTCACTCTGATTTTATGCAGGAAACTTTCATTATTTTAAAATAAACTTAATGTTTATTGAGATATTTTATTAGTAAGCTTACACTACTACTTTTCTTCAGAAGTTACAACTTTCTTCAGAGATGACACCAATTACTACTGATTTTTCTTCATTTCTGTATCAAATGAGATTCCATAACACTAATGTTTGAATGAAAAGTCATCATTTACATCATTAGCATAAAATAGTATATAGTAACAGTCATTATTATAACCATTTTGCTTATAAAATTTAGATCTTTGTCGTATCTTTATATCAGTCTTTCAAAGAAACCCAATCTATTCTATATAGATGGTATATGTGTATGTATAAATTATTTATCATAATGTATTTCTCTATAGCAAATGTTTAGGGAAAATGGTATTTAAGTATTTCTTAAAGTTGGAGATTACTTGATGTATTGATCATAAAAGGAATAAGCCTTTCATGGTCTATGTCTGATATTTGTTCCATATTCTGGTATTTGGTCTTAAAATTTCTACTCAGATTAAGTGGTATGGTATATGAACTAAGTTTTCACATATATCCAGACTCACTTTTGTATTCTTTTGCTTCTCAAAGCCACTGAACCAGATTTTCATTTTTTTTTCCTACTTCTTTAGTTGTTTGGTCTTGAATTTATGCCCCATTTAAAATGGGATTTTTCTTTATTATTAGATTAGAGCCACAGAGAAATTAACTTCATTCTTTTTGATATTGCTAGATTTGTCCTTGGGTTTTCCATTGATATTGATTTTTGAGCCGAGAAAAGAGATCCAGAATGAGGGATCTCCTCTTGGCCAGTGGCTTACCCTGACCTCTGAAATGAATGATTGTAATGGAGCTCTACCATAGTCTCTGCTATTGATTTCCTACCATCCAGAAACACTGTAATACAATTGGAGGCTGGGAGTCATTTTAATGTCTTCTTCCATTTGGCCTCATTGAATCTAAGACTAGAATAAACTGCTTAAAGCAGATTCTGTGTTTGGAATTTGGTTTCATTTTTAAAACTACTTTGAGAGTTTATTCATTGTAATGTATTCATTTGTCTCTATCAGCCAGTACTTAGGAAGAGAGGATTTAAATGCTTGCCCTCAAGTTGTCATTTTTCTTAGAAGTATAATTTATCTTGTTTTGACATCTCATCATCAAACACTAACATTTGTTATTCGGCTGTTTCACGTTATACAGTGATAGTCCCAGGAGCTATCAGGGTTTATGGGACAATTTTATCTTCCTATAAATTGTCCCAGGGCAGTATGCATTTCCTGGCTTCTAGGCTGTCACTTCCAAATACTCTATGTCTCCAGATATCAGTCAATTTCCTCCTACTATTTTCCTGATTCTAATATGCCGAGGGATTAGATAACAGGTATTAAATTTGTCCTTCCTAGAAAGAGTTTCACAAAGATGCTTCTAGGATAGGGAGCATTTTCTTCAATTATAAACTGTCAGGACTGTTTCTAGTGGCATTTAGTAAGATTATTATTATTTTTTTTTTTTTTTTTTTTTCTTGGCTATTGTCACGTGAACTTTTAACCAAAAATTCAGACTTTGTTTGGAGAACTATTATTCTACAATTCTTAACTGTATTCCATAATGACCAAACAGAAAAGGTCATCTGAATTCTGTCTGTGACAAATACTAAAATAGGGATGACAGAAATACTGAAAGATTTCATTCAATACCTGTTTCAACATGAATGCTCAGGCAAATAGAAATCAGCAAAGAATCCTTTATACATAAAAAACTTTATTTCCTAAAAAAATCATAATTATTATTCACTGTCATCAGGCCACTTTGATAGATAATGAAAGAGGATGCTAAGATAAAAAGGATATTCATGTTTTATGTACAGTCCAATTGTTTATTTTTAATTCATTTTTTATTAAAGGATAATTGCTTTACAGAATTTTTTTGTTTTCTTTAAAATCTCAACATGAATCAGCCATAAGTATATATATATATCCCCTCCCTTTTGAACCTCCCTTCCATTTCCCTCCCCATCCCACACCTCTAGGTTGATACAGAGCCCTGTATTAAGTTTCCTGAGCCATACAGCAAATTTCCATTGGCTATGTATTTTACATATGGTAATGTAAGTTTCATGGAACAACAGACTGGTTCCAAATAGGAAAAGGAGTACGTCAAGGCTGTATATTGTCACCCTCCTTATTAACTTCTATGCAGAGTACATCATGAGAAACGCTGGGCTGGAAGAAGCACAAGCTGGAATCAAGATTGGCGGGAAAAATATCAATAACCTCAGATATGCAGATGACACCACCCTTATGGCAGAAAGTGAAGAGGAACTAAAAAGCCTCTTGATGAAAGTGAAAGAGGAGAGTGAAAAAGTTGGCTTAAAGCTCCACTTTCAGAAAACTAAGATCATGGAATCTGTTTCCATCACTTCATGGGAAATAGATGGGGAAACAGTGGACAGTGTTAGACTTTATTTTTTGGGGCCCCAAAATCACTGCAGAGGTGATTGCAGCCATGAAATTAAAAGACGCTTACTCCTTGGAAGGAAACTTACAACCAACTTAGCATATTGAAAAGCAGAGACATCACTTTGCCAACAAAAGTCTGTCTAGTCAAGGCTATGGTTTTTCCAGTGGTCATGTATGGATGTGAGAGTTGGACTGTGAAGAAAGCTGAGTGCCGAAGAATTGATGTTTTTGAATTGTAGTGTTGGAGAAGACTCTTGAGAGTCCCTTGGACTGCAAGGAGATCCAACCAGTCCATCCTAAAGGAGATCAGTCCTAGGTGTTTATTGGAAAGACTGATGTTGAAGCTGAAACTCCAATACTTTGGCCACCTCATGTGACGAGTTGACTCACTGGAAAAGATCCTGGTGCTGGGAGGGATTGGGGGCAGGAAGAGAAGGGGACAACAGAGGATGAGATGGCTGGATGGCATCAACGACTCAATGGACCTGAGTTTGAGTGAATTCTGGGAGTTGGTGATGGACAGGGAGGCCTGGCATGCTGCAATTCATGGGGTCCCAGAGTTGGATGTAAATTTCCATGTTACTCTTCCCATATATCTTGCCCTCTCCTCCCCTCTCCCCATGTCCATAAGTGTATTTTTGTTTCTCCATTGCTGCCCTGTAAATAAATTCTTCAGTATCATTTTTCTAGATTCCGTGTATTTGCATTAGAATACAATATTTATCTTTCTCTTTCAGACTCACTTCACTCTGTATAATAGGTTCTAGGTTCATCCACCTCATCAGAACTGACTCATACATGTTCCATTTTATGGCTGAGTAATATTCCATTGTGTATATGTACCACAACTTCATTATCCATTCATCTGTCAATGGACATCTAGGTTGCTTCCATGTTCTAGCTATTGTAAATAGTGCTGCAATGAAAAATGGGATACATGTGTCTTTTTCAGTTTTGGTTACCTCAGGGTATATGTCTAGGACTGGGATTGCTGGGTTATATTGTGGTTTTATTCTACTTTTTAAAGGAATCTCCATACCATCTTTCATAGTTCAGTTCAGTCAGTCACTCAGTCGTGTCTGACTCTTTGGGACCCCATGGGATACAGCAAGCCAGGCCTCCCTGTCCATCTCCAACTCCCAGAGTTTACTCAAAGTCAAGTCCATTGAGTCAGTGATTCAACCATAAGATGGCCATTCAACCATCTTATCTTTTGTTGTCCCCTTCTCCTCCTGCCTTCAATCTTTCCCAGCATCAGGGTCTTTTCAAATGAGTCAGCTCTTCACATTAGGTGGCCAAACTATTGGAGTTTCACCTTCAGCATCAGGCCTTCCAATGAATATTCAGGACTGATTTCTTTTAGGATGGGCTGGTTGGATCTCCTTGCAGTCCAAGGGACTCCCAAGAGTCTTCTCCAACACCACCCTTATGGCAGTTCGAAAGCATCATTTCTTCAGCACTCAGCTGACTAATGGCAAAACCATAGCTTTGACTCTATGGACTTTCGTTGGCAAATTGATATAGCCACTATGGAAAGATCTCTCTTCCTTCCATAGTGGCTGTGTCAATTTACATCCCCACCAACAGTGCAAGAGTGTTCCCTTTTCTCCACACCTTCTCCATACCCTCTGTAGACTTTTTGATGATGGCCATTCTGACCGATGTGAGGTGATATCTCATTGTAGTTTTGATTTGAATTTCTCTATTAATGAGCAATGTTGAGCATCTTTTCATGTGTTTGTTAGCCATCTGTATGTCTTCTTTGGAGAAATGTCTGTTTAGGTCTTTCCCCCACTTATAGATTGGGTTGTTTGTTTTTCTGGCATTGAGTTGTATGAGCTACTTATATATTTTGGAAGTTAATCCTTAGTCAGTTGTTTCATTGAAAATAATGCTATTATTTTCTCCTGTTCTGAGGGTTGTCTTTTCATCTTGCTTGTAGTTTTCTTTGCTGTGCAAAAACTTTTAAGTTTAATCAGGTCCCACTTGTTTACTTTTATTTTTGTTGTTCTTAGAGGTGGGTCACAGAGGATCTTTCTTTAATTTTTGTCATTGAGTGTTCTGTCTACGTTTTCCTCTAAGAGTTTTATAGTTTCTGGTCTCACATTTAGGTCTTTAATCCATTTTGAGTTTATCTTTGTGTATGGTGTTAGGAAGTGTTCTAATTTCATTCTTTTACAAGTAGCTATCCAGTTTAGTCTTTGTTAGTTTTTGTTTAGTCTTTGTTAGTTTGATTAGCATGTGTCTTGGCATGTTTCTCCTTGGGTTTATCATGTATGGGGCTCTTTGTGCCTCTTGGACTTTATTGATTATTTACTTTTCCATGTTGAGGAAATTTTCAACTATAATCTCTTCAAAAATTTTCTCATACCCTTTCTTTTCATCATCTTCTTCTTCTGGGACTGCTATAATTCAAATGTTGGTGCATTTGATATTGTCCCAGAGGCCTCTGAAACTATCCTCAGTTTTTTTCATTCTTTTTTACTTTATTTTATTCTTCAGAAGTTATTTCCACAATTTTATCTTCCAGCTCACTGATTCATTATTCTGCTTTAGATATTCTGCTAATGATTCCTTCTAGAGTATTTTTAATTTCAGTAATTGTGTTGTTTGTCTCTGTATATTTATTCTTTAATTCTTCTAGGTCTTTGTTAATTGATTCTTGCATTTTTTCCTTTTTGTTTTCAAGGTTTTTGATCATCTTTACTATCATTATTCTGAATTTCTTTTTCCAGGGAGTTTGCCTACTTCCTCTTCATTTAGTTGGACTTCTGTGTTTCTCGTTTGTTCCTTCATTTGCATAGTATTTCTCTGCCTTTTTACTATTATTTTTTAACTTATTGTGTTTGAGGTCTCCTTTTCCCAGTTTTCAAGGTTGAATTCTTTCTTCCTTTTGGTTTCTGCCCTCCTAAGGTTGGTCCAGTGGTGTGTGTAAGCTTCACATAGGGTGAAATTTTTGTGCTGAGTTTTTGTTTGTTTTTCCTCCGATGGGAAAGACTGAGCAAGGTGGTAATCCTGTCTGCTGATAATTGGGTTTGTATTTTTGTTTTGTTTATTGTTTAGATGAGGCATCCTGGAGAGGGTACTACCGGTGGTTGGGTTATGCCGGGTCTTGTATTCAAGTGTCTTCCTTTGTGTGAGTTGTCACTATTTGATACTCTCTAGGATTACTTCTCTGGTAGTCTAAAGTCTTGGGGTCAGTGCTCCTACTCCAAAGGCTCAGGGCTTGATCTCTGGTCAGGAATGAAGATTTCACAAGTGCTTTGTAATGGCATTAACTTAGATTAAAACAGATATTCAAAAATGAGAAAACAAAGATGAACCCCAGACAAATGGCATTTAGAAAATCAGGCAAATAATAATTAAAATATAGAATATCAGATCAGATCAGATCAGTGGCTCAGTCGTGTCCGACTCTTTGCGACCACATGAATCGCAGCATGCCAGGCCTCCCTGTCCATCATCAACTCCTGGAGTTCACTCAGACTCACGTCCATCGAGTCAGTGATGCCATCCAGCCATCTCATCCTCTGTCGTCCCCTTCTCCTCCTGCCCACAATCCCTCCCAGCATCAGAGTCTTTTCCAATGAGTCAACTCTTTGCATGAGGTGGCCAAAGTACTGGAGTTTCAGCTTTAGCATCATTCCTTCCAAAGAAATCCCAGGGCTGATCTCCTTCAAATGGACTGGTTGGATCTCCTTGCAGTCCAAGGGACTCTCAAGACTCTTCTCCAACACCACACTTCAAAAGCATCAATTCTTCGGCACTCAGCCTTCTTCACAGTCCAACTCTCACATCCATACATGACCACAGGAAAAACCATAGCCTTGACTAGACGAACCTTTGTTGGCAAAGTAATGTCTCTGCTTTTGAATATGCTACCTAGGTTGGTCATAACTTTCCTTCCGAGGAGTAAGCGTCTTTTAATTTCATGGCTGCAGTGATTTTGGAGCCCAGAAAAATAAAGTCTGACACTGTTTCCACTGTTTGCCATCTATTTCCCATGAAGTGATGGGACCGGATGCCATGATCTTTGTTTTCTGAATGTTGAGCTTTAAGCCAACTTTTTCACTCTCCACTTTCACCTTCATCAAGAGGCTTTTTAGTTCCTCTTCACTTTCTGCCATAAGGGTGGTGTCATCTGCATATCTGAGGTTATTGATATTTCTCCCAGCAATCTTGATTCCAGCTTGTGTTTCTTCCAGTCCAGCATTTCTCAAGATGTACTCTGCATATAAGTTAAATAAACAAGGTGACAATATACAGCCTTGATGAACTCCTTTTCCTATTTGGAACCAGTCTGTTGTTCCATGTCTAGTTCTAACTGTTGCTTCCTGACCTGCATACAAATTTCTCAAGAGGCAGATCAGGTGGTCTGGTGTTCCCATCTCTTTGAGAATTTTCCACAGTTTATTGTGATCCACACAGTCAAAGGCTTTGACATAGTCAATAAAGCAGAAATAGATGCTTTTCTGGAATTCTCTTGCTTTCCCCATGATCCAGCGGATGCTGACAATTTGATCTCTGGTTCCTCTGCCTTTTAAAACCAGCTTGAACATCAGGAAGTTCACAGTTCACATATTGCTGAAGCCTGGCTTGGAGAATTTTGAGCATTACTTTACTAGTGTGTGAGATGAGTGCAGCTGTGTGGTAGTTTGAGCATTCTTTGGCATTGCCTTTCTTTGGGATTGGAATGAAAACTGACCTTTTCCAGTCCTGTGGCCACTACTGAATTTTCCAAATTTGTTGGCATATTGAGTGTAGCACTTTCACAGCATCATCTTTCAGGATTTGGAATAGCTCAACTGGAATTCCATCACCTCCACTAGCTTTGTTTGTAGTGATGCTTTCTAAGGCCCACTTGACTTCACGTTCAAGGATGTCTGGCTGTAGGCCACTGATCACACCATCGTGATTATCTGGGTGGTGAAAATCTTTTTTTGTACAGTTCTTCTGTGTATTCTTGCCATCTCTTCTTAATATCTTCTGCTTCTGTTAGGTCCATACCATTTCTGTCCTTTATTGAGCCTATCTTTGTATGAAATGTTCCTTTGGTATCTCTGATTTTCTTGAAGAGATCTCTAGTCTTTACCATTCTGTTGTTTTCCTCTATTTCTTTGCATTGATCGCTGAGGGAGGCTTTCTTATCTCTTCTTGCTATTCTTTGGAACTCTGCATTCAGATGCTTATATCTTTTCTTTGCTCCTTTGCTTTTCACTTCTCTTCTTTTCACAGCTATTTGTAAGGTCTCCCCAGACAGCCATTTTGCTTTTTTGCATTTCTTTTCCATGGAGATGGTTTAAAAAAATTAAAATTATAAAAACGAGAAATGAAAAAAAGAACAAAAAAGAAAGAAAAAATGGAGACTCCACAGAACTGTAAAAGCCCAATGTAGATGCAGAGGTTTATAAAAACAATAAAAAGTGTGACTGAACATAAGCATATACATATACACCCAGAAGCAAAATCAAAACAGTCCAACAAAAATAAAGTATAATAGATTAACCTGGTGAACAAAGGCAACCAACAGTTATATCTACCAGAACAAAACTAACCAAAGCACATACTGGAAAACAAAACAAAAGTAAGGTGTCAATTGCAGAATAAAGCATAGAAAATATAACTAACCTGACCATGCTGGCACTCTGATCTTGCGTTTCCAGTTTCCAGAACTGGGAGAAATAAATTCCTGTTGTTATAAGCAACATTCCTTTGAAAAAGAAAATAAAACTAACAAATATGTTAAGAGGAAAAGAAAGAAAGAAAAGAAATAAAAAATAAATATGCAAAGTTAAATACAGGTAGATGAATATTTAGATACATTAAAGATCAACTGCAAGGAGAAAAGAACTGTAGGAAAAGCAAACAAGGGAATAAATGTAGAAAAAAATAATAAGCTTAGAAAATTAAAAATTAAAATTAAAAAAGAGAGAGAGAGAGAAAGGGAAACTCCTCAGAATTGCAAAAGCCCAAGTAGAGGCAGAGATTTATAACAACAGTAAAAAAAATGTGACTGAGAAAATAAAGGAAAGAAAACAAAGCTCAAAAACTTAATTAGATTTCATAGTGCCCATAGAATCAACAACTACAACAGAGGGGAGAAAAAAGGAAAAAAAAAAAATCCAAAGAATCTACAGAAGACATCAAAACATAAGAATAATAAATGTTTTTCTGTCACTGCTGTCAGAATCCTTTCCCTCGCTGGAAGTCACAGCCCACCTTAGCTCCCTAGGTTGCCCTCCGACACTATGCTGATCTCTGGACCTGTTGTGGGGGCAGCTCAGATTTTAATCTGATCCTACTCCTCTGTGTTCTTGCCTCCAATGTCCACAGCTGTCAGAACTAATGCGTTTTCTTTTGTGGGAGCTCTCAACGACCTTTTATATACTCCATAGACACGATCTGCCTAGTTGATTGTGTGGATTTAATCTGCAGCTTGTACAGTTGGTGGGAAGGTTTTGGGTCTTCTTCCTTAAGCACACTAATCCTGAGTTTCAACTGTAGTTTTATTTCCACCTCTGCATGTGGGTCGTCCACTGGGATTTGCTCCTGAGGCTGCACTGGAGGACTTGGGTTTGCCCCTGTGAGGGTCAGGTGTGGAGGTGGTGCAGCTTATTGGGTTGCAGTGGTTCTGGCAGCACCACGTACTCAGAGGAATTTGTGGCTAGGGTGGCAGGAAATATACTGCTCTAGAAGGGTATGGCAATCAGTATTGGTCAATACATCCCAGTATTCTTGCCTAGAAAGCCCCATTCCCTGATAGAGAAGCCTGGCAGGCCACAGTCTACAGGGTCACAAAGAGTCAGATACTACTGAAGCGACTCTGCAGGCATAGACACAATACGTTTTTTGCCCATGACATCTCTGCCCCAGTGAGAGTTGAGTGTGAAGTGGCTCACCTGCTTGGTTTGTGGGGACCCTGATGGCGTCAAGTGTGCAGGAACACTGACTGCCTCCACTGCAGGAGTTGTGGCCTTATCAAAGTCTTTTTTCAAGTCTCTTGTAGCTGGCCATCAGAAGGTCTCTTTGGCCCATCTTTCTCTGTAGCTCTGCCTGTTCAGGCACTTAGAGGGCTTCCTTGCCTGGGATCGTTCTCTGTTGTCCATGCATCAGGCACATACAGGGGTCCCCCTGGCTGGGATCCTACCCTGTAGATCAGCATATCTCGAACTTAAAAGGGCACTCTGGGTGGAGTCCTACTCTGTAGTTCAGTGTATCAGGCATTTGATGGATGAGCCTCTCTATTGTTCAGCTGCCAATGATGGTGTGTGGGGGGAGAGAGGCTATGGTGATGGCTCTACCCACTACGTGTGATTCAGCAGTATTGCTTTGCTTCCGTGGCTGTCCAACTTTCCTCCACAGGCATTTCCCACAACAATCTCCTCCCTCACATCCCCTCAATCCATCTCCCCATAGTCAACAGCAGCCTTCGGCCTGTGATTGCTCCACAATCCCTAAACTCCAGCTGCCGGCTACTGCATAGGGGATCTACCTCCCTGTCCAGGGTATGTACAGCTATGCCAAGGACTGTCTGATTCCCATTCCATTTAGGCTGCCACAGATCACTGTTTCACTCTAAGCCTTAAATGTTTCTCCTCTGACTCAGACAATTACCCTGATGTGGGGCTTGGACCCCTGCTTCTGTTCCCTCACCCACCAAGGGCAGGTCCAGGCCTACTAACACTCTTGTTTTTTCCCCTAGTTCCTTTGTCCTACCAAGTTTTTTGTGGTTCTATATTTTCATTTCTGCTGGTCAGGTACTCCTGTCCACTCTCAGCTGGTGTTCTGCATGCACTTCTGTGTCTGAAGGTGTATTCCTGATGTATCTGTGGAGAGGGATGTACTCCATGTCCACCTACTCCTCCACCACCTTGTTCTCTCTCAGCCCAATTGTTAATGGACACAGGGTTCTAACTAACTATTAATATGTTAAAAGAAATGCCTCTCTGAGTTCTCCAGAGAAACAGAGCCAGTGCTTGAGATACTGTATCTGAGGCCTCTCTCTTTTATGAGAAATTGCCCCACACAGTTATGGAGGCTGAAAAGTCCCATGATCTGCTCTCTACCAACTGTAGATTCTGGAAAGTTGGTGGTGTAATTCAATCTGAGTCTGAAGACTTAAAAACCAGGGGAAACCCTGATATGAATCCCAGTCCAAGGTTGGGAGAAGGTGAGATGAAATATCCCAACTCAAGCTGGCAGTTCAGTTCAGTAGCTCAGAAGTGTCCAACTCCTTGCGACCCCATGAATCGCAGCATGCCAGGCCTCCCTGTCCATCACCAACTCCCCGAGTTTACTCAGACTCATGTTCATCGAGTCAGTGATGCCATCCAGCCATCTCATCCTGTCATCCCCTTCTCCTCCTGCCCCCAATCCCTCCCAGCATCAGAGCCTTTTCCAATGAGTCAACTCTTTGCATGAGGTAGCCAAAGTATTAGAGTTTCACCTTCAACATCAGTCTTTCCAATGAATACCCAGGACTGATCTCCTTTAGGATGGACAGGCTGGATCTCCTTGCAGTCCAAGGGACTCTCAAGAGTCTTCTCCAACACCACAGTTCAAAAGCATCAATTCTTTGGCACTCAGCTTTCTTCACAGTCCAACTCTCACATCCATACATGACCACTGGAAAAACCATAGCCTTGACTACACAGACCTTTGTTGGCAAAGTGATATCTCTGCTTTTCAATATGCTATCTAGGTTGGTAATAATTTTTTTCCAAGGAGTAAGCATCTTTTAATTTCATGGCTGCAGTCACCATCTGCAGTGATTTTGAAGCCCAGAAAAATAAAGTCTGACACTGTTTCCACTGTTTCCCCATCTATTTGCCATGAAGTGATGGGACCGGATGCCATGGTCTTCATTTTCTGAATGTTGAGTTTTAAGCCAACTTTTCACTCTCCCCTTTCACTTTCATCAAGAGGCTTTTTAGTTCCTCTTCACTCTCTGCCGTAAGGGTGATGTCATCTGCATATCTGAGGTTATTGATATTTCTCCCGGCAATCTTGATTCCAGCTTGTGCTTCTTCCAGCCCAGCGTTTCTCATGATGTACTCTGCATAAAAGTTAAATAAGCAGGGTGACAATATACAGCCTTGACGAACTCCTTTTCCTATTTGGAACCAGTCTGTTGTCCCATGTCCAGTTCTAACTGTTGCTTCCTGACCTGCATATAGGTTTCTCAAGAGGCAGGTCAGGTGTTCTGGTATTTCCATCTCTTTCAGAATTTTCCACAGTTTGTTGTGATCCACACAGTCAAAGGCTTTGGCATAGTCAATAAAGCAGAAGCTGGCAGGCAGGACGCAAAAAGGGGTGACTTCCTCTTTATTCCTTTTTTCTAATTAGTCCTTTAATGATTGGATGATGTTCACCTATATGGAGAAGGGCCATCTTATTTATGGGGTCCATGGATTCAAATGCTAATCTCAATCAGAAATGCCATCAAAGACACAGTGAAAAACAATGTTTAATCATGGCCTCCTATGGGTGGTCAAGTTGACACATAAAACTAACCACCATAGACACTTAGCATTACACTAAATAATGTAATGGTGTAAGCATTGCAAATGGTTTATTGGGAAACAAATTAGAAATTAAGTCATGAGTTGGTTAGGATAACAGGATTTCTGAACTTGCATTATGACTAAAGTTTAAATGGGTTGAATATAAAGGAGATGTTAAAAAGGACAATTCAGAGTTGGAGGAAGGCAGAGAATTGCAAGCAATTGGGGGAAATACTCAGATAAGATATTGGACACATGGATTGGGATCAGTAGGATGCTGTGTTTTGGAGTTTTTAGGAAAAAACCTCTGTGCTTTGGAATGAACATTGAGTAAATATTGAACATGTATTATACTGCTAGAGTAATATGGTAAAGGTATCCACTCTAACAAGCTCTTTTCAACATAATACTGGAAGTCCTAGACAGAACAATTAGATGGAAAAAAGAAAAGGAATCCAAATCAGAAAAGAAGAAATTAAGATGCTTCTGTTTGCAGATGACATGATCCTGCATATAGGAAACTCTGAAGACTCCATCAGGAAACCAAGTGCTAGAGCTAAGCAATTAATTCAGAAAAGTTGCAGGATATGGAATCAACATACAAAAATCAGAGTTTTTATATACTAACAATAAACTATCAGGAAGAAATTAAGAACACAACTTTATTTACTATATATTTACTATTTATAGTATTTACTGTATAGTATATAAATACTGCTGCTGCTGCTGCTGCTAAGTCGCTTCAGTCGTGTCTGGCTCTGTGTGACCCCATAGACGGCAGCCCACCAGGCTCTGCCATCCCTGGGATTCTCCAGGCAAGAACACTGGAGTGGGTTGCCATCGCCTTCTCCATTGTATGAAAGTGAAAAGTGAAAGTGAAGTCGCTCAGTCGCGTCCGACTCGTAGCGACCCCATGGACTGCAGCCTACCAGGCTCCTCAGTCCATGGGATTTTCCAGGCAAGAGTGCTGGAGTGGCTTGCCATTGCCTTCTCCGATATAAAGTACTACTTACTATATATTTACTATTGGAGAAGGAAATGGCAACCCACTCCAGTATTCTTGCCTGGAGAATCCTATGGACAGAGGAGCCTGGTGGGCTGCTGTTCATGGTGTCGCACAGAGTTGGACATGACTAAAGCAACTGAGCATGCATGCATGCATATATTTACTGTAATGTGAAAAATAATAAAATTCTGGGAATAAATTTAACTAAGTAGCTTAAAGATCTACATATTGAAAACTATAAAAACATTGATGAAAACATTGAAGACACAAATAAATAGAAATATATCCTGTATTTATAGATTGAAAGAATCAACATTGTTAAAATGTCTATAATACCCAAAGAAATTTAAAGATTCAATGCAATTTTTTATCAAAATCCCAGTCACAGTTCTCACAGAAATGGAAAAAAAATCCTAAAATTAGTGTGGAACTACTGAAGATGCCAATAGCCAAAGTAATCTTGAGACAGAATAACATAACTAGAGACATCACACTTCCTATTTTGAAGCTGTATTATCATATTACATATTACATGACATTATAAACCTATATTATCAAAGCAGTATCTAATGTGAATAAAAGCAGACAGAAATCAGTGGAACAGAATAGAGAGCCCAGGAATAAACTCACACATACCAAGTCAATTAATCTTGGACAAGAGCACTAAAAATACACAGTGGGAAAGGGAAATTTGTTGAATAACTGATGTTGAGAAAACTGTATAGTAACATGACAAAAAAGTGAAATTGGACCCAGATCTTATACCATTCACAAAAATTAAGTGCAAATGAATCAAAGCTTAAATATAAGATCTGTAATAATAAAAACTCCCACAAGAAAGCATCCATGACATTTTTCTGGCAATAATTTCTTAGATAATGACATCAAAAGCACAGGCAATATATATATTTTTTAAAAAGTGGAACTGAATCAAAATAAAAGCTCTGCACAGCAAACAGAAAATCACCAAAATGAAAATGCAAATTATGGAATGGGAGAAAATATTTACAAACCATACATCTAATAAATAGTACTGAAAATATCTAAGGAACTTTTAAAATTCAATTACAAGATTATCATCATTATTCAATTAAAATTGGGAAAAGATGTGAATAGATATTTTTCCAGATATGACATACAAATGGCCATCAGGTATACAAAAAGATGCCCCAAATCAGTAGTTTCAAATGCAAGTCAAAGCAGTGAGATATAACCTCACACCTATTAAAATAATCATTATAAAAATGTAAAAAGATAACAAGTTTGGGTGAGGATATTGTACAGTGTTGTACAACCACCATCTCCTTTTTCATCACCCCGAAGGAAAGTTATGACCAACCTGGATAGTATATTGAAAAGCAGAGATATTACTTTGCCAACAAAGGTCTGTCTAGTCAAGGCTATGGTTTCTCCCGTGGTCATGTATGGATGTGAGAGTTGGACTGTGAAGAAAGCTGAGCACTGAATAATTGATGCTTTTGAACAGTGGTGTTGGAAAAGACTCTTGAGAGTCCCTTGGACTGCAAGAAGATCCAGCCAGTCCATCCTAAAGGAGATCAGTCCTGGGTGTTCATTGGAAAGACTGATGTTGAAGGTGAAACTCTAATACTTTGGCCACTTTATACGAAGAGTTGACTCATTGGAAAAGACTCTGATGCTGGGAGGGATTGGGGTTAGGAGGAGAAGGGGAGGACAGAGGATGAGATGGCTGGATGGCATCACTGACTCGATGGACGTGAGTCTGAGTGAACTCTGGGAGTTGGTGATGGACAGGGAGGCCTGGCGTGCTGCGATTCATGGGGTCGAAAAGAGTCTGACATGACTGAGTGACTGAACTGAACTGAACTGAAGTATGAGCACATGAACTTGTGTTTGGTAACAAAGAAACTGAGAAATACAATATGAATCATGAAAATCAAACAATATAAACAAGCATAACAAGGAACTGTTAAAAACTAAAGAGAAAGAGCAAACAGTAAAAAGCAGCAAGGGAAAAAGTGCTTTTTAAATATGGGAAGCAATGGAATTCCTTGAACAACTACTTTTTCATCAGATGCTGTGGATGACAGAAGAGAATGCAAAAATATCTTTAAAGTATTGAGATTAAAAAAATGACCTATCATTCCAGAATCTTATGTCTATAATAAAAATATTTCAGGAATGAAAACAAAATAAGGAAAATTTCAGATGAGAACCAAGGGAACGGATTGCCAGAGACCTACAGTATTTGAAAGCCTAAATGAGGGAGATGACATACATCAGCAAGATGGTGAGTTGGGAGGTTCCAGCACTTGTTTCCACAACAACAACAAAAATATACAAACAAGAGGTGAACAGATACAAACAGACAAAAATAGCTCTGGGAAAGCACTAGACTACAATAATAAGGCATCAGAATTGCCCCAGAACAGAAAAACAGAGGATGTCTGCAGATAAAAGCAAAGGAAGCATTCTACCTGGTCAACCCACCCCCCAGTCCATCTCTAGGACTGATCCCCTCAGGGAAATTTCATCACAGGACAAAGGAGAGCAGAAGTACAGCAAGACTCTCTACCCAGGACCTTTGTAGTCTTTGCTATGAGAACTCATCATACTGAACCCAGCTGGCAGAGCTACCTGAGACTTTCTTCTGTGTTTCATTCCTTGGGCTAGAGCTATAGCTGCTCCCCAGGAGCCCCTAGTTGCTGTTGTGACCTGCTCTTCAGGATCCACATGCCACAGAGCATTGCCATCTATAGGACTGGAGCTGCTGCTGTTTGGAGGCCACCCTTGGGTCCTGAGTCATGGCTATCACCTGACATAAACTGGGCTGAGCTGCCCCTGCCCTACATATTGCCCTCTGGGTTTAGACACATGGCTTTAACTGGCCATCACTACGGATATGAGGCTGCAGTTCTGCAATTTCACCTTGGGATTAAAGTTGCGACTTTAGCTCCCCATCCTCAGTCTATGCTGCTACCGCAGGCCTTGCCCTCTGCCCTCAAGCCACCCCTGCATCCTGTTATGCCAAAGCAGTGTTTCTGCTGTATTTTCCCCTTTGCCCCTTCCCTGCCTAGTTATTGATAGGGCCCACATGGTGTCTCATTGATAAGATGGCTCATTATATCAACCTCGCAAATAAAGAATAAAATCACAGTGATCCGTGAGACTGACCAAATTGCCCAAATTGCATGCTGTTTTCTCACTGGTGCCTGTCTTCTCAAAGCTATGAGAACACCAGATACCAGACCTCCAGCTAAGTGGCCATCCCTTCAGAGAATTTTTCATTGGTGGGGTATAAGTAGGACCCTATCAGAAAGGGAGGATGCTGGTTCTCCTTAAGAGCCAGTCACCCTCTCTTTTCCCTCTAATAAATTTCCCTTTTCTTGCCTGACTGACCAGCTCGGTCTCTTTTTCTCTGCACTCACCTTAAGTTATTTTGCCAAGTCCCTGAGACTTAGACCCTGATCCCACAGGAGATCTGTGCATGGTTACACCTCAGCCACCAGTACCATTACCACGGTAATTGTACCTTCACCCTGGGACCCAGGTGCTATAGCAGTTCCAGGGTGCCTTATCCCAGGATCCATGCTCCACAGACTCTCACTGCTTGTGTGCCAGGACTGGTGCCAAGAGGGATCCCCTCATTTAGAATTTCCTCCTAAGGACCAAGAAAAAAAAAAAGAAAAGAAAGAAGAAGACCTAGCAGCTTCCACCTGTCAGGACTCCAGTAACCCTAGCCTCCGTTGCCATACATAGGACATCTGTAGTTTTAGACACAGAAGCCACCTGCCATCTTTGGTGAAATTACCCTTAGCTGATAGAGCTGCAGAGAAACTATATTGCTATGCCCTCCCAGGAATCAGAAATCCTACACTTCACCCCACCAAACTGGAGCTCCCAGAGCCACCTGAAAGTGGAAGTCTTCCTCCATTGAAGCCAGTCTGAAGAGGTGCCTCCGCTTCAAATGCAAGTACTTTATTTTATTTATTTGGTGCTATTGTGAGTGTTCCACTTCAGTATTCTTGCCTTGAGAACCCCATGAACAGCATGAAAAGGCAAAATGATAGGATACTGAAAGAGGAACTCCCCAGGTCAGTAGGTGCCCAATATGCTACTGGAGATCAGTGGAGAAATAACTCCAGAAAGAATGAAGGGATGGAGCCAAAGCAAAAACAATACCCAGCTGTGGATGTGACTGGTGATAGAAGCAAGGTCCAATGCTATAAAGAGTAATATTGCATAGGAACCTGGAATGTCAGGTCCATGAATCAAGGCAAATGGGAAGTGGTCAAACAAGAGATGGCAAGAGTGAATGTTGACATTCTAGGAATCAGCGAACTGAAATGGACTGGAATGGGTGAATTTAACTCAGATGACCATTATATCTACTACTGTGGGCAGGAATCCCTCAGAAGAAATGGAGTGGCCATCATGGTCAACAAAAGAGTCTGAAATGCAGTACTTGGATGCAATCTCAAAAATGACAGAATGATCTCTGTTCGTTTCCAAGGCAAACCATTTAATATCACAGTAATCCAAGTCTATGCCCCAACCAGGATCGCTGAAGAAGCTGAACTTGAGTGGTTCTATGAAGACCTACAAGACCTTTTAGAACTAACACCCCAAAAAGATGTCCTTTTCATTATAGGGGACTGGAATGCAAAAGTAAGAAGTCAAGAAACACCTGGAGTAACAGGCAAATTGGGCCTTGGAATATGGAATGAAGCAGGGCAAAGACTAATAGAGTTTTGCCAAGAAAATGCACTGGTCATAACAAACACCCTCTTCCAACAACGCAAGAGAAGACTCTATACATGGACATCACCAGATGGTCAACACCGAAATCAGATTGATTATATTCTTTGCAGCCAAAGATGGAGAAGCTCTATGCAGTCAGCAAAAACAAGACCAGGAGCTGACGGTGGCTCAGACCATGAACTCCTTATTGCCAAATTCAGACTGAAATTGAAGAAAGTAGGGAAAACCACTAGACCATTCAGGTATGACCTAAATCAAATCCCTTATGATTATACAGTGGAAGTGAGAAATAGATTTAAGTGCCTAGATCTGATAGAGTGCCTGATGAGCTATGGAATGAGGTTCGTGACATTGTACAGGAGACAGGGATCAAGACCATCACCATGGAAAAGAAATGCAAAAAAGCAAAATAGCTGTCTGGGGAGGCCTTACAAATAGCTGTGAAAAGAAGAGAAGTGAAAAGCAAAGGAGCAAAGGAAATATATAAACATCTGAATGCAGAGTTCCAAAGAATAGCAAGAAGAGATAAGAAAGCCTTCTTCAGTGATCAATGCAAAGAAATAGAGGAAAAAAACAGCATGGGAAAGACTAGGGACCTCTTCAAGAAAATCAGAAAAACCAAAGGAACATTTCATGGAAAGATGGGCTCGATAAAAGACAGAAATGGTATGGACCTAACAGAAGCAGAAGATATTAAGAAGACATGGCAAGAATACACAGAAGAACTGTACAAAAAAGATCTTCATGACCCAGATAATCACGATGGTGTGATCATTGACTTAGAGCCAGACATCCTGGAATGTGAAGTCAAGTGGGCCTTAGAAAGCATCACTACGAACAAAACTAGTGGAGGTGATGGAATTCCAATTAAGCTATTTCAAATCCTGAAAGATGATGCTGTGAAAGTGCTGCACTCAATATGCCAGCAAATTTGGAGAACTCAGCAGTGGTCACAGGACTGGAAAAGTTCAGTTTTCATTCCAATCCCAAAGAAAGGCAATGCCAAAGAATGCTCAAACTACCACACAATTGCACTCATCTCACACGCTAGTAAAGTAATGGTCAAAATTCTCCAAGCCAGGATTCAGCAATACGTGAACCGTGAACTTCCTGATGTTCAACCTTGTTTTAGAAAAGGCAGAGAAACCACAGATCAAGTTGCCAACATCCACTGTATCATGGAAAAAGCAAGAGAGTTCCAGAAAAACATCTATTTCTGCTTTATTGACTATGTCAAAGCCTTTGACTGTGTGGATCACAATAAACTGTGGAAAATTCTCAAAGAGATGGGAATACCAGACCACCTGATCTGCCTCTTGAGAAATTTGTATGCAGGTCAGGAAACAACAGTTAGAACTAGACATGGAACAACAGACTGGTTCCAAATAGGAAAAGGAGTTCGTCAAGGCTGTATATTGTCACCCTGTTTATTTAACTTATATGCAGAGTACATCATAAGAAATGTTGGACTGGAAGAAACACAAGCTGGAATCAAGATTGCCGGGAGAAATATCAATAACCTCGGATATGCACATGACACCACCCTTATGGCAGAAAGTGAAGAGGAACTAAAAAGCCTCTTGATGAAAAGAAAGGGGAGAGTGAAAAAGTTGGCTTAAAGCTCAACATTCAGAAAACAAAGATCATGGCATCCAGTCCCATCACTTCATGGGAAATAGATGGGGAAACAGTGGAAACTGTGTCAGACTTTATTTTTCTGGGCTCCAAAATCACTGCAGATGGTGACTGCAGCCATGAAATTAAAAGACGCTTACTCCTTGGAAGGAAAGTTATGACCAACCTAGATAGCATATTGAAAAGCAGAGACATTACTTTGCCAACAAAGGTTCGTCTAGTCAAGGCTATGGTTTTTCCAGTAGTTATATGTGGATGTGAGAGTTGGACTATAAAGAAAGCTGAGTGCCAAAGAATTGATGCTTTTGAACTGTGGTGTTGGAGAAGAGTCTTGAGAGTCCCTTGGACTGCAAGGAGATCCAACCAGTCCATTCTGAAGGAGATCAGCCCTGGGATTTCTTTGGAAGGAATGATGCTAAAGCTGAAACTCCAGTACTTTGGCCATCTCATGCGAAGATTTGACTCATCGGAAAAGACTCTGATGCTGGGAGGGATTGGGGGCAAGAGGAGAAGGGGACGACAGAAGATGAGATGGCTGGATGGAATCACTGACTAGATGGACGTGAGTCTGAGTGAACTCCAGGAGTTGGTGATGGACAGGGAGGCCTGGCGTGCTGAGATTCACAGGGTGGCAAAGAGTCAGACATGACTAAGCAACTGATCTGATCTGATCCGATTGTGAGTGAGGTTGTTTTCTTTATTTCTTTTCAAATATTTTGTTGTTAATGTATAGAAACACTGCTGAATTCGCATGTTGATTTTGCATTCTGCAATGTTAACTTAATTCATTTATTACTTCTAACAGTTTTTTTGAAAATAGTTGTTATGACTTTCTATATATAAGATCATGTCATGTGCAAAACACAGGCAGTTTTGTATCTTCCTTTCCATTTTATGTGCTTTTTATTTTATTGCCAGATTGCTATGTTTAGGACTTCCAGTACTATGCTAAATAGAGTGGGCACCTTTGTCTTGTTCTTGACCTTGGAGAAAAAACTTTCAGCTTTTCACCATTTTTTTTCTTGGGCCCTGCACTATTTAAGTTTTTTTTTTTAATATTTTTGAATATAATTTTAAAAGTTAAATATGTAATTACTAAACCATAGCACTATTAAAATAACAAAAAAATGTTATAGCTAGTATTCCAATAAAGGGGATAATTTGGAACTATAAAAAATATTCAATTAATATAAAAAAGAGACAGAAATAGTAACAAAAGTTAGGGGTCAAATTAAAGTGGGTCAAATAGAAAACAAAACCAAAATTATAGCCTTTAATTATTTTGAGAATCATATTAAATTTGAACAAGAAATCAGAAAATCTTTTCTGGTAAAAGACCAGATAGAAAATATCTTTCAAGCCTTATCTTAAGAGCTGAACTCTACTGTTACAGCACAAACACAGCTGTAGGTAATAGGTAACTGCATGAATGCTGGCTGGATTTGACCCATTATTCAGATTTGCCCCACTGGTGATAGGGTTCTGATTCCAATCTAAACATCTCAATTAAAAAGCAGAGATTGTCTGATTGAAGAAGCAACAAAAGCCACCATTTTCTGCCTACAAGAAATGTACTTTATATATAAAGACACAAATGGATTAAAAATAAAGGAAAAGGATAAAGAGTGCTAAAGCTAGGGTGGCTAAATTCCATTAGTCATTTTGCAGGATGGCTCTAAAATGACACTTGAATTTTCTTATGCTGCAACAAGGGACTTGGAAGTCTCTAGCTTTTTTGGAATCACTTTTGTCAAAGGTAGGGTGTCTTGCAGGTAGTTGCAGGCATGCAGAGACACCATTTGTCCATCAAGGAAAAGCATTCCAAAGTGTGTATAGTGGTCTGGGAGACAAAACACTTTCCTCTTCCATTTGGCATTTTTCTTAAACAGCTTAATAAATCTAGCTCCAATATATTAAGAAGCCTGGAATATATGAAGACAGCAGGTCTAGTAGTGAAGGTTGTCCTTGGAGATGTGTTACGCTTTTCCATTAAATTAATTTTTGGAAAAAATCATCTCTTGAAATTGCAGCTTTACTTTTTTCTTGCTTTGTAAGTAATTATTTTCTGTTTGCCTTTACCATTTACTTTCTTTTATATTTATTATGTTCCTTTTGTTGTTTTGTTGTTCTTGCTTAAAAATTTGATTTAGTATATTAAAATTAACATTTCATAATTAAACTACTCAAATTTTGCTTTGCATATATTGATATTTTCTTTTCAGTTTTGTTGTTTTCCAAATAGTCTGTAATTGAAAATAGATCTGTTAATATCAACTATAACAACTAGAAAGCTGTTTCTGTTTAGCTTCCAAATGTTTGTGCTGTGATTTCTGTAGGCTTTATTTGGAGCTTTGTTATTCTTTGTTAATTAGTTTTATGTAGTCACAGTGTATAATATACATCAAATTTAAAAATTAAATGAGGTTTAATTTGTTGTTTGGTTTATGAAAAAAAAATTAAATTTCAAAGGCATTACAAAGCTAAGTGTAATTTTGACAGAAAAAAAGTTGAATGAGTTAGTACCTAATCATGATAAGCATTCCATTGTTTCTTAGTGATGTACCAAAATACCATTTAAATTCTCGTTCTTTTAGTTATTGAAATCAATTTTAAAGATTAAAAATATGTCATTAATGGTAAATTATATGCTATGTATATTTTACCACAATACAAAATACAAATGAAAGATGTCTGTGTGCTCTTCCAATGTATAAAATATTGTGTTACAGTTAAAATTGCAAATGTATATGTGTTACAATTACCCATCATAATTTTTGCTGTTAATTGTTGTATATAGCTTTATTTTTTTCTGTTGTTTTGCATATCTTGTCTCATGATTATTATATATTTTTTCATTTACTATTCAGTTAATATGTATTGAACATGTACTATGAACCAGGATTGTAATGGAACATGAGAATAAATAGGTAATCAGGATAGGAAAATTTCTGTCCTCATAAAATATACTGTCTAGTCTAAATAGAACAAAACATGCATACATTTTTATATATGTGCATATGTATATGTATATATAGACATATCTATGTGTATTTTATATGTATGTTATGTTTGCATTTGTCTGTCTACATATTTATTCTAATACACATATGCATGGATATACATGGGCTTCCCAGGTGGCACTAATGGTAAAGAACCCACCAGTGCCAGACTTATTCTTGCCTGGAGAATCCAGTATTCTTGCCTGGAGAATCCCATGGACAGGGGAGCCTGGTAAGCTACAGTCCATAGCGTCACAAAGAGCTGAACACCACTGCAGCAACTTAGCATGTGTGCACACATGGATATATTATATATTATAGATATATTATATATTATTATTATATATTAATATATATCATTATATATATTAATATGTTATAATATTATGTATTATAGATAGTTATTTACTTATGAAATGTTGGTGGAACCTGTCAGTACACAAATACTTGAAAAATATGAGGTGAGGTAAGTTAAGGGAATAAGGTATAACAGATTTAAAGTCTATTTAGATGAAGGGAAGGCTTCTCTGACAGGCAACATTTAAGTGAGTCATGAATGAAAGGGAGAACCTAGAGCAGTTTTCCAGACAAAGGGAGCAGTGGGGAAAAAAGCCAGTAGTTGAGAATAAGTTTGCTGTATAAGAAAGAAGGTCAGTAATTCTCACAGTTGTTACAGTGGTAGGAAACAAAATTAGAGAGTAATATCATCAAATTAACATTTTTAGTTAATTCCAATGAGAGAAGTCGACTCATTGGAAGAGATCCTGATGCTGGGAAAGATTGAAGGCAGGAGGAGAAGGAGAGAACAGAGACTGAGTTGGTTGGATGGCATCACTGACTCAATGGACATGAGTTTGAGCAAACTCCAGGAGTTGGTGAAGGACAGGGAAGGCTGGCATGCTGCAGTCCATGGGGTCACAAAGACTCAGACAGGACTGAGAGACTGAACAACAACAAAAACAACATTTAATTAAATCATTGTGGGCATAATCAAAGCTGGAAGAATAGTTTGAAAGCTATTGTGTTTGTTTGGGTAGGAGATATTTGTTTGGAATAGGTGGTGGCAGTGGAGGTGCTGAAGAGTGGTGAAATATTGCATGTATTTTAAAGATAAAGCTGATAGCTCTTGTAGATTTATTGCTTGTATAGCATAAGAGCAATTAAAAATTTTAGGTTAAGCAACTGATGCAAAAGTGATGCCATATTTTTAAATGGGGAATAACAGGAGAGAAACATATATTGGGCAGAGTCAATATTTCTGTTTTGTTGTCAATGATGTTTAATTCCATCTGTTAAGTTTAAATTGCACAGTATATATACCAACAGGAAATGCCAAAGAGGCACTGGATACATGAGGGGTATCCAGGATTAGGAAGAGGTCAAGACTGGTCAAGTTTGGGAATCCACAAGGTGCAGTTGAAATTTAAAGCATTAGGACCTGATGAGAACACCAAGATAGAGAAGCTGGAGAAAAGAAGAGGCCCAAGAACGGGGATGGGCACCGTTTGGGTAGAAAGGAAGCAAGAAAAAAACTAGAAAGAAGCCAATGAATTAGAAAAAACCCAGGAGAGTATTTTGTGGGCCGTTTCAGAATTACTTCAATGAAGGAGGGAATTTGGTAAGTACTGGGGACAGTTTGAGCAAGATGAAAATTAAGAATTGAGTGTGATCTTTGACAAAATGGAGATCATTATGACCTCAGTATAAACAGCTTCAGTGGAGTGATAAGAAGGAAAGTCTGTACAGAGAGAGTTCAAGACACAAGAGAAATGAAGAAATGGAGAGACTGACAAACCTCCTGAGAATATACTGATAATGGAGAAATTGCAAGATAGCAGTTACAATTCTGGAATAATGACCAGTTTTAAGGGATTGTTGCTGTTCAGTCTGTCAGTGCTGTCTGACTCTTTGTGACCCCATGGACTGCAGCACTCTAGGCTTCCCTGTTCTTGACCATTTCCCAGAGCTTGTGCCAAACTCATGTCCATTGAGTTGGAGATGTCATCCAACCACCTCATCCTCTGTCATCCAGTCTCCTCCTGCCCTCAAACTTTTCCAGCATCAGGGTCTTTTCCAAATAACTGACTTTTTGCATCAGGTGGCCAAACTATTAGAGCTTCAGCTTCAGTATCAGTCCTTTCAATGGATATTCAGGATTGATTTCCTTTAGGATTGACAGATTTGATCTCCTTGTGGTCCACGGGACTCTCAAGAGTCTTCTCCGGCATCGCAGTTTGAAGGCATCAATTCTTCAGTGATCAGTCTTTTTTATTGTCCAGCTCTCACATCCATACGTGATGACTGAAAAAAGCATAGCTTTAACTATGTGGATCTTTATAGGCAAAATAATATATCTGCTTTTTAATACACTGTCTACGTTTGTCATTGCTTTTCTTCCAAGGAGCAAGCGTCTTTTAATTTCATGGCTGTGGTCACTGTCCACAGTGATTTGGGAGTCCAAGGAAAAAAGTCTATCTCTGTTTCCATTATTTCCCCATCTATGTGCCATGAAGTGATGGGGTAGGATGCCAAGATCTTAGTTTTTTGAATGCTGAGTTTTAAGCGGGCTTTTTCACTGTCCTCTTTCACTTCATTCAAGAGGCTCTTTAGTTCCTCTTTGCTTTCTACCATAAGCATGTTGTCATCTTCTTATCTGAGGTTATTGATATTTCTCCTGGCAATCTTGATTCCAGCTTGTGCTTCATCCAGCCTGGCATTTCGCATGATGTACTTTGCATAGACATTAAATAAGCAGGGTGACAATATACAACCTTGAGATATTCCTTTTCCAGCTTTGAACCAATTTGTTTTTCCATGTCCAGTTTAAACGGTTGCTTCCTGAGATGCATACCTGTTTCTCAGGAGGCAAGTAAGGTGGTTTGGTATTCCCACCTCTTTCAGAATTTTCCACAAATTAGTTCTGATCCACACAGTCAAAGGCTTTAACATTGTCGATGAAGCAGATGTTTTTCTGTAATTCTCTTGCTTTTTCTTTATCCAATGGTTGTTGGCAGTTTGCTCTCTGCTTCCTCTGTCTTTTCTAAATCCAGCTTGTACATATTAAAATTCTTGGTTCACATACTTTTGAAGCTTATCTTGAAGGATTTTGAGCATTACTTTGCTAGCATGTGAAATGAGTACAGTTGTGCAGTAGTTTGAGCATTCTTTGGCATTGCCTTTCTTTGAGACTGGAATGAAAACTGACCTTTTCCAGTCTTGTGGCCACTGCTGAGATTTCCCAATTTGTTGGCATATTGAGTGCAGCACTTTCACAGCATCTTCTTTTAAGATTTGAAATAGCCCAGCTGGAATTCCTTCACCTCCACTAGCTTTGCTTTTAGTCATGCTTTCTAAGGTCCACTTGACTTCACACTCCAGGATGTCTGACTCCAGGTGAGTGATCACACCATCTTGGTTATCTGAGTCATTAAGATCTTTTTTTTTTGGTATAGTTCTTCTGTGTATTCTTGCCATGTCTTCTTAATATCTTCTGCTTCTGTTAGGTCCATACTATTTCTGTCCTTTATTGAGCCCATGTTTGCATGAAATGTTCCCTTGGTATCTCTAATTTTCATTAAGAGATCTCTAGTCTTTCCCATTCTATTGTTTCCTCTATTTCTTTGCATTTTTCACTTAGGATGGCTTTGTTAGCTCTCCCTGCTATTCTTTGGAACTCTGCATTCAGATATATCTGTAGATATATCTTTCCTTTTCTCCTTTGTCTTTCATTTCTCGTCTTTTCTCAGCTATTTGTATGGCCTCCTCAGACAGCAAATTTGCCTTTTTCCATTTCTTTTTCCTTGGGAATGGTTTTGATCACTACCTCCTGTACAGTATTACCAACCTCTGTCCATAGTTCTTCAGGCACTCTTTATATCAGATCTAATCCCTTGAATTTATTTGTCACTTCCACTGTATAATCATAAGGGATTTGATTTACATCATACCTGAATGGCCTAGTGGTTTTCCCTACATGCTTCAATTTAAGTCTGAATTTTGCAAAAGGAGTTCATGATATGAGACACAGTCATCTTCTGGTCTTGTTTTTGCTGACTGTACAGAGGTTCTCCATCTTTGGCTATACAGAATACAATCAATCTGATTTTGGTATTAACTGTCTGGTGAGGTCCATGTGTAGAGTCATCTCTTGTGTTGTTGGAAGAGGGTGTTTGCTATCACCAGTGTGTTGTCTTGGCAAAACTCTGTTAGCCTTTGTCTGGCTTCATTTTGTACTCCAAGGCTAAACTTGTCTGTTACTCCATGTATCTCTTGACTTCCTACTTCTGAATTCCAGTCATCTATGATGATACGAGCATCTTTTGTTTTGGTGTTAGTTCTAGAAGGTCTTGTAGGTCTTCATAGAACTGTTCAATGTCAGCATCAGTGATTGGGGCATATACTTTGATTACTGTGATATTGACTGAACAGAGGTCATTTTGTCATTTTTGAGATTGCACTCAAGTATATTGCATTTCAGACTCTGTTGACTATCATGGCTACTCCATTTCTTCTAAGGGATTCTTGGCCACAGTAGTAGATATAATCTGAATTAAATTTGCCCATTTCTTTCCATTTTAGTTCACTGATTCCTAAAAGGTCAATGCTCACTCTTGCCATCTCCTGTTTGACAACTTCTAATTTACCTTGATTCATGGATCTAACATTCCAGGTTCCTATGTGATTTTGTTCTTACAGCATTGGACTTTACTTTCACCACCAGACACATCCACAACTGGGCATACCACTTCTATATTCTTGCCTTGAGAACCCCAATAACAGTATGAAAAGGCAAAAATATAGGACACTGAAAGAAGAACTCTCCCCAGGTCTTTTGGCGTCAAATATGCTATTGGAGAACAGTGGAGAAATAGCTTCAGAAGGAATGAAGAGGCTAAGCCAAAGCAGAAACAATCCCCAGTTTTGGATGTCTCTGGTCTGGTTTTAAGGTATGCTATCACACAACTCTTGAGGCATAGTTGATATCTCCAAACATAGTAGAAGTCTCTGGGAATACCCACCCCTATGCTACCCAAAACACACAAATGAGCAAATAAATAACAAAGGTGAAACAGCCTCTAGTTGCCAAGACTTAAAGTCAATAAGCCAGGAGATGGAATTGGAATAATGGCTAGGAAGTCGTGCAAGAGTTCTTGGATAACAGGTAGGAGCAATGGCAGCCAGGCTGGCCACTGAGGTCATAAGATAGGTATGGGAGTGAGAGCAGCAGCAAGAAGTTATGTCAGAAGGAGTTAGAAGGAACCAGCCTGTGCCTGCAGGCTCTGGTAAGGAAGGAGTTATCATGATGACACCACAGTGAAGACAGGAACCTAAAGGTGGTGGTGTTATGGGGCAGGTGAGCCTGGGCTTTGTACACCAAGCCAAAACAAGGAGGGAGGAAACCTGGACTGCATTGGGGAATATTGATAGAAGTCTAAGTGAACTCTCTGAAGAAATGCTTTCAAAAGTTGGCATGACTGATCCTTCACAGGCAAATTCATAAAAAGGCTGCTAGATTTATCAATAGATAGACTACTATATTAGAAAGAAAAAAGAAGTCATACTTTTGAATATGTTGAGAATGAGATGACAATAAAAAGATAGATCATATTTACACATATAAATTTTATACACATAGGTACATTATATATATGTATGCATGCATGTAGGTAGGTAGGTAGGTATGTGTACACCTGTATACACATACATATACATGTATAAAATCTCCAGGGAGAGTTTTCAGATTGAGGAAAGAATTGAGAGAGGAGGAAGAGGAGAGATAAATGAGGGAAGGAGAAAGAGATGCTAGCAGGAGAGAAGGGAAGACATCACAGAATCATTGATGTTCACTATGGGAACAATCAACTTTGAGAGAAATGCTTTATGTATACTGATACTTTTAACCTCCAGTTTAGTAGGGATCAATGTCTATATATTATCACAAACTTACGAACTTTGACTCATCTCTTATTTCTGATTTGAAAGCAAATATAAGTATTTGTTTGTGATATTACTTTTGAATAAATTAAGATCTATTATTAAATGGATTGATTCTAGGCTTTGGTCCCATATTGACTATTTCAAAATTTTAATCACCCATTAAGTCATTATGGTGATTGTTTTGCCAGTGGGTGATGATGTAATTAATGATTTAAGTGGGTTTCATCAATCATATTCAGGAAGTCAATTCCTAACTCTCTCAAAACACAGATTGAATTCTCACATTTTTTTTATTCTGTCCTATCTGATGATAAAAAATAGTTCAGTGTTCCCTTGAAGTGAATGAGGATACTTTAGCAGTTTGTTTTTTTTTTTGGTTTGTTTTTTCTAAATCTGATAAGTGATATGAACAAGTGCAGCTGTTGTATGTAGAATGTTTGTAGAACTAACTGAAGTTACATCAATGTTAGGATAATTGTTAGATTATTCAACAGTGTGTTTCCTGAAGAAAATCATATCACAATTTGTGCAGACTTGTAGCCAATTGACTGCAATAATTACTATACTGTATTTTGTTATTTATTCACATGTTTTTCCTATGGCAGGCTAATACTTCAATATTTTTATAGAAATCAATGAGATGAAACATAGGCAAAAGGTTTAGTACTCCATATTTATCTCTATATTCATTATTTTATAGATACCCATGATCACAGATATATATCCATTTTACAAAGACTCATAGTCTACATTCAAAATTGCTCATTTGACACATAGAGAGACATTAAAGTACTGTTTTGGAACCTTTCTAAATTTTCCATTCCTACTCCTCATGAAAACACAGAGTCCCCAGTTTTTAAAGCTGTGACATATCAGGCCAAAATCTTCTAGTTTAATAATAGATATGACACTTTTTCTTTTAAAAGAGACTTTGTGATATCTTTTGCTGGCCTCTAAGGCTTTCTTTAGTTTGACCCTTTTCAAAATTGAAAATGTTTCACAGACTTTTTTTTTTTTCATTTTTAGTAGAAAGACATTTGCTCCTAAAGAAGGATAAAATGAAAACCAACTGTTTACAGATAAAGGGGATTTGCAATGATAGAAAATGGAATGAGATGCATAAGTCGTAAGAAGGTGCCAAGAAAGAAGGAAATTTAGGTAAGCAATGTGCAACTTAGTCAACCTCTAGTGATTAGAGAAATAGAATAATCATACTAATACCTTTTAATTCTTTATTGAACCCTTTGTATGTGCCAGTCACCCCTCTAAGTGTTTTACATGAATTCATTCTTTTAAACCAGGTTTCCTCAATCTCTGCACTATTGACATCTTGTACCAGATAATTATTTGTTGTGAGTTTCCCTGTGCCTTATAGAATGTTAAGCAGTACCCTGAGATCCCACCTACCAGGTACAGATAACC
Source organism: Bos mutus (assembly GCF_027580195.1). Classification (NCBI taxonomy): domain Eukaryota; kingdom Metazoa; phylum Chordata; class Mammalia; order Artiodactyla; family Bovidae; genus Bos; species Bos mutus. The sequence goes on along the minus strand of NC_091627.1, from coordinate 49,531,185 downwards.
ACCTCCTTATTCTCAGAGGTAACAAATGTAAATATCTCCACACAATGCCCAAAGTCCCCTGGGGAACAAATTTTCTCCCTGAGACCCATTGATTTAAACCCTTCATTTCAGTTCAATTCAGTTCAGTCGCTCAGTCATGTCCGACACTTTGCAACCCCATGAACCGCAGCAGGCCAGGCCTCCCTGTCCATCACCAGCTGTCGGAGTCTACCCAAACACATGTCTATCGAGTCAGTGATGCCATCCAACCATTGCATCCTCTGTTGTCCCCTTCTCCTGCCCTCAATCTTTCCTAGCATCAGGGTCTTTTCAAATGAGTCAGCTCTTTCCATCAGGTGGCCAAAGTATTGGAGTTTCAGCTTCAACATCAGTCCTTCCAATGAACACCCAGAACTGATCTCCTTTAGGATGGACTGGATGGATCTCCTTGCAGTCCAAGGGTCTCTCAAGAATCTTCTCCAACACTGCAGTCCAAAAGCATCAATTCTTTGGCACTCAGCTTTCTTTATAGTCCAACTCTCACATCCATACATCCTAAAACAATGTCATAAAATGTCTATTATTGATTTTTACACATTATCTTTAATAAAATGGAGATAAATAGAGTTTCTGTTTCTTGCCCAAAAATATCCAGCCAGTAATTAGACACCTAGAAATTACAGTCAAGCTTCTGATCGCCATAACCCATGTTCTTAAGTGCTGTGCTTCACTGTCTCTTGTATTTATCTCCAAGAGAAGCAGGGTTTACTCGAGTGCAAAAGGAAAACAACAAAAGAGAGTTTTGATTAAATACCAACTTATTTGTTTCCTATGCATGTCACACTAATTTTAAGAAGGGCGAAATTAGTCTGAGTATTGGCTGAGAAAGATTTGTAACATCACTTGAGCTGAACTTGGATGAGGAGACTGGGCTGAAACCCAAAAGAAGACACAGGTTTAGATAACTACGCATTGTTATATGGTAATCTTATATATAAATGGTAACTGTTCACTAGATACTTGTGAGTTGCATGTGTTCTCCAATACTTTATATAGATGACAAACAAAGCAAAAATAGCAACAACAAAACAATCGAAAAGTCCTAAAGTCAAAAAGTTTCCCCAGTCACATTTGCCTTACTACTCAAATTCCATCAATCAGTTTTCCTGTAAATCAGAGCCCCAGACTATAAGGGGTATAGTCAGTATAAGTTGTGGAATCAGTTGAATGTGTTGATTTTATAGCAGTTCTTTTATTATTATTATTCTGGCTTCAAAAGCTTTTCATATATGTTTGTTGATCATAATTTTTTCAGTCAGAGTAGTTATGAGCCCTGAGAGTATTCTAAATGACTTGAAGCATTTTTTTTTTTTATTTTTTTTTTTTTTTTTTTTTTTTTAATTTTATTTTATTTTTAAACTTTACATAATTGTTATTAGTTTTGCCAAATATCAAAATGAATCCATCACAGGTATACATGTGCTCCCCATCCTGAACCCTCCTCCCTCCTCCCTCCCCATACCATTTTTAGTTTCTAACTGTTCTGCATGGAAAACATTAGGGGTATTTATAGGGGATTGTAACATATCTCCTACAAAATATTCTGGGAAATCAATTAATGTCGAGCTACAATGTCAATCCACTTTGGGATGGGCTGCAGCCAATTCTTAGGTAATTTTTATTCTAAACATAAAAGGTTTCCTGCACTCACTTTCAATTTCAGGAATCTCTCTTACTCGCTATTAGTGCTGACAGATCTCTGTCTGTGGTACATATGAAATGAAATCAGCATCTAATGTTATTTCTCTGAACTTCCTGTCCTTGACGATTATACTTACAACTATGAGTGAAGTAGTGATTACATACAAATGAAACTAAATGTCTGTCTACATGTTCACACAGCAAAATGCTTTGGCCTATTTTCTTGTTTTGAGTCTGGTAATCAGGAGATCTAGGTTCTAATCTCAGCTTCATATTTATTTACCTGGGTCATTCTAAGAACTGACTTGGCTTCTCAAAAATTCAGTGTTGATTTTTGGATTTTAAATTGCTAAAATGTAATATTCTATGGTAGATCATTTTCTTCAATGTGAAGCCCTTACTTTGCTATAGTAAACTACATTTAGATATAACTGCATTTGGAGGAAGATATGATAGCTGACATAGTATGGTTGAAATTTCTTGAAACCAAAACACTGAGTCAATAGTCACTAATAATATTTAAGTTTCAATCTTAAGTTTCTTTTCATTTTAAGGACACTGAATTTTTATGGATATTTTTTCTTAGATTCTAGACTGGGGAGTGGATTTTGCTACTATATTGCTCTATATTTTCATTAGCTAAAATCTGGGCCTTGGGAGATTAAGAATATTTCTAAGAAAAGATCAAAGTTTCTTATAAATAAAATTCCCCAAAACCCTAGACCAAAGCAACCTAGAATTAAATGTGGATTAAAACAAACAAACTACTGAATATCAACCAGCAACTGCCTTTGGCATTGTATACATCTCATTTGTTTTGAAGTCAATTTCAGAATTTATTTTAGGGAGACATAATTTACATAAGGTTAAAAGAAGGACTGATGATGAAGCTGAAGCTCCAATACTTTGGTCACCTGATGTGAAGAGCCAACTCATTAGAAAAGTCCCTGATGCTTGAAAAGATTGAGAGCAGGAGGTGAAGGGGGTGACAGAGGATGAGATGGTTGGATGGCATCACTGACTCAATGGACATGAGTTTGAGCAAACTCAGGGAGATAGTGAAGAACAGAGAAGATTGGTGTGGGGCAATTCATGGGGTCACAAAGAGTCAGACACAACTTAGTGACTGAAAAACAACAAAAAGAGGAACACTGATCACTAATGAAGTTGTAGAACCTGTTGCAAGCTATCCAGGGCTCCTAATGGGGATTATGAATCCAGAATATAAAGCCATCTTGAATTCAGTATGTAGAAGAGGGGAGAGCTTTGGAAAGTGTTTGAAGTAAACCCACAAGACACACTCTATTAGAGTTCAGTTCAGTTCAGTCACTCAGTCGTGTCTGACTCTTTGCAACCCCATAGACTACAGCACACCAGGCCTCCCTGTCCATCCCCAAGTCCCAGAGTTTACTCAAACACTTGTCCATTGAGTCTGTGATGCCCTCCAACCACCTCATCCTCTGTTGTTCCCTTTTCCTGCCTTCAATCTTCCCCAGAATTAGGGTCTTTTCAAATGAGTCAGCTCTTCACATCAGGTGGCCAATGTATTGGAGTTTCAGCTTTAGCATCAGTCCTTCCAATGAATATTCAGGACTGATTTCTTTTAGGATTGACTGGTTGGATCTCCTTGCAGTCTAAGGACTCCCAAGAGTCTTCTCCAACACTATAGTTCAAAAGCATCATTTCTTTGGTGCTCAGCTTTCTTTATAGTCCAACTCTCACATCCATACATGACTACTATAAAAACCATAGCTTTGACTAGATGGATTTTGTTGGCAAAGTAATGTCTCTGCTTTTTAATATGCTATCTAGGTTGGTCATAGCTTTCCTTCCAAGGAGTAAGTGTCTTTTAATTTCATGGCTGCAATCAGCATCTGCAGTCATTTTGGAGCACCCCTCAAAAATAAAATCTGTCACTGTTTCCATTGCTTCCCTATCAATTTTCCATGAAGAGATGGGACCAGATGCCATGATCTTAGTTTTCTGAATGTTGAGCTGTAAGCCAACTTTTTCACTCTTCTCTTTCACTTTCATCAACAGGCTCTTTAGTTCTTTGCTTTCTTCCATAAGAGTGGTATCATCTGCATATCTGAGGTTATTGATATTTATCCTGGCAATATTGATTCCAGCTTGTGTTTCATCCAGCCCAGCATTTCTCATGAAATACTCTGCATATGAGTTAAATAAGTGAAAGTGAAAAGTGAAACTGAAAGTCACTCAGTTGTGTCCAACTCTTTGTGACACCATGGACTGTATAGTCCATGGAATTCTATAGGTCAGAATACCAGAGTGGGTAGTCTTTCCTTTTTCCAGGGGAACTTCCCAACCTAGGAACTGAACCCAGGTTTCCTGCCTTGCAAGCTGATTCTTTACCAGCTGAGCTACAAGGGAACCCCTTAAGTTAAATAAGCAGGGTGACAAAATACTACCTTTCCCAATTTGCAACCAGTTTGTTATTCCATGTCCAGTTCTAACTGTTGCTCCTGACTTGCATACTCAAGAGGCAGGTCAGGTGGTCTGGCATTCCCCTCTCTTTAAGAATTTTCCACAGTTTGTGGTTATCCACACAGTCAAAGGCTTTGGCATAGTCAATAAAGCAGAAATAGATGTTTTTCTGGAACTTCCTTGCTTTCTTGATGATCCAGCGGATGTTGACAATTTGATCTCTGGTTCCTCTATCTTTTCTAAATCCAGCTTGAACATCTAGAGTATCACAGCTCACATACTGTTGAAGCTTGGCTTGGAGAATTTTGAGCATTACTTTACTAGCGTATAAGATGAGTGCAATTGTGTGGTAGTTTGAGCATTCTTTGGCATTGCCTTTCTTTGGGATTGAAATGAAAACTGATCTTTTCCAGTCCTGTGGCCACTGCTGAGTTTTCCAAATTTGCTGGCATATTGAGTGCAGCACTTTCACAGCATCATCTTTCAGGATTTGGAATAGCTCAACTGGAATTCCATCACCTCCACTAGCTTTGTTCCTAGTGATGCTTCCTAAGGCTCACTTGACTTCACATTCCAGGATGTCTGCCTCTAGGTGAGTGATGACACCATCATGATTATCTGGGTCATGAAGATCTTTTTTGTACAGTTCTGTGTGTTCTTGTCACCTCCTCTTAATATCTTCTGCTTCTGTTAGGTCCATATCATTTCTGTCCTTTATTGTGCCCATCTTTGCATGAAATGTTCTCTTGGTATCTCTAATTTTTTTGAAGAGACCCCTAGTTGTTGTTCTGTTGTTTTCCTCTATTTCTTTGCATTGATTGCTGGGGAAGCCTTTCTTATCTTTTATTGCTATTCTTTAGAACTCTGCATTCAGATGGCTATATCTTTCCTTTTCTCCTTTGCCTTTTGTTCTTCTTTTCACAGCTATTCTATCACAGAAACCCGGTTAATTGTCATTATTTCAAAATATGTCCTTTTGTGTTACTGGAATATATTAAGCATGCAAAAATTACACTGGAGAATAATAAACACCCAACAAATATCACTAGATTTAACTATCTTCCCCATAATTTTTTTCAGACATTTTTAAAGAAATAACATTTTTTTTTCTAATTTTATTTTATTTTTAAAACTTTACATAATTGTATTAGTTTTGCCAAATATCAAAATGAATCCACCACAGGTATACATGTGTTCCCCATCCCGAACCCTCCTCCCTCCTCCCTCCCCATACCATCCCTCTGGGCCTTCCCAGTGCACCAGCCCCAAGCATCCAGCATCGTGCAACATTTACAAAGAGAAACATGCTTCTCTGAATTATTTTTGAAATCTCTCTTTTCTCCAATGTAGTCATGGTACTTTCATATTTCACCATATTTACTGTCTCTCTATTGCCCATAATGTCTCTACACTTTAGCCAGAATAAGTTGTGGTATATATTGGTATTGATTTATATGTTATTAACATGGACTTAAAGATGTAATTTTGCAGTTTTTACAGTCACCCATGATTATGTTTTTGAGATCTATCCTGGTTTTTATAGATAGTTTTAATTTATTAATTGCATTTCTGTTCAGCTTTTCATTGTTTAAGTATACTACAATTTATTTATGCATTCAAATATTGGTTTGTATTGAGATTATCTCTAGTTTATTAGTTTAGCAGAGATGGTTCTGACCATCCTTGTGTAGCTTTTTATTCAAATGTGTAAATAATTTATATAAGGAACAAATACCAAAGTGGAATTTCTAGTCATAAAGCACACACATTTTTAACTTTAGTTGAGGTTTGCAAAGTACTTTCCAAAGTGAGTGTGGCAATTCACACATCCTACAATAGAGTATTAAAGTTCTTTCTCTCTTCTTGTCAATAATTGGTATTGTCAATTTCTCCCAATCTGAAAATTATGAGATCTCATTTTGGTATTCATATTTTCTCTTTATATTCTATATTATTTTGATATTTAATATCATCATTCATCTTAAGCCCTATATAATTATTGTAAATTTTATTTCTGCATTTAGCTGAGATACTTTGGAAGCTTAAAAAAAAAAAAAAAAAAGTGAACTTTCAGCTGGAAGTGGTTGAGCAGGAGAACACAGCCCAAACCTCTGGAGCCCTTCCATAGCCTGGTCTGGCTACTAGGTTAGGTCCCCCAAGATGAGAATGCCTCTTCCTAGGGTACCTGAAGACAGGAGAACTCTGAATCCCATGAACCCATTTTGTGAGCCTAAGGGAGTGGCCATGGTCTTCATTTCACCAGATCTTGACTTTGGAATAAATATATATGTGTATGACAGAACACCAGTCAGGGCCCATCAACCTTTGGGCCATGTATAGATTTGCTGTCTATTTATAGAAGGCTTATACATATTATCTGAAAAAAAAGAAAGAAAAATGGCTCTCAAGTTTAGAAAGAAAATAACTTTTTCCAAATGTCAGTCTCCTCTATGTAAAACTATTAAGAACATATGATACTGAAGAATTGAAATAGTCACACATCTTATAAATGCCCTTTTCTTAAAAAAAATCAGAAAATACATACTTCTAGAAATAACTTTCAGTAATGGAATTGTTAGACCACTTCTAGATGTTTCACCAGGACCTGGAGGACAGATGTTAGAAGAGAAGGAGAAGAAGGTGGTAAGGAGAAATAAAAGTAAGGTTCTTTGGTAGACTTCTTATATTTAAGACATTTTCATATCATATTGTCATTATTCTGTGTGTCCAGCTTTTCTTGTTACTGTATCTATAATGACAATTTTATTTTTTTATTATTTTTATTGGATTAAAATTGTTTTCCAATGTTGTGTTAGTTTCTGCTGTACAATTAAGCGAGTCAGCTATGTATGTGTGCATGTGTTCCATTACTCAGTCGACTCTTTTGGAACACCATGGACTGGAGTGAGTTGCCATTCCTACTCTAGGGAAGCTTCCTGACCCATGGGTCAAACTTGTGTCTCTTGTGTCTCCTGGATTAGCAGGCAGATTCTTTACCACTATGCCACCAACAGGTGGGGCATATATATATATATATATATATATATACACACACATATACATATATATATATACACACCACATACATATATATATATACACCACATATATATATATATATATATATATATATATATATACACACACATCACAGTCGTGTCCAACTCTTTGGGATCCCATGGACTGTAGCCCACCAAGTTCCTTTGTCCATGGATTTCTCAGGCAAAAAAATACTGGAGTGGATAGTCATTCTTTTATCCAAGGGATCTTCTTGATCTAAGGATCAAACCAGGGTCTCATCCTTGCAGGCAGATTCTTTACCATGTGTGCCACCAGGAAGTCCATAAATAAATAAAATATATATATATATACACACACATATATATATATGTATATAAATGTATATATATATACCCCCTCCCTCTTGGGTCTTCCTCCTCCCACTGCCATCCAGTATTTAAAAGTATTTCTAAAGTGACTGATGCATATTGAAAGGAGATGCAGTAATAAAAAAGTAGATGCATTAAAATATACATTTAATAAATATTCGTTTGTTAAAATTCAAATGGACTATTGTCCTTTGGATATGAATTTACTCATCACAGATGAAACAAGAATGGATGTGTTGCACTGTTAGCTTCAGTTCATGCATTCTCTACTGCTCTTATTGATCTGGTCAGCCCTCTGTAAGGGACTCTTTTCCTGTTACTGATTCAGAAGCCAACTTTCACAGTTTTGCTGGGAAGGGAACAGAAGCTGGCATTAACCTGGCAAGCTGCTGCTGCTGCTGCTAAGTTGCTTCAGTCGTGTCTGACTCTGTGCGACCCCATAGACTGCAGCCCACCAGGCTCCCCCATCCCTGGGATTCTCCAGGCAAGAATACTGTGGTGGGTTGCCATTTCCTTCTCCACTGCATGAAAGTGAAAAGTGAAAGTGAAGTCGCTCAGTCGTGTCCGACTCTTAGTGACCCCATGGACTACAGCCTACTAGGCTCCTCCGTCCATCAGGTTTTCCAGGCAAGAGTACTGGAGTGGGGTGCCATTGCCTTCTCCGAAACCGGGCAAGCCAGCTTATGGATTTTTTGACCTGTGTCTAGTGAGTCCATGCTGTAATCTTGTGCCTTACTTTCATACTCCTTGCAGAATTTAGTCTCCATCCATTTACTGTGTGGATGCTGCAGTCATTTTTCCAATTGTCAGAAGCTAAATTGAGCAAAAAATTCTACTGGAGAGTATAGAATTAGTTACTCCCACAATAGTGGCAACTTTATAAAATGTCTAAAAAGAAAAGGCTGGTTTCAGAGTATTGATACAGGTAGATAGAGAATTTCTCTTGTAGCTACAATTACATAGTAAGACAAAGCAAAACAAAACAAAAACAAAAAACACAAATTTTATGTTTATTTGTGGTGGATTTGGGAGAAGTGAGAGAGATTCAAGAGGCAAAAACCATTCCTAAGTATTATAGGTCTTCCCCAACAACCTTGAAAAGTCATGGAAAATAGCAAATTTATACATAGCATCCAAGGAAGAACTTTTAGAGAAATACATCATCCAGTACCTTCTAGAATTAGAAACAGGACATTTTCCTTAAGGTACAGTTCAATTTACTAAAGCAGGACAGGGTAGATGCATTACAATGGCTGCTTCATGAGGAATTTTATTAGTGAAAGGGAGAGTAGAGAATTTCCTACTAGACACAGAGTCCTTAGATCTCTCAGTCAGTCATAGAATGCAGGTTACAACAATAAGCTCTGAAGAATATTTCTGAGAACTTGGAGGGGAGGATATATAAGTAATCTGTTTTCCTGCAGTTTCCACATATGGTTAAATCGATGGAACCATTTACCAAGGTCACAGGTAAGAGGTATTGTATCAATGCCACACATGCAGAGCCCTGTACCAAGGTCATCTCTGGAACTGACTGAGCCCCACCGTAACCATTGCTGAGAGCCCTCCCCCTCACCAACAGGTAAGCTCCATTACTGGTCAGCTCCTTGATGGCATATTAGGCAAAAACACTCACCCCTGTACTCACCCTATAGCTCCTGAACTAATCAACTTATGTGACCCTTCCAGAAGGAATTTCCAGTAGCAATTTTCTTTGTCTTCAGGCTACAAAAATTGGCTACTAACCCACAAAAAGCATCAGCTCTCCCTGGGCTGTCAGGAGGTTGGCCTGCTGTGCTTGCAGCATCCACATTATCTCTGCTCTTTGTTAATGAACTCACTCATTTCTGTGATACTCTGTGTCTGGTAATTCTTTTCAAGACATCACTAGGGTCCATGGAATAATGGAAATTTTTTACTTTACAATCTTTTGGGGTTTTTTTGCTTTTTTTTTCTCTCAGAACCTTAGAACTGTGCTCCAGACTGATTCTTTCCCCTTGCCTTTGCCATGAAATGTTTTGTCAGTTTCTCTGTTTTCTTTAATTCCTTTATGTTTATTCTTGGCATTTGTAGGATTTATTTTGTTAATCTTGAAATTAAAATAAGTCAGTAAAAATATTTCATAGGAACCTCTACTATTGAGTTTGACTTATAGTAATGACTATTTTTCTTCAGAATAAAAAAACGATTCTCCAATTATTGATATCAATATTTATCTCTTTACTTCTTTATCTTTCTTTCTCAAATGTGTAACATTTATTTATTGAATTTATCTCTTTAGTCTATTTACATTAGATACTTTGTATGCATCTCTTTATTCACTGAGTTTAATTTTTTGTTTTCTATTATAAATTTTACACCATTCATTATCACAAATTTATTTTTGAATTTCAATTTGTGTTTTCATAGCAGAGAAATCTCTCCTGACTTCTGAGTCATTATGCTTTGTAGCTGCAAGGACCTTCAGGCCCAAGAAACATTCTTTAAAATAAATAGGAGACTTAAATTTACTTGTTTCTTTTTGTAAGTTCCTTTCATGTCAGGGAATCTTGATCTGATACTTTTGATCGTTCCCATTCTTTTAAATTAACAAGCATTTTCATGAGTCTGATATTTTTATTTTTCATCCAAATTGGTTATGTTCAAAGGGTGCCACATTCCACAAAACTTTATTTGAGATTTGAAAGACATTTTCATATGCACAGATTCTCTACAGCTATACTGTCTGTGTAATATCTTGAAAAATATATTAGTGTATGTTTGATATGAGAAGAAGCATTTGTAAGAACAATTAAAATCTTTAAGGTAAAACATATTCATGTTAACTTGGTTGTGTCAATATAACAATATATTTAAATCAAGCGAAATTAGGATAAGGAAGAGATGAGAAAAGGTAAGCCTATAGACTCAAGAGAAGAGTTATTGTTATTGCTTCGATATTTGCAATTTCCTATTTGTTTTATTTAAGTACTTACTTTATTGTTTTAATCTGTACAAGTAGAAATTTAGGAGAAAAATAAATTTGCAGTACCTAGTTTGTTGTTGTTCTGTCAGCAAGTCATGTCCTACTTTTTGTGACCCAATGGACTGTAGCACACCAGGCTCCTCTGTCCTCCACTGTCTCCCAGAGTTTGCTCAAATTCATGTCCCTTGAGTCACTGAGGCCATCTAACCATCTCATCTTCTGCCAGCCCTTTGTCCTTTTGCCTTCAACTTTCCCAGCATCTGGGACTTTTCCAATGAGTCAGCTTTTCACATCACATGGCCAAATACTGGAGCTTCAGCTTTAGCAACAGTCCTTCCAATGAATAGTCAGGATTGATTTCTTTTAGGATTGACTGGTTTGACCTCCTTGCAGTATAAGGGACTCTCAAGCATCTTCTCCAGAACCACAATTTGAAAGCATCAATTCTTCAGTGATTGGTCTTCTTTATGGTCCAATTCTGACATCCGTCCATGATTACTGGAAAAACCATAGCTTTGACTATACATATCGTTTCTGTTGTTCACAAGTTAAAGGTCCTTAAAACAATTAGACTCCTTAAAATGATATTATGGTATAAAAATATGTCAAAGACATCTCTTGCTTTGCCTTTAGGGGTATTTCTGATAGATGTTTAGAGGATATGGTTTATTATGTTAAAGAAGGATGTGAATTGAAAGACTTTGGAGTGATTTCATTCCCATGTCAGAGGCGCCCATTTTAAGAAGGATGCTGATTGCTAAGAGAGCAACAAAAATGATGATGGTATACTGCCATATATCCAGCTAAGCCAGAGAACATAAAACAGGGGAAAAATAGAGTACTTGTCATCAAATATTTGAAGAGTAATAAATTCATTCTACTCTGCTCCAAATGGCAGAAATAAAAGACTAATATTACAGTGGGGATACTTTGTTTAATAAAAGAAAGACATTTGCAACATTTAGTATTATTGCTGCTGAAGTTGTTGAAGCAGTGGCTCTGTTGAACATGGGGAGGTTTTAGAGTGATGAGTGGGAGATTTCCTGAAAGATACCTAATGGACCATCACCCCTCTGAGCTCCTGGGGTGATTCCACTAAAAATCATGTTTAATTTCACCAGAATTTTAAGGTGAGAGAACATTTGTTCTCTTCCATTCAAATACACCTTTATAATTAAAGGTGTATTTGAATTGTGAAATCTGCAAAGTTAAATTTCATTGCATTTAATTTAGTAAAATTAAAATGCCTAGTGACATCCTGGTTAGAACATTAGCCATATTTAGACTGGTAATTAATGTCTAATTGGACACTAGTACTCAATTTCATGGTAATGAAATAATGGCTAAAAATACCAACTAGTATTTAAAAGATATGTGATATATATCCTGAAGCAATTTTCTTAAATGCCAATTTAATTTGACATTTAAAGACTGAGAGATGTGATTGCTGATGAAAGTTGTACTGTGATCCTATGGCATATGGCTATGCATTCTTACTTGGGGGATACAAAAATATTTTTATTGTACCCTAGGTAACTTAAAAGTAAATGGTTTACTTCTGGGAAGATGCATTTTTAATTAAATATACTTATGTTACATAGAAACTGAGAGAAATAAATGACTTTTTCAAAAACAATTCTGATATTTTACAAAGAGCTTTAAAATAAATATACCCTCCTAAAGTTTAGCACGTTTGAAGTTCTCTCTGTAATATAACTAGGTAAAAGCATGGGGAAATAAACACAATTTATATAATTTTGCACCTTATTTATGCAAAGGTTTTGAAATGGAATTTGATCTCTAATATCAATTATAAAATAATTATATAATGTCAAGCAGACTCATATGCTTTAAATGACAATTGAGAAAAAATACTATCTTCATATAATATTTGATGAATTTACTTAAAATGTATTTTTGAAAACACTACTGTAATGTCCTTCAGAGTTGAGCCAAAGAATAAATATTAGTTAGAATTTTCTGGACAAATAGAACAGAAACAGAAGAGAGAGAGAGAGGCTGATTTATAATAAAGAATTACCTCACATGATTATGAAGGCTGACAAGTTTTTAAGATCTACAGGGTAAGCAGATAAGCTGGAAACACCTGAGCAGCTGATGCTGTTGGTGCTGTTTTGGTCCCAAGATGCAGGAAAGGCCAATGTTTTATTTTCAGTCAGAAGGTGGGGAAAAAATGATGTTCCAGTTTGAAGGCAATCAGGCAGGAATTCTCTCTTACTTGGGGGAGAGTCTGCCTTTTTGTTCTATTCAAGCCTTCAGCTGATTGGATGAGGATCATCTACTTTAGGGAGGGCTGTCTGTTTGAATCAATTCACTTATTTTTAAAGTTAACTTCGTCTAAAAACACTCTCCCAGAAACTCCCATAATAATGCTGTTTTAATATGTGGGCACCCCATGGCTCAAGAACATAAACACCAAAAACTAACTGGTAGTATTTGCAGCCAAAGCTAAAGGGATTCTTGGGAAACACTTGAAATGACTCCAATAGGAATCCAAATATAGTTAATTCCCCAGCATATATTGTGACAAGCATATTTTCTGGAAATTTTTGAAAAATTAGTACTATAAGCCATCACAATCATTTAGAAAACAAATCAGCCAATCAACCAAGCAAAACATACCAAGCAAAGCCCACAGAAGTGGTCTGGTTTTGAATAATGTCTAAAAAAAAAAAAAAAAAAACACAAAACAGAAACAACTTAAGTAAAAAATAAGATCACCATCCCATCATCATCATCATCATCATCATTTCCATGAAGTTCATTGTACTTAGAAACCATATGACATTATTTTGAGCTTCCCCAGTGGCTCAGTGGTAAAGAATCTGCCTGCCAAGTGTTCAGTCTCTGGGTCGGGAAGATCCCTGGAGGAGGAAATGGCCACCCACTCCAGTATTCTTGCCTGGAGAATCCCATGGACAGAGGAGCCTGGCAGGCTAGAGTTCATGGGGTTGCAAAAAGTTGGACATGACCTAGTGACTAAACTACCTCCACCACTGTGGCATTGTTTCCATGATAAAAATCCATATTCATATTAGAGAACTTTTGCTCCCAAAATGCAACCAAATTTTAATATAAATTATGTTTGTGTGACCTAGGATAATTGGGGGCTTGAGATTATAAAGAATACTGCTCTTAGAGAAAGCTTTTGTAGAACTATTTGTACTGATTGTTTAGCATATATTCTCAAAAATAATAATTACAGAAGTTGAAAGGTTATTTTTCAAAAAGCAGACATCATACTCCAATGCTACTATGACTTTATAGATTATTACATTCCTAGTGTGTTTATAAGGTAATAACAGAGGAATAATGTCCGCTAATGTAGACTTTATTTTTCTGGGCTCCAAAATCACTGCAGATGGTGACTGCAGCCATGAAATTAAAAGACGCTTACTCCTTGGAAGAAAAGTTATGACCAACCTAGATAGCATATTCAAAAGCAGAGACATTACTTTGCCAACAAAATCTGTCTAGTCAAGGCTATGGTTTTTCCAGTGGTCATGTATGGATGTGAGAGTTGGACTGTGAAGAAGGCTGAGCACGGAAGACTTGATGCTTTTGAACTGTGGTGTTGGAGAAGACTCTAGAGAGTCCCTTGGACTGCAAGGAGATACAACCAGTCCATTCTGAAGGAGATCAGCCCTGGAATTTCTTTGGAAGGAATGATGCTAAAGCTGAAACTCCAGTACTTTGGCCAGCTCATGCGAACAGTTGACTCATTGGAAAAGACTCTGATGCTGGGAGGGACTGGGGGCAGGAGGAGAAGGGGAGGACAGAGGATGAGATGGCTGGATGGCATCACTGACTCGATGGACGTGAGTCTGGGTGAACTCCGGGAGTTGGTGATGGATAGGGAGGCCTGGCGTGCTGCGATTCATGGGGTCGCAAAGAGTCGGACACGACTGAGCGACTGATCTGATCTGATCTAAATGTTCAACACAGGGGTAAAATATAATGCTATTACTATATCATTTAATTATCACTTAAATATATTTTATTTACTTTTACTGTTGTTTCAAGTATTTATTTTGATGATTCAGCCTTTTTATGTCCTTTGAAGTGTTTTTTGTAGCTCATTGAGTGCTGTGCTGAGCACATAATAGGCATCCAATTAATATTGATAATTTGTTAAGAGTGTGGACATGCATCCATGACATATCTGTATGCATATTATTTTATTTCAAATAGCAATGCACAGCCAATAAATTAGAAGATCAACAGACAGTATCATAAATGGCTATGATTTAGCAAATAGTCAAGTGAACTCTAGAAGACACTTGTTCTGTAAAGCTGAATATATCTGAAATAAAATCAAGGGTGTTGTACCAGAAGAAAATTCTTCAAGCGTAACAGTGAAATTGAATTTAAAACAGAATAACATAGTTAAGTCAAAATTAATCATAAGAATATGGGTAGGCAATATCTGACAGTGAATATCTGAGTGAATTTAGAGTAATTATTAATCAGAATTGCTAGTTAAATCACAGCTGGGGCTAGAAAAAAATGTGGGTTGATTATAGGATATTCTGTTAAGAAGAGTAAATTACCCAATTCAGTTAATTAATTATGGAATCTTGCTGATGCAAAGCTCCTTTTAAAACCTGTATTGTAGGATGCATTTCTACTCATCCTGGAGAAGCTATGCCCAATCCTTGAAAGGAATTATTCATAAGGGGAAAAAGAGCAGGAATATTGATTTTCTTCTGGAGTGATTGTACCCAATTTAGTTCGATCTTTATTTTCAATATGTCAGAAAGGAAACTACGTGACAGTACATCAGTAAAAGAGAAGGGTTTACATGGACAGCTCACTCACCTCTCAGCTCAGGGGGCAGGAAAACGTTGTGCCTACACATGAATGAAGTCAAGTGGAGTTTGACAGCTCTCTAGTAAATGTAATTATGATTACATGATAAATAGGATTGTTAAAGCTCACAAGTTGATTTGGGGGTTTTTTGCTTAAACTATTTTGCTCATCTATCTTCAAAGGCTCCATAGTGTAAAGGAAAGACCATCAAGGTAGAAATCCAGAGACTTAACTCTACACATTGAATTTGTACCACCTGCAATTTCAATTCTTCCTGTGTCTGTTTCTGATATAGACTGGGTGTTTATGTCTTCTTCAAAATAAATAAAGGTAAAAGTTTCACTCCCAATGTTAAGGTTTTATGAAGTGGGTGTCTTTGAGAGTTAACTAGGTCATCAGGATGGAGCCTCATGATTGGGATTCAGTTCAGTTCAGTCACTCAGTCATGTCCTACTCTTTGGGACCCCATAAACTACAGCACTCCAGGCCTCCCTGTCTATCACCAACTCCCGGAGTTCACCTAAACTCATGTCCATTGAGTCAGTGATGCCATCCAGCAATCTCATGCTCTGTCATCCCCTTCTGCTCCTGCCTTCAATCTTTCCCAACATCAGGGTCTTTTCAAATGAGTCAGCTCTTCACAACAGGTGGCCAAAGTATTGGAGTTTCAGCTTCAACATCAGTCCTTCCAATCAATACCCAGGACTGATCTCCTTTTGGATGGACTGGTTGGATGTCCTTGCAGTCCAAGGGACTCTCAAGAGTCTTCTCCAACACCACAGTTCAGAAGCATCAATTCTTCGGTGCTCAGATTTCTTTATAGTCTAATTCTCATATCCATACATGACTTCTGGAAAAACCATAGCTTTGACTAGATGGACCTTTGTCAACAAAGTAATGTTTCGGCTTTTTAATATGCTGTCTA
The DNA here is from genome assembly GCF_027580195.1 of Bos mutus. Taxonomy (NCBI): domain Eukaryota; kingdom Metazoa; phylum Chordata; class Mammalia; order Artiodactyla; family Bovidae; genus Bos; species Bos mutus. The sequence continues at coordinate 49,514,951 of NC_091627.1, read as the reverse complement.
GATTGGTCATAACTTTTCTTCCAAGAAGTAGGCATCTTTTAATTTCATGGCTGCACTCAACTCACCATCTGCAGTGATTTTGGAGTCCAAAAAAATACAGTCAGCCACTATTTCCACTGTTTCCCCATCTATTTCCCATGAAGTGATGGGACCAGATGCCATGATCTTCGTTTTCTGAATGTTGAGCTTTAAGCCAACTTTTTCACTCTCCTTTTGCACTTTCATCAAGAGGCCCTTTAGTTCTTCGATTTCTGCCATAAGGATGGTGTAATCTGTATATCTGAGGTTACTGATATTTCTCCCAGCAATCTTGATTCCAGCTTGTGTTTCCTCCAGCCCAGCGATTCTCATGATGTACTCTGCATATAAGTTAAATAAGCAAGGTTTCAATATACAGCCTTAATGTACTCCTTTTCCTATTTGGAACCAGTCTGTTGTTCCATGTCCAGTTCTAACTGTTGCTTCCTGACCTGCATACAGGTTTCTCAAGAGGCAGGTCAGGTGGTCCGGTATTCCCACCTCTTTCGATATTCCCATCTCTTTCAGAATTTTCCACAGTTTATTGTGATCCACACAGTCAAAGACTGGCATAGTCAATAAAGCAGTAATAGATATATTTCTAGAACTCTGTTGCTTTTTCGATGATCCAGCGGATGTTGGCAGTTTGATCTCTGGTTCCTCTGCCTTTTCTAAAACCAGCTTGGACATCTGGAAGTTCACACTTCACGTATTGCTGAAGCCTGGCTTGGAGAACTTTGAGCGTTACTTTACTAGAGTGTGAGATGAGTGCAATTGTGCGATACTTTCAGCATTCTTTGGCATTGCGTTTCTTTGTGGCAAGAGTGGTGGCTGTGTGGCACAAAAGTGTCCAAGAGGAGCTACCCCACGTCCAAGATGAGGAATGGTGGCCAAGAGGAGTTATCCCACGTCCAAGGTCAGGAGCAGTGGCAGAAAGGAGATACCCCACTTTCAAGGTAAGAAGCATCGGCTGTGTTTTGCTGGAAAAGCCATGAAGAGATACCTCACGTCCAAGGTAAGAGAAACCCAAGTAAGATGGTAGGTGCAGAGAGAGGGCAGATAGACTGAAACCACAGTCACAGACAACTAGCCAATCTGATCACATGAACCACAGCCTTGTCTAACTCAATGAAACTGTGCCATGCCATGTGGGGTCACTGAAGATGGACGGGTCATGGTGGAGAGGTCTGACAGAATGTGATCCACTGGAGAAGGGATTCTTTGCCTTGAGAACCCCATGAACAGTATGAAAAGGCAAAAATATAGGACATTGAAAGATGAACTCCTCAGGTCGGTAGGTGCCCAATATGCTACTGGAGATCAATGGAGAAATAATTCCAGAAAGAATGGAAGGATGGGGCAAAAGCAAAAACAACACCCAGTTGCGGATGTGACTGGTGATAGAAGCAAGGTCCGATACTGTAAAGAGCAATATTGCATCAGTTCAATTCAGTCGCTCAGTCCTGTCCGACTCTTTGCAAACCCATGAATTGCAGCAAGCCAGGCCTCCCTGTCCATCACCAACTCCCTGAGTTCACGCAGACTCACGTCCATCGAGTCAGTGATGCCATCCAGCCATCTCATCCTCTGTCCTCCCCTTCTCCTCCTGCCCCCAATCCCTCCCAGCATCAGAGTCTTTTCCAATGAGTCAACTCTTCGCATGAGCTGGCCAAAGTACTGGAGTTTCAGCTTTAGCATCATTCCTTCCAAAGAAATCCCAGGGCTGATCTCCTTCAGGATGGACTGGTTGGATCTCCTTGCAGTCCAAGGGACTCTCAAGACTCTTCTCCAACATCACACTTCAAAAGCGTCAATTCTTCAGCGCTCATCTTTCTTCACAGTCCAACTCTCACATCCATACATGACCACTGGAAAAACCATAGCCTTGACTAGACGGACCTTTGTTGGCAAAGTAATGTCTCTGCTTTTGAATATGCTATCTAGTTTGGTCATAACTTTTCTTCCAAGGAGTAAGCGTCTTTTAATTTCATGGCTGCAGTCACCATCTGCAGTGATTTTGAAGCCTTAAAAATAACGTCTGACAGTGTTTCCACTATTTCCCCATGTATTTCCCATGAAGTGATGGGACCAGATGCCATGATCTTCGTTTTCTGAATGTTGAGTTTTAAGCCAACTTTTTCACACTCCTCTTTCACTTTCATCAAGAGGCTTTTTAGTTCCTCTTCACTTTCTGCCATAAGGGTGGTGTCATCTGCATATCTGAGGTTATTGATATTTCTCCTGGCAATCTTGATTCCAGTTTGTGCTTCGTCCAGCCCAGCGTTTCTCAAGATGAACTCTGCATATAAGTTAAATAAGCAAGATGACAATATACAGCCTTGGTGTACACCTTTTTCATTTTGGAACCAGTCTGTTGTTCCATGTCCAGTTCTAACTGTTGCTTCCTGACCTGCATATAGGTTTCTCAAGAGGCTGGTCAGTTGGTCTGGTGTTCCCATCTCTTTCAGAATTTTCCAGTTTATTATGATCCACACAGTCAAAGGCTTTGGCATAGTCAATAAAGCAGAAATAGACGTTTTTCTGGAAATCTCTTCCTTTGTCCATGATCCAGAGGATGTTGGCAATTTGATCCCTAATTCCTCTGCCTTTTCTAAAACCAGCTTGAACATCTGGAATTTTGTGGTTCATGTATTGCTGAAGCCTGGCTTGGAGAATTTTGAGCATTACTTTACTAGTGTGTGAGATGAGTGCAATTGTGCAGCAGTTTGAGGATTCTTTGGCATTACCTTTCTTTGGGATTGGAATGAAAACTGACCTTTCCCAGTCCTTTGGCCACTGCTGAGTTTTCCAAATTTGCTGGCATACTGAGTGCAGCACTTTCACAGCATCATCTTTCAGGATTTGAAAGAGCTCATCTGGAATTCCATCACCTCCACTAGCTTTGTTTGTAGTGATGCTTTCTAAGGCCCACTTGACTTCACATTCCAGGATGTCTGGCTCTAGGTCAGTGATCACACCATCATGATCATCTGGGTCATGAAGATCTTTTTTGTATAGTTCTTCTGTATATTCTTGCCACCTCTTCTTAATATCTTCTGCTTCTGTTTGGTTCATACCATTTCTGTCCTTTATCAAGCCCATCTTTGTATGAAATATTCCCTTGGTATCTCTAATTTTCTTAAAGTGATCTCTCGTCTTTCCCATTCTGTAGTTTTCCTCTATTTATTTGCATTGATCGCTGAGTAAGGCTTTCTTATCTCTTCTTCACTATTCTTTGGAACTCTGCATTCAGATGTTTATATCTTTCCTTTTCTCCTTTGCTTTTCACTTCTCTTCTTTTCACAGCTATTTGTAAGGCCTCCCCAGACAGCTATTTTGCTTTTTTGCATTTCTTTTCCATGGGGATGGTCTTGATCCCTGTCTCCTGTACAGTGTCACGAACCTCTGACCATAGTTCATCAGGCACTCTGTCTGTCACATCTAGTCCCTTAAATCTATTTCTCACTTTCACTGTATAATCATAAGGGATTTGATTTAGGTCATATCTGAATGGTCTAGTGGTTTTCGTTACTTTCTTCAATTTAAGTCTGAATTTGGCAATAAGGAGCTCATGATCTGAGCCACAGTCAGCTCCCAGTCTTGTTTTTGCTGACTGTATAGAGCTTCTCCATCTTTGGCTCCAAAGAATATAATCAATATGATTTCAGTGTTGAACATCTGGTGATGTCCATGTGTAGAGTCTTCTCTTGTGTTGTTGGAAGAGGGTATTTGCTATGTCCAGTGTGTTCTTTTGGCAAAACTCTATTAACCTTTACCCTGCTTCATTCTGTATTCCAAGGCCAAATTTGCCTGTTACTCCAGGTGTTTCTTGATTTCTTATTTTTGCATTCCAGTCCCCTATAATGAAAAGGACATCTTTTTTGGGTGTTAGTTCTAAAAGGTCTTGTAAGTCTTCATAGAACTATTCAAAATCAGCTTCTTCAGCGTTCCTGGTTGGGGCATAGACTTGGATTACTGTGATATTGAATGGTTTGCCTTGGAAACAAACAGACATCATTCTGTCGTTTTTGAGACTGCATCCAAGTACTGCATTTCAGACTCTTTTGTTGACCATGATGGCTACTCCATTTCTTTTAAGGGATTCCTTCCCGCAATAGTAGATATAATGCTCATCTGAGTTAAATTCACCCATTCCAGTCCATTTTAGTTCTCTGATTTGTAGAATGTCGATGTTCACTCTTGCCATCTCTTGTTTGACCACTCCCAATTTGCCTTGATTCATGGATCTAACATTCCAGGTTCCTATGCAATATTGCTCTTTACAGTATCCGACCTTGCTTCTATCACGAGTCACATCCACAACTAGGTATTGCTTTTGCTTTGACTCCATCCCTTTATTCTTTCTTAAGTTATTTCTCCACTGATCTCCAGTAGCATATTGGGCACCTACTGACCTGGGGAGTTCCTCTTTCAGTATCCTATCATTTTGCCTTCTCATATTGTTCATGGAGTTCTCAAGGCAAGAATACTGAAGTGGTTTGTCATTCCCTTCTCCAGTGGACCACATTCTGTCAGACCTCTCCACCATGACCCACCCATCTTGAGTGGCCCCACAGGGCTTGGCTTTGTTTCATTGAGTTAGACAAGGCTGTGGTCCATGAGATTAGATTGACTAGTTTTCTGTGATTAAGGTTTCAGTGCATCTGCCTTCTGATGCCCTCTCACAATACCTACCATCTTAACTTGTATTTCTCTTACCTTGTACGTGGAGTATCTCTTCATGGCTGTTCCAGCAAAGAGCAGCTGCTGCTCCTTACCTTGGAGGAGGGGTATCTCCTCACCTCCGCCCCTCCTTACCTTGAATGTGGAGTAGCTCCTCTTGGCCCTCCTGCACTCGGGCAGCCACCACTCCTTGGACGTGGGGTTGCTCCTCTAAGCCACAGCCCCTGACCTCGGGCGTGGGGTAACTCCTCTTGGCCGCTCCTGCGCCGTCGCAGCCTGGCACTTTCGGCCACTGATCCTGACCTTGGACGTTGGGTACCTCCTCTTGGCCACCGTCCCTGACCTCCGACATGGGGTAGCTCCTTTCGGGCACGCTTCTGTGAGATCCGTTGCAGCCGGCATGCTTCATTTGGGTTACAGAACCCAAGTAAAGTTAAGTGATTGCCTAAATGACTCACTTGCCAAAAATGCACAATGACAAAAACATACATTTCAGCAACTTTTTGGGTAATGGGAAAATAGATTTTTTTAAATCAATTTTATTTGATAATATGAATTCTACTGAAAAAAAAGAAGGGGAAGGCTGAAATGGCAATCTCAGAGAACAGGCAGGTAAAGGGGTTCCATGCCCTGATTATTTTTGCTAGGAAGGTTGGGATTCATATTTTTCCTCCTTCCCTCTTCCTTTCTTCCTGCCTTCTTTCTCCTTTTCAAATATTTTTTTCATACTCCTTGAATGTAGAAAAATCTGCATTCAGGGGTAATGACCTAAAGAAATCAATTAAGCTGGTAAACTCAACTTCAACTCCAAGTTGTCTCTGAGTGATACCACCTAGTCAGAATGGAATAAGAATATTATATATATATTTCTGGGGATAAAATGATGAGAAATAAATTTTACATGTTTCTTTTTGTGATTTTCCTTTTACTGTATTACATAAGAAGGTTAGCTATTAATGCTTTGAGAGGAACATCTTCCCACAGGGTAAAGTAACAAAAGGACATTTGTAGCAATATGAGCCTGGGAGCTGAAAAACACTCCAGGTACAGGACTCAGACTAGAAATATATTATACTAAATTCTTCAAAATTTTTCAACTGAAACCATATGAATGGAAAGTTTTCCTTGTCTGAGAAAGGATCAAATCTTATCAGGTAAAGAATATTATTTCCTGAGAAGCAAGAATCTTGTTGTGAATCTACTAAAGTTTGGTCTATAAATACTTACATAGTCTATTTAAGAAACTGGCGTGTTTGTTATACAAAGAAACTGTCTATTCAGAACAATAAAAAGCTTGACATTTTCTTCAAATTTTGACATTTGAGAGTCAAATATATTTAAATGCTTGTATGTATGTATTAAAACTGGTTTTATCATAGATGCTGTAATGTAAATATTTAAGATGACAGTGAAAATTTTGTTTTCCTTTGTATGCTACAATTATTTAAAATCAACTTGATGTTGCTAAACAACTTGAAATTTTTTGTTATGTCTTGGTTTTGTTTTATTTTTCTGTTTCACCAATACCAGTTGATGATTCTTTGCACTATGAAACCAAAAGAAAAAAAAAAGGGAGAGAGAGAACAAACTGTGAACATTAATATTAATGCACGTTTTGTAAATTGGATTTTATGTTATGGTACCAGTTTTGCAATTTAAGACTAACTAGGTTTGGGCTCCAAAATCACTGCAGATGGTTACTGCAGCCATGAAATTAAAAGACACTTACTTCTTGGAAGAAAATTTATGACCAACCTGGATAGCATATTCAAAAGCAGAGACATTACTTTGCCAACAAAGGTTCATCTAGTCAAGGCTATGGTTTTTCCTGTGGTCATGTATGGATGTGAGAGTTGGACTGTGAAGAAGGCTGAGCGCTGAAGAACTGATGCTTTTGAACTGTGCTGTTGGAGAAGACTCTTGAAAGTTCCTTGGACTGCAAGGAGATCCAACCAGTCCATTCTGAAGGAGATCAGCCCTGGGATTTCTTTGGAAGGAATGATGCTCAAGCTGGAACTCCAGTACTTTGGCCAGCTCATGCAAAGAGTTGACTCACTGGAAAAGACTCTGATGCTGGGAGGAATTGGGGGCAGGAGGAGAAGGGGACGACAGAGGATGAGATGGCTAGATGGCACCACTGACTAGATGGACGTGAGTCTGAGTGATCTCCAGGAGTTGGTGATAGACAGGGAGGCCTGGCGTGCTGCAATTCATGGGGTCGCCAAGAGTCGGACACGACTGAGCGACTGAACTGAACTGAGGCATTCCTCATTTTATTTATTTTCACACAAGTAGAAATTTCTCCCAAAATACCACGAAGAGATATATTTATGGGTTGAATTATGTCTACCCCTGGGGGGGGGAAAAAAAAAAAATTGTGATCTTAATCCCAGGTATCTCAGAATGTCATCTTATCTAGAGATAGGGTCTTTATTGGAGAAGGAAATGGCAACCCACTCCAGTGTTCTTGCCTGGAGAATCCCAGGGACAGGGGAGCCTAGTGGGCTGCCGTCTACAGGTTCGCACAGAGTCGGACGCAACTGAAGTGACTTAGTAGCAGCAGGGTCTTTATAGCAGTAATTAACTCAGAATTAGATCAGTATAGTGGGCCTTAATCCTTTATGACTGGTTTCTTATGGAAAGTGTGATTTCGGACACAGAGGCATACAGAGAAGGAAAATAACATGAATACACAGGGGAAACATCATCTATAAGGCAACGAATGCCTAAGGCTACCACAAAGTAAAGAAGAGGCATAGAATAGGTTTTCCCCCCACAGCCCTCAGAAAGAAAAAACACTGCTGACATTTTGATTTTGAGATCCTAGTCTCTAGGACTATGTGACAGACATGTTGTTTAAGCTACCTAGTTTGTGGTGCTCAATTACTATACCCCCAAGAAACTAATAAAAGATATTTGTCCAAAGTCATTGTTGAGATGATATATTTAGGATCTGGATACTATATAGATCATCCTGTGGAATTACTAACCCAGTGTCATTGTTATTGAGAAATTTAGGAGATGATGATTACTTTGAGAGATTAGTATTACATAGAAATTCTCAGCCCTGGAGTAAATATAAAGAGCAATGACTATTTACTCTCTACAGGAATTCTCTCAGTTGAGAAAAAAGTCAAAAATAGAAAAAAAAAAAAACTGAAATGATGGGAAGACAGAAATAAGATTATGTAATAGTGAGATTCTCTATAGAACGAATTCTAAGAAAACGTCATATTTCTGTCCACTAGTTGACAAATCTTGTGTAATTCTCACTGCTTGAATGTGAGCAAGACTTGTAAATATGAATTTTACTTGCTTAATTATGTTACTTTACATGGCAAAAACTGGGAAAGGAGTAGGTCAAGGCTGTATACTGTCACACTGCTTATTTAACTTTTATGTAGAGTACACCACGCAAAATGCCAAGATGGATGAATCACAAGCTGGAATCAAGATTGGTGGCAGAAATATAACAAACTTAAGATACACAGATGATACCACTCTAATGGCAGAAAGTGAAGATGAACTAAAAAGCCTCTTGATGAGGGTAAAAGAGAAGAGTGAAAAAACAGGTTTAAAACTCAACATTCAAAACACAAAGATCATGGCATCTGGTCTCATTACTTCATGGTAAATATATGGGAGGGGAGTGGAAAACAGTGACAGATTTTATTTTCTTGTGCTCCAAAATTACTGTGGATGGTGACTGCAGCCATAAAATTAAAAGATGCTTGCTCCTTGGAAGAAAATCTATGACAAAACTAGTCAGCATGGTAAAAATCAGAGACATCACTTTGAAGACAAAGGTCCACATAGGCAAAGCTATGGTGTTTCAGTAGTCAGGTATAGATGTGAGAGTTGCACATAAAGAAGGCTGAGTGCTGTAGAACTGATGATTTCAAGCTGTGGTGCTGAAGAAGACTCTTGAGAGTCCCTTAGGCTGCAAGGAAATCAAACCAGTCAATCCTAAAGGAAATCAATCCTGAATATTCATTGGAAGGACTGATGCTAAATCGGAAGCTCCAATACTTCAGCCACCTGACTCATTGGGGAAAAAACCCTGATACTGTGAAAGATAGAGGGCAGGAGGGAAAAGGAGTGACAGATGAGATGGTTGGATGGCATCCCCAGCTCAGGTGACATGAGTCTGAGCAAACTCAGGGAGATAGTAAAGGACAGGGAAGCCTAATGTGCTGCAGTCCATGGGGTTGCAAAGAGTCAGACACAATTTAGTGACTGAACAACAACAACATAAAGCAAAAAAGATTTTGGAAATGTAATTTTAATTACATTTGCTTCTATTTGCAGCAAAGAATCTACCTGCAATGCTGGAGACCTAGGTTCAATCCCTGGGTCAGGAAGATCCTCTGAAGAAGGGAATGGCTACTCACTCCAGTATTCTAGGCTGGAAAATTCCATAGACAGAGGATTCTGGTGGGCCACAGTCCATGGGGTTGCAAAGAGTCAGACACAACTGAGAGACTAACAATTTCACTCTTCACTTTTACAGTTGGAAGGTCTTTAAATGTACAACTGGGGGTGGGGGAAAGTCTTTTTCTCTTTTGAGGCAAAGAAAGAAAATCACTCCTCAAAACCCAGCAAATCTGACTGTGAGATCTTTAATACTGTGCAATCTCCTCAGTCTCTCTCTCTCTTTTTTTTTTTTTTTTTGCAGTGGAGCAAGAAATCCAAGTCTAATCCAAGTTACAGAAAACAAGACAGTGATGGCTATAAAGGGAGTGATCTGAAGCAGCAGTCTCTTTTCCCTCCCACATCCAATATATGTGCTTTGCAGAAGACAAAAGTAACAGGTCCACAGAATACAACGGCTAGAATTACAAAAGTTCATTCATTCAAGGGTGGTTGAAGACAGGAAAGACAAGTGAGAGGTTAAATGGCACAGGGAGGAAAAGTCCTGAAATCAGTCCAGGTGTGGGGCTGGCAGATGCTAGAAAAGAGCTGCAGAAAAACTTGTGGTCCTTTCACTTTTCACTGGTGTTTAAAATCCATGCAGGGAGATTCTGCCTTACCTGCACCAGAGACAAAAATCCCCATTCCTCAGAGAGACTGGAATGTGCACAGGGCCCTTGGCACAGTGGGTCCTGCCTTCCCTGGTTGGGGAGGTGAACAAGGTAAAGAACTGCCATGGAATCCTTCCTGTCTCACCCATCTCCACTGGATGGCAGATGACTCCAGGGACCAGCAGCAGGTCCCTGAATTTGCAGGAGATGGGTGAGGTGAGGGGAACTTCTCTGCAGAAGTGGAGCTACTGAGGGCAGACTGCAGGTAGACCATCTTATGGAGGACTCTGTTGCTTAAGAAAACCACCAAGGAGAAGAGGTGCAATTGGAAAAGATATGCTTTTGCAGAGATCTTTGCTTCATTGGTGCTGATAATGAATAAAGGAAAGAGGACAGACAAGAGGCATCCATTGACTGTGTAGGAGGACTTCATCACTGTGAGAAAATCAAGGGCAAACTGAATCCAAAGTAGTAAAGCCCATTTTTTTTATGTTTGACAACCACTGGTGTATTTCAGTTCCTTTATTGAACCAATGATATTCGAAGAAGTGTAGTGAGTAGAGAAGAGATGTATATAGGAGGCCAACCAGCTGACCAGCAAGATGGATGGGAAAGAGACTCACAAACATCCTCTGGAGAAGGAAGAGAGCCCACAGCACAATGTTGAAGAGCGTATCAACTATTATTCGGCTAATGCTAGGGAATGGGTGAGGCTTCCTCTCTGATACCTCAAATGCCAGCTCAATAATGTCCTGAAACAAAATAGGGTTCACAGCTTTGCTAAACACAAACAGGAGGAGCACCCAAACAACAATGAAATTTGATGTGAGGAAGCATTCCAACTGCAAACAAACGTCCCCATTTCGTGATGGCTCACCAGTAATTTGGGCCATTAATGACTAAGCACAGGAACAAACACTCGATAAAACAAGAGGAGACTGAACCAGAACAACGCCACCATTCTACGTACAGCATTGAAAATTTCTACTGACAATACAGGTTCACACTCCTGTTTCCTTACTATACTCTGGACTCTCCTCTGAGCCAGGATCCTAATTGTTCTTTTTCCACTGTTCCTCTCTCTCTTGCTGAATTCAAGCATCTAGCTTTGAGATGGTATTAATAGAAATTCCCCAGATGGAGTCTTTGATTCCCCCTGGAAAGGCCCTGCAGAAAGGTTTTGACACCGTCAGCCATCTCTTCACCATCCAACCTATCAATTATACAAAGGAGATAGAAGTGTCTCCAAATCTTTCATCATGAAGGACTTGGCAGCTTTGCTGCTATGGTTCTACTGGGCCAGACCCTTCTCCAGCCTTGCCCTTGGCCACCAAAGGTCCACTAGGCTCTTCAGCATCATTCTGTACTGGTACTCTGGCTTCCACTCAGGCCACTGTCATCTCCATTCGGCATGCCCAGACCACATGGGGCCCCTACAATTTTTAAAAGAGAAAAATATTAAGCCAACTGTGGAGAAAAAAGGAATTAAAAATAATCAATCCAAAAGAACACAAAAGACAAAATCTGATGCAACTAATAGAAAAACAACTAGCAGTTAGATAAATTTTAATCACGAGCCTCAATGACTCCATTAAGGTATACTGTCTAAACACAGCAATAAAAGGTAAATATTTTCAAAGTGGAAAAAAATCCACCTATATGCTGTTTATAAGAAACCCACTTTAATTATAAAGATATACATGAGTTAAACTGAAATGATGGAAAAATCCAATCTACTTTTTTAAAAAGCTGGAATATTTATATTAATATGGGAATAAACAGATTTTGATACAAAAAGTACTAGGTCCAGAAGATTGTTATTAAAGGATAAAGAAATCAATTTTCAATGAATATATAACAACATTAAAAGTGAAAGCAACTAAGAAAAAATTCCCCAAATTGCAAAACTGAAAGAATGCAAAGCAAAATAGACAAATTCATCATGATATATGCAAATATATATGTTATATATATTACTTATATATATATGTGTGTGTGTGTGTGTGTGTGTTACTTATTAGTGGATATAGGGAGCATTGAAAAGAACCCTCCCCTATGGGCCTCTGTTCTTGGTAAGGATGCAAAGAGTAATCTGAAGTCTTACCCATGGCAAAAACAAGATTATTGAAGAAACAACTGGAAAAACAGCTCAAGGGAGAGATGGACCAAGCCAAGAGAGGCACTGGACCCTGGTTTATAGAAGGAAGAACAAAAGAACACCTCAGCAGAGAGGTGGGACCAAGCCAAGAGAGGCTCTGGCGCCAGAATGATGAGGTATGCAGGTTTTTCAAGACAGGGCTTTTAGATGTTCATCCAGGTAGGCGAGGACTGAGAGTTTTGATTGACAGTCTGTAATGAAGGAGACCCCAGTTTGATTCCTGGGTAGGGAGGACCCTCTGGAGAAGGGATAGGCTACCCATTCCAATAATCTTGGAATTCTCTTGTGGCTCATTTGGTAAATAATCTTCCTGCAATGCGGGAGACCTGGGTTCAATCTCTGTGTTGGGAAGATCTCCAGGAGAAGGGAAAGGCGACCCACTCCTGTGAGTAGAGAATTCCATGGACTATAAGTCCATGGGGTCGCAAAGAGTAGGACATGACTGAGCGACTTTCACTTTTTCTGCAAGTTACATAACCACAGCTCTATTGTACATGTCTTTACCATAATTCAATCTGTTATAATCAGATGTGTGCATATATAGATATTTATGAACCTTTAATTGGCTCCCTGCTGCCTAAGGTCACCTGAGGACACAGCTGTGCATCAAGGGTGCATATGCGGGAGTTGGAGAAGCCCCTGTAGTTATTTGTATCCACTGTGCATCTGGGGCACAAACGTCAGAGTTGGACCCATCTCTATGCTTATTTTGTAGCATATCTCTGAGCTCTTCTGGGCCATGTTGGGGCGTGTCTGGGGTGGGGTTTAGAGATCAGCTTGAATCTTTTTTTAGCTAGGCCACCCCTCCTTACTCATGCCTAACTTCCTGTTTAACATTACCTTTCAGTAATTAGTAGAAAAACAGTAGAACTAGTACATAGAAAATCAGTGCAATTATATATATAGAAGCCCTGAACAACCGTAACGACTTATAAGTTAACATGTACAGAACACTCCACCCACAGCAGCCAAATATGCATTTTAAAATATGTTCACCTGGAACATTCACAAACAGAACATTTTTCTGAGTCATAAAACAAAGCTTAGCAAATTGAAAAAATTAAATTATATGAAGTGTTTTTCTCCAGATTAAAACAGATTAATCTAAATATTGATAACAGATAAATTTATGGAAAATCTCAAATATTAATATTTTAAGTTAAAGCAACACACTTCTAAATACACCATGGTTCAAAAATAAAATCACAAAAAAATTAGAATATATTTTGAGTTGGTTGAAAATGAAGATGCAACATATCTTCATTTGGTAGTCATCATTACTGAAAAGTTATAACATTTCAGGCTTATGTTACAAAGACACACAGGTCTCAATTCATTGATCTAAGGTCCCACATCAAGAAACTGGAAAAAGAGGAGCAAATTAAACTCAAGGCAAGAATAAGGAAGGGAATAGTAAATATAACAGCAGAAACTGAAAACTAAAAGCACAATACAGAATATTAATTAATCAAGCCTGGTTCTTTGAAAATAATTAATGAAATTGATAAACCTCTAACCACATTAACCAAGAAAAAAAAAAGCACAGATCATAAATATTAAAAATAAAATTGAGTCTATCTCTACCACAGAAAGAGTAAACAGAATTAATGAATACTAAAAACAACTCTGTGTGTGTAAATTTGATACTTTTTATAAAATAGAAAATTCTCAAAAGACAGAGTATCATATTTCACATTAAAAATTATACATAAGTAGTATATATTAAAGAAATAAATTCTTATTAATAAATAAAAGTCCTGGATTTGATGGAAAACTCTGCCTAATTTTACAAAATATTTATAAAGGAAACAATACTTATTCTACAAAAACTATGAACTCAGATAAGAAGGGGACAATTTTCAACTGTCCTTAACAAGGTCAGAATTTCTCAGATAATCACACTAAAGACATTACAGGAAAATAAAAATAGACTAATATCTGTCATAAGCACAGATATCTATATTTTAAATTATCAGAATTTCAAAGCAAACAATATCATGACCAAGTGTAGTTTATCTAGGGAATGCAAAGTTCTTTTGTTTATTATTATTTAAATTTAAATATTTCACTAAATTTGGGAACATTTTGCCTGATATTCTTTAAATACAATATTTTATTTGACCTATTGTCTGTCTTCTAAGGAATCAAATCAGCATTGCATGTGTATTCTTTACCAACTGAGCTATCAGGGAAATTTATCTTCTTCTAGGACTTACTATCAATTATACTTTATATATATACAGTATGTATGTATATGTATAATATATGTTACTAACACAATTGACAAATATTCATATTGTCAGTCTTTTCTTACTGCCTCATAAGGATCCCTGAACCTTTTTCCAAATGTTTCAATTGTTTTTGAATCTCTTTTCAGGTAGGATAATTTTTGTTAATCTGTCTTCAAGTTCACTAAGTCTTTACCATTCTACTATAGAGTTTATCCAGAGAATATTTTCACCTCAGATATTGTACGCTAGCTCTAATACTTAACTTTGATTATATGTTATATAATCACTTTACCTGCTGAGATATTCTTTTATTTATTATACTATTCTCAAGTGCATTACTCTAAACCTTTGAGTATATTTGGTGAAAATCTTTAGGATCAACATCATCTTGTGCGCAAGCACCTTTGATCTGGAATTTGTAGCCATGATAAACTCTTCCTTGCACTCTCCTAAAAGCACATTCTTTGACTTCTATAGCTTTATGTTCAGTGATAATGAATTATGCATAAAGGGTATCTCAACAATAACATGTTGTGAACAGGTAGATATTATATATGTGTACTATTTTCAAAGTTTATACTAACTGGAGGTGGAGGCATTATTTTACCTGCTCTCATACAGCTATCAGGCATCATGAGATCAAGAAAGTTCCTAAGATTCTGTGAACAAAATTTTAAAGTTAATCTAGCATGCCTAGAAACCTGTGGCTAATAAAGGGACACTGGTAGTTTTAATACAATCTATATCGGCATTTTCATATAATCCTTCACTCTTCTGAGTAAAACTGATGCCTGTCTGGTTCCCTAAAATTAGTTTCAATGGAAATGCCCTTCTTTCCATTTCTTATTCATAATGTCAGCTACTTTTATACAGCTGCATTTGGAATATATTCATCTTGTCATAAAAAGCAAATCTACCATCGATTGCTGAATGTAAGACAGCAAGGAGGTTTGATGGTATTCATAGAGCATATCACACTTCTTTTGAGATGTCTTTGCCATCAGAAAATAATGTGAATAGTTTGAAAAGGTTCACTGACAAACCTCTAGCGTGCTACTGAAATGTCGTTTATCTCTGCACTCGTATTGATTTTCATAAAGAGCTGAAATTTGAAATATACTTAATATTTGAATTTTGTACTTCTGTAAAAGCTATAAATATGTTACTCAAAAACTTTTAAAATATTAACTGACATTCTGAAAAGGTGTTATCATAAATTGTAAGTATGATTTTGAAAACAATTCAGGAGAATTATATTTAAATATGCTTTTTCTAAGTGTACCATTTTTACAGTGAGAATAATGAATACAAGATGATATGAAATAGTTTCAGTTTTTAACTTACTTAAAAGGCAGTTTTCAGTTCATCAAAATAATACACAAGGGGTAAGTTTATAGAATTGATGTCTTAGATGTATTTGCAAATATGATGATAAATATAAACAAAGTAATCTTTTTAAAAAACCTTGTTTATTTTACTCATCAGGTTAATGACTAAAAGAAGATAATATATAAAAATTTAAATAAAAGTAAAATATTGATAAATTTATGGTTGTAAATATGAAAGTTCTGTAAAATAACGTGGTTTTTCTGTGGATTATCTTTTCCTATGAACGTTCTAAGGTGTGAAGAGCTTGGATTGAAGAGGAAAAATTAAAATTTTATATAACCTCCTGTTCATTCTGCCTCTGTAACTCAGCTTGCTCCTTGCAAAGCCTGGATCACGTAGATGATGCAGTTTCAGAAAGTGGGGACTTACAATACTAGGAACTGGAGCTTATCTCACTCACCCTTGCCCTGCTCTTTGCAATTGCCCAGTCCCTGCAAACCTGCTTAATCATGTCTGCCCCTGTAAAGGTCAGGCAGCCCACTCCCTGTCTTGACTGCTGTTCCTGCACACGTGAAACCCCTTAGTTTAAACCAGACTATTAGCTGCTAGTGTTGCCCACTATAGTCCGTCTATAAAAACTCTGTAACCCGTTTGTTCAGGGTTCAGAGCTTGGAGTGTTAACTCCTTTGGGCCCTCCAGCATAATAAACCTGAGTTCTCCAACTCCTTGAGTGTGGTGCTTGGTTTCTCAATTACTGGTTTCTGCAACAGTATTTTATAGGATTTTTTCCTATATAATATAGCATAAATTTATTTTAATAAAATATCTTTTTAAATATAGTTCAAAATATTAACAGATCTCCTGTTCTGGGTTCCAATCATCTATTGTGCATTTATTGAAACATAAAAAATTGCAAAGCAACATAAAATAATTAAGGTAGATTTGGAAGAAATAAAAATTGTTATTTTGTTTCACAAATCAAAACATATCTCTTCACTTTTTGGAGTTTTTAGAAACATAAGTGTATTATGTCAAATGGGAAAAATTTTAGAGGGATTTTAAAGAGAAGGGTAATATCATGACTATTTTAAAGTTTCTATGCAATTTGACACATTAGAACATTTGTAACAACAAATGGCTAGTAAAAATCCAAGAAAATCATCAAGAAAAATAAGTCCAAAACTTGACTGTGGAAGAAATAAGGCTATTTACTACTATAAAACTCTTAAATTGTTACTTAGAGCTTAGCTAGATTGACTCTTAGACATCTTTCTTCATTGTTACAAGTCTGAAGATTCAGATGACTTTTCTAATTCTTTTATAGATTATTGTTAATTTTATAAGCTTTTCAAGTTTTATTCTCAATTTCTTATATTTTTTGATTCCCAAAGCAGTATGATAAACATAATCTAAAAGACACAAAATCCTTAAACCTTAACCTTCCTGAACTCTGGGTGTCAAAGTGGTGTTTACTATCACTAGAAAACATTTCAGAGCTTTTGTAATCTATTTTAAACCACATGGATATCACCAGATGGTCAATACTGAAATCAGATTGATTGTATTCTTTGCACCCAAAGATGGAGAAACTCTGTACATTCAGCAAAAACAAGACCTGAAGCTGACTGTGGCTCAGATCAGTAGCTCTTTATTGGAAAATTCATGCTTAAAATGAAGCTGGTAGGGAAAACCATTAGGCTGTTCAGGTATGACCTAAATCAAATCCCTTATGATTATACAGAGGAGGTGACAAATAGATTCAAGGGATTAGATCTGGTACAGACCTGAAGAACTATGGACAGATGTTTGTAACATTATCCAGGAGGTGGTGATCAAGACCACCCCAAAGCAAAAGAAATGCAAGAAGGAGAAATGGTTGTCTGAGGAGGCCTTACAAATAGCTGAGAAAAGAAGAGAAGCAAAAGGCAAAGGAGAAATGGAAAGATATACTCAATTGAATGCAGAGTTCCAGAGAATAGCAAGGAGAGCTAAGAAGGCCTTCTTAAGTGAACAGTGTACAGAAATAGAGGAAAACAATAGAATAGTGTATTGCTGATCCTGTTTTTAATGCCAGGTGTTTTGGTGTATCTCACTGTCCACACTATTTGCTGAATCCAGGGTAGGCAAGGTACAAGCTAAGAGGCCGGAAGAAGATGCCAGGAGCCTTAGGAACTGCAGACACATTTATTCTCTCCTGGCTGGCACAACAGCTGGAGCAGCAGATGTAACACAACACAACATACCTACACACAACCTCTTTCCTGGATGACACAGTAGCCATAACAATATTTTCTCCTGGCTGATGAAATAGCTGTAGCAGCATTCACAGTATATTCTCTCCTCTCGTGGCAGACACAGCCATGACACAGCAGTAATTCCCCTCACTTTATGGATGAAGTTCCTATATATGTACAGCACAAAGTAGCTCATGACCAAGCGAGTAACTCGTGACACACATGTGCTATAAATGATCTCAGCTGTTACATGATCATTATTTATAAAACATGTGGCAACAGAGCCTGAACATGCTATCTTGGATAATTTACTCTCTTCCCACAAATAGGAAAGATGAGAGATATATTCGAGAAAATTGGAGATACCAAGGGAACATTGGATGCAGAGATAGGCCCAATAAATGAAAGAAATGGCAAGGACACAACAGAAGAAGAGATTAAGAAAAGGTGGCAAGTGTATACAAAAGAAGTATAAAAAAGTTATTAAAGACCTAGGTAAACATGATGGTATGGTCCCTCACCTGGAGCCAAACATCCTGGAGCATAAATTAAAATGGCCTTAGGAAGTATTGCTATGAATGAGTGGAGGTGATGGAATTCCAGCTGAGCTATTTAAAATCCTAAAAATGATGCCATTTATATGCTGCACTCAATATGCCAGCAAATTTCCAAAACTCAGCAGTGGCCACAGAACTGGAAAAGGTCAATTTTCATTCCAATCACAAAGAAAGGCAATGCCAAATAGTGTTAAAACTACCATAGAGCTGTGCTCACTTCACATGCTAGCAAGGTAATACTGAAAATCCTTCAAGCTAGGCTTCAGCATCACAGGAACTGAGAACTTCCAGAAGAGAAAGCTAAATTTAGAAAAGGCAGAGGAACCATAAATCAAATTTCCAACATCTGCTGGATCACAGAAAAAGCAAGTAAATTCTAGAAAAATGTATACTTCTGCTTCACTGACTATGCCAAAGCTTTGACTGTGTGGATAACAACAAACTGTGGAAATTTTTGAAAGAGAGGGGGAGGTCAGACCACCTTTTCTGTCTTTGGAGAAACTTGTACATAGGACAAGAAGCAGCAGTTAGAATTGGACATGGAACAACTGACTCATTCAAAATTAGAAAAGTAGTATGTCAAGGCTGTATTGTCACCCTGCTTATTTAACTTCTATGCAGAGTACATCATGGGAAATGCCAGACTGGGTGACTCACAAGCTGGAATCAAGATTACTAGGAGAAATACCAAGAACCTCAGATATGCAGATAATACCATTCTAATGGCAGAAAGTGAAGAGGAACTAAAGAGTCTCTTGATGAGAATAAAAGAAGAGAGTTAAAAAAATGGCTCAAACTGAACATTCAAAAACTAGGATCATGGCATCTGGTCCTATCATTTCATGGCAAATAGATGGGGAAAAAGTGGAAACAATAACAGATTTTATTTTCTTGGGCTTCAAAATCACTTCAAATAGTGACTGTGGCTACAAAATTAAAAGACAGTTCCTCCTTGGAAGAAAACCTATGACAAACCTAGGCAGCATAGTAAAAAGTACAAACATCACTTTGCTGACAAACGTACATATAATTAAAGCTATGGTTTTTCCAATAGTCATGTAGGGATGTGAGAATTGGACCATAAAGAAGGCTGAGCACCAAAGAATTGATGCTTTCAAATTGTGCTGCTGAAGAAAACTCTTGAGAGTCTCTTGGATATCTAGGAGAGCAAACTAGTGAATCCTAAATGAAATCAACCCTGAATATTCATTGGAAGGACTACTTCTGAAGCTGAAGCTCCAATAATTTGACCACATACTGCAAAGAGTCAACTCATTGGAAAAGACTCTGATGCTGAGAAAGATTGAGGGCAGGAGGAAAAGGGAGGTGACAGAAGACGAGATGGTTGGATGGTGTCACCTACTCAAGGGATATGAGTTTGAGCAAACTCTGGGAGATATTGAAGGACAGGGAATGGTTGTGTGCTACAGTCAATGAGGTTGCAAAGAGTCAGACATGACTTAGCAACTGAACAACAACGCAATCCATTTTAACTTAGATCATAATAAGGAAGTGACTCTATGAATATCTCTTTTATTAACCCATTTGACTCTGTCTTAGCCATCACCACCATAATATGAGATACCATACACTCCTTATTTATTTAATGAATTGCAATCTAAATGGTCTCCATCTATCTACACAAATATTTTCACAATTTTCGGGTCATCACTTCTTTGACAGAAGGTTATTTGTGAACAACATCTCAATATATGTGTTTTAATTCATTATTTTTAAAAGTATTAGTCAATCAGTCAGTTCAGTTGCTCAGTTGAGTCCGACTCTTTGCAACCCCATGGACTGCAGCACGCCAGGCTTCCCTGTCCATCACCAACTCCCGGAGCTTACTCAAACTCATGGCTATTGGGTCAGTGATGCCATCCAACCATTTACTCTCCTATTGTCCCCTTCTCATGCCTTCAATCTTTCCCAGCATCAGAGGCTTTTCCAATGAGTTAGTTCTTTGCACCAGGTGGCCAAAGTATTGGAGTTTCAGCTTCAGCATTAATTCTTCCAATGAATATTCAGTTTAAAGGGATAAGATTGTCTAAAGAGTTTTTTTTTTTCCTTCTAATATACAGCCTCATACCTTTCTTTGTAGGTTACTGCCACAAAGTGGACTCCACTGTTAGCTGAATATATTTCAGAAATAGTCATGTTGTTTACTTAGTTAAAATTTGTTAACACAATCCTTTCTGAGAATAAATACGTAAGTCCTTAACTATAAAGCCCTGTATTATTTGATCTGGTCCAAACTCTTCAGAATTCTCTTTTATCATTCTCTGTTGCTCAGTGCATTCTATAGTGGCTTGGGTTCACTTTCTTGGCCTGCTCATGTTGTCATCCAGGACAAGGCCTTCATTTATTTTACATGAAGAAATCACATTATTTTGCAGACTGTAGAATGGATTGAGAAGAAGCTTTAGTGGAGACCAGGAGACTATTTAAGGGATGTTATCATAATGGTAGAGAGAAATGCTTCTGCCTTGAGCTGTAGCAGTTGAGGTTAATGTAGAGATGGTAGATTTGGGGAATGTTTAGAAAATGCAGATGTCAGAACTAGGTGGTATGTTGAATATGGGCAATGAAGTGACTGCTGGTTTAGAATGATTTTCTAGTTTGGGGCTTAGGACATTTTACTTAGGGAACCTAGAAGGATAAACAGATTTGGAGGGAAAAATCATGATTAATTTTAGACATCCTGGTTTTAAGACTTAGGGCCATAATCAGTTGTGTGTCAAAAGCAAGTCAAACGCTGGTTTAGATATTTGGGCTTTTTTAAGTAATTAGTAGGTAAAAGACTTTGATGCTGGGAAAGATTGAAGGCAAAAGAAATTGGCATCAGAAGATTAGATGGTTAGATAATATCACCAACTCAATGGACATGAATTTGAGCAAACTCTGGGCCATAGTGGAGGATAGAGGAGCCTGGCTTCACAAAGAGTCAGACAAGACTGAGTGAATATATATATATACATATATATATATATATATACACACACACACACACACATACATATACAATTTTAAATATTTATATACTTATATAAAGTATATAATGAAATACATTATTTAATTTTTTAAATTTTGTTTTGTCCTAGAAACTTGATATGTTAACAGCATAATGAGCCATAGCAAAGTTGTCCTTTATAATATTCCTCACTCTTAAACATAAACTGAAAAAGCAACTTAACAACAACAGGTCGGATATCTTAGAGCAGATTTGCAACATCCTTAGCCTGACTCCCCCTAAAGGTAAAATTTGAAATATATAGATAAAAGAATGTACATCCTTTATTTTGAGCAACCGTCTTTAACATTGTCTGTCTTTCCGGAAGCTTTCCAAGATGTGGGTGGCTGAAATTGCAGAAATGTTCTTTGTCAAAATCTAGAGTACAGCTATGCAAGGCTTCTGATTAACGAAATAGTCATATAACTTTGTGGTAAATAGAAAGCAAGGAGAGGCAGGCTTACTCTTGTACAAATTCAGGAGGCTAATCAGTAAGAAATGACTGACCAATATGATTCAGTGTAGAATTAAATCCCAGCAACATCTGTGGACAGCGTCATCTTTAGAAATAATTATGGATGATTGGGAGCACAAAAATTTACGTCGTAAGATTTACCCATGCTAATTATAGTCTAGAGGTTTTTTTTTTTTTTTTTTAACAGCAGATATTCTCAACTGCTCACCAAGGGTACTCAAATCATGCAATTTCCTACCAAAAGTAAGTAGATACTAGTACTTCATCTAACTAGGCTTATGATTCAAGCTGTTTTAGAGTTGTATCATTTAAGTTGATAACATTTGCTTGTGAATAATGTTAATATTATTATTGTCATCTATTTGGAATTCCTTAGATAGTTAGGCCAGTTACCAAATGAAATCATTTTTGTATGTAATGAAAAAATTATGTCACAAGCTTTGAAAAAATGAGTTTATTCTTAGTGACAGGCTGGCATGCATTCAGTTCGTCCCAAATAAATTTTGAGTAGTAAAAGTAAATATTATACAAAATCTATTTGGGATGAGCTTGGATCTTCCCAACCCAGGGATCAAACAAGATCTCCTGCATTGCAAGCAGATTCATTACCATCTGAGCCACCAGGGGAGCCCAATAAAAGTAAAAATTAAACAAAGAGGGGTTTATGAAACATACAATCTTTAATACCACTTAATATTATTATCTGATTTACCAAGACACTATACTTGTATACGTTACACTCAGGTGATGCTAAAATGCATGTGTTATTAAACCACCATTAACCAGGGTCATAAAAATAATTCGTAGACTTAGACATACCAGTTTTATTTCATGAAGTTATGTGTAAAATTCAATAAAATTTTCAAAAATATTACATTTTTTCTAAAATACATCTTGGTGACAGAGAAAGTAACAGGATTTAATAATGGAATACCCATGCTGAAAGGCTATTAACTCTTCATGGCTTCATAAGCTTCAGCACGTTAAATTATATTTATTGAACAGCCATATGTTTCAAGCATCTGGAAGAGATTCATGACAAGGAATCAATCAAAATCCCATGTAATTTTATTACTGTTTTCAACAAACAGCTCATTTGGACAAGACAATGCATTCATTCATTCATTCATTCTACAAATAGCTATTGAGTTTCTCATTTGTTCCAGTGACTAGGCTGGGTGAAGGTCTGAGGATACAGCAGTTAAAAAATGTGTGCTTTTTTAGCTCTAATAGATCTCTAAAGCTCATGACTTGTTGAGCATTTTTTATGTGGCTGGTATTGTGTTAAATGTTTTGCATAAATTACTTCACAATTCTCTTTTAGTAAATTTTTGATCAGATACTATGAGTGAGTGATAGTCACTCAGTTATGTCCAACTCTTTGTGATCCCATAGATTGTAGCCTGCAAGGCTCTTTTGTCCATGGAATTCTCCAGACAAGAATACTGCAGGGGGTTTCCATTTCCTTCTCCAGGACAGATACTGTGCTCTATGCATAATTTTCTTGGTTGGCCTATGGAGGTGCAGAGAATTTAAATACAATTTGCCCACATTCATATAACCAGCAAGTGTCAGGGCTGGGGTTTACACCTGAGTAGTTAGACTTCAGAGTGTTCACATTTTGTCAGCTGCTGTATATGATTTGAGGGTAAATGAAATAGAGCTTGCAACTTTGAAATATTCTCCTAAAATACTTCTATGGGGAAATAACAATATATTATAGAATTTGAGAAAGAAGATTTAAGGCTGTACCTCTGTATCTGGCAGTTTTAAGCACTGCTACTTTAAGGGTATTGTTAATCATTGGGAGTTTTAATCCCACTTCCTATTAAAATTTTATAGCATCAATAAAGTAATACACTGTGACACTGGGTTCCAAATATATGCCAAATTAATTCTAATTTGATGTTCTCAAGAGGAACTGGGTTCTAATTAGTGTCTCCTTGAGAAACTTCCCTGGTGGCTCAGAGGTTAAAGCTACTGCCTCCAACGCAGGAGACCTGGGTTCCATCCCTGGGTTGGGAAGATCCCCTGGAGAAGGAAATGGCAACCCACTCCAGTATTTTTGCCTGGAGAATCCCATGGACGGAGGAGCCTGGTAGGCTACAGTCCACTGGGTCACAAAGAGTCGGACACGACTGAGTGACTTCACTTTCACTTTGAGAAAACCTATATTAAAAAGGGATCTGCAAAGGAATGGACACTTGGGTAAAAAAAAAAAAAAAAACACTGAAAGAGAAAATTAAAAGCTACCTAAAACAAACTTCTTATTTTGCTTAAGGATGGACCTGAAAGTGATGGATAAATAGTTCAGGCCATTCTGTTTCAGATGTCTGAAAAACTCAAATTTTAATTGAATTACTCTTCAGACCAACTTGAGTCTGATATTTGGATTTTTCTCCTGGGATATATTTCTTTTTTTTTTTTTTTTAATTTGGAGCAGATTTCTGATTGAGATTATGCAATATCAGTCTTCTATGAAGTTCAGATATCAGTAACATAGCTCAAAGCAGTTTTCACCCTGAAGGACCAAATTAAAGATTAAAAGGAATGAAGGGAGAAATGCTCATTAAAATATAAATATTTCATCTTTATTAACTCTTAAAGCAGGTAAGATGGAGTTTTTAGAAAGGTGAATTGTGTTATGTAAAATCTTGATTTTTCTGATGTGATTGTTTTCCCTACCTTTGGTGACTTCTAAAGTTAAAAGAAAACGGTCTACACTGGAAAATTTGTCATTTATGTTCTGAATCTTACCTGAGATGAATCAGTTTGGGATAACTTTTTAATTAGTTTAATGCAGTTAGGATTATCTCATATGGGCAAGCTTCTTCAAGAAAATATCTTTGAACAATTAACTTTGCAGAAACATACTGGAAATGTTTACAGGAAACAATAAAGCACTAATATACATTCCCAGTGCTCTATTCCTTTATCTTCCTCCAATTGCTTATTGTCTCTTTTTATTACTAAAATTCTATTGAAGACATGACAATAACTGTAACAAAAACAAATGCTCTCAACACTAAACTATAAAGCGGAAAATCAACATAATTTGAAACATTGGAATGATGCTCTAATAAAGGCACCAGGTTCAAAAAGAGAAAAACAAAACAAATGCGTGTTTTATCTCAGAAGCTGCCCAGAAATCTGCTCTTGAAACTATCACCATACTGCAAGGATACTGTAAATCACATTTTCCATTTGCAGACTCAAAAACTAGGGTTCTGTAGCTCTAGAAATTGAAACAGTTGTTTATGTGTGAGCCAGGTGGAAGGTTGATGCCCCCTCTTCCTTCTGCTGTCATCTGTTCATTAGATACTCCATTTTCTGAAAGCAATTTGGCAGGGAATGACCAAGGAGGTGCTGAGTTTAAAGTTTTCCTTTTGAGATGTAGCTCTTAGAAATATTAGATTTTACTATAGGAAAAGGGAATGAGAATCCATATCATTTAATGTATAGAGATGCAGTTTTCCAGGTAGTGTAAATATGTTTAGAACACTCTTTTCAAACTTTTTGATCATTCCATTTCTAAAAAGTGACTATCCATCTTTCTTATTGGTGTATTTATTTACAAATTTTATATATATGTCTTAATTGTGATGTTATTTATGTTATAAAGCATGAACAATATGTGACTACAAGAACTAAAGTTTTAAAAATATCTATTATACTGACTAATGGTATAATTGGGTTTTGTTGTTGTTGTTGTAGTTGTTTGTTTATTTAGTTGCTAAGTCCTGTCCAACTCTTTTGCAACCCAATGGACTGTAACCCACCCAGGCTCCTCTGTCCATGAGATTTCCCAGGAGGAATGGATGGCCATTTCCTCCTCCAAGGGATCTTCCTGACCCAGGGATTGAGCCCATGTTTCCTGCACTAGCAGGCAAATTCTTTACCACTGAGCCACCAGGGAAGCCCACTGGCATAATATTCTTCAATAATTTTAGTAAGAGAAATTTGATTACATTTATTTTGTAATTTGAAAATATTGATTGGATGTTTTGTGATGCAATAGCTCCTATGTGTGGTTTTAAGTTAAATTAATTTCTCTATGTGACTTTATTATCTGTCATTACTGAAAATGATAGCCCATAAAGGGCTATAGATCTAAATGAAAATAAGACTTCAGTGGTACTACTGTCAACTACCAATTGGTACTTCCCATCTTCCTCTACAAGAATTAATTCATATGCTGTGGCAGTTACTGATCATCAATACTGCCTGAAAGGAGTTCAGGGTGGAGAGCAGAAATGAAGCACTCTGTGTTCAGGGAGAAACTGGCAGGACAGGACTTCAGATAGATATTTTTAGGAGCTAATTTTCTGAGCCCAGTTCTTATACCTCTTATATCTCATCATATATGCTGCTGCTAAGTCGCTTCAGTCGTGTGCGACTCTGTGCGACCCCATAGACGGCAGCCCACCAGGCTCTCCCGTCCCTGGGATTCTCCAGGCAAGAACACTGGAGTGGATTGCCATTTCCTTCTCCAATGCATGAAAGTGAAAAGTGAAAGTGAAGTCGCTCAGTCATGTCCAACTCCCAGCGACCCCATGGACTGCAGCCTACCAGGCTCCTCTGCCCATGGGATTTTCCAGGCAAGAGTACTGGAATGGGGTGCCATTGCCTTCTCCCTCATCATATATAAAAGCACTAAAATCCTTTATGGTGGCAACTGTTTCTCATGACTAGCAGAAACCTTCTGGAAAAATATGTGCTTGATTGCATGTATTCCTCCTTCATGAAAATCACATATATGCTGACCTTCCCCTCTGCCTCTTCTGAGCAGCCTCTCAGAGCTATCTGAGATACTATCTCCTGGGCTGCCGTACTCATTTTGCCCTAAATAAAGCTGGACTCTCAACTCTAACTTTGTGCTTTTTTTTTAATTAGTTGACACTACTTTATACATTTATTTTATATTCTTTTCTACCTATAATGCAAAATTTTATTTAAAAATTTGTTTGGAAAATTTCTGTGATGATGTGAAAGAAGTTTTTAGTGATATAAATAAATAAACTAAAGAGAGACATGGGATAGATCTCTGTTTCTTCAGCTGCAAAGATCATAATCAATCTGATTTCAGTATTGACCTGCTAGTGATGTCCATGTGTAGAGTACTCACTTGGATTGTTGGAAAAGGGTGTTTGCTATGACTAGCATATTCTCCTGACAAAACAATTAACCTTTTCCCAATTTCATTTTGTACTCCAAGGTCTAACTTGCCTATTATTCTGGGTATCTCTTGAATTCCTACATTTGCATTCCAGTCTTCTATAATGAAAATGACATCTGTTTTTGGTGTTGTAGGTCTTCATAGAATCAGTCAACTTCATCTTTTGCAGAATCAGTAGTTGGGACATAGACTTGGATTACTGTGATGTTGAATGATTTGTCTTGGAAATGAACTGAGATCATTTTTGAGATTGCACTCTAGTACTGTATTATGGACTCTTGTTGACTATGAGGGCTGCTCCAATTCTTCAAAGGGAGCCTTGCCCTTTTGTAGTAGTAGATATATTGGTCAACTGTTTGTAAAGCTTCCTCAGCCAGTCATTTTCCTTTTTGCATTTTTTTTTCTTTGTGAACTAAAATGAACTAAAATTTATTTTTCTTGGTGAATTAAAATGGACAGAAATGGGCCAATTGAATTCAGATGACCATCTTTGGAAAAGATCATAATATTGAGAAAGATTGAAGGCACAAGAAGAGGGAAACTGAGGATAAAATGGTTAGATAGCATGATCTACTCAGTAGACATGAATTTTAGAAAACTCTGGGGGATAGTGGAGGACAGAGATGCCCAGCATGCTGCAGTCCATGGGACCTCAAAGAGTCAGACACGACTTAGTGCTAAGCAACAAGAACAATAATGAGGCTGGGGTAGAACTCATGTCAGGAGTAGCAGTGTCAGTCTGGCCTTTCCCCTCCATTCTCTATTACTTGTAGGATCAATACGCTCTTCAGTCAATATTTACTTTGATACTTGCTGGCAGGGGAGATACCATCATCAAGAAGGTGGTATTCTCTTGATGAGGCTTATCCCTTGCACTACAGAATTGCTAACCTCTGAAATTTTAACAAATGTAGTAAACAGAACTGCATTTCTTCTGTTAGCAGGAGACTGTGTTTGCACTTTCACCTAGTCATGGGGAAAATTTGAAAGCCATCCCTCAATTTTGGAACATGGTCTTAAAAAATAGTTGACACAATATGTAAATTCTTTTGATCATGCATACATTACTCTATGAGTCTCATTATTAAACCCCTTTAGTGGCAAGAGACTTCCATTCAGGACACTTTTTCCTTGCGTTCCTTCCCTAATTGGAGTTCTCCTGATGCTTGTGGTCAGCAGGGTCACAATCCTTGGTCAAATATTAAGGTCTTCATTTTCCAACTTTCTAAACATGAAGTAAATATAAAATTTAAAATTATCTTTAGAAACTTCAGAGGTTCATCCTGCACACCTCCTCTAGTGAGTACACACACTCTATTTCTAGAAAAATAATTTAGAATGTGAGTAGTCCAGGTAGGACAGGTAATCTAAGATGTTGCCTATTTAGCAGTAGAAAGAAGATATTTATATGTGTGTGTGGAAATAATTTAGAATAAGATGGAGATCTAGACTTATTAAATACAACTTCAACAATATTTGTGAAGATTGATAAATATAGCTAGCTCTTAGAGTGCTTACTCTCTGGCAGGCAATCTCTATACATATCTATTAAGCATCATTTACTTAATGCCTCATATTTAAGGTACATGGAATTCATTTGAGCCTCCCATGTGACTTTAGTGCTAATGAATCTGCCTGCCAATGCAGGAGACACAAGAGATGCAGGTTTGATCCCTGAGTCAGGAAGATCCCCCAGGGAAAAGAATGGCTACCCACTCCAGTATTCTTGCCTAGGAAAATCCATGCCCACAGGAGCATGGCAGGCTACAGTCCATAGGATCACAAAGAGTCAGGTACAACTGAGCGACTGAACACACACACACACACACACGTCTAATTCATTTAACTGTCCATACAACTAAGGTGGGGAGGAATACTACAGATGAGACATCATCTCTGGACAGGATATTGAGAAAATGACTTGAATCTGTGGCCTCGGTTCAGAGCTCCTCTGGGTAACATCACATTTGGCTGCCTCTAGAACATTCATGGAGTGATAGAAAGCAATCAGAGTGAACTAGACTAAATTTAAACAGTTTTTTCCCTATTTGAAGAAGTGAAAAAAAAAAACTAATAAAAATATTCTAAAAGACAATAAAAAGTTTAATGGTGACTATGAAAGAGAAGTCAATGACTGGGGAATGGAAGGAGTGAGAATTTAATTCATTTATTACCTTCTGTAGAGTTTGATATGTTAAACTGAATTTTAAGAAAATAAATTTTGGAGAGAAAAAATAAAATTAGCCTCTAATGAAACATTACCTATAAATCCCTTCTTATTTAGCATAGTTTCAGAGGTGCTAAGTAGAAAAATAACCCATTCAAGCAACAAAAGTAACTACGTTTAGGAAAATACTTCTTATTTTTTTATTTATATAGCTTATGTTGAAGCACTAAAACAGGCATGAAAAATTAGAATTGATAGTTTACTGACATAACTAAATAAAAATAATTTATTTTTCTCTAAATAACTATCTTCCCTGTATGTCCATAATAATTACTTATAAATTATGAAGGAAAATTCTCATTCACAATAGCCAAAAAAGTCAAAAGGCAGAACAATTATGAATATATTCAGTAAATTTGTGTAAATATTTGACAAACCAAAGAAAGCCTGACTCAGCTAGAGTCATAAAACAAACTGAAAATATGGAGAACCAGATATGTAGAGCTTCTTTTGTTTTCCTTTCATTTTAAAAAAATATAATTGAGATAGAGTAGTGTATAAGCTTAAGATATATAGCATGATGATTTGACTTATATGCATCATACTATAATTACAAAGTAAGTTTAATTAGCAAAGTTTTGATACTATAGAAATTAGCCTACACATTTAGCACAATTCATTTTTCATTTATCTTCTTGCTATTTTCTGCTTTTCCATTGTTTCTTATTGTGTGTTTTTTTATGTTTATTAACAGAATAAGTATATATTCAATTGTTTATTGTAAACAGTTTTGCCATTTTTATTGAAAGAACAATTGACAGACAAATGGTTTAGAAGGATATTTTTTCACTGGATTATATTTTCCAAGACAACTAAATGTAGGATTATACTTGATTATATAATACATAATGATACTTAGAGTCATTCCAAATTTTTCAGACATTATTTTTCGAAAAAAAAAAAGTGATCTGACAAACTAGCTAAAGAACCCTTGATATTTTATAAATAAAACAATTAGGAAAAGAACACCCACAAGAATTTTAAAAAGCACACAACATACAAAAGTTCCATTATTACTTGAAATATGCTGCTTATTTTATAAACAGATATTAGAAATACAGTTACATTGTCATTTATAATTTACAAAGCATCAAGTTGAATTGATTGGACAGAGCCCCAAACAGGAATAAGTGGTTGATAGAACACGAAATGGTTACAAAATTATATCTGAAAGGAATAAGATTTTCAGGTAAACCAGCATCTGTGTCAAGTGCAGTTTATAACTGAGTACAAGCTGTGTTTAAACATGTATCAAAAGAGACCATGACCACAGAACCTTCAAATTATACTTCCGTTGATCCCAGGCACCATTACTTCACTGTACCTGCCAGAGAAATCTCTGCTGTGTTAGTATCCTTTCAGGTTAAAGGGCTTAGTAACTACTTCTGGTTGTTAACTGGCTTAAATTCTACCATTCTAGGGACCAATAATTAATTCAAAATATGCTCACCCCTCTTCTGTTAAAGGTCTGTGCTCCCTAAGGAACAGTGCTCATCTTAGAAGCTTTCTCAGTAACAGCATTTCAAGTGTGAGCAGGGCAATTATGTTCTGAAACACATTCCTGTTCCTTTATTTATCCTTCACTGCTATGCAAAATCTTCAGGATGGCAGTGGGAAGAAACTCCAAGAATATCTTGATTTTGCAAAATGATAGAATATTCATGTTGCAGAGGGAGTTTGAGGATATAGTTTAAATCCCTCACTTTAAATTAAAAGTCTCTGCAGTGTTTATTTGATATACTTTAGGTAATGGAGGTGATTAGTAACAGATTCCCCATAATGATTGAGTCACCAGATTTTGATTAACATTACTAGTAGTATCCCCAGCAACTAAATTCCCTTTTGACTCCATTGTTAGAGTTATCATTCTTGTAGTTTCTTTTCCCCTTCCCCATGTTATGTGGGGATTTTTTTTTTCCCCCTTAGAATAGCAGATCTTACAGTGTGGTGCCATTTCAGGAGCCCGATGAGGTCAAAACTACTTTCTCAATACTAATAAGATGTTTTTTCTTTTATCAATGTAGAGGGAGTTATCCAGAAGCTGCATAGTGTGAAATATTGAATCATGATCACTGTGGAAGCAGATACAAGAAACCAGAAACCACATATCAAAGAAATTTACAAAAATGAAAACAATGCAATTATTCTTTTAGAAGATATTGACTCTTTATTTTTTTTACTAAAATAGGTTCTTTTTTTTAGCATATGATGATTACAGTGTTATTTTAAAATAAAGTTCTAAGTAGATATTTTAAACATCTGTTTTAATCCTTATGTGGTAAGTATCAATGTATATACATATAAACAAAAGCTCCTTGGAGTTCTGAATAAATTTAAGAATATTAAAGTGTCATCAGTTTACAAAGCTTGAGAATAACTGCCATTGGTGGTTATTTCCTTTTACCTGGGGGAAAAGGGAAGAACATAGGGAAATGTGTCCTAATCATTGAAGAAATATAGTAGCTAATTAACAAAAAAACACTTATTAGTGAAACTTTTTATATCTGTCTTACTCACTACAGTTAAGATCTGTGAGGAGAATCATCTTGTATTATTTTTCACTAGTATATCTCCAGTAGTGCACAGTATTTATTTTCAGCAAATTGTTTCACATATATATTTCTCTATCAAAGTTTTTAATAGTTACTAAATAAAATAATGTATGGAAAATCTCTCATACAGGCCTTAGAGATAATAAAGTTTCAAACAGTGAGGGTAATAATGAAGATATTGTAGTAGTAGTAGTACTATTATTGTTGTTGTTTTTATTTTTCTAATTGAGATGAAATATATTTAACTTAAAGTACACACATCTTAGATGTGCACTTCAAACATGTAAATACCTTTTACATATGTATTTACCCATTTTATCATCACAAAGCTGAAGATATATTGTGTTAAAAAATATATTGTGTTTTTTTGTTTGTGTGAGTTTGTATTGCAATATTTTGCAGCAGTATGGAATTCCAGAAATATTGATATGGTAAAAAAAAATGGCAAAACACACTATATATAACAATATTGACTAAGTATATAATTAGATATTATTTTGGAGAAGGCAATGACAACCCACTCCAGTACTCTTGTCTGGAAAATCCCATGGACGGAGGAGCCTGGTAGGCTGCAATCCATGGGTTTGCTAAGAGTCGGACAAGACTGAGCGACTTCACTTTCACTTTTCACTTTTATGCTTTGGAGAAAGAAATGGCAACCCACTCCAGTATTCTTGTCTGGAGAATCCCAGGGACAGGGGATCTTGGTGGGCTGCCCTCTATGAGGTCGCACAGAGTCGGACACGACTGAAGCGACTTAGCAGCACCAGCAGCAGATATTATTGTAAAACTAACTCATTCGATTCCACAAGACTTTGATTCAAGTGTTAGTTTTATATTAAAAGTTAGCTTATTTCCTGGTCAAACTTTGTAAAATTTTTGATTCTTGCTTTTATGTCACTCTTCCCTGTTTTGTTTTTTTTCAGCATTAAACAACAATGCATTTTACAATTGGTTTATCTGTCTTGCTTGTTGTGTGTGTATTGCCCACCTGAATGCAAATTGGATGAGGGCAGAGTGGTTTACTCATAGGCTTATGCTCAGTAATTAGAAAATGATGCAGTCCAATAATTGTCTATTATGTATTTGTTAATTGTTGAAAGGATGATAGGTTTTTAAAACATGTTTAATGCAAATGGAAAATTATGACCACATCCTAATTATTCAAGTATGAGCACTGATGAAATGTAAAGAAAATAAAAACAAAACTTACTTGGATGGTTTTTTTTTTTTCGTATTTTTTTTGTTTTGGATTGTCTAACATAATTTATTTAGTAACTGAAATTAGAGAAATTCAGTAATGAAAACATAAGAGGGAAAGCACACAACGTGATTTGTCTCAGTTGCTGTATGACCTTCGAACGACCAGTGACTAAAAGCCAATTTAATAATTAATTCATAATGATTTGTCAGATTGCAGCAATATGGTAATACTTTAATCTCTCCATGCTTCAAATGCCAATATATTTCAAGTGACCTTTTGGATTTTCTTTTTGTATCTAAAAGCAAATATCTAATGACAAGAATGTCTCAACTTATACCCAGTACAGATCAAATTGTTGCTGAATCCTCTTACAGTCTTTGAAAAAGCACAGAATTCGCTATGTCATGAATTTCAATAAATGAGTAGAGGACAAACTGATAAATAAATGAAATATAACTGCCCCAAAATGATGAATGATAACTCACATGAGACTTTGGTATACTTTGGGAATCTATTCAATAATAGGAAATGAGAATCATGGTGAACAAAAGCACATGTGGTTTATCCTAAGGAATAAATGCTATTATACAACTTCATGTACTCATTTACCTGTGAGGGTGCAGACCTGCTTATCCTATAGAGGGTGCAGACACCCTTATCCTAT
Source organism: Bos mutus (assembly GCF_027580195.1). Taxonomy (NCBI): domain Eukaryota; kingdom Metazoa; phylum Chordata; class Mammalia; order Artiodactyla; family Bovidae; genus Bos; species Bos mutus. Next base: position 49,481,412 of record NC_091627.1, on the reverse strand, counting down.
CGTATTTTTAAGAGGGAAGAATCAGATAAACTGTCCTCGTATCCTCTTATACAGTGGAAGTGACAAATAGATCCAAGGGATAAGATCTGAGTGCCTGAAGAACTAGGAATGGAGGTTTGTGACACTGCACTGGAGGCAGTGATCAAGACCATCCCCAAGAAAAAGAAATGCAAAAAGTTTATCTGATGAGGCCTTAAAAAATAGCTGTGAGAAGAAGAGAAGCTAAAGGCAAAGGAGAAAAGAAAAGATATACCCATTTGAATGCAGAGTTCCAAGGAATAGCAAGGAAAGATAAGAAAGCCTTCCTCAGTGATCAAAGCAAAGAAATAGAGGAAAACAATAAATTGGGGAAGACTAGAGATACCAAGGGAAACTTTCATGCAAAGATGAACTTTGGGCTCCAAAATCACTGCAGATGGTGATTGCAGCCATGAAATTAAAAGACACTTGCTCCTTGGAAGAAAAGTTTATGACCAACCTATACAGGACAGTATATTAAAAAGCAGAGAGATTACTTTGCCAACAAAGGTCTGTCTAGTCAAAGCTATGGTTTTTCCAGTAGTCATGTATGGATGTGAGAGTTGGACTGTGAAGAAAGCAGAGTGCTGAAGAATTGATGTTTTTGAACTGTGGTGTTGGAGAAGACTCTTGAGAGTTCCTTGGACTGCAAGGAGATCCAACCAGTCTTTCCTAAAGGAAATCAGTCCTGAAAATTCATTGGAAGAACTGATGCTGAAGCTGAAACTCCAATACTTTGGCCACCTGATGCAAAGAACCGACTCATTGGAAAAGACCCTGGTGCTGAGAAAGATTGAAGGCTGGAGGAAAAGGGGATGACAGAGGATGAGATGATTGGATGGCATCGCAGAAATGACAGATATGAGTTTGAGTAGGCTCCAGGAGTTGGTGATGGACAGAGAATCCCAGTGTCCTGTAGTCCATCGGGTTGCAAAGAGTTGGACATGACTGACTGACTGAATTGATGACTGATCCTATAGTATCCCACCTCCCCCAAGGAAAGATAGAAACCTCTAATTTGATGTGAAATCTTCAAATTTTTAATATTGGACATTTACTTTAAAAGTAAAACCTTGCTTAGAGCTTCCTTTGTTGTGCAGAAGCTTTTAATTTTAATTAGGTCCCATTTGTTTATTTTTGCTATTATTTCCAACATTCTGGGAGGTGGGTCATAGAGGATCCTGCTGTGATGTATGTCGGAGAGTGTTTTGCCTATGTTCTCCTCTAGGATTTTTATAGTTTCTGGTCTTACATTTAGATCTTTAATCCATTTTGAGTTTATTTTTGTGTATGGTGTTAGAAAGTGTTCTAGTTTCATTCTTTTACAAGTGGTTGACCAGTTTTCCCAGCACCACTCTTTAAGGAGATTGTCTTTTCTCCATTGTGTATTCTTGCCTCCTTTGTCAAAGATAAGGTGTCCATAGGTGCTTGGTTTATCTCTGGGCTTTCTATTTAGTTCCATTGATCTACATTTCCATCTTTGTGCCAGTATCATACTGTCTTGATGACTGTGGCTTTGTAGTAGAGCTTGAAGTCAGACAGGTTGGTTCCTCCAGTTCCATTCTTCTTTCTCAAGACAACCTTCAGAATGGGAAAAATAATAGCAAATGAAGCAACTGACAAACAACTAATCTCAAAAATATACAAGCAACTCCTGCAGCTCAGTCCCTGAAAAATAAACGACCCAATCAAAAAATGGGCCAAAGAACTAAACAGACATTTCTCCAAAGAAGACATACAGATGGCTAACAAACACATGAAAAAATGCTCAACATCACTCATTAACAGAGAAATGCAAATCAAAACCACAATGAGGTACCTTTTCACACCAGTCAGAATGGCTGCTATCGAAAAGTCTACAAGCAATAAATGCTGGAGATGGTGTGGAGAAAAGGGAATCCTCTTACACTGTTGATGGGAATGCAAACTAGTACAGCCACTATGGAGAACAGCGTGGAGATTCCTTCAAAAACTGGAAATAGAACTGCCATTAGTTCAGTTCAGTTCAGTTCAGTCGCTCAGTCGTGTCTGACTCTTTGTGACCCCATGAATAGCAGCACGCCAGGCCTCCCTGTCTATCACCAACTCCCGGAGTTCACTCAAACTCATGTCCATCGAGTCGGTGATGCCATCCAGCCATCTCATCCTCTGTCATCCCCTTCTCCTCCGCCCCAATTCCTCCCAGCATCAGAGTCTTTTCCAATGAGTCAACTCTTTACACGAGGTGGCCAAAACATTGGAGTTTCAACTTTAGCATCATTCCTTCCAAAGAACACCCAGGACTATCTCCTTTAGAGTGGACTGGTTGGATCTCTTTGCAGTCCAAGGGACTCTTAAGAGTCTTCTCCAACACCACAGTTCAAAAGCATCAATTCTTTGGCACTCAGTTTTCTTCACAGTACAACTCTCACAATGATACATGACCACTGGAAAAACCATAGCCTTGACTAGATGGACCTTTGTTGGCAAAATAATGTCTCTGATTTTGAGTATGCTATCTAGGTTGGTCATAACTTTCCTTCCAAGGTGTAAGTGTCTTTTAACTTCATGGCTGCAATCACCACCTGCAGTGATTTTGGAGCCCAAAAAATAAAGTCTGACACTGTTTCCACTGTTTCCCCATCTATTTCCCATGGAGTGATGGGACCAGATGCCATGATCTTACTTTTCTGAATGTTGAGCTTTAAGCCAACTTTTTCACTCTCCACTTTCACTTTTATCAAGAGGCTTTTGAGTTCCTCTTCACTTTCTGCCATAGGGTTGCTGTCATCTGCATATCTGAGATTATTGATATTTCTCCTGGAAATCTTGATTCCAGCTTGTGTTTCTTCCAGCCCAGTGTTTCTCATGATATACACTGCATATAAGTTACATAAGCAGGGTGACAACATACAGCCTTGACATACTCGTTTTCCTATTTGGAACCAGTCTGTTGTTCCATGTCCAGTTCTAACTGTTGCTTCCTGATCTGCATATAGGTTTCTCAAGAGGCAGGTCAGTTGGTCTGGTATTCCCATCTCTTTCAGAATTCTCCACAGTTTATTGTGATCCACACAGTCAAAGGCTTTGGCATAGTCAATAAAGCAGAAATAGATGTTTTTCTGGAACTCTTTTGCTTTTTCGATGATCCAGTGGATGTTGGCAATTTGCTCTCTGGTTCCTCTGCCTTTTCTAAAGCCAGCTTGAACATCTGGAAGTTCATGGTTCACATAATGCTGAAGCCTGGCTTGGAAAATTTTGAGCATTACTTTACTAGCATGTGAGATGAGTGCAATTGTGCGGTAGTTTGAGCATTTTTTTGCATTGTCTTTCTTTGGGATTGGAATGAAAACTGACCTTTACTAGTCCTGTGGCCACTGCTGAGTTTTCCAAATGTGCTGGCATATTGAGTGCAGCACTTTCATAGCATCATCTTTCAGGATTTGAAATAGCTCAACTGGAATTCCATTCCCTCCACCAGCTTTGTTCATAGTGACACTTTCTAAGGCCTGCTTGACTTCACATTCCAAGATGTCTGGCTCTAGGTGAGTGATCACACCATAGGTATTATCTTGGTCATGAAGATCTTTTTTCTAAAGTTCTTCTGTGTATTCTTGCCACCTCTTCTTAATATGTTCTGCTTCTGTTAGGTACATACCATTTCTGACCTTTATCGAGCCCATCTTTGCATGAAATGTTCCCTTGGTATCTCTAATTTTCTTGAAAAGATCTCTAGTCTTTTGCATTCTTTTGTTTTCATCTATTTTTTTGCACTGATCGCTGAGGAAGGCTTTCTTATCTCTTGCTTTTCTTTGAAACTCTGCATTCAGATGCTTATATCATTCCTTTTCTCCTTTGCTTTTCGCTTCTCTTCTTTTATGACCCAGCAATCCCACTGCTGGGCATGCACACCAAGGAAATCAGAATTGAAAGAGACACATATACCCCAATGTTCATCGCAGCACTGTATATAATAGGCAGGACATGAAAGCAACCTAGATGTCCATCAGCAGATGAGTGGATAAGAAAGCTCTGGTACATATACACAATGGAGTATTACTCAGCCATTAAAAAGAATACATTTGGAGGTTTGGTTAGGTGGCAGCGCAGCGTCGGCGGGGAGCGCGGGCTGCGGAGAGGCGGGCCGGGCAGAGTGGGGTGAGCGGGAGCGCAGGCCGGGTAAGCGGTGGTGGCGGCGACCCGGGCCTCGCGGCTCAGCCCCGCAACGGAGCAGACCTGCGCAGCGCGCGCCTCTCACCGAGCCTGACCGCTGAGCCCACCCTGAAAAAAAAAAAAAAAGAATACATTTGAATCAGTTCTAATGAGGTGGATGAAACTGAAGCCTATTACACAGAGTGAAGTAAGCCAGAAAGAAAAGCACCAATCAGTATACTGTTGGAGATATCTCTCCAGGACTTGGAAATAGCAAACCTGAAAGAACAACACTTGGACAGTCTCTGCAAGGACTGACAAGTTTATTTCTGCAGTCAAGCCTTTTTATAGGAGCAAGGAACAAAGAGCTTAGCACATACAGCCAGCAGAACACATACAAGGCTAGGATATAATCGGTAGAGATTATATAGAGAATGCACAGAGATTTGAGTTTTTTGAGGTTTTATCTTAGACTCTTGGACTCTTCCATAACATGTCCTAGGTAATTAAAGGGTGCTTTCAATTGAATTTTATCTGGCGCAACAAATAGGCCATGATTTTGAAGAGTGGTGGTGACTTCATCATATAACTATTATAAACAAAGTTCAGATTCCATGGAAAGGAGTATGTCATCCATATAATGAATTATGAAGGCAGTAGGATATTTATCTCTACTGGATTGTAATAAAACAGATATGAGATATGGGCAAATGGTAGGAGAGTTCATCATCCCCTGAGGTAAAATCTTCCATTGAAATCTTTTAACAGGAGCCATGTGATTTATAGAGGGAACTGAAAAAGCAAAACGTTTTCTATCTTTAGGATGCAAATGTATAGTAAAAAAGCATCTTGTAAATCAATAATAATTACAGGCCATCCTTTTCGCACCATGGAAGGGGAGGGCAATCCAGGTTGTAAGGGCCCCATAGAAATCATAGTATTATTAACATTTCTTAAATCTATCAACATTTGCCATTTTCCTGATTTCTTTTTTATTACAAAAATGGGAGAATTCCATGGGGAAAATGAAGGCTCTATATGATTTTTATGTAATTGCTCATTTACTAATTGTGTGAGAGCTGCAAACTTTTCTTTAGTCAGGGGCCATTGAGGTGTCCATACTGGGGCATCAGATTCCCAATCGAGAGGCAGCGGTGTTAACTCAATGGCCCCCATCAAAAAGGCTCATTTAGAGAGACTGTGGCTTTTGTTTGTTCAAGAAAATCCCTTCCCCACAAATTAATAGGGATACTGGTAATATATGGTTTGACGTAAACTACAATTTGATCAGGACCATAAGTTTGTAAATAGGATGCACTGATGAAAGTTCATGTAGCATCAGCCTCTCCTACCCCTAACAGTCTGAAAGGAGCCACAGTCTTACCCCATTCAAGGGACCATTCTTCAGTTCTAATAATGGAAATGTCGGCTCCTGTATCCAACATACCTGTGAAATTTTTTTCCCGTATCTTTAGAGTAAGCATAGGCTTTTGATGTTCCTTTAATAAGGTAGATAGTACGGCGGTAAGGTTGATGCTACCAAAACCTCCCTGCCTAATTTTATCAGATGCCCTCATTGGTTTGACATATGGCAAAAGTAATAATTGTACAAAGCGTTCCCCTTTTTGTAGATATACATTTCTTAATTCTACCACATTCACCATGACATGTATCTCTCCTTCATAATCTTCATCCACAACTCCAGTCAATACTACTAAACCTTTCATTGTACAGCTGCTACGTCCCCAAATTAGTCCAACTGTTCCAGGTGGGATCGGACCATAATATCCAGTGGGGATTTTATGAGGATTGTATAATTCTATTAATTCCATATCATAAGGACTAGGTATATCAATGCAAGCACTGTTAGATGTAGCTGCTTGCAGTGTCATAATGTTGGGTCCTCCTTTTGTAGTGGGGCTAGAGGATAGCCCCTTTATCAGTTTCCCTGTTGTTTTTGTTGTTCCTCTGGTGTGAATGCATTTCCATCCTTATCAAATTTGGAACGACACTCATTCAACCAATGGAATCCCCTTTTACATTTTGGGCAAACTCCCGGGGCCCTTTCTTTATTAGAAGTAAGATTATTTTTGGCTGTTTGCACTGGCATTTGGCATTGTTTTTTCATATGGCCGGCCTTCCCGCAGTTAAAGCATTTAGCACTGGCAGCCTTTTGCACATTGCAAGTTTCTAGTGCCACTAATTTTGCTCTATGGGACATAGATCCGATATCTCTACAAGCTTTCAAATATTCCATAAGAGAACCGGTTTCTCTAATTGGTCTAAACATGGATCGACATTCCTCATTAGCATTTTCAAAGGCAAGTTGTTTGAAAATAATATTTTGTAAGGTTTCATCTCTGATAGATTTTTCGATGGCATCCTTTAATTTTCCTATAAATTGGGCATATTCCTCCTCATGTCCCTGGGTATTCTTGACAAATGAACCATCAGAATTAACATTATCAACCTTTGCCCATGCTCTGCAAGAAATTTCTCTAATGAAATGCAACATCTGAGGGGTAATATTATCTAATTGCGCAGTCATATCAGCCGTGGCTCCCGTTCCAGTGAGTATATCATAGGTTAAATTGGCAGGGTTACCATGAGATTGCTGGTCATCATCATTTGTCGGGCCTCATCTTTAACCCACATTTGCCACTGAAGTAATTGTTGAGGATTTAGAACCATCTTTGCTACTTGAAAAAATCATATGACATCCAATGATCAGCCTATCCTCTGAGGAATTCTACACAGTAAGGAGAAGTAGGTCCATACAGAGTGCATGCTTTCTTAAAGCTGGACAACATACCAAAATCTAGACCAGCCCAAGCATTCTGGCCTTGGGCAGGCTGATCAAACTGTATTGGGAAAGTGAAAGCGCAAGCAGGCATCTCCCGAGAAGGAGTGAAATGGTTAGTATGAGCAAAGTTAGCAAATGCTGTTACAGACGGAGCAGAAGGAAAAACCTCAGGTTTGGGCTGTCTGTTGAAAAATGACCTTTGCTCTAAGTGGCTTCAGTTTTGACACATCCTGTATACACATGTCTCCAAGCTGTTTTTCCCGGGATTGTGTCTGATTAAGCATAACATTCTTATATTTCAAAGCACCTTGCATATCTTGTTCCTTAAGCTCATATTCATGTAAAGACTGAACAGTTTCTACTTCCAAATCAACATTATGCCCTTCAATTTGTTCTATGACAGCCTGTATGAGTGACCATGTAACCCACCATTGATGGGGAATACGGACTCCTTGCCGATATGCTCGCAAAACATTATTCTTAACCCTTTTCCATATGTCTAGATCAAGCATCCCCTTCTCTGGTAACCACGGATTATGTTCCAGTAAAATATGATAGCAGTCATTCAACTGATCTCTTGAAACATTAACACCAGTTTGTTTCAGAAAGTGATGCATTATAGAAATGAAAGGAATCTTGCTGCTATGTTCTCCCATCCTGCTTACCTCTTTCTGCAGGGCTCGCCGCTTTGTTCAGTCTTCCTTCAAGTCCCTGTTCAGGCGCCACTTGTTGGAGATGTGTCTCGGAACTTGGAAAGGGCAAACGGGAAAGAACAACACTTGGACAGTCTCTGCAAGGACTGACAAGTTTATTTCTGCAGTCAAGCCTTTTTATAGGAGCAAGGAACAAAGAGCTTAGCACATACAGCAAGCAGAACACGTACAAGGCTAGGATATAATCAGTAAAAGATACTTCAAGGAACAGCGCATTCTTAATGACCCAGGTATTTATCCATGACCCATTTTCTCAAGCAACGTCTTTAATGTTTAATTGTTAAATCTAGGCGCCTAGCATAGGCAAAGGCAGGAAATGTTCTTCAGCTATCAGTACACAAATGCCTGGGTACTTCTGGCCCTTCGTCATTTTCCCACTGACTTTCTCCTTCAAGGCTATTTAGCACTGTGCCTCCCAACATATACTATCACATATATATGGAATTTAGAAAGATGGTAATGATAACCCTGTATGCGAAATAGCAAAAGAGACACAGATGTATAGAACAGTCTTTTGGACTCTGTGGGAAAGGGTGAGGGTGGGATGAGTTGGGAGAATGGCACTGAAACATGTATAATATCATATATGAAATGAATTGCCAGTCCAGGTTTGATGCATGATACTGGATGCTCGGGGCTGGTGCATTAGGATGACCCAGAGGGATGGTATGGGGAGGGAGGTAGGAGGGGGACTCAGGATGGAGAACACGTGTACACCCGTGGCAGATTCATGTTGCTGTATGGCAAAACCAATACAATATTGTAAAGTTAAAAAAAAAAAAAAAAAGTAAAGCCACGTGTAGATCAACAGTATGTGCAAGGAATAGTATGGTCATGCCTACTGAGTTTTGAATTCTCATTCTATTTCTCACTGTTCACTCCAACTCTATGTATATATTAAAAGTCCATTCAGGTAAACAGAGGTTCAAAACTTAGAACACCCCATTCTACACAGTAGTTTTAAGTTATTGAATAATATATTCATTGATTTAAACTATAATTTCAGTGGAAGCTTCCTTTTTGTTTTTGTTTTACTTTTTCTATTTAATTGCTCTTCACTTGGAAGGCATTCCTATAATGTTCATTTTCACTGCCTCCAATGTCTTTGTCAAGTAGTAATTGATATATTTGCTTTTGAAAGAATACTTTTTTAATGAACAAAATGACTGTCATATTTTTTTCTGATGTCCAACTTTTATGTTAGGTTTTAAAAATTAAAGTATAGTCACAATTTTGAATCAATTTAATCCCATTTTCCTGTGCCAGTCCCTAGAGTATATCAAGGAAAAAGTAATTATGTACCTTATGAATACATTTAAATTATACTTGAAAAAACACATTGCCATCAGTGTATCTGATTCTTTCTCTCTTAATAACAGAGCCAATTTCCCAGCATCTTAATCATTTTCACTGCTTCTTCCTGGATAGTCTCCAAATTAACTGCATCCTTGAACTTGTAGAACTTGTGGAGGAGCATAATCCACAGAGATAATTAAAGCAAGAATTAAGTACAGCTAAGTTCTCTTTTGACAGTGATGGTGAAAGTTCATATTTCATAAAAATGATGTAAAATGCAGTAATTTTTCACTATCCCATACTTGCCCTCCACCTTTAGAGTTATTACCTATTTAAAATAACTTGATAGTTTGGAATAGCAGAAGGTCAGGTTCATGAAACGAAAATGGTGAGGAAAGAGAAATGATTAAGGAAGGATGCATTGGGTGACATATTTGTCTCTAATAATCAAAAGACCCCCATGAAACATAGGGAATCAGCACCATTCATGTGTTGATGCATTCATCCTTGCTTCAAAATCTTTTACGTGAGATTACTCAGACATTTACTATACATTCAGTGATGAGATCTTATTGTTTCTCAAAGCACTCCTTCCCTTTTAAATTAAATAGAGGTATCAGAAAATTGTTCCTTAATGTATGCTCTAATCTTTCTTCTTGCAAACTATACCCAAAAAGGAGCAGAGTTAGTATTTGAACCTAGGGCTTTACTCTAGAACCTACTATTCTTACCACCAAGGATTGCTGTATTATATGAAAATACCACTGCTCCTTAGATATTGTCTTTACATTCCACAGCAGACATGCCAGAAATTAAAAAGTTCGCAGAATCCTTTGGAGAGATTTTTTCATTCTTGAGCTTTATGTAAATATTGGGGAATTCCAATTCTGGTCTCATTTTGAAAGCATGTGGAATCAAGTGTACACAAGAGCCAGAGAACTAATGGAGAAGGCATAGGCTAGTAATCTGGGACAACTTATAGGCATACTGAACATACTTAATTAAAATGGGGAGCTTTTTAAAAAAATAATCCTGAGATTAATTAATTGGATGTTTAATGAAGCTCAGCTGGTGGAGAATCTGCCTGTAATGCAGGAGACTGGGGTTCAGTCCCTGGGTTGGGAAGATCCTCTGGAGAAGGGAAAGTCTACCCAATCCAATATTCTTTGGTTTCCCTTGTGGCTCAGCTGGTAAAGAATCTGCCTGCAATGCAGGAGACATGGGTTTGATCCCTGGCATGGGAAGATCCTTTAGAGAGGGAAAAGGCTACCCACTCCAGTATTCTGGCCTAGAGAATTCCATGGATTGTATAGTCCATGGGGTCCCAAAGAGTAGGACATGACTAGGCAACTTTCACTGTCACTTTAATGAACTCAAATCAAAAATTCTGAGACTATAAATTGTTTATTAATTTTGTTCCTTCTTGTCAAAATCATTTGGTAAGGCAGGAGGCAAAAAATGGGTGTACAGTTCAAAGCATAATATTTAATTTCCTTAAATTTATTACTATATTACATGCTATAGGAAAAAAAAAGCTATTACCAAAAAAACTGATTATTACACTAAATGCTATAGAAACAAAGCATTTTATTAATATAGATATTTTGTACACTATCAATATTTTTATTGATCAATGAAAATCCATCAAAAATATGTACTTTGCCTCTATCCCAATTTACAATCTAATTGTTTAATTAAACTGCATCTTACTATATGCAATAATGAACAGGATAAGTACACGGTATGAAGTATTTTAAATAAAAACTTGAAATGCAGGACTTTAAAAATAGAAAAGCTTTTAAATTTAAATTGTTATTTAAATTTTAACTTCAGATATTATTCAAATACATGCATTTAATTATTTTAGAATTATTATCAGTTAATTGATTTATTTCTGAATGAAGTAATGTAAATAATTTTGCACAGATATAACTCAGTTTTCTACTTTATAAATGTTTCAACTGGGTTTGTGGTGAAGTGTCTCAAGAGAAGGGAAGAAGGAAACAATCTATATTATTTTAGGAAAGGAAAAACATGGTTTAAAAAACCAAGTCAGTACAAAAGTAGTATTGATCTTTTCTACTTTTATTGTATTGTGGCTCTCATGCTTGGAGACTAGTGTACAGATCACTGTGAAAATATATTAGGGATATTTTCACCATCTATCTATCTACCTATATATATATGCAAAAGATATCTATCTATATACATCTATATCTATATATACCATATCTATGGCACAGCACAACACATATAACATTTTAATTATCATTAGAATTATTTATTTAAGAAATTAATTGGACTATATTTCTTCCTGTAGCTGTTGTGGAGAAATATCTTTTCTTGGAGGTATCTTTTTCAAAAGCTTTATCATTTTTGCCTATATGTATTTTTATTGTATTTGTTAAGTAAATAAACATTACTGTATGTTACCATTATAATGAAAAGTGAAGTCACTTAGTTGTCTCCATTTTCTTGTCCAACTCTCTGGGGCTCCATGGACTGTAGCTTGCCAGGCTCCTCCATCCATGGGATTTTCCAGCCAAGAGTACTAGAATGGGTTGCCATTTCTTTCTCCAGGGGATTTTCCAGATCCAGGGATCAAACCCAGGTCTCCCTCATTGTAGGCAGACTCTTTACCATCTGACCCACGAGGGAAGTCATTATAATGAAAACAAATAATAATTTTAAGTCAATCCTTAGAATATGCATGCTCAGTCGCTTCATTCATGTCCAACTTTTTGCGACCCCATGAACTGTAGCCCACCAGGCTTCTCTGTCCATGGAATTTTCCCAGCAAGAATAACGGAGTGGTTCCCATGGCTTCCTCCAGAGGATCTTCCTGACCCAGGGATCTAACCCTCATCTCCTGCTTCTCCTGCATTGCCAGGAGGATTCTCTACCACTACTGCAGATTCTTTAACACTAGCACCACTTAACTTCCTAATAATGCCTGGGGAAAAAAAGGAAAAATGACCCTTTATGGAGTGCTTGACTTGCCTCTCCCAGTTTATGTAGGACAAAAAAGTTATCCTGCTATTGCTTGAACTTGATATGTTTACAGTTACATGAATGAATTACTGGAAGTGCCTGGAAGCCAGGGAACAACTCTGGAAGCAAATTTTGTTGTTCCTTTCATAGCCCAGAGCTCTGTGGCAGTCAATGACACAAGCACAGACATTAGACCAACAAGCAAGGCAGGTCCCGTTTTGAGGCAGAGAAACATAAGCTGCCACAAATGCCTCACAACTTTATTATTGCAATTGATCACATTTATGAAGACCTCATAAAGTTGCAAACAGTTATACTACAAAAAGGCAGTTACAACAATGCAAAGTGGTCTATCATCACTTCTTGATGACAACTTTATTATTGTTGTGGACCAATATTGTTCAGGGGAACCCAGTAGCCATAAGTTATTTTGAAGTGAAGCAGCACAGCAGGCTGGAGTATTACAGTTTAAAATTTATTTTTTATGAGACATAAAAATTATATCAAACTGTTACAAAATGCCTGAGAACTACAGGATCTATTAAGATACCACAACAGAGACATCTCTTTTATGTTCACTAGGAATGGCAATAAGCATTACTACCTGGGTGGAGAGACAGGCTCTCACAACTTATCCTTGGATTGCCTACAAGGTAACACTGCAGGTGACTGGCAAAGATGAAGTTTATTAAAGTGCCATCTCATGGAGCTCAAGAAAACATGAGACTTAAGAGTCTCTAACCACAGAAGGCATTTGGCATTCACCAGTGTCTAATTATGAGTCAGGAAAAAAGGATTTACTGTCACCTGTGGAGTACTTCTGTGTTAGTCTTGAGCATTTTTTTTTTTTTCTTTTAAGAGGATAAGAAGCAAAAGAAACAACAATATAATTAATATCCTTAGTAACGTTCTTAGAAAAAGTCTGATATATCAGTCTTCATATTAACTGATGAGTCAGAATGTCACACCTGAGTTTCAAATATGCTGTGGTTCCTTCAAATCTAGGTCCAGGACTCACTTTAGGAATTATCAAATTCCTGAGATTGTCCTGAAAATATTCTGAGTCACTTATGAAATCTAGTATCATCTCCTAACCCTGAAGCTATTTGTATTTTTTGTTACTAATTCAAAAGTATTTGTTAAATACTTACTATGCATCCACCACTCTTCTGGGCAAAATAGGAATTAAATTAGAATTTATTCCAGGAAAAATGTTCAAAGGTTGATTTGAAGTATATGCTTCTTATAAAATGCTTTTTTATCTGTTTGCATCTTCTGAACAGATATATTCAAGGTGTGGAGAAAGTGATGGAGCTACTTTTGTACAACTAATATAAACACAGTTTATATAACCTTGAACATTTATAACGAAATATTTGTCTGTAAAGATGAGTAGTTTATTCAAAGTGCTCAGTACTACACAATTTCTTAGGGACATCCTTCCTCCAATTGATTTGGAATTTCTTCCACTATTTATTGTTAATCACTAACAGTTTCCCACATCTGCATCTTGACTGATACTCTCATTTGTTTTAATTCCTATTGTGCTTTGTTCCCACTACATTTGGTAGTCTGTCATTCTGATTCTTAGTCTGGCTTGGCTTCCAGAAGTGCATCTTGTATACTCATCCAGCTGCCTCTGAGACTTGTAGTGAGGGCTCAGGTCCCCAGACTTGTAATTGAGAGAGAGATACGTCTTGAAGTTGTGTGGTTGCTAGTTTCAGTTTTAAATACAAAGCTAAAAATATAAATACACCCTTGTATTATAATATTCAAGCCAAATAGACATACACAGGTTACTGTCAAAGTCTCCATTCAAACATCTCAAATTCTACATCTTTTCCTATAGTTTTCTCATTGGCTTCTGTTCTTTATACCATTTTACAATTCATTTGCTTTTTATTTTGATTTAGTGAATATTATCTATCTGGAGATTTTTATTTGCCTATATGATATGCAAAGAGTTGTGATGGATAGCTTTTATTTTCCTCTCTACATTCACTTCATATACAGTTTTCCATTCTTTTCTATATTTCAAGAAGCTGATCTTATGGTCCAGATCAAAATGTTCATTTATTCTCTGTTTTCTGCATGAGCTTGGGCAAAGAGATCCATTAGCAAAAGTTCAGAGTAGAGGAGAGGTTCAGTTCAGTTCAGTCGCTCAGTCGAGTCCAACTCTTTGCAAACCCATGAATCACAGCATGCCAGGTCTCCCTGTCCATTACCAACTCCCAGAGTTTACCCAAACTTGTGTCCATCGAGTCGGTGATGCCATCAGCCATCTCATCCTCTATTGTCCCCTTCTCATCCTGCCCTCAATCCCTCCCAGCATCAGAGTCTTTTCCAATGAGTCAACTCTTTGCATGAGGTGGCCAAAGAATTGGAGTTTCAGCTTTAGCATCAGTCCTTCCAGTGAACACCCAGGACTGATCTCCTTTAGGATGAACTGGTTGGATCTCCTTGCAGTCCAAGGGACTCTCAAGAGTCTTCTTCAACACCACAATTCAAAAGCATCAATTCTTCAGTGCTCAGCTTTCTTCACAGTCCAACTCTCACATCCATTCATGACCACTGGAAAAACCATAGCCTTGACTAGACAGACCTCTGTTGGCAAAGTAATGTCTCTGCTTTTGAATATGCTATCTAGGTTGGTCAAAACTTTTCTTCCAAGGAGTAAGCGTCTTTTAATTTCATGGCTGCAGTCACCATCTGCAGGGATTTTGGAGCCACCAAAAATAAAGTCTGACACTGTTTCCACTGTTTCCCCATCTATTTCCCAAGCAGTGATGGGACCAGATGCCATGATCTTAGTTTTCTGAATGTTGAGCTTTAAGCCAGCTTTTAAGGAGAGGTAATTATTCATCTGCCTACCTCTCTTCAAGGTCACCAAGAGGTGACTGTGTACCTTTACCAATAATCCCCTCTCCTACAGCAGATTACTCAGGGTTCTGCCTCTTTTTGTCCCACAAGGTCAATGAGCGAGGGGCAAGGGCTTTCTCTTCTGTTAGGTGACAGGATACTTCCTTACTCTGGGTTGTTTACTTTTAATCTGCTCATATGTTTGAAATTAAAAACATGTTTTTAATTAGTCCCTCCTCAACTATCCCGTAACTAGAACCATAAATGATAAATCTGTTAACGTTTCCTCATTAGGATTTGATATTCTCCCAGTCACGTTGAATGAATTGTTCTTCACACATTTCTTAATCTTAATCTTTAAATCAATGAAAATAAAAATATTAACTTCAGATTCTGAAATTAAATGAGATAAAGCATGTAAACTACTTATACTGATGAGGATATGTAAATATTCATAACGTGATTGTTTTTAGGGAGAAATTTCCTCTTGCTGCCTATTTCCTTAGCATGGTCCTTAACACTGAGTTGTTGTTTTGTTTTTATCAGCATTTGGTGATCTACTCTCCTTAAACTCTAAATTTAAATTAACTTGCCATTTCACAATAAGGTATTCATCTAATAATATTGGATTAAAATTCTCAATGTTACTAGTATAATTCCCTTCATGGATCACAACCATATCATGGCAAAAGGGCTTGTATAACTCAATGAAGCTATGAGCCATGTCATGAAGGGCCATCCAAGATGGACAGGTCATTGTAAAGAGTTCTCACAAAACATAGTCCACTAAAGGGGGGATGGCAAACCACAGCAATATTCTTCCTGTGAGAACCCCATGAACAGTATGAAAAGGCAAAAAGATACAACACCATAAGAAGCTGGTGGTAGATTGGAAGCTGTCCTAATATGCTACTGAGGAAGAGCAGATAGCAATTACTAATAGCTCCAGAAAAAATGAAACAGCTAGGCCAAAGCAGAAATGACACTCACTGTGGATGTGTCTGATGATGAAAGTCAAGTCCAACACTGTAAAGAATAATCTTGCTTAGGAACCTGGAATGTTAAGTCCATGAGTCAGGTAAATTGGCTGTGGTTAATAAAGACATGGCAAGAGTGAATATTGAGATCTTAGGAATCAACGAAATAAAGTGGGCAGGAACAGGAGAATTTAGTTCAGATGACCATTATGTCTACTACTGTGAGCAAGAATCCCCTAGAAGAAATAGAGTAGCTCTCACAGTCAACAAAAGAGCCAGTACCTGGGTACAAAAGTACAGTACTTGGGTACAACCTCAAAAATGACAGAAAGATCTCAATCATTTCCAAGGCAAACCACTCAACATCAGAGTAATACAAGTCTCTGCTCCAAACACTGACACCAAAGATGCTGAAGTTGACCAGTTACATGAAGACCTACAACAATTTCTAGAACTAACAGCCAAAATAGCTGTCCTTTTCATCATGGAGCATTGTAATGCACAAGTAGGAAGTCAAGAGAACCTGGAGTAATAGGCAAATTTGACAATGGAGTAGAAAATGAAGTAGAGTAAAGGCTAACAGAGTTTTGACAAGAGAATACACTGGCATAGCAAGTACCCTTTTCTAATAGCATGAGATGACTTGGTACATCAGATCAGATCAGAGATCAGATGAGTCACTCAGTCGTGTCCGACTCTTTGCAACCCCATGAATCACAGCATGCCAGGCCTCCCTGTCCATCACCAACTCCCGGAGTTCACTCAGACTCATGTCCATCAAGTCAGTGATGCCATCCAGCCATCTCATCCTCTGTCACCCTCTTCTCCTCCTGCTCCCAATCCCTCCCAGCATCAGAGTCTTTTCCAATGAGTCAACTCTTCGCATGAGGTGGCCAAAGTACTGGAGTTTCAGCTTTAGCATCTTTCCTTCCAAAGAAATCCCAGGGCTGATCTCCTTCAGAATGGACTGGTTGGATCTCCTTGCAGTCCAAGGGACTCTCAAGAGTCTTCTCCAGCACCACAGTTCAAAAGCATCAATTCTTCAGTGCTCAGCCTTCTTCACAGTCCGACTCTCACATCCATACATGACCACAGGAAAAACCATAGCCTTGACTAGACGAACCTTTGTTGGCAAAGTAATATCTCTGCTTTTCAATATGCTATCTAGGTTGGTCATAACTTTCCTTCCAAGGAGTAAGCATCTTTTAATTTCATGGCTGCAATCACCATCTGCAGTGATTTTGGAGCCCAAAAAAATAAAGTCTGACACTGTTTTCACTGTTTGCCCATCTATTTCCCATGAAGTGGTGGGACCGGATGTCATGATCTTCGTTTTCTGAATGTTGAGCCTTAAGCCAACTTTTTCACTCTCCACTTTCACTTTCATCAAGAGGCTTTTGAGTTCCTCTTCACTTTCTGCCATCATGGTGGTGTCATCTGCATATCTGAGGTTATTGATATTTCTCTTGGCAATCTTGATTCCAGCTTGTGCTTCTTCCAGCCCAGCGTTTCTCATGATGTAATCTGCATGTAAGTTAAATAAACAGGGTGACAATATACAGCGTTGAGGAACTCCTTTTCCTATTTGGAACCAGTCTGTTGTTCCATGTCCAGTTCTAACTGTTGCTTCCTGACCTGCATACAAGTTTCTCAAGAGGCAGATCAGGTGTTCTGGTATTCCCATCTCTTTCAGAATTTTCCACAGTTTATTGTGATCCACACAGTCAAAGGCTTTGGCACCGTCAATAAAGCAGAAATAGAAGTTTTTCTGGAACTCTCTTGCTTTTTCCATGATCCAGCAGATGTTAGCAATTTGATCTCTGGTTCCTCTGCCTTTTCTAAAACCAGCTTGAACATCAGGAAGTTCACGGTTCACATATTGCTGAAGCCTGGCTTAGAGAATTTTGAGCATTACTTTACTAGCATGTGAGATGAGTGCAATTGTGCAGTAGTTTGAGCAATCTTTGGCATTGCCTTTCTTTGGGATTGGAATGAAAACTGACCTTTTCCCGTCCTGTGGCCACTGCTGAGTTTTCCAAATTTGCTGGCATATTGAGTGCAGCACTTTCATAGCATCATCTTTTAGGATTTGGAATAGCTCAACTGGAATTCCATCACCTCCACTAGCTTTGTTCGTAGTGATGCTTTCTAAGGCCCACTTGACTTCACATTCCATGATGTCTGGCTCTAGGTCAGTGAGTATCACCAAATGGTCAATACCAAAATTAGATTGATTATATTCTTTGCAGCAGAAGATGGAGAAACTCTATACATTCAGGAAAAACAATATCAAAAACAAGCTCAGATCATCAGTGCTTTAAAAATTCAGTTTTAAATTGAAGAAAGGGAAAACCACTAGGTCATTCAGGTATGACCTAAATCAAATCCCTTATGATTACACTTTGGAAGTGACAAACAGATTGAAGGGATTAGATCAAGTATATAGAGTGCCTGAAGAACTACAGACAGAGGTTTGCAACATTGTCAGGAGACAGTGACCAAAACCATCACAAACAAAAAGAAATGCACAAAGGCAAAGTGGTTGGCTGAGGAGACTTTACACATAGCTGAGGGAAGAAGAAAAGTAAAAAGCAAGGCAGAAAGGGTAGCATATACCCAACTGAATGCAAAGTTGCAGAGACTAACAAGTCGAGATAAGGCCTTCTTAAAGAAACAATGCAAAGTTATGTAGAGAAACAATAGAATGAGAAGACTAGAGATCACTTCAAGAAATTTGGAGAGATTAACGGGACATTTTCTGCAAGAATGGGCACAATAAAGGACAGAAATGGTAAGAACATAACAGATCACAAGAGATTAAGAAGAGGTGGAAAGAATACACAGAAGTATTTTTAAAAAGGTCTTAATGACCTGGATAACCACAAAGGTGTAATCACTCCCTAAAGCCAGACAACCTGGAGTGTGAAGTCAAATGGGCCTTAGGAAGCATTACTATGATCAAAGCTAATGGAGATGATGGAATTCCAGCTCAGCTATTTAAAATCCTAAAGATGATGATTTTAAAATCCTAAAAGATAATGATTTTTTTAAATTTTTATTTTATTTTTAAACTTTACAATATTGTATTAGTTTTGCCAAATATCGAAGTGAATCTGCCACAGGTATACCTGTGTTCCCCATCCTGAACCCTCCTCCCTCCTCCCTCCCCATACCCTCCCTCTGAGTCGTCCCAGTGTACCAGCTCCAAGCATCCAGTATCGTGCATTGAACCTGGACTGGTGACTTGTTTCATACATGATATTATACATGTTTCAATGCCATTCTCCCAAATCTCCCCACCCTCTCCCTCTCCCACAGAGTCCATAAGACTGATCTATACATCAGTGTCTCTTTTAAAGTGCTGCACTCAATATGTCAGTACATTTGGAAAACTCAGGAACAGCCATAGAACTGGAAAGGTCAGTTTTCATTTCAATCTCAAAAAAGGTCAATGGAAAGAATGCTCATATTACCATACATCTGTTCTCAATTCACAAGCTAGTAAAGCTATGCTCAAAATCCTTCAAGCTAGACTTAAGCTGTACATGAATCAAGAACTTCTAGATGTACAAGTTGGGTTTAGAAAAGGCAGAGGAATCAGAAATCAAGTTGCCAATACTCATTGGATAATAGAAAGAACAAGGATATTCCATGAAAAACATCTACTTCTGCTTCATTGACTATGCTACAGCCTTTGACTGTGTAGATCACAACTGTGAAAAATTCTTAAAGAGTTGGGAATACCACACCACCATACCTATCTCTTGAGAAACCTTTATGTGAGTCAAGAAGCAATAGCTAGAGCCAGACATGGAACAACTGACTGGTTCCAAGTTGGGGAAAGAGTATGACAAGGCTATATACTGACACCCTGCTTATTTAAATTCTATGCAGTATACATCATGTGAAATGCCCCAGTGGATGCATCACAAGCTGTGGTCAAGATTTCCAGGAGAAATATCAACAACCTAAGATATACAGATGATAGCCCTCTAATGGCAGAAAGTGAAGAGAAACTGAAGAGCCTCTTGATGAGGGTGAAAGAGGGGAGTGAGAAAGTTAGCTTGAAATTCAACATTAAAAACTAAGATCATGGCATTTGGTCCCATCACTTCATGGCAAATAGCAGGGGGGAAAAATGGAAGGAGTGACAGATCTTCTTAACTTGGGCTACAAAATCACTGTGTATGGTGACTGAAGCCAAGAAATTAAAAGAGGCTTTTTCCTTGGAAGGAAAGCAATGACAAACCTAGACATCATATTAAAAAGCAGCAATATCACTTTGCCAAAAAAAGGTTCATATAGTCAAAGCTACTGTTTTCCCAGTAGCAATGTATGGATGTGAGAATTGGACCTTAAAAAATACTGAATGCCAAAGAATCAATACTTTCATTGTGGTGCTGGAGAAGACTCTTAAGAGTCCATTGGGATACAAGAAGATTAAACCAGTCAATCATAAAGGAAATCAACCCTGAATATTCATTGGAAGGACTGATGCTGAACTGAAGATCCAATACTTGGGCCACCTGATGCATAGAGCTGATTCATTGGAAAAGACCCTGATGCTGGGAAAGATTAAAGGCAAAAGGAGAAGGGCACAGCAGAGGATGAGATGGTTAGATAGCATCACTGTTTCAATGGACGTCAATCTGAGCAAACTCTAGGTGATAGTGAAGGACAGGGAAGCCTGGCATGCTGACATCAATGGGATCACAAAGAGGTGGACACGACTAGGGACTGACCAACAAGAGCAACAACTGGCATAAAATTGCATGTTATTTGGAATTCTAGTAAATGGAAGATATCATATATATATATATATGTGTGTGTGTGTGTGTGTATGTATGTATACTCCATATATGTGTGCATATATAGTTACCATTGCATTACAGTTTATTTTTTTTGTAAAAACATAGGAATGCATTACAAAATTAAACTTTAGACATTTAAAAGTTTATTAATACTATGCTTAAGGTCCTTTTTTCCTTGCCTTTAAAAATTTATCAATTAGAAAGCTATTGAATTTACATATGTATTTTTAATTTCCCGCTTTTCATAGTTTAATGCTACATATAATTTTTGAGTGAGTTCCTTAGGGCTTCTGTTTCTCTTTCATTGAAACCAAATATTTCTGCATTCTTAATAGTATAACAAACTCTTTCCTAATATTTTCTTTTGGATTCTGTGGTATTTTTTTGTGGTAAATACAACAGATCCTCAAAATAATGATACTTCCCCTAATTGTTATAGTTTTTATTTTTCCATAGTCATATAAAATTATGTGGATAACTCATTTGATCAGATCAATGACTGGAAGTTGCAATTGTGGATTCTAACCTTGCATCTGGTTCAGTCCTAGTTGACCCTATCAGGTATTCATCTGATACAGCTTCCTTGAGGTGCCTTCTCATTTGTCTTTCTTTAGTTGACTCTCTTGTCTAAACAAACAAGGCACATGGAAACAGATCTTTCTCAGGCTGTTCTATGAACAAGGATGTTTTCTCACTTTTAGTTCTGTTTGCAACACCAAATCATAAAAACATATAAAGTTCTTTCCTTATGGAGCTTAATCCCTAATGTGATGAATAAGCAGCCCCTGTCTCATAGAATTTAAGCACTGTGTCCATAACTGCACAGGTAGTTAGTCATAAAGTTGGGAATGAAATGCAATATAATGCACAGGAAAGAGTATTGATTTTGAGAGTATGAAATTTCTGTTTACACTTTTGCTTTACCATTTTTGAAACACTGGTCAGATTGATACCAACCAGAGTTCTTGGCCTTCCCCAGTCAATAGAAATTTTCCAGGAGCCAGGCAAGAAATTCAGGCAAGGCTTTACTGGGACTCTTGCAGCTGCAGGAGAGCGAAAACAAACAACACATTCCCTTACTCACTCCATGAGCAGGGCAAGGAGGTTCCTTATAGGGAATGAGGGTAAAGGTGTGTCCAGGATTCAGGTCCAGAGGTGGCATAGTGGTTTGCTCACACCTTAGGTTGTATTGAGTGCAGGGGTCATACTTAGTATCCTGTTTTTGCTCCCTACTCTTCCAAAGTGACAGTTGGGTTTTTCAGTCTTTGTGTATCTTAGTCCATAATTTGCCCAATCTGTGCATGCATGCAGTTATTTTTAGTCCTTTACATTTTCTTTGTAATTTGTTGCTATAGAAGTCCTTTGTTCAGGTGGAAGCATTGTAGCATTGCAGCAACGCGTTCCAAGTCCCAGCCTGCATCAAAACGATCCAGTAGTCCTCTTTGTAGCTCAGTTTTTGAAATTGAAAATAAGAAAAATAAAAATACATTTATCATAAAAGCCTGTGGTGTGAATTAGCAAAACAATGCACATATGATAGAAACCTGAATAAACGTCAACATACTGATTCTCAGCACATGCTTTTCTGCCTCATCATACTGCTTTTTCTTTTTTTATATATAAACCTTAAGTACTACCAGTGTTAAGAGAATGCCACTTAGTATTAATACTAATTCAATCATTACCCATATTCATATCTAACTTATGGAATAATTAATCAGACATGGCCATTGATTGTTTGGTAAACATAACTTTTTATTTTAATAAATAAAGAAAAAATCTGTTTCAGTGAAATTCCAGGTAAGTTCCAGATTATTGGAAAAATTTTGTTTCCCCCACTTTCTCAATGAAAGAAAATATTCTGTTTATAACTTCATTTGAATAAATCTTATAATTTGAAATAGTCAACCTCAAAAACTATATTTGAAAAAATGCATATTTTTATTATGAATTTTACCAAAGAAGAGGTGATTATTCATGAAAGTAATGTAAACTGTTAGTGCTTGGAAAGAATGTAGCAAAGACACACAAATGTTCTATTTTCATTTGAATTTGATGATGAAGTGAGCATTTTCAACTTTACCCTTTTAAAACTGTTTCAGGGAAATATGCTAATTGATAAATATTAATTAAAATGTTGGAGAAGACTCTTGAG
Organism: Bos mutus; assembly: GCF_027580195.1. Taxonomy (NCBI): domain Eukaryota; kingdom Metazoa; phylum Chordata; class Mammalia; order Artiodactyla; family Bovidae; genus Bos; species Bos mutus. The sequence continues at coordinate 49,458,658 of NC_091627.1, read as the reverse complement.
AGTCCCTTGGACTGCAAGGAGATCCAACCAGTCCATTCGAAGGAGATCAGCCCTGGGCTTTCTTTGGAAGGAATTATGCTAAAGCTGAAACTCCAGTACTTTGGCCACCTCATGCGAAGAGCTGACTCATTGGAAAAGACTCTGATGCTGGGAGGGATTGGGGGCAAGAGGAGAGGGGAACGACAGAGGATGAGATGGCTGGATGGCATCACTGACTCGATGGAAGTTAGTCTCAGTGAACTCCGGGAGTTGGTGATGGACAGGGAGGCCTGGCGTGCTGCGATTCATGGGGTCGCAAAGAGTTGGATACGACTGAGCGACTGAACTGAACTGAATTAAAATGGAAGTTAAAAGTTCGTAAACAGAATTATATCCCAAGTCTTATTGTGGGTATAAATAGATGGACATTTAACTTTACAATGTTTTTGAGGGGTTGCCATTTTAATTAGTGTGATGTATTTGGGGTTGCCACTTTCCCTAGAGTCAGTAATTTCTTATTTTCATTTATACATACTGATCACCTCTAAAAACAGGAACATATGTGGCTCTGTTTTTCATTCTTTGTCTTTTTTTATAGGGATGAAGGTAAGCAATTATTATGAAAAAAAGGTCTAAATAATACAGCAAATTTATAGCTCTATTAAAGATGAGACATGAAATACAGAGTGAGGTCTCCTTTTAAAATAACTCCCTTCTTTTGCCCACTTTTAACAACGAGGTGAGAGGGTAACATGTAAGAAAGCCAGAGGCCCCCAAATGTCAAGAGAAAATAAACTGCAAGTGGCAAGCATTTTTTTTTTTTCTCCTTCTCTCTACAAAATTACAAGAGGCTTCTTTTAATTCTGTGTTGGTGGCACCTGGTTCTGCCTTGAGCTAACTGATGCGTTTTTCTTATGGAAATGTTTTTCTTAAGCTATGTTAATGAAACTACCTATTTGCTTTGGAATCTGCATTTCTTAAAAATGGTTCAGCCTAAGACTAACTACTTTTTCTTTTCTCAAACCTTGGGCTGATAATGGCTCAACAAACCAGTGTCCATGTCAATTGTTCTATGACCAGGGATGACACACCTCATGCCATCCTATCTCAAAAATGCATATAGTGGGAGAGGAGCCTGGTGAAACTCCCTCAGCCTTGCGGTGTCTCTCTTATCTGATTAATAGCTTGCAAACAGACATAAAGCATCTTACTAAAATCTAACAAGGGGGCATTCTTTCTGCTCCCTTCTGATGGCTATGTCAGAAGCTTTCTCTATCTCTCTTACACTTTAATAAAATTCTGTTACATCAAAAGCTCTAGTGGTCAAACCTGGTTTCTGGCTCTGGAATGAAACCCTCTCCTCTGGAGGTCACGAATCCTGGTGTAGCACACAGCTCGCAGCAACAACCTTTCATACAGAAAGCATTTCTGCCTTATTTATTTAGTTTATGAGGTCAGAAATCACTCTCAGATTTTGATTAAACAATATATAATTTAAATGTATGGCTCCCCTGGTTGCTCAGCAGTAAAATATTTACCTTGGCCCAAAAGCCTGGATAGAGAGTCAGGATACAAGATACTGGTTGATTACATTTCTTTGGAGTTCAACATCACTCAACTCTATGAAACCCAAGCATCAGTTCAAAGTCTTCTGCTTGTTCAAGTTGGCAGTAGAAAGGTACGGTACTTGAATTTTTTCAAGATTTTCATCTCTCAGACTTCTTGATATTTTAAAGCAGACAGTGATTTTCACGGAAAAAATAAGTAAATAAAAGTAAAATCTTGGACATGAGTAAGGAGATTCCCTGGTGGTTCAGATGGTAATGAATCCACCTGCAATACAGGAGATCCAGGTTCGATCCCTGGGTTGGGAGAAGCGAATATACTTGCCTGGAGAATTATATGGACAGAGGAGCCAAAAACACCTAGAATGGACTTCCAAGAATCACTTCCTGATTAATATCTACAGAGTGACTTTGTAAGACCTCCAGTAGAGAGGCATAGGAGAACTACCAGAACTACTGACGTTGAGAACATACTATCAAAGCCATTGCTGCTACTGCTGCTCTCACTGACATCACCAAAGCTGCTAAAATTGCCATTCTTCTCCCACAAAACGACTGATTGGAATGCTGCTGCAGAAACCCCAGTGCCTTCAAAACTTTGCTTTTGGAGGGTAGTGGCAAAACAGCCACAAGATGGCCTCTGCGGCACTTCTGACTCCTGTGAGTGCATCGATTTCGTAGAACCAAATTCCCAGTCAAAGCTGCAGCTCTAAGGGTGTCTGGGAAATATTTAATTTAGCTTTCAAGACTACTCTAAAAGGAGATCGAAATGGAATCTGGGTATTAATTCTTCTTGTTAAGCATGTCTTTTATGTTCAACACCATGTCAGTTTCAAAGGTTCCTCAAAAACTTCAAAGCACTCCTAGGGAAGTCAAACATGACACCAATACCACTCGTCAAAAGTCTGTATTATTTTAAAATTTTCTGTTCTCAAGTTTGTCTTTTGAGGAAGATCCCTCTGCCTCAGACACTGGATGTTATGCCTTTTGCATAATGTTGGAATGTATACAGAGAAGTTAATCTTTGTATCACTTCCTTGAAATGATTTCCCCCATGTTATGTTTCACAAATAGTTTTCTATTTTTTCAAGTAAGCATGCCCTCTTAGAAGATTTTTCTTTTTTTTTTTTTAATTTTATTTTATTTTTAAACTTTACATAATTGTATTAGTTTTGCCAAATATCAAAATGAAGATTTTTCATATATTTACCTCAAGTTTTTATTTTCAAGTACTTATCACATGAAAGAATATACAACTACCACTGTAGGTACAGCTGAATATTTCATATTGTGCAAACTTAAAGATTCCGATCTTAAGGAAAATCGATATATGTTTCATCTGTAGCTTCTTTGATTTTTCCATTTTGTGTGTTGGGTTAATATCTCTGTGAATGTGAGATAATTCAAGAAAAGACAGAAATTTTTGAGGACTTGATTTTTCAGGGCAAATTGGAGCAATTATGTTCAACTCTACAAGACTTTGAAGTAGAAGGTGTTGCTTTGCTTAGTAATGACAGTTGCAGTAGCAAGTGCTGAGTCCACCACAACTTGCCCTGGAAATTGCAGGCTCTTCTCTGGGAACTTCTCTGCACAAATCATTGACTTTCTGCCATTTCACAAAGTCATCTGCTATTCTTGTGTAGATTGCACTCCTGATCTATTTTCCAAAATAGAGATCTACCACAAAAAGTATCCAACACAGAACAATTATAATCAAGAAAATGAGGAACCTTCAGGAGTATGGATTTTTCTCAAGGATGCTGGCAAATGGAAGAGAACAGAAAAATTGCTTATATTATATATATATATGAATGTTATAAGAATAATTTGTATATTGGCACATCTTCCTATTATTAATTCCAAGAGCAAAGAGATTATTCTGGGAGTCAGGACAACCTGGGAAATTAATTTAAACCTTAGCTCTGCCACTACATCTCAGTTCCTGGCACCTCTACCTTTCCAGATGTACATGCCAGAAACCATAGTTATCCTTGAATTCTTTCTGTCTTTACAGCCCACATTCAATCCACTAAGAGGCTATGCCTTCAAAATAGATCCAATATCTGATCATGCTTAAACTTCAACCCTGGTCTTCGTCCTTACAATTTCTTGCTGATTGTAATGTTAAGAGTTTGCTAACTAATCACTGTGCTTCCATTCTTGCTTCTCCCACCAAACATACTAACCAGGTGATTCTTGCGAAACTTAAGTAGGGTCATTTCACTTTTGCTCAGTGTTTACTTTATGGTCCTGCTAGGGTTGTTATCAAAAAAAAAGTACCATAAAGTGGGTGGTTTAAATATTATGTATTTATATTCTCACAGTTCTGGAGGCTCCAAAGTTAAGACCGAAGTGTTAGCATGGTTGGTTCCTTTTGCAGGCTCTGAGATAAAATCTGCCCCATCCTTCTAGATTCTACTGGTTTGCTAGCAATATGTGATATTTGTCTGCTTGAGAAGCATTGCCCCAATTTCTGTCTTCATCTTCATATGACAATCTCCCTGTATGTGCTTCCATTCCCAAATTTCCCCTTTTAAAAAGGACACCAGTCATATTGGATTAGTACTCATCCTAATGATCTCATCTGTAATAATCTTATTTCCAAATATATTCCTAGGTATTGGGGTTAGGATTTCAACATATGAACTTTAGAGTATACAGTTTTTTATTCCATAGCATATATCAAGGCTTGTCATCTCACACAAAGTAAGAGCCAACATCCTTACAGTGGCTTTAGCGTGGCAAGTTAGAACCTGAATCTCCATTACCTCTCTACACTTATTCTTGAGTTACTCACTTTGCTCACATCACCCTCTCATCTTAAACCATTGCACTGGCTGTTCCCTTCGCTTCCTGCAATCTTCACTTAAATGACACATGTCCTTGCTTTTTTCAATTTTTGCTTAAATGTAACTTTGGCAGTGTATTTACCCTGACCACCTGAAATAAAGTTGAAGCTGCCCTTTGTCTCCATGAACTTCTAATACCCTTTATCTTATTCTAGTTTGTCAGCTATTACTAAATTCTAACAAACTCTCTAAATTATAACTTACTTTAAAAAATATTGTTTACTGTTTTCTCTTCCACAAAATGTAAAATTGTATTCATTAATCTACACTAAATATCAATTACAACACCTGACACATAGAACGATATCAATATACATGAATTGAATGTTGTATTCATGGTCTTTTGTGAAATAAACAGTATGTTTTGTGTCAGAGTCTAATCGAGACTGAAGTAGTGTGGGACTACCCTCTGTACATGGAATTCGTATGTGAACAAGAGTGATTCCCTGGTATCAAATCTGGATTTGGCATCAACATATTATTTGGAATTTTCTCCCAGGATAGACATAGAAAGAATGTTTGCAGTATGAGAGTGGATTCTATTAAGTAAGGGCATCTTTAAATGTAGGAAAATAAATGTATGTGACAAGTAGTAAAAGGTTAAATCTAATAGAAATTTCATGAAGTGAAGGCAATGATTTTCTCTTTTATGGAAACAGATCTCAACTCATATGAGCCCTCAGTAATTATCAATTGATACGAAATCACTTGAAAAACTAGAAAAGATATAAAAAGTAAATGAGAATTGTGGAGCTGAGTCACACTGAGAATAGGATTATGGATAGACGAATCATAATTCCTGCTACTGCAGTATCTGAAAATGGCCTATTTTCTTTCCATCCCATGTTTAATTGAGTTACTCTATGAGGTTCCTAAATACCTGTCAACAAATTGGTCTCCCATTTCTTTTTAAATTTAAGGTAACCAGAATGTTTTTCTATTGATTTTAAAAATTAATTTTTAATTTCATATTAAAGATTTTAAGCACAGAGAAAATAATATAAAGCCCACATTAATTCTTAGACTTCACTGTCTCATATTGAATTTACCTTTACTCATGGGCTTCCTAATGGATCATATGATAAAAATTCCATTGGCAATTTATTTTTTATATAACATTCATATATATATATATAATTTATAAACATAATTTATCTATACTTACATCAATAATTCAGAGTTTGAAGTTGATTATTTTTCCTTAAGCACCTTGATGATTCCAGTATATTCTGGTTTCTATTATTATTGGAATTCTGTGGTCAGTCTTACATTTTTTCTAAATAAAATGTCTTGGCTTTCTTGTCATTGTTAACATTTTTTTCAATTTCAGTAGGGCTCTATATATTCTAGATATCTCAGATACTTTAGATTCATTTGTGTTGCTCAGAAAATCATGCATATAAAATTTGAAAATTTATGTTTATTAATTATCAATTCTGAAAATTTTTCAGAATTGTGTCTTTCAAGATCTCATAACCCATTTTTTCTCATTGCAATGCCAGTTGTATACTTTGTGTGCAATAGCTTGTCATCTATTCTATATTAACTTTGCATTTATTTTTCATTTTCTGTGGCTATATTTTCTTTTCTAAAACTGTTTCCTTTTCAAATTTTCCCATTATTTTTTCTCACCATTTAGTTCTTTTTCTGAGGGTAGCAATTATCTTTTAAAAGTTCTTTGATAACTTTTAATATTCATATCTTATGCTTTTTATGACTGCTGCTTTATTATTTGAAGATCTTAGAGCTCTGATCCCACAATGTATTATGCCTGACTCTCAATCATAGCAAATTATTTCCTGATGTCTTTTGTGATTTTGTGCTGTGACCTTATGCTTTGGGGAGTAGTGGAGGATGAGTATCCAACCTGGACTTAGTTACTGAAGCATCTCTCCTGATAGGTTATATGCTTGCTTCCTAAAAAGCACCTTGGTAATATCTACCTGTGACAAATCATTGTGCTTATACTCATCTAAAAGATTTTTTGGATCTATGTGTATTGTAAAATCATTTTTAAACCAGATGAATATACAAGCCATAGAATTATATATTTTAGGAGAAACTTTCTTTTTCCAGTGAGAGTCTGCAGAGACAGACAAGCTTCCTTGGAGGATGAATTTCTTCACATTTCCCCATTTCTGTCTGGTAACAATCCAGCTTTGCTAAAATGTCTCTTTGCCAAGATGTTCCAACTCTCTACCCCATACTTTTCAGGAAACCCAAAGCCCTTAGGTTGCTAAGACACATAATTCCCTCCTCTCAGCTTTTCAGGACAGCCACAGAGTAAGTGTATACTTAGACATGAGACCTTTAATCAGGTCTTTAGTTATTGTTGTTGCTTTGCATATAATTTCTCTTTTTAAAGATCAAAACTATATAATGGTATATTTCCCAGTATTTTTCACTCGATCTTAATTTCCCATCATGCTAGTTTTTGTCTTGAGAATATGCAGAACTTAACATCAATGTCTGGTTCTAGTGAGGAATATATTTACCCTTTCCTCTTCAAATTTTACCCAAGTAAGTAATAGGTTTGAGAAATAAAACTACCTAATGAATTGGCTTTTCTTTTTATGTGGAGAAATAAACTAATTTAATGCCTTTTAGTTTTTTTTTTTTTCCTGTAGATCTAATTGAACTCACTGTTACCAACATCTGAAACACCCTGTCCTCCTCTTGAAGTCTGAAATGCAAGCTGGAGTGGACATAATTTATGGCAAAACCACACAAACATCCTTCTGTGCAGGTGAGACTCTAGTTACAGTTTGGCTAACAACAGATGGCATTATTTTAACAAAGAGAAATGCTGAGTGAGGCACTGATCCCCTCTCAAGAGCAGTGACAGACTGAGCTTCTTGGCTTAAATGAGACCCTGGTGATTGGAATTCATAAATCTGGACAGGAGAGAAATTTGTCTACTGCCAACTGCATAAAATACATTTAATTACAGTCACATTGCCAAAGGTTAAATAAGTCCTGTGTAAGTAAAACTGAAAAGAGAAAGAGAAATAATTATTTTAAGAAATCTATTTGATTATCACTATTTTTGTCTCAGCAGTGTGAAAATCCTGTGATAAAAAATGCAGAAATAAACAACAGAAAGTATATTAAAGTTGAGAAAAAAATTATTTTAAACACATTTTATTCTTTTGGTTAGTGCTTTTGCCTCTACCTTTAATATCTGGCTCTGTCTTGATTCTCATTTCTTCTTGTCCAACTGTTTGCAATCCTTTGGACTGTAGCACGCCAGGCTCATCTGTGCATGGACTCTCCAGGCAAGAATACAGGAGTGGGTTACCATTCCCTTCTCCAGGGGATTTTCCCAATCCAGGCATCAAACCCTCATCTCCTGTGTCTCCTGCACTGCAGGCAGATTCTTTATCTACTGAGACATCAGGAAGGCCCTGAGGAAAAATAAAAATTGATTTTAAACATGTTTTTTTTTTCCAGTTAGTGCTTTTAAAAGCACCTTTCAAAAGCCTCTTTTAAAACCTACCTTTCAAATCTGACTCTTATTTTTCCAGGTCGCTTCTCTCATAGCTCAGTTGGTAAAGAATCAGCCTGCAGTGCAAGAGACCCCTGTTTGATTTCTGAGTAGGGAAGATCCACTGAAGAAGAGATAGGCTACCCACTCCAGTATTCTTGGACTTCTCTTGTGACTCAGCTGGTAAAGATTCTACCTGAAATGTGGGAGACCTGGGTTCGATCCCCAGGTTGGGAAGATCCCCTGGAGAAGGGAAAGGCTAACCCCTCCAGTATTCTGGCCTGGGAGAATTCAATGGACTGTATAGCCCATAGCGTAGTATAGAGTCAGACACAAGTGAGCAAATTTCATTTCACTTGATCCAGGCCATGGCCATTTCTCGGGCTTCCCAGGTGGCGCTAGTGGTAAAGACCCTGCCTGCCAATGCAGGAGACATAAGAGATGCAGGCTCAATTCTTGACTCAGGAAGATCCCCTGGAGGAGGGCATGGCAACCCACTCCAGTATTCTTGCTTGGAGAATCCCATGGACGGAGGAGCCTGGCAGGCTATGGTCCATAGGATAACAGAGAGTCAGACATGACTGAAGCTACTTAGCACACGCACAACACACACACCACTGCCATTGCAGAAGCCTCCCACTGCAATCCTTGCAAGCACCATTCTTTAGAGTCTATTTTCAGCATACAACCTTTTTTTTTTTTTTCAAACTTGTCCGTAATAGAAGAACATTAAAAAACCACCTCATATCCATCACAAGCCTTCAACAATCACCAACATTTTGACAATCATGTTTCTACTAACCCATCCTTCCTCATTTCCCAGTTCTCTAATAATTCCTTTAAACTTGAAGTCAGATCAAGTTACTCTTTTGCTCACCACTTTCTAAGGGTTTCTGAACTCAGAAAAAGGAGGAGAAACTCTAATATATTTAATGGTCCATATTGCTTCTATAATTTTCTATCACTGGCCCTCTACCATCTCATAACTCTGCTCACCCTGCACCGGCCACTGGCTCCCTTGTTGTTGTTGAAACATCTTGGCCTGCTTCCACCTTAGAAATTGGCACTTTTTGCTCATTCTGCTTAAAACTGCCTCTCCTCTCCCACCTCCTTCCGCCTATATAGACAAACGCCTCCCTCAACTCTTTCAAGCCTCTGCTAAATGTAGTTTTTAAGTGAGGGATTTTCTGGGAATTCTATTTAAAATTGCAATCCACCCCAAACCACCTGCAAGCATCCCTTATCTCCCTTGCCTGCTTTACTTTTCATCTTGTACTCTTTTGTTCCCTAATGAAGCCTCTGTGCAGATACACACCTACTCTGGTGTATAAGCATACTCTATAAATAGTTTTTTAATATTAACATTGACTATATATTGCAAAGTCTTGAGTGAAGTTGAAATGCAAAGCATGTTTTAATCACTGACATAGCATGCTATTTTTATATATTTTTAAAATTCTTTAAATAGGCAGCTGTGTTGCCACCTAAGAGATAAGTCATGCCTTCCTTATTGCTTTCAGACCTTGTTATTGACAGCATTACAGATGTCCTGAAAAAATGACTTCTTATAAGTGCAGTAGTTTTTCCAGTTACTATCACCAAAATCTATGGTAGGAGGAAAGCATCATGTGACAGTAAATATTTAACAACCAGCTCTTTGTGTGTGTGTTTTGGGGAGTGAGGAGTGAGGGGGATTCAAAGACTTAAATAATACTTTGTTAATTTCAATTTCAGAAGTATTTATGCATACCACCACCATGGCCAATTTTGAGCTACCAACTTAAAGCCCCAGAACATGGATTTGAGAAGAGATGTATGACAGGGTGCAATTTCAGAACATATCCTTCATGTATACCTGATATATGCAAGGAACTTCAAGAATCTAGAATAAGTATCAGTCAATGATGGCTACGGGCCAAATATGGCTTGTCATTTACTTTTGTAAACAATGTTTGTTGAACAATGCCACTCCCATTTATCCATGAATTGTCTGTGGGGAGGTTCTCAGGAGTACCTGTGACAGAGATTGTGTTGCCCACAAAGCCTAAAATATTTACTCTCTGGAACTTTACTGAAAACATTTGCCAACCACAGGACTAGATTATAGTAAAATATAGTAAAGTCACTAAGTATTGGTGAGTTTGATTATCTTTGTTTTTAATACAGTTTGTTGAATTACAGTTTTGTATATTTTAATTTTTAGTAATGACTATGTTTTGGGATTCCTCAATAGCTCGGTTGGTAAAGAATCTGCCAAGGAGACTCTGGTTCGATTACTGGGTTGAGAAAATACACTAGAGAAGGGAGAGGCTACCCACTCCAGTATTCTTGGGCTTCCCTTGTGGGTCAGCTGGTAAAGAATCTACCTGCGGGACTTCCCTGGTGGTCCAGTGGCTCAGACTCCAAGTTCCCAATGAAGGGGGCCAGGGTTCAGTCCCTGGTCAGGGAACTAGATCATATGTGCCACAACTAAGACCTTGTGCAACCAAATCTTAAATAAATAAAATTAAAAAAAAAGAATCCACCTGCCATGTGGGAGACCTGGGTTTGATCCCTGGGCTGGAAAGATCCCCTAGAGAAGGGAAAGGCTACCCACTCCAGTATTCTGGCCTGGAAAATTCAAAGGGTGTATGGGCCATGGGGTCACAAAAAAAGATACAACTGGGTGGCTTTCAATTTCACTTTCCATGTTTATTCACAAAATTTTTGAAAATGCAATACTGGGTCTTATAAGTCAGTACATGCTAGATCCAACACAGAACTGAGGAAAGAGATTTCTTAAACCCATTTGAAGGAAGGAAGAGAATGGGACAACAGAGGATGAGATGGTTGGATGGCATCATTGACTCAATGGACATGAGTTTGAGCAAACTCTGGGAGGTGGTGAAAGATGGGGAAGCCTGGTGTGCTGCAGTCCATGGGGTCACAAAAAGATATGACTGAGCGACTGAACAATAGAGTTAGATATGACTGAGCAACAGAGTTAGATATGACAGAGTTGGATATGACTGAGCGACTGAACAACAACAACCTTAGCAATTAATATTTGCTAACCCCATTGTTAATCCCATTGCTAATCCCATGGAAAAAGCAAGAGAGTTCCAGAGAAAACATCTATTTCTGCTTTATTGACTATGGCAAAGCCTTTGACTGTGTGGATCACAATAAACTGTGGAAAATTCTGAATGAGATGGAAATACCAGACGACCCGATCTGCCTCTTGAGAAATCTGTATGCAGGTCAGGAAGCAACAGTTAGAACTGGACATGGAACAACAGACTGGTTCCAAATAGGAAAAGGAGTACGTCAAGTTTGTATACTATCACCCTGCTTATTTAACTTCTTTTCAGAGTACATCATGAGAAACACTGGAATGGAAGAAACACAAGCTGGAATCAAGATTGCTGGGAGAAATATCAATAACCTCAGATATGCAGATGACACCACCCTGATGGCAGAAAGTGAAGAGGAACTAAAAAGCCTCTTGATGAAAGTCAAAGTGGAGAGTGAAAGTTGGCTTAAAGCTCAACATTCAGAAAAACGAAGATCATGGCATCCGGTCCCACCACTTCATGGGAAATAGATGGGGAAACAGTGGAAACAGTGTCAGACTTTATTTTTGGGGGCTCCAAAATCACTGCAGATGGCGACTGCAGCCATGAAATTAAAAGATGCTTACTCCTTGGAAGGAAAGTTATGACCAGCCTAGATCAGAGCAGATCAGATCAGTACTCAGTCGTGTCCGACTCTTTGCAACCCCATGAATCGCAGCACGGCAGGCCTCCCTGTCCATCACCAACTCCCGGAGTTCACTCAGACTCATGTCCAACGAGTCAGTGATGCCATCCAGCTATCTCATCCTCTGTCGTCCCCTTCACCTCCTGTCCCCAATCCCTCCCAGCATCAGAGTCTTTTCCAATAAGTCAACTCTTTGCATAAGGTAGCCAAAGTACTGGAGTTTCAGCTTTAGCATCATTACTTCCAAAAAGATCCCAGGGCTGATTTCCTTCAGAATGGACTGGTTGGATCTCCTTGCAGTCCAAGGGACTCTCAAGAGTCTTCCCCAAGACCACAGTTCAAAAGCATCAATTCTTCTGCATTCCGCCTTCTTCACAGTCCAAATCTCACATCCATACATGACCACAGGAAAAACCACAGCCTTGACTAGACCAAACTTTGTTGGCAAAGTAATGTCTCTGCTTTTGAATATGCTATCTAGATTGGTCATAACTTTCCTTCCAAGGAGTAAGCATCTTTTAATTTCATGGCTTCAGTCACCATCTGTAGTGATTTTGGAGCCCCCCAAAATAAAGTCTGACACTGTTTCCACTGTTTCCCCATCTATTTCCCATGAAGTGGTGGGACCGGATGCCATGATCTTCGTTTTTCTGAATGTTGAGCTTTAAGTCAACTTTTTCACTCTCCACTTTGACTTTCATCAAGAGGCTTTTTAGTTCCTCTTCACTTTCTGCCATCAGGGTGGTGTCATCTGCATATCTGAGGTTATTGAGATTTCTCCCAGCAATCTTGATTCCAGCTTGTGTTTCTTCCAGGCCAGCATTTCTCATGATGTACTCTGCATAGAAGTTAAATAAGCAGGGTGACAATATACAGCCCTGACATACTCCTTTTCCTATTTGGAACCAGTCTGTTGTTCCATGTCCAGTTATAACTGCTGCTTCCTGACCTGCATACAAATTTCTCAAGAGGTAGATCAGGTGCTCTGGTATTCCCATCTCTTTCAGAATTTTCCACAGTTTATTGTGATCCACACAGTCAAAGGCTTTGCCATAGTCAATAAAGCAGAAATAGGTGTTTTTCTGGAACTCTCTTGCTTTTTCCATGATCCAGCGGATGTTGACAATTTGATCTCTGGTTCCTCTGCCTTTTCTAAAACCAGTTTGAACATCAGGAAGTTCATGGTTCACATATTGCTGAAGCCTGGCTTGGAGAATTTTGAGCATTACTTTACTAGCATGTGAGATGAGTGCAATTGTGCTGTAGTTTGAGCAATCTTTGGCATTGCCTTTCTTTGGGATTGGAATGAAAACTGACCTTTTCCCGTCCTGTGGCCACTGCTGAGTTTTCCAAATTTGCTGGCATATTGAGTGCAGCACTTTCACAGCATCATCTTTCAGGATTTGGAATAGCTCAACTGGAATTCCATCACCTCCACTAGCTTTGTTTATAGTGATGCTTTCTAAGGCCCACTTGACTTCACATTCCAGGATGTCTGGTTCTAGGTCAGTGATCACACTATCGTGATTATCTGGGTCCTGAAGATCTTTTTTGTACAGTTCTTCTGTGTATTCTTGCCTACCTATATAGCATGTTCAAAAGCAGAGACATTACTTTGTCAACAAATGTACATGTAGTCAAGGCTATGGTTTTTCCTGTGGTCATGTATGGGTGTGAGAGTTGGACTGTGAAGAAGCCTGAGCACCGAAGAATTGATGCTTTTGAACTGTGGTGTTGGAGAAGACTCTTGAGGGTCCCTTGGACTGCAAGGAGATCCAATCAGTCCATTCTGAAGGAGATCAGCCCTGGAATTTCTTTGGAGGAAATGGTGCTAAAGCTGAAACTCCAGTACTTTGGCCACCTCATGCAAAGAGTTGACTCACTGGGAAAGACTCTGATGCTGGGAGGGATTGGAGGCAGGCGGATAAGGGGATGACAGAGGATGAGATGGCTGGATGGCATCACTGACTTGATGGACGTGAGTCTGAGTGAACTCCGGGAGTTGGTGTTGGACAGGGAGGCCTGGCGTGCTGACATTCATGGGGTCACAAAGAGTCAGACACGACTGAGCGACTTAACTGAACAGAAATGAACTGAACCCCATTGTACTTTTGATTCACTCAGTATAATTATAAAAAAAAAAATTGCTAGAAAGACTCATGTCTATGAATGTATTAATTTGATTATTTCATAGTATATTTCTATTAAAATATTTTTAGAAATAGTTTAATTAGTCATTGAATATTTTTGGACACCCACTAAGGCAAAGATCCCCAACCTCCATGGCTGCGCAGGAGATGAGTGGTGGGTGAGGGAATGAAGCTTAACCTGTCTCTCCACATTGCTCTCCTTATCTCTCACATTACTACCTGAACCATCCCCTCCCTACCCAAGCTGTGGAAAACTTGCTTTCTTAGAAACTGGTCCCTGGCTCCAGAAGGGTTGGGGACTACTACACTAAGGGATTTAGCAGTGAATATAATAAGTAGAAACTAAGGAGGTGATGAGGCTTTCCAGGTGGTGCTAGTGATAAAGAACCTGCCTGCTAATGTAGGAGACATAAGAGACGCAGGTTCAATTGCTGAGTTGGGAAGATCCCCTGAGAGAGGGCATGGCAACCCACTCCAGTATTCTTGTCTGGAGAATCCCTTGGACAGAGGAAACTGCTGGGGCTCCAGTCCATAGGGTTGCAAGGAGGCAACTTAACACACAAACAAGGAGATGATACTTAGACTAAGGATGACTTTTGAGTGGAATGAGATATGTGAAAAATGTGGGAATAGAGTAATTCAACCAGAGGTAATGGCAAGTGCAAAAGGCTGAGATAGGAACCACTTAAATGTGTTCAAGTGACAGAGAAGAACCCATAATGATTCAGGTATAACTGACAAGATTGAGAAAAGAGAGATCTAAAGAATAAATGGTAGCTTTACAAGCGATGAGTTTCACATATTTTCTTAATATAATAAAAAATGGCTGGAAACGTTTAAAGCTGGGCCATAACACAATCTGATATGAGTTTTCCTTGCTGTGTGGAAAAGGAGCAGTGCAGGGCAAAAGTGATGTCAGGGAGATGATGTTAAGAAGTCTGTTAGGCTGAAAAGAGTGATTTGGAATAAAGTTGTAAAAGGGGAATGGTAGAGAAATGACCAGATTCTTGGTATATGCAGATATATTTTAAAAGTCAGTTAAAAAGTTATATCTAAAAAAAACTATGCTGCCCTCTGATTTGCTAAATGATACTATTATTGTTTCACTAAACAATACTTTATTAGACTCTTAACTGCACGGTTGAAATCAAGTCTTATCACTGCTTTTTGTTCCCCTAATTCATGCCTCATCTGACCCTGCTCACTGGCTCCTGCTCCTGGCAAATTCTTCTCTGACAATGTCCCTTCTTAGGTCAATTCTAGACAAAACCCAGCAATATGACTTGTTTGCATAGAACACAAATATGTAACTGAAATTACACTACAGAGGATAATCCCCAGCTGGCTTTTGGGACTACAGTATAAGAACAAAGGGAAGGAAGCTCTCTATTTATATAATTTTAATGCTAATTTCTGGAGGCAAATCTAATTTGTTGAAGGAAGTATTAAAAGATGAATATGTAGCCTACATTTTTTCTCTTTCCTCACAAAGAAGTCATTGTGTTATTATTATTCCTATACTGTGGCCTAAACTGAGGGAAACAGAGAACAGTTCTTTCTTTCTTTAATCCTGTTGGTTATTTCTATAACACTACAGTGCAAGCACAGCCATTTAATTTATAAACATTTCCTAACCAAAATCACTGCAGATGGTGATTGCAGCCATGAAATTAAAAGACACTTACTCCTTGGAAGGAAAGTTATGACCAACCTAGATAGCATATTCAAAAGCAGAGACATTACTTTGCCAACAAAGGTCCGTCTAGTCAAAGCTATGGTTTTTCCAGTGGTCATGTATGGATGTGAGAGTTGGACTGTGAAGAAGGCTGAGCGCCGAAGAATTGATGCTTTTGAACTATGGTGTTGGAGAAGACTCTTGAGAGTCCTTTGGACTGCAAGGAGATCCAACCAGTCCATTCTAAAGGAGATCAGCCCTGGGATTTCTTTGGAAGGAACGATGCTAAAGCTGAAACTCCAATACTTTGGCCACCTCACACGAACGTGGATGGTGACTCATTAGAAAAGACTCTGATGCTGGGAGGGATTGGGGGCAGGAGGAGAAGTGGACGACAGAGGATGAGATGGCTGGATGGCATCACCAACTCGATGGATGTGAGTTTGAGTGAACTGCAGGAGTTGGTGATGGACAGGGAGGCCTGGCATGCTGCAATTCATGGGGTCGCAAAGAGTCAGACACGACTGAGCAACTGAACTGAACTGAACCCCATCTCTGTCGCTCAACTGCAACAACCAAGTATTTGAGTGTGCACAGTGAACACTTTATGAGTGCTATGAGTGAAGTAAATTTTAATGGATATCCTCCAGGTCCTCATGTACTCTTGTGTCTTCTTTTCCCAGTCATCGCTGACTGATCCACCCTGCCCAACACCATGTCACAGCATTGATCCAGTGCAGCCTGGAGTGCTGCAGTCCACAGGGTCGCAAAGAGTCAGACACGACTGAGCAATTGAACTGAACTGAACTGAATTCAGCAGTTAGGTGGTTTGATTCTAGTTTTGATGCTTTCCAGCTTTTTAAACTTGTTAGACTGCCACTTCCTCATATTCCTTTTTACAAGTTTGTCATGTAATAAAGGAATAAAGGTCATGTGGTACTAGGTAAATAACAAATATGTGTATATTTGTTTTCAGGTTAAAAATGTGGCAAAATAAGAGGCTTGTAAATCCTATATAAAAATACTGACAGCTCAATATCTTCACAAAAATAAGAAATATAATGCATTCTAAGATAAAATGGAAGGAAAAAGCTAAAGTAACATGTTCAGGAAGTGGAAAAAAGTTTAGTTCTCTTTGTAACAATGGATCTTGTCTATAACTTCCATTTCAACTCCACTCTACAAGTAAGTTTCTTTTCAATTTTTTAAACAGAATCCCAGGAAGGGAAATTCCCCATGGCTCTACTCAGTTGTGAAGATATTGGGTCCTTGGAGCCCTCTTCTACCTAATAAGGTGGCTACTCAACCACATGTAGTACCTGAGCAATTGTGGTTATTGAAACTAAAGGTCTGAATTTTTTTCAAACATTTTTACTGACGTATAAATGATATATGTGTCAGGCCAGTGTATGCGTCTCAGTTCTTATCTCATCACAACAATGATTTGGAGCAACCAACATTAAAGCCCTTAGTGCGTCACAGCTCTCAGGTCTTGAACAAACCATGTCATAGCTCTTAGACAAATCAGTGTTACAGTTCTATTTTATTTAGAAGATAGCAGGAGAATCCATCCTAGAAGAAGAGAAGAGAGTGGAGGAGCATGCCAGCGTGCGTGGGGGAGTGGGGTGGGGTAGAGAGACAGAAAGAGAGAGAAAGAGCATACAAACAGGACAGAACAGGACAGAGAGAGTGAGAGAGTTCGTGGCTCCTCTTTTTATGTTTTTTTTTTTTCCTCCCTGGGCCTGCCCTATGCAAATTGGGCTCAGCCAGGAGTGCTGTTCTACCTGAAGTCCTCACCCCGGTTCTCGGACCTTTCTTTGACCTTCCTTTATTCTATTTTCGTGGGCTTTTCCCTTCCTTGTCTTTTAGCCACCACCATTTTGGACTCCTTTTCCCTAATGTAACTACCTAACATATACAAACTAAAATTCTGACTTTTAAATTTTATCTAGTTTCAATTATTTTAAACCTAACTTTAAAAATTGCTATTCAGTTCAGTAATTGGAAAACCTTAAGGTCAGAGCAACTTGAGTATAAGAATCTACTTTTTAACTGTAAATTTATGAAATCTAATTATACATGGTTCTTAAGCTTTATTCATTCTTTTTTATTTTGTCTTATGTTCTTTGAATTATATAATTTCAAGTTATCTGTTTTCAATTCTAAAAATTCTTTCTTCTGATCTAAAATAATTAAAATAATACAAATAGCACCAGACTTGCTGTCAGGGGCTGAGCAGAGAAAGAAATGGGAAGTTGCTATTGGAAGGGTAGAAAGTTTCAGTTACACAAGATAAATTCTGAGATCTTCTCTACAATTTTAGTTAACAAAACTGTGTTTAAAATTAATAAAGAGGATAGACCTCTTAGGTTCTCTTACATCAATAAGAACTCTTAATGCAGATCCAGGATTATAATTTACAAATAGTTTTCAAGTTGAGGTGTTCTTTAAATGTAAAATGCACATCAGATTTTGAAAACTTGGTACAAAGCAATGTAAAAGAGCTCATCAGCAGTTTTTAACATATTATTATTTATGAAAATGATCATAGCTTGAATAGCTCCATAGCTTTGGAGATAAATCAAATATAATAGTAAAATCAATTTTATCTGTTTTTTGTTTTACTTTTTTTTAACATTGTTTTTAGAAAATTTAATATTACCTTTAGTCTCATATTATATTTCTATTGGACAGCACTACTCTGGGCTTAGTCATTCAGCCATTTCCAACAATTTGCAACCCCATGGACTGCAGGCTACCAGGCTCCTTTGTCCATGGGGATTCTCTAGGCAAGAATACTGGAATGGGTTGCCATTCCCTTCTCCAGAGGATCTTCCCAACCCAGAGATTGAACCCAGGTCTCCCACCCTGCAGGCAGATTCTTGACTGTCTGAGTGATCAGGTAAGCCCATTTAATGGGATAGACATGGAATTTTATAGTACATATACATTAATGGAGTGGATTTTTGTGCCCTTTGAAATTGGACTCAGAAAGATCAACTTCTAGTTCAAGGTGGAATTAGAGTATTTTCTGTACATGTTGCATTGAATCGAACAAATTTTTAAAATTTGAAGAAAGGTTAAGATTATCTATTCATCCTCTTATCTAATAAAGACATCTACAGCAGTACCAACAATATTCACTCCACCTTTGTTGAAACAAACCCACTAAGAAGAAAATAATGATCTTAAAAGTTAGCTCATTTTATTTTATATCAGCAAATGATAATTTTTGGAAATATCTTATTTATAATAAAATATTTAACTTTTAATTATAATTCCTTCAAACTCAGGCAAAACTAAGAATTGATTGATTTCCTTTTTCATATAACTTCCCTTTAATAAAGTTATTTTACTTCCCTCTCTAAATCATGTGTGAGTGCTGTTATAATGTCCACTACAAGCAGCCATCTATTTTGTTATCAAGCATGATGCTTTCTCCCTGGACAAAGTTAAATAAGCAGAGTGACAATATATGTCGTTGACACATTCCTTTCACAATTTTGAGCAAGTCCATCATCCATGTCCAGTTCTAACTGTTGCTTCTTGACCTGCATACAGATTTCTCAGGAGGCATGTAAGGTGATTTGGTATTCTCATCTCTTAAGAATTTTCCACATTTATTGTGATCCACACAGTCAAAGGCTTTAGCATAGTCAATGAAGCAGACATAGATATTTCTCTAAAATTCTCTTGCTTTTCCTATGATCCAATGGATGTTGGCAATTTGACCTCTTGGCAATTTGACAATTTCCTTGTCTTTTTAAATCCAGCTTGAACACCTGGAAGTTCTCAGTTCATGTACTGTTGAAACCTATCTTGGAGAATTTTCAACATTACTTTGCTAGCATGTGAGATGAGTACAATTGTGCAGTAGTTTGAACAATCATTTAACCTACTGTTCAAATTTATGTCACATTTTCTTATTTATATGTAACACTATGACATAATTAATTTTACCATGTTTTGTGCACTTTAAAACACTTTCTTTAAGTTGAAACTGCAAACATAAAATTGGAGAGTAAGAAATTTTAGAATTCTTTGGTCCTTTGATATTTACTGTCAAAATGCTCTCCAGAAAGTTTATATCAATTTCTGATCCAACCTGATTTGTGTTGAGGTACTAACAGAATATGATTGTATACTTTAAATCTTTTAGATTTATTTTAATTGTTAATTTATTTTTATTTATTGAAATACAGTTGACTTACAATAATATATCCTTTTCAAGTCTAAAATATAGAGATGCAATATTTTTATAAATTACATGCGATACAAAGTTATTTTAAAATAATGACTATTTTTATTGTGCTGAACATTATATAGTCCTTTTGACATTTATATATATTTGCTGTATTGTTTTTGGTTTTAGATTCCATGTACAATTGAAGACACGAAGTTTTTACCTTTCTATATCCTTTCTATATCTGATTTATGTCACTAAGTGTAACATCCTCCAGGTTCACTTATGTTGTCCCAAATGCAAGATTTCATTCTTCATTGTTTTATGGCTGAGGCTGTATATTGTCACCCTGCTTATTTAACTTATATGCAGAGTACATCATGAGAAATGCTGGGCTGGAAGAAGCACAAGCTGGAATCAAGATTGCCAAGAGAAATATCAATAACCTCAGATATGCAGATAACACCACCCTTATGGCAGAAAGTGAAGAGGAACTAAAAAGCCTCTTGATGAAGGTGAAAGAGGAGAGTGAAAAATTTGGCTTAAAGCTCAACATTCAGAAAACTAAGATCATGGCATCTGTTCCCATCACTTCTTGGGAATAGGTGGGGAAACAGTGGAAACAGTGTCAGACTTTATTTTGGGGGGCTCCAAAATCACTGCAGATGGTGACTGCAGCCATGAAATTAAAAGATGCTTACTCCTTGGAGCACGGGTATACCTGTGGCGGATTCATTTCGATGTTGGGCAAAACTAATACAATATTGTAAAGTTTAAAAATAAAATAAAATAAAAAAAGAAAGTTATGACCAACCTAGATAGCATATTCAAAAGCAGAAACTTTACTTTGCCAACAAGGGTCCATCTAGTCAAGGCTATGGTTTTTCCTGTGGTCATGTATGGATGTGAGAGTTGGAATGTGAAGAAATCTGAGTGCCGAAGAACTGATGCTTTTGAACTGTGGTGTTGGAGAAGACTCTTGAGAGTCCCTTGGACTGCAAGGAGATCCAACCAGTCCATTCTGAAGGAGATCAGCCCTGGGATTTCTTTGGAAGGAATGATGCTAAAGCTGAAACTCCAGTACTTTGGCCACCTCATGCGAAGAGTTGACTCATTGGAAAAGACTCTGATGCTGGGAGGGATCGGGGGCAGGAGGAGAAGGGGATGACAGAGGATGAGATGGCTGGATGGCATCACTGACTCGATGGACATGAGTCTGAGTGAACTTTGGGAGTTGGTGATGGACAGTGAGGCCTGGCATGCTGCAATTCATGGGGTTGGAAAGAGTCAGACAGGATTGAGTGACTGAACTGAATATTCCATTGAATATATATCACATCTTCTTCATTCATTTATTTATTGATGAACACTTAGTTTGCTTCAATATCTGACTACTGTGAATAATCCTGCTATGAACTTTGGAGTGCATATATCTTTTCAAATTAGTATTTTCATTTTCTTCAGATAAATACCCAGGAATGGAATCCTTATATCATATGCTTGTTCTCTTTCAATTTTCTGTGTAATTTCCATACTGTTTTCAAAAGCACCACTATAAATTTAAATTCCCAACCACCATATACTAAAATTCCTTTTCATCATATCCTCAGCAACACTTATTATTTCCATTCTTTTTGGTGATGGCCATTTTGACTTGTATGAGGTGATATTTCATTGTGGCTTTGATTTGCATTTCCCTAATTATTTTTTATGTCAAACATCTTTTCATGAGCCAGGTGGCCATCTCTATGTCTTTTCTGGAAAAAGAAAAGTTCATTTTTAATTAAGTTACTTATTTTTTTAATATATTGAGTGCATAAATTCTTTATATTTTGGATATTAACCCCTTATGAGACATATTGTTTGCAATATACTCTCTCATTCAGAAAGTTACCTTCTCATTTTGTTGTTTTCTTCACTCTGCAAAAGCATTTCAGCTTGATTAAATTCCATGGTTTATTTTCACTTTTTCCTTAGGAAACTTGTCAGAAAAATGTGTTTTCCACTAGGAGTTTTATGTTTCAGGTGTTACATTTAAGTCTTTAACCTATTTTGAGTTTGTGTTTGTCATAATATATGGTATAACTTCCCTGGTGACTCAGATGGTAAAGTGTCTATCTACAATGTGGGAGACCCGGGTTCAATTCCTGGGTCAGGAAGATCTCCTGGAGAAGGAAATGGCATCCCACTCCAGTATTCTTGCCTGGAAAATCCCATGGATGGAGGAGCCTGGTAGGCTACAGTCCATGACTGAATGACTTCACTTTCTTTCTTTCTATGGTATAAAGTACTGTTCTAGTTTCATTCTTTGTATGTAGCTATCCCAACACCACTTATTTCTCAAGTAAAAAATCTAACTTTCCACCCAGAAGAAAATGAAAAATTAAAGACAAAGTCCAAAATTAGAAGAAAGAATAAATAATAATTATCAGAGTAGAAATAAATGAGAGATAGAAACAATAGACAAAACAATCGAAGAGAAGTTTTTAAAAAGATAAACAAAATCGATAAACTGTTTATAAAATTCATTAAGAAGGAAAGAGAGGGAACAAATAAATGCCATTAGACATGAAAAAGAAATTACAACTTATATGATAAAATATAATCATAAGACAATACTGCTGGCAGTTATACATAAACAAGTTGGACAACATAGACAAAATGGTTAAGTTCCAAGAAACAAGTGATCTTCCAAGATAGAATCAAGAAGAAATAGAAAAACTGAACCAATAGACTGCTAGTAATGAAATGGAAGAAGTTATCAAAATCTCCCAAATAACTGAAGTCCAGGGTTAGAGAGATCCCCTGGGGAATTCTACCAAACATTTAAAGAAGAGGAATACTAATCTTCTCAAACTAGTCCAAAAAGTTGTAGGGAAAGCAATGCTGCCAAGCTTTTTCTACAAGGCCAGTATTAGTCTGATATGAAAACCTTGCAAAGATTAGCTATTATCACTGATAAACATATGTGAAAAAATTCTCAACACAACAGTAGCAAAACAAATTCAACAGTACATTAGAAGAATACAGCTTGATAAAGTAGGGCTTACTCTAGGAGTATGAGAATGGTTCAATATTTGCTGATCAGTTAAAGTGATATATCACACTAAAAAAAAAGGTAAAAGTCACACCATCATCTCATGAGATACAGAAAAAGCATTTGTCAAAATTCAACATACATTTATGATGAAAATTTTTAATAAAGTTGTTACATAAGAAGTATACCTCAACATAATACACATTCTAAAGGCAAATCCAACTGATATCTTAACGATAAAAAGCTGAAAGTTTTTCCTCTAAGAGGAGGAACAAGCCTAGAATGGCTACTCTTCCAAATTCTGTTCAATAGTTGGAAGTCTTAGCCACAACAATCAGACAAGAAAAAAATCAATTGGAAGAGGATAATTTAGAATAATTAAAACTGTCACTATTCTTAGCTAACGATGGTCACAATTTGCAGCTGTTCTATACAGAAAACCTTGGAAACTTTATGAAAAATTGTTTGAAATAGTAAATGAATTCAGTGAAGTCATAGGATAAACCAATAATATACAGAAATTTATTGCATTTCCATTCAATAATAATGAACTATCAGAGAAACTAAGAAAATAACTCCATGTGGAACTGAATCATAATAATACACCTAGAAATAAATTTGAAAGTGAAGTGAAAGTCACTCATTCATGTCTGACTCTTTGCAACTTCTCCAGGCCAGAATACTGGAGTGGGTAGCCTTTCCTTTCTTCAGGGAATCTTCCCAACCCAGGAATCCACCTGGGGTCTCCTGCATTGCAGGTGGATTCTTTACCAACCAAGCTATCAGGGAAGCCCCAGAATACTGGAGTGGGTAGCCTATCCCTTCTCCAGTAGATCTTCCCATCCCAGGAATCCAATCAGGGTCTCCTCCATTACAGGTGGATTCTTTACCAACCAAGCTATCAGGGAAGCCCCAGAAATAAATTTAACTAAGGAGAAAAAGAGGAAAGCCTGGCACACTGCAGTGCATGGGGTCACAAAAAACTGGACACAATTTAGTGACTGAATAACAATGAGGAGAGAGACAAATGATCCTAACATTTGTTAATCAAAATAGATCTGGAATAGCCAAAACAATGTTGAAAAAGAACAAAGCTGAAGAAAAATCAAAGTAATCTTGAGAGAGAGCAAATATTATGCTCCTTGAATTCAGACTGTATTACAAAGCTATGATAATCAAAACAGCCTGATATTGGCACAAAAACAGACACGTAGACCAATGAAATAGAATAGACATCTCAGGAATAAATCCACACACTTATGGTCAATTAGTCTATGACAAAGGAGGCAATAATATATAACATGGAAAAGACATTCTTTTACATCTTTACAAAGCTGATAAGCAAATAATAATGCTAGCTTGATATTGTTGGTTATTAAAGATATCAAATACTTGTGGTCAAAACTTTGTTGGCTATGTGAAAGTCTGTTTTGGAATTATTTTATGACCAACTGAATGTTTTAATCAAGGTGTTTATTTTGTCTTCTTCATATATTTTATTAATTAACTCTTGGATTGTAAATATTTTTATCTGTGACGATTTGAATACAATTTGTTAGTTCAGTATTTTGCTAAAGTTTCACAGTTCCTTTGGTAAAATTTATTCCCTCTCTTCTATAAGTTCTAATCTTCATGAAAGGTTTATGAGATAATTGGTAAAGAATCCCTATACAGTCAAATTTACTCTACCAAGTAAAAAAAGAAAGGTATAAAGATACATACAATGGTCATATATTATTACATAATCATTGTTTGCTTGATACTTTCACTTTAAGCTAGAATAAAGAAGGATGTTAACTACACAATACAAAAATATTTTTTAGTATTCTTAACTTCTCATTAAAATTAGAGTTGCAGTCTAAGTTATTGTTTAACCACTTTTATATAACTTTTTTCATTTATATTATAAAATCCATAATACAGTTTTGGTTAAACTATTTCATAATAGTTATAATAGTTTAAACAGTCAAATAGTCCCTATTGGAATGAAATATGCATTAGGTACACATAATAATCTAGGTAGATATAATCACTGGGCTTTCCTGATAGTTCAGTTGGTAAAGAATCCACCTACAATGTACTTTCACTTTCGATCATCTATAGACACTAATATTTAGAGATTGTTTGTGATAATCATTATCATTTTGCTGTAATTACAGGAAACATGTCTTTGGTTTTACATAAATTCTGTTCTTAAAGGTCAGATGCAATAAATAAAATACCAACAAAATATAGAATTTGTAATTTCTTCTCTGAATTATATTCTTGTTTACAATGCAAAAAAATGAATGTTCCTATAAAAATGTAAGCTTGAATATGTGCAACAGAATGGGTCTTGCTTAATGCCATATATATATATATATATATATATATATATATATATATATATATGCCAACTATGAAGGTTGAAATGTTTCAAAAAATCAAAGGCCAATATTCTTGCAAATTTTATTTTAGAACCTGAAAATACTCTCAGATATAATACAATTAAGTTCTACCCATCACATACTAAATTCTCATGAATAACCTGTAGTTATTTGTCTTTTCTATTATTTAATATTCCTATAGTTATTGCTTTTATTAAGTTCTTTTTTATTCTTCTTTTATTAAGTTCTTTTGTTCTCATTATTAGAAGAAATATTGAATTGAGGTGAGGAATAGCATGCTAAGATATATGCTGAGAACTACCAAGGGATTCTCTAGGCAAAAATACTGGAAGGGGTTGCCACATCCTACTCCAGGAGAGGTGACAAGAGTATATGGAAGCAAACAAAGAAGGACTTAATGACCCAGATAACCACTATGGTGTGGTCAGTCACCTAGAGCTGAATATCCTGGGGTGTGAAGTCAAACGGGCCTTAAGAAGCATTACTCTGAACAAAGTTAGTGGAAGTGACAGAATTATAGATGAGTTATTTAAAATCTTAAAAATATGATGTTACTAAAGTGCTGGACTCAATATGTCAGCAAATTTGGAAAACTCAGCAGTGGTCACAGGACTGGAAAATGTTGATTTTAATTCCAATCTCAAAGAAAGGCAATGTCACAGAATGTTCAAATTACCATTCAGTTGTGCTCATTTCATATGCTAGCAAGGTTATGCTCAAAAATTTTCCAGTTAGACTTCAGCACCACATGAACTGAGAAATTCCAGATGTACAAGCTTTATTTAGAAAAGACAGAGGAGCCAGAGATCAAATTTCCAACATCCATCGGCTTATAGAAAAAGCAAGAGATTTCCAGAAAAACATCTGTTTCATTGACTATGCTAAAGCCTTTGACTGTGTGGATCACAACAAACTGTGGAAAATTCTGAAAGAGATGGGAATACCAGACCACCTGACCTGCTTCTTGAGAAACCTGTATGTGGGTCAAGAAGCAGCTATTAGGACTGGACATGGAACAATGGACTGGTTCCAAATTGGGAAATGAGTACAGCAAGGCTGTATATTGTCACCTGTTTACTTAACTTCTATTCAGAGTACATCATGCAAAATTCTCGGCTCAATCTCAAATTGTAACCAAAATTGTTGGGAGAAATATCAGATATGCAGATGATACCACTCTAATGGCAGAAAGTGGAGAGGAACTAGAGCCTCTTATTGAGAATGAAAGAAAAGAGTAAAAAAGCTGGCTTGAAACTCATGTTAAAAATTATAAGATCATGACATTTGGCCCCATCACTTCATTGAAAAACAGACGTGGTAAAAATGGAAGCAGTGACAAATTTTACACTCTTAGGCTCCAAAATCACCATGGACAGTGACTGCACCCAAGAAATTAAAAGAGGTTTGCTCTTTGGAAGGAAAAAGAAAGAATGTGAAAGTTGCTCAGTCATATCTGACTCTTTGCTACACTATGCCCTATACAGTCCATTGAATTCTCCACATCAGAATACTGGAGTGGGTAACCTTTCCCTTCTTGAGGGGATCTTCCCAATCAAGGTATCCCACATTGTGGGAGGATTCTTTACCAGCTGAGCCACAGGAGAAGTCCAAGAATATTGGAGTGAGTAGTCTATCTTTTCTCCAGAAGATCTTCCTGACCTAGGAATCCAACTGGCTTCTCCTGGATTGCAGGCAGTTTCTTTACCAACTGAGCTATCAGGGAAGTCCATTGGAAAGAAAACTATAACAGGTCTAGACAGCATATTAAAAAGCAGAGACATCACTTTCCTGAAAATCTCCATGTAGTCAAAACTATGTTTTTTCCAGTAGTCATGTATGGATGTGAGAGTTGGACCATAAAGAAGGCTGAGTGCCCAAGAATTGATTTTCTCAAACTGTGTAACTGGAGAAGATTCTTGAGTCCCTTGGACTACAGGGTGATCAAACCAGTCAGTTCCAGAGCAACTCAATTCTGAATATGCATGAGAATAACTAATGCTGAAACTGAAGCTCCAATAGTTTGGCCACCTGATGCAAAGAGCCAACTCATTGGAAGAGACTCTGATGCTGGGGAAGATTGAAGGTAAATAGAGGAAGTGGCAGAGGATGACATGGTTAGATAATATCACTGACTCAATGGACATGAATTTGAGCAAACTCTGGGAGATAGTGGAAGTCAGAGGAGCTTTGAGTGTTGCAGTCCATGGTGTCACAAAGAGTCGGATTCTATTTAGAGACTGAACAAGAACGACATATAACTTCTACTGTAAAATGTTTTTATTAAGGAAAATTGGATAATAATGTTGAATTTCATAAAAAGGTCACAAAAAAGTAAGCACTAGAAAGACTCCTGCACTAGAAAAACTACTGCACAATTGCACTGATCTCTCACACTAGTAAAGTAATGCTCAAAATTCTCCAAGCCAGGCTTCAGCAATATGTAAACCATGAACTTACAGATGTTCAAGCTGGTTTTAGAAAAGGCAGAGGAACCAGAGATCAAATCACCAACATATGCTGGATCATAGAAAAAGCAAGAGAGTTCCAGAAAAATATCTATTTCTGCTTTACTGACTATGCCAAAGCCTTTGACTGTGTGGATCACAATAAACTGTGGAAAATTCTGAAAGAGATGGGAATACCAGACAACCTGATCTGCCTCTTGAGAAACCTCTATGCAGGTCAGGAAGCAACAGTTAGAACTGGACATGGAACAACAGACTGGTTCCAAATAGGAAAAGGAGTACGTCAAGGCTGTATATTGTCACCCTGCTTATTTAACTTATATGCAGAGTACATCATGAGAAACGCTGGGCTGGAAGAAACAGAAGCTGGAATCAAGATTGCCAGGAGAAATATCAATAACCTCAGATATGCAGATGACACCACCCTGATGGCAGAAAGTGAAGAGGAACTAAAAAGCCTCTTGATGAAAGTGGAAGAGGAGCGTGAAAAAGTTGGCTTAAAGCTCAACATTCAGAAACGAAGATCATGGCATCTTGTCCCATCACTTCATGGGAAATAGATGGGGAAACAGTGGAAACAGCGTCAGACTTTATTTTTTGGGGGCTCCAAAATCACTGCAGATGGTGACTGCAGCCATGAAATTAAAAGACGCTTACTCCTTGGAAGGAAAGTTTTGAACAACCTAGATAGCATATTCAAAAGCAGAGACATTACTTTGCCAACAAAGGTCCATCTAGTTGAGACTATGGTTTTTCCAGTGGTCATGTATGGATGTGAGATTTGGACTGTGAGGAAAGCTGAGCGCTGAAGATCTGATGCTTTTGAACTGTGGTGTTGAAGACTGTTGAGAGTCCCTTGGACTGCAAGGAGATCCAACCAGTCCATTCTGAAGGAGATCAGCCCTGGGATTTCTTTGGAAGGAATGATGCTAAAGCTGAAACTCCAATACTTTGGCCACCTCATGCGACGAATTGACTCATTGGAAAAGACTTTGATGCTGGGAAGGATTGGGGGCAGGAGGAAAAGGGGACGACAGAGGATGAGATGGCTGGATGGCATCACCGACTCAATGGACGTGAGTTTCAGCGAACTCCGGGAGTTGGTGATGGATAGGGAGGCCTGGCATGCTGCAATTCATGGGGTCACAAAAAGTCCGACAGGACTGAGCGACTGAACTGAACTGAGAAAAAGTCCCACTGTATGTAAGACGTTGG
Organism: Bos mutus; assembly: GCF_027580195.1. Taxonomy (NCBI): domain Eukaryota; kingdom Metazoa; phylum Chordata; class Mammalia; order Artiodactyla; family Bovidae; genus Bos; species Bos mutus. The sequence continues at coordinate 49,429,931 of NC_091627.1, read as the reverse complement.
TCTGTGTTCTTGCTAAATCTAGAATTGGTCACAATGTTCATATTGCAATGAGAACAATCTTTTAAAAATGCAAATTAGATTATTTTATTCATCTCCCTTTCCACAGTTAATAAAACCTCCCTAATAGTTTTCCATGTCCTCTAAGACAATGTCCAAATTCCTTAAATTTACTTATTATGAAGTTTTTCACCGGCTCATCTCTCCAACCTTATTTATCAACACTTGTAAGTGATATGTCTTCTTCTAGTTCTTTCCCTATGTGTAATATTCATCTGTTAATAGTAACATTTCCTCCCATCCTAGTCTGCCTTAAAAATTCATCATTCAAACCATACTTGAGAGGATATCTATAAATCATGTCTTGTATCCTCACGTCCTACTAGCATTAATTACACTTTTTTTTCCTTCCTGCTACCACCTTCTACCCTCATCCCTGTAATTGCAATGTGTTCGTCATTCTTTATATTTGCCATCATAATATACTGCAAACTCTTTAAGAGCATCTATTGTGACTTATTAATCTTTGTATCTACAACATTTAACATGATCCCTGGCATATAGTAAGCATCTAATATATATTTGTTGAATGAATTAAAAATAAATGAATGAATAAATAAATATATGAGAAAGTAACTGCTCTTAAGGACCTTGGGGAAATAAAATGAGTTTTGAAGTAATGCAAGTTGTATGAATAGCACACACAGTTTGATCTTCAATGTTCCTTTGCCACAAAATTTGATTTAATGTCAGTGAGGAAAGTAGCTATGGTGGCTTATTTCTTTGACTAAGCATTTTGTGGGCCAAAAGAAAGCAGATGTGACCATTTAGGAGGGTATTTATCTTACAAAGGGCATTAAAGCTGTAGAGAAAAAGGCTATGAAATTACTCTTTTCAAAGAACACAGAAGTGAATTGATGAGGAGTTTAGTAAGTGGCAATTTTGTAGCTGGCTGTGTTCCTCCAGTTTGTCATTGTCACTGGAGAGGTTGCCAAACCACAACTCTATCTCAGGATGAAATTAAATATGATTTGGTTAACTGAAAATATTCAAATTCACAAATGTATAGAGATACTTATCACTATAGCCCAAGTTAAAACACCAGATCAATTGCATGCTAATCATAAATTAAAAAATGTTACTATTAGTTGTTCCAGTAAGACAGAATTTACACACCCTGCATACTAAGCAACACTGTCTGAAGAATAAAGTCTAAAGGTAAGAAAGTTTTCCTTTTTTTTTTTTTTTTTTGCTATAATCCTATCATCAACAAAACTTTTTAGAGAAACAAGAAGAGTATCATACTCAAATATTTTTAAACAATATTGATATAAAACTAAATATTTTATGTGAAATATTACTATCAATCTCCCTCTTTTTATTCCTAACTAGTTTCCTAACTAGTATTTTTAGCTAGAATCAATAAAGAACTAAAATATAGTAAATGCTGAATCACATTTATCACAGTGATTTATCACATTGTTTTATTTTTCTTTTGGTTAAAGCTTCTATGATAGACATAAAGTCTCACTCAGCATATTACATTTTTCCTTTCTCATGAATAAGGTCAGGTAAAAGAATGTTGCATTTTCTTGGGACTTCTTGCTGCCTCTTTTCTAGGAAAGGTGAATAATAACTATTCTACCTATCCCTATGATAAATTGCAATGTGGAAAGATAATTTACTGAAACATTAATGTGTGTGTATTTTTTCTTGCACTTCTTTTCCATTCCTATCAAAAAGATAGATGGACCCTTTTGGCATCCTTGCCTGTGAGAGTGGGTAGGTCTGACAGGACTCAGGGATTATGCTATCAGGGAAGGAGATAGACAAAATAAAAATGTACTAGTTGGATATTTCAGAGACCAACTAGGAAATTCTGTCTTCAAATTCTGTGAACAAAGAGGCCTACATGCCAGGTCCAGGACCTGATGTAAAAGCACAATTTTGGAAGTGCAAGAAAATTTGTGTGATACGCCCTGGAGGTGGCATCATAATTTTTTGCTCAAACTCATTGTAGAAGCAGCATAGCTCCTTAAACAAATCTTTTTGATGTTTCTATCTTAGACAAGATATGATTAACAACTGTGGTAAGTTAGGAATCTATGCAGAACTTCAGGAAGGAAGAAAAGTTTCTAAAAGTTATAAAGCACAGACAACCTATTGGAATGAAAGACTATTCAGGAATCAGGGGCTTCTCAGGTGGCTCAGTGGCAAAATATCTGCCTATTAATGCAGGAGATTCCAGAAATGTGGGTTCCATCTCTGATTCAGGAAGATCCCCTGGAGAAGGAAATGGCAACTCACTCCAGTATTCTTGCCTGAAAAATACTGTAGAAAGAGGAGCTTGGCAGGCTACAGTCTATGGGGTCTCAAAGAGATGCACATGACTGAGAAAATGGGCACATTCATGTATCAAGAATGCTAGATATTGAGGAGTCATATGCTTGGGGTAACAGAGAGTACTGCTAGGAAGTTTGGAATGTGTCAGGGTAAGAACAAGTTAAATTTTTACATTGGTGTTGATGAAGATGGCAAAAATGCAAAAGAAACTTCTGATACAGACATTCTCCCTTTCCTGTGCCATATTTCCTATTTTAAGACTTTGTACCTATCTGCTGTCTGTGAGTTTAGACCCTTCTGGATTTGGGGGTCCACAGTATTTCCTGTGTCACACTAAATAACTTTGTAAACAACTTAGAAATATGTTAGGACAATGCCTCAGGAACTGTATCCAGAAAACTTGTAGGACTGTCTTTGGGAGGCATATTGTCTTCTTCTTGTTGCTGTTCAGTCACCCAGTAGTGTGTGACTTTTCATGATCACATGGATTGCAGCATGTCAGGCCTCCCTGTCCCTCACCATCTACTGGAGTTTGCCCAAGTTCATGTTCATTGCATCTGTGATGCCATCCAACCATCTCTTCCTCTGATGCCCTCTTCTCTTTCTGCCCTCAATCTTTCCCAGCATCAGGAACTTTTCTAATAAGTCGTCTGTTCATATTGGATGACCAGAATACTGGAGCTTCAGTTTCAGCATCAGGCCTTCCAATGAATATTCAGGGTTGATCTCCCTTAAGATTGACTGATTTGATCTCCTTGCTGCCCAAGGGAATTTCAGGAGTCTTCTCCACATGACAATTCAAAGGCATCAGTTCTTTGGCATTCTCCCTTCTTTATAGTCCAGCTCTCACAACCATACATAACCACTGGGAAGACCATAGGCTTGACAATACAGACTTTTGTTGACAGAATAATGTCTCCCCTCTTAAACACACTGTCTAGGTTTTTCATAGCTTTCCTACCAAGAAGCAATTGTCTTCTGATTTCATGGCTACAGTCACCAACTGCAGTGATTTTGGAGCCCCCCAAAAGGAAATCTGTCACTGTTTCCACCTTTTCCCCTCTATATGCCATGCAGTGATGGGGCTGGATGCCACGATATTGGTTTTTTGTTTGTTTGTTAGTTTTAATATTACATCTTAAGCTGGAACTTTCATTTTCCTCCTTTACCCTCATCAAGAGGCTTTTCAATTTATCTTCACTTTCTGCCATTACAGGGGTATCATCAGCATATCTGAGGCTGCTGATGTTTCTCCCACCTATCTTGATTCCAGCTTGTAGCTCATCCAGCCTAGCATTTCTCATGATGAGCTCAGCATATACGTTAAACAAACAGGGTGACAGCAAACAGCCCTGTCATACTCTTTTCTTGAACCAATCAGTTGTTCCATACAGGGTTCTAACCCACATACAGATTTCTCAGGAGACAGGTAAGATGGTCTGATATTCCCACCTCTCTAAGAGCTTTCTACAGTTTGTCATGATCCACAGTCTAACCCATAGTTTTGGAATATGGGTGAGGAAAATTTTTACTCTATGGGCACATATGTGTAAATAAATTTAAGTAGATATAAACATGGAAAATATGTATATGTCATTGTGCCTGTGAGTTGTCATGTGTGGAAAACATGATATATACAAATAAAAAATAATCAGTTTATAATTATATAGATATTTTGTTATAATTCTTATGATTCATTGATTTAACTGTTTTTAATGATTTCTGGTCCATTAAAGTAATATAAGGAAATTCAAACATAAGGCCAAAAATGTAGCATCCCAAAAGCTATAGATTTTAATAAGACCAAATTATTTATTTAAATAAATTTTAAGTCGCTGTGTCCATTTGGAGCACCAGAATTTCAGAACTGAAAAAATCAGGATTCATTTTCTTCAGACATCTATATTTTATGAACAACTAAAGAGCCATGTTCTGTTTTAAAGAATGATAAAATTATGTTGTGAGGATAATTATTAACAAATTCACACTTGGCAAGCCTAATTTTATTCGACAAATATTTGTGATCAACTAACTAGGAGAAAGGAATGGAAAACCGCTTTAGTATTCTTGCCTTGATAACCCCATGAACAGTATGGAAAGCCAAAAAGATATGACACCAAAATATGAACTCCCAGGTTGGGAGGTGCCCAATAATGCTACTGGAGATCAGTGGAGAAATAACTCCAGAAAGAATGAAGAGATGGAGCCAAAGCAAAAACGATACCCAGTTGTGGATGTGACTGGTGATAGAAACAAGGTCTGATGCTGTAAGAGCAATATTGCATAGGAACCTGGAGTGTTAGGTCCAAGAATCAAGGCAAATTGGAAGTGGTCAAACAGGAGATGGCAAGATTGAACATCAACCTTTTAGGAATCAGTGAACTGAAATGGACTGGAATGGGTGAATTTAACTCAGATGACATTTTATCTACTACTGTGGGCAAAAGTCCCTTAGAAGAAATGGAGTAGCCATCATAGTCAACAAAAGAGTCCAAAATGCAGTAATTAAAGCAATCTCAAAATGACAGAATCATCTCTGCTCATTTCCAAGGCAAACCATTCAATATCACAGTAATCCAAGTCTATGCCCCAAACAATAATACTGAAGAAGCTGAAGTTGAATGTTGTTATGAAGACCTACAAGACCTTCTAGAACTAACACCCAAAACAGAAGTCCTCTTCATTATAGGGAATTGGAATACAAAAGTAGGAAGTCAAGAGCTACCTGGAGTAACAGGCAAATTTGGCCTTGGAGAACAAAGCAAAGCAGGGCAAAGGCTAACAGAGTTTAACCAACAGAACACACTGGTCAAGTAAACACCCTCTTCAAACAACACAAAAGAAAACTCTACATATGGACATCATGAGATGGTTAATACCAAAATCAGATTGATTACATTCTTTGTAGCCAAAGATGGAGAAGCTCTATACAGTCAGCAAAAACAAGACCAGGAGCTGACTGTGGCTCAGATCATGAACTCCTTATTACCAAATTCAGACTGAAATTGAAGAAAGTAGGGAAAACCACTAGATAATTCAGGTATGACCTAAATCAAATCCCTTATGATTATACGGTGGACATGAGAAATAGATTCAAGGGATTAGAGCTGATACACAGAGTGCCTGAAGAACTAGGGACAGAGGTTCATGACATTGTACAGGAGGCAGGTATCAAGACCATCTCCAAGAAAAAGAAATGCAAAAAGATAAAATGGGTGTCTGAAGAGATCTTACAAAGAGCTGAGAAAAGAAGACAAATAAAAGGCAAAGGAGAAAAGCAAAAATATACCCATTTGAATGCAGAGTTCCAAAGAATAGCAAGGAGAGATAAGAAAGCCTTCCTCAGTGATCAATACAAACAAAGAAAAACAATAGAATGGGAAAGACTAGAGATATATTCAAGAAAAGTAGAGATACCAAGGGAATATTTCATGAAAATATAAGCACAATAAAGGACAGAAATGGTATGGACCTAACAGAAGCAGAAGACATTAAGAAGAAGTGGTAAGAATACACAGAAGAACTATACAAAAAAGTTCTCCATGACCCAGATAATCACGATGGTGTGATCACTCACCTAGAGCCAGACAACCTGGAATGCGAATTCAAGTGGACCCTAGGAAGCATCAATGAACAAAGCTGTTGGACTTGATGGAATTCCAGTTGAGCTATTCCAAATCCTGAAAGATGATGCTGTGAAAGTGCTGCACTCACTATGCCAGCAGATTTGAAAAACTCAGAGTGGCCACAGGACTGGAAAAGGTCAGTCTTCATTCCAATCCCAGAGAAAGGCAATGCCAAAGAATGTTCAAATGACCACATGATAGTAGTCATCTCACATGCCAGCAAAGTAATGCTCAAAATTTTCCAAGACAGGCTTCAACAGTACAGGAACCATGAACTTCCAGATGTTTAAGCTGGATTTAGAAAAGACAGAGCAACAAGAGATCAAATTGCCAACATCTACTGGATCATTGAAAAAGCAAAGGGTTTCAGAAAAACAACTATTTTTGTTTTGTTGACTATGCCAAACCTTTGACTGTGTGGATCACAACAAACTGTGGAAAATTCTTAAAGAGATGGGAATACCAGACCACCTGACCTACCTCTTGAGAAATCTGTATGCAAGTCAAGAAGCAACAGTTAGACCTGGACATGGATCAACAGACTGGTTCCAAATCGGGAAAAGAGTATGCCAAGGCTGTACATTGTCACCCTGCTTATTTAACTTATATAAGGAGAACATCATGCATAATTCTGGGCTGTATGAAGCACAAGTTGGATTCAAGATTGTCAGGAGAAATATCAATAACAGCATATTTGTAGATGACACCATCCTTATGGCAGAAAACGAAGAACTAAAGAGCCTCTTGATGAGAATGAGAGAGGAGTGTGAAAAAGTTGGCTTAAAACTCAGTATTCAGAAAACTGAGATCATGGCATACAGTCCCATCTCTTCATGCCAAATAGATGGGAAAATAATAGAAACAGTGAGATACTTTATTTTGGGGGGCTCCAAAATCACTGCAGATGGTGCCTGCAGCCATGAAATTAAAAGACACTTGCTCCTTAGAAGTAAAGCTATGACCAACCTAGACAGCATATTAAAAAAAAGAGACATTATTTTACCAACAAATGTCCGTCTAGTCAAAGCTATGGTTTTCCCAGTAGTCATGTATGGATGTGAAAGTTGGACTATAAAGAAAGCTGAGCACTGAAGTATTGATGCTTTTGAACTGTGGTGTTGGAGCACTGAAGTATTGATGCTTTTGAACTGTGGTGTTGGAGAAGACTCTTGACAGTCCCTGGACTGCCAGGAGATCAACCAGTCCATCCTAAAGGAAATCAGTCCTGAATATTCATTGGAAGGATTTATGTTGAAGCTGAAACTCCAATACTTTGGCCACCTTATGGGAAGAACTGACTCACTGGAAAAGACCCTGATGCTGGGAAAGATTGAAGGCAGGAGGCAAAGGGGAAGACAGAGGATGAGATGGTTGGATGGCATCACCAACTCATTGGACATGAGTATGAGTAGGCTCCAGGAGTTTGTGATGGACAGAGAAGCCTGGTGTGCTGCAGTCCATGGGGTCACAAAGATTTGGACATGACTGAGTGACAACTGAACTGCTGCTGCTGCTGCTGCTAAGTCACTTTAGTCATGTCCGACTCTGTGCAACCCCATGGACGGCAGCCCACCAGGCTCCCCTGTCCCTGGGATTCTCCAGGCAAGAACATTGGAGTGGGTTGCCATTTCCTTCTCCAATGCATGAAAGTGAAAAGTGAAAGTGAAGTCGCTCAGTCATGTCCAACTCCCAGCAACCCCATGGACTGCAGCCTACCAGGCTCCTCTGTCCATGGGATTTTCCAGGCAAGAGTACTGGAGTGGGGTGCCATTGCCTTCTCCACAACTGAACTGCACTAGGTGCTAAACTCAAAGCTGGAGTTTCAGTGGTTAACTTATACATCTTCTGGCATGCAAATGGAAGTTTAATAAGAAGTATAAATATAACTTTAATCATAAATTTAATCATAATTATAAATATATATCAATAAAACTGTGGCTGTAATTTTGGTTATAATTATTCCTATAATGATAGCATTTACTATTTAAAACTATTCTTTCAAATCATCCCACCATTGCCTTCTCCCACAGAGTCCAAAAAGCAGTTTATACATCTGTGTTTCTTTTGCTGTCTTGCATCGTTAGCATATTTCTAAATTCCATATACATATGTTAGTTTACTGTATTGGTGTTTTCTTTCTGACTTAGTTCACTCTGTATAATAGGTTCCAGTTTCATCCGCCTTATTAGAACTGATTCAAATGTATTCTTTTTAATGGCCGAGTAATAGTCCATTGTGTATACGATTTAATGAGATGAGAGAATGACGATGATTTCAGAGAATGGCATAATTTGAGAGAATAGAATTGAAACATATATATTATCATATGTGAAACAGATTGCCGGTCCTGGTTTGATGCATGAGACAGGGTGCTCAGGGCTGGTGCACTGGGATGACCCTGAGGGATGGGATGGGGAGGTGGGTGGGAAGGGGGGTCAGAATGGGGAACACATGTACACTCATGGCTGATTCATGTCAATGTATAGCAAAAATCACTACAATATTGTAAAGTAATTAGCCTCCAATTAAAATAAATAATTTTTTTAAAATAAAAAAAAAACTATTCACAACTATCAGTAAAGGATGTACAGAAGATTCTTGTGTCTGTTGTCTCTCAGGAGGAACCAGAGATAATCCTTAATAATGGGATAAGGGCACATTCTAGTTATGAAGATTTCTGTTTGAAAAGGATTTTCTCCCAAAGATGGTGAGTTCTCTTCTATATACTTTATCATCCTATCCCATATGTCGGGGAGTAAATATTGACTTCTTATTCAGAAGTCTCATTACTAAGCATGGATGACTTTTGAAGTGAAGTGATAGTTGCTCAGTGATGTCTGACTCTTTACAACCCCATGGACTATACAGTCCATGGAATTCTCCATGCCAGAATACTAGAGTGGGTAGCCTATGCCTTCTCCAGTGGATCTTCCCAACCCAGGAATTGAACTGAGGTCTCTTGCATTGCAGGTGGATACTTTACCAACTGAGCTATCAGGGAGCCCCTTAGGATGACTTTTAGGCCTTCCTTGTTTAATTCTGTGAGTAACTCCATGAGATACTATGTAATAATCTCAGATCAGAGTATATCTAGGGTCTCTGTGGTAATGACAGTGTGATTTTAGGGTTAACTACTTCCTGTGTGGGTAGGGTATAAAAAACTTCTTTTGGAAAGAGAAGAACCATGTCCTACCTAAAGGCGGAACTGAAAACTAATTTCCTTGAGTAGTAGAGAGATGCCTCCTGTGTAACACTAATAAAAATCATTTAGTAGTATTAATTTGGATGGTATTTTCAATAATGCTACTGCTGCTAAGTCGCTTCAGTCGAGTCTGACTCTGTGTGACCCCATAGACGGCAGCCCACCAGGCTCCCCTGTCCCTGGGATTCTCCAGGCAAGAATACTGGAGTGGGTTGCCATTGCCTTCTCCATTTTCAATAATGATTTCATTCCAAACATTATTGAGGGTCACATGTACAGTCTGGCTTTATTTTAGGCTTCATAAACACAATTTTACATGCTTACCACCTCTGATAAAGAAGACGGGCTTCAGGTAAATTAGCAAAACATTAGTTCATGTATCTTTAAAGTAAAAGCTTAATTATCACAGAAGAATACATATTGAAAGATCTATTTGCTTCCAAGACAAAACATCAAATAAAGGAGGAAGCTGATAAATATAATGACTGAAAGTCATGAGTTGACAGTGACTAAAGTTAGAAAGAGGGAAAAAAAATCATAATAATGACTTTTGGTTTAAAGATGTTTTTACATAGCATGCTCTTCAATACAAAGAGCAAGAGAATATGTGAAATGTTGCAAGAAAAAAATATTATGGAAACACAAGAGAGAGACCACATTGCATGGAGGCAGTCAGGAAAGCTGAGATAAGTTTAGAGGAACAAACCTATCGAGTAAAAGAGAAACATGAATAAAACCTGAAGCAGGAAATTAAGACTATAAACAGTAGCAATGAATGGTACAGTTTACATAGGATTTTATAGATTATATAAATAATAGGATGCTGCTATTAAAAGTGATACCAGTGAAATATGTCAGGAACATTTACTTCAGATTATTTATAGGCATGAATGCCTGACTAAAGAATTCTCCAGGCCAGAATGCTGGAGTGGGTAGCCTTTCCCTTCTCCAGGGTGTCTTCCCAATCCAGGGATCAAACCCAGATCTCCCTCATTGAAGGTGGATTCTTTACCAGCTGGGCCATAAGGAAAGCCCAAGAATGCTGGTGTGGGTTGCCTTTCCCTCTCCAGTTGATCTTCCCCACCCAGGAATCGAACTAGGGTCTCCTGGATTGCAGGTGGATTCTCTACCAACTGAGCTAATGGACCTTTAACACTGCACAAAACAGTTTGCAAATCACTTCTATAGGTAATCTGAAGTTTTTGCATGGCATCATGTGCAAGAAAATTTACTACAATTAATAAAATTAAAACATAGATGTTCTAAGGCCAGTAAGGAAAGAGAAATTCCTAATGGACTTTAACCTTCTTTTCAAATGGACTAATTTTACCTGCTGATAGGCCAGCCACTTCTAAAATATCTGCTTTATAAAGTCACAGCAATGAGAAAAGCTCATTCTCTGAGAATTTGATACTTAATTTTTTTGAGGAAGAGATTATAATTTAAGAGAAACCCATGCAAATAATGATTTAAAATCTGTATGCTTTCATTTATAATATGACTATAATCCTATTTGGGCCATTTCTTTCCTGGCTCCCAATCAGCCTTGCAGTGGATTCCATTTTGTACCCTCACAGGATGGCACATATCTGAATATGTCTCCCTCAAAGCACAGAGAGCTCCCAGAGACAGCAAAAGCTCCAGAGAACTAGAAAGTACACGCCTCTTACTGCATACTGCCCACTTTCTCAGTTTCCATTTTATTCTCTCTGAGACATTAGTACTGAGAATTTATTTCACAACTGCAGAAAACTGTAATCATTAATAAGAGCTATTCATGGCACCATGTTACAAGTTCTTCAGAGGCTAACCATTATCTCAATATGATGAAACATTCCAAAAATTCATTCAGCACACAAAATGCACATAAATTAGAAAATCTTCTTCTTATTATATAGAGGCAGCAGAAGGCAAGGGAACATTGCTACAAAAAAAGACAATAGTCCAGAGAATTAGGAATATAAACCAGGGTTTTGTAGCAGATGTGGGAATAAGAGATTGGGCAGAGTTATATACCCAAGGAAGACTGGACAGATTTAATGATGGATGAGACATGAGATGAAAAAGGAAAATGGATGGCTCAGAGGCTGCCAACCCTAATGTCTTTAAGATAGTGGTCACCTTTACAAAAAAGAAATTCAAGACGGCAAGAATGTTGGTACAAAAGGCAAGTTTAGTTTTAAATATGTAGGTGACTTTGAAGTGCTGATGAGAAGTCCAAGCAGATATTTCTTTCAAAAAATGGGAAACAGGAATTAGACTTCTTAAGGTAAAGTAAGAATGAGATTTACCTCCTGAGAATTTCATTTCAGGAAAGACATTGAATGACCTCCATCTGGATCCTCTAAATAAGGACTCCATGACTCATGGTTCTAATCCATTTATATTGCTTAATTCATATTTTCATATCTACTTTCCGTACTAAAACATTCAAATCATCACTTTAAACATAACATAGAAAGAATTTTAATTTAGTGCTTGGAAGTAACAATGTGCATTGAACATTGAAGTCTCTCTCAAAAGAGCTATGAGAACTAAGGAAATGCATGCTTTGGAGACACTAGAGAAAATTGAGTTTTTACTTGCTAAGGTGGAGTGCACAGTATTGCTGAAAACACATACCAGCTTAGCAGCACAGTGGTAGTAAATGCTTTACTCAGACTCCCAGCACTTTAGTGTCCATCAGCCCAGACAGCAAATTTTCAGGAATTTTCTAGATCCTTTCCAATTAAATTCTCCACCTTAATCTAATCATATGTTTCTATTTCTCTGCATCTGCAGATTCAGGACTTTTGACTCTTTAATACTAGATCTTGGAAATGGTAGGGAACAAGTAGTCTCTGGCTTAGAAGGCTTCTGTGCTATCATCAAACTTCATTTACTGATACTGATTTTTAGATGGATTCCTGTCCCATAGAGTGATGAAAATCTGAACTCAGTAACTGGGTGCTAGTCTCTTGGTTGCCTCTTAGATTATTGATATCTGTGATTAGTCTTTGACATATTGGATTCTTATAATAGTGGCCTTACTGCCACCTTCTTCAAAATTTTGAGAAAATGAGATTAAATAATATTTGAGTTTCTATTTAGGTGTTTTTTGCAGCCACAGTATATTTCTCAACCCTTTACAGAGAGTTGGCCAGATTTCAGGTTCATCTGGAGAAAAAAAGCCTTGGCAATAACCGGAATCTACTCTGAAACACTACTTCTCAAATTTCTGTGGTAAGAGATGAGTTTTGTTTACTTTCCAACCCATCACAGATTGATACTTTTGCAAAATACTCTGTTCAACAAGTCCACTAATCACATGCTTGAATGACATGGCAAGGTCAATTTGCAATACACATTTCTAAAAATTATTCTCAATTTCTAGAGTAACTTCATTGTGTATGAGTAACAAACATTTTTTTGGATTACACCAGTCCATGGGCCAACATTTGGGTAGCATTGCTATAATGTATGCAAATGTATTGAAGTTCTGGCAATCTCCCTAGTGATTTAAAGGGTGAACAACAATAAATTACATCTAAGATGACTCAAAGCTATTAAGGTTAACCATATGATTGAATGTCATTGTTTAGCCACTCCATTCCTCTTTGGATCCTTAATCCTCAGTATTTTTTGAATAAAATAAAATAATAAACAGTAATTATACCATACTCTGTGTACTGTGTGCTTATTAGACATCAAGGAGCAAGATAAGCACTATTGTATTTAATTCTCACATCAATATGAAGTAAGTAATTTACAGATGAAGACTTGCAGTCCAGTGAGGTTAATTATCTTTTCAAAGTCACATAACCTCACTACTACATGGTGAAAACCAGCCAAAACTGTGGCATCTCCTCAAATAAAAATTAATTAGATCACAACCTTGTATCTCCTCCAACTTGAGAATATACTCTGGGTATTGCACACGATTCATAGTTCTTAAGTCTCCTGTAACAAATTATTGCAGCCTCAAATTCCAACTGTAGGTCATCATACTATATTCTTCTACATACTCATTTTAAGTAGTAGGCTGATAATGACTTTCCAACATAACCAAATACACAAGACTGCAGAAAATGCAAGAGTCCCATGTGCCCATATCAGTCATGAACAATCATGGAGTAAGGAAGAAAATACAGTAAAATTAATCTTGCTTAGATTTCCATAATTTCCCTTAAAAAGACAAGCAGATTATGCAGTATTTTATAGTAGTTTTAAATTTTGACAATGCATTCTCATTTCCTCAAAATGTGCTGAGCAGGATTATTCCTTTTAATAGTTAATAAAGAATGAGACCCTTAATTTTGCGAACTTCCCTCATAGAAAACATTCATTATAGTGAGAATGAAACTGCTTTTTGTTCTGCTTCACACCTCCCTAATTATGGAATAAAACTCTGAAATAGTCTGGACCCCTGTGGTAAATAACAAAGTTTTAGAAGTGAAGTGAAAACGATGAAAACATTTCACTCCCCAAATTCTGTCAGGGAACACTGGGAGGATATTCACAACTAACAAAATGTGTGCATGTTTGCCAAGGTTGACATTATTCTGCTGGTGTTTTCATAGACTCATAAAATCACATTTTAACTTGTTGACACTGATTGTCCGGTCTCCTACAGACATTTAATAAAAACAAAACATTTAAAAGCATCGGTGTGTTCAGGTAATTCTACACATTGCATTCATCTTTGTTAAGGGTTTTTCATAGAGCAATTTCAAACTTAAGGTTCATCAAACCAACCATGTGTATTTTAAATATTTTACAGGTAGATGGCCTCCTGTATTTATAATAGTTGTTGGCAGACTTGCAGTTCACAACAGATGTGGGTGATAAGTGTTATGCTGACACATGCAATCAATCTGCGAAACAGTGGTGCAAGGACAAAGGGACATGCAGTAAGTACTTGGCAATCATGGAAAAACTATTTTATCTTTTAGATTTTGTCACTTCCTTCTGCTGGGAGGTAAATTGGAGAATAATGATGTGTATGGAATGGCCACTAACCTTCACTGAAATCCAGTTACCAAGAATTAGGATAGGAGTCCAGGAAGTTATGCTAAGGTGTGCAATTACATGTGCATATATTATTATGCTCATTAATATTGACTCCTCCCTTTTCTCTGCCTTATTGCCAAGCCTCTCCACATTCTTCTCCTCTGTGCTAATATTTTCTTTTTTAGTATGCTTGGCATCCTTTCTGGTTTGGGACATCACAGTTGCATTTAGATTTCCAACTACCTCTCATAAAAATGCAAACTATCTTCTTAAGAAAGTCCTTAATATAATGTACATGTATATACACATTCATGTGTGATACAATGTGAATAACACTTAAAGATTTGCATTCCTATTTTGGTTGTTTAAAATATATTATCTACAGATTCTTTGATGCTCTCCTTTTTAAGCACTCTTCATAATTCCCCTCCCCTTAAATGTAGACTATGTTTAATGATTCTCTCTTAACAAGTAGAGTGCAGAAGAAGAGAGAATGTGTGATGTTCAAATTTAAGACACAAATGACACCATGTCTTTCTGCTCACTCTCTTTCTTGGATGCCAGCTGCCATGTCAGGAGGGCACTCAAGTAGGCCTATGGAATAGCACAGAAACAAGTATCCAGTGGAAAACACTGAGCAAGGTACTGAGGCCTTAACCTAATAGCCATGTGGATTATTACTATCTTGGAAGCAAATTCTCCAGCCCTTGTCAAACTTCAGATTACAGCATCCTTGGCCAAACATAAGAGATTCTGAGTTGGAATTACCCAGCCAGGCCACTCTTGGATACTTGACTCTCAGACAATGTATGAGAAAATCAAGTGTCTTGTTTTAAGCTGAGATAATAAATTCTGAGGGAATTTGTCTTGCAGTAATAGATAATTAGTGGGACACGCTTATTTACAGAATTGGACTGGACAGTGCCTGAGTCTATTTCATCCATGGTGGCTAAGCCATTATGATGCACTTAACAAAACAACAAGAAGAGATGCAAAGTTGATGGTAAGTGTCGCTGACACTAAAACTTGCTCAGACATATGTCCCAAGTACTACTTCCAGTGACAATTTATTTTTGTAAATTATTATACACTTAGTGGAATTCCATGCCTAAGTATGAATACTAGAATATGTGTCATTCTGTACTGTAGCTATTGTATCTTGAACATATACTATACACCAGTTCAGCTCAGTTCACTTCAGTTGCTCAGTTGTGTCTGACTCTTTGCAACTCCATGGACTACAGCACGCCAGCACTTCCCTGTCCATCACCAACTCCCGGAGTTTACTCAAACTCATCTCTGCTGAGTCCGTGATGCCATCCAACCGTCGTCCCCTTCTCCTCCTGCCTTCAATCTTTCCCAGCATCAGGGTTAGTATCTATTCTAAATTTTGGGGTTTCTCCAGAGGCTCTGCTAGTAAAGAACTTGCCTGCCAATGCAGGAGATGCGAGATGTGGGTTTTATCTCTGGGTCAGGAAGATCCCCTGGAGAAGGAAATGGCAACTCGCTTCAGTATTCTTGCTTGCAGAATCCCATGGACAGAGGTGCCTGGCAGACTACAGTCCATGGGGATGCAAAGAGCCAGACACAACTTAGTGCATACACACACGCACATTCTAGATATCATTGCTCCAAAGACAAATAAAACTGAGCTCCTGCATAGAAAGACAGTTTACTTAAGGGATGTGGAAATCCGGCCAAAGTATTTCTGTTTAGAAAATGCAAAATATAATTGGTATGTTGTTGTTCAGTTGCCCAGTCATGACCGACTCTTTGCAACCCCAAGGACTACAGCATACCAAGATTCCTTGTCCATCACCAACTCCCGGAACTTGCTCAAACTCATGTCTATTGAGTCGGTGATGCCATCCAATCATCTCATCCTCTGTCGTCTCATTCCCCTTTTACCTTCAATCTTTCCAAGCATCAGGACCTTTTTCAGTGAGTGAGTTCTTCACATCAGGTGCCCAAAGTATTGGAGTTTCAGCTTCAACATCAGTCTTTCCAATAAATATTCAGGACTGATTTCCCTTAGCATGGACTGGTTGGATCTCCTTGCAGTCCAAGGGATTCTCAAGAGTCTTCTCTAACATGACAGTTCAAAAATATCAGTTCTTTGGTGCTCAGTCTTCTTTATGGTCCAACTCTCACATCCATGCATGACTACTGGAAAAACTATAGATTTAACTAGACAGACCTTTGCCAGCAAAGTGATGCTCTGTTTTTTTAAACACACTGTCTAGGTTTGTCAGAGCTTTTCTTCCAACAAGCCAGCATCTTCTAATTTCACGGCTGCAGTCACAGTCCGGAGTGATTTTGGAGCCCAAGAAAATAAAGTCTGTCACTGTTTCCATTGTTTCCCCATCTGTCTGCCATGGAGTAACAGGAAAGGATGCCATGATCTTAATTCTTTGAATGTTGAGTTTTAAGCCAGCTTTTTCACTCTCCTCTTTCACCTTATTCAAGAGGTTCTTTAGCCTATAAAGAGATATAAGAGCTATAAGAGCTGTAAAACTATAAAACTCTTAGAGGAAAATATAGGCAGAACACTTGATGACATAAATCAAAGAGAGATCCTCTATGACACACCTCCTAGAGTAATGAAAATAAAAACAAAAGTAAGCAAATGATATCTGATTAAACTTAAAAGCTTTTGCAAAGCAAAGGAAACTGTAAGCAAGGTGGAAAGACAACCCTCAGAATGGGAGAAAATAATAGCAAATGAAACAACTGAAAAAGGATTACTTTCCAAAATATATAACCAGCTTATATAACTCAATACCAGGAAAACAAACAGTCCAATCAAAAAGTGAGAAAAAGACCTAAACAGATATTTCTCCAAAGAATACATACAGATGGCTAACAAACACATGAGAAGATGCTCAACATTGCTCATTATTCAGTTCAGTTCAGTTCAGTCACTCAGTCATGTCCGACTCTTTGCAACCCCATGGACTGCAGCATGCCAGGTCTCCCTGTCTATCACTAGCTCCCAAAATTTACTCAAACTCATGTCTACTGAGTTTTCATTATTAGAAAAATGTAAATCAAAACTACAATGTGATATCTCCTCACACCAGTAAAAATGGTCATCATCAAAAAGTCTACGAACAATAAATGCTGGAGAGGGTGTGAAGAAAAGAGAATGCTCTTGCACTGTTGGTGGAAGTGTAAATTGATACAGCCACTATGGAAGACAGTATTGAGATTCCTTAAAAAACTAGGAATAAAACCACCATATGACCCAGCAATCCCACTCCTAGGCATATACCCTGAGGAAACCAAAATTGAAAAAGACACATGTATCCCATTGTTCATTGCAGCACTGTTTACAATAGCTATAACATGGAAGCAACCTAGATGTCCATTGACAGATGAATGGATAAAGAAATTGTAGTACATGTACACAATGGAATATTACTCAGCCATAAAAGGAACACATCTGAGTCAGTTCTAACGCGATGGATGAACCTAGAGCTTATACAGGGTGAAGTTAAGTCAGAAAGAGAAAGATAAATATTGTATTCTAATGCATATATACAGAATCTAGAAAAGTGGTACTGAAGAATTTATTTACAGGGCAGCAATGAAGAAACAGACATAGAGAATAGACTTAGGGCCATTGGGAGAGGGGAAGAGAGGGTGAGATGTATGAAAAGAGTAACATGGAAACTTACATTACCATATGTAAAATAGAAAGCCAATGGGAATTTGCTGTATGGCTCAGGAAACTCAAACAGGGGCTCTGTATCAATCTAGAGGATGGGATGGGGAGGGAGATGTGAGGGAGGTTCAAAAGGGAGGGGATATATGTATACCTATGGCTGATTAATGTTGAGGTTTGACAGAAAACAACAAAATTTTGTAAAGCAATTATCCTTCAATTAAAAAATAAATAAATTTTAAAAAGAGGCTCTTTAGTTCCTCTTTGCTTTCTGCCATAAGGGTGGTGTCATCTGTAGATCTAAGGTTCTTGATATTTCCCCTGGCAATCTTTGATTCTTGCTTGTGCTTCATCCAGCCCAGAATTCCTCATGATGTACTCTGCATATAAGTTAAAAAAGCAGGATGACAATACAGAGCCTTGACATATACCCTTCCCAATTTGGAACCAATTGTTCCATGTCCAGTTCTAACTGTTGCTTCTTGACCTGCAAACAGGTTCCTCAGGAGACAGGTCAGGTGGTCTGGTACTCGCATCTCTTGAAGAATTTTCCACAGTTTGTTGTGATCTACATAGTCAAAGGCATTAATGTAGCCAATGAAGCAGAAGTAGATGTTTTTCTGGAATTCTCTTGTTTTTTTCTATGATCCAACAGATGTAGGCAATTTGATCTCTGGTTCCTCTGCCTTTTCTAAATCCAACCTAACATCTGAAAGTTCTCAGTTCACATACTGTTAAAGCCTAGTAAGGAGAATTTTTAGCATTCATGTGAAATGAGGGCAATTGAGCACAATAATTTGTATGGAATGTACAATAGCTAGCTAAATTGAAAAATTTAATGAGAAAACTGGATCTGTGCATGTGTGTATGGGTGTGTGCATGTACAGAATCCTTTATGTTCTGTGATCCATCTACTTGTTCTGTCATTTCCTATTTCCTGTGGATGTGATGTTGCAATGTCTCCAGTGTAGAAACAAGAGTGATGAAGCAACATGAACAAAAGACTAGAGGTCTTATATGCCAACTATTCTCCAATTCTACCCTTGACTAGTTAGATATTTTTTGGGAGAATCATGAGTGTGCCTAGAAAATCTTTATTCAATAATGCCGTGATCCTTTTCTCTCTCTCTCAAAGTGTTATGGTTGAGCAGGGAAGGGTACAATTATTTATAATACCACCTAGTGTTCCGATTTCAGGGCTCCCTACTTGCCTAAAAGTAAAGTGCAGTTGTTCATAAATCTCTATATTTTAAAGTATGCCTCTGTATTGTCTCTTGTGTCCGACTACCTCCATCTTTTCTGTTAATACTCGTGTGTACAGTTTCTTCCCTCTCCTTTTTTTCACTCTCAAGAAGAATCTCATGGGGTAGAAAAGTTAACTGAATTGTGCAGATATGCCCTTCTCTACAACCTTATCCAATACCATGACAAATGCTAATCATAAACTGGATTTTTCATCCTCAGTTTTCTATCTTTAAAATGGGGTCATGTTCCCCGTGAGTCAATCATTACTAAAATTAAATATTCATTGTAAGTTTTCCTTATTCCTAAAACTGTGCTATGATAGTATGAAAAATCCAATTTGTTATCTGTGCAGTTGTGTCTCCATCTGTGAAATGTGAGTGATGCTCCTGGTGTCCATCATGCTAATTAATGTGTTCCTGAAAACTGCTCTCAGATTTGCATTTCATGTTTACTATTTACATACACTTATACATTCCCTTGTGGCTCAGCTGGTAAAGAATCTGCCTGCAATGCAAGAGTCCTGGGTTCGATCCCTGGGTTGGGCAGATCCCCTGGAGAAGGGAAAGGCTACCCACTCCAGTATTCTTGCCTGGAGAATTTCATGGACTGTATAGCACATGGGGTCGCAAAGAGTCTGACACGACTGAGTGACTTTCACTTTCATACATATTTTGCATAATTGCCATCATAATAAGAAAAAAGCTTTGCACACAGTTATGCATCATATTTTCCTCATAGTCTATATTCTCTTAATTATGATTCATTAGATTAATAAGATTTTTGTATTTCACATGAAGTGAATAAAACTTCACCAACTAGTGACCCAATTCTCAAGAATAAACAGTCAAATGTTAAAATATAATGAGGCATAACAACTTGAAAATAAGAAACCATAAAGTTTATAACAAAAAAAATGACTATTGTGATTTCTTTATAAAATAAACTAACAGAGTCTCAAAAGAAATCTGCACTGCAGATAATTATATGCACGGAAGTTAAGTAAGGGAATAACAGAGGCCAGGCTGAAGTTGTTGTTCTATCAGGCCAAAAGAGACTAAGGGAATAGTCAGTGCACAATGGGCAGGAATCAACAAATTTGTAAATTATGCCCGAATGCCTCACCTGCCCACCTCTGACAAGATATGACAAATATTCAATGTTGAATTACTTTTTCCTATGGGGAAATCATTCATTTGCTTGATATACTCTCCCACAAAGGGGGCCTTCTGTTATTTCACCTCTTCAATTTAAAAATTTATAGTGAAATTAAATTCTATTACTTATTGTGGATGTGTACCAACTTAAATTGCCATTAATCACAAAGGCAGATAATACAAAGGAATAATTTCAATGCTGAGTCTTTGGGGATTAAAAAGAAGTAGGAAATCAAATGCACAACTGGAAAGAATAGGGGTGAGACAATGACAAGAACAGTAGAACCATGTATTTTGAGACCTTTTATATTAAAAGTTTTAATAAATTACTCTGTAATTCAGAGCATATGTTATTGAATTTGTAAGATATTATTTCGGGTAACAAAGGCAGAATTTGATTATGCAATGCAGTGTTAATTCTACATCTGACACTATTGTTGGCAAAATTTTTTTAACTTAATAAGAAAAATGATCAAATTGGACTTATTACTAAGTGATGTTTTCATTTAGAGTTTTCACTTTATCTTTTGGTCTTACTTGATCATGTTGAAATGGAAAAGTGCTTGACTGGAAAAGCCTTGTATTATTGAGGACCTGGGGTTCACCACCTGCTCTCTGCATGTTACACTTTTAAAACATGTCCACAAATTCTTTTATACTCTTCCCATAAGAAAGAGATTTATAACCCCTCCCTTTGAAAATGGACAAGTTTTTTGATGGTTTAGAGAACTAGAGAAAGGCAGTGCAGTTTCTTTGTTTGTTTATTGAGTGCTCATTGTTGAAAGTTTTACTGCCATGTAAGCATTTTGTATTGTCATGCTGACATGTTGTGAGGCAGCCAAGCCCAAATTAGCCAACCTTAAGAGACTACATTGAAGAATCACTTGCGAAGACTCTAAGCCTGCATCAGGAGAAAGTGGTGCCTGGCTATGCTCTGCTGTGTGAGGAGCCCATCATTCTAGCTGTAGCCATATTTTATGTGCATTTGAATGCAGGAACCAAGCTGTAACCACCTAGTTGAGAGTTCTCAGTTCAGTTCAGTTCAGTTCAGTCTCTCAGTCGTGCCCAACTCTTTGCAACCCCATGGACTGCAGCATGCCAGGCTTCCCTGTCCATCACCAACTCCTGGAGCTTGCTCAAACTAAAGTCCATCGAGTCCGTGATGCCATCCAACTATCTCACCCTCTGTCGTCCCCTTCTCCTCCCGCCTTCAATTTTTCCCAGCATCAGGATCTTTTCCAATGAATCAGCTATTTGCATCAGGTGGCCGAAGTACTGCAGTTTTTGCTTCAGCATCAGTCCTTCCAATGAATATTCAGGACTGATTTCCTTTAGGATTGACTGGATCTTTTTGCAGTCCAAGGGACTCAAGAGTCTTCTCCAATACCACAGCTCAAAAGCATCAATTCTTTGGCGCTCAGCTTTCTTTATAGTCCAACTCTTACATCCATACATGACTACTTGAAAAACCATAGCTTTGACTAGATGGACTTTTGTTGCCAAAGTAATGTCCTGCTTTTTAATATGCTGTTGAGGTTGGTCATGACTTTCCTTCCTAGGAGCAAACTTCTTTTAATTTCATGGCTACAGTCACCATCTGCAGTGATTTTGGAGCCCCCCAAAATAAAGTCTCTCACTGTTTCCATTGTTTCCCAATCTCTTTGCCATGAAGTGATGGGACCAGATGCCATGATCTTCGTTTTCTGAATGTGGAGTTTTAAGCCAACTTTTTCACTCTCCTCTTTCATGCTCATCAAGAAGTTCTTTAGATCTTCTTCACTTTCTGCCATTAGGATGGTGTCATCTGCATATCTGAGCTTACTGATATTTCTCCCAGCAATCTTTATTCTAGCTTGAGCATCATCCAGCCCAGCATTTCTCATGATGTACTCTTCATATAAGTTAAATAAGCAGGGTGACGATATACAGCCTTGAGATATGCCTTTCCCAATTTGGAACCAGTCTGTTGTTCCATGTCCAATTCTAACTGTTGCTTCTAAACCTGCATACAGATTTCTCAGGAGGCAGTTCAGGTGGTCTGATATCCCTATCTCTTTCAGAAGTTTCCATAGTTTGTTGTGATCCACAAGGCTTTGTCATAGTCAATAAAGCAGAGTAAGATGTTTTTCTGGAACTTTCTTGGTGTTTCTATGATTCAACAGATGTTGGCAATTTGATCTCTGGTTCCTCTGCCTTTTCTAAAACCAGCTTGAACATCTGGAAATTCATGGCTCACGTACTGTTGAAGCCTGGCTTGGAGAATTTTGAGCACTACTTTGCTAGCGTGTGAGATGAGTGCAATTGTGCAATTGTTTGAACACTCTTTGGCATTGCCTTTCTTTGGGATTGGAATGAAAACTGACCTTTTCCAGTCCTGTGGCCACTGCTGAGTTTTCCAAATCTGCTGGCATATTGAGTCCAGCACTTTCATAGCATCATCTTTTAGGATTTGAAAGAGCTCAACTGGAATTCCATCACCTCCACTAGCTTTGTTCCTAGTGATGCTTCCTAAGGCTCACTTGACTTTGCATTCTAGGATGTCTGGCTCTAGGTGAGTGATCATACCATCGTGGTTATCTGGGTCATGAAGATCTTTTTTGTTTAGTTCTTGTTTGTGTTCTTGCCACCTCTTCTTAATATCTTCTGCTTCTGTTAGGTCCATACAATTTCTGTCCTTTATTGTGCCCATCTTTGCATGAACTATTCCCTTGGTATCTCTAACTCTCTAATCACAGATTTCAATAGAAAGAATAAAGTGCCTGTTACTTTTTTAGGACACAAAGTTTTGGGGAGATTCATTATAAAGCAATGGATAACCAAAACACTTTCTAAAACTCAATATAGCCAAGTTGTCTCCCATATTGTGAGAAGGGTGAGAGTTGCAGATATGTGTGTATCAGCTAGCACAAAGCAGGTGTTCAGGAAATTAGAGCAATTATACCAGCAGATTTTTGCACTGTATGAAATCTTGATAAATACAGGAAAACCTTCTGTCAAAATTTCATTCTCCTGGTGCAACTGGCATGAAATTCTCCACAATTGAGTTGTTTCAAGTGAATTTGATTTGTCTAAATCAAATTAAATCTGTCTCAAACTATAAATGCCTGAATTGGGAAAGTAATTCTGTCTTAATCAATCAGGGCTCTCTCTCTATCTTGGATAATCCCAGTGCCACAGAGAGAGTATTTTGTTCTGAAGATTCCCCTCTTCATCAGGAAAGGCCCTTGTCTCTTGATATCCTATCTATTAATATGCTTCCCTGTCTCTTTCTATTGGAGCTACACATGGCAGAATTTTATAACATTTACTTGCAGTGGTAGTTCCCATTCTCCATGGGTTCTCCTTACCCAGAATGGCTGCAACAAAGTAGGACCTTTTGTGGAACCCATCATCTTCATTACCTTCTCGATCATGTCCATGAATACATTTTCACTCAAAGTATCAAATATTCACATTATTCTTTACTCTCATGATATATTCTCAAGAGAATCAACTGGAGGGTTATGGCTAACTCTATGGTCAGGCCTTAACATATAGAATACTGGAAAAGCCCCCTTCCAGTAGAATTAATCCTAGTATCATACCTTCTGGAAAATATAAATTCACTTAAAAATTAATAGTAACAAAAAAGATCTTAATGATCCAGATAACCATGGTAGTGTGATCACTCACCTAGAGCCAGATATCCTGGAGTGCAAAATCAAGTGGGCCTTAGGAAGCGTTACTAAGGACAAAGCTAGTGAGGTGATGGAACACCAGCTGAGCTATTTCAAACCCTAAAATATGGTTCTGTTAAAATGCTGTATTCAATATGACAGCAAATTTAGAAAAGTCATCAGTGGTCACAGGACTGGAAGAGGTCAGTTTTCATCCCAATCTCAAAGAAGGGCAATGCCAAAGAATGTTCAAACTATCGCACAATTGCATTCATTTCATGCTAGCAAGGAAATGCTCAAAATCCTTCAACCTAGGCTTCAACAGTAATTTAGCCGAGAACTTACAGATGTTCAAGCTGGATTTAGAAAAGGCAGAGGAACCAGAGATCAAATTTCCAGCATCCACTGGATCACAGAAAAAGCAAGAGAATTACAGAAAAACATCTGCTTCATTGACTATGCTAAAGCCTTTGACTGTGTGGATCACAGAAAACTGTGGAAAATTCTGAAAGAGATGGGAATACCAGACCACCTGAACTGCCTCCTGAGGAACCTGTATGCAGTTCAAAAATAACAGGCAGAACCAGACATGGGACAACAGACTGGTCCCAAATTGGGAAAGGTGTACGCCAAGGCTGTATATTGTCATACTGCTTATTTAACTTATATGCAAAGTACATCATGAGAAACTCTGGGCTGGAAGAAGCACAAGATGGAATCAAAGATATCTGAGAGAAATATCAATAACCACAGATATGCTAAATACACCATCCTTATGGCGGAAAGGGAAGAGGAACTAAAGAGCCTCTTAATGAAGGTGAAAGAGAAGAGTGAAAAAGCTGATTTAAAACTCAACATTCAAAAACAGTGAAATCATGGCATCTTGTCCCCTCATTCCATGGCAAATTAATTGGGAAACAATGGAAACAGTGGGAGACTTTATATTCTTGGGCTCCAAAATCACTTCAGACAATTACTGCAGTCATGAAATTAAAAGACACTTGTTCCTTGGAAGAAAAGCTATGACAAACCTAGACAGCATGTTAAAAAGCAGAGATACTACTTAGCTGGCAAAGATCTGTATAGTCAAAGCTATGGTGTTTTCAGTTGTCCTGTATGGATGTGAGAGTTGGACCATTAAGAAAGCTGGAAGTCAAAGAATCGATGCCTTTGAACTATGGTGTTGAAGAAGACTCTTGAGAGTCCCTTGGACAGCAAGGACATCAAACCAGTCAAACCTAAAGGAAATCAACTCTGAATATTCATTGGAAGGACTGATGCTGAAGCTAAAGCTCCAATCCTTTTCATCTGATATGAAGAGTCAACTCATTGGAAAAGATTCTGATTGTGGGAAAGAAGGAAAGTTTGAAGGAAGGAAGAGAAAAAGATGACAGAGGATGAGATGGTTGGATGGCATCACCACCTCAAAGGACATGAGTTTGAGCAAACTCTGGGAGATGGTTATGGACAGGGAAACCTGACCTGCTGCAGTCCATGGGGTTGCAGAGTCAGACACGACTGAGTGACTGAACAACAACAAACTGCTTCATAGTTTACATTTATCTCAAAATCAAAATTTATTCCACTCTTGTATTATAAAATAACTTTAATACATTTTAAGCATACTGGTTTTTATATTTTCATAGATAATTACAAAAAATGGATGAGTCTATACAGTGAGTTGGGGTATATTATTGTGGAAAGAGGCAAATAAAATATCATTGTGATTCTACAGTTTTGATCAAGTTACCTAGCTATCATCATTCTTCATTCTATATGCAAACATGTATATTTATATGTGTCAGTATATTTTATATATGTGTGTATATGTATATGTTTATATCTACATAACACATATATTTGTATATGAATACAAATTAGGCATGCTGTATGTTACTGACACCATACAACTTACAATGAATAACTTTAAAAAATCAGAAGTTTCCAGTGAATCTAAGACAGTAGGAAATAATATTATGTTTTATTAATCAGTTGTTCAGCTCCTGGGAAAAATTAATTTGGATTTCAATGTTGTGTCATGTGGCAGTTTTACTGCTAAACAGCTATTAACAATAACAAACATCTTTCAAAGATTTGATGTATCAATTCATCATTAAGAAATAATTTCTTGTCATTAAAAACTCAAAGACAAAAGTTCATTATTTCCCCAAAGCAATATAAAAATTTAAGACATTGTTATGATTTGTTGATTGTTAATTTATTCTGTTTTCTGTTTTAGCCTCAGGAGAAAGATATGGAAACAATTGCTGTTTACTGTTCTTATTCAGATTTGATGTATGTTTATTTAATGTGATTTCAAGCAAAAAAATTGATACAAAGTGGGCAATTCTGTTCTCAGAGTCCCTTTGGAAATCAGGCATTCACATAAAATATTATTTCTAATTTTAGGAAAAGAAGCCTTTCTTATTTTCCTCAAGTTTCACATTATGCAAAAAACACTTCCTTAGAGTTATAGAATTTTTGGAAACACTGGCTTAAGATCAGTCTTATGGACTCTATGGGAGAGTGAGAGGGTGGGGAGATCTGGGAGAATGGCATTGAAACATGTATAATATCATGTATGAAACGAGTCGCCAGTCCAGGTTCAATGCACGATACCGGATGCTTGGGGCTGGTGCACTGGGATGACCTAGAGGGAGGGTATGGGGAGGGAGGAGGGAGGAGGGTTCAGGATGGGGAACACAGGTATACCTGTGGCGGATTCATTTTGATATTTGGCAAAACTAATACAATATTGTAAAGTTTAAAAATAAAATAAAATTAAAAAATAAAAAATAAATAAATAAAAAATAAGAAAAAAATAAAATTAAAAAAAATTCAGTCCTGACATTAACTACCTGCAAATAATTTTGTTTGCCATTCTCCTCAATGTTGTACATATCCAATCTCACTTTTTTTTTTTTTTCCAGATGTGTTATGGGGAAGCCTTATCTGACTTTTTTTTTTAATTTTATTTTTAAAATTACATATTTGTATTGGTTTTGCCAAATATCAAAATGAATCTGCCACAGGTATACATGTGTTCCCCATCCTGAACCCTCCTCCCTCCTCCCTCCCCATACCATCCCTCTGGGTCCTCCCAGTGCACTAGCCCCAAGCATCCAGTATCATGCATCAAACCTGGACTGGCATCTCACTTTTAAGCAATGGTTATATTCACCATGACTATGGCCTATTGATTTCTGGTTAGAACAAAAGAGGAAGGGTGTAATGAAATGTGGCAACACAAGCTTATTTGCAACGTATTTGAATATAACATTTTGTTGTGCCTTTCTTCTCATCCTGATAAGTTCTTCAACCTCATAGAATCGTGTGAGGTCTGGCATTCTTTGACTTTAAGATTTTTTAAAATAATATATGCATTTCTTCTTGTCTATTCCCCTGGATAATGCCTGTATCTTTCACTCATAAATAGTGAACCATATAAATAATGAAGTAATGTGGCTGCTTTCTAGAGTTACAGAAACATGGAAATATTATAACATAGCTTCTCATTATATTAGGTGGCAGAAAAATTGTTGCTCATCCACAGGAAAAAGGCTAGTTGGTGGCCAAGCCAGATTTTGAAATTGAGTTCTTTTTTCCATAAGATACTATCTTTCCCATAATATTGGTAATAAATAGGAAACCTGTCACCTATTTGGCAAAGCATATTAAATTAAGAAAAAATAAATAAACTTCCTACATTCTTGAAGTGGGTTCTTTTGTCTGAATCTTTTGTAGTGAAAAAAGAAACTGAAAAATTAACAAGTGGGGGCATTGATCCTTACCTATGCTCAGTTTATACAATAATTTCTAGCTTCTTTTAATATTTATTGAATTTTAATAATTTGTTGTAACAGAAATGCTTAAAATCATAAATTTCCATTTTTATTGATTTTTAAATTGTAATATTAGACACACATACACAGACATATATATGCATATGCTGTATCATAGATGAATATCTATTGATGGAGATATATGTTCAATGATAAGTAATTTATAGAATTAAATTTCAATATGTATAATTTGTACAGCTGGGTTGTTTTATGCTTTTTAAAGTTAAATTTTATTTTTTAATCATTATTTATTAACTCTGATTTTTTTCTTTTACTAACAAACATAATGGCACTCTTGTGGATTTTTATTTCCAGGAGGGAATGAGCTGTATTTCTTTTTCAATCATCCTGTCCTCAATGGTTAGCTTTGTACTTCCCAAATAGCTATGTACAAATATCTAAAGCATCAAATTGAATTCTCATACTTTTAAATACTCAATACACAAGACTACTGATGGTTTTGAGAACTATGACTCCAGATTATGGACAATACCAATTTGACGTGTTCTTAACACATTTTCCTTATAGACTCATAAACATTACCCCACACTGGAGTTTAGACATCTGGCCACATGACCTAGGGTGATTCCACAGTGCAAGTCTATGGGATTCTGAATTAATTTTCTAATAGTTCCTCTGGTAACCAAGCATTCCTTGCTTGGCCAATTTTGAGAAAATTACACTGAGATGACATGGGAGTTAAGATTTCTACAGAAGTTGACAGAAATCATGCAAATTCTAAAGACTCTGAAACCTTTCAGTAAGCATAGACCCAAAGAAATGCTGCCATTTCAGACAGGAAAATTGCCACCATGTTGATATGTCAAGTATGGAACGATTGCCTATACCCACAAAGGAATCATCATTGTTGGAAGCTGCTGCTCCTGAGTTTACTATATTGAATTTTCAATTAGAGTTTAATTGCCCTACCTCACTCTTGTTAGAGCTGCCAGATCTTACCAAAGCTGTGTTGCTGCTGATTTTTCAACCCAGAGGCTGTACTTTGCTAGTTTCCAGGCCAGATATAACTTTGCAGTATTTCAGCAGTCTCTGCCTCTCATTTATTGTGAGTCAGTCCTAAAGGAAATCAACCCTGAATTTTCACTGGAGAGACTGTCACTGAAGCTGAAGCTCCACAGAAACTGTCTACCTGATATGAAGTGCTGACTCATTGGAAGAGACCCTCAGACTGACTGGGAAACATGACAGAGGACCAGACGGTTAGATAGTATCATCAATTCAATGGACATGAATTTGAGCAAACTCTAGGAGATAGGAGAGGACAGAGGGACCTGGCCTGCTCTAGTTCATGGGATTGCAGAGAGTTGGGCATGACTTAGCGATGGAACACCACCACCTTCTCTGTCATTGATCAGAAGACACATTCTGTAATTCACCACGTGAAGCCCCTGGATTGTGATTATTCATCTCTAACCATTGATTCTTTTCATTGCCCCTAATTCTCACACCTGTTTCACATATCACCATCATGTTACAGTTACCTTTTAAACATTCTGCACCTACTTGTTACAATAACAGATTCTTCATATCCTAGTACCCCAAATCCCATTATATGTGTTTCAATTCATCAAGGCTATGGTTTTGTCCATGCCCCTGATTAACAGAGTAATTCAACTTGCTTTCCTCCTGGTAATCCACCTTTCTAAGTTCTGTAATTTTTCTAACTGTGAGCCACTTTCTTTTAACCTCTTAGAACATTCATTGATTTACTGTATTATATAGAGGCACATCTTTGTGATATTCTTAGGTCATCATACAAATATATCATTTTACATTGCTGTTGATTGTTAATATCTTTCACACTATTATTCACATTTATTAAAAAGTCTAGTGCTATGTTCTGATCATTCATAATTTATCATCTGCTTTTTTCTGATGTGCATAATGAGAGAGAGGATGCACAAATGACCAGACAATATGTAATTGTCTATGGCCAGACAATATGTAAAAATAAGTCTGCCTCACAACCTGCAGGAATCAGCTCAGGAAGCCTAATTATCTAGGCTAACCACTCTGAAAAGCCAAATGATAACTTCTATAGATATTAGCCACAAACATCTAGGACTTGATTAATAACTGAGAGCTTTCCTAATTTTTGCACTGCTTCCAATATAAGATCTACAGAAGAAAGCCAAATATGCAGTCCTAACCTGTCACATTTAATACCCCACATCCAGTTAGCCCATTTTAGCATTCCCTTGCCAACAGTCTCTAATCAGATCATAACCAACATCTTCCTTTTTTCACAATAAAGCTGTACCATTCTTCTTACTGTCTTGAGTCTCTGTCAAATTCAATTAGTGGAGGTTGGTTTCCTTGATATAGCAAGCTTTGAATAAATGGCCCTTGACTGTTTTATTTGGGTGGTCATTACTTCCACAGTCAATACCACATTAGGACACTGTTTGGAGATGCCTTGAAAACCCAGGCAGATTCCTTTGACTGGGCTCATCACTGTGGGCAATAGGCATGAGTAGGTTTCATCATCCATCACTATACATCACTTTGAGCCTTAAATGTTTTATCTAAAAAAGAAAGATAAAGAAGCTACATTATAAGTCAGTTAAGTAAAATAAAGAAAATGATGATTATAATTAAATGCCATGGTGTTCCAAAATATTTCTTTTTTTCTCCACTGAAAGGTGTCTAATGCATAACATCACAGAAATATGGTGTTGCACTGTCATTCCTCCAGACACAATTTCTGGTTGACAAATGTATATCTTTGCATTCCTTTTTTCTTCAATATGTTAATTAACTTATTTAGCTCATTTTTTATTGAGTGCTTGCTATATACCAGATATTTTCTTGAACATGTTCTACAGAAGATGACAGACATGGTTCCTGCCATTGTACGGTGGCAAATTTAGGTGAAAAGCTAATGCACAAACTGGTATGAGTACATACAAGGGGAAATTCAAGACATTATAAGACTTTCTATTTGTGACATCCAGTTCAAAATGGCACACTGAGAATATGTGTCATCTATGATGGAAAAAGCTCTACTATTTCTGGAAAATAATAAAGCATGCCATTTTCTTAAAAAGAATATTAAGTAATTTACTGAACAATAGAATAGATAGGATAAAATTAGTAGAAATATCAAAAAAAGAAAAGCAGCCCCAAGAGAGCAAATGGTTGTAGTTGTTTGGTACCCTCTATAAGGCTATTTACATGTATGAGGTTGTTTAATCCTTAGTGAAATAGATATAATTATTTTCATCTCATTGTTATCAATGATGAATTGACTCCCAGAGAGATGCTGCCTAATGTCAGACAGCTGAAAGTGGAGAAGACCGGTTATGACACTGGGTAGTTTGTGCTATTCGGAGAAGGCAATGGCAGCCCAATCCAGTATTTTTGCCTGGAAAATCCCATGGATGGAGGAGCCTGGAAGGCTGCAGTCCATAGGGTCACTGAGGGTCGGACACGACTGAGCAATTTCACTTTCACTTTTCACTTTAATGCATTGGAGGAGGAAATGGCAACCCACTCCAGTGTTCTTGCCTGGAGAATCCCAGGGACGGTGGCGGGATGGGGGATCGGGGGAGACCTCGTGGGCTGCCCTCTCTGGGGTCGCACAGAGTCGGACACGACTGAAGTGACTTAGCAGCAGCAGCAGTTTGTGCTATTAACCCTTGCATTTTATTGGCTCCTGATGTAAAATACAAGCAGAAATCTAGCCAATTATCTTCCAAAGAGAAGCACAAATTTCAAAATAAATAAAAAGTAGGAATTTTCATCAGGCTTCTGCTGTGGTAATTGAACAAGCATTCATGATAGTTAATAAGAAAAAATTCTGGAAAAGATGTATAGATTATTTGTTCAGATTAGGAAGAGGTTTAAGTGTTTTATCCTCTAGTGTTAAGTCACAGGAAATCATAACAATAATAATGGTTAATGCTTATAAGCATTTTATCACAGTAAATGTGTAGTTTTCATTATACCAAATATCAGTATAACCTAGGAGTTAATTACCATGGCTGTTAGTGCAGCACTACTTATAATATTACAGATATGAAAATTTTTAGTGGATACTCTTTTAGGAAGAGCCAATAATCATTATATCCAGAATACATGGTGAGGAGAGGGATATAGGTCTCAAAGGATTTATCATTCTACTGACACCTTAGTAAATAATCACAATGTTTCCATTATTTAGGTAGATTATGTTGAATTATATTGCACCATCCTTTTTGTCCTACGCAGTGTTGGTATTTTAATAACTGTTAAAAATTTTAAATTAATGATAATCTATATTTATTTAAATAAATAAGCAGATACTAGAAACCAGATTTTCTGGTTTCTGTTTTGATCTCTATCTTTTTAGTTTCTTGAATTAGATGAAATATAGCAGTGTTTTATTTAAAAGTAGACAACTCTACCATTACTGAATTAATCATGTTTCTGAATTATTAGTGAATCTTGTGTGCTATTTATTTAACCTTTTGTCAAGTCATTGACAATTTGCAGATAAAAATATTCAAAATTGAGTAGCTTTAAAAAATTCAAGGATCCTGGTGGCTTAGAGGGTAAAGCGTCTGCCTGCAATGCAAAAGACCAGAGTTTGATCCCTGGGTCGGGAAGATCACCAGGAGAAGGAAATGGCAACCACTCCAGTACTCTTGCCTGGAAAATCCCATGGACGGAGGAGCCTCGTAGGCTACAGTCCATGGGGTCACATAGAGTCAGACACAACTGAGCTATGACACATACATAAATTTATAGACACACACTCAGGCTTGCATTTTCTAAACATTTTTAAATGTCATTTTGATATCTTAAATATTATTCTGGAAGTATCAGAAATCTTTTGTTTGCTGTTCCTTTGTTAAATATACTTCAAGAAATCTGATTGAAATTTTTGTATGAAGTGGTAAAAGGAAGCAAATACAACTAAAGTAACTTGAAACAAGCAGGAAGTATGACAGAAAATTTCTATGATTTTAATTCCCGACTTTTGAAAATATTTGGTTATTTTTTCATTACAGAGAGGATGGGAAACACACATTTTTACAAAGAAAACATGCAGACTATTATACTACAATTGCATTAGTTTTGTTTCCATAAACATCAAGAAGATAATGTGATCCAAACTTAAACAACCTGAATGGAAAATAGGTAGTATTAAAATTTTTGCATTCTTGGACATTGCATATATGGTTTGGAATTACTGAAATATCATTTGTTTGATGATTAAATCAATCTCTATATTTATTCTTATTGTTTTATCTTGAATAAATAGTCTAAAATATTTAGAAATTTCAGAAGTCCTCTTCCTTTCCACACTTTTTACAGAGATTTTCATTTCTCCTTTACCCAATTAAAAGGAAATCAAAGATAGATTGTTTTAATATAATTTTTCTTTGACAGATAATTAAAAATATTTTATTACTTTACAAACATGGACAAAAGTATATATTTCTAAGTAACTAAGAAATATGATTCTTCACAGTTGGCATTTATCACAAATAAAGTCAGTCCAAAGTTTCTTTCCTCTACTAGTGATGGTCCATTGTCTACAGAGCTGCCTGTAAAATGAAGGAGGCTGATAGTGTTTTGTGGTCTATGTTCTTTAAAACAGTCCATGAATAACAAATAAATATGTATCTATTAAGATATGTACCCTGTACCATACAGGAAACTGGAGTAAGCAAGGGAAAAAGATTGATAGGGGAAACACAATTACTGATAATTGCTTTTTGGAAAATAGAGAATTCTAAAATTAAAAAGTTTTGTCACTCACTGCTTAGTGTGTGTGTGTTCAAGAAAATAGTCTATCTTTTAGTTTTGTGGTCTTCTTATAGTCTTAGCTCATAAAGTTCTAGCTATCATGACATGTGTCTTGTTTGGTCTTCTGATCTCTTCATGTAGACAGTGGGGCAAATTGAATTCCTCCCCACCCACTACCTAGCTCTTAAATATACAGAGTCACTGAAGGATTTTATTTATTTATTATGAAAGTGAAAGTGAAAGTCGCTCAGTCGTGTCCAACTCTTTGAGACCCTGTGGACTATATAGTCTGCAGAACTCTCTAGGCCATAATACTGGAATGGGTAGCCTTTCCCTTCTCCAGGTGATCTTCCCAACCCAGATCTCCTTCATTGCAGGCAGATTCTTTACCAGCTAAGCCACAAGGGAAGCCCAAGAATACCAGAGTGGGTAGCCTATCCCTTCTCCAGTGGATCTTTCTAAGCCAGGAATCAAACCAGGGTCTCCTGCACTGTAGGCCAATTCTTTACCAACTGAGCTCTCAGGGAAGACCCTTATTTATTATAAATATATATTATTTTATGTATCATAATATATTGTTATATATTATAGTATTATAAATATAAATACATATATTATAAATATATCCCATTTACTATTATTATTTATTCTGTTTATTCTTCAATGTACCAGTCAACTGGGCCACTGTGACCACGGTTAATAATTCAAAGATGAATGACCTATCTCCCCCCTGCCCCACTGAACACTTTGGCTACAAATACTATGAACAGAATCCTGTTTTTCATTTTCTCCCTGTAATAAAGAGGTGGCACTCTTCTTTGGCAGAGGCTGTGGGTGGAGATTTGTCTTTCATCTTTGCCATGTAATAATGAAGTGATAGTCCTAATACCCCTCATTTCACAATGGCTATGAAGACTGCCTGGTGAATCCCAAACAACCATCCTCACTTTGCACAAACAAGAGCAGAGATCACTTCCACCATCTACTTGCTACTTTAGAGACTGTGTGTGTGTGTGGTGGTGGGGGGAATCTTTGTTCTTGATAATATACAAACAGGGTAGACTAGAGTAGCACTACAAATGTTTTGTATACCTAAACTGACAATTGAACTACAGTTTGCAAAACTTGGCTAGGAAATGCAGTTTGACCTTAAATAGGCTAACTATCTTCTAAATTAGAAAATTCAAATAGGAATCAAAGTTTCAAAATATAGTTATAAATGTATCTAAGATATAGACCCAAATTATGTGTCAAATCAGACCCCGCCCCCCAAAAAAAAACACCTCAGGTTGAATTATACAAGGAAATTAAGAGACAACAAAAGAGGTATAATAATACATGTTAGAATGAACGGTCAACAGTTTTAAAGAATCTATAAAAAATTATCTAGAATGGAATTATAAATACTTCTTAAAAAATTAAAATACAGAAAATCTCAGTAAAGGAACAAATAATACATGCCAAATCAAAATTTTAAAACTGAAAAAAATATATAATATATGTATCTGACTCTTTGCAACCCATGGACTTAGCCCGCCAGGCTCCTCTGTCCATGGCAATTCTCTGGGAAAGAATACTGGAGTAGGTTGCTGTGCCCATCTCCAGGGGACATTCCCAATCCAGGGTTTGAACCCAAGTCTTCCACATTGCAGGTGGATTCTTTACCATCTGAGCCACCAGAGAAGCTCAAGAATACTGGAGTGGGTAGCCTATCCCTTCTCTAAGGGATCTTCCTAACACAGGAATTGAACTAGGGTCTCCTGCACTGCAGACAGATTCTTTAAAAACTGAGTTACCAATATTCTGGGAGGTGGGTCATAGAGGATCCTGCTGTGATGTATGTCAGAGAGTGTTTTGCCTATGTTCTCCTCTAGGAGTTTTATAGTTTCTGGTCTTACGTTTAGATCTTTAATCCATTTTGAGTTTATTTTTGTGTATGGTGTTAGAAAGTGGTCCAGTTTCATTCTTTTACAAGTGGTTGACCAGATTTCCCAGCACCACTTGTTAAAGAGATTGTCTTTAATCCATTGTATATTCTTGCCTCCTTTGTCGAAGATAAGGTGTCCATATGTGCGTGGATTTATCTCTGGGCTTTCTATTTTATTCCATTGATCAATATTTCTGTCTTTGTGCCAGTACCATACTGTCTTGATAACTGTGGCTTTGTAGTAGAGCCTGAAGTCAGGCAGGTTGATTCCTCCAGTTCCATTCTTCTTTCTCAAGATCGCTTTGGCTATTGGGTTTTTGTATTTCCATACAAATTGTGAAATTATTTGTTCTAGCTCTGTGAAGAATACTGTTGGTAGCTTGATAGGGATTGCGTTGAATCTATAAATATCATGTAGGAAACGAGTTGCCAGTCCAGGTTCGATGCATGATGCTGGATGCTTGGGGCTGGTGCACTGGGACGGCCCAGAGGGATGGTATGGGGAGGGAGGAGGAGGAGGAGGGTTCGGGATGGGGAACACATATACCTGTGGCGGATTCATTTTGATATTTGGCAAACTAATACAATTATGTAAAGTTTAAAAATAAAATAAAATTGGAAGAATAAAAAAAAAAAAAAAAAACTGAGTTACCAGTGAAGCCTGAATCAATAAACACATGAATGAAAATCATGAAAACTTCAGTTCAGTGAAGTGGAGCAAGTGAAACCCTTAAAAAAGCAGTACCTCTCCATTGTGCCCAACTCTTTGCAACCCTATGTACTGCAGCTCACCAGGTTCCTCTCTCCATGAGATTTTCCATGCAAGAATACTGGAGTGGGTAGCAATTCTCAAGGGGATCTTTCTGACTCAGGAATTGAATCCAAGTCTCCCACGTTGCAGACTGATTTTTTACTGTCTGAGCCATCAATGAAGACCAGTATACACGTTGTTTTACTTTTTTTCTTTAAGAAGGCAGGCCAATAAAGAAAAAGAAATATATTCAAATTTTACTAAAACAAACAAGCAAACAAAATGAGAACAAAACAAAATCAGAAAACCACCCTATGATATGAACAACTTTAGAAATACATAGTTAATTAAAAAAATGATTTTTGTTTTATTTCCACAAGATATTCAATTTTGCTGATCAAATAAGGAGTTGATTAAACACAATTGGTTTTTACTCCATTAAAATAGTCCATTAATTCAAAGAAATATATATTAGTTGCAAAGAATACATTCGAGTTTGAAATGTGTCTTTTCAGTCATTTTTCCCCTTTTGGAATATACAATTGGATTATGCATGAAGATCATTTCCCTAATGGGTAAGTGTTTATATTAATATTTAATGTATTTTATAAACATGATTTCAGTAATTACAGACTAAAAGTTTGTATAGAAAATAAAAATATCTTGTGTTTTTATGATATTTAAACATGACACTTTCATACAATTTCTGTGAATATCCTTCATATAAGTGTGTTGAATTTTCACCAAGTGTACACATTTTTATCACTGTTACCACCAGGATGAAGAAAGAAAATGCTACAACATTCACTACAACCACTGTGACCTTGTTATGACTCTTGTGACTACACATTTCTTGGCCAAGCGCTATTGCTAGTGCTAAGTTGCTTTGGTCATGTCTGACTCTTTGCGACGCTATGGACCATAGGATGCTGGGCTCCTCTGTCCAAGGGATTATCCAGGCAAGAATACTGGAGTGGGTTGCCATATCCTCCTCCACGAGATCTTCCTAACCCAGGGGCTGAACCCACATTTCTTACCTCTCCTGCACTGGCAGGTGGGTACTTTACCACTAGTGCCAGCTTTTTCACATAAAGTAACTATTTTTCATAGCCCTGCCTCCATAGAATAATTTTGCTTATTTGTGTATTTACTAAGTGAAATTGCTATGTGTTTAGATCTTTTGGTTCAAGATTATGTTTATGAGATGCAGCTATATTTCTGTTGCCTATAGCAATAATTGTGCCATCGCCAAGTGTATTTTGTTATATACTCAACATTCAGACATATATACTCTTGAAGAAGATCATTAATGTGACAAAAGATTGATCCATGGGCTGGATCTGAGGAATGAGAGAACCTTCACCCCCTTCCTTTGTCCTTGGAATGCATGTTAAACCTCCATTCGTACACTAGAAATTGTTTCAAGGACATAGCCTTGAAACAGTAAGGTGTTGTTGAGACCATGTGAACCGAAAACATGACTAAATCCAGACAAGGCTTCTATGCAGACTTTAAAGATTCTGACAGGAGAGTATGGAGACTTATTTTTCTTGTGGTCATCCAAAACAAAGCTTGTATGTAAATATCCTTTCTTGTTAAATCTGCCTTCCATCAATATAAAGCAGTTTGCCCCTTTCTTCCTTCTCTCCTTGCTCTCCATGCATGGGGATCCATTTCAAATTTCACCCTGTGAATGCCAAAGGTTTAAAACAAATACATGTATACATAATGTGTTTTTCCATTTTATTGTTAACGTACATTTTGTTTGTTTAAAAATACAGTTGCCTGACCATTAAGTCCAGAGCATACTAGGCTTTAAGAGAAAATGCCAAAGGAATTTTTACCAAGTGGTCAAATCAATCTCACTTTGAATTTTCATTCAAAAAATGAAGATCATGGCGTTTGGTCCATCACTTCACACAAATAGATGGGGAAAGAATGGAAACAGTGACTGACTTTATTTTCTTGGGCTCCAAAATCACTGCAGACCATAACTGGAGCCATGAAATTAAAAGAAGTTTGTTCCTTCAAAGAAAAGCTATGGCAAAACTAGGCAGCATATTAAAAAGCAGAGACATGACTCTGCCAACAAAGGCCCATATAGTCAGCTATGGTTTTTCCAGTAGTCATGTATGGATGTGGGAGTTGGACCATAACAAAGACAGAGTTCCTAAGAATTGATGCTTTTGAACTGTGGTGCTGGAGAAGACTTTTCAGGGTCAATTGGACAGCAAGGACATCAAATCAGTCAATCCTAAAGGAAATCAACACTAAATATTCATTGGAAGGACTGATGTTGAAGCTAAAGTTCCAACACTTTGGCCACCTGATGCGTAGAGCTGACTCATTGGAAAAAACCCTGATGCTGGGAAAGAGTAAAGGCAGGAGAAGTCGGTGACATAGATTGAGATTGTTGGATGGCATCACTGACTCAATGGACATGAATTTGAGCAAACTGCGGAGCAGAGTGAAGGACAGGAAAGCCTGGCATGCTACAGCCCATGAGGTCATAAAGAGTCAGACATGAATGAGCAACTGAACAATAAAACAACAAATAATCAGTTTATATTGCCACTAACAGTTCATATATCATTTACTTCATTTCCTTGCCAGTATTTTGTATTATCAGCTTTTTTTTTTTTTTTTTGGCATAGACATTCTATTGAGTATATAGTGCTTTATTGGGCTGCAGGAGACACAAGAGACCATGGATTTAATCACTG
This sequence comes from Bos mutus, assembly GCF_027580195.1. NCBI lineage: Eukaryota > Metazoa > Chordata > Mammalia > Artiodactyla > Bovidae > Bos > Bos mutus. The sequence continues at coordinate 49,391,058 of NC_091627.1, read as the reverse complement.
GGTTGAGAAGATCCCTGGAGGAAGAAATGGCAACCCACTTCAGTATTCTTTCCTGGAAAATTCCATAGACAGAGGAGCTACAGTCCATTGGGTCACAAAGTGTTGGACATAACAGAGCACATGCACACACTTGGTGGCTTTAATTTAAATTTCCTTGTGATTATATGATTCTGAGTGATTTGTTGTACACATGTCTTGAGAGTCCCTTGGACAGGAATACCAGTCAATACTGAAGGAAATCAACCCTGAATATTCATTGGAAGGACGAATGCTGAAGCTGAATCTCCAATACTTTGGCCACCTGATGCAAAGAGCCAACTCATTGGAAAAGACTCTAATGCTGGGAAGGATTGAAGGCAAGAGAAGAAGAGGACAACAGAGGATGAGATGACTGGATGGCATCATCAACTCAATGGATATGAATTTGAGCAAACTCTGGCACATAGTGAAGGACAAGGAAGCCTGGCATGCTACAATCCATTGGGTCACCAAGAGTTGGACATGAGTGAGCTACTGAACAAAAACAACAATTGGCCATTTGAGTACCAATGGCTATTGAAGTAATTAAGTGAATATTAAAATTTTTTGCATATTTTCCATTGGACTGCATTTTTATTTTTTATTGAAGTTTTTACTATAACAATATCATGAACCCATTATTAAATAAATATTTAATGCTCAAAATTCTCCAAGCCAGGCTTCAGCAATACGTGAACCATGAACTTCCAGATGTTCAACTGGTTTTAGAAAAGGCAGAGGAACCAGAGATCAAATTGCCAACACCCATTGGATCATCGAAAAAGCAAAAGATTCCAGAAAAACATCTATTTCTGCTTTATTGACTATGCCAAAGCCTTTGACTGTGTGGATCACAAGAAACTGGAAAATTCTGAAAGAGATGGGAATACCAGACCACCTGACCTGCCTCTTGAGAAACCTATATGCAGGTCAAGAAGCAGCAGTTTGAACTGGACATGGAACAATAGACTGGTTCCAAATAGGAAAAGGAGTACATCAGGGCTGTATATTGTCACCCTGCTTATTTAACTTATATGTAGAGTACATCATGAGAAACCCTGGGCTGGAAGAAGTACAAGCTGGAATCAAGATTGCTGGGAGAAATATCAATCACCTCAGATATGCAGATGACACCATCCTTATGGCAGAAAGTGAAGAGGAACTAAAAAGCCTCTTGATGAAAGTGAAAGAGGAGAATGAAAAAGTTGGCTTAAAGCTCAACACTCAGAAAACAAAGATCATGGCATCTGGTCCCATCACTTTATGGGAAATAGATGGGGAAACAGTGGAAACAGTGGCAGACTTTATTTTTGGGGCTCCAAAATCACTGCAGATGGTGATTGCAGCCATGAAATGAAAAGATGCTTATTCCTTGGAAGGAAAGTTATGACCAACCTAAATAGCATATTAAAAAGCAGAGAAAAAAAGAATAAAAAAAAAAAAAAAAAGCAGAGACATTATTTTGCCAAAAAACCTCCATCTAGTCAAGGCCATGGTTTTTTCAGTGGTCATGTATGGATGTGAGAGTTGGATTGTGGAGAAAGCTGAGCACTCAAGAATTGATGCTTTTGAACTGTGGTGTTGGAGAAGACTCTTGAGAGTCTCTTGGACTGCAAGGAGATCCAAGCAGTCCATCCTAAAGGAGATCAGTCCTGGGTGTTCATTGGAATGACTGATGGTGAAGCTGAAACTCCAATACTTTGGCCACTTCATGCGAAGAGTTGACTCATTGGAAAAGACCCTGATGCTGAGAGGGATTGGGGGGAGGGGGAGAAAGGGAGGACAGAGGATGAGATGGCTGGATGGCATCACCAACTCAATGGACATGAGTTTGGGTGAACTCTGGGAGTTGGTGATGGATAGGGAGGCCTGGTGTGCTGTGATTCATGCGGTCACAAGGAGTTGGACACGATTGAACAAAAAAATATATATATATATATATATATATATATATATATTCTCTCATTCTGTCTTGCCATTTCATTTTCAATGCTATCTTCATTTTAATGCAATCTAAATACCATTTTTTTTAGGTTTTTAAAATGAAGAATTTTTACAGTGAAGAAAACCATCAGGAACCACTTAAATTAAAGTGGTACAGATTAACATCAACAATAAGACCTATTAGGTACACCCTAATATGCCTCATTGAATGGGAAACATTCTTGTGTGATATTCTTAAGAAAAGCATGTTCCACAATTTCATTATGAGAAAACATCAAGTGAACCTAAATTAAGGTGCCTTATACAATGTAATGGAGAAGGCAATGGCACCCCACTCCAGTACTCTTGCCTGGAAAACCCAATGGATGGAGGAGCCTGGTAGGCTGCAGTCCCTGGGGTCTCTAGGAGTTAGACACGACTGAGCGACTTCACTTTCACTTTTCACTTTCATGCATTGGAGAAGGCAGTGGCAACCCACTCCAGTGTTCTTGCCTGGAGTATCCCAGGGACAGGGGAGCCTGGTGGGCTGCCGTCTCTGGGGTTGCACAGAGTCGGACACGACTGAAGCGACTTAGCAGCAGCATCAGCAGCATACAATGTAATTTATTAGTAGTCTTCAAAAGTGCCAAAAAAAAGAAAGAAAAGGAAAAACAGAAATTGTTTAGGGGGGTTTTGCTGGTTCTCTTCACATTAAAGTTACTACTTTTCCTTTTATACTTAATAGCAATTTTGAAGAAAATACTTCAAGAAAATACTTCATGATGCAAACATGATGTTCTTTCACTCATCATTTAGCATCCATTATTGGATCTTGTCTGAAAAAAATGTATTACTGTCAAAAAGGGAATTTTCTATTTTTCTTATTTCTTCTACAATTATTAATTATTTAGAATAATGCCTTTGCAAACCACATTTTAAAATCATTTGCCTTTCTCAGCTCAAAAATATATTACTCTTTGTCATCTTCAATAAACCTGATTGTCTCACTTTTCAAATTTAAGCCTATTATTGCTCAGATGGTAAAGAATCTGCCTGCAATGCAGGAGACCTGGGTTTGATCCATGGGTTGAGAAGATCCCATGGAGGAGGGCATGGCAACCGATTCCACTATTCTTTCCTGGAGAATCTCCATGGACAGAGGAGCCTAGTTGGCTACAGTATATGGAGTCACAATGATTTGGACATGACTAAGCAACTAATCACACTGCACACATATATGTTTAAATAATTAATTTTTATTTACAGTATAAAAGATCTGAAGACAGAATTCTTTTTTCCCCCTATAGAGATCCAATTGACCCAACACTATTAGGAAGTCTATATTCTATCACCATTGTCTTAAATTAAGTGGGAGTGTATGTTCAGGCTTATTTCTGGTCTGTTATTTTACCTTTATATATTGGTGTTGATGTATTTTATTAATACATTTCACTACCATTATTCCTTGCTATGTAATAATATTGATGGCATTGAAAATGGTATCACCTTTATAATTTTGTACTCTAATTATTTGTTGCTGTTATATATATCACATATATAACACATAAACCAGAAATACTTTTATGTATATTTTTGAGGTCCAAAATTGCTGAAGATGGTGACTGCAGCCATGAAATTAAAGGACGCTCCTGGGTGTTCATTGGAGGGACCGATGCTGAAGCTGAAACTCCAATACCTGTGCCACCTGATGCGGAGAGCTGACTCATTTGAAAAGACCCTGATGCTAAGAAAGATTGAGGGCGGGAGAAGAAGGGGACAACAGAGGATGAGATGGTTGGATGGCATCACTGACACAATGGACATGGGTTAGGGTGGACTCTGGGAATTGGTGATGGACAGGGAGGCCTGTTGTCCTGTGGTTCATGAAGTCACAGAGTCGGACACGACTGAGCAACTGAATTGAACTGAACTGAACTCCTTGGAAGAAAAGTTATGACCAATCTAGATGGCATACTAAAAAGCAGAGACATTACTTTGCCAACAAAGGTCCATCTAGTCAAAGTTATGGTTTTGCCAGTAATCATGTATGGATGTGAGAGTTGGACTATAAAGAAAGCTGAGTGCCGAAGAATTGATGATTTTGAACTGCAGTGTTGGAGAGGACTCTTGAAAGTCCCTTGGACTGCAAGGGGATCCAACCAGTCCATCCTAAAGGAAATCAGTCCTGAATATTCATTGGAAGGACTGATGCTGAAGCTGAAATTCCAACACTTTGGCAACCTGATGCAAAGAACTGACTCATTTGAAGAGACCCTGATGCTGGGAAAAATTGAAGGCAGGAGGAGAAGTGGATGACAGAGGATGAGATGGTTGGATGCCATCACCGACTGGAGGGAAATGATTTTGAGTAAATTCCGGGAGTTGGTGATGGACAGGGAGGCCTCGTGTGCTGCAGTCCATGGGGTCACAAAGAGTCGGACACGACTGAGCGACTGAACTAAACTGAACTGAACTGAAATTATATGTGAGGCTTAACTAGCAACAATTAGGACACAAAATTATAAATGTGGTACCATTTTCAATTGCATCAGAATTATTACATAGCAAGAAATAAACAGTGGAATATGTAAAATATGTGTATATATACTGATCTTGGAATCTAGGAACTTTCCTAGTTTGATTTTCATAGACTTTCTGTAGATATTTCTACATTTTCTTCAGAATAAAATGAAATACATTTTATTTTCTGTATACAAATCTTGTACATGTTTTTCTTTCAGTATTGCTTATTTTTTAGAATCTCTAATAAAATACAATAGATGGAATGATATGAATTTTGCCTCATTCCAATTTGCAGGGAAATCTCAGACTCTTCAGTAATAAGTGTACCCTTAGCTGTAAAGAATTTGGCTGTTAGAATTACATAACTTTTTGCTTAAGTAATATTCCTTCTTTTCTAGCTTGCTAAGAGTATTTTTTTTTTCAGGAATGAATGTTATATTACATAACTTCTGCTTTGTTTTCATCTACTGAAGTACACATTTATTTTCCTTTTATGAGAATTTGAAGAATTACATTGGAAGCTTATATGTTAAATCATTCACATTTTTCAATTATATCTAATTTTATTCTTATGTGTGTTTTTAAAATATTTTTTAAACTTTTTTGCATATTTTACATCTATGATGATGAGTGAGATGTCTGTATTTTTTTTTTCTTGTAGAGTCCTTGTAATCTTTTGATAGCATTTTAGTTATAGAGTAAATTGGAGAATGTTTCTTTTTTCATTCTCTGGAAAATATATGTAAGATAGATCTATATTCCCACCAACAGTTTAGAGGGATTCATATGAATCCCTCTCTAGTATTTATTATTTGCAGAAGTTTTGACAATGGCCATTCTGTTTGGTGTGAAGTGACACCTTATTGTAGTTTTGATTTGCATTTCTTTATTAATTTGTGATGTTGGGCATATTTTCATTTGCTTTTTAGTCATCTGTATATCTTCTTAGGAAAAATGTCTGTTTAATCTCCTCCCCATTTTTTGATTTGATTGTTTGCTTTTTTTCATATTAAACTGTCTGAGCTACTTGCATAGTTTGGAGATTAACCCCTTGTTGATCTCCTCATTTGCATGTATTTTCTCCCATTCTATGGGTTGTCTTTTCATTTTGTTTATCATATCCTTTGCTGTGCAAAAGCTTTTGCATTTAATTAGGCCCCATTTTTTTTATTTGCGTTACTCTAAAAGATGGATCATAAAAGTATTACTGTTATTATACAGAGAGTATTCTACATTTTCCTTTAAGAGATTTATAGTGTCCACTATGGAGAACAGAATGGAGTTTCCTTAAAAAACTAAAAACAGCTGTGATATGATCCAGCAATTCTACTCCTGGGCATATATCTGTATAAAACTATAATTCTAAAACATACGCACACCCCCAGGCTATTTACAATAGCTTAGCATCAGAAGCAACCTAAATGTCCATCTACAGATGAATGCATAAAAATTGAGGCGTATATAAATGGAATATTACTAAACCATAAAAAGAATGTAATAACATTATTCGCAGCAACATACATGGACCTAGAGATTATTACCTTAAATGAAGTCATATAAAGGCAAATATCAAAGATATCACTTATATATGGAATCTAAAAAAATAACACAAATGAACTTATTTATAAAACAGACTCACAGACTTAGAAACACACTTATGGTTACCAAAAAGGAAATGCAAGGGGAATAAATTCAAAGTTTAGGATTGACATGTATACACTACTATAAATAAATAATCAACAAATACTTACTGTAAAGCACAAGGAACTCTACTCCATATTCTGTCATAACTTACATAGGAAAATAGTCTGTAAATGAGTAGATATATGTTTATATATACCTGAATCACTTTGCTGTACATTGGAAATTAATACAGCATTGTAAGTCAACCATGTTACAATATAAAATAAAAATTTTAAATAAATTAAAGAACAAAGAAAATAAAACAAAATATATGTAACAGTGTTATTTCTTCCTTATCTGAATGGGAAGATCCATTCACCAGCTAACCACATTTGATCTCAAGTTTTCCTTATGGAAAGATTTTCAGTTGTAGATTTTTTCTAATGAAATATAATGAAATATAAGACAATTAAGAGGGGAGAGGAAGTGTAGGACCAGAAGAGTAGTTAGTAAGACTCCTAGCAGCACCATGTGGCTGCTGCTGAAAAAAAAAAAAAAGACAATTAAGAGTCTTCATTTTATTTTTATTAATTGAGATGTTTAATAATAATATCATTAAAATTTATAATTTTTGTCTATATCATTCTTCATATTAGTAAATTATGCCTTCTTTATCCTTAGTCTTCACAGAATCAATATAGTATTATTTTCATAAATAAACATTTGGTTATTATATATTTGACTTCTAGCACAGTGAATCACTGATCTTTGCTGATTTCATTTGAAAAGTTGATTGTCATCCTTTGGTTGCACTATTGAAAATAAGGTCTTAAAAAAATTTTTTTTGAGGATAATTGCTTTAAAATGTTGTATTGATTTCTTTCATACAACAACATGAATCAGCCAAAAGTATACATATATCCCCTCCCTCTTGAGCTTCCTTTCACCCCTCCACATCCCACCCCTCTAGGACCTCACAGACAACCAGGCTGAGCCCCCTTTGTTATATAGCAACTTCCCACTAGCTATGTACTTTACATATGATATATATATATATATATATATATATATATATATATATATATGTATTTCAATACTCCTCACTCAATTCGTCCACCCTCTCCTTCCCACACTGTGTCCACAAGTCCATTCTCTATGTCTGCATTTCTATTATTACCTTGCAGATAGGTTCAACAGTACCATATTTCTAGATTCTATATGCACACATGCGTACTCAGTTACTTCAGTCGTATCTGATTCTTTGCAATCCTATGGAAAATAGCCCACAAGTGTTTAGCTTTCAGGGGTTCCTCTGTCAATGGGATTCTCCAGGCAAGAAAACTGGAGTGGATTGCCATACCCTCCTCCAGGGGATCTTCCTGACCCAAAGATTGAACCTGCATCTCCTGCCTTTCAGGTGGATTCTTTACCCACTGAGCACAGATTATATATACATATGTAAATATATGACATTTGTTTTTCTCTTTCTGAGCTACTTCACTCTGTATAGCAGGCTCCAGGAAGGTCTATCTAAGTACGACTGAGTCAAATTTGCTTTGTCCAATAATTGTGTTCAGATTTTCCTTGTCTATGCTTTTTTCCCTTTTCTGTGATGTGCCTTTTAATTTTTTAGAGCTTATCTTACTTGACACTTACCATACTTGATGTTTCATCAACTTCAAGAAAATTGTAACCTCTTTCTTTGCAAATATGGTTCTCTCCCCTTTCTCTCCCCTTTCTTCTTTTAGGACTCCAATTTTAAATCCATACATATACATCTTTATATATAAAAGTGGCATGTATGTAATTGCATGTGTAAAAGTGAAACCATATTACCTATATAAATAAATAAATAAATAAATATATATATATATATACACACACTTTGCTTATGCTCTTTTGTTTTCATCTGTATTTTTCCTCACTTTTCTGTTTATATATATCTTACAACATTAGTTCTCAGTTCACTAAAACTTTTCTCAGCAATGTCCAATTGGCTGATAAACATATGTATTGAATTATTTAATCTAGTACTGTATATTTTTCTTTGAGGAATTTCAATTAGATTTGTTCCATGATTAATTCTAGGTCTTTAGAGAAATGCTCAATCTCATCATCTCTTTTCTTGAATATATTAGCCCTTTTATTTTTAAGCAATCCAGTGTATTATATTCATAACTGATCATCATTACACTGGTTGTTCATTGACATGGTAATAAACCATGCATCACCTTTGCTCTGAATATGTCTTAAGTAACCCTTATGGCAGAAAGTGAAGAAGAACTAAAGAGTCTCTTGATGAAAGTGAAAGAGGAGAGTGAAAAAGTTGGATTAAAGCTCAACATTCAGAAAACGAAGATCATGACATTCGGTCCCATCACCTCATGGCAAATAGATGGGGAAACAGTGGAAACAGTGGCTGACTTTATTTTTCTGGGCTCCAAAATCACTGCAGATGGTGACTGCAGCCATGAAATTAAAAGACGTTTACTCCTTGGAAGGAAAGTTATGACCAACCTAGACAACACATTAAAAAGCAGAGACATTACTTTGTTAACAAAGGTCCGTCTAGTCAAGGATATAGTTTTTCCAGTGGTCATGTATGGATGTGAGAGTTGAACACTAAAGAAAGCTGAGTGCCAAAGAACTGATGCTTTTGAACTGTGGTATTGGAGAAGACTCTTGAGAGCCCCTTGGACTGCAAGGAGATCCAACCAGTTCATCCTAAAGGAGATCAGTCCTGGGTGTTCATTGGTAGGACTGATGTTGAAGTTGAAACTCCAGTACTTTGTCCACCTGATGTGAGGAGCTGACTCATTTGAAAAGACCCTGATGCTCAGAAAGATTGAGGGCAGGAGGAGAAGGGGATGACAGAGGATGAGATGGTTGGATGGCATCACTGACTCAATGGACATGGGTTTGAGTGGACTCCAGGAGTTGGTGATGGACAGGGAGGCCTGGCGTGCTGTGGTTCATGGGGTCGCAAAGAGTCAGACATGACTGAGCGACTGAAATGAACTGAACTGAACTGAATACATTGTTATAGGGCATTTTCTATAAACCAATATACTTTGTACTGATACATGTCCAATATGATACTGGTGAAGAGCTGAGAAAGAGCTCCAGAAAGAATGAAGAGTCTGGGCCAAAGAGAAAACATCATTCAGTTGTGAATATGGCTGATGGTGAAAGTAAGGTCTGATGCTGTAAAGAACAATATTGCATAGGAAAGTAGAATGCTAGGTTCATAAATCAAGGTCAATTGGATGTAGTCAAGCAGGAGATGGCAAGAGAGAATATTGGCATTTTAGGAATCAGCGAACTAAAATGAATGAGAATGGACAAATTTAATTCAGATTACCATTATCTCTACTATTGTGGGCAATAATCCATAAGAAGAAATGGAGTAGCCCTCATAGTCAACAAAAGAGTCTGAAATGCAGAACTTGGGTGCAATCTCAAAAATGACAGAATGGTCTCAGTTCCTTTCCAAGGCAAATCATTCAGCATCACAGTAATCTAAGTCTATGGTCCAACCATTAATATCGAAGAAGCTGAAGTTGAATGGTTCTATGCAGAACTACAAGACCTTCCAAAAGTAACACACACACACACACACACACACACACACACACACAAAGATGCCCCCCCCTTTTTTTTCTTAATAGGGAATTGGAATTGAAAAGTAGGCAGTAAAGAGAAACCTGTAGTGACAGGCAAGTTTGGATTTGATTACAAAATAAAGCATAGGAAAAGCTAACAGAGTTTTGACAAGAGAATACACTGGTCATAGCAAACATCTTCCAACAACACAAGGGACAAGTCTACACATGGAAATCACCAGATGGTCAATACTGAAATCAGATTGATTATATTCTTTGCAGCTGAAGAAGGAGAAGCTCTATACAGTCAGCACAAACAAGACCTGGAACTGATTATGACTCAAATCATCAGCTCCTTATTGCAAAATTCAGGCATAAGTTGAAGAAAGTAGGGAAAACTTTAAACCATTCAGGTATAACCTAAATCCCTTATTATTATACAGTGGAGGTGACGAATGGATTTAAGAGATTGGATCTGATGGAGTGCCTGAAGAACTATGGACAGAGGGTTCATAACATTGTACAGGAGGCAGTGACCAAAACCATCCTCAAGGAAAAAAAGAATGCAAGTAGACAAAGTGGTTGTCTGAGGAGGCCTTCCAAATAGCTCATAAAAGAAGAGGAGCAGAAGGCAAAGGAGAAAGGGAAAAACATACCTAACTGGATGCAGAGTACCAGAGTAAAGCAAGGGTAGATGAGAAAGCTTTCTTAAGCAAATAGTGAAGAGAATTATAGGAAAACAATAGAATGGGAGAAACTAGAGATTTCTTCAAGAAAATTTGAGATATCAAGGGAATATTTGATGCAAAGATGGACACAATAAAGGAAAGAAATGGCAAGGACCTAACAGAAGCAGAAGTGATTAAGAAGTGGCAAGGATACACAGAAGAACTATATAAAAAAGTTCTTAATGACCCAGGTAACCCTGACAATGTGGTCACTCACCTAGATCCAGATATCCTGGAGTGTGAAGTCAAGTGGATCATAGGAAACATTGCTAAGGATAAAACTAATGATGGAATTCCCACTGAGCTTTTTCAAATCCTAAAAGTGATGCTCTTTTATGTTAATATGCTAGAAAAATTAGCATTCTAACATAATGCTGCAGTTAATATTTTAGAAAAATTAGAAAATTCAGCTGTGGTCACAGGACTGGAAAAGGTTAGTTTTCATTCCAGTCTCAAAGAAGGACGATGCCAAAGAATGTTTAAAATACCATACAATTGCATTCATTTCACATGCTAGTAAGATTAAGCTCAAAATCCTTTAAGCTATGCTTTAGCAGTACATGAACTGAGAATTTCCCAATGTACAAGCTGGATTTAGAAAAGGCACAGGAACCAGAGATCAAATTCCCTACATCCATTGGGTCAAAGAAAAAGTGAAGTAATTCCAAAAAATCTACTTCATTGATGATGCAAAAGTCTTTGACTATGTGGATCACAACAAACTGTAAACAATTCTTTAAGAGATGGGACTACCAGACCACCTTACCTGACTCCTGAGAAGCCTGTGGGCAGGACAAGAATTGATAGTTAGAACAGGGAACAACAGAATGCTTCAAAATTGGGAACAAAGTATGTCAAGTCAATTTATATTGTCATCCTGCTCATTTAATTTATATGCAGAGTACATCATGCAAAATTCTGGGCTGGATGACTCACAAGTTGGAATCAAGGTTGCCAGGAAAAATATCGACAACCTCAGATATGCAGATGATACCACTTCAATGGCAGAAAGTGAAGAGGAACTAAAGAACCTTTTGATGAGGGCGAAAAGGAAAATGAGAAAGCTGGCTTAAAAATGAACATTCAAAAAACAAAGATCATGGCATTTGGTCCCATCATTTCATGACAAATAGATGGTGAAAAACTGAAAACAGTGATAGATTTTATTTTCTTGTGGTCCAAATCACTGGGGACAGAGACAGCAGCATGAAATTAAAAGACAGTTGCTCTTTGGAAGAAAAGCTATGACAAACCTAGACAGCATATTAAAAAGCAGAGACATCACTTTGCCGACAAAGCAAAGGTTCATGTAGTTAAAGCTATGGCTTTTCCAGTAATCATGTACGGATGTGAGAGCTGAACCCTAAAACAGGCTGAGCACTGAAGAATTGATGCTTTCAAACTGTGGTGCTGGATAAGACTCTTGAGAGTCCCTTGGACAGCAAGGCAATGCAACCAGTCAATCTTAAAGGAAATCAACACTGAATACCATTGGAAAGACTGATGCTGAAAATGAAGCTTCAGTACTCTGGACACCTGATGTGAAGAGCCAACTCTTTGGAGAAGACCCTAATGTTGAGAAAGTTTGAGAGCAAGAAGAAAAGAGGGCAACAGAGGATGAGATGGTTGAATGGCATTATTGATTCAATGAGCATGAGTTTGAGCAGACTCTGGGGGATACTCAAGGACAGGGAACCCTGGTATGGTCTAGTCCATGGGGTATCAAAGAGCTGGACACGACTTAGGGACTAAACAACAATAATATTTTGAATAATTTTATAGTTTGAAACAGAGAAGGCAATGGCACCCCACTCCAGTACTCTTGCCTAGAAAATCCCATGGACGGAGAAGCCTGGTAGGCTGCAGTCCATGGGGTCGCTAAGAGTCGGACACGACTGAACGACTTGACTTTCACTTTTCACTTTCACGCATTGGAGAAGGAAATGGCAACCCACTCCAGTGTTCTTGCCTGGAGAATCCCAGTGACGGGGGAGCCTAGTGGGCTGCCCTCTATGGGGTTGCGCAGAGTCTGACAGGACTGAAGCGACTTACCAGCAGCAGCAGCAGCATAGTTTGAAAGCGAGGTAAAGTGTAAAATTGGAGAAGGCAATGGCACCCCACTCCAGTACTCTTGCCTGGAAAATCCCATGGATGGAGGAGCCTGGTAGGCTGTAATCCACGGGGTCGCTAAGAGTCGGACATGACTGAGTGACTTGACTTTCACTTTTAACTTTCATGCATTGGAGAAGGAAATGGCAACCCACTCCAGTGTTCTTGCCTGGAGAATCCCAGGGATGGGGGCTGCCGTCTACGGGGTCGCACAGAGTCGGACACGACTGAAGCAACTTAGCAGCAGCAGCAGCAAAGTGTAAAATATTTAAAAATGCTAATAGCTCATTAAATATATAAATGTTGGGATCTACTTAACTTTTATCTTACTTATGGAATTATGACTTTTGAAGTAAAGATAGAGCTAATAAAAATATTATAGTAGTAATAGCTATAAATTGCTTTTACAGGCTTTATATTACACTCGTGATTAAAATATCTTAATTTCTGATTTTGTAGTTCTCCAAGTCATTTAGAACAGACTGCATTATTGAATGGAAATAAGTATGAATTTGTCATTAAAATTAGATAAGCAGCATCAACCTTAAACCCAGACAGAGAAAGTTATGTGTGATTTTAGTGGTACCAGACATATGTTTATAATTTATTACCAAAAAAAAAAAAATTCTTAACTTCCCTCCTCAACAGGTGGTAGTGTTGAGAAATTTGATTATATTTTATTTAAAAGAGGACAACCCTTTAATTACATGATTAGACATAGGGAGAACTGTTCTAGAAGCTATGAAAGTAACTTTAAATTTATGATGAAATAACTGACAGAGACATATTCAAAAGCAGATTTCAATCTAAGTTATATTATGAGGAGACTTTAATAGATAAATTTTTCTTCATAAATTTCCCTGGTAGGTAGCTTCTCTATTAGGTCTTAAATTCGATTTAGATGTGTGAACTGTTTTCTTGGAAATAGTATTAAGGACACTGAAAATTGCTGCGCATATATTTGCAACCTAGATAGCAAATTTGAAATGAAGAACAGGGTCTTCATCTTGGCCTGTCTATATTAATAATACTTAATATTTATCAGATCTTGATATTAACTAAATAATATTTATACAACCTCTGTATTATACAACCTAATACATATGTGTATTTTAGTCTCAATGTTCAGAAATTATCTGTGTTGTTCTTGCTACTTATCTGCGTAATTCTTCTGCATTTCCAACTTATCAAATAGAATTAGTAACTAAGCCCAGAATGACATATTCTTATATCTAGGACTCTGTTAGTTATCAGTACAGAAATTTATTGACTTTCAAGAATTCATTTGATGTTCCTTGTTGATAATACAAAGTAAGTGGGTTGAAGGATACGTGTTTTTTAATTTCATTAAAAATGAGAGTATATTCAGTTGATGTAATTCTTTCAAATTTCATTTATTTGACTCTTTTTTATGGCATTTGACAAGAAAAAGTAAGAGAAAATGGAACACAATAAGTACAGTTTCTCATCTCTTTGAAAGGCAACTTTGGCACATTGTGAAGAAGGCTGAGCACTGAAGAATTGATGCTTTTGAACTGTGGTGTTGGAGAAGACTCTTGAGAGTCCCTTGGACTGCAAGGAGATCCAACTAGTCCATTCTGAAGGACAACAGCCCTGGGATTTCTTTGAAGGGAATGATGCTGAAGCTGAAACTCCAGTACTTTGTCCACCTCATGCGAAGAGCTGACTCTGCTTTTCCAGAGCAGAGTCTGGAAAAGACTCTGTTGCTGGGAGGGATTGAGGGCAGGAGGAGAAGGGGACGCCAGAGGATGAGATGGCTGGATGGCATCACTGACTCAATGGACTTGAGTCTGAGTGAACTCCGGGAGTTTGTGATGGACAGGGAGGCCTGGCGTGCTGCAGTTCGTGGGGTCACAAAGAGTCGGACACGACTGAGTGACTGAACTGAACTGAACTGAACTGAAGGAAAAAATACTTAGTTTTTTTTCCAAATTCTTTAATTATCAAATATATCAATAATGAATCTTTCTGAATACCATATACTGTAAAATATCAGTATCAAATGTCAATTTCGATGGCACCCCACTCCAGTACTCTTGCTTGGAAAATCCTGTGGATGGAGGAGCCTGATAGGCTGCAGTCCATGAGGTCGCTAAGAGTCAGACACCACTGAGAGACTTCACTTTCACTTTTCACTTTCACGCATTGGAGAAGGAAATGGCAACCCACTCCAGTGTTCTTACCTGGAGAATCCCAGGGATGGTGGAGCCTGATAGGCTGCCGTCTGTGGGGTCGCACAGAGTTGGACATGACTGAAGCAACTTAGCAGCAGCAGCAGCAAGGCATATGCCAAGGTCTTGGCTACATTATCATCTCTTCCCTCTAATGGTAATTGATACTCATATTTTCTCAATCTACTGAAGCAATACATATTAATGGGCCATTCATCTTTAAATTGTGAAATGCCAATTTTAAATGCAAATATGCATTTAACACATATACAGAAATACCAACACTGCACATTTGTGTTTTGTAGCTTGCACAGGCATAGACATGTTTTTTTCCTATCCAAACTGTATAACAATATTGCACAATACTAATACAATAGTGTTCATTTCATTTCTTGATACTACAGTCTGCCAATACTCTCTACCTTTGACTTACTGATCCTCGGATAGTAAAGAATCCGGTTGCAATACAGGAGACATGGTTTCGATCCCTGGGTGAGGAAGATCCCCTGGAGAAGGGAATGACATCCCAGTCGAGTGTTCTTGCCTGGAGAATTCCATGGGCAGAGGAGCCTGGTGGGATATGGTCCAAGGGGTCGCAAAGAGTAGGATACAACTGAGTGACTAACACTTTTACTTTCAGTAAGGAAGACCAGAGAGAAGGAGCTATCTCTTCACAAACTTTCCCTTTCACTGTATATCATAATTTTCAGCATAGTGGTTGGATAATATAGGGCAATAACATAGAAAAGAAAGGATATGATAGGGTTTCTGTTATTCTCTTTTTCTTAGAATGTCACTGCCTTCTTCTTGCTAGGGTTGAAATAGAAAGCATGGTTTCTTAGCACTGTCAGCATCTCTGCTTGTTCCTTGGGTGGTTTAACAGGCTTGTCTTGTATCCACTTGAGTCCTGCTGTACATTCACACATTGTGATCAATGCAAATCTGTACTCATGGAACATCACAAATGCTATATGAGAATAGAGACAAGGGCAAGCTATAGTAAACATGCATGCTGCACATAGCTCTTCTGTGCACATGCATGCTCCGCTGTCCCAGTGGACTTGACTTACAAAACTTACATTCAAAATAAAGTTACTGATTTGTGCATGATAATTTAAAACTTCCCATACTGCCCCCTGCCCCTGTCCTACCGACCAAGCTATTATGTGTAAAGTAAGCTGCAGGATGTATTATGCAGTGCAGGGAATATACCCAGCATTTTATGATGACTGTAAGTGGAGTATAACCTTTGAGGATTATAAGTCACTGTGTTGTACACCTGTAATTTGTGTGGTGTTGTGCAGTGTTCTTGCCTGGAGAATCCCAGGGACGGGAGAGCCTGGTGGGCTGCTGTTTATGGGGTCGCACAGAGTCGGACATGACTGAAGTGACTTAGCAGCGGCAGCAGCAGTACATCAATTATAACTCAATAAAAATAATAATTAATAAATAAATTATCAGGCATTTCAATGTATTGACAGGAAGATTCTAAAAACAACATAGGACTCTTTTGAACAGGGGACCATGTGCAAATTCCTAGGTCATATGCTTATGGGTTGGCTTTGTCTACATCATAGCTCAGATCTCTCTTGGTACTTATAGACCATACAGATAGCCCCATAGCAATTTAAAGTTTCTCTCTTCCTTCTTTTTTCTATCCATTCCTCCTTCTCTCTTCCTTTCTGTAATTACGTCATAAATACAGATTATCTTCTTAAATGTGCTGCCTTCACCTTCTTTGCTCCTGACTTCTCTGGTTCTTCCTCATATGTTATAGGTGTCAGTTCATCTTTCTAACTTGCCTTTAACCTCCAGATCTGGCACCTTTCAACAGCATATACTACTATACTTATCATATCACATTTTATATAGTACTGGACTTTTTGTCTGGAAGACCACCAGTGTGTCCACTTCTGAAAAAGTCCCTTGGCCTATTATGTCCACCATTAATTTTTCATTACTTAAGAGAGAATGTGACATACTGTTCATTTTCAATAAAATATGATGAAAGAATGACTTTATTTTGTGCCCTCATTTTAAAAAATAGAATATCAGTAATGCTATTTCAGGGAAAATTAACAATATAATTTGAAAGGGAAAGGCATTGTACTATTTTAGATACTCAGTTCTGTCTTTTCTTCTGAAACCAATCCATGGGTTTTTAAACAGCCTTTAGCTATTCAAAATGTTTTGGTTGCTTTGGAACCCATGTGGAGTAATAAACTCTCAGAAGATTATTTTCAAGATGAACTCTTACTACATTATTTTTATTATTGATCATGTATGTTTAGCATTTTAACTATAATCTATAGCTTTAACCTATCAGCAATTTGTTTCTTTTTTTTAAGTTCAGTTCAGTTCAGTTCAGTCACTCAGTTGTGTCCAACTCTTTGTGACCCCATGAATTGCAGCATGCCAGGGCTCCCTGTCCATCACCAACTGCCAGAGTTTACTCAAACTCACATCCATCGAGTCAGTGATGCCATCCAGCCATCTCATCCTCTGTCATCCCCTTCTCCTGCCCCCAATCCCTCCCAGCATTAGAGTCTTTTCCAATGAGTCAACTCTTCACGTGAGGTGGCCAAAGTACTGGAGTTTCAGCTTCAGCATCATTCCTTCCAAAGAACACCCAGGACTGATCTCCTTTAGAATGGACTGGTTGGATCTCCTTGCAGTCCAAGGGACTCTCAAGAGTCTTCTTCCCAACACCACAGTTCAAAAGCATCAATTCTTTGGTGCTCAGCTTTCTTCACAGTCCAACTCTCACATCCACACATCACCCCTGGAAAAACCATAGCCTTGACTAGACGGACCTTTGTTGGCAAAGTGAGGTCTCTGCTTTTCAATATGCTATCTAGGTTGGTCATAACTTTCCTTCCAAGGAGTAAGCGTCTTTTAATTTCATGGCTGCAGTCACCATCTGCAGTGATTTTGGAGCCCCAAAAAATTAAGTCTGACACTGTTTCCACATCTATTTCCCATGAAGTGATGGGACCAGATGCCATGATCTTAGTTTTCTGAACGTTGAGCTTTCAGCCAACTTTTTCACTCTCCTCTTTCACTTTCCTCAGGAGGCTTTTAGTTCCTCTTCACTTTCTGCCATCAGGGTGGTGTCACCTGCATATCTGAGGTTACTGATATTCCTCCTGGCAATCTTGATTCCAGCTTGTGCTCCTTCCAGCCCAGCGTTTCTCATGATGTACTCTGCATATAAGTTAAATAAGCAGGGTGACAATATACAGCATTGACTTACTCCTTTTCCTATTAGAACCAGTGTGTTGTTCTATATCCAGTTCTAACTGCTGCTTTTGACCTTCTCAAGAGGCAGGTCAGGTGGTCTGGTATTCCAATCTCTTTCAGAATTTTCCACAGTTTATTGTAGAAGTCACTAAAAATCGTATTTAATGCTTTACTTCTCATGTTGCACTCTATAAGAATGCAAAATATTGAAGGAAAATTATAAACATTTTTAAAAGATGTACAATGGGAAAATTGGCTGTATGCTTTGCTAATAGCATAATAAAAATTTCCAGCTAAGATCTTTATAATTTTGTAAAACAAAAGTTTTGTAAGAATACAAAGGTAGTTTTTTTCCTCTTTTTGGACAATCTATTAGTTAGAGCAGTTTAAGATTCACAGTGAAATTTATCAGTAGCTCATTTTTTTTTCTCAAATTAGTAAAAAAATTTTATTCATTGAACCTGCCTTTTTTCCAAAAATCAAAGATTATATTTAGTTATATCAATAAAATAAAATCTAGTGGAGAAGGAAATGGCAACCCACTCCAGTGTTCTTGCCTGGAGAATCCCAGGGACGGCAGAGCCTGGTGGGCTGCTGTCTATGGGGTCGCACAGAGTTGGACACAACTGAAGCAACTTAGCAGCAGGGGTAGGATATATATATTCATAAAGCTGAAGAGAACTTTCAAAAGTAATTATTATTTTGAACTAATTTTCAGTATTTAAAATTTACTACTATATTTAAAAAGAAAGGATCTAGCATTGATACTATCCTTCATTCTCATTAATTGGAACTTGAAATGACACAGAAGTTGATTCATTATTCAATTTAGCTTTATATCAATTTAGATTTCAGACACTTTATTCCAAATTGGAAGCTCATTGGGTAGTCTGCCTAAATCCTATTAACAATGTATACTCTGGCATTTATTTTTTTTTTTTTTTGGCATTTAAAATTGATATAATATTTGAGCAGCTTGAAAATTTTAATACACTTCCATATGAAATGGTATATAAAATGTTCATGTACTTCAAAATACAGATGAGTTAATATTGCTTAATTAGCATCAATTTAATTGCTTTAAGGAGCATAACATTCTTTTTCTTTGATTTAATTGTATTAGAACAGATGGGTGGCACATGGCCACTCAATGTGTAATTTTTTTAACATTTAATTACCAAGGCCATACTAGGCTAAAGTCATGCATACTAGAAAAGATGGTAGTCATGTATCATATTTCTGATCTTCTTATCTCTCTATTAAGCTTTCTCCATAACTTCTCCCAAACTTTGCTCTTTCAAATGAAGAAAGTCTTTGATTGCATGTACCATATAATCCTGCAATCATACTCCTTGTTGTTTACCCAAAAAAGCTAAACTGTTATGTCCACACAAAAACCAGCAAGTGGATGGTTTGAGCAGTTTTATTCATAGTTGCTAAAACATGGAACAAATCATGTCCTTCCAAAGGTGAATAAATAAACTGTGGTACATCCAGACAGTGAAACGCCATTCAGTGTTAAAAAAAGAAATGATGTATTAAGACATAAAAGGAAATAAAGGAAACCTAAATACAATTATAAATGAAAGAAGACAATCTGTAAAGGCTACATACTGTATGATTCCAAGTACAATTGGCCCTTGAACAACACAGGAGTTATGGGCTCCCACCTTCTGCTCAGTCAAAATTTTGTGTATGTATATAGTCCTTGTTATTCCTTCATATCCTCAGATCCACATCCTCTGATTCAACCAACTATAAATTTTGTAGTGTGGCATTGTAGTATTTACTACTGAAAAAAAAAAAAAAGGAAGCCTATGTAAGTAGACACTTGCAGTTCAAATTCATGCTGTTCAAGGGTCAACTGTATACAACATTCTAAGAAAGGTAAAACCAAGAGACAGTAAAAAGATCAATGGTTGCTAGGGGACATGGGGTAGGCAGGGAAGAATTGAAGGAGCACAGTTTTAGAGCAGTGAAACTACTCTATATGATACAATAAAGTTGGGTTCATATCATTGTACATTTGTCCAAACCCTCTATAGAGCTTAAAAAATGAAGACTAAGTCCTAGTTTAGTCTTTGGGTTATAATAATGTGTTTATGCAGGTTTATTATGATTCTGGTGGAGGACTCTGATAATAGGGAAGGCTATGCATGTGTGGTACATGGGTGTATATGGGAAATATTTGTATCTTCCACTTAATTTTTCTATAAGCATAAAACTGCACTAAAAATTAAAGTTTACTTTTACAAAGTTGTGACTTGAAATCAATCCAGTCTTTTTCCATCTATTTGTCTTTGTAAGAGGGTACTAATGCTACATCCAGCTCTCTACAACCTGGGATTGACAATGAGGGTCTCCAGCCCTCTACAACCAGAGATTGATGAGTGTCTCTTAGAAAATTAATTTCTCTTTAGAAGTTTCCCAATTGATAATTTAAAAACTGAATTATACAGTCTCACTTATTTTGCATTATTTTTAAGAATTTTTTTTTAAGATAACTGTGCTTTCATGTTGAGTTCATAATACAGAGTGATTCTGAATCAGTTCAGTTCAGTTCAGCTGCTCAGTCATGTCCAACTCTTTGCAACCCCATAGACTGCAGCACACCAGGCATCCCTGTCCATCACCAACTCCCAGAGTTTACTCAAATTCATGCCCATAGACTCAGTGATACCATCCAACCATCTCATCCTCTGTCTTCCCCTTCACCTCCCACCTTCAATCTTCCCCAGCTTCAGGGTCTTTTCAAATGAGTCAGCTCTTCGCATCAGGTGCCCAAGTATTGGAGTTATAGCTTTAGCATCAGTCCTTCAAATGAATATTCAGGAATGATTTCCTTTAGGATGAACTAGTTGAATCTCCTTGCAGTCCAAAGGACTCTCAAGAATCTTCTCCAACACCACAGTTCAAAAGCATCAATTCTTCGGCGCTCAGCTTTCTTCACAGTCCAAGTCTTATATCCATACATGACTACTGGAAAAACAAGAGCCTTGACTAGATGAACATTTGTTGTCAAAATAATGTCTCTGCTTTTTAATATGCTGTCTAGGTTGGTCATACATTTCCTTCCAAGGAGTTAGCGTCTTTTAATTTCATAGCTGCAGTCATAATCTGCAGTAATTTTGGAGCCCCCAAAAATAAAGGCTGTCACTGATTCCACTGTTTCCCCATCTATTTGACATGAAGTGATGGGACCAGATGCTATGATCTTAGTTCTCTGAATGTTGTATTTTAAGCCGACTTTTTCACCCTCCTATTTCACTTTCATCAAGGGCTATTTAGTTCTTCTTTGCTTTCTGCTATAAGGGTGGGGTCATCTGCATATCTGAGGTTATTGATATTTCTCCCGGCAATCTTGATTCCAGCTTGTGCTTCTTCCGGCCCAGCATTTCTCATGATGTACTCTGCATATAAGTTAAATAAGCAGAGTGACAATATACAGACTTGATGTACTCCTTTTCTTTTTTGAAACCAGTCTGTTGCTCCACGCCCAGTTCTAACTGTTGCTTGCTGACCTGCATACAGATTTCTCAAGAGGCAGGTCAGGTGGTCTGATACTCCCAACTCTTTCAGAATTTTCCACAGTTTATTGTGATCCACACAGTCAGAAGTTTTGGCATAGTCAATAAAACAGAAATAGATGTTTTTCTGGAACTCTTGGTTTTTCAATGATTCAGTGGATGTTGGCAATTTGATCTCTTGTTCCTCTGCCTTTTCTAAAATCAGCTTGACATCTGAAAGTTCACAGTTTCATGTACTGTTGAAGCCTGGCTTGGAGAATTTTGAACAGTACTTTACGTGTGTGAGATGAGTGCAATTGTGTGATAGTCTGAGCATTCTTTGGCATTGCGTTTTTTTGGGATTGGAATGAAAACTGACTTTTACCAGTCCTGTGGCCACTGCTGAGCTTTTCAAATTTGCTGGCATATTGAGTGCAATACTGTCACAGCATCATCTTTTAGGAGTTTTAGGATTTGAAATAGCTCAACTGGAACTCCATCACCTCCACTAGCTTTTTTCAAGTGATGCTTCCTAAGGCTCACTTGGCTTTGCACTCCAGGATATTTGGCTTTAGATGAGTGATCACACCATCGTGATGATATGGGTTGTGAAGATCTTTTTTGTACAGTTCTTCTGTGTTTTCTTGCCACCTCTTCTTAGTATCTTCTGCTTCTGTTAGGTCCATACCATTTCTGTCCTTTATTGTGCCCATCTTTGCATGAAATGCTCCCTTGGTATCTCTAATTTTCTTGAAGAGATCTCTAGTCTTTCCCATTCTATTGTTTTCCTCTATTTCTTTGTATGGATCACTGAGAAAGCCTTTCTTATTTCTCCTTGTTATTCTTTGGAACTCTGCATTCAAATGGGAATAGCTTTTCCTTTTCTCCTTTGCTTTTCTCTTCTCTTCTTCTCACAGCTATTTGTAAGGCATCCTCAGACAGCCATTTTGCCTTTTTTTCATTTCTTTTTCTTGGGGATGGTCTTGATTCCTTTCTCCTGTATGATGTAATGAACGTCTATCCATAGTTCATCAGGGTCTCTATCAGATCTAGTCCCTTAAATCTATTTCTCACTTCCACTGTATAATCATAAGGGATTTGATTTAGGTCATACCTGAATGGTCTAGTGGTTTTCCCTAAATTCTTCAAGTCTGAATTTGGCAGTAAGGACTTCACAATCTGAGCCACAGTGAGCTCCTGGTCTTGTTTTTGTGGACTGTATCGAGCTTTTCCATCTTTGGCTGCAAAGATATAAACAACCTGATTTTGGTGTTTACCACCTAGTGATGTCCATGTGTAGAGTCTTCTTGTGTGTTGTTGGAAGAGGGTGTTTGTAATAACCAGTGCATTCTCTTGGCAAAACTCTATTAGCCTTTGTCCTGCTTCATTCTGTATTCACACCAAGGCCAAAATTGCCTTTTATGCCAGGTGTTTCTTGACTTCCTACTTTTGCATTCCAGTCTGCTATAATGAAAAGGACATCTTTTTTTTAGTGTTAATTCTGAAAGGTCTTGTAGGTCTTAATATAACTGTTCAACTTCAGCTTCTTCAGGATTATTGCTTGGGGCATAGACTTGGCATACCATGATATTGAATGGTTTGCCTTGGAAACAAACAGAGATCATTCTGTCATTTTTGAGATTGCATCCAAGAGTAAAAAAGTTGACTTAAAGCTCAACATTCATTAAATGAAGATCATGGCATCTGGTCCCATCACTTCATGGGAAATAGATGGGGGAGCAGTGGAAACAGTGTCAGACTTTATTTTGGGGGGCTCCAAAATTACTGCAGATGGTGATTGCAGCCATGAAATTAAAAGATGCTTACTCCTTGGAAGGAAAGTTATGACCAACCTAGATAGCATATTGAAAAGCAGAGACATTACTTTGCCAACAAAGGTCCTTCTAGTCAAGGCTATGGTTTTTCCAGTGGTCATGTATGGATGTGAGAGTTGGACTGTGAAGAAAGCTGAACACCGAAGAACTGATGCTTTTGAACTGTGGTGTTGGAGAAGACTCTTGAGAGTCCCTTGGACTGCAAGGAGATCCAACCAGTCCATTCTAAAGGAGATCAGTCCTGGGTATTCATTGGAAGGACTGATGTTGAAGCTGAAACTCCAATACTTTGGCCACCTCATGCGAAGAGTTGACTCATTGGAAAAGCCTCTGATGCTGGGAGGGATTGGGGGCAGGAGGAGAAGGGGACGACAGAGGATAAGATGGCTGGATGGCATCACCAACTCGATGGACATGAGTTTGAGTGAACTGCGGGAGTTGGTGATGGGCAGGGAGGCCTGGCGTACTGTGTTTCACAGGGTCACAAAGAGTTGGACACGACTGAGTGACTGAACTGAACTGAACAGAATTTTGGACTCTTTTTTTGGCTATGATGGCTACTCCATTTCTTCTACGGGATACTTGCCCACTTTAGTAGATACAATGGTCATCTGAGTTAAATTCACCCATTCCAGTCCATTTTAGTTCACTGATTCCTAGAATGTCGATGTTCACTCTTGCCATATCCTGTTTAACCACTTCCAATTTGCCTTGATTCATGTACCTAACATTCCAGGTTCCTGTGCAGTATTGCTCTTACAGCATCAGACCCTGCTTCCATCACGGGTCTCATCCACAACTGTATTTTATTTTTGCTTTGTCTCTGTCTCTTCATTCTTTCTGGAGTTATTTCTCCACTGATCTCCAGTATCATATTGGGCACCTACTGACCTGAGGAGTTCATCTTTCAGTGTCTTATCTTTTGCCTTTTCATACTGTTTATGGGGTTTTCAAGGCAAGAAACTGAAGTGGTTTGCCATTCCCTTCTCCAGTGGACCACATTTTGTCAGAACTCTCCACCATGACCTATCCATCTTGGGTGGTCCTACACGGCATGGCTCACAGTTTCTTTGAGTTAGACAAGGTTGTGGAGTGGCAAGCTGCTGAGAGGAGATACCCCACATCCTAGATCAGGAATGGCAGCTGTGCTTTGTGGCAGCAGCCTTGAAGAGATTCTGTATAACCTCCACCAAGTTTCCCCCAGTTGCAGTATCTTGCATAATCATAATACAAAATTACAATCAGGATATTTTCGTTAATGAACCTGGTGATTTCACAAGTTTTCTATGCACTCATTTCTTTTTGTATACATGTGCATATTTTTATATAATATTATTATTTGTGTAGATTGTGTGACCACCAATGTCAAGATAAAGAAAAGATAATTTCATCATAAAGATCCCATATTCTATCCTTTTATAGAGACAGTTACCTATTTTCCATCATCCCTCTCCTGTACCTATAAACCCTGGAAACCACTAACTACTCTAATTTTGTAAATTCAAGAACGTTTTGCGTTTGGTTCATAAGTTTTGTAATTTTGTGTCTGTTTTTTTTTTTTTTTTCCTGAGCCCAATTAATTTGAGATCCATCTAAATTAATTTTTTTTTTTTTTATTATTATTTTTTTTATTCAATTTTAATTAAAAAAATTATACATGTGTTCCCCATCCTGAACCCTCCTCCCTCCTCCTCCTCCCCCCATACCATCCCTCTGGGTCGTCCCAGTGCACCAGCCCCAAGCATCCAGCATCATGCATTGAACCTGGACTGGCATCTCGTTTCATACATGACATTTCACATGTTTCAATGCCATTCTCCCAAATCTTCCCACCTCTCCCTCTCCCACAGAGTCCATAAGCCTGTTCTATACATCAGTGTCTCTTTTGCTGTCTCGTATACAGGGTTATCGTTACCATCTTTCTAAATTCCATATATATGCGTTAGTATACTGTATTGGTGTTTGTCCTTCTGGCTTACTTCACTCTGTATAATAGGCTCCAGTTTCATCCACCTCATTAGAACTGATTCAAATGTATTCTTTTTAATGGCTGAGTAATACTCCATTGTGTATATGTACCACAGCTTTCTTATCCATTAATCTGCTGATGGGCATCTAGGTTGTTTCCATGTCCTGGCTATTATAAACAGTGCTGCGGTGAACATTGGGGTACACATGTATCTTTCCCTTCTGGTTTCCTCAGTGTTTATGCCCAGCAGTGGGATTGCTGGATCATAAGGCAGTTTTATTTCCAGTTTTAAAGGAATCTCCACACTGTTCTCCATAGTGGCTGTACTAGTTTGCATTCCCACCAACAGTGTAAGAGGGTTCCCTTTTCTCCACACCCTCTCCAGCATTTATTATTTGTAGACTTTTGGATCACAGCCATTCTGACTGTTGTGAAATGGTATCTCATAGTGGTTTTGATTTGCATTTCTCTGATAATGAGTGATGTTGAGCATCTTTTCATGTGTTTGTTAGCCATCTGTATGTCTTCTTTGGAGAAATGTCTATTTAGATCTTTGGCCCATTTTTTGATTGGGTCATTTATTTTTCTAGAGTTGAGCTGTAGGAGTTGCTTGTATATTTTTGAGATTAGTTGTTTGTCGGTTGCTTCATTTGCTATTATTTTCTCCCATTCTGAAGGCTGTCTTTTCACCTTGCTAATAGTTTCCTTTGATGTGCAGAAGCTTTTAAGTTTAATTAGGTCCCATTTGTTTATTTTTGCTTTTATTTCCAATATTCTGGGAGGTGGGTCATAGAGGATCCTGCTGTGATGTATGCCAGAGAGTGTTTTGCCTATGTTCTCCTCTAGGAGTTTTATAGTTTCTGGTCTTACATTGAGATCTTTAATCCATTTTGAGTTTATTTTTGTGTATGGTGTTAGAAAGTGTTCTAGTTTCATTCTTTTACAAGTGGTTGACCAGATTTCCCAGCACCACTTGTTAAAGAGATTGTCTTTAATCCACTGTATATTCTTGCCTCCTTTGTCAAAGATAAGGTGTCCATATGTGCGTGGATTTATCTCTGGGCTTTCTATTTTGTTCCATTGATCTATATTTCTGTCTTTGTGCCAGTACCATACTGTCTTGATAACTGTGGCTTTGTAGTAGAGCCTGAAGTCAGGTAGGTTGATTCCTCCAGTTCCATTTTTCTTTCTCAAGATCGCTTTGGCTATTCGAGGTTAATTTTTGTATCAGTAATTTATTTTTATTGTTATTTAGTGTTCTTTGGAATAAGTGTACCACAGATTGGTAATCACTAGCCTGATGATGGACATTTGGGTTTCATCCATACTTTCCAGTGTGTCTGTAGGATTTTAGCAATGTATCTGTAATTCTGTTGCCTCATATGTTCATCACATTTGATGTTATTACTATTTTAAATTTATTATAATTACTTTTATTTTGGCTATTCTGATATATGTGATATACCAATATTTCATTTTGGCTATGATTTGTATTTCTTTGAAGTCAATAGTGACAAACATCTTTTCATGTTATTTACCACCATTTACATGTCTGAATAAACACCTGTTTCTGTTTTTTGTTCATTTCAAATTGGACTTTTTTTTTTAATTGCTGAGTTTTGACAGCTTTTTTGTATGCTATATGTAAGTACTTTATTGAATATTTACAAATATTTTCACCCAGTTGATGCCTTTCATCTTCTTCTCAACCACTTTTGTAGAGGTAATGGTCTTATTTTCATGAGATTGTTAAATTGTCCTTTTATGGATCATGCTTTTGGTGTTAAGTCTAAGAATTCTTTTTGTCCTTTTACAGAGGGGGAAAAAAAAATGGTCATCTGATGTAAACAGCTGACTCATTGGAAAAGTCCCTGGTGCTGAGATAGATTGAGAGCAGAAGGAGAAGAGGGCATCAGAGGATGAGAAGCTGGATGGCATCACTGATGCAATGGACATGACCTTGGGCAAACTTCAGGAAACCGTGAGGGACAGGGGCCTGGGGTGGTACAGTCCATGGAGTTGCAGAGTCGGACACAACTGGGTGACTGAAAAAAAACAACAACTAAGAAATTTTTGCCTAACCTTAGGCTCCAAACTTTTCTTCTATTTTTTTTTAAATAATTTTGTACTTCACTTTAAAGATTACAATTCATTTTGAGTTAATTTTTGTATAGAGTATAAGGTTTGGATTGAGTTTTTTTTTTTTCTTTTAATTGGCCAATCGATCACTCCAGTACCCTTTGTTGAAAAGGCAACACTTCTTACATTGAATTGTTTTTCTGCTCCTTTGCCACAATTCAGTTAGGCATATTTGTGTAGGTCTATTTCTGAATGAGATGGGAATACCAGACCATCTGACCTGCCTCTTGAGAAACCTATATGCAGATCAAGAAGCAGCAGTTAGAACTGGACATGGAACAACAGACTGGTTCCAAATAGGAAAAGGAGTACGTCAAGGCTGTATGTTGTCACCCTGCTTATTTAACTTCTATGCAGAGTACATCATGAGAAATGCTGGGCCGGAAGAAGCACAAGCTGGAATCAAGATTGCCGGGAGAAATATCAATAACCTCGGATATGCACATGACACCACCCTGATGGCAGAAAGTGAAGAGGAACTAAAAAGCCTCTTGATGAAAGTGAAAGAGGAGAGTGAAAAAATTGGCTGATAGCTCAACATTCAGAAAACAAAGATCATGGCATCTGGTCCCATCACTTCATGGGAAATAGATGGGAAACAGTGGAAAGAGTGTCAGACTTTATTTTGGGGGGCTCCAAAATCACTGCAGATGGTGATTGCAGCCATGAAATTAAAAGATGCTTACTCCTTGGAAGGAAAATTATGACCAACCTAGATAGCATATTAAAAAGCTGAGCCCTTTCAATTCTGGTTTCCTCAGTATGTATGCCCAGCTGTGGGATTGCTGAATCATAAGGCAGTTCTATTTCTAGTTTTTTAAGAAATCTCCACACTGTTCTCCATAGTGGCTGTACTAGTTTGCATTCCCACCAACAGTGTAAGAGGGTTCCCTTTTCTCCACACCCTCTCCAGCATTTATTGCTTGCAGACTTTAGGATCGCAGCCATTCTGACTGGCGTGAAATGATACCTCATAGTGGTTTTGATTTGCATTTCTCTGATAATGAGTGATGTTGAGCATCTTTTCATGTGTTTGTTAGCCATCTGTATGTCTTCTTTGGAGAAATGTCTATTTAGTTCTTTGGCCCATTTTTTGATTGGGTCATTTATTTTTCTGGAATTGAGCTGTAGGAGTTGCTTGTATATTTTTGAGATTAGTTGTTTGTCAGTTGCTTCATTTGCTATTATTTTCTCCCATTCTGAAGGCTGTCTTTTCACCTTGCTTATAGTTTTCTTTGTTGTGCAGAAGCTTTTAAATTTAATTAGGTCCCATTTTTTTTTATTTTTGCTTACCCCAATGTTCATTGCAGCACTGTTTATAATAGCCAGGACATGGAAGCAACCTGAATGTCCATCAGCAGATGAATGGATAACAAAGCTGTGGTACATATACACAATGGAGAATTACACAGCCATTAAAAAGAATACATTTGAATCAGTTCTAATGAGGTGGATGAAACTGGAGCCGATTATTCAGAGTGAAGTAAGCCAGAAAGAAAAACACCAATACAGTATACTAATGCATATATATGGAATTTAGAAAGATGGTAACAATAACCCTGTATGCGAGACAGCAAAAGAGACACTGATGTATAAAACAGTCTTTTGGACTCTGTGGGAGAGGGAGAGGGTGGGATGATTTCGGAGAATGGCATTGAAATATGTATAATATCATATATGAAACAAGTCGCCAGTCCAGGTTTGATGCAGGATACTGGATGCTTGGGGCTGGTGCACTGGGACGACCCAGAGGGATGGTATGGGGAGGGAGGAGGGTTCAGGATGGGGAACACATGTATACCTGTGGCAGATTCATTTTGATACATGGCAAAACCAATACAATATTGTAAAGTTAAATAAAATAAAATAAATTAAAAAAAAAAAAAAAAAAGCAGAACCCTTACTTTGCCAACAAAGGTCCGTCTAGTCAAGGCTATGGTTTTTCCTGTGGTTATGTATGGATGTGAGAGTTGGACTGTGAAGAAAGCTGAGCACCGAAGAACTGATGCTTTTGAACTGTTGTGTTGGAGGAGACTCTTGAGAGTCCCTTGGACTGCAAGGAGCTCCAACCAGTCCATTCTAAAGGAGATCAGTCCTGGGTGTTCTTTGGAAGGAATAATGCTGAAGCTGAAACTCCAGTACTTTGGCCACCTCATGTGAAGAGTTGACTCATTGGAAAAGACTCTGATGCTGGGAGGGATTGAGGGCAGGAGGAGAAGGGGACGCCAGAGGATGAGATGGCTGGATGGCATCACCGACTCGATGGACGTGAGTTTGCGTGAACTCTGGGAGTTGGTGTTGGACAGGGAGCGATTCATGGGGTTGCAAAGAGTCGGACACGACTGAGTGACTAAACTGAACTGAACTGAACTGATTTCATTACTTCCAGACCTAAAGAAAGGCCAGTTCTCTGGCAAGATACTTTGTTGTATAGGGCTTAAGGAAAGCTTGAGGAAGAAGGTTCATATCCTCCTTAAAGTGGCCTGGAGTGCCTAAGCTTTAACTCTCTCAAAACATCACGGATAACTATCTTAGGTAAAAAATTTAACCTCATATTACTATGGGAAAATTCTCTGTCCTATGTCCTTCAGCCTTATTTCTTGATTTGGAAAAAAAAGGAATTTAGAAAATCCTTTCTCAGTCAGATACCGACAATGGCAGACTCTTGAAATAAAATTGTATGCTAAGTTTGCTGCAAAATTTTATGTTATATTTTTAGTCAGAAACTTAAATTTATTCTTTCTTTCTCACATTTCTTAATGATCCTTTTTCAATTTTTCAGATTAATGTCTTGAGCTAAATGGGGAACCTGTTATACACTGAGAAAAGATAAAGAGAATATGTTCATATTTTCTAAAATATTAATCCTTCCCATTCAAATAGCTACTTTAGGGAGATTAAGTTTTGAATTAAAGTTATAAGAGATTAGATGAAAATTTACATATTTCTTAAGATTATTTGATATTTGGTTTTCAAGTAGGCATTAAAGGGAATTGACTCATTGGGCACAAGTGAATTTTTCTCTGTCTCCTTCTCAGTATAATCTATCACACAAGAAAAATAACAACTTCGAACTGTTTCTAGAAATGTCTTGTAGATATAGTGATGGAAAAACAAAGTTCTCTGAATAAGCACCTGCACCCTCCTTATTAGGGAGGTTTTTTTTTTTTTTTTTTGAAATTAGCTGAAATTTAGAAAAATGCCAAGTTTCTAAAATTCAATTTTCCTATTGGATAAGTTTTATAAGTACTATGTGTGACTAAAACCTACCCATAAATATTTTTAGTTATTAAAAGAGAGAAAAATATTTAGGCATTCTGTTTTGAAAGCTTATTATTTCTCTATTATCTATTTCTTAAAAGGAGTTATAGATGATTTTAAAATTACAAAAATGTACTTGGAAGGACAATAGAGATAATCTAGTGCAGGGATCAGTGAAATATAGCTTGTGTTGTAAACATTTTTGCAAATAAAGTTTTACTGGAATACAATATATAATTTATATATTGCCCAAGGCTTCTTTCATTCCACAGCAGCAAAGTTGAGTAGTAGAGACAAAGACAATAGGCCTCATAAAACAAAACAAAAAATTTACTGTCTGGTCTTTAGCAATGTTTGCCAACCTTAGATCTTGTTGAAATTTTTATCTTTATAGATAAGGACTGGCCTTAAAAATTAACTTTCAAAGTGTAAAATTAGTAAATTCCTGAGTTTAAAATACAGCATTAGATATCCATATTTATATTTCTATATAGAGTGCGGAGTATAGTAATTGGATTTTTGGTGTTTTTTCTAAAAAAAACTAAAGTTTAAAATTATATAGTATATTAGATATACATTATATATAAAAATACATAATTTATATATAATGTGTGTGTATCTATATATATATACATATACATATTGTTATATGTTACATAAAGACTTTGATGTATGGTGCATGCTAAGACGCTCAACCCAAACTATCCTTCAAAAGTGAAAGACAGGTAAGACTGATTTGTCCAGCTTCTGGATACCTTTCCAGAAGAAAACCCCCATTTATCAGATACCTTCAGGAACTAACTGAGCTGAACAGAGTTACCTATCCAAGGTCAAGTCTGCTTCCTAGGTGGCTGGGATCAAGCATAGAGGTAGTATAAAAGGCGGATCCCAATTAAACCAACTCAGGAAAATGCCACAGGAATATTCCTGCTTCCCAGCTCCTCATCAAGTGGGGTTGGTGAAGGAGGCTTTCACTGAGGGAGCATTACAGCTCAGTTTCTCTCGGGGCCCAATTGTGCTTCCCTCTTTCCTTCTTCTTCCCTTCCATAGGTACTGATATTAAGCACAGTCTCTAGTAAGCCTCTTGCTGGCTAATTTCTATCTCAGAATCTATTTCCCTTGGAACCCATGCTGGTAAGTTGCCATTAATACAATAAAGAGCAAGAGCATTTCCAAATCAGTTTGTGAGATTCAACTATCAGACACTTATTTGATGTTTTTATTCAATAACACCTGTTTAGTAAGAATACACTGCCTTTCATGAATGTAGTTTTTCCTACTTCTTTGTAAAATAGTTTCATCAGTTATTAGGTGGAGCTCGTTTTCTGGTGTAAGTCAGTAATGCAATTATTGGCATTCATGCCTTTGGTAAGTGAACTCTAGGATGCTGCAAATCATTCAGCATCTCTCTGCCTCTTATACTGTCAAGCAAGGAGGATGTCCTGGCCCCTTTTAACTACCATGTTGCTAACAACACAGTGATTAATGAAAACTGAGAACAGATAATGGTAATGATGGGGAAGGAGTTCAATAATACCTGACTGCCCATCAGCATTTCTCCTTTGAATTTTAAGTTTTTTTGCTTTTTCTATTTTAAGTCTTACCCATACAGAGAGGAAAAAGCAGATGGTTAGCCTAAATTCAGCTGAAATTATGGTTTTGCTTAGATATTAATGATAACTGCATTTAATTTAACTGAGAACTGAAGTGTTTGAGCTGTAAAGTGTGCAATAGAAATGGAAAGGCTGCTTGGGAGAAAAAAACACAGGTTATAATTTTTTTTTTTCTGCTATCTTCTGACATTTTTAGTAGTTTACGCCAACTGAATGGCTTTACAAAGTAAAGCTAAACAAATAAAAGTGAATGGGGTATAGAAAGAAATGCTTAAGTGGCCCTGTCAAAGATAGAGTGACAAAGTATTGTAAATATTTGGCATGTTCTGTAAGTACGTGGCACTCAATCAAAAGCTATTTAAACTTTAAAAGGACTAGAAACAATAAAATTGAATGGAACTATTTCTGTTTTATTTGTTTTCTTAAAGTGTTTTATTGTACTTTTTTCAGATGTGGATTTTTAACTTCGAAATCCACATATAAGCATTAGATTTAAATGTGTCATCAAAATTTGTACCACTAGTATATGCACAAAGAAGTTTAGTACTATTTAGATTTATTCTGGCTCATAAAATTTACACTGAAAGTTTCTTGGAAAACCACTGCTTTTTCTTACTACCGTAAATAAGTAGAAATTCTCTATAATCTACTAATTGAGGTTAAATCATATCTCTTAAATATATAAGCAACTATCTTAGAAAATTAAAACAATGTTATGAAGTGCATAGGCAGATTGGTGTCATCAAAGTTTTCGGTTTGTGGTGCTACTTAATTTTTATAAAAATTGTATATGAAAGTTTGCCATTCCCATTCAAAATCAATGAAGTAAACTTGAAGAGTGTTAGGGAAATGAAATAAGTAGTCTTGTCTAGACTTCAGAAACAAAGCAGAGCAGCCTCTGATCTTGCATCAAACCTGCCTGGACACTGCCCTGACTGGGAGTGACTGTCTGCTGTGAGTAAAAGACTTGCAGCACCACTGTATTGTAAAATAATTAGCCTCCAATTAAATTTACTTAATAAAAAAAAAAAAAAAGATGGGGGAAGAATTTTTAGATTGTTGAGACCCTGGAGAGGGCCTAGCCAACCAAGCCCCAGGCTTAACCACATTCCAATTTTTACAACAAAACAAACAACATTAACATTAAACCAGAGCTGCAATTTGGTCACAGATTGATGATGATATCAGTTTGTGACCATCCTGGGATTATAAACTGGAACCCTGAACTGCAATCTTTGAAGTCACCCATGGAGAGAAAATGGCAGCCCACTCCAGTATTCTGGCCTGGAAAATCCCATGGACGGCAGAGCCTGGTAGGTCCCAAAGAGTCAGACACGACTGAGCGACTTCACTCACTCATTCACTCGTGGAGTGGACTCACTGACTGAAGGGTCACTGACTGCGACCCTTTCCCAATTGGGCCTCCAGATGTACTGTGACAGGGGACTTCCCAGCACTGTTTGAGTCTGGATATTGGTCAAAACCCAATTTGGTGATGTATCCTCTGCTCTATTTCTCTTTTCTTTTAAGGTTAGTATGTTGAAAGTAAGCTAGATAATTCTGTAATAAATATCTGTTTTATTTATTTGTGTATAACAAGTGGCTTATTTTGTTAATAAATCCTTTGAACCTGAGACAAAAGTGAAAACTTCAAGCAAAACAAAGAGGCACTACTAAAATTTGTTGAGACAAAAGCAGTCTTATCAGAAGGTAGCTATTTTAGCCGACCAGGTTGTGATATTCCCATTAATTTTTTTTAGCAGATGAAGTTTCAGAAAATAGCACTGGGAAAATTTCTGCCATAATAACTGCCCCAGGATGATTAGACCAACATTGTTTGAATAGCTAATGCAGAAGGAAGAAGTCGAATGACTTCAGGCCTGAATGACCGAGAAAATGAAAACATTCTATTTAATATGCTTACACATTTTATTTAAAAACACAAATATATATGTTAGGCCAATAATAGCCCAAGATGATATCCACAGCCCAGTTTTATATTATAATGGACAAATTATTTTCAATTGCTGGTGGAAAGTGAGGAAAAGTAAAAATGCTTCCAGGACAGTATTTCTCAAAGTATGGTTTCTATAGAACAGCTACATCAACGCTGCTGTAGTTGGCTAAAAATGCAGGTTATTGGACTATATTTCAGACTGCTGAATAAGAATCTCTAGGGGTGAGGCCCTGAAAAGTGCATTTCCTTGAAATGAAATAAATCATTATTTTTTGAATTACCTATTTCAATTTTATATGCTTAAGTCTGGTGGAAATGATGATGGGGCTAGAGGGGGAATTTTTCACTCTAATGTAGTCTGTGGTTTCTAAGTACCAAGATGTGACTTCCCAAAGTGCTGGAAACAGTTAGAGGGCAGGGGAGCATTGGCCATGGTGACTGACTGACCAAGCAGTCATCACTGACGCCATTTTAGGGCAAAGGTGACCAAGAACTTTCCAGTCCAACAGATAGGAAGTTATGACACATGGGAAGGGATAAATGGACCCTTTTTAATCCTGTCCATAGCATCACAAATGTCCAATATTTGGCTTACGGTAGATTCCCAGAATGTTTTACATTTCTGATGTTTTACATAGTACTTTTTGTGCCAATACTGTGCTGTTTTGATTACTGCAACATTGTAGTATAGTCTGAAGTCAGGAAGTATGATACCTCCAACTTTGTTCTATTTTCTCAAGGTTGCTTTGGCAATTCAGATTGTGCTCTAAATGTATAGCTATGATGCCCTAATTGAATTTTCACTAAGATATATGGATAATTTCAAACTTGTGAAAACAAATCTATATGTATTTATATTAATATAAATAAAAACTAAAATATTTTAATTTCTATCTGAAGAAAGGCCATTTACAAATAGCTCTGCATCCCCCATTCTTCCTTTGTTTTGAATATTATTTCATTGTATGGATGTACCAGAGTTCATTTTTCCTTTTACTAAATGAAAGACATTTGAATTTCTTTCGTTTTTAGAAATCAAGGGGGGGCGGAAAAAAAACCTACTATACCCATCTACATAAACACTTTAGTGTGAAAATTAGTTATCTTTTCTCAAATAAAAGAAGAAAAATAAAGTTTTTCTTCCAGATTCTGGGGATCTGGAAGAGTTCATCAACGGCATCTACTTTACTGTCTGAATTTTGACTTTGTGCATGTACTGAATTTTTAATTTAAAAAACTTTTAAAATGGCTAATAACTTAGGTCAGCATATGGCTGGTAAGTCTTTCTAATTCCACATTTTCTTCTCCTTTTCTGCATCTCATCCTTCTATTTAGCTCTCTAAATTTTGAAAACACCCTTCATACAAGTTCTTCACTCTATTTGAAATCATATTCTCTGAGCCTGCTTCTTCCCTGTGACCTAGTTTATTCTTACACAACTTATACATCTCAGTTTAGATATTACTTCTTGGAGGTAGCTTATCTTCCTTAAATCTTCAGGCCCAGTTGAGGTCATTGAGCACATACAAATATCAGAGCTGTGGTATTTGCTTAGCAGCAGTAATGGATTATTTAGAAAAACTTCCTGCTATAAGTAAAAACTGCAATTCAATAAGAAAAAAAAAAAGCAAACAGAATGTCCTCTATAATAGATGAGTCCAAGTTTGGGGCATGATTCAGGTATAGCTGTATTTAGAAGGATGTCTCCAATCAGAAGGAATCTGCCTTCTGATTTTTTTTTTTTTTTTTTTGCTTTCTTTCCGATTTCACATAGCAACCTTCAGCAGCCCTAGGTCTCCATCCTCCCAAATTCAAATTTAGTAGTAATAGGACATGCCTCTTTTCATACATGCAATGAAAGTCTCATTATGACTCTTTGACTCTAATCATGTCACATGCTTACCTCAAAATTAATTGATGAAATCAGGAGAGTGCAATATTGTGAGAAGGCTCACCTGAAAGTAGTATTTAATACACAGTTGCAACAAGAGTTAGGAAACTTATGAAAAGCAAGACAATGGACAGATATTTCATCATTTGGGCCTGTAAGTGCTTTTATAGTTAGCTGCTCCAGGAAATGTATGAGTAGACTTAGAGCCAAAATATTACTGAGGAAACAAACTCACTAAGTAAGGTAGAAAGTCTTCAATAATTGTAACAGGGAAATGCACCAAAACAAACAAACAAACAAACAAAAAAAACTAAAAAACAGGAGCTATAAAAACATGAAGGCTTTATATGCTAGCTTTCTTTTAAAGAGTGGATCAGCAGTGCTAAATTAGGACAGGCAAGTTGACCCTGTAACAAAGCCCTTACATATCTTCTATGGAAAAATAAAAGCAAATTTTACCTTATGTAACATATTAATTCCAATATAACTTAATAAACTCAATGTAATTTAGTTACTTGTTCTACTGTTAAAAAAAGAAAAAACAAAACAAAAGCAACAAACTCAATATTCCCGGGAAAAAAATAAAGAGGTCCAATAAATGGATTCTTGAGAAAGCAGTTTACAGATACCTACAACTAAGTACAGACTTAGAATATGGAGATTCTTAGAAAAGCTTTCCCTGTCCAAACTTTAGGTACCATATTAAATTCAAAATTGGTGGCTGAAGCTAATGTTTCACAGAAATTCATTGATAACTTTAAGAGAAAACTCAAGCCAAAGCTCAAAAATAGATTTAATTTTTATAAACCTTGATGTCTGTCACCTATGAATATCACATTATATAGTAAAATAGTTTTATATGACTACTAATTATTCACACATCCTTGTCTACAGCAGCTCTATAAAACAACTGTATATACAGTGTTTCCAATAGCAAAATATATATGAATTTATAGATTAACTTTATATAGCCTGGAAGAAATTCTAGTCCAGCTCCCTTATATCTAAATTGAAGTGAGCATGTGGATTCCTAGTACATGCTTGGATGATTTTGATGAGAAAATAAAGATGCCCAAAGAGTTTGTTATGACTGGAGATACCACTGTGCATGAAATTGTCAATATGTTGAGTTTTCCAGGGCATGAGAAATGAACATGTCTGAAGTTAGTCTGTGTGTCTGTAATAATTTGTGTCCAGAGATTTCTGTAGGTTGAGAATGGTCCATTTGTCTGGAGTACTCACTTTTTCCAAAATATTGTTCGTCTGGCACAGCAGTGTATTCAGAGGGGATAAATCTGGTCATAGTTATTAATATGTATAGAGCGGTATATTTGTTTGAGCTCATTTTGGTGATGATCATAGCGTTCAAATTACCATCACTTTCCACATCCTCAGAAGTTTCAATCAAGGTCTGTTCTTCCAGCTGGTAATGTAAGCCACAGCAGATGTAGTGGTGAATCATGCAGGCATCTGTATCTCCATGTTCAGTGTGATTCCTTGTTCAGATAGTCAGTTTACCAGAAGCATCTCAGCTCCATGATCTGGGGAGTCCGTAAACACCTGTCATTACTATACCTTACTCTCCACAATTCTGAAACCTGTATTCAGTATTCCCATAAGGAAAGACAGCTGTTAATTTTGCCCTTAGGAGTTGCACTTTCCATAGACTTCTCTTCATCTCATAAAACCTCTAGCAAACAAGACTTCTCAACAGCTGTGATTTGAATGCTCCCCTCTTGCCTTTGCATTTACAAACACTGAGGGCTTGTATGAAGCTGAAAACTGGCTTATCTGGAGGGGTCATAGAACCAGCATTAGAAAACTTGGGCTTCAGCCTAGGCTTTATCATCCAAAGGCTGTTTGACCTAAAAACAGCCATTTAACCTCTCTGAACTTTAGGGATAATAATAATTATTCTAATACTAACCAACAGAGTATTGTAAAGATTCAATTAGTCCTGAGTTCAATTCAATTAGTAACAATGCACAGTTCCTGTAATACAGTAAGGATTAAAAAAAAATGGTAGCTATTACCTAAGTCATATTTCCCTAAATTTTATTCATGTATGAACCTCAAGCAATCAATGGAAGATTATGGTCTTATTGGTTGATTAAACAGGTAGAGTAAGCAGAATTCTAAAATGACCTTCAAATCCTGCCTCTAGAATGAATGTGTGTGGGTGTGCATGCACGCTCAGTCATGTCTGACTCTGAGACCCTGTGGACTATAGCCTGCCAGACTCCTCTGTCCATGGAATTTTTTAGACAAAAGTATAAGCAGGTTGCCATTTCCTTCTCCTGAAGATCTTATGAATATGCCTTGAATATTATTATGATAATACTATTATACACAAAAATATAATACTAACTTATTGTAAAATATTATTATATAATTACTTGACTGGGTGAATATGCCTTGAATAATCCTCTTCCTTTATATATGAATAAGATTTGTAAATATGATGAGGTTTTATTTCTTTGATTATTTTACCTTGTATGGCAAAACAGATTTATAGCTATGAACTCCCTAATAAGTTGACTAGGATTTAAACAAAAATGAGGCTATCCGGATGTACACAATAATCAACTAAACAAATGAATCCTGTGAAATTT
Organism: Bos mutus; assembly: GCF_027580195.1. Classification (NCBI taxonomy): domain Eukaryota; kingdom Metazoa; phylum Chordata; class Mammalia; order Artiodactyla; family Bovidae; genus Bos; species Bos mutus. The sequence goes on along the minus strand of NC_091627.1, from coordinate 49,352,317 downwards.
TCAGAAGCCAAAGAGATTAGAAGTCATAGAAACAATCTCCTGCTGTTCTGAGCAGAAGCAAACTCCTATGTTTTGGAGATGGCCACATGGCAGGGAATGGCAGGAAGTCTTTAGGGGCTGAATGTCTCAGTCCTACAGATGCAAGGACCTAAATTCTGCAAAAAAACTAGTGGGCAAATATAAATTCTGAGCCATAGATGGGGTTGCAGTCCTGGGCCAACACTGATTTCAGCCTGGCAAGACCCAGAGCAGAAGAACCAGCTAATTGGTATCCAGATACTTAACCCATGGAAGCTGGAAACTCATTAGAATTGTTTTAAGACACTAAGTTTGCAATAATTTGTTATGCAGCAATAGGAAACTAATTTAGGAGGTTTTCTGAAAACTTTGTGGTGCTGAATTTTATCTAATTGTATAGATAAAATTATTTCAGTACAAATAACACTGAAACCTACTAGTTTTAATTGGAGAAGAAAGTAAAAAGAGAAAAATTGTACCATATATAAGAAGAAAAGCTCAATATTAATTGCATTTCCTGTAATAATTGCTAAGATTTAATTAGCCACTGTGATATTTGTGGCTGCTATTTCAAAGACAGAAATTGTTTTGTGATGCAATGTCAACCGTAAGATAGTTCCTACTGATTTTCCAGGGTCAAATATATGTTAAGAACTGATTTGCAGTTGTTATAAAGGAGATAATTTACAAAGCATTTAGCTGTTTTGCTATTGCTTTATTGTTTAGGACATCATGGGGAAAGGAATATAAAATGGGAGTATTTTCATTCTGTTTATGATCTTCTTTTTATATGGAAGATAAAAGTCATCAGTGTGTCTGTTCCTATAGTTAAATCTTAGAGGCTTTACTGAAAATCGAAGAGCAATAAAAGCAGATGTAGTTTTACCTGAGAAATGTTTATCTTAGCTCCACTTCTCAGGTTGTGTAGACATATATGGGTATAAAATAACCTAGGGCAACACAGAATTGTCTCGCTTTATTTAAATTGTGGCAGTATTGGGGAAAAAAATGATGGCTATGTACACAATCATGATTTTCACCCATTTGTTTCATTTTCCATTCTGGTCAAAATTTTATTTAAATATCAAAGAAATATAAATCATCAAGAAAGCTTTATAGCTTCCAATCAGGAGAGTAAAAGTTCACATCCAAAGGAGAGAAAATTAAAAAGAATAATAATAATCTTCAGGCTATAAGAGAAAATAATTGAAGGATGGAGGAAATCATTGATTTGACTCGACTTGTGAAAAATAAATACTACAGGATGTATACAGATGGAATTTCCAATATATTCTTTTATTATTAATGAGCCTGGGACTGTGGAGATCACATACACCAGTAACATTGTGACAAACTTCACTGATGGGAATAATTTTAAGAAAGAAAGCAAAAGTGTCTTTGTAGAAACCCAGCTTGTGCTTGCTTGACAAAGATTTCTAAATAAAGTGGCAACTCCATCACAATTCCAGTAAGATCAGTGTTACCTACTGCAGACTGAAGCCCTGGATAAACTTAAGCCATCCCAACAAACACAGAAAAGTTAGCTTTTAGTAGCAGAGTAGCAAAGTTTCTGGACACAAAATTATCTATTAGAACAAATAAATAAGAGATAAACAAACATCAACAAATATATTCTAAAAATCTAGTAACAGGATAATTAAATGTGATTAGTGAAGATATATTATTGCAATGGTTGTATATTTCCAAAGTATATATCCTCAACACAATTTATTTCACCAATGCAAGACTGTAACTAGTACAACTGAGATACATATCTGCTGCAGCTGTTTTACCTGGTTTCAATTCTTCACCTGCAAGACAAATCAGAAATTGTGAAGTAATCTAACTTGCCATATTTCCAATGCTCTGAATTCTTGTCTCAGCTTTAGCACAGTGCCAAGTGGCTCTGAAAATATGCATGAAATTTTTATTTAGTGTTTATGTGAATAATTTTAAGTTTGATGAAATTGTTGCAATTCTTTTAGAGAGAAAAACACATCATATTTGATTAAGAAGTCTTTAAAAATACTGTTTTATGACAAGTTTTGGTCTAAACCATCCTGGTCTTGCTGACAAATCTCCCAGGAAGAAGAAGAGGTCTACAAGGCTTATAGGTCCTTGGGTAGAATGACCAGTGTCATTTTACAATATCAAAATTGACTCCAATGCCAAAATTGGTCACATTTATGGAATTAAGAAGAGAGTTTTAAAAAATTATCAGACTGTTTTAAGTAAAAAGATATAGCTACTGTAGTTCTATAGGTAGGATGATTAAAATTAAGTAAAAATCATTTTAAAATTATATTTCCATTTGAAAGGGTAAACAACATGATTGTAAAAATAAGATCCTACACCCAACCAAAATCACCAAATCTAGTGTTTCAGTGCCAAAAATGCATTTGCACTTGGTAGATAAACACTCTTACCCATGGATGTTGGTTTAGGATGGTGGTAGCTGGAATATCGAAGTTTTATTTACATTGTGATAAATGTAAATTCATCAGGAAATGTAATCAGTCTCTTCTTGTAAAAATTGAGCCACTCTTGGATACAATGTTGTCTTTTTACATTCTGCTCTCCTCTTCATCCTCTCCAATTCTCTCCTCCAAGGTTTTCACTATGTGCTTAGAGAAGGCTTGTGATCTTGAATCAACAGAAAAAAGCTTGAAATGTTTGTATGAACAAGATTTCCTTTGCAGACTCGCTCGTGATACTTGCAGACCTACTCTGAGGTGCCTGGTCTAGGTTCCTCCTGAACTGATATCTCCTAGTGTAAGACATCTTAAAATCTAGCTTTTGGGGCTTCCCTGGTGGCTCAGATGGTAAAGAATCTGCCTGTAATACAGGATTGCTGAGTTCGATCACTTGGTTGGGACTATCCCATGAAGAAAGAAATGGACAACTCCTTCAGTATTCTTGCTTAGAAAATCCCATGGATGGAGGATCCTGGCAGGCTATGGTCCATGGGGTCTCAGAAGAGTTGGATGTAACTTAGTGACTAAACAACAACAAAATTAATTCCTAGCCCTGCCCATATGTTCATCCTTCTGGACAACTTTTGAAGCACAACTCATGTGTGTCTAATGCCTTAGATCTATATAATCTTTCTTCTCCTCCTTTAGTATAGTAGAACTAAAAGGATTAAGCTTTGCCTGAATCCTTTCAGTCTGGGAAAGATTCTCCTCCCCACTTTTGTAATATTTTATAGTTACATTAGCCAGGGCTAACTCTTTCTTTTTATGCTTAAAGATAGAACAAAGGATTTCAGAAAATCCTTTTTCTCTGTACTACTCTCTGCCTTCAGAAATACTGTCTTGCTTAAAGAGGTCATGCAAGTCAGCTTTAAGATTCAAAGCTGATCAATGGCCTCTGTCTTCTAGGAAATAAGTAAAGATCTCAGAACACACAGATTTTTCTGTGAAAATTAAATGATAAGAAGCAGGCCAAGTCCTTAGCACAGTGCCCACCATATAGTGATCATTCAGTGCATGTTGATCGCTATGGTTGTTGTGGTCATTCCCTCAACATCCAGGTGGAAATTTCCAGTTGTTTCTTAAAAATCAACTTCTGTGTTCCAAAGAGCATGCCTTTGGATATTATTCTGTATGTGGGCTTCCTAGGCAATGTTTTCTCTCAGACTTTCCCTTTTCCTTGTTTATAAAGTCTCTGGATTCCAGTGAACTCCTGTGCATGTTTCCTCTGCCCAATCACCCTTCCTACTCTCCCTGCATCTTCTTCTGCCTCCCCACAACCTCAGTCCCCAGATATGCCCTCTGCACAACCTCACCAGATAGTCCTCCTGCATGTCTTTCCTCCTTTCTAACACTTTCCTAACCTGAATGATCAGAAACAGTTAAATTTCTCTATGCTCTTTTGGATAAATCTTTTTTCCTCCTTCAGTCAATTCCAACCTCCTCTGTAAGAGTTTAACTTTTCTCCTAATAAGTGCTTCTAATTCTTTAGCTACATATGTGTTCCTAGTATGCTTTCTGCCACCATCAAAGTAATTTTTTTTCACTTAAAATAGCTGCTTTTTGCATGGAATTCTGTAGCAATTTGATTCTCAGACACAAAGGATTCTGGGTGACAGATTTTTTCTAATATCATTTACCTTTGTATTTGAAAGTTTTCTTCTTAGATATGCAAAGCTGGGAAGTTGGGAGATATGTCCCTAAGTCAAACCCCTCAGGTCACCATTAGGTCTCTTCTTTTACACTTTAGACAATCCCAATCTATTGACTTTCAGAGATCATTGTTTATTAAAGACATAAATCACGGAAATTATAGCAAGAGTTTCCTTAAAGAGATCCAGATAATCCAAATGATTTTTTCCTAACAAATGAAAATACCCACTACATTTAAGTTACCTTTATCATCATCAGGAGAGAGTTGCCTATTATGAGATGAGACTATCCTCATTCAAGGAATAAACACTCACCAAAAAAAAAAAAAAAAAAAGGTTTTGCTGTTGGATTTGGACCATTAATTTTCTTCTAACTTGAAAGTAGTAGTACCTTTTAGGTGTATGTGACAGTGTGTATATGAAGTGGGTGAAATCACAGGAAAATCAAGTCATATTGTCCTGAAGCATCAATTTGTTCTATGGCATTCACTTAAGATGCCTTAAAAACATTTTTTTTTAATTTATTTAGTTTTACTTGAAGGATAATTTCTTTACAATGTTGTATTGGTTTCTGCCATAAATCAACAGGAATCAGACACAGGTATAAACATATCCCTTCACTCTTAAAACTTTTTCCTACCTCCCACCCCATCCACCCCTCTCTGTTGTTACAGAGCTCTGGTTTGAGTTCCCTGATTCATACATCAAATTCCCAGTGGCTATCTATTTTAGATATGGTAGTGTATATGTCTCCATTTTACTCTTGCCATTTATCCCACCCTCTCCTTCCCGCCTCCCATGTCTGTAAATCTATTCTCTATGTCTGCATTTCCATTGCTGCCCTGCAAAGGGGTTCATCAGTGCTATTTCCTAGCTATTGTAAATAGTACTGCAATGATGTGTTTTAAAGCACTGAAAGGAAAAAAAGTCTACAACTAAAAGTACTCTACTCAGCAAGTATCTCATTCAAAATTGATGGAGAATTCAGAAGCTTTACAGACAAGCAAAAGTTAAGAGAATTTAAAATGCCTTTTTAAAACAAGTAAAACAAAGCACATATTCATGGATTTGATCAGAAGATTTGAAAGCAAGATGCAAAAAGCTAGAGATTTTTCCTTTTCGTTTATAAGACATTAGACTTACTTTAACATCACTCAGAAGTTTATGTTCTCTTGCCTGCCCTGTTAATTAAAGTGTTAAGTATGCTTAACACTTTAAAGAAATAGAGGAAACAAACAGAATGGGAAAGACTAGAGATCTCTTGAAGAAAATTAGAGATACTAAGGGAACATTTCATGCAAAGATGGGCTCGATAAAGGACAGAATTGGTATGGGCCTAACAGAAGCAGAAGATATTAAGAAGAGGTGGCAAGAATACACAGAAGAACTGTACAAAAAAGATCTTCATGACCCAGATAATCATGATGGTGTGATCACTCACCTAGAGCCAGATATCCTGGAATGTGAAGTCAAGTGGGCCTTAGAAAGCATTACTACAAACAAAGCTAGTGCAGGTGGTGGAATTCCAATTGAGGTATTCCACATCCGGAAAGATGATGCTGTGAAAGTGCTGCACTCAATATGCCAGCAATTTGGAAAACTCAGCAGAGGCCACAGGCCTGGAAAAGGTCAGTCTTCATTGCAATCCCAAAGAAAGGCAATGCCAAAGAATGCTCAAACTACCACACAATTGTACTCATCTCACACACTAGAAAAGAAATGCTCAAAATTATCCAAGCCAGGCTTCAGCAGTATGTGAACTGTGAACTTCCAGATGTTCAAGCTCATTTTAGAAAAGGCAGAGGAACCAGAGATCAAATTGCCAGCATCCACTGGATCATCAAAAAAGCAAGAGAGTTCCAGAAAAACATCTATTTCTGCTTTCTTGACTATGCCAAAGCCTTTGACTGTGTGGATAACAATAAACTGTGGAAAATTCTGAAAGAGATGGGAATACCAGACCACCTGACCTGCCTCTTGAGAAATTTGTATGCAGGTCAGGAAGCAACAGTTAGAACTGGACATGGAACAACAGACTGGTTCCAAATAGGAAAAGGAGTATGTCAGGGCTGTATATTGTCACCCTGCTTATTTAACTTCTATGCAGAGTACATCATGAGAAATGCCGAGCTGGGAGAAGCATAAGCTGTAATTAAGATTGCTGGGAGAAATATCAATCACCTGAGATATGCAGATGACACCACCCTTAGTGAAGAGGAACTAAAAAGCCTCTTGATGAAAGTGAAAGAGGAGAGTGAAAAAGTTGGCTTAAAACTCAACATTCTGAAAACGAAGATCATGGCATCTGGTCCCATCACTTCATGGGAAATAGATGGGAAAAAGTGGGAACAGTGTCAGATTTTATTTTTCGGGGCTCCAAAATCACTGGAGATGGTGATTGCAGCCATGAAATTAAAAGACGCTTACTCCTTGAAAGAAAAGTTATGACCAACCTAGATAGCATATTGAAAAGCAGAGACATTACTTTGCCAACAAAGGTTCATCTAGTCAAGGCTATGGTTTTTCCAGTGGTCATGTATGGATGTGAGAGTTGGACTGTGAAGAAGGCTGAGCACCAAAGAATTGATGCTTTTGAACTGTGATGTTGGAGAAGACTCTTGAGAGTCCCTTGGACTGCAAGGAGATCCAACCAGTCCGTTCTGAAGGAGATCAGACCTGGCTGTTCTTTGGAAGGAATGATGCTAAAGCTGAAACTCCAGTACTTTGGCCACCTCATGCGAAGAGTTGACTCACTGAAAAAGACTCTGATGCTGGGAGGGATTGGGGACAGCAGGACAAGGGGACAACAGAGGATGAGATGGCTGGATGGCATCAGTGACTCGATGGACGTGAGTCTAAGTGAACTCCAGGAGTTGGTGATGGACAGGGAGGCCTGGCGTGCTGCAATTCATGGAGTTGCAAGGAGTCAGACACAACTGAGCAACTGAACTGAACTGAATGAATAAGTCAGAAATATTCTAATTTTAATTTTAAGTAAAAATCTGCTAATTTGGGAAGATCCCCTGGAGAAGGGAAAGGCAACCTACTCCAGTATACTTGCCTGGAGAATCCCATGGACAGAAGAGCCTGGCTGGCTAAAGTCCATGGGGTCTCAATGAGTTGGACACAACTGAGCAACTAACACACACACACATACTCACAATTATATCTTGCTATCTTGGGTTAGCTGGGCCATTATGATGTACTGTTTGGTAACAATTATACATAGTAAATAAAATTTTCAGTTCAGTGCAGTCACTCAGTCATGTCTGACTCTTTGCAACCCCATGAATCACAGCATGCCAGGCCTCCCTGTCCATCACCAACTCCTGGAGTTCACTCAGACTCATGTCCATCGAGTCAGTGATGCCATCCAGCCATCTCATCCTCTGGCGTCCCTTTCTCCTCCTGCCCCCAATCCCTCCCAGCATCAGATTCCTTTCCAATGAGTCAACTCTTCGCATGAGGTGGCCAAAGTACTGGAGTTTCAGCTTTAGCATCATTCCTTCCAAAGAAATCTCAGGGCTGATCTCCTTCAGAATGGACTGGTTGGATCTCCTTGCAGTCCAAGGGACTCTCAAGAGTCTTCTCCAACACCACAGTTCAAAAGCATCAATTCTTTGGCGCTCAGCTTTCTTCACAGTCCCACTCTCATATCCATACATGACCACTGGAAAAACCATAGCCTTGACTAGACGGACCTTTCTTGCCAAAGTAATGTCTCTGGTTTTCAATATGCTATCTAGGTTGGTCATAATACTTTTTAGTGGATTTAAGAAAATTAGTAAGACAAGAACTCAAAGTTCTGATACCAGACTACTCTACTATTAATTAAATAAGGACTTCCTAGTCAGTAGATTCAGAGAAGGCAATGGCACCCCACTGCAGTACTCTTGCCTGGAAAATCCCATGGACAGAGGAGCCTGGTAGGCTGCAGTCCATGGGGTCGCTAAGAGTCGGACCAGACTGATCGACTTCACTTTCACTTTTCACTTTAATGCACTGGAGAAGGAAATGGCAACCAACTTGAGTGTTCTTGCCTGGAGAATCCCTGGGATGGGGGAGCCTGGTGGGCTGCCGTCTATGGAGTTGCACAGAGTCGGACACGACTGAAGTGACTTAGCAGCAGCAGCAGCAGTCAGTAGATTTGGAGTAAACTCCATAATCTAGAGGAAGTTTAAACTTTTCTCTACTAGTTACTTGACATTATTTCTATAAGTAAAATGTTTATTCAAAGTCCATATATTTGTACTTATATTTGTAAAATGAACTTTATGTAATTCTTTAGTACTAACTGAGAGCCTGAAGATATTGCCATTCAATTCCAGGAAATTGTTCGCCTTTGGTCAGCCATGGCCATCAGATGCACAGGATTATGAATTACAGCATAAAAATGTATTTGATCCTATTTATTATGTACTAGCTAGTCATTTTAGGATTTTTGAAATCATACATGACTTATTTTGAATTTCAGAGCATAAGACCATGTTCCTAGAAGTTAACATCAAAGACCTTTCTCCATGTCCTTTTTAAAGTAATTATGGTTACCTCGTGGCATGCTCTTAATGTGTTATAAATGGGCCATGTTTCCCATCTGTCTTCTCTAAGAGAAGTAAATCAGGTAATGCTTGACTTCCATGTCTTGACTGTTGTGGAATCAATAGAATTTTAAATGTTGAGACTCAGTTGCATGGTATCCTTTTATCATATCCAGGCCCCAAGGCTCATGAATAACATACTTGGGAGTGGGAAATGAATCAAGTTGCTATTTATATTTTGTTGCAATTTGGTAAAACTGGAAAAAATGGAAGAAAAATGATAAAAAAAATTAAACCTGAAGATATTAATAACATTGGAGTTGGCTGTGGCTATGGCTTACAATGTATATTTGGCATCTGGTCCCAGTGAGTTTGAAAGTTATTTTATTGGAATGTAAATGATTTCAGCTAAAGAAGTTGTGGATAGTGGACAAGGTTCAATAAATTCAGGTTGAATTTATAAGAAGTCAGGAAACTTCTAATGCAGTATTCTCTAAAGCTGTCTCAGTATGTTCTCAATGCAAATATGAGGTGACTATGTTGGCCTTGGAGAGGTAGGCAAACAGATGATGAATGTTGGGAAGGTGTAGTATGAAAAAAAAAATACATTTGAGTTTTGTTTAATAAAGGCTCAGAACTTCAAAAACTCTAAGTATCTCCTGAGAGAGAAGAGTTCAATTGTTAAACTGCAATGAGGTGACTCATGCTGAGTCCATTAGTAGTTTCTGGATGGGAGCTTGTCACCAGAATAATCAAGAAAGTGATTAGAGAACTGAGGCTTTTGACTGCCAGACCTCTGGGGAAGGGAGAGGCCTGGAGACTGAGTTTAATCCTGTGGCCAAGGATTCAACAAATCATGCCTGCTAGTAAAACTCCAATAAAAACTATGGGCACTATAACTTAACAAAGCTTCCTGATTGTTGAACACATTCACCTAGTTGGTAAATATCAACTAGGAAAGGGAAAGGGAAAATGCCTTGACTCTGTAGGGTGATGGCACAGAAGGTCTGTTGGAAAGGTAAAATGCCTTGACTCTGTAGGGTGATGGCACAGAAGGTCTGTGTGGAACCCTCTCAGACCTTGCCATATGTGTATCCTTTAGCTCAGTTGGTAAAGAATCCACCTGCAATGCAGGAGACCTGGGTTCGATTCCTGGGTTGGGAAGATCCCCTGAAGAAGGGAAAGACTACTTACTCCAGTATTCTGGCCTGGAGAATTCCAGGACTGTACAGTCCATGGGGTCTCAAAGAGTTGGACACGGCTGAGTGACTTTCACTTTCATGTGTATCCTTTATGATAACATTCTGATCTTTAGTATACCACTTTCAGTGAGTTCTGTGAGTTGTTCTAGTGAAATATCAAATTTGTAGGGATTGTGGAACACTGAAATTTGTAGCTAGTTGGTCAGACACCAGCTTAGCCTGGTGATTAGCAGCAAAACTGTATTTTAGTACCTCCATTTGATGCTACACTAGTTGAAATGGAAACAGAGTGGAAGAGAAGGGGTTTAGCACCCTGATGATTATATTTTGCATTGGAAGCTACACAGATAATATATTTGAATATAAATAGATATTTCTCATATTTATTTTCTGGCAAAGTCACACTTTCCGTAAGTGTTAAGATATTAACTTCCCATAATAAGTTAAGAGGTACTCATTTTGGAAATCTTTTTCTTTCTTTTTTTATTTGGGTGTAGTTGATTTTTGGGCTCCTTGGGTGGCTCAAGTGGGTAAGAGTCCACCTGCCACTGCAGGACATACAAGAGATGAGGATTTGCGCTCAGTGTCTAGTAGATTCCCTGAAGGAAGAAATGGCAACCCACTCCAGTATTCTTGCCTGGAGAATCCCATGGACAGAGGAGCCTGGTGGATTATAGGCCTACAGTCCACAGTATTGCAGAGTTGGAGATGACTCAACATTCTTCGCATAGTTACTTTATAATAGCGTGAAGTGAAAGTGAACTCTTCATGACTCCATGGTCTGTAGCCTGCCAGGTTCCTCTGTCCATAGGATTCTCCAGTCAGGAATACTGGAGTGGGTAGCCATTCCCTTCTCCAGGGGATTTTTTGAAACTAGGGATAAAACTCAGGTTTCCTGCATTGTAGGTAGATTTTTGCCATCTGAGCCACCAGGGAAGCACAAAGTGAATTAGCTGTATGTATACAAATATCCCCTCCCTCTTGGGTCTCCCTTTCACCTCAGATCCCACCCATCTAGGTCACCACAGAACAATGAGCTAAGCTCTCTGTGCTATACAGCAATCTGTTTTACACATGGCAGTGCACATACATCAACCTCAATCTCCCAAATTATTCCACCATCATTTCTTCCCCCTCTCCACATCCACTCATCCATCCTCTATGCCTGCATTTCTATTCTGGCCTGCAGATTGTTTCATCTTTACCATTTTCCAGATTCCCAATTATATTTAATACTTATATGTGTTAAATACAGTATTTGTTTTTCTTTTTCTGACTTACTTCACTATATATGATAGTCTCTATATCCATCTATGTCTCTACAAGTGACCCAGTTTTGTTCCTTTCTGTTGCCTAGTAATAGTCCATTGCATATATGTGCTACATCTTCTATATCCATTCATCCACTGATGAACATCTAGATTGCTTCCATGTCCTGGCTATTTTTAATTTTATTTTATTTTTAAACTTTACATAATTGTATTAGTTTTGCCAAATATCAAAATGAATCCGCCACAGGTATACATGTGTTCCTCATCCTGAACCCTCCTCCCGCCTCCCTCCCCATACCATCCCTCTGGGTCGTCCCAGTGCACCAGCCCCAAGCATCCAGCATCGTGCATAGAACCTGGACTGGCAACTCGTTTCTTACATGATATTTTACATGTTTCAATGCCATTCTCCCAAATCTTCCCACCCTCTCCCTCTCCCACAGAGTCCATAAGACTGTTTTATACATCAGTGTCTCTTTTGCTGTATCGTACACTGGGTTATTGTTACCATCTTTCTAAATTCCATATATATGCGTTAGTATACTGTAATGGTGTTTTTCCTTCTGGCTTACTTCACTCTGTATAATAGGCTCCAGTTTCATCCACCTCATTAGAACTGATTCAAATGTATTCTTTTTAATGGCTGAGTAATACTCCATTGTATATATGTACCACAGCTTTCTTATCCATTCATCTGCTGATGGGCATCTAGGTTGCTTCCATGTCCTGGCTATTATAAACAGTGCTGCGATGAACATTGGGGTACACGTGTCTCTTTCCCTTCTGGTTTCCTCAGTGTGTATGCCCAGCAGTGGGATTGCTGGATCATAAGGCAGTTCTATTTCCAGTTTTTTAAGGAATCTCCACACTGTTCTCCATAGTGGCTGTACTAGTTTGCATTCCCACCAACAGTGTAAGAGGGTTCCCTTTTCCCCACACCCTCTCCAGCATTTATTATTTGTAGACTTTTGGATCGCAGCCATTCTGACTGGTGTGAAATGGTATCTCATAGTGGTTTTGATTTGCATTTCTCTGATAATGAGTGATGTTGAGCATCTTTTCATGTGTTTGTTAGCCATCTGTATGTCTTCTTTGGAGAAATGTCTATTTAGTTCTTTGGCCCATTTTTTGATTGGGTCATTTATTTTTCTGGAGTTGAGCTGTAGGAGTTGCTTGTATATTTTTGAGATTAGTTGTTTGTCTGTTGCTTCATTTGCTATTATTTTCTCCCATTCTGAAGGCTGTCTTTTCACCTTGCTAATAGTTTCCTTTGATGTGCAGAAGCTTTTAAGGTTAATTAGGTCCCATTTGTTTAGTTTTGCTTTTATTTCCAATATTCTGGGAGGTGGGTCATAGAGGATCCTGCTGTGATGTATGTCAGAGAGTGTTTTGCCTATGTTCTTCTCTAGGAGTTTTATAGTTTCTGGTCTTATGTTTAGAACTTTAATCCATTTTGAGTTTATTTTTGTGTATGGTGTTAGAAAGTGTTCTAGTTTCATTCTTTTACAAGTGGTTGACCAGATTTCCCAGCACCACTTGTTAAAGAGATTGTCTTTAATCCATTGTATATTCTTGCCTCCTTTGTCAAAGATAAGGTGTCCATATGTGCGTGGATTTATCTCTGGGCTTTCTATTTTGTTCCATTGATCTATATTTCTGTCTTTGTGCCAGTACCATACTGTCTTGATAACTGTGGCTTTGTAGTAGAGCCTAAGTCAGGTAGGTTGATTCCTCCAGTTCCATTCTTCTTTCTCAAGATCGCTTTGGCTATTCGAGGTTTTTTGTATTTCCATACAAATTGTGAAATTATTTGTTCTAGCTCTGTGAAGAATACTGTTGTTAGCTTGATAGGGATTGCATTGAATCTATAAATTGCTTTGGGTAGTATACTCATTTTCACTATATTGATTCTTCCAATCCATGAACATGGTATATTTCTCCATCTATTAGTGTCCTCTTTGATTTCTTTCACCAGTGTTTTATAGTTTTCTATATATAGGTCTTTAGTTTCTTTAGGTAGATATATTCCTAAGTATTTTATTCTTTCCGTTGCAATGGTGAATGGAATTGTCTCTTTAATTTCTTTCTGTTTTCTCATTATTAGTGTATAGGAATGCAAGGGATTTCTGTGTGTTGATTTTATATCCTGCATCTTTACTATAGTCATTGATTATTTCTAGTAATTTTCTGGCGGAGTCTTTAGGGTTTTCTATGTAGAGGATCATGTCATCTGCAAATAGTGAGAGTTTTACTTCTTCTTTTCCAATTTGGATTCCTTTTATTTCTTTTTCTGCTATGATTGCTGTGGCCAAAACTTCCAAGACTATGTTCAATAGTAATGGTGAAAGTGGGCACCCTTGTCTTGTTCCTGATTTTAGAGGAAATGCTTTCAGTTTTTCACCATTGAGGATAATGTTTGCTGTGGGTTTGTCATATATAGCTTTTATTATGTTGAGATATGTTCCTTCTATTCCTGCTTTCTGGAGAGTTTTTATCATAAATGGATGTTGAATTTTGTCAAAGGCTTTTTCTGCATCTATTGAGATAATCATATGGTTTTTATTTTTCAATTTGTTAATGTGGTGTATTACATTGATTGATTTGCAGATATTGAAGAATCCTTGCATCCCTGGGATAAAGCCCACTTGGTCATGGTGTATGATCTTTTTAATGTGTTGTTGGATTCTGATTGCTAGAATTTTGTTAAGGATTTTTGCATCTATGTTCATCAATGTTATTGGCCTGTAGTTTTCTTTTTTTGTGGCATCTTTGTCAGGTTTTGGAACTAGGGTGATGGTGGCCTCATAGAATGAGTTTGGAAGTTTACCTTCCTCTGCAATTTTCTGGAAGAGTTTGAGCAGGATAGGTGTTAGCTCTTCTCTAAATTTTTGGTAGGTTTCAGCTGTGAAGCCGTCTGGACCGGGGCTTTTGTTTGCTGGAAGATTTTTGATTACAGTTTCAATTTCCGTGCTTGCGATGGGTCTGTTAAGATTTTCTATTTCTTCCTGGTCGAGTTTTGGAAAGTTGTACTTTTCTAAGAATTTGTCCATTTCTTCCACATTGTCCATTTTATTGGCATATAATTGTTGATAGTAGTCTCTTATGATCCTTTGTATTTCTGTGTTGTCTGTTGTGATCTCTCCATTTTTGTTTCTAATTTTATTGATTTGATTTTTCTCCCTTTGTTTCTTGATGAGTCTGGCTAATGGTTTGTCAATTTTATTTATCCTTTCAAAGAACCAGCTTTTGGTTTTGTTGATTTTGCTATGGTCTCTTTTGTTTCTTTTGCATGTATTTCTGCTCTAATTTTTAAGATCTCTTTCCTTCTACTAACCCTGGGGTTCTTCATTTCTTCCTTTTCTAGTTGCTTTAGGTGTAGAGTTAGGTTATTTATTTGACTTTTTCTTGTTTCTTGAGGTGTGCCTGTATTGCTATGAACTTCCCCTTAGGACTGCTTTTACCGTGTCCCACAGGTTTTGGGTTGTTGTGTTTTCATTTTCATTCATTTCTATGCAAATTTTGATTTTTTTTGATTTCTTCTGTGATTTGTTGGTTATTCAGCAGCGTGTGGTTCAGCCTCCATATGTTGGAATTTTTAATAGTTTTTCTCCTGTAATTGAGATCTAATCTTACTGCATTGTGGTCAGAAAAGATGCTTGGAATGATTTCTATTTTTTTGAATTTACCAAGGCTAGCTTTATGGCCCAGGATGTGATCTGTCCTGGAGAAGGTTCCATGTGCGCTTCAGAAAAAGGTGAAATTCATTGTTTTGGGATGAAATGTCCTATAGATATCAATTAGGTCTAACTGGTCTATTGTATCGTTTAAAGTTCGTGTTTCCTTGTTAATTTTCTGTTATTTGATCTATCCATAGGTGTGAGTGGGGTATTAAAGTCTCCCACTATTATTGTGTTATTGTTAATTTCTCCTTTCATACTTGTTAGCATTTGTCTTACATACTGCGGTGCTCCCGTATTGGGTGCATATATATTTATAATTGTTATATCTTCTTCTTGAATTGATCCTTTGATCATTATGTAGTGACCTTCTTTGTCTCTTTTCACAGCCTTTGTTTTAAAGTCTATTTTATCTGATATGAGTATTGCTATTCCTGCTTTCTTTTGGTCCCTATTTGCATGGAAAATCTTTTTCCAGCCCTTCACTTTCAGTCTGTATGTGTCCCCTGTTTTGAGGTGGGTCTCTTGTAGACAACATATGTAGGGGTCTTGTTTTTGTATCCATTCAGCCAGTCTTTGTCTTTTGGTTGGGGCATTCAACCCATTTATGTTTAAGGTCATTACTGATAAGTATGATCCCGTTGCCATTTACTTTATTGTTTGGGGTTCGAATTTATACACCATTTTTGTGTTTCCTGTCTAGAGAATATCCTTTAGTATTTGTTGGAGAGCTGGTTTGGTGGTGCAGAATTCTCTCAGCTTTTGCTTGTCTGAAAAGCTTTTGATTTCTCCTTCATACTTGAATGAGGTCCTTGCTGGGTACAATAATCTGGGCTGTAGGTTATTTTCTTTCATCATTTTAAGTATGTCTTGCCATTCCCTCCTGGCTTGAAGAGTTTTTATTGAAAGATCAGCTGTTATCCTTATGGGAATTCCCTTGTGTGTTATTTGTTGTTTTTCCCTTGCTGCTTTTAATATTTGTTCTTTGTGTTTGATCTTTGTTAATTTGATTAATATGTGTCTTGGGGTGTTTCACCTTGGGTTTATCCTGTTTGGGACTCTCTGGGTTTCTTGGACTTGGGTGATTATTTCCTTCCCCATTTTAGGGAAGTTTTCAACTATTATCTCTTCAAATATTTTCTCATGGTCTTTCTTTTTGTCATCTTCTTCTGGAACCCCTATGATTCGAATGTTGTAGTGTTTAATATTGTCCTGGAGGTCTCTGAGATTGTCCTCATTTCTTTTAATTCGTTTTTCTTTTATCCTCTCTGATTCATTTATTTCTACCATTCTATCTTCTAATTCACTAATCCTATCTTCTGCCTCTGTTATTCTACTATTTGTTGCCTCCAGAGTGTTTTTAATTTCATTTATTGCATTATTCATTATATATTGACTCTTTTTTATTTCTTCTAGGTCCTTGTTAAACCTGTCTTGCATCTTCTCAATCTTTGTCTCCAGGCTATTTATCTGTGATTCCATTTTAATTTCAAGATTTTGGATCAATTTCACTATCATTATTCGGAATTCTTTATCAGGTAGATTCCCTATCTCTTCCTCTTTTGTTTGGTTTGGTGGGCATTTATCCTGTTCCTTTATCTGCTGGGTATTCCTCTGTCTCTTCATCTTGTTTAAATTGCTGAGTTTGGGGTGTCCTTTCTGTATTCTGGCAGTTTGTGGAGTTCTCTTTATTGTGGCGTTTCCTCACTGTGTGTGGGTTTGTACAGGTGGCTTGTCAAGGTTTCCTGGTTAGGGAAGCTTGTATCGGTGTTCTGGTGGGTGGAGCTGTATTTCTTCTCTCTGGAGTGCAATGAAATGTCCAGTAATGAGTTATGAGATGTCTATGGTTTTGGGGTGACTTTGGGCAGCCTGTATCTTGGAGCTCAGGGCTGTGTTCCTTTGTTTCTGGAGAATTTGCTTGGTATGTCTTGCCCTGGAACTTGTTGGCCCTTGTGTGGTGCTTGGTTTCAGTGTTGGTATGGAGGTGTTTGATGAGCTCCTGTCAATTAATGTTCCTTGGAGTCAGGAGTTCCCTGGAGTCAGGGTTTGGACTTAAGCCTCCTGCTTCCAGTTATCAGTCTTATTTTTACAGTAGTTTCAAAACTTCTCCTTCTATACAGCACCATTGATAAAACATCTACGTTAAAGATGAAAAGTTTCTCTACTGTGAGGGTCACTCAGAGAGGTTCACAGTGTTACATGGAGAAGAGAAGAGGGAGGAGGGAGTTAGAGGTGACCCAAATGAGATGAGGTGGAATCAATAGTGGAGAGAGTGGGCTAGCCAGTAGTCACTTCCTTATGTGCACTCCACAACTGGACCACTCAGAGATGTTCACGGAGTTATACAGAGAAGAGAAGAAGGAGGAAGGTGACAGAGGTGGCCAGAAGGATAAAAGGGGGGAATGAAAAGGAGGGAGACAGATCCAGCCAGTAATCAGTTCCCTAAGTGTTCTCCACCGTCTGGAACACACAGAAATTCACAGAGTTGGGTAGAGTAGAGAGGGGTTAGGGAGGAGACACAGGCGACCTGGTGGAGAAAAAGAAGAGTCCAAAGGGAGAGAGAGCAGTCTAGCCAGTAATCTCACTCCCTAGTGAAAAATGGGTCCTGAAGATTGGGTTCTTAAAGGTACAAAATTTGTAATAAATACATAAGAGCAAAAATTAAAAATCTAGAGTAGAGTTTGGAATTTCAAAAATACAATGTTAAAGAAAAGAAGAAAAAAGAAAGAAAAAAACGAACAAACAAAAACAAACAATGTAGCAAAAATTATAAAGAAAATAAAACAAGATTGATAACTAATACAAAAAGCAAAAATTATAAAGTTTGAAATTTCAAAAATACAATGTTAAAAAAAAAAGAAGAAGAGAAATAAAAGAG
This sequence comes from Bos mutus, assembly GCF_027580195.1. NCBI lineage: Eukaryota > Metazoa > Chordata > Mammalia > Artiodactyla > Bovidae > Bos > Bos mutus. The sequence continues at coordinate 49,334,610 of NC_091627.1, read as the reverse complement.
AAAACAAACAAACAAACAAAACAAACAATTGAAATTATAAAGAAAATAGGTACAAAATTGATATCAAAACCAAAAAGCATAAATTAAAAATCTAGAGTAGAGTTTGTAATTTCAGATATACAATGTTATATAAAAGAAGAAGAGAAAGAAACAGAAAAAAAAAAAAGTCACAGAAATTATAAAAAAACTATAGGTACAAAATTGATAACATATACCAAAAAGCTAAAATTAAAAATCTAGAGTAGAGTTTGGAATTTCAAAAATACAATGTTAAAGAAAAAAGAAAAAAATAAAACAAAAAAAAAAAAACAAGGTCAAAAAATTATAAAATATATATATGTGAAGTTTTGAAGAAGAAAAAAAAGGTTTTTTTTTTTTTTTTGCCAAGTAATAGGTTATAAAAGTGAAAATTAAAGGAACAATAGAGGACTTAAAATTTTTTTAACAAAAAAAAAAAAAAGAAAGAATGATCGTAAAAATAGTAAAAATATATCTAGGACTTTCTTTGGTTTTGTTGTGAGTATTGTGGGTTCAGTTCATTTTTGGCTAGTTCCTTGGTCCGACTTATATTTCTCAAGATCTATAGGCCCCTTCCTATGTAGTACATAGTAACCACGGGGTTTTAATCTATTGCCTGTAGCTTCCAAGGCATTTCCCTCTGTTAAAACTTCTTCTGTTTGCTGGTCTCTTCAGTGTCTGGTTTCCGCCCTGACACAAAGGGGACGGTGGAGGACACTTTTTTTTTTTAGGCTCACTTGTTCAGTTGTGCTGTGGGGAGGGAGGGAGGGATGCTGCAAACAAATAACACTGGCGTGTGCTCGCAGTGCCTCAGCCACACTGGGTCTGCCCCCGCTCATGGCGCGTGTAGCCTCCCTGCCCACACTGCTTGGGCTCTAGGTTGTTCCACTGGGAACCATCCGAGGCCAGCCCTGGGCTGCATGTACGTCGCAGGTCCAAGCCGCTCAGGTTCAGGCACTCGGGTAGCCCTCAGAGGCGCAGACTCAGTTGGGCCTGCGTTTTGTGCTCTTCCCAGGTCCGAGCAGCTCAGGTGATGAGGTGTTTGGCGAGCGCCAATGCTGCGACTTATCACCTCCCCGCCACTCGGTTATCTGGGTGTAAAACCAGCGCACCTTCTCAGGCAGATGTTGACCATCCAGACCCCTGATAAGTTTTAGTTAGCAAAGAAGCCTGCTTACAGTTTTATAGATAATGTCTCTCTGGGGCTGCGATTGCCCCCTTCCGGCTCTGGCTGCCTGTCACCGGAGGGGGAAGGTCTGCAGCCGGCTGTCTCTGTTCAGTCCTTTGTTCCATGCGCAGGCCTGGCAGTGTCTTAGGTTAGGGCTGGCTTTTTGCGTGGTAGATATCCCACAGTCTGGTTTGCTAGCCCAAATTATTTCGCTCAGATAGCGCTCAGGGTATTCTGGCCAGATTCTTACTCTCAGCAATGCAGCCTGCGCCGTGCCTCCCTGCCCAGCTCCCACTTGCTAATGGCGTGTGCAGGCGTCTGCGCTGCTTCTCCACTGGGGGAGTTACCGTAGGGCTCACAATCTGCCAGTTTTAGTTGTTTATTTATTTTTTCTCCCTGTTATGTTGCCCTCTGTGCTTCCAAAGCTCGGCACAGATTTGGCAGGGAGAAGGTTTCCTGGTGTTTGGAAAGTTCTCTCTTTTTAAGACTCCCTTCCTGGGACGGAACTCCGTCCCTCCCTCTTTTGTCTCTTTTTTTGTCTTTTATATTTTTTCCTACCTCCTTTCTAAGAGTTGAGTTGCTTTTCTGGGTGCCTGATGTCCTCTGCCGGCATTCAGAAGTTGTTTTGTGGAATTTACTCGACGTTTAAATGCTCTTTTGATGAATTTGTGGGGGAGAAAGTGTTCTCCCCATCCTACTCCTCCGCCATCTTGGCTCCTCCCCTCTGTCCTGGCTATTTTAAATGGTGTTTCAGTAAACATTGGAATACATGCAACTTTTTGAATTATGGTTTTCTCAGGTATATGCCCAGTAGTAAGATTTCTGGATTATATAGTAGTTCTATTTTTAGTTTTAAAGGAATCTCCATACTCTTCTCCAAGTGGATGTATTAATTTACATTCCCACTAACAGTGCAAGAGGGTTCCATATTCTCCATACCCTCTCCAGTTGTAGATTGTAGATTTTTTCATAATTGTCATTCTGAGGTGAGGACAACTTGGTAACATGTTTTTCTGAAAGCTTACAAAGTCTGCAGTGAAGGACGTTGTATTGTTGGGATGGAATTTGAAAGTCTTCACTTGTGAGTGTAAATAAAGCCTGAAGCATTGAATAGGACCTTTGCTCTGATATCAATTGGACACCACTGAGTGACTTTGAAAGGAAATAACATTTGTAAAGGATTATTCCTCCTGCTGAGTTGAGAAAGGTTAAGAAGAGGGATGGCAAGAGTGAACGTAGGTGACCAGTACAGAGGTTGATGAAAAAATCTGGGGCAGGAAATTATTAGACCGGGGACGAACAAGTTGCTAAAGTGGCTAAACTAAAAAAGAAAGGTTCAAATATAGAGTTTTAAATGAAATTGTTTGATAATTGTTCATGCAACAAAATGCAATCCTATAGTAAAAGATAAAGAATTGGGACAGTATTTAAAAAGATGTGAACTAATAGAAATAGACAAAAGCTACTTCTTATCAATTAATAAATATAGAATGAATTTGATTATTAAAAGAAATAGAGTATAAGTTCTAACAAAGAAACTTACACTGAGTTTACCAGAAAAAGGTGTAACTAAAATGAAAATGGCAGAGAAGTATCACTCAGATTTTTAAAGTCTGCAGAAACGCTTGGGACTTCCCTGGTGGTCCAGTGGTTGAGACTTTACTCTTCCACTGCAGGAAGTGCAGGTTTGGTTCCTGGTCTAGGACCCAAGATCCTGCCTGCAATGAGGGCCAAAAAAAAAAAAAAAAAAAAAAAGCTTACCAGACAGCTGCTTAAAAGAGTTAATTGGTCTATAATATTACTTTCAAGCATTTTGTAATAAATTAAAAGCATTAACTAAGAAAAAGATGAACTTTGAATTATAGAAAATAAATATGCAATGAGGTTATAACCATCATATGTTTTTACATATCAAATAACATACAAGAAAAAAGTAAGAGAGAGAGAGGGTGAGGGGAGAAAAAGAACAAAGAAAGGAAGAGATGAAGAAGGAGGGGAGAGCAGGATACATAAAAGTGTAAAATAAAACACAGAGAGCCCAGAAAAACAGGGTGAGCAAAGAGAGCTGATGTAAGATGCAACAGAAATAGAGAAATTAAATTCACGTCTTTAAGATCTTCCTAATGAAATATCCTAAAAATAATGAAATAGGTAATATGTTCAGGTAGTCTATGAGTGTAAACAAAGGAACACATGAAAGTTTGCTTTATTAATAAAAAATAACATTTTTAGCATACATGCACACCTATGTTCTCAATAATCCTCTCCTCCACAAACAATTAATTGCTCAATTCATTATTTAAATTAGTAATAATATAGACCATTTTCTCTGAATAACACTAGATATTGAGTGAGAGAGATTAAGAGAGGAAAGAAAAACTTCAGAAAATTAAATATTTATCTCATAAATAACTGTGGGGAAAAAAATAGAAGATGAAAAATATCCAGAAAATAGTGGCAGAGAAAACACAACATACCAAGTTAAAGATCTATGCCTAAAATGATGTTGAGAAAAATTGATAGACAAATGTTCACATATATTAACAAATAATGACCAACCTCCAAAATGTCTTTACTGTCTCACATTTTATATTCAATTGCAGTGACTAGAAAAAATATTTAGAGCAGAATTTTTGATACTTTGGAAGTTGCTCATTGACTTTATGTCCTTTAATTATTATGTTACATCTGTAGGGCTTCAGTTTGAGATGGTCCAAGGGGAACTTCTCTACTAGTTCAGTTGGTAAAGAATCCACCTGCAATTGAGGAGATCCTGTTTCAATTTCTGGGTTGGGAAGATCCACTGGAGAAGGGAGAGGCTACTCACTGTAGTATTGTTAGTCTTCCCTCATGGTTCAGCTGGTAAAGAATCACTTGCAGTGTGTGATACCTAGGTTTGATCCCTGGGTTGGGAAGATTCCCTGGAGAAGGGAACATCCCCTGGAGAAGGGAAGGGCTACCCACTACAGTATTATAGCCTGGAAAATTCCATTGACTGTAAAGCCCATAGGGTTGCAAAGAGTCAGACATGACTGAGCGACTTTCAATTTCAAGTTTTATAGTTTTTATTTTCCACTGTTGCTCTCAGTGGGAAGTTGTCCTTTCTTCTCTTTTCCTTCTTTTCTTTCAGATGTGAGAAGGCCATTTTATGGGTAGCTTCTAGGATATTGTAATACATACCATGAAGCAAAGAATTCTTAAATCCCAGGGTAGGGCAAAAGTTGGCTGAAAGATTGGTTTTCTTATAAATTTTACACAATAATAAAAGATGAAAAATGTGAGTTTTTATAATGAAAGAAAATGAGAGCCAATTTGGTGAATCATTAGGATATAAAGATCTAAATTAGAGCATCTTAGTATAAGTCATAAGGAAATCTAATATGTAAAAGAACATAATAAACTCTACTGTTAAAGAAATTCCCAATCCCTTCTCGTCTGGACTCAGTTATAGTAACTTTATTGATTAAATAGTGGGCATCTTGTCCTTTTTGTTTGTTTGTTTTTTCAAAGTTACTGTGAGAATATCCCTGTAAAATCTTGAAATATGTTAGTATAAGAAAGCCTGTGTGTGTGGGGGGGGGGGGGGAAGGTGAAGAAAGTATGCTTTTCCTATCTAACATGTAAAATGCAGATAATTAAGGATTTTTGATGTACGCTAGGATGGAGGCGCCTGGTAAGCTGCAGTCCATGGGGTCACGAAGAGTCGGACATGACTGAACGACTTCACTTGCACTTTTCACTTTCATGCATTGGAGAAGGAAATGGCAACCCACTCCAGTGTTCTTGCTTGGAGAATCCCAGGGACCAGGGAGCCTGGTGGGCTGCCGTCTATGGGGTTGCACAGAGTTGGACATGACAGAAGCGACTTAGCAGCAGTAGCAGCAGCAGCAGCAGCAGCAGTGAGCATTTAGATATATATGTCCATGGTCTACTGGGGTTACAAAGAAACATGACAAGGTCACAGAAAAGATAGAATAATAAGCCTCTCACTGTGCCCATTTCTTATGAAGATGACTTGAAACACTGTAACAACTTTGAGCAAATGACTTTCAGTATCAAGCTGCTAACTGGGTCATTGACTGACTCAGAATGTATGAACAATGCAAAGGGATCAATATAATCTCCCACATGCCTGTGGCCAACTGAGGTTTCTGTTGTTTAATTGATACCTTAGATCCTTATCCACTGTACACACTTTGAACAGAATAAGTGGCCTTTTTGATCCCATTAACAAAGGTTCTTTGATGGATATTTATTTTAGTTGTATTTTATGTTACTTTGTAAGTAGAGATGAATATATGAAAATGATATCTTGATACATAATTCTGATTATGCTTTTGTACCACTGACAAAAATGAGGTGAACAAGAGCTACAGTAAAAAAAAAAAAAAAAAAATTAAAATAAGTGCTTGCCTTCAAACAGGCTAATACATATTCTTCCCACTAAAACCTCCACAGATATTGTGGCACAGCTATGTTTCTGAATAATCCTTTTATTATTGTTTATTTATTTTGTAGCCTCTGGTCTTGGCTGTGGCATGAGGGATCTTTCTTGTGTCATGTGCCAACTTTCCTTGTAGTACATGGACTCTCTAGTTTTTTGATGCACAGGTTCCAGAGTGCACAGGCACAGTAGTTATGATGTGGGCTTCATTGCTCCACAGCATATAGAAACTTAGTTCCAGAACCAAGGATTGAACCCACGTCCCCTGTATTGAACCCATGGTTCTATGAAGACCTACAGTACATGCTAGAACTAACACCCAGAAAGATTACATTTCACCATAAGGGACTGAAATGCAAAATTAGGGTCAAGAGATACCTGAAGTAATAGGCAAGTTTAACCTTGCAGTATAAAATGAAGCAGGACAAAGTCTAACAAAGTTTTGCCAAAAGAACTCATTGGTCATAGTAAACATTTTCTACCAACAAACAAGAGATGACTCTACATGTGGACATAACTAGATGGTCATAGCAAAATCATGTTGATTATATTTTTTGTTCCCAAAGATGGAAAAGTTTTATACAGTAAGCAAAAACAAGACTGAGAGCTGACTGTAGCTCAGATCATGAACTACTTATTGCAAAATTCAGACTTAACTTGAAGAACATAAGGAAAACCACTTGGCCACTCATGTATGATGTAAATGAAATCCCTTATAATTATACAGTGGAGGTGGCAAATAGATTCAAGGGATTAGGTTGGATAGAGTGACTGAGAAGTATGGACAGAGGTTTGTAACAATGTACAGGAGGCAGTGATCAAAACCATCCCCAAGAAAAAGAAATACAAAAAGCTAAATGGTTGCTTCAGGAGGCTTTACAAATAGCTGAGAAAGGAAGAGAAGCAAAAGGAAAAGGGATAAAGGAAAGATACACCCATTTGAATGGAGATTTCCAAAGAATAGCAAGGAGAAATAAGAAAGGCTTCCTAAGGGAACAATGCTAAGAAATAGAGGAAAACAATAGAATGAGAAAGACTAGAGATCTCTTCAAGAAAATTAGAGATACCAACAGAACATTTCATGCAAATATGGGCACAATAAATGACAAAAACAGTATGGGCCTAACAGAAGCAGAAGATATTAAGAAGTGGTGAAGGAACACACAGAAGAACTATACAATAAAGATCTTAATGACCCAGATAACCAGGATGGTGTGATCATTCACCTAGCCAGACATCCTGGACTATGAATTTAAGTGGGCCTTAGGAAGCATCACTATGAGCAAAGCTAGTGGAGGAGATAGAATTCCAGCTGAGCTATTTCAAATTCTAAATGATGATACTGTTAAAGTGCTGTACTCATTATGCCAGCAAATTTGGAAAACTTATCAGTTGCCACAGAACTGGAGAAGGTCAGTTTTCATTCCAATCCCAAAGAAGGCCAATGCCAAAGAATGTGCAAACTATTGCATGATTGCATTCACTTCACATGCTAGCAGAGTAATGCTCAAAATCCTTCAATCTAGATTTTAACGGACTTCCAGATGTACAAGCTGGATTTAGAAAAGGCAGAGGAACCAGAGATCAAATTGCCAACATCCACCGGATCATAGAAAAAGCTAGAGAATTTCAGAAAAAGATCTACTTCTGCTTCATTGACTACACTAAAGCCTTTGACTGTGTAGATCACAACTAACTGTGGAAAATTCTTAAAGAGATGGAAACACCAGACCACCTTACCTGCCTCCTGAGAAGCCTGTATGTGTGTCAAGAAGCAACATTTAGAACTGGACATGGAACAACAGACTGATTCCAAACTGGGAAAGGAATACTTCAAGGCTGTGTATTGTCACCCTGCTTATTTAGCTTAAGTGCAGAGTAAATCATGTTAAATGCCAGGCTGGATGAAGCACAAACTGGAATTAAGATTGCATGGAGAAATATCAATAACCTCAGATATGTTTATAACACTACCCTTATGGCAGAAAGCAAAGAGGAATTAAAGAGCCTTTTGTTGAAGGAAAAGAGTTCAGTGAAAACTCTGGCTTAAAGTTCAACATTCAAAAAACGAAGATTATAGCATCCAGTCCCATCACTTCATGGCATAGATGGGGAAACAATGGAAATAGTGACAGACTTTATTTTCCTGGGCTCCAAAAACACTGTGGATGGTGACTGAAGCCATGGAAGTAAAAGACGCTTGCTCCTTGGAAGAAGAGTTATGACAAAGTTAGACAGGTAATTAAAAAGCAGAGACATTACTTTGCCAACAAAGGTCTGTGTAGTCAAAGTTGTGATTTTTCCAGAACTCATGTACAAATGTGAGAGCTAGGCAATTAAAAAACAAAACTGAGTGCCAAATAATTGATTCCTTTCAACTGTGGTGCTTGAAAAGACTCTTGAGAGTCCTTTGGACAGTAAGGACATCAAACAAGTCAATCCTAAAGAAAATCAGTCCTAAATTTTCATTGAAAGGACCGACACTGAAGTTGAAGATCCAATACTTTGGCCACCTGATGCGAAGAGCAGATTCATTGAAAAAGACACTGATGCTAGGAAAGATTGAAGGAGGGAGGAGAAGGGGATGACAGAGGATGAGATGGTTGGATGGCATCACTGAGTCAATGGACATAAGTTGAACACACTCCTAAAAATAGTGAAGGATAGGGAAGCCTGCTGTGCTGCAGTCCATGGGATCACAAAGGACACGACTGAGAGACTGAACAACAACCACAGTATTGAAAGTTGGAGTCTTAACCACTAGATCACCAGTAAAGTCTCTGACTATTCCTTAACAGTATATACTATTGCAGACCATAAGACCACAAAAGGCAAATATTTAACAGATTGGTATAATATGCAGATAATTAGTTATTTTACATATTGCTTGAGAGATATTTTCTGTAAGTAAATATATGAATGTTTACCTATTAATTCTATCTGAAAATTTTATTGAGATTAGCCATATCTAACTGTGTTGGAAGAAAAGCTATGATCAACCTAGACAACAAATTAAAAAGCAAAGACATTACTTTGCTAACAATGGTCCACCTAGTCAAGGCTATGATTTTTCCAGTAGTCATGTATGGATGCGAGAGTTGGACTATAAAGAAAGCTGACCACTGAAGAATTGATGCTTTTGAACTGTGGTGTTGGAGAAGACTCTTGAGAGTTCCTTGGACTGAAAGGAGATCAACCAGTCCATCCTAAAGGAAATCAGTCCTGAATATTCATTGGAAGAACTGATGCTGAAGCTGAAATTCCAATACTTTGGCCACCCTATGAGAATAACTGACTCATTTGCAAAACCTTGATGCTGGGAAAGATTGAAGGCAAGAATAGAAGGGGACGACAGATGAGATGGTTGGATGGCATCATGGACTCAATGGACATGAGTTTGAGTAAAATCCAGGAGTTGGCAATAGAGGCAATGGTACCCCACTCCAGTACTCTTGCCTGGAAAATTCCATGGACAGAGGAGCCTGGTAGGCTGCAGTCCATGGGATCACTGAGAGTCAGACACGACTGAGTGACTTCACTTTCACTTTTCACTTTCATGCATTGGAGAAGGAAATGGCAACCCACTCCAGTGTTCTTGCCTGGAGAATCCCAGGGATGACGGAGCCTGGTGGGCTGCCACCTATGGGGTCGCACAGAGTCGGACAGGACTGAAGGGACTCAGCAGCAGCAGCAGGGAGGCCTAGGATGCTGCCGTCCATGGGGTCACAATGAGTCAGACACGACTGAGCAACTAAACTGAACTGAAATAGCAAATTAGTTGAAACATGGTCAAAAATGTTTTTCCTGATATTATCTCAATGTATGTATCTCAGTTTCTCATACAGTACTGAATAATTAGAAGATTATCCATCAACAGACCATGGTTAAATGAATATCTAAAAAAGAAATGTTATGGAACTAATAAATAGACAACATGGATCTTTTGCTTTCTTGCTGTCTAACTCAAGTTCATGACGCACAAAGAAGCAAGCAAACAACAACTTCAGAGCCTGGAGTAAAGTTTACTGCAAGGGTCAAGCAAGTAGTATTGGAGGCTTGTGCTCAAAAGACTTGAACTCTGGGTGGTTTTCAGGAAAGAGTTTCTAAGGGCAAATTTTTGTGTGAGGTCTGCAGGATGCAGAATTGAATTGTGGTGAGGTAACAGTAGTGATTAAGGAATTTTAATTATCAGCCTTCTAGTTCCAACCATTCTGTGATCTATGAGCTTGTGCTCAACCTGACGTTACCATCCTCCTCTTGGGTAGAGATCTTAGTTCCTGTTAAAGAACTCAGAGACTTGTATCAGCTTTATCAGTACACTATTGTTTTTCTACTGCCTTTCCTTTCCTTCCTTTCCGTATTCCCTCACTTCCTTAATTAGCAGCTATTTCAATCTGCCCTTTAGAACTTAAGGAGAAGGAAATGGCAACCCACTCCAGTATTCTTGCCTGGAGAATCCAATGGATGGAGGAGCCTGGTAGGCTATAGTCCATGGGATCGAAAGGAGTCTGATACGACTGAGGGACTTCACTTTACTTTAGAACTCAAAGAAGGCCTACAAATGAGAAACAAGGGACACAGAGTGACCTTGTACCCAGAAGAGCCCCACAGTTTAATTTTATTCTCACTCTTTTGCTCCTTCATGCTCATAAAAATAAGTTATGTTCTAAAGGTTGGATTTAAGAATATTCATTTTCATTAATTTTTATTTGTTTAATGATACATCTGTTACACGTTTTTTTTTTTGATAAAGAAACCATTTTTGAAATTGAGTATGTTCAGCTCTTTGCAAAAATTTCCCAGTTTCTACATTTATGCTTATTCAAACCTTACGTCAGGTACATAAAAATATAATATTTATTGCAATTGTTTTATTTTATGTTTGTAAACACAAAATAAAATTTTAAATGAAATTCATATTTTATGGCAAGATAAGAACAAAAAAATAAAAATGTCCTCTGCCCTTTGGCCTTCTCTGTTGTTAAATAAAATTTAACAATAAAACTCATATTTTATGCCAAGACAAGAAAAAATTAAGCATAAAGAAGTTTTCTTTGCCCTTTGGCCTCCTTTCTCTCTGCTAGTGTGCAATGTGTATCTGCAATATGCATCAACCAAACTTCCCGAATTGGCAGAAATATCTGATCATCCATGAAGAGCAATATTCTTCTAGCATCACAAGACAACCTAAAGATAGCATTCCTTCTTGATCTTGTAAGAAGTTACAATGATGCTTTGTTCAGCATTGTGTAAACTGTCAATAATATGTAATAAATGAGTAGCCTTATGACTCAAAAAACTTATATAACTGTGTCTTGATTTCTAATAGGTTGAACAGTTCTGAGTTTTTTAATATGTTCTTTTTATGTTATAATCCCTGACTTGGGCTTGAATAAAATTTTCCATGTCTTTCTTAGATTGACTGATTATTTTTTCATCAATACTACTTACTTTACTCTTATTTATATAACTTAAGGTTACAAATGAAAATTAACTTCATATGGACCATAGAATATCAAAATATGTTTAAAAACCAATTTATTAAAATCAATAAGTCCTTTATAAGAAACATATAAAGACATTTTCATAAGACGCATATTAAAGCAACCTAAAATGTTAAATTATTCAAAAAAGTCAGTCCTTTGACCTAATCAAAGCATTGCTTTTATTTATACCATAAAACTGAAAAAATTCAATGACAGTGTTTAAAAGTTATTTTTTGTTTTTATTGTTGCAGTTAACAGGTAAAAATGTATTTTATATATGAATTCAAATGCCAATTTTTATAGTAGTACCAGAGATTAAAGACCCTGCCTTATGTATTTTTCTATAGGTCAAGGAGTTTCAATTTATTCATACTTCTAGTCAATGTTATGACTTTCTCTATGAGAGTAAAAATGATCTTTTTTCCAGAGGCTAGAAAATTTTACAGTGATGGCTTTCTGGGGATAAGAATCCTGAAGCTCATTTCTGCTGGGGAGCAGCATCTCAGCCACACAGAGACTGCCACAAACTGAATTGTATCATATTCTATTGTAAGAAAGTATTCATACTTGAACATTTGCTGCTGTTTAGAAGCTTTCATTTTTCCAAGAGCATGTACCTTTTATAGTTCCATTTTAGCTATTAATTTTCTAAACGTTTTCTTTTCCAATCTTAAGTAGGAATACTTAACAAAATATTTTTTGGGTAAAAACTCAGTTTTTTTTTTAATTAGTTTTGTATCTTTTTTGAAGATGTGAACCTTTGGTTTCATCACCTATAATTTGTCTATTAAGAGAAAATGGACACATACAAAGATGTAATGATCAATTGCTATGGAGATAGGATATCACCATAGCAACTTGTATCATGTATACGTGTGTGAAAAATTCTGAGAGATAAGAAAGGAAGATATTGTGTACATGTGTATATGTACTTTAATATTTTCAAAGATTGCATAAATTAATAATCATCTTTTAATGCTAATTAATGAGCATCTTTTCAGTTTATTGAAGAAATAGTTTCGGTGTCACTTTGCCAATTCTGGTCTTTTGCTTTGTGTCTGTCACATACTCATTCTATACGTATGGTGAATTAGCTGTTCTCTTGCTGATTCACTTATGGGTTTATAAATAACATTTAAATTATTTGAACAAAGGATCAGCTTAATTAATAACAATAAACCTGCATAGATTTCAGAATACTGTAGGACATAGTAGAGAATAGGCATTTAAATTTCTAAGATAAAATAGAGTTAGGGATATTAATATAGGTAAATATAAACTAAAAAAGATCAAGCTTTTCATTATATTTAATTTTTCTATTTTATTAACAAAAGAATTAGAGTTATATCAAAGAATCTAAAACTGAGAGCTTTTATAATTATAAATGCCCTCCTTTCCTGTAAAAAGATTGATTATGCATTCCTACCAGCTGTCATGTGATTTCATTACAGGGAAACACACATCCAACCACTTTGACTTTGGGCTAGACCCTATTAGCCTGTTTGACCAGTGGAAAGTGAGAAGAGTTCACCCAACTGTGTGCCAGCAAGAGCCTTCAGAGACATTGTGAATCTTTGTGGTTCTTTTGCTCTCTTCTCCTTTACAGGAAACAACATGTTGGAAACAGGCTGGCTTCGCCTCAGTCTGAGTCATAGAAGGAAAGGATATGTGGATCATAGCAGCTACAGCTGACTCTCAGGTATCATAATGCAATGTAAGTCAATGACTTCTTTCTAATCTTTAAAAATCTGCATGTATACCAGTTAAAATGAAGATTTTTGTTTGATTTTGGTTATATATTCATCTGTCATCTCTCTCCATTCTTTCTAAAACCATTTAATTTTTAAATTTCAGTAAGAACAAAACACGAGATCTATCTGCAACAAATTTTTAAATGAACACAATACTTAAGAGCCGTATAGTATTGCTAACTATAGGCACAACACTATACAGCAAATCTCTAGAATTTATTCATCTTGCATAACTAAAACTGTAGTCACTTAACTGGAAGTAGAGCTGAGTCCAGAGATGATTTCCAGCAGCTCATAGCAAGATCTCCATTCAAGCCTTACAAATTCTAGGCCCTGGTGTGTCCTTCCCTACAGCAGACACCTGCACACTCTGCTCAAGTACAGAACCAGCTCTGGAAGATCTTTTTGGAGTTGTAGTTCATAGGGATGTCAACCGACCACCTCTGTGAGCACTTCTGGTACTTTTGACTCCCTTTTCTAGTCCCAGGAGTATTCAGGACACAATCAGCATCACATCTTCCTAGGATAGCCAGCCGAGGCCCTGCAGCTCTCAGGAGGCTTCCGCTGCAAGGAGCAGGAGATGGTGGGGAAAGCCCACTGTGCGCACATGCACACCCTATCTCTCATCAGATGCCTCTCTCTGCTGTCCTGTCCAAGCAAGCCCATCGTGCCCTCAAAGTACTACACTGTCTACTGTGCATTCTGGAGTGAGATCCTGGAAGCTTCATTCTGGTAGAGTTCCACCGGATCAAGGGCCTTATGGCTGACCAGCACCTCACTCAGGGCCATTTCCTGGGCATCAAGCCAATATCACCCAGCTTGCTTCCAGGCAGCCTACCTCCCTGCACAGAACCTCTCAAGGAGGCTTTTGCTACAATCAAGTCCTGAAGAAATGGGTGGAGTCTGCGAGCTCTAGCCTCTTCTGTCCCAAACACTGCTGCCTCTGGGGCTCCCTGGAAACAGATGGGTTGCTGCCTAGGGCCTCTCCCTAGAGTACCTGACCATGATCAAAGATAACATCAACATTATCTGGGAGCTGGTGGGCCTGGAATAAACTGCAGGTGGAGTAAGACAGCCCTGTTGCCCTGCCTGAAAAAGAAAACTGATTCAGGTATAAATATAATTTGTGAGATGGTGCCAGGGAGAAGTCTTGGTGAGGCTGGGGGAAAAGGGAAATAGGAGAGGTATCCAGGGGATTGCTTTATAATTTGTTAAAAAAATTCAGTTGCCTAAATTTGAAAGAGTATTTTGTAAACTAATTCTATTCCATCAATCTATAGATCAATCCTTTCACCAATATTACTGTCTTGATTAATGTAGCTCTCAAGTAAATATTTAAATTGAAATATGTAAATCTTCCAAATTTGTTCTGAAGCTTTAAAATCATTTTTGTCAATTCAAGTTTCTTTATCTTTCCAGGTAAACTTTATAGACAGAATTTAGATTATCTGAAAAAAATCCTGCTGGAATTTTAAGTAGGATTGAATGGGATCTGCAGATCTAATTGGGGATAATATATTTGCAAAAAATGTTAAGCCATATAGTCTAAGAACATGATTGTTATTGTTCAGTCACTAAGTTGTGTCTGACTCCTTGCAACCCCATGGATTGCAGCATGCCAGGCTCCACTATCCTCTACTAATCTCAAAGAATTTGCTCAAATTCATGTCCATTAAGTTGGTGAGGCTATCTAATCATCTCATCCTCTGCTGTTCCTTTTACCTTTTGCATTCAATCTTTCCCAGCATGAAGGTCTTTTCTAATGAATCAGCTCTTCATATCAGGTGGCCAAAGTATTAGAGCTTCAGCTTCAGCAATAGTCCTTCCAGTGAATAGTCACTGGATTGACTGGTTTGATCTTGCAGTCCAGAGGAATCTTAAGAGTCTTCAGCACCATAATTGGAAACCATCAATTCTTCAGCACTCAGCCTTCTTTCAGGTCCAACTCTCATATCTGTTCATAACTATTAGAAAAACCATAGCTTTGATTATACAGACCTTTGTGGCAAAATGGTATCTTTGCTTTTTAATATGCTGTCTAGGTTTGTCATATCTTTCCTTCAAAGAAAATAGCAGCTTTTAAATTCATGGCTGCAGTCACCTTCCCCAGTGATTTTGGAGCCCAAGAAAATAAAATCTGTCTCTCCTTCCACTTTTTCCCCTTCTATTTGCCATGAATTGACAGTACAGGTGCCATGATCTAGATTTTTTGAAATGCTGAGTTTCAAGCCAGCTTTTTCACTCTCTTTCACCCTCATCAAGAGGCCCTTTAGTTCCTCTTCACTTTCTGCCATTAGAGTAATATCATCTGCATATCTGAGGTTGTTGATATTTTTCCCTGCAGACTTGATTCCAGCTTGTGATTCACCCAGCCCAGCTTTCCCCATAATGAAGTTGAATAAGTAGAGTGAATAAATAAAATCTTATCATATTCCTTTTCCATTTTGGAAACAATCGGGTGTTCCATGTCTGGTTCTAACTGTTGCTTCTTGACCCACATACAGGTATCTCAGGGGAGAGATAAAGTGGCCTGGAACTCCCAGCTTTTTAAGAATTTTCCACAGTTTCTTGCGATCCACACAGTCAAAGGCTTTAATGTAGTTAATGAAGCAGAAGCAGATGTTTTCCTGGAACTCTTGCTTTCTCCACGATCCAACAAAAGTTGGCAATTTCATCTTTGGTTCTTCTGCCTCTTTGAACACTAGCTTGTACTTCTGGAAATTCTAGGTTCACATACTACTGAAAACTTACTTGGAGGACTTTGAGCATAACCTTGCTAGCATGTGAAGTGAATGAAAATGGACGATTGTCACAGCAGTTCATTATGTTCATGGGGTTCTACAGGCAAGAATACTGGGGTGGGTTGCCATTTCTGACTCCAGTGGACCACAGCTTGTCAGAAATCTTCACTGTGACCTGTCTGCCTTGAGTCGCCCTGCAGGGCATGGCTCTTAGCTTCACTGAATTATATAAACCACTTTGCCATGATGAGCCTGTGATCCATGAAGGGGATTCATATATACATGTTTTGTGTGTGTGTATGTGTGTGTGTGTGTGTGTGTGTGTGTGTGTTTGTATGGGGCTTCCCTGGTGGCTCAATGGTAAAGAATCCACCTGCCAATGCAGGAGACACAGGTTCAATCCTTGTGTAGAGAGATCCACTGGAGAAGGAAATGCAATCCACTGTAGTACTCTTGCCTGGGAAATCCCATTGACGGAGAAGCCTGGCTGGCTATAGTCCATGGGATCACAAAAAGAATCAGACATGACTTAGAGACTAAATAATATAATATATATTGTTGTATATTTATCTATAGTCAGTTTTATATGCTATTATAAAATAATTTTATCATGTCAGTGAACTCTAAAGATTGTTTTTGTTTCTACATCATCTGCAGGATGAAATTCAAACTTACTTTCTATCCCAAGGCTCTCTATACTTGAATTCCAAGCTACCATTTCAGGTAAACTTTGTAAATGAAAGTGAAAGTGAAAGTCCCTCAGTCATGTCCAACTCTTTGCGACCCCATGGACTATACAGTCCATGGAATTCTCCAGGCCAGAATACTGGATTGGGTAGCCATTTCCTTCTCCAGGGGATCTTCCCAACCCAGGGATCAAATCCAGGTCTCCCACATTGGAGGTGGATTCTTTACCAACTGAACTATCAGGAAAGCCCAAACTTGGGAATACTTCTCCCTCATTCGAAGGCTTCATAATCACATCAGTTTTTCATAGTTGCAGCCAATGTAATCTCATTTGGTTGTATTTATTTACACTGTCTCTTTGCAGGAACACATTTTTATCTTAATTTAATCCTTCCTTTTCATCTTCCAAAAAGCATCTCACCAACAAATTCTTCTGGAAATACAATCTACTTAAAAGAGATCATTTGTGTCTCACAGAAAATTCTCTAAGAATTCTTTGCAGAATCACTCCTTGAATACCTCTCCAGAGCATTCTCACACTGTTAGTCATGCCATTTTTCACATCTACATGTCAGTTTTTAAAGTTTTGTTGACTAATCTCCCAAGATGTCACTGATACAAAAAATACTTCCATTCTTGACTTTTACCCAAATATTTACATATTTTCTCTTACATTATACCTAGGAAAAAAGATATTGTGCACCACCAGCACCAAATCTCCATGATTTATAGACTTGCATAGGTTACAAGTAAGGCAACAATATTGCCTAATTTCTGAAATTAGGATTTAAAACATTAAAAATAGTCTTGATTTGTATTAAAAGACAATATATCATTTTGGCAATATATATTTGAAAGGAGTCATGTTGGAAATTTGGTGACTAACGAATGAATTGCCATTTCCTTCTCCAATGCATGAAAGTGAAAAGTGAAAGTGAAGCGCTCAGTCATGTCGACTCTTCTCGACCCCATGGACTGCAGCCTACCAGGCTCCTCCGTCCATGGGATTTTCCAGGCAAGAGTACTGGAGTGGGGTGCCATTGCCTTCTCTGAATGAATGAATAGGGACATGAAAACTGTGTAAAAAAATTAGGAAAAGATATTAAAAATATTTATAGAACCTCCCCACTTTTCCCCTTTTCCTGATGTAATCATATATTAATATTTAGGCTGATGTTTAGAAACTCAGTTTCATTTAGAATTCCTTTCTGCTGAATGAAGTCTTTGCTAGTCATTTTATATATGTTTCTACAAATATTAAATGACATTTTAAAATATCAGTAAGATGCAGGCTTCAGGCAAATTTGATTTGAATCTGTACTTCAATTCAGAAGAACATCGTTAAAGTATACTAAGCTGTGACTGTTTATTTTTCTTTTTTAAACAACCAATATATATAAGGTAAACATATCTACAAAGTGTATAAACAGAAAAAACTTAGTATTTGTAATGCACCAAATATATATATTAATATGAAATAATCATATCTTAATAATGATAAAATCCACAAAGAAATATTCTTCTCTTAAAAAGCTACATATTTAAAATATACCTCTTTCAAACATCCAGTTAATGATAACACATACACAAACTCATTGCCCCTCTATCTCACACACACACGCACACACACACACACACACAATTATCTATATGAGAATTGCTAAACAAGAGTGCTTATCACTAAGAGGACAGAAACTTTGAAGATTACCATGAAGGTACAGTAAGCAGGACTAAATTGATTAAATATTAGCCAAGTTAGTATTAAAAACATGCAGATAAAATATTATTTTTAGGCAAATATTGTAAAGCTCTTCACCTTGAAGAGAAATTGCTTGGAGCTCATCTATGTCAGAACATTGAACAACAGGCTGTAGTGCACTCATTGTTCATGCCCATCTCAGGCCAATTTCGTATGTGTAAGAAAGAATTTCTGCTATATCATTGATTATGAAAAGAAAGGAGTACATCTAATTACAAGAAGGGCAGGCTAGCTAACCTGTAGCTGTCCATTTTTTACAGGGAGGTACATCTCTGGGCTGAAACTAATACTCTCAAGCTCAGGAAGACATGAAATGGAAGAGAGAACCAGGTGTGCAGTAATCAGTGCTAGTGAAGGTGAGAGTTAAACTGAAATCAATAAGTGAATTCACATTGTTGACCAATGAAATGACTATCTTTGGCATTCACTGGAGCATATCATATAGCCAGGATTGCAGGCTAGCTTAAGCAGAATATATTGAAATTGGTGATTGATGCTTGGTGTTCCCTCAGCTAACTTAAGGCTTAAACACACAAGATGAAAGAGAAAGCTTGTATTTGATAGAGAGTCCTTTCTATCCTTCAAAATTAATACAATATATAATTTAATGATAAATAAAAATGGAATATATGTATGTACACATTTTTGCCAAAATGCCTGAAAATTAACCACAAAATTTTAATCTCTAGCAGTTCCCAGTGAGAGGAAAAAAGTGATGTTTTCAAGAAATGAAAAATGTTAATAGAAATAAAAAGAGATGGAGAACCCTTATAGGATAATTTAAAATAAATACATTCTTATATAACAAATTCAATCTAAAATTTATAAGAGTCATTGGATAATCTGAATTTGAGCAAACTCTGGGAGATAGTGGAAGACAGAGGATCCCAACATGCTGCAGTCCATGGGGTCACAAAGACTTAGTGAATGAACAGCAGCAGTTGTTGTTAATGATTGTATAATATGATATTATTATTGGAGGAGATGATTGCATATTATTGATATTTTCCTATTATCAGAAATGTGGTGGCTTAAGATAGTACCCATTTAATATCTCACAGTTCTATATGTCAGAAATCCAGCAGGCTTTACTTAGTTCTCTGCTCATAGTCTCACAAGACTGAAGTCAGGGTTTTGAATGGGCTGGACTATTATCTGAAGGTTCTAGGGATTAATAGCTTCTAAGATCATTTGAATGTCTTAAGAATTCAAGTGTTTAACTCTGTAAGTCTGAGTTTCAGTTTTCCTTGGTGGCTGTTACACCAAGGGGCCACTCTCTGCTTTATAGTGTCTGCTTACATTCCTTCTAATGTGGTTTCCTCCGTGTTTAAACATTCCAATAGCCTACTCATTCCTTCTCATGCTTTGAATATCTCTCACTTTTCCTTTGTCACCAGAGGAAACTCTCTGCTTTTAAAGGCCTCTTGTGGTTAGCTTGTGCCCATTTGATAATCTTCCTCTACTCAAAACATGTAACATTGTCCCTTAAAACTTCACTTACAAGTGAAGTTAAAGTAGTAAGGTAAATTATTAAGAGTATGAAGAAGGTGAAAGCAGAACATCAGATCAAATATAAGACTTTTTTGTACATGGTGTCCTGTGCAACTGCACAGGCTCCACTCCTATGAATTAAGTAGTAGAAATAGAGTTATATGAGAATATTGAATATTTTAGGGTGACAAGCAAAATTATAGAACATTGAGTTATATATTTCAAAGAATTCCAATAAATGGGGACAGAAAGGGTAAATAAAAATATTTCAAAATAATAATGAGGCAGTATTTGACTTAAGTGATTTACTTCATGTCTATGATAATGGTTATCTTTAGAGAGGTTCAAGGGCAAGAGTTGATGACACAATCATAAGAAGGTAATGCTGGGGGCCAGCATGAGGCACTGCGCCCATGGCAAAGGTCATGAAGAAGGAGGCTCGACATACGAAAAAGTGGGATCGAGCCTCAGGAGTCCCCCTGGAAATCCTCGAGCATCTATCCCCATAACCAGAGCCTGCCTACTTTACTTCTTTGTGCTCTCACCTACACCTCTGACTTTACAGGGGCTGTCCCCCACCACCTCTTTTGGAGAAGGAGTTAACTTAGAGCTCCAGTTAATAATAATTCCTGGGCGTGACAGGAGTGTTTCAACCTACAAACTCCTCTGAAGGTTCTCTAGCCTGCCTGACAGGCTTGTCCGGCCACATGTGATTGCTCACAGCCTCCCAACCGTGAGAGGCACGAGATGCTTTAAACCTTCTAAAAACAGGTTCTTTAGAGAAGTTAGAAAATTATTAGTATAAGTATAGTGGGCTGATTAGAAATTGTATTGGTGAAGGGTTTTTCATTTGTTGAGCCAATGTTTACTGCTAAGTCTCCACATTCCCTGCCCTTATACACATTAATGAATATATAGAAGAAATAAATATTAACCTTTGATATAAATCACGTTAGACCTTAGGCCAAGTAAATTCTTTCCTTAACTAAAACTCACTACACCCTCACCCTATAGGAATGTAACTTTATTTGGGTGGCATCTGTTTTAAGAGTAATCACCCCTGGAGAAATAAGTGTTGACTGACCGCTGTCACAAGGAAAGGGTCATAAATTGTCAGCAGGCCCCCCTGGCAAGAAGATGATGTAACACCCCTAAGACCTCTGTATACATTTGTATGAAGCACTGTCCCCACGTGACTTTTGTATAACATCTCACTGTATAAAAACAGACTCTGGAAAATAAAGAATTGGGATCAGTTTCTTGAAATACTGGTCTCCCCATGTCTCTCTCTCTCTCAAACTCCGGCTGAGTCTCCATCTGGAGCGCGGAGCCTGCCAAGCTTACTAACTTTGCCTGGGCTTCTAAGATACGACCAGGGAGGCCTCAGTGTCTCCTCTCCTTCGGGAGAACAGGAGGCCTGCGGCCTACGTAAGTGGTGCAAGCTTCTTGTCCTAAAGTTTTATTGGTTTCCCACGTAAACCAAGCTACTCAGCCTCTTTTCTCCACTGAATTTTCCTGCTGAGCTATCCTCATTCTATTACTGTATATATCTCTAATTAATATCTAAATGAAGCTATTGTATCCTGATCCTTGCCGACGCCGTCCCCGCTTCGAACTCCCTGGATCAGCTGGAGCTGGACCCCGGCAAGGTAAATCTAACATTTGTCATTTTTCCCTTTGATTTAAGACCATCTGAACAAAAAATGATAAAATAAAAATACTTGTTAATGTTGGTGGGTGATTACCTGCATATAAAGAGTAGTCTGTATAACTGTATATAACTGTGAGTGTTAAAATAAATAAAACAACTCTAAATGCATTGATGTTTATTAAAAAAGAAATAAGAAAGATCTCAAATATGGAACTAAAACTAAATATTAATATCAATTAATTTTACACCATAAGTACATGTTATCAAGTTCTTGAAACTTTACAAATGTGGCAGGTAAATCTGGAAGTTCATATGCACAATGCAACAAACAATGTGTGTTAGTCACTCAGTCATGTCCAACCCTTTGTGACCCCATGGACTGCATCGTGTCAGGCTCCCCTGTCCATGTGATTTCTCAGGTGGCAAGAATACACAGAAGAAGTGTACAAAAAAGATCTTCACAACCCAGATAATCACGATGGTCTGATCACTGACCTAGAGCCAGACATCCTGGAAGGTGAAGTCAAGTGGGCCTTAGAAAGCATCACTACGAACAAAGCTAGTGGAGGTGACGGAATTCCAGTTGAGCTATTTCAAATCCTGGAACATGATGCTGTGAAAGTGCTGCACTCAATATGCCAGCAAATTTGAAATACTCAGCAGTGGCCACAGGACTGGAAAAAGTCAGTTCTCATTCCAATCCCAGAGAAGGGCAATGCCAAAGAATGCTCAAACTACCACACAATTGCACTCATCTTACATGCTAGTAAAGTAATGTTCAAAATTCTCCAAGCCAGGCTTTAGCAATACGTGAACCATGAACTTCCTGATGTTCAAGCTGGTTTTAGAAAAGGCAGAAGAACCAGAGGTCAAATTGCCAACATCTGCTGGATCATGGAAAAAGCAAGAGAGTTCCAGAAAAACATCTATTTCTGCTTTATTGACTATGCCAAAGCCTTTGACTGTGTGGATCACAATAAACTGTGGAAAATTCTCAAAGAGATGGGAATACCAGACCACCTGACCTGCCTCTTGAGAAATCTGTATGCAGGACAGGAAGCAACAGTTAGAAATGGACATGGAACAACAGACTGGTTCCAAATAGGA
Source organism: Bos mutus (assembly GCF_027580195.1). NCBI lineage: Eukaryota > Metazoa > Chordata > Mammalia > Artiodactyla > Bovidae > Bos > Bos mutus. The sequence goes on along the minus strand of NC_091627.1, from coordinate 49,312,307 downwards.
AACGGAGTACATCAAGGCTGTATATCATCACCCGGCTTATTTAACTTATACAGAGTACATCATGAGAAACGCTGGACTGGAAGAAACACAAGCTGGAATCAAGATTGCCAGGAGAAATATCAATCACCTCAGATATGCAGATGACACCACCCTTATGGCAGAAAGTGAAGAGGAACTCAAAAGCCTCTTGATGAAAGTGAAAGTGGACAGTGCAAACGTTGGCTTAAAGCTCAACATTCAGAAAATGAAGATCATGGCATCCGGTCCCATCACTTCATGGGAAATAGATGGCAAACAGTGGAAACAGTGTCAGACTTTATTTTTCTGGGCTCCAAAATCACTGCACATGGTGACTGCAGCCATGAAATTAAAAGATGCTTACTCCTTGGAAGGAAAGTTATGACCAACCTAGATAACATATTGAAAAGGAAAGGCATTACTTTGCCAACAAAGGTCTGTCTAGTCAAGGCTATGGTTTTTCCTGTGGTCATGTATGGATGTGAGAGTTCGACTGTGAAGAAGGCTGAGCGCCAAAGAATTGATGCTTTTGAACTGTGGTGTTGGAGAAGACTCCTGAGAGTCCCTTGGACTGCAAGGAGATCCAACCAGTCCATTCTAAAGGAGATCAGTCCTGGGATTTCTTTGGAAGGAATGATGCTAAAGCTGAAACTCCAGTACTTTGGCCACCTCGTGCAAAGAGTTGACTCATTGGAAAAGACTCTGATGCTGGGAGGGATTGGGGGCAGGAGGAGAAGGGGACGCCAGAGGATGAGATGGCTGGATGGCATCACTGACTCAATGGATGTGAGTCTGAGTGAACTCCAGGGGTTGGTGATGGACAGGGAGGCCTAGAGTGCTGCGATTCATGGGGTCACAAAGAGTCTGACACGACTGAGTGACTGAACTGAACTGACTCAACTGAAGAATTATATAGGATGCTGGCAGAATAAAAAGAGGGAAACTTTTTTTCCAATTATTGAGATATAATTAACATGTAATACAATGTGAGTTAATACAGCTATGTATTGCTAAACGAGTACTAGAGTGGGATTAGTTAATCCCTACGTTACCGCATAAGGTTCTTTAAAGTGAGAACACTTAAGATATGTACTCTTCAGTTCAGTTCAGTTCAGTCGCTCAGTCGTGTAGGACTCTTTGCGACCCCATGAATCGCAGCACACCAGGCCTCCCTGTCCATCACAAACTCCTGGAGTTCACTCAGACTCAAGTCCATCGAGTCAGTGATGTCATCCAGCCATCTCATCCTCTGTCGTCCCCTTCTCCTTCTGCCCCCAATCCCTCCCAGTGTCAGAGTCTTTTCCAATGTGTCAGCTCTTAGCATGAGGTGTCCAAAGTACTGGACTTTCAGCTTCAGCATCATTCCCTCCAAAGAAATCCCAGGGCTGATCTCCTTCAGAATGGACTGGTTGGATCTCCTTGCACTCCAAGGGACTCTCAAGAGTCTTCTCCAACACCACAGTTCAAAAGCATCAATTCTTCAGCGCTCAGCCTTCTTCACAGTCCAACTCTCACATCCATACATGACCACAGAAAAAACCATAGCCTTGACTAGACAGACCTTTGTTGGCAAAGTAATGTCTCTGCTTTTGAATATGCTATCTAGGTTGGTCATAACTCTCCTTCCAAGGAGTAGGCGTCTTTTAATTTCATGGCTGCAGTCACCATCTGCAGTGATTTTGGAGCCCAGAAAAATAAAGTCTGACACTGTTTCCACTGTTTCCCCATCTATTTCCCATGAAGTGATGGGACCGGATGCCATGATCTTAGTTTTCTGAATGTTGAGCTTAGGCCAACTTTTTCACTCTCCACTTTCACTTTCATCAAGAGGCTTTTGAGTTCCTCTTCACTTTCTGCCATAAGGGTGGTGTCATCTGCATATCTAGGTTATTGAGATTTCTCTGGTCAATCTTGATTCCAGCTTGTGTTTCTTCCAGTCCAGCGTTTCTCATGATGTACTCTGCATATAAGTTAAATAAGCCGGGTGACAATATATAGCCTCGACATACTCCTTTTCCTATTTGGAACCAGTCTGTTGTTCCATGTCCATTTCTAACTGTTGCTTCCTGTCCTGCATGCAGATTTCTCAAGAGGCATGTCAGATGGTCTTGGACTCCCATCTCTTTCAGAATATTCCACAGTTTATTTTGATCCATATATAATGTTGTATATTAGATCCACATAATTTATTGGTCCTGTAACTGCAAGTTTTTACACTTTAAGCAACATCTCCCATTTCAGTAATCCCCCAGAGCCTGGCAATCACCATTATACCCTGTTTCTGTGAGATCAAATTTTTTAGATTATATATTTTAGTGGGAGTATAGAATTTGTCTTTCCATGTCTCACTTAATTTCATTTAGCATAGTGCCCTCAGTGTCCACCCATGTTGGGGACAGTGGCAGATTTCATTATTTTCATGGCTTAATAATATTCCATTACATAGCTACATGTCCTTTAGATTCATCTTTAGATGGACAATCAGATTGTTTCCATATCTTGACTATTGGAAATAATACTGCAGTGAACATAAACATGTGATACCTCTTTTGGATACTTGATTGTATTTTCTTGCATATTTATCTTGAAGTGGGGTTGATGGATAATATAGTAGATTTATTTGAATTTTTTGAGGAACATTCATACCATTTTCCATAGTGGCTGTTTCAATTTACATTCCTACAAATAGTGCACAAGGATTCTTTTTTCTCCACATCCTTGCCAGTACTTATTATTTCTTGTCTTTTGGTAACAACACCTTGACTAGATGGACCTTTGTTGGCAAAGTAATGTCTCTGCTTTTTAATATGCTATCTAGGTTGGTCATAGCTTTCCTTCTGCGTCTTTTAATTTCATGGCTGCAGTCACCATCTGCAGTCCATCTAGTCAAGGCTATGGTTTTTCCAGTGGTCATGTATGGATGTGAGAGTTGGACTGTGAAGAAAGCTGAGTCCCGAAGAATTGATGCTTTTGAACTGTGGTGTTGGAGAAGATTCTTGAGAGTCCCTTGGACTGCAAGGAGATCCAACAATTCCATTCTAAAGGAGATCAGCCCTGGGTATTCATTGGAAGGAATGATGCTAAAGCTGAAACTCCAGTACTTTGGCCACCTCATGCAAAGAGTTGACTCATTGGAAAAGACTCTGACACTGGGAGGGTTTGAGGGCAGGACAAAAAGGTGATGACAGAGGATGAGATGGCTGGATGGCATCACCGACTCGATGGACGTGAGTTTGAGTGAACTCCGGGAGTTGGTGATGGACAGGGAGGCTTGACATGCTGCAATTCATGGGGTCGCAAAGAGTTGGACATGACTAAGCGACTGAACTGAACTGATATAACGTGTGAGGTAATATCTCAGTGTGATTTTGAATTGCATTTTCCTGAAGATCACTGATATTTGGCATCTTTTCAGATATTTGATGCCCATTTTTATATATGTTTTTGGAAAAGTCCATTCTTTTTCCAATTTTTAAAATTGCAACATTTTTTTATATTGAGTTGTATGAGGCCTTACATATTTAAAACATTAACTCTGTGTCAGATATATGCTTTGCAAATAATATATTCCACTCTGCCTGTAGGTTGCCTTTCTTTTTTGTTAATTGTTACATTTGCTGTTCAGGAGCTTTTGAGTTTGATATAGTCCCAGTCATTAACATTTATTTTTTTCTTGCTTATACCTTTGGTGTCATAACCATGAAATGATTGTCAAAAAAAATGCCAAGGGATTTTTTTCATATGTTTTCTTCTAGGAGTTTTATAGATTTAATTCTTATGTTAAGTTTTTTGATCTAGTACCAGTTCATTTTTATTGATTTTTAAAGACAAGGGTCCAGTATTTTTTATGCTGTTATTCATTTTCTTCAATGATGTTTATGATTATTATATTATTGTTTATTTTTTCCCTCAGATATGTTAGTATTTGATTAATGTATTTAACTGTTCTGATGTGTGAGTATATATATGTATATATATACATATATATATTTATGATTACTATATCTTCTTAATAAATTGACCCCTATATCATCATATAATAACCTTATTGATCTGTTGCTACTTTTTTGACTTAAGGTCAGTTTTATCTGATGTAAGTATGATTACCAATACCCTCTTTTGGTTTCCAGTTGCATGGAATATCTTTTGCCATTCTGATAGTTCGAGTCTATTTATGCCCCTACAGACATAACTTAATTGAGTCTCTTATAGGCAGCACATCACTGGGTCTTTTATTTTAATCTATCCATCCCTACTTGACTGGAGATGGGAAATAGATGGGGAAACAGTGGAAACAGTGTCAGACTTTATTTTTGGGGGCTCCAAAATCACTGCAGATGGTGACTGCAGCCATGAAATTAAAAGATGCTTACTCCTTGGAAGGAAAGTTATGACCAAACTAGATAACATATTGAAAAGCAGAGACATTACTTTGCCAACAAAGGTCCATATAGTCAAGGCTATGGTTTTTCCACTGGTCATGTATGGATGTGAGAGTTGGACTGTGAAGAAGGCTGAGTGCCAAAGAATTGATGCTTTTGAACTGTGGTGTTGGAGAAGCCTCTTGAGAGTCCCTTGGACTGCAAGGAGATCCAACCAGTCCATTCTGAAGGAGATCAGCCCTGGGATTTCTTTGGAAGGAATGATGCTAAAGCTGAAACTCCAGTACTTTGGCCACCTCATGCAAAGAGTTGACTCATTGGAAAAGACTCTGATGCTGGGAGGATTGGGGCAGGAGGATAAGGGGACGCCAGAGGATGAAATGGCTGGATGGCATCACTGACTCGATGGACTTGAGTCTCAGTGAACTCTGGGAGTTTGTGATGGACAGGGAGGCCTGGTGTGCTGCGATTCATGGGGTTGCAAAGAATCGGACATGACTGAGTGACTGAACTGAACTGAACTGAACAATGAAAACTTATTGATAGGTTGCTTTGCTGCTGCTGCTGCTAAGTCGCTTCAGTCATGTCTCACTCTGTGCGACCCCAGAGACGGCAGCCCACCAGGTTCCCCCACTCCTGGGATTCTCCAGGCAAGAACACTGGGAGTGGGTTGCCATTTCCTTCTCCAATGCATAAAAGTAAAAAGTGAAAGTGAAGTCGCTCAGCCGTGTCCGACTCTCAGCGACCTCATGGACTGCAGCCTACCAGGCTCCTCCGTCCATGGGATTTTCCAGGCAAGAGTACTGGAGTGGGCTGCCATTGCCTTCTCTGATTGATAGGTTAAGACTTACTGCTGCTGCTGCTACTGCTAAGTTGCTTCAGTAGTGTCCGACTCTGTGCGACCCCATAGATGGCAGCCCACCCAGGCTCCCCTGTTCCTGGGATTCTCCAGGCAAAAACACTGGAGTGGGTTGTCATTTTCTTCTCCAATGCATGAAAGTGAAAAGTGAAAGTGAAGTCGCTCAGTCGCGTCTGACTCTTCGCGACCCCAGGGACTGCAGCCCACCAGGCTCCTCCGTCCATTGGGTTTTCCAGGCAAGAGTACTAATACAGTCTCAGTTATTTACTGGATGTTGTGTAGGTCTTTTATTTTCTCCCTTGTTGCTGCTGTTCTTTGTGAATTGATTATTTTCCACAGTGGTATGCTTTGAATCTGTTTTGTTTTTCTTTTGTAGATCTACTGTAGGTTTTACATTATGATTATTATGAAGCATACATAAATTATCCTCTAGATATAATGGTCTCTTTTACACTAACATCTGAACTTCAGTTGCACACCAGTGAGCCCTCCCCCCATAAAGTTATCATTGGCTTCCTCAGCCATAATCTTATAGTCCAGGAGAGAGTGGGATGATTTATTCAAAGTACTGAAAAGAAAAAAAAAAATTCATACATAAACTCTACCTTTTTATTCTATTTTCTATTTTGATGTTATCATTTTCCTCTTTTTTATTGTGCATTGATTAACAAATGATTGGTAGTGGCAATTTTGTTGCTAAGTCATGTTTGATTTTTGTGACCCCATGGAATGTAACCTACCAGGCTCCTCTGTCCCTGGAATTTCTGAGGCAAGAATACTGGAGGGGGTTGCCATTTCCTTCTCCAGGGTATCTTCCCAACCCAGAGATCAAATCTGAGTCTCTTATATTGCAGGTGGATTTTTTTCCAATTGATCTACCATGGGTATAGTTTGTTTTTTTTTTTTTTTTTGGCATTTATTGCCTTTAAAATTTGGGTTAATTTGTTAGCACATCACTGCATTACAGTAGTAGAGTATTCTGAATTTGATTGTATACTCACTTTTACAAAAAAAAAAAATGGCTCCCTTGGTGGCTCAGCTGGTAAAGAATCTGCCGGCAATGTGGGAGACCTGGGTTTGATCCCTAGGTTGAGGCGATCCCCTGGAGAAGGGAATGGCTACCCACTCCAGTATTCTGGCCAGGAGAATTCCATGGACTGTATAGGTCATGGAGTCACAAAGAGTTGGACACCATAGAGCATTTCACTTTCACTTTACCTTTAACAGTGCATTATCTATTTTCATGTGTTTTAATGTTACCAATTAGAGTCTTTTCATTTCAGCTTGAAGATTTCTTATAAAGCAGGCCTCATGTTGATGAAAGCCTTGAGCTTTTATTTGTCTGGAAAAAATCTTCATTTTATTAAACATAATCAGCCTGATAGATTATTTTTGACTATTGGGGTTTCTTGTTTTGTTTTCTTTTTTTCCTTTTAGCACTTTAAATATATCATCCTACTCTCTCTTGGCCTGCAAGTTATGCTTGAAAAGTTGAAAGATAGCTTTATGGGGGAGGGGTTACTTGTAAGTTAATACGCTGTTTTTTTTTTTTTTCTTGCTATTTTTTAAGATTCTCTTTTTATTTTTGACAATTTTATTATTGTGTCTTGGAGACAATCTTTGAGTGTTTTTTTTTTTTTTTAATATAAAGTATGAGCTTAATGAACTTGGAAATCCAAATCTCTATCTGCATGTGGGATGTTCTCAGCTGTTATTTCTTCAAATAAGTTTTCTACCATCTTCTCCTTCTCTTTTTCTTCTGAATTCCAATAATCTACAGTTTGATCATTTTTATGGTATCCCAGAGATCACATAGGCTTGTCACTCTTTTTTATTCTTTTTCCTTTGTTCTCTTCTGACTGGGTAATTTCTAACATTTGTTTTCTGATTCACAGATTCTTTCTCATGCTCATTCATTATATTACTCAGCTCTAGAATTTCTGTTTTCCTATTATATGGTATCTCTGTTAAACTTTTCACTTTGTGTATTGTTTTCCTGACTGTATAAATCAGGAAATCCTGATTGTCTTTCTGTGTTTTCTTTATAGCTCTTTTGCTGTTGTTGATCAGGCACTGTGTCATGTCCAACTATTTGTTACCCCATAGACTGAAGCATGCCATGCTCCATTGTCCTCCATTATCTCCTCGAGTTCGTTTAAATTTATTTCCATTGAGTCAGTCATGCTTTCAAACCATCTCATCCTCTGCCATCCTCTTCTCCTTTTGCCTTCAGTCTTTCCTAGCGCCAGAGTCTTTTCCAGCGAGTCAGTTCTTCACATCAGGTGGCCAAAGTATTGGAGTTTCAGCATCAGCATCAGTCCTTCCAATGAATATTTAGGTCTGATTTCCTTAGGGTCAAGTTGTTTGACCTCCTTGCAGTTCAAAGGACTCTCAAAAGTTTTCTGCAGCACCACAATTTGAGAGCATCAATTCATCAGCATACAGCCTTCTTATGTCTTCTGTATAGCTCTTTAAGTTTCCTTAAATCAGCTATTTGAATTTTCTACAGATAAGAGTTCTGTGTATTTGTGATCAGTTACTGAAAAATTATGTGATATTTTGCTAGTTTCTTGTTTCCTTGATTTTTCATGTTTCTCGAGGTCTTCCACTGTGGCCTTTGCATTCTCCAGTTTTACTAATTGCTTTTGAAAGAGAAATGCCTTCTGTTAGTCCTGCTAGGTATTGTAAAGGCTTGCTCAGACCTTCTGTAGACATATTAGTTTTATATTTCTTGCTCTCTCCTGTGTCAGAATTCTTAGCTCCCATATAATACTTCAGTCCCACTCCTGGGCATATATCTGGAGAAAAGCATGATCTGAAAGAATAAATGCACCCCGATACTCATTGCAGCACTATATATAATAGGCAAGGCACAGAAGCAACCTAAATGCCCATTGACAGAGAACTCATAAATAAGATATACAATGGAATAAAAAGAATGTAATAATGGATAAATGAATGAAGAGAATGAAATTAAAAAGAATGAAATAATGTCAGTTACAGCAACATGGATGGATCTAGAGAGTGTTTTACTAAGTGAAGTAAGACAGAGGAAGAGAAAGATCATATAATATCACTTATATGAGGAAAGCAAAAAAAAAAAAAGAAATGATACAAATGAATTTAGTTATAAAACAGAAACGTACTCACAGATTTAGAGAATGAACTTATGATTATGGGGAAGGAAGGGGGCAAGGGATAGTTAAGGAGTTTGGAATTGAATGAACACACTGCTATATTTAAAATGGACAGCCAACAAAGATCTACTATTTAGCACAGAGAACTCTGCTCAATATTGTATAACAACCTAAATGGGAAAAGAATTTGAAAAAGAATAGATGTATATATATATATTTATATAACTGAATGTCTTTGCTGTACACCTGAAACTATCACAGCATTGTAAATAAACTATATTCTAATACAAAATAAAAATTTTAAAAACAAATAAAAACAACATAGTAAAAAAAAAAGTATGCCTTCTCTCAGTCTTGCAGCACACCAGGCCAGGAGTCGATGGCCTTCATTTTCATTCTAAATGCAAAGCTAATGGTTAGGTTTGTGATCTCTCACTGATCTGCAGACCTGGGCCATCGTTCTGAGTATGCTCACCAGCTGTCTGCCAAAGCTTGGTATCACCATTGTCAGGAACATGCAGACGGTAGGGCCACTGGGTAGATGTATGTGTGTGTATGTTGTTGGGGAGGGGGGAGGTGTGAAATGTGCAGAGCACCAGAGACATCTGTGTACTATTTAGGGATTGACAGGTGAGGCATCCTTTGTGGCTCCTGGGTAGGCTTCTTGATGGAGTCTGCAACACAGTTAGTAGGATCCATATGCCTTTAATGCTTCTAAGAATCTTATCTGATTCTTCCAGACTGTTACCTCATGCATCTCATGACTCGGCCCCTGGATGAGGAGAGAGAGAAGTGGTCCCCTCTGACAAGGTCCCACACATCTGGGAAAACCCCATTCTCAATTTCATGTTCTCTTTTCCTTTGTGGGGGTAATTATGGGCTGAAGTTTCTACTGGCACTGAGCTGTGCTGTCTTGAAGAAGAAATGATTTGGGTAAAATCAAATTGTTCCTCCTATTTTCTCCAGTACATCCAATCTAAGTTTCAGCCTAAGATTCATTTATTTGTTTTACTCTAATAAACTATATTCTAATACAGACGTGCAGGAACGTCTCGGTTGAAAACCTGGACTTCCACAAAGGGGCTTTTGTATGTGATGATTGTCAGTGCTCAGTAGGGGCCCCAGGACTATAGCCAAGAGTACCTGGAGTTGGTTCATAGTCTACTGCAGGGTCAACAACTGGGACCGAGTTCCGAACGCCGTCATCCAATGAGTTTACAGGATTTCTCCTGGATCCTTTGGTGTGTGTTGCTGGATCCCACAGCTACCACATAGCTACTTTTGTATACAGAAGGATGCCAGATTGTTGTTGGTGAAGGGACATAATGAGGGATATCTTATTAAGCCATGTGCTGGCATTATTTTGAGGGGAATTTTAACTTGTTAACTTTCATATTCTTAGCAAATGGTATCAGATCAGGTCAGATCAGTCACTCAGTCGTGTCCGACTCTTTGCGACCCCATGAATTGCAGCACGCCAGGCCTCCCTGTCCATCACCAACTCCCGGAGTTCACTCAGACTCACGTCCATCGAGTCAGTGATGCCATCCAGCCATCTCATCCTCTGTCGTCCCCTTCTCCTCCTGCCCCCAATCCCTCTTTCCAATGAGTCATTGGACCTTGCTTCTATCACCAGTCACATCCACAGCTGGGTATTGGGCACCTACTGACCTGGGGAGTTTCTCTTTCAGTATCCTATCATTTTTCCTTTTCATACTGTTCATGGGGTTCTCAAGACAAGAATACTGAAGTGGTTTGCCATTCCCTTCTCCAGTGGACAACATTCTGTCAGATTCTCTCCACCATGACCCACCCATCTTGGGTTGCCCCACTGGCATGGCTTAGGTTCATTGAATTAGACAAGGCTGTGGTCCTAGTGTGATTAGATTGACTAGTTTTCTGTGAGTATAGTTTACATGAATTCTTTGAATTCATGTAAAGAATTACATGTAATTCTTACAATTAGAATAAGAGAATGGTGTATCTTATTATCACTTTAATATATGGTCAGTTCTGTCTAGTGCTTTATGAAAGAAAAAGAAACAAATGTCAAAATTGAAAAAAATCTGCCATTAGCTTTATTTATTAATAATATATTTATCTTCTAGATGAAAAAGAGAATCAACAAATCATTAGCACTTATAAAATATTTTGTTTACAGATAAAAGATATATTTTCAAAAATAAATTACAACAAACCACAATTGAAAATAAAGATATTTGTAATAGCAACAAAAACTATAAAACCTTTAAAATAGTACAGAAAACCTCTTTGAATAATAAACATATGAGCAGTTCTGAAACAAATTTAATAGCTTTATACTTTTATGAGATAAATTAATACTGTAAAATACATTTTACTTCCAATTTTAAAAAGGAGAATTTAATAAAGAGATGGGGAATTTGCCTACCTTTGGCCGCCTCATGCGAAGAGTTGACTTATTGGAAAAGACCCTGATGCTGGGACGGATTGGGGGCAGGAGGAGAAGGGGACAACAGAGGATGAGATGGCTGGGTGGCATCACCGACTTGATGCACATGAGTTTGGGTGAACTCCAGGAGTTGATGATGGACAGGGAGGCCAGGCTTGCTGCGATTCATGGGGTCTCAGAGAGTAGGACACGACTGAGAGACTGAACTGAACTGAAGTGCAGATTACAAAACCAGTAATAGATCTATGTATGTATTACACTTTGGTTGATAATGAAGCTAAGAAAGAGAAAAAGAGAGAAAAAATATCTGTGGGGAAAGATGAATACTTTAGTAGAGTGTTATATTTATCTTCCAAAGGTGGCCTCAATACTATCTCCCATCTTACAAGTTCTTTCACAGTGTGACCTGTGAATGAACAGGTAATTAAAAGAGAGAAACCCCAAAGGAACTTCAGGCACATGAAAAGTTGTTCAAACTCATTGGTAATTAGAATCAAGTAAATTAAAATAATAATGAATTATCACATTGTACTTATGAGATTGGCCTTGAAGGAAAAGTTACTCATCATCAGTTGTGGGGCTGTATGCATAAAGGAGCTCTCATGAGAGATGGGAGGCTGGTGTATCCAGTGTGTATGTTAGTCCAGAGTCAAATTAATTGCACTGATACTCTGCGATCCAATAATCCCACCCTTGCACATAAATCTCAGAAGAAACATTTACAAAGATGTTTACTGCAGTTTTGCTTGTGGAAATAAGAATTTGGAGGCAGTTGTTGGAGCATCATTATGGCTATATTAGGTAAAATAGAGAGGAAGTACTCTGTAGAGTATTATATAGCATTAGATCCACGGTGATGTGAAGATCTAAAAATAATTCTGATTTTTAAGAAACAGGGTGAGATATTAGGCTAATAATATTCATGTAAAGTAAAAATCCATAAAGATTTAAGGTATATTTTACAAAGCTCAGTCCAAAATTAATTATGTTGAATAGATTATGGAGTAGGCAGTGAGGACATTGACAATTCATAAAATTGGTGATATAATTGTCATATGAGGTGAGAGAATAGGTTAAAATAGATTAAAAAGAAATTTATGTATTTTCTTAGGGATAAACAGAAATATTAATTGAGAGAGGATACATACCCAAGTATCTCTTTGTTGCTTCACCTTACTGTTGCAATCAGTAACTCAGGGGAAAAGTATATTTGTGTTTGAGATCGACTTAAAGTGACCTACAGTGGTCAGGACAAACCTTCACACGTTTCTCTGTTACCCAGATCATGCCCTGTTTCTTTGGTGCTTTTTTCCCTCTACAGCTAGAAATTACATTCGACCCAGCACCTAGAGTATAATGCAACCCACTATTCCTGTTCATTTTTCATTTCAGTTTTCATTGTATTTTTAAGGATGAGACATCGCTAGCATGCTAGAAAAATCAATTCTAGTTTCCTTCATAGAATTCTAAAGTTGGAAGAACCATCACTGAACATCAAAAACAGGATCAAAGCTTTTCAAACTGTGACTCAGTAAGCAGAACAGAGAATTCAGGAACCCTCCTATCCTAGCTATGTGGAAGTCCAGACATGTAGATTTTTCACATCAGGGTCTTGATATTATTTAGTTCTTGTCATTAATAAACATATCAATATTCTCATATGTTTTATAACAAACTGACTAGAATTTTTAAAAAAGAAGGAGAGAAAGAGGGAAGAAAGGAAAAAAGGAAGGAAGGAAGGAAAGAGGGAAGGAGAGAAAAGAAAGGCAACATTTTAAAATGCCCACCTCATTTCAGTTACCATCTAAGATCTATTCTGTTATCTCTCTTTAAAGAAGTGAGGAAATCTTTGAGACTCTAAGAGGTTCAGCAACTTTCTCAGAGTTACAAAGCATGTGAGTAGAACAATGAGATTAAAAGCTACTCAAAACATAGCCCATGGACAATCATCAACATCATCATCTGGGAGGTTGGTAGAATTGAGAAATTTCAGGCCTCACCTTTGAGTCTGAATCTGTGGGTTTGGGTCCCCAAAGTCTGTGTTTTAACAAGTTTTCTATATGACTCCCATGCACATTAAATTTTGAGATCCTCTCCTACACCTACGTGCTTTCTCCATTATGCTAAGAAAATATTCTAGAAACCGTCTTTGTGCTCTTTCTAGTATATTTAAAACTTTCTGTCCTGTGAACCAATATGAGGAAACAGCAGACTAAGGAAGGCTAGAAGTATTTAATATGGCATCTTTGTGTGTGTGTGTCTTTCTAAAGAGAGAAAAAACGCTGCTAGAATAACTTATTTTTTTATGCAGGCAAACTTCAATGCATATTTGTATTAGAAAGCATCGAATATTATATCTTTTAAATGATTGTCATTTAAGGAGAAATATCTTGAATCTGTTTAAGCCAAAGTTAGGAATGAAAATGAAGTATGATTCCCAAATGAACTGATGTGATTTCCCCCCTCTCCTTAGTCCATTAGTTCAGAGATTAATACTGCTTTAATTTATTGGCTATAGTGAATGTTTAATGTTTGGCTGCATGTGAAATGTGTGAAGTATAAGTTCGTTTTCAGCATTTGGCAGTATAATATCAGTCTTCTTGTTCATGAATTTCCCTTCAGCTAGGATCATATTTTCAGTGTGGCACATTGAATTTTTAAACTGTCATATAGGATTCAGAAATCCTTAATAGCAGATTGCTAAGAATTTGCTAAAAGTGATTGCAAGTTACACATTGGCTTCAAATCAATGAGGCTGTGTTTCCAGTAAATTTGGGAGACTGATTAAGATTTGTTAAGAGCTCTCTCAGGGTATCATTAGATAAACAGAAAAGAAGATATTGCAATTTGAAACCATTGAAGATGGCAACTTAGTATAAAATGAATACTCTCTTTTTAAATCAGGTGTTGAATTAAGTTTGTAGTTCACTGAAAAGTCTTAGTTGTATTTTTCCATTGTACCACTCCCATTTGTTAATGAATTTGAAATATAGTAGTCTTTAGAAAATGTTTATTCTCCAGGATTGGAGTCTTTAGAATTCTCTCCTCCAGTGAGCATATTCTAGGTCTTCTTTCCAAAATTCCTCAGTGCATGATCATCCAATACATCCAGCATACTGACTTTTATTCCACTCAGATTGAGCCAGATCACAAATCATTGTTATCAAGTTTTAATTGGTGTAGTCCATGGGGTTGCAAAGAGTTTTAAATGCTGAGATGTTACAGTCATTAAAATCCTAGTAAGTGATTACATATATGTATGTATATATAGAAAGAGATATAAATGTATAACATACATATATATATATAATTTCTTTGTATACTTTTAGATATCAAAGTAAAGTTCCATATGGAAAAGAGTCAAGTTCCAGAGTCCATTTCATGGCCTCTGAATGTTGCTGTAGTCACACATATATATGATTCCATTAAAAAAGAAGAAGAAAAAAAGAAAAGCTCTGCTTTGACTTGGAAAAATTATATACATAATTAAAATATATATATATGCATATATATATTCCCATAGAAAAAAATCAGAGGTTATGTTTTGATTTTTTTTTATTACTTAACTGTAGAGGTTGTAATTAAAAACATAGAATTGGTAGTTCTAGCCACTTTTTTTTAAAACTTAAATGCATCTATTCATGTGCAAAATTCCATTAAAAATACATCATGAATTGAAAAATATTTGAAAGAGCCCACATTACTTACTTAGAATATGTTATGACTTATAGTAGTCTCACTATGATACTTTCATTGAGTAAATTGTAACTAGACCCTCTCCTTTCCCCATTGTATAGTAAATAAAAGATAATTCTTCTCATGTTATCACTAGGAAGAGACAGACTAATTAGAATCTGTGTATATGAGCTGAATGGATAACGTTTGGATATAAGGTACTTGAAAGTATCTGCGTTCTGATAAGCAAATACAGCACATTTGACATTATCATAAATCTATTAATTTGTGTTATCCTGAACCTCATAACCTTTTTCTTCAGCTCCCCATGGAGTCCAGTGTATAAAACTGACAGATCTATGCTGGGGTTCAGAGGGAGTCATTGACACAGTATCTGGCATCAGCCTTATCAATCAAAGAGGAAAATGAACAGACTTGGGCAAATACTGTATGCTGGGACCAAGTTAAAATTAGCTAAACCACCTCCAGCTCATTGTCAACACCATTGGGGAAGTCATCATGCCATTTCTTTGTGATAACTTTTGGGCACTGACAACCAGCTGGGAGACTCCCTTGGAAAAGATATCATCTAAAATCGAATGTGCTAAGCGTGCTCCACAGCGCTGGAGTGGAGGCTGCACAGTGTTGGAGCCTCTGTGAGGATATACCCCACGTACAAGTGCAGAGAAGCCCCAGCAAGACAGTAGGTGCTAGAGCGGCAGGCAGGGCGCTGGTGCGACTTTGAGGAGATACCGCATGTCCAAGGGCAAAGGAGAAGCTCGAGCAAGATGGTAAGAGGTGTGAAATAGCATTAAGAATCAAACTCCATACCCGCCAGAGATGCTCAGAGGGCTCAAACAAAGCTTGTGCATACCAGGACCCAGGAGAGAGAAGCTGTGACCCCACAAGAGACTGACTCAGATTTGCCAGTGAGAATCCAGGAGTCTCCAGCAGAGGCATGGGTCGGCGGTGGCCTGCTACAGGGCTGGGGGCAATGAGTGCCGCAGTGCAGGCATGGGACATTTTAAAGGAGGACTCCGTTTTCTTCACTACCTCCATCATAGTTTGCTGCTGCTAAGTCGCTTCAGTCGTGTCCGACTCTGTGCGACCCCAGAAATGGCAGCCCACCAGGCTCCCCTGTCCCTGGGATTCTCCAGGAAAGAACACTGGAGTGGGTTGCCCTTTCCTTCTCCAATGCATGAAAGTGAAAAGTGAAAGTGAAGTCACTCAGTCGTGTCCGACTCTTAGAGACCTCATGGACTGCAGCCTACCAGGCTCCTCTGTCCATGGGATTTTCCAGGCAAGAGTACTGGAGTGGGGTGCCATTGCCTTCTCTGCCATCATAGTTTGGTCCCAGGTAAATAACAGGGAGGGAACACAGCCCCACCCATCAACAGAAAATTGTATTACAGATTTATGGAGCATATGCCTGCCCATCAGAGCAAGACCCAGTTCCCCCCTCAGTCAGTCTCTCCCATCAGGAAGTTTCCATGGGCCTCTTATCCTTCTCTACCAAAGGGCAGACAGACTGAAAACCACAATCACAGAAAACTAAACAGTCTAATCACAGGAACCACAACCTTGTATTAACTCAAGGAAACTGAGCCATGCTGGGTAGGGTCACCCAAAATGAACAGGTCATGGTGGAGAGTTCTAACCAAACATGGTCCACTGGTGAAGGGAATGGCAAACCACTTAAGTATTCCTGCATTGAGAACCACATGAACAGTATGAAAGGCAAAAAGATAGGGCACCAAAAGATGAAATCCCCAGGTCAGTAGGTGCCCAGTATGCTACTGGAGATCAGTGGAGAAATAACTCCAGAAAGAATGAAGGGTTGGAGCCAAAGCAAAAACAACACCCAGCTGTGGATGTGACTGGTGATGGAAGTAAGGTCCAATGCTGTAAAGAGCAATATTGTATAGGAACCTGGAATGTTAGGTCCAGGAATCAAGGCAAATTGGAAGTGGTCAAACAGGAGATAGCAAGAGTGAATGTCGACATCCTAGGAATCAGTGAACTTAAATGGACTGGAATGGGTGAATTTAACTCTGATGACATGAATCATGAATCATGAACTTCCAGATGTTCAAGCAGGTTTTAGAAAAGGCAGAGGAACCAGAGATCAAATTGCCAACATTTGCTGGATCATCGAAAAAGCAAGAGAGTTCCAGAAAAACATCTATCTTTGCTTTATTGAGTATGCCAAAGCCTTTGACTGTGTGGATCACAATAAACTGTGGAATATTCTGAAAGAGATGGGAATACCAGACCACCTGACCTGCCTCTTAAGAAACCTATATGCAGGTCAGGAAGCAACAGTTAGAACTGGGCATGGAACAACAGACTGGTTCCAAATAGGAAAAAGAGTACGTCAAGGCTGTATATGGTCACCCTGCTTCTTTAACTTATATGCAGAGTACATCATGAGAAATGCTGGGCTGGAGGAAGCACAAGCTAGAATCAAGATAGCTGGGAGAAATATCCTCAGATATAATAACCACAGATATGCAGATGACACCACCCTTATGGCAAAAAGTGAAGAAGAACTAAAGAGCCTCTTGATGAAAGTGAAAGAGGAGAGTGAAAAAGTTGGCTTAAAGCTCAACATTCAGAAAACTAAGATCATGGCATCCGGTCCCATCACTTCATGGGAAATAGATGGGGAAACAGTGGAAACAGTGGCTGACTTTATTTTTCTGGGCTCCAAAATCATTGCAGATGATGATTGCAGCCATGAAATTAAAAGATGCTTACTCCTTGGAAGGAGTTTTGACCAACCCAGACAGTATATTCAAAAGCAGAGACATTACTTTGTCAACAAAGGTCTGGCTATGTCAAAGCTATGGTTTTTCCAGTAGTCATGTATGGATGTGAGAGTTGGACTATAAAGAAAGCTGAGCACTGAAGAATTGATGCTTTTGAACTGTGGTGTTGGAGAAGATTTTTGAGAGTCCCTTGAACTCCAAGGATATCCAACCAGTCCATCCTAAAGGAAATCAGTCCTGGGTGTTCATTGGAAGGACTGATGCTGAAGCTGAAACTCTAATACTTTGGCCACCTGATGTGACGAGCTGACTCATTTGAAAAGACCCTGATGTTGGGAAAGATTGAAGAGGGGAGGATAAGGGGACGACAGAGGATAGGGTTTTTAAATGGAATCACTGACTCAATGGACATAAGTTTGAGTAAACTCCAGTAGTTGGTAATGGACAGGGAGGCCTGGCATGCTGTGGTTCATAGGGTCCCAAAGAGTCAGACACAACTGAGTGACTGAACTGAACTGAACTAACCTTAAAGAGTTTAGTACCAATAGATTCTTAATAAAGAACAATGTTTAATCCAAATTAATTTAATTATAATATTGTCATATGTATTAGTATTTTATTTTGATTATGAAAAATAACACTGGTGAAATATAAATAATTGGCAAGATTAATTATAAATATTACAAAGATATATCTGGTTATAAATAAAATACAATATTTCTTTTCCATTATGGTCTAGTATAAGCTATTGAATATAGTTCAATATCCTCAATAAATATTTAGGACCTTGTTTATTTATTTTTATGCATAGTAGTTTTAAGGAAAAAGTTCTGGAGGAAAATTTGAGATACTAATAGAATGATGCTTGTTTAGAAAATAAAACGTCATTTATCCAACAGTATGCATGTAGTATTATTCCATTTTTGACGTTACATATGTATGTCAATATGTATATGAATATACATATATATAAGAGGGAAGGCAAAAACACGTACTGTATATACAGTTATAGGTGGAAAATGTGTCCATTTGAAACAGTACAAAAATATCACGTTTTTTCTAAGTAATATTCAGAAAGTTTTTAAGCAATTTAAAAGTTGTTGAAGAGCTTCATGTTATAGACATTGGGAGATTGTATTCATATATTCCATACCTACTACTCTCTGTAGTCAGAATCTTCATCAGTGTGGTACATTTGTTATAAATAAGAGTAAATCAAACAAATGTTGACTTATTACTGTTAACACAAGTCAATCTTTGATTCATATTTTCCAAGATTCTGCCTAAATCTTTTTTTTATTGTTTTTACAGGAACCAATCTCTGTGTACCATATCATATTTAATCCCCTTAAGCTATTACTAGACTTTTCTTATTATGATGACTTTGACAGGTTTAATACTGGTCAGATATTTTTATAGAATGACTATTAATTTGAGTCTGTCTGATTTTGTTTTCCATGATTAGACTGAGGTTAAGAAAGATTTTTGAAAGTAAGACCACAGAGGTAAAGTACAATTCTCATTACATCATATCCTGGGTACATGCTATCAGCATGACTCATCACTTTTAATGATTTTGATTACTTGGCTGAGGTAGGGTTTGTCAGATTTCTGTGTAATATTGTAAAATTATCTCCCCCTGCCCCGCCCCACACACACATTCTATACTGTGTTCTTTCTAGAGGAAAGTCATTGCGTGAAGATCAAACTGCTTAAGTGCAAGTTTTCTCTCTCTCTTCTAGGAGAGATTATCTTCATAAATCATTTAGAGTTCTTCTGAATGAGAGTCTTGTCCAGTCTCTCATTTATTTATTCGTGTATTGTTCTTATCAATTTAGATTCCTGGGTGTTTATTTTATCATTTAGATTATAATCAAATGCTACTTCATTATTATTTTTTGCTCAATTTTTTTAGCTTTCATTTCAATCTAGTTGTTTCTTTGACACACCCGCTTTGAAACTGAGCAGAATCTTGCAGGTCCCTCCGAAGTACAAAGGCCCCTCTGTATTCCCTGTCTTCTATTTATAGAAAAAAAAAAAAAAAAAAAACAAGCTCAAACAGTTAATTAACAGGACAGCCAAGTCAAAGAATCTTGTTTTTCTGAAAATACAAAGATAACAATGTCTGATGCATGTCCCTGAGTGGTTTTACAGATACTGTAACAGCCACCAGAGGAGAAAAGAAACTAATTTCATGATGACCAGACTGCAGCCATGAAATAAGCTGGAGTATTAATGTATAATACCCTGAATCTATGGCAAGTACGATTCCCAGAACTGACTTAAAGAGTATGAAATTAATATTGCTACTGCTGCTAAGTCGCTTCAGTCGTGTCCGACTCTGTGCGACCCCAGAGACAGCAGCCCACCAGGCTGCCCCATCCCTGTGATTCTCCAGGCAAGAACACTGGAGTGGGTTGCCATTTCCTTCTCCAATGCATGAAAGTGAAAAGTGAAAGTGAAGTCACTCAGTCGTGTCCGACTCTTAGCGACCCCATGGACTGCAGCCTACCAGGCTCCTCCGTCCATGCGATTTTCCAGGCAAGAGTACTGGAGTGGGGTGCCATTGCCTTCTCCAGAAATTAATATTAATGCTCATACTATTCTGTACCTGTATGGTTATCAAAATAGCGGTGACTTGTTCTGCCTATATATGTAAATAAACAACTAAAATTATCAGCAAAGAGATGCTACAGACCTATTTCAGCATCTTTCACTCTAACACCTCAACACCCCTTCTCAGCATAAAGCTGGGGACAGACCTTCACCCCTAATGCCATAGAAATGTCTGAAAGTGGAGATTTGTATGCAGCTCTTTGCAGGAAGCAGTTCTTTGCTGAAAGCAGCTTTTTTTCAGCAAGCAACTTTTGCAGGAGACCCTTTGTTTTGTCACTTTAGCAGCTATGTTTTAATTTAACCTTTATACCAGGTTTCCCCATGCTTCACTAACTTCCAGCCCAAGCACACCATTCAAATGCTTTGATCACACAATGCTTTGCCTAACCAGTTGATTTTTTTCTTAGATTAAATAAGTAGAAATCAAGGTGAGATAATTAATGGATGGCTAAATTGTTTCTACAGCTTGAGAAAACTGTGAATAAGATAGCATCAAAAGGAAGATCACAAGGAGTCAGTGAACTACATATAGTGAAAAACCATGAAGACTCTGATCCATTCCCCAGATGGTTAACTGAGACTGGCTTCCACTTTTTCCTTTCAAATGTTTTCATGGCTGAGCAGAATTCTTGGAGATCTTTCTGGGACATGAATCTGCCTTCACCCCAGGTTTCTGGCACCTTAGAAAAGCAGTCTTTTCTTTTCAACACTTGTCTCTCAAGAATTGACTGGAGCAGTGAGCAGCTGAATCTGAGTTCAATAGCACCTTTATTGTTGTTGATGGTGGTGGTGGTGGCATGGGTGAGTCTTTTGTTAGTTTCTATACTTTGTATTACAATTCTGTTTTGTTGGCAAGATAAGACATTACAGGCTCATTTTTCATATTTCCTATACAAATCTTTAAATCAGTTATTTCTCCAAGGTATCCTAGTTCCCTTTTTAATAAAATGGTATTAGAAACTAAGAATTGGGCAAATAAAACGCTCATTTCTTGGGGGAAACATTTTGCAATTTATTTACCCAACATAACACATACTTTTTAAAAAAATTTCACTGTTGAACCCATTCTCCCAATTGTTCCAAAATTCAATTTATAGTTAGACTTATTTTTCTTCTACCTTACAATGTCTAGGCGGTACATACATGGTAAGTTCAGAGTTGGGCTTTTTGGTGGCTTGATGGTAGAGAATCAGCTGCCACTGCAGGAGATGCAAATTTGATCCCTGGGTAGAGAAGATTCCCTGGAGAAGGAAATGACAACCCCCTCCAATATTCTTGTCTGGGAAATCTCATCAACAAAGGAGTCTGGTGGGCTATAGTCCATGGGGTCACAAAAAGAGTAAGACATGATTAAACAATATTCATATTGATCATATTGAAATGTTTGTCCACTTATGTACATGGATTTGACTTTTTCCCTCCCCAGTCCCAAGTTGTTTTGAGTATATATATATACTAAGTTTGGGTGGATTCTATTCCAGCTGAGCCACGTGGGAAGCCACAAGTTTGCAACACCAAGGTGGCAGAGTAGAAGGACGTGCTCTCATCTCCTCCTCTGAGAACTCCAAAATTATAACTCACTGCCGAACAACCATCAACAAGAGAATGTTGGATCCAACCAAAAAAAGATACCCCACATGCAAGGGCAAAGGACAAGCCCCAGCAAGATGATAGGAAGGGCAAAATCACATTTAGAATCACACCCCATACTCACCAGAGATGATTGGAGAGCTCAAACAAAATGTACATGCACCAGGAAACCCCACATAGCCTGAGTCAGACCTGCTTATGAGTGTTTGAGTGTATCCTGTTGAAGTACAGGTCAGCAGTGGCCTGACACAGGGGCAGGGGCTTTGGGTCCAGCAGACCTGGATATGGCATAAGCCCTCTTGGAGGAGGTCATCATTAACCGCACCATAGAGCCACCAGAACAGACTCTTGGAGGGCACAAACAAAACCTGTGTGCACCAGGATCCAGGAGAAAGGGACCCCATAAGGGACTGACCTAGACTTGCCCATGAGTGTTCAGGAATCTCTGGTGGAGTCCTGGGACTGTGGTGGCCTGCTGCAGCGTCGAGGGCACTGAGAAATGCAGTGCATGCAGGGGACCTTTTGAAGAAGGTGGCCATTATCTTTGTTACCTCCACCATAGTTTGGCCCCTATAATGAAAAGGACATCTTTTTTGGGTGTTAGTTCTAAAAGATCTTGTAGGTCTTCATAGAACCGTTCAACTTCAGCTTCTTCAGCATTACTCTTTGGGGCATAGCCTTGGATTACTGTGATATTGAATGGTTTGCCTGGGAAACGAACTGAGATCATTCTGTCATTTTTGAAATTGCATCCAAGTACTGCATTTCGGACTCTTTTGTTGACCATGATGGCTACTCCATTTCTTCTAAGGGATTCCTGCCTACAGTAGGAGATGTAATAGTCTTCTGAGTTAAATTCACCCATTCCAGTCCATGTTGACGTTCACTCTTGCCATCTCCTGTTTGACCACTTCCAATTTGCCTTGATTCATGGACCTAACATTCCAGGTTCCTATGCAATATTGCTCTTTATAGCATCAGACCTTGCTTCTATCACCAGTCACATCCACAACTGGGTATTGTTTTTGCTTTGGCTCCATCCCTTCATTCTTTCTGGAGTTATTTCTCCGCTGAACTCCCAGTAGCATATCGGGCACCTACCGACCTGGGGAGTTCCTCTTTCAGTATCCTGTCAGTTAGCTTTTCATGCTGTTCATGGGGTTCTCAAGGCAAGAATACTGAAGTGGTTTGCCATTCCCTTTTCCAGTGGACCACATTCTGTCAGATCTCTCCACCATGACCTGCCTGTCTTGTGTGGCCCCACATGGCATGGCTGTTTCATTGAGTTAGACAAGGCTGTGTTCCATGTGATCACATTGACTAGTTTTCTGTGATTATGGTTTCAGTGTGTCTGCCTTCTGATGCCCTCTCGCAACACCTACCATCTTACTTGGGTTTCTCTTACCTTGAAGGTGGGGTACCTCTTCACGGCTACTCCAGCAAAGTGCAGCTGCTGCTCCTTACCTTGGACGAGGAGTATCTCCTCACAGCCGCCCCTCCTGACCTTGAGCATGGAGTAGCTCCTCTTGGCCCTCTTGCACCCGTGCAGCCGCTCCTGATCTCGGGGGTGGGGTAGCTCCTCTTGGCCGCTGCCCCTGAACTCGGACATAGGGGACTGGAATGCAAAAGTAGAAAGTCAAGAAACACCTGGGGTAACAGGGAAATTTGGCCTTGGAATACGGAATGAAGCAGGGCAAAGGCTAATAGAGTTTTGCCAAGAGAACCCACTGGTCATAGCAAACACCCTCTTCCAACAACACAAGAGAAGACTCTACACATGGACATCACCAGATGGTCAACACCAAAATAAGATTGATTATATTCTTTGCAGCCAAAGATGGAGAAGCTCTATACAGTCAACAAAAACAAGACCAGGAGCTGACTCTGGCACAGATCCTGAACTCCCTTTTCAGGAGTTAAATTCAGACTTAAATTGAAGAAAGTAGGGGAAACCACTAGAACATTCAGGTATGACCTAAATCAAATCCCTTATGATTATAGAGTGGAAGTGAGAAATAGATTAAGGGGCTAGATCTGATAGATAGAGTGCCAATGAACTATGGAAGGAGGTCCATTACACTGTACAGGAGACAGGGATCAAGACCATCCCCATGGAAAAGAAATGCAAAAAATCCAAATGACTGTGTGGGGAGGCCTTACAAATAGCTGTGAAAAGAAGAGAAGTGAAAAGAAAAGGAGAAAAGGAAAGATATAAACATCTGAATGCAGAGTTCCAAAGAATAGCAAGGAGAAATAAGAAAGCCTTCCGCAGCGATCAATGCAAAGAAATAGAGGGAAACAACAGAATGGGAAAGACTAGAGATCTCTTCAAGAAAATTAGAGATACCAAGGGAACATTTCATGCAAAGACGGGCTCAATAAAGGACAGAAATTGTATAGGCCTAACAGAAGCAGACGATATTAAGAGATGGCAGGAATACACAGAAGAACTATACAAAAAAGATCTTCATGATCCAGATAATCACGATGGTGTGATCACTCACCTAGAGCCAGACATCCTGGAATGTGAAGTCAAGTGGGCCTTAGAGAGCATCACTACGAACAAAGCTAGTGGAGGTGATGGAATTCCAGTTGAGCTATTTCAAATCCTGAAAGATGATGCTGTGAATGTGCTGCACTCAATGTGCCAGCAAATTTGGAAAACTCAGCAGTGGCTACAGGACTGGAAAAGATCAGTTTTCATTCCAATCCCGAAGAAGGGCAATGCCAAAGGATGCTAAAACTACCACACAATTGCACTCATCTCACAGGCTAGTAAAGTAATGCTCAAAATTCTCCAAGCCAGGCTTCAGCAATACTTGAACCATGAACTTCCAGATGTTAGATGGTTTTAGAAAAGGCAGAGGAACCAGAGATCAAATTTCCAACATCCGCTGGATCATGGAAAAAGCAAGAGAGTTCCAGAAAAACATCTATTTGTGCTTCCTTGACTATGCCAAAGCCTTTGACTGTGTGGATCACAATAAACTGTGGAAAATTCTGAAATATATGGAAATACCAGACCACCTGACCTGCCTCTTGAGAAACCTGTATGCAGGTCAGGAAGCAACAGTTAGAACTGGACATGGAACAACAGACTGTTTCCAAATAGGAAAAGGAGTACGTCAAGGCTGTATATTGTCACCCTGTTAATTTAACTTATATGCAGAGTATATCATGAGAAATGCTGGGCTGGAAGAAACACAAGCTGGAATCAAGATTGCCATAAGAAATATGAATAACCTCAGATATGCAGATGACACCACCCTTATGGTAGAAAGTGAAGAGGAA
The DNA here is from genome assembly GCF_027580195.1 of Bos mutus. NCBI lineage: Eukaryota > Metazoa > Chordata > Mammalia > Artiodactyla > Bovidae > Bos > Bos mutus. The sequence goes on along the minus strand of NC_091627.1, from coordinate 49,287,540 downwards.
CTAAAAAGCCTCTTGATGAAGTTGAAAGAAGAGAGTGCAAACATTGGCTTAAAGCTCAACATTCAGAAAACTAAGATCATGGCATCTGGTCCCATGTCCTCATGGCAAATAAATGGGGAAACAATGGAAACTGTGAGAGACTTCATTATTTTGTGCTTCAAAAGCAATGCAAATAGTGACTTTAGTTATGAAATTAAAAGATGCTTTCTCCTTGGATGATAAGTTATAACTAACCTAGACAGGATATTAAAAAAGAGATACATTGCCAATAAAAGTCCATCTAGTCAAAGCTATGGTTTTTCCAGTAGTCATGTATGGATGTGAGAACTGAAGTATAAAGAAAGCTGAGCACTAAAGGATTGATGTATTTGAGCTGTGGTGTTGGGGAAGACTTTTGAGAGTCCCTTGGACTGCAGGGAGTTCCCACCAGTCTATCCTAAAGGAAATGAGTCCTGAATATTCATTGGAAGGACTGATGCTGAAGCTGAAACTCCAATACTTTGGCCACCTGATGCAAAGAATGACTCACTAGAAAAGACCCTGATGCTGGGAAAGATTGAAGGTGGGAGGAGAAGGGGACGACAGAAGATGAGATGGTTGAATGGCATCACCGACTCGATGGACATGATTTGAGCAAGGTCCAGGAGTTAGTGTTGGGCAGGGAGTCCTAGCATGCTGCAGTCCACAGGGTTGCAAAGAGTTGGACACGACCTAATGACTAAACCAAACTGGTACTGAGTGCCCTATTAGAAACCAAAGCCCTGGGGGAAATAATTCCTCACTTGAATATTTCCACAATGCAGTGTAAATTTGTGCTCAAAACCAGCGTGAATGAAGGAGATAGGTTTTCCATCCCTCACAACATAATGGCCACTATCCTTTATTACTTTTATCTCTGATTTTAATTCCTAGACCACTGTACTGGTTCCTCTCCTTTAACTGTCCCTCTTATCATTTCATCTGTACATTTGCCCCTTTTTTGGTTTAAGAACAATGCACTCTTTTTAATATTCCCTCCACACCAGCACAACATAAAATTTTTTATAAGAAGAGTCTAGAGATATTTTAGTTTGCTCTATTAGAACCATAAGTCTCCAATCCAATAATTTACAGATTCTTATTTTGAGTAATTCTGTAAATTGATGTTTCTGCTGGTGACAGAGAAAAAGAAAAAATCTACCTGATGTAATAAAATACAGAAAAGTAAGGTAATTGTGAATCTCTTTTGGCTAAAAATTTCTAGAAATAGAAGAATATGAACCTTTTTCTTTTCTGCTCCGTATAAACTCTCCAAGATATTCAATTATGTTTATATACTTGATTTGGATGTCTTTTGATTATATTCAGATATAGATAAAAGGTAGTAAAATATGCATCTGACAGACTAAAATTCCATTTATAATTAAAGATGAGATCACCAAATTAATTTTCAAATTTGGATTTTTTTTTAAATGAAAAGGGAACAATGTTGTTCAGTCACTAAGACGTGTCTAACTCTTTGCAGCCCCATGAAGTGCAGCACTCCAGACTTCCCTGTCCTTCACTATCTCCCGGGCCTTGTTCAAGTTCATGTCCATTGAGTCAGTGATGCCATCCTGCCATCTCATCCTCTGTTATACTTTCCTCCTCCTGCCCTCAATCTATCCCAGCATCAGGGTTTTTTCCAATGAGTCAGCTTTTCACATCAATTGGTCAAAGTATTGGAGCTTCAGCTTCAGCATTAATACCTCTAGTGAATATTCAAGAGTTGATTTCTTTTAGGATTCACTGGTTGGATCTCCTTGCAGTTCAAGGGACTCTCAAGAGTCTTCTCCAGGACCACAATTCAAAAGCGTGTATTCTTCAATGCTTAGCCTTGTTTATGATTGAACTCTCACATCTGTACATGACTAATGGAAAAACAATAGCTTTGATTAGATGGACCTTTATCAACAAAGTGAAGTCTCTGATTTTTAATATTTTGTCTAGATTTGTCATTGCTTTTCTTCTAAGGAGAAAGCCTCTTTTAATTTCATGGCTGCAGTTTCAGTCTGCAGTGATTTGGGAACCCAATAAAATAAAATTTGTCATGTTTCCAGTGGCAATTTGATTTCTGGTTTCTGGGTCTTTTTTGAATCTAGCTCATACATTTGGAAATTCTCAGTTCTAGCTTGAAAGCATTTGAGCATTACTTTGCTACCATATGAAATGAGTGCAGTTGTGTGGTAGTTTGAACATTCTTTGACTTTATCCTTCTTTGGATTGGAATGAAAACTGACCTTTTCTGGTTCTGTGGCAACTGCTAAGATTTCCAAATTCACTGGCATATTGAGTGCAGCACTTTAAAAACATCATCTTTTAGGATTTGAAATAGCTCAGCTGGAATTCCATCACCTCCACTAGTTTTGCTCATAGTAATACTTCTTAAGGCTCACTAGACTTCACACTCCAAGATACTTGGATCTAGGTGAGTGACTACAACACAATGGTTATCCAGACCATTAAGACCTTTTTTGTATAGTTTTTCTGGGTATATTTGCCACCTTTTATTAATCTCTTCTTCTGTTAGGTCCTTGCTGTTTCTGCCCTTTATTGTGCCCATCTTTGCATGAAATATTCCCTTAGTATCTCTAATTTTCTTGGAAAGATCTCTAGTCTTTCTCATTGTATTGTTTTCCTTTATTTCTTTGCATTGATTCCTGAGGAAGGGTTTCTTATCTCTCCTTGCTATTCTCCAAAACTCTTCCTTCAGATGGGTATAACTTTCCTTTTTTCCTTTGCCTTTCACTTCTCTTTTTTTCTCAGTAATTTATAAGGCCTCCTCAGACAACCATTTTGCTGTTTTTCATTTCTTTTTCTTTGGGATAATTTTGATCACCACCTCTTATACAATATTATGAATCTCTGTCCATATTTCTTCAAGCCTTCTGTCTATTAGATCTAATCCTTTGAATCTATTTGTCACCTCTACTGTAAAATCATAAGGGATTTGATTTAGGTCTTACTTGAATGGTCTAGTTGTTTTCCCTACTTCATTCAATTTAAGTCTGAATTTTGCAATAGTCTGCTCATGATCTGAGCCACAGTCAGCTCCAGGTCTTGTTTTTGCTGACTATGTAGAGCTTCTCCAAATTTGGCTGCAAAGAATATAATCAATCTGATTTCAGTGTTGACCATCTGGTGATGTCCATGTGCTGAGTGGTCTCTTATTTTGAAAAAAAAGTTTGCTTGTTATGACACAGTGTGTTCAGGATCGGGGGGACACGTGTATACCTGTGTGGCAGATTATGTTGTTACTGTTGTTCAGTCACTCAGTCCTGTCTGACTCTTTGCGACCCCACGGACTGCAGCATGCCAGGCATCCCTGTCCATCACCAACCCCCTGAACTTGCTCAAACTCATGTCCATGGAGTCAGTGATGCCATCCAACCATCTCATCCTCTGTCGACCCCTTCTCCTCCTGCCTTCAATCTTTCCCAGCATCAGGGTCTTTACTAATGAGTCAGCTCTTCACATCAGGTGGCCAAAGTATTGGAGATTCAGCTTCAGTATCAGTCCTTCCAATTAGTATTCAGGATTGATTTCCTTTAGGAATCATCTCCTTGCAGTTGATGTATCTCAAAACCATTGCAATATTGTAAAGTAATTATTCTCCAATTAAAATAAATAAATTGATTAAAAAATAAAAGAAGATCATAGGGAGTCAGACTGGCCTGAATAAAGTGAATTCTATTGAGTTACCATATTGTGAGAGACTTTTTAAATTAAAATAATTTTATTCAAGGTAATTCAATATTTTTAAAGAAATTCTATATTTATGATATGTTACTTGGGAATTTCTAAGTATAAAAGGAATAAATTTCAATTGTTCTAAAGGCAATTAAAATAAGTTGCTTATAACATAACATTTTAAATGTATTTCAAATTATCTGCACAGAGAATTTGCCCTCTTTCAGATGATTTTATAATATCAGAGCCAAACATGACACATTCAGTTGAAAGGTTGAGTTTTTAATTAACTATAGCTAGTTATACTAGTAAGCATTTTTCTCAATTTATCATTGGTGTCTTGGGAACTTTTTGTATCTTTAGATGACTTATAATTGAGGCTTTGTATTCCATGGGGGCAATTATGTTTCTTTATAACAAGGTTCCTTTTTAAATTTTTAACAAAATTACTATCAAAGACACTAATGGGATATTATCTTCTCTTTTTAAACTAGTTATGGGACTTCAGTAGCTTATACTCCTTTGACATTATTTTTTTTTTTTTTTTTTCCCTGACAGGGAAAATAGTCAACCAATTATTTGCAGAGACATTTCTCTCTCTCCTTTTAAAAGTTTCCTATTTAGAATGTCCTCTAAATTTAGATAAAGGACAATCTTCTTTAAGTTTGAATTGGCTCTCAAAATTGATTTATTTCCCTGCTCCCCTGCTTTTATTATTGCTCCCATTCCCTGAGCTCAAAAATTCTTTATAAATATTTTCATTTTAATTGCCTTAAAAAATCAAGTGTACAGGGTGGTGCTTCTGGGACAAGACACTTGACTTCCTTGGATACCTAAATTTCACTTTGAAATAGCTCAATCAATATAAAATGGAGTCTATATCATCCCTGGAAACTAGAAAAAGTCCTTTCACCTGTCTGAAATTTAAAGAAATATTTTCAAAAGAAAATATGAAGGATGAATTGAGAAAAATGGAGCACCAAAGGAAAGTCCAGTGTGTTAATAAGGAAAAGCACCCTATCTTCTCTCATAGCCCCATTATTCATCTGCATTCTATCAGAGCAAAAACCAGAGATAAGGACAGACTGTAGTGTGCTCAGTGGGGAGAAGAAGATCTTACCACTGACAGAACCCACAATCTGCTCTACTGACATAGCAAGTGACCATCCTAACAATTGCCTTACAGCTTGTTACCACCCACTTTACAAGAGCCCTGCATTTACCCTACATTACATCACCTCTGTCTGAAAAACAGGACTTCCTTCTTCTTCTTCAAAACTAATACTTACTATAGATCAAATCGTCTGTCACATGGTCTCAGAGCTATTCTGTCTTCCCTTTGCAATATAGGGTTTTCCTCGTAGCTCAGTTGGTAAAGAATCTGCCTGCAGTGCAGGAGACCTGGGTTCGATTCCTGGGTTCGATTTCTGGGTCAGGAAGATCCCCTGGAGAAGGAAATGGCAATCCACTCCAGTATTCTTGACTGGAAAATCCCATGGACAGAGGAGCCTGGTAGGCTACAGTCCATGGGGTCCCAAGAGTCAGACACGACTGAGCAACTAAACCACCACCACTTTGCAATATTGCTGAGATTTATTGTTTGTTTGCATAATACTGTGGTTAATGTCAGTCTCACATTAGAATGAAACCATGAAAGTAGGGTTCTCAGGTACTTTTGCTTATCATTTTATAGCTAATACAAGTTGAGTATATAATTGATGATCAATAAATACATGTTGAAGGAACAATTTATTAGTGGCACTGAGATAACAAAGGTTGAATGTACCATAATAAACAATCTGAAACTGAGTATTAGAAACCACTGCCCTAAAGTCCTTTAGTAATTCCTTGCCACAGGTAATGCTTTTTTTGTCTGTCATTCTAAGACTGCAGATTATCCCAAGATTGTTCATTTTCTTTTTCCAGTGCTACCTCAGGTTTTAGTCTATCAAATCCTATTCTTGTAGAGTAAATAACTGTTATTTGTAGAGTAAATAATTGGGATTTTTTTCTTTATTTTTTGCTTTTCCATATTCTTAATATGACTTAGCTATTAGATGAAGAATTCTTCCCATTTACATCCAAGGCTTCAGAAAGCTATTTCCTAAATTTAGATCCACATTCATCTGATATAAGTAAAGCTGGCAAAATGTGAAGTCAGAGCAATAAATATTTTTCTGATATATATTTAAATTTTATATAAAAACATGTATGTATGAAATTAAGAGTAGTTACCATAGAATGGTGACTATTTTATTATTATAGACATCTATAGTTCCTAAAATTCTTACAGTGTAATACATATGTGATAACTAAAAAGTTACATCAAAAAATGCTTTCAGGAAACTAAATTTTGATAATGATCTTTTTTCCTTCTTAATCCTTTTTTTAAATAAAGCAATACAAGTATATCTATTTTGATGCAGACTTTTAAATATGACCTTACATTATATCAATTTTGTAATGGTAATAACTTGACTTATCCTGAAAATTAATTCACACTATTATATTAAAATGCTTAAAACACAGCAGGCTTTATATTTTATCTATTTTCTCCCATCCAGCTTTAATTTACTATCTCTCCACTGAATATATGTTTAGAAAAAAATAAGACACTGATATTCCTATGCCACTTTAACTTTCTACTGAGGAAATCAAACACTGAAGTAGGCAAGACAATTTTTCATCCTAAGATAAATTTCTTCTCCACTGATGAAGCCATTCCATTTAAATAAGGTCATGCTAACTGGAACCTCCATACATATCTTTGCCCTCTACTGAGCTCCACTGATTACAAACAGGGAAAGGAGTATATCAAGGCTGTATACTGTCACCTTGTTTATGTAACTTCTATGCAGAGTACATCATGTGAAATGCAGGCTGGATGAAGCACAAGCTGGAATCAAGATTGCTGGGAGAAATATCAATGACCTCAGATATGCAGATGACACCAGCCTTATGGCAGAAAGCAAAGATGAACGAAAGAGCCTTTTGATGAAAGTGAAAGAGGAGAGTTAAAACGTTGACTTAAAACTCAGCATTCAGAAAACTAAGATCATGGCATCCAGTCCCATCAGTTCATGGCAAATAAATGGGGAAACAAAGGAAACAGTGAAAGACTTTATTTTGGGGGGCTCCCAAAATCATTGCAGATGGTGACTGCAGTCATGAAATCAAAAGACAATTGCTCATTGGAAGAAAAGCTATTACAACCTAGACTGCGTATTAAAAAGCAGAGACATTACTTTGCCAACAAAGGTCCATCTAGTCAAAGCTATGGTTTTTCCAGTAGTCATGTATGGATGTGAGAGTTGGAACATAAAGAAAGCTGAGCAGCGAAGAATTGATGCTTTGAACTGTGGTGTTGGAGAAGACTCTTGAGAGTCGCTTGGATGGCAAGGAGATCAAACCAATTAATCCTAAAGGAAATCAATCTTGAATATTCATTGGAAGAACTAATGCTGAAACTGAAATCCAGTACTTTGGCCACCTGATGTGAAGAACTGACTCATTTGCAAAGATCCTGATGCTGGGAAAAATTGAAGGCAGGAGAAGGGGAGAATAGAGAGTGAAATGGTTGGATGGCAAGGCCAACTCGATGGACATGAGTTTGAGCATGCTCCAGGAGTTGGCGATGGATAGGGAAGCCTGGCGTGCTGCAGTTCATGGGGTCACAGAGTCTGACACGACTTAGCAACTGAACTGAACTAAACTGAGCTCCACTTCTGTGCTGTTACTTATCTACAGAAGGGAGGTATTTTCCAGTATAGATGCTGTGTAAAGCAATTGGCTCTCCACTCTTTGCTGTGTTATTCACTGAATCTGCACTGGACCTTTCTTATAGCCTTGGCATTAACTAGACTTTTCTAATTCTCTGACTGACTTTCCCTGAAGGCTGAGAGTTGGAGAAAGGGGGGTTGCCTTTCTGCTTCAAAGATAGATTGCAGTGAATAAAAGTACCATGAGGTGAAAGCCAATGTTCTAAACTAGGTGTTATAAACAAGTAATTAATTTCCAACCTAATAAATTGAAATCCATATAGTTCAAAGCAAAAATAAAAGCAAAGAAAACTAAAGAAAATAGAAACCAGAAACCAAAATAAAAAGCAGGCCTTAAAGTCTGTCTTCAATTTTAATGACCATTAGAGAAACAGGAGACAGGGTCTGCAAGGTAAGTTTAGGTTTCAAATTTGTATTACCCATATGCTCGAAAAAAACCCAGATTGTGACATTTAGTTTAGAACACCTTTGAGTAGTAATTCTCCATGTTGCATACATATATAATAAAACTGTAAACAATGAAAGTTTGGGAGTGATAAAAATAAAAAAAATAATTTCAGGAGTATCTACTTTTGGGTTTAAGAAAGAGGAATGCAATTGATAACATATTGGTAATATTTTATTGTTTACATAGAATAAGCATATTGAGGTTTTTAGATTTAGAACATTTTTTTGAATCATCTGTTAGTATATATATTAATAATTTAAATTTTAAGCAAAAATTTGTCCAGTTAAACAATTTATTTGTGAGGTGTCATTCTAGGTGCATCAAAAACATTAAGAAAAAGTTAATACTTTCCATAAAATTTTAAAATAATAGTTTTATTTTAATTAAAAGATAAATGAAAATTAGAAGAATCTGTGTCCCATAAGAAAATAGAATTCTCCAGGCAAGAATACCGGAGTGGGTAGACTTTCCCTTCTCCAGGGGATCTTCCCAACCCAGGAACTGAACCTAGGTCTCCCACATTGCAGGCAGATTCTTTACCAGCTGTGCCACAAGGAAAGCCCAAGACTACTGGAGTGGGTAGCCTATCCCTTCTCCAAGGGATCTTCCTGACCCAGGGATTGAACATGGGGTCTCTTCATTGTAGGTGGATTCTTTATCAACTGAGCTATGAGGAAAGCCAGAAAACAGCTAATACTCATTACTTTATTTAAAAATTTATTTGTATTTAAATTTTGTTTATTTTTTGAACTTTTAATAGACTTATGTGGTACAAAGATCAAAAAGTACAAAGAAGAGTTACCTTAAAAGACTATGAAAAGCATCACTGATTTATGAAACTGCCAGTAATGAATGGAGAGAAGAAATGAATAAACAATTTGCAAAAGAATGGGTAATGTCTGATATATTCATAAAACTGACATGCAGACTAAGGTTTTAAATGGGTAAACCTTTTGTTTCTCTAGTGAATTTTGAAATCTGTCATCATAATGAATTACAGAAATTATTACAAATGTTTAACATTCAATTTAGTATTCAATTTTCAGCATTGTGAATTCAGGACATGCTGAAGTTCTATTTAAGTTCATTTCAATTCAGTCGCTCAATCATGTCTGACCCTTTGTGACCCCATAAATCACAGCACACCAGGCTGCCCTGTCCATCACCAACTCCCAGAGTTCACTCAAACTCATGTCCATCGAGCTGGTGATGCCATCCAGCCATCTCATCCTCTATCATTTCCTTCTCCTCCTGCTCCCAATCCCTCCCAGTATCAGGGTCTCTTCCAATGAGCCAAATCTTCGCATGAGGTGGCCAAAATATTGGAGTTTCAGCTTCAGCATCAGTCATTCCAATGAACACCCAGGACTGATCTCCTTTAGGATTGCCTGGGTGGATCTCCTTGCAGTCCAAGGGACTCTCAAGTGTCTTCTCCAACACCACAGTTCAAAAGCATCAATGCTTCAGGGCTGAGCTTTCGTCACAGTCAAACTCTCACATCACACATGACCACTGGAAAAGCCATAACCTTGACTAGACAGACATTTGTTGGCAAAGTAATATCTCTGCTTTTCAATATGCTATCTAGGGTGATCATAACTTTCCTTCCAAGGAGTAAGCGTCTTTTAATTTCATGGCTGCAGTCACCATCTGTAGTGATATTGGAGCCCCAAAAAATAAAGTCTGACACTGTTTCCCCATCTATTTACCATGAAGTGATGGGACCAGATGCCATGATCTTCATTCTCTGAATGTTGAGCTTTCAGCCAACTTTTTCACTCTCCTCTTTCACTTTCATCAAGAGGCTTTTTAGTTCCTTTTCACCTTCTGCCATAAGGGTGGTGTCATCTGCGTGTCTGAGGTTATTGATATTTCTCATGGCAATCTTGATTCCAGCTTGTGCTTCTTCCAGCCCAGCATTTCTCATGATGTACTCTGCATAGAAGTTAAATAAGCAGGGTGACAATATACAGCCTTGACGTACTCCTTTTCCTATTTGGAACCAGTCTGTTGTTCCATGTCCAGTTCTAACTGTTGCTTCCTGACCTGCATACAGGTTTCTCAAGAGGCAGGTCAGGTGGTCTGGTATTCCCATCTCTTTCAGAATTTTCCACAGTTTATTGTGATCCACACAGTCAAAGGCTTTGGCATAGTCAGTAAAGAAGAAATAGATGTTTTTCTGGAACTCTCTTGCTTTTTCCATGATCCAACGGATGTTGGCAATTTGATCTCTGGTTCCTCTAACTTTTCTAGACAGAGTGCCTGATGAACTATGGACAGAGGTTTGTGACATTGTACAGGAGACAGGGATCAAGACCATCCCCATGGAAAAGAAATGCAAAAAGCAAAATGGCTGTCTGAGGAGATCTTACAAATAGCTGTGAAAAGAAGAGTAGCAAAAAGCAAAGGAGAAAAGGAAAGATATAAGCATCTGAATGCGGAGTTCCAAAGAGTAGCAAGGAGAGACAAGAAAGCCTTCCTCAGCGATCAGTGCAAAGAAATAGAGGAAAACCACAGAATGGGAAAGACTAGAGAGCTCTTCAAGAAAATTAGAGATACCAAGGGAACATTTTATGCAAAGATGGACTGTTTATTGAGTCCATACCACAGAAATGGTATGGACCTAACAGAAGCAGAAGACATTAAGAAGTGGTGGCAAAAATACACAGAAGAACTGTACAAAAAAGAGCTTCACGACCCAGATAATCACGATGGTGTGATCACTCACCTAGAGCCAGATATTCTGGAATGTGAAGTCAAGTAGGCCTTAGAAAGCATCACTGTGAACATAAGCTAGTGGAGGTGATGGAATTCCAGTTCAGCTATTTCAAATCCTGAAAGATGATGCTGTGAAAGTGCTGCATTCAATATGCCAGCACATTTGGAAAACTCAGCAGTGGCCACAGGACTGGAAAAGGTCAGTTTTCATTCCAATCCCAAAGAAAGGCAATGCCAAAGAATGCTGAAACTCCCGCACAACTGCACTCATCTTACATGCTAGTAAAGTAATGCTCAAAATTCTCCAAGCCAGGCTTCAGCAGTACGTGAACAGTGAACTACCAGATGCTCAAGCTGGTTTTAGAAGTTCTATTTAGCCAGGAGCAAAAAGAGTCATAGTTATGACCTACCTTGTCCTCTTTGACCTCTGTCATATATTCTCTCCCCAAAGAGTATTCATATCTCACATCATTCTTGGTCTCTCAGTATTTGTTTGCAGGGTCTTCCAAGTCCTTTCCATTTCTACTTTCGTAGAGTTTGAAAAAATATATGAATGTTCTTCTAGTACTGCAGAGGCTACTCTGGCTATTGCTTGTAGTTTCTTTTATCTCTAGAGTCTTGAAAATTAACACCCCTTATCTTTCACTTTGAAGTACACTTCCTCATTCTTCCTTTATTATGTTCTCCTTTGCTATTTGCCTTTGTCACTCTCTAGAAGACTCCTTCCCTGACTGCATGACCAGGGAGCAGCTGGGGAAGAGCACAGTGGGCGGAAGTGTGAATGCTGGGGCCATTTTGCTACAAATGAGCTCCATCTGTGCCTCCATGTCCTTATACATAAAAAGCATATAAATTAACACTCACCTCATAGTGTGGTTTTCAGATGAAATTTGTTTGCCCACAGAAGAGTTGGCTAGTAACAGTAGTAAAAACTGTACTAACAGTATTTTGTATGGGTGTAATTAACTCTTCAGATCCCACTTCTATCTCTTCTCTTGATTACTTAGGGTTTACTAGTTATATGTTGCAATGAATGCCTCTCAAGAAACAAATCTCTGCGTCAGAATGGCCCTTTCACTGATTTAAAATGATTCCTGTTCATATTTCACTCAAAGAAAATATTGTTTTATCATTTTAAATATAAAAACAAATGGACTCTGCTGAAAACAAAACTTAGGGATTGTAAAAATATATCTGTACTTTATTGTTGCTAATTTAAAAAAATGGTATGTTTTTAACTCAAGTGATTTTTTAAAAGATTAGCATGTTGAAGATTTTGCTTAATAAGGATGTCCTAAAGCTTTATAGAGTTTGGGAGAATCAACTATTAACATTTTTCATAACTAGTAATTTGTGGAACATGTTTGGCAGATGTTTCTCCAGCTCACATAATCTTAAGCCTATTTCTTAATTCTGTAAGAATTCAGAAAATATTTATACAAATAATATTGAAGAAATGGAAATGTGTACAACCAGCTCATTAAGGTCAAATGAAACAGCCAGATTTAGAATATAGGAAGTTAGATACATATATATATACACACATGTGCTTTCATTAGTTCTCCATTGTGAATAGCACATATATACTTATATTTTATATTAATACATAAGAACATAATCAAATTTAATTATATTATAGATAGCATTATATTTCCTAAAATGTAACATGTGCAACAACATTATGTTTTGAAACACAAAAAATAATATACTATGCCTTTTTCCTTAAGGCCCCTTAGATGATCAAGATGTTTTATTTCCATTTTCACCTATTTTCTGATTCTTTGTGCTCAAATTACTTTCTCACTGAAAGCAAATTAATTCATAATTTCTCTGAGACAAATCCACATATTCACATAAACAAGTGTGATTTGCATTACAATTAGAATTCTTCCTACAGTTGTTCAATGAAAATGAGAGTTAAAGAATTTGCATGCTTGAGTAATATTTTAATTCACAATTCAAAATATAAATCACGTGTACACCCATGGCAGATTCATGTTGATGTATGGCAAAACCAATATTGTAAAGTAATTAGCCTCCAATTAAAATAAATAAATTTAAATTAAAAAATAATAAAAATAAAATTAATTAAAAAATCAAAATATAAATCAATATAGCAGAATATTAAAAATTCATTTTAAGTATCAACTCAAACTGTCAGGTAATTAAACTACCATTTTATCACATGGTATAATGATAGAGATCTGTGCATTCTGTTTCTCTGATAGTAATAAAATGCCTTGAAAATATGTTTATTAAAAGTAATTACCAGGAGAATAAGAGTTAATTTTTTTCCTATTAAAATTTTATTAAATTCTATTAACTTCATAATTTAAAAACAATTATAAATTTCCTATTTGTGTGATACTGTACAGTTTTAAAAATATTTTATATGTATTAATTGATTTGATCAGTCTGGGGATCATAGTAGCAATATGACCACCATTATTTCTAGGAAGATGAATAAGCAGATAGTTAATCAGATATTATTAGATAAAAAATTAGATAATTAAATACTCAGTTCAGTTCAGTCACTCAGGCGTGTCCGACTCTGCGACCCCATGAATCTCAGCACGCCAGGCCTCCCTGTCCATCACCAACTCGCAGAGTTCATTCAAACTCATATCCATAGAGTCGGTGATGCCATCCAGCCATCTCACCCTCTGTTGTCCCCTTCTCCTCCTGCCCCTAATCCCTCCCAGCATCAGAGTCTTTTCCAATGAATCAACTCTTCGAATGAGGTGGCCAAAGTACTGGAGTTTCAGCTTTATCATCAGTCCTTCCAATGAACACCCAGGACTAATCTTTAGAATGGACTGGTTGGATCTCGTTGCAGTCCAAGGGACTCTCAAGAGTATAACAATTGGAAAAAAAAAGAAGCGAACATGGAACTCAATAATTCTGATATCAAATCATTTGCCATGAGTCTTTTTTAATGTATAATAAAAGATTCATTTGAAAGGCTAAAGTGAAAGTGAAAGAAAGTGAAGTCTCTCAGTCGTGTCTGACTCTGTGACCCAGTGAACTGTAGCCTACAAGGCTCCTCTGTCCATGGGATTCTCCAGGCAAGAATAGTGGAGTGGGTTGCCATTTCCTTCTCCAGGGGATGTTCCTGACCCAGAAATTGAGCCCAGGTCTCCTGCATTGGAGGCAGACACTTTAACCTCTGACCCACCAGGGAAGCCTGACTCTTTGAAAGGCTAAGGGTATTGGTAAATAGAAAAGAAGTAGGCAATCTTGTAGGGCTTCCCAGGTGGAGCTAGTGGTAAAGAATCTGCCTGCCAATGCAGGAGACACTAGAGATTCAAGTTTGATCCCTGGACAGGCAAGAGCCCCTGGAGGAGGGCAGGGCAATCCACTCCAGTATTCCTGCCTGGAGAATCCCATGCATAGAGGAGCCTGGTGAACTACAGTCCACAGGGTTGCAAGCAGCTGGACATGAATGAAGTGACTTAGCAGTGGACAACTTGCACTGAGCCTAACTTTGTTTTTTACTGGGTTAATATGTAGAAGATACTTAAATCATTCTGAACCCATTATCAGTGTGTGTTTTAGATTTTAATTAATAAAAAACAACACAAATTAGTCTTTAAATACATTTTAAAGGTCAAGGGGCATTTATTGGATTTTGGTATTTGGAAGGCCAAGTGAATGCTAATTTGAGATACAACCTGATTTGGACATCGATGACTCACCTACCCTGGGTCTTTCTCTTTGTCTCTTGATTTGTCCTCCCATAGTAAATCAACTTCATTTCCAGAAGTTGAAATTCTACATAATGAATGTAGTCATTACTAACACTTGTGTCTCTTACAATAAAAATTAAAGTACGTTTTATACTATAGGATACTCAAATTCTTCCAATAATCCTTAAAAATCACAAGAAGATTCTGCTTGCCACTGCTATGCCTTGATCATCTTTGGATTAATTATTAGGCCATGAACTCAAATATTCTTATTGGTCAGCTTGAGCCAAATCTTTTCTCCATGTGGTTGCAGTAGCAGGGATTTCTGTATGATTGACAGTGTGACTGAATCAAAATTTGGTTCATTCATTTGATGGGCACAGGAAAGTACATTTTAAAGGACCAAGAAAGGAGTACTGGCAGCTCATGTTCAAAAGATCCTAACTCCCCAATGGCTTTCAGGGAAGGGTTAAAGTATGAGGGAGGAGGTCACAGCATGTGCTATCAACTTCTTTGTAATTATCTGTTTAGTTGATGTTAAGGTAACTGGTGATGTTTCAGGAATTTCAGTGAATTGTGGTGTTGGAGAAGACTCTTGAGAGTCCCTTGGACTTCAGGGAGACCAAAGCAGTCAATCTAAAAGGAAATCAGTCCTGAATATTCATTGGAATGACTGATGCTGAAGCTGAAACTCCAATACTTTGGCCACCTGATGTGGCTGACTCATTGGAAAAGACTCTGATGCTGGGAAAGATTGAAGGCAGGAGGAGAAGGGGACAACAGAGGAAGAGATGGTTGGATGGCATCACTGATTCAATGGACATAAGTTTGAGCAAGCTCTTGGAGTTGGCGATGGACAGGGAAGCCTGGCGTGCTGAAGTCCATGAGGTCACAAAAAATCTGACATGACTGAGCTACTGAAATGAACTGAAAGATAAGAGCAGTTAAAAAGACGTGGACGTGTATTTTAACTTAAAACTTGGGTATGCAAGAAAAAATCACATTCCTGTGTTTTCTATAAATCAACTTAATTTTTATTTCAAGATCCCTAAATTGTAAGATAATCTCAACTGAAGGCAGGATTTCCCCCCATCTCCTACTAGGTGTGGCATACACAGAGTGCCAAGATATTGGAGATGAGTAAAGGGAAGTGGACATTGTAGAAAAGATAACCTCCATTGGTGATTATGGAGAAATGCCTCCCACCCCACCTAGAAGTTACACATTTGTCTTCTAACTATGCATTTTATCCTCCAAATGGGGATATGGGTAACATTTTTATATGCATCAAAAATGTGATTATTTTTATGATAATTCTCCTAGGATACTTAAATTGCAGGTAGCTGTATCTGTACAGTCTACTTTGTGAAATGAAAGGTGGGAAATATATCATTATTTGGAGAACTTTCTCTACTGTTTCTTGTGACATATTTCTGAAAGCTTCATTTCTGTATTACACTTTGAAAGGGCTATCTTAAGAGAGGCTAATTTTCAATGTGCCTGAGGAGTGCACAAACTACACTGTTTCTTATAAGTACTTTAAAAAAAACGTAATAATTATTCAAGTTAAGGCATATATGCAATTTGGGGCTTGAACCTTCATTCCCACATTTCTTTGATTAGTGCCCACAAATTCTGAACGCTAATTTTAGAATTTTGCAACACTGAACCTATAAAGTCGACCTTCAGTAAAAGTCAGTCCCTAATGTGTGGTGAGATGAGGGGTTAAGTCAGCAAATAAAAATGTTAGTTTAATATCAATGTGTTGCAAATTATAATTCTTTTGAGTACTCTCCAATTCAGACTTTGTTTAAAGAAGGTCAAATGAATTGCAAAAAGAACCTGTTTTTAAGAACTAATTAGAATTTACATCTTATATTGTTATACTTGCTACCTAATCTGTGAATAATTGCATGCTTAATAAAGTTTGTGCAGAGGTTATGTTGCACCCAATCTTAGCAGTTGAATTCTTATTTCTGTCAAAGCCACACCTTCTCATAACCTTATCCACTACTTTTGTTTGATATTGAAGTCCCTGATGAACACCTCTGCTTGGAGAAATAAAGTGACATTATTCTCCATCCCATACATAGCATATACCACTTCATTGTGACCATTGAAATAATTTTTCAACTATCAGGGGAATTTTTTGTAGATATTTAATAAAAAAAAAAGTTAGTTTTTTGGCAGAGTTAAGGAATGTGAGATACTTGGGAGAGATTCGTCACATGAGATTTATGGTTTCTAAATGTTTTGTTTTGTTTTGTCCATGGGATTTTCCAGGCAAGAGTACTGGAGTGGGGTGCCATTGTCTTCTCTGCTTCTTTATTGAAACAGTATGTTTGTTACTCAGGACTAGAGATGTTTCTGTAATCTCCTGTTTTTTTTTTTTTTTAATGGAACATCTTCCCAAATATGTGCCTGAAAGTAAAACTGTTAGTCACTCAGTCATGTGCAGCTCTTTGAGACCTCATGAACTGTAGCCTTCCAGGCTCTTCTGTCCATGGAATTCTCCAGACAAGAATACTGGAGTGGATAGCCATCCCTTTCTCCTGACCCAGGGATCGAACATGGGTCTCCTGCATTAAAGGCAGATTCTTTACTATCTGAACTACCAGGGAAGCCCTTATATGTGCCTGTGCTGTGTTTAGTCACTCAATCGTGTCTGGCTCTTTGCGACCCCATGGACTATAGTCTGCCAGGCTCCTCTGTCCATGGGGATTCTCCAGGCAAGAATACTGGAGTGGGTTTCCATGCCCTCCTCCAGGGGATCTTCCCAAACCAGGGGTCAAACCCAAGTCTCCCACATTATAGGCAGATTCTTTACCAACTGAGCAGGGAAGCCAAGTGTAAATTAAATGGGAAATTCAAATATCTCAAGATCATTTCGAAGTCTCTTTCATTTTTCCCTCAGAAACTTCTGAAATTATTAGTTGAATTCTCTTCAATCCAAAGCCACACTTTACACCGTCAATAAACCACTCACCTTATCCTTTTTTTAGCTGCCAACCATGCTTACAATGCACATCAACATAATGTACTGTATGTGATTTAACCACAATATCAGTGACAAAAATTCCATAAATTTGCTGTCATCCTTTATAAATGAAGTCCCTTGCTCCCACAGATAATAGCCCTTTCCTCAAGTAACTCAGTTATTCATTTTTTCAAGGATAAATTGCTATTTTGTATATTTTTAAAATCTCATGCTCTTCCTCTTTTTCTCATTGTCTGTCTCTCCTTATTATTTCCAGTCAGAGGTCCTTATTTGGATCTCTCATCAGTGGGAACTAATGGAACTTCTCTGGCATATTTCTTTCTCAAATCCAAAGCATCTTTCCTTTCATAACTTTCAAAGTTCTAGAATATCAAGGTGATGACTAACAAAGTTGCAAGGCTGATTCCACCGATGCTTTCTTTAGAAAACACAAGAAAACCCTTAACAGTTATTTTGTTGATCCTACTCACAGTGCCAATTGTCTCATCATGTCTCACTGTGCACACTGTTCACTGAATCCATGATAGGCAAGGTGTGAGCTAAGAGGCTGGGAAGAAAACAGGAGGAGCTGTAGGAACTGCAGATGCATTTATTCTCTCCTGGCTGGCACAGCAGCCGTAGCAGCAGACGTAACACAACATAACCACACACAAACCTTCAGGGCTTTTTCAGGTGAAGCTTACATATACTTATAAAACAAAAGTAGCCCATGGCCAAGCGAGTACCTTGTGACGCACATGCAGCATGCTAGAAGTGATCTTAGCTGTTACACAGTCATTATTTACAAAACATGGGGCAAGAATGAGAGGCCTTGGGGTAAAAGAGACTGACCATGCCATCTTGGCTAATTTGCTCTTTCCCTACCCTCCACCCCTTCAGGGTCTCTCACCTCATAATCTATGTGCAGTCTATCTCCGTGATATTTCCTCGGTGAATAATGCTAACACTTTACATCTTGCAACAGCAGTAGCTACAATAGCAATTACATCCCCAATACATAGCAATACTCAGTATCAGGTATCTCCTGGAGCTCATGTTGCAGTCCTTATCCTCATAGGGCTAGAAGAGCCACCCTCTGCATGTGCAGTGCCTTTATTGTGGGAACCATGTTTTAATGCTTTCTCAGAAATGTCTCCTGGAATTTAGTCTTACTCATTCCCTCTTCCTTGCTTGCTCTCCCCTACTCTTAAGTTAGATGTTCTATCTGATATGTCAGCATTAGCTAGATGCTGTTCTGCATGCAGAACAAACTCCCTTATCTTCAAAGGCCATTCTTTACCACTCACATGCAATTACCTCCAGACTTCCAGGAGGAAGCTTCTTTAATCCATGAGTTCTGGTCTCTGTCTTGCTTTACTGCACTTAAAGATTACAAGATAATTTACCAATAAAATATGCCCTCAGCATTTTCTCGGGGAGCTGCTTCTCCTCGAGCTCTTCCTGCACTGTCTCTCATAATCTTGTGTGTTTATGAGAATTATTCAGTGTGAAATCACCACACTTTATCTTCCACGGCTAAGTCCAGTCCACTGTTTGTCCTTGTGAAATTGCAGGAAAGCCTCCACAGGGACAACTCTACTCCTGCAGGGTTTTTTATTAAGGACCCACAAAAGCCCCTGTAGGCACCGGGTTCACCCTTCAAGGAGGGGACTTTCGCAGCATTCACAGCTCACCCATGTGATCACAAATGCTTTCACACTGTTCTAAATTTAGAAGAAAAACAAAGGTTAGTAGCCCATCATAGGACTACAGATATACAGCAACTGTTCTACTAAATTTACATCACAGGACACAGCCTTTACAGTACACTGTTCTACATCTAGGACACAGCTTCTGGCTTGCTGTAAACAAGGTTACATTCATTACCAGTGTCAACTAGGGCCATTCTTTTATACATTAGCTGGTGACAAGAGAATTGCAAGTTCTATATGGGGTCTCCCATCCCTGCTTGGGCTCTTCAGGAGGGCACCTTGGGCTGAGCCCTATTCAAAGTGGAAAAGGGCATCATCGAAAGAAACATCCATGGGTGCCATGTAATCTTTTAACTGAACCACCCATTTCTCTTGCTGTGGGTGCTTCCCAAACTTGGTAAACTGCTCTGGTCTCAGTTGCCTCCGCAGCTCTAGGAGCAGACCACTGGGCTATCGATTTTAAATCTGTCAAGTCCTGCTGCCAGCAAACCAGCCCATATTTGCATTCTTGTCACCCAGATGGGGCCTTTACAAGCTTAGTTTCTCTTTGGCATCTTCACATTTCTAGTCCACTTTGCCTGCCACTGACCCTCAATTCTCCCAAGCTAGCCATCATTGAGTTCGCCTCATAGATGGGGCACCTGACATAAGGTGCAAGAATAACAGTAAGGGATCCAAAACAGGTAAATGGGACATTGCTCAAAATGGTGTTTAAAATATTGCCAGTAACACTCGTCATCTGGGCCTTGGGTATTTGGGTTAAAGATTGACTGCTTCATGCCCAGTTCTCTCACCACTTGGGTCAACTCAACATAGATATGCCATTTACTCACAGTATCTGGGAGCTCTCCTGCATTTGACCACATGGTATGGATGGCAGAGTTAATCCATTCCATGAGGGCATGTGTTTGGTTAGGCACACCTGCATGAGCTGCCTGCAACCTTTGTCTCAGTGAGGGGTGAGTGGTTATAGATGCCAGCCATTCTACCTCATTCGTAAAACACATGATACTATACACCCGTGTTTCCCAAAGTCGCAAGAGCCATGCTGCCAAGGGCTCCCCTAGATTTTGCTGAAATTGCGTACCCAAGTCAACCAACTCCACCTGAGTATATAAGTCGTGAACCCAGTCACACTGGGGGTCCACTGAAGATGCCCCCCTGGGGCCATAAGCTGCTCATATGTCACTTTCTGCTGCACAATGGGCCTCACTGCCAAGCAGGGACACACAGTCCCATAACATTTATCTTCACCAGAGTTCCAAAGAATAGCAAGAAGAGATAAGAAAGCCTTCTTCAGTGATCAATGCAAAGAAATAGAGGAAAACAACAGAATGGGAAAGACTAGGGATCTCTTCAAGAAAATCAGAGATACCAAAGGAACACTTCATGCAAAGATGGGCTCGATAAAGGACAGAAATGGTATGGACCTAAAAGAAGCAGAAGATATTAAGAAGAGATGGCAAGAATACACAGAAGAACTGTACAAAAAAGATCTTCATGACCCAGATATTTAAGATGGTGTGATCACTCACCTAGAGCCAGACATCCTGGAATGTGAAGTCAAGTGGGCCTTAGAAAGCATCACTACAAACAAAGCTAGTGGAGGTGATGGAATTCCAGTTGAACTATTCCAAATCCTGAAAGATGATGCTGTGAAAGTGCTGCACTCATTATGCCAGCAAATTTGGAAAACTCAGCAGTGGCCACAGGACTGGAAAAGGTCAGTCTTCATTCCAATCCCATAGAAAGGCAATGCCAAAGAATGCTCAAACTACTGCACAATTGCACTCATCTCACACGCTATTAAAGTAATGCTCAAAATTCTCCAAGCCAGGTTTCAGCAATACGTGAACCGTGAACTTCCTGATGTTCAAGCTGGTTTTAGAAAAGGCAGAGGAACCAGAGATCAAATGGCCAACATCTGATGGATCATGGAAAAAGCAAGAGAGTTCCAGAAAAACATCTATTTCTGCTTTCTTGACTATGCCAAAGCCTTTGACTGTGTGGATCACAATAAACTGTGGAAAATTCTCAGAGATGGGAATACCAGACCACCTGACCTGCCTCTTGAGAAATTTGTATGCAGGTCAGGAAACAACAGTTAGAACTGGACATGGAACAACAGACTGGTTCCAAATAGGAAAAGGGGTTCATCAAGGCTGTATATTGTCACCCTGTTTTTTAACTTATATGCAGAGTACATCATGAGAAATGCTGGGCTGGAAGAATCACAAGCTGGAATCAAGATTGATGGGAGAAATATCAATCACCTCAGATATGCAGATGACACCACCCTTATGGCAGAAAGTGAAGAGGAACTCAAAAGCCTCTTGATGAAAGTGAAAGTGGAGAGTGAAAAAGTTGGCTTAAAGCTCAACATTCAGAAAATGAAGATCATAGCATCAGGTCCCACCACTTCATGGGAAATAGATGGGGAAACAGTGGAAACAGTGTCTGACTTTATTTTTCTGGGCTCCAAAATCACTGCAGATGGTGACTGCAGCCATGAAATTAAAAGATGCTTACTCCTTGGAAGGAAAGTTATCACCAACCTAGATAGCATGTTCAAAAGCAGAGACATTACTTTGCCAACAAAGGTTCATCTAGTCAAGGCTATGGTTTTCCCTGTGGTCATGTATGGATGTGAGAGTTGGACTGTGAAGAAGGTTGAGCACCGAATAATTGATGCCTTGAACTGTGGTGTTGGAGAAGACTCTTGAGAGTCCCTTGGACTGCAAGGAGATCCAACCAGTCCATTCTGAAGGAGATCAGCCCTGGGATTTCTTTGGAAGGAATGATGCTAAAGCTGAAACTCCAGTACTTTGGCCACCTCATGCGAAGAGTTGACTCATTGGAAAAGACTCTGGTGCTGGGAGGGATTGGGGGCAGGAGGAGAAGGGGACGACAGAGGATGAGATGGCTGGATGGCATCACTGACTCAATGGACATGAGTCTGGGTGAACTCCGGGAGTTGGTGATGGACAGGGAGGCCTGGCGTGCTGCGATTCATGGGGTCGCAAAGAGTCGGACACGACTGAGTGACTGATATGATCTGATCACTTACAGGCTCACTTTCAGAGATGTTGGGTGCTTCAGGGCCATGAGGTTCTTGCTCCAACACTAATATATGTTGCTGTAGTTCTTCCAAGTATCTCTGCACATTGCATACCAGTGTGGCATCACAGAGAGAACTATCCATACTTGCCTTCAGGGCATCAGAAAATTTCACACCACCATGCCAACAGCAGTCCATGCGACCTTGTTCGGCAAATGGGAACTTCCTGTCTGTAATGCCTTTCAGTGCTATCTGGTGAAGTGTGCACTGCCTCCCAGTCTTCCACTGGAGCCTACCATGAGAGAATCACAGCCACATGGTACCACATGCTATAGGGGGCCACTGACTTCCTCCATCCAGTGGAGCCTCAGGCTCTTCTACCTGCTTCTGACCACATCAATTATCTTGTTGATTTCTGCTCACTGTACCCCACTGTCTGCACTGTTCCCTGAACCCATGATAGGCAAGGCACAAGCGAAGAGGCTGGAAGAAAATGTGAGGAGCTATAGGAACTGCAGATCCAATTATTCTCTCCTGGCTGGCATCGCAGCTGTAGCAGCAGACATAGCACAACATAACCTCACACGACCCTTCTGGCCCTTTTCAGGTGAACCTTATATATACTCACAGAACAAAAGTAGCTTGTGGCCAAGCGAGCACCTTGTGATGCACATGAACTGTACTATAACTGATCTCAGCTGTTACATAATCATTATTTACAAAATGTGGGGCAAGAGTGAGAGGCCATGGGGTGAGAGAGACTGACCACACCATGTTGGCTAATTTGTTCTTTCCCTACAGCACCAAATGAGAACATCACAGCAATTGAGGTTCTGTGTAATCATACATGATAACATTATTCTCAAAGCAAAGTGATGCCTGGAGAACCTTTAGTATAGTAAAGACTCACAATGCTCCTAGTCTAGACATAGTGCAATCTGGGCAGAAAAAGGGAAGAGAAAGATAAAGTTTATATTTTCAGGCAATGTATACAAATTACCTGAAGTCCCAGTGGTGAGAACATTCTTCAAGGTGTTAATTTTGACACTAATATTTCCTTATACTAGGCAAATTTTGTAATAATTATACACTTTCTCTTTCTGTAACCACATCTCACATAATTTAGAAATTTGAAAAATGTCAGCAATAGTTCACTGATCTTTCAAGAGACTCCCCTTTTTAATTTATATTTAGATCTCTAAATATTCCTTTCATGTCCACTTTGAGAAGCCTTCTTCCATGAATGAACTAAGAGAAGGGTCCCTTTCATTCAGTCTTGGATCTAACCTTGTTAATTAAAAATCTGATGTCAATTCAAATCTTTTAATCTCACTTTTCTCTTTAAATGGTTCTATGAATGATCTCCTATTTAACCTTGCTATTTTGTCCCTTACAAAGTTGTTTATGTTTATTTTTTTTGCATATTTGTGCATCTCTCATCATCTCTAGCATATTTGATTGTGTTGATTCTTTAATAATTTCCTCTTCATAGTTTTCTCTGAGATCTGTTTCTAAACTAATAGTTCAATATTAGATGTTTCTCTACATCATTTATCTTTTATTCAGAAATTTATCTCTCGATCTTCTGTTCTTTTTTTAACCATTTATTTAATGGAAATTATATTTTTAATTTACAATAATACCTCTTATTATTTTTAACTCTTTTTAGATATCATGTGGTCATGTTCAACTAATGTAATAACTTTAGCTTCCCTTTAGTTAACAACATGCACGCTTTGTCTTAGTTTTTTCACCTTTAGCCATTTTTTCTCTTTATTAGGTATTTCTTTGCCATGATATAGGCTTTTCAGAAAAATGTGACAATTCATGATTTTTCACTCTTTTTTTTTTTTTAATGTGAGAGAAGAATACTGGAATTTTCATGTCCATGGGCAAAATCATAATGTCTTTAGGCATAAAAATTATTTTCTGCCTGAAATTCTACATTTTCATGTGCTATGTATATTGCATTTTAAAACTGTTTCATCTAATGTAGATTTTTAGGTTTCTTGCTTTTCGTTCTGTTTCTGTAGCTCTCTCTCTGTTTCTCTGGCACAAACACACTTGATTCTAGTGTTTTCTTCTGACTATGGCTAATGTGTTTATATCACAGGCATATATTTATTCTATCCTGGTGTAAAGTGATTTTTATCTTTTTGTGTCCTTTTGAGCTTCACTATAATGACTGGGTGTTGTAGAATCTACTTTTTCTTTGCCTGAATCAGTAAGGCTTGTGAGTGGGAAAGTAGAGCTGTAAATGGTGGCCCTGAACCAGGAACGCTTCTGTGGATTTTTACTGAAATTCACTTAGTAAAGTTCATTCCACGTTAGTGGGATGCAGTCTATGGGATACAATCTTATTGGAAACTATTCACAGGAAATGGTTTATTTTTCATATCTTACTTGGTTTTACCTAAAATCTGTTCTCATTTGTGCCTCTATTGGAAAAAAAAAATCACTTTTCTTAGGTAGAGTGGGGAGTTGACTCTGACATTATTAATGAAAAGGTATAAATGGCATTATAAACAAGTAGGGGAAGAATTTCTTTGGGGGTTCTGTCTTTGCCTTTTTCACATATATACCAATATTTCATTAAATTTTACTTAGTTTATATGCATTTTTGCCATTAGCTATTAATTCATTTATTATTAAAATTATTGTCTCTGAGTTAGTACACTCATTCTGCTTTTCATCTATATTTTTTCTCTTATCTCGTTAATTTGTATTTATTTCTTTTTTTGGTGAACTATTGAGGGAGAAAAATGGGATTTTACTCCATAGAAAAAAGTTATCCATATTTTTTTCTAGATTTCGACAGTTGCATTTGTTTCCCATTACCTATCTCGTGCAGAACTCCTTATTGCCAAATTCAGACGTATATTGAAGAAAGTAGGGGAAACCACTAAGCCACTCAGGTGTGACCTAAATCCAATCCCTTATGTGGTAGAAGTGACAAATAGATCCAAGGGATTAGATCTGATAAACAGAATGCCTGAACTATGGAGGGGGGTTTGCAACATTGTACAGGAGGTGGTAACCAAAACCATCTCAAGAAAAAGAAATGCAAAAAGGCAAAATGGTTATCTGAGGAGACCTTATAAATAGCTGAGGAAAAAAAAATATGTGAGAGACAAAGGAGAAAAGGAAAGATATACACATCTGAATGCAGAGTTCCAAAGAATAGCAAGGAGAGAGAAGAAAGCCTTCTTAAGTGAACAGTGAAAAGAAATAGAGGAAAACAACTGAATGGAAAAGACTAGAGATCTCTTCAAGAAGACTAGAGATACAAAAGGGAACATTTTATTCAAAGATGGTCACAATAAAGGATAGAAACCATAAGAACCTAACAGAAGCAGAAGATATTAAGAAGAGGTGGCAAGAATATACAGAAGAACTATACACAAAAAGATCTTATTGACACAGATAACCACAATGGTGTGATCACTCACCTAGAGCTAGACATCCTGGAATGTGAAGTCAAGTAGTCCTTAGGAAGCATCACTATGAACAAAGCTAGTGGAGGTGATGGAATTCCAGTTGAGCTAGTTCAAATCCTGAAAGATGATGCTATGAAAGTGCTGCACTCAATATGCCAGCAGATTTGGAAAACTCAGCAGTGGCTACAGGACTGGAAAAGAACAGTTTTCATTTCAATCACAAAAAAGGGCAATGCCAAAGAATGTTCAAATTACTGCAAAACTGCACTCATTTCACATGTTAGCAAGCTAATGTTCAAAATCCTACAAGTTAGGCTTTAGCAGTACATGAACTGAGAACTTTTAAATGTACAAGTTGGGTTCAAAAAAGGCAGAGTAACCAGATACTAAATTGTCAACTTTTGTTGGATAATGGAGAAAGCAAGGAAATCGCAGAAAAAAACATCTACTTCTGCTTCAGTGACTATGCTAAAGCCTTTGACTGTGTAGATAACAGCAAACTGTGGAAAATTCTTAAAGAGATGGGAATACCAGACCACCTTGCCTGTCTCCTGTGAAACCTTGTGTGGGTCAAGAAGCAACAGTTAGAAATGGATTTGGAACAATGGACTGGTTCAAATTTGGGAAGAGTACGTCAAGGCTGCATATTGTCACCCTGCTTATTTAACTTATATACACAGTAAAACATGGGAAATGTTGGGCTCAATGAATCACAAGCTGGAATCAAGATTGTTGGGATAAATATCAACAGCCTCAGATACACAGAGGATACCACTCTAATGGAGGAAACTGAAGAGGAACTAAAGAGCTTCCTGATGAGGGTGAAAGAGGAGAGTAAAAAAGCTGACTTGAAACTCAACATTAGAAAAATGAAGATTATGGCATCTGGTCCCATTTTGTGTGTACTAAGTCAATTCAGTCATGTCCGACTTTGTGACCCTATGCACTGTAGCATCCCAGGCTCCTCTGTCCATGGGATTCTCCAGGCAACAATACTGGAGTGCCATGACCTCCTCCAGGGGATCTTCCCGACCCAGGGATTCAACCCACATCCCTCAGATTTTTTGTGTTGGCAGGTAGGTTCTTTACCTACCTGCCTGCAATACCTGGAAAGCCCCATCAGATCCAACTGGTAGTAATGTTAGTCTCTCAGTCACATCTGATTCTTTGTGACCCCACTGTAGCCTGCTAGGCTCCTCTGTCCATGGAATTCTCCAAGTGAAAATACTGAAGTGGGTTGCCATTCCCTCCTCCAGGGGCTTTTCCTGACACAGGGATCAAACAAGGGTCTCCCGCATTGTAGGCAGATTCTTTACCACTGTGCCACTTGGGTAGCCCCTCTGATCCCAATCAGTTCAGTTCAGTTCAGTCACTCAGTCATGTCAGACTCTTTGCAACATCATGAATTGCAGCACTCCAGGCCTCCCTGTCCATCACCAACTTCCAGAGTTCACTCATACTCACGTCCATCGAGTCGGTGATGTCATCCAGCCATCTTATCCTCTGTTGTCCCCTTCTCCTCCTGCCCTCAATCCCTCAATTCATGACAAATAGAAGGAGGAAAACTAGAAGCAGTAACAGGTTTTATTTTCTTGTGTTCCAAAATCAGTGCAGACAATGACTGCAGTCTTTAAATTAAAAGACGCTTTCTCCTTCGATGGAAAGCTATGAGGAACCTGAGTTCAGTTCAGTCACTCAGTCGTGTCTGACTCTTTGAGACCCCATGAATTGCAGCATGCCAGGACTCCCTGTCTATCACCAACTCCCAGAGTTCACTCAAATTCACATCCTTCAAGTCGGTGATGCCATCCAGCCATCTTGTCTTCTGTCGTTCCCTTTTCCTCCTGCCCCCAATCCTTCCCAGCAACAGAGTCTTTTCCAATGAGTCAACTCTTCGCATGAGATGGCCAAAGTACTGGAGTTTCAACTTTAGCATCATCCCTTCCAAAGAAATCCCAGGACTGATCTCCTTTAGAATGGACTGGTTGGATCTCCCTGTAGGCCAAGGGACTCTCAGGAGTCTTCTCCAACACCACAGTTCAAAAGCAGCAATTCTTCTGTGCTCAGCCTTCTTCACAGTCCAACTCTCACGTCCATACATGACCACTGGAAAAACCATAGTCTTGACTAGACAGATCTTTGTTGGCAAAGTAATGTCTCTGCTTTTCAATATGCTATCTAGGTTGGTCATAAATTTTCTTCCAAAGAGTAAGCATCTTTTAATCTCAGGGCTGCAGTCACCATCTGCACGGATTTTGGAGCCCAAAAAAATAAAGTCCCCACATCCGAGGTCACGGTCAGGGACCAGGAGGAATTACCCCAAGTCTGAGGTCAGAGGCCGCAGCCAAGAGGAGCAACTCAACCTTCAAGGAGCAGTGGCTGAGCAGGCACAGGAGGGCCTAGAGGAGCTACTCTACATTCAAGGTCAGGAGGGGCGGTGGTGAGGAGACACCCCTCATCCAAGGTAAGGAGCAGCGGCTGTGCTTTGCTGGAGCAGCCATGAAGAGATACCCCATGTCCAAGGTAAGAGACCCCAAGTAAGGCAGTAGGTGTTACAAGAGGGCATCAGAGGGCAGACACACTGAAACCATAATCAAAGAAAACTACAGTCAATCTAATCACACTAGGACCACAGCCTTGTCTAACTCAGTGAAACTAAGCCATGCCGTGTGGGACCACCCAAGATGGGCAGGTCATGGTGGAGAGGTCTGACAGAATGTGGTCCACTAGAGAAGGGAATAGCAAACCACTTCAGTATGCTTGCCTTCAGAACCCCATGAACAGCATGAAAAGGCAAAATGATAGGATACTGAAAGAGGAACTCCCCAGGTCAGTAGGTGCCCAATATGCTACTGGAGATCAGTGGAGAAATAACTCCAGAAAGAATGAAGGGATGGAGCCAAAGCAAAAACAATACCCAGTTGTGGATGTGACTGGTGAGAGAAGCAAGGTCTGATGCTGTAAAGAACAGTATTGCATAGGAACCTGGAATGTTAGGTCCATGAATCAAGGCAAATTGGAAGTGGTCAAACAGGAGATGGCAAGACTGAACGTCAACATTCTAGGAATCAGCAAACTAAAATGGACTGGAATGGGTGAATTTAACTCAGATGACCATTATATCTACTACTGCAGGCAGGAATCCCTTAGAAGAAATGGAGTAGTCATCATGGTCAACAAAAGAGTCTTAAATGCAGTACTTGGATGCAATCTCAAAAACAACACAATGATCTCTGTTCATTTCCAAGGCAAACCATTCAATATCACAGTAATCCAAGTCTCTGCCCCAACCAGTAACACTGAAGAAGCTGAAGTTGAACGGTTCTATAAAGACCCACAAGACCTTTTAGAACTAACACCCAAAAAAGATGTCCTTTTCATTATAGGGGACTGGAATGCAAAAGTAGGAAGTCAAGAAACACCTGGAGTAACAGGCAAATTTGGCCTTGGAATATGGATTGAAGCAGGGCAAAGGCTAATAGAGTTTTGCCAAGAGAACACACTGGTCATAGCAAACACCCTCTTCCAACAACACAAGAGAAGACTCTACACATGGACATCACCAGATGGTCAACACCAAAATCAGATTGATTATATTCTTTGCAGCCAAAGATGGAGAAATTCTATACAGACAGTAAAAACAAGACCTGTGGCTCAGATCATGAGCTCCTTATTGCCAAATTCAGACTGAAATTGAAGAAAGTAGGGAAAACCACTAGACCATTCAGGTATGACCTAAATCAAATCCCTTATGATTATACAGTGGAAGTGAGAAATAGATTTAAGGGCCTAGATCTGATAGATAGAGTGCCTGATGAACTATGGACTGGGATTCATGACATTGTACAGGAGACAGGGATCAAGACCATCCCCATGGAAAAGAAATGCAAAAAAGCAAAATGGCTATCTGGGGAGGCCTTACAAATAGCTGTGAAAAGAAGAGAAGTGAAAAGCAAAGGAGAAAAGGAAAGATATAAAGATCTGAATACAGAGTTCCAAAGAATAGCAAGAAGAGATAAGAAAGCCTTCCTCAGAGATCAATGAAAAGAAATAGAGGAAAACAACAGAATAGGGAAGACTAGAGATCTCTTCAAGAAAATTAGAGATACCAAGGGAACATTTCATGCAAAGATAGGCTCCATAAAGGACAGAAATTGCATGGACCTAACAGAAGCAGAAGATAGTAAGAAGAGGTGGCAAGAATGCACAGAAGAACTGTACAAAAAAGATCTTCACAACCAAGATAATTATGATGGTATGATCATTCACTTAGAGCCAGACATCCTGGAATGTGAAGTCAAGTGGGCCTTAGAAAGCATCACTACGATCAAAGCTAGTGGAGATAATGGAATTCCAGTTGAGCTATTTCAAATCCTGAAAGATGATGCTGTGAAAGTGCTGCACTCAATATGCCAGCAAATTTGGAAAACTCAGCAGTGGCCACAGGACTGGAAAAGGTCAGTTTTCATTCCAATCCCAAGAAAGGCAATGATAAACCTAGTAGCATGTTAAAAGCAGAGACATCACCTTGCCAATAAAGGGCCATATAGTCAAAGCTATGGTTTCTCCAGTAGTCATCTACATATGTGAGAGTTGGAATATAGAGAATTGCTGAGCACTGAAAAACTGATGATTTCGAATTGTGGTGCTAGAAAAGACTCTTGAGGTCCTTGGACTACAAGGAGATAAAGGCAGTAAATCCTAAAGAAAATCAACTTTTAATATTCATTGGAAGGCCTGATGCTGAAGCTGAAGCTCCAATACATTGGCCAAGTGATATGAAGAGTTGATTCATTGGAAAAGACCCTGATGATGGGGAAGCTTGAAAGCAAAATTAGAAAGGGGCAGCAGAGGATGAGATGCTTAGATAGCATCACTGATTCAAT
The DNA here is from genome assembly GCF_027580195.1 of Bos mutus. Lineage (NCBI taxonomy): Eukaryota > Metazoa > Chordata > Mammalia > Artiodactyla > Bovidae > Bos > Bos mutus. The sequence goes on along the minus strand of NC_091627.1, from coordinate 49,257,131 downwards.
GGACATGAATCTGAACAAACTCTGGGAGATAATGGAAGACAGAGGACCCTGGAGTGCTGCAATCCATGGGGTCACAAAGAGTGGGCCATTAGTAACTGAACAATAACAACAACATCTGAGTCGAGTTTTAAATTAAAGAGAATTTCCTTGAATAGGTAATATCATATATTTTAAGATGTAGATAATGGGGACATGCATTAAGGGCATATCTTTTTTTAAAAATAAAGAAAGTTAAAAACTGAAATTATTTCAAATGAAATGCTAGATTTCACCCCATAACTAAAATTCCACCACCCACACGTTTCATAATTTTGTTCAGACCATTCTAGAAATAATTTAAAAGAATCATCTTAAACTGTTTTCCCACTCTACCTCATTTTTAGTAAGTTTTTATAAATGTATTCATTTCCATTTATGTATGAAATTATTTTATTGACTTTTCTTATATTCTATACAAAGTCAATAGGACATAATATTACTAAATAAATCTTTAAGTGGAAAAAAAAAAGTAAGAAAAAGTTTTAATCTTTATTTGTTCTGACAGGGACATACAGGAAGATCCCAGAGAATATGTACAATTTTGTTTTAAATATTCCTGATCTTCCTCTTGAATATCACTCTATAACTTAAACTGAACACCTCCTCGAATAGTTCTCTGCTATGCTGCATGACATAAAGGTTAACATACGTCATTATTTACTCTCTCCTCACCTTTTCAGGAAGATTTTTTATTATCCCGGTGCAACAAAAGAAAAAGCAGTAGTTTGAGTACTTAATTAAATTACCCAAGAAATTATAGTGCAAAAGTGTTAACTGGAGAATGTCACCTGAAACCACATTCTAAGATCCCAAGATTGGTGCTGGTTTTATTACACCTGATACTTTTAATTTTGAAATTCATGCTCAAGAGAGATAATTGACTTGCCAAAACTGATTTTTAGAAAGAGCAAGTGAGATTAAAACAGGTGCTTTCTCATTCCCACACCAAGTTTATTTCACTTTATATCAAATAACTTTGAATAACTCAGGTCCCAACTGAGGCATGAGACTGGTAAAGCAGGCTGGCAGTGAAAATCAAACCACAGAAAATCAGATCATGTCTCTTTTCACTTTGGAGTTAAGTAAGGTTTAAATGCTTGGTCACAAAGCCAAATATTTTCAGTTCTATACATATCAAGCCAGTCTGCTTGTGGTATTTTACTGCAACTATAATAGGAACTGTAACAGATGGGAAGGAAAGTTGATAACCAAGCATGGCAGATCCAGTTATCCCTAAGGAAATGTGATTTAAAATGCATCTTGATAAATACAAGGAGACTCGCCGAACTAAAACAGCTGCAACTACAAAGCAAAGTAACAATTCAAATGTGTCCTCTATTTAATGTGCATTCTCTTGACAATGTAACTATCCACAGAAGGGACAGAACAGTGTGTGTGTGTGTGTGTGTGTGTGTGTGTGTGTGTGTGTGTATCTCATTCTATGGATGTTAGGCAGTGTTTGCACCAAAAAAATCAGCAGCAGCTACTCTTCCTAAGGAAATGAACAGTAAAGGTTTTTCATTGTTCTTAATTCTTCAAGTCTCCTAGCCATTCATGTAACAAATTGGCTAACTTTATTGTGAACATATGGTTAAAGAGTGACTCTTCATGAAGAAAAATTAGTTTATTCCTGCACCTGGAAAGAGAAGCTAGAAAATCTTCTGACGAACAAAGCTGACTAGGCTAATGGAAATGGAGATGGAAAATAATGTTCAATATTGTTTTATACAGCAAGACTGATTTCAATCAGAACCTTAGAACAGAAGCCTTAAAATTTTAACTACTTAAATATTGTGCATAAGGAAATTTTTTTTTCTTCATTGTCAACTTTTGGCTGAATAAAATGGCCAAATATTGGCAAAGAAATTTGCCATACTTCAAGGTCTGACTTCATCAAAGACACATCAGTGTCACTTTATTTGCTATCCCCCATAAACAGATAGTAGAGAATCACGTTTTTTTCTGTATATTGTTTTATAAGCCAATGTATCTGACATTAGATCAAGCACACTATATGAGAGTTCTGAGAAACAAGGACAAAGTTGCCAAGTAATCCTGTTAGTAAACTAGTCACAGATCTTTGGAGATATATTATCATTGAGCTTCCGGATCCCTTTATATATTAATTTGCTTTTAAAGTCTGTGTTGTGATTAGAACGTCCAATAAAAGACACAATGGCATTGTAATGGCTAATCATGTGGATGAAAATAGTTTCATTTTGAGGAATCTTAGCCTAGTCAACAACTGTCAAAAATTTTCTGTCCAAAGATATAATGTAAAGTTGAAGGCTAAGGATAAAATGAATAGAAAATGTAAGAAATGCTGTGCCCACACATTCCCCAGGAGACAAGAAGTCTTGAGAAAGTTTTTTATCTGTCTGAAATGTAGAAAATGCTAAGGATATTTTGCTCAGCACTCTTACACCACTCTTACAGCCTTGGGTAGTGTCACTACCCAAGTCAACATTTCAGATCTCTCTATGGAATTATACTGTGGAGTTTTATATTTGGTGTTATCTTTGCTAAATTATTTAAAAGTCTGGAAAAGTTACTCTATATCATTAAAGAACATTGTAAGTAGAAGAAACATTCCATACTTTTCTGTTTTTGATGCTGGAGATGAATTCAGGGCTAGAGATGGAAAAAGTGATATTCAAATATGTCCCTAATAAGTATGTGGTGACATTTTCATAATTCATTTACTTTTATAACTATTTTTTCAACCTATGGAAACAAAATAATAACTCTAGGTTTGTTACTAAACTATCTGTTTCTTCATGCAAATCTGTGCTATTTAAAATTTTTTTATTTTTAAACAACAAAGTCCTAAAGTATAGCACAGGAAACTATGTTCACTATCCTGTGATAAACCATAATTGAAAAGAATATAAAAAAAGAATGTATAGAGGGAGGAGGGTTCAGGATGGGGAACACATGTATACCTGTGGTGGATTCATTTTGATATTTGGCAAAACTAATACAATTATGTAAAGTTTAAAATAAAATAAAATTAATTAAAAAAAAAAAAAAGATGACCAGTAAGGAAAATTCAAAAAAAAAAAAAAAGAATGTATATATATGTATAACTGAGTCCCTTAGCTGAATAGCAGACACTGGTACAACATTGTAAATCAACTATATTTCAATTGAAAAAATATTTTAAAATACTTCCTATTTTCACAAAAAGATATATTTGCACATTATTCTCTAGCTTAATAACTTGAAGCACTGAAGCTTTCTTGGAATATTGATTTTAGTTGATATATTATATTTAAATAATCGGAAGAAAGAAATACACACATATGTTCATGATGTGTCCTAGGTATTTTACACATTAAATACGATATCAACCTGAAAACATGCTATCATACTTTGTGTCTGATGTATGAAATAAAATTTCTGTCATATATTTGTTGATAAAGTAATACCATAGAACATACTACACCAATCACTGGAGTTGTAATACTTGGAGAAGCAAGTAATAGTAGTAATAATGATTTGTCTTCATCCTTCCGTCTCACTCTAGTGTTTTAAAAATACAAAAATATACCTTATTTTTTTGTACAAAACACTTAAAGGATTAAAAAAATATTATTTTCTTGTTGTTATTAGTAGTAGTATAAGGTAAAGTTACTTGATCATTTGTGTCTGCTTCTTTGCGAGCCCATGAACTGTAACCTGTCAGGTTCCTCTGTCTTGGAATTCTCCAGGCAAGAGTACTGGAGTGGGTTGCCAATTCCTTCTCCAGGAGATCCTTCCGACCCAGGGATCGAAACTAGGTCTCCTGCATCACAGGCAGATTCTTTACCATGTGTGTCACCAGTAGTATGCTTCTCAGTAAAACAAAATTGAACTTATTTTCTCTTAAATGCCAAAGGGAATACATTGAAAAACCAAAACAGCATACATGGCTGAAACCAGGTAAACATGACTGATATTAAAAAGCATTGAGGCTTTCCTACACTGTATTCGGCAGACATAATGACTTAAAATTTAGAATCGACACCTCTTACGATTTGACATGTAAAGGGAAGTATAACATATGAGGTAAGTGGAATGACCTCCACTTAAGACTCAATGAAAGTAGAAGTTGTAAGCTCAGACAACTGATGGATCAGGAAGCAACAGGGAGATATGAGATGTACACAAATAAATACATTCAAACAAAGGGGGTCACAAATTGGTGGTGCCTGACCTTTCAGTTGTATGCTTATGAATCCAAGGTGACATTGGGAAAGAGATTTGCACTTACAACTATTAAGCTTTTATTTTTTGAAGACGGAAAGTTGGGAGGAGGCCCAATAAAAAGCCTCTAGTGTTGCACAAATAACTGCATAATTATTATAAGGAGGAAAAAAGTTTACAAAACATGAAGTTACTGGTTACAAGGATTGAATTTCAGGAAAGAAGTCAATAGCCAAGGCCTTAGGTCCAGCACATCACAGTTCATTATCCTAATACAATGGCAGATTTTAATTTATAGCAGAATATACTCAATATCTTCTTTATAATTTTTTCCCCATGGTTGGCAGGCATGGAGAGGCCTGCTGAATTCCAGATGAGTAGTACAAGATACTGTACTGCTCATCAGGAAAGAAAGACATCAACACTAAAAGTTGTTATCAAAATGAGGAAGTTATTTTTGATGTCTTATTCCCTTTAACCAGCTTCATGACACCTTTACAGATCTTCAATGCCATACCCTATTTGTTCTTAAGAACATATGCTGTAAATTCCTTTGTTTTCACATACAAATCTGACCTTTTCTAAAACATAGAGCTGACCCTTCCAAAATGCATTATCAGTATTTAAAGTAGAGTCTTTAAAGTTTTATAACTTATGACTTTAAGGCCTATTTCCCACTGACCCTGGAAAAGTACACATTATGTATAAGTGAATAGCACAATCTGTAACTTCTTAAACTAAAATAATTGCAGATATAAAATCACCATTCTTCTTTCATCTAAGCTGAAAGATTTGAATAGGATGCTTAAAGAATCTGACCAAATCCATAACAACTCATAATGCTGGTGATTATGTTCATTCCCCTTAGATAGAATAAGTAAAGAGAAAAATAGCACTAGAAATATGAATATGAATATACTAAGCAGTTAAATATAAGTAGAATAAATTGAAAAGTTAGAACAAATATATCTCCATAAAACATTTTGCAAAGTATGAGCTAAATCTTTTGAAAATGCTTAACTTCTGTTTCCAATTGGGATCTTGAGAATACTTACTTTACATATGATGCAAAATTAAAACAGTTATGATGTAGCAAAAGTGATCATCAGAAGAGAAACTATAGAAAGTATAAAAAAACTCAAAAATTTAAGACAAGTTGGAAATATTTTTTCAAGAAATCCTGTGAAAATAATGCCAAAAAAAATGCATTGAAAACTTAATCTGAGAACAGGCAAATGTAAAACTGGGACTAGAGGAGGAAAAAGAACTATAGATTCAGATGCTCATATTTGGATACAAAAATTTTAAATTAAGATATGAAGAATGAGAGGACAAGTAGATGATTAAGATCAAAACTGTAAGAAAAAAAACTGACCTTGAACTAATACATGAGGCATGGGTAAAGGAAAAAAGAAAGGATTTTTTATGTTCATATACTTACACAAAAAATACATTGCACAGTTAGACACATACTGATAAAATCTTAAATGTTCTTTGCATGGGATAAGGAATAAGATTAACAGTAAGGCAGATTATATGAAAATAAATGAAGCAGATTATCTAACCCCTTTCCTTTTACACTTCAACACCCCCAAAATAAAAGTCTGTGGGCAGCAGAATTTCTGCATTTCTAAATATTTTATAATTGATTTAGCCCATTTAGGTTACCACAGACAGATTCTGATCCAAGACAGTGACATAGGAGTAATGGAACTCACCTCCTTTAATGGATACATCAAATCTACACCTACACACAGAGGAATTCTCTTTGAAAGAAATCCAGAAACTAGCTGAGTAACTCCTACACACTAGGTAAACAAGTAAATATCTACATCACCCACTTTGAAATGGTGGAAAAGGCTGAGACACACTATTGATATTAACCCCACTCCCAGAATTGTCTCAAAGAATCTGGAAGGAATTAAAAAAAAATCTGAACCTCTCCCTGAGGTGTTTGAACTCAACAACTAGTGACCCAACTTTAAAGACTCCTCCCTAAAGGATGGGATATTAAAACATCTGGATTTAAAAGTCAACAAGAATCATAAGACTATAGAAAACATGGAAGCCTTTCAAGGGCGTCTAAGGGCTATCCTTGCAGTGTTTGACAACGAAGGAGCAAGAAGAAAATGTCTATCTCTCAGTTTTATCCTGAAAGAGGCTTGTTTTCATTCTTTAAAAGCTGTCACCTGTGGGCTAGGCTGACTTAGCAGGCATAAAGGGACTGATTGTGATTCACTGGAGAGTGGGGAAGCCAGCTGATAACCATCTTTATCTTCTCACAGACCTATAAAAATTGCCTAAAAGGAATTATTTGTACATATGGCGATCAATGCAAAGAAATAGAGGAAACAACAGAATGGGAAAGACTAGAGATCACTTCAAGAAAATTAGAGATACCAAGGGAACATTTCATGCAAAGATGCTTTCAATAAAGGACAGAAATGATATAGACCTAACAGAAGCAGAAGATATTAAGACGAGGTGGCAGGAATACAAAGAAGAATTGTACAAAAAAGATCTTCACAACCAAGATATTTACGATGGTGTGATCACTCACCTAGAGCCAGATATCCTGGAATGTGAAGTCAAGTGGGCATTAGAAAGCATCACTATGAACAAAGCTAGTGGAGGGGATGGCCGTCCAGTTGAGCTATTTCAGATCCTGAAAGATGATGCTGTGAAAGTGCTGCACTCAATATGCCAGCAAATTTGGAAAACTCAGCAGTGGCCACAGGATTGGAAAAGGTCAGTTTTCATTCCAATCCCAAAGAAAGGTGATGCCAAAGAATGCTCAAACTACCACACAGTTGCACTCATCTCACACACTAGTAAAGTAATGCTCAAAATTCTCAAGGCCAGGCTTCAGCAGTAGGTGAACCGTGAACTTCCAGATGTTCAAGCTGGTTTTAGAAAAGGCAGAGGAGCCAGAGATCAAATTGCCAATATCCTCTGGATCAACAAAAAAGCAAGAGAGTTCCAGAAAACATCTATTTCTGCTTTATTGACTATGCCAAAGCCTTTGACTTTATCACAATAAACTGTGGGAAATTCTGAAAGAGAGGGGAATACCAGACCACCAGATCTGCCCCTTGATAAACCTATATGCAGGTCATGAAGCAGAACTGGACATGGAACAACAGACTGGTTCCAAATAGGAAAAGGAGTTCGTCAAGGCTGTATATTGTCACCCTATTTATTTAACTTATATGCAGAGTACATCATGAGAAATGCTGGGCTGGAAGAAACATAAGCTGGAATCAAGATTGCCGGGAGAAATATCAATAACCTCAGATATGCAGATGACACCACCCTTATGACAGAAATTGAAGAGGAACTAAAGAGCCTCTTGATGAAAGTGAAGGAGGAGAGTGAAAAAGTTTGCTTAAAGCTCAACATTCAGAAAACTAAGATCATGGAATCTGGCCCCATCACTTCATTGGAAATAGATGGGGAAACAGTGGAAACAGTGGCTAACTTTATTTTTCTGGGTGCCAAAATCACTGCAGATGATGACTGCAGCCATGAAATTAAAAGACGCTTACTCCTTGGAAGGAAAGTTATGACCAACCTAGATAACATATTCAAAAGCAGAGACATTACTTTGCCAATAAAGGTCCATCTAGTCAAGGATATGGTTTTTCCAGTAGTCAAATATGGCTGTGAGAGTTGGACTGTGAAGAAAGTCAAGCCCCGAAGAACTGATGCTCTTGAACTGTGGTGTTGGAGAAGACTCTTGAGAGTCCTTTGGACTGCTAGGAGATCCAACCAGTCCATTCTAAAGGAGATCAGTCCTGGGTGTTCTTTGGAAGGAATGATGTTAAAGCTGAAACTCCAGTACTTTGGCCACCTCATGAGAAGAGTTGACTCTTTGAAAAGACTCTGATGCTGGGAAGGATTGAGGGCAGGAGGAGAAGGGGATGACAGAGGATGAGATGGCTGGATGGCATCACTGACTCGATGGACGTGAGTCTCAGTGAACTCCAGGAGTTGGTGATGGACAGGGAGGCCTGGTGTGCTGCAATCCATGGGGTTGCAAAGAGTCGGACACAACTGAGCGACTGAACTGAACTGAACTGATATATATGGCACTACAGCATTTATGACTGGCAACGAAGGAGTGAGCCCCTGAATTGTTTGGCTGTTAGCTGAAGGGCCTTGTATTTATGATTCCTACTGGACTGTAACAGAAATATAAACAATTATTACTGGGTGCAGGAGGACTGCTACACATCCATCTGAAGCTATAGGCATAGGACCAGTACTTACTAAACTTATTAAAAATGAGCAGAACAAAGTTCTTCTCTCAGTTTCTCCTTGGATGAGCCCAAACCACATATTTTGACACCCAAGCAGCTGAAGCTCATCCTCCCTTTGGGGATATAGATAGGTCTTTGTACATCTTTGACTACTAGAAGTTGCTGAGAACATAGAGGACAGGTCGGACAAACCCAAGGATTTGAAAAACAACCAAGAGTTTCAGTCATGCTGTAAAATAAGTTATTGCCAACATGAAGCAATTTTATCAAGACTAGGAAACTTGCTCTCTTATCTAACGTGTAGAAAAAGGAAGAGGCAGGAAAAATGAAGAAATAGAAGAGTATGTTCCAAACAAAAGAATAAGATAATACTCCAAAAACAAATTTTAGTGAAATGGAAGTAAGTGACTTACCTGTTTAACAATTCAAAATAATGGTGATAAAGATGCTCACTGAAGCCAAGAGAACAGTGCGTGAACCACATAAAAACTTCAACAAAGAGAAAATATAAGAAAGTACCAAACAAATCATAGAGCTGAAGAATATAATAAGTGAAGGTAAAAATTCAATAGAGAGCATCAACAGACTAAATCAAGTGGAAGAAAGGATCAGCAAACTCAAGGACAAGAAAGTGGAATTCATTCACTTAGAGGAAAAAAAAAAAAAACGTAAGCAAGTGAAATTGTGGGATACACCAAGTCAGCCAACATATATGTAATTCATCTCTAGGAAGAGGAGAGAGAGAGAGAGAGAAAGGAATAGAAAGCTTATTCAAGGAGATAGTGGTTGAAAGCTTCCCTGACCTAGGGAAAGATACAGACATTCAGACCCCGGAAACCCAGAATGTTCCAAAAAAGATGAATCCAAAGGGACCTACAACATGATACATTATGGTTGAATTGTCAAAATTAAGACAAGAGACAATCTTAAGAAAATCTTAAAAGTTGTAAGGAAAAAAAAAAATTCATGTACAAGGCCCACCTCTCCATAAGATTATTAGTGGATTTTTCAGCAGAAATTCTGCAGACCAGAAGGGAGTGACAATATATTCAAAAAACTGAAAGAAAATAAAGTAGTAACTAAAATACTCCATGGGGTAAAACTGTCTTTCAGAATTGAATAAAAAATAATTTTCCAGACAAGTAAAAGTGAGGGAGTTTACCACCACTAGACAATTATTACATGTTAAAAGAAATTCTTCAAACTGAAATAAAAGGGCTCTAGTTAGTAACTGAAAAATATACAAAAGTAAAGATATATACACAAAATTCAGAATGATACTGTAATGATGGAGAGTAACTCAATTATAAATCCAGTATGAAGATTGAAATATGAAAGTATTAAATATAACTATAATAATGATAATTTCCTAATTGATGCACAAGGTAAAAACAAATGTAAATTGTGAAATCAAAAACATTAAATGTGCAGAGAGAATACAAAAGTATTGCTTAGTATGTGTTAAAAGTATTTGTTTAAAATAGACTTATAAATATAAGATTTTTTGTAAACTTTATGATAAAATAAAGCAACAATTTATTATATATACACAAAAATAAATAAAAAGAAATCTAAGAATACCACAACAAAAAGATCATCTCATAATAAAAAGAAAAAAACAAAAGCATGAAGGAATTATAAAACATCCAGAAACAGTTAACAGAATAGCAATTAAACTCCATATCCATTAATAATAACTTTAAGTAAATGGACTATGTTCTCCAGTCAAAAGACTTAGAATGGTTGAATGAATTAAAAAAAAAGAAAAAACCAGGCCCAATTCTGTGCTGCCAAAGAAACTCACTTCAGCTTTAAGGACATACATAGATGGAAAGTGAATGTATGGAAAAAGATAGTGAAAATGGAAGCCAGAAGAATGAAACAGCAGCTATACTTGTATCTGCAAAAATAGAGTTAAAACCAGTCACTAGCATAAGAGTTGAAGGTCATTACAAAATGATAAATGGGTCAGTCCAACAACAGGACATATCATTTGAAAACATAAATAAACTTAAGCTGCTGCTGCTGCTACTGCTAAGTTGCTTCAGTCATGTCCGACTCTGTGTGACCCCATAGACCGCAGCCCACCAGGCTCCCCTGTCTCTGGGATTCTCCAGGCAAGAACACTGGAATGGGTTGCCATTTCCTTCTCCAAAACTTAAGCTAGGAGCACCAAGGTATACAGAGCACATATTGAACTATTTGAAGGGAGAAAGAGACAGCAATATAAAAACAGTTGGTGACTTCAATACCTCACTTTCAATAATGCATAGATTATTGAAGACAAACTGAGTAAAGAAGCATTGAGCTTAAACTTTATATCAAATTAGTTGCATATGACAGACATTTATAGAAAATTTCATCCAATAGCAGCAGAATATGCATTCTTCTGAAGTATACATGGATCGTTCTCTGAGATAGATCAAATGCCAGGCCACAAAACAAGTATAAATAAATGTAAGAAGATTTGAATCATGTCAAGCATACCCCCTGACCACAACCACGTGGAACTAGAAATCAATTATAAGAAGAAAACTGGAAAATTGATAACTATGGAAATTAAACAACTTGCTCCTGAGCAAGCAAGTGGTCATCAAAGAAGTCAAAATGGAAATAAAAATGTATTTGAAATAAGAAAAATAGAAACACAACATACCAATTATATGGAAGGCAGCAAATGCAATTGTAAAACTAAAGATTATACTGATAATTTCAGTAAAAAAAGACCTCAAATAACCTAACTTTACACCTCCATAACAGAGAAGGCAATGGCACCCCACTCCAGTACCCTTGCCTGGAAAATCCCATGGACGGAGGAGCCTGGTAGGCTGCAGTCCATGGGGTCGCTGAGGGTCGGACACGACTGAGTGACTTCACTTTCACTTTTCACTTTCATGCATTGGAGAAGGAAATGGCAACCCACTCCAGTGTTCTTGACTGGAGAATCCCAGGGACAGGGGCATCTAGTGGGCTGCCGTCTATGGGGTCGCACAGAGTCGGACACGACTAAAGTGACTTAGCAGCAGCAGCACACCTCCATAAACTAGAAAAAAACAAACAAACAAACAAAAAAACTAAGCCTAAATTTAGAAGAAGGAAGAAAATAACAAAGGCCAGGGTAGAACTAGGTGAAATAGAGACCAAAGAGACAATAGAAAAAAAAAAAAAATGAATGAATCTAAGAACTGGTATTTTGAAAAAAAAATAAATAAATAAACTTGACAAACCTTCAGCTGGACTAACCAAGAGAAAAAGAGGATTCCAGCAAACAAAATTAAAAGTGAAAGGAGAGATACACAAATACACAAATACACAAATACAAAGGATCATAGGAGACTGCTATGAAGAATTATGTGCCAATAAATTTAAAAACCTACAAAAATACATAAATTGCTAAAACTAAAGCCTATCAAGACTGAATCTTGACGAAATAGAAAATCTGAACAGATAAACTACTATTAAGGACATTGAATCATTAATTAAAACCTCCCAACAAAAATGTCCAGGACCCGATGTCTTTGTTGGTAAATTCTATTAAACATTTAAGGAATTAATAGCAACTCTTTCAATTCTCCAAATAAAGGGAGAAGTAAACATCTCCAAAATCAATTTACAAGGTTAGCATGACTCTAATAAAAAAATGGACAGGGACACTACAAGAAAAGAAAATACATGCTAATATATCTGATAAATATATATGCAAATACATAAAAAATTGTAAAATGCTTAGGAATGAATTTGTTCAAGGAGGTGGAATATTTTACATTGAACAGCTATAAGACACAGATGAAAGAAATTGAAAAAAATACATAAACACATGAAAAAATATTTCGTATTCATGAATCAGAATAATAATATTATTTAAATAAAATTCCAACCAAAAGCAACATATAGATTCAATACAATCCCTATCAAAATGCCAATGACATATTTTGCAGATATAGAAAGTAATCCTAAAATTTGTATGAGACCACAAAATATCCAGAATAGCCCAAACAATATTGAGGAAGAAAAACAAAGCAAAAGGAATCAGAATACCATGAACATGTTACTAGAACATAACAGAAAGTCCAGAAATAAAATCAATGCATATATGTTCAGTTAATTCAATGACAAGCCAAGAATATGCAACAGGAAAAGGACAGTCTCTTTGACAAATGGTATTCAGAAAATTGGACAGGCAAAAAAATAAACAAGTTGGACAACATCAAACTTAAAAGCTCCTGCGCAAGAAAGGAAACTAACAAAATGAAAGACAACCTACAGAGTGGAAGAAAGTATTTTTAAATTATATATCTGATTATGGACTGATATCCAAAATATGAAAACATTCACAATTTAATAGTGAAGATAAGAAACAATCTGATATACAGGCAGAATAAATGAATATATATATTTTTTCAAAGACATACAAATGGCTCACAGGCACATGAAAAGATGCTCAGCAGAACTAATCATCAGGGAAATGCCAATCAATACCACAATCACGTCATGCCTATTACAATTATCATCATCAAACAAAACAAGATATCGCAAGTATTGACATGGGTATGAACAAAAAAGAATTCTTGTGTATTGTTGCTACAAAGGTATATTTGTAATGTTGCTACTGAAAACAATATGGAGCTATCTCAAAAATATTAAAAGTGGAACTACCATATGATCCAGTGATTCCACTCTGGGTATACATATCCAAAGGAAATGAAAACAGTATATCAAAGAGATATTTCTTCCATGTTCATTGCATCATTATTCACAAAAGCCAAGTTATTGAAATGACTTAAGTCTCCACTAACCAAAGAATGGATAAAGAAGGTATAGTATATCTATACAGTGGACTATTATCCAATCCGGCCATGTTCAGCAACATTGATGGCCTTTGACAGCATTATATTAAGTGAAATAATATAGAAAGGGAAATACAAATATTGATGGTATCATTTATAAGTGGAATCTAAAAAGAAAAAGTCATACTCATAGAAACAGAGAGTAAAATAATGGTTTCTTGGGGCTGAGGTTTGGGGAGATAGAGTACAAACTTTCAGCTGTAAGATAAATAAATTTTGAGGCTCTAATGTATAATATGTTGACTATATTTGACAACACCATTTGTATAACTGAAATTGGCTGAAAGTCAAACCTAACATTCTCATACACACAGAAAAAGAGATAAATATATGAGGTGATGGATGTGCTAATAGATTAGTTGGGAGAAAACTTTTTACAATTAAATAATCATATAAAAGTGAAAGTGAAAGTTGCTCAGTTGTTTCCAACTCTTTGCAACCCTACACACTATAGAGCCCATGGAATTTTCTAGGCCAGAATCCTGGAGTGGGTAGCCTTTCCCTTCTCGAGGCGATCTTCCCAGCCCAGGAACTGAACCCAAACATAGCCTATGCTTAAAAACATACAACTGTATTTTCAATTATACCTCAATAAAGTTGGAAAAAATAAATACCGTAAGTTAAGTGGTTTATTAAAAACAGAAATTTATTTCTCACAGTTCTAAAGTCTGGAAGTCCAGTTCAGGATACCAATGTGTTTTGGCTCTGGTGAAAACCTTCTTCGAGGTTGCAAATTGCCAATTCCTTTCTGTGTTCTCAAATGGCAGAAGCATTAGGGAGCTCTGTGGGGTCACTTTTACTGGTGTATGAGTTCTATTCATTATTACTCTACCCCTATGACCTAACCGACTCTCAGAGTTCCACTGTCTAATACAGTTACCTAGAGCATTAGGATGTCAACCTACAAATTTTGGGCAGAGACATTCAGACAGCAATAATGGCATACATTCTGAATTTTCTAATTAGCACAACATTGTAAATCTACTATGCTTGAATAAACAATTTTTTAAATTAAAGATTTGTGGTTACAAAATAGAAGACTGTAACTTTAACATATTAATGTTTATGTAAAATAAACCTGTTAAATAAATGATACATATGCCATTGATATATATTTAAAAAAATAATTTTGCATTATAGAACATATAATAAAATTCAACAAAGCTCCATCATTTATCATAAAATGATAAATATCCTCTATGAATATAAGATATTTATATTGTCCACCTTCTTAAGCTTTCCTTACACATCAAACTGATCACAGTCCTCTTTATTTTCGTTGAAGAGCAACAGTATTGTAATTTTTTAAGTACTTCTTTTCTTTTAGAGTTTTACTACTTATGGTTGTATTTCTTATTTGCATTTCAAAATGTAGTTTCTTTTTTTTTTTTCTGTTTTGAACCCTAAGTAAATGGAATCATGGTGTAAAGACTACTGTATTTACAAATATATATTAATATATGTTGTTTTGTTTGAGTATAATTTGTGTATTGTGTCCCAGTATTTCATATGAAAAATTTACTTGTTTGCCTGTCTATGAATATTTGAGTTACTTCCTTTTTGTAGCTATTGTGAGTAATATAATTCCACAACCTCTCCCAGTGAGCTCAAGCAGATACTTCTATAAGGAAAATAACAAGTGGATGTTATAAGATACAATTGTCTAAATTTCATTAGATGATTTTTTGTTTGTTTTTTGAAATTTTACTTTTATTTTTTTAATTTAAATTTATTTATTTTAATTGGAGGCTAATTACTTTACAGTATTGTATTGGTTTTGCCATACATCAACATGAATCCGCCATGGGTGTACATATGTTCCCCATCCTGAACCCCCCTCCCACCTCCCTCCCCGTACCATCCCTCTGGGTCGTTCCAGTGCACCAGCCCCAAGCATCCAGTATCCTGCATCGAACCTGGACTGGTGATTTGTTTCTTATATGATATTGTACATGTTTCAATGCCATTCTCCCAAATCATCCCACCCTCTCCCCTCTCCCACATAGTCCAAGACTGTTCTATACATCTGTATCTCTTTTGCTGTCTCGCATACAAGGCTATCATTACCATCTTTTTAAATTCCATATATATGTGTTAATGTACTGTATTGGTGTTTTTCTTTCTGGCTTACTTCACTCTGTATAATAGGCTCCAGTTTCATCCACCTCATTAGAACTGATTCAAATGTATTCTTTTTAATGGCTGAGTAATACTCCATTGTGTATATGTACCACTGCTTTCTTATCCATTCATCTGCTGTTGGACATCTAGGTTGCTTTCATGTCCTGCCTATTATAAACAGTGCTGCAATGAACATTGGGGTACACGTGTCTCTTTCAATTCTGGTTTCTTCAGTGTGTATGCTCAGCAGTGGGATTGCTGGATCATAAGGCAGTTCTATTTCCAGTTTCTTAAGGAATCTCCACACTGTTCTCCATAGTGGCTATACTAGTTTGTATTCCCACCAACAGCGTAAGAGGGTTCCCTTTTCTCCACACCCTCTCCAGCATTTATTGCTTGTAGACTTTTGGATCGCTGCCATTCTGACTGGCGTGAAATGGTACCTCATTGTGGTCTTGATTTGCATTTCTCTGATAATGAGTGATGTTGAGCATCTTTTCATGTGTTTGTTAGCCATCTGTATGTCTTCTTTGGAGAAATGTCTATTTAGTTCTTTGGCCCATTTTTTGATTGGGTCGTTTATTTTTCTGGAATTGAGCTGCAGGAGTTGCTTGTATATTTTTGATATTAGCTGTTTGTCAGTTGCTTCATTTGCTATTATTTTCTCCTGTTCTGAAGGCTGTGTTTTCACCTTGCTTATAGTTCCTTTGTTGTGCAGAAGCTTTTAAGTTTAATTAGGTCCCATTTGTTTATTTTTGCTTTTATTTCCAGTATTCTGGGTGGTGGGTCATAGATGATCCTGCTGTGATTGATGATTTTAAATTATTTTGGAGAGTTGAATGCCTTTTTATATTTTTCAAGGTCACTTATATTTTTGCATTTTAAGAGCCTTTTCAAATCTTTTCTGCATATTTCCATTGCATTTCATGCATTTTACTTAAGGAGTTATAGTTGTTGTTGTTTTTAAGTCCATTCAGTTTAAGAACATTAGTCGATTTCTTGTGTCATAAATACTTTCTCCCACTCTATAGTTTGCTGGTTTTCTCCATTAATAGAGTTTATGATCATTATTGTTGTTCAGTCGCAAAGTCGTGTCCAATTATTTGCAACTCCATGGACTAGAGCACGCCAGACTTTCCTATCCTTCACTACCTCCTAGAGTTTGCTCAAAGTCATGTTCATCAAGTCGGTGATGTCATCCAATCATCTCATCCTCTGTTGCCCTGTTCTCCTCCTGCCCTTAATCTTTTCCAGCATCATGATCTTTTCCAATGAGCTGGCTCTTCACATCCTGTGGCCAAAGTATTAGAGCTTTAGCATCAGTCCTTTCAATGAATATTCAGGGTTGATTTCCTTAAGAATTAACTGGCTTTATCTCCTTGCTGTCTAAGGGTCTCTCAAGAGTCTTCTCCAGAACCATAATTCAAAAGCATCAATTCTTCAGTGCTCAGCCTTCTTTACAGTCCAAATCTCACATCCGTACATGACTACTGGAAAAAACATAGCTTTGACTATGATCATTAGAAGTTTTTAACTTTAATATTTAATTTACCTGAAAGGTTGCTGCTATGAGCCGTGAACAATGCCAGAATCTTGGCCTCCAGAGGAGAGGAATTCTATCTAGGGTGAGTAATGAGGTTTGATCACTCAGAGTTTTTTTTGTGTAATAAAGTTTTATTAAGATATAAAAGATATAGAGAAAGTTTCTGACATAGACATTAATTTAGAAGGGGACAAAAAGAGTGTGCCCTTGCTAGTTTTTAGTTAGGAGTAATATACCTATTAGAAAGAAAGAAAAAAAGTGAAGCTGCTCAGTCGTGTACAACTCTTTGTGACCCCATAGACTGTAGCCTACCAAGTTTTTCCATCCATGGGATTTTCCAGGCAAGACTACTGGAGTGGGTTGCCATTTCCTTCTCTGATAATTACAGAAATGAAGTGCCTCCAAACTGAGAGAGTTGCACTAGGCCCCTCACCCACAACATGAATTTTGAGATTGCATTGGCACG
Organism: Bos mutus; assembly: GCF_027580195.1. Lineage (NCBI taxonomy): Eukaryota > Metazoa > Chordata > Mammalia > Artiodactyla > Bovidae > Bos > Bos mutus. The sequence goes on along the minus strand of NC_091627.1, from coordinate 49,239,671 downwards.
AGGTGAGTCATCCTGGACCATAAAAACAATTCACATGAATCTTGAAGAAAGGCAGATTTCCAAGCAGATACATAGTTCATTAACACAGCTTGAGGAAGACATTTCCATGAGAAATACGCATTGGTTAGCTCAAGGTTTGAGATAAAGTCAGGTTCAGCTAGAACCAGGTGTCACCATGAAAACACAGGATTAGAAAAAAAAAAAAAAAAAAAGTCTACCACTTGCAGCTTTACTTCCTCCTGCCACTTGGGGACTTCTGGCGTCCCTACCAAGGCTATTAACACCCTCATACCAATATTTTCCTACAAGAATCTGTATTTCTTATGTTTCAATATTTTCCTGTACTCCAATTTCAAGAAGATATTTTTGTATTAATGTCTGTAATTCAACTGGAATAGATTTGATATAGTATACTCTGAATTTTATTCTTTTCCATGGGTACACCAATTGTCCAAATGTGATCTGTTGAAAAATGGTCCTTTAGCTGCTGATTCAGTGCCATCTTTTAAATTAATGAATATTTCTATATGTGTTTATCTGTTTCTAGTCTGCACTGTTCATCTACTTTTAATCTAAGTTTTCAAACATCACAATATTTCAGTAAATTTAAGAAATCATCTCTAAAAATCTATTTCTTAATCTTCAAAAATATATTGTATATTCCCTTCATGTTCCTGGGTAGGAAGAATCAATATTGTGAAAATGACTATACTACCAAACACAGTCCACAGATTCAATGTGATTCCTATTAAATTACCAATGGCATTTTTCACTGAACTAGAACAAACAAAAAAAAAAATCACAATTACTATGGAAACACAAAGACCCAGAATAGCCAAAAGAGTCTTGAGAAAGAAGAATGGAACTGGAAGAATCAACCTTCCTGACTTCAGATTATACTACAAAGCTACAGTCATCAATACAATATGGTATTTGCACAAAAACAGAAATATAGAAAAATATTGAACAAGATAGAAAGGTCAGGAATAAACCCATGCACCTATGAATACCTTATTTTTAACAAAAGAAGCACGAATATAAAATGGGGCAAAGACAGCCTCTTCAATAAATTGTGCTGGGGAAACTGAACAGCTATATACACGTAAAAGAATGAAATTAGAACACTGCCTAACAACATACACAAAGATAAACTCAAAATGGATTAAAGACCTAAATGTAAGACCAGAAATTAGAAAACTCTTAGAGGAAAACACTCAATGACATAAATCAAAGCAAGATCCTCTATGATCCACCTCCTAGAGCAATGGAAAAAAAAAAAAGTAAACAAGTGACATCTGAGTAAACTTAAAAACTTTTGCACAGCAAAGGAAACTATCATATCAGATAGATCAGTCGCTCAGTCGTGTCTGACTCTTTGCGACCCCATGAATCGCAGCACGCCAGGCCTCCCTGTCCATCACCAACTCCCGGAGTTCACTGAGACTCATGTCCATTGATTCAGTGATGCCATCCAGCCATCTCATCCTCTGTCGTCCCCTTCTCCTCCTGCCCCCAATCCCTCCCAGCATCAGTCTTTTCCAATGAGTCAACTCTTCGCATGAGGTGGCCAAAGTACTGGAGTTTCAGCTTTAGCATCATTCCTTCCAAAGAAATCCCAGGGCTGATCTCCTTCAGAATGGACTGGTTGGATGTCCTTGTAGTCCAAGGGACTCTCAAGAGGCTTCTCCAAAACCACAGTTCAAAAGCATAAATTCTTCACTGCTCAGCGTTCTTCAGAGTCCAACTCTCACATCCATACATGACCATAGGAAAAACCATAGCCTTGACTAGACAGACCTTTGTTGGCAAAGTAATGTCTCTGCTTTTGAATATGCTATCCAGATTGGTAATAACTTTCCTTCAAGGAGTAAGCCTCTTTTAATTTCATGGCTGAAGTCACCATCTGCAGTGATTTTGGAGCCCAGAAAAATAAAGTCTGACACTGTTTCCACTGTTTCCCCATCTATTTCCCATGAAGTGATGGGACTGGATGCCATGATCTTCGTTTTCTGAATGTTGAGCTTTAAGCCAACTTCTTCAGTCTCAACTTTCACTTTCATCAAGAGGCTTTTTAGTTCCTCGTCACTTTCTGCCATAAGGGTGGTGTCATCTGCATATCTGAGGTTATTGATATTTCTCCTGGCAATCTTGATTCCAGCTTGTGTTTCTTCCAGCCCAGCGTTTCTCATGATGTACTCTGCATATAAGTTAAATAAGCAGGGTGACCATATATAGCCTTGGCGTACTCCTTTTCCTATTTGGAACCAGTCTGTTGTTCCACGTCCAGTTCTAACTGTTACTTCCTGAGGCGACTTGGAGGAGCTACCCCATGCCCCCACACCCGAGGCCAGGGGCTGCGGCTGGGAAGAACAACCCCACGCGTGAGGCCGGGGCGGCGGCCGGGAGGACCATCAACACATCCAAGGAGCCATGGCTGCGCGGGCGCAGGAGAGTCTAGAGGGGCTATCCCACATTGAAGGTCAAGAAGGGTTGCGGTGAGGAGATACTCCTCGTCCAAGGTAAGGAGCAGTGGCTGCACTTTGCTGGAGCAGCCGTGAAGAGATCCCCCATGCCCAAGGTAAGAAAAACCCAAGTAAGATGTTAGGTGTTGCAAGAGGGCATCAGAGGGTAGACACACTGAAACCATACTCACGGAAAACTAGTCAATCTAATCACACTCGGACCGCAGCCTTTTCTAACTCAATGAAACTAAGCCATGCCTGTGGGGCAACCTATGATGGGCAGATCATGGTGGAGAGATATGACAGAATGTGGTCCACTGGAGAAGAGAATAGCAAACCACTTCAGTATGCTTGCCTTGAGAACCCCATGAACAGCATGAAAAGGCAAAATGATAGGATACTGAAAGAGGAACTCCCCAGGTCAGTAGGTGCCCAATATGCTACTGGAGATCAGTGGAGAAATAACTCCAGAAAGAATGAAGGGATGGAGCCAAAGCAAAAACAATACCCAGCTGTGGATGTAACTGGTGGTAGAAGCAAGGTCTGATGCTGTAAAGAACAATATTGCATAGGAACCTGGAATGTCAGGTCCATGAATCAAGGCAAATTGGAAGTGGTCAAACAAGAGATGGGAAGAGTGAATGCTGACATTCTAGGAGTCAGCGAACTAAAATGGACTGGAATGGGTGAATTTAACTCAAATGACCATTATATTTACTGCTGCGGGCAGGAATCCCTTAGAATAAATGGAGTAGCCATCATGGTCAACAAAAGAGTCTGAAATGCAGTACTTGGATGCAATCTCAAAAACAACAGAATGATCTCTGTTTGTTTCCAAGGCAACCATTCAATATCACAATAATCCAAATCAATGTCCCAATCAGTAACACTGAAGAAGGTGAAGATGAACAGTTTTATGAAGACCTACAAGACCTTTTAGAACTAACACCCAAAAAAGATGTCCTTTTCATTATAGGGGACTGGAATGCAAAAGTAGAAAGTCAAGAAACACCTGGAGTAACAGGCAAATTTGGCCTTGGAATACGGAATGAAGCAGGGCAAACCCTAATAAAGTTTTGCCAAGAAAATGCACTGGTCATAACAAACACCCTCTTCCAACAACACAAGAGAAGACTCTATACATGGACATCACCAGATGGTCAACACCAAAATCAGATTGATTATATTCTTTGAGGCCAAAGATGGAGATGCTCTATACAGTCATGAAAAACAAGACCAGGACCTGACTGTGGCTCAGATCACGAGCTCCTTATTGCCAAATTCAGACCTGAATTGAAGAAAGTAGGGAAAACCACTAGACCATTCAGGTATGAACTAGATCAAATCCCTTAAAGTTATACAGTGGACGTGAGAAATAGATTTAAGGGACTATATCTGATAGAATGCCTGATGAACTATGGACAGAGGTTCATGACATTTTGCAGGAGACAGGGATCAAGGCCATCCCCATGGAGAAAAAATGCAAAAAAGCAAAATGTCTGTCTGAAGAGGCCTTACATGTCTGTACTTGAGTTCAATTTTTAAAATTCTACAAAAGTTTTAAATTTACAGAATTATTACAATGATAGAGATTTCTGTTATACCCACAGCCTGTTTCCCTATTTTTGATATTTTACATTAATATGCATTTATCACACTGAATCTATATTGATACATTATTATTTATGCAAATATTTACATTATTTTTATATCCTCAATACTTTCCTAATGTTCTTTTTCCTTTCCAAAATCCCACTCAGGATACCAAATTACACTTAGTCCTTCTCTGTTTCCTAGGATCGCTAAAACAAATTAACATGAACTCTCTGGCTTAAAAACAACTGAGACATTCTGTTGCAGTTCTAGAGGATAGAAGTCAGAAATCAAGGTTCTGGCAGTGCCAAGATCTCTCTAAAATCTAAAGAAGAATCTGTTTCTTGTCTTCCTGTTTGCCTTGGGTGTTGCCAACAATCCTTGGTATTCCTTGGCTGGTGAACACTCCAGTTGCTGCCTCCATTGTAATTTAGTCTTATTCCTTGTGTGTCTGTATCTGTCTCTTCTCTTAAAAGGACACTGTGCATGTGTGCTAAGTTGCTTCAGTTGTTTCCAAATCTTTGCAACCCTGTTGAGTGTAGCACATCAGTCTCTTTTGTTCATGGGTTTCTCCGGGCAAGAATTCTGGAGTGGGTACCATTTCCTTCTCCAGGGGATCTTCCTGACCCAAGGATCTAGCCCATATCTCTTACACTTCCTGCATTGTCAGGAGAGTTCTTTACCACTAGTGTCACCTGAGAAGCCCATATAAAAACACAAATCTTATTGAATTTTTCTCTATTATAGTAATTTGGAAGCTTACTCTTTCATAACTTTGTTCTTTTTAAAGATATGACTTTAATGCTATAAGAATAACTCTAAGTACTGTGTTCTCTGCACCTCACCAATTCTGGTAAGTTGTATTTTATTTTATTCATTTCAGACAATTTCAAATTTCTCTTGGGACTTTTCCTTTACCCATGTACTGCTTATGTTGTTGAATCTACAAATATTTGGGTATTTTATAGTTATCTATTATTGATAACTAATTTAACTCTATTGTGGTCTGAGAACATACCTTGCATGATATCTATCCTTTTAAATTTGTTCAGATGTGTATTATGACCTGAGGGTTCCCAGATGGCGCTACTGGGAAAGAACCTGCTTGCCAATGCAGGAAACTTAAGAGATTTGAGTTTGATCCCTGAGTTGGGAAGATCCCCTGGAGGAGGGCATGCCAGCCTACTGCAGTATTCATGCCTGAAGAATCCCATGGACCAGAGCAGCCTGGCAGGCTACAGGCAAACAGTTGGACACAACTGAGGTGATTTGGCATGCATGCATGTATTATGACTGGAAACTGATCTTCGTTTTTGAATGTGAATAATAAGCTTTATATGGTTGCATGCCGTAGTCTATAGGTGTCAATTATATCCAACAGATTAATAATTTTTTTCATGTCAACTATATGCTGCAGATTTTACTTGATTTAGTTTGTCAATTACTGAAAGAGGAGTGTTGAAGTTTCAACTATAACCATAGATTTTACTATTTATTTATTCAATTTTATATCATGTATTTGAGTCTCTTTTTAGATTCCTAAAGAAGTGAAGTGAAGTGAAAGTTGTGTCTGACTCTTTGTGATCCCTTGGACTATATGTTCCATGAAATTCTCTAGGACAGAATACTGGAGCGGGTAGCCTTTCTCATCTCCAGGGGATTTTCCCAACCCAGGGATTTTCAGATGTGTACACATTGGTGCTGGGCTTCCCTGATGGCTCAGGAGTAAAGAATCCACGTGCCAGTGCAGGAGATGAGAGTTTGATTCCTGGTTCAAGCAGATCCCTTGGAGAAGGAAATGGAAACCCACTCTAGTATTCTTTCCTGGGAAATCCCATGGACAGGGGAGCCTGTTGGACTATAGTCCATGGGGTCACAAAAAGTTGGACATGACTTAGGAACTAAACAACAACAGTTCAGTTCAGTTCAGCTACTCAGTCATGTCCGACTCTTTGCGACCTCTTGGACTGCAGCATGCCAGGCCTCCCTGTCCATCACCAACTCTGAGTTTATTTAAACTCATCTCCATTGAGTCATTGATGCCATCCAACCATCTCATCCTCTGTTGTCCCCTTCTCCTCTTGCCTTCAGTCTTTCCCAGCTTAAGGGTCTTTTCAAATGAGTCAGCTCTTTGTATCAGGTAGCCCAAGTATTGGAGTTTCAGTTTCAACATCAGTCCTTTCAATGAACATTCAGGACTGATTTCCTTTAGGATGGACTGGTTGGATCTCCTTGCAGTCCAAGAGACTCTCAAGAGTCTTCTCCAACACCACAGTTCAAAAGCATCAATTCTTAAGCACTCAGCTTTTTTTTTACAGTCCAACTCTCACATCTATACATGACTGCTGGAAAAACCATAGCCTTGACTAGAAAGACATTTGTTGGCAAAGTAATGTCTCTGGTTTTGAATATACTATCTAGTTTGGTCATAACTTTTCTTCCAAGGAGTAAGTGTCTTTTTATTTCATGGCTGCAGTCACCATCTGCAGTGATTTTGGAGCCCCCAGAAATAAAGCCTGCCACTGTTTCCACTGTTTCTCCATCTATTTGCCATGAAGTGATGGAAACGAATGCCATGATCTTTGTTTTTTTAATGTTGAGCTTTAAGCCAACTTGTTCACTCTCCACTTTCACTTTCATCAAGAGGCTCTTCTTCACTTTCTGCCATAAGGGTGATGTCATCTGTTTATCTGGGGTTATTGATATTTCTCCCAGCAATCTTGATTCCAGCTTGTGTGTTTTCCAGCCCAGTGTTTCTCATTATGTACTCTGCATATAAGTTAAATAAGCAGGGTGACAGTATACAGCCTTGACGTACTCCTTCTCCTATTTGGAACCAGTCTGTTGTCCGATGTCCAGTTCTAACTGTTACTCCTTGATCTGCATGTAGGTTTCTCAGGAGGCAGTTCAGGTGGCCTGGTATTCCCATCTCTTTCAGAATATTCCACAGTTTATTGTGATCCACACTGTCAAAGGCTTTGACATAGTTAATAAAGCAGAAATAGATGTTTTTCTGGAACTCTCTTGCTTTTTTGATGATCCAGTGGATGTTGAAACAAGATGAAACAACAACAGCATTATAATTATTCCATCTTATTAGAAAGTTGATCCTTTTTTATTATAATACCAGTGTCCCTGATGATTTTTGTTGATCAAGTATCTGCCTTGTTAAAATTTATCACAGATAACAGAACTTTTTTGATCAGTGGTCGCATTATACATTTTTCTCTATCCTTTACATTTTCACTTTTATTAAGTGTTAACATTTAAAGTGGGTTTGGTAGACAACATAGTTTTTAAATTGTTTTAAGTTCTTGTTTTTTTTTTTAATGTTTTTCTACTATGACAATCTCTATCTTTTAATTGATACATTTAGATTATTTACATTTAAAATAATTATTGAAATAGACTCATATATGCATGTTTTAATTTTCTGTTAGGTGATTGTGCTATTTTTCTCCATTGTCAAGTACTTCATGCTTTTAATTGAGCATTTTGTATGATTCTATTCTCCGTTTCATATCAATTATACTTTTAAGATAATTGTTAGTGATTATTCTTTGCAAGGTCTTCCCAGGTAGCTCAGTGATAAAGAATCTGCCTGACAATGCAGGAGACTCAAGAGATACAGATTTGATTCCTGGGTCAGGAAGATCTCCTAGGGAAAGAAATGACAACCCACTCCAATATTCTTGTCTGGAAAATTCTATGGACAGAGGAGACTGTCTTGCTACAGTCCATGGTGTCAGAAAACTGACACAACTGTGCACAGTGGAGTCTGCGTATGCACATTCACACACTCTTTGCAATAAATACCTTCCCCCCAGTTCTATTGGACTATTATGAACATACATCACTATGTAAGTTTAAGGTGCACAGCATAATGGTTTGAATTACATATATCGTGAAATGATTACTTCCGTTAAGTTTAGTTACTAAGTTCATCTTCAAATAACTCTATAGCATTTAGCAAAGTATAGTTACCTTATATAAATAATTTCCAGTTTTTGCCATGTGCCTCATAATTCAGTATTAATCATTTCACATATCCATTTTTTTACTTATCCTAATACATCAATGCTATTATTACCTTAATAAATAATACTCTGTTTCCTTCACAACTTCCTAACTTAATAAACTGTTATTTTTATTAAATATGTTAATAAAATGTTATTAAATGTTAATTAAAACAATTTTAATTTCCTTTTCAATTTATTTTACTTTACTCCATTTTATTATTTTTTATTTTGTTCCATTTATTTAATATTACTCCTTCCCCTATGTTCTTCCTTCCTTTATATAAATCTAAGTTTCTTATCTATGTTAGTTTCCTTCTATTAAAGAAAAAAATCATCCTTTAACATTTCTCACAAGACAGACAAGATCAGAGTACATTTTTACTTGTTTCAAGCTTTTTCCACATTGAAGCTGAAATAGAAATGAGTACATTAATTTTTAAGCAGATTATTTCAGGCATTTCTTTTGTTTCCTTCAGAGGCTATTTTTCTAGCTTGCATTAGTGCTTCTCTGTCTTGGCATATGTGTTTCCTATGTGATCCTTTAATATTTATATATCTGCTTTTATTTAAGAAGCTATAATTCTACTGGTTACTTTATCTATTAATGCACATTTTGTCTACCATTGTATATGCAGTTTGTTTCCCAAGATAGTTTTCTCCTTAGATTAAAATACTTCACTGGGACTCCATGAAAGGGGTCAGTGTCACGGTGCCTCACATGCTTTCATTTAATGAGAAGGGATTACTTTCAAGAGCTAGAATAAAAAGATAAATATTCTAGAGGTTCCAATACTGTATCAACAGTATTATTTTTGAAGGTGTTTATCTTTATTTAAAGAAATGCTTTTTGATATTTCTCTAGTGATGAATGACATGTGGTAAAAATCTTTTGACAGACTTTCAATTAGTGGAACAGTTTTCACAACCTCTTTTCACTCTATATTTTTATATATCCAGTCAAAGTTTCCCTGAGGTTTCCCCTTCTCCAATTCAAAATATTGTATCTTGGCTTTGAATAAAACACATACACACAAACTATTTTCTTACTCAAAATAGCTTATCTTAGGTAAAACATTTTCTATGAATGAAAGAGTATAAATATATGATTATAGTTCTCCTCTTGGGCTTCCCAGCCAGTGCTAGTGGTAAAGAATTTGACTAGCAATGCAGGAGGTCCTAGAGACATGGCTTAGCTCCCTAGGTTGGGAAGATCCCCTGGAGGAGGAAATGGCAACTCATTCCAATATTCTTATGAACAAAATCCCATAGATAGAGGAAACTTGTGCATTACAGTCCATGGAATTGCAGAGTTGTACATGACTGAACACACATACAATTATTCAATTTCCTCTTGACAGTTATCAGAGACAATATTAATTAAAATGTCTCATATTCTTCCCTTCCAGTGAAGGGACTCAGCCATACATATACATGTATCCATTCTCCCCCAAACTTACCTCCATCCAGGCTGGCACATAATATTGAACAGAGTTCCATGTGTTATACAGTAGGATTTTGTTGGTTATCCATTTTAAATATAATGGTGTGTACATGATCTTTTCAAAGTCAACTATCACAGCATTGTTAATTGGCTATACCCCAATGTAAAATGTTTTTGGTATTAAAAAATAAAATAAAAATAAAAATTTAAAAATAAATAAACAAAAAGGCACACAACATAACATGTAAAAAAGAAAAGATCTCATATCCTTATAGTCATTAACAAAAGTTAATAAATCAGAAATGATTTTTAAATACTTTTGTGTACACACACCAGCCTCTAAGAAAAGCCTGATTACACACACACAAACACTTACTTTTCAAAACAAGCCAAGGACAGAAAATTGAGTCATGGTGCTCAGGGGCTAATAAAAGATAAAAATGATAAGCATTGTTGCATGCATAAGGAAGATTTTTATGTTTTTTCTTCTTTCCCCTTTCAGGTATAGTGATTTCAACCTCTTGGAAATATTTGTATGACTGGAATGTTTGTAAAAACATTGACCTATCCTTTGGATGAAGTCAATGCCACTGTGGACCTGTAGTTTCAATGAAAGGAGCCTTCCAGAGCCTGTATTTCCCAGTCCAGTTCTCCAGAGGGAGGCCATCAGAGGATTAAAGCCAAATAAGGAAGTCTGTAATGATGTCTCAGCAACATTATACTCTCAGGAATATGTAGCAAAGAGATGTTTTTCTATTGCTGTGTAACAAATTACTACAAATGAATTAGTGTAAGATATTATCCATTTATTATTTCACAGTTTCCATGAGTGATGTGTCTGGGCACAACTTATCTGGGTCTTCAGCTCAAATGTCTGTCATAGGACTGTAGTCAAGGTTTTGATTGGGCAGTTTTCTCATCTGGAGACTTGATTAGGGAAGAATCCTATCCCAGGCTTATGTAGGTTGTTGGCAGAATGCTCTTAACAGCCACATAACTGGTATCCAGTGTTTTTCTGACTTGCTGAAGAGTGCATGGAAGTCCTAGGAGCCACCCCCGGTTCGTAGAGGCTTCCTTCAGTTCCTTGTCATGAGGGCTTCCTTAACATAATACATATTTTGTCAGGCCAACAAGGAGATTCTTCTCTTTAGTCAGCTTTAGAGTTTTATAAACATAATACAATCAAATGACCTCTAAGGACCTTTGCCATATAAGCTAATCATGAAGATGACATTCCATCACTCATGCAATATTCAGTAGATTGGAAGCAAAATACAGGTCCCACCCCCACCAAAGGGCAGAATTATACAAAGGGGAAGAGTGACTTGCCAAAACGTCTGTCCATCACAGCCTGGTTGGGTTTTGTCATTAATCTTTCATTCTGACCATCTCCATCTTTCCATCAGAGGTATAGCTAGCTTTGGTTGTATGCTATCAATTTGTGAAAAGTATACACACAAATCATTATACTTTATGGGATTGAGATCTCCAAGAGCAAGAAAATTTACTTTGGCAAAGTGAAACTTGAAATTTTCAAACTGATTTGTTTTTAAAAATATTCAAAAATTTCAGATTTTAAAACTAGGGCAATGTATGCGAGACAGCAAAAGAGACACAGGTGTATAGATCAGTCTTTTGGACTCTGTGGGAGAGGGAGAGGGGGATGATTTGGGAGAATGGCATTAAAACATGTATAATATCATATAAGAAATTAATCACCAGTCCAGGTTCGATGCAGGATACAGGAAGCTTGGGGCTGGTGCACTGGGATGACCCAGAGGGATGGTATGGGAAGGGAGGTGGGAGTGGGGCTCAGGATGGGGAACACATGTACACCCATGGTGGATGCATTTTGATGTATGGCAAAACCAATACAATATTGTAAAGTAAAAATAAATAAATAATTTTAAAAAATAAAATAAAACTAGGGCAAGACCAGTGATTGGGATCAATTATTGGAAGGGAATCCACACTGAACACTAGTAAGAATCCTGTTTAGAGGAGAATTGAACTGATTTAACGACCACAGCATGAAGACTTTATATGCACAAGCATTTGAAATGCTGAGTGATATATCATTTCTCAGTCAGGCTATATTTGATTTCTTATTCTTTTACATAGTGACAGCAAGGAAGCTGGAATGACACCAAATCTTCACTATGTTCATGAAAATTAGAATTCAAAATATGACTTCAAACATAATGTATTTTAGAAGGAATATATTTAATAAATAAACAAGTGAAATATATGTGAAAAAATAATGTGTATTCCCCTGATATTGAGAAGAAGATAAAAACTGGAATTATCACAAAGAAAAGCATCAAGGAAGAAGTTTGAAAATCTGTTTTTGGAACACTTTTCCTCAAAGAATTAGATTTGTCAGAGGCAAAAGGAAAACCACAGTTAGCAAGTTAAAAAAAAGTCAGAATTTGGTACGTGAACAAAAAGTAAAACTCACACTTTGAAATAAGAACATCAGAAACTCAGGAAGATATAGGATCAACTTAAAAACAAATTTTGATCTTGTGGTCAAGAAAAAAATTCTGGGCTAGACAGAGAAAAGAGGATCCAACAAATTCTTTTAACCTACATGTGGTAAAAGAAAAAAGGGACCAAGTTAAGCAAGAGGTAAAATTTTTAAAACAGATAAACTTTCATAAAGAAGGTAGATACACACCATGCAGAAATAAAATGTAAGAGAAAGCTTTTGCTTTTCTTTGAAAAAAGAGTGTGCCTAGGAGTGTTTATGCAGTTTTCATTGTGAAAAATTTTTAACAAGGTCTTGGATATTCATGTTCAGAATTGTGTATCGAAGCACAGGGTAAGCATGCTATTCCTCACAGCTTTAGGTTGCATATCCTCAATTCAATAATTTATTATTGTGAATTCTAGACAGGAAGAGTTGGAGATTAAAAGTTGGGGATCTGTCTCTCATAGATCAAATTTAAAGGCTGAAGGAACTTAGAACCAAAGAAGGAAGGTTTGCAAAAGTGTTAGTGGATGAAATAAATTCAGATTTAAAGAAAACTTATTTGAACAGTTGGTAAAATAAGTTGCACATGACTACTATGGGAAAATTCAAGACAATGACAGACAAAGACAACCTCTGGGCAGAAACTATATTCAAAATTCAGTCTTGAAAGTTGAAAATGTAAAGAAGAAAATAGGCAAAGAAAGGGAAATAGGTAGTTTTATATTTGGGATAATACTGAAGAAAATGTTGGGAACTAACCTCAACATCAAATGCAGTTACATTCTGTCAAAGAAAAGCAATCTATATCGATGGTAAATTTCATCTTTGGATATGGAAAACATAGTGTCACATTTTTAAGTATTTGATGATAAATTGCTCCAAATGAGAATTGGGTAAATAAAGAAGCTAAACCTCTGAGCTCTTTCTTGGTCTCCCCTTTCTCTCTCTATTTCTCCTTGCTTACCTTCTTTTTCTTTTGTTTTTCTTCTTTTCATTGCATATCACATTTATCCGAAAGAACATTTATGGTATGTGATTGACAGACACAAGTTTAATGGCAACATGTACTAAATTATAATAAACATCTTTTGCCTGGAAATGATATTTTGCATATACTATCAGGTCAGTTCAGTTCAGTTGCTCAGTCATGTTTGACTGCAACCCCATGAACCGCAGCACGCCAGACCTCCCTGTCCATCACCAACTCCCAGAGTTTACCCAAACCCATGTCCATCGAGTCGGTGATGCCACCCAGCCATCTCATCCTCTGTCGTCCCCTTCTCCTGCCCCCAATCCCTCCCAGCATCAGGGTCTTTTCCAATGAGTCAACTCTTCGCATGAGGTGGCCAAAGTATTGGAGTTTCAGCTTCAGCATCAATCCTTCCAATGAACACCCAGGACTAATCTTCTTTAGCATGGGCTGGTTGGATCTCCTTGCAGTCCAAAGGACTCTCAAGAGTCTTCTCCAATACCACAGTTCAAAAGCATCAATTCTTTGGCGCTCAGCTTTCTTCATAAGTATATGAAATTGTTTGATTGGTTCTTGGATATTTCCAATATAATATTTTTGATGTGTTAGTCACTCAGTCATGTCATACTCTTTGGGACTGCATGGACTGTAGCTCACCAGGTTCCTCTGGCATGGAATTCTCAAGGCAAGAAAACTGGAGTAGGTAGCTATTCCCTTCTCAGGGGATATTTCTAATCCAGGGATTGACATGGGTCTCCTTTATTACAGATGAACTCTTTACTGTTGGAGTCACCATGAAAGCCCACATTTTTAAACAGATTAATTAATTTCAAAAGTTATTTCTTGCCATCTACAATGGGACGTTCATATAGACACTGATATAATTAAATTCCATACGAACATTGATTTTGTCACTCCTTCACTAGGAAGAAATCTGGTTAAATTATTAATCCAAATCTCTGGTGATTTTTCTAATAGTATGGTAGAGGACTATGAATGGTAGTATGTTATATTATTCGGATTCCCTTATAAATTTCAATGAATATGTTTTAAAGTGCAGATTTATATTGTGGTGTCTGTTGCAAGAGAACTGTCAAAAGTAGAAAACCAAAAAAATAAAAAAAGACAATTAAGCATCAGCAAAACAATATGTCATTTTCATTATAGGGGACTGGAATACCAAGGGAACATTTCATGTAAAGATGAGTACAGTAAAGGACAGAAATGGTATGGACCTATCAGAAGGAGAAGATATTAAGAAGAGGTGGCAAGAATACACAGAAGAACTATACAAAAAAGATCTTCATGACCCAGAAAATCTCAATGGTGTGATCACTCAAGAGCCAGCTATCCTGGAATGCAAAGTCATGTGGGCCTTAAGAAGCATCACTAAGAACAAAGCTAGTGGAGATGATGGAATTCCAATTGAGCTATTTCAAATCCTAAAAGATGATGATGTGAAAGTGCTGCACTCAATATGCCAGCAAATTTGGAAAACTCAGCAGTGGCCACAGGACTGAAAAAGGTCAGTTTTCATCCCAATTGCAAAGAAAGGCAATGACAAAGAATGCTCAGACTATTGCACAATTGCACTCATCTCACATTCTAGTAAAGTAATACTCAAAATTCTCCAAGCCAGGCTTCAACAGTACATAAACTGTGAACTTCCAGATACCAAGCTGGATTTAGAAAAGGCAAGGAACCAGAGATCCAATTGCCAACATCCATTGGATCATCGAAAAACCAAGAGTTCCAGATAAATATCTACTTCCGTTTTATTCACTATGCCAAAGTCTTTGACTGTGTGGATCACAAAAACTTGTGGAAAATTCTTAAAAAGTTGGAAATACCAGACCACCTGACCTGTCTCCTGAGAAATCTGTATGCAAGTCAGGAAGTAGCAGTTAGAACTGGACATGGAACAATAGACTGGTTCCAAATCAGGAAAGGAGTGCGTCAAGACTGTTTATTGTCATCCTGCTTATTTAACTTATATGCAGAGTACATCATGAGAAATGCTGGGCTAGATGAAGCACAAGCCAGCATTAAGGTTGCCGGGAGAAATATCAACAACCTCAGATATGCGGACGACAGCACCCTTATGGCAGAAAGTGAAGAACTAAAGAGCCTCTTGATGAAAGTGAAAGAGGAGAGTGAAAAAGTTGGCTTAAAGCTCAACATTCAGAAAACTACAATCATGGCAACTGGTCCCATTACTTCATGGCAATTAGATGGGGAAACAATGGAAACAGTGACAGACTTTATTTTCTTTTGCTACAAAGTCACTGCAGATGGTGACTGCAGCCATGGAATTAAAAGATGCTTACTCCTTGGAAGAAAAGCTATGACCAACATAGCATATTAAAAAAAACAGAGACATTACTTTTCCAATGAAGGTCCATCTTGTCAAAGCTATGATTTTTACAGTAGTCATGTGTGGATTTCAGAGTTAGACTGTAAAGAAGGTTGAGTGCCGAAGAATTGATGCTTTTGAACTGTGGTGTTGGAGAAGACTCTTGAGAGTCCCTTGGACTGAAGGAGGTCCAACCAGTCTATCCTAGAGCAGTTCAGTCTTGAATATTCATTGGAAGGACTGAATCTGAAGCTGAAACTCCAATACTTTGGCCACTTGATGGGAAGAGCTGACTCAATAGAAAGGACCCTGATGCTGGCGAAGATTGAAGGCGTAGGAGAAGGCAACAACAGAGGGTGAGATGGTTGGATGGCATCACCAACTTGATGGACTTGAGTTTGAGGAAGCTCCAAGAATTAGTGAAGGACAGGGAAGCCTTAGTCTGGTATGACTAAGCAACTGAACTGAACTGAATCCACTAACCTTTGCTATAGTCCCTGCAGATCTTATCATCATGTATTTGAGTGAATTTCAGGGACTGATTATTTCCCAGTTAATTTTTACATAAAACATTGACCATATTTTATTTTACAAGCGCTACTTCACGTGCATAATGATCTACGGAAAATATTTGTGTCCCTTGTTCTATGCCAAGAACAATAAGTAAAAGTATCATACTGGAATTTTATTTCCTGTTAATATTTGGAGAAAAAAAATAACAGCTATAGCTAATTATAATTAAGTACAATTATAATTAAGCCCATTGTATATTGTGTGTATTCATTTTTTAAGAGGATGTCTCAACCTCTACTCTATTGACATTTTGGATTAAATAATTCTTTTTGTGGAGGACTGCCCTGTGCATTGAGAAAGATCATCCCCATACTGGACTCTTACTGATGCAAATAACACTTTAATTTATGACAACAACAACAAATAATGTCTCTAGAGGTTTAAATGTTCCCTTGGGGACAGGATAATCCCTTTGCATTGATAACTACTGCTTTAAATTGACTGTATAAATGTCAGTTTTAAGTTTATAACATATTTGAAATAATAATGTTAGAGTTTCATTAAAAATAGTTATTTGATTTAGAATAAACATGTCTGAAGTCTATAAATCTAAATTACTTTTCTAAAATTCTAATGAAAGAAGAAATTAAAAAATAAGAAAATTCATGTCAGTTCTTAAAAAACAGGGAATATCATTATCTATTAGAATCTTTGGTTGTTGTTTTGTTTGCTAGTTTTTGCTTTTATTTAGTAGAGGTTATGGGGCTCTCCCAGTACTCTTGCCTGGAAAATCCCATGGACTGAGGAGCCTGGTAATCTGCAGTCCATGGGGTCACGAAGAGTCGGACACGACTGAGAGATTTCACTTTCACTTTTCACTTTCATGCATTGGAGAAGGAAATGAAAACCCACTCCATTGTTCTTGCCTGGATAATCCCAGGGATGGATGAGCCTGATGGGCTGCCATCTATGGGGTTGCACAGAGTCAGACACGACTGAAGCTACTTTGCAACAGCAGCAGCATGGGGCTCTCAGTGGTGCTGGTGGTAAAGAATCCACCTGCCAATGCAGGAGATTCAAGAGACACGGGTTTGATTTCTGAGTTGGGAATATCCCCTGGAGTAGAAAGTGGCAATCCACTCTAACAATGTGGCCTGGAAAATTCCAAGGACAGAGGAGCCTCATGGGCTAAAGTCCATGGAGCCACAAATAGTCAGGCATGAATGAGTGACACAGGACACACACACACACACACACACACACACACACACACACACTGGGTTCTTGTCTATTCTGAAAGTAGATTAAAGAAATCTTTTATGTGATATCTATTTGAGGTGAAAGTGAAAGTGATACCTAGCAGAATTTCACCAATACTATTTAGAATAGAGAACCAGGAAATAAAAGCTGTCATAAACTAGCTGGTGGTCATAAAAAAGACAAATATTGATATTATGAGGGATTTCAAATTACATGACAATATTCACCCTGCAGGAGTTTATTCTTAGTTTGTGTTCCACAAAAAGAGCAAGAGAAATAAGCAGATAACTTTACTATATGGGACATGTCAAATTGAGCAGGGTGTCAAATAGGGAGATAACGTGTATCATCACACACACACACACACACACACGCAAGTCAAACTTAGACAAAGATGAACTTACCTGAGTAATGGACTTTTGTCCTAATCTTCCATTAGCCACTTGACCTCTTTTCTTGGAATGAATTATGCTAATTCCATACTTCTCTTAATCCTTATATGAGATTGTGTTTAAATAGAGAATGAAAAATATCACACAAGCTGTACATTAGTTCTTGACATTGTACAAGCTTAGATCCTCATTGTAGGAAATTCAAAAAGAGAAAAATGACCATAAAAGAAAAGATGAAGTTATTTAAATTAATATGAGAAATTGGAGAAAACATTCCTTGCAAAACAGACATACTGTAAGAAAGAGTTCCAAAATCTGGATAATAATTTTAAAACTTCCAATCTTCATCTGCTAATGAGATTTGAATGACATATTTATGAAATGAGAAAAATCTGGAATCAGAAAAGATGGTATTTTAGCTAAAACTCATAATTTCAACATCAGAAGGTATAATAGAGAAAACAGCACACTATGCTTCAGAAATCCACATCCTATAAATCCAGCGGAATTGTAGCATATTAAAGGATAGTCTAGTCTAACGTTTCTCATTTGTCCCCATTCTCATATGCCTTCCTTCCAGGGTAAGATCACCTTGTAGATGAGCAGGTATGTATTGATAGACTACAATCCATATTTATCTCTTTGGTTATTCACTTAAGTTGTTTAAAAGGGACTGGTACTAAGAGCTCACTTTCAGGATAAAAGTTTTCACAAACTGTTTAATTTTACTGCTTTTATATTGAGGAACTACTACATTTCATATATATTACTAGGAAGTGAGGATAGAAGAGCAAACAACATATAAAATCTTTGTTCTTTTGCATTAATGTGTCATTGGGGAAAACAGAAAATAAAACAATTAATATGGACTACAGTAAGTCCCCTACGTATGGACAAGTTCCATTCCAAGAGTGCATTTGTTAAATCCACTTGGTTCAAAAATCCAACAGAGGTAGCCTAGGTATCTGACTAACACATTTGGCTATGTAGTACAGTACTCTATTGTAATAGGTCTAAAATATTTTTCACATTTAATAATATGTAAAAACAGAAAAATAAAGATAACATGTTTAATCTTATAGTATTACAGCTGGCATTAAGAGGAAAGAAGAGTTTTTGACTGGAGTAAGGAGAGGAGATAGGAGATGGTAGAGCTGAGGGATCATTAGCAATAGATGGAAGGCAAGTGCAATTTCACTCACACCTGACATTGATGGCACAGGTTCTTTTCCTTGCTGGATTCAATTCTATATTTCCTCTTGATAAAACAATCCAATGATGTCTGGGTAGTGGCTCTCTTTTGCTCATCATAGATGACATGGTGGCACTGGATTGCACTTGGAATGGCTGTTGTAACCTTCGCGTACCATTCTGAGCTTTGGGTCTTGTGCCTCAAAAATGAACAGTGCCTTCTCAAATAAAGAAAATTCCCTTGCCATTTCATGCATTGTGAATCTCCGTGGTTCTTCAGTTACTTCTTCTTCCCTTTTTCTTCCTTGGTCTTTTCCCCGGGCATGTTCACATCTTTGAAAGTTTGAAACTTAAAAGGTTTTTATGTAAGGGACTTACTGTATATTTATACCAATGTGGAAGGCTGAATAACTTTTCCCCTCCCATCAAAAAAGATGTCCTCATGCTAATCCGTGGAACTTGTGAATATGCTATCTTAAATCATAAAAGGAAATTTTCACTTATGACTAAATAAAGGATTTGAGATGGTGATATTATCCTAGATTATACAGATGGTCCCAGTGAAACCACTGAGATCTTTAGAGAAGGAAGCAGGAAGGTCAGATATATAGAAACAGAAGCAAGCAGTTTGAGATAAAGAAGATGCTATATGAGTGGCTTTGGAGATAGAAGGAAAAAAAGGCTATGAGACAAGGACTGTAGTCAACCTCTATTAGCTGGGGTGAAAGGTGTGAAATGGCTTCTCCCCTAGAGTCGCAGAAGGAATACAGACCTGGCCATGACTAGCTTTCAACCCAGGAATACTAGTTTAGGCTTCTGACTTCTGGAACTGTAAGATAATAAATTTACGTTGTTTTAATCCACTAAGTTTTTGGTGATTCGTTATGACAATAATAGGAAAGAGCAAAATTGCTTTAAAAGTTGTTAAGAAAAAGTAAACATAGAAAGGGAATAGTGATAACTATTTAAATAAAATGAGTAAGCAAAAAAGAACTTCCTGATGAGGTATTATTTGTAAATAGGCAAGAATGTAGTGAAATAAATAAATAGCTAAGACAGTACAAGGCCGAGGAAGTGTGAAGTCTGTGACCAGAGTATGTATTGGTTGAATTCAAAGAAGAGCAACAGTACAGTGAACATCAAGGAATCTAGAAGAGGTACAATGGAAAAGGTGAGTGATCTGGATTGTTCTGGAAATCTGTGGGCCAGAACAAACTTATGGCTTTTATTTTATGGATGATAAGAAAAGTTGGGAAATTTTGAGAAGAGCAGTAACATATTACAAAAAGGTACAACAACTTCTCTGTAAAGAAGAAACCATTATGTCCAAGAAGCTTGTTACTCTTGTCTAGACCGAGATTATAGAACATGGTTGTAACATATGTAAAAGCACCTTTATTATGCTTTTAACCATATTCTGATTTAACAGCAAACTGAAATCTTGCATTAATAAAGGAAATATTTAATTTAGTAAGTAGAGTACAAAGTAAAATTCTGCTCTGCATATTTTTGTTCAGTCGTGTTTGAAAATATATCTCCCACATAGAGCAGAAATTTCATCGGTACATTAGTTTTAATGAAAGAGTTGATACATAAACAGAAACAAAAGAGAATAAACAGATCTCACACAAAACACCCACCTCATGTACAGTAATTATATTAGTGTGGCGAAGTATTTCTACTTTTAAAAGACAGAAATAAAAAGAAATATTAAAAGATACTAAAATACTTACTTTTCTAAAATGCTGAAATGTTATAATCCTCTGAAAAATTATTTCACTCTGCAGGCTTAATTTTTGAAATAATGTTCAAAGACCTCTCATTCAAGATGAATATGCAAGAAAAAATATTTTTCCAAATCCCATGTATAATTCCTTTACATTATTTTTAAAATATATGGATATGGAAATAATTATACAAGTAGAGAAAAAGATTTCTCCTCAAGAGAGGGTAACAGATTGGAAATGAAAATAGTTTGTACTCCAGGCAGGTAAGCATAAACTTTTACCCATTGCTGTGGAGAATGGGCTTCCCAGGTGGTACTAGTGGTTAAGAACCTGCCTGCTGATGCAGGACCATAAGAGACACAGATTTGATACCTACGTCGGGAAGATCCCCTGGAGGAGGGGATGGCAACCCACTCAAATATTCTTGCCTGGAAAATCCCACAGTCCATAGGTCACAAAGAGTTGGACAGGACTGAGGCAACTTAGTAAGCATGCACAGATAATGGAATGTATAATGAGACTGATACAGTATAAAGGATTATATTTGGCAAAAAAAAAAAAAAAAAAAAAAAAGGTAGGGCTCACTTAGCTTGCACTGATTAGGTAACTATGCTAGTTAAAGAATAATATTTTGTTCCAATTATGTTCTAGTTTCTAATATTAACTCAGAAATCAGAAAATATGCATTAGGGAGGTAAAACTCTCTGCAAAAGCTATTTAGTCATTTCTCTAATATATATGTCCTCCAAGACCTCCAGATTTATGTAACACAACTGTTTCTGGATATCTCATAGGCTTCTAAAAACTTGGTATCATCAAAAGAGGTATCTTGAATTCCCTCATAGCCTAAATATGCTCCAGCACTCCACCCGTGGGAGTTGGTACTGGTATTCCTTTTTAAGTGTTAGTTGCTCAGTCGTGTCTGACTCTTTGAGACCCTGTGGACTGTAGCCTGACAGGCTCCTCAGTCCATGGAATTCTCCAGGAAAGAATACTTTTTTTTTTTTTTAATGTCCTTTATAGGAATAAAAACTATTTATTTTGAGGGTTATGTTAAAGAAAATGAAATGATTGAAGTTCAGTTCAGTTCGGTTGCTCAGTCGTGTCCTACTCTTTGCGACCCCATGAACTGCAGCATGCCAGGCTTCCCTGTCCATCACCAACTCCTGGAGTCCACCCAAACCCATGTCCATTGTGTTGGTGATGCCATCCAACCATCTCATCCTCTGTCGTACCCTTCTCCTCCTGCCCTCAATCTTTCCCAGCATCAGGGTCTTTTCAAATGAATCAGCTCTAAGAATACTTGAGTGGTTAGCCATCTCCTTCTCCAGGGGATCTTCCTGACCCGGGGATCAAACCCAGGTCTTTTGCATTGCATGCAGATTTTTTTACCATCTGAGTATCCTTTTTAAATACCCCCATTATTGTGTATGTGTATGTGAGTGAGTGTGTGTGTAAAGTATGTGTGTGTATGTGTGAGAGAGAGAGAGAGAGATTATTGTCCCCTTCTCCCAACAGAACAGTGAGGCAATCTTTCAACTTGGAACCCTAATGGAGTCCATAGAGGTAAGACTCACAAAAATGTGGGAGACTGTTATGACTGTGACTCCCGAGAGTTTCTCACTGCTACTTAAGTTGTCATTCAGTCTGCAACCATTCCTCAAAATTGCCATTTATTTTTTCCTACTCAGCTGTCAGCTGTGTCTCTCTGGATATGCCTGCTTCTACAAATTTCTGCAAACTTATTTCTCTGTGATGGTTCCAAGAAAAATATATTAATTTCTATTATGTTTAGTTTTTTCTTGTTGTAAAGACAGGAGTGACAATTTCACATTTCCTTCATATTTCCAGCTTTAAAATAGAAGTTTCTCATGTATTTTTTTTAAACATCATTTCCCTGATGTTAATGATATAGAGCATATTTTGTTAGAAAATTGGCAATGATTGTGTACATGTTTTTGTGTGAAGAAAAAAAGGCCAAAGGAAGATAAATAATATTTTTATATACATATTAATAATTTGTATATAGAAAAAAGAAACTTTATAACTCCATGAGAATAAGAAAATCCAATAAAGAATATACTCTGATGTCATTCCTCTATCAATATTATTGACCATATATACAAAAGATCCCCTAAATCTATCCAGTTTCTTATTCTATACCCTTACCATCATAATCCAAAATACCATCATCCTTTACCTGAATATTGTAATTACATTTGTATTTAGTGTTTCTTCCAAACTCTGATACCCAATGGTCATCCTCCAAAGTTAATCAAAGTGATTTTAAAGCATAAATATTTCACTTTCCAGCTTAGAACTTCCCAGTAGCTTCTAATTGCACACAGGATAATATCCATGTTCCTACCATCGTCTCCAAAGTCCAGAATGTTGTCACTCATCACTTCAACTTCTTATCTCATATCCTCATATATTATGCTCAATCAGTTCTGACCTTCACTTTCTTTCTTATTGAGAGTGTGTCTGCCTTACATCATTTCCTCTGCCTGAAATTATCTCTGAATTGTGAGCGCCTGCTTGTCTTTCAGGCTTCAGTCTAAATGTCATCTACTAAAAGAAGTTTCTTTTAACCATCAAATTTAATATAAGCTTCTATGTCAATTTAAATGTTTATAGCTATAAGAGAAAGGCTTATCAATGGCTTAAATCATAAAAAGATGTGTAACTTCACTTGATAGCAAATTCTGAGCTAAGGTTAGCCCTGGATGTGATTTCTGAAATGACTCTGCCCAGTTTTTCATAGTAAAATAAGAATGACTATAATATGTATATCAGAGAAATATTGTATTCATTGAATTAGTTATATTTAAAACACTCAGATGAGTACAGGGAATATATTAAGTACTGTATCAGAATTTACAATATTTTTAATTTAATTGAATGTTTGTTTTGCCTCATCCTCCACACCCACACATATACATACCAGAACATAAATCCCAATAGAACAAGGATTTTATGTGACTTTGTGCGGAAAAAGCATAGCAGGCCTGGGACTACTATACCCGGGAAGTCTGTTTGCAATTAAGGTCTTCTCTGGTATTAGTAAACTTGGGTATCAGGAGGGTTCCAATGATTTCCTAACTGATAAGAATAACTCAGGCATCCTAAACTGTGTGAACAATATGGTTTATGCTGAACACCAGCTTTCTTACACGGAATCTGAAATTTTTGTCCAAGTTAGTACTCATTCATTAACATCTTTGTTATTGAATCTTTAATGAGCTTCCCTGTTGGACAAAATTTCACACATATTGTCAAAACTAATCACATGGAAGCAGTGTGTATTGTGTGACTCTGTTCTGAGAGTGTGACTCTCAGACTCATACTCTGGGCCTTGTGCATAGACTTTGCTCTATCCAACTCTTCCCTTTGCTGAATTTGCTTTGTTTCTGTCTGCTGTAATAAATCACAATAATTAGCACACCTATATAGTGAGTGTTGTGAGTCTCCTAGTGACTTACCAAACCAAAGTGTGGTCTTGGGGAGCCTGACACATGTATGTGTGCATGCCAAGTTGCTTTAAGAGTGTCCAACTCTTTCTGACCCTATGGGCTGTAGCCTGCCAGACTCCTCTGTCTGAGATTTTCCAGGCAAGAATATTGGAGTGGGTTGCTATGCCCTCCTCCAGGGGATCTTCTCCATCCAGGGATCAAACCCATATCTCTTATGTCTCCTTCATTGGTAGGGATAATCTTTACCACTAGTGCCACAAAATCTAGACTGGTGTCATACTCAGAGTGGATTCTCAAAGAAAGTTGAATAAATGGATTCAGTAATAAATGAATAATTATAATTTTATAAACATTAAAGAAAAGAGAAACTTCAGCACAGAGAAGAGGATCCTTTGCAACTGAAGAGACTATGTTCTTTGATGCCTTTGTACTTAACGCAATTTATCATAAATAACTCAAATGTCAGAATGATGGGTCATAAGGAAACTGTGGGAAGGCACAACCAGTAAACCTACAAGATGTGTCATTTTGCCTACCAGCTGTGCTGCTTAGTACCTCAGGGTTCAGCTTAAAATTGGTGCAGAATATAAATGCTGGAATGTTATAAGAGAAGGCTACTGATAAAGATATGAGACATTATAGTTAAATTTGAACCTTATTTCAACTCCAGAAGAGTGGGATGAGATAAGTAAGATAAGCAGGGAAGTTTAGATAGTTTTGAATGTACAGAGTGAAGGAACAGAAAAAGAAAACCTGTATATTTTTCACATGCAAACAGCAAGGATTCTAGGAAGACCCACTGGAGCAGTGTCAGTGCTCCATGCCTGAGTCCTGCACACTCTCTCCTTTCCTTTCCACTTTGGAACAATCAGACTGTGTTAAACTTGTAAACTTTGAGAGCTAACCATGAAATACTGTTTTTTTTAATAATTAATTTATTTTTCATTTCCATTCTTATTCATGAATAACCTCAGATGTGCAGATGACACTATTCTTATGGCAGAAAGTGAAGAGGACCTAAAAAGCCTCTTGATGAAAGTGAAAGAGGAGAGTGAACAAGTTGGCTTAAAGCTCAACATTCAAAAAACAAAGATCATGGCATCTGGTCCCATCACTTCATGGGAAATAGATGGGGAAACAGTGGAAAGAGTGTCAGACTTTATTTTTGGGGGCTCCAAAATCACTGCAGATGGTGACTGCAGCCATGAAATTAAAAGGCGCTTACTGCTTGGAAGAAAAGTTATGACCAACCTAGATAGCATGTTGAAAAGCAGAGACATTACTTTTCCAACAAAGGTCCATCTAGTCAAGGCTATGGTTTTTCCAATGGTCATGTATGGATGTGAGAGCTGGACTGTGAAGAAG
This sequence comes from Bos mutus, assembly GCF_027580195.1. Classification (NCBI taxonomy): domain Eukaryota; kingdom Metazoa; phylum Chordata; class Mammalia; order Artiodactyla; family Bovidae; genus Bos; species Bos mutus. The sequence goes on along the minus strand of NC_091627.1, from coordinate 49,214,439 downwards.
GCTGAGTGCCGAAGAATTGATGCTTTTGAACTGTGGTGTTGGAGAAGACTCTTGAGAGTCCCTTGGACTGTAAGGAGATCCAACCAGTCCATTCTAAAGGAGATCAGCCCTGGGTGTTCTTTGGAAGGACTGATGCTAAAGCTGAAACTCCAATTCTTTGGCCACCTCATGTGAAAAGTTGACTCATTGGAAAAGACTCTGATGCTGGGAGGGATTGGGGGCAGGAGGAGAAGGGGACGACAGAGGATGAGATGGCTGGATGGCATCACCAACTCGATGGACGTGAGTTTGAGTGAACTCTGGGAGTTGGTGATGGACAGGGAGGCCTGGCGTACTACAATTCATGGGGTTGCAAAGACAGGACTGAGCGACTGAACTGACCTGAACTGAACATAATGCTTGACATCTAGTAAGTGTTCACTAGAAGAGCATTCAGAATTGTGTTGGCCATCTTGGAAATTACGTCTCTTTACAGAAAATTTCCAGAGCAAAGAACACAAGCAGAAAAAATAGAAGTATTTCTGGAGAGTTACCAACATCTTTCTATTACTTTGTATCTCAAGCACCTACTGTAGTGTCTTGGACAAGTAAGGAAAGAAGAACTATACTTTGTAAAAATTTTAGATTGCCTAGTTTGGAAAACATAGAGACAGTAATGCATTGCATGCTAAAAAAAGTTATTAGGCTGGGGTCAGAAGATGTCAATTTAGGTCCTGACACATTTGTGTGGTATTAATGAATCATTTATTCTATTTTTATCTGTAAATTAGAACAAATAGGGTATTAAAAAGAATTAAATGAAATAATCTAACTTAGGAAAGCAATTTTACAAGCATTTTAGAAATGCTAGGCATTATTATTATAACCTAAAAAAGTGATAGAAGTTGAAAAGTAATATTTTGTCAGATTTTGCAAGGCCTCTAATGTTTATATGGCAGTAATGGGAGTTGGTGATGGACAGGGATGCCTGGCATGCTGTGATTCATGGGGTCGCAAAGAGTCGGACACGACTGAGTGACTGAACTGAACTGAACTGAATGAAATTTTTAGCAGAAGAGTGGGATAATTATTTTTTGTGATTGAAATGTAACAGATTCCAGTTTCTGTGACTAAGTATTATCTAAGCCACTATAGTCTAGAAAAAAGCTACAAGTTTATGGCTGAAATTTAAATGAAAGGAAATAAACCCTGTTGATGATTATAATAGTGGAAACATAGAGAAAATTATGAGCAGAGAGCTTTAATTGGTCTATGTTTCTTCATAATTCTTACTAAGTTAGTCTTTCATTTTCAATTAAATGGGGCTTCACAGATTTATCAATGGTAAATAATCCACCTGCAATGCAGGAGATACAGGAGAGATTCCTGGGTCAGAAAGATCCCCTGGAGTAGGAAATGGCAACCTGCTCCAGTATTCTTGCCTCAAAATTCCATGGACAGAGGAGCCTGGTGGTCCATGGGGCTGCAAAGAGTTGGACATGACTGAGCAAATGCATTTCAACTAAATATTCTGATAATTAATTTGTAGCCTACATTGCCTAGCATAATTGTATGGATTTTTAAAATATTTTGAAATTTGCAATTTGGGCAGTTTCATCTACCATATTTCAAGATTCCTGGTAATGATAGCTATCAGGTTGTATGCCATTTGCTTTAAATAATCTACAGTTTTCTGGACTTTTCAGAGAATTGCATTCAACAAAGTATTATTAAAGGCAGTTAGAAAATGAATAAATGAAGAACTGAATCACTGATATTCTAAACATTACCTAAGGGAGACAATCGATAGATAACAACCACATTTTACCACTCCAGTAGATTTTAGTCTAAGTGATTTTTAACTCTTTTTTTTTTTTCCCTAGGGAAAAGCTATATTAAAAAGTCTTGAGAAAAAATGTGTGGATGATTTTTATAAAAGACTTTTATTTAAAATGTTATTTGAACTTTGATTATGTGTCACTATTGTTGATTTTTCTGTACATTCAACTGCTTGAAAAAAACATTTATTTCACTTAATTCAAATGGCCTTTGAAAAGTAATGAGATTTATTTTGTGAATTACTTTATAACTGTCCTTTAACTACACTATAATATTTGATAATGTCAGAATGATTTTGCTTTAGGGAAAGTGGGGTTTTAGCACCTGAAGAAAATGTGTTACAGCATTTATATATTTTGCATTTTATATATTCTATGTGAACTAGGAAAATATTTTTAAGGTTAAATAATTTGTATTCTGACAACTGCAGAGAAATTTTGAAGAAGAAAATAGTTTACATATTCAGGACAGTTTTGCTTATGCTAATATAGACACATAAGGAAAATATCAGATTCTTTAAATTGTACTTGAAGAAAAAGACTTATGATTGTTTTCAAATCTAAAATATAAGAGCAGAGTGATATCAGCTCTATTGTGTAACCCAATATTTAATTTGCTTTCTTCAAAACCTTGTCCCAGGAATCGTGTTAGTCAATTTATCAGATGCTTAATTTACTCTCAAAAGTAATAAATCTATTTCTTCCTATGTTTTTATTTTCTAATGATCTTTTTCACATTAAACTCTCCAAGTTCTTGTAGATATATGCATTAATAGATTAGTAGTCAGTAGGAAAAAAATAAGAGGAGTGATACAAACCTGTTCATGGTGGTTTAGTTACCTTTTGGGGAAAGCAATGAAATTCAGGATGAGGAAGCTGAATAATGGCATCCCACTCTAGTACTCTTGCCTGGAAATCCCATGGACAGAACAGCCTGATAGGCTGTGGTCCATGGGGTCGCTAAGAGTTGGACACGACTGAGAGACTTCACTTTCACTCTTCACTTTCTTGCATTGGAGAAGGAAATGGCAACCCACTCCAGTGTTGTTGCCTGGAGAATCCCAGGGACAGGGGAACCTGGTGGGCTACCGTCTATGGCGTCGCACAGAGTCAGACACGACTGAAATGACTTAGCAGTAGCAGCAGCAGCAAGGTGAATATATATATAAGCTTCTATTTTTTTACTTTATTTTTACACTTACATTACTTATCTCTCATTTCTCAGTAGTTCATGTTATTCTAAGTAATTTGAGGATTTGCAAAATCATTTTACATTTATGATTTATTTACAGTCTTAGAACAATGAAAATAAGAAAACTCCTTCTTTCCCAGCCCCTCCAAAAAAGCTGCCCATGGCAAACAAAAGTCATAATGTAAGTACATAAAAATTACAGAATAATCAAATATATAATTCTAGATTTACAGTGCATTCATGACATTCATGAGTACTTACATAATTTGTTATGTATCTATATTTTTAATAAATAATTGTTGAGTATATTCACGTGCCAAGTACCATGCTAGGTACCCAAGATGTCACAGTGAAGAGAACAGAACAGACACTTTAGGTTGGAGCTTCTTTTGTTAGTGGAGGAGGACCTAAGAGAAAAAAATGTATGAACAAATCACTGAACAAGATATTGCAGATAGTGATGAATTTCATGCAGGAAATAAAACAGTGATGAGAGGGATAGTGACAGATAGACAGCTTTAGATCATAGGATAAGGAGTCCATTGAAGAGATAACTCATGTGAATCTTGACAAGATAAAAATGCTAAAGAGTTAGAGGCCAATCATTTTGGCGTGAGGAAATAACCAAGTGCATTTGTTGTGAGACATAGTTCTAAGGCATAGATATAAATAAACTATAAATCAACTTGACTGTTCTGGAAATGGACTGAAGACCTTTGCGTATGAGGAAGCAGAGGAGAAATTGTAAGAGAAGAGATTGAAGTGAGAAAGTGGAAGTGAAAGTGAAGTTGCTCAGTTGTGTCCGGCTCTTTGGGACCCCATGGAATGTAGCCCACCAGGCTACTCCATCCATGGGATTCTCCAGGCAAGAATACTGGAATGGGTTGTCATTTCCTTCTCCAGAGGATCTTCCCAACCCAGGGATCGAACCCAGGTCTCCTGCATTGCAGACAGACGCTTTAACTTCTGAGCCATACAAAGCAGGAAGTGAGAAAAGCTCATGTAAATATCTGGAATCCATGATAAAACTTTGGACTTTATTCTGCTCACTATTGGGGTGGGATGTGGAAACATTAGTGGCTTTTAAACTAAGACAGTGGCATAAGAAGCTTACATTAAACAATTAATTTGAGATTCTCCAAAGAAGAGAGTAGAGCTGGAAAATCATGGACACAGGGATGCCAGTTACGAGGTCATTGTAACCATCCATTAAAAGATAATGGTGGGAAAAAAAAAATAAAGATAATGGTGGTAGCTGAGAACAAAAAATCAGATGGATTTGAGGTATTAGGTTTAGTCAAATGAAACGGTCACTTTTGAACTTCAAAAACAGTTGACCGTCAGTTGCTTAACTATAGTTCAGACTGATATATTTCTTGATCTAGCAAAGGTAATTATGGACAGACATGGTAGGTAAGACATATTAAGAGAGAGATGGTGCTAAACTAAAAAGAATTTGGGTTCAATGGATTGGAGTGTGAAAGACCAGGGGCTCTATTTGGACACAATAATTGGGAATTATTCATTCAACTGAGATGCCAGGTAGGCCATTAGAAAATGTTATGTAGTACAGTAAAGAATGGAAACTGCAGAATGATGTCATCTCAGGGCTTTTCACCTTGTGTGATAATGGAAAATTATTGTTTAATTTCACAATTTTTAGCAGGTTACTCCCTCTTGCTTCAGTAGTGGAAGTTGGTCATAATTTATTTATATTTTATGTTCTCTCTCATTTCTTAAAAAATAAAGCCAACATTTTGTATTCTTAAGTTATTTCCTTTAAAACCATGAAATATCAAAACCAGATTCACTATCAGGTTAATTCATGTTTATATTTGTGCTTCTTAACAGATGCCCATATTTATTTCTCACTGTTACTCTTCTAGGTAACAGAATTGTCTGTAGTGTTATTTGGCCAACTACAACAGCATACTATATTATTACAAAATAAATATCAAATATTTCAGATATTCATAATTTCAAATCACAAAATTATGTTTAAAATTCTAACCATGACGTCTTCCACTGTAAAAAAAACAGGAAAAATATTGAATTTGGATAGTTTGAAAGACAATTTTTTTTTGTTTATGTGCTTATTCTCTTTAAATGTAAGACAATCAGAATGAAATTCTAGTTAAATTGCTAGAACTTTTACTGTTCATTGAAAATTATTAAAGTTCTTTTAGAAACGTTAAATATTTGAGATAGCCAGGAGATTTTTTTTAATGAGAGAATACTAGCTCTTTTAGCAAGTTACATTTATAGTTTTTAGCATGCTTCAGTTATTAAAACAGAATGGTATTGTTATAGAAATAAAAACATTAATCAAAAAAGTATGTCGATGAATTTTATGGTAAAGCTGGGATTTCAAAACATTAAAGGAAAACATGAATTGTTCATTAAATTGTTTTGGGAAAGAAATGAATTATCTCAACCTCATACTTTATTTTAAATTAAATTACATGTAGAAGAAAGCTTTAAGAAAGTAATTATAGAATCTGTTGTCAGATTGTCTCACAGATTAAGCCTGATATTCTCCCAAATAATCACTCTGCATTTATTCCAAACATATAGCAATCCTGGTTGGGTTGCAGCAAAAACATCAAAAAACAGATAACTCCATAGATCTATCTCCCAACTGGGGCGGGCCGGGGGGAGGGGCCAGAAATGTATACAACAATTAAATTTGAATCTGTCACAAATTGAATTACAGTTATGTTGAGGCAGTCCTGAGTTATTTTTATCTCAGGCTGTTTGTGGAGAGGACCTGAGTCAGGTTCCATATAAACTTGGGACTTGGGTGAAGCTCTGTGTCCTGCGGCAGAAGACAAGGGGGAAAAACACACACACAGTACATTCTCTCCGTCAAATATCATAATTGGTGCTCTCACGTCATTCTGAAGGCTGAAACCCTGAATCACTAATGTGAGATCTGTTTGTGAATTAATAAGAACAAGAACTAGATGAAAAATTTAAAATACAGCATAAAAAAAATCCTTGTAGCATTGACAATTAGTTATGCATTTTAAAGTAAGGTTTCATTTTTAAATATGTAGTCCTAACATTGGTGTGTATTCCCTTTTTGTTGTATTTACTGAAATCTGTGCTGCCTTCTGCCAGTCTTTCATGCATCCTCATGCTTCAGTTTACTGATTCATCTGGGTAGACTTTATGTGTGCTAAGTTGCTTCAGTGTGTCTGACTCTTTGGGACCCTATGGATGATAGCCCTCCAGGCCCTCTGTCCATGGGATTCTCCAGTCAAGAATACTGGAGTGGGTTGCCATTCCCTTTTCCAGGGGACCTTCCTGACCCAGGGATAAACCCACATCTCATGTTTCCTGCATTGGTAGGTGAGTTCTTTACCACTCATGCCACCTGGGAAGCAGAGACAGAATATTTTGAGGCAGAACAAAATAACAAGCTATGGTTTTTCCAGTAGTCATGTATGACTGTGAGGGTTAGACTATAAAGAAGACTGAGCACAGAAAAATTGATGCTTTTGAGCTGTGGTGTTGGAGAACATTCTTGAATAATAGTAGTCCAAGGGAGTAAAAAGAGATTAAACTAGTTAATCCTAAAGGAAATCAGTCCTGAATATTCATTGGAAGAAGAAGCGAAAAGCAAAGGAGAAAAGGAAAGATATAAGCACCTGAATGCAGAGTTCCAAAGAATAGCACATGTACACATGTATACCTGTGGCGGATTCACTTTGATATTTGGCAAAACTAATACAATTATGTAAAGTTTAAAAATAAAATAAAATTTAAAAAAATAAAATAAAAATAAAAAAAAAAAAAAAGAAATCAGTGATCAATGCAAAGAAATAGAGGAAAACAACAGAATGGGAAAGACTAGAGATCTCTTGAAGAAAATTAGAGTGAAAAAAAAAAAGAAAATTAGAGATACCAAGGGAACATTTTATGCAAAGATGGGCTCGATAAAGGACAGAAATGGTATGCACCTAACAGAAGCAGAAGATATTAAGAAGAGGTGGCAAGAATACACAGAATCACTGTACAAAAAAGATCTTCATGACCCAGATAATCATGATGGTGTGATCACTGACCTAGAGCCAGATATCCTGGAATGTGAAGTCAAGTGGGCCTTAGAAAGCATCACTATGAATAAAGCTAGTGGAGGTGATGGAATTCCAGTTGAGCTCTTTCAAATCCTGAAAGATGATGCTGTGAAAGTGCTGCACTCAATATGCCAGTAAATTTGGAAAACTCAGCTGTGGCCACAGGACGGGAAAAGGTCAGTTTTCATTCCAATCCCAAAGAAAGGCAATGCCAAAGAATGCTCAAACTACCACACAATTGCACTCATCTCACACACTAGTAAAATGATGCTCAAAATTCTCCAAGCCAGGCATCAGCAGTATGTGAACCATGAACTTCCAGATGTTCAAGCTGGTTTTAGAAAAGGCAGAGGAACCAGAGATCAAATTGCCAACATCCGCTGGATCAACGAAAAAGCAAGAGAGTTCCAGAAAAACATCTATTTCTGCTTTACTGACTATGCCAATGCCTTTGACTATGTGGACCACAATAAACTGTGGAGAATTCTGAAAGAGATGGGAATACCGGACCATCTGATCTACCTCTTGAGAAACCTATATGCAGGTCAGGAAGCAGCAGTTAGAACTGGACATGGAACAACAGACTGGTTCCAAATAGGAAAAGGAGTACGTCAAGGCTGTATATTGTCACCCTGCTTATTTAACTTATATGCAGTATATATCATGAGAAACGCTGGGCTGGAAGAAGCACAAGATGGATCAAGATTGCCAGGAGAAATATCAATAACCTCAGATATGCAGATGACACCACCCTTATGGCAGAAACTGAAGAGGAACTAAAAAGCCTCTTGATGAAAGTGAAAGAGGAGAGTGAAAAAGTTAGCTTCAAGCTCAGCATTCAGAAAACTAAGATCATGGCATCTGGTCCCAGATAGATGGGGAAACAATGGAAACAATGGCTGACTTTATTTTCTGGGCTCCAAAATCAGTGCAGATGGTGACTGCAGCCATGAAATTAAAAGACGCTTACTCCTTGGAAGGAAAGTTATGACTAACCTAGACAGCACATTAAAAAGCAGAGACATTACCTTGCCACAAAGTCCGTCTAGTCAAGGCTATGGTTTTTCCAGTGGTCATATATGGATGTGAGAGTTGGACTGTGAAGAAAGCTGAGCACTGAAGAATTGATGCTTTTGAACTGTGGTGTTGGAGAAGACTCTTGAGAGAGCCTTGGACTGCAAGGAGATCCAACCAGTCCATCCTGACGGAGATCAGTCCTGGGTGTTCATTGGAAGGACTGATGCTGAAGCTGAAACTCCAATACTTCCAATACTTCCTCATGCGAAAAGTTGATGCACTGGAAAAATCCCTGAGCTGGGAGGGATTGGGGGCAGAGGAGAAGGGAACAACAGAGGATGAGATGGCTGAATGGCATCACCGACTTGATGGACATGAGTTTGAATAAACTCTGGGAGTTGGTGATGGACAGGGAGCCCTGGTGTGCTGCGATTCATGGGGTCACAAAGAGTCAGACACGACTGAGCGATTGAATTGAACTCAACTGAAAGGTAATCAGTCCTGAATATTCATTGGGAAGACTGATGTTGAAGCTGAAACTCCAATACTTTGGCCACCTGATATGAAGAACTGACTCATCTGAAAAGTCTCTGATGCTGGGAAAGATTGAAGACAGGAGAAGGAGACAACAGAAGATGAAATAGTTGGATGGCATCACCAACTCAATGGACATGAGTTTGAGCAAGCTCTGGGAGTTGGTGATAAACAGGAAAGCCAGGCGTGCTGCAGTCCATGGGATCACAAAGAGTTGGACACAACTGAGCGACTGACCTGAACTGAAAATAACAAGAATCTTTCACCATTTGGAAAAATTTGTGTGTAATGAATTTCTCAAACCTTCCTACCTATATTATCCTTGGAAAGCAGAAATTACTTTTTGCAAGTATATATATTTTTATTATTTTTTAATTGAAGTTGTTAATTATGACGTGTTAGTTTCTGGTATACAGCAAAGTGATTCAGATCTATCTATCTATAAAGATAGATAATGTATATGCTAATACTTTTTAATGTATTTGCTAGTACTTTTACTATTTTTGTACTTGTTGACCCCAAACTCTTAATTTATCCTTCCCATGAATAACTTTTAACGAATGTTCCACTGTGTTGTACTCAAATTACATAATCATGTATCTGGAAAAAAAAAAAGCCACATCTCATTCAAGATAACTTATAAATACCTTCCACAGCACAGGTGAAAAATAAATAACAGGAAAATAGCACAAAATTTCAGTAAGTTAAAAACACTATGCCAATGCATAGAAATAAAAGAGAAATCTAAAAATGACAAATGACTTTGTAATAATTATTTTTCAAATTCCTCCAAGAGATAAATGACAGAATTGCCATTAGAAAACAAGACCAATAGATTATCATAAAAAACAAAAGCAAGTGTGAATATAAAATAGTACAAACTATAAAGTACAAATACAATAGTACAAGCTTCTTTCTCCATGCCCTGGTCCTGCTCTGGGAGAGTGTACTCCAGCCATCACTTGGCCAGTTCCCACCTGAATAGGCTCATGTGCTCCAGCTGCAGTGTAGGTGGGCTCTCACACCAAATGCTGCCTCAGCAGGCCCTTGGAGCAGATGTCAGTGGAATGCCTATATGCAAAGGTAGGGCTGAAACCGCAAATGAGTCCCAGGGACTGCATGACTTAGAAAGCAAGGCTAAAATCTTTCTCTGCTGCTGCGTTAGCCTTGGATTTACACCTCCAACACAGACTTTATAAATTCACTGCCTGTGGCATATCTGAATAGAGAACAGCCTATTCAGGACAGACCTGCCTTAGAAGCTGTGGGCTTTGTAGGTGTGTGCATGTAGGGACTAAGCTGGGCCAGGGTCTGAGCTGCCTTCACAGCTCCCACAAAAATTCTGCAGGTGTAATTATTGCAGTCCTGGGACCTGACTTCAGTGGATCTGTGCTAGTGATCTTGTGAAAAAACACTTGAAGAGATGCCAGGGCCAATTACTGCCATTCCCAAGGTTGAGAAAGAGGGTTGAGTCAGTGCCAGCAACAGTTTACTTCGTGAGCCCACACACTGGATGTGACACAGCAGAGCACTTTTATTGGTGAATAGCTCTGAAAGACGAATATTCAGTGGCTCCTCTCCCAATAGGAGCACTCCAATCCTGTCTACCTCTCACACCACAGCTCAGAAACAGATTTGGGGGCTTCTACTCCAAAAACTAGGCAGGAGATCCTGCCCCTGATAGGAAAGTGACAACCACAGAGCATAGAGGAGGCACTGCACAACTTCTAGCAATGACTCTGATAACCACAACATCAGTTACACCTCCTAATAAGGGAATAATGCAAACTCTGAAAAATAATCCACTAAAAACTTCCCTTTATCAGTTACACCTCCTAATAAGGGAATACCTGGCCAGCAAAAACTTCAGTTCGCCCTCCCTGTGAAAAAGGTGGCGGGTGGGGACATCCATACTAAAAAAAAACAAAACTTCCCTTTTACCAAAAGAATTAAACCCACACAGGCTACATAGGGATGCTACATAGGGATGAACCCACATAAAAATAGCTCTCCAAGACCAGAGTGGATAATTGCTTCTTCTACTCACAGGGCAAGAGAAATATAAGTTAAATGAAGAAGAAGAGGAACTACTCTTAATTAAATGATCAAGAGAGTTCCCACAAATGAACAATGAAACAGACCTCTTCAGTCCTATAGACACCAAGTTCAAAAAAGGAGATAATGAAAAAAACTAAAAGATTAAGCAGACTATTGACAGAACTGTGGATTACTGTGAAAAGGAACCAGAAAGTATATGGAGGAACCAAGAAAAATTTTAAAATTCATTTGCAGAAGTAAAGTGGAACTAAAGGCAATGAATACCAAAATTAAGAATTTGGGAGAATAAATGACCTAGAAGATAGAATAATTGAAATTATCCAAGCAGAAGTCCAGACAGAAGTTTAGTTCAGTTCAGTCGCTCAGTCATGTCTAACTCTTTGCGACCCCATGAACCGCAGCACAACAGGCCTCCTGTCCATCACCAACTCCCGGAGTTCACTCAAACCCATGTCCATTGAGTTGGTGATGTTATCCAACCATTTATCCTCTGTTGTCCCCTTCGCCTCATGCCCTCAATCTTTCCCAATATCAGGGATTTTTCCAATGAGTCAGCTCTTCGCATTGTATTGGCCAAAGTATTGGAGTTTCAGCTTCAACATCAGATAGCCAAATGAAAAAAAAAAAAAAAAAGAAAGTGAAAACAATATAAAAGACGTATTGGGTTACATAAACCATGACAATATACACATAATGGGGATCCTGAAAGGAGAAGAAAGGGAAAAGGGGACTGAAAAGGCATTTGAAGAAATTATGGCTGAAAACTTGCCAAACCTAAAGAAGGAAACAGAGATCTAGGTAGAGGGAACACTGAGGGTCCCAAAGAATATAGACCCAAACAGAATTACACCAAGATATAAAAAATGGCAGAAGTTAAAGACAAAGAGAGAATTCTAAAGGTAGCAAGAGAAAAACAAAAAAAAGTTATACAAGAAAACACTCATCAGTTCAGCTCAGTCCAGTCACTCAGTCATGTCTGATTTTTGTTACCCCATGGACTACAGCATGCCTGGCTTCCCTGTCCATCACCAACTCCCGGCCTACTCAAACTCAAGTCAGTCGAGTCGATAATGCCATCCAACCATCTCATCCTCTGTCATACCCTTCTCCCACCTTCAATCTTTCCCAGCATCAAGGTCTTTACCAATGAGTCAGTTCTTCACATCAGGTGGCCAAAGTATTGAAGCATCAGCTTCAGCAACAGTCCCTCAATGAATATTCAGGACTAATTTCTTTTAGTATTGACTGGTTTGATCTCTTTGCAGACCAAGGGACTTTCAAGAGTCTTCTTCAGCAACACAATTCAAAAGCATCAATTCTTTGGCACTCAGTTTTCTTTATGGTACAACTCTCACACCCATACATGACTACTGGATAAACCATAGCTTTGACTACACAGATCTTTGTCCGCAAAGTAACATCTCTTCTTTTTAATATGCTGTCAAGGTTGGTCATAGCTTTTCTTCCAAGGAGCAAGCATCTTTTAATTCCGTGGCTGCAGTCAGCATCTGGGGCACAAGAAAATAAAGTCTGTCACTGCTTCCATTGTTCCCCCATCTATTTGCCATGAAGTGATGGGACCAGATGCCATGATCTTCATTTTTTGAATATTGAGTTTTACCATTTTTTTCCTTCTCTTCTTTTACTTTCATCAAGAGTCTCTTTAGCTCCTTTTCAATTTCTGCCGTTAGGGTGGTGTCAACTGTTTATCTGAGGTTATTGGTATTTCTCCCAGCAATCTTGATTCCAGCTTGTGCTTCATCCAATCCAGCATTTCGCATGATATACTCTGCATATAAGTTAAATAAGCAGGCTGACAATATACATCTTTGATGTACTCCTTTCCCAACTTGGAACGAGTCCATTGTTCCATCTGCGGTTCTAACTATTGTTTCTTGACCTGCATACAGATTTCTCAGGGGGCAGATCAAGTGGTCTGGTATTTCCAACTCTTTAAGAATTTCCCACAGTTTGTTGTGATCCACAGGGTCAAAGGCTTCAGTGCAGTCAATGTAGCAGAAGTGTATACTTTTCTGGAATTCCCTTGCTTTTACTATGATCCAATGGATGTTGTCATTTTGACATCTGGTTCCTCTGCCTTTTCTAAATCCAGCTTGTACATCTGGAAGTCCTCATTTTATGTACTGTTGAAGCCTAGCCTAAAGGATTTTGAATGTTACTTTGCTAGCATGTGAAATGAAGGTAATAGTGTGGTAGCTTGAATATTCTTTGGCATTACCTTTCTTTGATATAGGAAAGAAAACTGACCTTTTCCTGTCTTATAGCCACTGCTGAGTTTTCTAAATCTGTTGGTATATCAAGCGTAGCACTTTAACAGTATCATCTTTTAGGGTTTGAAATAGTTCAGCTGGAATTCCATCACCTCCTCTAGCTTTGTTTGTAGTAATTAATGCTTCCTAAGAATCATTTGACTTCACACTCCAAGATGTCTGACTCTAGGTGAGTGAACACAACATCATGGTTATCTGGGTCACTGAAACTTTTTTGTACAGTTCTTTCATGTATTCTTGTCACCTCTTATTCTCTTTTGCTTCTGTTACATCCTTGCCATTTCTGTCCTTTATTGTGACCATCTTTACATGAAATGTTCCCTTGATATCTCTCATTTCTTGAAGAAATCTCTAGTCTTTCCCATTGTATTGTTTGCCTCTATTTCTTTGCATTGATCACTCAGGAAGGCTATCTTATCTCTCTTTGCTTTTCTCTGGAACTCTGAATTCAAATGGGAATATCGCTCCCTTTCTCCTTTGCCTTTAACTTCTTTTCTCAGCTATTTGTAAGGCCTCCTCAGACATTCACTTTGCCTTCTTGTATTTCTCTTTCTTGGGGATTGTTTTGGTCACCACTTTCTATAGGTGTTATGAATCTCCAGACATAGTTCTTCAGGTATTCTATCTGCCAGATCTCATCCCTTGATTCATCACCTACACTGTATCATCATAAGGGATTTGATTTAGGTCATGCTGGAATGGCCTAGTTGTTCTCCTTACCTTCTTCAATTTGAACCTGGATTCTGCAATTAGGGGGTTTCCCTTTTGGCTGGTAAAGAATCTGCCTGAAATGCAGGAGAACTCCAAGATCTCCTGAAGAAGGGAAAGGCCACCCACTCCAGTATTCTGGCTTGGAGAATTCCATGGACTGTATAGTCCAAGCGGTCGCAAAGAGTCGGACACAACTGAGTGACTTTCATTTACTTTGCAACAAGGAACTTATGATCTGAGCCACAGTTAGCTCCAGATCTTGCTTTTTCTGATTGAATAGAGCATCTCCATCTTTGGCTTCAAAGATTATAGTTAATTTGATTTTGGTATTAACCATCTGGTGATGTCCATCTGTAGAGTTGTCTTTTGTGTTGTTGGAAGAGGGTGTCTGCTATGACCAATGCATTCTCTTGTCAAAACTATAGCCTTTGCCCTACTTCATTTTATACTCCAAGGCCAAACTTGTTTGTTACTCCAGGTACCTCTTGACTTCCTACTTTTGAATTCCAATCCCCTATGATGAAAAATACATCTTTTTTTGGTGTTAGTTCTAGAAGTTCTTTTAGGTCTCCCTCCTTGGAAGGAAAGTTATGACCAATCTAGATAGCATATTCAAAAGCAGAGACATTACTTTGCCAAAAAGGTCCATCTAGTCAAGGCTATGGTTTTTCCTGTGGTCATGTATGGATGTGAGAGTTGGACTGTGAAGAAGGCTGAGCGCTGAAGAATTGATGCTTTTAAAGTGTGGTGTTGGAGAAGACTCTTGAGAGTCCCTTGGACTGCAAGGAGATGCAACCTGTCCATTCTGAAGGAGATCAGCCCTGGGATTTCTTTGGAAGGAATGATGCTAAAGCTGAAACTCCAGTACTTTGGCTACCTCATGCGAAGAGTTGACTCATTGGAAAAGACTCTGATGCTGGGAGGGGTTGGGGGCAAGAGAAGAAGGGGACGACAGAGGATGAGATGGCTGGATGGCATCACCGACTCGATGGACGTGAGTCTGAGTAAACTCCAGGAATTGGTGATGGACAGGGAGGCCTGGTGTGCTGCGACTCATGGGGTTGCAAAGAGTCAGACATGACTGAGTGACTGAACTGAACTGAACTGACAACCATTCAACTTCAGTTTCTTCAGCATTAATGGTTGTGTCATAGATATTGATTACTGTGATGTTAAATGGCTTGCCTTGGAAACAAACCAAGATACTCTGTCATTTTTGAAATTGCACCCAAGTACTGCATTGCACACTCTTTTCTGGATTATGAGGGCTGTTCCATTCCTTCTAAGGGATTCTTGCCACAGGGGTAGATATAACGGCCATCTGAATTAAATTCACCCATTCCCATGCATTTTATTTCACTGATTCCTAAAATGTCAATGTCATCTTGCCATATCCTATTTGTCCACTTCCAATTTATGCCTTGATTCATGAACTTAACATTCCAGATTCCTATGCAGTATTATTCTTTACAGCATCAAACTTTACTTTCATCACCAGACATATCCACAACTGGGCATCATTCCCACTTTTGTGCAGCCTGTTTATTATTTATGGAGTTATTTCTCCACTCTTCCACAGTAGCATATTGAACAGTTACTAAGCTAGTGGTCATATTTTCCAGTTTTATATTTTTTAATGTTTTCATACTGTTCATGGGGTTCTCAAGGCAAGAATACTGAAGTGGTTTGCAATTCCCTTCTCTAGTGAACCACATTTTGTCTGGCCCAGACTAGCAGAGATGTGCCCTTCAGCTGCTCCATGTAGCCAGAGGACATGGCCAGTGCCCTGGTTGTGCCACTGCTGGTTATCTTGAGTGTGTAAACCTTTACCAGCTGCTGGGTGTTGGTCAACATGCCACCTGGGGGCCTGGACCAAGGCCCTGCTGGAATGGTTGGCTGTAGCTGATAGATGTTGGAGAATGCCCAGGAGCAGAAGGTTCCCTGGTCTCTCTGCTGCCACTGGCTATCCTAGGGTCTTATGCATCACCCTAGGGCCTCGAGGAGCAGAGGGTTTTCCAGCCTCATGTTGCCTCTGGCCACTCTGAGGCCATACTTCAATTAAGTTTAAATATAAATTAGTACACAATCAGAAACTTAGCATTGTTATAAAATATAAAGGTTTGAGAGAAAACCTACTAAGTATTCAAAGGACAAATATTATGAATGAAAGAAATGAAGATGACTGCAGGCTTCTTGCAGTAAATACTGATGTCAGGTGTTAATAAAAATTTCCATACTTGACACCCAAGGAGTCCATTGAATTTCTACAACACTACACTAGCATTTATGGGAGCAGTGAATTTACTATTAAAAATTGCTACCCAAAGATAGCATCAGAAATGAATTCAAAGAATATCAAGATAATGGAAAAAAATAACAGGACAAAATGGTGGGAAGAAAGGACAATAATGAGCTCTCTAATTAGGAAAATTAGGTTGGTAGATTCAACTTTATAAGGCAACTAAGAAAATGAAATCAATATTCTAACTTACAATAACATGAAAGATAGGGTAGACAAGAAAGGGGAGAGACTCTTAAAGATGTTAGCATGTTAATTTGGGTGATCTGGCAAGAGGAAAGATGTGCTGAATAAAATTAGAATGCATTTGCAAAAACATAAGTAAGCATTTTCAAAATTTATGACATTTTCTTATGTTTGCAAAAACATAAGTAAGCATTTACAAAATTTAAATTCTCAGGAAATATATGCTTTCTTTAATTTCTAAAACATCAGCTGTAAAAAACAGAAAAAAATGACTTTTGAATTGTGTACATTAAATATGTGTGTTTATAATACATCAATAAAACATTTTTTAAAGTAATTAAACAGAAGAAGCTAATGGAGAACAACATAATTGTGGGTGTGTGCACATGTGTGTGTAACATTTATAACATCAGAAAGGACTGAAGGATTTGTAACCAAATGTAAGAACAGCATTAATGAAAAATTAATAACAAAATGTGAATAATTTCAAAATAATAAAATATGCATCAACAATATTAAGGGATATTAAACAGTAACAAAGAAAATACTATACTAAACTTTCATTAGATTGGCAAAATTTAAATATTGATAATAGAAAGTGCTAGCAAGGAACCCAGGAAAGGAAAGCATCTTAAATATTGATGGGTGGAAAATAACTTTGAAAAGTATTTTCAGAAAATCCTTTGTCATTATCTAATGAAGCTAACGGGCAAGCAATAATTACCAAATCTGTTATAAAACATGGTTGTTAAATACTGGAGTTAAGTGAAATCAAGGGACAAGTCAAGGAGGGGAAGTGCAGTCTCCTTGCTTTATTTCACTGGTGGGGTTAAAATGAGGACAGCAGTGATTTTAAGTGTGGCTAAATTTCCAAGTTTCTCATATTTTCTAGCAACCAGGCTAATAAGGAGCTTAAATCAAAAGGTCAGAGATGCACCCCGAATCATGGACTGAAAAGGACCCCCACTTTTGCAGATAAACTAGAAAATAATGACCTGTGAAAAGATGGCATTTAGACAATTAATTTACATGTGTAATCCTTGGAAGTTTATTCCATAAAACACTGAAAACATGTATTTCTACTGCTACTCTTCTCCCACTTTTTCTTTTGAATATTTGGCAGTTTTATTTATTTTTTTTCTTGAGTATGAGTGGTTTTATTTCCAAGTATAATAATGTTTGATATTCTAAAAATTGCATTGTTAGCTCCCCCAGTCTTGCTTAATTTGAGAGTTATAATTAGCCTCACTTTTCTTGAACAGAGTGAATGCAAGTGCATTGGATTTTAATTTAAAATGCTATTTCATAGTTGATTTAAGTACTAAAATGTAATACACAAATTGCACTTTTAGTCAAATGACTCTGAAGTATTTTTTGAAGTGTATAATTAAAATATTCAAATGTGTACTGATAAGCCACTTTCAGAAGCTCTGAAGTACTCTTGAAGGTGACTTGGAAGAAACCCAAAACCAAACTTCATCTGTTCCTGCTTTCCACAACACCTGATAGACACTTTGAATAATTTGTTTTTGAAGTGCTTTGGAATAAGATGCTTTTCACTTGTTGTTAACATAACTCAGTAGAGTTAGTTTAGTTTGCATTTTACAGGCATTAGAAGTAGGACACATTTTTAAATGACTGCACCTCATTACCTGTAATAAGAGCAGCCTCGTGTTACTGCTATGGAAGCTGTTCACAACTTCATTGGCATGTGTGATTTAAGAAATGTGTTTATCTTATGCATATGATCATTGCCATCTCATCATATTGAAACCTTTTAAGCCCTTGACTTCTCTTCAGTACAGCCTATTCTTAAATATATATATATATATGTAAAATTCTTAAATATATATATATTTAAAAATTCTTAAATATATATATATATATATATATATAAAATTTGGACAATTTGCTGTGTTTACTTTCTGCAAGTTCTTAAAGAACTCAGATTGCCTGCAAGATACTGTTTTGTCATCTAAACTACATACCCAGAGCTGAAAAAGGGAAACAGAAATTTCACTTTGTTACATGATAACAGTAAGTTTGAAAAATAGTGGTGACATTTCCTTTCCTGTCTCAGGAAAGTAGTTTGCTATGTTATATGCTATATGCTATATGTTATATGTTATGTGCTGTGTTGGATCAGTGACTTCTTGTACAATATATACTAACTGCAATATTTCACTCTGTGGATTGAAGTTTCTCATATATACGTAGAAGCTCATAAATCATACCCTGTTTCCCTGATGCCAACACAATTTGAACATCCAAATTCTATTTATTAATGTGAGAGCATTAATCTCTTTACTGTCAGATGCAATGTAAACATTTTCCTCTTTTAGAACAGATAAGAACACACTTGGCATACTATGAGATTTTATTCCACAGGCACACTATGCATACCAGTCTTAACTCTGACTCCCACTGTTGCTTCCTAACATACTACCAAGATCCAGGACAAGACTGAAATTTATAAGACAATGCCCCCTTCCTACCAAAGGAAAATCCTTGTTTATAAATGAAGTTTAGATCAAGCATAATAATATTTAGAGGAAAAAATTAATTATACAATTGACAAAATGAGTTTAAAAATCCTAAGTTATGGACATCCTGTATGGTTTCACCAAAATATAAAATGGACAGAGTTAGATGTCAATGCAGCATCACCTATGGGTCCTTACCGCTTGATGCAAACTTCAGAAATAGGCAGCTAACACTCAAAAGTGATGATTTTTCAAATTGTGATCACTGGTCACTCTGAATCAGGATCTCCTGGGAAATTCAATAAAAATGCCAGTGCGAATTTGATGTATGATGCAGGGAAACCAAAGCCAGTGCTCTATGACAACCTACAGGTGTGGGATGGGGAGGAAAGCAGGAAAGCGGTTCAAGAGAGGGGACATATGTATATGTATGAATGTGAGAGTTGGATCTTAAAAAAGGCTGAGTGCCAAAGATTTGATGCTTTCAAATTGTAGTGTTAAAGAAAACTCTTGAGAGTCCCTTGGGCATCAAGAAGATCAAACCAGTCAATCCTAAAGGAAATCAACCCTGAATATTCTTTGAAAGGACTGATGCTGAAGCTGAAGCTCCAAAACTTTGGCCACCTGATGCAAAGAGACAAGTCATTAGAAAAGACCCTAATACTGGGAAGGATTGAAGGTAGGAGAAGGTAGTGACAGCGGATGAGATGGTTGGGTGGTATCACCAACTCAGTGGACATGAGTTTGAGCAAGCTCCTGGAGATGGTGAAGAACAGGGAATTCTGGAGTGCTGCAGTCCATGGTGTCACAAAGAGTCGGACACAACTGAGCAACTGAGAAACAAGAGCAAAATGCCAATTCATGTTGATGTGTGGCAGAAACCATCATAATATTTTAATTATCCTCCAACTAAGAAAAATAAATGCAAACTAGTTGGGTACTCTCCAGGGCTATAAAGTCAAATATCTGTAAGGAAAGCTCTTTTAGCTAACTAGCTTGGTGACATTGATGTGCAGTGATGTCTGAAGATGACTTTGTTCTGTTGACTCTGCTTTGTGAATGGTTTTCTTTCTTTTATTGCTGTCTCCCTTACTCTACTTTCTGATAAACATCTGGTGGGAATGTGGGTGATTGACGATGAATGAGAAGCTTGAATCCTGAAAGAATAAGGCCATAGACAGGGTAGAGGGAGACAGACGGGAGACAGACACAGCAACCAGGGCATTCTAGTGAGTGATTTTTCATGGACTCCATCTGCCAGAAGTGTCAGAGAGCCAGATTGTGGAGCTTAGATAAGAATTTCTCTTGGACCAGCAGTCTTCACTGCGTGAAAGCTGCAGCATCTGAATAAGAGCTTTGTACATTAATCTGCCATCCAGCTGCAGGTTTGTGAAGGTTTGCACATCATTTAAGTGAATAGAAAGTAAGGAAGGAAAAAAAAAAAAAAACACCTATCAAAAAACACAAAGTGAAGGCCTTTTCTATTTCTAACACATTTGAAGTTATGTTAGAAACATCACTGCAAGTAAGTAAGTAAATAATTATATAGGACAGGTTTGAAAACTAAAATACTGCAGAGCAAAGAAAGGAGCACCATGCTGAAAACTGCCAGGACAGTCAGGCTTTGGAAAATCATTTCTATAGAAATTGAACCATCTAACATCCTCTCTGAGATAGGAATCCACCGGTGCTGGGTAAGGAGAAGAAAAGCTTGGAAGACACACATGTAACACTCCTTGCCTTCAGTGAGTCTCATGGACATGCTCCCCTAATTATGAGTTCTGGGGTTTAAGAAGGAAGGCAACCAGACATAAATGCTGACTCTAATGCTTCAGTAACTACTGGCATCCTTGGGGGCAGACTGGACCTGATGAAACCCCACAGCATGAAGCATCTCATATAGGCAAGCACATCTTTATTGGTTTCCTCATCACTAAAGCAGGCACAACAAGTAAAACAGATTTTGAGAGGTTTCTAAATTAGGTAACTATTTAAAACACTGTATCTCAATAAATAGAACCACTCTGAAACATCATTAGAAATAAATATCTATTTTTGTTACATAAAGAGATGCATTGTGCTGTGCTTAATCACATCGGACTCTTTGCGACCCCATGAACTTTAGCCCACCAGGCTCCTCTGTCCTTGGGATTTTCCAGAGAAGAATACTGGAGCAAGTTGTCATGCCCTTCTCCAGGGGATCTTCCCAACTCAGGGATCAAACCAAGGTCTCCTGCATAGACGGCAGATTCTTTACCAGCTGTGCTACCAGGGAAGCCCACATAGAGAGATAGGAGTGACTTTTCAGAAGTGTACAATTTCTGTTTTACAAGATTTATAAGCCTGTTTATTTATTAAACTACAACAATTTCCAGGAAGAAAAAACTCAAATTGAAAAATATGTGTTTTGAAGATATAGCTCAAGATCTCAAATTCTGTATCATGATAGAATGACTTTCAAGTGTGAAATAGAATTTTATTAAGCTAAAAAAACAAAAATGGTAAGAGTATAAGATAAGCAGATAAGTGTATAGATTTTTGTTAATAAGAAGAATGATGTGTTTTTGTGTAATTGGTCATTTTATTTTCTGTTAAAATTTTATTTTCCTCAGTCTATATATGTTTACATTCACCTTTTAAATGTGTTCATTTTATTTGTAAAACAAATAAATCTTTTATTTATAAAAGATCCAGTGGAAAATGTTTCTCTCCTGTGTTTCCCAGTGATCCAGTTCCATTCCTCATAGCAAACACTGTTGCCAAATTCTTAAGTAACTTGACAAGAAAGTAATATGTTTATATAATTAAATCTATGGGTTAATGTGTATATATGTGTATGTGTATACATATTCATGTCTATGTCTACTTTTGATTTTCCCAGCACAGATTGCACCATTCAGCAGCAATTGCTTTATAAAATCCATTTATATTTATTGGATTTGTTCCGTATCAACAAGTCAGTATATTTTAAGATCAACATAATATTTCCCTAAATAAATATATCAGAACTCATTTAACTAACTTCATACTAGAAGACATTGAAGCCACTACCCATATTTTGATATTACAAACCATGCTACAGTAATATCTGTGTACATAAGATATTTTGCATATTTATGAATGCATCAATAGTATATATTTGTCAATTCATTTATAATGTCAATTCCTAGAAGTGAAGGTTTTGTTATTTTATAACCCCAATAGCAAAAATATTTATGCCCTTATCCTTTGATGTACAATATATTAAAAAACTTGTTGAATTCTGCTAATATGACAGAGAAATGATTTCTTAGTGTATGTTAGTCTTTTGTTCTTATTTTGAGTAAGTTTGCCTAAGCATATTTTCACACATGTAAGAGCTATTTTTTTTTCGTTTCTTCTTTTCTTTGTGCAAATTGTTAAAATTAAACAAAAGTTCACAAGTATTTTTGTAGTTTCTAATTTATAGTTTGCCTTTGGTTATTATTTATTCTACTTTATTCTGCATAATCTTTCCTTTGTACTTCTAATCTTAAACCAAAGAAGTGGTTGGTTGCTGCTCTAGCCAAAGTGTACTCTATGAAACAAACTTGGCTTCCCCCCTATCCCTACTCCTTACATGATAATGTTGTCTTAGTCATTTTCATATCTCTATAATTAGTAATCTATCTAATACACAGGATGTGTAAAGTAAGAGGTTCATAAAAGCGTAAGATAGTCTAACCATTAAGATCCTTTTCTCAGTAATTGAATGATTTGATAATTTTCAAGCCCACGGTGAAGTTGAACGAATACTACACCAAATGTTTAAATACTTTTACTCCACATGGACAGGGAGGCCTGGCATGCTGCGATTCATGGTGTTGCAAAGAGTCAGACACGACTGAGCGACTGAACTGACTGGCTGACTCCATATTCACTAACTTTAACATTTTGCCACACTCTTTCCATTTCTATGAAAGTGAAAAAAACAGACAGTGTTAGTTACTCAGCTGTGTCTGACTCTTTGCGACCCCATGCACTGTAGGCTGCCAGGCTCCTCCATATGCCGTTATCTATATGTACTTTGATGTTTATCTCTATAGTCACACACAGACACTTCCCTTTTATTAATTTATCTTAAGGTAATGTGAACATACCATAACAATTTAGCTCTGTTTTCCAAAATAATGACATTCTTCTTTAAAACTAACATCATCATGCAGCATCTAAGAGAATCAATAATATTTCAATGCCATGATCTAAGATAATGCTTATATTATGGTTTTGCCAAATAATTTCAATATAATCCCCAGTTGTTTTTTTCCAATCTAGAATCCGTTTAATATTTGCACATTTCATTTAGTTTGTGCAATGCCTTATCTCTCAAGATCGAGAACATTCTGTTTTATTTTTGAGAAGTTCAGACCAGATTTCTTCAGAACACGTACTTCTGGATTCAATGGACTGCTTCTACTTGATTGTTGTTGTTTTTGTTCAGTTGCTCAGTCCTGTCTGACTCTTTGTGACCCCAAGGAATGCAGCACGCCAGGCTTCCCTGTCCTTCACCATTTCCCTGAGCTTGCTCAAACTCATGTCCATTGAGTCAGTGATGCCATCCAACCATTTCATCCCCTGTCATCCCCTTCTCCTCCTGCCTTCGATGTTTCCCAGCATCAGGGTCTTTTCTAATGAGTCAGTTCTTCACATCAGTTGGCCAAATAATTGGAGTTTCAGCTTCAGCAACAGTCTTTCCATTGAACATTCAGGGTTGATTTCCTTCCTTTAGGATTGACTGGTTTGATCACCTTGACATCCAGGGGATTCTCAAGAGTCTTCTCCAACATCACAGATCAAAATCATTTCTTCTGAACTCAGCCTTCTTTATGACCCAAATCTCACATCTATACATGACTACTGGAAAAACCATAGCTTTGACTAGATGGACCTTTGTCGGCAAAGAATATCTCTGGTTTTTAATATGCTGTCTAGGTTGGTCATAGTTTTTCCTCCAAGGAGCAAGTGTCTTTTCATTTAATGGCTGCAGTCACCATCTACAATGATTTTGGAGCCCATGAAAATAAAGTCTGTCACTTTGTCCATTGTTTCCCCATCTATTTGTCATGAAGTGATGGGAGTGGATATCATGATCTTAGTTTAGTTTTTTTTTTTCTTTTAATTTTTATTTTTAAACTTTACATAATTGTATTAGTTTTGCCAAATATCAAAATGAATCCGCCACAGGTATACATGTGTTCCCCATCCTGAACCCTCCTCCCTCCTCCCTCCCCATACCATCCCTCTGGGTCATCCCAGTGCTCTAGCCCCAAGCATCCAGTATCGTGCATTGAACCTGGACTGGCATCTCATTTCATACATGATATTTTACATGTTTCAATGATCTTAGTTTTTTGAATGCTGAGTTTTAAGTCAACTTTTTCACTCTCCTCTTTCACCTTTATCAAGAGGCTCTTTAGTTCCTCTTTGCCTTCTGCCATAAGGTGGTGTCATCTGTATATCTGAGGTTGTTTCTATTTCTCCCAGCAATCTTGACTCTAGCTCCGGGTTCATTCAGCCTAGCCTTTTTCATGATGTACTCTGCATATATGTTAAATAAATAGAGCAACAATATACACCCTTGGCCTACTCCTTTCCCAATTTTGAACCAGTTTGTTGTCCTATTTCCAATTCTATTGCTTCTTGACCTGCACGCAGGTTTCTACTTGATTAGATCAACCTAAATAATTTCCAGCAAAAGCACTACATGTGATGCATGCTCTCCTATTGCATTACATTACAAAAACAATGCTAAATGTCACTACTTAATTAAGACCATGACATGAAATCTCCACATTGTAAATACACATTTCTTCTGTATAATTGAGATGCAATCAGTGCAGTGATGCTTTAAGGTGGTGAGAATAGTGTTTTCCAACTTTTGCCCATTAGTGTTATCATCCATTGGTGAAATTGCCTGATACAGTTATTACATGGGTTATTACAAAAAGGAGATTCAGTTTTAATGAGCTAAAATGTCTTTATGGGGGCTTCAATTCATTTAATAAAAGACACAATGTTCGGATGATATCTATATCATTAACAATGACAAATCATAATAAAACTTTAAGCCTTTATATTAAAACTTATGTAAGTTCCAAACCACGAAAATCTGCATCCAATAAATGTATTCATTTAAAGTCCTTAAGTTTGTTTCAATATTTGTTTTAATATAAACTACTGGTGTTTGTTCTAATTATATAGATTTTATTTTTTACTTTGAAAATAAGTTTTCAATCTCTGGGCAAAAACTAAACTACAGAATTAAGCGCAATATCTTCTTAGATTCAGACTTAACTAAGACAATTCACAGCTTTGATAATGCCATGCGAATGATCTATTACTTTCAGTCATAATCAGAAAAGAATAACATCATGGCAGTAGCAGGAGAGTCATGAGAATTTTCCCAGGGATAGGCATCATTGATAAATGTTTCAGAAATGGAGAACAGCTTTAGGAAAACAGAACATTAAGGTATCAGATTTAGTGGTGAAGAAAGGGGGGGTGGATCAATGTGGATACAAGATGTTAATTAGTCATGTTTCTATGGGATGTAAATAGTCTTTGCAGTTCTGTAACAGAAAAAGCAGAGACAGGATGATTTGACATCATTCACTTCTTAGACATTGATTTATTCGATTTTGCTAAAATTGAATGGCCAGAACATAATTCTTAGCTTGATCTTCTCTTGTTTAACAAATTGAAATACTTACGTTCTTAAGTAACCATGTGAAAAGCTCATAAATATTAATGCAATGTTCCGAAAGGTTACGTTTATTGTCCAGGAATAGTGGTGAAACATAGTGAAAGAAGTTGATTGAAAATAAGCCTTAAACCTCTATAATAAAGACACACTTCATTGGAAATATTCCTGTAATGTGATGGTTTTATCTTTTGTTATTCTTTTTCATCAGTAATATAGAGAATTGCAGGGAGGGTGACTGAAAAATAAAGGTCTGAGACTACCAAGCATAGCAAAATTCATTGCTTACATGAGGTTTAATGATCCCTACATTTGTTAAGTGTTTGAGTGTGTATAATATTCTTTACCATATTAAGCAAAATATAATATTCTTTTAGATTCACAAAGAGTTTTTAAACTTGGGAAAAATTTGCAATTGCTGATATAAACCTATTTATCTAATATCTGGAATTTTTCATATTAACTAAATTTCTACAAGTTAATGATCTGTAAACATGGTATAGCAAGAATTAATGTTTTAAAGAAAATCATGTAGAAGAAGGCAAATATGGACATATTAAATAATCATACTTATATTGATACAGTTTCCCCCTATATGTCACAGTTCTATGCCTTTTTGTGAAAATGAGGGTCCAAATAAGATATGACTGGGACTTCCCTGGTGGTCCACTGGTTAAGAACCCACCTTGGAATGCAGAGGGCATGGGTTCAGTCTTTGGCTGGGGAACTAAGATCCCACATGCTGTGAAACAACTAAGCCTGTGCACTGCAACTACTGAGCACAAGCATTCTGGAGTCCATGTGCCCCAACTAATGAAGCCCTTGTGCTCTGGAGCCCATACAACACAACTAGGGTGCCTATGTGTTGCAATGAAAGATCCTACATGCCACAACTAAGAACCTATACAGCAAAAAAATTATATATATATATATATATATATGATTTTTTTAAAAAGATATGACTGAGGTAGAAGCTACAATTTTGATCAGTGTTACCATTATCAGAGTAACACTTTTTAAATGTCTAATGCATGAGCTTGATCTTACAGGTTTGTCATTTTCACAGCAATCTATCACAAAAAATGTCCGTGCCATCATAAGTAGGAGTGTCTGAGCAATGATTATACCCATGAATATTCTCAGGAACTGGAATTTCACCCTTTCTCAAACTGTTGTTAGTCAAAGATGTAATAACTGTGGACTGTACCATAAAACTCAAAGTACAAATCTCATAGTACAATAATTTAAATTCTTGAGTTAACAAAAAATTTTTCTCAATCCACAGTTTAAAATAATTAAGAATACCATTATCCCCTTAGGAGACATTTCACTTTTCTCTTCCTGAAAAATGCAAGGACCTTATGCTATCCAAAAGGGGTTTCAAGCTCATTCCCAAAAACAAAGTGGGAAAGCTCTGAGGTCTGAAACAAAAGATTCTGCTACATGTTGTGGTATATACTATCAATGCTAGATTCCAGATAAACACTGAGATGAGATTTTTATAAAGCAGTATTTTATTCTACTGAAATGAAGGAAAATTGCTGTGACCTCGAATTTGATAGAAATTTCTCAGAAAAGCTAGTAAAATAAAATTCCATATATAATATAATATTATATATATATATATATATATATATATATAAAAAGTAAAAACAACACCCATTTGTGGATGTGACTGGTGATGGAAGCAAGGTCTGATGCTGTAAAGAGCAATATTGCATAGGAACCTGAAATGTTAGGTCCAAGAATCAAGGTAAATCGGAAGTGGTCAAACAGGAGATGGCAAGAGTGAACATTGACATTTTAGGAATCAGCGAACTAAAATGGACTGGATTGGGCGAATTTAACTCAGATGACTATTATATCTACTACTGTGGGCAAGAATCCCTTAGAAGAAATGGAGTAGCCATCATATTCAACAAAATAGTCCAAAATGCAGTACTTGGATGCAATCTCAAAAACGACAGAATGATCTCTGTTCGTTTCCAAGGCAAACCATTCAATATCACGGTAATCCAAGCCTATGCCCCACCAGTAATACTGAAAAAGCTGAAGCTGAATGGGTCTATGAAGACCTACAGACCTTCTAGAACTAATACCCCCCAAAAGATGTCCTTTCATTATAGGGGACTGGAATGCAAAAGTAGGAAGTCCAGAAACACCTGGAGTAACAAGCAAATTTGGCCTTGGAGTACAGAATAAAGCAGCTCGAAGTCTAATAGAGTTGTGCCAAGAGAGAGCACTGGTCACCCTCTGATAACAACACAAGAGAAGACTCTATACATGGACATCACCACATGGTCAATACCGAAATGAAATTGATTATATACTTTGCAGTCAAAGAAGGAGAAGCTCAATACAGTCAGGAAAAACAAGACTGGGAGCTGAGGGTAGCTCAGATCATGAACTCTTTATTGCCAAATTCAGACTTATATTGAAGAAAGTAGGGAAAACCACTAGATCACTCAGGTATGACCTAAATCAAATCCCTTACGATTATACAGTGGAAGTGAGAAATGTATTTAAGGGACTTGATCCGATAGACAGAGTGCCTGATGAATTATGGACAGAGGTTCATGACATTGTACAGGAGACAGGAATCAAGACCATCCCCAAGAAAAAGAAATGCAATAAAGCAAAATGGCTGTCTGAGGAGGCCTTACAAATAGCTGTGAAAAGAAGAGAAGCAAAAAGCATGGGATAAAAAGAAAGATATATCCATTTGAATGCAGAGTTCCAAAGAATAGAAAGAAGAGATAAGAAAGCCTTCCTCAGTGATCAATGCAAAGAAATAGAGGAAAACAATAGAATGGGAAAAACTAGAGATTTCTTCAAGAAAATTAGACATACCAAGGGAACATTTCATATAAAGATGGGCTCAATAAAGGACAGAAATGGTATAGACCTAACAGAAGCAGAAGATAGTAAGAAAAGGTGGCAAGAATACACAGAACTATACAAAAAAGATCTTCATGACCCAGATAACCATGATGGTGTGATCATTCACCTAGAGCCAGACATCTTGGAATTCAAAGTCAAGTGGTCCTTGAAAAGTATCACTGCAAAGCTAGTGCAGGTGATGGAATTCCAGTTGAGTTATTTCAAATCCTAAAGATGATGCTGTGAATGTGCTTCACTCAATATGCCAGCAAATTTGGAAAACTCAGCAGTGGCCACAAGACTGAAAAAGGTCAGTTTTCATTTAAATCCCAAAGAAAGGCAATGCCAAAGAATGTTCAAACTACCACACAATTGCAATCATCTTATGCTAGTAAATAATGCTCAAAATTCTCCAAGCCAGGCTTCACAATACATGAACCATGAAATTCCAGATGTTCAAGCTGGTTTGAGAAAAGGCAGAGGAACCAAAGATCAAATTGCCAACATCTGTTGGATCATCAAGAAAGCAAGAGAGTTCCAGAAAAACATTTATTTCTGCTTTATTTACTATGCCAAAGCCTTTGACTGTGTGGATCACCATAAACTGTGGAAAATTCTTCAAGAGAAGGGAATACCAGACCACTTGACCTTCCGCTTGAGAAATTTCTATGCAGGTCAGGAAGCAACAGATAGAGCTGGACTTGGAACAACAGACTGGTTCCAAATCAGGAAAGGAGTATGTCAAGGCTTTATATTGCCACCCTGCTTATATAACTTCTATGCAGAATACATCATGAGAAACGCTGGACTGGAAGAAGCACAAGCTGGAATCAAGATTGCCATGAGAAATATCAATAACCTCAGATATGCAGATGACACCACCCTTATAGCAGAAAGTGAAGAAGAAGAGCCTCTCGATGAAAGTGAAAGTGAAGTCGCTCAGTCGTGTCTGACTCTTTGTGACCCCATGGACAGTAAACTACCAGGCTCCTTCATCCATGGAGTTTTCCAGGCAAGAATACTGGAGTATTTCCTTCTCTGGGAGATCTTCCTCACCCAGTAATTGAATCTGGGTCTCCCACATTGTAGGCAGACACTTTACTGTCTGAGCTACCAGGGAAGTCAGGAGTGTGAAAAAGTTGGCTTAAAGCTCAACATTCAGAAAACGAAGATCATGGCATCTGGTCCCATCATTTCATGGCAAGTAGATAGAGAAACATTGGAAACAGTGGAAGAATTTATTTTGGGGTGCTCCAATATCATTGCAGATGGTGACTGCAGCCATGAAATTAAAAGATGCTTACTCCTTGGAAAGAAACTTATGACCAACATAGACAGCATATTAAAAACAAGAGACATTACACTGGCAACAAAGTTCCATCTAGTCAAGGCTATGGTTTTTCCAGTAGTCTTGTATGCATATGAGAGTTGGACTATAAAGAAAGCTGAGCACTGAAGAATTGATGCTTTTAAACTGTGGTGTTGGAGACAGCACTTGAGAGTCCCTTGGACTGCAAGGAGATCCAACCGGTCCATCCTAAAGGAGATCAGTCCTGGGTGGTCATTGGAAGGACTGATGATGAAGCTGAAACTCCAATACTTTGGCCACCTGATGTGAATAACTGACTCATTTGAAAAGCCTCTGATGCTGGGAAAGATTGAAGGCATGAGGATAAGGGGACAACAATGGATAAGGTGGTTGAATGGCATTACTGACTCCATGGAAATGAATTCAAGTAAACTCCGGTGTTGGTGATGGACAGGGAGGCCCGGCATGCTGCAGTCCATGGGGTAGCAAAGAGTCGGACACGACTGAGCAACTTAACTGAACTGATACATATATGGGGAAGGAAATGGAGCCTACTACAGTATTCTTGCCTGGAGAATTCAATGGACAGGGGCACCTGGCGTGCTGCTGTCCCTGGGGTCAGAAAGAATCAGACATGACTGAGGGACTAACACACAAATACACACATATATATAATACATATATGTGTGTGTATATATATATATATACATATATATAATATCATCAATATCAAAATCACTGCTGCTTGAAGGACACAGTGAAAATTGAAAAATAAGCTAAAACCTGTGTAAAATATTGGCAAACTATATATCTGATGAATTGACTTCTAGTCAAAATACATGAAGAGAAATCATAACCCCTTAGCAAAGTAAGCAGTACAATGAAAAACCAAAATACTGAAGTATCCTAAGGATTTAAACAAAAGATATATCAGAAAACAGACAGCCAACACAAACATGAAAAGTTGGAAACCTTTTGGCTAAATTCTGGAACAAGACAAAAATGCCCACTCTCACCACTTCTATTTAAATAGTATTGGAAATGCTGGCCACATCACAGCAATGAGAAAATAAAAAGAAATAAAATTTATCCAAATCATAAGGAAAGTGGTATAATTGTCATTCTATGCAGACAACATGATACTCTATATACAAGTCCCCAGAATTCTACATAAATCTATTTGACCTGATAAATGAAGTCTTCAAAATAGCATAATACAAGATTAATATACCAAAGTCTCTTGCATTTCTTTACATAAGCAATGAAATACTAGAAACAGAAAGTTTAAAAAATCCTGTTTAAAAATCTCATCAAAAATACATGAAATAGGAATAAAGCTAACCAAGGAGGTGAATTCTTAAACACTTTCACTAACTAAATAAATAAATAAAATAAAAAGTCTTATGAATTAATGGGCCAGAATAGAGAGCTCAGAAATAAACCTGCACATCTACAGTCAATTAATCTTTGATAAAATCAAGAACATACAATGGAAAAAAAGGACAGTCGTTTTAGCAAGCTGTTTTGGAAAACTGAACAGCTGCATGTAAATCAATGAAGTTCGGATACTCCTTAACATCATAAATAAAAATAAAATCAAAATGACTTCAATACTTAAATACAGGACATGATACCATACAACCCCTGGAAGAGATCATAGGCAAAACATTCTCTAAAGTAAATCATAGCACCGTTTTCTTAGGTCAGTCTTTCAAGACAAATAATAGCAAAAATAAACAAGTGGAACCTAATCAAGTTTATAAGCTTTTGCATAGCAACAGAAACCATAAATAAAACCAAACAAAAATAGACTATGCACTAGTATAAAATATTTGCAAATGTTGTGATTGACGAGGCCTCAATTTCCAAAATATACAAACAACTCTATTGTCAAAAAACAACCCAATCAAAAAAATGAGCAGAAGACTTAAATAGACATTTCTCCAAAGAAATGATCAATAAGCACAGAGAAAAATGTTTAACATCACTAATTGTTAGAGAACTGCATCAAAACTATAATGAAATATCACCTTCCACTGGTTAGACTGGCCATGATACAAAAGTCTACAAATAATAAACGCTGGAGAGGATTTAGAAGAAAGGGAACCCTTCTGCAATGTTGGTGGAAATGTACATTGGTGCCCCCACTAGGAGAACAGTATGGAGGTTCCTTAAAGACTCAAAATAAAGCTACCATATGATCTAGCAATTCCACTGTTGTTCATATATCTGGAATATATGAAAACTGGATTTCAAAAAGATGCATACATTACAATATTCATCACAGCATTATTAATTAATACAACAGCCAAGACACGGAAGCAACCTAAGTGTTCACTGGCAGATGGATGGATAAATAAGATATGGTATATATACATATATATATATATGTATATACATATACAATGTCATATTATTCAGCAATAAGAAAGAATAAAATTGCCATTTGTAGCAACATAGATAGAGAGTATCATACTAAATTAAGTGTCAGACAGAGAATGTCAAATATTTTATATGTGGATTCTAAAAATCACATAAATCACCTATACTTGGAATCTAAAAATAGCACAAATGTACTTATTTACAAAATAGAAACAGGCTCACAGATGTAGAAAACTAACTTTTGGTTACCAAAGGGGAAGGAGAGGGAAGGTTAAATTATGAGTATGTGATTAACAGATAAGCACTATTAAACAATATGTATAAAATAGATATACAATAAGATTTACTGTATAGCACAGGGAACTGTATTCAACATCTTATAGTAAACTATAATGGCTAATAATCCAAAAAAAGAGTATATATAGATATATACTTATACAGATATTACCTATTTATATATCTCCAATTCACTTGCTGAATACCTGAAACTGACATTACATTGTAAATCAACTGTTCAGTTCAGTTCAGTCGCTCAGTCGTGTCCGACTCTTTGCGACCCCATGAATCTCAGCACGCCAGGCCTCCCTGTCCATCATCAACTCCCGGAGTTCACTCAGACTCACATCCATCGAGTTGGTGATGCCATCCAGCTATCTCATCTTCTGTCGTCCTCTTCTCCTCCTGCCCCCAATCCCTCCCAGCATCAGAGTCTTTTCCAATGAGTCAACTCTTCCAATGAGGTGGCCAAAGTACTGGAGTTTCAGCTTTAACATCATTCCTTCCAAAGAAATCCCAGGGCTGATCTCCTGCAGAATGGACTGGTTGGATCTCCTTGCAGTCCAAGGGACTCTGAAGAGTCTTCTCCAACACCACAGTTCAAAAGCATCAATTCTTTGGCACTCAGCTTTCTTCACAGTCCAACTCTCACATCCATACACGACCACTGGAAAAACCATAACCTTGACTATACTTCAACATTAAAAAAAAAAAAATATATATATATATACATGTGACAATGTAACATATTTAAAATGTTCAACATCATTATTCATGATGAGGATGTAAATTTAAATCAAAATGAGATAATATTAATATTACACACAATAGAATGAATTAAAACAAACATATAAACAAAAATTTGGCAGCATCAAGTGCTGGTGAGGTTGAAGAACAATTAGAATTTTTGGATATTGTTGCTGGGAATGGAAAATGGGAAAGTCACTTTGGAAAATAATGTGTCAGCTTTTTACAAAGTAAAACATGCTGAAGAAACAAGAAGGAGGTCCATGCAGCTTCTAAATATTTTAAATAAAAGACTAGTAGGAATATGAAGACCCACTCCAGTGTTCTTGCCTGGAGAATCCCAGGGACAGGGGAGCCTTGTGGGCTGCTGTCTATGGGGTCGCACAGTGTCAGACACGACTGAAGCAACTTAGCAGCAGCAGGAATATGAAGACAAGGTCCTCCAGTAATTCTAAGCAAGGTAGATGTGTACATTGAAGGAAATGGAAAAATTCTAGATGTGCTTTGCAAGAACAAGATGTAAGATTGTTTAATTTACTGCCCCATGGACAATGATCAGATTTTGTAGTGTGAAAATAGATAGGAGTCAAGATATGTTGGCAAGTGAGTGAAGAGAAAGTTGCTCAGTCAGGTCCGACTCTTTGTGACCCCATGGGTTATACATGGAATTCTCTAGGCCAGAACACTAGAGTGGGTAGCCTTTCCCTTCTCCAGGGGATATTCCCAACCCAGGGATTGAACCCAGGTTTCCCGCATTGCAGGTGGATTCTTTACCAGCTGAACCACAAGGGAAGCCCGAGAATACTGGAATGGGTAACCTATCCCTTCCCTTCTCTAGTAGATCTTCCCTACCCAGGAATCTAACTGGGGTCTCCTGAATTGCAGGCCAATTCTTTACCAATTGAGCTATCAGGGAAGGAGGATACATTTAAAGTTTCTCCAACTATAATGAAGTAATAACTTTGCAAAAATTGCCACTGAAACACAAAATGCTCAGAGCCTGGAACTGTTAAACTTTAGAGGCCTAAACTTTACTGTTGGCCACTGCTGGGTCTGTCTCATATTTCAAAAGAATATTGGGTGTTGCAAACATAACTGAAAGGGTAAAACTCTCAAACTCATTAAATCTGTGATTGGTTAAAAAACAAACAAAAAAAAAGATGAAAAGAGTTCAGTAGGATATGCTTCATTAGATACTGAGTTTATTTGATATTGTAAAATAATTTTAACAACTAAATTAAAAACTGAAGGATCACATGTAGCAGTCCTGTAATTTTTGATATCAGTGTGTTATAAGGCCTCTGTTCACGTAAAAGAAGATAGTCTATACTCGATTATTTTTCTATAATAACTTGGAATTTGGGTTTGTTTATATTTTAGTTTCCCAGGGCAACGGCACCCCACTCCAGTACTCTTGCCTGGAAAATCCCATGGACAGAGGAGCCTGGTAGGCCGAAGTCCATGGGGTCGCTAAGAGTCGGACCCAACTGAGCGACTTCACTTTGACTTTTCACTTTCATGCATTGGAGAAGGAAATGGCAACCCACTCCAGTGTTCTTGCCTGGAGAATCCCAGGGATGGGGGAGCCTGATGGGCTGCCGTCTATGGGGTCGCACAGAGTCGGACACAACTGAAGCGACTTAGCAGCAGCAGCAGGAAGTAGCCTTAGCAGCAACCAGGAAGTAGCCTTCCATTAATGAGGCTAAAAAGAGACAATGCTAGATAGCCCCTTCACTAGTTCCTTTAAAAACACCTTTTTGATTTTATGTGTAATTAATCACCCTTTTAAATACAGACTTAGGTTTGTGAACACACTTATTCTGAGAGTCTGGGATATAGAAATATGGTTGCATGATTTCTAGTGCCACTTTGGGTCTGTTGGGAGGAAAGGGGGATGGTCTGCATTAGTTAGTTGGTGTAAATATAGGCCACTATCCACATATTTATTTTAGGAAAATTGGGAAGCCATGAGGTACAAGGGTTTTACCTTTTTTTTTTTTTTTAGTGTATCTTGTCTTGATATCTTCTTATAATTCTGCACACAGGATGTATAATCTCATTTAAACTGTATGTAAAAGAATGAGAAATCCATGGACAGCTGGTTTTCAAAATTATCTGTGCTGAAATTGATCACCTCTCATTTGACAAGATAATTTAATATATTGATAACTGCTGGTAAGTAATTTAAATGTTCTCAGACAAGTGCCATGCAGAGAGTAAGGCATACAATCCTAACTCTCCATGTTTTCAGTTAGTAAGTAGAAGGAAAACATTACACTTCATGTGTCCCTGAAACTCACTGCATTATAGAAATTTCTAAATTAGAAGAGAATTAAGCCCTCATTCCATTCACATCTCCCCCCCCTACCCAAAGTAATTTATTTTTCTTTACTTTGGAGAAAAGGTGGTGATCCCCATTAAAACAGCATTTGAGTAAGCATGGTACTAACAGAGTGCTCAAGAACAAACCATGGTGAGCTGGCCCCTTACCTTCTGCCAGTGACACATGAAATATTATTGCCTATAGAATCAGAGAACAGATGACATTTCACATTTTCTAAGACACTATGGTGTATAATTTCCAAGGAAATTATATGATGATCTTTTATGACCAACCTAGATAGCATATTAAAAAGCAGAGACATTACTTTGTCAACAAAGGTCTGTCTAGTTAAGGCTGTGGTTTTTCCAGTGGTCATGTATGTATGTGAGAGTTGGACTATAAAGAAAGCTGAACACCAAAGCATCGATGCTTTTAAACTGTGGTGTTGGAGAAGACTCTTGAGAGTCCCTTGGACTGCAAGGAGATCCAACCAGTCCATCCTAAAGGAGATCAGTCCTGGCTGTTCATTGGTAGGACTGATGTTGAAGCTGAAAATCCAATACTTTGGCAACCTGATGTGAAGAGCTGACTCATTTGAAAAGACCCTGATGCTGGGAAAGATTGAGGGCAAGAGGAGAAGGAGACAACAGAGGATGAGATGGCTGGATGGCATCACTGACTCAATGGACTTTGGTTTGGGTGGACTCGGAGATTTGGTGATGGACAGGGAGGCCTGGCCTTATGCAGTTCATGGGGTCGCAAAGAGTCGAACTCGACTGAGCAACTGAACTGAACTGAAAAAGAAATTGATAAATCTCAGTTATTACTTTCCTGGCACTCAGGATGGACAAGAAGCATTGGCTTACTGCAAGTGACTGTAGAGCTAAGAAGAAAATATTTGAATAAGCCCCTTAAAAAGTGAATCAAAAATTTCCAGTAATATCAATTATGAAGCCATAGCAACTCTGCTTAATATCCCTTTGTATGTGGCTTTTTTTTTTTTAACTCAAAGTGTTAGAATCTCTTTATCTCCCAGTGTTCTGAAGTTTCATAGTAATAACTTCAGTGTAGAGCTTATATTAGGGTCGCTAAGAGTCGGACATGACTGAGCAACTTCACTTTCACTTTTCACTTTCATGCATTGGAGAAGGAAATGGCAACCCGCTCCAGTGTTCTTGCCTGGAGAATCCCAGGGATGGGGGAGCCTGATGGGCTGCTGTCTATGGGGTTGCACAGAGTCGGACACAACTGAAGCGACTTAGCAGCAGCAGCAGCAGCAGACCTTATATTTTCATTAGATCAAGTGTTTGGGAGGATTTTCTAATCTGAATATAAACAATTATCAGTCCTTATAATTTTTTGTTATGATTTATATTTTTTCTTGTCTAACTTCTGCCTAGAAAACTTCTGTTTTCTCTGCTGTCTCTTTCAGGGACCGCTTTTAGTTAGACTTCTAGACCGAACCTCTAATTTTCATATATTTCATATATTTGCTTTCTTTCTCTTTTAAAACTCTATTGATTTAATTAATGTATGCTATCATATTTTCAAATAGCTTTTTTGATGATTTTCTGATTTTACCTTTATTATTATGTTAGACAAGTCTCTCTTCTGTATTATATATCTACCTTTGTTTTCCCTCAAATAAATCTAAAAATATAAGAAAATGTAAATGGACCATAACTTATAGGAAACAGCATTATTGTATCTTTACTTTTAGTTGATAGTTTACAGCTATTGTTCAGCTTCCAAATCCCTCTGCTTACAACCTTCTACTGTGTCACATCTATAAAAACCAGAATAATTTCACTGATTAGCCTATGCAGATTGACTCATTTTCACCAGTGACTTCTATTACTTGTCTTCTGCTTAGGATTTGGCATTATTCATTCTCATCCCTTTATTCTACTGTTTTTAAACTAGTGACTATTAAAGAATACCTATTGCCTACTCAAAGTATTTTCTCACCGCTGCTTCTAAAAGCATATATTGGGATAGGAGCAGTATTAAGAACCACTATGAGTGGTTTACTTTTGTTTCTGTCTTCACCATATCATTTTGCAAACATTATACATATTTACAACGGTATTTCTGCTAATATTTTTTCCACATTTTACTGTTTCTAATGCAATTTATTTAACTTATATTAGTACAGAGATTCCGAGATCATAATTTCTCCATCTTTGGCTAAATAGAAGTTTGTGTTTAACCAGAAAACCCTAAACTAGAAATTTTATCCACACTCTAAACCTAACCAAGGATGATGACATAAACCCATTTCCAATTAGGAACTGTTAACAAATTTCCTTAGATTTTGCCAGATTTAAATAATCACACTACGTGTCAATAGAAATTATCAGCAAAACAACTCATAAAAGTTCAAAATTTATCTGTAACCTTGAAAAAATAAGAACACAGGGCATTATCATTGCTAAAAATTATACTGCATAACAATTAGCATTATTATAGAAGCTCATTACATTTTTTCTACTCTTAAACATTTGCCAAAGCTCACAGTAATCACACCTACAAAGGGAGAAGTACAACCATATTAAAATCCTAAAAAATATAATTAAACACATCACATTCAGGCTGATAAGACACACATACTAACAATGCATTCTGAAGAGAAAAAACGTCTTACTATATATATGGATTAAAACAAAAATTAATTATCTACTTTGAAGATGTTATCATAAGCAATTATGTTTGAACTTCTGAACTCTTTTATCTTTGTTATTGTCATTTCAGAGTCAAATTTATGTCTAATTAATTCACACAATTACAGAAAATTTTGGTATTATAAACATCCAGTTAGAATGGAACTTTCTAAACCAAGAAAGAGAAAAATAGGATACAGGCTTATAAAGAGTGATTCTCCATCACTGATATTGAAAAATTTGTAAGTCTTCATAGATGGCTCTCTGTTGTTACATATGTCTTAGTGTCTAACAACAGCAGGCCAGTTAGGAAGATGTATACAAAGTTGTAAGAAGACAAAGAAAACTCCCCTCTTTTCCTTGACTGATCTGTGTGTGTTAGTTGCTCAGTCATGTCTGACTCTTTGTGACCCCATGGACTGTAGCCTGCAAGGCTCCTTTGTCCATGGAATTCTCCAGGCAAGAATACTGGAGTGAGTAGTCACTCCCTTCTCCAGGGGATCTTCCTGACTCAGGGATCAAACCCAGGTCTCCTGCATTGCAAGCAGATTCTTTACCCTCTGAGCCACTAGGACAGCCCCAGACTGACTTATTGTGTAGCAATTTTTCAAGTAGTATCATTCTGCCTCCTTGTACTTTTTTCAAGTTTACTAGCTTATATGCTGATTAGGACACATAGAAATACAATTCTATGTCTTTATTCGTAAATTTTAGTGAGAAAATATGCACAAACTAGAAAAATTATTCTACATGATGAAAGGAATGTGATTGATAATTATGCATTGCTTGAATTGTTGATCAATGTTGATATCCAGCTGTTTCCTTTTCTTATTTCTTTAAAATAATAAATTACATAACCTTAGCTCCACTTTATGAGTAATTATAACAACTGTATGTTTGATAGTTCTTGATTTTCTAATTGAACACAAAACCAGAAAGTAACATGTATTCTGTAGTGAAAAGAAATGTCTTCTCTTTTAAAAGATGAGTCCTTTGCTACATGATATTTAATATCTGGAGTGGTAGTGGAGATGCAGGCAGCAAGGAGGTTGACTGTTTCCATTTGGGAGATAGCATGATGGTTTGTCTGTCACTTCATATAGACTGGGAGACCATTTCTTCATTTTTTACGGTATTTGAATATTTCTTAAAATATGCCAAATACATATTTTGTATCTTTCACAGCCAGCAAAGAAAATCCTGTGTCAAGAGAAATATAAATTCAACTAGTAAATCGCTTTCAGCATAGTTTGCTTTATTAAGAAACTTTCAATATTAACATCTTGGTGTCTGGGCTAAAATAATGTCAGTGCATTCAAGACATTCAGTACATTTTTGAGATATGCCCTTTGAGTAAACTACTTGAAATAATAGAAATGATCTTTGGGAGAGCAATGAGATAATAAGAAAGCCATTTGTGGTTTCATTTTTTTTTCTGTTTATTTCTATATTTTTCCCCATTTTAAAGTGTGAACCCCTTTTCTCTGAAGATCAACTGTTCATCCATGTGAATTTAAAACCATCATCTCTTTTCTCTTTCACTGCACAAATCATGAGAGAGAATTTCTTCATATACAAATTATCTGATATTTTGGTTAATACTGAAACAAAATATGGAGAAATGAAAATTATTTTCTATTTTGAATAAAGATTGTTTAGTAGGCATTTTACTGCATTTTTCTTTTCATGGCAACATTTTTTCTGCTTTCTACATTGTTAATTCTCTAGTAATACTAACTTCAAATGTCTATTAAAATCAAGATAATCTTCAATTAAATGGAAATTTCCCCCAATGTAATGGAGCTCCACAGATACAAAGACATTCTCAAACAAATTTGCCTTGTATATTTATCACTTTTAGCCAAGGAACTGTTTTGTACTTTGCATACCAGAGGTCCAATCTGACTATAAAGCAAAATATTTACTACAAATGCATCAGTAACTGTTCTTACAGATTGTGTGTCAGTGAAATTATAGAATGTAAAACAATGCCATTTGATAAGGAGATGTTTTTCCCAATAAAATATTATCTTTCTTTTCCAAACAAAAATATGATACTTTTTATCAATTTTGTGTTCAGTGTTCAAGCATCTCAAAAAGAGCTTGAGTTATGCATTTCTATGTCTTTTATTTTCCCCTGGAAAATATTCAAGTTTTATATGGAAAATAATTCACAGATGTTCTGGAACCAAGTTGTATGACCAGAGAGATTTTTTACATTAAAAAAAAAAAATTTAGTCTTTCTCCTTTTTCTGGAAAGAAGGATTGTTTAATTAAAACAATAACATGGATTCAATTCTGCAAGCCCAAACAAAGTCATAAAATCATTTAATACATATATTTATCAAGTTATTCTAAATTAAATGCTTATAGCAATATTTACATCTTTAGTGTCCTCTTTATAGATTTATATTTTTAGAAAACTGGAAAAGTGCATTAAACAAAGTGCATATAGACAGTTTTAAAGAGAAACACTTTTAGAGCAGCCAGATATAAGAATATGTTATATGTAAATAAATAAGGTTTATAACTAACAACAATAGAATATATATAAACTAGAGATGATGGAAGAGCACTTTTAGAACACAAAGAAAAATAAGAAAATCCATCAACTTGGAATTCTAAACACAAAAATGTCTTTCAAAAAAGAAAGATATTTTTCTACAAAGGAAATTCTTTAAGCAAAGGAAAAAAATATACCAGATGAAAATTTGAATCTATATAAAGGAAGAGAGAGTGCCAGAAATGTCAAATATTTAAGTATAAGCAATACTTTATTTTGTGTAAAAATCATTTTAAAAGTTAGTGGGAGGTATTCTGACCATCTAAAGAAATGGCAGAAATGTAAATCTGATGTTTTCAATTTTTGTCCCCAAAAAGCAATGAAAAAAATTTTAACATTGCCATAAAACAGAGTTCAGAAGCAAGATCACACATATACAGTAAAAAATTTTTTTAACAAAGGTACCTAGATAGCTAAATTGAGCAGCCATTTAACAAAGAATGTTAGACAAAAATCAGAATGCTAGATTAAAATGTCTCTTATCAGAAAGAGAATTTAAGTTTTAATACCCTACCTTATGTAGAAAAATAAAAATTGATCATAGGCCTAAATGAAAGCCAAAACTATTAAACTTTTGAAAGAGAATAAGAGAAAATCTCTCTCTCTCATAAATGTACCATAAATGAGAGAGACATAATGTACATAATACATAAATGTACCAGTTAACACAAACAGGACAAACAATCAATGAATTCTTAAGGAAATATATTTCATAAAACAACTTCTCACAAAAAAATCAAAGTACTTTTCAGACAATTCATTTAGCAAAAATAAAAAGTAATTCACAAATGTGAAAAACATATTTGTCATGCATATATATGATAACAGATTTATAACCAAATTATATCAGAAAAATTTGTAATTCAATAATAATACAAAAAAAACTTGATCCAAAAGTGATTAATATATTTGAGTAGAGTTCTGATTATAGTACAGTGATTATATGCCTTCTATAATCACCGTGAGTGCTAATAAATCATATAGGATCACAAGTACTTCAAATGAGTCTTCTGGAACTGTTTCTTCTTTCAAACTATGATTCCACAGCTGTAAGATAAATGTGTATAAAATAATATGTGTGTGTGTGTGTGTGTGTGTGTTAGTCACTCAGTCATGTCTAACTCTTGGCAACCCCATGGACTGTAGTATGTCAGGCTTCTCTGTCCACAGAATTCTCCAGGGAAGATACTGAACTAGCCATTCCCTTCTCCAGGGGATCTTCCTAATCCAGGGATTGCACCAGGGTCTTCTACATTGCAAGCAGATTCTTTACTGTCTGAGCCACCAGGGAAGCCCACAATAATACATATCTCACATTATGTATACATTATACTTGTATTACATAAACAGTTGAACCTTGAACAACATGGCTTTGAGCTATGCAGTTTCACTTATATATGTCAATTTTTTTTTCAATAAATACGTACTACATGCTTGCATGCTCAGTCATGTCTGACTCTTTGCGACCCTATGGACTGTAGCTTGCCAGGCTCCTACATCCATGGGATTCCCCAGGCAAGAATACTGGAGTGAGTTGCCATTTCCTCCTTCAGGGGATCTTGTTGAACCAGAACCTGCATCCGGTGTCTCATGCATTGGCAGGCAGAGTCTTTATCACTGAGCTACTTGGGAATGGTGCCATATGTGTGCCTCTGTCCACGGGATTCTCCATGTAAGAATACTGGAATGAAGCTATTCCCTTCTCCATGGGATCTTCCCAACCCAAGGATTGAACTCAGGGCTTCTGAACTGCAAGAAGATTCTTTATCATCTGAGCCACCAGGTAAGCCCTATTATAGTACTACACAATTCGAGGTTGATTGAATCTAAAAATGCAAGACCTTGGATAGAGGATTCCAAATGTAGTTATATGTGACTCTTGACTGTGCAGGGGTCAATATACCAAATCCTTGTGTTGTTCAAGATTCAAATATATATATTGCAATGTTTTATATATATATATATATATATATAGGGAAATTATTAAGAAACTGTATACTGCATGCCATACTGGCTACACAAATTTACATTCATATCAGCTTGTACAAGGATTCCCTTTATTCCACATCCTCACTGAAACTTGCTTCTTCTCTTTTTGATAAAAGCCATCCTAGCAGATTTGAGGTACTTGTCATTTTAAAGTCTTCTTTGAAAAGAAAAAGGGTTAGGATATGTGGGATTTTTATTTTTTGGTTCTCAACTTGCACAGAATTTTCATTTGTAGCACAGTTAGATAAAATTTATAGCATAAAAATATTGAGGAAAAAGAACTGGCAGTAAGAGAACATAGATCAGTAGAGTCTCAAGGAAACAATAAGTTCAATGACATTTGAATTCCTTATTGTGGCTGGCAAACATTATAGATATAAAAATCACATTTCTATATAACAACTGACATATAATATGTGAGCACTTAAAAACGTTTGCAAGATTGTGTGTAAATTAAAATGTAGCACATACTAGAGTTTCACCCAAGGCCAGAGATAGCCTTTTGAAGCCAAAATATTCAGCTCAAAATGCATTTTTTAAAAATAATGCCTGCATTCACCTAACTAATGAATGAACAGTATTTTTCTAAAATAATTTCCTCTCTTAAAAATTGCCCACATCTGACTTACTCCCCTGAAAAATATATATATATATATATATATATATATACACATATCTTTATTTCTTTTTGTTATTGAACTTTTCCAAGTTTAAAAACAACTGGTCCTTAAAAATCTCTCCATCTCATGATCATTCATATAATTCTTATTTTTTCCTTTTTTACCGTTTGAACTTCATCACCTGTTTCTCTTACTCCCACCCCCTATCTCTGATAACCATCAGTCGGTTCTCAGTACATATAAGAGATCATACAATATATGAATTTATGTATGTGGCTCAGATGCTAAAGAATCTGTCTGCAGATCAGAAGACCCAGGTTTGATTCCTGGGTCAGGAAGATCCCCTGGAAAGGGGGATATATATATGCTGCTCCTGCTGCTAAGTCGCTTCAGTTGTGTCCGACTCTGTGTGACACCATAGACGGCAGCCCACCAGGCTCCCCCGTCCCTGGGATTCTCTAGGCAAGAATACTGGAGTGGGTTGCCATTTCCTTCTCCAATGTGTGAAAGTGAAAAGTCAAAGTGAAGTCGCTCAGTTGTGTCGGACTCTTAGCAACCCCATAGACTGCAGCCTAACAGGCTCCTCCA
Organism: Bos mutus; assembly: GCF_027580195.1. NCBI lineage: Eukaryota > Metazoa > Chordata > Mammalia > Artiodactyla > Bovidae > Bos > Bos mutus. The sequence continues at coordinate 49,170,717 of NC_091627.1, read as the reverse complement.
TCCATGGGATTCTCCAGGCAAGAGTACTGGAGTGGGGTGCCATTGCCTTCTCCAGGTTATATATATATACATATATATGTATATATATATATAATTTCATTATCCATTCATCCATCAGTGAACACTTAGGTTGTTTCCATATTGTGGCTATTGTAAATAACAATGAATTTGGAATAGCATATATCTGTTTGAGTTACTATTTTTGTTTTCTTCAGATAGAAATGTAGAAGTGGAATTAATAGACTATGTGATAGTTCTTGGTCTTCCCTGGTGGCTCAGTGTGGGTAAAGAATCTGCCTGCAATACAGGAGATTCAGGAGATATGGGTTTTATTCCTGGGTTAGGAAGATCCCCTGGAGGAGGGCATGGCAGTTATGCTCCTGTTACTGATTTCAATTTTTATAAAATTTGGTCAGAAAATATACTTAATATGATTTTTGATATCTTAAAATTTTTAAGTTTTACTTTGCAGCCTAAAATATGATATGTCTTAAGAAACATTTTTTGTGCTCTTGAGAAGAGTATGTATTCTGGTGCTATTGGATTGGAAGTTCTCTATAATCTTTAATGTCCTTTCTGCCTATAATTTCATTGTTTCCTCATTGATTTTTTTGTTTAGGTAATCTATCCAGTTAGAAAGTGAGTTATTGATGTCTTTTACTATTATCATATTTCTGTCTCTTTCTTCCTTCAATTTTGCTAATCATTCCTTTAAAGAAGGAGATGATACAATATTGGTCAGATATATATTTACAATTGCTATATTCTCTTGATGAATTCACTCCTATATCACTATATAGTGACCTTTATCCCTTGTGACCAATTTTGACTATGAAGTGAAGTGAAGTGAAGTGAAATGAAGTCACTCAGTCATGTCCAACTCTTTGTGACCCCATGGACTGTAGCCTACCAGGCTCTTCCGTCCATGGGATTTTCCAAGCAAGAATACTGGAGTGGGTTGCCATTTCCTTCTCCAGGGGATCTTCCCAAACCAGGGATTGAACCCTGGTCTCTCGCATTGTAGGCAGACACTTTACCATCTGAGCCACCAGGGAAGTCGAGTTTTGACTATAAACCTATTTAATCTAAGTGTAGCCACTTATGTTCTTTGATTACTATTGCATCAGTTCAGTCGCTCAGTCGTGTCTGACTCTTTGCATGTCTGACCCCATAGACTGCAGCATTCCAGGCTTCCCTTTCCATCACAAACTCCGGGAGCTTACTCAAACTCATGTCCATCGAATAGGTGATGCTATCCAACCATCTCATCCTCTGCCATCCCCTTCAATCTTTCCCAGCATTTTTCCCAGCATACCTTTTTCCATTCCTTCACTTTCATCTATATCTGTCTTTAAAACTAAAGTGAGTCTCTTGTAGTGTTAGATCATGTTTTGTTTTGTTTTTTTCCATTCAGCCACTCTGCATATTTTGATTGGACAATTTAATCAATTTACATTTAAAATAATTATTATTGATATTGTCATTTTTAATTGCCATTTAACAATTTTCTGACTTTTTAAGTTCCTTTGCTCATTTTTTCCACTTTTGACATTTTCCTTTGTTGTATATTTATTTATTTTAGTTGTATGATTTAGTTACTTTTTCTATAACTTTTGTGTATTTACCAGACATTTTTCTTTCTAGTTATCATGGGACTTACACAAAGCACATTATAGATATGACAGCTTTTTTAAAACTGACAATAAATTATATTCAACTCATAAAAATATCTCTAGATTTTACTTCTCATACCCCCACATCTCATACCTCCACATCTTATGCTATTGATATCATAATTTTCATCTATCATGAAATTATTGTAGCTACACCTACATTTAAAACTATTGTCTTTTAACTTTTATGCTAGAGATAAAAGAGATTTATGCACCATCATTACAGTATTAGTGTAGTCTGAATTCAACCATATTTTTACCTGTACCAGTGAGTTTTATACTTTTATGTTTTCATATTGTTACATAGCATCCTTTTATTTCAACTTGAAGAGCTACTTTTAGAATTTCTTGTAAGTCAATGCTAGTTGTGATGAACTCCCTTAGATTTTGTTTATCTGGGAATGTCTTGAATGTCTTAGTATCTCCTTTATTTCTGAAGGATAATTTTTCTGGGATGGTATTCTTTGTTGTCTTTTTCTTAGCACTTTGTATATATCATCCTACTTTCTCTTGGCGTGAAATGTTCCTCCAGAGAAACTTGCTGATAGATTTTTATGGGGGTAGGAAGGTTGCTTTGTATGTAATGAATCATTTTTCTCTTATTGCTTCCAAACTTTCTCATTTATCTTTGACTTTTAATATCTTGATTAAAATGTTTCTTGGGTTAATCATTTTTGAGAGAACTTTTTGGTGGGTCTTTTGAGCTTTCTGTATCTGGATGTCCATATTTCTACTAAAATTTAATATATAAGTTTTCAGCTGTTATTTCTTTAAATAAAAAAATGTTTCCCTTTCTCTCTGTCTTCTCCTGGGACTTTCATGATGTGAATGAATGTTCATTTACTTGATAGTCCCATTATTCATGGAAATTTTCTTCACCTATTTTCCATTTTTTCTTTTTGTTCTTCTTTTGTTAATTTCAAATAATCTGTCCATGAGTTTGAAATTTTTTTTCTTCTGTGTGATAGAGTCAGTTGTTGAAGATCTCTATTGAATTTTTCCATTCTGTCATTGTATCTTCTGCTCCAGGATTTCTGTTTTGTTCCTTTGTATGGTTTATATTTACTTATTACTTTTCTCACTTTGTTCATGCATTGTTTTTCCCTGTTTTCTTTAGTTGTTTACCTGTGTTCTCTTGCATTTCATTGGGTTACTTTAAGATGATTGTTTTCTATCTTTGTTAGGTAAAATTCAGATATTCAATTCATTCTTGGTTGGCTATCAGAGTTTTATTAGTTTCCTTTGGTGCATCATATTTGCCTGATTTTGCGTGTGTATGTGATTCATTTAGCCTTGCAATAATAAAGATCTCTTCAGTCTTTAAAGATTGATTTTGATAAGTAAATACCTTCTGTCAGTTCCCTGGGCTATTGGGATTACTTTCAAAATTAGTTATGCCGGGTTGAAACCAGGCTGTGAAATTGTTACTGAATTTTCAGTAGGTGGTACAGTTTGTAGGCCTGCTATCAGAGAATTAAATCTATCTGGTCCCAATGTGAATAGGACTTCCTTTAAGACCTTGTTCAGTAGAGTAATGCTTGGATAAGTGTTTGTCTCAAGCCCCACTCTTGAATCTGCAGCTAATGAGTCTGTTGTCAAATGCACAGATATGTATGAATCCCCACTAGTTCCCTGGGAGGGCTCCTGCAGGGTGGTTCCTTACACATGCAAGACTGGAACCAAGACTGGACCAGAACCAAATCCCAGGGCTGCTTCAGGGACTTTACTGAGTCTGAGGTACGCAGCTCTGTTTCTGGGAAATGGGTGGATATGTCTCTAACCAGGTCTTGAGTGGGCAGAACTGATCCCTGAAAGGATAGGAGGGATTAAAGCTGTTATATTGTTGTTTTGGGATAAACAGTCAGACTGTGGTTGGCAGGCTTACCTCCAGGTACATGAACACGTGTGTTTTCTGGTCTCTGGGTAAGCAGGACTATGTGTGGACCAGAACTGGGAAGTGTTGGAGCTGAGCACTTGATCATGTCCGTACTTGCTCTTGGACCAATGTGGACTGGTCTGTCTCCAAGTGCTCTGATAGGTCTGTCTCCCTGCAGAACTTTGGACTATCAAGACTGCTTATGGTCTGCAGTTGGGAGGAGATAGAACCAAGTATAGATCTATTTCAGGATGTTTGGGATATAGGCATGAGTGTTTATGGTCGGATCCCTAGGCCAGCAGGACAATTCACATACTGCATATAGAAGAAGTTATAATACAGTTACAAGGCATTTAAGAATCTACTGTCAGACCAACTTCCACAGTTGCCTCCAGGGGCTCCTAGACTGGGCCAAGAGGGGCTAGAGCTTGGTCACAGGCTTACTTCAATGTCAATAGCTGGGATCAAAGTCTGCAAGACTGTCACCTGAAGCATGACTCTCCCAAGGTCCTTTGATATATTGTTCTGATGGCAGGACAAAGGCCAAGTAACTGAGTTCACAAAAGTATGAAGCTTTTTCTGGGTCTGTAGCTGTGAATGTGGTTTGTGAGTCAGACAACTGAACACAGCCTGCATTCTCAAAATGATGCTCTTTGGTCCTGAACTCCACTGCAGTTTTATCATCTTCTATCTGGATCCCAAAGCTCCCACAAATGCACTTTTGTCTGAGGATAATTGTAATTTGGCAATTACTTATGGAGAAGGCAATGGCACCCCACTCCAGTACTCTTGCCTGGAGAATCGCATGGATGGAGGAGCCTGGTAGGCTCCAGTCCATGGGGTCGAGAAGAGTCTAACATGACTGAGCAACTTCGCTTTCACTTTTCACTTTCATGCATTGGAGAAGGAAATGGCAACCCACTCCAGTGTTCTTGCCTGAAGAATCCCAGGGACGGGGGAGCCTGGTGGGCTGCCATCTATGGGGTCGCACAGAGTCGGACACGACTGAAGCGACTTAGCAACAGCAGCAGCAGCAGGGGGAATAAAGTCAGAGACCTTCTATTCTGCCATCTTGCTGACATCACCCTAATTGCAGTTTTCAACTTTTAATAGTGTTTTCTTCCACCAGTGTAATTGCTTGATGCTGGTTTGTGTGATGTTTGAATATATAATTTTACCATAAGTTTGAATATATTTCCTCAACAATTTAACATTTTAATCACTACATGAGTTACAAATGTATAGTACAATAAAATAGAATAAGATGAATCTTGACAACTAAAAAAATTATCACTGTAACATTATATTCAAAGAGACCATAAAGTTTCTTAGAGAAATGGTATACTCATTAAAAGCTCTTAATTAACTAGCTTCCTTCAGGTGACATTCTTGCACACTAATTTAGAACAGTATACAAATGACAAAGATGCCACTGGAACACTGGGAAGGTTATCTGATGAATGCCCAACCAAATAAAGTACTGTATGAATCACTTAATTGGATATGTTGCATAAACAACTAAGTTTTTTGTTTTTTTTCCCCACTTTTTGTTGTCAGGTACAGAGGTGACTTTCCTTGCTGTTCTGTTATTATTTTAATAGTGTATGGAAGGATCGATTTAAAATTGAACAGTCACCTCTAAAATGCTAATTCCCCTTAGTCCTCAAAGCAATTTTGAATGTGAGAAATTACATTATTTTTCTGTTTGTCATTTATTTTATTCATTGCTTTTCACCTCATTTTTAAAAATAATGTATCTAGTCATTACATCTTGCTTCTGAAATATAATTGTTTACAAATCTGATTAATTTCAAAAATACTATTAAAAAAGAGGATGAAAAATATGGTGATAATTGGCAGAAATTTCTTTTTAAGTGGCAATAGCTGATTTGAAATGATAGTACAGTGTGCAGGGACAAGATTTAATTGTTCTGAATATGATTTCCATCAAGTTAATATATAACTAAGTAAGTAACATCTACTTCATCAGTCCCAGCAAGGATATAAGTTGTGTCTAAGAGGTTTTTTTTTTCCTACAGAAAAATCTTATTTTCTATCAAATTACATTAAAAATCAGTCCTTTCACTCCAAGTAACTGTCTCTGATAGATTGAATTAAATATTATGATATTAAAAATCAGTATCATATTATATTAGATTTGGAAATGTTAAATAAAATACATAGTTTCCCTTTATTTAAAAGATAAACATGCTATAGTAAGTATCCCTGATGACTTTGAGACAGGAGATAGAGGGACCACAGGTTAAGCAGCTGGAGTTCATTCCCAATGAACAGAAACTTCAAAATATCAATATCAGGATAACTGGGAGAAGAGTCCGGGGCTGCCAGATAAGAGATAAGAGACCACATATTTCTCATTCCTGAAATCAAGGAAACCTTCCTCACTTGAAAGCTCCTTGGAGACCAAAAGGTGAGTGGATGTCAAGTTTACCCATAGGCCTCTTTGGTGCAATCCATCTTGGCTGAGAAATACACAAGCATATTGGAGGATCCTGAGATATAGCAAATACAGATTCAAAACTAAGCAAATAAAAATGATTGGTCAAAAGAAATCCAGAAGAAAATGCCCTATATAAGTGATTTCAACTACCACAAGGGCACAACTCCCTCTCTGAGTCCATCTGTGTGTCTACCCACTTGTACTGTTCTCTTTTTAACTCTACTCTTTATATTATGCAGAAAACTTGCAAGTTACAATTTGCCCCACACTCCACTGTTCCAGATCCTGTATGTAGCCCAAAGGGTGATTAACAGTCAAGAACAAACTGAGGAAGAAGAGAAAAACCAATGTGAGAAAAGACAGGCTGGGGTCTTATGAAATTGATAGTTGCTGTAAGTCATGCTTTGCAACCTCAGAACAACTAAAGGGGGCCAAAAAAGTTCAATAATCCATCTACAAGTAAGATTAATAATGGACTGGAGTGGGTGAATTTAACTCAGATGACCATTATATCTACTACTGCGGGCAGGAATCCCTCAGAAGAAATGGAGTGGCCATCATGGTCAACAAAAGAGTCCTAAATGCAGTACTTGGATGCAATCTCAAAAACGACAGAATGATCTCTGTTCGTTTCCAAGGCAAACCATTCAACATCACAGTAATCCAAGTCTATGCCCCACCAGTAACGCTGAAGAAGCTGAACTTGAACAGTTCTATGAAGACCTACAAGACCTTTTAGAACTAACACCCCAAAAAGATGTCCTTTTCATTATAGAGGACTGGAATGCAAAAGTAGGAAGTCAAGAAACACCTGGAGTAACAGGCAAATTTGGCCTTGGAATAAGGAATGAAGCAGGGCAAAGCCTAATAGAGTTTTGCCAAGAAAATGCACTGGTCATAACAAACACCCTCTTCCAACAACACAAGAGAAGACTCTATACATGGACATCACCAGATGGTCAACACTGAAATCAGATTGATTATATTCTTTGCAGCCAAAGATGGAGAAGCTCTATACAGTCAGCAAAAACAAGACCAGGAGCTGACTGTGGCCCAGATCATGAACTCCTTATTGCCAAATTCAGACTTAAATTGAAGACAGTAGGGACAACCACTAGACCATTCAGGTATGACCTAAATCAAATTCCTTGTGATTATACAGTGGAAGTAAGAAATAGATTTAAGGGCCTAGATCTGATAGATAGAGTGCCTGATGAACTATGGAATGAGGTTCGTGACATTGTAGAGGAGACAGGGATCAAGATCATCCCCATAGAAAAGAAATGCAAAAAAGCAAAATGGCTGACTGGGGAGGCCTTACAAATAGCTGTGAAAAGAAGAGAAGTGAAAAGCAAAGAAGAAAAGGAAAGATATAAAGATCTGAATGCAGAGTTCCAAAAAATAGCAAGAAGAGATAAGAAAGCCTTCTTCAGCGATCAGTGCAAAGAAATAGAGGAAAACAACAGAATGGGAAAGACTAGGGATCCTTTCAAGAAAATCGGAGATACCAAAGGAACATTTCATGCAAAGATGAGCTCGATAAAGGACAGAAATAGTATGCACCTAACAGAAGCAGAAGATATTAAGAAGAGGTGGCAAGAATACACAGAAGAACTGTACAAAAAAGATCTTCACGACCCAGATAATCACGATGGTGTGATCACTAACCTAGAGCCAGACATCCTGGAATGTGAAGTCAAGTGGGCCTTAGAAAGCATCACTATGAACAAAGCTAGTGGAGGTGATAGAATTCCAGTTGAGCTATTCCAAATCCTGAAAGATGATGCTGTGAAAATGCTCCACACAATATGCCAGCACTTTTGGAAAACTCAGCAGTGGCCACAGGACTGGAAAAGGTCAGTTTTCATTCCAATCCCAAAGAAAGGCAATGCCAAAGAATGCTCAAACTACCACACAATTGCACTCATCTCACACGCTAGTAAAGTAATGCTCAAAATTCTCCAAGCCAGGCTTCAGCAATATGTGAACCATGAACTTCCTGATGTTCAAGCTGGTTTTAGAAAAGGCAGAGGAACCAGAGATCAAATTGCCAACATCTGCTGGATCATAGAAAAAGCAAGAGAGTTCCAGAAAAACTTCTATTTCTCCTTTCTCGACTATGCCAAAGCCTTTGGCTGTGTGGATCATAATAAACTGTGGAAAATTCTGAAAGAGATGGGAATACCAGACCACCTGATCTGCCTCTTGAGAAATGTGTATGCAGGTCAGGAAGCAACAGTTAGAACTGGCCATGGAACAACAGACTGGTTCCAAATAGGAAAAGGAGTTCATCAAGGCTGTATATTGTCACCCTGTTTATTTAACTTCTAAGCAGAGTACAGCATGAGAAACGTTGGACTGGAAGAAATACAAGCTGGAATCAAGATTGCCTGGAGAAATATCAATAACTTCAGATATGTGGACGACACCACCCTTATGGCAGAAAGTGAAGAGGAACTCAAAAGCCTCTTGAGGAAAGTGAAAGTGGAGAGTGAAAAAGTTGGCTTAAAGCTCAACGTTCAGAAAACTAAGATCATGGCATCCGGTCCCACCACTTCATGGGAAATAGATGGGGAAACAGTGGGAAAAGTGTCAGACTTTATTTTTCTGGGCTCCAAAATGACTGTAGATGGTGACTGCAGCCATGAAATTAAAAGACATTTACTCCTTGGAAGGAAAGTTTTGACCAACCTAGATAGCATATTCAAAAGCAGAGACATCACTTTGCCAACAAAGGTTCATCTAGTCAAGGCTATGGTTTTTCCTGTGGTCTTGTATGGATGTGAGAGTTGGAAGGTGAAGAAGGCTGAGTGCCAAAGAATTGATGCTTTTGAAGTGTGGTGTTGGAGAAGACTGTTGAGAGTCCCTTGGACTGCAAGGAGATCCAACCAGTCCATTCTGAAGGAGATCAGCCCTGGGATTTCTTTGGAAGGAATGATGCTAAAGCTGAAACTCCAGTATTTTGGCCACCTCGTGCGAAGAGTTGACTCACTGAAAAAGACTCTGATGCTGGGAGGGATTGGGGGCAGGAGGAGAAGGGGATGACAGAGGATGAGATGGCTGGATGGCATCACTGACTCGATGGATGTGATTCTGGGTTAACTTTGGGAGTTGGTGATGGACAGGGAGGCCTGGCGTGCTGCAATTCATGGGGTCGCAAAGAATCAGACAAGACTGAGCGACTGATCTGATCTGATCTGAATGTTAAAAATGCAAGTAAATTTGGCTACTGGGCCTGAATTGCCATCAAGAGCCCCTGGGGCTAAGCCCAGTATGCAAACGAACATTTCATCAGAACAGGGACTGTCCTCAGTCCTAAGGGGGAAAGGAAGCTCCCACTTTTGAAATGGCCCTACTGGATGACTGAGATGGCCCAGGGATTCTGGGAGCTCCCTCTCCCCCCACCCCCACTCCAACAAAATATCTATATCCACTGAGGAGCCCTAAATAGTCATATACTTGGCAGTTAAGAAGATTGATTTTGTAATTGATATGAGAGCCATTTAATTTGTCTTTAATTTCTCACACTGGACATCTTTCCTCCAAAAGCTGTACTGTGATTGGTATCACGAAAAAGCCTTGTACCATTATTTTACTGGACCTCTCACTTACCAATTTGAGCAGCAGTTGATTTCACTTGCTTTTTTAGTTTTACCTGACTGTCCCATCCCACTTCTGGGGAGAGATCTTCTGAGCTCCCTTGGGGCCATACTCTGACTAGGAGACCCCAAGCAACACTGATTTTGGCTCTAAGACAAACCAGCCAGAAGAGCAGAGTCCTATTTCCAGCCATATTCTAAAAGCAGTGGATCCATTAATATGGGACAAAGGAATTCCTCGAAAGTCCATAAATTCTCAATCTCTAAGAATTAGCCTTAGGCCAGAAACTTCCAACACTTACAAGAGACAATATCCCATAAAGTTGGAAGCTAAGAACGGTTTACAACACTTCTTAGATAAATTCTTAAGACATGGCCTGTTGATGCTCTGCCAGTCTTCATGCAATATTCCTTTTCTGCCAGTTGTTAAGCCAAATGGGGAATATAGGATGACACAAGGCCTTAGAGAAGTAAACAAGGTGCTGGTCCCTATACATACCCTTTTGGCCAATCCTTAAAGAATATTAGCCCATATCCCTGAGGATGCTAAATGGTTTATTGTGCTTGATCTCAAGGATGTCTGTTTTGTTTCTTTTGTTTCTTTTTTTTTTTTTGCATCTCAGGTCATCCCTAATCACAATATCTGTTTATCTTTGGGTGGACTGATCCCAACTCAGGCCAAATGTGACAATACACTGGAGAAGGAAACAGCAAACCCACTCCAGTATTCATGCCTGGAAAATCCCATGGACCGAGGATCCTGGTGGGTTACAATCCATGGGGTCGCAAAGAGTCGGACACAACTGAGTGGCTTCTGTGTGTGTTCGTAGGAAAGGAACTAAAGGAAAAACACCTAAAAGACGGTGTTATCCTATAGTATGTAGATGACATATTAATATGTATTCCCCCATGAAGGTCTCAGATCAAAATACCATTGAAGTTTTTAATTTCCTTGGGGCCCAAGGTTACAGAGTCTCTCAGACAAAGATACAAATCTCAAAGCAACAAGTTAAATATCTGGGAGATATTGCAAACCCTGCTTCAAGCTAAGGACACAAGAGAATAGTTCATTCTAGCTCTATAGCAAATTATTTTAAATATGTTTGTATGTGTTATAATAGCATTAATTTGGGGAACAGAGGACTTTTTTATCACTTTTATTTTGCTTTAGTTGCTTTTTTCTCTGTTCTGCTTTACTCTTACAAATGTGAAATTCAACTCTTTTTCATTCAATAGTGCAATGCAATTATATTTTCTTTCATTTTGCCTCCTTGTGCTTCAGGGTGTATGTTTCCTTCTGCCCTATCTCTGGTTCATTGATTACTCTTTTCATTCTAAAACCAAATAACTGCAGCATTTTTGATAGGCAAATTTAATCATCCTACATATATTACAACCACTTAACATACACTTTTGTCATTTCTTGCATTTCCTATACACGAGGTTGTCTTGTTTCTTCCATTCTCAACAACATGATTCTTCCATATTTTGGTAGATAATTTCCCAAGAACTCTAGGCTGCTTCTTTCTGTTTCTATCATAGCTAGCTAGCTAAGTCATTTCAGTCGTGTCTGACTCTATGCAACCCCATAGAGGGCAGCCCACCAGGCTCCCCCATCTCTGGGATTCTCCAGGCAAGAACACTGGAGTGGGTTGCCATTTCCTTCTCCAATGCATGAAAGTGAAAAGTGAAAGTGAAGTCACTCAATCGTGTCCGACTCTTAGCGACCCCATGGACTGCAGCCTACTAGGCTCCTCGGTCCATGGGATTTTCCAGGCAAGAGTACTGGAGTGGGGTGCCATTGCCTTCTCCATACTCATGAGACAAAATAATTTGGTACAGAAATTAACATCTCTAGTAGTGTGGTTCTTCTACACTGCTTCCTGAGTTGGGGAAGTACACTCAGCCTACTTTGTTAAAGAGAGTTCTCCAATTGCACTTTTATTTTTTTGTGTTGGTAATTAATATTTACCTTAGTATATTTTCCAGGAATCTTTTCTCTTTTAATCCATAATTTGAATATTTTTAAATAAGAAAAACAAATACTTTGCCATTTGTAATTGCCTTCTCTGGTGTGTGCTATGTGTTGTTGGTTTGTTTTTGATATATCTTATTTTTGGATTGGTTCTTTCTCTTCTCCATTGTATCTATAAATTTTATTTTTTATGCTGTTTATTTTTCCAAAAAGTCATTAGTTTTTTTTTTTTTTTTCCCTCTTGCCCAGGTTTGTGAGTTTATTATACTTTTTCACATCTTTCTACCATTTCAATAGACCTTGGGGTAAATGGGAGATAGAGGAATCCTTTCTCTTATTCATTCTAATAAATAATGACTGTGATCTATTCCATGTCAGACATTATTCTAAGCACTGGAGATATAATAAAGAATAAAATTAATTCCCTGATATGATTGCTCTTAACAATGGATGCATGTGTGTGAGAGATACATATAACTGTATAGATAAATATTTAATATTTCAAATACTGTGTAATGATGTTACAAAAAATAAAACAATATATCAAAAATTTGCAGAGGCTTAAAGCAGGGAGATGTTATTTCAGATAAGGAGATATGAATCAGGGAAAATTTTTCAGATAGGCATGATTTTCTCAAGAACTAGAAGTAGGTGTATGTGTTTAATGTTTTTTTTTTTTGAACCTTCCAAAAAAGTCAGCTGACTAAGGGTCATCCATTAATTCAAAAAACTGAGAAAATTCAAAAAAGATATATTAACAAAGCACATATAGATCATGTAATTTATTTTGTCTTTAATACAGAATATTTTCCTTAAGTATTTCCATAATGTCTCTGATACATAGTTCCATCTATATTCCTATGGAGAAAATTGATATTTCAAAGGAATAATCCAAGAGATGCTTTTCCCTGAGGTCAGGGGAAGCGCCCGAGAGGAGCAACCTCATGTCCAAGGAGCAGCGGCTGCACGGGCCCAGGAGGGCCGAGAGGAGCTACTCCACATTCAAGGTCAGGAAGGGCAGTGTGAGGAGATATCCTTCATCCAAGATAAGGAGCAGCGGCTGCACTTTGCTGGAGCAGCCGTGAAGAGATACCCCACTCCAAAGTAAGAGAAACCTGGAAACTCGATGGACATGAGTTTGAGTGAACTCTGGAAGTTGGTGATGGACTGGGAGGCCTGGTGTGCTGTAATTCATGGGGTCACAAATAGTCAGACACGACTGAGTGACTGAACTGACTGACTGAGTACTACATATTCACAAGGCATTTATCTCTTGAAACTAAGTAGACTGTTGAGATTTAGCACTATTATCACATCATTGTGACATAGAATGTTTTAGGACATTGAGCAACCATTGCTCACTGTATAGTTTACCATCACTGGTCAGTACATACATCTAGAGTATCTTGGTTATTTCAAGAAATAAAGAGCAGCCACTAAAGAGAGACATATAAGCAGGAAAATATATCTGTAAAAGTTCACATTTCATTATAATCTTACATCATAACAGAACAGAACAATTATAACTGCATTAAATATATTTATATATAAACATATATATATGTGTGTGTGTGTGGAAGCAAACATGGAAAATAAATTATAGTTATTGAGAAGACAGTTCTTTAATTAACTTTGAATGAATGTTAAACAACAAAAATAACTGAGCTGAGATATGAATCAAGGATTTCAATAATATTTAAAATTTCAAAGTTAATGAAACAATTTACCCCATTTTATATTTACCCCAAATGATAATATTTATCCATTTGGCAAAAAAGGCATTCTTTAATTAAGAAGTGATGGTGTTTGAGTTACCATCTTTATGTCTCAAATTTTGAATATAAACTTCTATATCAATAAACATCTACATTAATTTTATTTTTCTGAAAATAAATGTTTTATTGAAACATCAAGATGTTTTTATTACCGTTACTCTTCACTGGAGATAACATGCTATTTCTCTAGTATCACAGCCATAAAGTTTAATTTGATGCTAACATAGTTACCATTCTGTAATTGATTATTTTTGAATATTTATTTTAATGACTTCTTCCCTCTTAAAAGTTCTAACAATATTTCTCAAACTTTATTGTCTTTCCTTGATTTTCTAGATTAAATAAAAATTTGCATACTGAATTGTGAGGCCAAACAACAGCTGACTTCACTTTTTTGGATCCCATAATTCAGCTTGCAAGACTGAAGATTACAAGTGTCTTGGTAAGAATCAGTTCAGTTCAGTTCAGTCACTCAGTCATATCCAACCCTTTGTGACCCCGTGAATTGCAGCACAAAAGGCTTCCTTGTCCATCACCAAGTAACAGAACTAATTAAACTCATGTCCCTTGAGTCGGTGATGCCATCCAACTTTCTCATCCTCTGTTGTCCCCCTTTCCTCCCACCTTCAATCTTTCCTGGCATCAGGGTCTTTTCCAATGAGTCAGTTCTTCACATTAGGTGGCCAAAGTATTGGAGTTTCAGCTTCAGCATCATTTCCTTCTAACGAATATTCAGGACTGATTTCCTTTAGTATTGACTGGTTGGATCTCCTTGCAGTCCAATGGACTCTCAAGATTCTTCTCCAAAACCATACTTCAAAAGCATCAATTCTTCAGCACTCATCTTTCTTTATAGTCCAACTCTCACATTCATACATGACTATTGGAAAAACCATGGTCTTGACTAGATGGACCTTTGTTGGCAAAGTAATGCCTCTGCTTTTCAATATGCTATCTAGGTTTGTCATAACTTTCCGTCCAAGGAGTAAGCGTCTTTTAATTTCATGGCTGCAGTCACCATCTGCAGTTATCTTGCTGCTGCATCGCTTCAGTCGTGTCTGACTCTGTGCGACCCCATAGACGGCAGCCAACCAGGCTTCCCGTCCCTGGGATTCTCCAGGCAAGAACACTGGAGTGGGTTGCCATTTCCTTCTCCAATGCATGAAAGTGAAAAGTGAAAGTAAAGTCGCTCAGTCGTGTCCAACTCCGGCGACCCCATGAACTGCAGCCCTACCAGGCTCCTCCGTCCATGGGATTTTCCATGCAAAAGTACTGGAGTGGGTGCCATTGCCTTCTCCGGCAGTTATTTTGGAGCCCCCCAAAATAATAGGTAGGAATAATTAATATAATAATGAATAATGAATATCATGATTATTTAGTGGTTTCTCATTTATACACTGTGTGTGTGTGTGTGTGTGTGTGTGACCCTGCTCAGTCACATCTGACTATTTACGACCCCATAGACTGTAGCCTGCCAGGCTCCTCTCCATGGGCTCTCCAGGCAAGAATATTGGAGTGGGTTGCCATTTCTTCCTCCAGGGGATTTTGCTGACCCAGGGATCCAATCTGCATCCCTTAGTTTCCTGCATTGGCAGGTGGATTCTTTACCACTTGTACCACTGGGAAACCTGTTATACACTATACCTCTGACTAATTAACACATGATGAAGAAACATCAACAAACTCCACCCATAAAACAGAGCATTCAATTTTATTTTTTAGTGATTTATTATGAAAAATAAATAGAAAGGAATACGTACATTTGTGGGAGGCATTGAACATGGTAGGGTGGCAGCTGTGAGGGTGGTGCAGAAGGAAAACCAAGAGGAGCTACCCCACATCCTAGCTCAGGGGCAGCGGCCAAGAGGAGCTACTCCACTGCACTTTGCTGGAGCAGCCACGAAGAGAGACCCCATGTACAAGGTAAGAGAAACTCAAGTAAGATGGTTGGCACTGAGAGAGGGTATTAGAGGGCAGACAGACTGAAACCACAATCACAGACAACTATCCAATCTGATCACATGGACCACAGCCTTGTCTAACTCAATGAAACTAAGCCATGCCATGTGGGGCCACCCAAGATGGAAGGGTAATGTTGAAGAGGTCTGACAGAGTGTGATCCACTGGAGAAGGGAATGGCAAACCACTTCAGTATTCTTGCCTTGAGAACCCCATGAGCAGTATGAAAAGGCAAAAAGATAGGACACTGAAAGATGAACTCCCCAGGTCGGTAGGTGCCCAATATGCTACTGGAGATCAGTGGAGAAATAACTCCAGAAAGAATAAAGGCAAGGAGGCAAAACAAAAACAACACCCAGCTGTGTATGTGACTTGTGATAGAAGCAAGGTTCGACACTGTAAAGAGCAATATCCCATAGGAACCTGGAATGTTGGGTCCATGAATCAAGGGATTTTGGAAGTGGTCAAACAGATGACAAGAGTAAACCTCAACATTCTAGGAAATCAGCAAACTAAAATGGACTGGAATGGGTGAATTTAACTCAGATGACCATGATATCTACTACTGTGGGAAGGAATTCCTTAGAAGAAATGGAGTAGCCATAATAGTCAACAAAAGAGTCCAAAATGCAGTACTTGGATGCAATCTCAAAAACAACAGAATTATCTCTGTTCATTTCCAAGGCAAACCATTAAATATCACGGTAATCCAAGTGTATATCCTGACCAGTAACATTGAAGAAGTTGTAGTTAAAAGTTCTATAAAGACCTACAATACCTTCTAGAACTAACACCAAAAAAGGATGTCCGTTTCATTATAGGGGACTGGAATGCAAAAGTAAGAAGTCAAGAAACACATGGAATAACAGAAAAATTTGGCCTTGGAGTACAAAATGAAGCAGGCAAAGGCTAATAGAATTTTGCCAAGATAATGCACTGGTCATAGCAAACACCCTCTTCCAACAACACAAAAGAAGACTACACATGAACATCACCAGATGGTTGACACCGAAATCAGATTGATTGTATTCTTTGCAGCCAAAGATGGAGAAGCTGTATATAGTCAGCAAAAACAAAACCGGGAGCTGACTGTGGCTCAGATCATGAACTCCTTATTGCCAAATTCAGACTGAAATTGAGGAAAGTGGAGAAAACCACTAGACCATTCAGGTATGACCAAATCAAATCACTTATGACTATACAGTGGAAGTGAGAAATAGATTTAATGGACTAGATCTGATAGACAGAATGCCTGATGAACTATGGAAAGAGGTTCGATTCATTGCACAGGACACAGAAATCAAGACCATCCCAAGAAAAAGAAATGTAATAGAGAAAAATGGCAGTCTGAGGAGGCCTTACAAATAACTGTGAAAAGAAGAGAAGTGAAAGGCAAAGGAGAAAAGGAAAGATATACCCATTTGAACGTAGAGTTCCAAAGAATAGCAAGGAGAGATAAGAAAGCCTTCCTCAGTGATCAATGCAAAGAAATAGAGGAAAACAATAGAATGGGAAAGAGTAGAGATCTCTTCAAGAAAATTAGAGATACCAAGGGAACATTTCATGCAAAGATGGGCTTAATAAAGGACAGAAATAGTAGGGACCTAATAGAAACAGAAGATATTAAGAAGAGGTGGCAAGAATACACAGAAGAACTGTACAAAAAAGATCTTCATGACCCAGATAATCATGATGGTGTGATCACTCACCTTGAGCCAGACATCCTGTGAAGTGAAATGGGCCTGAGGAAGCATCACTATGAACAAAGCTAGAGGAGGTGATGGAATTCCAGTTGAATTAATTCAAATCCTAAAAGATGATGTTTTGAAGTGTTGCACTCAATATGCCAGCAAATTTGGAAAACTCAGCAGTGGCCACAGGACTGGAAAAGGTCAGTTTTCATTCCAATCCCAAAGAAAGTCAATGCCAAAGAATGTTCAAACTGCTGCACAATTGCACTCATCTCACATGCTAGTAAAGTAATGCTTAAAATTCTCCAAGCCCAGCATCAGCAATATGTGAACCGTGAAATTCCAGATGTTCAAGCTGGTTTTAGAAAAGGCAGAGGAACCAGAGATCAAATTGCCAACATCTGCTGGATCATGGAAAAAGCAAGAGAGTTCCAGAAAAACATCTATTTCTGCTTTCTTGACTATGCCAAAGGCTTTGACTGTGTGAATCACAATAAACTGTGGAAAATTCTGAAAGAGATGGGAATACCAGACCACCTGACCTGCCTCTTGAGAAACCTGTTTGCAGGTCAGCAAGCAAAAGTTAGAACTGGAAATGGAACAACAGACTGGTTCCAAATAGGAAAAGGAGTCCGTCAAGGCTGTATATTGCCATCTTGCTTATTTAACTTATATGCAAAGTACATCATGAGAAGCGCTGGGCTGGAGGAAGCACAAGCTGGAATCAAGATTGCCAGGAGAAATATCAATAACCTCAGATATGCAGATGACACCACCCTTATGGCAGAAAGTGAAGAAGAACTAAAGAGCCTCTTGATAAAAGTGAAATAGGAGAGTGAAAAAGTTGGCTTAAAGCTCAACATTCAGAAAACTAAAATCATGGCATCCAGTCCCATCAATCCATGGTAAATGGATGGAGAAACAGTAGCTGATTTTATTTTTGGGGGCTCGAAGATCACTGCAGATGGTGATTGTAGCCATGAAATTAAAAGACACTTACTCCTTGGAAGGAAAGTTATGACCAACCTAGACAGCATATTAAAAAGCAGAGACATTACTTTGCCAACAAAGGTCCATCTAGTCAAGGCTATGGTTTTTCCAGTGGTCATGTATAGATGTGAGAGTAGGACTGTGAAGAAAGCTGAGCACTGAAGAATTGATGCTTTTGAACTGTGGTGCTGGAGAAGACTCTTGAGGGTCCCTTGGACTGCAAGAAGATCCAACCAGTCCATTTGAAAGAAAATCAGCCCTGAATATTCATTGGAGGGACTGATGCTGAAGCTGAAACTCCAATACTTTGGCCACCTGATGAGAAGAGCTGACTCATCGGAAAAAACCCTGATGCTGGGAATGATTGAGAGCAGGAGGAGAAGGGAATGACAGAGGATGAGATGGTTGGATGGCATCACCGACTCAATAGTTTGGGTAGACTCTGGGAGTTGGTGATGGACAGGGAGGCCTGGCCTGCTGCAGTTTATGGGGTTGCAAAGAATCGGACACAACTGACCTTTTGAACTGAACTGAACTGAACATGAAAAATAATTTCTTAAATTACAAGAAGATAAACACACACAAACAAAGAACGTAAATGGAGCAACAGAAAACCTAAAGCCTAATTACTCTGCACAAAAAGATTAGGACAGAGCTCCAAAAATTGGAAGTATTATAATTTGGAAAACCTGAAGAACAAGAATGGGCTTTTCAAAATCAAACATTTGAGTATATATTCCCAAGTTCAGCAAGTTTGCTAGAAGTTTAAGTAATCTCAACCTTCCAGAAAGTAGAAAAATCCTGCTGCTGCTGCTAAGTCACTTCAGTCCTGTCCAACTCTGTGCAACCCCATAGACAGCAGCCCACCAGGCTCCCCGTCCCTGGGATTCTTCAGGCAAGAACACTGGAGTAGGTTGCCACTTCCTTCTCCAATGCATGAAAGTGAAAAGTGAAAGTGAAGTCGCTCAGTCCTGCCCAACTTAGCGACCCCATGGACTGCAGCCTACCAGGCTCCTCCATCCATGGGATTTTCCAGGCAAGAGAAAAATCCTAATAATGATAAATATGTACAATATGAGCCAAACTTTCAAAATCCAATTGGAGATGTCTAACATCAGAGTAATAAATACTCTTGAAAATATTTTAAAAAGAAGAAGAAAATTAAAAAATAAACTATTCAAAACGTGTCACAAGAAAAAATTATATAATAGGAGGATACAAATCTTATCTTTGGAAAGAATAACTAATGAAACAATTACCAAACCTATCAAAAGATTTCAGGAAACCACAGAAAGGAAAAGAGACAAGAGAGAGGAAAGGAAAAGAGACAAGAGAGAGGAAAGGCAAAGAGCAGAGTAGAGGTAAGGATGGGGAAAAAATTTACATACAAAATGGGAATGAGAATATCATCAGACCTTTGAAAAATAATATTCCCTTTTAGCAGAAAATAGAGCAAAACATTCTCAAAATTCTGCTGAAAGATATTTGTAAGTTGGAATTTTGTAGTTTGTTAAATATTCATAAAAATATAAAGTAAAAATTGACGTTTTCAAGTACTTAAAATAATCACCCCCTTCTGCCATGTATCACTTTTTAGGAAGTTGCTTGATTTTTTATTCTACTGAAACAAGTGTTTAGGCAATAAAGGAATGAACACAAGAGAGAAATGAAGAAAATTTGTAGAATGCCATGAAAGATGACATAAAAGGAATCCTTAGGATCATGTCCACTCAGAAAGCCCAAAAGCAAAACAAAAAAGCAGAGAGCCAGTTAATATTTTGACCAGGATGGCAGAGAATCCTATGAGATGGCCAGGCTATGAGGATTTTTATAACACCCAATAGAATTAAAGAAAAGACTAAAGAATATTAAGCAAAGATATATAGAGAAAAATATGAAGTAATTATTGTTTAGACAGGACATTTGAATGTACAAACTTGGGTGTGCATCAGAATCACCTGAATTTATTAAACCACACAGATTACTAGATCACTGCCTTCCACACCACACACACACTCAAAACAAGCCTGCCGAAGATTTTTACCTAAGTTGGTGATGGACAGGGAGGCCTTGTGTGCTGCGATTCATGGGGTTGCAAAGAGTCGGACACGACTGAGCGACTGAACTGACTGAAGTGGGCATATGAGTCTGGTTCTGGGAGTACCTATGACATGCTGAGATAAGAAGCAGTTTCACAGTATGAGGAATAGTTGTTTCTGGAATGCTGTTGACAGGAACAGAATACATACAGGAAAGTTTAAGTCCTTCCTCCTTATAGCTTTACTGTCCTCCTGTGGTACATAAGGCTAAGAGTTAGATATCCAAGTAAATTCATAGAATATTAAATTATCTAAATGTGAAACTATGGTGGATTCAAAAAATTCATTTAAGAATGATCCTTCCAAACTCAAAGTTTTTTTTATGGGATTTCTGTAATAAGATATGTGTCACTTTGGATTCAGAGATTAAGATTTAGAGTTAGAAGGAAGAAAAGAACTGTTTTAATTTAGCTGTTTTTAACATTGTGTCCAAAATAACACTATCATTGTATACCCTCCCGCCTCCACCAAAAATAAAAAAGTTTATTTCTCTCTCACTAAAAAAAGCCACCTGGAGAACAGGGTAATTTAACAGTTCTATGGAAATCAGCCTCCTTCTACTTTTCTTTTTCACCATCCTATTTTTGATTACCATCTTGGAGATTCTTTCCTTTTCACAGATAACCAAGGAAGCTCTATCTATTATATCTGCATGTGTGATTTAAAGGATAGGAAGAAAAAAGTAGGAAAAGCACAATAGTTTCATGTGGCTTTCCCCCAAACCTCACACACTTCTGCTTAGATCTAATGAGTCAGAATGTTGTCAAAAGGTATACTCTGCAAGCAGGGTTGAGGAATGCCATCTTTTAGGAAGCTTATTCAATTCCTAAATAAATTCTGGATTCTATAATTAAGGAATGATGAGTGGAATGTTATTTGGTGATAAGTGGCAGGTTAATCCCAGGAAGCTAATGCATTAAGTTTCAGGTATTTTGTATTTTGTAAAAGCTATAATTGAAGAACAACATTAACATTAATTTAAAAACATTAAATATTAATTATGAAGTATTGTATAGTATTAAAAATGGCTCATTATATGAAATTTCATTCAATTTGAGTATTGAAGGATGAATAGTAATCAGCCAGGAGATAAACTGTGAAAAATTCTTAAAAAGATGGGAATACCAGACCACCTTAATGTGCCTCCTGAGAAACCTCTATTCAGGTCAAGAAGCAATAGTTAGAATTGCACATGGGAAAACAGACTGCTTCCAAATTGGGAAAGGAGTACTTCAAGGCTGTACATTGTCACCCTGCTTATTTAACTTATATGTAGATTACATCACGTGAAATTCCAGGCTGGATGAAGCACAAGCTGGAGTGAAGATTGCAGGGAGAAATTTCAATAACCTCAGGTATGCAGGTGAGACCATCCTTATGGCAGAAAGCAAAGAGGAACTAAAGAGCCTCTTGATGAAGATGAAAGCAGAGACTGAAAAAGCTGGCTTAAGACTCAACATTCAAAAAACTAAGATCATGGCATCTGGTCCCATCACTTCATGGCAAATAGATGGGGAAACAATGGAAACAGTGACAGACTGTATTTTCTTGGGCTCCAAAATTCACTGCAGATGGTGACTTCAGTCATGAAATTAAAAGATGCTTGCTCCTTGGAAGAAAAGCGATGACAAGGCTAGACAGCATAGTTAAAAGCAGAGAAATTACTTTGCTGACAAACGTCTGTTTAGTCAAGGCTATGGTTTTTCTGGTAGTCATGTATGGATGTGAGAGTTGGACCATAAAAAAGTCTGAGCACTAAAGAATTGATGCTTTTGAACTGTGGTGTTGGAGAAGACTATTGACAGTCCCTTGGACTGCAGTGAAATCAAACCAGCCAATCCTAAAGGAAATCAGTCCTGAATATTAATTGGAAGGACTGATGCTGAAGCTGAAGCTCCAATACTTTGGACACTTGATGTGAACAGCCGACTTATTAGAAACCACCCTGTTGCTGGGAAAGATTGAAGGCAGGAGGAGAAGAAGATGACAGAGGATGAGGTGGTTGGATGGCATCACTGACTCAATGGACATGAATTTGTGCAATCTCCTGGAGATGGTAATGGACAGGGAAGCCTAGTGTTTTGCAGCCCATGGGGTTTTAAAGAGTAGAACATGACTGAGTAACTGAACAACAACAAAGAAACAGTTCAGGAGGGAAAGAGGAGTTTCAGGAGAGAGAAACACACCTGGAAAGTACTGAAGATGCTGGAAACACAAATAACACAAATAATGAATTATTTTTATGGGAAAATAATAATAGTTGCTTTGCCTAGGAATTTAGAAGTATACATACAACCTCCTCTTCTATGTTATTTGAAAATTGGAGATATAAGACTAGCAAGACAAAGTAACACTTTATTATTATCTGTGGATTTTACCTCCAAAGCATAAGATAAAATTCCTTAAGCTAGGTTGAATCCTCTTTAGAGTGCCTTCATCTCAGTCTCCTTGAGAACAATATGACCTTGAGAACAACATGACAAAGCTCAAAATATCTTGCCCGTGTGCCCTGCTCAGTCACTTCAGTCAAGTCCGATTCTTTGTGACCCCGTGGACTACAATCCCCTGGGCTTTGTCCATGGGGTTCTACAGGCAAGATACTGGAGTGAGTTGCTGTACCCTCCTCTAGAGAATCTCCTGAACCCAGAGATGGAACTGACCCAGGGATCAAACTCACAACTCCTCTGTCTCCTTCATTGAATGCAGATTCTTTACCCACTGAGAGTCCTGGGAAATCCCTCTAAGTATCTTCCTTACATCAACTCCCAAACCTAAGGCTCAAGCCAAGCAACTCTAATCCAAGAAAATATAAAAATGGATCAGCACACTCACCTTCAAACATCAAAAAGAGAGGAGTACAACTAGAAGGGAATACTGTTCTTGGCCCACTGCCCAAGTAGGGCCAGGATAGTGCAGCTCTTGTGTACAAACTGTCTTCATGTTGAATGCCCAGCCAAGGGTGCTTGGCAGGCTCTAAACCTTATACTTGATATGGAATACTTTAAACGATGTCATCAATAATTCTTTTTAGGTAAGTAGATTTGCAGGCTTCCCAGGAGATGCTAGGGGTAAAGAACCTGCCTATCAATGCGGGAGAGGGAAGAGTCGGGAGTTCAATCCTGGATTGGGAAGCTCCCCTGGAAAAGGGCATGGCAACCCACTCTTTCAGAGGAGCCTGGCAGACTGTGATCCATGGGGGTCACAAAGAGACGGACACGACTGAAGTGACTTAGCACACACACACACACACACACACACACACACACACACACACACAGGTAGATTTACATACAAGATGCTTAACAGCTTTCCCAGGTCACCCTGATCACATTGGTTGAGCCAGCTTGTAAAATTAGGGAGCTTGAGTTCTGAGCACTCATTCCTTCCTCTTATGCTACTCTGTCTCCTTGATAGAACATTCTTATTACTATTCTACTACTTGACCTTCACAGCAATACTGTGAGAAATGCAAAGAAGCTATGATAATTATCTTATTATTTTGCTGAGAAAAGTGAGATTGGGGTTCACTCAATGTACACAACTGTTAAGTGCCAGAGGGGGTGTGACTTAATGTCTTATGATTCCAAATCCAATTTTCTTTCCACTTTACAGCTGATCAAGATTTGTGTAGTCACTGCCACTTTCTGTTCTTAACTCATATGTGAAAAGTGAAAGTTAAGTCGCTCAGTCGTGTCCAACTATTTGCGACCCCATGGACTGTAACCTACCAGGCTCCTCCCTCCATGGGATTCTCCAGGCAAGAGTACTGGAGTGGGTTGCCATTTTCTTTCTTCATGTGTAGGCATATGTAGGCAGCTTTAATTCAGGCTTATTATTCTCCTATTATTCATAGGAGAATAATACAATGCATTGTCTGGACATCTCTGTCCACCTATTGGAGTTGGATAGTAATTCTTTCTGAAACAATTATTTTGCACATTACATTTTGTTGACAAATACAGGTATTCTGAAAAAAGGAGGATCATGAGTCTTTACCAAATCACGTGAAATACTTCCCACATCTCTGTGAACATGTGCAGAGTCAGATTTAACTCACTTTTAATATCAGGGTGAAACAGTGTTGCTTAACCATGAAAGACACCGGGATTCTTGGTCTCCAGAGGAAAAGAATTCAATCCATGGCCAGAGACAAGTCTTGATTGCTCAGAGCTTTTGTGTAATAAAGTTTTTTTAAAGTATAAAACAGATAGAGAAAGCTTCTGACACAGACATCAGAAGGGTGGCAGAGAGTGCCACCCCGCCAGTGTTAGCAAGGGAGTTATATACTCTCCAATTAATTATTACAATGAATCAAAAGAATGTCTAGAGGTTGCAAAGATCTTACTAGACCCACTCCCCACAATCCACATTTCAAGATAACAGGATTAGCCAGAAGGCACTCAGGTAGGAGAAAGGAAAGTGAAGTCCCTCAGTCATGTCTGACAGTTTGCGACCTAAGGCTCCTCCGTCCATGGGGTTTCCAGGCAACAGTATGGGAGTGGGTTGCCATTTGCTTCTCCAGGGGATCTTCTTGACCAAAGGATCCAAACCAGGTCTCCTGCATTGCAGGCAGATGCTTTACTCTCTACCACCAGGGAATCACGAAAATGTCCTCAAAAAGGATACATTGCTGCCATATAACTCTTAGGACAGAATCCATACCAAGTTGTTTGCTGTGTAATCATCAGTTCAAGGCTTAAAGATAAAAAAGTTTTACGTGACTAAGACTAAGGAATGTTCAGTTCACTTCAGTCCCTCAGTCGTGTCCGACTCTTTGCCACCCCATGAATGGCAGCACGCCAGGCCTCCCTGTCCATCACCAACTCCCAAAGTTAACCCAGACTTACATCCATCGAGTCAGTGATGCCATCCAGCTATCTCATCCTCTGCCGTCCCCTTCTCCTCCTGCCCCCAATCCCTCCCAGCATCAGAGTCTTTTCCAATGAGTCAACTCTTCCAATGAGGTGGCCAAAGTACTGGAGTTTCAGCTTTAGCATCATTCCTTCCAAAGAAATCCCAGGGCTGATCTCCTTCAGAATGGACTGGTTGGATCTCCTTGCAGTCCAAGGGACTCTGAAGAGTCTTCTCCAACACCACAGTTCAAAAGCATCCATTCTTTGGCGCTCAGCCTTCTTAACAGTCCAACTCTCACATCCATACATGACCACTGGAAAAACCATAGCTTTGACTAGACAGACATTTGTTGGCAAAGTAATGTCTCTGCTTTTGAATATGTTATCTAGGTTGGTTATAACTTTCCTTCCAAGGAGTAAGCGTCTTTTAATTTCATGACTGCAGTCACCATATGCAGTGATTTTGGAGCCACCAAAAATAAAACCTGCCACTGTTTCCAGTTTCCCCATCTATGTCCCATGAAGTAATGGCACCAGATGCCATGGTCTTCGTTTTCTGAATGTTGAGCTTTAAGCCAACTTTTTCACTTTCTTCTTTCACTTTTGTCAAGAGGCTTTTATTTTCCTCTTCACTTTCTGCCATAAGGGTGGTGTCATCTGCATATCTGAGGTTATTGATATTTCTCCCGGCTATCCTGATCCCAGCTTGTGTTACTTCCAGTCGAGCATTTCTCGTGATGTACTCTGCATATAAGGATGTACTCTGCATATAAGTTAAATAAGCAGGGTGACAATATATAGCCTTGATGTACTCCTTTTCCTATTTGGAACCAGTCTGTTGTTCCATTTCCAGTTCTAACTGTTGCTTCCTCACCTGCATATAGGTTTCTCAAGAGGCAGGTCAGGTGGTCTGGTATTCCCATCTCTTTCAGAATTTTCCACAATTTATTGGAATCCACATAGTCAAAGGTTTGGCATAGTCAAGAAAGCAGAAATAGATGTTTTTCTGGAACTCTCTGGCTTTTTCCATGATCCAGCGGATGTTGGCAATTTGATCTCTGGTTCCTCTACCTTTTCTAAAACCAGCTTGAACATCAGGAAGTTCACAGTTCACATATTGCTGAAGCCTGGCTTGGAGAATTTTGAGCATTACTTTACTAGCGTGTGAGATGAGTGCAATTGTGCGGTACTTTGAGCATTCTTTGGCATTGACTTTCTTTGGGATTGGAATGAAAACTGACCTTTTCCAGTCCTGTGGTCAGTGCTGAGTTTTCCAAATTTGCTGCCATATTCAGTGCAGCACTTTCACAGCATCATCTTTCAGGATTTGGAATAGCTCAACTGGAATTCTATCACCTCCACTAGCTTTGTTCATAGTGATGCTTTCTAAGGCCCACTTGACTTCACATTCCAGGATGTCTGGCTCTAGGTCAGTGATCACACCATCGTGATTATCTGGGTCGTGAAGATCTTTTCTGTACAGTTCTTCTGTGTATTCTTGCCATCTCTTCTTAATATCCTCTGCTTCTGTTAGGTCCATACCATTTCTGTCCTTTATCGAGCCCATCTTTGCATGAAATGTTCCTTTGGTATCTCTGATTTTCTTGAAGAGATCCCTAGTCTTTCCCATTCTGTTGTTTTCCTCTATTTCTTTGAATTGATCTCTGAAGAAGACTTTCTTATCTCTTCTTGCTATTTTTTGGAACTCTGCATTCAGATCTTTATATCTTTCCTTTTCTCCTTTGCTTTTCGCTTCTCTTCTTTTCACAGCTATTTGTAAGGCCTCACCAGTCAGCCATTTTGCTTTTTTGCATTTCTTTTCCATGGGGATGGTCTTGAGACCTGTCTCCTGTACAATGTCACGAACCTCATCCCATAGTTCATCAGGCACTCTATCTATCAGATCTAGGCCCTTAAATCTATTTCTCACTTCCACTGTATAATCATAAGGGATTTGATTTAGGTCATACCTGAATGGTTTAGTGGTTTTCCCTACTTTCTTCAATTTAAGTCTGAATTTAGCAGTAAGGAGTTCATGGTCTGAGCCACAGTCAGCTCCTGGTCTTGTTTTTGCTGACTGTATAGAGCTTTTCCATCTTTGGCTGCAAAGAATATAATCAATCTGATTTAGGTGTTGACCATTTGGTGATGTCCATGTATAGAGTCTTTTCTTGTGTTGTTGGAAGAGGGTGTTTGTTATGACCAGTGCATTTTCTTGGCAAAACTATTAGGCTTTGCCCTGCTTCATTCCGTATTCCAAGGCCAAATTTGCCTGTTACTCCAGGTGTTTCTTTGGAGAAGGCAATGGCACCCCACTCCAGTACTCTTGCCTGAAAAATCCCATGGACGGAGGAGCCAGGTAGGCTTCAGTCCATGGGGTCACTAAGAGCGACTTCACTTTCACTTTTCACTTTCATGCATTGGAGAAGGAAATGGCAACCCACTCCAGTGTTCTTGCCTGGAGAATCCCATGGACGAGGGAGCCTGGTGGGCTGCTGTCTATGGTGTCGCACAGAGTCGGACAAAACTGAAGGGACTTAACAGCAGCAGCCAGGTGTTTTCTTGACTTCCTACTTTTGCATTCCATTCCCCTATAATGAAAAGGACATCTTTTTTGTGTGTTAGTTCTAAAAGGTCTTGTAGGTCTCCATAGAACCGTTCAACTTCAGCTTCTTCAGCGTTACTGGTTGGGGCATAGACTTGGATTACTGTGATATTTAATGGTTTGTCTTGGAAATGAACAGAGATCATTCTGTCGTTTTTGAGATTGCATCCAAGTACTGCATTTTGGACTCTTTTGTTGACCATGATGGCTACTGAATTTCTTATGAGGTATTCCTGCCCGCAGTAGTAGATATAATGGTTATCTGAGTTAAATTCACCCATTCCCGTCCATTTTAGTTCGCTGATTCCTAGAATGTCGAAATTCACTCTTGCCATCTCTTGTTTGACCACTTCCAATTTGCCTGATTCATGGACCTGACATTCCAGGTTCCTATGCAATATTGCTCTTTACAGCTTCGGACCTTGCTTCTATCACCAGTCACATCCACAGCTGGGTATTGTTTTTGCTTTGGCTCCATCCCTTCATTCTTTCTGGAGTTATTTCTCCACTGATCTCCAGTAGCATATTGGGCCCCTACTGACCTGAGGAGTTTCTCTTTCAGTGTCCTATCATTTTGCCTTTTCATACTGTTCATGGGGTTCTCAAGGCAAGAATACTGAAGTGGTTTGCCATTCCCTTCTCCAGTGGACCACATTCTGTCAGATCTCTCAGCCATGACCCGCCCATCTTGGGTTGCCCCATGGGCATGGCTTAGTTTCATTGAGTTAGACAAGGCTGTGGTCCTAGTGTGATTAGATTGACTAGTTTTCTGTGAGTATGGTTTCAGTGTGTTTGCCCTCTGATGTCCTCTTGCAATACCTACCATCTTACTTGGGTTTCTCTTACCTTGGGCGTGGGGTATCTCTTCACAGCTGCTCCAGCAAAGCTCAGCCATTGCTCCTTACCTTGGACGAGGGGTGTCTCCTCACTGCCGCCCTTCCTGACCTTCAAAGTGGGATAGCTCCTCTAGGCCCCCCTGCGCCCGCACAGCCCCGGCTCCTTGGACGTGAGGTTGGTCCTCCCGGCCCCTGTTCTTGGGCTTGGGGTTGCTCCTCCAGGCTGCCGCCCTTGGCCTCAGGCTTGGGGCATGGGAAATCTCCTCCTGGCCGTGGCCCCTGACCTCAGACGCTATGTAGCTCCGCTCGTCGCCGCCCCTGACCTCGGACATGGGGTAACTCCTCTCGTCGCCGCCCCTGAACTCGGACGCTGGATATCTCCTCTCAGCCCTGCCCTCGACCTCGGACGCGGGGTAGCTCCTCTCAGCCGTTACTGCGCCATCACAGTCTGGTACTCTTGGCCACTGCCCCTGGCCTTGGACTTGGGGTAACTCCTCTTGGCTGCCGCCCTTTGTGCATGGGGTCCTCCCGGCTTCTGCCCCTGACCTGGGACGTGGGGTGTCCCCTCTCGGCCGCGCTTTAGCGCGCCCGTCTGCAGCCGCCTGCACTTTAGCGCGTCCATTGCAGCCGCCTGCACTAAATTCCTTAGCTTGGGATATTTGGTTTTCTTTAATTAACAATAATCTTTTGACATTCAGACTACCTGCCCTTTGCTGCAAAACCTATATAACCTAGCTCCCTGCCTTGCAACCTATAAGCAGTTCTCTTAGGTTTACTTGAGATGCTAAAAATTACTTGAGTCCTAAAAATTCCCACTGAATAAAACATACATACACACACATACACACACACACACACACACACACACAAAGAATGTGTAAGAAGGATTTTTTACAGATGGTTCTGAATTTTCTGGTTTGTGCATCCTGAAGGATGGTGACATCATGTACTGAGATGATGTACCAAGGAAAATAAATAGGCTTGGAGATTCCTTGTGGAAAATTTTAATGGTCAGATGAACAATTTCAGAACTCAGTAAAGATCTGAGAGACATATTAATTTGGGAGTCATATGTATAAAAACTAGAGTTGAGTGCATGAGATCTTCCTGAAGAAAAATTAAGAAGAAAAAACATGTACAAAAACAAAAACGTGAAGAATATCACAATGTAACTGATGAACAAAGAAAATCCATCTCTAAATCTTTCTCTCTCTAAAGGAGGCTTAAACTATATCCTTGATGAGGAAAGATGAAGAGTTAAGTGGTATGGAAGTCAAAATAATTCATACCTAAGAACTTGACAGCAGTGTCAAATCAGAGATCAGGACCAATAATTTCAAAGTTTTGTGGTCATATTACTGATCAAAATATTTTAGAATTAAAAACACTTACATTTCCATTACATGATAATGTGAACAAATACAGAATATTTATTTTCATGGCTCCTCATGATTTTAGAGGTTGTCCACATCGGTTGGTTCATGAACCCATTTCTCCACCTTCAAAATCAGTAATAGTCATTGAGACTTTTCTCATATTGCATTACTTTGGAACGTCTCTGCCTCCCACTTCTCTCTTTAAGGATTTTTGTGATTATATATTAGATCCAACTGGATAATATAGTTTTTATCTTTTTATTTTGAGGTCTTGATTAACAACCTGATTTCACCTTCAATATTTATTCTCTTTTGCCAGGTAACCTAAAACAGTCACATGCCCTAGGGATTTGGACATGAACAGCTTAGAGACAGTTTTTTGTTTTTTGAATCATAGTATTTTCCTGGTTAATTAATTTTATCACTTTATTTTCAACTGTTATGTGGCATATTCATTAAGCATGTTCAAGGTAAGCCAGAGTGAGCTGAAGCTTTCTTTTTCAACTTGACTTACTAATCTTTATATTTAATAGGTAATTAATCTGGTGCATTATGATTACTACCAAATTTGCTTGACTTTTTCTCATTTTTATTTTATTTTAATTGTGCATTTAATTTGCCCTCCTTTCTTTTCCTGACTTCATAGTATTTACACATGTATCTTTATTTTTACTCTGATTTTTCTTTCTCTTTTTTACACAATTGTATTCATGCACTTTAATATGGTCATACCTCCATATCCCAAGGGGATTGGTTCCAGGACCCTATGAGGTTACCAAAATCAGTGATGCTTAAGTCCTGTATAAAGTGACACAGTATTTGCATATCACTTACATACATCACCTGTCATGTACTTTAAATAATCTCTAGATGACTTATATTATCAAATACAATGTAAATAGTTGTAAATACAATGTAAATGCTATGTAACTAGTTGCCAGAGAAAGGAAAATTCAGATTTTCCTTTCTGGAACTTTCTGAGTTTTATAAATAACATTTTCTGATTCACCTTTCAATGAATATGCAGAATCGGAACCCGTGGATATAGGGGTCCAACTGCACTACTTGTTTATTGACTAAACATCCCATCCTATAGCCTTGCAATTTTTGCAAAAAGTTATGATTTCAACTTTTAGACATTAACTATATTTTTGTAGTCATTAAACAGATACACCATGTTATAATGAATTCATTGTCATGCATTATTCCTTGCTTCTCACTTTTTTCCCACTTTCATCATTCTTCTCTATAAATATATTTTACACTAAATACATCAAGGTATTGTAGGTTATACACTGTGCTATATTTTTTTTATGCTTTGATTAATGTGGTTGGTTGAATATAGAATTCACAGTGGCACAATTTCCTTCAAAACTTTGAAGACATTACTTCATTGTCTTCTTACATCTGGGATTGCTTATTTTGCTATTATTCTCTGAATACTCTGCAATTAGTCTTATTTCATTCCTTTGAATATCACTTTTGTTTCTTTCAGGTAGTTTTAATGTTTTCTTTTTATCATTAATACTCTGAAGTTTTACTTTTCTTTTATGGGTGTGCATTTATATTTATATATCTTTATTAGCACTTATGAGTTTTTCATCTATGTGTGAATGTATGCTCAGTCATATCTGAACCTTTGCCACCTGATA
The DNA here is from genome assembly GCF_027580195.1 of Bos mutus. Lineage (NCBI taxonomy): Eukaryota > Metazoa > Chordata > Mammalia > Artiodactyla > Bovidae > Bos > Bos mutus. Next base: position 49,139,297 of record NC_091627.1, on the reverse strand, counting down.
GACAGCAGCCTGTCAGGGTCCTTTGTTCATGGAATTTTCCAGGCAAGAATACTAAGGTAGTTTGTCACTTCCTTCCATAGGGGTCTTCTCTACCCAGGGATCAAACCCATATCTCCCACATTGCAAGCAGATTCTTTACCACTGAGCTACTGGAAAGCTCGAGCTATACACTTGTTATTATTAGTAGTATGATTTTATCAATTCGGATAAATTCTTAGTTATTTTGTCTTTGAATAATTACTCTGCCATTACCCCTATTCTCGCTCCCTATAACACCTATCAGGTATGTATTGAAGTTTTGTTAATATTTCTACTTTTTTTAAAGTTTGTCATATTTTTTATTGCATTATTTTATGCATTGCTATATGAGTCAATTCCTTGTTAAAAGAAAATAATGTATTTTCTCTACAGCCAAATTGAGTCTAGATTTTCAATATGTTCCCAAATTTTCTAATTATTTCTTTGCATACCTGCATGTGACACTTTTAAAACATGTCTGCACATTCTTTGACATTCTTCTCACAAAAGGTGAAGTCTGGTTTGTGTCCCTGTAAAAATCAGATAAGCTTGGTTACTCACTTAGAAACACACGACGTAGAAGAAACGGGTTTTGAAGCTACCTCATAAAAAGAAATACAGCTTCTGCTTCTCTTTGTCCTTTCTCAGTTTGTCTCTCTGTCTCTGTCTCACTCTTTCTTTCTCTCTGAAATTTTAGAATTCTGAACTACCAGGTAAGATGTCTGGCTATTCCAAATCCATCCTCTGCGGGAAGCCATGTGTAGCAACCACATACAAATAAAAAATAATGCTCAAGAGTACTCCAACTGCTGCAGGCCTCAGATGTCCAGATATTTACAGTTGAAAAAATGAAGATACAGCTTCCTGTAATATTGCCTCTTATCCTGGAAAATAAGCAGTGTCTAAAAAAGGAGCTTCCCACTTACCTTCTTTTCCAAAACTTTGAAAACCTGAGTCACCATGTCAGAAGTCTGGCTGCTGGAAGCCACCATGGCAAAAAGAACATTTGGAGAGAACAGGCAGAGATAAATACACTTGAGGAAACACAGCAATTCTAGATCCAGATATTCTAATTTTCTTCTCAGTCTAATGTTAAGACATGTGAATGAACAAGGCATTTAAATGCCTCTAGACCCTAGTCTTTGAACTGAGACAGCTTGCATCCATCAGAACAGAAGTGAAGGTTTGTTTAAATTCCTGACCCATAGAATTCATGAAATTACAGTTGTTTATTTTATGCCACTGAGTTTGTTTGTTTGTTTGTTTTCACAGTCAGAGTAATGAACAATATGTGGCCTTTTTTCATACCTGTTTGTTTTGGTTTTAAAATTGCTTATTTCTTTATGCAAATTTTAGTTCTGTTTTTAAGATTCTTAAAACTCAATTTTAAAATTATTTCATAGTTATTCTAGGATTTCCCTATTATTAATATTAGAATAGTTTTATCTTTTTTGATAAGTTATTAATAGTTGGATTCTCTTTTTATAGGGCTTCCCTGGTAGCTCAAGTTTTCCACACATGTTTCAGAGAGCGTACTTCGAGTTTGCTTTTATTTTCTTTTATTTGATCTCAGCCATTTTGTCTAACTTTATTGTCATTTTATCCAGTTGCCTCATTCCACAACCTAAACCTATTTCAGAACAATGTTTTATTTTTAACTGAGGATTTTTGTGTTATGGTGACATTGTACATGTTGCCAAACTTATTAATTAGTTGTCATCATGCTCTGTGCAGGTCTCACTCATCTGCCTGATAGTTTCCATTCCCCCTGCTTATGCAGGTAATCAGCATGACACAATCTCAGGAAATAACGTAATATTTTCTCAGCCTACTTTCTTTCAGAGAGAGACACAGGAGGGTCATTTATCTAGGCAGTTTTAAATTTCTCTTTGGATAGAAGGAGAATAAAATGACCCAGATATTATACAAATATTGCCACATTGCTTTGACTGCGTAGCTCTAATAGAAAGCCACAAATTGTTATGACCTGATCTGCATGTTTTGCTTGATAGACAGATGGTCTGGCAGTAGTTGCTCCAGAGCAATTGGGTAATGGATAAAAGTGTGAGAAGGATGTATTCAAAAATAGAATGTTTGCATTTAATACTTCCGATAGACATAGTTTAAGATGATTCAGTGACCCCAAATGCCATGTGAGCTAGTAGAATGTAGATAGTGTTCACCAGAATTGAATAATCCAAAATAAAACATTGGCAGGGAATTCTAATGCACCAAGTTCTCCAGAATGATGGCAGCACTAAGACAGTTAGCTGACTGATAAAGAAAGCCAGTCAATGATAAGAATATAGGACATTCCTTGTTTGACCGTATTAATGATGTGAGAAAATATTATTTTGTAATAAGTAAATACCTTAAATAATATATGTTTTAATATATATTTTATAAACATGCAAGTAAATACAATCTAAATATTAATCAAATGCTAAAAAATCATCAGAATTGTAAAGGACAAAATATTAAGAATGTATTTTATGGTTTTGTACATTTTTCCATGATTGTTGTGTATTACTGTTTGTGATAAAAGAGGAAAAAGTAGATATAGAGAATGTTTATATATATTTGAAAAATCCAAAGATATACATGCTGCTGCTGTCGCTTCAGTCGTGTCCGACTCTGTGCGACCCCAAAGACGGCAGCCCACTAGGCTCCTCTGTCCCTGGGATTCTCCAGGCAAGAATACTGGAGTGGGTTGCCATTTCACACATATTTTTAATTGCTTTTGTCTTATTTAACTATAGATCAAATATGCTATGGGGCTTACACTCAAATAATTTGCCAATAAGGAACATTATGATATTATGTATGTGCGTGCATGGGTGCTAAGTTACTTCAGTTGTATTCAACTCTTTGCAACCCTATGGACTGTAGCCTGCCAGGCTCCTCTGTCCATGGGATTCTCCAGGTGAGAATACTGGAGTGGGTTGCCCTGTCCTTCTCCAGGGGATCTTCCTGACCCAGGGATCGAACCCACATCTCTTACATCTATGTATGTTGGCAAGCAAGTACTTTACCACTAGTGCCATCTGGGAAACCCCATAATATTATGTAATAAATACTAAGTATGTAGTCAAGATTATTAGATAACTAGTCAAATATTTTTATTAATAGACTTCTTTCCATCATCTCTGAAAGAGTGTTTTGAGCTTGTTTCCCTAATACTAATGTTCCTGTGTTTTAAGTGTTTTTAAATTATTTACAATGAACTGTTGTAAATTGTCCTTAGGGCAAAAATATGGAATCCTTGATTTTTAAAAAAATTAAAATTAAGTTGGTAATATAAACATGGTTTTCCCTGCTCTATGTATATGTATGAATATTATTTACAATGATGAGATTTCAGTGTTACTGAACCCAAGTTCCTGTGCCTAGCTCACAGTAAAGCCAAACAAACTGAAATGTCAGAGTTTAGAGCAGAGAAAGATGTACTGCAAGGGCCGTGCAAAGAAAATAGGGAGGCTCATGCTCAAAAGACTCAACCTCCCTAATGGGTTTATAGGAGTAAGTTTTTATAGGGAAAATTTGGGGGGAGGGCTGCAGAGTATATAACTCGCCTCTGATTGGTTGGTGATATTCTAGAAATCTCAATCATCAGTCTCTGGTTCCAACCTTTCTGGGGTCCATAAGCTTGTGCTCAGCCTAAAGTTTTTCTTCTTTTGGTTATAATATTCTCCTTTTGATTGGGGACCTTTGTTTCTGTAGAAGAACTCAGAGATATATATCAGATTGTTATGCACCTTCCCAGGCCCAGGCCCCATTCCTGCACTATTTCTTTCTGCATTCTCTCACTTCCCTAATAAGGAACTGTTTAAATCTGCCCCTTGAAACTAAGAGAAGGTCTAGGAAGTTGAAAATCTTTTTTTAAACAATTGAGAAATGGGAGACACAGAAGGGCTTTCATGCCCAAGAAGGCCTCACAAGGTCTTACTTGGTTTCGCTAACACCATCAATTTTGTCATAATTTTGCTGGGAAATAATTTTAACAGAATGTTCAATTATTTCCTCACATTTATAAATTATCTACAGTGATAAATGTATCATGTCTACAACAGTGACATCTGGTGCCTTCAAGTGCATGTTGGGGTTACTATATTTAATTTTTAATACAAGTAAGACATAGTGGTAAGGTAGTGATCCACAATTTCAAATATGCCCGAAGCCTTTTCTTTTAGAAATATTATATGATTTCTAGTATATGCTATATTATCATTTTAAGATACTGTTTTTATTTCAGAAAAATATTAACATTTGTATGTATATATGGTTTGACTTTTCATAATAACAATGTAAATCTTACTATGATAAAACAAAAATTTTGATTCAATATTACTTTTTCTCTTGCTTTAGAAATGGGATAAACATGCTATAATTTTTATAAGATTACTTTTTTATATTATCTTTTCCTAAAGAGACAATTTCAATTTGAAAGGAAAAATGCTCTTTATCTTAAAATGTCCTGTTATAGTTCCTGATTTTATGCGAAGTAAGGTGTAAATAATAAGAAAAGCAAAGCAAAGGAAATCCTGTTAGGCTTTTGTAAGGTTATATTTTTATCAAGACATTTACTTTTGGAGCTATTTTCCTTTTCTTGCATGTAAAAAACCAAATAACTGAAACAGAATTATGATCTTGTCTGAATGACTATAACTTCTCTCATCTCTACCATTTCAAGCCTCCAGTAGATTGAATATTATAACCAGACAACACGTTAAGGGCATAAAGCATCTTCGATCTCTCTGAAGTCCTTCTTGTAACATGTGCAGTGCTAAGAACAAAGTTATGTGTTCAATAAATTCTTGCTGAAACCAGATTTCTCCTGAATCTTCCTTATTTACCATTGTAATCATTTCTCTGTCTATTCCAAAGTATATTCTAGTTAATATAACTTTCTTGTCTCTAAGGCTAAACTTTCTGCCTATTCTCTTGATCCCTAACTTTTTACCTCCTCAGAGAAGGCAATGGCAACCCACTCCAGTACTATTGCCTGGAAAAACCCATGGACAGAGGAGCCTGGTAGGCTGCAGTTCATGGGGTCGCTAAGAGTCGGACACAACTGAGTGACTTCATTTTCACTTTTCACTTTCATGCATTGGAGAAGGAAATGGCAATTCACTCCAGTGTTCTTGCCTGGAGAATCCCAGGGACAGCGAAGCCTGGTGGGCTGCCGTCTATGGGGTAGCACAGAGTTGGACATGACTGAAACGACTTAGCAACAGCAGAAGCAGCAACAGGGAAATTGCTCCATCAATTACACATTCTTTTTACAGACTTTTCAATCATTTGCCTCTCACTTGACTTCTTCCTTTTTGCTTTCAAAATGTGTTTTTTCTAAAGTTGAAAACAATTCAAACCAGTCAACTAAACAAGCAATAAACAAGCAACAAGAAGAAGTAACTCTTTATTTCATCCTGTGATTCTCTTTATTTTCTTTCATGGCCAAATTGTAGAATGTGTTGAATTTTGAGCTTTGTCGTCTGTATAATTTTGTTCATGGCTAATTTAATAGTCAGCATCCAGAATCCGCCTGCAGTGCAGGAGACCCCAGTTCTATTCCTAGGTCGGTAAGATCCCCTGGAGAAGGGATAGGCTACCCATTCCAATATTCTTGGACTTCCCTGGTGGTTCAGCTGGTAAAGAATCTGCCTACGGTGCAGGAGACCTGGGTTTGATCCCTGGATTGGGAAGATACCCTGGAGAAGGGAACAGCTATTCACTGAGCAACTTTCACTTTCTAGAACTTTGTAAGAAAAAAAAAAAAACCTTATTTTTTTTCTCCCCTCTGACCACTTCTCTGGTCCTGGAGGATTTATGCTGAAAAACACATTTTTATCCTCAGGCCAGCTTCATTTGTTACCTAAAGTGGAACGATGTATATTAAGCAATTCTGTGTCCTTCTGCTTTGGGTATTCTGGGGGTAATGATTTATTTTACCTAAAATTGTCTCATCATTTTGACAGTATATGATAAACTTTAGAGAATCTCTGCCTGCCTGGTTTCCTCATTGGTAAGTGGGGATAAAGAATAGAGCATAATAGTGCTCTGAGGCTTATGTGAGCTAGTATAAATAAAAGGACTTAGAACAGAGCCTTGAATTTAGCAAATGGTCAATAAATTTTAAATTATGATTATAATGTAAAGAGTTATTAATATTTGTTGCCTCAATGACTCCCTGAATGCCAATACCCTCCCTGCTTTTTTTGAATTTTTAGCTAGCCATTGTCCATTTCTGGGAACCCATCCCCAAGATGTGTGTTTCAACAATAAGCTTCATGATGACTTCATATTACTCTTTCCTCCTTTCCATGTTGATCCAGTTACATTAAAATTATCCATCAAAAATGATTTCCATGTGTCATGAACTACAACGCCCATGACACACTCAATAAAGGCATTTGCCCAAAGGTCTTTGCCCTGCTTTCTTTCTGCCTGCTCTGACCAAACCTCAGGCTTTTGGGTGACTTTGTGTGCTCTCTGGGCATGCCATGCCCCTCTCTCTAGTATCTGTGAATATATTTAATCTTTCCATACGTCTCTCCTAGTGTAATTTTCACAGCTGTGTTTGGGGGGATCCTTAAAGACCCAGAGAAGGGTACTTACTCTCCTCCCCTACTCTTAGAACACAATAATAATAATGGTTATTATGATTATTCCTTATATTTTAAAACAATCAAACCCCCTCCACAATTTTCACAAGGTTTAATGAAAGAAAATCTTACAGTGAATTCTTGCTCTGAGATCAGGAATTTAAGATCCTTTTCAATCAGTTCTGTCTCATCTTTACTCCTGAAGCTGCTGTCTTGTCTTCTGAATTCATTCACTGTGCTTGAGTACAGCTCTCCATTTACTCTGTCAACAAACACATTTTGTAGGTTCTTGCATACGCATCATGCATAGGAAACTGACTTTAATGGGATTTTCAGACATATTAGAGGAGGAATACAGCACTGTGCAAAAGATGATATGGCTTCAAACTGATCCCATGATGCCAACATTCTTAAAGTTCTTTGGCTCTCTGAATCACAATACATTCCTCTTTTGCCCTCCTTCATTTTGGGCTCCTATCTGCCAGTATTTTGTGCAGACCCACTTCTGTCCTGTTACTTATCATTCTTATTTTCCTCAAATTCAGGAATACTCTTCCAATTAACAACTAAAGTCAGTTCACAGAAGCTAATAAGAAAATTTATGTGACATTAAAGTGAGTTTCAAAGTTAATTGAAACTAGAGATCAACTTGCAAATTCCTTTTACAAAACATTTTAAATCCTTTGTGTAACAGTGCAAACTGCTGAAATGAACCCTTCTGCCCTAGCACATCTTTATAATGCAAAAGTGAATATATTAATATTTGTTTAAATAACATTGTATTCTTTTCTGTGCTATAGAGATCATGTCAGATATATCTTATAGCCTTACATCTTCCCTAAGTATCATTCTTTTTCCAGTTCACTTCCAACAAGATGTCTTTTTATTACTTCAGGCTTAACATGGGTAAAGGCAGATTTCTATTTTAAGTTGTCTGTTCTGTCTGTCTTTTTCTCAGTGTTATAGATCTCTAAACAAAAGCTGCTTTTCATTTCTTGCTAACATTAATTTCCTCCATGCAAACAGTTCTTCAGAGATACTGTTTTTATATACATAATTAAATTGACTTGATTTTTTTTCATTTAAAGATTCATTTGTGGATTTGATGAGCTATGAAAGACTGGTACTCATCACATTTAATATGGAATGATGGTGTGCTCATTTTTATTAGGTAGAAGGGTATGTGCAGTAAATCTTTTATAGTGAACAGTCTCCATTTTTTCTTATTTTACATATTGTATGTTCACAGGCATGTGTATAGTGTTTTATACATTTGCCTATGTTTAATACACCCCATTATATAAATTTTCCTCACTTGTACACTAGAATCTTGATGTAATTATATCCTGAATCAAGCTTTTTTAAAGTACTTTTTTTTAACTGTTAGTGCTGTCTTTTATCAGTGCTTTATAAATACATCCAAATAATTTCATATAAAATTATTAAAATGCATAATAATATGCATTTTATAATACCTACAAAGCATGCATGTAAAATTTAAAAACAGTTCAAATTGTCACAATTCCAGCACAATGTATCTTGTAATCAATTCTGGTTGGGTCTTCTAATTACTTAAGATATAAATTATCTATTGACTTTGGAAAATTCACTTTGGTCTATGTTAGATGCCTAGCCTTCTGTGTCTGATCTGATAAATTAATTGCTGTCTATCATTTTTTTTCCCCCAATGTAAATTAACAGCAAAAATCTATTGATCAAATGACCATTGCCTATAGACAGCATTGTAACAAATGGGCATAGCATTTGCAAGTTTGAACGTGTTAAATTGGAGCAAGAATAGGTAGCCCTGTCTTCTAGAGATGGTTCTCCTAGATATTCCATATTAAGACCAAGCATAGTCCTACAGTTTCTTTTTTTTTTTGAATTTTTATTGGGGTATAATTGATTTACATTCTTTTATTAGCTTCAAGCGTACAGCAAAGTAAATATATTACATATATATGTATGTCACTCTTTTTTAGATTATTTTCCCATATAGGCATTACAAAGGATTGAGTAGAGGTCTATGTGATATTCAGTAAGTTTTAATTAGTTATCTATTTTATATATTTTATATATAGGAATATTTATCTGTCAATCCTAATCTTCCAATTTATCCTTCATCCTTCTACCCTTGATAACCATGTTTATTTTCTACATCTGCAATTTCATTTCTGTTTTATAGATAAGCTCATTAAAGTCTTTTTTCTTTATTTTTTTTGCATTCCACAAATAAGTGCTATCATATGAGATTTGCCTTTCTCTGTATGACTTACTTCACTCTGTATGGCAATCTCTCAGTCCATCCATGTTATTGCCAATGGAATTATTTTGTTATTTTATTGCTGAATAACATTCTCTTATGTATGTACCACATCTTCTTTATCCATTGCCCTGCCGACAGACATTTATGTTGCTTCCATTCCTGGCTATTTGTAAATATTATTTTAGATTAGAGATTGTAAACTTCTTAGAATAGTAGAGTAGACTTGAATCAGACTGTCTTAGGTTCAAATCCATGTGTTGGTAAATTAAATTAGAGGGTCATAGGCAGAGCCATACTGAACATGGGATATTTAAACCCAGTTTTCCTAAATCTGAGTCACTCTGCCAAGTTTGATTAGCCTCTAGTCCCTTTCTTATCCTGCTATAACAGACCCAGAAAAGCCTTGTTTTCCTTCTTGCTTCTTTAAATTGTTCAATAGCTCTTAAGCTTTCCTATCTGCTTAAGATTTAGCTTTCCTATCTACTTAAGATTAAGTGGAGAAATAACTCCAGAAAGAATGAAGGGATGGAGCCAAAGCAAAAAGAATACCCAGCTGTGGATGTGGGTGACATTCTGTCATTCTGGTGACAGAAGCATGGTCCAATGTTGTAAAGAGCAATATTGCGTAGGAACTTGGAATGTCAGGTCCATGAATTAAGGCAAATTGGAAGTGGTCAAACAAGAGATGGCAAGAGTAAACGTTGACATTCTAGGAATCAGCAAACTAAAATGGACTGGAATGGGTGAATTTAACTCAGATGACCATTATATCTACTACTGCAGGCAGGAATCCCTTAGAAGAAATGGAGTGGCCATCATGGTCAACAAAAGAGTCTGAAGTGCAGTACTTGGATGCAGTCTCAAAAAGGACAGAATGATCTCTGTTTGTTTCCAAGGCAAACCATTCAGTATCACAGTAATCCAAGTCTATGCCCCAACCAGTAATGCTGAAGAAGCTGAAGTTGAACGGTTCTATGAAGACCTACAAGACCTTTTAGAACTAACACCCAAAAAAGATGTCCTTTTCATTATAGAGGACTGGAATGAAAAAGTAGGAAGTCAAGAAACACCTGGAGTAACAGGCAAATTTTGCCTTGGAATATGGAATGAAGCAGGGCAAAGCCTAATAGAGTTTTGGCAAGAAAATGCACTGGTCATAACAAACACCCTCTTCCAACAACACAAGAGAAGACTCTACACATGGACATCACCAGATGGTCAACACCAAAATCAGATTGATTATATTCTTTGCAGCCAAATATGGAGAAGCTCTATACAGTCAGCAAAAACAAGACCAGGAGCTGACTGTGGCTCAGACCATGAATTCCTTATTGCCAAATTCAGACTTAAATTGAAGACAGTAGGGACAACCACTAGACCATTCAGGTATGACCTAAATCAAATCCCTTAGGATTATACAGTGGAAGTGAGAAACAGATTTCAGGGCCTAGATCTGATAGATAGAGTGCCTGATGAGCTATGGGATGAGGTTCGTGACATTGTACAGGAGACAGGGATCAAGATCATCCCCATGGAAAACAAATACAAAAAAGCAAAATGGCTGACTGGGGAGGCCTTACAAATAGCTGTGAAAAGAAGAGAAGCAAAAAGCAAAGGAGAAAAGGAAAGATATAAGCATCTGAATGCAGAGTTCCAAAGAATAGCAAGAAGAGATAAGAAAGCCTTTCTCCAAAGAAGACATACAGATGGCTAACAAACACATGAAAAGATGCTCAACATCACTCATTATCAGAGAAATGCAAATCAAAACCACTATGAGGTACCATTTCACACCAGTCAGAATGGCTGCAATCCAAAAGTCTACAAGCAATAAATGCTGGAGAGGGTGTGGAGAAAAGGGAACCCTCTTACACTGTTGGTGGGAATGCAAACTAGTACAGCCACTATGGAGAACAGTGTGGAGATTCCTTAAAAAACTGGAAATAGAACTGCCTTATGATCCAGCAATCCCACTGCTGGGCATACACACTGAGGAAACCAGAAGGGAAAGAGACACGTGTACCCCAATGTTCATCGCAGCACTGTTTATAATAGCCAGGACATGGAAGCAACCTAGATGTCCATCAGCAGATGAATGGACAAGAAAGCGGTGGTACATATACACAATGGAGTATTACTCAGCCATTAAAAAGAATTCATTTGAATCAGTTCTAATGAGGTGGATGAAACTGGAGCCTATTATACAGAGTGAAGTAAGCCAGAAGGAAAAACACCAATACAGTATACTAATGCATATATATGGAATTTAGAAAGATGGTAACAATAACCCTGTGTACGAGACAGCAAAAGAGACACTGATGTATAGAACAATCTTATGGACTCTGTGGGAGAGGGAGAGGGTGGGAAGATTTGGGAGAATGACATTGAAACATGTAAAATATCATGTAAGAAATGAGTTGCCAGTCCAGGTTCAATGCACGATACTGGATGCTTGGGGCTAGTGCACTGGGACGACCCAGAGGGATGATATGGGGAAGGAGGAGGGAGGAGGGTTCAGGATGGGGAACACATGTATATGTGTGGCGGATTCATTTTGATATTTGGCAAAACTAATACAATTATGTAAAGTTTAAAAATAAAATAAAATTTAAAAAAAAGAAAGAAAGAAAGCCTTCTTCAGCTATCAATACAAAGAAATAGAGGAAAACAACAGAATGGGAAAGACTAGAGATCTCTTCAAGAAAATCAGAGATACCAAAGGAATATTTCATGCAAAGATGGGCTCGATAAAGGACAAAATGGTATGGACTTAACAGAAGCAGATATTAAGAAGAGATGGCAAGAATACACAGAAGAACTGTACAAAAAAGATCTTCACAATCCAGATAATCACGATGGTGTGATCACTGACCTAGAGCCAGACATCCTGGAATGTGAAGTCAAGTGGGCCTTAGAAAGCATCACTATGAACAAAGCTAGTGGAGGTGATAGAATTCCAGTTGAGCTATTCCAAATCCTGAAAGATGATGCTGTGAAAGTGCTGCACTCAATACGCCAGCAAATTTGGAAAACTCAGCAGTGGCCACAGGACTGGAAAAGGTCAGTTTTCATTCCAGTCCCAAAGAAAGGCAATGCCAAAGAATGCTCAAACGACCACACAATTGCACTCATCTCATATGCTAGTAAAGTAATGCTCAAAATTCTCCAAGCCAGGCTTCAGCAATATGTGAACCGTGAAATTCCTGATGTTCAAGGTGGTTTTAGAAAAGACAGAGGAATCAGAGATCAAATTGCCAACATCCGCTGGGTCATGGAAAAAGCAAGAGAGTTCCAGAAAAACATCTATTTCTGCTTTCTCGACCATGCCAAAGCCTTTGACTGTGTGGATCACAATAAACTGTGGAAAATTCTGAAAGAGATGGGAATACCAGACCACCTGATCTGCCTCTTGAGAAATGTGTATGCAGGTCAGGAAGCAACAGTTAGAACTGGCCATGGAACAACAGACTGGTTCCAAATAGGAAAAGGAGTCCGTGAAGGCTGTATATTGTCACCCTTTTTATTTAACTTATATGCAGAGTACATCATGAGAAATGCTGGACTGGAAGAAACACAAGCTGGAATCAAGATTTCTGGGAGAAATATCAATAACCTCAGATATGCAGATGACACCACTCTTATGGCACAAAGTGAAGAGGAACTCAAAAGCCTCTTGATGAAAATGAAAGTGGAGACTGAAAAAGTTGGCTTAAAGCTCAACATTCAGAAAATGAAGATCATGGCATCTGGTGCCATCACTTCATGGGAAATAGATGGGGAAACAGTGTCAGACTTTATTTTTCTGAGCTCCAAAATCACTGCAGATGGTGACTGCAGCCACAAAATTAAAAGACACTTGCTCCTTGGAAGGAAAGTTATGACCAACCTAGATAGCATATTCAAAAGCAGAGACATTACTTTGCCAACAAAGGTCCGTCTAGTCAAGGCTATGGTTTTTCCAGTGGTCATGTATGGATGTGAGAGTTGGACTGTGAAGAAGGCTGAGCACCAAAGAATTGATGCTTTTGAAGTGTGGTGTTGGAGTAGACTCCTGAGAGTCCCTTGGACTGCAAGGAGATCCAACCAGTCCATTCTGAAGGAGATCAGCCCTGAGATTTCTTTGGAAGGAATGATGCTGAAGCTGAAACTCCAGTATTTTGGCCACCTCATACGAAGAGTTGACTCATTGGAAAAGACTCTGATGGTGGGAGGGATTGGGGGCAAATGGAGAAGGGGATGACAGAGGGTGAGATGGCTGGATGGCATCACTGACTTGATGGACGTGAGTCTGAGTGAACTCCGGGAGTTTGTGATGGACAGTGAGGCCTGGCATGTTGCGATTCATGGGGTCACCAAGAGTCGGAGACGACTAGCAACTGATCTGATCTGATCTAAGATTAAGCCCATCATAATATTTTACATGATTGTTATCTAAACCAGTACCTTGATTCATAACCCTAAACTACTGAGATAATATTCTAAGGCTTCAATCAGCTTCCCTTGAACAGACTTAATTAATGACCTCTGGAGTGTCAGTTGAGAACTTTAAACTCCTAAACCATCATATAGTCCCTAAATAAATGATAAAATGCTTCCACTATTGCTTCTGCCCTCTCCTGGAGGGAAGTTAAAGGATCTCCAGACCTTAATGAGCCTGTTTAGTAGGAACTTAGAGCATAATCACGACCATTAGGGACGAACTAAGTCACAAGGTGGTGCCAAAATATCTGCTACTGAGATCCTATGGGGAAGCTGGCCTCACAGAGACCACTCCTCCCTATTCTTGCTCTTAGGCCTTTAAAAATCTTACACCCTAGCCAGCCAACGAGATGGATTTGAGACAAGTGTAGGTCTCCCATTGTCTGTGTTGGTGCCTCCTTGATTAACAAATTTTCTCTTTTCAAAACTCTAATGTTTGGGTTTTTCCGGTGTCACTGTGCATCCTACATGTGAACTTGGGTTTGACAACAGGATTAGGGAAATATGCATGGGCCACTGAACCCCACATCTTTGAGTTACAGCAGCAGGGAACAGAAATCAAAAACAAAGAGAATAAAAGGAAATCAAGAAGAAAAGAAACAATGCAATGAGTAGAAGAAAATATATTACACATACTATAATGTTCTCAAAAAACAAGTGAAGATGTTCATCCATGAAACATGAATAGGCATTACAAAGAAGGAAAATTCACAAACCCCAAAAAAACCTCTAGAAATTAAAATATGTGTGTGTGTGTGTGTTAAAAAAAAAAAAGTGTTAAGAAACTGGAGCATTTGTCTTAGGAATTCAATATCTATCAACATCAGAATTCAATATCTATTCAACAATAGGAATTCTAACCAAAAGAAACAGAAGAGAGTGGAGGAAATTAAAAAATAAACTATTTAGGAAAATTTCCAATAGTTGAGGGATATTCATTTACACTTGAACTATGTGCCAAGAAAAATCAGTTCAGTTCAGTCCCTCAGTCATCCAACTCTTTGACACCCCATGGACTGCAGTACTCCAGGCCTCCCTGTTCATCACCAACTCCCAGAGTTTATTCAAACTCATGTCCATTGAGTTGGTGATGTCATCCAAGAAAAACAGAGAGGAAAAAAAGAAATGAAAAGAAGCATCCACTCTAAAACATCTTTGGAGAAAAAAAGAGTACCTAGAAGCTCACAGAGGGAGGCAGGTATCAGTAGTTATTATCCTATTTTGAACCAGATAAAGATAACTATTCATATAATTTGAAAAGAATTTTCTGGAATAGTTAGGCACAGGCACTGTTTCCTAGAAAAATCAGAAGATGTAAAGCCATTTTTATCTCTGGAGTAGAAAGTGAGGGCTATCGTTTGTTCTAGATCACAGGATTGGGGAAGGGAAATTTTGAGATTTTCCTCTGGCAGAAACACCATGGGAGGGAGGAGGGTTCAGGATGGGGAGCATGTGATTTTTTTTTAAATATTTAATAAACAAACAAACAAACAAAAAATAAATTAAAAAAAAAAAAAAAAAAGAAACACCATGGAAAGTAGCAGGGAGAAATAATTAAATTTGAAGAATCTTACCCAAAAGCTGTAGGTTAAGTTACCCTAATGAGGCAGGGTGAGTGAAGTATGGATTGCTCCATGAAAAATAATGCTAGAAATCAACCTAAGAGAAAAGAATCACTTCAAATGATCCCCAAAGCAGTGCTACTCTATAGAGGATGCAATCTACTCCATGAAAACTCATTCTAAGGACACTCACTCTTAATATAAGTTTCAAGAAGCCATGGCTATCTTATCCTTTGCTTTGATTTTAGGTGCCATTTTGCACTCCCATTGCTGCATTTTTCTTTGGGTAAATATTTAATGAACTCATGCAAGTGCCAGGATATTTTCTGGCATTGAGGATGTTGTTGTTGTTGTTTACTCACTAAGTTATGTCTGACTTTTTGTGACCCCATGGACTGTAGCCCACCAGACTCCTCTGTCCATGGGATTTCCCAGGCAAGAATATTGCAGTAGATTACCATTTCCTTCTGCAGGGGATCTTCCCAACCCAGGGATCAAACCCATGTCTTCTGCACTGGCAAGCGGATTCTTTACTGCTAAGTCACCAAGGAATACATCTGTTTAAATAGATACAAATCCTTGTTTCAGAGAGGTTGCAACCTAGTATCCATAGTTAGGTGACCATGAAAGTATGTAATAAGGCTTTAGTCACACCAGCTTCCAACAACCACCTTCATTCCAACAACACTCCAAATACCTTTCCTGCCCGATCTTTGAAAAGGATACCACAATTGGCTGTGCAAAAGAGACACTGATGTATGGAACAGTCTTTTGGACTCTGTGGGAGAGGGAGAGGGTGGGATGATTTGGGAGAATGGCATTGAAACATGCATAATATCATATATGAAATGAGTCACCAGTCCAGGTTCCATGCATGATACTGGATGCTTGGGGCTGGTGCACTGGGACGACCCAGAGGGATGGTATGGGGAGGGAGGAGGGAAGAGGATTCAGGATGGGGAACACGTATATACCTGTGGGGGATTCATGTTGATATATGGCAAAACCAATACAATATTGTAAAGTTAAAAAATAAAATAAAAAAAAGAGAATTGGCTGTGGATGGAGGTATAAATTTACCACTGTTTAAATTATTATTCATAAGTGAACATTGTTCACTGTTGTGTCCTTTTATGGAAAGCAGCTATGTTCACCTCTATGCTACCAAAGCAGGTTGTGGCCTCTTAGGAATTTTGTACTCAAATTCATTTCTGTTTTGTTCCATAAGTATAAAATAGTCTACTGTAGGCCTCAACTCATTCCCTGTATCTTCAGACAATTTCTCTTAAACTTTGTGTATCACTTTTATTTTCTTTAGTAAAGAAAAAATTGTCTTGCAAATGTTTACTTACAGTTCTCATTTTTTTTTAATTAAAAAAAATTGTGTTGTGGAACAATGTGAAATGCACTATATATATATATATATATATATATATATATATATACTTTCACTAGCCTAATATGTTACTGTTAAATGTTTTGAGGCCAATCATTATTTAGTTTATGTTTATTTTTAATTTAAATTTCCTAATTATTGTTTTCTTTGTATTTTGATGTATGCTATGTTTCTCTTGAAAGCAAAAGTCTTTCCAATTTCTTCTTTAAGAATGATATTGTTATTTTAAATGTGTGTATAAAGATTCCTCTCACCCACAACTTTGGAATTTCTTAGGAAAAGAATGCTTAAAACAGAATCTGCTAGTATTTTCTATAGGAAACATTATTATTTATTAGCTGTTGGAAAGAATGTCAAGTACTATGACTTAAAAGTTCAAATAACTATGAGTTGAAGCAATATTAAGAGACAAACTTGCCTCCTCACTCTCATTGCTGTCTTCTCTGTACATGCTCCATATTGGGAGAGGACTCTAGGTTTCTCTGCCTTGTTAACCAAAAGAAAAAAAAAAAAAAAAAATTAAAATAAACAAACAGAAAAGGGAGCCAATGCAGACTCCAAAGTTCTTTCTCATTGCCAAATGTGACTGTACCACATGTGTAGCTTTTTTGGTCCAGCTGTAGATACATCTGCTAGTGCTTTTTTTGGCATTGAAGTAGCTATCCACTAGGATTTCTCCAAAATAGCAATCTGTCAGTGCAAATGTTTACAAGCACCATTTTCTGGAAGATACCTTACTCTACCCCCTGAGTATATATAACATTCATACAAATAAACATTTTTATTAAAATAAAAATTCTTTATTGTGAAATATTTCAAATGATGTAGTAAAGATTAATGAATAACATAACAACTACTCCTTTACATTCTTGGCTCTACCAACACTTGTTGTTATGTGATATTTATTGCAGGTCTTCTAAGAATTAAAATGTGGCAGAGATAATTGAGGTCCCCATAATTTTCTGCCTAATCTCATTTCCTTCTTTCTTACCTGAAAGTTAACTTCTACCATAAATTCAAAGTTTATGATTTTGGTGTGTATTTTGCTAAATAGTTAATCATAAATGGTGTATTATCATTTTGCAGATAAGCTATTATTTATATATCTGGAATCTAATTTCATGCCTACAGGCATAATTCTGCAAATTGCAACTTTCTCTGTGCACATAAGTGTAATTTTCTAAGAAGTAATAAAGGGAATTCCTGAATTACAGAGTTTGATCATCTTAGATTGTATTATATTTTGTTAAATATCTCTCAAAAAATCATGAGTGCTCCTTGCTCATGACATAGTTTCCAAAATTATATTGTCAGACTTTTCGACATTTGCCAATTATTGAATCAGCATGTAAAGTGATGTCCATTATAAAAATAATTTATTGTTCTTAAACAATTAGTAAAATTGAACACTTTCACCTAACTGGGTTTTTGGATTTTCTGTTACTTCTTTATTAAATTTCTCTCTTTTGACTTGAATATTCTCTTTAGGTCATGGAAAACCTGTAAAAAAAAAAACAAAACAAAGAAATTAAAGAAGCTAACGATGTTCCCTTCTAAAATTACTTTGCTGAATATTTCCTTAAAGAATGAATTTTGAATATTTTCAGGTGTCTTTTCTACATACAATGTAGTGTATAATTATTGCTTTCTTTGAATCTTATAGTTTTAAGATTTTTCTGACATTAAATTCATTAATATCTACTGTGTGGATCACAATAAATTGTGGAAAATTCTGAAAGAGATGGGAATACCAGACCACTTGATCTGCCTCTTGAGAAATTTGTATGCAGGTCAGGAAGCAACAGTTAGAACTGGACATGGAACAACAGACTGGTTCCAAATAGGAAAAGGAGTTCATCAAGGCTGTATATTGTCACCCTGTTTATTTAACTTATATGCAGAGTACATCATGAGAAACGCTGGACTGGAAGAAACACAAGCTGGAATCAAGATTGCTAGGAGAAATATCAATAACCTCAGATATGCAGATGACACCACTCTTATGGCAGAAAGTGAAGAGGAATTAAAAAGCCTCTTGATGAAAGTGAGAGTGGAGAGTGAAAAAGTTGGCTTAAAGCTCAACATTCAGAAAACAAAGATCATGGCATCTGGTCCCATCACTTCATGGCAAATAGATGGGGAAACAATGGAAACAGTGTTAACTTTATTTTTCTGGGCTCCAAAATCACTGCAGATGGTGACTGCAGCCATGAAATTAAAAGACGCTTACTCCTTGGAAGGAAAGTTATGACCAACCTAGATAGCATATTGAAAAGCAGAGACATTACTTTGCCAACAAAGGTCCGTCTAGTCAAGGCTATGGTTTTTCCAGTGGTCATGTATGGATGTGAGAGTTGGACTGTTAAGAAGGCTGAGCGCTGAAGAATTGATGCTTTTGAAGTGTGTTGTTGGAGAAGACTCTTGCGAGTCCCTTGGACTGCAAGGAGATCCAACCAGTCCATTCTGAAGGAGATCAGCCCTGGGATTTCTTTGGAAGGAATGATGCTAAAGCTGAAACTCCAGTACTTTGACCACCCCATGCGAAGAGTTGACTCATTGGAAAAGACTCTTATGCTGGGAGGGATTGGTGGCAGGAGGAGAAGGGGACGACAGAGGATGAGATGGCTGGATGGCATCACTCACTCGATGGACGTGAGTCTCAGTGAACTTTGGGAGTTGTTGATAGACAGGGAGGCCTGGCGTGCTGCGATTCATGGGGTCGCAAAGAGTCGGACATGACTGAGCAACTGATCTGATCTGATCTGAATAGTTTATATGTGTTTTTTATACTTTATGTGACATTAGGATATAATTTTCTTTTTCTTGTACTCTTCTTGACTAAAGAAGATTTTTATCATAGTTTCAATGCTCTCTTAAAGGAGAAAGTAGTATTCTTCTTTTTCTGTTTTCTAAAGCTGTAATTTGAAAGCCGTATGGTAACAATGGTCTGTTTTGGTGCTAGCTCAGTCTGATTTCCCATAATTCCCATATAAAACACAAAGCAAGTAGATAGCAACATCAAAACTCACAAGTACTATTTATGTCAAATTAGATAACAAGATGTCCTCCTGAACCAGTAACTGTAAGTGGGTGGGTACACGATCAACATCTGCACAAGAGAAAATGGGACATAACAGAAGTGAGCAAAACCTAAAAACAAGAGAAGCCATAAAAGTCCTCCTTTCCAGTAATCAAAACTTACAATGCAAAATGCACAGGGCATTTATTTGAGAATGGCAGCTGGACCTGTTAGGTATCTTGCTGAATCAAATTTTGTTTTAATGCAAGGGACCAGCAATAAGTTCTAAGCTTGAACCATATAGAATCATGTGTGTTTGAAAAAGATGTGTAGAAACAGCAAATGAGGTGGCTCTGAGAAGTTTGAAAAATATTCTACAGTGTGTCCTCCTATATAGACAAAAATATCCATCACATAGATCAGAATAGTTACTAAAGGAAAAGACCAAACCAGAGGAATAAAATCAGTTCAGTTCAGTCGCTCAGTCATTCCAGCTCTTTGCTATCCCATGGACTGCAGCACGCCATGTTTTCCTATCCCTCACCAACTCCTGGAGTTTACTCAAATTCATGTCCATCAAGTTGGTGATGCCATCCAACCATTTCATCCTCTGTCATCCCCTTCTCCTGCCTTCAATCTTTCCCAGCATCAGGGTCTTTTCAAATGAGTTAGTTCTTCACATCAGTTGTCCAAAGTATTGGAGTTTCAGCCTCAACATCAGTCCTTCCAATGAATATTCAGGACTGAATTCCTTTAGAATGGACTGGTTGGATATACTTGCAGTCCAAGGGACTCTCAAGAGTCTTCTCCAACACCACCGTTCAAAAGCACCTATTCTCTGGAGCTCAGCTTTCTTTATAGTCTAACTCTCATATCCATACATGACTATTGAAAAAACAATAGCTTTGACTAGACGGACCTTTGTTGGCAAAGTAATGTCTCTGTTTTTTAATATGTTGTCTAGGTTTGTCATAGCTTTTCTTTCAAAGAGCAAGCATCTTTTACATTCATGGCTGCAGTCACATTCTGCAGTGATTTTGGAGCCCTCCAAAATAAAGTTTCCCACTGTTTCCATTGATTCCCCATCTTTTTGCCATGAAGTGATGGGACTGTATACCATGATCTCAGTTTTCTGAATGTTGAGCTTTAAGCCAGCTTTTTCACTCTCCTCTTTCACTTTTATCAAGAAGGTTTTCAGTTCTTCTTCACTTTCTTCCATAAGGATGGTGTCATCTGCATATCTGAGGTTATTGATATTTCTCCTGGCAATCTTGATTCCAGCTTGTGCTTCATCCAGCCTGGCATTTCTCATGATGTACTCTGCATATAATTTAAATAATCAGGGTGACAATATACAGCCTTGATGTACCCCTTTCATGATTTGGAACCCATCAAAATATTTTTTAAAATTTTTATTTCAAGAATGCTTTCCTGAAATTAAGAGGAAAATACATGAAACACATATTAAAAATCAAAAATCATATACAGAAAAACTAATAACAAAACAAAATCTAGTAAAACTGCTGGGCTTTAGAAAATGTTTTCAGGCATCTTGGAATATATAAGGAATATATATATATATATATATATATATATATATATATATATATAGGTAACAATAAATAAGGAATAAGAAAATAAGATTATCTTTCAACAGCAATTCTTTGGCTAGAAGTAAATGGAGTCAGACAGTTAAAATACCCAAATAAAATGTGAGACCAGGATTTGACAATCTTGAAAAACTGATTTTCAAATATAAATGGTGCACACTTTATCATTGGGCAAGAATTCTTGAAAGGTTGTTTTAATGAATTGCTCTTTAAGAATCATTTTACAGAACATGTTCTAGGTAACCTGAACTGGAGATGAAAATTAAATGTGTAGTTATTTATAAACGTGAACACCAAATGAAATTTAAAGGGAGAAAGTACAGAGCGTAATCGGTGTATGCTTAAAGTGCTGGCAGTGTAGATATAGTTCAACTATTTTAAAAATGGAAGAATAAGGAAAATACATGCAGAAATGTTTATACTGTTTTGAATAGCCCTACTGGTGGTAGTATTCTTCTGAAGTTGTGGAATGCTCAATGTGGGATTAATAAAATTGGTAATTATGGGTTATTCTAATTCTGTTATCTCCTATGTCTTTGAAAGTCATTATCCTCAGTGTGGAAAAAAAGAAAGATATGTAATAAAAATGGGGTAGAATAGAACTTAATAGTCTTAACTTTGAGTTGGAAGTTCAGCATGAATTCATCAGGGTTACTTTATTTTTAAAATCCTAATTCTGTTCCCTAAAAATCCCTAAAAAATTACCAGTCTGGTAACAATTAGCCTCCCCAGCACCCATATTGTGAGCACGAATTACCATTCCCCCCCAAAAAGAACCAGGAGTTCTTAAATAAATGATTGATTCTAGTTCTTGACCAAGAAATTTACAAGGTAAGTCTTTACCAGAATTGGCATAGCAAATACCTTGAAAACCAGTAAGACTACTAGGGTCTGCCAAAAGATCTCAGGAGACAATTTGCAGAAACCCATACTGGCTATTGAGGGATATTTTAAGATTAAATAAAGATAAGAATTGCAACATAACACAGCCCAGCAAGATGTTAAAATCCATAAATTAATAATAATATTTAAAAATTTGTCACCACTTATGCAGCTTTCCTAAATAAACTCTATTACTGTTTATCCAAATAAAATCTGATGGAAAGTATCTCCATATAAAAGTATTAAAGTTAATAAATAACATAATATGCTAGAATTAGCTTATTATTGTGTTTAAATATCCAAAGATTCATAAATCTGAACATTTAGTCTCAATGACTGCTAAAAATCACAAAGAGACAACCAGGGGCTCAGTTCAGTTCAGTTGCTCAGTTGTGTCCAACTCTTTGAGACTCCATGGACTGCATTGTGCCACACTTCCCTGTCCATCATCAACTCCCGGAGTTTGGTCAAACTCATGTCCATAGAGTTGGTGATGCCATCCAACCATCTCATCCTCTGTTGTACCCTTCTCCTCCTGCCTTCAATCTTTCCCAGCATAAGGGCCTTTTCCAATGAGTCAGTTCTTCGCATCATGTGACCAAAATATTGGAGCTTCAGTTTCAGCATCAGTCCTTTCAATGATTATTGAGGACTGACTCCCTTAAGGATTGACTGTTTTAATCTCCTTGAAGTCCAAGGGACTCTCAGGAGTCTTGTCCAACATCACAGTTCAAAAACAAGGGATATGAATCTCCTAATGAAAAAATACACCATACATTATAGTACGTTGAAACAGAGATTTAACCTGAACTGGAACCTCTGAGTCCAGCAGATAATTTGCAGGAAATACAAAAGATCAAGAATATGTTGAACTGAGGCATTAATATTTAATTTTCCAAAACCAAGACAGAAACTCAAGGAAGTTAAGTTCTTTAATAGCTATTTGTAACAAAATGCATCAAGAGAAATCTTTAGATTAAAAGCTGATCAGAATGGCCATCATCAAAAAATATACAAGCAATAAATGCTGAAGAGTGTGTGGAGAAAAGGGAAATCTCTTGCATCATTAATGGGAATGCAACGTGATGCAGTCATTATGGAGAACAGTATGGATATTCCTTTAAAAAACTAGGAATAAAACTACTATACCACTTAACAAGCCTACTACTGGGCATATACTGTATACCTTGAGGAAACCATAATTGAAAAAGAAAAATGTATCCGAATGTTCACTCCCTCACTATTTACCATAGATGGGACATGGAAGTAACTTACATGTTCGTCAACAGATGGATGGATAAAGAAGTTGCACATATATACAATAAAGTATTACACACCCATAAAAGGAACACATTTGTATCAGTTCTAATGAGGAAGATGAATCTAGAGAATATATAGAATGAAGTAACTCAAAAGGAGAAAAACTAATATATATTGAGATATATATATATGGAATCTAGAAAGATGGCACTGATAAACCAATTTGTAGGGCAGCAATGGTGATGTAGACATAGAGAACAGACTTGTGGACACATAGAAGGAAAGAAAGGGTGGGACAGTTTTAAAGACTAGCATTTAAACATATACACCACCATACATAAATTAAATAGCCAATGGGAATTTGCTGTATGACTCAGGGAGTTTAAACTGGGGCTCTGTAACAACATAGATGGGTGGGATGGAATGGAAGATGAGAGGGAGTTTCAACAGGGAGGGGACATAGGTATACCTATGGCTGATTCATGTTGATGTATGGCAAAAACCAATGCAATGTTATAAAGCAATCATCCTAAAATTAAAAATAAATAAATTAAATTAAAAAATAAAAATGGAATAGATATTTTGCTATTCTATTTTGCTCCTAGGGATTGGTCTGTTCAAATTATCTGTTTCTTCTTGATTTGATTATGGCATTCTTTATGTTTCTAGAAAAATTTCCACTTCTTCCAGGTAGTCTATTTGTTGGCATATAACTGTTCATAGTACATTTTATGATTTTTTTATTTGGTTGTTTTTATGAAATATCAGTGTTATTTTCTTCCTTAATTTCTTATTTATTTGGATCCTTTCTCTTTCATTCTTGGTGAGCCTAGTCAGAAGTTTATGCTTATTCTTGGAAAAAAAAAAAAAAACAACCTTTGGTTTTCATTTATTTTTCCCCCTATATTTTAATCATTATAGTATCTATGTATGAGCTTCCCAGGTGGTTCAGTGGTAAAGAATCTGCCTGTCAAATCAGGAGATGTAGGAAACTTGGGTTTGATCCTAGGGACACAAAGATCCCCTGGAGTGGGAAATGGCAACCTCCTCCAGTATTCTTGTCTGGAAAATTCCATGAACAGAGGACTTGGCAGTCTATAGTCTGTAGGGTTGCCAAGAGCTGGTCGTGACTGAACATGCATGCAGCACACATATGTACATGTATTTATGTATTCTCTGACATTTATTGTTTCTTTTCTTCTGCCAAATTTAGGTTATGCTCATTTTTCTTATTCTAATTCTTTTTGGAGGTTGGTTAGTTTGTTTACTTTGGGTTACTCTTGTTTTTATGAGGAGTTCCTGTACTGCTATCAACTTCCCTTTTAGGAATGTTTTTGCTGCACCCTATAGGTTTTGTCTGGTTGTATTTTCAATGCCAACTGTCTTGAGGCAATTTTTAAAATTTCCACTTTGATTTTATCATTGAGTCATATATACATATATATGATTTATATATATATATATATATTCACTAGCCTAATAAAAGTTACCTTTAAATTTTTTGAGGCCAATTATTATTTCAGTTCAGTTCAGTTGCTCAGTCATGTCTGACTCTTTGTGACCCCATGAATTGCAGCACGCCAGGCCTCCCTGTCCATCAACAACTCCCAAAGTTCACTCAAACTCACATCCATCAAGTCAGTGATGCCATCCAGCCATCTCATCCTCTGTTGTCCCCTTTTCCTCCTACCCCCAATCCATCCCAATATCAGAGTTTTTACCAATGAGTCAACTCTTTGCATGAGGTGGCCAAAGTACTGGAGTTTCAGCTTCGGCATCCTTCCTTCCAAAGAAATCCCAGGGCTGATCTCCTTTAGAATGGACTGGTTGGATCTCCTTGCAGTCCAAGGGACTCTCAAGAGTCTTCTCCAACACCACAGTTCAAAAGCATCAATTCTTCGGCACTCAGCGTTCTTCACAGTCCAACTCTCACATCCATACATGACCACTGGAAAAACCATAGCCTTGACTAGGTGGACCACTCTTGGCAAAGTAATGTCTCTGCTTTTGAATATGCTATCTAGGTTGGTCATAACTTTCCTTCCAAGGAGTAAGTGTCTTTTAATTTCATGGCTACAGTCACCATCTATAGTGATTTTAGAGCCCCCAAAAATAAAGTCTGACACTGTTTCCACTGTTTCCCCATCTATTTCCCATGAAGTGATGGGACCAGATACCATAATCTTCGTTTTGTAAATGTTGAGCTTTAAGCCAGCTTTATCCCTCTCCGCTTTCACTTTTATCAAGAGGCTTTTTAGTTCCTCTTCACTTTCTACCATAAGGGTGGTGTCCTCTGCATATCTGAGGTTTTGATATTTCTGCCGGCAATCTTGATTCCAGCTTTGCTTCATCCAGCCCAGCATTTCTCATGATGTACTCTGCATAGAAGTTAAATAAACAGGGTGAAAATATACAATCTTGACATACTTCTTTTCCTATTTGGAACCAGTCTGTTGTTTCATGTCCTGTTGTAGCTGTTGCTTTCTGACTCATATAGGTTTCTCAAGAGGCAGGTCAGGTGGTCTGGTATTCCCATCTCTTTCAGAATTTTCCACAGTTTATTATGAACCACACAGTCAAAGGCTTTGGCATAGTCAATAAAGAAGAGATAGATGTTTTTCTGGAACTCTCTTGCTTTTTTCATGATTCAGCAGATGTTGGCAATTTGACCTCTGGTTTCTCTGCCTTTTCTAAAACCAGCTTGAACATCGGGAAGTTTACAGTTCATGTATTGCTGAAGCCTGGCTTGGAGAATTCTGAGCATTACTTTACTAGCGTGTAAGATGAGTGCAATTGTGTGGTAATTTGAGCATTCTTTGGCATTGCCTTTCTTTGGGGTTGGAGTGAAAACTGACCTTTTCCAGTCCTGTGGCCACTGCTGAGTTTTCCAAATTTGCTGGCATATTGAGTGCAGCACTTTCACAGCATCATCTGTCAGGATTTGGAATAGCTCAACTGGAATTCTATCACCTCCCCTAGCTTTGTTTGTAGTGAGGTTCTCTAAGGCCCACTTGACTTCACATTCCAGGATGTCTGGCTCTGGGTCAGTGATCACACCATTGTGACTATCTTGATCATGAAGATCTTTTTTGTACAGTTCTTCTGTGTATTCTTGCCACCTCTTCTTAATATTTTCTGCTTCTATTAACTCAACCATTTCTGTCCTTTATCAAGCCCATCTTTGCATGAAATGTTCCCTTGATATCTATAAGTTTCATGAAGAGATATCTAGTTTTTCCCATTCTAATGTTTTCCTCTATTTCTTTGCATTCATCACTGAGGAATGCTTTCTTATCTCTCCTTGCT
Source organism: Bos mutus (assembly GCF_027580195.1). NCBI lineage: Eukaryota > Metazoa > Chordata > Mammalia > Artiodactyla > Bovidae > Bos > Bos mutus. The sequence continues at coordinate 49,112,897 of NC_091627.1, read as the reverse complement.
GTTCTTTGGAACTCTCCATTCAAATGGAGGATCTACTCTACGCCCGAGGCCGGGGCGGTGGCCGGGTTGAGTTACCCCGCTTCCAAGGAGAGTGGCTGCATGGGTGCAAGAGGGCCGAGAGGAGCTACTCCACATTCAAGGTCAGGAGGGGCGGCATGAGGAGATACCCCTCGTCCAAGGTAAGAGAAACTCAAGTAAGATGGTAGGTGTTGAGAGAGGGCATTAGAGGGCAGACACACTGAAACCATAATCACAGAAAACTAGTCAGTCTAATTACACAGACCACAGCCTTGTCTAACTCATTGAAATTAAGCCATGCCATGTAGGGCCACCCATGATGGGAGGGTCATGGTGGACAGGTCTGACAGAATGTGGTCCACTGGAGAAGGAAGTGGAAAAGTACTTCAGGATTCTTGTCTTGAGAACCCCATGAACAGTAGGAAAAGGCAAAATGATAGGTTACTGAAAGAGGAACTCCCTGTGTTGGTAGGTGCCCAATATGTTACTGGAGATCAGTGGAGAAATAACTCCAGAAAGAATGAAGGGATGAAGCTAAAGAAAAAACAATACCCAGTTTTGGATGTGACTGGTGATAGAAACAAGGTCTGATGCTGTAAAGAGCAATATTGCATAGGAACCTGGAATCTTAGGTGCATGAATCAAGGCAAATTGGAAGTGCGCAAACAGGAGATGGCAAGAGTGAACGTCGACATTCTAGGAATCAGCGAACTAAAATGGATTGGAATGGGTGAACTTAAGTCTGATGACCTTTATATCTACTACTGTGGGCAAGAATCCCTTAGAGAAATGGAGTAACCATCATGGTCAACAAAAGAGTCTGAAATGCAGTACTTGGATGCCATCTCAAAAACAACAGAATGATCTCTGTTCATTTCCAAGGCAAACCATTCAATATCACAGTATCCCAAGTCTATGCCTGCCGGGGTCCAGCCCCAGTGGATCCAGGGAATTCGAAGCGAGGATGGCGTTGGCGAGGATCAGGAAACAACTGCTTAATTAAACGTTAATCAAGGATATAAAGAGTAATAGAATAAGGATAGCTCAGTGAGGAAATTCAGTGGAGAAAAGAGGCTGAAATAAGGATAGCTCAGTGAGGAAATTCAGTGGAGAAAAGAGGCTGAATAATTCAGCCAGAAGATAAAGAACGACATGGTGAGACCAAGTTTCGGTGAACAAGGCCCGCACTTTATTTTCCAAAGTAGTTTTTATACCTTAAGTTATGCATAGAGGATAATGGGGGAAGGGGTAGAGTCATGCAGCAAGCCAGGCTTTCTTCCTGCAAACTTATCATATGCAAAAGCTTAGGTGATTTGCATCATCTTCTGGCCCGGAGGCCTGTTAACATTTTAAGACCCTTTCTTCAGAAAACTTATTTTTCTCTAAAGGTGATTGGTCAGGAGCCACCCTCCAAAAGCATTTGATAAAGTTGCATTCCGACAGAGCAAACGTATGGTGGGCTATAACAAGAAAAAGAATTAACTCAAGGGTCCCAGGTTACAAACATTAAAGCTACTACTTACACCAATTATATTAATCAATACACTGCCAGGGACACAGCAGGTAAGGGATATGGAAACTTAGCAGCAAACATTGGCCCAACAAGTGAAAAACCCTTCACCAATACAATTTCTAATCAATCTTTTAACTGCTCAAAGGAATCTGTATTTAGACAGTTTAGAACATCTCATGCCTCTCACAGTTGGGAGGCTCTGAGCAATCACATGTGGCCGCAAAAACCTATTCAGGCAGGCTAGAGGACTTCCAAAGGAGTTTGTAGGTTGAAACACTGTCACACCCAGGAATTATTAACTGGAGCTATAAGCTAACTCTTGTTTCAGAGAGAGGTAGTGGGGGACAGCCCCCCATAAAGTCTGAGGTGTAGGTGAAAGCACAAAGCAGAAAGTAGGCAGACTCTGGTTTTGGGGGTAGAAGCTCGAGAATTTCCAGGGAGATGTTCGAGAATTTCCTGAGGCTTGATCCCGCCTTTGCGTATGCCAAGTCTCCTTCCTCATGACCTTTGCCATGGGCGGAGCTCGCTCTCCGCATATGCCCCAACCAGTAACACTGAAGAAGCTCAAGTTGAATGGTTCTATGACGACCTACAAGACCTTTTAGAACTAACACCCCAAAACGATGTCCTTTTCATTATAGGGGACTGGAATGCAAAAGTAGAAAGTAAAGAAACACTTAGGGTAACAGGCAAATTTGGCCTTGGAATACAGAAGTAAGCAGGCAAAGGCTGATAGGGTTTTGCCAAGAGAACACACTGGTCATAGCAAACATGTTCTTCCAACAATACAAGAGAAGACTCTACACATGGACATCACCAGATGGCCAACATCAAAATCAGATTGATTATATTCTTTGAAGCCAAAGATGGAGAAGCTCTATACAGTCAAAAAACAAGACCAGGAGCTGACTGTGGCTCAGATCATGAACTCCTTATTGCCAAACTCAGATTTAAATTGAAGAAGATAGGGAAAACCACTAGCCCATTTAGTTCAGTACAGTTCAGATAAGTGGCTCAGTCGTGTTCTACCTCTTTGTGACCCCATGAATTGCAGCACTCCAGGCCTCCCTGTCCATCACCAACTCCCGGAGTTCACTCAAACTCACGTCCATTGAGTCACTGATGCCATCCAGCCATCTCATCCTCTGCCATCCCCTTTTCCTCCTGCCCCCAAACCCTCCTAGCATCAGTGTCTTTTCCAATGAGTCAACGCTTCACATGAGGTGGCCAAAGTACTGGAGTTTCAGCTTTAGCATCGTTCCTTCCAAAGAAATCCCAGGGCTGATCTCCTTCAGAATGGACTGGCTGGACCTCGTTGCAGTCCAAGGGACTCTCAAGAGTCTTCTCCAACACCACAGTTCAGAAGCATCAATTCTTCGGCGCTCAGTCTTCTTCACAGTCCAACTCTCACGTCCATACATGACCACTGGAAACACCATAGCCTTGACTAGACGGACCTTTGTTGGCAAAGTAATGTCTCTGCTTTTCAATATGCTATCTAGGTTGGTCAAAACTTTCCTTCCAAGGAGTAAGCGTCTTTTAATTTCATGGCTGCAGTCACCATCTATAGTGATTTTGGAGCCCAAAAAAATAAAGTCTGACACTGTTTCCACTGTTTCCCCATCTATTTCCCATGAAGTGATGGGATCAGATGCCATGATCTTCGTTTTCTGAATGTTGAGCTTTAAGCCAACTTTTTCACTCTCCACTTTCACTTACATCAAGAGGATTTTTAGTTCCTCTTCACATTCTGCCATAAGGGTGGTGTCATCTGCATAGCTGAGGTTATTGATATTTCTCCCAGCAATCTTGATTCCAGCTTGTGCTTCTTCCAGCCCAAGGTTTCTCATGATGTACTCTGCATAGAAGTTAAATAAGCTGGGTTACAATATGCAGCCTTGAAGTACTCCTTTTCCTATTTGGAACCAGTCTGTTGTTCCATGTGCAGTTCTAACTGTTGCTTCCTGGCCTGCACACAGGTTTCTCAAGAGGCAGGTCAGGTGGTCTGGTATTCCCATCTCTTTCAGAATTTTCCACAGTTTATTGTTATCCACACAGTCAAAGGCCTGGAATGTTAGGTCCATGAATCAAGGCAAACTGGAAGTGGTCAAATAGGAGATGGCAAGAGTGAATGTCGACATTCTAGGAATCTGTGAACTAAAATGGACTGGAATGGGTGAATTTAACTCCGATGACCATTATATCTACTACTGTGGGCAAGAATCCCTTAGAAGAAATAGTGTAGCCATCCTAGTCAAAAAAAGAGTCTGAAATGCAGTATTGGATGCAATCTCAAAAACGACAGAATGATCTCTGTTCATTTCCAAGGCAAACCCTCAATACCACAGTAGTCCAAGTCTATGCCCCAACCAGTAATGCTGAAGAAGCTCAAGTTGAACGGTTCTATGATGACCTACAAGACCTTTTAGAACTAACACCCCAAAACGATGTCCTTTTCATTATAGGGGACTGGAATGCAAAAGTAGGAAGTCAACAAACACCTGGAGTAACAGACAAATTTGGCGTTGGAATACAGAATGATTGCACTGATCATAGCAAACACCCCCTTCCAACAACACAAGTGAAGACTCTACACATGGACATCACCAGATAGTCAACATCGAAATCATATTGATTATATTCTTTGCAGCCAAAGACAGATAAGCTCTATACAGTCAGCAAAAACAAGACCGGGAGCTGACTGTGGCTCACATCATGAGCTCCTTATTGCCAAAATCAGACTTAAATTGAAAAATATAGGGAAAACCACTAGACCATACATGTATGACCTAAATCAAATCCTTTATGATTATAGAGTGGAAGTGAGAAATAGATTTAAGGGACTAGATCTGATATATAGAGTGCCTGATGAAATATGGACTGAGGTTCATGACATTGTACAGGAGACAGGGATCAAGACCATCCCCATGGAAAAGAAATACACAGAAGCAAAATGGCTGTCTGAGGAGGCCTTACAAATAGCTGTGAAAAGAAGAGAAGCAAAAAGCAAAGGAGAAAAGGAAAGATATAAGCATGTGAATGCAGCGTTCCAAAGACTAGCAAGAAGAGATAAGAAAGCCTTCCTCAGCGATCAATGCAAAGAAATAGAGGAAGAAAACAGAATGGGAAAGACTAGAGATCTCTTCAAGAAAATTAGAGATACCAAGGGAACATTTCATGCAAAGATGGGCTCGATAAAGGACAGAAATGGTATGGACCTAACAGAAGCAGAAGATATTAAGAAGAGGTGGCAGGAATACACAGAACTGTACAAAAAATCTTCATGACCAAGATAATCACGATGGTGTGATCACTGTCCTAGAGCCAGACATCCTGGAATGTGAAGTCAAGTGGGCCTTAGAAAGCATCACTACAAACAAAGCCAGTGGAGGTGATGGGATTCCAGTTGAGCTATTTCAAATCTTGAAAGATGACGCTGTGAAAATGCTGCACTCAATATGCCAGCAATTTGGAAAACTCAGCAGTGGCCACAGGACTGGAAAAGGTCAGTTTTCATTCCAATCCCAAAGAAGAGTAATGCCAAAGAATGCTCAAACTACCACACAATTGCACTCTTCTCATGCTAGTAAAGTAATGTTCAAAATTTTCTAATCCAGGCTTCAGCAATACATGAACTGTGAACTTCCCCATGTTCAAGCTGGTTTTAGAAAAGGCAGAGGAACCAGAGATCAAATTGCCAACATCCACTGGATCATCGAACAAGCAAGAGAGTTCCAGAAAAACATCAATTTCTGCTTTACTGACTTTGCCAAAGCTTTTGATTCTGTGGATCACAACGAACTGTGGAAAATTCTGAAAGAGATGGGAATACCAGACCACCTGACTTGTCTCTTGAGAAATCTGTATGCAGGTCAGGAAGCAACAGTTAGAACTGGACATGGAACAACAGACTGGTTCCAAATAGGAAAAGGAGTACGTCAAGGCTGTATATTGTCACCCTGCTTATTTAACTTCTAAGCAGAGTACATCATGAGAAACACTAGACTGAAGAAGCACAAGCTGGAATCAAGATTGCCAGGAGAAATATCAATAACCTCAGATATGCAGATGACACCACCATTAATGGCAGAAAGTGAAAAAGAACTAAAAGCCTCTTGATGAAAGTGAAAGAGGAGAGTGAACAAGTTGGCTTAAAGCTCAACATTCCAAAAACAAAGATCATGGCATCTGGTCCCATCACTTCATGGCAAAGAGATGGGGAAACAGTGGAAACAGTGTCAGACTTTTTACTTTGGGGGGCTCCAAAATCACTGCAGATGGTGACTGCAGCCATGAAATTAAAAGACGATTACTCCTTGGAAGGAAAGTTATGACCAACCTAGATAGCATATTGAAAAGCAGAGACAATACTTTGCCAACAAAGGTCCGTCTAGTCAAAGCTATGGTGTTTCCAGTGGTCATGTATGGACGTGAGAGTTGGACTGTGAAGAAAGCTGAGCACTGAAGAATTGATGCTTTTGAACTGTGGTGTTGGAGAAGGCTCTTGAGAGTCCCTTGGACTGCAAGGAGATCCAACCAGTCCATCCTAAAGGAGATCAGCCCTGGGTGTTCTTTGGAAAGAATGATGCTAAAGCTGAAACTCCAGTACTTTGGCTACCTCCTGTTAAGAGTTGACTCATTGGAAAAGACCCTGATGCTGGGAGGGATTGAGGGCAGGAGGAAAAGGGGACGACAGAGGATGAGATGGCTGGTACCATCACTGACTCCATGGACATGAGTTTGAGTGAATTCCCGGAGTTGGTGATGGACAGGGAGGCCTGGCATGCTGCAATTCATGGGGTTGCAAACAGTTGGACACGACTGAGCAACTGAACTAACTGACTAACATTGAATAATATAAATAAATTAGTCTTGTTAGTCACTCAAGCAGAAGTTATAGAGAGCCTGTCTCTGGTGTGAAATAAAACAAACATTCATGCCGTTGATTGAGTATGATAACATCAAGGAAAATCTGAGTATTTTTTAATATTGAGAAATATCCTTGGCTGAGAGGTAGAATGCAGAGTTTGTAATATAAACACAAATAAAACCACTGAGCTTAAAAAGACCCTGATAAAAAAAAGAAGCCATGTCTTTCACTTTGACTTCAGTCTTGTCTGACACTCAAAGGGTAATTCAGTCTTGTCAGCCTTAGATATCTGATTTATAGAAATTGTGAGATTATAAAAGATTTTTCCTTAGTGTATAGTAAATTATTTTGCAGTAATGATAATGTAAGATACTCCAGTAGTTCTGTTTTGTTGTTGTTTTTTGCCTGCTCTTGGTCAGTGTCACTGAGCCTTTCAACCAAAGATTCAATAGACCTCAAAGAATTAGTTTTGTTCTGTATCTGTCTAGATGCCTCCTTTCAGGTAGTATCCTCTGTTACATTCCATCTCTTTTAGGCCCCACAAACTGTGATGTCTGACTTTTCAGCTCAGCAGCAAGGTTGTTCCTAGTTACATTATTCCTCCCTATTTTGGAGTTAGATAAATGCTTCAAAGGAAAAACATTACAATTTTTTACCACCTAAGCTACAAAGGAAGCCCAAGAATGCTGGAGTGGGTAGTCTATCCCTTCTCCAGCAGATCTTCCTGACCCAGGGATCAAACCATGGTCTCCTGATTTGCAGGTGGATTCTTTACCAACTGAGCTATCAGGGAAGCATATATATATATATTTTTTTCTTTCAAAAAATTTGCCCTTTGTTTAGTATTTGAAACATGCTGTTTCAAATATATTGTAAGTTTTTTAGTTGTTTATAGAGGAAGGACAAAATCAATATCATATATAATATGTTCCCCCCAAATGCTAGAAGGTTCTTATGATTTCATTGTGTTTTCTTCACAATACATCCCCACAAATGTAGTACTGACATATTTTTTTGAGTATTCCTTTTTGGTTGTTTGCTCTATGCTGGTTTGGAAACTTCAAGGTATACTGTTTTATACTTAAGATATAAAATTTTTCTAAGAAAATCCATTCATTGAATCCTTTTATCCTCCCTTCTTTTAGTAATCTTAAGACAAACCAATCCTCATATGAAGAAACTTCTCCCTTCTTGTTAGTATTTAATTATTCAATAATTTTAAATAAAAATTTTAAAATAGCTAATTATATTTATTGCTACATTATATCAGTTATGTACTTATTATTTTCTTAAATCTTATTCTTTCTGTTAGTATTTTATTTTTCTTTAATAATATTTTAGTTAGATTCTGTGGGTGATCAAATTTCTTGTTATTCTGTGTGTCTATTGCTGAAATATATTTTTATTGTACTCACTCTTAAAAAATATTATGCTTGGGTATAAAATTATATGTTAGAGTTATTTTCTTTCAGTAGGGTGAAGATATAATACCACTTTCCCTGTCATCCATTGTTGTAAATGAAATATCCATTGTCGGTCACTCTTTTATTGTTAAAATGCCTTTTTGCTAGGCATTTTTATGAATTATTTATTCTTAATGTACAGCATTTTTCAGTATAATATATTCAGGGTATGACATTTATTTTTCTCTTTATTATTAAAAATACACATTTTATTAAGAGTCACATATTGTCTTCTCTCAATTTTGAAAACACTGAAATAGTTTATTCAAATGCAGTTTCTCCACTATTTTCCTATACTCTCCACTTTAAAAAAAAAAACAAAACACTTTTTATATGAATGTTTGGAGTTTTTATTATATCCTCCATTGTATGCCTGAATTTTTCTGCACATGTACTGGCCGAATTTTTTATCTTCAGTTTACCATTTTTCTCTTTTACTTCATTCAGTCAAGAGACGTGCAAAACATTTTTCTGAAAAATATTTTGTTATCAGTGAAATATATTTCATGATTTCATGTTGTGATTTCCAAGTCCTTTTCATAGTAATGATTATTTCAATTCATAAATTCATGCTACCTTTAAATGTTAATTGATAAATCATTTGAAATTTTTAAATAATTTTTACAATATTTGTAGGAATGTTTCATGAAATTAATTGATGTACATTGGTTTTTGATAGTTATTTTTTCCTTCTTCAATAAAAAAATTAATGTTCTATTTTTTGGAGTTACTGTGTTGTGGTAATCTGGATAATGTAGCATATCTAGTCACTTAGCCAGCAAGAAATGTTTCTTTCTACCATTCTTCCACTTAGCACTTGCAATTGCTGCATGTAGCATTTGGCAGTTTTTTCAATTTCCATTCTTTAGCATAGGGTGCCTAAATCTAGTCACCAGTTGTAATCTGTGATTCTGATCCAAGTACTTCATCTTGACTGGAGGACATTCCAATGCTTTTTTTCTACAAAAGCAAAATTCCTGACTTATTCCACCCACTTTTGTGTCTATCAGACCTCAGTGAGCTAACCCATGGGACAAACACATTTGCCATCTTATATTTCTGATCTGTCTCTTCTTCTAAAGATATTTGTCTTATATTTGAATCTTTGAGTTATATATTTTCATATTGTATATATTATAATGATTTTGCCTTGCAAATGGTAATTGAAACATGAACTTAATTTGCCATCACAAATTTTAACTTTGAAAGTAAAAATAGTACTCATATGTGGGATGAATCAACATCTTGTGCTTCTGCTCAGAATTTTAAAGCTATTTAAGAGTGATTCTTCTAAGAGCAGGTTTTTCTATAGTGTTTTAGAAAGAAATATGTCTCCATTTTGCATATATTTAAAAAGAAGTTAATTTTCCAAGAAAACGTAGCTGCTTAATGTGTATACGTTTCAACCAATTAGACTCAATTAGTTCTCAATCACTGAGGACATTATATAAATTAAATCTGAATTTGAGTCACATGAAATAAATTATAGTGTAGTCATTTGAGTTAGATGTCTATAGACCAACAGTTTGGGTCTGTATCCTAGTTGTGCCATCCTCAAGCTATGTGATATTAATCAAAATTTCTAAATTTTTTAACTTATTGATATATAAAATATATATATATATATGTATATATATAGAGAACATGTGTGTAATAGTATCTAAATTTTCATAAATATTCTAAAATTAAATAAGTTACATGAAAAAAATACTTAGAACAAAGCTTCATAAAATCCTTTTGGTTATAAAATAATAAGAAAATGGATATCATAAACCCTGGAAACTAGTGTTAAAAATTAGTTTACCTGAATCTAATGTTTCCTGCTATTAACTATATTGGCAATAAATGCAAAAAATAAAAATTACTGGAAGAACAGAAAGTCTAAATGTATTTAATGATTTCTAAAGTATAATGTAAGTCTTCCAAAAATAATCTGGACTATAATGATCTAAATAGCTTTCTTAAAAAAAAAAAAAAGCAATTGTTTATACTACAAAATTAAATGAGGCAAAGCAGTTATTCAAAGTTGTATACTTAAAAATGATTTTCAATTTCTCTGCTGTTCATTTAAAATGAGATAATAGATCCTAAGTATGTAAAGTGATTGGAGGAACTTAGCAGTTGAGTATCTACAGATGAATTAGGTGACCAGAAAACAGCAGAGTATAGAGTATATTTTCTAAGATGTCATATTGCTGGTTAATTCTCTTCTGGAAGGGGTGAACAGGTAACACAAATAACAACTACAACAACAATAAAAAACAAACAAATGAACAAGTAGGCCAAACAACACTGCAGCCAAGATTCATGAGTTTATTCTCTGATTCTGATCTTTTTCTGACTGTGTGATCTAACTGGTTGAAACATATACATTTAAAAAAATGTTTCTTGGAAAATTAGAAGAGCAGGCTCATTGGGAAAGACCCAGATGCTGGGGAAGATGGAGGGCAGGAGGAGAAGGGAGCAACAGAGAATGACATAGTCGGATGGCAACATTGACTCAATGGAAATGAGTTTGAGCTAACTATGGGAGATGGTGAAGGACAAGGAAGCCTGGGAGTGCGGCAGCCATGGGGTTATAAAGAGTCAGACATGACAGCCATGGGGTTATAAAGAGTCAGACATGACTGAGTGACTGAACAACAACAAATGCACATGCACAATATAGATATATTCTTCCAAAACACTATGATATTTCTCACAAATGGTAATGAATATCTCCACGTAAAGAATAAAGCTGTACCTTTTCTTTACAGCATATGTCAAAATTAATCAAAATGCATCAAAAACTTAAATGTAGGATCTAAAACTATATAACTCTGAAACGAAAAAGAAGGTAGAAAAGTTTTATGGCATTATTTGGCAATGATTTTGATACAATATCAAAAGTATAGACAAAGTAAAAGTAATTGTACTACATCAAAATTAAAACATCTGTACATCAAAGGACACTATCAGTAGTATTGAAAGGCAACTCGTGGAATAGGAAAAAAACTCTATTTGCAAATCATATATCTAATAAGGGGTTAGTATCCAGAATATATATATATAACTCCTACAATTCAACAATAACAAAATAAATAACACAAAAAGTTCAATTACAAAAAAGGAGCAAGAGATTAAATAGACATTTCTCCAAAGAAAATATATAAATGACCAACATACATATGAAAAGGTGCTCAACAACGCTAATTATTAGGGAAATACAAATAAAAATCACAATAAATGTCATTCCATACCATTAGAATGTCTAATACTGTAAAAAAGAATAATAACACATGTTTGCAACAATGTGGAAAAATTGTAACCCTTGTATACTCTTGCTGGGAATATATAATGATACAATTGCTATGAAAACAATATAGAAGTTTCTAAAATATTTTAAAACAATTTTTGTTCCCTATGATCCAGCAATTCTACATCTGATATTCATACAGAAGAACTCAAATTAGAATCACAAAGAAATATTTACATACCCATAGTAACATTATTATAGACAAAATTTGGAAGCAACTCAAGTGTCCATGCATATATGAATGGGTAAATAAAATATGGTATATTCATGCAACAGAATATTATTCAGACTTAAAATGAAAGAAATTTAGACTAATGCTACACCATGGATGGAGCTTGAGGACACTGAAAAGTGAAATAAGCCAGTCATAAAAAGAAATATTGAGTGATTTTACTTCTTTGATGTACCTAAATTAGTCAGGTTCAGATAAACAGAAAGTAGAATGGTGATTGACAGGGACTTTGGGGAGAGGAAATTCAGAGCTGTTGTTTAATAGTATGAAATTGTAATTTTTAATAATATACATTTGGTGTTTGTCCCATTTCTAGCACACAGTTCCTAAAATTGTCATCATTTCCTAAATGATAAGACCAATGGAGCATCTTTTTATTTTTTGTCTTCCATTCCTAAATGGTTGCATCACTTAGGAAAGATAAAAGGAACATCTTTTGTTAGTCATAGCAAGCCCCTTTCAATCACATCTGAGTTTATGTTAATGACATGACTATTGGAAAGCCCCTCAGAATGAGTGGATGATTGCCAGGGGAACTAACCAGTGATTAAAGGATTGGAACATTCAGCCTCACCCCCTGATCTTCAGAAAAAAGTGAGGGCCTGGAGATTGGGTTCAATCACCAACAGCCAACAACTTAATCATGCCCCGCTAAGGAAGGATTCAAAAGAAAAATACCTAAAGTAAGGTGTTCTGAGCTTCAGAGAGCTTCAGTATTGGTGAACACGTGGAGGTGCCGGGAAAGTAGCATTCCAGCAGGGTGTGGACATAGTGCGCCCCTTCATCCACACCTTTCCCTATGCATGTCTTTCATCTGGTTTTTCTAAACCGTATCCATCTATAATAAACTGGTAATCTAGTAGGAAAAAGTCCTGAGTTTCGTGAACTGCTTTAGTGCATTAGGAGAAGGTTGTGAGAACCTCTCATTTACACTCTCATTTACAGTTCATCATAAATGAAGGTAGTAGGGAAAGGAGAATTGGTCTGCTGAGACAGGCCTTAACCTGTGAGATCTGATACTAACTCCAGGTAGTGCCAGAACTGAACTGAATTGAATTGTAGAATGCTCATTTGGTGTCTGCTAAGAATGGGAGATTAGCTAATCATGAAAAAAATGTACTTATCTGGTATCAGAAGTAGTGTATAAAGTGTTGAGAAGAGAAGCAGAGGTTTTGTTTTGTTTTTGTTTCCCTTTGCAAATACATATAGTTTCAATTTTGCATTGAAACTATAAAAAAAACTTCTGGAGACTGGTTGCATAGCATTGTGGATGTACTTAACACTGTAGAACTGTACACTTAAAAAGCCTAACATGGCAAATTTTATGTTATATGTATTTTCCCACAATTGAAAAAAAAAAAATCTATGGTACTGACTAAAATGATAAAACAGTATCAACGTAAATAATGACAAATCTTTGAAAGCTTGAAATCAAAAAGTTTAAAACTGATATGTTACAAAGTGTCACACTGATAGCTGCACTATCAAAGTGGTTCTTTTTGTTAGTCTTTAAGAGATATAAAATTTTGGATTAAATATCCAATTTAAAACACTCAACAAGTAGGAGATAATTCATTATATGCTATTTTATTCTAAGTGATATTAGTTTCTTGTTTAGACAAGATAATTAGAAATTAGTTATAACATAGAATTATATACAGTGAATTATATATAATATAGAATTTTCTATATAATTAGAAAATTAGTTTTCTTGTCTATCTTCTATAATACAATTTACTGGATTGACAGTCCTCCTGTATGAAAGGAAACATGATTTATTGAAATTATATTTTTCAATTTTTAAGTGAAACAAGTATTTTAGTCATGTTATTTAAATTACTGGCTCTATTGCTTTTAATATTAACATTATTAAGTTCACTGTTTTACCTGAAACAACAGAAGTAGTAATCCATTCATATTCCCAATATATTTAGCATAGCATATTCCCATAAAAGGGCTTCCCTGGTGGCTCAGATGGTAAAGAATCTATCTACCTGCAATGCAGGAGACCGGGTTCAATCCCTGGGTTGAGAAGATCCCCTGGAGGAGGGCATGGCAACCCACTTCAGTATTCTTGTCTGGAGAATTCCCATGGACAGAGGGGTCTGGCGGCCTATAGTCCAGTAGGTCGCAAAGAGTTGAACGTGACTGAGCAAATAAGTACAGCACAGAAAATTCCCATAAAAAGAGCTGAAATTTGAAGCTGAAATGATTCAAAAAAAGTTTCAGGGGATTATTAGTCATTCTGATTTCCATGTTTGGATATTTTTGCATTTTGGAAATTGTGATTGCATTGTGATCATAAAAAACCTATTTTCACAAAATGGATACTTATATTTTATGTACATAGTAAATGCAGTAAAAATCATAAACCCCCACAAATTTTCTCAATAAAAAAATAAAAAGTTTTATTTTTCCCTTGTTGAACTGTATTGGAGAAGGAAATGGCAACCCACTCCAGTGTTCTTGCCTGGAGAATCCCATGGACAGAGAAGCCTGGTAGGCTGCCGTCCATGGGGTCGCACAGAGTCGGACACGACTGAAGCGACTTGGCTGTGGCGGTGGCGGCGGAACTGTATATAAACTGTATCATAAAAGAAAGAAAAATGAATTGTTAAATCTTTCTACTCTGCTTTAGTTCATTAAATTTGGTCTATGATTTGTTTCAAACTCATTTCATAATATATCCTGAGATTTGTTTTCAAAATTCCTTCCATTTATAGAGAAAGCAGATCAAACTACCTCAAAATGCAATAAAACCTACATCTTATTTATTGTTCATTTTTCAACTATTAAAATAAAATGAATTTTTTTTCTATTCTAACTTACTCAGATACTGTCTTAATATCTAAGATGTAATTATACAAGAAATATTATTACATGAAGTATTAGAAAAAAGCTTTCCTTTTTAACCTTTTAGTCATAGTTATATCGTATTTTAGGGCTTCCCAGATGGTGCTAGTATTAGAATCTGCCTGCCAATGCAAGAGATGAAAGATGCATGTTTACGCTCCCTGGGTCAGGAAGGTCCCATGGAGAAGGAAATGACAACCCATTCCAGTGTTCTTGCCTGGAGAGTTCCATGGACAGAGGAGCCTGGTGGATCACAGTCTATTGGGTTGCAAACAGTTGGACCTGACTGAGTGATGAAGCACATACCCATATAATGTTTTAAAATTGTAATAATATAACATACACATTTAATAATTTCCCTTGGTAGATTATTATTTCATGTTACAACAAAGTTTTCTACATCATTGGAAATACTAGGTTGGATAAAGCACAAGCTGGAATCAAGATTGCTGGGAGAAATATCAATAACCTCAGATATGCAGGTGACACCACCCTTATGGAAGAAACTGAAGAGGATTGAAGAGCCTCTTGATGAAGGTGAAAGAGGAGAGTGAAAAAGTTGGCTTAAAACTCAACATTCACAAGACTAAGATCGTGATATCTGGTCCCATCTCTTCATGACAAATAGATGGGGAAAAAATTGAAACAGTGAGAGACTTTATTTGGGGGGGGCTCCAAAAATCACTGCAGATGGTGACTGTAGCCATGAAATCAAAAGACACTTTCTCCTTGGAAAAGCTATGACAAGCCTGCTAAGTCACTTCAGTCATGTCCAACTCTGTGCAACCCCATAGACAGCAGCCCACCAGGCTTCGCTGTCCCTGGTATTCTCCAGGCAAGAACACTGGAGTGGGTTGCCATTTCCTTCTCCAACGCATGAAAATGAAAAATGAAAGTGAAGACGCTCAGTCGTGTCCGACTCCTAGTGACCCCATGGACTGCAGCCTACCAGGCTCCTCTGTCCATGGGATTTTCCAGGCAAGAGTGGTGGTGTGGCCTGCCATTGCCTTCCCTGATGACAAGCCTAGACAGCATATTAAAAAGCAGAGACATTACTTTGACAACAAAAGTTCATCTAGTCAAAGCTATGGTTTTTCCAGTAGTCATGTATGGATGTGAGAATTGGACCATAAGGAAGACTGAGCACTGAAGAATTGATGCTTTGAATGTGCTATTGCAAAAGGCTATTGAGAGTCCCTTGGACTGCAAGCAGATGAAATCAGTCAATCCTAAAGGAAATAAACCCTGAATATTCATTTGAGGGACTGATGCTAAAGATGATGCTCCAATACTTGGGCCACCCGATGTGAAGAGCCAGCTCATTAGAAAAGACCCTGATGCTGGGAAAGATTGAAGGCAAGAGGAGAAGGGAATGACAGGATTAGATGGTTGGATGGCATCACTGAGTCGATGGACATGAATCTGAGCAAGCTCCTGGAGATGGTGGACAGAGAAGCGTGGTGTGCTGTAGTCCATGGTGTCGCAAAGAGGTGGACATGACTGAGCAACCGAACAACAAATTTTCAGGGACTTCCCTGGTGGTCCGATGGTTAAGACTCTGTGCTCCAACGCGGGAGACCTGGATTTGATCTCTGGTTAGGGACTATATCCCATGTGCTATAATAAAGACCTGGTGCAGCCAGATAAAAAAAAAAAAAAAGTTTTTTTTCATAACTGTGGTTTGTAATAACAGTAAAATATTTAATAATGTAATTACTGTACAAATATTTGAGCAGAAGTGAATTATTTAATCACAGTACTTTAATGATAATAGTTACATCTTCTGATTGTAAATAATAGTGTGTATTTAAGTAAGCATATTCTTTTGCATTTTATTTGGCCTTGGTGTAAAGTCAACGCAGTCACTACATGAAGGGTTTCCTAACAGACCAGGATGTATCTCATTTTTGCAATCTTTGTTGAAAATGGGGCTTCTTTCCTCCTAATTTTCTTCATAATTTTCTGTAACTTTAATCATTTTAAGCTATCCTCTTTCCCTTTTCCTAGGTTAAACATCTTACACATGTCCTCTCTCTCACAGAGGTGGTTTTCCTGAAGTTTCTGTTCTGTCTTTTACTGATTCAAATTAACATAAATTTTATTATTGCATGAAAGGTTTCATTATAGTGTTATTTCATTACTCTGATATTTATTTCCTGTCTATTGTATAGCATTGTTTCACAGGCATGTATCTTCAATGAATCTTTATTTTATTATGGCTTTAGATTACAGAAAGTTGTGAAGATAGTACCTAGGGTTCCCATGTACAAGCATTCAGTTTCCCCTATTTTCAATATCTTACATTAATATGATTCATTGCTGCAATTACTGAAGAAATATTAAAACATTATTATTAACTGAACTCATTCTTTATTCAAATTTTCTCATTTTTACCTCTTGTCTTTTTGTGTGTGTGTTCTAGGAGTCTATCCAGAATGACATGTTATATTTAGTCATACTGTCTCCTTAGGCTTTTGCCAGTGACAATTTGTCAAGGTATGTTTTGAATTACCTTGACAATTTTGAGGAGTACCAACCAGATATTTTACAGAATGTCTCTCAAAAAGTTTGTATGATGTTTTCCTAATGATTAGACTTGGGTTATGTGTTTTTGGAAGAAGCCCACAGATAATTAGTGTAATTTTCATCACATTATATGTATGGTACATGCTCTTATTATGGGTTATTATCATTGATATTTACCTTGATCATATGATTTATGTAGTGTTTTTCAGTTTTCTTCACCATAAATTTGCCCCACTCACTCCTTTTCATGCTGTACTTTTCAGGAAAAATGGTATGCACAGCCCACATTTAAGGAAAGGGGAAGTTGTGTTCTACCTTCTTGAAGGTGGAGTATCTAAATTTATTACATGGAATTACTCAGCACTGAGCAGCTCTCTCTTCTCCCTCACATATTTTTCAATAATTTATTTATAAATGTGTGAATACTTATTTTATACCTTGAGTGTGTATGTTTGATATGAATGAAACTATATTTTGTTGTAAATTCATTTTCACTAGTAATATATGACATGTTTCCATGTCAGTTATCTAGATTTCCCTTTTATTTTATTTGCTGAATTTAACACTAGATTTTACTGGCTGTAAGATACATTTTTCATTTTTTATAGAATTTCTGAAGTAGAGATGTTTTAAGATTGATAGTATCTTATATTCATTATATGCCTGCAGAATTTGTATATTTGTCATTGCCCATAACCATAAATGGGTTTCCCTGGTGATTCAGAGGTAAAGAATTCACCTACCAATGTCAGAGAGGCAGGTTTGATCCCTGGGTGGGGAAGATCCCCAGGAGAAGGAAATGGCAACCCACTCCAGTATTCTTGCCTGGGAAATCCCATGGACAGAGGGGTTGCAAAGGGTCAGGAATGACTTAGTGACTGTGCACACATATACAACCATAAATACTTGTGAAAGATGTTCATATTTTTATTACTTCAGTCGAACTCTGTCATTATTTGTAAAACCTGTGCTGAGTTTAATTGATATTGCACAGATTTCAAAAAGCTTATACTCTGATTTGGCATTAAATTAAATGTTATTTTCTATGTAGAAATTCATGGACACAGAGAGCAACACATGAATTTAAAATAAAGTTACTGGGCTTCCCTTGTGGTTCATCTTAAAGAATCCACCTGCAATGCAGGAGACCTGAGTTCGATCCCTGTGTTGGGAAGATCCCCTGGAGAAGGGAAAGGCTACCCACTCCAGTATTCTGGCCTGGAAAATTCAATGGACTGACTGTATAGTAATGGAGTTGCAAAGAGTCAGACATGACTGAGCGACTTTCAATTTCAACTGTTCATCATTGTAAACAATATTTCATGTTCTTTTTAAAATATGCAACAAAATTATCTTTGCTGCTGCTGCCAAATCACTTCAGTCATGTCCGACTCTGTGCGACCCCAGAGACAGCAGTCAACCAGGCTCCCCCGTCCCTGGGATTCTCTAGGCAAGAACACTGGAATGGGTTGCCATTGCCTTCTCCAATGCATGAAAGTGAAAAGTTCAAGTGAAGTCAGCGACCCCAAGGACTGCAGCCTTCCAGGGTCCTCCATCCATGGGATTCTCCAGGCAAGAGTACTGGAGTGGGGTGCCATCTTTAGGACCTAAGAAAAGATGACACCAACAGTAGAAATATCAAGTGTATTAATAAGAAATGCATACAAGTTTGACTATCACATTTCACATATTGCAAATATATATACACAAATAGATGATAGAAAATCCCTTACAATTGTTGAAATAAATTTCAAAGTAAAAATAATGTAACTGATATGACATATTCAAGGATTATAAAAAACTGTTTAAAGGCATTTTTCACATTTTAATTGAATATTTTTAATTAAAAATAATTTTAATTCATTTTAATGTTTTGATTCATTTTAATGTTTTGATTACACATTAATAATGATTCATATTACTGTTTGTTTTTCTTGAGATTCAATGTAATGAGGAAACATGAATTTTCCATAATGCTGTTAAACATTTGTGTCCTTTAAATTTGGTTATTCGATTATTACAACTCATTCTTCAATGAACACCTTCCCACATGATTCCTTGTTCATTTGTTCATGTATTTTTCCCAGGTAGTTATCAAGGGATAGAACTGATAACAATAGGATACATACACTTAAAAACTAGTGCTGTTATATTTTTCTTCAAAGTGTTCATAAAAATATTTTAGTTTTATCAGAAGTGTATGAATCTATAATTTCTCTTATTTCTCTATTCCTTTTTATATTATAAAATGCCTAAACTTTCCAATTTTAAACACAGTAAGTGGTATGTTAGCATGGTTCTAACTTGCAATTACTTTGCATTTTCATTTACTATTCTTTTACTGTTTGCATTAAAGGTTTTTACCTTCAAAACCATGAAGATGGGAAAGAAAGAAAGTGGACAGGGTTTAGGCACCATTTGATGAGCACTGGGTTTCATTTCTCTTGGTTTTCAGAGTTCTGCTATAAGAAATAGAGCACATGCCTTACACTCTGGGCTTTCGTGCTGGACTAGCACCATTCCCAAGTGACCAAGGCATTTGAGTTATCGGGAAACAAGAGAGCAGGTAATCTTGGAAATGTAAATCAGTACTAAACTGTGAAGTACACTTTCAATTCTACCAAGAAAATTGGGTTTTGTTTTTTAAGGGGCGAAAGACTTTAAAAATAAAAGATAACACTGGACACACTATGGACAAAGATGATAATAAATAAAACTTAGGGATATATAAGTAGTCACATAGGAATGTATTTATGAAGAAATTATAGTTATGGTGAGATTTTTGTAGGTTTACAAATTGAAGGTTACTGCCAAAATAAATGTGTGAAGAGAAAAAAGAAAGAACAGAGTCAGATATGACTAAAAATGTCCTTACACAGACCACTAACAGATAAGTTTATTTTATTAAAAATCAAATGTTAAAGACATACATAGGACACAGCATTACAGAAATCATATAAAGAGTGACTGACTGATAGCCAATACTAGTTTTAATTTACCTATTTGAATGGACCAAGAGAGTATTCTCCATTTAACCTCTTTTAAGGACCAGATTAGATTATACAGTCACAATTAAAGAATGGGTTCATCTTGTACAACTCATAAGAGCTTTCTGGAGTACAGATAGTAGTACCTTATCTCAGTGGAATCAATTGTAGACAGAGACAATCTCCAAGTTAGAAATGAATTAATGTAGTAGATGTGACAGTCATAATATAAAGACATTCTATTGGACTTGTCTAGTGGGGGCATGCTCATTCTTCAATCATAATCAGGTTTAGCAGGGTTCCTCCTAGGTCCCTGAAAAGCTAAGTCTATAACTCCCAGTCTCCTAACCATTTGCAAGTAGGCTATTATCTCTAACTTTGCCATGAATTGCATTTGCTTTACCAACTGGCCCTTGTCTATCTTCGGAATCCCTAAACATACTGCTCCCTATGCGTCCCTCCCAGTGGTTGAAGAAACTGTGTTAGGAGCTTTCTAATCATGCTGCCCTTAAAGCTACACTTGGTAACTTTTAAGAGGCCATCCCAGAGATTCTGCCTTGTTCCAGACTAAGAATTCTGCAGTAAAGGAAAGAGTAATCCTGTCCTTTTATTAAAAATCATCCCTCTGAGTTGGATCAGGCTAGCAACTTTATTCTCCCCAACTTTCCCTCTCTCCCAACATCCAACTTCTGCCCTCCTTCTCTAAAAGAGGACTGGCTATAGAACAAAGAGTGGAAAAAAAAAAAAAAACTCAATAATACCAACTTATTAATTCATAATGAGAAATACAACTGTCAAGTGAACCAAAATGCTTGATGTGGAAGAACTGCTGGATGAAAAGTTAATTATAATGTGATGGCCAGCTTATTATTTTACTCTAGGGAAAAAACTTCCAAAGCCAATAGGCACATTATTCAGGCAGCACCTTCTCTCCCTGTGGACATATTATTTGTTAAGCCAAATAATAATCAATTTGTGATGATAATTTCATAAGGAAGCAAGATATATGGTTTGAATTTTAAGTGGCTTCTCCTAAAGGTAAAGTTTATATCACTGCAGACTGCAGCAAGTCTATCTAGGCATTATCCTTGAATCTCAGCACTCATTTCCCTGGGCAGTGCTGGATGGATATAATCACCCTTTGCTTCTTTTGGTTTACCTTGTATTTAATGAAGTAAGATACATGCATAGTCAGCATAGAGTTAGTAGACAAAGAGAAGAATAACATATCTCAGTTATACATTAGTAGTAAATGAAGGGAACATAAGTGTAAAGAATAGAGCACTGAGGTAAGAGTATCATGAACTGAGAGTGAACTATACATTTTAAAGGAGTTCTTAGAGAGTAATGATTGCATATTTATGATTCCAAAGATGATAAAAGGGCTTCCCAGGTGGCACTAGTGGTAAAGAATCTGCTTGCCAATCCAGAAGATGCCAAACATGCAGCTTTGATCCACATGTTAGGAAGATCCCTTGGAGGAAGAAATGGCAACTCACTCCAATATTCTTGTCTGGAAATTTCCATGGACAGAGTAGCCTGCCTGGCAGACTACAGTCCATGGGGTCACAGAGATGGACACAACTGAGCACATGTGCACCACAAAGCAGTTTTAGAAGTTAAAAACTTTAGGCATGGTCATAGTGAAATGAGACAGTGTGGTCAGGGCCTACTGTCCACTACATTCATTTCTCATACCAAAAAGTCCTGCAGAAAATCAACGAGTGGGGATTCAGAAACATTGAATCACTTTGTAGACTCAAGCTAGTTTGAATTTAATCAGATATCACAAGTAGCCTAAATCAATTTTCACACAGTTGGGACTATTAGTCCAAATACCTTGTTATAAGGTCACAGAAAATCAGAGATGACAAACATGCAGTTTCATTAAAAAGGGTAATAGGATAGAGAATTTGGGAAATCGTTGTCTTAAGATTTAGGAAATCATGACTATTATCTTAATTTTCTTATCATGCAAAGATGTATATATTGAGAAGGATACCCAATGGAATACCTTGAAAAAGCATATTGAAAAGAGCTTCTTTCAGAAGGACTTGCTTAAAAAAGTATCTAAACCATCAAAATGAAAAAGACAATGGACCTTCACTTAGTCATTCTATGACTAAAATATCTAAGACTTTTTTGATGCCCTTTGTTATGCCAGTCTTAGTAAGGGATACACAATTAGCAAATGACTCTAAAGTAATTGGTCTAAAATCTTGCCTTTTCTTTGGTTACTTAAAGCTTTTAAGATAATTCATTTAGAAAATAAATTATATTTCCATATTCTCTTCACATACAGAAGAAATCTGAGCTGAAGAATTAGGCAAAATAAAAGTTTTTTACATATTTACTTCTTTAATGTGTGAGATACTTTTTATTAAAGAAAGAGTCTCAGAGATGTTAAAATTACTTGTAATATATTCTGTCACATGCAAAGTGAGTACTTGCTGTAGAAAGTTTGCATTGGATTTTATGTACATTATTGTTGAATCAGTACACTTATAAAAGGGAAGAAACATTTTTTGAGTGCCTGGAAAAGATAGAGAAGTTGTCTCTGGTTTGCTGTGGTTGTCTGGTTACTTTAATCTGATATTTGTATCAGTTATTCATCACATAATTCCTATTGGGATACAAAGGTAGGGATTTGAGGAGCATTTAAGTTTCTATTTTGCAGCTTTGATTTGTCCTGAAGAGAACTCTTAAGCCATGTGGGAGAAAGAAGACCTCACTCCATTCCTCTAGCTGAGTTGGTAATGTACATGAGCTTAATCTTATAATCCATGCCTTAAATTTCACTAAGAGAAAAATACATATCTCTAAGCACACTGGTCCTGCTGATTATTGCTACTTGGAAGGCAGCTACTCAGAATATAGTCCTTTTTTTATGTTTCATAGTAACTGAAATGATTGAAGCCAACAAGGATAATCTGATTTGTAAGAATAATTGAGGTCAATATGTTCAGGCTAGAGAGTGGAAGAGTTACTATTAAATAAAATGAAATCATAATCTTCTCTATCTGAATGATAAGTACAGAGAAAGTCAGGAACAACTCAAGTAAAATTCAGCCTAAATAATTATAAGAATTTAAAGATGAAATGCTTGTGTTATTACGTCTACCTGACATTTCATGGAAGACTGAGCAGATGAAAAACATCATTACAGCATAAAATAAGCTATCATATCTAAATTACTTATCACTGAACATAATTAAAATCTTCTTAGTAATTTAATTGCACACCATAGTACATACAGGAAAAATGAGCACATTCCTTAGCAAAATATCACCTGAATCTCTATAGTGGGTTCACATTCCAGAAAACGCTGGGTTGAAGAAGTTGAAAGCAATAGCAATGCAATTCACCATTAAATATATGTATATCATTATAAAATAATCTCTAATGAAAATCAGTGAAAAATTTTTTTCTGATTATAAGCAAATATAACATCAAATCTATAAGGGCATGAGACTTTACTCATCTATTTTCCATTACACAATCATTTGTAGGACATTTTTAACGTGCTCAGTCAGTAAGGTGCCTGGGACAATGTGAGCTCATAATAATTTTGCTTTGATAAATATGAATAACCATAAAAGATATAATGCTGTTTTGAATTCATGTACTTACAAACTTTTAAAATATTTTTTCTTTTGGATCAGGATCATTTGGATAAGTAAAAAATATATACAATACAAATAAAATTGGTAGATTCCAAGAGTAGAAATGTATTTATTGCTAAATATAACTCCAAAAGGTACTTTAGAAAATTAAAATTCAAACAACAAAATGAAAATAATGTCTCCCACTTATTTTTAAATTTCCCAATTAAGCATGTTCAGATTAAGAGGAGCATTGCTAAATACTGTGTTGACAATAACTGAAGGTATCACAGGCTCATGCGTCGAGATGGCAGTGACATCATGGTTCCCCCTTGCAGGACTTTCCACTTTTCCCTGTGTGCTGCTACTCTTCAAAAGAAAAGGTATGAGCTCCCTTTTGAAGTGAGGTTACAACTGGGAAGTCACAGTCTCAATCAAAGTAATAAAGCAGTTATATCCAACAATGCTTAGCTAAGCATATCCTTTACCTGCAAAAGTTTTCTTGTATACCAACAGCTTCACCATGGTCCATTTTGCCCATCACTAGGATAACTACTGATCTTTTTTTTTTTTTTCCAATTTTTCCATGTAAATTCATATTTATAATTTTATATTCATGTAATCACAAAGAAGTTACTGATTCTTCTCTGATTCCTGCACTCATAATTTTTTTAAGTTAATACTGAGAAATATTTCAATACATGGATATATCACAATTTATACATTTCTGGTGAACATTTGGGTTGTTTCGTTTTGGGATATGACAAAAAATGCTGCTAAAGAAAGCTGTGTACAAGTCTTGCTATCATCACATAGTATAGCCATATTATCCTGTCCAAGTCTATAGTGTCTCCTCTCTCATTCTTGATATTGGAATATTTTTGTCTTCATTGTTTTCTTCTTGATTGATCTGACTAGAAATTTACCATGTTTTCCCTGAAGAACAAGTATTTGAATTCATTGATTTTTCTCCATAATTTTCTTTTTTATTTTTTTCTTATGATTTTTCCCTTCTCCTTTGGGTTTGCTTAGTGATTCTTGTCTAATTTCTTATGAGAAAGATGAAGTCATTAGCAAGAGATCTTTCTTATTTTCTAACATAGGCATTTGGTATCATCAGTTCTGTTCAGTTGCTCGGTAGTGTCGGATTCTTTGCAACCCCATGGACTGCAGCATGCATACATGGACAGGCCTCACTGTCCAATGCCAACTCCTGGAGTTTACTCAAAGTCATGTCCATTGAGTCGGTGATGCCATCAAACCATCCTCCATCGACCCCTTCTGCTACCATCCTCTATCGACCCCTTCTGCTACCACCTTCAATCTTTTCCAGCATCAGGGTATTTTCAAATAAGTCAGTTCTTCACATCAGTTGGCCAAAGTATTGGAGTTTCAGCTTCAGCATCAGTCCTTCCAATGAATATCCAGGACTGATTTCCTTTAGGATAGACTGGTTGGATCTCCTTGCAGTCCAAGGGGCTCTCAAGAGTCTTCTCCAACACCACAGTTCAAAAGCATCAATTCTTCAGTACTCAGCTTTCTTTATAGTTCATCTCTCACATCCATATATGACTACTAGAAAAAACATAGCTTTGACTAGACTGGACTTTGTTGACAAATTAGTGTCTCTGCTTTTTAATAGGCTGTCTAGGTTGGTCATAACTTTTCTTCCAAGGACCAAGCATCTTTTAATTTCATGGCTGCAGTCACCATCTGCACTGATTTTGGAGCCTGGAAAAAAAAAAAAAAGTCTCTCACTGTTTCCATTGTTTCCCCAACTATTTGCCATGAAGTGATGGCACCAGATGCCATGATATTAGTTTTCTGAATGTTGAGTTTTAGGCCAATTTTTTCACTCTCCTCTGGTATTATAAATACCACTTAATACCTTTCAAGGAGAGTTTTATCATTTGTATACATTGTATTTTATTATTTTGTTCAATTCAACATACATATTTGTTTTACTTTTTTGTAGCTTTTCAGTCTATTTGTAATTGAGATCTGTTGCTTAGCTTTTTTTTAAAATTATTTTATTTTTTAACTTTACAATATTGCATTGGTTTTGCCATATATAAGCATGAATCCACCACAGGTATACACGTGTTCCCCATCCTGAACCCTCCTCCCTCCTCCCTCCCCTTACCATCCCTCTGGGTCCTCCCAGTGCACCAGCCCCAAGCATCCAGTATCATGCATCGAACCTGGACTGGCGACTCGTTTCATATATGATATTATACATGTTTCAATGCCATTCTCCCAAATCATCCCATCCTCTCCCTTTCCCACAGAGTCCAAAAGACTGTTGCTTAGCTTTTAAATATTTGACAATTTTGAGAGTTCATTTTCTTTTTGAGTATTAGTCTAATTCATTGTGAACAGAGTAGGATACACTTTGTATGGCTTCTTTTACATTTATTGAAACGTTTTTTATGACCTATCTTGTTAAATGTTTCATGTGCTCTTGAAAAGCCATTCTGTTGGATTTGGGGTGAGAGTCTATAAATGTCAATTAGATAAAATTGAATAATGGCATTTTTATATATCCTTACTGATTTTCTGTCTACTTATCCTCTCAGTTGTTGAGAGTAGTATTGAATTCTTCAACTATAGTTTTGAATTTGTCTAGTTTCCCTTGCAATTCTATCAGTTACTGCTTTGTATGTTTTGAAGCTCTGTTATTAAGAGAATGACATTTAAGAATGCCATATTCACAAGATGCCTTAACCCCTTCAACACTATCAAATGGATTTCTTTATATCTAGCAATATTTTTTGCTTTGAAAACTTTTTTTCCAAAATTAATATAGCCACTAAAACTTTCCTTTCTCCCCTCTACTTTCTTTTTTTGCCTTTATTTCTTTTTTCATAGTTGTCTAAACAAGAGATCTTGGAAGGCTTGGCTAGGTTCTCTGCTTAGGGTCAAAAGGCTGCTATTAAGATTTTGGTTGCATTGGGAAGTCATCAGAAGATTTACCAGAAGAATTATCTTCTAAGCCCACTCAGGTGGCTGGAATAATCTAGTTCCTTGTGATTTTAGGATGAAGTTCCCTGTGTCCTCATTAGTTTTCCACTAAGGATTGTTTTAGTTCCCAGAAACCACTCTCAGGTTCTTGTGCTTTGCCTTCAATAACCAATCCAGTACCAGTACAAGAAAGTCAGCACAGTGAATTTAGTTCTTCTCATTCATTGAATCTCTACAACTTTGTTTTCTGTAACCACACACACACAAATTGTACTTTTAAGGGCTCATGTGCTTAGACCAACTCCAGCCCTAATCTTCATTTGATTAACTTAAAATCAAATAATGGACACTTTAATCAAAACTTTGATGTCATTTTCCATGAAACATAACAGAATTAGGACATAGGAGCCCATCATATTCATACTTCCATGGATAAGGGAAGGAAATTAGGGGTGGAGGGAAAGGCAACTTAGAAGTCTACTACATTCTTCCATATTCAACTAAGTCTTTTTCTCTTGGTAAAGAATCTGCCTGCAATGCAGGAGATATGGGTTCAGTCCCTGGGCTGGGAAGGTCCCCTAGAGAAGGGAATAGCAACCCACTCCAGTATTCTTGCCTGGAGAATCCTATGGACAGAAGAGCCTGGTGGGCTACAGTTCACGGAGTCACAAAAATTATGATCGTACTGAGCAACTCACACACACATCTCCTATAAATGCTGCACTAGTGTTCAAAATAGAGCACATTTCAAAGTTTCCTGGCTCTACTATTATCATCAATTGTCTAAACCATATAAGTTCATTGTTTAGTCATGTTTAACTTTTCCTTTCCTATGAATTTTGCCTAATTAGCCATCAAATTTGATCCACAATGCTTCTGAAATGATGTTCAGTTCAATTCAGTTCAGTCGAGTCCAACTCTTTGCGACCCCATGAACCCCAGCATTCCAGGCCTCCCTATCCATCACCAACTCCCAGAGTCCACCCAAACCCATGTGCATTGAGTCGGCGATGCCATCCAACCATCTCGTCCTCTGTCGTCCTCTTCTCCTCCTGCCCTCAATCTTTCCCAGCATCAGGGTATTTTCAAATGAGTCAGCTCTTCACATCAGCTGGCCAAAGTATTGGAGTTTCAGCTTCAACATCAGTCCTTCCAATGAACACCCAGGACTGATCTTTAGGATGGACTGGTTGGATCTCCTTGCAGTCCAAGGGACTCTCAAGAGTCTTCTCCAACAACACACTTCAAAAGCATCAATTCTTCGGCACTCAGCTTTCTTTATAGTCCAACTCTCACATCCATACATGACCACTGGAAAAACCATAGCCTTGACTAGATGGACCTTTGTTGACAAAGTAATGTCTCTGCTTTTTAATATGCTGTCTAGGTTGGTCATAACTTTCTTTCCAAGGAGTAAGTGTCTTTTAACTTAATGGCTGAAATCACCATCTGCAGTGATTTAGGAGCCCAGAAAAATAAAGTCAGCCACTGTTTCCACTGTTTCCCCATCAATTTGACATGAAGTGATGGGACCAGATGCCATGATCTTCGTTTTCTGAATGTTGAGCTTTAAGCCAACTTTTTCACACTCTTCTTTCAATTTCATCAAGAGGCTCTTTAGTTCTTCTTCACCTGCTGCCATAAGGGTGGTGTCATCTGCATATCTGAGGTTATTGATATTTCTCCTGGCAATCTTGATTCCAGCTTGTGTTTCTTCCAGCCCAGTGTTTCTCATGATGTACTCTGTATAGAAGTTAAATAAGCAGGGTGACAATATACAGCCTTGATGTACTCCTTTTCCTATTTGGAACCAGTCTGTTGTTCCATGTCCAGTTCTAACTGTTGCTTCCGGACCTGCATATAGGTTTCTCAAGAGGCACGTCAGGTGGTCTGGTATTCCCATCTCTTTCAGAATTTTCCACAGTTTATTGTGATCCACACAGCCAAAGGCTTTGGCATAGTCAATAAAGCAGAAATAGATGTTTTTTCTGGAACTCTTTTGCTTTTTTGAAATGATGTTCATATCATCTCTAATGTTATTATCATTAATTATGCTCTTCTTTATTTTTTTACTTGTACTATACAATAGCCTCTAAGCCAGTGGAGAGATACTGCCAGTCTCTCCCAGCTCATATTGCATTTGTATGACATTTTATAACTTTTAAAATGTCTTCATATGTATTATTTAATTCTTGTGGCAATTCTATTCATTCAATGTACAGTTAAGGTCACTGTGCAAAAGTTAAAGTTACTTTCTCACAGCTAGTAACTTATTTGTCATCAAATTGTGCTTTACCCATCTTCTTTTTCAAGAGAACTTTAGCTTTTATCTTTTTAACTGAAATATAATTGATTTACAATGTATTAGTTCAGATATATAACAGTGATTTTATATTTTATAGAATATGCTTCATTTAAAGTTACTACAAAACAATGGCCATATTTCCCAGTGCTGTTTAATATATCCCTGTTGCTTACATATTTTGCACATAAAACTTTGTGTCACCTAATCTCATAACCCTATCTTGACCTCCCTCCTATCCTTTCCCCAATGACAACAACTAGTTTGCTGTTCCTATCTGGGAGTCTGTTAGTGTTATTGACATTTGTTTGTTTTACTTTTTAGAGTTTTCAAATAAATAGTAACAAAAAGTAAGTCTTTCTCTGACTTATTTCACTAAAAAAAAAAAAAAAAACTGCTCTCTATGACCATTCACATGGTTGCAAAAACAACATTTTTTTTTCATTTTTTTAAATGACTGAGTAATATCCCTTTGTACATATATACCAGATCTTTATACTTTCATCTTTTGATAGACACTTAGGTTGCTTACATATCTTAGCTATTTGAAATAATTAGCTATGAACATTGGAAAGCATGTATTTTTTTCAAAATTGTGTTTTTGTTTTTCTTGCATTCATACTCCGAAGTGGAACTGCTGGATCATATGCTAGTTCTATTTGTAATTTTTTGAAGAAGCTCCATGTATTTTCCATAGCAAATGCACCAATTTACATTCTGAACAGCTGTACAAGTGTTCCCTTTGCTCCACCACCTTGCCAAAGTTACTTATTTGTGTTCTTTTTGATGAAAGACATTCTAATAGCTGTTAAGTGGTGTCTAAATGTGTTTTGTTGCTGTTGTTTTAGAAAGATTTAGAGATTGTTTTATTTTCTCAACAGAAAGCAGATGGGGCTCCAACTCAGCACCTTGTGGGTTCCTTGCCTCCCTCTGTGCCCTCAATGAGGTTTTGATTTGCATTTTTTATGATTAGCAATATTTAGCACTTTTTCATGTGCCTGTAAGTCATCTTCATGTCTTCTTTTGGAAAAATGCCTCATGGATCTTCTGTCTATTTTTTAATTTTTTTTTTTTTTTTTAATCAGGTTGCATGAGCTGCTTTTATATTTTGAATATTATTGAATATTTTGGATGGCAATATCATTTGGAAATACTTTTCCCATTCAGTAGGTTGTCTTCTCATTTTTGTGATGGTCTTATTTCTTGTTCAAAAGCTTTTAAGTTCAATTTGTTAAACTAAACTCCAATTTGTTTAATTTATTTCTTTTGCCTTAGGAGACAGATCTACAGAATCAGTGCAATGATTTATGTCAAAGAGTGTTCTGCTTATGATATCTTCCACGAATTTTATGGTTTTACGTCTTACATTGAGATCTTTATTCCATTTTGAGGGCATTTTTGTACATGGCATAAGGAAAAGTTCTGGTTCCATTGTTTTACAAGGATCTATTCAGTTTTCCCAGTACCACTATTGACAAGGATATCTTTTATCCATTTTATACTCTTGTCTCCTTTGTCATATGTTAATTACCCATAGTGTTTGGGTTTGTTTTTTGGTTCTCTATTCTATTTCACTGATCTATGTGACTGTACTTTTTGTCAGTGCCATGCTGTTGTGATTACTGCAGCTTCGTAATATAGTCTAAAGTCAGAGAGCATGATGCTTAAGAAGGCTTTCTTCCCTATGTCCCTATGTCCCTGTTCCCTATGTCCATGACATAAAAATTTAATAGAAATTTGAATATTATTTTTAAAGTATTTTAAAGATATTTTGTTTTCCTAAGAACACATTATGATTCAGGAGAGATATAAAAAGGATCTGAATTAGGAATGTAACATCAGGGATCAAATAAATAAGGGAGCTGGAAAAGACAAGTAGGAAATACAATTTTAAAAATGTGACACATGAGTATACATGAGAATAAAAGAGGTCAAATGAGAAAATGATTCTTCACAGTTTGAATCTAGGTAGGGGCTTTCCAACACAGAAATACTACTAACAGAAATAGACAATTAGACATGTTAGCACATTTTAATCAAAAGAAACTGAATAGCTAAAAAAAGGTAATATGAAAAAAATTATAAATGACATAAAACTTTTGTAGGATACATAATAGAAGGCAAGAATAGATAAAAATGGAGCATTACTTTAGTACTATGACCATGTAATGTGGAAAGTGAAGTTGTTCAGTCATGTCTGTCTCTGTGATTCCATGGACTGTGTCCAATCAGGCTCCTACATCCATGGGATTTTCCAGGCAAGAATACTGGAGTGAGTTGCCATTTCCTTCTCCAGGGGGCCTTCCCGACCCAGGGATTGAACCCAGGTCTCCACATTGCAGGCAGACTCGTTACAATCTGAGCCACCAGAGAATCCCACCACTACTACTACTACTACTGCTACTACTACTACTAAGTCGCTTCAGTCGTGTCCGACTCTGTATGACCCCACAGACGGCAGCCCATCAGGCTCCACCATCCCTGGGATTCTCCAGGCAAGAACACTGGAGTGGGTTGCCATTTCCTCCTCCAATGCATGAAAGTGAGGTGAAAGTGAAGTCGCTCAGTCGTGTCCAACTCTTAGTGACCCATGGACTGCAGCCCACCAGGCTCCTCCATTCATGGGATTTTCCAGACAAGAGTACTGGAGTGAGGTGCCATTGCCTTCTCCGGAGAATCCCACTATGACCATGTAAACCCATATAAGTTGTCTCTTAAAGGGGATTTTTACACTGCTATTAAATTAGAAGGAATGAGGCATGTTAAGTGAACAAAGACGTTTTCCTCAAGGAAGGAGCAATATGCTCAGGTTGTGAAGGAAACTGTAATGTTCAAATAATAAAAAGAAACTTAGGAAGGCTGGAGGACACAGAACAGAGGGAAGAATTGAAAGTGGTTAGGGAGTTGGAGATCAGGTGAGAAGACTGAGTTTTATTTCTGTTGTAATGGGTAGCTATTTTGAGCCTAAGATTTGTACCTTGTAAATAATATGATCATATTCTGTATTAATAAAAACTAATTTATTTAATTAAAAAAATATCTCCTCTGTGTAAAGGTGAGTAAACACTCTCTGACATACATCACAGCAGGATCCTCTATGACCCACCTCCCAAAATATTGGAAATAAAAGCAAAACTAAACAAATTGGACCTAATTAACCTTAAAAGCTTCTGCACATCAAAGGAAACTATTAGCAAGGTGAAAGGACAGCCTTCAGAATGGGAGAAAATAATAGCAAATGAAGCAACTGACAAACAACTAATCTCAAAAATATACAAGCAACTCCTACAGCTCAACTCCAGAAAAATAAATGACCCAATCAAAAAATGGGCCAAAGAACTAAATAGACATTTCTCCAAAGAAGACATACAGATGGCTAACAAACACATGAAAAGATGCTCAACATCACTCATTATCAGAGAAATGCAAATCAAAACCACTATGAGGTACCATTTCACACCAGTCAGAATGGCTGCGATCCAAAAGTCTACAAATAATAAATGCTGGAAAGGATGTGGAGAAAAGGGAACCCTCTTACACTGTTGGTGGGAATGCAAACTAGTACAGCCACTACGCATATATATGGAATTTAGAAAGATGGTAACAATAACCCTGTGTACGAGACAGCAAAAGAGACACTGATGTATAGAACAGTCTTATGGACTCTGTGGGAGAGGGAGAGGGTGTGAAGATTTGGGAGAATGACATTGAAACATGTAAAATATCATGTAAGAAACGAGTTGCCAGTCCAGGTTCGATGCACGATACTGGATGCTTGGGGCTAGTGCACTGGGACGACCCAGAGGGATGGTATGGGGAGGGAGGAAGGAGGAGGGTTCAGGATGGGGAACACATGTATACCTGTGGTGGATTCATTTTGATATTTGGCAAAACAAATACAATTATGTAAAGTTTAAAAATAAAATAAAATTTAAAAAAAAGAATTAAAAAAAATTGAAGTATTAAAGACTTAAGAGATTTTTAAAAAAGATTACAAATTCAGAAGATTTTGTAACCATCCAGGAGAGAACTTATGAGGAGTCATACCACAGAGATGCTCAGCATCTCCAATCATCAGGAAGGTGCAACTAAAAACCACAGTGAGACATCACCTCACACCTGTTAGAATGACTGTTATCAAAAAGTCAGGAGACACTAAGTGGGGATGCTGTGAAGAAGAAACTCTGAAAACTCTGGTGAGAAACCAAAGAAACTCTGGTGAACTGGTTATGGAAATGTAAATTGGATCAGCCACTGTGGAAAACAATATTGTTGCTCTTAAGTTGTTAAGTCATGTCCAACTCTTTTGCCACGCTATGGACTGTAATCCCCCAAACTTCTCTGCCTATGGGATTTCCCAGGTAAGAATATTGGAGTGGGTTGCCACTTCCTTTCTCCCGGCGATCTTTCTGACACAAGAAGTGACCCCATGGCTCCTGCTGTGTCTCCTGAATTGCAAGTGAATTCTTTACCACTAAGCCACCAGGGAAGCACTGGAAAACAGTATATAGACCTTCTCCCCCACAAAAATGACAACTATCAAATGACACAGGAATGCTAGTTTCTGGACATACATCCAAAGGAAATAAAATCACCATTTATCACTATCACTATTGGTAGTTTAAGATAGGCATTAGAGAAAAAAAAAGCATTATATCCACAAAATGTCATGGAATGACCTAATTCCACATGATAATGCAAATATTATTACCAAACAATGTAAAGGTAGTATTAGATACATTTAATAAGTTTAGTAATAAAAATACAGAACTTAAGAATCAAAAGTCTCTGATTAAAATTGGTCCTCAGTTCTTCCTGAATAAACGTAAACATCTAGAAGAGCTTTTAGATAATTTTAAGACTTGGCCTCCCTTCTCTGCTCCAGAAATTGGGATTTAAATAGTTGACCCTTTTTCAGTGTTCTCCACAGTACTTTATACTATGCACCCAAGTTTGAGAACAACTGCCTTCAGACATTGCTCCACAACTCTGAATTGTGTTATTTCTCCTCAATATTTTAACCTCTGTCAAATTCGATCTGAGCATCTATGCCAGGTTGGAGATAATTTTCATAGAATTTTTCACACTTTGCTATAGCACTATGCTTCTTATATGAATCTGTCTCTAGGATTCTTGTAAGCATATGGTACATAAGACAGATGAACAGAAATACTCCTTGATTTCTATGGAAATTTACAGATTCTGAAAAATATATCATTTATGACATTATAATATATTAAGAATTCCCTCAACTTATAAATACTAGTGATTTGTGATCCTGTTGGACTTCATTTATTTTACAAATGTTTAGCTATTCCTTTCCATGATTCAGATGTGACTTCAAACTGTGCTTGAAGGGAAGAAAATGCTTGGCTGCAGTGTTTTATTGCAGTAACAAAGCCATTCAACAGAGTGATTGCCTTTCTGTATTACTTATTATTATATACTACTATATATACATATATATATATATGAATTTTCTGCTATTGAATAAGAAAACATCTCTCTTTTGTTGTGTGTTCCCACATATCATGTATCCTGATAATAATAAATCTGTTTCTCTCAATATTCTTCTGTGAATTGATTTAGTTTTATGTAGCAGGACATTTAAACAGCCTTTTTAATTCAGATAGCATGTATCATTAAAATTGTAATTGAAATAACAAGTCCGTGAGACCCCTTAAGATTTCAACACCATGTTTACAGGGTACAGAGCTATCAAATTAAGACTGAAATTTTTTCTTTTTCCTTGGGGATACTGTTTGCAAATGTAAATTTTCATGTCAGTATTTAAACATATTGGTGTTAATAAAAATGAAAAAGCTGATTTTTTTTCTATTAACTATTATGCCTATTCATAAAGCTGTAAACAATTATTTATGTGACACACCCATGTGAATTGTCAAGTGCAATAACCCTTCCAAAACTGGGGTTTGAAACTGCCAGGAGTTCCTTGAAATGGCAAAGTGTTTTTAAGCAAACAGAGCCACTAAAAGAGAAGACATATTTTAATAAACTATTCAGATATGATAGCTATCATATGTACATTATGTCAGTCATGGATTAGACAAAGAAAGGTGCACAAATAATATTTTCAGAAAATTATTCTCTGAAAATAAAATTAAGGAAGTATCTTCTAAGCAAGTGAAAGTGAAAGTCGCTGAGTCATGTCCGACTCTTTGCAACCCCATGAACTGTAGCCCACCAGTTTCTCTATCCACGAAATTCTCCAGGCAAGAATACTGAAATGGGTAGCCATTCCCTTCTCTCAGGGGATCTTCCCAACCCAGGGATCAAACCCAGGTCTCCCACATTGCAGGAATCTTTTTTACCATTTGAGCCACCAGGAAAGCCCAAGAATACAGGAATGGGAAGCCTATCTGTTTTCCAGGGGATCGTCTAGATCCAGGAATTGAATCAGAGTCTCCTGCATTGCAGGCAGATTCTTTACCAGCTGAGGTATATAAATCTGTTTTTTTTTTTTTTGGATAATATGGCTAGACTGGATGGGATCTGAGAGAATTCATCAGGTCCCTTTTAATATGATATTTCTATTTTAGCTGTATTTCTACAATTCATTTAATAAATGATAGGAGACTCTTTCCCATAGCTAGCTCATATTTCTGCATGTCTTGCAAGCAAAGACATTGACAGTCTGCAGCAGAGTAGCTATCTTTTTAAGGATATTTGCATAATAAACAAAGAGATTTGGGAAATAGAGATCAAGTCTTCTAGAGGGCAGATATGTTTGCTGTCCAAGAAAATAGAGTAACACCTTCTGGGACTGTAGTAGGGAATGTTTGCTTGAAACCTCATGTAAAAGATTAAGGCTTTAAGTTCAATATTCTTTAGCTTGGAGAAGTCTGAATGATTTTCTAAGCAGCTTCTACCTAGGACCAACTGCTTCTCTTTCCTAGAAGCCCCTCAACATAAAATACTCACACTGAATTGGCCAGGAGAGATGAATTTGTTACCTTATTATTGATCTCCTAGAATCTAGGAAGAGATGGCTACCTGAAAAAAAAAAAAATAAAAATGTTAGGTACTATGAAAAATAAAAGTGGAGGATGAATTCTATGTAAGAAACCCAAACTGGACATTATCTCTGAAAAATGCCTTCATCATTTTAAAAGGGTAGTTTGTGTTTAAGTCTGATATTGATATTACCTTGTATTATCTGGTCACTCTAGGCTGAATTATTATTTTGAATACTTTCTTAATTTATCATCTAGACTTTTCCAACTATAGAATTTTGTCATCTACAACCGCAATAATAGTTGGAAAGAGGAGGAAAATATATACCTACCTTCATTCTCTCTTTAAACTAGTAAATCCAAAACAACATTAAAAAATAGTGACTTAAATAGCCATTGTTGATTAATTCATCTTTAAATCACATTGTTTCCTGAGTCAATCAATTAAAACTGCCTTCAATTCAAATAACAATAAAATTTTGGCAACTTGATGAATGTAGAAAAATATTACATTTTTATTACAAATATTAAGAATAACAATGAAATAATAATGCATATTGAATAAGAGCTCCATACTAGGTATGGAAACACATTATAAAACCACTTAAAATAAATCAGTTTGATAGTGGCACAGGAATATGTTAAGTATGTTATAATGTGTGGTAATTTTAATATAAGAAATAGAAAACTAATATAAGAATTATTCATTTAGGTAATATTGTAAGGTCAACTTGCCAACCCTAACAATATTTCAAAATTAATTATCTTTGACTGAAATATCTAACATTCATCAACTTTTCTTTCACCTATTCTCCCATGAACACAGAATAAAGTATTTAAAGATGTTCAATTTTAGCATTGTTTGCTATAGAAAAACTGGGACAGGAAAAAAGGCAGAGCACAACCCTTAAAAGAATGACTTAACCATTGAAAACACAACATTAACTGGTTAGAATCAGGTAGGTCCAAGACAGCAGATGAGTTGACTTCCACAAGACCTTGGGCTACAGTATGTACCCATTGCAATACATTAGTGAGCTATCTGACATACTCACCAAGGTCAACCATAAAAGGTCAAAAAGTGGGTGGTGGCCTAGTTCCTGGAAATCCCTACCGATTCCCTAAAATAGTTGGAATAATCCTGCTACTCATTAGCCAATGAAATGACAGCTCATAAAAAATAATCACCACATATTTGGGGGACTCTTGGCTTCTGCAATGACCCACAATCTGGGGAGTGTGTATCTCCCTGAATAAAGCACCTTTCACTTTAGTATGGCTTGCTCTTGAATTCTTTTGTGTGAGAAGTCAAGAATCCCCACTTGGCCACCATCCCAGGGACTCACCTGAGTTCTAGGATGCAACCATTCTCTTTCACCCCATTCTCATTCCTGCAACAAAATCTAAACAAATAACTAGAAATTACCTAAATAATCATTAATAATTTAATTTCTGTAATCAGTATCCGTTCAGTCGGCTCAGTCCAGTCCAACTCTTTGCCACCCATTGAACCACAGCACGCCAGTCCTCCTATCCATCACCAACTCCCAGAGCCCACCCAAACCCATGTCCATTGAGTTGGTGATACCATCCAACCATCGCATCCTCTCTCATCCCCTTCTCCTCCTGCCCTCCTGCCCTCAGTCTTTCCCAGTATCAGGGTGTTTTTGAATGAGACAGCTCTTCACATCAGCTGGCCAAAGTATTGGAGTTTCAGCTTCAACATCAGTCTTTCCAATAAACACCCAGGACTGATCTTTAGGATGGACTGGTTGGATCTCCTTGCAGTCCAAGGGACTCTCAAGAGTCTTCTCCAACACCACAGTTCAAAAGCATCAATTCTTTGGTGCTCAGCTTTCTTTAGAGTCAAACTCTCACATCCATACATGACCACAGGAAAAACCATAGACTTGACTAGATGGACCTTCGTTGACAAAGTAATGTCTCTGCTTTTTAATATGCTGTCTAGGTTGGTCATAATGTTCCTTCCAAGGAGTAAGCATCTTTTAATTTCATGGCTGCTATCACCATATGCAGTGATTTTGGAGCCCCCCCAAAAAATAAAGTCTCTTACTGTTTCCACTGTTTCCCCATCAATTTGCCATGAAGTGATGGGACCGAATGCCATGATCTTCATTTTCTGAATGTTGAGCTTTAAGCCAACTTTTTCACTCTCCACTTTGACTTTCATCAAGAGGCTTTTTAGTTCCTCTTCACTTTCTGCCATAAGGGTGGTGTCATCTACATGTTATTAATATTTCTCCCAGAAATCTTGATTCCAGCTTGTGCTTCTTTCAGCCCAGCATTTCTCATGATGTACTCTGCATTGAAGTTAAATAAGCAAGGTGACAATATACAGCCTTGACGTACTCCTTTTCCTATTTGGAACCAGTCTGTTGTTCCATGTCCAGTTCTAACTGTTGCTTCCTGACCTGCATACAGGTTTCTCAAGAGGCAGATCAGGTGGTCTGGTATTCCCATCTCTTTCAGAATTTTCCACAGTTTATTGTGATCCACACAGTCAAAGGCTTTAGCATAGTCAATAAAGCAGAAATAGGTATTTTTCTGGAACTCTCTTGGTTTTTTTGATGATCCAGCGGATGTTGGCAAATTGATCTCTGGTTCCTCTGCCTTTTCTAAAACCAGCTTGAACATCTAGAAGTTCACAGTTCACATATTGCTGAAGCCTGGCTTGGAGAATTTTGAGCATTACTTTGCTAGTGTGTGAAATGAGTGCGGGAGTTTGAGCACTCTTTGTCATAGCCTTTCTTTGGGATTAGAATGAAAACTGACCATTTCCAGTCCTGTGGCCACTGAGGAGAAATTTGCTGGCATATTGAGTGCAACATTTTCACAGCATCATCTTTCAGGATTTGAAATAGCTCAACTGGAATCCCATCACCTCCACTAGCTTTGTTCATAGTGATATGCTTTCTAAGCCCCACTTGACTTTACATTCCAGGATGTCTGGCTCTAGGTCAGTGATCACACCATCTTGATTATCTGAGTCGTGAAGATCTTTTTTGTACAATTCCTCTGTGTATTCTTGCCACTTCTTCTTAATATCTTCTGCTTCTGTTAGGCCCATACCATTTCTGTCCTTTTTTGTGCCCATCTTTTCATGAAATGTTCCCTTTGTATCTCTAACTTTCTTGAAGAGTTCTCTAGTCTTTCCCAATCTGTTGTTTCTGTAATATATATATCAGATCAGATCAGATCAGAACAATTGCTCAGTCATGTCTGACTCTTTGCGACTCCATGAATCACAGCACGCCAGGCCTCCCTGTCTAAATATATATAATATTATATTATATATCACTTCAGTTCAGTTCAGTCACTCAGTCGGTGTCTGACTCTTTGCGACCCCATGAATCACAGCACGCCAGGCCTCCCTGTCCATCATCAACTCCTGGAGTTCACCCAGACTCACGTCCATCGAGTCAGTGACGCCATCCAGCCATCTCATCCTCTGTCGTCCCCTTCTCCTCCTGCCCCCAATCCCTCCCAGCATCAGAGTCTTTTCCAATGAATCAACTCTTCACATGAGGTGGCCAGAGTACTAGAGTTTCAGCTTTAGCATCATTCCTTCCAAAGAAATCCCAGAGCTGATCTCCTTGAGAATGGACTGGTTGGATCTCCTTGTAGTCCAAGGGACTCTCAAGAGTCTTCTCCAACACCACAGTTCAAAAGCATCAATTCTTCGGCACTCAGCCTTCTTCACAGTCCAACTCTCACATCCATACATGACCACAGGAAAAAGCATAGCCTTGACTAGACGAACCTTTGTTGGCAAAGTAATGTCTCTGCTTTTGAATATGCTATCTAGGTTGGTCATAACTTTCCTTCCCATGAGTAAGCGTCTTTTAATTTCATAGCTGCAGTCACCATCTGCAGTGATTTTGGAGCCCCAAATAATAAAGTCTGACACTGTTTCCACTGTTTCCCCATCTATTTCCCATGAAGTGATAGGACCATGATCATTTTCTGAATGTTGAGCTTTAAGCCAACTTTTTCACTCTCCACTTTCACTTTCATCAAGAGGCTTTTTAGTTTCTCTTCCCTTTCTGCCATAAGGATGGTGTCATCTGAGGTTATTGATATTTCTCCCAGCAATCTTGATTCCAGCTTGTGTTTCTTCCAGTTCAGCGTTTCTCATGATGTACTCTGCATAGAAGTTAATATTATATAATTTATGTAATACAGTGATAATAGTTATAACTATTTAAAATGATACTGACTATATCTGTTGATATGGAAATATCACCCAGATAAAATGTCTGCAGCCATTTAAAACATTTAGGAAGATTTGTCTGTAGGACATGAAGCACAATGATATATCATTTGACTGAATACAAGTAGAATATATTTCTATATATAAAATTCTCTCTATACAAATAAGGAAATCTGGAATATTTTGTATCCAATATTCAAATAGGCAAACTTTTTCAGTAATTTTATGTCTTAATAGGAATAAAATAAAAGGGATTTTATTTTCATTTTTCATTCTTTTGTACTGTTTCTTCACATGCTTGCAATATTTTAATAAAGTAAAGGAACAACAACTACTTTACCATGTAGTGTGTTTTGTATTTAGGGATGTGTATAATATATGCATTTAAACTAATATCAGGGATTTACAGGTGGTGCTAGTGGTAAAGTACCTGCCTGCCAATGCAGGAGACGTAAGAGGTACAGATTCAATCCCTGGGTCAGGAAGATCCCCTGGAGAAGGGGACAACAACCCAGTCCAGTACTCTTGCCTGGAGAACCTCATGGACAGAGGAGCCTGTCAGGCTGCAGTTCGTAAGGTCACACAGAATTAGACACAAATGAAGCGACTTAGCAAGCATGCACACAAGCAAACTAATATCACATGGATCCCCTGGCCTGAAATAAAGGATTTCCATTTACAGGACATCATAATAAGGATTTGCCTGGTTCAATACTGAAAGCTAGAATAGGTAGCTATCCAGTTACATAACATGCAGGACCCTGTGGGGTCTTCCTAGGACAGACCTCTTCCCCTGAGTCCTCTTTATTCCCTGTCTGAAGTACCTAGATAACAGTATCAGATGCACGTTTCCTGAGTTACTTCAAAGGTGTTCCACCCTGCCAAATAGCAAGTGTTAACTATTAGATGACCATGAGCACTAGACCTGAAAATTGATAATATTACCCACTGTGGAATTGCCCTATAACATTACCATCAAACTTTCAGAGAATTGTGCACAAGGTAATCACAACACCCTGCGACTCCCCTCCCTCACTTTGTTTTAAAAATGTCTCTGTGGGTTTATATGTGTTCCCCATCCTGAACTCCCCTCCCATCTCCCTCCCCATCCCATGTAAACCCATGGCTGATTCATATCAATGTATGGCAAAAACCACTACAATATTGTAAAGTAATTAGCCTCCAACTAAAATAAATTAAAAAAAATAAAAATAAAAATGTCTCTGTGAATCCCATCAGTGAGCTGGGGTTTTTGAGCACAAGTGGTTCCAGACTTCTTCTCTGGTGCCTTATAATAAATGCTGCACTTTCCTTAACCTCAACCTGGTGTGAGGATTTGACTTTATGCATACAGGTGAGAGGGTCGTCAAGTCTGGTTTGGTAACAGTTCCAAGAAGATTCAACAACAACCAAAAAAAAAAAAGATAAAAAAACAAATAAAATGCTGTACCAGTGACCATGGATCAGATTATAGGCTCTGCGAAGGGCCTCCACATACACAGGTTTTTGTTTTTTTTTGTTTTTTTTTCCTGAGAAGCAACATCAACCCTGGACAAGAGGAGGAGATACGTTTCTGAAACCTTCTCACATTTCCAGGTTTGTAGGTGAGGACTGTAGACGATCATCAGCTATAGTTTACAGGAGCAGCAGGCTTCTCAGACTCTCCTTACAATGCAATCAGCTACATTTACAGAGCTGCTTGTAGGTCATAAGCACAGCATGTGGGGATAGCAGGCAGGAAGACAGGACATGTGAAGACAGCCTCTAATAGGGCAAGCAATAGGAAGGACAGAGGAGCTAATCCAGCCAGGAGCTGGCAGAGTGATTAGTCTAAGGAAAAAACTGTATAGAAAGCAGTGGTTTCATAAAACACAAAGGGAAAAAAAAATAGAGATAAATTTGTCTTGAGCTGCCAATGGTTCTGGCACCCTTCCCATTTAATCTAATTCACTGTTCAACTATCGACATAAATTTACATCAACCAGACCTACAGTTTAAGCTCTAAAGTGAGTTTCTAACACGATGCATCTGGACTGTTACTGGTCAAGGAGAGGTCGCACATTGGGGGCTTTTGAGTGAATGAAAGTGGCTCAGTTGTGTCCGACTCTTTTGCCACGCCATGGACTATAGCCAGGCAGGCTCCTCTGTCCATGGGGTTTTCCAGGCAAGAATACTGGAGTGGGTTACCATTTCCTTCTCCAGGGGATCTTCCCAACTCAGGGATTGAACTCATTCCTCCTGCATTACAGGCAGATTCTTCCCCCCTGAGCCAACAAGGAAGCCCCTTGGAGGCATTTAGGAGAATGAAAAAATGTCTAGATGCCACACGTACTGGTTAAAAAAAAAAAAAAAAAAAGACAGTGAGATCAAATCTTAAAGCTAATTTTGTGCTTAAAAGAAAAATTTAAGAGATAAAAAATAAGCATGTTCTATAAATAAAAACAATAAAAAAGTAAAATTCTTAAAGTATCAGCTTTGTAATAATTTTCAAACAATTGTTTTTAAGAAACTGAATGGTAGAGACAGTAGTGATACCAAACCAAACTTGGGTCCTCTCACCTACAGGCTGTAAAACCAATCTACTAACACTGAATTATGGTGAAGAAAATCACAGCCTTTATTGCAGGGCACAAAGCAAGGAATCTGGGTAAATTAGTGCACAAAAGCACCTGAATTCCCTGATGGCTTTCAGGAGAGCATTTTTTTTTAAGACCAAGTGTGGTGGGGTTTGTTCACAGGGTAGGGAATCAGCTTGTGCACTATTCTGATTATTTGATGGTGAGGTAATAGGGCTGTGACACAGAGGTTAACAACATCAGTCCTCAGACACCAGTAGGTCTGATGCCCATTAACTTCATTTGGTGTGGGGTTTAGCATCTGTAAAACAGTTCAGGATTTGTGCATCAGATCCAGGTATTTCAGAGAGGAGTTAGAGCAGAGAATGTAGGGAAGGGGGTCTGTCACAGGCAAAGTCCATAGGGTTCTGTTAGGTTACAGAATATATTTAAACTTATATGAAATGGATACAGCACTGCTTGGGGAAAAACACAAAGCCTAAAATAATTTTTCTTTTCAGTCAAGAAAATAAAAATAAAACAAAAATCAGTGTAAGATAGTTAAGAAAGATACATGAAATAAATGGATTAATAAAACAGGCAACAAAATATTTGGGAATCTAAAAACAAAAGTGAAACCTTGTAACTCATATAGGAACTTGAACCCATGTGCCTGGGATTCAAACCAGGATAAA
Source organism: Bos mutus (assembly GCF_027580195.1). Taxonomy (NCBI): domain Eukaryota; kingdom Metazoa; phylum Chordata; class Mammalia; order Artiodactyla; family Bovidae; genus Bos; species Bos mutus. Next base: position 49,069,820 of record NC_091627.1, on the reverse strand, counting down.
ACCCATGGTCTCCCAACAGAGATCACACCTGGTTTCAGGATTTAATGATGCTCAGGTACTTGATGTCTCATTGCAGAAAAAAATCAGTGAGAGACAAAGTACCAGGTAAGAAGTGGATTTATTTAGAGAGAAACACACTCCATAAACCCAATGTCAGTCATGTCAGAAGGAGAGAGAGTGACCCCAAAATATGGGTTTATTTTTGTGTGCTGAAGAATAATTTCATAGGCTAATGAGTGGGAGGATCATTCCAACTATTTTAGGGAAGGGTGGGGATTTCCAGGAATTAGGACACGGCCAACTTTTGGCCTTTAATGGTTGGCCTCAGATCTGTCATGGCACTGGTGAGTGTGTCAGTTAGCTCGTTGATGTGTTATGTACATGAAAGCATACTGAGGCTCAAGGTCTAGAGGAAATCGACCTGTCTGTTATCTTAAACCTATTTAGTTTTTTAAGTAAAACTTTATTAAGTAAAACTTGATTTATTAAAACCTAATTGATTTCAGTCAGTTTCTGTCATGTCCTCAGGCTATGTCATTTTTTTAAAGTTTATGCCCTGTTCTCTTCCTACCTATTTCAAAACTGCATTCAAAAGGAAAACAAACAAACAAACAACAACAAAAAATATATATATACTAGTTCTTTTAAAAAAGTTAGCAACATTAATTAAAAAAATAATAACCACAAATCTGTCCAACAAAAATATAAAGTAAGAGTTGACTGAAAAATTAAAAACAATAAGAGTCTCAAGTTTCAATTTTGTCTCAGGACCTTACTGAGGACTACAGTGCAGTGAAATTGCTTCTCAGATAAATCTGAAGAACATCTCTGAAGAAATAGGTGTAAAAATGAGTATCTATATGGGACAACAGTGGATGAGATGGTTGGATGGCATCACCGACTCAATGGACATGGGTTTGAGTAAGCTCTGGGAGTTGGTGATGGACAGGGAAGCCTGGCATGCTGCAGTCCATGGGGTCGCAAAGAGTTGGACACGACTGAGCTACTGAACTGAAGTGAACTGATATCTGTATCTATATGATTTTCATTAGGGGATAGTGCAGTCAAGCATATATCTCAGTGAAAAGTCACTGCTAGTAATAAGACTCAGATATCTCAGTTAATGATTTTAGTGCTCTTTTTTTGTAAAGGTGGATTTTTTTTTTTTTTCTCTTTTATTTTTTATTGTAGGACAATTGCTGTACAGTATAGTATTGTCCTCTGCCCCCTATCAATCAGTCACAGGTATACAAATGTCCCCTCCCTCCTGAAACCCATTCCCATCTCCCACCCCAACCCACCCTTAGGGTTGCCACAGAGTTGAGCTCCTGGTGTCACAAAGCAAATTCTCATTTGCTATCTATTTTACATACAGTAATATACATGTTTCCATGCTGTTCTCTCAATTCATCCCTCTCTCTTCTTCTCCCACTGCATCCACACGTCTATTCTCTATATCTGCATCTCCATGGCTGTCCTGCAAACAGGTTCATCAGCACCATCTTGCTAGATTCCCTATGCATGCATTATTTGATACAGCCACTGTGGAGAACTATATGGAAATTCCTTTAAAAACTAGGACTAGAACTTACATGTGACTGAACAATCTCATTACTGGGCATATACTCAGAAAATTATAACTGAAAGAGACACATGCACCACAGCGTCTGTTGCAGCACCTTTTACAATAGCTAGGACATGGAAGCAACCTAGATGTCCAGTGACAGATAAATAGATACAGAAATTGTGGTACATATACACAATTGAATACTACTCAGCTATAAAATAGAATGCTACTCAGCTACAAAATGGAATGCATTCAAGTCAGTTCTAGTGAGATAGATGAACCTAGAGCCTATAATACAAAATGAAGTAAATCAGAAAGAGAAAGATTTTATAGATTTTCTATATATGAGAAGATACAAATATCTTTGCTTATTTAAATGTTTCCTGAAATATATACATAACCCTATGAGGGCCTGTTTTTCCAAAACACAGATTGACGTACCCTGTTTTTTTGTTTGTTTGTTTTCCCCTGAATTCCTTTCAGGGTGTACTGTAGGTAGGTGACTGATATCCAATGATTTAACCTTTTTAGAACCCAAGAGTGAGCAACTGTTTTTATTTTGCATAAGGCTATTGAATAAAAGTAGGAGAAATACATGTAAAATGTGATCTATAATATGCTTCAATATAGAAAGTGCAATGTGTAAGGGAGTGTTGGGATGGAGCGGTTTACTCTATAAGCCAGTTTTTTATTTGCTTTCTTTGCTTTCATTGAGATATATTATATTGAGATGTATTAACTGAGATATGAATGCTCATGATATGTTTGGTTATGATTTGATAAAAACAATATTTATGCAGAAGTAGCTATCATGAATTCTTCAGCTTCCTTTAATTCCAGTTATCATCACTGTAGGATTTTTTAATTAGCAAACTAGATATACGGAGTGGCTGGAAATATAACTTGAATGCATTCTACTATTGAATAAACTGTGCATAAGATTCTAATAAACACTGTAGTCTATGTACTTTGAAAATAAATCCAGGCTTGTTGTAAGGTCCAGTAATGATACTGAAGTATTTTAGAAGCCTTATACTCATTGTAAGATTAGCTGAATCCTTCCTTTAGACATTGCCACAGCTGCTTTTCATGAAGCAAGCTGTGCCACCCAAAGAATCAGAAGGACGATAACTGAAACTTTAATTGTATAAGACAAGTTCATCCTCTGTGTCGTTATGAAAGAATTTACTCTTAAACATCCAATTATCAACTATTTCTAACTGTTGGAAGTTACAGAAACCAGAAGAGAAACTGGTACATGAATAACATTAATTTGGGTATACTTACAGTCCACATATCTGAAATTTAGAATAATAAAGAATTTACTATCTTATATGGCAAAAATGTAAACAATGAATAAAAATAACTATATGTAAATTTAAATCTAAGAACTGAGTTAACCTCTGTAACCTAGACAATTTCCTAAGAAGTATTCAAAGAAAAATAAATGTACAGCAAATGTTTAAATTATCTTAGATTTAGAAGTATCGAACCATTTCCAAGTGACTTATCTGTTTCCTAGAACAAGGCTCAAAACAATACACAGATTATAAAAATATCCAGAATCCAATAAATGAAAATTTGCATTGTCTAAGCTAATAAAGTAATGCTCAAAATTCTCCAAGCCAGGCTTCAGCAATATGTGGACCGTGAACTTCCAGATGTTCAAGCTGGTTTTAGAAAAGGCAGAGGAACCAGAGATCAAATTGCCAACATCTGCTGGATCATGGAAAACGTAAGAGAGTTCCAGAAAAACATCTATTTCTGCTTTATTGACTATGCCAAAGCCTTTGACTGTGTGGATCACAATAAACAGTGGAAAATTCTGAAAGAGATGGGAATACCAGACCACGTGACCTGCCTCTTGAGAAACCTGTATGCAGGTCAGGAAGCAACAGTTAGAACTGGACACGGAACAACAGACTGGTTCCAAATAGGAAAAGGAGTACGTCAAGGCTGTATATTGTCACATTACTTATTTAACTTCCAAAGAGTACATCATGAGAAATACTGGGCTGGAAGAAGCACAAGATGGAATCAAGATTGCCGGGAGAAATATCAATAACCTCAGATATGCGGATGAAACCACCCTTATGGGAGAAAGGGAAGAGGAACTAAAAAGCCTCTTGATGAAAGTGAAAGAGGAGAGTGAAAAAGTTGGCTTAAAGCTCAACATTCAGAAAATGAAGATCATGGCATCCGGTCCCATCACTTCATGGGAAATAGATGGGGAAACAGTGGAAACAGTGTCAGACTTTATTTTTTGGGCTCCAAAATCTCTACAGATGGTGACTGCAGCCATGAAATTAAAAGACGCTTACTCCTTGGAAGAAAAGTTATAACCCTCCTAGATAGCATATTCAAAAGCAGAGACATCACTCTGCCAACAAAGGTCCGTCTAGTCAAGGCTATGATTTTTCCTGTGGTCATGTATGGATGTGAGAGTTGGACTGTGAAGAAGGCTGAGTGCCGAAGAACTGATGCTTTTGAACTGTGGTGTTGGAGAAGACTCTTGAGAGTCCCTTGGACTGCAAGGAGATCCAACCAGTCCACTGTAAAGGAGATCAGCCCTGGGATTTCTTTGGAAGGAATGATGCTAAAGCTAAAACTCCAGTACTTTGTCCACCTCATGCGAAGAGTTGACTCATTGGAAAAGACTCTGATGCTGGGAGGGATTGGGGGCAGGAGGAGAAGGGGACGACAGAGGATGAGATGGCTGGATGGCATCACTGACTCGATGGACGTGAGTCTGAGTGAACTCCAGGAGTTTGTGATGGACAGGGAGGCCTGGTGTGCTGCGATTCATGGGGTCGCAAAGAGTCGGACACGACTGAGCGACTGAACTCAACCTAATATAGTGTAAGCCCTGAAATTTAACCTTTATTTTGGTATTGAAGTGCCTAATTTGAGGTTTGATTGTGGGAGTAGCCATTTCAATTAAGCCTTTACTTCAAAGAAGACTATTTGTAATAAACACAATACCAGCCCCAGCCCTGTCCTGCCTTTTCCCAGCCTCATTTCTTTTAGAGATTCTGCTTCATTTATATATAATTGACCGATTAGAATACCTTGATTTTTTTTCCCTCTTCCTGTGTTTTAAGTTCCTGCTCTTATACTTTTAGATTCACCAATAAAGAGTGAGACTTCCTGGTGGTCCAGGGGTTAAGACTCCATGCTCCCAGTGTTAGGGGCAGAGGTTCAATCCCTGGTCTGGGAACTAGGATCCCATGAGGCATGACCAAAAAAATAAATAGAAAGACAGCTGAATGTAGTTAATTGGGGCTTCCCTTGTGGCTCAGGTAGTAAAGAATCTACTGCAATGAAGAAGACATTAGTTTCCCCCTCAGTCAGTCTCTCCCATCAGGAAGCTTCCATAAGCCTCTTATCCTTTTCCATCAGAGGGCAGACAGGCTGAAAACCGCAATCACAGAAAACTAACCAATCTGATCACATGGACCACAGCCTTGTCTAACTCAATGAAACTATGAGCTATGCCATGTAAGGCCACCCAGGACAGAAGAGTCATAGTGGAAGGTTCTGACAAAACATGATTGATGGGAAAAGGGAATGGCAAACCACTTCAGTATTCTTGCCTTGAGAACCCCATAAACAGTAACGAAAAGGCAAAAAGATAAGACACTGAAAGATGAACTCCACAGGTCGATAGGTGCCCAATATGCTACTGGAGATCAGTGGAGAAATAACTCCAGAAAGAATAAAGAGATGGAGCCAGAGCAAAAACAACACCCAGATGAGGATATGACTGGTGATGGAAGTAAAGTTTGATGCTGTAAAGAGCAATATTGCATAGGAACCTGGAATGTTAGGTCAATGGATCAAGGCAAATTGGAAGTGCTCAAATGGGAGATGGCAAGAGTGAAGAATGACCTTTTAGGAAACCGTGAATTAAAATGGACTGGAACGAGTGAAATAACTCAAATGGCCATTATATCTTCTACTGTTGGCAAGAATCCCTTAGAAGAAATGGCATAGCCATCGTAGTCAACAAAGAGTCTGAAAGGCAATACTTGGATGCAATCTCAAATAGAACAGAATGATCTGTTTGTTTTCAAGGCAAACCATTCATATCACTGTAATCAATTCTATGTCTCGACCAATAATGCTGAAGAAGCTGAAGTTGAACGGTTCTATGAAGACCTACAAGACCTTCAGTAACTAACACCTAAAAAAGATGTCCTTTTCATTATAGGGAACTGGAATACAAAAGTAGGAAGTCAAGAAACACCTGGAGTAACAGGAAAATTTGGTCTTGGAGTACAGAATGATGCACAGCAGAGGCTAGTAGAGTTTTGCCAAGAAAACACAATGGTCATAGCAAAAACCCTCTTCCAACAACAGAAGAGAAGACTCTACACATGGACATCACCAGATGGCCAACACCAAAATCAGCTTGATTATATTCTTTGCAGCCAAAGATGGAGAAGCTCTATAAAGTCAGCAAAAACAAGATTGAGAGCTGACTGTGGCTCAGATCATGAACTCCTTATTGCCAAAATGAGACATAATTTGAAGAAAGTAGGGAAAACCACTAGACCATTCAGTTCAGTTCAGTTCAGTTTAGTTGCTCAGTCGTGTCTGACTCTTTGCGACCCCATGAATTGCAGCACGCCAGGCCCCCCTGTCCATCACCAACTCCCGGAGTTCACTCAGACTCACATCCATCGAGTCAGTGATGCCATCCAGCCATCTCATCCTCTGTCATCCCCTTCTCCTCCTGCCCCCAATCCCTCCCAGCATCAGAGTCTTTTCCAATGAGTCAACTCTTCGCATGAGGTGGCCAAAGTACTGGAGTTTCAGCTTTAGCATTATTCCTTCCAAAGAAATCCCAGGGCTGATTTCCTTTAGAATGGACTGGTTGGATCTCCTTGCAGTCCAAGGAACTCTCAAGAGTCTTCTCCAACACCACAGTTCAAAAGCATCAGTTCTTCGGTGCTCAGCCTTCTTCACAGTCTAACTCTCACATCCATACATGACCACAGGAAAAACCATAGCCTTGACTAGACAGACCTTTGTTGGCAAAGTAATGTCTCTGCTTTTCAATACGCTATCTATGTTGGTCATAACTTTCCTTCCAAGAAGTAAGCGTCTTTTAGTTTCATAGCTGCAGTCACCATCTGCAGTGATTTTGGAGCCAAAAAATAAAGTCTGACACTGTTTCCAATGTTTCCCCATCTATTTCCCATGAAGTGAGGGGACCAGATGCCATGATCTTAGTTTTCTGAATGTTGAGCTTTAAGCCAACTTTTTCACTCTCCACTTTCACTTTCATCAAGAGGCTTTTTAGTTCCTCTTCACTTTCTGCCATTAAGGGTGGTGTCATCTGCATATCTGAGGTTATTCGTATTTCTCCCAGCAATCTTGATTCCAGCTTGTGCTTCTTCCAGCCCAGCGTTTCTCATGATGTACTCTGCATAGAAGTTAAATAAGCAAGGTGACAATATACAGCCTTGACGTACTCCTTTTCCTATTTGGAACCAGTCTGTTGTTCCATGTCCAGGTCTAACTGTTGCTTCCCAGACCATTCAGGTTTGACCTAAATCAAATCCCTAATGATTATACAGTAGAAGTGCTAAATAGATTCTAGGGATTAGATCTGATAGACAGACTACCTGGAGAACTATGGACAGAGGTTCTTGACATTGTACAGAAGGCAGGGATCAATACCATTCCCAAGAAAAAGAAATGCAAAAAGGCAAAAGGGTTATCTGAGGAAGCCTTACAAATGATTAAGAAAAGAAGAGAGGCAAAAGGCAAAGGAGAAAAGGAGAGATATACCATTTGAATGCAGAGTTCCAAAGAAGAGCAAAGACAGATAAGAAGGCCTCCTCAGTGATCAGTGCAAAGAAATAGAGGAAGACAATAGAATGGGAAAGTCATGCAAAGATGGGCTCAATAAAGGACAGAAATGGTATGGACCTAGCAGAAGCAGAAGATATTAAGAAAAGGTGGCAAGAATACACAGAAGAACTGTACAGAAAAGATCTGCATGACCCAGATAATCATGATGGTGTGATCACTCACCTAGAGCCAGACATCCTGGAATATGAAGTCAAGTGGGCCTTAGGAAGCATCACTACAAACAAAGTTAGTGGAGGTGATGGAATTCCAGTTGAGCTATTTCAAATCCTGAAAGATGATGCTGTGAAAGTGCTGCACTCAATATGCCAGCAAATTTGGAAAACTCAGCAGTGGCCACAGGACTGGAAATGGTCAGTTTTCATTCCAATCCCAGAGAAAGGCAACGCCAAAGAATGCTCAATCTCCCGCAAACTCCCGCACAACTGCACTCATCTCACACGCTAGCAAAGTAATGCTCAAAATTCTCCAAATCAGGTTTCAACAAAATGTGAACCTTGAACTTCCAGATATTCAAGCTGGATTTAGAAAAGCAGAGGAACCAGGGATTGAATTGCCACCTTTTGTTGCATCATCGAAATAGCAAGAGAGTCCCAGAAAAACATCTACTCCTGTTTTATTGACTATTCCAAAGCCTTACTGTGGATCACAACAAACTGTGGAAAATTTTGAAAGAAATGGGAATATCAGACGACCTGTCCTGACACTTGAGAAATTTGTGTGCAAGTCAGGAAGCAACAGTTAGAACTGGACATGGAACAGCAGACTGGTTCCAAATCGGGAAAGGAGTATGTCAAGGCTGTATAATGTCACCCTGCTTATTTAACTTCTATGCAGAGTACATCATGAGAAACCCTGGGCTGGAAGGAGCACAAGCTGGAATTAAGATTCCTGGGAGAAATATCAATAACCTCAGATACATAGATACCACCACCCGGATGGCAGAAAGTGAAGAACTAAAGAGCATCTTGAAAGTGAAAGAGGAGAGTGAAAAAGTTGCCTTGAACCTCAACATTCAGAGAACTAATATCATGGCATCTGGTCCCATCACTTAATGGCAAATAAATGGGGAAACAGTGGAAACAGTGAGAGACTTAATTTTTTGTGTGTGCTCCAAAATCACTGCAGATGGTGACTGCAGCCATGAAATTAAAAGACACTTGTTCCTTGGAAGAAAATGTATGACCAACCTAGACAGGATATTAAAAAACAGAGACATTACTTTGCCAACAAAGGCTTGTCTAGCCATAGCTATGGTTTTTCCAATAGTCATGTAAAGATGTGAGAGTTGGACTATTAAGAAAGCTGAACACTGAAGTATCGATGGTTTTGAATTGCAGTGTGGAGAAGAATCTTGAGAGCCTCTTGGACTGCAAGAATATCCAACCAGTCCATCCTAAAAGAAATCAGTCTTGAGCATTCACTGAAAGAACTGATGCTGAAGCTGAAACTCCAATACTTTGGCCACCTGATGGGAAGAACTGACTCATCTGAAAAGACCCTGATGTTGGGAAAGATTGAAGAGGGGAGGAGAAGGGAACAGCAGAGGATGAGATAGTTGGATGGCATCACCAACTCAGTGAACATGAGTTTGAGTAAACTCCAGGAATAGGCGATGGACAGGGAAGCCTGGTGTGCTGAAGTCCATGGGATCGCTAAGAGCTGGACACGAGTAAGTGACTTAACTGAACTGAATAAAGAGTGAGCCTACAAAATCCTAGACCCTTGCTCTTGTTCCCAATAAAAGAAAACCCCATGCTTGTATGTGTATTCACTGGAGTTCTCTCTCTCTTTTCTCCATCTCCCCATCCCCTGGACTTCACAGTATAGCCCCAATTGTGCCATACAATTTCTAAGATTCACAAATAATAACCAATAAACTTGTTTTGCATTTTCAGATTTTCCTGATGGTTACTCCTGAGGACATCTTGGGATCGTGCAAAGGAATCACAAGAGCAAGTCCAGTCACAACACTGGCTACTGATAGCCTGAGACCAACAGATAACTTCTGGTCCCTAATAAAAAATTATCAGGTATGTAATGAATCAGGACAATAAGGCCTATACTGAAGAGAAAAGTAAATGAATCAAAACCACACAGAACTGATGCAGGCAATAGAATGAACTGATACAGATAGCAAAGCCATTAGTACAACTGTTTCCCATATATTGAACCAGTTTGGAAATAGTTCATCATTTTCTTAAAAATTAGATATATATCTACCATATAATCAAGACATTCCATAGCCAGGAAAAATAAAAACATGTATCTATAAAAATCTCTGAGAACTATGCTTCCCATTAAAGTTCAAAGCACAGTTACATAAGTTTTTGAGATAGAATACTGAACATTAAATTACTGAGAGGGTAACAGGCAGGAAGGCCAGGGGTCTCCAAACGGAGGAAATAGCCTGCAAGTGTCAGACATTTTTATCTCTCTTAAGCAGCAGGAGGAAACAAACTAGCAATATTTTTTTCCTTCTCTATACAAATTTAAAAGGCGGTTTCTCTTAAAATACTGTGTTGCCATAATGACACCTGGTTTCACCTGAAGTTAACTATTCTCAAACCTAGAGATAACCAATGCCTTTTTCTTATGGAAATGTTTGTCTTAAGCTATGCTAATGTACATTTTGCCTGTTACTCCCAGTGTTTCTTGACTTCCTACTTTTGCATTCCAGTCCCCTATAATGAAAAGGACATCTTTTTTGGGTGTTAGTTCTAAAAGGTCTTGTAGGTCTTCATAGAACTGTTCAACTTCAGCTTCTTCAGCGTTACTGGTTGGGGCATAGACTTGGATTACTGTGATATTGAATGGTTTGCCTTGGAAACAAACAGAGATCATTCTGTCGTTTTGAGATTGCATCCAAGTACTGCATTTCGAACTCTTTTGTTGACCATGATGGCTACTCCATTTCTTCTGAGGGATTCCTGCCTGCAGTAGTAGATATAATGGTCATCTGAGTTAAATTCACCCATTCCAGTCCATTTGAGTTTGCTGATTCCTAGAATGTCGACATTCACTCTTGCCATCTCTTGTTTGACCACTTCCAATTTGCCTTGATTCATGGACCTGACATTCCAGGTTCCTATGCAATATTGCTCTTTACAGCATCGGACCTTGCTTCTGTCACCAGTCACATCCACAGCTGGGTATTCTTTTTGCTTTGGCTCCATCCCTTCATTCTTTCTGGAGTTATTTCTCCACTGATCTCCAGTAGCATATTGGGCACCTACTGACCTGGGGAGTTTCTCTTTCAGTATCCTGTCATTTTGCCTTTTCATACTGTTCATGGGGTTCTCAAGGCAAGAATACTGAAGTGGTTTGCCATTCCCTTCTCCAGTGGACCACATTTTGTCAGATCTCTCCACCATGACCCGCCCATCTTGGGTTGCCACACGGGCATGGCTTAGTTTCATTGAGTTAGACGGCTGTGGTCCTAGTGTGATTAGATTGACTAGTTTTCTGTGAGTATGGTTTCAGTGTGTCTGCTTTCTGATGCCCTCTTGCAACACCTGCCATCTTACTTGGGTTTCTCTTACCTTGGGCGTGGGGTATCTCTTCACAGCTGCTCCAGCAAAGCACAGCCATTGCTCCTTATCTTGGAAGAGGGGTATCTCCTCACCGCCGCCCTTCCTGACCTTCAACGTGGGATAGCTCCTCTAGGCCCTCCTTCACCCGCGCAGCCATGGCATGGAACAACAGACTGGTTCCATTTAGGAAAAGGAGTACATCAAGGCTATATATTGTCACCCTGCTTATTTAACTTATATGCAGAGTACATCATGAGAAACGCTGGGCTGGAAGAAACACAAGCTGGAATCAAGATTGCCAGGAGAAATATCAATCACCTCAGATATGCAGATGACACCACCCTTATGGCAGAAAGTGAAGAGGAACTCAAAAGCCTCTTGATGAAAGTGAAAAAGAGAGTGAAAAAGTTGGCTGAAAGCTCAACATTCAGAAAACGATCATGGCATCCGGTCCTATCACTTCATGGGAAATAGATGGGGAAACAGTGGAAACAATGTCAGACTTTATTTTTTGGGCTCCAAAATCACTGCAGATGGTGACTGCAGCCATGAAATTAGAAGACGCTTGCTCCTTGGAAGGAAAGTTATGACCAACCTAGATAGCATTTTCAAAAGCAGAGACATTACTTTGCCAACAAAGGTCCGTCTAGTCAAGGCTATGGTTTTTCCTGTGGTCATGTATGGATGTGAGAGTTGGACTGTGAAGAAGGCTGAGTGCCGAAGAACTGATGCTTTTGAACTGTGGTGTTGGAGAAGACTCTTGAGAGTCCCTGGGACTGCAAGGAGATCCAACCAGTCCATTCTGAAGGAGATCAGCCCTGGGATTTCTTTGGAAGGACTGATACTAAAGCTAAAACACCAGTACTTTGGCCACCTCATGTGAAGAGTTGACTCACTGGAAAAGACTCTGATGCTGGGAGGGATTGGGGGCAGGAGGAGAAGGGGACGACAGAGGATGAGATGGCTGGATGGCATCACTGACTCAATGGACATGAGTCTGAGTGAACTCCGGGAGTTGGTGATGGACAGGCAGGCCTGGCGTGCTGCGATTCCTGGGGTCGCAAAGAGTCGGACACGACTGAGTGACTGATCTGATCTGATCTGATGCTAATGTACTATGCATTTACCCCCAAACTCTGTCTTCAAGTTGGTTTGCCTCTTGGCTCAGAACCTACTTGACAAACCAGTATTTTATACTCAGCTCTTGTTCCCCTAATCTATTTAAATAAAACTATTTATATGGTGGTTTGCCCTTCTTCAAGATTCAAATTAATCATTTTATGGCCCAGGATAAACCATTTGGTGCGAAGATTATCCCAAAATGCATCTTACGGGTGAGGGGCCTGGTGCCATTCTGAATTTTAAGACATTCCTTTCTTTCATTAACAGACTGCTAGTGACTATATAACTTCCAGCTGAAGACTAGCAGGGGGGTACTCTTCTGCTCCCTTCTGAAGCCTATGTCAGAAGCTTTCTCTATCTCCTTTATACTTTAATAAAACTTTATTACACAAAAGCTCTGAGCGATTCTTCTCCTCCAGGGGCCAAGAATCCCTGTGTCTTTGTGTATTCAACAACAACCTTTCAATTACATTATTGGAAATTAACAAAATCAAGAATTAAACTTATGAAGTAGTGGATCATGGAGTATAATGCTCCCTTATAAGATTAAGAAGTAAGGTCATCTCCTAAGGAGTTATAATTCTTAATTAGATTTAAAAGGAGAGCTGATTAATGCAGATGCACAATACACACTAAGAGAGAGGGAGGAGGCACAAAGGTCCAAATAAATTTTTTTTATATTTAAATGTTTCTTGTCTTGGCATAAAATATAAATTTTATTTCATCACATTTCAAATGTCCAGTCACAAGGTAAGGGATGCACAAACAATGGTATATGCATATGATGCAATGTTACTTAGCAATATAAAAGAATGTTCTATTGATACAAAAAACAACAAGAATAAATTGCAGCATAAAATATGCTAAGTGAAAGAAACCAGATGAATAGAGTACATACTAAATGATTCACTGATATAAAACTATAGAAAATTCAAAATAAACTACAGTGATGATGAGAAGATCAATTATTACCTGAGAATTGAGATGAGAGGAGCTGGTAGTAGTTTGGAAGGGCACTTTGGAAAGTGATGGAAATTTTCTTTACCTTTATTGTGATTACTATTTATGTAATATATATACACGTGTAGGCAATGGACATGAACTTGGGCAAACTTCGGGAGATCATGAGGGACAGGGAAGCCTGGCATGCTACAATCCATTGAGTGGTGAAGAATTGAACAAGACTTGGTGCCTGAACAACAACAAACATGTGTGTGTTGTTAACACGTTATTAAATGCTAAAGTGTATGATAACCAAAATCTGAAAATGATTATAATGTTCATCTTCAGGGTAATACATAAACACAGCTGCTTATTATGTATCAATTTAGACCTGAAAAAGCTATTCAAAAATACAAAGAAATGCTGGTTTTATTAGCCTCAACTACCAATTTTCCAAAGTATACATAATATCTGTTCTACTTTAAATGTATGGCCAGCATAGAAAATGACATTTTCCCAAATACATATACCAAATGATTCTTACTTTGTAAATAGCATAGAACATGTAAAACATAGTTTTGCATTTATAAATTCTAAGTAAAAAAAAATTCTGAATAAACTTAAAAGTAAATCCAATAAAATCAGGAAAGCAATCACAATTGGTTTTCATTATACTATTATGTAACATAATTCTACATCAACTACTGAAATTTAAGAGTGAAATGAAAGAATGAAGTGAAAGTCAGTCAGTCGTGTTCGACTCCTTGCCTCTCCATGGACTACAGAGTCCACGGAATTCTCCAGGCCAGAAGACTAGAGTGGGCAGCCTTTCCTTTCTCCAGGGGATCTTCCCAACTGGGGAACTGGGGTCTCCTGCATTGCAGGCAGATTCTTTACCAATTGAGCTATGAGGGAAGCCCATATGTAATATAATTCTGCATCAATTATTGAATAATTAAATCATGTAATAATTTAATTAAATTATATGCATCATTTAATAAGATAATACACACAAGGAGAAAAAGATCACTATTTTCAAATGACTATTTCTAAGAAAAACATTGAAATACTTAGAAAATCTATATAAAAATAGGTTATTTTCATGATATCTGGTTGAAAAGGAACTGATAATTATAGGAATATATTATTATATTCCTATAATTATCAGTTAAAAATGAAAGATGTAAAAATTTCATTTCACAATGCTAGAGAATATAAAATATCTAAGAATAAATTTAACATATAATAAGTCATTCTTATATCAAGAAAACATTAGACTCCACTGAAGTTGTGTATGAGCACATAAATATTAATATTAAGGAAAAACATTACTTGCTTTATGTTAGGGTAATTCAGTCCTATCAGATGTAAATGGTCTCCTTATTTCTTTAAGAACTTTGAATTATCTATTTTATATTTAAAAGTTGTCCTTTGCAGTTTTTCGAATTTCATTTCCTAACTTTAACATCATTGTGTTACTTTTAAAACAGTCACTGTCTATATAGTTAGCTTCTATTTTCAGTAATTTCTTAATAAGTTTTACTAGAGATAAGAAAAATGATGAGGGATTATGTGTTTGCCTCTTTGTTTTTAAGGAATTCATTCCATTATAAAGGCTATTCATGACAATATAGAAGTACCTGCCATTTGAAAGACTCCTGTGTGGTGGGGGGTAGCTGGGGTGGGGGTGGGGTGGGGGGGTGAACAAAAAACATATGCAACTTTACCCAGGGTTTTCTGTAAGAAAGTTTATGATGTTCTAGGAAGATCTTTGTGTTGAATTTGTTTCAAGAGGCCAGCTTCTTAGCAGTATCTAGGTCTTCTTATGACCTAAGTTGCAGTGTCCTGGAATATTAAATGATGCATGCTAAGAATGAGCTGCTTCCCTGATGGCTCAGACAGTAAGGCATCTGCCTACAATGCAGGAGACCCGGGTTCAATCCCTGGGTTGGGAAGATCTCCTGGAGAAGAAAATGGCAACCGATTCCAGTATTCTTGCCTGGAAAATCCCATGGATGGAGGAACCTGGTAGGCTACGGTCCATGGGGTCACAAAGAGTCAGAGACTGAGCAACTTCACTATCACTATCGCTGTGCTGGAAGGGCTTTTATTTCTTACCATCAGCTTTCAGCAATTAAGTCAACATTACATGTCTGTCTTATTAGCATCTCTGTGTTTTCTCTACTTTGGTCTTCCAGTCAAATATTTAAGAAGTACTTATCAGACATTATAGCATAGTCCATAAAAAGTTTTAAAACCTTATTTATTAGCAATTTATGTGTCCCTGTATTTGAGCAAGAATCAATTCATTTCAGTTGCTCAGTCATGTCCAACTATTTGTGACCCCATGGACTACAGCACACCAGGCTTCCCTGTCCATCACCAACTCCCAGAGTCTACCCAAACTCATGTCCATCAAGTCAGTGATGCCATCCAACCGTCTCACCCTCTGTTGTCCCCTTCTCCTCCCACCTTCAATCTTTCCCAGCATGGGCATCTTTTCCAAGGAGTCAGTTGTTCACTTCAGGTGGCCAAAGTATTGGAGTTTCAGCTTCAGCATGAGTGCCTCCAATGAATATTCAGGACTGATTTCCTTTAGAATGGACTGGTTGTATCTCCTTGGAGTCCAAGGGACTCTCAAGAGTCTTTTACAACACCACAGTTTAAAAGCATCAATTCTTTGGTGCTCAGCTTTCTTTATAGTCCAACTCAGATTCATATATGACTACTGGAAAAACCATAGTTTTGACTAGACAGACCTTTGTTGGCAAAGTAATATCTGTGCTTTTTAATAATGCTGTATAGGTTGTTCATAGCTATTCTTCGAAGGAGAAAGCGTCTTTTAATTTCATGGCTTCAGTCACCATCTGCAGTGATTTTGGAGCACAGGAAAATAAACTCTTTCACTATTTCCATTGTTTCCCCATCTATTTACCATGAAGTGATGGGACTAGATGCCATGATCTTTGTTTTCTGAATGTTTCATTTTAAGCCAGCTTTTTCACTCTCCTCTTTCACTTTCGTCAAGAGGCTTTTTAGGTTTTTTTTTTTTTTTTTTTCCGCTTTCTGCCATTAGGGTGGTGTCATCTGCATATCTGAGGTTATTGATGTTTCTCCTGGCAATCTTGATTCCAGCTGTGCTTCATCCAGCCCAGCATTTCTCATTATGTACTTTGCATATAAGTTAAATAAACAAGGTGACAATATAAAGCCTTGATGTACTTCCTTCCCAAATTGGAACCAGTCTGTTGTTCCATGTCCAGTTCTAACTGTTGCCTCCTGACCTGCATACAGATTGCTCAGGAGGCAGGTAAGGTGATCTGGTGGTCCCATCTCTTTAGAATTTTCCACAGTTTATTGTGATCCACACAGTCAAAGCCTCAGGCCTAGTCAATAAAGCAGAAGTAGATGTTTTTTCTGGAACTCTCTTGCTTTTTTAATGATCCAACAGATGTTGGCAATTTTATCTCTGCTTCCTCTACCTTTTCTGGAAGTTCACGGTGTTCAAGAGCAAGAATATCTAGCATTAAGTAACTGCAGTTCAATTCAGGTTCCTACTGTTTTGAATCATCCCTTAGATTCATAGTTATTGCTTCTACTTTTGTTACATGTTTTCTTATGGATCTGTCATGGAGAGTTCATTATTTTTGTTCAGAAATATCAGATTTTCAAAGGGAAAAAAAGGCACAATTTCACATTCTGCATGAGTATCTCCCATAGTGCTCAGGGACATATGTCCTTTAAGCATACATAGATGATTCTGATAAATCACAGAAATATTGAAATTATAAATCAGCAGCAGATCTGGGTTATAAAATTATCTCAAAAGAGTTTGTACTTAGCACCATTCTACCTCTGGAGAACTCTTGGAAACAATTCAACAATTATTTATTGAGCACCCACTATATACATATTATGCTATTGGCTATATGTCTCAGAAGATAGAAAGAATCTTTTGTTTAAGCTGCTTAAATTATAAATCTTGGATATTGGACAAATTATTGTATTTTTATAAAGCAAAGTATAGTAAAGTATTTTTTACCTAAGAAGAACAATAAAAATGCTTTGTTGGAGTGTGGATTTAGTGACTTAAAGAAGAAGCTCTTCATAGTTTTTAAAAAGAGAGAGAGACAGATAGACAGAGAGATGGGGGAAAATAAGGAAAGAAAGAAACAAAGACCCAGAAGTCTCCACTAAAAAAGTGACACTTGAAATGACAGGCAAGTTGAATTCCACCTCTCTCTGGATTTGTATTGAGAAGGTAGATTTAGTTGTCCTGATCTCAGCATTCCTACATTGGATGACTAATTCCACCATTGATGAATGAACTGAGCAAGTAATATAGTCTTTATAAGCCTCCATTATATGATGTATATGATGGAGACAGTAGCATTTTAATGCAGAGATGCTATGAAGCTTAAATGAGAAACATTTATAAAGAATGTAGCACAGCCCCTTTTATATTTTACATGTTCAATCAAGGTTTAGTTCTCATTAGCAGTTACAATAATAATTGTAATTACTACATCTACTAGTGGAAAAGGTACCATAGTAGTAAAACAATATGGGCAAAAAATGGAAAACAGCATGAAAATTTTTGAGAAAGAGTAGAAGTTAATTTTGATCGGAGGATATGGTTCATTTAGACAATAGTGACAGAGTGGCAATGCTGGAAAAGTAGACTTGGGATTTATGGAGGGGCTTAAGTGCCTGGTTAATAAATTTATAATTAATTTGGCACACAAAAATGGGTCACAGAAGTTAACTGAGCATGGATATATAATTTGGCCTCTTTTAAGAAGATTAATCTTGGGCTTCGGTGGAAAAAGAAAAGAGGCAAGAAGGCCAGTTGGAAACTTAATAAAGTAGTCATTGCAAAGGGAATTACATCCTTTATAAGAACAATAACTATAGTAGTGGAAAGAAGTATTCCAGAAGGATTACTGAAGAAGCTACATACTGGCTCTGAGTAGAACATAGAAGATTAAAAGGTGAAGTTGACTAAGACTGCTCTCAAGAACTGGAAGTCTAGTGGGAACTGTAAATAAAAGCTTGAAAGCAAGGACTGAGGGAAATTGGTTCTGTGGAAAATGTAGCACTTTTTGATTTGTACATGATAAGTGTGATGAGTTGGGGATGTGTAGTCTAAGGAAACAAAAACAGTTAAAATCCAAGCCAAGTCTGAAGAGAGAGCTCAGGCTATCAGCAGATATTTTGGAGCTATTTACATTGAGTGTCAGTTTATGAAATCAGAGAAGACAAATGTTAAAATATAATAGTTTGAGAAACAAAATAAGAGGACTGAGAGGAGACTACTGGTCCTTTTCCTTTAGCTCCTCTAAATAGTTGTAATCTAACTAGGTCAGGTAGGGTAATAATCTAAAATGTGGCCTTCTACAAGTAATTATTACAAATATTAACATACACACATCATTAAGATCAGTAAGACATCATATGTATGCTCATTCCAAGTTCAAGATTGTTTATAAAAGTTGTGCAGATGTTGGAGAAGTAAACAATGTGAGCAGCTACATGATCTACTATCTATACTGAATGATGAAGTAATAAATTGGGGCCTTATCCAGCAATTCTTCAACAGATCAGATTATAATGAACACTTTTCCTCTCATTTCAATAATCTACTATTGAAACCCCTTCTTAATTCCATCCCCTGATTATCCTCCAAGATGGACATAGTCAGAACAAGTCATTTGAACTTAGTTTTCACTTTTTTTTTTTCCCCACTGCACACTTACATTTATAATACCATTAGGTTAAGTGACCCTTTTTTCTCTCCAGTTGTGGTTTCCGCTCCTCTGGGATAAATTTCTTTTGAGTCACTCTAGCTTTTAAGAACACATTCTTTCAAGCATTCAAAAATTCAATCAAATGTGTCCTCTGAGTTCACTGAACTCAAAATCTTATTTGAGTATATATTGCTTGTGTCCTCAGTATAACAAAGAATTCCAGATATACCATGTTCTTGGATTAGAAGAACCACTGTTGTGAAAATGACTAAAGAATATTACCCAGAGCAATCTACAAATTCAATAAAATTTCTATCAAGTAAAAAATTATATTTTTCACAGAAAAAAAATTCTACATTTTCTTTGGAAGCACAAAAGACCCTGAATAGCAAACAGCAATCTTGAGAAAGGAAATCAGATCTGGAGGAATAAACCTTCCATACTTCAGAATATACTGAAAAACTACAGTAGTCAAGACAATATAGTACTGGCACAAAAACAGAAACATAGATCAATGACATAAGATAGAAAGTCCACAGACAAACCCACACACCTTCTTTGACAAAGGAGGCAAGAATATACAATGGAGAAAAGATAGCCTCTTCAATAATTGGTGCTGGGAAAACTAGACAGCTACATGTAAAAGAATGAAATTAGAACACTTCCTAACACCATACACAAAAATAAACTTGAAATGGATTAGAGACCTAAATGTAAGATTAGACTCTGTAAAACTCTTAGAGGAAAACACAGGCAGAACACTCTTTGACCCACCTCTAAAAGTAATGGAAATAAAGACCAAAAAAAATTTTTGATGGAACCTAATTAAACCTAAAAACTTTTGAATAGCAAAGGAAACTATAAACAAGATGAAAATACAACCCTCATAATGGGAGAAAATAATTGCAAATTAAGCAACTGACAAGGGATTAATCTCCAGAATGTAGTGTATAAACATTTCATGCAGATCAACATCAGAAGAACAAGCAACCCCATTGAAAACAGCACAGAAGACTTAAATAGACATTTCTCCAAAGAAGACATACATATGGGCAACAAACTCATGAAAAGATACTCAATTTTGCTCACTGTTAGAGAAACACAAATCAAAACTAGAGGGAGAATGATCAGAATGGCTGTTGTCAAAAATCTACAAGCAATAAATGCTGGAGAGGATGTGAAGGCAAGAGAACACTCTTGCATTGTTTAGGGGAATGTAAATTGATACAGCCACTATGGAAATCAGTATGGAGATTCTTTAAAAAAACACTAGGAATAAAACTGCCATATGACCCAGCAATCCTACTAGTGGGCATATACCCTGAGAAAACCATAATTCATAAAGGCACATGTACCCTCAGTGATCATAACAGCACTCTTTACAATAGTCAGAGAATGGAAGCATCCTAGATGTTCTTGGGCAGATGAATGGATAAAGAGTTGTGGTACTTATATACAATGGAATATTACTCAGCCACAAAAAGTAATGAAACTGGGTCATTTGTGATGTGAATAAACTTTGAGTCTGCTATACAGAGTAAAGTAAGTCAGAAAGAAGAAAACTTGTATCCTATATTAACACACACACACACACACACACACACACACACACACACATGGAATCTAGAAATATGGTATTCCTGAACCTATTTGCAGGGCGTGAATGGAGATGCAGATGTAGAGAATGAATTTGTGAACACAGTGGGGGAGGGAAAGTGTGAGATGAATTGAGAGTGCAGCACTGAATATATACACTGCCATATGTAAAACTGGTAGACGGAAACAGCTATATAGCATAGGGAGCTCAGAGGTCTGGGATGGTGGTGGTGAGACGGAGACTCAAGAGGGAGGGAATACATGTATACTTATAGCTGACTCATGTTGTACAGCAGAAACCAACACAAAATTGTGAAACATTTTTCCTCCAATTAAAAATGAATGAATCTCCTCACCAATATTTTCCTACTATTACTGATATCAGAAATATAAGGAACTCTTATTTTTCACTGAGCATATGAAGATAAAGATAGAAAAAAGGAGAGAAAGGAAATTTTCACATCATGAGACATTCCATACAGAAAAAAAAATTAATTAATTGTAGAGTTGTCAAAACATGTAATAGTATAAATAATTTGTGAGGTACACTTGGTAATTTAAAGTATTTTGCTAACAGATGAGATATACATTGCTAAATACTATTACTAGAGAAAATCATATAATAGACTAGAGAAAATAGAGTTAATAAGTGTAGATAATTCAGAATTTAGGGTAAGGGCTAGGGAAGACTGGAATTTTGAGTTAAATATATCTACCCTATTGATTGGATTATTGGTCTTGATTGTCATATTGTGGGCAGGACAAGGAAAAAGGGAAAAATAAATTACAGGATAGTAAAATACTCTCTTAAAAATACTTTAAAGTAGTATCTATAATATATTCATATTAATAAAGACTAATAATACATGGTTCTAATGTATTTATCTTTTATTTATCTTTAAAGTTTTTAAACACACCGTGCAGCGTGTGGTATCTTAGTTCCCCTATCAGAGATTGAACTCATGCCCACTGAAGTGGAAACACATAGTCCTAACCACTGGACTGTCAGGGAATTCTGGTTCTAATGTCTTAAAACTGGATTCTTTGCTATGAATATTGAACCTAAAAACAAATGAATCAATATTTGTAGTCCTGACATTCTATTCATGTTCCTGAAACTTATTTCCAAATAACAGCTCCAATCCCACATCTAATATTTTAATGCTGCAACAAAAATGTTGACTCTTTAAAACCACTCTTACAATTATCATTTATTGTCATTTTTATTTCTGAAGCTATATTCCTTTTCTTTATCTAACCAAGCCTGAAAGAAAACAAACAGAGATTTCTAAGAGGCCAGTCTTGAGAGTCTTTTTCATTCATTTCATTGTGTACACAGTGCAGATTATTAATACCCACATTTTCATTATTAACCTTTTGTCTTCAGGGCACTCTCTACTATAAAGGAGAACATAATTTGAAGTGTTCAGCTTTTGTTAATAGTCCCAAGTGTTATGCTATGGTCATTTTAGATTTTATATTTCCTCTTATCTAGGTGTACCTTGACTACGAAATCCTAACCATAGAAAATTCTTAATTTGCTGTGATCTTCTAGTTTTCTTAAATTCCAAATCTTTCTATAACTAGCACACATATTTACAATTTATAGAAGTCTACCCTATATATTTTCAAATACTTTAGTATGTATATCATATGCTATGATCAATATTGCTATTATCTCTTAATCTTTCCCACCCTCGATATTGAAGTTGGTCCATTCTCTATAGATAGAATGAGCCAACACAGTACCATCCTACTAATGTGTATGAATCTATCCATAGATAAGTACTTCAGAGATGCTTTATCTTATTCTCATTTCATACCTGAGAAAAAGGGTGTTCAGAGGTTAATTGATCTGTCTACATAATGTAGTGAGTATGTGACAGGGGAAATCCCCAAATTCTGAACTTAGGCCATTTATCCCATTTCAAACACACTATTTTCTTTCATTTCCAATTACTTTCTCCACATAAATATAAAAACCCAGCACTATAACACAAAGTGATGTATATAGATTAGCATTTTTATTTTCTATTTCTTCAAGGAGCTGAAGTGCTGGTATTAAATAAGAACTTTGGGTTTGACTTTGCTTTGGATAATACACCAGTTAAGAGATGCAAGCTTCAATCATATAGGATAATAGATGATCTGCTGAAGAGAGAAATTGATTTTGAAGTTGTAATTTACTTGAAGTGTTTTGATGATCTCATAAAATACAAGCACAAAATTGAAGTTATTTAGGCTTTCATGGCTCTCTTAAAGCTTGAATTACTACTTCAGTGCCAAAGTGCCCAGGATAGATCCACAGGTTCCTGTATTACAGATTACATTTTTATTGCACTGTGAATATATTTCCTGGTACAAAAGCTTATTCTTTACCCTCTCCATCTATTATTCATTACCTTTTTCTCTCTCCAACTCTCTCAAATTTCTCTCTCTATTTCTCATTTTCCCCGCTTGTCTTCTCATTCTCTCTCTCTCGGTCTCTTTACCTGGAAAGTGACCCACTCCCATGTTGTTTGTGTGTGTGGTTTATGGCTGATATTTCTTTTTTCAAAAATGGTTTTATTTGGGCTAACTAGAAGAAATAACCCTGCATATATCATCTCTTTAGCTATCAGCCATTTCTCTTGAACACGACTCTAGTGTTGTATATGAGTATTTGTCATTTATGTATACCTTTTATCATTTGATGTATTTAAGCAAGGATAATAATATCCAGAAAGAGGACATAAGAAAACCACTTTCTCTGCCTTGTCCCTTCTAAGGGAGGAAGGTAGAAGGCATAGTTTGAGAAGCTTGAGGGGTTGCTCTCCTGAAATGGTTTTCAATCCTGGAGGCAGATAGCATCATCTGGAGAGTTTTTGAAACCATTCAACTAGATAATCAGAATCTCTGGAGGACAAAGATTTTTAAGCTTCCCAAGTGACTTGTAGAGCTTCCCAGGTGGCACTAGTTGTAAAGAACCCTTCTGCCACTGCAGGAGATGTAAGAGACTCTGGTTCAGTCACTTGGCTGAAAAGATCCCCTGGAGGAGGGCATGGAAACCCAATTCAGTATTCCTGCCTGGAGAATTCCATGGACAGAAGAGCCTGGAGGACTATAGTCCATAGGGTCACAAAGAATTGGACATGACTGAAGTGACGTAGCACACACGCATGTACACAGGGAGCAAGTGTAACCTCACTAATTAGCAGATAATTGTATTAAAACTTTACTGAGCAAGGCTCTGCCCACCAGAGTAAGACTCAGTTCTTCCCACCAGCAGTCCTTCCCATCAGGAAGCTTACACAAGCCTCTTAGCTTCATCCATCAGAGGGCAGACAGAAGAAGCAAGAAGAAGAACCACAATCCCACAGTGACTAAAACACATTACAGAAAATTAATCAGCATGAGAAAGCAGACAGTCATGTCCCAGATGAAAGGACAAGATAAAATCCCAGAAAAAGCAACTTTCCAGGAAAAAAAAAAAAATCAGAATAATGAGAGTGAATCTGATTCAGGATCTAGGAAAAAGAGTGAAGGCAAAGATTGAGACAATGCAAGAAATGCTTAATGTAGACCTAGAAGAACTAACGGACAAACAAACAGAGATGAATAGTACACTAGAAGGAATCAATAGCAAAATAACTGAGGCAGAAGAAATGATGAATGACCTGGAAGACAGAATGGTGTAAATCACCGCCACAGAACAGAATATAGAAAAAAGAGTGAAAAGAAATGAAGGCAGCCTAAGAGACCTCTGAGAAAACGTTAAATTCGCCAACGTTCTCATTATAAGAGTCCCAGAAGAAGAGGGAAAGGACCTGAGAAAATACTTGAAGAAATAATAGCTGAAAACTTCCCTAACATGGGAAAGGAAGTAGTCAACAAAGCTCAGGAAGCACACAGTCCTAAACAGGGTAAGCCCAAGAAGGAACACACCGAGACACATGGTAATCAAATTGACAAAAAATAAAGACAGAGATAAAATATTAAAAACAACAAGGAGAAAATGACAAATAACATAAAGGGAACTGTCATCAGGTTATCAGTTGATTTGTCAAAAAAACTCTACAAGCCAGAAGGAATGGCATGATATATTTAAAGTGATGAAAGAACCTAAAACCAAGAATACTCTCCCCAGCAAGACTCTCCTTCAGATTTGATGGAGAAATCAAAAGCTTTCCAGACAAGCAAAAGTTAAGAGAATTCAGCACCAGAAAACCAGCTTTACAACAAATGCTAAAGGAACTTCTTTAGGCAGGAAACAAGAGAAGGAAAAGACCAACCTACAGAAAATAAACTCAAAACAATAACATAGGTCAATAGTATAATGCCTAATTACTAATTCAATAGGTACCAGGAAGATGTCTAATAGAATCTACCACCATTTGTAATCAAACTACTTAGTTAAATAGGAATAATGTACATAATAAAGAATAAAAGCCAAAAAAAAAAAAGAATAAAAGCCACAGTTAGCAGTACAACTTCCTGACTACTAAAGGATAGAACACTAAAGATATCAATTAAATTCAGAAAAAAATAATAAGAAATATACATGATATATAAAATATATGAATATAACAACTGAAAAGTAAAAATTAGATTTGATTCATGGCAAACATAGAAATTTCTTGGGTAAGAGTTTAGGGTAGGAGCAAAAATTTTTATTTCCATATATTTTCCATACATTGAGTTCATTTGCAGTAAAAAGTCAATGACAATTTTTTGTCATTTTATAAAGGATTTTAAAATTCATTTGGAGGAATAATTTTTAAAATAAATTTTAGAAGTTTTAAGGAAGAACTAACACAATTAGGAAAATCTTCGATCATATATTTGAAGAAATGAATGGTTGGGTACATTTAAAATAGTGTTTCTATTAGAAACTGATTGAAGTATTTTAAAGGTTAAGAGTGATATTTCACATCAAGGATAAGGTTATTATTATGCACAATGGAAGACTGGGCTAACAACTTGAAAGAAAGTAAAAAGATAACTCACGCCATACATAGTGATTTCCTAGGGTCAACATAAATTACCACAGACTGAGAGAGTTAAAAATAACAAAAATGTATTGTTTCACATTCTGGAATCTAGAAATCTGAAATCTGGGACTATCAGCTGGGACACACTCCTTCTGAAGGTTCTAGGAAAATATTTTTTTATCTTCTGGTTTCTTGTGGTCCTAGCCATTCCTTGGTTTGTGGCATCGTTATTCTAATCACTGTTTTTGTCTCCAAATGACATTCTTCTATCTCTTTATGTTTGCTTTTCTTTTCATAGGGACATCAAGTCATTGGATTTAGGTACCATTCTATTAAAGCAAGGATGATTAAACATCAAGATTCTTAATTAATTACATATACAAAGAACCCATTAGCATATGAGATCACATTCTGAATCTTTTCAACCTGCTACATTATACTTTAAATAAATTGTAGGATTTTTTTCTCTTTTCTAATTTAGACAATGTTTTGGCAAGGTACAAAGAATTTCATTAGCTCAAGTATAAGTTCACCATACAAAGAATAAATAGTAATAAGGGAAAAGCAATAATAAGATACAAAAAAGTAAGGCCAAGTTTGTTGAAATTCTAGATGAATATGCTTGTCCATACTATATTGCTGATAGTGCAAAATGTGATTACTTTTGGATTCTGTATTTCAAGGATATTAGAATCTATTATATAGATGAACAAAAGACTTTATAGTAAATTTTCTGGTAAATATTCGGAGAAGGCAATGGCACCCCACTCCAGTACTCTTGCCTGGGAAATCCCATGAATGGAGGAGCCTGATAGGCTGCAGTCCATGGGGTCACTAAGAGTCTTACACGACTGAGCGACTTCACTTTCACTTTTTCACTTTTATGCATTGGAGAAGGAAATGTCAACCCACTCCAGTGTTCTTGCCTGGAGAATCCCAGGGACAGGGGAGCCTGGTGGGCTACCGTCTATGGGGTTGCACAGTCTGACACGACTGAAGCGACTCAGCAGCAGCAGCAGTTAAATTATTTGTGTTCATATAATGGATGGGGATTTAAATGCCATTAAAAATGTATTTGCTGTCAGTAAACTCATATGATACGCTTAAACTAAAGAACAAGCTAAAAATCATTTATTAAATAATCATTAACTTATGAATTGGAACAATAAAAGTATCTAACTACTATTTTTGCAATGGAATGTAAATCATAATTCACATCATATATCTGTGAGGATGGTTCTTTTAAAACAGTTTTATTTTCTTCCATTGTATTGATTTCATAAGACATACTGTAAATATTGATAGTTTTATGTGTATTACCAATATTTTCAAAGATTTTAGTTTTGGCTATATTATACAGTTATTTTATTTTTCTCTTGTGAATCTAGAATTATATTTTTTCAACTTTATTTGTATCTTTCTTCCTTTAAATTGATTAGTCTTACAAGATTTTAACTATTTCATTGATTATTTTTAAAGATATGTTTCATAAAACAGTTTTGTGTTGTTTATAAATAAGCTGTTTAGGATTCAGAAATAGATGTGTGCACATTTGGAGTGGAAATTGATGGAATCAAACACAGATAAAGGGGACCTCCATGGTCTATGAGAATGGCTTACCCTGAGAAAAGAAACAATCTGGCATATTTAGCTGCTGCTGCTGCTGCTAAGTCACTTCATTCGCGTCCGACTCTGTGTGACCCGATGAACGGCAGCCCACCAGGCTCCGCCGTCCCTGGGATTCTTCAGGCAAGAACACTGGAGTGGGTTGCCATTTCCTTCTCCAGTGCATGAAAGTGAAGAGTGAAAGTGAAGAGTGAAAGTGAAGTCTCTCAGTCGTGTCCGACTCTTAGCGACCCCATGGACTGCAGCCTACCAGGCTCCTCCGTCCGTGGGATTTTCCAGGCAAGAGTACTGAAGTGGGTTGCCATTGCCTTCTCCGGGCATATTTAGCTAGCCTCAGCAATTAATTTGAGAATAATATGAAGGCTGTGCATCCAGGTACGAATTGACAGTTGTTGCTAATACCGCTTCCAAATATATCTCCATCAGGAGAATTCATGAAAACTAGGGAGGGAATACTTCTAGGTGAAATATATAAAAAAGTCAACACTGAGACCTTCATAATCTATCTACAAGACACTTTTAAAAGTATTGAAATCAAGAGAAAGAGAAACCCATTTCTCTTTTTTAGCAGGGTGGTGTTTGTGTTTTAAAAGAGCATGACATGAATAGAAAGGAAAGCTTGCCCTGGAGCAAAGCACCTATAATATCAGGCCCCCAAGTCATATGGTGGAAAAGTTGCCGTTCCTGAACAGAAAAACACTGGCCTGTCAGTGATAGCCTACATGACACAAGATGGTATGGGGAGGGAGGAGGGTTCAGGATGGGGAACACGTGTATACCTGTGGTGGATTCATTTTGATATTTGGCAAAACTAATACAATTATGTAAAGTTTAAAAGTAAAATAAAATTAGAAAAAAAAAAAAAAGATATGAGCTGGCTACCAACATTGAAATTTTTCTCAATCATGGCACAATCAGGGCTTCCCAGGTGGTGCTAGGGATAAAGAGACCACCTACCAATGCACGAGACAGGGGTTTGATTCTTGTGTTGGGAAGATCTGCTGAAGAAGGGCATGGCAACCCACTCTATTATTCTTACCTGGAGAATCTCATGGAAAGAGGAGCCTGGTAGCTACCATCCATTGGGTTGCAAAGACTGGGATGTGACTGAAGCGACTTAGCACACAGCACACACATGTGGGATAATTCAGGGTTTGTTTTATATAGTTTTATTGCTTAACTTTATTTTCCAACTATTTTGCAATAACATTGAATTTTGTGTATATACTTCTTAAATAAAAATTTTACTATACATGTAATTCTCCATAAAAAGTATTCATTCACTTAAGATTTCTGAAAGAATCACAGCTATACAAATATACACTATTGTTTGAAATATGCAAAAATATTTTTAGAATTTTAAATATCAACATACTAATTATATTTTCTATGTTTAACTTCAGAGTAGCAAGGAAATTCTATAAGCCCCCACAAATTCAAACAGTGAAAATTTCTGAGGCTGAATCCTAGTAAAAAGACAAGGTAACTATAATAAATTAGTTCCTGAGCACAGAAGGAAGATAATCAGTGGAAAGAATAATGAGGAATTTGTCCTCTGGAATTTTTAGTTGTTGTTGTTCAGAATATTGGCTTAGGAGTCAAATACATTAGGAATAAGTTTCTAATTCTACCGTCTACTATCTGTGTGTCTTTTCTTAAAATTACTTTATGTCTAAGCTTCCATTTGTTTGTAAAATAGAAGTAGTAATAACTATCTCACTGGATTTTTATAAATATGATATAGATAAAGATATAAAATCAATTAGCTCAAGGGCCAGAGAAATTCTCAAAATAGAAATCATGATTAGTATATAAAAAGTTTAAATATTAATCAATAAAACCATTAATAACTTTAATTATCAGACTAGCTTGACAAAATGAAGCTCATTCCAATGATCTTTCTGATTTCCTGAAGAAATCTCTCTCTTAATTGCTTATGCCACAAGAAGTTAAGAAATCTCTTGAATATTTAATTAAGAATTCCCAATATCCTTGTTATAATTACATAAAATACAGCCTATATTAACATGCAGTATGCAGAACACGTTTCATAAACCAATTTTTAAATGGGTGTAAACTCAGAGGTCCCTGAAGGCAGTTCCCAATCAGCCTACTGCTAAGTGGAATATCCTTAGAAGTGCATTAAATGCTTTGATTAAGCATAAAAAGCTCTTGTTAAACAGCCATAATGAAATATCTCATTAACGTGAGATATGGGTGTATGTGCGTATGTGTTTGTGTGTATATGTGTGTGTGTGTGTGTAACAGATCATACTCCCCCTTTTTCAATTAAAGAATAGTTAATTGTCTGTTGTTTGCAACATGTATGGAAACAGCCTCCTCCTTGATCTTGATTCAGGTTAGATAGCTAAAATTTATTTATCTCTCAATCTTAGGATTTACAAGCTATTATTAATAGTTTCTATATTTTATTTATTCATAGTTAAACTATTTTGTTGGCTTTTGAGTTAGCAAAAATATAGAATTCCAGAGTTCAATTGAAAATATTTTGTGTTTATGGAAGGGCCACATCCTGAGGCGTCATCATTAGTGTTTAGGTTAAAGAATCTTGTCTCAGCTCAACCATCTACCCAAAATAAGGTCAAGAACAAATAAATCCTTTATTACTAGCTTGGTTTTGAACTCAAGTTAGATAATTTCCTGGTAAACTACAGAAGTGTTTTTAAGTTAGTGATAGACAAAACTAAACAGTTTCTTTTCTTTCTTGGCATATTTTATTGAGTTCCCATTCCAATTGAACTTTTTAGAACTGTGACACATAAAGCTTCATTGTGCATCACTATCATCAATGCTGCTTTTAAAAAAAATGCTTTATCCTGAATTCAGTATGGGAATGCTTTGGATTTTTGGATTGATGACTGAAGTACCATACTTTATTTTGCCACACTAATGGCTAGAAAAAAAACAAAAAAGAAACATTCAAAATAGTAGCAAAGGTGGTATTAAGGAAGGGAGAAGAAAATTCCCCCTCAAATCTAGAGTGAAACCAACCTAACCAAAAATGTAAGCCTTTCACAAATTATTAAAACTTCTCACCCTGAAGGGAGTGCCCAAATTCATATTCTAAATATGTGTGTTTGATTTTTATCTTCCAACTTTCCCCCTCAATAATTCCCAACAATTTAATTTTTTCATTATCAAGTAGCTCAGCTTATTGTCTATAAAATAGATATTTTTGTTTATTCGCCTGTTAATCACTTAGTTAATGTTTGTTTTTCACAGCTTATTTTGTAATATTCCTGAATTTCTTTTTCTTTGCAATTAAACACAGGTTGCTTGAGAATTAAGATTGGTTTGAGATTAGGGATAAGATACGGGACCTACGCATGACTCAACTGTATTTCATTTTTGATGCCTAAAATTCTTATCAGCAATTTAACTTTTCATTTTCTTTCTATTTTTAGAGTATAATAAGATCCACTGCCTGCAATGCAGGAGACACAGATTCAATCCCTAGATTGGGAAGATACCCTGGAGGAGGGCATGGCAACCCACTTCAGTATCCTTCCTGGAGAATCTCATGGACAGAGGAGCCTGGTGGGCTACAATCAATAGAGTTGCATAGAGTTGGACATGACTGAAGCAACTGAGCATGCATGCTTGCAAGATCAAATGCAGCAAAATACTATTTGGAAAAGCTACTTTAGAGCCAAAGATGACAATGTCAAAATTAGACAGCTAATTGACATATAGAACCAGTATGTTTATGCTTGAGATATATTAATTTTAGCTGATGGACAACTGTTCAAAATGATGGTAAAATTATTGTCTTAATTATAATGGTTTAATTGCCTAAAAGTTCACCATGTAAAAATTGAACCCACGGAAGTAGAAGACATTCTTGTAATACTGATGTAATAATGATTCTAAATATGTTATTTAAAACCTGCAATTGTACAACCTACTCAAATACCACACATTTAGACACCAATCCTTTAGACTACTAAAGGAATTTTCTTGCAAAATATAAACATCAATATAAATATACATATATACACATACATATGCATATATAAAGAACCTACCTTCACCTATTCCTCCCACTCTCCTTCATTCCATTGCCCTAATGTTTGCTGAAACAAACCCCATGGGACTTCTCTAAGTCTGTAGGACATGTCCTTCTCCTTAAACAAAGAATTCCATGATACTCCCTTCATTTTGCCTCTGTAGCTTTCCTTGAAAGCACCCAACAAAATTCATAATTATTTGCTTATTTGCATAATGTTCAGTTAATGTGACTCTCCCAATAAATGTCTTTATATTAAATTATAGCAATATTTGTATTATTTATGGGTAATAAAATACTGCAAGGAGATCCAACCAGCTCATCCTAAAGGAGATCAGTCCTGAGTGTTCATTGGAAGGACTGATGTTGAAGCTGAAACTCTAATACTTTGGACACCTGACGCAAAGAACTGACTCATTGGAAAAGACCCTGATGCTGAGAAAGATTGAAGGCAGGAGGAGAAGGGGATGACAGAGGATGAGATGGTTGGATGGCATCACTGGCTCAATGGACATGGGTTTGGGTGGACTCCAGGAGTTGGTGATGGACAGGGAGGCCTGGCATACTGCGGTCCATGGGGTTGCAAAGAGTCGGACACGACTGAAGGACTGAACTGAACTGAAGTAAAGTACTAGTGAGAACACTGTGAGATGTCTCAATTCATGGACAAATAATCAAGAATTTTGGTGTTCACATTTTAAGTTTTAGCATATAGTAAGTCTGTGAATACAATTCAAGTATTTAGTGGAAAGACAATATATACACATAAGAGAGTTTTCTGGCCTAGAGATATATTTAAATTCTTGGGACCTTAGATCACATAGGCAAAGAATTATATTCTGGACTGAAAAACCTATACATCATCTTCAAAAACTGCCTAACTTCTTAATGATTAATTGAAACTGTGTTCCTACATTAATTATAATGAGTACCTCTGGCCCCACTGCTTGGTATAGAGAGCTAGAAGTGCTGCTCACACCCTGCCACAAAGGAAATCTAAAATAATTTCAAATTCTTTCTTCAACACATTAAGATCTTAGGTCACATAGTTAACAACTAGTCCCAAATCAAATAGAGATGAAAACCTGCAGGGAGAGATGAAATGGAAGCACTTACTCAGGTAGTGTATAATAATGCAACTGAACAGGTAAACATTCAACTAGAATCATTGATGACCTTGCTGAACTTGAAAATTGAGCTGGTGGGACACTGTGAAACTCAAGGACCTGCTAAATTAATGGCAGTCAATTTTGTTGATTCTTCTTTCTCTGTGATACTGGATTTTCACAGAAAAGCCAAGAAAGGGTGCTAATAATTATCCATTGTAATGACCTTGGGCAAGGAAAAGCAGTTGTTTGAAGAGGGCAAGAAACTCTATCCAAATTCATCTCGCCCATACACTATGGAGGGGGGAGTTTGAATTTGAGCAGGAAAGGGAAACAGGCTATGCTTTTCTTGGTTACTGGTACAAACTTGTGGCTGTTGGGAAAAGAAATAAAGGAAAAAATCCTATTCCTGGTAGAGAAGCAGGATTGTACACTGGACTCACAACTATAATTAAACCTGTAACTATAATTAAATCTGTAACTAAAAAAAGAAGAGTAGAACCAAAAGCACCACATCCATGAGTTCCCTGGAACAGAATGTGCCTATACCTTAGGCTAATTGGAATAAGACACCCCTGCCACCAGAATAACAAACCTTAAATAACAATTAACACCTTTATATTACAGAGGGAGAAAAGATGAAGAGCAAAAACGTCAGAACACTCAGTGATAAACAGAGACATTAGAGCTATCTGATATGGACTGTAAAATAATTATGATTAATGTGTGTATACTGCTTTTCATCCTGTTTGTGATGCCAGTTGTCTTGCTATTTACACTCTTTGCCCTATTTACCGAACCCAGGGTAGGCAAGCTGTAAACTAAGAGGCTGGAAGGCAACTAGAGAAGCATAGGAACTATAGGGACTGCAGATCTCTCCTGGCTAACAACAGCCCTAACAGTATTCTCTCCTGGCTGATGCAGCAGCTAGACACTCTATAGTCCCTCCTCTAATGGCTGTCCCAATGGACATAGCCATGGTGCAGCAGTAAAAAGCTGCTGCCTTCTAGGTGGAGCTCACATATATGCATACCACACAGTGTCCCATGATCAAGTGAGTACCTCGTGACATACACATGCACAGTGCTACAAATGATCTCAGTTGTTCCATCATCATTATTTGAAAAACTTGGGGAGAGAGAGCCTGAACATGCCATCTTGGCTAATTTGCTCTCTCCTCACAGTGTGA
This sequence comes from Bos mutus, assembly GCF_027580195.1. Taxonomy (NCBI): domain Eukaryota; kingdom Metazoa; phylum Chordata; class Mammalia; order Artiodactyla; family Bovidae; genus Bos; species Bos mutus. Next base: position 49,036,518 of record NC_091627.1, on the reverse strand, counting down.
AAGGCTCTAAAGAAAACCTGGGCCACACTATCAACATCAACAGTGTAAAAAATTGTAAGGAAGCATCGAATAGAAATGCCTGACCTGCTTCTTGAGAAATCTGTGTGCAAGTAAGGAAGCAACAGTTAGAACTGGACATGGAACAACAGACTGGTTCCAAACAGGGAGAGGAGTACGTCAAGGCTGTATATTGTCACCCTGTTTATTACACTTATATGCAGAGTACATCATGAGAAATGCTGGGCTGTATGAAGCATAAGCAGGAATCAAGATTTCCAGGAGAAATATCAATAACCTCAGATATGCAGATGATACCACCTTTATGGCAGAAAGTAAAGAAGAACTAAATAGCCTCTTAATGGAAGTGAAAGAGGAGAGTGAAAAAGTTGGCTTAAAGCTCAACATTCAGAAAACAAAGATCATGGCATCCAGTCCCATCACTTCATGGGAAATAGATGGGGAAACAGTGGAAATAGTGAGAGAATTTATTTTGGGGCGGGGGGGTGCTCCAAAATCACTGTGGATGGTGACTGCAGCCATGAAATTAAAAGACGCTTGCTCCTGGGAAGACAAGTTATGACCAAGCTAGACAGCATATTAAAAAGTAGAGACATTACTTTCCCAACAAAGGTCCATCTACTCAAGGTTATGGTTTTTCCAGTAGTCATTTATGGATGTGAGACTTGGACTATAAAGAAATCTAAGTGCCGAAGAATTGATGCTTTTGAACTGTGGTGTTGGAGATGATTCTTGAGAATCCCTTGGGCTGCAAAGAGATCAACCAGTCTATCGTAAAGGAAAGCAGTCCTGAATATTCATTGGAAGGACTGATGTTGAAGCTGAAACTCCAATACTTTGGCCACCTGATGCAAAACACTGACCCATTGGAAAAGACCCTGATGGTGGGAAAGACTGAAGGCAGGAGGAAAAGGGGACAACAGAGGGTGAGATGGTTGGATGGACCATCTCAATGGACATGAGTTTGAGTAAACTCTGGGAGTTAGTGATGGATAGAGAGGCCTGGTGTGCTGTAGTCTGTGGGGTTGCAAAGAGTCGGACACGAATGAGTGATTGAACTGAACTGAGAAATTAAGATTTTACTATCAGAAACGAAGAATACCTCTTGTGAGCTCATCAATAGATTGACACAAAGGAGAAAAAAAGTCAAATAACTTGAAGACAGGTCAAGAGAAATTACTCAAATTGAAACACACATATACGATAGCACATGTGCCTTTAAACATAACAGAAACAAACAAATAACACGTTTCTTATTGGTACTAGACTTCTTTCTTATTCAACTTTATCTCTACTTGGTGACTTTCTTGAAACGGATAGTAAACATTCCATAATATCATGTAATAGAATAAGTCTGGATGACTTTTACCCTTATATCTAGTAGAAAAGTATCACAGACATAGAATAAAGCAAAAAAGTTATTATCAACATAAGTACAGATCAAAATTACATGATGAAAGAGAGTATGTAATTACTTCATGGTAAATACTATCATACAATAACCAGGAAATTTAAGTCTGAAAATAAAGAGTAGAAAAGGAATTTACAATATACCTTCCAATGGGAGTGGAAAAAAAATATGGAAAATTCTCAGCAATAGAGAAGTGGACAGTCCAGTGGACTAAAGGCATAAAGAATAGGGGGGATAAAAGAGAGACCCCAATGCATCATCCTGTATATTTCCTATATTCTTGTGGCTAACCTTCATTTTGTAATTGGGTCAGGGTTCAAACTAAAGGAAGTTTGGGAATATGATTCATTCCAGTACTCATGACCATTGATGTTCACCTAACCCTCTGCAGCCAAATTTTTTTGTAGTCATTCTAGACATCAATAATTATAAGGCATGTAGATATTTATATACTATATAAAGGAAACACACAGTCTTTATATTTATTCTCTTAAAAAGAATGTCTTCATCTAAATGCTTTCAGAATTTTTACATCTGCAGAATTGCTGTCTGTTATAAAATCTTGTAACAGAGCAAATTCACTCTGAAATCAAATCATTCATCATAAGAAAATACTAGCTGGACTACAGATAAAGTAGGTAGTGGTTAGAGGGATCTGATGGTTAGAAGTAGTTGGGAAAGAGATTTTTTAAATGTCTGTCATTTAGCTTGAGTTATTTAATTTTTCTTTGAACTTATTTCCTTTGTACAATTAGTATTTAGTCTCTAATATTAAATAATTTGGAAATCCATAGTCATATATATCTGAATGTGATGTGAACATGAATTTCAAATTCTAAGCTCTAAGTTACTAGTCTAAGTTCTAGTATTTACTATGTGTGTTAACTCTGTAAAGTACTTAAGCCTTTTGGGACTCAATCTCACCATTTCCAAAATGTTTTTGTTAGAAAATTACTAAGGCTTAAAATAGCTACAGAGTGTGAAATTGCTTTTTATTCTACTTGATACAAATATAAGCATATTTTTAAGTAGTTAATAAATTTTGCCAAGCTGCCTTCCTTTCTGCAAGGAAAACTCAACAGTTTGACTCCATGTCATATGGTTCTTGAAATTAAAGTGAAGTCACTCAGTCATGTCTGACTCTGTGTGACCCCATGGACTGTAGCCTGCCAGGCTCTTAGGTTCATGGGATTTTCCAGGCAAGAATACCAGAATGGGTTGCCATTTCCTTCTCCAGGGGATCTTTCCAACCCAGGAATCTAACCCAGGTCTCCTGCATTGCAGGCAGACTCCTTACCATCTGAGCCACCAGGGAAGTGGCTTGAGAGTTCTTGAGGGAATGGTTAATGAAGATTAGTCCATTTCCATGGCAGCAGAGATGGGAATATTACCTCCCCCACTTCCACATCATTGAAATTTCTTCTCTACGAACTTTAAAGTTGGAAGTAAATAAACTGTTTTTTTCTATCTGCTAGTGAGGTTGTGAAGATGTGGCCTAGATGGAAAAAACAAAATCTGCATACCAAGTATATTATTTCCTGGAGATGGTAAAATTATTTTTTATTAAACATAAATTTAATAGTTATTAAGTGAGGACAAAGATGTGCTAGTTCACATAACCAGTTTTTCCATAATGAAAGCAGAAGATAATGGAGACAAAGCAGAGCTATGTTTTCAAAGACAGCCCCTGAAGGGAAATTTGATTCAGCCAAAATTATTCCCTTGAATTCCCTGTCACAGTACAAATCCCTGAGTTCATGAGAGTGAATCCAGTCTAGTATTAAATTTTCATTGGTTTATTCATCACCATCAAAAATAAAAGTAAAAAAATGCTGTGATGTTATAGGGAAGTGAATATATCACATTTAGATATTTTCCCCTAAATCTAATCCATGAGATATGCTCTATAAATATTTGTATTACAATGAGATTTTACTTTAAGCTCTATATTGAGGTCTTTCTAAATAATTTATTAGTTATTTCCAATTGTTTTTCATGCATTTCAAAGTTTAAAGATTTGGCTTTTTAGTTTTTGCATTTTTCTCCTTTAAAAATAATTTTCATATAAGTATCATAGCTTCATTAAAAAGTAAAACAATCTTTATGATGTATACATTCATTTTTAGAAAGTAAACCAAATGTGTGCCAATTTTATGAAACTTATATGCATTATGAATTGCTATAATAAAAGCCAAAAATCTTTTGAAGAGAAATTTTAAAAGAAATGGTATAATATTCAATTTCAAGTGATAAAGAAAACCTTAGCATAGATTTTAAAACATATTATAATAAATGTAGACATTACAGACAAGGCAATGGCAACCCACTCCATACTCTTGCCTGGAGAATCACTCGGACGGAGGAGCCTGGTGGGCTGCAGTCCATGGGGTCGCTAAGAGTCAGACACGACTGAGAGGCTTCACTTTCACTCTTCACTTTCACGCACTGGAGAAGGAATTGGCAACCCACTTCAGTGTTCTTGCCTTGAGAATCCCAGGGACGGGGGAGCTTGGTGGGCTGCCTCTATGGAGTCGCACAAAGTCGGACATGACTGAAGCAACTTAGCAGCAGCAACAGACATTACACTTTACATTCAGTTCAGTTCAGTCGCTCAGTCGTGTCCGACTCTTTGCAAACCCATGAATCGCAGCACGCCAGGCCTCACTGTCCATCACCAACTCCCGGAGTTCACTCAGACTCACGTCCATCGAGTCAGTGATGCCATCCAGTCATCTCATCCTCTGTCGTCCCCTTTTCCTCCTGCTCCAAATCCCTCCCAGCATCAGAGTCTTTTCCAGTGAGTCAACTCTTTGCATGATGTGGCCAAAGTACTGGAGTTTCAGCTTTAGCATCATTCCTTCCAAAGAAATTCCAGGGCTGATCTCCTTCACAATGGACTGGTTGGATCTCCTTGCAGTCCAAGGAACTCTCAAGAGTCTTCTCCAACACCATAGTTCAAAAGTATCAATTCTTCAGTGTTCAGCTTTCTTCACAGTCCAATTCTCACATCCATACATGACTACTGGAAAAACCACAGCCTTGACTAGACGAATCTTTGTTGGCAAAGTAATGTCTCTGCTTTTCAATATGCTTTCTAGGTTGGTCATATTTTTCCTTCCAAGGAGTAAGCACCTTTTAATTTCATGGCTGCAATCACCATCTGCAGTGATTTTGGAGCCCAGAAAAATAAAGTCTGACACCGTTTGCCCTGTTTCCCCATCTATTTGCCATGAAGTGATGGGACTGGATGCCATGATCTTTTTTTTCTGAATGTTGAGCTTTAAGCCAACTTTTTCACTCTCCTCTTTCACTTTCATCAAAAGGCTTTTTAGTTCCTCTTCACTTTCTGCCATAAAGATGGTATCATCTGCATATCTGAGGTTATTGATATTTCTCCCAGCAATCTTGATTCCAGGTTTTGCTTCTTCCAGCCCAATGTTTCTCATGATGTACTCCACATATAAGCTAAATAAGCAGGGTGATAATATACAGCCTTGACGTACTCCTTTTCCTATTTGGAACCAGTCTGTTGTTCCATGTCCAGTTCTAACTGTTGCTTCCTGACCTGCATATAGGTTTCTCAAGAAGCAGATCAGGTGTTCTGGTATTCCCATCTCTTTCAGAATTTTCCACTGTTTATTGTGATCCACACAGTCAAAGGCTTTGGCATAGTCAATAAAGCAGAAATAGATGTTTTTCTGGAACTCTCTTGCTTTTTCCATGATCCAGCGGATGTTGGCAATTTGATCTCTGGTTCCTCTGCCTTTTATAAAACCAGCTTGAACATCTGGTATTTCACAGTTCATGCATCGCTGAAGCCTGGCTTGGAGAATTTTGAGCATTGCTTTACATTAGGCAGACATTTCTCGTATACGTACAATATGTGTGATCTGTTACTCAGTCATGTTCAACTCTTTGAGGCCTCATGTATTTTAGCTTGCCAGGCTCCCCTGTCCATGGAATTTTCTGGGCAAGAATAGTGGAGTAAGTTTTTGTTTCCTACTCAGGGGATCTTATATATATATATATATATATATATATATATATACATACATATATAAAATATCAAGCATACATATCTAATAAATTGTATATTATGGGAATGTGTCAGAAACAGTCTATATAGGGGGACAAAAAGAAATAAACCTAATTACAAATCAACTTTTAATAAGGAATATGCTTCTAAAGTACCAATTGCCCATTTATGAGAACAATCAGACTATGTCCTCTGATCCTTAAAATATATAACTCAAGCAAATTAGTCAGTGTGGTGTTACAAGAATGAAAAAAAAAACTCAAAGATAGAAAAGCAGAAGATCCAAGTAGGGGATAATTTTTTCAATTACTAATTTCATCAATATATCCATCCATTTCTCAATAGATTTTTAGTAATTTTCCATTAAGTAAGTTTGAATTTTAAGTCTACAATCACATCCTCAAACAATAATTTTTATTACTTTGACTAATTTTTTCTTTTTTTTAATTTAATTTAATTTTATTTTGTTTTTAAACTTTACATAATTGTATTAGTTTTGCCAAATATCAAAATGAATCCACCACAGGTATACATGTGTTCCCCATCCTGAACCCTCCTCCCTCCTCCCTCCCCATACCCTCCCTCTGGGTCATCCCAGTGCACTAGCCCCAAGCATCCAGTATCGTGCATCGAACCTGGACTGGCAACTCGTTTCTTACATGATATTTTATATGTTTCAATGCCATTCTCCCAAATCTTCCCACCCTCTCCCACAGAGTCCATAAGACTGTTCTATACATCAGTGTCTCTTTTGCTGTCTCGTACACAGGGTTATTGTTACCATCTTTCTAAATTCCATATATATGCGTTAGTATACTGTATATATGTTTTTCCTTCTGGCTTACTTCACTCTGTATAATAGGCTCCAGTTTCATCCACCTCATTAGAACTGATTCAAATGTATTCTTTTTAATGGCTGAGTAATACTCCATTGTGTATATGAACCACAGCTTTCTTATCCATTCATCTGCTGATGGACATCTAGGTTGCTTCCATGTCCTGGCTATTATAAACTGTGCTGCGATGAACATTGGGGTACACATGTCTCTTTCCCTTCTGGTTTCCTCAGTGTGTATGCCCAGCAGTGGGATTGCTGGATCATAAGGCAGTTCTATTTCCAGTTTTTTAAGGAATCTCCACACTGTTCTCCATAGTGGCTGTACTAGTTTGCATTCCCACCAACAGTGTAAGAGGGTTCCCTTTTCTCCACACCCTCTCCAGCATTTATTATTTGTAGACTTTTGGATTGCAGCCATTCTGACTGGTGTGAAATGGTACCTCATAGTGGTTTTGATTTGCATTTCTCTGATAATGAGTGATGTTGAGCATCTTTTCATGTGTTTGTTAGCCATCTGTATGTCTTCTTTGGAGAAATGTCTATTTAATTTGACTAATTTTTTAAACCTCTCATTTACTTGCATTTTTTAACCATATAGCCTTGTTATGGAATAAAATATTCTTTTTAAATTGGGTTTTGCAAATGACCCCATAATAATTGTCTGTGGATTTCAATAACAAAGCCACCACCTCCCTGGTGGCTCAGAAGGTAAGGCGTCTGTGTACAATGCAGGAGACCCAGGTTCGATCTCTGGGTTGGGAAGATCCCCTGGAGAAGGAAATGGCAATCCATTCCAGTACTATTGCCTGGAAAATCCCATGGACAGAGGAGGCTGGTAGGCTACAGTCCAAGGGGTCGCAAAGAGTCGAACATGACTGAGTGACTTCACTTCACTTCATTTCAATAATAAAACTCTCTGAAAAGAAAAAGAACAAAACTGGTCCATTACACAGACCTTGGGCCTTTCATTCTACATTAGGATTTCTATGGGAAATATGAAAATGCAAAATATTTGTACTTTTCTTAGTTTACTTCCAATTCTAATTTATAGGTTTAATGTCACATCTTCAAATTATTATAAACAATATTCATTAGTAAGTATTTGAAAGTAAATTGATTTTCAGTTCTTCTGTATAATCTGGTTTTCCTATAAAGCATAAATAGTTACCATAAAGTATGTGTGTACATGCATTTCTATCTGTTTTTGTGTGTATGATTAAGACTGTCTACTCATTAAACTGAAAAAAAGGAGAAAAGGAAAGATATACCATTTGAATGCAGAGTTCCAAAGAATAGCAAGGAGAGATGAGAAAGCTTTTCTCAGTGATCAGTGCAAAGAATAGAGGAAAACAATAGAATGGGAAAGGCTAGAGATCTCTTCAAGAAAATTAGAGATACTGAGAGAAAATTTCATGCAAAGATGGGCACAATAAATGACAGAAATGGTATGGACCTAACAAAAGCAGAAGATATTAAAAAGTGGGAAGAATGTGTATTCTTGTATAGAAGAACTATACAAAAAAGATCTTCACGGCGCAGATAATCATGATGGTGTGATCACTCACCTAGAGCCTGACATCCTAGAATGTGAAGTCAAGTGGGCCTTAGGAAGCATCACTACCAACAAAGCTAGTGGAGGTGATGGAATTCCAGTTGAGCTATGTCAAATCCGAAAAGATGATGCTATGAAAGTGCTGCACTCATGCCAACAAATTTGGAAAACTCAGCAGTGGCCACAGGACTGGAAAAGGTCAGTTTTCATTCAAATTCTGAAGAAAGGCAATGACAAAGAATGGTCAAACTACCGTACAATTGCACTCATCTCACATATTAGCAAATTAATGCTCAATATTTTCCAAGCCAGGCTTCAACAGTACATGAACCATGAATTTTCAGATGTTCAAACTGGATTTAGAAAAGACAGAGGGACCAGAGATCAAATTGCCAATATTTGTTGCATCATCAAAAAATCAAGAGAATTCCAGAAAAACATCTACTTCTGCTTTATTAACTATGCCAAAGCCTTTGATTGTGTGGATCAAAACAAACAGTGGAAAATTCTTAAAGAGATAGGAATACCAGATCCCTTTACCTGCCTCCTGAGAAATCTGTATGCAGATCAAGAAGCAACATTTAGAACTGGACTTGAAACAACAGACTTATTCCAAATCGGGAAAGGAGTATGTCAAGGCTGTATATTGTCACCCTGTTTATTTAACTTATATGCAGAGTACATCATGCAAAATACCAGGCTGGATGAAGCACAATCTGGAATCAAGATTTCTGGGAGAAATATCAAAAACCTCAGATATTCACATGACACCACACTTATGGCAGAAAGCAAAGAAAAACTAAAGAGCTTATTGGTTAAAATGAAAGAGGAGAGTGAAAAATCTGTCTTATAATGCAACATTCAGAAAACGAAGATCATGGCATCCGGTCCCATCACTTCATGTCCAATAGATGAGGAAACAATGGAAACAGTGAGAGACTTTTTTTGAGGGGCTCCAAAATCACTGCAGATGGTGACTGTAACCATGAAATTAAAAGATGCATACTCCTTGGAAGACAAGCTTGATCAACCTAGAGAGCATATTAAAAAGCAGAGACATTACTTTTTCAACAAAGGTCTGTCTAGTTAAAGCTATGGTTTTTCCAGTAGTCATGTATGGATGTGAGAGTTGGATTATAACGAAAACTGAGGACCAAAGAATTGATGATTTTGAACTGTGGTGTTGGAGAAGACTCTTGAGAGTCCCTTGGACTGCAAAGATATCAAACCAGTAAATCCTAAAGGAAATCAGTCCTGAATACTCATTGGAAGGACTGATGCTGAAGCTGAAACTGCAATATTTTGGCCACCTGATGTGAAGAACTGACTCACTGGAAAAATCTCTGATGCTGGGAAAATTTGAAGACAGGAGGAGAAGGGGATGACAGAGGATGAGATGGTTGGATGGCATCACTTACTCAATGGACATGAGTTTTTGAACAAGCTCTGGGAGTTAGTGATGGATAGGGAATCATGGCATGCTGCACTCCATGGGGTCACAAAGAATCAGACATGACTGACTCTGAACTGAACTCATTAAACTATTTTTGCAAATTATTTACTTCTTATCAAACTTGTAATAAGTTACTTTGAAATTATTTCACAGCATCCTCTCAAAATAGCCTTTTCTTTTCTGATTTTCAGTTTCTTTTCCAATGTCTCTCACCCGTACTGTAAACAAAACTGGTTGACCTAAAACTTTTATGAATCAACACATTTTCTATTCAGGTATTGGCTTTAGGAATCAATTCAAACATGTAACATATTGTTAAAGATAAGGTCTGTTAATATATCTATACAAATCTCATAGCAACACTCAATGAAAGGGATTTTATTTTATTTGTTATAGTTCAAAAGTTCTTCAAAAATTGCTTTCACATAAGTATTTATGAGTTAGAGGATGATTTTAGAATTCATGTAGGAAGAGATTAAATTTTCCAAAATAATCCTAGGTTCATAACAAGACATATAGATCTTAAATCAGTGATTTGAATAGATTTTGAGAGACACAATTACGTATGAGATTCTAAATCTTAATGGCACCAGAAATGTCCTTAATTTATTGCACACAACTCGAGGCAGAATATTTACACCTTAAGAAATAAATACCAGGCGAAATAATCACTGTAGTGTATATAATACTAGAAAACTAAATATATGTGAAGTAGAATGGATTTTGGTTTCTATAATTAATCCATTTGTTGTATGATTGGACTGATATTGCATTTAGAATCACTTGTCTGTTATTAGTCTCAATTAGTACATTTTTCAATCATTGAGCATATATATCACTGTATTCTCATTACAATGCTGATTCCCAAAGATTCCTTATGATCTTCCACAATTTATCCAGTAGACTTAACTCCCACTATGCATATACAAACCAGATAGTACTGGCAGTTTTTCCTTAAATAATTCCCTGAATACATATTATTAGATTATATTTATTAATATTATTAAAAATATAGAACATTACTTACAGAGAAAATTAATTATAAAACTAATTTTATTTATAATCAAACAATATAATATCTCCCATGTATATGTAGATGTACTTATATTTTAAAACATAACCATCCATAAATGATGGAACTCCATGTTTGGAATTCTATTCCTTTGGAAATGACAAAGGACAATTATTTCCTTTTAAAGAACTTTAATATTTTATAATGTCAATGTTATTATTACATAATTACTTTCATTTCAAGTGTAACTGATGAGAATTCATAGATTTTTAAAGGCTAAGATTAATGATATCTGTCTAGGGAAAGTTCTCCCTGTATTATACTTGTTCTGCAGAAAGGACACATATCTCAGGTTAGCATTGATATTCTTTTCTTTGCAAGGCCTATAGTTAAAAACTATGCATTTTGTTAGTGATTCAAAAAAAATTATATCAAGACTAAATTTTTTTAATGTTATTGTGTGATCTATGGTTATACTAATAAAGATGTTTGAAGCATTGCAATAATTTCCCTTGCAAATTTCATTGTAAGTCATTTTCCCAGATGCTTTTTCTTCAAAATAAACTACAATGTATATTTTACAAGCTTTTTAAAGACTGAAGGAAGTTAAATGACTCTGATATAATTCTTAGCAAATTATGCATTATAGTTTGATGAGAAATATATATGGAAACAATTACTGAAAAATATAGATTACAGGAATTTTACAGAAATGTAGTGTTAGTAGTTTGAGTTCCTCTAAGGTACTTTTTAAACTAAGTTTGCAAAAATGTCTTCTGAGAAACAAAGCTAATAAATAAACAATGTCTGGTAATTAGTATATCAATGCTCTGTGAGCAGAAAGAAAATTACATTGTGTATAAAATACTATTTTCTCAATCACAAATTTATTTATATTCATTTGAAAGTAGAAAATTCTGGCAAATAAAAATAATTTCTAACTCCACTCCCTATATTCATCTGTCTTCAAAGCACATACACAAATTACATGCTAGATGGCACAACCACAACCGAGCTAGCTGGAATTTTCTCCACTTTTGGCACCCTTTCAACTCTGCTTCTAAGACCCACTTGCTTTGACACAGAAATGATGTTAACAGTTTTTCTGTCAGTCAGCTATCCAGAGTACAAATACCTTTAGCTGTCTTAAGAGAAAAACAAAATCATTGGGATGTGTAAGAGAATCAATCACAGACTCATCAGGAAGCCTGGGGAAACAGATTTGGAAATGAGCAGGAGGCAAGGGCTAGGACATGATCAACATCAGGCCACAAGAACATCCTCTTTAAAACCTTTTACAATTGCATGCTATTTTGTATTTGTAGTGTAATCATACCTAATACAAATGCCTAGTTTTGATTTACTACTTCCAACATTTATTTTCACTTTCATAATTAAACATAGTAGAACTCATAATTGGTACTCAAATAATCTACTTACAAGAGTAATGGGTATACCCCTTTCCTATAAAATCTTCAGAACTAAAGCTCCTGTCATGCTTGTGAATCTAGATAGAAAACCCCTGCATAGCAGGCCTGGTACATCTGCTTTAACAAGTTCTCTTATGCTTACCATCTTTTACCAGGTGAATTTGTGAGTCCTCAAATTTCATATTTTTAGGTCCTAAACCCGATGTAACTGTATTTGGAAACAGGGCTTTTAGGAGGTAATTGGGATTAAATGAAATCATAAGAATGGAATTCTAATCTAAAGGACCAGTGACCTTATAAGAAGAGGAAGAAAACCTTTTTTCCAACCTCCATGCACACATGCTAAGAACTGTGAGTGCACAGAGAAAAGGTGACTATCTGCAGGTCAGGAAGAGAGCTGTCACCAGAAATTTAATAGGCTGATACCTTGATCTTGAACATTTCAGCTTCTAGAAATAGGAGAAAATAAATTTCTATTGTTTAGGCCACTCAGTCTACAGTATTTTATTTTGGCAGTCTGAGCAGTCTAACACAATATATTTATTCTAGGTACTCACATTACTATATCAGGTGATAAGTGTGTAAGTTAATGGAGCTTGAAAGAAAATCATATGAAAGTTAAAGTGACTGCTTGGGAAATACTCAGTAAAATTTGCTCAAAAAAGTGTTGCCACTGTACGCATGTAAACAACTGTAAAACTCTAGAAAAATAATACAATCTGGAAAGTTTCTCAACTCAGTTGTTTTACAGCTTTCTTAAAATGATTCTGTCTTAAATACATTGAATGTAAGCATCTTAAAAAAATTGTCAATGTGTTTATTATAAAACAGATTTGATATGGAACTATAATCAAAATTATAGTTATAGGCTTCCCTTGTGGCTCAGGCGGTGAAGAATCCACCTGCAATGTGGGAGACCAGGGTTTGGTCCCTGGGTTGGGAAGATCCCCTGGAGAAGGGAAAGGCTACCCACTCCAGTATTCTAGCCTGGAGAATTCCATGGGCTTTACAGTCTATGGGGTTGCAAAGAGTCGGACATGATTGAGCGACTTTCACTTCACTTCTTTCGTAATCAAAATAATAATCCTTAAAGAAAATGTCTTTGTACACCTTGAAAATATACATGCCTAAGTTAAAATGAAATGTTCTCAGTATAGACACAGAAAACATTTAAGAATATTTACCAAAATTTTTATATATGTTTATGTTTTATATAATCTCTTAAATAATCAAGATAAGAATGCATTTAAGCTAATTTTAACTTTTTTTTTTTTTTTTTTTTACTAAAAATTACTCTCTGTTAGTTTGGTTGTTGTTGTTCAGTTGCTAAGTCATGTCCAACTTAGCAATCCTGTGGACTGCAGCACTCCAGGCTTCCCTGTCCTTCACTATCTCCTGAAGTTTGCTCAAACTCATGTCCATTGAGTCGGTAATGCCATCCAACCATCTCATTCTCTGTGACCCCCTTCTCCTCCTGCCCTCAATCTTTCCTGGCATCAGGGTCTTCTACAATGAGTGGCCAGAGTTTTGGAGCTTCAGCATCAGTCCTTCCAATGGATACAGGATTGATTTCCTTTAGGATTGACTGATTTAATCATCTTGATGTTCAAGGGACTCTCAAGAGTCTTCTATAGCACCACAATTTGAAAGCATGGCTTATCCTTGCCTGCCATCAAACAGCAGCATTAAACTCCCTATCTTTCCAGAATGTACTGGACCCTTTCATTTATGCCATGAGGTCACTATAGCTATAATGGTTCTGCTTAGGGTAAAGAACATCTGTGAGCAAAGGATTTCTCTGACGCATCACTTGGGAGCAAGCAATGACTAAAAGCCAAGCAAAACTGACCAAATCCTAGCACAGGGTGTTTGTTAGCTTTCATTCTTATGCTTATTGATCAGTTCTCTGACTGCTTGGTAACTAGTTGAGTTAGAATAAATATATCTGTGGCAAAGTGCACACAAACACAGAAAAAAAAAAATACCTTAACATTAAAAAAACTAAGATCATGGAATTCAGTCCCATCACTTCATGGAAAATAGATAGGGAGAAAATAGAAAAATACTTTCTTGAACTCTAAAATCACTATGGATGGACTGCAGCCATGAAATTAAAAGACACTTGATCCTTGGAAGAAAAACTATGACAAATCTAGACAACATATTAAAAAGCAGAGTCATCACTTTGCAAACAAATATCCGTATAGTCAAACCTATGGTTTTTCCAGTAGTCATGTACAGATGTGAGAGTTGGACCATAGAGAAGACTGAACACTGAAAAAATGATGCTTTTGAATTGTGGTGCTGGAAAAGACTCTTTAGAGTCCTTTCAACAACAAGGAGATAAAACCAGTCATCAGTCTAAAAGAAAATCAACACTGAATATTCATTGGAATGACTGGCCTTCTGATGTTGGCCACCTGATGAAAAGAGCTGACTCACTGGAAAAGACCCTGATACTGAGAAAGATTGAAGAAAAAAAGGAGAAGAACGACAAAGGATGAAATAGTTGGATGGCATCACTGACTTAATGGACGAGTTTAAGCAAACTCCAGGAGATGGTGAAGTACAGGGAAGCCTGGCTGCTGCTGTTCATGCAATCTCAAAGAGTCAGACATACCTTAGTGACTGAATAACAACAGTCCTCTGACATTTAATGTGATTTCTTGTAGGAGTGTACGTATTGGCATTTCATTATTTGTTTTCTATGTTTCTGTAGTTATTTTCTTCTTGTTTTAGTTTGTTCCCATGTAGTTTGATGATGTTCTTTAGTGATATGCTTGTATTTCTTTCTAATTGGTGTGTGTCTACCATAGGTTGGTCATCTATGGTTATCATGGCTTTCATATATGTAGACCGATTAGTTTATATATTAGTTTTAAAGTGATAATCACTTAAATTCAACACGTTCTTAAAGATCTACAATTTTTTCACCCCATTTTGTCACCTTTTATGTTTTTCGTGTTATAGTTTATGTTTTTATGTCTATCTCTTACTTGTTATTTGAAATTCAATAAATATTACATTTATTAACTTTTTGGAAAAGTTCAGTTTTCACTCTAATCCCAAAGAAAGGCAATGCCAAAGAATGCTTAAACTACCACAAAATTGCACTCATCTCAAATGCTAGTAAAGTCATGCTTAAAATTCTCCAAGCCAGGCTCCAGCAATACGTGAACTGTGAACTTCCAGATCTCAAGCTGGTTTTAGGAAAGGCAGAGGAATCAGAGATCAAATTGCCAAATTCCTCTGGATCATGGGAAAAGAAAGAGAGTTCCAGAAAAACATCTATTTCTGCTTTATTGACTATACCAAAGCCTTTGACTGTGTGGATCACAATAAGCTGTGAAAAATTCTGAAAGAGATGAGAATACCAGACCACCTGACCTGCCTATTGAGAAACCTGTATGCAGGTCAGGAAGCAACAGTTAGAACTGGACATGGAACAACAGACTGGTTCCAAATAGGAAAAGGAGTATGTCGAGGCTGTATATCGAAACCCTGCTTATTTAACTTATATGGAGAGTACATCATGAGAAATGCTGGGCTGGAAGAAGCACAAGCTGGAATCAAGATTGCCGGGAGAAATATCAATAACCTCAGATATGCAGATGACACCACCCTTATGGCAGAAAGTGAAGAGGAATTAAAAAGCCTCTTGATGAAAGTGAAAGTGGAGAGTGAAAAAGTTGGCTTAAAGCTCAACATTCAGAAAACGAAGATCATGGCATCTGGTCCCATCACCTCATGGCAAATAGATGGGGAAATAGTGGAAACAATGGCTGACTTTATTTTTCTGGGCTCCAAAATCACTGCAGATGGTGATTGTAGCAATGAAATTAAAAGATGCTTACTCCTTGGAAGGGAAGTTATGACCAACCTAGACAGCATATTCAAAAGCAGAGACCTTACTTTGCGAACAAAGGTCTGTCTAGTCAAGGCTATGGTTTTTCCAGTGGTCATGTATGGATGAGAGTTGGACTATAAAGAAAGCTGAGTGCTGAAGAATTGATGCTTTTGAACTGTGGTGTTGGAGAAGACTCTTGAGAGTCCCTTGGACTGCAAGGAGATCCAACTAGTCCATTCAAAAGGAGATTAGTCCTGAGTGTTCATTGGAAGGACTGATGTTGAAGCTGAAATCCCAATACTTTGGCCCAATACTTTGATGCGAAGAGCTGACTCATTGGAAAAGACCCTGATGCTGGGAAAGATTGAGGGCAGGATAAGAAGGGGACGGCAGTGGATGAGATGGTTTGATGGCATCACTGACTCGATGGAAATGGGTTTGGGTGGACTCTGGGAGTTGGTGATGGATAGGGAGGACTGGCATGCTGCGATTCATGGGGTTGCAAAGAGTCTGACATGACTAAGCGACTGAACTGAACTGAATCTTCATATTAGTTTATTTAATGCCTGATCCACAACCCTAACTATATATTTACCTTTAGTGGTAGGACTTCTATTATTGTATAATTGTTACTTCTTGCAGCATTTTCATTTCCACTTAGAGAAGATCCTCTAATGTTTCATTAGGGTCTGTTTCGTATTAGACTCCTAGTTTTCACTGTTATGAGAAATACTCTTTATCTCCTTTAATTAGCATGGTAAGTTTTCAGTGCAGAGAATCAAGTGGTATATATTTTTTAATCTATTTCTATTTCTTTTATTTCAGTATTTGAAATATATCCTGACACCCACTTCTGTCTTGTGAAGATTTTTGAAGGGGAAAAATGAGCTGATAGTCTTATGATGGGGTTCCCTTCTATAAGATTCTTTTCTTTTTCATTTTTAGCTTTAGGAACTTTTCAGTAGTGACTTTATTAACTTTTTTTTTTTTCTTTAAGTCCAGAGCTAATAGCTCAAGGATATGTTTTTCTTTAAGCTTTGTACTAATGATTATATAACAACAATGTATCTTGCTTGAGGACATGTTTCTCTTTCTTAATAGGAACCTTCTGACTGATTTTGTTAATTTAAGATGTGTGTTGTGGGAATGAGTCTGGTAAAATAAGGCCTTGATAAGACTAGCAAGGTGGAGGCGGTGCTCTCAGTCTGCCTTCTGATGTCTATGTCAGAAGATTTCTCTGTCCTTTTGCACTGTAATAAAACTGCCACACAAAACTCTGAGTTATTAAGCCTAATCCCTGATCCTGAAGCTAAATCTTTGGATTTCACAAATTTGACATTGTTCACCACAAGCTATCAATACCTTCTAGTGCATTTTCATTTCAGTTATTTTATTTTTTATCTTTGCTGGTTCTAGTTTACATTTGCTTGTTCCTTATTAAAATTCTTATTGTGTTCATCTATTCTTTTCCAAGTTCAGTTAGCATTATTTTTATTAATGCTTTGAGCTATCTGATAAATTATCTCTATGTTTCACTATGATTTTTTTTTAAATTTTCCCCTAGTCTTTTCATTTTAAGCCAACTCCTTTTTTTTCTAATTTTGTTTAACTCTTTCTGTCTCTATGAATTTAGGTAGAACAGTTACCTATTCTGCCCTTGAAGGGATGTCCTTTTACAGATGTATCTCCATGTACCCATTGTTTGTGCCCAGTGGCTTTGGTGCGAGAACTGGATCTGAAGTGAACATGAGTCAAGTCTTCTCTAAGTTTGTGATTGCAACTACCTTGGTGGGAAGTAAGATTGGGGGTGGAGGAACTAGAACCAGTGTTAGTTATGAGCCAGGTCTTCTTTTTATCTACTTATTGATGACCACAGCTCTGTAGGGGGCAAGGTTAAGACCAAAGTAGTTGATCAGAAGCCAAAGGTGCTTTGACAACTTTCAAAGGTTCAAGACAACTTGGACCAACTTGTCAGGTCCAAGTTGACCTCTAAGTGTGTACTCTGCTCCAGCAATGTCCCCTCTACCCTAGTGGAAAGCAGCACAAGAGCTAGAGGAACTGGCACAGATACCAGGTGCAGTTCTGAGGTTCACTGGGACAGTCTCAGCAATCTAGTCAGAGCCCCTGGCAGCTCCTAATCAAGTGCCTCCAAGTGCTCACTGGCAATGGTTAACCTCACCTTGTTCAGAAACATGGAAGCATCCAAACCAGACTTGTTCCTACAGTGTACATACATTCTCCTCATCAGTGGCATCTCCACCTCAATGAAAAGCAGTGTTTGTACAAGAAAGGGTGGAGTGGGCATTTGGTGAGGGTTGGAGTGCATGCTGGGATAGTAAGGGTAAGTCCGTCAGAACTCCAGGCAGCTTTTAATTGACCACCTTTGCATGCACTCTAGCAATGCCTGCCTTGCCCTCTTGAGAGGTAAGGTCAAGTCCAGACTGGCTTCATTTTCTCTAAGTATTTATATACAATCTCCTTGGCAATGTCAGTGTTTACCTTAGTGGATAGCTCCCAAGCAAAAGGGACTGGAGCTGACCCCCTTTCTGGGCATGAGTGTGTACTGTGATATTCTTGGGAAGCTGGTAAGAGAACTCAGACTGTTTTCTGTCTGTTTGTTCTTCCTTATTCCTGAGAATAAACAAGTATATATGCAGCTCTTCACAAGTGGAATCTGGTTTATTACAACCCTCTGTTAAGTCCACTGGTTTGCAAAGCAGCTAAGGAAACTTGTCTTTCAGAACTGTGGTGTCAGATTTATGACTTGAAGCCCTCACGCCCAATGGAGGACCTCTGAACTTGCAATTCTCCATCTTTTTGTGTCACTTGCTAAGAAGGTGGGTCCCAAACTGAATGCTTCTCCACCCTTCTTACCCTTAATAAGGAAACAAAGAAGAATCAGAGGTCTTACCCATGGCAAAAACAAGTTTAATGAAGAACAGAAAGAACACCTCAAGGAAGAGGTGGGCGAAACCAAGAGAGGCTTTGGCACCAGAATGATGAAGTATGGAGTTTTCAGGACAGGAATTTCACATGTTCACCTAGGCAGGCATGTGGACTGACAGTTTTATATGACAGTTGCAAGTTACATTATAACAGGCTCTATTGTGCATTTTTTCCCCATAATTCAGTCTGCTATAATCAGATATATGTATGTATAGAGTGTTGAGGCAGTCCAAGTGTGAATTGGAAAAGAATTTCCAGACACAGGGCATTTCAGAAGGGAGTGAGTTTATTAAGAGCAAAAAGCAGAGATAAGATAATGTGGGCACTATGAGTACAGTGGGCCAGCCAACCTCCTGACAGACCAGGGAGAGTTGATAGTTTTCATGAGTTAATAGCCAATTTTATAATCTCAAGACAAAAAAAAAAAAATATCCTGCTGGAAGGTTGACAATGGGTGATTGTTTGGGGTGAGATACGTGGCTTATTGTTGGAGTGGGCATCTTTGCCTAATTTGAAATTTGGAAGCTTGTCAGTAATGAACAGGTGGCTTTTGGCAATCGTTACATAGGGGCTCAATTACCTTCGGAGGTGACCTTGGTTCTGGGCTCTGCTTCTGTGGCCTTGGTAAAAGGCACTTGCACCTGGGGCCTTGGGGCAGGACTCAACGTACAATACTTATGAACCCTTATTAGGCTCCCAGCTACCTAAGCTGACTTGAGGACACAGCTGTGCCTCCAAGGTGCCTGTGTTGGAGTTGGAGGAGCCTGTGTAGGTAGTTTGCATCCACTGTGCACTGAGGGAACATGCTCCAGAGTTGAAAAGAATCTGTGGTTATTTTGTAGCATATCTGTGAGCTCTCCTCAGTCGCATTGGAGTGTGTCTGAGGTGAAGTTTAGAGATCAGCTTGAATCATTTTTGGCTAGGCCTACCCTCATTGCCCCTGGAGAGGGAAATGGCAACCCACTCTAGTATTCTTGCTTGGGAAATCCCATGGCCAGAGGAGCCTGGTGGACTACAGTTCATGGGGTAGCATGAGTCAGACACGACTTAGTGACTAAATGACCACCAACCATCCTACACCTTAAAAAACAAATGATTTGTTAATCATATATATGATTTGTTAATCATACCTCAATAAAACTGTTCAAAATTAAAAAAAAAAAAGTAGCAACAGCAGAAACAAATTAATTGAGAACTAATCTCTCTAAATGATTGATGAATACTGGAAGAAAGTATAATAATGTATTTTATGTGTCTAAAGAATATAACTGTCAGTGTACAACACTGTACTTAACAAAAATATTCCCCAGTAATTAAGGCTGAATAAAAATATTTTCCATAAATTTAAAAAATGAAGTAACTTGTAACCAGCAGAACCACACTGAAGGAAATACTAAAAATCATAATTGTCTTAATAAATTATGTATAAAATAGTACCAGATATAACTCAGGAAGTGGTAAGTAGAATTAAATATTTGAAGGTATTCCAGAAGAAATGGAAAATATCACCTAAGATTAAATTTAAGGTTGAACTGCTATCTCTTAAATAAGTCAGTTCAGTTCATTTGCTCTTTGTGACCCCATGGACTGCAGCATGCCAGGTTTCCCTGTCCATCACCGACTTCCAGAGCTTGCTCAAACTCATGTCCGTTGAGGCCATCCAACCATTTCATCTGTCCTTTGTCGTCCCCTTCTCCTTCTTTCAGTCTTTCTCAGCATCAGGGTTTTTTCCAATGAGTTAGTTCTTTGCATCAGGTGGCCAAAGTATTGGAGCTTCAGCTTCAGCATCAGTCTTTCTGATGAATATTCAGGATTAATTCCTTTAGGATTGACTAGTTACTTAATACCTAAATTATAAATTAAACAAGGAAAAATGAAAGTATATACAATTTAACACAAAAATCATTTTGTTTCTATAACAGTAATGGACAATCTCAAGAGAAAATTAAGAAAATAATTTTATAAATAGTAGCAGTCAAAATAATGAAATACATGTGTGCTATGTGTACTTAGTCACTCAGATGTGTCCAACTCTTTGTGACCTCCGGGACTGTAGCCTGCCAGGCTCCTCTGTCCTTGGGAATTCTCCAGGCAAGAATACTGGAGTGGGTTGCCATGTCCTCCTCCAGGGGATCTTCCCAACCCAGGAATCCAACCCTGGTCTCCCACATTGCAGGCAGATTTTTTACCTTCTGAACCAATAGGGAAGCCCAATAAAATATATATGGATAGATTTAACTAAGGAAGTGAAAGACTTGTGCACTGAAAACGACAAAACCTTGTTGAAATAAAGACAACTTAAATAAATGGAAAAACATCAAATGCCTATGGGTTGTAAAAAATATTTCTAAGATGTCAATATCACCAAAAATGATCTATAAATTTAGTATACATTAAGTTGCTCAGTCGTGTCTGACTCTTTGTGACCCCATGGACTGTAGCCCACCAGGCTCTTCCATCCATGGGACTTTCTAGGCAAAAATACTGGAGTGGGTTGCCATTTCCTTCTCCAGGGGATCTTCCTGACCCAGAGCTCGAACCCAGGTCTCCCCCATTGCGGGCAGATGCTTTACCGTCTGAGCCACCAGGGAATCCCACCAGGGAGTTATAAATTTAGTATATTTCATATAAAAATTCCAAAACTTTTTTTTCTCAAAATGGAAATGCCAGTTCTCAAATTCACATGGATTTGCAAGAGCCCTACATATTCAAAACTATCCTGAAAAAACAAAAATGAAGCTGCAGTGCTTAGACTTTCTAGTTGCAATATAGTTGAGAGTCCAGAAATAAGTACAAACATCTGTTACTAACTGATCTTCAATAAGGGTTCCAAGATCATTCACAGAGAAATAAGTCTTTTCAAAATTTGCAGAAGGATAGCTGGATTTCCACATGCAAAGGAATGAAATGGAAGATTTTACCTATATGTCTCCTAGAAGCATATCAAAGAAACAGAAAACACAAGCACAAAAACTCTGTAAGGTTATGTAAAGGTTGAGCAACATGATTAATGAACTTTATTTGCTGAATATACATGGAGAACTTCACTGAACAACTTCATAAGGCCTATTCTTTTTTATGAACACATGGAATATTTTTGAAAACTATCTGCTTTATTATTGCATTTATTTTATTTATTTATCTGCATATTATTAATGATGTCCTTCAATTCACAGATGCAAGATATCAAGTAAAATTAAATTACCTTTACCTCCAGTTTTCTTTTATCTCCCAGTTTTCAGAATTTTTTTCCCTGTTATTAAGGCATTGTATTTTGTAATCTTAGTACTACTATTTGGTTTAATTAAAGGCTAAGATTTTTAGTTGTTGCCAGCTCCTTTGTCATAGTACTCCAGGTGAATTCTCAGCATGCTTAAGATGGTCTCAAGGAAAAAAAAAAATATTCTAAAATCTATATATGTTCAAACTTACTTTTCCATAGGTTTCATTCTTAAAGCTAATATGAATTGACTAAATATAAAATTCTTCATTCAGAATGTCTTCCTATGAGTGCTTTTAGGTGTTGCTATATGTCTTTCGTGACACTGAATTTTGCTGTGAGTCAGTCTAAGGCAAGCTTTCTTTTTTCTCTTATAAGTTACTTGATGTTTTTATCCTGGCCATAGAAGAAATATTTATATTTGAAAGCTAAATATTTTACTAAATTACATTGTGGTATTGACTCTTCTGTATCTGTTATATTTTACATGTGCTGTCTGCATATCTGTAGTTTTTTTAATTTATTGAAAGTATTCTCAAATTATATACCCGATATAGTTATTTTTTATTGTTTAAGCTCTCTTCTCCATGTACTCTAATTAGGCACATATAGACATATCTACATATTTATTTAATCTACTTTGCACATCTGTTGCATCTATCTTTATTTCTTTGGTCCTTTTAAAGTGGTTCTTTTTGTTTTACTTTGCTTTGCTAGTTTCTATACATCATGTCTCTTAATTGTTTCTTTCACTGTGTCTATTCTTTCCTTCTATTTTAATTTTCATTCCCATGCTGTTTTGTTGATTGTTTTACTTCTTTATTGAACTCTACCAATTCATATATATTTCATTGTTTTACCATGACTGGTTTGTAAAGCAATTTATTACTACTGATTTAATTTATTATGGAATAGTTGTTCAAAAGTGTATTAGATTTGTGATATCACATAGTTCTGATGATTGATTTTTATGTATTTGTAAGTTACATATTTATTTTTGTAGAGTATCCTCTTACATGTGTTTTATTGCTGATACTATGCTACAGGACTTTACTGAATGTGTTTTATACAGCAAATATTACTTTCTGAGTAGGTCTAGGATATGTCCAGAGTACATTTTACAGTTTATTTTTTTTTTTCTTTGATGACATGGAGATAACTGCTTCCTACAAATACTAATAACTGGTGGGATCCTATAGGCATTTCTATTTCTCCTACATTTTCAGTAGAATTTAATAGATATTTCTCACCCCAATTCCAATAGCCATCTTGCATATATGATATACTGATTCTGTTTTACAATATGGTTCCTTTCCCTTTAAAAGGGCATACACACTGAGAAACCAGAAGGAAAGAGCAGCACTGTTTATAATAGCCAAGACATCTAGATGTCCATCAGCAGATGAATGGATAAGAAAGATATACACAATGGAGTATTACTCAGCCATTAAAAAGAATACATTTGAATCAGTTCTAATGAGGTGGATGAAACTCCTATTATACAGAGTGAAGTAAGCCAGAAGGAAAACATAAATTATACTAACGCATATATATGGAATTTAGAAAGATGGTAACAATAATTACGAGACAGCAAAAGAGACACTGATGTATAGAACAGTCTTATGGACTCTGTGGGAGAGGGAGAGGTGGGAAGATTTGGGAGAATGGCAATGAAACATGTAAAATATCATGTGAAACGAGTTGCCAGTCCAGGTTCGATGCATGATGCTGGATGCTTGGGGCTGGTGCACTGGGACGGCCCAGAGGGATGGTATGGGGAGGGAGGAAGGAGGAGGGTTCGGGATGGGGAACACATGTATACCTGTGGCGGATTCATTTTGATATTTGGCAAAACTAATACAATTATGTAAAGTTTAAAAATAAAATAAAATTGGAAGAATAAAAAAATAATAAATAAAAAAAAAAGAAAGGTACATAAAAATATGAAAACAGAAAAAAAAAAAAAAAGTGGAATTTTGCTGGCATTTTCTAAGTGATCACTCCTATTCTTTCAACTCTCTTGCATTTCTTTTTTGTAACTTCCTCTATGGGATGTTAGGGGTTTCCCCAGTGGCTCAGTGGTGAAGAAGGCACCTACAACACAGGAGATGCAGGAAACACAGTAGGGAAGATACCCAGGAGGAGGGCATGGCAACCAACTCCAGTATTCTAACATGGAGATTCCCATGGACAAAGGAGCCTGCCGAGCTCTAGTCTATAGGATTGCACCGAATCAGACATGACTGAAATGACTTAGCACACGCTCATGCACACATATGGGGTACTTGGCCAATTTCAAATGACTTGGCAGTTTTCACCTAATTTTGTTTGATGTAATATTTCTATTGTCATTTTAAAAAATAATTGAAATTTTTGTTTGCTTAAAACTATCATTGTTTCCTTGCTATGTTTCCAAAGGATGATTCAAATATTATATTATCGTGCCTGAAAATTTGAGTCTTTTTAATTTTAACCTTTAAAGAAGGAAAGCCCATAAGCTCCTGGTTCTTGGGTTGCTTGGAGTTCCTCCATTTTCAGGTTATCCCAAGACATTGATGTTCAAACTTGAATTTCAGCATCTTGCAAATAAATAGCCCCCACTTTTTTTGTGGGGGGAGTTTATTCTATTTGTAAGCATTTTCTTTTACTCAGAAAATGAAAATTTGAATACTGATACAATAACACTATTTAAGCTAATCTTCAGATAAATTTTTCAATGTGTGTTGTGTGTGTGTGTGTTCAAAATAAAAATCCCTTTAGGGTTGTAAATTCTATGATATAATATAGCCTAATTTTAATCTGGGCATATGCAATCTTTTAACAAACTGACAATCATCAGCTTTATATCTTGGTATATCTTGATAATGAATAGAGGCTCTTATTTCTTCCACTAGACATTTTTAAAGATTGCTTATTTCAGAAAAGTTTCTGATATAGAAATATTAAAATTTTTCAATTGTCCAAAAATGCCCTTGCAATAATTAAGCACCAAGCAAGCAAGCAATATGATGCACTTTGGTGTTTTATTTCTTTGAAAGTGAAAGTGAGGTCACTCAATCTTGTCTGACTCTACAGTCCGTCAGGGACTGTACCCTGCCAGGCTCCTCCGTCTATGGGATTTTCCAGTCAAGCATACTGGAGTGGGTTGCCATTTCCTTCTCCAGGGGAATTTTCCCAACCCAGGGATCAAACTCAAGTCTCCCGCATTGTAGGCAGACTCTTTACTATCTGAGCCACCACTTTACCATCTGAGCCACCAGGGAATCCTTAGTATGTTTTAATCTCTTTTCATTCTTGAGTAGTTTCTTCAACTTTTAAAAGAATATAGGCCAATTACCTATAAGTTTATAAAATGTTCAACAGCTTGGAATTCTATGATTGAATTTTCATTGTTCGTTTCAGCTTAAACACTGTTGTAAGAATGCTGCACAGTTAGTTGATGTTTTACTCTTGTGATTGAATAACAGAAAGCATATATTCTTGTGCATATATTCATATATTCTTCAGCATGTGTTCACATGCTCCAGTATTCTTGCCTGGAAAATCCTATGGATAGAGGAATACAGGAGCCTGGTGGGCTATAGTTCATGCCGTTGCAAAAGAGTTAGGCATGACTTAGCAACTAAACAACAAGAAAAATTGCTTCACAATGTGTGTTGCTTTCTGTCATATAATGTGAATCAACCGTAAGTATACATATATCTCCTGCCTCTTGAAACTCCCACCCACCTCCCACATCCCACCCTCTATGTCATCACAGAGCACTGGGTTGAGATCAATTCAGTTCAGTCTCTCAGTCATGTCCAACTCTTTGCGATATTTGGACTGCAGCATGCCAGGTTTCCCTGTCCATCACCAAATCCTGGAGCTTGCTCAAACTCATGTCCATTGAGTCAGTGATGTCATCCAACTATCTCATCCTCAGTCATCCCCTTCTCTTCCTGCCCTCAATCTTTCCCAGCATCAAGGTTTTTACAATGAGTCAGTTCTTCACATCAGGTGGCCAAAGTATTGGAGTTTCATCTTTAGCATCAGTCCTTCCAGTGACTATTCAGGACCGATCTCCTTTAGGATGGACTGGTTGGATTTCCTTGCAGTCCAAGGGACTCTCAAGAGGCTCCTCCAAAACCACAGTTCAAAAGCATTAATTCTTTAACACACAGCTTTCTTTATAGTTCAACTCTCACATCCATACATGACTACTTGAAAATCCATAGCCTTGACTAGACAGACCTTTGTTGGCATAGTAATGTCTCTGCTTTTTAATATGCTGTCTAGGTTGGTCATAACTCTTCTTCCAAGGAGCAAGTGTTTTTTAACTTCATAGCTGCAGTCACCATCTGCAATGATTTTTGAACCAAAAAAATAAAGTCTCTCACTGTTTCCATTTTTTTTCCCCATCTCTTTTCCATGAAGTGATGGGACCAAGAGTGTTTATTTTCTCACAACTTTGATATATGCGTGTTGATCTGATAAATGAGGAAAATTATCTGGGTAAATTGGTTGTTTTATTTGTTGGTTATGATTTTTTTTTTAAACAAACCTCTTGGGGTTTATAAGACAACACTATAACATCATGGATTTCTCAAGGTACAAGCTTTCAAGAAAAGGCATATACACTTTACCTTGGTTAATAGCAATTACTACAATTACATACAAAAACAAAAAAACCAAGCACATTGATTTCTTGTTAGTAAGAATCTGGGGGAAAATTCATTTGGGCTGATAGCCAAGTGCTATTTTATTTTGGAATGGCAATTGCTTTGTTACTTAAAGGCAAAACACATGCACTATCTTTTTTTTTTTTTTTTAACTAGAAAATGTTCTTATCGTGTCTTTTTAATTTCTAAATGACAAGCTACAAAGTGTGCAAAGAAATTTTATCTTGCTTCTAATATAAGTAAAATGGCTGATAGTCAACTGGTGATGGGCTTATGCACATTCTGTTACCTTTAGAACTGTTAGTTCCTTGTTTTATCTCCACAAAGAGACTGTACACAATCTGTCACAGTCTTGAGTTGGACTCATTGCACCTAATTGAAGCTGTTAAGTCAGGATCAGGAACTGCTTCTGCATTTTGGATAAATACTTTCTAGTGTCCTGACATACAAAGAGACTTTGTCGTTCATTTGCTAAGTTGTGTGCAATTCTCTGCAACGTCATGGACTGTAGCACAGTAGACTCCTCTGTCCACTATCATCTGGAGTTTGCTCAAATTCATGTCCATTGAGTCGGTGATACTAGAAAGACTTAGCAGTTTCTATTTTTCTATTTCTAGAATAAAGAAAAGAAAGACAAATATAGGCAAAGAAAGTGAAAATTAGCTTTTAACATCTTCATATACTCTACAAAAATGTCCAAGCGAAATTCATAAACAGAAAATTATTTCCAGTTTTATCTTAGAGCATTGGAGAGAGCTTGCTAATAAAATTTTATGTTACATTTTAAGTGATAGAAATCAGAGGTTTTTATCGTGAAACTAAACATTAGTATTGCCCTAAACTTAGATTTTAATTTTACAGGTTGGAAAATGAGGTTCCATTACCAAGAGATGAGGTCAATATTGTCAATGTAGCTATAAACATGCAAATGAAATCATGCATTCAAAGCACTTTTATGTTTTACAAACACTCCTCTCAACCGCATTAAAGAGAGCTCACAACCCTCTGTTGGTAAAATATTAAGAATTGATAAGGAGAGTAGCATAATGTCACTTCCTGGCAAAAATATGCTTGCACTTACTTTTGAAAATCCAACTGTTACCTAAGTCTCATGTTTATGCTGAATTTATCTTATTGTCTCTAAACCCAAACCTTCTCTCTCCACTTGCAAGTGAAGTAGAAGTGTTAATCGCTCAGTTGTATCTGACTCTTTACCACCCCATGGCTGTAACCCACCAGGCTCCTCTCCCATGGAATTTTCTAGGCAAGAACACTGGAGTGGGTAGCCATTCCCTTCTCCAGGGGATCTTCCCTGACCCAGAGATCAAACCCAGTTCTCCTGCATAGCAGGCAGATTCTTTACCATCTAGCCACCAGGGAATCTCTCTCTGTCTTTTGGAAGACCTTAAATATTCTCCTCTCTGCTTTTTCACCAGATCCATGAGATATGTCAATAAGTTTAAAACATTAGCCTGTTGTCTTTTTCTTGTTGTTTCTAGCCTTTTATCCATTTTCAACCATTAAAAAAATAAATTACCTGTTTATAGCCTTCAAGAAGGAAAGTACAATATAGATAGATATTATATTTACAGGGAGTAAAGCTAAATGTTAATATAGGCTAATTAAAAATGTAAAATTTGTGACACCTGTGAAAGAAAAAAAATCTACTTTCTTATTTCATGATCATCTGAGTAAGTAATCAACTTAGTTTCTATTGGGAAACTTGGAAGTCCCAAGTATCTTAAACTTGCCTAAATTTAGTCTAGGGATCACTGAAGTCCTGGAGGGAAATGTGATTTTCAATATAATAGAATTTAAAATTATAGAGCCCCAGGTTCAATTTTGAGGTGGATACCACTTTGTTCTGAAATTATATTTAATAAAAAGCCCCTACTTTTCTTTCATAACAGTTCCATGAGTCTTCACAGAGAGCTCCAGGGCTTTCTAGAGCCACTTCCAGCAGTTCTGTGTATTAGGATTCAATTCATTTTCTAGTTGAAAAACTTCTACAAGGACAAGTGAATACATTCAAGTCACTTTAATAAGCAACAGAGTTAGACATAGAACTCAGTATCTAAAAACATGAACTTTTTGTTTACTCTAAAAATTAGATTGATGTATAAAGGTGATGTTATACAGAAGGCAAAAGTCCTGATGTGTTTAGGATTTCTCTTCCATTTGCAATTGAGCTTTTTATCCTACCATTTTCTAATAAACCATTTAATAAGACAAAAGAAAAGAGAATAATTTGTTAGTAAAATGTAGGGAGGATGAAAGAAAAATGATAAATAGATGGTTTCATCCGGCCAATGTTATACATCTCAGAATTTTGTCCAAGGTTTGCCTTTGTGTTCACTCACGCTGTAAAAACAATTTTTTGTCAGTTGCTGCCAGAACATGCTGACCGACATTCCTTGCCTGATCATTCTAAGATGAAATCTATCTTGCTATACCAAATCAATTACTAAGTTATAATAACACAAAGCATGTGGAAAGCTTTGAAGAGCTGAGAGAGACAAAATAAAAGTATCAATTGTGCTCCCTGGAGGTGAAGATGTTATCTTATGGGAGACACCATAAACATAAAATCTGTCAGCCTCCATGACCATAAGTAGAAAAATGGGAAGAGCTTCAGGGAAACACATTTTACCTCTAACATGTAATATCAGCAACTTAATTAGAAATAATTCTAAAACTAAATTCCTAGGACTATATTTTTTAACTACATGTATATTTTACCTAAAGGCATACACGCCTACAAATATGTATGGATTTATGCTTTGTACACAGCACAGTTTTGTGCAATAAAGAGTCTATATTTAGATACTTCTTATTTAATATTTTGTCCTATTATCATGCATGTGTCTAATCAAAGTTCTAATTTTATGGATTAACTGCACAGGCAATGGCATTCCAAATAAAACAAATCTTTATTACATTAATTGAATGTGAATAAATAACACGTTATACTCAAATTCCTCCCTAAGTCAGTTAGCAAATGGTTTGAACTTTTGACTCAAAACAAAAATTAACTTGATAAAATATTTGGTGCTAGTTTTTAATCACATTATATTTACTGTCATTCAGTATTTACTGAAACTATTACTGTTACAAATGACCTGCTGTCAGGATGTAAACTAACATTTGCTTAATTCCAGGTCTGTGTTTTATTCATTCTAGTTCTTTACCAAAGATTTTTTACTTAGATTAGCATCACATGTTGGCTTCCCTGGTGGCTCAGACTGTAAAGAATCTGCCTGCAATGCAGGAGACTCAGGTTTGATCCCTGGTCAAGTAGTCTGTCTGGATAATTGTTCTTACCTGATTAACATTGGTTGCTCAGTTCAGTTCTGTTCAGTCGCTCAGGTGTGTCCGACTCTTTGCGACCCCATGAATCACAGTACGCCAGGCCTGTCCATCACCAACTCCCAGAGTTTACCCAAACTTATGTCCATCGAGTCAGTGATGCTATCCAGCCATATCATCCTCTGTTGTCCCCTTCTCCACCTGCCCCCAATCCCTCCCAGCATCAGAGTCTTTTCCGATTAGTCAACTCTTCACATGAAGTGGCCAAATTATTGGAGTTTTAGCTTCAGCATCAGTCCTTCCAATGAACACCCAGGACTGGTCTCCTTTAGGATGGACTGGTTGGATCTCCTTGCAGTCCAAAGGACTCTCAAGAGTCTTCTCCAACACCACAGTTCAAAAACATTAATTCTTCGGTACTCAGCCTTCTTCACAGTCCAACTCTCGCATCCATACATGACCACTGGAAAAACCATAGCCTTGACTAGATGAACTTTTGTTGGGAAAGTAATGTCTCTGCTTTTGAATATGCTATCTAGGTTGGTCATAACTTTCCTTCCAAGGAGTAAGTGTCTTTTAATTTCATGGCTGCAATCACCATCTGCGGTGATTTTGGAGCCCCCGAAAATAAAATCAGCCACTGTTTCCACTGTTTCCCCATCTATTTGCCATGAAATGACGGGACCAGATGCCATGATCTTTGTTTTCTGAATGTTGAGCTTTAAGCCAACTTTTTCACTCTCCTCTTTCACTTTCATCAAGAGGCTTTTTAGTTCTTCTTCACTTTCTGCCACAAGGGTGGTGTCATCTGCATATCTGAGGTTATTGATATTTCTCCTGGCAATCTCAATTCCAGCTTGTGCTTCCTCCAGCCCAGTGTTTCTCATGATGTACTCTGCATATAGGTTAAATAAGCAGGGTGACAATATACAGCCTTGACGTACTCCTTTTCCTATTTGGAACCAGTCTGTTTCTCCATGTCCAGTTCTAACTGTTGCTTCCTGACCTGCAGATAGATTTCTCAAGAGGCAGGTCAGGTGGTCTGGCATTCCCATCTCTTTCAGAATTGTCCACAGTTTATTGTGATCCACACAGTCAAAGGCTTTGGCATAATCAATAAAGCAGAAATAGATGTTTTTCTGGAACTCTCTTGCTTTTTCGATGATCCAGCAGATTTTGGCAATTTGATCTCTGGTTTTGTTTTGTTGCTCAGTAGTGTCCAACTCTTTGTGGCCTCATGGACTCCAGCAGACCAGAGTTCCCTTTCCTTCACTATCTCCTGGAGCTTGCTCAAACTCAAGTCCATCGAGTTGGTGATGCCATCAAACCATCTCATTCTCTGTCACATCCTTCTCCTCCTGCTTTCAGTCTTTTTCAGCATCAGGATCTTTTCCACTGAGTCAGCTCTTCATATCAAGTGCCCAAATGACTGGAGCTTCAGCTTCAACATTAGTCCTTCCAATGAATATTCAGGACTGCTTTCCTTTAGGATGGACTAGTTGCATCTCCTTGCAGTCCAAGGGACTCTCAAGAGTCTTCTCCCACACTACAGTTCAAAAGCATCAATTTTTCAGCATTTAGCCTTCTTTATGGTCCAACTCTCACATACATACATGACTACTGAAAAAAAGTATAGCTTTGACTAGATAGACCTTTGTCGGCAAAGTAATGTCTCTGCTTTTTAATATGCTGTCTTTCCCTGATAGCTCAGTTGGTAAAGAATACATCTGCAATGCAGAATAACCCAGTTCAATTCCTGGATCAGGAATATCCGCTGGAGAAGACATAGGCTACCCACTTCAGTATTCTTGGGTTTCCCTTGTGGCTCAGCTGGTAAAGACTCTGCCTGCAATGTGGGAGACCTTGGTTTGATCTCTGGGTTTGGAAGATCCCCTGGAAAAGAGAAAGGCTGCCCACTCCAGAATTCTGTCCTGGAGAATTCCATGAACTGTATAGTCCATGGGGTCACAAAGAGTCAGATATGACTGAGCAACTTTCACTTCACTTCAACTATATTAGTAAGATATACCAGATAATTATTGATTTTTAAGATTTTATTTTTTCAAGAATTCTTCCAGAATTTTTAGCACCCTACTTTCCTATATGAAGGAGATACAATGTTAATACTAAAATATAATTTTCAGTCATTGTTTTTGAACTTACTATAATACTGATTTTTTTTCAAAGCTAAATATGTGTCAACATTGAAGAATAAATCAGACCTCTGCCATTAGTATTGAAGGATTAAATAGAATTATAGATTTTCAAATAGTTGTTAATATGTGTAGTATAGTTTAGGTATTTTGCAATTGTCATACAGTACAGTCTTATTTTGTTAACTGCACATGTAATCCATATTTCTGCTTTTCTTGTGCTTCTCTTTGCTGTGGCTTGAAAGAGAGCTACTCAGCTTCCAGTCTACTTTGCAGGTGTTTTATGACTCAGATTAGGTTAATGGCATTTAAACAGAGGTCATCAGAGGTAGCTTGTTGGAAAATTATTGCCTCTTTTTAAAGGGTCAAACAAGAATGGAGGCTATGTACTCTGCCCATTTCCCTTCTTCCTGATTTGATGCTGTGTCTAGAACACCAACTTTGATCCATTGATCATGAAGCATTTAACATAAGAACAAGGAGCCTACACTGTAGACATCACAAAATGGAGCCTGGGGCCTTGAAAGCATAGCCAGATGATTTATACAGAACCTGGAGTCACCTGTACTCTGACATGTTGTTCAGTAAATGTCTTCGTTTGCAGTCAGTGTTAGGCTGTAAATTTCTGATGAATGTAACCCTAATAGTGATACCCTTATATAGCTGTATAATGGATATGTTCTTGCTCAATATCTTTCAAGTTAAATATTACATTAACTTTCTTAAGTGTTAATTGTGCTTTAACAGTTCTCCTTATGTGATGAGAAATATCCCACTCAGTCACTCAGTGGGGAGCTGTTTCTTCCTCACCGGGATTTCTACATTTGCCCCATGGGGATTTTCACTGACCAGAATATTGAGACAAAATACTCCCCTACACACCAACTTACTCCCCGCCATGATCTATTCAACATGTTACACTAAAGGCTTATGTTCATTTTGAAAGTTCCAGCTTAGTTGCCTAATGTCCTATCTCTACTATCATTCACATAGACAGACCTGAGTTGTCTGACTCCAGGCCAAAATCCTATGTCTGACTTCTCAGGTTCAACCATAGGCATGTGCAAAGGCTTCATCTGAGGAGGTTCCCAAGGGAAAACAGCTCTGCCCACACCAGACCTGGTACACAGTCAGTGCATTGTAGTCTCAGAACTCAGGGCTCCTAGTGACACATGCCCTTGTATATACTTGAATTCCTGGCCCAGGCCCTCTGTTTGGAGGTCTTCCAATCAAGGGCCCTATACAGAAGGAAGATCTCAAGCACTCCTGCCCAGATCACCTCTTTAAGCATCCTTGAAAACATTTTTCTCCACTCTAATTACTATTTCTTCCCCTTTGCTTCCCCTCAGCACTCATGGTCAAAGATGTCAGGAGTCTTTTGTCTGGAGCTTCCCTAGCCAGTAAGACAAACATCTACACTGATCCATCTGACCATCACCTGGTGCCATTCCATGGGAGAAAGTGGGCTACTGAGGGAGCTGGCACTTTTTCCTTTAGCCTTTCACTGTAATATCTCAACAAGTGATTAAAAGCTTGATTGCTACCTTCATTTGGCTGTTTTTAGCTACTGCAACATCTGGCATCTTATCTGTCTCTAGCTCAGCTGGCCCTTGACAAGACCCAGAGGAGGTACATACTTGAAAATGGTGTGTGAAGCAGAATCGGACCACAGGGTCAATCCTTAGCAAAATTCCCCAGGTAAAATCATTTGGGGGCATATGGCTGTCTTTCAGTTGTGTCATTTTTATCTTTGCACACTTTGAAACATTCTAACTCTCAAATTTGAATATTAAAAAAAACAAAGCTCTCATAATTATCCCCTGAAATCTAGAAAAGCTACAATCCCTAGGATATGACTCTTATCTGACTTTGAGGAGGAGGGTAAGGGTAACTGTTGTTCTCATTTTTTAGTGTTTAGGATTATTAGTTGCAAGAATAAAACAGAAATTAGCATTCATTAAGCAATTATGTCAAATGTGTGATAGGAAGCTGTACTTCCTGTGTTTGTATATCCTCCTGTGCCTAAATTTCTCCTGTATATCAAATCAATTACTCTGTTTCTTGAGTCATGCCTGCTACCTTGCTTCTACTTCCAATGTGCTTACCGTTTGCACTAACAGGTTTTTGGCAGCATTTTCTCTTATGATCCTTCCTTCCTCTCTCCTCTCACTTCTCCTCTTTTTCCTTTTGTTTTTGGCAATGGTTTTATTTTATTTTATTTTTTCCTCTTTGATGAAAAGGACAGTTCATTCACTTATAGTCAGACTGCACTGATACCTAGAGTAAGCAAATAAAAATGACAATATAAAAGGGAAATAAAGAATATACACACAGATACATAATGTAAAAACTGAATCCCATGTCACTATTGTCATACTTTGGTCCTCTTGAAATTATCCCTCTGTTTTCTGTAATTTGTCATTGTAGGGAAACAGCAAATTAACCAAGATGGCATGGTCAGGCTCTCTTGCCCCATAACCTCTTGCTCTTGTCCCACATTTTGTAACTAATGGTTATGTAATGATTGTTATAGCACTGCACATGTGCCTCACGAGGTACTTACTTGGTCACATGCTGTGTGTTATAAGTATATATGTGCGCTCCACTCAGAAAATGGCAGCGTATTACTGCTGCGTCATGGCTGTGTTCACTGGGTCATTCACAGAGGAGAGACTATAGCGTGTCTACTGTTATCGCTGCTGCATCAGCCAGGAAGGCATACTGTTGTGGCTGCTGTACCAGCCAGGAGAAGGGTTGTTTTGTGTCAGGTTATGCTATGGTTGTTGCCAGAAGAGACTAAACATGTCTGCAGTTCCTATGCATCCTTGTGTCTTCTTCCAGCCTCTTAGCTCTGGGTTGCTTGCCTACCTACCTTGCCTTGCCTACCCTGGGTTCAACAAACAGTGTGCAGAGTGAGATGCAGCAAGACAATTGTCCTCATGAACAGGATGATCAGTGATACAGCCATATATCTGTGTCTCATGGAAACAGAATGGGTGGAAGAAGGGGAAGGAGAGAGAGATGACATCTGTATCCTTTTCTTCTCCAATGTGGCTCCGTTATCCTGAGAAGTTCCAGATCCTTTTATAAAATTTTTATCAAGGAAAAAGCTAGATTTTAAAAGGAATAGAATCAGAAGATTATGTGTCCTATGGAAAGGCATGGCTGGCTTCTGCAGTTTTAAAACAAGAAACATAGGAAAGAGGATGGTGGAACAGCTGTTTGGTTGCTGTTGTTCAATCGCTCAGTCATGTCTGACTCTGCAACCCCACGACTGCAGCACACCAGGCTTCCCTGTGCTTCACCATCTCCGGGAGCTTGCTCAAATTCATGTTGGTTGAGTCAATGATGCCATCCAATCTTCTCGTCCTCTGTCCCCTTCTCCTCCTGCCTTCAATCTTTACCAGCACTTTTTTTTCCCTAAAATTGAAAGAATTCCATAATTTCTTCTTTTTATCTATAATCCTGAAGTTTGAAATCGAGACTAAAACTAACCTTTTAAAATACTCATTCTCATTTGTTTTTTAGTCTTTTAACAAAGAAAAGCATTTTGAATTTGTCTCTCTAGTAAACTTAAAACAATTAATTTTTGAATGCCTTAGTTTCTAGATGCATCTGAAATTTTGTACAATCTCAGATGCATTATTAGGATTTGACAAATAGCATAATACAAATAAATGGGAAGTTATTTCTGCAGCCCTTCTTGCCTTCCTTTATGAATATGTAAATAAGGTAGTGTCAATATCACCTTTCAATTATTTTTGGCAGATTAGAATTCCACTGTCAGTTGCTCAAATTTTTGACATTTTCAGGTTGTGATTTCTGACTTGTAATAGCTCACAATTGCTGCTTATCCAAATTTAAAAAGCAGCTTCCTTGGGAAAAAAATGTATTCCCAAAATTGTATTTACTAAAGTAATTTCTAATCAAATAAATTAAGCCAACTTTTTTCTTGATAAAGATAAACCCTGAGAGGGCATCATGTATCTTGGAGAATTACTGAACAACAACACTGATGAAAATTGACTGTTTGCTGTTTGGAAGAAATCTGAGGGCATGAAATTCGTAACAGAACAATAAAACATATTGTGTTGCTACAGTTTTCAGTGATCTTTTGGTCAAAAGTGGCACTGATTCATACTAGATTATGTCCACATATCCTGAAGGCTAAATAGCAGTGCTTATTTCAAGTGAGAGTGGATCCCAGGGTTCAGATATGTCAACAGCAACCTGTGTGATTTTCTTATCTCTTGTTTCTGATTTCATTCTGAGATATCATCCTCTTTATCATTAAAAATGTTGACTATAAAACTCAAGTTTAATAAAGAACTTATTTTTCATTACTTCACAGGCAGAGCTATTCTTCAACCCAACTTCCAGTCAATAATTCCACTTACTTCTCTTTTTAGCACCCTGAAAAGGGAATAAATTGAATCAAATCAAATCATTCAAGTAACCAGATAAGCAAGCAACTCCAGTTCTGACTGGATCTGCTTAAATCATATGATCATCCTTAAACCAGTTACAATCTAAATGGAAGAAATATTCTAATTGAAAGATTGTCTGTGTGGGTTCCAGTGACTGATTCTTAACAAATTATGCAAAAACTTTGTTGTGAAAAATGATCATTCACTTTGCTTGTGGATTCTGAAGGGCATGGTAGGGAAGCCTTATGTGCTTCACTTGGTCTGTCAAGGTGTCTCAGAGGCTGGGATCTGAAATCATTTGATGTTTCTCTCACACATACATCTGAAAGTTGATGCCAGGAGCTGAACAGCTTAGGAAAAGAATAGACAAAAGCGTGCCTGATGAACTATGGACTGAGGTTAGTGACATTGTACAGGAGACAGGGATCAAGACCATCCCCATGGAAAAGAAATGCAAAAAAGCAAAATGGCTGTCTGGGGAGGCCTTACAAATAGCTGTGAAAAGAAGAGAAGTGAAAAGCAAAGGAGAAGATGAAAGATATAAGCATCTGAATGCAGAGTTCCAAAGAATAGCAAGAAGAGACAAGAAAGCCTTCCTCAGCGATCAATGCAAAGAAATAGAGGAAAACAACAGAATGGGAAAGACTAGAGATCTCTTCAAGAAAATTAGAGATACCAAGGGAAGATTTCATGCAAAGATGGGCTCAATAAAGGACAGAAATGGTATGGACCCAACAGAAGCAGAAGATATTAAGAAGAGGTGGCAAGAATACACAGAAGAACTGTACAAAAAAGATCTTCATGACCCAGATAATCACGATGGTGTGATCACTGACCTAGAGACAGACATCCTGGAATGTGAAGTCAAGTGGGCCTTAGAAAGCATCACTACAAACAAAGCTATTGGAGGTGATGGAATTCCAGTTGAGCTATTTCAAATCCTGACAGATGATGCTGTGTAAGTGCTGCACTCAATATGCCAGCATTTGGAAAACTCAGCAGTGGCCACAGGACTGGAAAAGGTCAGTTTTTATTCCAATTCCAAAGAAAGGCAATGCCAAAGAATGCTCAAACTACCACACAATTGCACTCATCTCACACGCTAGTAAAGTAATACTCAAAATTCTCCAAGCCAGGCTTCAGCAATATGTGAACCGTGAACTTCCAGATGTTCAAGCTGGTTTTAGAAAAGGCAGAGGAACCAGAGATCAAATTGTCAACATTTGCTTGATCATCGAAAAAGCAAGAGAATACCAGAAAACATCTATTTCTGCTTTATTGACTATGCCAAAGCCTTTGACTGTGTGGATCATAATAAACTGTGGAAAATTCTTCAGGAGAATGGAATACCAGACCACCTGACCTGCCTCTTGAGAAACCTATATGCAGGTCAGGAAGCAACAGTTAGAACTGGACATGGAAAAACAGACTGGTTCCAAACATGAAAAGGTGCACATTAAGGCAGTACATTGTCACCCTGCTTATTTAACTTATATGCAGAGTACATCATGAGAAATGCTGGGCTGGTAGAAGCAAAAGCTGGAATCAAGATTGCCGGGAGAAATATCAATAACTTCAGATATGCAGATGACACCACCCTTATGGCAGAAAGTGAAGAGGAACTCAAAAGCCTCTTGATGAAAGTGAAAGAGGACAGTGAAAAAGTTGACTTAAAGCTCAACATTCAGAAAACGAAGATCATGGCATCTGGTCCCATCACCTCATGGCAAAAAGATGGGGAAACAGTGGCAGACTTTATTTTTCTGGGCTCCAAAATCACTGCAGATGGTGACTGCAGCCATGAAATTAAAAGACGCTTACTCCTTGGAAGAAAAGTTATGACCAACCTAGATAGTATATTCAAAAGCAGAGACATTACTTTGCCAACAAAGGTCCATCTAGTCAAGCATGGTTTTTCCTGTGGTCATGTATGGATGTGAGAGTTGGACTGTGAAGAAAGCTGAGCACCGAAGAATCGATGCTTTTGAACCGTGGTGTTGGAGAAGACTCTTGAGAGTCCCTTGGACTGCAAGGAGATCCAACCAGTCTTCTGAAGGAGATCAGCCCTGGGATTTCTTTGGAGGGAATGATGCTAAAGCTGGAACTCCAGTACTTTGGCCACCTCATGCGAAGAGTTGACTCATTGGAAAAGACTCTGATGCTGGGAGGGATTGGGGGCAGGAGTAGAAGGGGAAGACAGAGGATGAGATGGCTGGATGGCATCACTGACTCCATGCATGTGAGTTTGAGTGAACTCCAGGAGTTGGTGATGGACAGGGAGGCCTGGCATGTTGCGATTCATGGGCTCACAAAGAGTCGGACACGACTGAGTGACTGAACTGAACTGACTGATCTCTTATTCTATGTGGCCTCCTCACCTGAAGTAGAAGTTTGACGGCTGTGGCCAGACATTTTACATGTCAGCTCAGAAATTCTAGAGAGAGTTAGAAGTTTCAATGCCTTTTTCTTAGACTCAGAAACTATAATACCTATCTTCAGACACATTCTATTCATTAAAAGTAAGTTAATAATCCAATCAGTATTCTAAAGACATATTTTGTGAGAGGAGACTTAAAGAATTTGAGGACCTGTTTAAAACAACCTCAATATTCCTAACTCTGAAAAAGGTAAGTTACACATTTTGATAGAAATTTCTAGCAGGTAGAAGGATAGATAACAAAAACAGGGGTGTGTGTACTTGATACCAGCATATGAGAGTAGAATGCATAAATAGAAATTATAATCAACTTCAGCATTAGGGGCCCAATATTATCTTATTAATTATATCTTGCTGTTACACTTCTATTGAGATAAACAATTAATTACACTGTCTTGGAATTATCATTGTCTTGTTTATTATTATACATTTTTATCAATCTTTCC
The DNA here is from genome assembly GCF_027580195.1 of Bos mutus. Lineage (NCBI taxonomy): Eukaryota > Metazoa > Chordata > Mammalia > Artiodactyla > Bovidae > Bos > Bos mutus. The sequence goes on along the minus strand of NC_091627.1, from coordinate 48,997,325 downwards.
ATTTATGGGTATTAACATTGCTTTCTCTCTCAAGTGGTTGAAATAGATCTTTAAACATTTTTTAAGGAGAATAAACTAGTTCAAATTTTCCTTGAGCCCTATTTACTTTCAGGGGCTATTATCTTAAAAAAAAATAGTATCTTGTCATAAACTTTTATTTTCAGCTTAAAATTACTGAGGATACTATGACTTTATATTGATAACATGAGTTTGTTTATTTTCTATTGTTAGTATGAAGTTAACCTTTATTTTTGACTGTTTTTATACATGTTATAGAATAAGATCTCTCTTCATTCCTCTGTGTTTATATGGAAGTATTTTTTTTTTCTGTTGTTTCACTTTCTTTTTTTTTTTTTTTTAAAATTAATTTTATTCTATTCTCAAACTTTACATAATTGTATTAGTTCTGCCAAACATCAAAATGAATCCACCACGGGTATACATGTGTTCCCCATCCTGAACCCCCCTCCCTCCTCCCTCCCCACACCATCCCTCTGGGTCGTCCCAGTGCACCAGCCCCAAGCATCCAGTATCGTGCATTGAACCTGGACTGACATCTCGTTTCATACATGATATTTTACATGTTTCAATGCCATTCTCCCAAATCTTCCCACCCTCTCCCTCTCCCACAGAGTCCATAAGACTGTTCTATACATCAGTGTCTCTTTTGCTGTCTCGTATAGAGGGTTATCGTTACTATCTTTCTAAATTCCATATATATGCGTTAGTATACTGTATTGGTGTTTTTCCTTCTGGCTTACTTCACTCTGTATAATAGGCTCCAGTTTCATCCACCTCATTAGAACTGATTCAAATGTATTCTTTTTAATGGCTGAGTAATACTCCATTGTGTATATGTACCACAGCTTTCTTATCCATTCATCTGCTGATGGACATCTAGGTTGCTTCCATGTCCTAGCTATTATAAACAGTGCTGCGATGAACATTGGGGTACACGTGTCTCTTTCCCTTCTGGTTTCCTCAGTGTGTATGCCCAGCAGTGGGATTGCTGGATCATAAGGCAGTTCTATTTCCAGTTTTTAAGGAATCTCCACACTGTTCTCCATAGTGGCTGTACTAGTTTGCATTCCACCAACAGTGTAAGAGGGTTCCCTTTTCTCCACACCCTCTCCAGCATTTATTATTTGTAGACTTTTGGATTGCAGCCATTCTGACTGGTGTGAAATGGTACCTCATAGTGGTTTTGATTTGCATTTCTCTGATAATGAGTGATGTTGAGCATCTTTTCATGTGTTTGTTAGCCATCTGTATGTCTTCTTTGGAGAAATGTCTATTTAGATCTTTGGCCCATTTTTTGATTGGGTCATTTATTTTTCTGGAGTTGAGCTGTAGGAGTTGCTTGTATATTTTTGAGATTAGTTGTTTGTCGGTTGCTTCATTTGCTATTATTTTCTCCCATTCTGAAGGCTGTCTTTTCACCTTGCTAATAGTTTCCTTTGATGTGCAGAAGCTTTTAAGTTTAATTAGGTCCCATTTGTTTATTTTTGCTTTTATTTCCAATATTCTGGGAGGTGGGTCATAGAGGATCCTGCTGTGATGTATGTCAGAGAGTGTTTTGCCTATGTTCTCCTCTAGGAGTTTTATAGTTTCTGGTCTTACGTTTAGATCTTTAATCCATTTTGAGTTTATTTTTGTATATGGTGTTAGAAAGTGTTCTAGTTTCATTCTTTTACAAGTGGTTGACCAGATTTCCCAGCACCACTTGTTAAAGAGATGGTGAATGATATTGCATGACCCACAGTGAACTTTACACATGCTATATATATATATATATATAAAATTTTTTTTTGTCTAGAAAACATATATGTGTACTTGTGTGTATGTGCTCAATAATGTCTGACTCTTTGCAACTCCATGGACTGTAGGTCACCAGGCTCCTTTGTTCATGCAATTTTCTAGACAAGTGTACTAGAGTAGGTTGCCATTTCCTACTTCAGGAAACTTCCCTACCCAGGGACACAACACGTGTTTCTTCCATCTCCTGTATGATTCCAACTTCTGCCCTATTTGTTCTATCAGTAATCACCAATAATTTGCATTTTTTTAAATCACCAGTTGCAGCTTCCATAGATATCCTTGCATTTTTTATCTGTTAATTTTCACTTTGTCCTATGAATTCTGGGAAAGCTTTTCAAATTCTTCCCCACATCTCTTAATTGATAATTTCTGATAATTCAAAACTATTTCCCAAACATTTTTCAGATAATGGAATACATCATTTTCAGAATTAATATCTTCCTTTAAGTCTTTTGTATTTTGTTCAATATATTTGACTCTGTACTGTATTTTCATGGGCTACAAGTTGTCAGTATTTACATGTTTTCCTTTACCATCATTTGAATTGTAATCTCTTCGACATTGTTGATCAAGAGATGGGGTATGTTAATTCTACTTCCATCTTTTTGACGGTGCCACTGTGTCTTGAATAACGTAATTCATTATAAGTTTTGAACCTGGAAAATGGGAGTCTTCTGACTTAGTTTTTGCTTTTCATTATTGTGGCTATTCTGTAACTCTTGAATTTCCAATGGATTCTACTGTCAGTTTGCCAATTTCTGTGAAAACTCCAGGTAGAATTACAGTAGTGAAAAAAGTGAAAGTTTCAGTGGCTCAGTCATCTCCAACTCTGCGATTCTGTGGACTGTGGCTGACCAGGTTCCTCTCTCCATGGAATTCTCCAAGTATAAAAACTGAAGTGGGTAGCCATTCCTTCTCCAAGGGATGTATCAGATCTTTCAATTAGCCTTGGGACTATTGACATCTCAACAATATTGTCTTCCAATTTGTGAATATGTGATGCCTCTCTACTTATGCAAATCTTCCTTAATTTCTTTTGGAGATGTTTTATAGTTTTCAGTGCACAAATCCTACACTTCTTTTGCTTAATTTTTTCTTGAACTTTTTATTTGATAATATGCAAGAACATAAATGAAATTTGTTTATTGCTAATATATAGTAGTACAACTGATACTTTATACTGATTTTATAATCTACAATCTTGTTAAACTCATGTATTATTTCTGAGAGTGTGTGTGTGAAATCTTTTGTAGTTTCTGCATCCACTAGTATGCCATGTGTAAAAAAAAAATGCAAACATTTCTATATTTGGCAAAACATAACTCTATTTCCTTGATGTTTACATGTCTCATAGTTTTTGTCGAAATCTGAACAATTAGTATAATGTAGTAACTATGCAAATAAGACTTTTGTTGGTTTGTGTGAAAGTGTGTAAATTTCCTGACTATTCTGTAAAGTCTGGATCATGTATTGTCACTGATCTCTCTCTTCGATTAGCTTAGGGGTTGGCTAATAAATCCACATATTTTACTTAGATATCTTGATCCAGTACATCTCCTAGATGTTACTGAGTGGTTGCATGCTTTAGGCACACCTTTAGTACTCCTTCAGTTCACAGTAGTGCCTAATTCTTCACTTTGAAGTTTCAAGATTGGCCAGAGGTGAGATTTTAGGGCCTCTTCAGATCTTCCTGGACATATGAACTGCCTCAAATATGACCTTCCAGATTCTCAGGAATATGGTAGAGCTTTTCAAAACCTCCTGTGAACATCTCATTTTCCAATTTTTCTTTTAAGTTTTTGGTTGTTTTCCCATTTGCCCCAATTGTTAGCACTGGCTCAAGCAGTTGTGGTTGTAAACCATTGTGGCTGATTATTTTAAGCAACTGTCCAGGGATGAAAACTTTTCACTGTGAATTCTGACTCAGGTTAAACAAGAGCAAGCTGTCCAATTTGGGTTTACAGGGAACTTACAGGCGATGTAAGAAAAAAAATCTGTACAAACGAGGCTCTATAGAGTACTCCAAATTTATTCTGCCTCGTCAGGGCACTAACTTCAGGATGTGCTTCTCATTCACCTGTTTTATATAGATGTACTTGATGAATGTTATCCTGTTTATGCAGTGAGCAGAAGGTAGCTCTCTCAAGATAAAAAATGCTATAAAACTTTGTGTAAAATTTATATTTACTAGAAAATGTTAGATGCATTTTTTCTTTTTCTTTTTTATATTCAAGTATAGTTCATTTACAATATTGTGTTAGTTTTAGGTGTATAGCATAGTAATTCAGTATTTTTGTAGTGTATATTCCATTACAGGTTTCAATAAGGTGATGGATATAATTCCCTGTGCTATGCAGTAAATACTTTTTGCTTATCTGTTTTTTATATGTCGTAGCTTGTAACTGTTAGTTCCATATTTTCTTAAGACAGAATAAGCCAAGATCACCCAATATCATTATCTCAATCACTGCAATTTTAGGGCAGTTTAAATTATACCTCCTGACATATTATTTATTTAGTAAATACCCATTGAAGTGAAAAAGTTTTAGTCACTCAATCATGTCCTACTCCTTGAGATCCCATGGACTGTAGCCCACCAACCTCCTCTGTCGAATTCTCTAGGCAAGAACACTGGAGTGGGTAGCCATTCCCTTCTCCAGGGGATCTTCCTGATCCAGGGTTCGAACCCAAGTCTTCTGCATCTCCTACACTGGCTGGCAGATTCTTTACTGTCTGATCCACCAGGGAATATACACATAAGAACATCTATCCAATAATAGTCTAGTCATTCTTTAAAAAGAATTAGGGAGGCTTTTCCTACCTGATAAGATGGTATATTTTTAAGAAATCATGGTAATAAAACAGTGTAGTGTGAGCATCATAGTAAACAAATTAAACAGAATGGAAACTTTAAAAAATGTAAATAAAACACATATGAATGAATTTATTTTGTGATAAAGTATCACAAAAATTGGACATAGTATGGACTGTTTAAGAGATGATGGTGGAAAAACTGTCTTGGAGAAGAGTATAACTTTGGATCTCTATTCATCACTATATATACTATGTCTAAGAACAGTAAAACTGTAAGTAATAGAGTAAAACCAAGGAAAATATCTTTGTATCTCTGGGTTTGATAAGAGATTTTAATGAAGCATTTGAAAGCACATATAAAAGGCAAAAAATAAAATTCTCATTCAGTGTTGTCATATTTACTATTTTCCAAAGACACAATTGAAAATTAAGCTGGGGATGATAGAGAAATAGAATATATTTGAAAAGTTAGTGCCTGGAAAATATTTTATATTTATAATATAGAAGTTCATATAAACAAAATAAAAGCAGAAACCCGATACAAAGAGGGCTAAGCTTATTGACAAGCAATTAAGAGCCACTTTTATCACACTTTTGCTTTTTAGTGTATATTTTTAAGACATTTGTTTCAACATAGTATGTGAAAGCAGATAATTGGAACCATCCTTGTGAATGACCACTAAAAATAAGTAATGTTAAATAAAGTAGGATATATGTAATACCTATGATGCCATAACAGGTAGTAAAAGCAATAGATAAACAAGAGGTACTCAGAGCATATGGATGGACTTTAAAATATGAAGCTGAGTCAAAATATTATTGTATTATTATTGCTAAATGCTATATATGTAGCTATACAATACAAACATAAAAGAAAAATACATTATACTTTAAAATATGTTAGAGTGTCTTTTGGAGAAAATAGGAGTATTGAAAGAATGTGGAGAGTAGAATGGGGAAATATATGCTTAATTCTTGCACTACAGGTCCAAAATGGTAAGAGGAAAAATTTTAAAAAGAGGCACAAAAACAAAATTATTCCAACCTAATGGGTAAATGGAGAAGGAAATGGCAACCCACTCCAGTACTCTTGCCTGGAGAATCCCAGGGACAAGGGAGCCTTGTGGGCTGTTGTCTATGTGGTCGCACAGAGTTGGACACGACTGAAGTGACTTAGCGATGGGTAAAATTTTAAATATATCTTGACCTGTGACAAGGTGACTTTATACTTTTCCTCCTACAACTTCTCTTCACAATGAAACTATTATTCATCTAATAAGTACATGTTAATTTCATGGATGATGGTACCTAATATTTTGGATGTATTTTTCTGTAATACCAATATAATAAGGAAATCTACTTCATAGTGTTGCTATTGGAGAAGGCAATGGCACCCCACTCCAGTACTCTTGCCTGGAAAATCCCATGGATGGAGGAGCCTGTTGGGCTGCAGTCCATGGGGTCGCTAAGAGTCAGATACGATTGAGCGACTTCACTTTCACTTTTCACTTTCATGCTTTGGAGAAGGAAATGGCAACCCACTCCAGAGTTCTTGCCTGGAGAATCCCAGGGACAGCAGAGCCTGGTGGGCTGCCGTCTATGGGGTCACACAGAGTCAGACACGACTGAAGTGACTTAGCAGTAGTGTTGCTATAAAGATTATATAATTTAATATGTGAAAATATTTAGAGCAATGTTTAGGACATGGCTCAGATGGTAAAGCGTCTGCCTCCAATGTGGGAGACCTGGGTTCAATCTCTGGGTCAGGAAGATTCCCTGGAGAAGGAAATGGCAACCCACTCCAGTATTATTGCCTAGAAAATCCCATGAATTGCAGAGCCTGGTAGGCTACAGTCCATGGGGTCACATAGAGTTGGACACGACTGAGCAACTACTTAAGTAAGTTAAGTAAAATGCCTTCTTGAGATTTTTTGACTGTTAACACACATGAAGAAAAAATAAAATTATAAAATAAATATATATTATGTACTTTTAGAATAAAGGGCATTGTGATATTATTTACACATGTATTAAGTGATTTAAATTTGAATTCAATATCATTTCACTTATTTTTTGAGGTTTATTGGGAGTCTCAATCTTGAACTGGCTTTTGAAAAATTTGATTCTAATTGCTAAATATTCCTATATAAATATGCCTATATAAAAAATGTATATGTAATTCATATATAAATATATATAAACAAACATACATACATACATACATATATATATATATATATACATGGCTGCAGGAGAGGCAAGTTCAATCCTGGGATTGAGAAGATCCCCTGGAGTAGGAAATAGCAATTGATTCCAGTTATCTTGCCTGGATAATCCCATGGACAGAGGAGCCTGGGGGGCTATGGTCCCTGGGCTCCCAAAGAGCTAGACATGACTGATCACACACATACCTCTCATTTAAATAAAATGGTAACTGATTGGATCATATAACCAAAATAGCCGAGGAGAACTGGATTCATTTGAATGTTAATTTCAACATTCACACGTCTTTAGAACTTTGGCTTTATTTATGTATACTCTGAAGTTTTTGTTATTTTTCCCCTCTATAAGTCACTTTCACAATGAAGATAGCCCATCTGATGAGTTAAAATATATGTAACAGTTCCTAAACTCCCATCACTGTACTATTCCAAGTCACTCAATATTCTGTTCATTCTCAAAAAATTAGACAAAGCTTCTGCCCTCATTTATTTAGCAAAATCTCCTGAATGCCACATGGCCTAGATTAGGTCTCATGATCATCTCAGAACTGCATTCTATAGCTGGAATAATGGGAGTAATTCTTGGAGCTTGTGATGACTCATTCCCATAGATCTTTAGAGAGTGCAATAGAGATGCTATTACACAAAAGAAAATATGGGTGCTTTAGTGAGAATTCTAGGGAGTGAGTCTTGTGTAAGAAACCAGCAAATATTAACTTTAGAATGAATACCTTAAACCAATAATAATTCTATATATTCCCTCTATGGTCTTTTTTTTTTAATATAAAATCTTACTCAAATGGAGTCAATCAAATCTGACTCCATTTCATCTCTGCTTTCCTTTTGCATTTAAAAGATTTTCTAGCATGTCTATGTTCTTGGCTCCTCCTGTGTCAGTATTTCAGATACTGACAAATCCATTGGTTCCTCTTACTAATGTTGTTCACAGATATTTAGATGTTCTACTGTAACAGACAAAAGTGGAGAGGCACATACTTTTTGTCTGAAAAACAATCTGCTCTACAAAGATAGTCAATGCTGTATTTATGATATTCTTATTATAGACAAACAAAAACAAGTGCATAAAGTTTGATTAAATCTGTTCACCTGTGAAATTTTCAGGGTCAAGCTAAAGAGTGTGTGTTGGTTGCAAAATCTAACTACATGTTCAATTTTCCCTACAGTGCAATACAAAGAAACAGTGATACTGTCACTCTGAGGAGGACGGTCAACATGATACTGGAAATGTCCCTGATAATGAGTGACTATGGGTATTAAATACTATAATTTAAGTAAAATGCTCATTGTTGTTGTTCTGTGGCCAAGCTGTGTCTAACTCTGCAACCTTATGTATTGCATCATCCCAGGATTCCCTGTCCTTCACAATCTCTCAATTTGCTCAAACTCAAGTCCATTGAGTCATTGATTCCATCCATTCATCTCATCCTCTGTCACCCTCTTCTTCACTTACCCTCAATATTTCCCAGCATCATGGTCTTTTCCAGTGAGTTGATTCTTCACATCAGTTGGCCAAAGTATTGGAGCTTGAGCATCAGTCCTTCCAGTGAATATTCAGTACTGATTTCCTTTGGATTGACTGGTTTGATCTCCTTGCAGTTCAAGGGACTGAAGAATTTTTTCCAGCACCAGTTTGAAAGCATCAGTTCTTCAGTGCTCAGCTTTCTTTATGGTTCAACTCTCACATCCGTACATGACTACTGGAAAAACTATAGCATTGATTATATGGACCTTTGTTGGCAAAGATATTATTTTAATTATTAAATATTTTCTTATCTTGAATGCATATATATGAAAAATGAAATATGTATTTGGTCTTTTCCCCCAGTTCTTGACGGACAGATTCTAAAACCCTTGCAATTTCCTAGGTGATAGGAACATTTGTTGTTCTAATGTGACTACTCTTGGTAGGCTTCTGGATAGCTTCACAATGGGAACAGATCATCAGAAAGACCAAGTCATGGTAAGAAGCTTGGAACTTTCAGCCTCATTCTCCAGAGAAAAGAGAGGGGCCAGAAATTGATTTACAATCAATCATATCTATGTGATGCTGCTGCTGCTAAGTCGCTTCAGTCATGTCTGACTCTGTGCGACCCCACAGATGGCAGCCCACCAGGCTCCCCCGTCCCTGGGATTCTCTAGGCAAGAACACTGGAGTGGGTTGCCATTTCCTTCTCCAATGCATGAAAGTGAAAGTGAAGTCGCTCAGTTGTGTCCTGTGTCCGACTCTTCGTGACCCCATGGACTGCAGCCTACCAGGCTCCTCTGTCCATGGGATGAAGCATCCAAAAATATCCCCTAACTACAAGGTTCCAGAGTTTCCAGATTTGTGCACAATTGAAGGTGGCACCCTCCAACTCCACAAGGACATTTCCAAACCTTATCTTATATACATCTTCATCTGACTATTCATCTGTATTCTTTATCATATCCTTTATAATACATTGGCAAATGTAAGCAAATATTTACTTGAGTTCTGTGAGTTGTTATAGCAAATGTAGAACCAGCTTCAGGGACTGTTCAAACCCGCAATTTATATCTAGTTGGGCAGAAGTACAGGCCATAACCTGGGACTTGGAACTGCTGTCTAAAGTGGAGGATGGTCTCGCAGGACTAATCCCTTAACCTGTGGGTTCTATGCTAATTTCAGGTAGTAAGGTCATGATTGAATTATAGGACAGCTGGTTGGTGCCTGAGAGTGGGACATTGGGTGAGACTGGGGGAAAAGCCCACACATTTGGCATCAAAAATAGCATATGTGTAGAGGAAACACATTTTTATTTTAACCTATACAACTCAAAGTATGTTCTTCTACAAAGCAATAGCTGTGACCATACTTTGCTGGTCATTTTTATTAGCGGTTGTTTTATTTAATCTTAAAAATTCATTTGAATTTTTTGTCTTTTCTCACACCTACTTTTTTAAACCTCTTTTTGTTTTTATGTATGTCTATTCTTCTAGACTCTTCACCAGTTTTGGCTTTACATTGTGCAGTTTATTGGATTTCAGAATCTGTGGGTTAATATATAAACAGAAAAAGACATATGTTCTGAGAAGAAAAATATGATAAGATAAAATAGAAAATGCAAAGCAAGTGTATAATTTGTTTGTGGTTTTAAATTTAATAGTATAATTCTATATGGGATGAGAATAGTTTAATCAAGCCACTATTTCGAATGTTAAGAACTACATATCTAGCATTAATAACCCAATCATATAGTATTGTGAACTTATAATTCTGTGTAATTTCAATGATTTATCTAATCAGAGATTAGGTTTTGTATTCAATTATATTTTATTTGAAGATGTATGAGAATCCTGAATTTCTTGAAAGCTGTAACAGAACTTTGTTTTTTAATGACTTGCACCTGTTTTTTGATGAACACTTAGTGTCAAGAACTATGAGGGGTCTCACAATTTTACTTTTTTTGCTCAGCCATGAAGTCGTGTCTGACTCTTTGTGACCCCATGAACTACAGCATTCTAGTCTTCCCCATCCTTCATCCTTCACTATCTCCCAGGGTTTGCTCAATTTGATATCCATTGAGTCAGTAATGTCATCCAACTATCTCACCCTCAGTGACCCCCTTTTCTTGCCCTCAATCTTTCCCAGCATCAAGATCTTTTCCAATGAGTTGGCTCTTTGCATCAAGTGGTCAAAGGTTTGGAACTTCAGCTTCAGCATTAGTCTTTCCAATGAGTACTTAGGGTTGATTTCTTCTAGGATTGACTGGTTTGATCTCCTTGGTGTCCAAGGGACTCTCAGGAGTCTTCTCCAGCACTGCAATTCATTCAACTTTCTTTATGGGCAAACCAATAATTTATCTTACCACAGTTTTTATAGATACCAGCAGAAGATAAGAAACTCTTGGGCCAAAGTGAAAAGTCCTTATTACTCATCGTAAAAAGGCAGTGTGAGCTTAATACTCACATCTCTTCCCTTTGTCCCCAACATCTTACCAGGCTAACATGGATGAGCCCTTATTGGATGCTACATACATAGTGGACTGTGCCACAGCTGATCAATAGGACATCTATTTCTTATAATAGATTTATAAAACCATACTGTGGATTAAAATCTTAAATATAAAAAACAAAATTTTTAAATGTTCCAAAAAATAAATGAGAATGTATTGCTACTGTAGGTTGGGAAGAAATTTAAAAACAATATATTACAGTCAATTACATAAGTGCTAAATTTAACTAAATTTGCAAAATTTCATGTATATGTGTTTATACAATCTTAAGACATCATTTAAAAGCTTGGAATATATTTGCCAAACATGAAATTTATAAAGACACATGGAGAGATTTATAAATCAGTAATAAAATGAAAAATAAGAAAATACAAAATCAGCACAACTCCTGAACTGACATTTCAGGAAGAAATAAACACACAAATGACTAACATGTCAAAAGACCTTGATATTCAATAATTATTAGAAAATGCACAATAAAATTAATTTGCAACACTATTTTAGATATACTCAATACAATAAAATGAAAAAAAATGTTTTTAAAAGATATATGCTTGTAGAATAGGAAATTTTAATTACTAAGATTGAAAAGAATTTGCATTACACAAATAAAATTGAAGTTACATACATAAAAAGATGCAGAAAACTCACTTCTAATTATATATTCTAGTTACACAAAAGGAAAGATGCTCATGACAAAATTTTTAAGTAACAGCAAAACCAGTGCATAGCACAAATATCTGTAACCACGAGGATGAAGAAAAAGTGTGATATAGTCAAAAGAAACGTATAGTAGTAAAAAAAGAATGAACTATAGTTCCATTCATCAACATAAGTAATATGTAAATATAATATTAAACAAATCCATACTTATAGAATATATACTGTTTTCACTTTATGTGAAGCTTCAATCCTACAAAACTAAGCTCTATATTAATCAGAAATGCTATTATAAAATAATGATTAAATAGTAAATAAAAATTAAAAATAAGATATAACTATAAAAACATCATAGATAAAAGCAATATATTAAATTATGAAATACATGAACAGTGAAAACCTAGATGAAAGTTATACCTTACTAGGCTTATAGGTATATTTCCAAAGTTAGCATGATAATAAACCAAATAATTGCTAATGAATTTGATATGATATACAGTCTAAAATAGCTGCTCAAGTAAATACTTAAATACTCTTTTATTGCTGAAACAAATATTTTCCAATATAGTGAATTAATTTCATTTTTAGACATTCAATGTTCAATGATAAAAAAGGATTCTTGATATGTTCACAAGTGTCAGGAAACAAACATTTTTCTTTTAGGGCAGAACATACATTTCACAAAATTTCTGGAGAGATAGCTGATTAACATATCAAAATCATCAATGTTTGCACCAAAGTTTTCTTTTTATAAATCCATACATCAAGAAAATAATTATATTAAAAATTGTAACATATAAATTCTGACATTTATTATACTGTTTGTACAGTACCCAAATCTGGAAACACACAAAAAATTTGTTTAAAAAATGTTTATACAGCTTTAAAATAGGAAAACTTTATCCTTTGAAAAATGTATACAAACATTTTCTTCCTCCAAACAAAACAGTTTCTCCCTCAAAAAATTCAGATATGTTGGTTAATGTACACAACCTGTGTGTTTATGAGAGAATATATTTGATCTTTTACTTAAAAAAATATTCAGGTAATATTCACTAAAATTATTTTAAAGTTAGAAGGGTAACATTTTAAATAGCAGTGGAAATATGACAATAAAATGCTATAAGAATATAATCAAAGAACTTTATGACATGTTAATTGTTAGAGTATTAAACATATAGACCCACCCAGGGCACCACAGCCACAGACCAGTGGTCAGCACCAGGCCGCAGTCCTGCAGTCCAGGTTGGCCAGGGGTCTGGGCTGTTCACCATTCAGAAACATGATCGGTTCTATGAGGACGTCAAGACTTTCTGAAACTAACACCCAAAAATGATGTCCTTTTCACAGTAGGGAACTGGAATGCAAAAGTAGGAAGTCAAGAGACACTTGGAGCAACAATGGTCAAGATTGGCCTTGGAATACAACATGAAGCAGGGTTTTCCAAGAGTTTTGCCAAGGGAACACACTGGTCATAGAAAACACCCTCTTCCAATAACACAAGAGACAACTCTGCACATGGAGATCAGCAGATGGTCAATACAGAAATGAGATTGATTATATTGTTTTAGCTGAAGATGGAGGAGCTCTATACAGTCAGCAAAAAAAAGTGGAGCTGATATCAAATCATGATCTGTGGCTCAGATCATGAGCTCCTTATTGAAAAATTCAGGCTTCAAATGAAGAAACCAGGGAAAATCACTAGGCCATTTAGGTATGACCTAAATAAAATCCCTTAATTTTACAATTTGTCGTTCTTCATTTGCTCAGTCATGTCTGACTATTTGTGACCCCATGGACTGAAACATACCAGGCTTCCCTGTCCATCACCAACTTCCAGAACTTGCTCAAATTCATGCTGTTCACGGGGTTCTCAAGGCCAGAATACTGAATTGGTTTGCCATTCCCGTCTCCAGTGGACAGCGTTTGACAGAACTCTCCAAAATGATCTGTCTGTCTTGGGTGACCCCACATGGCATAGCTCTTAGTTTCACTGAGTTAGACATCACCGTGATCCAAGGGACCAGTTTAGTTTTCTATAGTTGTGGTTTTCATTCTATCTGCTCTCTGATAGATGAGGATAAGAGGCTTGTGGGAGCTTCTTGATGGGAGGGACTGGCTGTGGGGGAATGTGGGTCTTGCTCTGATGGGTAGGGCCATGCTCAGAAAATCTTTAACCCAATTTTCTGTTGATAGTTGGGGCTGTGTTCCCTCCCTGTAGCTTGGCCTGAGGCCAAACTATGGTAGGGGTAATGGCAGTAATGACACCTCCTTCTTTAGGGCTTATGCCAGGATTGTTGTAGTCAGTGCGCCTAACCCCAAGGCAGACCACTGTCGACCCACACCTCTGCCAGAGACTCCTGGACGTTCATAGGCAAGTCTGGCTCAGTCTCTTGTGGGGTCACTGTGCTCAGGGCATTTCAAATAGAAATGTGCAAGATATTGCAGAACACATACTGTACATCACTCCTCTGCTCACAGGATGGATCATCAGATGTCATTTCCAATACACAAGCTTGAAAATTAATTTATTATAAATTTCAAGATCATGACAGGAAAACATTAAACCAATTATGGAATCATGAGTAATTACACAGCTTGAACACCCATGACTGGCCCTATTAACTACTGGTTTGAACTTCTGAGATATTCTTCCTTTTTCATTATCCATGATAAAATATAAAGTTAAGTATTGAAAAAGTTGCTGTCCTTGAGGGCTATGTTGTTGACTAACTCCTTCTCTGGCCATGGACTATGTGGGCTCTTGAGTGTTTTGATATTTAAGTATTTGGAGAAGGCAATGGCACCCCACTCCAGTACTCTTGCCTGGAAAATCCCATGGACCGAGGAGCCTGGTCGGCTGCAGTCCATGGGGCTGCTAAGAGTTGGGCATGACTGAAGGGACTTAGCAGCAGCAGCAGCAGCAGGTTATGTTAGTTTTTTCTTTATCAGTGTAATTTCCTCAAAAATGAAATAGACTTCTGAACTATTTGCTTACAGTGAGCTCTATGAGTCAGTAACTTTAACTAAAGCTCTTTCCCAGATATACTTAGTAAAACAGACATTTATTTTCTTATTTATATTCCATAACTTAATGGTGGCTATTTGAAGCAATCAACTTGGGTGGGAATGGAAACCCTTAATTTGATCTTTACGGATATTTAACTCTGCCATTTATTGGGAAATACTAAAGGGATATTGCCATTTAAATGATTTTTTTTTTGTTTGTTTGTTTTGTTTTTGCTTTTTGTTTTTAAACCGAGTTTCCTGCTTTTTAGGGTCCAGAAGCATTCAGTGTTTTCATCTCTCAAGGCACATGTTTCTATACTCTTTTTCCTTTCATTGATTTTGCATTTGAAACCAGCAAATTCTTGCCTGAGCTCATATCTTATATAGTATTTTGGAAGTGCAAAAATTACTGACATCCCGCATCATAGCTGTTAATTCCATCTATTGCTTTGGTTTACTTGTCAGACAACTCTACATCCCACGTGTTGGACATTGTATTCGGCAGCTTTGCATATCTATGTATATTTTATTACACAGGAAATTGTCATTAGATATATAAATCTCTGTTTAGATGTTTTGTCTTCCAGTAATACTCAGGAACATTAAGGAAAAAGGCTCTTGGATTGGTCTCTTATCTTCTTATATCCAGTTTTGTTGTTAAAACTATAAATAGCATTATTTCTCTTCTTACATGGATTTTTTTTCTTTCTCTGTGCCGTATTTTTCATTTTCCTTAAATGATGCTATTACATGTAAAGGGTTGCCATTTTTATTCTTATTTAGGATTCAAATCTATTTCAAAGTTTCCTTTAAATTGAAAATGGATTATAATTATTTTACACCTATAATCTTGCTATACTTTTTTTAAGAAACATTTGTTAGGTGATCTGTTTTCAGCTTCACTCTAGTCCTAGCAGTGCTTAAAAAAAAAAAAAAAGGCAAACAAATAAAAATTTTAAAAAATCAATGAACATTATACTGTTGTTGGATGGAATGCTATATAAATGGAAAATAGGTCAACTGAATTAATCGTATTCAATAAGTGTTTTATATTCTTGCTGGTTTTCTACTTGTTCTCTCAGTTACAATGAAAAGGAGTGAACTGACCAAGTGTAGTTCTGATTTTGTTTATTTTTCACTTCACTTCTATCAGTTGTTTATTCATCTATATTAAATTTCTTATGTTAGGCACATAGCGATTTAGGATCAACTGACCGTTTTTATCATAAATATTTCTTTTTACTGGTAATTTTCCTTGTTTCAAATTCTACTTTTTTATGATATTAATATAGTTACTTAAGCTTTTTGAAATTATGTTTTCATGGCATGTCCTTTTCTTTTTTGCCATTTTACCTGTCAATATAATTATATTTCAAATGGATTTCTTATTTGTAGCAGAGAGCCAGGGTCTTTCTATCCAATCCAATAATTCATGTCATTAAAATAACATGTTTAAACCATTTACTTTTAATGTAAGTATTTATGTGGCTGAATTTAATTTTGAATTTTTATTGCTTATATTTATCTTGTTTGTTTCTTGTCTGTTTCACATTTTCTACATTCATTTATATTTTTTTTTAGCATTTGGATAATTGTGTTATCAGTCAGTTCAGTCACTCAGTTGTGTCCGACTCTTTGCAACCCATGGACTGTGGCACACCACACTTCCTTGTCCATCACCAACTCCCAGAGCCTACTCAAACTCATGTCCATTGCGTCAGTGATGCCATCCAACCATCTCATCTTCTGTTGTCTGCTTCTCCTCCTGCCTTCAGTCTTTCCCAGCAACAAAGTCTTTTCCAATGAGTTGGTTCTTCACATCAGGTGGCCAAAGTATTGGCACTTCAGCATCAGTCCTTCCAATATATGTCCTTCCAACCTTTGGTTGATTCATGTTGATGTCTGGCAAAAATCAACTCAACATTGTAAAGCAATTATCCTCCAGTTAAAAATAAATAAAAGAAAAAGTTAGTGTGTCTCACTTTATTGCAATATTTGCTTTATTGTGGTGGTTTGGAACCAAAACAGCACTGTCTCCCAGGTGTGCTTATAAAGGGTGAGGGGAAAGAAAAGAGACCTATGCACGTGATGCTTTTAAATGTTTTACAAAGTTCCACAACGCTAACCTTATGTAGTTTGTGACAGGTTTGGTGTTTGCCAGATATTAACATGAATCAGCCATAGATGTACATATGTTCCCTCCCTTAAGAAACTAACATTTTGTTTACACAGGTTATACAAATTTACATTTAGTCTATTAAGTGTACAATAGCATTATGCCTAAAACATGTAAATACCTTACTTAAAAATAATTTATTGCTAAAAAATGCCAATATGATATAATATTAATATCAAAGATACTGATCATAGATCACCAGAGCAAATGCAATAATAAAAAAAATTACATTTATTTGAATCCTGCAACTTTACCAAATTCACTGGTAAACTATAGAAATTTTCTGGTGGCTTCTTAGGATTTTCAATCTTTGAAAGTGAAAGTGAAGTCGCTCAGTCGTGTCCGACTCTTTGCAACCCTGTGAACTGTAGCCCACCAGGC
Source organism: Bos mutus (assembly GCF_027580195.1). Taxonomy (NCBI): domain Eukaryota; kingdom Metazoa; phylum Chordata; class Mammalia; order Artiodactyla; family Bovidae; genus Bos; species Bos mutus. The sequence goes on along the minus strand of NC_091627.1, from coordinate 48,980,250 downwards.
TCCTCCATCCGTGGGATTCTCCAGGCAAGAATACTGGAGTGGGTTGCCATTTCCTTCTCCAGGGGATCTTCCAGACCCAGGGATCAAACCCAGGTCTCCCGCATTGTGGGCAGACACTTTAACTTCCGAGCCACTAGTATTATGTAATCTGCAAATAGTGACAGTTTTACTTCTTTATTCAAAACTATGTTGAATAAAAGTGGGGAAAAAAGTGGTTGACAGTGGACATCTTGGCCTTGTTGCTAATCTTAGAGGAAATGCTTTCAAATTTTCACCATTGAGAATGATGTTTTCTGTGGGTTTGTCATATATGACCTTTTTGTTGACGTGGATTCCACCTCAACAAGGTGGAGAGTCCACATCTTGGAGAGTTTTTATCAAGGTGTGATTTGTGACCCAAGATGTGATCTATCCTAGAGAATGTTCCATGTGCACTTGAAAAGCAAGTACATTTTGATGCTTTCAGATGGAACATCCTATAAACATTTATTAAGTCTGATCTGTGTCATTTAATGTGTCATTTAAGATTTGTATTTCCTTATTAATTATCATCTGGATATTCTGTCCATTTATGCAAGTGTAGTGTTGAAATCGCTCACTCTTATTGTGTGCATAGATTTCCCATTTTAGAGCTATCATAATAGCATTCGTGTTATGTATTGAGGTGCTCTTGTATTGGATGCATAAATATTTACAACTGTTATATCATCTTCTTGGACTGATCCTTTGATCATTAGATAGTGTCCTTCCTTGTCTTTTATAATAGTCTTTATTTTAAAGTCTATGAAAATACTACTCTAGCTCTCTTTTGATTTCTACTTCCATGAAATATCTTCCATCTCCTCACTTTCTCTCCACATGTATCCTGAGGTCTGAAGTGAGTCTCTTATAGACAGGATACGTATGGGTTTTGTTTTTCTATCTAGTCAGTCTGTGTCTTTCAACTGGAGCATTTAGCATTTAAGACAATTATCAGTATGTATGTTCTTATAGCCAATTTCTTAACTGTTTGGTATTTGGTTTTGCATATCATTTTTTGTTTTGTTTTTCCCCTTCCTCTTTTTTTCTCTTTTGCCTAGTTTAGTTCTTTTAGCAATTGTTGTAAAACTGGTTTGGTGGTTATGAATTCTCTTAGCTTTTGCTTGTTTATAAAGTTTTTGACTTCTTTGTTGAATCGAATTAGGGTGTTGCTGGGCAAAGTATTCCTGGAAACAAGTTTTTTTCTTCCATCATCTTAAATGTATCCTGCCACTTCCTACTGATTTGCAGAGTTTCTGTTGAAAAATCAGCTGATAAACTTATGGTTATAATATACAATTCACCTATATATTATTTGTTGATTTTTTTCTTTTTGCTTTTAATATTGTTTCTATTTAATTATGTTCAGTTCAGTTCAGTCGCTTAGTCGTGTCCAACTCTTTGCGACCCCGTGAATTGCAGCACACCAGGCTTCCCTGTCCATCACCAACTCCTGGAATTCACTCAGACTCATGTCCATAGAGTCAGTGATGCCATCTAGCCATCTCATCCTCTGTCATCCCCTTCTCCTCCTGCCCCCAATCCCTCCCAGCATCAGAGTCTTTTCCAATGAGTCAACTCTTCTCATGAGGTGGCCAAAGTACCGGAGTTTCAGCTTCAGCATCATTCCTTCCAAAGAAATCCCAGGGCTGATCTCCTTCAGAATGGACTGGTTGGATCTCCTTGCAGTCCAAGGGACTCTCAAAAGTCTTCTCCAACATCACAGTTCAAAAGCATCAATTCTTCGGCACTCAGCCTTCTTCACAGTCCAACTCTCACATCCATACATGACCACAGGAAAAGCCATAGCCTTGACTAGATGGACCTTTGTTGGCAAAGTAATGTCTCTGCTTTTGAATATGCTATCTAGGTTGGTCATAACTTTTCTTCCAAGGAGTAAGCATCTTTTAATTTCATGGCTGCAATCACCATCTGCAGTGATTTTGGAGTCCAAAAAAAAAAAAGTCTGACACTGTTTCCACTGTTTCCCCATTAATTTTGTTAGTTTGAGTATTATGTCTCTTGGGATGTTCCTTCTTGAGTTTGTCCTGTTAAGACTCTGTGCTTCCTGGATGTGGGTGACTATTTCCTTTCTCATATTAGGAATGTTTTTGACTGTTATCTCTTCAAATATTTTCTGACCTCCTTTCCCTCTTTATTACTCTTCTGGGACCCCTATAACTCAAATGTTGGTCTGTTTAATGTTGTTCCAGAGGTCTCTGGGACTGTTCTCATTTCTTTTTATTATTATTATTTTTTCTTTACTGTGTTCTGCACTAGAGGTTTCAACCATTCTCTCTTTCAGGTCATTTATCTGTTCTACTTTTTTAGTTGTTTTGCTATTGATTAGTTGATTTGCTAGTACTTTTCCATTTCAGTTACTGTCTTGTTCACCTCTGTGTGTTCATTCTTCAGTTCTTCTAGGTCTTTCTTAACCTTTTTAATATCTTCCCAATCTGTTCCTCTTTTCTGCTTCTGAGATCTTGAATCATCTTTACTATCATTATTGTGAATTATTTTTTAGGTGGATTGCTTAGCTCCTCTTCATTTAGTTGTTATTGTAAGTTTTATCTTGCTCCTTCATCTGCAATATATTTCTCTGTTACCTTATTTTGTCAGACTTGTGTGTTTGTGGTCTCCTTACCACAGGCTGCTGGATCATAGTTTGTCTTGCTTCTGGTGTCTGACCCCTGATGAGTGAGTTTGGTCCAGAGGCTTGTGCTATTATCCCCTTGTTAGAGGGTTTGATTGTTGTTGTGTTAATCAGAGCCAATACTAGATAGGGGGTGGGACCTCCCCTTTGCTCTGTGGTTGTCCTTGCCTTGTCAGGCATGAGGTTTGCTCTCTGGTTGTTGGAGTAGAGGCCCCAGATCTGTCCCTTAGGTGTGATTCTGATCTGCAGTATGAAGTAAAAAGGATTAGATAATTCCCACTGCAAGAGCTTCCCTGGTGGCTCAGATGTTAAAAAAAAAAAAAATCTGCCTACAATGTGGGAGGCCAGGGTTTGATCCCTGGGTTGGAAAATCCTCTGGAGAAGGAAATGGCTACCTACCCAGTATTCTTGCCTGGAGAATTTCATTGACAAATGAGCCTCATGGCTACAGTCCACGGGGTCACAAAGTGTTGGACACGACTCAGGAACTAACACTTTCACTTTCACTTCACTGCAAGAGCAGCCACTGAGTTTTCTTCCTCTGGAACTGTTTACCTGAGATTGTACTGTTGTTTCCCCTTTCACAAATCGTGTGGGCTTACAAGTACACTATTGTTGGCACTGCTCTCAGTCCTGTGTTAACTGTGGATATGCAAGCAGTTGGCCTTGATGATTCTCAGGTGCTATTTTCACCCAGCATTGGCACAGATGAACTGAAATTAGGTTCCAGTACTGCAGTAGCTGTTTACCTTGACTCACTGTAGGAGCTATGGAGGAAGTTCAAACTCTGGTTTGGCCCTACCCCTACACATGCATACCCACCAAGCTCATAACTACTAATGCCAAACCTGTGATAGGGAGTTTGACTGGTGTCGTGATGACCAGAGCCTGCCCTGGGTACTGAGTGGGCCTCACCTTTGTTCTATGTTTGTCACTGCTCCATTAAGGGCAGGATCTTCTCTCTAGTTGCTGTAGAAAGGCTCCAAGATCTGATTCTTGCTGTATTCATGATCTGTGGTGTGACGTAGGTGGGATTGGAACACTCCCACTGAGAGGGAAGACACTGAGTATTCTTTTTTTGCAGCTTTTCACTTCTGGGTGTGCTCTGTTATGTCATCTTTCACCCTTTGTGCAACTCCTTAGATTACACTGATGTTTGGCACTGCTCTCAGCCCCCTGCCCTTAACGTGGGTGTGCTGACAGTTGGCCTTTATGTCCCAGATGTTACTTTCACCTGACCACCAGGGTTGATCCACTGAAGTCAGGTCCCAGAATTGCAATATTCATGGATCAGGAGCTCTTGTGGGTGTTATAGGGACAGTTCATACTTTAGCCTGGCTCTACTCCCGCATGTTTGTGCCCACAAAAATCTACGGTTACTAAAGTTAGGGCCTTCTTGGCTGCTGGAGCATTTGTCTGTTCAGATGTTTTGCAGGTGCTGAGTTTTTACCAAGCCAGTCATGGGGATGTTAAATTTGCAGTTTGCTCATCTGTGAAGAAAGACTTTAGCTTCTCTTCCGTGGTTGCATGGCCTGCAGTGTTAGCCCTCAGCTAACAGTTGCATGGCCTGTCATATTAACACCACAGCTGTGGTATTAGCCCTACTTCTACATATGGGCCACTCATAGAATCCTACTACTGAGGCTATTCTGAAGCACTCGGTTCTGCTCCAATGTGGAGACAGTGTGAAGGTGACATGGCCTCCAGGGTTGCAGAAGCCGTGGTGATGACAGATGTATTAGGGATTCAGAGACTGCAAGAGATCCAGCCCCATTGGTGATGGGGATCCTGGGAAATCAGGTGGTCACAGGCACAACAGGTCTGGTCCTGTTGAAAGACTTGTCTAGCTTCCAGCTACTGGCACAAGATGGCCAGCTCTAGCAGAGACCTTTCCCATTTCCCAGCAGCATGTGCAAGAGGGTCAGCCGAGATGGGGCTCTTTTCCAGTTCCCAGTTTCAGTATTGGGCCTGTCCCAGGTCTTTTTCTAGCACCCAGTGGCAGGCACATGTAGGCTTGCCCTGGAAGAGGCCTTTCCTAGCATTTTGTTATAGGCATAAAAAAGCCAGCCCTGGTGTGGGGTTGGGGAGAGACTGCAAAAGCAGGTCGACCCCCTGCACATCATTCAACAATGGTGCCATGCTTTTGTGGCAGTCTGTTTCCTCCACAAATATTTTCCATCAAAGATCAACTCACTTCCCTCCTTTCAGACTGTCCCCTGCAGCCAGAAACAGTCCTCGCTAAGGTTTGCTTTCCAATCCCCACATTCCAGCACACAGCACTTCATGCACAATGGCAGACATATATCCCAGGCTGGGGTGTGCAGGGTTGTGGCATGGACCGTCTGTATAGGTCCCACTCTATTCTGTGTCCCACAGACATGCTGTTTCACTCTCCTCTGACAGCCCTTCTGTCCCAATTGATGTCCCCATCATTTGAGGGGATTTTCCCAGATGTGAGAAATTTTCCTCTCCTTCAATACCCTCAAGGGTGCAGGTCCCATCTTATAACCTCTTCTCTCTCTCTCTCTCTTTTTTTTCCCCCCTTCTTTTTTTCATCCTACCCAGCTCTGCAGGGATTTCTCCTATCCTTTCTGGTGTCCAAGATCTTCTGCAAATGTTCAGCCAGTGTTCTGTGAGAATTGTTTCATTTGTAGATGTATCCTTAATGCATTTGTGGAGAAAAATGAATTCCATATCCTCCTACTTGTTAGGGAAATTAAATAGTCTTGTTTAGGCTTCAGAGACAAAGCAGAGAAGACCTCTGACCTTGCTTCTGACCTACCTGAGCACTGCCCTGACTACTGCTAAGGGTGCCAGTCACACCTCTGTGAGTGTCAGTGTTGGAAGAGAAACACAGTAGATAGATAAGAAGATGATTTTGGAATTTGTTAAGTCCCTGGAGGAGGTCTGGCCAGCCACACCCTGGATTTAGCAACATTCCAAGATTTTCAGAACAAAGGAAACAGCATTGTAAAAAAATTAACATAATACAAGAGCTGCAGTTTTGCTCCTAGACTTAGAATTGATATAGGTTTGTGGCCTGGGGATTATGAGTGGGAACCCATGGGACTGCAATCTGAAGTTTCACCCAAGGAGCAGACACACTGCCTGGGATCTTTGACCAAATGGTACTCCAGATAAGCTGTGACATGGGACTTTCCAGGCCGTTTAAGTCTGGATGTTGGTCAAAATCCAGTTTGATGATGTATCTTCTGCTCTTTCTATGTCTTTTTTTTTTAATATTAGAATATTGATTTATTTATTTATTTTTTTTGTAAGCTAGATAATTCTCAATAAATATTTATATTATTTATTTGTATGTAACGAGTGGCTTATTTTGTTAACAAATCCTTTGAATCTGAGACGAAAGTGAAAACTTTCAGCCAAACACTGCTGCTCCACATTTTACTTTCTTTCTTTATTATTCCATATGTTTCCTTTTATGACTTCCTATTTCTGTTTCATATTACTAATTGCCTTAGTTGAAAGATTATTATAATTATTTTAATTTCTATTTTTTTCTTTTCTATTTATTTCAGTTCATGTTGTATCTATAACATATTTGGTATCTTTCCTTTATAGCAGTTGAACTTGTGAGGTATTCAGTTATTTTAGCAAGCAAACTGAATGTCTGACCATATCAACTTTCCTGTCTGGTAAAGTGTAATGGAAAAACGAAAGGTCATATGAAAGTTTGGAACCTTCTCAATGAGTTTAAAGAAGAGGGAATATAAAACTGCTAATTATCTCATCATTTCACCAAGCAACAGTTCTACTAATGAGCCATCCTTAAAGACTTACAAAGGAACTGGAGTTGGGAAGCATACTCTCTCATTTGCATAGTTTGATGTACCATTGTTGGGGATTTAAAGTCAGAACAGAAGGAGTTGTGGAATGCTTGACATCTAAGAGTCAGTTGCACCCCTTTTATTGTGCCTCACCCAAAGTATCGTGCCAACCCAGCATTATCTGCATTCACAACTGAGGACCCTGGGCTGATCCTGGTCATTTCTGTTGTACAGGTCAAACACTTTCCCAGATAATTTAAGATGATAAAAGATGATAAAAGAACTTAAATCTTTCCCCAAGTGTATTTTCTTTTCAAGGCAATACCACCTTCTCTTCCATAAGTTCACGATATTCTTTATTCTCCTAGGAGTTTTGCAGATATTGTCTGTCAGTTTTCACATCTAGTCTGCCCTGCAATTTCTGTATTTTATTTTCACAGATGATTTTAGAGAATACACATGGCAGCACATTCTATATGCCACCTTGTCAGGAAACTTTCACCTCTTTTACAGTATTATCTATTTTTGAGCTTCATGTAATTTTATCCCTTCAATGATTGTTCAGGAATCCTGTCTTTCAATCCTTATATCACAAGGAACATACTTCAGAAATTTCCTTTTTCATTAGAATTATTTGTATTATTTCCATGCTCCCATTAGATAGCTTTCCAGAATGCTCTTGCTTTTTCCTGTTTCCAGATACTCTGCACACTGTTTTCATCAATAAATATTTTAGAAATCATTACATTCTTATTATTTAAAAGATAAAAGATTCTACTATCTAAAAGTGAGGAGGTATTAAAGTATTATTGAGAGGCATTCAAATGCATAACTATTTCCTATTCTTCACTACCAATATACATATTTATGAAGGAAGCCTGAGCTAGAAATTTGTAAGGAAAAAAAGCAAATGTGAAAAAGTGATCTAATGCATATATCAGAGAATGTAGCCTCATTATCATGTAAATAATAGATTCTACTGATGAAATGTTCAGATTACTAGATAATGCAAAGTAATAGATAAGCTGTCTAGTTATAATTTTACCTTAAACAATGCTGAATTAGAGGTAACATACAGCACATCTTACATTCCCTAACATATCTAAATAATATGCTTTATTATAATGATGCTATAAATGGCCATGATAATAAGAATATACTTACTACACAGGTAGAAGCTATAATTAACAAGTATAGGGTAGTATTACATGTAATACAATCCTAAAGTTCTAGATAGTTGATAAATGCGGTTTTCTGATTAATTATATACTTTAATTTACCAATGAATAACTATTCATTTAACACCTACTCTGTGTGTTTGCAGTGTATATGATAAAAATAAAGTACAAGACACAGTACTGACTAAATACTTATAATGCATTTGAGCAGACAATGCATTCTTTCCTGAAAACAAAAGGGGAGATATACAACACCTGTTATAATTCAGAGAAGAAATAGCAAATATAAAAAGTGTGATTATTCAGATGCTTTACCAAAATGAGAGAATTTGAATACAAACAAAATATAAACATCATCAGTTAGTTTGAATACAAACAAAATATAAATGTCATCAGTTAGTTTTGATTTTAAAAGTATTTCCTTCATTACAATATACATAAATAATAATTCTGAATTTGAAAATGTATTGTTTCCTAGGTTTTAGTTTTGTGTTCTAAATTTACTACTGCTGTTTGAAAATGGTTAAACTATTTTTACTAAATGTAGCATGATTGCAATCACTAATCACTTATACAAACATAAGCACATATATAAACATATATAAACATGTGTGTATGTACCTATGTATAACAGATACAGATCTCTTAATATATTGATAAATGAAACATTGTTTAAGCAGTCTCACAGAAATATTTACAGAAAGGGAGAAATTCACATGACTGCAAAGAAATGCTCATGCAGTTGAAACAAATATGAACACGCCAAAAAAACAGGAGTTTAAACAACCAAGTTGTATAAGGAAATTGCTTAGCCTTAGAGATGCAAGATCAAAAACTCACAACATAAAATTTGATGCAATTTGCCAAAGACATCAAAGGAAATGGGGAAAAAGTTCTTACACAGAAATAAGAGTGTAATAGAAAATGTAACATTTGCTACCCATGGAGGCAAAACTTTGAAATGCTCTGAAGTAAAGAATCAATCAACCATTAACATAAATTTGTTGACCACCTATTACTACTAAGAAAATCATAAAGCAAACATGAATGTCTGACCCTTAATATTTTTCCCCTCTTTGCAATAGGATGTAAATATTCAAATGCAAGAACATAAGCTCTCTTAACTTTCTTCACGCTCACTCCATAATCACTACTGAGCCTCTTTCTCTGACGAAAAACTTCAGAGTGAAATATAAATAGATATCTGCTACCTTCTCTGCAGAGAAGATAATTTCATATATTATTTTACTTTTTACTGCCTCTATAACACTGGGCAGGTTAGTTAAGCTCTGAAACCTGTGTTTCTCCAGTTTCCAATTTTTTTTTTTTTTTTTTTTTTACTGTATTAGTTTGATACTGTATTTTGCTTTAGTTTCACAATTCTCCTGTAAAAGGAATTGAAGGATTGTGCATGGGGGAAGAACTTAGATGCTACTACAGAAGCCATCTCTGCCAGGTCTTGTTGATACCCTCTATGAATATGCTGGTAACAGCTTTTCACTGATCTCCATCCACTCCTGCTTTAAATACGGCATTGACAGGCCCACATGACTAAATTAGTTGTTGAAGTTTAGCAAATGAAGGATGACTCCATCTTTATGTTATGTTTCATTGAAAACATGCCTAAAAATCTTATAGTGTTGTAACTTTGCTGTCCAACGGTGGATCAGCTGAGAGACATACCTCTCACCCCCAACAAAAGAACCACTGCGCTATAATCAAAGTTGAATCTCCCATCTAACAGCTAGGTCACTTTCTGGAGCTAGGGCATTTTGTCTGGTTTGTCTTTCTAGAATGATTATCTCCCTATTGAGCTCTCAAATCCTATGTAAAGGTTATTCCATTTATTTGATAAACAAACATGTTGCAAGTTCTGTGACTGTCAGGAATATTTATATTGCTTCTGACTCTTCTCTGTGATATGTAATGGGGAAATGAAAATCTCCTCTTCCAAGGCTTTTCACTTACATTGGTTTATTACCTTGGGATCACTTCCCAGAAGTGGTATTACTTTTTCAAATAATATGAATATATTTATGGTTTCAGATACTTCTTGGTGAACTGCTTTTTAAAAAGTGTTGTGTATAAATTTACAGTTCCTCTAAAATGTAAGAATTGAGCCAATTTCATTGCATATGCACTATAACTGTGTATATTAAACAAAACATGAGAGAAACTTCACAATAAAATGCAATATAGCACTATGGAAATAAATCTGAAAAAAAATGTAATAGCAATGATCTCTACAAATATGCACAATAATGTGATTATCTGAAAAGCAAGAAAGAATGTGGCTATACTGATAAATTTAAAATATATTGGAGTTTTAAATCAAAAGATTATAAAAAGGAAGGCACTTAGCTCAGAACTTTGTAAGGAGAATCATTTCAAGTCATTTCAAATATTGTTCTCATGCTGTATCATTTGATGCATATAACTTTTAAAAATATAACGGATTGATGGCACTAAAATTACAAGTAGTGCTGCTAGAAATAATTACTACTCATTCATACCTGACACCAATAACCACAAATAATTAGAATAAAATTCTATTCACAATGTTAACATGAGCTATAAAGTGTCACAACATTTATTTACATACAAAGAATAAGCAGTTAGAGTTTATAGTAGCAGTTACCATAACATATTTAGGGATAACTAATAAAAATAACAACTCTTTTTATGTTGAGAGTGGAGATGGAGAATCTGGACACAATTGAATGAAAGAAAAAAAAAGTAAAAGCAGTAAGAAAACATTAAATACAAAATCAATGTGCCCTAATGTCTTACTGGCTATTAAAAGTTATAAAACATCAAAAATGTTATTGGTATATAAATAGAAAAATAAATGTGATTAATAAAGTAAATCTAGAAAAATAAATTTATGTAAAAGGATATGGTATCTCAATTATTTGGTGAAAACTGATAACTTTCAACAATGTTGAAGTAATTTTGTAGCTATCTGGAAAATGAAATATTTGGAAACTTACACTGTAAACCAGCATAAGCTTCAAATGGATCAAGGATTTACATGTGTACAAAATAAAAATAATAAAAATGTAAAAATTTCTGAATAATGCTTTTATATGAAGTGTGCTATAAATTAAAGAAAATAATTTTAAAATGCTATAAAAGCAGCAAACATATCTGTACATCTTATAAACAGAAGTAAAATTAAAATATAAATGAAAAGTTAGGGAAAACATTTGTAACTTTTATCAACACTGTAATCTATATATCTCAAGACGTATAAAGATTTTTATGACAATTGATAGGAAAAGAACAATAGTCCTATAGAAAAATAGCTCTGAACTCACATTACACAGATGTGGATTTGAAAATAATATTCAAACATGGTAAAATATAATCCAATAATCCATCTTATTTTTATTAGAGGACACATAAAGTAATTTCACAAAGATACTACTTGTATTAAGAACATTACCAAAACATAAATGTTGAATAAAATTCTCTTGGCAAGGATATAAGGAAACAGGCACAGGAAATATTGGTTTAGAGCCAACAGCTTCAGAACTTGTTAATATATTTACACAAATTTCAAATATATATAAGGATTGAACTAGCAATCTCATTTCTATTGTTTAAACTTCTAATATACTTGAGCCATTGCTTGGCATTATTTATTTGGCTTATTGATAATTGAAAAAGGACTTTAAATGAGTGATATATTCAGCAGTAGCAGGTAGATAAACACATCAAAAATTAGACATACAATGTAATACTAGTCATAGCAATGTCAAAAAATAAAAATCAAAAATAAAATTATAAGTGTAAGTATCTGAAACTATTGAATATTAGGGAGGAATATTAGTAAATAATAAATGACAATAAAATGAGCATTCAATATTGCAAGCACATACATAATTAACAAATGAAAAACAAAACTTAACTTTGTTTACCCAAGATATCCAGAGAAGTATATATATAGATATATCTTAAAATTATGAAAATTATATCATAATGACAGAAGGCCAGTACAAATTAACAGGGTATGAAACAGTGTCATGCCATGTAGGTAGACTCAAGACTGATGGGTCATGGTGGAGAGTTCTGACAAAATGTGGTCTATTGGAGAAGGGAATGGCAAACCACTTCAGTATTCTTGCCTTGAGAACTCCATGAACAGTATGAAAAGGCAAAATGATAGGATACTGAAAGAGAAACTCCCCAGGTCAGTAGGTGCCCAATGTGCTACTGGAGATCAGTGGAGAAATGACTCCAAAAAGAATGAAGGGATGGAACCAAAACAAAAACAACACCCAGTTGTGGATGTGACTAGTGATAGAAGCAAGGTCTGATGCTGTAAAGAGCAATATTGCATAGGAACCTGGAATGTTAGGTCCATGAATCAAGGCAAATTGGAAGTGGTCAATCAGGAGATGGCAAGAGTGAATGTAGATATTTTAGGAATCAGTGAACTAAAATGGACTGGAATGGGTGAATTTAACTCTGATGACCATTATATCTACTACTGTGGGTGGGAATCATTTAGAAGAAATGGAAAAACCATGATAGTCAACAAAAGAGTTCAAAATGCAGTACTTGGATGCAATCTCAAAAACAACAGAATGATCTCTGTTCGTCTCCAAGACAAACTATTCAATATCACGCTAATTCAAGTCTATGCCCTGAGCAGTAACGCTGAAGAAGCTGAAGTTGAACGGTTCTATGAAGACCTACAAGACCATCTAGAACTAAAATCCCCAAAATTGTTCTTTTCATTATAGGGGACTAGAATGCAAAAATAGGAAGTCAAGAAACACCTGGAGTAACAGGCAAATTTGGCCTTGGAGAACAGAATGAAGCAGGGCAAAGGCTAATAGAGTTTTGCCAAGAGAACACATTGTTCATAGTAAACACCCTCTTCCAACAACACAAGAGAAGATCTACACATGGACATCACCAGATGGCCAACACCAAAATCAGATTGCTTATATTGTTTGCAGCCAAAGAGGAGAAGCTCTATACAGTCAGCAAAAACAAGACCAGGAGCTGACTGTGGCTCAGATCATGAACTCCTTATTGACAAGTCCAGAATTAAATTGAAGAAAGTAGGGAAAACCCCTAGACCATTCAGATATGATATAAGTCCCTTATGATTATACAGTGGAAGTGAGAAATAGATTTAAAGGACTAGATATGACAGAGTGCCGTATGATCTATGGATGGAAGTTTGTGACATTGTACAGGAGACAAAGAACAAGACCATCCACAAGAAAAAGAAAATGCAAAACAGCAAAATGGCTGTCTGAGGAGGCCTCATAAATAGCTGTGAAAAGAAAAGAAGTGAAAAGCAAAGGAGAAAAAGAAAGATATAAGCATATGAATGCAGAGTTGCAAGGAGAGAAAAGAAAGCCTTCTTCAGTGATCAGTGCAAGGAAATAGAGGAAAACAATAGAATGGGAAAGACTAGAGATATCTTCAAGAAAATTAGAGATAACAAGGGAACATTTCATTCAAAGATGGGCTTAATGAAGGACAGAAATGGTATGGACCTAACAGAAGCAGAAGATATTAAGAACAGGTGGCAATAATACATAGAAGAACTATACAAAAAGGATCTTCACCACCCAGATAATCACGATGGTGTGATCACTCACCTAGGGCCAGACATCCTGGAATGTGAAGTCCAGTGGGGCTTAGGAAGCATCACTATAAAGAAAGCTAATGGTGGTGATGGAATTCCAGTTGAGCTACTTCAAATCCTAAAAGATGATGCTGTGATAGTAGTGCATCTAATAAGTCAGCAAATTGGAAAAACTCAGCAGTGGCCATAGGACAGGAAAAGCTCAGTTTTCATTCCAATCCCAAAGAAAGGTAATGCCAAAGAATGCTCAAACTACTGCACAATTGCACTCATCTCACACGCTAGTAAAGTAATGCTCAAAATTCTCCAAGCCAGGCTTCAGCAATATGTGAACCGTGAACATCCAGATGTTCAAGCTGGTTTTAGAAAAGGCAGAGGAACCAGAGATCAAATTGCCAACATCCACTGGCTCATGGAAGCAGCAAGAGAGCTCCAGAAAAACATCTATTTCTGCTTTATTGACTATGGCAAAACCTTTGACTGTGTGGATCACAATAAACTGTGGGAAATTCTGAAAGAGATGGGAATACCAGACCACCTAATCTGCCTCTTGAGAAACCTGTATGCAGGTCAGGAAGCAACAGTTAGAACTGGCCATGGAACAACAGACTGGTTCCAAACAGTAAAAGGAGTATATCAAGGCTGTATATTGTTACCTTGCTTATTTAACGTCTATGCAGATTACATCATGTGAAACCCTGGGATGGAAGAAGCACAAGCTGGAATCAAGACTGCTGGAAGAAATATCAATAACCTCAGATATGCAGATGACACCATCCTTATGGCACAAAGTGAAGTGAAGTGAAGTCTCTCAGTCGTATCCAACTCTTTGCGACTCCATGGAGTATAGCCTGTCCAACTCTTTGTGACCCCACAAACTGTAGCCCACCACACTCCTCTGTCCATGGGATTTTTCAGGCAACAGTACTGGAGTGGGTTGCCATTTCCTTCCCAGAGGATCTTCTCAACCCAGGGATTGAACCTGGATCTCCCTCATAGTAGGCAGACGCTTTACTGTCTAAAGCCACCAGGGAAGTCTCCCAAAGAGCCTCTTGATGAAAGTGAAAGAAGAGAGTGAAAAATTTGGCTTAAAGCTCAACATTCAGAAAACTAAGATCATGGAATCTGGTCCCATTTCTTCATGGCAAATAGATGGGAAAATGTGGAAACAGTGGCTGACTTTATTTTGGGCACTCCAATATCACTGCAGATGGTGATTGAAACCATGAAAATAAAAGACACTTACTCCTGGAAAGGAAAGTTATGACCAACCTAGACAGCATATTAAAATGCAGAGACATTACTATGTAAACAAAGGTCCGTCTAGTCAAGGCTATGGTTTTTCCAGTAGTTATGTATGGATGTGAGAGTTGGACTATAAAGAAAGCTGAGTGCCAATGAATTGGTGCTTTTGAACTGTGGGTTTGGAGAAGACTCTTGAAAATCCCTTGTACTGCAAGGAGATCCAACCAGTCCATCCTAAAGGATATCAGTCCTGAGTGTTCATTGAAAGGACTGATGTTGAAGCTGAAACCCCAATACTTTGGCCACCTGATGTGAAGAGCTGACTCATCTGAAAAGACCCTGATGCTTGGAAATATTGAGGGCAGGAGGAGAAGGGGACGATGGAGGATGAGATGGTTGGATGGCATCACTGACCAATGGACATGAGTTTGGATAAACCTCGGGAGTTGGTGAAGGACATGGAGGCCTGGTGTGCTGCCATTCTTGGGCTTGCAAAGAGCCCGACATGAACTAGAGACTGAACTGAACTGAAAAGAAAGTGCAAAAGGTATTCAAATTATGCATACTGGAAATATAATTAATGTAGCTTTTCAAAATCTGGTTCAGTTCAGTTCAGTCGCTCAGTCATATCCGACTCTGCGACCCCATGAATCGCAGCACGCCAGGCCTCCCTGACCATCACCAACTCCCGGAGTTCACCCAGACTCACGTCTATTGAGTCAGTGATGCCATCCAGCCATCTCATCCTCTGTCTTCCCCTTCTCCTCTTACCCCCAATCCCTCCCAGCATCAGAGTCTTTTCCAGTAAGTCAACTCTTCGCATGAGGTGGCCAAAGGACTGGAGTTTCAGCTTTAGTATCATTCCTTCCAAAGAAACCCCAGGGCTGATCTCCTTCAGAATGGACTGGTTGGATCTCCTTGCAGTCCAAGGGACTCTCAAGAGCCTTCTCCAACACCACAGTTCAAAAGCATCAATTCTTTGGCACTCAGCCTTCTTCACAGTCCAACTCTCACATCCATACATGACCACAGGAAAAACCATAGCCTTGACTAGATGGACCTTTGTTGGCAAAGTAATGTCTCTGCTTTTGAAAATGCTATCTAGGTTGGTCATAACTTTCCTTCCAAGGAGTACGCGTCTTTTAATTTCATGGCTGCAGTCATCATCTGTAGTGATTTTGGAGCCCAGAAAAATAAAGTCTGACACTGTTTCCACTGTTTCCCCATCTATTTCCCATGAAGTGATGGGACCAGATGCCATGATCTTTGTTTTCTGAATGTTGAGCTTTCAGCCAACTTTTTCACTCTCCACTTTCACTTTCATCTTCATCTAGAGGCTTTTGAATTCCTCTTCACTTTCTGCCATAAGGGTGGTGTCCTCTGCATATCTGAGGTTATTGATATTTCTCCCAACAATCTTGATTCCAGCTTGTGCTTCTTCCAGCCCAGCGTTTCTCATGATGTACTCTGCATAGAAGTTAAATAGGCAGGGTGACAATATACAGCCTTGACGTACTCCTTTTCCTATTTGGAACCAATCTGTTGTTCCATGGCCAGTTCTAAATATTGCTTCCTGACCTGCATACAAATTTCTCAAGAGGCAGATCAGGTGGTCTGTTATTCCCATCTCTTTCAGAATTCCCCACAATTTATTGTGATCCACACAGTCAAAGGCTTTGGCATAGTCAATAAAGTAGAAATAGATGTTTTTCTGGAGCTCTTTTGCTGTTGCCATGAGCCAGTGGATGTTGGCAATTTGATCTCTGGTTCCTCTGCTTTTTCTAAAACCAGCTTGAACATCAGGAAGTTCACGGTTCACATATTGCTGAAGCCTGGCTTGGAGAATTTTGAGCATTACTTTACTAGCGTGTGAGATGAGTGCAATTGTGTGATAGTTTGAGCATTCTTTGCATTGCCTTTCTTTGGGATTGGAATGAAAACTGACATTTTCCAGTCCTGTGACCACTGCTCAGTCTTCCAAATTTGCTGGCATATTGAGTGCAGCAATCTGGTAGTAAAGGCAAATAATTCCAGAATGTATGATTTGATAAACTGATAATTTAGTCTTATCTCATACCCCAAATAAATTTAAGTGAATTAAAATTTTCTATGTAATTAACCAAATTTTTGATTTGAAGAATATAAGCTAATTTTTAGAAACATGAGATTAAAAAAAAAAGTCACAAACAGCAAGCAAAGAAACATTTTTGAATAGACATATTAATAATAATACAAAGCTGATATTTACTGATTTTTACCCTCTAAATATTTTCTCTATGTTAACTTATTAATACATGAAATATGTGGGTCCATAAAGCTTAAATGTCAAGTAAAAATTCAAACATTAAAATAATTAAATTATGAGTTAATATTATGAAAAGCAAGTACAGTGCTTTTAATTCAAAAAATATTTTTTTATGTTGTTACATGAGGCTTGATAAGAAAACAAATGAAGTAAAAATAGTCACTGTTTCTTTTCCTTCATTCTGTTTTCAACATCTGTCTGATCCTTTCCCTCACTGAATTCATGGTTAGAAGTGTTGACAATTTACCTGGGTACTTCTTTCATCATTAAGTAAAGGTAGTTAACATTTTTTCCCCCAAACTTCAAACAAAATCCCAAAGTCTAAATGTATCTTCTTATGCCCTATGCTGTAGACTGAAATGATCATGGCTTGGCAGTAGTCATGCTAATACATTTAGATCTGAGCCATGTGCCCAACCATACAAGTGAATGGATGGTGATGGAAAAAAACAGTATTTTATAGCCAAGAATAAAGGTAAATTGAATCTAGTGAAGGAAAAAGAAAAAAATGTTCACTATAAGTATATGTGACAGCTAGTGTATGGACATCTTCAATATATTAAGAATTTTTCCAAATCACTAAGATATAAACTTCCCAAGAAAAATAAACTAAGAAAATATATGTAAGTTAACACTGAAGGAAACTTAAAAGGCTGATGAGGGTGTGAAAAACAAAAAAAGAACAATTTTAGTTGTGATGAATGAGATGGCTAATTAAATCATAATGAGTTGAGTAAAAAATTTAGGCCTATAAAGTTGCCCATTATATTTTGCCTGTTTTAAAATTTAAATATGCTTGGTGCTAAGAGTAAGCAAAATGGCTATTCTTCACAGCTGGTAGAAATATAAATTAGTAAATGTAAAAAAATCTATACTTATTTGCCTATCTATACATTTCTGTCAATATATGCATGTGTGTGTGAATAGGTAATAGATGAATAAATTTGACAATGCATATGAAGACTAAAAACTGTCTTCCTCATGTTACTTAATATAGGTATTTTACTATTGAATATTTATACTTAAGGTAAAAATCATAAATGTGAGAAAAATTGCATGAACAACAGTCTACACTGATATGTTTTTTTCTTATATTCTTTTAAACAAAAATGTTCCCATTAAACTTATGGTGTAAGATAGAAAGTAATAAACTATTGCAAGCTGTACCTCTGAGAGATGATTTGAGTAAAATGTACACGTCTCTATAGGAAACCTGGAAAATAATGATAATCAAACCCAGTACCTCATTACCCTGAACATAAATCCTGTTTACTACAAAAGAATCAGTGATGTAGTGCAGGCCTTATGTGTGAGGATCAATTTTTTTGTTTGTTTACTGTAGCAAGTCTAAAATACATGTTTAAACATAAAATCTTTACTAATTTATTTTTCTATAATAATCTGTGCAAAAAATTCTTACACTTTCATGGAACAAACATTAATGAGAGATTTTAAATTGTCATGCTTCTTATGACTGGATTTTTCATTCTATCTACCAATTTATTTTTAGGCTCTTTTATTCTTTGTCAGTTTTATAGCTTTAATTCTACCTTAAAAGTATAGTTGGATCTTCCAAATCTGTGTTGAATCAGAGTAGTGAGAGCAGACATCCTTGTTTTGTCACCGATCTTAGAGGAAATGCTTTTAATTTTTTCACCAATGAGAGTAATGTTAGCTGTATGTTTGTCATTTAGGACCTTTATTATATTGAAGTAGGTTCCCTAAAGTCCAATTTCTGGAGAGATTTTATCATAAATGGGTGTTGAATTTTGTCAAACATTTTCTGCATATATTGAGATGATCATATAGGTTTTATTCTTCAACTTATCAATATGTTGTATCACATTGATTAATTTGTGTACACTGAAGAATTCTTGCATCCCTGGGATGAATCCCACTTGATCAGGGTGTATGAGTCTTTTAATGATTTGTTGGATTCTATTTGCTAGTATTTTGTTGAAGATGTCTACATCTTCATCAGTGATATTGGCCTGTAATACTCTTCTTTTGTTTTATCTTTGTCTGATTTTTATATCAAGATGATGGTGGACTCAGAGAATGAGCCTGGGAGTGTTCCTTCCTCTGCAATTTTTTGGGAAGTCTTTCTGAAGTGTAGGGACTGATGCTGAAGCAGAAGCTCTGATACTTGGGTCCCTGATGCAAAGAGCTGACTCATTAGAAAAGACCCTAGTGTTGGAAAGATTGAAGGCAGGAGGAGAAGTGGACAACAGAGGATGAGATGGTTGGATGACGTCACAGACTCAGTGGACATGAGTTTGAGCAAGCTCTGGGAGATGGTGAAGGACAGGAAGCCTGGCATGCTGCAGTCCATGAGGTTGCAAAGAATTGGACCTGAAAACTGAACAAGAACAACAGATGCTAATTCTTCTCTAAATGTTTGACAAAGTTACCCATGAAGCCATAGGTCCTGGACTTTTACTGGCAAAAGTTTTTAATAACATTTCCAATTTTAATTTAAATTAAACTAAAGATTTTTAATAATAGTTTCAATTTCAGTACTTGTGATTGTTTATATTTTCTGTTTCTTCCTGGTTCAGTCTTGGAAGTTTGTATCTTTCTAAGAATTTGTCCATTTCTAGGATGTCCAAGTTGTTTGTAGTAATCTCTTATGATCCTTGCAACTTCTCTGTTTTCATCCCCAATTATAGAAGTTGTGGTACAAATATACAATGGAATATTATTCAGTCTATTATTCACTCATAAAAAGAAATGAAATGGTGCCACTTGCAGAGACATGGAAGAACTAAGAGACTGTCATACAGTGTAAGGTAAATTGGAAAGGGAAAAATATTGTATAATATCACTTATATGTGGACTCTGGAAATATATTAGAGATGAACTTATTTGCAAAAAAAGAAATAAAGTTACAGATGTAGAGAACAAACTTATGGTTACCAAGGTTGGAAGGAGAGTGGGATGACTTGGGAGACTGGGACTGACATATATACACTACTGTGTATAAAACAGATAACTAATGCAAAACTACTTTATAGCACAGAGAACTCTACTCTGTGCTAACCTAAATGGGAAATTAACCTAAAAAAGATTAGATATATGAATATATATGACTGATTCACTTTTCTGTACAGCAAGAAACTAATGCAAACTTGCAAAGCAACTATACTCCAATAATTTTTAATAGTGTGGTCTTCATAACTCAAAGAAGTAAAACTAGGTTGTAATTCCTCAGGACAGAAATGACACACCTATCAATCTGAGCAATATATTTTAAGTTTGTATACTAGAACTCAATGAAGTTTTAGGGGTACTTGCATCATAGTACTGGTTTATGAAATTACTCTGAGTACG
Organism: Bos mutus; assembly: GCF_027580195.1. Classification (NCBI taxonomy): domain Eukaryota; kingdom Metazoa; phylum Chordata; class Mammalia; order Artiodactyla; family Bovidae; genus Bos; species Bos mutus. The sequence goes on along the minus strand of NC_091627.1, from coordinate 48,960,125 downwards.
AGCAATTGTGTAAGATTTACATGTTTCACTTTAGACATAGTGGTGGTGTTGAGAAGAAAATGAGAAGAAAAATGAAATATGATTATGGAATTTATCTTCTTCCTTTCATGGTAAAAACTCTAGAAATGTTTTTCCCAACTCAACCTTAAGAGGATACCTAGGTAGTGATGCAGATGCCAAAATAAATTTCAAAAAAGAAATCTTGTTAAGAATGTCAGTAGTCTAGAGTATTTACTTGCTTGAAGCCCTTTGGGATTCTCAGGATTGCTCTCTACAATTCTTGATATAGAGTCAGGCTAATAGACATTAAATTCAAGCACAAATGTGATGGTAGATCCGACTCTTTTTCTTCTTTCTGTGAATGTTATGAATATCACACATTGTGACAGAACTGAGGTTTTGTTGGGGCCAAGGAGCTAACTCATACAAATAATAAAAATTCTAGGTTGACCATTGTGATACACTGTATAGAATCTCGAGTGAGTAGAGCACAAATGTGGGCTCAGTTTTGTGTTCTAATACTGACATTCTGGTGGCTTCTTAGTAAGAGACTTAACCTATTAAATGTTTATCAAATCGTACATTCTTTTCTTACAGAATCTCTATATTTTTCTCTCTCTTCCTATCTTCATCCACCCCTCCCTCTCTCCTTATGTGTATATGTGTGTGTGTTATATGTGTGATGTATGTGTGTGAACATATATATTTTTTAAAATTTTATTTTATTTTTAAACTTTACAATATTGTATTAGTTTTGCCAAATATTGAAATGAATCAGCCACAGGTATACCTGTGTTCCCCATCCTGAACCCTCCTCCCTCCTCCCTCCCCATACCCTCCCTCTGGGTCATCCCAGTGCACCGGCCCCAAGCATCCAGTATCGTGCATCGAACCTGGACCGGTGACTCGTTTCATACATGATATTATACATGTTTCAATGCCATTCTCCCAAATCTCCCCACCCTCTCCCTCTCCCACAGAGTCCATAATACTGATCTATACATCAGTGTCTCTTTTGCTGTCTCGTACACAGGGTTATTGTTACCATCTTTCTAGATTCCATATATATGTGTTAGTATAACATATCATTTAGAACTAACAAATAGAAATTGAAATTACTATATATTAAACACATATAAAATTTTAGATTTAAAGACATATTTTTTCCTTCTACATATTTCATTTTGTATCATGCAGACATGATTTATGACCAGTTTTTCTTACTTTATGGGTGTATTGTTATGAGGAGTTTTCATACTAATGTTTCTGGCTTACAACATTAAAATAGGCAAAATATTATACTGCACGAGCATATTAGGAGAAACAAAGTACATTAGCTTGGTTTAAAAGATAAAGATACATCAACCATTGGCATAAAGAAGAATACTCTGGCAACATATTCTTTCTAATTATAGTAAAAGTTTTAACTCAGTATTACAAATCAATTCAGTTCATCAATTCTTTAAGATTTTACTTTGTAAAAAATTTTGAATTAAATTAGAAATTTCCGGTAACTTTCCCTTATTATTAAATAGAGAAAACAGGATTTCATATTTAATTGGACATAGATGACTATAATTTATTTTTAGTTTTCCTCTTTGTGCCAGCATTAGGCAAGCCACCAAATTTATATTGATTACATCAGGTTATCATATTCTTAGTCATCAACTTATTTATCACTGCCTCTGGATATCAGAGAAGAGAATGTAAAAGTTGGAACATTATTTTCAATACATCATCTGAAACCATGGGCAGAGAATAGAGAGATGTACAATTAATTGTTTCCTCAAAGAAAAAAATGCCAGTTAGGATCCAGAGACAAACAGTTGAATCTGGTTAAAGGAAATAAGTTATCACCATATTGGTAGAGAAGGAAACATGAGTCAATTGATAAAACTGTCAAGAAAGGAGGTAGGAATAACCCTGAATTCCTCAGAAGACTAGCATGAAAATAAGCATGATCTTTAAATGAATTGGAAGTTTAGGATATTAACAGTTAAGAGTGAATATGGAGGTAGCAATGAGAAGTGAGGGGAAATTTTACTACACTCTTAGAAATGTTGGAAACTAACACACACACACAAATATTTAATTATAAAACACTTTCAGAGAAGCTCTTGAAAAAGAAACAAGAGGTAATACTGATGACTAGAAATGTCCGTGAGAGGTGCAATGGGAGAGTTCTTGTGTTGAAGAGAAAAGGATTGAGGGTTTGAGATGAACTAGAAGATAACAGAACTGAAAACAGATGAGAGTATTTAATAAGGAACCAGAAAGGAGTCTTTAAAGGAGGGAGAACAGGAGGGAGATGGGAGTCTTTAAAGGAGGGAGAGTGTCATATGTCACAGAGTATATAATGAAGAAGTGTTCTCTTCAAGTTAAGGCACACATTTCTAAAAAGCATATATGAGCAGCAAAAGAAAAGAAAAATAAAAAAGAAAATCAAGATAGACTCAATGAAACTAATTACTAATAGAATTATAGTTAAACTTCTACATTCATTTTAAACAAAATGTCTATAATGCAACCATGAATAACTTTTACTTAGATTCTATTTTATATAAAGCACTTAACTAATTTGACTTGATCCTTACAACTCAGAGGTATAGTTTGGGAACTAGGTTCCACAAATATCCAAATTTGTTAATATTTGAGTTCAGATTTTCTCCTATTATATATCTAATTTTCTTCTCAGACTTCATTATATATAATAAGCCAGGACACATGGCTTATTTAATAGGTCTATTTAATTTAGAAACAGAAAATTTTAAATTCAATTAATGGTAATATTATATATATATATTTATGTATGTTAAGAAGATGGGTATTATTAATTGTTTTATATTTGAATTAGCCTTACTGATTGTGTGCATGTTTATTAAATATTACAATAAAAAATTTGAGGATACTATTTTGACATAATTAAAGTTTCTTTTTTGCAGGAATAACTAAAGTCTAAAAGCAAAATTTATATCAATAAAAATATAAATGATAATGCAATGATTGCATTAATACTGAGGTATTCTAAATGAAAACATTTTTGATCATTAAAATTACAAATATAACCAAGGTAGAAGCATGGAAATTGATACTGGGAAAAATGGGAAAACCAGGAAAATATGACATTGTAGTTTTATTTGGATTTTAGACTAATAGGCACTCTTCCTTTCCAAAAAGTCTTGTAATATTTTTGTTGCCATATTTGAATTACACAAGAAAAAAAATGAAATATTTTAAAGCTCTAGTCTATAGAGTATTTTTTTGCATGGCTGTATCTTTTGGATTAATTTCACTTATATTTTCCATTCCCCATTTGCTGAGCTTCTATTTAAGGTGGTGGTCATAAATACAGATCTGGTGCCTGCAGTGACCTTTAATTCCACTCTCTAAATGCAGAAAAGGTACTTTCTGTTTTGCTGTCATAATTACCTACAGAATCCAGTCAGGCTACAGACCCCTTTGTTACCAATTGAAAGAGTATGTTTTCTAAAGAGTATGAGTGCTTGTCTTCACCTCACACTCATGATTGTGGAGAACAAAGCAAATTTATGATCTTGCAACTGGCAAGAGTCATGAGTCTCCTGAAGTGGAACAAGGACATCAACTCTAAGCTTTTAAGTTTGCCATAATTCAAGTTGTGTTATTTGTGATATTATAGAGAAAATCAATAATTTCAGATATGCAGATTATACCACACTACGGCAGAAAGTGAAGAATAACTAAAGAGCCTCTTGATGAAAGTCAAAGAGGAGAGTGAAAAAGTCGGCTTAAAGCTCAACATTCAGAAAACTAAGATCATGGCATCCAGTCCCACATTTCATGGCAAATAGATGGGGAAACAGTGGAAAGAGTGGCTGACATTATTTTTTTGGACTCCAAAATTACTGCATATGGTGATTGCAGCCATGAAATTAAAAGACACTTACTCCTTGTAAGGAACGTTATGACCAACCTAGATAGCACATTAAAAAGCAGAGATATTACTTTGTCAACAAAGATCCAGCTACTCAAGGCTATGGTTTTTCCAGTAGTCATGTATGGATGTGAGAGTTGGACTATAAAGAAATGTCAGTGCTGAAGAATTGATGGTTTTGAACTGTGGTGTTGGAGAAGACTCTTGAAAGTCCTTGGACTGCAAGGAGATCCAACCAGTCCATTCTAAAGGAGATCAGTCCTGGGTGTTCATTGGAAGGACTGATGTTGAAGCTGAAATTCCAGTACTTTGGCCTACTGATGCAAAGAGCTGACTCATTTGAAAAGACCCTGATGCTGGGATGGATTGGGGGCAGGAGGAGAAGGGGATGACAGAGGATGAGATGGCTGGATGGCATCACCGACTCAATGGACATGAGTTTGGACAAGCTCTGGGAGTTGGTGATGGACAGGGAGGCCTAGTGTGCTATGGTTCATAGGGTTGCAAAGAGCTGGACACGACTGAGTGACAGAACTGAACTGAACTGATGCTTTATATTCATGGGCAGTAGGTGAGTTATTTATAGTACAATTAAAATCCCATGCTTAGTTTTACTTTTTTTAGCAATTTAAATAACTAATATATAGAATGATCTAACAAGATATTTAGAAAAATCCTAAAATTATATGAGATTTGTTAATGACTGCAAACTACAATCCAAATCAGGAATGAATAGAATGTTAATAAAATTCTACTCAACTTACAATGTTCATTTAGCTGACCAAATTTAAATCCTCTTGGGGAACATATACCAGTATTTTTTTTAATAAACACATTTTATTGGAGTATAGTTGATTTACAATATTGTGTTAGTTTCAGCTAATAAAACAAAGTGAACCATTTATATGTATACACACATTCACTTTTTCAAATTCTTTTCCCATGTAGGTTTCCATAGCATACTTAGCAGAGTTCCCTGTGCTAGGTTCTTATCAGTTATCTATTTTATATATAGCAATGTGTATATATTAATCACAAAATGCAGAATATCTGCTATGAGATCTAATTAACAAAATTCAATTATTTTCAATACTCAGCCATTTGTCAATTTCATAGCTGCTTATTTTTATCTATTTTAAAATCACTTACTTGTCAAAAGTAAGGTAAAGCACCTTGTTTTTGTACTTTGAAAAGCTGAAGTATTCATATCTCTTGTGTAATGTTAGAATTTTTTTAGTCAATTTCTTTAAGTAACAACAAAAAAATCACTACCACAAATACTCTAGTGGATTTACAGAAGTGATATGATTGAGGGAAGAGGGAATAATACAGATGATTTAGACCAGGATTATGTTGAGCTCAAAGAATTATCTGGGAAAATATATTCAGATTGATATTGTGACATGAAAGCCCTAGAACAGATGGCTTCCATCTATTTATATTTACTGTTGATGATCCTAAGAAAGAATCATCATCTAAATTTGTGAATCTCTTGAGTAAAGTGCCTGACCTATCAATCATATACATTGATGATTCTGGACAGGCATCATATGCTATGAAATGGAAACACTAGTGTAGTTTAGGTTATTACATTTTAAGGACTATATTGATTATGAATTCAAAAGTAAGTGTATGGAGATATAAAATATACTCTCAGTCTTTTGTGAATAACTCTAGAAAAGTCATTAAATTTCAAAAGGAAGACATGAATATCTAGCATTTAGTATCTTTTTTAGATATGAACATATAAGATAAAAGTGTGATGTATGAAAATATAAATACAAGATTCCTTGATATATTTTTCTTAATATACCAACTGAAAATAACCTTTTTAAAGAAAACAGACATTATTATTTTTATCTTATAACAATATTTAATTTCAAAAACATATAGCTATAATGTGTAAACTTGGGATTTTTTATTAACTTGTTCAGAAAAGTAAAAGTCACATCTATGTTTCTATTTATTTTGATTTTGCTAGTTCACAGTAATCAAATATCAGTTATCATCCTGTAAAGAATATTGATGAGTCTAAATTTCATTATATTCAATTATTAATCAATTATGAATACTAAAAAGTAGCACTTATGTAATGTAGTACATTTAAACAAGATTAAATGTAAAGCTGTTACTTGGGTTTTGACTTGTATTTTCCAAAATGCTCTGAGAAATTCAGTAAGTGGATGAATGGAGTGTATGTTTCTTTTTAATAGTCTGAATTCAGATTAATATAGAGGAAGTCTGGAAGGTCATCTGGCTTTACTGGCAGTTTTAAATATATGCCAAATAATAGTTCTAGAGGCTGTATGTCCATAGATTTCTACTGTCTATAAATTGTCAGCCAAGTTATTATTTGGACATTTTTCTTCCCAGGGATTTAAAAAATCTGTTTCAGAATAAGAAATATGTATCAATCCCCCATGTGTCTTTAAAAGAAACAGAGATCTAAAACCAGTTTGGATTCCTTCGGTTCATTTTTCAGTTGCTGGTAGTCAAGGAGTATTCCCTCCTCCCAAAACTTGTAGAGTGTGCGGTTGTAAATTGCTCTTCTCTTTTGACAAGCTGTTGTTCTGAAGAATATGGCTATTTATTCCAACAGGTAATTTTTCCAGGCTACTAAACTTTCTAGCCTTGAAATTAATTTTCTATTGCATAAATGACTTTCAACTATCTAACCCCTAAACACGTAAACAATTTTGTTTTCTATTTCTGAAAATCATTCTTAACTGTATCATTTGTTTTGCTTATTTCTACATATGCATTTTCCAAAAGTATAGTGAGGGTAGATGAAGGAATTAATGGTGAAGAAGAAGTTATATGTGTGACTTTATGATTCATAAAAAATATTTCAAAATGATTACATTTCTCCTGCACTAGTAAGAATATTATCCTAATTATTTTGTTGTTCATTTCTGGTACATCACTTAACTATATAGTTATGTAGATTTGCTAAATCATTTGGGATTAGAGATTCTGGAATTTTTTCCCTCTTTGCATTTTCCTTTAAAAGCTTAAATATCAAAAGTCACTATGATGAGACAATGTGTGTGTGTGTGCTAAGTCGCTTCAATCATGTCTGACTCTTTGTGACCCTATGGAATGTAGCTCTCCAGGGTCCTCTCTCCATGGGATTCTCCAGGCAAGAATACTGGAGTGGATTCCCATGTCCTCCTTCAGGGGATCTTCCTGACCCAAGGATCTAATCAGAGTCTCTTATGTCTCCTGTGTTGTTGGGTGGGTTCTTTACCACTAACGCCACCTGAGAAACCCATGATGAAGCAATAGTTACCAGTAAACACAAATTCTTGTGGCTCTCTTGCGGGGCTTCCCTTGTAGCTCCTTTGTGGGGTTTCCCTTATGGCTCAGCTGGTAAAGAGTCTGCCCACAATGCGGGAAACCCGGATTTCATTCCTGGGTTGGGAAATCCCGTGGAGAAGAGAAAGGCTGCCTACTCCAGTATTCTAGCCTGGAGAATTCATGGCCTGTATAGTCCATGGGGTCCCAAAGAGATGGGTAGGACTAAGCCACTTTCACTTTCTTTTCAAACACAAATTAATTCAATGTCTCTAAGCATGCTTGAAATTTCTAAATGCTAACACCATATTTTATAGTGTTGCTAAAAGATAAAGATAATTTAAAACTAAACTGTGTAACAAAAAGTACTCTTTTCGTGGGGGAAGGTGGTTATTTTCACTCTAAGAAAAATTCATTTATTGAGGTTTGCAAGTTTCCCACTACTACCTATTTTTATAGGTCAACAACAACAGCAATAACAAATTAAAAGATCTGATCACACAAACACATATTTTCTTCATAGAATTAAAAGGAACTTTAAATAAAATTTCTCATCTCTTTGAACAGACTTTCTTCACTCTAGCATTGATTTTGATGGACAGGACAACTGAACAAGAAAAGCTGTGATTTAAGGAGATGCACACACAGAAGCAACATTAAAATGTTTTATTATTTGTATTAATGTTGAACCCTGTGACAAAGTGATCTTGGCATTCATTCAAAGATACACTTTAGGCCTAATCTTTTCAACTCATTCAATTCATAGATATACCTCTTGAACAAAATTTTAATTCATCAAGGGAGACTTGGCTAGTTTTTTGTCCAAGAACTTGGGCATCCTCCATGACATTGCCCTTCTTGGATCCAAGATATTCAGATCTTCTGAGAATTTCCTCAATTCAAAACTTTGCTACAATGGGGAAAACTCAAAATCAAATGAACAAAATAAAGTGAACACCATCCATTCCTTGATGAAAACCAGTTTAAAATAAATAATTTGTAGATACTTTCAAGATGGCCTATGGTGGGGGGCGGGGGGAGGAATAGTGTGTAAAGACCAGAATGGTGGCCCAATTTTAACACTGAACATTTTTAATATTGACTTTTAGTATTGCTACATTTTCACATAAATTAAGGTGCACATAGGGAATCTTGTATTCTTTCGCTTTTTAAGAAATTATGCATTTCTTAAAGTGAGATATAAAATAGTTTGAGCATTTTCTGGATAGGCATTTTCAGGTGTATAAAAACTTATTGGAATTTAAAATCACATTACCTAAGCTTTTGCTTTTGCAGTTAACAGCTAATAAAAATCTTTACAATTTTTTCTGTAATATTTCTACTTCCTCTGCATTTTCAGTCTTAAAAAAATCATGCCTTATGCATACATTTTTTGAACATACATTTTTGTAAGTGATGAGTCTAGATCATTTAAACAGATTGACTTGTGAAAATAATGTTCTATGTAGTAAAGAGAAGAATTACAAAGATCACCATTATGCTCTTTGTTCTCTATAAGACTAAAATATGAATGGATAGACAAATTAAAGGAGTTTATCTATTGTCAGGGACATGTAGAGGGGCAGCAAGTGGAATCTGTGTGGTAAGAACCTGAGATATACAGTTTCCAAAATCAGTATTAGAACAAATGGGGAAACAATTCAAATACAATTAGGAAATGTAATCAGGAGAAAGATAAATTTGCAGACATCAAACTTTTAAAAAAATAAGTAACATTATATATATTTGTGATGTGATATTTTTTATCATTAATTCCTTTGGATTGTTCATATATAGTATCTAAAAACAGAAAATAATTCACTAATGTGGCAAAATGTAATATCAACTTACAAAACAGAATACTGATCACATAAATAAACAATAAAAAGTTAAAAATATAATGAAAGACAAGAGCTTACTTACCATGGCCATAAAACAAAATATTTTAACAAAATTGGGTGAACTAACCCAATCAGATATTAAAGCACAGACCATCTAAAATTTTAAAACTGTAGCATTGGCTGATAAATAATCGAGTAGAACAGAAGCTGAAAGTCCAAAGTATACTAAAGAAATATGAAACTTTATTATGATAATAAATTTCATATTCCAAATTGCTAGGGTCAAAATATGCTTATTAATATATGGTAATGGTATGATTAGACATTCATTTATAAGGATAAAATGGCATCACTTGTTAAAATACGTCAGTGAAACTTAAGAGTTAGGATCAAAAGATAGATATGAGCAACATAAATATACTGGAAAATTATGACAGACTTTCTTTAAAATCTGCATGTGTATAAGTACCTTTCAACTGTATCTCAAAATTCAGATGAATAATAAAAACAAATAACAAATATGATGCATTAGTTCAGTTCAGTCGATCAGTTGAGTCTCACTCTTTGTGATCCCATGGACTGCAGTACACAAGGCTTCCCTGTCAATCAACTCCTGGAGTTTACCCCAACTCATGTCCATTGAGTCGGTGATGCCATCCAATCATCTCATCCACTGTCGTCCCCTTCTCCTCCTGCGTTAAGTCTTTCCCAGCATCAGAGTCTTTTCAAATGAGTCAGCTCTTCACATCAGGTGGCAAAAGTATTGGAGTTTCAGCTTCAACATCAGTCCTTCCAATGAACACCCAGGACTGATCTCCTTTAGGATGGACTGGTTGGATCTCCTTGCAGTCCAAGGGACTCTCAAGAGTCTTCTCAAACACCACAGTTCAAAGCCATAAATTCATTGGCACTCAGCTTTCTTTATAGTCCAACTCTCACATCCATACATGACTACTGGAAAAACCATAGCTTTTGACTAGATGGAACATTTTTGGCAAAGTAATGTCTCTGCTTTATAATATGCTACTTAGGTTGGTCATAACTTTCCTTTGCAGGAGCAAGTGTCTTTTAATTTCATGGCTGCAATCACCATCTGCAGTGATTTGGGAGGCCCCAAAAATAATGTCAGCCACTGTTTCCACTGTTTCCGCATCTAATTGCCATGAAGTAATGGGACCAGTTGCCATGATTCTAGTTTTCTGAATGTTGAGCTTTAAGCCAACTTTTTCACTCTCCTCTTTCATTTTCATCAAGAGGCTCTTTAGTTCTTCTTCACTTTCTGCCATAAGTGTGATGTCATCTGCATATCTGAGGTTATTGATATTTCTCCTGGCAATCTTAATTCCAGGTTGTGCTTCATCCAGCCCAGCATTTCTCTTGATGTGACCTGCATACAGATTTCTCAAGAGGCAGGTCAGGTGGTCTGGTATTCCCATCCATTTCAGAATTTTCCACAGTTTATTGTGACCCACACAGTCAAAGGCTTTGCCATAGTCAATAAAGCAGAAATAGATGTTTTTCTGGAACTCTCTTGCTTTTTCAATGAGCCAGCGAATGTTGGCAATTTGATCTCTGGTTCCTCTGCCTTTTAAAACCAGCTTGAACATCTGGAAGTTCATGGTTCACATTTTGCTGAAGCCTGGCTTGGAGAATTTTAAGCATTACTTTACTAATGCATGAAATGAGTGCAATTGTGTGGTAGTTTGAGAATTCTTTGGCATTGCCTTTCTTTGGGATTGGAATGAAAACTGATCTTTTCCAGTCCTGTGGCCACTGCTGAGTTTTCCAAATTTGCTGGCATATTGAATGATGCATAGAATTTTATAATAATTCTGTTTCTAAACACAGAAATATCAAAAAGCAAAGGCCAACAGAGTACAAATATTTATAATACCACAGAATAAATGATCCATAATCTTAATTCAAAAAAATCTCAAAAAGGAAGACCTAAAAACTCAATGGGATAACAAATAAGAGATTCAAAATTAATTTTTAAAATGCTCAAAAAATATTAGATAGTTCTAATTATATGAAAATATATTTGAATTAATGATTTGAAAATTAAAACCATATTTAGTCATAGTGTTTTACCATTAAACTGACAGAATTCAAAGACATGACAACATATGCTGTTGGCCAAGTTGTGGAGAAATGTAGTTTCATTTTATTATTGCTGCTGGGACTGTGAAATGCATAACCCCTGTGAAGACACTGTCTACAAAAATGAATATGCATTTACCACTTGATCCATAAATCACACTTTTTAGAATATTGTAGTTTTAAAATATGTGTCAAGTGGGAAAAAAACACAGATACCACTGAATAAGTCTAAAATACTATTTCTAGGGCAAGAAATATATAACAGGAAAGAAGAATAAGCGAATATAACTGCTTAGTTTTCAGGAAACTAGTTACCTACAAAGAATAGAAATGAAAAGGATAGTAGGAAGAGAAGAAAGAACAAGATTTTATACATAGAAATAAACCAATATTGTTGTTCAGTCCCTAAGTCATGTCTGACTCTTTGCAACCACATGAACTGCAGCATGTCAGGCTCCCTGTCCTTCACTGTTTCCTGGAATTTGTTCTAACTCAAATCCATTGAGTCAATATGCCATCCAACCATCTCATCCTGTGTCACCGTCTTCTTCTCCTGCCCTCTATCTTTCCCAGCATCAAAGGCTTTTCCAATGAGTCAGTTCTTTGCATCAGGTGACCAAAGTATTGGAGTTAAAGCTTCAGCTGAATATTCAGCTCAATATTCCAATAAATATTTAGGGTTCATTTCCTTTATGATAGGGACTCTCGGGAGCACCATAATATGAAAACATCAATTCTTCGGTGCTTAGCCTTCTTTACAATCCAACTCTCACATCCATACATGACTACTGGAAAAAGCATAGCTTTGAATAGATGGACCTTTGTTGGCAAAGTAATGTCTCTGTTTTTTAATATGCTGTCTAGTTTGGTCATAGCTTTTCTTTCAAGGAGCAAGCATCTTTTAATTTCGTGGCTGGAATCACCATCTGCAGTGATTTTGGAGCCCAAACAAATAAAATTTGTCACTCTTTCCACTTTGTCCCTATCTATTTGCCATGAAATGATGGGACTGGATGCCATGATCTTTGTTTTTTCAATGTTGAGTTTTAAGCCAGCATTTACACCATCTCTTTTTACCCTCATCAAGAGGCTCTTTAGTTCCTCTTCCCTTTCTGCCATTAAAGTGGTGTCATTTGCATATATGAAGTTTGTTGATATTTCTTCCAGAAATCTGATTCCAGTCTTTGCCTCATCAAGCCCAGCATTTTGCTTCATGTACTCTGCATAGAAGTTATATAAGCAGGGTGACAATATACAGCCTTGATGTACTCCTTTCCTGATTTTAAACCAGTCTGTTGTTCCATGTCCTGTTCTAACTGTTGCTTCTTGTTCTGCATTCAGGTCTCTCAGAAGACAGATAAGGTGATCTGGTGTTCCTATCTCTCTAAGAATTTTTCAGTTTGTTGTGATCCACAGAGTCAATTGTTTTAGTGTAGTCAGTGAAGCAAAAGTAGATGTGTTTTTGGAATTCTCTTGCTTTTCCTGTGATCAAGCAGGTGTTGGCGATTTGATCTCTGGTTCCTCTGCCTTTTCTAAATCCAACTTGCACATCTGAAAGTTCTCAGTTCACCCACTACTGAAGTCTAGCCTCAGGGATTTTGAGCATTATCTTCCTACCAAGTGAAATGAGCTCAATTGTGTGGTAGTTTGAACAATTCTTTGCATTGCTCTTCTTTGGGATTGGAATGAAAACTGACCTTTTCCAGTGCTGTGGCCACAGCTGAGTTTTCCAAACTTGCTGGCATATTGAGGGCAGCACTTTAATAGCATCATCTCTTATGATTTGAAATAGTTCAGCTGAAATAGTTCACCTCCATTAGCTTTGTTCACTGTGCTATTTGCTAAGTCGAGTCAGTCCTGTCCGACTCTGTGCGACCCCATAGACAGCAGCCCACCAGGCTTCACTGTCTCTGAGATTCTCCAGGCAAGAACACTAGAGTGGGTTGTCATTTCCTTCTCCAATGCATGAAAGTAAAAAGTGAAAGTGAAGTCGCTCAGTCATGTCCGACTCTTAGTGACTCCATGGACTGCATTGTAATGCATCCTAAAGCCTATTTGATCTTATAAGTGGAAGTACATGCCTTTGCCCAACAATTCCTCATCTTCTCTACCTATTAACCCCCGCGAAGCACCATTCTACAACTCTTTTTATGAGTTTGCATTTTTCAGATTCCACACATTACTGACTGGGAGGGATTGAGGGCAGGAGGAGAAGGGGACGACAGAGGATGAGATGGCTGGATGGCATCACTGACTCGATGGATGTGAGTCTGAGTGAACTCCGGGAGTTGGTGAGGGATAGGGAGGCCTGGCGTGCTTCGATTCATGGGGTCGCAAAGAGTCGGACACGATTGAACGACTGATGTGATCTGATCTCATCTAATAGTATTTGTTTTTCTCTGTCTGTTATTTCAATAAGCATAAAGCCCTCAGTGTACACTCATGTTGTCTCAGGTGGCAGGAATTCTCTTTCTCATAACTATATAATATTCCATTGTGTTTATATACATATATGTGTATATATGCATACCCTATTCTTTCATACAATGACAGACACCACTTAGGATGTTTCCATATCTTGGCTATTGTGAATAATGATGTAACAAACTGTGCAGATATCTCTTCATGATCCTTGCTTTATTTCCTTAAATATTATATATATATATATACATAACATATATATATTATACACATTATATATATTTAATATATATATTACATATATATATATGTGTGTATATATATATTATATGCAAAAAAATAGAGGAAAACAACAGAATGGGAAAGACTAGAGATCTCTTCAAGAAAATTAGAGATACCAAGGGAATATTTCATGCAAAGATGGGCTCGATAAAGGACTGAAATTATATGAACCTAACAGAAACAGAAGATATTAAGAAGAGGTGGCAAGAATACACCCAAGAACTGTACAAAAAAGATCTTCATGACCCAGATAATCATGATGGTGTGATCAGTCACCTAGAGCCAGTCATTCTGGAATGTGAAGTCAAGTGGTCCTTAGGAAGCATCACTACAAACAAAGCTAGTGGAGGTGATGGAATTCCAGTTGAGCTATTTCAAATCCTGAAAGATGATGCTGTGAAAGTGCTGCACTCAATATACCAGCAATATACCAGGAAAACTCAGCAGTGGCCACAGGACTGGAAAAGGTCAGTTTTCATTCCAATCCCAAAGAAAGGCAATGCCAAAGAATGCTCGAATTAGCATACAATTGCACTCATCTCACATGCTAGTAAAGTAATGCTCAAAATTCTCCAAGCCAGGCTTCAGCAATACGTGAACTGTGAACTTCCTGATGTTCAAGCTGGTTTTAGAAAAAGCAGAGGAACCAGAGATCAAATTGCCAATATCTGCTGGATCCTCTAAAAAGCAAGACAGTCCGAGAAAAACATCTGTTTCTGCTTTATTGACTATGCCAAAGCCTTTGACTGTGTGAATCACAATAAACTGTGGAAAACTCTGAAAGAGATGGTAATACCAGACACCTGACCTGCCTCTTGAGAAACCTATATGCAGGTCAGGAAGCAACAGTTAGAACTGGACATGGAACAACTGACTGGTTCCAAATAGGAAAAGGGGTACATCAAGGCTGTATATTGTTACCCTGCTTATTTAACTTCTATGCAGAGTACATCATGAGAAAACCCGGGCTGGAAGAAGCACAAGCTGGAATCAAGATTGCCGGGAGAAATATCAGTAACCTCAGATATGCAGATGACACCACCCTTATGGCAGAAAGTGAAGGCAAACGGAAAAGCCTCTTCATGAAAGTTAAAGAAGAGAGTGAAAAAGTTGGCTTAAAGCTCAACATTCAGAAAACGAAGATCATGGCATCTGGTCCCATCACTTCATGGGAAATAGATGGGGAAACAGTGGAAACAGTGTCAGACTTTATTTTTTTGGACTCCAAAATCACTGCAGATATTCATTGCAGCCATGAAATTAAAAGACACTTACTCCTTGGAAGGAAAGTTATGACCAACCTAGATAGCATATTCAAAAGCAGAGACATTACTTTGCCAACAAAGGTTCGTCTAGTCAAGGCTATGCTTTTTCCTGTGGTCATGTATGGATGTGAGAGTTGAAGAAAGGTGAGTGCCAAAGAATTAATGCTTTTGAACTGTGGTGTTGGAGAAGACTTTTGAGAGTCCCTTGGACTGCAAGGAGATCCAACCAGTCCATCCTAAAGGAGACCAGTCCTGGGTGTTCATTGGAAGGACTAATGTTGAAGCTGAAACTCTAATACTTTGGCCACCTTATGCAAATAGTTGAGTCATTGGAAAAGACCCTGATGCTGGGAGGGATTGGGGGCAGGAGTAGAAGTGGACAACAGAGGATGAGATGGCTGGATGGCATCACTGACTCGACGCACATGAGTTTGTGTAAGCTCTGGGAGTTGATGATGGTCAGGGAGGCCTGGCATGCTGAGTTTCATGGAGTCACAAAGAGTCGTACATGACTGAGTGACTGAACTGTACTGAATGACCTTAAGTACACGTCATATTCACAGTATCCAGCCGGAAGAACATTTAAAAAGAAAATTAATCCTACTTTTTTTTGAATATCTTACTCTAACTGTATGTTTTCTGTAAGATATGTATGTTTTCTATAAGATACTAAAGACAAAAGATTGCATAGGACTATTGAAGTCTACTAAGTAGCTTTACTGTTAGCAGAGGTACATTTAACTATCCTTACGCATATGATATTGCCTTATAAAAATTTCAGGCAACAACTCCTATGAATCAAAATTCTCAGTATATAAGTATATACAGTGGAGAAAAACCCTGTTTTCTTGGCTAATACTTGGAGGCATTGACATAAACTTGTGATTTTTTTACCATATGTTCCCTACTTCTCACCACTAAAACAGTTTAAACTCAATTGCATTTTGGTAGTAATGAATAAAGTTAGTACTCCAATATTGATTTCTAAATTCCATTTTACATAACTGAGCCACTCTTACTATCCCTTATTAAATTTCACCAACTTTTAATATGCTGATTCCAAGTCTAGAGAGAACAAATAAAATGCAATTTGTTCCCAAAATAATTTGTTTGGGGAAAAAAAAATCTTAAAGACTAAGGAATATTTAAAAGGAAAATTTATATATCAAAATAAATAGTGATAATGGTGATTTTAATTTTAAGTTTAACTTTACTTAAATGTAAAAGAAGAGTACCCATAAGTTCCACATGGATAATCTAAATAAACATTAAAGAAAGCAATTCATTTAAAGAGACAAACAAATGCTAATAAATGTATGAAAGTGAAAGTGTGAAACAGTCATGTCCAACTCTTTGAGATCCCATGGGTTGTAGCCTGCCAGGCTCCTTTCTCCTTGGAATTTTCCAGGAAGGAGTGCGTAGCCATTCCCTTCTCGAGGGAATATGCCTGACCCAGGGATCGAACCTGAGTTTTCTGCATTGCAGGCAGATTTTTTGTTGTCTGAGTCACCAGGGAAGCCAATAAATGTACAAGAATTGACAAAATTAGAAATCATCAATTAAACATTCAGTGACTTGGATATTCACAGGCTCTCTATAACTTAATAGCATCAGCAACAGGGCAAACTGATTAATAAGAGCATCAAGATAATAGGTTAATAATAGGATAATCCCTTGTTGTGATAAATACATATGACATTTGTTGTATTCCTGCCAAAACATTTTAACTTGGATCCAATCATGAGACAGCTATCAGACAACCAAACATGTATGTATTTAAAAATAACTTGCCTATACTGGTTAGCAACAACAACAACAAAAAATCCAAGTTAGTTTAGGAAAAGAGACACTTCTAAATTAAATGTAGACTAAAGTACAAAACAACCAAATTCAGTGTATGATACTTTTAAGCAGACCTTAGAATAAGAGGAAAATATTTCTAATGTTTGTTATTGGGACAATTCATGAATCAATGTTAAATTATTGAGAAATATGCACATACTATCTTTATGTAGAAGGTTGTTTTTGTTCTTTGCAGTGTTTGTTGGTAAAACACAGAGATTTCTTCAAAATACTCACAAATGTATTAGCTAAAAGATAATGTCTATGTAGGAATACATATAAGTTTTTTGAATGTTGAGTTTTAAGCCAGCTTTTTCACTCTCCTTTTTCACTTTCAAGAGGCTCTAGTTCCTCTTCGCTTTCTGCCATGAGGGTGGTGTCATCAGCACATCTGAGGTTATTGCTATTTCTCCCAGCAATCTTGATTCCAGTTTGCGCTTCATCTAGCCTGGCATTTTGCATGATGCACTAATGGGTTCTAAAAACTCTGTTTGAAGAAACAAGTGCACATGCTGCTGCTGCTGCTGCTGCTGCTAAATCGCTTCAGTCATGTCCGACTCTGTGCGACCCCAGAGACAGCAGCCCACCAGGCTCCACCATCCCTGGGATTCTTCAGGCAAGAACACTGGAGTGGGTTGCCATTTCCTCCTCTAATGCATGAAAGTGAAAAGTGAAGGTGAAGTTGCTCAGTCGTGTCCGACCCTCAGCGACCCCATGGATTGCAGCCTTCCAGGCTCCTCCGTCCATAGGATTTTCCAGGCAAGAGTACTGGAGTGGGGTGCCATAGCTTTCTCTGAGTACACATGCAATAAATAGTAAAAAAATGCATTTGCTGTAGCTTTGATGTATCATGTTACCAACTCTAGACTAAACTGTATAGTAAGCTTATAAAGTAGCTTTTCTGTTGTTTTTATATCATAGTCCTATAAAAATTCTATCACTAGCTTGCCTTGACACTGAGGCTAGAATCCGGTCTGTTTCACAAGGCAGGGAGGGAGAGGAGAATTACTCTGCACAGCAAGCAGGTACAGATAGAGTGCTGGCTATACAAACCCTAACCAACCAGTCAAAAATCATTATATTTCCCATTGAGAAGAGCCAACAGAGGTGGATAAAGTGAGTGAAAGTACCATATTATCCCACCACAATTATATAATTGGTACCAACTGCTGACCTAAAGGACAGCCAGTCTTTTGCTTCCAGCAGAGCCAGGCATGATTGAAGCAGTTTGATAGTGAAGAGTATATTCTATGTTCTATAGTATTATTCAGCTCAATATCAGCATTTGTTGTATTTCCAAATATCAAACCTGTTTTCTGGTGTCAATGGAAGGTTGAAAAATGATGTCTCTGCAAATGAAGCGGATTTAAGGTAAAACTGGAAATCACAATGAACAGTTGAAATTTCTAAGAGTCAAAAAGAAATTCTTAAAAAGTGGAAGAAATATGGGTAACTTTGTTATAGAGATTTGAATATCCACAGGAATAGTCTACAAATGTCCAATCCAACATTTTATTTTGTCTGTCTAGTTCCAGAAGGAAAAGGAGAGCAAGGTCAAATTGGACAATTTGAGGAGAGTTTTAAAAGGGCTATTATCAAAGATATGAGAAGTGTTCGAGCAAATCATAAAGGGTAATATAGGACCAGGGAACTGGTAAGAGGTGAGAAGAAGAAATTCTACTCGACCGTGGGAATGGGTGAGAGAGATGGAGAGTCATTACTGGAATTGGAAACTGAGGGTGAAGTGAAAAGAGTGTCCTCATCAGAAGCTAGATCTATGCTAACATATCTAGAAGGAAAGATAGCGCTAAGTCGTGTCCTACTCTTGCAATCCCATGAACAGTAGGCTGCCAGGCTCCTCTGTCCATGGGATTCTCCAGGCAAGAATACTGGAGTGGGTTGCCATTTCCTTCTCCAGGAGATCTTCCAGACCTGGAATTGAACCCAGGCCTCCTGCATTGCAGGCGGACGCTTTACTGACTGCGCTATGTGGGAAGCCCAAGGACTAGAAGGAAACCAAGGGCTATTCTCACAGATTTTTGACTTTTCCTGCTAGAGTTCACCATTGAATAAACTAAACTAGATGTCAGAGAGAATAAAGGTTAATTTTATAACTCAATTAGGCTATACTTTAGGACCCGATTTTAGGCCAAATGCTAGTGTATATGTTTCTGGAAAGGTGTTTTTTTAAGGCTGTGATTAACATGTAAATTCAAAAAACATTCAAAAAAAAGAAGATCATTCCATCTGGTCCATCCCTTCATGGCAAATAGATGGGGAAACAATGGAAACAGTGACAGACTTTATTTTCTTGGGCTTCAGAATCACTGCAGATGGTGACTTCAGTCATGACATTAAAAGACACTGCTATGAAAAACCTAGACAGCACATTGAAAATCAGAAACATTGCTTTGCTGACAAAGATCCATATAGTTGAAGCTATGGTTTTTCCAGTAGTCATGTATGGATGTGAGAGGTGGAACATAAAGAAGGCTGGACACTGAAAAACTGGTGCTTTTGAACTGTGGTGTTGGAGAAGACTCAAGAGTCACTAGGACATCAAAGAGAACAAAAGAGTCAATCCTAAAGGAGATGCTGCTGCTGCTGCTGAGTTGCTTCAGTCGTGTCTGACTCTGTGCGACCCCATAGATAGCAGCCCACCGGGCTCCCCCGTCCCTGGGATTCTCCAGGCAAGAACACTGGAGTGGGTTGCCATTTCCTTCTCCAGTGCATCAAAGTAAAAAATGAAGGAAATAAGTGCTGAATATTCATTGGAAAGACTGATGCTGAGGCTGAATCTCCAATATTTTGGCCATCTGATATGAAGAGCTGACTCATTAGAAAAGATCTTGAGGTTGGAAAAGATTGAAGGCAGGAAGAGAAGGAGATGACAGAGGATGAGATGTTTGTATGACATCACTGACTCAGTGGACATGAGTTTGAGCAAGCTCTGGGAGATGGTGAAGGACAGGGAATCCTGGCAGCCCAAGCGGTTGCAAAGAGTCAGACATGACTAAGTGATTGAACAACAACAACTTTTAAATTATAATAGTAGACCATGAGTAAAGAAGATTACATTTCATGAAATGTATATGATTCATCCAATAAAAGATTTTAGAAGAAAAGACTGTGATCCCCCTAGAAGGAAAGAATTCTACCTCCAGACTACTTTCAACTCAAGACTTCACCGTCAAGTCTTGCCAGAATTTCAAGCTTACTGGCAAGCCACCCAAATAATGTAAACATCTCTCCACTCACCTCCTCTTTCTCTCTCTCTCACACATACACACACATGCACACACACACACACATGCACTCACATATATATATGGTGGTGGTGGGGGGGCGGTTCCCTGGTGACTCAGATGGTAGAGAATCTACCTGCAATGCAGGAGACCCTGGTTCTATCACTGGGTCAGGAAGATCCCCTGGAGAAGGAACTGGCAACCCACCCTAGTATTCTTCCCTGGGAAATCCCATGGACAAAGGAGCCTGGTGGGCTACAGTTCATGAGGTTGCAAAGAGTCCGACATGATTTAGCAACTAAAGAGCAGCAATGTATATTTACAGTTTGTTCCATTTCCCTGGAGAAGTCTACCTTGTACAAAGGATAAGGGGGCACCAATCAAATTCTTACAGGCAAGATTTGTGTACAAGTCTTTGCATGTAGATATATCAAATTGGCTATGGTGGAAAGAGTTTGAAATCTTCCAGAGAATACTAATAGAATAATCAAAACTTTTGAAAGTTAAAGAGCTGACAATAAGTAAACCCTGACATCAAATGAAGTTGTATTTCATCTGTCTTTCTGTTGTGCTAATGTAAGTGTCTGAGTCAAATCTCATTATTTATAACAAATAAACAGCAGCAGCACCTGTGAACTTTTTAGAAATGCAAATTCTCAGGGCAAAATCCCAGATCTTAGAATCAGTGACTCTTGATACTAGGACTTAGGAACTTGTGTTTTAGCAAGAACTCTGTGTAATTATGATACAGACTAAAGTTTGAAAACCATGGCTGATTAATTAATTTGGAAACCAAATATATTTTAACATAGTGCTAGCTTATATTTTGGAGAAGGCAATGGCACCCCACTCCAGTACTCTTCTTCCCTGGAAAATCCCATGGACGGAGGAGCCTGGTGGGCTACAGTCCATGGGGTCCCTAAGAGTCAGACACAACTGAGCGACTTCAATTTCACTTTTCACTTTCATGCTTTGGAGAAGGAAAAAATGGCAACCCATTCCAGTGTTCTTGCCTGGAGAATCCCAGGGACGGGGGAGACTGGTGGGCTGCCGTCTATGGGGTCGCACGGAGTCGGACACGACTGAAGCGACTTAGCAGCAGCAGCAACAACAGCAGTTTATATTTATAATTATTTTACCTAGTTTGTGACCATAATAAGGTATAAATACCATTAATTCAATTAAGTACAGTCTATCAATAATGTATATTTTATTCAGTTATGAATAGAAAGCTAAAACTGGGGCTTTTAGTGGCTTTTGTTTCAACCCATCACTGGAGATGCCACAAAAGCTATTGGGAAGTATAAGAATATGACTAATAATAATTTTAAAAATGATGTCACTCTTGTAGGAAAAAAAAAAAAAAAAAGATAGCTCTGATCTGCCATGGGAGAGAATGACAGTAGAGTTTAGAGAAGATCCAGGTATCAAAATACAGAAACAGATATATTTATAGAACATAAATATCTGATCAGAAACTTTTGAATGGGACCAGCCAGAGATGGTGAAAGAAAAAAATGCTTTTGTAAAAATCAGTGTGGAGGCTCAGGGTACATAAAGGCAGGATGTGGTATGCAGCAGATGGAGGTAGCCTATCCTGGGCTGTGGCAACAAGGTTGTCTGCTTTATGCCACATCCCAGCTTAATTTCACCAGAAGAGCATAAGGACGGACCTGGAGCCCTGCCACTCTCCTCAGGTACAAATTAACTGTCAAAGTGGCTGAGCTAAGCAAGGGAAATGAACTAATGGAAACATAATTAGATAACTGAGGATACACTGTTACGAGAAAGAGCACAAGCCAAATAGATTTGTAATAGTTGAAAGGGAGCTACTGAGGGCATGAACTTAATATTTGCAATTATGAAAACTCATATCAAGACATAAGTATAAAATGTGCAATATTTTAGATAAAGAACTTGAAAATGAAATAAAACCAGAAATAAATTATTGAGCTGTGAGATCTTGTTGAAGAACTCTTTTTTTAATAGACATATATAACAGAAATATGGAAGACAAAATCAAATTTAAAATATATAGAAGATAGAAATGTTATTAACATCTATATACTAAGAGTCCAAGTTTTAAATGTTTGCAGTTGAACTTTCTATTTGTACATTTCCAGGTAAGTACATTTGACTAAGATTACAGTTCATAACAATTATGAAAGATGATTTCTTTAAAAATATTCTTTAAAGCCATTGGAGAGCAATCACGAGGTGGGGAAATAACAGCCCATTTCAGACCCATTAGATCATTCAGAATGCCAAACACTAGACATATGAATAATGTCAACCAAGATCACCAGCTCCATGCTGGCCTAATTAGAGCTGCCCATATCAAACTTGACTATAGTTAACACTGTTTTGTGGTACAGTATATCTGAAAGTTGCTAAGTAACTCCTAAAAGTTTCCATTATGAGTTTAATTTTTTTCTTTCTTTCTTTCCTTTTTCTTCCTTCCTTTTATTTATTTTTTGTCAGTAATTATATGAAATGATGGATGTTAACTAAACTTATCATGATAATCACTCTGCAACAAATGTAAGTCAAGGCATTGAAACAAATTATTGTACACATCAAACTCATACACTGCTGTATGTCAGTTTTACCTGAATAAAACTGAAAGAAAAAAAATCTTGCTGTGATACAAGAAGCAGGCTTATTATGGAAAAAGTGTCACTGAATCCAATATGGCTAGTATTGCAGAAGTCATCCCTTCAGAATGCTCAATACATTTATACAAAAGGAGTCCAGTAACATCCACCTGAATATGATACAGTGGAAGCATCTTGACTGAGAAGGGGGTTTTATTATTAAAGATGCTTAATAGAGAGTGAATTTCAAGGGCAACTTGGTCAAATCTCAAAGTAAAATAGGAAAAGCAAAATATGTAAGTGAGAAATTAAATGCAAGTAATAATGTTATAAATCACTATTTTGGGGAGGTTTGTTTTACAGTAAACACTAACACACAAAGAATATCACATGTAGGTAGCCATATCCAAAGTGAATGTGTGTGAGTGTGCTCAGTCACTCACTTGTGTCCAACTTCTTTGTGACCCCCGCGGACTATAGCCCACCAGGCTTCTCTGTCCATGGGATTCTCCAGACAAGAACACTGGGGTGGGTTGCCATTTCCTCCTTCAAGGGATCTTCCTGACCCAGGGATCTAATCCATGTCTCCTGCAATTCCTGCATTAACAGGCAGGTTCTTTACCATTGAGCCACTTGGGAAGCCCCCAAAGTGAATGCCTTATTTTACAATTCCTCCAATGTTTTATTAAAGTCCTGGTGCCTCCATATTCTTGCCAGCAATTCATGCAGTGGTTTCCTTTCTTTTTTTTTTTTTTAACTTTACAATATTGTATTGGTTTTGACTCTTTTTTAATCATTCTAATAATTGTATAGTGATATTTCATTGTGACTTAACTTACATTTCTCTAATGACTAATATTATTGAGAATCTTTTCATGGCTTTATCTGACATCTTTTTTGGTAAAGTGTCAGTTTAAAATTTTGCCTATTTTTTAAATGGATTATTTTCTTGTTACCGAATTGTGAGAGTATTTTACATACTGTTTACAAGACATATTACTTACAAATATTTTTATCTAGTCTGTGGTATCTTTTCCTTGTTTTAATAGTATCATTTTAATAATAGAGCAATCTAATTTGGTGAAGTCCAACTCATTAATGTGTTATTTTATATATTGTATTTTTGTGGATATATCTAGGAAATTTTAGCCTTAAATTAGGATCACAGAGGGTTTGCTGTATTCAGGATGTGGACTAGAGTGAAGTACATCACCAAAGCACAGAAATAGATACTCATTTTCAAGGACTTCCAAGTGGAACCACATTGCTCCTATTTCTGGTGCCCATTCCACCATCACTGAGGGCAGAGATTTTTGTCTGTGTAATTCTTTTCTGTATTGCCAGTGATTATAACAATTCTTAGCATATACTAAGAACATAATATTATTAGTCAAATGAAAAAATACAATAAAGAAAAAGGTTTTTTAATTTTAGAAATCCCAGGAAAGATAAACATAAGATATGAAACAATAAATTGTACTTTTATGTATGTGTAAAGTTTTAACTATTACAGAGACAGTGGAGGATAGATAGATATATTGATCCTAGAAGGAAATAATCTGCTAATTCATAATGATCATGTCATTAAGGCATCAAAGTGATTTCACTTCTCTTCTTTATGCTTTTTATTTGCTATACTTAAGATATAAGTATATAAGATATTTGCTATACTTAAGATATATTTTCTTTCCCAAAGAAAGGCATGCCAAAGAATGCTCAAACTACTGCACAATTGCACTCATCTCACATGCTAGTAAAGTAATGCTCAAAATTCTCCAAGCCAGGCTTCAGCAATGCATGAACCGTGAACTTCCAGATGTTCAAGCTGGTTTGAGAAAAGGCAGAGGAACCAGAGATCAAATTGCCAACATCTGCTGGATCATGGAAAAAGCAAGAGAGTTCCAGAAAAACATCTATTTCTGCTTTATTGACTATGCCAAAGCCTTTGACTGTGTGGATCACAATAAACTGTGGAAAATTCTGAAAGAAATGGAAATACCAGAGCACCTGATCTGCCTCTTGAGAAACCTATATGCAGGTCAGGAAGCAGCAGTTAGAACTGGCCATGGAATAACAGACTGGTTCCAAATAGGAAAAAAAGTACGTCAAGGCTGCATATTGACACCCTGCTTATTTAACTTCTATGCAGAGTACATCATGAGAAATGCTGGGCTGGAAGAAGCACAAGCTGGAATCAAGATTGCTGGGAGAAATATCAATAACCTCAGATATGCAAGTGAGATCACCCTTATGGCAGAAAGTGAAGAGGAATTAAAAAGCCTCTTGATGAAAGTGAAAGAAGACAGTGAAAAAGTTGGCTTAAAGCTCAACATTCAGAAAATGAGGATCATGGCATCTGTTCCCATCACTTCATGGCAAATAGATGGGGAAACAGTGGAAACACTGCCAGTCTTTATTTTTGGGGGCTCCAAAATCACTGTAGATGGTGATTGCAGCCAGGAAATTAAAAGACATTGACTCCTTGGAAGGAAAGTTATGACCAACCTAGATAGCATATTCAAAAGCAGAGACATTACTTTGCCAACAAAGGTCTGTCTAGTCAAGGCTATGGTTTTCCCAGTGGTCATGTATGGATGTGAAAGTTGGACTGTGAAGAAGGCTGAGCGTCGAAGAATTGATGCTTTTGAACTGTGGTGTTGGAGAAGACTCTTGAGAGTCCCTTCTTGAGAGTCCCTTGGACTGCAAGGAGATCCAATCAGTCCCTTCTAAAGCAAATCTGTTCTGGGTGTTCTTTGGAAGGATTGATGCTGAAGCTGAAACTCCAGCATTTTGGCCACCTCATGCGAAGAGTTGACCCGTTGGAAAAGACTCTGATGCTGGGAGGGATTGGCGGCAGGAGGAGAAGTGGACGAGAGAGGATAAGATGGCTGGATGGCATCAGGACTCGATGCACATGAGTTTGGGTGAACTCCGGGAGTTGGTGGTGGACAGGGAGGCCTGGCATGCTGCAATTCATGGAGTCACAAAGAGTTGGACACGACTAAGTGAGTGAATTGACTAACTGACTGAACTAAGATAACCATCTATTACATTTTAACTAAGCAAAGAAAAACAGTGAAGGTTGGTAAATTGGACTCTATTTCACTAGAATACCAAGGCTTACTCCCATAGACTTTCAAACATTTAATGTAACTTTTGATTTTCCCAAAGTGCCAGATTCATGTAACACCTGATGTGTATTACAACAAGATAAAGAGAAAAAAGAACAATGGTCCATTATTCAGTTTTCAATGAAGAAAGTCATGCATTCTCTCATGTTTTAATAGCCACAACTGAATTAAATAATTGGATTTTTAAATATTTAACAAGGAACACTCAAATGATCCATGTTCAGATCAAGAGAATTCTCTCCAAAAAAATCACATTGGACTACAAAAAGCATTTTTACTGGAGGGAAAAATCTCTAGACTTTAAAAAGCATATTGCCTCAGTAAATGCTATTACTTTTACCTCAATGTACTCTAAAATACTTTAAGTGCAGTAGAGCTCCAGTAAAGAAAGTAGTTTACTTCTCTCTGTGGGTCTCTTTCCCCAAATATTTCCAGCAATAAAATATACTTTGCACATAATGGGTTGAGATGTGTGAGGTTTCTCAAGCGTCTACCAACTTTTCAACTGTCTTTAAGAATGATACACTATTAACTATAATTCTCACAAAGCTTTAATTTGTTTTTATTTTTTGCTGCTATTATTATTATTATAGTTTGCTTATTTTAATTTCTTTCTTCATAGCTTTTAAAAAAATAAGATCATTATACCTGTATCTTGACTTTTATTTGAGGACTTAAAATAATGGTTGGAGACCTGTGAATGCTCAGCTTTTCTCAAATAAAAAGGTGTATATGTGTGTGTACATGTGCATATATAATTATGAGAGTAGAATCTATCATTTTTAATTATTTTATTTTAATTTCTTAGATTTCTAAAACTAGTCAGTTATGTTTTACTAACTTTGGTGTATTACAGAATATGTAAGTTTTCATTTTTGAAGAAACAATAATATATCTTTGGTGCTCATTATTATTTTATATTACATGTAAACTGAAAACCAAAGTCCCTTGAATACTTATTTTATTAATTAAACTAGTAATTCTAATGTATAATGAGTATATTACTGAGATCAGTTATCTTGTGATAAAGCATAAACTCTTTTCTCTGGATTTTTTGAGGTTCTATTTAAGTGGGGTTGCTAATAAAGCATAAGTTATCCATGTTTTTTAGACAAATTTGAGGTCATGTTCTTACAGTTTAATTCTCCTGATAATTAGTTTTATACCATAAGAAAATTTAAAAATATATAAATATATTTACCTTTGCATGCATGGATGCTCAGTCATGTCTGATTCTTTGTGACCTCATGGACTGTAGCCCACCAGGCCACTCTGTCCATGGAATTTTCCTGGCAAGAATACATTGAAGTGGCTTGCCATTTCTTACTCCAGGATATCTTCCTGACCCAGGGATCAAACCTGCATCTCTTGTATCTCCTATATTGGCAGGTAGGTTCTTTACCACTGTGCTACCTGGAAGACCTCTGCTTAATTTATTTCCAGTGGTGGTACATGTAAGACAAATAAAGCCTTTATAAAATCTCTGCTTGGAGGAACAGTGTTTTATTGTTGTTGTTGCTTTGTTTTTGTTTCTGTTTTTATTTTTCTTTCTTGGAGAAAATTTCCAGTTAAAAACATTTTTTTTTCAATCTTGCAATTATTATTTTTCTAATTTCTTAAAAATGTTATAAAGTTGAGGAAAGAGCAAATAATTGCTAACTAAATTTAGGAGGATGTGAGAATCTAGAAATACAAGAAAAGTCCCTCCTTGCTCTGAGTATATTTTAAGGCCAAAGCAAACTGAAGCTTTAGGCCAGTGACCTTGAGGAGAAAAGAGATGAGGTTTTACCAGTTACAGGAAACGCACCTTTAATAAGCTATGAATACAGAGTCACAAAACTAGAATGAAAATTAAAAGCTAGAAGCCTGATCCTTCCCATGAAAATCTTCCCTTTCAGGAGACAGAAAGAATGGACTAAATAAAAAAAGAACAAAAACAACAAAATCCCTGAGGAATTGTGGCTATAGTTCAGCTTTCTCATTTTTTTTTTTTTTTTTTTGGTAGCTGTAGTTTTCAGTGCCATAATGAATTGTTATATAAGATTATCTCTGACTTCCAAAGGCTTTAATACTTTGCAGGAGTTTAAGACAATCCACTCTCAAAAACAATCTTCATTCAGAGTCTTGAGGAGCCAAAAGCAAATTATATAAGCATGATTCTATTAAAGATAGGTGCAAAAATAACAGACATACAAATACTTCAGATAAAGAAAATACCAGATGTAGATCATAAAATAATAAAGTTTGATATTTTCAAGAAATAAAACACATTTAAAATATTTGTAAAAGAAAGGAAATTATAAGCATGTTGTCACATATTTAAGAAGCATGGGGTTCATGAAATACTAATCCCATGGCCAGTTTGACCAAAAGTATGATGCAATAGTGAGAAATTATTTAGAATACAACTCAGAGACAAAAATATTTAACATAAGAAAGAAGTTTAGAAATTTGGATGACTGCATGACAAGGACCAAGATACATTTTTGTGGAATATAAGAAAGGAAAGAAAAATTAAAACAGAGGCAAAAGTCAAAGAAATAATGAACTGATAAAAGATTCAAGACCTAGATGCAAACTCACAATGTATATGAAGCAGATGAAAGAAAATAGTTTCATACTGACATGAATGCTGGTAAAAGAAAGAAAAGAAACAAAGAAAATGAAAGGTGAGCACTAGCCCAAGAAATAAAACAGACTACCTTAAGAATATCAGTAAGACCAAAGATTACTTACAGTCTAGTAGATACCTGAATACAGTAAAATTATTTTTACAGTGAGTGATGAAATTACCAAATTAGAATTCTAAGATTAGTACAAAATATATTCCAAAGGCAAACAAGGATACAAGTTTCTAAGCACACATATATATGAAAATTAATTACAATAAAGCCTCACTAGGTGTAATTCTAAAGGATATAGCTCTGCCAAAAGGTGAATGATTACTAGGGGAATTAGAAAATAAATATAAAATAGATCCTATGGCAATCTAATAATGCCTATAGACCACTTCTCAGGATAAATATTAAATGAATACATTGAAATATTTAATTTTAATGAAATAATTATCAAAATATTAATAGAAAAATATATACACAGAGGCAATGTCATACAGTGAATTCATTAATTTTATTTATTTGGCATTTATTTAGAACTCATTTGGTTTTGTATTTACCATATAACACTAGATGACAGGAAACAACAACTATGCTCAGAGGGTCTTATATGGTACAGCTACACAGAAACATTAAGTTCTTGGGGATGCTATTTCAGGGAATATTGTGAACCCAATGTGGGGTTTCTGAATACAGAGATTGGAAATATTGAGTATGACTATCTGATATATTTAGTTTCTAATATACAGTTGTCTCAAATTCACAATAAAAGAGTCAAGACTCCACTCTCACTTACCGGATATTTTAATTTTGAGAGATTATGATGTCAAGTCAGAATAAATCTTACCATAAATGTAAGACTGGATAAGAGGGTATGTAAGACAGATGTGAATGATGGAATCATGAACAGTGAAGACATCTAGGGAGAAAGAATCACCATTTCATAGAAAGTTCACAATGTTTACAATCTTGAGCAGTTCTGAGACATTAATAAACAAATAAAGAACAATAGTGATACTTTATATTAATGACAGAGAGACTGAAGAGAATGAGTATTATTAAAAATCAGAGAACTTAATGCATGGAAACTCAATATTTAAAAGCATATGATAATAGAAGACCTAATTAAAGATAAAGGAATTTAGTGACAAGGTCCCTGAAACAAGACGCAGTAATGCCAGACAGAATCCATGAACAGGGAAAAGGCAATGAATGCTGACAGAAGGGTTGATAAGGTAAGAAGGTGGAAATATGTATATTCTTATTGTAAAATATATATTTTTACCACTCCACAAATCCCATTGTTAATTCTCTAAACTTTTAGCTTTCTAATCCCTCGAAGCGTCTTATGCATTCAGTTCAGTTCAGTTCAGTCACTCAGTCATGTCCGACTCTGCGATCCCGTGAATTGCAGCACACCAGGCCTCCCTGTCCATCACCAACTCCCGGAGTTCACTCACACTCATGTCCATCGAGTCAGTGATGCCATCCAGCCATCTCATCCTCTGTCCCCTTTTCCTCCTGCCCCCAATCCTTCCCAGCATTGGGGTCTTTTCCAAGTCTTATGAATAGAGAGCTGGATATTCTGGGAATGCTCAGATATTAGACTAAATGTGTATTCATACCATGGGGAAATGAGCAAAGGAACATCCAAAAAGGAGATTTACATTAAATTCCTCAATACTTCCTGTTCTATGTATGGTATATCAAAAGTATACAAGCTATTGAGTTTATTCCATCATTGTGAAAAAATTTATACTGATCCTGAAGTCAAATTTTTTAGCAGATTTCCACATTTCTATTTAATATTGATATCATATGGGAAACTAACTTAATGCCTTTGAACTTCTCTCTTTTTTT
The DNA here is from genome assembly GCF_027580195.1 of Bos mutus. Lineage (NCBI taxonomy): Eukaryota > Metazoa > Chordata > Mammalia > Artiodactyla > Bovidae > Bos > Bos mutus. Next base: position 48,929,722 of record NC_091627.1, on the reverse strand, counting down.
ACTTCTTTCCCTCTTTACTCTTTACCTTCTTTACCTCTTTACTCTTTTTCTTCTCTCTTTTTTAAAAGTTGATAGTGATATTCCCTGACACATTATTAAATTACTATGAGGTCCCACATTGTATAATGCTACAATGGTTTTTTGCACATGGTGTAAATGATATGCTTGTTACAACTATCAGTAGTCACTGCAAAAGTTAACTCCAGGTTAACTATTTACTAAAGAGATAAATTTGTGGAAATGAAGTAGGAAGAATATTTTTGCTAATATGATGCTAAATTAAGTAACATAAAGTTAGGATATAGAATGTGTGCAGTGCTTAGTCCCTCGGTTGTGTCCTCCTCTTTGCTACCCATTGACTATAGCTCACTAGCCTTCTTTGTCCATGGGGATTCTCCAGGCAAGAATTCTGGAGTGGATTGCCATGCCCTACTTCAGAGTATCTTCTCAACCCAGAAATCAAACCAGAGTCTCCTGCATTGCAGGAGGATTCTCTACCAGTCGAGCTAACAGGGAAGCCCAGGATATAGACTAGGGTTTCTCAAACTTGACACATTGACATTTGCTTCCAATAATTCTTTGCTGGAAAGGGAACTATCCTGTGAAGCGTAGGGTGTTTAGCAGCATCCCTGGCCTCTTCCTACTGCCAGGAGGCCCCTCCAACTTCCAGCTGTGCTAATAAAAATTGTCTCTAGATGTTTCCATGGGAGCAAAATCATCTATGACTAAAACCAACTGAAATGGATGATTCCCAATCATGAAAACAATTTGGTACCCCAGCCATGAAATTAAAAGACGCTTACTCCTTGGAAGGAAAGTTATGACCAACCTAGACAGCATATTCAAAAGCAGAGACATTACTTTGCCAACAAAGGTCTGTCTAGTCAAGGCTATGGTTTTCCTGTGGTCATGTATGGATGTGAGAGTTGGACTGTGAAGAAGGCTGAGCGCCGAAGAATTGACGCTTTTGAACTGTGTTGTTGGAGAAGATTCTTGAGAGTCCCTTGGACTGCAAGGAGATCCAACCAGTCCATTCTGAAGGAGACCAGCCCTGGGATTTCTTTGGAAGGAATGATGTTAAAGCTGAAACTGCAGTACTTTGGCCACCTCATGCGAAGAGTTGACTCATTGGAAAAGACTCTGATGCTGGGAGGGATTGGGGGCAGGAGGAGAAGGGGACGACAGAGGATGAGATGGCTGGATGGCATCACTGACTCGATGGACATGAGTCTGGGTGAACTCTGGGAGTTGGTGATGGACAGGGAGGCCTGGTGTGCTGCGATTCATGGGGTCGCAAAGAGTCAGACACGACTGAGCAACTGAACTGAACTGAATGTATGATAGAAGAAAGAGTAAAATCAAAGCATGTTAATTGCAGATGGAGACACTCCTTTTTCATTATCTTTCAATTCAATGTTGCCCCAGGAATTACAGTTTTAAAATGAGTGATATAAAAGTAATAAAATACCTTGTTAGATGATTTAGTGGGATATAGAATCTTATAAGCTGAAAAGATCTATCATAAAGGATTTACCATTGTGTTGGAAGGAAGGAAGAAGTGCTTAGTTGTGTCCACCTCTTTGCAGCCCTGTGGACTGTAGACTGCCAGGCTCTTCTGTCCATGGAGTTTTCCAGGCAAGAATACTGGAGTGGACTGCCAGTCCCTACTCCAGGGGATCTTCCAGACCCCAGGGATTGAGCTTGTGTCTCTTGCATCTCCTGCATTGGAAGGCAGATTCATTACTACCAGTGCCACCTGGGAAGCCTATTATGTATGCCAGTGCTAAGTGACATATGACTAACTAGTGGCTTTGCAGATGAAATACAAAGAATCCCCACCTAGAGAAAAGAGAAATATTTTTATTTAATCTACCTAATTAGGAAGACCTTTAAGTGTATCATAACACTTATTTTTCTCTAAAGCTCTATGATGAATAAATTGTATTTTAAAACATAAAATTATTATATAGGGGAATTCTATTCCTATTCATTTTTAAAACCCATTAACTCAAAATGCTTAGTAAAAATACGATTCATTTACCCTATATCTAGAAGCATGGAAGAGTAAATATTGTGAAGAGACTTGAATGTGTGTTTTTAATTCTCTTTAAATATGTAACCAAACTATGAAAAAAGAGAGAAGAAACCACATGAGTCAAAAATGTGGAGAAAGTACAAATTCAGAAAAATAGAAGTCACAGAGATCACTTAATTTATATTAGATATAATTTAAATACTGTATACATTAAAATAACTCTAATTATAAATGAATACTTCTCTAACAAAAGTACTTGCATTACACTTTAATTGATCAAATAAATATTTCCATAATTGAAATAATATATAAAATCAAAATTAAAACACAAAACTTATCCCAAATCCCACCATCATTTCATTTTCTTGGCTGTCTTTGCATGAACAATTCATACTCTGTTATATGCATGGACACATCTGTATAGAATTAATGTAATTTCATTGTAAATATAGCTTTTATTTATTATTTCATTAATATTATCTCATATACAATCTCTATAGCTTATTTTATTCTCACTTAATTGCACACAGTGGAAATCCTTTCAAATTAATTTCATAGTGCTAGCATATTTTTTTAATCAACTACACAAAATGATTAATTTATTTCCTCATTGATGTGAAACCATTTCATTGTCAGTATCTGGTACTATAGAAAAACTGAAAAATATTGTTGTATGAATACCTGTGAATGATGAAAAATAGGAATTAAAAACTGTGAGTAGAACTTGATTTTAAGAAGGATAAAATATGTTAATTTGTATTTTCATGTATTTCCTTAAGAAATAGCCTTTGAATTTGTTCAATCAGTTAGATACAATATGCTGTCTAAATTTTATAATGGAATAGTTTTGCTTTTACACTGAAAATATTTCTTGGTCAAGAAGTTTTTCAACAAATGTAATTCATTTTAAATGTATATTTTGCTATGACCAACCTCAAATCATATAGAACCCACACAATGTCTGCTGTTAAATTTTATTGAAAATTTAAGGTTAAACATAGTTCTATTGTCATTTTTGATGTTGCAAAATAAGGCATTTGTACAGCATAAGTTTCATTATATATCCACATGACCTAGCTAGACCAGAGAGAGACAGAGGAAAGAGAGACTTAATATAATGCAGAGAAAGTTACTTAGCTGTAAGTGTACTTACTCAAAGGATTATCAAAAGTAAACACCAATTAGATTCAGAGATTAAATACAGAATAAAAAGCCCTCTCTATTCCTGCTGGATCACTAGGTTTTCCCTCCTTATGAAGGATAACTGCTCTGATCTGCAACATCCAGTTCAGTTCAGTGGCTCAGTCATGTTCAACTCTTTGTGACCCCATGTCACAGCACGCCAGGCCTCCCTGTCCATCACCAACTCCTGGACTTCACTCAAACTCATGTCCATTGAGTTGATGATGCCATCCAGCCATCTCATCTTCTGTCATCCCCTTCTACTCCTACCCCCAATACCTCCCAGCATCAGGGTGTTTTCCAATGAGTCAGCTCTTCACATGAGGTAGCCAAAATATTGGAGTTTCAGCTTTAGCATCAGTCCTTCCAATGAACACCCAGGACTGGTCTCCTTTAGGATGGACTGGTTGGATGTCCTTGCAGTCCAAGGGACTCTCAAAAGTCTTCTCCAACACCACAGATCAAAAGCATCAATTCTTCGGTGCTCAGCTTTCGTCCCAGTCCAACTCTCACGTCCATACATGACCACTGGAAAAACCATAGCCTTGACTAGATGGACCTTTGTTGGCAAAGTAATGTCTCTGCTTTTGAATATGCTATCTAGGTTGGTCATAACTTTCCTTCAAAGGAGTAAGCGTCTTTTAATTTCATGGCTGAAGTCACCATCTGCAGTGATTTGGGAGCCCCCAAAAATAAAGTTGAACACTTTCCACTGTTTTCCCATCTATTTCCCATGAAGTGATGGGACCAGATGCCATGATGTTAGTTTTCTGAATGTTGAGCTTTAAGTCAACTTTTTCAGTCTCTTCTTTCAACTTCATCAAGAGGCTTTTGAGTTCCTCTTCACTTTCTGCCATAAGGGTGGTGTCATCTGCATATATGAGGTTATTGATATTTCTCCCGGCAATCTTGATTCCAGCTTGTGCTTCTTCCAGCCCAGCATTTCTCATGATGTACTCTGCATAGAAGTTAAATAAGCAGGGTGACAATATGCAGCCTTGACGAACTCCTTTTCCTATTTGGAACCAGTCTGTTGTTCCATGTCCAGTTCCAACTGTTGCTTCCTGACCTGCATATAGTTTTCTCAAGAGGCAGGTCAGGTGGTCTGGTATTCCCATCTCTTTCAGAATTTTCCACAGCTTATTGTGATCCACACAGTCAAAGGCTTTGGCATAGTCAATAAAGCAGAAATAGATGTTTTTCTGGAACTCTCTTGCTTTTTCCATGATCCAGTAGATGTTGGCAATTTGATCTGTGGTTCCTCTGCCTTTTCTAAAACCAGCTTGAACATCTGGAAGTTCTCATTTCATATATTGCTGAACCCTGTCTTGGAGAATTTATAGCATTACTTTATTAGCGTGTGAGATGAGTGCAATTGTGTGGTAGTTTGAGCATTCTTTGGCATTGCCTTTCTTTGGGATTGGAATGAAAACAAAAGTATTAGGCTGGTTAAATATACATAATGTTTATATACACAAAATTAAATATTGAATTTAATAATAATACATTTGAATATAGTTAAAATATATATTAATTTAGTTGTAAATATATTTTAATTTATTATATAATATATTTTCAATTTAATATATAAAAATATATAAAATACACTTAAATATATACAAATAATTATATACATATATATTTAAAGGTTTAGACTATGAATTTCAAATAATTTAAACTAGGCTCAGACATATCTTTATTAATCATAATAGAAATCATTACAATCAACACATTTTTGCCAACAAGAAACAAGTTGATTTATTCCTGTAGCATAAAAATCCATGCCTTGGGATTCAACAAGCTCTTGAAAGCATTTTCTTCCTTCTGCCGGTTGTGGCAGCATTTTCCCTGCAAAGTTATTGAGATTTTAAAGAGGTCATAATTAGTTGGCAAGAGGTTCAGGTGAATATGGCAGATGAGGCAAAACTTCATAGCCCAATTCATTCAACTTTTGGAATGTTGGTTGTGCAACATGAAGTCAAGCATCATTGTGGAGAAGAACAGGGCCCACTCTGTTGACCAATGACAGCTACAGGTATTGCAGTCTGGGGGGACATCTCATCAGTTTGCTGAGCACACTTCTGAGATGTAATGGTTTCTCCAAGATTTAGAAAGCTGAAATGAATCAGATAGGTAGCAGACCACCAGTGACCATGACCTTTTTTTTGATGCAAGTTTGGCTTTGGGAAGTGTTTTGGAGCTTATCAGTCAACCTCCAAGCTGCTCATCTCCAGTTGTCCTGTTGTATTAAATCCACTTTTTGTCACACATCATAATCCAATCGAGAAATGATTAGTCGTTTATGCATAGAATAAGAGAAGATGACACTTTAAAATGACGTGTGTGTGTGTGTGTGTGTGTGTGTGTTTGGTCAGCTCATGAGCCACCCACTTTTTGTCATCTTTCCAATTTGCCTCAAATGCAGAATGACCATAGGATGGTTGATGTTGAGTTCTTCGGGAACTTCTTGTGCAGTTGTAAGAGAATCAGCTTTGATGATGCTCTCAGTTGGTCATTGTAAATTTCCAATGGCCAGCTACTATGCTCCTCAACTTCAAGGCTCTTATCTCCTTTGTAAGACTTCTTGAACCACCACTGCACTGTGTGTTCATTAGCATTTCTTGAGGCAAATATACTGTTGATGTTGCGAGTTGTCTCTGCTGCTTTATCACCCATTTTGAACTCAAGAAAATCACTTGAATTTACTTTTTATCTAATGTCATTTCCATAGTCTAAAATAAATATAAAATACACAGCAAGTAATAAGAGATGATAAGAAAGGTGCATTAAAATGAGGTATAACAAAACCACATTTATTTAAGAATGTATTCCAACATCAAATGGTAAATTTCAATGATGCAAAACTGCAGTTACTTTTGCACCAGCTTAATATTTGCTGATTTAAGAAAAAAACAAAATTAATTTTGTATTGATAGAATCACAGTGCTGTCTCTAGGTTTTTTATTTTTTAGGTAATATATTTATTTTAATTAATTAATTTTTAAATGTTTTTAAACATTTTAATTGAGGGATAATTGCTTTACAGTATTGCATTGGTTTCTACCAAACATCAGTATGAAAGAGCCATACGTTTACCCATGTCCCCTCCCACAGAACATCCCTCTCACTTCCCTCCACATCCCATCTCTCTAGGTTGTAGCAAAGCACCACATTTTGAGCTCCCTGCATTATACAGCAAATGTCCACTGGCTATCTAATTTTACATGTGGTAATATATATGTTTTAATGGTACTTTCTCAGTTTGTTCCCTTTTTCCTTACTCCTGTGTCCACAAGTCTATTTCTATGTGTTTCCATTGTTGTCCCACAGATAAATTCATTAGTAACATCTTTGTAGATTCATATATATATATATATATATATATATATATATATACACACACACACGCAATATTTCTCTTTTCTTTCTGACTTACTTCACTCTGAATAACAGACATGCTTCATCCACCTCATTAGAACTGAGTCAAATGAGCTCCTTTGTATTGCTGAGTATACCCCATTGTATATATGTACCATACTTCTTTATCCGTTCATCTATCAACGAACATCTAGGTTGCTTCCATGTCCTAACTATTGTAATTACTGCTACAATGAACATTGAGGTACAGGTGTCTTCTTCAATTAGGGTTTCCTCAGGGTATATGCCCAGTAGTAAGACTTTGGGTTGGGTTCATATGGTAGTTTTATTCCTAGTTTTTTAAGAAATCCCTATATTGTTCTCCATAGTGGCTGTATCAGTTTGCATTCCCACCAACAGAGCAAGAGTTTCCCTTTTCTCCACACCCTCTCCAGCATTTATTGTTGGTAGATTTTTTGATGATGGCCATTCTGACCGTTGTGAGGTGATAACTCATTGTAGCTTTGATTTGCATTTCTCTAATAATGAGTGATGTTCAGCATCTTTTCATATGGTTATTAGCCACCCACATGTCTTCTTTGGATAAATTTCTGTCCACACACCCATGGGCACCTTATCTTCAATAAAGGAGGCAAGAATATACAATAGAGAAAAGATAGTCTCTTCAGTAATTGGGAAAACTGGATAGCTACATGCAAAAGAATGAAATTAGAGCACATCACAATACCATAAACAAGAATAAACTAAAAATGAATTAAAGACCTAAATGTAAGACCAGAAACTATAAAAACTCTTAGAGGAAAACATAGCAGAACACTCTGACATAAATCACAGCAAGATCCTCTATGACCCCCCTCCCAGAGTAATGGAAATAAAAACAAAAATAAACAAATGGGACCTAATTAAAATTAAAAGCTTTTGCACAGTGAAGGAACCTATAAACAAGGTGAAAAAACAGCTCTCTGAAGAGGAGAAAAAAAAATAGCTAATGAAATAACTGACAAAAGATTAATTTCCAAAATATAAAAGTAGCTCATCCAGCTCAATATAAACAACCCAGTAAAAAAAGTGTGCAGAACGCCTAGGCATTCACACTCAAATTATATGATTATGAGATACATCTCTGTGTTATGTGTAACCTCAATTGATTCATTTTAGTGTGGTACCTTTTCCTATTTTATGAATATACTCAACATTTTATCAATTCCACTGGAGATTGAATTTGAGTTTTTATTTTTTTAATTTTATTTCATATATTTGTCTATTACTGCCATTTGGAAATAACATTGGGCTTCCTAGGTGGCACTAGTGATAAAGAACCCACTTGTCAATGCAGGAGTCATAAGATCTGCAGGCTTGATCCCTGGATCAGGAAGATCCCTGGAGGACGGTATGGCAACCTACTCCAGTATTCTTGCCTGGAGAATCCCCATGGACAGAAGAGACTGGTGGACTACAGTCCCTAGCGTTGGAAAGAGTCATACATGACTGAAGTGAGTTAGCACAGCACAGCATACAGCCATTTGGAAGAAAAGCTATGATGAACCTAGATCAGATCAGATCAGATCAGTCACTCAGTTGTGTCCGACTCTTTCCGACCCCGATCAATCACAGCACGCCAGGCCTCCCTGTCCATCACCAACTCCCAGAGTTCACCCAGACTCACGTCCATCAAGTCAGTGATGCCATCCACCCATCTCATCCTCTGTCGTCCCCTTCTTCTCCTGCCCCCAATCACTCCCAGCATCAGAGTCTTTTCCAATGAGTCAACTCTTTGCATGAGGTGGCTAAAGTACTGGAGTTTCAGCTTTAGCATCATTCCTTCCAAAGAAATCCCAGGGCTGGTCTCCTTCAGAATGGACTGGTTGGATCTCCTTGCAGTCCAAGGGACTCTCAAGAGTCTTCTCCAACACCACAGTTCAAAAGCATCAATTCTTCAGTGCTCAGCCTTCTTCACAGTCCAACTCTCACATCCATACATGACCACAGGAAAAATCATAGCCTTGACTAGATGAACCTTTGTTGGCAGAGTGATGTCTCTGCTTTTGAATATGCTATCTAGGTTGGTCATAACTTTCCTTCCAAGGAGTAAGCGTCTTTTAATTTCATGGCTGCAGTCACCACCTGCAGTGATTTTGGAGCCCAGAAAAATAAAGTCTACCACTGTTTCCACTGTTTCCCCATCTATTTCCCATGAAGTGATGGGACCAGATGCCATGATCTTCGTTTTTGGAATGTTGAGCTTTAAGCCAACTTTTTCACTCTCCACTTTCACTTTCATCAAGAGGTTTTTGAGTTCCTCTTCACTTTCTGCCATAAGGGTGGTGTCATCTGCATATCTGAGGTTATTGATATTTCTCCCAGAAATCTTGATTCCAGCTTGTGTTTCTTCCAGTCCAGCATTTCTCATGATGTACTCTGCATATAAGTTAAATAAACAGGGTGACAATATACAGCCTTGACGAATTCCTTTTCCTATTTGGAACCAGTCTGTCATTCCATGTCCAGTTCTAACTGTTGCTTCCTGACCTGCATACAAATTTCTCAAGAGGCAGATCAGGTGGTCTGATATTCCCATCTCTTTCAGAATTTTCCACAGTTTATTGTGATCCACACAGTCAAAGGCTTTGCCATAGTCAATAAAGCAGAAATAGATGTTTTTCTGGAACTCTCTTGCTGTTTCGCTGATACAGAGGATGTTGGCAATTTGATCTCTGGTTCCTCTGCCTTTTCTAAAACCAGCTTGAACATCAGGAAGTTCACGGTTCACGTATTGCTGAAGCCTGGCTTGGAGAATTTTGAGCATTACTTTACTAGCGTGTGAGATGAGTGCAATTGTGCAGTAGTTTGAGCATTCTTTGGCATTGTCTTTCTTTGGGATTGGAATGAAAACTGACCTTTTCCAGTCCTGTGGCCACTGCTGAGTTTTCCAAATTTGCTGGCATATTGAGTGCAGCACTTTCACAGCATCATCTTTCAGGATTTGGAATAGCTCAACTGGAATTCCATCACCTCCACTAGCTTTGTTCGTAGTGATGCTTTCTAAGGCCCACTTGACTTCACATTCCAGGATGTCTGGCTCTAGATCAGTGATCACACCTTTGTGATTATCTGGGTTGTGAAGATCTTTTTTGTACAGTTCTTCTGTGTATTCTTGCCATCTCGTCTTAATATCTTCTGCTTCTGTTACGTCCATATCATTTCTATCCTTTATCGAGCTCATCTTTGCATGAAATGTTCCTTTGGTATCTCTGATTTTCTTGAAGAGATCCCTAGTCTTTCCCATTCTGTTATTTTCCTCTATTTCTTTGCATTGATCGCTGAAGAAGGCTTTCTTATCTCTTCATTATTAGACAGGGTATTAAAAAGCAGAGACATCATTTTGCCAACAAAGGTCCATATAGTCAAAGCTGTGATTTTTTCAATTGTCAGGTACGGTTGTAAAATTCGATCATAATGAAGGCTGAGCACCAAAGAATTGACTCTTTCAAACTGTGTTGCCCCTTGGACAGCAATGAGGTCAAACCAGTCAATCTTAATGACAATCAACTCTGAATATTCATTGGAAGGACTGATACTGAAGCTAAGCCCCAAAACTTTGGTTGTCTGATGTAAATAGCTGATTCATTGGAAAAGACCTTGACGCTGGGAAAGATTGAGGTCAGGAGGAGAAGGGCGTGATAGAGAATGAGATGGTTGGATATCATTATCAACTCAATGGACATAAGTTTGAGGAAACTGCAGGAAATAGTGAAGGACAGTGAAATCTGGTAGGCCTCAGTCCTTGGGGTCACAAAGAATTGAGTGACTGAACAGAAACAACAACAAAGAACTATTTAGTAATAATACCATTATGAACAGCTTGTTTCTATTTTTGGCACACATATGAACACAATACTTTTTACTTTATACTTGGGAGAGGGATAAAAATCAAAAGATATGTATCTTTCCAACAATTATTGATGATGTAGAAAATTTTCCCAATAGTCTTCCATTTGCATTCTCATGTGCAGTTGTGAGCCCCTATTCCTCTCCTTTTCGATAGCCCTAAATGTGTCAATATGTCATTTTTAATCACTCCCTAGATGTATGTGATAGCTCATTACAGTGTACATTGCATTTATCTGACTTCTGTTAATATTTATGAATGTTTCAAATAATTAATTAATGTTGGGATTCTCTTTTATAAAATATTTTCATAATTTTCTTACTTAGTATTCTGTGTTTTTTTTAATTGAAATAAACATGCTTAATATAGGTACACGCATACCCTCTTATATAGTGGACAGATTCTTTGCTGTTTATGTATTGTATGAGTATTACCACTCTCTCACTATTTCCCTTGACTTCATTTTCTTAAGTTGTGCTTTGAAAAATGAAATTATTAATTTTATTTGATAATTTTAGTCTTTGTTTTATTTATTAGCCATTATTTTTCCTAAATCATATATCCAACCAGCTTTATTTCATACTTTCCTAGCTTCTAGGAAGTTTCTGTAATCTTTCTGTTTGGTTTTCCAGAATTAAAAATCAACACAGTGGGTAAATGAAAAGGAATAAACAGGAAAATTTACTTTATTTGATAATGACTGTTTTGTAATTTGACCAGTTAAATTTATACCTTCATGCATTTATTTTGGAAGACTTCAAATTCTACAATTTGAAGGGGGTCGTCAATTACATTATCATGTGTAATCTATGACACAGGCAATAAAATGTATGAAATGGCACTGCTTAATGGATAGTTTACAAAAGAGAAATGATAAAAAGATAGTGCTCTTACGTAAGTAGTGGAAAAACTTAGTGCTTGATTTATTTAATGGATGTAACCAAAAGTTTTGTTGGTAATAAAAATAATCTTTGTAGAATTATGCAGTCATTTGGAATGCTATAAAGGAGCTGTTGTCAATAAAAGCTGTGATTATTACTATGGTTTCATTCCATTTTGGTGGGTAATTAGTTATTGTCATTATTTATCACTTTATTTTATGGTTACTGCTTGCAATTTCAGACTTTAAATACTGAAAATGTAAACTGTTAATTACAGTATGAATTGCATGCATTGTTAAATTATTAATAAGTATTTTTAAAATGAATATTCTAATAACAATTTGTATTTTTGCCTGATTTCTTGTTCATCATACTTTTGAACAAGTTGATATGTTTGTAATATTGAAAATAGTATTGCAGAAACAAATGCTATTCCCATGGGGCTGGTTTCAGGAATTAAACTTTATGATGTTTACAGTTAAACACAGAGATAACATTGATAAAGGAGAGATATCTTATATCTTTAATAAATTGTATATTCATTATTTAAAGGCACCTTCTAAGAGATACCTGAAACTGAAAGTGAAGACTCTCAGTCGTGTCTGACTCTGCGACCCCATGGACTGTAACCTGCCAGGCTTCTCCATCCTTTCTCCAGGGGATCTTCCCCACCCGGGGATCAAATCCTGGTATCCTGCACTGCAGGTAGACTCTTTACCATGTGAGCTACCAGTTCAGTTCAGTTCAGTCACTCAGTAGACTCCACAACCCCATGAATTGCACCACACCAGGCCTCCCTGTCCATCACCAACTCACGGATTTCACTCAAACTCATGTCCATCGAGTCGGTGATGCCATCCAGCCATCTCACCTTCTGTCATCCCCTTCTCCTCCTGCCCCCAATGCTTCCAACATCAGAGTCTTTTCCAATAGGTCAACTCTTCACATGAGGTGGCCAAAGTACTGGAGTTTCAGCTTGAGCATCATTCCTTCCAATGAAATCCCAGGGCTGATCTCCTTCACAATGGACTGGTTGGATCTCCTTGCAGTCCAAGGGACTCTCAAGAGTCTTCTCCAACACCACAGTTCAAAAGTATCAGTTCTTTGACACTCAGCTTTCTTCACAGTTCAACTCTCACATCCATACGTGACCACTGGAAAAACCATAGCCTTGACTAAACGGACCTTTGTTGGCAAAGTAATGTCTCTGCTTTTGAATATGCTATTTAGGTTGGTCATAACTTTCCTTCCAAGGAGTAAGCGTCTTTTAATTTCATGGCTGCAGTCACCATCTTCAGTGATTTTGGAGTCCAAAAAAAAAATAATAATAATAAATAAAGTCTGACACTGTTTCCACTGTTTCCCCATGTATTTCCCATGAAGTGATGGGACCAGATGCCATGATCTTCGTTTTCGGAATGTTGAGCTTTAAGCCAACTTTTTCACTCTCCTCTTTCACTTTCATTAAGAGGCTTTTTAATTCCTCTTCACTTTCTGCCATAAGGGTGGTGTCATCTGCATATCTGAGGTTATTGATATTTCTCCCAGCAATCTTGATTCCAGCTTGTGCTTCTTCCAGCCCAGCATTTCTCATGATGCACTCTGCATAGAAGTTAAATAAACAGGGTGACAATATACAACCTTGACGAACTCCTTTTCCTATTTGGAACCAGTCTGTTTTTCCAGGTCCAGCTCTAACTGTTGCTTTCTGATCTGCATATAGATTTCTCAAGAGGCGGGTCAGGGGTCTGATATTCCCATCTCTTTCAGAATTTTCCACAGTTTATTGTGATCCACACAGTCAAAGGCTTTGCCCTAGTCAATAAAGCAGAAATAGATGTTTTTCTGGAACTCTCTTGCTGTTTCGCTGATACAGAGGATGTTGGCAATTTGATCTCTGGTTCCTCTGCCTTTTCTAAGACCAGATTGAACATCAGGAAGTTCACAATTCACGTATTGCTGAAGCCTGGCTTGGAGAATTTTGAGCATTACTTTACTAGCATGTGAGATGAGTGCAATTGTGCAATAGTTTGAGCATTCTTTGGCATTGTCTTTCTTTGGGATTGGAATGAAAACTGATCTTTTCCAGTCCTGTGGCCACTGCTGAGTTTTCCAAATTTGCTGACTTAATGAGTGCAGCACTTTCTCAGCATCATCCTTCAGGATTTGGAATAGCTCAACTGGAATTCCATCACCTCCACTAGCTTTGTTCATAGTGATGTTTCCAAGGACCACTTGACTTCACATTCCAGGATGTCTGGCTCTAGGTGAGTGATCACACCATCGTGATTATCTGGGTTGCAAAGATTTTTTTGTACAGTTCTTCTGTGTATTCTTGCCACCTCTTCTTAATATCTTCTGCTTCTGTTAGGTCCATACCATTTCTGTCCTTTATCGAGCCCATCTTTGCATGAAGTGTTCCCTTGGTATCTCTAATTTTCTTGAAGAGATCTCTAGCTTTTCCCATTCTGCTGTTTTCCTCTATTTCTTTGCATTGATCACTGAGGAAGACTTTCTTATCTCTTCTTGCTCTTTGGAACTCTGCATTCAGATGCTTATATCTTTCATTTTCTCCTTTGCTTTTTGCTTCTTTTCTTTCACAGCTATTTGTAAGGCCTCCTCAGATAGCCATTTTGCTTTTTTGCATTTCTTTTCCATGGGGATGGTCTTGATCCCTGTCTCCTGTACAATGTCACGAACCTCATTCCATAGTTCATCAGGCAATCTATCAGATCCAGTCCTTTAAACCTATTTCTCAGTTCCACTGTATACCATAGGGATTTGATTTAGGTCGTACCTGAATGGTCTAGTGGTTTTCTCTACTTTCTTCAATTTCAATCTGAATTTGCCAATAATGAGTTCATGATCTGACCAAAAGTCAGCTCCCGGTCTTGTTTTTGCTGACTGTATAGAGCTCCTCCATCTTTGCCTGCAAAAAATATAATCCATCTAATTTTGGAGTTGACTATTTGGTGATGTCCATGTGTAGAGTCTTCTCCTGTGTTGTTGGAAGAGGGTGTTTGCTATGACCAGTGCGTTCTCTTGGCAAAACTCTATTAGTCTTTGCTCTGCTTCATTCCGTATTCCAAGGCCAAATTTGCCTTTTACTCCAGGTGTTTCTTGACTTCCTACTTTTGCATTCCAGTCCCCTATAATGAAAAGGACATCTTTTTTGTGTGTTAGTTCTAAAAGGTCTTGTAGGTCTTCATAGAACCATTCAGTTTCAGCTTCTTCAGCATTACTCGTTGGGACATAGGCTTGGATCACTGTGATATTGAATGGTTTGCCTTGGAAATGTACAGAGATCATTCTGTCGTTTTTGAGATTGCATCCAAGTACTGAAGTTTGAGCTTTTTTGTCAAATATAATAGCTACTGCATTTCTTCTAAGGGATTCCTGTCCACAGTAGTAGATATAATGGTCATCTGAGTTAAATTCACCCATTCCAGTCCACTTTAGTTTGCTGATTCCTAGAATGTTGACATTCACTCTTGCCCTCTCATGTTTGACCACTTCCAATTTTCCTTGATTCATGGACCTAATATTTCAGATTCCTATGCAATATTGCTCTTTACAGCATCGGACCTTGCTTCTATCACCAGTCACATCCACAAATGGGTGTTTTTTTTTTTTTCTTTGGCTCCATCCTTTCATTCTTTCTGGCGTTGTTTCTCCACTGATCTCCAGTAGCATATTGGGCACCTACCAACCTGTGGAGTTCCTCTTTCAGTATCCTGACATTTTGCCTTTTCATACTGTTCATGGGTTTCTCAAGTCACTCAGTCATGTCCAACTCTTTGTGACCCCCATGGACTGCAGCACCCCAGGCTTCCTTGTCCTTTGCTATCTCTTAGAGTTTGCTCAAACTCATGTTCATTGAGTTGATGATACCATCCAACTCTGTCACCCCCTTCTTCTCTTTTCCTCAATCTTTCCCAGCATCAGGGTCTTTTCCCTGATGAGTAGGCTCTTTGCATCAGGTGGCCAAAGTATTGGAGCTTAAGTATAAGTCCTTTCAATTAATATTCAGGGTTGATTTCCTTTAGCCTTGACTTGTTTGATTTCCTTGTTGTCCAAGGGACTCTCAAGAGTCTTCTTCAGCACCACAGTTCAAAGGCATCTATTCTTTGGTGGTCAGCTTTCTTTAGGATCCAACTCTCACATCTGTACATGGCTTTGGAAAAACCATAGTTTTGACTATACGGATCTTTGTCAACAGAGTGATGTCTCTGCTTTTTAATACACTGTCTAGGTTTGTCATGATTTTCATACAAGGGACAAACGTCTTTTAATTTTGTGCCTTTAGTGACCATCCACAGTGATTTTGAAGCCCAAGAAAATAAAGTCTGACACTGTTTTCATTTTTTTCCCCATCAATTTGCCAGGAACAAATGGGACCGGATGCCATGATCTTGGTTTTCTGAATGCTGAGTTTTAAGTCAGCTTTTTACTGTCCTCTTTCTCCTTCATCAAGAGGCTCTTTAGTCCATCTTTGAGTTCTAATTAATTCTTAGATCAATCAGAGATAAAAGTCATTTCTATGTGGTGTACAGTACACATAATATACACATGTAGTAGTTTAGTGTTAGTCCCTCAGTTGTGTCTGACTCTTTTCAAGCCCATGGACTGTGGCCCACAAGGCTCCTCTGTCCATGGGTTCTGCAGGCAAGAATACTGGAGTAGACTGCCATTCCTTTCTCCAGAGGTTCTTTCAAACCCAGGTATGGAACCTGGGTCTCCTGCAGTGCAGGCAGATTCTTTACCGACTGAGCTACAGAGAAGATCCAATATACATACATGCATGTATACATATATGCACAAACATAACTACAAAAAATAATTTAGTGACATTTGCAGTTTCATAAAAAGCAAGTTAGAGATATTTTGGTAGAGACAGAAATGTACTTTAATTATTTGAGCCAGATTTCCTGGGAAAGACTGAGACACAAATTTACATACAGTAAGTTGAGGAGTGTTCTTATTAACATCAGTGAGAGAACAAGAGAAGCAAGACTGAGAAAGAGGAGAACAGTTCAGCTTCAGATGATTCGATAAGGAGCTCTAAAACTCATATAGATCATCAAAATTACTCCCCCTGATCTACCAGTAAAGTTTTAGAACTACCAAAGGAAATAGTCACTGGAGGTTGGCTGCTTCTAGCAAGAGTAAACTGGCATAAGGTATCTGCCTATGGCAGTCCCCAGGAAGATATTCCATTCTGAGCAACGAGTAGCCAACACTCCCAGAAACTGGAGGAATGGGTCTGAAAAGAAGTAGGTGGCACATTACAGCACTCACTCCAATATACTGAGTAATGAGAATGACACTTATCTCAAAGTAGTCAAAGTGATAAATGGAGGACTAGGAAACTTCAGTCCTCCTTTCTACATGGAGACACTGAGATAATAAAAATATACAGGTCAGAATAGGTCTGTGAGAACTTTAGAGACCAATGGTTTGCTCAGCAGAATCCTTGCTGATCAGAAGAGAATGGAATATGTTCAAAGCAATAAAAGAATAAAAACGTTATCAACAAATAATACTGTATCTGGAAAACCTGTCTTTAAAAAATGAAGTAGAAATTGAGATTATCCCAGGTAAACAAAAGTTGAGGCAATTCATTACTAGACCTACTCTACAAGAAATGTTAAAGGAGGTCCTTAAAGTTGAAATAAAAGGATCAAAATAGGAACACAAGGCAGAGAAAGAAGTTCTCCAGGAAAGATGAAGAAGTGGGCAAATGCATTAACCCATAATATTGCAATTTTGTTGTATAGATGCTAAATGCTAACACATAAATTATAAATTTATGTTAATGGGTAAAAAATGTATAAAGATGCAATTAGTCACTTCAATAACCCAAAACCAGGTGGATGGGAGGGTGAAAATGTAGAGATTTTTGTACACAATCAATTTTAATAGATTTATAAATATAAGATATGTGTAGTTACAATGGAAACCACAATAAAAGTACCTATGGAATACACACAGAAATAAATGAGAAGGGCTTGAAGCTTATTATGAGAAAAACAAATGAGTGAAATCATAAAGGAAAGCAGTAAGAGAGAAAATGGACAAAAATTCTATATGACATAGCATAAATGACTAATAAAATGGAAATAGTAATTACTTTATCTATAATTACATTTGATATAAATGTATTAATCTCACCAATAAAAATTATACAGTGACTGAATGGACAAAAGAAGATAGCATCTAACTACATCACTTTCACAGCGTCATCTTTCACCTAAGTTTTCGTTCCAATCCCAAAGAAAGGCAATGCCAAAAAATGCTCAAACTACTGCACACTTGCACTCATATCACATTCTAACAAAATAATGCTCAAAATTCTCCAAGCCAGGCTTCAAAAGTATGTGAACTGTGAACCTCCAGATATTCAAGCTGGATTTAGAAAAGGCAGAGGAACCAGAAATCAAATTGCCAACATCCACTGTATCATCAAAAAAGTGAGAGAATTCCAGAAAAATATCTACTTCTGCTTTATTGACTATGCCAAAGCCTTTAACTGTGTGGATCACAACACACTGTGGAAAATTCTTAAAGAGACTAGAATATCAGACCACCTGATATGACTCCTAGAAATCTGTAAGCAGATCAAGAAGCAATAGTTAGAACTGGAAATGGAACAATAAACTGGTTCCAAACTGTGAAAGGAGTATATCAAGGCTATGTATTGTCACTCTGCTTATTTAACTTATATGCAGAATATATCATGAGAAACGCTGGGCTGGATGAAGCACAAGCTGGAATCAAGATTGCTGGGGGAAATATCAATAATCTCAGATATGCAGATGACACCACCCTTATGGCAGAAAGTGAAGAATAACTAAAGAACCTCTTGATGAAGGTGAAAGTGGAGAAGGAAAAAATTGGCTTAAAACTCAACATTTAGAAAACTAAGATCATGCCATCTGGTCCCATCACTTCAAGGCAAGTAGATGGGGAAACAATGGAAACAGTGAGAGACTTTATTTTGGGGTGGCTCAAAATCACTGTAGATGATGATTGCAGCCATGAAATTAAAAGATGCTTACTCCTTGGAAGAAAAGCTATGACCAACTTAGACAGCATATTCAAAAGTAGAGGCATTACTTTGCCAACAAAGTTCCATCTAGTCAAAGCTATGGTTTTTCCAGTAGTTGTGTATGGATGTGAGATTTGGACTATAAAGAAAGCTGAGTGCCAAAGAAATAATGCTTTTGAAATGTGGTGTTGGAGAAGACTCTTGAGAGTCCCTTGGACTGCAAGGAGATCCAACCAGTCCATCCTAAAGGAAATCAGTCCTGAATATTCATTGGAAGGACTGATGCTAAAGCTGAAACTCCAATACTTTGGCCACCTACTGCGAAGAACTGACTCATTTGAAAAGACCCTGATGCTGGGAAAGATTGAAGGCAGTAACAGAAGGGGACGACAGAGGAAGAGATGGTTGGATGGCATCACTGACTCAATGGACATGAGTTTGAGTAAATTCTGGGAGTTGGTGATGGACAGGGAAGCCTGGCATGCCACAGATCATGGGTTAGCAAAGAGTTGGATAAGACTGAGCAACTGAATGACCTGAACTGATCCAATTGCATGCTATTTACAAGAAACTCATTCTAGATTTAAGGACACACAAAGGCTGAAAGTGAAATGAAGAAAAAGATAACCTGTGCAAATGAATATTAAAAGAACAGGGGGATGTCTATACAAATAAACAAATAGACTGAAGTCAAAAATTGTTTGTGAGTTAACAAACACATGAAAAGATGCTCAACATCACTCATTATCAGAGAAATGCAAATCAAAACCACTATGAGGTACCATTTCACGCCAGTCAGAATGGCTGTGACCCAAAAGTCTACAAGCAATAAATGCTGGAAAGGGTGTGGAGAAAAGGGAACTCTCTTACACTGTTGGTGGGAATGCAAACTAGTACAGCCACTATGGAGAACAGTGTGGAGATTCCTTAAAAAACTGGAAATAGAACTGCTTTATGATCCAGCAATCCCACTGCTGGGCATACACACTGAGGAAACCAGAAGGGAAAGAGACACATGTACCCCAATGTTCATCACAGCATTATTTATAATAGCCAGGACATGGAAGCAACCTAGATGCCCATCAGCAGATGAATGGATAAGAAAGCTGTGGTACATATACACAATGGAATATTACTCAGCCATTAAAAAGAATACATTTGAACCAGTACTAATGAGGTGGATGAAACTGGAGCCTATTATACAGAGTGAAGTAAGCCAGAAAGAAAAACACCAATACAGTATACTAATGCATATATATGGAATTTAGAAAGATGGTAACAATAACCCTGTGTACGAGACAGCAAAAGAGACACTGATGTATGGAACAGTCTTTTGGACTCTGTAGGAGAGGGAGAGGGTGGGATGATATGGGAGAATGGCATTGAAATACATATAATATTATATATGAAATGAGTCGCCAGTCCAGGTTCGATGCACGATACTGGATGCTTGGGGCTGGTGCACTGGGACGACCCAGAGGGATGGTATGGAGAGGGAGGAGGGAGGAGGGTTCAGGATGGGGAACACATGTATACCTGTGGTGGATTCATTTCAATGTTTGGCAAAACCAATACAATATTGTAAAGTTTAAAAATAAAACAAAATTTTAAAAAAATAGCAAAAAAAATTGTTATAGGAGTTTTTGAGCAACATTATACAATGGTAAAAGGGCCAATTTACCAAGAAAATATAAAAATTTTATATGTTTATGCCTCAATCATCAGAGCTCTGTAATATATGAAGCACACTGACAGAATTGAATAGATAAGAGATAGGAACATAATAATGCCTCTATTTTAATAATGGGTAAAATAACCAGACATTAAATCAATAAGGAAATAAAGATCTTGAGCAAAATGTAGACAAATTCTTGAATTCATAAAAGAATTCAAGAAGATTGAAATCATACAAATCATTTCTGATCACAATTAAATGAAACTAAAATTTAATAGTAGATAGAAAAGTAAAAAAATCTACAAATGTTTGGAAACTCATTACACTCTTAAATTTCCAGAATGTCAAAAATGAAGTCTCCAAGGATGTTAGGAAATGCCTTGAAATCAAAAATGAAATGAAATCACAAATGTAATAAAAAACATCTCATACCAAAATTTGTGTAATTCAGTGAAATATGTGCTATGAGGGAAATTTATATCAATAAATATATACATTTAAAAATGAATGACCCAAAATAAACCACCTAAAATTGCACATTATGAAACTAGAATAAAAACTATTAAACTCAACCCAAAGCTAGCAAAAGAAAGGAAATAAAGATTGGAACAGGGATAAATGAAGTAGAGAATAGGAAAATAATAAAAAAAAAAATCAAGGAAACAAAAGTGCTTTACTCAGAAATACTTGTACAATGATCATAGATAGCATCACTATTCATAACACCCAAAAAGTGAAAACAGTCTAATTCTGTCAACAGATGAATGAATAAACAAAATGTAGTGTATAATACAACAGATTATCATATGCTACAACACATTGAATCTGAGGGCATTATGGCAACTACAATAAGCCAGTCACAAAAAAGCAAATACTATAATTGCATTTGCAGGAGGTTTAGAAAATAAAGTCATAGAAATAGAAAGTAAAATGATGGTTACCAGGGGTTAGGGGAAGGGGAAAATAGAAACAGTTTTTTAATAGGTATAGTTTCATATTTGCTAGATTAAAAGTTATGAAGATCTGTTTTACAACAATGTGAATATACTAGACCCTACTAAATTGTATACTTAAAAATGGTTAAGATGATAAATTTTGCAATATTTTATTACAATAATAATAACTTTATATTTATGTGCATATATTTTATATGATATATATTATTTTAATATATAATTACATGATATTTTATTAAATATATTAAACTGTGATAAACCTAGACAGTATATTAAAAAGTAGAGACATCACTTTGGCAACAAAGGTCCACCTAACTAAAGCTATGATTTTTCCATAGTCATGTATGGATGTAAGAGTTGTTTCATAAAGAAGGCTGAGTGCCAAAGAACTCATGCTTTCAAATTGTGATACTGGAAAAGATTCTTGAGAATCTCATGGACAGCAAGGAGATCAAACCAGTCCACCCTAAAGGAGATCAACCCTGAATATTTATTGGAAGGGCTGTTGCTTAAGGTGAAATTCCAGTACTTTGGCCACCTGATGTGAAGAGCCAGCTCATTGGAAAAGTTGATGCTGGGGAAGATTGAAGGCATGAGGAGAAGGGGGCAACAGAGGATGAGATGGTTGGATGGCATCACCAACTCAATGGACATGATTTTGAGCAAACTCTGCTCCCAGATAGTGAAGGACAGGGAAGCCTGATGTGCTGCAGTCTATGGGGTTGCAAAGAGTCAGACATGACTTAGTGACTGAACAAAAATAAATATTACTTTATATAATTTAAATATTATATATAATCAGTCTCTGGGGATGGGATCCAAGTATCAGTTTTTTTAAGGATTCCTAGATGAAAAGCTTGCACAACTAAGGTCAAGAAATGGAAACCTGCACTGAACTAGTAAGCGGACCTAGTAAGTGACTCTGAACATCAGTTTCCTTATTTGCAAAATGAGCTTAATAATGCCTGTCTTGTTTACTTATAAATGAAAAAAGTCTTTCTAGACCTCAAAAAGTAACTAAAAAATCAAGTTTTGAAGAAAAATCGTGATAGAATCTAGGTGTTGCATATATATGTGTTAGCTGTTAAATTTCTTCAATTTACTATATGTGTGAAACTATTTCTTTTTAATTTAAAATCACGTATTGTTGTGTTGTAAAAAACAATCCTCAATAATTTAGTCATGATTTTATGGTACTGTATTAAAAGGAAAATGTAGTGTTAATCATTTGGTAGGTTAACTTGTTGTTGGTTGTCTAAGTATTTACTTCCTCTCCCAGTAAGAGTATTGCATTTCTTTGCTCTATAAATATCAGAATTTCTTGTGTATCTTGCTTTTTCCAGTGGAATCTGAACAAGAGTGATATATACCCATCACTCCTGAAAAG
Source organism: Bos mutus (assembly GCF_027580195.1). Lineage (NCBI taxonomy): Eukaryota > Metazoa > Chordata > Mammalia > Artiodactyla > Bovidae > Bos > Bos mutus. The sequence continues at coordinate 48,907,291 of NC_091627.1, read as the reverse complement.
AAGCATGGCTCTTATTGCTCATGAGGCCAAATTTTCCCAACCTAAGTTTGTATTTTGTCCTCAAATAAAGAGAACTTCAGGTGCACCATCAGGATATGTTAGAGGAACACAAAATAAACCTTTGTTTTTGAAAGCAACTAAAATATATAAGGTTTTTGTTAATGCAATATAACAACAGCTCACTGGCACAGTTTGAAAGCTATTAAAATGAAATCATCTCTAACAATACAAATCAACCTGATGAAGAAACAAACGTTAATGCCTAAAGAAACTCATTTGTACAAGCAGTTTCAGGAACATCTAGTTAAAATTCTGGAATGAAGAACTTATTATATAATTAACAATGCTCTGAAGTTATGTCTATGTTCCTCCATTTAAGAATCTATCTTCTGCATTGTTTTAAATTACCCCAAGTAAAATCTAGCATATTTTCTGATGAATTAATTGCATTCCATTTTAAATGTATACTGTACTTTCATTAACCAATTTTCTGCTAAGGTTTTAATCTATCTTTTGTGAATACAAATAATGTGTTGCTCAGTCATGTCTGATGTTTTGAACCCCCATGGACTGTAGCTTCAACGTAAATATTTATAGAAATCTCAATCTAGTTTGCTAAATGAACTGAACTTCATTCTTTCTTACTGACCACCCCTTCATATGTGTGATGTGAGTTCCAAACTTCTCTATGATATGTAAATACTTGTGCAGGTCCTATAGTTAGTCAGTAATGCTCACATAATAAAATATCTCTCAATCACTTAAGGCAAGACATCCTAACAAATGTAAAATCAATGTAATTAATTTTTGTGTAATTAAACAATTGCTTTTCTTCTCCAGTTTGTGAATGCCTCAACTAGGTAACTGCAGTGAAGTGGACACAAAAAGGTAAACTTTTTTTATAATGACTTTTCCATTTAATAACTGCAGTTTGGGGGTCTTTTATATTTGGGATGTTTAACAAAGAAGAAAGAGCATCAGAAATATTTTATCTACTGGTAGAATAAAAAGTAAGAATTTTATCTGGCAAAATTTTAATCTGAACTATTGACCTCTGCATATGGCAGAATCCAGTGCTGATTCTTTCTTGGCTATCATGGATTTTATCTGTAATATATTTATCATGGCCAGTGCCATCTCCAACTGGTAACTTAAAGATCCCTCCTCACTTTGGAGTTTCCATCAGAGCATCCCTTTGTAAATATGATCTCAGAATTCCTGAAGTACTTATTATGGAGTTATTATCTGCTTCACTGGAAACTTGAACACTTTTGGAATTACAATCCCAACACACCCCTGTCTCTGCTTTGCCACAGGCAGGGGTTTCTGTAAACTTCTGTAGGTGTAATTCAGGCAGTGGACACCATGTTCCTTCAATTGCACAACAAACATATCGAGCACCCATAGCAGGTTATTGAAAACCTCATCACTAAGCTTGAGAAAGATAAGTATTCCCTTCTCCTCTCACAGATGCAAGGACAGAATGTAGCAGGGTACTGAAGTCTTCTCAAATTTTTTAAGTTATTCTCATCACTGGCCTCCTGAACCAGTCAACAGAATCTCAACATTTTCTTATAAAGACCAGAAAGGAAAAGACTGTCCTAGGAAAGTTAGTTCCACAATTTCTTAGCATGTTTAGGCCAAGCTGTGAAACAGCTGGCTTTAGGATACTGGGATATTGCAACATGGTACAGAAAAAAGGAAAACGTGAAAGAAAATAGCATTCAATCTATTGTTTCATGACTTGATGTTCACATGCAATCTGTATCAAGATGTATTCCCAGACGTGTAACTTCTGTGTCATAGGGCATGTGCACTGTTAAAGGAATTGACCCCATACCCTCCAGTGAGGCCATATTCACTTTCATTACCACAAAGAGTTTTGAAATTACTTGTTTACCAATTTATTTTTTACTCAGTTTAACCAGATTACTGCTTTAGCCCTCTGGATAGATGAAAACACTATAATTACTTTTAAAATGTATTGTTTTAAAAATGATTAAAGTTGCATATCTTTCCATTTGTTGATAGATCTTTTTATGTATATACTCTGAATTTATGTTTTAAAATGTGACTGCTGTATTAACCTATAGATCATTTTACAGATACTGTAATATTATTATCAGTATAATCATATTTCTCTATATTTGTTGCCAGAGTGTATAATTTGATATATGATAAACATATTATTGTATTACAGTCTATGATTTAATTCACTGGCAATCAATTAAGTTAATCAATTAAGTTAATAAAGTTAGACATCTAAGCTTCATCTTGAACTTAAACCTCTTCATGCTAAGGATCCTTGCAAGGTGTTTACTTCTCTTTCTAAAAGTATAGCATATATTTTAAGATTTTGTACAAAATTTGATTCAATGATTCTATATCTAGGAAGTAATAAAACACTATTTCATAATCAGAAAAACATAAAATTCTATAAAACCATTGAGAAATATTTATGTAAATTATTTTTTCCATATGATTGCTGCTGCTAAGTCATGTCAGTCGTGTCCGACTCTGTGCGACCCCATAGATGGCAGCCCACCAGGCTCCCCCATCCCTGGGATTCTCCAGGCAAGAACACTGGAGTAGGTTGCCATTTCCTTCTCCAATGCCAAGTGAAAATGAAAGTGAAAAGGACCCCAGAAGGGCCCACCAGGCTTCCCCGTCCCTGGAATTCTCCAGGCAAGAACACTGGAATGGGTTGCCCTTTCCTTCTCCAATGCATGAAAGTGAAAAGTGAAAGGGAAGTCGTTCAGTCGTGTCCGACTTATAGTGACCCCATGGACTGCAGCTTACCAGGCTCCTCCGTCCATGGGATTTTCCAGACAAGAGTACTGGAGTGGGGTGCCCTCAATTAAGATAGCTATTGTTGCAAAATATTCACACTACAGCATGCCTGTAAACTACATTCCTATGTATATAAGCAGAGAGATATATAGTACATATATGCATATGTATACATCTAAAACCTATTTACAGAACATAGAAAGTATATGAAACATATATACTACATGTAATTATGCATGTACCTATAAACTCATTCAAAGGAATAGATTTGGTATATTTTTGTTTTAAATAGTGGGATTACAGATGTTTTCATTGTAGTTGCTCTTCAATGTAGTTGCAGTTTCATATCAGAAAATTATATGATTTAATATATATGAATATAAATATTTATAATAATTAGGTTGAGAGGTGAAAAACATAAAATTAAAATTAACCAATTCATGCAAATTAATATGAATAATAAATTATAATATTAAAAACAGAAATACAAATTTAAGAACCCATCCTGAACCCTCCTCCCTCCTCCCTCCCCATACCATCCCTCTGGGTCGTCCCAGTTCTTAAATTTGTAAGGAATATATTAAATTAAAAAAAAAAACAGAAATACAGTATTATGTATCTGTAAAAAATGAACCATAAATTTGATGTTTCTTTAGACATCAAAGCAGTAACAGGCAATAAGTGAATAATAAACTGGTCAAGTACAACACAAGTTTTCTAGGTGGTAAAATTGAGTCTGTTTTTCTTTTTGTCTCCATTTAGAGATGATACTGGAGCAGTGGGATCTTTGTGGTATTACTATCTTGTCAACAGTGACAGTTTTGATTAGGCTGTTTGTTATAATGTTCCGTGAGTATAGAATAATGGTTTAAGATTTAATATTTTGAAACTTAAAAAAAAAAACAAAAAACAAAAACTTTGGCTAATAAAGTAAGCTAGTTCCAATAGAAAAAAAATATACATATATACTTATATGAGGAAGTCAGATGAAAATGGAAATGACTTAAAAATAGATATCAAAACTCAGTGGCCCTCCTATATCAAGCTTGATCTTGATTATATCTTTATTTTTTTTTATTTATTTTTAAAATTTTAATTGAAGGCTAATTACTTTACAATATTATATTGGTTTTGCCATACATCAACATGAATCCACCACAGGTATACACGTGTTCCCCATCCTGAATGCCTCTCCCTCCTCCTTCCCCATACCATCCCTCTGGGTCATCCCAGTGCACCAGCCCCAAGCATCCAGTATCATGCATCGAACCTGGACTGGCGATTCGTTTTATATATGATATTATACATGTTTCAATTCCATTCTCCCAAATCATCCCACCCTCTCCCTCTTCCATAGAGTCCAAAAGACTGTTCTATATATCTGTGTCCCTTTTGCTGTCTTGCTTACAGGGTTATCATTACCATCTTTCTAAATTCCATATATATGTGTTAGTATACTGTATTGGTGTTTTTCTTTCTGGCTTACTTCACTCTGTATAATAGGCTCCAGTTTCATCCACCTTGTTAGAACTGATTCAAATGTATTCTTTTTAATGGCTGAGTAATACTCCATTGCATATGTACCACAGCTTTCTTATCTATTCATCTGCTGATGGACATCTAGGTTGCTTCCATGTCCTGGCTATTATAAACAGTGCTGCGATGAACATTGGAGTACACGTGTCTCTTTCAATTCTGGTTTCCTCGGTGTGTATGCCCAGCAGTGGGAAGAGATTTCTCCAAAGAAGACATACAGATAGCTAACAAACACATGAAAAGAAGCTCAACATCACTCATTATCAGAGAAATGCAAATCAAAACCACAATGAGGTACCATTTCACGCTAGTCAGAATGGCTGCGATCCAAAAGTCTACAAGCAATAAATGCTGGAGAGGGTGTGGAGAAAAGGGAACCCTCTTACACTGTTGGTGGGAATGCAAACTAGTACAGCCACTATGGAGAACAGTGTGGAGATTCCTTAAAAAACTGGAAATAGAATTGCCTTGATTATATCTTTAAAAGGTTAACTTTCCCTGTGGGAGACTCCTGTTTTGGGTAAAAATGTTCTATTTTAGAATTACCCATGGTGAAAATCTACATGTGCCCCAGAGAAAACTGTTCCTGAGATATTTAAGTAAGCTATTATTTGGAGAAATCTTCAAAATAGAACCTTTCTTGAAGGTACACTGAATGTTAAGAAAAATTATTTTAACTGCCTCTTTACAATTCTACCATGAAATAATATGGTCTATAAAAAAAGATCCTGGAGCAAAACTTAGAAGTATGGAGGAGGATGTGTATTGTTTAACCAGCTGCTATAAATTTAATGGGGTAACATTATTGTCACAAAGAATTTTATTGATTTTTTTCCAAGATACTTATCTACACATTCATTGTGTCAGTTCCCAAATTTACTTTACTGTAAATTCTGGTAAGAACATATTAATTAGCTGCTATTTAAAATGAAAGTAAAGAAATATGATTTCATTTGAATAAAGATTTAACTGAGTACAAGTATTTGCTGACGTTTAAATCTTTTATTTTTGCCTGACTTTGAAAAATGTTACATAATTTGAAATTTAACGTTTCATCAACATATGCATTAGGACTATTTTTCATACAAATTTTCATTTTGTGTTCTATACTATTGTATGCTATATTTATTAATATAAATGAATGATTTAATTGAATAAATTTGCACTAGTACCATTAAAATATATAGATTCCTATAAGTTATCTTTTTAAAATACAAGAAATCTAAGACTGTCAGGTACCATACCAAAATTATAGTAGTAACTCAGTGAATACCATTTAATTAACATTTTCCTTTCCCATTTTATAACAAGGAATTGAAAACATTGCTGAGGAAGCCATTTTAGGAATGTGGCTTAAAAAGATACTTCATTCTTTTTAAGCTCACAACGGTTGCTTTTGTGTTTGAATCTATGGGTGTGTGAATTTGAGCTCCAAAACATTTTAACTTTTGAGATATTACAACTTACAGTTCCATCTTTTCATGCAGTTTCTGGGAGGAAAGTGGGTTAAGATGCTAGAAGTTTTAACTTCACGACTGAGGAAGTGTTTATACAGTACAGTGTTGATTATCTGAGCTATATATTTATGATTTCTGCATTTGCTGCATTTATCTAAAACTAAAAAGAAAAAAAAATCTGCAGATGATTTTTTCTATGCTATAGTCAATGTTGTAAAATCTGATTTCAGCATTTGATGCCTAATAACAGTCATTACATGTATTTTCATAGTGTCTTGTTCATGCTTTGTATATTGGAATTTAGGAGTGCTAAGTTAAATAGCACCTCTTATATCAATTAAAATAGCTATTGCTGCAATCATGTTCACAGTACAGCATGGCTGAAATTACTACCCTGTATTCTCAACAGTCAAACAGATCAGCAAAGAATTGGTTGATCCAGGATGTGTTCAGCAAGCACTTAGATTTGACTGAGATTATCTGTAAGACCCGTCCCACCTCATGTGTGTTTGGGCAAGGACCCAATATGAAAGGGCAGCAGTTTCAAAGTGGATTCAGTTCAGTTCAGTTCATTTCAGTTCAGTCGCTCAGTCATGTCTGACTCTTTGCAACCCCATGGATTGCAGTACACAGGTCTTCCCTGTCCATCACCAACTCCTGGAGCTTGCTCAAACACATGTCCATCAAGTCAGTGATGCCATCCAACCATCTCATCCTGTTTGGGCCCCTTCTTCTGCCTTTAATCTTTCATAGCACCAAGTTATTTTCCAATGAGTTAATTCTTCACATCAATGAATTAGCATTACAAAGTGAATTAGTATTTAGCAAATCTGAAATCTCCTCAGGCTGAGTCTTGGAAATGGTATATTGTCACTTCCTCCTCATTCATTTAGCCAAAAAACAACAACAACAACAACAACAACATTTTTTCTCCTCTACTGGAATTCTGAGCAAAGAAAGAAAGACAGAAATCAGACAGCTTGAAAAAAATTGAAGACTAACTTTCAATATGGGCTAAGTTGGGGTGCTCATGTTTCATTCCTTTGTTAGTCTAAATTACATGACTCCAGTATCACTAAAACATGAGAGATTCATCACAGTAGGAATTTCTATAAACTAACTATACTAAAGTGCTGAGTTACACCTATCAAATTGTTCACATAACTCACTAATCAGATTAATTACTCCATTAATTACTCAATTACTCATTAATGACTTCCCTGGTGGCTCAGATGGTAAAGCGTCTTGCTTACAATGCGGGAGACCTGGGTTCGATCCCTGGGTTGGGAAGATATTCTGGAGTAGGAAATGGCAACCCACTCCAGTACTCTTGCCTGGAAAATCTCATGGACGGAGAAGCCTGGTAGGCTACAATCCATGAGGTTGCAAAGAGTCAGACAGGACTTAGTGACTTCACATTACTACACTTTATTCTTTGTTGTTGTGTTGTTCAGTTGCTAAGTCACATCCAACTCTTTGCAATCCTATGGATGGAACACACCAGCCTTCCCTGTCCTTCACTATCTCCTGGAGTTTGCTCAAACTTATGTCCATTGAGTCAGTGACGTCATCCAATCATCATTCTCTTTCTCCTTCTGCCCTCAATCCTTCCAAGCTCCAATGAGTTGGCTCTTCCCATCAAGTGGCCAAAGTGTTGGAGTTTTAGCTTAAGCGACAGTCCTTCCAATGAATATTCAGTGTTGATTTCCTTTAGAATTGACCGCTTTGACCTCCTTACTGTCCAAGGGACTTTCTCTAATTTTCTATAGCACCACAATTTGAAAGCATTAATTCTTCAGTGCTCAGCCTTCTTTATATCCAACTCTCGCTTTTATATATCCAACTCTCACATCTGTACATGACTAATAGAAAACCATAGCTTTGATTATATGAATCTTTGTTGGCAAAGTGATGTCTCTCATTTTTACTATGCTAAGTTTGTCAAGTCTTTCTTCCAAGGAGCAAGTGTCTCAATTTCAGGGCTTCAGTCACTGTCCTCAGTGATTTAGGAACCCAAGAAAATAAAATATGTCACTGTTTATGCTTTGTCCTCATCTATTTTCCATGAAGCAATGGGACTGGATGCCATGATCTTAGTTTTTTGGATGTTGAGTTTTAAGCAAGCTTTTTCACTCTCTTCTTTTACCTTCATCAGAAGGCTCTGTAGTTCCTCTTAGCTTTCTGCTATTAGAGTGGTATCATTTGCATATCTGAGATTGTTGATATATCTCCTGACAATCTTGACTCCAGTTTTGGATTCATCTAGCCCAGCATTTCTCATCATGTACTCTGTAAAACAAGCAGGATGACAGTATATACTGTTGACATACTCCTTTCCCAATTTTGAACCAGTCTAGTGTTCCATGTCCAATTTAACTGTTGCTTCTTGACATGCATACAGGTTTTTCAGGAGACACATCCCTTTAACAAATTTACACAGTTTATTGTGATCCAAAATACGGATTATACAAAACTGACTCAGAAGAAATATGGGGATTTGAGGATGCATGTTGAATTAAATAATTAAATTTAATAAATTATAATAAAATCACAATAATGTCCAAAAAGACATACAAAAGAATCAACACAGATGAATAAGAAGTAATAAATAAAATAAAATATATTTGAAAGATAAATAACATGGTAAATGCATGTATAAATTCATTGAAGACTATGTCATTGAAAGGTTTATAGATAAATGTCACTTTCACCGTACAGTACAGATGTTAAAATGGGCTTCATTGTTGAAATTCTTAAAAGCACAGAAGAAATAGCAGCGCCAATCTCTTTAACTGTTGATGTGATATAAAAAGTGTCCTTATTTTGGAAAAATCCAATGTGGCTAGTATTCCCCAAATCATAACTCAATAATGCACAATATGTTTACAGAAAAAGAGATCCCAATAATATCTATATGACTATGTAATGATGGAAGTTAGTTGACTGAAGAGATAGTATTATTAAAAGTGTCTAACAGGACATAGATAGGACTTCCAGGGCAATTCAGTTCAATTTCAAAGTTATACAGAGAAAAAAAAAAAAGTGAGAAATTAAATCCAAATATATGTGTGCATGATTAGTTGATCAGATGTATCCAACTTTTTCTGACCCTGTGGACAGTATACTGCCTGGCTCCTCTGTCCATGGCATTTTCCAGGCAAGAATACTACATTGGGTTGCTAGTTCCTCCTTCAGGGGATCTTCCTGTTCAGGGATCAAACCCACATCTCATGAGTTTCCTGCATTGTCAGGTGGATTCTTTATCACTGAGCCACCTGGAAGGCCCTATATCTATTGAGAAGACTAAAACTGTTAAAAAATTTTTTGAACTTAATATTTTTCTTCTACTTGAGACATAAAAAGCCATGAGGGAATGCCACTCTAAGAGGAAGAAAAAATGAGTAATTTAAAAATTCTAATTCAAGTCTACCAGAGTGCTGAATTCTCAAAGCAGCCATACACACTGAATTCTGAAGAGTGTCAAGTTTCTGCAAGAAAGGACAGATCATGTTACTTATTTCAACTTTGGTAGAGCATAGGAGAAATAAATGGAAGCCATAAAATTAAGTGAGATGAGAAGAACTGGAACATTTAAAATTTTACTAAGGCTTGACCAGGGCTTTTAAAAATTAATTTGCTTTTTATGAAATGTAGTTGTTTTATAATGTGTTAATTACTGCTATACAGCAAAGTGATTCAGATATACATACACACACACACACACACACACACACACACATATATATATATATATATATATATATGTATTCTTTACCATTATGGCTTATCATAGGATACTGAATATAGTTCTCTATGCTATACAGTAGTACCATGTTATTGATCCATTCTATATGTGAAAGGTTACATCTGCTAACCCCAACCTCCCACTCCATCCATCACCTAGTCTTCTCCCACTTGGCACTTACCAATCTCTTCCTTATGACTGAGATTCTGTTTCTGTTTCATAGATAAGATCATTTGTGTCATATTTAGATTCCACTTATTATATCATATGATGCTTGTCTTTTTCTTTCTGATTTACTTCACTTGGTATGATAATCTCTATTGCATCCCTATTGCTGCAAATGACATTATTTTATTCTTTTTATGACTGAGTAATATTCCATTGCTTATATGTACTACCTCTTATTTATCCATTCCTTTATTGATGGGCATTCAGATTGTTTCCATGTCTTGGTTATTGTGAATAGCGCTGCTATGAACATAGGGATGCATATTAAGGTTTATCAGGTCTTGCATGAAAACTTCATAACTTTTAGGTACCTAAATAGAGGAAGTATACATTTACTTGCCAAGTATTTCCCTAAAAGTTCACAGAATGTATACACTTGTGTTGAAGAATATTTGCTATTTTTGTTTCTTTTTTACATCTTCAAAGGCAAAATATTTAGATTACATGATACAAAGCTTAAAGTATCCACTATCTTGTTCTTCACAGAAAATATTTTGCAATATTGACCTAGAACATATTATGAAAACTAAGCATATGTTGCCTGTCACTAGGGAAGGGCCCAGAAAGTGGAGAAAGTTTTATTGCTCACAATATGCACACAGTACCATATGAGACTGAACCTGGGAAAGAAACATTGAAAAACCTTTATAAACCTATCATGAGCCTTAAGTCAAGCAAGATGCATGATCAAGAGCATGGTCAATAAAAAAAAGACTTCCTTTTTGGTGGGGATATGCATGACTTGCTGAATCTGAGGATGAAGCAGGAATACTGACAATATCTATCTAGTCTTCCAGACCTCACAATGAACACTAGGAAGCAACTGAAGTCTAGCATTTGAAACTGGCCATTATTTACACTGTGATCTTGACTCCTATGGTACACTGAAGGTCACCACATAAATATGACCAATATTCATTATTTGTGACTTCTTAATGTGCAAATTCTCCTACTTGCTGAAATTTGCTTACCACTTCAAAATCAAACATAATAGCCTTTTTGCTGTCATTTTTTGGAAACACATAGAGTATTGATAAATCTGAGTTAACCTGACATTTATATTTCTTATTGAGGTCAACCAAGATAATGCTCTGCCATCATGGTCTACTAGTGCTACATTTTTTCATAATTGTATGTTTTTCTTTGGTGATTTTGCTGTTTTAAATGATCCATAAGTGTACTGCTAATGTGTTGTCTAGTGTTCTAAAGTGCAAGAAGGCTATGATACTCCTCATGGAGGAAATATCAGTGTTAGACTAGCTTCATTCAGGTATGTATTATAGTGCTAATATAGCACTATACATACATAGCACATAATACATACATATATATGTATATATATAGATGCATATGTAGCCATGAGTTTCATGTTAATTGATAAACAAAACATCATTAAATACAATTTCTTTTAACAGGAAAAAAAAAAAGCACAAAATAAGGCTACATATTTATCTGGTAATGAAAATAATATGACCTGACATTTTTAGGAATTTATCTTGTAATTCCTCTGAAATCAATGGGTCAGTATTCAGAAACTTAATATTCTCAGCAACTTTATAAAACGTGTGTGTGGTGCTTAGTCGCTCAATTTTTTCTGACTCTTTGTGACCCCATGGACTGTAGCCCACCAGGCTTCTCTGTCCATGGGGATTCTCCAGGCAAGAACACTGGAGTGGGTTGCCATGCCCTCCTCCAGGGGATCTTCCCAACCCAGGGATTGAACCCAGGTATCCCACACTGAAGGCTGATTCTTTACCATCTGAGCTACCAGTGAAGCCCTTATAAAGTGAAGTTACAAAACATAACTCTAAATATTACCAATTGTCTGTAATACAAAACAAATACAGATTAACTAGATTAGCCTCAAACCTCCACACAAATACTCTGACAAAAGAAAATCATGCCCAGCTTTGAACATAAATATTCTTTAACAGTCTCTGTTGGGTTGTTTTTGTTTTTACACATAGTGTCCATAATTAATTAAAAATAAAGCAATACACAAAATTACAAGGGAAAAAAAGCATTGTCAAGACAAAATACTCAGCTGAAAAAGACACTGATATGAAAGAATACAAACTTTAAAATAACTCTTATAAATGTGTCAGAAGATCTTGTGGGGAAAAAGACAAGATGTCTGAGATAGATTAGGAAAACTTAAAAGATTTAAGCTATACAATAAATTTAAGTAAAAATATTAGAAATGAGGAGCAATACCAAAGATGAGAAATGCTTTTGATAGAATTATCACAAAATAAGATACAGAAGAAATAAATATCAAGGAAATTGAAGATAAATCAATATGATTTTTTTCAAATTGAAACACAGACAAAAAAGAACAAATTATTCAAAACTGTATAAGACTATCAAATGGTCTACAGACACATAAACATTTTTGAAATACTAAATTTGGAGGAGAGATGACAAGGAAGAATGTATTTAAAGAGTTAATGAATATAAAATTCCCAAATACAATGAACAACAACAATTTGTGTATCCTGAATGCAAGAAGAATAAACTTGGCACATCATTGTCTGATTTTTGAATCCCAAAGATCAAATCTTGAAGTCAGCTAGAGGAAAAGAAATATTATATAAAACCTAATGAAGACATCAGACATTGCTTCAGAAACTATGTGCGCAAAGTGATGATAGAATGATATTGCTAAAGAATAAGGAAAAAAAAAAAAAAAAAAAGACTTTCAACCTAGAATTCTAATTCTATTCCCAATGAAATGTCCTTCCAATTTAAAGACAAAATAAAGATTTTTGATACAAATAAAAACAGAGTATTAATTGTTGGAAGAGCTATTCTGTAAAGATTGTTAAAAGCAGTTCTTTAAGTAGAAAAGTTATACCTATGGAAATAAGAATCTATAGAAATAAATGAAGACTACAAAAATGGAAACATGCATAAATACCATTTTACTGAATTTTAAATTTATTTAAACATGATTGAGTACATTGAATGGAAAATAATATCTAAAATAAAATTGACAAAAAGATATACACATAAAATATAAAATACAGGTATCAGGTAAAGAGAACTAATGATCTGCTTTTTGTAAGCAAAAATGTGGATAAGGGTAAGGAAGGGAATTGCTTTCCAACAATGAAGATAACTATAACATGCAAATTGTAACTAGGTATTCACTGAAAACCTTAGTGGTCTGAAAGGAGCAGAGAAAACATGGAAATTTGTACACCTAAATTCACCTCAGAGAGAATGAAGAAGACCATGATAAGATCTGCAAATAATAAAAATCTTAATGTTATGCACTTCTGGAACCAACCCTCTAAAGTCCTTTCTAGGACAAAGGCTGTGGATTTTTCTTAGAGTCAAAAATAAGTAAATTGAAATGAAGACAAATAAAAGAGAAAGTGCAGACAAAAGTGGAAAAGAAAAGCAGTGGAGGCAAATTTCAAAAAGTGGAAAGAAACATGTTTTACCACTTCACAAAAGAAAAGAAGAGAGAACTGCTGAATTATACAGGTGGGACAATTACTTTGGTAGACCTTTCCCTACTGAAAGAACAAAAATTTTATATATCTTAAAACTAAGCAACAATGAAAAAAGAACTGTGTCTAATTCCATGCAAGTTTACTGCAGGTTATAAGAGTCAGCTAATGCTCCTAAGAAAATGAAGGCATACTAGAAATACACATATGCAAAACAAGTAAAACTGAAGCTTTAATATTTTAAATAAGCTGAAAGAATTTAAGAAAATCTAAAGTACATATACTTTTTAAAACTTTTTTAAAATATGAAACAGTATAGATAGTAATATTATAAGCCAAAAATATAATAAAATTAGTGTTATTTCAAATAAATTTATCATTGTTATCTTATTATTCCTAAAATAAATTTAAGATTACTTAAAGTGTGGCGTGAAAGAACTCACTGCAAACCTGGGAAATAGAAGCAAAATGGTCAGCACTTACGTAATGAGATACTATTATGTGATTCTTGGGGTAATGACAGAGATGGAAGAGAAGCAGTTGGTACTGAGTTCTAACATTGTCCCTAATGGGAAAGCAATGAATAAAGGACCTCTTTTCAAACAAGTAAGATTAAGACTACTAATGCTACTGTTACTATTATTGTAGGACTTCCAGGTGGTGCAGTGGTAAAGAATCCACCTGCCAATGCAGGGAATTCAAGAGTTGAGGGTTCGATCTCTGGGTAGAAATAGCAATGGAATTGTCAATCCACTCCAGTATTCTTACCTGGAAAATTCCATGTACAGAGGAACCTGACAGGCTACAGTCCACAGGGACGCAAAGAGTTAGACGTGACTGATCACATTATTGAGGTATTAATAATAATACAAAGGTAACAAAATTTTAAAAATTAAAAAATCTTCATAGAAAGAAAAAAAATCATTGATATAGATATGTGTTTGTATGTAGCATGTGTGTGTGTGCATGATCACATGCATATAGAGAAAAAGAGATCACTTATTAAATTTTTATTATTATCTCAGGTAGAAAAGGAATACCTTTGCATAGGATAGAAATTTATATATTAGAAAACGAAATGCCTTCTCCAAAATATCATTTTCCTAAATATGAACCTAAACAAAATAACATGAATTACGTTTCTCCTATCAGATCGGCAATATTCAACGGTTTGATGACATATTTTCTTGATAGTCCTTTGGGAATATAAGCACTTGCATAAATTGTTGGTGTGAAATAAAATAATATGAAGCTAGTATCTGGCTGAATGGATACAAAACCAAGACCCATATATATGCTGTATACAAGAAACCCACTTCAGACCTAAACACACATATAGACTGAAAGTGGGAGGATGGAAAAATATATTCCATGCAAATGGGAAGCAAAAGAAGGCTGGAGTAGCAATCCTCATATCAGACAAAATAGACCTTAAAATAAAGAAGATTACAAGAGATAAGGAAGGACACTACATAATGATCAAAGGATCAATCCAAGAGGAAGACATAACAATTGTAAATATCTACACACCCAACAAAGGGGCACCTCAGTACATGACAAACACACTAACAGAAACAAAAGGAAAAAATAACAGTAACACAAAAATAGTAAGAGACTTTAACACCCCAATCACGCCAATGGACAGATCATCAAAACAGAAAATTAATAAGGAAACACAAGTCTTAAATGACACATTAGACGAGATGAGTCTCATTGATATCTTCAGGACATTCTATCCAAATGCAGAAGAATACACCTTCTTCTCAAGGGCACATGGAACATTCTCCAGGATAGATCACATCTTGGGTCACAAATCAAACCTCAGTGAATTTAAGAAAGTTGAAATCATATCAAGAATCTTCTCTGACCACAATAATATGAGACTAGATATCAATTAAAAGAAAAAAAAAAACTGTAAGAAACACAAACACATGGAGATTAAACAGCATGTTTCTAAATAACCAACAGGTTACTGAAGAAATCAAAAGGGAAATAAAAAAATTTCTATAAACAAATGGCAATGAAAACATGACAACTCAAAACCTTTGGGATGCAGCAAAAGCAGTCCTAAAAGGGAAGTTTATAGCAATACAATCCTACCTCAAGAAACAAGAAAAACATCAAATAGAAAACCTAACTTTACACCCAAAACAACTGGAAAAAGAACAACAACAAAAACAAAAACAAATTTAGCAGAAGGAAAGTAATCATAAAGATCTGAGCAGAAATAAATGAAAAAGAAATGAAAGAAACAGTAGTAAAGATTAATAAAACTAAAAGCTAGTTCTTTGAGAAGATAAACAAAATTGACAAGCCTTTAGCCAGATTCACCAAGAAAAAAAAAAAAGAGAGAGAGAGAGAAGAATCAAATTAACAAAATTAGAAATGAAAAAGGAGAGGTTACAACAGACAATGTGGAAATACAAAGGATTATAAGAGACTATTATGAACAACTATAAGGCAATAAAATGGATAACCTGAAAGAAATGGACACATTCTTAGAAAAGTTCAATCTTTCAAGACTGAGCCAGGAAGAAAAAAAAATTATGAACAACACAATTACAAGCACTGAAATTGAAGCTATGACCAAAAATCTCCCATAAAACAAAAGCCTAGGACCAGGTGCTTCACAGGAGAATTCTCTCAGATATTTAGAGAAGAGCTAATGCTTATCCTTCTAAAACTCTTTCAGAAAATTTCAGAGGAAGGAACACTTCCAAACTCATTCTATGAGGCCACCATCTCCCTGATACCAAAACCAGACAAAGATAACACACAAAAAAGAAAACTACCAGCCAATATACCTGATGAACATAGATGCAAAAATCCTCAACAAAATTTTAGCAAACAGAATTCAGCAACACATAAAAAAGCTCATACACCATAATAAGTTAGGTTTATTCCAGGGATGCAAGGATTCTTCAATATATGCAAATCAATCAATGTGATACACCATATTAACAAAGGGGAGGATAAAAACCATATGATTATCTCAATATATGCAGAAAAAGACTTTGCAAGATTCAGCACCCATTTATGCTTAAAACTCTTCAAAAAATGGGCATATAAGGAACCTACCTCAACATAGTAAAGGCGATATGTAATAAGCCTACAGCAAACATTATCCTCAATGGTGAAAAACTGAAAGCATTTCCCCAAAGATCAAGAACAAGACAAGTCCATTTCCACCACTATTATTCAACATATTTCTGGAAGTCCTAGCTACAGCAATCAGAGAAGAAAAAGAAATAAATGGTACCCAGATCAGAAAAGAAGTAAAGCTCTCACTCTTTGCAGATGACATGATACTGTACACAGAGAACCTTAAAGATAGTATCAGAAAATTACCAGAGCTAATCAGTGAATTTAGCAAAGTTTCAGGATACAAAATCAATACACAGAAATCACTTTCATTTTTATATGCTAACAATGAAAAATCAGAAAGAGAAATTAAGGAATCAATCCCATTCACCATTGCAACAAAAAGAATGAAATATCTAAGAATAAACTTACCTAAGGAGACCAAAGAACTGTACACAGAAAATTATAAGACACTAATGAAAGAAATCAAAGATGATATAAACAGATGGAGAGATATTCCATGTTCCTTGGTAGGAAGAATCAATATTGTGAAAATGACTATACTACCAAATGCAATCTACAGATTCAATGCAATCTCTATCAAAATACTAATGGCATTTCCTACAGAACTTGAACAAAAAAATTCACAATTCTTTGGAAACACAAAAGACCTTGAATAGCCAAAGGAGTCTTGAGGAAGAAGAACGGAGCTGGAGGAATCAACCTTCCTGATTTCAGATTATACTACAAAGTTACAGTCATCAAGACAGTATGGTACTAGCACAAAAACAGATATATGGACCAATGGAACAAGATATAAAGCCCAGAAATAAACCTATGCACCTTTGGGAACCTTATTTTTAACAAAGGAGGCAAGAATATACAATGGGTTAAAGACAGCCTCTTCAATAAATGGTACTGGAAAAATTGGACAGCTACATGTAAAAGAATGAAATTAGAACACTTCCTAACACCATATACAAAGATAAACTCAAAATGGATTAAAGAACTAAATGTGAGACCAGAAGCTATAAAACTCTTAGAGGAAAACATAACCAGAACAGTCAATGACATAAATCAAAGCAAGATCCTCTATGACAGAGTAATGGAAATAAAAACAAAAGTAAACTAGTGGGAACTAATTAGACATAAAAGCTTTTGCACAGCAAAGGAAACATTAAGCAAGGTGAAAAGACAACCCTCAGAATGGGAGAAAAATAATGGCAAATGAAATAACTGACAAAGGATTTAGTTTCCAAAATATAAAACCAGCTCATACAACTCAATGCCAGAAAAACAAGCAGCCCAGTCAAAAAGTGGGAAAAAGACCTAAACAGAAATTTCTCCAAAGAAGACATACAGATGGCTAACAAACACATGAAAAGATGCTCAAAATTGCTTAGTATTAGAGAAATGCCAATCAAAAGCACAGTGAGATATCACCTTACACCGGTCAGAATGGTCATCGTCAAAAAGTCTACAAACAATAAATGCTGGAGAGGGTGGGAGAAAATTACTAGAGCTAATCAGTGAATTTAGCTCTAGTAATTTTCCTTGCTCTGTTGGTGGGAATGTAAATTGATACAGCCATTATGGAAGATGGTATGGAGATTCCTTAAAAACTAGGAATAAAACCACCATACAACCCAGCAATCCCCCTCCTAGGCATATACCCTGAGGAAACTAAATTTGAAAAAGACATATGTACCCCATTGTTCCATGCCCAGTTCTAGTTGTTGCTTCCTGACCTGCATACAGGTTTCTCAAGAGGCAGGTCAGGTGGTCTGGTATTCCCATCTCTTTCAGAATTTGCCACAGTTTGTTGTGATCCACACAGTCAAAGGCTTTGGCATAGTCAATAAAGCAGAAATAGATGTTTTTCTGGAACCCTCTTGCTTTTTCCATGATCCAGCAGATGTTGGCAATTTGATCTCTGGTTCCTCTGCCTTTTCTAACACCAGATTGAACATCTGTAAGTTCAAGATTCACGTATTGCTGAAGCCTGGCTTGGAGAATTTTGAGCATTACTTTACTAGCATGTGAGATGAGTGCAATTGTGCGGTAGTTTGAGCATTCTTTGGCATTGCCTTTCTTTGGGATTGGAATGAAAGCTGACCTTTTCCAGTCCTCTGGCCACTGCTGAGTTTCCCAAATTTGCTGGCATATTGAGTGCAGCACTTTCACAGTATCATCTTTCAGGATTTGGAATAGCTCAACTGGAATTCCATCACCTCCACTAGCTTTGTTCATAGTGATGCTTTCTAAGGCCCACTTGACTTCACATTCCAGGATGTCTGGCTCTAGGTGAGTGATCACACCATCGTGATTATCTGGGTTGCAAAGATCTTTTTTGTACAGTTCTTCTGTGTATTCTTGCCACCTCTTCTTAATATCTTCTGCTTCTGTTAGGTCCATACCATTTCTGTCCTTTATCGAGCCCATCTTTGCATGAAGTGTTCCCTTGGTATCTCTAATTTTCTTGAAGAGATCTCTAGTCTTTCCCATTCTGTTGTTTTCCTCTATTTCTTTGCATTGATCACTGAGGAAGGCTTTCTTATCTCTTGCTATTCTTTGGAACTCTGCATTCAGATGCTTATATCTTTCCTTTTCTCTTTTGCTTTTCACTTCTCTTCTTTTCACAGCTATTTGTAAGGCCTCCTCAGACAGCCATGTTGCTTTTTTGCATTTCTTTTCCATGGGGATGCTCTTGATCCCTATCTCCTGTACAATGTCATGAACCTCAGTCCATGGTTCATCAGGCACTCTATATATGCAGGTCAGGAAGCAACAGTTAGAACTGAACATGGAACAACAGACTGGTTCCAAATAGGAAAAGGAGTTCGTCAAAGCTGTATATTGTCATCTTGCTTATTTAACTTATATGCAGAGTACATCATGAGAAATGCTGGACTGGAAGAAGTACAAGCTGGAATCAAGATTGCCAGGAGAAATATCAATAACCTCAGATATGCAGGTGAGATAACCCTTATGGCAGAAAGTGAAAAGGAATTAAAAAGCCTCTTGATGAAAGTGAAAGTGGAGAGAGAAAGAGTTGGCTTAAAGCTCAACATTCAAAAAACAAAGATCATAGCATCTGGTCCCATCACTTCATGGGAAATAGATGGGGAAAAAGTGGAAACAGTGTCAGACTTTATTTTTCTGGGCTCCAAAATCACTGCAGATGGTGACTGCAGCCATGAAATTAAAAGACGCTTCCTTCTTGGAAGGAAAGTTATGAGCAACCTAGATAGCATATTCAAAAGCAGAGACATTACTTTGCCAACAAAGGTTCGTCTAGTCAAGGCTATTCTTTTTCCTGTGGTCATGTATGGATGTGAGAGTTGGACTGTGAAGAAGGCTGAGCGCCGAATAATTGATGCCTTTGAACTGTGGTGTTGGAGAAGACTCTTG
The DNA here is from genome assembly GCF_027580195.1 of Bos mutus. Classification (NCBI taxonomy): domain Eukaryota; kingdom Metazoa; phylum Chordata; class Mammalia; order Artiodactyla; family Bovidae; genus Bos; species Bos mutus. The sequence continues at coordinate 48,887,588 of NC_091627.1, read as the reverse complement.
AGAGTCCCTTGGACTGCAAGGAGATCCAACCAGTCCATTCTGAAGGAGATCAGCCCTGGGATTTCTTTGGAAGGAATGATGCTGAAGCTGAGACTCCAGTTCTTTGGCCACCTCATGCGAAGAGTTGACTCATTGGAAAAGACTCTGATGCTGGGAGGGGTTGGGGGCAGGAGGAGTAGGGGACGACAGAGGATGAGATGGCTGGATGGCATCACTGATTCAATGGACGTGAGTCTGAGTGAACTCCGGGAGTTGGTGATGGACTGGGAGGCCTGGCGTGCTGCAATTCATTGGCTCGCAAAGAGTCAGACACGACTGAGCGACTGAACTGAACTGACTGACTGACCTCATTGTTCATTGCAGCACTCCTTACAATACTAGAACATGGAAGCAATCAAGATGTTCATTGACAGATGAATGAATAAAGAAATTGTGGCACATATACACAATGGATTATTAATCAGCCATAAAAGGAACTCCTTTGAGTCAGTTCTAATGAGGAGGATGAACCTAGAACCCATTATACAGAGTGAAGTAAGTCAGAAAGAGTAAGATAAATATCATATTCTAATGCATATGTATAGAATCTAGAAAAATGGTACTGAAGAATTACAGGGCAGCAGTGGAGAAACATACATAGAGAATAGACTTGTGGACAAGGGGAGAGGGGAGGAGAGGGTGAGATATATGGAAAGAGTAACATGGAAACTTACATTACCGTAAGTAAAATAAATAGCCAAAGGGAATTTGCTCTATGGCTCAGGAAACTAAAACAGGGGCTCAGTGTGAACCTAGAGGGCTAGGATGAAGAGGGAGATAGGAGGGAAGTTCAAAAGGGAGGGGTTATATGTATATATGTGTGGCTGATTCATGTTGAAGATTCACAGAAAATGACAAAATTTTGTAAAGCGATTATCCTTCAATAAAATAATTTATTTTAAAAAATTAAAGACAAAATAATATAAAGCAAGTTTTGGCATGAAGATGTAGAGATCCAGAAAGACATTATTCTCTCCCCTTCTGTGAATTAATTTCTTTTCTTAGTTCGTCAAAGAAGGAAGATTCTAAGGCAAGGCATCAAATAAAAGGATAAAACATGATGAGACTAAGGTTTTGAATTCCAAATGATGGCTGCAAACTTTCTACACAGGTCAGAAGATTACATGTACTGGGAAGGAATATAGGAAATATGTTTACAATAATTTTTTTTTTCTTTTTTGTTTATTTTTTGAGAGGAAAAAATTAACCTAGAAGCAACAGCTGGAATTAAAAAGAGCATTGATTTCTCCCAAGGTGAAAAAATACACTGAGTTAAGCTAATCTACAGGAAAAATTTCCAGAAAATAAAAAACTAAATTGATTATCAGATAAATAACCTATATTTTATATGTATGTCCCATACAGTATTTGGGGCATTTTATATTAAGTGTTTATTTTTTGCCAAATATTAAATTTATCTGTTCATCCTACATTTTATTTGTCAGCACTTTTTAGAGTGAACATGTTTAATTCCACAATAAACTCATGCAACTAATTTATTTAGAGTATAATTTGTCATTCAGCACCTCAGAAAGTGAATTCTAAAAAATAAAGTATGTTGGGAACAAAAGTTATTCAAAAGAGAGATGGTACACATGGTGTTTTGTTTCAGCTTTTATTTTTTCCATTTCTTCTCAGAGTCATGAGTATATTTTTTCATATTACTTTATAATCCTATCTATTCTTTAAAAGATAAAGATGTTATAAATATATTTAGTTGGATTAGTATATGATACAACTATCATCAGATTGCTAGAGAACTGGGGAATCATGACAAATTTAGCTGTTTGGCCATGTACAGAAGTAGAGAATCAAGCTGATAGATGGAAAGAAAGCAGCTGCTAGCTATAGTTCATTTATCAATTATATTCATTTTTCTTAGTGGCATAATGAATATCCAGGGAATACCTAATGCCAAGAATGGAAAATAAATAAAGCAGATGAAGTGTAATGTGGAACAAAGGGATTTAGAGAAATCAAGTACAACCTGAAGAAATAATTCTCTATTTTGAGCCTCATAATCAACCTCTGGTGAAATAGAGGATTAGCTGGAGTGAGTATGCACACTCTGCCTGGTAACTGGCTGCTGCAGGCATTCCGGAGATAAATTGTGTTTCAGCCAGAAGTCATTTTTATAATATATTTAACAAGACATATTTATGATAATTTTAATTGGTTTAAAGAAAGAAAAAAATCTAAACTATATCTCTTTTTGGCTCTTTATTGCTAAACATGCCCCCTTTTCACCCTCTTTCTCCTCTTCCTCCTCCAGATATTCACCAAATATGGCACTTGGAAATGATTATTACTGCCTGTCATTAACTCTAGCCAGTAAGTGACTCAAACATCACTATGAAAAAATATAATTGAGCACATATCTGTATCCGCATATTCACTGCAAAATTATCCATAGTAACCAAGATATGGAAACAACTGAATTGTCTTTTCAAAAATGAATGGGTAAGGAAAACAGGGCATACATACACAGTAGAGTATTTTCAATCGTAAAAAACAGGAGGAATCCTGCTGCTTATAGCAACATGGATAAACCTGAAGAATATTGTATTAAGAGAAGTTATACTGGCACATAGTTCATGGTCTTACTTGTATGCAAAATCTAAAAATATCAAACTTATAGTAGCAGAAAGAATGATGTTATTAGGATCAATGCTGGAACTTGATAGAAATGGAAAATACTGGTCAAAAGATACATGCTTTCAGCTATAGATGAATAAGTTCTGGAAATAATTTCTAGTTGTGGTAACTATAACTAATAACAACATATTGTATACTCAAAATTTACTAAGACAGTAAATCTCAAGTGTTCTCATCCCTTCCCCATGCACACACAATGGTAACTGTGAGGTGATATGTTGATCATAACAAATCTACATAGATTACATTTATGGTTGTCTTGTTCTTTTTCCAAAGTTTTATTTTCATTTTATTTATTTATTTATTTTTGGTTGCCCTGGGTCTTTGTTGCAGCTCGGGGGCTTTCTCTAGTTACAGCAATTGAGGGATACTCTTTGCTGCACAGCATGGTCTTCAGAGCACACAGGCTTCAGTAGTTGCAGCTTGCACACTCTAAAGTGTGTGTTCAATAGTTGTGGTGCATAGGCTTAGTTGCCCTGATGCATGTGGGATCTTCGGGACCAAGGATCAAACCCATACCTCCTGCACTGGCAGGTGGATTCTTAACCACTAGACAACCAGGGAAGTCTGTATGTTTGCTTGGCTCTGAATACATTTTTTAATGTAATAGACAAGCAAATTGTAAACAAATGTAATGATTAGTTCATTAAAAATTGAGACAGTGACTTAGATGGTTAAGAGTCTGCCTGCAATAGAAAAAAAAAACGAGGTTCAATTCCTGGTTTGGGAAGATCCTCTGGAGAAGGGAATGATTACCCATTCCAGTATTCTTGCCTGGAGAATTCCATGGAAAGAGGAAGCTTGCGGGGGTATAGTCCCTGTTGTGACAAAGAGTTGGAAATGGCTGAACAACTAACACTTTCAAAGCTTCATTAAAAGTTTCCATCAAAAAGAATACTCAATGGCTTAAGAGTTAGTGAAACATGTTGAAAGTTTAGAGTCCTATGTACCACTTAAAAAAAAAAAAAAAAGTCTGCCCTAATAGATCTTTCTTGAGGTAATCAAGAATAAGCTCCATAAGTCTGCTCTCAGAGTTCCAGACTCTGTGGATCACAACAAACTGTGGGAAATTCTTAAAGAGATGGAAATGCCAGACCACCTTACCTGTCTCCTGAGAAACCTGTGTGTAGGTCAAGAAGCAACAGTTAGAAGCTGACATGGAATAATGGATTGATTCAAAGTTGAAAAAGGAATATGTCAAGGCTGTATATTGTCACCCTGATTGTTTAACTTATATACAGAGTACATCATGTGAAATTCCAGGCTGGGTTAATCACCAACTAGAATCAAGATTGCTGGGAAAAATATAAAGAATCTCAGTTATGCAGATGACGACCCTAACAGCAAAAAGTGAAGAGTAACTAAAGAGTCTCTTGATGAAGTTGAAAGAGGAGTGAAAATGTTGGCTTAAAACTCAGCATTCAGAAAACTAAGATCATTTGTCACTTCATGGCAAATAGATGGGGAAACAATGGAAACAGTGAGAGACTACATTTTTGGGCTCCAAAATCACTGCAGATGATGACCACAGCCATGAAATTAAAAGATGTTTGCTCCTTGGAAAAGCCATGACCAAACTAGACAGCATATTAAAGCAGAGACATTACTTTGCCAACAAAGGTCTGTCTAGTCAAAGCTATGGTTTTTCCAGTAGTCATGTATGGATGTGAGAGTTAGACCACAAAGTAAGCTGAGCACCCAAGAACTGATGCTTTTAAATTATGGTGCTGGGGAAGACGCTTGAGAGTCCCTTGGACTACAAAGATCATTCTGTCCTTTTTGAGATTGCATCCAAGTACGGCATTTCAGACTCTTTTGTTGACCATGATGGCTACTCCATTTCTTCTAAGGGATTCCTGCCCACAGTAGTAGATATCATGGTTATCTGAGTTAAATTCACCCCATTCAGTATCACAGTAATCCAAGTCTATGCCCCAACCAGTAATGCTGAAGAAGCTGAAGTTGAACGGTTCTATGAAGACCTACAAGACCTTTTAGAACTAACACCCAAAACAGATGTCCTTTTCATTATAGGGGACTGGAATGCAAAAGTAGGAAGTCAAGAAACACCTGGAGTAACAGGCAAATTTGGCCTTGGAATACGGAATGAAGCAGGGTAAAGACTAATAGTTTTGCCAAGAAAATGCATTGGTCATAGCAAACACTCTCTTCCAACAACACAAGAGAGGACTCTACACATGGTCATCACCAGATGGTCAACACTGAAATCAGATTGATTAAATTCTTTGCAGCCAAAGATGAAGAAGCTCTATACAGTCAAAAAAACAAGACCAGGAGCTGACTGTGGCTCAGATCATGAACTTCTTATTGCCAAATTCAGACTTAAATTGAAGAAAGTAGGGAAAACCACTAGGCCATTCAGGGTTGACCTAAATCAAATCCCTTATGATTATACAGTGGAAGTGAGAAATAGATTTAAGGGACTAGATCTGATAGATAGAGTGCATGATGAACTATGGATGGAAGTTTGTGACATTGTACAGGAGACAGGGATCAAGACCATCCCTATGGAAAAGAAATTCAAAAAAGCAAAATGGCTGTCTGAGGAGGCCTTACAAATAGCTGTGAAAAGAAGAGAAGCAAAAAGCAAAGGAGAAAAGGAAAGATATAAGCATCTGAATGCAGAGTTCCAAAGAATAGTAAGAAGAGATAAGAAAGACTTCCTCAGCGATCAGTGCAAAGAAATAGAGGAAAACAACAGAATGGGAAAGAGTAGAGATCTCTTCAAGAAAATGAGAAATACCAAGGGAAGATTTCATGCAAAGATGGGCTCGATAAAGGACAGAAATGGTATGGACCTAACAGAAACAGAAGATATTAAGAAGAGGTGGCAAGAATACACAGAAGAACAGTACAAAAAAGATCTTCACGACCAGGATAATCACGATGGTGTGATCACTCACCCAGAGCCAGACATCCTGGAATGTGAAGTCAAGTGGGCCTTAGAAAGCATCACTACAAACAAAGCTAGTGGAGGTGATGGAATTCCAGTTGAGCTATTTCAAATCCTGAAAGATGATGCTGGGAAAGTGCTGCACTCAATATGCCAGCAAATTTGGAAAACTCAGCAGTGGCCACAGGACTGGAAAAGGTCAGTTTCCATTCCAATTCCAAAGAAAGGCAATGCCAAAGAATGCTCAAACTACCGCACAATTGCACTCATCTCACATGCTAGTAAAGTAATGCTCAAAATTCTCCAAGTCAGGCTTCAGTAATACGTGAATGTGAACTTCCAGATGTTTAAGCTGGTTTTAGAAAAGGCAGAGGAACCAGAGATCAAATTGCCAACATCTGCTGGATCATGGAAAAAGCAAGAGGGTTCCAGAAAAACATCTATTTCTGCTTTATTGACTATGCCAAAGCCTTTGACTGTGTGGATCACAATAAACTGTGGAAAATTCTGAAAGAGATGGGAATACCAGACCACCTGACCTGCCTCTTGAGAAACCTGTATGCAGGTCAGGAAGCAACAGTTAGAACTGGACATGGAACAACAGATTGGTTCCAAATAGGAAAAGGAGCATGTCAAGGCTGTATATTCTCACCCTACTTATTTAAATTTTATGTAGTGTACATCATGAAAAACACTGGGCTGGAAGAAGCACAAGCTGGAATCAAGATTGCCAGGAGAAATATCAATAACTTCATATATGCAGATGACACCATCCTTATGGCAGAAAGCTAACAAGAACTAAAGAGCCTCTTGATTAAAGTGAAAGAGGACAGTGAAAAAGTTGGCTTAAAGCTCAACATTCAGAAAACTAAGATCATGGCATCTGGTCCCATCACTTCATGGTAAATAGATGGGCAAACAGTGGAAACAGTGTCAGACTTTATTTATTTATTTTTTTTTTTGAGCTCCAAAATCACTGCAGAAGGTGACTGCAGCCATGAAATTAAAAGACGCTTACTCCTTGGAAGAAAAGTTATGACCAACCTAGATAGTATATTGAAAAGCAAAGACATTACTTTGCCAACTAAGGTACATCTAGTCAAGACTATGTTTTTTCCAGCTGTCATGTATGGATATGAGAGTTGGACTGTGAAGGCTGAGCACCGAAAAATTGATGCTTTTGAACTGTGGTGTTGGAGAAGACTCTTGAGAGTCCCTTGGACTGCAAGGAAATCCAACCAGTCCATCCTAAAGGAGATCAGCCCTGGGTGTTCTTTGGAAGGAATGGTGCTAAAACTGAAACCCCAGTACTTTGGCCACCTCACGCAAAGAGTTGACTCATTGGAAAAGACTCTGATGCTGGGAGGGATTGGGGACAGGGGGAAAAGGGGATGACAGAGGATGAGATGGCTGGATGGCATCACTGACTCGATGGACGTGAGTCTGAGTGAACTCCAGGAGTTGGTGATGGACTGGGAGGCCTGGCGTGCTGCGATTCATGGGGTCACAAAGAGTCTGACACGACTGAGCAACAAACTGAACTGAACTGAACTGGACTACAAAGAGATCAAACCAATCAATCCTGAAGAAACCTAACCTTAAATAATCATTAGAAGGATTGATGCTGAAGTTGAAACTCCAATACTTTAGCCACTTGATGCGAAGAGCCAACTCATTGGAAAAGATCCTGATGCTGGGAAAGACTGAGGGAAGGAGAAGAGGATGATTTGTATCCTGCAATCTATATTTGCTTATGTGTCAGGAGTTTACCTTTCAATTCCTTGGGATATCTTATGTAGACCATCTTGTCATTTGAGTTTAAAGCCAGTTTATTTCTTCCTTTTTAAATTGTATACATCTTATTTCTTTTTATTTTGTTATTGCACTAACTAGAACTCACTGTATGAAGTTGAAAAGGTCATTATTGACCTGTCCATGGTCTTGGAGTGAAAATATCCAATTCCTTATTAATTGGCACCAGGCTAACATATAAGACTATGTCATTTCATAGAGTGTTCCTGTGATGTTTTCAGTTTTTAGTTCCATTTTTACAAACTAGATGATTAAAACTACAGAAATAAACATTAAATTATTTGTTCAAATTATATCACTTGGTCATATATACAAACAGTATCCATATCTTATTAATGATAAATCAGTTTTCTGAAACATTATTCTGCATTATTTTTACTGTTAAAAAAATACAAACCACCGCCACTAACAACAAAAAACTAGCAAAAGTGGTTAAAATTGATTTCTAAGTATTCATCCCATGTAATACATACTTAATGATATTTAGGTGTCTGGCTGAATCAAGTGTACTGATAGTTTTCAGTCAATATTTGTTTTGATTTAGCAAATACATGTTCCCTACTGGACTTTTTGTTAAGCATGTCTCTCTAAATACTCTTTAGTCATCAAAAATTTTTCTTTACATGAAAGTGAAAGTCACTCAATCATGTCTGACTCATTGTGACCCCGTTGACTGTAGTCCATAGAAATAGCCAGGCCAGAATACTGGGGTGGGTAGCCTTTCTCTTACTTCAGGGGATCTTTCCAACCCAGGGATCAAACCCAGGTCTCCCATATTGCAGGCAGATTCTTTACCAGCTGGGCTCAAGGGAAGCCCAAGAATACTGGAGTGGGTGGTTTATCCTTTCTCCACGGAATCCTCCCAACCCATGAATGGAACCGGGGTCTCCTTTATTGAAGTTGGATTCCTTACCAACTAAGCTATCACAAAATAAAAATAAATAAATAAATTTATAAATACGATGTATGATGAAATCCTAATTTAAGGCTATACCAGAAAAGAGTGTAATCAGGATGTTAACCACAGTATTAAAATTACAAATAATATTTTATTTCTCATAATGTTTAATTAATGTTTTTCCACAAAGACAAAGTATGAAAGTAGAGTTATATAAACACTTTGGATTCCTTTCACTGTTTAGTGAAAGTGGAAGTCACTCAGTCTTGCCCAACTCCTTGAGTCCCCATGAACTATACAGTGCATGGAATTCTCCAGACCAGAATACTGGAGTGGGTAGCCTTTCCCTTCTCCAGGGGATCTTCCCAACCTGGAATCAAACCCAGGTCTTCTGCATTGCAGGTGGATTCTTTACCAGCTGAGGCACAAGGGAAGCCCAAGAATACTGGAGTGGGTAGGCTATCCTTTCTCCAGCGGATAGTCTTGACCCAGGAATGAAACAGGGGTCATCTGCATTACAGGTGGATTCTTTACCAACTGAGCTGTCAGGGAAGTCCTGATGGTAAGTTTTAATTTTTATTATTTATTTATTTTTATTTTAATTGGAGGCTAATTACTTTACAATATTGTGGTGGTTTTTGCCATAAATTCACATGAATCAGCCATGGGTGTACATGTGTTCCCCATCCTGATCCTCCCTCACAGCTCCCTCCCCATCTCATCCCTCAGGGTCATCCCAGTGCACCAGCCCTGAACACCCTATCTCATGCATCAAACCTGGACTGGTGATGTATTTCACATTTGATAACATAAATGTTTCAGTGTTATTCTCTCAAATCATCCCACCCTTGCCTTCTCCCACAGAGTCCAAAAGCCTGTTCTTTACATCTGTGTCTCTTTTGCTGTCTCTCATATAGGGTCATTGTTACCACCTTTCTTTTTTTTAATATAAATTTATTTATTTTAATTGGAGGTTAATTACTTTACAATATTGTATTGGTTTTGCCATACATCTTTCTAAATTCCATATATATATGCGTTAACGTAATGTAATGGTGTTTTTCTTTCTGACTTACTTCGCTCTGTATAATAGGCTCCAGTTTCATCTACCTCATTAGAACTGATTCAAATGCATTCTTTTTAATAGCTGAGTAATATTCCATTGTGTATATGTACTACAGCTTTCTTATCCATTCATATGCTGATGGACATCTAGGTTACTTCTATGTCCAGGTTATTGTAAATAGCACAGCAATGAATATTGGGGTATACATGTCTCTTTCAATTCTGGTTTCCTCAGCGTGTATGCCCAGTAGTGGGATTGCTGGGTCGTATGGCAGTTCTATTTCCAGTTTTTTAAGGAATCTCCACACTGTTTTCCATAGTGGCTATACTAGTTTGCATTCCCACCAACAGTGTAAGAGGGTTCCTTTTTCTCTGCACCCTCTCCAGCATTTATTGTTTGTAGACTTTTTGATAGCAGCCATTCTGACCAGCATGAGATGGTACCTCATTGTGCTTTGGATTTACATTTCTCTGATAATGAGTGATGTTGAGCATCTTTTAATGTGTTTGTTAGCCATCTGTACCAAACCAAACCAAAGAGGAGGAGATAGGGAGTCTACCTGAAAAAGAATTTGGACAAATGATAGTAAAAATGATCCAAATTATTGAAAACAAAATGGAGTTACAGATAAATAGTCTGGAAAAAAGGATTGAGAAGATGCAAGAAAAGTTTAACAAGGACATAGAAGAAATAAAAAAGAGTCAATCAATAATGAATAATTCAATAACTGAGATCAAAAGCACTCTGGAGGGAACCAACAGTAGAATAACTGAGGCAGAAGATAGGATAAGTGAGGTAGAAGATAGAATGGTGGAAATAAATGAAGCAGAGAGGAAAAAAGAAAAAAGAATTAAAAGAAATGAGGACAACCTCAGAGACCTCTGGGACAATGTTAAGTGCCCCAACATTTGAATCATAGGAGTCCCAGAAGAAGAAGACAAAAAGAAAGGCCATTAAAAAATACTTGAGGAGATAATAGTTGAAAACTTCCCTAAAATGGGGAAGGAAATAGCCACCCAAGTACAAGAAACCCAGAGAGTCCCAAACAGGATAAACCCAAGGCGAAACACCCCAAGACACATATTAATCAAATTAGCAAAGATGAAACACAAAGAACAAATATTAAAAGCGGCAAGGGAAAAACAACAACAACAAAAATAACTCACAAGGGGATCCTCATATCATAATGATAACAGTAATCTTTCAATAGAAACTCTTCAAGCCAGAAGGGAATGGCAGGACATACTTAAAGTGATGAAAGAGTAAAACCTACAACCCAGATTACTGTTCTCAGCAAGGATCTCATTCAAATATGAAGGAGAAATTAAAAGCTTTATAGACAAGCAAAAGCTCAGAGAATTCTGCACCACCAAAACAGCTCTTCAACAAATGCTTAAGGTAAGTTTTTAATTTAAGTTTCTTTTACTGGGTTTGTTTTACTTTGCACCAATTTAGGATTACTTTTCATAATAATTTGTAGAATGATACATTATAAATAAGGAGTACATTGCTTTATGTTTCTAATGCAATACTTTGTATTACTTAAGAAGCATACAAAGAAGTAAACTACCTTCTCTTGCTTTCAGAATTTACACATAAAGAATAAAAGATAGTTTATAAATTGTATTTCAAAGGATACTAGATAATGAAACTTAGAGTCAAATGACATTAGGCACTTGGCTACAACAGCATGTGCTCACTTAGGTCCTGGTCAGTTGATTTTTAAGTAGGAAATGGACATCTAGGACACATATCCCCCATTTTGAGGGCTCATCAGAGTCATTATGCAGCTGTTGCCTATATGAGAGAAAAATCCCTCCTGGAATTACTTGATATTGGCAACAGTTGGTATGATTAAGGAAGAATCAATTTTCCTGCGAGCGCTCTATGTAAACCTCTGTGAAATACTCTACCATCAGCTTAAAATGTGAATTCAGAAACCATTTGTTTCTAGATGACATAAAAATTATATATACATTTTTTACTTCTTGTGAATTAGATAGAAAATGTAAACCTATATTTTCCTACCTAAAATCTACTAATCACCAATAGCATGATGCAGAAAATTATCTATGGGGTATTTTTTCAATCATTTTATTTAATCAAAATGATGGAAATTTATTTATCTTATGAGTTTTAAAAATATTTTTATATTTATAAAATTTGTTTTCAGAGTGATTTCAGGAATTTAAGAATGTAGACATTTTCACTTCTTAGGACTGTAAGGGTTCTCTTTAGTAATGGTAGCTTATGCTCCATGACTATGCTATGCTCTTGTGATTTGTAGATTACTTACATATTTCAAAACTTTTCAAGGAATTCTATGAAGATAATTTGCACAATTAGAAAATACATATATAACCCTTTAGACAAAAATACTTCTGAATCTTATATGGTTTCCCTTTCTCTAATACATAAAATATGTTCCTATACAAGTTTATCTTTTGATACGATATTGCATTATGCAATATTGTATTTTGCATAAATATATTTATGAAAATTCTTTAGATTGTATTATCTAGCATATGTAGACTTTCACTGTAACCTTAAAGAAAATGTTATTGCTTTTTCCTTGCAAGTTTGGCAAAACTAATACACTTATGTAAAGTTTAAAAATAAAATAAAATTTAAAAAATTTAAAAAAAAGAATGAATTAATAAAAGAGAAAATAGAAATTTTTTCATTTACTTATAAACATGTGCACAATAATTTAGACTAAAAAGATAATTCCATGCATAATAATTCTACTTCTCTATAGGAAATAGGTCTCATCATGACATATTAGTGTGTAGTACAATGGAGAAGAAAAAGAAAGAGATTGGGCAATTAATATGTTAATTTAAAAGATTTAATTACATATTTTACTTCATTTAAATTTGTGATTCTAATATATTTTGGTGAATGTAGTATAATCTGTAAAAATGCTTAAACACTTGCTATTTTTTCATTGGGAAAAAGAAAGATTAAATTCATCCCTGTTGGTAATAATATGAATAATAGAAAACTAGTTTAAGTTTAGTCACTCAGTGGTGTTTGACTCTTTGTGACCCCATGGACTGTAGCCCACCAGGTTCCTCTGTCCATGGGATTTTCAGGGCAAGAACACTGGAGTGGGTTGCCATTTCCTTCTAAGCAAGGTATTATTTTAGCTATACTGTACAAACTTTCAGTTCATACTCTTTTGCATACCCAATCTTGAGAGTAGCACATGTTATTTATAAATATTTAATTATATAAAACTGTATATTTAGAATCTATTTTTTTTTTTAGTAAATTAATGTACCAACAACTGTTTAAAGATTCCTGTCTTCTCATGGAAACACTTTCTTCACTTGGGTTCAGTAAAAGAAAAAAATCCTGTTTTTCCTACCTCAATAATTATTCCTTCACTATTTCAACTTATTTCCTTGGTCTCTAAATGCAATACTAGCTTATTTTCTTCTTTCTCTCTCTCTCCCTTTCTCTCTTTCTCTATCAATATCATCACTTAGTATTAGAGCTTCCAATACCTTTTATATTTCCATTGCAGTCATAATAACTAATTCCATATTTTATATTAAACTTTATTGAAATATGTAACTTTAAGTACACACAGACCTACTGCTCTTATCTCCAACTATAATCTTTTCACAATCTTGTCAAAAATATATAAGTGGGTACATTTTCCTTCTCTCAGCTAAATGCTGATATCTGAGATACTGCCTTGACTTCTCTCATCTCACATCCCATTACCAATACATCTGTAAGTACTGTCAGTTGTATCTTCAAAACATTTCAACAGTCTGAGTACCTATCTTTATCTCACTGTTTCAGGCCATGATCGTCTCTTATCTGGAGTGTTGCAGTTGCCCTCTATGTTGTCTTTGCTTCTGCACTTGCCTTTCTGTTTTCCACTTGGTACATAACAACAAGAGTAATCCTGTTAAGCTATAAATCAGTTCAAGGCATTAATTTGCTCAAACCTCTAATGCCTTCTCAATTCTCTCAGAGTATAAGCCAAAGACTTCCCAAGGGCTTACAAATTCCCTTACCTTTCTTGAGTCATCTCCTGTTAGTCTCCCTTTATATTCTGTTTGAGATAAACTGAGCTCTTTGTGGTTCCTTTTACTGGGATGATATGTCCTTGCTTCAAGGCTTCTCACTTAAATATTATGCTACCTAACCTCTTTCAGGTTTTTACTTGAGTTTTAACCTCTCAGAGATACCTTTACTAATCATCCTATTGAAAATAAAAGAAAAATCACTTTCCCAGCCCATATATCCCTATGAGCAATTATAACTTAGTTCAGTTCAGTTCACTTCAGTTGCTCAGTCATGTCTGACTCTTTGCGACCCCATGAATCACAGCATGCCAGGCCTCCCTGTCCATCACCAACTCCTGGAGTTCACTCAAACTCACATCCATTGAGTTGGTGATTCCATCCAGCCATCTCATCCTCTGTCATCCCCTTTTCCTCCTGCCCCCAATCCCTCCCTGCATCAGAGTCTTTTCCAGTGAGTCAATCTTCACATGAGGTGGCCAAAGTATTGGAGTTTCAGCTTCAACATCATTCCTTCCAAAGAACACCCAGGACTGATCTCCTTTAGGATGGACTGGTTGGATCCCCTTGCAGTGTAAGGGACTCTCAAGAGTCTTCTCCAACACCACAGTTCAGAAGCATCAATTATTCAGCACACAGCTTTCTTCACAGTCCAACTCTCACATCCATATGTGACTACTGGAAAAACCATAGCCTTGACTTAAGTATACTTCAAAGCCGTGTTACTCTTCAACATAGAATGGAATAGCATTTCTTCATTCATTTATTTTAATCATTTGTTCATGTGTTCGTTTTTATATGTCTCCTCACTAACTGTAAACTTCATACAGCAAGGATATTTGTCTATTTCCTTCACTGTTGTACCTAAATAGCGTTCAGTACATAATAAAGGATTATTTAATATTTATTGAATTTAATTAATTATTGGTTCTTATTATGTAAAATAATCTAATTACAGAAGTAAAATAATTCCACTGCATTCTATCAGAAGATACAAATTACTAATTATATATATACACATATATATGTATGTATATATATATATATTTTTTTTTTTTTTTTTTGCCTAATTGAAAATTCTCTGAGAGAAAGAACTATCTTAAACATTGATAGGTCTTCACACTGGTCAAGAGTACTGATATCTAATAGATATTAATAAAGTGAACTAGTGGAACCAATTTCAAAGCACATGTTCACAGAGGCAAAGAGTGCTGACTAGATACATAAATGCTACTGAGTACAGGGTTAAACTAATTCAATTTAGATGATACCAATATTCAACTTTTTAAGAAGTATATAAAATACACAATTCTACTTTTTCAACAGCCCACAAAGTTGCTTTGACAGACGTTGAGGACATCAGTTCATTTCAGTTCAGTTCAGTTGCTCAGTCATGTCCAACTCTCTTCAACCCCATGAATTGCAGCATGCCAGGCTCCCTGTCCATTACCAACTTCCAGAGTTCACGCAAACTCATGTCCATTGAGTCAGTGATGCCATCCAGCCATCTCATCCTCTGCCATCTCCTTCTCCTCCTGCCCCCAATGCCTCCCAGCATCAGAGCCTTTTCCAATGAGTCAACTCTTTGCAAGAGGTGGCCAAAGTACTGGAGTTTCAGCTTTAGCATTATTCCTTCCAAAGAAAATCCCAGGGCTGATCTCCTTCAGAATGGACTGGTTGGATCTCCTTGAGTCCAAGGGACTCTCGAGAGTCTTCTCCAAAACCACAGTTCAAAAGCATCAATTCTTCAGCACTCAGCTTTCTTCACATTCCAACTCTCACATCTATACATGACTACTGAAAAAACCATAGCCTTGACTAGACGAACCTTTGTTGGCAAAGTAATGTCTCTGCTTTTCAATATGCTATCTAGGTTGGTCATAAATTTCCTTCCAAGGAGTAAGAATCTTTTAATTTCATGGCTGCAATCACCATCTGCAGTGATTTTGGAGCCCCCCAAAATAAATCTGACACTACTGTTTCCACTGTTCCCCCATCTATTTCCCATGAAGTGATGGGACCAGATGCCATGATCTTCGTTTTCTGAATGTTGAGCTTTAAACCAACATTTTCACTCTCCTCTTTCACTATCATCAAGAGGCTCTTTAGTTCTTCTTTATTTTCTGCCATCAGGGTGGTGTTATCTATGTATCTGAGGTTACTGATATTTCTCCCGGCAATCTTGATTCCAGTTTGTGCTTCTTCCAGCCCAGCATTTCTCATGATGTACTCTGCATAGAAGTTAAATAAGCAGGGTGACAATATATAGCCTTGACATGCTCCTTTTCCTATTTGGAACCAGTCTGTTGTTCCATGTCCAGTTCTAACTGTTGCTTCCTGACCTGCATACAGGTTTCTCAAGAGGCAGGTCAGGTGGTCTGGTATTCCCATCTCTTTCAGAATTTTCCACAGTTCATTGTGATCCACACAGTCAAAGGCTTTGGCATAGTCAATAAAGCAGAAATAGATGTTTTTCTGGAGCTCTCTTGCTTTTTTGATGATCCAGCAGATGTTGGCAATTTGATCTGTGGTTCCTCTGCCGTTTCTAAAACCAGCTTGAACATCTGGAAGTTCACAGTTCACGTATTGCTGAAGCCTGGCTTGGAGAATTTTGAGCATTACTTTACTAGCGTGTGAGATGAGTGCAATTGTGTGGTAGTTTGAGCATTCTTTGGCATTGCCTTTCTTTGGGATTGGAATGGAAACTGACCTTTTCCAGTCCTGTGGCCACGGCTGAGTTTTGCAAATTTGCTGGCATATTCAGTGCAGCACTTTCACAGCATCATCACCCTTATGTTTACCCTCACCTACTGTGCAAAGAGCTGACTCATTGGAAAAGACCTTTATGCTAGGAAAAATTGAGGGCAAGAGGAGAAGGGGGCAACAGAGGATGAGATGGTTGGATGCATCACTGACTCAGTGGACATAAGTTTGTGTAATCAGGGCTTCCCTTATGGCTCGGCTGGTAAAGAATCTGCCTGCAGTGTGGGAGACTGGGTTCGATCCCTGGGTTGGGAAGATCCCCTGGAGTAAGGGAAAGGCCACCCACTCCAGTATTCTGGCCTGGAGAATTTCATGGACTGTATAGTCCACGTGGTCACAAAGAGTCAGACACGACTGAGTGACTTTCACTTTCAGGAAGATAGTGAAGGAAAGGGAAGCCTGACGTGCTGCAGTTCATGGAGTGTCAAAGAGTCAAACAGCTTAGCTACTGAACAACAATAAAAACTGATGTAGGGATTGCTATGCAAATTAAATAGCCAGATATAGAATGTCACATATATTCATAAATATGTCTTGTTTCATGCCTATCAATGATACTTATCTCTCTTTTCTATTTTCAGAAACAAATCTTCAGGAGAAAGCTTATATATAGTATATACTCACACTTAATCTGCCTGCAGTGCAGGAGACTGGGTTCAATCTCTGGGTTAGGAAGATCCCCTGGAGAAGAGAAAGGCTACCACCCAGTATTCTGGCTTGGAGAATTCCATGGACTAGGGTCCATGGAGTCTCAAAGAGTCAGACACAACTGAGCCACTTTCACTTTCACTTTCTACTTCCAAAGTGACCTCTGCCCAAACTGTCAGGCATTATTAATACCATCAGGTGTTACAAACTGTGTTGAAAACTTTTGCTATTCATGCTTTTACCATCACTGGCTGGTATCACTATCTCTTCTTCTGTAGCCAATACTACTATGCTTCCTAGTTTCACTTGTGTTTTTTTGGCCTTGCAGCTTAGAAGGTTTCACAGCTCTGGAATATTATTGACCTTTTTTTTTTTTTTTTTTTGATGTGCTTGGATACGCTCAGGTATCTCATAGGTTTATTAAAGTAGATTTTAACATGCTTGTTTAAATACTTCACATCCGTGATCTAACTCACCAAGGACCTGAGTGATAATAAATGAAAATAAGGGAAATCTAGCACTATCAAAACCAGAACTCCCCCGTTCCACTGGGAAAGTGCATGTGAACAGATGTGTTCTGTTAAGTAAAATTTATTCTTATAATTAAGATTCTTCCTGTAGATTTTACTCTTAAGAATTATCTGAATCCCATCATTGCTTATCAGACAGGATTGACTGACATATTTTAAACTCTTGTAAGAGACACAGACTAGGCCCAACTTGGGTCTTTGTCACAAATTTACTAACTGTGTTTAATAATTCTTCTTATAGGTGTCACAATTGCTCTGTGAACTTGAATTCAAGATTAGTATCCTGTTTTGACTGTTGGTTGACCTTCTGAGAAATGAACTGACAACTTTCAAATAATGGCTTGGGTGAATAGACTACGTTTTAAAATTTCTATATCTATACTTTCCTTTTTTATTTCACAATAATTTTAAGAGAATTCAATATATAGACAATGAAGGTTATAGCAAATATATGACAGAAGAACCACTTAGTTTCAAGGTTTCTGGCAATAAACTTTCTTCTAAATCTGGATTTTGAATGGTATTGGAAGTATTGATTAACATAAAGTATTAAGAATGTATGCTTGGTAATTTAAGGTATTTATTAAAATACCATGATAATACAATTTCAGCACAAAATCTTTTTGTTTCATTCCTGATAAAGAAACTTAAAGTTAAATGTCAGTGCAGTACATAGGAAGAGTACTTATAATATTATAAAATCACCTATTCTTGATAGGGAATGGTGCTCATGCAGGTGAATAATTGACACGCTGCATTCACAAGTGCACTCACATAGGAGAAAGGGCTCCTGGTAGTTGTAGATAAGCACCACTGGGTGCTAGATGAGCAGGACTGATTTTATGAGTATGGATCCACAGAGAATCAAAACACATTGGACAGGAAACATGTCCACACTATAGATGCCTCAGTAATGCCTAGTTTTTACAGATCCTCACATTCAACAACAAAATTCTGATATCTATCCATGAAATTAAGTATCTCTATGTGAGTTGGGAGACCCAGCACCATATGACAAGGTACCTGGGAGGAGTCTTAACCACATATATATCTATCAGGTAATAGGCAGATAGACTTTGGTTTTGGCCATAGACCTTACAGAAGACTGTCAGCTAGTGCCAGCACCTTTCAGACATAGTCTGGGAACACTTGCAGAATGCTGACTTGGTCAGACACTGGGGATAAAAGAATTTGTGTGTAAGTCCAGGTTTACAGAGAACTTCTAGTACTCCATGTCACACACATACTCATAAACACAAAACACAAATTTGGATTCACATGAGTAGGTAAGAGGAACAGCATGCCATCATTCCTCCTACCCCAAGGTGACAAGGTTAAATATGATAGACCATGAATTCACCTATGGAGAAAGGGAGCTAGCAAATGAGTATGCAACTTTCCCAGCTGTGTCGCAAACTATTGAAGAGATTCATTTCTCTCTCATAGATTTCAGAATACTAAAATGGGAGTGCTATGACTGGGGGTAAGGAACAGATAGGTAGAGCAGCAAATAAGATGTTACTTATTAAAATAAGTAAAAATAAATAGAAAGTTATCCAAGGAAGATACACAAATATTCAATAGGTACTGAAAGGTGCTCAACATCACTAATAATTAGAGAAAATGCAAATTAAGGCTATGAAATCTTATATAATGCTAGTTAAAATGGCTATTATCAAAAAGACAAGAGATAAAAAGTGTTCATGAGGTTGTGGGGAAAAAAAGAAACTTTATTGAACTGTTGTTGGGCTTGTAGGTTGATGCAGCTACTATGAAAGTAGTAAGGAGGTTCTTACTGCATTAACTTAAATGCATTAACATAGGAAGGGAGAAATAGACAACAAAATATTAATAGCCATGTTAATAATACAAAAATACAACAAAACAATAATACAGTTGCAGAACCCTGAATACCCCATGCTCAACAAGGATACATCATACAGAAAGAAAATCATCAAGGAAACATTGAACTTCAACCATATTTTAGAATAAATGGATCAAATGTGTATATATACATATATATTTGACATTCAATTTAACAGCTTCAGAAGACACATTCTTCTCAAATGCTCATAGAACATTTTCAAGTTTGAGATAGGCCATAAAACAAGTATTAGCAATTTGAACACTGCTGAAAACACACCAAGTATCTTTTCTGACCACAGTAATATAAAACTAGAAATTAATATTACATTCAACAAAATAAAGAGATAATTTACAGAAAAGGGAAAATATCTGTAAATCATATCTCTGCAAAGAAGTTTATCTCCAAAATATATACAGAACTCATAAAATTCAATGGTAAAAACCAAACAAATAATCTAATTAAAAATGGGTAAAAATAAATAGAAAGTTTTCCAAGGAAGATATACAAATATTCAACAGGTACTGAAAGGTGCTCAGCATCACTAATAATTAGAGAAAATGCAAATTAAGGCTATGAAATCTTATATAATGCTAGTTAAAAATGGCTATTATCAAAAAGACAAGAGATAAAAAGTGTTCATGAGGTTGTGGGGAAAAAAAGGAAACTTTATTGAACTGTTGTTGGACTTGTAGGTTGATGCAGCTACTATGAAAGTAGTAAGGAGGTTCTTAAAAAATTATAAATAGAATTACCATATGATCTAGCAATTCTACTTCTGAGTAAGTATTAGAAATAAACAAAATATACCAAGGTTAATATTTAGCCATGAGAAGAAGGAAATCCTGCCGTTTACAATAAAATGAATGGACCTGGAGGGTATTATGCTAAGTAAATGTCAGGTAGAAAAATGCAAATATAAATATATAAACACATATTGGGCCTGAAATCAACATTACTGTACAGTATATTTTAAATTTATTAAGAAAGTAAATCCTAAGAGTTCTCATTACAAGGAAAAATATTTTCTTCATTTAGTGTTGTCTTGGGTTTTGCTTGGTTCTATTGAAATGATAGATAGTAATGGTACATTAAATGTATTGTGGTAATCATTTCACAATATGTGTAAATCAAATTATTATGCTCTACACCTTTAACTTAATACAGTGCTGTATGTCAATTATATCTCAGTAAAACTGAGGATAAAAAAAAAAACAGGAAAAAAAAAAGAAAATTGTATTGGCTTCTAGGAGGTCAGTGGGAAACTGAAACATTTCATACTTTCTGGCAGATAGAAATGGTTTTATATGTATATATATGTATATATATATACATATATATATATATATGTATATATATATATATATATATATATATATATATGTATATACATATATATATATATGATTGTAGATGGCTAGAAAGACAGAGGGAATTTAAGACAGAAATGTAAGGTACAAGGGAAGGCTGAGATTAATTATCAGCTCTCAGTAACAGATACCCTGATGCTACACAAGCATGAGAAAGTGCTTTCAATGGATTTAGCCTTAGTTTCTAAAAAGAGAAAAAAAAATGATTATAGATCCAGAAGCTTATAATTCTTTATGACTTAAAATATATAGAAAGATCTTAACTATTAACATAGCTATTCTATAATGCAAGACATAAAAGACTCTTTAGAAAAGATATATTTAACTTCTGGTATTGGTAGTTGTGAAATGTTTTGGTTTTAGTTCCTAGTTTTTTTCTTATTCTTTATTGATGAAATATAGTGTTGCATTACTTAAAATAGACTGCAATAGGATGTAGGAAATCACATCCAAAACATCAATACTTTAGAGAGGTGATCTTGCAGAACTTCATTTATTCCTAGAATCATTAAGGACATCAAGGACCTTATTAGAGCTAGCACAATGTCAAAAAGGCAAAATCCTCATGGCAGGAAAGGCAATTTTAGCTTATCATTGATTACCTTATTTAAATGCAAATAAAATAAATAACAAATAACACAAATAACAAAGAGAGGAAAGCAAATAACACCTCCAGAAATATGTGGAGTAGAAGGATGTGCTTTCATCTTCTCCTGTGAGAACTCCAAAATTGCAAGTAACTGCTGAACAACCATCAACAGGAGAATGTTGGACCCCACCAAAAGAGATACCCTATGTCCAAGGGCAAAGGAGAAGCACTAAGATGGTAGGAGAGGCAAAATTGCATTTAAAATCAAACCCCATAACCACCAGAGACACTTGGAGGGCTGAAACCAAACCTCATGTGCACCAGGACCCAGGGACCCCACATGAGACTAATTCAGGCCTACCTTTGAATGTTTGAGTATCTCCTGCAGAGGCACCCTGGAGAAGGAAACAGCAACCCACTCCAGTATTCACGCCTGGAAAATCCCATGGACCAAGGAGCCTGGTGGGCTACAATCCAGTCAGACACGACTGAGCAACTTCTGTGTGCAGAGGCACAGATCAGCAATGGCCTGTTGCAGGGACAGGGGCTCTGGCTGCAGCAGACCTGGGAGGTACAGTATGTGAACCCCACTACAGAGCCACTGAGCAAACAACCCACAAACTGGAGAGCAATTATACCAAAGAAGTTCTTTGGTATAATTCACCAAAGAACTTTCACAGGAAAGTTGTGAAAGTTCTAGGGCCCACAACAGATTTCCCAACTTGGGGATCCAAGCAAAGGACTGAGAAAGTGAAGTTGCTCAGTCATGTCTGACTCTTTGCTACCCAGTGGACTGTAGCCCACCAGGCTCCTCAGTCCATGGGATTTTCCAGGCAAGAATAATGGAGTGCGTTGCCATTTTCTTCTCCAGGGGATCTTCCCAACCCAGGGATCAAACCTAGTTCTCCCGCATTGCAGGCAGACGCTTTAACCTCTGGGCCACCAGGGAAGCAAAGGACTAAGAACCACCAGGGAATTTGACTTTGAAAGCCAGTGGGATTTGATTACAGAACTTCCACAGGACTGGGGAAACTGACTCTTGGAGGGCACAAACAAAACCTTGTGCTCATCAGGACCCAGGAGAAAGGAACAGTGACCCCATAAGAGACTGAGCCAGACTTTCCTGTCAGTGTAGGAGTCTTCAGTGGAAGCATGAGTCAACAGAGGCCTGCTGCGGGGTTAGGGGCACTGCATACAGCAGTCCTGGCATAAGTCCTTTTGAAGGAGGTCGCCATGACTACCTAAGGCCAAACTAGAGGGAGGGAACACAGCTCCACTCATCAACAGAAAATCAGATTAAAGATTTACACATCAGAGCAAGACCCAGATTCCCCCACAGCCAGTCCCTCCCATCAGGAAGTTTGCACAAGCCTGTTATCCTTATCCATCAGAGGGCAGATAGAATGGAAACCACAATTGAAGTGAAGTGAAGTGAAGTCACTCAGTCATGTCTGACTCTTTGCGACCCCATAGACTGTAACCTACTAGGCTCTTCTGTCCATGGGATTTTCCAGGCAAAAGTACTGGAGTGGATTGCCATTTCCTTCTCCAGGGGATCTTCCCACCCCAGGGATCGAACCTGAGTGTCCCGCATTGTAACTAAACAAACTGATCACTTGGCTCACAGCATGGTCTAACTCAGTGAAACTATGAGCCATGCTGTGTAGGGCGACCCAAGACAGATGGGTCATGGTTCTGACAAAACGTGGTCCAAACAACTTCTTCTTTTTTTTTTGCTTACCACAAGAACCCCATGAACAGTATGAAAAGGCAAAAAGATATGATTCTGAAAGATGCACTCCACAGGTCAGTAGGTGCCCAATATGCTACTGAACAAGAGTAGACAAACAGCTCCAGAAAGAATGAAGAGGCTGTCGGTTCAGTTCAGTCACTCAGTCATGTCCAACTCTTTGTAACCCAATAGATGGCAGTATGCACACTTCCCTGTCTATCACCAACTCCCGGAGATTGATTAAACTCATGTCCATTGAGTAGGTAATGGCATCCAAACATCAGCTGAAGAGGCTGAGCCAAAGCAAAAACAACACCCAGTTGTGGATGTGATTGATGATGGAAATAAAGTCCAATTCTGTAAAGAACAATATTGCATAGGAACCTGGAATGTTAGGTCCATGAATCAAGGCAAATTGGAAGTGGTCAAACAGGAGATGGTACGATTAAACAACTACCTTTTAGAAATCAGTGAAGTAAAATGGACTGGAAAGGATGAATTTAATTCTGATGACCATTATATATACTATTATGGACAAGAATCCCTTAGAAGAAATGGAGTGGCCCTCAGAGTCAACAAGAGTCTGAAATGGAGTACTTGGGTGCACTCTCAAAAACAAAATGGTCTCGATCCATTTCCAAGGGAGACCATTCAATATCACAGTAATCCAAGTCTATGCCCCAACCAGTAAAGCTGAAGAAGCTGAAATTGAATGGTTCTATGAAGACCTACAAGACCTTCTAGAACTGAAACCCAAAACAGATATCCTTTTCATTAGAGGGGACTAGAATGCAAAATTAGGAAAAAGCAAAAGTCAAGAAATACCTGGAGTAACAGGCAAATTTGGCCTTGGAGTACAGAATGAAGCAGGGCAAAGCCTAATAGAGTTTTGCCAAGAGATCGCACTGGTCATAGCAAACACCCTCTTCTGACCACACAAGAGAAGATTCTACACATGGACATCACCAGATGGTCAATACTGAAACCAGATTGTTTATATCCTTTGCAGTCAAAAATGGATAAGCTCCATACAGTGATCAAAAACAAGACTGGTAGCTGACTGTGGCTCAGATCATGAACTCCTTATTGCCAAATGCAGATTTAATTGAAGAAAGTAAGGAAAACCATTAGACCATTCAGGCAAGACCTAAATCAATTTCCTTATGATTGTACAGTAGACGTGACAAACAGATTCAAAGGATTACACCTGACAGACAGAGTGCCTAAAGAACTATGGAGAGAGGGTTGAGAAAAAGAAATGAAAAAAAGCAAAATGGTTGTCTGAGGAGGCCTTACAAATAGCTGAGGAAAGAAGAGAAACAAAAGACAAAGGAGAAGAGGAATGATATATCCATCTGAATGCAGAGTTACAAAGAATAGCAAGGAGAAATAAGACAGCCTTTCTCAGAAATCAATGCAAAGAAATAGAGTAAAACAACAGAATGGGATAGACCAGAGAGCTCTTCAAGAAAATTAGAGATACCAAGGGAACATTTCATGCAAATATGGGCTCAATAAAGCCCAATAAAGAGATGATATGGACTTAATGGAAACAGAAGATATTAGGAAGAGATGGCAAGAATACACAGAAGAACTATACAAAAGAGATCTTCATGACCCATATAATTATGATGATGTGATCACTCACCTAGAGCCAGACATCCTGGAATGTGAAGTCAAGTGGGCCTTAGGAAGCATCACTAGGAACAAAGCTAGTGGAGGTGATGGAATTCCAGTTGAGCTATTCCAAATCATGGAAGATGATGCTGTGAAAGTGTTGCACTCAATATGCCAGCAAATTTGGAAAACTCAGCAGTACCACAAGACTGGAAAAGATCAGTATTCCAATCCCAAAGGAAGGCAATGCAAGAATGGTAAAACTACCATACAATTGCACTCATCTCACATGCTAGCAAAGTAATGCTCAAAATTCCCCAAACAAGTCTTCACAGCATGTGAACCATGAACTTCCAGACATTCAAGCTGGTTTTAGAAAAGGCAGAGGAACCAGAGATCAAATTGACAACACCTGTTGAATCATTGAAAAAGAGAGAGTTCCAGAAAAACATTTACTTCTGCTTTATTGATTATGCCAAAGCCTTTGTGTGGATCACAAAAAACTGTTGAAAATTTGTAAAGAGATGGGAATACCAGACCACCTGTACTGCCTCCTGAGAAATCTGTATGCAGATCATGAAGAAACAGTTAAACTGTACATGGACCAACAGACTGGTTCCAAATTTGGAAAGGAGTACGTCAAGGCTATATACGGTCACCCTGCTAATTTAACTTACATGAAGATTATATCATGGGGAATTCTGAACTGGATGAAGCACAAGCTGGAATCAAGATTGCTGGGAGAAATATCAATAACCTCAGATATTCAGATGACACCACCCTTATGGCAGAAAGTGAAGAAGAACTAAAGTGGATCTTGATGAAAGTGAAAGTGGAGAGTGAAAACGTTGGCTTAAAACTCAACATTCATAAAACTAAGATCGTGGCATCTAGTCTCATCACTTCATGGTAAATAGATGAGGAAACAACAGAAACAGTGACAAACTTTATTTTTTGGGCTCCCAAATTACTGCAGATGGTGACTGAAGCCATGAAATTTAAAGATGTTTGCTCCTTGGAAGAAAAGCTATGACCAACGTAGATAGCATATTAAAAAGCAGAGACATTACTTTGCCAACAAAGGTCCGGCTAGTCAAAGCTTTGGTTTCTCCAGTAGTTATGTATGGATGTGAGAGTTGGACTTTAAAGAAAACTCAGTGTTGAAGAACTGATGCTTTTGAACTGTGGTGTTGGAAAAGACTCCTGAGAGTCTCTTGGACTGCATGGATATCAAACCAGTCCATCCTAATGGAAATCAGTCCTGAATTGATTCCTGAATCGGAAGGACTGATGCTGAAGTTTCAATACTTTGGCCACCCTACATAAAGAACTGGCTCATTGGCAAAGGCCCTGATTCTGGGAAAGATTGAGGGCAGGATGAGAAGGAGATGACCAAGGATGAGATGTTTGGATGGCTTCACTGACTCAATAAACATTAGTATGAATAGGCTCTGGGAGTTGGTGATGGCAGGGAAGCCTGGCGTATTGCAATCCATGGGGTCCTGAACAGTCAGACACAACTGGGTGACTGAACTGAACTGAATTGTAGCTTTATCAAGTCCAAGCTTGTACTTTTCACTGTAGAGCAGGCCAGGGCATTGGGGCAAGGAAGTGACTTATTCAAAAAGTCAGCAGACTGAGAAGTTGGTGGATTGATGTCTGAAAGAATCATCTTAATGAGGCAGAGAATTCAGGCTTCTTTTATTCTGAAGAAAAAGCGGAAGTGGAAAGAGTTACAATTAAAGGGTAAGGGCAGACAGCAGAGTTCTTGGAGTCACCTGGGCTTCAAGGATAACAGACTTCTTGGAGTCACCTGGACTTCAAGGAGACATAATATTTCTTTGTTCTTGAGCTTGATTACTTGGGCTAGATCACAAGGCCTCTGCAAAACTTCAAACTGTTAGCAGTTATTTTTACTTTACCACTATTATTTCTGCTTATTCACAAGATTTCTAGGCTGAAATTGAACTCATCTACAAAAGTAATAGCCATAATTAACCCAGGACCTTGGAATGGGGACTTTTTAAAGGGAACTTAATGAGCTATTTGTGAATAAACATTTCTCTAATGTTTAATTCTTGACATGCAGGCCTGAAGTAATAGAATACACAGGCTAAAGAATAAGGTAGGCAGTTCCAATATGGTATTAGTTCTGTTTTTCCTCTGTTAAATTAGTATTATCAAAATTCATTAGTGAGTCTGATTTTCATTATATTTAGAATTTTGCATGCATGCCCCAAAATATTCTTGTTCATTTTTTGTTATTTTCTAATTTGTCATATTTCACTATCATGGCATCTGGTCCCATCACTTCATGAGAAATAGATGGGGAAACAGTGGAAACAGTGTCAGACTTTATTTTGGGGGGCTCCAAAATAACTGCAGATGGCGATTGCAGCCATGAAATTAAAAGATGCTTACTCCTTGGAAGGAAACTTATGACCAACCTAGATAGCATATTCAAAAGCAGAGACAGTACTTTGCCAGCAAATGTCCATCTAGTCAAGGCTATGGTTTTTCCAGTGGTCATGTATGGATGTGAGAGTTGGACTATAAAGAAAGCCGAGCGCTAAAGAATTGATGCCTTTGAACCGTGGTGTTGGAGAAGACTCTTGAGAGTCCCTTGGATTGCAAGGAGATCCAACCAGTCCATTCTAAAGGAGATCAGTCCTGGGTGTTCATTGGAAGGACTGATGCTAAAGCTGAAACTCCAATACTTTGGCAACCTCATGTGAAGAGTGGACTCATTCGAAAAGACCCTGATGCTGGGATGGATAGCGGGCAGGAGGAGAAGGGGATGACAGAGGATGAGATAGCTGGATGGCATCACCGACTTGATGGACATGAGTTTGAGTGAACTCTGGGAGTTGGTGATGGATAGGGAGGCCTGGTGTGCTGTGATTCATGGGGTCACAGTCAGTCAGATACGACTGAGTGACTGAACTAAACTGAATTTGTCATATTTCACTATCAAACTTATATTAATATTGTAAAATGAAGTGGGGGTTATTCCAACTATTTTTATATTTATAAAGAACAGAAAGTCTCAATATTTTATGAATATTAGAAAAAATCTCTTGTAAAATCTTTTCAGCTAGAAGAATTGATTTCCTATTTCTGTTCCTGTTTTTTTTTTTTTAATTTTAAAACTTTGTTAATCTATTTTACAAATTTTTAATGAACTATTTAATAATCATTACATAATAAATGGCCATATGATATTGTATATGTTTTTAATATTTGAGTATTTGATTAAATTTTTATCTCTTGAGTAACATCTTTTGTAACATCTTGAGTATATCTTTAAGCTTATCAATAGTAAATGAAACATATTTGATCAATGTAGAAAATTCCAAAAGTTAGAGAAACAAAGAAATATAATAATCATGCCCTCTCCAGCCACAGGTAAGAGTTAATTATTATGGAAATGTATTGTTACAGAATCAAGAATATGTTTGAGCATATTTGTATAATATTTTCATTCTATACTATCTTTTTTCAATAATAGCTTAACACATGATCTTGTCCATGTAAATAAATTTCTTCAAACTATTCCCACATGTTAAGGATATGTCCAATTATTTACCATTCAAATAGAACAATGATTATATAATTAAACTTTTTTGTACATATTTTGAATAAAGTTATGTCCCCCTAAAAATGTATAAAAGAGTTTTAAGGTTTTCACTATTGCAAACAAACTCCAGAGGGAGTGCATAAATTTACAATTCAACTAGGAGAATAAAGAGATGGGAATTCCAGATCACCTGACCTGCCTCTTGAGAAACCTGTATGCAGGTCAGGAAGCAACAGTTAGAACTGGGCATGGAACAACAGACTGGATCCAAATAAGAAAAGGAGTACATCAAGACCGTGTATTGTCACCGTGCTTATTTAACTTCTATGCAGAGTACATCATGAGAAACGCTGGGCAGGAAGAAGCACAAGCTGGAATCAAGATTTCCGAGAGAAATGTCAATAACCTCAGATATGCAGATGACACCACCCTTATGGCAGAAAGTAAAGAAGACCTAAAGAGCCTCTTGATGAAAGTGAAAGAAGAGAGTGAAAAAGTTGGGTTAAATCTCAACATTCAGAAAACTAAGATCATGGCATCTGGTCCCATCACTTCATGGGAAATAGATGGGGAAACAGTGGAAACAATGGCTGACTTTATTTTTCTGGGCTCCAAAATCACTGCAGATGGTGATTGCAGCCATGAAATTAAAAGATGCTTACTCCTTGGAAGGAAAGTTATGACCAACCTAGACAGCATGTTAAAAAGCAGAGATGTTACTTTGCCAACAAAGGTCCGTCTAGTCAAGGCTATGGTTTTTCCAGTGGTCATGTATGGTTATGAGAGTTGGACTATAAAGAAAGCTGAGCGCTGAAGAATTGATTCTGTTGAACTGTGGTGTTGGAGAAGACTCTTGAGAGTCCCTTGGACTGCAAGGAGATCAAACCAGTCCATTGTAAAGGAGACCAGTCCTGGGTGTTCATTGAAAGGACTGATGTTGAAGCTGAAACTCCAATCCTTTGGCCACCTGATGCGAAGAGCTGACTCATTTGAAAAGACCCTGATGCTGGGAAAGATTGAGGGCAGGAGGAGAAGGGGACAAAAGAGGATGAGACGGTTGGATGGCATCACCAACTTGATGGACATGGGTTTGGGTAGACTCTGGGAGTTGGTGATGGACAAGGAGGCCTGGCGTGCTGCAGTTCATGGGGTCGCAGAGTCGGACATGACTGAGCGACTGAACTGAACTGAGAAGCATGTAATTTTATTTACTGCAATTAAAAAATATTTATAGCCTAAATTCTCTCTCTGTTGATATTCCAGAAAGACTTTCTTTTTTTAATTTAATATTTTTTTAATTGAAGGATAATTGCTTTACAGTATTGTGTTGATTTCTGCCAAATATCAACATGAATCAGCTTTAGGTATACACAGTTGTCCCCTCCTTCCTGAATTTTTCTTGTGTTTAAAAACAGTGGTAATTTTTCCCCTTTTTTTTTACATTTTTTTAAAAATCCATTTTATTGTTGAGTTTCACAAAGACAATGTAAAGTATTAGTGATAATTATTGCTTGTTTTCATTCCTTTTCCAATTTGCCACTTCAGATTCTATTGGTCTCTTGGCATTAACTTTAACATTTGCTGAAATGTGGCTAAATTCTGTTTTCTCTAGATATTGAATACTTATCTGGTGCTAGTATTTTTAGTTTCCTCCATGGCTTCTAGTCCTAAGTCCATGTCTTTGTTACTTCCTCATTTTATTCCTAGACACTTTGGTCCCCAGAGCTCAGAAACTTCAGTCTGGTTTACCCTCAATAAACTTTTATACTGTTACCTTACTCGTCCAGAGTCATTCCACATCCATGGAAAGAAATACATCTATACTTACTCTAGCTTCAAATTTTCATGTCTGTTGTCATTTGTCTGTTGGGAAGTGGCAAGTAGGCTGTAGTTGGCATCAAAATAAATGTATTACAGCCTCATTTTAAACTCAAAAAGGGAGATTTTGGACAAAGATGTTGAGTTCAGTGAATTGGTCAGCAAAATAGGGGTAATAAAAACCTTAAAGATTTGTTGTGATGGTTAAAGAAGATATGTTTTCTTTCTTTGGTTTGGAATGTTTCTCCTCATCTTTCTGGCAAGATTCAGTTCATTAGTTAGGTCCCCATTGACTTATCACCTTATTTGTAAAATATTTCTTTGTGCTTCAAGTAGAATTTAATTGTTGCTGCCTCTGTGCTCTCACAGCACCTTACTCATATGCACTTATCACATTATTAGCTATATTCCAGATTGCTGTTAGCTAGCACTCAGATTGTAAGCTCTGCTTTTAAAGCCAATAATAAAACCTACTAATGTTTACAAACCTAGCACCTTTCAATGTGCCTCTCATAGCAATGACAAATTCATTGAATTAGTTTGGATTGAATTGTCTCTTTGGTAGAAAAATCCAAATATTCAATGTCAGAAATTTGGACAACTTTAATTTAAAGTTAGTAAAATAAAGTTGCCTCGGTCATCAAGCTGATTGTCCAGCCCTCTTCCCACTCCCTGCTGTTCTCTATGGGCTAACCTACCAAGCTGACCTGAAAATAGTCTCATCTGTTTTTCAGGTGAAGTCCTCTTTCTCTTTGATGAAGCTGAAGACACACAGGTGGTGTATTTCCTTCTTCAACTTTATGTTTTGGACATTCTGAAAACAAATCTTTTTTTAACTGATATTCATTCACTATTTTAAATAGGTTATATTAAAATTGCTATTCAGTAAGCTATCATTTTTCTTCATATTCCATGTCTGGATGCACAATATGATCACTTTACTCTTGAATATTATCCAAGCAACAAAAGATTTCTAAGGAAAGTACTATTTCTATAAATTGATACATGTCTATTTAAGATATATATTAGTTATACTTCTCAAAGGATGGTGATTTCCATATAATTTCCTGATTTGAAAGAACTGGGAGTTTAGATCATGATATCTTATATGCAAAGAAAATAACAACTAAGATAAAATGCCATGATTTATTAAAATGACAAATAGTATGTGACAGATCCATCACTTGGTAAAATCCTTTTGTTTTGGAAGATAACATGGTGTGAGAATAGCATACAAAATGGTTTTTACAAAACAAATGATACTTAGCCAGAATCTTTGAAAAATGTTTTTCTAGTTCTCATTTATTAAAGTCTTTTAATAAAGGGAAACAATCAGAAGGAAAATATGTAAACCTATTAATAATATGTAGGTACAGTTTTCTGGCAAAATTCAGTTATTAAAAAGTCTGCTAAAATATAGTGTAACAACTGAAAGAGAATAGATCTTGTTTAAGGCAGATTTACAGCTATTGCATTTTTTTGCTTGTGTCAGCTAACCTTGGCAAAAAGAACCCTTTTGCTATTGGGGTGAAACCTGTAAATCTAGATTTTGTCTCCCTCATTCCAAAACCTTGTCTTAGGCCTTGTCACTTTCTTCATTCATCACTGCTATACTTAAATGTGGGTGAAATTCTAGAAAGCTTGATTTGTATTGTACATTGAATATTCTTCACTATATAAGTAATAAAATTTCTGTGTTTATATATAGAAAAGACTTTTTTTTAAGATGCTACTTTTGTTAGTCTGTTGTTAATTGAAAGAGCTATTTTTGTATAGCACATGTTAATAAAAATAATGCCACTAATTTTCATTTGTGATTTGTACAAATAACTGTTTTGACACTGTGTACAAATTATATGCATATGTATATAAAAATTTATACAATGTGTATATGTTTATGTTTTATCTAAATTGTTTACTGTTTATGTTTACATATGAAATATGTTCCTAGGATATATATCATACAACATATATAAGCACATACTTAATTGCATGCTTAGTCCATTTAAATATATTTAAACATCTTTGAGCTGAATTTCATGAAAGAAATTGTGTCATGCTAATAAATAAACTTTGTTGCCTTTCCTATATAATTAAGTTTGACAATTGTACTTAATAAAGAAGATGCATTTTTCTTTTTAACAGGAGTAGTTTCCTTTTAAAGTATTAAATTACCAATTATTTTAGTAATATTAACTTTTTCTTTTGTCCAGACTGAGGCACCTCACATTATATAAAGTAATATGTTCACACGTATAAGCATTTCTCAGAGACACTCACAAGCAAAACCACATACTCATCCATGCATGTGCAGACACCAGTAGTACAGGTTTTACATGAAATTGGGAACTGTTACTTTTATGCTCTTTTGGATCATTTTATTATTTTATTAAATGAATATCATGACATTTTTAAAAGACTTCAGAATTATATTAATTTAACTTAATTGTCATTTCCACTAATTATTATGGAAATTGTAGTTCCTAGAAGAAATTTTACTTTTCCTTTCCCAAAAAGTATCTTTTACAAGAAATGTAGATTTTGTGTTATTTCTTTCGGAAAGTAAGGCAAGCCTCAAAAATAGTATGAGTGTAATACTTATCATAATGCTGTAAAAATCTTTTAAGGTTTTTAACTGATTTGGACTACAGTTTTTTTGCTGTTAT
Source organism: Bos mutus (assembly GCF_027580195.1). Classification (NCBI taxonomy): domain Eukaryota; kingdom Metazoa; phylum Chordata; class Mammalia; order Artiodactyla; family Bovidae; genus Bos; species Bos mutus. The sequence continues at coordinate 48,854,990 of NC_091627.1, read as the reverse complement.
TATACATAAGGAATTATTTTTCTATATAAGCAAGGGAAATATTTATGAGAAAATGATATCTATTCTGGAAATATTTGATTTGTCTTTGTAGAAAGTTAATTTGTAAAAGCAATCATTTGGCTTAATGCATAGAGGATCAATCCTCACATTTACTGAACAGAAAATAGCATTTGTAGTTTGCATAATGAGATATTTCTCATCTTTTAGATAGATGCTTCTACAAATGAGCTGTATACATTAGAAAAAGAAAATAACTTCGTTAAATGCATCATTATAATATAGTATTTAAAGAAAGTCAATCCTTTTCCAGTCTTTTCCATCACCCTAATCTGGCAGAAAGTGAAGAGGAACTAAAAAGCCTCTTGATGAAAGTGAAAGAGGAGAGTGGAAAAGTTGGCTTAAAGCTCAACATTCAGAAAACTAACATCATGGCATCTGGTCCCATCACTTCATGGGAAATAGATGGAGAAACAGTGGAAACAGTGTCAGACTTTATTTTTTGGGGCTCCAAAATCACTGTAGATGGTGATTGCAGCCATGAAATTAAAAGACGCTTACTCCTTGGAAGGAAAGTTATGACCAACCTAGATAGCATATTCAAAAGCAGAGATATTACTTTGCCAACAAAAGTTCGTCTAGTCAAGGCTATGGTTTTTCCAGTGGTCATGTATGGATGTGAGAGTTGGACTGTGAAGAAAGCTGAGTGCTGAAGAAGTGATGCTTTTGAACTGTGGTGTTGAAGAAGACTCTTGAGAGTCCCTTGGACTGCAAGGAGATCCAACCAGTTCATCCTAAAGGAGACCAGTCCCGGGTGTTCATTGGAAGGACTGATGCTAAAGCTGAAACTCCAATACTTTGGCCACCTCATGCGAAGAGTTGACTCATTTGCAAAGACCGTGATGCTGGGAGGGATTGGGGGCAGGAGGAGAAGGGGATGACAGAGGATGAGATGGCTGGATGGAATCACTGACTCAATGGATGTGAGTCTGAGTGAACTCCGGGAGTTGGTGATAGATAGGGAGGCCTGGCGTACTGTGATTCATGGGTCACAAAGAGTCGGACATGACTGAGCGACTGAACCAAACCGAACCGAATTTATTGGTTAACCGATGTATAATGAGTATGGTCCCTATATGATATAAGACTATAGAGATTTGCATTTAAAATATTAGAAAAAAGCAAACAAAAGTAAAATTCCCAGAAAATTACCATGAATTAATTTACTGTAAATTCAAAAAGCTCTAATTTGTTCTTATTACTATGAATAAACACTACCAATTCATTCATTAAAAGAGAAACTTCTCTCAGTTTAAAAATATCTAGATGTTATTTTATCTCACCTATATACCTTTTGTCAATATAATAATATTGAGAAAACAAATCTTGTGAGATTTTAACTTTCATTAGTGTTATTAGCAAGAGCACAAAATTTGTTGACAGCCTTTCCCAGCTTATCGTGATGTCATACCAAAGAGATTTTCCCCACCACAGTCACCATGCAGGCTATGTTAATAGATTAGAAGCTCCTGATTTAGCTGTGGAATTCTATCCAAATCTAGATAGGATTCCTTTTCTTTTTGGAGAAATCTAATGTTAGACTTGAAAAAGATCTGGAAAATATATAAATGTGAGGTTTACTGATGGGTGACTAGAGTTTCAGACCAGATGTCTGGTGGCTGTCATGATGGGTGTGACACGATGAAGGAGACTACAGCTTTGAGAATTTGGTTTATTTAACCAGCTAATCCCAGACTCAAGTCTGTTACCTTCAGCAGAGAGGAGGTCTCAGCAGGTCTGCCTCTGAAAGCCCATTGCTGAAAGACCCAAAATAGAGTGCTGTAGATGGAAGTGCCTGGGCTAGGACTTCAGATCTGCATCAGAGCATGGTCAGTGGGTGGTGGGGAAGATGAGGCTGAGTCCTTGACTGCAGCCACCTTGAAAAACTGCAATGCATTGGCTGTACATCAAATCTTTGGTGAGTAAGGCAGCTTTTCCCCTGTGAGACAGGCCAAATAAAGCCTTTCTCCAAAGAAGACATACAGATGGCTAACAAACACATGAAAAGATCCTCAACATTACTCATTATCAGAGAAATGCAAATCAAAACCACTATGAGGTACCATTTCATGCCAGTCAGAATGGCTGCGATCCAAAAGTCTACAAGCAATAAATGCTGGAAAGGGTGTGGAGAAAAGGGAACCCTCTTACACTGTTGGTGGGAATACAAACTAGTACAGCCACTATGGATAACAGTGTGGAGATTCCTTAAAAAACTGGAAATAGAACTGCCTTATGATCCAGCAATCCCACTGCTGGGCATACACACTGAGGAAACCAGAAGGGAAAGAGACAAGTGTACCCCAATGTTCATCGCAGCACTGTTTATAATAGCCAGGACATGGAAGCAACCTAGATGCCCATCAGCAGATGAATGGATAAGAAAGCTGCGGTACATGTACACAATGGAGTATTACTCAGCCATTAAAAAGAATACATTTGAATCAGTTCTAATGAGATGGATGAAACTGGAACCTATTATACAGAGTGAAGTAAGCCAGAAAGAAAAACACCAATACAGTATACTAACGCATACATATGGAATTTAGAAAGATGGTAACAATAACCCTATATGAGACAGCAAAAGAGACACTGATGTATGGATCAGTCTTATGGATTCTGTGGGAGAGGGAGAGGGTGGGGAGATTTGGGAGAATGGCATTGAAACATGTATAATATCATGAATGAAACGAGTCGCCAGTCCAGGTTTGATGCACGATACTGGATGCTTGGGGCTGGTGCACTGGGACGACCCAGAGGGAGGGTATGGGGAGGGAGGAGGGAGGAGGGTTCAGGATGGGGAACACAGGTATACCTGTGGTGGATTCATTTCAATATTTGACAAAACTAATACAATATTATAAAGTTTAAAAATAAAATAAAATTTAAAAAAATGAAAAACATTAAAAAAAAAAAAAAAGAAAAGTTCAGACAGTGGCAAAAAAAAAAAAAATAGCCTTTGGAATTGCTTATGGTCAGGCTTGAAAGAATACCCATAGGTTATTGGAAATGAAAGTGAAAGTCGCTCAGTCCTGTCCAATTCTTTGTGACTCCATGGACTATAGCCTGCCAGTCTCCTCTGTTCATGGAAGTCTCCAGGCCAGAACACTGGAGTGGGTAGCCATTCCCTTCTCCTGCGGATCTTCTCAACACAGTAATCCAATCCAGGTTTTGGATTACTTTGCAGGCTGATTCTTTACCATCTGAGCCACCAGGAAAGCTGATAGGTTATTGGTCAGAAGCTAAATTCCTCCACAGAACATGTTAAAGCAAGGTAAGTCTTTCTACTTCACATGGCACCTAAACAAATATATTGAATAATGAAAATATTAATTATGATTTTATGAAAAATAACACATGTTTGCAGATGGGTAGATTTATCAGCCAGCTTCATGCCAGTACAAATTTGGAGGTCAACAGCTTTCTCTCATTTTGTACTGTCTCTTTCCTTTACAGTCTACATTGGCAATGTTTCTGCAGATGTGCAATTTTCGATAACTTTCTGGGTCTTCCTTATATTTGAAATGGGTTCAGTTCATTACACAAAAGGCTCATCCACACATCTTTTTGAAATAGGTCCATTTCAATTTTCACCTCCTTTTGGAAATGGCTAAAACCAATGCACTGATGTTTTTTGGAGGTCCCTGTGTTTGATTGGGATTTCCCATGTGGCGCTAGTAGTAAAGAACCTGCTTGCCAATGCAGGACACGTAAGAGATGTGGTTTTGATCCCTAGGTTGGGAAGATCCACTGGAGGAGGGCATAGCAACCCAATCCACTATTCCTGCTTGGAGAACCCCATGGACAGAGGAGCCTGGAGGGCTACAGTCCATACATATCATAGGGTAGCAAAGAGTCAGACACGACTGAAATGACTTAGCACACACACAACTTTGATTGAGTGGGTTTGTGAACAATACCTTTAATATCTTGTGACTGAATATTTAGGCTTTTGGCTTTTCCCAGTTTTAAGGGAAGAGATGTATGGTCATACATGTATCCTTTATTCTAGAGCATGCTTTCCTAACAGTGACTCTCTTAAACTAATATCTTCTGTCCAGATAGGCTGAGAATCAGCCAAATTATCAAGTTCTGATTATACTTTCTTTTGCAATTGTGCCTTCACTATAATTTTATTTTACTAAAAGCAGTAAGGATAACCCAGACCATACTGTCAATAACTTGCTTGGAAGTCTCCTGGGATAAATATCCAAGTTTATTTACAAATTGTTCTTTACACATAACTAAAAGACACAATTCCATTAAACTTTCTGCCAATTCCCATTAATATGTTCATCAGCTTCTGAGACCACACTGCTGCTGCTGCTAAGTCACTTCAGTCGTGTCCAACTCTGTGTGACCCCACAGATGGCAGCCCACCAGGCTCCCCCATCCTTGGGATTCTCCAGGCAAGAACACTGGAGTGGGTTGCCATTTCCTTCTCCAATGCATGAAAGTGAAAAGGGAAAGTGAAGTCGCTCAGTCGTGTCCGACTCTTAGCGACCCTATGGACTGCAGCCTACCAGGCTCCTCCGCCCATGGGATTTTCCAGGCAAGAGTACTGGAGTGGGGTGCCATTGCCAATAGTATACTCATGATGATTTAGGTATTCACTAAGGCAACTTAGACTTTCTGTTGTGCTGCTCAATTCCTTTGTATCCCTTTCTAACAGATTTGTTAGCATCCATATTGCTACTAAACATTTGTTCAAGGAGCTCTGGACTTTTTATATCATGTTCATCAAATTCTTCCAATCCTTACTAACTGCCTGTTTTCAAAGCCAGTTTTACATTTTTAGGTATTTGTTACAACACAATCCACTTCTGATACCAAAATCTTTGTTGCCTTTTTATTCCTATCATTGTAATTACCACTAACTTAGGGGACTACAATAATACAACTTCATCTCACAATTTTGTAATTCAGAAGTTGAGTGGTCACTGTAGCAAAATCAAAGTAACAGCAAATATAGATCTTGTATGAAGGTGCCGGGGGATCATCCATTTCTAAGTTCATTAGAGTTTTTTGCAGAATTCTGTGCCTTATGATTGGGTTGTAGGACCTAGGTCCTCATTTTCTGCTGGTCATCAGCCAGGAGACTCTCTCAAATAACTCAGGCCACCTGTAATTCTTGTCACATTGACCCTTTCTTCTTTGAACCAGCAATAGTGATTAAATTTTTCTCAAGCTTCAAAATGCTCTATTATGCCCTTCTTCTGTACCTCTTTGCCTCCAGCCAGAAAAAGTTTTCTGCTTTTAAAGGCTCCTGTGATTAGATTGGGCCTACACAGACAATTTAGGATAATCTTCCTATCTTAATGTCTACAAGTATAATCACATTTGTAAAGTTCTTTTTACCATGTAACATAAACATATTAACATGTCCTGAGGATCGGTGAGCGGACATACTTGTTTAGGGAGTCATTATTCTGCCTTTCACACTGGGGATATGTCTATGTGTATATATATAAACATATACACACATATTATTTTTCTCTTCTCTAATGCAAAAAGGCAGTTGTACTTATCTTCCTTGTCTTATTTTTAATTTTTTTTTCTTCTCACTTTTAAGTGAGCATTTTTCTAACTTTTCTGTTAGAGAAATCTGAATTAAAGAAATTTTAATCACCCTTATGAAATAAATATCAGATAATAAATTTTATTGATTAAGCTAAAATCAATGATGAGTATAGGAAACAAACTAGCCCATTATTTGGCCCTGAAGTGCAAGTGTGAAAACAAGACAATATATACCTATATATAAAATAGTATTAGAATGAGAAAATATGTTGTGGATATCACTTATGAACATGCCACAAACACAGACTAATAAAATTCTGTAGTATACTGCATCAATGTAAGAAAAAGCTTTAGATATTTAAAGAACTGTAAATGAAAGAAGCACAATAAATGAGGTGTAGCTAGTCTGAAAGTTATACACTGGCATATATTACAATATTTTTAGTAACTATAAATGATAATTTTTAAATTCCAGTATTTCAGTTTTTTAATATATTGTGTCATGGAGTCAGCAGTTTAGGTAGAGAGCTTAAGAAAAGTAAATTATCTATATTCTATGGCAGTGCTTCCAAAGTGTAAGAAATTTTCATAAACCACTTCAAATTCATGATTAAATTCAAACTTCCAGTAGAGTTGGACACAGGTACTTAGAAACATTTTCTTTGCAAATTTAAAGAGTAGTGAACATATAATTAAGTACAAGCATTTGCTTGAGGTTGGTATAATTATGATTTCTAGAACACAGTATCAAAACATAAATTCAAGATATCAGTATTTTTAGGTGCCAGACCACAAGAAGCATTTTCTTGGAACATTGAATACATTAAAGTCATAAAACTGACAAACTGGATAACTCTCATAACCAGAATTTAGGTATACTGTTTGCATTTTTAAAACACTTGAGGGATAGAATTCATTTTCATCTCTTCAGTTCCACCTGTGGTAGGCCATCAGAGCATCTGACTTGCCTGCTCCCCAGAGAAATGCTAAAGTTTATCACTAGCAGAATCAAAAATCCCAGTCCTGAGGGAAGCAACTGGCCCAGGTGTGACATTTATAGTAGGAAATGCCTTTTGCCGCTTTGTAATTTGAATAAATTAGTATATTTAGAAAATTATTTTATAATCCACCAAAGGATTCCAACTGTATTTGTGGAATTACAAAAATCCTTTGGTAGCTACTGCAAAATTTCCTCTAAAATATTAATGAGCAAACATAGCCCTACCAAGAATCCAAACTAAGAGTTAACTTACAAAATGGGTGTGTAGGTAGATAACAATGGGAATAGTAAGAGACTATTAATAAGGCCAATGGGACCACACTTTGTGAAATTATATTCCACTTTTTGGTCAGTGTAGTCTTCAATTCATGAAATAAATTTGAAGGCTGACTCCTACCCGCTATTGACAGTAAGTGGCAAGAGCTTTTATAGGCTGAGAGAGGGGGCTCCACTCTGACAACTCTGACAGTTGGCTTGAAATTGGTCATAGGTGCTCGGACTAGCATCATCTTGATTGTTTTAAGTATAGTTAATTTTTAGTTCCATAGTCAGTTTGTTCCCATCTCCTTGAGGACCATTCTCAGAATTGTGTCGGCTTCTGTAATGGTGTCCCTGATAGCTCAATTGGTAAAGAATCCATCTGCAATGCAAGATACCCCGGTTTGATTCCTGGGTTGGGAAGATCCCCTGGAGAAGGTATAGGCTACCCATTCCAATATTCTTGGGCTTCCCTTGTGGCTCAACTGGTAAAGAATCCACCTGCAATGCAGAAGACCTGGGTTCGATCCCTGGGTTGGAAAGATCCCCTGGAGAAGGGAAAGGTTACCCATTCCAGTATTCTGGCCTGGAGAATTTCATCGACTGTGTAGCCCATAGCCCATGGGGTCTCAAAGAGTCGGACACGACTGAGCAACTTTAACTTTCACTTTCTGTGATGGCTACAATCTGGCCAACATGTAGTTAACTTTTCCACCTTGTGGGGGTTTCAGTACCTATAAGACAGCTCACAGGATATAGCGCAAATATTGTCTATAGCCCTTGTGGTTTGGTCACTAGGTTGTATCTGACTCTTGTGATCCATGGACTGCAGCCTTCCAGACTCCTTTGTCCATGGGATTTTCAAGGTGAGAATACCAGAGTGGTTTGCCATTTCTTTTTCCAGGGGATCTTCCTGACCCAGGGATCGAACACAGATCTCCTGCACTGCAGGCAGATTCTTTACTGACTGAGCTACCATTATTATGATTTATCATATTAACACATGTTTTTATCATCTTTTTCCATTTCAGTTAAGATTTAGTTATTTGAAAGTCAGTTCCTGAGTTTAATTTATATTATGATGATATAATTTTAAGATTTCTCTCTGTTTTTCTCTGTCTTTGCTTCTATTCTATATCACTTTCTCCTCTCTGTCTATTCTATAGATTCTTTCATTCTTCTATTAATTTTTAAGAAACATATCAGTTTGCTAATATGATAGCTAGTACTTCAACTGGAAAACTCAGAGAATTGTCTCTTGAGGTCTCTAGAATAATTGTCACAAACTAAAACAGAAATACCACATTGGGTAGAAATGGTTACTTCTAAAGCAGAAATGCTGCATCTTTCAGATTCAAGGGATGAGGCAGCATCAATCAGCAAAAAGGAATTTAAATCATTGCATGTGTGCAAAATGATGTCCAGTTGTGTATCGAGGTCTTTATCTCTGTTCTGAAATTATGCATCCAATGAACTTTTGAGACTAGTTCCTACTCATCATCTTAGTTTTTCCTTGCAGTAGGCAGGGTTTCAAGTTGGCCCAAGGTTCCTGCCTCCTGTTGACAAACGCTTTACAATTCCTTTTCCTTGAGTGTGGGCAGAATCTGTGGCTATGACGGGACTGGCATTTTGATGATTATTTTACATTATATAAGACTAGATTTTAGCATATTGGAGAATGATTCCCCTTGCTTTGAAAAAGTAAGCTTCCGTATTGTTAAAAGACTGTGCTTCTAGGACTTGACTGTGCCCTATGGGAGCTGAGAGCAAGCAGCTTGGGAGAGAGCAAACACCACAATCTTACCACGGAGAAATTAAACTGTGTTAACAACCTAAATAAGTTTGGGAAATGACCCTGGGCTCTAGCACATCTGGCTGATGCCTTGATTTCAACCTGGTGAGACTGAACAGAGGACCATGTCAGGGATGTCTGGATGTCTAACCTACAAAAAATTTGAAAAGAAATAAAATGGGTGGTGCTTTAAGCCTTTAAGTTTCTTGTTAACTTTTTTACACAGCAAATAGAGAACTAATACACTTTTCAAATGCCAACCTATCATGGAGTTCTCTTTTATTCCTCAATCTGAAATATCCCATCCCACATAGTCAGATCACTGTCTATTATGTTGTCTTGTTTATATATGTATATTTTTAATTGCATTTATTTTTCTATTTATTTTTGGCTGTGCTGGGTCTTCATGGCTGCATGGGCTTTTTCTCAGCTGCAGCAAGCAGAGGCCACTCTCCAGTTGTGGCATGCAGGCCTCTCACCGTGGTGCCTTCTCTTGCTGCAGAGCATGAGCCCCAGGGTGCGTGGGCCTCAGTAGTTGTGGCTCCCAGGCTCCAGAGAAGCAGGCTCAGTAATTGTGGCACATGGGCTCAGCAGCTCTGGGTCACATGGAATCCTCCTGAATCAGGGATCAAACCCATGTTTCCTGCACTGGCAAATGGTTTCTCCACCACTGAGCCACCAGGAAAGGCTCCTCCAACCCCACACCTTTTTCTTTTCTTTTTCTTTAAGAAAAATGTAATATAATCTGAAATTATATATTTTTTGGTTGAACAATTTAAAAATCTAATGGCTAATGATACTTGTGTTCTTTTAATGCATCAATTATTATGCATTATTCATTTAAGCTTCATGTAAGGATATGAAGAAACCAAGATGATTTATGCTTTACAGGGGCTATTCTGGGACACTGATATGTTAAGTAATCATTTCAAGGTCATATAATTATCATTGGAAATATTTGGATTTAAATCCAAGTTTTTATCATTTTGTTGCTCTTACTATATTATTCTGTCCTAATATACTTCACATTATTATAAAAGTTGCAATTTATTGCATTTTTCCACACAAAAAATAAAAGATAACAAGTTTATGATTTCATTTTGAGCCAGGTATTTATTTTTAATCCTTCATGACAAAACATGCTTTCCTTTTTCATATAATGATTGAATACCCAAGATATATTTTCTTATGAAAATAGTTGACATTAAACTATTAAAGCAATAAAGCCCAGAAAATCCAGAGAAAATGTAACACTGTGAAGATCAGTTGCAAAATTGTTCTACTATATTGCAGTGGGATCTCAAAGGGCTTTGTCTGATAGTTACAACATGAAACAGCAACTAAAAATGAGTAGAAATAAACTATAATATATTGTGAATGCAAATTATTTACTTACTATGAAAATAATCCATGCTTATTGTGGAAAATTAAGACAACCTTGATAAGGAAACAACAGAGACATCAAAAACTCAAGTGGAATTCCACCAAATAAGAGGTGGAAATTGTAAACATATATTATAAAATTTCAATATTTTTCTATATTTACATAAATACAAATAGGTTTATATTGCACATAATTTTTAGAAGTTTTACCAATGAATTGTATACATTGATTTTTATGTATTTATCTATATTGCTATACTAATAATTATATTTTATTGTCAAACTCAGGAGAATTTATTAACAATTAATTTTCTTAGTTAAATAATTAACTGTACCACTAATTAACACATGCATGTGGATCAAAATTCTTGTAGGTAAAGACATGAGCACCCTATGTATTGTTCCTGTATGATAAATTTCTGAAAGTGAATTTGCTGTAACAAGAGGAATATAAACAAGTAAACATACATACTCGGTAAAGAGTCTGACTGCAAGTCGGGAGACTGGGTTCAATCCTTGAGTCGGGAAGATCCCCTGGTGAAGGAAACGGCAGCTCACTCTAGTATTCTTGCCTAGAGAATTCCATGGATGGGGAGCCTGGTGGGCTACAGTCCATGGGGTCACAAAGAGTCAGACAGGACTGAGTGACTAACACTTACTAAACATACATTGTGTACATATATTCATATGTATATATACACATGTATGCATTACTTCAGTGTATATATATATATATATATACTGAAATGGTCTATGCAATCTTCATATCAATGTATATTACATTCATATGTCACATCTAATCATAACCATTGTCACTTACATTGAAAACTGACATTTTCAACATCTCTACTATCCACCTAGATGTTTTCATTGTATGTGCTAAGTCATTATTTAGAAGTGTCTGTTGTTCATGTTCTTAGATTTTTCCTGAAACTTTTTTTGGGATATTTTAAATGGAATTAAATTTAAAATGTATGTATTTTAAAATTTTATTTAATTTTAAATAAAATTGGAGTGTAGTTGATTTACAATGTTGTGTTAGTTTCAAGAGTATGGCAAAGTGATTCAATTATGCATATATATATATATATATTCATTCTTTTTCAGATTATTTTCTCATATAGGTTATCACAGAATATTGACTAGAACCGCCTGTGCTATACAGTAGGTCCTTGATGGTTATCTATCTTATATATAGTAGTGTGTATATGTTAATCCTAAACTTCTGACTTATCCCACCACCTGCTAGCTTCCCCTTTAGCAATCATAAGTTTGTTTTGCAGCAACATTGATGTACCTAGAGATTATCATACTAAGTGAAGTTAAATCAGACAAAGATAAATACCATAGTATATCACTCATATGTGGAATCTAATTTTTAAAAAAGTGATACAAATGAACTCATTTATAAAACAGAAACAGACTTACACATATTGAAAACAAAAATGAAATTTCTTTTTTTTCACAATTTTTACATGCTTTTAATATAGTGAGGATTTAATTTTTTCTCTTCTGTATATTTTTAGTAAATATTTCTAAATCAACATTTATTCTTTAAAGCCAAACATTAAAATAAAAATACTTCATTACCAAATAAGGTGTAAGAGAATGAATTGGAATTAGAAAATCATTAATAAATATAATATGTTGAACATTAAAATAATGCATGTTGTCATCACATTAATATCTATTTCCTTTGTAGATATTTATATCTACCCATCTCCACCCATCTCCATCTATTTTTCTGCTAGTCTTTCTGAGGTGGATTTCTTTACTTGAGCTCATGAACTTTGTCCATTTTTTCTACTCTCTTATCTTGTAATTACATGCTATCCATATCTATTGACTTTATTATTATAAAATATCAAGTTTTACAAAAAGCAATCGATCCAAAATGCCAAAAAAGTAAGAGTAACAATTGAATGATATTGAAGAGGGGAAGATCTATGGATTGATTGGTGTCCCAATCATGAGGCAACAGAGTTGTCTGACTCCTGATCAGTGATCTTTCATGCCCAACCACAGGAGATCAAAAAAGGCTTTATATATTAGGCTTCATGGGGGAAAGCTGCCATTTCCATATCAGATTTACTGCATGGCCAGTGCATTGCAGTCTACAAGAGGTGTTGTAGTCAAGGACTCAAGTTCTCCTGGTGGGCCATCCCTTATGCATAGTCAAATCCCAGTCCTGGGCCTACATTTACAGGGCCTTCCTGAGATACTTCTGCTAAGGACTACTCATAGGGGGAGGAGAACATTAAATACAATTTTTCTCCACTCTAACTCAGAACTCAGTATTTTTCCATTTCTAACCTTTCCTCCTGTCCCCAGACAGAGAGTCCATAAAACTGCAGGGCCCTTCTAGAAAATACAATCCAAAGAATGTGATAGAAATTTATTGCCTCTTCTGACAAAGCAGCTAGTGTGTTACTAGTAGAAATAGGAAGGACAAAGGTAAGACTATGTCCCTCTCCCCTCCTCCAGTTTTCCAGTCTGCCTTCTGGACTCGCCATTGGAAAACCTGAGAGAAGCAGCTGATGATGTTCAAATGTGATTTGCAGAGTTCCAACCTCATTATTGCAAAACAGAGCACAGAGGATGTCTCGCTGATCCTGTTCATGATTCCAATTGTCTTGCTGTTCTCACTGTCTTCACTGTTCACTGAATCCGGGGTAGGCAAGGCATGAGCTAAGAGCCTGGAAGGAGACCTGAGGAGCCATGGGAACTGCAGGTATGTTTATTCTCTCCTGACTGGCACCACAGCCATAACGCAGCCCCTCTCCTGGCTGACACAGCAGCCATAGCAGCAGCCACAACATAACCATAATGGAGCCATAACATAACCATGATGTTGCTCCAATGTAGACTCAATGCAGCAGCAGCCAGGGCTTTCATGGTGAAACTCAAACAGGCATACCAGCCAAAATAACCTGTAACCAAGCAAGTATCTCACGATGTGCATGCTCAGTGCTATAAGCTATCTCAGCCATCACACAACCAGGCAAAGTCATTGTTTACAGAACATGCAGGGAGAGGGCATGAGATCATGAGCAGGAGAGCCTGACTGGCACTATCTTGTTAATTTCCACACAGAGGAGAAGGACTGGAGCTGAGAGACAATTATTTAATAACGGGCATACCACTGGATGTTACCATAACACTGATCACCTTAAGCTTTAATTTTCTCATCTTCAGTGTATGTGTGTAAATATGTACACATGTGTTTATATGTACACATATGCATATATACAGAAACACAAATATGCCTTATACTAGGTTAATAAATTTGTTGGAAACTCAATGTAGGGGAAGTACTCAGGACATTTTAATCAAGAAAAAACATTTCATTTGTAATATTTGCAATAGATAAAGATGATGAAATCATTGCACATTTTGCTGTTACATAGCTCAGTTTTTTTTTCAAACAAAAGAATAATTTCAAACTTATACTATAAGAGTATCAGTAATCATGAGATATAAATCAACATTGTGACTTATAGGAAGTTTGGTCTGATCATACAGATATAAATTACCTTTGTTACATACAAAGTTCTGTCTGATTATATATAAAATTGCAACTCTTTCGGAAAAATCTTGAAATCTGTCAATACATAAAATGTATTTGGACTATACATATATTTTTATTTTATGGAAAATAGATCATTTATATACATTAGGTAGGAAGCCTTGGTAATCTAGAGACACATCAAAAGCTCAGTCTGAGGATTAGCTGATTTGCATACTTGTGAATGGAATGCTGCAGATAAACATATCTTGCATAGTAGGTACACAATAAATAGTTGTTGAATATATAAATAGGAAATATTTTAACTGTCCATTTGCACATTAAAAGTATGTTCTAATACATAGAAACTATATGATAAAATCCTTCCAATCACACATTCAAAAAAACTTCTGTTGTCAAATGTTGAGTGATCAATGATTAACTATCAGCCACTGTGCTTTGCCTTATATACAATTTCTCAAAAAACTGTAAAGATCACATGGCCCATTGGTGGCAGTGGAAGAGTTTAAATGTAAGTGCATTTTCATCCAAAGATAGGGTTCTTGATTACTTATCCCACCTTCCTGCACCAATGTCATCTCAGCATATGCTAAATTTGGGGCCAAGTTATCTAGTCAGTAATAATAATGAGATTTTTATTTTGTTTTGCTTCTGGTACTTAATCTAAGCTGAATGTAAAATGTGTAAGTGGTAGATTTCCAAAATATATATGTGATACAGATCAACATTCCGTTCAGTCACTCAGTCCTGTCTGACTCTTTGTGACCCCATGCAGTACAGCACTGCCAGGCTTCCCTGTCCATCACCAACTCCTGGAGCTCACTCAAACTCAAGTCTGTCTAGTCTGTGATGCCACCCACCTTGCCATCCAGCCATCTCATCCTCTGTCATTCCTTTCTCCTCCTGTCTTCAATCTTTCCCAGTATCAGGGTCTTTTCCAATGAGTCAGTCCTTCACCAATACTTTGGCGAAATTGGCCAAGGTATTGGAGCTTCAGCTTCAGCATCAGTCCTTCCAATGAATATTCAGGATTGACTGGTTTGATCTCCTTGCAGTCTAAGGGACTCTCAAGAGTCTCCTCCAACACCACAATTCAAGAGCATCAATTCTTTGGCACTCAACTTTCTTTATAGTCCAACTCTCACATCCACACATGACTACTGGAAAAACCATAGTTTTGACTAGATGGACCTTTGTCAGCAAAGTGATGTCTCTGCTTTTTAATATGCTGTCTAGGTTTGTCATATTTTCTTTTCCTCCCAAGGAGCAGGAGTCTTTTAATTTTGTGGCTGCAGTTACCATATGCAGTGATTTTGGAGCCCAAGAAAATAAAGTCTGTCATTGTTTCCATTGTTTCCACATTTTTTGCCATGAACTGATGGGACCTGATGCCATGATCTTAGTTTTTTGAATGTTTAGTTTTAAGCCAGCTTTTTCACTCTCCTCTTTCACTTTCATCAAGAGGCTCTTTTGTTCCTCTTCACTTTCTGCCATAAGGGTGGTGTCATCTGCATATCTAAGGTTATTGATATTTCTCCTGGAAAACTTGATTCCAGCTTGTGCTTCATCCAGCCCAGCATTTCACATGATGTACTCTGCATGTAAGTTAAATAAGCAGGGTGACAATATATAGTCTTGACCTACTCCTTTCCCAATTTGGAACAAGTCCATTGTTCCATGTCTGGTTCTAACTGTTGCTTCTTGACCTCTATACAGATTTCTCAGGAGGCAGGTAAGGTGGTCTAGTATTTCCACCTCTTACTGTCTTTTGGGAGATGGTATTTTAAGAGAGCTCATTATGTGTATGCACTCAGTCATGTCTGACTCTTTGCAACCCCATCAACTGTAGCCCACCAGGCTCCATCCATGAAATTTTTGAGATGAGAATACTGGTGTGGATTGCCATTTTCAGACAGAGCTCACTATAGAATGATGGAAAATGCATCATGAAAAAGGCACAGTCTTCATTCATTGGTTTCAAACCAAATAAAGTATTTAAACCAAGAGACATATTAATTAGGATGCCAAGTTAACAAAGTGCTTCCCAGGTGGTGCTAGTGGTAAAGAACCTGCCTGCCAATACAGGGGATGTAAGAGACACAGGTTTGGTCCCTTGGTTGGGAAGATCCCCTGGAGAAGGGCATGGTACCCACTCCAGTATTTGTCCCTGGAGAATCCCAAGAACAGAGAAGCCTGGAGGGCTACGGTCCATAATGTTGCCAAGAGTCAAACATGACTAAAGTAACTTAGTATGCACACAAGGAAAGAAAATAAAAGAAAGTAATCTAGAAGTTCAGCCTCTGATCTTGGAATTTTACAAATAATATAGTGTAATCAGTGGAAAAACAGGGAACTCTTGCTGTGCACAAAGCAGGGACTTTCATTTACTATGCCTTCTTAACAAGATACAATTATTTCACTGGCCAGCACCTATGTTGTACACAGAGTAAGCAAGAATAATAGATTTGATGCTATTGTAAGGAACCTTGACTCAAATTTCATTTTTATTTCACTCTACAGCCTAGAGAGGTATCAGAGTCACCACCTCAGAGAATACTGCAAAGAAAAGTTAGATTTGTGTAATTTGCTTACAACTTTTCCCCCTTCTCTTTTACTGTTTACTGTCCCTATCTATACATATTTTTGTGTGCACATATGTGCACTTGCAGTCAAAAACCTTCTTGCTTATGATAATTATGTATGTACAGCAAGTTGTTTTAGTTCATATTGGGCTGCCATAAAATAATACAGTATTAGGTGACTTATAAAAACAGAAATTTATTTTCTCTCATTTCTGGAGGCCAAAAGTACAAGTTAAATGTGCTAGAATGGTCAGTTTCTGGTAATAGAGATCTTCTTGAACTATGAATGGCCACTTTCTTTCTGTGTCCTTATGTGATAGAAAGATAAAGGGAGAGAGACAGAGATCTCTGATATGTCTTGAAAGGGCACAAATCTCATAATGAAGGCCTCACTTCTATGATCTCAACTATACCTAATTATATCTTAAACTCCTTATCTCCAAAAACCATCACACTGAGGGTTAGGGCTTCAAAATATGAATCTTAGAGGGACACAATTTAGTTCATAGTACATATAGTGTTAAATTTTAAGTTTCTAATTAAAACAAGTAAGATAACCCTTTCATTTATCATTTTGTCAATTTAAATTTGTTAACTCTCTGGGATATCTTTTTTTTTTTTTTTTTTTAACAGAACATACATTTTAAACAGGATTAAACTTATCTATGTTTTTTTCTAGATTATCCAGAAGACACTGCACCTGAGTTTCACTTAGAGTATGTGCTTCCATTATTACCTATACACTTAAAACATAATTTTTGTTGGTTTCTGTCTCAATATTCCATAGATAATGACAGATGTGGCTTAATTCCCATATAAATTGCCAGTTATGGCTTTGTCTAATTTTATATACTCAGGTGAAATGCTGAAGTATCAGAATTAATTTCTCAGAGGCATTTTCAAATTTATAAAATATATGCAAAATCACAAAGAAAATAGAGATTTCTCAGTGAAGACTAAGATTGCTGCCTATGCAGTGCCTTCATTATTTCTCATTTCTGAAAGAATAGCTGGATTTAAAACAGTTAATTTTTTTATCACCACTTTTTGTAATGTTACTTATTTCACTTTATCTCATTCATTATATTTAACAATGATAACTGCACTTTGCTGGAGCAGCCGTGAAGAGATACCCCAAGCCCAAGGTAAGAGAAACCCAAGTAAGACGGTAGGTGTTGAAGGAGGGCATCAGAGGGCAAACACACTGAAAACATACTCACAGAAAACTAGTCAATCACACTAGGACCACAGCCTTGTCTAACTCAATGAAACTAAGCCATGCCCGTGGGGCAACCCAAGACGGGAGGGTCATGGTGGAGAGATCTGACAGAATGTGGTCCACTGGAGAAGGGAATGACAAACCACTTCAGTATTCTTGCCTTGAGAACCCCATGAACAGTATGAAAAGGCAAAATAATAGGATACTGAAAGAGGAACTCCCCAGGTCAGGAGGTGCCCAATATGCTACTGGAGATCAGTGGAGAAATAACTCCAGAAAGAATGAAGGGATGGAGCCAAAGCAAAAAGAATACCCAGCTGTGGATGTGACTGGTGATAGAAGCAAGGTCCAATGCTATAAAGAGTAATATTGCGTAGGAACCTGGAATGTCAGGTCCATGAATAAAGGCAAATTGGATGTGGTCAAACAAGAGATGTCAAGAGTGAATGTCAACATTCTAGGAATGAGCGAACTGAAATGGACTGGAATGGGTGAATTTAACTCAGATGACCATTATATCTGCTACTGCAGGCAGGAATCCCTCAGAAGAAATGGAGTGGCCATCATGGTCAACAAAAGAGTCCAAAATGCAGTACTTGGATGTAATCTCAAAAATGACAGAATGATCTCTGTTCGTTTCCAAGGCAAACCATTCAATATCACAGTAATCCAAGTCTATGCCCCAACAAGTTACACTGAAAAAGCTGAAGTTGAATGGTTCTATGAAGACCTACAAGATCTTTTAGAACTAACACCCAAAAAAGATGTCCTTTTCATTATAGGGGACTGGAATGCAAAAGTAGGAAGTCAAGAAACACCTGGAGTAACAGGCAAATTTTGCCTTGGAATACGGAATGAAGCAGGGCAAAGAATAATAGAGTTTTCCCAAGAAAATGCACTGGTCATAACAAGCCCCCTCTTCCAACAACACAAGAGAAGACTCTATACATGGACATCACCAGATGGTCAACACCAAAATCAGATTGATTATATTCTTTGCAGCCAAAGATGGAGAAGCTCTATACAGTCAGCTAAAACAAGACCAGGAGGTGACTGTGGCTCAGACCATGAACTCCTTATTGCCAAATTCAGACTTAAATTGAAGAAAGTAGGGAAAACCACTAGACCATTCAGGTATGACCTAAACCAAATCCCTTATGATTATACAGTGGAAGTGAGAAATAGATTTAAGGGCCTAGATCTGATAGATGAGTGCCTGATAAACTATGGAATGAGGTTCGTGACATTGTAGAGGAGACAGGGATCAAGACCATTCCCGTAGAAAAGAAATGCAAAAAAGCAAAATGGCTGTCTGGGGAGGCCTTACAAATAGCTGTGAAAAGAAGAGAAGTGAAAAGCAAAGGAGAAAAGAAAAGATATAAACATCTGAATGCAGAGTTCCAAAGAATAGCAAGAAGAGACAAGAAAGCCTTCTTCAGCGATCAGTGCAAAGAAATAGAGGAAAACAACAGAATGGGAAAGACTAGGGATCTCTTCAAGAAACTCAGAGATACCAAAGGAACATTTCATGCAAAGATGAGCTCGATAAAGGACAGAAATGGTAAGGACCTAACAGAAGCAGAAGATATTAAGAAGAGATGGCAAGAATACAAAGAAGAAATGTACAAAAAAGATCTTCACGACCCAGATAATCACGATGGTGTGATCACTGACCTAGAGCCAGACATCCTGGAATCTGAAGTCAAATGGGCCTTAGAAAGCATCATTATGAACAAAGCTAGTGGAGGTGATGGAATTCCAGTTGAGATATTCCAAATCCTGAAAGATGATGCTGTGAAAGTGCTGCACTCAATATGCCAGCAAATTTGGAAAACTCAGCAGTGGCCACAGGACTGGAAAAGGTCAGTTTTCATTCCAATCCCAAAGAAAGGCAATGCCAAAGAATGTTCAAACTACCGCACAATTGCACTCATCTCACATGCCAGTAAAGTAATGCTCAAAATTCTCCAATCAGGCTTCAGCAATATGTGAACTGTGAACTTCCTGATGTTCAAGCTGGTTTTAGAAAAGGCAGAGGAACCAGAGATCAAATTGCCAACATCTGCTGGATCATAGAAAAAGCAAGAGAGTTCCAGAAAAACATCTATTTCTGCTTTATTAACTATGCCAAAGCCTTTGACTGTGTGGATCACAATAAACTGTGAATAATTCTGAAAGAGATGGGAATACCAGACCACCTAATCTGCTTCTTGAGAAATTTGTATGCAGATCAGGAAGCAACAGTTAGAACTGGACATGGAACAACATACTGGTTCCAAATAGGAAAAGGAGTACGTCAAGGCTATATATTGTCACCATGCTTATTTAACTTATATGCAGAGTACATCATGAGAAACGCTGGGCTGGAAGAAGCACAAGCTGGAATCAAGATTGCCAGGAGAGATATCAATCACCTCACATATGCAGATGACACCACCCTTATGGCAGAAAGTGGAGAGGAACTCAAAAGCCTCTTGATGAAAGTGAAAGTGGAGAGTGAAAAAGTTGGCTTAAAGCTCAACATTCAGAAAACGAAGATCATGGCATCGGGTCCCATCACTTCATGGGAAATAGGTGGGGAAACTATTTATTTCAGACTTATTCAGACTTTATTTTTCTTGGCTCCAAAATCACTACAGATGGTGACTGCAGCCATGAAATTAAAAGACACTTACTCCTTGGAAGGAAAGTTATGACCAACCTAGATAGCATATTCAAAAGCAGAGACATTACTTTGCCAACAAAGGTTCATCTAGTCAAGGCTATGGTTTTTCCTGTGGTCATGTATGGATGTGAGAGTTGGACTATGAAGAAGGCTGAGCACCGAAGAATTGATACTTTTGAACTGTGGTGTTGGAGAAAACTCTTGAGAGTCCCTTGGACTGCAAGGAGATCCAACCAGTCCATACTGAAGGAGATGAGCCCTGGGTGTTCTTTGGAAGGAATGATGCTAAAGCTGAAACTCCAGTACTTTGGCCACCTCATGCGAAGAGTTGACTCATTGGAAAAGACCCTGATGCTGGGAGGGATTGGGGGTGGGAGGAGAAGGGGACGATAGAGGATGAGATGGCTGGATGGCATCACTTACTCGATGGATTTGAGTCTGAGTGAACTCTGGGAGTTGGTGATGGACAGGGAGGCCTGGCGTGCTGCGATTCATGGGGTCGCAAAGAGTCGGACACAACTGAGCGACTGATCTGATCTGAACTATTGTTATTGTAATCTTTGAACTTTAAATTCATACAGAAAAATGGAGGGTTTTTTTAAATCATTTCCATACAGATATAATTTATACACTGTGGAAGTCTCCTATGTTTTAGCAGCTATGTAACAGACACAAAACACATGAGCATGAACAATTCCAGGTCATTTCTTCAATCATTAAGACTCTGGGGCTATCTTTTTCTAAAAGTTGGAAGCAAACCTGAAAGTCAAGTTTTTATGCTCCAGTGTTCATGTATAAGACACAGAAATCTTATTTAAAATTTTATTCAAAAAAGTTGATTAGTTAAAACAAAGGAAATTGAATTCCTCTCAATTTTGAATAGTATAAATAATTATTTATAATTATTTAAGGTTTTAAATATTACCATAAAATTAACAAATTGGAGGTGAGACTACACTGAGCAAACAGAAAGTAATTCATTCAGATCCAATGTCAATGCAAGGCATAATATTATGAGAAATTTACTAAACATAAAAAATTTAATAGTTATTTGAAACTTCATAAATTTATAGCTAAGTTTAAATTTAGACTTTTCAGGTGGCTCAGTGTTAAAAAATCCACCCACCAATGCAAGAGACATAAAAGACATGGGTTTGATCCCTGGGTTGGGAAGATTCCCCTGGAGGAGGAAATGGAAATCCCCTCCAATATTCTTATCTGAATAATCCCATGGAGAGAGGCATTTGGTGGGCCACAGATGCAGAGAGGGATGCATGGGGATGCAGAGAGTTGGACACTGCTGAGCAGATGAACACACACACACAAATGTATTTAGAACAAATGAATAATTTCCCATGAAAAAACTAAAGCATTATGTAGTGACCCTTGCCCAAATCACAAACAAAAATACAAAGAAAAAAACTGTAACATCAAAGTAAAAAAAAAAAAAAGAATGAATTTAACAGATTCGGTTCTAGAAGAAAATCTAAACCCAAAAAAGCTTAGTAAGAAATATTATCTTGTTGACAATAACAAGAGATAAGTACAATTTTACAGAAGACAAAAGGAGATACGGGTCTAGAAAGTAAACAATAATGCCTGGAAAGATTACAGCAATAATGAGTATGAGTTAAGGAGAACTACTCTCCACAATCTTTAAACACTTTAAAATACCTAGGAAAATACAAGGCTCATTAAATCTCTTTCTAAAATGGAAATATTACACATATTATTCTTTAAGGGCAAAGCACTATGTGGAAGAAATTGAATACCCAGAAAAAATATATTCAGTAGAGGAAGTTCTTAAACTATACGATCAGGGAGAGGAACAAGGGTGTAATTTAGGAGGAGAAGGGTTAAATATGGCAATCTCTGAGAACAGATAAAAAGGCTTGCATTTATGGCAGTGTTTCTAAGTTTGTAAGGAGAACAGGAATCTTTGAGAAATTATACAGGATTGCTCCAGTTATCTCATAGAACTGAGAAATGGCACAATTTTCTTTCGAAAGTACAGTTCTGGGTATTACTTTGGTATTACTGGGTATTGTCTTTGGAATAGTGCTTGAGGAATGAAGAAAGGTATGGTGTAAAATAAATGATGGATAAATAGTTCTGAGGTAACTGTCTAGTTTGAAATCTGGAAATTTCAGTGATGACCTTCTAGTTAAACGATTTTCTTCACTTATACATAGTAACACAGATCTCAGATAGCAACAATTATTTACGTTTTCTTTTTCATACTTTTTATTCTCTTTTTCTGGGTCAGAGGAGCATGAAAGCCAATTAGGAAGCTGGCTAAAGAATGTATATGTGTAGTATAGAACGTGGGACTTCCGTAGTGGCTCAGTGGTAAGGAATCTACCTGCCAATGCAGAAGACAGGAGTTCAATCTCTGGGTGGGGGGCGGGGAGATCCCCTTAGAGAAAGAAATGGCAACCCACTCCATGGGTTGGCAAGAGTCAGACAGGACTTAATGACTAAACCACCAGCACCAATTTAGAATGCAAATGCAATGGGAGTCTAGCAGATTTATATTCTTAGAAACATTGAAGGATCAAAGGAGCATAATTTTATGAGGTCTAGAATCTGTGACTGGGAGTGAGAAGAAGATTCTCAAAAAGTTATAAGGTTGTGGCAAAGATGGTAGTGTTGGATTTTAATGTTTATATGGTGAAGTAGCCTTTGAGAAGAAGAATATTTAGGTCAGTGTCTCCCAATCTGTGATCAGGAGAGCTAGAGTCAGAATTGCTTGTAATTTTTGTAACTATGTTCCAGGGTCCTGTTTCAGACCAAATGAAACTCTGAGCATGTGGGGATCCCCACTGTTAACATTAGGCCAAGATTATTATTTGTAAACCATACATGAAAAATCATTGATAAGCTATGACTAGTAAAGGCATAGAAGATACTGAGATGAAGTTAACTGGAATTTGAACATTATAAAATAGTGAAGATGAGATTCTAAAACTAAAATTTTAGACAGCAGTGATAAAAATGTTGGAATGGAAAGAAAAATTATAAATGCAATAATTACCTTCTTATTTCAGTAAATATGTGAGTATGGCCATACACATGCCTTTCCTTGCTAATTTTTGATGATATAGTTTATTGAGGTGACATAACTGGATTAAACAACCTGAGAAAGTTGGAAACCAATGAATCAGATATCAAATGTAAAAGTTCAATGACAAGGGCTGAACTCTACAGAGCATTCACTGTTTCATTCAATAGGTATGGCTAGTTCATTATTAATGTCACAGCCTTTGATATACAAGACTGTTCACTATTCCAGAACACCCAAACATCTCAATCCATCATTCTATCATCATTGCCCCATAAGTGGTAAAATGAAAAATTTAGCATGATATTGAACTTTTATTCAAAATTTAAAGGAGGTAAAATAATATTGAGTAAAATAATATTGAGAATGAATGACGTGAGACCTATTTGTACTTCTGGAGCAACACAGCAGAAAACAGATTCTGGAACTAGTTGCTATTATGAGCCCTCTGGCAAGACCAATAGGTATTCTGAATCCACCATGACAAAATCCAGACTTATTTTGTACTCCATTTACTGCTGTGAAAATGTGCATTATTTGGTTCTTTTTTTACACAGAATTAGATCAGGAATATGGAAGACTAAAATTCAAGAGTGGCAGCCATGACTTCATCTGGAAGGGAAACCAAAATTCAGAAATTCAAAGGCAGATGCATTTAACTTTCAAATGAGATACCAGTTACTGTTAGCATGACCTTTCATTTTCAGTTCTTTCTGGTGTGGAAGGAAGTGTATCCACTGTGGAAGAGGTTTTGCATAAAAGAAACATAAGGTTTGATTGATTATTTGGAACAGAGGAGAGTATGTATTTATAAGGAATTAAACAAACAGAAAACAATCAAAATCACATACCTATGGACTTCAAAGACCTTGGATAGTACTTAATGAAAGGTATGTTTTAAATATTAATGTCAGCTTCAGAGAGCTTTTCTTTCTCTTTCCTCTTTTAATTTCTCAGTATGAGAGCTTTCCAGACAGAAAACATAGACTGAAACAATTAGTTAATTGATCTCACTCAATTTGGTTAGACTTACTAATAGGAGGGTTCCATTATGTTCAAGAATTTTGGATTACACTAGACTCCAATAAAAAATAACTTCATATTTCAGCCTGTGTGGATTTGTTTGTATTTGTGAGAGACAGAGAGATAGAAAGAAGAGGAGGGAAGAGAGGGGAAAACAGGGAAGTAGAAACTATAGGCATGCATCTGGTATATGCATACAGTATTACCTGTCCAAAGTCTGTGACTTCTTATACTATTGGGTACCTTGGTCATAGGCTTATAGAAATAAAGGAAGTCAGGCACCGAGAGTTAACTTTGCTGAAGCTATTTCAAATCCCTGGATATTTTCTTTGACATATCTACTTTCTGAGACTAGCCTTAGCTGTGATGCTCCCCTTGTGGCTCAGCTGGCAAAGAATCTGCCTGTGTTGCAGGAGACCTGAATTTGATCCCTGGGTTGGGAAGATCCCCTGGAGATGGGAAAGGCTATCCACTCCAGTATTCTGGCCTAGAGAATTCCTGCACTGTATAGTCCATGGGGTCACAAAGAGTTGGACACAACTGAGCGACTTTCACTTATCTATGATATTGCAGCCGTAAACTGTTGCAGGGCCCTTTGCTGTGTATAGAAATATCAAGTGATTAATACATAACCCCAAATTTCATAATAATTTGATTCGTTCAGTCACTTAGTTGTGTCTGACTCTTTGTGACCCCATGGACTGCAGCACTCCAAGGCTTTCCTGACCACCACCAACTCCCAGAGCTTGCTCAAACTCATGTCCACCGAGTCAGTGATGCCATCCAACCATCTCATCTTCTGTTGTCCCCTTCTCCTCCTGCCTTCAATCTTTCTCAGCATCAAGGTCTTTTCCAGTGAGTCAATTCTTCACATCAGGTGGTCAGAGTATTGGAGTTTCAGCTTCATCATCAGTCCTTCCAATAAATATTCAGGACTGATTTCCTTTAGGATGGACTGGTTGGATCTCCTTGCAGTCCAAGGGATTCTCAAGGGTCTTCTCCAACACCATAGTTCAAAAGTATCAATTCTTTGGGGCTCAGCTTTCTTTATAGTCCAACTCTCACATCCGTACATGACTACTGGAAAAACCGTAGCTTTGACAAGATTGACTTTTGTTGGCAAAGTAATGTCTCTGATCTTCAATATGCTGTCTAGGTTGGTCATAGCTTTTCTTCCAAAGAGCAAGCATCTTTTAATTTCATGGCTCTAGTAATAATAGTTTAATTAGTTTATGTTTGATTAGTTTATAAATTTACACTTGAATGAAAATTTACTAAGATGCTCTTTGACTTAGACTTAATAAAGACAGGGAAATCCAGTTAAAATGTATAAGGAACAAAGTAAAATATTGAAAAAACTGCTACTGCTAGCATTAACTGCTATGTAGTTGCTATCCTAAGTCTATACACTATGAATTTCCTTAACCCAACACATGAAATCAATTAAATAAATGGATCTTGGGTCATGATGTTATAGCATAAAATATTTCACAAAATATTTTTGAGAAGAAAGGGCACATTCAGATGGTACATCCATAGTCAGCATGATATTTTGAATGTTGTTAAATATAAAGAAGCATGGTTTTCTTTATATTGTTAAAATAACTTGATAGAAATAATACCACTAAAACCTACACTAAATCAGGTTTTCAGTAACCTGGAACAAATTATGCAGCTACAGCTATATTGTTTTTCAATTATTAGTGGGTAAAATACTATGATAAGAAACCCTCCTGAACCATGCCACCACTTGGATACCCAGCTGATACTCTAAAAATCTCTTCAGTTAAGCATTTAAAGACTTAATTCCTGGGGTATCTAGCTGATTGAGGATCTTGCTGTAGATGGAAGCCCAGCACCTATTCTGATGGGTTGCTGTCACACAAATTGTTAAAGATTCTGATCATTGCATCTGTCCTAAACTATCAACATGTGTACTATCCAACTATTTGAAGACGATATAGCCACAGAGAGCCATGAAGGAAGAAAGCAGAGCAATGTTTTTTCTTTTTTAACTTACATCAGTGTCTAAATCCATAGTTTTGCAAAACTTATCTGAATCACATACATCAATGTTGATAAGGTATTTGAACTAAAATAGCATCAAAACCATACACTTAACAATTGCAGTGAAATATATTTAAAAAGAGAAAGGCAACAAGAGAGCTCAGGACTTGGCATTTGCCTTGAGTACCTACGGATGATTTGGCCTTTTTTGCTAGACAGATGCTGGTTAGTCTCTCTGCTGGCTGTCAGATGGAAGAAGGGAAAACAGAGGAGATAGGTGGGCCTGCACACAGAGGGCATGCCTTGGGACCCATTACTGCTTAGATGGTGTTAGTGCAAGAGAGAAAGGAAACCTCTGCAAGCATGCCTGGACCTCATCTTACATAGAGGCCATAGCTAGTAGAGCCACAATGGTATGGAAAGGAAGGAAGCAGATAGAGAGCCACCTCCATGCACATGGTATTCAGCACACTTTGCTTCTGTCACAGATAAAGGACCATCTTGCAAACACTCAGCTTAGTATTAGTGTACTCTTTGTAGACTTTTTTATGATGGCATTGTGAATGGTGTGAGATGACATCTCATTGTAGTTCTGACTTGTATTTCTCTAATAATTAGTGATGTGGAGGATTTTTTCGTGTGCCTTTTAGCCATCTGTATGTCTTCTTTGGAGAAATATCTATTTAGAACTCCACGACCATTTTTTCTCTCTCTCTTTTTTTTTTTTTTTTTGGTATTGAGTTGCATGAGCTGTTCGTATATTTTGGAGAATAATTCCTTGTCAGTTGCAAATATTTTCTCACACTCTGTGTGTTGTCTTTATGCTGTGTTCATGGTTTCTTTTGCTGTGCTAACACCTTTAAGTTTAATTAGGTCCCATTTGTTTAGTTTTGTTTTCATTTTTATTACTCTAGGTGTTAGTCACTCAGTTCTGTCCGACTTTTTGCAACCCCATGAACTGTAGCTCACCAGGCTCCGCTGTCCATGGAATTCTCCAGGAAATTCTCTGAAGGAAATTTACTCTACCTTCATATATGTCAAAAGTATTGTTGTAACTTTTAATTCATATAAGCCCTGATAATATGAGGAATTTTAAATTGAAGTTTTCATGCTACTTGGTTTCATTATCATGCTCATTTTGTCCTGCTCAACTGTGTCGTATATTTAAACCATCTGCTACTTTTCTGATTGCCCCCACTTATAGATTTTTAGCCAGATTTTTCTTTAGTTTAAGGTTTTATATTTTGTTACTTGTCTAATTGTCTTTCAATTCACTTCAAGGTTTGTAATCTATCCTACAAAGTACATTTAGCACCCAAACAAACTTCCAATACGTGAATGTATCAGTCCCTTAACATTTTCCGCTCCCAAGACCTTTACCTTGACTCTAATTCAACTGCTAGTTTTTATAATTATGTATAATTGCTGCAATTCTGAACTCCTGAAATCAAACATCTCACTCTCTCACCCAAATTCATCCTTGCACTCTTACATGTGGCTCCCCATTACATCTGTTTTGCCATCTTACCAAGAATTGTATCTTATTACTTCTCCACATTTATTAGCCTCCTACCAAAATCCTCACTATAATATATTTTATATTTTCCCTATTTTGCTAAATTTTATAGTGCATCATTTTAATCATTCTCTTGCAAACATCATCAAATTCGTTTTCTGATTTGCATTTCTATTACATACTGCCAGTGAAATTGGAATTTTGTGCAAGTCTAAATATTGGCTTCTCAGCTTTTCAACCTATCTTTTAAAAGTTGCTAAAGAAAACCACATCCTTAGGTAGGCTGGTGGCATCTTATTGTGCCTGAATCATTCTGTATTAATTTGGATAGAGTGCCTACTTAAAATGTTCTCTAATTTCCTAAGTAATCTATTTCTCCATATCTTCTTATTCAAAGCAGCATGAGAGAGAAATAGGAATATCTTGGCAGGGACATCATTCACTTCTGCAAGTACATCACACTGGAATGTTATCTCCTGGTAACACTGCTTCATAGCCTTTCTATCCTATATCTTTGTACTTACCTATTCCTATCAGTGTTTGTCTCACATGTTTGAAAACTTATTCCTTGACTTCATGTTTTCTCTAAGATAATAAGCAAAATATAGATAATTTTTCAACTTTTTCATAAATAAGATGCCTGAAACAGTTTTATATATCTTTTGTCACCAATTTTCACCGTCTTTGCCCTCCAATAAGGAATATCAACTATCACTCCATGGAAACTATTCTTGTCTAAGTTATAAAAAGCACACATGCTATTGATTCCAATGAATACTTGGAATTTATCACATCTGACTTCTCTAAAGCATTTGACCTTGTTGATTTTACAGTTATCATTAAAATGGATTTTGCAGCAAGGAGTTTATTCACTGAATTTGTCAACATGTGTGTCTGGCAGTAAGATGTGTTTTACATTGACTTGTAGGGTGCCATACTCTTACTATCCTCTCACTGCTTTGAAAACTCTTGGATGTATTATTAGATTCTCTTCTGTTACTCATTGATAATATAGGTTTTTTTCCCAGAGATTTTTTTTTCCCTTGGAACTTTTGTTCTTACCATACATATTTTCCTGGTAAACCTATTTCAGTACTTTCATTTGTTAATCTTATCCAGCCCAAATACATTCAAGGGATTCAGTACATTCACATTAGCAATAATTGATTAGAAAGACATTATGCTTTTACTAGAGACAAGCCACTACTTAAAAAAAATCTTAAGAGATATTGATATATAAAATGTACAAATTGAAAGTGATACCCTCAATGGGACTGTGAATAACTTTTATTTCTTTATTCTAAACCAGAAGTCTATACATTAAAAAAGTCCTATTGGATGTATCAGCTTGGAATTTCCTCTGATACTTCAAACTTATCTTGTAAAATACCAAAATAATTACTTCTCATTCCTTTTATATTAGCCAGAATTAAAAAAAACAATTTAGTGGCTACAACAAACACATTCTCCTCTAATTTGCACAATAAAGACTAATACATTGTGATTCAGTCACTCAGTCCTGTCTGACTCTTTGTGACCCCATGGACTGCAGCATGCCAAGATTCCCTGTCCTGCACTATCTTCCAGACTTTGCTCAAACTCATGTCCATTGAGTCAATGATGCCATCCAACAGTCTTATGCTCTGTTGCCCACTTCTCCTCCTGCCTTCAGTATTTACCAGCATCAGAGTCTTTGCCAATGAGTTGGCCCCTTGCATCAGATCCCAAAGTATTGAGGTTCAGCTTCAGCATCAGTACTTCCAATGAATATTCAGGTTGATTTCCTTTAGAATTGACTGGTTTGATCTCGTTGCTGTCCAAGGGACCCTCAAAAGACTTCTCCAGCACCACAATTTAAAAGCATCGATTCTTTGGTGCTCAGCCTTCTTTATGGCCCAACACTCACATACAAACATGACTACTAGAAAAACCATAGATTTGACTATATGGACCTTTGTAGGCAAAGTGATGGCTCTGTTTTTAACATGCTTTCAAGGTTTGTCATAGCTTTTCTTCCAAGGAGCAAGAGGTTTTGTTAATGTCTTAGCTTCTGTCCCCATCCACAGTGATTTTGGAGCCCAAGAAAATAAAGTCTGTTACTGTTTCCATTTTTTCCCCATCTATTTGACAGAAGTGATGGTACAGGATGCCATGGTCTTAGTTTTAAGCCAGGTTTTTCACTCTCCTTTTACTTTCATCAAGGGGTTCTTTAGTTCCTCCTTACTTTCTGCCATTAGGATGGTGTCATCTGCATATCTGAGGTTATTGACATTTTTCCCAGTAATCTTGATTCAAGCTTATGATTCATTCAGCCCTGCATTTCACATTATGTACTCACCATTTATGTTAAAAAAGCAGGGTGACAATATAGATCCTTAACATATAAATTTTCCAATTTTGAACCAGTCTCATGTTCCATGTAAGGTTCTAACTGTTGCTTCTTAATCTACATATAGGTTTCTCAGGAGGCACGTTATGTGGTTAGGTGTTCCCATCTAAGAATTTTCCAGTTTGTTGTGATTCACACAGTTAAAGTCGTTAGCATAGTCAATGATGCAGAAGTAGATGTTTTCCTGAAATTCCTTTGTTTTCCCTATGATCCAACAGTTGTTGGCAATTTGATCTATGGTCCCTCTGACTTTTCTAAATCCAGCTTGAACATCTGGAAGTTTTCAGTTCACCTACTGTTGAAACCTAGCTTGAAGGATTTTGAGCATTACCTTACTAGCATTTGAAATGACTGCAATTGTGCAGTAGTTTGAATATTCTTTGACATTTCCCTTCTTTGGGATTGGAATGTAAACTTACATTTTCCAGTCCTATGAACACTGCTGAGTTTTCCAAATACCCTGGCAGATTGAGTGCAGCACATTAACAGCTTCATCTTTTGTATTTGAAATAGCTCAGCTGGAATTCCAGTACCTTTGTTTGTAGTAATGCTCCTAAGGCTCAGTTGACTTCACACAGATGAGTGATCATTTCACCGTGGTCATCTGGGTCATTGAGACCTTTTTTCACAGCTCTTTTTTGTATTCTTGCTACCTCTTCTTAATATCTTCTTCTTCCATACCATTTCTGTCCTTTATTGTGTCCATCTTTGCATGAAATTTTTCCTTGGTATCTCTAATTTTCTTGACTGCATCTCTAGTCTTGCCCATTCTATTGTTTTCCTGTATTTCTTTGCATTGATCACTTAAGAAGGCTTTCTTATCTCTCCTTACTATTCTTTGGAGCTCTGAATTCCAATAGGTCTGATTCTGAATTTATCTTTTGTTTTCTTCTTTGCCTTTCACTTCCCTTCTTTTCTCAGTTATTTGTAAGGCCTTCTACAACAACCAATTTGATTTCTCACAATTCTTATTTTTGGGGATTATTTGATTTGGTCACCACCTCCTGTACAATATTATAAACCTCCATCCATAGATCTTCAGGCTTTCTGTGTATCAGATCTAATCCCTTGAATATATTTGTCACTTCCACTGTATAATCATAAGTGATTTGATTTAGGTCATGAATGAATGACCTAAGGTTTTCCCTACTTTCTTCAATTTAAGTCTGAATTTTTGCAACAAGAAGCTCATGAACTGAGCCACAGTCAGCTCCAGGAATTGTGTTTTTTTGACCATTTAGAGCTTCTTCATCTGAGGCTGCAAAGAATATAAACTATCTGATTTCAGTTATTGACCAGCTGGTGATGTCCATGTCTAGAGTTGTCTCTTGTGTTGTTGGAAGAGGGTGTTTGCCATGACCAGTGCATTTTCTTGGCAAAATTCTGTTAGCCTTTGCCCTGTTTCATTTTGTACTCCTAGATCAAACTTACCTGTTACTCCAGGCATCTCTTGACTTTCTACTTTTACATTTCAGTACCCTATGATGAAAGAACATTTTTTTTTTTTTTTTTTTTGGTGTTAGTTCTAGAAGGTCTTGTAGGTCTTCATGGAACCATTCATCTTCAGCTTGTTCAGCATTAGTGGTTGGGTCATAGATTTGGATTACTGTGATGTTGAATGGTTTGCCTTGGAAAAGAACCGAGATAATTTTGTCTTTTTTGGGACTGCACCCAAGTACTGCATTTTGGACTCTTTCATTGATTATGAAGCCATCTACATTTCTTCTAAGGGACTCTTGCCCACAGTAGTATATGTAATGGAAGAAGCACAAGCTGGAATCAAGATTGCCAGGAGAAATATCAATAACCTCAGATATGCAGATGATACCACCCTTATGGCAGAAAGTGAAGAGGAACTAAAAAGTCTCTTGATGAAAGGGAAAGAGGAGAGTGAAAATGTTGGCTTAAATCTCAACATTCAGAAAACGAAGATCATGGCATCTGGTCCCATCATTTCATGGGAAACTGATGGGGAAACAGTGGAAACAGTGTCAGACTTTATTTTTGGGGGCTCCAAAATCACTGCAGATGGTGACTGCAGCCATGGAATTAAAAGACGCTTACTCCTTGAAAGAAAAGTTATGACCAACCTAGATAGCAAATTCAAAAGCAGAGACATTACTTTGCCAACAAAGGTCCATCTAGTCAAGGCTAAATTTTTTCCAGTGGTCATGTATGGATGCGAGAGTTGGACTGTGAAGAAGGCTGAGTGCCAAAGAATTGATGCTTTTGAACTGTGGTGTTGGAGAAGACTCTTGAGAGTCCCTTGGACTGCAAGGAGATCCAACCGGTCCATTCTGAAGGAGATCAGCCCTGGGATTTCTTTGGAAGGAATGATGCTAAAGCTGAAAGTCCTGTACTTTGGCCGCCTCATGCGAAGAGTTGACTCATTGGAAAAGACCCTGATGCTGGGAGGGATTGAGGGCAAGAGGAGAAGGGGACGACAGAGGATGAGATGGCTGGACGGCATCACCGACTCGATGGACGTGAGTCTGAGTGAACTCCAGGAGTTGGTGATGGACAGGGAGGCCCGGCATGCTGCGATTCATGGGGTCGCAAAGAGTCAGACACAACTGAGCGACTCAACTGAACTAAACTGAACTGAATGGTCATATGAATTAAATTCATCCATTCCCATTCATTTTAGTTCACTGATTCTTAAATTGTCTATGTTCACTCTTGCCATCTCCTGTTTGACCACTTCCAATTTACCCTGGTTCATGGCCCTAATGTTCCAGGTTCCTGTGCAATATTGTTCTTTACAACATCAGACTTTACTTTCATCACCAGACACATCCACAACTGGGCCTCGTTTCTGCTTTGGCTCAGCTTCTTCATCCCTTCTGGAATTATTTCTCCACTTTTTGCCAACTGCATATTGGACACTGACCAATCTGAAGGCTCCTCTTTCGTTGTCATATCTTTTTGCCTCTTCATCCTGTTCATGGAGTTCCCAAAGCAAGAATGATGAAGTGGTTTGCCATTCCCTTATCCAGTGGAGAACATTTTGTCATAACTCTTCACCATGATCCATCTTCTTAGGTGGCCCTACACAGCATGGCTCATAGTTTCATTGAGTTACACAATGCTGTAATCTATGTGATCATTTCGTTTAGTTTTCTGTGATTGGGTTTTTCATTTTGTCTGTCCTCTGATGAATGAGGATGAATGAGGATAAGAGACTTGTGCAAGCTTTCTGATTTGAGGGACTGGTTGTAGGGAAACCTGGGTGGGTCTTGCTCTGGTGGTCAGGGTCATGCTCAGTAAATCTTTAATCCAATTTTCTGCTGATAGTGTGGCTTGAATAAATTTCCACTTGGGTAAATTGAATAAATTCCCCCCAAAAATGCCAGGTCCCAGTCTCCAGAATCTCTCTCTTTTTTTTTTTTCCCTTTTTTTTTTTATTATTTTATTATTTTTTTAATTTTTATTATTATTATTATTTACTTTACAATATTGTATTGGTTTTGCCATACATCAACATGTATCTGCCACGGATGTACACGTGTTCCCCATCCTGAACCCCCTCCCACCTCCCTCCCCCATACCATCCCTCTGGGTCATCCCAGTGCACCAGCCTTAAGCTTCCTGTATCCTGCATCAAACCTGGACTGGCGATTCATTTCTTATATGATATTGTACATGTTTTAATGTAATTCTCCCAAATCATCCTCCTCCTCCCTCTCCCACAGAGTCCAAAAGACTGTTCTATATATCTGTGTCTCTTTTGCTGTCTCACATACAGGGTTGTCATTACCATCTTTCTAAATTCCATATATATGCATTAGTATACTGTATTGGTGTTTTTCTTTCTGGCTTACTTCACTCTGTATAATAGACTCCAGTTTCATCCACCTCATTAGAACTGATTCAAATGTATTCTTTTTAATGGCTGAGTAATAAGAATGATTCTAAAGCTGAAACTCCAGTACTTTGTCCACCTCATGCAAAGAGTTGACTCATTGGAAAAGACTCTGATGCTGGGAGGGATTGGGGGCAGGAGGAGAAGGGGACAACAGAGGATGAGATGGCTGGATGGCATCACTGACTCGATGGACGTGAGTCTGAGTGAACTCCGGGAGCTGGTGATGGACAGGGAGGCCTGGCGTGCTGGGATTCACGGGGTCGCAAAGAGTCGGACACTACTGAGCTACCGAACTGAATTGAATACTCCATTGTGTATATGCACCACAGCTTTCTTATCCATTCATCTGCTGATGGACATCTAGGTTGCTTCCATGTCCTGGCTATTATAAACAGTGCTGCGATGAACATTGGGGTACACGTGTCTCTTTCAATTTTGGTTTCCTTGGTGTGTATGCCCAGCAGTGGGATTGCTGGGTTGTATGGCAGTTCTATATCCAGGGTCTCTTAACATGTTACTTACATAATAAAAGGGGCTTTTCAGATGTAAGTTAAATTTTTTGAGATGGAAAGATTTATCCTGGGTTATCTGGGTGAGGACAAATGCAATCACAGCAATGTTTGTAAGTGAGAGTTAAGAGAGTCTGAATCAGAGGAAAAGATGTGAAAACAAAGGTTACAGGAGTGACATTCAGAGAAGGAGTTTGAAAGTTACTATGCTGCTGACTTCAAAGATGAAGAAATTTACAATGAACAAAAGAATACAGGCAGCCTATAGATGATGGGAAAGACAAGGAAATGAATTATTTCTTGGAGTTCTGAGAGGAGGCACTCTTGCCAACAACTCGATTTTAGACTCACAGATTTATTTCCAACCTTTGTCCTATAGAAGTGTAAGATCGAGCATTTGTGTTGTTTTGAGCCACAAAGTTTGTAGTAATTTGTAATAGCAGAAATAGGAATGTAATACAATAAAGACTTACTTTATCACCACAGAGGAAGAAGAGAGATTCTTGACAATCATGCTTGAAGCTTTATGGCAAAGCCTGGAAGGGGACCTATCATTTCTGTGTACATCTCTTTCTAATTATAAGGAGTCTTGACATATAATTTCATGTAGTTGATATAGGTGACTATCTAGCAGGTCGCTACCAGCATCCATCCTCCTGATCACCAATACCCATTTCATTCTTTCTCTTGAACATGGAACAAACTCACTCTCTCCCTAAAAGATACTACTGAATTCTATCTAGTCACTGCACTCAGGCCAAGGGTAAAGAATTCTAAATAATGCTCAGTTATTCGTATTGCTGCTAAGTCACTTCAGTCGTGTCTGACTCTGTGTGACCCCATAGATGGCAGCCCAGCAGGCTCTGCTGTCCCTGGGATTCTCCAGGCAAGAACACTGGAGTGGGTTGCCATTTCCTTCTCCAATGCATGAAAGTGAAAAGTGAAAGTGAAGTCACTCAGTAGTGTCTGACTCTGTGCGACCCCATGGACTGCAGCCTATCAGGCACCTTCGTCCACGGGATTTTCCAGGCAAGGGTACTGGAGTGGGGTGCTATTGCCTTCTCTGTTATTCACATTAAGCCCAGATTTTTCTTCACTGACAACCATTAAGCTAAATAGACAAGTTATAGGGAGGTGGCAGAGAGGTTCAAGAGGGATGGGATATAGGCATACTTATATTTGATTCCTGCTGATGTTTGGCAGAAACCAAAACAATATTCTAAATCAATTATTCTTCAATTTAAAAATAAATTAATTAAAAATAAATAGATAAGTTATCTATATTCTACTTCCATTTACACACTCAGTACACAAAAATATAATAGGAACAAGGTAATCTCAATAAATTATTCCTATCCAAAAAATGGGAAATACACAGAAGTCAGATTTAAAAGTAATTCTGAAATTCTTCCAAGCAGATACTGAGAGGGTCCCTTGCATATGACGGCAGAGATTTAGTTCAATTCAGTTCGGTCACTCAGTCGTGTCCAACTCTTTGAGACCCCATGAATTGCAGCACACCAGGCCTCCTTGTCCATCACCAACTCCCAGAGTTTACCCAAACTCAGGTCCATCGAGCCGGTGATGCCATCCAGCCATCTCATCCTCTGTCGTCCCCTTCTCCTCCTGCCCCCAATCCCTCCCAGCATCAGGATATTTTCCACTGAGTGAATTCTTTGCATGAGGTGGCCAAAGTATTGGAGTTTCAGCTTCAGCATCAGTCCTTCAATGACCACCCAGGACTGATCTCCTTTAGGATGGACTGGTTGGATCTCCTTGGAGTCTAAGTGACTCTCATGAGTCTTCTTCAACACCACAGTTCAAAAGCATCAATTCTTCAGCACTCAGATTTCTTCACAGTTCAACTCTCACATCCATACATGGCCACTGGAAAAACCATAGCCTTGACTAGATGGACCTTTTTCGGCAAAGTAATGTCTCTGCTTTTGAATATGCTATCTAGGTTGGTCATAACTTTCCTTTCAAGGAGGAAGAGTCTTTTAATTTCATGGCTGCAATCACCATCAGCAGTGATTTTGGAGCCCCAAAAATAAAGTCTGACACTGTTTCTACTGTTTCCCCATCTATTTCCCAAGAAGTAATGGGACCAGATGCCATGATCTTCATTTTCTGAATGTTGAGCTTTAAGCCAACTTTTCACTCTCCACTTTCACTTTCATCAAGAGACTTTTTAGTTCCTCTTCACTTTCTGCCATAAGGGTGGTGTCATCTGCATATCTGAGTTTCTTGATATTTCTCCCAACAATCTTTATTCCAGCTTGTGCTTCCTCCAGCCCAGTGTTTCTCATGATGTACTCTGTACGTAAATTAAATAAGCAGGGTGACAATATACAGCCTTGATGTTTGGAACCAGTTTGTTGTTTCGTGTCCAGTTCTAACTGTTGCTTCCTGGCCTGCATACAAATTTCTCAAGAGGCAGGTCAGGTGCTCTGGTATTCCCATCTCTTTCAGAATTTCCCACAGTTTATTGTGATCCACACAGTCAAAAGCTTTGGCATAGTCAATAAAGCAGAAATAGATGTTTTTCTGGAATTCTCTTGCTTTTTCAGTGATCCACTGGATGTTGGCAATGTGATCTCTGGTTCCTCTGCTTTTTGTAAAACCAGATGGAATTTCTGGAAGTTCACAGTTCATGTATTGCTGAAGACTGGCTTGGAGAATTTTGAGCATTACTTTACTAACGTGTGAGATGAGTGCAGTTGTGTGGCAGTTTGAGCATTCTTTGGCATTGCCTTTCTTTGGGATTGGAATGCAAACAGCTTTTATTTTACTGTCTGAAAGAAATTGCCTTGTGCATTGTTTTTTATAATCACATTGTCTAATGATCCTTTAAGAAAAATATCTACTCATAGTTTTCATTAGTTATATTTGAAAAAATATTTTTCTCAAGGTAATCATCATTAGGTTCAAAGGGAGAAGCTTGGTGCTAAGAAAGCAGAGAAGTAAGGTAAATTGGACAACTGGGTAAAAAAAAGTACTATGAGTAAAGTTCCTGAAATATAGACCAACAGGAAACAGACAATAGTTTAAAAGTTGTAGTAGAACTGTATGGCCATATAATTTGCCCAGATTCCCCAACGCCTACTGAGAGAGAAAAAAACTAGCTGTTCTGAATTTAGAACAGACTGTACCTTCCATGACTAGGATGTATACAGTATATATATATACATATACACACACACACACATATATATATACCAATATCATTCAGAATGGATGGCTCACAAAAAGAGGTCATTTCATGACACCAAGATGATGGTGAAAAGTTAGAGGGATGATCTGAAGATTTACTACAATGATATTTAAGTTCTATTTACAGTTGAGCTATGCAGCATACTATGATTATGTTTGCTTTTCTATTGTCACCACTTTTAGTTCTTCAAGGCCAGTGCATTCCATGGGGACCAACATGTTTATATATTTCAGTGGGAAATCAGAATGGTGTCAAAGCAGAAAGGTATCTTTGGGAGAATAATTTATGACTAGAAGCAAATGACCAGGAACACACACTCCAGCAATGAGTGCTGGCATACATATCATAAACCCATAAAAATAACATGAAACCCATTTGTTTCTCCTGGTCATTATTCTGGAAATGCAACAGGCCACCATTGTTTTTTGCAGGCTCCAGAGTATTCGGAAATGTGCGTGTGTGTGTGCATTTCATCTCTTTGCACCATATGAGGTCATGTCTTTTTTTTTTTTTTTTCATAACATTTCTTCATACACCAGATGATGATCAGAAAGGAACGTGTGGTCTGAAAACAAGTTTTATTTTTCTTTTCAGATTACATTACCAAAAGACATGGTTATTATCTTGGGCAGCAGTTACTGGAACTGATCATTATGATACCCATCCTCCCCTTCTTTACATCAAGTAGAGAGTAAGGATGAAAAGATCGACAGCAAAGAAATCAAGAAAATACATTTTTCTTCACATACATAACAATATATACGTAAAGGTATGCTCTCACTAGAGTTATGGTTCTTCCACTAATTGTAAAGCTTTAAATGAGAAATTCAATTACTTTATATGATAATGTCCTCATACTTTTTAAATGAAAGCAAGAGATATTTTGATGAAGTTTCTTTCTTTTGCTATAATTATGTGTAACTCCTTTTATCTTAAAACCTTTTATCTTAAAACCTTAACTCCTTTTATCTTAAAAAATGGCAGTTTCTTCTGCCATACCACTTGATGTTGAGACCAACAAAATCACATCCTATTTAGCTTTTCTTTGATGAGTTTGTGTAGCAAAATAAATATAAATAGTTTTCTCATCATGTAATCAGAAGGATGTGCAGTTCGGTTCTGCTAGGTGGGAAGAAAATAAATGCTTTAAACTTCAGCATAAGCACATTAGCTCCATGTGAAGATTTAAGCCATCTAATTTGCATAATGAACATTTTATGCCACATTATTTGCACCTGGTTTACAAATTTACTGAGGATTTCACAACAATTATCGATGATCATATCAAAATGTCAAATATCCCAAAGCAACGTTTTGCTAAGTGGTTATCAAAAAGATTTGTTTTCTCATTGATATTTGTTGACAGTTTAATTTGTTGCAATTTATTATGTAAGGAGAACTATTAGAAAATATACCCTTTTTTTTTCTTATTTTGGTCAAGAAAAGAATGAAGAAGAAAAAAAGATCAAGTTTTAGGCCTTCAAAGTCCCCATATGTAATGCTATAGCATAAAGAAATGTGTAATCTTTAAAATATATTTATTACAAAAATAAGTATTAAGTTAGAAAATATAGATAAGTATCCAATATACATTTACATGCTAAATCTTCACAAGTAAACATCAATAAATTTATTTCTGCTGTTCTTGGCATTTTATATTGTCTCTTTATTTTTATATAAAGTGAAATCAAATATACACCCAATTTATAATTCTACCTTCATTATCAACATATCATAAAATAAGTTCATGTAAATAAATAGCTCCAATTTACTATCTGTATTTCAATTCTTTATATTACATTAAATTTATCTAAAACATTCTATTTGGATAATTATAATATCCCCAATTTTGTATTCTAATGAAGACTGCTATGAACATTCTTTCATTTCAATCTTACCGTAGACTATATATATTTCCTTTACATAAATATTTTGGATGGAATTTTTAGGTAAAAAAATAAGGTAAATTATAATATCCCTTAATTAGCATTGCTCTATTGCTTTCAAAAATGTTTGCATGGGAAAAATACAATTAAAATGCTTGATTTTTTTATCACCTTTGAAACATTGTTATTCTATATGTGTTTTATTATGTGACAGTATAATTGAACTAGTACATATAAACATATGTACTAAAACTCCAGTGAAAATATTGTTTTGAAAAGTGTTTCTGTCAGAGGAGTATTTTTGTATAAAATTTCAAGGATCTTGAAATATTATCTCAGGTCATTAGGAAAGACAAAATTTTCCCTCATATTGAACAAACTTTAAGGTTCAAGATTGAGTTGTCACTTACACATGAAAAGTAAAAGAGAAGTTGTTGACCATAAATAAATGCCAAAAATATTCCACAACTAAAATATTAGAGGTTTTATACTAAAGAATGAAGGAAGAGGGGACTGCCCTGGTGGTCCAGTGGTTAAGAATTCACTGTTCAATGCAGGGGATTTGAATTTGATCCCTGGTCAGAAAACTAAGATCCCACATAATGCAGGGCAACGAAGCCCATACACCAAAACTACTGAGTCTCGTGCCACAACTAGATAGTCAGAGATGTAAGTTAAATTTTTGAGATGGAAAGATTTATCCTGGGTTATCTGGGTGAGGACAAATGCAATCACAGCAATGTTTGTAAGTGAGAGTTAAGAGAGTCTGAATCAGAGGAAAAGATGTGAAAACAAAGGTTACAGGAGTGACATTCAGAGAAGGAGTTTGAAAGTTACTATGCTGCTGACTTCAAAGATGAAGAAATTTACAATGAACAAAAGAATACAGGCAGCCTATAGATGATGGGAAAGACAAGGAAATGAATTATTTCTTGGAGTTCTGAGAGGAGGCACTCTTGCCAACAACTCGATTTTAGACTCACAGATTTATTTCCAACCTTTGTCCTATAGAAGTGTAAGATCGAGCATTTGTGTTGTTTTGAGCCACAAAGTTTGTAGTAATTTGTAATAGCAGAAATAGGAATGTAATACAATAAAGACTTACTTTATCACCACAGAGGAAGAAGAGAGATTCTTGACAATCATGCTTGAAGCTTTATGGCAAAGCCTGGAAGGGGACCTATCATTTCTGTGTACATCTCTTTCTAATTATAAGGGAGTCTTGACATATAATTTCATGTAGTTGATATAGGTGACTATCTAGCAGGTCGCTACCAGCATCCATCCTCCTGATCACCAATACCCATTTCATTCTTTCTCTTGAACATGGAACAAACTCACTCTCTCCCTAAAAGATACTACTGAATTCTATCTAGTCACTGCACTCAGGCCAAGGGTAAAGAATTCTAAATAATGCTCAGTTATTCGTATTGCTGCTAAGTCACTTCAGTCGTGTCTGACTCTGTGTGACCCCATAGATGGCAGCCCAGCAGGCTCTGCTGTCCCTGGGATTCTCCAGGCAAGAACACTGGAGTGGGTTGCCATTTCCTTTTCCAATGCATGAAAGTGAAAAGTGAAAGTGAAGTCACTCAGTAGTGTCTGACTTCAGCACCCATGGACTGCAGCCTATCAGGCACCTTCGCCCACGGATTTTCCAGGCAAGGGTACTGGAGTGGGGTGCTATTGCCTTCTCTGTTATTCACATTAAGCCCAGATTTTTCTTCACTGACAACCATTAAGCTAAATAGACAAGTTATAGGGAGGTGGCAGAGAGGTTCAAGAGGGATGGGATATAGGCATACTTATATTTGATTCCTGCTGATGTTTGCAGAAAACCAAAACAATATTCTAAATCAATTATTCTTCAATTTAAAAATAAATTAATTAAAAATAAATAGATAAGTTATCTATATTCTACTTCCATTTACACACTCAGTACACAAAAATATAATAGGAACAAGGTAATCTCAATAAATTATTCCTATCCAAAAATGGGAAATACACAGAAGTCAGATTTAAAAGTAATTCTGAAATT
The DNA here is from genome assembly GCF_027580195.1 of Bos mutus. NCBI lineage: Eukaryota > Metazoa > Chordata > Mammalia > Artiodactyla > Bovidae > Bos > Bos mutus. The sequence goes on along the minus strand of NC_091627.1, from coordinate 48,813,483 downwards.
CTTCCAAGCAGATACTGAGAGGGTCCCTTGCATATGACGGCAGAGATTTAGTTCAATTCAGTTCGGTCACTCAGTCGTGTCCAACTCTTTGAGACCCCATGAATTGCAGCACACCAGGCCTCCTTGTCCATCACCAACTCCCAGAGTTTACCCAAACTCAGGTCCATCGAGCCGGTGATGCCATCCAGCCATCTCATCCTCTGTTGTCCCCTTCTCCTCCTGCCCCCAATCCTCCCAGCATCAGGATATTTTCCACTGAGTGAATTCTTTGCATGAGGTGGCCAAAGTATTAGAGTTTCAGCTTCAGCATCAGTCCTTCAATGACCACCCAGGACTGATCTCCTTTAGGATGGACTGGTTGGATCTCCTTGGAGTCTAAGTGACTCTCATGAGTCTTCTTCAACACCACAGTTCAAAAGCATCAATTCTTCAGCACTCAGATTTCTTCACAGTTCAACTCTCACATCCATACATGGCCACTGGAAAAACCATAGCCTTGACTAGACGGACCTTTTTCGGCAAAGTAATGTCTCTGCTTTTGAATATGCTATCTAGGTTGGTCGTAACTTTCCTTTCAAGGAGGAAGAGTCTTTTAATTTCATGGCTGCAATCACCATCAGCAGTGATTTTGGAGCCCCAAAAATAAAGTCTGACACTGTTTCTACTGTTTCCCCATCTATTTCCCAAGAAGTAATGGGACCAGATGCCATGATCTTCATTTTCTGAATGTTGAGCTTTAAGCCAACTTTTTCACTCTCCACTTTCACTTTCATCAAGAGACTTTTTAGTTCCTCTTCACTTTCTGCCATAAGGGTGGTGTCATCTGCATATCTGAGTTTCTTGATATTTCTCCCAACAATCTTTATTCCAGCTTGTGCTTCCTCCAGCCCAGTGTTTCTCATGATGTACTCTGTACGTAAATTAAATAAGCAGGGTGACAATATACAGCCTTGATGTTTGGAACCAGTTTGTTGTTTCGTGTCCAGTTCTAACTGTTGCTTCCTGGCCTGCATACAAATTTCTCAAGAGGCAGGTCAGGTGCTCTGGTATTCCCATCTCTTTCAGAATTTCCCACAGTTTATTGTGATCCACACAGTCAAAAGCTTTGGCATAGTCAATAAAGCAGAAATAGATGTTTTTCTGGAATTCTCTTGCTTTTTCAGTGATCCACTGGATGTTGGCAATGTGATCTCTGGTTCCTCTGCTTTTTGTAAAACCAGATGGAATTTCTGGAAGTTCACAGTTCATGTATTGCTGAAGACTGGCTTGGAGAATTTTGAGCATTACTTTACTAACGTGTGAGATGAGTGCAGTTGTGTGGCAGTTTGAGCATTCTTTAGCATTGCCTTTCTTTGGGATTGGAATGCAAATGGCTTTTATTTTACTGTCTGAAAGAAATTGCCTTGTGCATTGTTTTTTATAATCACATTGTCTAATGATCCTTTAAGAAAAATATCTACTCATAGTTTTCATTAGTTATATTTGAAAAAATATTTTTCTCAAGGTAATCATCATTAGGTTCAAAGGGAGAAGCTTGGTGCTAAGAAAGCAGAGAAGTAAGGTAAATTGGACAACTGGGTAAAAGAAAGTACTATGAGTAAAGTTCCTGAAATATAGACCAACAGGAAACAGACAACAGTTTAAAAGTTGTAGTAGAACTGTATGGCCACATAATTTGCCCAGATTCCCCAACCCCTACTGAGAGAGAAAAAAACTAGCTGTTCTGAATTTAGAACAGACTGTACCTTCCATGACTAGGATGTATATAGTATATATATATACATATACACACACACACACATATATATATACCAATATCATTCAGAATGGATGGCTCACAAAAAGAGGTCATTTCATGACACCAAGATGATGGTGAAAAGTTAGAGGGATGATCTGAAGATTTACTACAGTGATATTTAAGTTCTATTTACAGTTGAGCTATGCAGCATACTATGATTATGTTTGCTTTTCTATTGTCACCACTTTTAGTTCTTCAAGGCCAGTGCATTCCATGGGGACCAACATGTTTATATATTTCAGTGGGAAATCAGAATGGTGTCAAAGCAGAAAGGTATCTTTGGGAGAATAATTTATGACTAGAAGCAAATGACCAGAACACACACTCCAGCAATGAGTGCTGGCATACATATCATAAACCCATAAAAATAACATGAAACCCATTTGTTTCTCCTGGTCATTATTCTGGAAATGCAACAGGCCACCATTGTTTTTGCAGGCTCCAGAGTATTCGGAAATGTGCGTGTGTGTGTGCATTTCATCTCTTTGCACCATATGAGATCATGTTTTTTTTTTTCATAACATTTCTTCATACACCAGATGATGATCAGAAAGGAACGTGTGGTCTGAAAACAAGTTTTATTTTTCTTTTCAGATTACATTACCAAAAGACATGGTTATTAGCTTGGGCAGCAGTTACTGGAACTGATCATTATGATACCCATCCTCCCCTTCTTTACATCAAGTAGAGAGTAAGGATGAAAAGATCGACAGCAAAGAAATCAAGAAAATACATTTTTCTTCACATACATAACAATATATACGTAAAGGTATGCTCTCACTAGAGTTATGGTTCTTCCACTAATTGTAAAGCTTTAAATGAGAAATTCAATTACTTTATATGATAATGTCCTCATACTTTAAATGAAAGCAAGAGATATTTTGATGAAGTTTCTTTCTTTTGCTATAATTATGTGTAACTCCTTTTATCTTAAAACCTTTTATCTTAAAACCTTAACTCCTTTTATCTTAAAAAATGGCAGTTTCTTCTGCCATACCACTTGATGTTGAGACCAACAAAATCACATCCTATTTAGCTTTTCTTTGGTGAGTTTGTGTAGCAAAATAAATATAAATAGTTTTCTCATCATGTAATCAGAAGGATGTGCAGTTCGGTTCTGCTAGGTGGGAAGAAAATAAATGCTTTAAACTTCAGCATAAGCACATTAGCTCCATGTGAAGATTTAAGCCATCTAATTTGCATAATGAACATTTTATGCCACATTATTTGCACCTGGTTTACAAATTTACTGAGGATTTCACAACAATTATCGATGATCATATCAAAATGTCAAATATCCCAAAGCAACGTTTTGCTAAGTGGTTATCAAAAAGATTTGTTTTCTCATTGATATTTGTTGACAGTTTAATTTGTTGCAATTTATTATGTAAGGAGAACTATTAGAAAATATACCCTTTTTTTTTTTTTCTTATTTTGGTCAAGAAAAGAATGAAGAAGAAAAAGATCAAGTTTTTAGGCCTTCAAAGTCCCCATATGTAATGCTATAGCATAAAGAAATGTGTAATCTTTAAAATATATTTATTACAAAAATAACTATTAAGTTAGAAAATATAGATAAGTATCCAATATACATTTACATGCTAAATCTTCACAAGTAAACATCAATAAATTTATTTCTGCTGTTCTTGGCATTTTATATTGTCTCTTTATTTTTATATAAAGTGAAATCAAATATACACCCAATTTATAATTCTACCTTCATTATCAACATATCATAAAATAAGTTCATGTAAATAAATAGCTCCAATTTACTATCTGTATTTCAATTCTTTATATTACATTAAATTTATCTAAAACATTCTATTTGGATAATTATAATATCCCCAATTTTGTATTCTAATGAAGACTGCTATGAACATTCTTTCATTTCAATCTTACTGTAGACTATATATATTTCCTTTACATAAATATTTTGGATGGAATTTTTAGGTAAAAAATAAGGTAAATTATAATATCCCTTAATTAGCATTGCTCTATTGCTTTCAAAAAATGTTTGCATGGAAAAATACAATTAAAATGCTTGATTTTTTTTATCACCTTTGAAACATTGTTATTCTATATGTGTTTTATTATGTGACAGTATAATTGAACTAGTACATATAAACATATGTACTAAAACTCCAGTGAAAATATTGTTTTGAAAAGTGTTTCTGTCAGAGGAGTATTTTTTGTATAAAATTTCAAGGATCTTGAAATATTATCTCAGGTCATTAGGAAAGACAAAATTTTCCCTCATATTGAACAAACTTTAAGGTTCAAGATTGAGTTGTCACTTACACATGAAAAGTAAAAGAGAAGTTGTTGACCATAAATAAATGCCAAAAATATTCCACAACTAAAATATTAGAGGTTTTATACTAAAGAATGAAGGAAGAGGGGACTGCCCTGGTGGTCCAGTGGTTAAGAATTCACTGTTCAATGCAGGGGATTTGAATTTGATCCCTGGTCAGAAAACTAAGATCCCACATAATGCAGGGCAACGAAGCCCATACACCAAAACTACTGAGTCTACGTGCCACAACTAGATAGTCAGTGAGCCACAATTACTGAAGCCCAAGCACTGAGCGGTCTTCATGCCACCAAGAAGGCTTTCACATGCCACAGTGAAGATCCTGCTTGCCACAACTAAGAACCAATACAGCCAAATAAATAAATAAATAAAATATTTTTTTAAATGATGGAAGAATTAACGACTGATACTATTAGGTAGTTCATGAACCTGGGATGACAGAGGATGAGATGGCTGGATGGCATCACTGACTTGATGGACGTGAGTCTGAGAGAACTCCGGGAGATGGTTATGGACAAGGAGGCCTGGTGTGCTGCGATTCATGGGGTCACAAATAGTCGGAAAAGACTGAGTGACTGAACTGAACTGAACCTGGGTCAGACCAATTTCTGAAATGTTCCTGTCTCTGCAGAATCAAATCATATTTAAAATTTGCCAGTCCTTCAATCCCCATGGTATTGTGGAGAAGCACTTTGATGAACCTGACCTTGCTCTTCAAGTCTACACAAGAATTATGTCTGAGGACCATCTGAACATCAGAGGAAAGTACGCAAATTCATCCTAGAGATGAGAATTTGCCTTGTATCTGCCATTTCTCCATGGAACCAATAAGACTAAATCTGGAATAACTAGGATTATCTCTATTTCTGAAACATGAGAAATATATACTCTTGATATATTTTAATTCAACTAAATCTGTATCTCCAACCATTTTCTTATTTATCCATATCTTTGTTTGGATTTGCTTTTAAAAAAATAGATATCATTGATTTTTTATAGAACAAAGAGGTCTTAGAGCTTTATAATGAAGAAGCCAATGGCACCCCACTCCAGTACTCTTGCCTGGTAAATCCCATGGACGGAGGAGCCTGGTAGGTTGTAGTCCATGGGGTCGCTAGAGTTGGACACGACTGAACAACTTCACTTTCACTTTTCACTTTCATGCATTGGAGAAGGAAATGGCAACCCACTCCAGTGTTCTTGCCTGGAGAATCCCAGGGACGAGAAGCCTGGTGGGCTGCTGTCTGTGGGGTCGCACAGAGTCAGACACGACTAAAGCGACGCAGCAGCAGCAGCAGCAGAGCTTTATAAAAGCTCCCCATTTCATTTCCTTGAAGTTAAAATATGAATTTACATGCTATCTTTCAGAGTATATTAGAAAGGCATAATAGGTTATTTGAGACATTTGACACAGTCTTTATCTAAAATTTGAGACCAATATTTATATAATTAAACATGATAATCCGTTGTTTTTTTAGCCAGCAAATAAAATACACTGAATGAACAGCGAATTTTTCTGGCATCATTCAGATTAGCTTATTCAAGTGAAGTTAGCATTTCCTGCGTACAGCAATGTGCCAGGCATTTTGTTTTGCTGTTCAGCTAAAGTCAAATTATTATGGCCACATGTACATCTAGACAGCTAAATAATATAAACCCAACATCTGACCACAGGAAATCAGGAATAAAAAAATTGCTGAGAATCACCTTTTTCGAAAAACACAATCAAACTGTAAAATAATTGAGAGTATTAATGACTGTAAATGATCTAACTAATGACCTCAATGTTTGCTCTTGTGTAAGTGTTAATATTTAGACAAAATCCACTATTTGTAGCTGATTCAAAGCCTGCAGATTGTGATATTGATCATACCATTGATTTGCTGTCTGGCAGCAAGAAAAGCACTTAATGTTGTCAGTATTTCTGAAAATATGGAGCTGAATGTGTTCATGATATTGTTTTGACAATTTAGTGGAAAAATGTCAAAATATTCACCAGTCAACATATTTTAATAATGTCACTTTCATGAATTTCTAACATGAGTGCCAATGTGTAGTCACATTTTAAAAACTAATTTATCCTTTTTTCTATGATGCCCATCACTTCACAATTGATATAGGGTAGAATTTCTTAAAATACAATGAAAATCTATTCAAGGCAAAATTAAAAATATGATTAGGTTAATGTTTTAAACAATTTGACAAGATTGTGTGTTTGTTTAACATATATGCAAAATAAATTATGAGAAATGTTGGCTGGACAAATCACAAACTGGAATCAAGATTGCTGGTAGAAGTATCAATAACCTCAGATATGCAGATGACACCACCCTAATGGGAGAAAGCGAAGAGGAACTAAATGGCCTCTTGATGAAGGTGAAAGAGGAGACTGAAAAAGCTGACTTTAAACTCAACATTCAAAAAACTAAGACCATGACATCTAGTCCCATCACTGCATGACAAATAGAACAGGAGAAAGTGGAAGCAGTGATAGTTTCTATTTTCTTGGTGTCCAAAATCACTGTGGACAGTTACTGCAGCCATGAAATTAGAAGAGACTAGCTCCTTGGAAGGAAAGCTATGACAAACCTAGACAGTGTATGATGCTTTTGAACTGTGGTGTTGGAGAAGACTCTTGAGAGCTCCTTGGACTGCAAGTCCATCCTAAAGGAAATCAGTCCAGAATATTCATTGGAAGGACTGATGCTGAAACTGAAACTCCAGTACTTTGGCCACCTGATGCAAAGAACTGACTCATTGGAAAAAAACCTGATGCTGGGAAAGATTGAAGGCGGGAGGAGAAGGGGACAACAGAGGATGAGATGGTTAGATGGCATCACCGATTCAATGGACATGACTTTGGGTAAACTCTGGGAGTTGGTGATGGACAGGGAGGCCTGGCATGCTGCAGTCCATGGGGTCGCAAAGAGTCAGACACGACTGAGCAACTGAACTGAACTGAGACAGCATATTCAAAAGCAGAGATATCACTTTGCTGACAGAGGTTCATATAGTCAAACTATGTTTTTTTTTTTTTTTTTTCCCCCAGTAGTCATGTACGGATGTGAGAGTTGGACTATAAAGAAGGCATGATGCTTTCAAATTGTGGCACTGGTGAAGACTCTTGCAAATTTGGACTGCATGCATGAATGCTAAGTCACTTCAGTCATGTCTGACCCTGTATGACCCTGTGGACTCTAGCCTTCCAGGCTTCTCTGTCAGTGAGAATCTTGAGGCAAGAATACTGGAGTGGATTGCTGTGCCTTCTTCTAGGGGATCTTCCTGACCCAAGGATTGAACCCATTACTCTTATTTCTCCTGCATTGGCAGGCAGGTTCTTTACCACTAGCGCCTCCTGGAAGGAGACTGAACCAGTCAATTCTAAAGGAAATATCCTGAAGTCATTGGATGCTGAAGCTGAAGCTCCAATACACTGGCCACCTGATATGAAAAGTCAACTCATTGGAAAAAACCCTGATGATGGGAAAGATTGAAAGCTAAAGGATAAGGGGACAGCACAGGATGAGATGGTTAGATAGCATCACTTTTCAATGGAAATCAATCAGCTTAAACTCGAGGAAAAAATGAAGAACAGGGCAGTTTGCATGCTGCAGTCCATGGGATTGCAAAGAGTTGGACACAACTTAATGACTGAACAACAACAAGAGAAGTACAAATATTCATCCTATGAAAATATAGTAAGCATTTTACCTCTGTAACAGTGTGATTTAAAACTGGGCTCTCAGAGCACATATGCATCAAAAATTAAATAATATTTAAGAATTTAAAGTTTTACCCCAGAAAATATGTCTTACAGATTTTACAATGCACACATACACACACACACTATAGTTGAATATGGGCTGCAATTTCTGGCTGCATTAAATGTTTTACATACCTATATTAAGCAAAAGCATATTTTTTCCCTCTGCCATGATTTTTTAACTGAGAGAAAGCAAGCAAGAAGTCACATTAATGGATGTTTCAACTACTCTGAGTCAAGCCTCATTAAATGTAGTTTAGGCAACCGTATGAAGTAGAAATACCAAGGGAAAAAAACTTTAAGATTTCTCTGAATAAGTGAGAAAAAAAATATGGAGTATAGAGTTGCTTTCTGACAGTTGGGCTAATTGATTTTACTAATAATTTATGATAAGATTGAAAAAGTAAAACTGAAAGCCACTCAGGCGTGTCCAACTCTTTGTGACCCTATGGACTATACAGTCCATGGAATTCTCCAGGCCAGAATACTGGAGTGGGTAGCCTTTCCCTTCTCCAGGGGATCTTCCCAACCCACAGATCAAACCCAGGTCTTTTGCATTGCAGGCAGATTCTTTACCAGCTGAGCCACCAGGGAAGCATGATTAATAGTAAATGATATGAAATACACTTAATAGTGGAAGTCATTTAGTGGGTAAAGGAAACCAATGGAGTTTGATCACAGTTGACTTCATTCAAGCTTAAAAATATAAACTCAGAACTGGATATGTATAATACAAGAAAATCAACTTTAATTTATTGCACTCAATGGAAAATTTTGCTAAGAAAGAATTGATAGTTATCAGAACAGAGAATCAAACCTGGAACATCTAGGTGTTCTCTAAGCCCTATTTTTCTTATCCATAAAGTGGAAGATTATATTAATAATTGTATGGACCAATTGCACTAATGTATAAAACCCTCTGTTGATATGAGAGTGTTTATTGTACGATGCTTTTACAAAAGAAGTAAATATGTATGTAAATATACTTTAACACAGTATTAAAATATGCATGCATATGTCTGTATATTGTTATATAAATAGAAGAGAAAAAGCAAATGACAAAATATAAGCGCTGTCAATATATAGAAAGTGATGCTCTGGAACTCAAGATCAGTGGTCAGCACAGTAAGAACCACAGGCCAAATATAGTTCACCAACTTTTTCTCTGTGAGTGAAGAAGAGGTTTCACATTTTACATGGTTAAAAAAGGCAAAAGAAGAAGAGTATTTTGTAACATGTAATTCTTATATGAAACTCACATTTCAGTAACCAAAAATAACACTTCACTGGAACATAGTTATGCTCTTTCATATGCATAGTCTATGGCTGCTTTTATTATAACCAGAGTTATTCAGACAGAGACCATCTGATCAAGAAACCCTAAAATGTCCACTATTTGGCTTTTTAATGCTAAAAAAAAGAAATTCTAGTCCTAGGCCATTTCTGTAATTATTTCTGGGCCTTTCTTAATCTTTACAAATTGAAATTATTTTGTAAATTAAAGAATTTTCTATTCGTTTACCAATGAAAAACATTGTATGCTTCATTTGTAGTAAGTTGATTATCTCTAATAGATAATACACACACAAGAAAAGAATCCAAACATGACACTAAAGCTTCTCATACAATCAAAAGAGAAGATAACTAAATAGGAAAGAAAGAAAAAAGATCTACAAAACAATTCTAAAATAATAAACAAAATTCAAATAAGAACATATACATTGATAATTACTTTAAATGTAAACAGATTAAATACTCTAAACAAAAGACACAGACTGGATGAGTGGATACAAAATAAGACCTGTATGCTTGCTGTCTACAAGAGATTCATTTTACACCTAAATATTCATACAGACTAAAAGCAAGGGGATTAAAAAAGGTATATTATGAAAATTGAAATGGAAAGAAAGCTGAAGTAGCAATATTCACATTACACAACATAGACTTTAAAATAAAAGCTCTTATAAGAAACAAAGAGGGACACTACATAACGATTAAAGGAATTATTCAGCAAGAAGATACAGTGATTGTAAAAAATATATTTACCCAAAATAGAAGCACTTCAATATATAAAGCAAATACTAACAGCTATAAAGGAAGAAATCAGTAGTAACACAACAATGGTAGGGGATTTTAACATCCTATTTTCATATTGGACAGACCATCCAGATAGGAAATTAATAAGAAAACATAGGCTTTAAATGATATATCAGATAAGATGGACTTGACTGATATTTATAAAGTATTCCATCCAAAAACAGCAGAATACACATTCTTTTCAAGTATACATGAAACATTCTCCAGAACTGATAACTTGCTGGGCTACAAAATAAGCCATGATAAATTTTTAAAAATCGAAATCTTATCAAATATTTTTTTCATCAAAAATCTATGAGATTAGAAACAACTGTAAGAAAAAAAAATAAAAAATAAAAACAATATATGCTAGAGAGGGTGAGAAGACAAGTGAATCCTCCTACACTGTCAGTGGAAATATAAATTTGTTCCTTAAAACATTAAAAATAGAACTATCCAGCAATCCCACTCCTGGGCATATATCTGGAGAAAAACATCATTCAAAAGAATACATGTGTCCCAGAGTTCATTGCAGCACTATTTATGGTACCCAGGACATGAAAGAAGCCTAAATGTCCATCAACAAAGGAATGAATAAACTAGATGCTGTACATATATACAATAAAACATTACACAACCATTAAAACAAATGAAAAAATGCCATTTGTAGCAACATGGATGAACCTGGAGATTATAATACTAAGGGAAATAAATCAGACAAAGAAGGTAAACATACAATACCCCTTATATGAAGAATCTAAAAAAATTATATAAATGAACTTATTTACAAAAAGAAACAGATTCATAGGCTTAAACAATGAATTTATGATTAAAGCAGGGGGAGGGTGAAGGGTGGGGAGGAGGCATAGACTGAGAGTTTAGGAAAGACATGTACATTCTGCTGTACTCCAATAATAAAAAGAAAAAAAAATTACTATTCATACTAAGTAATTTTTTTTCATACTGACTAATTTTAAAGGTATTAAATTTCAGGGGATTAGATCTGATAGCAGAGTGCCTGATGAACTATGGATGGAGGCTCCTGACATAGTACAGGAGGCAGTGATCAATACCATCCCCAAGAAAAAGAATTGCAAAAAGGAAAAATGGTTGTGTGAGGAGGCCTTACAAATAGTTGTGAAAAGAAGAGAGGCAAAAGACAAAGGAGAAAAGGAAAGATATACCTATTTGAATGCAGATATCCAAAGAATAGCAGAGAGATAAGAAAGCCTTCCTCAGTGATCAATGCAAAGAAAGAGAGGAAAACAATAGAATGGGAAAGACTAGAGATCTTTGTGACCACAAAACTGGAAAAGGTCAATTTTGAATCCAATCTCAAAGAAAGGTAACGCCAAAGAATATTCAAACTACTGCACAATTGCACTCATCTCTCATGCTAACAAAGTAATGCTCAAAATTCTCCAAGCCAGGTTTCAACAGTAGTAAACCATGAACTTCCAGATGTTCAAGTTGGATTTAGAAAAGGCAGAGGAACCAGAGATCAAATAGCCAACATCCACTGGATCATTGAAAAGGCAAGAGAGTTCCAGAAAAACATCTGGGTTATTGACTATGGCAAAGCCTTTGACTGTGTGGATCACAACAAACTGTGCAAAATTCTTCAAGAGATGGGAAGCCAGACCATCTCACCTGCCTCCTGAGAAATCTATATGCAGGTCAAGAAGCAACAGTTAGAACTGGACATGGAACAGCAGACTGGTTACAAACTGGGAAAGGAGTACGTCAAGGCTCTATATTGTCATCCTGCTTATTTAACTTATATCACAGTATATATTTTGCACAGTATATCATGCAAAATGCTGGGTTGGATGAAGCACAAACTGGCTCAAGATTGCTGGGGGAAATATCAATAACCTCAGATACACAGATGACACCACCCCTATGGCAGAAAGTGAAGAATAACTAAAGAGCCTCTTGATGAAAGTAAAAGAGGAGAGTGAAAAAGTAGACTTAAAACTCAGCATTCATAAAACTAAGATCATGGCATCCGGTCCCATCAGTTCAGTTCAGTTCAGTCGCTCCGTCATATCTGACTCTTTGTGACCCCATGAATTGCAGCACGCCAGGCCTCCCTGTCCATCACCAACTCCATCACTTCATGGCAGATAGATGGGTAAACAATGGAAACAGTGAGAGATTTTATTTTTGAGGGCCCCGAAATCACCACAGGTGGTGACTGCTGCCATGAAATTAGAAGATGCTTGATCTTTGGAAGAAAAGCTATGAGCAGTGTAGACAACATATTGAAAAACAGAAACATTACTTTGCCAACAAAGGTCCGTCTAGTCAAGGCTATGGTTTTTCCAGTAGTTATGTATGGATGCGAGAGTTGGACCATAAAGAAAGCTGAGTGCTGAAGAATTCATGCTTTTGAACTGTGGTGTTGGAGAAGACTATTGAGAGTCCCTTGGACTGCAAGGAGATCAAACTTGTTAATCCTAAAGGAAATCAGTCATTGGAAGAATTGATCCTGATGCTGAAATGCCAATACTTGGTCACCTGATGTGAAGGACTGAATCATTGGAAAAGACCCTGATGCTGGGAAAGATTGAAGGCAGGAGGAAAAGGGGATGACAGAGGATGAGATGGTTGGAGGGCATCACTGACTCGATGGTCATGAGTTTGAGCAAGCTCTGGGAGTTGGTGACGACGGGAAGCCTGGCGTGCTGCAGTCCATGGGGTCACAAAGAGTTGGACACAACTGAGTGACTAAACTAAACTGAAATTTGACCTTTTCATATTTTTAAATGAATATTTTGTTAAAGAACTTTGCTGTTGTTGTCAGTCACTCAGTCACATCTGACTCTTCACAACCCCAGGGACAGCAGCAATCCTGGCATCCCTGTCCCTCACCATCTCCCACAGATTGCCCAAGTTCATTTCGATTGCATCAGTCATGCCATCCAGCCATCTCATCTTCTGGTGGCCTCTTCTTCTGCCATCAATCTTTCCCAGCATCAGAGTCTTTTCCAATGAGTTGGCTGTCCGCATCAGGTATCCAAAATATTGGAGTTTCAGAGAACATTATGTATATTTTTATTCACTTCATTGTGTGTTTGCTTTCTAAGATTGAAGTAGTCAAAGTTTTTCTTAAAGGTAATATTGATATTTGGCAAAGTTTTAAGGTCAATTCATGGGAGTCCAAAGAAATTCTCAAATAGAAGTTTGTCAGAAGATAATCAGCTCAAGGTTTCAAATAGCAAATGGTTCACTACAGTTATAATTACTGCTTTCCTTCAAAAATTACCTCCTTTTGAGAATACACTGAATCAAATGTGTATTCGCCTCTAAAAGATAGGAGAATTGATTATGGCATTTAATGGCACCAATTGTAGATGATTTGTGTTTATGCATTCTTAAACCACAAAGGAATATATGTAATATATATAATACAAATATATAAATGTATATTAAATGCATTTTATATAAAAATATATAAGTTAAATATAAACAAACATATAAACCATACTTAAACAAAAAAACATATGTCTATAAATTTCCTAAAGAAGTCCCTTACAACATTCATCTACCAATTGAGACATTCCAAAATATGACTTCACACTCTAACTTCCCTTCAAACAATTGACTGGAGAAAGGTCACTAATTAATATTCACATCAATAGTATATGTAATATAAAGGAATTCTAAATTATATATAGATTTTACCTTGAAATATATAAGTAAACTTAAAACCTTGCAACTGAACTTCTCAGTTTCTAACCGGTTTTGAATTAATATGTTTGAAGCAAGTAGTCAAGCAGGGAATGAGGAAGAGGCAGGACTTTAATATTGTAAGGAAAGCCAAATAAATAATATGGTGTACAATTTTTATATATCAAGTTCTCCAAAGACAGGAATTTTATAACCTGCTGCTGTGTATTCTGCTTCTGTTTCTTAGGCTGAGGAATTCAAATACTGTATATAATTTGTGCCTTTGCTCATGCCTTTCTACAAGCACTTACACATTGCTTTGATGAGCAATGTCTAGTTTAATGATGTTTATTGTAAAGTGGCTAGTGTAAACTGTATTCCAAGAACTTAACAACAGATCACCCTGGTGCCTCCTTCCAGGAGTCTAATAAAGATACTGATTTGATTGCTAGTTATAAAATTTCATTGAATAAACTTCTCCAAATGGGATTTCCTGCTCATTACCTTATGTTTTTGTGTATACGTTTTGGTGAAAGTTAGAACTATTAAATGTTAAGCTCCAGGAATTAAAATATTTTGTTTCAATCTTTCATTTGTGTTTATTTTTCCCTTGGCTGGACTTTATATATATATTTTTTTAGACTTAAAGAATCCTTTCATAAAAAGTGAAAGTTATAAGGCATTCTCTAGATATGAGACAGCAGGATTACATGGAAGATACTGTCAGGTATGTTTATTTCTCTTCCTCAGTTCTCATTGCAACAAAAATAATAACAGACAAGTTACAGCTCAGTTCAGCCAAGCAGACACATCTTTTATTAGGTAGACACTCCCAGGACAAGGGAGCAGGCTGACCCCAAAGGAGTCTCCTCATCCTTCTTCTTGATCCTTCTTGGCTTCCCCTTTTCATACTTCCAGTCTCCTCCTTTTGGCTATGGTGTGTGCAAGCAAAGCAGGGCTTGTACCTACCACCAATCGATGAAAGGGAATATAAATGGGCATACACACAAGCCTATTTGACAATTGTAAATTATATAACAGTAGGCTGTGTTGTTTATGTCTTTCCATATGTCTTCCCGTAATTCAATCTGTTATAATTTGATGTAGAATATTCATTAGCACTTACTGGGCCTAAGATCTGATAGACAAAGTGCCTGATGCCTGATGAACTAGGGATGGAGGCTGGTGACATTGTACAGGGGACAGGGATCAAGACCATCCCCAAAAAAAGAACTGCAAAAAAGCAAAATGGCTGTCTGAGGAGGCCTAACAAATATCTGTGAAAAGAAGAGATGTGAAAAGCAAAGGAGAAAAGGAAAGATATACCCATTTGAATGCAGAGTTCCAAAGAATAGCAAGGAGAGGTAGGAAAGCCTTCCTCACTGATCAATGCAAATAAATAGAGGACAACAATAGAATGGGAAAGACTGAGATCTCTCCAAGAAAATTAGAGAAACCAAGGGAACATTTCATGCAAAGATGGGCTCAATAAAGGACAAAAATGGTATGGACCTAACAGAAGCAGAAGATATTAAGAAGAGGTGGTAAGACTACACAGAAGAACTACACAAAAAAGATCTTCATGACCCAGATAAACACAATGGTGTGATCACTGACCTAGAGCCAGACATCCTGAATGTGAAGTCAGTGGGCCTTAGGAAGCATCACTACAAAGCTAGTGGAGTGATGGAATTCCAGTTGAGCTATTTCAATTACTAACAGATGATTCCTAAAAGATGATGCTGTGAAAGTGCTGCACTCAATATGCCAGCAAATTTGGAAAACTCAGCAGTGGCCAGAGGACTGGAAAAGGTCCGTTTTCATTCCAATTTCAAAGAAAGACAATGCCAAAGAATGCTCAAACTACTGCACAATTTCACTCATTTCACAAGCTAGTAAAGTAATGCTCAAAATTCTCCAAGCCAGGCTTCAGCAATACAAGAACGGTGAACTTCCTGATGTTCAAGCTGGTTTTAGAAAAGGCAGAGGAACCAGAGATCAAATTGCCAACATTCACTGGATCATTGAAAAAGGAAGAGAGTACCAGAAAAACATCTATTTCTGCTTTAATGACTATGCCAAAGCCTTTGACTGTGTGGATCACAGTAAACTGTGGAAAATTCTGAAAGACATGGGAATACCAGGCCACCTGATCTGCCTCTTGAGAAACCTGTATGCAGGTCAGGAAGCAACAGTTAGAACTGGACATGGAACAACAGACTGGTTCCAAATAGGAAAAGGAGTTCGTCAAGGCTGTATATTGTCACCCTGCTTGTGTAACTTATATGCAGAGTACATCATGAGAATTGCTGGGCTGGATGAAGCACAAGCTGGAATCAAGATTGCCAGGAGAAATATCAATAACCTCAGATATGCAGAGGATACCACCCTTATGGCAAAAAATGAAGAAGAATTAAAGAGACTCTTGATGAAAGTGAAAGAGAAAGTGAAAAATTGGCTTAAAGCTCAACATTCAGAAAACGATCATGGCATCCGTCCCATCACTTCATGGCAAATAGATGGGGAAACAGTGGAAACAGTGGCTGACTTTATTTTGGGGGGGCTTCAAAATCACTGCAGATGGTGATTGCAGCCATGAAATTAAAAGATGCTTACTCCTTGGAAGGAAAGGTATGACCTACCTGGACAACATATTAAAAAGCAGAGACATTACTTTGTCAACAAAGGTCCATCTAGTCAAGGCTATGGTTTTTCCAGTGGTCATGTATGGATGTGAGGGCTGGACTGTAAAGAAAGCTGAGTGCAGAAGAATTGATGCTTTTGAACTGTGGTATTGGAGAAGACTCTTGAGAGTCCCTTGGACTGCAAGGAGATCCAACCAGTCCATCCTAAAGATCAGTCCTGGGTATTCATCGGAAGGACTGATGTTGAAACTGAAACTCCAATATTTTGGCCATATGATGGGAAGAGCTGACTCATCTTAAATGACCTTAATATTGGGAAAGATTGAAGGCAGGAGGAGAAGGGGATGACAAAGGATGAGATAGTTGGATGGCATCACTGACTCAATGGACATGGGTTTGGATAGACTTCCGGAGTTGGTGATAGACAGGGAGGCCTGGTGTGCTGTGGTTCATGGGCTTGCATAGAGTCGGACGTGACTGAGCAAATTATGCATATCCTAGTAATGTTTTCCAAGATATTAGAGTTATAATGTATGAAAAGTAAAAAGAGAATGTGTTCTTACTTGTGAGTAATAGACATTTAGTATCAGACTGTGAGTCTTTTTTGTGGACTAATTTTAAGGTGAGAAGTTATTCCTAAATTTAGAACAAATATGCAGTCCTTATCTGAGCAATGGAAGGCTCATTGTAAAACTAAATGGGCTATGAGAAGTTCAGAGAAACAGAGAGAGGTGTGTTTAACTTTCTCTGGTTTTAGCAGACACTTTTTTTTCATAGTTCTCCCTAAAAAATTTACTCCTTCATCTCATTTTTAATGTTTTTTTTTCCTTTTATAAAGTTGGAAAGAAGCAAGAAAGTATTAAAAACACAGAATAACTAAAGAGTGACAGACTTTTTTTTTACATTTTTTAAAGCATTCGACAATACTATCCACATGGTGGCCAATAACATGAGAGCCTGGTCTAAATCCCTGGGCTCTTCTTACAATTTATTTTTATTTTTTTTATTTTTTTGCACTTAACCATCATCTTCCTTAAGTTTAAACAGCTCATATTTAGAGATATCAGTGGATGCTACTATGCAGGATTTTCAAGGGAATCATAATTTTCTGATAACTTTATAACTTTGAAGATAGATCATGTCCAATGTCTGACTTGTCATGAGAATGGCAGTCAGGCTTCTTGGCCTGAATCTAGTTTATACTCTAGATTCCCTTAGCAGACCAGGGACATCACATAAAATCACATCCTTCCTTTTTCTAGCCTACTTCCTTCACCATACTACTAATATTTCCTTTAGCAATTCTTACTAAATCATTTATACTCAAATAGTAGGGCTTATTTCTGAGAGAACCAAGTACTAAGACACACACATAGAACTGCTTTTCTGAGTGAACCTCCCTAATAGTAGTAAGGATAATATGCATTTTCACAATTAAGTCTATGACTAGTTAAAACATAAAATGCTTCCAGATAAATCTGGTATGATAGCTACATAGAGAAAAAAGATGAATAATTTTTATTTTGCATACTTGCTCTTATTAATTTAAAATGAATATCTGGGCTATTGTATGGGACGGTGGATTAAAAGGTGTGGTGTTCTCAATCAAACCTTAGAGAGCCTGGTACAAAATAAAAGCTTAATAAGATGTTGTCCAAATATCTACTTGCCAAATAATGATAACAAAGACAATATGGAAATAAATATTTATTTTATAGTTTTAACTTAGTAATACTATCTGATGAGGTGTTTTTTTGTTTTTCTTTTTTAATGAATGTAACAGGGTATGCTTTGTTCTGGGAGTTGGTGATGGACAGGGAAGCCTGGCATGCTGCAGTCTGTGGGGTTGCAAAGAGTCAGACACAACTGAGCAACTGAACTGAACTGATGCCTTGTTCTCTTCATTGTTACAATGACTTTATGTTAGTTTTTTCTATGATCTCTATTTCCATAGAGCTTTTCATATATAAAGTACACTACCAATGCCTCCTGACAAATACTTATGAATATTATCAGGAGGGAAAGCCCTAAGTATTCTTCTTATACCTAGGATCATTCAATTAAAGAACATACCAACAGATTCAGCTATTTTTATAATTTTCTTATAAACTAAAAGTACATCATGGTGGGGAAAAGTATATTGGAGAATATTTTCTCCTAAGGAAAACCATTAGAACATCAAATTAAAAAAGCCATTGGATAAGAGAAAGAAAATAATGATATATATTATTTGAGCCAGAAATAAATATGCTGTAAAAAAGAGGGGAGTACTTAAATCAGAACCTATAAGTTGTGCTTACAATAAACAGACTCATTACTCTTATCAGAATGAAAGCCATTGAAAAATGTAATTTCATAAATGATAATCAATACTTGACTATTGAGGGTATTGTGATATTCTAACAAATTCTCAGTCATGGTGGACATTTAAAGTTCAATGTCTTCTGTCCCTGAAACTTGCCTGTGATCTAAAGGAAATCCACTATCTAAAATCTCAGCTGTAGTTGATATTCAGACCTGGGTCTCCTATGTTACAAGTGGATTCTTTACCAAATGAGCTATCATGGAAGCCCAAATACTAAGAGGATGATTGCAAATTCATAAACACACTAATAAAGAGCAAATACTCTGAAGTCCAATGAAGTCATGTTCTCCATACTTAAATCTTTGTGACCTGGGAAAGTCATTTAATCTCACAGGATCACAGATTAATCTTTGGCAAAATGGGGTTCAGGTTTGTTAAAAGAGAGGTAAGAGATGAGGGAGAGGAAAAAGAAAGGGAAAAAAATGCATTTCATGATACCTAATAAATATGGAAATGCCTAAAGCACTAAGGTTGAATCAACAGTAATAGCAAAACTGAATATTCATTTAGTTTTCAGGTTGCATTAATTAATTGCTTTTAGGTTGAAAATTTTAACATCTGCACATACATGGAGAAGGAAATGGCAACTCACTCCAGCATTCTTGCCTGGAGAATTCCATGGACAGAGGAACCTGGTGGGCTACAGTCCATGGGGTCACAAAGAGTCAGCTACGACTGAGCACATCAACACTCAAAACATACATGTGCATATACACATTTTACAACTGACAGCATCTGGGAGCAGAAATTTTAAAAGAATGCTTAACTTTTAAACCATCAAAGGGAAAGTTGAATTGCAAGTATTATCCATACAAATATAGGAATAAAATAAATTGTAAAATGAAAATACTATACCATTGCAGAACATGAATAAATAAGATAAAAGAGGTAAATCAAATGTAACAATCATAACAATAAATATCAAAGTTTGACATGATGTTATAAATTGACAGTCTGTCTGATTCCATAGAAAAATCAAGTTACAAGCATTATAAAAATTTAATCTGAAAATCAAATGACTCAGAAATGGAGGAAGCAAAACAAAAATGAATACAAAAATGAATATGAAATAAGTAGGAGGTATTAATACTAAACAACTTAAAAAGTTAAGGTGAGAAAAGAAAATAAAAATATAACCTATATGGTCATTTATATTAAAAACTGAGTTCTAGTAAAACTATGTATTATGAAGTGCATAGTATCAATATGGAGAAATATATCAATAGGTATATATCTGTAATTTGTAACTGCTACATACCATTGTGTGATTTTACTATAACTCATTTACCTTCTTCTCTATGTGTTCGAAATTGTAGGTATGTACAGTGCACAATATATATCAAACCATCATGCAATATACCTTAAATAAACACAATTTTTATTCATTGTTCAAACCTCAAAAAAGCTGGGGTAAAAATAAATTAAAAGGAACTGATGTGAAAAAGCCTTTAGTAATATGATGAGGGGGCTTCCCAGATGACTCAGTAATAAAGAATCTACCTGCTAATGCAGGAGATGTAGGAGATGTGGGCTGGATCCCTGAACCAGGAAGATCCCCTGGAGGAGGAAATGGCAACAGACTCTTGACTGGAAAGTTGCATGGACAGAAGAGCTTGGTGGGCAACACTCCATGGGGTCACAAAAGGTGGACTGGACTGGTGACTAAGCACACACGCACAGTGTGCTGAAGTATGTGTGTAGGGTGAAGCATCCCATAATCTCATGATTTCATCTCAGTCTTTCACTGATCCTGGGCCTCTGGTCTTAAGCTTGACAAATGTTCCATTTTCCTCCCTCCCACCACTTCCTGCAGGTAGGTACATATCTATTATTATTATTATTATTTTATATATATATATATATATATAACATACAATATGTGCTGTGTGTTGTGCTTAGCCACTCAGTCATGTCCAACTCTTTGCGACCCTGTGGACAGTTACCTGCTTCGACTCTTCTGTCCATGGGGATTCTCCAGGCAAGAATACTGGAGTGGGTTGCCATGCCCTCTTCCAGGGGATCATCCCAATCCAGGGGTCAAACCCAGGTCTCCTGCCTTGTAAGTGGATTTTTTACCATCTGAGCCACCATGGAAGCTCGACATATTGTGTGTGTGTATATATGTGTGTGTGTATGTGTGTGTGTGTTCCAGGAGTTACTTTTATTTTCTTAAAGTTTATTTTTAAGAATTATGTTCTATTTTTTATTCTTGTCTACAGATTTATCTGAGAACAGTAATTATTTTGATTTAATTTTTGCTTTCTTCTCCCTGCATATTTTCTTATATTCCCAATTTTTTCAATATTTGCCTTTTGTTTGAAATTCTTTATTTTTCACATTAGGCCATTTTTATTCATGAATGATGATTTTAGGTGTTTGTATTAGTTAATCATTTCTGCAATACTGTTCAACGGCAAAGAACTACAAAATCTCAGTGATCTTTATAAATAAAAATATATTTGTCCCATATCTAAGGGATTAATATATAATCTAGACTGACTTCACCAGAATCATTCTATTTAGCTGAGCTCATATATGCATTTGTGTGTTAGCTGCCTAACTCATGAGTCTGTGGAGATGTTATATTCTAGGACTCTGGTGTGAATCAGCTATGTCTATATAGCATTCATTCTCCAGTAGTCTAGCTTGAGCAATTTTCATGATGATATTAAAAGTACAAGAGCCCATTTTAAGCTTTTGTTTTCTCTTATTAGGTAATAACTCATTAGCCAAATCAAGGCACAAAGTTCAGTTCAATGCTAGTTGGTAAGCAAGAAATTAAAAAGGTGTTTGATATAGTGAAATAAACACTGGGGTCACCCTCACAGTTATTTATAACATTTAGGGTTATATGATCAAGGAGTTATATCCTTGATCAAAGAGTTATATCCATATATATGATTATATCCTTTAAGTAAATGAATGGGTATATTATTTTTGATCTTCTTTGGATGAGGATTTTGCCTGGCCATTTGTCAAAGCTTGTCTTATGCCCACAGCTGTTGGTCACTCATCTAAAGCTGGTTTTCACATTTTCCAGTAAAATATATTTTAATTTCTTACTAAGAAGTTAAAGGCAAAATAAGGAGAGATTAGGTTTTAAGGAGTAATACAGGGTGTGCATCAGAGAAGGCAATGGCACCCCACTCAAGTACTCTTGCCTGGAAAATTCCATGGACCGAGGGGCCTGGTGGGCTGCAGTCCACGGGTTCGCTAGGAGTCGGACACGACTGAAGCGACTTAGCAGCAGCAGCAGCAACAGCAGCAGTGTACTTAGCCAATATAAAGTTTGGAGAAGGAAATTTGGAGAAGGAAATGGCAACCCACTCCAGTGTTCTTGCCTGGAGAATCCCAGGGAAGGGGGAGCCTGGTGGGCTGCCGTCTATGGGGTCACACAGAGTCAGACACGACTGAAGTGACTTAGCAGTGTACTTAGTAATGTGGATGCAAGATTTCTCTGTATATTTTCATGGCTTGAAGCTCATTTATTTTTAGTGTTGAAGAATATTTTATTGTATGAGTGTACCACAGCTTACTTATCCATTTATCTACTTACCAAAGGGCATCTAGGTTACTTCCAAATTTTGTAAATTACACATACACCTGATACATCTGTGTACCAAGCATATATCTAAGTGCCAGTTTTTGTATGGCCATGAAATTTCAACTCTTCTGGGTAAATATAAAGAAGTGAAATTTCTGGATGAAATGGTAAGAGTATTAGTCTCATAAGAAACTGACAAATTGTGTTACAAGATAGCTGTACTAGTTTATATGTCTACTAGCAACAAATGAGAGTTCCTATTGCTCCGTATCCTCAGCAGCATTTGTTGTTTTTAGTATTCTGCATCAGATAGCTTTTCACCTTACAAGATTTTATCTTTCTCCATAAAAATCTTATGATTTCTTCCAGCATATTTGAAAGTTTTAATCAAATTTACTCTATTTACAAGTGTTTGATTCCAGTGGCTTACTATTACTATTTTCTTTGCATCTCTATTTAATGTATTCATCTTTGAACAAAATGGTATTTGTCTAGAACCACTGCTTTCATTTTGTAAAGAGAGTATAGTATTAGTATTTTACTGGCTTAAAAATTCATGAAGCACAAAGGGACAGATAGCCAGTCTCCTGATTGCTGATGTTCTGAAATCCACAAGTCAGGACACAGATGGTGAACCTTCACTAATAAAGGTTACTTGCAGTATTGAATGGAGAAGGCAATGGCACCCCACTCCAGTGCTCTTGCCTGGAAAATCCCATGGACAGAGGAACCTGGTAGGCTGCAATCCATGGGGTCGTGAAGAGTCGGACACGATTGAGCGACTTCACTTTCACTTTTCACTTTCATGCATTGAGGAAGGAAATGGCAACCCACTCCAGTATTCTTGCCTGGAGAATCCCAGGGATGGGAGAGCCTGGTGGGCTGCCGTCTATGGGGTTGCACAGAGTTGGACAGGACTGAAGCAACTTAGCAGCAGCAGCAGCAGCAGTATTGAAATCTTGGAAAATTTTATTCTTAATCTGACTTTATGTAGGCTAACATTATTATTAATTCTCCCCAGACTTATATTTTTCTTTTAGTTTTGGAGATTCTTGTCAGATGTTTATTTATATGTTTTTGTATTCATGAATATTTTTCTGTGAGCTTTAAAGGACACCTTTGAAGGTTGATAATTTCAGAGAGTTTTTTAATGCATTTTTAAAAAATTACAGGTATTAATGTGAATAGTACTAGCTGAGAACTTTCTGATACATTTGCTATCTTATTTCTTCCCTGAGAAAATCCTAAAACTAAAAACTCACAACAAATCCTTTTGAAGATGATAATCATTTTATGACATTATCACCAACCTTTCAATAAATAGAAAAATTATGATATTTATTTTGTTTCTGTACATAATGATAGACAAAGCAATATAGCCAAACTTTTATCTTAAATTCTGCATTTTCTATAACTGTGCTGGCAAAGTACTGTTTATTTTTAAAAATAAAACACATATCTATTCACTAACAAGTATATGCAAATTTATGGGACATTATTCAGTCTTATTTTGCCTTATTTGAATTTTAAACTGTTGCTTTATAAAATGATACATTCATATATGATGTATGGAATTTAAACTAAGGTTAAATTTTGCCTGTTTTTACTTATGCTTGAGAACTCACAGTATTCATAATTCTCTGAATAAAATTTTTGAGGACTCATACATTTTGAATTTTTCATTCCCCAAATATATGATTGATTGAGTCATTTTGATCTTAGATGATCCTGGTTCCTTGACAAAACATAAAATATCTAGCTGAAAATACAAACACAGTTAACTACAAATTCCTTTCTTAAACCCACCCTGCTTTAAATAACAAAGAGATCCATGAAAATTTATGATATGATATGAACTTAGATAAAATTTTCCATGACAGACATAAAAACAATTTTTTCTTAAATGTTTGAATATTTAACAAATTTTGAATGGTACTGCAAAAGTTCTTAATATTTTATCAAAAAAAAAATGTCATTCAAAGCTGTGTGCTCTGTTCAGTTGCTCAGTCATGTCCAACTCTTTGCAATCTCTTGGACTGTGGCCCTACAGACTACTCTGTTCATGGGGATTCTCTAGGCAAGACTACTGGAATGGGTTGCCATGCCTTCCTCCTGGGGATCTTCCCAACCCAGGAATTGAACCCAGATCTCCTGCCTTGCAGGTGGATTCTTTACCATCCAAGCCACCAGGAAAGCCCATCCAAAGCTATACATACGCATAATTTGCCTTTTGCCTTTTTATAAAAGGAGTAGATTCAACATATGGAATGGGATTATGGAGGTTATTTATAGACATGTTTTTGCAAAGGATCCCTACTTATGAGAATGAGCAGATATTTTAGCAAATGTTTAGACTCTATGTGTTACCATATAAATTGCTGATTTTATGCAAGCACAATAGTACACACAATCATACAGATTTTATCATTTTACCCTTTAAATATCAATGACTTGATATTTAAAGGCTGATAACTCTTCAAGGAGCCCATGAGTTTACTACATTCATGAAAATTGTCTCAATCAAAGGTATTTAATGTGGTCATTCTTTCAACTATTTTTTCTAGTTGTTAGAGTTGTTAACTGTTCTATAGTTTAATTTTAGAGAACCTATATTTAAATATATTTAAAATTATTTCAATTGGACTTTAACATGTATTGTTGTTTAATAACTACTTTTTTCATTGTGGAAGAACTATTCTCCCTACTAGGTGGCAGTATTGGTGTTTGGAGAGAAGAAAGCATCAGGCTACCTCATAAGTGTTGTCTAATCAAGACAGAAATAATGGTCACAACCATATAACCCTCATGTCTTTCTGGCATAAATTCATATCTTTACCTTACCAAATAATTAGCTCTATAATCTATATAGATTGATAGATTGAGGCTTTTTTCAACAGATAGTATTAGGTTTAGTTATGTACTGAATGATTTTCAAATACTTAGTAGAAACATAAAGTAGACTATAAATGTTACATTTTACTATTTATTATTTCCTCATTTATTATTTATTTCAGGTGTATAAATTATCTCATATTCAATATAGCTATTCTCAGTTTTTAGCCTATCGTGTGTTTGGCATTCAGCTCTTTCTGTGTTCTATTTATAATTGTTAAATTACTAAAATTCAGTAATAGATATAGTAAACATTGTATTTTTTCTCCTTTGACTTGTACAAAGTATTCAATTTTCCTTGAATTTCTTCATATTCCCATTTGAGAAAAAAATGAATCAGTCTATTTGGTTTTGCTATCTTTGTTTACAGAATCAAAGTCAACAATGTCTTGGTTTAGAAGATAAACAGAACAGCAGACTCACTTCATCTCCAGAGATAAAACTGTCCATTAAAAAAACACCATTTGTTTTCAAGTGATTGGTCTCCAGAAGAAAAAAAAAAAGTTACATTAGTTTTTTCTTATCAAATTTTGATGAGAAGCACTTTTAAATGGAAGGCAAATTTTGAGTTTAAGTAGATTAGACCTTAATTTTCCTTTGTTTTCTTTATTACAAAATAAGTTTTGATTCAATATTCTCACACTCTTTAAAAACATAAAATTTGCAGTGTTGACCTATGATTTTTAGGAATAGATATCAGGACAAGCAATGAGTTTCATACAATTATAATTATCTGTAGTTAATAAAGGGAATAGACAATTTAAAATGTAATACAGCATTTTAAGTAAAAACCTCAACTCAATTTCTAGATAAAACATTTGTTTTCCTAATATTTGTAATATGACAGCAAAATAAATTGAAAATAGAGTGAAGTCAAAAATGAATAGGCATTCTGCCATTTTTCAGCTGGTAATTGGGCCCGGGAGCCCTTAGTTCAAGACTGTTCTTGTCACCTGTGGTACTTGTCGCTTCCATCTTCTTCTCTTAGCAGTCAGTCTCACAGTCAAGGTTTTTGACAGAAGCCCTGAGGACAAACATCTAAAAAAAGAAAATAAAGCTAGCTTTTGAGGGCAAGTTAAAATGATCTGGGATTTATTCAGTTAAGCTACCCTCTTGGGAATTGAATTATAATATGAAAGAAATTTTCGTTCTGATTTGAAGGAGAGAAGTTCAATTTGAACTGTAGTCACTCATCCTTATAACTACCATTTTGTTTTTGTTCCTCTCTAGGGAATATTTTAATACTTTCTCTCAATTTTCTGTGGAAATTCTACCATTCCTTGTAACCTGACTGTGATCTTTGTGAATTTATTGTGGTTTCAAATGTATTCACTGAAGTCAGAATGTTTCCAAGCATCATATATGAGGACATAGAGTCCTGTGGTTAAGATACATAGTGACCTGTATCTCTGACAATGAGATTACTCCTTCACACTTCTGAGAATGGTTAAAATTAAAAAGACTGAAAACTCCAAAGGTTGAAGAGGATGTGGAACAAGCAAAACTTATATATTGCTGTATATAAAAATATTTCTTATATATCAAATTGTAAAATGATATACCAACTTTGTAGAACTACTTAGCAGTTTCTTGATTAACATCTGTATTCTGATACAGCAATTCAAATCCAAGTTATTTATCTCAGACAAAGGAAAACTCAGGTACAAAAATTTTCTGTAGAAGAATATTCAGAGCATCTTGATTTATAAAAGCATCCCTGCACATCCCCTCCCCGCCAAATATTACTCAAAAGTCTATCAATACAAAAAAAAAAAAATCAATCTATGCCATATTGTACAATTGACTACTCATTAGAAATTTTTAAAAGATTGACAATTAAATAGGTAAAACTATGGATGAAATTTGAATGTTGAGTGAAAGAAGAAAAGACAAAAATACTCTTTCCATTTATATGAGCAGGTATTGTTTGTTTTTCAGTCACTAAGTCTTCTCTGATAATTTGCTACCCCATGCACTGCAGCACACCAGGCATCCCTGTCTCTCACTATCTCCCGGAATTTGCTCAAACTCATTGAGTCAGTGATGCCATCCAACCATCTCATCCACTGTCACCCCCTTCACTTCCTGCCCTCAATCTTTCCCAGCATCAGAGTCTTTTCCATTGAATCAGCTCTTCAATTCAGGTGGCCAAAGTATTGGAACATCAGGTTCAGCATCAATCCTTCCAATGAATACTCATGGGTGATTTTCTTTACAATTGACTGACCTGATCTCCTTGATGCCCAAGAGATTCTCAGTCTTCTTCAGCACCACAATTCAAAAGCATCAATTCTCTGGCATTCATCTTTCTTTATGGTCCAACTCTTACATCCATCCATGACTACTGGAAAAAACATAGCTTTGACTAAATGAAACTTTGTCGCAAAGTGATGTCTCTGCTTCCTAATATACTGTCTGGATTTGGTATAGCTTTTCTTTTAAGGAGTAGGAATCTTTTAGTTTTGTGGCTACAATCACCGTCCACCATGATTTTGGAGCCCCCCAAAAGCTTCCACTTTTTATCCATCTATTTGCTGTGAAGTGATGGAACCAGATGCCATGATCTTAGTTTTTTTTTAATGTTGAATTTTAAGCCAGCTTTTTCGGTCTCCTCATCTACCCTCATCAAGAGGCTCTTTAGTTTATCTTCACTTTCTGCCATTACAGTGGTATTACCTGTAGAAGAGCATAGCAACCCACTACAGTATTCTTGCCTGGGAAATCCATACACAGAGCAGCCTAAAGTGCTGCAGTCCATGGGGTTGCAAAGAGTCCGACATAACTGAGCAACTAAAACTTTTACTTTCAACTTAAAGTAATTTTTTAGCAACTATGTGATAATATGTATAATATTTTATCAATTATCTTACCATTATTGATATGATAATTATATTAAAATGTATGTCATATTATTAAAAATTAATAGGACACAAATTGTTTATCATCTCTATCTCAGCCCTTGTTTCAGCATTATGTCATACATTGAGTATTAGGGTCTGTGCATAAGTGTTGACCTTTGCTTGGAACCCATGTCTCAGACACTCTTTTATAATAAAATGTAATGGCTAATAATAATGAATAGAATTATAGAACAATGTTATACACCCTTTGCTTAATTTGTAAGTGAGCAAGAAACTTGGTAATAACTTCTGTGACTCGTTTGCAATTTAAAAATTGCATACTTTAATTCTTTTTAGCCCACTTGGATTATTCAACCCAATAAATATACAGTAACCAGAATAATAAACAGGAAAGAGAGGAAAAACAAAAAGGCCTGAATTGTTTATTGGGCATAGGGAATTAAGGCAAAATAACATTATGCTAATTCTCCTAATCTTATAACATTAGGCACAGGGTTAAAAAAAAAAATCCTCTGGCTTTTCCTCAAGTTGAATAGAACTTTTGTTAAAGGGTCTGATTCAGTTTCAAGGAATAATGTGAACATCTTAGACTTGCACACAACACCCTCATCCCACCTGGTACTTCTTTATAGAATTAATAAGTTGGGGATATATGAGGTTGTATTGAGAGGTTTGGTGCAGTGTCATAGTTGAGGGTTGCAGATAAGGTTGGGGAAAAGAGGAAATAAGGTTTATGTTTTATTGCCTCATGTGCATCAAAAATTCAGCCAAAGAAATGAGAGAATATTTCTTTAACTAACTATTGTTAGTTAATATCATTAACTATTTATCTGACAAATCATTTAGTTCTAGTTCATTAGTTGGTTTTTTAGATATTTATATTGTTTTAGGAAGATAATATTTAGCAAAAAGGTTTTCTCTGACCAGAGTGTAAATGACCAATATAAAAGTATCTCTCATCCTTGAACATTCAAACCAAAAATATTTTAACTGTGTAACCATAAAAATATAAATATAGCCTTTTTTGCTTACTAATGAAAAAAATCCATAGGAATTTCCCAGGATAGTACTTCATGTACCTTTTCACTCTAAGTGTTTTCCAGTATTGTATATCACAAACAGAACTACAAACAGAAATCTCTATGGGTCATTCAAAATATCATGGTACTAGATAATTTTTTAAATTTAGCTGCAATTTCTCAATAGCACTCAAGTACACCAGTTTCTCTATTATCTCAGATTGAGAATTTTTTCAAAAGAAAAATATTGAGTTCAACTTCCCTCATAAGCATGTTAAAAATCCATCTAGATGTGGAGCAACTCTTACTGAAAACAAATGAGAATGGCAGAAAGATACTTTTACAACAGAAACTGTAAAGAAAGATTCACATGGAGTCAGGTAGGGAGGAGAAGTGATCAGATCAGGTCTTGCATTGGTAGCAGAGGACACAGAAGAGAGGTACTCCCAGGAAAAAGACAGAAGTAAATTAAAACTGCCCAGGTTCTAGCCAGTATACAGAAACTACTTCCTTGAACTCCCCAACCTATATCAGGTGTCTGCTGTAGCCCCTTAGTCCAGTGCTGCTCCCCACTGAGGCAAAAGTTCTGTTGCAGAGAAGTGGAAAAGTGCACAATTAGCCAGAACACAACCAGTTTGGACCTGGCCCTCAAGGCTTCTTACCAATCACCTTGAAATCTTATTTTTATTTATTTATTTTTATTTATTTTAATTGGAGGCTAATTACTTTACAATATTGTATTGGTTTTGCCATACATCAATACCTCCAGTACTCTGGTGATGGTCACTCAGAATAGGAGAAATCCCAGCTCAACAACTGGCTCTGATTCTAGCATAGGAATCTCCAGCCCTACTTCCCAGCAAGGGCATATCTGCCAGCACACCCTGGAAGAAGACTTGACCCAGGCTCACTTCAAATGCAGCTCTCTGGGGAACAGTTAAGCAGTATAGGGACACTTCCATTCAAGGACATCACTTCAAGATGGGGATAAATAACTGTTTCACCTATTTTCATAGAGATAGAGAAGGATAAACAAAATGAGAAGACAGATAAATTTGTTTCATATAAATAAGAAAAAATATCTGAAAAACCAACTAATGAAATAGAGATTAATGATTTTCCAGCTAAATAGTTCAAAGCATTAGTAATAAGATTGTGGCTCAGCTGGTAAAGAATCCATCTGCAATGCAGGAGACCTGAGTTGGGAAGAGCCTCAGGAGAAAGGAAAGGCTGCCCACTTCAGTATTCTAGCCTAGAGAATTCCATGGACTGTAGTCCATAGTCCATGGGGTTGCAAAGAGTCGGACACAACTGAGCAACTTTCAGTTCATTTGAAAAAGAGTGCTAACTGAACAAGGGGAATGAGTAGATAAACACAGTGAAAATTTTAACAAGGACCTAGAACATATAAAAAGTAATCAATCAGAGCTAAAAAAAACAGTAACTGAAATGAAAACACACTAGAAGGAATTAATAGCAGATTAGGTAAAAAGAAGAATGTGTAAATGATCTAGAAGATAGAATAATGGAAATCACCCAGTCAAAAGAGTAAAAATAAAAATTAAATACAAGTGAAGGTAATTTAAGAAAATTCTGAAACAACAAGTGTAATAAAATTCACATATAGGCATCCCAAAGTAGAAGAGAAAAAAAGTGTCAAATGTGCATTTGATGAAATCATATCTGAAAACTTCCCTAAGCTAAAGAAATGAATTATAGGAATCACAGAGAATACCAAACAAGGTGAATCCAAAGAGACCCACAAGGCATATCACAATTAATACACTAAAAGTTAAATACAAAGTGAGAATTCTGAGTATTCTAAAGGCAATAAGAGAAAAAAGAATAGCTATGCACAAGGGAACCCCCATGGAGATATCAGTAGATTTTTCTACAGAAGCAATGAGGGACAGAGGGAAAGAACATGATATACTTAATGTGATGAAAGGGAAAAACTCGCAACTAAATACTCTACTCTTCAAAGTTGTTCAGAATTAAAAGATGTATAAAATGTCTCTCAAACAAGAAAAAACTAAAAGTGTTTATCAATATTAAATTGATCCTATCAGTTCATTTCAGTTGCTCAGTCGTGTCTGACTCTTTGCGACCCGATGAATTGCAGCACGCCAGGCCTCCCTGTCCATCACCAAGTCCCAGAGTTTACTCAAACTGATGTCCATCAAGTCGGTGATGCCATCCAGCTATCTCATCCTCTGTCGTCCCCTTCTCCTCCTGCCCCAAATCCCTCCCAGCATCAGGGTCTTTGCAAATGAATCAACTCTTCGCATGAGGTGGCCAAAGTATTGGAGTTTCAGCCTCAGCATAGGTCCTTCCAATGAACACCCAGGACTGATCTCCTTTAGGATTGACTGGTTGGACCTCCTTCCTTGCAGTCCAAGGGACTCTCAAGAGTCTTCTCCAACACCAAAGTTCAAAAGCATCAATTCTTCGGCGCTCAGCTTTCTTCACAGTCCAATTCTCAAAGAAGTGTTAATAGAACTTCTTTAGTGGAAGTATTAATAGATCTTCTTTAGTGTAAAAAGGCCACAAAAAGAAGTAAGAATTTATAGGAGGGAAAATCCTATTAGTAGAGGCAAATATATAATAGATGCTGTAGATAAATCACTTACATAAGCTGGTATTAATACAAAAGTTAAAAAATTTAAAAAAAATGCAAAATTAAGTGTAAATACAATATAACACAATAAAAGATAGATATGAAGATGTAAATAAAGGAAATTAAAAAGACAGCATGGTGAGGAGGGAAATAAAGAAACAGATATTTTAGAATGTGTGTGAACTTTATGACTACAGTTTAAAACAAGTAGTTACACATCAACATATGTGAACTCCATGGTACCACAAATCAAAAACCTAGTATACATATACAAAAACTAGAGATAAAGAAATACAAGCATACCACTAAGGAAAACCAACAAGTCACAAGGGATGAAACTAATAGAAGGAAAGAACTACTAAAACACAACCAGAAAAGAAGTATCAACAAATAGACTAAAAGTGAGAGAACAGAAAAAATGATATTTCATACAAATTAAAATTTCAAGAAAGCAGAGGTATCAATATTCATATCAGACAAAACAGGTTTTAAAAATAAAGTCTATATCAAAACAGAAATAAGGCATTATATAATAATAAAGAAATGAATGCAAGAGGATTTAATACTTGTTAATGTGTATGAAACTAATATAAGAACATCTAAATATATAAAGCAAATATTAACAGACATAAATGGAGAAATAGACAATAATAAAGTAATACTAGGGAACTTTAATACCACACATATATCATAGAAAAGATCATCCAGGCAGAAAATCAAGCAAAAAGTGACCTTAAATGACATATTAGAATATTAGACAGTTGAATTAATAGAAGTATATAGGACATTTCACCCCTCCCCCCCAAAAAAAAAATCAGAATACACATTCTTTTCAAAAGCATATGGATATTCTCCAGGATTGATTACATACTTGGCCACAAAACAAATCCCAATAAATTTAGGAGAATAGGAATTATATTAGTCATCTTTTCCTGATTGCAAGGCTATAAAATTAGACACCAATTACAGGAAGAACAACAGGAGAAACACAAACAAAGGAAGACTAAATACTATACCACTAAAAAAAAAAAAAGTGTCATTGAGGAAATCAAAGCAGAAATTAGAAAATATCTCAAAAAAAAAAAGTGAAAATAAAACTACAACTTTCCAAGGTCTATTCTATAGGATGCACCAAAAACTAAGTTTATAGCAGGACAGGTCTATCTCAAAAAACAAACAAAAATGTCTTATATAAACAATCTAACCTACAATCTAAAGAAGCTAGAAAAGGGAGAGTAATGATATTACTCTTCCATAAAAAATAATTAAATTCCACCATTTTTAACAATTTAGATGCATTATGCTTAGCAAAATGTCCAAACAAATATGTTGTTATCACTTATATGTGAAATCTAAAAAAAAAAATAGTGCAAACAGATAAATATAATGAAACAGAAATGTATTCACAGATACAGAGAACAAACTTGTGGTTATGAGTGGTGAGTAGAAGTGGAGAGGGGCAAGGTAGAGGTAAATGCTAAAGAGTTACAAACTATTATATAAAATAAATGAACTATGAAGATGTATGATATGGCTCAGAGAATATTTTAAAACATAGCTAATAAGTTATAACACCTTTAAAGGAATGTGATCTATAAAAATATTGAAACTCTATTTAGTAAAACTGAAACTAACACAGTTTTGTAAGTCGAATGTACATCAATTAAAAATTAACATTAGTAAATAAAATCAAATTGACATCACACAAAAATTACAATTGAGTAACTATTAATATTAAAAAGAACATTTAAATGAGTCCCTGTAACCTTGAGAATATTTTCTGACTCTCTATAAACAAAAGCACTTTCATAAAAGAGATCCCTCTGCCAGTTACTGCTGATTAGTTTTCCCTTTTATTACATTTTAGATCTCTGAAGCCAGTCAATAAGTTATTCTTTCAGCTCGCCTACACCCATACATCCCCATAGAAAGCACTAATCAGAGGTTTTCATTTTTAGACCACATATACAGTAAAGTTGCACTCATTTCACATGCTACCAAGGTTATGCTCAAAATCCTTCAATATTTGCTTCAAGGGGCAGATGACAAGAATGAAGAGTGAACTAAAATGGGTTGGAATGGGGGAATTTAATACAAATTACCATTATATCTGTTACTGTGGGAAAGAGTCGCTTAGAATAAAAGAAGTAGCTCTCATAGTTAATGAAAGAGTCCAAAATTCAGCATTTGGATGCAATCTCAAAAATGACAGAATGTTCAGGCTATACTACAAAGCTACAGTCATCAAGACAGTATGGTACTGGCACCAACACAGAAATATAGATCAGTGGAACAAAATGAAAGCCCAGAGATAAATCCATGAACCTATGGACACCTTATCTTTGACAAAGGAGGCAAAAATATACAATGAAGAAAAGACAGTCTCTTTAACAATTGTTGCTGGGAAAACTGGTCACTTTCTAACACCAAGCACAAAAATAAACTCAAAACGGATTACAGATCTAAATGTAAGGCCAGAAACTATGAAACTCCTAGAGGAAACCATAGGCAGAACACTCTCTGACATAAATCACAGCAAGATCCTCTATGACCCACCTCCCAGAGTAATGGAAATAAAAGCAAAAATAAATAAATGGGAATTAATCAAACTTAAAAGCTTTTGCACAATGAAGGAAACTATAAGGTGAAAAGGCAGCCTTGAGAATGGAACAAAATAGCAAATGAAACAACTGACAGAGTGTTAAACTCTAAAATTTACAAGCAGCTCATGCAGCTCAATACCAAAAAAATAAATGACCCAATCAAAAAAATGGTCTCCAAAGAAGACATACAGATGGCTAACAAACACATGAAAATATGCTCAACATAGCTCATTATCAGAGAAATGCAAATCATTTCACAGGCTAGCAATGCTATGCTCTGTTTAATAGACTCCAGCTTCATCCACTTGATTAGAACTGACTTAAATATGTTCTTTTTTAATAGCTGAGTAATATTCCATTGTGTATATGTACCACAACTTTCTTATCCATTTGTCTTCTGATGGATATCTAGGTTGCTTCCATGTCCTAGCTATTGTAAACAATGCTGCACCTCATGCCTTCAAAAAGTCCATAAATAATAAATGCTGGAAAAGGTGTGGAGAAATGGGAATCCTCTTATACTGTTGGTGGGGATGCAAAATAGTACAGCCACTATGGAGAACAGTGTGGAGATTCCTTAAAAAACTGGAAATACAACTGCCATATGACCCAGCAATTCCAATGCTGGGCAAACACACCAAGGAAACCAAAATTGAAACAGACATGTGTGCTCCAATGTTCACTGCAGCACTGTTTACAATAACTAGGATATGGAAGCAACCTAGATGTCCATCAGCAGAAAAACGGATAAGAAAGTTGTGGTACATATACAGAATAGAATATTACTCAGCTATATAAAAAAGAACACACTTGAGTCAGTTCTAGTCAGGTGGATGAAGCTGGAGCCTGTTATACAGAGTGAAGTAAGTCAGAAAGAAAAACACCAGCATAGTATATTAAATCATATATATGGAATTTAGAAAGATGCTAATGACAACCCTATATGCAAGAGAGCAAAAGAGACACAGATGTAAAGTACAGACTTTTGGACTCTGCGGGAGAAGGCGAGGATGGAGTGATTTGTGAGAATAGCATTGAAACATGTATATTATCATATGTGAAATAGATGACCAGTCCAAGTTCAATGCATGAAGCAGAGCACTCAAAGCCAGTGTACTGGGACAACCCAGAGGAATGGGATGGGGAGTAAGAGGAGAGGGTGGTTCAGGAGGGCAGGACACATGTACGCCCATAGCTGATTCATGTCAATGTATGGCAAAAACAACCACAATATTGTAAAGTAATTAGCCTCCAATTAGAATAAATTAAGAAAAGGGAACCCTCTTACACTGTTGGTGGGAATGCAAACTAGTACAGCCACTATGGAGAACAGTGTGGAGATTCCTTAAAAAACTGGAAATAGAACTGCCTTATGATCCAGCAATCCCACTGCTGGGCATACACACTGAGGAAACCAGAAGGGAAAGAGACACGTGTACCCCAATGTTCATCGCAGCACTGTTTATAATAGTCAGGACATGGAAGCAACCTAGATGTCCATCAGCAGATGAATGGATGAGAAAGCTGTGGTACATATACACAGTGGAGTATTACTCAGCCATTAAAAAGAATACATTTGAATCAGTTCTAATGAGGTGGATGAAACTGGAGCCTATTATACAGAGTGAAGTAAGCCAGAAGGAAAAACACCAATACAGTATACTAACGCATATATATGGAATTTAGAAAGATGGTAACGATAACCCTGTATACGAGACAGCAAAAGAGACACTGATGTATAGAACAGGCTTATGGACTCTGTGGGAGAGGGAGAGGGTGGGAAGATTTGGGAGAATGGCATTGAAACATGTGAAATGTCATGTATGAAACGAGATGCCAGTCCAGGTTCGATGCATGATACTGGATGCTTGGGGCTGGTGCACTGGGACGACCCAGAGGGATGGTATGGGGAGGGAGGAGGGAGGAGGGTCCAGGATGGGGAACACATGAGAAATAAAGGAATAAAAAATTAAAAAAAAAAAAAAACAAATGACAGAGTGATCTGAGTTTGTTTCAAAGATAAAACAATCAATATCACAGTAATCCAAGTCTATGCCCTAACTACTAATGCCAAATAAGCTGGAAGTTGAACAGTTCTATAAAAACCAGCAAGATCCTCTGGAAATAATACTAAAAAAAAAAAATTGTTTTCATCATAAGGGATTGGAGTGTAAAAGTAATAAGACAAGTGATACCTGGAGTAACAGGCAAGTTTGATCTTGGAGTACAAAATGAAGGAGGGCAAAGGTTAACAGAACTTTATTAAAAAAATACACTGGTCATAGCAAACACCCTCTTTCATCAACACAAGTAATGATTCTATACATGAACATCACCATATGGTCAATACCTAAATCAGATTGAATATACCTTTGCAGCTGAAGTTGAAGAAGTTATATACAGTCAGCAAAAACAAGACCTGGAGCTCACTGTGGCTCAGATCATAAGCTCCTCATTGCAAAATTCAGGATTAAATTGAAGAAAGTAGGAAAAAACCACTAAACCATTCAGGTATGATTGCATAATTATTTGATTATATAATCAAATCCCTTATGATTATACAGTAGATGTGGTTAATAGATTCAAGGGATTAGATCTGGCAGACAGAGTGTCTGAAGAACTATGGATGGAGATTTGTAACATTATACAGGAGGCAATAACCAAAACCATCCCAAAGAAAAAGAAATGTAAGGAGGCAAGGTGGTTGTCTGAGAAGTTCCTATAAATAGCTGAGAATAAAAGGGAAGTGAAAGGCAAAGGAGAAAGGGAATAATATATCCAACTGAATGCATAATTCCAGAGAATAGCAAGATGAGAAAGCCTTCTTAAGTGAACAATGCAAAGAAATAGAGGGAAACAATAGAATGAGAAAGACTAGAGATTTCTTCAAGAAAATTGGAGACACAAAGAAAACATTTCATGCAAAGAGGGGTATAACAGAGGAAAGAAATGGCAAAGATCTAACAGAAGCAAAAAAGATTAAGAAAAGGTGGCAAGAATACACAAAACTATATAAAAAAGTTCTAATTATCTGGATAACCACGATAGTGTGGTCAATCACCTAGAGCCAGACATCCTGAAGTGTGTAGTTAAATTGGCCTTAGGAAGAATTATTATGAACAAACCTAGTGGAGGTGATGAAATTCCAGCTGGGCTATTTAAAATCCTAAAAGATGGTGTTGTTAAAGTGCTGCAGTAAACATATCAGCAAATGTGGAAAGCTCAGCAGTGGCCACAAGATTAGAAAATGTCATTTTTAATTCCAATCCCAAAGAAGGGCAATACCAAAGAATGATCATGCTACCATACAATTGCGTTCAATTCACATGCTAGAAAATTAATGCTCAAAAGCCTTCAAGCTAGGCTTCAGCAGTACATGAACTGAGAACTTGCAGGTGTGTAAGTTGGATTTAGAAAAGGCATAGGAACCTGAGATCAAATTGTCAACATTTGTTGGATCATATAGAAAGCAAGGAATTCCATAAAAACATCTACTTCTCCTTCATTGACTACCTAAATCTTCTGACTGTGTGGATCACAACAAATTGTAAAATTCTTAAGGAGATGGTAATACCAGTCACCTTACCCGTCTCCTGGGAAACTTGTGTGCAGATCAAGAAGCAACAGTAAGATCCAAGCATGGAACAAAGGGCTGCCTCAAAATTGGGAAAGGAGTTCTTCAAAGCCATATATTGTCCCTCTGCTTATTTAACTCCTATGTAGTGTACATCCTGTGAAATGCTGGGCTGGATGAATCACAAGCTGGAATCAAGATTGACAGGAGAAATATCATCAACCTCAGATATGCAGATGGTACCCCTCTAATGGCAGAAAGTGAAGAGGAACTAAACAGCTTCTTGATGAGGGTGAAAGAGGAGAATGAAAAAGTTGGCTTAAAACTCAACATTCAAAATCTAACATCATGGCATCTGGTCTCATCACTTCATGGCAAATAGATTGAGAAAATGTGGGAAAAGTGATAGATTTTTTTTTCTTGGATTTAAAAATCACTGAGGACAGTGATTACAACCATGACATTAAAATATGCTTGCTCCTTGGAAGGAAAACTATGACAAATCTAGACAGTGTGTTAAAGCCAAGACATCACTTTGCTAACAAAGGTCTATCTAGTCAAAGCTATGGTTTTTCCAGTAGTCATGTACGGATGTGACTGTTGGACCATAAAGAAGGCTGAGTACCAAAGAACTGAGGCTTTTGAATTGTAGTGAAGATTTAATTTTTAAAGTGTTAATCATTTCATTTGCTATTATATAAATAAAAACCTAGTAAAAATAGGTAGATTCAGTGAAAGAATGTGAAACTATAGACGAGGTTGATCTGCAAAAATATATTTAGAAGTTTTAAACAAAACATTAGCACACTAGATCCAACGTGAATATATATATAATGTATATATAATATATAAATAGATACATATTACTTTTTATAAGCAAACTAATTTGCATAGCTGGATTATCTCAAGAATGCAAGGCATTTTGCTTGTATAAAATAAATCAGTGTAGTACAGCACATTGATAGATTATAAAACTATAAGAGGAAAAGCAATTGATCATTTCAGAAGAGTCAGAGACTATATGTGATATAATTCAATACTATTCCTTATAAAAGCTCTTAACAAACAGTAAACAGAAGAGAACTTACTTTCTTGATAAAGGGTATCTGGAAGAAAAAAAGTCCCGAAGTAAACATTACTGTGATCAATGGAGAAATGTAAAAACATTACCTTTAAAATGAGCAACAAGATAACAATCCACTATGACTTCTTCCTTCAGCATTGTAAGGGATGTACCTAAGAGCTAAGTAAGAAATAAAATTAAATGTTAAATGTACAAAAATTGGAAAGAAATAAATTACACTGTTTAGGTTAAAAAGATAGAAGGTAAGATAAAAAGAGCAATGTCCAAAGACTAACACCTAAGGACAGTGTTAGAAATGCAATAGAAAGATAACATTTCAATCACCCAAAAATAAGAGCAAAAGAAATTCACCAAATATGAGCCTTTCAGTCTATTAGAGAAAAAAAAATATGACTATGTGAAAATGCATAAAGATACATAAGTAACCAGAGGAATATAACTTCTTCATGAATACTGAGAGTCAATATTTTAGCTATGTAAAATCTCATCAAAATGATTCACAGATTTAATGCTCTGTAATTAAATTCTGTCAGAGGTTTGAATGGAACTTAACAAACATACTCTAAAATTTATATGGTAAAAGATGGGGCCAATAATAGTCAAGACATTCTTGAAAAAATCAAGTGAGTGTAAATTCCAGCCAAAAATTAATTGGCCAGTGGTACTTGGCACAAATCCCTTCAAGAATCATTGCCTTATCATGGTGAAGGGGTTTGCTTAACTCAATGAAGCTATGAGCCATGCAGGGCCACCCAAGATGGATGAGTCATAGCAGAGATTTCTGACAAAACGTGATCCACTTGAGAAGGGAATGGAAAACCACCCTAGTGTGCTCGCCATGAGATCCTCATGAACTGTATAAAAGGCAAAAAGATATGACACCAAACAGATGAGTCCCCCAGGTCTAAAGGTATAGCAGTACCACTCTGCTACTGGTGAAAAGCGGAGAATTACCAATAGCCCCAGAATGAATTAAGTGACTGGGCCAAAGTGGATATGACACTCAGTTGTGGATGTGTCTGGTGATGAAAGTAAAATCTGACTTTGCAAAGAATAGCATTGTATAGGAACCTGGAATTCTAGGTCATGAATCAAGGAAAATTAGACACAGTCGAGCAGGAGATGGTAAGAATAAACATCAACATCCTATGAATCAGCAAACTAAAATGGATGGAAATGGGTGAATTTAATTCACATAACAATTCTATCTACTACTGTGGGCAAAAATTCCATAGAAGCAATGGAGTAGCCTTCATAATCAACAAAAGAGTCTGAAATACAATACTTGGGTTCAGCCTCAAAAATGACAAAATAATTTTGGCTTGTTTCCAAGGCAAGCCATTCAAAATCATAGTAACCCAAGTCTATGCCTCTTCCATCAATGCCAAAGAAGCTGAAGTTGATCAGTTCTATGAAGACTTAGAAGACCTCCTAGAACTAATACCTAAAAAATATGTTCTATTCATCATCAGGGATTAGAATGCAGAAGTAGGAAGTCAAGATATACCTGGAGTAACAAGCAAGTTTGGTCTTGGAGGAAAAATGGAGCAGGACAAATACTAACTGAATTCTGCCAAGAAAATTCACTGGTCATAGCAAATACCCTTTCAAGAGCTGACTTTACACATAGACATCACCAAATGGTCAATACCAAAATCAAATTGATTACATTCTTTGTAGTTGAAGATGGAGAAGCTGTATACAGTCAGCAAAGACAAGACATGGAACTGACTGTTGCTCAGATCATCAGTTTCTCATAGTAAAATTTAGGCTTAAACTAAAGGAAACTGGGAATGACTTAAATCAAATCCCATATGAATTCTCAGTAGAAGTAGTAAATTGATTCAAGGGACTAGCTCTAGTTCACAGTGTCCCTGAAGAACTATGAACAGATGTCCGTAACATTGTACAGGAAGTGGCAAACAAAACCATCCCCCCAAATAAAGAAAAGCAAGAAAGCAAAGTGGTTATCTGAGGAGACTTCACAAATAGCAGAAGAACAAAGAGAAGAGAAAAGCAAGGGAGAAAGGAAAAGATGCATCCAATTAAATGCAGAGTTCCAAGGAACAGCTATGAGAGACAAAACAGCCTTCCTCAATGAATGAACAGTGCTTAATAATAGAAGAAAACAACAAAAGGGGAAAGCCTAGAGATCTCTTCAGGAAAATTGGGAACATCAAAGGAGCATTCTGCCAAAAGATAGACACAATAAAGGATAAACATGATGGAGACCTAGTAGAAGCTGACAAGATCAAGAATAGATGGAAAGAATACATGGAAGAACTATATAAAAAAAGAGCTTAATGAAGCAGATTCCTATGATAGTATGGTTAGTCACCCAGAGCCAAACATGCTGGAATGTGAAGTCAAGTAGGCCTTAAGAAGCACTGCTGTTAATAACACTAGTGGATGTGATGAAATTCCAGCTGCTGCTACTGCTGCTGCTGCTGCTGTTAAGTCACTTCAGTCGTGTCCGACTCTGTGCGATCCCATAGATGGCCGTCTACCAGGCTCCCCAGTCCCTGGGATTCTCCAGGCAAGAACACTGGAGTGGGTTGCCATTTCCTTCTCCAATGCATGAAAGTGAAAAGTGAAAGTGAAGTCGCTCAGTCATGTCTGACCCTCAGCGACCCCATGGACTGCAGCCTACCAGGCTCCTCTGTCCATGGGATTTTCCAGGCAAGAGTACTGGAGTGGGGTGCCATCGCCTTCTCAGTCTGGCCCCATTACCACATGACAAACAGATGGGAAAAAGGTGGAAGTAGTAACAGATTTCCTCTTCTTAGGCTCTAAAATCACTATGGATGGTGACTATAGCCATGAAATCAGAAAACAATTGCTTCTTGGAAGGAAAGCAATGACAAACTTAGTGTGTTGAAAAGCAGACATTACTCAACCTACAAAGGTCCATATAGTCAAGGCCATGGTCTTCCCAGTGGTCATATAAGAGCTGGACCAAAAGAATTGATGCCTTCAAACTGTGGTGCTGGAGAAGACTTCTGAAAGTCCCTTGGACAGCAAGGAAATCAAACCAGTCAATCTTAAAGGAGATCAACCCTAAATATTCACTGTAAAGTCTGATGCTGAAGCTGAATCTCCATTATTTTGGTCATCTGATGGGAATATCCGATTCACTGGAAAAGTCCCTGATCCTGGGCAGAAGGGGAAGAGGACATCAGAGGATGAGATGGCTGGATGGCATCACCAGTGCAATGAAAGTGAACTTGGGCAAACTCTGGGAGATGATGACGGACGGGAGGCCTGGCATGCTGCAGTAC
Organism: Bos mutus; assembly: GCF_027580195.1. Lineage (NCBI taxonomy): Eukaryota > Metazoa > Chordata > Mammalia > Artiodactyla > Bovidae > Bos > Bos mutus. The sequence goes on along the minus strand of NC_091627.1, from coordinate 48,771,381 downwards.
AGTTCAGTTCAGTTTAGTTGCTCAGTCGTGTCTGACTCTTTGCGACCCCATGAACCGCAGCACGCCAGGCCTCCCTGTCCATCACCAACTTCTGGAGTTCACTCAGACTCACATCCATCAAGGCAGTGATGCCATCCAGCCATCTCATCCTCTGTCGTCCCCTTCTCCTCCTGCCCCCAATCCCTCCCAGCATCAGAGTCTTTTCCAATGAGTCAACTCTTCGCATGAGGTGGCCAAAGTACTGGAGTTTCAGCTTTAGCATCATTCCTTCCAAAAAATCTCAGGGCTGATCTCCTTCAGAATGGACTTGTTGGATCTCCTTGCAGTCCAGGTCACAAAAAGTTGGATACAGCTGGGTGACTGAACAACAATAACTCAGCAGAAAAACTATAGAAAACTTACAGAATTGTGGTACTTTAAAGAAGACAAGTAGTATGGGAAAGAAAAATTGCTGTTTGATATAATTATAGTAAGATTTGTTTTTTGTACACAGAAATGTAAAAAATAAAAATAATTTATGGCACACATCATACACAAAACAATTCCAAGCAGATAAAACATTTAAAATATTTAAATGTCGAACAAAATAATTGTTTATAAGAAAATGTAAGGACTTCCCTGGTGGTCCAGTGGCTAAGCCTCTGACTCCCAATGTAGGGAGTTTCATGTCTGGTCAGGGAACTATTTCACACACGCTGCAACTAAAGATTCCACATGTCATTAAAAAAAAAGAAAAAACACACACATGCCACAGTGAAGATCAAAGATCCCACATGTTGCAGCTAAGACCCACTCAGCCAAATAAATACATATTAATATAAAGAAAATGCTGAAAAGTATTGATAGAAAATAACTTATTAAATATTAATAGCAGTCAAAATATGATAATCATGATGAAAGAATAATCATATATTTAACTACAATGTAATAAATCATTTATCAAAAAGCATCATAAAAAATGAAAGACATGATATTGGGAGTTGATATCTGCTATTCAGGTAAACATTTAAGTATTTAAAATATGTAAACATATACTTACATGCAAGCCAGTAGAAATATAGAAAAATGCAAAAACAGGTATTTAAGAAAATATGAACTGCCAAAGATGTGAAATGATAATCGGTATCTGTGAAAATTTACCTGACAATATTGGTAATCATGTAAATGCAAACTAAACCACAAAAATGCTATTCTACACCCATTAAGATGGCAAAAATTTAAATAACAATATAAAAGCAAACACTCTTATTGTTCAAATTATAAATTGAAATTAATTAATTTAAAAAATTATATTCTTGTAAAATTAAAGGTGTACACAAACAAAGGATTTCCCAGGTGACACTAGGGGTAAAGAACCTGCCTGCCAATGCAGGAGGATATATGAGACATAGATTCAATCCCTGGGGTGAGGAAGATCCCCTGGAGTAGGGCACAGCAACCCACTCCAGTGTTCTTGCCTGGAGAATCCTATGGAGAGAGGAACTTGGCAGGCTCTGCAACCATGGGGTCACGGGGTCACAGATTCAGACTTGACTGAGATGACTTAGCACACACACAAATGAAACTCTAGCAATTTCTTTCCTAAGTTATCTTTGACTATATCTCAAAATAAAGTTCATTCTATGTGTATCAATATACATTTACAAGTATGTTCACATTATTGATAGCAATAATCAAACATTTTAAATAACTCAAATACTCACTGTTTGGAAAACAGATAAATAGAGTATTTTTAAGTTGCATACTAAAAATTCATAGGTTTATAAAAATTAATAATTCATAAAGTCAAAATATGTTAATAAAATTTCAGAAAAAATTGAACCAAAAGATAACTTTATGAATATAAATGGCAACTAAATGTACATGATATCATTTTATTGATACATGCATTGCTCAATAAATTATAAAGAAAAGCTGGCAGATGATTTAAAAAATATCAGGATACCTCTGTAATGAAGAAGGAGAGGTAAGTAGTATAAGAATAAAAGCATATTACAGGCTTTGAAAATAGTGGACATGCTATATTTAGCTATAATATAGCTATATTATTATATTATACTATATATTTACTCTCAAAGCTAATGCTCATACATTTCAATTAGTCACTTTTGTTGTTTAAATTTTATACTATTTACTTAGCTTTAGCATAATTTATGGCTAGTACAAAATATGTATTATAAAATTCATGGAAATATTTTTTGTGACAATACATAATTAATTTTGTTGTTGTTATATGTGTATTTAAAAGATTATACAGTTTTTATGAGTTACTTTTCATTTACGATTATTACAAAATATTAGTTATACCCCTTTTGCTGTACAATATATTTTTCAGTCCATCTTACTTACACTCAGTAGTCTATGCCTCCTACTCTTCTGCCCATATACACCCCTCTCCTCCTCTACTAACCATTATTTTGCTCTGTATGTATGTGAGTCTGCCTCTTTTTTGTTTTATTTACTAGTTTGTTTTGTTTTTTAGATTCCACATATGTGATATACAGTATTATTATTCTCTGACATTTGGCTTTAGCATAATGCACACCAAGTCCACCCATGTTGCTGCAAATGGCAAAACTGTATTATTTTTTATGTGTGAGTAGTAGGTGTAAATGGAGAAGGCAATGGCACCCCACTCCAGTACTCTTGCCTGGAAAATCCCATGGAAGGAGGAGCCTGGTAGGCTCCAGTCCATGGGGTCGCTAAGAGTTGGGCACGACTGAGTGACTTCACTTTCACTTTTCACTTTCATGCATTGGAGAAGGAAATGGCAACCCACTCCAGTGTTCTTGCCTGGAGAATCCCAGGGACAAAGGAGCCTAGTGCGCTAGCGTCTATGGCATCACACAGAGTCAGACACGACTGAAGTGACTTGGCAGCAGCAGCAACAGCAGTAAGTGTAAATAGTAGGAATATATACATATATATATATATATATGCTATGAAAATTGGGGTGTACATATCTTTTCAAATTAGTACTATTGCTTTTTTCAGTTATGCATCCAGTAGTGAAATTGCTGGGTCCTATGACATTTCCATTTTCAGTTTTATTATAAAACTTGTATTTCTTCAGTGGGTGCACCAATTTATATTCCCACCAACATAGTATGAGTGTTCCCTTTATTCCATATCTTCACCAGTATTTGTTATTTGTGTCCTTTTTGATGACAGCCATTCTAATAGGCATGAGGTGATATCTCATTGTGATTTTGATTTGCATTCACTAATGGTTAGTGATGTTGAAGATCTTTTCATGTATCTATTGGCCACCTGCATTTCCTCTTTGGAAAAATATCTATTTGGTTCTTCTGCCCATTTTTTAATCTTTTTTTTTCTTTTTTTATGTTAAGATGTGAGAGCTACTTATATATGTTGGATATTAATCCTTCATAGGTCATATCATTTGCAAATATTTTCTTCCATTAAGTATGTTGTCTTTTCATTTTTTGTAAGTTTTCCTATAATATGCAAAGGCTTTTGCTTCATTAGGTCCAATTTGTTTATTTTTGCTTTTCTTTCCTTTAGTTCAGGTGATGGACCAACAAAAATATCACTATGATTTATGTTAAAGAGTATTCAGCCTGTGTTTTTCTCTAGGAGTTTTATAGTGTGTAATCTTATATTTAAGTCTTTAATCCATTCCAAGTTTTTTTTTTTTTTTGTATATTCCAATTTCATTCCTTTACTTGTAGTTGTCCAGTTTGCTCAGCAGAATTTGTGTAATAAAATATACATTCAGTGAGGAGAACAAACTGTTGGACAGCAGTCATAAACTCTAACTATTCTATGTATTCTTTTGTCTAATTAATTTGAATAAAGATTTGTTTCGTTCTGTTTTGTTCTGAATCTTTTATCTTCAATTTGAGTTTCTCAATGTCCAGGCATTCACTTGCATCAGTCTTTTATATGGGTATATGAATGGATCAGGGCTCTGCCTCCACAACCATTCTTTTCAGTAGAAGCTCCATGTCACAGGATCTTGAGAATTCTATAGGGGCCAGCAGAATTCATCAACATATGCTTTATTTTTTAGAGCAGTTTTAGGTTTGTAGAAAAATTGACCAGATAGCACAGATTTTCTTCCCCATATTTCTTACAATCAATGAACCCACATGGAAAAAGTCATAATCACTCAGAGTCCATAGTTACCTGATGATTCATTCTTGGTGTTGTATATTCTATGTCTGGACAAGTGTACAATGACATATACCCACTATTACAGTATCACACAATTGCTTCACTGCCCTAAAAATCCTAAGTGCTTTATCAACTCAATCTTCCCTTTCTTATAACACCTAACAATTGCTGATCTTTTATTATCTCAATAGGTATGTGCGTTCCAGAATATTATATAATTGGAATCATATGTAGCCTTAGAGGACCAGATGGCTCACATGGTAAAGAATCTGCCTGCAATGCAGGAGACTGGGGTTGGATCCCTGGGTCCTGTGTCATGAAAACCCCTGGAGAAGGGAATGGTAACTCACTCCATTACTCTTGCATGGAGAATCCTATGAACAGAGGAACCTGGTAGGCTGGAGTCCATGGGGTTGCAATGAATTGGACACAACTTAGCAATGAACAGTTTCACTTTCACTTTCTTTCCCTTAGTAATATACATTTAGGGATCTATCATAAGGATCTATCATGTCTTTTCATAGTTAGCTAATATCTCTTTAGAGCTTAATAATACTCTATTATCAATGTGTACTACACTTTATCTATTCTCCTACTGAAGGACATTTTTGTTTTTTTTCATGTTTTGATAATGACAAATAAAACTTCTATAAACATCCTTGTGCAGTAATAAGTTTTCTGCTCCTTTGGGGAAAGTCCTGAGTGAATTTGAAAGATTTTATGGTAGGAGTTTTGTAAGAAACTGTTGATCTGTTTTCCTAGCTGCTTATCTATTTTGAATTTCCACCAGCAATGATTGAGAGTTCCCGTTTCCTCACATCCTTCGGAGTTCTATTGGTGTAGTCAGTGTTTTAAATTTGGCAATTTTATTAGGTAAGTAGTGGTATCTCAGTTTTTTAATTTGTAATTTCCTAATGACATATGGGGTCCAAAATCACTGCAGATGGTGACTGCAGCCATGAAATTAAGACGCTTACTCCTTGGAAGAAAAGTTATGACCAACCTATTGAAAAGCAGAGACATTACTCTGCCAACAAAGGTCCATCTAGTCAAGGCTATGGTTTTTCCAGTGGTCATGTATGGATGTGCGAGTTGGACTGTGAAGAAAGCTGAGCTCGGAAGAGTTGATGCTTTTGAACTGTGGTGTTGGAGAAGACTCTTGAGAGTCCCTTGGACCAAAAGGAGATCCAACCAGTCCATTCTGAAGGAGATCTGCCCTGGGATTTCTTATGAAGGAATGATGCTAAAGCTGAAACTCCAGTACTTTGACCACCTCATGCGAAGAGTTGACCCATTGGAAAAGACTCTGATGCTGGGAGGGATTGGGGGCAGGAGGAGAAGGGGACGACAGAGGATGAGATAGCTGGATGGCATCACTGTCTCAATGGACGTGAGTTTGAGTGAACTCCAGGAGATGGTGATGGATAGGGAGGCCTGGTGGAGAAGGCAATAGCAACCCACTCCAGTACACTTGCCTGGAGAATCCCATGGACAGAGAAGCCTGGTAGGCTACAGTCCATGGGGTCGCTAAGAGTTGGACATGACTGAGCGACTTCACTTTCACTTTTCACTTTCATGCAGTGGAGAAGGAAATGGCAACCCACTCCCGTATTCTTGCCTGGAGAATCCCAGGGACAGAAGAGCCTGTTGGGCTGCCGTCTGTGGGGTCGCACAGAATCAGACATGACTGACGGGACTTAGCAGCAGCAGCAGCAAGGAGGCCTGGCGTCCTGCGATTCATGGGGTGGCAAAGAGTCGGACACGACTGAGCGACTGAACTGAACTGAACTGAATGACACATAATATTGAATATTATTTCATATGTTTACTTACTGTGTGAGGTGTCTGTTCAGATGTTTTGTCATTTTTATTATTATTATTTTTTACATTAGGTTGTGTGTTTTCTTCTTGTTGACTTTTAAGAATATTTTATATATTTTGGATAATAGTTCTTTATTAGATATGCCTTTAGCCTTGTCTTCTTATTCTCTTGATAGTGTCTTTTGGAGATAAAAATATTTAATTTTAATGAGGTTTAGATTATTAATTACTAATTTTATTGATCACCCATTTTGTGCTGTATTTCAAAGTCATCAACATGCTTACGGACATTGAGATTCTCTCAGGGTTGCTTTCTAGAATTTTTAGATCTTTGTGTTTTACATTTAAATCTATGATTCATTTTGAATTAATTTTTGTGATGGGTGTAAAGCTTGTTTTCTTGATTCAGTTTTTACACACATGAATGTCTAGTTTTCCCACCACCATTTGTTTGATCCTTATATATTTTGAAACGTAATTTTTAGGTTAAAACAATTTCATGGTTATTATATTATCTTGCATCAAAGTAAGACCTTTTCTGTATCAGATTATCCAAAGTTCCAAGATTCATTTGAAAGTAATTTTAGAGAATAGAGCAAAGTCAAAAGATGGACTGGATAATGTATTAAGAGAGAGAAAAAAATTCTAGCTATCAAAGAACTTATACATACTTAAAGATGAAAAGAGAGGGAAAGGACCATTTTCTTGATATATAGTGGAAAATATTAATGGAATATAAATCTAGAAAATTCATAAATACAGAGAAATGGCTGTCAACAACAACAAAAAACACACCAAAAAACAGATGTTTTTTTAAATATATCATTGGCAAAACAAGATTGAAGAAGACAAATTCTTGAAGTTCAGGTTTTGATGAAAAGTCTTTTTGAATTTTAAATTATATTATTACACATAGTCAAAATATTCAAGTGTGAAAAAAAATGAAATTATCTTCCATGATATAAATACTTAGGCGTTTTAGTGCTTGAAAAGTTCATCTGAATTACTCTCTCAATAAAGATGAAAATAAATGAGCAATATTATTTATGGAAAACAGCAATAGTCATAAGCAAATACTTGGGTAAGCTTAAATTAAATCAACTTTCATATTAAAAGACATAGATACTCCAATATTTGAGAGGGGGAAGCTCTGGGATAATTTCAAAAGAAACACTTGAACATGTTTTTAAAATGATTCAAAATAAAAATGTGGAAAAAGAAACACCAGAAAGAAATACCTATTACTATAAAAAGTATTCACATATGTTTTAATTTTCAAATTTTAAGTAAAAAGAGCAAAAACTAAATATAGTGGAAATGTTATGTTTTATTTCTTAGTTTGGATGGTAGACTAATGGATATGCATTTTACACTCATACTAATGAATAACTTACATGTGTCAAGTATTTCATAATTTAGAAATGCAACTAAAATGCGATAAAATCTCACTGTAATGTAACAAATTAAAAATTAAACACTTTCTTGAATGTAATTCCTGGGTATTAGTTATTTATGTGTGTATATATATATCTCTGTGTATATTTTTGCCTTATAATCAAACTATGCACATAATTTTGAACTATGGACTTAAGATATATTCTGAGAATTCCTTATGAATTTAAATTACTTTAAATATAATTATTAATAAAAAGCAACTTTAAAAATTTTTTGAAACTACAAATAATAAAATTATTCTGCTTTATTGAGGCCATTTCATCATTTTCATGTTTTTCACTGACTTTTTCTGTTAAAATAACCATTCTATTTTCTATGTATACATTTAAAATTATTTTAACTTTTTAATTATATTTTTAAAATACTTAGTGAATAAGAGTATTAAATTTAAAAACAGAAAACAAAAACTTTATGTACCTAAATTCATTTAGTTATGTAAATAACTAAATATTTAGTTATATATTTAAATAATAGTTATGTAACTATTATGTAACTAAATAATAGTTATGTAAAGAACTAAATATTTCCTTGGTTTACAGACTTCCAGAAATGCATCCTTTAAAATATTCTCAAAGCTGTAATCATACTACACACACTTTTTGAAAGAATGTCTTAAATATCCAAGAAATAGTTAACTCTTTTCCATTTCTCATTTCTCACTCAAGCCCACTATCCTTTAATTAAAATCACTTACCTAGTGTCAGGATTTATTGAATCTCAGATTCTTTCATCTCGGTACAGAAATAATTTTGTGTGAGGTAAAATGATAGGCAAATAGTGAGGTTTTTGTGTTTTTTTTTTTTTTTTAAATCATATGATGCTTATGAGAGAGACAAGCTGGCAGGCAAGGGAGTAGAACCCCTAGAACAAAGCAGGCTACATTTTTTTTTTTTTAATAAAGAAAAAGTGGGGAGGGAAGAAGACCACTGTCTTTGTTATTTTTCAGTAGACTTCAAGGCTTTTATCATTAGTTCCCCTTTTGATCCTATACAGTCTAACTAGGACTGTCAATGCACTTATACATATGTATATATGTACACATACATTTAAATCATTTGTATACTAGCAAAAGGGTGAGGACATATACTAAAATATGGTAATTTATCCCAGGTTAGGTATGTTGTTCTCTTCCCCCTAGTTTCCTGCCCCCCCACCACCCCTTTTCATCTATATTCTTGTCTTGGGTACAGACGGAAATGTTACTTTCCAAGGATAATTAACTACCTGATTTCACGTAACAAGAGTCAGGCCCCATATCTATTGTCTTGAGTTTTAATTATCAGGACTTGTGGCTTGAATGTGCCTGGCCCGTCAAGGTGGAATAGATTGTTGCTACATTATTGGATTATTTTCTTGAGTGGCCATTAGTTTACAATAGTCTCCCAATTCCCTTAAAATTATTTTTCTGTCTTTAATTTGCTAATGAGAATTTTAAGCTACCCTATTATAATCTTATCAAATTCACACTAGAATCGCTAGCTATTTTATTTGGATAAGAATGGGAAAATATGTATTTCAACTGAAAATTTTAGAAATTATATCACTATGACTATGGCATACATATATATATATATGTGTGTGTGTATATATATATGTGTATATGTATATATATATATATTTTAACCAAATTCATACCTTAAGAAAATATGTTATTGTTTTAGATCCTGTGTTAAAAAAAAATATATAACTTCCGGCTTTTGAGGAGAGCTAGATGGCAGAGGAGTAGGTGGACGTGGAGTATATCTCTCTCCACAGATACATCAGGAATACAGAAGTGCTGCAGAACACCAGCTGAGAGCGGACAGAAGTACCTGATGAGTGGACAAGAATATATAGACCCATGCAAAACTCGGTAGGACAAAGGAACTAGGGGGAAAACAGGAGTATTATTAGGACTGGACCTGCCCTCAGCGGGTGGGGGAACTGAAGCAGGGGTCCGATCCCCACATTGAGACAGTTGTCTGAGCCAAAGGAAAAACATTTAAGGCTGAGAGTGAAACAGCTGATCTGTGCCAGCCTAAGTGGAATGAGAATCAGACAGTCTTTGCTGTAGCCATACATACCCTGGACAGGGATGTAGATCCCCTGGAAGGTGCAGCACCTGGGATCTGGAGTTTAAGGATTGTGGAGCAATCTCAGTGTGAGTCACTCAGTGTGGCTGCTGTTGACTACAAAGAGATGGATCGAGGGGATGTGAGGGAGGAGACTGTGGTGGGAAATGCCTGTGGAGGAAAGCCACTGCTGAGTCATGCATAGGGGGTGGAGCCATCACCATAGCTTTTCTTCCCCAATGCACCAACATCAGCAGCTGAACAACAGAGAGGCTAGCCCATCAAACACCTGACATACTGAACTATAGAGTAGGACCCCACCCAGGGTACTCCTTTAAGTGCCTGACATGCCAATCTACAGAATAGGACCCCATCTGGGGGGGCCCCTCTATGTGCTTGATGTGTGGACAGCAGAGAATGACCCCAGGCAAGGAGATCCTCTAACAGCCTGAACAGGTGGAGCTGTGGAGAAAGACTGGCCAAAGAGGCCTTCTGATTGCCAACTATAAGAGGCTCAAAAAAGACTCTTATAGGGCTATAACTCCTGCAGCAGAGGCAGTCCATGTCCCTGCACACTTGGCGCCACTAGGGTCCCTGCAAGCCAAGCAGCAGCACTACCTTCATGTCAACTCTCACTGGGGCAGAGCTGCCATAGGCAAAAACAAATGTCTTGCACCTATGTGTGCAGTGTTGATTCAGTAGTGTCTGACTCTGTGACTCTGTAGAGTGTGGCCTGCCAGGCTTCTCTGTCAGGGAGGGAGGTTCTCCATGCAAGAATACCAGAGTATATTGGCCAATACTGGTTGCCATACCCTTCTAGAGCACTACATTTCCTGCTGCCCTAGCCACCAATTCTCCTGAGTACCTGGTGCTGCCAGAAGCCCTGTGAGTCAAGCAGCTGCACCACCTAACCACCTGGTCTTCACAGAGGAAAACCCAAGTCCTCCAGAGCAGCCTCAGGAGCAAACCCCAGTGGACAACCCATATGCAGAACTGAAAATAAAACCACAATTGAAACCCAGGGCAGTGTGGTTAAGGAAGAAAACCAAAAACTCTCCCACTAGCTGTACAAGCTGCAAATTAAATCCACATGATCAACTAGGCAGACTCTGTGTCTATGGAATACATAAAATCTCATTGAGAGCTCCCACAAAAGAAAACACACTAGTTCTGATAGCTGTGGACATTGGAGGCAAGAACACAGAGGAGTAGGAACAGATGAGAATCGGAGCTGCCCCAAGAGCAGGTCCAGAGACCAGCACAGTGTTAGAGGGCATCCTAGGGAGGTGAAGTGGACTGTGACTCCCAGTTAAGGAAAGGACTCTGACCTCAAGAAAAATGTATTTTTCTTGAAAATAAAAAAATATTATAAACAGTGCTGCGATGAACATTGGGGTACACGTGTCTCTTGCCCTTCTGGTTTCCTCAGTGTGTATGCCCAGCAGTGGGATTGCTGGATCATAAGGCAATTCTATTTCCAGATTTTTAAGGAATCTCCACACTGTTCTCCATAGTGGCTGTACTAGTTTGCATTCCCACTAACAGTGTAAGAGGGTTCCCTTTTCTCCACACCCTCTCCAGCATTTATTGCTTGTAGACTTTTGGATTGCAGCCATTCTGACTGGTGTGAAATGGTACCTCATAGTGGTTTTGATTTGCATTTCTCTAATAATGAGTGATGTTGAGCATCTTTTCATGTGTTTGTTAGCCATCTGTATGTCTTCTTTGGAGAAATGTCTATTTAGTTCTTTGGCCCATTTTTTGATTGCGTCATTTATTTTTCTGGAGTTGAGCTGTAGGAGTTGCTTGTATATTTTTGAGATTAGTTGTTTGTCCGTTGCTTCATTTGCTATTATTTTCCCCTATTCTGAAGGCTGCCTTTTCACCTTGCTAGTAGTTTCTTTTGTTGTGCAGAAGCTTTTAATTTTAATTAGGTCCCATTTGTTTATTTTTGCTTTTATTTCTGATATTCTGGGAGGTGGATCATAGAGGATCCTGCTGTGATGTATGTCAGAGAGTGTTTTGCCTATGTTCTCCTCTAGGAGTTTTATAGTTTCTGGTCTTACGCCCATCAGCAGATGAATGGATAAGAAAGCTGTGGTACATATACACAATGGAGTATTACTCAGCCATTAAAAAGAATACATTTGAATCAGTTCTAATGAGATGGATGAAACTGGAACCTATTATACAGAGTGAAGTAAGCCAGAAAGAAAAATACCAATACAGTATACTAACGCATATATATGGAATTTAGAAAGATGGTAATGATAACCCTGTAAGCAAGACAGCAAAAGGGACACAGATATACAGAACAGTCTTTTGGACTCTATGGAAGAGGGAGAGGGTGGGATGATTTGGGAGAATGGAATTGAAACATGTATAATATCATATATAAAACGAATCGCCAGTCCAGGTTCAATGCATGATACTGGATGCTTGGGGCTGGTGCACTGGGACAACCCAGAGGGAGGGTATGGGGAGGGAGGAGGGAGGAGGGTTCAGGATGGGGAACACAGGTATAGCTGTGGTGGATTCATTTCGATATTTGGCAAAACTAATACAATATTGTGAAGTTTAAAAATAAAATAAAATTTAAAAAATTAATATAATTTTTTACATATTTAAATTTTAAATTAAAAATATTTAAATAAACAATTTATTTCTTGAAAATAAAAAAATAAATATTTTTCATGTTTTGACTTGTTCTATAAATTCTTCTGGATTTCTTTCTCTTCTTTTTCCTTTTTTCCCCCCTCTGTGGTAGTTGTCAATTTTATTGGCACTATAAAATCTGACTAAATTTTTGACTTCATTCCTGACCAGAGATCAAGCCCTGAGCCTTTGGAATGGGAGCACTGACTCCAAGACCTTAGACTACCAGAGAGCTAACCCCAATAAATTTCATTTCATTGCTCAGACATGTCCTACTCTTTGCAACCCCATGAATCGCAGCAGGTCAGGCCTCCCTGTCCATCACCAACTCCTGGAGTTCACCCAGACTCATGTCCATCGAGTCAGTGATGCCATCCAGCCATCTCATCCTCTGTCATTCCCTTCTCCTCCTGCCCCCAAATCCCTCCCAGCATCAGGGTCTTTTCCAATGAGTCAACTCTTCGCATGAGGTGGCCAAAGTATTGGAGTTTCAGCATTAGCATCAGTCCTTCCAATGAACACCCAGGACTGGTCTCCTTTAGGATGGACTGGTTGGATCTCCTTTCAAAGTAATGTCTCTGCTTTTCAATAAGCTGTCTAGGGTGGTCATAACTTTCCTTCAAATGAGTAAGCATCTTTTCATTTCATGGCTGCAGTCACCATCTGCAGTGATTTTGGAGCCCCAACAAATAAAGTCTGACACTGTTTCCCCATCTATTTCCCATGAAGTGATGGGACCAGGTGCCATGATGTTAGTTTTCTGAATGTTGAGCTTTAAGCCAACTTTTTAACTCTCCTCTTTCACTTTCATTAAGAGACTTTTTAGTTCCTCTTCACTTTCTGCCATAAGGGTGGTGTCATCTGCATATCTGAGGTTATTGATATTTCTCCCAGCAAACTTGATTCCAGCTTGTGCTTCTTCCAGCCCAGCGTTTCTCATGATGTACTCTGCATATAAGTTAAATAAGCAGGGTGACAATATATAGCTTTGATGTACTCCTTTTCCTATTTGGAACCAGTTGGTTGTTCCATGTCCAGTTCTAACTGTTGCTTCCTGACCTGCATACAGAATTCTCAGGAGGCAGGTCAGGTGGTCTGGTATTTCCATCTCTTTCAGAATTCTCCACAGTTTATTGTGATCCACACAGTCAAAGGCTTTGGCATAGTTAATAAAGCAGAAATAAATGTTTTTCTGGAGCTCTCTTGCTTTTGCAATGATCCAGCGGATGTTGGCAATTTGATCTCTGGTTCCTCTGCCTTTTCTAAAACCAGATTGAACATCTGGAAGTTCACAATTCACATATTGCTGAAGCCTGGGTTGGAGAATTTTGAGCATTAGTTTACTAGCATGTGAGATGAGTACAATTGTGTGGTAGTTTGAGCATTCTTTGGCATTGCCTTTCTTTTGGGATTGGAATGAAAACTGACCTTTTCCAGTCCTGTGGCCACTGCTGAGTTTTCCAAATTTACTGGCATATTGAGTGCAGCACTTTCACAGCATCATCTTTCAGGATTTGGAATAGCTCAACTGGAATTCCATCACCTCCACTAGCTTTGTTCATAGTGATGCTTCCTAAGCATCACTTCATATCCAGGATGTCTGGGTCTAGGTGAGTGATCACACCATCATGATTATCTGGGTCATGAAATTTTTTTTTTTTTTTTTTACAGTTCTTCTGTGTATTCTTGTCACCTCTTCTTATATCTTCTGTTTCTGTTAGGTTCATACCATTTCTGTCCTTTATCGAGCCCATCTTTGCATGAAATGTTCCTTTGGTATCTCTAATTTTCTTGAAGAGATCTCTAGTCTTTCCCATTCTGTTGTTTTCCTCTATTTCTTTGCACTGATCTCTGAGGAAGGCTTTCTTATCTCTCTTTGCTATTCTTTAGAACTCTGCATTCAAATGGAAATATCTTTTCTTTTCTCCTTTGTTTTTTACTTCTTTTCTTTTCACAGCTATTTCTAAGGCCTCCGCAGACAGCCCTTTTGCCCTTTTGCATTTCTTTTCCAGGGGGATGGTCTTGATTCCTGTCTCCTGTACAATGTCACAAACCTCCATCCACAGTTCATTAAGCACTCTGTCTATCAGATCTAGTCCCTTAAATATATTTATCACTTCCACTGAATAATCATAAGAGATTTGATTTAGGCCATACCTGAATGGTCTAGTGGTTTTCCCTACCTTCTTCAATTTAAGTCTGAATTTGGCAATAAGAAGTTCATGATCTGAGCCACAGTTAGCTCCTGGTCTTGTTTTTGCTGAATGTATAGAGCTTCTCCATCTTTGGCTGCAAAGAATATAATCAATCTAATTTTGATGTTGACCATCTGGTGATACCCATATGTAGAGTCTACTCTTGTTTTGTTGGAAGAGGTGTTTGCTACGACCAGTGCTTTCTCTTGGCAAAACTCTATTAGCCTTTGCCCTGCTTCAACTAACCCCAGGGAGTATCAAATAGTGAGAACTCACACAAAGGAAACCACTGGAATGCAAGACCCAGCATCACCCAGACAACCTATAGCACCCTGTGCAGGATGCCTCATCTAAACAATGAAGAAAAAAAAAAAAAAAATCCAATAATCAGCAGACAGGATTATCACCTCACTCAGCCTAGCCCATCAGAGGAGAAACAAACAGACAAACAAAAATTCAACACATTCTCACCCTATAAGAAGCTTACACAAACTACTGGTACAATGTTAGAGGGCAGAAACCAAAAGGAAAAAAGTATTCAACCTTGAAGCCTGAGAAAAGGAGACCTTGAACACAATAAGTTAAAAAAAAAAAAAAAAGAAAAGGCAGAGAAATAGTACACAAATGAAGGAACAAACTAGTAACACAGAAGTCCAAATAAATGAAGAGGAAATAGGCAAACTATCTGAAAAAGGATTCAGAATAATAATAGTAAAGATGATCAAAAACTTTGAAAGCAAAATGGAAGAGTCAATTAACAAAGACCTAGAAGAATTAAAGAATAAACATTCAGAGACAAACAGCACAATTATTGAAATTAAAAAATACTCTACAAGGAGTGAAAAGAAGAATATCTGAAGCAGAAGGATGAATCAGTGAGCTGGAATATAAAATGGTGGAAATAATTTCTGAAGAGCAGAATAAAGTAAAAAGAATGAAAAGAACTGAGGATAATCTTAGAGACCTATGGGACAATATCAAATGCATTAACATTCAGATTATATGGGTCCCAGAAGAAGAAGAGGAAAAAGAAAGGGTATGAGAAAATTTTTGAAAAGATTATAGTTGAAATTTTCCCCAACATGGATAAGGAAATAGTCAATCAAGACCAAGAGACACAAAAAGCCCCATATTGGATAAACCTGAGGAGAAATATGACAAGGCACACACTAATCAAACTAACAAAGACTAAACACAAAGAAAAAATATTAAAAGAAGCAAGGAAGAAGCAGCAAGTTACATACAAGGGAAACCCCATATGCTTTGCAGCTGATCTTTCAGCAGAAACTCTGCAGACCAGAAGGGAATGGCAAGATATATTTAAAGAAACGAAAGGGAAAATCGGCAACCAAGATTACTGTACCCAGCAAGGATTTCATTCAAAGTTGATGCAGAAATAAAAAGCTTTTCAGCCAAGCAAAAGTTAAGAGAATTCAGTACCACCAAACCAGCTTTACAACAAATGTTAAATGGACTCATATAGTCAAAAAATACAAGAGAAGAAAAAAGATCTACAAAATCAACCCTGTTAAACAATTAAGAAAATGGAATTAAGAACATATATAAATAATTGCTTTAAATGTAAAAGGATTAAATGCTCCAAGCAAAAGACACAGAGTGGCTGAATGGATAAAAAAGCAAGATCCATATATATGCTGTCTACAAGAAACACACTTCAGACCTCAAGACGCATATAGACTGAAAGTGAGAGGATGGAAAAATATATTCCATGCAAATGGAAGACACAAGAAAGCTGGAGTAGTAATCCTCATATCAGACAAAACAGACCATAAAATAAAGAAAATTACAAGAGATAAGGAAGGACAATACATAATGATCAAGGGATCAATCCAAGAGGAAGACATAGCAATTGTAAATATCTATGCACCCAACATAGGAGCACTTCAATACATAAGACAAACACTAACAGACATAAAGGGAGAAATTTAACACAAAAACAGTAAGAGACTTTAACACCCCACTCACACCAATGGACAGATCATCAAAACAAAAAAAAAATTAATAAGGAAACACAAGTCTTAAATGATATATTAGATGAGATGTACCTCATTGATATCTTCAGGACATTCCATTCAAATGCAGAAGCATACACCTTCTTCTCAAGGGCACATAGAACATTCTCCAGGATGGACCACATCTTGGGTCACAAATAAAACCTCAGTAAGTTTAGAAAATTGAAATTGTATCAAGCATCTTTTCTGACCACAACTCTATGAGACTAGATATCAATTACAAGAAAAAAAAAATGTAAATAACACAAACATATGGAGATTAAGCAACATGTTTCTAAATAACCAACAGGTTACTGAAGAAACCAAAAGGGAAGTCAAAACACTTCTAGAAACAAATGACAATGAAAATATGACAATTCAAAACCTATGGGATACAGCAAAAGTAGTCTTAAGAGGGAAGTTTATAGCAATACAATCCTACCTCAAGAAACAAGCAAAATATTGAATAGACAGCCTAACTCTACACCTAAAACAACTGGAAAAAGAACAACAAAAAAAATTAGTAGAAGGAAAGAAATCATAAAGATCTGAGCAGAGATAAATGAAAAAGAAATGAAACAATAGTAAAGATTAATAAAACTAAAAGCTGGTTCTTTGAGAAGATAAACAAAATTGACTAGCCTTTATCTAGACTCATCAAGAAAAAAAAAGGAGAGAGAGAGAGATTGAAGAATCAAATTAATAAAATTAGAGATGAAAAAGGAGAGTTACAACAGACAATGCAGAAATATAAAGGATTATAAGAGACTATAATGAACAACACTATGGCAACAAAATGGATAACCTGGAAGAAATGGACAAATTCTTAGAAAACTTCAATCTTCCAAGACTGAACCTGAAAGAAATAGAAATTATGAACAGCCCAATTACAAGCACTGAAATGGAAGCTGTGAGCAAAATCTCCCAAAAAACAAAAGCCCAGGACCAGATGGCTTCACAGGAAAATTCTATCAAATATTTAGAGAAGAGCTGATGCCTATTCTTCTAAAATGCTTTCAAAAAATTGCAGAGGAAAGAACACTTCCAAACTCATTCCATGAGGCCACCATCACCCTGATACCAAACCAGACAAAGACAACACAAAAAAAGAAAACTACAGGCCAATATCCCTGAGAAACATAGATGCAAAATCCTCAACAACATTTTAGCAAATAAAATTCAGCAACACATCAAAAGCTCATAAACCATGATCAAATTGGTTTATTCCAGGAATGCAAGGATTCTTCAATATATGCAAGTCAATCAATGTGATACACCATATTAATAAAGAGAAGGATAAAAACCATATGATTATCTCAATAGATGCAGAAAAAGCCCTCGACAAAATTTAGCACCCATTTATGCTTAAAACTCTTCAAAAAATGGGCATAGAAGGAACCTACCTCAACATAGTAAAGGCCATGTGTTATAAGCCTACAGCAAACATTATTCTCAATGGTGAAAAATTGAAAGCATTCCCCCTAAGATCAGGAACAAGACAAGGGTGTCCACTTTCACCACTGTTATTCACTACAGTTCTGGAAGTTCTAGCTATAACAGAGAAGAAAAAGAAAGGAATCCAGATCAGAAAAGAAGTAAAGCTCTTACATTTTGCAGATGACATGATACTGTACATAGAAAACCCCAAAGATAGTATCAGAAAATTACTGGAGCTAATCAGTGAATTTAGCAAAGTTACAAGGTACAAAATCAATACACTGAAATGTATTGCAGTTCTATATACTAACAATGAAAAATCAGAAAGAGAAATTAAGAAATCAATCCCATTCACCATTTCAACAAAAATAATTAAATATCTAAGAATAAACTTACCTAAGATGACAAAAGAACTGTACACAGAAAATTATAAGACACTGATGAAAGAAATCAAAGATGACATAAACAGATAAAGAATATTCCATGTTCCTGGATAGGAAGAATCAATATTGTGAAAATGACTATATTACCAAATGCAAAATATCAATTTAATGCAATCCCTATCAAATTATCAATGGCATTTTCCATAGAACTAGAACAACAACAAAAAAATCACAATTCATATGAAAACACAAAAGACCCCGAGTAGCCAAAGCAGTCTTGTGATAGAAGAATGGAGCTAGAGGAATCAACCTTCCTGACCTCAGATTATACTACAAAGCTACTGTCATCAAGACAGCATGGTACTCACACAAAAACAGAAATATAGACTAATAGAACAAGATAGAAAATGCAGAAATAAACTCATGCACCTATGGGTACCTTAGTTTTGACAAAAGAGGCAAGAACATACAATGGGGCAAAGACAGCCTTTTCAATAAATGGTTCTGGGAAAACTGGACAGCTACATGTAAAAGAATGAAATTAGAACACTTCTTAACACCATACACAAAGATAAACTCAAAATGGATTAAAGACCTAAATTTAAGACCAAAAACTATAAAACTCTTAGAGGAAAATATAGGCAGAATATTTGATGACCTAAATCAATGCAAAATCCTCTATGATCTACTTCCTAGAGTAATGGAAATAAAAACAAAATAAGTGGGACCTGATAAAACTTAAAGCTTTTGCATAGCAAAGGAAACACTAACCAAGGTGAAAAGACAACCCTCAGAATGGGAGAAAATAGTAGCAAATGAAACAACTGACAAAGGATTAATTTCCAAAATATACAAGCAGCTCATACAACTCAATACCAGAAAAACAAGCAACCGAATCAAAAAGTGGGAAAAAGACCTAAACAGACATTTCTCCGAAGAAGACATACAGATGGCTAACAAACACATGAAAAGATGCTCAACATTGCTCATTATTAGAGAAACGCAAATCAAAGCCACAACAAAATATCACCTCACACCAGTCAGAATGGCCATCATCAAAATGTTTACAAACAATAAATGCTGGAGAGGGTGTGGAGAAAAGGGAATGCTCTTGCTGTGTTGGTGGGAATTGATACAGCCACTATGGAAGATGATATGGAGATTCTTTAAAAAAGTCAGGAATAAAACCACCATATGACCCAGCAACCCCAGTCATAGGCATATACCTAGAGGAAACCAAATTTGAATAAGACATATGTATACTATTGTTCATTGCAGCACTCCTTACAATAGCTAGAACATGGAAGCAACCTAGATGTCCATCGACAGATGAATGGATAAAGAAGTTGTGGTACATATACACAATGGAATATAACTCAGCCATAAAAAGGAATGCATTTGACTCAGTTCTGATGAGGTGGATGAACCTAGAACCTATTATACAGAATGAAGTGAGTCAGAAAGAGAAAGATAAACATCATATTCTAATTCACATATATGAATCTAGAAAAATGGTTCTGAAGAATTTATTTACAGGGTCACAGTGGAGTAACAGACATAGAGAATAGACTTATGGACATGGGGAGAGGGAAGGAGAGGGTGAGATGTATGGGAAGAGTAACATGGAAAGTTACATTACCATATGTAAAATAGATAGCCATCAGGAATTTGCTGTATGGCTCAGGAAACTCAAACAGGAGCTCTGTATCAACCTAGAGGGCTGAGACGGGAGGGAGATAGGAAGGAAGTTAAAAAGGAAAGAGATATATGTATACCCATGGCTGAATCATGTTGAGGTTTGACAGAAAACAAAACAATTCTATAAGGTAATTATCCATCAATAAAAAAATAAATTAAAAAATAACTTCTGGATATACTTTAATTATTGACAAAGACCATTTCCTGTCTCCTTGATAAGTTACTTTAGAACAAAATCCAAGGCTTTTTCTCATTCACAGTTTTATATTTAGAGCACAATGATTGAAATTTAGTTTTAAATGCCTGTACTTCTATTTTCAGGAACACTGTCACTTTTTCAGCAATTCACTTGACCTTTCTTTTCAATTTGTAATAGTGGTGATAATAATAATTTTTATTCTATGATAATGATCAAAAGAGAAAAAATAATTTTGTAGTGACAGTTCATACTAGAAATGATCTATAAAAGAGAGATTTATTATAATTATTATATAATTTTCTTGTGTGTAAAGCAGTGTATTCATGAGACCTTACTTTCTTTCTGAGGAACATTGAATGACCTTAAATATGTTTCTTAAACTCCTTATTTATCAAACAGTGATGGGATCAATGTGTGTTTCATGCTAAAAAAAAATTTTTTTGAGAGAATCACATGATTTTAGAATGACTCTTTTCCCTTTTTCTCATTTCATTAATTTTCTTGGTAATTAATGAGCCTCCTTTTTTCACTTAGATGAGAAATATCTACTTGTTTTCTCAATTACTCTTCCTATATTTGCTCTGTTTTCCTCTTCTGGACTTCTTATGTTAAGTATATTCGTCATCTTTTATTTTCTAATAATACTCATTAATTTAATCTTTATTTTCTTCCTTTTATTTCTGGAAGACTTCTCTATTTTTAAGTCATTTCTGTGT
This sequence comes from Bos mutus, assembly GCF_027580195.1. Taxonomy (NCBI): domain Eukaryota; kingdom Metazoa; phylum Chordata; class Mammalia; order Artiodactyla; family Bovidae; genus Bos; species Bos mutus. The sequence goes on along the minus strand of NC_091627.1, from coordinate 48,750,622 downwards.
GTGTATGCAGTGACTTTTCTACTTATTAAGCTACTGCATTAAATCATTTAGCAGCGATTTTTTTTTTAGTCTAAGAAAGTTTTGTGATCACAAATTTCCCCTTACCCAAATTATTGAATTGACTGTTGTTAATAAATTGTATGTCCTATAAATTATTTAACTGAACTGCTGTGGTACATATACACAATGGAGTATTAGCCATTAAAATGAATACATTTGAATCAGTTCTAATGAGGTGGATGAAACTGGAGCCTATTATACAGAGTGAAGTAAGCCAGAAAGAAAAACACCAATACAGTATACTAATACATATATATGGAATTTAGAAAGATGGTAACAATAATCCTGTGTCAGATCAGATTAGTTGCTCAGTCATGTCTGACTCTTTGCGACCCCATGAATCGCAGCACGCCAGGCCTCCCTGTCCATCACCAATTCCCGGAATTCACTCAGACTCACTTCCATCGAGTCAGTGATGCCATCCAGACATCTCATCCTCTGTCGTCCCCTTCTCCTCCTGCCCCCAATCCCTCCCAGCATCAGAGTCTTTTCCAAGAGTCAACTCTTTGCATGAGGTGGCCAAAGTACTGGAGTTTCAGCTTTAACATCATTCCTTCCAAAGAAATCCCAGGGCTGATCTCCTTCAGAATGGACTGGTTGGATCTCCTTGCAGTCCAAGGGACTCTTCAAGAGTCTTCTCCAACACCACAGTTCAAAAGCATCAATTCTTCAGCACTCAGCCTTCTTCACAGTCCAACTGTCACATATCAGGATAATAGTGGCCTTTTATTAATAGAACAAATTTGTGAGAGCTCCTTCCTTTGCAAATTTTGGAAGAGTTTCAGAAGGGTGGGTTGTAACTCTTCTTTAAATGTTTGAAAGAATTTCCATGTGAAGTCACCTGGTCTTGGGATTCTGATATTTGGAAAGTTTCTTAATCACATTTTCAATTTCAGTACTGGTTATTGGTATGTTCATATTTTCTATTTACTCCTGACACAGTCTTGGAAGGTTGCACCTTTCTAAACATTTATCCATTCCTTCAGTGTCATCAATTTTATTGGCATAGTTATTTGTAGTAGTTTCTTATGATCCTTAGTATTTCTATGGTGTCAATTGTAACTTCTCCTTATTGTAATTGTATTGATTTGATTCTTCTCACCCTTTTTTTCCTTGATGAGTCTGGCTAAAGTTTTATCAATCTTATTTATCTTTCCAAATAACCAGCTTTTAGTTTCATTGCTCTTTTCTATTTTTGTCTCTATTTCATTTATTTCAACTCTAATCCTCATGTTTTCCTTCCTACTAACTTTGGTTAACCTAGAAAATTAAAATATGCTTGCTCCTTGGAAGAAAAGCTGTGACAAACCTAGACAGCATGTTAAAATGCAGAGACATCACTTTGCTGACAAAGGTCTGTGGTTTTCCCAGTAGTCATGTATAGATGTGAGAGTTGGGCCATAAAGAAGGCTGAGAGTTGAAGAGTCTATGCTTTTGAATTGTGCTGGAGAAAGAGTCCCTTGGACTACAAGGAAATCAAACTAATGAGTCCTAAAGGAAATCAACCGTGAATACCCTTTGGAAGGAGAGATGCTGAAGCTGCAGCTTCCATGCTTTGGCCACCTGTTACACAGAGTTGACTCCTTGGAAAAGACCCTGATCCTGGGAAAGATTGAAAGCAAAAGGAGAAGGGGGTGGCAGAGGATAAGATTGGCTAAATAGCATCACCAAGTCAACATGGATTTGAGCAAACTCTGGGAGACAGTGAAGGACAGAGGATCCTAGAGCATTGCAGTCCAGGGGGTCTCAAAGTGTCAGACATGATTTAGTGACTGAACAATAAAAACTGACCTTGGATTTTGTTCCTTCTTCTTTCTCTAGTTGCTTTAGGTGTAAGTTAAGTTGTTTATTTAAGACTTTTCTTATTTCCTGAGGTAAGATTTTATTGCTAATAACTTCTCTATTAGAACTGCTTTTGCTGCATTCCATAGGTTTTAGATTGTAATGTTTTATCGTCATTTGAGCATAGGTTTTTTTTTTTTTTTAATCTTAAACTTCTTCAGTGATCAAGGGGTTATTTAGTAACATATTTTTTAGTGTCTACGTGTTTGGATTTTTTTAGTTTTTCCTGATAATTTATTTCTAATATCATAATATTGTGGTTGGAAAAGATGTTTGATATAATTTCAATTTCCTTAAGTTTACCAAGGCTTGGTTTGTGGCTCAATATGTAATATGTTATCTATGCAGTTAATCCTGGAGAATGTTCCATATTCACTTGAGAAAGAAATGTGTTCTGCTGCTTTTATATGGAATGGGTTTCTACAAATCAATTAAATTCATCTAGTCTGACATACCTTTTAAGGTCCATGTTTTCTTATTGATTTTCTGTCTAGATTATCTGCCCATTGGTGTAAGCAGGATGTTAAAGTTCCCCAGTATTATTGTGTTACTGTCCATTTCCCCTTTTATGGCTATTAGCATTTGGCTTATATACTGAGTTGTTCCTAATGAGGTGCATGTATATTTACAATTGTTATATCTTCTTCTTGGATTAATCCTTTGATCATTATGTGTGTACTCCTTTGTCTCTTGTTCAGTTCAGTTCAGTTCAGTCACTCAGTCATGTCCGACTCTTTGAAACCCCATGAACCGCAGCACACTAGGCCTCCCTGTCCATCACCAACTCCTGGAGTTCACTCAAACTCATGTCCATCAAGTTGGTGATGCCAACCAACCATCCCATCCTCTATCGTCACCTTATCCTCCTGACCTCAATCTTGTAGCAGTGTTTAAAGTCAATATTTTTTTCTTATATGAGTACTGCTACTCTAGGTTTCTTTTGGTTTCTATTTGCATGGAATATCCCTATCAATCCCAGTACTTGCAGTCTGTAATTTGTCCTACAGCATATATATGAGTTTTGTTTTTGTATCCACATATTCAGTCTATGCCTTTTTGTTGGAGCATTTAATCTACTTACATTTAATGCAATTTTCAATATATATGTTACTTTGATATTTCTTAATTGCTTTGGATTAATTTTTGTAAGTCTTTTTTCTTCCATTCCAATTTTGTTCGCTTCTGTTGTGGTTTGATGACTATATTTGGCATTTTGTTTGGTTTGCTTTTTCATTTTTGTGTGTTTATCTACTATAGTTTTTTGATTTGCTTTTCCCATGATGTTTTGATATGTATGGTAGTCTATATAGGTACAAGGTTGTTTTAGGCTCTCTCTTTCATGTCTAGAGAAGTTCTGTTAGCATTTGTTAAATGCTGATATCAGTTCAGTTCAGGTCAGTCCCTCAGTCGTGTCCGACTCTTTGCCACCTCATGAATCACAGCACGCCAGGCCTCCCTGTCCATCACCAACTCCCGGAGTTCACTCGGACTCACAACCATCGAGTCAGTGATGTCATCCAGCCATCTCATCCTCTGTCGTCCCCTTCTCCTCTTGCCCCCAACCCCTCCCAGCATCAGAGTCTTTTCCAATGAATCAACTCTTTGCATGAGGTGCCAAAATACTGGAGTTTCAGCTTTAGCATCATTCCTTCCAAAGAAATCTCAGGGCTGATCTCCTTCAGAATGGACTGGTTGGATCTCCTTGCTGTCCAAGGGACTCTCAAGAGTCTTCTCCAACACCACAGTTCAAAAGCATCAATTCTTCGGTGCTCAGCTTTCTTCACAGTCCAACTCTTATATCCATACATGCTGCGAAGTCGCTTCAGTCATGTACAACTCTGTGTGACCCCATAGACAGCAGCCCAAGAGGCTGCCCCGTCCCTGGGATTCTCCAAGCAAGAACACTGGAGTGGGTTGCCATTGCCTTCTCCAATGCATGAGAGTGAAAAGTGAAAGTGAAGTCGCTCAGTCATGTCCAACTCTTAGCAACCCCATGGACTGCGGCCCACCAGGCTTCTCCATCCATGGGATTTTCCAGGCAAGAGTGCTGGAGTGGGGTGCCATTGCCTTCATGACCACAGGAAAAACCATAGCCTTGACTAGACGGACCTTTGTTGGCAAAGTAATATCTCTGCTTTTCAATATACTATCTAGGTTAGTCATAACTTTCCTTCTAAGGAGTAAGCATCTTTTAATTTCATGGCTGCAGTCACCATCTGCATTGATTTTGGAGCCCCAAAAAATAAAGTCTGACACTGTTTCCACTGTTTGCCCATCTATTTCCCATGAAGTGATATGACCAGATGCCATGATCTTCATTTTCTGAATGTTGAGTTTTAAGCCAACATTTTCACTCTCCTCTTTCACCTTCATCAAGAGGCTCTTTAGTTCCTCTTCACTTTCTGCCATAAGGGTGGTGTCATCTGCATATCTGAGGTTATTGATATTTCTCCTGGCAATCTTGATTCCAGCTTGTGCTTCTTCCAGCCCAGCGTTTCTCATGATGTACTCTGCATATAAGTTAATTAAGCATGGTGACAATATACAGCCTTGACGTACTCCTTTTCCTATTTGCAACCAGTCTGTTGTCCCATGTCCAGTTCTAACTGTTGCTTCCTGACCTGCATACAAATTTCTCAAGAGGCAGTCAGGTGGTCTGGTATTCCCATCTCTTTCATGGTGGTGCTGAATTCTTTTAGTTTTGCTCATCTTAAAAATTTTTATTTCTCTTTCAAATCTGAATGAGAGCCTTGCTGGGTGGAGTATTCTTGGTTGCAGTTTTTCCCTATTCATCATTTTAACTATATGCTGCCACCATTTTCTGGCTTGCAGAGCTTCTTCTGAAAAAGAAGCTAATAACTTTATGGGGTTTGTTCCTTTTCCCTTATTGATTTAATTTTTTTTCTTTGTCTTAAAATCTTTTTCAGTTTAAATAGTATGTGTCTTGGAGTTTTATGCCTTAGATTCATCCTGTATGGGGCTTCCTGCACTTCCTGGATTTGAGTGACTGTTTCCTTTATCATGTTAAGGAAGTGTTTAGCTCTAATTTCTTCAAATATTTAATCAGGGACTTTCTCTTTCTCTTCTCCTTCTGGAAACCATGTAATGTGAATGTTGGTACATTTAATGTTGTCTCAGGGTCTCTGAGACTCTTCTTTTTTTTTTTTTTTTCATTAATTTTTTTTCTTATTCTATTCTGTGGCAGTAATTTCCACCACTTTGTCCTCCAGCTTACCTATTTGTTCTTCAGTCTCAGTTATTCTGCTATTGATACCTTCTAGTATATTTTTTCATTGTGTTTACTCTATTATCCATCTCTGTTTGCTTATTCTTTAAATATTCTAGCTCATTACTAAATATTTCTTGTATTCTCTCTATCTGTGCTTCCATTCTTTATCCAGGATTTTGGATAATTTTTAATATCATTATCTTGAATTATTTTTCAGGTAGATTGCCTGTTTCCTCTTCATTTACTTATTCTTGGGGGTTTTATCTTATTCCTTTGTTTGTAGCATATTTCTCTCTTATCTCATTTTGTCTTTCTGTGTTTGTGATCTCTTTCCCATTGGCTGCAGGGTTTTAGTTTTTCTTGTTTCTGATGTCTGCTCCCTGGTGGGTGGGGTTGGTCCAGGGACCTGTGTAGGCTTCTTGGTGTGAGAGACTCATGCCTGTCTTCTGGTGGGTGGAGCTGTATCTCATCCCTCTGATGGGCAGAACAGTGTCAAGTGGTATGGTTTGAGGTAGTTGTGAGCTCAGAATGACTTTAAACAGCCAGTCTGTTGATAGGTGGGGTTGTGTTCCTGTCTTGCTGGTTGTTTGTCCTGAGCTTTCCTGCTATGGAGGCCATAGGCTGTTGGGTACAGTCAGGTTTTAGTACTGAAGTGGGGATCTCCAGGAGATCTCATGCTGATAAGTATTCTCTGTGGCCTCCACCACCAGAGTCCTTGCTCCTATAGTGAGCTACAACCAGCCCCTACTTTTCTAGGCAAGCCTCCCAGACCCCTAGTTAGGTCTAGCCCTTGTTCCTATGGAAGTATTATCTTGTGATGTGTCCTAGTGTAGGTAAGGTCTTATGTGAACCCTCCAAGAGTGGAATTTTTGTTTTGCTCAGTTCTGTAGAACTCCTGTACTCAGAACCTGCTAGTCTTGAAAGCCAAATGCTCTGGTGTTTTTGCCTCCTGATGCCTGACACTGAGACTGTCTTAGAGGACTATTTTTATGTGGAGACATCCCTCTGTTGTCTCTTGGTGTTTCACAATTTTAGTGTAAGAGCTGTTTTTAGTATGGATGTCTAATACCTGTTTCTTCAGTGTATGCTGGTCACTATCCCCTTGATAGGAGATGTGACTGATATTGTGGTAGATCTGATCCTTCACTGGATGTTGAGAAGGGTCTCCCCTGTGCTCTGTGGTTGTTACTGTCATATTAGATGCAGGTTCTGCTTCCTAGTTGTTAATGCAGAAGCCCCAGATCTATTTCTGAACTGTGTGAGATGTGAGGTCAGAGGGGTTGTAGCACTCCTATGGGGAGAAAAGGCATTGAGTTTTCCTTATCTGGAGCTGTTCACCCATGAGTGTACTCTGTTGTTTCACTATTTTACCCATTGTGTAGGTTCATAAAGTACATTGTTGCTGGCCCTGCTCTCAGCCCCACCTTAACCATGAGTAAGCCCACAGTTGGTCCTGGTGTCTCCTAGTTATTGTTTTCACCAGGCCACTAGTACAGATCTACCAAAGTCAGGTCCCAGGACTGCAGTAATTGAGCACATGGACCTGCTCTGGGACCTATGGAGGCATCTCAGATTCTGGCCTGGACAGATACCCACATGTTAGTGCCCATAATGCCCACAGCTGCTAAAGTTAGAACTCTCAGCTGTGAGAACACGCATCCATTCAGACATTCTGTGAGTGCCTCTATTGGGTATGGGGTGGTGGTGGTGGTGGTGGTGGTGGTGTATAAGTCCATAGTTCCTGTAGCCATGAGGAGAGATTTAAGCTCTTCTTCCTTGTTATACAGCCCCTGGGGCTCAGCAGTGGTTTCAGCCTCACCTCTGTGGGTGTTCATCCTACCAGTGTCAGCCCGCAAGACTCCCCCAAATATTACAATTTGTAATTCATAATCAAAGTAACCTATATGTTTATCAGCATGTCTTAAAGTTTGCTTTCCTTTTACTACAGTGTTTGTTAAGACACACACAAGAAAATAATTACTTTTTCACCCATACCTTGAGTATGACTAAGATCTAAAACTTAGTCTAGAAGTAGAGCAGTTGCTCTCCTCATTCCAAATGGCATCTTCCTTCCTATTCCTAAGAATCATCTACTTCTATGATGCAGTTATCAACCAGGTAACTCCAATAAATTATTATTAGTATCTAAGCATTATTTCTCTCTCCTTTATTTCTCTTAACATCCTTTTGCACAATCTATCATCAGCCTCACCCCAAAGTTTCTGGAGTTACACATTTTTTAATGATATGAGTTCTCCTCTAGCCACATATCATTTTTCCTAAGTATTTTCAATATAAGATCACTCCAAAATTTTATGAATCTTCTTTCTGATAACTATCTTCTACTTTCCTTTAGTAACTCCATTACATCAACATGTCATTCTACCAGAGTTTTGAATCCATCCATCTACCAGCTTTTTCACAGTCCATTGTCCTTTCATTTCCTTCCCTCCTTATCTTCATTTTCCTCCAAAAATCTCTAAAAATCCTTTTTTCATTAAGAAAGTAGGGATGATTTTGATTGAGGTAACATTGTTGTATAGTGTTACACAAGTTTTCTGTATGCAACATTATATTTCTACTTCTGTATGCCCTGCAATATGCTCACCACCAAAAATTTAGTTACCACCCATCACTACACAGTTGATCCCTTTACCTATTTCAGCTTCCTTTGCCAACACATCTTCTCCTCTCATATACACTACTTTGTTTTCTGTATTTGTGTGTTTGGTTTGTTCATTTATTTTGTTTATTGTTCATTTAGTACAGTTACTCTGGAAGATAGTATGAATATTTCTCAAAAAAATTAAGAATATAATTATCATATGATCCAGCTCTCCCACTTCTGGGTATTTATCCAAAGAATGTGCTCAATGCTCAGTATCACAGTGTGTCCAACTTTTTGTGACCCTATGGACAGAAGCCCACCAGGCTCCTCTGTCCATGGATTTTCCAGGCAAGAATACTGGAGTGGGTTACCATTTCCTCCTCCAGGGGATCTTCCCAACCCAGGGATTAAATCTGTGTCTCTTTCATCTCCCTTATTGGCAGGCAGATTTGTTACCACTGTGCCACCTGGGAAGCCCTAACCAAAGAATATGAAAACACTAATTTGTAGTAGAGCCTGAAGTCAGGCAGGTTGATTCCCCCAGTTCCATTTTTCTTTCTCAAGATTGCTTTGGCTATTCGAGGTTTTTTGTATTTCTATACAAATTGTGAAATTATTTGTTCTAGCTCTGTGACGGAGAAGGAAATGGCAAGCCACTCCAGTACTCTTGCCTAGAAAATCCCATGGATGGAGGAGCCTGGTAGGCTGCAGTCCATGGGGTCGCTACAAGTCAGACTTGACTGAGCGACTTCACTTTCACTTTTCACTTTCAGACAATGGAGAAGACAATGGCAAACCACTCCAAAGTTCTTGCCTGGAGAATCCCAGGGATGACAGCCTGGTGGGCTGCCGTCTATGGGGTCGCACAGAGTCAGACACGACTGAAGCAACTTAGAAGAAGAAGAAGCTCTGTGAAGAATACCGTTGGTAGCTTGATAGGGATTGCATTGAATCTATAAATTGCTTTGGGTAGTATACTCATTTTCACTATATTGATTCTTCCAATCCATGAACATGGTATATTTCTCCATCTATTAGTGTCCTCTTTGATTTCCTTCACCAGTGTTTTATAGTTTTCTAAATATAGGTCTTTAGTTTCTTTAGGGAGACATATTCCTAAGTATTTTATTCTTTTTGTTGCAATGGTGAATGGAATTGTTTCCTTAATTTCTCTTTCTATTTTCTCATTATTAGTGTATAGGAATGCCAGGGATTTCTGTGTGTTGATTTTATATCCTGCAACTTTACTATATTCATTGATTAGTTCTAGTAATTTTCTGGTGGAGTCTTTAGGTTTTTCTATGTAGAGGATCATGTCATCTACTTCTTTTCGAATTTGGATTCTTTTTATTTCTTTTTCTGCTCTGATTGCTGTGGCCAAAACTTCCAAGACTATGTTGAATAGTAATGGTGAAAGTGGGTACCCTTGTCTTGTTCCTGACTTTAGAGGAAATGCTTTCAATTTTTCACCATTGAGGATAATATTTGCTGTGGGTTTGTCATATATAGCTTTTATTATGTTGAGGTATGTTCCTTCTATTCCTGCTTTCTGGAGAGTTTTTATCATAAATGGGTGTTGAATTTTGTCAAAGGCTTTCTCTGCATCTATTGAGATAATCATATGGTTTTTATTTTTCAATTTGTTAATGTGGTGTATTACATTGATTGATTTGCAGATATTGAAGAATGCTTGCATCCCTGGGATAAAGCCCACTTGGTCATGGTGTATGATCTTTTTAATGTGTTGTTGGATTCTGATTGCTATAATTTTATTAAGGATTTTTGCATCTATGTTCATCAATGTTATTGGCCTGTAGTTTTCTTTTTTTGTGGCATCTTTGTCAGGTTTTGGTATTAGGGTGATGGTGGCCTCATAGAATGTGTTTGGAAGTTTACCTTCCTCTGCAATTTTCTGGAAGAGTTTGAGCAGGATAGGTGTTAGCTCTTCTCTAAATTTTTGGTAGAATTCAGCTGTGAAGCCGTCTGGACCTGGGCTTTTGTTTGCTGGAAGATTTCTGATTACGGTTTCAATTTCCATGCTTGTGATGGGTCTGTTAAGACTTTCTATTTCTTCCTGGTCGAGTTTTGGAAAGTTGTACTTTTCTAAGAATTTGTCCATTTCTTCCACATTGTCCATTTTATTGGCATATAAATGCTGATAGTAGTAAGGAGGCAAGAATATACAGTGGATTAAAGACAATCTTTTTAACAAGTGCTGCTGGGAAAACTGGTCAACCACTTGTAAAATAATGAAACTAGAACACTTTCTAACAGCATATACAAAGATAAACTCAAAATGGATTAAAGATATAAATGTAAGGCCAGAAACTATAAAACTCCTAGAGAAGAACATAGGCAAAACACTCTTTGACATATATCACAGCAGGATCCTCTATGACCCACCTCTTAGAATATTGGAAATAAAAGCAAAAATAAATGAATGGGACCTAATTAAACTTAAAAGCTTCTGCACATCAAAGGAAATATAAGCAAGGTGAAAAGACAGCCTTCAGAATGGGAGAAAATAATAGCAAATGAAGCAACTGACAAACAACTAATCACAAAAATATACAAGCAACCCCTACAGCTCAACTCCAGAAAAATAAATGACCCAATCAAAAAATGGGCCAAAGAACTAAATAGACATTTCTCCAAAGAAGACATACAGATGGCTAACAAACACATGAAAAGATGTTCAACATCACTCATTATCAGAGAAATGCAAATCAAAACCACTATGAGGTACCATTTCACACCAGTCAGAATGGCTGCGATCCAAAAGTCTACAAGCAATAAATGCTGGAGAGGGTGTGGAGAAAAGGGAACCCTCTTAGACTGTTGGTGGGAATGCAAACTAGTACAGCCACTATGGAGAACAGTGTGGAGATTCCTTAAAAAACTGGAAATAGAACTGTCTTATGATCCAGTAATCCCACTGCTGGGCATACACACTGAGGAAACCAGAAGGGAAAGAGACCCGTGTACCCCAATGTTCATCACAGCACTGTTTATAATAGCCAGGACATGGAAGCAACCTAGATGTCCATCAGCAGATGAATGGATAAGAAAGCTGTGGTGCATATACACAATGGAGTATTACTCAGCCATTAAAAAGAATACATTTGAATCAGTTCTAATGAGATGGATGAAACTGGAGCCTATTATACAGAGTGAAGTAAGCCAGAAAGAAAAACACCAATACAGTATACTAAAGCATATATATGGAATTTAGAAAGATGTCCCATAAACCCTGTATATGAGACAGCAAAAGAGACACTGATGTATAGAACAGTCTTTTGGACTCTGTGGGAGAGGGAGAGGCTGGGATGATTTGGGAGAATGGCATTGAAACATGTATTATATCATATATGAAACAAGTTGCCAGTCCAGGTTCGAGGTACAATACTGGATGCTTGGGGCTGGTGCACTGGGATGACCTGGAGGGATGGTATAGGGAGGGAGGAGGGAGGAGGGTTCAGGATGGGGAATACATGTATACCTGTGGCGGATTCATTTTGATGCATGGCAAAACCAATACAATATTCTAAAGTTAAAAAATAAAATAAAATAATAAAAAAATGTTAAAAAAAAACCCCACTAATTTGAAGAGATACATGCATCTCTGTGTTCACTGAGATATTATCCACAATGGCCAAAATATGGAAACAACCGACATGCCCATCAAGGATAAATGGATAAGAAGATGTGCTGTGTGTGTGTGTGTGTGTACATACATATAAATAATGGGATACTATTTAGCCGCAAAAATGATGATATCTTTCTATTTGAGACAATATGGATGAACATTGATATTATGCTAAATGAAATAAGTCAAATGTAGTTAGACAAATGCTATATGATTTCATGCATATGTAGAATATAAAATTATTTTTTCTAAATTCATATTCATAGCTTTCTATCCTATTAAAAAACATTGCCTAAATCTTGTTTAAAGCTAATCCCTTGCACTCCCTTTTTAATTAACATACCTCTATTAATAACATAAGTACTATTATTTAATTTTCTTACTGCTTTCTTATTTCTCAGTTTTAAAGGAAAAACCTTGAATCTAGATTCTTTGTCATTTGTCCTCTTTTTATGTAAAATTTTCACGATTATTACTCAAATTGTTAAATGTTTTTGTTATCTCCACTTTTTTATCTCCCACTCTGCTTTTATTCACTCTATTTTTTAAAATCACTCTAGTCTAATCAGTCCAGATTTCACCAATATTTCTTTGTGATCCTTTTGATGACCAATAAACTTCCCAGCTGACAAATCTAATCTTTAATTTTCATTTTAGTTGCCTCTGCTTAACATTTGACAAAGATAGTCATCCTCTGTCTTTCAAACATGTGAAACAAATAGACACAATGATAGTAATTTTACTTTAGGATATTTTGTGTTTTAAAATATGTGCGTATAAATATTTATCTCTTTATAAGCTTTATTCTAGAGCCCTTCTTGCATGTTTCTGAAAGTGTACCCTTGATCCATTGACTTCAAATAAATAGCAAGCATATGATCAAGGCTTGTACATTCTCTGTATCACCCAAGAGCCGTCATACAGCAGAAAAGCCTGGACTGGTATTGTAGTTTATCATCATACAAAACAGGTGATAGAGTCATAGTATGTAAGACAATCTGTAGAATCAGACGGGAGCATGACAAAGGAGAGAGGCCTGAGAATCAGCAGTATGCAAATGGGTTACATTGTAGAAAAATCATTAGGCTAAAAGAAATGTTTAAATATTCAGCATTCAACGTTACAGAAAATCAGTAAATTAGAAAAACAGAAACAGTCAATACATATTTTCTGTATCATAATTGACTTTGCAATCAAAATTTGTATGTGCTCTGATAAATTAGGTTAACCACAAGCAAATTAATATTTTTACATTAAGCCACTGTTTAAAATGACCAGATAATCATGTTTATTTACAAATGGATGTAGGTATCACTGTGTAAGAATTATGGAGCACATTTAAAAATAACTTCTGCTGTCTCTACCACCAAATTGCCCCTAAATTGAAGAGAAAAGCAGATTCCACAGCTTGTTTCTTATTATTTCTTTAATGATAGGACTGTAATGGCAGTCTAATGATAGTAGTCTCAGTGACTCCATTCAGGGAAAAAGTGAGAACTGCACATTTATTTTAGCAAATAAGCTTGTGGTTAATTATAGCTCTTGGCTCTAGTCCGCCTTTCTCTTGCATCTTTGGAAGCTGAATTCACATATTTCATTAAAATAGCAAGTTTTTCTAAGAGTTACGTTTCTTTAAAAAGTAATATGTGCATAAAAGCTCATCTACATACAACCTGGGGAGAAAAAGCTTCTCTTTCGTTGTCAGGACCCAGAAACTATTTGCACCTGGGCAAATGTACTACTGAACCATAAAGTGTTATCAGTTCTGATATGGGTCTAGCTTTCAGATAACTGTGCTAACCATAGTAGTTGCTTTCCATACAAGCCTTAATTGCTTGCACTATGTATGTTCTGTGTTTCTGTGTGCCACTCCTTGGGATTATAATAGATTTTTCAAATGTAATTAGAGAATGATATTCATGTCATACAAATGTGACTAGAGAAGTATAAGGTGCCTCAAAGATCCTGTAATGACAGAAAAAAATAGAGTTTAAGGGATTCCATATAAGTTTAGTTAGTATGATGATGTGAGAATAAAGAAACAGTTGACATCTTAGGTTTGGCAAACTTAAGGATTTTGCTAGAGCATCACAAGAAACAAATATTTTCTGAAGATGAATAGGAATTCTAAACAGATGTGATAAAAGAGATGGAAAATAGCTGAATGTGACCTGAACCATACAGTTTGTCTATGCAAGGAACTGAGTAGTTGTAAACACTCATTCCACCTCCAATAGCAAGAACCATTAAAAGATTCCTTTAGGAACTTCCTAACAGTCCAGTGGTTAAGATTCCGAGTTTCCACTGCACAAAGGCGCAGTACCGTGTGGCTAAAACAAGCAAGCAAAAATAGATCCCTTTAACACCACACTAGATACTTAGTGCAGAGGGATTTTGATCATTCTGAGGCATGCAGTTAGATCTTCCATGTTGCAAAAAGATTAATAGGCATCTTATGGAAATGGGTTATTGATGAGTTTATGTTGGATTTACTCCTCTCCACAATTATTAGTAATATTGAATAGAGAAAAGAAGAAAAGCAAATGAATATTGCTTTTTATTTCAACATCATTTATTTAATGAACTTCCACTTCATGACTTTAAATTCAAGAATATTTTATTTGACTGAACTTTCTCCAAACTAGAGGGAAATTAGAAGTCTTCAACATTATGAATCTAACATGGAAACACACATTATATGTACACTTTAGCCAAATGTTTTTCTGTTATTTTTGAAAATCTGTGGTTATGCTGTAAGAATCTCAAAGCTTATTAAATCAAATGCTATATTTTTATGTATATTTTGGAGATTTTCTTGACTATAAATGGGAAGAAAAAGACTATAGAACTAGACAATCCTAAGCTATAAGTACATTTATGGAAAAATGAGGCAACATCCCTCTAATATGTCTCAACAATCCCCTCAGTTAAGCTAGCTAACATCCAATTTCAAAATATCAGTTACAACACAGATAAAAATAATTAAGTATCATCTTAGATATGGCACTAGCCATAACTGGCAGTAGAGGATGGTTTCCATAAATGACTAAAGAAGTATTCTGCTTTGGGAACTTCAAATGTGATCTGGTAATTTTGGTTAACTCTAAATACGTAAAATGCAATGTGTTTATCATTGCTGACCTCCAGAATCTGTGGGATACAAGAGAATTTTCAAGCCTCTCAATATTTGTAAGCCAATCCTGCATGCAACAACCAAGATACTACTGTACCTGTATTCTATCAGGTCCATTATCAACAATACAGTAAGACTAAGCAAGCAGGACATTAAATAAAAGCTGCATGACAATTCAGGGAAAGACAAAGAATTAAAAGCAAATCTTTCTAAGTTCAGTGGTAAAGAATCAACTTGCAATGCAGGAGATGTGAGTTTGATCACTGGGTTGGGAAGATCCCTTGGAGAAGAAATGGTAACCTACCCCAGTATTCTTGCCTGGGAAATCACATGGACAGAGGAGCCTAGTGGGCTACAGTCCTTGGGGTCATAAAGAGTCAGACATGACTTAGCATCTAAACAACAACAAATGATCAAAAAGTTCACATATTTTTTTTGCAACTTTATTTTTTTAACTGAAGGATAATTGCTTTACAGAATTTAGTGGTTTCTATTAAACATCAACAAGAATCAGCCATAGGTACACCACTGTCCCCACCCTCCCAAGGTTCCTTTCCATCTTCCTCCCCTCCTCACCCTTCTAGACTGTCAAAGAGCCCCTGTTTGAGTTCCCTGAGTCATACAGCAAATTTCTATTGGCTATCTATTTTACAAATGGTATTGTAAGCTTCCATGTTACTCTCTCCATGTATCTTACCCTCTCCCTCCTCCCTGCCCATGTGTCCATAGGTCTGTTCTCTATGTCTGCTTCTCCATTCCTGCTCTGAAAATAAATTCATCAGTACCATCTTTCTAGATTCCATATATATGCATTCAAATTGGGAAAGGAGTACATCAAAGCTGTATACTGTCACCCTGTTCATTTAACTTATATGCAGAGTACATCATGTGAAATTCTGGGCTGGATGAAGAACAAGATGGAATCAAGATTGACGGGAAAAATATTAATAACCTCAGATACACAGATGACACCACCGTTATGGCAGGAAGCAAAGAAGAACTAAAGAGCCTATTAATGAAAGTGAAAGAGCAGAGTGAAAAAGTTGGCTTAAAACTCAACATTCAAAACACTAGGATAATGGCATCTGGTCCCATCACTTCATGGCAAATAGATGGGGAAACAATGGAAACAGTGAGAGATTTTATTTTCTTGGTCTCAAAATCAAAGCAGATGGTGGTTGCAGCCATGAAATTAAAAGATGCTTGCTCTTTGGAAGAAAAGCTATGATCAACCTAGACAGCATATTTGAAAGCAGAGACATTACTTTGTCGACAAAGGTCCATCTAGACAAAGCTATGGTTTTTCCAGTAGTCATGTATGGATGTGAGAGTTGGACTGTAAACAAAGCTGAGCACCAAACAAGCGATGCTTTTGAACTGTAGTGTTGGAGAAGACGCTTTAGAGTCCCTTGGACTGAAAGGAGATCCAACCAGTCCATCCTGAAGGAAATCCGTCCTGAACATTCATTGGAAGGACTGATGCTGAAGCCGAAGCTCCAATATTTTGGCCACCTGATATGAAGAACTGATTTATTGGAAAAGACCCTCTTGCTTTTTGACCTTCCTACAGAAATCTCAAGAGGCAGATAAGGTGGTCTGGTATTCTCATCTCTAAGAATTTTACACAGTTTGTTTTGATCCACGCAGTCCAAGGCTTTAGCATAGTCGATAAGGTAGAAGTAGATGTTTTCTAGAACTCTCTTGCTTTTTCTATGATCCAGTGGATGTTGGTAATTTTATCTCTGGTTCCTCTGCCTTTTCTAAATCCAGCTTGAACATCTGGAAGTTCTCAGTTCCCTTACTGTTGAAGCCTGGCTTGGAGAATTTAGAGCTAGTGTGTGAGATAAGTGCAATTATGCGGTAGTTTGAACATTCTTTGACATTGCCTTTCTTTGGGATTGGAATGAAAACTGACCTTTTCCAGTCCTGTGGCCACTGCTAAATTTTCCAAATTCGCTGGTATATTGAGTGCAACACTTTAACAGCATCTTCTTTTAGGATTTGAAATAGCTCAACTGGAATTTCATATCCTCCAATAGCTTTGTTTGTAGTGATGCTTCCTAAGGTACTCTATGGTACTCATAATCAAAATTACATATAAAAACTATATATATACTGCATATATAAATTCTGTCTCCCTCCCTCTTTTTCTCCCCTGACACACAGAAAAATATACAAGCACACAAAAATAATTTAAACCATCAAAATTGAGAAAATATTTCCTCCACAACAGCAAGTCAATAAAGAACATACTTCATTTGAAAACTGTTTTGCTTCCTCAATATTATTTGTAAAATTCAGATAATTATTGAAAAAAAAATTATTGCATCCCTTAATCCCTGTCAAAAAGTAATTTTAAAAAGTATAATTAACACTACAAATACATAATATCTGATTTTGCCTTTGCAAATGTAGAGAACGTGATATGGTTCCTCACCCTTTTCAGTGAAAGAAAACACTTGATGTATTAAATTTCCAAGTGAAATAAAACAATGATGTGAAATGTTGAAATGCTCAGTTCAGTTACATTCAGTCACTCAATTGTGTCTGACTCTTTGCAACCCCATGGACTGCAGCACACCAGGGTTCCCTGTCCATCATCAACTACCGGAGTTTGCTCAAAACTCATGTCCACCAAGTCAGTAATACCATCCAACCATCCCATCCTCTATTGTCCCCTTCTTCCTGCCTTCAATCTTTCCCAACATGAGGGTCTTTTCCAGTGAGTCAGTTCTTCCCATTAGGTGGCCAAAATATTGGAGCTTTAGCTTCAGTATAAGTCCTTCAAATTAATATTTAGGACTGATTTCCTTTAGGATTGACTTGTTGGCTCTCCTTTCAGTCCAAGGGACTCTCAAGAGTCTTCTCCAACACCACGGTTCAAAAGCATCAATTCTTTGGCACTCAGCTTTCTTTATGATCTAACTGTCACATCCGTACATGACTACTGGAAAAGGCATAGCTTTGACTAGATGGACATTTGTCAACAAAGTAATGTCTCTGCTTTTTAATATGCTGTCTAGGTTGGTCATAGCTTTTCCTTCAAGGAGCAAGCATCTTTTAATTCCATGGCTGCAATCACCATCTGCAGTGATTTTGGAGCCCAAGAAAATAAAGACTCTCACTGTTTCCATTGTTTCCCCATCTATTTGCCAAGAAATGATGAGGCCAGATGCCATGATCTTAGTGTTTTGAATGTTGAGTTTTAAGCCAACTTTTCCCTCTCTTTCACTTTCATCAAGAGGTTCTTTAGTTCCTCTTCACTTTCTGCCATAAGGGTGGTGTCATCTGCATATCTGAGGTTATTGATATTTCTCCCTGCAATCTTGATTCTAGCTTGTCCTTCATCCAGCCTGACATTTCTAATTTTGGTCTATGTCTAAATTCTGTCACTTCAGCAAAAAAATGTTTCCTATGAATTTTCACTTTGACCATATTAAAAAATCTAACAATAGGATCGTAAGAATTTTCATTCTGCTCTAAAAGTGGTAAAAGCTAGCACTCTCTTATTTAATATGTTTACTTCATCACTGCAAATACTATTGTCCTTATTTTTTGCCCATTTCCTTATAAAAGTATATACTACAATGAAACAAAACACCTAGTTGTTGCTTGCATTTCTCTAATTTGCATTCATTATTCATATTTTTAAAATTTTTAAATGGTAATTTAGGCAGATAATTACGTGTTTATTTTCTCATTAAATATTTCAACTTTCTCATTTTTTTCCTTTGTCTTTGCATATACATCAAAAATATATAAAGCTTCTAAGTAAACTGAATATTTAAACTGCAAGCATGCTGGCAAATACTTTAAATATATAATTCTATAGTCTCTAAGTAAGGAAAGGACCATATCTTTAAAATCTCCTTCAGTCTACCCCTAAGAAATAGTTTTGCACAGATGTGAGAGTTAGACCATAAACAGTACTGTCCATGGGGACTGTTCTGCAGTCCATGGGGTTGCAAAGAGTCCAACATGACTTAGTGACTAAACAGTATACCACTAAGATAAGAATAAAGGATAAATGACTTTACTTTGGTTCATATTTATTTATAAAGAAACTTTGATCTTGAAATACTAATCTATGTGTTTCTATAAAGTTTAAACCTCTTAACCTCTTCTACTGTTGCTGTTCAGTTGCTAAGCCATGTCAGAGTGTTTGCAACTCCATAGATTGCAGAACACCAGACTACTCTGTCCTCCACTATCTCCTGGAAAGTGTGTAAGTGTTAGTTCCTCAGTCATGTCTGGCTCTTGCAATCCCACGGAGAGCCTGACAGTCTCCTCTGTCTGTGGAATTCTCCTAATAAGAATACTGGAATGGGTAACCATTCCCTTCTCCAGGGAATCTTCCCAAGCCAGCAATTGAACCCAGGTCCCCTACATTACAGGCAGATTCTTTACTGTCTGAGCCACCAGGGAAGCCCACTGTCTCTCTGAGTTTGCCCAAATACATGGCCATTGAGTTAGTGATGATGTTATCTAAACATCTCATCTTCTGCTGCTCCTTTCTTCTTTTGCCTTCATCTTTCCCAGCAGTCTTTTCCAGTGAGTTGACTCTCTGCATCAGGTGGCCAAAGTATTAGAGTTTCAGCTATAGCATCAGTCTTTCCAATCAATATTCAGGGTTGATTTCCTTTAGGACTGACTGGTTTGATTAACTCACAGTCCAAGGGACTCTAAAGAGTCTTTTCCAACACCACAATTTGAAAGCATCAATACTTCTGCACTCAGCACTCATTATGGTCCAACTCTCACATCTGTACATGACTACTGGAAAGATCAAAGCTGTGACTATATGAACCTCTGTCGTCTAAGTGATGCCTTTGCTTTTTAATATGTTGTCTAGGTTTATCATAGCTTTTCTTCTAAGGAGCACAAGTCTTTTAATTTCATGGTTGCAGTTACCATCCACAGTGATTTTTGAGCCCCCCAAATAAAAATCTGTCGCTGGTTCCACTTTTTCCCTCTTTATTTGCCATAAGGTGACGGGACCAGATGCCTTGATCTTAGTATTTTGAATGTTGAGTTTTAATATTTTCACTATCCTCTTTCAACCTCATCAAGAGAGTCTTCTATTGTTAAGAAACATCATCTTATTAGTAGCTACAGTGTATAGTTATTAATATATTTAAGCATTTGGAAAATAAATGCAAAATAAGTAAAGAGTTCTAGGACCTTATGAAATGATTTAAGGCTGAGCTAGTGTGGGAAATACACAAGGTTGGGAGCATCTTTTAGTGCCAGAAATTAATAAGTGCTAAAAGCACACACACACACACACAGATACACACACCGTATACAAACACACACACAGAAGATTATAGAAATACAACAAATAGATGCAGAAGTCAACTGAAAGATCTGCCCTTAGCTATATCTGGGACAAATTGTGCAACAAAATAATAAAGTATTATGTGATTATTGCCACAGTTTAAAATAAAAACATCCATTATTCATTACTGATATAAATAAAAATAAGGAAAGTCAGATATAGTGATCAAGAGGAGCCCAGGAGCCATAAACTACTACTACTACTACTACTACTACTACTACTACTACTACTACTAAGTCGCTTCAGTCGTGTCGGACTCTGCGACCCCATGGACTGCAGCCTACCAGGCTTCTCCGTCCATGGGATTCTCCAGGCAAGAACACTGGAGTGGGTTGCAATTTCCTTCTCCAGAGCCATAAACTACCTTAATATAAAATAACACTGAAGTTTAGGTGTCTTTCTTGGTTTTGTTATTACATTTTTCTATGGTTCTTTATATACAAATATGGATTATCTGCGATCTCTGAGAGTACAGCTATGTAGATCAAATAATCAGTGTAAGCAAAGAGGAAGTCAGAAAATGTATTCTAGGGTCAGTGCTGGAAGAAGAATGATACATCATTACTGTCTATGCTAGGAACATTATAAGTTTTGATATCCTGTTATCCTTCACTTACATCTTCATACTACATAATAAAATTGCATCATGTACTTTCTGTCCCAAAAAGACTTTCATTTTATTGACCTTCTTTGAGTTAGTTTAGTCAGTTATTTAGTTCCATTAAAATGGAAGGTAGATTTAAGGTCAGATGATCTGGTAAATGATATGTTTTTCTTTTCTTTTTTTCCTTATTTTTCCTTTTTTTAAATTTTTTTAAAATTTATTTATTTTAATTGGAGGCTAATTACTTTAGAATATTGTATTGGTTTTGGTTCAAGATGGGGAACACATATACACCCGTGGTGGATTCATGTCAATGTATGTTTTTCTTAATATGTGTTATGCAGTGTATCTTTTCTCATCATGATTTTTTTGTGGGAAAACAAAAAAAAGTAATTCCCCTCTGTTTGTTACATTGACTTGTCCCTTGGCTCTAAATAGTTAACAACTTATTAGCCCAGGAGTAATGTACTATTTTCTTTTCTCTGTATTTGGGTATTTTATTTGTGTGGGTGTGCTATGTGTGTGTGGTCACCATTAATAGCTAACTCTATGTTCAACAACACAGTGTGCACCATAGTGAAAAGATGGGATTTCATCATGTTATCCCTCTAAAGAATGTCAGGATTTATTAGTAGAAACACCTCATTTCATACCTAATTATTTCATTTTCTTGTCCCTACAGAATTGCCTGCCTTGGCATATTAAAGAAAACCTAATCAGAAATGTTTAAAGAAATGATTAGCATTATTTAAACCCCCACCTTCTCCATAAAAAATTTCTTTTTTTCCCAACTTTTTGAGGCATAATTGACAAATTTGTAGGATATTTAAAGTGTACATTAAGGTGACTCAATATATGTACACTTTGTAAAAAGATTCCCAACATTTACTTTATGAACACATCCCTAAACTTACTTTTTTTTTTCCAGTAGGAGCATTTCAAGTCTACTCTTTTAGTAAATTTCAATTATATATAGTACAATGGTATAACTATAATCATCATGTTTTATATTAGGTCCTTAGAAATTCTCTGAAAGCTTTTTTTATTTTTTGTCCTATTCTTCCATTGACAAATAAAGTCTTTATCTAGTGAATTCAGAGAAGACAGAATTCAGATATCTTTGCATTTTTTTCTTTCCCTCTCCCAATACTACCTTCAATCTGTAGTAAAGATGTTTTGCAACAGTATTACTGGTGAAACAAGACAATGAAGTAATATTGTGTTTTTCTAAAGAAGCACTAGTTGTGCGAATGCTGAAATAATAAATAATAAATCTGAAATAAGAAAATGGGAAAACAATAAAAGAAAAATCATAAAAAAAAAGAAATTGTGGGAAGGAATGGAAATTGTATACAAACTTAATTAATTGACTTTTGTTTCTTAAATCTGGAAAGATATGAGGTTATTTTTAGTCTCCTACCTGGAATCAAATGAATAAAGGTATTTTCTATGTGCTCATTCTCACTAATTAGTCTGGTATTTTGTTAAGGTATAGACATGGCTCAAAAATATTTATTTCTAGGTTACAACAGATAATGCAGAAATGCAAAGGATTATAAGAGACTATTACAAGCAATTGTATGCCAATAAAATGGACTACCTGGAAGAAATGGGCAGACTATTAGAAAAGTTTAACCTTCCAAGACTGAACCAGGAAAAAATAGAAATTATGAGCAAGCCAATCACAAGCACTGAAATTGAAACTGTGATCAAAAATCTCCCAAAAGACAAAAGCCCAAGGCCAGATGGCTTCACAGTTGAATTCTATCAGACATTTAGAGAAAAGCTAGTACCTATCCCTCTGAAACTCTTTCAAAAACTTGTAGAGGAAGTAACACTTCCAAATTTATCCTATGAGACCCCATCACCTGGATACCAAAACCAGATAAAGACATCAACACAAAAAGAGAAAATTATAGGCCAATATCACTGATGAATGTAGATACAAAAGTCCTCAACAAAATTCTAGCAAATGGAATTCAACAACACATTAAAAAGATCATATACCATGATCAAGTCATATGATTTATTGATTATTCCAGGGTGCAAGGATTCTTCAATATATGCAAATAAACCAATGTGATATACCATATTAATGAATTTAAAGATAAAAACCATGTGATAATCTCAATAGATGTAAGAAATGCTTTTGACAAAATTCAGCATTGATTTATGATAAAAAACTCTTCAAAAAAATGGACATAGAAGGAACCTAAGTCAAAATAATAAAGGCCATATATGATAAACCCATAGCAAACATTATTCTGAATGGTGAAAAACTGAAATCACTTTCTCAAAGATCAGGAACAAGACATGAGTGCCCACTCTTACCACTATAATTCAACATAGTTCTGGATGTCCTAGCTATGGCAATCAGAGAAGAAAAAGAAATAAAAGGAATCTGAATTAGAAAAGAAGTAAAACTCTCACTGTTTGCAGATGACTTGGTACTATACATAAAAAGCCCTAAAGATAATATCAGAAAATTACTAATCAGTGAGTTTAGTAAAGTCACAGGACATAAAATCAATACACACAAATCACTTGCATTCTTATTCACTTACAATGAAAAATCAGAAAGAGAAATTAATGAATCAATTCCATTTACCATTGCAACAAAAAGAATAAAATATCTAGGAATAAACTTACCTAAGGAGACAAAAAGAGCTGTACATAGAAAACTATAAAACACTGATGAAAAAATCAAAGACAACATAAACAGATGGAGAGACATTCCATATTCCTGGGTTGAAAGAATCAACATTGTGAAAATGACTATCTACAATTTGTAGATACCAAATACAAACTCAGTGTTATCCCTATCAAATTGCCAATGTCATTTTTCACAGAACTAGAACAATAAATTTCACAGTTCATATGGAAACACAGAAGACGCCAAATAGCCAAGGCAATCTTGGAAATAGAGAAATCAACCCTCCTGACTTCAGACTATACTACAAAGTTACAGTCATCATCAAAACAATGTGGTACTTGCACAAAAACAGAAATATGGACCAATGGAACAAGACAGAAAGCCCAGAGATAAACCCACACACCTATGAGTACCTTATCTTTGACAAAGGAGGCTTGAATATGCAGCAGAGAAAAGATAGCATCTTCAGTAAGTCATGCTGAGAAAACTGGACAGCTACATGGTAAAGAATGAAATTAGAACACTTCCTAACACCATTCGGTTAAGTTCAATCGTTCAGTCATGTCCAACTCTTTGTGACCTTATAAATTGCAGCATGTCAGGCCTGCCTGTCCATCACCAACTCCCGGAGTTCACACAAACTCATGTCCATCGAGTCGGTGATGCCACCCAGCCATCTCATCCTCTGTCATTCTCTTTTCCTCCTGCCCCCAGTCTCTCCCAGCATCAGAGTCTTTTCCAATGAGTCAACTCTTCGCATGAGGTAGCCAAAGTATTGGAGTTTCAGCTTTATTATATACAAAGATAAATTCAAGATGGATTAAAGACCTAAATGTAAGGCTGGAAATGATAAAATTCTTAGAGTAAAACATAGGCAGAACACTCTATGACGTAAATCACATCAAGATCCTCTATGACCTACCTTCTATAGTAAAAGAAATAAAAACAAAAATAAACAAGTGGGACCTAATTAAACTTAAAAACTTTTGCACAGCAAAAGAAACTATAAACAAGGTGAAAAGATAATCCTCAGAATGAGAGAAAATAATAGCAAATATATAGCAAATATACAAATAGCTCATGCAACTCAATACCAGAAAAATAAACAACCCAATTAAAAAGTGGCCTGAAGACTTAAATAGACATTTCTCAAAACAAGGCATGCAGATGGCTAATAAACACATGAAAAGATGGTCAACATTGCTCATTATTAGAGAAATGCTAGTTAAAACTACAATGATATATCACTTCCCATTGGTCAGAATGGCCATCATCAAAAAATCTACAATCAATAAATGTTGGAGAGGATGTGGAGGAGAGGGAATACTTTTGTACTACTGATGGATATGCAAATTGATATAGCCATTATGAAAGATGGTATGGAGATTCCTTTAAAAACTAAGAATAAAGCTATCATCAATTCAGTTCAGTTCAGTCACTCACTCGTGTCCGACTCTTTTCAATCCATGGACTGCAATATGCCAGCTTCCCTGTCCATCACCAATTCCTGGAGCCTACTCAAACTCATGTCCATCGTGTCAGTGATGCCATCCAACCATCTCATCCTCTGTCAATTTCCTTCTTCTCGCACCTTCAGTCTTTCTCAGCATCAGATTATTTTCCAATGAATCGCTTCTTCACATCAGGTGGCCAAAGTATTGGAGTTTCAGCTTCAGCATGAGTCCTTCCAATGAATATTCAGGACTGATTTCCTTTAGGATGGACTGGTTGGATCTCCTTTCTGTCCAAGAGACTCTCAAGAGTCTTCTCCAACACTACAGTTCAAAAGCATCAATTCTTTGGTGCTCAGCTTTCTTTATAGTCCAACCCTCGCATCCATACATGACTACTGGAAAAACCATAGCTTTGACTAGGAGGATCTTTATCAGCAAAGTAATGTCTCTGCTTTTTAATATGCTGTCTAGGTTGGTCATAGCTTTTCTTCAAAGAAGCAAGTGTCTTTTATTTTCATGGCTGCAGTTACCATCTGCAGTGATTTTGGAGCCCAAATAAAGTCTTACACTATTTCTATTCTTTCCGCATCTGTTTGCCTTCAAGTGATGGGACCGGATGCCATGATCTTACTTTTCTGAATGTTGAGTTTTAAGTCAACACTTTCACTCTCCTCTTTCACTTTCATCAAGAGGTTCTTTAGTTCTTTTTGCATTCTACCATAAGGGTGGTGTCATCTGCATATCTGAGGTTATTGATATTTCTCCCGGCAATCTTGATTCTAGCTTGTGATTCATTCAGCCTGGCATTTCACATGATGTACTCTGCATATAAGTTAAATAAGCAGGGTTACAATATACAGCCTTAACTTACTCTGTTTCTGATTTGGAACCAGTCTGTTATTACATGTCCAGTTCTAAATTTTACTTCTTGACCTGCATACATATTTCTCAGGAGGCAGGTCAGGTGGTCTGGTATTCCCATCTCTTTAAGTCAACAGTCCTTCCCCTCCTGGCTATTTACCTTGAGAAAACCATAACTGAAAAAGACACATGTACCCCACTGTTTACTGTG
The DNA here is from genome assembly GCF_027580195.1 of Bos mutus. Classification (NCBI taxonomy): domain Eukaryota; kingdom Metazoa; phylum Chordata; class Mammalia; order Artiodactyla; family Bovidae; genus Bos; species Bos mutus. The sequence goes on along the minus strand of NC_091627.1, from coordinate 48,724,983 downwards.
GCACTGTTTACAATAACTAGGACATGGAAGCAACCTAGATGTCCATCAACAGATAAATGGGTAAAGAAGCTCTTGTACATATATAAAATGGAATATTACTCAGCCATGAAAAACTCATTTGATTCAGTTCTAATGAGGTGAATTAACTTAGAGCCTGTTATACAGAGTGAGGTGAGTCAGAGAGAGAAAAACAAATATCATATATGAATGCATCTATATGAAATTTAGAAAGATTGTATTGATGAACCCATTTATGGGGCAGCAATGGAGTCACACACATAGAGAACAGACTTGTGGACATAGGCTGGGGGAGGAGAGGGTGGACTGAATGGAGACAGTAGCATTGGTACATATCCACTATTATATGTAAAATAGATAGCCAGTGGGGATTTGATGTATGAATCAGAGCACTCAAACCAGGTCTCAGTGACAAAACAGAGTGATGGGAGAGAGTGGCAGTTGGGAGGGATGCCAAGAGGAAGGGGACATATGTATATCTATGGCTGATTTATGTTCATGTCCATCTAGTCAAGGCTATGGTTTTTCCAGTGGTCATGTATGGATGTGAGAGTTGGACTGTGAAGAAAGCTGAGCTCCAAAGAGTTGATGCTTTTGAACTGTGGTGTTGGAGAACTGTTGAGAGTCCCTTGGACAGCAAGGAGATCCAACCAGTCCATTCTGAAGGAGATCAGCCCTGGGATTTCTTTGGAAGGAATGATGCTAAAGCTGAAACTCCAGTACATTGGCCACCTCATGCGAAGAGTTGACTCATTGGAAAAGACTCTGATGCTGGGAGGGGTTGGGGGCAGGAGGAGAAGGGGACAACAGAGGATGAGATGGCTGGATGGCATCACCGACTCAATGGACATGAGTCTGAGTGAACTTTGGGAGTTGGTGATGGACAGGGAGGCCTGGCGAGCTGCGATTCATGGGTCACAAAGAGTCGGACACGACTGAGTGACTGAACTGAACTGATAGCAGAAACCAACACAATATTGTAAAGTAGTTATTCTTCATTCAAAAAATAATGAAATTTCCAAAATAATAACTATTTGCTCTTTATCATTTTCTTTTCAATGACTCTTTATTGCATTTTCAGCTTTGGAAGACTTCATGGTGGAGAGGTCTGATAGAATGTAGTCCACCGGAGAAGGGAATGGCAAACCACTTCAGTATTCTGGCCTTGAGAATCCTATAAACAGTATGAAAAGGCAAAAACATAGGACACTGAAAAATGAACTCCCCAGGTCATAGGTGCCCAATATGCTACTGGAGATCAGTGGAGAAATAACTTCAGAAAGAATTAAGAGATGGAGCCAAAGCAAAAAAAAAAAAAAAAAAAAAGCCAGTTGTGGATGTGACTGGTGACAGAAGCAAGGTCTGATGCTGTAAAGAGCAATATTGCATAGGAACCTGGAATGTTAGGTCCATGAAACAAAGCAAATTAGAATTGGTCAAACAGGAAATGATGAGTGAACACCGACACTCTAGGAATCAGCAAACTAAGATATACTGAAATGGGTGAATTTAACTCAGATGAGCATTATTCTACTACTGTAGGCAGGAGTCCTTTAGAAGAAATGGAGTAGCCAAAAGGTCAACAAAAGAGTCCCAAATGCAGTACTTGGATGCAATCTCAAAAATGACAGAATGATCTCTGTTCATTTCCAAGGCAAACCATTCAATATCACAGTAATCCAAATCTATGCACTGACCAGTAATGCTGAAGAAGCTGAAGTTGAACGGTTCTATGAAGACCTACAAGACCTTTTAGAACTAACACCCAAAAAAGATGTCCTTTTTATTATAGGGGACTGGAAACCAAAAGTAGGAAGTCAAGAAACACCTGGAGTAATAGGCCAATTTGGCCTTGGAATACGGAATGAAGCAGGGCAAAGGCTAATAATAGAGTTTTGCAAGAGAACACACTGGTCGTAGTAAACATTGTCTTCCAACAACACAAGAGAAGACTCTACACATGGACATCACCAGATGGCCAAAACCGAAATCAGATGGATATTTTTTGCAGCCAAAGATGGAGAAGACTTGTAGACTCTGCAAAAACAAGACCGGGAGCTGACTGTGGCTCAGATCATGAACTCCTTAATGCCAAATTCAGACTTAAATTTAAGAAAGTGGGGAAAACCACTGGACCATTCAGGTATGACCTAAATCAAAATCCTTAATGATTATACAGTGGAACTTAGAAATAGATTTAAGAGACTAGATCTGATAGACAGAGTGCCTGATGAACTATGGACAGAGGTCCGTGACATTGTACAGGAGACAGGAATCAAGACCATTTCCAAGAAAAATAAATGCATAAAAGCAAAATGGCTGTCTGAGGAGGCATTACAAATAGGTGTGGAAAGAAGAGAAGTGAAAAGCAAAGAAGAAATGAAAAGATATAAGCATCTGAATGCAAAGTTCCAAAGAATAGCAAGGAGAGATAAGAAAGCCTTCCTCAGTGATCAATGCAAAGAAATAGAGGAAAACAATAGAATGGGAAAGACTAGGGATATCTTCAAGGAAATTAGAGATACCAAGGGAATATTTCATGCAAAGATGGGCTCAATAAAGGACAGAAATGGTATGGACCTAACAGAAGCAGAAGATGTTAAGAAGAGGTGGCAAGAATACACAAAAGAACTATACAAAAAAGATCTTCACGACCCAAATAATCATGATGGTGTGATCACTGACCTAGAGCCAGACATTCTGGAATGTGAAGTCAAGCGGTCCTTAGGAAGCATCACTACGAACAAAGCTAGTGGAGGTGATGGAATTCCAGTTGAGCTATTTCAAATCCTAATAGATGATGCTGTGAAAGTGCTGCACTCAATAAGTCAGAAAATTTGGAGAACTCAGCAGTGGCCACAGGACTGGAAGAGGTCAGTTTTCATTCCAATCCCAAAGAAAAGCAATGCCAAAGAATGCTCAAACTACCACACAATTGCACTCATCACACACGCTAGTAAAGTAATGCTCAAAATTCTCCAAGCCAGGCTTCAGCAATACATGAACCATGAAATTCCAGATGTTCAATCTGGTTTTAGAAAATGCAGAGGAACCAGAGATCAAATTGACAACACCCGCTGATCATTGATAAAGCAAGAGAGTTCCAGAAAAATATCTATTTCTGGTTTATCGACTATGCCAAAGCCTTTCACTGTGTGGATCACAATAAATTGGAAAATTCTGAAAGAGATGGGAATACCAGACCACCTGACCTGCCTCTTGAGAAACCTGTATCCAGGTCAGGAAGCAACAGTTAAAACTGGACATGGAACAACAGACTGGTTCCAAATAAGAAAAAGAGTATATTAAGGCTATATATTGTCACCCTGCTTATTTAACTTCTATGCAGAAGTTTCATGAGAAACACTGGGCTGGAAGAAGCACAAGCTGGAATCAAGATTGCCGGGAGAAATATCAAGAACCTCAGATATGCAGATGACACCACCCTTAGGGCAGAATGTGATGAAGAATGAAAGAGCCTCTTGATGAAAGTGAAAGAGGAGAGTGAAAAAGTTGGCTTAAATGTTGATTCAGAAAACTTAGATCATGGCTTATGGTCCCATCACTTCACGGCAAATAGATGGGGAAACAGTGGAAAGAGTGGCTGACTTTATTTTATTTTTCTGGGCTCCAAAATCACTGCAGATGGTGATTGAAGCCATGAAATTAAAAGATGCTTACTCCTTGAAAGGAAAGTTATGAGCAACCAAGACAGCATATTAAAAAGCAGCAACATTACTTTGTCAACAAAGATTCATCTAGTCAAGGCTATGGTTTTTCCAATGGTCATGTATGGGTGTGAGAGTTGGAGTATAAAGAAAGCTGAGCACCAGAAAATTGATGCTTTTGAACTGTGGTGTTGGAGAAGACTCTTGAGAGTCCCTTGGACAGCAAGGAGATCCAACCACTCTATTCTAAAGGAGATCAGTCCTGGGTGATCATTGGAAAGTCTGATGTTCAAGCTGAAAACCCAATATTTTGACCACCTGATACAAAGAACTGACTCATTTGAAAAGACCCTAGTGCTGGGAAACATGAGGGCAGGAGGAGAAGGGGACAACAGAGCATGAGATGGTTGGATGGCATCACCGATTCAATGGACATGAGTTTGGGTGAACTCCAGGAGTTGATGGATAGGGAGGCCTGGTGTGCTGCAGTTCATGGGGTCTCAAAGAGTTAGACACGACTGAGCAACTGAACTGAGGGGCCATGCATGCAGTGCATATAGATGTTAATACCTTAACATACTATGACAGTGTTTACATATACTTGAAATGTTAATATTTTGCTATTTATATAATATTATTTCTGTTAATGTAGTGGTGACTTAAGCCACTTAGCATGCATGCAAAGTAAGTAAAAGTATAATGTGACATCTTTCCTCATGTTGATTATATTTTAAATATACAAAGTGCTTTACAGTGAAAATTAATATTGTCAAGGAATGTTTCACCTTTCATTATACTGGATGTCTCAGTTATGGCTGCTGCCCCCATCCTGCACCTTTATTATAGGGGCTTAATAGAGGCAAAGACCAGTAGGCACAATCAACAAAGCTGACACCCATAGATATTAGCTGCTGCTGCTGCTGCTAAGTCACTTCAGTTGTGTCCGACTCTGTGCGACCCCATAGATGGCAGCCCACTAGGCTCCTCTGTCCCTGGGATTCTCCAGGCAAGAACACTGGAGTGGGTTGCCATTTCCTTCTCCAATGCATGAAAGTGAAAGTGAAGTCACTTAGTCGTTCCCGACTCTCAGCGACCCCATGGACTGGAGCCTACCAGGCTCCTCCGTCCATGGGATTTTCCAGGCAAGAGTACTGGAGTCGGGTGCCATAGCTAGTAAGTATACAAAAAGATAGAACCCAGCTCCCAAAGGTCAGTGGAAGAATACATTTCATCATCTCCCAAGGGGTTCTGCCCTATACGCCATGATGTTCTCGTGGGAAATAAATAAATGCTCCACCCATATGTTCTTGAATTTTCAAAGTCAGTGTATTCTCCTCAGTCTTGGTCTGTGAAATTTTTTGGTATTTTTCACATCTTTCCAGATTACAACCCTGGACTTTCCTCAGTTTGGTAGTGTCAAGAATGTCAAAAAATCACAGATCTTTATCTAATTATCTTGCCTGGATCTTCTGTCACCTTTCTGCTTGAGAAGAAGCAGATTGTTAAATTACTGACTGTAAAATTCAAATAGGGAATTTTTCATTCCTACTTATATTTATAAAATCCCATGTTTATAACTCAAAATGTATAGCTACTTTAATCAGTGATTCTCTTCATAATCAATATAAGCCATAAATGTGTAGCCCTGAATTTATATAGATAACCTTTACTCGAAGTATCTCTCCATATTGCTTTATTTAATAGTTTGCTTCTATAAGATAGAAGCGACGGCGTGTTCTTTTTAATAGTCTGTTTTTGCCTTCAAATGTGAATTAATATAATGTGATTTAACTTGTTACCAGACATTATATAACTGGTGATAACATTTGACTTTTCTATAAGCATCTAAATGTAAAATCAAATATAGTGATAAAATCATAGTGACTTGAGATAAAATCTTAATTAGAGTTTTATAAAGAATATATTTAAATCTACAGTCACCTAAAAGTCATCATTCCTATATTAATTAACTGAAGTATATTATAGAGCATTCTTAGCAACAGAATCTCCCACATACCACTCATGAAGGATAATAAACAATTTTGTATACACAGAGAATTTCTATGAAAAAAGTCATTTCAAAATAAAGACATTAAAATGAAATAAACTTTTTATTATTTAATAAGTATTTTAAAATTTTTATTATTTAATCTTTCTCAAACATTGCAACAAAAGTTAATGTACTTTTATTGTTTTGCAATGACAATTATTTTTGTTCATAGCAACTGTAAAATTCTGTAGCTTATCAACACATACCTTCTTTTAGGAAAATGTACTTGTGTGATTCTTCAGCATAATTATTGTGGTTCATAAAAACTGTGTTATTATGTTGGCTTAGTATAATATGCTTTACACATAAAAATAACTTATAGTTATTCTCTTCTTTGTTGGTAATTATAACCCAAGTCCATTGCAGTAATAAACTTGGGTTGAGTACTTGATGGACCACTTTATTTTATTCTAACTGCTCTTTTTCTATTATGACTATTTATTATGCCTTCATAAACGTGATGCACAGCAATAGTAAAGTGCAAAGACACTGACATATCTAACTCTGTTCCGGGGGTGTCTTTTTCCTTAGGCAAAGGCCTAAAGTTGTTGTTGTTATTATTATTTTTTGAAATATTGGTAAGTATTCCAAAGTCATATTCTCCCAGGGGGCTTAACGATGAAAAAAAGCTATGTAAATTCTTATTATTGAAAAACACCAACAGACATGAGACATGTCATTGTGGCCTATAATAGCTTCAGTCCGAGCTTCACTGAAATGTAGAAAAAAGAAGCAATAGGACTGAACACAAAGAAAGCATTAGTGTAGGTAAAAATATGCCTTGTGGTGTTTACTACAGGGGTTGCAAAAGGCTGGTCACTAAGCTGGAAAATTTCCTTTACTATACTACTGAAGCGACTTAGCAGCAGCAGCATACTAACTATAACGAAGAAATCTATATAATTTTATAATATGTGCTATATATGTCCTCTTCTTTTTATCCCAAGAAGTATTGCTTTTGCTTTTTTTTTTTTTTTTTTTTGTATGACTCTAGAAGAAAATGGCAACCCACTCCAGTACTCTTGCCTCGAAAATTTCATGGGCAAAGGAGCTTTGTAGACTACAGTCCATGGGGTCGCAAAGAGTCGGACACGACTAAGCGACTTCACTCACTCAGAACATATGAAAATTTATCTGTAAAGATAAACTTTTTCCTGAAATTGAGATTGCACAAAGTATATTATGTGACCTATTATAAAAGGAATGATCATTTCTCTGCAGTGATCTCAAGTTGCAATTTTACATAAAAAACACAAAAATGCAATTCAGCTATACTATATTACTATCGCTAATATATAAAACCATTTTGCAGCAACTTAGTGAAAGAAAATCTAGATCTAATGATGTTGTTATCCAATTTTTTTAAATTTAGATATAGCCTAATTTAATTTAAACCCATTTTCATTTGTCCTCTCCTTAGAAACTTCTGATTAAATATTTCAAAATATTTATATCATCTTCTTTCTTTTGCCAAGATTGAATTCAATTTAGTGTTTCATGTTTGAGTGATTTGTTGGATATGAATATTTTCTAAGCTTTCTACAAAGGTCCAATTCACTCCACATTCCTATAATTCTAAAAAGTATGGCTTTACCCAATTCAGAAAGACCTGAAACAAACAATCATTTCCACCAACACTAAGAGGGAAAAAAAAAGCAAATTTCATTTGTGTAAATTAGTTCAGCTGGATGCATGCTCTACACATTGGCATTCATAAGAACATTTATGTTAGCTTTGACTTCAGCACTCTGAGTGATGAAGCACACTTTGCCTAAGGTAAGCCTTCCATTCTGGGACAACTGAAATTGTAAAATTAGTAAATAAATAAAATACTGTTAATGATTAAATGCCTGTGTCTCTAGAGACCCACTTTTTGTCTTTAAGTCTGCTTCTATATGTTGATATTGTAGAACTCAGAAATTACATTCATTTTTGTTGTTCAGTCACCCAGTTGTGTCTGACTCTTTGTAACTGCATGCACTGAAGAATGCCAGGCTTCCATGTCCTTCACCATCTCCAGAAGCTTTCGCAAACTCATGCTCATTGAGTCAGTGATGCCATCCAACCATCTTGCCCTCTATCATCACCTTCTCCTTCTGCATTCAATCTTTCCCAACATATGTTCCTTGTAAGCAACTCTAAAATGGGTATTTCTTAATTTAAAAATCAATTTATCAGAAAGCTCATGTACTAGATAATTACATTTTGGAATCTATTTTTTTTAATGCAAATATATGAAAGAGTATGCATCTTTCAAATGATAGATCATCCTACATAAGATAGTTTGTACCTTATTTAAATATTTAATCATATAATGCACCTCTTTCTGTGACCTGTAGCTTTCCTCATGTTCCAGCAGGCCTCAAAGAATGAGGTACAAAGTGTGACCCATTGAAAGCTCAGATAAACACCAAATGAACTCTATGGTTTTTATAATTCATATAAACATAAATGTAGGGAATATGTGTAGGGTTAAATTTACATAGGTGTGAAAGTGCTTAGTTGGAATTTTACTGATATGGATAACTTAAACTAAAATGGTTTGTTTTGAATATGAAATGTTTGTGCTCTGAATATGAAAGAAAAAGTGAAACAAACTAGATAAAAGTAAAAGACCATCTTGTAGTCTAGTTGTTTTTAAACATAGCTGCTTATTAGAAGGGAGAATCCCAGGGACAGGGAAGCCTGGTGGGCTGCCACCTATGGGGTCACACAGAGTTGGACATGACTGAAGCGACTTAGCAGCAGCAGCAGCTTATTGGAAACATATCTGGAGTCAGGAGGAAAAAAACAATATCTAGAAATTGTATTTTTTCAAAAACTTCTAAGATAATTCTGATATGCACCTAGATTTTAAAAGGTGATTATAGGTTTTCCTATTATGGTAGTTTTGGTGATCACAATTCTATTATTTTTCTGTTGACCAATCATGATACAATGATATTAAGTGAGTAACAGTTACATAATCACAATAGTAAAAGATGTTTATCAGTTTTCACAATCAATAGCCAGACAAAAAATGAAAGATAATTGCAATTGCAAGCCATAATGGGAACATGATTAACCTAACAATATCAAATAATTACATATAATTTGGAGCATCAAGCAGAGTGATGTGATAAATGGAAATACATACATACATTTTATCTACCCAGCCAGTCTATGTCCCTTGGTTGCCGCATTTAATCCATTTCCTTTTAAGGTAATTATTGATACATATATGATCCTATTACCATTTTCTCAATTTTGGGGGGGTTATTTTCTGTAGGTCTTTTCCTTGGTTGGTGCTTCCTGTCTAGAGAAATTGTTCTTGTAAAGCTAGTTTGGTGGTGCTGAATTCTGTTAACTTTTCCTTGTCTGGAAAGCTTTTGATTTCTCCATTAACTCTGAGCAAGAGTTTTGCTGGGTAGAATATGGTTCATTGTAGCTTCTTCTGTTTCATCACTTGGAATGTATCTTGCCATTCCCTTCTGACTTGTAGAGTTTCTGCTGAGAAATCAGTGATAGTATTATGTGTCTTCCTGGTGACTCAGAGGTTAAAGCATCTGCCTCTAATGCGGGAGACCTGGGTTCTATCCCTAGGTCAGGAAGATCCCCTGGAGAAAGAAATGGCAAACCCCTCCAGTATTCTTGCCTAGAGAATCCCATGGATGGAGGAGCCTCATGGGCTACAGTCCACGGGGGCGCAAAGAATCGGACACGACTGAGCGACTTAACTTTCTAACTTTGTATATTGTCTTTTTTGCCTTGTTGCTTTTAATATTTTATTTTTGTCTGCAATTTTGTCAGTTTGATTACTGTGTCTCAGTGTGTTCCTCCTTGTGTTTATCCAACATGGGACTCTGTGCTTTCTGGGCTTGGTTTTCCTTTCCCGTGTTAGAGAAGTTTTCACCTGTTATCTTTTCAAACGTTTTCTCAGGTTCTTTCTCTCTCTCTTCTCCTTCTGTGACCTCTATAATGCAAATGGTGCATTTAATGTCCCAGAGGTCTCTTAGGCTGTCTTCAAAAAATTTTTTTTCCATTCTTTTTTCTATATTCTGTTCTATGGCAGTGATTTCCACCATTCTCTTCTTTAGGTCATTTTTTCATTCTTCTGTCTCAATTATTCTGCTATTGATTCCTTCTAGTGTATTATTCATCTCTGTTTGTTCTTTAGTTCTTGTAGGCCTTTGGTAAACATTTTTTGCATCTTCTCCATTGTTTTCCAGAGATCCTGGATCATCTTCATTATCATTATTTTAAATTCTTTTTCTAGAAGGCTGCCTATCTCCATTTCATTTAGTTGTTTTTCTGGGATTTTTCTTGACTTTCTACTTTTACATTTCAGTCTCCTATAATGAAAAGGACATCTTTTTTGGGTGTTAGTTCTAGATGGTCTTGTAGGTCTTCATAGAACTGTTCAACTTCAGCTTCTTCAGTGTTACTGGTCAGGGCATAGACTTGGATTACCATGATACTGAATGGTTTGCCTTGGAAACGAACAGAGATCATTCTGTCGTTTTTGAGATTTCATCCAAGTACCACATTTCAGACTCTTGTTGACTATGATGGCTACTCCATTTCTTCTAAGGGATTCTTGCCCACAGTAGTAGATATAATGGTTATGAGTTAAATTCACCCATTCCAGTCCATCTTATTTCACTGATTCATAGAATGTCGATGTTCACTCATCATTTCTTGTTTGACCACTTCCAATTTGCCTTGATTCAAGAACCTAACATTCCAGGTTCCTATGCAATATTGCTCTTTGCACCATCAAACCCTGCTTCCATCACCAGTCCCATTCACAACTGGGTGTTGCTTTTGCTTTGGCTCCATCCCTTCATTCTTTCTGGAGTTATTTGGCTGTATATTGTCACCCTACTTATTTAACTTTTTACTTTGCCAACAAAGGTCCGTCTAGTCAAAGCTATGGTTTTTCCAGTGGTCGTATATGGATGTGAGAGTTGGACTATAAAGAAAGCTGAGTGCCGAAGAATTGATGCTTTTGAACTGTGGTGTTGGAGAAGATTCTGAGAGTCCCTTGGACTGCAAGGAGATCCAACTAGCCCATCCTAAAGGAGATCAGTCCTGGGTGTTCACTGGAAGGACTGATATTGAAGATGAAACTCCAATACTTTGGCCACCTGATGCGAAGAGCTGATTCATTTGAAAAGACCCTGATGCTGGGAAAGATTGAGGGCAGGAGAAGAAGGGGATGAAAGAGGATGAGATGATTGGATGGCATCACCAACTCGATGAGCATGGGTTTGAGTGGACTCTGGGAGTTGGTGATGGACAGGGAGACCTGGCGTGCTGTGGTTCATGGGGTCGCAAAGAGTTGGACATGACTGAGAGAATGAAATGAACTGAACTGAACTGGGATTTTAACTTGTCCCTTTATCTGGGACATAACTCCCGGGAGCCGGCATATTGCATATTGAGTGCATATTGCATATTGAGTGCAGCACTTTCCACAGCATCATCTTTCAGGATCTGGAATAGCTCAACTGGAATTCTATCACTGCCGGGAGCCAGCGTGAGGAACTCCACCCATGACAAAGGTCATGAGGAAGGAGGCTCGGCATACGCAAAGACGGGATCGAGCCTCAGGAGTCCCCCTGGAAATTCTCGAGCATCTCTGCCTACTTTCTGCTTTGTGCTTTCACCTACACCTCTGACTTTACAGGGGGCTGTCCCCCACTACCTCTCTCTGAAAAAAGAGTTAGCTTACAGCTCCAGTTAATAATTCCTGGGTGTGACAGTGTTTAACCTACAAACTCCTTTGGAAATCCTCTAGCCTGCCTGAATAGGTTTTTCCGGCCACATGTGATTGTTCAGAGCCTCCCAACTGTGAGAGGCAGATGTTCTAAACTGTCTAAACACAGATTCCTTTGAGTAGTTAAAAGATTGATTAGAAATTGTATTGGTGAAGGGTTTTTCACTTATTGGGCCAATGTTTGCTGCTAAGTCTCCATACCCCTTACCTATTGTGTCCTTGGCAGTGTATTGATTGATATAATGGGTGTATAGAAATGTAAGTAGTAGCCTCAACATTTGTAACCTTGGACCCTTGAGTTAATTCTTTTCTTGATTGAGCCCACCTCACCTTTGCCCTATAGGAATGCAGCTTTGTCCAATGCTTTTTTGAAGGCTGGTGCCTGACTTTGGAATAATCACCTTTAGAGAAAGATAAGTTTCTTAAAATGTTAACAGGCCTCCTGGCCAGAAGATGATGTAATTCACCTGAACTTTTGCATATGATAAGTTTGAAAGCCTGGCTTCGATTAGGACCAGGAACTGCTGTCCCTGCATGACTCCACCCCTTCCTCCATTATCCTCTATGCATAACTTAAGGTATAAAAACTACTTTGGAAAATAAAGTGCAGGCCTTGTTCACCAAAACTTGGTCTCCCCATGTCGCTCTCTCTCCCAAATTCTGGCTGAGTCTCCATCTGGAGCACGGAACCCGCCATGCTTGCTAATTATGCCTGGGCTTCTAAGATCCGACTGGGGAGGCCTCAGTGTCTCCTCTCCTTCGGGAGAACGGAAGGATGCCTGCGGCCTACGTAAGTAATGCAAACTTCTTGTCTTGAAGTTTTATTGGTCTCCCGCGTAAACCAAGCTACTCAGCCTCTTTTCTCCACTGAATTTTCCTACTGAGCTATCCTCATCCTATTACTCTTTATATCTTTGATAAATATTTAAATAAATAGGTCGCCTATGCCATCTCTCCTTCGAATACCCTGGATCAGCCGGGGCTGGACCCCGGCACATAACTTTCTGTTTTTTCATGCTGATTAACTTTCTGTAATGTGAGTTTATTCTCAGTGGGATTGTGGTTCTTTTTGCTTCTTTTTATCCTCTGTTGAAGGAGGCTAAGAGGTTTGTGTAAGCTTCCTGCTGGGAGGGACCTGCAGTGGGATAAACTGTATCTTGTTCTGGTGGGCAGAGTCTTGCTCAGTAAAACTTTAATCCTATTATCTGCTGATGGGTGGGGTTCACTACCTCCCTGCTAGTTGTTTGGTCTGAGGCTACCCACCTATAGGATCTACAGGCTCCATGGTAAGGTTAATCTCCAAGAGATTAACCTCTAAGAGGGCTTACACCAAGGCGGGCCTTCCAGGACTGCTGCTGTCAGTGTCCCATCCCTATAGTGAAACCCTGTGGGCCCACATCTCCAATAGGTCCAGCACTAGCAGGTACTCTTCTATAGGGTCACTGCTCCTTTCCTCTCTGTTTTGGTGAATGCAAGATTTTGTTTGTGCCCTCCAAGACTGAAGTCTTTGTTTTCCCCAATCCTGTGGAAGTCCTATAACCAAATCCTGCTGGTCTTCAAGGTCAGATTCCCTGGGGATTCCCAGTCCCTTTGTGGGATCTCAAGGGTAGGAAGCCTGACATGGGGTTCAGAACCTTTACAATGGTGGGAAAATTTCTTTTGTATTATTGTCCTTCAGTTTGTGGGTCACACACACAGTGGGTATGAGATTTGATTTTATCATGATTGTGTCCCTCCTACAATCTTGCTGGAGCTACTTCTTTGTTGTTGGACATGGGATATGTTTATTTGATGGGTTCCAGCATCCTCCTGTCAATGGTTGTTCAACAGCTAGTTGCAATTTGAGTGCTCTCATAGGAGGAGATGAGCCCAAGTCCTTCTATTTAGCCATCTTGAACTGGAGGCTCCATTAAGCAGAAATTTTGAATTCCATGTTTTAGATGAAGAAATAGTCTTACTGGGTATCAAGTTCCAGGTAGACAGTAGCTTCTTCATGGCTTTATTATTCTGTCATTTTCTAAGTTATAGAATTTCTTGGAGAGTCAAGCTATAATTCTTTGGCAGATACGCATATTTTTTATCTAGCTGCAAATAATTATTGACTTTGTTTGTCAACAGTTAATATAGTTTGTGTGTTTGATGGTGAGAAGCAGGTGTTCTTCTTGGGGTGTGTATGGTTTCTTGAATTTGTATGCAGAGGTTTTTCATGAATTTTGATAAGTTCTTTTCCAGTGTCTCTTCAAATATTGCATGTGACAGATTTTTCTACATCTATGTTTAGGATTTCAATCACCTGTATATTAAAGCTTTTCATTGTATTGCATAACTACTTTTCATCATTTTCTCTAGTTTTCAACATTACCCCCTTTTATTTTTCATTCTGAATATTTTCTACCAATCCAGAAAATATCCTGATCTTCTACTATGTCAATTTCATAATATCCATCTAAGTTTTTAACTTTACTTATTACATGTTTGTTTTAGAATTTGCATCTGATTTTTTTTTTTTTAATGAACTGAGATTCTCAGGTAAGATGTTCCAACTTTCATCTAGCTCTTTAATATACTAAGCATAGTTTATACAAATGCATTTTTTCATGTGTATATTCAGTCATCTCTGACTCTTTGCAACCCCATGGACTGCAGCCCACCATGATGCCCTGTCCATGGAATTTTCTAGGCAAGAATACTGGAGTGGGTTGCCATTTCCTTGTCCAGGGAATCTTCCTGACTCAGGGATCAAACCTGGGTCTCCTATATCTCCTGCATTGGCAGACAAATCCATTGCCACTGAGCCATCTAGGAAGCTATTCTATTCTCCTTGCTTCTCCCAAATCCTTTTAGTCTGATTTACCAACAGAACCATCAGCTTAGGAGGATAAAAATGTATCCCCATGTTCACTAGCCAGCCAATAAACAAATATAGCCCCTGATCCGTTTCTGTTTATAAGAAATCTGAATCTATTTCAGGTATATTTACATTGTCTTTTTTTTTTCCTAATTTTCAGGGCATTAGATTCTACTACATGAAATGTCAGAAATTAATAAAAACTTTAATTTTGGATACCATGTATTGTAAATTATTGGAGAAGGAAATGGCAACCCACTCCAGTATTCTTGCCTAGAGAATACCGTGGACAGAGGAGTCTGGTGGGCTGCTGTCCTTGGGGTCACACAGAGTTGGACATAACTGAAGCGACTTAGCAGCAGCAGCAGCATTGTAAATTATAGAGCCTCAGAATGATACCACATGTCTCCCAAGAAGGATTAGGGCTTAGATGGATGACAGTGAGAATAAGGTGATAAGCAACTGATCCCTTGAGAAAATGTATTTGTTTGAAGTCCTGTAGGTTGGAGGGAAGATGATGAGTCATGTTTAGTTCTCATTCTGCAGTTATACCTAGGTTTAAGCTCATCAGGCATCTAATAGGAATACTAGGACCCAGTATACCATGTTGACCAAGTGCACATTTCCTTGTTAATCCATCTACACCATTGTTTTTCCTCTTCAGTTTTGTGAATCAGCTTTATGGGTAGTTGCTATGTTTCTTTCCTTCTTAGAATTTAGCAATAAATCATGGTGTAAATTCACATAAAATGTCAGGCTTATCTTTGTGGTTTCCTTCTCTCTGGTTCCATTTACATTAGGAAGCATATGAGCTGAGTGGTGGAAACATACAAGAGATGTATATCATCTATCTATTTACTATTGATTTGTTTTGCTGCCTATCTAGCTATATGTGATACAAACTTCTTCAAGTGCACACATTAGTATTTTCTCTTGCAGATTTATTTCTGCATAATATTGAATATTCCTGAATCTGTTATTATTAGTACAACAAAAAACATCAAACTATTTTTACATTCTTTAAAGCAGAATGAAAGAGAAAGGTTATTGAATAATTTGCTCTTATGCCCATTGTTCCCTTAAAGATTGCTGTTTAGTATCTCATACACAATGGGAAATGTTCCCAATTTCATGTAAAATTTAGATTTTAAAATCTTAGTATCTTTCAATATGATATCAGTAGTGAATAATAATAGAATCCTTCTTGAATAGTAGATAATACTATGAATTTTGTTATGTACTTTGAGTATTCTGAAATGACAACTTTAGAATGAAATTGTGTTATGACCCAGAGATTTCAACAAAAAATATACATTTGTTTCTTTAAATAAATGGGCTACAATGAGTGGTATATATATTATTTTAAATTCCTAATAGTAACACAAGTCAAAAGCTAAAACGATAGCAACAACAAAAATACAAAGAGTATTTCATTTTAATAGTTAATTAAATAATTATTTAACATCGCCAATACAGTTGAGATAAAATGACAGCATAAAACAACAAATATCATATTTTGTATGTTGAATACTCTACCATTATATAATTAACACATAATAATTAATACAAAAGTTAAAATTTAGTAAATCTTTTTTACTTACTGCTTACAATTTCTGAAATAGTTTAGATACTCACTTCCCAAGTTGAGAATAAGCAGACACACACAATACTTTAATAGCAAACATTTTACTACTAAAATTTCCATTCAGTTTGAAAGTTAGCATTTATTAAACCTCCACAAAAGGATGACTAGTTTCACTAAGGTATACAGCTTAGTCATCACACAAAAATTACAATATAAGTATAATATCCATTAAAAAAAAAAGTCACTGAAATGACTTTCTCATTGTCAAACAGCTGATAAATCTGAATTCTAACTCTAGTGTGTCTATCTTCAGAGTGCATGTACTTTCCATTATATGTCATCACTTCCATGCTTAGACCTAACATGAAAAATAATTGACAAATTGATACAGGAAAGCAATAGATCACAGCCTTGAATGCCAAGTAGGAGAGATGGTAGAACAAAGGACAGAGTGATAGATGGATATCTTGCTTAGAAAATTTGATTCCATCATCTGTTCATAGGACACACTGAAGCACTAAGAGGCAAAATAAGACAATACACATATATAAGGTTCTATTTTAATTAGTTAAAAATAAACCTATGGCCTTGGAAAACAATATCATTAGTCACTATTAGGAAAAAAAAGGGATGGAGGAGAGAGGTAAACTCTAAGAAAAAAAGGCCCCTCAAAAATGACTGAATGGGGAGGGAGGAGGGAGGAGGGTTCGGGATGGGGAACACAGGTATACCTGTGGTGGATTCATTTTGATATTTGGCAAAACTAACACAATATTGTAAAGTTTAAAAATAAAATAAAATTTAAAAAAATGACTGAATGATCTCTGTTTATTTCCAAGGCAAACCACTCAGTATCATAGTAATCCAAGTCTATACCCCAAACAGTAATGCCAAGGAAGCTGAAGTTGAATGGTTCTATGAAGAACTGCAAGATCTTCTAGAACTAAACAAAAAACAACAACAAAAAAGTTGTGGTTTTCATCATAGGGTATTAGAATGTAAAGGTAGGAAGTCAAGAGATACCTAGAGTAACAGGCAAACTTGGCCTTGGAGTACAAAATGAAGAAAGGCAAAGAGTAACATTGTTTTGTCAAGAGAACACAGAGGTTATATCAAACTCTCTTTTCTAACAGCACAACAGAAACTCTACATATGGACATCACTAGGTGGTCAATGCCAAAATCAGACTGATTATATTCTTTGCAGCCAAAGATACAGAAGCCCTATACAGTCAGCAAAAGCAAGATCAGGAGCTGACTGTGGCTCAGATCATGAATTCCTTATTGCCAAATTAAGACTTAAATTGAAGAAAGTGAGGAAAACCACTAAACCATTCAGGTATGACCTAAATCAAAGCCCTTATGATTATACAGTGGAAGTGAGAAATAGATTTAAGGCACTAGATTTGATAGACAGAGTGCCTGATGAACTATGGACAGAGGTTCACGACATTGTGCAGGAAACAGGGATTAAGACAATCCCCAAGAAAAATAAATGCAAAAAAATCAAAATGGCTGTCTGAGGAGGCCTTACAAATAGCTGTGAAAAGAAGAGAAGTGAAAAGCAAAGAAGAAAAGGAAGGACATACTCACTTGAATGCAAAAATACCAAGAAAAGCAAGGAGACATACAAAAGCTTCCTCAGTGATCACTGCAAAGAAATAGAGGGGAAAAATAGAATGGGAAAGACTGAAGATCTCCTCAAGAAAATCAGAAATACCAAGGGAACATTTCATGCAAAGATGAGCTCAATAAAAGACAAAAACGGTATGGACCTAACAGAAGCAGAAGATGTTAACAAGAGGTGGCAAGAATACACAAAAGAACTATACAAAAAAGATCTTCATGACCCAGATAATCACAATGGTGTGATCACTCACCTATAGCCAGACATCCTAGAAT
This sequence comes from Bos mutus, assembly GCF_027580195.1. Classification (NCBI taxonomy): domain Eukaryota; kingdom Metazoa; phylum Chordata; class Mammalia; order Artiodactyla; family Bovidae; genus Bos; species Bos mutus. The sequence goes on along the minus strand of NC_091627.1, from coordinate 48,707,155 downwards.
GTGAAGTCAAGTGGGCCTTAGGAAGCATCATTACAAACAAAGCTAGTGGAGGTGATGGAATTCCAGTTGAGCTATTTCAAATCCTAAAAGATGATTCTGTGAAAGTGCTGCACTCAATATGACAGCAAATTTGGAAAACTCAATAGTAGCCACATGACTGGAAAAGATAAGTTTTCATTCTAATCCCAAAGAAAGTAATGCCAAAGAATGCTCAAACTACTGCACAATTGCACTCATTTCACACACTAGTAAAGTAATGCTCAAAATTCTCCAAGCCAGGCTTCAGCAATACATGAACCATGAACTTCCAGATGTTCAAGTGGGATTTAGAAATGGCAGAGGAACCAGACATCAAATTGCTAACATCTACTGGATCATCAAAAAAGCAAGAAACTTCCAGAAAAGTATCTATTTCTTATTTATTGACTATGCCAAAGCCTTTGACTATATGGATCACCTCAAACTGTGGAAAATTCTGATAGAGATGGGAATACCAGACTACCTGACCTGCCTCTTGAGAAATCTGTATGCAGGTCAAGAAGCAACAATTAGAACTGGTCATGGAGCAACAGACTGGTTTCAAGCAGGAAAAAGCATATGTTAAGGCTGTATATTGTCACCCTGCTTATTTAACTTCTATGCAGAGTACATCATGAGACGCTGGGCTGGATGAAATGCAAGCTGGAATCAAGATTGCCAAGAGAAATATCAATAACATTGGGTATGCAGATGACACCACCCTTACCTAAAGAGCCTCTTGATGACAGTGAAAGAAGAGAGTGAAACACTTGGCTTAAAGCTCAGCGTTCAGAAAAGTAAGACCATGATATCCAGTCCCATCACTTCATGGTAAATAGATGGAGAAACAATGGAAACAGTGAGAGAGTTTATTTTAGAGGTCTCCAAAATCACTGCAGATGGTGACTGCAGTCATGATATTTAAAAGACACTTACTCCTTGGAAGAAAAGTTATGACCAATCTAGACAGCATATTAAAAAGCAGAGACATTACTTTGCCAACAAAGGTCCATCTAGTCAAGGCTATGGTTTTTCCAGTAGTCAAGTATGGATGTAAGAGCTGTACTATAAACAAAGCTGAGCGCTAAAGAATTGATGCTTTTGAACTGTGGTGTTGGAGAAGACTCTTGAGAGTCCCATGGACAGCAAGGACATCCAACAAGTCCATCCTAAAGGAGATTGTCCTGAGTGTTCATTGGAAGGACTGATGTTGAAGCTGAAACTTCAATACTTAGGCCATCTGATGCAAAGAGCTGATTCATTAGAAAAGACCCTGATGCTGGGAAAGATTGAAGGCAGGGGGAGAAGTGGTCGACAGAGGATGAGATGATTATATGGCATCACTGTCTCAATGGACATGACTTTGGGTAAACTCTGGGAGTTGGTGATGGACAGGGAGGCCTGGTGTGTTGTGGTGCATAAGATCAAAAAGATTCTGACACGACTGAGAGACTGAACTGAACTGAACTTGAAAATGTGTCTGATAAATTTTGGAGGGATTCTCATTTATTCCAGGCCCCTACACACAATTTGACTTAGACCTTCATACTGACTGTATCAACAAATACTTTACAACATCTAAAATGTATTTGTTTACACATATGTCTCAAGTATTTTTTAATGATCATAACAATACTATTTCTTTGAATCATTCCTTGAAGGAAATTTCTAAGTTCTTCAGTGTGCCATGGACATAACAGCAACCAGAACTGCAGTGTTCATGGAATGGAGGTCTTCTCTGAGAAGGTGAGAAAATGGAAAAAGCAGAGGATTTCCATGTCACAGGACTGAGGTTACATCAAGAGAAAGAAGTGCCTGTCTCTGTGCTTTTTCTCCTCCATCTTTTTCATTTGCCATGGAATTCTCAGAAGATAAAAAATGTTAGAAAATTCCAATAAATCAGACATCCAAGAATGAGTATGGCTGGAGATTCCATGCTTCTAAGCCACTTCCAGTATGTCACAGGTAATATAGAACATCGTTTGCTGTGAAATGTGGCCAAATTGATGGTTTCATAGAACATTACTTGTTCAGCAAGTTCTGTGGAGGCATGCAGGCATTCCAAATATTCCAATAAACCACAATGAGGAAACACCAAAGAGCTGAGAGTGTTGAATAAAAGGAAATAGCCTGGGGTAGAATAGACAGGTGGAGCGTGTGCATACTTTTACTTTGATGCAAATTTCCAAGTCCACACACCATGGCTGTGGGTAAAGTTTTAATGCCCACAGCTTGGACAAGTTGCAAATGAGTCATCATAAATTCAGTAACTAGATCACCATAAACCAAGCCAGACCATAAAATCACTCTGCAGACAGAATACTGAAGCCCACTCCCCTATCCCAAGCACTCAGAAAGTCATAAAGGAGATAAGCAGACAGTACAGGGAATCTGAGCACTCACCTGGAAAAGACTGAGTCATCAAAAGCAGACCATTTAAAGCAACTCAAAAAAGAACTACGAATCTGAATTGACTGTAAATTTAAGTGACTGCTCAAATTGGAGCACATGGTGAGATCTTTATTGTCAACTTACTTTTCTCAGCTCCCCAGGTAAGAGAGGACAGTGGAAGTGACCATCCACTTACAGGACATAAAAATGTTGTATTTTGAATAGCATGAGTAGTTTGAGTGAATTTGTTATTCAAAAGTACAGTAAGCTGACTTAAATTCAGGAGTCTCTTTGAAAATCCCGCTGTTCTTTCATTTACTCCTGGTAGCTAGCATATAATGACCATCAAAATAAAAAAAAAAAAAAAGCACATCAGCTGAGAGCCATACTAATCAGAATGCACAACTATCTATCTGTTTTAAAGTGAGTAAGAGAAGGATCTTCTGGAACTTAATAAATCTAAGGCAAAATTGCAGAAAGGTAAAAATGAATGTAAAAGAAAGTCATGCAATATTGCAAATATCTTTGAAGAATTAATGTGTCAGGAAGGTGAGCTATTTGGAATCCTGAATAGAAGAACCTAAAATCAAAAACTGATCTTGTTGATACTTCATTATCTAGCAGATATGAGAATTCCTGTCACAAGAAAAGAGTTATCTACTTTAGATTAAAAGGTATATTTATTCTTTTATTCAATACTTGAATGCTTACAATAATTGAGCCCCTGTGCTATGCATGAGGCATTCAAAGATGAATAGGGCATGAGCCCTGTCTGTAAACAGTTCACAATCTTCTGGGAATAAAAGATAGTAAAACAAAGTATCCCATAAAGGATATGAAATGCCATGATAGAGGGTATAGAGAGAGACAGGAAACATCTGGCTTGGAATGGTCAAGGAAGGCTTCTCTGAAGAGGTGGTAACAGTGACAGTGTTAGTCATCCAGTCATGTCTGACTCTTTGTGATCCTATGGACTGCAGCCTGCTAGGCTTCTCTGCCAATGGAATTACAAGGAAAGAATACTGGAGTGGGTAGCCATTCCCTTTCTAGGGGATCTTCCCAACTCTGGGCTTGAACCCAAGTCTCCTGCATTGCAGGCAGATTCTTTACTATCTGAGCCACCAAGAAAGCCCACTCTAAAGGTGGGTAAAGTCATAAGCAATTGAACAGTTATTGGCAATAATAACCTTAGCAAGAAGAATAGCATGTATATATCAAAGGACAGAATTGTTGGTTTATTAATAATACATTTAAAGGACAAATATTTCACATGAGAAGAAAATGGATGTCTTATGATGAAGAGCAAGATACTATCCTGAATTACACATAAAGACGAATTCATACTGGTCAATTCACATTAAAATGTCATAACGGAACACATGAATTTTATCTTTAAAGTGAGGGAAAATTATTTCTAAATCAACAGTAAAATATAATCATATTTGCTCTTTAGTAAAAGCAATATTCTTGCTATGGGAGAGAATTGTTTGACTAGAACAGGAATAGATTTTAAGGACATATTCCAGGTCTTGAAACTACAAATATGACTAATTAATCTGAGATGTTTAGATTAATCGGTTCAGTTCAGTTCAGTTACTCAGTCGTGTTCGACTCTTTGCAATCCCAAGAATCGCAGCACGCCAGCCCTCCCTGTCCATCACCAACTCCCAGAGTTCACCCAAACTCATGTCCATCAAGTCGGTGATGCCATCCAGACATCTCATCCTCTGTCGTCCCCTTCTCCTCCTGCCCCCAATCCCTCCCAGCATCAGGTCTTTTCCAGTAAGTCAACTCTTCACATGAGATAGACAAAGTATTGGAGTTTCAGCCTCAGCATCAGTCCTTCCAATGAACACCCAGGACTGATCTCCTTTAGAATGGACTGGTTGGATCTCCTTTCAGTCCAAGGGACTCTCAAGAGTCTTCTCCAGAACCACAGTTCAAAAGCATCAATTCTTCAGCGCTCAGCTTTCTTCACAGTCCAACTTTCACATCCATACATGACCACTGGAAAAACCATAGGTTTGACTAGAAGGACCTTTATTGGCAAAGTAATGTCTCTGCTTTTGAACATGCTTTATCTAGGTTGGTCATAACTTTCCTTCCAAGGAGAAAAGAGTAAGTGAAAGTGAAAGTGAACTCACTCAGTGGTGTCCAACTCTTTGTGACACTGTGGACGGTAGTCCACCAGGCTCCTCTGTCCACGGGATTCTCCAAGCAAGAATGCTGGAGTGGGTTGCCATTTCCTTCTCCAAAGGAGTAAGTGTCTTTTAATTTCATGGTTGTAATTACCATCTGCAGTGATTTTGAAGCCCCCCAAAATAAAGTCTGACACTGTTTCCACATCTATTTCCCATGAAGTGATGGGACCAGATGCCATGATCTTCGTTTTCTGAATGTTGAGCTTTAAGCCAACTGTCTCATTCTCCTCTTCCACTTTCATCAAGAGGCTTTTTAGTTCCTCTTCACTTTCTGCCATAAGGGTGGTATCATCTGCATATCTGAGGTTATTGATATTTCTCCCGGCAATCTTGATTCCAGCTTGTGCTTCTTCCAGCCCAGCGTTTCTCATGATGCACTTTGCATAGAAGTTAAATAAGCAGGGTGACAATATGCAGCCTTGATGTACTCCTTTTCCTATTTGAAACCAGTCTGTTGTTCCATGTGCAGCTCTAACTGTTGCTTGCTTACCTGCATACAGGTTTCTCAAGAGGCAGGTCAGGTGGTCTGCTATTCCCATCTCTTTCAGAATTTTCCACCGTTTATTGTGATCCACACAGTCAAAGGCTTTGGCATAGTCAATAAAACAGAAATAGATGTTTTTCTGGAAGTCTGTTGCTTTTTAGATGATCCAATGGATCTTGGCAATTTGATCTCTGGTTCCTCTGCCATTTCTAAAACCAGCTTGAACATCTGGAAGTTCACTGTTCACATATTTTTGAAGCCTGGCTTGGAGACTTTTGAGCATTACTACTAGCATGTGAGATGAGCAAAATTGTGTGGTAGTTCGAGCATTCTTTGGCATTGCCTTTCTTTGGGATTGTAATGAAAACTGACCTTTTCCAGTCCTGTGGCCACTGCTGAGTTTTCCAAATTTGCTAGCATATTGAGTGCAGCACTTTCACAGCATCATCTTTCAGGGTTTGAAATAGCTCAATTCTAATTCCATCACCTCCTCTTGCTTTGTTCATAGTGATGCTAAGGCCTACTTGACTTCACATTCCAGGATATCTGGTCCTAGGTGAGTGATCACACCATCATGATTATCTGCATTGTGAAGATCTTTTTTGTACAGTTCTTCTGTGTATTCTCACCACCTCTTCTTAATATCTTTTGCTTCTGTTAGGTTCATACCATTTCTGTCCTGTTTAGATTAATAGTAGGAGAAAAATACAAGTTAAGTTACTGAGCAAATTGGATTAGCTGATTGGATATGAGGAAGTGGAGAGAATGGCAAAATCAAGTATGAACCCTGATTTCTGCATTATTGACAAGATAGTAGTTAATGTTACTGGCTGACTGTAGAATGTAGGAAGAGAAGGGGTGATTTGTTTTCCAAAGCAGGGACTGTGAGAAGGATATCAATTCAGTTTTCATGTATTCCACACTGAATAATTTATGCATAGGAGTTACTCTTATTTATCAAAATGTGTAATGGGAAACCAGCCATATATATCGAAGCTCAAGAGAACATTTCATGGTGAAATTGTTGATTTTGCCATTCTTCAGATATATAGTGGTATGTGAAGTAATGTGTGTGAGTCAGAATACACTGAGGAAATGCTGAGAATTAAAACTGAAAAGGGACAAGGGGAAACCTGAAGAGAACTGAACTTTTAAATGGAGAATAAAAGGAAAGAGAAAGTATATGAGAAAAAAGAACAGAAGTGTTTAGATATTAAGGAAAGATAAAATAAACTCCATTATTTGGGAATAATGAGATAAATCAACTCCATTGTTAGCTCTGGAGACCAAGAGGAGGCATAATTCAAAAATAGAAAGGTTACTAGTAAATTCTATATCTCAGTGAAAGTAATACAAACTTAAAACTGTGAAATGAATGCCTAGGCATCTTGAGATAGGTGAAGTGATTGAAAAATAAGGACAACATTATACAGGATAACATACTAAGTTTTTAGGAAGTTTAGCTACAAATTAGGGAATGCACTTGAAGTTACATAGAAAGTACCAGACTGAATTTTATTATCTTTAATATAGAAAAATTGAAGGGGGGAGGCTTTTCATGAGTAAGAAGTTGTGCTGTGCAAGATAAAGATGAATTGTTGACCATAATTCATTAGCAGATCCTGGTTATTACTGACTTGACACATGGTATTACTGCACAATAGCAGACCACATTTTGGTAGTAAAGGCATAAATTTGGATGAAGAAGCAGATATTGGTGGAGTTGGAATGAGGACAAAGATTTGAAGAAGTTTACATTTAATGACTTTCTCTTCCTGTGAAAGAATGTGGTCCTCTGCTGAGAGTATTGGGGGAGTTCACGTATGGGTCTTGAAGACAGTGGAAAATATCTGGAAAGGAAGTTTTAAAAAATGAGAGTGAACACATGGAAAGCTTTCAGGTCATGAGGAGGACTAAGCTAATACTGTTAATTATTCCTTTTTATTGGATCGAATTTACATGTTTCTGAAATTCCTTCACTGCCATATTGGGTAAATGATTTGCACAGGCAGACCTTACAGAGTGACTATAAGGTGGAGTGTCATAGGAGGCTAAGAGGACAAGGGCTTACTGGATTTAAGGACTTGGGAAAGAGTTAGGGTCACAGAAAAAATTATGGAGTTTAAAGTGAAAGTCACTCAGTCGTGTCCGACTCTTTGTGACTCCACAGACTGCAGCCTACAAGGCTCCTCTGTCCGTGGAGTTCTCCAGGCAAAAATACTGGAGTGGGTTGCCATTTCCTTATCTAGGGGATCTTCCCCACCCAGGGACTGAACCTGGGTCTCCCACACTGCAAACAGACTCTTCGCCAACTGAGCCGTCAGAGAAGCTTATAGAGTTTAAAATAAGTAGAAAACTAGTAAATCCAGTGCAGAGATAAGAGATAGGAAAAATGGACATGTCAGCAGACATGAGGTCTCTAGCAGTTGGAAAAGAGGAGCAGTGAGAGGAAGCAGAGGGAACCGGACAAATTCTAGGGATTCAGAAGTTGATGTATTGTTCAAATGTCAGCAGTAGACTTTGCAAGAATGGTGTCCTTTAAAAGTCTCCTTGGTCTTAATTTAATGATACAGTGAGATGATACAATAGATTGAAACAATCAGACCAAAGGGCTCCTACATTTTCAGGCCCTGTATCCAATTAGCCTTCCTTTTCAGTATCACATTTTGGTATTAATACTAGATATTTAACATGGGATGATCCACAAATATTCTTTGTCTCAGTGTCTTACATTGTATCTTACTGATACAATTTTGAATTCATGCAACTCTTGAAAAAATGTAGTAACCCATATTTAAATTAACCTATGTAAAACTTTTAGCCTCACTAGAGTTCAGAAGACAAGTAAATGCTGGCATTTTTGTTACTAAATATGCAAAAATTATGCAGGAGGGATGAATTGGGAGTTTGAGATTAATAGTTGCAAACTGTTATATATAGAATGGAAAAACAACAAAGTCTTACTGTACAGCACAGGGAACTATATTAAATATTCTGTGATAAACCATAACAGGATATGTATATATGTATATAGACATATAGATAGATAGATAGATAACTGAATATATATATATAACTGAATCACTATAATTCAATAAAATGGATTTTTAAAAATAAAATAAATATGCAAAAATTAAATGGACTTTTCTTAAATAGTACCTAATCTTAGGTAAAATAAAAGTAATAAATGTTAATAGACAGAATTCATTTAAATTAGCATATTACCAGATTTCAGAACCCCATGTGTGTTTGTCACTCAGTTGTTTCCTATTCTTTGTGACCCCATGGACTATAGCCTGCCAGGCTCCTTTGTCCATGGAAATCTCCAGGCAAGAATACTGAACTGGATTGCCATTTCCTTCTCCATGGGGTCTTTCTGACTCAGGGATGAACCTGGGTCTTCCGCATTGCAAGCAGATTCTTTACCATCTTAGCCAGGAAATTGGACATGTAACCAGAAACTCTGTTTACCTACATAGTTTTAAGATAAGCAGAGTCATTTAGGGATTAATGAAACAAATGCTGGCAGTGTATTGAAGCTAATTTGAGGATGAATTGCCATCTTAAAAGGTATTTGTGAGGTAATAGTAGAAAACTAGTCAATCTAATCACACGGACTACAGCCTTGTCTAACTCAGTGAAACTAAGCCATGTCCTGTGGGGCCACACAAGACGGGCGGGTCATGGTGGAGAGGTCTGACAGAATGTGGTCCACGGGAGAAGAGAATGGCAAACCACTTCAGTATTCTTTCCTTGAGAACCCCATGAACAGAATGAAAAGGCAAAATGATAGGATACTGAAAGAGGAACTCCCCAGCTCAATAGGTGCCCAATATGCTACTGGAGATCAGTGGAGAAATAACTCCAGGAAGAATGAAGGGATGGAGCCAAAGTAAAAACAATACCCAGTTGTGGATGTGACAGGTGATAGAAGCAACGTCTGATGCTGTAAAGAGCAATATTGCACAGGAACCTAGAATGTCAGGTCCATGAATCAGGGCAAATTGGAAGTGGTCAAACAGGAGATGGCAAGAGTGAACGTTGAAATTGTAGGAATCAGTGAACTAAAATGGACTGGAATGGCTGAATTTAACTCAGATGACCATTATATCTACTACTGCAGGCAGGAATCCCTCAGAAGAAAAGGAGTAGCCATCATGGTCAACAAAAGAGTCCGAAATTCAGTACTTGGATGCAATCTCAAAAACGACAGAATGATCACTGTTCATTTCCAAGGCAAACCATTCAGTATCACAGTAATCTGAGTCTAGGCCACAACCAGTAACACTGAAGTAACTGAAGTTGAATGGCTCTATGACGACTTACAACACCTTTTAGAACTAACCCCCAAAAAGATGTCCTTTTCATTATAGGGGACTGGAATGCAAAAGTAGGAAGTCAAGAAACACCTGGAGTAACAGGCAAATTTGGCCTTGGAATACAGAATGAAGCAAGGCAAAGGCTAATAGAGTTTTGCCAAGAGAACACACTGGTCATAGCAAACACCCTCTTCCAACAACACAAGAGAAGACTCTACACATGGACATCACCAGATGGTCAACACGGAAATCAGACTGATTATATTCTTTGCAGTCAAAGATGGAGAAGCTCTATACAGTCAACAAAAACAAGACCGGGAGCTGACTGTGGCTTGGATCATGAGCTCCTTATTGCTTAGAGAATAAATTCAGACTTAAATTGAAGAAAGTAGGGAAAACCACTAGACCATTCAGGTATGACCTAAATCAAATTCCTTATGATTATACAGTGGAAGTGAGAAATAGATTTAAGGGACTAGATCTGATAGACAGAATGACTGATGGACGATGGACGGAGGTTCATGACATTGTACAGGAGACAGGGATCAAGACCATCCCCATGGAAAAGAAATGCAAAAAAGCAAAATGGCTGTCTGGGGAGGCCTTACAAATAGCTGTGAAAAGAAGAGAAGCAAAAAGCAAAGGAGAAAAAGAAAAGTTACAAGCATCAGAATGCAGAGTTCCAAAGAATAGCAAGAAGAGATAAGAAAGCCTTCCTCAGCAATCAATGCAAAGAAATAGAGGAAAAAAACAGAATAGGAAAGACTAAAGACCTCTTCAAGAAAATTAGAGATACCAAGGGAATATTTCATGCAAAGATGGGCTTAATAAAGGACAGAAATGGTATGGACCTAACAGAAGCAGAAGATATTAAGAAGAGGTGGCAAGAATACACAGAAGAACTGTACAAAAAAGATATTCATGACCAAGATAATTACGATAGTATGATCACTCATCTAGAGCCAGACATCCTGGAATGTGAAGTCAAGTGGGCCTTAGAAAGCATCACTATGAACAAAGCAAGTGGAGGTGATGGAATTCCAGTTGAGCTATTTCAAATCCTGAAAGATGATGCTGTGAAAGTGCTGCACTCAATATGCCAGCAAATTTGGAAGACTCAGCAGTGGCCACAGGACTGGAAAAGGTCAGTTTTCATTCCAATCCCAAAGAAAGGCAATGCCTAAGAATGCTCAAACTACTGCACAATTGCACTCATCTCATGCGCTAGTAAAGTAATGCTCAAAATTCTCCAAGCCCGGCTTGAGCAATACGTGAACCATGAACTTCCAGATGTTCAATCTGGTTTTAGAAAAGGCAGAGGAACCAGAGATCAAATTGCCAACATCCACTGAATCATGGAAAAAGCGAGAGTTCCAGAAAAGCATCTATTTCTGGTTTATTGACTATGCCAAAGCCTTTGACTGTGTGGATCACAATAAACTGTGGAGATTCCTGAAAGAGATGGGAATAGCAGACCACCTGACTTGCCTCTTGAGAAACCTAGATGCAGGTCAGGAAGCAACAGTTAGAACTGGACATGGAACAACAGACTGGTTCCAAATAGGAAAAGGACTACGTCAAGGCTGTATATTGTCACCCTGCTTATTTAACTTATATGCAGAGTACATCATGAGAAATGCCTGGCTGGAAGAAGCACAAACTGGAATCAAGATTGACAGGAGAAATATCAATAACCTCAGATGTGCAGATGACACCACCCTTATGGCAGAAAGTGAAGAGGAACAAAAAAGCCTCTTGATGAAAGTGAAAGAGGAGAGTGAAACAGTGGGCTTAAAGCTCAACATTCAGAAACCGAAGATCATGGCATCTGGTCCCATCACTTCATGGGAAATAGATGGGGAAACAGTGTCAGACTTTATTTTTGGGGGCTCCAGAATCACTGCAGATGGTGACTGCAGCCATGAAATGAAAAGATGCTTACTCCTTGGAAGAAAAGTTATGACCAACCTAGATAGCATATTGAAAACAGAGACATTACTTTGCCAACAAAGGTCCATCTAGTCAAGACTATGGTTTTTCCAGTGGTCACGTATGGATGTGAGAGTTGGACTGTGAAGAAAGCTGAGCACCGAAGAATTGATGCTTTTGAACTGTGGTGTTGGAGAAGACTCTTGAGAGTCTCTTGGACTGCAAGGAGATCCAACCAGTCCATTCTAGAGGAGATCAGTCCTGGGTGTTCCTTGGAAGGAATGATGCTAAAGCTGAAACTCCAGTACTTTGGCCACCTAATGGAAGAGTTGACTCATTGGAAAATACTCTGATGCTGGGAGGGATTGGGGGCAGGAGGAAAAGGGGACGACAGGTGATTCCATGGCTGAATGGCATCACCGACTTGATGGACATGAGTTTCAGTGAACTCCGGGTGATGGTTATGGACAGGGAGGCCTGGCGTGCTGCAATTCATGGGATCGCAAAGAATCGGACACTACTGAGCTACTGAACTGAACTGAACTGAATCTCTCCTTATTCACCTGAACTTTCACGTGATTAGATGCTTTTATTGTGGGAAGTGAACAAAATTTCTATGAATGAATTTGCATGGGTATTCATGGACAGCCTTTTCTGTTACATTAATTGGACTTTAAAGAAGGTAATGTAAACCTAAATATGTTTAATTAAAAGGAAAGAAAATAATGGAATCTGTTTTCTCTCCTAATTTTTTAGTTCCTCATTGTTACCAACACCCTAATGATATAACTGATTTTCAGTCTTTATATGACTTTTGTCTGATTTAATGGATTCTGTTTAGATTTCAGGCAGTAATCTCAGAATTTCATAAAGTGCTTCTTTTTTGTTGATGGAACTAACTGTGGAAAAGTTTAGAGTATTTATTTAGGAGGTTGCAAAAAACACTAACATCCTACCTTAATTAAAAATGTATAAATTTATAAAGTGAAGAGAATCATATTGATTTTAAATATTAAGCTTTTACAAATGCTCTGTCTAAAACTTCTTGGGATCAAAACAACTTGCACAGGACAGCATTCAGAATTAAAATTATAGCAGTCAGAGATTGGATCATATCAAAAATCTAGAGTTTAGTTAATGGGTAGTGTCTTCACAGCATCTCCCATACACACTCTTTTAATTTAATATACTTTTTCATCAGTACAAAAGTAATTACAGAGTAATAAATTAAATTTGGAGAGTCAAAATAGTAAACACATAAATTATCAGTTTCATCAACCTACCACAAAGTATAAATTTTTTAATTTATATTTGATAGGAAAAGCTCCCTCATTATTAGTCAAACAATTGACTGCAGGAAAACTGATCTTTTCAGTTAGTAGTGCTGGAACATTTAGACTTCCATAGGAAAAAGCCAACAAAAAATAAACACACACACATACATAGACCCTTAACATATATCTCACCTCACACGTCATAAAAATTAACCAAAAATAAATTACAGATTTAAATATAAAGCTTTAAAACTTTTAAAAGAAACTACAAATTAAAATAATTGGGACCTGGAGTATACAAAAACTCCGACATGGCCAAAAAAAGTATAAACTATAAAAGAAAACTGACAATGCAAATATTAATATAATATAAAAGCAATAAAATAAATGTTGCTTTGTGAAAAACTGAAAACATAAAGATAGTTAAAGAGAAAAGATAAAGATATTCATACCATGTATCTAAATGAGGAAAAAAAGAAAAGCTCAATAGGGGGAAAAAAAAGCAAAAGATATTAATAACCTTACTTTATGTACACTAAAGATGATGTATGGATGGCAAATAAGCACAGGAAAATATGTTGAATATAATTAACCATTAGAGAACTATAGATTAAAACCACAATGAAATATCATTACATGCCTATTAGAGATGAGGAAAAATATGATAAATTCTGGCAAAAATTTGGAGATACTAGTACTATCATATATTTCTGTTAAGTATGTGAAATGGCTTAAACACTCTAGTAATTTATTAGAAGGTATTTGTAAAACTGGGCTTCCCTGGTGGCTCAGGAAGTAAAAAATCCACCTGCAATGTGGGAAACCTGAGTTTAATCTTTGGGTCAGGAAGATCCCCTGGTGGAAGGCATGGCAACCCACTCCAGCACTCTTGCCTGAAGAATCTTGGACAGAGCAGCCTGGCTGGCTATAGTCCTTAGGGTCACAAAGATTCAGACATTACTGGCCCAACGTAGCACACAGAAGCACAGCACTTACAAAACTATGCTACACTTGCAATGTGATCCAATAGTTGTATCTTCAGACATTTATCCTAGAGAAATGAAAACTCATTTCACATTACTTGCATGAATGCTCATAGCAGCTTTTTTTGTAGTAGCCAAAAATTGGAGACAATGCTAACCTTCAATGGGTGAATGGCTAAATAAAATGTGATACAGCAATACCATGGCTTATCAGTGAGGAATTTAAAAAAAACTGAAATGGGTGAATTTAACTCAGATGATCATTATTCTACGATTGTGGGCAGGAATTTGGATGCTTGGGGCTAGTGCATTGGGACGACCCAGAGGGATGGTATGGGGAGGGAGGAGGGTTCAGGATGGGGAACACGTGTATACCTGTGGTGGATTCATTTTGATATTTGGCAAAACTAATACAATTTTGTAAAGTTTAAAAATAAAATAAAATTGTAGCTGGAAAAATAAATAAATAAATAAAAGAAATGGAGTAGCGATCATAGTCAACAAAAGAGTCCAAAATGCAGTACTTGGATGCAATCTCAAAAATGACAGAATGATCTCTGTTCATTTCCAAGGCAAATCATTAAATGTGACAGTAATCCAAGTCTATGCTCTGACCAGTAATGCTGAAGAAGCTGAAGTTGAACGGTTCTACGAAGACCTACAAGACCTTTTAGAACTAATACCCAAAAAAGACATCTTTTCATTATAGGGGACCGGAATGCAAAAGTAGGAAGTCAAGAAACACATGGAGTAACAGGCAAATTTGGTCTTGGAGTACAAAATGAAGCAGGGCAAAGGCTAATAGAGTTTTGCCAAGAGAATGCACTGGTGATAATAAACACCATCTTCCAACAACACAAGAGAAGACTCTACACACATCACCAGATGGCCAAAACCGAAATCAGATTATATTGATTATATTTTATGGATTATATTTTTTTGCAGCCAGAGATGGAAAGCTCTATACACTCAGCAAAAACAAGACCGGGAGCTGACTGTGGCTCAGATCATGAGCTCCTTATTGCTAAATTCAGACTTTAATTGAAGAAAAGTGGGGAAAACCACTAGACCACTCAGGTATGACCTAAATCAAATCCCTTATGATTACACAGTGGAAGTGAGAAATAGATTTAAGGGACTAGATCTGATAGACAGAGTGCCTGATGAACTATGGATGGAGGTTTGTGACATTATACAGGAGACAGGGATCAAGACCATCCGCAAGAAAAATAAATGCAAAAAATCAAAATGGCTGTCTGAGGGGGCCTTACAAATAGCTGTGAAAAGAAGAGAAGTGAAAAACAAAGAAGAAAAGGAAAGATATACCCATTTGAATGCAGAGATACAAAGAAAAGCAAGGAGACATACAAAAGCTTCATCAGTGATCAGTGCAAAGAAATAGAGGGAAAAAATAGAATGGGAAATACTAGAGATTTCTTCAAGAAATTTAGAGATACCGAGGGAATATTTCATGCAAAGATGGGCTCAATAAAGGACAGAAATGGCATGGACATAAAAGAAGGAGAAGATGTTAAGAAGAGGTGGCAAGAATACACAGAACTACACAAAAAAGATCTTCATGACCCAGACAATCACGATGGTATGATCAAGCACCTAGAGCCAGACATCCTAAAATGTGAAGTTAAGTGGTCCTTAGGAAGCATCACTATGAACAAAGCTAGTGGAGGTGATGGAATTCCAGTTGAGCTATTTCAAATCCTAAAAGATGATGCTGTGAAAGTGCTGCACTCAATAGGTCAGCAAATTTGGAAAACTAATCAGAGGCCACAGGACTGGAAAAGGTCAGTTTTCATTCCAATCTCAAAGAAAGGTAATGCCAAAGAATGCTCAAACTACCACGTAATTGCACTCATCTGGGGGAGCCTGGTGGGCTGCTCTCTACGGGATCGCAGAGAGTCGGACACGACTGAAGTGGCTTTCAGCAGCAGCAACAGCACACTCTAGTAAAGTAATGCTCAAAATTCTCCAAGCCAGGCTTCAACAATACATGGACGGTGAACTTCCAGATGTTCAAGCTGGTTTTAGAAAAGGCAGAGGAACCAGAGATCAAATTGCCATCAACCACTAGATCTTCGAAAAAGAAAGAGAGTTCCATAAAAACATCTATTTCTGCTTTATTGACTATGCCAAAGCCTTTGACTATGTGGATCACAATAAACTGTGGAACATTCTGAAAGAGATGGGAATACCAGACCACTTGACCTGCCGCTTGAGACACCTGTATGCAGGTCAGGAAGCAACACGTAGAACTGGACATGGAACAACAGACTGGTTCCAAATAGGAAAAGGAGTACATCAAGGCTGTATATTGTCACCCTGCTTATTTAACTTATATGCAGAGTACATCATGTAAAATGCTGAGCTGGATGAAGCACAGGCAGGAATCAAGATTGACAGGAGAAATATCAATAACCTCAGATATGCAGATGACACCACCCTTATGGCAGAAAGTGAAGAGGAACTAAAAAGCCTCTTGATGAATGTGAAAGAGGAGAGTGAAACAGTTGGCTTAAAGCTCAACATTCAGAAAACTAAGATCATGGCATCTGGTCCCATCACCTCATGGCAAATAGATGGGGAAACAGTGTCAGACTTTATTTTTTGGGCTCCAAACTCATTGCAGATGTTGATTGCAGCCATGAAATTAAAAGACACTTACTCCTTGGAAGGAAAGTTATGACCGACCTAGACAGCACATTAAAAAGCAGAGACATTACTTTGGCAACAAATGTCCATCTAGTCAAAGCTATGGTTTTGCCAGTAGTCATGTATGGATGTGAGGTTTGGACCATAAAGAAAGCTGAGCACCAAAGAATTGATGCTTTTGAACTGTGATGTTGGAGAAGACTCTTGAGAGTCCCTTGAACTGCAAGGAGATCCAACCAGTCTATCCTAAAGGAAATCAGTCCTGGGTGTTCATTGAAAGGACTGATGTTGAAGATGAAACTCCAGTATTTTGGCCACCTGATGGGAAGAGCTCATTCATTTGAAAACACCCTGATGTTGGCAAAGACTGAAGGCAGGAGGAGAAGGGGATGACAGAGGATGAGATGGTTAGATGGAATCACCAACTCAATGGACATCAGTTTGGGTAAACTCTGGGAGTTGGTGATGGACAGGGAGGCCTGGTGTACTGGGGTTAATGGGGTCACAATGAGTCCGACATGACTGATCCACTGAATGAACTGAACTAAAAAAAAAAAAAAAAGTCAAAACAAAATAAAACTATATCACTATTGATAGTATATAACAACTTGTATATATCTCAAAGGTGCTGTTTTTTTTTTTAAATTTATTTTTTAACTAGAGGAAAGTTGTTTATAATATTTTATTGGTTTCTGCTGTACAACAATGTGTATCAATCATAATTATATATATATATATATATCCCCTTCTTCTTTAGCCTCCCTCCTCTATCCCAGCCCATGACTCTTAGAGACCCTCAGAGTGCTATGCTGGACTCCCGGTATTACACAACAGTTTCACACAAACTGTCTGTTTTACACATGATATTGTACATACATCAATGCTACTTTCTCAATTTATCCCACTCTCTCCATCCCCCACTGTGTCCACAATTTCATTTCCTATGTCTGTATTTCCATTCCTTGCTTGCAAATAGGTTCATCAGTATCATTTTTCTAGATTCCATACATATATGTGTTAACATATGATATTTGTTTTTCTCTTTCTGACTTATTTCATTCTGTGTAACAGGTTCTAGGTCCATCCACTTTATTACTGCTGCTAAGTCACTTCAGTCATGCCCGATTCTGTGCGACTCCATAGACAGCAGCCCACCAGGCTCCCCCGTCCCTGGGATTCTCCAGACAAGAACATTGGAGTGGGTTGCCATTACCTTCTCCAATGCATGAAAGTGAAAAGTGAAAGTGATGTCGCTCAGTCGTGTCTGACTATTACTACAATTGAATCAAATTTGTTCCTTTTTATGATTAATAGTCCACTGTATACACACACCACAATTTCTTTATTCATTCATTTGTTGTTGGACATCTGGGTTGCTTCCATGCCCTGGCTATTGTAAATAGTGCTGCAGTGAACATTGTGGTACATGTGTCCTTTTGAATTGTGGATTTCTCAGGGTAATGTGTAGTAGTTGGCTTGCTGGGTCATATGTTACACTATGATCTTAAATTTATTCCTAGTTTTTTAAGGAATTGCCGTATTGTTATCCATAATGGCTGTATCAATTTATATATGCTCCAAGAGTGCAAAAGGATTCCCTTTTCTCCAAACACTCTTTTGAGTATTTATTATTTGTAGAATTTTGATGATGCCTATTCTGATCGGTATGAGGAAATACCTCACTGAATTTGATTTCCTTTTCTCTAATAATGAATAACGTTGAGCATTTTTTCATGTGTGTGTTGGCCTTATGTATGTCTTCTTTGGAGAAAGGCCTGTTTATGTCTTTTGCCCTATTTTTCATTTGAATGTTTGTTTTACTGATATTATCAGTTCAGTTCAGTTCAGTCACTCAGTTGTGTCTGACTATTTGTGACCCCATGAATTGCAGCACTCCAGGCCTCCCTGTCCATCACCAGCTCCCGGAGTTTACTCAAACTCATGTGCATCGAGTCGGTGATGCCATCCAGCCATCTCATCCTCTGTCGTCCCTTTTTCTTCCTCCTGCCCCCAATCCCTCCCAGCATCAGAGTATTTTTCCAATGAGTCAACTCTTCACAGGAGGTAGCCAAAGTACTGGAGTTTCAGCTTTAGCATCATTCTTTCCAAATAACACCCAGGACTGATCTCCTTTAGAGTGGACTGGTTGAATCTCCTTGCAGTCCAAGGGACTCTCAAGAGTCCTCTCCAACACCACAGTTCAAAAACATCAATTCTTGGCACTCAGCTTTCTTCACAGGCCAATTCTCACATCCATATATGTCCACTGGAAAAACCATAGTCTTGACTAGATGGACCTTTGCTGACAAAGTAATGTCTCTGTTTTCAATATGCTATCTAGATTGGTCATAATATTCCTTCCAAGGAGTAAGTGTCTTTGAATTTCATGGCTGCAGTCATCTGCAGTGATTTTGGAGCCCCCAAAAATAAAGTCTGACACTGTTTCCACTGTTCCCTCATCTATTTCCCATGAAGTGATGGAACCAGATGCCATGATCTTCGTTTTCTGAATGTTGAGCTTTAAGCCCACTGTCTCACTCTCCTCTTTCACTTTCATCAAGAAGCTTTTGAGTTCCTCTTCACTTTCTGCCATAAGGGTGGTGTCATCTGCATATCTGAGGTTATTGATATTTCTGCTGGCAATTTTGATTCCAGCTTGTGCTTCATCCAGCCAGGCATTTCTCATGATGTACTCTGCATAGAAGTTAAACAAGCATGGTGACAATATACAGCCTTGATGTACTCCTTTTCCTATTTGGAACCAGTCAGTTGTTCCATGTCCAGTTCTACCTGTTGCTTCCTGACCTGCATACAGGTTTCTCAAGGGGCAGGTCAGGTGGTCTGGTATTCCCATCTCTTTCAGAATGTTCCACAGTTTATTGTGATCCACACAGTCAAAGGCTTTGGCATAGTCAATAAAGTAGAAAAAAAGCAGAATGTTTTTCTGGAACTCTCTTGCTTTTTCCATGATCCAGCAGATGTTGGGAATTTGATCTCTGGTTCCTCTGCCATTTCTAAAACCAGCTTGAACATCTGGAAGTTAATGGTTCATGTATTGCTGAAGCCTGGCTTGGAGATTTTTGAGCATTACTTTACTAGCGTGTTAGATGAGTGTAATTGTGCGGTAGTTTGAGTACTCTTTGGCATTGCCTTTCTTTGGGATTGGAATGAAAACGGACTTTTCCAGTCTGTGGCCACTGATGAGTTTTCCAAATTTGCTGGCATATTAAGTGCAGCTCTTTCACAGGATCATCTTCCAGAATTTGAAATAGCTCAACTGGAATTCCATCACCTCCACTAGCTTTGTTCTTAGTGATGCTTTCTAAGGCCCACTTGACTTCACATTTCAGAATGTCAGGCTGTAGGTGAGTGATGATCCATCGTGATTATCCTGGTCATGAAGATCTTTTTTGTACAATTCTTCTGTGTATTCTTGCCACCTCTTTTTAATATCATCTGCTTCTGTTAAGTCCAAACCATTTCTGTCCTTTATTAAACCCATCTTTACATGAAATATTCCCTTGGTATCTCTAATTTCTTGAAGAGATTTCTAGTCTTTCCCATTCTATTGTTTTCCTCTATTTCTTTGCATTGATTGCTGAGGAAGGCTTTCTTATCTCTTCTTGCTATTCTTTGCAACTCTGCTTTCAAATTGGTATATCTTTCCTTTTGTCCTTTGCCTTTTGTTTCTCTTCTTTCCTCAGTAATTTGTAAGGCCTCCTCAGACAACCTTTTTTTTTTTTTTTTTTGCATGTTTTTTTCTTGGGAATGGTCTTGATCCCTGTCTCCTGTACAATGTCATGAACCTCCATTCATAATTCATCAGGCTCTATCAGATCTAATCCCTTAAATCTATTTCTCACTTCACTGTATACTCACAAGGGATTTGATTTAGGTCATACTTGAATGGTCTAGCAGAGGAACCAGAGATCAAATTGCCAACATCTGCTGGATCATTGAAAAAGCAAGAGAGTTCCAGAAAAACATCTATTTCTGTTTTATTGACTATGCCAAAGCCTTTGACTGTGTGGATCACAATAAACTGTGGAAAATTCTGAAAGAGATGGGAATACCAGACCACCTGATCTGCCTCTTGAGAAATTTGTATGCACATCAGGAAACAACAGTTAGAACTGGACATGGAACAACAGACTTTTCCAAATAGGAAAAGGAGTACGTCAAGGCTGTATATTGTCACCCTGTTTATTTAACTTTTATGCAGAGTACATCATGAGAAACTCTTGACTGGAAGAAACACAAGCTGGAATCAAGATTTCTGGGAGAAATATCAGTAACCTCAGATATGCACTGAAGAATTGATGCTTTTGAACTGTGGTGTTGGAGAAGACTCTTGAGAGTCCCTTGGACTGCAAGGAGATCCAACCAGTCCATTCTGAAGGAGATCAGCCCTGGGATTTCTTTGGAAGGAATGATGCTAAAGCTGAAACTCCAGTACATTGGCCACCTCATGTGAAAAGACTCTCATTGGAAAAGACTCATCTCATTGGAAAAGACTCTGATGCTGGGAGGGATTGGGGGCAAGAGGAGAAGGGGACGACAGAGGATGAAGTGGCTGGATGGCATCACTGACTCGATGGACATGAGTCTGAGTGAGCTCCGGGAGTTGTTGATGGACAGGGAGCCCTGGCATGCTGCAATGCAGGGGGTCGCAAAGAGTCAGACACGACTGAGCGACTGATCTGATCTGATCTGAATGGTCTAGTGGTTTTCCCTACTTTCTTCAATTTAAGTTTGAATTTGGCAATAAGGAGTTCATGATCTGAGCCACAGTCATCTCCCAGTCTTGTTTTTGCTGACTGTGTAGAGCTTCTCCATCTTTGGCTGCAAAAAATATAATCCATCTGATTTCAGATTTGGCCATCTGGTGATGTCCATGTGTAGAGTCTTCTCTTGTGTTGTTGGAAGAGGGTGTTTGCTATGACCAGTGTGTTCTCTTGGCAAAATCTATTAGCCTTTGCCCTGCTTCATTCTGTATTCCAAGACCAAATTTGCCTGTTACCCCAGGTGTTTCTTGACTTCCTACTTTTGCATTCCCTTCCCCTATAATGAAAAGGACATCTTTTTGGGTTTTAGTTCTAGAAAGTCTTGTTGTTGTTCATAGAATCATTAAACTTCAGCTCCTTCAGCATTATTGGTCGGGGCATAGACAGACTTGGATTACTGTGATACTGAGTGGTTTGCCTTGAAAACGAACAGAGGTCATTTCTGTCATTTTTGAGACTGCACCGAGTACTACATTCCAGTCTCTTTTGTTGACCTTGATGGCTACTCCATTTCTTGCCCCCAGTAGTAGATATAATGGTCATCTGAGTTAAATTCACCCATTCCAGTCCATTTTAGTTCGCTGACTCCTAAAATGTCAACATTCACTCTTGCCACTGTTTGACCACTTCCGATTTGCCTTGGTTTCATGAACCTATCATTCCGGGTTCCTATGCAATATTATTCTTTACAGCATCAGACTTTGCTTCTATCACAAGTCACATCCACACCTGGGTACTGTTTTTGCTTTGGCTCCATCCCTTCATTCTTTAAAAACATTTCTCCACTGATCCAGTATCATTTTGCGCACCTGTTGACCTGGGGAGTTCATGTTTCTGCATCCTATCTTTTTGCCTTTTCATACTGTTCATGGGGTTCTCAAGGCAAGAATACTGAAGAGGTTTGCCATTACCTTCTCCAGTGGACCACATCTTGTCAGAACTCTCCACCATGACCTGTCCATCTTGGTGGCCATACATGGCATAGCTCATAGTTTCTTTGAGTTAGAGAAGGCTGTGGTACATGTGATCAGATTGGTTAGTTTTATGTGATTGTGGTTTTCAGCCTGTCTTTTCTCTGGTGGAGAAGGATAAGAGGCTTATGGAAATTTCCTGATGGGAGAGACTGACTTAGGGGGAAACTGGGTCTTGTTCTGATGGGCGGGATCATGCTCAGTAAATCTTTAATCCAACTTTTTGTTGATGTGTAAAGCTGTGTTCTCTCTCTGCTATTTACCTGGGGCTAAACTATGTTGGTGGAGTAGGCACTGGCGACCCACTCCAGTACTCTTGCCTGGAAAATCCCATGGTTGGAGGAGCCTGGTAGGTTGCAGTCCATGGAGTCACACAGAGTTGGACACGACTGATGTGACTTAGCAGCAGCAGCAAACTATGTTGGAGGTAGTGAAAATAATGGTGACCTCCTTCAAAAGATCCCATGCACCCACTGCTACACTCATTGCTCCCAACCTTGGAGCAGACCACCGCCAACCCAGGCCTCTGCCAGAGAGTCCTGGACACTTATGGGCAAATCTGGGTCAGTCTTTTGTGGGGTCCCTGCTCCTTTCTCCTGGATCCTGGTGCACACAAGGTCCTGTTTGTGCTTTCCAAGGGTCTATTTCCCAGTCTTGTGTAAGTTCTGGCAGCTCTATGGTGGATCTACCTCCACTGGAGATGCTCAAACATAGTTCTGTCTCAGTCTCTGTGGAGTCCCTGGGTCCTGGTGCACACAAGGTTTGTTTGAGCCCTCTGAGCATCTCTGATGGAAATGGGGTTTGATTCTAAACTCGAATTCACCCTTCTACCATCTTGCTGGGGCTTCTCCTTTGCCCTTGGGCATGGGGTATATCCTCACAGCTGCTCCAGTGCTGTGCAGCCTAAGTTTAATTAGGTCCCATTTGTTTATTTTTGTTTTTATTTCCATTACTCTAGGAGGTGGGTCAGACAGGATCTTTTTTTGACTGTTGTCAAACAGTGTACTGCTTATGATTTTCTCTAAGACCTTAATAGCTTCTGACCTTATATCTAAGTCTTAATCCATTTTGAGTTTACTTTTGTGTATGGTGTTAGGAAGTGTTCTCATTTCATTCCTTTACATGTAGCTGTTCAGTTTTTGCAGCAAAATTATTGAAGAGGCTGTAGTTATCCATTGTATATTCTTGCAAACTTTGCCAAAGATAAGGTGCCCACAAGTGCCTGGGTTTATATCTGGGCTTTCTGTCTTCTTTCATTGGTCTATATTTTTGTTTTTGTGTCAGTAGCACGTTGTGTTGAGAACTATAGCTTTTTAGTATAGTCTGAGGTCAGGAAGGTTCATTTCTCCAGCTCCATTCTTCTTTTTCTAGATTGTTTTAGCCATGTGGAGTTTTTCGTGTTTCTATACAATTGTGAAATTTATTGTTCTAGTTCTGTGAAAAATACCATTGGTAATTTCACAGGAGTTGCATTGAATCTTTAGATTGCTTTGGGAAGTATGGTCATTTCAACAATACTGATTTTTCCAATCCACAAACATGGTGTATTTCTCCATCTGTTTGAGTCATCTTTTATTTCTTTCATCAGTATCTTATAGTTTTGTGAATACAAGCCTTTTGTTTCTTTCTTTAGGTTTATCCCTAGGTATTTCATTTTTTTTTTTTTTTTTTTTGCAGTAGTAAATGGGATGTTTGGAGAATAAAATGGCAACCCACTTCAGTGTTGTTGCCTGGAAAATTCCCATGGACAGAGGGGCCTAGTGAGCTATAGTCCATGGGATTGCAAAGAGTCAGACATGACTTAGCGACTAAACAACAACAAATGGGATGCTTCCTTAATTACACTTTCTAATTTTTCATTGTTAATGTATAGGAATGCAAGAGATTTCTGTGTATTAGTTTTGTATCTTGCAACTTTAATAAATTCATGGATTAGCTCTAGTAAATTTCTGGGGACATTCTTAGGGCTTTCTATGTATAGTTTCATGGCATCTGCAAGCAGTGAGAGTTTTATTTCTTCTTTCCCAGTGTGGATTCCTACCACACTTGCAGCTTTTCCCACCTAATTCATGGAGGCAATCTGCTGAGCTATAGGATCCCTGCAACAATGAACTCTTGCTTCTCTGGTAGTCCCAGGCTTTCCCCTGGACTCATTGAACTTTGTCATTCTAACCCTCTCAGCCTGTCTTCATGGAAGTCAACCCTAATCCTCTCCCCGGGGTCAGGCCTCTGAAGACGGAGCCCCAGCTCCACGTGTGCTGGTTTGCAGGTGCATCAGGCATGCAAACAAGTGTCCCAGGCTGGGAAGTACCAGTTGCCATCAATCTCTGGGCTGAATTCTGCTTTATCTTCTGTCCACCTGTTGCTGTGCTCCCCATTGAGGTTCCCCGAGCTCCACCCTATCCTTACCTGTGAAGGAGTTTCCAAGTATGGGGGAACTTTTCTTCCTCCACAGCTCCCTCCCAGATGCACAGGTCCTATTTCAATACCCCTATCTTTTTTTTCTTATTTCTTCTGCCCTAGGCTTCTATGTGGAGACTAGCTTGTCTTTTTGGAAGTCTGAGGTCTTCTGTCAGCCTTCAGTAGGTGTTTTATAGGAGTCATTCCATATGCAGATGTATTTCTGATGTATTTGTGGGGAGGAAGACGATCTCCATGTCTTACTTCTCTGCCATCTTCCCTTTGTCTCCTGAACACACTTTTGAAAAGAAACCTGGTAAGTAAAATCAAGCATCAAACTTATGTATGGGAAACAAACGTCTGGGGCAAATGTGTGTTCATGTACTTATGAGACCATAAAATGAAAATTCAAGGCACTATCTTTAAAGGTCAAAAAGTCAGTCTCCAGAGATTATATGCTTTATGATTCTGTACATGCAACAGTCATTTTATTTATTTATTTATTTATTTTTAATTGGAGGATAATTGCTTTAAATATTGCATTGGTTTTTGCCCTACAACAATGCAAATCAGTAATAATTTTATATATATATACGTATACACACGGGCTTCCCAGGTGGTACTAGTGGTGAAGAATGTGCCTACCAATGCAGGATATGTAAGAGATGTGGGCTTGATCCCTGGGTCTGAACGATCCCCTGGAGAAGGCATGGGGCATGGCAAACTATTCCAGTATACTTGCCTGGAGAATCCCATGGACAGAGGAGCCTGGTGGATGATAGTTCATAGAGTTGCAAAGAATCAGAAACAACTGAGGTGACTCATCACACATGCATCTGTATACATATATCCCCTTCTTCTTAAACGCCCCTCCTTCCTCCCATCCCACCCCTCTATGTCATCACACATCACCAGGCTGGGCTCCCTCTGTTATACAGCAGCCTCACATTAGCTATCTGTTTTACATATGATAGTGTATATATGTCCATGCTACTTTCTAAATTTGTTCTACCCTCTTCACAGTCTTTAAGTAAGATACTACACAGAACAAGGAGAGATTATTAATTTCCAATAGATGTGGTGAGTAGGAAAGGTACATCTGTAAAGAGCAGGAAAGAGCATTTCTTTGTGTTGAAAGAAACAGTACTGCATTTTCGTACGGAGATGATTTCATAAACAACTACACAGAAAATAAAACTGCATCAAACTACACAGATGTGCACACACAGAACATATAAAACCTGGTGAAAACTGAATAACATCTATCTCCTAGTTAGTAATACATCAATGCCAGTTTTCTGGTTTTGATATTATATTACAGATAAAATGTTCCATTAGGGAAACTTTAGTAAGGCTGCACAACATTTGTAATATTTTGTAACATCCTCTAAATGACAGTTATTTGAAACTACACAAATTAAAATATGAAAGAAGTAGAATAAAGGGAATAATAAAAATATGAGCAGAAATGAATTAATTTGAACACTGATACACTGAAGAAGAAAATGATACAGTATGCTTTTTAATTTGAAGAAAGAAGTAAAATAACCACTCACCCGACAAGTAATAAAGAAGTATTAGGTAGATAATACTATGGAAATAAGTGAAGTGAAATGAAGCGAAAGTCACTCAGTCATGTCCGACTCTTCATGGAATTCTGCCTGACAGTCCATGGAATTCTTCAGGCCAGAATACTGCAATGGGTAGCCGTTCTCTTCTCCAGGGCATCTTCCCATCCCAGGGATAGAACCGAGGTCTCCCACATTGCAGGTGGATTCTTTACCAGCTGAGCCACGAGGGAAGCCCAAGAATATTGGAGTGGGTAGCCTATCCTTTCTCCAGCGGATCTTCCTGACTCAGGAATCGAACTGGGGTCTTCTGCGTTGCTGGTGGATTCTTTAACAACAGAGCTACCAGGGAAGCCTAAAGGAGACAACTAACCATAGGATGTTTTCTAAATTATAAGCAATATATTTTGGAGAAAATCATGCCCAATACATATGAAAACTATTGAAAGACTTCATTTTTACATGTGAAATAGAGTATTTCTTTGTGTTGAAAGAATAGTTCTATATTTTCAGTGTGGATGTTTACATAAATATAAATTATGTAAATTAAAATAATATAAATATACATTTTGATACTTTCTGCTTATTAAAATAGTAGAATCAGTCTTAAATTTTTAGCGACATAAAGTCATCTGTGGCAGACAGTTAAGAGACTAGTTATATAAACTTTGAGAAATGGAAATAAACTATCTTCCACCAATGTTACATAGGTTAGTTTCAGAGGCAATGTGGCCAACTCTGTTATAAGACTAGAGCATTCTTTAGAAACCCAAATCTTTCAGGGCATGAAAAACAGAATACCTTAGCAATCTTGGTCATGAACTGAGAGGCATAAATCAAAAATAAGCTAAAATAAATATGTATTTGTTTCAAAACTGAAATTCAGGGAGGAAAGTTTTTCTCAGAACACTAGGAATTATTTGTACATTAAAATATCACAATATTCTACATTAATAAACTAGAAGTGAAAATATCATACCAAGAGATGAAAAAAGAACTCTACTAAATATACTAGTATTGTATATGTTATGTTACTATCAGTAGATTTTAATAATTTTTAAAATTTCTTAGCAATCTATATATCCTTAACTAGATTAAATAAATAAATATATAAAAGTATATACACTTAACATCAGTAAAACTCAGTTCAGTTGAGTTTAGTCCCGCAGTCGTGTCCGACTCTTTGCGACCCCATGAATGGCCACACGCCAGGCCTCCCTATCCATCACCAACTCCCGGAGTTCACTGAGACTCACGTCCATTGAGTCAGTGATGCCATCCAGCCATCTCATCCTCTGTCGTCCCCTTCTCCTCCTGCCCCCTATCCCTCCCAGCATCAGAGTCTTTTCCAATGGGTCAACTCTTCGTATGAGGTGGCCAAAGTACTGGAGTTTCAGCTTTAGCATCATTCCTTCCAAAGAAATCCCAGGGCTGATCTCCTTCAGAATGGACTGGTTGGATCTCCTTGCAGCCCAAGGGACTCTCAAGAGTCTTCTCCAACACCACAGTTCAAAAGCATCAATTCTTCAGCTCTCAGCCTTCTTCACAGTCCAACTCTCACATCCATACATGACCACAGGAAAAACCATAGCCTTGACTAGACAAACCTTTGTTGGCAAAGTAATGTCTCTGCTTTTGAATATGCTATCTAGGTTGGTCATAACTTTCCTTCCAAGGAGTAAGTGTCTTTTAATTTCATGGCTGCAGTCACAATCTGCAGTGATTTTGGAGCCCCCAAAAATAAAGTCTGACACTGTTTCCACTGTTTCCCCATCTGTTTCCCATGAAGTGATGGGACCAGATGCCATGATCTTCGTTTTATGAATGTTGAGCTTCAAGCCAACTTTTTCACTCTCCACTTTCACTTTCATCAAGAGGCTTTTGAGTTCCTCTTCACCTTCTGCCATAAGGGTGGTGTCATCTGCATATCTGAGGTTATTGATATTTCTCCTGGCAATCTTGATTCGAGCTTGTGTTTCTTCAAGCCCAGTGTTTCTCATTATGTACTCTGCATATAAGTTAAATAAGCAGGGTGACAATATACAGCCTTGACGTACTCCGTTTCCTATTTGGAACCAGTCTGTTGTTCCATGTCCAGTTCTAACTGTTGCTTCCTGACCTGCATACAGATTTCTCAACATTAGTATAACATAATTTTAAATGTAGGAAAAAAGAAAGAATGTTTCTTACCCTTGTCCTTTTTGTGGAGATAAACATATCAGTGTTAGTGGCTCAGTCATGTCTGACTTTTTGTGATCCCATGGACTGTAGCCCTCCAAATTCCCCTGTCCGTGGAATTCGCCAGGCAAGAATACTGGAGGGGGTAGCCATTCCCTTCTCCAGAGGATTTTCCAGACCCAGGTATTGAACCCAGCCTGGTGGCTCAGACAGTAAAGCGTCTGCCTGCAATGCGGGAGACCCAGGTTCGATTCCTGAATTGGGAAAATACCCTGGAGAAGGAAATGGCAATCCACTTCAGCACTCTTGCCTGGAAAATCCCATGGACGGAGGAGCCTGATAGGCTACAGTCCATGGGGTCGCAAAGAGTCAGACACAACTGAGCGACTTCACTTTCTTTCACTATCATGCTTTGCAAGCAGGTTCTTTACTGTCTGAGCAATTCATAAGGCTTCCACAGAGAAAATTATAAAACTTTAGAGAAAGTTGCTTGAAACATCCTATATAAATTGAGAAACATCCTATATAAATTTAAAGTTTATGAATATTCAAGTTTATTCAAGTTTATGAATAGTTCAAGTTTCCAAATTTATAATCTGGAATTTCCTGGACTGTCTTTTCAATTATTTCCATGACTGCTTTACACACACATGTATCCATATTCATACATGTATATGAAACTCTTTTCTATTTTGATCCTCATTTTTCCAGTTCAGTTCAGTTCAGTCACTCAGTCATGTCTGATTCTTTGTGACCCCATGGACTTTAGCATGCCATGCTTCCCTGCCCATTACAAACTCCCAGAGCTTGCTTAAACTTGTTTCCATTTAATCAGTGATGCCATCCACCCATCTCATCCTCTGTCATCCTCTTCTTCTCCTGCCTTCAAACTTCCCCAGCATCAGGGTCTTTTCTAGGATCAGGTGTCCAAAGTATCAGAGCTTCAGCTTCAGCATCAGTCCTTTCAAAGAATATTCAGGACTGATTTCCTACAGGATTGACTGGTTTGATCTCCTTGCAGTCCATGGGACTCTCAAGAACATTCTCCAACACCACAGTTCAAAAGCATCAATTCTTCCACACTTGGCTCTCTTCATGGTCCAACTCTCACATCCATACATGACTACTGGAAACACAATAGCTTGAACCATATGGACCTTTGACTGCAGACTGGCAGGCTTTACTTTACTTGCATAAAAGGAGAGAAGTTCCACGGTACCTATTGAACACAAAAGTAAGGAGAGCTCTCACTCAGCAAGCTGTTTCACATTCTGAAAGGTTCTTTCCTTCCCTAACGTATTATTGCTTCTGTAAAGAATTCCTTATGTGACTTAACTTGTGGGCTAAAGCAAGTTCTGTGCAACCAAGATTGAAGGTGGGGAATGTTCTTTCCATGGATAACTCAGCCCTTGATACTTGGCCCACTTAAGGTTTCTGCTCTATAGAGTTGTCAATTGCAAGGGTATCCTTGTTAAAACTAGCTCCCAATATTATTCCTCCCTTCTATTGGTAGACTCTAAATTGTTTTACCTTTAAAGGATTTACCTGTTACAATAATAAATCACATTTTCAGTGTAAAAATATATTTGGATTATTGATGTCTCCAATTTCAGTTACCTGGGTTTATAAAGTTATTATTAGTTTATTCCAGTGTATGGAAATTTTTAAAAGATCTTAAGTAGGGAAGAATGCAAATACTCTTGCTTTGAATTCCATTTGAAATTGAAAATATTTTTATGTTTTAAGTTAAAACTTAAAGCTATTTCTTTAGTGGAAAGGTTGCCAGAATGGTAGTAAAGTAACTTGATTCTAATAAGTGTAATTATAGCTTTTATAATAGTTTTTAAGAACTTAATATTTGTCAGGCATGATATTAAATGTACCTTATGAATATCTCATTGAATCATCACAACAGTCATATGGGGTGTTGATAATTTTCCTTTTTTTTCTGAGAAAGCAACTAAGGCTACAGAAGTTTAAGTAATTCACTCATAATCTCACAGCTGCTGCTAAGTCTGCTAAGTCACTTCAGTCGTCCCTGACTCCGTGTGACCTCATAGACGGCAGCCCACCAGGCTCCCCCGTCCCTGGGATTCTCCAGGCAAGAACACTGGAGTGGGTTGCCATTTCCTTCTCCAATCTTACAGCTAATGTGTAGTAAATGAGCTAAAGTAAATCTGACTATACAAAAACTTTCTTCTTATTTGTGCAACAAACTTATGTATTTGAGGAGGGGGACTTTTTAGCCTAGTATGAATTTGGAAATACACTTTTTTTCAGTACTTCTAGCAATGTAATATTTATATTTAATTGGGAAACCAGACAAACATATTTAAAAAGTGAAACAGCTGCAGATAGAGAAAATGGAAGTAGAAAGAAGAGAAAGGAACAAGAGGTTGAATTATGGAGCAAGAAGAGACTCCATGGAATTCCCTTTGTTAAGTTCCAAAAAAATTTATAACTAATAAAACTGAAGACTATGTGTCAGCAATAATTAAAATAAAGCCACAGACACTTAACAAGAGTTCCCCAGTTTCTTAAACCGTGTTTATCTGTGTTCTTTTCTACCTCTGTTCATTTTTGCAAACTGCTGATAGATATGACAGTCTTTGTAAAATTAGAATAGCCACAGGAGAATTGATATATTCAGCACCAGTCTGAGATGCCTTACATGCGCCAGTGATGCTCAATGTAATTTTGTGATTAAATCCAGATGCTTCTTTCCACTTGTAAAATCATATTAAAGAAAGTATAATGTAAAACATCAATCATGTCACTTTACTTGATACATCATAAGGGGTTCTTCTAAATAATCAAAGCTGCTAAATAATCTAAAAACATAAATGTCATTAAGAGAGAGTAAGTGAAATTCTCCCATGGGTTAACAGTTCAATTAAAATGGATATGCTTCATCAACACCTGTAATTTCTAAGACAGGTAGATTAGGTAACACCATTCATGAGGTAATGGGGAAAAAATAGTCAAGGTGGTAGTATCAGCATAAAGAATTTAAAGACAGATTCTAAAATTTTTAATATTCAAGCTAACTTATAGCAAATCTACTTTATTAACAGACTTTAGGGTATAATTCCTGTGATGTGAAAGATTTTTATTTAATTCCTATCATGTAGTGATTATTGAAAGAAGGCCATATATACAAAATACCTTTCTTTGTTCCAATTTAATTGAAAAGTGAATATATAAATTAAAATACAAAGTTCAAACATTGTTATAGACACATGAACAAAATTATAATTAGGCACAAAAGCTGGATAAATTAACCTATGTTTGATAGAATCAGATACTCTAAAAGAGTTTTCTGGGTTGTAAAAGGAGCATGGAGGTTTGTCAATTCTATTCACTTGAGTTCAAGCCTATAATTAGTAAATGTTACTATTTTCAGGTACCTTGCAGGAGAAAAGGATAATGTTACCAGTTATTTGGGGGTATACACACTTTTGTACATGTTAGAGAAATGAGTTATTTTAAATATGTGTTTTGAGATGTTCATACGAGAATATTGAAATAAGTAGCAGGAAAAGACATTGGGCCTGGTTTTGGAAGTTCAGAAAACAGTGCCCACGATGTCAGAGTTGTGAATGAGCAATGACTTGCACTCCCATGTGGGAACAGTCAGTTTGCTAGGCACTATGGGTGAGTCTTGAGCTAGTGACTTTAACAGTTTGGATTTATTCTGTTCCAATTGGAAATGGTAACTTTTAAGAAGAAGAATGGTAGAGTTGACTTCATTCTCAACAGTTGTTAAGGATGGAATGGAGGAGAGGAAATTGGCAGTAAGGAGTTAGAGCTGGTGAGACCTACATTCATTCTCAGAAACAGAATCTGGATTTTAGGAATATGTTTGCAATACAGTTGATAAAGGCTGGAAAATTAATGATTGTAAAGTGAAGAAGATCAGAGGGGAAAAAAAAGGTGAAAAATTTTAAAAATAATTTTGTTTTTATAGCCTTGATTTCAGTGTTAAAGCTGGAAAGCATCACTCAAAATTTAGTATTGCCAGTACACTTAAAAGGTGCAAGCTGGGGATTTTTCAAGATCCAGGAGGTACACCATTTGTGGATTTTTTAAATGCTTTAGTTACTTGTAAAATATGTAAGTGTAAATATCTCATAAACAACTGAAAGAGTGCAAAGAAATGATGAAGAAAAATTCCAAAGTCATTACAATTTAGATGCCAACAGAAGCTATAGGAATAGTTGCAATCAATCAGATAGAAGTTACAGATCAGAAATAGGAGGACTTTTCTAGTTTTAATAACTCAGGAATGTGTATTTTTAGATAGTTTAAAATTTGTTGAAGATATGAATTCTCATGACCAATATGAATCCAACAGCAAGTACTTTTATTCCTAGATTATAATATGGAAAAGTGGTTTTCTGTATTAAAATATGTAGATAATATTCCACATTGAGTTTACCAGAAGTGTTTTCCCTCAAGACTCTAATTCTTCAGAGGTCAGGAAAAGACAGAAGCAAAACTGTTTGCTATTTGTTCTACTAGGGGCCAGCATTTATCCAGAAGTTGGTAATAGAGTTGTCATTGCTTGCCATTATCAGAAAAGTGAAAAACAAAAGTAATTCTGAATAAAAAATAAAGGCCCAACTCAAAACTGATGGGAAAGAGGATAATTTTTAGAAAAAACTTAAAAGGTTAACTCTCCAAATAGTGGTAACTCTGCTTTGACTCTCACCTGGTTTCAGAAGAGAAGAATAAATAGCAAAGGAGAAATCTAAATGTATGTCATGTCATCTCAAAGAGATCTGTAAAAGAGAAAAACATTGATAGCATAAAAAATGATGTTTCAACTCTTTGCTTCTCTTGAGAGTCTAACTGTATCTGTTTTTTTATACCATTCTATTTCCCATCCCTCCCGCACAACTCCCCAGTTATGTGTGCTTCTAAATAAACAGTGTTTGTTTTTTGACATGCAAACTTTGATTCAGATCCTGATTACTTTCCATAATCTTTTCAGGCCACAACATATAATGACCCTTTGGCTTGAATTTAGCCATGTACCATTGATCATTCACTTGTTTTCTCTTAGAGTTTAATTTAATCATTCTGGTTCAGTTCAAAAAGATAAATAGTTTTCCACATGGTTTTGGTTAATAAATCTATTCAATTACGCCCTTATGATTATTCCCTCTCTAAGTTCTGCTTGTTTTAATCCTCTTTCTCTAGTATCATTCTAGAAAAATGCCATTAAGCTCAACTTCTCCCAGCATCACTCCCTCCACCATCAGCAGCACAGAGACACATGTAGCCATCACTCCCTCTCATGAGCTGCTACCATTGCATCCCTCTCTACAGCCCAGGACTCCTCTGGGACACTGACCAACTTGCTTAAGATACATTCTTCCTGCTTGAGACCTAACACAGCCTTAACTCTCAAAAACACCCAGATATAAACAATCTAAAATTGTGGTTACATTACAGGAATGTAAATAATGTATGTTCAGCTACATGACTTCCATATTTTATATCTAGACTACTAATACCACAAGATATGTTACCATCAAGTCTCTCAAATATGTGAATGGGAGAAAGAGAACCCCCTAAGATAAGGAAACATTTATCTGAGACAGAGAGAAAAAGCAATGAAAAAGACATAAAGCAATGAAAATTTCTGAGGCATCATAGCAGTTGTTCAGGGTTTGGGGGCTTATAGTACAAGGAGCAGGTGGGCACTCATTCATGTATGTACTTTGGTTGGAGAATCTGAGCACAATTTCAAAGCCATTTTTGTATGGCTGATTTCAAATGTGAAAGAGAAACTGATATTGGTATTCCTGATCTCAGCATACTCGCCACTAAATTTGCTGATCAGATAAATATGTTTTCATTCCCTGTTTTAAATCACGTTTTCCATGGGTCTAATTTCCTTCCCAGTTCCCTTGAACTTGAAATAACTTTGATTTGTAGTTGATTTGTTAATCAACTATGCTGAAACACAGATCTTTACAAGTATTTAAGTATTAAAATTGTTTAATATTTGAATTTACTTACCATATTGCCAGAGAAGGCAATGGCACCCCAATCCAGTACTCTTGCCTGGAAAATCCCATGGATGGAGGAGGCTGGTAGGCTGCAATCCATGGGGTCACTAAGAGTCGGACACGACTGAATGACTTCACTTTCACTTTTCACGTTCATGCATTGGAGAAGGAAACGGCAGCCCACTCCAGTGTTCTTGCCTGGAGAATCCCAGGGACGGGGGAGCCTGGTGGGCTGCCGTCTATGGGGTCGCACAGAGTCGGACACAACTGAAGTGACTTAGCAGCAGCAACCATATTGCCTCATAAGTTAAGTACATAACTCAGCATTTAACTGTTACTTTTAAAAATGAAGAATGACTTTACTTTCCAGGTTAGCTGCCAATGATATATATATTAATAATGCCTACTAAACACTCCATCCCACCTATCACTTCATTTTCATGAATTTAATTCTGTCCTCTATTCATCATCAACTTGTTTGCATACATCAGAAAACCTATGGTTCTTTTATTTTCAGGTGATTGCTATACATATGATGTTCCAGAGTAATATTTTTATATAAATAATGAAATTAATACTTGTCTTCATCAGCTTGGGCTACTTTAACAAAATATACACAGGGTTACTAAACAACAGAACTTTATTCTCCCACAGCCTGGAAGCTGGAAGTCCAAGATCTATATACTGCCAAATTTGGTTCCTAGTGAGAGCTCTTGTTCTGACTCATAGATGGCCACATTCTCACTGAATCTCCACCTGGAAGGGAGGGTGGAAAGAACACTCTGCTCTCTCTTCTGGTAAGGAGATTAGTCCTACGATGAGAGCCCAATCCTCATCACCTCATCTAATCTTAAATCCTGAAGCTCATCTCCAAATGCTATCACATAAGGTGTTACAACTTCAACATATAAATAAGAGGAGTAGAGGAAGAGATATTCAGTTCATAGCCATGCTTGTATTCAATTTTACAGCAAGATATATATATTTAGTGTCATTACTACTTTAACAATTTCCAGGACTCTCTGCCACACTTGATTATAGCATGGCATGGCCAAGGTGAACAAGTTAGTTTTACTTTTAGTTGTTTCTTACTTATATTCCAGTGATTCTTTTCAATGCTTGTTGTTGTTCAGATGCTCAAGTCATGTCTGAATCTTCACTACTGCATGGATTACAGTAGCGATCCCATGCCTCATGCCCATTCTCGTCCTCTGCTGTCCCCGTCTCCTCCTGCCTTCCATCTTTCCCAGCATCAGGGCCTTTTCCACTGAGTCAGTTCTTCACATCAGGTGGCCAAAGTATTGGAGCTTCAGCTTCCACATCAGTCAGTCCTTCCAATGAATATTCAGGACTGATCTCCTTTATGATTGGTTTGTTTGAACTATCTGCAGTCCATGGGACTTTCAAGAGTCTTTCCAACACTACCATTTTGTCCACCAGCTCATTTATCCATTCTTTTGCCTCATTTATTCTTCTATTGATTTCTTCTAGTGTATTTTTCATTTCAATTATTGTGCTGCACAACAGTGTTTGCTTTTTATATCTGCTAACTTTTTGTTGAATATTTCTTTTGTCTTCTGGTTCAGTGCTTCCATTCTTTTTCTGAGATCATGGATCATCTTTGCTATCATGTCTCTGAATTCTTTTTGAGTGCATTGCCTATCATGATTTTGCATAGTTGCTCTTCTGGGGTTTTATTTATTTATTTATTTATTTATTTTGAGCACATTCTTCTTTCTCATTTCATCTAACTTTCTGTATCAGTTCAGTTCAGTCACTCAGTCATGTCCGACTCTTTGCAACCCCATGAATCGCAGCACTCCAGGCCTCCCTGTCCATCACCAACTCCTGGAGTTCACTCAAACTCACGTCCATTGAGTCGGTGATGCCATTCTGCCATCAAATCCTCTGTTGTCCCCTTTTCCTCTTGCCCCCAATCCCTCCCAGCATCAGAGTCTTTTCCAATAAGTCAACTTTTTGCATGAGGTGGCCAAAGTACTGGAGTTTCAGCTTTAGCATCATTCCTTCCAAAGAACACCCAGAGCTGATCTCCTTTAGAATGGACTGGTTGGATCTCCTTGCAGTCCAAGGGACTCTCAAGAGTCTTCTCCAACACCACACTTCAAAAGCATTAATTCTTCAGCACTCAGCTTTCTTCACAGTCCAACTCTCACATCCATACATGACCACTGGAAAAACCATGCCTTGACTAGATGGACCTTTGTTGGCAAAGTAATGTCTCTGTTTTTTAATAACTTTCTGTATTTGTGGTCTCTATTCTGCTGGCTACAGGGTCATCATTTCTTTTGCTACTGGTGTCTGCCCCTGTTGGATAAAGCTGGTCTAGAGGCTTGAGCAGTTTTCCTGGTAAGAGGGATTTCTGCCTGTCTTTTGGTATGTGGAGATTTTCTTGTCCCTTTGAGGGTAATAGTTGTGTCAAGGGATGTGCTTTATGTGGTTGTGGATTCAAGAAGACTTTAGGCTGCCTCTCTGTTGATGTATGGGGCTGTGTTCCTGACCTGTTGATTGTCTTGCATGAGGTGTTCCAGCACTGACACCTACAAGCTGTTGGGTAGGGCCAGATCTTGGTATCAAAATGAGGCTTCAGGAGAGTTCATAACAATGAGTACTTTCTGATAGTTCTGCCAGTGTCCTTGTCTCCACAGTGAGCCACAGCCACCCCAGGAGACTTTCTGAGATCTGCAGGTAGGTCTGGCCAGGCACCTATGAAGTTATTACTTTTTCCCTGGGTCCCTCTGACTGAGATCTGTGTGTGACCCCCAAGAATGTAGTCACTGCTTCCCCCAGCCCTGTGGCATTCATGAAATCAAGCCCCACTGACCTCTAAAACTAAATGCTCTGCTTCTAATTCCAGGCCCCCAGGTTTGAAGCCTGACTAGGGCCTCAGTTCTTTCAATACTGTTGGAGCAACTCTGCAATATAATAAATTTCCACTTTGTGCATCACCCACCTGCCAGGCCTGAGATTTGATCATGCTGCAAATATATACCTCCTACCCTTTTATTTTGTCTTCTTCTTTGTCTTTGGTTGCAGAATATATATGTGTTTTTTGGTGGATTCCAGTCTTTTTTTCTTGATGATTGTTCAGCAGTCAGT
The DNA here is from genome assembly GCF_027580195.1 of Bos mutus. Classification (NCBI taxonomy): domain Eukaryota; kingdom Metazoa; phylum Chordata; class Mammalia; order Artiodactyla; family Bovidae; genus Bos; species Bos mutus. The sequence goes on along the minus strand of NC_091627.1, from coordinate 48,669,854 downwards.
TTTGATTTGGTGTTTTCATAAGAGGAGGTAACCTCAAGTCCTTCTCCATCTTGTCTCCACCTCTTCCTACTCACATGAAGTCCTTAAACACATAGAACTTTTCTTCACTGGAAGCAGAGATGGAGTCCAAGCATGTAAGGATTAGGTGCCCAGCTGTTGGTTCTGAGACACAGGGACTTTACAAAACGACTGAGGAGAAGCTACCGGGAAGTAACAGTCAACAAGTAAGCATGGACCTCAGTCCTACAATCCCAAGGAAATTGATTCTACCAGACATTTGAGTGAGCTCATAAGTGGATTCTACCTAGAGACTGGATGAAGTATCCAGCCTGGCTGACACATTGATTTTGGCCTTTTAAAGCCTGGAGTAGAGAAATAAGGAAAGCCATCCCAGATGGACTTCTGATGTACAGAGCATAGGATGCTGTCTGCTGCCTGTGATTCTGCACACTGCTTGACTCTGGCCCAGACTGGACTGGGGGAGGCCAATTCCCTATTTTTTAACATAAATTTGTTATTTCTTAAATTAATTAAAATTGGCCATAAGATACCTTTTTAAATGACTTGTTTTATATGTATAAGCTAATTCACATTTTTAGTTTAAGTTTTTTAATATTTTGATTATAAAAAGCAGCAGGGCTGTTGAGTTTACTATAAAATCAGCAGTTTAACATTCAAACAAATAGAATATGTAATGCATACACTAAGATCACAGTCAAAAGTGAGTAAATAATTAATGTATTGCTTCTTTATAGTCATATTACTTTAAAATTTTCATAACCAGTTCAGTTCAGTTGAGTCGCTCAGTTGTGTCTGACTGTGACCCCATGGACTGCAGCATGCCATGCCTCCCTGTCCATCAGTAACTCCAAGAATTTACTCAGACTCATTTTCATTGAGTCAGTGATGCCTTCCAAACATCACATCCTCTGTCAGCCCCTTCTCCTCCCGCCCTCAGTCTTACCCACCATCAGGGTCTTTTCCAGTCAGTCAGTTCTTTGCATCAGGTGGCCTAGTACTAGAGTTTCAGCTTCAGCATCAGCCCTTCCAATGAATATTCAGGATTGATTTCCTTTAGGGTGGACTGGTTGGATCTCCTTGCTGTCCAAGGGATGTTCAAGAGTATTCTCCAACACCACAGTTCAAAAACATCAGTTCTTTGGTGCTCAGCTTTCTTTATGGTCCAATTCTCCCATCCATAGATGACTACTGGAAAAACCAAAGCTTTGACTAGATGGACATTTGTTGACAAAATAATGTCTATGCTTTTTAGTATGTTGTCTAGGTTAGTCATAACTTTTCTTCCCAGGAGAAAGCATCTTTTAATTTCATGGCTGCAGTCACCATCTGCAGTGATTTTAGAGCCCAGAAAAATAAAGTCAGCCACTGTTTCCATTGTTTCCCCATCTATTTACCATGAAGTGATGGGACCAGATGCCATGATCTTAGTTTTCTGAATGTTGAGGTTTAAGCCAACATTTTCACTCTCCTGTTTCACTTTCATCAAGAGGCTCTTTAATTCTTCTTCACTTTCTGCCATAAGGGTAGTGTCATCTGCATATCTGAGGTTATTGGCATTTCTCCTGGCAGTCTTGATTCCAGCTTGTGCTTCATCCAGCCCAGCATTTCTCATGATGTACTCTGCATACAAGTTAAATAAACAGGATGACAATATATAGCCTTGATATACTCCTTTCCTGATTTGGAACCAGTCTGTTGTTCCCTGTCCAGTTCTAACTGTTGCTTCCTAACCGGCATACAGATTTCTCAGGAGGTAGATCAGGTGGTCTGGTATTCCCTTCTCTTTAAGAATATTCCACAGTTTGTTATGATCTACATAATCAAAGGCTTTGGCATAGTCAATAAAGCAAAAGTAGATGTTTCTCTTGAACTGTCTTGCTTTTTTGATGATCCAACAGATGTGACAATTTGATCTCTGGTTCCTCTGCCTTTTCTAAATCCAGCTTGAACATCAGGAAGTTCATGGTTCACATACTGCCAAAGCCTGGCTTGGAGAATTTTGAGCATTACTTTACTAGCATGTGAGATGAGTGCAATTGTGTGGTAGTTTGTGCATTCTTTGGCATTGCCTTTCTTTGGGATTGGAATGGAAATTGACCTTTTCCAGTCCTGTGGCCACTGCTGAGTTTTCCAAATTTTCTGGCATATTGAGCGCAGCACTTTCAAACAGACCCTTGGAGGGCACAAACAAAACCTTGGGCACACAAGGACCTAGGAGAAAGGAGCAGTTACCACATAAGAGACTGATCAGACTTCCCTGTGAATGTCCATGAGTCTCTGGTGGAGGCATCGGTTGGCGGTGGCCTGCTACAGAGTTGGGGACACTGAGTGTAGCAGTGTGTGTATGGGACCTTTTGAAGGAAGTCACCATTATTTTCATTACCTCCACCATAGTTTGGCCTCTGGTCAAACAACAGGGAGGGAATGCAGCCCTGCCCATTAACATAAAATTGGATTAAAGATTGACATCAACAGAAAATTTTCATAATAGTTATACTCTAAATTGAGCAAGAGCAAGATTCTTCATTTTAACTACTTTGTTTCTGGCTCAGCACAGTGTCTCACAGATTACTCACTCAGATGAGTATTCTTGAATGATTGAATGCATCAATAAGTAGGTAAGTATTATGATTATTAATTGTTCTGTAGCCCACCAGGCTCCTCTGTCAATTTGACTTCCCAAGCAAGAATACTAGAGTGTTGCCATTTCCTTCTCCAGAGGATATTCCTAACCCAGGGATTGAACCCACATCTGCTTGCATTGGCAGGCAGATTCTTTACCACTGAATGACCAGAGAAATCCTCATGCCTTGTCTAATCTTATTCAAGTCATTGCATGATTAAAAAGGGTGAATTATCTTTCATAATTTCTTCAATAATGTGGTTCTGAGATTATGTTAATCAATGTCTTGTTGTTAATTTTTAATTGCTAAGTCATGACCAACTCTTTGCAACCCCACAAGCTACAGCCTGCCAGCCTTCTCTGTCCATGGGATTTCCCAGGCAAGAACACTGGATTGAGTTACCATAGTATGACACTAATCAGAAATCATAAATATACTAAGGACAGTCCATAAGTTAATAATATTCTTTAGACACTTCTGGCAAGTGAAGTAAAACTCAATGCACACACAAAAAAATGCAGAGGCAAAAATATGCAAACTATATTTGTCTCAGGCAAATTTAATGCACTAATATTATGTATTATTATTTATACTTCCAGCATGAGACCTAATTATACACATGGGCACTATGGAAAAATTGCATTGAGACACAAAGTTTGTTTTGAAATTTTGCCACTCAGAGATCTCATGGGGACTCTGAACTGGGTTTTTCATTTTCTACAGAAGCTATTTTAGTCCTACTATTTCACTATATTCAATTCCATGTATGATCTATTTCTCCCATCACAGTATAAAGGCAAAAATACAGTTCCTCAATTTGGATTTAAGAAGAGCTATGACGTAGTCCACAGTGCTCTGGGCCAGAGCTAATCAAGTTTGGCTCCATCCGTGTTGTGGGTTAGTGAGTACACCTTTCAGGACCTCAATGAGCAGTAGTTGTCATCCTGATAACTGCTTCTTCCTAAAAACCAACACAGTCAGCAGACATATGCAGGATGTTCCCTGTATTTCCAGTTTTGCCCCCAATTCCATTCTGCTTATTTCTTTTTATATAATGTATAAGAAGCAGAAGTTTATCTTAGACCTAACTTGTTACAAACAGTATGGCTTTCTAATGAAAATAACTGATCTTTTTATTGAGGGAAATAACCACCCTTTCTTTCAGATATATAATTGTTCCATAGTGTGCAGTATCTTTTCATCAAAATAACCATAAAATTAAGTAACATAACACCATACATCTGAGATATTTTGGAAAAAAATTGTTAAAAAGCTCTATGCATGTGAAACAATGTTCCTTAGAAAAATACTAAGGACTTTTCAAAAATATATTTGTTGTGGCACTAATGTTTAAAACTTCAGTAGTTTTTGTAACGTGTTCTGTTGGTGTTATAACCTAGTACACTGAATCATAATATTTTCTATTAACATGTTCTTAATCATCAAAAGTTTGAAAGTCAGTAACTAAAAGAAGTGGTTAACGTTTCCATCATTATCATGTTCTGTATTAGATATCAATGCACAGGAGAAATCAATGAAGAATAGTTGTTACAACATGAAATGTAATAATTATAGATATTTCATTTAAAATTTAATTGAGAAATTAAAATATATTTAGTCAAACATTCATTGGGATTGATAAGTTACTTTTTAATAGATGAGGAATAATAGTAAGTTATCCTTAAAATATGTTTCTGAAACAACAAAGATAAAATTAATCTCACTTTTACTTATTCAATAAATTTTCATTGTACTACTTTATTTCAGGTACTCATCTAAATTATATGAAAGCGTTAAAGTGCAGATCTCATAGAGTGAGCAAGTCTAATATTCATGTAAAGGAATGAATGCAATTGTGATATATATACGATAAAAATATACATATATCTTTATGCATGTGAGAGATGCATATTTATCATATACCTGTGATAAAATATACATAGAAATATGCACATACATATATATATATATGTTAAAATATGCAGTAATGTAGCAGAATGTTTGCTTTACTTTAGGAAGGGACTTTCTTAGAAATAAACATTTGAGCTATGGTCTACTTAGCAGATACTCTACTTGGAAAAATCTATATTTTATATATATAAATCAAGTATCTGTGGAGCACAAAATATGTGTGTTACCCTGGAGTTACAATTTTTTAAGAAATATAGTCTCTTCCCTCTGCTGCTGCTGCTAAGTCGCTTCAGTCATGTGTGACTCTATGCGACCCCATAGACGGCAGTCCACCAGGCTCCCCCATCCCTGGGATTCTCCAGGCAAGAACACTGGAGTGGGTTGCCACTTCCTTCTCCAATGCATGAAAGTGAAGAGTGAAAGTGAAATCCCTCAGTCGTGTCTGACTCTTAGCGACCCCATGGACTTCAGCCCACCAGGCTCCTCCGTCCATGGCATTTTCCAGGCAAGCGTACTGGAATGGAGTGCCACTGCTCTTCCCTCTGCTGCTGCTGCTGCTGCTGCTAAGTCACTTCAGTCGTGTCCAACTCTGTGTGACCCCATAGACGGCAGCCCACCAGGCTCCTCTGTCCCTGGGATTCTCCAGGCAAGAATACTGGAGTGGGTTGCCATTTCCTTCTCCAGTGCATGAAAGTGAAGAGTGAAAGTGAAGTCCCTCGGTCGTGTCTGACTCTTAGCGACCCCATGGACTGCAGCCCACCAGGCTCCTCCGTCCATGGGATTTTCCAGGCAAGTGTACTGGAACGGACTTCCATTGCTCTTCTCTCTAGGAACCTGTAATATAGTAGCAGATACCTGACATTTGCACCTAGGTCTAATATAAGTAAATGTGCTTAAAGTTGCTTCATGTGGTTTGTGCTCACTATTTTTTGGTCCAGTACTGAAAATTTCTATAGTTCAACACTTTTAATCCTCCACTAACATTATGAGATAACACTTGCTATCATTTATGTGGAAACTAAAGCTAGAAGAGTAAGTTTTCCATGTCATAAGTATAACAGTGTGCTAAACGTGAATTCAATTCAAATAATCTAACATACAGTCTACTCAATTTCTATCATAAAAAATGAATGTTATGATATAAATGCAGTACTATAAAATCATAAAAAGGTAGATTTCTGGTTGATGTTCTCTGAGAGGGTGTCAAGATAGATTTGCTCAAGTGTGTGCACCTCACTCACTGCTTCTTCAATTGGGATATGCTTCCATGAAAACTTGACAACAATCACATTGACATTACACTGGCAATACCAGTGATAATAGCAGCTTAAGTCAAAAAAGACCCTCTGAGATTTCCCTGGTGTCACAGTGGATAAGAATTTGCCTACCAATGCAGGGGAAATGGGTTCAATCCCTGGTCTGGGAAGATTCCACCTGCCATGGAGCAACTGAGTCTGGGTGCCACAACTACTGATCCAGCACTTTAGAGCCAATAAGCCTAAAATAAATAAATACATAAATAATTTTAAAAGGCCCTCCAGATTCCACCTGGAGATTTCTCTTGGGTTATTTGCAGCATATCCACAAAAGACTAAATCCACAATTACAAAAATATATGGATAATGATAAGAAAGAAGAGGCAATATATTAAGCAATAATAACAAAACAAATGAATTATGAATGACCAAATGTTTTATGAAAATTCATTCAGAAGAGTAGTCAAGGAAATAGTAATTTAAAATGTAAAACATGTTCTAATGACACTAACAAAAAAGAATGAAAGATAAAAGTAAAGAGAGAGAGAAAGAGAGAGGAAGGGAGGAAGACAAGAACTGGAGCAGGTAGGGAAAGAAGGGAGAAGAGAGGGAGGGATAAAAAGAAAGAATGAACAGAAAAAAAGAACCTTTGGAGCTTCAACTATAACACAGACTTGAAAATAAGTAACTTTCATATTTTATAGAGGAAAGAACAAAAGAATAATATAATCAAATGCCTATTTATAGTTCATGTTCTTTAATAAAGCAGTTTCACTTCTATGAAGCAAAAGCATATACAAATGTTCAACCTTAATGAAATTGTTTTAAAACATATTGATGGACCTTCGTGAAACATTGAATATATAAATATAATTATTGATACACAGATATTTAAAATAAACAAATCTAAAACGTGTATACAAGCTTCTTGTTGTGGCCTCAGATGGATATGTATTGATTTTATTTGTCAGAATAAATATTATTCACCATCATTTAAAAAAATAAAAAATGTCTCCCAATTCTTTGACTCTGTTTAATATATAACTCTATAACACTATACTATTTGTTAAGATTCTGATGAAATAAATTGAACACAACACAAACAGATGGAAAGATATACTGTGCTCATAGACTGGAAGAATTAATATTGTTAAAATGACAATTTTACCCAAGACAATCTACAGGTTTATGCAATCCCTTTCAAAATGACAATAGCATTCTTTTTTGTAGAACTAGGAAAACAATTCTCAAATTTCTAAGGAAACACAAAAGACGCTGGATAGCCAAAACAATATTGGGAAAAATCAAAGATGAAAGTATGATAATCTCTGATTTAAAACTATACCACAAAGTGGCAGTCATCAAAGCAGTGTGGAACTGACACAAGAAAATTTGTCACTAGATTTTTGCGTTCAGGGTAGATTTATGACATTTTATCCAAATTGTCAATAATTTTCTTACTTTTTGCTTATTTCCTAGTGACATTCCATAGTAGGAACATTTCACAGTTTGTTTTATTATGCACCTGTTGAAGGCGATAGAAGCAAGGTCCAATGCTGTAAAAAGCAATATTGCATAGGAACCTGGAATGTCAGGTCCATGAATCAAGGCAAACTGGAAGTGGTCAAACAAGAGATGGCAAGAGTGAATGTCGACATTCTAGGAATCAGTGAACTAAAATGGACTGGAATGGGTGAATTTCATTCAGATGACCATTATATCTAATACTGAGGAAGAAAGGGAGTAGCCATCATGGTCAACAAAAGAGTCCGAACTGCAGTACTTGGGTGCAATCTCAAAAATGACAGAATGATCTCTGTTCGTTTCCAAGGCAAACCATTCAATATCACAGTAATCCAAGTCTATGCCCCAACCAGTAACGCTGAAGAAGCTGAAGTTGAACGGTTCTATGAAAACCTACAAGACCTTATAGAACTAACACCCAAAAAAGATGTCCTTTTTATTATAGGGGACTGGAATGCAAAAGTAGGAAGTCAAGAAACACCTGGAGTAACAGGCAAATTTGGCCTTGGAATACAGAATGAAGCAGGGCAAAGACTAACAGAATTTTGCCAAGAAAATGCACTGGTCATAACAAACACCCTCTTCCAATAACACAAGGTAAGACTCTATACATGGACATCACCAGATGGTCAACACTGAAATCAGATTGATTATATTCTTTGCAGCCAAAGATGGAGAAGCTCTATACAGTCAGCAAAAACAAGACCAGGAGCTGACTGTGGCTCAGATCATGAACTCCTTATTGCCAAATTCAGACTTAAATTGAAGAAAGTAGGGAAAACCACTAGACCATTCAGGTATGACCTAAATCAAATCCCTTATGATTATACAGTGGAAGTGAGAAATAGATTTAAGGGCCTAGATTGGATAGATAGAGTGCCTGATGAACTATGTAATGAGGTTCGTGACATTGTACAGGAGACAGGGATCAAGACCATCCCCATGGAAAAGAAATGCAAAAAAGCAAAATGGCTCTCTGAGGAGGCCTTACAAACCGCTGTGCAAAGAAGAGAAGCGAAAGCAAAGGAGAAAGGGAAAGATATAAGCATGAGAATGCAGAGTTCCAAAGAATAGCAAGAAGAGATAAGAAAGCCTTCTTCAGCAATCAATGCAAAGAAATAGAGGAAAACAACAGAATGAGAAAGACTAGTGATCTCTTCAAAAAAATTAGAGATACCAAGGGAACATTTCATGCAAAGATGGGCTCGATAAAGGACAGAAATGGTATGGACCTAACAGAAGCAGAAGATATTAAGAAGAGGTGGCAAGAATACACAGAAGAACTGTACAGAAAAGATCTTCATGACCCAGATAATCATGATGATGTGATCACTGACCTAGAGACAGACATCCTGGAATGCGAAGTCAAGTGGGCCTTAGAAAGCATCACTATGAACAAAGCTAGTGGAGGTGATGGAATTCCAGTTGAGCTCTTTCAAATCCTGAAAGATGATGCTGTGAAAGTGGTGCACTCAATATACCAGCAAATTTGGAAAACTCAGCAGTGGCCACAGGACTGGAAAAGGTCAGTTTTCATTCCAATCCCAAAGAAAGGCAATGCCAAAGAATGCTCAAACTACTGCACAATTGCACTCATCTCACACTATTAAAGTAGTGCTCAAAATTCTCCAAGCCAGGCTTCAGCAATATGTGAACCGTGAACTTCCATATGTTCAAGCTGGTTTTAGAAAAGGCAGAGGAACCAGAGATCAAATTGCCAACATCCGCTGGATCATGGAAAAAGCAAGAGAGTTCCAGGAAAACATGTATTTCTGGTTTATTGACTATGCCAAAGCCTTTGACTGTGTGGATCATAATCAACTGTGGACAATTCTGAAAGAGATGGGAATACCAGACCACCTGACCTGCCTCTTGAGAAATCTGTATGCAGGTCAGGAAGCAAAAGTTAGAACTGGATATGGAACAACAGACTGGTTCTAAATAGGAAAAGGAGTGTGTCGAGGTTGTATATTGTCACCCTGCTTATTTAACTTATATGCAGAGTACATTATGAGAAACGCTGGGCTGGAGGAAGGACAAGCTGGAATCAAAATTGCAGGGAGAAATATCAATAACCTCAGATATGCAGATGACACCTCCCTTATGGCAGAAATTGAAGAAGAATTAAAGAGCCTCTTGAAAATGAAAGAGAAGAGTGAAAACGTTGGCTTAAAGCTCAACATTCAGAAAACGAAGATCATGGCATCTGGTCCCATCACTTCACGGCAAATAGATGGGGAAACATTGGAAATAGTGGCTGACTTTATTTTCCTGGGCTCCAAAATCACTGCAGATGGTGATCGCATCCATGAAATTAAAAGAGACTTATTCCTTGGAAGGAAAGTTATGAAAAACCTAGATAGCGTATTAAAAAGCAGAGACATTATTTTGCCAACAAAGGTCTGTCTAGTCAAGGCCATGGTTTTTTCAGTGGTCATGTATGGATGCGAGAGTTGTACTATAAAGAAAGCTAAGCACCGAAGAATTGATGCTTTTGAACTGTGGTGTTGGAGAAGACTCTTGAGAGTCCCTTGGACTGAAAGGAGAGCCAACAAGTCCATCCTAAAGGAGGTCAGTTCTGGGTGTTCATTGGAAAGACTGATGCTGAAGCTGAAACTCCAATACTTTGGCCACCTGATGCGAAGAGCTGACTCATTTGAAAAGACCCCAATGCTGGGAAAGATTGAGGGCAGGAGGAGAAGCAGACGACAGAGGATGAGATGGTTGGATGGCATCACCGACTCTATGGTTATGGGTTTGGGTGGACTGCGGGAGTTGATGATTGACAGGGAGGCCTGGCGTGCTGCGGTTCATGGGGTTGCAAAGAGTTAGACACGACTGAGCAACTGAACTGAACTGAACTGATGTATATGTATGTATGTATAAGGGTTATGCATATATACATACATACATTTGTCAATATATGCATTCACTAATTATTTTCATGCTATGTATGTATAAGAATTATTTAACCATTCATGATTGAAGGACACCATTGTTTTTAGTTTTGAGCTACTACAAATAATTCTACTCTGAACATTCAGTTACAGGTTTTTGTATGAACATAGGTTTTTTATTTCTCTAGGCTAAATGCCTCAGAATGCAATTACTGGATCATGAGGTCAATTACCACTGTTCTCACATGTAGAATTCACTTAAATTCTCATTCTATGAGCACAAAAAAATAACTAACATATGCTTCTTCATAGTGAAAATATATAAATAAAGATAACTTTTACCTTTAATTTTAGCTGTTCTCTTTAAAAATAAAGTGGTTCATCAATAAGTTGTAAAGAATTTCTTGATCATATGTTCAGTACTCAATTGGGAAGAGTTGAAAATGCGTAAGACCAACTTCATATTTTATGGTAGATAGTAATTTATATGCTAAAGTATGGTCATATCACAAAATAGTATAGCTTTTCCAAACACCAACTGAAGTCCATTGGAGAGGTGAGTCAATGAGCCTTTTGCATTAATAATGAAAGAAAATAAAGTGTGAGTCTAGAAACAATGCTTTCCAATATATGATATGCAATCCATTTCTAGGTATACAAATCTCTCATTTTAAATAGATTTTGCCAGTTTTTTCATAGTTAATAAAGTGAAGTGAAAGTCACTCAGTCATGTCTGACTCTGTGACCCATGCACTACACAGTCCGTGGAATTCTCCAGGCCAGAATACTGGGGTGGGTTGCCGTTCTCTTCTCCAGGGGATCTTCCCAATCCATGGATCAAACCCAAGTCTCCCACACTGCAAGCAGATTCTTTACCAGCTGAGCCACCAGTGAAGTCCACCATTAATATAACATAAGAATGAAGAAGGAGAGAAGAAAAAATGTGTTTTATAGAAACTTAGAAATATTAAAGTTTTTTTGCACAAATTTTTTCTCCTTTACAAAATAAGAGTATTGCATAAAATAATACCCACCTATGAATGTTACTAATGAAATAAGAAACAGAAATCTCTATGTTATAAAAATTAGGGGCCTTTGAGATATAAGGCAGAAATGTTACCCATGTGCTTATAACACTGAAAAATAATTATTAGTGATAGAAAACACTGAACTCTAACATTTTAATACCAATTTTTTTCATTAACCAGCATGTCTGAATAGTACCCTCCCCCAAACCCATAAATGACTCTGAAATACTCTCATATTAATGAGCTTCAATTAGATACTTAAATAATACCTAGATAACTACAACATTACTTAGAAAAGAAACATGCCTCTCAAACTAATTAGTCTTGAATGACATTGAAAGAGGGAGCTGGTTAAATCATTTTCTCCTGCACTAGATTTAATTGACATAGATATAATGCCAGTGATAATTTTATGCAATTGCAAGATCAAGAGTTTAACACATCTGGCAGTAAAGCAGAGATTTTCTTTCTCCAGCATGTTGAATAAACCTTTCTAATCCTTTTCCTTTAGCGTTCCCTTATTTCCAGGCTTAAGTTTAATAAAAGGCTAGAAAAATCAAGATTCCATTAGGCTTCTCAAAGCTCAAGCATAGAGGAAAAAAAATATGCTATTTCAGAGAGGTTGTGGCTCAGAATCATTAAAAAAGACTAATGGCAAGATCATAGGGCTAACTTTACAATTCCCCCTGAGGATCTCAAGAGGCACCCTCTCTCATAGTAAACACTTGATCTATTTTCATCTTGCTTCCAAATCACCAAAACAGAGGCAGGAATCCAAAAGGGATTGGATGATTATAGTTTACAAGGTGCTGCAAAATGTTTTATCGGATGTTCAATTTGTCCTGCATTTGGTGCTTGTTTATATATTTACAAGTTATCCTAAAACCTTGCTATATAGAACTAAGGTATTCGATATAATAACTTCTACAGTATGTTTCCTGAAACATTTTAACATTTTGTAGTTTAAAATTGTGATGGTCTATCTAGACCATTTGGTGGAGGCTATGAAAAGAATAACTTATTAAAGCCTTTGAAATAAGCCAAATGACTATAAATGAAAAAAAATCCTTTTTACTTTTTTTTAATTATAAGTTAAAAACTGCAGAGCTCAAGCAAGTCTTGAGTCTGGGCCCTGGGAAATTTCTGCTATCCTTTAGTTTATTTTATGCTTTTCATTCTAACACCTTGAATAAAATGCCTAGTTCATAATTTTGTTTCTTTCTTCAATCTTGGTCAATATTATAGATATTGATATACAACATTCTCATTTTTATTATTTTCTAAGGCTTCTGTAATTATGGTTTTTATTGACCCTTAGAACCAAGAATCCTTTAATTGAATGTTTTCTTAAATTTTGATTTAACTATCTTTCACCATTACTCTATTTTTCTAACCATATTTTAATTTGGATACATAGTGAAAATCTAATATAGTCTCTGATATGCCTCATTTTAAAAATTTATTGAGTTTTTCTTTGTGGTCTAAAGTATAATTACTTTATTTTTTTTTTTTTTTTAGTTTTCTTTTTTTTTTTTAATTTTATTTTATTTTTAAACTTTACAATATTGTATTAGTTTTGCCAAATATCGAAATGAATCCACCACAGGTGTATAACTACTTTTTTTAACTAATAGGCCATGGAAATTAGAAAGGCAAGTTGTAGAGTACATTAATATATAAGTATTTATTCTTTTGACTCTATTCTTTAAACAAATATAGAAAAAATTATGCTGGATTTATTAAGTTCTCTGAAATCAAACAATATAATCAGCAATATACTTCTTTTTTATCTTAATAGCATTATCTCAATAATAAAGTGATAAAAATAGTAAATTGTTGAATATATAAGTGCAATTCCATATAATACAATATACTACACATATAATAGCAAACTCCAGTAGATAGAGAAGGACAGGGAAGCCTGGTGTGCTGCAGTCCATGGGGTAGCAAAGAGTCAGACTATGACTGAGCAACAAAACAATAACAATAATAGAATAATACACAGCCATTAAAACTCATGGTATAAAGAACATTACTATGAATTTTATTAAGTGAGAAAAGCAGATTGAAAGAGTACACAAATGGGGAGGGAGGTGGTAGGGGGGTTCAGGATGGGGAACATGTGTACACCCGTGGCGGATTCATGTTGATGTACGGCAAAACCAATACAATACTCTAAAGTAATTAGCCTCCAAGTAAAATAAATAAATTTAAATTTTAAAAAACAAAAAACAATGCTTATTGCTTTTCTTTGTAATACCCCAAAGTATGGGTAACACATTTAGTCACACTACCTGAAATTTTAATTTGAGAACAGTATATGATAGCAACTATGTAAGCAACAGTGTAATATAATTTCAGGAAATGAAATGTGATTCTTTCTTTGTCTCTTCTTTCTTCCTTTTCTCCTCCACCTCTTCCTTCTATTTTTCATTATTGATGGAGGAAAGGAGAATGATTTGAATTTGTCAATGATAAAGAAATCAGGAAGACAGTGGCACAAAGATCTTATTCTGAATCCATTGAAATGAGATGTATGATAAGTACATTTAACTAAGATTCTTAGGGGAAGGTTCAACTCTCCACTGGAAAAGGAAATGGCAACCCACTCCAGTATTCTTGCGTAGAGAATCCTGTGGACAGAGGAGCCTGGTGAGCCTCTGTGCATAGGGTCGCACAGAGTCGGACACGAATGAAGCGACTTAGCATGCATGCATGCTTTGGAGAAGGAAATGGCAACCCTCTCCAGTATTCTTTCTGGAGAATCCCAGGGATGGAGGAGCCTGATGGGCTGCTATCTGTGGGGTCGCACAGAGTTGGACACGACTGAAGCAACTTAGCAGCAGCAGCAGCAACTCTCCATTAGTGCAAAATTTGAAACAATATGAGACTATTTTTAGGACTTGAGAAAGGATAGAGAAGAAGACAATGTGCTGTGTGGTGTGCTGCGCTTAGTCTCTCAATCATGTCAGACTCTTTGAGACCCCATGGACTGTAGCCTGCCAGGCTCCTCTGCTCATGGGGATTCTCCAGGCAAGAATACTGGAATGGGTTGCCATGCCCTCCTTCAGGGAATCTTCCCAACCCAGAGATTGAATTCAGGTCTCCCACATTTTCAGGCAGATTCTTTACTGTCGGAGCCACGAGGGAAGCCAAACCTTGAGGGTATTACCTTTTAATCATTTATTGTTTCAGCTGTGTCCTACTTTTGTGACCCCACGGACTGCAGCACACCAGACTTCCCTGTCCTTCACCATCTCCGGGAGTTGTTCAAATTCATGTCCACTGAGTCAGTGATGCCATCCAACAATCTCATCCTCTGTTGTCCCCTTCTCCTCCTGCCCTCAACATTTCCCGGCTTCAGGGTGTTTTCCAGTGAGTCAGCTCTTCACATCAGTTGGCCAAATTATTAGAGTTTCAACTTCACCATCAGTCCTTCTAATGAATATTCAAGGTTGATTTCCTTTAGGATCGACTGGTTGGATCTCCTTGCAGTCCAAGGGACTCTCAAGAGTCTTCTCCAGCACCATATTTCAAAGCCATGAATTCTGCAGCACTCAGCCTTTTTTATTGTCCAACTCTCACATCCATACATGACTACTGGAAAAGCCATAGTTTTGACTAGACAGACTTTTGTAGGCAAAGTAATATCTCTGCTTTTTAATATGCTGTCTAGGGTTTTCACAGCTTTTCTCCCAAAGAGCAAACGTCTTTTAATGTCATGGCTGCAGTCACCATCCACAGTGATTTTGGAGCCCAAGAAAATAATGTCTGTCACTGTTTCCATTGTTTCTTCATCTATTTGCCATGAAGTGATGGTACCAAATTCCATGATCTTAGGTTTTTGAATGCTGAGTTTTAAGCCAGTTTTTTAACTCTCCTCTTTAACCTTTATCAAGAGGTTCTTAATTCCTCTTTGCTTTGGTAGATGTAAAGTGACATACAAGGATTAATGTGAAGAATCTAAGATGTTACTAGGAGTGAGGGAGCTTTCCTGAGACTGACATGACAGGATAAATTTTATTAAAAACAATTAGCCATTTTATGCAGGGAGGTTGCTGTGCTTGAGTAAATGTGTAAGGGGAAGTGGACACCTAGAGCTCTCTTTTATTACAATGACTGGGTAGAATTCAGCAAGAACTATTCTTTGATTCCATGTGATATTTCATGCTCACTCCTGGTTGAAACCTAGGGGCTTCCCAGGTACAGTTTTCATCCCTGGGTTGGAAGAGTCCTCTGGAGGAGGGCATGGCAATCAATTCCAGTATTCTTGCCTGGAGAATCTCATGCACAGAGGAGCCTGGCAGGCTGCAGTCAACAGGGTTGCAAGGAGTCGGAAACAACTGAAGTGATTTGGTAGCGGGCAATCCGCTGAGTGAAATACGAGTGATCTTATTCCAGACATGTATACACTATCTTGATGGCTTGTGGAACTCTGGAGAAGCTAGGTGTTACATCAATGACATATGTAAAACTCTTCCTGTTATTGATAGTTAAGTTGGACCTATATACATGTGTATGTGCATGTGTGAAAATATATACAGATTTGTACTCTTTCTGTTTTGTTAGATTCCAAAAGTGATGTACTGAAAGCCCCTTTCGCCTTTCTTTTATTAGAAAATGTCCAATTTATTCCTTGTGTTTTCTTCCACATGCCTTTTAGCTTTGCTGAGCTTACATTTATTAAGAATTTGAATGCACTTGCTGAAGCTGAATGGTCTATAGACTTTGTACCTCATAAATATGTGGAATTACCATTTCAGAGAAACCACTAATGTTTTTGCATCCCTATTGAAACACTTCTGTGTACTCAGTCCTTAAAAAGAATAATTCGTCATCTTTCTTTTTTTGTTGTTTTTTGTCTTCCATTATTGTAACTGAATCTATTGCTTACATATCTTAATTTCTGTGGGTATGGAAGTTACATTTGAAGTTGGGCATAATAAAACTCTTATTTTCTTATAGAATATTTGGATACACTTACAAATTATTCAGAGGGAAAGCATTTTTTATTTATGTTTTTTAATGTCAGGGAATTTTTCTCCAATTTTTCACCTTTATGGAGGTAAAGTTTTCCCCTGGACTTCATTCTTGCTTTAAAACACCCAATTGGGAAATATTAGATTGACAAGCACTCCCTGGTGGCTCAGAGGTTAAAGCATCTGCCTGGAATATGGAAGACCTGGGTTCGATCCCTGGGTCGGGAAGATCCCCTGGAGAAGGAAATGGCAACCCACTCCAGTACTCTTGCCTGGAGAATCCCATGGAAGGAGGAGCCTTGTGGGCTACAGTCCATAGGGTTGTAAAGAGTTGGACACGACTGACCGACTTCACTTTCACTTATTCGGTAAACAAATATAAAAAAAAGCTATGCTTGTGCTAGACATAATTTTCCTTGTTAAAAAGTATAATTTATTCATCAATTCATCAAATATGTATTCTGTTTATACTATGTGTTGAGAGTTTTTAGCGTCTGGAATGTAACATAAAATAAAGCAATTTATAATTCTTGCTAAGTATGTACTTTATATTGATAATGGTGAGATAAGGTGGAATGGGGGAAAGATAGAAAATAAATATAAAATAAATGCAAAACTAAATCCAATGGTATGTTAGAATGTGAAAACATTATGGAAAAGTATAGTGCATTGAAACGAATGCGTTTGGGGATAAAAAGTGGGTTAGCTGTGGGGAAGAACTCACTAATCAGGTGATGGGCATACAAATAGTGGGAGGAAGAGGGAACAACCACTGCACAATGCCTAAGTTGGGATATGACCTACGTGCTTAAGAAATAACAGAGAAGTCATTCTGTCAGAAGCTACATCAGTAAGACAGAAAGAAGTAAAGTCAGAGAGGTAATAGAGGTCAAATAATTTAGAGCATGTATAAAATATTTTTAGGGCTTCCCTTGTGGATCAGACAGTAAAGAATCTGCCTGAAATGCATGAGAGTGGGTTCAATTCCTGGGTTAGAAATATCCCCTGGAGAAGGGAATGCCTACCTAATCCAGTATTCTTGCCTGGAGAATTCAGTAGACAGAGGAGCCTGGTGATCTACAGTCTGTAAGGTCACAAAGAGTCAGCATGAATAATTAACACAACAAGCTATTTTAAAGATTTTCAGTTGTTCTGAATTAAAAAAAAAATTGAATAGTTTGAATAAAAAACTAGCCTGACTTCTGCTCTGACAGTAGAATGTTTGGGGCAATGGTTGAAGCAGAAAGATAAATCTGGTGGCTATTGTATAAATTGATACTGAGAGAAAAATGGCTTTGATCAGAGTTCTACTGATGTAGATAATAGTCATACTATAATGTATTTTTAAAGTAAACCCAACATGATTTTTTGGCAGATTAGATGTGAGAGAAATAGAAGAGCCAAAAATGATTGAAACACTCTGTCCTTAAGTTATCATCAGTTGGGGTAGAAAACACTGCATTGTGTGCAGGGTGTGTGTGGGGAGGTGGGTGGGCATGGATATTAAGATATCTATAAGATATCTTGGGCTTCCCTGATAGCTCAGTTGGTAAAGAATCCACCTGCAATGCAGGAGACCCTGTTTCAGTTCCTGGGTTAGGAAGATCACTTGTAGAAGGGAAAGGTTACCCACTCCAATATTCTGGCCTGGAGAATTCCATGGACTGTATAGTCCATGGGATGGCAAACAGTCGGACACGACTGAGCAACTTTCACTGTCACTTTCATAAGATATCTTAGTGGAGATATAAGTAGGCAGTTAGATATAAGCATCTGGATTTAAGGAGAGAGAACTGGCCTAAAGATAAAACTCTAAGATTACTGGCATATATTTGATTATAAATACTTATAAATATTTTATAAATATTTGATTCAACTGAATAAAATGATGTTCTACTGAATATGGACCGAAAAGAGAAGAAGACCAAAGACTGACTTCTAAAATGCACAATATTAAGAAGCTGGTAACAGGAAAAGGATGTTCAAGCTGGTTTTAGAAAAGGTAGAGGAACCAGAGATCAAATTGTCAACATCCGATGGATCATGGATAAAGCAAGAGAGTTCCAGAAAAACATCTATTTCTGCTTTGTTGACTATGCCAAAGCCTTTGACTGTGTGGATCATAATCAACTGTGGAAAATTCTGAAAGAGATGGGAATATCAGACCACCTGAACTGCCTCTTGAGAAATCTGTATGCAGGTCAGGAAGCAACAGTTAGAACTGGACACGGAACAACAGACTGGTTCCAAATAGGAAAAGGAGTACATCAAGGCTGTATATTGTCACCCTGCTTATTTAACTTATATGCAGAGTACATCATGAGAAACGCTGGACTGGAAGAAACACAAGCTGCAATCAAGATTGCCGGGAGAAATATCAATAACCTCAGATATGCAGATGACACCATCCTTATGGCAGAAAGTGAAGAGGAACTCAAAAGCCTCTTGATGAAAGTGAAAGAGGAGAGTGAAAAAGTTGGCTTAAAGCTCAACATTCAGAAAACGAAGATCATGGCATCCAGTCCCATCACTTCATGGGAAATAGACGGGGAAACAGTGGAAACAGTGTCAGACTTTATTTTGGGGGGCTCCAAAATCACTGCAGATGGTGACTGCAGCCATGAAATTAAAAGATGCTTACTCCTTGGAAGGAAAGTTATGACCAACCTAGATAGCATATTCAAAAGCAGAGACATTACTTTGCCAACAAAGGTCTGTCTAGTCAAGGCTATGGTTTTTCCTGTGGTCATGTATGGATGTGAGAGTTGGACTGTGAAGAAGGCTGAGTGCCAAAGAATTGATGCTTTTGAACTGTGGTGTTGGAGAAGACTCTTGAGAGTCCCTTGGTCTGCAAGGAGACCCAACCAGTCCATTCTGAAGGAGATCAGCCCTGGGATTTCTTTGGAGGGAATGATGCTGAAGCTGAAACTCCAGTACTTTGGCCACCTCATGCGAAGAGTTGACTCATTGGAAAAGACTCTGATGCTGGGAGGGATTGGGGGCAGGAGGAGAAGGGGATGGCAAAGGATGAGATGGCTGGATGGCATCACTGACTCAATGGACGTGAGTCTGAGTGAACTCCGGAAGTTGGTGATGGACAGGGAGGCCTGGCGTGCTGTGATTCATGGGGTTGCAAAGAGTCGGACACGACTGAGTGACTGAACTGAACTGAACAGGAAAAGGAATCAACACATATCCCTGACTAGTAAAGTAAAGAAGAAAAGAGTTATGTGATACCTTGGAAGCCAACTGAAAGTTAAAGGAGAAGGAGGATTTCATAATCACTTATATACTCTTAAAAGTACCTTAGATAAAATTTAAGAATGATAGTAACAGAAAAACAAATTAAGATAGCACATAGGAGCCTCACAGTAGGAGGCATAGGGGGCAGGACAGTGGAGAGGAAAACATGAGGATCTCTTATCCAGAGAGGTCAACATGAAATTTCTTTGGAACTAGTCTGCTGCTGCTGCTGCTGCTAAGTCACTTCAGTCATGCCCGACTCTGTG
This sequence comes from Bos mutus, assembly GCF_027580195.1. NCBI lineage: Eukaryota > Metazoa > Chordata > Mammalia > Artiodactyla > Bovidae > Bos > Bos mutus. The sequence continues at coordinate 48,650,105 of NC_091627.1, read as the reverse complement.
CGACCCCATAGACGGCAGCCCACCAGGCTCCCCCATCCCTGGGATTCTCCAGTTGCCATTTCCTTCTCCAATGCATGAAAGTGAAAAGTGAAAGTGAAGTCGCTCAGTCATGTCCGACTCTTAGCAACCTCATGGACTGCAGCCTACCAGGCTCCTCCATCCACGGGATTTTCTAGGCAAGAGTACTGGAGTGGGTTGCCATTGCCTTCTCCGGGACCTAGTCTAGAGTTACCTAAATTCTTAGTCCTTAGGGAAATTAGACCTTTGACTGCCTAATATCTCCATTCTTGGTGGTCCTGATTTTTATTATTATTTTTTTAATCTAGTTAGGCTGTATGTGTCTGCCTCCCAACTCTCTGGCAGTGAATCTCTCATTTTCCTTCAGCACTTAGGAAGAAGAATCATTATTAAATGAAGGATTTCTTTGTAGAAAATTCTAGAATTTTGTTACACCAATTTTTGAAAGAGAGGCAGTTTTGTGTGTTTAAAACTCAAATTTCTCCATGCTATCTTCATTTCTGAAAACATAGCATATAACAACATGATTTGGCAGAAATCATGACGTTTGATCACTGTTATTAGTAAATTTTCTAAAATTCTTTCTATTTCCCTTCAACAAATGCAACTTGAGTTTTGAGTTGGATCAAACTTTCTTGAGGTCTGTAATTTAATTTGTAAATTAAGGAAACTGATTTGTGTGAGATAAAAGATAACACCTGAGAAAGCACTTTCCAGCAAATTTCAGGGCCTACAACTTAGCAAATCAATTGATATAAATTATTATATCAATAGATTTTTTTAAATTATATAATATTATTTGACAAAACTCATGATTTATTCATGATAAAAAAAAAAAACACTCAGGGAAAAAATAGAGGATAATATGAGGGATTTTATTTAAAAATCTACAAATATATATATATATTTGATATCATGCTTAATAGTGAGAACCTGGGTATTTTGTTTTTAACACTTGGAAGAAAGCAAGGATGTCCTTCTCCACTACTCTCATTCAACATTCAAAATATACTAGAAGTTCTAGTTAATGCAATGTGACAACAACTGAAAATAAATAATAGAAGGTATAAAGAATGGAAAGGAAGAAATAAAACAACAGATATTCGCAGATGACATTGTGGCCAATGTAGGAAAGTCCAAAGAATCATCATGAAGAACAATAAAAACTCATGAAAATAATATGCACTTAAAGTCGGTTCATTGGATATAAACATAATATACAAAAGTCAATTGCTTTTTCATATACTATTAATGAACAACTGAAAAATGAAATTAAAAGCACAGCACCATTTGCACTAGTACCAAAACAAAACAAGTACTTAAATGAAAATTTATAAAATATGCATGTGAGACGACAAAATACAGATGAAAAAAAATCAAAGAAGTTTTAAATAAATGAATATTCTCTAATCATGAATAAAATACCAAACATTAAGAAGTTAATTATTTGATTTAAAGCAAAGCCAAGTAAAATTGCAGCAAGTTATTCATTCATATCAATACTGATTCTGAAGTTTGTTTGAAAAAGCAAGATAAGTTGAATAGCCAATACTGTTAAAGCAGAACAAAGTTTGATGACTGACACTGCTCAATTTAAAGACCTAAAACAGCATAGTGCTGGTGAAAGATTATACACATAGATCAATGGAACATAATAGAAAACACAGAGACAGACCTACACAAGTATAGTCAATCGATCCTTAAACAGGAATAATGTCAATATAATAGAGAAAGGATGGTTTCTTTCCAACTAATAATGCTGAACACTGGGATATTCATACATTAAAAAATGAACAAAGTCACAGACCTTACATCTTAAAAAATTAACTCTAATTGGATTGTAGACCTAAATTTTAAAACTTCTTGACAGCAGCATAGAATAAAATGCATAACCTAGATTTGATGAAGAGATTTTAAATACTAGGGCTTCCCAGGTGGCACTAGTGGTAAAGAGCTTACCTGCCAATGCAGGAGACATAAGAAAGGCAAGTTTGATCCTTAGATCAGGAAGATCCCCTGGAGAAGGGCATAACAACCCATCCCAGTATTTTCATCTGGAAAACTGGAATATCCCATGGATAGAAGAGCCTAGTGGGCTACAATCCATAGGGCCACAAAAAGTCAGACATGACTGAACACAAGCATGTGTTTTTAAATACTAAAATAAAAAGATGGTAAACAGATTAATGGTTACTAGATGTATATGGGGTAAAATGAATAGGTAAAGCACAGAGGATGTTTTAGGGTGATGACTGTATTTTTTATTAAAGCATAATTAAGCATTTGTCAAAACTCACATAACATTACCACATGAAATATAAACATACTGTATGCATAATTATAGAGTTCTGATGATCCTAGGAGGGAAGGCAAAATGTGACCAGAAAAACAAAATGTGTTAGAAATATAGTAACTGACATCAATAAAGGAATTGGAGGAATAAGATGTAGATCTAAATAATGTTGGAAATCAATGAAATAGTTAAGACTAAAGCAAAAGGAATTTATATAAGCATTATATCTACTTCAAAGATGTATTCTGCTGGAGTTATGAATTGAAAATTCTGAAGTTACTCTACATGTATGATTTGAACAATTAAGCAAATAGTGTCAGATGGTGGGAACCATGTTTATTAATGCTGATCTAGAAGATTACAGATAAATAAGAGGTGGAGCTTAGAATAATCCATGAGATAATGGATTAGACTTGGAGCATTGATATAAACTCATATTTAGTTTAATATCTGTGTAGATAGTTAAATATAGAAATATTTATGGGTATTTATATACACAGGTTAGTATATATACTTGTATTTTCTTGCTCTGACAGCTGCTCTAGATGAGATAATATATCAGTATCAATGAGCACAGATTGCATCCATAATGAATAAATTATTCAAAATCTAATAAATTATTTAATAAAAAGAACTGTTCGTTGTTCTAATATTAGAGAAGAAATATACAAGACAATCCTGAAGCATCTTGTGACATCATCTTCTAAATGTCAGAAACTAAGAAAGTACTCAATACATATTAGTCATTTTTCATTGCTGAGTTGCTAAGTCATGTCCCACTCCTTGCAACACCAAGGACCGCAGCAGGTTAGGTTCTCCTGTCCTTCACTATCTTCCAGGGTTTGCTCATATTCATTTCCATTGAGTTAGTGATGTTATCTAACTATCTTATCCTCTGACACCCACTTATCTTTTTGCCTTCAATCTTTCACAGCATCAAGGTATTTTCTAATGAGTCAGCTCTCTGCATCAGGTAGCCAAAGTATTGGAGCTTCGGTGTCAACATCAGTCCTTCCAATGTATATTCAGGGTTGATTACCTTTAGGCTTGACTGGTTTGATCTCCTTGCTGCCCAAGGGACTCTCATAAGTCTTCTCCAGCATCACAAGTTAAGAGCATCAATTCTTCTGCACTCAGCCTTCTTTACGGTCCAACTCTCACATCTGTAAATGACTACCAAAAGCTACCAAAAGAACCATAGCTTTGAGTATACCGACTTGGTAGGCAAAGTGAGATCTCTGTTTTTTAATATGCTCTCTAGGTTTCTCACAGTTTTCCTTTCAATGAGCAAATGTCTTTTAATTTCATGGGTATAGTCAAATTCAGTGGTGATATTGGAGCCCAAGAAAGTAAATTCTGGCACTGTTTCCACTTTTTCCCCTTCTGTTCTTCATGAAGTGATAGGACCAGCTGCTCTGATCTTAGTTTTTTGAATGTTGAATTTTAAGTCATCTGTTTCACTCTCTTTTATCATTATCAAGAGGCTCTTTAATTCCTCTTTACTTTCTGCCATTAGAGTGGTATCATCTGAATATCTGAGGTTGTTGATATTTCTCCTGGCAATCTTGATTTCAGCTTATGATTCGTCCAGCCTGGCATTTAACTCTGTATATAAGTTAAAGAAGCAGGGTGACAATATATAGCCTTGGCATACTCCTTTCCCAACTAGGAACCAGTTGATTTTTCTGTGTCCCATTTTAACTGTTGCTTCTTGACTGGTGTACAGGTTTTTCTGGAGACAAGTAAGGTGGTCTGGTATTCTCGTCACTTTAAGAATTTTCCAGTTTGTTGTGATCCACACAGTCAAAGGCTTTACTGTAGTCAATGAACTAGAAGTAGATGTTTTCCTAGAACTCCTTTGCTTTCTCTTTTTAAAATTAACTTATTTAATTGGAGACTAATTACTTTACAATATTGTGGTGGTTTTTGCCATACATGGACATGAATCATTCATGAGTGTACATGTGTCCCCCAACCCTAAACCTCTTTCCCACTTTCATCCCCACCCCATCCCTCTGGGTTGTCCCAGAACACCAACTTGAATGCTTTGCTTCTTACATCAAACTTGCACTGGTCATCTATTTTACATATGGTAATAGACATGTTTCAGTGCAATTCTCTCAAACCATCCCACCCTCACCTTCTCTCACAGAGTCCAAAATTCTATTCTTTACATCTGTATCTCTTTTACTTTCTTGCATCCTTTTCTTTTTTCACAATTCAATGAATGTCAGCAATTTGACTTTTGGTTCCCCTACCTCTTATAGCTCTGAAACTCCAGTAATTTGGCCACCTCATGCAAAGAGTTGACTCATTGGAAAAGACTCTGATGCTGGGAGGGATTAGGGATAGGAGAAGGGGACAACAGAGGATGAGATGGCTGGATGGCATCACCGACTCAGTGGACGTGAGTTTGAGTGAACTCTGGGAGATGGTGATGGGCAGGGAGGCCTGGCGTGCTGCGATTCATGGGGTCACAAAGAGTCGGACATGACTGAGTGACTGAACTGAACTGAACCTCTTATAGACCATGCTTATACATCTGTAAGTTTATGTACTGCTAAAGCTTAGCTTAAAGGATTTTGAGCATAACCTTACTAGCATGAGAAATGAGGGCAATTGTATGGTAGTTTGCTATTCTTTGGGATTGTCTGTCTTTGGGATTTGAATGTAATCTGATCTTTCCCAGTCCTGTGGCTGCTTAGGTTCCCATATTTGCTGACATACTGAGTGCAGCAATTTAACAGCATCATCTTTTAAGATTTTAAATAGCTCAGCTGCAATTTCATCAGTTCCATTAGTTTTGTTCACAGTAATGCTTCCTGAGGCCCTCTTGACATCACACTCCAGGACCTCTGGTTCTAGATGAATGACCACACCATCATGGTTATCTGGGGCATGAAAACCTTTTTTCTATAGTTCTTCTGTGTATTCTTGCCACCTCTTCTTAATCTCTTCTGCTTCCTTTAGGTCCTCACCATTTCTGTCCTTTATCATGCCCATCTTTGCATGAAATTGTTTCCTTGATAGCTCCTATTTTCTTGAAGAGATCACTAGTCTTTCCCATTCTATTATTTTCCTCTATTTCTTTGTCTTGTTCTTTTAAGAAGACCTTCTTATCTCTCCTTGCTAGTCTCTGGACATGGAACAACAGACTAGTTCCAAATAGGAAAAGGAGTACATCAAGGCTGTATATTGTCACCCTATTTATTTAACTTATATGCAGAGTACATCATGAGAAACGCTGGACTGGAAGAAACACAAGCTGCAATCAAGATTGTCAGGAGAAATATCAATAACCTCAGATATGCAGATGACACCAGCCTTATGGCAGAAAGTGAAGAGGAACTAAAAAGCCTCTTGAGGAAAGTGAAAGTGGAGAGTGAAAAAGTTGGCTTGAAGCTCAACATTCAGAAAACAAAGATCATGGCATCTGGTCCCATCACTTCATGGGAAGTCGATGGGGAAACAGTGGAAACAGTGTCAGACTTTATTTTTCTGGGCTCCAAAATCACTGCAGATGGTGACTACAGCCAAGACACTTCCTCCTTGGAAGGAAAGTTATGACCAACCTAGATAGCATATTCAAAAGCAGAAACATTACTTCGTCTAGTCAAGGCTATGGTTTTTCCTGTGGTCATGTATGGACGTGAGAGTTGGACTGTGAAGAAGTCTGAGTGCCCAAGAATTGATACTTTTGAACTGTGGTGTTGGAGAAGACTCTTGAGAGTCCCTTGGACTGCAAGGAGATCCAACCAGTCCATTCTGAAGGAGATCAGCCCTGGGATTTCTTTGGAAGGAGTGATGCTGAAGCTGAAACTCCAGTACTTTGGCCAGCTCACACGAAGAACTGACTCATTGGAAAAGACTCTGATGCTGGGAGTGATTGGGGGCAGGAGGAGAAGGGGACGACAGAGGATGAGATGGCTGGATGGCATCAATGACTCGGTGGACGTGAGTCTGAGTGAACTCCGGGAGTTTGTGATACAGGGAGGCCTGGCGTGCTGTGATTCATGGGGTCGCAAAGAGTCAGACACAATTGAGCCACTGATCTGATCTTATCTCATCTGATTCTTTGGAACCCTGCATTCAGTTGGGTATATCTTTCCCTTTCTCCCTTGCCTTTTGCTTTTCTTCTTTCCTCAGCTATGTAAAGCTTCCTCAGACAACTACTTTGCCTTCTTGCATTTCTTTTTCTTTGGGCTGGATTTTGTCACTGGCTCCTATACAATGTTATGAATCTCTGGCCACAGTTCTTCAGATACTCTGTCTACCAGATTTAACCCCTTGAATCTGTCACCTCCACTGTATAAACATAAGGGATTTGATTTAGGTCATACCCAAATGCTCTTCACTTCACTAGTCTTACTTTTTTCAATTTAAGTCTGAATTTTACAATAAGGGGCACATGATTTGAGCCATAGTCACCTCCAGGTCTTGTTTTTGCTGATATAGAGCTTCTCTATCTTTGATTGCAAAGAATATAATCAATATGACTTCAGTATTGGCCATCTGGTGATGTCCATGTGTAGAGTCTTCTCTTTTGTTGTTGGAAGAGGGTGTTTGCTATGACCAATGTGCTCTCTTGACAAAACTCTGAGCCACCAGAGAAGGTAATAATGACTTATTAACATATATACATGAGATTATTATTTTTAGTCAAAATATAATTTTATAACTATGTTTAGAGTTAAGTGAAAATAAAATCAAATATTTTTATTGTTTTACTATTTCATTTATTTTTCCTATTTTCCTATTTTAAATATTTCAATTTATTTCATTTAATGAATAATGTTATTGTTTCCTTTAACTGGAACCCATACTTTGAAATTTTGGGAAAAATTCAAGACAAATTTGATTTTCAACTTCTTTAACCTAGCATTTATCTTATGAGATTATGTATAAATGTCAGGAAGCAACAAAGCCTTACCCACTGGTTTGATAGTTATTGTTCTATTTTTAGAATTTTAGTTTACTTTATTTTATGTGTGTATTTATTTTAGAGTAGGGACAAAATTGTACAATCGAAGGAATAGTATTTCCTCTACCACTCCTACCCTAATCTTATTTTCCATTAAGCCCATTCAGAGATCTTCCATATGTAATTTCTTGGCAGAATTTGTCAAGTAGGACTCACTTTTATCTTGACAAAACTTGATTGTTCCATTCTATTTATACTCTATTTTTCCCAATAATCTATCTACTTCACAAAGTAAAAGATAGTGTCACAACAGTTCTACATGGTCATCAATGAGAAAAACTTTTAAAAAGAAGACTTTTTATGAAAAATTCCCAAGTTAATTGTTTACTGGTGATATTTCATGGGTTTTTTACCACCATAGATGGAATTAGAAAATAAATAAAATAAATAAATAGAAAATAAATAAATAAATAATAGAAAATAAATAAAAATACATCTCACTAGCAAAGATGTGTCTCTTATAAGTACATTAGCCAAGAGCAAATACAAGAACAGTAAATACCACCAAAGCTGAAAACAGTCAGCTTACTGACATCTTGAGTCAGAAGTAGTAGCAAAACTGAAATTCTAAACAATACTTTAAAAGTTTATTTCATAGAAGTAAAGACTTGCTATTTTTAGCATATACAATAAAGCTCTTGAAGAAGAATAAAAAGTAGATAAACATTTTTCTTTCATTAAAAAACTTGTTTTCTCAGTCTCAAGAAATACATATACAAATATATTTTATAAATATCTGATTGATAGGGGCCCTGTGCTTTAGCCCACCCACTACTCAAAACTTCAATATGAAAAGGAAAGGTAGAGTCTATCCTTATAAGTGAGCACATTGTGCAGAACCCAAGAGTGTCTTAAAATTGTGAAGGCGCTTTCTCTGAACCTTAATAGCTCATTGAGAATCATTTATCTAGCTCATGCAAGCAGAAGTATGCTTCTCCTTCAAATATCAAGTTATTAAAAAAATAATTTCAATATAAAATTTTGTTAACCAATACTAATAGACAATTTTATTCTATGCTTAATGCTTTTGATTTTGAGCTAATGCTTATATATAGTACATACGTATTTAATGGCAAAGGAAAATATAAAACATGTTTAGGACAAAATTTGTTTTCCATTGTGAAATCTGCTTGTTCAGGCATAGGAAGGGCTCAGAGAGAAGCAAAACAAATAATTGGGTTGATAGATGTGACAACTGAAAAACAAAACAATGCATAGCAAAAATTCTGTGTCTGAGTTTATTTGGTATTTTACTAAAGAGCGTAACACCAGAAACAGCCTCTCAGATAGCTCTGAGAAACTTCCAGAGAGGCAAGGGGTGGGGGAGGTCTATACATATGTGATTTTGGCAAAAGAGGTATGCGCGATCAAGCACACATCTGGTAAAATGTTGCTGCTAGTCTCAACGAACAGGCATCAGTTCATGATCCTTTCTAAGTGTGGGATTTATAAAATTTTCTCCTGAAAATATCTATCTAAAGGCCTGTTCTGCCAGTTTTTCCAGAGCACAGAATGTCTCATTTCTGATCTCTACCCTGAGCTCCTTTCAGAGAGTGTTAAAGGCCAGAGACTACAGTGGCTAATGACTCAATCCTTATGGAGCTGAATAGAGAGGAACATTCTTTAATTGGCATTTGCTAAATAATATGTGAGTAGGGCCAACCCAAAGAAATCTCCATGGTGAGATATTCTGGGAGAAGTTCCTCACAGCTAAAGAGGCATCTTTGGTATCTTTGCTTAATAAAATGTCGTCAGGTAGACAGAGCTAATGGACTTCCTGTTCCTCTAATAAATACTCATATTAAATAAATCACAGGATCTTAAATGTTCTATAGAATCCCAAGGATGAAAATAGAATCTTATATGGAATTCTTTTAAAATTATGATTTTGGAAAGTATTTCAGATGTTCTCAGCTTGTGGATAAATATGGTGAGATACAGAATTTATGTCTTCAAGAATTTAAGGCATTGTTTTCTAATGCATTATAAACTTCTCAAACATACAAATAACTTATGAAAAACAGAAAAAAAAAAAAAGTAGCCATGCAATAAATGTGATATTATGCGGTTCAGAGAGAAGCTACCAGAATAGATTCTATTATAAGCTTCTATTTTGGAGAAGGAAATGGCAACCCACTCCAGTGTTCTGCCTGGAGAATCCCAGGGACGGCAGAGCCTGGTGGGCTGCTGTTTATGGGGTCGCACAGAGTCGGACACGACTGAAGTGACTTAGCAGCAGCAGCAGCAGCAAGCTTCTATTTTGGTCCTGGGGATTTTATAGAACATTTAACATTCTGCAATTTATTTAACATGAGTATTTATTAGAAGGTGAAAGGGAGGAAGGTGAAAGTAAGGAAGTTTTCCTAGGGGAATTACAACCTAAAAGCAATATACAGAGCCAGGTCAGTTTTCAGAATGTGTCCTGTCTTGATCCTTGGTCTAACATAATTTGCAATAACTCTGCCACATTGTTAGAGGATGTGGCCCACAGCCTAATTGTGATCTGAACAGATTCTTTCAGGATCAGATCATTTACATGTTAAATACTCTCTTTTCAACACAGCACAAAAGATTGCCCGTCTTTTGTGAGAGAAAGGTATTACTCTCAAAGACTTGAAAAGAAGGATATTAAACTCATGAGTCTGTTTTTAAAGAGATCATTTCTTTCCTGAAAATCTGCCCAGCAACAATAATGTTCTATAAAGAAAAAGTGACATTATCTCCTCCTCCCTAATCTGAACGATTTGTGGACCCTCCACAGAGGGTTCTGTGAACCTTTGCAGGAAGTGTGTATATGTGTTTGAGTGTATGTATGTGTGTGTGTGTGTGTGTGTGTGTGAGTGAGTGTTTAAGGTTGATTTTTCTTGTTTGAAATTGTAGAAATGATTGCTACTAAAAGACACAAAACAACATCTATTGAATATGATTTAACAATGCCATGATTGACTTTTAATTAGGATATTCCAGTTAGGTGAGTAGAATTGTATTAAAAACAGTGTGTGCGTGCTAAATTGCTTCAGTTGCATCCTACTCTTTGCAAATCTGTGGACTATAGCCTGCCAGGCTCCTCTGTCCATTGGATTCTCCAGGAAACAACACTGGAGTGGGTTGCCATGCCCTCCTCAAGGCAGCCTTCCTGACCCAGGAATTGAACCCATGTCTCTTATGTCTCATGCACTGACACGTAGGTTCCTTACCACTAGTGCCATCTGGGAAGCCCAAACATAAGTTATGCATGCGAAGTCACTTCAGTTGTGTCCAACTCTCTGCAATCCCATGGAATGTAGTCCTCTAGGCTCTTCTGTCCATGGGACTCTCCACGCAAGAATACTGGAGGAGGTTGCCATTTCCTCCTCCAGGGTGTCTTCTGGACCCAGGGATCGAACCTGCATCTCTTCCATCTCCTGCATTGGCAGGTGGATTCTTTACCACTAGTGCCATCTGGGGAGTCCCAACACAAAAATTATAGAGAGTATAATACATCCTTCATGAAAAGTAAAATCACATAATACTGATTATAGGCTATTTTGAAATAGTTGCCCTAAAGATTCATAGCCAAAAGTGAATAGAGAAGAGGAGAGATTGCATACTTACCTATACCCAATGAGAACTGAGAGATACACTTTATAAGGAGATTGGATCAGAGTTGGTTCTACAATGAAAGTACATTTCTCTTTTTCCTAGTGGTGTGTGTGGTCAGTGCAGGAATAACACTAGGAAGACATTTCCAGAGAACAGGAAATAGAATGCTGAATTCAAAACTATTAATTAAAATGGAACATACAGTGGTAAAAGGAAGCAAAAACAAGCATTTTCTGTGGGCCATTTAGCTATGTATTTTTAGAGTTCAGGCTGGGCTTTAAGTTCACAAAAAGTAATCCAGATTCCCTTTGATTGTGGTGTAGTTTACTCAGCTGTGTTAACCATTCAATCTTCCTCTTTTCCACAGTTGTTGAGAGTATTCTTTGTCCTTTGAATTTCTATATGAATTTTAGAATAAGACTGTCAATTTCTACCAATAAGCATTGGGATTTTTACTAGAATTTAATTGAATCTATTTCATAAATCAATTTGGAAAGAACTGCTATCTTAACAATAGTGAATCTTCTTTTATATGAAAAAGATACATCTCTACACTTACTTCAGTTCAGTTCAGTTCAGTCACTCAGTTGTGTCCAACTCTTTGTGACCCCATGAATCACAACACGCCAGGCCTCCCTGTCCATCACCAACTCCCAGAGTTACTCAGACTCATGTCCATTGAGTCAGTGATGCCATCCAGCCATCTCATCCTCTGTCTTCCCCTTCTCCTCCTGCCCCCAATCCCTCCCAGCATCAGAGTCTTTTCCAATGAGTCAGTTCTTCGTGTGAGCTGGCCAAAGTACTGGAGTTTCAGCTTCAGTATTATTCCCTCCAAAGAAATTCCAGGGCTGATCCCCTTCAGAATGGACTGGTTGGATCTCCTTGCAGTCTAAGGGACTCTCAAGAGTCTTCTCCAACACCACAGCTCAAAAGCATCAATTCTTCGGCGCTCAGCCTTCTTCACAGTCCAACTGTCACATCCATACATGACCACAGGACAAACCATAGCCTTGACTAGAAGGACCTTTGTTGGCAAAGTAATGTCTCTGCTTTTGAATATGCTATCTAGGTTTTCTTTAATTTCTTTTAGAATAGTTTTGTAGCTTTCAGGTTTTAGAGGCTTCTTATTAGATTTCATATTTGCCTTTATGCATTTTCTAATTTTGATGCATTGCAATTTAATAACTTCATGCATTGGAGAAGGAAATGGCAACCCACTCCAGTGTTCTTGCCTAGAAAGTCCAATGGACGGAGGAGCCTGGTAGGCTGCAGCCCATGGGGTCGCTAAGAGTTGGACATGACTGAGCGACTTCACTTCCACTTTTCACTTTCATACATTGGAGAAGGAAATGGCAACCCACTCCAGTGTTCTTGCCTGGAGAATCCCAGGAATGAGGGAGCCTGGTGGGCTACCATCTATGGGATTGCACAGAGTCGGGCATGACTGAAGTGACTTAGCAGCAGCAGCAGCAGAAACTGAACAGGGTAGACTGAGTTCATGGAACTTATGTTCTTTTGGCATATAAATAATAAACAAACAAAGAAATAGTAGAAGTTTTGAAAGGCAATAAAGAAGCATGTATAAAGAAAAGAAGGTACTCTGAGATAGTATCTGTGAGGCAAGAGGTAGATAAGCCCCAGGACGCACAGCTAGAGTTTGTACCTTGTGGACAGATACTCCAAGACAAAGAGAAGGATCTAATCCCTGTCTAGTTAAGAGTAGAATGCTGGAGAATTGCATTCTAATTGAAAAGCACATATAAAGGTATAAAGTGAATAATGAGCTCTACGGATTGCAGTAAAAACAATCAGTGAAGTTGCTTGGTGTGAGAGAATAGTAAGAGATGTAACTGGAGAGAAAAGAGTTATGTCAAACTATATTGCATAAGAATATACTGTAATCAGGATTTTAAATGTATTAAATGTCAATGACTGGATGTTGAGATGATTCTAGTGTATCTAATTTACTTTTGCAAATGATCAAACCAGCTTTTATATTTAGAATTAATATAAGAATTAAGAATGAAAGGAAAAAATAAAGAATGGAAAGAAACTGATTCGTGTCACAGTATCCTTGAAAAGAGAGATGTAACAACTTTAAGAATAGGAAGTACAAATATAAAAAAGTAGACAAATATATTTTGTCATTAAAGCACAGAGGGTGAAAAAAAGTTTGAACAAGATGTAGAAAACAAGAAGGAGTGAAAATGAGCCATATATTTTTGGCTGCTGCAACAAAATAGATATTGCTTTACAGAAATAGATAAAATTGGAGAAAGATTGGTAGAGGGGAAGGCAAGAATTTAAAAAAATAATCTTTATTAGGTACAAATAGGATCACTGTAAAATTATAAGACGCTTTTCACCTAGAAGATATAATTGTTTAAATCCATATGCTATCAGTAAAATAGCTCAATTATAAAGAGATAAATTGATAAAATTAAAGGGAAGATTATAAATTCATAGTCATAATCTTCTCAATTATTCTTAGATCAGGCAGATGTCAACTAAAGAAAAGAGTCACAACCTAAGTTGAGAGTTGTGCTTCATTTGGTGGGAATTTTTACGACTTCAAGCCTGGGAAACAGCTTCTCAAGCAACATTGAGAAAACTGTTTCAGGAAGGTAGATAGAGGAGTCAGGATATATAGAAGTTAGCAACAAGTAGCAGGTAGTCTGAACATCAAAAGATTATTGTTAATTAAAGAAAACCAGATATCTCAAATTATGGAATTTACCACTTTTTTATGTATGGGAAGATGCAAAAAGGGAAGTATCTCCTGGATCCTAATAGGTTAGAGGATAGAGGATCCAGAGAATTTTTTGTTGTCTATCAATGGTTCTAATCTGGAAATTAACACCTGGAGAGACATATCGATGAGAACATTTGCCTGATCTAGGGTAAGCCACCCAGCACCATGGGACAAAAAAAAAAAAAAAAAAAGGGTTGTGAATTGTCTCCCAAATATTGATTGAATTTCTTACCATGGGGATGAACTGAGAAATGGAGTATTTCCTGTGATATCAATAAACAAGGATGTCACAGTCATCATTGTTCTGGCCCTCCAAATGTGAATTTTGGAGCCCAGAGGGCACCCAGGAAGAACAATGCCTGCTATCTGGCAGCCATCAAATTGTTGCCACTCCCTAAGGTGAGTACTGAGAAGTTTGGGGGAGGGGGGATGTGAGAATACAAAATCAGTTCAGTTCAGTTCAGTAGCTCATTCATGTGTGACCCCATGGACTGCAGCACACCAGGCTTCCCTGTCCATCACCAACTCCCAGAGCTTGCTCAAACTCTACTGACCCCAGTAACTGAGATGCACAGAAAAGGAATGATTTCAGTAAGCCCAGACTGTTGCATCTTCCTATACATAGAAAAGCCTAAATTTCTTAATTTGAGATATTTGATTTCCCTTAATTAACAACAATTTTTTGACATTCAGACTACCCGACCCTTGTTACAAACTTCTATATAACGCAACTCTTCCCCTTGCTTCATCAGAGGAGTTTTCTCAGGGTTACTTGAGAAGCTGTCTCCTGGGCTTGAAGTCCTAAAAAGTCCCATTGAATAAAACACTACGTTCAACTATTAGGCTATGACTATTTTCATTAGTTAACACAGAGAAGGCAATGATTATTTTGATTATCACTTTACTCCCTTTAAGAGAATACTATGTCTATTTTAAATACTTGCTTTTTAATGATTTTTATGGTATTCCATCCTATGAATAAGTATGTTAATTCAAGTAAAAAATCCTCTAATGTTGAATTTTTTTCCTTCTATTATACACAGTATTGTGATTAATGTTCTTTTTTTGTGTGTGTAATTAACATTCTTATATCTTGGACTGTAAGGAGATCCAACCAGTCCATCCTAAAGCAGATCAGTCCTGGGTGTTCATTGGAAGGACTGATGTTGAAGCTGAAACTCCAGTACTTTGGCCACCTGATGCAAAGAGCTGACTTGTTTGAAAAGACCCTGATGCTGGAAAAGATTGAGGGCAGGTGGAGAAGGGGATGGCAGAAGATGAGATGGTTGGATGGCATCACTGACTCAGTGGAGATCAGTTTGAGTAAACTCTGGGAGTTGGTGATGGACAGGGAGGCCTGACGTGCTGTGGTCCATGGAGTCGCAAAGAGTGGGACACAACTGAGTGACTGAACTGAACACAGTATTATAATTAACATTCTTACAATTAAATTTGTGTATGGGCTAAGCTGAGATTCTTTCTAAGAATAAATTTGTGGAAAAGAATCTAGTTCCATGTAATGTTTCAAATGCATTGGTACTGTTGACTCCTCCTTCATAAAAGACCACTGAAAAGCTGTTGAGTAAGCAAAGCTGTTTGTTAGTCTTACTAAATAAGAGGAAACATCAACTTGAGAGAGTGTTCCATGAAAGAGAAGTGAGGAGAGTATACTTATAGACTTTGAAAACTGGGGTTGTGTGATCTGAAGGTGAAAATTGGAATGTGTGAAACTGGTTGAGATTAGGCAGAGTTTGTGATATTTTGGCTTTGAATTGATGTACAATGTGAAGTAAGGATCTTGAAGTAAACTCTAAGCAAGCTACTAGTCCTAGTAAGAAAACTGTTTTAGTTGTCTCATTGTTACATCTTCCAGAAGTAGATACTTGCTTGTCCCCAGTATTTTAAAATAAGGACACGGATATGGTCTAGTATTTGTCAATACAGGTACATGTAATAAAACTGATTTCAGTCCTCAAAATATACTGTTAAATTACTCAGTGAAATTCATGTCAACTAATGCTTTTCTGTATTTACTCTTAATTTTTACTATTGTTGCTGATTATGTTTTTAGGTGGATTTAAAGTATGATTGAGGCTTCCCCAGTGGTTCAGTGGTAAAGAATCTGCCTGTGATGAAGGTGATGTGAAGAAGATGTGGGTTCAATCCCTGGGTTGGGATGATCCCCTGGAGTATAAAATGGCAACCTACACCAGTATTCTTGCCTGGAAAATTCCATGGACAGCTGAGCCTGGTGGGCTCCAGTCCATGGTGTCACAAAGAGTAGAACACAACTGGATGACTGAACATGCACACAAAGTATGATTATCTGAAAGATTGCTTGTTGCTAATCATATGTAATCACCTCTGATTTGTGATGCATGACTTATTCTTAATATAATTCTATACTTTAATAAAGTAAAAAGTAAACAACAGTTGATTACTAATTAGTTGATATATAGAATTATTAAAAATATGAATCAGTTCATTTCAGTCACTCAGCTGTACCCAACTCTTTGAGACACCATGGACTGTAGCACCCCAGGCTTCCCTATCCAACACGAACTACCAGAACTTGCTCAGACTCACGTCCATTGAGTCAATGATGCCATCCAACCATCTCATCCTCTTATCGCCTTCTCCTTCTGCCTTCAATCTTTCCCAGCATCACAGTCTTTTCAAATGAGTCAGTTCTTCACATCAGGTGGCCAAAGTATTGGAACTTCAGTTTCGGCATCAGTCCTGCCAATGAATATTCAGGACTGATTTCCTTTAGGATTGAAAGGTTGGATCTCCTTGCAGTCCAAAGGACTCTCAAGATTCTTCTCCAATACCACAGTTTGAAAGCATCAATTCTTCAGTGGTCAGCTTTCTTTATAGTACAACTCTCATATCCATACATGACTACTGGAAAAAACATAGCTTTGACTATACAAATCTTTGTCGGCAAAGTAATGTGAACATGCAAACCAATTATTAGTCTTTTAATATATATTAAGTGAAAGAAAGGTGTTAAATATTAAGTATCCTAAGGTTCAGACAAACGCATGGTTTATCTTATGAGTCACTTTTGAAATATTTCCACTATAGCATTTCAACTTCCAGCAGGCATTAGTGAGCAAAGATGGCTCTGGTATATTTCCAAAATGAGCTCAGTATTAAATCCTTCATTTAAGGAGCTACATCAGTGTTAGACAGATGATGATGAAGTCTCTTCCCAGTGGGAGGACTTGGGTTACATATCTCACTTATTATTCTTGTTCATAATGACTATCAGAAATAGCTGTAGAAAATTAGCCAGTTTGGCCCATTTTATGCAGGCAGAGTTTTCATGGCAGATATAAAAAGAAAGAAACATAGTACTCCTAATCCTTGTGAAATATAACCTAAGGGGAGAAAAGTCCATTTTTGTATAGAAAAGTTCACAAGGAAATGTTTGAAAAAGCAACAAACATTTTGTATACAGCAATAGATTCAAATTATATTTCTATTGACAATATTGACTGTTCTCACCAAAGAATTCACTTCTTTAGAATCCAAAAAAGAATGAATAAAGGGCATTCTTTAAAATTGGAAATAAATATATGTATACAATCTTTTTAATGCAAAAAAATGCAAAATGTGGATTACATTGACATATATTTTAACATGATGTTTTTGGCAAGGAGTGTGATTTAATGATTACATTTTTTTATTTTAGTAACTGTTAATTGTAAATTCATATTATTTACTTAACATGTTACTTAATCTTTTCACATGAATTTATAAATCATTTATCTATAAGTACAGAATAATTTAGACTATTAGACAAAAATAGACAAAAAAAAAAAAGAAGGGAAAAATCACGTTAAATCATATAGTCAGAAAATAAATCAGGAAGCAACAGTTAGAATCTCACATGAAACAATGGACTGGTTCCAAATTGGGAAAGGAGTATATCATGGCTGTATATTGTCACTGTGCTTATTTAACTTATATGCATAGTACATCATGCAAAATGCTGGACTGGATGAAGCACAAGTTGTAATCAAGATGGCTGGGAGAAATTTCAATGATCTCAGATATGCAGATGACACCACCCTTATGGTAGAAAGGAACTAAAGAGCCTCTTGATGAAGGTGAAAGAGGAGAGTGAAAAAGCTGACTTAAAACTCAACATTCAAAAAATGAAGATCATGGCATCTGGTCCCATCACTTCATGGCAAATACATGGGTAAACAATGGAAACATTGAGAGACTTTACTTTATTGGGCTCCAAAATCACTGCAGATGGTGACTGAAGCCATGAAATTTAAAGACACATGCTCCTTGGAAGAAAACAATGACCAACTTAGACAGCATATTAAAAAGCAGAGACATCACTTTGCTAATAAAGGTCCGTCTAGTCAAAGCTTTGGCTTTTCCAGTAGTTATATATGGATGCGAGAGTTGGACTTTAAAGAAAACTTAGTGCTGAAGAATTGATGCTTTTGAACTGTGGTGTTGGAGAAGACTCTTTAGAGTCCCTTGGATTGCAAGGATATCAAACCAGTCAATCTTAATGGAAATCAATCCTGATAGTCATTGGAGGGACTGATGCTGAGACTGAAGCTCCAATACTTTGGCTACCTGATGCAAAGAATTGACTCATTTGAAAAGACCCTGATGCTGGGATAGATTGAAGGTAAGAGGAGAAGGGGACAACAGAGGATGAAATGGTTGGATGGCATCACCAAATCAATGGGCATGAGTTTGAGCAATTTCCAGGGGATGGTGAAGGACAGAAGCCTGGTGTTTTACAGTCCATAGGGTCGCAAACAGTCAGACATGACTGAGTGACTGAACAGCAACAGCTACTGTGGGAATTCTAGTGATGATAATGACTCAAATTTATTTGGTTGCCAGGCTCTGCATTATGTGGAGGCTGCTGACTCTTGTTGAGGGCATCCATGACAAAAGGCTATTGGTCTGAGCCCTAGAGAGTCTCAGACTAATGGAGGACCACGAGTGGGTTCTGGTGAGGTGACGATTGGTCTACAGTTCCCAAAACTGGTCTCTACCCCCTGCGGGAAGAGGTTGGCTCCTGACATGACTGGTTATAGGTTCTGGTTGTCCCAAAGCTGGTATTTGCACACTGATGAGTGGAACTGGATTCCAGTGAGAGGAATCCAAGGTTACTTGAAGTTAGCATCAGCTTGCTGGAGGGTGAGGCCATGGCCCTGAAAGTCCTGGCCCTGGTGTAGGCTGGTGCAGTCTGGCTGGTTGGTGATGCCTGTCCTGAAGCTAATAATCTAGAAGGATGATTCCAAAATTATGCTTGCTAGTACCACCATCTTCTTGATAGAATGACTTCCTGAAAATTGCTTTTGCAAGCATCTAGGTCCCCAGGGTGAGTTTCAGTTCCCTCCTGCCTCTCCAGTAGGCTCTCCAAGTTCAGCAAGTGGATATGATTCAGGTTTCTTTCAAATTACTGCTTCTACACTGGCTCTCAGTTCATGTGAAAATTTCTGTGAACATTTTAGGAATGGCGAGCTCTCTGACTTTTCAGAATGCAAACCCTGCTGGCCTTCAAAGGCAGATATTTTAGTAACTCATCTAGCCAGTGCAGGAACCCCAGACTTTAGGAGCCCAATGAGGGGCCCAACTTCTTATTCTTTGTGGAAACTTTGTGGCTATTTTCCCATTTGTGGTTCCCTATTTGGGATATGGGTCTTGATTTTACCACATCTCTGTCCTTCCTTCCTGGACTCCTTATGGATTCTTTTTTCTATCTTTAGTTTTAGAAGATAATTTATGCTAAACTTCAGGTATTTTTATCAACATATGCCCTGTAAATAGCTGTTATTTTGGAGTGCCCATGCAAAGATGTGATCCTAGGGTGTTCCTACTTTGCCTAACTTTTTTTTATTTTTTCATCTACATACACACACACACACACACACAAAGAGTTCTGTTCAGTTCAGTCACTCAACAGTGTCCAACTCTTTGCCACTCCATGGATCGCAGTATGCCAGGCCTCCCTGTCCATCACCAACTCTCGCAGTTTACTCAAACCCATGTCCATTGAGTCAGTGATGCCATCCAACCTTCTCATCCTCTGTCATCCCCTTCTCCTCCTGCCTTCAGTCTTTCCCAGCAACAAGGTCTTTTCCAATGAGTCAATTCTTCACATCAGGTGGCCAAAGTATTGGAGTTTCAGCTTCAGCATCAGTCCTTTCAATGAATATTCAGGACTGATTTCCTTTAGGATGGACTGACCAGATCTCCTTGCAGTCCAAGGGACTCTCAAGAGTCTTCTCCACCACAGTTCAAGAGCATCAATTCTTTGGCATTCAGCTTTGTTTATAGTCCAACTCTCACATCCATACATGAATATTGGAAAAACCATAGGTTTGACTAGATGGACATTTGTTGGCAAAGTAATGTCTCTGCTTTTCAATATACTATCTAGGCTGGTCATAACTTTTCTTCCAAGGAGTATGCGTCTTTTAATTTCATGGCTGCAATCACCATCTGCAGTGATTTTGGAGCCCAAGAAAATAAAGTCTGTCACTGTTTCCACTGTTTCCCCATCTATTTGCCATGAAGTGATGGGACTAGATGCCATGATCTTAGTTTTCTGAATGTTGAGTTTTAAGCCAAAACTTAAACACTGTTTCACTCTCCTCTTTCACTTTCATCAAGAGACTCTTTAGTTCTTTGCTTTATGCCATAAGGGTGGTGTCATCTGTATATCTGAGGTTATTGATATTTCTCCTGGTAATCTTGATTCCAGCTTGTGCTTCATCCAGCCCAGTGTTTCTCATGATGTACTCTGCATATAAATTAAATAAGCACAGTGACAATATACAGCCTTGCCACATTCCTTTCCTTATTTGGAACCAGTCTGTTGTTCCATGTCCAGTTCTAACTGCTGCTTCCTGACCTGTACACAGATTTCTCAAGAGGGAGGTCAGGTGGTCTGGTATTCCCATCTCTTCAAGAATTTTCCAGTTTGTTGTGATCTACATAATCAAAGGCTTTGGCATAGTCAATTAAGCAGAAATAGATGCTTTTCTGGAACTCTCTTGCTTTTTCAGTGATCCAACAGATGTTGGCAATTTGGTCTCTGGTTCCTCTGCCTTTTCTAGATCCAGCTTGAAGCCTGGCTTGGAGAATTTTGAGCATTACTTTACTAGCGTGTGAGATGTGTGCAACTGTGCAGTAGTTTGAGCATTCTTTAGCATTGCCTTTCTTTAGGATTGGAATGAAAACTGACCTTTTCCACTCCTGTGGCCACTGCTGAGCTTTCCAAATTTGTTGGAATATTGAGTGCAGCACTTTCACAGCATCATCTTTTAGGGTTTGAAATAGCTCAACTGGAACTCCATCACCTCCACTAGCTTTGTTTGTTGTGATGCTTTCTAAGGCCCACTTGACTTCACATTCCAGGATGTCTGGCTCTAGCTGAGTGATCACACCATCATGATTATCTTGGTCGTGAAGATCTTTTTTGTACAATTCTTCTGTGTATTCTTGCCACCTCTTCTTAATATCTTCTGCTTCTGTTAGGTCCATACTATTTATGTCCTTTATTGTGCACACATACACACACATATGCACACACACATACATATAGATAGATATTCACATATCACTTAGCATTCAGAAACTCAGATCAGGCTAAATCTTGCTTTGAATTTTTCAACAAATTAAAGTAAAATTTATATGTATTGGAAAAAAGTGGAATGAGTTAAACTATTTGATATTAAATATACTGAAATGTAAAATTGAATAACAGATCTGTAGAAAAGGAAAGTATATTACAGAGTATCTAATAGAATTCAGCAGTCCTGTAGACAAGATAGTAAAATGAGGGTGGGATGATTTGAGACAATAGCATTGAAACATGTATATTACCATATGTGAAATAGATGACCAGTTCAAGTTTGATGGTGCCCAAACAGGGCACTCAAGGCCAGTGCAGTAGGACAATTCAGAAGGATAAGATGGGGAGGGAGGTGGGAGGGGGGTTCAGGATGGAGGGACACATGTACACCTGTGGCTGATTCATGTCAATATATGGCAAATACCACCATAATATAGTAAAGTAATTAGCCTCCTATTAAGATAAATAAATTAATTTTAAAAAATAAAATGGGGAAAGATAATGTATTAATTGGAGTTGCACAGAACACACTGAATCACCAATAAAGCTCCTGACTCTCAGTTCCAGGCATCACTCCCTCACTCCTGCCCCACACCGGGGCACTTCATATCTGACACATTTTTTTCCCTCTTATGAAACTGAATAATATATACATTTATTAGCAGGATTTCCTGTTGGGTTACTAATTCATCAAAAAGTATACCTCAAAAATGTTTTGTTTCCTAGGAAGAAGTAGTGACAATTATGTTGACATATAATTGGATAAAATTAGAGCAAATGTTTTTTTCAAATAACTGGAGCTTGTGCTTTTACAGTCTTCAAAAATATCAACATAAAAATGTTTTTGATCCTCTGTTCCAATCATCATACTAATATTTAGTGTAATCACAAATGATAAACCTTATGATTTATTTTGAACATGTATTTCTGGTTTCTAAAATGCAACATATATTGATATTTCTGTTTATAGTTGAATAATTGAACAGAAGAAAGAAACTATATCCTAATATTATATCATTATTATAATTTATTTAGACTCACTAATTTATATTTCTCTGTGAGTTGAGTATATATGTATATATATATTTATTCTTCTACTTATTTATTTCTTGCAGTTGTTTTATAATGAATGATTCAAATTTTCTTATTTAGGCTTACCTGTGATTGTTAAAGTATCCATAATAAAGCTGCATTTTTATTTTGATTAAAAGCTAAATGTTATCAAAAGAAAAAACAGCAAAAAATATGTTTAACACTAAAGAAAACATTGAGTGTCACTTTATATCTTTACCAACAGTGCACAAGGAGTCTCTTTTTTTCCATATCCTTACCAATACCTACCTCTTACCTGTTTAATCAGAGAAGGCAATGGCACCCCACTTCAGTACTCCTGCCTGGAAAATCCATGGACAGAGGAGCCTGGTAGGCTGCAGTCCATGGGGTAATGATAGCCATTCTAACAGGTGTAAGGTAATATCTCACTGTGATTTTAGTTTTCCTGATTAGTAATGGATCACCTTTCATGTATTTTTTGGCCACTTGTATTTCTTTTTTGGAAAAAAAAAAAATCTGATCGTCTCTCTATTTTTAAATCAGATTATTTTTTGCTATTGAGCTGTATTGGTTTCTCATGTACTTTGAATATTAACCCCTAATCAAAAAGATGATATGTAATTATTATTATTTTTTTTCCATTCTGTAAGTTGTCTGTTTCACTCTTATTGCTTTTCCTGTTTCCTGTGTTTTTGGTATCATGGTCACAAGTTATTGCAAATACCAATGTCAGGTATCTTTTTCCATAGGTTTTATTCTAGGAGTTTTATGTCAAGTTTTATCTTTATGTTTTTAATCTATTTTGAGTTATTTTTTGGTGAGTGGTATCAGTTAGGAGCCAAATTTTTTTCTTCTGTATGTGGATATGCATTTTCTCCTCCATAAAACCATATATTAAACAGACTATTCTTTCCTCATTGAGTATTTGTGACTATCTTATTAAGTATTTGTTACCATATATGCCAGGGTTTATTTCTAGGCTCTTAAACTATTGCACTGATTTATATATATATTTGTACGCTGTTTTAAAATAGTGTTTTGATTACTATGGACTTCCCTGGTGGCTCAGATGGTAAAGCATCTGTCTACAATGTGAGAGACCTGGGTTTGATCCCTAGGTTGGGAAGATTCCCTGGAGAAGGAAGTGGCAACCCACTCCGGTACTCTTGCCTTGAAAATCACATGGATGGAGGAGCTTGGTGCAGGCTACTATCCATGGGGTCACAGAGTCAGGCATGACTGAGTGACATCCCTTTCTTTCTTTCACTTTCTTTGATTACTATAATAATAAGAGTTGCATTTTGCTTGGTAATATAGTTTCAAATCAAGAAGTCTGATGCTTCTGCTTTGTTTTTCTTTTAGGGAATTGATTTGAATACTTTCCATCTTTAGTTATTCCCTGTGAATTTGGGAATATTTTTTCACTTCTGCTAAAAATTTCATTGGAATTCCGTCTTTAGTTGGAATTGTAATTTGGATTGAATTAAATTGAAATTATAGATGACTTTGGGTAGTATGAAAAATTTAACAATATTAATTCTTCCAATGTGTGTGTCTTCTCCAATTACTTTTATTACAGTCATTCATTTTATAGTGTAGAAAGCTCTCATCTTGGTTAAATTCATTCTAAGTATTGTATTGCTCTTAGTTCTATTGTGAATGAAACTGCTTATTTTATTTTTTCAGATATTTCATTATAAATATGTAGAAATACAATATGCTTTGGATATTGATTTTATATTCTGTAACTTTACTAAATATGATGATTAGTTCTAATATATTTTGGTGGAGTCTGTAGAATTTTCTATATATAAGTTATATCATCAGAAAACAGAAAATTTACTTATTTTTTTCTGATTTGGATGACTATATTTTTATTGCCTAATTGTGCTCTAGGATTTCAAGTTAATATGTCTTAGAGGAGAAGCTTTCAACATCTCTAGTGATGATTATATCATTTCACCTTTTATTCATACAATAAACACATAACATTTATTGATTCACATATGTTGAACCATTCTTTCACATCAAAGATAAATTCCCACTTGATCTTGATGTATGAGCCCACTGGTCATTTCCCAAAGGTCTTGATAACACTGGACATTATCATTGTTTCTACTTTTTCCAATTTACAATAAAAAGGCATTGTTGTTTCATTTTGTTTATTTAATTTTGTACTGTGTTCTCAGTGATGTCTGATTCTTTTGTGACCCCATTATCCCCCTGGGCTCCTCTGTCCACGGGATTTTCCAGGTAAGAATACTGGAATGGGTTGCCATTTCCTTCTCTAGGGGATTTCCAGTCCAGGGATTGAACCCTCTTGAATCTCCTGCACTGGCAGATGGATTGGGTTCTTCACTATGCACCACATTAATTTAAACATTATATATGCTTTTGAACTCTTTCTTAATATCCCCATGACACTAGTGGTAAAGAATCTGCCTACCAATGCAGGAGACACAAAATGTGTGGGTTCAATCCCTGGGTCAGGAAGATCCTCTGGAGTAGGAAATGGCAACCCACTCCAGTGATGTATCCTGGAAAGTTCCATGGGCAGAGGAGCCTGGGAGGCTACAGTCCATAGGGCCACAGAGAGTAGGACATAACTGAGCAACTAAGTACACACATACATGCTTTTGGACTTTTTCTTAAAATTAAGACTTTTTCACACTTTCGTGTTTAAGCTTGAATAATTCTTTTCAATTTACTTTTAAGATTCACTTTTAAACTAAGAGAAGAATCTCTTACTAACATATGTTGTAAACAATTTCCTCATATATTTTTCTTAATCTGTGAGAAGAGATTTATTTTAATATAGAGATTAATTATTTTGCAATCACTTTATTTTGACAAATTGTCACATTCTTCTAGTTTATGTCTCACACAAATATCAAATCTGCCTATAACTGTTTTTGTGTAAAATATGAGGTAGTGATCTAAGTCACATTTTACAAAAATCAGTACAGCTTTTAATATTGATTTAAAATTTTCCTTATATTTCATTTATACATCTATCTGTATCTGCCATAATAATTATTAAGAATTATAATAGAATGGCCTACATTGATGCAACCAGTTTTCTTTCAACATTTTCCAAGTTATCCCCATGTATAAATTTTAGGCTAATTCTATCAAGTTTATAATAAAAGCTTTAGGGATGGTGGTTGTAAAGTAATTGTGCATATTAATTTGTGAAGATTTGCTATTCTATATATCCTGAAAGACTTCAAGTGATTTGGTTTACCTGTATAGTATTTATATATATACATCCATAAGTAAAACCTATAAGTCTATATCTGTGTTGTATATGTTCAACATTTATATTTGTACAACAGTTTCTGGTGTAAGTACTTAATATATTTTTTAAATTACACTTTTTTCCCATTAGCTCAGGAAAATATAAAATAACATAGAATTGATTTGTTAATTCTATCTGTTAAGTTAGTTGAGTATTTTAGTACACTGGTGGATATTTAAAAAGCAGAAAATACAGAAAAAGGCAGTAAATGCAATTATATAAAAAAAAAAAAATGACGGAGTTTAAACTTGGAAGTCGGAGAAAACTTGGTTTAATATATTACCTAGGTAAACATTTTGTAACATTAGTTCATGTCTGACCATGGGTGCATGAGTGCCAAGTCATTTCAGTCGTGTCCAACTCTGTGTAACTCTATGGACTATAGTCCCCTGGGCTCCTCTCTCCATGGGATTCTCCAGGCAGGAATACTGGAGTGTGGTCACCATACCCTATTTCAGGGGATCTTCTTGACCTAGGGATCGAACCCTTGTATCTTATGTCTCCTGCACTGGCAGGTGGATATTTATCACTAGCGCTAACTGGGAAGCCCCAGTTTATGTCTTATTTGGGCATTATAATATTGCTGCTCTCATGTAGGTGGTTTAGAGTCTAGAATATGTCTAGCATAGGACAGTTTTTGTATGCTAAGTCACTTCAGTCGTGTCCAACTCTGTGTGACCCCATAGACAGTAGCCTACCAGGCTCCCCCATCCCTGGGATTCTCCAGGCAAGAACACTGGAGTGGGTTTCCATTTCCTTCTCCAATGCATGAAAGTGAAAAGTGAAAGTGAAGTTGCTCAATCATGTCCGACTCTTAGCGACCTCATGTACTGTAGCCTACCAGGCTCCTCCGTCCATGGGATTTTCCAGGCAAGAGTACTGGAGTGGGGTGCCATTGCCTTCTCCGAAAAAGTTGTATAGAGTACTTAAATGACAACAGACAATTTTAAAGATGAACTATAATAAAAACACAAGGTTTGTGCAGTACTAGTAAGTTAATTTATGTAATCAATAACACAACTGCCAATGCAGGAGATGTAAGAGATGTGGGTTCAATCCCTGGATCAGGAGATTCCCTGGAGGTGGGCATGGCAACCCACTCCAGTAGTCTTGCCTAGAGAATCCCATGGACAGAGGAGCCTGACAGACTACAGTCCATAGGATCACAAAGAGTCAGACATGACTGAAGTGACTTAGCAGACAACATCAATATAAAAAAGAAAAAAATTACCATTACCTCAACAGACAAAAAAATTTATTTTGGAAAAATACAACATTTATTTTTGTATATAAACTTATGCTCAGTTGGAATTGTAAGTATACTTTCTTTGCATAGTGAAGAATAGCTTTATTAAATGTTCAAAATTATTTAAACCAACAGCTAAAGTATAAAACACTTAAGAGAAATTTTCATCTGATAGCTAATTCCCAGACAATGCTTTTTATTTACAGCAGCTCTAACCATAAAATATGATTAAAATATAATCAACATTTAAAAATATTAAATAGCCAGGGAAAATCAGCATGAACATACATAAAACTGTAGAAAAATCATTAAATTTTACTAAAGAAAATTTTGAAAATGGATACATGGAAGACTTTGTTTTTTCCAAATTAATTTACTAATCAAAAGCTATGAGGTTCTGAGTAACCTTGAGGCACTGCTCCCTGTCATTGACCTCTTCTCATGAAAATTGCCACATTCACAGCTGTCTTAATGGGGCAGTCCACAGGGTACCAAAAGACCATTTAATGGAGTAAAGAAGTGGAAACTATTTAAAGATCCTGTATAGAAGAATATCTCTTTGGAAGAG
Source organism: Bos mutus (assembly GCF_027580195.1). Classification (NCBI taxonomy): domain Eukaryota; kingdom Metazoa; phylum Chordata; class Mammalia; order Artiodactyla; family Bovidae; genus Bos; species Bos mutus. The sequence goes on along the minus strand of NC_091627.1, from coordinate 48,622,690 downwards.
GAAAAACATGAAGAGTAACAGAATAAGCTAAACTTTTAATTTGAGGGCATTCAAGTTATGGTTCAAATTACTACTCCTGAGGAATTCATAGTTAGTCAAATCCAGCTATGAAATCCCAAAATAGTTAAGTATAATTAACTGAATTTCTATAGGATTTTTATCTTCCTTAATACTATGAAAAATTATTCTAATGTATGAGTCAGGCAGTTCAGATGATAAAGAATCTGCCTGCAATGCGGGAGACCTGGGATCAATCCCTAGGTCAGGGAAGATCCCCTGGAGAAGGGAATGGCAACCCACTACAGTATTCTTTCCTGGAGAATCTTATGGACAGAAGGGCCTGAGGGGCTACAGTCCATGGCATTACAAAGAAAGAGTTGGACACAACTGAGCAACTAACACTTTCACTCCTTACCAAAAAAAAAAACAAACTTAAAGCTTTGGTATACTTTTAGAAATTAAACATGAGAAAGTTTATCTTATTCAACACCACATGAACAACATCTATTTACGTGAGTTCATGGGTGTGTGTGTGTGAGAGAGAGAGACAGAAAGAGAGAAATCAAGATCAACTTATCTAACTACAGAAATGTTGATGATTTTCAATAACATAACACCCTCCCCACAGAAAGCACCTTGAAAGATTATTATTAAATAATAAATAAAAAAAGAGGCAGGTACAATGATTTAAAGATAGACCATGATTATTTATAATACTATTTAAATCTCTTAGAAACTCATTCATAATTTTAAATCAATTAAAATAAAAATTTTATTTTTGTGATAAATTTTGACATGCTTTAACAAAGAAGTAAATTATCTTCTGATTATTAAGATACTTGTAGGAAGTGAAAAGCAACAGTGAAAGTCACTCAGTCCTGTCTACTCTTTGCGACCCCATGGACTCTTCAGTTCTAGTGGGTTTCCCTACTTTCTTCAATTTAAGTCTGAATTTGACAATAAGCAGTTCATGATTTGAGCCACAATCAGCTCCGAGTCTTGTTTTTGCTGACTGTATAGAGCTTCTCCATTTTTGGATGCAAAGAATATATCAGTCTGATTTTGGTATTGACCATCTGGTGATGTCTATGTGTAGAGACTTCTCTTGTGTTGTTGAAGAGGGTGTTTGCTATGACCAGTGAGTTCTATTGGCAAAACTCTGTTAGCCTTTGACCTGCTTTGTTTCATACTCCAAAGCCAGATTTGCCTGTTACTCCACGTTTCTCTTGACTTCCTACTTTTGCATTCCAGTCCCCCATAATGAAAAGGACATCTTTTGGGGGTGTTAGTTATAGAAGGTCTTGTAGGTCTTCATAGAACCATTTAACTTCAATTTCTTCAGCATTACTGGTCAGTGCATAGACTTGGATTACTGTAATGTTGAATGGTTGGGCTTGGAAATGAACAGAGATCATTCTGTCATTTTTGAGATTGGTTCCAAGAACTGCATTTTGGACTCTTTTTGTTGACTATGATGGATACTCCATTTCTTCTAAATGATTCTTGCCCACAGTAGTAGGTATAATGGGTATCTGCATTAAATTCACACATACCAGTCCATTTTAGTTCACTGATTCCTAAAATGTCAATGTTCACTCTTTCCATCTCCTATTTGACCACTTCCAATTTGCCTTGATTCATGGACCTAACATTCCAGGTTCCTATGCAACATTGCTCTTTACAGCATCAGACCTTGCTTCTATCATCAGTCACATCCACAGCTGGGTATTGTTTTTCCTTTGGCTCCATCTCTTCATTCTTTCTGGAGTTATTTCTCCAACTATCTTCAGTAGCATATTGGGCATCTACTGACATGGGGAGTTCATTTTCATGAACTCCTATCTTTTTGTCCTATCTTTTTGTCTCTTGTGCTGTTTATGGGCTCTCAAGGCAAGCGTACTGAAATAGTTTGCCATTCCTTTGTCCAGTGGACCATGTTTTGTCAGAACTCTCCACCATGACCTGTCCATCTTGGGTGGTCCTACATGGCATAGCTCATAGTTTCATTGAGTTAGGCCAGCTGTAGTCTATGTGATCAGTTTGGTTAGTTTTCTGTGACTGTGGTTTTTAGTCTGTCTGCCCTCTGATGGAGAAGGATAAGAAGCTTAAGGAAGCTTCTGAATGGGAGAGACTGACTGAGGGGGAAACTGGATCTTGTTTGGATGGGCAGGGCCATGCTCAGTAAATCTTTAATCCTTTATTGCTGTTGATGGGTGGGGCTGTCTTCTCTGTTGTTTGACCTGAGGCCAGACTGTGGTGGAGGTAATGAAAATAATGGTGATCTCCCTCAAAAGGTTCTGTGCATGCACTGCTGCACTCATTGCCTCCGACCCTGCAGCAAACCCCCATGAATTCACGCCTCTACAGGAGATTCCTGAACACTCTCGGGCAAGTCTAGGTCTGTCTCTTGTGGGGTGTCATTGCTCCTTTCTCCTGAGAAGGAAATCTGGGTGAGGGGAAAGGGGAAGATGAGGCACTTATCATGCCAAGAGACCATTTACTCTGACACAATGATACCTGCTTCCAAAGGGTCTTTGTTCCAGGAGTCCCAGGCACTTTAAGACATCTCTCTGAATAGCTACACATCCTTTCCTTGTAGATAGCTCTCCTCCCAAGTTTTCTTCTTGTAAAAAAAAAAAAATTACCCTCAGTGGTAAGTGTACCCCAAAATAGGATACATTGTTCAGAAAGGCTGGAATCACTGCTCTTTTGAATTGATGACCTGGCCAGGAGCTGGGGCTGGGAGAATGGCTGGATAGCGATGGCGATCCCGCCTGGGCGGCAGGCACCAGTGCACTGCCCGCAGGGCTCCTGCAGCACCAGCAGCATCCGTAGCAGCACTAGCAGTGCACCCACCTCTCAGGCCGACACAGCCTGCATTTCTCTTTATTTATTTATTTTTTGGACTGTGCTGGGTCTTTCTTCCTTGCGGCATTCAGGCTTTCTCTAGTTGCTGTGAGCAGAGGCTACTCACTAACAGCATTGTATAGGCTTCTCAAAGTGGTGGCTTCTTTTGTTGAGGAGCACGGGCTCGGTAGTTGTGGTGCTTGGGCTTAGCTGCTGCTGCTGCTGCTGCTGCTAAGTCGCTTTAGTCGTGTCTGATTCTGTGCGACCCCATGGACGGCAGCCCACCAGGCTCCCCTGTTCCTGGGGCTTAGCTGCCCCGTGTAATGTGAGGTATGGTACCGTATGATTAAATTGGGGCGTTGTCCTCCTCACGCTCAGCCAAAGATGCACCAGGTAGGGATGAATTCGACTCCTGGTCCTGGCTCTGGCTGCGGCTCCACAGAATGAATCTCTCTGTCTCTGCCCCGACTCCGACTCTGGCAACACGGAAGTTTTACAGGAACTTCTAAATCCAACAGGCTGGATTTAGAAAAGGCAGAGGAACCAGAGATCAAATTGCCAAAACCCACTGGATCACCGAAAAAGCAAGAGAGTTCCAGAAAAATATCTACTTCTGCATTATTGACTACACCAAAGCCTTTGACTGTGTGGATCACAACAAACTGTGGAAAATTCTTCATGAGGTGGGAATACCAGACGACCTGACTTGCCTCCTGAGTTGATTTAAAACTCAACACTCAGAAAACTAAGATCATGGCATCTAGTCCCATCACTTCATGGCAAATAGATGGGGAAACAGTGGAAACAGTGAGAGACTTTATTTTCTTGGGCCCCAAAATCACCACAGAAGGTGACTTCAGCTATGAAATTAAAAGATGCTTGCTCTTGGAATAAAAGCTATGACCAACCTAGATAGCATATTCAAAAGCAGAGACATTACTTTGCCAACAAAGGTCCATCTAGTCAAAGCTATGGTTTTTCCAGAGTTTGGCTATAGTGAGAGTTGGACTATAAAGAAAGCTGAGCACCAAAGAATTGATGTTTTTGAACTGTGGTGTTAGAGAAGACTCTTGAGAGTCCCTGGGACTGCCAGGAGATCCAACCAATCAATCAATCCTAAAGAAAATCAGTCCTGAATATTCATTGGAAGGACTGATGAAGCTGAAACTCCAGTACTTTGGCCTCCCGATGCGAAGAACCAACTCATTGGAAAAGACCCTGATGCTGGGAAAGATTGAAGGCAGGAGGAGAAGGGGACAACAGAGGATGAGATGGTTGGATGGCATCGCTGACTCAGTGGACATGAGTTTGAGCAGGCTCTGGGAGTTGGTGACAGCCGGTAAGCCTGGCAGGCTGCAGTCCATAGGGTCGCAAAGAGTCGGACATGACTGAGCGAGTGAACTGATGGACTGGACTGTTCAGTTCAGTTCATTTTAGTTGCTCAGTTGTCTCGGACTCTGGGACACCATGCACTACAGCATGCCAGGCTTCCCTTCCATCACAGCTCCCAGAAGTTGCTCAAACTCATGTCCATCCAGTACATGATGCCATCTAACCATCTCATCCTCTGTTGTTCCCTTCTCCTCCCACCTTCAGTCTTTCCCAGCATCAGGGTCTTTTCCAATGAGATGGTTCTTTACAACAGGTGGACAAAGTATTGGCTTGCAATGGCCACTGTATTCTATGGAATTCTCCAGGCCAGAATACTGAAGTGGGTAGCCTTTCCCTTCTTCAGGGCATCTTTACAACCTAGGAATCGAACCCAGGTCTCCCATGTTGCAGGTGGATTCTTTACCAACTGAACCACAAGGGAAGCCCAAGAATACTGGAATGGGTAGCTTATCCCTTCTCCAGCTGATCTTCCTGACCCAGGAATCGAACTGGGGTCTCCTGCATTGCAGGTGGGTTCTTTACCGACTATAAGGGAAGCCCCACTTGTAGGAAATTATCCTTTTAATCGACTTAAAATGTTGCTTTATCATTTTTCTTGTAATTGCCCATAATTTCTTTTTCCTTTTTTAGGGAGGGTGGCTTTGTCTTGACATAATTTGAAACAAAAAACAAGAAGTATAACATAAGAAAATCACATACACCTTTTATACAGATTCCCCAACTATGGCCCATTTTTCTTCTTTACATTTTGCTCCATTTTCTCCTTTTTCATTCTCTCTCTATAAATACACCAGAAATATATATTTGCATATACCATTATGTTGAACAAATGAGTGAATAAAATACTTTTGTACTTAGTCATGTCTGACTCTTTGTGAATCCATGGACTGTAGCCTGCCAGGCCCCTCTGCCCATGGAATTTCCCAGCAAGAATAATGGATTGGGTTGCCGTTTCCTCCTCCAGGGTATCTTTCTGACACTCATAAATAATTTAATGTTTATATCCCAAGGGTAAACAAAAAATTTCATAACCACAGGGAAGTTTTCAAAATTAGGAAATGTAGCATAAATACAACAATATTATCTAAAAATTCATATTCACATTTCTTGAGATGTATCAGTCTTTAATGGCCTTTTTCCTCCTTCTGTGCCACATTACATGTAATCGTCATGTCTCTCTAATCTTAAGCAGATTTTGAGCATGGAAATGTTTTTTCTTTGCCTTAAATTTTCCCATATTTTAATTGCAGTAAGACTTTTGAAATACATACAAGTAAAAGCAGATTTAATTTCAAAATATCAATAAATATTCACACTAATTTAAATGATTACACATGTGTAAAACAAAATTAGAAATTACAATGAATTTTTGTGGAAGTAAGAGTATTACCATCAAATAATTTCAGAAAATATGAGAAACTAAAGAATTTGTATTTATTTTTGCATGTGTATAAATTCTCTATTTATATAAATTTTTCTTTTAGACAAAATTGCATTGTTGTTTAGTCACTAAGTCGTGTCCAACTCTTTGCAAACCCATGGACTGCAACACAATAGGCTTTCCTGTCCTTCACCATCTCATGGAGTTTGCTCAAACTGATGTCCATTGAGTCAGTGATGCCATTCAACCATCTCATCCTCTGTTACCCACTTCTCCTCCTGTCCTCAATCTTTCCTATCATCAAGACCTTTTCCAATGAGTTGGTTCTTAGTATCAGGTAGCCAAAGTATTGGAGCTTCAGCTTCAGCATCAGTTCTTCCAACGAATATTCAGAATTGATTTCCTTTAGAATGACTGGTTTAATCTACTTGCTGTCCAAAGAACTCTTAAGAGTCTTTTCCAACACCACCATTCAAAAGCTGCAATACTTCAGCACTCAACCTCTTTATGATCCAACTCTCCCATCTGTACATGACTACTGGAAAAACCATTACTTCTCTTTTTTTAGATTTTAGGAAATTAAGTAATATTTTCATTAAAATCACAGAGAAATTGTATTTGAGCTAATTTTAGAGTATGTAACTTTCCTTATGTTCCCCTTAAAAATTCACTGCTTGAGAGGAATGTATATAAATATATTTATAAGCTTTAAAACTATAGAAAGTTCAAGCAGGCAATCAATACTTTTGAGTGCCAAGTATGTAAAAAAGAATAGAGAATGCAATGGTGGTGGAGGTGTTTTAAGTTGGCTATTACCATATTAAGTAGAAACTGCTACAGCCATAGTTGTGCTTTTCCAGTGCAGAAATCTTCTGTCATCTTTCCTTTATATTTTCAAACCCAAAGCCTGGATCATAATCTTGCAGACAGGAAGCAGTTAAATGCTATGCTTAATTTATAAATGGAATTGCTAACCTGGTTGAAAAATTGGTTAAAGAAAAAAATATAATTTAAATTAAATAAAGAATGGGTATACAAAATGTTCATAAGAAAGAAACATAAAGAACATGCAAAAGACATATGCCTTACATCACTAAAATAACTGCTTCCAATGGCAATTATTTGTTGAACCTAACCTTTTATTTTTTTAATGACACTTAACAGTACCCTGAAGAAACAAAGATTAAGCATATTGGAGTAAACTCTAAGAAGGAGAAAGAAAAAATTTAAATGAACACTATTTTTTCCTCTCTATATTCTCAGGTAGTGGGCCTTCTCCCATGTTTGCCAGCTCTTAACGCAGTTTTTTTAAAAACTGAAGAAAATTCAGTAGCTTTTTTTTTTTTTATAAGGCCCATTTAATCTCAGAGGAGACGTATTCTGTAGGTATTTTCATGTTTTGTTTAAACTGAAGCCTCATGATTAGGATACGAGAGAAGAAAAATGCTTTCTTTTCCTTTTCAACATGAAATGCGTGCTAAGATTTTGATGTAATGTTTTTGGATCCTCTAAAACTTCAAATGTTTCCCAAACCTTCGGATGGCTATATGGTAGATATTCAAATTTGTGTGGCATGCTGAAGTAGCATCTGAGATACACAGAAATTTAGGAGAGGGACTCCATTAACATATTAAAAATAACAACTTCTAAAGTTTACACAGACCATCTGACCTGCCTCTTGAGAAACCTATATGCAGGTCAGGAAGCAACAGTTAGAACTGGACATGGAACAGCAGACTGGTTCCAAATAGGAAAAGGAGTATGTCAAGGCTGTATATTGTCACCCTGCTTATTTAACTTATATGCAAAGTACATCAAGAGAAACGACGGGCTGGAAGAAGCACAAGCTGGAATCAAGATTGCTGGGAGAAATATCAAGAACCTCAGATATGCAGATGACACCACCCTTAGGGCAGAAAGTGAAGACGAACTAAAAAACCTCTTGATGAACGTGAAAGAGGAGAGTGAAAATGTTGGCTTAAAGCTCAACATTCAGAAAATGAAGATCATGGCATCTGGTCCCATCACTTCATGGGAAATAGATGGGGAAACAGTGGAAACGGTGTCAGACTTTATTTTGGGGGCTCCAAAATCACTGCAGATGGTGCCTGCAGCCATGGAATTAAAAGACGCTTATTCCTTGGAAGAAAAGTTATGGCCAACCTAGATGCTGCTGCTGCTGCTGCTAAATCACTTCAGTTGTGTCCAATTCTGTGCGACCCCATGGACTGCAGCCTACCAGACTTCTCCGTCCATGGGATTCTCCAGGCAAGAACACTGGAGTGGGTTGCCATTTCCTTCTCCATGGCCAACCTAGATAGCATATGGAAAAGCAGAGACATTACTTTGCCAACAAGGGTCCGTCTAGTCAAGGCTATGGTTTTTCCAGTGGTCATGTATGGATGTGAGAGTTGGACTGTGAAGAAAGCTGAGTGCTGAAGAATTGATGCTTTTGAACTGTGGTGTTGGAGAAGACTCTTGAGAGTCCCTTGGACTGCAAGGAGATCCAACCAGTCCATTCTGAAGGAGATCAGCCCTGGGATTTCTTTGGAGGGAATGATGTTAAAGCTGAAACTCCAGTACTTTGGCCACGTCATGCGAAGAGTTGACTCATTGGAAAAGACTCTGATCCTGAGAGGGATTGAGGGCAGGAGGATAAGGGGACAACAGAGGTGAGATGGCTGGATGGCATCAGTGACTCAACGGACAAGAGTTTGAGTGAACTCCAGGAATTGGTGATGGACAGGGAGGCCTGGCATGCTGTGATTCATGGGTTCGCAAAGAGTCGGACACGACTGAGTGACTGAACTGAACTGAACTGAACTGCAAGTTTACACTGGTGTTTTCTCTGTCACTTAGGTAATGTTTTTATAGTGATAGGAGATTAACAATGTATGTAAAAAACATAGACTTGCTGGTAAGATTGTCCTTCTTTGAGAGATGCAAAATTGGATCATTCATGATTTCAGTTAGCATAATATAGTCAGCCTTTCTCAATATCTCTCTTTCCCCTGCTGACCTAAAACAAATGGCTTCCTATTATTTCTCTATCAAAACATTGGCTTATTCAGAATCAACATTGAATTACAATTAGAGATCTGCAACCATGGTGAGTCACTTGCAAGTACTCTGCACAGTGGAAGAGTTGACAGTTCAACATGTACTGGTTTTTCAAAGAATGAATGCCAAGAGTATGTCATTGGGTGACCTCTTGCCAGAAAAGATGAGAAAGTTTTTCTTCTTCTTTTTGGGAAAGAGGAGACAATACTTCCCGAAAAAGGTCCATCTAGTCAAAGCTATGGTTTTTCCAGTAGTCATGTACGTATATGAGAATTGAACCATAAAGAAAGCTGAGCACCAAAGAATTGATGCCTTTGAACTGTGGTGTTGGAGAAGATTCTTGAGAGTCCCTTGGACTGCAAGGAGATCAAACCGGTCAATTCTAAAGGAAGTCAGTCCTGAATATTCACTGGAAGGACTGATGCTGAAGCTAAAACTCCAATACCTTGGCCACCTGGCTGTGAAGAACTGACTTACTGGAAAACTCTGATGCTTGGAAAGATTGAAGGCAGGAGGAAAAGGGGACAACAAAGAATGATATAGTTGGACGGCATCATCGACTTGATGGAATGAGTTTGAGCAAGCTCCAGGAGTTGGTGATGGACAGGGAAGTCTGGCATGCTGCAGTCCTTAGGGTCACAAAGAGTTGGACACAACTGAGTGACTGAACTGAACTGATTTCATAGGAAATGAGCTCTCCCTTTACTGGCCTCCTGGCTACTTTTTTGAGTTTTTTTTCATTAATTTTTATATTTCCCCCTTTTGATCAAGCTATTTTTCTCAAAGCAACAGTAATCAAGAGTTTTTTTTTTTTTTTTTTGCTTTCAACAGCTTTTTCCCCCACATGCAAGAAAGGACTTTTGCCGGGAGCCATCTCCCGGCATATTGCATATTGAGTGCATATTGAGTGCATATTGCATATTGAGTGCAGCACTTTCCACAGCATCATCTTTCAGGATCTGGAATAGTTCAACTGGAATTCTATCACTGCCGGGAGCCAGAGTGAGGAACTCCGCACGTGGCAAAGGTCATGAGGAAGGAGGCTCGGCATACGCAAAGGCGGGATCGAGCCTCAGGAGTCCCCCTGGAAATTCTCAAGCATCTACCCCCAAAACCAGAGTCTGCCTACTTTCGGCTTTGTGCTTTCAATTACACCTCTGACTTTACGGGGGTTGTCCCCCACTACCTCTCTCTGAAAAAAGAGTTAGCTTACAGGTCCAGTTAATAATTCCTGGGTGTGACAGCATTTCAACCTACAAACTCCTTTGGAAATCCTCTAGCCTGCCTGAATAGGTTTTTCTGGCCACATGTGATTGTTCAGAGCCTCCCAACTGTGAGAGGCAGGAGATGTTCTAAACTGTCTAAACACAGATTCCTTTGAGTAGTTAAAAGACTGATTAGAAATTGTATTGGTGAAGGGTTTTTCACTTGTTGGGCCAATGTTTGCTGCTAAGTCTCCATACCCCTTACCTACTGTGTCCTTGGCAGTGTATTGATTGATATAATGGGTGTATAGAAATGTAAGTAGTAGCCTCAATGTTTGTAACCTTGGACCCTTGAGTTAATTCTTTTCTTGATTGAGCCCACCTCACCTTTGCCCTATAGGAGTGCAACTTTATCCAGTGCTTTTTTGGAGGCTGGTGCCTGACTTTAGAATAATCACCTTTAGAGAAAAACAAGTTTCTTAAAATGTTAACAGGCTTCCTGGCCAGAAGATGATGTAAATCACTTGAACTTTTGCATATGATAAGTTTGCAGGAAGAAAGCCTGGCTTGCTGCATGACTCTACCCCTTCCCCCATTATCCTCTATGCATAACTTAAGGTATAAAAACTACTTTGAAAAATAAAGTGCGAGCCTTGTTCACCGAAAATTGGTCTCCCCATGTCGTTCTTTCTCTCACCTTCTGGCTGAATTATTCAGCCTCTTTTCTCCACTGAATTTCCTCACTGAGCTATCCTTATTTCAGCCTCTTTTCTCCACTGAATTTCCTCACTGAGCTATCCTTATTCTATTACTCTTTATATCCTTAATTAACGTTTAATTAAGCAGTTGTTTCCTGATCCTCGCCAACGCCGTCCCCGCTTTGAATTCCCTGGATCCACCAGGGCTGGACTCCGGCAGACTTTCCCTGGGGTTAATGTCCCACATCAGAAGGAAAGTACACAAACTGAAAACTTACTGATGTCACATTCAATTAATAAGGATTGTTAGGAAGGAAAACTCTTAGGCATATTTTATCAAAAGTCAGTGTTATAAAAATCATAGACATTGGAGTAATATGAAGCATTATATTATAAGCAAATATTTAGTGGACAAACTTCCAACAGGCCTGATTCAAATGTCTTAGAAAGCTCTATCATAAGTTGTCATCAGTTTCAATTCCTGGAAACATTTACTTTAAGTTTACCAGATGATGTGCAGATCCAGTAAGAACTTGATGCTTTCTTTATCTTTGTCCTGGAAATTCTAGAGTCTATTTCCTGGAATTCAGTGGCACAAGGGTTGGTTAGCAGTACCTGATAGGAACCTTTCCAGTGAAGTTGGTGTTTTTCCAATAGATGAAATCTCTAGGGTGAAAGCTGTGATGTTCAGGGTCTTTTTCTCCTGAGAAAACATTGTGAATGATTGCTGTATCAAAACATGGTTGCTTTTAATAGAAACAATATGACTTTTGTTTTATTTCGGCCAGAACATTTGTTCAGGTTTTCCCATAAGATGCAATGGGAAATTTTGAATGAATTTTTTGGCAAAATCAATGATATAGGAGCATTTCTATTTTTATTACTTGTGTTTAAAAGAACCAAGTGCATTGATGTCCTGTAACTATCTCAAAGGATCAGAATTTATGAGTTCCAAAAGGAGTGGATCTGATATTTAGAAAGACCAAAGAATGCTTTTCACAAAGGAATTTGACTTTTGCCAATTAAGTCTTATGAGTGTGTTAGACTAAACAGAGAACTGATGGTGGCTAGTGCAATCAAACTCTTATAAGACTGTCCAATTGCACACCCTTTCTTAACTGCCTGAGTGACAAAATGGAGTCCTCAATTATTACAAATTTCTAGAGGACTTCCAAAGGTAAAGACAATACATTCCAAAAGAATTTTGCCCACAGAAGAAGGAGTAACCTGTCTGCAAGGGAAAACTTTAGTCTAGAGTGAAAATATACAGAACATGACTAAACATATATCCATGACACTGAGAATGTAGAAAAAAAATCCCATTGCCAATATTCAAATGGTCTATTAGGTAGTTGAAAGCATTTGTGAGCAGTATGAACAGGTTTTCTTGCTTTGTACTTTGGACCAATGGAACAGTGAAGTAGGCATTTTTCACAAACTTGTTCATCTTTCTCCAGCAATATTGACTCATGAATGCTAATATTTGTTATTAGACCATTAGTTTAATGCATATACAGTGGTTAAGAGTTGGAATTTTAGTCACTCTTGTAATACTGGGTTACTATTTGGTAATACGGAGAAGGCAATGGTACCCCACTCCAGTACTCTTGCCTGGGAAATCCCATGGACGGAGGAGCCTGGTGGGCTGCAGTCAATGGGGTCACTAAGAGCCGGACACGACTGAGCGACTTCACTTTCTCTTTTCACTTTCATGCATTGGAGAAGGAAATGGCAACCCACTCCAGTGTTCTTGCCTGGAGAATCCCAGAAATGGGGAAGCCTGGTGGGCTGCCATCTATGGGGTCACACAGAGTCGGACACGACTGAAGTGACTTAGCATAGCATAGCATAGCATTTGGTAATAAATAAGAGCTTCTCTTTTTATCAAACTAATGATTTTTGAATATCCAATCTTGCTTTTCCTTTATTGAGGCTAAATTGTTGGGTTCTCTAGCAAGATTTTTCCCAAGATAACATTTGAGGAATTATCTCTTTGAACCATGACAATAGTTTGGCTGCTATTGGTTCCTTTAAGGTCAGCTTTGTGTGTGTGTGTGTGTGGAATGTCAGCAAGGGGATTTTCCCTAGATTCCAGGGAGTCAAGTTAAAAATGTTCTGGAATTTAATAATAGTTGAAGCAGCAGGTAAAAATATCACATCTAATAATTTCTGAAAATAAGGACCATTTCCAATCTTATTTCTGCTAGATGTATGAAAGTCATGTTGCTTCTATAATATTCCAAAATTGTGAGCTACTCCAAAAGTATATTTACTATCAGTTTAGCTCAGTTCAATTCAGTTGCTCAGTTGCGTCTGACTCTTTGTGACCCAATGAATCACAGCAACACCAGGCCTCCCTGTCCATCACCAACTCCCAGAGTTCACTCAAACTCATGTCCATCGAGTCGGTGATGCCATCCAGCCATCTCATCCTCTATCGTCCCCTTCTCCTCCTGCCCCCAATCCCTCCCAGCATCAGAGTCTTTTCCAAAGAGTCAACTCTTCGCATGAGGTGGTCAAAGTACTGGAGTTTCAGCCTCAGCATCAGTCCTTCCAATGAACACCTAGGACTGATCTCCTTTAGGATGGACTGGTTGGATCTCCTTGCAGTCCAAGGGACTCTCAAGAGTCTTCTCCAACACCACAGTTCAAAAGCATCAATTCTTTGGCACTCAGCTTTCTTCACAGTCCAACTCTCACATCCATACATGACCACTGGAAAAACCATAGCCTTGACTAAACAGACCTTTGTTGGCAAAGTAATATCTCTGCTTTTCCATATGCTATCTAGGTTGGTCATAACTTTCCTTCCAAGGAATAAGCGTCTTTAATTTCATGGCTGCACTCATCATCTGCAGTGATTTTGGAGCCCCCAAAAATAAAGTCTGACACTATTTCCACTGTTTCCACATCTATTTCCCATGAAGTGATGGGACCAAATGCCATGATCTTCATTTTCTGAACGTTGAGCTTTAAGCCAACTTTTTCACTCTCTTCTTTCACGTTCATCAAGAGACTTTTTAGTTCCTCTTCACTTTCTGCCATAAGGGTGGTGTTATCTGCATATCTGAAGTTATTGATGTTTCTCCCAGCAATCTGGATTCCAGCTTGTGTTTCTTCCAGCCCAGCGTTTCTCATGATGTACTCTGCATATATGTTAAATAAGCAGGGTGACAATATACAGCCTTGATGTACTCTTTTTCCTATTTGGAACCAGTCTGTTGTTCCATGTCCAGTTCTAACTGTTGCTTCCTGACCTGCATATAGGTTTCTCAAGAGGCAGGTCAGGTGGTCTGGTATTCCCATCTCTTTCAGATATTTACTACAGGTATAAATAAATACTGGTAGTTTTGCCCTTGGCTAAAGTACAAGCCCATGTAAGAACATATAATTCAGCTTGTTGGGCTGAAGTATCTGTCAGTAACGATGTTACCTCAAAAGGAGTTAAGCATGACTAGCACAATTTTTGCCATTGTCACCTTTAAATAACAACCATCAGTGAACCATGAGAAGTCACCATTACCCAAGTGAATTTCTAGCAAATCATCGGAATGAGTTAAGAAAATGATCTATCAGTGATAAGCAGTTGTGAGGGACTCAGCCTTTGACAGGGGGGAATAGAATAATGGGATAAGATTAATGTAATATAAAAGAGTTATATGAGGAAAGTTAACAAAAAGACTTTATAGGTGTTGAGGTGTTTATTGAGAAACGTTGAATAAGATGAGAATTCAGGATGGTTTCTATTGCATGAGTTATAAAAATGATTAAGGGGGAATCCATAACAGTTTACTTAGTGGAATTAACCAAAGGGCAGTGGCAATGATTTCTCTGAGGCAAGGGGAAGTCCCTGTGCCACGGGATCTAGTAGCTGGCTATAATACACTATCAGTCAATGCTGGTTCCCATGTTTTTTGATGAGTAGCCCAAGGACATCCCTTCTCTTTTATATACAAATGGAAAAAGAAAATCTAATCATTCGAATGCCCAAGGGCGGGAGGGTTTATCAAACTCTCCATTAAGGTCTTAAAGGTTATATCACCTAGTTCTTCCCTTAAAATTGAGTTAAAGTTTTTGTTCTTTTTTTTTTTTCCCCAGAAAATACTTTTTATTTATTTATTTATTTATTTATCTTTTTATCCTCTTTATTTTTTTTAATTTTATTTTATTTTTTAAACTTTACATAATTGTATTAGTTTTGCCAAATATCAAAATGAATCCGCCACAGGTATACATGTGTTCCCCATCCTGAACCCTCCTCCCTCCTCCCTCCCCATACCATCCCTCTGGGTCGTCCCAGTGCACTAGCCCCAAGCATCCAGTATCGTGCATCGAACCTGGACTGGCAACTCGTTTCATACATGATATTTTACATGTTTCAATGTCATTCTCCCAAATCTTCCCACCCTCTCCCTCTCCCACAGAGTCCATAAGACTGTTCTATACATCAGTGTCTCTTTTGCTGTCTCGTACACAGGGTTATTGTTACCATCTTTCTAAATTCCATATATATGCGTTAGTAAACTGTATTTATGTTTTTCCTTCTGGCTTACTTCACTCTGTATAATAGGCTCCAGTTTCATCCACCTCATTAGAACTGATGCAAATGTATTCTTTTTAATGGCTGAGTAATACTCCATTGTGTATATGTACCACTGCTTTCTTATCCATTCATCTGCTGATGGACATCTAGGTTGCTTCCATGTCCTGGCTACTATAAACAGTGATGAACATTGGGGTACACACGTCTCTTTCAATTCTGGTTTCCTCGGTGTGTATGCCCAGCAGTGGGATTGCTGGATCATAAGGCAGTTCTATTTCCAGTTTTTTAAGGAATCTCCACACTGTTCTCCATAGTGGTTGTACTAGTTTGCATTCCCACAAACAGTATAAGAGGCTTCCCTTTTCTCCACACCCTCTCCAGCATTTATTGCTTGTAGACTTTTGAATCGAAGCCATTCTGACTGGCATGAAATGGTACCTCATTGTGGTTTTGATTTGCATTTCTCTGATAATGAGTGATGTTGAGCATCTTTTCATGTGTTTGTTAGTCATCTGTATGTCTTCTTTGGAGAAATGTCTATTTAGTTCTTTGGCCCATTTTTTGATTGGGTCATTTATTTTTCTGGAATTGAGCTGCAGGAGTTGCCTGTATATTTTTTAGATTAGTTGTTTGTCAGTTGCTTCATTTGCTATTATTTTCTCCCATTCTGAAGGCTGTTTTTTCACCTTGCTTATATTTCCTTTATTGTGCAGAAGCTTTTAAGTTTAATTAGGTCCCATTTGTTTATTTTTGCTTTTATTTCCAATATTCTGGGAGGTGGGTCATAGAGGATCCTGCTGTGATATATGTCGGAGAGTGTTTTGCCTATGTTTCCCTCTAGGAGTTTTATAGTTTCTGGTCTTATGTTGAGATCTTTAATCCAATTTGAGTTTATTTTTGTGTATGATGTTAGAAAGTGTTCTAGTTTCATTCTTTTAGAAGTGGTTGACTAGTTTTCCCAGCACTACAAAGGAGGCAAGAATATACATTGTCTTTAATCCATTGTATATTCTTGCCTCCTTTGTCAAAGATAAGGTGTCCATAGGTACGTG
Source organism: Bos mutus (assembly GCF_027580195.1). Classification (NCBI taxonomy): domain Eukaryota; kingdom Metazoa; phylum Chordata; class Mammalia; order Artiodactyla; family Bovidae; genus Bos; species Bos mutus. Next base: position 48,606,512 of record NC_091627.1, on the reverse strand, counting down.
GATTTATCTCTGGGCTTTCTATTTTGTTCCATTGATCTATATTTCTGTCTTTGTGCCAGTACCATACTGTCTTGATGACTGTGGCTTTGTAGAAGAGCCTGAATGAAAGATCAGAAAGAGAAACTAAGGAAATAAGCCCATTTACCATTGCAACAAAAAGAAATAAATACCTAGGGATTAACCCATCTAAGGAGGCAAAAGACCTGTATGCAGAAAACCATAAGATACTGATTAAAAAAATCAAAAATGGCATAAAATGATGGAGAGATATACCATGTCGTTGGTTTGGAAGAATTAATATTGTGAAAATGAATATACTATTCAAATAATCTACAGATTTGATGCAATTCCAATCAAATTAGTAGTGGCAATTTTCACAGAACTAGAACAAAAGTTTTTATAATTTGTATGGAAACACAAAAGACCCTGAAGAGACAAAGCAATCTTGAGAAAGGAAAATAGAGCTGGAGGAATCAAGCTCTCTGACTTATGACCGTACTACAAGGCTAAAGTCATCAAACTAAATGGTACTGGCATAGAAACAGAAATATAGACTAATGGAACAGGATAGAAAGCCCAGAGATAAACCCATGTGTGTATGGTCACCTAGTCTATGACAAAACAGGCAAGAATACAATGGAGAAAAGAGGATCTCTTCAATAAATGATGCTTGGAAAACTGGACAATAATAAAGATATGTTGCAAAAATTAATTTTTCTTAAACTTGAATTGGGAAACCTTAGCCCTGAATCATCTAAAACTGAATGGAATACCTATTTTGATTGGCAATTGATGGATTGAAGAAAGTAGGGAAAACCACTAGACCATTCAGGTATGACATAAATCAAATCCCTTATGATTATACAGTGGAAGTGAGAAATAGACTTAAGGGCCTAGATCTGATAGATAGAGTGCTTGATGAACTATGGAATGAGGTTCGTGACATTGTACAGGAGACAGGGATCAAGACCATCTCCACGGAAAGGAAATGCAAAAAAGCAAAATGGCTGGCTGGGGAGGCCTTACAAATAGCTGTGAAAAGAAGAGAAGCGAAAAGCAAAGGAGAAAAGGAAAAATATAAACATCTCAATGCAGAGTTCCAAAGAAGAGCAAGAAGAGATAAGAAAGCCTTCTTCAGCAATCAATGCAAAGAAATAAAGGAAAACAACAGAATGGGAAAGAATAGGGATCACTTCAAGAAAATCAGAGATACCAAAGGAATATTTCATGCAAAGATGGGCTCGATAAAGGACAGAAATGGTATGGACCTAACAGAAGCAGAAGATATTAAGAAGAGATGGCAAGAATACATAGAAGAACTGTACAAAAATGATCTTCATGACCCAGATAATCACGACGGTGTGATTACTGCCCTAGAGCCAGACATCCTGGAATGTGAAGTCAAGTGGGCCTTAGAAAGCATCACTATGAACAAAGCTAGTGGAGGTGATGGAATTCCAGTTGAGCTATTCCAAATCCTGAAAGATGATGCTGTGAAAGTGCTGCACTCAATATGCCAGCAAATTTGGAAAACTCAGCAGAGGCCACAGGACTGGAAAAGGTCAGTTTTCATTCCAATCCCAAAGAAAGGCAATGCCAAAGAATGCTCAAACTACTGCACAATTGCACTCATCTCACATGCTAGTAGAGTAATGCTCAAAATTCTCCAAGCCAGGCTTCAGCAATATATGAATTGTGAACTTCCTGATGTTCAAGCTCGTTTTAGAAAAGACAGAGGAACCAGAGATCAAATTGCCAACATCCGCTGGATCATGGAAAAAGTAAAAGAGTTCCAGAAAAGCATCTATTTCTGGTTTATTGACTATGCCAAAGCCTTTGACTGTGTGGATCACAATAAACTGTGGACAATTCTGAAAGAGATGGGAATACCAGACCGCCTGATCTGCCTCTTGAGAAATTTGTATGCAGGTCAGGAAGCAACAGTTAGAACTGGGCATGGAACAACAGACTGGTTCCAAATAGGAAAAGGAGCATGTCAAGACTGTATATTGTCACCCTGTTTATTTAACTTATATGCAGAGTACATCATGAGAAATGCCGGACTGGAAGAAACATAAGCTGGAATCAAGATTGCCAGGAGACATATCAATAACCTCAGATATGAAGATGACACCACCCTTATGGCAGAAAGTGAAGAGGAACTAAAAAGCCTCTTGATGAAAGTGAAAGTGGAGAGTGACAAAGTAGGCTTAAAGCTCAACATTCAGAAAATGAAGATCATGGCATCCGGTCCCATCACTTCATGGGAAATAGATGGGGAAACAGTGGAAACAGTGTCAGACTTTATTTTTCTGGGCTCCAAAATCACTGCAGATGGTGACTGCAGACATGAAATTAAAAGACGCTTATTCCTTGGAAGGAAAGTTATGACCAACCTAGATAGCATATTCAAAAGCAGAGACAAAAGGTTCGTCTAGTCAAGGCTATAGTTTTTCCTGTGGTCATGTATGGATGTGAGAGTTGGACTGTGAAGAAGGCTGAGCGCCAAAGAATTGATGCTTTTGAACTGTGGTGTTGGAGAAGACTCTTGAGCGTGCCTTGGACTGCAAGGAGATCCAACCAGTCCATTCTGAAGGAGATCAGCCCTGGGATTTCTTTGGAAGGAATGATGCTAAAGCTGAAACTCCAGTACTTTGACCACCTCATGCGAAGAGTTGACTCATTGGAAAATACTCTGATGCTGGGAGGGATTGGGAGCAAGAGGAGAAGGGGATGACAGAGGATGAGATGGCTGGATGGCCTCACTGACTTGATGGACATGAGTCTGAGTGAACTCCGGGAGTTGGTGATGGACAGGGAGGCCTGGCGTGCTGCGATTTATGGGGTTGCAAAAGTTGGACACGACTGAGCAACTGATCTGATCTGAAATGGTATCGGGGCCTAAAGTTAATTTTTTTTTAAATACAATTATAACTATTTAGGCAGGGTAATTGCCATCACAAACTTTCACTTGTTTTAACACATTTGTGTCATCAATGTACCTGGTGGTAAATATTCCATAATTTCTGGATAGCTTTGTGATTTACTGTGATAAAGCTAAAATGAAAATGCATTTTATGTTTATAAGAAGAAACTGATGTATACAGATTAGTAATACTTTTGAATAAACATTTAAAATCTAAATTTAACAATTTTGAATAGTGTTATTCCTTAAAAATATAATTTAACAAGCTGTAAAGACTTTTTAACATTATTAAAATTACCCAGAAAGTAATTTGCAAGTTTTAAACCACAGTAAACTATAGGTAATAGCATATACTCATGTATTCATTTCAGAAATTGATTGCTGTTGGCCTCTTTTATTTTTGAAGCTTAATTTTTAAAATTAAATAAATAGAATATGCAGATAAAAATTAAGGGATTTCAAAAGTTTCCCATAACGGCCATGGGTATTCTAAATCGCCTTCAGTCAGATTCTTCCATTTATTTAGAAACAACCATGTCCCCTTCCGTTAAAATCAGCTTGAGTCCCCACAGAGTAGGGCGCCCTTAAAATGTGTAGATACCTAGGATTCTAGTTCTCAAAGGATTTTCTCTAGAGTGAATAATAATTTTCAAATAGCTCAAAGAACTCGAATAACTCAAACAGATTAAACAGCTCAAAGAACCTGCAGGCTTAATATTATCCAGTTCTAAGGGAACAGTCTAGTTTCAAAGAAGCCAAACTGAAGGTTGATCAGCATGGTTGTAATGAAACAGCTTAATGCTTAGGGAATCAGTCTTAACAGGAAAGCTCCAACAGGACAGCTCATATTCCAAAATGAATACAGAGGAAGGCTGAACTTGCACATATTCAATAAAACAGCCTCTGTTCCTAAAGGAGAATGCCAAAGGCTAACCAGTTGGAACAACCTGACTTCAAAGACAAGGCTGAAGTACCAAATGATAACAAGCTCTTAACAATAAAAGAGGAAGCCTTAAAATAGATTTCAAATAATACCAGGAAGATATAAGCTCAGATCTAGGTGAAAGACTTACCCTCCAAACTCCAAGGTTTGTGAGGCTGGTAGTTTTCTCTGCATCCCTGTACTGGCTACCAAAATGTTTAACTAAAATAAATAACATGCTAAATTATTTCTCCAGCAAAAATGATTTATTTGGGATCAACAAAGAATTACAATTCAGAGTCTGCAACCACGTTGAGACACACATAAATACCTGAAGAGCAAGGAGAGGAAAATTCTTTGAAGAGGGGAAAAGGAAGTTGGGAGAGCTATAGAAATGAAATGTTCACTGAAAGCAGTGACAGTTTGAAGTCTGTTGGCTTTTTACTTGACAGATCTCAAAATCTCCACTGGCTGAGCTCTGAAGGGGACAGAAGAGGAAGTCTTTCTCCTTTCTCTTTGGCTCTGCTATTGTCATAGGACAACAGAACTCCTTCTTCTGACCTTCTGACTCTATTTTAATTGAGGTTTCTGTTTGTTAATTTTTGCACCCTCATTTACCCATCTTCATCCCCAGGGTTAGCTAAACTTTGAAGCATAAGACACAGTGCTATAGAATATCATGTCTTTCCAGGACTTTTGATCCCAACTATAAAGATTTAGGATCCAGTTACAAAATTACAGGGAATATTCTCCAGAAGATTACTCTCATTTCTGAAGTCAACTGCAAGATTGGTGTTTTTTTAAAACAACCCTCAGATTTGGGTTCAATACTTGGAGAAAAGATTCACAGGATGTACTGAAAGCTGTTGTACTCATGAATAAAGTTTATTATAAGGCAAAGCTTCAAATTAGAACCAGCCAAAGGACAGAATGTAGGAAGATTCCAAATACAGAGTTTCCATTGTCCTCAGAATCTGTTACCCTCCCAACATTCACCTGTGATAATATGCATGAGGTATTGCCTACTGGAGAAGTTCACCCAAGCTTCAGAGTTCAGAAATTTGAGATGTTGTTAGGTTGGCCTGATTAATTTATTGTCCACATGGTTGAACACTGTCAATTGACACCTCTGATCTTATGCCTGGCTCTAAATCACCTGGTTAATCTTTCTGGCATGGCCAACCTCCACCCTAAGACCGTCAGGTATGGATGTTCAGACTCTGAGTTACCTCATTAAAGCAAACAATTAGTTGTGGTCAGAAGTCTCCACCATCAATTAAAAAAAAAAAAAAAAAGCACTCTTATGACTCAGACATTTCAAGGATTTAGATGTTATCAAATAGGAGCCCAGTACAAATACCAAAAAACCTCTCTTTGGGCAAGGTCAAATATTCAATATTTTACTTCTCTGTCTCTGTGTCTCTCTCTGTTTTTCCTCTGTATTGATCCATATATGTTTCCATTAATATACTATAAGTAAGTCTGATCATTATATCAGTGTTTTTCAAAATATGGTTGCTGCACCGGCACTTGGAAATTTTTTGGAAATCCAATTCTCGAGCCTCACCCAGACCAAATGAACCAGAAATTCTGAGTCACAGCTTTCTGCATTTAACAAGCCCTCCAGGTGATTCTCATTCATGCTTAAATTTTAATCCACTATTCTAATCCTAAGATTCTTAGTTGTCATGGAATAAGGAAGAAAACGGGAGAGTATTCAAGAGCCATTCTGGAGGTGTGATATCACTAGAAAACTAAATAATATTTGAATAGGCAGATGGCTATTCATTAGTTTCTTGAAATGTGAATCAAATTCTCCATCTTGCATCAAGGGAAATTCACATGACACTTCCCTTGGTTTCTGACTTAACTCTTTTTAAAAATAACTATTAATTAGCTGTAGCCATCATGGAATTGTGCAAAAATAGCTTTAATAAAATAAAAATTGTGCCTTCATTTTAAACATCAAAATTGTGGATGTTTTTGTTCCCCTGACTGAAAACAAAGATAATTCTCTCATAAGTGGAGAACTTGTATTATATTCTGAAACATGGAATAACTTTTTTTTAATAGCTTAGCTATAAACCATTCAACATAGGGGTCCATGATATGAAGGCCGACAGTTTGTAATGTAGGGTTTAATTAAATTGGGCACTGCTATAATTAAAGGGTTTGAGTTGTTAATGCATCACTCTGGCAAACATTTAATTTTTAACTTGCTGTTGAAACCCTCATTAAAACAGGATATTAGGGCAGCTAAATAGAATTTGCCAGAGGAAACATTTGGATTTTTAGATGTAATTCAGCACAATACACTGTTGTGATTGTTTTCTTTTAAATAAAAAAAAGATGAGGATTTTGGAAGTCAAGAATATGAGAGCAGTTTGAGATAAGAGAGCAATTTCATTAAAAAAAAAAAAAATGAAACTAACTTTGAGAAGAATAATTGTACCTGCCAGTGTTGGAAACCAGTCTATGGTCATCCCAAACCACACTGGCATTTTGGGTTCTCACATTGAGTCTGAAGTTTCAGGTTATTTCAGTATCACTTTTTCTATTTTGACAAATATTTATTTCACTTATTCCTTTCGCAACTACAAAAGGCAAAGGGGCAGATGCACCATTAATCTGTTGATTCCTGAAGCTAACATTAATGAAAAATATCTATATTGGTCTATCGTAGGCTCCAGATGATTCTCTCAAGTAGAAGTGGCTTTGCTAACCAGCATTCCAGTGCAGATTCAGTGATTCTTTCCCTGATTCTTAGATCTGAATATGGAATGCAGAAACTCAGAGAAAATTCTAAGCAACCCTAGCTTCAGAGTTCAGTCTGTCATAGAGCAAAACAAAGGTTAAATGAAGTCGATAAATGTTACATTCTCTGTCTCATTTGTAAGATTCAAATGATGCAATAGTGTATTAAAAAATATGAGGAAACTTGTACTTAAGAAATATAGGACACTTTGTTTATTTCAACATTTATTAAACTTAATTTACTACAAGGCCTCTCTCCCTTCCCACAGACCACGCACTGGCAAATGTCATAATGAAAAGAAGGCTGATTTAGCATTAAGGGACCCCAAATTAATTCTGCTTCCATTGTTTGCTAACTGTGTGAGCTTAGAGAAATTAATTAAAATGCCTGGAAGATTCAGTTTCTCATCTCTAAAATAAAGTTGATAATTACCATAGAAACTTATTGTAGGGATTAAAAGAATATATAGATTCAGAAACACAGTAAACTTTAAAGTGTATTTTTAAAAGTTATTTTAATTTCTTTGCTCTTACTTACTCAGAAATTTGTCACTAAACCTATGCATTTCCCTGACACTTTATTTTCTATCATTCTACGTATTCTACTGGACATCATTTACTATGCAGAAGGTTATTAGGGGATAGGAGGAGTGCCCAGAGTATATTAAGATAGAGTGGGTCCACTTCACTAAATATTTATTCCCTGGATATATTCAGGCAGAACTTGAAGAATATTGTACAGAAAATACTGTTCAAGGTTAATTAATCTCAGGTTCCTTCTTATTCAAAGACATTGTGACTTGAAAAAAAGTATTAGAGCTCATAATGTAAATAAGCTATTGACATTATCATCCAATGAATAAATATTGGCAAAGCATGGAAAGTGTATTCAGGTATAATGAAAGGGGTACAAATTCATATTCTTATAAGTTTCTACTAGCTACTAACTTTAAAGGAAAGAATATCTATCTATAGACAGATGATAGATGATGGATAGATAAATAAATAAGCAGAAAAAAGCAAAGTCTATGTCAGACATGTTACATGAATTACTGTTTCAAGAATTTATTCATGGAATAAATATGGAGTTAGTATGATATCTACAAAGATAGAAGAGTATAAAGTTTTCTTTTGCTTTCTTTCTTTTTGCTTTTTAACTAAAATGAGGGTTTTCTATGATCAGGTTAAAGACAGAGGTGGGCAGTAAAGATTTAACATTAATATTTAAAGAACATGCATATCTGGAGAATGGGAGGTAATAGAGACTTTACATGTAAAGTACACTTTTCATGTAACTGAAAGAATACAAAACTGGAAATACCCCAAATTCAAACAATTTCTTTTGGGAACCATGATTTTTGCATATATTATTCAGAATTTATCTGTTAATACAATACCAAATATGGTTTTAATGCAAAAGAAAGAAATTTCTTTGGAATTGTAATTGATTTTTACCTACTCTTTCAGAATGAAATCCTATATATGTGCTTGATTCCTCTTTGAGTCCTTTAAATTATTAATCAACTTTGTGTCAGTTAAGAACTATTACATGAGCCTGTTTTAACAATTTAACCCTCTATGTCAACATAAAACAAATGCAACATCTTTGTTATTTTAGCATCACCCATTTCCACCAACTATCCAGTTTCCTGTGAACAACATGAGATGCTCTTTCAATGCCTCCAGTAAAAATGGAATCAGATTCTCTAGATTTAGATTATTTCTGTATATGTGTGAGGTCTCATACTATTGTTAAGCTTCATAAAATGTTAAAAGTGCTATCAAAGTCTGCATTTTTATTGACTTCAATTAAATAGTAATAGTTTCACCTAAGACAGTTTTTATCAGAAACTTTCTCTTTCAGACACTGCAGAGAGGGAAATTCACATATCTCTATACCCCAGGAGGTGACTGACAGTAAATGATTTAACACAAGATAGTCACATCTAGGATTTAACTGATTTTGCATGAAGAAGAATCTAACCACACCACCAATGTTTTAAACTTTAAAACACGTTCTATGTTGAAAACTGACTCTTGTTATTTATAGAGAACATAATGCAGATAAAAAATCTTGAATAAAGGGATTATACATGTTTGAGTTTGCTACTATGGGAAATAATTTTTCACTCCTTGGCTTCTTCTCAAATAATCGTGATGTTGGCAGTATTTATCAACCTTATAAAAATCACATACTTTAAAAATGTAGTGCAGTATCTTACTTGAATAGTCCCTATTTAAATGCAAATGTTAGGTTCCTTCTGTCATAAAATGAATTTTTCAATAAAAAGAGGTATGTATTTTTTAATGCTAACGGCCTGTTTATCTCATTCCATGACTTGGCATTAATATCCAAGCACAGGAGGTTTGTCTTTGGGAGGGGATAAAAAAGATAGATGTACAGGAAAAAAATGCATAAATCTTTGATGGAGGAATTTACTAACACAATACCGAAAAGTTTTTAAAGAGTAATTTTGAAAATGGTCTCTCTTAGGAAACCTAATTCTATTTTACAACAAAATATAAAATAAAATCTTAGTGACTGCAGATTTCTGTAGGGGAAAAATTTGAAGTTCTATAAATCTTATTACAGTGTAAAGAAATACAGCTGGATTTGTGAGTGAAATTTTTAAATTGTGTATTTCTTTTATTTTTCTTAATGGCTTACATTTTAAAAATTACTATTTAGTGTTGAAAATGTATTGAAGAAATGTTATTGAAGGCTTCATATTCACAAGGCACCATGATAGTCAATTTGAGGGATGGTCAGTCCCTGTTTTGCTTTTTCTACTTTCAGTCCTCTGAGAACACATGCCTCACATTTTCAAATACTTCAAATTTCTGCAATGATACTACGTGAGCAGGGTATTAGATTAGGGTCACAATCTCCCTGTTTTAAATATAATATTAGAGCTATGATATTACAGTGCTGCTGTACTTCGTTGCTCAGTCATGTCCAACTCTTTGCGACCTCATGGACTGCAACCTGCCAGGCTCCTTTGTCCATGGGGATACTCCAGGCAAGAATACTGGAGTGAGTTGCCATGCCCTCCTCCAGGGAATCTTCCCAATCCAGGGATCAAACCCAGGTCTCCCACTATGCAGGCAGATTCTTTGAGCCACCAGGGAAGACTAAGTATACTGGAGTGGGTAGCCTATCCTTTCTCCAGGGGATCTTCCTGACCCAGAAATCAAACCAGGATCTCCTGCACTGCAGGCAGATTCTTTACCAGCTTCTATCAGGGAAGCCCATGATATTATAGTAAATCCCCTATATATGAAAGGGTTCCATTCCAAGATTGCATCCATAAATTGAACTTGTTCATAAATCCAACAAAGTTAGCCTAGGTACTCAACTAACAGAACAGGCTATGTTGTACTGTACTCTAATAAGTTTATAATAATTCTCAAACAATATATAAAAAACAAACACAAAAACTAAAGAACACATTTTTAATCCTATAGTACAGTACCTTGTAAAGTACAGTAGTATTGTATTGGCTATATTTCTCCATTTGGTATTCCTTGGGGATTAGCAATTTAGTTTAACTCTTCTGAGGACATTAGAAATAGATCTCTTTTCTTTTTTGTCTGTCTCCCTTAGATTCATCATGGCTTGCCTCATTTCACCATAGAAATAAATGTATATATATTTCCTCAGATTGACATAAGAATACGCAGTGAGGCAACAGACCTGAGAGACAAGTCATATCAGGCTCCAAAACATAAAAACTAACTTTATTTACAACTACATTTTTGTAAGTAAAGTCTTTAAAAAGCAATTCTTACTTCAGAATTTGGCGAGGATTTGGAAACAGAATCTGGATGTCATGAGTTATTTCTGGGGATGGATGAGCCATATGGAGCAAGTTACATCAGAGAAGAAGTTAGGGAGTTCAAGTTTTTTCCCCCTTCATTCCCCATTCTCTCACTTTCCAGTCTCCAGCCAGGAAATGGGTTGTTTTCAGGAGTCAGAAAAAAAGACACTTGAAAATAGACATGATTTTATTATGAAGTCTTCTGGGTCCTCTTCAATAAGCTTTCAGTTCAGTCCTTCAGTAGTGTCCGACTCTGCCACCCCATGAACCACAGCACAACAGGCCTCACCAACTCCCGGAGTTCACCCAAACCCATGTCCATTGAGTCGGTGATGCCATCCAACCATCTCATCCTCTGTCATCCCCTTCTCCTCCTGTTCTCAATCTTTCCCAACATCAGGGTCTTTCCAAATGAGTCAGCGGTTCACATCAGGTGGCCAAAGTATTGGAGTTTCAGCTTCAACATCAGTCCTTCCAATGAACATTCAGGACTGATCTCCTTTAGGATGGGCTGGTTAGATCACCTTGCAGTCCAAGGGACTCTAAAGAGTGTACTCCAACACCACAGTTCAAAAACATCAATTCTTCGGCACTCAGCTTTCTTAACAGTCCAACTCTCACATCCATACATGACTGCTGGAAAAACCATAGCCTTGAATAGATGGACCATTGTTGGCAAAATAATGTCTCTGCTTTTTAATATGCTGTCTAGGTTGGTCATAATTTAACTTCCAAGGAGTAAGCGTCTTTTAATTTCATGGCTGAAATCACCATCTGCAGTGATTTTGAAGCCCCAAAATATAAAGTCAGCCACTGTTTCCATTGTTTCCCCATCTATTTCCCATGAAGTGATGCGACCAGATGCCATGATCTTACTTTTCTGAATGTTGAGCTATAAGCCAAATTTTCACTTTCTTCTTTCACTTTCATCAAGTGGCTTTTTAGTTCTTCTTCACTTTCTGCCATAAGGGTGGTGTCATCTGCATACCTGAGATTATTGATAATTCTCCCGACAATCTTGATTCCAGCTTGTGCTTCCACCAGCCCAGCGTTTCTCATGATGTACTCTGCATATAAGTTAAATGAGCAGGGCGACAATATACAGCCTTGACATTCTCCTTTTCCTATTTGGAACAAGTCTGTTGTTCCATGTCCAGTTCTAACTGTTGCTTCCTGACCTGCATATAGGTTTCTCAAGAGACAGGTCAGGTGGTCTGGTGTTTCCATCTCTTTCAGAATTTTCCACAGTTTATTGTGATCCATGCAGTGAAAGGCTTTGGCATAGTCAATATAGCAGAAGTAGATGTTTTTTCTGGAACTTTCTTGCCTTTTAGATGATCCAGGGGATGTTAACAATTTGATCTCTGATTTCTCTACCTTTTCTAAAACCAGCTTGAATGTTGGAAGTTCATGGCTCATGTATTGCTGAAGCCTGGCTTGGAGAATTTTGAGCATTACTTTACTAGCGTGTGAGATTAGTGCAATTGTGCAGTAGTTTGAGCATTCGAAGGCATTGCTTTTCTTGGGATTGGGATGAAAACTGACCTTTTCCAGTCCTGTGGCCACTGCTGAGCTTTCCAAATTTGCTGACATATTGAGTGCAGCACTTTCACAGCACCGTCTTTTAGGATTTGAATTAGCTCAACTGGAATTCCATCACCTCCACTAGCTTTGTTCATAGTGATGCTTCCTAAGCCCTATTTGACTTCACATTCCAGGATGTCTGGCTCTAGGTGAGTGATCACACCATCATGATTATCTGGGTCATGAAGATCTTTATTGTATAGTTCTTCTGTGTATTCTTGCCACCTCTTCTTAATATCTTCTGCTTTTGTTAGGTCTATACAATTTTTGTCCTTTATTGAGCCCATCTTTGCATGAAATGTTCCCTTGGTATCTCTGATTTTCTTGAAGAGATCCCTAGTCTTTCCCATTCTATTGTTTTCCTCTATTTCTTTGCATTGATCACTAAGGAAGGCTTTCTTATTTCTCCTTGCTATTCTTTGGATCTCTGCATTAAGATGCTTATATCTTTCCTTTTCTCCTTTTCTTTTCACTTCTCTTCTTTTCACAGCTTTTTCTAAGGCCTCCTCAGACAGCTACTTTGCTTTTTTGCATTTCTTTTCCATGGGGATGGTCTTCATCCCTGTCCCCTGTACAATGTCACGAACCTCTGTCCATAGTTCATCAGGCACTCTGTCTATCAGATCTAGTCCCTTAAACCTATTTCACTTCCACTGTGTAATCATAAGGGATTTGATTTAGGTCATACCTGAATGGTCTAGTGGTTTTCCCCACTTTCTTCAATGTAAGTCTGAATTTAGCAATAAGGAGTTCATGATCTGAGCCACAGTCAGCTCCCAGTCTTTTTTTTTTTTTCTGATTGTATAGAGTTTCTCCATCTTTGACTGCAAAGAATATAATCAATCTGATTTTGGTGTTGACCATCTGATGATGTCCATGTGTCAAGTCTTCTCTTTTGTTGTTGGAGAGGCTGTTCTCTATGACCAGTGTGTTTTCTTGGCAAAACTGTATTAGCTTTTGCCCTGTTTCATTCTGTATTCCAAATCCAATTTTGCCTGTTACTCCAGGTGTTTCTTTACTTCCTATTTTTGCATTCCAGTCCCCTGTAATGAAAAAGACATCTTTTGGGGCTTTTAGTTCTAAAAGGTCTTGTAGGTCTTTATAGAACCCTTTAACTTCAGCTTCTTCAGCATTACTGGTTGGGGCATAGACTTGGATTACCATGATATTGAATGATTTGCCTTGAAAATGAACAGAGATCATTCTGTCATATTTGAGATTGCATCCAAGTACTGCGTTTCAGACTCATTTGTTGACTATGATAGCTACTCCATTTCTTCTAAGGAATGCATGCCCATATTAGTAGATATAATGGTCATCTGAGTTAAATTCACCCATTCCAATCCATTTTAGTTTGCTGATTCATAGAATGTCAATGTTCACTCTTGCCTTCTCCTGTTTGACCACTTCCAATTTGCCTTGATTCATGGACCTAACATTTCAGGTTCCTATGCAATATTGCTCTTTACAACATCAGACCTTGCTTCTATCACCAGTCACATCCACAACTGGGTTTTGTTTTTGCTTTGGATCCATCCCTTCATCCTTTCTGGAATTATTTCTTCACTGATCTCCAGTAGCATATTGGGCATCTACTGACCTGGGAGTTCATCTTTCAGTGTCCTATCATTTTGCCTTTTAAATAATAAAGTTATTATTTAATTTGATTAAAGTTCACAACTTCTCTTGCCTGCATTATGTCTAGCAGGCATATAAGATTTATTTTTAGTAAACATTACCTTTCTTTAGGTTCAATTGCTGCTTGTAGGCATTACTTTTTAATGTTTTCATATTTCTGTGCTCCTTGCATTGAGAAACTTTGGCGATGTTAAGAGCAGTGGGCTTGGAGGCATATGCACAAACACTTCTCTATCTGTATGTAATCTGCTACTGCTAAGTCACTTCAGTCATGTCCGACTCTGTGTGACCCCATAGACGGCAGCCCACCAGGCTCCGCTGTCCCTGGAATTCTCCAGGAAAGAACGTTGGAGTGGGTTGCCATTTCCTTCTCCAAGGTATGAAAGTGAAAAGTGAAAGTGAAGTCACTCAGTAAGTGTCCGACTCTTCGTGACCCCATGAACTGCAGCCTACCAGGCTCCTCCGTCCATGGGATTTTCAGGCAAGAGTACTGGAGTGGGTTGCCATTGCCTTCTCCAGTATGTAATCTAGAGGCTTTTTAATAGTGCTTTAAGAACATTCTTGAAAAATGTCAAAGGTAGCAATATTTCTGGTTAAAAAGTGAAGCGACATTGATTGAAAGAACGCTTTCCATAGAGAACTCTTTTCTTTCTAAAATTAATGGATTTTAAACCACAGCCCAAATGTTGAGGAAACTTGAATAAAAGTTCAGAAATGTCAAGAGTCAAAGAGTTGTTGGAGGGGTTTTTCTTACCATTTATTTTGGTAGAAGAGGAAAAGCTTTGATGTTTATAAAGAGGTGAGAATTGCACTTATAAAATATTCTGTTAATGGTGAAAAGATGTAGCTATATTCACTATTAATAAATTATTAATGAGAATTATTCAACTCATTCAATTCAGAAATTTAAATATGAAGTGTACTTTCATATCTTAATCACAGTTATCCTAAATATTAGGAAAGGAAAAATACAGAGAACAGTTATCTAAAACAGAAAGTTTGTTGCTGAGAACTCTACAAGGTATGCAGTAATTAGTGAACATTAGGTTCTAATACCACACATCAAGATAATGAGAAGAAACTTCAGGCCATCAGAACTAAAAGATTTCTGTTCAAGTCTTATAAAACTAATTTTGCTAGAATTAACTTACATAAACTTCAGAAACAAACTAAATTTAGCAGCAAAGAAAAGACTCTCTTATAATTTAGTTGTTATAGCTTATATGAAGGAAATCTAAAACTGGTAGGACATCACTAAAAGCAAGTTGATTATATCTCTAAACTGTTGGTACAGATCCTAACCATTTTTTATATTTCTTTCTCCACCTCTACTAATAGGATGAATAAGGGACTCAGAAAATTAGAGATCATTCATTTTATTTATCCATGAAAATTCACTCAGCATATGATTATTTACAACTCTGTCTGCTTTTCTATAAAGTATATATACAGAATGGTAGTTCCAATCATTATTTTCATTACACATTATCCATTCAGATTTTTTGAACTACTTGATATTAGATTTTATCCCATTTTTCTATCTTTCAAAAATCTCCTGAGATTCATTTTTTTCTAAGCTTATTGATCTTTTGTGCTGAGCTTTATACTGCTATTTTTTACTTTAAAATTTATATTCACTCTAAAAGTTTTCCTATTGTGTCTATTATATAAAACAAGCTACAAAGTTCCTCCTGCTTTCTTCATCTTTTAAACAAACTATGTCATCTCATATGTTTCTTATTCATTAATCAGTGCCACTTAAGGCTAGAACAAATTTTGGTTTCTATATTGAGGGCTTGTGGAAAGGATATTTTTAATTTCCATAATATCTAGAGTACTGCATGAGTAGAATTATCCAGGATCAAAAAATGGATGATTATAGAATTCATTTAATAACCCCTGTGTTCAATTTTAACTCAATAACACTATATTATGCAGGGGGAAAGGTCAATTTACCCCACGTTTAAAGATGAAAATGAAAATAAAAGAGGAAACAAAACAGTGCCAAAGTTATCATGTGCATTGAGTTAATGTGTTTCCTATTGAAGAAGACACTAAGTAAAATTGCTCAATGACTCTATAAAGGGAAATAACAATCTGCTCAGTATCTCATTCTGGCTTTCAAAGGGAAATTATCATTAAAGTGAAAATAAAATTCTTCTTTCTTTACACATTGAAATAAAATAATCAATATTTTTTTAATTGTAATAAAAGATTTTAACAATCCTTGATCTTGGTCTATAAAAGCAAAATAGCAATATTTGGTTATCTGTGTTTTTCTAACTAGCATATTGTAATGAAAGAAAATGCAATTATTGTTTCATTGCATTTTTCCATTCCTGATTAAGAAAGAATTGCATTTTATATCTTAACTGAAAAACAGAATCAATTAAACATTGTAGAGTCCATAGAAAGAGATTATTAAAAGAGGAATATTATATATGGCATTTTCATTAAATTATTCTTAGGTCAACATATACAAATTGGCAAATGTTAAGGTCTTATATTAGGCTCTATAGACAGAGCTCAATTATGCTTTCCTCCAGAAGAGCTAAGTCTCATATGTTCTCTGGGTTTAGGATACTTGTATGGTTCTGGGCTATAGTTGCCTCAGTGATGGCTTATGTCATTCCAAGGTCATAAAGTTCTTGTTTCTGCTGGTATGATTGAGAATAAGGGTGTCATTAATAAGCAAACCACACCATTCATCTGAAAAAGAAGCAACAGAAGCAGCAAGAGAAACAGGTCTTGAACACATGTCCAGTGAAATTAGTACCTCCAAAGCTCTGGCTTTTCCAAGGCCTCCTGGAGGAGCCAGGGAATAAAAATAGAAGTACCAATGAAAAGCAGGGGAGAGGAAGAATCCAACAGAAAAATAGCTTGTCCTTATTTGTGACTGTTGAGAAACAATGGCTTTATTACAGACTTCTATCATGAACTATAAATCAGCTGTTTCCTTAAGAATTTTATTCAGCCTATAGTGCATCTCTGTGTGTTTGTTTTGCTTCTTCACTCTCCTCAACCTTGCACCATTTCCCCTTTTCTCTCAATCTGCCCTCTCTGGGATAGCATCTTCTAAAATTGTGTTGGTTTGAAAATGTGCTTTCTGATCTGCCTCCTGAAGAAAACTATTTTTCTCTTCTTCACTATCCTCTTGATGAGCAGTTTAAGGTTTCTATGAAATGATTTATTACTTTTTCCTACTAAATTACAATTTTTGTGATTTGGGCACCTTTATTCATGTCACTTTTGAGGAAGAAAGATAAGCAAATGTCATTTGTGAATGAGGACTTTTCTAAAGAATGCTATTATGATTATTTCTCCTTGAAAATATTAAGTAAATAGTATTCAGAAAAGGTCTGTTTTTAATATAAAATGAATCAGTGATAGCCTTGTACTGTTAAGCATTAACATGTCACAGAAATATTTTAAAACCCAGCTATTGTTTAAGTTCTTATATTTTAGGAAAAGCCATTAAAGCAAGGACATTTAAACTTCTAATTATTTTAGTGATTTTAAGAGAAGATAAGACAGTAAACAATAACTCCCAATTCTGATATAAAAACATGGTGGAAGATATTCATTAGGAAACTTCCCTTTGTAGGTAGTGTTGGCATAAAATACTACTCCAAACCATTTCTCCATATGGCCTGAAATGATCTCACATTAGCAAAAATATTATGTAATTCCACATCTTCAGCATTATCTACAAACAGAAAATAAACTACCAAAAAATTACTAGGAAAAAGAGGGGAAAAATACAAGTGCATAGTTCTAATATTCCCCTAACCATTCCCACCCTGCCACAGAACTTAGTAGCAAAAGAAGAATAAATGTGAGAAATATATATGGGACACTACAGAAGAATCTTGAAAGTGAGGTGCTGAAAGATGAACACAACCCTACCTATAAAAAAATCCTTAAAAAAATATGAATAACAAGGCATATCAGACTATGAAAACTACACAGAACAAGTTCAAGGTATGCAGTCCTTAAAGGGACAAACATCATAAAACATTCCAGGCATTTGGTGTAAAGAGACACGTTCTATAATGAAGTGAGCTAATTAAAAAGGACATGTAAAGTACAAAGTGATAATCTGATTCCATAAATCTGGAAAGGAGAAAAAATTTAAAGGGAAAGAAGAAGTGTCCTTTGGTAATTAAATATTAAAGAAAGAAGAATAGGTAGATTCAGAATATTCCAATATAAAACAAAATCACAATCCATGACACCAGACTAAAAAATAAGCAAACAAGTGTCTTGCTAAAGCCACTGGGACTTAAATGACAAAAAATTCATTCTCAAATTAGGAACCACATAAACATATTAATATAAATATAAAATGAACCAAAGTAGAAACCCTAAAGAAATATTGCAGAAAGTCTAAGAAACTAAGTTAAAATAAGGAAAAATAAAAATGAAACAAGGGAAAACTGTAAACTGTATTTCATATAGAGTTAAATATACTCAAACAAACATTTTAATGTGAAAAATGACCTTGTAGGATAAGTTTTTTAAAGTACACAGATATTGTTCAGTAGCTCAGTGATGTCCAAAGCTTTGTGATTCAATGGACTGCAGCATACCAGGCTTCCCTGTCCATCATCAACTCCTGCAGTAGGTTCAAACTCATGTCCATCGAGTCGGTGATGCCATCCAACCATTTCATCCTTTGTTGTCCACTTCTCCTCCTGCCTTAAATCTTTAGAAGCATCAGTGTCTTTTCCAGTGAGTCTGCTGTTTGCATCAGGTGGCCAAATTATTGGAGCTGCAACTTCAGCATCAGGCTTCCAATGAATATTCAGGACTAATTTGCTTTAGCACTGACTGGTTTGATCTCCTTGCAGCCCAAGGGACTCTCAAGAGTCTTCTGCAACACCACAGTTTGAAATCATCAATTCTTCAGTGCTCAGCCTTTTTTATGGTCCAACTCTCACATCCATACAGGACTACTGGAAAAACCATAGCTTTGACTATACAGATCTTTGTCAGCAAAGTAATGTCTCTGCTTTGTAATGCACTGTCCAGAATGTCATAGCTTTTCTTTCAAAGAGCAAGTGTCTTTTAAATTCATGGCTGCAGGCATCATTTTCAGTGATTTTGGAGCCCAATATAATAAAGTCTTTCACTGTTTCCATTGTTTCCCTGTCTACTTGCCATGAACTAATGGGACCAACTTTACACATGGACATCATAAAATGGTCAAAAATCAAATTGATTACATTCTTTGTAGCCGAAGATGGGAAAGCTGTATGCAGTCAGCAAAAACAAGACCTGGAGCTGACTGTGGCTTATATCATCAGCTTCTCATAGCAAAATTCAGGCTTAAACTAAAGAAAACTGGGAAAAATACTAGGCCAGCTAGGTATGATTTAAATCAAACCTCATATGAATTCACAGTAGAGGTAATGAATAGATTCAAAGAACAAGATCTAGTTAACAGTGTGCTGAAGAACTATGTTTGTCACTTCCTGTACAAACAAAACCATCCCAAAGAAAAAGAAAAGCAAGAAGGCAAAGTGGTTATCTGAGGAGCCATGACAAAGAGAAGAAGGAAGAGAAGCAAAAAGCAAGAGAGAGATACATCCAATTAAATGCAGAGTTCCAAAGAATAGCTAGAAAACACAAGAAGCCCTTCTTCAATGAACAGTGCTTAATAATAGAAGAAAGCAGCAAAAGGAGAAAGCCTAGAGATCTCTTCAGGAAAACTGGAAACATCAAGGGATCATTCTGCCCAAAGATGGGCACAGTTAAGGGTAAAAATGGTAGAGACCTAGTAGACACTGAAGAGATCAAGATGGGATAGAAAGAATACATGGAAGAAATGTATAAAAAAGATCTTCCTGAACTGGATTACTATGATGGTGTGGTTAGTTACCCAGAGCCAGACATTCTGCAGTTTGAAGTCAAATGGGCCTTAAGAAGCCCTGCTGTTAATAACGCTAGTGGATGCGATGAAATTCCAGCTGCTGCTGCTGCTGCTAAGTTGCTTCAGTCGTGTCCGACTCTGTGCGACCCCATAGATGGCAGCCCACCAGGCTCCCACGTCCCTGGGATCCTCCGGGCAAGAACACTGAAGTGGATTGCCATTTCCTTCTCCAATGCATGAAAGTGAAAAGTGAAAGTGAGGTCACTCAGTCATGTCTGACTCTTAGCTACGCCATGGACTGCAGCCCACCAGTCTTCTCTGTCCATGGGATTTTCCAGGCAAGAGTACTGGAGTGGGGTGCCATTGCCTTTTATGGAAATTCCAGCAGAACTATTCAAATCCCTAAAGGATGATACCATCAAGGTTTTATACTCATTATATCAGCAAATCTGGAAGACTTGCTGTGGCCACAGGACTGGAAAAGGTCACTCCTCATCCCAATTTCCAAGAAGGGTAGTACCAAAGAATTTGCTAACCATCAGACAAAATCACACTCATCTCCGATTCTAGTAAGGGCATGCTTAAAATCTTGCATGCTAGCTTTCAGCGCCATATGCACCAAGAACTTCCAGATGTCCAAGCTGGGTTTAGAAAAGGAAGAGGAACTAGAGATCGAATTGCCAACATTCCCTTGATTATAGAGAAAGCAAGGGAATTTCAGAAAAACATTTCTCTGTTTCATTGATTATGCTAAAGCCTTTGACTCTGTGGATCATGACAAACTATGGAAAACTCTTAAAGAAATGGCGATACCAGACCATCATACCTGTCTTCTGAGAAACCTGTAGGAGGGTCAAGAAGCAACAGTTAGAACTCTGAATGGAACAACTGACTGATTCAAGATTAAGAACAGAGTAAGCCAGTACTGTTTCCTGTCACCCTGTTTTTTTTAACCTATACACTGAGCACATCAGGAGAAATGCCAGGCTGGATGATTTACAAGCTGGAATCCAGATGGGGGGAGAATCATCAACAACCTCATATGTGGATGATACCAATCTAGTAACAGAAAGTGAAGAGGAACTAAAGAGCCTTTTGATGAAGGTGAAGAAGGAGAGTGAAAGAGCCAGCTTAAGACTAAATAATAAAAAGAAAAAAAAATTAAGATTATGGCATCCTCCCCCAATACTACATGGCAAATGGAAGAGTAAAATGTGGAAGTAGTGACAGATTTTCTCTTCTTAGGTTTCAAAATCACCGCGGATGTCGACTATAGCTGAGAAATTAGATGATTGCTTCTTGGCAAGAAAGCAATGACCAACCTAGACAGAATGTTGAAAAGCAGAAGCATTAATCCACCAACAAAGGCCCATATAGTCAAGACTATGGTCTTCCCAGTGGTCACATATGGTTGTGAGAGCTGGACCATAAAGGAGGTCCAGCTCTAATCTGCTGGAGAAGACTCCTGAAAGTCCCGTGGACAGAAAGATCAAATCAGTCAATCTTAAGGGAAATTGACCTCAAATATCCATTGGAAGGACTGATACTGAAATGGAATTTTCCATATTTTGGTCATCTGATGCAAACAGAATCATTGGAAAAGTCTCTGATTATGGGAAAGATTGAGGGCAGAAGGAGGAGCGGGCACCATAGGATGAGATGAGTGAACGGCATCACTGATGCAATGAACATGAACCTGGGCAAACTCTGGGAGATAATGAGGAACAGGGAGACATGGTGTGCTGCCAGTCCATGGGATCACAAAGAACTGTACACCACTGGGTGACTGACAACAACAACAATGTTGGGATCAGGTGCCAGGTCTTTGGTGCTCAGCCTTTTTCATGGTCCAACTCTCACATCCATACATGACTACTGAAAAAACCATAGCTTTGACTATGCAGACCTTTGTTGGCAGAGTAATGCCTCTGCTTTTTAATACACTGTCTTGATTTGTCATAGCTCTTCTTCCAATGAGCAAGCATCTTTAAATTTCATGGCTGCAGTCACATTCACAGTGGTTTCGGAGCCCAAGAAATTAAAGTCTTTCCCTATTTCCATTGTTTCCCCTTCTATATGCCATGAAGTGATAGGACTGGATGCCATGATCTTAGTATTTTGAATATTGAGTTTTAAGCCAGCTTTTTCACCATAGTCTTAAACTTTCATCAAGAAGCCCTTTAGTTCCTCTTCCTTTCTGTGATGAGGCTGGTATTATTTGCATATCTGAGGTTGTTGATATTTCTCCTGGCAATCTTGATTCCACCTTGTGAGTCATCCAACCCAGCATTTTGCATGATGTATTACTTTGCATATAAGTTAAAGATGTGTAGCGACAATATACAGCCTAGATATACTTCCCCAATTTGGAACCAATCAGTTATTCTATGTCTGATTCTAACTATTATTTCTTGACCTGCAAACAGGTTTCTCCAGAGACAGGTAAGGTGGTCTGGTATTCCTGTCTCTTT
Organism: Bos mutus; assembly: GCF_027580195.1. Taxonomy (NCBI): domain Eukaryota; kingdom Metazoa; phylum Chordata; class Mammalia; order Artiodactyla; family Bovidae; genus Bos; species Bos mutus. Next base: position 48,584,527 of record NC_091627.1, on the reverse strand, counting down.
AAGAATTTTCCACAGTTTGTTGTGATCCACACAAAGGCTTTAGCATGGAATATGAAGAAGTAAATGTTTTTTTCTGGAATTCTCTTGCTCTTCCTATGATCCAGTGGATGTTGACCATTTAATTTTTGGCTTCTCTGCCTTTTTTAAATCCAGCTTGTACATATGCAAGTTCTCAGTTCATGTACTGTTGAAGCCCAGGCCCAGCTTGGAGGATTTTGGGTACGACTTTGCTAGCAAGATATAGACAAAAATAAATAAATAAATACAACACTTATTTGAAATAAAATGAATGGAAAAGAAGAAAATTTTCAGAGGAACAAAGAATTAGAAAGTTCCTAGGAGAGAAAGCATGTGCTCAGTCACTCAGTCATGTCTGTCTCTTTGCAATCCCATGGACTGTAGCCCACTAGGTTCCTCTCCAGCAACAATACTGGAGCAGGTTGCCATTTCCTCCTCCAGGGGATCTTCCCGACCAAGCGATCAAACCTGTATCTCCTGTATTGGCAGATGGATTCTTTACCACTGAGCCACTTGAGAAATTCAAGAGAAAATATACTCAAATAAATTTTCATTAAAGAACATGGAAGGCAATCAGTGGAATGGAAAATGTCATAGAAACAGAAGAAAAAAATGGAACAGCTGAGAAAATAGTGAAAACAGAAGGCAAAAGCAAAATAATACCTGAATTATTGGCATCATTTAAGAAGAAAAAGAGAAAAATGGGACAGAGTTAATACTTAAATCAATATCCCAAGTAAACATAGTAGAGATGTGTATTTGGGAAAATCACCAAGAATGATAAACTCTAAGACATATCATAGTGAAACTATGAGCTTTCAAAAGTTAAATTCCTCAAGAACTTAAACTAAGAAAACCAAATATTTGAGAGTAATGAAAAGTTACAGTGGCAAAATTATTTTTAAAACATTAGTGTGCACAAAAATGGGACAATGTTTCTTTAAAAAATAAAATGGGAAACGTGATCCAAATGAGATCCAAATACTTTTTTTTTTCTAATTTTATTTTATTTTTAAACTTTACATAATTGTATTAGTTTTGCCAAATATCAAAATGAATCCGCCACAGGTATACATGTGTTCCCCATCCCGAACCCTCCTCCTCCTCCCTCCCCATACCATCCCTCTGGGCCGTCCCAGTGCACCAGCCCCAAGCATCCAGCATCGTGCATCGAACCTGGAGTGGCAACTCGTTTCCTACATGATATTTTACATGTTTCATTGCCATTCTCCCAAATCTTCCCACCCTCTCCCTCTCCCAAAGAGTCCATAAGACTGTTCTATACATCAGTGTCTCTTTTTTGCTGTCTCGTATAATCGGGTTATTGTTACCATCTTTCTAAATTCCATATATATGCGTTAGTATACTGTATTTATGTTTTTCCTTCTGGCTTACTTCACTCTGTATAATAGGCTCCAGTTTCATCCACCTCATTAGAACTGATTCAAATGTATTCTTTTTAATGGCTGATTTATACCCAAGAAATGTTCTTTAAATACCAGAACTAGTTTTCAACATATAGAAACTGAGAGAATTAAACACCCATCAACATCTTGAGGAATACACTAAACTGGTAGTCAGAAAACATTACATATGAAGGGCCTGCTACTGCCGCTAAGTCGCTTCAGTAGTGTCCAACTCTGTGCGACCCCATAGATGGCAGCCCACCAGGCTCCCCCGTCCCTGGGATTCTCCAGGCAAGAACACTGGAGTGAGTTGCCATTTCCTTCTCCAATGCATGAAAGTGAAAAGTGAAAATGAAGTCGCTCAGTCGTGTCCGACTCCTAGTGACCCCATGGACATGGACGGAGGAACCTGGTAGGCTGCAGTCCATGGTGTCACTAAGAGTTGGACACGACTGAGTGACTTCACTTTCACTTTTCACTTTCATGCATTGGAGAAGGAAATGGCAACCCACTCCAGTGTTCTTGCCTGGAGAATCCCAGGGACAGGGGAGCCTGGTGGGCTGCCGTCTACGGGGTTGCAGAGTCGGACATGACTGAAGTGACTTAGTAGCAGCAGCCATATTATTAGGAAGTTTATGGCCATGTTGAAGTGCGATCATCAAGAACCTGGGTGACAACTTGTTCAAACAATTTGCTGGTTTTTTTTTTTACTTCAATAAATCTATAAATCAAGAATGATACACCATCAGTATTTGAAATTTGCTCTTCCAGGTTTCCACTATTGTTTGTTCCACCATTTAGTACTAATGTTTACTATCATTCCAACTTTGTGGTGAAAACCTTGGAATTTTTGGTTTTCTGCCTTACCATACCTTCTATCAGACATACATTTTCTTAACATAATCCATTGAATAATCTAAATTTTCTCCTGCATTCTCCAAAATGTACTCAATTGTTTCATTTACATCTTCCAGAGGCACAAATAGGAGCCCAAACAAGTGCAAATGGATGTGCACTTATGAGTATTAATTTCTGTTGTCATATTCTCACATGTTAGACCCAAAGAAGATATTTTTCACCACAGTGATTGTGAAAAGTGAAACAAGCATCATTTTACATGTGTATTTGGTGGGAGTAGTTGAATCACATTCATATTTAGAATTTAAAAATCTATCATTCACAATGAAGAGTCAATGGGTTAATGTCAAGGCCTTTTTTTTTCCCCGTGAAGATGCAAACACACACACACTTTAACACACACACATATATATCTTCTTACCTTTTCATTGTTAACTTATAACTCAACAATATAGTATAACCCAACACAACACCATGTACAGAATGAACTGTATCTGTGCTATCCTGCAGGTGCCATTTCTGAATAATGTGGTACTGGTATGTAAATAACAAATATTACCACAAATTGTACAAATAATAATTCTTTTGTCATCTTGAACACAGAAATTGTGCATAAGAAATGATTGTCTGCATCTGGTTACTTTATACTCCTCTAGAATTTTTATTCCATGCAGTTGAGTTTAATTAATCTGTCAATGTTTAGTTTGAACTCAACTTGTCTCTTTAGTTGCTGTTACCATTATTAGAATCATCAATACCATGAGAGTTCTTTGAACATCTGCAGTGTTGCACTTGATTCTTCTTTTGTATGATATTTTACTCTATTTATTATGTCTCCATCAACACCAATATTGTACTGGTGTTTTCCTGCCCCCTCTTGAGTGATATTAATATTATCCAAATCCTGATTAATTGTACATCAGGCAATGCTGATATGCTTCTCTTCTCTGCACTAATATATTTTGCTCCTACCTCTGTTAAAAGAATACAAATAAAAACTATTTGTGCCATTGGCTCTTGTTTTTGTGAGCATGCTATTTCTGCTATTTTCCACTGAGAATTTTCAAATGATGATGTCATACTGTTAAACAACAGAAAAAAGGTTAATTTTTTTTTTCTGTAGCTGTCTGACCAAAGGTCACTGGTTTATTGGTAGGGAAAACTTTACTAATATCTTATGAATTTAACACCTAGTTTGTCCAGGCTGTGTTAGCGAGTTGACAGGCATCAGCCATGGGATGGGTGAGTGGTCCAGGTAAATTGGCAGGAGAATGTACAGTTATTATTGCCAATGATTGGATGACTGGACCAATAAAACATGGTAAATAACACACTTTCATATCAGATCAATAACACATTTTTAAGTCTTAATACTGTAAATTGAAAATATCAATATTATGGGCTATGTGAATGCAGGGACATTTTCTAAAAATGGACGTTTTTTGACAGTTCAAACATCAAGGACCAATCGACACAGAGAAATATGCTCATGGATCCTTTTAATAAGACTAAATTTCTAAGACCATTTGGTGTGAATCAAATGTCTCAGTGGATGTTTTAAACATGGCTGAATATCAAGAAAACTGAGTGCCGAAGAATTGATGCTTTTGAACTATGGTGTTGGAGAAGACTCTTGAGAGTCCCTTGGACTGCAAGGAGATCCAACCAGTCCATTCTGAAGGAGATCAGCCCTGGGATTTCTTTGGAAGGAAAGAATGATGATGCTAAAGCTGAAACTCCAGTACTTTGGCCACTTCATGTGAAGAGTTGACTCATTGGAAAAGACTCTGATGCTGGGAGGGATTGGGGGCAGGAGGAGAAGGGGACGACAGAGGATGAGATGGATGGATGGCATCACTGACTCAATGGACATGAGTCTGAGTGAACTCTGGGAGTTGGTGATGGACAGGGAGGCCTGGCGTGCTGCGATTCATGGTGTCCCAAAGAGTCAGACATGACTGAGCGACTGAACTGAACTGAATATCAAGAATCTTCTGGCATAGGTCAAATGTCTCAAATGACATTTTAGGTAGGACCAAATATCTATTAGGTATGCAAAATAGCCCCATGTAACACACAAATAAATAATCATGCCTATGTTTCAATAAAGCTTTATGTACAAAAAAACCAGAGGGCCACATTTGGTCTGTGGTCATAGATTCTTAACCCTGCACAAGAACATGAGCTTTATCCAGCCAACTAATGAGTTGATATTTCATAAAAATGACTAGTTTTTAAAAATAGTATGAAATACTTATCAGATCAGGTCAGTCACTCAGTCGTGTCTGACTCTTTGCGAGGGATGAGAGTTGAAAAGTATTTTTTAAATGTTATATATGAGATTAAGTATAAATAATGCAACCAGAGTTAGGAGGAGAGAATAAAAAGACAAAAATAAAACCCTCAAGTATACTTTTTAAAGGGGTTTCCCCAGTGGCAAAGAAACTGCCTGTAATGCAGGAGCCACAGCAGACCCAGTGTGTTTGATCTTTGGGTCAGGACGATCCCCTGGAAGAGGGCATGGCAGCTCACTCTAGTATTCTTGCCTGGAGAATCCCATGAACAGAGGAACCTGGAAGATTGCAGTCCATGGAGTCATAAAGAGTCAGGCACAACTGAAGTGACTTAGTATGGATGCATGCATACTTTTTAAAAGCCTTAAACAAGGTAATAGATAGCTTAAAACCACATAATGATAGGTCTTAAAAAAGACATAAACATAAATTTACTCACTAAAACAAAATATGTCTTTCTAAAAAACAAAAGTAGCAAAAAAAAAAAAAATGACCTATTTTAAAGAAAGAAACACAGCAAACAAAACAATATGCACAAAATATAAAATCTTATGGTTAATTTGAAACCAAAACATCAGTCATAATAGCAAATTTAAATAGGCTTAACTTATATTAAAGAAATGATGACAATTTGTCTCACAACACAACATTAAAATATGTATCATTTATAGAAAATACACCTAAAATAAAATGCTTACAGAATCTAAAATTGCATGAATGTATAAATATATACCTGGCAAATGAAAACAAAGAGAGCAAGCATAGAAAACTTATAATGTAATTAATGAATAATTCAAATTCCCAAAGCAAAGGAAAAAATTTGATACTAAAAGCTACAATTCCCAATAAAGATGTAACAAATGATTAGGTATGCATCAAATGGCTCACAGCTACTTTTAAAAACAAAATAATACAGGAAAATGCAAGGATATATAAGTAGCAACATACAAAAAGAACTATTATTCAACATAGTTTTGGAAGCCTTAACTATAGTAATCAAAGAAGAAAAAGAAATAAAAGCAATCCAGATTGGAAAAGAAGTAAAACTCACTGTTTGCAGATGTTATGATACTTTATATAGAAAAGGAAAGCAATTAATACTAAAAGCTACAATCCGTAATAAAGATAAAACACTAATGCATCAAATATGATATAGAAGCTAATTTTTAAATAAAAAATATGAGAAGTGCAACGATACATAAGTAGTAACATGCCAAAAGAACTATTATTCAGCATAGTATTGGTAGTCCTAGCCACAGCAATCAGAGAAAAAAAAGATATAAAAGGAATCCAGACTGGAAAAGAAGAAATAAAACTCACCTGTTGTCAGATAACATGAACGTATCAACAGAAAATTACTAGAGCTAGTCAATGAATATGGCAAAGTTGCAGAATATAAAATTAATACACAGAAATCCCTTCCATTCTTATACACTAATGATGAAAAATCAGAAAGACAAATTAAGGAAACAAAAACTTGCACGATTGCAAAACAAAGAATAAAATAGTAACAAATTTACCTAAAGAGACAAAAGACCTGTTTGCAGAAAACTATGAGGCACTGATAAAAGATCAAAGATGACACAAAAAGATGGCAAGATATACCATCTTCTTGGATTGGAAGAAGTAATATTCTGAAAATAGTTCAGTTCAGTTGCTCAGTTGTGTCCGACTCTTTGCCATCCCATGAATTACAGCACTCCAGGCCTCCCTGTCCATCACCAACTCCCAGAGTTCACTCAGACTCACGTCTATTGAGTCAGTGATGCCATCCAGCCATCTCATCTTCTGTCGTCCCCTTCTCCTCCTGCCTCCAATCCCTCCCAGGATCAGAGTCTTTTCCAGTGAGTCAACTCTTCACATGAGGTGGCCAAAGTACTGGAGTTTCAGCTTTAGCATCATTCCTTCCAAAGAAATCCCAGGGCTGATCTCCTTCAGAATGGACTGGTTGGATCTCCTTGCAATCCAAGGGGCTCTCAAAATACTACCCAAAGTGATTTACAGACTCAATGCAATCCTTATCAAACTACCAACGGTATTTTTCACAGAAATAGAACTAATAATTTTACAATCTGGATGGGGTAAAAAAAGACCCCAGATAGGCAAAGCATAAGAAAGACTAGAGATCTCTTCAAGAAAATTAGACATATCAAGGGAATATTTCATGGAAAAATGGGCACAATAAATGACAGAAATGGTATGGACCTAACAGGAGCAGAAGATATTAAGAAGAGGTGGCAAGAATACTCATAAAAACTACAAAAAAGTTCTTAATGGCCCAGATAACCATGATGGTGTTATCAATCACCTAGATCCAGATATCCTGGAGTGCAAAGTCAAGTGGGTTTTAGGAAGCATCACTATGAACAAAGCTAGTGGACATGATGGAATTCCAATTGAGCTATTTCAAATCCTAAAAGATGATACTGTTAAAGTGCTGCACTAAATATGTTGGCAAATTTGGAAAACTCAGCAGTGGCCACAGAACTTGCAAAGATCAGTTTTCATTCCAATCCCAAAGAAGTGCAATGTCAAAGAATGTTCAAACTACCACACAATTACAATCATTTCACATGCTATCAAGATGTGGTGCCCAAACTCCTTCAAGCTAGGTTTCAACAGATTATGAACCAAAAACTTCCAAATGTACAAACAGGATTTAGAAAAGGCAGAGGAACCAGAGATCAAATTGCCAACGTCTGTTGGATCATAGAAAAAGCAAAGGAATTTCAGAAAAACACCTACTTCTGCTTCATTGACTATGCTAAGCTTTCAACTGTGTGGATCACAAAAAACTGTGGGAAATTCTTAAGGAGATGGAAATATGAAACCACCTTACCTGGCACCTGAGAAACTTGTGTGCAGGTCAAGAAGCAACAGTTAGTACCGGACATGAAACACAAACTTGTTCAAAACTGGGAAAGGAGTACACCAAGGCTGTATATAGTCACCTTGCTTATTTAACTTAAATGCAGAGTATATCACTTTAAATGCTGGGTTAGATGGATCACAAGCTGGAATCAACACTGCTGGGAGAAACTTCAATAACCTCAGATATGCAGAAGATACAAGCTTCATGACAGAAACGAAGAGGAACTAACAAGCATTTTGATGAAAGTGAATGAGGAAAATGAATAAACTGGTCTAAAAATCAGCATTCAAAACACTAAGACCATGCTATGTGGTTCCATCACTTCATGGCAAATAGATGAGGAAACCATGGGAACAGTGAAAGGCTTTATTTTCTTGGTCTCCAAAATTATTGGGGACAGTGACTGCAGCCATGAAATTAAGAGATGCTTGCTCATTGCCTCTTGAGAAACCTGTATGCAGGTCAGGAAGGAACAATTTGAACTGGATATGGAACAACAGATTGGTTTCAAATAGGAAACGGAGTATGTCAAGGCTGTATATTGTCACCCTGCTTATTTAACTTATATACAAAGTACATCATGAGAAACGCGGGCTGGAGGAAGCACAAGCTAGAATTAAGACTGCCAGGAGAAATATCAATAACCTCAGATATGCAGATGACACCACCCTTGTGGCAGAAAGTGAAGAAAAATTAAAGAGCCTCTTGAGAAAGAGGAGAGTGAAAAAGTTGGCTTAAAGCTCAACATTCAGAAAACTAAGATAATGGCATCTAGTCCCATCACTTCATGGCAAATAGATGGGGAAACAATGGAAACAGTGGCTGACTTTATTTTTCTGGGCTCCAAAATCACTGCAGATGGTGATTGCAGCCATAAAATTAAAAGACGCTTATTCCTTGGAAGGAAAGTTATGACCAACCTAGACAGCATATTAAAAAGCAGAGACATTACTTCGTCAACAAAGGTCAGTCTAGTCAAGGCTGTGGTTTTTCCAGTAGTCATGTATGGATGTGAGAGTTGGACTATGAACAAAGCTGAGCATTGTCATTTTGATAATTTTGAACTGTGGTGTTGGAGAAGACTCTTGAGAGTCCCTTGGACTGCAAGAAGATCCAACTAGTCCATCCTAAAGGAGATCAGTCCTGGGTATTCATTGGAAGGACTGATGTTGACGCTGAAATGCCAATACTTTGGACACCTGATGCGAAGAGCTGACTCATTTGAAAAGACCCTGGTGCTGGGAAAGATTGAGGGCAGGAGGAGAAGGGGATGACAGAGCATGAGATGGTTGGATGGCATCACCGACTCGATAGACATGGCTTTGAGTGGACTCCAGGAGTTGGTGATGGACAGGGAGGCCTGGCATGCTGCTGTTCCCAGTGTGGCAAAGAGTTGGACATGACTGAGTGACTGAACTGAACTGAACTGCTCATCGGAAAAAAAAAAAAAAAAAATCTATGTTAAACTTACACAGCATATTAAAAAGCAGAGACATTACTTTATTGACAAAGGTCTGTATAAGCCAAACTACAGTTTTTCCAGTAGTCATGTATGGATGTGAGAGTTGGACCATAAAGACTAAGTGCAGAAAAATTTATGCTTTTTAACTGTGGTGTTGGAGAAGATTCTTGAGAGTCCTGTGGATTGCACGGAGATCAAACCAATGAGCATAAAGGAAATCATTCTTGAATATTCATTTGAAGGACTGATGCTGAAGCTTAAGCCTCAGTGATTTTGCCACCTGATGCGAAGAGCCGACTCATTGGAAAATTACCTGATTTGGGGAAAGACAGAAGACAAGAGGAGAAGGGGACGGCAGAGGACAAGATGGCTGGATAGTATCCCTGACTCAACGGACATGAGTTTAAGCAAGCTCTGAAAGATACTGAAGGACAGGGAAGCTTGTCATGCTGCAGTCCATGGGGTCGCAAAGAGTTGGACAGGATTGAGTGACTGAACGACTGAACAACAACTAGAAAATATGATAATTTATGCTACTTTCAGTACAAAACAGATTAAGTGGACAAAAATAAGTCAGGGAATAAAAAATGTAAGCAACAGAATAAATGGAGTACATTTTTAATATATCTATTGAAATCCACTGCCTGATCATAAAGAATACATATTCTTCTACTTGCCCTTATGCATTCACAAAAAGTGTTCATATATTAGATTACAAAGAAAATATGCACTTCCAAAAATTCTGATCATAATACAATTAAACTAGAATTAACTAATAAAACCAAAAACATGGGTCCATTCATATGGAAAAAATCTTCTAGTTGAAAAAGTTTTCTAGCTGAAAAAGTGGAATATAAAATAAAATTACAGAAGTTTTTTAAACAAAAAAATTTATATAACTGTATGTGTGCATTCATGTAAACTGGTGAGGAAGGTAAGTTATTTTCATGAAACACTTTACTAGAAATAAAAGAATCAAATGTAAATAATCAAAGTTCCTGCTCAAAACCTAGAATATATCAACCAAAAAAGAGAGCACAAAGAAATAAATAATGAAGAAATATAAATTAATAAAATACAGAATAGGAAAAAAAAACCTAATAGGTCAAATTCCTGATTTATCAAAAACTTTTAAGAAAATATACAAACCACTGGCTAACTTTATCAGGAAGAAAATGGATGAGCAAGAATATGCACTGTAAGAAATAACAAGCAGAAAATAACTATTGCAGAAGGAAAAATTCAAAGAAATCCAAACTTAATGTTAAAATGTTTAAACATACCAATATTCACAAGAAGAAACAAAGATACTAAGGAATACCCTCACGAAAAATGCACCAGGCTCAGACACTTTTACAGAGTAATTCTACCAGTTCTTCAAAGATCAGGTTGTCCTAATACTCTATTATTTACTCCAGGCCATCAAAAAAAGAAATAAAATTTTCTAATTATTCTTAACATGCAATGATAAACATAATACAATAAAGGAAACTGCAGAACAATATTTATTATACAGAAATTGAAAAAAAATAGAAACACAATTCAATATCACATTAAGAAATGCATGATTCTCAAGTGGGATTTATATCAGGAATGCAAAGTTTCTTCAATAATAGAAAGTCCATTAACATCACACAACTTATAAATATATCTAAGGGAAATATATCATTATCTTCATACATCCAGAGGAAGCCTGCAGCAAAATTCAGCATCTATTGTTGACAAGTATATTCAAGAAAATAGGAACTGAGGGTTGTGTTTCTAAGATGATATTGTTTTAGCTTTAAAGCCAGCATATTCTTTCATGAGAAAATCCTAGAGGCATGTACAATAATATTAGGAGCACAGCCAGAATATCCACTCTTTCTGTTGTATTCAACATAACACTAAAGTTACTTGTCAATGAAATTTGTCAAAAAAAAAAAAAATGGAATAGATGCCTTAGGGTGGGTAGAAATAAGCAAAACTATCTCTAATTATAGAGGATATGAAAGTATATCTGGAAAACTCCAGAAAAATAATGGTAAAACAAATTTAAACAACAAAATCATGCAGTAAATTAGCAAGATATAAAATTAGCATACACAGATTTATATACACAAATAAAGCAAAAAGATAATAGTAAGTACTATTTAATTTATTCAAAAAGTAATTAGGAATAAATTTAACATGAAAAGTGCAAAACTGATATTTATGAGGTTTTAAAACACTCGTGAAAGACATAAAATATATTTGAAGAAAATGGAAGACTATCCTATACTTGAATGATCAGATCAGATCAAATCAGATCAGTCACTCAGTCGTGTCCAACTCTTTGTGACCCCAAAGACTGCAGCACACCAGGTTTCCTTGCCCATCACCAACTCCTGGAGTCTACTAAAATTCATCTCCATTGAGTCACTGATGTCATCCAACCATCTCATCCTCTGTCATCCCCTTCTCCTCCTGCCTTCAATCATGACTAGCAATAGGGTCTTTTCATTTTTTTTTAATTTTATTTTATTTTTAAACTTTACATAATTGTATTAGTTTTGCCAAATATCAAAATGAATCCGCCACAGGTATACATGTGCTCCCCATCCTGAACCCTCCTCCCTCTTCCCTCCCCATAGCATCCCTCTGGGTCGTCCCAGTGCACTAGCCCCAAGCATTCAGTATCGTGCAGTAAGCCAGAAGGAAAAACAGGGTCTTTTCAAATGAGGCAGTTCTTTGCATCAGATGGCCAAAGTACTGGAGTTTCAGCTTCAGCATCATTCCTTCCAATGAACATTAGGGACTGATTTCCTTTAGGATGAACTGGTTGGATCTCCTTGATGGCCAAGGGACTCTCAAGAGTCTTTTCCAACACCACAGTTAAAAAGCATCAGTTTTTCAGCACTCATCTTCCTTTAAAGTCCAATTCTCACATCCATACATGACTACTGGAAGAACCATAGCCTTGACTAGACAGACCTTTGTTGGCAAAAAAATGTCTCTGCTTTGTAATATTCTGTCTAGGTTAGCCATAGCTGTTCTTCCAAGGAGCAAGCATCTTTTAATTTCATGGCTGCAATCACCATCTGCAGTGATTTTAGACACCCAAAAAATAAAGTCTGTCACTGTTTCCACTGTTTACCCATCTATTTACCATGAAGTGATGGGACTAGATGCCATGACTTTAGTTTTCTAAATGTTGAGCTTTAAGCCAACTTTTTCACTCTCCTCTTTCACTTTCATTAAGAGGCTCTTTAGTTTTTCTTCATTTTCTGCCATAAGGTCAGTGTCGTCTTCATATCTGAGGTTATTTATATTTCTCCTGACAAACTTGATTCCAGCTTGTGCTTCCTCCAGCCCAATGTTTCTCATGATACACTCTGCATATAAGTTAAATAAGCAGGGTGACAATATACAGCTGTGATGTATGTGCTCCTTTTCCTACTTGGAACCAGTCTGTTGTTCCATGTCCAGTTCTAACTGTTGCTTCTTGATCTGCATACAGGTTTGTCAAGAGGCATGTCAGGTGGTCTGGTATTCCCATCTCTTGAAGAATTTTCCACAGTTTGAGGTGTTCCACACAGTCAAAGACTTTGACATTGTCAATAAAACAGAAATATATGTTTTTCTGGAACTCTCTTACTTTTTCAATGATCCAACAGATGTTGGCAATTTGATCTCTGGTTATTTTGCTTCTTCTAAAACCAGCTTGAACATCTGGAAGTTCATGGTTCATGTATTGTTGAAGCCTGGCTTGGGGAATTTTGAGCATTATTTTGCTAGCATGTGAGATGAGAAGAATTGTGCAGTCATTTGAGCATTCTTTGGCATTGATTTTCTTTGGGATTGGAGTGAAAATTGACCTTTTCCAGTCCTGTGGCCACTGTTGCTTTTTTCAAATTTGCTGGCATATCGAGTGCAGCACTTTCACAGCATCATTCTTTTAGGATTTGAAATAGCTCAACTGGAATTCCATCACCTCCACTAGCTTTGTTCATAGTGATGCTTCTTTTTTTTTTTTCATGATGAGTTTTCCATTTATTTTTTTTTAAACTTTACATAATTGTATTAGTTTTGCCAAATATCAAAATTAATCCGCCACAGGCATACATGTGATGCTTCTTAAGGCCCACTTGACTTCACGTTCCTGGATGTCTGGCTCTGGGTAAGTGATCACAGCATCATGACTATCTGGGTCATGAAGGTCTTTATTGTATAGTTCTTCTGTGTATTCTTGCCACCTGTTCTTAATATCTTCGACTTCTGTTTGGTCCATACTATTTCTGTCCTTTATTGAGTCCATCTTTGCGTGAAATGTTCTGTTGGTATCTCTAATTTTCTTGAAGAGATCACTATTCTTTCCCATTCCATTGTTTTCTTCTACTTTGCACTGATTACTGAGGAAGGCTTTCTTATCACTGAGGAAGGCTTGCTATTCTTTGGAACTCTGCATTCAAATGGATATATCTTTCCTCTTCTCCCTTGTTTTTCACTTCTCTTCTTTTTGCAGCTGTTTTAAAGCCTCCTCAGACAACCATGTTGCCTTTTTGCATTTCTTTCTCTTGTTGATGGTCTTGATCGCTGTGTCCCGTACCATGCCATGAACCTCCGTCCATCATTCATCAGACACTCTGTTTATCAGATCTAGTCCCTTAAATCTTTATCTCACTTCCACTGCTGCTGCTGCTGCTGCTGCTGCTAAGTCCCTTAAGTCATGTCCGACTCTGCGACCTCATAGACGGCAGCACACCAGGCTCCACAGTCCCTGGGATTCCCCAGTGTATAATCATAAGGGATTTGATTTATGTCATACCTGATAGGTCTAGTGGTTTTCCCTACTTTCTTCAATTTAAGTCTGAATTTGGCAATAAGAGGTTCATGATCTGGGCCACAGTCAGCTCACGATCTTGATTTTGCTGACTGTATAGAGCTTCTCCACCTTTGACTGCAAAGAATATAATCAATCTGATTTTGGTGTTGACCATTTGGTGATGTCCATGAGTCAAGTCTTCTTTTGTGTTTTTGGAAGAGTATGTTTGCCATGACCAGGGCATTCTCTTGGCAAAATTCTATTATCGTTTTCCCTACTTTATTCTGTACTCCAAGGCCAAATTTGCCTGTTACTCCAGGTGTTTCTTGACTTCCTATTTTTACATTCCAGTCCCCTATAATGAAAAGGACTTCTTAAGACATTCTCCTTAAGACATTTAAGAATTAAATACAGTTTCATTACAAATATGTTTGTTTGTGTGTTCATGCTCAGTTGTGTCTGACTCTGCAACCCGTGGATTGTAGCCTGCCAGGCTTCTGTCCACAGAATTTTCCAGATGAGAATACTGGAGTAGGTTGCCATTTCCTATTCCAGGGGATTTTCTTGACCCAGGGATCAAACCCATGTCTCTTGTGTCACCTGCCTTGGTAATTGGATTTTTTACCACTTGAGCCACTGGGAATCACCCTATTTGTTAAAAATACCAACAAACTAACACTTTACATGGCCAGGCAAGTTTGTACAAAATGTCATATGCAGAAATAAAATATCCAAAAATGGCCAGGAAACTACCTGAAAGTATCTACAAAGGGTGTGAAACTCTACTAGATATTGAAGCTTCCAATAAAACTAAAGCAATAAATAAGCTAAATAATAATAAATAAAAAAATAATAATAAGCTAAAGAGAACAGTAAAGGACAAAAGAGGCAGTCAAGTAGAACAGAATATCCAGATTTAAACACAAATAACTGTTAAGGTTATAGAAAGCAAAGAGAATTGGCTGCAATGAACCTTGTTATATTGAATTCAAGTCCAGTATATCAGTATAATTTGGGTCGTGATAGGTCCAGATAGATAGGTCATTAGGTGGATAGATAGATAATAAATAGATGTGGGATCTCATTAGAAAAACAAAATAGTCAACTTCAAAATTCTCAAAATGACAAACTAGAATAAATGATATCATTAAATTTTAAAATAAAATAAGCATCTGAATATTTGTATTTTTATAAATACAAATGTTTATGTATTCATAAACATATGAATACATATATTCCATACTGAGCTGGATCCATAATTAATTAAAAATTGATCAAGCAGAGTGACTGGTCTTCTTTATGAAATGTGCAAGAGGGAAACAGAAAATCATTATTTGGTAAAAATCACCATAATAATTAATTAACACAGCATCCATTGATGAACATTAAAATAAGTGGGAAAAGTATGAGGATAAAAAAAGTACAATTTCAAGGTATATACACAAGTTATTTACCAACTACAAAGGGAATGACAGTAACTTTGCAGCAGAGAACCATGGAGAAACCACCTTGCACAAGCCATTAAGGTCAACATTACCAATAATACAATATACCAACATCAGTGTGGGATGTAATGCATTGAGAAGGATATGTGGTCATTTCTATGGCATTTTTGTCTGGAAAGCATAATCTTAGTCCATTTATGAGAAAACATGAGACAAATGCAAACTAAGGGACATCTGGATAAATAAAACCCAAAAAAACTAATCAATGCTCTTCAAAAGTATCAAGGTCATGAAAGCAAGGAACAAATGAGGAAATGTATGAAGACAGTAGAAAACTAAGGAGAATAAATAAACATAAACAATGTGGGACCCTAAATGGGATACCAGAGTAGATATAAAAATTACACTAGTGAAGAAAGTAGCAAAATTTGAATAAACTCTTTATTTATTAGTGCAAGTTTTAATTTCCTGGCTGTGTTATTTGTGCAATGGTTATGTGTCAGTAAGATGCTAATATTAAGTGAGGAGATATACGGAAATTCTCTCTACTATTTCTGCAATTTTTCTGTATGTCTAAAATTAATTCCCCCAAAAGTGTTTTAAAGTTTTTTGAAAAATCAAAAAAATACTAACCTACTTCTAATGGGTAGAAAAGCCAGTAATTCTTTTCTACTCTGTATTCCTTTTGTTTGTATGAGACCCAGAGATGCAAACTCACAAATATAGCTCTCCTAGAATAGAAAAGCTGGAGACTGCTTCAGATGAAGTACAGTCCAGATTGTGTCATAAATATGGCACCAATTGTAAAGTATATGTTTCTGGAGGAGAAAAACGTCTGGAACAAAAGGATGCCATGCACTGGGATCAAATATGTAAAATATATATATATATACAGAATCTTGATATGTTCTTGTCTAAAATATAGCATAATTATACCTTTCTCTCAAAAGACTTTTTTTTGGCCTTTTAGAAAATTCTGATCAATTTACATTAATCATATGTATATAATAAATAATCTAAGAATGCTATTTCAGTAGTTTGTTAATTTTGATTACTGAGACAGTTTCTACATATTTATTGTACAATTCTAGGTTCCCATAGATTTGGATAAATATTCACTTTTTGATTAATGTATTTCTCTCTATTTTCTTTTAATTTTAGAAATGGCACAATTGGGATGGATATGGGAACAATTTGATATATGTAAGAAAATCTTGCATTGTAGACATATAAATGTACCTGTTCAACCTAGGAGGTTCCAAGATGAAAATCATGTAACCCTACAAGAATGTGAAAACTATATTAAAAAGAATATTATCTTGCCAAAGCAACCACTTTTTAAATGAATCCTCCAAGAAGGAGAATTAAAAACAAAAGGATATTACCAGGAGGTAGAGGAGAAGAAAAAAATTGTGAAATCTGTATCAGTTTTGCAACTGTGGGGTAAGAAATGGATTACAAAGCTCTAGGGTTAATTTAGGGAATATCAAATGCATCAAGGGCACTAGAGAACAAACTCAAGAATTTGGAGTGCATGAACAGAAAAATCATGAAACCTCAGACTAATTATTATAAAAAAAAATATTCAAAATGTTAAACTGTCCTCTAGATTTCATTTGGATTCTATTCAAACATCTATGATAACACTAATTTCTTGTATTGTTATTGCTGTACTTATTCTCTCTCTGCACTTAGTCATGAGTTCCTAACTTAGCACAATGCCTGGCACAAAGCAGATGTTTTGTGTGTTTTTAAAGCAATAAGTAAAAATAGTGTATTAGTCATTTCAGGACATGTTTCTCAATAGAGTTTCTATTTCTTAAATGTATTGTTTCCAAAATGCTGATTGCATCTAAATGTAAATGTTATGTACATTATTTGGATAATTTGGAAAATTAAAGCAAAAACAAAATGCCCTAGTATTAACTACCGTTAATGTTTTTGGGATTATGCTTTTAGTATTTGTTTCTATAATGATTATGCTTATGTGTAAATGTATGCTTATCTCTTTATCTCTATATATAATATAATTGGAAGTTTATTTTGCATTCATATGTACATCTTGAATACTCTTCCTATCACTAAATATTTCTTTCTATAACACTAAATATTTCTTTCTATAATGTTTCTTATAATTATTGCATAGCATTCATTTCAAGTGGGCAAATTATTCAAGAACATGTTTTTTATTATTTATATCATTATAAGTACTTGGCTATTATATATATTTGTGTAACAAATATTCTAGAGACTTGATCTGAGGGCAATTCTTATTAAATATTTTGTACTCTTCAAAGAAGTATTTTTCTATTCAATGATGTGAACATTCTAAAGTTTTAGTCTTTACTCTCCAGAAATATTTCCATTCCCACCAGCATGGAAAACACCTTTCACCCAACAAAACATATTCCTTAGTATTACCTGGAATGAATTGTTTCAGTTTAAAAGCATCACATTAATTATTTTAAGTATATAATAGAGCTAGGCCATGGAATAATATGAGCTGTTTAAAGAAGCAACCTAGATGTTCATCAGCAGATGAATGGATAAGAAAGCCATGGTAGATATACACAATGGAATATTACTCAGCCATTAAAAAGAATACATTTGAATCAGTTCTAATGAGGTGGATGAAACTGGAGCCTATTATACAGAGTGAAGTAAGCCAGAAAGAAAAACACCAATACAGTATGCTAATACATATATATGGAATTTAGAAAGATGGTAATGATAACCCTGTATGCAAGACAGCAAAAGAGACACAGATGTATAGAACAGTCTTTTGAACTCTGTGGGAGAGGGTGAGGGTGGGATAATTTGGGAGAATGGCATTGAACATGTATATTATCATATAAGAAACAAATCGCCAGTCCAGGTTCAATGCATGATACAGGATGCTCAGGGCTGGTGCACTGGGATGACCCAGAGGGATGGAATGAGGAGGGAGATGAGAGGGGGGTTCAGGATGTGGAACACATGTACACCTGTGGTGGATTCATGTCAATGGATGGCAAAACCAATACAATATTGTAAAGTATTGGTAAAGTATTTTAGCATCCAGTTAAAATAAATTTATATTTTTAAAAAAGGTTAAAAAAAGATTTTATAAAATATGAAAGGATTAAGAGAACTTGTGCATGACCAGTCACTACATTATGTCAACTCTTTGTGACCCCATGGACTATAGGCCACTATGCTCCTGTCAATGGAATTTTCCAGGCAAGAATATTAGAGTGGGTTGCCATTTCCTACTCCAGGGGATCCTTCTGACCCAGGGATCATGTTCGCATCTCCTGTGTCTCCTGAATTGGCAGGCAGATTCTTCACCACTACCAGCACCTGCGAGGCCCCCTAAAAGAACTTAAGGTCACTTAATCGTGCCTGACTCTTTGTGACCCCATGGACTGCAGCCCACCAGGCTCCTCTGTCCATGAGATTTTCCAGGCAAAGATACTGGAGTGGGTTGCCATTTCCTTCTCCAGGGGATCTTCCCAACCTATGGATTGAACCTGGGTCTCCTGCACTGCAGGCAGAGCCTTTACTGACTGAGCTACAAGGGAAACTGTAAAAGAACTTACCTGGTCCATAAAATTCACTTGCATTATACAAGTCAGTATTAAATATTTACTTGGAATATTCTTTACAAGAGTGTGTACTCACCTGTCTTAAAGTGAAAACCAAGAGCCCAATATCTACACAAATACCATGAAATAAAAGGCACCCTTTAAACTAAAAGCAAAACAAAAAAGAGTGTTATCAAAAGGAAATTGAAGATTTTTCTCTCCAAATAATTCTGTAACTATTTTGCTGTCTCATATTGTTTAAGGATATGGAAACTTAGCTGGAGAGATATGACCATAGGAAACAGAAGTGGCTGGCAGTGTTCCAGGTTCATTTACAAAATTTGGAGTCTAAAGACAAATTTATGGGTGCAACTGTCAAAGTAAAGAAGACTTTTGCTGAAATTAAAAAGAAAATAAGTACACACACATGTGTAAATATTGTAAAATAAATCTCTTTACTGTAAAATACTGTACCTGTATAAAGAAACATGTCTAAATATATTATGAAAGGTATATGAATAATATAGACAATATTTAGTACTTGTATGTATATTATCCACAGGACTGGAAATGGTCAGTTTTCATTCTAATCCCAAAGAAAGACAATCCCAAAGAATGCTCAAACTACTGCACAATTGCACTCATCTCACACACTAGCAAAGTAACATTCAAAATTCTCCAAGCCAGGCATCAACAGTATGTGAACCATGAATCCAACTTCAAGCTGGATTTAGAAAAGGCAGAGGAAGCAGAGATCAAATTGCCAACATCTGTTGGTTCATTCAGAGAAGGCAGTAGCACCCCACTCCAGTACTCTTGCCTGGAAAATCCCATGGATGCAGGAGCCTGGTAGGCTGCAGTCCATGGGGTCACTAAGAGTTGGACACGACTGAGTGACTTCACTTTCACTTTTCACTTTCATGCATTGGAGAAGGAAATGCAACCCACTCCAGTGTTCTTGCCTGGAGAATCCCAGAGACGGGGGAGCCTGGTGGGCTGCCGTCTATGGGGTTGCACAGAGTCGGACACGACTGAAGCGACTTAGCAGGAGTTGGTTCATTGAAAAAGCAAGAGAGTTCCAGAAAACATCTACTTCTGCTTTATTGACTATGCCAAAGATTTTGACTCTGTGGATCACAACAAACTGTGGAAAATTCTTCAGGAGATGGGAATACCAGACCATCTGACCTGCCTCCTGAGAAATCTGTATGCAGGTCAAGAAGCAACAGTTAGAACTTGACATGGAACAACAGACTGGTTCTAAATCAGGAAAGGAGTACGTCAAGGCTGTATACTGTCACCCTGCTTATTTAACGTATATGCAGAGTACATCATGAGAAATACTGGACTGGATGAAGCACAAGCTGGAATCAAGATTGCCGGGAAAAATATCAATAACCTCAGATATGCAGATGACACCACCCTTATGGAAGAAGGCAAAGAAGAATGAAAGAGGCTCTTGATGAAAGTGAAAGAGGAGAGTGAAAAAGTTGGCTTAAAGCTCAACATTCAGAAAACTAAGATAATGGCCTCTAGTCCCATCACTTCATGGCAAATAAATGGAGAAACAATGGAAACAGTGATTGACTTTATTTTTTTGGCCTCCAAAAACACTGCAGATGATGACTGCAGCCATGAAATAAAAAGACGCTTGCTTCTTGAAAGAAAAGTAATGACAAATTCAGACAGCATATTAAAAAGCAGTTAAAGTAATTAAAAATCATATTACTTTGCCAACAAAGGTCCATCTAGTCAAGGCTATGGTTTTCCCAGTAATCATGTAAGGATGTGAGAGTTGGACTATAAAGAAGGTTGACCTTGAAGAATTGATGCTTTTGGACTGTGGTGTTGGAGAAGACTCTTGAGAGTCCCTTGGTCTCCAAGGAGATCCAACCAGTCCATTCTGAAGGAGACCAGCCCTGGGATTTCTTTGGAAGGAATGGTGCTAAAGCTGAAACTTCAGTACTTTGGCCACCTCATGCAAAGAGTTGATTCATTGGAAAAGACTCTGATGCTGGGAGGGATTGGAGGCAGGAGGAGAAGGGGATGACAGAGGATGAGATGGCTGGATGGCATCACTGACTCGGTGGACATGAGTCTGAGTGAACTCCAGGAGTTGGTGATGGACAGGGAGGCCTGGCGTGCTGTGATTCATGGGATCAAAAAGAGTCGGACATAAATGAGCGACTGAACTAAACTGAACTTAGCAATAGAAATAAAAATTAGTACAATGAGGTAGAAATCACATGTTTACTACAAACATCAATAAGACAAATATTTTTAAAAACTTCCAAAATTTCAAAGCATTTTTAATTTATTTTATTTTTTACAATAAACTTCCTAGAAAAAACACTGTATATACAAGAATATATATATAGTATATATGTATGTACCTAGTAGTCTCTCAATCATCTCTGACTCTTTGCAATCCTATGGACTATGCCTGCCAGGATCCTCTCTACATGGAATTCTTAAGAATATTGGAGTAGTTAGCCATTCCCTTCTGCAGGAGATCTTCCTGACTCAGGGACCAAAACCAGGTCTCCTACATAGCAGGCAGATTCTTTACTATTTGAGCCACCAGGGATGCCCATGAATGTTGTTGTCCAGTTGCAAAGTCATGTCTGACTCTTTGCCATCCTATGAACTGAAGCAACCAGGTTCCCCTGTCCTTCACTAATGCCATGAGTTTGCTCAAACTCATGCTCATTGAGTGAGTAGTGCCATTCAACCATTTCATCCTCTGCTGCTCCCTTAACATTTTGCTCTCAATCTCTCCCAGCATCAGGGATTTTTCCAATGAGTAGGCTCTTTAAATCCGGTGGCCAAAGTATTGGAGCTTCAGTTTAGCATCACTTCTTCCATTGAATATTCAGAGTTGATTTCCTTTAAGATTGACAGGTTTGATCTCCTTGCTGTCCAAGGGCTCTCAAGAGTCTTCTCCAGCACCACAGTTTGAAAGGATTAATTCTTTGGTGATCTGACTTCTTTATGGTCCTACTTTCACATCCATATGTGACTACTGGAAAAACCATAGCTTTGACCATATGGCTTTGACTATATGGACCATTGTCGGCAAAGTGTTGTCTCTACTTTTTCAATGTGTTGTGTAGGTTTGTCATAGGTTTTCTTCCAAGGAGCAAGTATCTTTTAATTTCATGGATGCAGTCACAGTCCAGAGTGATTTTGGAGCCCAAGAAAATGAAATCTGACATTGTTTCCATTTTTTTCCCAATATATTTGCCAGGAAGTGATGTGACCAGATGCCATAATCTTTGTTTTATGAATGTTGAGTTTTAATCCAGCTTATTCATTTTCCTCTTTCACCTTTGGGCTTTTTAGTTTGTCTTCACTTTCTGCCACTTAAAGTGGTATCATCTGCAGTCTGAGGTTGTTGATATTTCTCCCAGCAATCTTGATTCCAGCTTGTGCATCCAGCCCAGAATTTCACTTGTTACACTCTGCATATAAGTTAAATAAGCAGGGTGACAATATACAGCCTTTACATACTCATTTTCCAATTTTAAAACAGTCAGTGGACCAGTTCCATGTTAAGCACTAACTGTTGCTTCTTGACCTACATACAGGTTTCTCAGGAGGCAGGTAAGGTAGTCTGCTGCTAAGTCACTTCAGTCGTGTCCAACTCTGTGCAACCCCATAGATGGCAGCCCACCAGGCTCCCCCATCCCCGGGATTCTCCAGGCAAGAACACTGGAGTGGGTTGCCATTTCCTTCTCCAATGCAGGAAAGTGAAAAGTGAAAGTGAAGTCGTTCAGTCGTGCCCGACCCTCAGCGACCCCATGGACTGCAGCCTACCAGGCTCCTCCATCCATGGGATTTTCCAGGCAAGAGTACTGGAGTAGGGTGCCATTGCCTTCTCCAAGGTAATCTAGTATTCCCATATCTTTAAGAATATTCCACAGTTTGTTGTGATCCACACAGTCAAAGGCTTTTGTGTAGTCAATGAAGCAGGAGTAGATGTTTTATGGAATTTCCTTGCTTATTCTATGATCCAGTGGATGTTGGCAATTTGATTTCTGGTTTCTCTACCTTTTCTAAGTCCACGTTGTACATCTGGAA
The DNA here is from genome assembly GCF_027580195.1 of Bos mutus. Taxonomy (NCBI): domain Eukaryota; kingdom Metazoa; phylum Chordata; class Mammalia; order Artiodactyla; family Bovidae; genus Bos; species Bos mutus. Next base: position 48,561,746 of record NC_091627.1, on the reverse strand, counting down.
CTTCTGAGATCAAGTACTGTAGAAGCCTAACTAGGAGGATTTTGAGCCTAATCTTGCTAACATATGAAATGAATGAGATTGTGTGGCAGTTTGAATATTCTTTAGCATTGACTTCTTGGGAATGGAATGGAAGCTGACATTTTCTGGTCCTGTGGCCACTGCTGAGTTTTCCAAATGTGCTGGTATAATGTCAAGCATGGAAGATCTGAATAAGTAGATCTGTGGAATACATAGTCTGGAATATACAAAATATTTTTACAGAGAAGATGTCATTTTATTGGATTTCAAATAGGTTGATTTCCATCTTACAAGAATATTTGCTACTATTGTCATATGTATGGTATCCAGGAGCATTATAAATATCAACATAAATATGGTGCTAATTTTTCCATAAGTTCAATATTTTTCTGTTTGCTATTAAAGCCCATGGTGAATTTTGAGTTAGTTTTGGTATAAAACATGAAGTCTAGATCAAGATTCATTTTTGCTACAGATAGATGTTCATACGTAGAAAAAAAAAATGAATCTTCAACCAGAATAGGTGAATTTAGTTCAGATGACCATTATGTCTACTACTGTGGACAAGAATCACATTGGAGAAATGGAGTAGCCCTCATAGTCAACAAAGGAGTCTGAAATGCAATACTTGGATGCAATCTCAAAAAAGACAGAAGGATCTCAGTTCATTTCCAAAGCAAACCATTCAATATCACAGTAATCCAAGTCTAGGCTCCAACCACTAATGCTGAAGAAGCTGAAATTGAATGGTTCTATGAAGATCTACAAGAACTTATAGAACTAACAAGAACAAAAAAAAAAGATGTCCTTTTCATCATAGGGGAATAGAATGCAAAAGTAGAAAGTCAAGAGATACCTGGAGTAACAGGCAAGTTTGGCCTTGGAGTACAAAATGAAGCAGGGCAAAGGCTAACAGAGTTTTGGCAAGAGAATGCATTGATCATAGTTAACACCCTCTTCCAACAACACAAGAGATGACTCTACACATGGACATCACCAGATGGTCAATACTGAAATCAGATTGATTATGCGCTTTGCAGCCAAAAATGGAGAAACTCTATACAGTGAGCAAAAATAAGACCATGAGCTGACTGTGGTTCAAATAATGAACATCTTATTGCAAAATTCAGACTTAAATTGAAGAAAGTAGGAAAAACCACTAGGCCATTCAAGTATGACTAAAATCAAATCCCTTATGAGTATACAGTGGAAGTGACAAATAGATTCAAGGATTAGATCTGATAGAGTGCCTGAGGAACTATGGAAAGAGGTTCAAAACACTCACTGTACAGGAGGTGGTGACCAAAACTATAAACAGGAAAAAGAAATGCAAAAAGGCAACATGGTTGTCTGACGAGGCCTTATAAATAGCTGAGAAAAGAAGAGAAGTGAGAGACAAAGGAGAAAAGGAAAGATCTACCTATCTGAATGGGGAGCTCCAAACAATAGCAAGGAGAGATAATAAGCCTTCCTAAGTAAAGAATTAGAGGAACACAATGGAATGGGGAAAATGAGAGATTTCTCAAGAAAATTAGACATACCAAGGGAAAATTTCATGCAAAAATGGGCACAATAAAGGACAGAAATTGTAAGGATCTAACAGGAGCAGAAAATATTAACTGGCAAGAATACACAGAAGAACGATACAAAAAAGTTCTTAATGATCCAGATAGCCATGATGGTGTTATCACCTAGAGCTTAACATCCTGGATACAAAATCAGGTGGGGCTTAGGAAGCATCACCACAAACAAACCTAGTGGACATGATGGGATTCCAGTTACGCTATTTCAAACCCTAAAAGATGATGCTGTGAAAGTGCTACACTCAATATGCCAGCAAATTTGGAAAATGCAGCAGTGGCCACAGGACTGGAAAAGGTCAGTTTTCATTCCAATCCCAAAGAAAGGCAATGCCAAAAATATTGAAACTACCACACAATTGTATTCATTTCACAAGCTAGCAAAGTAATGCTCAAAATTCTCCAAGCTAGACTTCAGCAGTATGTTCAACAGTATGTGAAGGGGAACTCCTAAATGTTCACATTGGATTTAGAAAAGGCAGAGGAACCAAATATCAAATTGCAAACATCCGTCAGATCATAGATAAAGCAAGAGAATTCCAAAAAGCATCTGCTTCTGTCTCACTGACTATGCTAAACCTTTTGACTGTGTGAATAAAAACAAAGGAAAATTCTTAAAGAGATGGAAATATCAGACCATATTAGCAGCCTCCTGAGAAACCTGTATGCAGGACAAGAAGCAACAGTTACAATAGGACATGTAACAGTGGCCTGGTTCCAAATTGGGAAAGGAGTATGACAGCTGGATAGTCACCCGGCTTTTTAGATGTGTATGCAGAGTTCAATTCAGTTCAGTTCAGTTCAGTCGCTCAGTTGTGTCTGACTCTTTGCAACCCCATGAATGGCAGCATGCTAGGCCTCCCTGTCCATCACCAACTCCTGGAATTTACCTAAACTCATGTGCATTGAGTCAGTGATGCCATCCAGCCATCTCATCTTCTGTCATCCCCTTCTTGTCCTGCCCCAATCCCTCCCAGTGTCAGGGCCTTTTCCAATGAGTCAACTCTTCACATGAGGTGCCCAAAGGATAGGAGTTTCAGCTTCAGGATCAGTCCTTCCAGTGAACACCCAGGATTGATCTCCTTTAGGATGGACTGGTTGGATCTCCTTGAAGACCAAAGGACTCTGAAGAGTTTTCTCCAACACCACAGTTCAAAAGCATCAATCTTGGGTGCTCAGCTTTCTTCACAATCCAACTCTCACATCCATACATGACCACTGAAAAAACCATAGCCTTGACTAGATGGACCATTGTTGGCAAAGTAATGTCTATGCTTTTGAATATGCTATCAAGGTTGGTCATAACTTTCCTTCCAAGGAATAAGCATCTTTTAATTTCATGGCTGCAATCACAATCTGCAGTGATTTTGGAGCCCCAAAAAATAAAGTCTGACACTGTTTCTATTGTTTCCCCATTTATTTCCAAGGAAGAGGTGGGCCAGATTCCATGATCTTAGTTTTCAGAATGTTGAGCTTTAAGCCAACTTTTGCACTCTCCTCTTTCATTTTCATCGAAGAGGCTTTTTAGTTCCTCTTCACTTGCTGCCATAAGGGTCGTGTCATCTACATATCTGAGGTTATTGACATTTCTCCTGGAAATCTTGATTCCAGCTTGTGTTTCTTCCAGTCCAGTGTTTCTCATGATGTACTCTGCATATAAGTTAAATAAGCAGGGTGACAATATACAGCCTTGATGAACTCCTTTTCCTATTTGGAACCAGTCTCTTGTTCCATGTCCAGTTCTAACTGTTGCTTCCTGACCTGCATACAGGTTTCTCAAGAGGCAGGTCAGGTGGTCTGGTATTCTCATCTCTTTCAGAATTTTCCACAGTTTATTGTGATCCACACAGTCAAAGGCTTTGGCATAGTCAATAAAGCTGAAATAGATATTTTTCTGGAAGTCTCTTGCTTTTTCCATGATCCAGTGGATGTTGGCAATTTGATTTCTGGTTCCTCTGCCTTTTCTAAAACCAGCTTGAACATCTGAAAGTTCACGGTTCACATATTGCTGAAGCCTGGCTTAGAGAATTTTGAGCATTACTTTACTAGCATGTGAGATGAGTGCAATTGTGTGGTAGTCTGAGCATTATTTGGCATTGCCTTTCTTTGGGACTGGAATGCAAACTGGCCTTTTCCAGTCCTGTCCCTACTGCTGAGTTTTCCAAATTTGTTGGCATATTGAGTGCAACACTTTCACATCATATTTCAGGATTTGAAATAGTGCAACTGGAATTCCATCCCCTCCACTAGCTTTGTTCGTAGTGATGCTTTCTAAGGCCCATTTTTCTTCACATTCCAGGATGTCTGCCTCTAGATGAGTGATCACACCATCGTAATTATCTGGGTCGTGAAGGTCTTTTTTTGTATAGTTTTTCTGTGTATTCTTGTGACCTCTTCTTAATACCTTCTGCTTCTGTTTGATGCATACCATTTCTGTCCTTTATCGAGCCCATCTTTGCATGAAATGTTCCTTTGGTATCTCTAATTTTCTTGAAGAGATCTCTAGTCTTTCCCATTCTATTGTTTTCCTCTATTTCTTTGCATTAATCACTGAGGAAGGCTTTCTTATCTCTCTTTGCTATTCTTTGGAACTCTGCATTCAGATGCTTATATCTTTCCTTGTCTCCTTTGCTTTTCATTTCTCTTCTTTTCAAAGCTATTTGTAAGGCCTCCTCAGACAGCCATTTTGCTTTTTTGCAATTCTTTTCCATGGGGATGGTCTTGATCCCTGTCTCCTGTACAATGTCACGGACCTCTGTCCATAGTTCATCAGGCACTCTGTCTATCAGATTTAGTCCCTTAAATCTATTTCTTACTTCCATTGTACAATCATAAGGAATTTGATTTAGGTCATACCTGAATGGTTTAGTGGTTCCCTACTTTCTTCAATTTAAATTTGAATTTAGCAATTAGGAGATCATGATCTGAGCCATAGTTAGCTCCTGGTCTTGTTTTTGCTGACTGTATAGAGCTTCTCCATCTTTGGCTGCAAGGAATATAATCAATCTTATTTCTGTGTTGGCCATCTGGTGATGTCCATGTGTAGAGTCTTCTCTTGTGTTGTTGGAAGAGGGTGTTTGCTATGACCAGTATGTTCTCTTGGCAAAACTCTATTATCCTTTGCCCTGCTTCATTCCATACTCCAAGGCCAAATTTGCCTGTTACTCCAGGTGTTTCTTGACTTTCTACTTTTGCATTCCAGTCCCCTATAATAAAAAGGACATCTTTTGGGGGTGTTAGTTCTAAAGGGTCTTGTAGGTCTTCATAGAACCTTTCAACTTCAGCTTCTTCAGCGTTACTGGTTGGGGCATAGACTTGGATTACCATGACATTGAATGGTTTGCCTTTGAAACGAACAGAGTTCATTCTGTCATATTTGAGATTGCATCCAAGTACTGCATTTCGGACTCTTTTGTTGACCATGATGGGTACTCCATTTCTTCTAAGGGATTCCTTCCCATAGTAGTAGATATAATGGTCATCTGAGTTAAATTCACCTATTCTAATCCATTTTAGTTTTGTGATTCCTAGAATGTCGATGTTCACTCTTGCCGTCTGTTTGACCACTTCCAATTCGCCTTGATTATTGGACCTGACATTCCAGGTTCCCATGCAATATTGCCCTTTACAGCATTGGACCTTGCTTCTGTCACCAGTCACATCCACAACTGGGTATTGTTTTTGCTTTGGCTCCATCCCTTCATTCTTTCTGGAGTTATTTCTCCACTGATCTCCAGTAGCATATTGGGCACTTACCGATCTGGGGAGTTCCTCTTTCAGTATCCTATCATTTTGCCTTTTCATACTGTTCATGGGGTTCTCCAGGCAAGAATACTGAAGTGGTTTGCCATTCCCTTCTCCAATGGACCACATTCTGTCAGACCTCTCCACCATGACCCCCCCATCTTGGGTGGCCCCACAGGGCATGGCTTAGTTTCATTGAGTTAGACAAGGCTGTGGTCCATGTGATCAGATTGGCTAGTTTCTGTGTTTATGATTTCAGTGTGTCTGCCCTCTGATGCCCTCTCACAACATCTACCAAATTACTTGGGTTTTTCTTACCTTGGACGTGGGGTATCTCTTCACAGCAAGTCGCCCCTTAAATGTGGAGTAGCTCCTCTTGGCCCTCCTGTGCTGCATAGCCGCCGCTCCTTGGACATGGGGTTGCTCCTCTTGGCAACGTCCGCTGACCTCGGACATGGAGTTGTTCTTCTCGGCTGCGGCCCCTGCCTGACCTAAGACGTGGGGCAGCTCCTCTTGGCCACTGCCCCTGACTTCAGATGTGGGTTAGCTCTTCTCGGCCACTCCTGCACTGTTGCAGCCTGGCGCTTTCTGTCACCGCCCCTGACCTTGGGCGTGGGGTATACAGAGTACATCAGGCCAAATGTTGGGCTGGATGAAGCAGAAGCTGAAATTAAAATTGCTGAGAGAAATATCAATAACCTCAGATATGCAGATGATACCATCCTTATGGTGGAAAGTGAAGAGGAACTTAAGAACCTCTTGATGAAGTTGAAAGACGAGAGTGACTCAACATTCAAAAGACAGAGATCATTGCATCTGGTCCCATCATTTCATGGCAAATAGGTGGGGAAACAATGGAAACAGTGACAGACTTTATTTTGCTGGGCTCCAAAATCACTGCAGATGGTGAATGCAACCACAAAATTAAAAGACACTTGCTTCTTGGAAGAAAAGTTTTGACAAACCTAGACAGCATGTTAAAAGTAGAGACATTACTTTGCCAACAAAGTCTGTATAGTCAGAGCTATAGTTCTTCCAGTAGTCATGTATGGATGTGAGCGTTGGATCATAAAGAAGGCTGAGTACTGAAGAACTGATGCTTTTGAACTGTGCTAGTGGACAAGACTCTTGAGAGTCCCTTGGACTTCAAGGAAATCAAACCCGTCAATCCTAAAAGAAATCAATTATAAATATTCATTGGAGGGACTGATGTTGAAGCTGAAGCTCCAATACTTTGGCTCCCTGATGCAAAGAGCTGACTTGATGGAAAAGACCCTGATGCTGGGAAAGATAAAAGGCAGGAGGAGAAGTGGATGACAGAGGATAAGATGGTTAGATGGCATCACTGACACAATGGACATGAGTTTAAGCAAGCTCCTGGAGATGGTGAAGAACAGGGAAGCCTGTTGTGCTGCAATGTGTAGGGTCGCAAAGATTCAGACATGACTGAATGACTGAACAACAACAACACGGATGTCCAGTTTTACCAGAACCACTTATTGGAAAGGCAATCTTTCCTGAGCTGAGTTGCTTTTGTGTCTTTGCCAAAAATTAGTTTGGCATATTTGCATCTATTTCTGGGTTCTCTGTTCTGCTTCATTGATTTGTATGTCTATATATCTGTCAATATCATACTGTAATAAATAATATAGCTAAAGAGTAAGCCTTCATATATACTAGAAGGATTTTTCCTTCTTCATTGTTATCTGTCAATTTTGTTTTAGGTATTTTTCCATATATTTTTTAGAATTAAAATTTGTTTATGTGTATAAAAACCTGTAGGTGTTTTGTTAGGAATTGCAGTAAAACTATAGATCAATTTGATGAGAAGTAACATCTTTACTGTTTTGAGTCTTTTAATCAATGGACATCGTATGTTTTTTCAATTTTTTACCAGTCTTACTTCTTGACATTTTTCAGAGTTGTTCTTTGCTTGTCCTTGCATTATTTCCAGAGTTGATGTTGTGATTATTAGGAAGGAACAAAGATAATCTGTGCCATCATGTATGAATTACAAGCCTATTATATCCTTTCATTAACAATTATACATGTTGTAAAGAAATTAAGAGGGAAGAAAAGGCAGTCGTTTATTTTTAGCCATATAAGCAACATTAAAGTATACTTTAATCTTTCCTAAAGATTTGACTTTCACCTGATATAATTTCTCTTAATTCTGAAAAAATTTTGTTAACATTTATTTAATACAAAGAACTAATATCAAATATTCTTATTTTTTTTTTTAGATCTGAAATTAGTATTTTTAAAGAAGATTTTAATTAGAAATACAATTATGGGTTCTAAAAAATTTTGGACCACTGACTTTTGGAAATTTTTGTCTCTAACAGGAAAAATGTTATACTACATGAGTATTGCATGCATGCTCAGTCACTAAGTCATGCCTGATTCTTTGAAACCCCATGGGCTGTAGCCTGCCATGCTGCTCTGTCCATGGAATTTCCCAGACAAGAATACTGGAGTGAATTGCCATTTCCTTCTCCAATGTGGATATTAGCACACCACAAATTTAGTTCATAGTTATTTATATATTGTATATTATATACAAATACCTAACTATAATGCTATAGGGTAGAATCACAAATACATTTTAATTCTTCTTTTTTAATTGTAGTTCACATGATAGTCTTACAATTAGGAAAATACAACATGTAATTTATTTTAAAATGTGGGGAGGAAGTGTCTGCATTTTAGATTTTAAAACTTTTTGCTGATTTTAAAACTTTTTTTTCTCTTCCACTTTAACTAAATTTAACTTTTGCATATTGTATTACTCATGGCTTATAGGTCTATTAAAAATAAGTAAAATAAAAACAAAATACTTAAGATTTATTCCCTAAATTGTACATGGCTAATTATAATGTAATACGTCATTTTCACTTAAGCTTAGCTCCCTTCTTGAATCATAATTTAGTGGCATAGAATGAATGAAATCCCTGGATTAAGGAAACAACAATTTAAATGCTTTGTCTTTTAACTTTAGTGCTGCCTTTTTGAGCAATTCATTTAAACAATTCAAAGCTTGATTTCCTTGCCTGTAAAATAGAATGTAATTTCACAACAAAATGTGTGATATGTAATAGATTTCCATAAAATATCATTGAAAATTCCTTAATGTCTACCTAAAGATAAAATGACACTGCATATGCTGAACTATTTTGTAAACTGCCCAAAGCCATAAAATAATCAATTGTAAAACTCACAATTTTGATGAAAATATACTTTAATGATATTAAAAGCTAAACAATTTTGACGCAATACTTGAGAAATGGGAGAAATGTGGCAATTTTTGTTTCATTGATTTGTCAACCAAATCATATCAATATAGCTTGAAACATATATTGAATTTTTACTATTTGCCAAATATGGGTCTGAAATTCAGAAGAAAACTAGTCAGGTTTCTTGTCTTGGAGAGGCTTACATATGGGGTAGATGAAAACGGAAATAAGAAAATGTTTTAATATGATTATGGTGGTGGTTTATTTACTGTCATGTCTGACTCTTGTGACCCCATGGGCTTTAGCCTGCCAGACTCCTCTGCTCATGGGATTCTCCAGGCAAGAATATTGGAGTGGATTGCCATTTCCCTCTTCAGGATATCTTCCCAACCCAGTATTGAGCCCTATCTCCTGCATTGCAGGAAGATTCTTTGCCAACTGAGCCACCGAGAAAGCCCCTAATATGGTTACTGCTACTGCTAAGTCACTTCAGTTGTGTCCGACTCTGTGCAACCCCATAGATGGCAGCCCACTAGGCTCCCCCGTCCCTGGGATTCTCCAGGCAAGAACACTGGAGTGGGTTGCCATTTCCTTCTCCAATGCATGAAAGTGAAAAGTGAAAGTGAAGTCACTCAGTAGAGTCCGACTGTTCGCGACCCCATGGACTGCAGCCTACCAGGCTCCTCCATCCATGGGATTTTCCAGGCAAGAGTACTGGAGTGGGGTGCCTTACAGAGATGTGAAAATCAGGAGGAGATTTCGACCAGGCAGCTGAAGAAAAAAAAAAAAAAAAAAAAGAGTATCGTAATTAGCCTGAACATGAGATCTTTTTGAAAGCTCAGAGAAAGCTCAAATGTGCCCTCTCAGTGGGATAATTATTCTCACACTGAGCACCCTTTCTCATAAAAGGGACTTTGTGATATACTTCACAACTTAATTCTCATAAACTAACTTGGAAATCTGAAATTGTGACTTTCAGAATTTGCCTACTTTTAGTAATTCTTCTTTCATAATTTATCACTTTCACTAAATTGTGACAAAATACTGTATGCATTATTGAAAATGCTACAACTTTCACTTTTCACATACTAGTCATATTTTTATGTAACACTGTACATAAATAAGTGATATATAGAAAAATTTTCAAAGCTAAAAATTTCATCAACAAACTTATATGATGGCACAAGTAAGCATTTACAGTTAACATGTTGCTAAATTAATCTGTTTGCCTTTTGATTTTACTTTCTAATTCAATAAAGAGTAAACCAGTGGAATGGGAACCAATAGTTTGGGACTTAGTGACATTAGATAAAATAGGTCTGATATTTTATATCCTGGTTTTCTCTTTATAAAGTGTGTTCTATTGGTGGTGATGATAATGATTTTCAAGAAGATTCAGCCAAAATTACCAGCCATCTGTAAACAAATCTATAAATATTATAAAATAAAATTGCCTTCTATTTTACTAACATAGTATCTCTGTCCACTTGTGCCAAGTAGTAACTTTAAGCAAATGAAAACATAAATTTTATTTCAGCATTAATCATTCTTGTATTCAGGGATGTATTATGGCAAATACTTATTATCTATTGCTCATGAAACAGCATAATCAGATAAATTTTAGTTTCTAAGTCATGATATATTACCATACTAAATAAGATGCTGATAATATTTGGGAAGTGGCTGAGGAAAAAAAGAATTATTCACTTTTGGATGAAATTTATTGAATTAATTGTACTTCTAGATTGAAATTCTCCATTAATTAAAGAACTCAGGGTTACAAAACTGGACATTTGTAGCAGATTCTCTAACTGAATATGTATGCACACACACATACAAATATATATATATATATAGACATTCTCAATTTTATGTATGTTAAAACTTGTCACTTGGTACAGAGAGAAATTATGACTGTGGAAAAAGAGATATTACTTATAGCTTGAGATTACTAAGGAAATAATAGTATTGAGCTTTGGTAATAACTTATACAGGTAAAAGTTATTGGTATAAATTATTAAAGGAAATATTCAATACATTTTTCTTTCAATTCTTGATAAAATAGAACATTTTGTTGTTTAAACGTTCTATGTTCCTTACAAAAAAAAAACAGAAGTCAAAATTTCTACCTCTGACAATGAGCTTGGTTGCTATGGAAATACTTATGACTTTTGGTGTGAAAAGATGAAAAAGCTGGAGAATTTGAAATGTTAAGAAATAAATACGCTATTATCATGCAAAACTGCTTGATAGAAAAAGACATTTAAAAGTGTATACTGAATTAATCAGAACTTTTCTAAATAAAGCATTATTCAAAATCTTTAAAGTTTTGGCAGCTTTAAAACTTCAATAAAGTACGGTAAGAGAATGGGTGCTATGCGTATGAAGACTTCATATTGACTCATGAGCAATTTGCAATTAGAAGCAAGACTTATTTTAAAAAACATTAATTAACTTTTACAGTAAAATGCTGAAAACTAGGATTACCTGGTACTATTAATACATGGCAATACAGAATAATATATACATACATACATTACCACTATAAGTCATCATTTTACTTTGCCACTTCAATGTTGCCATATCCTTCCTGTCTTCATTTCCCTTACAGTAGCTTATCCATAAAATAATGCCAATATAATATACTTTTTAAAATATATGTACTCAATTATAAAATAATATGTAAGTGAAACCCCTTTTCACACCCTTCCAACAAGAAACTTCTATTAAATATACTTTTGAAAATCATTCATATGTTTAGAATATTCATGGGTGAACACATACAAATATTCTGTGTCTTTGTTTTATGGGGAATGTTTGCACTCATTTTTTTTCTAAATTATATATCACATATATTTTTGTGTTAGCACATAAGTATTTACCCCAGCCTTAAATGGCTACATATTATTAAAGCAATGGATGAATTAGTTACTTAAAAAATACCTGCTTGACACATATTGAATTTTTATATATATACATACATACATGTATATGTGTATATATATATATAAAATATGGCACATATCACATGAATAAACATGCAATGTCAAGCCAATTTTCTTTACACAAATTTGTAAACACTTTGTTTACATACATACTTTCTTGACATAAGGAAGTTAATTTTATAGGCAAACTATTAAGTCATATTGAGAAAACAGGCATATTTTTGAAATCCTTATAAAATTAGCAAAATTAACCTTCAAAAAGATTGAAACAATTAATAATATTATTTACTGTCAGTGGTTAGTAGTTTCAATATTTTGGTGTTGAAATAAATTTATTTATATATATATATATATATATATATTCATTACTTTGTGAGGCATTTTGTCAGATTCCAATAATGAACTAGCTTTTAAAATAGACATGGAATGTAAAATCCAGGGGAAGCTAACTTTTAAAACTTTGATGAATGTTATAATGTAAAAATACTAATTGCTGTTGATAGATATGAGGGGTTCTAGAAAATATTTTGAGAAGGATCTGAGGGAATCAAGGTTAACTATTCCATTAATTTGTACATTAATAATAATTTGCTTATTATTATTTTTTATATAATTTGAAGTTACACTTGAAGTTCAGTTCAGTTGCTCAGTCTTGTCTGACTCTTTGTGACCCCATGGACTGAAGCACTCCAGACTTCCCTGTCCTTCACCATCTCCGGGAGTTGTTTAGACTCATGTCCTTTGAGTCAGTGATGTCATCCAATGATCTCATTCTCTGTTGTCCCCTTCTCCTCCTGCCTTCAATTTTTCTCAGCATCAGGGTCTTTTCCAATGAGTCAGTTCTGTACATCGGGTGGCCAAAGTATTGGAGCTTCAGCTTCAGTATCAGTCCTTCCAATGAATATTCAGAACTGATTTCCCTTAGGATTGACTGGTTGGAACTCCTTGCAGTCCAAGGCACTCTCAAGAGTCTTCTCCAACACCACAGTTCAAAAGCATCAATTCTTTGGTGTTCAGCTTTCTTTATGGTCCAACTCTCACATCCATACATGACTACTGGAAAGACCATAGCTTTGACTAGACAGACCTTTGTCGGCAAAATAATTTCTCTGCTTTTTAATATGTTGTCTAGGTTGGTCATAATTTTTCTTCCAAGGGGCAAGTGTCTTTTAATTTCATGGCTGCAGTCACCATCTGCAGTGATTTTGGAGCCCAAGAAAATGTTTGTCACTATTTCCATTGTTTCCCCATGTATTTGCCATGAAGTGATGGGACCAGATCCCATGATCTTTGCTTCTTGAATGTTGGGTTTTAAGCCAGCTTTTTCACTTTTCCTTCACTTTCATCAAGAGGCTCTTTAGTTCCTCTTCACTTTCTTTCATAATCGTGGAGCCATCTGCATATCTGAGGTTATTGATATTTCTCCCAGCAATCTTGATGCTTGTGCTTCATCCAACCCAGCATTTTACATGATACAGTTATGTTTCACTTATACTTGTAGTTATGCTTAATTTGCTGAAATACCTTGAAGTAATTTTTTTCTGAGAATGTGAGTTAATTGTAAAATTCTGAAACCTTGTACCTTGAGACCCAACAACGTTAGCAGTGATGGGCTCCAATAGATCAGTGAAATAGGTTATTAAAGGCGAATATTAATCTGCCCTGTGCTTCTTAAAAGCTTAGAGGAGTTAATTTTTATGTTTTTTATTGGTTAAATTTTTCTTCACATTGCCATGTTTGACAATTACCCTGCTTGTAAGAATAAAAATGCCTCCCAATGATTTGGGAGTAAATAGGTACAGTCAAGGGCAAAGGCAGATGCAAATCTGAAATGCAACATTTACCCCAGTGTAGAGGTACTAATACTCAGTGGTCTCACATGAATGACTCCGTTAATATGAGTTGTCAGCAAAAAGTCTGTGGCAGAACATGAAGAATGAATGTCCCTTCACCAGTTGTTTCAGATGAAAAGCGAATGGTAATATATATGTGCTTGTCACAAATTTGATCAGCACATAGAATCAGTTATGCTATTCATTGAAAATTAGTCACTATAATAATTATACTTCCACAAGATACAAATAAGCATGTTTTATATCAAGATAAAACATAAACACCAAACTGTAGAGTGAGAACACTTAGAAAAATCTACTGCTTCAAGTTCAAGGCATCTGTGATTCAGCAATCATTTTAGTGTCTGTATTTTACCAATGGGTTTTGTCTGATTAATAGTTGAAACTTATTGGGGTCAGGAAGTTTTTCAAAATCTGGGTGACAGGAGCAGCAGTCAAAATTTCTGGGGAACTTCTCAATATTTGGTACCAATAAATATGATTGAATATTCCAATTTAGATTTTGAGAAAGGTGAATAATCCCAGTTTTCACTAAGTCAACCACAGCCCCATAAGTGGACAACAAAATGGATGTCAGTAACAACAGAATTTTCAATGATGATTGTGTTCATATTAGCAATAATTATAACAGCCAATTCATTTACTGCTTAAATGGTCCAGAACTTATGTGAAATACTCTGTAAATTAGGATAGAATAATTTCATGGTTACATCAGGTGAATTTGCACACACATACACACACACACAGTTTGTTTCTTACTCACACCACATCCTTTGTTGGTCTGATAAATCTAATGAGAAAACACATGATCTTCGTGTAGCTGCTCAGAAGTGAGTTGCTATGGTTCTGTGGTTCTGGCTTCTCAACCCATATTCTCTGAAAGTAAAACAAAACAGGAAAAGAAACTCATCACTTCTGCTCTCTGCCAAGTGGTTATATGGCTATGATATTTCTACATAAGAAATAAAGGAAAGTAAAGAATATGTGACCAGCAGGAACAGGATAATATTTGAATCACCTTAGTGTTCCTAATAGGAACACTTAATAGCCCAGAATAGGAGAAGAAGGTCACCCAAACGTCTCAGGAAGGCTAATATTTGGAGACAATGAGTTTAACTTTTGTATCCTTGTCAATATCTTCAAATTGAACAAAATGCTCAGCATAAGCAACTCAAAGAAATATTGTAAAGCAAGACCACTTATTTGAACTTGTGAATATATGGGATATATTTTATACCTTATTCAGAGCCTTTTAAAATAGTTGTAAAGTAAAATCTTTTAACGTGTCAATGGTAAATGACAGATTTAAATAATATTCAGTATATGCCTAAGTAGGCTTATATAATGAAATAAAACAATATTGTAAATAATTAATAAAAACTAATAGTTGAGTAACAGTTTACAAAGTACCTTCAAACCATGCTTTTGTTTGATAGGAAATAGCTGTGCACAAGCCCTGGCATCTGATTGCCAAGTAAATACTTTACTCTGTACTTCTTTATTCTGTCTGTCAAAAGTCAATAAAGATAGGACTCATTTCATGAGCACAGGTGCAAATTAAATGAATGAACACATAGAATGTTCTTAGAATCACATCTGGTACACCAAAAATATGGAATAAATGCTAACTGTTTACAATTGCTGCTATGTAAGCCTAACATTCATTAGTGAAGTTAAAATTATCAGCCAGATTTTTATATTGATGGAGACAACCAGGCTTAGAAAGTATAGCAATTTGTCCAAGTATCACGTACCTAGAAAGAAGCAGAACAATAAAACTTAGGAGTTATTTTGTCTTTAAATACAGCTTTCTAATTCTTTTTCTATTCAAGTCACAAAAACGACTGAGATTTCTGTGCCTACTTTTAATCTTTAGGTTGTGATCATTGGGGACCCATGTTTTAATATGAAAAGCTCATGAATGAATGAAAACTAGCTGTCCATTTTCCTAATGCCTTGTAGGAGTCTATTTACAAAATTAAATTTATAAATTACGTGCTGACAAATGTATACTATCTCACTATAAAATCTTCATTCACTTTGTTTTCTTCCTATCATACTCATTTTCTGAGTTCAAGTTGATAGGTGGGGTGTGGACAGAGATATTGACGTATTTTTAAAAAATAGAAATTTTCTTAGTCACACAGATCTGGATACAAAATACACTTATGTCACAAACCAACTGAATGATTTTGTTGTTGTTCAGTCACCAAGTCGTGTCCAGCTCTTTGTGACCTCTAGGCTTCCCTGTCCCTCATCATTTTCCACAGTTAGTTCATGTGCATTGAATTGGTAATGCCATCCAACCATCTCATACTCTGTTCCCTACTTCTCTGCCTGCACTCAATCTTTCCCAGCTTCAGGGTCTTTTCCAATGAGTTGGCTGTTTGCTGATAATGAATGATAATAGAACTTTTTAAAAAATTCAGCCCTTCCCTGTAGAAAAGAAATTAAATAGCTATTCTGAATGTTATTGTGGACATTAAACATTAGTTTAAGTTCCCAATGGCAATTTTAAAATAATTCAATGTGTGTATTTTCTGTTGGAACTGAGGTTTTCGTGAATTTATAAAATGGAAAAGTCAAAGACCTGCTAACAGAAATAAGCCACAACTATTACTAAATAAGGGCTTCCCTGGTGGTTTGGAGGAAAAGAATCTGCCTTTCAATGCAGGAGACATAGGTTCAATCCCTTAGTCGAGAAGATCCCCTGTGGAAGGAAATGACAACCTATTCCAGTATTCTTGCTTATGAAATCCCTTGGATATAGGAGCCTAGTGGGGTCACAAGAGTCTGAAACAATTTAGTCACTAAACAACAACAATCAGTTCAGTTCAGTCACTCAGTTGTGTCCGACTCTTTGTGACCCCATGAACTGCCTCATGCCAGGCCTTGGCATGGCATGCTGCAGTTTTGTCCATGACCAACTCCTGAAGTTTACCCAAACTCATGTCCATTGAGTCGGTGATGCCATCCAACCATCTCATCCTCTATTGTCCCTTTCTCCTCCTGTCCTCAATCTTTCCCAGCATCAGAGTCTTTGCAAATGAGTCAGATCTTCGCATCAGATGGCCAAAGAACTGGAGCTTCAGGGTCAACATCAGCCTTTCCAAGGAATATCCAGGACTAATCTCCTTTAAGACGGACTAGTTGGATCTCCTTGCAGTCCAAGTGACTCTCAAGAATCTTCTCCAAAACACAGTTCAAAACCATCAATTCTTCGGTGCTCAGCTGTCATTATAGTCCATCTCTCACATCCATACTTGACTACTGGAAAAACCGTAGCCTTGACTAGATGGGCCTTTGTTGGCAAAGTAATGTCTCTGCTTTTCAATATGCTGTCTAGGTTGGTCATAACTTAACTTCCAAGGAGTAAGCATCTTTTAATTTCATGGCTTCAATGACCACCTGCAATGATTTTGGAGCCCCCCAAAATAAAATCAGCCACTGTTTCCCCATCTATTTGCCATGAAGTGATGGAACCAGATGCCATGATCTTAGCTTTCTGAATGTTGAAATTTAAGCCAACTTTCTCACTCTCCTCTTTCACTTTCATCAAGAGAGGCTCTTTAGTTCTTCACTTTCTGCCATAAGGTTGGTGTCATCTGCATATCTGAGGTTCTTGATATTTCTCCGAGCAATACTGATTCCAGCTTGTGCTTCATCCAACCCAGTGTTTCTCATGATGTACCCTGCATATAAGTTAAATAAGCAGGGTGACAATATACAGCCTTGACCTACTTCTTTTCCTATTTAGAACCAGTCTGTTTAATGTCCAGCTCTAATTGTTGCTTCTTGACCTGCATACAGGTTTCTCAAGAGGCTCGTCAGGTGGTCTGGTATTCTCATCTCTTTCAGAATTGTCCACGGTTTATTGTGGCCCACACAATAGTTAATTACTAATAATGATGCTCAAGACTCTGGCAGAACCTACCTTTTGAATAAGCTGATCATAGTTCAGATAAAGGAAAAGTAATAGTTGACTTTCTGTACTAGTTTATTTAATGAACACGGAGAGTTCTCAAAACTTCACAGTGAATTTCAGCCAAAATAGAGCCACTGGCAATAAGCCGATGCAATCTGTCCCAAAGCAAGCTGAAATGCCCAAGAAGAAACAGAAATTATAAAAAGGCAAAAGACTCTGAAAATTAAGACCAAAAAAAGCCCACTTGAATTTAATCTGTAGTTTTGGAGTCACCACTCACTGAAAGACAAATAGCATTGAATTTAAAAAAAAATTGAAATGCCATCTTGAACAAGATGTTATATTTAATCTATAAAACATAGCATTGTTACTTGGTTGCTGTTGTTCAGTCTCTAAGTCATGTCTTACTCTTTTACAACACTGTGAACTGCAGCACACCAAGCTTCTCTAACCTTCACTATCTCCCAGAGTTTGCTCAAACTAGGGTCCATTGGGTCAGTGATGTCATCCAACCATCTCATCCTCTGTTGCCCCCTTCTTCTCTTGCCCTCAATCTTTCCCAGCATCAGAATCTTTTCCAAAGAATTAGCTCTTTGCACCAGGTGGCCAAAGTATTTTAGTTTCAGCTTCTGCATCAGTCTTTCCAATGAATATTCAATGTCAATTTCCCTTAGAATTGACTGGTTTGACCTTGCTATCCAAGGGACTCTCAAGAGTCTTCTTCAACATAACAATTTGAAAGCATTGATTGGTGTTCAGCTTTCTTTAAGGTCTAACTCTCACATTCACATGTGATCATTGGAAAAACCATAGCTTGGTCTGTATGGACCCTTGTCAGCCTAGTGATGCCTCTGCTTTATAATCTGCTGTCTAGGTTTGTCATAGCTTTTCTTAAAAGAACAAGTGTCTAGTAGAATCAATATGAACATTAAATGGGGAAGGAATAAAAGGAGATAAATAAATTTACATTTATCAAGTATATCAGTTAAGTCGCTCAGTCATGTCCAACTCTTTGCAACACCATGGACTGCAACACACCAGGCCTCCTGTCCATCACCAACTCCCAAAGTTTACTCAAACTCATGACCATTGAGTTGGTGATGCCATCCAGCCTTCTTATCCTCTGTCATCCCCTTCTCTTCCTGCCCTCAATCTTTCCCAGCATCAGGGTCTTTTCAAATGAATCAGTTCTTCCCGTCAGGTGGCCAAAGTATTGGAGTTTCAGCTTCAGCATTAGTCCTTCCAATGAATATTCAGGACTGATTTCCTTTAGAATGGACTGGTTGGATCTCCTTGTTGCCCAAGGGACTCTCAAGAGTCTTCTCCAACACCACAGGTCCAAAGTATCAATTCTTTGGGGCTCAGCTTTCTTTATAGCCCAACTCTCACATCCATACATGACTACCAGAATAACCATAGCTTTGACTAGGATGAATCTTTGTTGGCAAAGTAATGTCTCTGCTTTTCAACATGCTGTCTAGGTTGGTCATAATTTTCTTCCAAGGAGCAAAGGTCCTTTAATTTCATTGCTCCAGCACCATCTGCAGTGGGTTTGGTGCCTGAAAAATATAAAGTCTGTCACTGTTTACATTGTTTCCCCATCTATTTGACATGAAGTGATGGGACCAAATGCCATGATCCTAGTTTTTGGAATGTTGAGTTTCAAGTCAACTTTTTCACTCTCCTCTTTCACTTTCATCAAGAGGCTCTTTAGTTCTTCTTCACTTTCTGCCATAAGGGTAGTGTCGTCTACATATCTGAGGTTCTTGATATTTCTCCTGACAAACTTGATTCCAGCTTGTGATTCTTCCAGTCCAGGATTTCTCATGATGTACTCTGCATAGAAGTTAAATAAGCAGGGTGACAATATACAGCCTTGATGTATTCCTTTTCCTATTTGGAACCAATCTGTTATTCCATGTCCAGTTCTAACTGTTGCTTCCTGACCTGCATATACATTGCTCAAGAGGCAGGTCAGGTTGTCTGGTATTCCCATCTCTTTCAGAATTCTCCACAGTTTATTGTGATCCACACAGTCAAAAGCCTTGGCATAGTCAATAAAGCAGAAATTGATGTTTTTCTGGAACTCTCTTGCTTTTTCCATGATCCAGCAGATATTAGCAATTTGATCTCTGGTTCCTCTGCCTTTTGTAAAACCAGCTTGAACATCTGGAAGTTCACAGTTCACGTATTGCTGAAGCCTGGCTTGGAGAATTTTGAGCATTACTTTAGTAGCATGTGAGATGAGTGCAATTGTGTGGGAGTTTGAGCATTCTTTGGCACTGTCTTTCTTTGGGATTGGAATGAAAACTGACCTTTTCCAGTCCTGTGGACACTGCTGAGTTTTCCAAATTTGTTGGCATATTGAGTGCAGCACTTTCACAGCATCATCTTTCAGATTTGAAAGAGCTCAACTGGAATTCCATCACCTCCACTAGCTTTGCTCATAGTGATGCTTTCTAAGGCTCACTTGACTTCACACTCCAGGATGTCTGGCTCTAGGTGAGTGATCATAGCATCGTGATTATCTGGGTCATGAAGATCTTTTTTGTACAGTTCTTCTGTGTATTCTTGCCACCTCTTCTTAATATCTTCTACTTCTGTTAGGTCCATACCATTTTTGTCCTTTATCGAGCCCATCTTTGCATGAAATATTCCCATGGTATCTTTCATTTTCTTGAAGAGATCTCTATTCTTTCCCATTCTATTGTTTTCCTCTATGTCTTTGCATTGATCATGAGGGAAGGCTTTCAAGTACATAGTAAATATTTAATTATTGTTAGCTAAATACGGTATGAGTTCACATGAATAAATTAATGTTAGTTAAAACTGGTGATAAAACTATTTTTCAGGCTAGATATTTTTCTCACATCCTCTTTAGAAGGCTAGACAAGCAGCAAACTCTCTCCTAGGTAGAGATCAGTTAAGGGGAAGCCTGGTAGAATGGCATTTGATGCTAGTTTTCTTTTGAACCTTTTATTAATGGGTTTACCATGTTAGAATGTGCTTATTCACATATCTACCTCTGTGTGTTAACACCTGACTTTCTCTCCCAATAAAAAGAAAATGTTAGCTAGGCTTCCACCAGCTGTAGAAGGTCATCCTACTCTGTACTGTGGAATCCTGCCCCCAGGCCACAGGTGAAAAGACTTGTACCAAGGTCATTGTAGTGGGGCCCAGAATCAGCTCAACTCCAAAACTGACTGAGTCCCTTTGTAACCATTGCCAATAGCCCCCCAGTCATCAGCAGCAGGGTTCTCCATCCCATACTTGGCAAAAATGCCTACGCTTATACTCACTGTATAGTACCCTAACCAATCATCTAATGCTACCTTTCCATTAAGAATTTTCTTTGTTTAGAAACTCTACACCTAAAGCAACTAGAAAAGGAAGAAATGAAGAACCCCAGGGTTAGTAGAAGGAAAGAAATCTTAAAAATTAGAGCAGAAATAAATGCAAAAGAAACAAAAGAGACCATAGCAAAAATCAACAAAGCCAAAAGCTGGTTCTTTGAAAGGATAAATAAAATTGACAAACCATTAGCCAGACTCATCAAGAAACAAAGGGAGAAAAATCAAATCAATAAAATTAGAAACGAAAATGGAGAGATCACAACAGACAACACAGAAATACAAAGAATCATAAGAGACTACTATCAACAATTATATGCCAATAAAATGGACAACGAGGAAGAAATGGACAAATTCTTAGAAAAGTACAACTTTCCAAAACTCGACCAGGAAAAAATAGAAAATCTTAACAGACCCATCACAAGCACGGAAATTGAAACTGTAATCAAAAATCTTCCAGCAAACAAAAGCCCAGGTCCAGATGGCTTCACAGCTGAATTCTACCAAAAATTTAGAGAAGAGCTAACACCTATCCTGCTCAAACTCTTCCAGAAAATTGCAGAGGAAGGTAAACTTCCAAACTCATTCTATGAGGCCACCATCACCCTAATACCAAAACTTGACAAAGATCCCACAAAAAAAGAAAACTACAGGCCAATATCACTGATGAACATAGATGCAAAAATCCTTAACAAAATTCTAGCAATCAGAATCCAACAACACATTAAAAAGATCATACACCATGATCAAGTGGGCTTTATCCCAGGGATGCAAGGATTCTTCAATATCTGCAAATCAATCAATGTTATATACCACATTAACAAATTGAAAAATAAAAACCATATGATTATCTCAATAGATGCAGAGAAAGCCTTTGACAAAATTCAACACCCATTTATGATAAAAACTCTCTAGAAAGCAGGAATAGAAGGAACATACCTCAACATAATACAAGCTATATATGACAAAGCCACAGCAAACATTATCCTCAATGGTGAAAAATTGAAAGCATTTCCTCTAAAGTCAGAAACAAGACAAGGGTGCCCACTTTCACCATTACTATTCAACATAGTTTTGGAAGTTTTGGCCACAGCAATCAGAGCAGAAAGAGAAATAAAAGGAATCCAAATCTGAAAAGAAGCAGATGACATGATCCTCTACATAGAAAACCCTAAAGACTCCACCAGAAAATTACTAGAACTAATCAATGACTATAGTAAAGTTGCAGGATATAAAATCAACACACAGAAATCCCTTGCATTCCTATACACTAATAATGAGAAAACAGAAAGAGAAATGAAGGAAACAATTCCATTCACCATTGCAATGGAAAGAATAAAATACTTAGGAATATATCTACCTAAAGAAACTAAAGACCTATATATAGAAAACTATAAAACACTGGTGAAAGAAATCAAAGAGGACACTAGTAGATGGAGAAATGTACCATGTTCATGGATTTGAAGAATCAATATAGTGAAAATGAGTATACTACCCAAAGCAATTTATAGATTCAATGCAATCCCTATCAAGCTACCAACAGTATTCTTCACAGAGCTAGAACAAATAATTTCACAATTTGTATGGAAATACAAAAAACCTCGAATAGCCAAAGCGATCTTGAGAAAGAAGAATGGAACTGGAGGAATCAACCTACCTGACTTCAGGCTCTACTACAAAGCCACAGTTATCAAGACAGTATGGTACTGGCACAAAGACAGAAATATAGATCAATGGAACAAAATAGAAAGCCCAGAGATAAATCCATGCACATATGGACACCTTATCTTTGACAAAGGAGGCAAGAATATACAATGGATTAAAGACAATCTCTTTAACAAGTGGTGCTGGGAAATCTGGTCAACCACTTGTAAAAGAATGAAACTAGAACACTTTCTAACACCATACACAAAAATAAACTCAAAATGGATTAAAGATCTCAACATAAGACCAGAAACTATAAAACTCCTAGAGGAGAATATAGGCAAAACACTCTCTGACATACGTCACAGCAGGATCCTCTATGACCCACCTCCCAGAATATTGGAAATAAAAGCAAAAATAAACAAATGGGACCTAATTAACCTTAAAAGCTTCTGCACATCAAAGGAAACTATCAGCAAGGTGAAAAGACAGCCTTCAGAATGGGAGAAAATAATAGCAAATGAAGCAACTGACAAACAACTAATCTCAAAAATATACAAGCAACTCCTACAGCTCAACTCCAGAAAAATAAATGACCCGATCAAAAAATGGGCCAAAGAACTAAATAGACATTTCTCCAAAGAAGACATACAGATGGCTAACAAACACATGAAAAGATGCTCAACATCACTCATTATCAGAGAAATGCAAATCAAGATCACTATGAGGTACCATTTCACACCAGTCAGAATGGCTGTGATCCAAAAGTCTACAAATAATAAATGTTGGAGAGGGTGTGGAGAAAAGGGAACTCTCTTACACTGTTGGTGGGAATGCAAACTAGTACAGCCACTATGGAGAACAGTGTGGAGATTCCTTAAAAAACAGGAAATAGAACTGCCTTATGATCCAGCAATCCCACGGCTGGGCATACACACTGAGGAAACCAGAAGGGAAAGAGACACGTGTACCCCAATGTTCATCGCAGCACTGTTTATAATAGCCAGGACATGGAAGCAACCTAGATGTCCATCAGCAGATGAATGGATAAGAAAGCCGTGATACATATACACAATGGAGTATTACTCAGCCATTAAAAAGAATTCATTTGAATCAGTTCTAATGAGGTGGATGAAACTGGAGCCTATTATACAGAGTGAAGTAAGCCAGAAGGAAAAACACCATTACAGTATACTAACGCATATATATGGAATTTAGAAAGATGATAACAATAACCCTGTGTACGAGACAGCAAAAGAGACACTGATGTATGGAACAGTCTTATGGACTCTGTGGGAGAGGGAGAGGGTGGGAAGATTTGGGAGAATGGCATTGAAACATGTAAAATATCATGTATGAAACGAGATGCCAGTCCAGGTTCAATGCACGATACTGGATGCTTGGGGCTAGTGCCCTGGGACGACCCAGAGGGATGGTATGGGGAGGGAGGAGGGAGGAGGAGGAGGGTTCAGGATGGGGAGCACATGTATACCTGTGATGGATTCATTTTGATATTTGGCAAAACTAATACAATACTGTAAAGTTTAAAAAAAAAAAAAAAAAAGAAACTATAGACATTGGCTACCAACCCACAAAAAGTTTCAACTCTCACTGGCCTGTCAGGAGGTTGGCATATTGTGCTCTGCTCTTTGTCCTTAATAAGCTCACTCTTTTATGTGATGCTCTATGTCTGGAAATTCTTTTCCAACCCATGTTCAGACTGCTATGATATGTACCCTAAGTTCCTCTTCCTTTTCCTCATGACAGGAAACCACTTTGTCAGTATCCACTGCCCTCATTGTTACTTTGTCATTGTTTTTTTCTTTTTTTAATTTCTGTGACATTTCTATCTTCATCTATTAGTTTGTGGGTTATCAAATTTACTTAGTTTTCCTTCTATCTTGCTGGCTGCCCAGTCTCAATCTGGAGGTTATTTTATATCTGTTAAGTTAGAGTTAAAATAGTAATGTCAATTACTATTTTCTGACAATAGTAATGTCTGGAAAAATTGTACCTGTGCTAAATGAAAAAGTTGTTTAAAGACAACATACAGCATTGCTCTTTGTTAATGTATTTAGTCCTCAGGACATTGCTGTTATTATGCCCAATTTTCAAGGGAGTGAACTGAAGCCCTGAAATTTTAATTAATTTGAATAAGGTCATATTATTAGTGAGTGGTAGAACTGAAAAAGAAGAACCTGGTAGTCTGGCTTTAGAGCCTGAGCTTTGTGGAAATATCTAGGTCATAAATTAGATAGGAGGATTAAATGAGTTAGTACATGTAAAACTCCAAGGCAAGTTCTATGCACTATTAGTGCTCAAAGCAATTTCTTATTTTGGTTCGTAGTTTATATTTTTATTTTTGTGTTTATCTATGGTTTGCTTTTTACATTTTCATATATGAAGCAATTTTTCCTTTATTTTATGTGTGTGTGTATTTATTTTCTTTTAGTGGATTAGGAAATTTACAATCTGTTATTTATACTCACTTTTCATTGTACACATTTATAAAAGCATATATTTTTCTAGTAATCAACTTTAAGGACACAGCATTGATTACTTAATTCACGTATCTGATCACAAATGATATACAGTTTTTCTTTCCTCCATTTTATCATGTCTCTTGGATTTCTTGAAATGGCCTCCATCTTTTTTATCTTATGAAGTCTTCTTAAATAACCATCTTCAAAAAAAAAAAAAAAAAACGAAAGGAAAAGAAAAAGTAAAATTGGCTACAGTATTTGAACTGGATATAATAATTTTATATGTCCTCAGTTCCTGGAAATATGTGAATGAATGTCGACTACAGAGATCAAGGACGACTTTGCTGGAAGTAGAAGTCACAGAGGACAAAGTATGAGTTAAAAATTGTGTGTATTATTCAGTTACCTCACAATATAATGTTGTGCAGATATCTAAGAACACCCTATTTTGAGATTTAATAGTAAAAATGATTCTGAAATTATCTAAACCCTTGATTTTTTGTGGATTTAAAATTGATCAGGTAATGGAATAGAAATGACCTGTCTACTAAAAGTTTATTCACTGTCTCGCTGGAGGAAATTGTTTTCAATAAAACATTTCTGTAATTGCTAAGTTCATTTACAATTTTGAGCAACATTATTAAATAATAAATTTTACCTGATAAAACAAGAAAATTAGACAATGAAGTTCACAAAGGGCAGTAACAAAATAGTAATCTTGAGATGTATTCAATATATTTGTAAAGAAAACAAAGTGACATTGCCTTAAAATATACAGTAGTATTAATAGACCCAAAATTCCTAAAACTTTCCTTATTCTTTGATTTAATGATTTCACTATAGTCATTTATTCCAAATATGTATTCAGAAAAATACACACACACATATACTGTATGGGTATATATATTTACAAATATATAATATATATTACTATGATATATTACTTTATATATGAAGGTTTTTTTTTAATATTAGTAACAAAACTGAAAACACATTTTCAATTATGAATAATAAATATAGCTAACCAATAATGTCCAGCCATTAAAAATAATGGTCAACACAGAAAAAAACATGTACATGGAAAATGTCTTAATATGTTAATAACACGTCTTAAAATTTTATTTGTAGCACAGTACATTTTATATATATTTTTTCCTTTTAAAAAATTCTAAAATGATATATTCAAAATGTTAAAATAATGTTATCTAGGTATTGATTGTTGCTTTAGCTCTTTACTTATATTTTCACATGTGTAATTATTTTTGAGATTGAACACATTTAATAAAATATTTTTGGAAATAAAATTCATATTTAAAAAGCCAACAGATAGGATATTTCTGAATATTTTGTGTTGTATGTGGTATTTAGGGTACAAAATAAAATATTTTTTTCTCTAATTAAAAAAAATAGTTTCTTTTTTAAAATTGCTTCTTTCTCTTTTCAACAATCTCTGCCCCAACTCAGTTTATTTCTGTCTAAAATAAGGGAAATATCTGTTTATTTTAAGATTTTGTAAAGCTTCAAAAAGGTGCCACTTTAGAGCAGTTAAATTACCTGTAAATAATATGTTTGAAACACATGGAAGCTATTATTGGCAATAATAGTAATGTCTCATGTCTCACTTAAAACGCCAGGTCAAGGCCATTTTCATATGTGTGCTTTGGCAGAGGTAATAGAGAGAACATGACTGCTGATTGACATGAGAGCTAGACCCATGCAACTGGAGGCTTGTTACCCTCTTCCCTGTCCTTGGAATGTATATCCTACCTATTATTCCTACGCTAGCCTTGGGAAAGCAATGTGGTATTGAGATAGTTAAACTGATTACATGACTGAACTCCGTTAAAGCCTCTATATAAACTTTTAAGATTCTGGCAGGTGGGCACAGGTATCTACTTGTATGTAAGTTTCTCTGCCATCTATTAATCTGGAGTGATCTATCTTTTGCTTTGACTTCTCCCTGACCTCCATGTACTGAAGCCATGTGCTTTCACCCAGGGAACTCCTGAGATTTCTCACCAGCAGTTGACAACCCAGCCAGGTGACCAAATAGGTCTTGAGGAAAAGGTAACCACAGGGGAAATCCACTGGCCATTGACTTCCGGAAGGGATAGCATGTATGTCAACTGCCGGTGGACTGCTGTGTGAGTACAGGGATGCCTCAAAAATGCCTGGTCTAAGGATTTGTTTGAGGACTGGCAGCAGAGAGGAAAATGTAAGGCTGTGGAGTGGGTGGTCCCTACTGTGGGCAGGTTGAAGGTCCAGCTAGAGGCAGAAGCTCAGGTTAGAGAAGGACTTATGGTGTCCACTTCTCTGTTCCCTTTGGGGATTGCAGACAAGATGGGAGAACAGGATAATAAGCTGGAGACCTTAGCCTGAGGCTTTTGCAAAGCCAGGAGGGTGCAGGCTTCAGCAAATAAAGTATTTTATTTTTAATTAATTAATTTTTTATTGAAGGATAATTGCTTTATAGAATTTTGCTGTTTTCTGTCAAACTTCAACATGAATCAGCCATAGGTACTTGTGGGAAATCCAGATAAAGACACTAAGAGGTGGAATCTGGAGGAAAGTGAGGAGGGCAAAGAAGAGGATGTGTGATGATTGAAGGTGGAACAAATGAAGTGTCCTTTGCCATCCTAGTACAAAAGAAAGCAAAAGCACAGCCAGCGAGGCAGACCCCAGTTCAGGAAATGTTCACAATGAGAAAATATACTCCTGGAGAGCTTATTGATGTAACTGCCAAGTTCCAGCAAAAAGTCACAGAAAGTATCCAGGCGTGGTTAGTAAGGCAATGGGATATGGAAAGTGCTAGCTTTCTCTGATTAGGCAGGAGGCAGAGAACATGAGCAGCATCACCATATGCCCTGCTCTTCGGCTACAGTGGTGGACGCTGGAGAATTTAAGGTATCCCCCCCACTTTGTAGATTGGATTATTCAAGCCTGAATGGAGTTGGCTCAGTGAGGAGGCTCTTTCTGCAGTTGGAAATCTATAGAGGAGGCAACATAGTCTCAGGAAATTGGGGATGAGTCAGGCCATCTACACACTTGTCTTTGAAGATCCTGATTGGGCCACACTGACTGTTAGAATGAAAGTCAGTATACTTCAGTTTTCCCCCAGCACCTGATGCAGGAGGCCGATATCCATGCTGAGCCCAGTCATGGGACAAGACATTTGTGATGTTGGGCAACCCATTGCTGATCAGGGGAAACTAACAAGATCAGGAACAAGTTGTATACAGCTGGGAAAGGCCATAAGCAGAGAGGAAGCTCAAAACCTATGCCAATCCACTACAAAGCATCAAATAAAGGTAACCCAGAGGCAAATGTGGTTTTACTTCGTTGCTCCCAGGATCCCATCTGCAAAGGTAGAATAGCAGTCCAGCACTGTGTTGGTGTGCCTGTGGAAAACTTTAAACTGGAATAGCAGTTCAGGCCTGCCTCCTGTCCCTACCTTCCCTGATGCCCCACCTGCTCCAGCAGAGGCCTCAATGATATAGTTTTACTCTAGTTGAGTTTTTCCTATGCCCCTGGTATAGGATTCTTGTCAAAATCAGCTCCAGTGGATAGCCTTTGGAGGCACTGAGCTTGCTATTCACTGGTCCCCAAGAAAAAATAAAAGCTGAGAGCTCTGGTGCTTACTGGAGCTGAATGTACTCTAACGCACGGTCACCCTCAGGATTTCTCTGTCCCACTCAGCACAATGGATGAGTATGGAGGGCAGATGGTTAGTCAGGAAAGACACTCTGACTCTGCAAATTAGGCATTCGCCTGCACAACAATATGATGTTTCTGTCTCACTGATACCAGAGAACATATTGGGCATTGATACCCTACAAGGTCACAGTCTACAAATTTCTAGAGATGAATTCTGCCTTCAAGTTAGAATAACCAAAGTGCTAAGTGGAATCACCAACTGAGAACCAGTACGTCTACCACTCCTCCCCTCTCAAAAGACTAGTAACTGTCAAACAATATAAATTGCCTGTTGAGCATAAGGAGGAAGGAGAAACTATACAAGAATTGTGCTTCATAGGTTTTGTACGCATTATCCTTAGTGCTTCAAACAGCTGGTATGGCAGGTAAAAAAGCCAGAAGACTCATGGAGGAGGATCATGGACTACTAAGAAATAAGCAAGCTAATGCCACCTCATCCCCATCATGTGCCCAACTTTGCTGCCATCTTAACTGACTTAGCAAGTGCTTTTTCAGTAATCCCTGGTTGCTGAGTCCCAAGATTAAATTGATTTCACCTGGGAGGACAACAATGAGCCATTTAAGCACTTTCCCAAGGCCACCTGCACAGACCCACAACATGGCACAGTAGCCCAAGACCTGTCCTTATTACCATTTCCCACCTGTAAAAATGGAGCCATTACATTGACGATGTGTTAATGTGTGAAGACTTGCCTCTGATGCAAGACACTCAGCAGACTTTCCTGGAACAATTCTGCAGAAGAGGATATGTAGTGAACTCAAATAGAATTTAATTTATTTAATTCCAAGGCACAATTGTAAAGTTTCTGAGAGTCATATGGCTGGATTAGACACATATTGTCCCAGAAACCATGACTGATAAGGTGATGCAAACCTGTCTACTTGCTAAAAATATAAAAGAGACCTGAGTCTCTAGAGGAATTTGGGAGCTTTAGAAGACTTTTATTCTCCTCCTGGCACAGTGAGGAGGACATCCTTTTTACTGCCACAAAGAAAATGCACTTGTGGAAGTGGGGATCAGAGTAACAAGGTGCCTTTAAGAAGGAAAAAAATACTACTGAAGCAGATAAAAGCTCTAAGAATCTCCGACTTGAGTTAACTGTATCCATGACTCCTAGATACATGGAGTGAGCACTGTGGCAGAGACAACAGAAAGATATAGTATCCCACGTGTTTTGATCTGAAAGGGAACAAAAACCTAATATACCTCCCCAAAGTGGCAACTACCAGCAGTGTACACAGCAATTCTCCAGGTAGATCATCTCACAAAGAAATAGCATGTTATGTTAAGAAATTCCTATTCTGTGAAGGTGTGGTTTAAGCTTATGATCCATTGGCCCACCTCTGCCATGACTTAAATTTTCACTTTGACTAACGGGTACACCTACTTGTAGCAGAGGAGCACCTGTCTGCCAATGCACTATCTCTGGAAATGTGAGTGCTACTAGACTTTGTATAGCATGTATCTTCCAAATGCCCCCACTCCCATTCCTCTGGAGGCTCCAAGTAGCTTATACAGAGGAAATGGAGGACATCCTCCCTGGTGGTCTAGTGGTTAGGATTTGGCGCTCTCACCACTAAAGCCTGATACTTATAAGTCAGTTGGGTCGACCCATCCATATGGACTGCAGTTACTAATCAGCTCAACACTGACACCATCTGGATAAAAATAGGAACAAATCATAATAGCAAGTAGGTTTGGCTGGTGATCACTCAAGAGAGCTGGATCTTAGAGTAAAGACATTGTGATTCCCTGAAAAAGCCTGCATGCATGTGTGCTAAGTCACTTCAATTCTGTCCAGCTCTTTGCAACACTATGGACTGTAACTTACCACACTCTGTCTATAGGGATTCTCTAGGCAGAATACTGGATTAATCATATCATAGTAGCCAGTTCATCTAGTTCAAAGCTATGGTTTTTCCAGTAGTCATGTAGAGATGTAAGAAAGAAAACTTAGCGCCAAAGAAGTGATGCTTTTGAACTGTCGTGCTGGAGAAGACTCGAGAATCCCTTGGACTGCAAGAAGATCAAACCAGTCAATCCTAAAGGAAATTAGTCCTGAATATTCATTGGAAGGGCTGAAGCTGAAGCTCTATTACTTTGGCCACCTGATGCAAAGAACTGACTCTTTGGAAAAGACCCTGATCCTGGAAAAGGTTGAAGACAGGAGGAGAAGGGGATGACAGAGGATGAGATGGTTGGATGGCATCACCAACTTAATGGACATGAGTTTGAGCAAGCTCTGGGAGATGGTAAAGAACAGGGAAGCCTGGCATGCTGCAGTCCATGGAGTCACAAAGAGTAGGACACGACTGAACGTCTGAACTGAGCTGAACTGAATTTGGCTGGTGATCACTCAAGAGAGCCAGTTCTGTTCATGGGAATTCTCCAGGCCAAAGAGCCTGAAATAGTCTTTATTGCCTTCCATGTCCCAAGTCATAAGGCACTTATACTCTCTTGGAATTAGGAATTTGATGCCTAAACTTAGGTAAAAGTCATCACAACTGACCCTTCAAATGATACAGTAGATGACTGGTACATAAGAAGAATGACCACCATAGGGCCCAGATGGATTGCCCTTGGAACACAGTGACTTGGTTAATACAGTAAAAGCACATCCTTGTGTTTTAAACAAGGCCCAAGGCAACCAGCGAAGGAGTCTGGGACTACGCACAAGGGTTTACAACCAGTGAAGGACTGGCAAATTGATTTTTTTGGATCCCTGTCACTGAGAGTTTTATTTTTTATTTTTTGTATTTTTAAAATATTTGCTTATTTTTAATTGATTGATGATTGCTTTACAATATTGGTTTGATTCCTATCATACATTAACATGAGTTAACCATAGATGTACATACGTCCGGAGAAGGCAATGGCACCCCACTCCAGTACTCTTGCCTGGAAAATCCCATGGACGGAGGAGCCTGGTAGGCTGCAGTCCATGGGGTTGCTGAGGATCAGACACGACTGAGCAACTTCACTTTCACTTTTCACTTTCATGCATTGGAGAAGGAAATGGCAACCCTCCAGTGTTCTTGCCTGGAGAATCCCAGGGATGGGGGAGCCTGGTGGGCTACCGTCTATGGGGTCGCAGAATCAGACACGACTGAAGTGACTTAGCAGCAGCAGCAGTGCATACGTCCCTCCATCTTGAATCTCCTTCCTACCACCTGCCCATTCCCACAACTCTAGGTTATTACAGAGGCCCTGTTTGAGTTCCCTGAGTCATAGAGCAAATTCCCATTGGCTATTTATTTGCATATGTTTGTGTATATGCTTCATGCTTCTTTTGCCATTCATCTCACCCTGGGAGGTGGGAGGGAGAATCCAGAGGGAGAGGACATATGTACATGTATATGTGTCAAGTTGTTTCAGTCATGTCTGATTCTTTGTGACCCTATGGACTCTAGCCTGACATGCTCCTCTATCCATGGAATTCTCCAGGCAAGAATACTGGAGTGGGTTTCCATGCCTTTATCCAGGGAACAAACCCATCTCTCATGTCTCCTGCATTGGCAGGTTGATTCTCTATCATTAGCACCACCTTGGAAGCCCAACATACGTATACCTATGGCTAATTCATTTGATGTGTGAAAGAAATTAAACCAATATTGTAAAGCAATCATCAATAAATTAAAATAAATAATATTTTAAAAATAAAACCCTTAAATATGCCTTGGTTTGTATGGATACCACGTCTGGTCTAACCCAAGGTTTCCCCTGATGTAAAGCAAATCAGGCTGGGGATTAGAGAAGCTGAGGACCACTGTCAAATAGACAATGATTGCAGGTCACATTTCAAAGGTCACAATATTTAAGAGTGGGTAAAAAAGCATGACATTGAATAAATTTCCATCTTCCCTATAACAGACAAGCAGCAAGGTTGATAGGAAGGAAGAATGGAATTAAAGCCTCAGATTAAATTATGAACAGGTAAAACTATTAATACCTCGGCTGAGTGAACTAAAGTATAGAACTAATATATCTGAATGATCAGTCAGTGGGGCCTGTTGTTTCACATGCCAGACTGGGGGCCACTGATGAGATACCAATCATCTTAAAGATATGAAAGCCTCAGGAGATAGCCATCAGCTGACTTTCACCTTGAATCAATATGCTACACTCCTGAGAACACCAAGTCCCAACTCACCCAGAAAGGTATTATTTACTGGAATTTGTAGCGGAAGGCCCCACTGTGATGGGCAAGGTGGGGTCTTAACACATCTGCGTGAGGTGGAGCTATTTGACCTTCACTGGGATCGTATTGTCCTGCTACAAGCTGGACTTGTTGAAATGCACTGTATTTGTAACAGAAATATACAGTGTTGAAAGAGGGCAGAAGGCGGGTGTCCTGGTCCGGCGTATCTCACCCCTAGTCCATCTCTTCAGGCCTGACCATGCTGCTGCCCCAGTTGACATGTATGGTATGTACACCAGACCCAGGTCCTAAAGCTGCCAACCTCTCTCTCCTCAGGGCCAGATGGGTGTTTTCTATTCTCCACCTGCATTTTAATTTGGCCCCTCTATTGGTCTGGAGAATAATGTAGCACACATAAAAGTCCTACTAAAGTCACGCAACAAGCCTCATGTGACAAAGTCTGTCTTTACTCAACACTAAAAATCTCTCTAGTAAGTAAAGCTGTCCACCAAAATAGGATGAGCTTGGACATTTAGTTCTTGTTGTTCAGTCACTAAGTTATGTCTGACTCTGCAAACCCATGAGCTGCAGCAAGCCAGGCTTCCCTGTCTCTCACTTTTACTGCCTCTCAAGTAAGCAACTGTGCCATTATCTAAACAGAATCTTCTGTGTTCAGACCTGATGAGTCTGCTAATGCATCATCATTGTTAAATCACATAAGGGTAAATATGAATGCCCTGAGTATTCTGAGTCCCAGACTAGGGGTCTTAAATCAGTAGTTCAGATTATGAGGTTTTTGGTGGAAAAAAAATGTTACTTACTTTGGGAAACGTTATCTGAATCTGTGCTTTCTCTTGCATGTACCTATGTTATTGCTCTGTTGTCTGCCTCCAGTGTAGACAGAGAGCCTTCAAATGGGCTACATTCATCCTTGTGACACCC
Organism: Bos mutus; assembly: GCF_027580195.1. Classification (NCBI taxonomy): domain Eukaryota; kingdom Metazoa; phylum Chordata; class Mammalia; order Artiodactyla; family Bovidae; genus Bos; species Bos mutus. The sequence goes on along the minus strand of NC_091627.1, from coordinate 48,528,176 downwards.
CTTGCAGACAGCTCAGGTCAAATTTCAAAAAAAGGAAGAGAGAAGTGTGTATGTGCTGGTTAGGAGGAGTATCATGTCAGGGGAGATCACTGAGAAGCCAAGTGCCAGTTGATCTTAAGAGCTGGACCTGGGCAATTAAAGGCTCCTTATTGCTTCCACTCTCCCTGGTACATATGTCCCTCCTACTGGATCTACTAGTCTTGTGACCACCCAAGACAAGCTTCAGTAAACCCCCCTGCTTTCTCTTATTTTGGGACAATCCTGCTAAGTAACCTACTTCAATCATGCCATTATTTTATTTGGCATGTGTTTCAAAGGCATCTGCAAAGGAAAAAGAAAATGTCAGTTACTGTTTGGACCAAATCGTTCAGTTTTCTGGCAAGGTCTTCATCACATGGACTGTCTTTGGCCACCTTTGCCTTTTGTTCCTGCTATTGTTGATACTTTAGCATCAGATATTAATTACAAATGCAACTCAATTGATAAGCAAGTTAGGAATAATCAACATCTGGGAATTTTCAGTATGCATTGGTATCTTAACAAGAAAGCAAGCCAGTTGCATTTGAGGTGGTTCTGTTATTCACATGCTTGTTATCAATAATTTAAGCACTTCCTTTCTAAGATGCAAACTTTGTGTAGTGTATAATTCAGAAAACTCTATAATTTTGGTCTATAATGACACAATGCTCTGATTTTTAAAAATATATAATTTTATTTTGGAATTTCACTGGGAGAAATTCTGGTACTTTAATTATTCATTATTTTTGTCAATCTTATTAAAATTGAAAGTGGATATATTTAATTATTTGGAGCAACTCATGGGATCACAAAGAGTTGGACACAACTGAGCGACTGAAACGAACTGAACTGAAACATCTTAAAAAAAAAACAATTGGTTTGTATTTTGACTAATTTTTTACAATAAATATATTTCACTTTTACATGAAAAGAACAAATTTTTTTAAAATTAAATCACTATTTTGTTTGCTTTGTCCAACAGTATTCCCCAAACTCCATGGATATTTTGTATATCAGCTAAAAAGCATAAAAGTATTCAAAAACATTTCTTGGTTTTGCAATGCTTGCCCTTTGACAAAAATATTGTTATCTTTTTCAGATGAACTTGAGTTGTAATTTTCATGAAGCATAGTCACATTTTTAAGTAAAAGGTATGCCTTTTTACAACTTTTGACCTTTCAAATAGTCAGGCAATGTATGTAATTGATGCTTATTCTTTAATGGCTCTAAAGGAATGAGTAAAAGTGACCTTTTGATAGCAGCTCTAGTTAGTGATTGTGCCAAGGCTGCAATTGGCATAATAGAATTTACAAAGTAGGACCCAGGAGTGTGAGTGTGTACGACTGTGTGTGCTCTTTAAATATCTGTAATGAAATTGAAACACTAACTCAACATAAGCTTTTTGCCAGCTGGCTTTGAACAAGTAACATTCAGCTTTTTTATGATTCACCTTCAGGTGACAGACATTTACATTGCAAGTTTTTATGTCATTGTAGCTGTGTTTCTTATTCAGCTCTGCATACATTTTAGAAGTGTAATGGACCAAAAACTAAGTAATAAGTTTCTCTGATTATAAAAGCACTTTGCATTAATTATCCCATCTACTTTTCTCAGCACACTACCTATCGTTGTTCAGTGGCTCAGTTGTGTCTGATTCTTCATGACCTCATAGATGCAGAATGCTAGGCTTCCCTGTCCTTTACCATCTCACAGAGTTGGCTCAAACTTATGCCCATTGAGTCAATGATGCCATCCAACCATATCATCCTCTGTAATCCTATTCCCTTTGTGTCTTCAATCTGTCCCAGCATCAGGGTCTTTTCCATTGAGTCAGCTTTTCCCATCAGATTGCCAAAATATTGGAGCTTCAGCTTCAGCATGTGTCTTTCCAATGAATATTCAGGACTGATTTCCTTTAGGATTGACTGGTTTGATATTGTAGTCCAAGTGACTATTAAGAGTCTTCTCCAATACCACACTTCAAAAGCATTAATTCTTCTGCACTCAGCTTTCTCTATGGTCCAACTATCATATCCATAACATGACTACTGGAAAAACCACAGCTTTAACTATATGGACATTTCTTGGCAAAGTAATGTCTATACTTTTTAATAAGCTATCTAGGTTTGTCATAATTTTTCTTCCATGGAGCAAGAGTCTTTTAATTTCATGGCTGAGGTCACCATCTACAGTGATTTAGATTTCTTGGAGACCAAGAAAGTAAAGTCTGTCATTGTTTCCCCATCTATTTGCCGTGAAATGATGGGACCGAATGCCATGATCTTAGGTTTTTGAATGCTGAGTTTTAAGCCAGCTTTTTTACTCTCATCTTTAACATTCATCAAGAGGCTCTTTAGTTCCTCTTCTTTTTCTGCTATAAGGGTGGTGTCATCTGCATATTTGAGGTTACTGATATTTCTCCTGGCAATCCTGATTCCAGCTTGTGTTTCATCCAGTCTGGCATTTTACATGATGTACTGTGCATATAAGTTAAATAAGCAGGATGACAATATACAGCCTTGATGTATTCCTTTCCATATGTGGAACCAGCCCATTGTCCTATGTCTGATTCTAACTGTTGCTTCTTGATCTACATACAGATTTCTCAGGAGTCAGGTCAGGTGATCTGGTATTTCCATCTCTTTAAACATTTTCCCCAGTTTGTTGTGACCCACACAGTCAAAGGCTTTAGCTTAGTTAATAAAGCAGAAGTAGGTGTTTTTTCTGGAATTTTTGTGCCTTTTTTTATGATCCTACTGATGTTGACAATTTTACCTCTGGTTCCTTTGCCTTTTCTAAATCCTACATGAGCATCTGAAATTTCTTGGTTCACATACTGTAGATTGGAGAACTTTGAGCATTATTTTGTTAGCATATGAAATGAGTGCAATTGATCAGTAGTTCAAACATTCTTTGGCATGGCCTTTTTTAGAGATTGGAATGAAAACTAACCTTTTCCAATCCTATTACACTGTTGAATTTTCCACATTTTCTGGCATATTGAGTGCAGGACATCTTTCACAGCATCATCTTTTAGTATTTGAAATAGCTCAACTGGATTTGGAGAAGGCAATGGCACCCCACTCCAGTACTCTTGCCTGGCAAATCCCATGGACAGAGGAGCCTGGTAGGCTGCACACTACCATGGGGTCGCAAAGAGTCAGACACGACTGAGCGACTTCCCTTTCACTTTTCACTTTCATGCATTGGAGAAGGAAATGGCAACCCACTCCAGTGTTCTTGCCTGGAGAATCCCAGGGATGGCGAAGCCTGGTGGGCTACTGTCTATGGGGTCGCACAGAGTCCGACACAACTGAAGTGACTTAGCAGTAGCAGCAACTGGAATTCCATCTCTTCCACTAGCTTTGTTCGTAGGGATGCTTCCTAAGGCCCACCTGACTTTGCACTCCAGGCTATGTGATTCTAGATAAGTGACACTGTCGTGATTATCTGGGTCATTAAAATCTCTTTTGTATAGTTTTTCTGTGTATTCTTGCCTCCTCTTCTTAATATATTCTTCTTCTGTTAGGTCCGTACCATTTCTGTCCTTTATTGTGCCCATCCTTGCATGAAATGTTCCCCTGGTATCTAATTTTCTTGAAGAGATCTCCAGTCTTTCCCATTTTATTATCTTCCTCTATTTCTTTGCATTGTTCACTTAGGAAGGCTTTTTAAATCTCTCCTTGCCTTTGTTTGGAACTCTGCATTCAGATAGGTATATATTTCCTTTTTCCTTTGCCTTTCACTTCTCTTCTTTATTCAGCTATTTGAAAGGCCTCCTCAGACAGCTATCTTGCCTTTTTGCATTACTTTTTCTTGGGTATGATCTTGATCACTGTCTCCTATACAATGTTATGAACCTCCATCCATAGCTCTTCAGGCCCTCTGTCTATCAGATCTAATCCCTTGAATCTATTGTCACTTACACTGCATCTTTGTAAGTGATTTAATTTAGGTCATACCTGAATGGTGTAGTGGTTTTCTCTGCTATCTTTAACTTAAATTTGAATTTTGCATCAAGGAGCTTATGATCTGAGCCACCGTCAGCTCCCGATATTGTATTTGCTGACTGTATAAGCTTCTCCATTTTCGGCTTCACAGAGTGTAATCACTCTGATTTTTGTATTGACCATCTAGTGATCCCCACATGTAGAGTCATCTCTTGTGTGGTCGGAAGAGCATTTTTCCTCTGGTCAGTGCATTCTCTTGGCAAAATTGAGTTAGCCTTTTCCCTGCTTCATTTTGTACTGCAAGGCCAAACTTGCCTGTTACTCCAATACTCTTGACTTCCTACATTTGCATTCCAGTCCCTTATAATGTAAAGTTTTTTTGTTTGTTTCTTGGTGTTTTTAGAAGGTCATGTAAGTCTCCATAGAAGCTTCAGCTTCAGCTTATTCAGCATTAGTAGTTGGGCCATAGACTTGTATTACTGTGAAATTGAATGGTTTGCCTTGGAAAAGAACAGAGGCCATTCTGTTGTTTTTGAAATTGCAACCATGTATGGCATGGTTTTAGAAAAGGAAGAGGAACCAGAGATCAAGTTGCCAACATCTGCTGGATCACCAAAAAAGCAAGAGAGTTCCAGAAAAACATCCATTTCTGCTTTATTGACTATGCCAAAGCCTTTGACTGTGTGGATCACAACAAACTGTGAAAAATTCTGAAGCAGATGGGAATACCAGACCACCTGACCTGTCTTTTGAGAAACCTGTATGCAGATCAGGAAGCAACAGTTAGAACTGGACATGGAACAGCAGACTGGTTCCAAATAGGAAAAGGAGTATGTCAAGGCTGTATATTGTCACCCTGCTTACTTAACTTATATGCAGAGTACATCATGAGAAACACTGGGCTGGAGGAAGCACAAGCTGGAATCAAGATTGCTGGGAGAATATCAATAACCTCAGATATGCAGAGGACACCACCCTTATGGCAGAAAGTGAAGAAGAACTAAAGAGCTTCTTGATGAAAATGAAAGGGGAAAGTGAAAAAGTTGGCTTAAAGCTCAACATTCAGAAAACTAAGATCATGGTATCTAGTCCCACCACTTCATGGCAAATAGATGGGGAAACAGTAGAAACAGTGACTGACTTTAATTTTGAGGGCTCCAAAATCACTGCAGATTGTGATTGCAGCCATGTAATTAAAATACACTTACTCCTTGGAAGGAAAGGAGTAATGACTGACCTAGACAGCATATTAAAAAGCAGAGACATTACTTTGTCAACAAAGGTCCATCTAGTCAAGGCTATGGTTTTTCCAGTCATGTGTGGATATGAGAGTTTGACTATAAAGAAAGCTGAGCATCGAAGAATTGATATTTTTGAACTGTAGTGTTGGAGAAGACTCTTGAGAGTCCTTTGGACTGCAACGAGATCCAACCAGTCCTTCCTAAAGGAAATCAGTGCTGAGTGTTTATTTGAAGAATGGATGATGAAGCTTAAACTCCAATACTTTGGCCACCTGATGCAAAGAGTTGAATCATTTGAAAAGACTCTGATGTTGGGAAAGATTGAGGGTAAGAGGAGAAGCAGATGACAGAGCATGAGATGGTTGGATGGCATCACGGACTCAATAGACAGGAGTTTGGGTAGTCTCCGGGAGTTGGTGATGGAAAGAGAGGTCTGGCATGCTGCACTTCATGAGGTCACAAAGAGTCAGACATGATTGAGCAACTGAACTGAACTGATGGCACTTTGGACTCTGCTGTCTATAACAGATACTCCATTTCTTCTAAGGTAGTTTTGCCCACAGAAGTAGATACAATGGCCTTCTGAATTAAATTCACACTTTCTATCCCATTTTAGTTTACTGATTCTAATGCAACATTATTTTTCACATATAATATTTCAATACAGAGTTGAAATTCAAGCCCAAGTCTTACAATTTTTTTGTTGTTCTTCCTATCAAAACATGCATGTTTATAAGAGAGAGATTCTACAGAATAGTATATGAATACAATCCTGCAAGAAACAGCATATGAGAAAACTTACAGATATTTTTTGCTAAATTACAAAATTGCATTTTACTTTATTAGACTTACCTGTTTGGGTGGGAATCCATCAGAAACATGATGAATGCACAATTTAGCATATTAAAGTGACAAATGACAAAAACGGTGTATAAATTCAAACCCAAAACAATAAAGTAAATGGCAACAGGATCATACTTATCAGTAATTACCTTAAACGTAAATGGGTTGAATGCCCCAACCAAAAGACAAAGACTGGCTGAATGGATACAAAAACAAGACCCCTACATATGTTGTCTACAGGAGACCCACCTCAAAACAGGGGACACATACAGACTGAAAGTGAAGGGCTGGAAAAAGATTTTCCATGCAAATAGGGACCAAAAGAAAGCAGGAGTAGCAATACTCATATCAGATAAAATAGACTTTAAAACAAAGGCTGTGAAAAGAGACAAAGAAGGTCACTACATAATGATCAAAGGATCAATCCAAGAAGAAGATATAACAATTATAAATATATATGCACCCAACACAGGAGCACCACATAGTATGTAAGACAAATGCTAACAAGTATGAAAGGAGAAATTAACAATAACACAATAATAGTGGGAGACTTCAATACCCCACTCACACCTATGGATAGATCAACTAAACAGAAAATTAACAAGGAAACACAAACTTTAAATGATACAATAGACCAGTTAGACCTAATTGATATCTATAGGACATTTCATCCCAAAACAATGAATTTCACCTTTTTCTCAGCGCACATGGAACCTTCTCCAGGAGATCACATCCTGGGCCATAAAAGCTAGCCTTGGTAAATTCAAAAAAATAGAAATCATTCAAGCATCTTTTCTGACCACAATGCAGTAAGATTAGATCTCAATTACAGGAGAAAAACTATTAAAAATTCCAACATATGGAGGCTGAACAACACGCTGCTGAATAACCAACAAATCACAGAAGAAATCAAAAAAATCAAAATTTGCATAGAAATGAATGAAAATGAAAACACAACAACCCAAAAACTGTGGGACACAGTAAAAGCAGTCCTTAGGGAAAGTTCATAGCAATACAGGCACACCTCAAGAAACAAGAAAAAAGTCAAATAAATAACCTAACTCTACACCTAAAGCAACTAGAAAAGGAAGAAATGAAGAACCCCAGGGTTAGTAGAAGGAAAGAAATCTTAAAATTAGAGCAGAAATAAATGCAAAAGAAACAAAAGAGACCACAGCAAAAATCAACAAAACCAAAAGCTGGTTCTTTGAAAGGATAAATAAAATTGACAAACCATTAGCCAGACTCATCAAAAAACAAAGGAGAAAAATCAAATCAATAAAATTAGAAACGAAAATGGAGAGATCACAACAGACAACACAGAAATACAAAGGATCATAAGAGACTACTATCAACAATTATATGCCAATAAAATGGACAACGAGGAAGAAATGGACAAATTCTTAGAAAAGTACAACTTTCCAAAACTCGACCAGGAAGAAATAGAAAATCTTAACAGACCCATCACAAGCATGGAAATTGAAACTGTAATCAAAAATCTTCCAGCAAACAAAAGCCCAGGTCAAGATGGCTTCACAGCTGAATTCTACCAAAAATTTAGAGAAGAGCTAACACCTATCCTGCTCAAACTCTTCCAGAAAATTGCAGAGGAAGGTAAACTTCAAACTCATTCTATGAGGCCACCATCACCTAATACCAAAACCTGACAAAGATCCCACAAAAAAGAAAACTACAGGCCAATATCACTGATGAACATAGATGCAAAAATCCTTAACAAAATTCTAGCAATCAGAATCCAACAACACATTAAAAGATCATACACCATGATCAAGTGGGCTTTATCCCAGGGATGCAAGGATTCTTCAATATCTGCAAATCAATCAATGTAATACACCACATTAACAAATTGAAAAATAAAAACCATATGATTATCTCAAGATGCAGAGAAAGCCTTTGACAAAATTCAACACCCATTTATGATAAAAACTCTCTAGAAAGCAGGAATAGAAGGAACATACCTCAACATAATACAAGCTATATATGACAAACCCACAGCAAACATTATCCTCAATGGTGAAAAATTGAAAGCATTTCCTCTAAAGTCAGGAACAAGAGAAGGGTGCCCACTTTCACCATTATTATTCAACATAGTTTTGGAAGTTTTGGCCACAGCAATCAGAGCAGAAAAAGAAATAAAAGGAATCCAAATTGGAAAAAGAAGAAGTAAAACTCTCACTATTTGCAGATGACATGATCCTCTACATAGAAAACCCTAAAGACTCCACCAGAAAATTACTAGAGCTAATCAATGACTATAGTAAAGTTGCAGGATATAAAATCAACACACAGAAATCCCTTGCATCCCTATACACTAATAATGAGAAACAGAAAGAGAAATTAAGGAAACAATTCCATTCACCATTGCAATGGAAAGAATAAAATACTTAGGAATATATCTACCTAAAGAAACTAAAGACCTATATATAGAAAAAAAACTATAAAACACTGGTGAAAGAAATCAAAGAGGACACTAATAGATGGAGAAATATACCATGTTCATGGATCGGAAGAATCAATATAGTGAAAATGAGTATACTACCCAAAGCAATTTATAGATTCAACGCAATCCCTATCAAGCTATCAACAGTATTCTTCACAGAGCTAGAACAAATAATTTCACAATCTGTATGGAAATACAAAAAACCTCGAATAGCCAAAGCAATCTTGAGAAAGAAGAATGGAACTGGAGGAATCAACCTACCTGACTTCAGGCTCTACTACAAAGCCACAGTTATCAAGACAGTATGGTACTGGCACAAAGACAGAAATATAGATCAATGGAACAAAATAGAAAGCCCAGAGATAAATCCATGCACATATGGACACCTTATCTTTGACAAAGGAGGCAAGAATATACAATGGATTAAAGACAATCTCTTTAACAAGTGGTGCTGGGAAATCTGGTCAACCACTTGTAAAAGAATGAAACTAGAACACTTTCTAACACCATACACAAAAATAAACTCAAAGTGGATTAAAGATCTCAACGTAAGACCAGAAACTATAAAACTCGTAGAGGAGAATATAGGCAAAACACTCTCTGACATACATCACAGCAGGATCCTCTATGACCCACCTCCCAGAATATTGGAAATAAAAGCAAAAATAAACAAATGGGACCTAATTAACCTTAAAAGCTTCTGCACATCAAAGGAAACTATTAGCAAGGTGAAAGGACAGCCTTCAGAATGGGAGAAAATAATAGCAAATGAAGCAACTGACAAACAACTAATCTCAAAAATATACAAGCAACTCCTACAGCTCAACTCCAGAAAATAAATGACCCAATCAAAAAATGGGCCAAAGAACTAAATAGACATTTCTCCAAAGAAGACATACAGATGGCTAACAAACACATGAAAAGATGCTCAACATCACTCATTATCAGAGAAATGCAAATCAAAACCACTATGAGGTACCATTTCACACCAGTCAGAATGGCTGCGATCCAAAAGTCTACAAATAATAAATGCTGGAGAGGGTGTGGAGAAAAGGGAACCCTCTTACACTGTTGGTGGGAATGCAAACTAGTACAGCCACTATGGAGAACAGTGTGGAGATTCCTTTAAAACTGGAAATAGAACTGCCTTATGATCCAGCAATCCCACTGCTTGGCATACACACTGAGGAAACCAGAAGGGAAAGAGACACGTGTACCCCAATGTTCATTGCAGCACTGTTTATAGTAGCCAGGACATGGAAGCAACCTAGATGTCCATCAGCAGATGAATGGATAAGAAAGCCATGGTACATATACACAATGGAATATTACTCAGCCATTAAAAAGAATACATTTGAATCAGTTCTAATGAGGTGGATGAAACTGGAGCCTATTATACAGAGTGAAGTAAGCCAGAAGGAAAAACACCATTACAGTATACTAACGCATATATATGGAATTTAGAAAGATGGTAATAATCCTTTGTACGAGACAGCAAAAGAGACACTGATGTATAGAACAGTCTTATGGACTCTGTGGGAGAGGAGAGAGGTGGGAAGATTTGGGAGAACGGCATTAAAACATGTAAAATATCATGTATGAAACGAGATGCCAGTCCAGGTTCGATGCACGATACTGGATGCTTGGGGCTAGAGCACTGGGATGACCCAGAGGGATGGTGTGGGGAGGGAGGAGGGAGGAGGGATCAGGATAGGGAACACATGTATACCTGTGGTGGATTCATTTTGATATTTGGCAAAAACTAATACAATTATGTAAAGTTTAAAAATAAAATAAAATTTAAAAAAAAAAAAAATAAATAAAATGAGGTTTGAATGATAAAAAAAAAAAAAAAAGAAATCACACCCTCTTTAGTTTATTCTAACAAAACATTTAGTATACAATATAGAGACTTTTTTTTCCACAAATATAAACCTTAAAAAGAAAAGCCTGCAATTTTCTCATATCTCATTGCCTGACACAGGAACAAAAACAAATGTAGACTCATAGTCATTGTTCTACCTGTAAAGAAAACAAAAAGTAATTCTCTTTGTGAGAAAGTAGAGGGACAAATTTGGAAGTAAATAAAGTATTTATTTTCTTATTTTTTTAAAGAAACATGCTTTATTTAAGATATAAGACAGTTTACATTTATCAGAGAAAATTTGAAAATTAAAAATGGCTAGAAAAATTAAAATCACCTCTACTGTTATTTCTGTTATGATATATAAGAGTTTGTAAGATCTTTCCTTCCATAGAAACACTCCACAAATCTTCATAAAAGATTTCCCAGAGGTCATTGTTTTCAAAGATGCACAGATGAATAGGACTCCTTGTCTTTCTTGGATGAACATAGAGTGGTATATGTATCTTCCACTTTTTGAAAGTTGGCATTATGCTACTTCTCTTTCACGAAAAGACCCACATAGACACCTGTTTTGCAGAGGACACCACCCTTATGGCAGAAAGTGAAGAAGAACTAAAGAGCTTTTGATGAAAATGAAAGGGGAAAGTGAAAAAGTTGGCTTAAAGCTCAACATTCAGAAAACTAAGATCATGGTATCTAGTCCCACCACTTCATGGCAAATAGATGGGGAAACAGTAGAAACAGTGACTGACTTTAATTTTGAGGGCTCCAAAATCACTGCAGATTGTGATTGCAGCCATGTAATTAAAATACACTTACTCCTTGGAAGGAAAGGAGTAATGACTGACCTAGACAGCATATTAAAAAGCAGAGACATTACTTTGTCAACAAAGGTCCATCTAGTCAAGGCTATGGTTTTTCCAGTCATGTGTGGATATGAGAGTTTGACTATAAAGAAAGCTGAGCATCGAAGAATTGATATTTTTGAACTGTAGTGTTGGAGAAGACTCTTGAGAGTCCTTTGGACTGCAACGAGATCCAACCAGTCCTTCCTAAAGGAAATCAGTGCTGAGTGTTTATTTGAAGAATGGATGATGAAGCTTAAACTCCAATACTTTGGCCACCTGATGCAAAGAGTTGAATCATTTGAAAAGACTCTGATGTTGGGAAAGATTGAGGGTAAGAGGAGAAGCAGATGACAGAGCATGAGATGGTTGGATGGCATCACGGACTCAATAGACAGGAGTTTGGGTAGTCTCCGGGAGTTGGTGATGGAAAGAGAGGTCTGGCATGCTGCACTTCATGAGGTCACAAAGAGTCAGACATGATTGAGCAACTGAACTGAACTGATGGCACTTTGGACTCTGCTGTCTATAACAGATACTCCATTTCTTCTAAGGTAGTTTTGCCCACAGAAGTAGATACAATGGCCTTCTGAATTAAATTCACACTTTCTATCCCATTTTAGTTTACTGATTCTAATGCAACATTATTTTTCACATATAATATTTCAATACAGAGTTGAAATTCAAGCCCAAGTCTTACAATTTTTTTTGTTGTTCTTCCTATCAAAACATGCATGTTTATAAGAGAGAGATTCTACAGAATAGTGTATGAATACAATCCTGCAAGAAACAGCATATGAGAAAACTTACAGATATTTTTTGCTAAATTACAAAATTGCATTTTACTTTATTAGACTTACCTGTTTGGGTGGGAATCCATCAGAAACATGATGAATGCACAATTTAGCATATTAAAGTGACAAATGACAAAAACGGTGTATAAATTCAAACCCAAAACAATAAAGTAAATGGCAACAGGATCATACTTATCAGTAATTACCTTAAACGTAAATGGGTTGAATGCCCCAACAAAAAGACAAAGACTGGCTGAATGGATACAAAAACAAGACCCCTACATATGTTGTCTACAGGAGACCCACCTCAAAACAGGGGACACATACAGACTGAAAGTGAAGGGCTGAAAAAGATTTTCCATGCAAATAGGGACCAAAAGAAAGCAGGAGTAGCAATACTCATATCAGATAAAATAGACTTTAAAACAAAGGCTGTGAAAAAGAGACAAAGAAGGTCACTACATAATGATCAAAGGATCAATCCAAGAAGAAGATATAACAATTATAAATATATATGCACCCAACACAGGAGCACAGTATGTAAGACAAATGCTAACAAGTATGAAAGGAGAAATTAACAATAACACAATAATAGTGGGAGACTTCAATACCCCACTCACACCTATGGATAGATCAACTAAACAGAAAATTAACAAGGAAACACAAACTTTAAATGATACAATAGACCAGTTAGACCTAATTGATATCTATAGGACATTTCATCCCAAAACAATGAATTTCACCTTTTTCTCAGTGCACATGGAACCTTCTCCAGGATAGATCACATCCTGGGCCATAAAGCTAGCCTTGGTAAATTCAAAAAAATAGAAATCATTCCAAGCATCTTTTCTGACCACAATGCAGTAAGATTAGATCTCAATTACAGGAGAAAAACTATTAAAAATTCCAACATATGGAGGCTGAACAACACGCTGCTGAATAACCAACAAATCACAGAAGAAATCAAAAAAGAAATCAAAATTTGCATAGAAATGAATGAAAATGAAAACACAACAACCCAAAAACTGTGGGACACAGTAAAAGCAGTCCTTAGGGGAAAGTTCATAGCAATACAGGCACACCTCAAGAAACAAGAAAAAAGTCAAATAAATAACCTAACTCTACACCTAAAGCAACTAGAAAAGGAAGAAATGAAGAACCCCAGGGTTAGTAGAAGGAAAGAAATCTTAAAAATTAGAGCAGAAATGAATGCAAAAGAAACAAAAGAGACCACAGCAAAAATCAACAAAACCAAAAGCTGGTTCTTTGAAAGGATAAATAAAATTGACAAACCATTAGCCAGACTCATCAAAAAACAAAGGGAGAAAAATCAAATCAATAAAATTAGAAACGAAAATGGAGAGATCACAACAGACAACACAGAAATACAAAGGATCATAAGAGACTACTATCAACAATTATATGCCAATAAAATGGACAACGAGGAAGAAATGGACAAATTCTTAGAAAAGTACAACTTTCCAAAACTCGACCAGGAAGAAATAGAAAATCTTAACAGACCCATCACAAGCATGGAAATTGAAACTGTAATCAAAATCTTCCAGCAAACAAAAGCCCAGGTCAAGATGGCTTACAGCTGAATTCTACCAAAAATTTAGAGAAGAGCTAACACCTATCCTGCTCAAACTCTTCCAGAAAATTGCAGAGGAAGGTAAACTTCCAAACTCATTCTATGAGGCCACCATCACCCCTAATACCAAAACCTGACAAAGATCCCACAAAAAAGAAAACTACAGGCCAATATCACTGATGAACATAGATGCAAAAATCCTTAACAAAATTCTAGCAATCAGAATCCAACAACACATTAAAAAGATCATACACCATGATCAAGTGGGCTTTATCCCAGGGATGCAAGGATTCTTCAATATCTGCAAATCAATCAATGTAATACACCACATTAACAAATTGAAAAATAAAAACCATATGATTATCTCAAGATGCAGAGAAAGCCTTTGACAAAATTCAACACCCATTTATGATAAAAACTCTCTAGAAAGCAGGAATAGAAGGAACATACCTCAACATAATACAAGCTATATATGACAAACCCACAGCAAACATTATCCTCAATGGTGAAAAATTGAAAGCATTTCCTCTAAAGTCAGGAACAAGAGAAGGGTGCCCACTTTCACCATTATTATTCAACATAGTTTTGGAAGTTTTGGCCACAGCAATCAGAGCAGAAAAAGAAATAAAAGGAATCCAAATTGGAAAAGAAGAAGTAAAACTCTCACTATTTGCAGATGACATGATCCTCTACATAGAAAACCCTAAAGACTCCACCAGAAAATTACTAGAGCTAATCAATGACTATAGTAAAGTTGCAGGATATAAAATCAACACACAGAAATCCCTTGCATCCCTATACACTAATAATGAGAAAACAGAAAGAGAAATTAAGGAAACAATTCCATTCACCATTGCAATGGAAAGAATAAAATACTTAGGAATATATCTACCTAAAGAAACTAAAGACCTATATATAGAAAACTATAAAACACTGGTGAAAGAAATCAAAGAGGACACTAATAGATGGAGAAATATACCATGTTCATGGATCGGAAGAATCAATATAGTGAAAATGAGTATACTACCCAAAGCAATTTATAGATTCAACGCAATCCCTATCAAGCTATCAACAGTATTCTTCACAGAGCTAGAACAAATAATTTCACAATCTGTATGGAAATACAAAAAACCTCGAATAGCCAAAGCAATCTTGAGAAAGAAGAATGGAACTGGAGGAATCAACCTACCTGACTTCAGGCTCTACTACAAAGCCACAGTTATCAAGACAGTATGGTACTGGCACAAAGACAGAAATATAGATCAATGGAACAAAATAGAAAGCCCAGAGATAAATCCATGCACATATGGACACCTTATCTTTGACAAAGGAGGCAAGAATATACAATGGATTAAAGACAATCTCTTTAACAAGTGGTGCTGGGAAATCTGGTCAACCACTTGTAAAAGAATGAAACTAGAACACTTTCTAACACCATACACAAAAATAAACTCAAAGTGGATTAAAGATCTCAACGTAAGACCAGAAACTATAAAACTCGTAGAGGAGAATATAGGCAAAACACTCTCTGACATACATCACAGCAGGATCCTCTATGACCCACCTCCCAGAATATTGGAAATAAAAGCAAAAAATAAACAAATGGGACCTAATTAACCTTAAAAGCTTCTGCACATCAAAGGAAACTATTAGCAAGGTGAAAGGACAGCCTTCAGAATGGGAGAAAATAATAGCAAATGAAGCAACTGACAAACAACTAATCTCAAAAATATACAAGCGACTCCTACAGCTCAACTCCCAGAAAAATAAATGACCCAATCAAAAAATGGGCCAAAGAACTAAATAGACATTTCTCCAAAGAAGACATACAGATGGCTAACAAACACATGAAAAGATGCTCAACATCACTCATTATCAGAGAAATGCAAATCAAAACCACTATGAGGTACCATTTCACACCAGTCAGAATGGCTGCGATCAAAAGTCTACAAATAATAAATGCTGGAGAGGGTGTGGAGAAAAGGGAACCCTCTTACACTGTTGGTGGGAATGCAAACTAGTACAGCCACTATGGAGAACAGTGTGGAGATTCCTTTAAAAACTGGAAATAGAACTGCCTTATGATCCAGCAATCCCACTGCTTGGCATACACACTGAGGAAACCAGAAGGGAAAGAGACACGTGTACCCCAATGTTCATTGCAGCACTGTTTATAGTAGCCAGGACATGGAAGCAACCTAGATGTCCATCAGCAGATGAATGGATAAGAAAGCCATGGTACATATACACAATGGAATATTACTCAGCCATTAAAAAGAATACATTTGAATCAGTTCTAATGAGGTGGATGAAACTGGAGCCTATTATACAGAGTGAAGTAAGCCAGAAGGAAAAACACCATTACAGTATACTAACGCATATATATGGAATTTAGAAAGATGGTAATAATCCTTTGTACGAGACAGCAAAAGAGACACTGATGTATAGAACAGTCTTATGGACTCTGTGGGAGAGGGAGAGGGTGGGAAGATTTGGGAGAACGGCATTAAAACATGTAAAATATCATGTATGAAACGAGATGCCAGTCCAGGTTCGATGCACGATACTGGATGCTTGGGGCTAGAGCACTGGGATGACCCAGAGGGATGGTGTGGGGAGGGAGGAGGGAGGAGGGATCAGGATAGGGAACACATGTATACCTGTGGTGGATTCATTTTGATATTTGGCAAAACTAATACAATTATGTAAAGTTTAAAAATAAAATAAAATTTAAAAAAATAAAAATAAATAAAATGAGGTTTGAATAAAAAAAAAAAAAAAAAAAATCACACCCTCTTTAGTTTATTCTAACAAAACATTTAGTATACAATATAGGAGACTTTTTTTTTCCCACAAATATAAACCTTAAAAGAAAAGCCTGCAATTTTCTCATATCTCATTGCCTGACACAGGAACAGAAACAAATGTAGACTCATAGTCATTGTTCTACCTGTAAAGAAAACAAAAAGTAATTCTCTTTGTGAGAAAGTAGAGGGACAAATTTGGAAGTAAATAAAGTATTTATTTTCTTATTTTTTAAAGAAACATGCTTTATTTAAGATATAAGACAGTTTACATTTATCAGAGAAAATTTGAAAATTAAAAATGGCTAGAAAAATTAAAATCACCTCTACTGTTATTTCTGTTATGATATATAAGAGTTTGTAAGATCTTTCCTTCCATAGAAACACTCCACAAATCTTCATAAAAGATTTCCCAGAGGTCATTGTTTTCAAAGATGCACAGATGAATAGGACTCCTTGTCTTTCTTGGATGAACATAGAGTGGTATATGTATCTTCCACTTTTTGAAAGTTGGCATTATGCTACTTCTCTTTCACGAAAGACCCACATAGACACCTGTTTTTGATAACCAAAAGAAATTCTAGGATAATCTTTCCTTTTAGAAGATCAAAAGTGCATCCTTACAAAGGCAGTATGCACCCTGAGCAGGTAGAGTGCCTCTAGCCACAAGCTCCTTTCCCTGAAACTATGCTTGACATCTCAGTAACAAACTGCCACAACTTCAAACTGTTTGTGAGCATCTGTGCTTACTCAGTTTATTCTGTACATCCATTAGCAAGATGTGTCTTAAAGTAATTGCCTCTTTTTCATATATCATTTTGACTTATGAAAGGTTTCATAGGTATACTTTTGGTGCAAGAAACGTGTAGTAGTATCCTGGGGCAAATACATGGTGTCAATGCAAACAGGCAGATGTTCAGTTCAGTTCAGCTCAGTCGTTCAGTCGTGTCCGACCCTTTGTGACCCCATGGACTGCAGCATGCCAGGCCTCCCTGTCCAGAGTTTACTCCAGAAGACGTTGTGGTCTGTTAAATTATCTATGTGGAGGATTACCTGGCTGAGCTATTAGCAAAAGTGGTGGGGGTGGCAAGTGAAACTTAATAGATTCTGGAAGACTCCTAAATTCAACAGTAATTCACCCAGTCTGACAATTTTTTTTTTTTAGTTCCTTTGACTGTGTGAATAACAATAAACTGTGGAAAATTTCTTAAACAGATGGGAATACCAAACCACCTGACCTGCCTCTTGAGAAACCTATATGCAGGTCAGGAAGCAACAGTCAGAACTGGACATGGAACAACAGACTGGTTCCAAATAGGAAAAGGAGTATGTCAAGGCTGTATATTGTCACCCTGCTTATTTAACTTATATGCAGAGTATATCATGAGAAATGCTGGGCTGGAAGAAACAAGCTGGAATCAAGATTGCCAGGAGAAATATCAATAACCTCAGATATGCAGATGACATCACCATTATGGCAAAAATTGAAGAGGAACTAAAAAGCCTCTTGATGAAAGTGAAAGAGGAGAGTGAAAAAGTTGGTTAAAGCTCAACATTCAGAAAACTAAGATCATGGCATCTGGTCCCATCCCTTTGTGGGAAATAGATGGGGACATAGTGGAAACAGTTACAGACTTTATTTTTAGGGGGGTCCAAAATCACTGCAAATGGTGATTGCAGCCATGAAATTAAAAGATGCTTACTCCTTGGAAGGAAAGTTATGACCAACCTAGATAGCATATTGAAAAGCATATACATTACTTTGCCAAAAAAGGTCCATCTAGTCAAGGCTATGTTTTTTCCTGTGGTCATGTATGGATGTGAGAGTTGGACTGTGAAGAAAGCTGAGTGCCGGAGAATTTATATTTTTGAACTGTAGTGTTGGAGAAGACTCTTGAGAGTCCCATGGACTGCAAGGGGATCCAACCAGTCCCTTCTAAAGGAGATCAGTCCTGGGTGTTCTTTGGAAGGAATGATGCTGAAGCTGAAACTCCAGTACTTTGGCCACCTCATGCGAAGAGTTGACTCATTGGAAAAGACTCTGATGCTGGGAGGGATTGGGGGCAGGAGGAGAAGAGGACGACAGAGGATGAGATGGCTGGATGGCATCACTGACTCGATGGACGTGAGTCTGAGTGAACTCTGGGAATTGGTGATGGACAGGGAGGCCTGGCATGCTACGATTCATGGGGTCGCAAAGAGTCAGACACGACTGAGCGACTGAACTGAACTGAACTGAACTGAATAAACTCATCATTTATAAAACATGAAATAAGCCTAAAAACACTTTCAACTGAAAACACAATTGTAAACCCAACCCCCTATTTCTACTCTAAGTCTCAACTTTCAGTTAACCTCTCTATACTGTTCAATTGTTTCTCCATGCAGTTACTTTCTCTTTATTTTTTCCAAACAATGTTTCTATTGTTATTTTATTACAAATGCTCAAATTGATCTTTTGTATACATGTTACAATTTTTTCCAAATTAAATTCACTAAACATCTAGTGTTTCAGTCTTCCCTGTCACTCACCTACCCAAGGAGATGGCCTCACATGCTCAGTCCTCAAGTATCAGCTTAAACTTGGCACTGTCCTGTCTTCATTCAGCGCCCAGTTATAAAGTGGGTATTCTTTTAGCCTCTTTCTAGAGTTCAGTTCAGTCGCTCAGTTGTGTCCAACTCTTTTCAACCCCATGAATCGCAGCATGCCAGGCCTCCCTGTCCATCACCAACTACCGGAGTTCACTCAGACTCACATCCATTGAGTCGGTGATGCCATCCAGCCATCTCATCCTCTGTCGTCCCCTTCTCCTCCTGCCCCCAGTTCCTCTCATGTTTTTTCCAGTGCGTCAACTCTTCGCATGAGGTGGCCAAAGTATTGGAATTTCAGCTTCAGGCATCATTCCTGCCAAAGAACAGCCAGGACTGATCTCCTTTACAATGGACTGGTTGGATCGCCTTGCAGTCCAAGGGCCTCTCTTTCTAGAGTATAAACCTCTATTTAGGGTGTAAATTTTCCCACTTGCTTTGCAGAAGCTGGGTCCAAAAGAATGTATTGCCACAGTCAATATGTAGGTTTTTTAATTAAATCTCCAGCTAAGAATAGGTAGCTTCCTTCTGAAGTGGCTTATGCTCCTTCCATCCGGAGTATCTTACATTCACAAGGCACATCGATCCTGAATGCCAGTTTACCACAGAATGGATCGATGTGCCTTGTGAATGTAAGAAATGGCATTTTCCTGGATGGCTTTCAATACTCCCATTAAATGTATTCTTTTTAATGGCTGAGTAATACTCCATTGTGTATATGTACCACTGCTTTCTTATCCATTCATCTGCTGATGGACATCTAGGTTGCTTCCATGTCCTGGCTACTATAAACAGTGCTGCAATGAACTTTGGGGTACACGTGTCTCTTTCGCTTCTGGTTTCCTCAGTGTGTATGCCCAGCAGTGGGATTGCTGGATCATAAGGCAGTTCTATTTCCAGTTTTTAAAGGAATCTCCACACTGTTCTCCATAGTGGCTGTACTAATTTGCATTCCCACCAACAGTGTAAGAGAGTTCCCTTTTCTCCACACCCTCTTCAGCATTTATTGCTTGTAGACTTTTGGATCTCAGCCATTCTGACTGGCGTGAAATGGTATGGGAGAATAGCATTGAAACATGTATAATATCATATATGAAACGAGTCGCCAGTCCAGGTTCGATGCATGGTACTGGATGCTTGGGGCTGGTGCACTGGGACGACCCAGAGGGAGGGTAGGGGAGGGAGGAGGGAGGAGGGTTCAGGATGGGGAACACAGGTATACCTGTGGCAGATTCATTTCGATATTTCGCAAAAATAATACAATATTGTAAAGTTTAAAAATAAAATTAAAAAAAAATAAAATAAAATAAATACTCCCATTAAGAAGATCTTGAGAGTCCAACTCCTTTGCACTTTGATTTTGGGCAATTCTTTCTTCCCAATCCCAGCTTTCTGTGGTACTTGGTTCTTTCACATAAGAAAACTTTAAGGATTCTGTGGAGCACTTTTGCTTTTAGCTCACTGTTTTTCACACCACAGGCACCCAGTAATTGCTTCCTGAAGCAGTTAGCACTTCTCTAATTTCCCTTTTGTCTTCAAGTGTTGTTGAAATATCAGACATACTGTTGCTTTTTCTCAATTTTCTTTGTCCCTTGGAATATAAAATCTTTTGTTATTGGTTTAAGAAAATATATGTATAGTCAAGCTTCAATCATTCATTTAATTCTTTTCTAATTAAAATTTAGACAAAATATTATATATGCCCAAGCTGTTTTTTTTTTTTTTTTTGGTCCTGTTTAATCCTGAAATCTGTGTTTTAATTCTCTAGATAGCTAGGCTAATTAGTTTAGAAATATCAAAAGTTACTTTCAGCTCTTAGGCCTAGACCCAAGCCAGACACATGTAATATTCCATTCTTTCTAGTCCTCAGAATCGTCTTATCTTCACTTAACCCTGTATATTGTGGGAGGAGCATATGCCAATAAGGAAGGCAAATATAGCTCTCTTTTGCCAATTCAAGTTTGGAAAGAGAGAACAAGAAATGTTGTAAGAAGTTCAAAGAAGTAAAGAGTTGTTCAGAAGGAAAAGATCTTCGTACTCTGTGCTTTAACCCTAAAAGATGATACTGAATTTTTCTCAATATCATTTTTAGTAAGTGTGTGACTTTAAAAACCCTTTGTTTGTATATAAAATTATAAATTCCACTTAAGCCTGATAATATGAAAATATTTTCATTTGCAAGGCTTCCCAGGTGGCACAGTGGTAAAAAGTCTGTCTGCCAATGCAGAAGACATGGCTTTGATCCCTGGGTCAGGAAGATCCCCTGAAGAAGAATGGCTATTCATTCTATGCCTGGAGAATTCCATGGACAGAGGAGACTGGGAAGCTATGGTCCATGGGTTGCAAAGAGTCAGACACAACTGAGTACACACAGACATACATTTTCATTTGGTCAGAAATATTAATGGAATTATTTAGCCCTTACAATAGTTAGAAATACATATGAAAGTGAAAGTGTTAGTTGCATAGTTATGTCCAACTCTTTGTGACCCAATGAACTTTAGCCCACTAGGCTCTTCTATCCATGAAATTCTTCAGGTAAGAACACTGGAGTGGCTATCCATTTCCTTCTCCAGGGGATCTTCTTGACCCAGGGATTGAACTGGGTCTATCATTAAAAATGGCCAATAAATTTATTTATTTATTGAAAACCAGTAAGTTGCTAAAGATTATTTACAGAATGACCTTACTTCTGAAAAGCAAATGGTAAATTCAACAGATAATAGCATATAAGCGAAAACTTCTGAAAAGTAATATATTCAACTGTTCATAGAGGATTACTTTGAACAACAGGAATACAGTAGTCCTCAATGTTATGCCTCTATAATGTTGCCATTTTCTTCCACCATGTGATATAATTAGTTTAACTATGAAAAAATAATTATGTCATATTTATTGAATACTTGCCATTTGCCCAGCATGATGCCAGGAATCAAAGTTGTTATAAAGAAAAATAAGGTACTAATTCTAACTTCATGTAACTTATAATACCAAGACAAGATATATAGACATAAATCACATAATTATACAAGAAATTATGTGAATAATTGTCTAAATTAGTGACTCTGTTTTAGTTCAATGAGCCAACATTTCCAAGTAGGATAGAATAGTGAAATGATTGAACCTGAAATGCATACTGATAGAAGAGTTCTATTTGTATAAGTCAACTAGAGTTCTAGAGTGCATTAAAGCAGGGGTTATTCAGGCAAGAAAGGTCCAAGTATTTAAGTGAGAAATTAATATTAGCAAATCGTTTTAACATCCAGTACTCATTAGTTGAAAATATTTAGATTTATGAAAAGACAGTGTTAGCATCATGTCAAATGTTTATTTACACAGAAAAGAAGCATATAGGGGAAAAGTTGTTCTTGTCCCAGAAAATATGAAAGGCATATGAAGACAAAAAATGTAGTTGTCTTTCAACTCTCCATCTTCCCCAATGATTGTTGTATTGGTATAAGTGGTTAGCAACTATAAGGTTTTGCTATTAAAGATAAGGTAAAACAGCCATAAAATGAGGACAAAAATTATTTTGGACTTGTAACCTGAAGTTTATTTTTTAATTGAAAATCCACTTTTCCAGTATACAACCCAGAGGTAATGATATTTTGAGGAGTCTTAGTTATTTTCATTTGTGGCTCTGCAATTTCTATGTAACTCTTCCAACCAAACATTTGATCCAATATTTCTGCTCCTGTTTCCATTATCAAAGTTGTTTTTCCCCTAACGGTGAGAAGAAGAGCCATAATCAAACAAAAACAACAAGAACTCAACCTTGACTGCGCATTAAAATCACCAGTGACCTTCACAGGATAATTCAATCAAAATTTGTAGGTAACTAGTAAGAAGTAGTTTTCCAGAGCCCCACAGGTGATTGTAATGTACAGGAAGGCTAAGTACTACTGAACTTAGTGAACTCAGATCACTGAATGAAAAGTGAATCTGAAAAAAAAAAAAAAAAAAAGTAGTTTCCACTGAAATAGAACTCATGGAAAATTCATATGAGAAATTTAAATGCAAGAAAACATTAAGAATTTTTAAGGAAAATAAACAGTGTCAGACTTTATTTTTTTGGGTCCAAAATCACTGCAGATGGTGACTGCAGCCATGAAATTAAAAGATACTTACTCCTTGGAAGAAAAGTTATGACCAACCTAGATAGCATATTGAAAAGCAGAGACATTACTTTGCCAACAAAGGTCCATCTAGTCAAGGCTATGGTTTTTCCAGTGGTCATGTATGGATGTGAGAGTTGGACTGTGAAGAAGGCTGAGTGCCGAAGAATTGATGCTTTAGAACTGTGGTGTTGGAGAAGACTCTTGAGAGTCCCTTGGGCTGCAAGGAGATCCAACCAGCCCATTCTGAAGGAGATCAGCCCTGGGATTTCTTTGCAAGGAATGATGTTAAAGCTGAAACTCCAGTACTTTGGCCACCTCATGCAAAGAGTTGATTCATTGGAAAAGACCCTGATGCTGGGAGGGATTGGGGGCAGGAGGAGAAGGGGACGACAGAGGATGAGATGGCTGGATGGCATCACCGACTCGATGGACGTGAGTCTGAGTGAACTCCGGTAGTTGGTGATGGACAGGGAGGCCTGGCGTGCTGCGATTCATGGGGTTGCAGAGAGTCAGACACGACTGAACGACTGAATTGAACTGAACTGAAAATATTTTTAGACACTAAATTTTAGACACCTAATTCAAGAATTTTGAATTTGGAAATGTAATAGGCAAAATAGAAATGAGACTATTACTACTAAGAAGCAATAGAATTTTCTCAAATTTCCAGCTGAAGACAGATCTTAAAATATGTAGTTAAAGTGTAAAAAGGTAGAAAAATGTGTGAAAATGTAAGTACCTTGGTATACTCATACATGAGCAATAACATGGGACATATAAGCCTTCCTTAAAAAGAAAAGTATGAGTGGGTTGCCATTTTCTTCTCCAAGGGGAAAATACAGTTAGACTCAATTATTACAGAAAAATATTCATTTTGTAACTAAGAAATTGACTCTGAAGAATGGAAAGCTTTCACCAGGCTTGGAAAGGATTACTTTTTTAAAAATTAAAATTAAATATCAATATGAATGATTATCAATAGTGGAAATTTGAAATCCCAAGATTAAAGAGAATGATCTTACAAGTGAAAAACAAATATCCTAACACACACACAAAAAAATTAACAGACTTCTCCTTTGCAAGAAGAGACTATATAATTCAACAGCAGCATATAGAATAAAAATTAAAGGACAGAGCGCCAAGAATCCTATTCTCAGTTAAAATATCACTTATCTGTAAGGAAAAGACATTGTAATTATACAAGTATTTTAAAAAGTTAGCATATACACAATTAATATGAAGGATGAAGGATATATTTTAGGTAATGTTCTAATCAACAAATAAAGCATATTTTTTAAAGGAATAATATTATGGGGAAACAAATAGGAAGATATATTTAAAATATTAATATTATAAGAATGTAAAAAGTTTAATAGTATATAATCTAAGCTCAAGATGGGGAAGTTGGGAAAAAA
Organism: Bos mutus; assembly: GCF_027580195.1. Lineage (NCBI taxonomy): Eukaryota > Metazoa > Chordata > Mammalia > Artiodactyla > Bovidae > Bos > Bos mutus. The sequence continues at coordinate 48,503,640 of NC_091627.1, read as the reverse complement.
ATGAATAAAGTAGAGAGAATAGGAATGCATTAATACAGAATTTTAAAAAAAGTTTTAATGTTAAATTGACCTTCCCACAAAAAAGGGTAGGATAGCATAATAGGATGAGAAAACCTTACGGAGGTTTATCTAACTTGTCTAAAAACATTAAAACAAGACATAAGTTCAAGGCACAACAAAATTTTAAATGGGCTAACAACTTGGTTATGGGTGACCCCAGAAGACAAAATAACCCCCAAGTGATTAAATTCTAGACTAATTTGTTAAAATACTTTATCATTTACTGATCCAATATATTGATCAATGGAACAAGTTACCCTAGAGATAACAGGCTAGTCCTACTCTAGAGTTTATATGGACAATATAGTTTATGATGTCAATGTTGGATCAGGATATCCCAATGGTGTAATATATCAATGGTGTGATATCAATGTTTCATTTGTTCCATGATTAAAGTCCTACATAATCTGAATTCAGACTAATCTAGATTGGTTTCTGTGTATTGTATATTTCTTGCAGTACAAAAGAATAAAGAAATAAGATCTACTTTATAAAATTCCCTTCAAACTAATAGATGATATGTTCTGAATTCAATTAGTTTATATACAGCCCTGCTGATGTTGGGAAAGATTGAAGGCAGGAGGAGAAGGGAATGACAGAGGATGAGATGGCTAGATGGCATAACCGACTCAATGGACATGAGTTTGGGTAAACTCCAGGAGTTGGTAATGGACAGGGAGGCCTGGTGTGCTGCAGTTCATGGGATCACAAAGAGTTTGACATGACTGAGCGACTGAACTGAACTGAACTGAACTGACCAAGAACAGGATCTCTTAAGGTGGGAGAGCCCGGTAATTGTGTAAAATTTAAACCTTTTTGCCAGATGTTCAATTCTTCTTAATAGCATGTTTATTCCCATCCTACTTACCATAGAACTCCTCACATTAATACAGCAAAAAGACTTTGTAGACAATCCCAAAAAGTACCAAACACTGCCGGCCTTCCTGGCCTACTATCATCTATCACCAGTGCTATCAAAGTATTCATTAAAGAACCATTAGGACCACTAGCATCATCAGTATCTTCCTATAAAGAGCAGGAAAATAAATATTTTAGACTCTCAAGCCCATGTAGTCTTCAAAACAACTTCCCATTTCTACCATCGTAACTCAAAGTCAGAAAAGACAGGCATAGACAATACATACACATGTGGGAATAATCGTATTCCAACACAATTTTATAAACTTAAGCAGTGAGGTTGATTTGGTTTATGGGCAGTAGTTTAATAACCTCTGTTTTAAAAGAAATTTTTTGGTGGTGATGAGCAGATAGGCCAATGAAAATACTAAAGAATAAATGAAAAGGCAGTAAAAATAGGGAGCATTTCATGGATGCCAGTATGCGGAGCTCCATGTGTATACTCCCAGTGAAGCAACCGTAACTACTAAAAGTTGTATGTAAAATAAAATCCTTGGGAAATTTTCTAAGGGCATACATCAAATGAAAAAAAAAATATTTATCCAAGAAATTACAATAAATCTTCGTAAAAAGTTTGAGTATGTATTGCTGCTGCTGCTGCTGCTGCTGCTGCTAAGTTGTTTCAGTCGTGTCCGACTCTGTGCGACCCTATAGACGGCAGCCCACCAGGCTCCCCCCATCCCTGGGATTCTCCAGGCAAGAACACTGGAGTGGGTTGCCATTTCCTCCTCCAATGCATGAAAGTGAAAAGTGAAAGTGAAGTCGCTCAGTCGTGTCTGACTCCTAGCGACCCCATGGACTGCAGCCTACCAGGCTCCTCCGTCCATGGGATTTTCCAGGCAAGAGTACTGGAGTGGGGTGCCATTGCCTTCTCTGTGAGTATGTATTACCTAAGCCATATCTACTTCCTGCCTATACCCTCAGTTCAATGTGACTAAAGCTCTATTCTGAGTGGATATGCTTAACATTAAGTGCTCTCATCCCCTAGCCTGCACTCTAGGACAGTTATGTTTCCCTGGAAGAGGTAAAAACCACCAGTATTTCTCATTCCTACAGGATGCATGTTATAGAAGCTAAATATCAGATGAATCATGAGCATGTTCTAGACTTTGGAGCTCCTTCCGTTTACTAAAGGATACCAGGTCATTTTTCTTTCTCATTCAACACATAGAGATGATGTTCCTCACCACAAGAAACAAGTCAAAAAGACTACTACTAATGCCCCTGTGTGTGGGGGGGGCAAAGTCACGTCAATCACGTCTGACTCTGTAACCCTGTGAACTGCAGTCCGCCAGGCTCCTCTATCGATGGAATTCTCCAGGCAAGAATACTGGAGTGGTTTGCCATGCCCTTCTCCAGGGGATCTTCCAAACCCAGGGATCAAATCCACATGGGCAGGCGGGTTCTTTACCACTAGTGCCACCTGGGAAGATTGAGTTACCTTAACCTCTTTGTTCTCCAGACTCTTTTTCTTTTACTTTGGGTTCCTACTCCCTTACTTGGGAATTCATGATCCACCATCAATTCTCCTGCTTTGGGTATTTATGTACGTGAAGTGAGTTTACTATAGGCATAACTAGAGGATCTGTGACCCTCCTACCAGAGCTAGTGCTCTGTACCTGAGAGCAAGAGCTGGAGAAAAACTAGTGCCTCACAAAAAAGAAGGAAATCTGAGGTCTTTGACTTCAAGCCCTAAGTTCTGACCCTTGGAAAACACAGTTCAGCATCTCTTCAACTTGTGGTGACATTAGATCAATGATAACTATGACAACATTACTTTTAGTTTAAAAATAATTTAGAATTAAAAATGTATAAACATTTTAAAATTAAATTTTATGAAAATAAAAAGTTTTTAAAAATGTAATGCCATATCCTCACAACATGGAGAGAATAGCCAAGAAAACGCCACAGAAGTTTGAAGAAGGAAAAAAACAGTGAGTGATGTAATTAATTAACCATAAAACAAGGACAAGACAGAGTATTAACAAAGTTAAAATTAGCTTCAAAATTTCCATAACTTAATAAAACAAGTGACTACAATGACCGCAAAAAGAAAAGGCACAAATAATTAATAAAATAAATTAAAGTAATGAACATATATCCAGTTAATACATAGAGATGAAAAGGCATATCATACAAATATTTTAAGTCCATATAATTGATAAAGCAAATAATATGGCTATGTCATAGAAAAATATCTCATAAATAATGACAATAAAGAACAGAAACTTAAAACTTAAAGAACAAAAACTTTAAGTTCTAGAATTAAAAAAAAAATTAAATATTTTCACTTAAATAGTATTTCAAGCCTTATTACTAAGCTTTATCTAACACAGAGATGGCCACTATTCTACATGGAACATTTCCAAAGGTTACAAAAAAAAAAAAAATGGACATACTCTAGCATATTTTGTGAAGCCAGTATGATATTCAATCATAGCAAGAATAATAAGAAAAAGGAAATTATAATTTAATCTTAATCATTAGCATTAATAAAAACTTTTTAAATTTTATCAAAAGTTATCCATCTCTTTATATAAAAAATTAAATATGACCAATTTGGATTTACTCTCAATAATGAAAGTTGATCTAACATTTAAAAATAATCAATGTAATTTATCAAATTAAAGAATAATTGGGAGAGTAAATTATCAATATTAATATAAAATGATTTGATGAAATCAGAATTCATTAATGACAAAACACATAGCAAAATAGGAAAAGAAGAGAAGTTAGATAAAGTGATAGGGTCTTTAAAATCTCTAATGAAAGTATTGTACTTAACAATATGTTGAATGTTTTCATTTGAGACTAGTGATTATATAAGCATATCCACCACCCCTGTCTTATCAGTCTGGTAAGATAAGAAAAAGAAAGAAATGATATACAACTGGAAAGGAAGAAACAAAACAAGATTATTCCTACATTATTGTATGACTGATACACAGAAAATTTTAAGGCTTAACAATCAGAATAAATAAGTGAATTTAGCAAAGTTGCAGGATACAAAAATGACATAAAGATTATATAAATTCTTCTATACTTGCAACAAACAAAATATAAAATTTTCAAATGATACCACTTAAATTCAGTTCGGTTTAGTCGCTCAGTCGTGTCCGACTCTTTGCAACCCCATGAATCGCAGCACGCCAGGCCTCCCTGTCCATCACCAACTCCTGGAGTTCACTCAGACCCACATCGATACCACTTAAAGTAGCATGAAAACACCAAAAGCCTAGGATTAAATCTAACAAACCACGTGCACAACTTAATAAAAATAATCCAATGAATTGTTATAGTTTTACATGGACAAGAGATTATTAATCAACTGGCATGATAACATATCATTTGGAAATAAATGGTTTGTATAATTGATAGCATCTCAATCAATCTTCCAAAAATTTCTTTTTAATCTATAATTATTCTTAACTTTATATATGAAGGTAAAAGGCCCAGAATAGCCAAGAAACTGTTGTAGAAGAAAGATAAAATGGGCATACTCACTATAATTAATAACAAGGTATATTAAAATAATGTCTGAACTACTGCAGTATATTTGATTCAAAGACATGCAAATAGACCAAATAGAAAACAAGAAATGGTTTGACCATTGCCTTTAAGGACACTAAACTCATTAATTTATTAATCTCTTATCAAGATATCACATCAGAGTAAAGAGAAAGGTTGGTCTTTTTAATCTTTTATTGAGATAATGACTATAAATGTGAAGAAAGTATTGACCTAAGAACACAAAAATCAGTTTCAAATAGATTGTATACCCAAGTTTAAGTAGCTAATCCAATAGCATTTAAAAAATAGTACAGATGAATATATATAATTTCAAAGTTAGAAATGTCTTGTTACATGGAATATTAAAGCAATGTCTCCTAGCTCTTGAATCAGGAATGACTTGCTTGTCTCTTTGACAAGAAAATATGGCCGAAGCAATGTTGGACCACGTATAAGATTAAGCTTCAAGAAGTCTTTCATGCTTCTGTTCTGGCTCTTGGTCCTGCCCAGCTGGTTAACAAGCTCAAGCTAACCTGTTGGATGATAAGGAACATATGGTTTTGTCATCCCTATTATCCAGCTTATGCTAGCCAACCCCAGAACCAAAGCTGTACTGTTAAGCATGATAAGTGATTGCAATTGCATCAGTGAGTCCAGTTGAGATTAGTCCTAATTATTCATCCACAGACTGTAAGCAAAAGAACTGTTGTTTTAAACCAGTAAACTTTAGGTAGCTTAATATGCAATATGTGTGTTCAGTTGCTCAGTACTGTCTAACTCCTTGCAACCCCATGGACTGTAACCCAACAGGTTCCTGCATCCATGAGCTTTGCCAGGCAAGAAAACTGGAGCAGGAAGCCATTTTCGACTCCAGGGGATCCTTCTGACTCAAGGATTGAATCCACATCTCTTGATTCTCTCCTGCAGATTTTTTACTGCTGAACCCCCAGGGAAACCCCTATTATGCAATAAAATGTAGTAAATAATGACACAAATTGGCACATTATTGAGGAAGATATTCAAATAAAAATCTAATAAAGTTAACAATCACCAAGTGACAAAAAACAAGGATAAAAGCAAATACTAAAAGGACATATTTTAACTGGAATTTTTATACATTGCTTATGGGAGTATTGTTTTATAAAATAACTTAGTGAAGAGGTTGGCATTGGCTAATCAGTTAAAATATTTCCATACTATATGATTCCAATTATAATCCTAGGTAAAATTTAACAGAAATGCACACATGCATGAACATGTTTTGTACATGTTCATTGCAGCAATAACTTAATATTAAAAAAAGAAACTAAATGTCCATTGGCACAATAATAAATAGTTATATATGGTTTACTCATATTAACATGCTATTTTAAAGTACTAAAAATTTATCTTCTAAACCCACAAAACATGCATGGAACTCACAAACAGAATTTTGAGCTAAAGAAACCAGAAACAAAAATAATATGTACTATTTAATTCCATTATTGTGTGTGTTTCAATAATTCAACAAATAGAGTGCTAACTAGAGATTTTGCTGCTAAGTTGCTTCAGTCGTGTCTGACTCTGTGCGACCCCATAGATGGAAGCCCACCAGGCTCCCCCGTCCTTGGGATTCTCCAGGCAAGAATATTGGAGTGGGTTGCCATTTCCTTCTCCAACGCATGAAAGTGAAAAGTGAAAGGGAAGTTGCTCAGTCCTGTCCGACTCTTACTGACCCCATGAACTGCAGCCTACCAGGCTCCTCCATCCATGGGATTTTCCAGGCAAGAGTACTGGAGTGGGGTGCCATTGCCTTCTCCGATTAGAGATTTTACATTTATCTAATAAAAGCTTAAAGGAGAGCAAACAGGTTTTATCATAATAGTCAGTTTATCACATGGAGGCCTAGCGTGCTGTGATTCACGGGGTCACAAAGAGTTGGACACGACTGAGCGACTGATCTGATCTGATCTGATGACATTGTATAAGTTTAAGGTATAGAACACATTGATTTAATACATTTATATAATGCAACATGATTGGCATTGTAGTGTTAGCTAGCACCCTATTTATTGATTATGCCAAAGCCTTTGACTGTGTGGATCACAACAAACTGGAAAATTCTTAAAGAGATGGGAATACCAGACCATCTGACCTGTCTCTTGAGAAACCTGTATGCAGGTCAGGAAGCAAAAGTTAGAACTGGACATGGAACAACAGACTGGTTCCAAATAGGAAAAGGAGTACGTCAAGGCTGCATATTGTCACCCTGCTTATTTAACTTATGCAGAGTACATCATGAGAAATATTTGACTGGAAGAAGCACAATCTGGAATCAAGATTGCCAGGAGAAATATCAATAACCTCAGATATGCAGAGGACACCACCCTTATGGCAAAAAGTGAAGAGGAACTAAAAAGCTTCTTGATGAAAGTGAAGGAAGAGAGTGAAAAAGTTGGCTAAAAGCTCAACATTCAGAAAACTAAGATCATGGCATCTGGTCCCATAACTTCATGGCAAATAGATGGGGAGACAGTGGAAACAGTGGCTGACTTTATTTTGGGGGGCTCCAAAATCACTGCCGGAGAAGGCAATGGCACCCCACTCCAGTACTCTTGCCTGGAAAATCCCATGGATGGAGGAGCCTGGTGGGCTGCAGTCCATGGGGTCGCTAAGAGTCGGACACGACTGAGCGACTTCACTTTCACTTTTTACTCTCATGCATTGGAGAAGGAAATGGCAACCCACTCCAGTGTTTTTGCCTGGAGAATCCCAGGGACAGGGGAACCTGGTGGGCTGCCATCTATGGGGGTCGCACAGAGTCGGACATGACTGAAGTGACTTAGCAGCAGCAGCAAAATCACTGCAGATGATGATTGCATCCATGAAATGAAAAGACGCTTACTCCTTGGAAGGAAAGTTATTACAAACCTAGATAACATATTTAAAAGCAGAGACATTACTTTGCCAACAAAGGTCCATCTACTTAAGGCTATGGTTTTACCAGTGGTCATGTATGAATGTGAGAGTTGGACTATAAAGAAAGCTGAGCGCCGAAGAATTGATGCTTTTGAACTGTGGCGTTGCACAAGACTCTTGAGAATCCCTTGGACTGCAAGGAGATCCAAACAGGATCAGTCCTGAGTGTTCATTGGAAGCACTGACGTTGAAGAGGAAACTTCAATTCTTTGGCCACCTCATGCGAAGAGTTGACTGATTGGAAAAGACTCTGATGCTGGGAAGTATTGGGGGCAGGAGGAGAAGGGGATGGCAGAGGATGAGATAGCTGGATGACATCACTGACTCAACGGACATGGGTTTGGGTAGACTCTGGGAGTTGGTGATGGACAGGGAGGCCTGGCATGCTGCGATTCATGGGGTCACAAAGAGTCGGACATGACTGAGTGACTGAACTGAACTGAACTATCACAGAAAACTATATCCTTTCTGTGACTGGAATGATTAACACTTAGTCTCAGTAAGTTTTATGTTTATAATACATTATTTTTGCCTAAAATCACCTTATCATACATTACATTTTCAGGACTTATTTATCTATAAGTTGTATGCTGTATCCTTAAAAACATCTCTCCTCTTCCCCAGCCTCCAGGCCCTGATAATCACAATTTTGCTCTATGTTTTCAGAACCCACAAATAAGTGACATCACACATTTTTTGCCTTTTTCTGTCTAATTTGTCTCACCAAGGCTAATATGCTCAAAGTCTACAAATGCTGTTGCCCATGGCAAGATTTCCTTTATCCCTCAATGATGAATAAATAGTATTCTGTTACAAATATATATTACATTTTCATTATCAACTCACCATTGAAACACACCTAGGTTGTTCCCATATGTTGACTACTGTGACTAACATTGCAATAAACATGGGAATACTTATATCTCTTTGATCTTTGGTTTTAATTTCTTTTGAGTATATACATCAAAGTGAAATTGCTGAATCATGGAGTAGTTCTACTTGAAATTTTTAAGGAAACTCCATACTGTTATCCATAGTGACTGAACAAATATACATTCCCACAAACAATATACTGAATTCCTTTTTTCCCAATATTCTCACCATTTGTTATCTTTCATCTTCTTGATGATTCCATTCTAACAATCATGAGGTGATCTCTTCTTGTAATTTTGATTTGCAATTCCCTGGTGATTAATGAAGTTGGCCATCTTCTCATGTACCTAATGGCATTTTGGATATCATTTTGGAAAAATGTTTATTTAGTTCATATGCCCACTTAAAAATCAGGATGATTTTTTTTTCTTTTTGTTATTGAGTTGTATGAATTATTTATATATTTTGCATATTGATCTCTTTATTTAATCTATGGTTTGGCAATATTTACTCCCATTTCACAGATTGCTTTTTTCTTTTGTTTTCTTTGGTCAATGGTTTCTTTTGCTGTAAAAAGTCTTATAAGGTTGACATAGTCCACTTTGTTGATTTCAGCTTTTGTTCTTTGTGATTTTGGTGCCATATCTAAAAGCCATTACAGAGACCAAGGACAAGGAGTTTCTTGCCAGTTTTCTTGTAGGAGGTTTATGGAATCTGTGATTCATTTCAAGTTAGTTTTTCTGGATGGTGTAAGACAGGGGTCTAATTTAATTTTTCTGCATGTGTTTATTTAATTTTCCCAAAACCACTTGTTAAAGAGATGACTCTTTGCATAATGGTGGTTCTTGGTTCTCATGGGAAAAATTGACTGTATACAGTAGCGGAATCCATTTTCTTATCAGATACACAAGAAGTATTCCAAGAATGTATCATATGATAAGAAAAAAACAAGTTTTAGAAAATTTAAGATTTTCGGTTCAGTCACTCGGTTGTGTTTGAGTCTTTCTGACCCCACGGGCTGAAGCACACCAGGTTATCCTGTCCATCACCAACTCACTGAACTTGCCCAAACTCGTGTCCATCGAGTTGGTGATGCCATTTAAACATCTCATCCTCCACCATCCCCTTCTCCTCTTGCCTTCAATCTGTCCCAACATCAGAGTCTTTTACAATGACTTCAGTTCTTGGCATCAGGTGGCCAAAGTAATGGAGCTTCAGCTTCAACATCAGTCCTACAAATGAATATTCATAGATTTCCTTTAGGATTGACTGGTTCGATCTCCTTACAGTCCAAGGGACTCTCAAGAGTCTTCTCCAAAACCACAGTTCAAAAGCATCAATTCTTTGGCACTCAGATTTCTTTATGGTCCAACTCTCCAATCCATACATGACTACTGGAAAAACCATAGCTTTGATTAGACAGATCTTTGTTGGTAAAGTAATGTCTCTGCTTTTTAATATACTGTCTAAGCTAGTCATAGCTTTTCTTCCAAGGAGCAAGCATCTAGTAATTTCATGGCTGCAGTTGTTTTGGAGCCCAAGAAAATTAAGTCTCTCACTATTTCCATTGTTTCCCCATCTATTTGCCATGAAGTGATGGGACCAGATGTCATGATCTTCAATTTATGAATGCTGAGTTTTAAGCCAGCTTTTTCACTCTCCTCTTTCACTTTCATCACTCTTTAACTCCTCTTTGCTTTCTGCCATAAGGGTGGTATTATCTGCATATCTGAGGTTATTGACATTTTTCCCTCCTGGCAATTTTGATTACAGCTTATGTTTCATGCAGCCCAGCATTTCACATGATGTACTCTGCATATAAGTTAAATAATCAGGATGACAATATACAGGCTTGAAAATGAAAAGGACATCTATTTTGGGTGTTAGTTCTAAAAGGTCTTCCATAATCATATGGAACTACAAATCAACAACAAGAGGAGAATTGAAAAATATGTGTGGAACTAATCAACACACTGCTTTTAGGGAAAGAGCAAATTAGCCAAAAGTGTAGTGGTCAGGCTGTCTTGTCCCACAGCCTCCTGCTCTCTCCCCAGGTGTTGTAAATGTATGGTTATGTAACAACTGAGATCGCTTATAGCACTGCACATGCCCATCACAATGTACCTTTTTTCACAGGCCACTTTTGTTCTGTAAACATATATAAGTATACCTGAAAATCGCCTGAGGCTATTTTATGGCTATATTAAGGCTGTGTTAAGGCTACATTAAGGCTGGGTCAAGTATGAGAGAATACAGCATGTCTGCTCTAATGGCTGCTGCACCAGTCTGGAGAGAATAAACCTGTCTGCAGGTCCTACGGCACCTCAAGTTTTCTTCTAGTTTCTCCAGTAATGCCTTGTCTACCCTGGGTTCAGTGAACAGTGAGATACAATGAGACAATTGGCTTAGTTGGCAGGATACTCAGCAGGTAGGGGAGCCCGAAGCTCCAGTGGGTGGAGGAAGCCAGTGGCCAATACATAGCATGTGGTACCAGGTGGCCATGGTTCTCTCAGCATGGGCCCTGGTGGAACACTGGGAAGCAGTGAACAGCTCACCAGATAGCACCGAAAAGGTTTTGCAGGTGGTGAATTCCCATTTACTGGACAAGGTGGCACAGACTGCTGCTGGCACCATGAGGTGGTTTTCTTAATTGCCTTGAAGGCCAATATCGATAGTGCCCTCCATGATGCTGCACAAATGTGTAAACTGCAGAGATGAGAAGAAGAGTTGGAATAGTGCTTATACACATGCTGGAGCAAGAGATGCATAACCTTGATGAACCCAGTGCCTTGGACAGTGAAGTAATGAGGCACAATGATGACAAATGTTGTGAGATTGTGGGTCCCAGCTTGGCACCAAGGCCCATTGTGCGGTAGAAAGTGAAACATGAGCAGCCTATTGTTCATGGGGGTATCCCCAAGGGGACCTCAGCGTGACTGAGTTCACAACGTACTGACCATATTCTCAGGCAGAATTTCATTGCCTGACTTGGGTAAGCAGTTTAGGCAGAAGCAAGGGGAACTATTGGCAGCATGTCTTTTGCAACTCTGGGACACAGGGGTGGGCCGTATCATTTGTTCCAGGGACAAAATAGAATAGTTGGCATCTGTAACCATTCACCCCTCATTGAGACAAAGGTTGTAGAACATTATAAGACTACGGGTCCCCACTTGTTAGTGAAACCCATCATGCAACTGAGAAGGTCCTGAAATTTAAGACAGAAGTTTAAGCACCCACCACAAGAGATACAGGCCATTACATGAGCTTACCATGTGTGCTGTGACCATGAAGATACAGACCAATGATCTGAGCTGTGAATGCAAAAAAATCCCCTCTTTTAAGGGGTGGGCCTGGCACCTGTGGGTGGTTTTTTTAACCTTACCAAGAGAAGTAGAGCAATGGCATGTGAGATGCCATTTTGAAAGTGTGAAGACCCCAAAGGGAGGTCAAGCTGGTAAAGGCCACATCCAGGTTATGTGGATGTTTGTGCAGAGGTATACTGTTAAGGCTGTGTCCTATGATGTAGATGTAGAACAGTGTATGGTAAAGGTTGTGTCTTACGATGGGCCACTAACCTCTGATTCTCTTGTAAATTTAGAACAGTGTGAAAGCATTTGGAATCATGTGAGTGGGCTGTAAACACTTCAAAAATCCTCTCCTTGAAGAGATGAACCTGAAGTCTGTCGGGAGAGTTTTGTGAGTCCTTAATAAAAACCCAACAGGGGTAAGGTTGCCCCTGTGAAGGCTTTCCTGTAATCTCACAAGGATAGATGCTGGACTGGACGTGGCCATGGAAGATAAAGTCACTCCACATGCAGCTGGTGGCTCTTCTAGCCCCATGAGGGCAAGGTGATTTCCAGGTGATTTCCAACATGAGTTCCAGGTGATACCTGACATTGGGTTTTGCTATGTGTTAGGCTATAACTATTTGTTGTTGTAGCATCTACAGCTGTTGCAGAATGTGGATTCAAGGGTCAGTGTTACTCAGCAAGGGAATATGGCAGAAGATGGACTGTGAATAGATTGTAAGGTGAGAGACCTTAAGAGGTGGAATGTAGGGAAAGAGCAAATTAGCCAAGATGGTGGTGGGTCAGGCTCTCTCACCCCATGACCTCTCACTCTCATCCCAGTTGTTGTAAATACATGGTTATATAATAGTTGAGATCATTTATAGCACTGCACATGCACATCACATTGTACCCACTTGGTCACAGGCCACTTTTGTCCTGTAACCATATATAAACCCACCTGAAAAGCACTTGAAGCTATGTTATAGCTATTTTAAGGCTGCATTATGGCTGTGCCTGCTGGGTCAACTATGAGAGAATATAGCATGTCTGTTATTATGGCTGCTGCATCAACCTGAAGAGAATAAACATATCTGCAGTTCCTACAGCTTTTTGAGTTTTCTTCCAGATTCCCCACTTATGCCTTGCTTACCCTGGGTTCAGTGAACAGTGTGAAGAGCAAGATGCTTCTGAAAAATAAATGGGTTAAATAACAAATCAAAAATAAAATCAAAAAAATATTATGAACCTAATGAATGAAAATGAAAGCACAACATACCAAAACCAGCAAAAGCAGTTCTGAGGAGAGTGTTATGGCAATAAACACATGTAATACATTTTTTAAATATCTCAAATAAGCAACTTAGCTTTGAACCTCAAAAAAACTAGACAAAGAATAAATTAAGCTTAAGTTATCAGAAAGAAGGAAATAATAAAATTATTAGTGCACGAATAAATTAAATAGAGACTATGAAAAGAATAGAAAAGATTAACAAAACTAGGAGCTGGTTTTTCAAAACAAGATAAACAAAATTGACATATTTCAGTTAGAGTAACTAAGAAAAACGACAGAAGACTCCAAATCAGAAATGAAAGAATATATTACAAATGATACTACAGAAATGCATATGATCAAAAAAGACTAAAATGGACAATCATAGGCCATACAAACTACATAACCTAAGAAAAATAGAAACTTACAACCTACTAACCCTAATCATGAGGAAATAGAAAATCTAGCCAATAACAAGTAAGGAGACCGAATTGGTAATCTAAAACCTTCCAACAAAGAAAACCCCAAGAACAGATTGCTTTGCTAGTGAATTCTACTAAATATTTAAGAAAACTTAATGCCAATCCTTTTCAAACTCTTTGGAAAAGTAGAAGAAGTAAGAACAATTCCAAATTAATTCAACATAGTTGAATAAACAAAATTGTTGAATAAATAAATTCAACAATAAACAACATTGTTGTTGCTGTTGTTGTTTAGTCCCTAAGATGTGTCTGACTCTTTGTGACCCCATAGACTGTAACCCACCAGGCTCCTCCGTCCATGAGATTTCTTAGGCAAGAATACTGGACTGGGTTGTCATTTCCTTCTCCAGAGATTCTTCCTGACCCAGAGATTGAATTTGTGTCTCCTGCACTGACAGGCAGGTACTCTACTGCTGAGCCACGAGGGAAGCCCAAGGTCAACATTACCCTCATAGTAAAGCCAGATAAGAAAATGATAGACCAAGTTCCCTGATAAAGATAGATGCAAAAGTTCTCAACAAAATATTAGCAAAGTGAATTCAAAAGCACATTAAAAGTATTATACACCACGAGTAAGGGGAATTTACACTTGGGATGCAAGGATTGCTTAACATATGTATATCAATTAATTATATACACCACATTAACAGAATGAAAGAAAAAAAATTAAGAAAAATTATATTATCATCTCATCAGATGCAAAGAAAAATTGAAAAAAAATCAACATTCTTTCATGATACATATCCTCAACAGTTTGTGTATTTAAGAAACAAACTCATCATAATAAAGGCTATATACTACAAACCCACAGTGAACATTATACTCAATGGGTGGAAAATTGAAAGCTTTTCCTCAAAGATAAAGAACAATAACAGCCCATTCAACATAGTACTGGAAGTCCTAGCCAGAGCAATCAGATAAGACAAAGAAGTAAATGAATTTAAATCAGAATGACAGAAGTAAAATTGTCTTTATTTGCAGATGACATCGTTTTATACATAAAAAATCCCAAAGACTCAACTTAAAAGCTATTGGAACTTAAATTCAAAAAAGTGGCAGGAAACAAAATCAGTATAAAGAAGTTACTTACATTTCTATACACAATGAAACATCTGAAAAAGAAATAAGAAAACTCTAAAGCATCAAAGCAGTAAAATGCTAAGGAAAAATTTAACCAATGAAGTGATAGATTTGTCGGATGAAGACTAAAAGTCTTCATTGAAATAAATTGAAGAATACACAAACAAATGTTTATGAATCAGAAGAATTAATACTGTTAAAATGTCCACACTACCAAAAGTGAAAGTGAAATTCAATGAAATTTCAAAATTCCAATGGCATTTTCCATAGAAATAGGAAAAAAAATTCCTAAAATTTGTATGAAACTACAAAAGACCCCCGATAGCCAAAGCAATATGAGACAAAAGAATAAAGCTGGAGGCATCACATTTCCTGATTTCAAATTACACTACAAAGGTATACTAATTAAAACTTGTGTTACTGACATAATAATGGACACATAGACCAGTGGAACAGAATTGAGAGCCCAGAGTTAATGGTTCTGTCTTAGGAATTAGGAAGGGATGCAATTTAAATTGAGTATAAGGGGGTTTTTCTGGTGTTAACAGATTCTACTTCTTGGTTCAGGTTGCATGTGTGTGTGCTAAGTTGCTTCAGTTGTGTCCAAATCTGTAGGACTCTATGGACCATAGCCCACCAGGTTCCTCTGTCCAAGGGATTCTCCTGGCAAAAATACTGGAGCGGATTACCATTCCCTCCTCCATGGGACCTTCCTGACCTGGGGATCGAACCCACATCTCTTATGCCTTCTGCATTGGCAGGAAGGTTCTTTAACACTAGTGTCACCTGGGAAGCCTGGATTCAGGTTACAAGAAAGTTATTATGTTATAATCACTGAATATTACAATATTACTTTTTTTTTCAATTTTTATGAGTATGTCTGATTCAACATTTTAAAAAGGTAATTAATGCATTCATTTCATCCTTACAATAGAATACAAGTTAACTAGAGGAAATAAAGATTAAAAGTCATAACAGAGCTGGTAGAAGTAAAAGATTTAAAAATACACTTCCTTTTGTTTGTTTAACAGGAATGATCAACAGGAGTACCTTTTCCAATAATCAAATATTCATACATACATTGAATATTTTTCTGGAAACTTTATGTTTCATTGTGTATTTTATCAAACTTGACACCAGTTTCATTATCGTTTTCTAGTTTTTACTCTACAGGTGATTCCATATCTTCTGTCAGACTTACCTTTATTTCATAGTTTGGTGTTATTTTAAATATTATTTTTAATGCCAATTTTTATTGCTAATTGTAGAAATAAAATTCATTTTGTATATATGTTGCTTTTCTCAAGAACAAACTTGAGGTGTAACTTTTGGGATTTTTGCTTATTAATTTGTTTTGTATTTCCCTGCTTTTTTTTTTTTTTTCTGTGATCTTGTTATTATATTTCATCTATTTATGTTATCTTTCTTTTGTTTTTCTTTTAAGGTTTCTTAAGTGAATGCTGAGTCATTGATTTGAAATCTTTGCTCTTTTTATTATTAGTGTTCTGTGCTATAAATTCCACTAAGTATTGTTTTATCAGCATTTCACAACTTTTGATATATCATGAAAGAGAACTATAACATGATCTAACTATAATTATGGAATTCTCTATTTCTCCTTATACTTCTCTCATTTTACATCATGTGTTTGGAAACTGTGTGGATCACAACAAACTGTGGAAAATTCTTCAAGAGATGGGAATACCAGACCACCTGACCTGCCTCCTGAGAAATCTGTATGCAGGTCAGGAAGCAGCAGTTAGAACTGGACATGGAAAAACAGACTGGTTCCAAATTGGGGAAGGAGTATATCAAGGTTGTATATTGTCACCCTGCTTATTTAACTTATATGTAGAGTACATCATGTGAAATCCCGGGCTGAATGAAGCACAAGCAGGAATCAAGATTGCCAGGGAAGTATCAATAATCTCAGTTAGGCAGATAACACCACACAGCAGAAAGTGAAGAAGAACTAAAGAGCCTCTTGATGAAAGTGAAAGAGGAGAGTGAAAAAGTTGGCTTAAAACTCAACATTCAGAAAACTGAGATCATGGCATCAGGTCCCATCACCTCTTGGCAAATAGATGGGGAAACAATAACAGACTATTTTGGGGGGCTCCAAAATCATTGCAGATGGTGATTGCAGCCATGAAATTAAAAGAACTTGCTCCTTGGAAGAAAAGCTATGACCAACCCAGACTTAAAAGGCAGAGACATTACTATACCAACAAAGGTCTGTCTAGTCAAAGCTATAGTTTTTCCAGTAGTCATATACGGATGGGAGAGTTGGACCATAAAGAAAGTTGAGCACCAAAGAATTGATGCTTTTGAATTGTGGTTTGGGAGAAGACTCTTGGGAGTCCTTTAGACTGCAAGGAGGTCGAACCGGTCAATCCTAAAGGATATTAGTCCTGAATATTCATTTTAAGGACTGATGCTGAAGCTGAAACCAATACTTTGGCCACCTCATGTGAAGAAGTGACTTATTTGAAAAGACACTGATGCTGGGAAATATTGAAGGCAGGAGGAGAAGGGGACAACAGAGGATGAGATGGTTGGATGGCATGACTGACATAATAGAAATGAGTTTGAGTAGACTCTGGGAGCTGGTGATGGAAAGGGAAGCCTGACGTGCTGATGTCCATGGGATCACAAAGAGTTGGACACAATTGCGTGACTGAAAACTGATTTGGAAACTTTGGTGCATAAAAACTTAAGACTGGCATGTTGTCTTGGATTAATACTTTATAATTATACAATAAACTTCTTAATCTCCAATAATCTACCTTTCTCTGAAAGTTACTTTGATAATAATATCAGATCAGATCAGTCGCTCAGTCGTGTCCGACTCTTTGGGACCCCATGAATCGCAGCATGCCAGGCCTCCCTGTCCATCACCAACTCCCAGAGTTCACTCAGACTCACGTCCATCGAGTCGGTGATGCCATCCAGCCATCTCATCCTCTGTTGTCCCCTTCTCCTCCTGCCCCCAATCCCTCCCAACATCAGAGTCTTTTCCAATGAGTCAACTCTTAGTATGAGGTGGCCAAAGTACTGGAGTTTCAGCTTCAGCATCATTCCTTCCAAAGAAATCCCAGGGCTGATCTTCAGAATGGACTGGTTGGATCTCCTTGAAGTCCAAGGACTCTCAAGAGTCTTCTCCAACACCACAGTTCAAAAGCATCAATTCTTCGGCGCTCAGCCTTCCTCACAGTCCAACTCTCACATCCATACATGACCACAGGAAAAACCATAGCCTTGACTAGACGAACCTTTGTTGGCAAATTAATGTCTCTGTTTTTGAATATGCTATCTAGGTTGGCCATAACTTTCCTTCCAAGGAGTAAGCATCTTTTAATTTCATGGCTGCAGTCACCACTCTAATTTTTAAATTGTGTTTTAGTTTGGTGTCTGTTTACCTAAAAGTATGATTTTATGAGGGCAGACTATAATGATCTTTTGCTTTTTTGATTTATTCTCACAATCCCTGTTTCATTTATAGTTTTTAGAACATTTATAAATGGTATTATTGATAGTGTTAGGTTTATCACAATCATCTATTTACTGTAAAGTTGTCTCATCTATACTTTGCTCTCTTTTCCTCTTTATCAGTTTTCTTTTAGAATAAAATTTTGTTAAGATTGTATTTCAACTCCTTTACTTGTTGTAACTCATTGTTTTGTTAATTAGTGAATGATTTGGGGTTTATAATATATATTTGCAATTTTTTTTAGATTCAGCCCTTATATGATATTATACCATGTCTCATAGGGGCTTTCCAGTGGTTCACTGGTAAAGAAGCCACTTGTCAATGCAAGAGACACTGGGGACACAAGTTTGAGCCCTGGGTCGGGAAGATCCCCTGGAGAAGGAAATGGCAACCCACTCCAGTTTTTTTGCCTGGAGAATCCCATGAACAGAGGAACCTGGCAGGCTATGTCCATGGGGTCACAAAGACTCAGACACCACTGAGCACACACACACGTGGCATGTCTCATACAATATAAGAGACTTACAATACGCTATCAGTTCTCTTTTTTTGTGCTAATTTGTTATACACTTTACTTTTACATTATTGCATTTTGCAAATAAATTGCAAAATTGCATTAAGCCACATTATTATTATGCTAAGCAACTAAGTATCTTTTACTGATATTTAAATAATAATAAAATCTTAAAATTTTACTTGTGTAGCTACTGCCTCCATTATTCTTCATTCATTTGTGCAGGTCAATACTCTTGTCATTTTTCTTCTGTCTTAGTCTTCCTTTATCATTTTATGTAATGCAGTTTTCTTGGCTAATTGATACTTATCTTTCTGATAATAATCTTTTATTCTTACTCTTGGAACTTAGATATGATATTAAGTTACTTGATAAGTGTTTTATTCAGGAGTTTGCTTTTAAGATGTGTTAGATCCAGAGTCAGTGTCACTCTAGGGCTATTATTCCCCGTCATTGAGACACAACTTGCTTTGAACATAAATCCATGTGAATCATAAGGTTTCACATCTACTGTGAGAAGAAGCACTATTCTTAGATGTGCATGAACACTGCACATAGTTATCTCTAATAATGCCTGGCACTTATTTTCTCAGCATTGAGTAATTTCAGCTAACTATTCAAAGGGTACCATCTAGAGATCTCCAGAGTTCTCTCTTGTTGCAGCTCTTTTTCTGTCCAGAACTCTATCCTATGAATTTTAACTACTCAAATTTTCTGGACTTCCAGATATCTCTCTGATTCAGGGAGAGCACCAGTCTCCATCTGCTTACTCTATTTTTTAGACTCTAAACTTTATCAAGCTAGGTCAATCACAAACTCATCTTATTTGTTTTCCAGCTCTCAAGGATAAGTGACCTTCATTGCTTGAAGTATTTAAGAGGAATTGTTTCACCTTATTTTGCTTATTTCAGGCAGTAGGGTAAATCTATACCTGTTATTCTATCTCAGCAGAGTTATAATTGCCTGGGGATTGTTTTTGCCTGAAGGAAGTAGTTAAAATGAATGGCTGGCTGGTTTGAAGGGGGCAGTCTTGTAATAAAACTAAGGTTTACTTATTTTTCTAAAATTTTCCTTTGGTGGTAGATAAATATTAACCTGTAATTGAAGGATAACCTTATGGAGCTGAATGATGATTCCCAAATTATCTAATAAACTAGATTTCTGATGCTTTTATCATTTTTAGGAACAATTTCAATTCAGTTCAGTCTCTCAGTGGTGTCCGACTCTTTGTGACCCCATGAATCACAGCACGCCAGGCTTCCCTGTCCATCACCAACTCCCAGAGTTCACTCAAACTCATGTCCATTGAGTCGGTGATGCCATCCAGCCAACTCATCCTCTGTCATCCCCTTCTCCTCCTGCCCCCAATACCTCCCAGTATCAGAGTCTTTTCCAATGAGTCAACTCTTCGCATGAAGTGGCAAAGTATTAGAATTTCAGCTTCAGCATCAGTCCTTCCAATGAACACCCAGGACTGATCTCCTTTAGGATGGACTGATTGAATCTCCTTGCAGTCCAAGGGACTCTCAAGAGTCTTCTCCAACACCACAGTTCAAAAGCATCAACAATTTACATAATGCTAAATCAGCATATGATGATTAAAGTCAGCATCAAACAAATTCAGTATATACTAAGTGTATAGATTATATTTGTAGATTGCTGTATTTTTCTCCAAATTGATTCCTAAAATCTATACTATGTTAATTTGTGAATGATTAATAGACTTAAAGAATTTTAAGGCCTATGATTTTAGCTTCAAGTCACAACAAATACTTTATATTCACACAGCATAGAGTTCCAACAAGTGGTTAAGCATAGAAGTAAAAATCATCCACCAATAAAGATAATTTTGAAGTTAAATAAAGAGCAGATAAAATTTTACCAAAGTATATGATTGAAATGGACAATATTAGCAACAAAACATATAATCAAGAGCAAAATTCACTGATATAAATTCTTGAGATTGCTAGTGCTACACTTATAATGCATTTAGATAACAGAGAGTTAATAATTAAATAATTATAATAATAACTATAATTGTCATTAGGTTTTGGATTCTAGTCTGAGAGTGTGGGGAGGGAGCAAATTAGCCAAGATGGCCTCTTCAGACTCTCTCGGCCCATATTTTGTAAATAACAATTACATAACAGCTTGAGATCACTTATAGCACTGCACATGTGAGTCACGAGGTACCTGCTTGATCACAGGTTACTTTATGCTGTATGCATATGTAAGCGCCACCTAAAGAAGTGGCAGCAATTACGTCTGTGTCAAGGCTGTGTCCATTTGTTTAGCCACGAGAGGAGAGAATATACTGCTGTATATTGTAGAGAATGTCTACCGCTGCAGCTGCTGCGTCAGCCAGGAGAGAGGCTGTATGTGTTAGGTTATGCTATGACTGCTCCTACAGCTGCTGCATCAGCCAGGAGAGAATAAATACGTCTGCAGCTCCTACAGCTCCTGGAGTCTTCTTCCAGCTTTCCTGTTTGCACCTTGTCTACCATGGGTTCAATAAACAGTGTGGATAGTACGAACGGTGAGACAACTGGCACAGTGCACGGGGTAAATCAGCGATACAGACAGGTTTTAAAAACGACCTGATTTTGATTCTACGTGCATGCATGCTAAGTCATTTCATTTATGTCCAACTCTGCGACGCTATGGACTGTAGCCCACCAGGCTCCTCTGTCCAGGGGATACTCCAGGCAAGAACACTGGTGTAGGTTTTTATGCCCCTCTCCAAGGGAGCTTCACAACCCAAGAATCAAACCCACATCTCTAATACCTCCTGCATTGGCAGGTGGATTTTTACCACTAACACCACTTGGGAAACCCAATTTTGATTCCACTTACAATTAAAAACAGATGTCAATCTTCCCATAATATTCTTTGACATCTATGGAATTGGATATTCATGTTACCTTTGAGTATAAAGGGAGTTGCTATTGAATATTAAAACAGCTTGTGTACTTAGAAGGTTTTATTGTTGCTATTGTTGTTAAGTGCACAGAAATTTATAGGGCAGAAAAAAAATTCAGCTTGAAGTTGGAGAGAAAATTTACCTCATAAAAATAAGTAAATGAATTTAAGCTTTGCTTAAGTCAGTGATCTTAATTATTCTTATCCTAGTCAGTGTTAATACAAATCATAGGTTCTCAATAAAAATTTAATCTAATTGAATTTGAATCAACTTGAAGATGTCAGAACAACTTGAACAAAACAAAAATAAATATACACAAATTGGATAAGAAAATAAAGTTCTTCCAAAATTGTCTATTTCTTTACAGGTACACATATGCATGAACACACACACACACACACACACACACACAAAACATTTCTTAACCTGTTTAAAAATTCTGTTTGTTTAAAGTTCAGCACTTGAGCAACCATATCTACAGCAGTGTAATCTAGATCATTAGACTAGGGTGACTCTATTGCCTTGGTAGCCCAGTAAGCAAACCAAAACCTAAGCCATAGTCAATGTACTTCAATCAGAGACAATGAAATCTAAAACAACTAATCAAAAACAGCCAACTAGGCTTATCCTAACCAGGAACCCTCTTAAGCTATAGTCAATTATATACTTGAAAGCTACTAAGAGAATAGTTCTTAAATATTCTCATCTCAAAATATAGAAGGTAATAATGTAACTGTGATGTTGGCTAATGCTATGGTGGTAATCATTTTATGATATATGTGTATCAAATAGCTCACCTGGTAAAGAATCTGCCTGCAATGCAGGAGACTCTGGTTCTATTCCTGGGTCAGGAAGATCCCCTTGAGAAGGGATAGACTACCCACTCCAGTATGCTTGGGCTTTCCTGATAGCTCAGAAGGTAAAGAATCCTCCTGCTATGTGGGATACCTGAATTCAATTCCTGGGGTGGGAAGATTCCCTGGAGAAGCATGCTAACCTTAAGCTTACAAAGTTATATGTCAATTACAACTCAATTAAACTGGAAAAAAAAATAGGGAACCTAAACTTGAACACACACACATACAATTCTCTCACTTGAATTCTGTGTATTCTGTTAAAACCTCTTTGGCCCCTGTCTTGGAGCTCTCCTAACCAGGAAGTTTAACATTGCCTGATTCAAACTGATGTAAGCTCAAATAAAATTTTGACATATTTAGCATGCCTCAGTTTATCTTTTCACACCTCCTATAGCTCTAGATTTTCTTGCTATAAGAGAAGTGACCCTTAGAGCAGGCTCTTTGTGCATGTTTATTTACATCAACTTGCAATGTGAACTGGCGTCTTCATGATGTTCACAGATGCAAACATCCATGAGAATGTCACACTGTTAAAAGCTCTATGCTATGCTATGCTAAGTCACTTCAGTTGTGTCTGACTCTGTGCGACCCCATAGACGGCAGCCCACCAGGCTTCCCGTCCCTGGGATTCTCCAGGCAAGAACACTGGAGTGGGTTGCCATTTCCTTCTCCAATGCATGAAAGTGAAAAGTGAAAGTGAAGTCACTCAGTCATGTCTGACTCTTAGCGACCCCATGGACTGCAGCCTACCAGGCTCCTCCATCCATGGGATTTTCCAGGCAAGAGTACTGGAGTGGGGTGCCATTGCCTTCTCTACATCTAATCAATTTGGAGAAAAATTATTATAGGAGAAAAATACCTCACATTGTCAGAGGTTAATATCCTTGAAATTGAATGTATTACTACTCTTAGACTGCCTGAGCTCTTACACACATTTCTGCTTTTGAAATTGAACATAAAACATAGAAAAATGGTTTAAAAGTAATCTAATGAAAATAATATGTCAACTAATATGCATTTTTGCCATGCAATGTGCTTACTCTCATGACTGTGTTAGATCATTCTAACATGAATCCATTTTAAATAGAATCTTACTCTAAGTTTAATTACAAACTCAACAAGTATTTGTGTAATATATATTAATAAGTATTCACATTTATCTTTATCATTGATTTTTTATTTTTTATTATGTGCAGGTTCTTTGGAAGCAACTGCTGTAGATAGATATAGTGGATGAACAGACATGGATTCATTAGCTACTGAATGTTAACTAAGGGTGGGTGACTGTTCTATATTCTTTACATGTATTAATTTATTTAATTATTCAACACAATGGTATATGATTAATCATTAGTATCTGTAAGGAAAAATCTCAACATTAAAAAATGTTCCAAAAAAGAAAAAAATAAATAAAAAATAAAAAATGTTCCAAGGTCACACAGGCAGATAATGGAAGAATCCAGATATGAGATTCAAAAGAACCAAAAGTATCTTTGAAGTGTTACAAATAAATAGATTTGCAACATATGAGAGGCTCACAAACTAAACCTACAAGTAAAAATATCATCAACAAACTTATACTTGGTAGCTTTTACCTATGACATAGCCAGAAGGTATCCTTGCAGGGTGAAGTAAGAGTTTCATACTATCCCCATTTCATTCGGACAAATTATAAATTCAGCTTACAACTCTGTTTTTATAACACCAATGACACTTGTATGATCCTGTGGCAATAATATGTAATAAAAGTTACTATACACTGAAAATAAAAATGGCTATAAAGTACAATACATGTTATAAAGGAAAACATAAGGTACTTGGGC
This sequence comes from Bos mutus, assembly GCF_027580195.1. NCBI lineage: Eukaryota > Metazoa > Chordata > Mammalia > Artiodactyla > Bovidae > Bos > Bos mutus. The sequence goes on along the minus strand of NC_091627.1, from coordinate 48,479,595 downwards.
TTTAATACTTGTTTTATTTAATAATAGAACAAAGAGTGGCCAGCTAATCTTTCAATAGACAATGTCACTAGAATTGGAATGTGACATAAGAGTAAGATTCAGTTTGTTCTAGAGGTGAAAGCAAGGATTCCAGTAATAGGGACCATGGGAGTAAATGTTTGTGAATGATGGGACAGTGTTTGCTCTGGGAACTGACAGAGGACTAGGTTGCATGAAAAGTAATGAGAAAAGGGGAAATGAGTTAGAAATGAGTATTGATAGCAAGAAGAAATTACCTTCAATGAATTCTTTTTGGCCTTTATTTTAGCTATTTTACCTAGGATCCAATGAAATATGAGCCAGAACAGAACCACCAGAACTTACACAGGACTGGGGAAACAGACTTGGAGGGCATAAACAAAACCTTGTGTGCAACAGGAACCAGGAGAAAGGAGCAGTGACCCCACAAGAGACTGGCACAGACTTGCCTGTGAGTGTCCAGGAGTCTCTGGAAGAGGTGTGGGTCGGCAGTGGCCTGCTGCAGGGTTGGGGGCTCTGAGTGCATGAGACCTTTTGAAGGAGGTCACCATTATCATTACCTCCACCATAGTTTGGCCTCAGGTCAAATAACAGGGAGGAAACAAAGCCCTGTCCATTAACAGAAAACTGGATTAAAGATTTACTGAGCATGGCCCCACCCACCAGAACAAGACCAGGTTATCCCTCAGTCAGTCTCTCTCATCAGGAAGCTTCCATAAGCCTCTTATCCTTCTCCATCAGATGGCAGACAGACTGAAAACCACAATCACAGAAAACTAACCAATCTGATCACATGGACCACAGCCTTGTCTAACTCAATGAAACTATTAGCCATGCTATGTAGGGCCACCCAAGATGGATGGGTCATGGTGGAGAGCTCTGACAAAAAGTGGTCCACTAGAAAAGGGAATGGCAAACCACTTCATTATTCTTGTCTTGTGAACCTCACGAACAGTATGAAAAGGCAAAAAGATAGGGCACTGAAAGATGAATTTCCCAGGTTGGTAGGTGCCTAATATGCTACTGGAGATCAGTGCAGAAATAACTACAGAAAGAATGAAGAGATGGAGTCAAAGCAAAAACAGCATGGGTTGTGGATGTGACCGGTGATGGAAGTAAAGTCCAATGCTGTAAAGAGTAATATTGCATAGGAACCTGGAATGTTAGGTCCATGAATCAGGGCAAATTGGAAGTCATCAACAGGAGATGGCAAGAGTGAACATCAACATTTTAGGAATCAGCGAACTAAAATGAACTAGAATGGGTGAATTTAACTTAGATGACCGTTATATCTACTACTGTGGGCAAGAATCCCTTAGAAGAAATGGAGTAGCCATCATGGTCAACAAAAGATTCCGAAATGCAGTACTTGGAAATCTCAAAAACAACAGATTGATCTATGTTCCTTTCCAAGGCAAACCATTCAATATCACAGTAATCCAAGTCTGTACCCTGATCAGTAATGCTGAAGAAGCTGAAGTTGAACAGTTCTATGAAGACCTACAAAACCTACCTGAACTAACACCCAAAAAAGCATCCTTTTCATTATAGGGGACTGGAATGCAAAAGTACGAAGTCAAGAAATACCTGGAGTAATAGGCAAATTTGGCCTTGGGGTACAGAATGAAGCATGGAAAAGGCTAACAGAGTTCTGACAAGAGAATGCACTGGTCATAGCAAACACCCTCTTCCAACAACAAAAGAGAAGACTCTACACATGGACATCAACAGATGGTTAATACTGAAATCAGACTGACTGTATTCTTTGTTGCCAAAGATGGAGAAGATCTATACAGTCAGCAAAAACAAGACCAGGAACTGACTGTGGCTCAGATCATGAACTCCTTATTGCAAAATTCAGACTTAAATCGAAGAAAGTAGGGAAAACCACTAGACCATTCACGTATGACCTACATCAAATCCCTTATGATTATACAGTGGAAGTGACAAATATATTCAAGGGATTAGATATGATAGACAGAGTGCCTGAAGAACGATGGATGGAGGTTTGTGACATTTTACAGCAGACAATGATCAAGACCACCTCCAAGAAAAAGATGCAAAAACTCAAAATGATTGTCTGAGGAGACCCTACAAATAGCTGAGAAAACAAGAGAAGTGAAAGGGAAAGGAGAAAAGGGAGGATATACCCATTTGAATGCAGAGTTCCAAAGAATAGCAAGAAGAGATGAGAAAGTCTTCTTCAGTGATCAATGCAAAGAAATAGAGGAAAACAATAAAATGGGAAAGACGAGAGATCTCTTCAAGAAAGTCAGAGATACCAAGGGAGCATTTCATTGAAAGCTGGGCTCAGAAAAGACAGAAATGATATGGACCTAATGGAAGCAGAATATATTACGAAGAGGTGTCAAGAACACACAGAAGAACTATACAAAAAAGATCTTCATGACCCAGATAATCATGATAGTGTGATCACTCACGTAGAGCCAGACATCCTGGAATGTGAAGTCAAACGGGCCTTAGAAAACATCACTATGAACAAAGCAAGTGGAGGTGATGGAATTCCAGTTGAGTTATTTCAAATCCTAAAAGATGATACTGTGAAAGTGCTGCACTCAATATGCCAGAAAATTTGAAAAACTCGTCAGTGGTCCCACGACTAGAAATGATCTGTTTTCATTCCAATCCCAAAGAAAGGCAATGAAAAAGAATGCTCAAACTACGTCACAATTGCATTTATCTCATACTAGCAAAGTAATGCTCAAAATTCTCCAAGCCAGCTTTCAACAGTACATGAACCATGAACTTCCAGATGTTCAAGCTGGTTTTAGAAAAGGCAGAGTAACCAGAGATCAAATTGCCAATATCCATTGGATAATTGAACAAACAAGAGCGTTCCAGAAAAAACATCTACTTCTGCTGTATGGACTATGCCAAAGCCTTTGACTGTGTGGATCACAACAAACTTTGGAAAGTTCTTCAAGAGATGGGAATACCAGACCACCTGACCTGCCTCCTGAGAAATCTGTATGCAGGTCAGGAGGCAACAGTTAGAAATGGATATGGAGCAATAGACAGGTTCCAAATCGGGACAGGAGTACATCAAGGCTGAATATTGTCACCCTGCTTATTTAACTTATATGCAGAGTATACCATGAGAATACCATGAGAAATGCTGGCCTGGATGAAGCACAAGCTGGAATCAAGATCTTGGGAGAAATATCAATAACCTCAGATGAGGTTATTGTCATCTGTCATATGCAGATGACAGCACCCTTATGTCAGAAAGTGAAGAAGAACTAAAGAGCCTCAATGAAAGTGAAAAAGGAGAGTGAAAAAGTTGGCTTAAAGCTCAACATCCAGAAAACTAGGAGCATGGCATCCGGTTCCATCACTTCATAACAAATAGATGGGGAAACAATGGAAACACTGAGAGACTTTATTTTGGGGGACTCCAAAATCATTGCAGACGGTGACTGCAGCTGTGAAATTAAAAGATGCTTACTCCTTGGAATAAAAGTTATGAGCAACCTAGACAGTATATTGAAAAGCAGAGACATTACTTTGCCAAAAAAAGGTCCTTTTAATCAAAGCTATCATTTTTCAGTGGTCATGTATGGATGTGAGAGTTGGACTATAAAGAAAGCTGAGTGCTAAAGAATTGATGCTTTTGAATTGTGGTCTTGAAAAAGACTCTTGCGAGTACTTTGGACTGCAAGGAGATCCAACCAGTCCATCCTAAAGGAAATCAGTTCTGAATATTTATTGGAAGGACTGATGCTGAAGCTGAAACTCCAATACTTTGGCCACCTAATTCTAAGTGATTCATTTGAAAAAATCCTGATGCTGGGAATTATTGAAGGCAGGAGGAGAAGGGGATGACAGAGAGTGAGATGGTTGGATGGCATCACCAACTCAATGGACATGAGTTTTACTAAACTCCGGGACTTGGTGATGGACAGGGAGACCTGCAGTTCATTGTGTTGCAAAGAGTTGGACACGACTGAGTGACTGAACTGAACTCAACTACACTCTTTAATACTTAGTAGTAGGACTGAAACGTTATTTATTTGATTATTGGTCTTTTGGGTTTCTTCTGTGAACTGCACATTCTTATACCTCTTATCCATTGTGACTTCCCTTCTTGAATTTTGGATGATCTGAGATTTGCACAACAAGGGATTCTGGGCACATGATATATGAAAGGAAATCCTTGTCTTCATCTTGAGATCCCTCTATAAATCTTTAATTTGTCAGAAGCAGAGATGCTGTGAAAGATGGAGGGCAGAATAAGGGGGCAAAAATGGATGAGATGGTCGGATGATATCATTGAGTCAATGGACATGAGTTTGAGCAAATTCCAAGAAATAGTGAAGACTGGTGTGCTGCAGCCCATGGTATTGCAAAGAGTTGGACATGACTGTGTGACTGAACAACAAGAGAAAATTTATTAAATGTTACTTTTACTTCTCTTTCTCCATATTCCCAAAGAGCTTCAGCTAAGTTCCTATATGCTCTGCTGTATACATTAGGAACTTAATTTAGTTTTGCCCATATTATCTGTGGTCTCTTTCTACCAATCTGAAACTCTCCTGTGATACTCCAAAAATCTTAATCTAAGAAATAAGAATATTAGAAGGTTGGTGTTTATTTAAATAAAGTGACTAAAATTTTACTTTTTGACTCCTATTTTAAAAATTCTAATCAAGAAAATGTGTGCTTCAAAAACAACCTTTCTCACGTGTAATGAAAGAAGTAACATTCCAAAGAGACTTTAATTCCAACACCTGATATTCACTGCTACTTGAAGTTCAAATAGGAGGACTAAACCCAACAGGTTGTTTTGATTTCTGTCCCCATTTTTGTTGTTTAGAAACTACTTTGCTGAGAATGCTTATGAGCCTGGAAGACTCTTTAAACCAAATTGCAAAGTAATATCAAAGAAAATGATAATCAGAGTAACAACAAAACTGCCTTTTGCATACTCTGACTTCTCTACTAGAAAAATCAAGATATGGAAATATAGTTTTCCATTGATAAAAACTAAAATTTTATTCTGAGATGTATTCAGTTAAATCAGTGAAGCATGCACCTCAATCAAATATAACGAACTGGGAAAAATACACAATTAAATTCCATCAGAAAAGTTTGTTTCTTGAGTTGTAGAACAATCTAAAATTATAAATAAACCATCATCAACAAAATTATGCAACATTTAAATCACTTATGCCCTTAAAGGTCTTGACAAGTAAGTAGTCAAATCAGTAAAATCTGCTACTCATTCACAACACACTGCGTCCTGATCATTGCATTATCGTGTTCTATCACCAATGGATAAATGCACATTGAAATTCATCATATTTGTTTTCAATTTTGTACAGGTTCAAAATCCTAGCCTAACAACCATGCCTATAGAGATCATCAGATCAGATCAGATCAGATCAGTTGCTCAGTCGTGTCTGACTCCGCAACCCCATGAATCACAGCACGCCAGGCCTCCCTGTCCATCACCAACTCCCAGAGTTCACTCAGACTCATGTCCATTGAGTCAGTGGTGCCATCCAGCCATCTCATCCTCTGTCGTCCCCTTCTCCTCCTGCCCCCAATCCCTCCCAGCATCAGAGTCTTTTCCAATGAGTCGACTCTTCGCATGAGGTGGCCAAAGTACTGGAGTTTCAGCTTTAGCATCATTCCTTCCAAAGAAATCCCAGGGCTGATCTCCTTCAGAATGGACTGGTTGGATCTCCTTGCAGTCCAAGGGACTCTCAAGAGTCTTCTCCAACACCACAGTTCAAAAGCATCAATTCTTCGGTGCTCAGCCTTCTTCACAGTCCAACTCTCACATCCATACATGACCACAGGAAAAACCATAGCCTTGACTAGATATATTTCTTCCCCACATACAAACCTGATACATCTCAAAATTCATCATTACTTATATCTGGGACCCAGATAATACAGGAATAGATATTAAAGTAAATACTAAATGTAAATATAGCCTTGATTTCTGCAGACAGTCTATGAGCCAGAAGAAAAGTAAACTCATTCTGCACTTTGTAGGTATGTCAGCCATGCATAATTTCCAGATTCTATTCTTTAGCTAGATCTACAAACGATTCCACTATGATCCCACTAATTTGCAGAGAATAAATTCAAGGTTGTCTTGTGTGTGTGTGTATGTATGTGTTTGTGTGTGTGTGTTTTAATTTGGGAAAAGAAGATCTTATTCGTGGTTTTAGACAAAGCACTTAGGGCACAATACTAGCTTTCTTCAGTTTTCAATGTAAAGTGAATTGTTTCATCTTATTGGAGTCCTTATAACAGAAAAATTACAAATGTGGGGAGGTGAGAACTAATCTTTTTTCACTCTTGTCACTTTTTCTTCCTCCATCATGGCTAACTTTTAAAATTAGTGTTCTTTTATTTCCAATTTTCTTTTTTTTCCCCCACATTTCTAATTTAGATGGTAAACATAGATCACTCTCCTATACTTATGATTCATCACTCAAGTACATAACTCACAAATATAAACACCCACATCCCTGAACACACACTTGTCATGGTGGATCAACTTCCAAAAACGTCAACAATGTGATTTTAGTTATGAATCATAGTGTATGTGAAAGGCCTTTAATATTAAAATAACATGCACTGTAGGTTGTAGTTAGGTGCCAAGTCACCCACAGATTCTCATTCAAAAAGAGTGAAAACAAGATAAAAGTATGAAAGAAGTAAATGTATGATGATATAACAAGATCAAAGTGTGGCAATGAGGGAGTGTAGTGGGGATGGATAAATAAAAATGTGTAAAATTACATCCAAGTATTCTATACATTTTGACCTAAACCATAGTAAACTTTCGAATATATCCTTAAGTCCTACCTTCCTAAATGCTGTAGTAATGAACCATACCAGGAATTAATTGCCAAATTAAGGTGAGTTTTATAGGATGACTTCATGCCGTGCAGGAAGCAATTGCTCTGGAAATATGTCAAAATGAAGAATGTCTCACTTGTAAATATTGATGGTAAAAGATAATGGTATAGATAGTGAAAAGGCAATGTAACAACCTTCTTGGCTTCTCTGGATATAAATGATTACTTTATCTAATACATATTGAGTCCAAAAAATTTTAGGAATCTTAACACAGGGACAGTTTATGAAACAGAAAAAGTACCTACTGTTATTTACACTGTGTCAGGTCCTGTGAATTTAAGATGGATAATCTAATATAGCATAGCCCATCAGGGAAAGTCTAGCTCTAAGCAAAGAATGGCATATGAGGTAAAAAGTATAATTGGGAACTTAGAAGTTAATTGTTTTCTGGAGCTGAAAGACTTGAGATAAATTTAGTGTGAAACATGAAACAGTTTGACTACAATAATGAGAGGCCTAATTTATTTCAAACAAAGTGAATAACATTTGCAGAGACACAGATTATAAACCTGTGTGATATGTTGAAGGAATAGAGGTTTAGTTAATATGGATGGAGATTGATTATAACTAGAAATTCTCTATGGAAGCTGATTGTGAAAAACTCTATATGTTATATTTGAAGGTCTTATAATTGGAAGAAAAATCATGCATATGAGATTTTGAAAAAAGGTTTTGGGGGGAAGTGTCTGGGAGCTGACTTTCGCTCAGATCATGAACTCCTTATTGTGAAATTCAGACTTAAATTGAAGAAAGTATGGAAAACCCCTAGGCCATTCAGGTATGACTTAAATCAAATCCCTTACAATTATATAGTAGAAGTGATGAATAGATTCAAAGGATTAGATGTGACAGAGAGAGTGCCTGAAGAACTATGGACAGAAGTTTGTAACACTGTATAGAAGGCAGTGATTGAAACCATACCCAAGAAAAAGAAATGCAAAAAGGCAAAATGGTGGTCTCAGAAGGTCTTACAAATAGCTGAACAAATAAGAAAAGTGAAAGGTAAAGGAAAAAGCTAAAGATATGACCAACTGAATGCAGAGTTCCAGAGAAGAGCAAGGAGAGATAAGAAAGCCTTCTCAAGCAAGCAATGCAAAGAAATAGAGGAAAACAATAGAATGGGAAAGACTAGAGATCTCTTCAAGAAAATTAGAGTTTCCAAAGGAATGTTTTACACAAAGGTGGGCACAATAAAGGAAAGAAATGGTACAGACCTAACAGGAGCAGAAGATACTAAGAAGAAGTGGCAAGAATATACAGAAGAACTATACAAAAAAGGTCTTAATAACCCACATAACCATGAAGGTGTGATCACTCACCTAGAGCCAGACACCCTGAAGTATGAAGTCAAGTCAGTGTTAGGAAGCATAACTATGAATAAAGTTAATGGAGGTGATGGAATTCCAGATGAGCTATTTCAAATCCTGAAAGATGATGCTGTTAAAGTGCTGCACTCAATATGCCACCAAATTTGGAAAACTCATCAGTGGCTACAGGACAGGTAAGGTCGGTTTCATTCTATTCCCAATGAAGAGCAATGCAAAAGAATTTTCAAACTACTGTCTAATTGCATTCATTTCACACACTAGCAAGGTAATGCTCAAAATTCTTCAAACTAGGCTTCAACAGTATGTGAACTGAAGAACTTCCAGATGTACATGCTGGATTTAGTAAAGGCAGAGAAACCAGTTGCCAACATCCATTAGATCATAGAAAAAGCAAGAGACTTCTGCTTCATTGACTATGCTAAAGCCTTTGACTGTGTAGATCACAACAAACTGTGGAAAATTCTTAAAGTGATGTGAATACCAGGCCACCCTACCTGCCTCCTGAGAAATCTGTATGCAGGTCAGGAAGCAACAGTTAGACCTGGACATGGAACAATGGACTGGTTCCAAACTGAGAAAGAGTATGCCAAGGCTGTATATTATCACCCTGCTTATTTAACTTCTATGCAGAGTACATCATGTGAAATGCCAGGCTGTATGAAGCACAAGCTGGAATCAAGATTGCCAGGAGAAATATCAATAACCTCAGATATGCAGATGACACCACGTTTATGGCAGAGAGTGAAGAAGAACTGAACAGCCTCTTGATAAAAGTGAAAGAGGAGACTGACAAAGCTGGCTTAGAACTAAACATTCAGTAAACTAAAATCATGGCATCTGGTCCTATTGCTTCATGGCAAATAAATGAGGAAACAATGGAAACAGTGACAGACTCTATTTTCTTGGGCTCCAAAAATCACTGCAGATGGTGACTGCAGCCGTGAAATTAAAAGACACTTGCTCCATGGAAGAAAACTAGACAGCATATTGAAAACAAAGACATCACTTTGCTGACAAAGTTCTGTCTAGTCAACGCTATGGTTTCTCCAGTAGTCATGTATGTATGTGAGACCGGGACCATAAAGATGGCTGAGTGCTAAAATTTGTGCTTTTGAACTGTGATGCTGAAGAAAACTATTGAGAGTCCTTTGGACAGCAAGGAAATCAAGCCAGTCAATCCTAAAAGAAATCAACCCTGCCTATTCAATGTAAGGACTTATTGTGAAGCTGAAGCTCCAATACTTTGGCCACCTGATGCATAGGCTGACTCATTGGAAAAGATCCTGATCCTGGAAAGTTTGAGGGCAGGAGGAGGTGGCAGTGACAGAGGATGAGGTGGTTGAATGGCATCATCGCCTCAATGAACATGAGCCTGAGCAAACTCTGGCAGATAGTGAAGGAGAGGAAAGTCTGATGTGCTACAGTCCATGCAGTAGCGAAGAGTCGGACATGACTGAGCAACTAAACAACAACAATACATAGTAAAAGCAAAATAAAACAAAAAATTCAACTACTCTATCTTGGCTAGAGTAATTACGTTACTATTTATTCAAATATCTAATTCCAAAGAAATATCTTAGTAGCTGTTTTCAGCACATGAATTTTCAAATACCAATTAATTATGTTACAATTTAAGACATAAAAGGCCAAAGCTTTGGGAAGCATGGTGCTGTTAACCATTTGTTACAACCAACAGTGTAACCCAAAATGATGCAGAAGACATCCTTAGCAATTTCCTGGGTAACATATTATAAGTGTGAGCTCTACAATTCTTAACAGCACTTCAATGCCTGTTCTGTGCAGTTGATAATCAACATACTGTCTTTGATTTCAAAGAGGATAGAAAGACTCAAAATAGAGAGCAATGAGTGGAATTTAAATGTCAAAGGCTTAGTTAGGTTGGACTGTTTCCTGAAAGAGTTTGGTCTATAGATTCTTTTTTTTCGGCAACAGCTGAAATATAAAGTGAAGATTTTGGAGCAGTCTATAAAAGGTAATTTTATAAGAGATGTAAAAAAATATTACATCAGTTAAACAAATACTTCACTTGAATCCCAACAGTAAGAGTTGGCTTTGGAATGCAGTTGGTATTACAAATATGGGTAAAAGTTGTAACGTAATCTTGAGCCTCTAGAAGGGCTCTCTAAGGATTCCTAGCTCTTTTATTTCCCAGAAACCTTTCTAAAGACTGTCCCACTAGGATAGTCTTCATCCCAAATGAAGAAACCAGACAAGAGTCCATTATAATAATATTCTTTCACAAAAAGGAACATTGGGATGGCAGATAGTAGGAATGTATTGTATTATGAAGTGTTTAGTCACTTTCTACCCCTGTCCGTCTTCTAAATTGCTTTGCGCTGGTCACATTCTTTTGATGATCCTACACTACAGATCTTTCACTTGCCACACAGGGGAAATTAAGTGTGGTCACAGTGTGCTTTTCTTTCATTGCAAATGCTTGCAGTGATTTGAGTTTTGCTGGTTTCTAGTTTCTGTTTAGAATAAACTTTGCATCAATCCTCTCTCTGATGTCCCTCAACTGAACTAGTTTTCCTAATTCAAAACTGAAGTGACATTTATTTCTTTCTAACAACAGTCTTGAGCTTGGTTCTTTACTTCTGAAACTAAGTTTCAAAATAATTTCTTTTAGCTGTACCAACCCAGAAAAATCTCAACCCATTTCTTTTTGTCAAGCAATGCTATTGTTTTATTATTCATCTTTTTTGGAAATTTAGGCTTTTTAGATAGTATCATCTCTCCATTTGATCACCCTTTCTCATATTCCAATGCTTGATTTCCACATCCATAAAGTGATTGTGCATCCTCTTCTTATTTTACAGTATAGTTGAGGACTAAATATATATACATAATATATGTGAAAGTGTTTTTTTATCCCTTAAAACACACAAAAATGGAAGTAGTTTAAATTAATACATTTGAACAATGCTGCACAATTTTAGAGTAATGTGGCTTTTAAAAACATATATACAGGCATTTCTTGAATTTTTTCTTGTTGTCTCATTCCTGGATCCTACTCTGCCATTAATTTAGCTTTTCTGTACCTCTATTGCACAAAGAAATAAAGGAAAAACATTGACTTGAGCTAAAAGTGAAACAGACTGGGACCTGGGTCCCTTTGCTGCAATGCTTGCACCTTGACAAACCTCTCCTCCAACAACAAAATTCAAAGAAACTCTAAGGAACTAAAAATAACTATGTGCATGTATGTGCAGTTGGGGCAAAGTATTGATAAAAAGATGCAAAAAACGAGAAACTCAACAGCAACTTCTAATGAGCCTGGAGCAAAAACAGGGTAACGGGGAGCATAAGCAAGGAACTGTGCATGTCCACGCACTCCACACCACAACAGGAGTGGATAAAAACCTAAGCCACCCACTGGGCTGATCCCTGGACACAGCCCTCCCATTATCCCATGAAAAAAGTGCAAGTTTTAATCCCTCAGTCATGTCTGACTTTTGCAACCTAATGGACTCTAGCCAGAAAAGCCAGGCTTCTCTGTCCTTGGGATTTCCCAGGCAAGAATACAGGAGTGGGTAGCCATTCCCTTCCCCAGGGGATCTTCCTGACCCACAGACCAAATCCAGGTTTCCTGCATTGTAGGCAGATTCTTTAATGTCTTAGCCACCAGGGAAGCCTCTCCTTATCCTATATAAGGAACAAACTCTCCCTCCATCAGGGAGTAAGCAAGCAAGGAAATCTGTTACTTGTTCTCACTCTCTTCCCTGCTGCAGCAAGGGCCCCAGTAATGTCTGAGTTTATTGTCTCACCTCTTTTCAATTGCGGAAGGCCAAGAACCATGTTTGGCATCAAAAGTGGTGAAGAAATTAGTATGTAAACAGACCCCAGGCTTAAAATCAGTGTACAGATAATTTCCATTCTTGACGACTTTCATTAGACTATCTTCCCACATTATTTCCAGCACATTCTTCTTCACACATTACAGGAGTCAACTGCTTCCAATCAAACTGAATTTTTCATATGCTACAGATAGAGCCTAGCCTTTCCCATCTCATCATATTTGTTCAATATAACTTTCATCATGTTAGTATCATGACATTCCCAAAAGCCATCACCACTGTCATGATTATTACTGATCTACTTTGTCAAATGTGATCTGTTTCTCCTCATGTTTCTAGGACTTTGCATTTTTCTTAAGGCACTGATCACACTCTGCCATATATTAGGACTATGATTTCATCTCCAGGTTTATCTTCTCCCCACATTCTTGTAAGTTCTTCAGGGCCAGAGTCTATATTTACATGTTTCTACATTGTCTCAAAAGCTCAAGGTTCCCACAGATTAACAATTAACATTTTGAACTGAATAAAATTGAGAAATGATTTAGAATAATATACTATAATGAACATTTTAGAAAGGATGTTAAAATGCTTATAACTCAAGCAAGAAAATTCTTAAGCCTAAATTATCCTTGTGAGATTGATTGTATTAGAGTTAAAGAAAATTTCTGATTGAGAAAAGAATCAGGAGAATTTGCCACTAAGCTATGGCCATTCAGAAATTTAGGTGACAAGAACATCCCATTCCTCTCTCTGTAAACATGCTGCACTTGTTCCCTTCTTCCAGACATCCATGATGTAACCAACTGCAAGTCTATACATTGAAAGGTTTGTGGCATTGCCCCCATAGAATGTGTTTGCTTCCTCTAGGAAGTTAGAACTACATAGGTAAGAGTTCAACTGTACCTTTGGGTGAATGCTGTGAAAGGCATTTCTCAAATAATGATAAACTTTTACCTTCTAAAGAAAAGTTGTAAAGAAATTTCCAAAACTTCCTCAAGCATCTTTTTATTTATACTACTTTAAGATATATTTCTGACTTAATCACATCTTTGCATTTGCTTTCTAATGTTATCATTGTTAGGTCTTAAAAATTACTTTTTTTTTTTACCTTTTAAAATATACTGAAATATAGTAGATTTATAATGTTGTGTTAGTTTCAGAGAAACATAAAAGCGATTCAGTTATACATATATATTCTCTTTTTACATTCTCTTCCATTACAGGTTATTATAAGATATTACGTATGGTTTCCTGAGTTGGCCCCCTGGTCCTTTTCCATGAGCTGATTCCCTGGTCCTTTGCCTAGCTTATTTCTCTTAGGATGATAATCCCTAAGTCCATCCATATTGCTACAAATGGCATTGTTTCATTCTTTTCTATGGCTGAATAATATTCCACTGTATATATATACTAAGTCTTGAATAATACTTTCATGGAAATCCATGGCAATAGAATCTATGTTAATCTTTAGGACTACTTGCTTTATCATCACCCAGTACTCATCAGCTCTCCAGGCCCCTTGAACATAACAGATTTGGCTATGTTTGTACAACTGAACAGCATAGAAACCATTCCTCCCCTCCTATAGTTACTGACAGAGATAAAGAAAAGGATGAAAATAAAAATTTAATAACTAATATACAACAATGTTGTAACTGCTATATAGAGTTCTGAGCTAAAAAAAATTCTTACTATCATTTGAAATATTTCTGGTAGCTGTGTAAGTCCTTGAGAATGCTATGTTTAAACTTTTATAATAACTGAGCATTATGAATTTCAGGTCCCATACCTCCGAGAACCTAGAGATGAAGAAACAGATTGTTTCATAGCTATGTTTATGATGGCCCCCTAAAATCTCTTCTGTGATAGTTTGTCTGTTACCTTATTAAAAACCCATGCTCATAAACTGTCTTGCAGAATGTTAGCATAAACATTTTGGTAAGCAATTTGGTCATGGTTATAATGGTAATGATTAAAATGAAGTGAAATTATAGGATGCTATAAGAATCTATCACAGAATTTAAAAAGAAAAAGAGATAAAGATACTACAAAATAGACATTTTCAGACACAAGCATGATTCAGTTTTTTTTCTCTGAATATTAACATAATGTTACATGAAAAGACAATGGTAACAGAATGAACATATATACAGATTTTTATCAACAAATTATATATTCATTATATAATTACATTTTATATATGTTAAAGAAAACTAAAATTGCCTAAACCAAAAACATCAAGATATCAAAAATAACAATTATTTCTTAATAGTGATATTTTTATTTTTCATTTTTTGCAGTGCACAGTATCTACCAAAAACTCAAGATGAAAATTTAATAAGAATAACTATAATATAGACTTTTTATTTCACAGGTCAACAAACTATGACCTGGTAGCCAAACATATTTTTTAAATAAAATTTTATTAGTACACAGGCATGTTCATTTATGTCCATTTGCTTATTTACTGTCTGTGGCTGCTTTCGTAATAACAAGTTTGAGTAGTTGTTAAATAGCCTACCTACCTAGCAGATCTTAACATTTTTATTGTCTAAACCTTTTTACAAAAAGTTTGACTATTCCTGCTTTATATCATCAATTCTTTCTCAACCTAAATAGGATAGTCTAGAGAAAAATTTATAGGCCAACACTTTCTTAAAAGTATAATCTCACTTTACAAGGAACAAGGCTGTTTCTTAGAATTAAGTTGTTATACAGCCAGTTTAAATTCACAGGTGGAAGAATATGTCAACAGATGCAAAATTTTGACTGCTACTATATTTTTGTAAGCTATTTCAACAGTAATTTGTATTTAGTTAAAAATATTTTTATTACAATTCAAGCTTAAATAAGCTCTGTGTCTGTCTGTTATGATACTTTCATATTCTGGCCTTTCTTTTGAAGTCTTTTCTGAATAAAAAACAGATGGGATCCCAGAACTAGGAAAACCGAATGCATATTTGAGTTACTTGTTTAAAAAAAGTTAAAAAAGGAGAAAAGTCTATAGATAATTTAAAAGTAAATGAATAATCCAAAAATTTTATATTTTGTGTGCATATATTTTATGAGGACAGTTTTTGAACTTTAGCTTTTGTATAATTTAATAATATGGTTAAAAATATGTGATTAAGCAACACAACAAAAGATTATACAGATATTTAATAGAGATACCTACCCAAGGTAGATGGTAACAAAGGTGAAAAATGAAATAGAATCAGGAAAAAGGCTCAATATTTTATTCATGGCCTACAATGCTTACAGATGGGCCACAAAATCAATTAAGATTTCTCATAGACAAAGTGGAAAGGGAGATTTGCTTAGAAACAAAGTACTTTGTTCATAAGCTAAACAGAGATGTATCCACCAAAAGAAGTACAAACATCCTTATGTACTTCATAACCAGGAAGGAAGAATCTCATTCTAAACTGAAGATGTCATACAACAAAATATATTTATTCTATTAATTTGTTTGTTTTTAATAAAATAATGTTTATAATGGAAGCCCACCTCTTTGCTACTCAGATATAAGGCAAGAATAAAAGTTGGAATATATATATGAAATAAGCTACAAATTATTTACTGGCATATAATACATGGGCTTCTCTTGTGGCTCAGACAATAAAGAATCCACCTTCAACACAGGAGACCTGGGTTTGATCCCTAGGTTGGGAAGATCCCCTAGAGGAGGACATAGCAACCCACTCCAGTATTCTTGCCTGGAGAATCTCCATGGACAAAGGAGCCTGGCGGGCTATAGTCCATGGAGTCTGAAAGAGTCAGACACGACTGAATGACTAAGCATACATATACTACATAGCATATGTCATACAAGTTTTATGTATATAAATGTACATACATAAAATTTTTTCTAAACTTCTTTTTTATATAATAGGTAGGAGAGATCTCATAAGCTGAAATGGCAACAATGATAACAATAACAATGATAACAATGGATTTCTCCTTTTTAGAAGAGAATTGTGTCTGATTTGGTTCATTTCTGTTTTTTTTTTTTTCGTCAAGAGGTTAAAATAATCATGTTATTTCTATAACAAAAAATAAAATTTCAAATTGCTATTTACCTTAATCTGTCCACTATAATATTCTATCAAATTACTGATTTGCCTTCATTAAATGTATTATATTTAATGAGGTTGTATTCTTCAGACATATTTTGCAATTAATTTGTTTTAATTGGAGGATACTTGCTTTACAACATTGTGGTGGATTTTTCCATACATAAATGTGAATCGGCTGCAGGTGCACATGTCTAGCATTCTGAGAAACCAATCAGAGATTTGAAGCATCCTTGACACCACTAAGTATTAGTGTACTAAGATCACATGAGCAGACTTAGAAGACAATATTAACTTCACGTATGGGAGAATGTATCCATAATATAATTATAACACATGTTGCTGTCATTATTTAGTTGCTACGTTGTGTCTGACTCTTGCAACCCCATGGACTGTAGCCCATCCAGTCCCTCTGTCCATGGGATTTCGAGGCAAGAATACTGGGATGGGTTGCCATTTCCTACTGCAGGGGATCTTCCTGAGCCAAGGGTTGAACCTGCGTCTCCTATACTAGCCAGGGTATTCTTTACCATTAAGCCACCAGGGAAGCCCTATGATACATGATGCCAGAGGCACCACCCAATGCAAAGAGAAAAGAAGTTTTTTGTCTTTGTTTCTCTTGCCTTTCAATGTTCCATTGATCCATCCAGCAGAAATCAACTGATATAGGGCTCCCCACATACAGGTTGCAGGAGTCTCTCTCCTGAGATACAGAGAACAGAGTTGAAATGATTCAGAGAGCAAGCAGGACAAGAACTAACAAATTAAAAAAAAATTAATCTTATATCAACAATTCTTGTGAAGCAATATGATGGAACAAATAATACAAATTCATGGAATATTTTGTATTAGAACTTGTAAAGATATTCAATATGCATCAAATATCCATAAGGAAGCATAGTTTTAAAACTGTGATTCAAATGTTTTAATTTTTATTTTTAAAAACCATATTATCATTCATTATACACAGGCTCTTTCTCTTATAACAAAAAACAAGAGAATAAGTTACCAGGCACATATTTAACACATATGGTTTGGCTTTTGTTGTGTGTGGATGTTTAAATGGTCTTAAAATGTTAAATGTTCTTAATTGTTTAAATGGTCTTAGATGTAGACTTTGTGCCTTCAGCACACGTACAGTTTAATTACTTAACTTTATGTTTTTAGAGAATACAAGAAAAAATGCCTTCCCAACTGTAAGAGATGTATTAATTTAACATATCCAAACATAAATATTAGATGCCACATGTTTTTTCATTTGAATTAAGCAATTTTGTTTATGCAGAACTTAGAAGACAATATAATTGGATTTTTTAGAGATTAAAGTGTACATATATTTTTATAAAAGGACTTAAAACAAAATTGTGCTATAAAATGTTTATTCCTGTTTGATTGAAGACAGAGAAACAAGCAGAGAGTGAACAAGGGGAGGGTGAACAAAGAGAAAGTCAGAATGTTTTCATTGCTACATGGCCTGATTAAGGGCAAAACCAGGAGTTCGGTTGTGAAAAGTAAAAACGAAAGATCAAATGCAGGTAACCTTAGAAATGATTAAAGTGATCTACAACTGTGTTCCTGATACAAGACAGGCATGTTGAAGAAATCAAAATGCTTTTATGAGAAGAAATGTTTTTTGAAGAAAAGTTTTATAGAGACAAAGCAACACTTCCCAAATATTTGTTATAAACATGTCTTTCAAATATAATTCTTTTAAAGTTTCATCAGTTATTATTGTGTCATTTTCTCTAGAAAATCACAACCCATATTTCATACCATTTTCATGCAATGAACTCCACCCATCCTGAGTGTGAAGAAGTCTTCTTCATCTGATTCACACAAAGCCTTTCTCAGAAAGTGTCTTAGGTGGTACTCTGGACACAACATATCTGGAGTTCGATGTATTGGCGGGGTTGACACCAGATCCTGATGTGTAAACTTTTTTCCTTCTTTCCTGCAATTCAGATTTTTTTTTAATCTTTAAAATTTTCTATTGAAAATCTTCATAGGTAGAAGATTTTCAGTTCTGAGTCTGCGGTCTTACTTGACACTGTAGCAAGACTGGGCAAGACTGGAGAAGGGGAAATAAGACAACGTGCTCATGTTTTGACACTTCAAGTTTTTATTATTTTAACAAGATATGCACATGCGGATGTGTATTTTTGAAAATGGAGCTGTAGAAATTGATTAGATTTTAAATCTATAAAAGTGAGTGTTGATTCAAAAATGTCAGTGGGACTGTGAAATAACTCAGAATTTTGATTGTTGTTAAAAATAAATTAGATTTTCATTTGCTTCAGCACATTTAAATGTTCTTCATTTTAAAAAGAATTAATGGAATGTTTTTAAATCATTACCATTGTAACTAAAAAAATTTTTTGAGAATAGCTCATATATTGTACATTTGAATTTTGCTACTTAATATATACTGTATGACAAATTTTATGTAACTTGCTTCCTTATAGAGATAAAAATTTGTTTTTCTTCTTTCTTGTTAAATACAGAAGCAGGATTTTTTTGTAACTATGACCAAAAAACTGTATCTGAACAAAGAGATGATTAATTGGTAAAACATTAAAATTGCCATTACATTGGTTTTTTTAGAGAATGTAACTTCTTAAGTATATTCAATTTTGAAACATAACTTTAAAAATGACATGTAGTTTTGTAAGTCTCATTGTTTGAGGGTTTAGTCTATAAATATTTGAGGAGAGAAGAGGTTGATTACTGTATCATCATTCTGATATTACAAATCTATATTTACCATGACAGAAATAAGAAGTTTATTGTTCTGATGCTTTAAAAATACAAAAAGATCAATACATTTCATCATTTTACATTGTATCCTTACCCAGGGAAAATACATGTTCAGTGGCATATATTTGAATTCAATTTTTTAAATTAATTAAAATTATCCTGGAGCAATACAAATTTTGGTACATATAAAGAAGGAAATTCCATAGATGTTTAATAGATATTTTTGTGTCATAGATCTGAACAAATCTACATTTCTTTCATACATAACATGTGCCACTTTTCCTAAGCTTTTTTTCTCCCCCTTAAGCAATGCAAGTTTTAAAACAGACTAAGCAACAAAAAGATCTGACATTATAAAATTTGATTTCCATATTCCAATGGTTTATGCTAGGGAAAACACATACATTACTAGGTATTTCGCTTAAAATTTATCTAAAATTATAAAATGCATAGTACTTCCAAAGTGGAAACTAACTTTAACTTTGAACCATCTTTGAATAAAAGTAATTTCTTTTCTTGAAATAACTGCTCCTTTTGGCATGAACCAGATAAGCCTACTACTTGAAAAAAAATTAAGTTGTAGAAAATTACTTGATTTTGCTTTCATCTAAGAGAGATATTATGTCAATACATCATATGATTTTTTACAATATTGATTTTAATATGTACTTAATCTTCCCTAAGACAGGAAAGGCTAGAGATCTCTTCAATAATATTAGAAATGCCAAGGAAATATTTCATGCATAGATGGGCACAATAAAGGACAGAAATAGTACGGACCTAACAGAAGAAGATATTAAGAAGAGATGGCAAGAATACACAGAAGAACTATACAAAAAAGATATTAGTGACCTAGATAACCATGATGGTGTGATCGCTCACCTAAAGCCAGACATCCTGGACTGCTAAGTCAAGTAGGCCTTAGGAAGCATCAACATGAACAAAGCTAGCACAGGTAATGGAATTCCAGTTGAGCTATTTCAAATCCTAAAGATGATGCTGTGAAAGTGGTCCATCAATATGCCAGCAAATTTGGAAAACTCAGCAGTGGCCACAGGACTGGAAAAGGTCAGCTTTCATTCCAATCCCAATGAAAGGCAATGCCACAGAATGTTCAAACTACCACACAATTGCACTCACAACACAAGCTAAAGTAATGCTCAAAATTCTCCAAGCTAAGCTTTAACAGTATGTGAACCGAGAACTTCCAGATGCTCAAGCAGGATTTAGAAAAGGCAGAGGAACCAGAGATCGAATTGCCAACATCTGATGGATCACAGAAAAAGCAAGAGAGTTCCAGAAAAACATCTACTTTTGCTTCATTGACTATGCTAGAGCCTTTGACTGTGTGAATCACAACAAGCTGTGGAAATTTCTTAAAGAGATGGGAATACCAGACCACTTTACCTGCCTCCTGAGAAATCCGTATGCAGGTCAAGAAGCAACAGTTGGATCTGGCTATGGAACAATGGACTGGTTCCAAATTGGGAAAGAAGTATGACAATGCCATATATTGTCACTCTCCTTATTTAACTTCTATGTAGAGTACATCATGTGAAATGTCAGGCTGGATGAAGCACAAGCTGAAATAAGATTTCAGGAAGAAATATCAATAACTTAAGATATGCAGATGACACCACCTCTATGGCAGAAAATGAAGAGGAACTGAAGAACCTCTTGAGGAAAGTAAGAGGATAGTGAACGCCTTGTTTAAACTCAACATTCAAAAAACTAAGATCATGGCATCTGGTCCTATCACTTCATGACAAATGGATGGGGAAACAATGGAAACAGTGACAGACTTTATTTTGGGGCGCTCCAAAATCATTGCAGATGGTGACTGCATCCATGAAATTAAATGATGCTTGCTCTTTGGAAGAAAAACTATGACGAACGTAGACAGGATATTAAAAAGCAGAGACATTACTTTTACCGACAAAGGTTGGTCTGGTCAAAAGTATAAGGTACGCATTTTCCAGCAGTCAGGTACTGAAGTGAGACCTGGGCCATAAAGAAAGCTGAGCACCAGAGAATTTATGCTTTTGAACTGTGGTATTGGAAAAGACTCTTGAGAATCCCTTGGACTGCAAGGAGATAAAACCAGTCAATCCTAAAGGAAATCAGTCCTGAATATTCATTGGAAGGACTGATGTTGAAGCTGAAACTACAATACTTTGGCCACTTGAAGTGAAGAACTGATTCATTGAAAAAGACCCTGTGAAGGCAGGAGAAGGGGATGTCAGAGGATGAGACGGTTGGATGGCATCACTGACACAATGGACATGAGTTTGAGCAAGCTCCAGGAGTTAGTGATGGATAGGAAGCCTAGTGTGCTGCAGTCCATGGGGGTTTGCAAAGAGTCGGACATGAGTGAGTCACTAAATTGAACTGAACTGAAGAGAGATATTATATGTCAATATACCATATGATTTTAATATGTTCTTAATTTACCTAAGAGATTTCAAGTTTAAAAACAAGAGTGTCTACATATTTTAATAAAAAGTTATTGCTGTAGAGTTATTGTGTGTGTTAATTATATGAAAAAATATTTGTAATGAAATGAAAATATTTGCAATAACCTCAGAAGGCATTTCCATGTTCTACAAGGCCCTGATTCCATCCTCTATCTAACACCCTCTTGAACAACTCTCACTTTAACTCACACTGCTCCAGACTCTATGGGTTTCTCATGTTCTTTCAACATGCCAGGTTCATTCCCATCACCAGGTCCAAATTTATTACATGTTATGTAACAAATGACTTTTTACTTTCTCTCTTAATCTAGTTTCTTAATGTAGACTGTTAATCTAGTCTCAGTTTATTTCCTTAAATTGAGCTATAAAGATTTCCTTATAGTTTTCAAACATAGTTATATACATCAACAAACACAAAAATATACATAAACACTTTAGATGAAATTATTTCTCAATTCCTCATGCAAAAATTTGTAATAAAAATAAATTATCTATCTAGTTTCTTCATTAAAAATGTTATTAAGAAGTTCACAGATAAATTACTGAACAAGTATAAAAATAGTAATTGTATATCTAATCTATTTTATTGTTCTTGTTCAGTCACTCAGACAAGTCCAGCCCTTTTTGACCCCATGAATTGCAGCACCCCAGGCTTCCCTGTCTTTCACTATCACCCAGAGTTTGATCAAACTCATGTACATGACACTATCCAACCATCTCATACTCTGTCGCCCAATTTTCTTCTTGCACTCAACATTTCCAGCATCAGGGTCTTTACCAATGAGTCGGCTCTTCACATCAGGTGGCCAAAGTATTAGAGCTTCGGCTTTAGGATCAGTCCTTCTAATGAATAGCCAGGGTTGATTTCCTTTAGGATTAACTGGTTTGATCTCCTTGCCATCCAAGGGACTCACAAGAGTCCTTTCCAGCACCACAGTAAAAAAGCATCAATTCTTAGGTGCTCAGCCTTCTTTATGGTCCAATTCTCACATCCATACATGATTACTGGAAAAATCATAGTTTTGACTAGATGGACATTTGTCAGTAAATTGATGTCTCTGCTCTTTAGTATGCTGTCTAGATTTGTCAAAGGTTTTCTTCCAAGGAGCAAGCGTCTTTTAAATTCATGGCTGCAGTCACAATCCACAGTGATTTTGGATCTCAAGCAAATACAGTCTGTCACTGTTTCCATTTTTTCCCCATCTATTTTCTATGAAGTGATGGGATCAGATGCCATGATCTTAGTTTTTTGAATGCTGAGTTTTAACCCAGGTTTCTCACTCTCCTCTTTCACCTTGATCAGGAACCTCTTTAGTTACTCTTCCCTTTCTGTCATAAGGGTGGTGTTACCTGCCTATCTGAGGTTTTTTATACTTCTCCTGGCAATCTTGATTCCAGCTTGAGCTTCATCCAGCTCACATTTTGCATAATGTATTTTTCATATAAGTTAAATAATCTGGTTAATAATATACAGCCTTGATATACTCCTCTCCCAATTTGGAGCCAGTCTGTTGTTCCACATCCAGTTCTAACTATTGCTTCTTGGCCTGCATATAGGTGTTCTGGGATTCCCATCTCTTTAAAAATTTTCCACAGTTTGCTGTTATCCACACAGTCAATGGCTCTGGTGTGGTCAATGAAGCAGAAATATATGTTTTTCTGGAATTCTTTTGCTTTTTCTATGATCCAACAAATGTTGGCAATTTGATCCCCAGTTCCTCTGCCTTCTCATCTGGCTTGTACATCTGGAAGTTCTCCATTACATACTGTTGAAGACTAGCTTGAAGGATTTTGACCATTACGTTGCTAGCATGTGAAATGGCTGCAATTGTGTGGTAGTTTGAACATTCTTTGAGACTGACCTTCTTTGGTATTAGAACAAAAACTGGCCTTTTCCAATCCTGTGGCCACGGCTGACTTTTCCAAATTTGATGGCATATTAAGTGCAACACCTTTACAGCATCATCATTTAGTATTTGAAATAGCTGAACTGGGATTCCATTGCCTCCACTAGTGTTGTTCCTGCTAATGCACTCTAAGGCCCGCTTGACCACATTCGAGGATGTCTGACTCTGGGTGAAATGATCATACCATCAGGGTTATCCATTAACCATGGTGAACCATATCCATGGTTATCCATAGTCATTAACACATTTCTGTACTGTTCTTCTGTGTATTCTTGCCACTCTTCTTAATATTTTCTGCATCTGTTAGGTCCATATCTTCTCTATTATTTATTGTGCCCTCTTTGCATGAAATGTTCCTTTGGTATCTCTAATTTTCTTCAAGTGATCTCTATTGTTTTCCTCTGTTTCTTTACATTGTTCACTAGGAAGGCTTTCTTATCTCTCCTTGCTAGTCTTTGGAAATCTTCATTCAAATGGGTATATCTTTCCTTTGCCTTTCGCTTCTCTTTTCTTAGCTATTTGTAAAACCTCCTCAGACATCCATTTTGCCTTTTTTCATTTCTTTTTCTTGGGGATGGTCTTGATCACTGCCTCTTGTGTAATGATATAATCCTCCATTTATATTCTTCTGGCACTCTATCATATCTAATCCCTTGAATCTATTTGTCACTTCTGGTGGATAATCATAAGGGATTTGATTTAGGTCATACCTAAAGAGCCTAGTGGTTTTCCCTACTTTCTTCAATTTAAGTCTGAATTTTTCAATAAGGAGTTCAAGATCTGAGCCACAATCAGCATCTAGTCTTTTTTTTTTTTCTTTCTGACTTCTCCATCTCTGGCTGTGAAGAATAAAATCAATCTGATTTCAGTATTGACCATCTGGTTAATGTCCATGTGTAGAGTCATCTCTTTTGTTGTTGGAAGAAGGTGTTTGCTATGATCAGTGTCTTTTCTCGGCAAGTTTCTGTTAGCCTTGGCCTGCTTCATTTTGTACTACAAGGAACTTGCCTTGTACTCCATGTATCTCTTGACTTCCACTTTTGCCTTCCAGTACCCTATGACAAAAAGGATATCCTTTTTGGTGTTAGTTCTAGAAGACCTTGTTGTTCTTCATAGAACCATTCAACTTCGGCTCCAGTGGTTGGGACGTAGGATTGGGTTACTGGGATATTGAATGGTTTGCCTTGGAAACGAACAGAGATCACTCTATCATTTTTGAGATTGCAGGCAAGTTTTGCATTTCGAGCTCTTGTTGACAATGAGGGCTACTCAGTTTCTTCTAAGGGATTCTTGCCCACAGTAGTAGATACAGTGGTCATCTGAATTAAATTTGTCTATTCCAGTCCATCTTAGGTCATTGATTCCTAAAATGTTGATGTTCACTCTTGACATCTCCTGTAAACCACGTTCAATATGCCTTGATTCATGGACCTAACATTCCAGGTTCCTATGCAACATTGTTCTTTACAGCATCAAACTTTACTTTCAATACTATACATGTAAACAACTGTGTGTCATTTCCACTTTGGCTCAACCTCTTCATTCCTCCTGGAGCTATTTCTCTTCTCTTCTCCCGCATCATTTAGACATGCTCTGACCTAAGGGGTTCATCTTTCAGTGTCATGTGTTTTTCTTTTCATACTGCTCATGGGGTTTTCAAGGCAAGAATGCTGAAGTGGTTTGCCATTCCCTTCCCTACTGGGTGTTTTGTCAGAACTTTCCACCATGACCCATCTGTCTTTGCTGGCTCTATATGGCATGGTTCATAGCTTCATTAAGTTACACACAGTTTTGATCCATGTGATCATTTTGGTTGGTTTTCTGTGTTTGTGATTTGCATTCTGTCTGCCCTCTAATAGATGAGGATAAGAGGCTTGTGGAAGCTTCCTGATGGGAGGGACTGGCTGTGGGGAAAACTGGTCTTGCTCTGGTGGGCAAGGCCATGTTCAATAAGTATTTAACTCAATTTTCAGTTAATGGGTGGGGCTGTGGTCCCTCTCTCTACTTTGGCCAAAGTAGAGTGGGCTGATAGCAACCTCTTCCAAAAGGATTTGTGCCAGGAAACATTGCCTTACAGTACTGCTGCTGCCAGTGTCCCTGACCCCGTGGCAGGCCACTGTCAACCCATGGCTCTGCTGAGGAATCCCAAATACTCACAGGCAATTCTGGCTCAGTCCCTTGTGGGATCACTGCTCCTTTTTCCTGGGTCCTGTGTGCACAAGGTTTTGTTTATGCCCTCTAAGTGTCTCAGTTTCCCCAGTCCTATGGAAGTTCTAAAATCAAACCCCACTGATCTTCAAAGTCAGAATCTCAGGGTGTTCTCAGTCCCTTTGTCAGATGCCTATGTTGGCAAGTCTGTTGTGTGGCCTAGAACTTTTGCAACAGTGCTAAACCTTCTTTGGTATAATTTTTCTCCAGTCTATGGGGGAGCTAAAGGTGACCTCATTTAGGAGGACTTATGCCACATGCCATGCCTCCCAGGACTGCTGCTGTCAGACCCCCTGTCCCCACAGCAGGCCACTGCTGATTCATGTCTCCACAGAATACCCTCAAACACTCCCAGGCAGGTCTGGCTCAGCCTCTTGTGGGGGGGTCACTTTCTTATTACTTGATTGTATAAAAAGTATTTGTTAACATCATATAATTTAAGGTTATATAATTAGCTAAATAATATTTGATAAATTAAATTTAGATCTTAATTTTAAACCAATGAAAATAACTTTGTCTAGATTTCATGTTACGAAGCCATTGGCAAATTAGTACTAGGATATTAGTAATGCAATGTCCTAAGTTAAATTTATAAACTACTAAAGGTTTTATTCATAGAAAAAATTTTCCAAGCTCAAAAGTGAAGCAGGGCATAGAAAAAAACATTGCAAGTTATTTTGTAATACCAATAGCTTAGATACAAAACCACAATAATGACCTTGCAGTAAAGAAATCTACAGTCCCATAATTCATAAGAATATGGGCTTTTAAAATACTAATACATTTAAGTAAACTTTATTGAGAAATGTTAACTGAATAAAGTAATATGTCCAAAGAATTAAGTATCCTAGAATTTCAAGGATAGTTCAGTCATAGAAATTATAATAACAATTCATTTATTCAGTATATTTTTATTGAGTATGTATTAATGACCATGTGACTACTGCCCTCATAGGACCTGAATTTTGGATAAGGAGAGAGCAAGTGATGCAAAGAATAATAATTAATGTATATAGTAAGTTAGAAAGGGAAAGTATTTTCCCTTTCTAAAGGGAAAGATGCCAGAGATAGGAAGAACTGGAATTATTTACATTAATAGATTTAATGAGAATAAAAGTATGAATATTGATCATTCAAGTTTCAGAAAATATAACATATACTGAAAAAGCACTTGGAAAATGATATACCTATCTCAAATACAGAGAACATTGCTAAAATACGAATAAAATGATGTCTTTATCATAAAAGTATCTGTACTTTAAATTAATAACCAATAAAATATGTTATATTAATGCATATTATTTTTATCTTCTTGTTCTATTTTTCTTACTAATTTATAATATTTTGTTTTGTCTTTTATTATTTCTCAGATTGAACTCCAGCTCTTTTCTAACTGAGATAATTTTTTTCACCCTAGTTTTCAATCTTCATTCATAAAATAAATATTTATTGAGAGCATACCAAATTCCAGACATAACTGTTTTGTTTGAATCATAAAATATTAAAAAGCAATAAATTTATGGAAAATCAGCTTAGGGATGATGAATTGCCATTTTAAATAGGTCAGTTAAGGTAAGCTCATTGAAAAAGATAGAATTACAGCAATAATTTGAATTCAAAAAAGGAATTTCCCATGAAGATACTGTAATGAAATTATACCACACAGAAGAATTATTTGGCACTAACATATAATGATCAGAAGACGCTTAGCATGTTTGAGGAAATGCGTAGATTTTGGTAGTGGCAAAGGGTATGAGGGACAGAGTAGTATTAACAGAAAAGAGAGAATTCTTCTTGCACTGGTTTTTGTTATTGTATAGATATTGGCTTTCATCTTGGGTCAGGTGCAAAACCATCAGGTGGTTTTAAGGGAAAGGAAAACATTATTGTACATTAAAAAGATCACTCTGTTCATCCAGGTACAGACTGACGAGGGCAATGTTGGAAACAGGAAAACAGAAATTTATTGCAAAAAACTACATAAAAGATGACAATTGGTGGAAAGTACCACTACATTTATCATGAGTTTCCGACAGTAATATAGATATATTGTGAAGACAATCAAGGATTTCCTGTAATATTATATTTGGTTTCTTAGAGAAAAATGAGGAAATGTTAAGCTTGAGCAATTAGATTAAGAGCTGCTATTAACTCAGAAGGGTGGTTTATGTATGGGATATGTTTGAGAGACAAAAACAAAAGTTCACTTTGGATATGAAATATTGATATTTATTAGACCAAATGAAAATATTGAGGAAACAATTAATTAACAATTAATTAACAATTAATCCAAACATATGAATTTGGATTTAGAGAAATAAATCTGAGCCATAAACCTAAATGTGTGAGTCACTAGAGTTTAGAAGGTTTTTAAAGACATCACAAAGGGAGTTAGTGTAGTTAAAGCAGAGAAGAAAACCAAGAACTGAATCATGGCATTCTTCAATGTTAAGAACTTTGAGATTTAAAAAAAAAAAAATGAATAAAAGTTTCTTATAGTAGAAAATAACACACACTGTAAAAAAAATTTGTATTCCAATAAAGAAAAAAAAAATAGCACACACACACAAAGAAAGAATCAGTGTGGTAGGAACACAGCCACATGAGTGCAGTATATCAGAAATCAAGAGTAGAAGGGAAAGAGAGATAAACTCTGTCCAAGGCTTCAAGTAATATAGTACTTAAAAATAGCCATGTTATATTGAGGTATCAATTATGAAGTTATTGATAACATACACATGAACAAGGAATGGTGAAAACAAAAGCCTGATTTAAGTAAATTTAGTATAGAGAAATTAGAGGAAAAGATACAATGAATAAATGTATTTCTTTCAAGGAGTTTTCTGCAGATGGATCAAAGAAGTGGGATAAGTCTGGTAGAAAATTCAGGAAGTTATGGCATATTATTTTTTATATAATATTAGAGAGTTAACAATATATTTCCATTTTGAAAGAAATGATAAAGAGGGAAAGTTAACAAAGCAGGAGAGAGAGAAGAATCCTTGGAACCACTTACTTAAGCAACTGAGAGGGGATGGAATCTATACACAAGTGGAGATTTTGGCTACATATAGAGCACAGATGGTTCACTATAGTAACAGGTGGGAAGGTAGATATTATGGGTGCAGATGGTAGAGGGTTGGAACATGAAGTTGTGGGAGTTTGTGGACTTTTGCTTCTGATTGCTTAATTTTCTCAGTGAAATAGGAAAAGTTCATGAGCTAAGAGTGAGCATGAGAGAAGCTCTGTTGTAGGTTTCAAGATAAGAAAAGTGATAGTTATCTAGGGAAATGGTGGAATATATGGTTAGAAAAATACAGTGAAATTTTTGTACAGCATTTGTATAACATTGTAAATTTTGTGCATTATTTGGAGACCATTTCATGATAACAGTCATTGTTTCAAGTGGGATTTGTCAATGCAGGGTTTGTTTTTTTTTTCCCTACAGCACTATTTAGTTTCTGGGGTGGGTGTGATGTAGGCTGGATTATATTTAATCAGTATGATTTCATCAAGTGAGCATGATGATAGCAGTCTACAGGTGGGAAAACAGGATATTTGCAAGAAAGATATTATGATGATCACAGAATTTAAGCTGAGGAAGTAGATCAGAGTCAGGAGGGTAAACAGGTAATAGATCACAAGTGTTCAATGGACAAGGAATTGGGGAGATTAGGTGGTAGAGGGAATGAGATGGATATATGTATATATGAGTTTGTGATCATGTGTAAGATGTGCCAAATGAAATTTGAGGAATGATTTCAGTTATTTGAAAAGAAAAATTATAGGGTATGACAAAGCAATATGTACTTGAAACTGGATGATATAAAAGACCACTTTATAAAATGTGATGGGTGAAGACTATGGTGACATCAGGCTTGCATACACTTTGCAGCTTCTCGCTTTGGGCTTGTTGGATGTGTTTAAGGCAGCCGGGCAGGAATTTTCCTTTAAAACATTTTAATAAAATTTGACGAAAATGGCACTTTACCATAGTGATTGTCTTCCTCAAAACTCATAACCCATATCTAATTAACTACGAGAACATAAAATGGATTTCAGTTGTGAAACATCATATAGTAGTATACCGGATCAGTACTCCTCTCAACTGACAAAGTCATCAGAAATTGGTAGTCTGAAAAAATGTCACAGCCAAGAGGAACCAAAGGAGACACGACAGTGAAATATAATGTACTCTGGATGGGATCCTGGATCAGAAACACTACCTAAAAACAAAGGACATTTGAATAAGCTGTGGACTTTAGATTTTAATGATAATTAACATTGATTCATTGTAACAAGCTTATGCTCCTGGGTTAATAACAGGGGAAATTAGATATCAGTGTATATGGATATTTTGTGTATTATCTTATTTTTATGTAAATCTAAAGCTTTTCTAAATAATAAAGTTCATTTAAAAAAATGTGATCCTAAAAATCACATTTATGCATTGACTGGTTGCAGTTAGAGCCCCCTACATTGGTAGTAGGTAGAATATTGGTAAACCCCTGAGGTGCTCTTTTGTATAATTATTGAATCTTTTCCAAGGTTAAATACAAGATTAGTGACACAAGTAGTGCAATGGTCTCCAATATCTCAGGCATTTGGAATTTGGTACAAAGCATACACTTTTAAAAGAATTGTAGAGTCGAGCGCCATTTTTGTAGTTCCTAATCCTTTAATTCAGAGAAGGCAATGGCACCCCACTCCAGTACTCTTGCCTGGAAAATCCCATGGATGGAGGAGCCTGGTGGGCTGCAGTCCATGGGGTTGCTAAGAGTCGGACACGACTGAGCGACTTCACTTTCACTTTTCACTTGCATGCATTGGAAAAGGAAATGGCAACCCACTCCAGTGCTCTTGCCTGGAGAATCCCAGGGACGGGGGAGCCTGGTGGGCTGCCGTCTATGGGGTCTCGCAGAGTCGGAAACGACTGAAGCGACTTAGCAGCAGCAGCAATCATTTAATTTAGTCTAGTACCATTTAATTTTATTAATTTTTACATGGATCTATTCCATAATCCTTCCTGACAATATCTATATCTGAGATACTCATAGGTCTAATTTTTTGATTTACTGTTTATTCCCTGAGATTTTCATGTGTATTATTTTTTCAGAGATATGTTGGGTGACCTGATGAGTCTGAGTTTAAGTTATATTCCTCCAGGGAAATTTTTCAATTGCTTCTCTCTAGTGGACTGGGAGACTGCTAACTAGAGAAAACTTAAAAATATTTTCTGGACTTGAGGTCTTCAATTCAGAGATAATGAACATTTAAATCCTAAATATACACTGGACAAGTCTGGGTTTTAAATTCTTGTGGGAAATTGCCTTTATTCTCTAGCCAGATGTATAATCAAGAAATACAATTTGGCAAGAAGGAAGATATTTTTCTAGCAAGCTCCACCCTACAATGAAAGCACTGCAGTGTCTTCAAGAACATCAATTCCACCTTCCACATTATTGTTGGCCCATGAATTTTTGTCAACAAATATCTTCTATGCAGCTTTTAATTCATGCAAAGTTTGCACTGGCTGGTTTTCCCTTACTGTCTTAATACCCAAGCCTGTGTGCTTGTGTTTGTGTGGAGAGACTGCACTGTTTTATCCAGCATGTTTAGGAATTCAGTAGCTGGAAATTTTTTTCAGAATATATAGTCTGCTATTTTTCTGAAGTCTGTAAATTCCAGTGACATCTAGTTTTTAGTATTGTGGATGAGAAGTTGATTCTTATGCTAATATTTTTTTTTCTTTTATACATAAACACTTCTCTTTGTATAGGTTAGACATATTTCTCTTTATCATATGAGTTCATAAATTCCACCAAGGTACAAGTGTATATTTTTAAAGTTAGTATATCTGACATTCAAAATTTTATTTATTTTTTTAAGGCAAAGGATAATATTTTTTCTTTTTCTTTTATTTTTAACTTTACAATATTGTATTGGTTTTGCCATATATGAAAATGAATCTGCCACAGGTATACATGTGTTCCCCATCCTGAAAACCTAAGTTTGTCATGCTGGAGAGTTTATTCTATTATTTATTTCTTCTTTATTATTACTATTTCTTCAAAAATAGCTTTTCATTTTGTATAATATTTTTATTTTTTCTCTTCTATTCAATCATTTTCTTCAGTAACAACTCACTTGTGGCTTTCATACTTTTTAGATCAATATTTCCATTTAAATTATTTGTTCTTTAGTGTAAGGAATGTCTTCTAACCATTATCTATTGGTTAGATATTAGATATCACTGCCCCCACTTGTGAAATGTACATGCCATCCTCTAGAAGATAATTTTCTGAGACACACCCTTCTTCTGAATCCTCACAGAACAGTTTTCCTTCCTATTTTTATTCCCGGAGCCCTGACTTTTGATTTGTTATGATTATTACTTTACTTCTTTAATCTTCCATTTTTTCGTGGTCTGACATTGCAAAGCAGCAAGTTGATGATTACAACCAAAGGTCATCTTCTACTTACTAAATATTCTCTGCTGGAGATCTTCTATTCTCCAGAAATGAAAGCTTCTCTCACCTCCATGTCCTGACTGTTTCATTGTTGTTTTATTTTGTTTTAATACAAAAATTTTTTTAAATGATCATCAAAATTGTGAACCTTACTTTGTTTCTCCCAAAGAACTTCCAAAACAGTACTTTGGTTCTTGTACATCAATAGATTTGAGAGCAGTGCTATTTTCTAAATCAAAAGAACACATTATAAGAGTGATAAAGGAGGTTAGGTATGGAATAGGCAAAAGTAAACCAAATTCTGGCCTATATTTACAAGTCATGGAAATTCAGTTTCCTTGATAATGTTGGAGCAGGCTCCCTGAAATCTTAAATATATATATATATGCAGTGTGGGAGATATAAGTAATACTTCTTAATGGTCTGTTTTATGAGATGGTAATTGAATAACTTTTTCTTAATTAGCATGTTGTGAGTATAAAATTTCTTCAAGGTCTTACTATTAAATCTGTCATTTGGATGATGAGTTGAACTTCATGTATTTTATTTTGAAAGTTTCTTTTATGTTTTTAGTATCTTCATAGTTATTTTTAATGACAATTTGGAAAGACTGTACAAGGAACCACCATTCAGATTCTCCTTTTAAGGATTTTATGATTTTATGTTTTCATGCAGATATACCTATTATTGGCTTTAGAATCTCATTGCTTCATCCAGGAATTGGAAACTGTAAACTTGTTTTTATCATATTTCAACTTGTAGCGTTTAAATATCCCTTCTATTAGAGTGAACTTTCAATTTTTTCATGGCCCATGTTTTAAAAGCTCCTACATTTTTCATATTCGGAGGCTAAATATATTGATTTTGAAAGAAATTAATAACAATAAGGGCTAAGTACATTTTCATGGGATATTTGGATGTTAGAGATGTTTGCTAATTTCATAGAAATTATGATCAGATATTTTTTAATGCTAAGGTAAAATTATATAATGTTTCATATTTTGTTTACTTTTCTTATTTTACAAAGTTGAAGGGAAAGATCTAAAATCAGTGCACAGTGCTCAATTTTAAAACAAGGTTGTTTGGTTGGTTTGTGATTTTCAAGAGTATAAGTGGTAAAAATGGTGGAACAGGGAGAGTAAGACATAGATGGTGAAATGAAAAGTGTTAGTTGCTGTAAACCTCGTCTAAAATTTAATTTTGAATTTTACTAAAAACATTTAGTATAAATAACCTCTCTTTATTTCTCGTTCCTGTTTCCATAAAAGTTCTATTAAATCAAGTCCTTCCTAGCAGTAGAATAAAATGGCAGTCTTATGTTTCTGTAGGTATATATGTACTCAAAACAAAACAAAATAAAATAGAAGCATCAGTGATGTCCTCAGAATGTGAGAATGTTGCCTAGGTACTGATCACTGTTCTGTCAACTTTTCTATTTCTTAACAGAGGCTCAGAGTTTATGCCAGCAGACTCTGTTTAACTGGCAGACACAGTTATAAAAACTAAAAATGAAAAAATGTGAAAAATTGCATTTCTAGATAACCTAAGACTAGTAAGACTGAGACTGTGTTTTGTCTTTAACTTACTAACAAAGACAATAAATAAATAAATGCAGATATACATTGTTCATATGCACACACACACACATATACCATATTTATTCTTTAGGGAGATTTTGAACAGAAGTTGTTTTAAATTATGTTACTTTCATTCTAAACATAGTTGTTCCCATTCCTAATCTACCACACTTACTGATTTCAAGAAAGGATTATGAAAGAAATTCACAATGATTATAAGATAGAATGAACTTAATACAAGATGCCTTATGACTTAAATATTTAACTAGTAGCTGAGGTACTTCAATATTATTCCTGTAGTTTTCACAAAATTTTGGATTGTCTAATACCAAATATGACCTGCATCTTGGTTATAGGTAATAAGTACTCTGAAAAGGAATCTTGCCATTTTCACTGGCCATCTATCTGACCAATTTGATGTTTAACTGTGTTTCAATGACCTTTTGCTCTATACCCAGCAATCTTCAAAAGTTAGGGGCCTGAAGCAATAGTCATACAAACATACTTCATTATTGTGTATCTTTGAAGTAATGGAGAAATTTCTACAGTGGGATCTTTTAGCTCCAATACAGTATTGACGAGAATCACTCAGTGGTATTTAGCTTGTGGTCTGGATGGCCAAGACGGCTTCACTGAGATGTCTGTCACCTTAGCAGAGATGGCTTGAACACTGGGCATAGCTGGGCCCTTTACTTCCCCAAATAGTCTCAAGCCTCTCATTTGGTCTCTGAAAGAGGGTAGCTAGACTTTTTACATGATGGCTGAGGGCTCTATGAACATGAGTTCCCAGAAACCTGGGCAGGATCCCAAATAGTTTTTATGACGCAGCCTCAGAAGTCACAGAGTAAAAAACATTCTAGCCACGTTACATTGGTCAAACAAGTCTCTGAGATCAATCCATATTCAAGGCCAGGGAAATTAGACCTCACCTCTCAGTGGGAGGAGTGACAATAAATTTGAAGTCATCTTTAATAATTTACAACTGTGTTAGATACCTCATGCTTAGCTCCAAGACATCCTGCAGAAATGAATCAATAATTTTTGTTTCTAACATGTAAGTTCTTTAAAAACAATTACTGGTATTTCCTGGAAAATTACATTCAAGTGGCACTTCTAGGAATTAAAGTATACATAAAGTTAAATGCACAACCTTATCTCTAAGGCTGAGAGCATTATCAGGCAAAACAAAGGGGATTCTAAATTATGAGACAGAGGAAGATACAGAAGAAATGAATAGAAAAGTAGTTGGTATGGCGAATCTGAAGAGCAATGGAAGGACAGAGTGAAGAGGCAAATTAGGACATCATGAGATTTAGATTGGCAATAGCAGAAAATTAGATCCAAACCTACTCATCTGCTGTTTGGAAACTGTAGCCAATTCATTTTTTAAAGTAGGAATTGATTTTCTAAGCAAGACCCACAGTTATAGAAGTTGGTAACAGTTATGCTCTATACTTCATCTATTTGTTAATACTAATGTAAATTTTATTTTACATTGTTTTACTAAAACATTTAAGTAAAGCCTAAAAGTTTACTTAAAGGCTTAGTATATTTGAATTACAATTCATAGTGTCTTAATACTAGCAAAATTAGATTATGGCCAGAGAAGTTGATACAGCACAATGCAGATTGCCGTTTCCAGGTCCATTGTGGCCCCAGCATCAAGACAGAATTTGGTCGTTGTATATAATGTCATGATATACAAATGTCAGAACAAAGTACATATATGAGTCAAAAAACAAGGATCACTGGAAGCTAACAGTGTCCAGGAAATAAGATGTTAACAAGCCTAAAAATCTTTACATGCCTTCCTTGGCTATTTGTCCAGAAGTGATATTAAAGTCAAAAGAGGAGAATAAAATGAAAGTTCCTGTAACTCCTTAAGGTCATCACTGTCCTTAATTAGACATTCTATTTTACATCCCCAAACTACTATTTCCCTATTTATCCATACAGATCATTGAGGTGAAACAAAAATGGCCCAGAAACTTCAACTTGTTAGACTAGAGGTACAGCACATGATGAAGGCTATTCCAGATCAAGAGCAGAAGGACCTCAGCTGAATTTCCTGTCACATCTTGAGGCCATCACCGGTGCTGCTGTTTTGCTTTGAGTACATGGATAGAGGAGTCTGATGGGCTCTTCATGGGCTCAAAAAGAGTTGGATGCAACTGAGCATATCGACTTGACACCTGCAATACCTTTCAATTCACCAGGGCATACTGTGGAACACCTTTGTTGAAGGAGATGTAATTGGAAACACTGAAACGATCCACATTTCTAAATATATGTGTCCACTCAACTGGACTGATTAACATTGTGTCAGAGGTTTACATCTGTATCTTACAAATTATTAATTTGAGTAAAATGTTTCTGTATAAAATCTTAATATTTAATTGAAACATCTACTTTGTGTCAGGTACCATATGAAGTTCAATACACTGGATTTACTTCACATAATTAAATTCTTGTGGAGACTTCTTTGTGCACCTGTCAATGAGATTGTTCTTAGGGAAAACTGACTTTACTTCACTGGGTCTATCTACTTTAAACTTACTTTGATCTAAAAGACAGAGTTTTCAGTGTTTAATTAAATGCATTAAAATAGTGAATGACTTGAATTTTGATGAGGCTTGAAAAATAGCATTGAATAATATAGATATTTTTAAGGAGGTTTATTAAAGTTTAAGAAAGTTAAAAAGCATCATGCAGACAAGACAGATTATAAAGCTAGAGATTTAACAAAGTATCTGTTTAGTAAAATTATATGAAATTTTCTTTGTAGACTACAGAGTTCCTTATTTTTCTTCTTTTAGAAAGATTAACTAGGATAGGAATAGTTGTCAAGAACTTGCTTTTATTATGGATATTTGATCATACGGCTGTCTTAAATTTCTTTAGCATTTTACTATTTTCCACGTACCTACATACTCCTTACTTATGTTCAAAACAGCATTTTAAATATTTTGGAAATACAGTTGATGTACAATGTTGTTTTAATTTCAGGTATATGACAAAATGAATCAGTTAGATATATACAGTGAGCAAAACCATCCCCAAGAAAATGAAATGCGAAAAGGCAAAATGGCTGTCTGAGAAAGTCATACAAATAGCTGAGAAAATAAGAGAAGTGAAAGGCAAAGACAAAAAGAAAAGATATACCTGTCTGAATTCAGAGTTCCAAAGAATGACAAGGAGAGATAAGAAAGCCTTCCTAAGTGAACAATCCAAAGAAATAGAGGAAAACAATAGGATGGGAAATACTAGAGGTCTCTTCAAGAAAATTAGAGATACCAAGGGAAAATTTCATACAAAGATGGGCACAATAAAGGACAGAAATGATATGGACCTAGCAGAAGCAGGAGGCATTAAAAAGAGGTGGCAAGAATACACAGAAGAACTATACAAAAAAGATATTAATGACCCAGATAACCATGATGGTATGGTCACTCACCTAGAGTCAAACATCTTGGAGTGGGAAGTAAAGTGGGCCTTAGGAAGCATCACTACAAACAAAGCTAGTGGAGGTGATGGAATTCCAGCAGTGTTACTTCAAATCCTAAAAAATAATGCTGTGAAAGTGCTGCACTCAATATCCAGCAACTTTGGAAAACTCAGTAGTGGCCACAGGACTGGAAAAGATCAGTTTTCATTCCAGTCCCAAAGAAGCAAAATGCCAAAGAATGTTCTAGCTACCACACAATTGCACAATTTTCACATGCTAGCAAAGTAATGCTGAATATTCTCCAAGCCATTTTTCAACAGTACATGAATTGAGAATTTCCAGATGCTCAAGCTGGGTTTAGAAAAGGCAGGGGAACCAGAATTCAAATTGCCAACATCTGTTGGATCATAGATAAAGCAAGAGAATTCCAGAGAAACATCTACTTCTGCTTCACTGACTATACTAAAGCCTTTGACTGGATGGAAAACAACAAACTGGAAAATTCTGAAAGGATATGAATCTCAGACCACCTTACCTGCCTCCTGAGTAACTTGTATCCAGGTCAAGAAGCAACAGTTATAACTGGACATGGAACAACAGACTGGTTCCAAATTGGGAAAGGAGTACGTCAAGGTTGCATACTGTCATCCTGGTTATTTAACTTATATGCAGAGTACAGCATGAGAAATGCTGGGCTGGATGAAGCCCAAACTGGAATCAAGATTGTCAGGATAAATATCAATAACCTCAGATATGCAGACAGAGACGGCAATGGCAACCCATTCCAGTGTTCCTGCCTGGAAAATCCCAGGGACGGCGGAGCCTGGTGATCTGCCATCTATGGGGTAGCAAAGAGACGGACTCGACTGAAGCGAGTTAGCAACAGCAGCAGCAGCAGCAGGTATGCAGATGACACCACCTTTATGGCAGAAGGTGAAGAACTAAAGAGCCTCTTGATGAAAGTGAAAGAGGAGAATAAAAAAGTTGGCTTAAAACTAAACATTCAAAAAACCAAGATCATGGCATCTGGCCCCATCTCTTCATGGCAAATAGATGGGAAGCAATGGAAATAGTGACAGACTTTATTTTCTTGGTCTCCAAACTGCAGATAGTGACGACAGCCACAAAATTAAAAGATGTTTTATCCCTGGAAAAAAGAACTATGACAAACCTGGTGAAAAGTGGAAGTCACTCAGTCCTGTCTGACTCTTTGCAATCCAATGGGACTATACAGCCCATGGAATTCTCTAGGCCAAAATACTGGAGTGGGTAGCCTTTTCCTTCTCCAGGGGATCTTCCCAACCCAGGGATCAAACCCAGGTCTCCTGTATTGCAGGCAGATTCTTTACCAGCTAAGCCACAAAGCAGAGACATTACTTTGCTTATGAAGGTCTGTATAGTCAAGCTATGGTTTTTCCAGGAATAATGTATGGATGTGAGAGCCAAAGAAGTGATGCTTTTGAACTGTGGTGTTGAAGAAGACTATTGAGAGTCCCTTGAACTGCAAGGAGATCAAATCATCAATCTTAAAAGAGATCAATCTTGAATATTCATTAAAAGGACTGATGCTGAAACTGATTCTCCAATATTTTGGCCACCTGATGGGAAGTGCTGGCTCATTTGAAAAGACCTTGATGCTGGGGAAGATTGAAGGCAGGAGGGGGAGGGGACAACATAGGACAAAATGGTTCGATGGCATCACTGACTTAATGGGCATGGGTTTGAGCAAGCTCTGGGAGGTAGTGAAGGACAGGGAAGCCTGGTGTATTGTAGTCCATGGGTTTGCAAAGAGTCTGACATGACTGAGTGACTGAACAACAACAGCTCCATACTGATTTTCATAGAGGTTGTATAAACATTCCCACCAATATAATAGAGTTCACTTTTCTCCACGTCCTCTCAAGTATTAGTTTTTGCATGTTTTTTTTTTTTTTTTTGATGGCCATTCTGGTGGGAGGTGAAACCTCATTGTAGTTTTGATTTGGGTTTCTCTGACAATCAGTGATGTTGAGCATATATTCATGTGCTTCTTGGCCATCTGTATTTCTACTTTGGAGAAATTTCTATTTAGATTTTCTGCCTATTTTTGTTTTTTATCAGGCTCATATATCTAAGCTGCATGAACTGTTTGTATATTTTGGAAATTAGTCCCTTGCTGGCTGCTTCATTTGTAAATATTTTTCCTACTCTCATTTAGCATTTCAACAAGGAATAAAACACCTTGGAATAAACCTACATAACAGGTTAAAGATCTGTACTCAGAAAACCATAAGATACTGATAAAAGAAATAAAAAAATGACACAAACAAATTGAGAGATATTCCATGTTCTTGGATTGGAAAAATCAATATTGTGAAAATGACTATTATATCCAAAGCAATCTACAGTTGGTAGTTTTCACGGAGTTAGAATAACAAAAATTTTTTTTTTACAATTTGTATGGAAACATGAAAAACAGTGAATAGCCAAAGCATTCTTGAAAAAGAAAAAAGAAGCTGGAAGAATCAGGCTCCCTGACTCCAGACTATATTACATAGATTAAGTTGGATATACTTCATCAGGGATAGGACCTTATGAGCTCACTGTCTGATAGTTATTCAAGGTTTGCATTTAGCTGTTAACATAATAGATCTATTCATTCTGTCACTTATTTAGATAAATGGACATTGTACATGCCTGGCAGGAGAGCAGAAACTGAGTGGAGAAAAAAACCTTCTTTCTTACGTTCCAGAATGAACATTCGAAGTGCTATGCCTGAGAATCTAATTGAAGTTGAAACCCATCCACTTATATAGATTCATTCAGATACGCAGATACACTTCAAAACGTATCAGTCTAGCTCAGGTCAGAATAAGGAGCCCTCTCTAATTAGTTCAACACATGCAATAAACAGGGATTTCCCCAATGACTCAATGGGTAAAGAAACCACCTGCAGTGCAGATGACATGGGTTCCATCCCTGGGTCTGGAAGATCCTCTGGATGAGAGCATGGCAACCCACTCTAGTATTCTTGCCTAGAGAAGCCCCATGGACTAAGGAGCTTAATTTGCTACAGCCCAAAG
Organism: Bos mutus; assembly: GCF_027580195.1. Taxonomy (NCBI): domain Eukaryota; kingdom Metazoa; phylum Chordata; class Mammalia; order Artiodactyla; family Bovidae; genus Bos; species Bos mutus. The sequence continues at coordinate 48,439,561 of NC_091627.1, read as the reverse complement.
GGTTGCAAAGAGTCAGAGATGGTTGAATGACTAAGCTTGCAAGCCTGCATGCACACAATAAATGAAACTAGTAACTAAAAATCTTTTAAGAGATCAATACACAACAATAGCAACAAAAGTTAATGTAATTCAAATTGACTATAATAGTTCTTACCTTTCTGGGGATGGAAGAGCAAGAGGAAAGGGTCTTACCAAAACCTCCAATGTGAGGTTATTTAGATGAAGTTGAAACAACAATGAGGGCTTCAAGTGGAAACTGTGTCCATGGATAGAAGAGCTGTTCCTGGGTGGGAGTGCGGGTGGGAGTGGGTAGAGGCTCAAATCCAGCAAAAATGTAGACAATGACATAGATTCAGCCCAAAATAGAGAGAGTAGGGTCATGAAACCCCTGTCTTCAGTCTCTCACATATCACCTAATTAAAATACATACATATATATATATGGAAAGGTGCCAGCTAAATGTTATTTGCAACAAATATGCTGAAGCATAATACACAGCATATTAAAAAGCAGAGACAACCTTGCCATCTAGTAAAAGTTATGGTTTTTCCAGTAGTCATGTATGGATATGAGAGTTGGACTATAAAGAAAGCTGAGCACTGAAGAATTAATGCTTTTGAACTGTGGTGTTGGATAAGACTCTTAAGAGTCCCTTGGACAGCAAGGAAGCTCCAACTAGTCAATCCTAAAGGAAATCAATCCTGAATATTCATTGGAAGGACTAATGCTGAAGCTGAAACACTATGGCCACCTGATGGGAAGAACTTACTCATTGGAAAAGATCCTGATGCTGGGAAAGATTGAAGGCTGGAAGAGAAGGGGACAACAGAGGATGAGATGGTTGGATGACATCAACAACTCAATGGACATGAGTTTGAGTAGGCTCTGGGAATTGGTGATAGACAGGGAAGCCTGGCGTGCTGTGGTTCACGGGGTTGCAAAGAGTCAGACACGACTGAGTGACTGAATTCATGGAAGAATAGAGGAAGTACAGTAAGTAGATGCGACAGCAATGGACACAGAAAAGGGTATATACTGCGTACAATCTAAGAATTGTGGTTCCTGTGTAGTAAGTATTCACTGGCTAGAATTTTAAGTTTCATGTGCAGAAATTCTTCAAATAGTGTTTTGGATAATCTGTTAATCTTGCTTGTTTGAATTACATTTCTACTTTGTATAAACAGAGAGGATATTTTTTGCTCTGTAAATTGCTGCATCTTTAGGAGATAACCATGTAGCTAAAGTCTGGTTTGGTCAGTTAGCTGTAATTTGGAAATTTAATCAGAAGTTCATCAGTGGATGATTGGCAGTTCCACATAGGATATCAAGAAGTTACAGCCTTTGGGTCATCTTCAACTATCTTCCTAAAAAACTATGACAATAACAAGGAAAGGGAGAGAGAAAAAAGGAGAGGGGCTAAATAACTTCACAGACTAGGATTGGAATGCGATAAACTACTAAAAATAAAATGAGAAGACTATCCAAAGCTAAAATCTGGGATACTAATACCAGATAATGCCAGAATAGGACCATGACAATAACGTGCTGGCAAGGAAGGAAAGGGGACTTTGAAAGGGGCCTAGAATATAAAGCGAAAGGCTATATCTGAAGTTATGTTAATTGTATTGATTAAAGAAGCAACTCTCTCTTCACATCAAGAAAGTGTTAAAGTGAAGGGAAATAAAGGCACTACCATATGTTGTTTATCACTTGTGTTTTCTCTCTGTAGCTAAGGCCATGCCCGAGGATATACATCCCTCTCCACTCTGTTTTTACAGTATTTGGAAACTGCAAAATACATTTTAGTCCATTATAGTAAATCAACAATTTATATACATAAATCAACTTATTCTAATGTATTTTATGGTAATGAATTTGTCAGTCTCTCTTCAAATAAGAACATAGAAACTAATACTTTATTTCTCTGCACATATAACATTCAGATCTTTCTGTTCAATCATAATCTTCTCTCCTGAAACCTATGATATAGTCATGGAGTCTTCATCCACTAGGGAAAGCTAGTGTTGTGCTTTTCAAAGTTGTTCTCTGAATGTCTAGGATGTTACCATAAGCCAATTCCCACTCCAATGCTTATTTAATTGATCTGTTTGGACCCAGTGATGCATGGCATTTAAATTATGGCATGTGAAATTGAGAGTTGGAAAAAATGAGTTTGGAAAGGGCATTGGAATGATACAAAAATAATTTTATCTAAAAGAAAAAAGAAACTCTGTTTCAAGTTATCCCCAGTTAAACTTTAGATCCTGAAAAAAGAGTAACATAATGGCAACTTCAGATCAGTATAGATTCATAAAAGAAAGGCATAAAAACAGCAGGAATTTACATTAAAATGGTGATCCATCAGTCCTCCAATAGTAAGTTATTTATAACACAAAAATGTTAAGATGAACATCACAAAAAAAACACACAATTAGGTACTCAAAAAAAAAGATGTTAAAAATGAAAAATATATATGATATAATATAGATCTATATGTCACTATTATTAAAGATTTTATAGTCATTCTAAGCTAATTTCATTCTTTTAATTATTATAGTGAAAGTGAAAGTCACTCAGTCGTGTCCAACTCTTTGTGACCCCATGGACTATAGTGTCCTAGGAATTCTCCAGGCCAGAATACTGGAGTGAGTAGCCTTTGCCTTCTCCAGGGGATTTTCCCAACACAGGGATCAAACCCGGGTTTCCCTCATTGCAGGCAGTTTCTCTACCAGCTGAGCCACAAAGGAAGCCCTTATAATAACCCATCAATTCATTTCACTGGGCCCTGCCACCACCAACAACAGACTCACTTTGTCCAAATCCCTTCTCATTCAAACCTGGAGTCACTACATAGATGGGAGGCTTTTTTTTTTTTTTACTTTACAATATTGTATTGGTTTTGCCATACATCAACATGCCTCCACCACAGGTGTACATGTGTTCCCCATCCTGAACCCCTCCCTCTTCCCTCCCCCTACCATCCCTCTGGGTCATTCCAGTGCACCAGCCCCAAGCTTCCTGTATCCTCCTCGAACCTGGACTGGCAATTCGTTTCTTATATGATATTATACATGTTTTAATGCCATTCTCCCAAATCATTCCCCACCCCGCCGACAGAGTCCAAAAGACTGTTTTATACATCTGTGTCTCTTTTGCTGTCTCGCATACAGGGTTGTCGTTACCATCTTTCTAAATTCCATATATATGCGTTAGTATACTGTATTGGTGTTTTTCTTTCTGGCTTACTTCACTCTGTATAATATGTTTAATTATTTTACTTTGTTTCAATTTATTTTTTTTAAGGAGAAGAGAAAATTTGAGGTCACTATTCTAGATTTTCACCTCCAATGAAAATTTCATTTAAAGAAAATATTCTTTACACCACACATTTCCATTTTCAAGTTAAAAAAAATATATCAAAGACAGTCTAAGTGGCCTATAATAGACCATTTGGGGGCATATGTTTTGGAGAAAGTATGTTGGCTGACATAATCTATCAACTTTGAGCAGCTTAGTAATTTTTTTTTGTAAGCACTATTTGAAAGTCATTTCAAAGATGAAATTCATAGTTTAAATCTACATTTTATGTCCCATAATAAGTTTTTCACAAGTGAAAATGAGCCCAGGTAAAGAGGATATGAAAAGTCTGAGAATAAAAGTTTTTAATTGTAGGAGAGTTAGAGTTAAAATGAGTTAGTGAGAGACAACCTTTAAGAATTGTGTTTAGTTCTGTGCAAAGTACTATAATGACAATGTAATGAATTCGCGTGAATTCCAAAGAAAGTAAATGGGAGAAAAAAGATACTCAAGATCATGTCACATACAAGATTTTAAATAACCAGGCCATATATATTCTAGAATAAATAAATAAGTTGGCACAGGAAATATTTCTTCAAATATTTGAGATGTCCTGTAGGAAAGGACATATGGATGCCAGATTTCACATCAATGATAAGAGAATTAGGTTTCAGGGCAGAATTGTTGCTCAATAGCAAGAGGGAAGCCCTGTATCTCAACACAAGCTAACAAAAATTAAAATGAATTTTATGAATTGCATAGAATGAATATAAACAAATAATACTATATTTGAGAGAAGGCAATGGCACCTCACTCCAGTACTCTTGCCTAGAAAATCCCATGGACAGAGGAGCCTGGTGGGCTGCAGTCCATGGGGTGGCTGAGGGTCGCACACGACCGAGCGACTTCACTTTCACTTTTCACTTTTCACTTTCATGCATTGGAGAAGGAAATGGCAACCCATTCCAGTGTTCTTGCCTGGAGAATCCCAGGGACGGGGGAGCCTGGTGGGCTGCTGTCTATGGGGTCGCACAGAGTTGGACACGACTGTAGTGACTTAGCAAAGCAAAAGATAATAACTAGTACTAGGTAATTTGTAGAATTTCTTCATCTCAGTTTCTGTGATATGGTAAAATGACATAACCAAAGATACTGATTTTTTTTTAAGATTAATTAACTACACTAAAGTCTTTGACTATGTGGGTCACAACAAACTGTGGAAAATTCCTCAAGACGTAGAATACCACACCACCTGTCTGTCTCCTGAAAAGCAACAGCTAGAATCAGACTCAGAAAAATAGACTGGTTCAAAATTGGGAAGGCAGTATGTCAAAGGCTGTATATTATATGCAGAGTACATGTTGCAAAATGCAGGATAGATGAATAACAGGCTTGGATTAAGATTTATGGGAGAAATATCAACAACCTCAGATATGCAGAGGATACCATTCTAATGTCAGAAAGTGAAGACAAACTGCAAAACCAATACAATATTGTAAAAAATAAATAAATAAATAAAATAAAATTTTAAAAAATAGTGTCTTGATGAGGGTAAAAGAAGAGAGTGAAAAAGCTGGCTTAAAACTCAACATTCAAAAAACAAAGAACATGGCATCCAGTCCCATCACTTCCTGGCAAGTAGATGGGGGAAAAGTGCAAGCAGAGACAGACTGTATTTTCTTGGGCTCCAAAATCACTGCAGATGGTGACTGCAGTCATGAAATTAAAAGATGCTTGCTCCTTGGAAGAAAAGCTATGACAAATCTAGACAGTGTATTAAGAAGCAGAGACATCACTTTGCCAACAAAGGTCCAATAGTCAAGCTATGGTTTTTCCAGTAGTCAAGTATAGATGTGAAAGATGTGAAAGAAGGTTGAGTGGCAAAGAACTGATGCCTTTGAATTGTGGTGCTGGAGAAGACTCCTGAGAGTCCCTTAGATAGCAAGGAGACTAAACCAGTCAATCCTAAAGGAAATCAACACTGAATATTCATTGGAAGGACTGATGCTAAAGTTGAAGCTCCAATGCTTTGACCACTTGATGCAAATAGCCAACTCACTGGGAAAGACCTGGATGTTTGTAAAGCTTGAAAAAATAGGGCAGTAGAGGATGAGATACTCTTGCCTGGAAAATCCCATGGGCGGAGGAGCCTGGTAGGCTGCAGTCCATGGGGTCACGAATAGTCGGACACGACTGAGTGACTTGACTTTCACTTTTCACTTTCATGCATCGGAGAGGAAATGGCAACCCACTCCAGTGTTCTTGCCTGGAGAATCCCAGGGACCGGGGAAGCTGGTGGGCTGCCATCTATGGGGTCGCACAGAGTCGGACACGACTGAAGTGACTTTGCAGCAGCAGCAGCAGAGGATGAGATGGTTACGAAGCATCACTGACTCAATGGATATGAATCGAGCAAACTCTGGGAGATAGTGAAGGACAGGAAAGCCTGGCATGCTACAATCTGTGGGGTTGCAAAGAGTCAGACACGACTTAGAGACTGAATAACAATAATACAAAAAGATGGGGCAGAAAATTTTACCAATTTCTATGTCATGTTCCTCCACTGGTAACTAACTTCATTAGTGGCATTTAGGTCACAAAGAACACCAGTACCTTTGCTCTTTTTAGAGGAACTTTCAGTAAAAATGTTAAAAAGAAAGGAAGGAAGGAAAGAAAGAAAACAAATGGAGTCAAATTCTGTTCCTCTGTGTAATATGTAGGATTATACTATCTGCTGTTGAGGGTATTATTCCAATCTATTTGTGAAATCCTTTTCTTAACATGGGCATTTGAAGAATAAGGTTAGGAAGGAAGAAAACAAACAAGGAGAATTTTTCCTGATAGAAAAAACTGATGGGATTTTCGACAAGAATGTTACTACAGCACATGAAGATAGGGCACTAGCTATGATATTCAGACGGATGTATCATGTAAGAATTGATTATTATTTTGGCTAATGACAACTATGTTGTGTGACCTCAGATATCCTGCATTTAGTTTCAGATGGCACTAAGTAGTGGCGGTTTAGGAGTTTAGTGCTCTGTGTTTTATAAGGAGCCTTAAAGACAGCCCTCCAAGCTATCAAACAAGACTCTCAAAAGAAATATTATTTTACAGTGAGATTTACAGACCCTAGATATAAGGCTAACTACTACAATTTGTTTGTAACAGAGCAGCTTTAATTAAGATGTACATACATTCACACCATATATGTATATGTGATTGTATTCGATAATCTCCTGGAGCTGGCTTGAACTGACTCATAAGAAAAAAATTTTCAATTTTCAGAAAGTTTTTTAATTGATTATTAAACTTAAATTGCATAAATGTACATTTTAATACATTATTTTTAAAGATGCAAATCCTTTAAATACCCAAACTTACTTCCTAGTTCCTATATTTTACTGTTATCCATACCCTTGAGATTATATATATTCTATTGTTTCAGCATGTTATAAATAAAATACAATGACATGCTATTGCCCATTTTCCCTCAATGTTCAGTAATATACTCTTAGCTTTAAGTAAACATAGATGGGAATAGCTATAGCACAGAAATGGCAAATCAGGGCATTTTCTTCAGTCATTTGTTATATAATTGCCATATACCAATGGCATTTTGTCAAATGCATGCCAATCAGTGGCATGCATTTGTCTATACAAGTCCAGACCAGAAATTTCTACCTATTTGAATTTCATTAATATGCTACCCTGCCTATCATCAGATTAGTGGGCAATGGCCCCTTAGAGGGAAGTTCAAAAGACTACTGTTCTAGGGGACCTAAAGGCCACAGTATGTGCTCCTATCTCATTCTTCTGCCTGAGAACAACTGAAAAAAATGCTGTATTTTTTAGATAAAAAAGAATAACCAACCCAAGCGGCATCATGAATAGTTCTTGAGACAATTAACAAAAACTTGTTTGCCATAGATAGCCATATATAAACTTAGCTTCTGTCCACTTTAACTTTTTTCTTCTATCAAAATGAACTTGTTTTGCCTCAAGTTGAATAATCTACTCTTGCACAGTTTTATCTGAGGCTCAGATAAACATGTTTCACAAGGGAGATTTCCATAAGATTGCCTCTAATTCATGGCTGATCCATGAACATGTTCCTTTTACTCTTCCTTCACTTGAAAAGTTTTCCTAAAAACAATAGCTTTGTCCTAACCCTGAAATTTAGTGAAAATACCAATATGTAACAAACTAAAAAAGGATAAATAAATAATGAAACAATAAGAACTCTGTTAACACCTTCATAACAGAGTATAGAACATAATGATTTTTTTTAAGGTGGCTAGAATTCTACTCTTGTGATGAAAGAGAGTTTATATACAGGGATTTTCTTTTATTGAAATGAATGTAAAAACTGTATTACTGGGATATAGTGAAAAGCTTTGTTGTTGTTGTTGTTTTTCTTTTTTTCAAACCAGAAGGTCAAAGAGTAGAAGTAACAGCCTGTGAGCTTGTGTCAAACTACTTGCTGTGTCCTCTTTAAATACATGGGCTTCCCTGGTGGCTCATATGGTAAAGAGTCTGCTTGCAATGCAGGAGACCCAGGTTCAATCCCTGGGTGGGGAAGATCCCCTGGAGAAGGAAATGGCAACCCTCTTTAGTATTCTTGCCTGGAGAATTCCATGGACAGAGGATCCTGGTGGGCTACATTCCATGGGGTCACAAAGGATCAGACATACTTTCTGTGGATGCATCTTTAATGCAGTTTATTCTTTTATAGTTTCTGCAAAAGAAATTTATAATATTGAGGTGAAACAAAGAGATCTGAGAATCCATCTTTTTCAACTGAATAGTGTGCTTATAGGTTGAAATTTTTCCTATGAGAGGATATAGACTATTCCTGGAGAGGCTCTTATATTTATTCTATAAACACAGGCAGTTAAGAACTTCATAAATGTGTCTGATGTAAATATCTTCCATATTTATTTAAATCTTTTCCATGGATATGGAGAGCAAGTGATAATCATTGTCTAATAAGCTATCTACTTGGGGGGAAATTTAACCAGTTCACACTGAAGTTTTCTATATCCTAAAAGATTCCATTGGATTAAACTTTGGAAATGCACTCCATTTAAGCTTTTGTCAGTTTCCTTGACACTTTTCAAATCCCTCTTCCACTTTTTAATCTAGGAAGTGAGTAAACTTTATACTTTGTCTTTAGCTAATGCATTGTTTTTCTTTCTACTAGGAAGTTAAGGCAAGTATATAAATATTTCTGACCCCCAAGTTAAATATGTTGTCTTAAATGCTCCAACTAAGTAACTAATTATATTTTTCACAGACAATAAACCAAATAGGAAACTAACTTTAAAAACACCTGGATATGAATAGAGATCCTATAACATTGATTCTCTTCTGGTCTTCCTACTTTACATTATTTAATTTTTTTAAATGCATCATTGTAGATTTTTTATTTTTAAAATCCAGGAAACAAAAATTTTTTCAAGCATATTTTTACTATGAATGGTATACTATTTGTTGTCATGATACACTAACATAACTCGTGTCTATAAACTTCACTGAACATTTTATTAACTCTTGGCATCCAATCTCATCACTTCATGGCAAACAGAAGGGGAAACAATGGAAACAGTGACAGACTTATTTTTTGACTCCAAAATCACTGCAGATGGTGAGTGTAGCCATGAAATTAAAAGATGCTTGCTCATTGGAAGAAGAGCTATAACCAACCTAGACAGCATATTAAAAAGCAGAGACACTACTTTGCCAACAAAGATCCATCTAGTCAAAGCTATGGTTTTTCCAGTAGTTATGTATGGATATGAGAGTTGGACTATAAAGAAAGGTGAACACAGAAGAATTGATGCTTTTGAACAGTGATGTTGAAGAAGACTCTTGAGAGTCCCTTGGACAGCACGGTGATCCAATAAGCCAATCCTAAAGGAAATCAGTCCTGAATATTCATTGGAAATACTGATGCTGAAGCTGAAGCTGCAATACTTTGACCACCTGATGCAAAGAACTGATTCATTGGAAAAGAGCCTAATGCTGGGAAGGACTGAAGGCGGGAGGAAAAGGGGACAACAGAGGATGAGATGGTTGGATGGCATCACCAACTCGATGCACATGAATTTGAGTAAGACCTGGGAGTTGTTGATGCACAGGGAAGCCTGGCATGCTGCAGTTCATGGGTTGCAAAGAGTCAGTCAGAGCTGAGTGACTGAAATGAACTTGTTAACTCCAAAGCCTGCTGTATGAAGAAATACTTCACTGTGTCTAAAAATGAACTTAAATTTCAAGTGATGCTTTTTTTTACAGATAATAGTCATTTAAAATTATTATAATAACTATCTTCCCCTGTGCTATATAATGTATTCTTTTAGTTTATATATTTTATATTAATATATAGTAATTTGTATCTCTTCATCATATACTGCCAAATTGCCCCCTCTCTTTTTGCCTCTCCTCACTAGTGACTAGTAGCTTTTCTATATCTGTGAGTTTGTTTTGCTACATACCTTCTTCTGTCTTATTTTTTTAGATTCAAAATATGTGTTATCATACATTACTTTTTATTGGATTTATTTCGTTAAGCATAATGTCCTCCAGGTCCATCCATGTTGATGCAAATGGCAGAATTTCATTATTTTTAACTGCTGAATGATATTCCACTGCATTTATACACACACACATATACCATATCTTCTTTATCCACTCATTTGTTGATGGACACTTAGGTTGCTTTCATATCTTAGCTATTGTACATAGTGCTGCTATGAACATTGGATTGTATATACCTTTTTGAAATAATGTTTCATTTCCAGATACATACCCAGGAGTGGAATTGATGGATACGTTACTTCTCTTTTAGTTTTTTTAGGCTATCTCATACTGTTTTTCATAGTGTCTGTACCAATTTACATTCCTACTAAAAGTCTACAAGGGTTCCTTTTTCTCCATATTCTCTCCAATATTTGCTATTTGTAGACTTTCCATGATAGACATTTTGACAGGTGTGAGGAGATATCTCATTGTGTTTTTGATTTGCATTTATTTTTTTTTTAATTTTATTTTTAAACTTTACAATATTGTATTAGTTTTGCCAAATATTGAAATGAATCCGCCACAGGTATACCTGTGTTCCCCATCCTGAACCCTCCTCCCTCCTCCCTCCTCATACCCTCCCTCTGGGTCATCCCAGTGCACCAGCCCCAAGCATCCAGTATCGTGCATCGAACCTGGACTGGTGACTTGTTTCATACATGATATTATACATGTTTCAATGCCATTCTCCCAAATTTCCCCACCCTCTCCCTCTCCCACTGAGTCCATAAGACTGATCTATACATCAGTGTCTCTTTTGCTGTCTCGTACACAGGGTTATTGTTACCATCTTTCTAAATTCCATATATATGCGTTAGTTTCTCTAATGATTAATTATACTGAGTATCTCTTCATGTGCTTGTTAGCCATCTGTATATCTTCTTTGGTATATTGAAATTGTTTATTTCTTTTCTTTCTTCTTAATTTAGTCTTGGCAGGTATATGATCCTAAAAACTTGTCCATTTTTTCTTGGTTTTCCAATATTATTATATTTTCAATGTTAGATTTATTATTAATTTTGTCTTTATCTTGCTTGCATTGTCCACATTTTATTATTAAAACATATAATAGGTATCACAAAGAATGTTCATTGACAATTATTGCAATACAATATTGTTAAAGCAAAATCATATTCATTGTTGTTGAGTCAGTGTCAGTGGTGTGTTACAAACAGCTTCTACTGGCTTGAAAGAGCCCACTTGAGCATCTTTATTTAACTCTGTGCTCAGCAATGTCGTGTTGGTTGGTAGAAATTGATCTTGGTGAACTTTTACACTGTGGAAACCTGAAAATGCTGCATATTTGACTTTTTTATTAGAGAATGCTAATTGTTAAATATTTACTGTCACACCACAGCACTAAGAACAACCAAATAAAGGTATTTCAGACACTGTATTTAGTAAAAAAGTCACAATTCTCCTGAAAGTGATAGTTAGAAATCTATATATTTATTACTTCAAAAATAATAGCATTCATATTTAATAGCAGCTAGCAAGCATATTCATTTCACAACTATTATTTTATTACTCTTGTCATCCTACTTTCCACTTAATCCAAGTTACTATTTTCATTTATTCTTAAGTCATTTTTGTTTAATGTTTACTCTCATATAGTTATGCAAAAGTCTCTAGTAAGATTCACACCTTTAGCAGTCAATATTTATGAAGTAAACAGGTCCTAGAGTAATAACTATACATTTGGTTGCACATAATAACATCATAAAGTGAGAGATATATAAATATAGCATGTATTAATAAAACTGCATCTTGCTGGGAGAAGCTCAGGCTTTTTAAATCACAGGTGCTAATGAGACCTTACCTGCTGAGAGTAAGAGAAGCTGAACATTTTATGTAGATATATGGAAACAACAGACACTGTGGACTTTGTACCAATGTTAGTCAGTCTAATCAGTGATGATAAAAAAGTCACACAGTAAAATGCATTTTACTGCTTGCTATTTTTAATATAGTTTAAAATTATTTATGTAGCTTTCTATAAGCATTTTAATAGCTCCTCCTAAAAAGAAAGGTTAGCTTTTTGAATTGTAAATGATTAGACCCTATAATCCATTGTCACTTAAAGTGTAGTTCATGGCTAAACAGCATCAACATCACACAGAGCTTGTTAGAAATGTAGCTTCTTAGGCCCCCCTCCAGACCTACTGAAACAGAATCTACATTTTAACAAGATGCCCATGTAATATGTATAGGAAGTTTCAGAAACATTGTTAAATCTATTCTCAGTGTCCATCTCAGTAGGCAAATTCTTTTTACTTGCTTTGCTGTTACATATCAAAAATTTATTTATAAATCAAATATTTTAGTGAAGGTGATTTACATTTTTGGATTATGTCATTATAAAGCTATAAGAAACCATGTATGTAGTACATATGTTATATATAATGTTACCTGTTTAGATGTCATCTTGCAGAACTATATTTATGCAAATACATTCATAGACACATTCAAAAGAGTAGGAAGAACCATGTCTTTGAGGATCAGATTTTGTTTGTATTGTAGCCGGATACTAAGAGGCATCTCTCTCTGACTCAGTTTCCTGAGTCATAAATTACACGAACTACTTTGTATATCTTTGAGGAAGTTAAACAATTTTATAGAAGAAAGCAGCTAGCATGTATTTCTTGATAGAAATCTATCTGTTCTAGTCCATTATTATCTATCTGATGAGGTTTGAAACTTCTGCCCTTCTTATGTCACTTTGTCAAATAATATCACTCACTTTTATAATAATCTAAGCCACTAGGAAAAAGTTATATCAATTATGGATATTATGAATACTTTCACAAACAATAAGCTTGCTAACCCAGAGTGGTCCATACACTGCAAGCACTCACCACACATGCCAGTGATATTTGTTTGCAGTGTTCCTCCCTCCCCACAACACAACTGAACAAGTGAGTCTAAATAAATGACCACCTTCTTCCATTGGTTTCAAGGCAGAAATTAGACACTGAAGAGACTTGCAAACAAAGGAAGCCAAAATAAACAAAGAAGAGGGAACCACTCTGGAAACAACCGGTACAACAGATTAAAACTCTGTAGTTAACATTGACTAAGTTTTGGAAGGGGTCAATAGACCTTGAGAAGAAATATAAGCTGGAACAAGGAACTATCTGAAACTGAACTGACCCAAACAGCTCCAGAGAAATTCCTAGATATATTTTTACTATTATCATTTTTAATTTAAATTTTTTAAAGTTTTTTATTACTCCTTTAATTTTTTTTCTCTAATTTTTATTTTATTTTTAAACTTTTTTTAAAGTTTTTTTTATTACAGGTATACATGTGTTCCTTTAATTTTAATTTTTATAGCCTACTATTACCTTGCAAAAAAAAAGACCCTATTTTTAAAGCAAATTTCATATATATATATATTTTATAATTTTTGTGATTGATTTTGTTTTGTATTTTTAATATTGTATGTTTGAGAGTATAACTTCTACTCTAGATTTTTAATCTTTGCTTTTTGGTATTTTTTATCAATGTGGTATCTTTAAGAATCTAATCTTCGATACTCATTTTTACTTAGGGGTGTGATTACTGGCTTGATTTCTCTCTCCCCTTTTGACTCTCCCTTTTCTCCCCCAGGTCACCTCTATCTCCTCCCTCCCTCTTCTCTTCTCTACTAAACTCTGTGAATCTCTCTGGGTATTCCAGCCTGTGGAGAGCACATACGGAATTGATTACTGGCTAGATTCCTCTCTCCCCTTTTGACTCCCCCTCTTCTCCTCCTGATCCCCTGTATCTCTCTCCACCCTCTTGTCTTCTCCATGTAACTCCTTGAACCTCTCTGGGTGTCCCTCACTGTGGAGAATCTTTTCACCATTAACCTAGATGTTTTATTATCTGTGCTGTATGGATAGAGAAGTCTTGGGGCTACTGTAAGAATAAGACTGAAAGCCAGAGGCAAGAGGCTTAAATCCAAAACTTGAGGACACCAGAAAACTCCAGACTCTAAGGAACATTAATTGACAAGAGCTCATCCAAAATCCTCCATATCTACACTGAAACCAAGGTCCACCCCAAAGCCAACAAGTTCCAGAGCAAGCCATACCACGCTAATTCTCCAGCAACACAGGAACACAACACTGAACATTAAAATACAGGCTGCCAAAAGTCACACCAAACCCACAGACACCCCAAAACTCACTACTGGACACTTCATTGCATCCCAGAGAGAGAGATCTAGCTCTACCCACCAGAACATCAATGTAAGCTTCCCTAACCAGGAAACCTTGACAAGCCTCTAGTCCAAACCCACCCACAGGGAGCAACTGCCACAACAAAGAGGAACCACAAACCTCCAGCCTACAGAAAGGCCACCCCAAACACAGCAATCTAAATAAAATGAAAAGGCTAGAAATATTCAGCAAGTAAAAGAACATGATAAATGCCCACCAAACCAAACAAAAGTGGAGGAGATAGGAGGGAGTCTACCTGAAAAAGAATTCAGAATAATGATAGTAAAGATGATCCAAAATCTTGAAAACAAAATGGATTTTCAGATAAATAAACTAGAGACAAGGATTGAGAAGATGCAAGAAATGTTTAACAAGGACCTAGAAGAAATAAGAAAGAGTCAATCAATAATGAATTATGCAATAACTGAGATCAAAAACACTCTGGAGGGAACCAACAGTAGAAAAACTGAGGCAAAAAATTGGGTAAGTAAGGTAGAAGATAGAAGGGTGGAAATAAATGAAGCAGAGAGGAAAAAAGAAAAAAGAATTAAATGAGAACAATCTCAGAGATCTCTGAAACAGTGTTAAATTCCCCAACATTTGAATCATAGGAACACCAGAAGAAGAAGACAAAAAGAAAGTGCATGAGACAGTAGTTGAGGAGATAACAGTTGAAAACTTCTCTAAAATGGGGGAGGAAATCGCCACCCTAGTCCAAGAAACCCAGAGAATCCCAACAGGATAAACCCAAGGCAAAACACCCCAAGACACATATTAATCAAACAAATGAAAATCAAACACAGACAGCAAATATTAAAAGCAGCAAGGGAAAAGCAACCAATAACACACAAAGGGATTCCCATAAGGATAACAGCTGATCTTCAACAGAAACTCTTCAGGCCAGAAGGGAGTGACAGAAAATACTTAAAGTGATGAAAGAGAAAAACCTAGAACCCAGATTACTATATCCAGCAAGGATCTCATTCAAATATGAAGGAGAAATCAAAAGCTTAATAGACAAGTGAAAGCTGATAGAATTCAGCACCACCAAACCAGCTCTTCAACAAATGTTAAAGGATCTTCTCCAAACAGGAAACACAAAAAAGATGCATAAACTCAAACCCCAAACAACAAAGTAAATGGCAACAGGGTTATACTTATCAAAAATTACCTTAAATGGGTTGAATGCCCCAACCAAAAGACATAGACTGGCTGAATGGATACAAAAACAAGACCCTTATATATGCTGTCTGCAAGAGACCCACATGAAAACAAAGGACACATACAGACTGAAAATGGAGGACTGGAAAAAGATATTTCATGCAAAAGGAGACCAAAAGAAAGCAGAAGTAGCAATCCTCATATCAGATAAAATAGACTTTGAAATAAAGGTTGTGAAAAGAGACAAAGAAGGATACTACATAATGATCAAAAGATCAATCCAAGAAGATATAACAACTACAAACATATATGCACCTAACATAGGAGCACCACAATATGTAAGGCAAATGCTAACAAGTATGAAAGGGGAAATTAACAGTAACACAATAATACTCACATCTATGGATAGATCAACCAAACAAAATTAGCAAGGAAACACAAATTTTAAATGATACAATGGATCAGTTAGACCTAATTGATATCCAAAACAATGAATTTCACCTTCTTCTCAAGTGCACACTGAACCTTCTCCAGGATAGACCACATGCTGAGCCAGAAAACTAGCCTTCGTAAAGTCAAAAAGATTGAAATCATTTCAAGCATTTTTCTGAAACAATGCATTAAGATTAGATGTCAACTACAGGAAAAAAATTATTAAAAATAAAACATATGGAGGCTAAAGAACATGCTTCTGAATAACCAACAAATCACAGAAGAAATCAAAATAGAAATAAAAATATGCATAGAAAAAATGAAAATGAAAATACATCAACCCAAAACCTATGGGATTCAGTAAAAGCAGTGCTAAGGGGAAGGTTCATAACAATAAAAGCTTACCTCAAGAAACAAGAGGAGAATCAAATAAATAACCTAACTTTCACCTAAAGCAACTAGAAAAAGAAGAAATGAAGAACCCCAGGATTAGTAGAAAGAAAGAAATCATAAAAATTGGGGCAGAAATAAATGAAAAAGAATCAAAGGAGACTATAGCAAAAATTAACAAAACTAAAAGCTGGTTTTTGAGAAGATAAATAAAATAGACAAACCATTAGCCAGACTCATTAAGACAAAAAGAGAGAAGAATCAAATCAACAAAATTAGAAATGAAAATAGAGAAATCACAACAGACAATGCAGAAATACAAAGGATCATAAAAGACTACTATCAACAACTATTTGACAATAAAATGAACAACTTTGAAGAAATGGATGAGTTCTTATAAAAGTATAACCTTCAAAAACTGAACCAGGAAGAAATAGAAAATCTTAACAGACCTATCACAAGCACAGAAATCGAAACTTAAACAAAAATCTTCCAAGAAACAAAAGCCCAGGACCAGATGGCTTCACAGGTAAATTCTACCAAAAATTTAGAGAAGAGCTAACACCTACCCTCCTCAATCTCCTTCAGAAAATTGCAGAGGAAAGTAAACTTCCAAACTCATTCTATGAGGCCACCATCACCCTAACCAAAGCCAGAAAAGATGCCACAAAAAAAGAAAACTATAGGCCAATATCACTGATGAACATAGATGAAAAAAACCTCAACAAAATTCTAGTAAACAGAATCCAACAATGTATTAAAAAGATCATACATCATGACCAAGTGGGCTTTGTCCTAGGGATGCAAGTATTCTTCAATATTCACAAATCAATCAATGGGATACACCACATTGACAAACTGAAATTTAAAACTGTATGATTATCTCAATAGATGCAGAGAAAGCCTTTGACAAAATTCAACATCCATTTATGATAAAAACCCTCCAGAAAGCAGGCATAGAAGGAATATATGCCAACCTAAGAAAAACCATACATGATAAACCCACAGCAAACATTATCCTCAATGGTGAAAAATTTAAAGCATTTCCCCTAAAGTCAGGAACAAGACAAGGGTGCCCACTCTCTCCACTACTATTCAACATAGCTTTGGAATTTTTAGCCACAGCAATCAGAGAAGAAAAAGAAATAAAAGGAATCCATATTGGAAAAGAAGAAGTAAAACTCTCACTGTTTGCAGATGACATGATTCTCTACATAAAAAAAAAAAAAAAAAAACCCTAAAGACATACCAGAAAATTACTAGAGCCAATCCATGGGTATAGTAAAGTTGCAGGATATAAAATTAACACACCTAAATCCCTTGCATTCCTATACACTTACAATGAGAAAATAGAGAAATTAAGGAAACAATTCCATTCACCATTGCAATGAAAAGAATAAAATTCTTAGGAATAAATCTACCCAAAGAAACAAAATACCTATGTGAAGAAAACTATAAAACACTGATGAAAGAAATCAATGAACTCAAATAGATGGAGAAATATACCATGTTCATGGATTGGAAGAATCGGTATAGCAAAAATGAATATACTACCCAAAGCAATCTATAGATTCACTGCAATCCCTATCAAGCTACCAACAATATTTTTCACAGAACTAGAACAAATAATGTCACAATTTGTATGGAAATACAAAAAACCTCGAATAGCCAAAGCAATCTTGAGAAAGAAGAATGGAACTGGAGGATCAACCTGTCTGACTTCAGACTATACTACAAAGCTACAATCATCAAGACAGTATTGTACTGGCACAAAAACAGAAATATAGATCAATGGAACAAAATAGAAAGCCCAGAGATAAATCCACAAACCTATGGACACCTTAACTTTGACAAAGGAGGCAAGAATATACAATGGAAAAAAGACAATCTCTTTAACAAGTGGTGCTGGGAAAATTGGTTAATCACTTGTGAAAAAATTGAACTGGAACTCTTTCTAACACCATACACAAAAATAAACTCAAAATAGATTAAGGATATAAATGTAAGACCAGAAACTGTAAAACTCCTAGAGGAAAGCATAGGCAAAACACTCTCTGACATAAATCACAGCAGGATCCTCTATGACCCACCTCCCAGAGTAATGGAAATAAAAGCAAACATAAACAAATGGGACCTAATTAAACTTAAAAGCTTTTGCACAATGAAAGAAACTATAAGCAAAATGAAAAGACAGCCTTCAGAATGAGAGAAAATAATAGCAAATGAAGCAACTGACAAAGAATTAATCTCAAAAATATACAAGCAGCTAATGCAGCTCAATTCCAGAAAAATAAGTGACCCAATCAAAAAATGGGCCAAAGAACTAAACAGACATTTCTCCAAAGAAGACATACAGATGGCTAACAAACTACATGAAAAGATGCTCAACATCATTCATTATCAGAGAAATGCAAATCAAAATCTCAATGAGGTACCATTTCACACCGGTCGGAATGGCTGCCATCAAAAAGTCTACAAACAATAAATGCTGGAGAGCGTGTGGAGAAAAGGGAACCCTCTTACACTGTTGGTGGGAATGCAAACTAATACAGCCACTATGGAGAACAGTGTGGAGATCCCTTAAAAAAACTTGAAATAGAACTGACATACGATCCAGCAATCCCACTACTGGGCATACACACCGAGGAAACCAGAACTGGAAGTGACACATGTACCCTAATATTCATCGCAGCACTGTTTCCAATAGCTAGGACATGGAAGCAACCTAGATGTCCATCAGCAGGTGAGTGGATAAGAAAGACATGGTACATATGGACAATGGAATATTACTCAGCTATTAAAAAGAATGCATTTGAATCAGTTCTAATGAGGTGAATGAAACCGGAGCCTATTATACAGTGTGAAGTAAGCCAGAAAGAAAAACACCAATACAGTATACTAATACATATATAGGGAATTTAGAAAGATGGTAACAATGACCCTATATGGAAAACAAAAAGAGACACAGATGTAAGTTACAGACTTTTGGACTCCATGGGAGAGGGAGAGGGTGAGATGATTTAAAGGAATAGCATTGAAACATGTATATTACCATATGTGAAATAGATTGCCAGTCCAAATTGGATGCATGAGACAGGTCACTCAGAGCTGGTGCATGGGGACAACCCTGAGCGAAGGGGTGGGAAGGGAGGTGGGAGGGGGTTTCAGGATGGGTGACATATGTACACCCATGACTTATTCATGTCAATGTATGGCAAAAGCCCTTACAATATTGTAAAGTAATTAGCCTCCAATTAAAATAAATAAGTTAATTAGAAAAAATAAAATCTGAAAAAAAAAGCTTGTTATTTTAGGTTTGGTACTAAGACTGCTTTCTCTAGTCAATCTTAATAGATAGTTTGAGATTCCACAAGGAATATTGTTATATATTGCAATATTGCCAAAATAGAAGATTTTATGTAAAATACATTTAATATGTTTACATATTTTGTCTGTACTGAATACAGTAGATGTTATCTGTTTACTGGTTAATAGAAGTTAATACAATTATTTAAAAATAAATAAATTTAAAAAATACAATTACTTCAAAGCATTACAATTTTAATGGGAATAAAACCTCAATCCATAAAGATTTCTATGGAAAAACTAGCACTGTAATCTTGAAGAAGAAAAAGTAGCTGAGCTTCTTTACTTTCTTGGAGTTTCTCTCATCTAATGTTATTAACAGTAACTTATATATGTTTGAAAATCAAGTTAAATCTTAATGCCTTGCAGAAAAGTCAATTTGTATTTTCACAAATTTAGTTCTCTTAAACATAATATTTTTAAGTTACCAAAATATATAATTGCATAGAAAATAAATCTAGTTGTTTGTTGCTTCATTTGCTATTATTTTCTCCCATTCTGAAGGCTGCCTTTTCACCTTGCTAATAGTTTCCTTTGTTGTGCAGAAGCTTTTAAGTTTAATTAGGTCCCATTTGTTTATTTTTGCTTTTATTTCCAATATTCTGGGAGGTGGGTCATAGAGGATCCTGCTGTGATGTATGTCGGAGAGTGTTTTGCCTATGTTCTCCTCTAGGAGTTTTATAGTTTCTGGTCTTACGTTGAGATCTTTAATCCATTTTGAGTTTATTTTTGGGTATGGTGTTAGAGAGTGTTCTAGTTTCATTCTTTTACAAGTTTGCACGGTACTGGATGCTTGGGGCTGGTGCACTGGGATGACCCAGAGGGGGGGTAGGGGAGGGAGGAGGGAGGTGGGTTCAGGATGGGGAACGAGGGTATACCTGTGGCGGATTCATTTTGATATTTGGCAAAACTAATACAATATTGTAAAGTTTAAAAATAAAATAAAATTAAAAAAAAAAAAAAAGAAAAAAAAAATCCAAACCAAACAAAATTCTAACAAAAAAAAAAAAAAAAAGAAATCTAACAATATTAGTGAATATTAAGCTTAGGTATTACTGTGTTCAGTATTTTCTATAAGTAGTGCGTCTAGGTATATTTACCTTGAATTTAACTACTACTTCTGTGATTTGAAAAGACTGGATAAGAATATTTGTAGGTCTACTTTTAGTTTTTTAAGGACGTTCCATACTGTTCTCCATAGTGGCTGTACAATTTACATTTCCATGAACGGTGCCAGAGGCTTCCCTTTTCTTTATGTCCTCTTATTGATCAACTTTTCATTGTGTTAGTTGGCCAGTTGTATATCTTCTTTGGAGAAATGTTTATTTTTATCTTCCACTCATTTTTAATTTGTTTTTAATTTTTGATATTGAGTTGCATGAACTTTTTGTATATTTTTGAGATTGATCCTTTGTCAGTTGCTCTGTTTGCAAATGTTTTCTCCCATTCTGAGGGCTGTCTTTTTGTCTTACTGACTACCATGTGTGTGTGTGCCCAGTCACTCAGTCCTGGCACTCTTTGTAACCCTATGGACTGTATGCCACCAGACCCCTCTGTTCATGGGATACTCTACGTAAGAATATTGGACTGGGTTGCCATTTTCTCCTCCAGGAAACCATACTCCAGACCCAGGGATCTGACCTGAACCTGTGTCCCCTGTGTTTACTGCATTGCAGGTGGATTCTTTACCAATGAAATAAGGGAAGGAGGAATACTAATAGGAATACAGGAGTTAAATGGGATAGATATCGAAGCACTTATTTTAGCTCAGTTAACCCAACAAAATTAAAGACACATGTTTCAGAAGAGTACCAGAAAAAAAAAAAAAAAAAGGCAGGGTGAGGAATTGGACAAAAGTGAGAAATTCTTCAGTTTTGAGTGCAATGGGTATTATTACCAGTATTCGTTTCAAGAATCAGGGTTCCACTTCTGTAACTTTCCTTAATGCACATTTCTTGTATAGACATTTGTAAATACTTTAGTTTTAATATAGTTTCTGTTTTTCTTTTCTTTCCTCTTATATGAAGTCCATTATAGAAAACTCAAACAGAAAAGAAAACAAAACTGATACAATAAGTAAGATAAAGCTACAGTTAATGTTTTTTAACATCATCCAAATTTTCCATATTAACATGAAATACCAATTTTGCACGCCCATGCACACAAGAACGTACACATACTTACATATGCACAATAGGATAATACTGTTCTGATTTACTACCCTTTTTGATGCTTGCGCTTCAACTCATTTAGAGAATATTTCTTAGTCTTCATTGTTCAGTTGCTAAGTTGTATCCCACTCTTAGCAACCCCATGAACTGCAGTGCACCAGGCTTCTCTGTCCTTCACTATCTCCCTGAGTTGGCTCAAACTCATGTCCATTAAGTTGATGATACCATCCAACCATCTCATCCTCTATCATCCCCTTATCTTTTTGTGCTCAGTCTTTTCCAGCATCAAGATCTTTTCCAGTTAGTCAGCTGTTCACATCAAGTGGCCAAAATATTTCTCACAGAGAGAGGTGGTCTTTGTATTTTTGTTGAATTAGTGTCATCTTTGGGGCAAGGACAGTCTGGAGCTTCCTATTCCTCCAGCTTGCTGGCTTCATGCTCTCTGTAAGTCCTGTTCTTAAAGTTTTCTTGTTAACATGTATAAACGCAAAGGATCTTTTAAAAAATAACTTATAGTCTTAAAACTCTCTAAATTGCTTAGTTCTGCTAGCTTTTTTGGTACATTTCTGAGATCTTTCTACACATATGATGATGCAATTTGTGAATATAGTTTTATTTATTTTCTAATAGCTGTATTTTTAATATTGATTTATGTCCTTTTGTAATGTTCAGATTTTCTGTACTATAATGAAAGGAGTATCAGAAAACTGCATTTAGATATCCTTACCCCTTCCCCAGTTCTAAGCATAAGTATTCAGTCTTTATCCAGTTTACTCATTCAAGATCATGGCCATCATTTGTAGAGACCTTGGTTAGGGGGATGAAAACCACAAAATTCCCTTATCAGTCATTGGGAGTGATGGTATGTGGGGTAATTCTTATTTAGAGACAGAACATCTTCTAATAGTCTCTGATTTAATAAATACACTGATTTTGGTGTTCGGTACCATATACTTTCAGAATTGTTTCCTCTGAACTAATGGTTTAGCTGTAACTTTGTAAGACACTTAGAATCTTCACATAAGTAAGATGTCAATGATCCAAAATCATTCTCCAAAAATTGTTAATCTTCGTAGAGTCAAAACAGCAGAATTAAATGAAAATGTTATAGAAATATTCACAATTTCATATTTTAAGACCTTTTATTAACTGTTTCAATTCCCTGTGGACTGAGGTATTGTTTGGAATTAACTATATGGGAAGATTAGTTCTTACTGCTCAAGTTGTCACTGCCTATCATAAATAACCCTTATTATAGAAGACAACACACAATTCTGAGTATTATTCCAGACAGTCAAGTGACCAACATTTAATGAAGTTGAAATACCAAAAATTTCTACATGTAATTTAAAAAAGGAAAGAAATCCAAAGATTTAAGGAGAGAAGAATGTTCAGCTCAGTTGCTCAGTCATGTCTGACTCTTTGTGACCGCATGGACTGCAGCATGCCAGGCTTCCCTGTCCATCACCAACTCCCGAATCTTGCTCAAACTTGTCCATTAAGTCAGTGATGTCATTCAACCATCTCATTCTCTGTCATCCTCTTCTCCTCCTGCCTTCAATCTTTCCCAACATCAGGGGCCTTTTTCAATGAGTCAGTTCTTTGCATCAGGTGGCCAAAGTATTGCAGTTTCAGCTTCAGTATCAGTCCTTCCAATGAATATGCAGGACTGATTTCCTTTAGGATGGACTGGTTGGATCTCCTTGCAGTCCAAGGGACACTCAAGAGTTTTCTCCAACACCAAGCTCAAAAGCATCAATGAGAGGAATGTTAGATTTGATTTAACCAAAGACCCATTGAGTCAGTCAATCCAGCTAAGCCTCATAAGAGAACATGAAGCACAATATATTTACCAAGTTTTCAAAAAATATTTTGAAGTGCAAATATAGCAGCTCTTGCTTGCATGATGACTGAATATTTATATTTTGCTTGCATGATGGAGAAAATGACTACAGGGTGTTCATAGACTCACTGGGATCACTATGAAATGAACCCAAGCTAAAATTCCATTTATTACTCAATACCTTTAACTTTCTACTTTAACTGAAGGATTAAATAGGTGTTCTGAGTTTCCCAAGAATAATATTAACAGAGAGAAAGTGTTCAGTAATTCTCAAAAGATCTGAAAATTTTATTTTCCCCTTGAGCCTAGTTACCTTGTAAACAACTTCTGGTCACCTTGAAGCATGCTAGGAAGAAGATTTACAGTAAATGTGTGTGGAGTACTGCAGAGCCTTTCCTTGTTATTATCAATGTCTTTCTTTATTTGAGAGTATCTAGGCCTGTGAACTGAATCATTCTGGGAATTTAATGAAAAATCATGAGTGCATCTCTTTTCCAATCAGATTAGAAAGCTATTGTCAGGTCTAGTTTTTTTGTTGTTGCTGTTGTTATTGTCACAGAATGTTTTTTCTCCGATTACATTGTTGATAATAGATCTTAAGATTTTCCCATATATTTAATTTCCTATGAGCACAAAGATCCATTAACAACCATCTCTTATTGCTTGGGTCAAACCAGTCTGACCCAAAGGACCTGCTACCTTTATGAGATCTGCTAAAGTCCTGGTCCTTAAATGAAACTGTAAGCTCACATCTTCCGTGCAGAAATGGGGAAGACTATTTCAGTGGAATAACCTAGCTGACAAAGCTTTATAAATAATTTTTCATCTACACTCTTTTGTGGGGCTTAGTAGAGATTGAGTTCATGGGTCAAAAGGTTAAATCAAACCAACTTCTTTATTCACATAAAGTTTTGAGTTTCTTCCTCCAAGTTAGACTTTGATTCCTGGCATTTCAACTTATTTTACTGTTGGCCACTGTTAAATCTAGGCTGTACTCTCCCAACTGAGCAAGAAAAGAGAGTTGTCTCTAGCTAGTGGATGATAATATATGCAACACATTTGATAAGTATATCATATTCACAAACTTGTCCTGATGAAAAATTGTTTCCTCAGCTCTACTATAGCACGTTTGAAACCCATTTGGCATTATATTTCTTTGAATACTTGGTAAAATTCATCAAAATAGTAAGTCTTTTAGTCTATAAGAATTACTTTCTTTGGTTAAACAGTGTATATAACTAATGAGTCACTTTGCTTGTTTTTATATGTCTGATGATAGTAGAGGTGACGTAAGAGGAAATAGGCATCCCTTTTTGAGACATTTAAATTATTTCTAAAAAGAAAGGGTAATCTTCATCATATAGTGGAAGAGGGACTACTATCCAGACAAAAAGACCATAATTTTGGATTCAAGTACTTATAAACATCTTAACTTCTACATGGAATATTTGAAATGACTGCAAATTCATTGTAATAAATAATTGAACAACCCAAAGGCTTTAAGTTTGTCTGTATTTGGCTCCTTGCTTTTAAGATAAATAGCAAAAGATGTTGTTTTAAGGAAGATATGAATGAATATTGGTCTTCTAATCATACATAGATCTAAGCTTTATTAGTGTAACTTTACTTAGGTTTTACTACATAGATTGGTATAATTAATTCCCTCTTGTATCCTGTATTCTTCATTCTCATTGCCTTGTTGTTGATAGGCATTTTATTTGAGGCCATTAGAAGAAATTTTGTAACTGATTCTTTTCTCTTTAAAGGCCACAGCAAACATGGTCAAATGAATAAATACAACAGGTAAATCCACTTCAGCATTTATGTATTCCTAAATCTTTATATTTATTCTTTCTAATTTTTATAATAATATTATTTTCTTATTGGGACAAATCATCACTGTCTACAAACCCTATCACATGAGACAGCTAATCGTGGATTTTTACTTGAGGTTTCATTGTCTGAATTCATTTCTTATATCAAATACTTTTAAAGTCAGAATTAGGATGGAGAAAACAGAAACAGTGGTAGTGTTTTAAATCAAAACATGCTATAATTCAGAACATCAATTTTTGCAGTGTTTAGAATAGTCAAATAAATATTCTGTGAAATGCTCTGATACTTTCTCAGACAGAAAATGTTACCTTTATATTAATTGCTGTTTGACGTTTCGTAAAGTCTTAAAGGCTTCTATGAGAGGTATTTAAAGTGCTTTGAGATCTAGTAGAAGGCAATGGCAACACACTCCAGTACTCTTGCCTGGAAAATCCCATGGATGGAGGAACCTGGTAGGCTGCAGTCCATGGGGTCGCTAAGAGTTGGACACGACTGAGCGACTTCACTTTCATGCATTGGAGAAGGAACTGGTAACCCACTCCAGTATTCTTGCCTGGAGAATCCCAGGGAAGGCGGAGCCTGGTGGGCTGCCGTCTATGGGTTGCATAGAGTCGGACACGACTGAAGCGACTTGGCAGCAACTTGGCAGCAATGACTTTAGGGAACTCCAGGAATGCCTTTCAGAGTAACATTGCCAATCTGGGCTTATCAAAGATGACATTGCCCCTGTATAATTACAAAAATGAGAAATAAGGAATCTTTATATATGATCCAGACATCAGGAATCCGACACTATCACAAGTGGCTGAACCACAGTTTTGACCCAGAGAGGATGTTTGTGCCTTACTTTTGACACCCAGGAAAGCTCAGGGCTTGCTCAATTATGCTAGAGAAGAGAAACATTGGAAGCAAAGAGCAAAGGCTCCTTTTTAAATTGTATACAAATTCTAGTTGTAAAATTGTCTGAAAAAACTGCATTTTAGCTGACTTGCCTCTTCAATGCAGGTGGACACTGTAGGAGGGTGGAACAGATGCTGAGCCATTCAACCATATTTCATTTTGGATATTTCTAGGTGGGCATATGACATAAATTTTTACTTCAACTCAGTGAGCTCATTAGATATGATCGTATAAATTATTTAGCAGTTCAAAAAAATTTCTGCTGCTATTACTGTTTTCCTACCCTTGTCTTTTCACTCACTCATTAAATCCCTTAATTCTGTTTCAAAAGGACTGTAATTAATTTACCTCTTCTCAGTTCAGTTCAGTTCAGTCGCTCAGTCGTGTCCGACTCTTTGCAACCCCATGAATCGCAGCACGCCAGGCCTCCCTGTCCATCACCAACTCCCACAGTTCACTCAGACTCACGTCCATCGAGTCAGTGATGCCATCCAGCCATCTCATCCTCTGTCGTCCCCTTCTCCTCCTGCCCCCAATCCCTCCCAGCATCAGAGTCTTTTTCAATGAGTCAACTCTTCTCATGAGGTGGCCAAAGTATTGGAGTTTCAGCTTCAGCATCAGTCTGGTCCCAACACTTCATGGCAAATAGTTGGGGAAACAGTGGAAACAGTGGCTGACTTTATTTTTCTGTGTTTCGTAAGAACAGAAAGTAAGGAAGGTATTGAAGTAGCCAGAGGATAATTAATTTGTAACTTTTGGGAAAATTGCCTCCTACTCCCGCATATTGTGACTTTTTGCCCCAGATAATATATAGAAATTTTAATCTTTTTATAATGAAGATAAACTATCAAAACTTTCATTGTCAGCATGCCCTATTTATGAGAGTAAAAACATGTCAATATTTGCAGGCTATTTCCAGCATTGTGAATGAATATAAAGCTTTCTCTGGAGACATGTACAGTAATGTTTATCTCAGTATAATTTGTTGGTGGCCCAAGCTGAAAATAATGCCCATGAACCATAGAATTAATGCAGAACTACATTGTGGAATATTCATAAAATGGATTGTTATGCAGCAATGAAAATAAACTAACTGATGCTATATGAAAAGATAGGGATGAACCTCAGAAATATAATATTGAGTTGAAGAATGCATATACATATTAATGCACATTACATGATAAGGGTTATATTAATTTAAAATAACAAGCCTAAATGATAGTGTTTACATGTTTAGTGATACGTTTTTGAGAGGGTGTGAGAAACATCTGCATGCCTCGATACTGAAGGTCCCTTCTCCCAGACTCAGTCATAGAGTTTGGCTCTCAGCTCTGTAATACGTTCTCTTTAAACCTTCTCCTTCTTCTTTTCCTTTTTTTTTTTTTTTTTTTTTTGAAGCAGCTTTTTTATTTTTATGTTTTAATTGGAGGATAATTGCTTTACAATGTTGTGTTTTTTCCTGCTGTACAACAAAATGAATCAGCTCCAAGTATACAAACACCCCCTCCATCTTGAACCTCCCGCACGCCTCCCTCCCTCCCACCCTTGCAGGTCATCACAGAGCACCAAGTTGAACTCCCTGTGCTATACAGCTGCTTCCCATTAGCTATTTATTTTACACATGGTAGTATATGCATGTCAGTGCTACTCTCTCAATTCTTCCCACCCTCTCCCTCCTCCACTGTATCCCAAGTCTGTTTTCTGTCTGCATCTCTATACCTGTCCTGCAAGTAGGTTCATAAATATTCTTTTTCTAGATTTTGTATATGTGTCAATATATATTTTTTCTCTTTCTTAACATGCATAATAGATACATGATATTCAGCTTGTGGTAAATCCTCAAGCTGTGCAATTTAATTTGTGGACTTTCAAAAAACATGGCTGTCTTATGATATAGACATAGACATAAGATTTTAAAAAACTGATATGAAATATATTTTAAACAGAAGATTTTTAAACAGCCTGAATTCAAATCCTTACTCACTATGATAGCCAGGGCTTCCATAATTAGCATGAGGAATCTGTAACTGTCATTTCACTTATTAAAAGCCTCTATCTACTCATTTACAGTTGTATGTGTGTATGTATCCATGTAACAAGAATTAGAAAGTTTTTAATGATCACCAACAGTACTGGGACAGTTAATTAAGAAGAAAATATGTATTATCAAGCCAAAAATTCAGAAAGAGAGTATATTATTTGAAGAAAAGAATCAGGTTTGAGTTATTATCCTTCAGAAAAATAAGAGATTTGGTTTATTTGAAAAAAAGAAACAGGAGTCAGAGACAGAGACAGAGCTAAAGGAAGAGAGAGAGAAAAGAGACCTGTCTTTGAAACATTAAGTTATTTAAGTAATTACCATGTATTTAGGCTAGCTGTTGATAAATATAACAGGAACAAATAGTTACCATTTAGTCACATGAAAAAGTTGATGAGCACTCCCATAAAATACTCCTATACAACAAACAGTTAAAAAGTATGAAAGAAAATGTAAGGTCAATAATTGATCCAGTGTTTCCAATATTCATATTCATTTATTAAGATTTTATCCAAAGGGAGATACAAGATAAAATACATGTGCAGAAATACAAAAGCATAATTGAAGAAAATATGCCAAAACTTATGGGAAAAAAATCATGGAAAGAGATCAAAGTGTCTTTCAAAGGTACTATCATAAATGTGAGAAAACACATTAATATGTACAAAAGAAACAGTGACTGTAAAGATAAAGAAGAAGGGGTAAGTGCCCTATAACTTGAAGAGAAGGAATATATTTACAAAATAATTATGGCTCTTTTCAGACCATTTCTCAGAAATATAGAGTACTGAAAATAGTGTAACACTTACCTCAAATTTAAGAATAAATATTTTAACTTAGCATCCCATTCTTGGCCAAACTTTTGATCAAGAAGTAAGCAAGATCTTGCCAGGTAAGGTTTCAAAACATTACATAGTCTTTCTGAAAAGAAAACTTACATACATATAAAAAAGGAGAAAACGGGTGTAAGAAACATGAGAAGCCAAGTAAGCACAAAAGCATATAATTAGTCTTAAATCCCACAGACAGAGGAGCCTGGTGGGCTACAGTCCATGGGGGTCACAGAGAGTCAGACATGACTAAGTGATTTAGTTCAGTTAAGTTCAGTTGCTCAGTTGTGTCCAACTCTCTGTGACCCCATGAATCACAGCACACCAGGCCTCCCTGTCCATCACCAACTCCCGGAGTTCACTCAGACTCATGTTCATCAAGTCAGTGATGCCATCCAGCCATCTCATCCTCTGTCGTCCCCTTCTCCTCCTGCCCCCAATCCCTCCCAGCATCAGAGTCTTTTCCAATGAGTCAACTCTTCTCACAAGGTGGCCAAAGTATTGGAGTTTCAGCTTTAGCATCAGTCCTTCCAATGAACACCCGGGCCTGATCTCCTTTAAAATGGACTGGTTGGATCTGCTTGCAGTCCAAGGGACTCTCTAGAGTCTTCTCCAACACGACTTAGTATGAGCAATAATTGCAGATATTTCAATAGTGAAACTTAGTAATGTTAAGTAAGAATTCTAAAAATAGAAGAATCAAAATGTTTGAATGAATAAACTTTCCCCCCTGAAATACAGAAACAGAAGAAAAAAAATGGCCAAGAAAATTTTAATAAAAAACAATGAAGAAGATATTTTAGGCAAATATAACATCAACAGAAGTAAGATCTATAATATTAATATATAAAATAAAATTGCATATAATTGTATTAAGCAATCTGACAAAGTTAACAAAAAATTCTATGTACCTTAAATTGGTAACCTTAAACCATAATGATGAAACATTTGATATAAAAGGACAATGGATAATCTCAATAGGCATATTTAATAAACTCCTTTCTGATTTGGTAAATAGATCAGATATGACTCATTTTCTGCCTCCCACTGAACTTCATAATTTGCTTCTTGGTTTTCTCCTATATTACAGAGCTATTTCCATCTGACCTGCAGCCTGAAGCCTCCTCCATTGTGTCTTTTGTTAACTTTCTATCATCTGCCTGTTGTTTCCTAGAAATGCACTGAAACCTCTTGCCCACTATTGCTCAATTCCACTGCTTCCTGCTTCTATGAGTTGGTTCCCTTTGTATTCCTTTACAGAAAATTAAATGTGACCATCAAATGATTTGAAGCATCAGTTTAGTTCTCCATCTTGAATTAAAAACCACTAAGAGTGTTCGGTTTGTATCTTGCATTAAGAATACAGCTGTAGGAGTCTTCCTGATAGGAATCTAAGGCCAGCAATCTTACTAAAATAATTTATTTTTTGTTTGGGTATATGTGTTTTGAATAGCAAGTAGGTTCATGACTAGTTACTAAATAAAAAAAAATATAAAGTGTTTTGTATTTTATTTCATATACTGGTTTTAATTTAAATCATATGATTTGAGACACATATAAAAACTAATGATCTGACTTAAATTATCCATTCTACCAGATATTACCAAGAGTGATGATAAAAAAATAAAATGTACTTTTTTTCCAAGAAAGGCAAACATTTGACTGGAAAAGCTTGTGGTAATTGACCAAATGATCAAAAATGTTTCAGTTTTAATTCTATAATCATGCATCACTTTGAGCTTACTTATTAAGGAAAGCTTCCTAAGAATATTTTATTATTCAGTAAAAGAAAAAAAGAACAGTTTCACTTAAGTAAATGTCTCAACACCTTCCCCATGTAGCATTTAATTTAAACAATGTTGAAAAGGAGAGTCAGAAAAACAGATAACATAAAAATAACTAGCTGGACAATCTTGCAAAGGATGCAAAATGAATCATTTTCACTTAAAGTCTCCAGATAATTCATCGCTAT
This sequence comes from Bos mutus, assembly GCF_027580195.1. NCBI lineage: Eukaryota > Metazoa > Chordata > Mammalia > Artiodactyla > Bovidae > Bos > Bos mutus. The sequence goes on along the minus strand of NC_091627.1, from coordinate 48,408,544 downwards.
CCCATTCTATGAGCCCATGATAAAAACTTGAGTGTTTACTAGAAGACAAACAATGCAATTGTCAAAGCTGAGATTCCAGGGCAGAGCTGCTTTGTATCTTCCTGAGCTAGGAACAGCAAATGATTTAATTAGTTAATTCTCCTGTACATGAAAATTGTCTCCAGTTTAATGATGTCTTATGAAATTTGCTTATTTCTGGACATATAATATTAAATTCTGTTCAGTTCAGTTCATTCGCTCCTTTCTTAATGTTATAATATCATACTTATTTGAAAGAATTATCTCAATAAGTCCTGTGCTTGTCCATGATAGAGCAAAAGCAGCCATAATTCCTTGCTAAAGAAAAAGCATTGTTTAGCTGTCTTAAGAGACTTTTGGCTGTTTCTAATAAATAATGAAAATTATGATGCAGTAATGTGATTGGTCGTATTTATTGGGGGATGTCCCAGTGTTCTTTGAAGTGAGAAAACCAGGAAGTTTTTGAAAAGCTAATACATGACTCCATCACCAGGCAGACAGCACTACATTTTCCTGTCTAATCTATGTCATGCATACATGTGTTTGTTTCTGGCCTAAAATATTTCATCATCTGCATAATATTTACAAGCATTGATAAACTACTTTTTCTGTATTTTTCGTCTTATTCCTTCTTTGTGACCTATATACAGTATTACAATTACTCAGTTCAGTTCAGTTCAGTTCAGTCGCTCAGTCGTGTCCAACTCTGCGACCCCATGAATCGCAGCACGCCAGGCCTCCCTGTCCATCACCAACTCCCACAGTTCACTCAGACTCACGTCCATTGAGTCGGTGATGTCATCCAGCCATCTCATCCTCTGTCATCCCCTTCTCCTTCTGCTCTCAATCCCTCCCATTATCAGAGTCTTTTCCAATGAGTCAACTCTTCGCATTAGGTGGCCAAAATATTGGAGTTTCAGCTTTAGCATCATTCCTTTCAAAGAACACCCAGGACTGATCTCCTTTAGAATGGACTGGTTGGATCTCCTTGCAGTCCAAGGGACTCTCAAGAGTCTTCTCCAACACCACAGTTCAAAAGCACCAATTCTTCGGTTCTCAGCTTTCTTCACAGTCAAACTCTCACATCCATACACGACCATTGGAAAAACCATAGCCTTGACTAGATGGACCTTTGTTGGCAAAGTAATGTCTCTGCTTTTGAATATGCTATCTAGGTTGGTCATAACTTTCCTTCCAAGGAGTGAGTGTCTTTTAATTTCATGGCTGCAATCACCATCCGCAGTGATTTTGGAGCCCAAAAAAATAAAGTCTGACACTGTTTCCACTGTTTCCCCATCTATTTCCCATGAAGTGATTGGACCGGATGCCATGATCTTCGTTTTCTGAATGTTGAGCTTTAAGCCAACTTTTTCACTCTCCTCTTTCACTTTCATCAAGAGGCTTTTTATTTCCTCCTCACTTTCTGCCATAAGCGTGGTGTCATCTGTATATCTGAGGTTATTGATATTTCTCCTGGAAATCTTGATTCCAGCTTGTGCTTCTTCCAGCCCAGCATTTCTCATGATGTACTCTGCATATAAGTTAAATAAGCAGGGTGACAATATACAGCCTTGATGTACTCCTTTTCCTATTTGGAACCAGTCTGTTGTTCCATGTCCAGTTCTAACTGTTGCTTCCTGACCTGCACACAGGTTTCTCAGGAGGCAGGTCAGGTGGTCTGGTATTCCCATCTCTTTCAGAATTTTCCACAGTTTATTGTGATCCACACAGTCAAAGGCTTTGGCATAGTCAATAAAGCAGAAATAGATGTTTTTCTGGAACTCTCTTGCTTTTTTGATGATCCAGTGGATGTTGGCAATTTGACCTCTTATTCCTCTGCCTTGTCTAAAACCAGCTTGAACATCTGGAAGTTCATAGTTCACATATTGCTGAAGCCTGGCTTGGAGAATTTTAAGCATTACTTTCCTAGCTTGTGAGATGAGTGCAATTGTGTGGTAGTTTGAGCTTTTTTTGGCATTACCTTTCTTTGGGATTGGAATGAAAACTGACCTTTTCCAGCCCTGTGGCCACTGCTGAGTTTTCCAAATTTGCTGGCATATTGAGTGCAGCACTTTCACAGCATCATCTTTCAGTATTTGAAATAGCTGAACTGGAATTCCATCACCTCCATTCGCTTTGTTCGTAGTGATGCTTTCTAAGGTCCAGTTAACTTCTCATTCCAGAAGACTCTACACATGGACATCACCAGATGGTCAACAGTGAAATCAGATTGATTATATTCTTTGCAGCCAAAGATGGAGAAGTTCTATACAGTCAGCAAAAACAAGACCAGGAACTGACTGTGGCTCAAATCATGAACACCTTATCACCAAATTCAGACTTAAATTGAAGAAAGTGGGGAAAACCACTAGACCATTCAGGTATGACCTAAATCAAAACCCTTACGATTATACAGTGAAAGTGAGAAATAGATTTAAGCACTGGATCTGATAGACAGAGTACCTGGTGAACTATGGATGGATGTTCTTGACATTGTACAGGAGACAGGGATCAAGACCATCCCTGTGGAAAAGAAATGCAAAAAAGCAAAATGGCTGTCTGAGGAGGCCTTACAAATAGCTGTGAAAAGAAGAGAAGTGAAAAGCAAAGGAGAAAGGGAAAGATATAAGCATCTGAATGCAGAGTTCAGAAGAATAGCAAGGAGAGATAAGAAAGCCTTCCTCAGCGATCAATGCAAAGAAATAGAGGAAAACAACAGAATGGGAAAGACTAGAGATCTCTTCAAGGAAATTAGAGATACCAAGGGAACATTTCATGCAAAGATGGGCTCGATAAAGGACAGAAATAGTATGGACCTAACAGAAACAGAAGATATTAAGAAGAGGTGGCAAGAATACACAGAAGAACTGTACAAAAAAGATCTTCATGACCCAGATAATCACGATGGTGTGATCACTCACAATTACTCAGCTCCAGCCAAATTTCTCTCTCTGTGAAGCCTTTTTGTTCCCTGCAGGTATTTCTTTCAGTTATCAGAAGTTTAATTGCATTTATCTTCTACCACCCTTTTTAGATGAAATTCATGCAGCTCCCTATGGCAAATTTTACCAAAAAATACTATGATTTTTACTTTCACTCTATCATGACACCTAGCACAGTTCTTTATACATACAAAGCTTATAAGATACTAAGACAAAATATTGAAAAGTGCATCAATATCATTTAAAACTAGGTTTTCTCCTTAACCATGTCACCTGAGTTTGACTTACTTTATAACTTCTGATACATTTACAGCTATAGACAAGAAGTTATGTTTTTTAAAGTCACTGTTATATATCTTCAAAAAATATAATAGAAATATATTATAATTATATTCCTATAAAATATATAATACTTTATATGGAATATATTATATGCTATATATAAAATAAATAGTATTTTATATATAATGTGATAGTAAATAATTCTGATAAATTCTTCCATTTATCCATTCAGCCATTTTTTTTCATTGCTATATTTGGATAATGTATATTGATTATATACTGTGTATCAAGGTTTTTACTAAATTATAGGCATAAAATATGACATATATTCACAAATCATATTGTCTTATGAAGAGATAAGCATGCACTTACAGAAGAGCTTGGTGAGAGCTACGGTCAGAGATATATCAGATGTTTTAATAATTTACAGTTTATATCATATATCTAAGGTGTGTGACCTCTTCAAGTAAGCCACTTAAGCTAAGATATAAAGTAAAATAAAAGCAACTATATAAAAATCAAAATAAACCAAGATCAGGAACCATCATGAAAATAAAAATATTACTGTATATCCACAGTGCAGTATTATGTCAAGATGTTTTAGTGGAGAAGCATCCTTGTAAGTCATAGTAAGGCTTTTGGATGCTATCCAAAACTAGGTTCAGCAGCATTGAACAGTCCAAATCAGAGATAATTTTATGGTTAAACTCAACTCATGGCATTATGATTCTGCCTGGATTCCAATCTCATTTCTGCCATTAGGATTCATGAATTTATGGCAGGTAACTGCTGCCTGCTTCCATTTGCTTATTTTTTAAAATAGTGTAGAATATCTAACTTAAAGACTCATTTGGAGGCCAAAATGAGTTAATATTTGAAACTTAGAAAAGTGTCTAGCACATAGTCAATGTGAAGAGAATGTTTGAAGATAGGACCATTGGAAAACGTTGTGGTAACATAGTCTAGAAATGGCGGTGATTTACAGTTGAATTGGTATGGCGATCTGTAACTAAGCAAACAAGCCAAGCTAGAATGGGGACACAGAGACAGGAAAACCAACCGCCTGTCAGAAGAGAAGGGAGGCCCCTGGAAGAAGTTCAGGCTCCTTTATGAATTTACAGGAATGGTAAGGAGAGAGCCTGGACATGATGAATGCAAGGCATAAGCTTAGCTAGATGGGTAGGACAAAGAACAGTTACACACTTTAAGCACATTTTACACTGTATTTCTTAGTATTCTTTTTTTATTTTATTTTATTTTTAACTTTACAATATTATAGTGTCTCCTCGTTTGTTACCAGTTGTGAATTAAATATGTATATATATATATAAAAGAGAAAGGCTTCTGAAAATAATCGACTGACAAAACAGAGAAAAGACAGTCAAAATATGCTGGATATTTTCCCCTAAAACTAACGACACACAGTTCTTGTCCACAAACTTTCCATGTTGATAAATTTCTTTGAACCAAGGTTTCCTTAAGAAATTGCTTTTAAATACAGAGGCATGTACAAATAGAAATAAAATATTATGCATCAATTATTCCTTTGAACTTCTTTATTGGTAATATTTTTTGTCTTTAATTACTTGGAAATGAGCTATTTTTGTTAAGATGTTAATTTTGCAATTAAAAAATTAGCTAATTAACAATATTTTTCAATGCCAGTAAGAATGTAGGTTTTTCTTCTCAAGCTGATAGTAATCAGAAGGAGAAGTTTTTAAAGCAGGTACTAGTCCAGGAAAAGTCATGTTATTCACTCCTCCTATAATTTTAAGAAATTACTAATATTTACTCCTCTGTGTTTTGACACTTTATTCATGATTCATTGTATGTTAAAATATTTATTTATAGAGAAGGTGAATTGTGGCTCTTACAGAGAATTTCATTTGCATATTAACTTCTTTAACATGATTTCAGCTCTAGGTGATTTTATTAGCAGTTCACTAAAGAAACTAAATGCTAGAGGAAATTCAGGATGTAAAATAGAGACTTTTCCCCCTGAAAAAGAGCATTAACATTTACATAAAATAAATGTATCCTTGTTTAAATCTTGGGCATTATTTTTGTTAAACTCATCAGTATCACCATTATTATTATTACAAAAATATCAGTGAAAAATTATAAAATCTTTCTTAAAAGATTACACTGGTATACTCTTCACATTCATCAGCTTAAATGTTAGTAACCTCATCTCTTCACAATGTTTAAACTTTAGCATATTTAACTATATAGTCATTAAAATTGTATATAAATGTAAAATGCTTATAATACAGACTTTTGTTTCCTAAAAAAATTTTTTTCCAGTTTTGGCAATTGTCGGTTTTAATTTACAGCTTCCTTGACCTACATTGTGAAAAGGCATTTCTGTTCTTTGTATATTAAAGTTCATAGAGAAGATTTGAGAGCTCTCTTCAAGTAGTTTACAGTTCATAAAATAGCCATATTTAATGACAAGTTTGAAAGTATAAGCAATTTAAAATAATATATTTTATTAAATTATTAATTTTAAAGTATAAAATTAAAACCATGTGAAGTGATTCAAGAGAATATATATTATACATTAATGATATAGGCCCTTAGACAAAGCTTTATCAGTTGCTAAAAAATAGTATTACATACCTAATCTATTAATTTTCCTTCTAGTTTTTCTTCCTACATCTTTGCCGATCCATTTCCAGTTGAGTACTATGAGCATTAATCCAGACATAAATATAAAAACTGCTAAAATGTCATATGATTTAAATGTACATTCACATACTTTGATATTTTTCTAAGCTACTATTACTGCATGCTGATACAATCATCTTCCCATCTTTCGCTGGAGCAGAATGCACTTATTGTGGGTGACTCAATATCACAACTATATGATTTCAAATCAATGGAGCCAACAGGCTATATGTTGACTTTGGCTTTTTTTGTTGTTCAGTTGCTAAGTTGTGCCCAAATGTTTGCAACCCCACGGACTGCAGCAAGCCAGTCTTCCCTGTCTTTCACCATCCCACAGAGTTTGCTCAAGCTCATGTCCATTGAGTTGGTGATGCCAGCCAATCATCTCATCCTCTATCGCCCACTTCTCCTGCCCTCAATCTTTTCCAGCATCAGGATCTTTTCCAGTGAATCGGCTTTTCACATCAGGTAGCCAAAGCATTGGAGCTTTATTTCAGCATGAGTTCTCCCAGTGAATATTCAGGGTTGATTTCCTTTAGGACTGACTGGTTGAATCTTGACTTGGCTTGTCCAAGGGACTCTCAAGAGTCTTCTCTAGCACCACATTTCAAAAGGCATCAATTCTTCAGCACTCAACCTTCTTTATGGTCCAACTATCACATTCACAACTAGAAAAAACATAGCTTTAACTATTTGGACCTTTGTTAGCAAAGTGATATCTCTGCTGTTTAATACACTGGCTAGGTGTGTCACAGCTTTTCTTCCAAGGAGCAAGCATCTTTTAATTTCATGTCTGCAGTCACCACCTGCAGTGATTTTGGAGCACAAGAAAATAAAAATGTTCACTGTTTCCATTGTTTCCCCCACCTATTTGCCATGAAGTGATAGGACCCGATGCCATGATCTTCATTTTTTGAGTGCTGAGTTTTAAGTCAGTTTTTCACTCTCCTCTTTCACCTTCATCAAGAGGCTCTTTATTTCCTCCTCACTTTCTGCCATTAGGGTGGTATCATCTGCATATCTGAGGTTGTTGGTTTTTCTCCCAGCAATCTTGATTCCAGTTTGAGCTTCACTCAGGCTGGCATTTTGCATGATATACCCTGCATATAAGGGACATTGTATGACAATATACAGCCTTGATGTACTCCTTTCCCAATTTGGAACCAGTCCATTGATCCATATCCAGTACTAACTGTTGCTTCTTGTTGGGCATACAAATTTCTCAGGAGGCAGGTATGGTGGTCAGGTATTCCCATCCCTTTAAGAATTTTCCACTGTTTGCTGTGATCCATACAGTCAACAGTCAAAGGCATTAGGTTAGTCAATGAAGAAAAAGTAGATGTTTTTCTGTAATTCTCCTACTTCTTCTATGATCCAGTAGATGTTGGCAATTTGATCTCTGGTTTCTCTGCCTTTTCTAAATCCAGCTTGTACATCTGAAAGTTGTTGGTTCATGTACTGTTGAAGTTTAGCCTAGCTCTTAGTCATACTACTTAATAAAGAAATGAGATGATAGTTGCTATAATAACAGACATTGGTAAGACTGGGATGAGGTGATTTTTACAAACCTAATAATTGATTTCTCATTAAATATTTTAGCATTAATAGTCAATTTTCCATCATTTTAGACTTGGAGGTTAATCATGTCAATGCTATTAAAGACTGCTTTGGTTATATTTTCTTCTTTAGCCATCTGAGTGATTGAGACAAGAAAATAAAATATTTGAGAAATAATTTACTACTCAGATATTCAAAAACACTGCCAAATGTCAGTATTCAGTACTTACGAATATTCTGCAAAGTTGGATTATGAGGGAGGAAGGCATGAGAGAAGAAAGGAGCTGGAAATTCACTAAGTTAAAGTAAAAAGGAATTTGGAGAATACCTGTGTGTGGGTTTAATCACTTTGAGAGATGTAAGAAAAACTTATGCCAAATACAACAAACATTAATCTCCTCAGGAACAAAACAGCTCAGTCAGCTGGAGACAGCCAGCCTGAACTTGTCTTATAAAACTTATAATATCTTGAGTAATTTACATGAATCTTCTGTACCTTATCAGGTCAGTTCATTTGCTCAGTCGTGTCTGACTCTTTGCAGCCCCATGGACTGCAGCACACCAGGCCTTCCTGTCCATCACCAACCCCCGGAGTTTACTCGAACTCATGTCCATTGAGTCAGTAATGCCATCCAACCATCTCATCCTCTGTAGTTCCCTTCTCTTCTCGCCTTCAATCTTTCCCAGTATTAGGGTCTATTTCAATGAGTCGGCTCTTTGCATCAGGTGGCCAAAGTATTGGAGTTTCAGCTTCAGCATCAGTCCTTGCAATGAACATTCAGGACTGATTTCCTTTATGAAGGACTGGTTGGATCTCCTTGCAGTTCAAGGGACTCTGAAGAGTCTTCTCCAACACCACAGTTCAAAAGAATCAATTCTTCAGTGCTCAGCTTTCTTTATAGTCCAACTCTTACATCCATACATGACTACTTGAAAACAATAGCAATGACTAGATGGACCTTTGTTGGAAAAGTAATGTCTCTGCTTTTTAATAAGCTATCTAGGTTGGTCATAACTTTTCTTCCAAGGAGTAAGCGTCTTTTAATTTCATGTTTTTAGTCACCATCTGCAGTGATTCAGGAGCCCCCAAAAATGAAGTCTGTCACTGTTTCCACTGTTTCTCCATCTATTTGACTGAAGTGATGGCACCAGATGCCATGACATTAATTTTCTGAATGTTGAGGTTTAAGCCAACTTTTTCACTCTCTTCTTTCACTTTCATCAAGAGGCTATTTAGTTTTTCTTCACTTTTCTGCCATAAGGGTCATATCATCTGCATACCTGAGATTATTGATATTTCTCCCAACAATCTTGAGTCCAGCTTGTGCTTCATCCAGTCCAGCATTTCTCATGATGTACTCTGCATATAAGTTAAATAAGCAGGGTGGCAATAAATAGCCTTGACATATTCCTTTTCCTATTTGGAGCCAGTGTGTAGTTTCGTGTCCAGTTCCAGCTGTTGCTTCTTGACCTGCATACAGATTTCTCAGGAGGCAGGTCAGGTTGTCTGGTATTCCCATGTCTTTAAGAATTTTCCACAGTTTATTGTGATCCATACAGTCAAAGGCTTTGGCATAGTCAATAAAGAAGAAATACATGTTTTCCTGGAACTCCCTTGCTTTTTTGATGATCCAGTGGATGTTGGCAATTTGATATCTGGTTCCTTTGCCTTTTCTAAATCCAGCTTGAACATCTGGAAGTTCACAGTTCATGTACTGTTGATGCCTGGTTAGCAGAATTTTTAGCATTATTTTGTTACCGTGTGAGATGAGTGCAATTGTGCAGCAGTTTGGGCATTTTTTGGCATTACCTTTTGTTGGGATTGGAATGAAAGCTGAACTTTTCCAGTCCTGTGGCCACTGCTTAGGTTTCCAAATTTGCTGACATATTGAGTGCAGCATTTTCACAGTATCATCTTTTAGGATTTGATATAGCTCAACTGGAATCACATCACTTCCACTAGCTTTGTTCATAGTTATGCTTCCTAAGACCCACTTGACTTTACATTCCAGGATGTCTGGCTCTAGATGAGTGATCACACCATCGTGATTATCTGGGTCGTGAAGATCTTTTTTGTACAGTTCTTCTGTGTATTCTTGCCATCACTTCTTAATATCTTCTGCTTCTGTTAGGTCCACAATGTCTTTCATTGTGCCCATCTTTGCTGAAACTTCCCTTGGTATCTCTAATTTTCTTGAAGAGATCTCTAGTCTTTCCCATTCTGTTTTTTTCCTCTACGTCTTTCCACTGATCACTGAGGAAGGCTTTCTTGTCTCTCCTTGCTACTCTTTGGAACTCTGCATTCACACGGGTATATCTCTCCATTTCTCCTTTGCCTTTTGTTTCTCTTCTTTTCATAGCTATTTGTAAGGCCTCCTCAGACAACCATTTTGCATTTCTTTTTCTTGGGGATTGTCTTGATCATTGCTTCCTTTACAATGTCATGAACCTCCATCCATAGTCCTGTACCTTATACCTGATATCTATACTATACAGGAAAATATGTACTAAGTCATAAAGTTTTGTAAGAAAAATGTTAGGGCATGTGAAGCTTTAGATATGAGTTGCATTGACTACTGCTATGGTTATCATGTGAACTTCTATAAGTCTTATTTAACAGCAAGAACTCCAGGGTCTATTAAACAATAGGACTGTTCTTATCCATGTTATCTAAAATCCAGGCAACCACACCACACAAGACTTTATTCACATTGGAAGTGATTCAGTACTGGGGTATGGAGTGTAAGGGAAGGCAGCATCGCAGCACTGTTTATAATAGCCAGGACATGGAAGCAACCTAGATGCCCATCAGCAGATGAATGAATAAGAAAGCTGTGGTACATATACACAATGGAGTATTACTCAGCCATTAAAAAGAATACATTTGAATCAGTTCTAATGAGGTGGATGAAACTGGAGCCTATTATACAGAGTGAAGTAAGCCAGAAAGAAAGACACCAATACAGTATACTAACGCATATATATGGAATTTAGAAAGATGGTAACAATAACCCTGTGTATGAGACAGCAAAAGAGACACTGATGTACCGATCAGTCTTATGGACTCTGGGAGAGGGAGAGGGTGGGGAGATTTGGGAGAATGGCATTGAAACATGTATAATATCATGTATGAAACGAGTCGCCAGTCCAGGTTCGATGCACGATACCAAATGATTGGGGCTGGTGCACTGGGATGACCCAGAGGGAGGGTATGGGGAGGAAGGAGGGAGGAGGGTTCAGGATGGGGAACACAGGTATACCTGGGGCAGATTCATTTCGATATTTGGCAAAACTAATACAATATTGTAAAGTTTAAAAATAAAATAAAATTTAAAAAAATAAATAAAATATATGTAATGATAGAAAAAAAAAAGAAGTGAATCAGTATTTTGGTATGGTATGTAAGGGAAGGCAATATGGGACTAGAAATGTAATACTAGACGTATCAGTTGATATTACTTCTGATGGTTTTTATGCATCTAATCCAAATATAATAAATTTCCCTCTTATTTTACAGTACTATTGATACCTTCTGCCTCATACTTGGCTTGCTTTTACCTAGACTGTTCTAATACCCTTCTGAATGAAACTAGCTCCTTCTATTCTTCTCCACCCAACCCTATTAATTGCACTTACTATACTAGTGAGATTAATAACTAACATTTGTACACAGTCTAATAGTAAATAAAATGCTTACACACTAATTATCTCACTAAATTTAATTTTACCACTTATTTAGATAACTGTATTTTTCTTAATGCAGCTCCAATAGAATCAACACCAAACTTTCCCAATATTCTTATGCTACACCTAGATTTATTAGTGTTAAATGTTTTAAAAATCATTTTATAGTAACTAGGAAACAGGGACAGATTTTATTTTCTTGGGGTCCAAAATCACTGTGGACTGTGACTGCAGCCATTATATTAAAAGACACTTGCTCCTTGGAGGGGGAGCTATGACAAACCTAGAAAGCATATTAAAAAGCAAAGACATCACTTTGCCAACAAAGGTCCATGTAGTCCAAACTATGGTTTTTCCCAGTAGACATGTACTGATGTGAAAGTTGGACCAGAAAGAAAGCTGAGGGCCAAAATATTGATGCTTTTGAACTGTGGTGTTGGAGAGGACTCTTGAGAGTCCCTTGGCTGCAAAGAGATCAAATCAGTCAATCCTACAGCAAATCAACCCTGAATAGTCAAGGACTGATGCTGAAGCTGAAGCTCCAGTACATTGGCAATCTTATGTAAAGGGTCGATTCCCTGGAAAAGACCCTGAGGCTGGGCAAGATAGAGAGCAGGAGTTGAAGAGAGCAACAGAGGATGCATGACTGACTCAATGGACATGGGTTTGAGCAAACTCCAGGAGATAGTGAAGGATAAGGAAGCCTGGAGTGCTGTAGTCCACAGGGTCACAAAAAGTTGCAAACCACTTGGCTGAACCACAACAACAGAGCTTTCATTAATAATTAAAGAAATTAAAAATACAACTTAAAAAAATACCCATAAAAATATCATCAAGCAGTTAGTGCTCAATTTTTATTTCTCATCTACACATTTCATACATTCTGAAATTCTGTTTTTGCAAAGTATCCAGCAACCATTTGTGTGAAAGGTTATACAACTGAAGCAAAGCCACTTAATAAATAGCCTAACATCTACTGCTCATTTTTAAAAGTTGACATCATCACAGGCCTCATTCAAATGATTTCCTGGTTTTTTATTTACAAAATTATTTTTTTCTTTCACAAAATTCACTTTCAAACTAAGTACCAGAAGGTTTTCATTATTAGAGTTTAATAACATCTTTAAATAACTTATGAGAAGAAAATGGCAACCCACTCCAGTATTCTTTCCTGGAGAATCCCATGGACGGGAAGCCTGGCAGGCTATAGTCCATGAGGTCTCAAGAGTCAGACATGACTTAGCAACTAAACCACCACCACCAAATAATTTAGCAGGTGCTCCTCCATGACTCATCTACTTTACAATGTTCCTGGCTATCCCCTACATAATACATTTTCAATATGAAAGAGGTAGCCAATGAATATATATGTTCCTGTATGCGTGTTTGTGTGTGTGTTAACCTTGGTGTAGAGTTAGTGTGTTTTATATGTTTCACTTATTTATATATAAAACAATAACTTTTTCTTTGTGTGTGGTTAATTTTAGTTTTTTGTACACCAATATTTACTTCTTTCCAAAATCAAATTTCCTATGACAAAGTGTATTCTTCTCTAGAATTAATTTAAAGTATATAGTAGGACATTTTATCTATCATTTATCTAATCTTGTAAAGGTACAATGCTATTCATTGCAGCATCATTCGTAAAATATTGTACAATAGCCCTAAGAAGTGTTCATTATGGAGCACATGTGCTGCTGCTGCTGCTAAGTCACTTCAGTCGTGTCTGACTCTGTGCGACCCCATAGACGGCAGCCCACCAGGCTCCCCCGTCCCTGGGATTCTCCAGGCAAGAACACTGGAGTGGGTTGCCATTTCCTTCTCCAATGCATGAAAGTGAAGTCACTCAGTTGTGTCTGACTCCTAGCGACCCCATGGACTGCAGCCCACCAGGGCCCTTCGTCCATGGGATTTTCCAGGCAAGAGTACTGGAGTGGAGTGCCATTGCCTTCTCCGATGGAGCACATCTAGGTATGGGAATATCAGCTGTCCTGGAGGTCCAGGCTGATCCTTTTAGCCTTTTTCTCCAATGGAATAAAACATTTAATCTATGATGGTAAAGGCAACACTCAGGGCTTTCATCTTGATCCCTATCTCTCCCTTTTTAAAGATACTAAACTTTTGCTACACGTAAAAATGTAAAATAGGAAAAATGAGCAAAGTACAAACATGCTAACTAATTCATGTCCATCAGAACAAATGGGGAAAGAGTGCACCAAAGAAGCTGCTGAAAGGCAAACACTTACTGAACCTGAAGAAGAGAACCAGGAGGGCAAAACAGGGCTAGCCTAAGTGCAGGAGGCTGGACAGGAGAACCTAAAAATTCACACTCACTAACACTCAGGGAGAGTACCTTGCCTGAAGCTTACCCTTAATCAGATAGCAAAGCCCATATTCTACCATCAAGTTAAGAAACCCCAAATTATAAGTAATAGGATACAGTTGGAAGACACTGGGGACCTGAGCAAGCTTGTAGTTTGTTGTTGCATTGTTTGTCTTCTGGGTACAACGTCAAATTCCTGTAGGGAGAATTTGTATGATTTAACAGACCATATCAATTTTTGTTTCAAGATTCCTCATGTAAGTGATACTATATGATATTTCTCTTTCTCTGTCTGAATTACTTCACTCAGGAGGACAACCTCAGCAACTCTGCTCAATATTCTGCAACAACCTAATTGGGAAAAGAATTTGAAAAGAATAGATACATGTATATGTATAACTGAATCACCTTGCTGTACATCTGAAATTAATGCAACATTGTTCATCAATTGTCCTCCAATATAAAATAAAATGTTAAGTAAATAAATAAACAGATCTTACTAGTTCTGTTCTGAATATTATTAGGTCTTTCTTTTGTGCCATACTTCAGAGAGATCTCTACATAAACTTCTTTATAGTCATGAGATTTTTTCCATAATGACTATTTAAGTACTTTGACATACAGAAAACTCAATTTTTATATAGTTTGTTAACAACTGCATAACTGTCCTGTCAATATTATAATGATTTGTAAGTTCATTTTCAACTATTTTCTTCAAGATTATTATCCGAATTTGTATTCTGGAATGCCAATTGAGTAGAAAGTCTTAAGGGTTCATTAAAAACTCATAAGTAGAGTGCAAAGTTATAATATCTTAATTTGGAAGACTCATTTCATTTATTTATTTTTCTAGTTCTTTTTAAAAAAAAAAAAAGAGGAAGAACGTCCACTAATTCACATTACCCAAGGGCAGCTCTGAAGTGCTCTGCCAATATGTGACCACATAAATAAAACCTGCCCTACTCCCTTCCATTGTGATTTACTTTTAAAAAAGAAAAACCGCGTATGCAGTCATATGACTATCTAAGGTTAAAGCTTTGAGCCAGAATCCTTTGTATTAATAAGAGTATGAATTCAGTTCTGTTAAACTCTGCCAGAGGGATAGCTGGTTAGTTGATGATTGGAGGATTTTTATTAAAATGTGTGTGTTTTAACCTGGAAAAATTTTACTAGCACAAAATCTTCACAAACTACTTCTTTATTTCACACTGAGTGATAATTCTTGGATACATCACTGTTACTTTATGGAGTTTCAACTGATACATATGCAGTTTCTCATATGTATCAGTGGCAGTAGAGGGAGGTATTCAGTTTTTCAGGCTATTTGAATGCTAAGGAACAGACACAAAGCAGGCCTGCACTTCCAGAACCGCTGACAGGGCTTTGGGTCCAGTTAATTGCTGGTAAACACAACTGTCTCTAATGCTCTTTTTAGTTCTGTGTTGATGTCTGCCAGCAGTTTTCAACAGGGCTTTGAAAATTTCTTTATCTCTGACTCCACTTGATTGACAGGTAAATCATGAACTGGAAGTGTTTGAAGAACTGCACTAGATTTCTATAAAGCTGTGACTATTTCCTAAACCTTACAGAACAAGTTCTAAATACTACATTTTCAGCTGTGATTCTCTAATGCCTGAAAATCACTAAGCTGAAATGCTAGTCAAATATTTTAGTGAGTTTATTCCTTATATAATCCTTTGAAAATGCATTCTATAAGTACAAATTTGATAGTAAGGCATGCTTATTGCAACATTTATTAGCACAGCTTTTAACTACATACTTGTTTACATTTTTGTTTATCAATATAGGAATCTTGCCTCTATTTTGATTTGCATTCCAATTTATAACTAGTAATATTAAGAAATATGGGCTTTCCCAGTGGCTCAGCAGTAAAGAATACGCCTGCAATGCAGTAGACACAGGAGATGTGGATTCAATCCCTGGGTCAGGAAGATACCCCCCGGAGGAGGGCATGGCAATCCACTCCAGTATTGTTGCCAGGAAAATCCCATGGGCAGAGGAGCCTGGAAGGCTACAGTCCATGGGGTCTTGGTGAGTTGGACACAACTGAAGCAACTAAGCACGCATGCACATTAAGAAATATATCTACAGAATATATTTTAAGTTTGTTTCCTAATTGATTATGTTTTCAAAGTTACAAGTAAACCAGTTACTACTAATTTTGAGGAGCTCGTATAATTGTGATTTTCTATTCAGGGGACATGTAACATCTGTGTTTGAAATTTATAGATCACAAATTACAATGTACATTCTGTCTCTCTTTTTGTTTACTTCTCCTACCTTACTCTAATGAAAAAGGGAAGAAATTTCATTCATGTATAATTCTATGAAATATAGGAATAGTGCTGTTTATAGAAATGGAATTAAAACAGACTATACACATATTTTAACCACAAATTATCTGTTTTAACATAGTAGCCATCTTTCATCTGAGAGACAGTAATTAAAACCTTTTTCTCCCTATTATGCAAATCCTTTAAAAATTGTGAAAAAGAACACAGTGACAGGGTATAATCCAATGTGGATTGCAAAGGAAATAAAATAACTGTAATGTGTGATACCAAAGTCTTTCTTTTATGCTACAAATTTCAGCATTCTGCAGCCAATCTTTTTGAAAAAGAACTTCAAATATTTCTTAAATGCAACTGTACTTTTTGTTTATCATCCTTTGCAGAAGTGTAATTTTTTTAAACTTGTCTTTGTAGTATTTAGTATTTTCATAAGCTGATTTAACATGAAGTGGTTTGGGGTGTTGGCTGTGTATGTGGACACCACAGCTGATAAGTAGTTCTATGAAATCAAGTAGCAACACTTTTTTATCCTGAAAATAACACAGACTCCTTAGTGACTTGACTTCTTATGGGAATAGTTTGCTTCATTTTAAATAGCATTTCATATTTTCTACATATGATTTAGGGCTCACTACTGTGTTTTGGTTCTCCTGTTGGGCTGAAGAGAAAATACTAACTCTCAGAGCTCAAACTACCTGCACATATGAAAATTAAAAGTATAAGACATAAAACATAAGGTGAAACACAAACTTCCTTAAGGATATAAATATCTGATCTAGGCAGATATGCAAAGTTACTCCATGATTTAGGACCTCACTAGTTAATATGTGAAGGTCTCAATATCATCATATCTAAATAAGCGGTTTTGAAGTAATGATCTTAAAGGACCTTGAGCCTAAAGATTTTCTTATCTAGTAAAAACACATGCTGTCTTTGTAAATGATATAATTATTCTACGTGCACATAGCAATGTTGGACAATAATGTGTGCTTGTTCTCATTGTTCTGATGAAATGACGTGTGTTTTTACAATGCTACTTTACAATTATTAATTTAAAAATCAGCAACAAAGAAAAGAGTAACTAATTAACTATATGACAGTGACAGAAAAAGTTATGCATGCTGGAAAATAAAGGCTCTTATTCATGCCTTGGAAAAATTCATTTTGATTTGTAAATCAAACTAAATAATACTTAAGCAATAACTCTTGATCAATTTATCTAACCAAATAGAATATTGAAATTTGATGACTATATGCTGCTGCTAGTAAAACACATAGACTATCAGGGTAGAATTAGCCAACTGAGGAAAAATGAAAAGGTATACAGTTCTGCAAACATAAATTCTTTCATATGAGCTATATATTATATTGTTATGATGTATACCTTAAACTGATGTAATGTTATATGTGATTTATATCTCAATAAAACTGGAAATATATGATATTATACATGTTTCAATGCCATTCTCCCAAATCATCCCACCCTCTCCCTCTCCCACAGAGTCCAAAAGACTGTTCTATACATCAGTGTCTCTTTTGCTGTCTCGTATACTGGGTTACTGTTACCATCTTTCTAAATTCCATGTATATGCGTTAGTATACTGTATTGATGCACAACACTGGATGCTTGGGGCTGGTGCACTGGGATGACCCAGAGGAATGGTATGGGGAGGGAGGAGGGAGGAGGGTTCAGGATGGGGAACACGTGTATACCTGTGGCGGATTCATGTTGATATATGGCAAAACCAATACAATATTGTAAAGTTAAAAAATAAAAATAAAAAAAATAAAACTGGAAATAAAATTGTGGAGAATTTACTATACCTTAAAAAATGTTCAATTATTTGGCACTTCACAGATTTATAAAAAATAATAACATAAAAAACAAACACAAAACCAAAAAGTAAGAGATCCCATGTATATATGGGATATATATATATATTACAGATGATTATTAAACAATATTTAAAATGATATTGAAACAATGTTCATCAATTTGGAAAATAGTTAAGTTTTTCAGCTATGTTTTCTCATATAAAAAATTAAGATAAATGAAAGATTTTACTAGAAGAGTACATACACATATATACACACACAGATGTATAAACATGTGTATATTTGCATGCTAAGTCACTTCAGCTGTGCTGGACTCTTTGCAACCCTATGGATTGTAGCCATAAAGCAAATCATCAGTTGAATTAACCATATGAAAATTAAATCAATTTTAGGTGGCAAAGGTGATATGAGCATTCTGAAAATATGATGTTCTGAAAAATAAGAAAGACTAGATGCATTTATCTGAATAAATAATAGACTAGAACATAGTAATACAAATATTTGTGTCAAAGCTATAAGGAAAGAGGTAACTTCACTGGTGGCTGAGGTGGTAAAGCATCTGCCTACAATGAGGGAGACTGGGGTTCAATTCCTGGGTCTGGAAGATCTCCTAGAGAAGGAAACGGCAACCCACTCCAGTACTCTTGCCTGGAAAATCCCGTGGACGGAGGAGCCTGGTAGGCTGTAGCCAACCATGGGGTTGTAAAGAGTCAGATATGACTGAGTGACTTCAGTTTCTATAAGGAAAGAGTCAGTACCACAGGGAAAAAAACAAAACACAAGGAGCAAAGTTATGAACTGTCATTAACTATGGACTTGAGTCTGTTAACATAAGAAGTAATACAAACTGTCCATAAACTAAATGAGCACATTAAATGCATTAAGCATCTCAAGTAATATCTAAAATGAAAATATTTGTGTAATACCATTGATATAAGCCAATTAAAAATATATATATAATTGTTAATTGGCAAGATTATGGGGAAGCACTCATTCCCTACACAATTGTTGGAAGTTTAAACTGGAATAGCTCTTTGAGATGATTTTTTACTAACAAATATAAAATGTATACTATTTGACCTGCCAATTACATTTCTTCTATTTATTAGAAACACTGGCACCAGAATACAAAGTTATTTGCTCAAGGACATCCATTGTGATATTTTATGTAATAGAGAAAATTTGGAACAGAATAATGACCACTATTAGAGAAAATTTTAAAGAACATTCTACTTTACTTGAAAGGAAAATGATAGATCTATTTTTCAACAGGAAAAGATTTTCAAAGCATAATTCCACTTAGGTGAAATTGAAATACAGAGAGAAAATGCAAACACGAGGTACATAGAGAAATATCTAGCAAAAGTACTTGCACGCTTGAATAGTGCTCTCTGAGGTGTGTCATGATATTAGTTGAGAAGCTGGCTGAGTCACTTTAACTTTGGCGTCCTTAAATTTTGGTACTAGTTGTACATTTTAACAGTAATAATCCTATATTAATTTTTCAAAACTATTCTTCCTTTTGTGGATTTAGCTATTACTAGATTATGACATTACTTATTTTGAGTTTTAATATGCACTGGGATGTATTATGAATGATATTTAATATTTTTCTATAAATGTAAAATAATATATTCACATAGAATCTGTTTAGCTGCCCAATACAGTCTTTATTTCTTCATGCTCATCACACTGGAATAACTTGGCATGTGTGTATTTTGAGGGACTAGAATTTTGAGAGAACAAAAGATTTCTTAAACTGTGGTACAAATTGCATGATTATTTTCCAAGAATAACAAAACATCTGCAGAATAACATGACTAATGTCTGCAGAATAATGCAAATAAAATGTCTGTGGGATAAAAGATCCATTACTGGAACAGGAAACAACATATTATATTCTACTCTTATCTCAATAAGAATTAGCTATATGACTAGAAATAAATGTTTGACCTCTCCAGGTCTCCTTTTGGTAATTATCTAATAAAAGGAAGGGCTATGCAATACCTACATTCTATTCAGCCCTTGTTTCATATTTGTTAAATTCTGTTTTCTAAAAGCCAAGTTAGAAACTTAATAACCTCCTAAAAATTGCAGTCATATTTTTTTCATGGGTAGTGAAAAATAGTTAAAAACTCTAACAAGGATTACTAAGTTCCTACAAGTGCAAACACTGAATCAAGAGGTAGGCATATTTTAAATTTAAATTTTAGTGCCAAATCATCCTCAAAATGTATGTATCAAGCTGTAGTAGGTATATTATAGAAAAACAACCTCACCCTCTTATCTTTGGTATCACTGAAAATATATAATTTTTAAAAAGTTATGACAATATGAATGTATTATCTATATTTTGCTATTGGATTTTTAGAGTCAAATTCAATTATTTAAAATTCTAACTTTATCACTTTATTGCTATGATATTAAGCAATTAGAATATTAGACAAAAACCTCTCTTGGCTAGGTTAATAAATATGTAAAGAGGCAATTATGAGAACTGATTAGATAATTCACATAAAGAATATAGTATTTTACAGGGAGTATCTGTGGTATTTTGCCACAGCATCACAGCAGGTAGGGACTGAAAGTGGTTGACACACAGTTTGGGAAAAAGAAATTAGAGACAGAATTAAAGTTGTAAAGATGGGACTGGGGGACTCAAGACCTCTTGGATCAAGAGCCCTGTTGCTCAGAGCCACATCACTTTTACTGAGTTTCTTGGAAAGCAGAAAGTGTCTGTTGTGCTACCATGAAATCAGCCTTCTGTGTCCCTGATCACCTCTCCCATTTTACTGATTACTTTAAACTGTCTTTGTTATTTTCTTGTACAAGGGCTATCACCTAGCTGGAAGTCATAGACCCATATATGCTCTGGGAAAACATCTTAGTGTGTGCACAAGCAGTGTTCTGAACTTGCGCTAACCTGGCGTTCTAAGGTCCACACTGTTTTTCCTTAGCTTAGCAGGGTACGCCGACCCCAACTAATCAACCCGATGTACTTTTATTTGGGTTATGCTGTATTGCTGTATTTTACTTCTATTCTTTTCCCATGGTGATTTTCTCATGGCTTTGCCAGAGCAACAGGCAGCTGACTATTAACCCCTGCAGTATGTATTATTATTTTTAGTTTCTTTACTTAATATGGCCTTATGTGCACTTAAGATTATAAATATATTCACAAAGAAAAATAATTTCTTTGTATTCTAAAATACTTCCATAAGTCATTTAGAATCGATCCTTTAATGTAGTATGAGGTAAAGAAAGAAAGTGAAAGTGAGGTCGCTCAGTCTTGTCCGACTCTGCGAGCCCATGGACTGTAGCCCGTCAGGCTCTGCTGTCCATGGTATTCTCCAGGCAAGAATACTGGAGTGGGTTGCCATTTCCTTCTCCAAGTATAAGTTAAGGATTCTTTTTTTTTTTTTTTTACTTTTTTTTTTAATTTTATTTTTATTTTTAAACTTTATAAAATTGTATTAGTTTTGCCAAATATTGAAATGAATCCGCCACAGGTATACATGTGTTCTCCATCCTGAACCCTCCCTCCTCCCTCCCCATATCATCCCTCTGGGTCGTCCCAGTGCACCAGCCCCAAGCATCCAGTATTGTGCATCGAACCTGGACTGGCAACTCGTTTCATACATGATATTATATGTGTTTCAATGCCATTCTCCCAAATCCTAAGGATTCTTTATTTTTTTTTCCCCAAAATTAGATCCTCCATGTTTTCCTGAGTTACGTCAATTTTCACTGTTAAAATTCCCTAATAAATTCCTCTAGCTAAATGGATCTGTTTTCAATTAATATAGATAAAAGAAAACACACCATTGTCCTGGGGAAAAATAAGTATTTAATTGCAATTTTACTCTGCTTATCTGCTTATACCTTTAGTCTCAGATTTTGAGGTGTAAACCATATGGTGGGGTTTAAACTATTCCATTTTAACAACATTGAAATATTAACCTTTAGCTTTATTCACTGAAAATTTTTCAACCATACTTTTCATAAAAGTAAAGTTACATTAAGCATAGGTACCTCAATTTATCATGGGGGTTTTCAAGGGCAGCAAAATTTTATAAAATTATCCCCAAAATACACCAAAAGTTGTAATGATGTGATGAGTTTGGGAAACACTTCATACTTCCCTCCCCCTTATTATTGAGTTAAGTATTAGGGAAAATTGAAAAAGTTATTTAACCTTGTCTGCATAAAATTTTGCTAAACAAGTTCAGTCAGCCAACTCTTAAAATAATCTTTCATATTTCGTGGAATACTGTTTTCTATAGAGTGTAGCTTAAAAATATGAAATAAGGTTCAATATTATTTGATTAAAACAAAAAAAAATAGATACCAACTCATGCATTCGATTTCCCTTTTTCTGGAAACCAAAGCACAGAAATCTATAACCTTCATGATGAATAATGAAGTAAACTGTATTACCCAGTTTATAACCTGATGGGGTCAAGTCCTCATTCCCTTTTTCCTACAGTAGTGAAAGAAATTAGTCTTCCTGAATGAATGGTTTCCAACCTTACCTTACAGAAGCAAACACATTTGAGACTTGGTTTTCACACTATTCTACCTGTCTAGATGTAGTAATCTAAACTCATAATAATATCATAAGGAACATTCAAGTGATAACTATGTGAAAAATAGTAGAGAGTGCTTATAACTCAAGAATTCTAATGTTTGGATTAAAATCTGATGATCTACCCTTTATGAGTTATGTGACATTAGGAAAATTGTTTAAATTCCATGGACCTCAGTTACTTGATCTAAATAAGTCAGGAATAATATAAGCACATGTATGTTTTTGTGTGTGGAATAAATGATGTAATACATGTAAATTTCTTTGAAGAGTTTCTGGTATATAATAAACATTCAACAAGTAAAAAGTTACTTCTTATTGTCATTCTGTACTTGCAGATTTTAGTTCCTCTTTAAAAAAGAAGCATTAACATTGATTATTTTATTCCAGCTGTATATATGATTTGTTAAATGATTTTTAAGCCCATATCCTACCTAATTAATGTGGGATTTTTGCTTGTATTAAATCAACTTTATTTTTTAGGGCAGTTTTAAGTTCACAGCAAAAATTTGCTATATGATACAAAGATGTCTCATATATGTCCTGCCCCAACTCATGTATCGCTCTATCATTATCAATATCCCCACCAGAGTGGTACATTTGTACAACCAATGAACTTACGTGATCATAATCACCCACAGTCCATAGTTTATATTAAGAATCACTCTTGGTGTTGTAATTCCATGGCTTTGAACAAATGGAATTTGTAGTTTCATACAGAGTAGTTTCTGTGCTGCATCTATTCATCTCTATTTCACTCACAACCTCTAGCAACCAATAATTTTTTTACATTTCCATAGTTTTACCTTTTCCAAAATATCATATAGTTGGAATTATACAGCATTTAGTTTTTCAGGATTGGTTTCTTTCTCTTAGGAGTGTGCATTGGAGTTTCCTCCATGTCTTTTCATTACTTGATAGCACATTTCTTATTAGTATTGAATAATCTATTGTCTAAATATATATTAATGTGTTTATCTATTCATATCCTGAAGGACAACTTGGTCATTTTGAAGTTTTGACAATCTTGAGTAAAATTTTTATAAAAATATCTGTATGCAAGTTTTTAATTCCTTTGGGTAAATACCAAAGGTTGCAATTTCTCGATTGTATTGTAAGAGTGTGCTTGCTGCTGCTAAGTCGCTTCAGTCATGTCCGACTCTGTGTGACCCCATAGACGGCAACCCACCAGGCTCCCCCGTCCCTGGGATTCTCCAGGCAAGAATACTGGAGTGGGTTGCCATTTCCTTCTCCAAGAGTGTGCTTAGTTTTATTTAAAATTTGCCCAGTGTTTTCCAAGTGGCTGTACCATGTTTCATTATCACTGATAGTGAATGAAAATTCTCATTGCTTCACATTGTCACCATGACACCACGAGTCATGAACACCATGAGTGAGAATACCATGAGTGTTCTGGATTCTGCTTATGCATTTCCCTTTTGACTTTAGGGGGTTTTCTTTTTTCCCAGAAACTTAATAGTATCTTAAATGTAGATTAAATAAACGCAATAGTAGACTAACTTAACTCAGCTTAATTATTTGGCTATGCATTTTAATGTCTTATTTCAAGTAAGGTACATATGGAACAGAAAACATAATCTTGGCAATTTACCCTATAGAAATCCTGCTGCTGCTGCTAAGTTGCTTCAGTCGTGTCCGACTGTGTGTGACCCCATAGACGGCAGCTCACCAGGCTCCCCCGTCCCTGGGATTCTCCAGGCAAAAACACTGGAGTGGGTTGCCATTTCCTTCTCCAACACATGAAAGTGAAAAGTGAAAGTGAAGTTGCTCAGTCATGTCCGACTCTTCGCAACCCCATGGACTGCAGCCTACCAGGCTCCTCTATCCATGGGATTTTCCAGGCAAGAGTACTGGAGTGGGGTGCCATTGCCTTCTCTGATAGAAATCCTAGAGTTATAAAATTGGGCCATTTATCTCTTTTCTGTCAAATCCATTACATTTGAGGAAAAAAAAAAAGTCTCTTCTTGCTCATTCCAGACTACTACTCAAATTCTTTCTGGAAAAAGATGTATTTGCATATAATTTATTACTTATAATAATCTTAATTAAATTTATATATGTTTAAATATGCACGTATAAATGTAGTTAAGTAATACATGTATTTACAAATATAAAAGCATACATATATGGGTATTTGTGTGTATATGTGTGTGTACACCTTTGTTACATAAACTATCTGACTATACTAGTTTGACTCTTGGCTTATGTTCTTTCAAACTGGCACTCTCCCACTGCTTTACCTAATATTTTACCCCTATCTAACCTACTCCTTAAGTGTGTTTTTCTTTGAGATTTCAGTATGTTAAATCATACATTACAGCCAATTATTTTTATGTCATTTCTAAGAGATATTTGTTCTCCAATTCAGCCACCTATTTTCAAAAGACAATATAGTTTTTCATCAATTAAAAAGACTTTAGACCTGATCATTAGTCTTCAATTTTTATTCCTCCAGTTTAAATATTTTTCTACCACAATTATTTTACTTATTCATATGGCAATAAATTATCATAATCTCCATAGCCTTTAACTCAGGGCACTTAATGAAAAATGATTTTTTTAAAGTGTTTATTTGTTTTCATTTGAGCTCCACCTGTTCTGCATGATTTTTCTCACTAGATTATAGACTCCTCAATAGTAGGAACCATATCATGTTCACTGCAACACCTTGTGTACAGTAAGTACTCTAAAAATGTTTATATTGAAGCTGAATATACAGGCTCCTTATGAACAAAATACAATGGGCTAAATATATATAATATGTTATTATATTATATAATTAATATCATAATATATATTATATTATTATGTGTTTTTGTGTGTGTTTAGTTGCTCAGTCATTTCCAAATCTTTGCAAACCCTTGAACAGTAGCCTGCCAAGCTCCTCTGTCTATGGGATTCTCCAGGCAAGAATACTGGAGTGGGGTGCCATTTCCTATTCCAAGGGCTCTTCCTGACCCAGAGATCAAACCAGTGTCTCTTGCATCTCCTGCTTTGGCAGACAGATTCTTTACCACTGTCCCACCTGGGAAACCTATTATATAAATATATATGATGATTAATAATAGTATATTTATTGTATTACTATTGCTTTATTATAAAAAGAAAACTTTAAAATGTCATTCTTTTACACATGGTTGACCAGGTTTCCCAGAATCATTTGTTGAAGAGACTGTCTTTCCTCTATTGTATATTTTTGCCTCCTTTCTCAAAGATAACGTGTCCATAGGTGTGTGGATTTATCTCTGGAATTTCTATTGTGTACCATTGATCTATATTTGTGTCTTTGTGCCAATACCATACTGTCTGGATGACTGTAGCTTTGCAATATAGTCTGAAGTCAGAAAGTTTGGTTCCTCCAGTTCCATTCTTCTTTCTCAAGATTGCTTTGACTATTTGGCTTTTTGTGTTTCCATACAAATTGTGAAAGTATTTGTTATAGTTTTGTGAAAAACATGTTGGTAGTTTGATAGAGATTTCACTGAATCCATAGATTGTTTTGGGTTCAGTTCAGCTCAGTTCAGTCACTCAGTCATGTAGAAATCTTTAGGATCCCATGGACTGCAGCATTCCATGCTTCCCTGTCCATCACCAACTCCTGGAGTTGCTCAAACTCATGTCCATCAAATTGGTGATGCCATCCAACCATCTCATCCTCTGTTGTTTCCTTCTCCTCACACCTTCAATGTTTCCCAGCATCAGCGTATTTTCCAATGAGTCAGTTCTTAGCATCAGATGGTCAAAGTATTGGAGTTTCAGCTTCAGCATCAGTCCTTCCGATTAATATTTAGGACTGATTTCCTATAGGGTTGACTGGTTTGATCTCCTTGAAGTCTGAGGGATTCCCAAGAGTCTTCTCCAAAACCACAATTCAAAAGCATAAATTCTTTGGCACTTAGCTTTCTTTATGGTCCAACTCTCACTTCCATACATGACTACTGGAAAAACCATAGCTTTGACTAGATGGACCTTTGTCAACAAAATAATGTCTCTGCTTTTTAATATGCTGTCTAGGTTTGTCATAGCATTTCTTCCAAGGAGCAAGTGTCTTTTAATTTCATGGCTGCAGTCACCATCTGCAGTGATTTAGGAGCCCAAGAAAATAAAATCTGTCACTGTTTACATTGTTTTCCCATCTATTCGTCATGAAATGATGGGACTGGATGCCACGATCTTAGTTTTTGAATGTGAGTTTTAAGCCAGCTTTTTCACTTTTCTCATTCACTTTCATCAGGAGGCTTTTTTAGTTCTTTGCTTTCTGCCATAAGGGTGGTGTCTTCTGCATATCTGACACTTTTCCCAGCAATCTTGATTCCAGCTTGTGCTTAGTCCAGCTCAGCATTTTGCATGATGTACTCTGCATATAAATTAAATAAATAAGCAGCATAACGATATGCAGCCTTGACATACTCCTTTCCCAATTTGGAACCAGTCTGTTATTCCATGTCCTCTTCTAACTGTTGCTTCTTGTCCTGCATGCAGATTTCTCAGGAGGCAGTAGGGTGGCTTGGAATTCCCATCTCTTTAAAAATTTTTCACAGCTTGTTTTGATCCACACAGTCAAAGGCTTTGACATAGTCAGTAAAGCAGAAGTAGATGTTTTTTCTGGAACTCTTGCTTTTTCTATGGTCCAACAGATGTTGGCAATTTGGTGTCTGATTCCTCTGCCTTTTCTAAGTTCAGCTTGAAAGGTCCCCCCCGCCTTTTTCTTTTTCTTTATCTCTCTGCATTCCCACGGTTTGTTTTGCTATGTCACATTAGCCCCCACAGATTGTCCTCAGGGCATTCAAGCCAAGTCCTTACCCTAAGGACCAATAATGCAGTCTGCACCTCTTTGCCCAGCCCCCACTCCCTCCTGGTAGATGGGAGCATCTGAGTTGCTTCTCCACTGGTAATGGCGGTTAGGTGCATATTGTTGTGTGTGTGTGTGTGTGTGTGTGTGTGTGTGTGTGTGTTTCTGTTTGGTTATGTTGCTTTCTGAGATCCCAAAGCTCCCCAGTGACCCCATCATGAGAGGGTTTCCTACTGTATGGAAAGTTCTGCTCCTTCATTACTCCCTTCCCAGAATGGGTCCATCCCTAAATCCTTTGTGTCTCTTTTCATCTTTTATATTTTGTTCTACCTCCTTTTGAAGACATTGGGTTTTCTTTCTGGGTGTCTGGTGCCCTCTTGCCAGTGTTCAGAAGTTATTTTGTGGATGTTTCTTCATTCATATGATCTTTTGAAGAATTTGTGGGGGGAGAAAATGGTCTCCCCATCCTAATCTTCCACCATCTTGGGACCACCCCCTCAAATTTCTTACATGTTAGAATAATCTCACTAGGACATTTAAATTATTATGAGTAATATAGTGAAACATATAATGGCAAAAGTTAACAACTTATATGAGAAAGTTAGGAATTTCTGAAAATGATGCATTTTAAGAAAGGAAATGCAAGAAATACATTTTTTAATGATGTTAGGCAAAAAAGTTCTCAGTGGACAGATTAATAGACTCAACAATGCTGAAGATTCAATGATTCAACCTATGTGCAATTGGAGTCTCAGATAAGAACAAGGAGAAGCAAAGGAATTATTTGACAAGATACTTGTCAATGATTTCCCTCAAATAATAAATGATGGCAAAGCACATATTCAAGAATCTCAGATCACTTCAAGCAGAATAAATATAAAATAAAACACAGCTATATACATCATATTTAAAGGAAATTCTTGAAGGGAGCCAGAGAATAGGACATCTTATCTGGAGAGGACAATAATGAAGATCATTGCACATTTCTTGTCAGAGCTCAGAAAGTAAGAAGATGATAGTGTGATATCTTTGAAGTACAGAAAGAATATAAATAAATAAATAAAACCCTGTCAAAATAGACTTCTATGCACAGTAAGAATATCTTTTGAAAACAAAGTGGATAAGGACATTTCTAAAGACACAAAAGTTTAGCGAATTCACTTCCAACAGACTTGTGCTGCAAAAAAATGATAAAAGGATATTCTTAAAGCAAGCTATATGATGCCAGAGAAAACTTGGATCTATATAAATAACTGAAAACCTGTGGTAATGGTAAAAATGGAGGTGAATATATAAAATGTTTTTTCTATTCATCTTAATTCCTAAAAATGTAACTTAATGTTTAAAGCAAAAATTAGTAAAAATTTGCTGTGGGTTTATGACATATATAAAAATTGTAAAGCTTTTGTACTATATGTGAACTGGTCTAATATTACCTAAAGACAGACTATGATAAATTAAAGACATACATTATTAACCCTGCTGCTGCTGCTGCTAAGTTGCTTCAGTCGTGTCCGACTCTGTGCGATTCCATAGACGGCAGCCCACCAGGCTCCGCCATCCCTGGGATTCTCCAGGCAAGAACACTGGAGGGGGTTTCCATTTCCTTCTCCAATGCATGAAAGTGAAAAATTAAGTCGCTCAGAGTCTGATACATTATTACCACCCGTCCTGGGATTTTCCAGGCAAGAGTACTGGAGTGGGGTGCCATTGCCTTCTCCGATTATTATTAACCCTCAGTTCAGTTCAGTTCAATCGCTCAGTCTGTCCGACTCTTTGTGACCCCATGAATCACAGCACGCCAGGCCTCCCTGTCACGTCCATCGAGTCAGTGATGCCATCCAGCCATCTCATCCTCTGTTGTCCCCTTCTCCTCCTGCCCCCAATCCTTCCCAGCATCAGAGTCTTTTCTAATGAGTCAAGAACACTACTGGAGGGGTTTTCAGTATCATTCCCTCCAAAGAAATCCCATGATCTCCTTCAGAATGGACTGGTTGGATCTCCTTGCACTCCAAGGGAAAGTCTTCTCCAATACCACAGTTCAAAAGCACCAATTCTTTGGCAACTTCAGCCTTCTTCACAGTCCAGTCACAGTCCATACATGACCACAGGAAAAACCTTTGATGAGACGGACCTTTGTTGGCAAAGTAATTAACCCTGCTGCTGCTGCTGCTGCTGCTGCTAAGTTGCTTCAGGTGTCGACTCTCTGCGCGACCCCAGAGATGCAGCCCACCAGGCTCCTCCATCCTGGGATTTCCAGGCCAGAATACTGGAGTGGGTTGCCATTTCTTTCTCCAATGCTGAAAGTGAAAAGTGAAAGTGAAGTCGGTCAGTCGAGTCAGACTCTTTGAGACTCCATGGACTGCTTCTCCGTCCATGGGATTTTCCAGGCAAGAGTACTGGAGTGGGGTAGAGCACTTCTTTAAATTATAAAAGATTATAACAAGTAAGCCAAAGGAGAACATAAAATGGAATAAAATGAACACAATCATATAGCAAACAAACATTGTAAAAGGGAACAAATAGAAAACCACTAAATATCATGGTTGATACAAATATGATTATACAAATTGTTGCATTAAAGCAGATACCAAATATCCCCAATTAAAGTAAAGATATTACAAAATTTTTTTTAAATAGCAAGACTAACTATGTGTTTAAAAATCTACCCACTCCAGTATTCTGGCCTAGAAAATTCCATGGATTATATACTCCATGGGGTTACAAAGGGTCAGACACAACTGAGTGACTTTCACTCACTCAATCGTACTATCACTAAGTTAAAAAAAGATGAACTTATATATTATTATTAGGTAAAGTAATTTAAAGAAAATAATATTATCAGGGATTAAAAATAAACATTATATAAAGTTATCATTTCATCAGAGATTTAAAGAAAAAAATGATGGAAATAGACTAATATGTTATATTTGAAGACCTCCACACTCTTCTCTCTATAATAAATGAAACAAAGAGAGATAACATCAGTGAAACATATGAAATGCCTAAAGAAAACTGTCAGGTAACATGATCCAACTTCTATGTATGTAATACTCTATTAAATATTAACATAAACTACCTATTCTTTTTAAGTACACATAGAACCTTTACCCAGTTAAACCCCATTATGGACCATAGAAAAGTCATCAGCAAACTTAAAACAATTAAAATAATAAAAGCATGTTCTCTATAGAAGGAATTAGACTAAAAATTAAGAAAAGATAATGTCCAGACAGTTGAAAGCAAAACATTATAATCTTAAACTCTCTTGATTCAAATAGGAAATCACAGTGAAATTTGAAAATATTTTGATGTGAATTAAAGCTGGAATACAGTGTATAAAAAAAGGATAAGCTGTGGAAGAAGGCTTGTTTAGAGAAAAATTAATACCACCATTATTCAAACCAATGCTCTTAACTTCTAGCTAAAGAGGGCCTGACTCACAGTCTATAAGAGATCATATAACCACTCAAAGAATGTTAGAGATGGAATTGGTGGACACAAATGAAAACTAAATAATATCAAACTTCTTACACTAACCACTAGAAATTACTTCAATGACAAAATATTAAAAAATAAGAGATTACCTGGAGCTATGAAATATATTTATAATGTTTTCTTCCTTGCCTAGACTTGATCAGATGAAAAAAATGTTGATTATAAATCCACATTATAAATTGAACCCTTCAATTTCACCTATCTCTTTTGTTTCAATTTCTTTCTTTTTCATTAATTATAAATTGTCACTATCTTAATGGATTCTTTTCAAAAGTATTTCTTTCTTTCCTTGACTCTTTTCTATCAGGAAAATCTTTTGAAGAACACAACAATCTATGTTTTATGTCTTGGCCTGGAAATAGCAAAATTTTGCGTGAGGGCCATTGAAAGAAAAATGAGACATGTTAAGAGGCTACCGTGATCTTCCAGGCAAGAAATGGAGGCACCCGGACTAGAAAAGTCAAAGCAGAAGTCATTCTATGTGGTCAGACTCTGAACATAGTTTGAAAATTAGTCTCTTTGATAAAGGGTTGGATGTGAATAAAAGGGAAGCACAGAAATAAATAATGACATCATGGTTTTGTGTGTTGGCAACTTAATGAAAATTGGTACCAATTATAGAAATGGGGATGCCTGTGCAAGAAATTTGTGGATAAAGGGATGGGTGTAGAAATTAGTTAAATCTGTTTGGAACTTGTTTAGTTTTCTAAGCCTATTATACATCAAAATCAGATTAGTTAGGGAGTTGGTATATAAGTGAAGCTAAACACCTGGAAAAGTATTTTATACACTATACTAAAAATATCACTCAGGGTAGTACAAGCATAAGTTTAATTTCCTAAAATTCTAGAATATATTTTGTTTGTTTGTTTTGATGCTTTGCTTCTACCTTAGAGGAATTTTTGTCCATTTTGTTATGTAGTGGAGTTTAACATACCAAGAAAAATATACCCTGGCATACATTGTTCATTGCAGATTCTCTAGTATTGATGTCAATAAACTGAACAACATTTAAAAAAAATAAAAAGACTTTAATATGCTCTTTGTCTTGCCCATTTCTCTTTCCCACTGATAATTTTAGAATTTTTACAATATTTTTTCTTAATTTATGTGAACAATTTTAGGACATAATATTAAACTTGGCTGTTCTTTGCATTTTACCACTAGTGCACGCTGTGCTCAAAATCACTTTTTACTTAAGCAAATGAGGGGAGAACATAAAGAGTTATTTTTCTACTTTCCTTTTAAAGAAAAATGTCATCAGGCAAAGGAGATGTGGAGCATAAATAATTTTCTGTAAGTTTTGGTGATTTAAGATTATCCAAAATCTCTGAATTCTCAGTTATATCATCGTTCTTATTGTTCAGATGCTATTTTTCTCTGCTCACATCCTAGGTTTCAGAGAGAAGAAAACACTTCAAAAGACAATGTGCTCAATTGTTATTTATCCCCAACTGTGTGAAAATAGTTGCTGAGTTTAATACTGAGTAATATTCTCTATACAGGTTTAAGCACTAAAATTTGGTGCTAAAATTCCTTGCATTTTATCCCATACCTTGAGGCAAGAATTTCAAATTTGTGTTTATCATTTTCTCATTTTTAATGTTGCTATGAGCAACCTCCATTTGTGTAGTAGGAAAGATAATGATCAGGTTTCCTAAGGACAGTCAAAATAGCAGCGGCTGAACAAGATAGAATTTTAAAATTCTCTCAGCTTATAGTCCAAATATAAGGAACCAAGGGCTCTGTAAATGTTTCTTAGTGAAGCTCAGACATCTTAAATTCATGGATTCGATACTGTGCTGTAAAACTGTTTCTACCTCCTTTTATTTTCTAGTCTGTGGAAAGTTGGAAGGAATGAAGATCCTGCCACTTCACTTCCTTAGTATGACCCAGAAATTTCACAAATGCTTTCAGTTTCATGCCATTGACTGGAACTCAGGCAAGTGGCCATACTCAGCTGCAGGTAAGCCGCAGTCTTTGGCTAGTGGCCCTATTCCGGAAAAATCTTGTCATTTTCACTCTAAAGAAATAAGAGCAACATAAAGGTGAGCAAAATATTGTTTTTATTAAAATTGACAGTGTTCATCTTTAAACTAACCTCTCTCCATATGACACATTTCAGTTCAGTTCAGTCACTCAGTCATATATGATTCTTTACAACTCAATGAACTGCAGCAGGACAGGCTTCCCTATCCATCACCAACTCCTAGGGCTTGCTCTAACTCATGTCCATTGAGTCAATGATACCATCCAACCGTCTCATCCTCTGTCGTCCCCTTCTCCTCCTGCCTTCGATCTTTCCCAACATCAGGGTCTTTTCCAATGAGTCAGTTCTTCTCATTAGGTGGCCAAAGTATTGCATGACTACTGGAGATGGGGAAACAGTGGAAACAGTGGCAGACTCTATTTTGTTGGGCTCCAAAATCACTGCAGATGGTGACTAGCCATGAAATTAAAAGATGCTTACTCCTTGGAAGAAAAGTTATGACCAACCTAGATAGCATATTGAAAAGCAGAGACATTACTTTGTCAACAAAGGTCTGTCTAGTCAAGGCTATGGTTTTTCCAGTGGTCATGTATGGATGTGAGAGTTGGACTGTGAAGAAAGCTGAGTGCTGAATAATTGATGCTTTTGAACTGTGGTGTTGGAGAAGACTCCTGAGAGTCCCTTGGACTGCAAGGAGATCCAACCAGTCCATTCTAAAGGAGATCAGCCTTGGGTGTTCTTTGGAAGGAATGATGCTAAAGCTGAAACTCCAGTACTTTGGCCATCTCATGCGAAGAGTTGACTCATTGGAAAAGACTCTGATGCTGAGAGGGATTGCGGGCAGGAGGAAAAGCAGACGACAGAGGATGAAATGGCTGGATGGCATCACCGACTCAATGGACATGAGTTTGAGTGAACTCCGGGAGTTGGTGATGGACAGGGAGGCCTGGCGTGCTGCGATTCATGGGGTCGCAAAGAGTCGGACACGACTGAGCGACTGAACTGAACTGAACTGAACTGAATCACAGGTTTTATTCTCAGTAAGTATATTGGTGATTACTTGAATATCTGGTTCCTCAATGTATACTGTATAATGCTATCCTACTCAGGATTTATATATATTCCAAAATCCTCTATTTAACCCCATCTTTTCAACAATTAATTGTGAATGTGCTATTTCACTTGAGTCATTTGCTTGCATTCTTCTTTCTTTATCAAATGGGTTTCTTTATAAGAAATAGAAACCAAATCTGGCTAAGTGAAAAAAAAATAAAGGATAATAATTAAAGAATATTGATGTCTCACTGTTATCAAAAGACAAGGTAAAAAGCAGGCTGTGCCCAAGATTTCACCAGCATAAATTCATGAAACTTCATCAAGGGCTGTTAGCAATGACTCAACTCCAACAGCCTTTAGTCCCTGAACCTTCTCTCATGATTCAAATGCCCAGATAAGAAAGTCTGGTTGAGTAACTTTGGCCACACTTTCATCCCTCTTTTCCTGGGGTGTGTGTCAGAAAAGAAAAGAAAGGGCAGGATTGGAGCAGAGTAGGTCTAGTTCCCTAAAGAGAGGGATGACAAGCAGCAAACATTAGAGATGTCTTCTCTCTTCCTTTGAAGATACAGCCACTTTTAATTTTCTATGTATTTGAGTATTTTTACTAACTTCTATGAGGAGGCAAGTCACAACTGTTTCAAAACACCATTTTATCCTCTGTTCTCTTGGGTAAACTTTTACTTGCTTTGAGTATCAATTTTATTATTTTGAGCTAGAATGCTACTTCTTGCAAGTTCCTTTATATGTTTACATCAGAAAATTTCTAACATGTCAGTTATATTTTTGGACTTAGAAATATTAGTTTTCATACTTATTAAATTAATGAGCATTACAAATTGATTTGTTGTTGTTTAGTCTCTAAGTCGTGTCCTACTCTGAGACCTTATGGGCTGTACTCCGCCAGGCTTCTCTGTCTCTGGGATTTCTGGAGTGGGTTGCCATTTCCTTCTCTGGAGTATCTTCATACCTCAGGCATCCCAGGGGTCAAATCCAAGTCTCATGCATTGGCAGGGGGGTTCTTTACCACTGAGCCACCAGGTGGACACAGAATGATTTATTTGGTTACTAATCCTTGTAGTTTTATTTCTTTTCTCCCTTTTTGGCCTATGTATAAAATAATAGACTTATTAAGAGATCAATTACTGAGATTTTATCTTCTAGAACTCATAATTCAGTGCTAATAATTTATTTACCATTCCATATGTGCTTTTTTATTAATAGTTTCATTTAAGTTTTCAACTGCTATAGTTTTACTAATTCTTCAGATTAAAATGTTAAGAAAGTTACTTTATTAAACACTGAAATATCTATAACCCTTCATATTTCAATATCAATTGATCAGTCAAAGCTATGTGAAGTTGGACAAGGTTTTTGAGTCTTGATTAAGTGAGATTCAGTGGGAAAAGTTGTTTTTGAGCATGTGGAAATATGTATGGTTGCTTAAAAAAGACTAGCACCTCATGTGTGATATGAAGCATCTAGGAAATGACGAAATGCAGGTTCTGTTTCTTATGGTCTGGGGTGGGACACAGATTTTGTATTTTAACAACCTGTCAAGTGATGTGAAGTCTGCTCTTCCACAGACTGCACTTTGAGTATAAAGGACATAAATGTTTATTAATCAACCAGACAATTTCTTACTGAGTTTTTGGCTTGTATAAATGAAGATTTATGTGTGTATGCAGAAATTTTTATTGACACTTCACTATATACTAGGCAACTTCCTAAGTTTAGAAATACAGCCATGAATAAAGCAAGTCCCTGTCCTCCAAGTCTTATATTCCTGTCTGTACGTGAGCACGTTCATGCTTGTGCATGTGTGTATGGGTTTAAGGGAGGGAGAAGAATAGGTCAGGAGAGGAGCGGAATGTCAGAAATTAAACAGTTACAAATATAAACTAGTATCTAAACAAAGAGTATCTTGTTTGGGAATAATTACTTCAATTTCCCTTTTCATTTTAGCAGCAAGTATATCCAGTTTTCATTATAACATACAAATGCCCATTTACAAATAATACACCAAAATGAATAAAAGTTGGATACCAAAATGAAGATTTGTTCCAACTGACATCATGCCTTCTGTATACAAGCTTAAGCCTTTCCTTAACAAACATAACAGGTTAAAAACCAGTGAAAACAGTGCTTGACATCCCTATGATCTTTCTATCCCACTTAGGTACTGTTGGGTTTGCCCTGAGTCATATTATCGCAAAACAGATTCCAGTGTCAGGAGCCAAAACTTGACACTCAATAGCAAAACGGGTCAGCTGCATTAAAACAATCAGTAATCTAGGGAACAGTCTAGGTGCTCCCCACTGCAGAAACAAGTTGTCATTTGCAGGTCCCAGCCTACTATTCCTTTTTGCTATTAAAATGAAAACTCAATAAGATCCTCACTCACATAGCCATTATTCAAAATAGCAAAATTTCTGGAGAGGATGAACAGCAAGAGGGGAGAATTCAGCTATGAAAAACGTGTATACTGAAGTCATCAAAAGGGACTATTTAATTAATTATGAAAATTATGACTTAGAATTAGTATTTAAGCTGAAATAAGACATTAAAGTAGACATTAATGAAATAAGACATTAAAGTAGAAGTAGATGAAGTATTGTTCATTGACAAATCTAAGTGTGTTTGTTACCCAACAGGGTGGGAGCTAAAAGAATGACAGAGTAGTGACAAAAACGTTACATTTTTAAAAAATATTTGATGATATTAAGGAATCTCCACACCCTGTATACGAGACAGCAAAAGAGATACAGATGTATAGAACAGTCTTCTGGGCTCTGTGGGAGAGGGCAAAGGTGGGATGATTTGGGAGAATGGCATTGAAACATGTATATTATCATATGTGGAACGAAACTCCAGTCCAGGTTCGATGCATGATACAGGATGCTCAGGGCTGGGACACTGGGAGGACCCAGAGGGATGATATGGGGAGGGAGGTGGGAGGGGGGTGCAGAATGGGGAACACGTGTACACCCATCGTGGATTCATGTTGATGTATGGCAAAACCAATACAATATTGTAAAAAAAAAAAAAACAAAAAGAAATTTGCCTCCTATAAAAGACTAGTCATCAAAAAAATCTATTTAAATCTGAAGAACAAGGAATACAATAAAAAATAAAATAAAATAAAAATAAAAAACATTTGATCACATAATATAGTGCTACAGAACTCGTTCTTTTTTTTTTTTACTTTTATTTTATTTTTTAACTTTACAATATTGTATTGGTTTTGCCATATATCGAAATGAATCCGCCACAGGTATACATGTGTTCCCCATCCTGAACCCTCCTCCCTCCCCCCCTCCCCCCCCCTCCTCCTCCCCCCTCCTCCCCCTCCTCCCTCCTCCCTCTGTATTCCTTCTTAGTAAACTACCATTGCAGGAGATGCAAGAGAGGTAGGTTACATACCCAGGTCAGGAAGATCTCCTGGAGGAGGAAATGACAACCCACTCTAGTACTCTTGCCTAGACAGGATGTCCAGTACTCTTGCATGGGCAGGAGTCTGGCGAGCTAGAGTCCATGGCATTGTAGAGAGTCATACACAACTGAGCAATTGAGCATACAGGCACACAGCTACAGGTGACCTTGTTACTATTACTCAACTGGGCACACTATTGACAAAAACAAAAACAAAAAACTCCATAGTCCTACTAGGATCCTATGATTTTTCTGAAGTCATAGCACAAACAGAAATTCAATACCGAAGCTGTGCTAACGCTAAGTCACTTCAGTCGTGTCCGACTCTGTGCAACCCCATAGACGGCAGCCCACCGGGCTCCCCCGTCCCTGGGATTCTCCAGGCAAGAACACTGGAGTGGGCTGCCATTTCCTTCTCCAATGCATGAAAGTGAAAAGTGAAAGTGAAGTCGCTCAGTCCTGTCCAACTATAGCGACCCCATGGACTGCAGCCTAACAGGCTCCTCTGTCCATGGGATTTTCCAGGCAAGAGTACTGGTGTGGGGTGCCATTGCCTTCTCCGAAGCTAGATGGCCACAATATTGAAAATAGTTTCTCTAAGGGATGTCAGCTCTAGTTTGAGTCTATTACCCCTTCCCGAGATGTTCTAAATCCTTACATCTCACCTATGGAGTAACATGGTACAAAATTAATAACGTTTGGAATTCATTTGGCACACTTCTGAAGAAAATATATATTGTAAGGAAGCACAATACTATATACCAAATTACATTTTCTTATTAGAAATAATGGTAGCATTTTAGTCTGAAGTTCCTGGTTTGCTCAGTATTCACAGGTGCAACAAGGACAGTGTACGTCTTGTCACATACTCTCATGCCTTAAAAAGTCCAACCTACCACTTTCTGTCCCAGATCGTAGTTAGGAATGTTTCTTAAAAATAAGTTCTAATCCCCAAACTAGAGACTAGAAATTTGTTTAATATTAGTCTATTTTATAGCTGAAAGTACAGTTAAAATTTAGTGCTTACCAAGTATTCCTTCAATCTAGTGCCTAACTTCCACTTTTCTCTTTCCTTTCTTCGTCCTTTCCTAACTTCCTGTGCTGTGCTTCGTTGCTCAGTCATGTCTGACTCTTTGCACCCATGGGTGTAGCCCGCCAGGCTCCTCTGTCCATGGGGATTCTCCAGAAAAGAATACTAGAGTGAGTTGCCATGCCCTGCTCCAGGTGATCTCCCCAACTCAGGGATGGAACCCAGGTCTCCTGCATGTCTAACATTTCCTTCCTTTTCCCCACTTTCTTGATTTTCTTCTTTCTTCCTTCCTTCCTTTCTTTTGTTCTTTCTTTCTTGTATAGTGTACAACTTAGCTTGAAAAATAACAATTGGTTTAATGATTTTTAGTATAATTAACTTAATGAATACAATACTATAATACTTTAAAATATTATATATATTAGCCAATAAGGGAAAATGAAAAAAATATTTTATTCTCTTTAACCCCTTTTTTCTTTACCTCTGATTGAAACAGTATTCTATACATTAATTTTCTGAGAGGAATAGCATATAAGAGTCTTCCTGGCTCAGACTGTTTTAAAAAGGCATCCAAGGATAAACATTTTTCCTCATAAATTATTATTCTTGTAAGGTTAAAAAAAGGTAAGAAAACATATATCCTATTATTGATGTGAAATAGACTTTTTTATTTGAAGAAAGAAGGGAATTGGCCCTTAGGGCTTAAAGGAAGTGTTAAACTCACAAAAGTCAAATGAATGTTTCTTCTAAAGTTTAAATATTCTAATTATCTATCGTAAAAATAATCATAAACTGTCCTACATTTTATATCCTGTTATACTTTCTAAATGCTTTCCCATATGTTTTGATATAATTTTGTCCTCATAAATATCCTTGTGAAGGAGGGTGGGGAGTTATTAATTTTCTCTCTTATTCTCAGAGGCAGCCTGGAATCCTCACTGAGTAGATTAAATATGCATAACTTCATTTTTCATTCCCTGACTGATTCCAGAGTCAATATCTTAATATTGCTAAGAGAAGTTGCTTTCTTTAAACTAATGCCTCTGTGATACATACAGAATATTTATAAGGTAATAAGCAAAGCATTTTTATGAAGAGGACTGCCAGTATTATGAAGAAAACATTTCACATTTATTATAAAATTTTAATTATTAGAAAATATTTTAACCAGGTACCCAATAATTTTACATATTGAAGTGAGTATAATTTTATTAAAATGCATTTTCTTTGAAAATGAATTTTTGTACATCCTAAGATTTAACTCTTGCACTCTTAAGATTCTAAGTCTCTTACAGATTCAGGAAGGATTTGCTTCACAAGTTAGAAACCTGTAAAAAAGAACAGAAAACCTAGTGTTGGAGGTTACAATTTTGTTTTGTGCAGCAAGGTTTGGAATGGAAATCAGGGCATTTGGGGAATGTAAAAGAAACTTCACAAACAAATTCAAGCTCAGAAGTGTGGAGAATGAAATTAATTCCATTAGAGTCCAGGTCAAATGATGTTAAAATATACCATTGGAAATTGAAGAAGACAATTTTTCAAGGAGTGATGATTATAGCTCTTATTTCTAAGAAGAAGTTTGTCAACGAAAGAGAAAAATAAGCCAGGTAGATATCTCAGCATATCTCTAAAAGGCTTATTGTTCAGGATAATTGTAAAAACCTATATCACTCAGAAATAGTCATTATTTGAAAGGCATGTTTTTGCAGATCTTTTTTCCATGTAAATGCTTGTATTCACATGTATATCCATACTTAAGTGCTTTCCTGGTGGCTTAGACTGTAAAGTCTGCCTGCAATGCAGGAGACCTGGGTTTGATCCCTGGGTCAGAAAAATCATCTGGAGAAGGAAATGGCAACCCCTCCACTGTTCTTGCCTGGAAAATCTATATCTATGTATTTTGTCATCTACATAAGTAAAAAGGTGTATATACAAGTTAAAATTTTAGTGATCACATTTAAAACTAAAAATCAAAGATGATATTAATTTAATAATATATGTATTTAATGCAATATACATACAGCACTATAATTTCAACATATGTAATAAACTTGTGATATGTGATATATACATTAATTATATGAAATCAATATAAAAAGTTGAGGTAATTTTACATTACAATCTCAGAAGTGAAGGATGATGAATGCAGGCTGTTTGAACATCTGAAATATGAATCAAAAATAAAGATCTTTCTTAATAGCCATACAGCACTCTTTTGTAATATTTAGCAAATTGGATTAAAGTGGTTATTGGTTAAAAGTTCTTGCTCATATCTTACATTACATACAAGCTTAATAATCATCTTTGTATATATGTCTTTGCCTAGATGTATGTAAAAATCTTTGTAAAGGCAAGTTGTGTGAAAAATAGGGATGTATATAGATATAATAAAGCTGGGACTAAGATATCTTGAAATGCACTAATGTTCTCATACCATTCAGATATCTGAGGAAAAGACACACAGGAGACAATGAAATACCAATGGACCATGTGACTTGGCAACTCTGAACTTCGAGTGCAATGGAATGTTCTAGTGAGAGAGATTTGACTATGTGGAAATATAGGATTATTTATGCTAAAAAGAGAAGTAGAAATAAATTAGACAGTATCTTCTTAAAGGTTAGAGAGAGTTTGTTAGGGCCACAGACACAACCTCATCTTTTTATACCCTGTGATAAATAAAAATATTTGCATGTGCATGCACTAATGGTACAAGGGTGTGAGACTTCCTCCTCATACAATCCCTGGTGCTCTGCCAGAGACTCTTTCTTAACTACTGAAAAAGCAAGATGGGTTCAGCAGAAGTGTGAAAGAGCAATCTGGATTATAACATGCAGGAAATCTACTTAAAATATTTGATTATCCCAAATACAAAATTTTATAATTCCACAGTAGTTAATAGAAACAAGTTGTTAACAACGCAATGATTTGGTCATTTCGTCATTCTCCAAAATGAAGTCACTGACTTTTACAAATTGCTTTGCTTCCGTAATAGA
This sequence comes from Bos mutus, assembly GCF_027580195.1. Taxonomy (NCBI): domain Eukaryota; kingdom Metazoa; phylum Chordata; class Mammalia; order Artiodactyla; family Bovidae; genus Bos; species Bos mutus. The sequence goes on along the minus strand of NC_091627.1, from coordinate 48,367,526 downwards.
AAATGTCTTGTGAGTATAGCAAGACTGTCACTCATACAGACAGAAGCAAATGAAAGTTTAAGTTGCAAACTTCTTTTGGCATATTTGACTCAGATTTATTTTGCTTTCTTCAAACACAAGAAACCACAGGCTTTAAAAGGTGTTATACTAAAGTATCTAGAGAAATCTGGGTTGGGGACAATCAACATCAAAAAAACTTAAATAGCTTTAAATGATCCATTTAAACTTCTAAAAGAAATTTCTGGGATACTTAATGGACTCTCTAGGTACAAAGTGAGATCAACTCCATAAAAGTCATTTAGAAGGCTGTCAGGGAAAAGCTCGAAATGGAAAAGAAGATAAGTTATCAAGACCAAGGATTTACAAATGGAAAATTAGGAAGTATGGGAAATTTTCTATGCACCAAAATGTTCATGGTGGCTATTTGCTGTTAAGCTTATTTTTTTGTTTGTTTTAATATATTTTCCAAAATCTCTGCAGTGTCTATGCAATAATTTTATTAACTAGAATATAAATAAACGATATGAAATACATAGAACATTTTAAATAAGATTGGAAAGAATTGAAAACAGTTACAAAAACATTACCAAATAAAACTCCATTTAGATGGTGTCTCACTATTTCATTCAAACTTTTGGAAGACAGATTATTACAAAAACAACATTCAAAATTTGCATGGTACAATTTAAGGCATATTTTTAACCAAAATTATGCCTTTAAAAAAAGGGCAACTACAGTAAAAGAGGACTGGAAAACAATCTTTTTTATGAATCAATATGCAAGAAAATACTAAGTGCTAGTAATAAACAGCATTTAAGAATATCAACTGAAAAGACTAAAAAGAAATTAATACATGGAGCAAAAAGTTGTCTTAATATGAGAAACTTAAGTCTATGTTACTACAGATACAAAAATAGAAGCACCACACAAAAAATAAGCAATGTTTTGTGTTATTAAAATTTCTAAGTAGTTGCCCCTCCATCCTGCTACTTGGCATTCAGAAAATTGCAAACTCTTCCTTCCCTGGAACTCACAGTGCTAGTCTGCTTTAGGGCATAAAATATATGCAGTCAATCCAAGGCTGTGTTTATCACTCTAAAATTTTTTTAATAGAAAAATTATGTTCATTAAAATAAGGTACTAGAGAATTTTTGTACATAGGCAAATCCTTCCTTACAATCCTCTTGACAGTATTTTTTTCCTTTTAAGTATGTTCATGAATATTTTTAACAAAAACTCATCAAGATGGTAACTATATAAAATGTAAATATATTTTGTATGTTTATAGGGCAAATTTAATGCTTTCTGACTTTTTTTACTTTATTTTTTAAATATATTATTTTTATAGTGAAGATGCCTTCCAAATAATTTATATAATTACTACTTTAATTATAAAATCACACGAATTAGCTGGCTACAAATCATTATAAAACATATACCTTAGTCAAAAGGAATAAATTATTAATGCTACAGGAAAATGATGGCACTGTGATAAAAAGGTAGAGAATACTTTTAAATTGTTTATTTTATTTTACCCACTGTCCTCCTTATAAAGAACACTCCCACACCCTCATACACTGTTTTTCCAACTATAAACAATTTAGTCCTCTGCTGCTAAAATAACTGGGGAAACTCATAATGATTAAACCAAATTCAAGTTTATGATCATGAACCGTGTGCTTCCCTCAGTGACTCCAAGCAGTTGAATTTTAAATGCTTCAGCCACTCACACTTTGTGTGTTCTTCCTTTTTAGTAGACTTCTGTTTCTCATTCTTTGACTTTATCCTTCAGTTCAGTATCTTCTCTTCCAATGTTTTTCTCTGTTAATGGTCCTTACTTTCTATTTCACTTGAAACATAGCTGTAGTTAGGCTAAGAAGAGTGAGAACCCTTGATATTGACTGTCTGTCACATGGCCCAGCTATTCTCTTTTTAAGGACTTTCCTGCAAAGGTCTTCCTACCTCCTAGCTCTTTGGCCTTGCCTTCTAGAGTTGGCAAATGAGTTACAGGTGAGACATGTTTTACTTTAAGTATACTAGCTGATATGCTAAGGGAAGAGGGTCTAGCTCAATTTCTATCTCAAAACATATTCAGGAGGGCATGACTCACTTGGAGGTTCAGTTCTGTGACTAAGAGTGATAAGAGCTATTGGGATTGTGGCTAACATCATGATTCTTTCTCCCAAAAGGTACAAGAAGGGTAGAGTAGACTCTACCAACAAGAAGAGAATATGTATACCCATGGCTGATTCATGTTGATGTTTGGCAGAAACCAACACAATAATGTAAAGCAATTATCCTTCAATTAAAAGCAAATTAAAAAGAGAGAGAGAGAGAATAGCAGATGCCCCTAGGGTGAGAGGGAAGAAGCATACAGACTGTCACTTTAAGACATTTGTCCTTGAGAACCTCATTGTGATCCTTTTAATCTCAGTGAGGTTTTGACAGTTTTTAATCATTGGCCCTGGAACTGTAGTATACTAGATGTGTCCAGATTCCTAATAGTTGACATTTTAGCATGTCCTGAGCCATATGTGTCTTCCTAAGTTGTCCAGGACCATAATTAGAATGGTGTGTAGCAGACAAAGAAAATGTACTTTCTGTTTTTATATATCCAAATTACCAAGCTGGCTTTCTTCTGAGAAAAAGGAATAGGTACATTAAGTAAGAAAACATGCTTTATTATAACTGGCTTTAATTAAAACAATTAATATCATGATTTCTTAAGTTGGTAATTCATCTTAATTTTGTTTTTATATATGTTTGAACAAAAGCATAAAAGCATTTTAAGCCTACGAATGTCAACTGCTTTGCTTTATCTACTGGAGAGACTGCCACTTATTTCAAATATGATTAATACTGCCTTCATAAAATTATATCAATACAATTCACCATGGTATATTTCAGTTCTAGTGATCCAAATTGGTTTTTTATATAACATTAGGAGACACGGGAGACAGGACTTCAATTCTTGGGTTGGGAAAATCCCTTGGAGCAGGAAATGGCAACCCACTCCAGTTTTCTTACCTAAAAAACCCATGGACAGAGGAGCCTGGAGGGCTAAGTCCAAAGGGTTGCAGAGGGTCAGACACGACTGACAGACTGAGCACAAGCATATCAAGATGAGGCCAGCTTTTAAAAATAATAACATTTTTTTCTAGGTACAGTTTATGACAGAAAAGAAAGGAAATGGAAGCATTGATCATGTTTTAATTGGGTGGTACATTTCCTTTGATCACCATTTCATAAGGTGATGAAAATACCCTTTAATTTTTGCTGGTCTGTCAATATTCTTTTGGAATGTTTCAAATTGCTCAAAGGAATTTGACATCTTTTTAGATGATGAAAAATTATATTTCATCTAGTTGTAATGCCCTTATAATTCTGAAGAACTGAACATTTAAAAATTATATTTAAATATCTAAGCCTAAAATCTGCTTCATAACCACTTCTGGGATAGACAGAAATAGTCCATTCTGAAGAATAGGGCCACTCAAATTCTACAGTATGTTTTTTTCCTCTCTTTTTAGTTGTTTGCTATCTCTCTTCCACCCTTGAGCTTGCTCTCTCTTCTTTCCACCGTCTCTCCCTTTGTACTTCCTATCTCTCCCTTTTATCCTTTTTTTTTAAACTTAATTTATCAAAACTCAGACAGTAATGAATCTGTCTGCAATGCAGGAGACATGGGTTCGATCCCTGGGTTAGGAAGATCCCCTGGAGAAGGGAATGGCTACTCATTCCAGTATTCCTCCTTGGAGAACACCATGGACAGAGGAGCCTGGCAGGCTAGTCTATGGGGTCACAAGGAGTCGGACAAGACTAAGTTACTAACACTTTCACACTCTTTCACAACTAAAGACTAAAATCCCCTTGGTACCTTAAAAGAAAATTCTCCACATGCCCTGTGCTTCCACATACTTTCTACATGCAGAGTTCTGATGGCTCAGGGAACTTCTCTTGACTCTTCATTTCATCATGTCTTTCCTCTACCCTCTTAGGAGGATTGCTCCACAACCTTGAGATGTGCCTCTTCATACTTAGGCTTGGTTGCATCTTCTGTCGGAATTGGGTTTTTGTTTCAATCCCCACCCCACATAGGATAATTTTGGGTTCACAGTCTGAAGCCTGTCCTTCTCTAGCACTGGTCTCGTGTGTGTGTGTGTGCATACTAAGTCGCTTCAGTCATGTCCAACTCTTTGTGACACTATGGACCATAGGCCACCAGGTTCCTCTGTCCATCGGATTCTCCAGGGAAGAATATTGGAGTGGATTTCCGTGTTCTCCTCCAGGGGATCTTCTCAACCCAGGGATCAACCCTGTGTCTTTTATGTCTCCTGCTTTAGGAGGTGAGTTCTTTGCCACTAGTGCCACCTGGGAAGCTCTAATCTCCTTACCTATGCCTGTGAAGAAGGGAGTATGGGGAAAATCAAAATGGAAAGAAAATCAAAATGAGACAAGGTAATGCAAAGTAATAGTTTCTTTCCTGGTATATTGGTATAGAAAAGAAGGTAAAGGACTGGTATTGAAGACCTTTATTGCCAAAATATATGTCATCAAAGGAGTTTATGGAAGCCTTTGTTATTAGAGTAATAAAGTGCTGAAAGTAGTAAAGTTTAATTTAATAAAAAAAAAAAAAGAAAGTACAAGAATAATTTAAAAAAAATATAATGCTGAAAAGACAGAGCCCAGATAGGAGACAGTGTGATATGGAAGTCTGGTCAATAGCCAAGTGCTATCATGAAGATGGGATTTTCCTTCTCTTTTTTGAAAAGTCATGCTGAATGCACTAATTAATGCAAACCTAGTGCATTTAAAAAAATCTATTAGATTTAAAAATGATATTGAATATCCTTATAGTTTTATAATTCATTTGTTTGAATTTACAGCTCTGTATTTTTAAGACAGTGCTCATTTCTTAACAACTGTTTCCAAGAATTCAATTTGCACCTGTGTCTCTTCAGTTTCTTGAATTTTCCAGCTTTTCAGTCCTGTGAACATGAATCTATGTTTTGATAAACCTTTAAAAGTGAATTTTTCTGACCTCCCTTTGAAATTATTTTTTGAAGCTCAAGTAATTAGAAAATAATTTTTGTTGAAGACTATGTTCCTTTTTTTTTGCTACAGATTATATATCTGCCCTACTTTTAGAAATTTAAAAGCTACTACAGATCAAAGGAAGCAATAAACTTGGTGGCAGGGTCTGCATATGAAACATGATCAATTATGTGCTCTGCATCTTTGTTCAAAGTGATAAAATAGAGAAAAAATGAACCTGATGAGAAAAGCCAATATTTTAGTTTACTATGTATCTGCTAAGTTCATTGTATTTCTGAAATGATAAATGCCTTACTAAGGAAAAATGTGTTTAGTTTGCTTACATATTATCAGATGATAAAGACTAACACAGCAAGGATCAAATAGCCATTTTTCTTAGTGAATATGTTTTAGAATTAATATGGAAGTGTTATATAATCTTAATACATGTTAGCTGGAGCTGTGGACTTGTGGCTTGTTATGCATAGAACTATTTTGCAATGGAATGTGTAATTTCCAATTTGGGATGGATTGAGAAAGAAGCTTATCATCCACAGCACCATATTTGTAAGAGAGAAAAATAAGAAAGAATAAATGATTTATCCAGTATCTTTTGGCCTGTCATAACTGAATCAGGGCTAGAACTGTGGTCTCCCAACTCACTCTCCTTAAAATTTTACACAAGATAATCTTCCTTTATTTCTGAATGACACCCCCTATGTCTTTCCTGCAAACCAGGAAACAAAAAATCAGATATGTCTTTTATTGTTTAAACATATCACCAGCACAGAAGTTTGACCGCCTCTATGCATAAATATTACATTGAATTAAAAAGCACAAATATTTTCTTTTCCCCAATCACTGACTTGTTCTCTGTAGTCACTTACTACCATGTGTGTTTATACATACACAATTGTTTCATGTTTTAAGTAGTATTTTAAGAGTATGGTTATAAAGTGTATAAAATTTTGTTCTACATACTAATCACTAACTCCTAAAAATGACATCCTTTTTTCCTAGGCAAAGTAGAGGAAATTAGAAAAAAGATAGATTTAAGTAACAAAGAAAAATATTTAGCAACATAATTATTTTTAAGGTAAGTCAGGGAATTTTTACTTTATTCACTTTTTTAATGAGAAGACATCACCATGCTTTTGGATTTCATGTGAAAGATTTTAGGTCTTGCATTTTATACAGGTCATGTATTTTATAGCATAGAAAATGTTTTATTTAAGGAATAGATGTTACAGGGCTGGCAGGGGCAGATCTTCTTGTATAGTCTATATAAGTGTTTTTGAGGCTGCTAAGTCGCTTCAGTCGTGTCTGACTTTGTGCGACCCCATAGACGGCAGCCCACCAGGCTCCCCAGTCCCTAGGATTCTCCAGGCAAGAACACTGGAGTGGGTTGCCATTTCCTTCTCCAAACCATGAAAGTGAAAAGTGAAAGTGAAATCGCTCAGTCATGTCCGACTCTTTTCGACCCCATGGACTGCAGCCTACCAGGCTCCTCCGTCCATGGGATTTTCCAGGCAAGAGAGTACTGGAGTGGGGTGCCATTGCCTTCTCCATATAGGTGTTTTTAGGAGCATGAAAAATGCAAGGAAGTTATGTTACTTTAATAAAATAAATATAATGATTTAATTTGTTTTACCCATTAGCCACTTTTAGCTCACAGGCCTTATTAAAAGAGATAATAGTTTGTGACACCTGGCCTAATCTGCTTTTTTCAAATAGAAATATAATGTAAACCACAGATTAACTTTATAGAGGTTCATTTTAACATTTTATTTAATTAAATATATACAAAATATCAATAAATTGTAATCAATATAAAATTATTGAAACATTTTTACTTTCTTTTATTTTACACTATGCTTTCATAATGCAATGTGTATTTTTCACTACTATTGTTTTCATTTTGACTATTCATATATTGCATATTAATAGCTACACGTGATCATTGGTTGGGTTTCCCATGTGGCTCAGCAGTAAAGAATTCACTTGCCAATGCAGGAGCCACAGAGACACCTATTTGATCCCTGGGTTGAGAAGATCCCCTGGAGGAGGAAATGCAACCCACTCTTAGTATTCTTGCCTAGGAAACACCATGGACAGAGGAACCTGGTGGGCTACGTCCCTGGGGATGCAAAGAGTTGAACACAACTGAACGACTGAGCACTCACATTTAGTGGTACTGTATTAGACAACAGAGTCATTGTTTGTTATTGTTTGTCATTCCAAATGACAACCTAGTCATTTGGAATGCCAGGTTTCCAAAGCAGAGCCCTTGATTTTTTTCCCATTAATTTGATTCTTTCAAGATTCCTTGATTCTACAAAATGTCACCCTCCCATTTGCTTAAGCTCCAACACTAAAGTATGTTCTTTTTCTTCTCTTTCATATTTATTTACCATTAAGTCCTGCTGGTCTTGCTCCAAACAGAAATCTAGACTTGTTCTACCTCTTTCCATTTTCCAAGCTCGGTTTCAGACCACTGCTACCCCTCATCTAGACAATTACAGTGGCCATATTTCTACTTTTGTTAGCTCTAATTTTTCTCCAGGATCATATTATTATTTAAATCTGCCTCATATTATTTCACTTCTCTTCTTTAAATTGGAAAATAGATCCTGTCACTCTTAAAGTCATGGTATACAAGGTCATGTAAATTCTCTTTCTGTCACTCATCCATGCCATAAATTAACATGAATCTCACAGGGTTATTGTGAGGACAAACTGATTTAATGAATATTGAAACATATGTAAAGTTTGTGTAGTCTGCCTTAATATAAGTTCTTATTTATCCACAAATGATGGGACCTGCTTAGCTTTTGAATCAAAGTACTAGTGTATAGGTATTTAATGAAATCATCTGAGACCCGATACAAGAAATGGAAAACCAACATAAACATGGAATGATAATGACAAATTTATATTTTCTGAGGATTACAGGCAACTGAGGAAGATTTTGTCATTACATTATTTAATGATGTGAGCTAAATAAATTACTCAATGCCTAAAAAATTGCTGACAGAGCATATTTGATTATTGAAAGCACTATTTTTCAAACTTTGTATTACTTCACTTCCAGAGACAATGCAAGTAAATGGAATGCCAATATGTTTGTCGTCTAACATTTATAATAGCATTTTTTAAAAATATTTATTTACTTGATTGCTGTTTCTGAATTGCTGCATGTAGGATCTATTCCATGGCCAGGGACAAAACCCAGATCCCCTGCACTGGGAGCATGGAGTCTTAGCCACTGGACCACCAGGGAAGTCCTTAGAATAGTATTTTTACAAGGGAGGAAGAATTATTTGAAATTACTTGAAATTATATGTTCCACTTTATTGGATGACTCTGCTCAGTTTTTTATGAAATATTAGAGTATTTATCAACTCCAGTACTCTTGCTTGGAAAATCCCATGGATGGAGGAGCCTGGTAGGCTGCAATCCATGGGGTCACTAAAAGTCGGACATGACTGAGCGACTTCACTTTCACTTTTCACTTTCATGCATTGGAGAAGGAAATGGCAACCCACTCCAGTGTTCTTGCCTGGAGAATCCCAGGGACAGGGGAGCCTGGTGGGCTGCCGTCTATGGGGTTGCACAGAGTCGGACACGACTGAAGTGACTTAGCATAGCATAGAGTATTTATCATAAAAGTTCATATGTGTACATAAAAATGTAAATACCTTTAGCATCATATTACAGAGATAAAAACTTTGTGCAAAGAAATCTATGTGTCACTCAAAAGAACTATAAAAGAAATAATCTGAAGTATTCTATTAGTTTAAAGTTTTTAAGAATTAGATTTAGGTCAAAAACAGAGTTTATTACTGTTACATATTTAATTTAAGTAGTTTTGTTAAATCAAAGATTTCTGAGTTTTAATCACAAAGCTTGAAAAGCCAATTAATAACAAACCTCCTCAAGGTCCTGTTCTGCAAATAATACATGCACTGCAAAGAAAGAAATGCCTTTGGTTAAACTATTTCTAAATTTGTGGAAGTTGTACAGAATGATTTTACTATAATTTAATTTTATCAAGGCATCAAAATATATTTTAAATGTCAATATAATTGGGAATTATAACATATGGAAGTATAAATATATAATATATATATTATATATAATAGATAAGTATAAAATGTATTTTAAAATAAAACAAATTCTTAAGAAATTATATGGAATAATCTATTGTATATTAGGACTAGACTTATATCCTAGGGAGAAATTAAATTATAAGAGAAAAATAATTATTTTCACTTAAATGTTTTAACTATAATATAAAAAGTCACATGAAGATGATGATGAGAGAGTATAAAAGAAAAACAATAATGAAGCTTAGTTACTAAAGATAATCTTTGAAATTCAGGCATGTCACATGTTTATACTACATTAGTTGCATGCTTCCTCCACTAAAAAAATAAATGGTCCTTGGTGAAGTTTGGTCCTGTGGACCATGATTGGCATGATTATCAAATATTTCAAAGATGAAATAAGCAAACCTATGGTGATATTTAGAAAAGATCAATGAAGTCAGTAATTGTACATAATGAATATTTACTGAAATATATTCTCATTAGTAAAACTCAATTCTATCCCATAAATTGAGATTTTTCACATTTCCATCGTGTTTTACAGTTTAAAATCCATCAGCTTTCCAGGATAGGTATTTTGGCTTAGAAAAGCAGGTTGGACAGGACCACCCTGGTATTAAGAGTGAAAATCTCTGACCTAATCTCTCTCTCAACTCTATATTTTTTACTACACAGTATAATTCTGAAGAATAATTTCACTTGATTTCTGACATTATTTAAATTTGAGTTTTGCTGTCTCCAAATGGTCTTCTTTCATGAATGCTAATTATAATTCCTATGCAATGTCTTGTTTACTAACTTGTTATTTAGTTGCTCAGTAGTGTCCAACTTTTGTGACCCTATGGACTGCAGCACACCACACTTTCCTCTCTCCTTCACTATCTCCCAGAGCTTGCTTAAGCTTGTGTCCATTGAGTCAACAATATCATCCAGCCATCTCATTCTCTCTCGTCCCCTTCTCTTTCTGCCTTCAATCTTTCCCAGCATCATGGTCTTTTCCAATGAGTTGGCTCTTTGCCTTAAGTGGCCAAAGTATTGGAGTTTCAGCTTCAACATCAGTCCTTTCAATGTATATTCAGGAATGATTTCCTTTAGGATTGGCTACTTTGATCTTGTTGCCCAAGGAACTCACAAGACTCTTCTCCAACATCACAGTTGGAAAGCATCACTTCTTTGGTGCTCAGTTTTTTGGTGCATCGGCAGCTTTGGTGCTCTTTAAGGTCTAACTCTCACATCCGTACATGACTACTGAAAAAACTATATCTTTGAATATAAGGACCTGTTTCAGTGAAGTAATGTCTCTGCTTTTTAAAATGCTGTCTAGGTTGGTCATAACTTTTCTTCCTAGGAGCAAGTGTCTTTTAATTTCATGGCTGCAGTCACCATCCACAGTGATTTTGGAGCCCAAGAAAATAAAGTCTGTCACTGTTTCCATTGTTTCCCCTTCTATTTCCCATGAAATGATGGAACTGGATGCCTTGATCTTAGTTTCTTGAAGGTTAAGTTTTAAGCCAGCTCTTTCACTCTTCTCTTTCACCTTCATCAAGAGGCTCTTTAGTTCCTCCTCACTTTCTGCTATTAAGAGTGGTACCACCTGCATATCTGAAGTTGTTGACATTTCTTCTGACACTCTTGATTCCAGCTTGAACTTCATCTACCCTGGTATTTTGCATGATGTTCTCTGAATATGAGTTAAATAAGCATGGTGACAATATAGAGCCAGGATGTATTCCTTTCCCAATTTTGAACCAGTCCATTATTCCATGTCTGTTTCTAACTGTTGCTTCTTGACCTATATACAGGTTTATTGGGAAGCAGGTAAAGTGGTCTGGTACTCCCATATCTTTAAGAATTTTCTAGACTTTGTTGTGGTGCACAAAGGCTGTCTCATAGTCAGTGAAGCAGAAGTAGATGTTTTTTTGGAATTCCCTTGCTTCCTCTATAATCCAACAAATGTTGGCAATTTGATCTCTGATTCCTCTGTCTTTTCTAAATCCAGCTTGTACATCTTTAAGCTTTCAGTTCATGTACTGCTGAGGCCTAGCTTGAAGGATTTTGAACATAATTTTACTAGCATGTGAAATGAGCACAACTGTACAATAGTTTGAAAACTCTTCGACATTACTCTTCTTTGGGATTGGAATGAAAACTAACATTTTACACTATGTTTTCCAAGATTATGAAAGCCTTATCTTTGGCTTCTCCACCATTTTCTATGTTACTACATAGATGTTACTACTTCTAAGAAGACACATGTTACTACTTCTAAGAAGTAGCTACTTCTTAGTAACTACTTTTAAGTTGCTGACAGTTATTACTACTTCTAAGAAGAAGGTGAATCTAACAGGTATTATTTATATGACATTTTCATTTTTGTGAATTGAGATAGTGGATATAATGAAGAAAAATGCAAGATTAACATTTTGCTACTTTTTCCAATAATGACTAATTTTTGAAACTAACATACAGACAGTTGTACACAATATAAATATACTTACATTTATTTGGATTGCTTTTGCTAACAAAATAAAGTGTGTAGCTCAACTTAATATGTAAGTTTTCAGTAGCCTGTTATGTACGATACAAACAGCTTTAATGTATGCTTTCCTTTTATGATCTGTACATTTGCTAAGCGTAATGTCGTATATTCTCTTCCCAGTATCTAATAATCTGTCAGTTATGGGTATGAACGTTTCATTCAGATCAAAAGTTTCCTTGTAATTTGCATATATTGTGAACAATTTTATTTTCCTTGCAGAAGTACTTTTAAACACAATTACTGTGTTTGTAAAAGATACATTATACTAGCATTGTGTAATATAGGACTTTAAAAACCATCATACAGCAGGCAATGACTCTTTCTAAGAAACATAATATAGACACAGTTATTGAAGAAATGAAATAAAAATTCTACTAAGTTGCTATGTACTCCTTAGAGAAAATAGTTGAAGTAATTTTCCTCTCCTTCTTGAATTCATCTGATCACCTTGAAAATGAATAGTTGAAGCTATTATCTTATTCTCAGAATGACATGCTGTCTAGCATTATCTATCTTCATGTTTTTCTTCCGGCTTCCTCTCATGAACATTATTTCTCCAACTGATATAACTTTTTTCATTTCCTAATAAACTTGGGACCCTGATTAACAACTACCCTTTTTTGTTAAACTATGTAGTTGCTTTTACAAAGTCCACATATGCTTTTGGAAGATAGGATTTGTGAGAAACTATAAGGGTTTTTCTTTTTCTAATCCCAAACAAATCATTCAGTTTCTGTCTTGTATTCATACATTAAATGATCAGAATAAAAGTGTGGTCAGCCATAACCATAGGAAACATTATCAGCAAAATGATGCTGGGAATAGTGTGCTTCATGGGAGAAGGTTTGAATGCATCTTTATAGTCAGTGTAATTGAATTTTACCGCCTGTAGTTTACTGCCGATCTTTAAATTATGTAGGTCCATTACCCCCGAAGCATTTCCAACTTTAGCCATAGCATATCCTTATTAAAACTCATAATTGTGTGCTTATATTATATTCTTGAATATTTATTATTGTAGTCGTGGAATACCCGGGTCTGCAGCATGTTACATCCTAGTTGCTATTGGCAAGACCACATATAACTCAACTTAAAATGTTTATTTCCCATTGCATATTACCTATTATGGTAATTTTAAAATCTTGCTTGTGCATGTCTTTAATTACATATTGATTTTGGATTCCTTATTAAACAAGTTTTCTGGGAAAAGTCTTGGTTTTAGAGAGAGAAGGTTTTGACTAAATAGATTAATTCTTATCTTTCTGAAAAATGGCTCAAATAATAAAATAGGAAGTGCCCTGAGAAGGTAAAATGAGCTTTTTTTTTTAATTTATTTTTTTTATTGAAAGATAATTACTTTACAGAATTTTGCCGTTTTCTGTCAAACTTCAATGAGCTTTTAAATGAAGGAACTTCTGTGTGGAAAGAAATGTGGAGCAGTTATACTTCCTTGGTGGCTCAGTGGCCCAGATGGTAAAGAATCTGCCTGCAGTGCAGGAGACCTGGGTTCCATCTCTGGGTCGGAAAGATCCCCTAGAGAAAGGAATGGTTACCCACTTCAGTATTCTTGCCTGGAGAATTCCACAGACAGGGAATCCTGGCAGGCTACAGTCCATGGAGTTGCAAAGAGTCAGACATGCCTGAGTGACTCACACACACACACTTCCTATGCTTGAAGTTAATTTAAAAAAAAAAAAATGTTCTGTGTTAATAAGAAAATTTTCTTATGTGCTTTCTAACATCTATAGGACTTCTGGTTCAGTTAGTGCCCTAGACAGTATATAAAATTTTAAGTAATTACTCAAACATGCTTTTAAAAATCTCTACAAATACAATGCTAACTTGAACACCTGAGTCAATTTAATATACAGATGTAAGATTATGGCTCTACAACCAGACTGACAAGACTTACATCAAATTCTGTAACTTTCTACTGGTGTGCCATTGGGCAAACCACGCATTGTTATTCGACCCTGCATCCTAAGTTGTAAAAAGAGTGAAATAATCACATCAGGTGCCTGTGATGCCCTGCCTAGATCTTCTGGAGTGCATTATTCAGTTTTGTGGTTGTGCCTATCTCCCATTCTTGGGGTGCTAGGTACTTTTTTAAACAGCACACAGTTGTATTCTTAAGGAATATCCTCCTGAAACTGAGGTTCCCTCACTGGAGCGGCTTGGGCATTATACCTGTCCCTCTCCCATACTCCCTCCCTTGAGGTCACAGACAATTCGAGAGAAACCAAAGCTCTTCTCCTTTCACTCAAAGTAGAATAGAGTTTTTGGAGTAATTTATCCTCCAGAGCACCCCTTGAGATGATATTCAGTTAGACCGCCCCTAACTCCACATTCTTTTACATGCCTAACTCTTGTCTCTATCCTGCTTTTCTCGTGTCCTTACAGGTAATTCAGACAACACTGCTTCAATAAATCACATACTCATAAATCTTTTTCTCTAGTCTTACTGCTAGGGAAGTCAACTTAAGTCATCTATCTCCTTGAGTTATTACAAACATCAACTTAATTCATTTAAAACCTATAGAACCATACCTGACATGTTGTAAATACTCAATAAAGGTTAAGTAATATTCTAATCATTGATATTGCTAAAACAAAGGAAAATCATATGTGAGTCAAAGAAAATTAGTTTGATTTGACCTGTAGAAGATCATGATTATGAAAATGATATACAAGTAATTCCATTGAAATGTTTAATCTGTCAATGAAATATTAATTATCACTTGATTAAATGGCCAATTGCTAATTATCTTGATCAATGGATGAATATTAATTTTCTTAAAGGTTAAAGTAAGTTGGTGCAAAAATTTAAAAAAAAGAAAAACAAAAGATACAAAAATGTGGTAAGAATTAATATTGTATCCAGTGTTGTGAGACTTAGGAAAAATTCTGTTTCAAAAGTGCATTACTGAATGATGTTTTTCTATTTTAATTAGTATGTAAACTTTGACTGTCTCAAGTCAACAGTATGGACAGAAAATAAAGCATATCTTCATATTCATATAAGATATAAAAAGGAGACAAATGGACTGAAAAGCAAAACTTAATAAACTTTTGTTTTTTTCTATGTTGTTTACACTGAGATAAACTAAATAGAACAGAGAAGGCAATGGCACCCCACTCCAGTACTCTTGCCTGGAAAATCCCATGGACAGAGGAGCCTGGTCGGCTACAGTCCATGGGGTCACTACCAGTTGGACACGACTGAGCGATTTCACTTTCACTTTTCACTTTCATGCATTGGAGAAGGAAATGGAAACCCACTCCAGTGTTCTTGCCTGGAGAATCCCAGGGACAGGGGAGCCTAGAGGGCTGCCGTCTATGGGGTCACACAGAGTCGGACACGACTGAAGAGACTTAGCAGCAGAAGTAGCAAACTAAATAGAAAAATGTAGAAGACAACTTCTTCAGTAACCTAATGCTTTGGAAAATTCTTCCATAGAAGATTTAAGCATTATTAATGGAAGGGTCCATCAGAATGTCATCAATATTTTGTCAGCATATAAAAAATTTTAATGTCAAAACAGAGTCAGTATGGCCCATGGTTTGTGAAAGGTCACTTGAAAGTCTGAAATTAGTCTATGTTTTAGAACTGTCAAACTTCATAATAGAATGCTTTTATTTTCATCATTTAAATGGCAAAGTCATATTCTCATTGTGAAAATAATTATTAAATCCCTATTTATTCATGTGAGTAAATTGATATGTGGTATCAGATTTTAAGGGAAAAATGTGAAAAAAATTCATGTAATAACTGATGAAATATAACAATATTTAACTGCACATAAATGACTATTTCCTAAATACAGTCATTACACACTAAATGACGATAATAATTAAATAGTATCCCACTATTTAGATTAAAATCCTTAATTGGATATTCTTTTAGTAATTTCATAAACATATATTTAAAGTGATATCATACCTATGTACTATTGTAACAATTATGAGACTTTAATTATACAAATATTATGAACAACCTTCTACATCATTACATGTTGCCTAAGAAGTTAGTCAAATGGTTATATAATACTGTTACTGTTTAGTCATTAAGTTGTATCTGACTTTTTATAGCCCACCAGGCTTCCCTGACCATGGGATTTCCTAGGCAAGAATATTGGAGTGGGTTGTCATTTCCTTCTCTAGGGAATCTTCCTGACCCAAGGATATGTCAGGGGAGTGTGTAATTTCCTTGGTTCTGTCTCATTGCAGCAAAGATTTGAAATGGGGGACCAGTGTTACAGCTCGGTTACAATTCAAACTTTATTCGAAAAACAAAGGATAGTACACCCATCAGGTGTGAGGGGGGGCCAACCCCAAAGGAGAGGCGTTAATCCCTCTTGGCTTCTTCTTATACATTTTGTCTCCTCCTTCCTGAGCCTGTCCTACTCAAATTGGGCTAACTTGGAAGGCTGTTTGTTTCACCCAAGATTCTCACTCCAGTCTATGAATTTATTTTTGTTCCATTTTTGCAGGCTTTTCCCTTCTTTGTCTTTTAGCCACCACCATTTTGGACTCCCTTTTCCTATTCTAACTACCTAACAGATTGAACCTGTGTCTTCTGCATTAGCAGGAGGATTCTTTACCATTGAGCCACCAGGAAAGCCCCTTTTATTATTCCACTGTATAAATTACATGTTTATCTAATCCACTTTTTTAATTTATAGAGAATTTGAACTGTCTTAATTATGGTCATCCTGGCAATGCAGATTATTATGATAGCCAATGGTTTTGCAACTATTTAGGATTATTTCTTCAGCACATATTCCTTCTGAAAGTTTATAACAATATACACTCTAGATATATTTGAAACTGTCCATTTCATTGGGCAACTTCACTGTTATTAAATATATATATATATATTTTGATCATTAAGTTAAAATTAAAAGCTAAAAATTTTGACTGTGAGTAATACTAGACATGTTTCACGTTTTTCAGTTCAGTTCAGTCGTTCTGTCCTGTCTGACTCTTTGTGACCCCATGGACTGCAACACGCCAGGCTTCCCTGTCCATCACCAACTCCCAGAGCCTACTCAAACTCATGTCCATTGAGTCAGTGATGCCATCCAACCATCTCATCCTCTGTTATCCCCTTCTCTTCCCATTTTCAGTCTTTCCCAACATCAGGGTCTTTTCAAATGGGTCAGTTCTTCCCATCAGGTGGCCAAAGTATTGGAGTTTCAGCTTCAGCATCAGTCTTTCCAATAAATATTCAGGTATGATTTCCTTTAGGAGGGACTGGTTGGATTTCCTTGCTGTCCAAGGGACTCTCAAGGGTCTTCTCCAACACCACAGTTCAAAAACATCAATTCTTCAGTGCTCAGCTTTCTTTATAGTCCAACTTTCACATCCATACATGACTACTGGAAAAACCATAGCTTTGACTAGACAGACCTTTGTTGGCAAAGTAATGTCGCTGCCTTTTAATATGCTAAGTTGGTCATAACTTTTCTTCCAAGGGGCAAGCATCTTGGAAGAAAGATGGCTGCAGTCACCATCTGCAGTGATTTAGGAGCCCAAGAAAATAAAGTCTGTCATTGTTTCCATTGCTTCTCCAGCTATTTGCCATGAATGGATAGAACCAGATCCATGATCTTAGTTTTCTGAATGCTGAGTTTTAAGCCAACTTTTTTACTTTCCTTTCACTTTCATCAAGAGGCTCTTTTTAAATGTATCATAGTTACATTTTAAACCCTCTCTTATTGGAATTTTTAAAATTTTCTTTTTACTTGGTAATATCTCTTTTTTAAATATTTTTATGCACTCCTGCTTTTTCATCTTACTTTCAATTTTCATGGTATTTCTAGTCATTGTACAGCTATTGTACATTCAAACCAACCTTTAAGGATTTATCACATATTTTCTAAGACATTTCTATGAAATGTGTAAAAGACTTATTGTCACTGGCTTTAAAATGGATGTGACAAGGACAAGGGTAGGGAAAAGGGCAGGGAATGAGAAGTGCATACGGAATCAGTTGTGACAAAGAATGGAGACTACGTTCGTGTTTGGACTGACCAGGCTCAGGGATGGCCACCAGTGCTCGTACTGCTGAGTCCAAGCTCACCCTTCTCACCACATGACAGGCCAGTGAATCCAAGAGACAAGGTGTTGAGGCAAGGAATACAACTTTATTCGGAAAGCTGGCTAACTGAAAAGATGGCAGACTGGAGTCTCAGAGTAATCATCTTGTCAGTGTCTGGATGCCAGGTTCTTTCACCAAGTCAGGGAGAGAGAATCAATGAGGAACTGAAGTTAAAAGGCAGAATAGAGGAGGAGAGGTAGTGGGGACTAAAGTGAAAGGGAGGGAGAGGCAGTGGGGAAGTAAAGTGAAAGGGCCTTCGGTCTTCCAAAATATCTCTGGGAATGGCCAACCTTTGGAAGGGTTGTGTTAATCTCTTCTTTTTGCTATAGGTATTCGTAGACGGGAAGGGTCAAATTATTTCTCTATGAGCTGAACAAAAGCACTCTAGTTTGCATTCAGGAAGAGGGGCAGGGCTTCCCTGGTGGTTCAAAATGTTAAAAAAATCTACCTTTAATGCAGGAGATCCAGGTTCAATCCCTGGGTCAGGAAGATCCCCTGGAGAAGGAAATGGCAACCCACTCTAGTATTCTTGCCTGGAGAATTCTGTGGACAGAGGAGCCTGGCAGGCTACTAGTCCATGGGGTTACAAAGAGTCAGACATGACTGAGCAAATAATATTTTCACCTTCAGGCAGAAGGGCAGGGCCCTCTGAGGCAGGCCATTATGTATATATAATAACAAAAGCAATGAAAAGCAAGACAAAAAAAGAGTTTCCAACATGGAGTCATAATTGGCTTTTCTGTAACACTCAGAGCTGACAGTAGCAACAGGAGAAGGGGAACTTCTTCCATAACAATAGTTTAACTGTTGGTGATATTTTTAAGCTTTAACAATGTATCTTGATATTTACCTTCATTATCCAGTGGTAAACAAGATTAGGCACTTGTGGGATTAGGCATTTATCAGTGGAGTTGAACCTTTGGAAAGTGTGCTAAACTTCTGAATAAGACAGATAATTACTTTTAAAAAGAACACTCTTGATCTTATTTAGTTCTATATATTGCAATATTGCTGTAGGACAAAAGCTGTATTTTTGCTTGAAGATGACTGCTGGGTTTTTTGTTTATTTTTTCTTTCTTTTTTTTTTTTTTTTTTTAAACTCATGTGCTATTTACTTTATCCCTTTTGAGTTGCTGATTTTTTTTTTTAGTTTTGGATGACCAAATCTTAGAGGCTCTATATTTTAATTTTGGGAATCAGTGTACTTGCATTTGTTTCATTGTTGTTTTTTTAACCAATTGCTTGTTTTACAGTTTGTTCTTTCTTTAGTTGGACTGTGAAGAAAGCTGAGCGCTAAAGAATTGATATTTTTGAACTGTGGTGTTGGAGAAGACTCTTGAGAGTCCCTTGGACTGCAAGGAGATCCAACCAGTCCATCCTAAAGGAGATCAGTCCTGGGTATTCTTTGGAAGGACTGATGCTGAAGCTGAAACTCCAGTACTTTGGCCACCTCATGCGAAGAGTTGACTCATTGGAAAAGACTGATGCTGAGAGGAATTGGGGCAGGAGGAGAAGGGGACGACAGAGGATGAGATGGCTGGATGGCATCACTGATTTGATGGACATAAGTTTGAGTGAACTCCAGGAGTTGGTGATGGACAGGGAGGCCTGGCATGCTGCAGTTCATGAGGTCGCAAAGATTTGGACACAACTGAGCAACTAAACTGAACTTTCTTTAAAATTGGAGGATAATTGCTTTGCAATATTGAGTTGGTTTCTGCTGTACAACAACATATATCAGCTGTAAGCATATATTTGCCTTCCCTCTGGAGTCTCCCTCTCACTCCTCATCCCACCTTTGTAGGTCATCACAGAGCACTGAGCTGAACTCTGTGTGCTATATAGCAGCTTCTCACTAGCTATCTATTTTGCACATGGTAGTGTATCTATATCAAAACTACTCTCTAATTTTGCTACTTATTCACTTTTTTAAAAAGGTTTGTACTATTTTACAGGACAGATAATCAATTTGAGATGACATTATCACACAAGACTAAAAGGATTTTTAAAAACAGACTTTCATTTTTGAAAAGTTTGAAACTTATAGAAAAGTTGTAAAGATAGTACAAAGGAATTTCATGTGTCACACTGTTGCAGGAAGGGGGACCCCTTCCAGGGCCCAAAAGCGGGCTCTTGTCTAACACTCAGAAATGAATTGTCTGAGGAGACACATGTGCTGACAAAGCAAGAGATTTTATTGCGAAGGGTCAGCCAGGTGGAGAGCAGTAGGGTAAGGGAACCCAGGAGAATTGCTCTGCCGTGTGGCTCGCAGTCTTGGGTTTTATGACGATGGGATTAGTTTCTGGGTTGTCCTTGGCCAATCATTCTGACTCACAGTCCCTCCTGGTGGCAGAGGCTTTGCTCAGCAAAGACAGATACCAGTGAGAAGGATTCTGGGAGGTGGTTGGACATGTGGTGTCACCTTTTGACCTCTCCTTAACTCTTCTGGCTGGTGGTGGCTTATTAGTTCTGCGTTCCTTACCAGGACCTCCTGTCATAAAACAACTCATGCAAATGGTTAGTGTGGTGCCTGGCCAGGGTGGGTGGTTTCAGTCAGTGTGCTTCTCCTATCATCACATCGAATGTTCCTACTATTAACATTTTACATCAATATGATAAATTGTCATAATTAAAGAACCTATAACAGGGAAGAACAGAATCTGACAACATGTTTGATCTGTTTCTTTAACTTTAATCTTGGCTTTCTGTTGCTTTTGTTACTATAATCACTGAAAGGATGCTGTCTATAGATGTAAACACACACATGGCCTGTCTTAAGGAAGCTGTCCCCTTGCCTGAATATTAAAACAAAGTGCCTTTGTTCAGCTTACAGGAAGACATTCTGATACTGACCACCTGTAAACTGCTGCGGAAAAGAAGAAATTAGCACATTCCTTCCCCAATGCTTGCCAAGTCAGGAGATATTTAGCAAGACTTATGGCCTTTTTATGGGCTTCCCAGGGTAGTGCTAGTGGTAAAGAACCCACCTGCCAGTGCAGGAAACTTAAGAGACATGAATTTGATCCCTAGGTAGGGAAGATCTCCTGGAGAAGGCATGGCAACCCACTCTAGTACTCTTGTCTGGAGAATCCTATGGACAGAGAAGCCTGGATGACCATAATCCATGGGGTCGCAAAGAGTTGGACATGACTGAAGCAGTTGAGTACACATGGACTTTTCACTTTACTCTCTCACCTCCTTTGCCTCTCTCTTCTATAAAAGAAACTAATCCAAACCCCATAAGATGGTACTCTAGAATGCTATCTGTCATCTTCTTAGATGCTCAGCTTTCTAAATAAAGTCCACTATTTCTTGCTTTAACACTTCATCTCCGAATTGATTACTGCTCTGTTGTTTAGCAAGCAGGTCAAGCTTGGATTCAGTCACAAGCTAATACTATGTTTTTGTTAACTAAAGTCCATACATTATTCAAATTTTCTTAGGTTTTGATTTCTTTCTTCTTTTCTAAGATATTATCCAAGACACATTTCATTCAGAAGTTCTATTTTCTTAGGATCAACTAGACTGTGGATTTCTCAGACTTTCTTTGTTTTGATGATCATGATTGTTTTGAGAAATATTAGCCATACGTTTTGTAGACTATCTAGTAATTGAGATTTTTAAATTTTTATCATGATTAGACAGAAGTTTTTGTTTTGTTTTTGTTTTCCAGAAAGGATGCCAACAGAGGTAAAGTGCCATTTTCTTTAAATAATTATCAGGAATAAAGAGTGTCAATATAAGTAATTATATTTAATACTAACCTTGGTCATCTGCCTGTAAGTAGTGTTTATAAGATATCTCTACTTTAAAGTTATTTTTCCCCCTTCCTATATTGTTCTTTTATGAATAAAGTCAGTGTGAAACACAAACTTTGAAAGTGCACTGTTGTGCTCCCTCCTTTTTGAAGACGGTGTAAACACATAAATTATCTGGATTTGTTCCATGTGGGAAATTGGTCTGTGTTCCCCCATTTTATTTACTTAATTATTTATATTCACATGACTTAAGGATATTTATCTTATACTTTGGGTTATATTGGGTAAATAGCAATAATATGCTATTTACATTGTTGCTTAAATTGCTCCAAGGTTGATTATTAAGTGCACTTAAAGTTGATTTTTCTCTGTCACTTTCATATACTCTCATCATATATATATATATATATTTTTTTTTTTTTTTTGCTGTTATTTTAAGTACTTTCTTAATTTCTAGCATGGAAAGATGATCAGGATCAATCTATATATCCTCTACTCCAGCCCTAGAATCAGCCATTGTTCCAAGGAGATGTGGTTCTACATTGAAGAATGGTGTCAACAATCAGTATATGGGTGTTACATTCGCTGTTACTCCTAGGATGTCAATATTCTATGTCACCTCTGGTGACAGAATATGAAAACATATGTGTGTATACTAATCTAAATATATAGATATCTATCAATGTGTTCCTCTATGTCATACTGATGACTAGTTCATACTGATGTCATGAATTCTAACCCATTCAGTTCAGTTCAGTTCAGTCACTCAGTCATGTCCAACTCTTTGCAACCCCATGAATCGCAGCACGCCAGGCCTCCCTGTCCATCACCAACTCCCGGAGTTCACTCAAACTCACGTCCATCGAGTCGGTGATGCCATCCAGCCATCTCTAAGCAGGTGACAATAGACAGCCTTGATGTACTCCTTTTCCTATTTGCAACCAGTCTGTTCTATGTCCAGTTCTAACTGTTGCTTCCTGACTTGCATATAGGTTTCTCAAGAGGCAGGTCAGGTAGTCTGGTATTCCCATCTCTGGAAGAATTTTCCACAGTTTATTGTGATCCACACGGTCAAAGGCTTTGCCATAGTCAATAAAGCAGAAATAGATGTTTTTTCTGCAACTCTCTTGCTTTTTTGGTGATCCAGTGGATGTTGGCAATTTGATCTCTGGTTCCTCTGCCTTAATATGTAAAACCAGCTTGAATATCTGGAAGTTCATGGTTCACATATTGCTGAAGCCTGGCTTGGAGAATTTTGAGCATTACTTTATCACACATTATTCTAGCTTTCTCTTCTTGTTTGTCACCTCCAACAGTGAGAAACATGGTTCCTGACAGCCACCATCCATTTACTTATTTTTTAAATTCCAGTATACCTTTATAGTGGTTTTAATACTGTTAACCCACATTCTATAGAAAAACATATCTTTTTCAACTGGGTTATAATGCTTCCATGTAGTTCCTTTTGCTTTTAATTTTATAGTCAACTTGCATTCTCAAAATAGTTTTTTGGTATGTATTTTCTAGGGTCCCAGAGTGAGACCATTCTATTCATTTGTAATACAACTGAGAGTCTTTTGTCACAGTCTGTATTTCACACTAGAACAGTGTGACATGAGTGATTTTTTTTTAATTTGCATTCATTAAAGTTCACTCTTTCTGTGTTCCTTGTGTTTTGACACATAAATGCATAATGTTATGTAACAACCCATTAAAATACTACACAGAATAATTTTATGATGCTGAAAATCTGTTTTACCTCTTCAACAAACACATTCTCTTTCCTAAATTTCCTGGAATCACTGATTTTCCATCTCTATAATTTCACTTTTTCCAGAGTGTTGTATAAATAGAAACATAAATTATATAGCTTTTCCAGACGGTTACCTGCTTTTCATAATTTTTAAATTGTTTTCTACCTTCAGCTATGATGATTTTTGCAATGTTTATTTTTTTCCTTTTCTTCAAAAATTCACTGACAATTTGGAAAAAAGACCAACTTAGTTTAGCTTTTAATTTATCTTTAATTTTTTAAAAAACTCATTTAAATGTATTTTAAATAGAATCAATTTAGACATAAGTTTCAAATGAGGTGAAACATGCTTTTAAAACTATATACAATAAAATAAAATTATCTTTGCCAGTTTTTATGGAATAAAAGACAATCCATCCATTTTAGCTTTTCAAATTTTACCTTCCATCACTTTTATGTTTCAGCTGGTTTAATATTGTGTTTTAGATCATGTTTGTATATTAAAAAATTTAGTCAATTGTGTTACTAATATTAATTATTATAGAATTTATACATATGTTATTTTCTATATGTTATACCCTTGAATATTTTAAAGTTACATTTTTTGATAACCCATTAAGACATCACTTAAGATATAATTCAAAAGTATTTTGTAATCATATCAATTTTTCTTGCAATACAAAAATTTTACAAGTTTGTTTTTTTTTTTCTCTCTGCAGTTCTGATTGTAGAATTGATACACAATTCATTTTGAAGGAGAGTTAGTGTCAAGGATCAATGTCTGCCCCCCCATTGGCTGTTATGCCACCAGGATTTAGATCCAATTGCTGTGACTTCGGAGAAGGAAATGGCAACCCACTCCAGTGTTCTTGCCTGGAGAATCCCAGGAACGGGGGAGCCTGGTGGGCTGCCGTCTATGGAGTCACACAGAGTTGGACACGACTGAAGCGACTTAGCAGTAGCAGCAGCAGATGTGACTTCAGCTCTCAATTGTTAAATATTTCATTTTCATAAGCCCTCCTCACCATAAACAAGAAAGAAATGGTCATTATCATACAGTCAGTCACGTTGGCCAACTTTATATCTCAGTCAGACACCTAGAAGTTAGTGAGGTATAAGGCATATTTTATCTTGGTATTCAGCATAAAAAACATACATTTTCTTGTTTTTTAATTCCTTTGCTTATTTCTATGAAAATTTCGGAGTCCGAGGTTCTTCAGTTTATGGAATTATATCACCCTGTTTTCTGGAAACTCAAATATGGTTTAGTTTTCTATTCTTTTGCTTCTTTTGATGAAAATATGTTTTTTTTTCTGTCATTTGAAGTGATTCTAAATTATTTATTAAATAATATATGGCATAAAATAACCAAACAATTTTTGACAAAATATTATCAGAAACATTACACAGAAAATTGAATTTATATGTCTATTCTCTATCACCCCTCTGACTGCAAAAAGGAATATTATATCTTTCATAAAGACTACTATTTTACTTGATACAACTAGTATATGATAGTTTATTGAAAATACATTGTATATTTTTTCTTGCTATTGTTTATGTCTTTTTCTAAATATAGTACTGCAGTGTACATAATGTATTATTTATTATTTGCTTATGATTTAAATAATGGAGTAATTTGGGAAATTCAGAATGATTTAAGAGATAACAACTTAAAAATTAAAAGAGCTCCTCTGAGGGGAAAAGGATATGACATAGTTATAATGTTTAATAATGTTGCATGATCATTTTTAGCATTTTCACTTGAGGCTAAAAGATACTTGCATTACTAATATTTTACAAACATGTTTCTTCAAGGGATAATATTCCCCAATCCCAAAACAGAAACTAGAATAAAAATTCACTAAGAAGCACTAATTGGACTCTTGAGTATAAGAATTCCATCTGTTTTTAAAGGACACTTGTGTGTTAGCAGCAGAGTATTTCTACTATAAAACATCTTAATTCCAAGAAACGTATGTAGACCAACCACCTAAATAACCATTATTTAACTTTCCAGAATTCTCTCTGAACTGATATTTTAAAAGATCTGCCTTATAAAAAGCTGATGGTTAAAATCATAGTCCTGAAATTCATGTTTTAAGATGCTATAAAAATAAAAAGCATTAAAATGTATTTAGCACAATTTCAATTACTAACTATATGTAGTTATATATAAAATATACCAAATATATTACATAGCATGCATATTAAAGCTTTTTAATTAAAGAAAAGTAGCAGATCCATGGGCTTCCCAGGTAGTGCTAATGGTAAAGAACCCACCTGCAAATACAGGAGACAAAAGCAATGTGGCTTCAATCACTGGTTTGGAAAGATTCCCTGGAGGAGGGTATGGCAACCCACTCCAGTATTCTTGCCTGGCAAATCCTGATGGACAGAGGAGCCTGGCAGATTACAGGCCATCAGGTCGCAAAGAGTTGGACATGACTGAACGCAGATGCACCAGACCCATAAATTTATTGACTACTTGAGATATGACTATATTCAATCAGACACTTAACACGCACACATTCTAATTTTTAAAAATTAGTTGCAGGATGTTATTTCTACTAAAACAAATCAACAAATTAAAAGTTAAGTACAATGAAAAATAAAAACAGGGATGTTAGCCTTTGCTTTCTTAACATATCTTCTGTACAAACTTTCTCTGTGGTAACTTTAGTGAATCAAACAAAATTACACACACACACACATGCATAGCACATATACAATGTTTTGCTACTTTTTGTAATCCCAAAGAAAACAGGTAAAATCTTTTAAATTTCTTGTGTATTCATTTTTTCCATAAATTCTTGCCCTGACTTTTCTTTCTAAAGACTGCTTGTGTTCTTTGACTTTCCTACTTCTCATATTCATAAGTTTCAAGTAATTTAAAAATCCAGTAATGTTAGTAAGTAAAACATCAACATCATCTTCCCCATCAACAAACCTCTAATCAGTAGAGTGATCAGGTTTATTTTCATAGGTCCTTGTTCATTTCTACTTCTTTTGACAAATGGAGTTGGGTAAATGAGGTTTCCAAATGAACCCCTACCTATCCTTTGGTAGCTGCCTCCACAGCCTAATCACTCTGTTCTCTCCAGTTTCCCAATACTGATCAAAAGAATATAGAGTTGAGGAGGGATGACTGTATCAGTACAAGGATCAGTGTTGAGGAGATTTTAATACATGACTCCCAATTCAATGACACATTCCCTTCCTTTTGGCCATCTTGGCCAAGCTTGTGACTACTTGAGCCACCATGGACTAAATGACGCTGTGTCACTCGAAGTCTGAGTCATAAAAAGGGATACAGTTTCTGCCTTGTTTGATTGTAACATTTGTGATTAGAGCTCTGAGCATTAAAGGAAGATCAGCCTGAGTCTGCTGAGCTGCTAGGAAGCTAAGCAAAAGATGGAGAAGGGAAACATAACTCGAATCAGCCTCCTTAGTGTTCCCATCTTTCAAGCTCAGGTGCCAGACATGGGAGCGAACAAGCATTCAGCAATGTTCCCAGCTGAGGTTCTGGACACTGTGAAGTAGAGAAAAGCCACCCCCTGCTATGCTCTGTCTAAATTTCTGCCCCCAGAAACAGTGAGCAGAAAAAATTAGGTGTTTTAAGCTGTTAATTTTGATTAATTAGTTACACAACAGTAGTAAGTTTAACAAATATAAACTGCCTGAAGAATACTTTGAAAAATGTTTCTCAGTTACACTGCAAGCTGGATGAGGGAAGGGCAAATTAACCCAAGCATTCACTTATAAATGAAGGGGATTCCAAGATGAATGGCTGTTACGCTGTCTACATTAGAATAGCAGGCAGAAGTGACAAATGAGAGGACAGTGCCTATGAGATGCTTATGCTGGAGTTGGAGAGAAGAAAATTTTGATTTTACTGTTTCTGAATATACATTAGGTGTTGACATAGAGGAGAATACTGTCTCCAACTTGCTTTGCTTTGGCCTACATTCTTAGAAACTTAACACACCCTAACTACAAGAGTCTAGTAATTTAAGGTGTGTTCCTCTGAGAAGAAGCAGGGGTCCCAACTCAAGACATACATCTAAAACCTAAGAAGTAGGAATCTCTGAGCCTACTGGTTGGGTGCCCTCATGCATCTGCCAAGGGTGTATCTTGTCAGGGATGGTATGATTTATATATATTTTTAAAATATTATCTTGGCTCTTCAGTATGGGACAAATTACATAACAGTAGAATTACAAGGATTTCTTGCAGTAGTTAAGGTGAGTGATGACAGCCTTAGACTAGGGAGGTCACAGGGGACAGAATCTCACTTTATATTGAAGTAAACTATGAGAATCGTTGATGGATTGAACCTGTGGTGAAGATTGTAGAGAGTGACTTTTCTTTAATTAATTTGATTTATTTTGTTATCAGAGTAAACTCCTTTTTGTATTTGTTATCTGAATCTTGGGGTATGGGTCTTATCACTTATATCTTTAATTTAATTGTTGTTAATAAGTTTGTTTTTTTTAATGATAACTAACTTAAAGGGCTTTCCTAGTGGCTCAGATGTAAAGAATCTGCCTGCAGTGCAGGAGACTTGGGTTCGATCCCTGAGTTGGGAAGATCCCCTGAAGAAAGGAATGGCAACCCACTCTAGTATTCTTGCAGGGAAAATTCCCATGGACAGAGGAGACTGATGGATTACAGTCCACAGGGTCACAAAGAGTTGGACATGACTAAGCAACAGAGCACACAAACATGTTTTTAAGTTTCTAATCTAAAACTAAGGAAACAAATGTCAATGTAGACCAAATGAGATAATTACATTCTATATCTGCCTAAACCTTAAAATATTTAAAGCAAATAAATAGAAAATAATATTTCCAGAGTATATATAGGCTTTACTTAAAGAAAGCTTAATTTCTGTTTTCCCAAGAATTATTTGCCCCATCAAAAGACTGAATTGCTCAGAAACAATGATGCTGTAAAGAACGATATTGCATAGGAACCTGGAATGTTAGGTCCATGAATCAAGACAAATTGAAAGTGATCAAACAGGAGATGGCAAGAGTGAACATAGACATTCTAGGAATTAACAAACTAAGATGGACTGGAATGGGTGAATTTAACTCAGACGATGATTATATCTACTACTGTGGACAGGAATCCCTTAGAAGAAATGGAGTAGCCATCATAGTCAACAAAAGAGTCTGAAATGCAGTACTTGGATGCAGTCTCAAAAATGACAGAATGATCTCTGTTCATTTCCAAGGCAAACCATTCAATATCACAGTAATCCAAGTCTATGTCCTGACCAGTAACGCCGAAGAAGCTGAAGTTGAACATTTCTATGAAGTCCTACAAGACCTGCAAGAACTAACACCTAAAAAAGATGTCTTTTTCATTATAAGGGACTCCAATGCAAAAGTAGGAAGTCAAGAAACACGTGGAGTAACCGGCAAATTTGGCCTTGGAGTACAGAATGAAGCATGGAAAAGGTTAACAGAGTTCTGCCAAGAGAATGCAATGGTCATAGAAAACACCCTCTTCCAACAACACAGGAGAAGACTCTACACATGGACATCACCAGATGGTCAACCCCGAAAAAAGATTGATTATATCCTTTGCAGCCAAAGATGGAGAAGGTCTATACAGTCAGCAAAAACAAGACTGGGAGCGGACTATGGCTCAGATCATGAGCTCTTTATTGCCAAATTCAGACTTAATTTGAATAAAGTGGGGAAAACCACTAAATCATTCAGATATGACCTAAATCAAATCCCCTATGACTATACAGTGGAAGTGAGAAATAGAATTAAAGGACTAGATCTGATAGACAGAGTGCCTGATGAACTATGGATGGAGGTTCGTGACATTGTACAGGAGACAGAGATCAAGACCATCCCCAAGAAAAAGAAATGCAAAACAACAAAATGGCTGTCTGAGGAGGCCTTACACATAGCTGTGAAAAGAAGACAAGTGAAAAGCAAAGGAGAAAAGGAAAGATATAAGCATCTGAATGCAAAGTTGTAAAGAATAGCAAGAGAGATAAGAAAGCCTTCCTCAGTGATCAATGCAAAGAAATAGAGGAAAACAATAGAATGGGAAAGACTAGAGATCTCTTCAAGAAAATTACATATACCAAGGGAACATTTCATGCAAAGATGGGCTCAATAAAGGACAGAAATGTTATGGACCTAACATAAGCAGAAGATATTAAGAAGAAGTGGCAAGAATACATAGAAGAACTGTACAAAAAATATCTTCATGACCCAGATAATCATGAAGGTGTGATCACTCCCAATCACCTAGAGGAGGACATCCTGGAATGTGAAGTCAGGTGGGCCTTAGGAAGCATCACTACGAACAAAGCTAGTGGAGGCGATGGAATTCCAGTTGAGCTATCTCAAAACCTAAAAGATGTAGGTGTGAAAGTGCTGCATGCAATATGCCAGCAAATTTGAAAAACTCAACAGTGCTCACAGGACTGGAAAAGGTCAGTTTTCATTCCAATCCCAAAGAAAGGCAATGCCAAAGAATGCTCAAACTACTGCACAACTGCACTCATCTCACATGCTAGTAAAGCATTGCTCAAAATTCTCCAAGCTAGGCTACAGCAATATGTGGACCATGAACTTCCAGATGTTCACACTGGTTTTAGAAAAGGCAGAGGAACCAGAAGTCAAATTGCCAACATCCGCTGGATCATTGAAAAAACAAGAGTTCTAGAAAAACATTTATTTCTGCTTTATTGACTATGCCAAAGCCTTTGACTGTTTGGATCACAATAAACTGTAGAAAATTCTGAAAGAGATAGGAATACCAGACCACCTGACCTGCCTCTTGAGAAACCTGTATACAGGTCAGGAAACAACAGTTAGAAATGGACATGGAACAACAGACTGGTTACAAAAAAGAAAAGGAGTCAAGGCTGCATATTGTCACCCTGCTTATTTAACTTATATGCAGAGTATATCATGAGAAATGCTGGGCTGGAAGAAGCACAAGCTGGAATGAAGATTGCCGGGAGAAATATCAATGACCTCAGATATGCAGATGACACCACACTTATGGCAGAAACTGAAGAAGAACTAAAGAGCCTCTTGATGAAAGTGAAAGAAGAGAGTGAAAAAGTTGGCTTAAAGCTCAACATTCAGAAAACTAAGATCATGGCATCCAGTCCTATCACTTCATGGCAAATAGATGGGGAAACAGT
Organism: Bos mutus; assembly: GCF_027580195.1. Taxonomy (NCBI): domain Eukaryota; kingdom Metazoa; phylum Chordata; class Mammalia; order Artiodactyla; family Bovidae; genus Bos; species Bos mutus. The sequence goes on along the minus strand of NC_091627.1, from coordinate 48,337,053 downwards.
GGAAACAAGTGCTGACTTTATTTTTCTGAGCTCCAAAATCACTGCAGATGGAGATTGTAGTCATGAAATTAAAAGAAGCTTACTCCTTGGAAGGAAAGTTATGACCAACCTAGATAGCATATTCAAAAGCAGAGACATTACTTTTCCAACAAAGATCCGTCTATTCAAGGCTATGGTTTTTCCAGTAGTCATGTATGGATGTGAGAGTTGGACTATAAAGAAAGCTGAGCACTGAAGAATTGATGCTTTTGAACTGTGGTGTTGGAGAACTCTTTAGAGTCCCTTGGACTGCAAGGAGATCCAATCAGTCCATCCTAAAGGAGATCAGTCCTGGGTGTTCATTGGAAACACTGATATTCAAGCTGAAACTCCAATACTTTGGCCACCTCTTATGAAGAGTTGACTCATTTGAAAAGACCCTGATGCTGGGAAAGATTGAGGGCAGGAGGAGAAAGGGACAACAGAGGATAAGATGGTTGGATGGCATCACCGACACAATGAACATGGGTTTAGGTGGACTCGGGATTTGGTGATGTACAGGGAGGCCTGGTGTACTGCGGTTCATGGGGTCACAAAGAGTCAGACATGACTGAGTGACTGAACTGAACTGAATATATTTTCACTTCCCCCCCTCCAAACAACAAGACTGCACGATCAACATTTGTTAAGCTGTGTCAGATTCTTTCTTCTCTCTCTGATTCTTTATTCTGTGTATCTCTAAATGGATAAAGGAAAATATAGTAAATTTAAATGATTCTTCTTTAATTTCACCCATACATGAAAGATATGGAGAAGGATCAACTCATATCTACAACAGACACTTTATCAACTTCAAATAGTGAATCATCAAAGGCTGCCATCTATACTGAGGGGCCACCCAGTACTCCACATTTGCCTGCACATTCCTGAGCGATCTTTGCCTTCCCAGAGTAACTTTTAACTCAGTGACTGGCTCAAGGAACTCTCAAAGGACATGTCTTGAGAATATAAATGAATATCATGCTGATAGTTTTTTAACTGACAGTTATATGAATATTTAATTATTCAAATTATGCTAATTACTATTAATAAATGTCATTTGGCTATTCAAAACGTGTGGTCTATTAAAAAATTATAGGGACCACATGTATTGGCAGTTAGGCCTAGAAGAATATAATTTTATTTTATGGCAGAAATTCACGCAATCTCTGGTGAATGTAGTCAATGGAGTCATCATTTCTTTATCTTTCCTTTTACCTCCATGTTTCATAATTTCTATTTTTCAACATTTGATAAACTTTCTATTTTGAACCATTTTTCTATACTTTGAATGTTTACTTTTATTTTCATGTCCATCTGTTGTTTGTAATATGAAATATGTATATACAAAATTTTAGGAATTCACCTATCCAATGAGAAAATGCATGTAATCACAAACCATGGATATGACATACCTGAGGAGAAAAATCTGTAATTCCTTTAGAAAAATAACTATCAGTTGCTTATACTGGTCAATTTCGTCACAGAGGGAATCACACTTTTATGGCTGTCACTGAAGCAGGCTATCATGTATAAGATACACAAGAACCTGCTACACAGGTTTTGGCTCAGTAGACAGTAGCATTGTGAATGGAATTACACTTTTTTCTTTTTGAAAGTAAAAATGTCAAGAATGTGCATTTTCAAATAAGTATTCATTGGTTGTTTCCAAAGTGTAGATCGAGGACCAGCAGCATCAGCATCACATGGGAACCATTGCAAATACAAATTATCGGACTCTATTCTAGACCTGCTGAATTAGAAACTCGGACAAAACTCATTAATCTGTGTTTCAATAAGCACTTGAGGTGCTTCTGATGCACACTAAGTCTGAGAACCACTAGTATAAAAACCAGCACCTGTATTTGGCTTAATAGGTAGGCAGATTTTTCCTTTGTTACCCTCAATTTTATATATTTAAAGATTTCATTTTTGACAAAGGAAGCACGAATATACAATGGAGAAAAGACAGTCTCATCAGCTAGTGGTATTGGGAAAGTTTGATAGTCACGTGTACATCAGTGAAGTTGATGTCCCTCACACCATACACAAAAATAAACTCAAAACATCTTAAAGACTTAAGTACAAGTCATGACACCATAAAGTTCTTAGAAGAAAACACAGGCAAAATATTCTCTGATATAAATCACACCAATGTTTTCTTTGGTAAATTTACCAAGGCAATAGAAATAAAAGCACAAATAAACAAATTGAACAACTCAAATCTATAAGCTTTTGCACATCAAAGAAAACATAGATAAAATGAAAGACAACCTATGGACTAGGAGAAAATAATGCAAATGATGTGGCCAACATGGTCTTAATTTCCAAAATATACAAACAATTCATACAACTTAATAACAACAACAACAAAAATCAAATAATTCAATCAAAAAATGACAGAAGACTCAAATAGACATTTCTCCAGATAAGACATGGATGGCCAGCAGACACATGAAAAGATGGTCAACATCATTATTAGAGAAATGCAAATCAAAACTACAATGAAGTTTCACCTCACATGAGTCAGAATGACCATCAATAAAAGACTACAATTAATAAATTCCAGAAAAGATGTGAAGAAAGAGAATGTTCCTATAATGTTGGTGAGAATGTAAAATGGTTTAGCCACTATACTTAACAGTATGAAAGTTCCTTAAAAATCTAAGAGTTAACATATGATCCAGCAATCCCACTCCTGGGCATAATATTTAGAGAAAACCATAATTTGAAGATATACATGCTCCCCAAATTTCATAACAGTACTATTTACAATAGTTGAGACATAGAAGAAATCTAAATGTCACTCAACATGTATGGATAAAGAAAATATGGTATACATGAAAGTGAAAGTCACTGAGTCATGTCCAACTCTTTGCAAACCCATGGTCTATACCATCCAAGGAATTCTCCAAGCCAGAATACTGGAGTGGGTGGACTTTCCATTGACAGGGGATCTTCCCAACCTAGGGATCGAACCCAGGTCTCCTGCATTGCAGCAGATTCCTTACCAGCTGAGTCACTCTCTGTATACATGTTGTGTATGTATATGTCTGACACAAAGAGTCAGACATGACGACATGACTGAACAACTAAGCACAGCACAACATATTTCAGTCATGTCTCTTTGTCACCACATGTAATGTATATACATATATACATTACTGAATCACTTTATGTACACTGGAAACTAACACAATGTTGTAAATCAACAACAACAGTTCAATGAAAAAATTTTTAATTTTTTTAAAAGATCTTTTGTTGCCTATTAATTACTTTGTTGCTGTTTTTCAGTCCCTCAGTCATGTCCAACTCTTTGCAACCCCATGGACTGCAGCATACCAGGCTTCTCTGTCCTTCATCATCTCCCAGAGTTTGCTCAAACTCATGTCCATTGGGCTGGTGATGCCATCCAGCTTGTATATTCTTGCTTCCTTTGTCAAAATTAAAATCTTTAAATATATAAAATTGAAGATAACAAAGGAAAAATATGCCGTCTCATCCTCTGTCATCCCCTTCTCCTCTTGCCTTCTATCTTTCCCAGCATGAAGGTATTTTCCAATAATTCTGTTCTTCACATCAGTGGCCAAGTATTGGAGTTTCAGCTTCAGCATCAGTCCTTCCAATGAATATTTAGGACTGATTTCATTTAGGCTTGACAGGTTGGATATCCCCATGGTCCAAGGGACTCTCAAGAGTCTTCTCTAACACCACAGTTCAAAAGCATCAGTTCTTCAGTCTCAGTCTTCTTTATTGTCCAGCTCTCACATCCATACATGACTACTGAAAAATACATAGCTTTGACTATACTGATCTTTGTTGGTGACGTACTATCTCTGCTTTTTAATACACTGTCTAGGTTTGTCATAGCTTTTCTTCCAAGGAACAAGCATCTTTTCATTTCATGGCTTCAGTCTTTATCCACAGTGATTTTGGAGCCCAAGAAAATAAAGTCTTTCAATGTTTCAATTGTTTCCCTATTTGCCATGAAATAATGGGACCAGATGCCATGATCTTTGTTTTTGAATGTTGACTTTTAAGCCAGCTCTTTCACTCTCCTCTTTGACTTTCATCAAGAGTCACTTAAGTTCCTCTTCCTTTTCTGCCATAAGGGTGGTGTCATCTGTATATCTGAGGTTATTGATATTTGTCCCAGCAATCTTGATTCTAGCTTGTGATTCATGCAGCCTGGCATTTCGGATGAAGTACTCTGCATAGAAGTTAAATAATCAGGGTGATAATAAACAGCCTTGACCTTCTCCTTGCTCATGTTTTACCAGTCTGTTGTTCCATACCTAGTTCTAAGTGTTGTTTCTTGATTGTATACAGGTTTCTCAGGAGGCAGGTAAGGTGGTCTGGTATTCCCATCTCTTTCAGAATTTTCCACAGTTTGCTGTGATCCACACAGTCAAAGACTTTAGTGTAGTCCATGAATCAGAAGTAGATATTTTTTTGGAATTCTATTGCTTTTTCTATGATCTAATTGATGTTGTCAATTTGATCTCTGTTTCTTCCACCTTTTCGAAACACAGCTTGCACATCTGGAAGTTCTCAGTTCACATACTGTTGGCTTGGAGGATTTTGAGGATTACTTTGCTAGCATGTGAAATTAGTGAAAATGTGCAGTAGTTTCAGTAGTTTGAACATTCTTTTGCATTGCTGTTCTTTGGGATTGGAATGAAAACTGATATTTTCCTTCTTGTGGCCACTGCTGAGTTTTCCAAATTTGCTGGCATATTGAGTACAGCACTTTAACAGCATCATCTTTTATGATTTGAAATAGCTTAGCTGGAATTCCATCACCTCCACTAACTTTGTTGTTGTGATATTTCCTAAGGCCCACTTGACTTCACATTCCAAGATATCTTGCTCTAGGTGAGTGATTACACCATCATGGCTTTCTGGGTCATTAATATCTTTTTTATATGGTTCTTCTGTGTGCTCTTGCCACCTCTTCTTAATATCTTCTGCATCTAATGGGTACTTTGTTGTACCCATCTTTGCATGAAATGTTCCCATGGTATCTCCCATTTTCTTAAAGAGATCTCTAGTCTTTCCCATTCTATTGTTTCCCTCTATGTCCTTTATTAATTGCTAGGTGTATTTTTAATTTTGAGGAAACACCATACTGTTTTCCATAAAAGCTATACCAATTAAAATTCTTACCAACAGTGTACAACATTTCCCTTTATATTCTTGTCAACACTTAATTCTTTTGTCTTCCTGATAATAACTATCCTAGAAGATGTGAGGTAATATCTTATTATATTTTTTAATTTGCTTTTCACTGATGATTAGTGATGTTGAGCACTTTTCATGTTAAGCACTTGTAAGTCTTTTTTTGAAAATAATGTGTTCTCAAGTCCTTTACTCATTTTTAACTGATTATTTGAGGTTTTTAGCTATTGGGTTTTATGAGTTCTTTATATATTTTGTATATTACCCTTTTATCAGATATATGGTTTGCAAATATTTATTTCCATTATGTAGATTACTTTTTCAATTTATTGTCATTACCTTCATTATGCAAAGTTGTCTTGTTTGATGTAGTCCCTTGTGCTTATTTTAGCTTATGATTCCTGTTCTTTGGTTGGTATCTTATCAAAGAGATCATTGATAAGACCAATGTCAAAGCGTTTTGACTCTATGTTTTCTTCTAAACGTTTTATGGTCACAGACTTTAAACTTAAATCTCTATTATTAATTTCAAGTTGATTTTGAGAGTGGTGTAAGAAGGCCAACTTCATTCTTTTGCTGATAGATATCCAGTTTTCCCATCACGATTTATTGAAAAGACTATCCTTTAATCATTATGTGTTCTTGGTGCTCTTATCAAAAATGTGTTGGTCTTATACTTGCAGTTTTCTTTCTGGAGTAGTCTAGTCCCCTGTTGTATGTGCTTGTTATTATTATAGTACCATACTTTTTGATTACTGGTGTTTTGTAATATAGTTTGAAATCAGGGAGTGTGATGCTTCCACTTTGTTCTTCTTTCTGAAGATTGCTTTGGATATTTGGGGCATGTTGTGGTTTTATAAAAAAAATTCAGGGTTGTTTCTTTTATTTCTATTAGAAATATCACTGAAATTGTGATAAGGATTGCATTGAGTCTGTAGAACTCTAAATAGTATGGGTATTTAAAATGGTTAATTCTGTTCACCACAAATACTGTATATCTTTTCATTTATTCATGTCTTCTTCACTTTCTTTTATTAGTATCTTCTAGTTTACAGGTCTTTATCTCCTTAAAGCTATTCTTATGTCCTTTACTGATTTTAATGCTATTATCAATGGGATTTCATTCTTATTATTTCTTTCAGATAGTTTGTTATTAATGTATGAAAAACCACTAATTTCCTACCTTACAAATAAGTTCATCAGTACCATTTTTCTAGATTCTATATGTGTGTTAACATAGGATATTTGTTTTTCTTTCTCTAACTTCATTCTGCATGACAGGAGAATAGCATTAACATATATACACTACCATGAGTAAAATAACTAGCTTAGCAGGGAGCTGGTGCATAGCACAGGGTGCTCAGCTCACTGCTCTATGATGACCTAGATGGGTGAAATGGGAGGGTGGGAGGGAGGCTTGAGAAGGAGGGAATATGTGTATAGATATGCCTGATGTATGATGTTGCACAGCAGATACTAAGACAACATTGTAAAACAATTATAATCCAATAGCTAAAAAAAAAGTGATTATTATATCTTAATTTTTGTATCCTGTAACTTTACAGAAGACATTTTTTAAGTCTAACAGTTTTTAGATAGAGTCTTTCAGGTTTTCTATATATCAGATCATATTCACAAATAGAGAAATTTTACTTTTTCTTTGTGATTTAAATGCCTTTTATTTATTTTTACCTTAGTGTTGTTGCTTGGACTTTCAGTACTATGTTGGCAAAAAGTGGTATTGAGTGGACAGCCTTATCTTGTTCCTGATATTAGAAGAAAAGTTTTAACGTTTTACCTTTGAGTTTCTCATATATGACCTTTATTCTGCTCTGGTACTTCGGGAGTATTCTTTATATATTGTTTATTAATCTGTCATCAAATATATGATTAGCAAATATTTTCTCTTATTCCACAGGATGCTCTTTTACTCTGTTAATTATGTTCTTTGATTTACAGAAGTTTTCAATTTTGATGTAATTCAATTACCTGCCTTTCCTTTTACTTTTTTCCTCCTGTGCTTTCAATGTCATATTTTAAAAATCTTTGTAAAATCCAGTGCCATGAATATTTTCCCCTATGTTTTTATTTAAAAGTCTTATAATTTGGGGTCTTATTTTTAGGTCTTAATCCATTTGGAGTTAAATTTGTATATATTAGGTAAGCTTCCAAATTCTTTCTTTTGCATGTGGCCATTCAGTTTCTCAACAAAGACTCCTGGAAACTCTTCTATCCTTTTCACATGGAACAGTTTTGGTGTCCTTGTCAAAGATAACTTGACCATATATGTGTGTTTTCATTTCTGCTTTCAACAGTTTATTTCAGTGGTTTATATAGTATATTTTCTATGGATATATATGGAATAGTTATTTGATAATTATTGTTAAAACCTTAAGAATCATAGACTCTATATAACTTTGTTGTGTTAGTTAATAATTTTCTTGCAGTAAATACCTAGAATGGAAATGCTGCATGGAAAAGAATGTATGTCTATACATATTTTCAGATATTCTGAAATAATTACACTCAGGATTTAAGTTTATTATTTTTTTCTAAACTCCTGTTGTCACTAGATATTAACTATCCAACTTTTTAATCTTTGTCAAGTAGCTATGCTCTTTTCCTTTTGCCTAATATGTGTATAGCTATAAATGTTATACATTAATCTTATTACATTTAAATGTTTCTATATGTTTGAGATATGGAACATGTATTTTAAATGTTCTTTTAAGAAATATTCATGAAAATTAATGATGGGAAAAAAATCATACAAGCATTCATGCAAAAAAGACATACTAGCTATTAAGTGGGAAAAAAAAGAACCTAGTTGGACTCAAATATCTCTACATGAAGGAAAGTTATGAAAGTAGGATTTAGAATTTAATGTTAAAAGATTGTGACTAAAGAAATTTGAATCAGTTAAACCATGATTCTTTTACTATCACCTCACAAATTCATTGCCATGCAAAGACTCATTTAATATACCAACCACATAAAAATTCTGGAAAAGTATTTATGAATGTGAAATAAAATAACAATAAAAAGGATAACTGATTAAAAAAAGAAAGGACTATAAACAATGGTGTTAATAAAGCATGCTGTTGCTTAACCACATATTAAGGTATGGAAAAAAAATTGTAATGAGATGAAATATTTCACAGAAAGTAACCTCTGCCTGTGGAATATCAGATTATCATGATAAATATTTTGAAATTTTGTTTAAGCAGAGTTTACACAAGTTATCTCGTCTTCAAGAATGTCAGACAGCAAAAAGAATACATAACTTCTAAATGATTTGAACCCAAGTGAAGATTTGAAATATGTGCTTAATCATGTCAGGGGAGTGTAATCTCCTCGGTTCTGTCTTGTCTCAACAAAAATTGGAAGCAATGGACATTAAAGCCTTCAGTGCATCACAGCTCTCGGACAGTGTTATAGCTCCCTTAGTTTTATCTAGAAAATAACAAGAAAATACATCCTCGAGGTGTGAGGGCATGCTGACCCAAAAGATGGGAAGAGAAGAGAGAGAGAGAGAAAGAGCGAGAGACCTTGAGCCCGGGGAGGAGAGAGAGCTCTGCCCTTTGGCTCCTCTTTTTATATGTTTTTTCTCCTCCCCCGAGCCTGCCCTATTTATTGGGCTAGCCAGGAGTGCTGTTTGTTCTACCTGAGGTCCTCATTCTGGTCCTCTGACCTTTCTTTGTTCTATTTTCATGGGCTTTTCCCTTGTCTTTTCACCACCGCCATTCTGGACTCCTGTTTCCTATTCTAACTAACAATCAAAAAAAGAATAAGTATGGAAAACATAAAGTAAGGTAATCAAAGTCTCAAGGTCAGAAAAATCAATATGCTTTACTCTATCCCAAATTGTATGGAATATTGTGTAATTTAAGATAAACTTAAAGTTTAAACTTGAAGTTTTATTAGCATAATTATTTTATTAACACAACTTCATAAATATTATAGTAAATTAAAATATAATAGTGTGTAAACAAAAGAACAAAAGGTTTCTCATCATCCAGTTATAGAAAGAGTCATGTAGCAACCTGTAGCAGTCACACACAACATGTCTTGAGGGAAATTCAGGATGGTGAATAATAAGATGAAGCATTCTGTACTTTGGATAAATTTCCCTAGTCAAGATACAGATTTAAGGAAGAATTCCAGTGACCCCAGAATTCAGTTCAGTTCAGTCAGTTCAGTTCAGTTGCTCAGTCGTATCCAACTCTTTGTGACCTCATGGACTGCAGCACCACAGGACTCCCTATCCATCACCAGCTCCCGGAGTTTACTCAAACTCATGTCCATTGAGTAGGTGCTGCCATCCAACCATCTCATCTTCTGTCATCCCCTTCTCCTCCTGCCTTCAATCTTTCCCAGCATCAGGATCTTTTCCAAGGAGTCAGTTCTTTGCATCAGGAGGCCAAAGTATTAGAGTTTCAGCTTCAGCATCAGTCCTTCCAACGAATATTCAGGACTGATTTCCTTTAGAATGGGCTGGTTGGATCTCCTTCCAGTCCAAGGGACTCTCAAGATTCTTCTCCAACACCACAGTTCAAAAGTATCAATTCTTCAGTGCTCAGCCTTCTTTGTAGTCCAGCTTTCACAATTAAACCCCAGAATTAGGAAACACTAAAATCATAAAATTGAGATATCTGTTTTCTGTGATTAGCAATCATCTTTTACTAAGACATATGCTTACCTACATATATTTCCCTGCAAAACAATTCATATATGTGCAAGTTCCTCCCTTACCTCTTTGGAGCAGTTCCTGTGAGCTACAGAGAGGCTGTCTCCTACACTACAGTCATCAGTAAAGTGCATGAATAAAATCGAAACTCACTGCTCTTTCATTATGTGTTTTCTTTTTAATCAAGTGAGAGAGATTTTTAAAATATCACTATCACTTTTGACAGCAAAAATTAGCAAGTCATTGTTGTTCAGTTGTTTAGTCATATCCAACTTTTTGCGACCCCATGGACTGCATCACACCAGCCTTCCCTGTCCTTCACTATTTCCCAAACCTTGCTCAAACTCATGTCCATTGAGTCAGTTTGTAAATATAATAAAGGACAGGGCTTCCCAGGTGGCTCAGTGGCAAAGAAACTGCCTGCCAAGCAGGAGATGTGGGTTCAATTCCTTGGTGGGGAAGATCACCTGGAGGAGGAAATAGCAACCCACTCCAGTAGTTTTGCCTGAAGAATTGCACGAACAGAGGAGCCTGGCAGTCTATAGTCCATGGGGTCGAAAAGAGTCAGACACAACAGAATATACAGGCACTGCAGAGAGAGAGACATGATGAAGGACAGCATATTATAAAATGTTAATGTGATATACACATATGTGTGTGTATATATGTTTATATATTTTTTATTTTTGATAAAATAGTATGTCTTATATTTTATATATTAGAGGCCAAAGAAATCTCTAAACTCTTTCCTAAAGTTAAATATGTCCACAAGTTTTCATCATAATCAAAGAAAACTATCAAATAATAATAAAAGCAAATGTTAAATTTCTTGGGGAAAATTGAAATATAACAAGTAATGCCTTAGCAAGGAGGCAGTTTAAACTATAGTGATGTGTGTGTCAGTTACTCAGTCCTGTCTGACTCCTTGCAACACCATGGACTGCAGCCAGCCAGGATCCTCTGTTCATGGAATTCCCTAGGAAAGAACACTGGAGTGGAGTGCCATTCCCTTCTGCAGGAGATCTTTCCATATCAGCAATAGAATTCAAGTCTCCTGCATTGCAAGTGGATTCTTTACCATCTGAGCCACCAAGGAAGACTTTATACTGACATAACTAAAACTAAAAAGGTAAAATAAAAAAATATTTAATTTCAAATAATTAAGATGTTTTAAGTTTATGTTATGAGGAAAATTGATTCTTTTAAATTTTTATTTAATAGAAAAGAAAAACTTCAAAAAAGTACAAGAAAGAAAATAATAGATAAGCAACTTTAATAATATATGCCACAATTGAAGTGATCAATATGTTAAGAGACAACACAACATTCAATAGTATAGCTCATTCCACTGGTGTAAATATAGTTTAACATTTCATACCTATAAATATAATCCACTGTGTAAAATTTCATATAAGAAAAACATCATTTGACCATTTCTATTGAAGCAAAAAATAATTTAAAAACACCAATTCGCAGAAATTCTTTAGCAATGCATAAACAGTACAATCACTAAACATTGTTAACTAAAGCTGTTAACGCTCCAAAGGTAAAGAATCCACCTGTAATGCAGGAGTCACAGGATACACTGGTTTGATCCCTGGGTCAGAAAGAGCCCCTGGAGAGGGAAATGGCAACCCACTCCAGTATTCTTGCTCGAAAATTCCCATGGACAGAGGAGCCTGGTGGTCTACAGTCCATAGGGTTGCAAAGTCAGACGTGATGGAGCGACTGAGCACACAACCAATATAAAAATTTACGCAGAGAGATAGATGCAGTTTTTGTATGCTTACTCACAATTGTTCTTATCATTCTTTAATTTTTGATTATTAAAGTGAAGAAAATCAGAGGTAGAATAGAGGTATTGGAAAGCATGATGTTTTCCCAAAACACAAAAATTTAAAGCTAGATGATTTAATTCATTTATATAGATTTTGCTATTTTATGTTAAAGAAACACTTCAGAAAAATACTTGTTGACTTTTATATGTATACATTTCTCAGTAAAATTATGCCATTGGGGCAAATTTATAATTTGGCATTTTTGAAAATTATATAGGCATGAGTATTTACTTAGGTTTAATCATAATATAATTTGGATTTCTACTAAAGACATGAACAGTAGTTATCTCTAGGAGAAAGTATTATACAAAATATATATTTAAAAACTTTTAAAGCCATATTTATTATCTATTACTCAAAATTAATTTAAATGCTGTAAAAATAAAAGAAGCAGTTTCATTAAAAGATGCAAAGAGAATTGATAATCACTCTAGAGAAAGGTGTCTGATTTAATAAGATTTATGGCACCCCACTCCAGTACTCTTGCCTGGAAAATCCCATGGACGGAGGAGCCTCGTGGGCTGCAGTCCATTGGGGTGTGAAGAGTCGGACACAACTGAGCGACTTCACTTTCACTTTTCACTTTCCTACATTGGAGAAGGAAATGGCAACCCACTCCAGTGTTCTTTCCTGGAGAATCCCAGGGACGGCGGAGCCTGGTGGGCTGCTGTCTATGGGGTCACACAGAGCCAGACACAACTGAAGTGACTTAGCAGCAGCAATATATAATATTGGCAAAACTTTGTAAATGAGCTTTAAACATAAAAACCACCACCATACAGAAACCAGCTCACCTCAGTAACTGAGAGTAACTTCCATCACAGTAGCTGTCCACTCTCCAAGTCCAGCCACCTACTCCCCTAAAGTCCTTGCCTCTGTTTTCCATTATCTGCAATAGTTGCTGAATGTCTTGAGCCTGAGACTTTGAGGACAATCTGAAAGTCTTACAAAAATAATTGTCAGAAAATGACAATCCCTATCAGGCCAGGTCCAAATACTCAGTTATTCAGTTTGAAATACTGCATGGGAAGTATCTGCAAAATGATCCAGGTTGATCTCTGCCTCTCTCTACATTTTACCCTTTAGAGTTGCTCTGTCAATGAGAAATTAAGATATTCTTCCTGGAGCCTCTAGACTCTGGATCAAATTCCCTCTGGTTAGCCACATGGAAGAGTTCCTCCCAAAACAAGCAATAATTTTCAGAAGTAGAGCAGTCCAAATCCAATATTGGTGAAAGAAACAGTATATGTATATATTTTAGCCATAACTACAACCATAATATTCACAAAGAAGAGGCTGATAGAGCCTCAGTAGTAGTACTATTAGACACATTGGAGTTTTCCATTTTCCTAGAAACAACTTGTCTTTAAATCACTTGTACGTAGAATCTAGAACAATGCTTTCAAGAACATAGAAAGCACGGATACAAAATGTTTTAGCAGGCAGCATTTTCCTGTAGAAATCTAGCCAACATATTATATTAATTATTTTCACCTGCCAATGTCAACTTGGGTTTGTCTATTTACAGGCAGCCTTAGGGTTAGTTTCACACAGAGTGAATGAGACAATTAGTCAGAGCCTCACAACTTCCCTGGTGGTAAAACAATCTGCCTGTAATGCAAGAGACCTGAGTTTGATCCCTGGGGCAGGAAGATCCCCTGGAGAAGGGAATGGCTACCCACATCAGTATTCTTACTTAGAGCATCCCATGGGCAAAGGAGTCTGGCAGGCTACATATAGTCCATGGGGTCACAAAGAGCTGGACATGGCTGAGTGACTAACACTTTCACAAAAGAAAACTCATCAGCTGTGTGTGAATAGTTTGTCTCTGAAATCCTTTGAATTGCTTGATGTGGTTGTAATATCCATTGTTTTTCAAAGTAGCTTTATTTACAGAAATTAAGGCACCACCACCGCAGGAAAACAGTGTGAAGCTTGCAAGAGGGTCTGTGATACATTACAGACACGTTTATTAATCTTGTCTTGATTTAAAAATTGAGACATCTTGGCTTGCAACAATGCCAGAAGTTTAATTTTCTAATCCAAAGTATAAATGAACACATGTTAATGTAGTCATTGAATATTGCATATCTGGTAAGTTTCTTTCTTAATAGCATTAAGAATGAGGACAGTGACTTCTTAGTCTGTTGAATTGTTCTGAGGCTGACACAAATTATAGACTCTAAATTTATTAAGAATTGCCAAGTTTGAATTATTTTTATGGCACCCCAGCACAATTAACTAACTCTAGGCTGATCTTTAATATAAATGATAATTTTTACTGTCTAAGGAAAGATTTGGAGCTGGTGCTAGTAAATTCAGGTCTTATTAATATCATTATTACTTGAGGATAATGTTAATTAAAAGGTATATTAACAAAACTACTATAATTATAATTTGTCATATTTGTGTTTTCCAAATATCAGGAAAAAAGGATAGACTGTTCTAAGAACTTAGTGTCCACCCATCTTTTAAATTATATTTACACATATTTGAGATAGTCAAACAATGTCTCTCAAGATACATATTTTCCTTATTCTTATGTTTAAAATGATTAATAATAATTGGAGACTGTTATCATTGCTCAGGGCTTCCCTAGTGGCTTAGATGATAAAGAATCTGCCTGGATGCAGGATACCTCAGTATAGTCCCTGGGTTGGGAAGGTCATGTAAGAAATACCTCATTTTGAAAATGTCAGTCATTTTCAAAAATAAAATTAGTCTTCCACTTTGAAGATTCTAGAAGATAGACTTTTAAGGTCTAATATTTTCAGACCAAAAGAATCTGTCAAAGACTGCAGTGTCTTGGAACTTTCGTGGTCCAGTGGTTAAGACTCTGCACTTCCACAGCAGGGGGCCTGGGTTTGATCCCTGGTTGGGGATCTAAAATCCCACATGCCTCACAGTGCAGCCAAAAAAAATTGAAAAAGAGACAGCAGTGCCTTCAAATACTATATTTTCTTAAACTGGAAATTCAGATAATATTAAATGGAGTAGGTAGTATATTAATTTGGTCCTGAAGCTAATTGACTTTCAAAAATACATGCATTAATAATCAATTTATCTGTAATAATTTTAACATAAAATATATTGATTTTAATTCTTCAATTAAATTTATACTAAATCATGCTTTCTGTACCTCTAAGACCTTTCTAGAAAAATTCCTCTGCTTATATTCTGCCCTTGATTTGTGATCTCTGGATTGCCTTCACCTTTCTCTTCTACTTAAAAAGTATTTCTCAAAGGCAGAGAGAGTATATTTTGGTCCAGGGGCCATTTAGTAATATCTGATGACATTTGAGACCATAACAACTGAAGGTGGGAATTTGTTACTGAAATCTAATGAATAGAGAACAAGGATGTTGCTAACTACCGTACAATGCACAGAACAGCTCCCAGAAAAAGAATTATCCCATCCAAAACACCAAAAAAGCTGTCCTTGAAAAATCTTGTACAAAAATATTAATCACTATGCAAAAATCATACCCTTAAACACTGAACCAAGCATTTCCTTAGAAAGTAACTCCAGCACCATTGACATCATTGGTAAAGACTATTTCAAGAGAGTGTTTAAGTGTTGTATTTAGTCAAGTCACTCATTAAGTTAAGAAGTCAATCAACCACAAGTCACAAGTCAATAATAAAATAAGCTTCATTAGCTCCAACATTTTCTCCAAGGAACAGTTTGGTAAAGTTTGCAAGTAAAGAAATAATGCATGTATGTGCAAGTATTAAAAAGTAAAAACTGAATCCTGATAATATGCAATTTTGTGATGTAATGGACATATTGAACACAGTTTTCTTTATTATTAAGAACTCCTTTATTCTAAAATTTATACATGGGTTTTACATGTTGGTTACATCTATGAAAAACAGCTATGACATTAAGACACCAAATATTGCTTAATTCATCAAGCTTCTCATAGTTGTGGAGTTTTGAAAATTACAGTCAGTGCATAGTATGAATTTTTAAATAACACTCATGCTTTTGTAGAGTTATAATGGTATACATCTCTTTTTGTATCATGTAATAAACAGTCACATATGACTATATATGTCTATACTGAAATGAAAAGCAGTGTGATGCAATAACCTCATAACTCAAATTACAGGTTATTATTGGATAAAAATTTAACAAAGCTCATAGATGTTCTCAGTGCCATGATGAACTCACAGACAGTTTGACCTAAAAGGATAGTATAAGTAAGGACTGAATTGTTATACAGCCTAAGAAGACTTGAATTACAAGAGTTTTTGCTGACACTCCTGTTAACAGACAAATGGCTTCCAGCCTTACAAAATTGTTCTCTGTCAAAAGCTGCAAGAGTCATGGGAGTAATTCACCACATTCATATTCTACACTTCCAGTGCTTAGTTTTATCATACTTCTTTGTCATGTACTGTGTTAAAAAATAAACTGAGGTACATTAACATTTTCAGGAGTTTATTTGAACATATGTCAGTTCAAATCAGGCAACAGCAAACCAGGAGTGGTTAGGGGTACTCTGGGCTTCCCTTGTGGCTCAGCTGGTAAAGAATCCGCGTGCAATGCGGGAAACCTAGGTTTGATCCCTGGTTTGGGAAGATCCCCTGGAGAACAGAAGGGCTACCCACTCCAGTGTTCTGGCCTGGAGATTTCCATAGACTGTATACTCCATGTGGTCGCAGAGTCAGACACAACTGAGCAACTTTCACTCACTCAGTGGTACTCTACTTGCTGGAGCTAGGGGAGAGATTTTTACAGAGAAGACATGGAAGAAAAACAGGGAAATTATTTGATTGACTGAAGTTTAAGGCCACCTTACTTGGGAAAGCTGGCTCGCTGTTTGTGATTGGTTCTTCTTAAGTTTCATATTCTTGAATTTGACTGCATTGATTCTGGCTTAGTTTCAGTTTGCTTTCCCAGGCTGCTAAGGCACCAGAGCCACCTCCTTGTCTAATTACTTTAACATCTATAAACTTTAAGCATTATTTAAGTATTCTTGTAATCTATCTTTTAAAATATGAGCATTATTTCCTTTAGAAACTCAGAAAATACCTTTAAATTGGATATATATCATATTTATTTGTACTCTAATTTCTAATACCACCAGGCTAAGCAAGTCATACTAAATAATTCATCATGGAATAACATATTATAATCAGTGAATTGCATTTATAAAATATGTGGCCTCAGAGGGAATTATAAAACTTGAGAACAACAACAACAAAAAAGCAATGTCTTCCAGGTGTTCTAATTTTTCCTTTAGGCTAATTGGTCGATTAAAAGTAAATGTATGATTCTAGTTGTCCTTACCCCATCAGCTTTCCATTAGTATGACCACCATCACTCAGTTCAGTTTGGGTATGTGAACAATACCATTCTCTGAATGACCTGGAAATGCAGTCAGCCATTCTTTGAAACAGTTCTGTGTTCTCCATCATCCACTTGTAGGAGATCTTAGCCCACACAAATGTGTTATCACAGGGGAGATGCCCAGAGGTTACAGCTCTCACACTTTTCTTAACTCAAAGTGAGTTTGTTGCCCAAGTTAGCTCTACAGATTAATCATTGTCCATACAAATTTAGAGTAAAACTCAGATCTGGTTACAACTAAGACTACCACCAGGACTGTGGGGATTTACAAGTCTTGATTTTGTTCCTGACATTCTCAGGAGCAATTGTCTAGAACAGCTTGCAGTGGGGCCAGCCCAGAGGCTGAGCATGTGGGTACAACTCCAAGCATTAAAGAGATGTTAATTATTGTTATCATTATGATGATTGCTATAAACTCTGATATATGACTATGGAGTTTATCACAAGGAGTTGAAGGCTGCCCTTCTATATCCTTCCTCTGCCAGCTGCACTTCAACTGAGTCCTAGGGTCACATATCTGAATGGATGGAGCAAGGCATCTTTGGGGTTCCAGCATCTGTGTTGAGGTATAGAGCATGTTATGTCTCCCCAGTCCATTTGTCCTTTGAAACAAGCTCTTATATCTTACATGTCTCATTTCTCTTGTCTCATGCTGAAGTTCGGTACTTGTCTCCTTACACTGGGCAGTCTACTTTGTTTCCACTATAATTAAGAAACACCATCACATGAAATAAAACCTCTCTTCTAAATTTAAATTCAGTTTATGATCCCCTGGAAATATGCTTTAGTTATCCTGTGGATGTTTTCAGGTCTACATTTTTAACCTATGAATACCTATTTATTGTTGCCATTATCTGTATTAAATATATTCAATTTTATAAGACTGTATACAGATATGAAAATTAAGGTCCTGAATTTTGAAATAACTAAGCCAAGTCATATTTTCATAACTAGTATCTGGATAACACTATAACCCTAGAGTCCTGCCAAACTGGCAGACTCTTGCATTTTCCTCTGTTAATTTCTAGTGACATTCAGTTTTCTTTGGGGTTTTTCATTACTGTAACTGCTGCCGCTGCTGCTAAGTCACTTCAATCATGTCCGACTCTGTGTGACCCCATAGACGGCAGCCCACCAGGCTCCGCCGTCCCTGGGATTCTCCAGGCAAGAACACTGGAGTGGGTTTCCATTTCCTTCTCCAATGCATGAAAGTGAAAAGTGAAAGTGAAGTCGCTCAATCATGTCTGACTCTTTGGGACCCCATGGACTGCAGCCTACCAAGCTCCTCCGTCCATGGGATTTTCCAAGCAAGAGTACTGGAGTGGGGTGCCATTGCCTTCTCCCATTACTGCAATGGCCAGTTATAAATTAGACATGAGAATTTTCTATTGGAAAATTGTTTTAAATACAACTATATCTTCATGAGAGGTAATTTAAAGGGAAAGCCATGCATAGAACAGTGTGTGTGTTCTCATATATATATATGAGATATATATATGTCTGTGAAGTCGCTCAATCATGTCTGACTCTTTGTGACCCCACGGACTGTAGCCTGACAGTCTCCTCCATCCATGGGATTCTCCAGGCAAGAATTTTGGAGTGGGTTGTGATTTCCTTCTCCAGGGGATCTTCCTGACCCAGGGATCGAACCCGGATTTCCCACACTGCAGGCAGACTCTTTACGGTCTGAGCCATCAGGGGCTCCTGTATATATGTATATAAGAAATCAGTGTTCCTACTCAGAGTGTTTTCTGATGGATGTGTATTTCAGAGTACTATTTAGATACTTCTTAATTACATTCTAATTATACTCAGAGGGTATAGGAATTGCAATAATAAACATTTAAGTTCCTGTTGCCTCCTTACTTAGGCTCCTACAGAATGGAGTGAAATCTATTCTAAGTTGCTGAAGCATGTTCATTCTGTTCAATTGATATTGTCACTATTTTTCAAACCTCCTGCTTCAGATGTGAATGACTCAGGATCATTTGGGGTCCTTGAGCATAAATATGTATCTCACTTTCCTATATATATGCAATTCTAACTCTGAACTTGCTATAAACTGTTACATATAAACTAAACTTTTTGCATTTCCCCCCCAATTGGGCTCTCTACAGCTACAGATAAGGAGAGTTTAAGTGTATGAAATACTTCAGATATTTTTTTCAGTTACAAAATTTCCTATTTAGAAATGAAGGGCTTACTTGTGAAGTCAGAAATTGATTTATAGAAGACTTTAATCTGGGCAGGTGGCAGTTTAATGTCTTCTCACCCAATTCTAGGGCATTTTCTTCTTATTTTATATAATACATGATGTGGATGAAGGGAATGTTAGTGACTATAGAATAGTCCAGAATAGCTCTAATGTTAGGGTTTACAAACAAGCAAGATGATCAAATAGTGTCTTGTATGTTCTTCATATTTATAATTTACTGTTTGTTTGCTTTAATTCAGTTAGTATGAAATTAATCAGAGACTGTTAGCACCTGAAGCACTCTGATACTTTTCTTTAGAGATTATGGGGGAAAAGATTTAGCCAGATTGTAATAGTACTAAGGTTATTTTGCTGTTTTGTAGTTGAATCTATGCCAAAACACAAGCTCCCTTGGTGTTAGTGCAGTGCAGTCAAATATGTTTGAGTGAAGACTTGAGCAGTCTGTTAATGTACTGACAATGACAGCTAGTAAAAAACAATAGTTTAAAGCCTATTTTCTCTTTCAAGAGAAAAGTTGGTAGTGAAAAACACAAAATGCGTAGACAGGCTGAGCTGAATATTATTAAATCTATCTATGAAAACACCAAACATGCATTAATTAAATACAAATGTATTGCTATGCCTATCAATATATGGAGATTGATATAGATATGTGTATACTTAATGCCCAAAACATCCTTAGCAGTTATGTACTATTATCATATTATTTCCATTTTAAAGATAAGTAGCTACAGTAGGAATGGTTAATTTATTAATTTATTAACTTACTTTTTCTCTTTAATCCAGTACATAGAGACAGTTCTCTTTTTGCTCACTGATACAGTGCATGCTCTACTTGATAAATGGAGAAACAGTTAATAGTGCTGCACTGGAATGCAAATCATTTTTACTTCAATAATCATGTTCTTCCTAATGCAGTGTTTGCTTTCAATTGAAAAAAAAAAAAAAAATGTACCAGTGTGGCAGAAAGAAAAATAATGTTGACTGGTGGTATCATTTAAAGCTTCATGAAATAGTTGATACAAAATATGTGCATGCATGTTCAGTCACTTCAGTTGTGTCTGACTCTTTGCAACTTTATGCACTGTAGTCCACCAGGCTCCTCTATCCATGGGATTCTCCAGGCAAGGATACTGGAGTGGGTTGCGTACCCTCCTCCAGGGGATCTTCCTGACCCAGGGATCAAACCTGTGTCTCATGTCTTCTGCATTGGCAGACGGGTTCTTTACTACTATCACCTGGGAAGCCCCAATATAAAATATAGTTCAGGTCAGTTGCTCAATCGTGTCTGACTCTTTGTGACCCCATGGGATGCACCCTGCCAGGCTTCCCTGTCCATCATCAACTCCTGGAACTTGCTCAAACTCATGTACATTGGGTCAGTGATGCTATCCAACCATCTCTTCCGCTGTTGTCTCCCTTTCCTGCCTTCAATCTTTCCCAGCATCATTGTCTTTACCAATGAGTCAGTTCTTCATATCAGGTGGCCAAAGCCTTCTGATTGGAGCTTCAGCTTCAGCATCAGTTCTTCCAATGAATATTCAGTACTGAATTCCTTTAGGATTGACTGGTTTGATCTTCTTGCAGTCCAAGGGACTCTCAATAGTTTTCTCCAACACCACAATTCAAAAGCATCAATTCTTTGACACTCAGCTTTCTTTATAGTCCAACTCTCACATCCATACATAACTACTGAAAAAAACATAGCTTTGACTAGACGGACCTTTGTTAGAAAATTAATGTCTCTGCTTTTTAATATACTGTCTAGGTTGTCATAGCTTTTCTTCCAAGAAGCAAGCATCTTTTAATTTCATGGCTTCAGTCACCATCTGTAGTGATTTTGGAGCCTAAGAAAATAAAGTCTGTCACTGTTTCCATTGTTTTCCCATCTATGTGCCATGAAGTGATAGAAGCAGATGCCATGATCTTAGTTTCTTGAATGCTGAGTTTTAAGCCAAATTTTTCACTCTCCTCTTTCACTCTCATCAAGAGGCTCTTTAGTTCTTCTTCACTCTCTGCTATAAGGGTGTTATCCTCTGTGTATCTGAAGTTATTGACATTTCTCCCAACAATCTTGATTCCAGCTGTTCTTCATCGAGCCCAGCATTTCACATGATATACTTTGCATATAAGTTAAATAAGCAGGGTGATACTATATATCCTTGATGTACTCCTTTCCCAATTTGGAATCAGTCCATTGTTTCATGACTGGTTCTAACTGTTGCTTCTTGACCTGCATATAGATTTCTCAGGAGGCAGCTAAGGTAGTCTGGTATTCCTATCTTTTTAAGAATTTTCTACAGTTTGTGGTTATCCATACAGTCAAAGGCTTTTGTGTAGTCAATAAAGCAGAAGTAGTTTTCTGGAACTCTCTTGCTTTTTCTATGATCCAACAACTCAGCAACTCTATGGTGGGGCTAATGGTGACCTCCTCTAAGAGGGCTTATGCTACATGCTGCATGTCTGAAGTCTGCTGCAGCCAGAGCCCCTATCCCTGTGGCAGGCCACTGCTGACTGTGCTTCTGCAGGAGACATTCAAACACTCAAAGGCAGGTCTGGCTCAGTCTCTGTGTGATCTCTGGGTCCTGGTGCACACAAAGTTTTGATTGAACCCTCCAAGCATCTCTGGCAGGTATGGGGTTTGATTCTAAAAGCAATTTTGCCCCCAATATCTTGTTGGGGCTTCTCCTTTGCCCTTGGATGTGAGGAATCTTTTTTTGGTGGGATCCAACATTCTCCTGTGGATGGTTGTTCAGCAGCAAGTTGCAATTTTGTTGTTCTCACAGGAGAAGATGAGTGTATGTCCTTCTAAACCCGGCCTGCACAGCACCAGAGTGCCGAGGACCAGCCCCAGCTGATCCAGGGTATTCGAAGGGGAGACGGCGTCGGCGACCTATTCAAATGGTAATTAGAGATATAAAGAGTAATAGAATGAGGATAGCTCAGTAGGAAAATTCAGTGGAGAAAAGAGGCTGAGTAGCTTGGTTTACGCGGAAAATCAATATAACCCGTGACACCAGGTTAGCTCTGACCATGGAGGCCGCAGGCGCCCTCTCGAATAGCAGAAGGTGCCCCACCTTAGACACCTTCTCGAGTGGGTCTTAGAAGCCCAGGCAAATAAGTGGTCACAGAGGATATCCACGCTCCAGATGGAGACTTCAGCCGGAAGTTAAAGGAAAGAATGACATGGGGAGACCAAGCATTGGTGAGCAAGGCCCGTAGCTTTATTTTTAACAGGGGCTTTTATACCCTAAGTTACACATAGAGGATAATAGGGGATGCAAAGTCAGCAGTCTTTGATTCTTATCAAAAACCAGGGTTTCTTTCCTGCAAATTTATCGTATACAAATGGTTTAGGTGATTTACATCATCTTCTGGCCAGAAGGCCTACTAACATTTTATGACTCTTGACAAAGACTTATCAACAAAGACTTATTTTCTCTAAGAGTAATTATTTTAAGGTTTGGCGCCATCTTCCAAAGATAAAATTGCATTCCTATAGGGCGGATGTGTAATGGGTTTACAACAAAGGAAAGAATTTATTACCTTAAGGGTCTAAAGTTACTAACACCAAGGCCACTACTTATTTTTTCTACATACCCACTATTAATTAATACATATTCAAAGATACAATTCAGGGGATGTGAAAACTTGGCAACAAACATTGACTCATCAATGAAATCCTTTACTAGTTTATTCTGACAGTTTCTAACTTTCTGAGAGGCTCTAAGCTATTTGAATATCTTAAGCTTCCCATGCCTCTCGAGGCTGGGAGACTGTAAACAATCGTATGCATAGCTGCAGGAGTCCGGGTAAACTTGTCAGGCGAGTTAGAGAGCCATCAGAGGGGTTTGGATTTAAACACTCCTAATTGCCCAGGAACTTTATTAATTGGAGCTGTAAGCTAACTCTTTGACAGAGAGAGCGAGATGGTGGTAGGGGACAGCCCCCAGTAAAGTCAGAGGTGAGAGCACAAAGCAATAAAGTAGGCAGACTCTGGTTTTTTGGGGGATAGATGCTCGAGAATATCCGGGCGGACTCCTGAGGCTCGATTCCACCTTTGCGTATGCCGAGCCTCCTTCCTCATGACCTTTGTCACGAGTGGAATGCCTCACCGGCTCCCGGCATCAGAGTTTTCTCTATCTCCTGGAGTTTGCTTATGTCCATTTAGTTGGTGATGCCATCTGATGATCTCATTCTCTGTTGCCCTCTTCTGCCTTCAATCTTTCCTAGCATCAATTTATCCTAGGAAGGATAAATCACACTTTGTAGAAGGCCAAGACGATATCAACAACAGCAATACCATGACAAATACCAAAATATAATTGATAGATATGTCAGGACAATCTGCAGAAACAAATAAACACTGCTGCTACTGCTGCTGCTAAGTCGCTTCAGTCGTGTCCAACCCTGTGCGACCCCATAGAAGGCAGCCCACCAGGCTCCAGCCGTCCCTGGGATTCTCTAGGCAAGAACACTGCAGTGGGTTGCCATTTCCTTCTCCAATGCATGAAAGTGAAAAGTGAAAGTGAAGTCGCTCAGTCATGTCCGACTCTTAGTGACCCCATGGACTGCAGCCCACCAGGCTCCTCCGTCCACAGGATTTTCCAGGCAAGAGTACTGGAGTGGGGTGCCATTGCCTTCTCTGAAATAAACACTAGTACTTGTAAATACAATTTTTACCATGCATATAGGAATGAATTCTACCTGCAATACTATAGCAGAACTAAACATTTTATAGGTCTTTAAATGTTTTCTATCATCAGTTATTTAACTTTCAAAATACCTCTGCTTTCCAAATTTGTGTTATCATCCTCTTCCTTACAGAAGATAAACACAAAATGCAAAGGGTGAAGAGATTTATCAGCATGGTTCAGATAGAAAGGTTATTACGGTGTAAAATACCTAATCAATCAATATCCTGTAATGGATGTCTGATTGCATGTGTTATTGTAGACAGGAAAGACAGAGCAAAATCATTTACAAAGTATCCCAGATCTTTCAGTAATAAATTCAGAAACTTGACTGCTACCTGAAATTAATGTGGCATAGTTTAGGATGAATTCATCACATGTTTGAAATCATCTTCTATCTTTTGATTCATATGTATTGCAAAAAGAGAATTATAGGCATAAAGAAATTATCAAAAAGTTATATATTCATCAATTCATTCTTATCTGTATTACTTTCATTCTTTTCTGAGCATTAGTGTAGTTTTATGCATGACTGTTATCAATAAGATGAACACAGTTTCACTTTAATAATAAGAATTTCTTTCATACTTATTGAGTGCAAATATTTTATTGATTAATGTGACACATTCAGTAAAAATTATCTCTTTTATAAAGTTTATTTTGTGACTTTTTCCCCTTTTCTTTCTAAGAATATTACAATGTATATGTTTGACTACTGTGTTCTATTATCTAAAGACATCTTAGAATGGAAACACTAGTTAAAGGCTTAGAACATTTTTTTCTATATATCTTGATACTTACTGCTAAATACATAAAAATTATTTTAATTTATAGATCTACTATATGGGCTTCGCTGGTGATTCAGTTGTAAAGAATTCACCGGCCAATGCAGGAGACATGTATTTGATCTCTGGGTGGGGAAGATCCCCTGCAGAAAGAAATGGCAACACACTCCAGTATTCTTGCCTGGTAATACCATGGACAGAGGAGCCTATAGTCCATGGGGTCACAAAAGAGGCAGATGTGACACAATAACTAAACAACAACTATAGATACAGGTTTGATGATAAATATAAAATATGTACAAATATATTTAAAATATAATATCTGATAATATATTTGATGTGTGGTTTAATTTACATTTTTTTTTCGTAGTAGGGCTATATATTTTACATTTTTTCATTTGATTTACTGAATTTCTGATATCATATTATATCATCTATAATATCAGTTCAGTTGAGCTCAGTTCAGTCTCTCAGTCGTATCTGACTCTTTGCGACCCCATGAATTGCGCACGCCAGGCCTTCCTGTCCATCACCAACTTCTGGAGTTCACTCAAACTCATGTCCGTTGAGGCGGTGATGCCAGCCAGCCATCTCATTCTCTGTCGTCCCCTTCTCTCCTGCCCCCAATCCCTCCCAGCATCAGAGTCTTTTCCAATGAGTCAACTCTTCGCATGAGGTGGCCAAAGTATTGGAGTTTCAGCTTTAGCATCATTCCTTCCAAAGAACACCCAGGGCTGATCTCCTTCAGAGTGGACTGGTTGGATCTCCTTGCAGTCCAAGGGACTCTCAAGAGTATTGTCCAACACCACAGTTCAAAAGCATCAATTCTTCAGCACTCAGCTTTTTTTCACAATCCAACTCTCATGTCCATACACGACCACTGGAAAAACCATAGCCTTGACTAGATGGACCTTTGTTGGCAAAGTAATGTCTCTGCTTTTGAATATGCTGTCTAGGTTGGTCATAACTTTCCTTCCAAGGAATAAGCATCTTTTAATTTCATGGCTGCAATCACCATCTGCAGTGATTTTTTGGAGCGCAAAATAAAATAAAGTCTGACACTGTTTCCTCATCTATTTCCCATGACGCGATGGAACCAGATGCTATGATCTTAGTTTTCTGAATGTTGAGCTTTAAGCCAACTTTTTCACTCTCCACTTTCACTCTCATTAAGAGGCTTTTTAGTTCCTCTTCACTTTCTGCCATAAGGGTGGTGTCATCTGCATATCTGAGGTCATTGATATTTTCCTAGCAATCTTCATTCCAGCCCAGCGTTTCTCATGATGTACTCTGCATATAAGTTAAATAAGCAGAGTGACAATATACAGCCTTGAGGAACTCCTTTTCCTATTTGGAACCAGTCTGTTGTTCCATGTCCAGTTCTAACTGTTGCTTCCTGACCTGCATACAGGTTTCTCAAGAGGCAGGTCAGGTGGTCTGGTATTCCCATCTCTTTCAGAGTTTTCCACAGTTTATTGTGATCCACACAGTCAAAAGCTTAGGCATGGTCAATAATGTGAAGAGTTGACTCATTGGAAAAGACTCTGATGCTGGGAGGGATTGGGGGCAAGAGGAGAAGGGGATGACAGAGGATGAGATGGCTGGATGGCATCACTGACTTGATGGACGTGAGTCTTAGTGAACTCGGAGAGTTGGAGATGGACAGGGAGGCCTGGCGTGCTGCAATTCATGGGGTTGCAAAGAGTCAGACACGAATGAGTGACTGAACTGTACTGAACTGACTGATGGTCAATAAAGCAGAAATAGATGTTTTTCTGGAACTCTCTTTCTTTTTCAATGATTCAGCAGATGTTGGCAATTTGATCTCTGATTCCTCTGCCTTTCCTAAAACCAGCTTGAACATCAGGAGGTTCACAGTTCACGTATTGCTGAAGCCTGGCTTGGAGAATTTTGAGCATTACTAGCATGTGGGATGAGTGCAATTGTGCGGGAGTTTGAGCATTCTTTGGCATTGCCTTTCTTTGGGATTGGAATGAAAACTGACCTTTTCCAGTCTGTGGCCACTGCTGAGTTTTCCAAATTTACTGGCACACTGAGTGCAGCACTTTCACAGCATCATATAAGTAGTTTTAAATATCTTATGGGAAAAGTCTTGATGTATTGTGCCGGGAGCCGGCATATTGCATATTGAGTGCATATTGCATATTGCATATTGCATATTGAGTGCAGCACTTTCCACAGCATCATCTTTCAGGATCTGGAATGGCTCAACTGGAATTCTATCACTGCCGGGAGCCAGCGTGAGGAACTCCGCCCATGACAAAGGTCATGAGGAAGGAGGCTCAGCATACACAAAGGCGGGATCGAGCCTCAGGAGTCTCCCTGGAAATTCTCTCGAGTATCTACCCCCAAAACCAGAGTCTGCCTACTTTCTGCTTTGTGCTTTCACCTACACCTCTGACTTTACAGGGGGCTGTCCCCCACTACCTCTCTCTGAAAAAAGAGTTAGCTTACAGCTCCAGTTAATAATTCCTGGGTGTGACAGTGTTTAACCTACAAACTCCTTTGGAAATCCTCTAGCCTGCCTGAATAGGTTTTTCCGGCCACATGTGATTGTTCAGAGCCTCCCAACTGTGAGAGGCAGGAGATGTTCTAAACTGTCTAAACACAGATTCCTTTGAGCAGTTAAAAGATTGATTAGAAATTGTATTGGTGAAGGGATTTTCACTTGTTGGGCCAATGTTCGCTGCTAAGTTTCCATATCCCTTACCTGCTGTGTCCCTGGCAGTGTATTGATTAATATAATTGGTGTAAGTAGTAGCTTTAATGTTTGTAACCTGGGACCCTTGAGTTAATTCTTTTTCTTGTTATAGCCCACCACACCTTTGCTCTGTAGGAATGCAACTTTATCTAAAGCTTTTGGAGGGTGGCTCCTGACCAATCACCTTTAGAGAAAAATAAGTTTTCTGAAGAAAAGGTCTTAAAATGTTAACAGGCCTCCGGGCCAGAAGATGATGCAAATCACCTAAGCTTTTGCATATGATAAGTTTGCAGAAAGAAAGCCTGGCTTGCTGCCTGACTCTACCCCTTCCCCCATTATCCTCTATGCATAACTTAAGGTATAAAAACTACTTTGAAAAATAAAGTGCGGGCCTTGTTCACCGAAACTTGGTCTCACCATGTCATTCTTTCTCTTACCTTCTGGCTGAATTATTCAGCCTCTTTTCTCCACTAAATTTCCTCACTGAGCTATCCTCATTCTATTACTCTTTATATCCTTAATTAACGTTTAATTAAGCAATTGTTTCCTGATCCTCCCCGACGCTGTCCCCGCTTCGAATTCCCTGGATCCACCGGGGCTGGACCCTGGCGGTATTGCTTATATTTTTTTCTTAAAATTATCACTGAAGCTAAAATTGTGAGTTGAGCCAGCAAATTTGGAAAACTCAGCAGTGGCCACAGGACTGGAAAAGGTCAGTTTTCATTTCAATTCCAAAGAAAGGCAATGCCAAAGAATGCTCAAACTGCCTCACAATTGCACTCATCTCACATGCTAGTAAAGTAATGCTCAAAATTCTCCAAGCCAGGCTTTAGCAATATGTGAACCGTGAACTTCCTGATGTTCAAGCTGGTTTTAGGAAAGGCAGAGGAATCAGAGATCAAATTGCCAACATCCGCTGGATCATGGAAAAAGCAACAGAGTTCCAAAAAAACATATATTTCTGCTTTATTGACTATGCCAAAGCCTTTGACTCTGTGGATCACAATAAACTGTGGAACATTCTGAAAGAGATGGAAATACCAGACCACTTGACCTGCCTCTTGAGAAATCTGTGTGCAGGTCAGGAAGCAACAGTTAGAACTGGACATGGAACAACAGACTGGTTCCAAATAGGAAAAGGAGTACGTCAAGGCTGTATATTGTCACCCTGCTTATTTAACTTATATGCAGAGTACATCATGAGAAACGCTGGACTGGAAGAAACACAAGCTGGAATCAAGATTGCCGGGAGAAATATCAATCACCTCAGATATGCAGATGACACCACCCTTATGGCAGAAAGTGAAGAGGAACTCAAATGCCTCTTGATGAAAGTGAGAGTGAAAAAGTTGGCTTAAAGCTCAACATTCAGAAAATGAAGATCATGGCATCTAGTCCCCTCACTTCATGGGAAATAGATGGGGAAACAGTGGAAACAGTGTCAGACTTTATTTTTCTGGGCTCCAAAATCACTGCAGATGGTGACTGCAGCCATGAAATTAAAAGACGCTTACTCCTTGGAAGGAAAGTTATGACCAACCTAGATAGCATATTCAAAAGCAGAGATATTACTTTGCCAACAAAGGTCCATCTAGTCAAAGCTATGGTTTTTCCTGTGGTCATGTATGGATGTGAGAGTTGGACTGTGAAGAAGGCTGAGCGCTGAAGAATTGATGCTTTTGAACTGTGGTGTTGGAGAAGACTCTTGAGAGTCCCTTGGACTGCAAGGAGATCCAACCAGTCCATTCTGAAGGAGATCAGCCCTGGGTGTTCTTTGGAAGGCATGATGCTAAAGCCGAAACTCCAGTACTTTGGCCACCTCATGCAAAGAGTTGACTCACTGGAAAAGACCCTGATGCTGGGAGGTATTGGGGGCAGGAGGAGAAGGGGACGACAGAGGATGAGATGGCTGGATGGCATCACTGACTCGATGGATGTGAGTCTGAGTGAACTCCAGGAGTTGGTGATGGACAGGGAGGCCTGGCGTGCTGTGATTTATGGGGTCGCAAAGAGTCGGACACGACTGAGCGACTGAACTGAACTGAAATAAGAATCTGTCAGCAATTTTTGTGTGATTTATTTTATCACTTCAAATTTTATTAAAAAAGCAGAACTTGGAGGCAAATTGAGCCATAGTTACAACTTTGAGGTACAACTCCAATGAATTTTGCTGCTAATCCTATAACACTACTACTGTAACTGATGAAATGCTCATGTTAGGTTAAAAAGAAAAAAAATGATGTTATTTCACTTGCATTGAGCTCTATTCAGAGCTCTAATGTTAACTATTTGTGAAATTTTGAAAAGGCTACAAAGCTTAACTTTAGTTTATATAGCAATAGATTCAAATTAGTGTTGTTTAAACTGTAAACAGAGAAGTCAATTAAGTACAGTATCATTATATTGTAGAACAAAATTTTTAAAAATCAGAAAAATTGTTTTATAAAAGGTATTTTTAATTCTGTAAAATGTATCATTTTCTGTGGGTGATGGTGAAAAAAAAATTCATATATATTTGAAACTCCCTAAATTAAATATCCCATTCCATTGTTTAAAGTAGTTGTCTACCTAATCTTCCATTCTGCTCTGCACAATTTCCATTTAAATAGTTATTAATTTCAATTATTTTCAGATATTCTGTTTTTAGTTTTAAAATTTTTGATTTGAGTCTTATTTACAAATTTCATTTAGCTGCTGAAATCCTCCATCTTGTGATTTATTTTTTCAGATTGTAGCAACAATTATTTTTAAGTCTGTGTCTGATAACTACTATTGAATTATCCCTAGTCTGTTTCTGTTGTTTGCTTGTTTTTTCTTATTATTTATTCAAACAATGCAAAGCATTTCTCTCCCCAAACTATTTTCTTATTGTTTTCTCTGCTATCCTCAATTTTTTTACTTAGTTCAGTCCTCTCATTTGTTTAGTCCTACAAATCAATTTATCCTCTAAAATATATGAAAGTATTTTACTTGAAAGTCCATTAAAATTTTTAAAGATTCCTTTCCCAGTTTTTCCACTATTATGCTTCATAACTTCTTTTTTCATTTGTTGCTTAGTTGCTAAGTCGTGTCTGACTCTTTTGTGACCCCAGGGACTGTAGTCTGTCAGGCTTTCCTGTCCATCAGGTTTCCCAGGCAAGAATATTGGAATGGTTGCCATTTCCTTCTCCAGGGGATCTTCCCGACCTGGGGATCGAACCAGCTTCTCTTGCATTGCAAGCAGATCCTTTACCACTTTTTTCATTTACTAACATGTATCATAATCTATAATCACCTAGGATTGAACCTGGGTCTCCTGCGTTGCATGCAGATTCTTTACCATCTGAGCCACCAGGGAAGCCCATAAATTATATACTCACCTTAGCTTTTATTGACTTCAAATCCAATTTCCATGCACCTCAAACCTCATTTTATTGTTTATCATTATCTACCTAATCATACCCTATCATAGATTATCAACTTATTTTTCTCTTTTAATAAGTTAGCTTACTGGTTAATAAAATAAGACATAGAAAGTAGTCTGTTTTATGTATCTATATTTTAGTACAATTTTTGCTGTGACTATATTAACAATGTGAACATTATCTTAATTTACACACTGAGATTAAAGGCTTTGAGTATGGACATTAAGATTCCCAAATTCAGCTAAACACATGTAATAAGATGTTATTTTTCTTAAAATTTTTAACAAGTAATTATCACTACTATTAAGAAAGAGATACTATTAAATTAGGATGAGTAAATTGAAAAAGGAGAAAAGGTCATTCAGTTTGAAAAAGATGACTCAAGGTTCTTCTTCAGGTTGAAATTGAATTATATACATAATAAAACTGTGACTTGACGAGTAAATTATTTCTAAATATTTTCAATATGTGTGTGCATTGTGTGTGTGTAAGAAATGTGTCCAACATGTATACTGTCTGATACATTAATGAGTAAGACAAAAGTGAAATAACATATATTGGAATTATTGGACATATATTGGAATTTCACTTGTCAATGGCATGAGTAATTTCTTTGCTCAAGTATTGGAAAAATGTGTCTCAATCTGTGTGCTATTTGTAATTAAATGGCTATAGATACAGTGTGCTTTTAAGTTTAACCTGTAATACTAATATTTTTTCCATTACTTTCTAGACATTCAACAAAACAGAAGATCATGCCTTAAATTTAGTTTTTGCTGATTTCCTTTGTGCAAATGTCAATTTCAAATTATAAAATGAAGTGACTAAATTCTCTACACAGTAACAAAATTTCCTATTATATGCTGAGTTCATAATGTCTCAATTCAGTAAATTAAAACATTGTCCATCATACTAATTAATACCTCATAGTTCACATAAAGCTTAAGCATTTTTTTTCCTGTTCCCCTGGAGGCCCACTTGCAGATGAGCCATCTGCTACCCAAAAGAAAAGAGGAAGTGAAGTCAGCTTCGCTCATTCTTGCTTACCTCTTTCCACTTCTGTCTTACTGCTGTTTCTACTCATCCCGGGGAACTTTCTAGTTGACTGGTACAATTGTGAAAAAGTTGTTTGATCTTTGGGCCTAGCAGAGGTCAAAAGTACTAATCTTTTTCATGGACACATTGATAGATCTTTAATAGCTTCATTAAGAATAATTGGTAAAATTTCCCATGATAAGGATGACATTTTTCTTCATGTGTTTGGTGCCTTTTCTAACTTGATTGATTTCTTTTTCTTTTTTATTTGCCTGTTATTTGGATAATGTGGGCTTCCCTGGTAGCTCAGCTGATAAAGAATCCCTGGCTGTTCTGGTAAAGAATCTGCCTGTAGTTCAGGAGACCTGGGTTCAATCCCTGAGTTGGAAAGATCACCTGGAGAATGGAACAGCTACCCACTTCAGTATTCTGGCCTGAAGAATTCCATGGACTATATAGTCCATGGGGTCGCAAGGAGTCTTGCACATGACTGAGTGACTTTCACTTTCACTTTTGGATAATGCACTTACACAGTTTCATTCTGTTGGGGTTATTACCATGATTTAAAATGGCTTGTAATAGTCTTTCTCCTCTCTCTCATAACCCCTCTCTCTTCCATGGAAAGTATTTGTACACATTTTTATCCAAACTCTGAAAGTGAACGTCAATCCCAACACTAATTTAGCTCTTCTTTGCTTTGGAAAACCCGTTTCTTATCTTCTGGATTTCTCAGACCAGAGTGAGATTCCATTTTATAGTGCTGGATTCACTGAGAGAAAGACATATCAAGCTCTCCAAATAGCCTGGAGAAGTCCCTTGCCCTACAGTAAAGCTGAGGGCAACTGACAGCCCTCCCACCTTCTTTTGGGTGAGGGATGTGTGTTTGTATGTGTGTGTGTGTGTATGTTTTTGTGTCTTGTGAACATGTAGAGGTGGTAATACAGAGAAGCTCTTTCCAAAGAAATCTTCTATGTAATATCCTTTCTTTACTCTCATCTCTCTCTGCCCTTTAATGTCCTCACAGTGTGTTCAAGAGAACTGTAACTGAATTTGATGACGTTGTTTATAAATTCTGCCTATGGTCTAGTATCTCCTTTGGAAAATACACATCTTAGTACTTCAAACAAAACTTACATTTTGGTTGATTATTACATCATAAATGTGGGTAACATCGTGAGATTTTTTCTGGTCTACTATCAAAACTGTTCTCATATCTTCCATTCAAACAAAGAAAAATTTATACACACATACACATATATACACATCTCAGGTAAAACATATTCATTATATTAAAAAAACAGAAAATACAAATAGATGAAAAATCATAAACAATAAAACAAAGTAAAAATTAGTTTCCCAGGAAAATCTGCTTTATTTTGTGCCTATGCAAATAAAAAATGGGTACAGAAATAAAATCCCTAACATTATCCTACAGTGCTTGTGGTCTCTGCCCCTCCTCTTCTTATTTCATACATTGTGGTCATCATTTCCTCTTAGCAAATACAAACTGTTTCAATTTCAATGGCAGCATGTGTTCTAATTCATGAATATGTTAACTTTTCTGAACTAATCCTCTATCATTGAGTATTTAGGTGAAATTTGGATTCCTATGTAAACCACACAAATTATATGTGCATCATCTATGTTGATTTTCTTAGAAACATATATAATTTTTATTAATCTCCCTTTCAGTGTTCATTTGCATTTTAATAAGTATTAAGCCTTAAACCAAAGGTATACCTTTCTAAAATAGGAATTTAAGTTTTAATTAATGAAAAAAGGATTTATTTGTTCCTTGAGAAATCTTTGTAATTAGGCAATGGCCTGATATTCCTTGCTCATAAATCTGAATTAAATAATATATACTATTCATATAATAAGCATCCCTTACTAATATTTTGGCAAACAACTTAAAATCAAAGACTATTTCTAAAGCTATCCATTTTCAATGATCTATAGCAATTCTAGATACTTATGTAAAATTCAGTTAAACCTCTCATACCTGCTAAATTAATTTAGCAATGTTATCTAGCAGTCTCTATTTTGTGTTGGGTCAGTATTCTAGATTCTTCCTAAAATTATTATCTGCCATAAGATTTTGGAATAAACAAGAATAGAAACAAAATGGAAATGATGAGTTACACTATTTTTTTTTCAAAGTTTAGTATAAGTTAAGGAAAGTGTGTAGTTTAAAAAATACATATTTCAGGTATTATATCATTTATCCCCATAATTCTGAGAATATTCTGCAAATTTTAGAGAACTACACCAATGATCTCACATGGTTTGGTTTTTCTGGCATTGTCCATTATAACTGATTCTTAGGGAAACTTGCATTATAGATATAGATAAGTTTAAAAAAAAAAGTGATTGCAGTAACAATGTCAAACTGGAATTCTTCTCTTTTCTAAAATTTAGTCTCTCTTAGCTATCTGCACATTTGGTAATATAGTTTTTAAAAAAGACTGTTTTAAGGCTAAAAATTTACACTTTTGAAAGTAATGATCTAGCCCCTTTAATAAACGTGCAAAATTAAGAATATATTTTATTATCAAAAATTGGAAATTTAAAAGTTAGGTCTAATTTTTTTAATGTAACTATCTTTGAAAGTGATAGTTTTCCCTGAGTATGAATGATTCTTAAGGGAAAAGTCTCTATTAATTTCAGGCCTTATGCATTAGAATTCTGCATATATGGCTGATGAGATTCAGTTTAGGCTGTTTTTTCTGTTGAACTCTTTGTCCATATGAACAATCAAGAAAGTGATGGATATATGGATAATGAACAACAGTCTGAATGAAGTTATTGAATAAAAATAAATGTAATTCAGCTAAAAAGAGACTATTTCTTTTTGTGTTTTGCTCAAAAAAGATGTGTATTTAAAACAAACCAACATCAACAAAAATAAAAAAATAAATTATTTCTACTGTTAAAAAATATATATCCCCTGTGATGCATACAGGAAAAATATCAGGTCAAAGTAACTAAAAACTACTAATTGTTTAATATTTACAGAGGCAGTATTTTACTTAATATTTGATATCACTGAATAAAGCTCTTTGGCATAAACCTTTCATAATATATATTATCAGAGGGGAAAAAAAAAGTGATCCTGTGCCTTTAATTTCCCTTTCTGAGAGAGGGAAGGCTGCACACCACTGACAGGCTCACTTGTTCCCGTCTTTAATGTGCAATCTGTTTTCTCCAGCGGAGGGCACTCAGTGTATCACAAACTCAAGCATTAGCACCAACAAGCTCTGAGCATCATCAGTCTCTGGAAAGCCTTCTGAATTAGACAAGGGCTGCCTCTCAGCACAGCTACAAAACACTTTAAACCTGACCAGCTAAATGGATAAACCTAGCCTGCATAGCTTTTAAACTGGGGTCTCATACAGCACAGGAGGCCTACTTGCTGGAAGAACTGAAAATCCAGAGGATGAATTGCTTTATCTGGGAATGGCAAAAGCCAGCACAATAAGGAATGCCAGGTATTCTGAAGATTTTTTTTTTTTTTTTTTTTCCTCCTCTCTTTTTACAGAGAAGTTGGTTACCTTCGAGATGGGCTGTAGCTCTTTTGCACAGATTGCCAGTTACTGCTGATGGATCTCTGGTGAATTACACAATGATGCTCAGAGCCTAGAGGCCCTCCCCCACCCCCCTACTGCTTCCACCTCCCTGCCCCCCATCCCACCCCATGCTGAATTTTTTTTCATGTACATATATATATATTTTTTTGTCTGTCCTCTCCGGGGAAGTTTGTGTGGGGCTACTAGCTCACATGCGGGATCAGAATTGTGTGAATGACAGCCGCACTGTGTCATGAAGGTGGTGGTGGTTTCAGCACGAGAGACCAAATAAGAAGAACGCTGAGAGAGGGGGGATCCGTTTTGGATGACAAAGGATGGGTAAGTGAACTTTTGTTGTTTCCTTCTTAGCAAAGCTGATCCTCTTGGCTTCCTATTCTCAGTCGTGGCATTAGCTGATAAAAAAACATCAAAACAGGCAAAAAGCGGCAGCCTTGGAGTTTGCCAGTTGACTCACTATAGTTGCTATTATATTTTTAGATCATTTTCCTTTATTTTTTTAAACTGTAAATGCATAACACGGACTTAAACAGACTCTGGAGAAATATCTTTATGACTGTTTCTTCCGTATGCATATCCTTGCTTGGGAATTGAGCATGAGATAAATGATATATTTGCTTCTATTTCTTGATAATATTAACCACGCTTGTATTTCTGGTTGCTGTCAGGAAGATTGTCAACACTTTACTGCGTGTGTGTAGGGGTGGGGTCATTACTTTATCAGAGGTCGCACAAGGGCTTGTTTTATCTTTGAGGATGAATACTCAACACAGCTTCCAAATATCCAGCAGTCATTTGCCAGTCTTATTTTTTCAAGTGTGGCTGGCTTCCCCAGCCCCCCCACCCCTTTCTCCTGTCTGGGAGAGCTGGAATGTATTTCAATGAGTCTGTAGCTGGCAAGAGGACAGAGAGCAAGATGGGGTTTCAGATTAAAAAAAATAAATTAATTCGTTGAGTAAAAGAGTTTCTTTTCTTAAATTAAGAATTTGGCTGATTGCCTGTAGTTTAAAAACATGAATATTTAAGATTAATACTGCAGCACAAGGTACTTTTTTTTTCTCACCACTAAAAAATAATAAATCTACTGTTGACAGAGGAAAGAAGTCCCTTAACATGCTATGACTTGGAAATGCAGCATCAGTGCCAATAGATTTCAACTTTGCAGATTTTCTGAAGTTAATGAAGGTAGGGGAGAAAAAAAGTCAGTGAGAAATTTGAGCAGTTTGGGATGGGAGAGGTTAGTAGTCTGCTGTTCTCTCTTTTGGAAAAGCATCTGTGTTAAGCATATAATAAAAACAATAAGTACTTCACAAGATTATTTTGTATTTTGTGCAAATATTTAATAGAAATTTGATAATCATAACTTTGGAGCATTCTGTGCTATCAGTAGTTAGGACTCTCAGCTGGTGATCACTGGGTAGGAGAACCTTAGTAGGAATCTCTTCCTGAATGTTGAGAGCTTATATGCTTATTAATACATTGACAGTACTCCCCACTGTTACTAGTCTGCATACCACACTTCATTGGTTGTGTATACTGGTCCCAGTCAGAGCTCCTATATGGTTACCTCATTATGCAATAGGGCTGCAATTTCAAGCTGGGCAAACTTGGGTTACCTTGACAATTTACCGAAGCTCCTTTGCCAAAACACAGCCTCTTTGCTCAACTAAGAAAGATGTTCAAATATAGGGTTTAGTAAGTCACATTTTTCCCATTACCAGAAGACTTAATATTCTTCCTTTTGGTACTGGTGTTTAACAGAGTGACTAGCCAAACGTAGATGTCATTAAATGTTGTCATTATGTGATAAGATAGGATGGATGTTTTCCAGTGTTGATGTGCATATGAACTCCTGAAACTCAGGAAGCTGTTCTTAGTTCTATGACACTGTGGCAATTTGGAAATCAAGGAAGAAAGAATGAAACCTAGATAGTAAGCATGCAATACTGAAGAAAATAAGGCTTTAAGTGTCAAATACATTGTTCTTAAATCAACTGTTCCATTACTACACTAGATGAGATGCCCCTGATATTGGTAAGCTGGTAGTGATTTACATTAATAGCTTTACAATGTGCATTTGTCTTCTTTTTAATATTGTAGGTTTCCATTTAATTACGCAGCTGAGAGGCATGCGTGTGGTGCTAGTGCTACTTCCTACACTGCTGCTTGTTATGCTCACGGGGGCTCAGAGAGCTTGCCCAAAGAACTGCAGATGTGATGGCAAAATTGTGTACTGTGAGTCTCATGCTTTTGCAGATATTCCTGAGAACATTTCTGGAGGGTCACAAGGCTTATCATTAAGGTTCAACAGCATTCAGAAACTCAAATCCAATCAGTTTGCCAGCCTTAACCAGCTTATATGGCTTTATCTTGACCATAATTACATTAGCTCAGTGGATGAAGATGCATTTCAAGGCATCCGTAGACTGAAAGAATTAATTCTAAGCTCCAACAAAATTACCTATCTGCACAATAAAACATTTCACCCGGTTCCCAATCTGCGCAGTCTGGACCTCTCCTACAATAAGCTTCAGTCATTGCAATCTGAACAATTTAAAGGCCTTCGGAAACTTATCATTTTGCACTTGAGATCTAACTCATTAAAGACTGTACCAATCAGAGTTTTTCAAGACTGTCGAAATCTTGACTTTTTGGATTTGGGCTATAATCGTCTTCGAAGCTTGTCGCGAAATGCTTTTGCTGGCCTTTTGAAGTTAAAAGAGCTCCACTTGGAGCACAATCAGTTTTCCAAGATCAACTTTGCTCATTTTCCACGTCTCTTCAACCTCCGTTCAATTTACTTACAATGGAACAGAATTCGCTCCATTAGCCAAGGCTTGACATGGACCTGGAGTTCCTTACACAACTTGGATTTATCAGGGAATGATATCCAAGGAATTGAGCCAGGCACATTTAAATGTTTGCCCAATTTGCAAAAATTGAATTTGGATTCCAACAAGCTTACCAACATCTCACAGGAAACTGTCAATGCATGGATATCATTAATATCCATCACTTTGTCTGGGAATATGTGGGAATGCAGTCGGAGCATTTGTCCTCTATTTTATTGGCTTAAGAATTTCAAAGGAAATAAGGAAAGCACCATGATATGTGCAGGACCTAAGCACATGCAAGGTGAAAAGGTTAGTGATGCAGTGGAAACATATAATATCTGCTCTGAAGTCCAAGTGGTCAACACAGAAAAATCACACGTGGTACCCCAAACTCCCCAGAAGCCTCTGATTATCCCTAAACCTACAACCTTGAAATCTGACCCTAGCCGGTCCACCCTTGAAACACCAAGCCCTTCCCCGGGGTTTCAGATTCCTGGCACAGAGCAAGAGTATGAGCATGTTTCATTCCACAAAATTATTGCAGGGAGCGTGGCTCTCTTTCTTTCAGTGGCTATGATCCTCTTGGTAATCTATGTGTCTTGGAAACGCTACCCAGCCAGCATGAAACAACTTCAGCAACACTCTCTTATGAAGAGGCGGCGGAAAAAGACCAGAGAGTCTGAGAGACAAATGAATTCCCCTTTACAGGAGTATTATGTGGACTACAAGCCTACGAACTCTGAGACCATGGATATATCGGTTAATGGATCTGGGCCCTGCACATATACCATCTCTGGCTCCAGGGAATGTGAGGTATGAACCATGATCCTCCTAAAAGCATTTCCACTGCGGGGAAGGAGAGGTAAATGTTTGAAGCTCTAGAGGTGTCTCTAATCACTAGAAAGATTAATGACCCTTTTGCTTTTGGGTTTTGCTCAGTGTGCAAGGTTACTTAATTAAATTACAACCACGAGGAAATTGACTGCTCTTTTTATTTTTCCTTAAATGGTTGAAACTTGAAGGAAGTTCATTCAAGGATGAGATTAAGTTGGAATAAAGCACTATGTTAAAGCATCTGTTTTTTTTTTTTTTTTTAAACAGGTTGTGTATAGGGGTTGGACTTACAGACACACATACACACAAACAAAACTCTTTTCATCCTAAAATTTATGTCTGGTTTTTGTTGTTTGACTTTGTAATCTAGTAAAGGAGGGGCTGGCTTAATTTAAAAACAAAGTGATTTTACCAAAATTCCAGGAGGTAATGAAGATTTAAACCAAAGAGCAATTTACCCAAGGGTTGATTTTGTTGTATATTTTTTACTTTTAATTAAAGCATGCAACAGGGATCTCACAGGGATAACTGTTTCTATGTTACTTGCCACTTGTTTATTATACCAGCATAGAGAATGTCAGGCCTATTGTGTAATTGTATTAAGGCATTAAAAGATGTCTTTTTTCCCTTCTTTCCTTCCTTCCTGCCTTTCTTCCCTCCTTTCTCCTTTCCTTCCTTTCTTTTCTTCCTTACTTCCTCCTTTCCTTTTTTTTTTTTTTTTTAATTACTGGACATAGATCATTTTCAAAGGTTTTTTAAGTGCTGGCTATATGTATGTAATCAGAATGAAACTTAAATTCCACGTTTTAGCTTTTCCCTGGTAACTAAAATAGGTCATGATATTGTGGGTGATTTAGCAATAACATGATGACAAGCATAACAGAGACTGTTTGTCAGTGTTGTTGTCACCCCCAAAGACATAATGTGGATTCTTGTTACACTAATCCAAAACTAAGTGATGCAAATATTTATAAATAAAAAGAGGAGATTTGGGTTCTGAGAATTTTCCCTTTCTGTAACAATCATCTCAAATGAAGGTGTTTCGTGTTATACTATTTTCATGAGAATAAGTTTGGAGTCAGTGTATTTTAAAGATCACAGATAGGAATGTATTTAGAGAAGAAAAATAGTCACAAATTTCCAACTTGTTAATAAGTAATGGTGGATGCCAATTATTCTTTATTTGGTAAAATTAATTAAAAAGTACAAAGATTGTGAGACTGCCAAAGCCTTGTTACTAGAATAAATTAGTAAAGAGAGGTAAAGTTCTGGCTCTGTGTCATCTTAATATCCAATTTTACATGATTACTTTCTCAAAAGAAAGTTTTAACAAGCATTTGAAGACTTTGCCCTTTTTACTACCAGTTATGAAGTGACTTAGCAGCAGCAGCATGAGTGTTGAAAAATATAATTTGCTCTTTTATGATATATATTCCAAATCTTTCCACAACCCAAACTTAAGAGCTAATGAAAATGTTTTCAGACAAAGTACTGAGTTTGAAATTATCTCCAACTCAGTGTAATTTGAAATATTGAGCTATTCTTCACAAAGTTTATTTTCTCCTCTTACATATGATTGTAAATAAGAAAAGTAATCCCTGATAATAAATCCCTAAGAGAAACCTGTACAAGAAATTGTCCTTAAAAATTAAAGAGAATACAAAATTTTATATAAAAATCTAGCAAGTCTTGATGTTTTTATTGCAAGGTAGTATTTATACAATATTTGTGAATATTAGTAAAGAAAGTTCATTCTGTTTTATTCTAGATTTGGCTTGTATTTTGAGATCCTCCTAAAAGCTAGTAATGTAAAAAGAAAATTAAAATCCAGTTCCATTCTTTCATTTTCTCTTTGAGTTTGTATTAGCATGGTGATTTTTATTTAAAAGAATCACCAGGAAAGATTCTTAAAGAGCTGGCATTTCAAAACAGTAGTTCTAAAACTTTTCCAGAGGTCTTAAATCCCAGAGACCATCCTTTAAAGACCACAGGCATTACCATGATTGAAACGAAATAAAAACATATTTCACTCCATAGAAACATGTTTTAAAATGCATTTTGATATTATATATGTTCCGTAGAGTTGTGTTTATGGTCATGAAATCGTGGTGACATTGTTGGGGATGGGTGTGGTGTTACAGCAGTAAGTAATGAAAAATTTAACTAAACATTGTAATGAAGATGTTCAATTGAAATGGTAGCCCTACTGAAATAGATCAAACTCTTAAAGTAGAAAATGGTAAGCTATACATCTGAGATCATTAACTGCACTTTTGAGTGTATGGGGTTCAACAAAGCTACATTGAAATGAATATTAATTTATTTTGAAACACAAATACACAGAAACAAACAGAGCAACTGCCACTCCTCCTTGCCCAGTTTATTATAGTTACAGATGGAAATAAGAACTGAGGAAAAGTAGATTCTTAGAAAGTGTTATGAAAACAATAATTTTCAATGTACTTCTATATCAACCCAGAGTAAAATTTCTTTTGTTGAGAAAACTCTACAAAATGAAGCCAAGAGAGAGATGTGATTTGCCCAAGTTTATGGCATTTTAGGACAGTGGATGTACCTTGAGTTTAGGTCTGGTGGTGTTTTGACAAACCTCACATATCAATAACTTTGAAAAATAGAGAACCTTAACATTTATGGTATATTTTTTTGAGGTAGGCTTTGTTATTCAAACATTGAATTACCTAATAAAGCCATAAATATTTAACTAGAGAACTTAGCACTAATGCTAATTTCTAAGATAGTGCCTTGAAAAAATTGCATTAAATTGAAAATTTTACTTACATAGTTGATGTTACCATCGATTATCATGGTCTAAATATGGTTAAAATATTCATTTTGTCTATTCTCTTTAAGAAGAAAATAAAAATATTAACATTCCTCCTTAGAATAATATCTATGACCCACCACACATATATGGCATGTGATCTATAAAGTAAATAATTTTGGTTCTGTTCTTTACGAATTTTAAAGGTCCAAGTGCACATTACATGATAAGAATCTGAAGAATATTATAATAATTTAGACAGTTAAA
Source organism: Bos mutus (assembly GCF_027580195.1). Lineage (NCBI taxonomy): Eukaryota > Metazoa > Chordata > Mammalia > Artiodactyla > Bovidae > Bos > Bos mutus. Next base: position 48,294,820 of record NC_091627.1, on the reverse strand, counting down.
CTTTATTCTATCTATAAAAGAATAGAGTAGATAGAAATGAATAATTAAAGATACATGGCAAAACTCTGATAGATTCATCTCAATCATACCTTGAGTGGATCAGTGTGCTTGGTTGCACTGAATCATTCAACTTGTTCTCAACATGTGTTCAAAGAAGGGAACTTAAAACCAAAAGGATACAGCTTTGTCTAAAGATTAGTGTCTTTGACAGAGAAAATTGCAAATACTTACTTTTGAAAATAGCTTGTGAAACTTTGGATAGCTTTATTGCATAAAAAGATTACAAAATTATAAAGTTACTTCATTCCACATACCAAAATTTTACTTACAGGTTATACAAAACAAAATTTTGAATACCTGGTTCTTCCAAGATATGTTTTATCAACAGAAAATAGTAAAAACTTTTATACAATTAATCATTGTGAATATAAACCAAGAGAGTTTGTCTTTTGAATTAAAATAGCTGAAATTAGTAAAACCTTAACATGAATAAATGTGGTCTCTAGAGAGATCCTGCATTTTAGAATGTTTTAAAGGAGAAGTAATTGAAATATAAAGTTTAATGATCCCATAATGCTAACAGTGCTGCCATTAGAAAAGTGGCAATATAGATGACATTAGGTATATATTTTCCAAATATTTAATATTTTGGTTATACTCTTTAAAATAAAACTGTATTGACTGTCATTTGGGCTTATATTCTTTCTTTCACTGCTGTGCAGTGGGTAGTGTAGACCATTTCTAATAATTTATATTTATTGAATGTATTAAGTCAGGTCCAAACTACTGATTTAAAAGGGCATATTAACTTCTTTCTTCACTGTAGAAATTGATATTTTGAAGTATATTGAATGAATTTCCAGGAGCTAAAATTCATAATATATTCAAACAGGATTCTAAGTGAAGCAGGCTCAGAATCACTAAGTTTAATACCCTTTCCATGAAGCTATGGAAAACAAAGTTAATTTTGTTGGCTGACTACTACTGTGTCATATTAAAAGTTCCAATTGAAACTATACTTTGTATATTTAAAGTCTATTTATGCTTGTGTGTGTGCCTGTATGTATGTGTTTTGTATTATGTAATTAAGTATATGTGCTTAGAGACAGAAAAAGTATATCTTGTCCATTCTGAACACGTGAAATACTAATAACAAAAATTTGGGTCATAATTACTGGAATTTGTTAGGAAAATACTTCTTAAGATAAATGTTTCATCCTCTCTAAAATTATACGTGTCTTATGTCCAGATATTCTAATGTTCTTTTTTGAAAAAGTAGAATTTAAACTATACACTATCAATTTTGCTGTGACTTTGGGCTAGTCATTTCATTTCTCTGTGAACCATCACTGAATGAGTGTATTCACCTAGTCGAGTATATCTCAATTCAGATTATTCCTAAGAATAGTCAACTTTGTAAAATCTTTGTGATCATTCCCAGGCTTACAAGAGCAAGATGGGATGTGGAAGAAAAACTGAGCTATTTGTAATCATCATCAATGAGAAAAGAGAGAACATCTTGAGTTAACTAAAAAGTGGCATGCTCAGGTGAGCAGCCATACAATTTCTTTATGCTTGAAGCGAGCATATATACATGTTAGCACACACACACAAATTTATATGTATTTTAATTTCTTCCAAGTAACCAGTTATTTTGAAAGCATTTAAATATGACTTTAAAAAATATACTCTCTAAATTTGATCCAACTAAATTTCATTCATGAATATGTTTTTTATTAAAGTCTGCAAATAGTACTGGTGAAGAGTGACAGCTGCCAGGAAGGCCTGATATGGCTAATTTAGGAATAATTTTTAAGCTGACAATAAAAGGTTCAATTCTTTTTGCTAGAATTAGCTTATGTTAGCATCTCATGAACAAGGTTTTAGTAAATGGTTTCTCTTTAAGAATCCAAGTTGAGAAGTCTGACTCTGGTATTAGGAATGTATAGCTTTTCATACACCCAAGTATTTATTAGATGACTCCAGACTTTTTCTTCTTGTGACTTTCCTATATTCAGCAAAATCTCGTCATCCTAGTTCTCAAGAATTACATTTATAGATAGCTTTATGCTTTGGAAGTTGTTCAGAAATATTAGCATTGGGTACGTGGTGACTCATCAGAACTTGCATGTCTCTAGAGTTTCATGAATCACTAAATCAAAATGAGACCAGGCACTCACCAGTATATATCACCAGACACTGATATACACTTTTGAAAGTTTTGAAAAATCACTCTGTCTTTTGATCAGTGGAGAGCATAAAAGAGATGTTGAATATGTTTTAAAAATTAAAAGTGCTTTTTATAGTACCAAAAGAACCATTATTCATTGGGTCAGCTTAATAAAATCTCAATATTCTTAAAATGAAAGAGAAATTGTGAGGGTATTTTTCTCATGCACTCCATAAGCCAATTAAAATTTTAACAGTTAATGAAGATTGATAAAAAGCACAGTATTTCCTCGATATCAGAATCATTGACTTTTTAATAAACTGCTTTAATATACATGAAACTGCTCGATATGTACAAAGGATATGATTTATACTCCTGAGTAGTTTAAAAGTAATGGTTAAACCACCAAGAGAAATTAAAGTCCTTTAAAAGTAAGATATTTGATTTTAAGACAGAGCTTACATATTTTAATACTTGTAAGGTTTGAAAATGAAATGATGGCAAAAATAATAAATATTAATAAAAGGTTTAAGTAAGAGTGAGAATATAAAAAATTCTGAAAAAAATCCATCTCCAAAAATTATGAACAAGCTTGACGAAAGGCAAAAGCTAAACAAAACTGATGCCTGGATATCAGATAATGAACATGTGTATAACTAAATAAGATTATGACTTTTAGCATTATTGTTTGTATATGAAAATAATATATTTTAATATTATATACATAATCTTATTAAACATAAAGAAAAAATAACTTTGAAGTATAATTGCTTTCAAACAACCATATGACATTAAAAACCCATATGTCCCACATACATATATTTTTAAAATACTGAAATGTATATTGCAAACAGATTGTAGATTAATTTATATTATACTTTTGAATGAGCCCTGTTCTTTACTAACATGTCCAGTATACCTGAATTGCCTCAAAAATAATTATTTGGAGGAGATATTAAAAAAATACAATGGCATCAAAATAATTTTGTTTCTTTTCTCATTGCCTTAATGCACCATGATGGTTTTCTGAATTTTTGGATATCCATAGAGCATGTCTCTCCTTTGCCTCAGTCATTTATATATTCATTGAATTCTCAGACTTTAGAATTAGGGATAAAGATGTAAAAACTGAACTTAGGGTAATTTCTTTGGTTTTCTTTTCTTTTTTTTTAAGTCTTCTAGTATATAAAAAGTAAGGTACAGTAAACATGTTTGAAACTTTGATTTTAAAAGAGCATTTTAAGAGAAAGAAAGTATAGCTTCAAAATGAAACTTCCTAAACAAATTTATGATTACCATTTTACCTACTATTTTAGTGGTTAGGATCTTCAAATTTCATTGAATTATAAAAACTAAAAATTGCATTAGTTTTTTACAATATATTTGAATATTTGAAACAGACAAACTAAAATGAGTAGAGATGAATTTGTTTAAGAAAACTCACTCTTTTTTTAGAATATTGGTAACCAAGCAGGGCTTCCCTGGTGGCTCAGCTGGTAAAGAATCTGCCTGCAATGTGGGAGACCTGGGGTTCGAGACCTGGGTTGGGAAGATCCCCTGGAGAAGGGAACAGCTACCCACTCCAGTATTCTGGTCTGGAGAATTCCTTGGACTATATAATCCATGGGGTTGTAAAGAGTCAGACACAACTGAGTGACTTTCACTTTCAGTAACCAAATGTATTCCAAAATAGAAATATATAATATTACGAATTGATGCCATTTTTGAGGTCACTTTTAGAGCAAAACCATATAGACCTTAATCTTGGCACACCAAACGATTCCAGACAAAGAGGGAAAATTCCTGAAAATGTTTTATTTTGGAAAATCAATGGTACTTAATTAATTTATTGTTGTTCAGTGGCCCAGGTGTGTCCAACTCTTTGCGACCCCATGGACTGCATCACACCAGGTTTCCTGATCCTTCACCATCTCCTGGAGTTTGCTTAATTCATATTCACTGTATATTTTCTTTTGAAAAGATGACAATTGCTGTTTTCTGCCTTCTTTTAAAGTTAAACATCATCAGATAAATCTTTGAAATTATATTGATTTTATTAAAATAAACAAGAAAACATCTTTGGATATAAATTATATGCTTGCTTTTCAATTTCTCCTTCTTCCCTTAAGTCATGTTTACTGAAACATTTCTTTTTTCATTTTCTGCTGGCTATCTAATATGCTGTGCTAGGAATTATTAAAAGTTGATTTCTTGTTTCCTTTAACTGACTCCTATTAAATACATTTATGTGCAAATGAAGCCCTGAAAATATTGCTTGTTTATTTCAGCATAAATTTGATCATGATGCATTTCACTGTTATTAAGTATTGGATATTTATTATTTTAAATTAATGCCAACCATTGTTAAATATTCCTAATAAGACTAAAAAAAGAAAATACTAGAAATATAAAGTAATTATGTTTTTCTTTTTTGGTATGGTAGCTGTAGATGAAAAATTGTTATTTTCTTCTGTGTTTATAGTTCTGTAAAAGTAATAGCAGAGAGGTCAGGCTTAAATACTTTAGGTTGATGGTCAAACCACAACATGGACCAAAATTACATTGATTCAGTAGTTAGATAAAGGGGTGAAAAAGAGGTCTCAGAAATTTGGTTTACTTCTATAATATTGGACAATCAAATATATATCTGACCTTTCTGTGATATAATTTTTCCATCTATTGAATTGGGATGATAACTTTCCAACTAACTTGTTGAAGTGATTAATGACCTTCTATTCGAAAACCACTCTGAAGTATTCCATAAAAAATTTTTCAGTGTAAATATAAATGATTATTAGCCATAAGCCCTATTGTCTACTGAAAAATTTAAACTACAATGTGGCTATATTATTTTCATTGTTATTATTAATTATAATGATGGCTATAATATAGCCTTATGTAGAAACAAGTGTTGTGGTTTAATAAAGTGTGGTTTTAATAAAGTGAATAATAAACCTGAATTTTCAGTCCCTTGTCTAAGCTGTAATTTAGTTTGGGTACCAAACATGCTAATATTTAAATAATACTCAGGATTTGTAAATACTCTCTTGACTGAACGTTTTTTCACCTTTCAAAGAAAGCAGCATTCACAATTCACTTTATAGTAATGGAGAAGGCAATGGCACCCCAACTCCAGTACTCTTGCCTGGAAAATCCCATGGACGGAGGAGCCTGATGGGCCACAGTCCATGGGGTCGCTAAGAGTCGGAAACGACTGAGCAACTTCACTTTCACTTTTCACTTTCATGCATTGGAGAAGGAAATGGCAACCCACTCCAGTGTTCTTGCCTGGAGAATCCCAGGGACGGGGGAGCCTGGTGGGCTTCCGTCTATGGGGTCGCACAGAGTCAGACATGACTGAAGCAACTTAGAAGCAGCAGCAGCTAAAGAAGAAATGGATTATAGAAACAACTTATAAATTTTCAATCTAATCAGCTATTGCCCGTCAATTCATTTTCATAACAGAGGTAAATTTAATTTCCCCAAAGTTTTTATCGATGACAAGTGAGACTCTTCAAATAATATGTAGGGTATTTCTTTTGAATAAGTTAATATGTGATTTTATGAACCATATATTTCTCTAGTTGTATACATGTATGTACATATACACACATACATGTTTAGTGCTTTGATGTGAATAGTAAGTCTTTATTTTGGTTGAATAAAGTATGAGCTCTTATTTTTGCATAAATATATGGTTACATATTTCCCATGATTTATGATATATTTTAAAATGAAAAACATTTAAGTTTTCACATGAAATATTATTGTGTGCTATAAAATAAAGGGTACCACTTAGCAGAAACTGGCAACCTGCAGACAAAAGAAAAATGCTAGCGTTACTAGAAAAGACAATAAGTTGTTTTCTCTGTGATTGAGAAGGTGAAATTATTACAAGTTGGAGATTCTTCCAGTTAATGAATGTTTCTTCCAGTTATATATTCTAGAATGAGGGAAGTAACTACATAATGGGGTTGCAGACCCACTGATTCAACTCTGAAATGTCTTGAGCTACAAATCCGTTGCTTTCATGACCCCTACTTTGACTGGAGGACCACAGTGATGTTTGGGATCTCCAGGTTAGTGTCACTTTGGAGTTGACATTCCCAGTAATGACCAAAAGTCTGTTTACTTCACTTTCCCAAAAGTACCGTCACCTTGGTAAATAGCTGTATGTACACATATGTTGATTCACATTAGACTTCTGTTCACTGGACCTAGTATTCTTCTACTTATACAGATCAAGTAAGAATTTAGTAGACTATTGGTGTACTGGTTTTTTTCTGAGGACATCATGATTAAATTGACAATATCATAAGTCTCTTTTGAATCAGACTATATTGATTACTTCTTTGACTCTACAGTTCCATATGGTACAGCTGCCCATCATGTCTTTGGCACTAGGCCTGTGCCAAATAAGGATCTCATTTTTCACATAGCATTTAAGAATGTCAGTTCAGTGGTAGCTGTCCCCACTGTAATTTCTGTCCTGGAGTGTAGAGTGACAACAGAGGCATTAATCCTGAATTACTTTCTCAATCTCTTTCCCCACTACAGTCACCAGATTGTCAATCAGTTTTATCATCCTGGAATATGGTCCACAGTATTCTAACCAGATTTTCTTTGTTTGAAGAATTACTGCTTAGACTCTAATCTATAAACTTAAAAGAAAGATGATATAAAATATAAATATAAAATTCTAGCTTTTTGCAGTTCATAATTATCTGAGCTTTCTATCTCCTCATAGTGTACCTTTTCTCAAATGATTAGAGGATAACTGATGACTTTAAATCAAGATTCCAACGGTTTTCCCTTTAATTTTGGCATAACACCTTCCTTCAGAATGTGCATAGGTTTCCTCCAAAACATGAAGATTGGCAAGGATGATTGGCCAAGAAAGAAGATAGCATCTACTCTCTTTCTCATTTCATTTCTTAGTGAAAGTTTATTGCAATATAATGAACAAGTGTGTAAATAAATATACATTTTTATTAATGTTGTCCAACTATTGCTATTCTATTGATAGTGAACAAAGATAATCCTATTCTGAAATATGAACAAGTATAATTTTGTGGATTAACCTGAAGTATTTTTATTTTTTATTTTCTAATTATAAATGGATATTTTGTTTAGAAAATGTTGAAAATATGAGATTAGTTATAAAAATAAGCAGAAAGACGATAAAAAATACCACTATGCAGAGATTCTGCTACATTTATATCTAATAATATACACAAATATGTGTATGTGAGTGTTTATAAAATTAATTTAGCATTGAAAACTGTTGTATAGATTTATATACATACTGTTACTTTAAAGTTAACTTTCTGTGATGAATAGAGTCACTTTTTAAAATACTAGTTTTTGAAGTTACATTAATAACATGTCATATTCTATTTGCTCCTTCCTTTTAGTTGAACTTTCATGATGCTTTGTTTTACTGTTACTAATATTTCTTCAGTGACTTCATTATCTAGATAGATTCCTAGAAGATAAAGCACATAGCCAAAACAATGAAAATGTTAAACTTAGCTCATGTGACCAAATTACTCTCTACTTATTTGTATTACCAGACGAATTGCATGAGCTTTTTTCCCACATATATGCCAGCGTTATTTATCTTCATTTTCCAACAAGTTGACAGTTTTCTGGTGTTTAATATACATGTTTTTGGCTTTAGGCTGTAGAATTATTTTTTTCTGTGCATTTTGTGTTATTGGATTTATTATTTTGAAATATGGTATATAAATAGTCCATGGTATCGACAGTAATACTAGTTTTTGTTATCTTTTGTACATTGCTTGTATTTTTAGAAAGGCCCTTCCATCTTGCAAGGAAACATTTGCTATGTTTTGATCACTCCCTCAATAATTTAATTTTTATATTTTTTCTTTAGTATAGCTAAAATATCCTTTAGTATATCATGTGAAACATGGACCTAATTTTTATTTTTTCACTAAAGAATTATATTTTTTCAGTGTGTTTTACCATTTTAATGTAGAATTTTCATATTCCACACAAGTTTTTGTTTTATATACTTTTCCCATTGGTTTATTCTCTATTTTATATCAAAATAATATTTTTATAGTTTTTAAATATTTCTTTAATAAATGTGTCCTTATTTCTAATACTAAGTTCCACATATATTTTTTGCTTTGTTTATTCATCAATACCTTCATTTTAAATAAAATTTTGCATCTTTGTCTCTCTGTTTTTTTTTTTTTGTAGAACACACACACACACTGTTTTGACTGAGATTTTGTGGCTCAATTAATTCATTTGTAAATAACTGAAATATCTAAAGCTGTCAAAAAGAAATGTTATGGAGTAAAAATGGCAGAGAGCTCCATTTATGTTTTTTATTTCTTATATTCTCAATAAACACAAGATGACTTGCTTTTTATTATGATTTAAGTATGTGTATAAAAACATATATGTATATATATAATATTATTTTATTTTGACCAAATCCTTAATTTGTTAATTTTTTTTGACATTTCTAGTTCAAAAATAATTTTGTAAAAAAAAAACATGTTATCTTTATAATAGTTACATTTCTCTGACTTATATTTCTATATTGTATTTCCTAAATTTCTAGAATAATGTTACATGATTATGGTTATCTGTAACAAAGTTCTTCTGTTTCTAATTTTAATACAGACTACCTCCTGTATTTTTATACATTTTATCATTCTATTTATTCATTTACTTATTTATTCAACAAAAATGTATTATATACCTTCATTGTGTCTGTTAACACTGGGTTCAGTGCTGTGTTTACAATAGTGGATAACATACTTTATTTTAGGTAAAATTTTATTTATCACATTTTTACACCTTAAGCTCCATTTATAAAATACACATTTATTAAAATGGACATTAAGTATTACTTAATGACATTTGAGAACATCATTTTTCTCTTTTTGTGAGTCCTGTATTTTTCCCACCTTTTAGTTATTGATTATATGAATTATATATTTTTATTTCTTAATGTTAAAATATATTTGCCTTTCTGGAATATATTATGATTGTTTTTCACAATATTTTTCCTAGATCAGCCCTCACTGTGTTTACTTTTATTTTGTCTGCAATTTTTAAACCTCTCTTAATAAGGGAACTCAAAATTATACTCTCTTTATCAGATGTTACATTTATTATTTATCTTTTTCTGTTTCTGAAATGGTAAAATAATATGGACATGATCTTTTCCTTTAAATTTACAAAATATTTATCATAAACTGCCTTTGTGGTGTCTTTTTTGGGCATAGTATTGACAAAATGGTTTAAATTTTATCCGGATATTTTTTGCCTTTTAGTGTCCTTGAATCACAATGTTGAAATAGATTTCCTAGAAAACACCCATTTCATTGAAAATGTAGCATATATAATGATTTATGTGATAATTACATTTTCTTAAACATCTTCTCTAGCCATGTAGTTGTTCATTCAATCTCTGTGGACCACTATACTAGAAATTGTAAATGAGGCAGATGAATTTCTTTGATCTATATTCTGATAATCCAGAATAAAAGTCTTTGAAGTATTAGATGTACTTTTTCCTTAAGGTTTAAAATTCCTTCATGATGTATAAAATTTCTCTAGTTGTACTTTTTTCGCATTTTAGTTTTGTTAATTTATTCTTGTTCATAATTCCTGAAAGTTTGCAGATTTATTATTTTTTAAAAGAATTTGAGAAGAATTACCTTCAAACTACAGGAAATTATATCAGTGTGCCACTTCCCATGGTATAATATCATCTATGTCTGAATGAATTCTTCCACCAATACTCTCAGACATTCTAAGTTATTTTATCTTACCGTTATCTTACATTTCACTGCCTTATATAGCCAAACTATTTCTTTGATCTATAAGAGATTGGCAAAATATTTCTGGAAAGGACCAGATAGTAAATATTTTAGACTTTATGAACTATATGGTGTGTTACAACTACCTAACCTTGCCATTATAGCATGAAAGCAACCATAGAAAATATGTAGAAGAAGAACACATCTGTGTCCCAGTAAAACCTTATTTGCAAAAGCAGGCAGTGGGTGGATTTGGTTCAGGTTTTATAGTTTGCTGACTCCTAACCTAGGTCATTTTAAACATGCGTTGGTCTTAACACTCAGGAGTGAACAACATAGAATTTTCTCCTAACCTGATACTTTCTTCTACTACTGTCCTATATTAGTCTTCCCCTTAATAGAGACTCTGGTTATAAGATTCTACCCCATAATTTCTACAATCTGTAATTAGAGCTTATTAAACCATCAAAAGAGGTCTTGCTAAATTTACCCCTGACTTCATTGTCACTAAATGCTATGCCCTTATTTAAAATTCTTTGCTTCACTGTGACATCTCCATAATATTCAAAACTGTCTTTTCCTCCTTCTTTAAATGTTTTCCTTTCCAGAATTCCATAGTCAAACTATTTCCTCTTCATTCCAACATATTTCTTTTTCATATCCTTTATAAGTTCAACTTTCTCTACTTGAATTGTATGTTTTCCTTAAGGGTCTTACCTTGCACCTCCTCTTGTATCACTATATTCTCCCTCCCTCTCTCTCAGTGGTAGCATTTACACACACAGCGTGCATTATCATTTATTTACTAACAGTAAATGTTAATTCTCTATTACTTGAACTCTTCCCTGAGTTCTCCATATGTATACCAATTTCCTATTCGACATCTCAATGCAAATATCCAAGAGTACCTTAAGCCCATTTCCAAAGCAAATCACGGCCTTTCTTTCTAAGACTATTTTCCTCCTGGCAGTTCATGTCTTGTCAATGAAGCTATCCATTTCTGTAAGTCAGAATCAGGAATCTTCCTTGACTCTCTGTACACACTCTCAAATCCCGTAAACAAATCACTTTTGGAGTATGTCTCAAATCCATCCGTTCTTCTCTATCTTTACTATTGTCACCTTTGTCCTATGTAGTTCTCCCAGGCTTAACTCTTGCTGCATTGGATTTATTCTCTGTATTTACACTGCATATAAAGTGAATCTTTCAACACAAGAGCTGATCATGATACCGTTCTCCTTTATTTAGGGAATTTAGTGGAGTCCTGTTGTTTTTGGATAAAAACTAAGACCCTTAGCATAACCTTAAAAACCCTGAATAATCTGATTCTTTCTTCACAGATCCTTCTCACCCATACTCCTCTTGCTCTCAAATCTCCAACCAAAGAAGCCTCTACATTCTGTACTGACTTCCTTTTCTTTTCCTCTTACTGGTCATGCTCTATCCTTTGATAACATTACTGTGTAAGCCAGCCTTAGAATGCTACTCACTCAATTTATTCCAGCTCATCATCTCCTCAGGAAGCCATTGTTAAAATTCTTATATTGTCAAGCCACAAGATTTAATTCTTCATCACCACCAGTTCTTTTTAATTGTGATTTGATTAACATCTTCAAGTTCTATTTGAATCTCCCGTATCCATGCAAAGGTACCATATGACTGTTTCTGTTTGACCTTATATCTCAATGCCTTATTCCATACTTTGTATAGAAAAGGAATGTCATAAAAGTTTATTGCAAGAATAAATAAGTGCATTCCCAAATTTTACTACTATTTTCTGCCTTCAAAAATTGGCTCTCTTCTTCGAAAAGTCTCTATAAATTTTTGTCTTTAAAATTTAGTAAGTTTCTTTCATTATTTAAAGGTCAAACTATATAATATAGATCTGATGTAGCTCATTTGTAATAATTTTTCTGATTGACTTTTTATTAATATATCATCTTATTATGTCTATGTTCAAAATGACAAAATACATAAGGGCAAACAACAAGAAAAATACCTATGTATAACTTGGTTTACTATTTTCCTAGAATTTTTGTATATTTTTGTAACAAACATAAAGTTAATAAAAGCAAGGTGTTTATAATCTGCCAGTTTTATTTACTCTATTGTGAGCATATTAAACATCCACCTACAGCGTAGTTTTAGTTAGTACATAGTACTATATATTGATTTACTATATATGTGGGTTATAGTTTTATTCCAGTGGCTTTTGCAAAATGTTTGGAATAAATAAACTTAAGATGACCACTTTTGAACTTATATCTTTCTAAATATTTATAATTTTATATTAATATTCCAATCCATCTTATCCAAAATTAAAAAAAAATTGATGGTGATCTGTTACAATTTAAATCAAAGACATTTTGTTGCTTTTTTAAGATTCACCATTTATATTACTAATGATACACTGTAATACCTTACATTTGTTTGACATTTCTATATTTTACTTTCTGTATTTTCTGTTCACTTGCTTTGCCAATTTTTATTGACTTCTATAGGTTTTAAATTAATTTATTCATCTTGTAGCTTTTATAAATATCACAGATGTTTTCCTCAGCAATTTTTATTCATCTTTTAATTATTTTATGTGGGATTTTGGTTATATAATTAGACAATTAATTTCATATAATTAAGTTATTGTATGTTTTATTTTATGGTTTCTGCCTTTATTGTATGGTACAAAATTATCTCCAGAAATATTAAATAAATATTCATTTGTGATCCTCTAATTGTTTCATGGTTTTATTTTTTGCATGCAAATCATTAATTCAACTAACTTTTTGTTGTCAAAATTTTGCCTAGTTCTGCAGTCTTATTAGTTATTTACTCATGGTTATTAATATTTGATTTGTTAATCTCATAGCGTTACTTACATATATTAAAGTATGCATATATGTTTATATGTTATATGTATGGATTATGTTTTCACATATATGTTTCTATATTATATAAATACATATTTATACACATGCTCTTCTATTAAACTTTTAATTTTCCTCCTACTTTTTATTTAATATAATCAGTAGAATTACATTTCATTGTTCATATTTATAAAATATTTTGGGTATAATTTTGAGTTTCTAACTTAATTATAAAAGGCACTATATATAGTATTTCATACATTTACATATATACTTTATATATGCATATATATATTATTTATAATATACATTATATTAAGTGTGTATGTAGTTCTTTCAACTATCTTGCTTTCTATTGCCTTTTAACCTCTCCAAAATCATATTCTAGAAATAAATCACTGTTAACATTTTACTCTGTAATTTTCTGGATATTTTCTGTGCATTTATAAATGAATATGTTTTCTTCTTATATAATATTATACTACCTGTACTGATCTAAATTCTATTTGTATGCTTTTGGTTTTGCATCTTGTAATATATCTTGGACCTATATCCATGATGGCAAATAAAGATCTACCTCTTTGTTTTCAGTTTACTAAAATGATTCTCTAGTGGTAGACAAGTGAGATGTTTGAAAATATAGAGACAAACTTTAGAATTATTATATCAATACCCTAATAAAATTTTTTGATACTTTTATTGGAATTGTGTTATTTTTAAAGAATAATTTGGAATGATTAATAACAAATTATAAATTTTTCATCTTAAATATGATAAAGCTCTACTTTTTAAACACTAAAATATTCTGCATGTGAGAAAAATTTATATTACATATGTTACAATTACAGTTGACCTTTGAAGGCAATTTGAACTGCTTGGGTCCACTTATACATGGATTTTTTCAATAGTAAATAATACATGTAATACAGTATTACATGGTCCATCATTGGTTGAATCTGAGGATGCTGAGGAACTGCAAATACAGAAAGCCAACTATAAATTATAAGCAGATTAATCTCTGCATTGTTCAAAGTCAACTGTATTTTAACTTTGTTCCTAATATGTACATGATGAATTTTTCTTTTTTGGTATTTTCTACCTGTTTTTTGCTATCATCCACCTAATCTTTATTTGTGTGTGTATGTGGGAGTGGGGAAGTTATATTTTTTATGTGCCTTTTGCAACTAAAAACAACACTATTTGAAATGTTAATTATAATTGTGTTTAAGTATATTTTCTTTGATTTAATAAATAGGACATTCTTCATTTATCCATTATCTCTTAACTCTCCCAGCTGTTAAAATTTGCATCTTTTATTTTAGTTAAATGTCTAAAATGATATTGACCAATTAGGTTGGTCAACAACTTCCCTCTCTCTCATTTTCACAATAGTTTTGAGGAGGAAAATCATTACTGTGTATGATTTGGGACAAAGCCTACAATGTTCAAGTGATAGAGCAGTGTTTATAGTGGATATTAAAACTCTTCTGCATGAAAAGGATGCACTAGGTGGCCTGGAAGCAATTCTCAAATGGGAATGTTTCCACTCGGATGAAGTAGACTTAAACAAGTTGCTGAGTGATACCACTTTCTTTCTTAGTGTCTTCTATTATGCTTCTTTTAGCACTTGTAGACTTTTGATTTGATTGTAGCTGCCATGGGAGCCAAAATAAGCCTGCAAGTTTGAGCCAAAATATTAGGAATCTTCTCTGTTTAAATTTTCATTAAATGAGTTGCAGTTAATGAAACCTAGGCAAATTCCAATGTCTTCCACGGCAAGAGAGATGATATGAAGCAATAGTATAAAATATAAGAATTAAGAATCAGTGCAACTTTGGAAACTTACAGTGACATGAGCAGACCTTGCAGCCTATGTCAACTTCTTTTCTTATCTATAAAATAATGAAACACAGTTAACAACCGGGCAAGTTCAGGTAAGTGTGCAGAGAACTAGAAATAGAAAAGCTTTCCTCAAGGCCTTGTATTTGCTGAAGGATGGATATTTTCATACTCCTACTCCAGAAAACTCCTAAAGTAGGAAATGATCTAGTAGAAGGTTTTCCAACCTCAGCACTATTGACATTTGGGATCACATATTTGGTGGTGGGGGATGTGGTTGATCTGACTTGGGCGTCATGGAAAATACGCCTGACCTGATCCATTAGAAACCAGCAACAATACCCACTCTTCCGTTATGACAATTGACTGTGTTTCAAGATAGTGCTAAATGATCCCCTGGGAAAACGGAAGTAATATTGGCCGTGATTGAAAACCACTGAGGTAGCACATAGAATTTGATCTTGGAGAGATAAGAATACATGGCTATAGCCAAGAAAAGGTCACTAGTGATCCTCAGACTTCAAAATCTTGACGTCATATGTACAGAACAAGAGGTATTTGAAGCAGAGATGAATAGGTAACTCTAAACTCAGACTCACATCAAAATTTAGAGACTTCTATGTCAAGCTTTTAACATCAGGTTATTGTTGATGACAGGAATGAGATGCTTTGTTTTACTATAACTGTTATCCAAGGTTAAAGGACTTACAAGGGCGTACAGATAAAATGATCAGTCCTGTTCCAGGAAAGAATAAGAAGAAATGAATGATTTTGCTGCCCCATGGTAGTAGTGCAGGTCTAGAGAATTTTGCATAAAAAGAGGCAATGCTGGGAAAATCATGCACATGGTAGTTCAAATACGTCTTTCCACAAAGCTCCTGAATAATTGGGTTTGGGAAACATGAATAGCACCAATCAGGCCTAACAATATTTAATGCATTAATCAGTGAATTTAAAACTATGACTTTGTTTGACTATTATATATATAGAAAGGGGAAAAACCATAATGAAAGACTTCCTATTCTCACTTCAAAGTTGGAAGGCCTGCAAAGCAAGAATCAAGGGGGGAACTGAAAACCAAATAAAAGATTTTTGAACACACCAAATGAAAATGTGTAGAAGAAACTAGCCTCAGGAAAAACCTGGGGCTGGCAGAGGCATTTCTGTAATTTTCTACAATCTCTAAGAAGATAGTTTTTCAGAAGACTTGCTGTATTAGAGGAAGCAATCTTCACGGATGGTAGAATTTCCCACTATTAAATGGGAGGGGTATGGTTAAACTCTTGATGAAAGGTTTCTTCCAGTTGAGTTTGAGGATCAGAAGTTATGAAGTCTGAACACATGTCACAGACTTATTGGTGCCATGGACAGGCTGAAATTAAAAAGACTGCTTTTTTTTTTTTTTTTTTCTCCTATAGGAGCACTTTGGAGTCAAAAGTACCTAGGATCTAACACTAACCCAGCCATGTTATTAGCTCTGGAATCATGGGCAGACTTTGAAGCCCATGTCAACCTGTTTTCTTATCTATAAAATGCTGATGCCTTTTGTACTTTAAAGCTTATATAAAGATGTCATATAGTAAAAGACATAACATAGTCTGACACAGAGTATCCTTAACAAATGGTAGCTATTATGATATTAGTATTATGCATGCAATATCCTCTCTCTTTATTAAGATGTCATTAACTTTGGGTTATGTTTATTACTGTTATCAACTAGTTAAGCATATTAAGGAATATGTGATGGCACTTTGGAATAAGCCATTACATAAGACAAAATATTATATATATATTTTCTCTATATTCATGTTTATATAATTCCATGTAAATCCATATTTATACACATATACATGCATATATATATATATATACACACATATGTATACACAGGGAGAGAAACAGAGAGAGGAATAGAGTGTGTGTGTGCATGTGTGTGTGTGTGAGTACATTAATGTGGATATAGTTCTGGGATTAAAATATTTTGTCTTCCTGACTTTTTGAAGCTGTATGAAAGTGTGACATAAGGGATATTTGGAGGAAGATCCTGAGTATAGGCTCTGAAAAAAATTTTCAAAACTTCTGTCATTACTTATGGGAATCTGCAGTGATAAATGCCTATATTATAAAAGAAGAAAGGTCTCATGTGAATGTCCTCAACTTCTACTTTAATAAACTAGAAAAAAAGAGTAAATCAAACTTAAAGTAAACAGAAATAATAATTAGTGAAGATAGAAGTTGAAATCTATCAAATAAAAAATATAAAATAATACGGGAAATTATTCTTTAAAAAAAACAATACAGTTGATTAAACTCTGATCTGCAAAAAAAAACCCAAAAAACATGAAGATCAGTATCAGGAATGAGAGAGGTTGGATCATACCAGTTTCCAAATATATTAAAAGCAAAGTAAAAAATATTACAAGCTTATTTTTGTAAATTAACTTGATATCTTAGACATAACTAAAAAATTCATCAAAAGACAAAAAGATACTAAGGTTTACTGAAGGAGATAACCTGAATATCCTTATGTCTATTAACTAAATAAAATAAGCACCACAAATGAAACTCCAGGGGTCAGTGGCATTACTGATAAATTCTATCATTAATTGAATAAAGAAATATACAAACTGAAGAGGATTGAAGAGAAAATTAAAGAGGAGGAAACATTCCAACTCACCAGTAAAATCGTCACTACACTGGTACCAGAAGCAGGCAAACAAATTACAAAAAAAGAAAACTACATGCAAATGCACTTAATAAACATAAATTTAAAAGTTCTACACATACCTCAAAATTTATAATTGTGACCAAGCAGAGTTTATCCCAGGAATTCAGGAAAACTTTTGGTATAGTGCATGCATGCTCAGTTGCTCAATCACGTCTGATTCTTTGTGATCCCATGAACTCTAGCCTGCCAGGCTCCTCTGTCCATGGAATTTTTCAAGCAAGAATACTACAGTGGGTTGACATTTCCTTTTCCAGGGATCTTCCCGACTCAGAGATCGAACACATGCCTCCTGTGTCTCCTGATTTGGCAGGTGGATATTTACCACTGTGCCACCTGGTATAGTATTCTAATATCAATCAACATAATTTATGATGTGGTATAATTAGCATATACTTGGCTAAGTACATATGGATAAAGCATTTGACAATATGCAACATACATTTCTAGTAAAACTCAGCGAACTAGGAATAGAAGGGAACTTCCTCAACCAGATAAGGATCATTAGAAAATAATAATATGGCTTTCACCATAATATCAGGAACAAGACAAAAGTGTTTGTTTTCACTTTCTATTTTTGTGATGTGAAAATTTTAGCCAATAGGCAGAAATTAGAGACCAAATCCATCCAGATGGGAGAGAAAGATATAAAACTATATTCAGAAAACAGACCATCTAAATAGAAAATCAAAGGGGATCTATTAAACAGCAACACAAAACTCACAGAATAAGTAAATTTATCATGATTACAGTGTGCCATATTATTATAAGAGATCAATTTCCATCCATATTAATAATAAATAAATATTTAAATAAAAACAATGCTATTTATGATAATATCAAAATATGAATTACTTAGGAAATAAATCTGAAATAAAATATCCAAGATTTGATCTGTACTCTGTAAACTACAAAATATTGAATACATAAATAATACATAAATACATAATACATAAACACATAAATAATCAGTGAGGTAGATTTTTCTTCATGAATCAGAAGACTGTGTACTATTATAATGTCATTGTCCCCAGATTGATCTAAAGATCCAATATAATTACAAACAATATCACAGCAGATTTATTTTTGTGGAAAATGCCACATTAACATTGAAGCCTGGAGAATCCCATGGACAGAAGAGACTGGTGGGCCATAGTCCATGGAGTTGCAGAGTCAGATATGACTGAGCAACTAACTAAATTTCATGCTAAAATGTGAAAGACCTAGAATAATCAAATCAAATTTATAAAGGAAGAGCAAGTTGGAGGGAAAATTACTTTATTTTAGGACTTATAAAGCATTAATATTCAATACAGTGTGGAACTGATATAAAGATAGTCAATGCAACAGAATAAAGTTCAGAAGGTAAACCCATATTTATACGGACAACTGATTTTTGGTAAAGATGCAAAGCCAGTACAAGGGAGAAAGCATTGTCTTTTCAACAAATGGTGTTTAATATCCATATGCAGAAAATAAAATAACAAAATGCATCATACCTCATATCAATTTAACAATATGGATCATAGACCTACATGTGAAACCTAAAACTATAAAATTCCTAAATAGTATAGTAGATAAAATTTTGTGTTTTTTTAAGATATGATAACAAAAGTATGATCCATAAAAGAACAAAATAAACTTTAAAAATTTGCTCTTGGAAAAACACGGTTAAAGGGATAAAAATATGAGCCACAGACTGAGAGAAATAGCTAAAATACAAATGATAGGTCATACCAAATGGTGACAAAGATTTGGAAGAACTAGAACGTTCATTCAATTCTGGTGAGAATGTAAAATGGTAAAATCATTTGGGAAAACCATTTTAGCAGATTCTTAAAATGTTAAATATGATCATAGCCATGTGACCTAATACTTCTATTTCTGCATATTTAATCAGAGATATGAAAGCTCATGTTTATACAAAGACTTGTACATAAATAAACATAGCAGCTATATTTGTAATATCCAATCACTAGAAATCACCCTTATGCTCATCAACAGATTAACAGGTGAGCAGATTGTGTTTTATCCATACAAAGGGACACTACCCAGAAATAAAAATGGACACAGCAATGATATGCACCATAGAAGAATCTCAGTATTTATGGTGAGTGCTAGAAGCCAAGCAAAAGAGAGAATGTTATACATGATTCCATTTGTGTAGCTCTCCAGAGAACACAAACTAATGAACAGTGATAAAAGGTCAATGGTTTCCTGGAGATGGAGAGAATTATTGGTAGGAAGGCTAAAAAAGGGCACACAGAAATTTCTGGAAGTGGTGGATACACTCATGGTCTTGAGCTGATGGTCTCACCAGTGTATACAAATTCCAAAACTCATTAAATTGTGTAGTCTATATATGTGCATTCTATATATATATATATATATATATGGCATGTTATGTATATATGGCATGTTAATTTTACTTTGTAAAGCTGTTAAAAAAACAATGCAAACACTGTCTTGAAGGAGAATAGCCTGGACCATGCAAAATAAAAAGAAGTGGGAAAAAAACAGTGCACAGGTTTGGGGATTTTTCTATGAAAAATTCTTAAGAGTAGAGAAGCAGTAATGGGGAAAGGAAGCTTCACTTTTAACTATCTGCTGATCTCCTTCCCTGATGTTTCCTAGAACTTGGCCAAGAGCATAACTATAAGTATCTAAATGTTGGGAAACTGGGGATCTAGGGAACACTGTCACTGGGGATCTAGGGCACAAGTCACTGTTCATCACCTCCCACTGTGTAGAAGAACCACTGACAGCCATGAGAAAGATCAAGAAAGGTTTTGTAATAGAGATCTAGGGAGGGATTGCCTGGTGACAAATCAAAACCAAACCAAATTCAAACAAATAAATTTGTTAAATGAACTTCTGTCCCCAAATTTGTTGTTTATTTTTCCTTTTATAGATTCTCTACACTCATAGACAAAACTTGGCAGGTCTTTTGTAGTAGCACTTGCTTTTAGTTATAAATTCTTTAACATGTTAAGAAAATGTTGTGCTTTCAGTTTATAATGGGTTTATAGGAAATGTATATTGAAGTTTAATATAGAAGTAAGCCATATCTATGGAAATAATTGCTATTAACTTATTACTAAAGTTAATTTATGTTGTGAGACTTCGTAATTTTCAACCATCATCACTTTACTACTTGAAACTCTATCATAGAATAGCATGGTAATATATGGCTGAAATAAATTCATTATAAAATATTAAGTATTAGGTATCTATACCTGTAAAAATTTAATTAGTACTTTTTCCAATTTGACTTTTATTAGCAGAATTAAACTCAGTTTGTTAAAAAATTGTGAAGCTTTCGGTAGTTTCATAATTCTGCAGTAAAGTACATAAAAATGGATGTGTATTTAATTTATGTTATATTTTAAAGTCTTGGGATCCTGGATTCTGGGTCTTTTACAGAACATATATTTCTTAACTCATTTTTGTATATCTTTATTTTTAAGAATTTATTTAAAGTGTTCATGAAATAGTTTCAAAAATTTATACTTTTTAGAAGGTAATTTCTAAGAGATACTCAAGTTTGTTTGCAAAGTAATAGAAATAGATACTTTAAATATAAAATTTAAAAAGTCTCTCAATTTGTAGTTTTATAAGTGACTTATTGTTTTGGTCTTCACCCCTTTCTTAAATACACGTATTTAACGCATATATCTCTGATCTTGATTTCAAGATATTTGCATATATATTATTTTTCTTAAAAATGGTCCTCTGATTTTTATTATTGATACACTGAATATCTTTGTTTAATTGTTACTAATTTATACCTTTCCTTAAATACATTTTTATCATTTGTATTACTAAGTGTGGTTTAGTTTTTTAAATTTTGTTTTTTATTTCATAATGAAAGAATTTAACCCATGATATTTGATCAGAGTAGAGTTTTGGCTTCCCTCCATGAGCCGTGATGGGCATGGTTCTGATTGTCCATAATTTTTAAACAGATGTTAATTACTTTTTTGTTGTCTATTTTCAACCTAGTTTAGTTTAAAAGAAGGTTTATATTTTGGGTTTTGAATTGCTTTTTTTTTTGAGACATTTGAATTAATTTTAATTTTTTTTTAACTTTATTGCATTACTTTTACTTTGTAAAACAAATTGAGATGTTTCCATGTTGACCAGTGCATACAATATTTTAAGTACTTTAGTCCCTGGGTACAAAAATGTATTGTTTCTTTCTGTGGCATAACAGTAAATATATAAACTATCTTAATGATTTTAAGCTGTTTAATTTCTTGCCTATCTATTGATCTCTCAAAACTGAGAGCTACATGTAAATTTCATGAAGTTTTCCACACTGAGTTTTATAGTGGCTCCTTAAATCTCAATTATTTTATTTTTTAGTAGAAATAGGTTGGTGTTTATATATTGTTATTCTCTACTATTTCCACATAGAATGATTCAGGAGTTTTTATATCCTTTAGGAATAGTACAATTAGAAATATATACCAATGTTTTTGTTCAGAAAAATTATTTTCACCTAAGTTCTCTAAAATTTTGTATTAATTTTGTAATCTTGCATTTAAAATTTTTTTTCTATATACTTTTCTACATATTAATGTATAGGTTTTTTTTTTAACTTTACAATATTTTATTGGTTTTGCCATATATCAAAATGAATCCACCACAAGTATACATGTGTTCCCCATCCTGAACCCTCCTCCCTCCTCCCTCCCGGTACCATCCCTCTGGGTCGTCCCAGTGCACCAGCCCCAAGCATCCAGTATCATGCATCGAACCTGGAATGGCAACTCGTTTCATATATGATATTATACATGTTTCAATGCCATTCTCCCAAATCATGCCACCCTCTCCCTCTCCCACAGAGTCCAAAAGACTGTTCTATACATCAGTGTCTCTTTTGCTGTCTCGTATACAGGGTTATTGTTACCATCTTTCTAAATTCCATATATATGCGTTAGTATACTGTATTGGTGTTTTTCTTTCTGGCTTACTTCACTCTGTATAATAGGCTCCAGTTTCATCCACCTCATTAGAACTGATTCAAATGTATTCTTTTTAATGGCTGAGTAATACTCCATTGTGTATAAGTACCACAGCTTTCTTATCCATTCATCTGCTGATGGACATCTAGGTTGCTTCCATGTCCTGACTATTATAAACAGTGCTGCGATGAACATTGGGGTACACATGTCTCTTTCCCTTCTGGTTTCCTCAGTGTGTATGCCCAGCAGTGGGATTGCTGGATCATAAGGCAGTTCTATTTCCAGTTTTTTAAGGAATCTCCACACTGTTCTCCATAGTGGCTGTACTAGTTTGCATTCCCACCAACAGTGTAAGAGGGTTCCCTTTTCTCCACACCCTCTCCAGCATTTATTGCTTGTAGACTTTTGGGTCATAGCCATTCTGACTGGCGTGAAATGGTACCTGATAGTGGTTTTGATTTGCATTTCTCTGATAATGAGTGATGTTGAGCATCTTTTCATGTGTGTGTTAGCCATCTTTATGTCTTCTTTGGAGAAATGTCTATTTAGTTCTTTGGCCCATTTTTTGATTGGGTCATTTATTTTTCTGGAATTGAGCTGTAGGAGTTGCTTGTGTATTTTTGAGATTAGTTGTTTGTCAGTTGCTTCATTTGCTATTATTTTCTCCCATTTTGAAGGCTGTCTTTTCACCTTACTTATAGTTTCCTTTGTTGTGCAGAGGCTTTTAAGTTTAATTAGGTCCCATTTATTTATTTTTGCTTTTATTTCCGATATTCTGGGAGGTGGGTCATCGAGGATCCTGCTGTGATTTATGTCAGAGAGTGTTTTGCCTATGTTCTCCTCTAGGAGTTTTATAGTTTCTGGTCTTCCACTTAGATCTTTAATCCATTTTGAGTTTATTTCTGTGTATGGTGTTAGAAAGTGTTCTAGTTTCATTCTTTTACGAGTGGTTGACCAGTTTTCTCAGCACCGCTTGTTAAAGAGATTGTTTTTAATTCATTGTATATTCTTGCTTCCTTTGTCAAAGATAAGGTTTTATACATGTCATATGTTATTTTTAAGTATGAATTTTGTTTTTTCAACTTTGGAAATGACTCATAAAATAGTTTTAGATGAAATTTAAATTTTTCCTTAAGTCCACTTGAAATAATTCTTATGTGTAACAGACACATTCTTCACATTTTACAATATGATTGCACGCCTTTTAACTTTATACTTTCTTATCTTTATTATCTTCAAATGGTATGTACCTTTCTTCATAATTCAAATAGGTGTCTTCATTTTTTTCATTCTTTAAAGTTTTTAAATTTCTGGTTCCACTAATTATCTGAAAAATGAAGAAATGTATAAAATTTTATGCCCACTTCTGAGACAAAGAATTTAGCATTCTTTTTCTCTTTCCTTTTCTTCAACAATATATTCTTATCATTATTTTAGATCTAACTTTATTACTATTATATAATATATAATTATAATATTACACAATTATAATCTATTATATAATTTACACATATATATTTGCATAAATACTTAATGTTTTAAAATTTATTTAGTTTGTATGCATTGAACAATGGTGTTTTGGATTTTTTCGACTTCTTTTTTATATCATTGGATCCTTATGTTGCAGCATTAAAACCTGCTTGGCAAGGTGGAACTTTGCACATTATTCTTGCATTTATCTAGTATGTACTAAGCTGTTGGAATGATATTGTTTGAGATGTGATAAGCCATTTAAATATGTATATGGCATTTTTCATCTCAGCAACATTGCTAATTTCCATCCAATCATTTTTCTGTTTTACTTCCTTTATCTCTTGTTTACTTCTGTATTTATCAATAATTGGCTTCTCTTTCACTTTCCTCTTTATCTAGTTTGTAATCTCTCAGTATTTCCTAGCTTTTTAATTCCCTTTCACATTCAGAGTATTATTTTCAAATATTTCTTCTGTAACTTTAATTTTCAACAAGCTATTTAGATCTTTATGTCCTGTAATCCAGAGTTTTTCTCTGAAATTTGCACTTTCTTTGAAATTTGCTCGTCTGCTTTTTTTTTCTCCCTTTCTTACATTCTCTCTTCTATTTTCTCATTCTGTTGCTTTTTCATACCAACACTCTTTCCAGTTTTAATACTCTATCCTCTTTGATGACTGTCAGATATCACTGTATCTTATCATGTCAAAGAAAAAGAACCATTTTGTGAACTGTTTCTCTAATCTTTTTCAAAGTTTTTAATGATATTGACTTTTCTTTCATTTCCTTTTGTTCTGTCATATATTGTTACCAATCTCATATTTTCTTCATGAATGAAAGACATATTGGTTCAGATACAGTATTGCAAAGACACAGTGGGGCAGGGCTGACTATAGTGTCCAAATGTGAGGTTGTGGAAAGTCCTTCTCAAATATACAGCAACACTAGAAGTCAACCTGAGATGCTTAAAAGCTTAATTTCAAATTCTAGCAAGTTTTTACCCAATTTTTTACTGTAATGAGTTACTATATTTCTCTAAGCTGCCTGATTTTAATATGTAGGTATAGTATCTTTTGTTGAGCTTTACAGATTGTGTATGTGTGTGTTTAAATTGAAGTATAGTTGATTTACTATCATTTTAGTTTTGAGTGTACAGCACAGTACATCAATATTTTTATAAATTAGGCTCCATTTAAAGCTATCATAAAATATTGATTATATTCCTTGTGCAATGCAGTATATACTTGCAGCATATTTATTTTACACATAGTACTCTATAGCTCTTAATCACCTACTCATATCTTGCCCCTTCCCTCATGCTCTCACCCCTAGTAATCACTACTTTTTCTCTATATCTGTGAGTTTATTTATGTTTTGTTATATCATTTGTCTTAATGTTTATAGATTCCACAAGTAAGTGATAGCATACAGTATTTGTCTTTCCTGTCTGACTTATTTTACTAGAAATAATACCCTCCCGGTTCATCTATGATATTGATGCAAATGGCAATATTTCACTTTTTGTGGCTAAGTAACATCCCATTAAATATATACTGCTTCTTCTTTGTCCATTAGTCTGTTGATGAACACTTAAGTTGCTTCCATATATTGGCTATTGTAAATAATGTTGCTATGAACATTGGAGTGAGTGTATCTTTTCAAACTAGATTTTTCATTTTCTCTGATTATGTACTCGGAGGTGGAATTGCTTGATCATATTATAGTTCTATAGTTTTTTTTCCAAGGAATCTCCACAATGTTTTCTAGTGCAGTGACTGCACCAATGTGCATTCCTACCCAAAATATGCCCTTTTCTCCACACACTCACCAAAATTTGTTGTTTGTGGTCTTTTTAATGATTGTAATTTTGATAGGTGTAAGGTGACATGCCATTGTGATTTTGATTTGCAATTATCTGATGGTTAGCAATGTTGAGAATCCTTTCATGTGCCTGTTGGCCATCTGCATGTATTCTTTGCAAAATGTCTATCCAGATCTTCTATATATTTTAATCAAGTTGTTTTTTTGATATTGATTTGTATGTGCTGGTTATGTATTTTGGATCTTAACCTGTTTGTGTCATATTATTTGCAGATATTTCCTCCCATTCACTGAGTGGTCTTTTTATTTTACTAGTTGTCTCCTTTGCTATGTAAAAGTTTATAAGTTTAATTAGGTTCCATGCATTTATTCTTGCTTTCATTTCCTTTACAGTAGGAGACAGTAACAAAGAAAAATATCGCTGCACTATATGTCAAAGTATTATCTCTATGATTTCTTGCAGGAGTCTTATGGCTTATGGTCTTATATTTAGGTCTTTAACCCACTTTGAGTTTATTTTTCTGTGTGATATGAGAATATATTCTACCTTCATTCTCTTGCATGTAGCAGCAGTCCAGTTTTCCCAGCACCACTTATTGAAGAGACTGTCTTTTCTCTGTTGTATATTCTTGTCATCTTTGACATAGAATAATAGACCATAAGTGTGTGAGCTTATTTCTGGGCTCTCTATTCTGTTCCATTGATCTATGTTTATGTTTTTGTGCAATACTGTTTTGATGACTGTAGCTTTGTAGTGCAGTTTGAAGTCAGGGAGTGTGATACCTCCAGTGTTTTTTTTTTCCCAAGATCACTTTGGATATTTGAGGTATTTTGTGTTTCAATATATATTTTAGGATTATTTGTTCTAGTTCAGTGAAAAAAATGGGCATTTTGGTAGGGATTGAATTAAATCAATATATTGATTTGTGTATTATGGGCATTTTAACAATATTAATTTATCCAGTCAATCAATGCTAGCTATCTTTAAATTATCTTTATTATTTCTTTGTATTATCTTCAATTTCCTTCATTATTGTTTTCTATTTTTCAGTGTATAGACCATTCACTTCCTTGTTGTTTATTCCTAGATATTTTATTCTTTCTGATGTGATTTTAAACAGGATTATTTTCTCTTTCTGATAGTTCAATATTAGTTTATATAAAAGCAACTGATTTCTGCATATTAATCTTATATCTTGCTACTTACTGAATTCATTTATTAGTATTCACAGATTTTTTTGTGGTGACTAGGGTTTCCTTAATATAGTGTCATGGCATGAAAATATTGATTGTTTTAATTCTTTCTTTCCAATTTGGATGCCTTTTATTTTTGTCAGGTCTGACTCCTGTGGTTAGGACTTCCAATACTATGTTATAGAATTGGCAAGAGTAGGGATTCTTGTCATATTCCTGATTTTAGAGGAAAAGCTTTCCGCTTTCCATTATTGATTATAAAGTAGGCTATGGGTTTGTCATAAATGACTTTTTTAATAAGAAGATGTGTTCCCTCTATACTCACTTCGATGAGGGTTTTTAACATGAATGAATGTTGAATTTTGTCAAGTACTTTTTCTGCATCTATTGAGATGATCATGTGATCTTTATCCTTCCTTTTGTTTCCTTTTATTTCCCTACTAGTGATAGGCCTGCTAATATTCCTATTCCCATGTAATTCAGTCTTGGAAGATTGGATGAGTCTAGAAATTTTCTGTAGGTTGTCTAATATGTTGGCATTTAACTTCATAATATTCTCTTATGATTTTTTTCTATCTCTGATATCAGATGCTCCTCTTTCATTTTGTTTATTTATGGTCTCTCTCTCTCTTTTTCTTAATAATCTTGGTTAAAGGCTTATTAATTTTGTGCATCCTTTCAAAACACCAGTTCTTGGTTTTATTGATCTATTACTTTGTGTGTTTTTTTCTGTCTCTTTTATTCATTTCCTGATATTTATGATTTTCTTTCTTCTGATGACTTTTGGGCTTTGTTTATTCTTCTTTTTCAAATTTCCTTAGATAGGAGTTTCAGTTGTTCAGTTGATATTTTTCTTGCTTCTTAGGGTAGCCTTGTATTGCTTGTATTCCCTCTTGGATGTTTTCCTTTTGGTGAAATTGCGGCATCCCATAGATTTTTGGAAAATTGTGTTTTTGTTTTCGTTTGCCTCAGGGTAATTTATGATTTCCTTTTTGATTTCTTCATGATCTTCTGTGTTTCAGTGTCATGCTCTTTAGTCTACAAGTGTTTGCATTTGTCCCATTTTTATTCTTATTATTGAATTCTAGTTTCATGCTGTTGTGATTGCAAAAGATGCTTGATAGAATTTTTATCCTTCTAAATTTTTGAAACTTGTTTTGTGGCCTAGTGTGGAGAACATTTCACGTGCACTAAAAAAAAAAAAAAAAGGTATATCACTGGTTTTGGATGGACTGTGCTGTGCTTAGTCATTCAATCATGTCTGACTCTTTGCGACCCCATGGACTGTAACCTGCTAGGCTCCTCTGTTCGTGGGGATTCTCCAGGCAAGAATACTGGAATGGATTGCCATGCCCTCCTCCAGGGGATCTTCCCAACCCAGGGATCAAACTCAGGTGTCCCACATTCTAGGCATATTCTTTACACTCTGAGCCACCAGGGAAGCCCAGACTATCACATCTGTTAAATCCAACTGATCTAACCTGTCATATAAGAATATATCTCTCACTGATTGTCTGTCCGGATGATTTTTCTTTGAGGTAAGCAGATTATTAAAATCCCCTGTTATTATTGTGTTATTGTCTATTTTTCCCTTTAAGTATGTTAACATTTGCTTTATATATTTAATTGCTACTATATTAGTTGCACATATTTTAGCAAGTGTTGTATCTTCTACTTGTATGGAAATATATTCATATAAGAAGGCATACTTAATAAATGCAGTGTGTTCTGACTCCTTCACTGACTTTCCGTATCTCTCTTCCTGTGCCCTGGCACACAATAATGTTGAAATTTAGGACAATTAGTGACCTCTCAAGGGGCTCTAATTACCCAAATTAAAAAAAAAAAAAAAAGTTCCATGTCTCTACCTTTAAATCAAAGGTTAGTGAGGAAACCATCTTGAAGGTCAAGTTGGGACAAAACATAGGCCTCTTTAAATACAAAGAAAAAGTTCTTGAAGGAATTAAAAGTGCTACTCCTATAAACACACAAATGATAAGAAAAGAACGTGAAACAGCCTTATTGCTTATATGGAGAAAGTGATCTGCAGAGAAGATCAAATCAGCAACAATTACCCTTTAATCTAAAGCCTGTCTGTTCCAGAGAAAGACCCTGATTCTATTCAATTCTATGGAGGCTGAGGGAGGTAAGGAAGCTACAGTAAAAAGTCTGAAGTTAGCAGAGGTTGATTCACAAGGTTTAAGGAAAAAAGTCACCTCTATAACACGAAAGTGCAAGCGGAAGCAGTAAAGGCTGATGCAGAAACTGCAGCAAGTTTATACAGAAGATCTAGACAAAATGAAATAATAAAATTCCCCACTCTAGACAACAGATTTTCCAGCATGGATCAGACAACTTGTATTGGAAGAAGATGCCATCTAGGTCTTTCAAACCTAGAGAGTAGAAGTTATTGCTTGACTTGAAAACTTCAAAGTATAGGTTGATTCTCTTATCAGGGGCTAATGCAGCTGGTGACTTTAAATTGAACCCAATGTTCACTTACCATTTCAAAAATTATAGAGCCTTTACAAAATATGCTAAATTTACTCAGCCTGTACTCTGTAAGTTAAACAACAAACTCTGGATGATAGCACATTTATTTACAACACAGTATACAAATATTTTAAACCCACTCTTCAGACCTGCTACTTAGAAAAAGATTCCTCCTGTCAAAATGTGACTATTGATTTATCAAACATCTGGGCACCTAAGACCTCTGATGGATATGTGCAATGAGAATGATGCTGTTTTTATGTCTGCTAACATAACATTCATTCTAGTTCATGGATCAAGGAGTAATTTTGACTTTCAAGTCTTTTTGTTAAATAATTATACATTTCTTAGCTGCCACAGATAAACTGAGCTGGGCTTCAGTTCAGTTCAGTTCAGTCACTTAGTCGGGTCTGAGTCTTTGCGACCCCATGGACTGCAGCACGCCAAGCTTCCCTGTCCATCACCACCTCCCAGCAGTTTGGCTTACATCTGTGCAAAGTCAGTCTACAAGCTTTTTGAAAGGATTCACTATTCTAGATGCCATGGAGACCATTTCTGATTCATGGATAGAGGTTAATATATCAACATTAAGTGAGGTTTGAAGTCGTTGATTCAAACCCCCATGAATGACGTTGAAGTGTTCACATTTCCAGTGGAGAAAGTAACTGCGGATATGATAGAAATAGTAAGAGAACTAAAATTAGAAATAGAACCTAAAAACGTAGCTGAATTGATGCAGTCTTGTGATAAAACATGAAAGGATGAGGATTTGTTTCTTATAGATGAGTAAAGAAAGTAGACTCTTGAGACAGAATCTACTGGTGAAAATGCTTTACAGATTAGTTAAATGGCAAGAAAGGACTTAGAATATGATAATAGCATAGTCAATAAAACCACAACAATTATCTTTTATTTTGAAAAGAAAAAATATACTAGGTAAAAAATGCTACCTAAGGGCATTGCATGCTCAGATAAATCATTAGTGGAAAGAATGGTCAGTCATGTAGCAAACTTATTCCTTAATTTTAAGAAATTGCCATCATGTAGCAAACTCATTTCTTATTTTAAGAAATTACAGCAGTCACGCAGTCTTTAATGGGTAGTCTTTTACCCATTCTGTTCAGTAAGCAGCTATCAACATCCGGGGAAGATCTCCACCAGCAAAAGGATTTGTAAAACAATCATCCTCCAATTGAAAATAAATAAATTTAAGAAAATAAGAAAAAAAGAATTGCTGAAGTTCCGCTGATGGTTAGCTTTGTTTAGCAAGAAAATGTTTTGCTTTTTTTTTCAATTATAGTTGTACCTTTTTTTTTTTTTTTTTTAGATGTAATGCTATTGCACACTTAATAGGCTACAGTATAGTGTAAATATATCCTTTATATGTGCTGGAAAACCAAAGAATTTGTGTGACTCACTTTATTGCCATATTCACTTTATTAGAGTGATCTGGAACTGAATCCCTAATATCGTCTATGTTCAGTTCAGTTCAGTCGCTCAGTTGTGTCTGACTCTTTGCAACCCCGTGAATCGCAGCACGCCAGGCCTCCCTGTCCATCACCAACTTCTGGAGTTCACCCAAACTCATGTCCATCGAGACGGTGATGCCATCCAGCCATCTCATCCTCTGTCATCCCCTTCTCCTCCTGTCCCCAATCCCTCCCAGCATCAGGGTCTTTTCCAGTGAGTCAACTCTTCACATGAGGAGGCCAAAGTATTGGAGTTTCAGCTTCATAATCAGTCCTTCCAATGAACACCCAGGACTGATCTCCTTTAGGATGGACTGGTTGGATCTCCTTGCAGTCCAAGGGACTCTCAAGAGTCTTCTCCAACACCGCAGTTCAAAAGCATCAATTCTTCAGCACTCAGCTTTCTTCACAGTCCAACTCTCACATCCATACATGACCACTGGAAAAACCATAGCCTTGACTAGATGGACCTTTGCTGGTAAAGCAATGTCTCTGCTTTTCAATATGCTATCTAGGTTGGTCATAACTTTCCTTCCAAGGAATCTTTTAATTTCATGGCTGCAATCATCATCTAGGTATGCTCATATTAATACTTTGCAGCAAGACAGGATAGTAAAAGTTACAATGACAAAAATAGCCTCTTCTTGTAAGCACTTTTCTTCTGTGGACTACACCTCTCATAAACTACTTCTGCTTTTCTTACTACCAGATATACCCTTATAATAGAGGAATATGAATCTCTGTGGAGATATTGTATTTTCCCATATTAATTTTTTACACTAAGTTTCAACTTTATTCCAAATTTATGAAAAAATATACTTTAGTAATATATGTACTGTATTGTCAATATTCCCAGACATCTTTATAAGATAATCTCTTTTTTTTTTTTCAGTTTATTTTGCTTTGTTGTGCATGTGCGCTAAGTGACTTCAGTCATGTCCGATTCTGCTACCCTACAGGTTCTAGCCTACCAGGCTCCACTGTCTATTGGATTCTCCAGGCAAGAATACTGGAGAGGGTTGCCAGGCCTTGCTCCAGGGAATCTTCCTGACTCAGGGGTGGAAACCCCGCTTCTTATGTCTCCTGCAATGGTAGTTGGGTTCTTTACCACTAGCGCCACCTTGGAAGCCCTATTTTGCTTTATGTCTCATCAAATAGACTCAGTCTTCAAACAATTGCTTATAGGACAAACAGGTAAAAGTGGTATATATTCTGGGTCTTTCCATATATGGATGTGTCTTTCTGTTTTCTCCATACTTATAATCTAGCTAGCCTGAGCCTAAAGTTATTTTGGAGCACATGCTGCTATATTTCTGATATTTAGGATTAAATATAAGAAATATGTTTGGGAACTATAAATGAAACTTGGGTGGTCAATTCTCTGTGGTGCATACTGGAACCATAATGTTAAGGTCAGAGAATATGAATGAGAATCTACTGCCTGTATGTCATTTTATATTTATGAAAAAAAGTATGTAATTTTTGTATCTGAAAAATATAATAATTAACTGAATAGGCTTAACCCACCAAATTTTAAAAGAAATTAATTAAATACATCTATTCTAATATGGGTTTCCTTGGCAGCTGAGATGGTAAAGAATCTGCCTGCAATGCAGGAGACAGGAGATGCAGGTTCAACGCCACAGTTGGGAAGATTCTCTGGAGAAGGGAATGACTACCCACTCCAGTATTCTTGCTTGGAGAATTCCAAGGACAGAGGAACCTAGTGGGCTATAGTCCATGGGGTCCCAAAGAGTTGGACATGACTGAAGGACTAACTATAATAGAGACAAAATATAATATATCTTTATATAGCAGTTGAGTAATTGTAATAGCAATTCTAAAAATATGAACACTTTTAGCACTCAAGGTAGTATGTCCTCTTGCAAGAGGCTTGTTACCTCCACTATACAAGTGTCTATCATACTTTAAATCTGCTTGGAGTATTATAGTGATAATAGTAAGGAAGGTAAATGATGAGAAGCATACATGAGAGTCATTAGCAGTTAGAAATCTAGTATAGGTTTTGCCATCTAGTGTAGTACAGCTACAACTCTTGCATGCTATAAGTGATAATAATTGTTTTTGTTTTGTTTTGTTTTAATACTAAATTGTTTAGGTATCTTCCAAGACTATGAAAATTATTCTTCAGGCTCTGTAGACCATGATTTTGAAATAATGAAAACTTGTAAAGATGTATGCTGTTATAAATGTTGAATGTTTCCTATAACAGGATTGTTTAAAATAGTTTATTTTTTTATTTTTATTTTTTTAGTGGCTGGCATTATTATTCTTTTTTTTTTAATTTTTTAAAATTTTATTTTATTTTTAAACTTTACGTAATTGTATTAGTTTTGCCAAATATCTGTGAACTACCTATTCTTGTTTCTTTGACTTGTTGATTTGTGTAATCATAAATCAGAGTTTATGTTATAGATAGTTGCTTAAATATTTTGAGTATCATTCCCTAGTTCTCCAAATCACAGTAAAAGCAGACTTCTAAGAAAGATTGGTAAATTGTAGATTAATCTCAGTTCTGTGTAAATGTAAACCTGAAGGACCACCTGTGGCTATAACTCATGTGTTCTCTGCAGAAGGTAATATTTGCACAGGTTCAGACAGATTATAGTCTTCTGCAGTAGAAGCAATTTGAAGAGATCAGAAGTAAACATCATATCAGATCAGATCAGTCGCTCAGTCGTGTCCGACTCTTTGCGACCCCATGAATTGAAGCACGCCAGGCCTCCCTGTCCATCACCAACTCCCGGAGTTCACTCAGACTCACATCCATCGAGTCAGTGATGCCATCCAGCTGTCTCATCCTCTGTCATCCCCTGCTCTTGCCCCAATCCCTCCCAGCATCAGAGTCTTTTCCAATGAGTCCACTCTTTGCATGAGGTGGCCAAAGTACTGGAGTTTCAGCTTTAGCATCATTCCTTCCAAAGAAATCCCAGGGCTGATCTCCTTCAGAATGGACTGGTTGGATCTCCTTGCAGTCCAAGGGACTTTCAAGAGTCTTCTCCAACACCACAGTTCAAAAGCATCAATTCTTCGGCGCTCAGCCTTCTTCACAGTCCAACTCTCACATCCATACATGACCACAGGAAATGACTATGCCAAAGCCTTTGACTGTGTGGATCACAATAAACTGTGGAAAACTCTGAAAGAGATGGGAATACCAGACCACCTGATCTGCCTCTTGAGAAATTTGTATGCAGGTCAGGAAGCAACAGTTAGAACTGGACATGGAACAACAGACTGGTTCCAAATAGGAAAAGGAGTTCGTCAAGGCTGTATATTGTCACCCTGCTTTTTTAACTTATATGCAGAGTACATCATGAGAAATGCTGGACTGGATGAAGCACAAAGCTGGAATTAAGATTGCTTGAAGAAGTATCAATAACCTCAGATATGCAGATGACACCACCCTTATGGCAGAAAGTGAAGAGGAACTAAAAAGCCTCTTGAGGAAAGTGAAAGTGGAGAGTGAAAAAGTTGGCTTAAAGCTCAACATTCAAAAAACGAAGATCATGGCATCCGGTCCCATCACTTCATGGGAAATAGATGGGGAAACAGTAGAAACAGTATCAGACTTTATTTTTCTGGGCTCCAAAATCACTACAGATGGTGACTGCAGCCATGAAATTAAAAGACGCTTACTCCTTGGAAGGAAAGTTATGACCAACCTAGATAGCATATTCAAAAGCAGAAACATCATATAGCAGTATTGAAAAATCAAGATATATAGAGACCATTTGGCCATCACTACATTCCCTGGTGGCTCAAAGGGGAATGAGTCTGCCTGCAATGCAGGAGACTCAGACTCAGTCCTTGGGTTGGGAATACCCACTGGAGAAGGAAATGGCAACCCAGCACAATATTCTTGCCTGGAGAATTCCATGGACAGAGGAACTCAGTGGTCTACAGTCCATAGGGACTCGTAAAGAGTCGAACACAGTTGAGTGATTTTTCACTTCACTTCACATGTATTAATATTACTAATTTGTATACCTGCTATATATACCAGTATCCTTTGGGTAATATTTTATAACATTTTTTGGAGTCACAAATAGGTATGAATTATTAAAGCCCTTTGTACATGTATCAAACATATAAGTGTGTTGTGTAAGACTCATTCCAGTTCAGGTTCAAACATGGCAAAGGCGATAAGTGATGGATAAGAAGAGAGGTTGCAAATAAGTTTATTAATTCCATAAATTGATTCATATTTGTTTTGTACTAAAGAGCAACTTGTTATTTTCCTTGATAGATCTGAAAATGTCATTTTAAGATTCCTTTAAATTTTCAACATTCTGCTCTTTCCACTTAATTTTTAAATTTTCATTATTTAAATGGTATTCACACAGTTCTTCGAATTGTTGTAAATTATTTGTGAGAACAGAAATATTTAGCTATTTAATTTTGCATTCTTACTGCATGCTATGTTATTTCTTATGTCTCTTTCCATTCAAATGAGAGCAGAACTTTCAGAATATAAATCTGTCATTTTTAGAGGTTTATCACAAGAGTTGGAAATAGGCATTATCATCTCTTTAGTGTTATTTATTTCTTCATCTCAGTGGACTAATTTAAAAGTATACATAGGCTAGTGATCAATCATGCCATATATCTAAACTTTAAAATAGTTTTTTAACTTGCTAAATAATATATCTTTTTTCATAAGAAGTATGCAATTGTATGTGATTATAGTGATTTTGTCCTTGTAACCTATAATCTAAAGTATTACACCATGTCCTTTTTTAAGGTTAAATACAAAACAAATATAGTTTCTTACACAAATATCTGTAAAGGGTAATTTTATTGAGAGAAGATTTTATTAATTTTAAGAGAAGAAATATCCCCCCTCCTGTCCTCTTTCTCTTTCTCTAAAGAAGAAGAGAAAGGACACAATAATCAATTTTTCACTTGTTTCCAACATCCAGTAGTTCATGTATTTTTAATTTCTATGAGAATAACTGGCATTACTATTTTTTACGATGAACCTGTTCTGAGTTGGAAGGAAATGTATATTCCAATCATTGTGAAGCAATAGCTAATTAAAATAGTCTTCATGACTTAATTTTGGAAGTGGTAACTTTGTAACAGTCTCAGAATATTTATTGTGCTCCGATAAAGTGTAATAGAAGTTTAAAATTTATTTAAAAATGCAGCCTTTTCTTTGAGGAAGTACAAGGATGAATTTGACAATCCTAATTTTTGTTGAGTGCCTCCAGGGCTGTCTTCTCAAGAAATCTTGGGTCACACTCTTGCTATGAAAATCTCCTTGACTTTTTTTCTCTTCCTGATAACATCCAAATTCTTAACCTCTTTATAATCTTTATGATCTGATTTCAAACCTTCTATTTGAATTAAAATTCTGTTAATTCCCATTATACAGTTGTTGTTTTTGTTTTTCCCCCAGCAGGAGCACTTTGGTTCACAACTATAAAGAAACAACACATTTTTCCTCTCGGTGTCAATTGTTATTTGTGCTATTTTATCTACTTGGAAAATCACCCTTATTTAAGATCCTGTTCAAATTTAACCTTCAACTCTCCAAGTGGCTTAGTGGTGCACTCTCAAGCTTTGCACACTCTCTCGCAAATTTGCATTATGTGACCCACTTTAAAAAAAAAACAAAGCAAAACTCCTTGTTTACATACCATACTCCACATGTGAATTTGAGCTTATACATTGCATTTATCTTTAATATCTAGGAGTCTTGTAAATTGTCTGACACATAAAATATTCTCAAAAATAAATTTTAAAAGTAAACATAGTCTGAAGAACACATTAAATAGTGTAAATAACTGAATGAGCAGAAACCAATTGTGGAACTTATTATAATCCTACTTGAGATTCTGATTCACTGAGATTTTTTGTTTTTAACCTGAATTTTCCTCATCTTTCTATAACAATTCCATGCCTAGATATTCCTCAGTGTTCTCCATTGATAAACATGTCATTGATTTCCATTTGTTCTTGGGTAAATTCAGGTTATAATAATGTAAACCAGTAATTTCAAGATTGATCTTAATTAACTATTAAAACACTAAAGGAAGAGTGAGTTTACCAATACAAAGAAAAAAACCCTGAGAATATGTTTTTTAACTGTGTGTGTGTGTTAGTCACTCAGTCATGTCTGACTCATTGCAGCCCCATGGACTATAGCTCTCCAGGCTCCTCTATCCATGGAATTCTCCAGGCAAGAATACTGGAGTGGGGCCATTCCCTTCTCCAGGGGATCTTCCCAACCCAGGGATCGAACCTGAGGCTTCTGCACTGAAGGCAGTTTCTTTACCATCTGAGCCATTAGGGAGGCCCACCATTTAACATTTTAGCATTTGCATTTAATCACTTAAACTAATTTTCAAATTAGAGTTATACTTTCTAGGATCAGGATTATTTTGAGGATTTCTAAAATGTGTTTCTACTTAGAATACTAAAATATATAAGTTTAAGAAAACTTTATTAAAATTCTAAAGTCTCTGTGCAGTGCTCTTGACCTTGAGATTATTAAAAGACAACTGTAAATTTAAGAAAAAGCCCTCATATTCTAGACCAGTCTTGAGTCCACGGCCCCTTTTCCATTTCATGTCAGATTTGAGAACAGAGACTTGAGAACAGACTTGAGAACAGGCCACTTAAATGTGCTAGAGAAAATAATATATATTGAAAATACCAGAAAAAAATTGTCATTGGACTATAAAAAATAACTCAATCTTTCTGCCCAAGGAATCTCCTGTTGCTAACTGAAGTGCTCGGTTACCCAGTAGCCAAAATACCTACCTTGGTCATTGCCTACTGCCTACTTATGGATGCCACTATTTGCTTCTTAAAATGTTTGTGCCTAGGCACTTTTCAGTTACACTCAAACCAGTCAAATAATGCAACCCAATTGTATTTCACTATGCTATGGTTTAATGGTAACATAACAACACATATTGTTTCTATTAGTATTAGACAAGCCTCCTAAGACTGACTTACAATGATGTAAAAACAAAGGAAAACCTTACTTTGAAGTATTTTTAAAAGGTCTATATAAAATAGATAAAATCTCTGACTTATAACAATCAATACATTCAAGCTATTGTTAAAGATACTTACCATCTCATCTATACAGATGGTCAGCTTGCTTCATCAACCAAAAATAATGTTACTAAAATTTTTTTGGTAGATAAACTTTTTTTTTTTCACACCAATAACTTTCATGAGAAGAGCTGTCCCAGAAATCAACCCCCAAAGTTTTTTGCAGTTCACTCATTTAAATTTCAATTCACACTCAAGGTAATTTTTGTTCTCTAGCTGCATAGAGCTTTTCACCAAAGAGGAAATTTCACTCAAGTCTTCTTTCTCAGGCTTTGACATCCTCTGTTATTTACTCATCTATCACCCATTTGAATAAAAAAATATCCTTATGGAGTCTTCCAGATTTCACCCAAGACACAAAATTCACTTATCAAATATAAATGATTAGATGATAGATAGATGTGCATTATAACTTAGAATCTCATGGCATCTTAACTCAATAACTTGAAAATTTAGCTTAGATAAAATATATCTTGAGAGGTGGAACAAACAGATTTTATTGTTCATGAGTTAATACTAATTCATTCTAGTAAATGAAATACATTCCAAATAAATAAATGAATAGTAAATTTTTAAAACCTGATTTTGAAAGTGATACATATAGTTACTAGCATTAAATTATAGAAGGATGAAAGATATTTTCCCATGTTATCTTACATCTAAAAATATACCAAACATATTATAAAATGATTTTAAATTTCTTTTGAATTTGTCATATGATTATTATCTTTGTCTGTGGATCAATACCTCTCTGGAATCTTTGTCAAGTTTTATTCTCTAACATTTTCAAATAGAATGAAAATTTAATGATATGTCTTATTTTGTCTTTCAGGAGTATTTCTATAGGATTTTTATATTCAAAAATACATTGTTTTCCAGTAATTTATATTTTTTTTTTTTTTTTTTTTTTTTTGCCTTTTCATTTACTTCATGAAGTCTCAAAAACCTCATGTAGGGTATTTGATTTAAAATCCAATGCCTTGTAGGAAATCAAATGAGAAATAAAGGTTCCTCTCTTCCCTCACAGTTGGAATAAAGATTGGCCAAATTGTATTGGAAAAAAGCACCAGCAACTTCAAATTTGTGAAAATCAGCCATCATAGTTCATAACATGCTTCCCCCATCCATTATCATCTTTATATTGAAGTCACTAATTCAAACTCAGGAAAAGTTTAGATACCTATTGCTTTGAAACACAATATTTCATTTGGTATTTTAGAACATTTATTCATTATTTTCATACACCTGGTTAGAAATTAGAGTTATACCCTAGTTTTATGTCCTAAAAATTGCAACCATTCAATCCAGGAATTTTGAGAGAAACGCTGTATTTCATGCTTATGGTCAGGTCCCAAAATAAATAGAAGAAATAAAATCAACCTCCACCCTCTTGTTTTGTTACACTGTAAGCTTGCTATGTGAAACAGGTTAACCTGGAGCAGTTGCCCTTATCCTTTGAATAATCATGCTGTTTTGGAAAAGGGGCTTTCAAATTTATGAATACATTTAAAGAATTTCTTACAAGTCATGCCTGAGACAAATAACACACACTTCCAAAACAAACGAAAAACAATCTTACAATCTTCAATTAAAAAGGAAAGAACATGGAGAGAGAAACTAAGGGTGACTCCTAGTGCATGAGAAGCTGGGTGGTGGGATCTCTACCCTTGACATTTGTCTCTCTCTTCATCTTGAACCTGCATGATCAATAGGCTCCACTAGCTGGAGAAACATGACTCTAGTTTAATTTCATCAGGCTTCTATAATGGGTCATCTAGGCAAAAGTGGACTCCACCTACTCTCGTCTGCCTGGTTCTCTAATGTGAAAAGAAGAGAAACCCTAATGCATTGCCTTGCTGAAGCCAGGTATTGTTCATAGTTAAGTAGGCAGGTTCAGGAACCAGATTGCTACATTTAAATCTCAGCTGTGCTTTATCCTAGGCAGGTTACTTTGCTTCTCTGAACCTCATTTTTTCTTCCGTAAAATGGAGAGAATACTAGACCCATGCACCACAGAGACGTAAACAGAATTAGGTGAGCTCACATACATATCAGTTTAAAGCAGGGCTGTCACAGAGAATGTGCTCAGTAATGTTAATTAACTTTCACGTTGCTTTTTCCTGAAGGGTGCCAGTAAGTAGGCAGTGAATTAATAGTCTTAGTGGTAAGAGTTGACATTCTCTAGTCAGAGACTGAATAGATAGATGGCTAATATTGTGCTTTCATATAGATCATATCTGAAATACCAAACATCAACTCAAGGCCCTTTCAGATGTGACAGGGTGGGGTGTGTTTAGTGATTCAGTGACTCTGTGTTGCATCTGGATGTGGACTTGAACTGTGAAGAAAAAAAGTGAGCGAAAAACCTGCACGAAGAACTCTTGCAGCCTGTCTGTTTGTCTCTGGCTCTCTCTCTTTCCCTGTGTCTCTGTCTTTCTGTCTCTGGATCTGCTCTGTCTCCACCCCCCCTCCCCCCCACACACCTAAAACAGCAAGTTTTGAGTTTCAGAATGTGGAGAGTGATGCTGAATGACTCATATGGGTTATTCTTTTTGTAAATTGTGAGCTTTTATGCCTGCACTTCCTTTTTACCCCGTGCTCCTGGCAGTGCTTAATTTGCCTGCTTTATTAATAGTGGCTGTATGGAGTAGGCAGTAAAAGATCTATCCAAGAATTGAAATGATACATTAGTTGATTTGCTTGGGCCTGTTTACCTTCAAGTTGGTGAATTGTACAAGTGTCCAGTGAGCAGTCAGACATTAACCCTGGGTGAGGTGACTATTCATTTTTCATGGCCTGTGTTCTTATTTCTTTGCATCTGCAGTTGCTAACATTAAAATATAAAGAACACACTATCTGTTGGAAAAATAGGGCAAGAATTAGCACAAGACACCTCTAAGGAAGAGTGAGAACCTTCTGAATTATCTACTGCCAGGAAATAGGGTGGAGATCTTTTGCAAATGCTCTGCTTCCCTTCTCTTGTGTGGTTCTTTTCACTTGATAATTTCCTCTTGAAAGCAGAAATCCACTAACACAAACTTCATTAATCAGGTAAAATTTGCTAAGGTTAATATTCAGGCAATGCAGTGTAAATGAAAGAGCATGGGCCCAGGCAGACCCCATCTATCCTTTATACCATATTCCAACAATTTCTGCATGCACTCTAACTCTGGGAAGTTCACTCTTCTTATCTGGATGGTGGTGAATCACCATTATAGGCCAAATTAAGCTAAGGGTAAAGGGTCCAATGAGATCCTAGACAAGAAAATTTTGTGTCATAAGCAAGGTATTATTTGAAATACTTTTTTTTTCCCCCTAGACATTTAGCTTTTTTCTATTTCTGTATTATTTGAGTAACAGGTAGCTTACAGTCTTTATGAGAAGATGAAGTGTACACTGACTCTAAAGGGTCTGAGGATCTATGGGCATGAAAGAGAGGGGTCAGGAAATGGCATGAAGGAATGGCAAGATCCCTCCTCTAACCCTGAGACCCACTGTGCCTCCAAATGACTTACGGGGCAGTACTGCACTGTGTACTTCCTGCAGGTCACGTCACTTTCACAATCAAAGTCACCTCCTGTTACCGATCTTTGTTTATAAGTCTGGAGAGATTAGTATCCTGCTAAGGTGGCACTCTCCAGCAACTCTGAGGACTTGCTTTTTGAAACCTTCAGTGCTTTTACAAAGTGTACTGCCTATTTGATCTTTTCTTTTTGTCAGATATATTTTGTCATCAGAAAAATATTCATTTTGGGAGTATTTCACTTCCTCTACAGTTTTATGGTGGGTGATAGCAAGCCCATTAAAAGATTCTCACCCTCACTTTCATATTTTTAAAAATCAGACATTCACATTAATGAAAAGGTCAACGAGGAAACAAAATAGCTTAAGAGACAGAAAACTCCTTATGGAAAAATAAATGCTGAATTACATAAAAATCTTTCACCATAAGGGACCGATCAAGACTAGGTTTTTTTTTCCTTTAAGAAAATATAAAAACTGTAAACTCATATATGGCGATTATAGCAGACAGTGTCTTCACATCAAAGACTTACAGGCCTTTAGAAGTAAGTGCTTTTGAAATGACATAAACAAATACAAATGCATTTTATCTAATTGAATATCTTGAAACTCAGATTGTTTTCCAGGAAAATAATTAGTATATGCAATGAAGTATTACCTTACATCTGTCAAAATGGCCATCATTAAAAAATCCACAAACACTAAATGCTAGAGAAGCTGTG
This sequence comes from Bos mutus, assembly GCF_027580195.1. Lineage (NCBI taxonomy): Eukaryota > Metazoa > Chordata > Mammalia > Artiodactyla > Bovidae > Bos > Bos mutus. The sequence continues at coordinate 48,252,670 of NC_091627.1, read as the reverse complement.
GAGAAAAGGGAACCCTCCTACACTGTTGGTGGGAATGTAAATTGCTATACCCAATGTGGGGAAGAATATGGAGGTTCCTTAAAAAACTAAAAAGAAAGGTATCATCATACCTATATGATCCAGAAATCTTAACTACTGGGCATATATCCAAAGAAAACCACAACTCAAAAAGACACATGTACCCCAGTGTTCTTTAGAACACTATTTACAATCACCAGGACAAGGAAAAACCTAAGTATCTTTTGACAGATGAATGGATAAAGATGTGCTACATATACACAATGGACTATTGCTTGCCAATAAAAAGGAACAAAATTAAGTCATTTGCAGAGATGTGGATAGACCTAGTCTTTCATGCAAAGTGAAGTAAGTCAGAAAGAATAAAATGAATATTGTATATTAACACATTTATGTGGAATCTAGAAAAAAGCTGTACAGATGAACCTATTTTCAAGGCAGAAATAAAGACACAGATGTAGAGAATGAACATGTGAACAGGGAGGTGGTGAAGAGGAGGGTGGGGTGAATTGAGAGAGTTGCATTGACAGTATACTATCAGTTCCGTTCAGTTGTTCAGTCGTGTCGGACTCTTTGCAACCCGGTGGACTGCAACACGCCAGGCATCCCTGTTCATCACCAACTCCTGAAGTTTACTCAAACTCATGTCCATTGAGTCGGTGATGCCATCCAGCCATCTCATCCTCTGTTGTCCCCTTCTCCTCATACCTTCAATCTTTCCCAGAATCAGAGTCTTCTCAAATGAGTCAGTACTTTGCATCAGGTGGCCAAAGTATTGGAGTTTCAGCTTTAGTATCAGTCCTTCCAATGAATATGCAGGACTGATTTCCTTTAGGATGGACTGGCTGGATCTCCTTGCAGTCAAGGGACTCTCAAGAGTCTTCTCCAACACCACAGTTCAAAAGCATCAATTCATCGGCACTCAGCTTTCTTTACAGTCCAACTCTCACATCCATACATGACTACTGGAAAAACAATAGCTTTGATTGCAAGGATCTTTGTTGTCATATAATGTCAATAAACTGTCTATGTTGGTCATAGCTTTTCTTCCAATGAGCAAGTGTCTTTTAATTCCATGGGTTCAGTCACCATCTGCAGTCATTTTGAAGCCCCCAAAAATGAAGTCTGTCACTGTTTCTACCGTTTCCCCATCTATTTGCCATGAAGTAATGGGACCAAATGCCATGATCTTAATTTTCTGAATGTTGAGTTTTAAGCCAACTTTTTCACTCTCTTCTTTCACTTTCATCAAGAGGCTCTTTGGTTCTTCACTTTCTGTCATAAGCGGGGTGTCATCTGCATATCTGAGGTTATTCATATTTCTCCTGGCAATCTTGATTCTAGCTTGTGCTTCAGGCAGTCCAAACTTTCTCATGATATTCTCTGCATGTAAGTTAAATAAGCAGGGTGACAATATACAGCCTTGACGTACTACTTTCCCAATTTGGAACCAGTCTGTTGTTCCAAGTCCAGTTCTAACTGTTGCTTCCTGACCTGCATACAGGTTTCTCAAGAGGCAGGTCAGGTGATTTGGTATTCCCGTCTCTTTCAGAATTTTCCACAGTTTATTGTGGAATAAATAGGCTTTGGCATAGTCAATAAAGCAGAAATAGATGTTTTTTCTGGAACTCTCTTGCTTTTTCCATGATCCAACGGATATTGGCAATTTGATCTCTGGTTCTTCTGGCTTTTCTCATTCCAGCTTGAACATCTAGAAGTTCACGGTTCATGTTCTGTTGAAGCCTGGCTTGAGAATTTTGAGCATTACCTTGCTAGTGTGTGAGATGAGTGCAATTGTGCAGTAGCTGGGCATTCTTTGGCATTACCTTTCTTTGGGAGTGGAATGAAAACTTACCTTTTCCAGTCGTGTATCCCCTACTGAGTTTTCCAAATTTGCTGGCGTACTGAGTGCAGCACTTCCACAGCATCATCTTTTAGGATTTGAAATAGCTCAACTGGAATTCCATCACCTCCACTAGCTTTGTTCATAGTGATGCTTCCTAAGGCCCACTTGACTTCACATTCCAGGATGTCTGGTTCTAGGTGAATGATCACACCATCGTGATTATCTGGACCATGAAGGTCTTTTTTGCACAGTTCTTCTGTGTATTCTTGCCACCTCTTCTTAATATCTTCTGCTTCTGTTGGGTCCATACCATTTCTGTTCTTTATTGTGTCCATCTTTGCATGAAATATTCCCTTGGCAGCTCTAATTTTATTGAAGAGATCTCTGGTCTTTCCCATTCTATTGTATTCCTCTCTTTCTTTGCATTGATCACTGAGGAAGGCTTTCTTATCTCTCCTTGCTATTCTTTGAAATTCTACATTCAAATGGGTATATCTTTCCTTTTCTCCTTTGTCTTTCACTTCTCTTCTTTTCATAGCTATTTTTAAGGCATCCTCAAACAACCATTTTGCCTTTTTGCATTTCCTTTTCTTGAGATGGTCTTGATTACTGCCTTCTCTACAATGTCACAAACCTCTGTCCATAGTTCTTTAGGCACTCTATCAGATCTAATTCCCTAAATCTATTTGTCACTTCCACTGTATAATCCTAAGGGATTTGATTTAGGTCATACCTGAATGGGTTAGTGGCTTTTCCTACTTAAATTTAAGTCTGAATTTGGTAATAAGAAGTTCATGATCTGAGCCACAGTCAGCTCCTGGTCTTGTTTCTTCTGACTGTATAGAGCTTCTCCATCTTTGGCTGCAAAGAATATAATCAATCTGATTTCAGTGTTGACCATCTGGTGATGTCCATGTGTAGAGTCTTCTCTTGTGTTGTTGGAAGAGGGTGTTTGCTATGACCACTGCATTCTCTTGGCAAAACTCTATTAGCCGTTACCCTGATTCATTCTGTACTCCAAGGCCAAATTTGCCTGTATTCCAGGTATTTCTTGACTTCCTACTTTTGCATTCCAGTCCCCTATAATGAAAATGACATCTTTCTTGGGTGTTAATTCTAGAAAGTTTTGTAGGTCTTCATAGAACTGTTCAACTTCAGCTTCTTTTGCATTATTGGTGAGGGCATAGACTTGGATTATTGTAATAGTGAATGGTTTGCCCTGGAACTAAACAGAGATCATTTTGTCATTTTTGAGATTGCATCCAAGTACTGCATTTTGGACTCTTTTGTTGAATATAATGGCTACTATATTTCTTCTAAGGGATCCTTGCCCACGTTAGTAGATACAATGGTCATCTCAGTTAAATTCACCCATTCCACTCCATTTTAGTTCACTGATTCCTAAAATGTTGATGTTCACTCTTGCCATCTCTTGTATGACCACTTTCAATTTGCCTTGATTCATGGACCTAACATTCCATGTTCCTATGCAGTACTGCTCTGTACAGCATTGGACTTTACTTCCATCACCAGTCACATCAAGAGACTGACCCAGACTTGCCCTTGAGTGTTTAGGAGCCTCTGCCGGAGGCGTGGGTCAGTGGTATCCTGCTGCAAACTGGGGGCACTAAGTGTGTACATGGGACCTTTTGAAGGAGGTTGCCATTATCTTCATTACCTCCACCATAGTTTGGCCTCAGGTCAAATAGCAGGGAGGGAACACAGCCCACCCTTCAACAGAAAATTGGATTAAAGTTTTACTGAGCAAGGCCCCACCTATAAGAACAAGACTCAGTTTCCCCCTCAGTCAGTCTCTCCCATCAGGAAGCCTTCCATAAACCTCTTATCTTTCTCCATCAGAGGGCAGACATAATGAAAACAATAATCACAGAAAACTAACTAATCTGGTCACATGGACCACAGCCTTGTCTAAGCAATGAAACTATGAGCCATGCAGTGTAGCACCACCCAAGATGGACAGGTCATGGTGGAGAGTTCTGACAAAACGTGGTCCACTGAAGAAGAGAATGACAAACCACTTCAGTATTCTTGCCTTGAGAACCCCATGAACAATATGAAAAGGCAAAAAGATAGGACACTGAAAGATGAACTCCCCAGGTCAGTAGGTGCCCAATATACTACTGGAAATCAGTGGAGAAATAACTCCAGAAAGAATGAAGAGATGGAGTCAAAGAAAGAACAACACCCACTTGTGGATGTGACTGAATGATGGAAGTAAATTCTGACAATATACCTTCAGTTCAGTTTAGTTCAGTCGCTCAGTCGTGTCCGACTCTTTGCAACCCCATGAATCGCAGCACACCAGGCCTCCCTGTCCATCACCAACTCCCGGAGTTTACCCAAACTCATGTCTATCGAGTCAGTGATGCCATCCAGCCATCTCATCCTCTGTCGTCTCCTTCTCCTCCTGCCCCCAATCCCTCCCAGTATCAGAGTCTTTTCCAATGAGTCAACTCTTCTCACAAGGTGGCCAAAGTATTGGAGTTTCAGCTTTAGCATCAGCCCTTCCATTGAACACCCAGGACTGATCTCCCTTAGGATGGACTGGTTGGATCTCCTTGCAGTCCAAGGAGCTCTCAACACAGCTCAGTTTTCAAAATTTTCAAGATGAACTGTTATGGCCTTTATCCAGTCTTCTTTAAATTGCTAGGTATCTTAGAGGTTATTTAGAAAACTTTAGGTATGGAAATACAAAGTGTCCTATGTAAGTGGTTAGTGTTTTAAATATTTTTTTCTGGATTCCTTAAGGAGAAAATTTTGCTTCTGCAAGCAATTGGTTCAGTACCGAGAAACTTTCACACTTTCCAAACCCCATTGATCAATAGGTATTTCTCTCTTATAAACACTGGTCACTAACTAGCTATTTTACCATGGTAAACTATGTTGGAGAAGACTCTTGAGGCCATAACAGTTCATCTTGAAAATTTTGAAAACTGAGCTGTGTTGAATGACAAATAATATTTGCATGGATGTAAAGATAAAGTCTCACTTAAGAATAATACTTTCGTCTTTAATTACATTTTGAACTAACAATGACAAACAAAGAGATTCCTTTCCATGAGCACCATTTGGAGTTGTATGCTTCCATTACCTTTACACAAGTCCTGATCAATTTTGTTAACATATAACATTGAAAAGAAAATACAATTTTAGAGAGGCAAGTACTAGTGGGGAGACCAGGGTTTTATAAGTCTGCTCAAAATAGATGTTAATGTAATTTATCTTGAAGTTTAGAATCTATGTTTCCTTGAAGAAGAAAATGAACATCTGTGAGCCTAATTCCCTCATTCTTAGTGTTAAAGTAACAGTACCTGCTCCATGTGTTTATTGAACAAGCATGAAAACTATACATTTAAAACACTATATTGCATTGATATGCATCTCAAAATAAATCATTTTTTAAAAGGATGATAAAGGGAACATACTATTCCATTTGTACTTATGGAAAAGTTTGAAATAAAGTTTTAACTCTACAAAACAGGGCCATTATCGTGTTAAATTCTTTCAGGGCTTCCTTTACTCAAGTTGAAAGGGGCTTCTTTTCTTTTTTTTTAGTATTTGTGTGTGTGTGTGTGTGTGTGTGTGTGTGTGTTTTCAGAAATAGTTTTTGTACTGAAGTGCCATCTATTATATCACAAGGATATTTCAGAGGTACCTGGCTAAATACTTTTATTTTCTTTAGTGCCTGCTGATTTCCTAAAGACTGTTTCCCTGAATTCTCAGTAGTCTTGAATTGTACATAATTTGGATTATTTTGGGGAAAAAATCTTCAGTCTTATCTCGTAGAGAAAACATTTATTCCCCTATTTTTCTGGTAAAATACACTACTGTAAATTGTTTTCTTAGACTATTATTTTTTTAAAAGATCAAATTATTGATTTAAATAATGTTTGACACTGGCTTTAGTATGACAATCATTCCATACTGCTCTTTATCCTACAGTCTTTATGCTACTGCAACATTATTTTTAAACTGCACTATTTATCATTATAAAGATTTTCCAGAATAAATTTTTCTTTGAATATAGCCTTGACTACAATTCATCATTTCTACTCTTTTGATTATATTGTAAACATTTTCTTATTGGTGTAAGAGTTATTAAAAATAAAAATTGGTGCTGACTTTAATTCCTGAAATATTTTACTACTAAACTAATTTGTGGCTTTTGTTTCATTATAATCAAATAATCAGTTCAATATATTTACTAGTTTTGAATTTTTGTATTTAATTTTCATTTAGAATATGATTAAATTTTGAAAATGTCCTACAAGCACATAAGAATTGAATACCCTGTTTGATAGTTCAATTGTTGTTGCTTCCTTGCTAAGTGGTGTTTGAATCTGCAACCCATGGACTACAGCTTGCCAGATTCCTTTGTTCATGGGATTTCCTTCACAAGAATACTGGAGTGGGTTGCCACGTCCTTCTCCAGGAGATCTCAATATGTATTGATAGTTCGATACCTATGTCTAAAATAAATCCTATCAATTACATTATCCCTTTACTTGAAACCCTTATTTATGTTTTTATAAGTTTGCTATGTCAAGGACTGACTAAACTGTATTAAAAATTTCCCCCAAAATGGAAAAGTTAAAAAAAAAAAACTTTATGTATAAAAAGTAATACATTTATGAGTCTCACATATATCCATTAAGTATTTCTTATCAGTGAGAAATGGAAATTTAGTTTGATGGAGTTGGGATAACTGATTAACTATTTTAGGGGAAAAAAAGAGGGACTATAACATATAACAATAACTATAACAAGTATAACAATAAATTGACATATGTGAATAAATGGGAATATTTAAAAAACAATGACGTAATGGTGTATGTCTAGACAAGGATGACTGGGAGATGGGCATTGCAGATATGGCACAAAAAGGGCAATAAGAAAGATGGTGCTTCTTTTGTCACTAAAGGGCTCAGATAGTTCATGATTCTTTTTACATGTTTAAGCAAAGTTTTCTGTGTAATTTTTTCTCATGAGAAAAGATTCAATTGAACTCTTTATCCTGAGAAAAGCCTCCATTGTTTTCATTAAAATTTTTAGTGTGTCTGTGTTAGTAAAAGTCAGTATTGATCAACAGGGAAACACAAAAGATTATTTTTTTGTGTGTAATAAAACCTTAAATAAAATAGAAAAGAAACAAAACATATAGATTGCTATAATGGAAAATGTTATTTCATTAAATAGGAAGAATAGGTCTACAAATCAATTCATCAAAGATAAAATATCATAAACCTTAAATAAAAAAAGGGAAAAGAATATGAACAGGAAACCTAGTAAAGAAAAAAATATAAAATGTCCAATACATGAGAAAAGTGAAAATTTCTCAGTTGTGTCTGACTCTTTGAGACTCCTAGGACTATAGTCCATGGAATTCTCCAGGCCAGAATACTGGAGTGGGTAGCCTTTCCCTTCTTCAGAGGATCTTCCCAACCCAGGATTGAACCCAGGTCTCCTACATTGCAGGCAGATCAGGCAGATTCTTTACCAGCTGAACCACAAGGGAATATCCCCAATTTACACATAAATAAAATATATACAAATTACACTAAAAGTAATTATCATCTTTTGTTCGTCAGATTGACAATATTATCAGTATATTTTAAAAATTACTAGATGCTAGTGTTGATGGAGAATGGGTAAAACTTTAAAGAAGATAATTTAGAAATATGTATCAAAGGGCTTTAAAAAATGCATATCAGTTAACTTATAAAGCATATACTTGTGAAACTTGTCTAAATAAATAGAATTCAAGATCTTTCTAGAAGATAATTTAGAAATACGTATCAAAAAGCTTTAAAAATGCATCTTAGTTAACCTATAAACCATATACTTGAGAAACTTGCCTAAAGAAACAGACATTCATCTTTGCCTTGTCCACAGGAAAAAAAATATCTACAAAGTGAGAAAAAAATTTTTATAATTTACTGTATATTCCTTAAATAAAATACAATGTATTGTTGGTTCAAAATAGAAAATATATTTGTGAAAAGCAATTTAGCCATTGTTCACTATGATACTAACCTATGATATCTAGCAATATGCAATGGGCTATAAAAATAATGCAGGCTATCTCTTTAAAGCTTGAAGTTTTAATGGGATTAATGTGTTCCTCTGAGTTAAGCTAAATTAATTACTTATGCATGAACTGAATTATCAAACCAGTATTATCTGTGCTTCTTCATATGCATAGATTGGAGTTACTTCCTCTACAACATATAGCTGGTGTTTTAGGGAAACAATATTTTCTCTTCTTTTACATATTTTAGAAGAAAATTTTTTCTCATCAAATACATCTTCTCTCTTGGTCATAAATTTTTCTTAATGCTTATATGTCTGTCTTTCACACAACCAGTTGTTGCAGCATAGTGACCTCTTCCTTTCCTCAGCTTACTCTCAACACAAAATGGAATTTGGGCTTTTGGATACCAGCAGATGAGTGCAGTGATGCTGCCTGCCAGTCAACAATGATGTTTTAAAAGCCTTAACTGCATTCATATTACAAAGATTTATGTTGATTATTTGAAGCCTTCATCATATTATAACCTTATTATTTTACAAAAAGTACAATATAAAAGGATTACTCATCATTACAAGTAACATAATTGAATGAAAGATGATCATCCCTATAACTGCAAAAAAAAAAATCATTTTGACCCTTAATCATAAATATATTGGATTTAAATAAGTCAATATGGCTCAAATATCAAGTATAAGTAAGAAAACTAGTAGTTTATGATCTGTTTTTTACAAATTTGGTTACCCATTTACTATAATCATTTAACCTTTAAATATTTGTTGTTGTTGCTGTTGTTGTTGTTCAGTTGCCCAGTTGTATGCTGCTCTTTGCAACCTCATGGACTGCAGCACACCACGCCTCTCTGTCCCTTACCAACTCCTGAAGTTTGCCCAAGTTCATGTCCATTGCATCGGTGATGCCATCAGCCATCTCATCCTGTGATGCCCTCTTCTCCTTTTGCCTTCAACCTTTCCCAGGGTCAGGGACTTTTCCAATGAGTCAGCTGTTTGCATCAGATGACCAAAATACTGGAGTTTCAGCATTAGTCCTTCCGTTGACTATTCAGGGTGGATTTCCCTTAAAATTGACTGGCTTGATCTCCTTGCTGTCCAAGGGACTCTCAGGAGTCTTCTCCAGCACCGCATTTTGAAGGCATCAATTCTTCAGCACTCCACCTTCTTTCTGGTCTGGATCTCACTCTCCCTACCATGCATGAACACTGGGAAAACCATAACCTTGACTATATGGGCCTTTGTTGGCAGAGTAATGTCTCTGCTTTTCAACACACTGTCTAGGTTTGTCATAGCTTTCCTGCCAAGAAAAAAACGTCTTCTGATTTCATGGCTGCAGTCACCATCCACAGTGATTTTAGAGCCCAAGAAGAAAATCACTTATCACTATTTCCACCTTTTTCCCTCTCTATTTGCCATGAAGTAATGGGACCAAATGACATGATCTTAGTTTTTTGTTTTTGTTTTTTTAGTTTTAAGCTGGCTCTTTCACTCTCCTCCTTCATGCTCATTAAGAGGCTTTTTAGTTCCTCTTTAATTTCTGCCATTTAAAATATTTACTGTCTTGATTTAATTTTGACTTTTTTAGGGGACATTTACCAAGTCTAACTGCCATATTAATTCTGTTCCAATCTTAGTTTTGACATTGTCATAGAAGTTCACCCCTACTGAGAAGTTTCCACTGATATAGGCTTCTGTGACTATTACATATACTATGAATCATGTAAGGGTTGTCAGTTAGGTTCTGTCAGAAAGGCATAAATATGATTAAGTTAACAAAGCAGAAGATGGGACTGTCAGTTTGTAAAAAACATCTTTCAGTTCAGTTCAGTCTCTCAGTCATGTCCGACTTCTTGCGACCCCATGGACTGCAGCATGCCAGGCTTCCTTGTCCATCACCAACTCCTGAGCTTGCTCAAATGCATGTCCATTGAGTCGGTGATGCCATCCAACTGTCTCATCCACACTGGTCCCTTCTCCTCCCGCCTCCAATCTTTCCCAGCATCAGGGTTTTTCCAATGAGTTAGTTCTTCACATCAGGTATCCAAAGTATTGGAGTTTCAGCCTATGTAAAAAAAACAGCTGCAGCCCCAGACAGATAACTCAGAATCTAGTCAGTATCTTTTACTTCTCTGTTTTTCAGGTGCTCCCTGATTCTTTTGCTCTCTCTTCTTCTCTCTTTCCATCCCTTCCTCTGTCAGCCTATCCATCCACACATGTTAATTTTTTGAAACAATTTAGCCACATGAGATTTATTTTTTTAATATAAATTTATTTAATTGGAGGTTAATTACTTTACGATATTGTATTGGTTTTGCCATAATTTAACAAAATGGTTTTTTCTCTGAAAATTAAAAAAAAAATACATGCACACACTTTAAGTGTAAATTCCATGATTGATATTTTTTCTACATCACTGATCCAGAAATCACACACACACAAAAATTTGTTTCAATGTAGTACACACGAGGAATGATACAACCAGAACAAAACAGACTAATTCACTTGGTTTACATTCTAAGCAAAGGAAGTGACCATGAATACTTTAAATCATCAGGACTAATTGAGTAAGTGGTTATTTGTAGTAATGACATACAAGTAGACCTGGCCTGACTGTTGCAGTACTTAGAATTCTACCTGCCAAAGAAAGATGAGAAAATGCACAGTAGAAGGAAATCTCCTTTTCATTTCTTTATTAGTGTCACATACACTGACTCCAATAAAGCTGTCAGGCAGATGTGTTGGCTTAAATACCCCTGGCAGTGACTTTATTGAAAATCAACACAAATCATGGTCAACTATCAGTTTTTACTCCCCAAAGAAACAATTAAGTCAAAGTGACAGCTCAGAAGGCCTCATGAGGTAAAAACCAAAGCTCAAAGTCTATGAGGCGAAGGTGCTCTCTGTCACAGTTGTCAAGCTGCAATAGGGTCAATAGTCCTTTCTTTATTTGATTTTACTTGAACATCAGTCCCACTCATTTCTAGAAAAAAAAAAAAAAGACTAATAGAGTTATCAGGTGAGCACTGTGCATAAAATCAATACCATTAGCCTGAAGGGAAAGCAAAACTCTTATGTCTGAGTGATGTTAATTTGTGTATATGTGTTTGATTTTACATGTTTTTTTATAATAACAATAACTATATTTATTCTAAACTTCCTCTTTATGAATCCCTGGATAAATATTTGCTTCAAATCTTAGAAGAATAATTCATATTATAAAATGGTTATCTAGTATTTCATAACACTGAGCCATTTTAAAATTCCATTTACATTCATGATCCCTTGATTCTTTTAACAATTCAGAAAAGTTGGTAAGGAAGTAAGTTTATATGTAAATATCATTGCAAAATCAGTTTTGACTTGATAGAGAGGATAGATGGTAGGCGTATGGAAGTGTGTCTGTGTGTGTGTGTTTGTGTGTGTCTAAGGGGGAAAAAAACAGTAGCCTGATACAGTAGTAGAGTCCACATTGCTATTAATATATGATCAATTTGTTATCTACTCCAGGCTGTTTTCTATTTCAAATTAATCACTGCCTATGTCTATTTGGTATTTTTAATTAGAGATAATAACAAATTTTAATATCACCATTAGTTTGATATCAAGTGATATGGGCTTGTTTGTGATCAAAACAAGGTAAATTCAGTTTAGGATTAGATACACCTGAAATGCATGTGTTTTTAATTCATTCATTTATTCCTTCATTCATTTCATTCATCAACTTCATAATTTTCCACTAACGTCACCTTGAGGAATACGCAGGTGGTTAGGAATCTGAACACACTTCCTGCTTCACATCTTTACACTGAGTTATTTTGAGTAAGTGATTGACCTCCTTGTTATAAGCTTTTTTATTTGTCAAATGATTGTGATAGCTCTTATGACATTAAACTGTTGAGAGGATTACATGCTGTAATAATGTATCATTACTACTGAGCGCCATCTATATTCCTGGCATAGATTTAAGCACTGAAGAGTTAGGAAAATAAACAAAGCCCTACTTTTTTAGAAGCTCCTACATTATAGGGAAGAGTATGACAATAAAAAAGAACACATACAGCCAAATCACATTATTTACAATAGTTATGTTTTATAATGTTGCCAGGAACACTGAATTAACACATTCTAAACCATTGCTGTTAGGGGAAATACAGTGTAGGTTCCTGTGAGCCTCTGGCCACAAGAATTTGTAGACTGAACAATATATAACCTTGTTTTATATGTGTTTCTGCTTAAAGACACCTTGTTTAATAGATTCTGTTGATTCACTGACATTGAGCTTACAGCCAAAAGCATAGTAACTCATGCCTGAACAAGGCTCATCTAACACACATTTTCTCTGCAAGGCACAGCATAGTTTTCTTGCATTTAGGAACACTAGAAAGCACTTCAGCACTACACTTGGGACCATTTTAAACAGATAAATCACTACCAAAAACATGAAAAATGGGAAAAACATGGCACAATATATACTGCAAAAAGGATACTTGTTTACAATATGAGAGATGAACAAGAAGGAGAGAGTTCAACCTCACATGAGAATGTGCCTCTGGGTGCCAAATTTTTCACAACACTGCACATGCTTGTAAATGACTTTGAAAATACCACAAGTACAAGGCTTGAGGTTACAACTATATTTTAGTGAGTGGGTAAATTTGCAAATATAAAATTTGTGAAAAATGAAGAAAGACTATATGTACGTATGTGTCTAAAACATACCATATGGTAAAAAATGTGTTGGAGAAAAATCAAGGTAAAGGGTACAGAGAATGCTGCTGCTGGTAATGGTGAGTGTGTGCATATGTCTAAGGCTGCCTGTAAAGTCTTCTATGACAAGCTGGCATTTGCACAAAGATCTTAAGAAAGTTAGGGAGGATGCCATGTGGATATCTATCACAAATGTCTTCTAGGCAAAGAACAAGTGCAAAACTTGAGGCAGCATCACTATCCTTTTGTTTGAGAATCAACATGAAAGCCTGGGAAAAATGGAGAGAGGTAGAGATTGGAGAGGAGATGAGATCATGGAGACTGTAAAGGGATAGGTCACATGAGGCATTAGAGAGGGCAAAGCGAAGTCAAGGAGGATTTCAGAAGATGAGCAGTACAATCTGACATATTTAAAGTGTATTATTCTGACTTTTGTAGAGAGTGAATGGGAGTGAAGCAGGAATTAATTTTGGAAACTACTACAATTCCGGAGCTCATTACAGTAATTTGAGAGATAATGATACTTTGTACTGGGACAGTCAGGCATGGTTGAATTTTGGATCCATTAGAAAAATAGACTTGATAGGATTTTCTAATTTTGTATAAGGTATGGGAAAAGAAGAGTCTGTGGTAATTCCATAATGACTGTCTGAGCACCTGGGAGAATGGAATTGCTTTTGGCAAGTGGGGAAAAAACTATATGAAGTGTGGCGTAGGGAAAAGGGACAATTGGGCACCTGGTTTCGTATGCCAAGTTTCAGGCACAGATGTGTCAAATACAAGTGGAAGCATCGCATCCTCAGTTGTTGTGTGAGTTATGAGTTGCGTGACTTGCTGTGTGATTATAACTAGTATGTTGGGAATCATACACGTTCAGTTCAGTTCAGTCGCTCAGTAGTGTCCGACTACTTGCAACCCCATGAATTGCAGCACACCAGGCCTCCCTGTCCATCACCAACTCCTGGAGTTCACTCAGACTCACGTCCATTGAGTCAGTGATGCCATCCAGCCATCTCATCCTCTGTCATCCCCTTTTCCTCCTGCCCACAATCCCTCCCAGCATCAGAGTCTTTTCCAATGAGTCAACTCTTCGCATGAGGTGGCCAAAGTACTGGAGTTTCAGCTTTAGCATCATTCCCTCCAAAGAAATCCCAGAGCTGATCTCCTGTAGAATGGACTGGTTGGATCTCCTTGCAGTCCAATGGACTCTCAAGAGTCTTCAACACCACAGTTCAAAAGCATCAATTATTCAGTGCTCAGCTTTCTTCACAGTCCAACTCTCACATCCATACATGACCACTGGAAAAACCATAGCCTTGACTAGACGGACCTTTGTTGGCAAAGTAATGTCTCTGCTTTTGAATATGCTATCTAGGTTGGTCATAACTTTCCTTCCAAGGAGTAAGTGTCTTTTAATTTCATGGCTACAGTCACCATCTGCAGTGATTTTGGAGCCCCCTAAAATAAACTCTCTCACTGTTTTCAAGTTTCCCCATCTATTTCCCATGAAGTGAGGGGACCAGATGCCATGATCTTCATTTTCTGAATGCTGAGCTTTAAGCCAACTTTTTCACTCTCCTCTTTCACTTTCATCAAGAGACGTTTTAGTTCCTCTTCACTTTCTGCCATAAGGGTGGTGTCAGCTGCATATCTGAGGTTATTGGTATTTCTCCTGGCAATCTTGATTCCAGCTTGTGCTTCTTCCAGCCCAGCATTTCTCATGATGTACTCTGCATGTAAGTTAAATAAGCAGGTGACAATATACAGCCTTGACGTACTCCTTTTCCTATTTGGAACCAGTCTGTTGTTACATGTCCACTTCTAACTGTTGCTTCCAGCATTTAAAGCCAAGAGACTGAAAGGGATCCTTAAGCAAGAAGGAGACAAGGTGATGAAATGGAGTTCTGTACATTAAAATAACAAGTGATTTATGTTCTTTTGAGTGTTTATGTCTGATTTATCGGTACATTTGAATCCACAAAGTTTCCCATGACTTCAAAAACAATTGGCATGACCTTGTTGTGCCTTTATTCATCATTATAAGCAAAAAATAAAAGTTGTACATTTAAAAATACTGCTATATCTTAAAGACACAAGAATTCAATTTTGTGTTCTATATGTGTAAATGCAAAGTCTTAATACATTAAGTGTATCTATCATAAAATACCAAATGAATTATTGATTGATTGGTAAATCATTATTGTGCTGAGATACATTTTTATGGACTTGCAACAACCAAAGGTTATAATTGTGCCATAAACATTGTAAACTTACTTGACACAGCAGTCTTTATATTTACCTAATGCTGGTCAGCTGACTCACCTTTATGCTGCTCACAGCTTCATTGGACAGAAAAACAAATGTCTTTTGGTGGATTAGTATTTTAGTTACTCTGAAAGCACATCTTTTCTATTTTCCTTTTAAAATATATTTCATTTTTTCAAATACTTGCTTTGTATCACTTGGGCTCTGTTATATCTAATTTTCAACATATTCAGCATCAATTTGATGTGCCTTCCAAAATTCTTATGTCCACTCATCTGTTTCTTCACATGTCAAAAACCAAGGTCTTAATCCTTAGTTCCTAAGGAAATAGTTGGACAACATGAAATATTCTACCTTGCTATATGATAGGTAATTGCAAATGATACATGCTCTCTTGTGTAATATTCAGTTCAGTTCAGTTCAGTCTCTTAGTCATGTCTGACTCTTTGTGACCCCATAAACTGCAGCACACCAAGCCTCCCTATCCATCACCAACTCCCAGAGTTTACCAAACTCATGTCCATTGAGTCAGTGATGCCATCCAATGATCTCATCCTCTGTCTTCCCCTTCTCCTCCTACTCTCAATCTTTTCCACCATTAGGGTCTTTTCAAATGAGTTAGCTCTTGGCATCAGGTGGCCAAAGTATTGGAGTTTCAGCTTCATCATCAGTCCTTCCAATGAACACCCAGGACTGATCTCCTTTAAGATGGACTGGTTGGATCTCTTGCAGTCCAAGGGAGTCTCAAGAGTCTTCTCCAACACCACAATTCAAAAGCATCAATTCATTGGCACTCAGCTTTCCTTATAGTCCAACTCTCACATCCATACATGACTACTGGAAAAACGATAGCCTTGACTAGATGGACCTTTGTTGGCAAAGTCATGTCTCTGC
The DNA here is from genome assembly GCF_027580195.1 of Bos mutus. Classification (NCBI taxonomy): domain Eukaryota; kingdom Metazoa; phylum Chordata; class Mammalia; order Artiodactyla; family Bovidae; genus Bos; species Bos mutus. The sequence continues at coordinate 48,236,877 of NC_091627.1, read as the reverse complement.
TTTTTGATATGCTCTCTAGTCACCATCGGCAGTGATTTTGAAGCCCAAGAAAATAAAATCACCCACTGTTTCCAGAGTTTCCCCATCTATTTGCCATTAAGTGATGGGACGAGATGCCATGATCTTACTTTTTAGGTCCACACCATTTCTGTCCTTTATTGAGCCCATCTTTGCATGAAATGTTCCCTTGGTAACTCTAATTTTCTTGAAGAGATCTCTAGTCATTCCCATTCTATTGTTTTCTATATTTCATTGAATTGATCACTGAGAAAGGCTTTCTTGTCTCTGCTTGCTATTCTTTGGAACTCTGCATTCAAGTAAGTATATTCTTTGCTTTTCACTTCTCTTCTTTTCACAGCTCTTTGTAAGTCTTCCTCAGACAGTCAATTTGTTTTTTTGTACTTCTCTTTCTTAGGGATGGTCTTGATCCCTGTCCCCTGTACAATGTCACAAACCTCCGTCCATAGTTCATCAGGCACTCTATCTATCAGATCTAGTCCCTTAAATCTATTTCTCACTTCCATTATGTAATCATAAGGGATTTTATTTAGATCATACCTGAATGGTCTAGTGGTTTCCCTGCTTTCTTCAATTTACATATGAAGTTGGAAATGGGAGTTAATATTCTGAGGCACAGTCAGTTCCCAGTCTTGTTTTTGCTGACTGTATAGAGCTTCTCCATCTTTGGCTGCAAAGAATATAATCAATCTGATATTTGTGCTGGCCATCTGGTGATGTCCATGTGTAGACTCTTCTCTTATGTTGTTGGAAGAGGGTGTTTGCTATGACCAGTGAGTTCTCTTGACAAAACTCTATTAGCCTCTGCTCTGCTTCATTCTCTGCTTCAAAGACAAATTTGCCTGTTTCTCCAGGTGATTCTTGACTTCCTACTTTTGTATTCCAGTCCCCTATAATGAAAAAGACATCTTTTGGGGTGTTAGTTAAAAGTTCTTGTAGCTCTTCATAGAACTGTTAACTTCAGCTCCTTCAGTGTTACTGGACAGGGCATATACTTGGATTACCATGATATTGAATGGTTGAGAATGAACAGAAATCATTCTGTCATTTCAGGGATTGCATCCAAGTACTGCGTTTCAGACTCTTGTTGACTATGATAGCTCCTCCATTTCTTCTAAGGGATTCCTGCCCACAGTAGGAGATATAAGGGTCATCTGAGTTAAATTCACCCATTCCAGTCCATCTTAGTTCGCTGATTCCTAGAATGCTGATGTTCAATCTTGCCATCTCCTGTTTGACCACTTCCAATTTGCCTTGATTCATGGACATGACATTCCCAGTTCCAATTGTTCTTTACAGCATCAGACCTTGCTTCTATCACCAGTCACATCCACAACTGGGTGTTGTTTTTGCTTTGACTCCATCTCTTCAGTCTTTCTGGAGTTATTTCTCCACTGATCTCCAGTAGCATATTGGACAGCTACTGACCTGGGGAGTTCCTCTTTCAGTGTCCTATCTTTTTGCCTTTTCATACTGTTCATGAGGTTCTCGAGGCAAGAATACTGAAGTGGTTTGCCATTCCTTTCTCCAGTGGACCACATTCTGTCAGACCTCTCCACCATGACCTAGCCATCTTGGGTGGTCCCACACGGTATGGCTTAGTTTCATTGAGTTAGACAAGGCTGTGGTCCATATGATCAGATTGGCTAGTTTTCTGTGATTGTGGTTTCAGTCTTTTTGCCCTCTGATGCCCTGTCTTTGAGCCCAACTTACTTGGGTTTCTCTTACCTTGGACGTGGTGTATCTCCTCACAGCCGCCACTCCTCACCTTTTAAATTCATTTGTCTACAACCTGAACATATATATGTCCTTGCTTTGCAGTAACAGTTTTAGTCAATCGTAAGAAACTCTACTTATTAGAGCTAGAGTAAATTTATCCTCAGTGACTCATTTCTTACCTTATCTAACCCATCTATGTGTTTCATAGTAGTGTGTAGTAGTAATATTTCAGGAATATGTTTATTGTGATTAACTGTATCTTTATAAATAATGGAGGGCTCCCCTAGTAGCTCAAACAGTAAAGAATCTGCTTGCACTGCAGGAGACCCAAGTTCGATCCCTGGGTCAAGAAGATCCTCTTGATAAGGGTATGGCAAGCCACTCCAGTATTCTTACCTGGAGAATTCCATGGACAGAGGAGCCTAGCAGGCTACAGTCTGTGGAGTCGCAAAGAGTCAGACACAACTGAGCTAATCTCTGCCTTCTTATCTGTCTTATAAATAAGGAAACTTTAACTCTATTGTGATATTAAAATAATTCACTTAAAAATGAAGACAATTATATCAGTCTTATCAAGAGTTATGTAAAAATGTCAGATGTATAAGTGCTATAGAAAAAGTGCTATAGAAAAAGTTGCACTTGAATATGTAAAAATTATAATACTGAACATTTATAGCAATATATGAATTCATATACATGTTTAAAATATATGTGTGATATACATATATAGAAAAATTTAATCATCTTCCTTTTCCAGAGTGAGATTGATATCTTCAGTTTGCTGCAATTCATCATCTCACTTTCTTAAAAGCTTTTTATATATTCATCAAAATTAGGGCCTTTATTCTGGAATCATATGGAAATGAAATAAAGTCTCTAGCTTTACCATTTGCATAATTGCAAAATTTTGATTTATGTGTTAACCTGGCACTAATTCCCATCGATTTCTTGGCAATGTCTTTACTGTTAGCAGCAAGCTTATTTTTGCAGTACATTAGCTCTCTATTACTAAATTTCAGTTTGAATTCTTTGTAGGATTTTTTCTCTGCCCTCTGACACATTCTCTCTTTCTCCATCAAATAGGCTTCTGTTTGAGTAGTTTATTACTGGCCTTCTGTGAAATAAAGATGCTTCTGTGTGGGTTGTGATTTCCCTGCTGCCCCAGCTTTCAGAGGCAAACCCTTGCTGCTGCCTTTGCCCAGGCAGAGTCTGTAGTTTTTAGAGATCAGCCTTGCAGTCACACTACATTCCTCAAATGTAAATGTTTAGCCAGGAATCAAACTAATCTCTTCCCCTCTTGTGTTTCCCTCCTCACTTCCTTTCTCTGCTTTTCCTTTTAAAAAAGCACTAAAGCTGGGTGTGAAAGCGCCGTTCCTGTGTTCTCTAATCAAGGCACCTTATGCACTAATGGGGGTACAGTCCTGCCATCCTAAGTAAAAACTAGATTAGTTTTCAATTTCATAACAAATATGGCAAAAACAGGCAACACACTATACTAGGTACTTCTAAGGGATTAAAATTTCAGAATATGTCCGCTTAGTAGACATTTTCTATCATCTCTTTGGAGACTGAGAGTAGATATCTTGTGGTGCTCCAATGAGTGAAGGAAAGAGGATCAATTTGGGCCTTTAGGGATATCACTATGTGTGGTAGACATCACATCATGGAAGCGGGCGTGAAGAAATCCCTAAGAACACAAGACATAGAACCAGAAGAAGAACTAGAAAAGAGATAGGTGAGTGTGTGAAGACGTCCAGAGCCCTTCAATGAGAATCCATGTTCCCAAATCTTGGCAAAGATGGCCCCAGAGCACTGTACTGCTCTCACCTCTATGTGGCAATTGACCTTTGATGTGTCTGTCTTCCTTATGGACTCTAAGCCCAATGATAACTTAGTGCCTCTGAATAAAATAGCTTTTCCGTATTTGAAGAATGAATACAGATGGCTCCAAAAATACGTTAAGCATACTTTGATTTTATATGATAGCATGCTCTAACAGAATTATCAATTTGCCTGACTCTGGGCTTCCTATGGATGCAGAATGTGTAATAAGTATCTTTTCATTTGCAATTAATAATGATTCTTAATTTTTATGCTGGCTTTCCTGGTGGCTAAGATGGTAAAGAATCTGCCTGCAATACAGGGGACCTGGGTTGAATTTCTGGGTTGGAAAGATTCATTGGAGAAGGGGAATGACAACCCACTCCAGTATTCTTGCCTGGAGAATTCCATGGGAAAAGGAACCTGTGGGCTACAGTCCATGGGGTGTCAAAGAGTCAGAAACAACTGAGTGATTAACACTTTCACTTTCACCATCCCCATAGTAAGAACTAAATATTTGTCAAATGAGGCAATGAATAGAAACAAAAAAATCAAATCAATGATAGGCAAACATATAATTATTTAATGAGATTGTAATGACTTTTTCCTTGATATTGTCTGTTCCTTTGGTTTTTATTCTCTGGAGAAGAAGCAGAAGAGGGCTATAAAAAAATGCAACAGTTGCTGGCTGGAAATACTATAATAGACATCATAGACATTTTGGAAAGAAAGGGAGAAGCCAACGAAATAAATGTACAACACAAAAGTAAATAAATAAATACCCATACAACATGGCATTTTGAATGTCCTGTTTAACATAGAGAACTACATAAGTGCTTCTGATTGCTATTCAAATATAAATAGAGAAAAAGACAAATCAACAAATAACCTCTGATTTATTCAAAATATTTTTTCAGTGTTGATGGCCATTGATTTTAAAGAGGACAGGGTGTGTTGCTTTTCTAAAGGTCTTGTCATGTTTTTTTACCATCCAAACTTAACATCACTTTGCTACTTTTTTCTTAAAAATATACAGCTTTTGGAATGAAATGTCAATTTACATTGTCTTTAAAACCACTGTTACATTATTTATATACTCAACCTCAGCCTAACTCAAAACCAAATTACTGTGCTTTTGGCCTGATTTATTTGACGTGTATTATTGTTAGAATATGTTCAAAAGATCCCCTTTGCTTTCCTGATGTTTAAGAATGCAAGCATAAAAGCCTACAGGTACCCATATGCAGTTACAAACATGTGTATGACTCTGAGTACATTCTTGGGCCATTTGAAGTGGAATTTTATCCACGCACTTAGACTCCTTAAAGGGAAATGTAAAATAACAGATGGCTGTCATGTAATCCCAGGTAGCCCAAGATATGGAAAGGTCATGTTGTAATTGTCCATGGAGGGGGCTGAGTTTTTCTGCTATGTGCCAGGATGGATATTCCAAACAGGGAAAACATAAATAAGTAAGGAAACAGTGTGCTGACCACCAGACTTTTTGGAAAACTCAGAACTCAAGAGCTTCCATGAGCTTCCATCTTTCAGCCGGACAAACTCCATCCCCTCTCCCCAACTCCACAAAGAGGCCCTCAGTAAAAAGAAAGGCTCATTCTAAATAAAAATGTAGCATGTAAAATGTGATATTTAGTTTCAGTAGTGAACAGAAAGTGAAAGTTGCTATATGTAGTTTGGAAGCTTTTGTCACAGCACCAAATATTTTACTGGAGAAAGATGATTTCAGAAACAAAGAACTGGAAAAGGAACTTTCTTGTGTTGGCGTTCTACAGATCTGAATTGATTATTCACAAAGAAAAAGTGACTAAGAAACATGATATTATCATTTAATATAAAAAGAAGAGATGTTTTAAAACATGAAATAGTTGAAAGATTGGATTGTTTAGTTAGTGACTCTAGGGCATCGCATCAGCAACCTCGGTTCCTTGCATTAAGGTGTCTCTCCCAGGCCATTAACCTCACCTTTGAGGTTATAAAACTCAAAATACTTACATTTAACTGCCAGATAGTCTCATTATTTTTCTTTTCCTGCTCAGTGGTAACCAAGACCAATTTAATTCTGACTTCTCTAAAGTAATTAATTTGGGGTGTTTTTAAAAAATCAGAATTCTGCAGAAGCAGGTTTCTTTTCTCTTCCATGCAATTAAATTCACAAGCCTTTCCTGTCCCCATATGCCCCCTTCTGACAAGCTTTGTTCGGAATGGAAGGTCTGTGGAGAACTGATCTGAATTTAATTCTATTGTTTCTAAGAAATGTATCCCATAGTTAAAGTCTTGTTGTTTTTCTCTAAAACAAAGATCTCCTCTTTACATAAAAAGAGTAATGGTTGCTTAGGGACTGCCTTAGACACCTTTTATGTTCTATGAATGAATTATATAATCTCTAAGCAAAATAATGGTGCAATAAAAAACAGTCCATATTGCATTTGAGAAGTCTGCTGTTTTTTTCATTACCTTAGATGCCAGCTGCCTGTATGCATTGTTCTGTAATGCCAGCCTAATCAGTGTGCAGACCAGGAAGACAGTATCTGAGAAAACTAGAGAAATCTGGCTAAAAACAATAAATCAAAAGGGAAATCATAATATTGAAACTGTTGTGTTCTAAAAGAAAGTGCTTTCCAGCACAGTGAGTAGGTAAAATCTATGGCAGAAACAAATGCTTTTCCCTACTATAGTTGTTGAGTTCAACTAGGATTTAAACAGTGGGTGAATCTAAAGTGCCTATCTATATAATAAAATTATAAGAGATTTTCTTTGTCCCCCAGTGTGATCACAAGACAGAATAACAACTATTAGATCCATCTGTATGAATTGAAGTGAATCTCTTCAGATATGTGCTTTTAAAATGCAGATGTTCTTGGAGACAGAATGCAGGTTATTAACAACTGTGAGTTTATGAATTTATTCTTCTCCCTCAGAGGAAAGCTGTTTGGGAAAAGTTATGTTGATTGAAAACTCCATATGTAATAATCAATTTTCATTTCATATAATACTTAAAGATACATATTATCTTCAGTTTGTGGATGGACATATTTTTAACTAGTTAAGTAATTGGTTAAAGGAAGATTTCATTCATTCATTAATCAACTATTTGTTGGAAACCTACTATTTTGCCAGGGCATGTTTTAATAGAAATATACTATATATAATGTGGATAACATACATTGGTCCCAAACTTCATGAAGATTATATACTGGTGGTGGCAGAAAGACAATAAGCTATATTACAGTGAGGGGCAGTGATAAATGCTATGAAGAAACATTAGGGGTTTGAGCTTCTGAGAATATAGTGATTACACATTTCATAATTTTTTAATTCTCTACCATGCAGCCTCTCAAGGTAAAAGGTGATTAGGATTGATTTGGTTCTAACATGTTAATGGTTTCATGTAGTATCACTCCTTGTTGTCATTTGCTTATTGGAGAAGTATTTTTTAAATCTGTGTTTTCAGGTATATAATTACATAAGAAATAGTCAAGTGCATGAAAAATGCTAATTCTTATCACCCAACCCAAAGGTCCTAATTTAGCAAACTTGGTAGAAGATTATTTTAATAAGCGTCTGAGGTGATTCTAAAGCCGGTCCCTCACTGGTCACCTTTTGAGACAAAATTGTCTGAAAGAATAGGTAGTTAACATAGTTAGCCACTGTAATATCAGGCCCTAAACTGAGGTTTCAGAAAAACAGACTTACTCAAGACCAATTATTGTCTGAGAGTTGCATTGTCAATACATATGACTCTTAAGCTCTTGAAGGATGAATGGCCCAAATTGAGATGGGATAAAAATACAAAATACACACTGGATTTTGAAGACTTGGTTTAAAAAATTAATTTAATGTGATGCATAAGTAATTTTTATACAGATTACACGCTGAAATGATATGTTGGATGGAATACTCCAGGCAAGAATACTGGAGTGGGTAGCTATTCCCTTTTCCAGGGGATCTTCCCAACCCAGGGAACAAACCCAGGTCTCCCACATTGCAGGCAGACTCTTTGTCATCTGAGCTAACAGGGAAGCCCAAGAATATTGGAGTGGGTAGCCATTCCCTTCTCCAGGGGACATTCCTGACCTTGGGATTGAATCGGGATTCCCGCATTGTAGGCAGATTCTTTATCAGCTGAGCTACCAGGGAAACCCATATTAAGATAAACAATAAATATTGTTATATTAATTTTACCATCTTAAACATTTTTAATATGGCTACTATAAAATTTAAAACGATATATGAAGCTCACATTATAGTTCTATTGGACTACTGTCTTAGACAAAGTTTGAGCCATTGTTTATTTGAAAATCTATGAAAATAATTGTACTGATATCCCACACTTAATTCCAGGATCATGTTACTCTGGCACATATGGAGCTTTCTGATATTTCCCTAGTCTTATCCCATGCAATGCCACACTGACCCCATGCACTCTCTTTGCTATGTTCTGTACCAGCCTGCATCCAGGTTATTTGCCTTGTCTGTCCTTCCAAACAATACTGCTGCTAAGTCACTTCAGTCATGTCCGACTCTGTGCGACCCCATAGACGGCAGCCAACCACGCTCCCCCGTCCCTGGGATTCTCCAGGCAAGAACACTGGAGTGGGCTGCCATTTCCTTCTCCAATGCATGAAAGTGAAAAGTGAAAGTGAAGTTGCTCAGTCGTGTCCGACTCTTAGCGACCCCATGGATTGCAGCCTACCAGGCTCCTCTGCCCATGGGATTTTCCAGGCAAGAGTACTGGAGTGGGGTGCCATTGCCTTCTCCATCCAAACAATACTATACAACCCTATATCATACATTCCTACTATTTCATCAAAATCATTTCAAATTTCATCTTTAAAAAAGATGTACCTATAATATTTATTGTGTAACTCTGTATTAATCAATTCATTGACTCACTCCTGAAGTTATTAAAATGTTGCAATGGTAATGTTTCTGATTATTGTGTACTTTAGAGCAACCAGTGATAAGGTGTAAAGAGAGGACATGCAATCACTGACTGCACTTATATTATAAAATATATTACTAGAAATGGTCCTGCAGTTCAATGATAAAATATGTAAGTTTACTTCATTATTCATTATTGCACATGTTAATAGGGATTGAAGTAGGGGGAAGATAAGAAGGTCTGTGAATGAGAAAATCTTAGTATCATTGTCACAACTGTAAAATATATACTGACCTTCCATTTATACAAAATATAATCACTCTTCTCTGGCAGAGAATAGTGATTTTCTTGGAGATCAATTACTATCACAAAATGCACTTAAAAACCGTAAACATTTTCCAGTGTTGTGTTGCAATATAGATATCTATAAGTTATTGTGAACTTCATAATTATAAACATATGAAAGATTTTGGTTTATTGGTTAACATATTATTTGTATTCATACATAATATTTCAGATTTGCAATATATAAGTTATTCATGAACATATTTTAACATAAAGGGAAGAGGATTTCTCACTTATTTACCAAGATGATCTGCTGCTGCTACTGCTACTGCTGCTAAGTCGCTTCAGTCGTGTCCGACTCTGTGCGACCCCATAAAGGGCAGCCCATCAGGCTCCGCCGCCCCTGGGATTCTCCAGGCAAGAACACTGGAGTGGGTTGCCATTTCCCAGATGATCTAATAGAATAATAATTAAATTTAGCACTGACAATTCAAACAATTCATCTCTCTTGCTTCCTACTCATTTCTTCTTTGAGACTTTAATAACCTTTGCCTAGATACTACTCTGTTAATTCACTGTTCGATTCCAAAACACACGTACATGCTCACACACACAAATATATGCAAATGAACCCTTCTAGAAAGCTCTGTTTAAACAAGAAGGACTGCTCTAGAATCAAAATTTCAAAAATCATATGTGATTTGATTTTTGCACAGGTAGGCGATTTGTGATTTTATTTTTTCTTATGCTGGTTGTTAATTAGGATGGATGCAAGACCCACTTTGTTTCCATTTAAAAGCCTTTTTTTGTGAGTATTTCACCATCTGTGAATCCAGCAACAGCATGAATATCAAAGAGAGCTGTTGGTAGATCTTCCTGCCACCTGTTTTTATTTTTTAAATTTTTTTCCTGGTGAGCCAGTTATGCTTTTCCACATGCTAGACCAATTTCCCTGTCAGGTTTTCTTGTGTCAAGAAAGGCAGATTATTTCCCGATTGGTAGTGATCAGAAGTGAGGGTGGGGCTGGGCAAAGAAGAGTGAGAAGAAGGCTGGACTCTAATAGCCCTTGCTCCTGTTCTCCACTGAGCTCACTCCAATTTTACCAGGGAAGACTACTTCACCACAGTAATTCCTATATAAAGGGAGACTTTCCAAATGTCTGGACTGATTGCTTTCTCTCTGAAATGATAATCATTCCCTTGAGAGATTTGATTTTGATAATGACTTCTCTCTGTCAAATATTTTGCTGTGTACTAGGGATAAATACTCAGTGCTCACATCATGACTTTCACAATACTGTGAGAAACAGAGCAAACACACTGACCTTTGCAGAGAGCATAAGAGCTTTGGTAGTTATACATGGGGTACTGTGCGGACAGAGCATGTGGGGTGTTCAAGTCAGACTTCCCAAAGAAAGTGTCAATTGAACCACTTGTTTAGTGAGTAGACAGCAAGGGAAAAAAGAGAAAGAATGTGTTCAGTTGCTCTCAGTTTGTTTTCAGAGAAAAGTGGATTCAAGGCACTATTTTATTTTATTTTTTTAAGGATTATGACCTGACTGATATTAATGAATACGTACAGAAAGATGAAAGCAAGCAGTAGGTTTTTGCTAAAGGCAGGCAGATAAGCAAAACAAATAATCAGATAAAAGAATAGTAGTTCAACCAGCTATTTTGAGGCAACTGACTGAAAAGTCATTTTTTTGGTTGCTCAGTACAGTTCAATACTCCCAGGGTGAGAGAACAAAGTCAGCCACAAATCAGGGGATGCTGAGTGAAAAAGCAGTAATGCTCTTAAATCTTCAGAATAAATTGGATTAACTGTAGAGAGATTGCTCAGGTCCCCAATGAAGTATGTAATTTTTTAGCAAAATAGGTTTATATTTATTATTTCAAAATAATCATAAAAGCAGTCCTTATTAGTAAAATAGTACCCTTTATGATTGCTTTAAAATATTGTACTATTCTTAATTTTCATTGCATAAAAGTAATTAAGGAATGGAATATTTTGACATTTTCAGTTTGTATGGCCTCTGAAATTCATAATCCCTGCCATGACAGGAGGGCTTTCCAGGTGGCACTAGTGGTAAAGAACCAGGTTGCCAATGCAAAAGACATAAGAGATGCAGGTTGGATCCCTGGGTCAGGAAGGAAATGGCAACCTGCTCCAGTATTCTTGCCTGGAGAATCACATGGACATAAGAACCTGGCAGGATGCAGTACATGGGGTCACCTAGAGTTGGACACAGCTGAAGAGACTGAGCACCACACCATGGCAGGCAGGTATTTGCCTTCAGTTGTGAATCTACGGAGATATTTAAACAGTACTCAAATGAGCAGAGCCAAGGAAATCCAAATACCAAGGCTGCTGTCAAGTACTGACTCTGAATAAATTTCTTTGCATTTGAAGATGCATACAATAACCAAAAGATGCTGAGCACTGAAGAACCCATCCTTTCCAACTGTGGTGTTGGAGAAGACTCTTGAGAGTCTCTCGGACTGCAAGGAGATCAAACCAGTCAATTCTAAAGGAAACCCACCTTGAATATTCATTGGAAGGACTGATGCTGAAGCTGAAGCTCCAATACTTTGGCCACCTGATGCAAAGAGCCAACTCACTGGAAAAGACCCTGATGCTGGGAAAGAATGAAGGCAGGAGAAGGGGATGACAGAGAATGAGATGATTGAATGGCATCACTGACTCAACAGACATGAGTTTGAGCAAGCTCTGGGATATGGTGAAGAACAGGGAAGCCTAGTGTGCTGTAGTCAATGGGGTCCAAAGAGTTGGACACAACTGAGTGACTGAACAATGGCAATAACCAAAGAACTTCCATGGTGGCTTAGTAGTAAAGAATCCACCTGCAGTGCAGAAGACTTCAGTTGGATTTCTGGGCTGGAAAGATCCCCTGGAGGAGGGCATGGCAACCCTCTCCAGTATTCTTGCCTGGAGAATCCCTGGTGGGCTATAGTGCATAGGATTGCAAAGAGTCAGACATGACTGAAGCAACTGAGCATGCACACATGCACAATAACCAAAAAACAAAAACCATGGTAACAGTTGATACCTCTGGGTCATTTATAATGTATTCTCATGTATTTCCATGTTTCCTGAAATAAGTATGAGTTCTAAGTCAGAGAAAAGAGACACCAAAATTAGCATATACAATTTGTTTGTGTATATATATGTATATACATACATATATATAAATAAATTATATGTATTTGTATGTATATGTATGAATATACTTTGATGTTTTAAAAAATAAGAAAATTAAAGTGCACCAAAGTGAATTAGCCTGTGAATTAAAAATAATTGACTCTGGGTTGAATTTTTTTTCTATCAATTACTCCTTTGTAATTGTCAAATACTTTAAAATTTAGTCTATATTCCATTTTAATGTTAAATGGGAAAAACAATACTTTCACAAATGTCAGGTTTCCTAGAGGGTCAGGGAAATGAGTTGAAATTCCCAATGTCACAACAGATTACCAGAATATAGTTGCTTTTTTGGAAGTGCTGTCCCAAATAGAGTTAGGTCAAAGTAATTACTTCCTGAGGGCTTTTCCTGGTGCTCAAAATTTGGACAAAGATAGTCAATCACTCTAGAAATGCAAAACTTGCTTTCTAATGACCAAATCAAATACTTAAACTAATTTTTATCTTTCTGACTATCATACATTATTTCAAAAGGAAAGTTTTTCTTTTCTTTTTCTTTTTCTCAATTATTCTATTACATGTGAATAATTACTTTGGTTAATGAACTATAAATTTAATCACTTAAAATTTATTTTTGTGGCTGTCAGGACTTAGAAAAATGATATCAAGAGATAAACTACCTTTTTTTTTTCCCTTGCCTACAGTAAACAGGCATGTAAAAGAGATTTCTCATCATCATTTTCAGACTAGTGATTATGATGGCTTCTCTCTTACCGATAAAAGAAAGCTCAAAGTAGTTACGTAGTTTAACCAAAGTTTATAATGTTAACAAAGGTGCACATTCAGCTTTCTTTAAGTTCAGTACTCATACTGTTTCCCCTGGAGAAGGTAACAGCAACCCACTCTAGTATTCCTACATGGAGAATTCCAAAGACAGAGGAACCTAGCTGGCTACAATCCCTGGGGTTGCAAAGAGTTGGACACGACTGAACAGTTAACACAAACACTGACTACTTCCGATCAGTTCAGTTCAGTCCCTCAGTCGTGTCCAGCTCTTTATGACCCCATGGACTGCAGCACACTAAGCTTCCCTATCCATCACTAACTCCCAGAGCCTACTCAAACTCATGTCCATAGAGTCAGTGATGTCATCCAATCATCTCATCTTCTGTCATTTCCTTCTCCTCCTGCCTTCAATCTTTCCTACTATTAGGGTCTTTTCCAATGAGTCAGTTCTTTGCATCAGGTGGCCAAAGTATTGGAGTTTCAGCATCAGTCCTTCCAATGAGTACTCAGGACTGATTTCCTTTAGGATTGACTGGTTGGATCTCCTTGCAGTCCAAGAGACTCTCAAGAGTCTTCTCCAACACCATAGGTCAAAAGCATTAATTCTTCAGCACTTGGCTTTCTTTATAGTCCAACTCTCTCATCCAACATGACTACTGGAAAAACTATAGCTTTGACTAGATGGACCTCTGTTGGCAAAGTAATGCCTCTGCTTTTTAATACGCTATCTGGCTTCAGCAATATGTGAACCGTGAACTTCCTGATGTTCAAGCTGGTTTTAGAAAAGGCAGAGGAACCAGAGATCAAATTGTCAATATCTGCTGGATCATAGACAAAGCAAGAGAGTTCCAGAAAAACATCTATTTCTGCTTTATTGACTATGCCAAAGCCTTTGACTGTGTGGATCACAATACACTGTGGAAAATTCTGAAAGAGATGGGAATACCAGACCAGCTGATCTGCCTCTTGAGAAATTTGTATGCAGGTCAGGAAGCATCAGTTAGAACTGGACATGGAACAACAGACTGGTTCCAAACAGGAAAAGGAGTTCGTCAAGGCTGTATATTGTCACCCTGTTTATTTAACTTACATGCAGAGTACATCATGAGAAACGCTGGACTGGAAGAAACACAAACTGGAATCAAGATTGCCGGGAGAAATATCAATAACCTCAGCTATGCAGATGACACCACACTTATGGCAGAAAGTGAAGAGGAACTCAAAAGCCTCTTGATGAAAGTGAAAGTGGAGAGTGAAAAAGTTGGCTTAAAGCTCAACATTCAGAAAACGAAGATCATGGCATCTGGTCCCATCACTTCATGGGAAATAGATGGGGAAACAATGGAAACAGTGTCAGACTTTATTTTTCTGGGCTCCAAAATCACTACAGATGGTGACTGCAGCCATGAAATTAAAAGATGCTTACTCCTTGGAAGGAAAGTTATGACCAACCTAGACAGCATATTCAAAATCAGAGACATTACTTTGCCAACAAAGGTTCATCTAGTCAAGGCTATGGTTTTTCCTGTGGTCATGTATGGATGTGAGAGTTGGACTGTGAAGAAGGCTGAGCACCGAAGAATTGATGCTTTTGAACTGTGGTGTTGGAGAAGACTCTTGAGAGTCCATTGGACTGCAAGGAGATCCAACCAGTCCATTCTGAAGGAGATCAGCCCTGGATTTCTTTGGAAGGAATGATGCTAAAGCTGAAACTCCAGTACCTCGGCCACCTCATGCGAAGCGTTGACTCATTGGAAAAGACTCTGATGCTGGGAGGGATTGGGGGCAGGAGGAGAAGGGGAGGACAGAGGATGAGATGGCTGCATGGTGTCACTGACTTGATGGACGTGAGTCTCAGTGAACTCCAGGAGTTGGTGATGGACAGGGAGGCCTGGCGTGCTGCAGTTCATGGGGTCGCAGAGTCGGACATGACTGAGCGACTGATCTGATCTGATCTGAAGTTGACTTTGCTGGTGGCTCAGACGGTGAAGTGTTTGCCTACAATGCGGGAGACCCGAGTTCAATCCCTGGGTAGGGAAGAACTCCAGGAGAAGGAAATGGCAACCTGCTCCAGTATCCTTGCCTGGAATATCCCATGGACAGAGGAGCCTGGTAGGCTACAGTCTATGGGGTCGCAAAGAGTCATACAAGACTGAGCGACTTCACTTTCACTTTCTAGGTTGGCCATAGCTTTCCTTCCAAGGAGCAAATGTCTCTTATTTCCATGGCTGCAGTTACCATCTACAGTGATTTTAGAGCCCCTCAAAATAGTCTCTCACTGTTTCCATTGTTTCCTCATCTATTTGCATAAGTGATGGGACCAGATGCCATGATCTTAATTTTCTGAATGTTGAGTTTTAAGCCAACTTTTTCACTCTCCTCTTTCACTTTCATCAAGAGGTTCTTTAGTTCTTCATTGCTCTGCTATAAGGGTGGTGTCCTCTGCATATCTGAGGTTATTTATATTTTTCATGGCAATCTTGATTCCAGCTTATGCTTCATCCAGTCCAGCATTTCTCATGATGTACTCTGCATGTAAGTTAAATAAGCAGGGTGACAATATACAGCCTTGGCATACTCTTTTCCTGATTTGGAACCAGGCTATTGTTCCATACCTAGTTCTAACTGTTGCTTCTTGACTGGCACACAGATTTCTCAGGAGGCAGGTCAGGTGGTCTTGTATTCCCATCTCTTGAAGAATTTTCCACAATTTATTGTGACCCACAGTGTCAAAGGCATTGATATAGTCAATAAAGCAGGAGTAGATGTTTTACTGGAACTCTCTTTTTCGATGATCCAGTGGATGTTGGCAATTTGATCTCTGGTTTCTCTGCCTTTTCTAATTCCAGCTTGAACACCTAGAAGTTCATATTTCATGTACTGTTGAAGCCTGGTTGGAGAATTTTGAGCATTACTTTACTGGTGTGTGAGATGAGTGCAATTGTGCAGTAGTTTGAACATTCTTTGGCATTGCCTTTCTTTGGGATTGGAATGAAAACTGACCTTTTCTAGTCCTATGGCCACTGCTGAGCTTTCCAAATTAGCTGGCATATTGAGTGCAGAACTTTCACAGCATCATTGTTTAGGATTTGAAATAGCTCAACTGGAATTCCATCACCTCAACTAGCTTTGTTGATAGTTATGCTTCCTAAGACCAACTTGACTTCGCATTCAAGGATGTCTGGCTCTAAATGAGTGACCACATCATCATGGTTATCTGGATTGTGAAGGTCTTTTTGTGTAGTTCTGTGTATTTTTTCTACCTCTTCTCAATATCTTCTGCTTCTGTTAGGTCCATACCATTTCTGTCCTTTATTGTGCCCATCTTTGCATGAAGTGTTTCCTTGGTATCTCTAATTTTCTTGAAGAGAGCTCTGGTCTTTCCCATTCTATTGTTTTCCTCTATTTTTTTTGCATTGATCGCTGAGGAATGCTTTCTTATCTCTCCTTGCTATTTTTTGTATCTCTGCTCAAATGGGTGTATCCATCCTTTTCTTCTTTGCCTTTTGCATCTTTTCTTTTTTGGGGTATTTGTAAGGCTTCCTCAGATGACCATTTTTCCTTTTTGCATTTCTCTTTTTGGGGGATGGACTTGATCACTACCTTCTGTACAATGTCACAAACCTCCATCCATAGTTCCTCAGGCACTCCATCAGATCTAATCTCTTGAATCTATTGGTTATTTCCACTGAATAGTCATAAGGAATTTGATTTAGGTCATACCTGAATGGTCTAGTGGTTTTTCCTGCTTTCTTCAATTTACATCTGAAGTTCATGATAAGGAGGTTCATAGTAATAAGGAGTTCATGATCTGAGCCAGTCAGCTGCCGTTCTTGCTTTTGCTGATTGTATAGAGTTTCTCTATATTTGGCTGCAAAGAATATCATCAATCTGATTTTGGTATTGAACATCTGGTGATGTCCATGTGTAGAGTCTTCTCTTGTGCTGTTGGAAGAGGATGTTTGCTATGACCAATGCGTTCTTTTGGTAAAATTCTATTAGCCTTTGACCTGCTTCATTTTGTACTCCAAGGCCAAATTTTGCCTGTTCCTGCAGGTATCTCTTGACTTCCTACTTTCACATTCCAGTCCCCTATAATGAAAAGGACATCTTTTGGGGGTATTAGTTCTAGAAGATCTTTTAGGTCTTCATAGAACCATTTAACTTCCAATATACAGAATTAAATACGATTAAAAATAGATTTGAAAAAGAAAGACAGAAAAGAAAACCTTCTTAATTTTGTGTAGCAGCCTAGATTAGGTAGATTATGGGTGGAATATTTACAGATTGTAACATATGGAAATTTCATTTTGTTCAGGAGCTACATAGATGTTTAAGTATTCAGTCAGTTCTCCTTATATTTTCTTGTACTCCTCTCTGCATCCATGGAGGATGCAGATGTGGAATTATTGCAATTAGTTCACTCAAGTGGAAAGAGAAATGTAGTAATTTGAATATCATCATTTTTCATCATGATCATAGGCTAGATGGCAACTTGATGAACTGGTCATTGCAATAAGAAGAATTATGAACTAAACTTAACACAAGGAAAGAGCCTGTTGCTAAAAGACAAGATTAATTCAGAAGCATTTGAAATTCCATTATCATAAATGATTATTCAAGAGTCACATAGTTTCATGGCAAAATTTTTTTTTAATCAAAACCAATTTACACAAAGAGTATAAAGATTTAAGTGTGTCATGAAAAAGAATTTATTTCTAAGTCCCTTGTTTTCCTGATTATATTTTATTGAAAGTTATTTCACTGAAGCATCAGCCAGGCATGACATTCAGTTCAGTTCACTTCACTTCAGTTGCTCAGTTTTGTCCGACTCTTTGTGACCCCATGTACTGCAGCATGCCAGGCCTTCCTGTCCATCACCAACTCCATGAGTTTACTCAAACTCATGTCCACTGAGTCAGTGATGCTATCCAACGATCTCATCCTCTGTCGACCCCTTCTCTTCCTGCCTTCAATCTTTCTCAGCATCAGGATCTTTTCCAATGAGTCAGTTCTTCCTATCATGTGGCCAAAGTATTGGAGCTTCAGCTTCAGCATCAGTCCTTCCAATGAATAGTCAGGACTGATTTCCTTTAGGTTTGACTGGTTGGATTTCCTTACAGTCCAAGGGTCTCTCAAGAATCTTCTCCAACACCACAGGTCAAAAGCATCAATTCTTCAGTGCTCAACTTTCTTTATAGCCTGAGTCTTGTATCCAACATGACTACTGGAAAAACCATAGCCTTGACTACATGGACCTTTGTTGGCAATGTAATGTCTTTGCTTTTTAATATGCTATCTAGGATGGTCATAACTTTTCTTCCAAGGAGCAAGCTCTTTTAATCACTGTAGTCATATCTGCAGTGGTTTTGAAGCCACCAAAAACAAAGTCTCTCAGTGTATCCATTGTTTCCCCATCTATTCTAGATAGCATATATACAGGGTTTCTTCTAGATAGCATATATACAGTTCTTGTTTCTGCATCCATTCAGCCAGTTTATGTCTTTTGGTTGGAACATTTAATTAAGTTTAAGGTAATTATCAATGTGTTTGTTCCTATTGTCATTTTATTGATTGTTTTGGATTTGCTTTTGTAGGTCTTTTTTTTTCCTTCCCTTCCTTGGTTGTTCTCTTCTCTTATGGTTTGGTTTTTAGTGTTGCATTTTGACTCCTTTCTCTTTGTGCGTGTATGTATCTAGAGTAGATTTTCAGTTTGCAATTACCATGAAGTTTTTATACAGTAGCCTATATATCGGAGAAGGCAATGGCACCCCACTCCAGTACTCTTGCCTGGAAAATCCCATGGACGGAGGAGCCTGGTAGGCTGCAGTCCATGGGGTCGCCAAGAGTCCGGCACAACTGAGCAACTTCACTTTCACTTTTGACTTCACTTTCACTTTTCACTTTCATGCATTGGAGAAGGAAATGGCAACCCACTCCAGTATTCTTGCCTGGAGAATCCCAGGGAGAGAGGAGCCTAGTGGGCTGCCGTCTATGGGGTCGCACAGAGTTGGACATGACTGAAGCAACTTAGCAGCAGTAGCAGCAGCAGCCTTTATATAAAGATTGTTTAAAATTGTTTTTCTTTTAATTTCAAATGCATTTCCAATATCTTGTGTTTGTGTTCTCCCCTTCTCACAACTGGTTGTGATATCATATTTCTGTGTCAATGATTTCCTGCCTTTACTGGTAAGCTTTTCCATTTGCAATTTTCTTGTTTCTAGTTGTGGCTTTTTCTGCTTTGAGAAGTTCCTTTAGCATTTGTTGCAAAGCTAGTCTGGTGGTGCTGAATCCTTTTAGCTTTTACTTGTGTAAAGCTTTTGATTTCTCCATTGAGCCTGAATGAGAACCTTGCAGGGTAGGGTGTTCTAGGTTGTAGTTTCTTCCCTTTAACCACTTTAAATATACCATGCCACTTCTTTCCTTGTTTCTGCTGAGAAATCAGCTGATGACCTTATGGGAGTTCCCTTGTATGCTATTTGCTGGTGTTTTTTTTTTTTTTTTTTGTCTTACTGCTTTTATTGAAGACCTAAATGTAAAACTGGATACCATAAAACTCTTAGAGGAAAACATAGGCAGTGCATTCTCTCAGATAAGTCCCAGAAATATTCTTTTTGATCCATCCCTCAGAGTAATGGGAATAAAAACAGAAATAAACAAATGAGACCTAATTCAACTTCAAAGCTTTTCTCTTAAATTTATTTTTTGAAGGATAATTGCTTTACAGAATTTTGTTGTTTTCTGTCAAAACTCAACATCAATCAACCATAGGTATACATATATTCCCTCCCTAGCTTTTGCACAGTAAAAGAAACAATTAAAAATGTGCCAATACACAGAATGAGAGAAAATATTTGCAAATGATGTGACCAGAAAAAGGTTTGTCTGTAAAATATACTAACAGCTCATGCCATTATACCAAAGATCCAAAGTTCCCCTTGCTACTCCAAAGAAGACTTACAGATGACCAAGTGGCACATTGAAGAGAAAAAAAAAAAAAAAAAAGTTCAATATTGCTAATTATTAGAAAAATGCAAATCAGAACTAAAATGAGGTATCATCATCGCACATCATCTCACAGCAGTCAGAATGACTGTCATCAAAAAATCTACAAAGAATAAATGCTGGAGAGGGTGTAGAGAAAAGGGCATTCTCCTATACTGCTGATGGGAATGTAAATTGGTACAGCCACCATGGAGAACAGTATGGAGGTTCCTTTAAAAATTAAAAATAGAACTACCATATGATCCTGCAACCCCACTCTTGGACATATACCTGGAGGAAACACATGGTGTGAAAAGATGCATTCACCCCAATTTTCATTGCAGAAATGTTTACAGTAGCCAAGACATGAGAGCAACCTAAATGTCCATCAACAGGGATATGGATAAAGTTGTGCTACATATGTATAATAGAATTTTACTCAGTCATATTTATTTAAAATAAGGAAATATTGCCACTTACAGCAACATGTACGGACCTGAGATTTTCATACCAAGTGAAGTAAGTCAGACAAAGACAAATATCAGATTATATCACTTATATGCAGACTCTTAAAAATTATACAAATAAACTTATTAATGAAACAGGAAAAGACTCACAGACTTAGAGAATGCCCTTATGGTTACCAGAGGGGAAGGGGATTTGAGGGATAGATTGGGAGTCTGAGGTTGACATGCACACACTGCTATATTGAAAATAGATAACCAACAAGGACAAAGTGTATAGCACAGGGAACCCTGCTCAATATTCCATAGTAACCAAAATGGTTAAAGAATTTGAAAAAGAATAGATACATGTATACATATAACTGAATCATTTTGCTGTAGTGAAAATAACACAGCAATGTTAATCAACTAAATCCAACATAAAGTAAAACTTTAAAAAAGAATAAAATATAATGTATTTGTAAAGTGAAAAAAAAAAAAAAAAAAACTCCAATGACATTTCACAGAAATAGAACAAACAA
The DNA here is from genome assembly GCF_027580195.1 of Bos mutus. Lineage (NCBI taxonomy): Eukaryota > Metazoa > Chordata > Mammalia > Artiodactyla > Bovidae > Bos > Bos mutus. The sequence continues at coordinate 48,216,217 of NC_091627.1, read as the reverse complement.
TCCTAAAGTTATGGAACCACAAAAGACCTCATTTGGCCAAAGCAATGTTGAGAAGAAAAGCTTGCTCCTTGGAAGAAAGGCTATAGCAAACTTGCTGCTGTTAAGTCGCTTCAGTCATGTCCAACTCTGTGCGACCCTATGGACAGCAGCCCACCAGGCTCCTCTGTCCACAGGATTCTGTAGGCAAGAATACTGGAATGGGTTGCCATTTCCTTTTCCAATGACAAACTTAGACAGCATATTAAAAAGCAGAGACATTACTTTGCCAACAAAGGTCCATTTGGTCAAAGCTATAGTTTTTCCAGTAGTCATGTATGGATGTGAGAGCTGGACTGTGAAGAAGGCTGAGCGCCGAAGACTTGATGCTTTTGACCTGTGGTGTTGTAGAAGACTCTTGAGAGTCCCTTGGACTTCAAGGAGATCCAACCAGTCCATCCTAAAGGAAATCAGTCCTTTCATTGGAAGGACTGATGCTGAAGCTGAAGCTCCAATACTTTGGCCACCTGATAGGAAGAACTGACTCATTGGAAAAGACCCTGATGCTCAGAAAGATTGAAGGCAGGAGGAGAAGGGGATGACAGAGGATGAGATGGTTGGATGGCATCACCAACTCAATGGACATGAGTTTGAGCAAGCTCTGGGAGTTGGTGATGGACAGGGAGGCTTGGCATGCTGCAGTCCATAGTGTCACAAAGAGCTGGACATGACTGAGTGATTGAACTGAACTGAACTGAACCTTGAGAAAGAACAAAACTGCAGGTATCATGCTCCCAGACTTGAAACTGTACTATAAAGCTACAGTCATCGAAAGAGTGATACTGGCACAGAAACATATCCACAGGTCCAAGCAACAGAACTGAAGCCCAGAAATAAACCCAAACATATGTGGACAACTAATTTACAACAAAGGAGCAAAGAACATACAGTGAAGAATGGATGGTTTCTTTAATAAGTGGTGTTGAGATAATTGGACTGCCACATACAAAAGAATGAAATATGATTAGTATGTTACATCAAGCACAGCAATTAACTCAAAATGGATAAAAGACTTGAATATGCATTTACACTGAAATGAGAAAAAAGTTAATGCAATTAAAGCAAAAGTTCCTATTAATATTTAAATCCAGGAAGCCATTCAGATGTGAAAAATACTGAAGAATTTCTGTAAAATAAATAGCAAGAATGAACACTTAATAGGGCAGTCAACCATCCAGTGAGTCTCTACCAAGATGGAAATGCCCATCTGGGTATAAGGGGTAGTAGCTGCACTGTTGAATCCCACTAACATTCTTTCATGTGCACCCGTGAAAGTTGGAGCTAAAGGCAACCTCTGTGCCTTTGATGAGAAGTACAAATTGATCCCATTATTCCCCAGATTTCTATCAAATCTGAAATAAAGTCCATAGGACAAGCCTACAGTGGTGCTTCTTCCCAGGTTACATTTGGCATGTATGACATTTCAAGTAAAGCAAGGCAGTGGTACAGCTGGCTCCAAAAGAAGGAAATGATGCCAGCTGTAAAGAATGCCACTGACCCAGCTAAAGCCTGCTGCTCTGAGAAATACAGAAAGAAACTATTTGGCAGAAAGGTGAAGCACTATATCTCTGCTCTTTCTGGTTATAGCTCTCTTGCTGCTCCATCCTGGCAAGTGAAAATAGAGCAACTCTAAACCTTTCCCTTTATTTGTTTGTCTGGTCTGGAAATATTTGAACAGAGATCAACATAATCTCTGATAGATTCCATTTTAAATCCCAAATCTGGAAAAGAATTATTGACTATATGCACTCTGCAGTGGTGGAAAAATATATTGGACATATGCAAGGACTAGGTTTTAAATAGAGAGTTAATCTAAGGATTTAAACCAATGCTACCTATGAGACAGATTTGGCATTTCTCTCACCTGGGTAATTTTAAATTTCAAGTTGGACTCACTGTTTCTAGCCTGACTTCCTTTCTCTAAATCCATGTCTGCACTATAGCCAGAGTGAACTCTAAAATAAAACTGTGTCAAGAGTGTAGGAAGGTATCTCTTAGAAATTGACCTTTGGGCTGAAGCATGATGAAGAGAAGAAGGTGCCAGGTGATGATATATGGGGAGACTTTTTTATACTATGGGACAAAAAAGATCAAGGAATTAATTCAAGAATAAAATGGGCCTTTTGGAGGGACAAAAACAGGTCCATTGCACTGGCTTCCATGCACTGATGGAAGATAAGAAAGACGAAAGAGACATCAGAGCATAAGAAAATGAACAGTAGAAAGATGACAGGTCTTTTGGTACATGATACAGCTTTAGAAACTTTTTAAAAAGAAATTGAAAGCTGTTTAAGTGACTTTAAGTAGGAAAGATATATGTATGATTTCTATTTTAAAATACCATTTTGGCTTCTTTATAGAAAAATGAACCAACTCAGGCAAGTTGCTGAGAAATGAAGGTGACTGGACTAGAAGTGGATCTTGTGTTAAGATATAACAGAACTTGAAGAGTTTTTAGATTGTGTGCAAAGAGACTTGAACTGATGAAGGAAAAGAAGAAATCAATGATTAGCTTTACTAACTATATCGTACTCACTGCGATACGAAAATCTGAGGAAGGGAAACTTTTGTGGTGAGAGAAAGGGAAATAAAATATACTTATATGGCTTTGTTAAGTGTAATCTATCACTAAACAGGTAGACTTTGAAATATCCAACTCTGGGGAATCTTCAGAGTCAGAGATAGAATTTAAAGTTAACTAGCATATTGTTGTTGTTTAGTCACTCAATCATGTCAGACTCTTTGCAACTCCATGGATCGCAGCATGCCAGGTTTCCCTGTCCTTCACTATCTCCTGGAGTTTGTTCAAACTCTTGTCCATTGAACTGGTGATGCCATCCAACCATCTCATCTTCTGTTGTCCCCTTCTCCTCCTGCCTTCAATCTTTCCCAGCATCAGGGTCTTTTCCCATGGGTTGGCTCTTTGCATCAGGTGACCAAAATATTGGAGTTTCAACTAGCACATAGATAGCATTTAAAAACCACTAATTAAAAGTAAGTTATCAAAGGAAGAGAAACAAAGAAGTCTTACCAAAATACTCCATGGAAGATTACTAGAGTGGATAGAGAATAGAGTCAGCAAATAATAAGGAGGTATAGGGGATGACAAGTGTAAACTAAAGATGATGTTATAAGCAATTAGAGAAGAAAGTAGTTCTATATTAAACTATCTCCCATATTATCAAAAATTATTTCCAAATATGCATAGAATATTTGTATAAAAGATCACTTACATTATCAGTAACTACACAAGTGTGGTTGAAGCAGTAGGAGGCAGTTAGTGTTGTGCAAAAGTACATTGAATAAAGACTTGAAAGGTGGAAATGTAACTCTTAGTTCTTCCAAGTGGCCTATGGTATACTGGATTTAATAAAAAATTTTTTTTGACTAAAAAAGCCATCATTTTAGGTACTGTTACCTCTTCTTTAATGTTATTTTCCACTTTTGAATGTGACTTTTTAGCTGGACCAACTGCACCCATAATTTTCAGGACTCCAGCGCAAAAGGAAAACGCAGGGCCTTTTGTTAAAAAATTATTAAGACAAGGACACCAGAACCTTAAGCTTTCTGAGCACCAAGTGCTCTCTGAGCTTGGGAGCCTATGTCACTGACCAGGTTGTGCATCTGATATCCTTTGATAGCACATTCCTCTGCCTCCTAACCAAATCCACTAAAACAGTTTTACTCTATGTCCATTGCTGCAATTTAGCCCTTGCTATCATATACTCTGCTTTTGTTACAAAGGTCGTTAAAATGAGTTAATAACACATTTATTCTCAAAACCTTCCAAGTTTTCTTATATCTCTTAGAATAATATTCAAAGTTCTTACTAAGTAGGAGGACCTCTGTTTTATTTTACCTTTTTTTGTTTCCTTTCCACATCCAATCCATCAACAAGTCCTGTTGGTCCAACTCTCACATCCATACATCACTACTAGTAAAACCATAGTTTTGACTATGTGGATGATTTCTGTTTATAGATAGATAGGTTCTGTTTTTCCAGCCCTAAAAATCCAGTACAGTCACAGTGATGATTACTGGTACTGAGGTGGAAAAAAATACTTTTATCCATCTTCATTTAGTCTTATCATCAGAAATTATTTTGTTAAAACAGAAAAAAATGATCTCTCTTTCTATGGTGTTCATTTAAGTTAAAATTGGGATTTAAATCCTAGTCTGATAGATTTTCATTGAGGAGTATATTTTTTGGTTAATAAGAATGAAACAAGATAATTTTTACTATGTGCCCCATAACTTTGTACCTGATGAGATGTGTTTGTGTATCTATGTGCAGCCTCAGTGGGAAGGGCAGAGTTAATAATATGTAACTCCTAAACTGTTGAATAATGTCTCTAAAGTAAATATAAAGTAGTGTTGTATCATCAAAATATATCAAATTTTTTTAAATAATCATTTTAATACTTCAATGACATTTTTTCTTGACTATTTTTTTAATCTGATATTTAATCCTGAAATAATAACAGCAAGCTTTTATCCAGTAAATGTTTATTTAGTGCCCACTATCTGCTAACCTCAGCTGGGTGCTGGAAATATAACACTTAACAAATTAAATATAATTACTCTTGGAGCTTATGTTCATTTATTTACCACAGATTTGGTACTGGTTAAGTGTTTAATATAGTGTATCGGTCAAGAGCAAGAGAAACGGGCTGGTTTAAGTTTCAGCAGAATTCATCAATAGTGGAGCTGGACAGCAGGATTTGAGGTGAGATAGCCAGTAACTGTGTCCAAATTTATGCCAAAGGAGATGATGCAGTGAAATTAGATTGTGGTCACACCAGGCACCAGAAGTTGCAGTTGGCAACACTGACCCCATCAGCACAGCACACTGGACCACAGAACTGCTGATTCTGGGAAACAGATGCAGCTGCTGCCAGAGCCTACCTCTTTTCATAGTGGATTCTGTGTAGTCTCTACTGCCTTCTATCACTAACTTCTAATTCAAAGTTCCTGGAGGGTATGTTTAATTGGCAGAGTCTGAGTCACCTGATTGCACCCTAGTAATAACGGAGGCTGGGGAATGAGCCTGACACTTTTAGCTTCCATCGATACCAGAGTACTTTATCTCATGAAGTGCGATATTCTCTGAAGAAAAGATACTGGTTCAAAATTCAGAAAAGCCAAGAAAAAAGATGACGAATATTCACTCCACTCTATATTCTCTAATTTAAAACTTGCTACAATTCTGACATTATCATAATCATATAGAAAATGAAATAATTGACATGCAAAGCAAAGGTTCTAATTAACCCATTGAAAAGTCAACATTTTAACCAAACCATGTCAAATTCTAAAATCCAAGCCAACTACTCTTGTTCCAAAATCTGTTGGGATATTTTAATGTACTAACAAAATATAATTGCCTTAAACATATATTCATGTGCTTGAAATAGTTTCCATTAGATTTTAGATCACTTAATAATCTGAAATTGATAGCCAATGACAGAAAAGGAATACATAAACTTAAAGAATAATGTTTGGTTTTAGACTCAATGTTCTGTCCTTTCTTATATTAGGACTCACAGAGACACAGAAGAAACTGTCAAAGAATTCCTTATTTATCCATATTTATGATCATGGAATTTCAAAGATTCCAATGTCAGTTGCAATATATTAAAATGACTTAAACTTGCCACTTTTCAAAAATATGAGGTTCATTTCCTATTAATATGTTCAACTTAAAAAAATTACTAAAAATAAGAATCACCAGTCCAGGTTCGATACAGTATGCTTGGGGCTGGTGCACTGGGATGACTCAGAGGGATGGTATGGGGAGGGAGGTGGGAGGGGGGTTCAGGATGGGGAACACACGTACACCCGTGGTGGATTAATGTTGATGTATGGCAGAACCAATACAATATTGTAAAGTAAAAAAAAAGAAAAAAAATTTTTTTAAAAGTACATTTTTACCTTTGCTAGATTGCTGGTGTTCTTCAGTTGCTAAGTCATGTCTGACTCTTTCCAAACATATGGACTACAGCTTTACAGGCTTCCTTGTCCTGGATTTCTCTCAGACTTGTGTCAGTTGTGTCAATGATGCCAACCAAACATCTCATCTTCTGTCAGCCCCTTCTCCTCCTTCCCTCAATCATTCCCATCAGGATCTTTTCCCATGAGTTGGCTTTTCACATCAGGTGGCCAGAGTATTGGAGCTTCATTTTAGTTGTCAGTCCTTCCAATGAATATTCAATGTTGATTTCCTTTAGGATTGACTACTTTGATATCCTCAGTGTCCAAGGGACTCTCAAGGGTGTTCTCCAACACCACAATTCAAAAGCATCAATTCTTTGGTGCTCAGCCTTCTTTATGGTCCAATTCATGACTATTTGAAAACCAGAGCTTTGACTAGATGGACCTTATTCGCTGAAGTGATGTCTCTGGTTTTTAATACACTATCTAGGTATGTCATAGCTTTCCTTCCAAGGATCAAGTGTTTTTTAATTTCATGGCTGCAGTCACCAACTGCATTAATTTTGGAGCTCAAGAAAATAAAATCTATCACTGTTTCCACAGGAAACAAAGTTACTAAAAACAGTAACTTTCCTAGGTACATTCAGAAATAATACACTGTTTTGACTCTTGATAAATAAAGTCCACTTATAGTAATGTCTTACAGAGGGATCACTACAAAACCTGACCGTTTTACTCCTAGAACTACTCCAAGAGATTCTTGTTCATGCTCAGACAAATATTTATGGTAGCACTGTTCATAATAGCCTGAATTAGAAATGCACAGGTACAGTATTAGCAGGAAAATTGAAAATAAAAATTTGCTTTATATAATATAAGGCTATCAGTTCAGTTCAGTCACTCAGTCATGTCCGACTCTTTGTGACCCCATGAATCCCAGCATGCCAGGCCTCCTTGTCCATCACCAACTCCCAGAGTTCACTCAAACACGTACATCGAGTCAGTGACGCCATCCAGCCATCTCATCCTCTGTCGTCCCCTTCTCCTCTTGCCCCCAATCCCTCCCAGCATCAGAGTCTTTTCCAATGAGTCAACTCTTCGCATGAGGTGGCCAAGGTACTGAAGTTTCAGCTTTAGCATCATGCCTTCCAAAGAAATCCCAGGGCTGATCTCCTTCAGAATGGACTGGTTGGATCTCCTTGCAGTCCAAGGACTCTCCAGAGTCTTCTCCAACACCACAGTTCAAAAGCATCAATTCTTTGTTGCTCAGCTTTGTTCACAGTCCAACTCTCACATCCATACATGGCCACTGGAAAAACCATTGCCTTGACTAGATGGACCTTTGTTGGCAAAGTAATGTCTCTGCTTTTTAATATGCTATCTAGATTGGTCATAACTTTTCTTTCAAGGAGTAAGCGTCTTTTAATTTCATGGCTGCAGTCACCATCTGCAGCCCCCCAAAGTAAAGTCTGACACTGTTTCCACGGTTTCCCCATCTATTTCCCATGAAGTGATGGGACCAGATGCCATGATCTTAGTTTTCTGAATGTTGAGCTTTAAGCCAACCTTTTCACTCTCCTCTTTCACTTTCATCAAGAGGCTTTTTGGTTCCTCTTCACTTTCTGCCATAAGGGTGGTGTCATCTTCATATCTGAGGTTATTGATATTTCTCCTGGCAATCTTGATTCCAGCTTGTGCTTCTTCCAGCCCAGTGTTTCTCATGATGTACTCTGCATAGAAGTGAAATAAGCAGGGTGACAATATACAGCCTTGATGTACTCCTTTTCCTATTTGGACCCAGTCTGTTGTTCCATGTCCAGTTCTAGCTGTTGCTTCCTGACCTACATATAGGTTTCTCAAGAGGCAAGTCAGGTGGTCTGGTATTCCCATTTCTTTTAGAATTTTCCACAGTTTATTGTGATCCACACAGGCAAAGGCTTTGACATAGTCAATAAAGCAGAAATAGATGTTTTTCTGGGACTCTCTTGCTTTTTTGATGATCCAGCAGATGTTGGCAATTTACAGAAGTGAAAATAGACTAAGTACAACTACACACATCAAAATGAAAGAGTTTCAAGAGCATAATATTAAATGAAAGGAGTAAGTCCCAAAGATACATATACATTATGAGTTGATTTGTAGAAAGTTTAATACCAGGAGAAACCTATTTAATATATTATAAATAATAAAATAATGTAATATATGATAAACTAAGGTCATAAAATAATCTTATTTTGTAATGCTTTAATAGTGACACTTAAAAGTAAAACAAGGGAAAAACATATACAAGATTGAGTGCATCACTGCCTTTGGAAGTAAAAAGATGTGATCAGAAATTGGTACAGGAGAAGTCTCTAAGGAATTGAAAATGTTCAATTTTTAAAATCTGAATAGCGTGTTTTGTTTTATTAATCCTTTTTACACTGTGTGCAAATTTTATACGCTATTGATTATGTAATATAATCACATTTCAAGAAAAAGAGGCAGAGATGTAACATATATATGAATCCTTGTTGTTGTTTAGTTAATAAGTTTTGTCAGACTCTTTTGCAACCCTATGCACTATAGCCTGCCAGGCTCCTCTGTCTATGGGATATTCTAGGCAAGATTACTGGAGTGGGTTGCCGTTTCCTACTCTAGGACATCTTCCTGACCCAGGGATCAAACCTGTGTCTCCTGTGTTGGCAGGCAGGTTCTTTACCACTGAGCCACCATGGAAATCCACATGAGTCGTTGTTGTTCAGTCACCCAGTTATGTCTAACTCTTTGTGACCCCATGGACCAGCACACCAGGCCTCTCTGTCCCTCACCATCTCCTGAAGTTTTGCCCAAGTTCATGTCTGTTGCATTGGTGATGCAATCCAGCCATCTCACCCTCTGATACCCTCTTCTCCTTCTGCCCTCAGTCTTTCCCAGCATCAGGGACTTTTCCAATGAGTCAGATGTTCACTCAGATGCCCAAAATACTGGAGTTTCAGCATCAGTCCTTCCAACGAATATTCAGAGTTAATTTCTCTTAAGTTTTATTGGTTTGTTCTCCTTACTGTCCAAGGGACTCTCAGGTGTCTTTTCCAGCACCATAGTTTGAAGGGATCAATTTTTCAGTGTCCTGCCTTCTTTACAATCCAGCTCTAAAGGAGCATGAGATCTTACTTTGTGCCAAAATCTACAATCTTAAACCTGTGATTTGAAGTGACTGATTTTGTTGAAGTCCTTTAAAAACATGAATACAAATAGAGCTAATGCTATATGCTGAGCGGTTGAGAAGGATCTTTTAATTCTTCACAACTCCCTTTTCCACATTCAAGCTTTCCACCATTCTTTCATGCCCTGAAAGGATCTGTAACATCCAAAGATTTTTACCTCTCTTTCAGTCTGCAGAGGTATACATTTGTTTCCAGTGTGCTGATATCAAACCATTGCTTATTTTTTTAATCTTTCTTTCTTTTTCTATTTCTCACAAGATCTTGTACTTATGTCTTTCTCACTTTTAGGGTATAAGCAGATTAATTCAGGTAGAACACACATTTGTGCATATTAGCAACATATTAATTAACTAAAAGTGTAATTATTACATTAGTAATTGGATAGCTATTTATAGGCATTTTTTAACAATGACAAAACAGTTTATTTTAGTGGCATAATTAATTCTGGAAACAAAATACATTATTCATTTTTGACAAATTAGCTTAAAGTGATTTTAATTTGACTCTAGAAATGTTATATTAGTATCCCCATAATTACCTATCTTGATATTATTCTTCATGTTCATCATATAGTTACATTTAGACATAATCAGCTGACTTCAATTCAGAAAAGACTTAGAGTGGCAGTTACAACTGATGCAATATTGACTCTGTAGATGATCATTGGAAAAAAAAGGTAATACAGCACAATCAAAGGGAGATAATTAGCTCTACTTTCACATTATTATGTTAATTAGGATTCCAAAAGCAAGATAACATAAGATAATTAACTCTACCTTTACATTATTATGGCTTCCCTGATGGCTCAGATGGTAAAGAATCTGCCTGCAATGCAGGAGACACCGGTTCGATTCCTAGGTTGGGAAGATCCACTAGAGAAGGGATAGGCTACTCACTCCAGTATACTTGGGCTTCCCTGGTAGCTCAGCTGGTAAAGAATCTGCCCGCAGTGCAGGAGATCTGGGTTCAATCCCTGGGTTGGGAAGATCCCCTGGTGAAGAGAAAGGCTACCCACTCCAGTATTCTGGCCTGGAGAATTGAATACCATGGACTACAGTCCATGGGTTGTGAAGAGTTTGACATGACTGAGTCACTTTCACTTTCACTTTACATTATTTTGTTAGCTAGGACTCCAAAACCATGATAGTAGTTGACAAAAAACAAGCAATAAAGTTATTAAACTTCTAAATACACAATAAATTAGTTATAGACCCTTACCCTGCAAAACTTTTCTCTTTACACAACTGAATCAGCATCAGCCACACCCACAGAGATGGTGCTGTTTGCCTCTTCCCCACAACTACTCCTTTCTTCTTCTTCAATAAGCAACCTAATAGTGCATACATAGTAGCACACAATTTGGACACATGCAAATGTTTCAGATTAAAATGTTTAAAAGTGTTACCATTGTTAGTGGAAAACAAAATTAGCATTCTTGTCCTACTCTGCCTCTAACGAACTGCATAATTTTGAACAGTTTATCACTTGGGGCCTATTTTCCTTCCAACTGAATCAGAAGGTGAATACTGCAGAGTATGGGCTATATACATCCAACAGATATCTTTTATTTGGTTAGTTATAGTGTTTTTAAATTCTTTGAGTTAGTTGTCAACATTTAAAAATTGGAGTTCTTCACTCAAATATCAGGCTATCCAATGTCCTATGCATCTCTGGGGATCTTTTGAACTTGATGTGTGTGTTCCTTCCTAAGCCTGAAGACACAGACGCCTTCTTCTGAATAACCTCCAAATCGAGCCATTGGCCAAATACCATCAACATTATCTTCTGAGTACATTTCCAAGCAACAACTCCCCCACCTCCTTCACTCCCAAAGCATTCTCACTCCCTTTGCCCTCATTATCACTTGCCCACATTATAGCAATATATTCCTATTAATTTTTTTGCCCTCAGTCTCTGATTATTCAAATAAAAGGATTATATTCCTTCACACAATACTTTTTTAAAAATTGCTCTTGCATATTTTTGAGATTAGTTGTTTGTCAATTGCTTCATTTGCTATTATTTTCTCCCATTATGAAGGCTGTCTTTTCACCTTGCTTATACTTTCTTTTGTTGTGCAGAAGCTTTTAATTTTAATTAGATCCCATTTGTTTATTTTTGCTTTTATTTCCAATATTCTGGGAGGTGGGTCATAGAGGATCCTGCTGTGATTTATGTCAGAGAGTGTTTTCCCTATGTTCTCCTCTAAGAGTTTTATAGGTTCTGGTCTTATGTTTATATCTTTAATCCATTTTGAGTTTATTTTTGTGTATGGTGTTTGAAAGTGTTCTAGTTTCATTCTTTTACAAGTGGTTGACCAGTTTTCCCAGCACCACTTGTTAAAGAGATTGTCTTTTCTCCATTGTATATTCTTGCCTCCTTTGTCAAAGATAAGGTGAAAAATACCGTTGGTAGCTTGATAGGGATTGCACTGAATCTATAGATTGCTTTGGGTAGTATACTCATTTTCACTATATTGATTCTTCTGATCCATGAACATGGTACATTTCTCCATCTATTAGTGTCCTCTTTGATTTCTTTCACCAGTGTTTTATAGTTTTCTATATATAAGTCTTTAGTTTCTTTAGGTAGATATATTCCTAAGTACTTTATTCTTTTTGTTGCAATGGTGAATGGGATTGTTTCCTTAATTTCTCTTTCTATTTTCTCATTATTAGTGTATAGGAATGCAAGAGATTTCTGTGTGTTGATTTTATATCCTGAAAATTTACTATATTCATTGATTAGCTCTAGTAATTTTCTGGTGGAGTCTTCAGGGTTTTCTATGTAGAGGATCATGTCATCTGCAAACAGTGAGAGTTTTACTTCTTCTTTTCCAGTTTGGATTCCTTTTATTTCTTTTTCTGCTCTGATTGCTGTGGCCAAAACTTCCAAAACTATGTTGAATAGTAGTGGTGAAAGTGGGCACCCTTGTTTTGTTCCTGACTTTAGGGGAAATGCTTTCAATTTTTCACCATTGAGGATAATGTTTTCTGTGGGTTTGTCATATACAGCTTTTATTATGTTGAGGTATGTTCCTTCTATTCCTGCTTTCTGGAGAGTTTTTATCATAAATGGATGTTGAACTTTGTCAAAGGCTTTCTCTGCATCTATTGAGATAATCATATGTTGGGGAGGGATGTGGGAGGGGTGTTCAGGATTGGGAACACATGTACACCCATGGCAGATTCATGTTGATGTATGGCAAAACCAATACAATATTGTAAAGTAATTAGCCTCTAATTAAAATAAATAAATTTAAATTAAAAAAATAAAACTAAATAAAAATTGCTCTTTATTAGATTTAGAACAAATCCTAGGGCACAGCACAGAAGAACAGTGACACTCATTGTGGGAACTACTTTATTCTAGAACTTCTCCTGCAGCCTCATTTTCCCTCATGCAACCTCATTCTTGAGCTAAGCAGTTTGTAATTCCTGATCTCGAGAGAAAGTCTTGCTGTGAATATCTTTGGATATGCTGCTGAATTTCTCTGTCTGTACCACTATTTTGTTTTTCTGTTGTTTATCAATAAGTCATATCCAACTTTTTGCAATCCCATGGACTGTAGCCCACCAGGGTCCACCACTCTTACTTCTGTCTTTTCCTAGTTACTTCTTACAAGAACTCTAGTTGCTGTGTCTCTAGCCTGAAGCCTGTGCTGCTGTTAGCATCCCCTTCCTCTGTGGTCCTTTAGTCCTGTGTACAGGCTTCTTTAATCACATGGATCATTGTTGTATTTGTTTATTAGCCTATTTACCTTAGAGTCTTGTTTCTGTTCATGAAATGCTCAATTTGAAAAGCAATTTTATTGACATCTTTTCAATCTTTAGTAAATTTAGAGACAAGTGTCTCTTAATCATGTTTATTTCTTTCCCAAGGATTCAATGAGTTCATTGCATTAAAAACACTAGGGATTTGATCCTACTCCAAACCTACTTAACAAAAATCTCTGGAGGTGGGGCCCTGAATTCTTCATATTTTAAAAAATATCTCAGGTTATTTTTATACCCATTGAGACTGAAAAACCATTGCCATGGGTTTTTTTTGTTGGAATATTTGTTGAATGAATGTACTTGTTCCAGAACACGTAGATGTACACTTCAACTTATTTGATTCTGGTTCAACTTAACATTATCATAGATTTTTCCATCTGCTTGACTCCACAACCATTTTCTTGAAAATAACATTTCTCTCAACCTAAGTATTAGACATATTTCAATGGGCTCAAAGTGGGAATTAAAGGGAGCCCTACCTGAAAAGGAAGGTTATAATTGCAAAAGTAAGGCTGATAGCTTCTTAAGGAACTGATTTCATGAATAGCACTGAAAAATAAAATCTAAACACCTACAATAATTCCTTGACTAAGATTTCTTGAATTTATTTTGAGTTATTTAGTGCCAAGAAAGTAACATGTGTGATCAGTTTTGTGCAGGACCTCGTTTAAACAGCTTTGAATCAACTGCAAGCACTTTAGTTACATGAAATGGGACCTGCGTCAGTTCCTTCTGTAATATAATAGGGTCATTTTACTGCATTTTTTTTTTTTCTCAGAATCCTTAAGAAAATTATAAAGCAAAATGAAGCTATTTGTGTCAATTGAAAAGTGAACTACACATTTCAGCATCTTCTAATCATTCCTCCCTATGCTCCCATCCCCCTTAAATATATATCAAATAATTTTCACAATTCTGTGGTATAATTTTATGATTGAAATTCAAGATATTTCTTAATGGTGAAAAATTCAAAGCTTTACTTACTATATTAAAAGTTTTGGTAATCCTTAAGGATGCGTTTTTAATCCTGTTAAAGTAAATTATGACAAGATATGTATAAATGACTAATCTCTGGTCCTCATGCAATAGGGAATAGGGTGGGAGTCAGAGATGCCATTGACAAGCTTTGACTAAGATGCTGAGCTCTAGAAAATGCTAAGTTGGAGCAGAACATTTAAAGTTGAAGCCTCAAGTCTTTCATAAGTAATCTAGATTATTCTTTACTAATTTTAGAATACATGTACTCTGTTGCATCTGTGATGAGTTAGAGGTGACCATGTCTCAAGTTATGGGGCTTCCCAGGTGACACTAGTGTTAAAGAACTTGCCTACCAATGCAGCAATTGTGAGAGACACAGGTTTAATCTCTGGGTCAGGAAGATCTCCTGGAGGAGGAAATGGCAACCCACTCCAGGATTCTCACCTGGAGAATCCCATGGACAGAGGAGTCTGGAGAACTACAGTCCATAGGGTTGCACAGAGACAGAAATGACTGAAGCAAATTAGCACAGACACACTCATGTCCCAAGTCACATTTTTAACAAAATGGAACTAGGAAGAGAGAGAATGACTGTTTCTTGAGGGTATGGATAGGTGGTGTTGGGAGGCTGAATCAAGTTATCATTTCTATGTGTCCAGCCATGTAAATCCATACAGATAGATAGAAAGGAAGGTTAGTGAGTCCCATGCTGGAGGATGGGAATGGGAGAAGGCAGGATGAGTGGAAATATAAGGCAGGCATGGCTTCTGGTATTTTAAGGCACTGAGTAGTAATCATAGTTCAATCAATGCCTAATACTTTTAACTGTATTTTAGCATCTTGTCCTATCTTGAGGAAGAATAAACAAAGGCTGAGGAACCCATAGAATAAGAAATGAACTCATAACTCCCCCTAAACCTATATACCCTCTTCCTTCTCTGATTATTTAATTTTCTTCTCTTTATTTTTTGGATTCAGTGTTCAGGGCTACAGGCAAAATAAGGTTCTCCCCTACTAAGAAAGATAACAAAAGCTATAGGGAATCTGGCTTTCTTATACGAAGTGAAAGTGTCATTCATTCATTTGTGTTTGACCCTTTGCAACCCATGGACTGTAGCCCACCATGTTCCTCTGTCTATGGAATTCTCAGTGGGTAGAATACTGCAGTGGGCATCCATTCCCTTATCCAGGGTATCTTCCCAACATAGGGATCAAAACTCTATCTCCTGCATGGCAGGCAAATTCTTTACTATCTGAGGCACTAGGGAAGCCCTATTTCTTCTATATGGGACTGTTACTTAAATACTTATTACAGTTTCTTTATAGTCTTCTGAAACCCCTGAGAAAGCCAGATCTCTCTCCCCAAATCCTCCAGGTCAAAAAATTCACCTTGATTGTATTCCCCATCTCAACTCATGCATAGGCATAACTGTCCAATTTGACTCTAACGATTATATGGTGAGCCCTATATGGAAACATCATTCCAATAACAATGAATCATGCGTCACAGTCCTGGAGAAGGGCATGGCAACCCACTCCAGTGTTCTTGCTTGGAGAATCCCATGGACAGAGGAGCCTAGCAGGCTACAGTCGGTGGAGTTGCAAACAGTCAGACATGACTGAGCTACTGAGCATATGCATCACAGTTGAGCACGAAGGAGTCCTGCACAATTCAACAACTCAGATAGATACAAAATTCAGTCAAAAAAAAAAAAAACTTTTCTTTTCTTCTCTCTTATATAGCCAGGTGCCAAAATGAAAGTGCCTAGTTGTGGTTATAAGAAACTCAGCATCACTCCATTTCTATATGACACAGAACAGCAGCGTGAGGAATTGTAGGGGGTCTCTTTAGCAAGTTTCCCAAGCATTCTGTGCTACTGTTCTCCTTATAACACAAGAATAACACTGCAAATGAGGATATAATGACCTAATACATGTGAAGTGCTTAGAACAGTGCTTAGTATTTTTTAAGTGTTTGCTAGTATAGCTCCTGGGACTTCCCCGGTGGTTCAGACGGTGAAGTGTCTGTCTACAATGCGGGAGACCTGTGTTCGATCCCTGGCTCGGGAAGATCCCCTGGAGAAGGAAATGGCTAGCTATAAACAATCAGGTTAACAGATAGTGCAATTTTTTTGCCCTTTGAGGTACCAAAGGAGAACAAAGAAGGACAAAAGCCCAGCTTTGCAAAAGAGTGAAAGTTCTCTCTCCACACATGTGACATCATTTATTTTAAATCCCATGATTTTCTATTGTTAGTACAAAAGCAGTGCAATTAGTCATAACATATCCAATTGATAACGTTTACTTTGTAATATGTGAGCATGTATGTTTGTGTGTAAGAAAATATTTTATTCCCAGTTTTTTGTTGGGAAAAATCCTTAAGAAGTAAAGAGAAGAGTAAGAATCATATTTATGAACTCCTTCTCTAGTTCTTTTTTTTGTTAGAACACATGAAATAATGGTTAACTTTAAAGTCCAAGCTGCAGTGGTGAAGTTACTTGAAAAATATTTTTATGTTTTTGATAATACAATTAGAATGATACAGACACATATTATAAACTGCTTTCCCCTAGGAGTGTAGTTATTGTTGAAGGCTAAAGAGCAATTTAAAGATGAGGTTATTAAAGGTACTATGTGAAAAATGAATAATAATTTCATCACTGAAGTAAAAGACTGACCTCAACCAGAAGATATGCTTAGGCCTTGCCAGTCATCTGAGGGTGTCTGTGGTTAAATCATAGTGCAGGATAGGAGGTCAGAGTATATTAGGCCATCTACACCACAACAGCTAATTCTTATGCAAAATCTTCATGATGGTAATACAGTAGATAATGCCACCCTCTGGTGTGATATGACACACATCCTTCCTTCTATCCCCTTGAGGGGGCATGAGAAGTTTATTATAAGATGATTAAGGAATGGGAACATTTTCATAATTTGTTTTCTCTCTTTTGCAGTTTGCTCCTGCTTCTCAATGGTTCACTCATCTAATCTGCTCAATAAATAAACAATGCCTTCTCTGCTTCTTAGGTAATAAGGAAAATGTTTAAGAAATATATTGTACTAACTTAATGCTGACATTTCCACATTTCAGCATTAGTTACAAAAGCCTTTATAAAACAGCTAATTCCAACAACACTATCATTAAACTAAAGCTGATCTGCTTTAATTTGACATACGTGTTCCTGGAAACCACTGTGATATACAAAATTAAGCAATGAAAACTAAAGAGCTTGTGGGAAAATGGAGTTAGGAGTATAACACTCACAAGTTTAAATATGACATATTTCTTAAAAATTATAAGACTCTAATGAAAGTGTGGTAGCTTTATACATGTTGATTTGTTAAGATATAGAGATAGCACAATGATTATGGAACCTTGAAAAATACCTAAACTTTGATGATGCAAGTAGGCTTTAGACTGATTCACATGTATGCTCAATCATGTCTGACTCTTTACGACCCCATGGACTGTAGCCCACCAAGCTCCCTCTATCCATGGGATTCTCCAGTAAGAGTATTGGAGTGGGTTTCCATTTCCTACTCCATTTAGAGTGATTGGAGCTCCTAAATTATAATACAGTGATAGAAGGAGAATTCTTGAATTTGGACACCAGATGTAGGTGGTCCTAGTTAATAGCACAGTGAATTAAGGTAGGTGGTAGACTTTGAAGTGTGTTTGCTCCCTCGCTGCCTTCAGCTGGGTGCAGTTTTTAGCATTCATCTAGTATTCCTAAAGCAATTTCAAATAAAAAATATAGTTTTATCTATATAGAGGCAAAGAAACCTATGCTATATACATATATTTGCTGTAGCATGTATATCATATATTTGACTATATATAGTATATAACTATATGACATATTACATCTATGTACATATCAATTGCCTTGAAACAAATTTGCACTTTTAAATCAAGTGTTTTAATAGAATTATCTATAGCAAAATTAAGTGATACAGTGTAGCATAGTAGCATTTGGAGTTATTAAAATATTGCTGAATCTAATAAAAATTATTAATCTTCTTCCATAAATATACATTCATAAACAACACATATACGATAAGACTCCAGTTCCTTTTGATTTCTATTGTTGGTATCATGTTTAAAAAGTTCTTTTACTTCACAAGATTATATACTTTCTTCACCTTGATTTTGTATTAGCTTGGCTTCGTACTTTGGGAACTCTTTGATTCAACAAGGGAGTTTTGAGTTCATTTCCAAATATGTTTTCATAATTTGGGGCACTTTTGTGAAACTTCAAAGCCTGACTTTTTATTTCCATTGTTTTCTGTATGTAAAGGGAGTAGCATATTTCATCAAATCTGGGTTACAGAGATTGCCAGGGTATTTTTTACAGAGAAAAATTGCATTTGTTCAGGAAAGTTCAAAAAACTAGGGCATCAGTTTTACATATTTAAATTGTTATCTTGTTGTAGCTATGAGTTCAAACTCTGGCTTACCAATAACATGAAAGAAGGTAATGTGATTGATGTTAAACCTTAATGAAGCCCAAAGAGGTGTGAGTTTACATTGGAACTAGACCAAAATTTGGCCCCACAAAGAGCTAACTATTGAAGATTGTTAATGGTACTAAGTTAGTTGTAAAAATAATCTATGTTGTTGTTGCTGTTGTTGCTCAGTTGCTAAATTGTCTGACTCTTTGCTACCCCATGGACTGCAGTACGGGCTGCAGTACACCAGGCCTCCTTGTCCCTCATCATCTCCCGGAGTTCGCCCAAGTTCATCTCCATTGAATTGGTGATGGACTCCAACCATCTCATCTTTTTATCCTCTTATTTTCCCCCCATAAGTTGTACTTTGTGGTTGAGGATGAGCAACTAATACCACTGTCATATCTGCAGATCAAAGTAGTGCAGTAATTCTCAACCAGGCAGATATTTTTGCCTGCCAGGAACTATTTGGCAATGTCTGGAGATATTGTTACAACTGGGGCATGGGATGTGTAACTGATTTCTAGGGGGAAGAGACTAGAGATGTTGCTAAACAGATTACAATGTACAGGACGACCTCCCACAAAAGAAGTATTATACAATCAAATCAATGCAGTTTTTGAATCTATGAACTAAGACTATATAGTTCAGTCAGTTCAGTCGCTCAGTCTTGTCTGACTCTGTGACTCCATGAACTGCAGCAAGCCAGGCTTCTCTGTCCATCACTAAGCTCCTGGAGCTTACTCAAACTCATGTCCATGGAGTTGGTGATGCCATCCAACCATCTCATCCTCTCATCTCCTTCTCCTCCCACCTTGAATCTTTCCCTTTCCACTTTCAATCTTATATATTGAAATATAAGTATGTATGCTTATATATTATATAAGTATGTATGCTAAGTGACTTCAGTCATGTCCAACTCTTTGTGACCCCATTGACTGTAGCCCGCCAGTGCTCCTCTGTCCACGGGATTATCCAGGCAAGAATACTGGAGTGGGTTGCCACGCCTCCTCATATATATATATATATATATATTTAAAATCAAGGTAGAGAAGACATTTTGTAGAAGAAATATGACATTTTATTAAATAAATGAATAGATGGATTGTTACTTGCAGAGTATCGCATTTAGGAAAGTGATGATCTATGTTGTTTATAAAAATTGTATGATGATGATGCTGTTTTGAAAGTATTTACATTTTGCTGTACATCAGTCCTCAAAACTTGTCCCATAGGAATTTAGAACATGTCACATATTTTTTGCTTGATGACAAAATCTGATTTGGCAAAATAAAATGAATAGTAATACTGGTAACAGCAATAATTTACCTTTGCTGAATGCCTACCATATTTCAAAGAGTTTTAAAGGAAAATGACATGAAAGTGTGTGAGACATTTTTTCCTGATACTTTCCAACAGATAGAAAGCTGGAGGTTGATGTAACATATTGAAAAATGTCATTCAATAACCTGTGAATTTAATAGAAACTGCTATTTTGAGTCTAGTGATTATCATGATGGTTGAAATCAATGTTAAAAGAGTTTTACATTTTTAAAGTTTAATTTTTAACTTGATATTTTGTATGTCAAATCAGCAATATATGATCATTGTAATAAGTGAAATGGTAAATGCAAAGAGATAATTATGCAAAGAATATCATGTGCTTTCATTATATCTCCTCCTACCTGCTAGCAACCCTAAGATAATAAATTTTACCAGCCTGTAATCTGTCCTTTAACACAGTTCTTTATTAAAAATAATATAATAAAAGGAAACACAATCTTAAGAGTAAGCACTTGTATCACTGCTCTGAAATATTTAACTTCAGAAAACATGAATTTATTCTGGAAATGTAAAGGTTACTATTGATGAGTAAAATATTCTCCTGGAAACATTGTGACTGTGACTTGTTTCATGTGTATCCACAGTATCCACATCTTTTATTCATAGACAACAAGTTAAGTGTCTATCCATGAGCACTGATCCAAAGCATAAATGTTATTCAAATGATTGGGTGTTATAGTAATAAAAAAAGATATTAATATTTTTATGTTAGTATTTTTTCTCTTTTATTTCTACTTAAGTATAGTCAACATACAATATTATATTAGTTTCAGGTATATAACATCATGATTCAAAATATTTATATATTATAAATTGATCACTATAATAAGTCTAGTAATCATCCATCTCCATGCAATGTTATTACAATATTATTGACTGTATTTCTTATGCTGTACATTACATTCCTATGACCTATTTATTTTATAACTGGAAGTTTAGGCCTCTTCGTTCATTCATTTTTTTAGATTCTACATGTAAGTGAAATCATATGTCTTTTTCTGTCTGACTTATCTCACTTAACATATCCTCTAGATCCATCCATGTTGCAGCAATTTGAAAGAGTTCTTTTTTTTATGACTGAAAAATATTCCTTTGATATAAATCACATCTTTATCTATTCATTTACCAATAGACACTTAAGATGCTTCCATATCTTAGCTATTGTAAATAATTCTGCAGTGCATATATCTTTTAAAAATAATATTTTTGTTTTCTTCTGATAAATACCTAGGAGTGGAATTGCTGGATGGTTGTTTCACTCAATCCTTTGATGAACCTCCATATTCTTTTCAATGGTAGCTGAACAAATTTATTTTCCCACCAATGAGGCAAAAGGGCCCCTTTTTCTCCACATTCTCACCAAAACTTTTGATAATAGCCATTCTGACAGCTTAGAGGTGATGTCTTATGTTTTGATGTTTTGATTTGCACTTTTCATGTATCTGTTGGCAATTTTTTCATTGGAAAAACTATTCATAACTGCTAATTTTTTAATCAGATTGTTTTTATTGATATTGAGTTATTTGAAGTTTTCATATGTTTTAGATATTAAACAATTATTACTGTATTTTTTGCAAATGTCTTCTCCATTAGTAGGTAGCATTTTCATTGTGTCAATAGTTTTCTTCACTGTGCAAAAACTTTTTAGTTTTATTGTTGTCCCATTTACTCATTTTTGCTTTTGCTGCCCTTGCCTGAGGAGAGATCAAAAATGATATCAGTAGGTCCGCATGCACTGCTATGTTTTCTTCTAGGAGTTTTATGGTTTCAGGTCTTACATTTAACTTTTACTCCATTTTGAGTTTATTTTTGCTTATGATGTAAGACTGTGCTCCAGGTTTATTTTTTACACACAATTCTCCAATTTTCCCAACATTATTTATTAAAGAGATTATTCTCATTGCATGCTCTTCATTCCTTTGTCATAAATTAATTGACCATATCCCTGTGGGTTTAATTCTGAGTTGTTGATTCTGTTCCATTAATCTGTCTTTTTGTGGCAATAGTATCCTGTTTCAATAACTATAGCTTGGTAGCATAGTGAAATAGAATTGATCTGCATTTATTTAACTGGTTTGAGGGTAGTTGAAAGACAAGTTAAGAAACAAGTAGTGTCATTTATAGGTGGGCAGCAGGTGATATCTGAGATATCAGTTAGGGTTTTTGGTTACTGGGCAACCAAGAACTTCAGTTAACAACAGGTGATATACTGAGTAGTTTTTATTATTTTTAACCCCAGTTCTAATATTTCAGATATTTTCAGTGTACTTTTTTATCTCTAACACACTTAGGTGGCCTGCCTCTCTTTGGTGGCATGTATTGTATTGGATCATGAGTCATTCATAATATTTCCCAAGTCACTTGTCACTATCTGAAGGGATATCTGTGTTCTCAAGTCTGACATAAGACTGCAAAGTGAATCCAACACTATGTTGAATAAAAGTGGTATAAGTGGGCATCTTTGTTTTGTTCCTGAAAAAAGAAGTAACCTTAATTTCTTAATTACCATCTTACTAAGAGTCCCTGATTTCTATTACACTGATCATTTGTAGATATATCCAATTAGTTCTGATTTATCTCTTTGACAAATATCCCCCAAGTTAATTTCTTTAAACTCTTATATTGTGACTAAGATCTGATCATCTTCTTGTCCATGTGTCTTTGTTCATCTTCTTCTTTCCCTCTACTAATTACTATTTAAAAATGTTTTTCATAATATTCAACCCAAGTAAGAGTCTTATTGCTGTTGATGGTGGTTGTCTGATACTACTGTAGCTATTGGAGAAGGTATTTAATTTAGAAATGAGTCAATTAACAATTTCATTTTGAATGTCTATATTAGGAATACAATAACACTTTATGTTATTAACACAAAATGTTATGAGACACTGCTATGCTATGAAAAATGCTTATATTTATATTACTTATTTTTCTTCCATGGAACTCAGAATGCTTCACATGTTATATATTCTATCATCCCAGGATTTCATTTCAATAATTATAGTAGATATTATAATAATAATAAATAGCTATAGTACCCCACTTTAACAAAATAACTATATGTGCTGCTCTCCTACTTGTCTGTATTTTCAAGATATGCAAATAATAAAATACTTATTGAATACAAAATAAATGTTATATCCTCCATGGCACAACTTTTTATTCTGGACAGCTACCAAGATATCTGACTGATGGACGTGCATCCAGTCGGACCCTTGCCAATCTCTGTGGCTCAACAGAGGAAGAATCATTTTGGATAAGCTCAAATATAATCAGTTTATATTCACTCTTCCCTCTTTCCTTTTGAAATCTTAATTAGAACTTAATAAAAGCAGCTCAGCATACAATGGCTTCCCTGGTGGCTCAGATGGTAAAGAATCTGCCTTTAATGAAGGAAGCCCCGGATAAATTCCTGGGTCTGGCAGTTCCCCGGGAGAAGGAAATGGCAACACACTCCAGTATTCTTGACTGGAGAATTTCATGGACAGAGGAGCCTGGTGGGCTATATAGTTCATGGACTCACAAAGGATTGGACAGGACTGCATGACTAACACTTTCACTTTCAGTATACAAAGCTGTGGCTAGATTGACTCTCTCCCTCTCTAGCCCACCTTACACAATTATTTTTTTTTCTCTTTCCACTGGAACCCACTATCTTTTCTGGAGACCATTTTTAATAGCTATATATGTGTCACATGACACAAGGCTTCTGAGTATATTATTCTTTATGCCTATAATGATAATTAGAAGAAGAAGGGGGACTTGGGAACAGAAAGAAAAAGAACAAAGAGAATGTATTTAGCTAGTATACTAAGTGAGCTCTACTGTGTTCCAGAAGCTGATCAAAATTGATCACATATAGATAGATAGGTATATTGATATATATGTATATATATAAATGTATATGTAATTCAATTCACACAATGGTGATAATAAGAACATATCAATGTGAACACACAGAATAATTTCCCATATCATCTCCATGAAATTAAAATATTTTGGCTCAATCGGACCTTTACCAAAGAGTCACTTCTTCAGAAATATCCTCTTTGACCTCCTTTACTTAGCTAAATTCATCTAACATACATCTCCTTGGCTGAAAAGAATATAATCAATCTGATTTTGGTATTGACCATCTGGTGATGTCCATGTATAGAGTCATCTCTTGTGTTGTTGGAAGAAGGTGTTTGCTATGACCAGTGCACTCTCTTGGCAAAACTCCATTACCTTTTGTCCTGCTTCATTCTGTACTCCAAAGCCAAATTTGCCTGTTACTCCAGATGTTTCTTGACTCCCTACTTTTGCATTCCAGTCCGCTAAAATGAAAAGGACATCTTTTTTGGGTGTTAGTTCTAGAAAGTCTTGTAGGTCTTCATAGAACTGTTCAACTTCAATTTCTTCACCATTACTGGTTGGGGCATAGACTTGGATTACTATGATATTGAGTGGTTTGCCTTGTAAATGTGGCTTTGACTGTGTGGACCACAACAAACTCTGGAAAATTCTGAAAGAGATGGGAATACCAGATCACCTGACCTGCCTCTTGAGAAATCTGTATGCAGGTCAGGAAGTAACAGTTAGAACTGGACATGGAACAACAGACTGTTTACAAACAAAGAAAGGAGTACGTCAAGGCTGTACATTGTCACCCTGCTTATTTAATTTATATGCAGAGTACATAATGAGAAACATTGGGCTGGCTGAAGCACAAGCTGGACTCAAGACTGCCAGGAGAAGTATCAATAACCTCAGATATGCAGATGACATCACCCTTATAGCAGAAAGTGAAGAAGAACTAAAGATCCTCTTGATGAAAGTGAAAGAGGAGAGTGAAAAAGTTGGCTTAAAACTCAACATTCAGAAAACTAAGATCATGACATCTGGTCCCATCACTACATGGCAAATAGATGGGGAAACAGTGGAAACAGTGACAGACTTTATTTTTGGGGGCTCCCAAATCACTGCAGATAGTGATTGCAGCCATGAAATAAAAAACAATTGCTCTTTGGAAGAAAAGTTATGACCAACCTAGACAGATTATTAAAAAGCAGAGACATTATTTGCCAACAAACTTCCATCTAGTCAAAGCTATGGTTTTTCCAGTAGTCATGTATGGATGTGAGAGTTGGACCATTAAGAAAGTTGAGGGCTGAAAAATTGATGCTTTTGGACTGTGATATTGGAGACGACTCTTGAGAGTCCCTTGGACTGCAAGAGATCCAACCAGTCCATCTTAAAGGAAATCAGTCCTGAATGTTCATTGGAAGGACTGATGCTGAACCTGAAACTCCAATACTTTGGCCACCTGAAGGGAAAAACGGACTCATCTGAAAAGACCCCGATGCTGCGGAAGATTGAAGGCAGGAGGAAGAGGGGATGACAGGATGAGATCGTTGGATGATATCACTGACTCAATGGACATGAGTTTAGTAAACTCCAGGAGTTGGTGATGGACAGGGAGGCTTAGAGTGCTGCGGCCCATGAGGTCACAAAGAGTTGGACACGACTGAGAGACTGAACTGAACTGAATTGAGCTGAACCAAACATGCATCTCTATATACTCTGTTCTCCACATAGCATTGAGTACCAAAATGAAATGAGGGGGCAAACTGTCTTTTGTCGCTCACCACTGAGTTCTTATAGTTTCTCACAGGGCTTAGAACATGCATAATATTCACAAACATTTGCTCTAGCAATAATGCATATTTGATATGTGGAATTCTAAGAACTTTAACAGATACTTAAACATTTTTATGTCTTCAAGCAATATTGATAACAAAAGAGCTTGACACACATTCATCTTTGAAAGAGGTTATGCTGACGGCACTAATGTAATCAGCATGCTGCTTGTGGGTATCAGTCAAATTTTTGTGCCTGGAAGGAAGAACAGTTTTGACTTATGGAGTATAAAATTTCTTCTTACTTCCATCGAAATGCATGAACTACTGAGTCAAGAAACCTGAAACGCCATCAATTATAAGAGTCATGATTTTATAGTCTTAGAAAGAAAATAAAAATATGACATGATGCTTTCCTGTCAGTCAGAATATTGTATATTTTAATTATTGAGATAATGCTTGTAGACTATTTAGACAATGGTATGTACATCGATGGACTTCCCCGGTGGCTCAGATGGTAAAGCATCTGTCTACAATGTGGGAGACCGGGGTTTGATCCCTGGATTGGGAAGATCCCCTGGAGAAGGAAATGGCAATCCACTTCAGGACTATTGCCTGGAAAATCCCATGGACAGAGGAGCCTCGTAGGCTACAGTCCATGGGGTCGCAAAAAGTCGGACATGACTGAGCGATGTACGTTGATAAAAGGGAAATATACATAAAATAAAATGTTATGGTATTTAAAAAACCTCTTTACATTTGTTCTTCTGTATCCAATCTTAACCCAGAGTTCTCTGTGCTTGTGGCTCAGAAGGTAAAGCATCTACCTGCAATGCGGGAGACCTGGGTTTGATTCCTGGGTCAGGAAGATCCTCTGGAAAAGGGAATGGCAACCCACTCCAGTATTCTTGCCTGGAAAATTCCATGGACTGAGAAGCCTGGTAGGCTATAGCCCATGGGGTCACAAAGAGTGGGACACAGCTGAGTGCTTCACTTCACTTCACTTCTCTGTGCCCATGTTTTTCCATATTACATTGCTCTCAGAAACATTCAGAATGTTGGCAGGGCAGAATTTCTGGAAATAACATCCACTACTGTCTATACTTCTTTCTGGTGACTGCAGCCATGAAATTAAAAGACACTTGCTCCTTGGAAGAAAAGCTATAACAAACCTAGATAGCCTGTTAAATATCAGAGATATTACTTTGCCAACAAAGGTCTGTCTAGTCAAAGTTATGTTTTTTCCAGTAGTTATGTATGGATGTGAGACTTGGACTATAAAGAAAGCTGAGCACCAAAGAATTGATAGTTTTGAAT
Source organism: Bos mutus (assembly GCF_027580195.1). Classification (NCBI taxonomy): domain Eukaryota; kingdom Metazoa; phylum Chordata; class Mammalia; order Artiodactyla; family Bovidae; genus Bos; species Bos mutus. The sequence continues at coordinate 48,189,559 of NC_091627.1, read as the reverse complement.
TGTGGTATTGGAGAAGACTCTTGAGAGTCCCTTGCACTGCAAGGAGATCCAACCAGTCAATCCTAAAAGAAATCCGTCCTGAATATTCATTGGAAGGACTGATGCTGAAGCTAAAGTTTCAGCACTTTGTCCACCTGATGCAAAGAACTGACTCATTGGAAAAGATGCTGATGCTGGGAAAGACTAAAGGCAAGAGGAGAAGGGGACGACAGAGGATGAGATGGTTGGATGGCATCATCGACTCAATGGACATGAGTTGAGCAAGCTCCAGGAGCTAGTGATGGACAGGGGAGCCTGGTGTGCTGCAGTCCATGGGGTCGCAAAGAGTCAGACATGGCTGAGTGACTGAACTGAACTGCACTCATGTAGTGTAGCTATAATCACAGTACACTGTTAATTCTTTATAACTGATTAATGATCTTGACATAGTTTCTATTCTGTTCTTATTTAGAGGTAATTGGTATAGTACAAATGTTCAATAAATATGTGGTTATTTAATTATTACATTCAGAAGAAAAATATTCCGAAAAGGAATGAGATAATGTTAAATGGTCTACAGAAACAAAAAAAAATCTAAAATAGATATTCATTAAATATTCTAACCTTATATTTTCTATCAACTTTTGTAATGCATTTTTGTTATTTTTAACCACTTCAATAACTTTACAAGAACAATGATGATGTTTCACATGTATCTAGTGAGTTAAATGTCCCTAATAGAAATATTCTTTTCCCCAATTCAATGTTTTCATTTTTTTAATATGAAAAGGTTGTGCCCCAATTTCCGCAAAACAACTTGATTATGTTTTAATATGTTTCTTTGCAAGTACTGAATGTAATAGCTCTAACACCACAGCTCAAAAGTCAGAAAGGTTGAGATAATACAATTACCTTGTTTTCTTGCATGAATCAACAAATGGAGTTCATTAGAGGGTTGAGTCTGTATAATATGAAGTTGCTGTGAAAGGCAAAGCTTATTTTAAATTTCTCACATTTGCCTGCTTAGAAGGGCATATTTAATAAGCTTTACTTTTCATGTTTAAAAATACTATCAATATATCTACTTCTTTATCCTAAGCATTTTCTTGGTCAAAAAATTCATAGAAATCATTTAGGCAAGTAGAAATGTAACAAGCCAATATTGTTGAAAGATCATAATTAAAAGGTATTCTTAGCAAATTTATTATACTCTGGGTTGTTTTTAACCAGATCATTGTTGAAACAGTTAAGCATAACTGTCTTTGGAATCATACAACAAGACCCATAGGAGTTATAGCTCAATTATTAATATCAATGTTGAAGTTGTTATACTTTGTGTGTATTCTCAGCTGATAAAAATATACCTGTTTCAGTATTGAACCAAGCACAGATTGCATATTACTTTTTAAGTAAAAGTCCTTAAACTTAGTTCAATTGCTATTTCAAGAATTTAGAGAAAAAGTTGGCAGAATTCTATGTTCGTGCATATAAAATATTATCTTGACAACTAGTATGTTACATACAGAAAATAGTTGATTACTGTGATTATAGCACTAACAGCGAAAATACAATATTTGTAAAGATCGAAGATGTAACATTTTTTGCTTTTTACTTTTTCACTATATTTCATAATCTAAAGATTGTGTATTGTGACTTACCCATTTTAATCTATCTAAAATGTTCTAGAATCTTTAGTTTGCTATGTGCATGTCATTTCTCGAAGTGACGATTTCTACAGTAAATGAATCTTTCTTTCATTGGTCCTAAATTTACTTCTTCCTAATATAAAGATATGACTCCTAAGTTTAATTTTACTTTCTAGGGAATTATATAATTATGTAAAATCAATTATATTAAGTATATAATGCCATAAGTGACAATATATAATTGATTTTATATAATTATCTAACCACCTTAACATTGATCCTCCAAGACAGATGATCCTCTTATTTTTAGTAATCTAGTTATCATTGCACTAAAATCAGTGACATCACCTGGAGGCCAGGGTATATGATCACTATAACTTTAGCACATTGCAACATATTTGGCTTTATTAAATTGTTTATAGACTATTAAAAATTTTGTTCCTGCTCTGATCATTCTTTCTCGTAGTAGCCCATAAAAATATAGGCATGTTTTCTTCACTGTAAAGAACAATTCAATAATTTTAATATTCCTTTTAATAACTTTCTTATAACACTTTATCTTATTTGAAATAAGCACACACATGGAGAGTCAAAACTCTCTAAGGAAAGATGTGCTTGTGGAAGACATAAAAGAATTAGAACTGAGTAAGGGCATGAGTCAAGTATCTCTCTGAGAGTTCCATTGATCCTTGATTTACTTTCCCCTTGTGCTTATGGTCAAGGTGAACATGGTTTTAATCTCCTGGCATTACAGTTAAACAAGTTTCGTGTTTATTGTTTCATTTTATTCCCTAAAAATATTATACAAAGTTGGTATTATGACTTTTATTTTAGAAATGAGAGGCTATATATAATTGACCTGTTTAATAATTTTCAGTTGAGCAACTGATTCTTTACCATCTCAGCCACTAGGGAAGTCCGTGCTGAGATAAAAAGTAAACATAAAACCTTGAATTCAGTTTCAATGTATATACTCACTCACCAGTATCACCCTACTTGCTTATGAATGGCTTGGTTACTTCTTCTTATGGTATGGTTTTTAGAAGCAGAATTATTATGAATATACATACTTGGGTTTAATTCTTGATTTTACTATTTATTTGCTTCCTAACGGCAACCCACTCCAGTGTTCTTGCCTGGAGAATCCCAGGGATGGGGGAGCCTGGTGGGCTGCCGTCTATGGGGTCACACAGAGTCGGACACGACTGAAGCGACTTTGCAGCAGCAACCTTAGTCAACTCATTAAACTTTATTTACCTTTAAAATAGTAATGCTATAGCAATGATGTCTAAGTTTTGAGAGTTTTGTGAAGGTAAAGTAATGCAGGCAAAAAGTAAGCACTCAATAAATGGCAACTATTAAGTTAATTTTGTGTAAGGATGGTTGTGAAGATATATCAGTTTTGGTGTGCAAATAATTTAACTTTTTGCATGACTTATTTCTGTCACCAGATATTTTTAGCCTGGTGGTGAAACAAAATTAAGCAATTGTCAATAAACTCAAATAATTCATTAATTTTTAGTAAATTATGGTTTACTGTGTTCTCCCTTTATCTCTAAAGTTGCATGTAAGTTTCTGAGCTCATGAAAGGTGTCTGAGTTCTTGGTGACTACTGACCCATTTTGGTATCACTTGCAGCCTTTTGTTTTCCTTATCCTCATTCAGCAAGCAAAATACCTCTCTGGCATTTAGAAGTCATTTTTAAAAAACTGGGCTCTGATAATGTGTTCATATACATAGCTTGTTCAACATCCTGACCAAGGTGTAATTCTGTGTTCTCTTTAGAGAACTTTTGGATGTTATCCTATGCCATTTTGACTCCAGTGGGAAGCTCAGTAGGGCAATCTTACATCTAAACACAGTAGATGATTATATGCAATTTTATTGATACAGCAACATATTCATGTCAAGGGAAATCTGGAACCTGATGCCCTGCAGGCCCATGAAACCAGCCTTAAAGGTATTCTCTGCTTTAGAATCCCAAAATTTGCCTAAAGATTCTATTGTTTTACTTCTCATGAAGTTCATACAAGGGTGGAAAAACAAGTTCAGTTCACTCACTCAGTCATGTCCAACTCTTCCCTGTCCATCACCAACTCCTGGATCTTGATCAAACTCATGTCCATCAAGTTAATGATGCCATCCAATCATCTCATCTCATCCTCTGTCATCCCCTTCTCCTCCTTTCTTCAATCTTTCCCAGCTTCAGGGTCTTTTCTATTGAATCCGCTCTTTGCATCAGCTGGCCAAAGCATTAAAGCTTCAGTTTCAGCATCAGTCTTTCCAATGAATATTCAGGACTGATTTCCTTTAGGATTGAATGGTTGGATCTCCTTGCAGTCCACGGGGCTCTCAAGAGTCTTCTCCAACACCACAGTTCAAAAGCATCAATTCTTCGGCACTCAGCCTTCTTTATGGATAACTCTCACATCCATACATGACTGCTGGAAAAACCATAGCTTTGACCATTTGCAAAGTAATGCCTCTGCTTTTTAATATGCTCTCTAGGTTTCTTAAAGGTTTTCTTTCAAGGAGCAAGTGTCTTAATTTCATGGCTGCAGTCACCATCTGCAGTGATTTTGGAGCCCAAGAAAATAGTCTTTCTCTGTTTCATTGAGGAAGGCTATTTCTCAGAAAGATTTCTCAAAGTTCGGTCAATTATTTTGTTCTGCTTGCTGATGCTTCCCACATTTCAGCTCAAACTGGATAAAACGAGGTTTATCTACTCATTCTCTAAGCATCACGATGGCTTAAAAAATTTCCTTCCATTCCTACTGGTTTTGTTGGGACTTGAGCCCTTGAAAATCTAGACGCCAAGGATTCTTCTTTTTCTAATGTCTGCTATATATTTCCTTAATTTATGGAAATATGGCTGAAGATCTTATGGCAATGAGGAAATAAAAATGGATAAATAAGCTTACTATATATAAAATAGATAACCAACAGGGACCTACTGTATAGCATGGGGTATAATACTTTATGTTTTGTAATAACCTATAAGGGAAAAGAGAACTTTAATGGATAGGTAGTTATAAAAGGGGTTTCCTAGGTGACTCAGTGGTAAAGAATCTGCCTGCCAATGCAGGAGATGTGAGTTTTATCCCTGTGTCAAGAAGTTTCCCTGGAAGAGAAAATGGTGACTTATTTCAATATTTTTGCCTTGAAAATCCCATGGACAGAGGAACTTGGTGGGTTATAGTCCACAGGGTCCCAAAAGAATTTCAGATACAACTTAGAAACTAAATACGAACAAAACTTATCAAAGTCATATGTAATATGTATAATCTTTCATTACACACAGACACACTATAGTGAGAATACTTTATATGCATAGTGTTTGACTTTTAGAAATGTAGGCATTCTTAGACTTGTGAACAGCAGTGCAAGTTTGAAATTAAGGTAATCATCCTCTTGGCTCCCCAGTCTGTTTTTATTTCATGATGTCATTAATGATTCTGTTTGATCTTTCTTATTATTTTCTCAGAATTTGACATCATAACTTCCAGCACGTTCTGCTTTTTCTCATACTGCAGTCATAAGGAAGCAGTCATCTACTTAAGGAAGTAGATGGGGAGGCCTGCCTGAGTCCTTCTACAGGGCAGCCATCTTCAAATGATTGAATGCTTTTTCTCATGGTACAAGAAGAAGGCTCAGGGTTTCCACAGGAATGAGTAGGTTTAGGAATTTAATTTCATGATCCATATACACTATTTCCTAAAGTTGACCTACCTAAGAACTATCTACTGACTGCAGATTTTCTTTTCTCACCACCCTCATCTTAATTAAGACTTACCCATTTAACAGAGGAAAAAAACAACTTCCATTCAGCTACCGTCTTTCCACTGAAAAGAGCTATTAAAAATCTCCAGGGCACCAAGCACAGAAGCAATTGGAGAATGCTTTGTTTCTGAAGGATAATCCCAGAAGTAAAGCAAAGAAAATGTTAATTAGTATTGAAAGGAACAGAATCTGATTTCATCCTAGTCATATGCTTCTTGCTTATCTCTAGAATGAAATAAGTATCGACTTTTTTCAATACTTCATACCAATACTTTCAATATTGTCTTGGTATGTGTATGTGTGTAAACACACATATACAAAGATATATGAAATGTGTATGTATCTCTTAATTTCTCTACCTATGCAAGAATTAGAATTTATAGTAAGAAGGTTATTACAAGGACCTGAGTCTATCTTTGTTTTAATTTTTAATATTTGTCTAATTTTGATGAATGACTTTACAATGATAGGATTTTTACCAATGCAGGCATTTCCCCTAAATTGAATGAGATAAATCTGTCCCTTGAAAGTTTAATAAAAATATTTTTAAAGGATATACCAAGTATAATTTTCCAAAAAAAAATACATCTTTCACAATGATTTTAATATAAAATAATCCTAGACATGAATTTATAAAGTACAAGAAGATCTCTGATTTTCAAAGCCTTACATGGAGCATATGACTAAAATGTTTGAAGTCTAATGCTTTACAGAGCTTGAAAATATCACTAGAATGAAATGAAATTATTAAATGGTTAAAGTAGTTTTTGCAAGGCATTCTTTTTGTGACAAATTGCAAGTTGACCTTACCTTGTAACAACAATTAAACAAAAAGCCTTGCCTTGAGGTAACTTATCATCATTGAATGTATTTGGAATTTTCACTGGCAAATTGCAAAATTCATCTGCACTTGGAATTTTGTAGTGGTAGTCTGAAGAAAGGTATACAAAAGATAATATATCCTCTATCTAAAATAAATTAATTAATTAAAAAAGATAACATGTGGCAGAATTTTCAAAATGAAAATAAGTATTAAACTGTTAGTAGGTCCGTTGCATCTGACTTTTTACGACCCCATGGACTGTAGGTCCCCAGGCTCCCCTGTCCATGGAATTCTCCAGGCAAGAATACTGGAGTTGGTAGCCATTCCCTTCTCCAAAGGATCTTTTCAACCCAGGGATGGAACCCAGGTCTCCTGCATTGCAGGCAGATGCTTTACCATCTGAGCAACCAAGGCAGCTCAGAAATGAGTATGTTGCATTACTAATTAAATTACTTTTTACTTGATATAGCTTCCAAAATAATGTTTGTTTTAAAATTGAAAATGTGAATAAATATACAGATAGATACATACATACATAGTAAATAGAGACTATGAACTAGAAAAAGCAGAACGTAAACCAAATATTTCAAGACATCAGAATTGCTTTGAATTCTAGATAAAAATTATTAAGTATATTTTTTAAAAATAAAATGAATAATTCCTCCTCTGCATCAAATACAAATTTAATGATTACCTAAAAATATTTCCTTTGGAATTCTAGAATACTTAGTATTTTGTACATAACTTCATTAGTCTTCGTTGTCTCTATCTTCAGAGGCAGATGGGTACTATATAGCTGAAAAAGCAAGTATTTGGGTATTTGTTTTCCCATGCGATCCTATATTTCAAGTTAAAGTAAAAATCATAGTTGAAATGTTTAATATAACAGTGATAAGAGTAGCTGGAAAAGGCAAGGTACATTCATTTATTCATCCATGTACTAATCTTGCGCCATTGCACACACCTTATATTGTTGTTGTTCACTTGCTAAATTGTGTCTGACTCTTTGCAACCCAATGGACTGCAGCAAGGCAGCCTTCCTTGTCCTTCACTATCTCTTGGAGTTTGCTCAAATCCATGTCCATTGAGTTGGTGATGCTGTTTAACGATCTCATCCTCTGCCTGCCACTTCTCCTTTTAACTTCAATCTTTCCTAGCATCAGGGTCTTTTCCAATGAGTCTGCTCTTTGCATCAGATGATGATACTGGAACTTCAGTTTCAGCATCTCTCCTTCCAATGGATATTCAGAACTCCTGAATTCCTTAAGAATTGACTGGTTGGATCTCCTTGCAGTCCAAAGGACTCTCAAGGGTCTTCTCCAACACCACAGTTCAAAAGTATCAATTTTTCAGCACTGAGTTTTCTTTATGGTCCAACTCTCACATCCATACATGACTATTGGAAAAACCGTAGCTTTGACTAGATGGACCTTTGTTGGCAAAGTACTGTCTCTGCTTTTTAATATGCTGTCTGTTTTAATATTTTGTGTTTGTCATAGCTTTCCTTCCAAGTGGTGTCTTTTAATTTCATGTCTGCAGTGATTTTGGAACCCACAAAAATAAAATATGTCACTTTTTCCCCTTCTGTCTGTCATGAAGTGGTGGGACTAGATGTCATAATCTTAGTTTTTTAGAATGTTGAGTTTTAAGCCAGCTTTTTCACTCTCTTCTTTCACCCTCATCAACAGAATCTTTAGTTTCTCTTCACTTTCTGCCATTAGCATGGTATCATCTATATTTCTGAGGTTGTTGATATTTCTTCTGGCAATCTTAATTCCAGTTGATGATTCATTCAGCTTGGCACTTAGAATGATGTATGCTGCATATAAGTTAAATAAACAGGGTGACAATATATAAAATGAAGGAGATAACGGTTTATGTGTTACTGAAATTATACAAAAACAAAAAACAAAAAAAAACCTCAATCATTGCCCCATAGTATTGTACAACCAGAGCAGTTTTATAAAATAGGAGAATCTAAGAGCATCACAAATCCAAAAAAAGGAGTCCATGCAAAACTCCAGTAAATCTGAGTTCTGCTTGGTAAAATGCTTATGAATAGTGGGAATGCAGCACATTCCAGGTAGACCAAACAAAATTTTTAAATGTAAAATTAAATTGTACAGGAAAGCTTGATTTGTTTGAGTAACTCCAGGCAGTTCAGTGCTCCCAAGGAGCATGATGCATAGGAATGTGGCCAAAGACTTGAACAGAACAGGGAAGGATTCAAGATAAAGTTCCTAAGGATTAGATAAAACAATTATAATTAATTTCAAAAATCCAGGAAAACCATCGAAATATTTCAAATAGGGAAGTGGTAATAGAGCATTTTATTGTCAAAATCACAATAATTAATATTGGAAAGGATGGGTCTGCATTATGTAAAGCATGGTCAATTGGGAGAGGTAAGAAATATTAATAGCTGAAATAAAGTAATGATAATAAGAAGGAATGAAAGCTATCAGATCAGATCAGTCGCTCAGTCGTGTCCGACTCTTTGCGACCCCATGAATCGCAGCACGCCAGGCCTCCCTGTCCATCACCAACTCCTGGAGTTCACTCAGACTCACGTCCATCGAGTCAGTGATGCCATCCAGCCATCTCATCCTCTGCCATCCCCTTCTCCTCCTGCCCCCAATCCCTCCCAGCATCAGGGTCTTTTCCAGAGAGTCAACTCTTCGCATGAGGTGGCCAAAGTACTGGAGTTTCAGCTTTAGCATCATTCCTTCCAAAGAAATCCCAGGGCTGATCTCCTTCAGAATGGACTGGTTGGATCTCCTTGCAGTCCAAGGGACTCTCAAGAGTCTTCTCCAACACCACACTTCAAAAGCATCAATTCTTTGGTGCTCAGCTTTCTTCACAGTCCAACTCTCACATCCATACATGACCACAGGAAAAACCATAGCCTTGACTAGACGGACCTTTGTTGGCAAAGTAAGGTTTCTGCTTTTGAATATGCTATCTAGGTTGGTCATAACTTTCCTTCCAAGGAGTAAGTGTCTTTTAATTTCATGGCTGCAGTCACCATCTGCAGTGATTTTGGAGCCCAAAAGAATAAAGTCTGCCACTGTTTCCACTGTTTCCCCATCTATTTGCCATGAAGTGGTGGGACCGGATGCCATGATCTCCGTTTTCTGAATGTTAAGCTTTAAGCCAACTTTTTCACTCTCCTCTTTCACTTTTAACAACAGGTTCTTTAGTTCCTCTTCACTTTCTGCCATAAGGGTGGTGTCATCTGCATATCTGAGGTGATTGATATTTCTCCTGGAAATCTTGATTCCAGCTTGTGTTTCTTCCAGTCCAGCGTTTCTCATGGTGTACTCTGCATATAAGTTAAATAAGCAGGGTGTCAATATACAGCGTTGACGTACTCCTTTTCCTATTTGGAACCAGTCTGTTGTTCCATGTCCAGTTCTAACTGATGCTTCCTGACCTGCATACAAATTTCTCAAGAGGCAGATCAGGTGGTCTGGTATTCCCATCTCTCTCAGAATTTTCCACAGTGTATTGTGATCCACACAGTCAAAGGCTTTGGCATAGTCAATAAAGCAGAAATACATGTTTTTCTGGAACTCTGTTGCTTTTTCCATGATCCAGTGGATGTTGGAAATTTGATCTTTGGTTCCTCTGCCTTTTCTAAAACCAGCTTGAACATCAGGAAGTTCATGGTTCACATATTGCTGAAGCCTGGTTTGGAGAATTTTGAGCATTACTTACTAGCGTGTGAGATGAGTGCAATTGTGCGGTAGTTTGAGCATTCTTGGCATTACCTTTTGGAATTGGAATGAAAACTGACCTTTTCCAGTCCTGTGGCCACTGCTGAGTTTTCCAAATTTGCTGGCATATTGAGTGCAGCACTTTCACAGCATCATCTTTCAGGATTTGGAATAGGTCAACTGGAATTCCATCACCTCCACTAGCTTTGTTCATAGTGATGCTTTCTAAGGCCCACTTGACTTCACATTCCAGGATGTCTGGCTCTAGGTGAGAGATCACACCATCGTGATTATCTGGGTCATGAAGATCTTTTTGTACAGTTCTTCTGTGTATTCTTGCCATCTCTTCTTAATATCTTCTGCTTCTGTTAGGTCTATACCATTTCTGTCCTTTATCGAACCCATCTTTGCATGAAATGTTCCTTTGGTATCTCTGATTTTCTTGAAAGCTATACAAGTTGTAATTATTAAAGTCTTCTAATTTGATAATTCATTAAATGTCAGGTGGTTTGGTATGCCCATCTCTTTAAGACCTTTCCACAGTTTGCTATGATCCACATAGTCAAAGGCTTTAGTCTAAGTCAATGAATTAGATGTTTTTCTGCAATTTTCTTATTTTTTCTCTGATCCAGCAGATGTTGGCAACTGACTTCTGGTTCCTCTACTTTTCTAAATCCAGCTTGAACATCTGGAAGTTCTTGATTCACATCCTGTTGAAGCCTAGCTTGGAGAATTTTGAGAATTACTTTGCTCGCATGTAAGATGAGTGAAATTGTGCAGTAGTTGGAATATTCTTTGGCATTGCCTTTCTTAGGGGTTGGAATGAAAACTGAAACTGACCTATTCCAGTCCTGTGGCCACTGCTGAGTTTTCCAAATTTGCTGGCATATTAAGTGCAGCACTTTCACAGCATCACCTTTGAGGATTTGAAATAGCTCAGCTGAAATTCCATCACCTCCACTTGCTTTGTTCATAGTGGTGCTTTCTAAGGCCCACTTGTCTTCATACTCCAGGATATATGGCTCTAGGTGATTGATCACACTATCATTGTTATCTGGATCATTAAGATCTTTTTGGTATAGTTCTTAGTATTCTTGCCACCTCTTCTTAATATCTTCTGCTTCTGTTAGGTCCATACCATTTCTGTCCTTTACTGTGCCCATCTTTTCATAAAATGTTCCCTCGGCGTCTTTAATTTTCTTGAAGATATCTCTAATCTTTCCCATTCTATTGTTTTCCTCTATTTAATTGCATTGATCTTAATGTCATTAAGATTGAACATTAATATATTAATTTTACCTTCCACAAATACAAAATATAAGACAAATGACACACTTTGGAGGACAAAATAGAGAGATCAATTTTCAATATGTAATTTATAACATTGCTATGAAATACTCAAATAAACAGAGTTGAACATGACTGAAGTGACTGAGCACACACACATGCACTCAAATAAACATATACATTCAATTGGAATTATGGCTGGATTTCAGAAGCTGCAGTTGGCACTTCAAATAACCTACCAGTGTACAACAGTATTTATTTAACTTATATGGAGAGTACATCATGAGAAACGCTGGGCTGGATGAAGCACAAGCTGGAATCAAGATTGCTGGGAGAAATATCAATAACCTCAGATATGCAGATGACACCACCCTTATGGTGGAAAGTGAAGAACTAAAGAGCCCCTTGATGAAATTGAAAAAGGAGAGTGAAAAAGTTGGCTTAAAACTCATAATTCAGAAAACTAAGATCATGGCATCCAGTCCCATCATTTCATGGCAAATAGGTGGGAAAACAGTGGAAACAGTGACAGACTTTATTTTCTTGGGCTCCAAAATCATGCAGATAGTGACTGAACCCATGAAATTAAAAGACGCTTGCTCCTTGGAAGAAAAGCTATGACCAACATAGACAGCTTATTAAAAGGCAGAGACACTGCTTTGCCAACATAGTTCCGTCTAGTCAAAGCTATCGTTTTTTCAGTAGTCATGTATGGATGTGAGAGTTGGACTGTAAAGAAAGCTGAGTGGTGAAGAATTGATGCTTTTGAACTTGATGCTTTTGGTGTTGGAGAAGACTCTTGATAGTTCTTTGGACTGCAAGGACATCCAAGCAGTCCATCCTAAAGGAAATCAGTCCTGAATATTCCTTGGAAGGAATGATGCTGAATCTGAAACTCCAATACTTTGGCCACCTGATGTGAAGTACTGACTTATTTGAAAAGACTCTGATGCTGGGAAAGACTGAATGCAGGAGGAAAAGGAGATGACAGAGGATGAGATGGTTGGATGACATCACCGACTCAATGGAAAATGAGTTTGAGTAAACTCCAGGAGTTGGTGATGGACAGGGAGGCCTGGCGTGCTGCAGTCCATGGGGTTGCAAAGAGTCAGACACGACTGAGTGACTGAAGTGACTGACTGTACAACAGTATAAGTACTGTAAGCATATGTACTATATTGATCAACATTTATTTACATTGAAAGTGACAGAAAACCAATTCAAAAATAGAGAAAATATAATTTTTCACTGATATATTGCTCTTTTCTGCTAAAAATCAATATGGGGTCCAAATATGTAAATTTTCTGTATTTCTTTTGGCTTAATCTCATTTTCGGGATACATTTGAAGACTGCTATCAGCCTCAGGTTTTTCTCAACAATTATTAGCTAGAATCCATATTTTCATGTGACCACAACCTAGAAAATGTAGCATGCTTTTCTTCTCCCAAAGCTCCACCAATCATCTCATATCTCTTTTACTGAAACAAGGTTACTTCTCTCCCCTGAACCAATAGGCATGGACAAGGTACAGGATGATAATGTACTGATCTTGCATCTTTGGAGACATGTAGCTTCAAATCATCTGAAAACATTTAGGTAAAGGACACAGAGAATTCTCTCCAAAGAAAGCTGGATTATCTTCCCAAGAAGGGAAATAGACAGCCAGGCAAAACAAGAATGCAATAGTGGGGAAAAAAAAAAAAGATTGAGAAATACTCATTATGTATTTTGGATCAAAACAAGATTTGGAAGCAGATTACCTTGGATACGAAGATACAGATGTAGACTTGTGGTATTCTAAGGAATTCCCACATTTAAGGAGTCCACTGGTAGCTTCCCTGGTAGCTCAGCTGGTAAAGAATGCACCTACAATGACTGAAACCTGGGTTTGATCCCTAGGTTGGGAAGATCCCCTGGAGAAGGGAACATTTACTCACTCCAGTATTCTTGCTGGGAGAATTCCATGGACAGAGGAGCTGGCAGGCCCCAGTCCATGGGGTCACAAAGACTCAGACACAATTGAGGGAGTTACACTTTCAACTTCAAGAAGTCTACAGTGAGTGAATATTTTACAAAACATTTTTGAATGAAATAACATATTGTAATTCTTAGATCATCTTCCTGAATCATAAATGGTATCTCATAATCTATTATTCCATATCTGGAACAGTTCCTTAAATGTTTTACTTCACACTTACCCACATTGAAGCTCAGTTGCCATTTACATTATCCCACACAGCTTCATGAGCACTTTACTCCCACTGACTCAGCATTCCTTTGCTGAAGAAAGCTTGGATAATTTGCTGTGTACTCCCACTTTTAGGTTATTTATAAAAATCTTTAAATAAAATTACTGTCAAACCTGGGGAATGACATTGTTAGCTTTTACCACCCAGTAGAGCACTAATTTAGCTTTGTTCTTTCTCTCCTAACTGTGTTTACTCCTTATTCATGGCAATCAAAATGTATTTGTTAAGCATCACACTATGTGCTTAAAAATATATCAGAGTCTTGAGGCACAATGTTGAGTTTGAAGACATTCAGAGGATTCTATTAATCATTGAGCAATTCAGCTTTATTGCTTACTTAAGAGTCTCAATGAAGAAACTTTGCTTAAAACCATGCCTTAGCTCTGTCCACTGTTCACTGGCCTCTTTATATCATTAATAAAGACTTTGAAAGGGAAAGTGAAAGTCACTCAGTAGTGTCTGACTCTTTGTGACCCATGGACTATACAATCCATGGAATTCTCTAGGCCAGAATACAGGAGTGGGTAGCCTTTCCCTTCTCCAGGAGATCTTCCCAACCCTGGAATCAAACCAGGGTCTCCTGCATTGTAGTGGATTCTTTACCAGGTGAACCACACGGGAACCCCAAGAATACTGGAGTGGGTAGCCTATCCCTTCTCTAGTGGATCTTCCTGACCCAGGAATCAAACCAAGGTCTCCTGCATTGCAGGTGGATTCTTTACCAACTGAGCTATCAGGGAAGCCCATGAAAGACTTTACCTGTTGATAATACACAGGCCGACTTCAACATTTTTTCTCAGTTTTATCACTTATTCAGTATATAACTGAAGTTATTTTGAATCTATTACTCAAAAATGAAAAACATTTCTTAGAATTATTCATAAGAATGGGAAAAATAAATGTTTTACTCATTTACATTACGTGAATGATTTCCATGCATCAAAATATGAGCTGCGGCCAAGCTGCTCTTGGCAATTTTAAAAGGTCAAGGTGAAATGATAAAAATAAAGACACACTATAGTTTCTCAGGAAGCTCAGTGGTAAAGAATCCACCTGCCAATGCAGGAGACATAAGTTCGATAACTGGATCTGAAAGATCCCCTGGAGTAGGAAATGGCAACCCACCACAGTATCTTTGCCTAAAAAAATTCCATGGACAGAGGAACCTAGTGGGTGTACAGTCCACAGGGTCACAAAGAGTCAAACATGACTGAGTGACTGAGCGTGAACACAGGATTTAGCAAAACATTATTTTTATTTAATTGTAAAGTTTGTCCTTTTTTACTTTACTTATGACACAGTTATTGAACAAGTAATGTGGGCATCGTTAATTTCCATAGTTCCAAGTGAAAAATCTGACAGATATATGTTAGTCTTCAGCACTTGTTAAAATACTTTACGGCATATAAGATGCTAAACATTAATAACATCATTTTATATGTCAATAGTCAAAGAATTCCATCCATTCAGCTAAGTTTTTGTTTTAGGATCTAAGCAAAAATTGCATATTCAAAAATGCAGAGTGTTCTCTCCCCGTAGCAGGCCATATCATATAATCTAAGGTGAAATATATTCTAAATCAACAAATCAACTACATAACTAGCTTGATTATCTCATGATGCTGTGAAAATTTTAACTTCAAATAACCAATAAAACAGAATTTTCTCTATATTCTAAGTTGATAGAGCATTGGTGCATGAATTAAAGTATGCATAAAAGTGTGTACTTTTTCTTCACTTTAGCAAGAGTATTCCAAAGAGAAAAATATTTAACTTGTTAAATGTCTTAGTTTAAGAAAAAGGAAAATATATATGAAGGTAGAATTAGATAGGAATATATGACATGAATGTATTTATGTATTACTTTTCAACAAATCCCTCTTACATAATAACAAGGTTCCAAGCAGTTTGCTAGGTGATAGGAGTAAATTAAACAAGACATGGTTCCTGCTCTTATGGAGCTCAAAGAATAATGGGGAACACAAACATTCAATAGTTTTATGACAAAATACAGAATTATAACTTTGAAAAGAGAGTAGATACATTAATCAGATCAGAAGAATAAATAAAAATTAATAAATAGGATAATTCAAAGTAGAGGCCCTGAGACTGCAGGGAAACAGATAACTACGAAGGGCTAGGAGATAACCTCAGTGAAGGATTGGTAGGGGCTTCCTGGTGGCTCAAGTGGTAAAGAATCTGCCTGCAATGCAGGAGTTGCAGGAGAAACAGATTTGATCCCTAGCTGAGGGAGATCCCCTCCCTGGAGGAGGAATTGGCAAGCCACTCCTGTATTCATGCCTGGAGAATCCCACAGACAGAGGAGTCTGATGGGCTACACAGTCCATGGGGTCACAAAGAGCTCGACACAACTAAAGTGACTTAGCCCACCCACAGGAGTAATTCAACCAGCCTTTCTAGGAGAAAAGGGAAACTGACAAGCATTTTACTTGAAAACTATTATCAGATTACTGTGATGAAAGTATTGCTCTGGCAGAAAGCTGAGTGTAGGGCAGTGGGGGTGAGGGGATACATGTGGGTAGACGAATTAGGTCTCTACTATAGACATGAAATAGAGATAATGGTAACTTGCAGGGAAAATGGTATTGACATAAGATATATTCAGAGGTAAATGAGTTTGGATAACATTTAATGTGTATTTGAGATTTTTGATGAATTTGATAGAGATCAAGGAATGGATGTAATGGTTGACTCAATTACTGACTTGAGTAACTAGATGCATAGGGATTTTATTATATGAGAAGACAGATTTTGAAAGGCAATATGGTGGGGGGCTTTGCTCATAGCTCAATCAGTAAAGAATCTGCTTGCAATGCAGGAGACCTGGATTCAATTCCTGGGTCAGGAAGATCCCCTGGAGAAAGAAATGGCAACCCACTCCAGTATTCTTGCCTGGAGAATCCCATAGACAGAGGAGACTGGCAGACCACAGTCCATGGGGTTGCAAGAGTCGGACATGACTTAGTGACTAAACCACCACCACCATGGTGGCTCAGTGTGAGAGCGTCAATTCCTAGGCAGGTTGATAAGAAATCCAAGGGTCCCCGAGGAGGAGGAGAAAGGGGTCTGGGGCTCTCAAGGAGGAGAAAGGGGTCTGGAATTCTCAAGGAGGAGGAAAGGACAAACATTTTTTTCCTACATTCCTTAGTAAGGATTATAACAATGTAACAATACATTGTAATGTAGCAATAACAACGTATCCTGCTTGAGGACAGTTTCTCCTTCTTAAAAACCTTTTGACTAATCTTGTTATCTTAAAATGTATATTATGGGAGTGGGTCTGGTAAAATTTTAATTGTTAAGTTCTAATTCAGTTATCTTAAAATGTAACTTGTGGGGGTGGGTCTGGCAAAATTTCTATAATCTTGAGACATTCTTTTGATTTATTGTAATAACCAATTTAAAAAGTATATAATCCCCTTGCTAAGACTAGCGATGGGAACACTCTTCATCCCCCTTCTGATGTCTATGTCAGAAGATTTCTCTGTCCCTTTTCACTTTAATAAAACTCTGCTACACAAAAGCTCTTGAGTGACTAAGCCTGGTCCCTGGTCCCAAAGCTAAATTTTCTTCTTCGGAAATCGGAGAATCTTCAGAGAATCCGACATTGTAAGTGGTAAAGAATTCATCTGCCAATGCAGGAGATGCAGGTTCCATCCCTGGTTGGGAAGATCCCCTGGAAAAGGAAGTGGCAACCCACTCCAGTATTCTTGCCTGAGAAATTCCATGGAAAGTGGAGCCTGGTGGGCTACTATCCATGGGGTCCCAAAAGAGTTGGACATGACTTAGCTACTAAACTACAACTAGAATAGATATAGAACGTTGAGGGATCACAATACCTTTGAAACATCCAAGAGAAGTTGTTAAGGAGACAATATATTAGATGTCTAGAGTTAACAGTGACATCTGGTCTAAACATATAAATCTATATGTCCCCATTTATAGGTATCAATTGGTATGTAAATGATTACTGTGATTACCTAAGGAAATATTATAGAGTACAAAGAAGAAAGACTTTAGACAGAGTCTTCAGAAATCCCAATCAGTAGAGAAGTTAAGTCTCCAGAAAGAGGCACAGAATGGGTAATCTAACATAAGAAAAGAAAAACAAATAAGAAATGACCAGGAAGCCAAGGGAAAATATGTCAACAAGAGTGAATGCTGCTTAGAAGACAAGTAGTATGATGGTTGATAAATAGCCAATATATTTTAAACAGAGGAGTTTGATGGGTGACTACCATGAACAACTTAGAGTGATACTCTAAACTAATGACTAAGCTGAGAATTGTATAAAAGGACAGGAAATTAAAAGACCCAATACGGACAGCTCTTGTAAGTATTTGGTCTATGAAACTGAAAGATTTTTAACTTAGTCCCTAACTCTCAAACACTGTGTTATTTTGAACAACTAAAAGCAGGAAGATATTTCAAGAAATAAAAATATTTGAAGATTATTAAATGCTAAATTTCTCACTGCATGAGTGCAGTTTTATTTAGCACAGATCTTTTTGTAATTCACATAGTTTTTTAATAGACACCATGCTTAATCATCCTCAAGAATCTGCCACTGTGATTCAAAGATGCTTCATATTCCATTTAAAATATCAGGCATCTAAAATAAAAAGGAATATATTAGTTCACCTCCTGGAGCTTTGTGGTATTTTAATAAAAATAACACTAATAATGGACTCATTAACACTTAGCTTTGTCATCTATAGTCATTCCTAGGTCTATAGTTAAATACAGTATAAATTTTACCCAGAGGGTGTATATGATTAAAGTTGGAATTTCCTCAAGTTTATAGCTAAATGCCCCTCATCCCCTCAAATATTCTGTTCTGATGTATTTTCTTGTTAAACAATCTCAAAAAATTCATTTTAACAGTGATGGTAATTTATACAATCATCTTTAAGGTGTTATTTGATAGTTTCTGGAAATTTGCCTTTTTATATAATATTTTATTCATCAGAAAGTTGCTAACAGAGACATCACACATGGTAAAATATATATTCTATTGGAATAAGGACTGGTCCTTGTTTAAGATTAAAATATTCTATAAGAGAATGATTAACATGTCTATTATTAATACTTTAGTACTAAGAAGCTTATCTGATATTTTCTAAAGTGACAGTGAGGTGATATCAGCTTATTAGACTGTGAGATGTATTATGAAGTACTTTTGAAAGCACAGGAACAAAATAAAATGTCCCAGAGCTAAAGCACTATTCATAGAGGGTGAATGAAAAACATTGTTTCAAAGATATTTTCCTTGAATTCAACTTTCCACTGGTCTCTTATTTTAGTAACAACAACAGACTAAAACTTAGAATGCTTGCTCTGTGCCTAGAAACATGCCAAGTTTGCATGATAACTAAGGGCTGGGGTATTACACTAAACTAGGCTATTTAACTTTGGATTCTAATTTTTCAATTCCTTCAAACACTATAACGTCTGCTTATCCAAAAACTGTTGACATGTGCTGTTTAATAAATATACAGATATCTATTTAGGTAGCTTAGGGAAGATATAACAAAACTAATAAAATTGACCTCATTAACAGTTCAATAAACGCAACTTAAAAACAGCATCTTATAGGTAAAATTATTAAGAAATGAAATGCAAATGACTGTATCAGAAATTGGATGTCATTTAACACTTTGGTATTATTGAACCATGTGGGGCTCATCTACCATGAGTTGACTTACTCAGCAGCCATTCATAACTACCTTGTCCTTTTCTAGTGGAAGTTATAAAAATAAACACTCTCTTTTCCTACACAAGTTCTAGTCAATTCTCACCAATGAGAAGTCAGAAGAAGTCTACAAGGAATTACTTGCCTGTCTGTATGCAAAGACAAAGCTTTGAAAGGAAATTTTGTATCTTCAACCCTATTCCAGTCTGGTGCCTAGGTACGTGGCAACAGAAAAGGAATCATGACCATAAGATAGCACTAAAGATGGCATAACAGAAGAACAGAAAGAACTTGTGTTACTGATGGCATCATTGTGCCACTGTACTAGCCCTGAGCTTCATATTATGTGAGACAAACAAAACACTTATTTAAGTAATTATTATAGGACGTTCAATTACTGGCTGCCAAATGCTCTCTTAATCTCTGCAGAGTGATTTGTCTTTATGTTTCAATAATCTTTAGAATGATGAGAATTTATATTATGTTATTTAAATTCTGGGAATTATTCCAAAGAGATTGATTTATACAAGGCCTGTATGCCCCAAAATGAATGAGTTTAAATAAGAAATTATATTATATGCAAAACTGTTTATTTCAGCACTATTTATAATACTGAAAAGTAGAAAAAAATTAAACGGTAAGTAGGGGTTGGAAAGTAAATTAAACAAGTGATGTTTATTTAATAAGCCATTATCTAACAATAAAATGACTCTTGAAAATGAATAGAGCTTAGAGATAATTTAATATAAATAGAAAGTTAAAATTAATATTCAAAGTTGTATACAATAAGATTAAATGCTATATTAAAGAATATATAATGTTTTATTTCAAGTTGATATGCATTATGGAATATTTTATTGCAATTTCATCACCTGATTTTTCCCTTTAATTATGGCTACATTAATACAAAACTTTCATGTGACTTTTAAAAAATGATGCAAAATTTCAGAAAAATGTAAAAGTAGACAAAATGGTATAAACTCATAACTTCAAACTGGTTCCTGTATATTCCTACACATATCCTCTTTTTCCATCCTAGATTATTTTGAGTTAACTACCAACTAGCATCGTATAATTTTTCTATAACAATATCTTGAAACATCTTTCAAACAATATCTTGAAAAGTTAAGAATGCTTTTTAAAAATATGACCACCATATCTTTGTCACACCCTTATAAAAAATTAAATAAGTTCTTAACATTATAATCAGCTATTCACTTTCTTTTCAAAACTTCATAACGGTCTTATAAATGTTTTCTGGTTTTGGGAATCCAAAAAGCTTCCATTACCTGAAATGGTTGACATATCTACTTTTGCTGGCTGTTTCTTTGCAATTCACTTGATAAAGAAGTTGAGACATCAGTTCAGTAGAATTTCTCAAAGTATGGATTTAGCTAATTACATCTAGGTGGTACAATTTATGGGAGAAGGCAATGGCACCCCACTCCAGTACTCTTGCCTGGAAAATCCCATGGACGGAGGAGCCTGGTGGGCTGCAGTCCATGGGGTCGCTGAGAGTAGGACACGACTCAGCGACTTCACTTTCACTTTTCACTTTCATGCATTAGAGAAGGAAATGACAACCCACTCCAGTGTTCTTGCCTGGAGAATCCCAGGAACGGTGGAGCCTGGTGGGCTCCCATCTATGGGGTCACACAGAGTCGGACACGACTGAAGCGACTTAGCAGCAGCAGCAGCAGGTCCAATTTATAATGTTCCCCTGTCAAACATGAATTTAGTTCTCTGTCAATAACACTGTGAATGGTCCTGCTCTTTCATGTTTAAGTGATATTATGAGTCACTGATGATCATCAATGCTCAACACCACCTTTATTAGAGTTTGCAGAAAGTATTTTATTTTAAACATCAACAAGAATACTTCTAAAAAGAAAATTTCTATTTCTTCAGCTACTTGAATTAAATTAAGCTTTCTCAACGCAGGTACTATGTTTAGACTGGATAATTCTGTGTGAAAGGTTCTTCTGTGCACTGCAGAAGGCTTAGTAACATCCCTGGCCTCTTCTTACTAGATACTGTTAGCACCCTTCCCTCAGTCCCTAGAGAAAAAAAAAACAAAACGCCCCCACATCATTGCCAAATTATCCTGGAGGCAAAACTGTCCCCAGTTGAGAACTACCAGCTTATCCTAAAGGTTACACATGAAGAACAGAATGTATGTTTTTCCTTTATTTCTCAATTTTCAAGTACTTCCCTGGTGGCTCAGACAGTAAAGCGTCTTGCTTACAATGTGGGAGACCTGGATTTGATCCCTGGGTCGGGAAGATACTCTGGAGAAGGAAATGGCACCCCACTCCAGTACTCTTGCCTGGAAAATCCCATGGATGGAGAAGCCTGGTAGGCTACAGTCCATGGGGTCGCAAAGAGTCAGACACAACTGAACGATTTCACTCACTCAGTTTTCAAAATGGTTAGTTCTCAAGCTTTTGTTGAGAAGATATATGAGATTTTTTTCCAGTATCATTATAAATTCATGATTTAAAATGTATTTTATGTCTTTCGTATAATGTACTTTTCCAACTTATGCTCATGTTTTCCTATTTTTGATTGGTTTGAGCCTTCCTAAATTCCTTTAATACATCTAGTGGCCTTGCTGTCTACTGTAACAAGTTAATTCAAACAAATTTTGTACATTTCCTGATCAGGTCTGGAATCCACTATTTCTCCAAGGAGTTCTGTTTTTTTGTTTGTTTGTTTTTAAGAAAACAGAATTTAGAGAGTACAATCTGGGTGACTGTTTAGCAATTTTCCTCTTCTCTAACCAATAGATGCCAGAAGCACCTCCCCACCCAGTTTTGACAACCAAACATGTTTCCAAAATTACCAAAGTTTCCCTGGAAAACAATATCAATCTATTTTGAGCATCACTATCTTAAATACAAAATATATTTGTGTGCATAGACAATGAAATGTTGTAGTAAAATTATAGAGTTGCACAACCATCATCAAAACCTAAGTTTAAAACATTTTTATCACTCCAAAAATATCTCTGTTACTATTTGCCAACACTCTCCATTCCCATCTCCAGCCCCAAGAAATCACTAATCAATCTCCTGTCTTCAGAAATTTGCCACTTCTGGAAATTTTATATAAGTAAACCTGACTTCTTTCACTAAACATAATGTTTTCAGATTTATATATTTTGTAGCATGTATCAGTACTTCATTCTTTTGTATTGTCAAATGATATTCCATTTTATGGATACACAACATTTTAAATCTTATTATTAGATTACAAGGGCTTCCCTTGTAGCTCAGCTGGTAAAGAATACACCTCCAATGCAGGAGACCAGGGTTCAATAGCTGGATTGAGAAGATCCCCGGAAGAAGGATATTATTAGATTACAGATATTTGAATTGTATTCACTTTTTGCCTACTGAAAATAATGCTGCTGTGAACATCCACACATGTGTATTGATGGGAACAATATACATTTTATTTCTCTTGAGTATCTATCTAGTGGCAGAATTGCTAAATCATATAGTAAATCTGTGTTTAACTTCTTAAAACACTCACAATTTTTTCCACATTTTGTATTCTTTAACTTTGGTCTATGTGTCCAAGTCACACTAATTTAATTTAGAAATATATATTTTAATATCCAAAAGGCTTGATCCCTCCCCTTCAATAAGATATTTCCTGACTATTCTAACTCTATTTGTTTTGTTTAATTTCAGTTTTAAAATTAGTAACAATTAAGTAATATATCAAATTTATAAAGTGGGGAAGTCGTTCATTTTTATGATGTTAATGTCTTGTATTCAGGAGTAAAGTACCTCTTTCCATTTGCACCAAGTATTGGAATTAAACTTGTACTAAGTCAATTTCTCATTTCTTGGAAGTATAGGGTTTGGAGTTCTTTTTTAATCTTTGCCTGAATGTCTTCTGTTTTGAGAATTATACTAAATGTAGTTTCTTTTCTTCCATTACATCTTGGAACAAGCTATTTTGTTACAAAAGCTATTAATTTTGTGTTGATTTTATAAATTTCTACTTTGCCCAATTATCTCATTGAAGTACATTTTTTATTGACTCCAGTTTTCTTAATCCACAATAATACCTTCTGAAAAAAAATAGGTTTATTTATCTCTGTCTTTCCAGTTCTTATGGTTCTTATTGCTTTCTAATTGGATTTGGTAATACCTCCAATAATATCTAGGTAGTAGTGGAGATGGGGCTTCCCTGGTGGCTCAGCAATTAAGAACACTCCTGCCACTGCAGGAAATGTAAGAGACGCAGTTTTGATCCCTGGATCAGGAAGATGCCCGGGAGGAGGGCAAGGCAACACACTCCAGTATTCTTGCCTGGAGAATCCCTTGGACAGAAGAGCCTGGCAGTCTGTAGTCCATAGAGTCCCACAGAGACGGACACGACCGAAGCAACCTAGCATGCACACGTAGTGTAGTGAGTATCCTTGCTTTGGTGTGTGTGTGTATGTGACCAAGAAAGCCTCTATAATTTTCCATTCCAGAAGATTGTGTTTTGGAGACAAGCTATCCATCAGTTCTTTTGTCAGGAGGAACAATTTTCTATAGAACTAACTGAACCTAGGTTTTTGTTAGGTTTGGTTTTGTGTTCTTTAACAACTTTATTTCTTCGGTAACTGACCTTTTTAGACTTCTCTCTTTATTGGGGATAATTTTGTCTAGTTGTTTTAATTTTTCTAAAAATGTATGCATTTCATATTGATTTTCAAAGGAATTTATTTTTTTTTCCCAATTCAATGGTTACTTTACCATGGTCAATTAAAAAAAGAAAAAAGAACTCTGTTTGAGACTTCTTCACCCAAAAATTAACACACCTTTTTTTCCTTTCTTTATTTGTTCCATTAAAGGGTTGCTTATTTTTATTATTTTTAAAAATGGCTTTATTTATTACTTTTACTGTTTTATTATATTTTATTTTGCCACTGCAATATATTTACAGATAAATTCACTAAGCAGACAAAATACTAAAGTTTTATATTCGTAGTGATTCCATAAGAGAGAGACCAGCAGAATCACTGCACCTGAGATATAAGTCAAGGGAACTTCAAATTTTGACTGCATTAAAAGCAAATTATTAATAGGAAACAGTATGAGCCCTTGCCACATGTGTTACTTAAGACTAAAATTAATCAGTTCTCATTCTATTTAAATATGAATGTTAGAGTATTTCAAAGGTGAAAGTCTTATATGCCTAATGTACTTGGTTAGTTTTTGCCAAATTCACATTGAAAAGATACGTTTGTAAAAAATCAACCCAGGAGTTCTGTTACTTTCTGTGTAGCATTCGTAAATGGAAGTGAAAGAATTATGTTTTAGAAATCTTTATATTCTGAACATAATCCCTGGACAATCGTGTCTCTGGTAAAAGTCCCAGCCTTGGCTCTAGGCGCTGACAGTGAATAAAAGCAAACTTGTCATGAGCAACTTCATTCAAGAACCCATGCTATATATAAAAGCAGCCAGCTGTCCCTACAGCTAAGAAGAGAGTTGCTGAGTGGGACAAACTGCTTTTACCATTTTTTAATTAAAACTTAAATGAAAGCAAAGAATCCATATCTTTACCCTCAGGCACATAAATGTGGAAAGTAACAATTTAATATAATTATTTTAAAAATTAATCAAAATCTGAAGCAAACCTACTGTGGACTAACATTTTGGAAACCAAGAGAAGTGGAGTAACAATTCCAGGAACCCAAACTTGAGGAGGAACACACAAGTGAGAGTAGCTGTGCATGTGGAGCACCAAGCACCTCTGATGTCGCCATGCATCTTCCCTGAGTGGCCCAGTTCATTTGAAGGTGTCTCTGTTAATGTTTGATGCTTGTTGAAAAATTGCTGATTTGAGCTCTACTGTAAGATTCATATGTGCGGCTGTCCTATAATATGGAACTACCTTCATTCTGTCATACAAGGGCATCTTATCCCAAGTACTATTGACTTCTTGGTTCATGTAATTCTTCGTTGTGTGTTTTGTGCACTGAATGCTGTTTAACAGCAGCCCTAGCATCTACCCATTGTTGTTATGTGTTAGTCTCTAAGTTGTGTCCGACTCTGTGACTGCATGGACTGTAGCCCACCAGGCTCCTCTATCCATGGAATTCTCCAGGCAAGAATATTGGGATGGGTTGCCATTCCCTTCTCCAGGGGATCTTCCCAACCCACGGATCTAACCTGGGTCTTCTGCATTGCAGGCATATTCAATGCCAGTAACACCTCTCCCTCATTTGTGACAACCAAAAATGTTTCCAGACATTACCAAATGTTCCCTTATAGGAGACAGGGCAACAGTACAAACTACTGCATGATAGTTTACTGACCACATTCCTTCTGTAACTGATCATATTTTCCTTTTATTTTACTGTACATGTATGGGAGAAAGAAGCTGGATAAGTGTGATTCATCCTTGCTTTCCTGTTTTGGTTTTTAATTTCATTTTTTAAACTTACAGGCTTTTTTAATTTTTAAGCTCACCAGTATTTGTTCTATAAAGTTCATAATGGACATTGGGGAAAATTTGGATATTCATAAATTAGTAATAGATCCCAAACAAAATGTAACATATGTCAAAATATGGGATTTTTTGTCAACGAGGCATTATTAATTTTGGGCTCAGACGTTTCTAATCACAGCATAGACAGTAAGTTCATGCAACAAAATTTTTTTTTTGCTTCCTGTACACAAAGTATGCTAAGTACTCAGTAAATAAAGCAAACTAAAAACAGAAAATACGTCATGCCTTCATGGAACTTACTATATAACTGGAAGAGATAAATAATAAACATGAAAAGTAAGTGAACATCAGAATGCTGGGATCCTAGGAGCCATTTTAAGAGTCTATTGGCCTAGTAAGTAAATTAAACGGTATAATGGAAGTTGGTACAAATAAAGCAGGGCAGGAGATAAAGAGTACATCTATGGAGATGTGTCTAAACTGAAACAGGATAGTACAGACATATCTAACAATCTGATTGTGTGCAAAGTCATGTGTATGACTTAGAGAATAACGTCTGTGCTCTGGAAGAGCCAGTTCAAAGGCTTGAGGCAGGCACATACCTGTCATGGGATTGGAGTCACGTGGTTGAGACAGATGGAAAGAAAAGATAAAGTCAAAGACACCTTGAGTGGGGCACAGGCTTGTGCAGGGCTGAGGAGTCATAGAAGGACTTTGTATCTTTCTCTGCACATGACTGGCAATCATCGGAAATTTTTGAGCAGAGAATACTTAGTAATGTTAGGATAACAAGGGTCTTACTTCAACTTATTTTTATCAAAATAAGCTAAAAACATACGCTACAGTGATCAGAAATTTTCTTAGATATGAATAATAATCATCATCTAACCTGATCAAAACTTTCTGAGTGTTTTAATATTTAAACATAGCATTTTTCTTAATTTAATGTACAAAATCATCAAAAGGTTGAACAAAAATATTTCAATCAACCAGATTAAGTCACATATTTAAATGTGATTTAAATGATTTAAAACAAAAATCATTAGGTATACTATATCCAACAATGCTATTGCCCCTACCTCACAAAAGCAGTTTGGAGAACTCCATAAATCCACATTGCTTACCTTTTTAATAAACAGCAAACATTTCTTAGAGCCTAAACTAAGAGACTTTTGACACAGGAATAGCTGGAATGGGGGTGCTATGTACCTCTTCTTAATGCCTAAGGGCTTCTCCACTGCAAGTCCGTGTTTGCTATGCCATTAAACTAATTTGTGGGGATGAGCCGTCTGAGATCGTGTTCTTCATTTGGTCCTCTCTCTCCTTCTGGACAGAGAAGGCAATGGCAACCCACTCCAGTACTCTTGCCTGGAAAATCCCATGGGCGGAGGAGCCTGGTAGGCTGCAGTCCATGTGGTCGCTAAGAGTCGGACATGACTGAGCAATTTCACTTTCACTTTTCACTTTCATGCACTGGAGAAGGAAATGGCAACCCATTCCAGTGTTCTTGCCTGGAGAATCCCAGGGACGGGGGAGCGTGGTGGGCTGCCGTCTATGGGGTCACACAGAGTTGGACACAACTGAAGTGACTTAGCAGCAGCAGCAGCAGCTCCTTCTGGAAGTTTTATAATCCAAAAAGTAGAGTGACATATTTTCTTTCTTTTATAAGCTTTCAGTTTTACTTTACAGTTTTTAAAAAAACTTGCTCAGTTGTCTTAGATTAAGCCTCCATAACAAAATACCATACACTGGGTGGCTTAAACAACAGAAATTAATATTCTTACCGTTCTGGAGATTAGACATCCAAGATTAGGATACCAGCATGATTCAGCTCCATCAGGGATCGATATCAGGTGAGGGCTCTCGTCTTGTGTTATAGATGGCAATCATGATGGAAAGAGAGATCTTTTATTCTTCTTGTAAGGCTACTAATTATTGTATTTGGAGCCCATTTAACGTTAGTGACCTCTTTGAAAAGCTCTATTTCTGAATTCAGTCTCAGTGAGGGTTAAAGCATAAATATACCAATTTGGGGTCAGCACAGTTCAGTCCATCGCAGTAATGTTAAGTAATTATCCTTATTTGTATTCTAGACCATTACTTTATTTCAAAACTATCTATTCTGCTATCATTCTCCTTTGGTTTTTCAAATTATATATTGTGTTATACATGTGTGTACAGATGATATATATGGGAAATCTCATGGCAAGAGTACTGGAGTGGGTTGCCATTTCCTCCTCCAACTGTACACAGTACATACATGTACATTGTAGAAATGATATGTATGTGTGTACACAGAGAAACGACAGCAACTAAACAATTGTGCACAATATATCTACATGTATATATACATATAGATATGTGTATATATTTCCCAGATAGTTCTTTTGTAATAAACTTCTAGCATTCTCTTAAAAATTTGAAATATAAATTTTTTTTTTCCCTTTGGGGCTAAAATTCTCTCCTATTAAACCTCCTTCAGAGAAAATAACCTATGGCAATTTGTCAGGTTGATCTCTATTTTTCAAATAAATGAGTCCCTTAAATAAGGAGTTAATTCCTTTTGTCTATTTATACTATCCCATTCATATTAGAGGGGGCTTCCCAGGTGATTCAGTGGTAAAGTATCCATCTGCCAGTGCAGGAGACGTAAGAGATGCCAGTTCAATCCCTGGGTCAGGAAGATCCCCATGGAGTAGGAAATGGCAACCCACTCCAGTATTCTTGCCTGGAGAATCCAATGGACAGAGGAGCCTTGCGGGCTACATTTCATGGGGTTGTAAAGAGTCAAACAGAACTGAGTGTGTGCGTGCATACACACATACCTTCACAACAGACCATTCCTCAGCATGAGTGGGTGTTTATTATTAACTTCTGAGAATAGGGACTAAGAAGTTGTCATTCATGCAGGAATACACAGAAGACTTTCTGTGGGCTTTCTTTCTTGCGGGCTGAAAGTAAATGGGCTTCAGAACTGTCTTCTCTTGAGAAATAACGGGAGGCTCCTGGTTCTTAGTCTTTGCCAAGAAAAAGTAGGTCTTTTTCAGATGCATGATAGAGAAATAATTATACTTTTTATGTATAGCTCTATCAGGTTTCCCTGAAAGCTCAGTTGGTAAAAAATTCACCGGCAATGCTGGAGACCCTGATTCCATTCCTGGGTTGGGAAGATCCGCTGTGAAGGGATAGGCTACCCACTCCAGTATTCTTGGGCTTCCCTTGTGGGTCAGCTGGTAAAGAATGTGCCTGCAGTGCGGGAGACCTGGGTTCGATCCCTAGGTTGGGAAGATCCCCTGGAGAAGGGAAAGAATACCCACTCCAGTATTGCACTCTGGAGAATTCCATGGACAATCCATAGGGTCACAAAGAGTTGGACATGACTGAGTGACTTTCACTTAAAAGGGTAGCCAGGAAGGCAAGATCAGCAATAGTTCCCCATAGCACAATGCTGCTGCTGCTGCTAAGTCACTTCAGTCGTGTCTGACTCTATGCGATCCCATAGACAGCAGCCCACCAGGCTCCCCCGTCCCCGGGATTCTCCAGGCAAGAACACTGGAGTGGGTTGCCATTTCCTTCTCCAATGCATGACAGTGAAAGTCAAAGTGAAGTCGCTCAGTCATGTCTGACTCTTAGTGACCCCATAGACTGCAGCCCACCAGGCTCCTCCTTCCATGGAATTTTCCAGGCAAGAGTACTGGAGTGGGGTGCCATCGCCTTCTCTGAGCACAACATCTAGATAGGTGCAATTCACCCCTAATGTTGAAGGGGCACTTGGCCCACCAAACTGGGCCAGTTGGTGCTCAGCAGATACACTCTACTGGCTCACACAAACAAGGACACCTCAGTGCCAAGAATTCATGTGTATAGTAATCCATCAGACCCCATTCCTCCACATCTCTGATCCCTCCTATCAGTATGGGCTATTTGTATTAGTAAAGTCAGCTTATCAGGATATAGCAGAGTAGATACTGTGTCCTCCTAGGCCTGTTTTTCTCAGAAGAAGTCAGAGTCCCTAACCCCTCTTTGACTTTACTTCCCTGATTCTGTTCTGGGGGTCAGAGTGTAACTCAATTTTTAAAAATATGTTTCACACATCTTGTGTTCTTATTTCATTATCTTAAAAAGAGAGAGTTTAACAATTTAATGTATGTTAATTGAGTAGTTATTTGCTGTCTTGTTGGTGTTTATACAATTCTGTTCAAAGTGTAATTG
Source organism: Bos mutus (assembly GCF_027580195.1). Taxonomy (NCBI): domain Eukaryota; kingdom Metazoa; phylum Chordata; class Mammalia; order Artiodactyla; family Bovidae; genus Bos; species Bos mutus. Next base: position 48,159,697 of record NC_091627.1, on the reverse strand, counting down.
GATAAATAATGGAATTGAAAGAGACTTCCTGACCTTCATGAGTCTATTATATACTTAGAAGTTCAGACATGATTATATAAACAGAGATAATTAAAATAAGCTTGGGATAACCTCTTTCTGACTTTGATATAAAGTTCTGTGGAAATACAAAATAGCAGTGGTCAGAATGAATTTAGATTTCAACAGGAGATTTATTGGAAAAGATGCCTTGAAGCAGTTTTAAAGGAAGTCAGGGGTGTGAGTGGGTGGAAATTGCTATGTAGCTTATGTCAAGAATAGGCAAAAGTGAAAATAAATGAAAGGGCAAGGATGATTAGAACATTTTCAAGAGCCAAAATCACATATAGCTTGGTTTATATGATTGAAAAAATGTTCAGTTTGTTTTAGCATATAATTTTTTTTCTTTTAGTAAACGTAATTTTCCTTTAACTAAATACATTTCAAACTTCATAACTGTTAAATGATTGACTTAATGATAATCATCAGGTATCTTTAATATAATTAGTATTATGGGAAAATGGTATATCCATGCATCTTTTTCTCTGATTTCACCAGTTGTCAGAAGAGATAAGGTATAAGAATAAGAATGTTTACCTCTTCCTCTGGAGTGAATTCAGATAAAATCTGAATGGGTCTTAGGGAGGAAGGATTCCTTAGCAATTTACCATAGAATCATGACAGTAAATACTCTAAAACAAGAAGTCATGCAAAGGATATCTTTTGAAAGAGTGGCAGCCAAGGGTTTCAACGGATGCTTGATGGCAATTGTTACTGTTACTGTTCAGTGGATAATTTGTGTCTGACTTCTCAACCAGATGGACTGCAGTTCGCCAGGCTTCCCTGTCCTTCACCATCTCCCAGAGCTTGCTCAAACTTATGTCTAATCAGTCGGTGAGGTCATCCAAACATCTCATCCTCTGTTGTCCCTTCTCCACTTGCCTTCAATCTTTCCCAGCATCAGGATCTTTTCCAATGAGTTGGCTCTTCACATCAGGTGGCCAAAGTATTGGAGCTTCAGTGTCAGCATCAGTCCTTCCAATGAATATACAAGACTGATTTCCTTTAGGACTGACTGGATTGAATTCCTTGCAGTCAAGGGACTCTCAGGAATCTTCTCCAACACAGTTCAAAAGCATCAGTTCTTTGGGGCACAGCCATCTGTGTTCTCCAACTCTCACATTCATACATGACTACTGGAAAAATCATAGCTTTGACTGTGTGGACCTTTGTTGGCAAAATAATGACCCTAATTTTTAATATGCTGTCAAGGTTTGTCATAGCTTTTCTTCCAAGGAGCAAGCGTCTTTTAATTTCATGACTGCAGTCACCATCCACAGTGATTTTGGAGCCCAAAAAATAAAAGTCTGTCACTGTTTCCATTGTTTCTCCATCTTCTTGCAATGAAGTGATGAGACAAGATGCCATTTTCTTTGTTTTATTGAGTGTTGAGTTTTAAGCCAGCTTTTTAACTCTCCTCTTTTACCTTCTTCAAGAGGCTCTTTAGTTCCTCTTCAATTTCTGCTGTAACGGTGGTGTCTTCTGCATATCTGGGGTTATTGATATTTCTCCCTTCAGTCTTGATTCCCACTTGTGCTTCATCAGGCTTGGCATTTCTCATGATTTACTCTGCATATAAGTTAAATAAGCAGGGTGACAATATACAGCCTTGATGTTCTCCTTTCCCAATTTGGACCAAGTTTGTTGTTCCATGTCCAGCTCTAACTGTTGCTTCTTGACCTGCATAAGGTGTCACTTATGCAGGCACTTATGGAGGCAGGTAAGGTGGTCTGGTATTCCCATTTCAAGAAGAATTTTCCACACTTTGCTGTGATCCACACTCAAAAGCTGTAGTGCAGTCAATGAAGCAGAATTAGATGCTTTTTTCTGAAACTCTCTTGCTTTTTCGATGATCCAGTGGATGTTGTCAATTTGATCTCTGGTTCCTCTGCCTTTTCTAAACCCAGCTTGAATATCTGGAAGTTCTCAGTTCATGTACTGTTGAAGCCTAACTTGGAGAATTTTGAGCACTATTATGCTAGTGCATGAAATGAGTGCAATTGTGAGTTAGTTTGAACATTGTTTGCCTTTGCCCTTCTTTGGGATTGGGATGAAAACTGACCCTTTCCAGTCCTGTGGCTTCTGCTGAGTTTTCCAAATTTGCAGGCATATTGAGTACAGCACTTTCACAGCATCACATTTTAGGATATGAAATAGCTCAGCTGGAGTTCCATCACCTCTACTAGCTTTGATCCCAGTTATGCTTCCTAAGACCCTCTTGACTTCACACTCCAGGATGTCTAACTCTAGGTGAGTGATCACACCATCATGGTTATCTGGGTCATTAAAATCTCTTGTGTATAGTTCTGTGTTTTCTTGTCACCTCTTCTTAATATATTCTGCTTCTTTTATGTCCTACTGTTTCTGTCCTTTATTGTGCTCATCTTTGCGTGAAATTTTCACTTGGCATCTCTGATTTTCTTGAAGATTTCTCTAGCCTTTCCCATTCTATAGTTTTCCTGTGTTTCTTTGCATTGATCACTGAGGAAGGCTTTCTTATCTCTCCTTGCTATTCTCTGGAACTCTGTATTCAGATGGACATATCTTTCCTCTCCTTGGTCTTTTGTTTCTCTTTAATCAGCTATTTGTAAGGCTTCCTCAGACAACCATTTTGCCTATTTGTTTCTTTTTCTTGGGGATGGTTTTGATCACCACCTCCTGTACAATGTTGTGAACCTCTGACCATAGTTCTTCAGGCATCTGCATATCAGATCTAATCCCTTGTATCTATTTGTCACTTCCACTGTATAATTGTAAGAGATTTGATTTAGGTCATACCTGAATGGCCTAGTTTTTTCCCCTACTTTAATCAATTTAAGTCAGAATTATGCAATAAGGAGTTCATGATCTGAGTCACAGGCAGTTCCCAGTCTTGTTTTTGCTGACTGTATAAAGTTTCTCCATCTTTGGCTGCAAAGAACATAATCAGTCTGGTTTCAGTATTGGCCATCTTGTGATGTCCATGTGTAGAGTCATCTTTTGTGTTGTTGGAAGAGGGTGTTTGCTATGACCAGTGCTTTCTCTTCATTTTGTACCTGGTACTCCAGGTATCTCTTGACTTTCTACTTTTCTATTCCAATCCCCTATGATGAAAAGGACATTTTTTTCAGTGTTAAGGCAAGAAGGTCATGTAGATCTTCATAGAACTGTTCAGCTTCAGCTTCTTTGGCATTAGTGGTTGGGGCATATAATTGGATTACTATGATACTGAATGGTTTTCCTTGGAAACTAACCACAATCATTCTTCATTATTAAGACTGCACCCAAGTACTGCATTTTGGATGCAACAACTCCTTTGTTGACTATGAGGGTTACTCAATTTCACTGAAGTGATTCTTGCCCATAGTAGTAGACACAGTGGTCACCTGAATTAAATTCACCCATTCCTGTCCATTACCTAAAATGTCAATGTTCACTCTTGCCCTCTCCTATTTGACCACTTTCAATTTACCTTGATTCGTGGACCTAACATTCCAGGTTCCTATACAATATTGTTCTTTACAGCACTGGACTTTACTTTTAACCAGCAGACACATCCACACCTAGGAGTTGTTTACACTTTGGCTCAGCCTCTTCATTCCTTCTGGAGCTATTTGTCCTCTCTCCAGTAGCATATTGGGCACATATTGACCTGGGGACTTCTTCTAATGTCATATCTTTTTGCCTTTTAATACTATTCATGGGCTTCTCAAGGCAATTATGCTGAAGTGGGTTTCCATTTCCTTCTCCAGTGGACCATGTTTTTTCAGAACTGTCCACCATGACCCGTCTGTCTTGGGTGGCCCTACAGGAAATGTGAGAGTTGGACTATAAAGAAAGCTGAGCACAGAAGAATTGATGCTTTTGAACTGTGGTGTTGGAGAAGACTCTTGAGAGTCTCTTGGACTGCAAGGAGATCCAACCAGTCCATCCTAAAGGAAATCAGTCCTGAATATTTATTGGACAAACTGATGCTGAAGCTGAAACTCCAATACCTTGCACCTGATGGGAAGAGCTGACTCGTTTGAAAAGACCCTGAGGCTGGGAAAGACTGAAGGTGAGAGGAGAAAGGGATGACAAAGGATGAGAAGGGGATGACAAAGGATGAGATGGTTGGATGGCATCACCGACTCAATGGACATGAGTTTGAGTAATCTCTGGGAGTTGGTGATGGACAGGGAGGCCTGGCGTGCTGCAGTCCATGGGGTTGCAAAGACTCAGACATGACTGAGTGACTGAAGTGAACTGAACTGAATGGGGCATGGCTCATAGTTTCATTGAGTCAGACAGAGCTGTGATCTATATGAGCAGTTTGGCTAGTTTCCTGTGATTGTGGTTTTCATTCTGTCTTCCCTCTGATGGATGAGGATAAGCTGCTTGTGGAAGCTCCCTGATGGGAGGGACTGGCTGTGGGGTAAACAAGGGCTTGCTCTGGTGAGCAGGGCCATGCTCACTAAATCTTTATTTCAATTATCTGCTGATGGGTGGGGCTGTGTTCCCTCTTGTTGTTTGTCCGGAGGCCAATCTGTGGTAGGAGTAATCCCAGCACACCACAGCTCCCAGGACTGTTGTATTCAATGCCCCTGACTATAGACCCATGCCTCTGCTGGAAACTCCCGGACACTCCCGAGCAAGTCTGGCTCAAACTCTTTTGGGGTCACTTCTCCTTTCTCCTTGGTCCTGGTGTGCACAAGGTTTTGTTTGTGCCCTGCAAGAGTCAGTTTCCCCAGTCCTGTGGAAGTTCTGTAATCAAGTCCTTTGGCCTCCAAAGTCAAATTCCCTGGGGGTTCTCAGTTCCTTTGGCATGTCCTCAAGTTGGGAAATCTGTTGTGGGCCCTAGAACTTTTGCAAAATTGCAAGAACTTCTTTGCTGTAATTGTTCTCCCATTTGTGGGTCATCTGCTCAGCCTATGGTCGGGTTAATGGCATCCTCCTCCAAGAAGACTTATACCACACACTGCACCTCCCAAGTCTGGTGCATCCAGAGCCCCTGTCCTCGTGGCAGGTGATTGATGGCCCATGCCTCTACAGGAGACACTCAAGCACTCAAAGGCAGGTCTGGTTCAGTCTCTTTTGTGAGTCACTGCTCCTTTCCCTGGGTCCTGGTGCCCACAGGGTTTTGGGGGGCCCTCTGTGCATCTTTGACAGGTATAAGGTTTGAGTCTAAACAGGATTTCACCCATCATACCATCTTGCTGGGGCTTCTCCTTTACCCTTGGATTCGGGGTATCATTTTTTGGTGGGATCGGACATTCTCCTATTGATGGTTGTTCAGCAGTTAGTCGCAAATTTGTGTTCCCACAGGAGCTGAGTTCACATTCTTCTACTCTGCCATCTTGGGTGCTGTCTCCTAGTTTGTGTGTGTGTGTTCAGTCATGTCCGACTCTTTGTGACCCCTTGGACTTTAGTCCACTAGGCTCCTCTGTCCATGGAATTTTCCAGGCAAGTGGGTCACCATTTCCTACTCCAGGGAATCTTTCCAACTCAGAGACCAAACCTGTGACTCTTTCTTCTCCTGTGTTGGCAAGTTGATTCTTTTCCATTGTGCCACCTAGGAAGCCCCCCTATCTTCTAGAGTTTCCTCAAATTCATGTCCTTTAAGTCAGTGATGCTACCTAACATCTCATCCTCTGCTGCCCCCTTGTCCTTTTGCTTTTAATCTTTCTTAGCAACAGGGTATCTCCAATAATTTGGCTCTTCACATCAAGTGGCCAAAGTATTAGAGCTTCAGCCTCAGCAGCAGTCCTTCCAATGAATATTCAGGGTTTATTTCCTTTAGGATCAATTGGTGGAAATTAGTTTTGTCTAATACATTTGGACTGTTGGTGACTTTTTCCAGTAAAAACCAGGGAAAAACCTAATGATAAGTATGATAGATTTCCATGATCCTCATTGGTACTGACTTGAAAACTGTGTTCTTAGAATTTCTTGTTCCTCAAAGTTGTGAAACTGAAAAAAGTGAGTAAGCCATAGAAATGCAGTTTTTAAAACTGAGGTCTGAAGGTGGTTCTATTTAGGATATAGACTTTTACTTGATTCTCTCATCTACTTTTAATAAAATGTGAGCCACAAAGTGAGCATGTGAAATGCACATAAAGGACTCTGAATAAGAATATCCAAACTTTCAATCATATTATTTCAAAGAGGTATATTATTTGTGTTTCATTCTAAAATGAAAACTTAAGAAAATACTTTAAAATACTGATTTCTTGGTTAAACAAACAACAGTATAGTAATTCTGGCACTCAAATATTTATAAGGCAAAAGTGAAGTCGCTCAGTCATGTCTGACTCTTTGTGACCCCATGGACTATAGCCTACCAGGCTTCTCCATCCATGGGATTTTCCAGGCAAGAGTACTAGAGTGGGTTGCCATTTCCTTCTCCAGGGGATCTTCCCGACCCAAGGATAGAATCCAGGTCTTCCACAATACAAGCAGATGCTTTACCCTCTGAGCTACCAGGGGTGTGTATAAGGCAAAAATTTTATTAAATTAAAATATGCCAGAAATAAGTTACAGAAAGACAAATAATGTATATTATTGTTTATATGTGGAATTAAAAAGAAAACAAATATATATAACAAAACAGACTCATAGATTTAGAGAATAAACTAGTAGTTACCATTGACAACAGAGAAGGGAGAAGGGCAAAATAGAGGCAGGGGAGTAAAAGGACAAACTACTACATATGTACTATGCATAAAATAAATAATTTATACCATGTATAAAATAAATAATCTACAAGCTTTCCAGATGGTGCTAGTGGTAAAGAACGTGTCTGTCAATGCTGAAGACATAAGAAACACGGGTTTGATCCCTGGGCTGGGAAGATCCCTTAGAGGAGGGCATGGCAACCCACTCCAGTATTCTTGTCTAGAGAATCCCATGGACAGAGGATTCTGGTAGGCTACAGTTCATAGGGTTGCAAAGAGTCGGACACAACTGAAGTGACTTGGCACACAAGTATGCACAAGAATACATTGTATAGCACAGGGAACATAGCTTATATTTTATAGTAATTTTAAATAAAGTATAATCTACAAAAATTGAATTACTACATTGTATACCTGAAATTAATATAATATTATAAATCAGATACAATTCAATTAAAAATGTAAAGTAAATGCAAAAGCATATACTGCAAGAGTAAGTTATCGCTATGTGATTTCTCAAAATAGTTAATTTCTTAACATGTTTTCAAATTCTTTGCTCACTGATTAAAAGACATCTGTTTATAGAGACATCTTAGAGAGCAAAAACATATTTAGCAGGCTATTTGCAAAAGGAAATTTAATATAAATACTTTTTAAGAAAAGTAAAATTTTATGAAATACTGAAAATTTAAAAATTAATTTGCATTGATTTTAGAAAATATTTTTGATTCTGCCTTTCAAGAAATGTAAAACATTAAGTTTGGCAGGGAAGGGCTTTTATTTTTTTTTTAACCACACATTTACTATAATTTATTAGGCAAAAGAAAGCACATCTGATGTTAGTTACTATCATGCTTTCCTGAAAGCTCTGAATTCTGTTTTGAAAATAATAAAATATAATAATTAGTGTGTGATGCTCCCCTTCCCCTCATAAAACATTACCATAGCATAAAAATAATCAGGAATGCATTTTCATTGTGTTTGCATTGTGTTGACTCTATGTAAAATAAATATTACAGGTTTCTCACTTTAAAAATTTCTTTTATTGTGGCAAAATCGCATAATATGAAACATACTGTTTTAACATATTTAACTGTGCAGTTCAGTGGCACTAAGTACATTCACATTGTTGTGCAACTCTCACTATCATCCATATCCTGAATTTTCCACCTTCTTAAACAAAAACTCTGTTCCCAGTAAACACCAACTCCCTACTCCTTCTCCCCACCTCCTCCATTCTTAGGCCCCTGGCATCTACCGATGTACTTTCTGAGTCTATGAATCCGACTATTCTAGGTGACTCATACAAGTGAAATCAAACAGTGTTTGTTGCACCTAATGGATATTGGAAAGCAATTTTAAGGTTAAGTTTAATTTAACATATGTCCTATAAACAGATTGCATCCTTTAAAAAGAGAAGGCTATTTTCAATGTAAAAGTGTAAGAAAATCTATATACAAAATAAATGTCTGATAAATGCTATGACTAAAGGGAAAAAGTAGATATTGTAGGTTTGCTATTTTTGTTCACTGATCTATCTCTAGCATCTTTATTACCAGAGAAGGTACTCAAAAATTACATGCTGAACGAACACATGACTGAGAATACCATGATAATTTCTGCTTGTTATTAAATTATTAAATGAAGAGGTCTAAAAGTTTAAAAAAAAACCTCATATGTTAAGGTTTTTGATGTTTTTAAATAACTAGATCTAATGAAAATAAAATAGTATAGTATTTTAATATCTCATTATTTCAAAGTTTAATTTATTTAGTTATCTTTATATCTCATTTTTTTTCTTTAACTCAGTTCCTTTAGTTTTCCTTACAGAAAGGAGTTCTTTTTACTAAACCCAGGGAGTCTAGTTCTAAGCTATAGAAGTGGTATGTTTTTACTAAGATTCCATTAATAAATGTCCATAGTAAGAAAAATCTTTTGATGATAGTAATTTTTTGTGTGTTCATTTTAACAGAAGTTCAGAAAATATGAATTTTTTTATTTTTGAGAATCAAGTTGTAGCCATTTCTATGTTTTTACAATGATAAGCCTTTGTAAAATGTGAGCTATATTTGTGAACAAAACAAAGGCATTCATTCAGTAGCAACCCATAAAAACAAATGTTTGTGTGCATACCCTGCATATATTTACTTCAGAAAAAAAAAAATGTAGATGGGCTGAATAATCTGTAAGAGACCACAGGATAATATTTGTTACTAAAATACAAAAAGTGTGATAACATCAGACTTGCTCTTTTGTAGGACCATCATAGGCTTACAAATTTTATGAAGGTGAATTATTTATCAGCTGTTAACTATTAGTCATGAATTTTGCAGTCATGATTTGAAAGTTCTCAAGATTTAGAGAACAAAATGAAGGAAATATTATCCTTCTGTATTATTGCATGTTGGAAAAATGGACTCAATGCACAAAGGGAAAAGCACAAACCATATTTTATTTTAAAGAAAAAATAGATGTGATATGGACTACGGAGAGAAAATATTTGTACATTCTCATAATATGCCTTGATTCTAAAGTATAAATTAAGAGAAATATTAGGAAATTATATATTTTTCCTATAGAGGATTTTAAGCTTCCCTAGACGGCTCTGTGGAAAAGAATCTGCCTGCCAATGCAAGAGACTCAGAAGACACAAGTTAGATCCCCAGATCAGGAAGATCCCCTGGAGGAAAAAATGGAAACCCATTCCAGTATTCTTGCCTGGAAAATCAAGATGACTGAGGCGCCTCACTGGCTACAGTCCATAGGGTCACAAAAAGTCTGACATGACTGGGCATGCACACACACATAGAGAATTTCAATCATAATCTACTAATCAAGAATAAATCAATCATGTTTGGGTGTGCTGGGTTAACTGCATTTAGTCAATGACATTCATTTATTTATATATATCACAAATACCCAGCAAGCACCTATCATGTACCAAGCACTGTGCTGAAGTCTGTGAGACAGACACCGTGTTTGATCTCATGGAATCAGATTTCAGGCCAAGAAGGTACATACAAATAAATAGATAATCACAATACAAAATGTTGAGAGAAAAGCAAGGTACTATGGAAAGTTCCTAAGAGACATCTGTATTAATAAAAGAGATTCTATGGGAGAATCCTGGAAGAAGTAGTACTTTTCAGTAGCAGTAGTACTTATGATGACTCTCAATGTTGAAAAGAAATTTAAGCAGCAAATAAGTGGGGAGATAGAATGTTTTATGCAGACAGAGTAGTATGTACAAAAGTTGTTCTCAGAGGGAGACAAGGGGACGTGGTATTTTGGAAGAAGTAAATGTGAGTCCAAATGGTTAACACTTGGAATTTAAGAGGGTCATAAGGATAAATCTCAAACCATCAAAAAATCTTGATGACTGTACAACTGAGAAAGAGTAAATTTAAGGAAGAATACAGTAGTATTCTTGCAACTCATAAAAAGGAAAATACATTTTCAACAAGCATGTACATTAAAGAGGGTAATCTTTAATTCAGTAAAAGTGAATAAGTATTCATATGAAGAAATACATTTCTCTAAGCAAAGTCTATTAACTATAGCTAAAATATGGCAATTATTCCATTATAAGTATTGTGTACAGGAATATGATTAGGAAATACAATACTTTTTTAGAGAAAAAAAAGTATTTCCTCAGAAAGAAAACATGTATCAAACATTTGAATAAAACTGGCAAACTTATTTATGTCTTCTTTAGTGATTTTACAGTGACTCTGATTTGCAGTATACTGGAACGCAAACAGGTCAGTACAATTTAGAACCATGATCAATATTCACTCCTTCCTAAATTGCTACCATTAAATCTTTCTAAACCTCGTATAGAATGATTAGATTTCAATAGGGCTTTAGAGATTATTTTATCTAACTCCATATTGTATGTGAAAAAAGAAAGCCATTGAAAATAGTCAAACTCCATCTTGTTTTCCTCAGCTTTTTTTGAAGTAAAACTGACAAATAGAATTGCTTATTTTAAAGCATATAATTTGATATTTAATATATGTATACATTGTGAAAAGATCACCACAGTTATGTAATTAACGTATTCACCATCTCAAACAGTTACCTCTTGATTTGTTTTATGGTGATACAATTGGTAGCTACCCTCTCAGCAATTTTCTCATCTTTGATTTTAGGTTTGATGTTTTGATGTTTGACTTTCTAGCCAGGTAGCTCATGTATTAGAAATGAATTACTGGTACTGTGTATGTGTGAAGGGGAGAAATGTATAAAGTGTGTGCATGGAGGGCTAGTGTTTTGTTCACAAATCATCAGTCAATGACCATAAATTTTGGGGCATGAATGCTAGACTGCTCACTTCAAACTTGTTCCTCCCCTAATAATAGTCTGTCTTCTGAGAAAGCATGATTGGATCAGAACAATCCCTAATTACTATGAGAAATTTTAGAAAAATATGCATCCTTTACTGATGTCAAATTATGCTTGGGAATCTGTCCTTATGGAGTTCATGGTCTCTAATTGGTTTTAGTCCTGATAGGGCTACCATTGGCCAAGAAAAGGAGAAAATTAAAACACACTGAGATAAAGTGAAGAATGATCAGGGCTCTTTGGGAACACAGAAAGAACACTGATCAGACAAAGATAGGAAAACAAACAAGAGAAGGCTTCCTTGCGTAGGTCAGTCGGAGATAGCAGAGAGGCTGTCCATATAATACTCACCATCTCTTTTCATAGTATTTATCTGACTAAATTTTAATTATCTGTGCATTTGTTTGTTTGCCCTTAAAGGTAAAGTTCTGACTCTATCTTTGTTTTCTCAGCTGTGCTATAGTACAGTTCCTCACACCTAGAAAACCTTCAATATCTGTTTGTTTGATGGAAGGATGATAGGAAAAGACTTTAAAAAAAAAGAAGAGGAAGATGAGAAAAAAGGAAAGAAGGTGAAAGAAAGAAACAGACATAATCAGATGGAATTAGAAAATTTAAAAATTTTATTTCAGATAGCAATCTAATCTTCTCCCAACATTTAAGAATCTTGTCACTCAGAAGTATTGCAAATATATCCTCTTTTTTATTTTATAATTAAACATATAATTGAACATATAATTAAACATTGTGGTAAACTTGCTTGGAGGAAAGTCTCACTGACTTTTGGTGAACAAGTTAGGGTAAAGAACTCCCAGCCATCCACATAATTGGGGATGTTTCTGAGGCAACTAACAGCATAACTAGACAAGAGATGTTATTGATGTTTGCCTGGTGTTTAAAACATGGATTCACATAAATGCATGATTTCGTTCCAGGAGGTAATAGTTGACATTGTCTGCGGGAGGAGGGTTAGATGACGGAGAACCCTACAGAAGGATTTTCCTTCTCAACATCAATTCTCTCACACTGGAAACAATTTCCTGAACTTCCTGTGACAAATCATGCCTCTAGTTCTCATCTGTGAATAGAATTTTATCCAACAGATGTATTGGTTTAAACCAATTGGATTATCCATCTCACACTCTGCAATAATTGGGTTCAGTAACACAGAACAGAATTGATCAAAGAATACATTTGCTGGGACTTCTGAAAAGGAAAACTTTTCATTGTCTTTGGAATGAGTAGTGCCAGTTTAGGAGACTGGAACTGCTCAAGTCAATTGGTTATCCTGAAGAAAATCAACTTGATGATGAAACAGAGGAAAGGGTCCTAAGATAGGGATCTCCATTACCTGGTTTAAGCTACTGCAGGTAAAGCCAGAATTAACCATATTCTTTTCAGGTCTATTTAACCAAGCAATTTCATTTCAGTTTATTATAGTTTGGGTCAAGATTTCCTCTAATGACAAGCAAGATAATCATTAATGGTGCAAATAGTGAATTAAGAAGTATAAAACCAATATTTGAGTCAATAATCTTGCCACTAAGCAACTGTACTTTGTTGGTTAGTCACCTTTGCAGTTGAGAAACTGACTACCCAAAAAAAGAAAAAGGACAAATCTCCCCTGTTTGGTTAAAAAATGCAGTTGTGAGTTTCAATAGATACAATGTATGTTAAAATACTTATTAAGTAGTACATTAATAAGCAAATGTAAGAGGATATCTTTCATAGCTCAAAAAGGAGCATTACTTATTTTATTCTTACTGACAATGAAATTGAGGTACAGAAATTAGATGGCAAAAAGTTAAATCAAGATATTTTAACATTTTATATAAATATATCTCTGCCATGCTGTGATGTTGATAAAATGTAGAACAATTTGCAAAATTGTATATAATTAATGATGGCAGTTTCTGATTAATTATTACCCACATCTCCCCTGATAGTCCTGCTGCCAAAGATACCCTTATGGGCTTTCTTTGCATAGATATGACCTTGAGTTTCAACAATGTCATGTCTTCAACTACAGACAGACATGATTTGAAGTAGCCATATTTTCTTTTTACAACCATAATTCACATTTAGTCTGTTCAAAATACTCTTGGGGTTAGCACATCGAGAAGGCATTATCCCAAAATTAAACACTCATAGCTGCTTGCAAAATGCTTGCAAATATAGAGCATTTGCAGTGTAGGTAAACAGATACAACTGTAGTATACTGTAGAGATTTGGGGAAAATTCAGGAGTGGAACATATTAAGAGAGATACTTTTCTTCCACTGTCTTCTAGCCTTTGTTCAGAGATAAACTAATTTCTTCCAAATGACATCCTGCTAGAATCTTGGCTATACCGCAAACTAAAATGTTGCCTTCAGATACTCTAGACATCTGTGATCCTTGTCTACTCCACTGATCCACCTGTATTTATTCACACTGAGGAGATATTTGCATGGGGAGTACTTAGAGGTCTCTATAAATAATGCCAAAGTGAAACAGAACTGTAGCCAGTAAAATTTAGGAATAAATGATTAGTCTTTAAAGAATCTACTCCAAGGCCCACAGTTATGCCTGTGGGAAGACTAAGATTGGGACAGGTGACTGGGCTGATGTCACAGAAGTTCACTCTTAAAGTGAGACAAGCAAGGGTACAGTATGAACTCAGAATCTAAAACCTACATCCCATTATCAGTAGGTCATGCGTTCCCCAAGGATAAGGATGGGGTTTTATACATTCCTATTTTTCAGAGCCCAGCATACTGCTTTCCACCATAGGGAGCCTTCTGTAAGTTGGCTAAGTAAACACACTGGTGTAGGGTGTAAGTGCTGCAGTAGAAACTCAAGATCTGATCGGTACCAAGAGGAAACAGAAGTGAAGACGGCATATCCTGGCTGCCTCTTAGCATTGTGAGAGAGTCATATGACACAAGCAGCTGACTCAGGTTTAGAAAGACTCAGTGGTTGGGTTGTTGCAGCCACGGTTACCCAGCCAGGGACCCAAGCCAGCCCTCCTCAGAATGTCAGGCAAAGACTGAACTGAAATCTTTCCCTCTTGAGTGGCACAGACCATCATGAAGGCTCTGTTAAAAGGAGCACAGATAGGTGGAAACTTCATGAAGAAAGAAGAAATCTAATGCCTTAACTCTTTCGACAGATCCTTAAGAAGATAATAATAGAGACTAAAATGTAGATGGGTGAAGTGATGAGAGAAGCTGCCTTTTCACTTTCTGAGGCCAAGTTCACAGCGAGGGACTTAAGCACCCCAGTTATCCAAAATGTAAATGGAGCCCAAGTGAAGATTAGAATGAAGAAAGATAATGTAACAGGTGTTCCTTTGCCAGTGTTTGAATATTACCATGAAGGAACTGACAGTTACGAACTGACTGGTTTAGCCTGAGGTGGGAAACAGTTTGACTAAACTGAAGAGGAATTATGCCAAAGCAGTGGAATTACTGGTGGAACTGGCTTCGCTGCAGACTTCCTTTGTTACTTTGGATAAAGCTATTAAGATAATCAACAGGCGTGTAAATGCCATTGAACATGTCATCATTCCCTGGATTGAAACTACCCTTTTCTATATCAGCACAGAGCTGAACGAGAGAGAGTGAGAAGAGTTCTACAGGTTAAAAAAAATACAGGAGAATAAAAAGATTCTCAAGGAAAAATCTGATAAGGACTTAGAGCAAAGGAGGGCAGCTGGAGAAGTGACAGAGCCTGCTAATCTCCTGGCTCAAGAGAAAGACGAAGATCTTCTGTTTGAATAACATTTCCTGCTCTGGTTCTTCCAGAAGGCCTAACATGGCACCATTTTAATTCATGGTGTGTAGGTTTGGTATGTGTGGCTATTTATTTTTTTGGCTTAAGAATTTCACCAGTTGTTAAATGTCCCTGGATGTCTGTTTATGGGATCTGCCTTTGAAGAGTCATAATTAAACAACTATTAATCACCAATGAAATTTGTAAAACCTGCCCAGGAACTTGTAGAATTTATTCTGCACAAGTGTCACCCTACCTCACTTCTATGTCTGTTACAAGTGATCCCCTTACCAAACATACTAAGAAATCCCTTTTAGGAAGCAGCAGTGTTCTCAGGCCAACATACGTAGACCAGCTGCTGCTGGCGCACCCTTTGTTCCTATCTGTTCACACACCTTGGCACCATTGTCCGAGATTGCTACAGCCATTCTTGTGTTAGTTATTGTGGAATTTCTCTCCTCAAGCTTTATGAAAACCTTCATCTATTTTTCTTTAAATAATAGGTCTCTGGTCTGTCATGGGAACAATTCTGCCAATTCAAATATGAATATGGTATAAACAATAAAATGATTTAAAAAAGAAAAAAAAAATCCAAGATCCTGGATCAAATGCTTGTGTACCCTATCCCACAAAAAAGTATAAAGGAAAATGACTAGAATCTAGGGTCACATCCCACCCCAAGATTTTGCTGAGGATACATGTGATGTTAAGCCAAACACAAAGGAGACACAAAGGAGACTGAGGCTATGGTTTAGATCACTGTGAGAGTCCTTTGTGAGAGATCAGGGAAAGGTAAGGGAAATCAGGAAGAGAGCTGGATGTGTGTTCCAGGAAGCTTTTACTGAATGTCCTCTACAAAAGTAATGCATTTCCTCCGCATTGCAAAAATTTTATATTTAATAGATAATGGGGAATGGAAACCAAAAGTAGGGAGTCAAGAACTATCTAGAGTAGCAAGCAAATTTCGCCAAGGAGTATAGAATGAAGAAGGGCAAAGGTTAACACAGTTTTGCCAAGAGAAAACACTGGTCATAGCAAATATCCTCTTCCAATAACACAAGAGAAGACACTACACATAGACATCACCAAATGCTCAATACCAAAATCAGATTGATTACATTCTTTGCAGCCAAATATGGAGAAGCTCTACACAGTCAGCAAAAACAAGACCAGGAGCTGACTGTGTCTCAGACCATGAACTTCTTATTGACAAATTCAGACTTAAATTGAAGAAAGTGGGGAAAACCACTAGACCATTTAGGTAGAACATAAATCAAATCCCTTATGATTATACATTGGAAGTGACAAATAAATTCAAGGGATTAGATCTGATAGAGTGCCTGAAGAACTATGGACAGAAGTTCCTGACACTGTATGGAGGCAGGGATCAAGACTATCCCCAAGAAAAAGAAATGCAAAAAGGCAAAATGGTTGTCTGAGGAGGCCTTACAAATAGCTGTGAAAAGAAGAGAAGCAAAAGGCAATAGAGAAAAGGAAAGATAAACCCATTTGTATGCAGAGTTCCAAAGAATAGCAAGGAGAGATAAGAAAGTCTTTCTCAGTGATCAATGCAAAGAAATAGAGGAGAACAATAAAATGGGAAAGACTAGAGAGCTCTTCAAGAAAATTAGAGATACCAAGGGAACTTTTCATACAAAGATGGGTACAATAAAGGACAGAAATGGTATGGACCTAACAGAAGCAGAAGATATTAAGAAGAGGTAGCAAGAATATACAGAAGGACTATATTAAAAAAAAAAAAGGTGTTCACACCCAGATAATCACACTGGTGTGATCTCTCATCTAGAGCCAGACATCCTGGAATGTGAAGTCTTGTGGGCCTCAGGAAGCATCACTACGAACAAAGCTAGTAGAGGTGATGGAATTCCAGTTGAATTTCAAATCCTAAAAGATGATGTTGTGAAAGTGCTGCACACAATACGCCAGCACATTTGGAAAACTCAGCCGTGGCCACAGAACTGGAAAAGGTCAATTTTCATTTCAATCCCAAAGAAAGGCAGTGCCAAGGAATGCTCAAACTACCACACAATTGTGCTCATCTCACAAGCTAGCAAAGTACTGTTCAAAATTCTCCAAGCCAGACTTCAGCAATACGTGAACCATGAACTTTCAGATGTTCAACCTGGTTTTAGAAAAGGCAGAGGAACCAGATATCAGATTGCCAACATCCGTTGGATTATCAAAAAAAGGAAGAGAGTTCCAGAAAAACATCTATTTCTGCTTTATTGACTATGCCAAAGCCTTTGACTATGTGGATCACAACAAACTGTGGAAAATTCTCAAAGAGATGGGAATACCGGACCACCTGACCTGCCTCCTGAGAAATCTATATGCAGGTCAAGATGCAACAGATAGATTTGGACATGGAACAACAGACTGGTTACAAATAGGGAAAGGAGTACATCAAGGCTGTATATTGTCACTCTGCTTATTTAATGTATGTGCATAGTGAATCATGAGAAATGCTGGACTGAATGAAACACAAGCTGGAATCAAGATTGCCAGGAGAAATATCAATAACCTCACATATGCAGATGACACCACCCTTATGGCAGAAAACAATGAAGAATTAAAGAGTCTCTTGATGAAAGTGAAAGAGGAGAGTGAAAAAGTTGGCATAAAACTCAACATTCAGAAAAGATCATGGCATCTGGGCCCATTACTTCATGGCAAATAGATGGAGAAACAGTGGAAACAGTGACAGATTTTATTTTATTTTATTTTTTGGCTCCAAAATCACTGCAGATGGTGACTTCAGCCTTGAAATTAAAAAATGCTTGCTCCTTGTAAGAAAAGTTATGACCAACCTAGACAGCATATTAAACAGCAGAAGACATTACTTTGTCAACAAAGGTCCATCTAGTCAAAGCTCTGGTTTTTCCAGTAGTCATGTATGGATGTGAGAGTTGGACCATGAAGAAAGCTGAGGGCTGAAAAATTGATGCTTTTGAACTGTGGTGTTGGAGAAGACTTTTGAGAGTCCCTTGGACTGCAAGGAGATCCAGCCAGTCCATCCTAAAGAAAATTAGTCCTGAATATTCATTGGAAGGAGTGATGCTGAAGCTGAAACTCCAATACTCATTGAGTTTCAAATTCTCTGACTCATTTGAAAAGACCCTTATGCTGGGAAAGATTGAAGGTGGGAGGAGAAGGGGAAAACAGAGGATGAGATGGTTGGATGGCTTCACCGACTCAATGGACATGAGTTTGAGTAAACTCCAGGAGTTGGTGGTGGACAGAGAAGGCTGTCATGCTGCAGTACATGGGATCGCAAAGTGTCAGACACGACTGAGCAACTGAACTGAGCTAAATTATGCCTTGCATGTCTAATGCTCATTATTTATTATTCCTGATAGATTATGATCTCCTTAAAAATAAAACTCATATTTTTTACCAGTTACATTCATATTACCTCAACATTGTTTCTTCTATGTGTAAATTTCCAATGAATGTTTGTTGAATGAAACTGTGCCCAAAGTTGTTACCTTGCTGACTTCTTATGGCAATGGTGTATATAACAGAATGATCTGGAGTGATTTTAAATATGCAGACCTGGACAGTCCAGTTTTATCCACCATAGATTCTGATGCATTCAACTAACTGGCTGAATTAAAACATTGTTTAATACCCCCAGATCCTTCTGATATATGTCCCTGACTAAATATCAGTACTTTAGTGAGTGAGAAAGAAAATGCTGTTGATTTCCAATATATGTATCCCCCACTCCAGTACTCTTGCCTGGAAAATCCCATGGACAGAGGAGCCTGGTAGGCTGCAGTCCATGGGATCGCGAAGAGTCAGACACGACTGAGCACCTTCACTTTCACTTTTCACTTTCATGCATTGGAGAAGGAAATGGCAACCCACTCCAGTGTTCTTGCCTGGAGAATCCCAGGGACGGGGGAGCCCGGTGGGCTGCCGTCTGTGGGGTTGCACAGAGTCGGACATGACTGAAGTGACTTAGCAGTAGCAGTAGCAGAGTAAATTTCAATTTCCCCAAATTTTCTTTAGCTTCCTTCTTCTCAGTTAGTATTCTTCTACTCCTTATGGCACCCTATTTTCAATATACTTTCCCATAGGGACTATCCCACTTAATTAGCTGTGTGCCAGATTGGAAAGCAATTCCTGATCAGGTGTTAGCTGATGCTTCCTATGGTGTTACATCTTGTAAAGCAATTTCAATTTAATAGGAAAATGTGAGGACCAAAATCTTTAGGGCTTAAGATATCTAATAGGGGTTTCAAGTACCAGCATGGGAGCTATTTCAGGACAGGGAGGTCTTTAAAATAGACCTCTAAAATCACAACAAAACTGGTTCCCTACTTATGAGGTTGGCCCCATTTCTCCAAACCTAAAACCCCAGTTATATCTGACATGAAAAGTTTCTGGTGATTTCTATTCTATTGAATATAGTCCTGAATTTTAGAAAATATTTATTTGTAAATTGTTCTTTATAGTATCTTTTAAAATCTATGATGTTTGTTTATATATTTTTTATATATATATACATATGTTTGTTTTATATATATATATATATATATATAAATATAATATAATGATTTGTGGGACAAGTTTAGCATTGACAGGTAAATTAATCCAAGCAGTTTTCTTTCAAAGCTAAGCCAAGGTTTCTTTGTTAATGAACATTTTCTGCTTTCCTTATCAAAAGTTTAAGTGGGACAAAGAGGGGCAAGATGGCCACCAGAGAAGTGCTCCAGTAGGAGGTTACAACTGCCTTTCATTTTCTCTGTGGGTTTGATTAGCATTGTTCCTTTAACTTTCCAGTCAATTTTAATATCAACTTAGGGCAGATAAGTTAAAACTAAAGATAAGACTCTTCTACTTTAAAAAAAAATGGTTTTTATTTTTTAAAAGAAAAAGGCTGAGAACTGACATTCCTTATTAAAGAAAATCTGTCAATTATTTATCTTTTTTGTTTTACACCTCTTCTAAAAGAAGTAAAAACATGCATGCACATGCTCATACACACACACACACACACACACAAATATACAACCTAAAAGACAAATAAACAAAAAAGTCTCCAAATGTTTAAATGCTACTTTGTATCAGATACTCTTACGTATATACTATATTTAATTTTCAATGTAATCCTGTGAGGATAAAATATTATTGTGTTCATTTTTTTCTACCATTAACTAACTTGAAGAAATTCCACAAGACAGGAGTCAATGTTCTTTAAAAAAACACACAAACACACTCTCAGTGGAAGAATGTTATTTGTATGATTAGATGAAAACAGCTATATTTTCCCCCATAAAATTGGTTAAATTATAATATTTTCTCATAAAATGTGAATCATTAGTATCAGAAAACAGCAGAACATGCACATGCGATTCATTACATATTTTCCTAATTTCCTAATTGACTTTAATTGATATTAATTTTTTTCATGAAAGCATTTATTAAACAGAAACTGTAACACTTGTATCAGACACTTGGGATTTAACAGGCATAATTTCTTCTTTTGAACAGCATTAGTCTAATGGGGGATACAGAGAAGTAAAAAAGCAATTATAATTTAGAGTGACAAGGACCACATGGGGAATAAGATTGACAGAAGAGGAACACCTAACCCTGACAAGAGGATTGGGAGGCTTCTGGAGACACTCAGGGCTTACAGGTAATTTAATGAACAAAGCAGTCAGTGGCTCAGTTGCTGCAATTACTTATTTTTATGAGAAAACACACAATGAGAAATATTTGTGAACATAATTTCAGCAAATTGAATATTGATTTTATATTATATCTCTTAGGGATTTGAATTCTAAACTTAACAGATGAAAGAAAGTCCTAATTAGTAGCAGCATCTTTTAATAACATATTTCAAATTGGGATTTATGACTGATATAATTTGGTCTATGAAAAATTATGTCTGGAAAATAGTTCAAACCATGATAGATATTGAGCTATTAACAAAGAAATGCTAAATTAAAAGATAAATTTCAGTAGCAGATGTAAGGGCAAATATTCTACTTCTGTGAGATTAGAATCTATCATGAAGAGATATCATGAGTATGGCAGAGGACATACTCTTATTAAACATGGATAAGAAAAAATCATTTTCACTAGGAAGTGAGATTAAAGGATGAGAATAGAAAACATCAATGCTGAAAACTGATTTTTAAAATGGAAAGATTTATGGGAAATATATTTCCTGATCGGAGTTGATAATTTTTTGAATGTGGAGAAATAGACACTCATATATGTGAGCCTACAGACTTTGATTTATTAACACAAGTTTCCTTCTGAAACACACCAAGGGTGAAAGGACAAGCTATAAGTTTGACCAAAAAAAAATTAGCTAAGCATTTGTGATTTTTTTTTCTCCTGTTGCCAGGTTATTTGGCACAATCATTATATCTTCAAAAAATATACCCAGATCAAAGACTTGCAAACAGTTTGGAAAAGGGCTTGAGTTAGTATCCAGAGACAACTTTGGAGGCATTGAAATAACCCTGAGAGTAATACGAAGCTATTTTCAGTCTTTTAAATGTATACCTGTGATTTTTCCCAAGACTGTTGTTGTCAAATCGATGACCTTTAACTACCAAAACAAACAAAAACACAAACTAACAATAAACGCAAACTTAAAACATGAGCTCAAAAATAGTACAAAAGTAGTTTTTGTCTAAAACTGTAGTTTCACTCTTCATACTTAGTCTGAAATAGACACATCAAGATTACAGCTCTCAAAATTTCATGCAGTGATTACATCTCATACATATAAAAGCATTTCAAAATGAAAGTCACTCAGTGGTGTTCAACTCTTTGCTACCCCATGGACCTGGAATTCTCCAGGCCAGAATACTGGAGTGGGTAGCCATTAATTTCTCCAGGGGATCTTCCCAACCCAGGGATCAAATCCAGGTCTCCTGCATTGCAGGCAGATTCTTTACCAGCTGAGCTATCAGGGAACCTCAGGCACTTTCTGAACAGAATATGAAGTGTTTTTTGTTGTTTTTTTCTTTATACAATTTGTGTTTTCTTCTAATCAAATATTTTCTTTTCACTGTCTCAAATTGTTCTCAAATGGAGGCATGTAAGATTGGTGTATATGTATAAATTCCTCGGCCCTGATAAATAGTACAAAGCAACCAAGCAGATACCAATTCTTTGTGAGGTTTTCTTGCTAAGATTTACTTTTAATTACAAGTGAGTTCAATAATCCAGGTCTAAGGAATAAATACTTCCTCTACAATTAGAAATTATCTATTTAAAAGATTGGCTTTATTGATCAACTTTACAGTAGTTAATTTTGTGGGATATGCATCACCAGCCTGCTGAAGGAAAATTTATTTCTCCCAGAGCGTTGGGTACTATATTTCCTCAGTTGTTTCCCATTAGAATGGAAATACCTATTTTTTGCTGGTCATATATTTTTTAAGATATAAGATCACTGTCTTCCAGTCTTTCCTTGTTATTTGTGGATTTAGAGCAAAAAAGTTTTCTTTTTCTGTATTTCTTTGTATGAAATGGAGATAACCTATCACACTGAAGGAAGAATCCATGGACAATGCAAAGTGGTCTGATGACCATCAGGTTTCATAGTAAAAATTATATTATCTTTTTAAAATAAAAAGAATTCTTTTTACTAGGCTAAACTAATATTAGCAAAATAGAAGTCCCTATCATAAAACCTAATACATATTAATCAGTTGCTTACTTTAGCAATTGATTAGCAGTCTCAATTTGAATTTCGGTCCAAATTCTAGTGACCAGTTTCCAGGTATAGCCTTTTTTTCTTACTTCCCCACTTTTGTTTCCTCCTCCCAACTACTAAAGAAAGGTTACTTTTGGCAAATATTGGTTGGCCAAATATTTTTGGTTTGCAAGAAAGTTCATTCACCTTATTTAAGTAAAAATAAAAGACACTTTCATTTTCACTAAAAACTTTATTGAACAGCGTATTTACCATTTTGTTCCACTACCTTCTGCCATTTTTTAAGGCAACTACATAATTCTGTCTTCCCTTTTTATCTTTTCAAGCAAAAAACTGTTCCAAGTGCCTTTTAAGTCTTCCAGGGAATTGACAATTTTTCCATGAACAGAATTTTGTAAAGATGAAAATAAACGGAAATTTGAAGATGCAATGTCTGGTGAATATGGCAGATGAATCAGAGCTTCCCAGTCAAGCTATAACAGTTTTGCTTGGTCATCAAAGAATCATGCAGTCTTGTGTTATCCTGATAGAAGATTATACATTTTTCCATTGCTAATTCTGGATGATTTTCATCAAGTGTTGCTTTCAGTTGATCTAACTGGGAGGAGTACTTGTTGGAATTAACTGTTTGGCTTTTCAAAAGAATCTCATAACAGAGGACTCCTTTTCAATCCAACCATATACATGACATCACATTCTTTGGATGAAGAATGGCCTTTGGTGTGGTTAGTGATGGTCATTTCATTTGTCCTATGATGTCTTCCATTCTACATTATTGTACAGTATCCACTCTTCATCCCCTGTCACAACTTGTTTTAAAAACAGAACTGTTTTTGTTACATTTCAATAGAGAATTGATTTGTCAAAAAGGTGCTTTTTTTTTCTCTTAATTTATATGGAAAAGGAAATGGCAACCCACTCCAGTATTCTTGTCTGGAAAATTCCATGGACAGAGGATCCTGGCAGGCTACAGTCCATGGGGTTGCAAGAGTCAGACACAACTGAGCAACTGAACACACGTGGAACTCAAACATCAAAAAAAAAAAGAATATAACCAACCTGGTGCAAATGATTTTCAGCACTTGATTTGGATATTTTAAGTATGTCATTTATCTCCTACATGATAAAACATTGATTCTTCTCAATTAGTGTCTCGATTCAATCTCTGTTAACTTCAACTGGTCAATCCAAACATGGAACATTTTTCAGTGAGATATCTCCCACACAAAACTTCACAAACCGCTTTTTACATGTTCAATCAGTCACAGCATATTTTCCATACACTGTGCAAATCTTTTTTGTGTGTTTCAGTTGCATTTTTACCTTTCTTGAAACAATAAAGCATAATATGCTACTGCTTTTTTCCTTCCATTTTCAATATTAAAATGGTTTCACAAAAATTCACAAATTTTGTTAAGTTCTCAAAAAATGTATACTGATATGACAGTTACCATGATGCAATCTAACAAAATTTCTTCAAATGAAGTTAAAGACAACTAAGAACTGCCAGAGCCATCCTACAGTAAAAATGGGACAAACCTTTTGAACGACCCAACATTATTCTATTAAAATGTGAGTGAACCTATTAGTTTGTTAATATTTCTGTTCATTTATTTTTTAGGTTACTTATACAATATCTACTGATTATGTACATAGTGTTAGGTTTTGTTACAAGGATAAAGAAAAGGAAGTTCATTGTCTAGTGTGAAAGTCAGATGATGTACCCACAAAGAAGATGAGAGTGTTAGTCGTTCAGTCATGTGCCGCTCTTTGTGACCCCATGGACTGCAGTCTGACAGGCTCCTCTGTCCATGGAGTTCTCCAGGCAAAAATACTGGAGTGGGTTGCCATTCCCTTCTCCAGGGGATTTTCCTGTCCCAAGATTGAACCTGGGTCTCCTACATTGCAGGCAGAGTCTTTACCATTTGAGCCACCAGGGAAGCACTAATTTTTTTTTTTTTTTTTTTTTTTAAGTTTTGGCCACATCACATAACATGTGGTATCTTAGTTCCATGACCAGGGATAAAACCTACATTCCCAGCAGTGGAAGCACTGAGCCTTAACCACTAGACCACTGGGGAAGTCAAAGATGATAGAAATAAAAGCTATGGAAACTGGTAGATGAGACATACTCTACTGAGGAGAGTAAGAAGAAACTGCTTCCTTTTCCTCAGCATGGTAAAACAGAGATAATCCAAGAGATTCAATACAAAAAGACTCTGGGTAGATGCAGGATAGCTGGACTTGGAGGTTTGTTTCTTGGCTTTCAAATTCCTTCACTTTCAAGGTCACTTACCAATTATAATTGTCAATATCACTTTTGTTTCAGGAGTAGCTCCGTTGCTAAATTAATTTCAGAGGATTAAAAAAGAATTTCTGAAAGGGTATATCTTTGAATCAAGTACTGAACAAAAATCAGTATCATACATGCAAAGTTTGAAAAGGAGTGAAAGAAAAGTCACTGGCTAAGAAGAGTAGTATAATGATTTAATTGTATAAGATCCAGCAATACAATGAAACTATGTTCAAAACTTAAGAGATATATCACATTCAGGTTCATGCATGTTATTCAGCAGGATAGAAACAAGATTTTAAAGGTTTAGAGCTGTTAACAGCAGCCCATTTTATGAATATCAGCTTTCTACCATGTCCAGGATCTTCCTCCACCCCTATCCCAGTTTTGAGGTGAGAGTGAAAATGAAGTCATTCAGTCGTGTCTGACTCTTTGTGACCCCATGGACTGTAGCCTACCAGGCTTCTCCATTCATGGGATTTTCCAGGCAAGGGTACTGGAGTGGGTTGCCATTTCTTTCTCCAGGGGATCTTCCCGATCCAGGAATCGAACCTGGATTTGCCTACATTGCGGGCTGATGCTTTACCCTCTAAGCCACCAGGGAAGTTTTGAGGTAAAGTAGTGAAAATGCTATACTTCCCAGGTGGCTCAGTGGTAAAGAATCTACCTGTCAATGCATGAGATGTGGGTTTGATCCCTGGAGAATGAAATGACAACCCACTCCACTATTATTGCCGGGAAAATCCCATAGACAGAGAAGGCTGGTGGGCTATAGTCCATGGGGTTGCAGGGTCTGGCACAACTGAGCACACATACAGTAAAAATATTGGTGTGATTTTTATCATTCCCAGAGGGGCAGCCAATTCATAATGAACATGGGCCTCATAAGTCAAATTGTGGTAATTTGGTTGCAATTAAAGTGAGACTGATAAGTGGAAGCTTTCAACTCAAACATCTGTGAAAGCTGAGTTTTTATGTTAGACTTTTAAAATTGCACTGTAAGAGTAATTTAAGCCATGGCTTATACCTGCTATTTAGTAATATTGATTGCAGAGTGTTTAACAAGTTTATAAATTTATCTTAAAAAGTGGCATCACCTTTACCAACAATATGAAAGTTCAATAATTTGAAAAGGAGGAAGGGGAGAGTTTTTTTTAATTAATTTTATTTTTTTAATTTAATTTTATTTTTTAACTTTACAATATTGTATTGGTTTAGCCATATATCAACATGAATCTGCCACAGGTATACACGTGTTCCCCATCCTGACCCCTCCTCCCTCCTCCCTCCCTGTACCATCCCTCTGGGTCGTCCCAGTGCACCAGCCCCAAGCATCCAGTATTGCACGTTGAACCTGGACTGGTGACTCGTTTCATATGTGATATTATACATGTTTCAATGCCATTCTCCTAAATCATCCCACCCTCTCCCTCTCCCACAGAGTCCAAAAGACTGTTCTATACACCAGTGTCTCTTTTGCTGTCTCGTATATAGGGTTATTGTTACCATCTTTCTAAATTCCATATATATGCGTTAGTATACTGTATTGGTGTTCTTCTTTCTGGCTTACTTCACTCTGTATAATAAGCTTCAGTTTCATCCACCTCAGTAAAACTGATTAAAATGTATTCTTTTTAATGGCTGAGTAATACTCCATTGTGTATATGTACCACAGCTTTCTTATCCATTCATCTGCTGATGGACATCTAGGTTGCTTCCATGTCCTGGCTATTATAAACAGTGCTGCGATGAACATTGGGGTACACGTGTCTCTTTCAATTCTGGTTTCCTCAGTGTGTATGCCCAGCAGTGGGATTGCTGGGTCATAAGGCAGTTCTATTTCCAGTTTTTTAAGGACTCTGCACACTGTTCTCCATAGTGGCTGTACTAGTTTGCATTCCCACCAACAGTGTAAGAGGGTTCCCTTTTCTCCACACCCTCTCCAGCATTTATTGCTTGTAGACTTTTGGATTGCAGCCATTCTGACTGGCGTGAAATGGTACCTCATAGTGGCTTTGATTTGCATTTCTCTGATAATGAGTGATGTTGAGCATCTTTTCATGTGTTTGTTAGCCATCTGTATGTCTTCTTTGGAGAAATGTCTGTTTAGTTCTTTGGCCCATTTTTTGATTGGGTCATTTATTTTTCTGGAATTGAGCTGTAGGAGTTGCTTGTATATTTTTGAGATTAGTTGTTTGTCGGTTGCTTCATTTGCTATTATTTTCTCCCATTCTGAAGGCTGTCTTTTACCTTGCTTATAGTTTCCTTTGTTGTGCAGAAGCTTTTAAGTTTTATGAAAAATATTAGAAGTAATTCAAGATACGTAATGATTCCTGTTACTTAACTAAAAATGTTATTATTTTTTTTTACTTTTATTTCATTCAGCTACTTATTTATAAGTTCCCTGTGGTCGTTTTAATTATTTCCCACCACTCCTGTGAGATAGGCAGATAATGGGTTGAGTTTGATGAATCTGGCTGTGGCTTAACTATCTTTTATAGAAAGTTGGAGGTTTCAATGGTGTTGAAAGAAAATTCTAAATTTCTTTAGCCCATTTGACAATTCACTATGCTTAAACAATCAGAGCTCAAACTGTTCTTAGAATATATATATATATATATATATATATATATATTTATTTGATGATATTCTGGTTTCTGATTTACCAATTCACTCTACTTTAAAATATTGCCATATATATATATAAAATATATATATGTATTATATATATGTATACATGTATATACATATATATACATGTATATATTTATATATATATACATAAAATATATATGTGTGTGTGTGTGTGTGTGTATATATATATATATATGTGTGTGTGTGTGTGTGTTAAGCAGTGTATTTAGCTACTATATATGTATTCTCAGCATTTCCTATTATTCTAAGGACCTCTTTTACCCTTAAGTTTGCTTAAGGGAAAATGTTTTTCTTGCTCTTATTAGATAACTGAGTTGTTTTCTGAAATATAGTGTCCAATAGAGAAAGTGTTAATAGTAGCAAGCATTTTTGCTAATTACAGTATAATTATAGGCATACCTCAGAGATACTCCATATTTAGTTTCAGACCACTGGAATAAAGTAAATATCACAATAAAGTGAGTCAAATAATTTTTTTCCAGTGCATATACAAGCTGTGCTTACACTATATTATAGTCTATTAACTGCACAATAGCACTATATGTAAAAAATAATGCATATATATATTTTTTTAATGTATTGCTAAAAAGTACAGTGAGCTGAGCCTTCAATGAGTAATCTTTTTGAAATTGTAACATCAAAAATCATTGATAACAGATCACCTTAACAATATAATAATGAAAAAGTGTGAAATACTGAGAATTACCAAAATGTGACACAAAGACATAAAGTGAGCAAATGCTGCTGGAAAAATGGCACCAACTGACTGGCCTGAGGCAGAGTTACCACAAACCTTCAATCTGTAAAAAACATGATATTTGCAAAATGTGATAAACTGAAGCACAGTAGAAGGTGGTGTGCCTATATTATAAAAAGCTGACACATCAAATTGAATAAAATTGTTTTCCAGTATTAAGTAGCAGTCATCTGAAAAAAGATCATGGGGAAATTAAAAATAGTGACAACTGAAGAGCATACTTTTTCACCAGCACACAATTACATAAATCTTGTATTTGCTTTTTATTTCTATAAATTATTTATATGGCAATATTTTAAAGTAGAGTGAATTGGTAAATCAGAAACCAGAATATCATCATGCAAAATTCCTGTAATAAGAACTGATCCAAGGACAGTTCTATATGAAACAATAAATTAGAATAGAAGTGGTATTGACTCATTTTTCCAAGCAAGACAACTTATAATTCCAATTTATGCTGAAGGCAAAGATGGATCCTTTAGAACTGTAACAATAAATTACTTATATTTATCTATAAGACATTTTATTAAATGATTTTTAAAGTATAATAAACATTTTTCTTCTTAGTAAAAAAGAAAATCTCTCAACCAAGTTTCCTTTGCTAAAATATATGTCTCTTTCTTGTATAAACAGGAAAAAAGATACACTTACTCATTCAACAACACCAAAAAAAAAAAAAATCAGTTTTGTTAAGTGTTGGCTACTGCATGATATAGTCAGGGTTAGGGTAGGATGAAGCTTCAAGATGATAATGACAAAATATGACACATAAACCCCAGTAGACAGAGATTTAAAGGGAGAAATTATCTAAGACCCACCCTAATTATCTAAGGACTGACAACTGTCTTAGAATTATCTAGGGCCTAGCAAGTCCTAATCCCATTACTGAACAGTTAGAAATCATTGATTAAATACTTATTAAGTAGAGCAAAATTATAAAGAAGGAATGCTGCTGCTGTTGCTAAGTCTCTTCAGTCCTGTATAACTCTGTGTGACCCCATGGACTACAGCTTACCAGGCTCCTCTCTCCATGGGAGTTTCCAGGCAAGAGTACTAGAGTGGGTTGCCATTGCCCTCTCCAAAAGAAGGAATAAAGTTCAATATATTTGATGGTAAATTGTTTTTTAATATATATATTTATATAATATACACATTAATATGTTATATATAGCTAATATATTATATATATATATTTCTATTATGTACATAAAGTCTTACCAATTTCCATTATTTCTCATTCATCACTCATTCATTTACTTATCTCCCTTTTTGTATAAATATAAAATACTTGCTCTAATCCAAGTACTAGAAATCTACTTGAAGCAACATATACTTTCTGGCCTCAAGGGATTTGCAATAATATGACAATCAGTACACAGTATTGGCAGTAAGTGATTTCTGGGAGAGTGACCAGGGTACCATGAATACACACTGGAGAGTAAATCTGTCAGTTTATGGGGATTGCAACAGCCTTTATATTGCTATGGAATTCTGAGAAGAGATCTTAAAACAGGAGTTATCAGGATACAAAAGCAAAAAAGGGAATAGGAAAGATTTTGGATAGAGAAAAACACAATTATCAATATATGTCTATAGTACCAGAAATAATAACCAAATGACTGAAATTAGTTAAGGAGGATTAGAGCCCTGAAATCAAGACGGCATTTTTTATTCTTCCCCACCCTTTTTTTTTTTTTCTTGCTTGTTTGTTTGTTTAGGGGATGACTGTGGAGAAATTATATTAAAAGTTCAGAATAAAAAGGCAAACTGATTATTAAGAGCTTGAATTGATCAGATTAGGAACTTTCAAACTTATCTGAGGTTAGCAAGCAGTCACCATTAGGTTTTCAGCACAAAAATGGTATGATTGGTATGATGAGATTTGTTCTTAAGCTAGATTAGGCTTAGTGTGGAGAGTGGCATAAAAAGAATGAAACATGAAAATGTTCTCACAGGAATCTAAGCATTAATATTGATCTATATTTGAAGAATGACTGCTAAGAAATAGAAAAGTGTGTACATCTTTTATGAACAAAAGGACTATCTTTTTTTTTTTTTTTTAATCTACCACCATTGTATGGACTTCCCTGATAGCTCAGTTGGTAAAGAATCCACCTGCAATGCAGGAGACCCTAGTTCAATTCCTGGGTTGGGATATCCGCTGGAGAATAGATAGGCTACCCACCCACTCCAGTATTCTGGCCTGGAGAATTCCATGGACTGTACATCCATGGGGTCTCCAAGAGTTGGACATGACTGAGCGACTTTCACTTTCACTTTTCAGCAGAAAAATGGCATTATCAAAATCCCTCTCTGCCTGCTGTATATAAACATGAGACAAAAGTTTGAGAAAGTAAAGCAAGAAAAGGATGGAGAGACTTGTCAGAAACTTCCCTCAGTTATTCAGGTGAATATCTTGGCCATGAACTAGGCAATGATATACAAAGGGAAGAGAGTGTTTTTGTTTTGTTTTGTTTTGTTTTTTTAGATATAAAGCAACCACACATACTGATGGATGAGCTGTGCGATGAAAGAGAAATAAAGAAGTCAATGACAGTTTAAAGCACTTCAGTCTGGGAAGCCAGCTGAATTGTAGGGCTGATGCCTCAGCTGCAATCTTTAGAGCAAACTGAAG
Organism: Bos mutus; assembly: GCF_027580195.1. Classification (NCBI taxonomy): domain Eukaryota; kingdom Metazoa; phylum Chordata; class Mammalia; order Artiodactyla; family Bovidae; genus Bos; species Bos mutus. The sequence goes on along the minus strand of NC_091627.1, from coordinate 48,128,867 downwards.
GGTCAATTATTCACCTGTAGGCAATAGAGAAAAATAAATAATAAAAATTGTGAAAAGGCAGAATAGGCATTAGACAGGATGAAGGAAAAAAAGAATAAAGCATTAGTCACCAAGTAAAGAAAGTGTTTCAAGAAGTATGGGCTCATAATGATCAAATACAGTGAGGAAAGGTAAAGAGGAAGTTGAAGAATTGACCACAGGCATAACACTGACAGTTTCTTTTAAATTGTGACACTAAATTGTAAAATTGTGTATGAAGTTCAAGAGAGAATGGGAAAAAAAGTAGTAGACACAGTGTTTACAGATTGTTCTTGAAAATCTGTGCTAATGCATGGAACAGACAATGAAGACGTGACTGGAAAGGTATAGAAATAAGTAGCTTTCCTCTCCTTTGTGGTAAAAACTAGAAATATTACAGAATATACACATGAATTATCCAGCTAAGACGAAAACTTTGATAAAAGGGAAAAGATTGAGAAAAATTGCTGGTTGAGGTTTTTGAGTTTGTTAGAAGAGATGGCATCTTGTTCATGATTAGAGGATTGTTATCATAGACACAAGAGAGAACTAAGACTAATATTGATATTTTTGTTGTTTAGTTGGTTAGTCATGTCTGACTCCTTTTTGTGACCCCATGAACTTTAGCCTACCAGGCTCCTCTGTCATGGGACTTCCTAGGCAACAATATTGGAGTGAGTTGCCATTTCCTTCTCCAGGGATCCTCCCAACCCAGGGATTAAACCCACATCTTCTGCATTGACAGGTGTATTCCTTACCACTGAGCCACCAGAGAAGCTCAATATTGATATACAAAGGTGAAAATATAGAATATGTATAAAGAGGATATACTTATTTCTATCTGACTACTTATATTTTTTGTAACCTGGGAATAACAAAGAAAACTGCTTACCTCCAGGATTTCTATGAATTGGCATAAGAGAAAATAGACAAAAGAAAGACATCTGCATCATGAAAAGATTTCCAAGGAATCTATTTTATCCAAGGGCAGCCTGATTTAATGAATCAGATATGCACAGAAATAATTGGGTAGTCTGTGGATGAGGAGATATGCTAAAGAGCAGAGGGAGGAATGGGACTCAAATTAGGCTGTATATAGCATATAATGGGGCTTCCTTGGTGGCTCAGCAGTAAAGAATCTCCCTGCAATGCAGGAGATGTGAGTTCAGTCCCTGAGTTGGGAAGATCCCCTGGCAACCTATTCCAGTATTCTTGCCTGGAAAATCCCATAGAGAGAGGAAGCTAGTGGGATACAGTCCATAACATTGCAAAGAGTTGGACATGACTGAAGCTACTGAGCCTAGCACATAATGGGGGGAGTATGTGTTCAAGTTCAAGTTATTGCATTTTCTTGAAACTGAGTAGTATCATCCTTGATGATATGGGAATATTGAGAAAGAATGATGTTCTCACGAGGAGAAACAAGACTTTCATAGCTCTACATCTAGTCTTTTGGGGTCAATGATGAGGCCTAGAGTGAAGACAGTGAGTTGTCTGAGTCCTGTGGGCATCTTCATTCCTGCAAGGGCAGTGCTGAAGCAACTGATGGTGCTTTGTGAATGTGCCATGTCAGATGATGTTATCTCATTTAATCATCTTAACAACATTATATTATAGGAACAATTAGTTGACCATTTCATAAATTAGCATGTTTTCTGAGATAGTTTTCAACTCCGAGTTGTCTGTATTTATGGTCTATAATTTTAGCCACTTTGAAATAGATAAAATGAAAAGGGAACTATTAGGTTGGTGGAAAAATAATTGTGGTTTTGCATTGCTGTTTGATATTGGAATGCATTCTTAAATAAATGTGGTTATGTTACAGATCGTTTTAATGCACATTTCTTGCTTTATTATTTTTTGCTAATGATTTATTACTTGCTATTTATTTTATATGAATTTTAGACTAGGGAACTGGTGTTAAACAAAAAGAAAATTGAGTGATTTTTTTTTTTTTTAATTTGAGTTCAAAATAGGTCATAAAGCTACAGGGTCAACTTGCAACATCAACACACCTGGCCCAGGAACTGCTAATGAATGTAAAGGGCAGTGGTGGTTCAAGAAGTTTTAGAAAGGAGATGAGATCCTTGAAGATAAGGAGTACAGTGGCCAGCCATGGGAAGTTGACAATGACTAACTGAGAGCAATCATCAAAGCTGATCCTCTTAAAACTATGTGAGAATTTGCTGAAGAATTCAACATCAACTGAATTCTACAGTCACTCAACATTTGAAGCAAATTGGAAAGGTGATAAAGCTCAATAAGTTGGTACCTGAAAATTAAAAAATCATCAATTTGGAGTATTGTCTTCTCTTATTCTACTCAACAAAGAACATTTCTCGATCAGACTGTGACATGCGACAAAAAGTGGATTTTATACAACTGGCAATGACCAGCTCAGTGAGTTGGACCACGAAGAAATTCCAAAGCATTTCCCAAAGGCAAACTTGTAGCAAAAAAAAAAAAAAACTCGCCAGCCAACTACCACTTCAACTGCAACTTTTGCAGGGAAAATGATTCTACAACAAGCAGGAAGCAAAAAGTGCTTTCCAGGATTTCATCAAATCCTGAAGCACATTCATGCTATAGAAATACACTTATTTCTCACTGGGAAAAATGTTTTGATTATAATGGCTCCTATTTTTATTAATAAAGATGTGTTTGAGCCTAATTATAATGATTTTAAATTCATGGTCCAAAATCATAATTACTTTTGTTGAAATACAAGATTTAATGTCACATGTTTTCCAAATTTCATTTTTGTGTAAGTTTATGCACATTTAAGGGCAAGGACACTGATTTTTGTTATGTCTTCAGCAAGTGTTTGATTACTCCTTATTGATCTATAGACAGTAAGGAACAACCTATATAATGCAAAGTGACCTTATAGGCAAGGGGTGTAGTGTAGAAAGCCAAATTATACTCAAAGTGTCAGTTTAAAAATGTACTGGTAAGAGGATAGCACATAAGGACCAGTGCATAGGAAGACAATGGTATTCATCATTCTGTTTGATTATCATAGAAGGTCTTTTTAAATAGGAGATAATGGTGTGAGTTTAAATATTTAGTGGCATATGCATGAGATAAACTGAGGATAGTGTATGCAAATAATTTTAGTAGAAAAAGAAAAAGTAAATCAAATTCTTGGCCCTAGGTACCTCAAGGCTTAGCACAACTCTGGAATGAGCTTCGAAAGGGTTCTTTATGTCTCTCCTTTGTATTCTATGCCCTGCAAGCAGCCATACCACTTTAGAGAGATGCAATATTTCTTAGAGATAACTAATTTGATCAGGTAATAATCACATCCTACTGGCCTGTGGGCTATCAAATTTTTTAAAATGGCTTTTCTTATCTTTTCTCTGATTCATTATCTGCTGATGTCAGCATTTAATTAGCAGAAATCAGTCTTAGAGGTCTTCCTTCCATAAAGGAAGATACTGAGCTTTAGCACATTGTAATAAGGAAGATGGAAATTATAAGCATAGCTGTGAAATATAGAATCAGAGGACCTAAGCTCCAGTCTTGATTGTATAACTTATTGAAAGACAGGAGTTATTACACCTGTTACACATTAACTATATGAATGGAAATATTTTGGTATAGCCTCACATATTTATTTTGATAATCAATTAAACAACACATATAAAAAGGAACTTGATAAATACAAAAATCTGTTTGAATTGCATTTGTTCAGTGCCCAGCATGTATTGCACAATCTCTACACTTAGTAAGAGTTTGTTGAATGTATCAGTAAATCAAAGACTCAGTCAATCTTTGTGTATTGCTGTATTGGAAGCCACAGATCAGAGGTTCCTGTTATGTACAACTTTCCCATGGGTAAAGTGAAGAGGAAAAATAAAAGACAGTAGCAATGTACTATCTTCTGTGCATAAATAACCTTCTGTTATGAAACTTATATTCAGACATTGATCTCAGTTGACCTTGCTGTTCAACCCTCCAGCAGTAACAATACCACTTAATCACTTTTCTGTTCTATGTGTTGTTCAGGAATGTGTACAGGATGTTTTGTCTCACTAGTAAATAACTTGCTGTCAGCTATGCTACTGAAACATAAAACTGACACTTGTTTTCCTTAAACTCTCATAATATAGCATGAATCATTTTGGCCTATCATGAAAAAGATATTTGTAGTAATGTTTCTTGGATTTTAAGAGGATTTGCTGAAGACTAATGCTAAAGCTGAAACTCCAACAATTTGGCCACTTGATGCGAAGAACTGACTCATTTGAAAAGACCCTCATGCTGGGAACTGAGTGACTGAACTGAAGGGGATTTGAGATTATTCTTTATTAACCAGAGAAAGACTATATCATGTGTATGTGTGATTTATTCAGGAAAGCTTTAATGAAATATAGACCCTCAGTTCAGTTCAGTTCAGTTGCTCAAACTGAAAATAAGGGTAGATAGTGTTGACTCAAAACAATGCACAGCCTTCAAATTGAGAATTTTATATGGTGGACAAAACTGGGGACTTAAAGAGGCAGCCTCTCAGATAGCTCTAAAGAATGGCTAGAAAGAGAGAAGAGAGGAGCCAGGATTCATAGGATTTTTTGCAATGAAGACCAGATGTCAAAAAATAAAAAAAATTACTGTTAATTAAAAAAAACACACATCTCGAAGTAAAGAATTTAGTGCATTTGTATGCATAAGAATATGCAAGAGTCTGGGCTCACTGAAATCATTCCTTTGATCTGCAACTCAACTATCTGGGACCAGTATCCTGTGTTTCCACATCCTGAGTTTCCTCAGGGCTCACCATAGAGCATAGTTGCAGATCTGCTGCTGCTGCTAAGTTACTTCAGTCGTATCCGACTGTGCGACATGGCAGCCCACCGGGCTCTACCATCCCTGGGATTCTCCAGGCAAGAACACTGGAGTGGGTTGTCATTTCCTTCTCCAATGCATCAAAGTGAAAAGTGAAAGTAAAGTCGCTTAGTTGTGTCCGACTCTGCAACATCATGGACTGCATCCCACCATGCTCTTCCATCCATGGGATTTTCCAGGCAAGAGTACTGGAGTGTGTTGCCATTGCCTTCTCCAGTTGCAGATCTAGATGACTGCTAGATATGAGAATCCTGTTCCATCCTGTGTTCCTTTGGTATTCACTGGAGGGGTAGTTGTAATGTGATGGCTTGATGGCTGCAACATCTTTTGCTTACTGATACGGCAGCATTGTTCCATTGACAGTGGCACAATTGTGGTGTGACCTGCATGATCATTGTGGTGATCTGCGTCCTTTGAGTAACACTAGAGAACTTCAGAACGACCAAGGGTAATGCCTCCTTGTCTAGAATATCCCAAGAGATCACTCACTGTAGATACTTTTTAAAAATCCCTGGATCTATACAGTTGAGTGAATATTGAGTAAGTGAGGCTCTCTGAAGCAATAGTTATCTGCAAACGGACAATGAAAAAATAAAGTGTTAAAGAGGAAACTAATATTTTTAAAAAATATGAAACTACCAATTAAAATCAGATGACACATGTAATGACCTCAGTACATAACAGTTGCTCAATAAATGCTGTTATTTATTTTTTATGTTAACTTCAAAAATGTTTTTATTATAACATTTTTGTCAATGGGTAAATGTTATTTAAGAAAAAATATGATTGTAGATATTTTCCTTAATAAGTCTATTGGGGGAAGGAGGAGAAGGGGATGACAGAGGATGAGATGGCTGGATGGCATCACTGACTCGATGGACGTGAGTCTGAGTGAACTCCGGGAGTTGGTGATGGACAGGGAGGCCTGGCGTGCTGCAATTCATGGGGTTGCAAAGAGTAGGACACAACTGAGTGACTGAACTGATATATATTATAAAAAAGACCATTTTACAGAAGTGAAAGCTAAGACATAATTTTAGTAACTTGCTCAAGATCTCAGTCAGTCAGTGTGAGAATCAGGATACAAAAGAGTCAGAATCAGCTGACTGAGATTGCAGCGAGAGGTGAAGTTCAAAAACTTACACATATACAACTCCAAAGTAAGTTTTTTGCTTTTTTAAAAACATGTACTATGGATAAACTGTCAGCAGTAAGATCTTTTTTTTTTTTTTTTAACCAATAGTGGTCAGTTGTATCTGTACTTTGCAACATTATCCCCCCCTTACAAAGAAACTTGTGTGTTTTTAAAAGAGTAAGAAGTTAAATTACTTCTAAAGGACTGGATTCATGTTATATTTTAATCTGATTAAGTGGTTGAAAAGAATTGAGAAACTATATTCCCAGGTCAGCTCTGTGAATGGGAAGTGCCTCTAAATTTAGGAGATTCTAAACTTTTAAATTTTCCCATGAATCTATGTGCTAAAATTTGGCTTGAAATGCCTTGATTTCTGAAAATTAGAGTAGTTATTTGTGAAAGAAATATCCACTCTATTTTGGTACTCATTAGCTACTTACATCTTTTTGAGAAAGAGGAAAAATAACAAATATTTGATATAAACAGGTAATTCAGTTGCTTTTGAATGTTTCAAAAAGTTGAGTTTACCACATAGAATATCCTGTGGTAAGAATTTCCTCATCTTGTAATAATTTAATGATATTCAAGGGGCATCAAAAGATAAACACTTTTACATTCTCACTGGCAAGAAAGGGATTTTCTGTGTCATGCTTTCCCTTTAAGGTACATTTTAAATCACCACTGATATTTTTGCCCTGGACACCAAAATGACTCTCTTCACTTATGATCGGGACAAACTGTGTCCTGAGAATTTTAAACACTCAGGTATTAAAAGGTCTTTTTGGTTAAGTTGATCCCAACCTTCTAGTCAGATGACTCTCATTCCTATGACTTTTGACAGAAACCATGCCATATTTTATCTGGTAAGGAGTAAGTTCAACTGTGAGGCTTCCTTGTTTTGCTGACAATCCAAACACAAGTATAATCTAGCCAAGATTGTTAATAAAAGATAAGAAAATCAATTTTAATATATTTTTTTCTAGCTTCAGTGCAAGGAGAAGCAGCTATGTTTGCACTTTTGTATGCCACAATCTTTGTAAAACTCTTTTTAAACAAACAGATCACATATTTCAAAAATTTTAATGAAAGTCAAGCTTTTATAAACGTTCTGTAGTATATCTTTATATTGTATACCATTCTTTTAACTCATAAGCATCTCGATTTTCTTTTTTGTTAAAGGAAGGTCATGGTTTCATTTATTATTCTTTTGTTTTTTTGGCTTAAGCGACAGAAGTTTATTAATGTCCCTCACAGTTCTAGAGGCTTGGTATTTTTATTATTACTGAAGAAAGAAAATGAAGTTTATAATTTTATTTTTACTTCAAAATGATGTAAATAGACTTTTAGATCTCTATTCTTAATGCATCTATTGATAGGATATTCCTTCTGGAGATTCAGGTGTGGAAAGGGCAGAAAAGTGACTGATACAAGTTTATTTAATTGGATTGCTGCTAAGTCACTTCAGTCGTGTCCGACTCTCTGTGACCCCATAGATGGCTGCCCACCAGGCTCCCCCGTCCCTGGGATTCTCCAGGCAAGAACATTGAAGTGGGTTGCCATTTCCTTCTCCAATGCATGAAAGTGAAAAGTGAAAGTGAAGTCGCTCAGTCATGTCCGACTCTTAGCGACCCCATGGACTGCAGCCCACCAGGCTCCTCCGTCCATGGGATTTTCCAGGCAAGAGTACTGGAGTGGGGTGCCATTGCCTTCTCCTTAATTGGATTAGTGATCTAGAAACCAAAAAGTTAAGGATTGACATGGGTGATCCCACAAGGGGTATATTGAAACATGACTTTTTTCTCTATATTGTTTAACTCTGCCCTTATAGAGATCAGCTTTTTGTTCTACTCATCTGTACTTTGCAAACAGAGTGGTGTGCCTAGCCGCCTGTGTTGGTACTCATCATAAGAAAGGAGTCTATCGGGAGAAACCTTTACCAAATAGAAACTTAACTGACTTCAATTTAGTGTGCCCACAATGATGCTTGCTCATGAACTTTGCTGCAAATCCACTAACTTGAAAATATATATATTTTTTAATATACAATGGCCAAAGAAATTCCTAGCAGAATAGTTCCATTGTTTTCCTTCAGTTCTCATCTTTCTAAATTAAGACTTGTTTGTGGGATTCTTCACAACCCACCCCACGCTCCTGCCCCCGCCCCCTCCACCAATGTATTTAGCAGCAGCTTGTATTGCTATTTAAGGAAGTAAATGGTTGTCCTTCAATTAGGTTCTATCCAATTTAATTAAGAGGAAATCCCTTGAGGATTCCAAAATGTAGATCTCTTCCTTCTCTGTTAACAGCACTGATACAAATTTTCTCTACTTTTATAATTTGGGTTGAACAAAAATTCATTTGGATTTTTCCATAAGATGTTATGGGAAACCCCACACAAACATTCTGACAAACCCAATACCTTTGTTCAGTCAACTTCTGATATCAAAGAGGGGAATTTTGGTTGCCAGTTCTGAAGTCATCACTATTCTCTGAAGACCCTCTATGGAATAAGCTTTTGGTCTTTGGGGAAAGTGAAAGTGACAGTTGCTTAGTCTACTCTGACTAAGTCTACTCTGACTCGTCTACTCTGACTTAGCCTGACTCTGTGACTCCATGGACTGTAGCCTGCCAGGCTCCTTTCTCTCCATGGAATTTTCCAGGCAAGAATACTGGAGTAGGTAGCCATTACCTTCTCCAGGGGATCTTCCTGACCCCAGCAACAAACCTGGGTCTCCTGCATCACAGGCAGATTCTTTATCATCCAGGCCACTGGGATAAGCTTTTGGTATTTGGTATTCGTAGACTATTCAGTTAAGACGCCGTATCAGGTACTGTATTGTTTTGCTTCAGTGGACAATATAGAAGGATTATATAATCGAAAAGCAAGATAACAAATCTCAAGTGTATCCTCTGTTCACCTTAAATCCCTTTTCTAACCTCACATCTGCAATAGAAGATGGTACTTATTGACAAAAATAATTTAAAGATTGAGAAATAAAATACATCAGTAAGAAATAAAAGAAAGGTCTGGGGTAAATCTTTTATAGGGATTAGATTTACTGCATTTTAATAAAATATTTCTAGACAGAGGGGTCAAATAAACTAAATTTTCATTTTTTTCTGTCATTCATTTAACAAACATTTAACAAGTGCTCACAGTATGCAAAGCTGTATGTAGGTACTGTGGGAGAAAAAAAAGATGAATTAAAAGATGAAAATCTTAGAGGAGACAAGAAATATGCATGAATAGCTTGAATTCAAGCTCCAAAAATGATGAAAGCCATAGGAGTAGCATAAACAAAGTCTATTGAATCCAGCAGCTTGTGGAGATTACTTTTCTGCTGAAGTGCTAAAGGTAAACGTAGAATGCATATGAATAGATGCATGTACATATGTGCACAGGTCCACACATATGTATACACAATTTGGGGGCTTTTTTCTGTGTTAATTTTCCTTTAAAATGTTAAAATGGGTAAATTATTTTGGTAGGTATAATAAATAAATCAACAAAATTAAGCATTCCTTGATAATAGAATCTAAGTGATTCCAAATATAAACCGGATTTTAATAATGTTTAAAGAAATGTTTCAATAAAAATATCAATTCCAAGACATGAAAGATATGAAATAATTAACAATGAACAAAATTAACTCCTTGTCTCTTAGCTAATGTCATAGAAACATATCCATTTGTATCTAATTATTTTAAATGTAGCAAAATTAGGAGGAAACTTGGGTCATTTAAGAAAAAAATCTAAGGACAACAACTGAGGTGGTACTAAAATGGATATTAAGAGAACACTAAAGCATCAAAATACTTTTTGAGTGTCTAAATAATTTGAAACAAGTCCTTTCCCAGTAGACTAAAAATATAAATGAAGTTTTGAAAACATCACTGATTAGCTAGTCTCATTTGTCTCTAAGCATAAGCAAAGAGTAAATACATCTTATTTTTACCAAGACAATGTTTCTGTTAGATATATATATATATATATATATATATATATTTTTTTTTTTTTTTTTTTTCAAACACAGCAACCTGACTAGGATAGAAGTGAGAAGTGAAAGTTGCTCAGTCAAGTCCAACTCTTTGCAACCCCATGGACTGTAGCTTGCTAGCTTCCTCTGTCCATGGAATTATCCAGGTAAGTATACTGGAGTGGGTTATCGTTACCTTCTCCAGGGGGTCTTCCTGACCAAAAGATTGAACCTGGGTCTCCTGAATTGCAGACAGATTCTTTACCATCTGAGCCACGAGGGAAGCTCCAACTAGGATAGAAGCATAAGAGAAAATTATTAAGGCTTGCCAGCTTATAAAATCCTATGTTACCCAAAACAACATGAGGAAAGTTGTAGATGAGAGTCTCTACAAAGGAATTAGTATTGTGTCATAATCAAAACTATCTAAATTTAAGCACTGGCTTATTTGGGTCTAGCTATGTGCTTTCAAGTAAATGTTTAACTTTTTGAGTCTTATTTAGTAAGTAGATATCTTAAAGTTAGAATAACATTAATATCTACATTAATTGTTTAAAAATTAAATGAGTTTACACATGCCAAATTTTAGGCTAGTATTTTCTCAGATATTAATTCTGAGTAATAACCCTTCCCCACAACACAAAAACAAAAATCAGCAAGGAAGAGAAAAAGAAAACCCTGAAATCGGCAAATTTATTGTCACATATATGTTGATAATACTTTGGCTTCCTGCATGAAAATCTGGAAGGAAGCCAGGGGCACTATAACAATAAAAATGAGTTCCTTGAATTTTTTTTCAAATCTCTTTTATTTTTACACAGTTGGCTTTTCTCCAGTCTTTTCTGGTCATAGATTTGCTTTTTCTGGTATCCTTGACTTAAAATTATGAATTGTATTACATGAAATATAAACCTGTATATGCTTTAGAAATTAGAGGAAGTCCTGAATATTGCAAAAATGCATGCTTTATATCTAATATGGTTCCACAATGTAGTTGTCAGATTAAATGCATGACACTGGTTTGAATTTGAATTTCAGATAAAAGAGGAACAATTCTTTAGAGAAATGCCCCAAATTTACATGGGCATATTTATATATTATAAATTGTGTGCTTATCTAAAATTCACATTTAGCTGAGCATTTTATATTCTTATTTGATGAATCTGGCAACCTGGACTGTAGGAAGGCTGTGAATTACCAATGTGTCAACCTAAAAGCAAATTAATCAACAAGAAAATTTGTACATTCATCTAGGTCCCTATGGGGTTTCCCCAGTGGCTCAGCGATAATCAGCCTGCAATGCAGAAGTCACAGGAGACAAGGGTTCAACAACTGGGTGGGGAAGATCCACTGGAGGAGGGCAACCCACTTCAGTATTCTTGCCTGGAGAATGCCAAGACAGAGGAGCCTGGCAGGCTATAGTCCATAGGGTCACAAAGAGTCAGACAACTAAAGCGACTTAGCACCTATGCAAGCACACTAGGTCCCTACTGCAATCTCCTTAATTTAGGCCATAATCATTTTGACTCTGCTAATTCCAGCATCCTCCTAATTGTATCTGGCTTTATTCTATCCTTCTTCCAATTTATTCTTTACCTTGTAGCAAAGTGATTGTTCTAAAACACAAATCTAATTACAGTAACTTGCCTGCTAAAAATTTGTCAGTGGTTCCCCAAAACCCTCTGGATAAAATTTAAACTCTAGTAAATGTAATTGTGCAGTAGTTTGAACATTCTTTGGCATTGTGTTTCTTTGGGATTGGAATGAAAACTGACCTTTTCCAGTCCTGTGGCCACTGCTGGTTTTACAAATTTTCTGGCATATTGAGTGCAGCACTTCACAGCATCATCTTTTAAGATTTGAAATAGCTCAACTGGAATTCCATCACCTCCACTAGCTCTGTTCCTAGTGATACTTCCTATGGCCCACTTGATTTCACATTCCAGGATATCTGGCTCTAGTTGAGTGATCACACCATCGTGATTATCTGTGTCATGAAAATCTTTTTAGTAGAGCTCTTCTGTGTATTCTTGCCACCCCTTCTTAATATTTTTTACTTCTTTTGGGTCCATACTTTTTCTCTCCTTTATTGTGCTCATCTTTAAATGAAATGTCCCCTTAGTATCTCTAATTTTCTTGAAGAGGTCTCTAGTCTTTCCCATTCTATGGTTCTCTTCTATTTCTTTGCATTGATCACTGAGGAAGACTTTCTTATCTCTCCTTGCTATTCTTTGGAACTCTGCATTCAGATGGATATATCTTTCTTTTTCTCCATTGCTTTTATCTTCTTTTCTTTCTTCAACTATTTGTAAGGCCTCCTCAGACAACCTTTTTGCATTTCTTTTTTTTGGGGATGGTCTTGATCATTGCCTCCTGTACAATCTCAGGAACCTCCATCCATAGTTCTTCAGGCACTCTATCAGATCTACTCCCTTGAAGCTATTTGTCACTTCCACTGTATAATGCTAAGGGATTTGATTTAGGTCATACCTGAACGCTGGATCATCAAAAAAGCAAGGGAGTTCCAGAAAAATATCTATTTCTGCTTTACTGACTATGCCAAAGACTTTGATTGTGTGGATCACAACAAACTGTAGAAAATTCTTGAAGATTTGGGAATACCAGAGCACCTGACCTGCCTCCTGAGAAACCTGTATGCAGGTCAAGAAGCAACAGTTATAACTGAGCATGGAACAACAGACTGGTTCCAAATCATAAAAGGAGTACATCAAGGCTGTATATTGTCACCCTGCTTATTTAACTTATATGCAGAGTACATCATGAGAAATGCTGGATTGGATGAAGCACAAGCTGGAATCAAGAGTGCTGGGAGATATATCAATAATCTCAGATATGCAGATGACACCACCCTTATGGTGGAAAGTGAAGAACTAAAAAGCCTCTTGATGAAAGTGAAAGAGGAGAGTGAAAAACTTGGCTTGAAACTCAACATTTAGAAAACTAAGATCATAGAATACAGTCCCATCCCTTCATGGCAAATAGATGGGGAAACAATGGAAACAGTGAGAGACTTCATTTTGGAGGGCCCCAAAATCACTACAGTTGGTGACTGCATCCATGAAATTAAAAGACACTTGCTCCTTGGAAGAAAAGTTATGACCAACCTAGACAGCATATTAAAAACCAGAGACATTACTTTGCCAACAAAGGTCCATTTAGTCATAGCTATGGTTTTTCCAGTTGTCATGTATGAATGTGAGAGTTGGACTATAAAGAGAGCCAAGTGCTGAAGAATTTATGCTTTTGAACTGTGGTGTTGGAGAAGACTCTTTTTTTTAATATAAATTTATTTATTTTAATTGGAGGCTAATTACTTTACAATATTGTATTGGTTTTGCCATACATCAACTTGAATCTGCCACGGGTGTACATGTGTTCCCCATCCTGAACCCCCTCCCACCTTCCTCCCTGTACCATCCCTCTGGGTCATCCCAGTGCACCAGCCCCAAGCATCCTGTATCCTACATTGAACCTGGACTGGCGATTTGTTTCTTATATGATATTACACATATTTCAATGCCATTCTCCCAGATCATCCCACCCTCTCCCTCTCCCACAGAGTCCAAAAGACTGTTCTATACATCTGTGTCTCTTTTGTTGTCTCACATATAGGGTTATTGCTACCATCTTTCTAAATTCCATATATATGCATTAGTATACAGAAAGGCAATGCCAAAGAACGCTCAAACTACCACACAATTGCACTCATCTCACACGCTAGTAAAGTAATGCTCAAAATTCTCCAAGCCAGGCTTCAGCAATACTTGAACAGTGAACTCCCAGATGTTCAAGCTGGTTTTAGAAAAGGCAGAGGAATCAGAGATTAAATTGCCAACATCCACTGGATCATCAAAAAAGCAAGAGAGTTCCAGAAAAACATCTATTTCTGCTTTATTGACTATCCCAAAGCCTTTGACTGTGTGGATCACAATAAACTGTGGAAAATTCTAAAAGAGATGGGAATACCAGACGACCTGACCTGCCTCTTGAGAAACCTATATGCAGGTCAGGAAGCAATAGTTAGCAACAGTTAGAACTGGACATGGAACAAGAGACTGGTTCCAAATAGGAAAAGGAGTACGTCAAGGCTGTAATTGTCACCCTGCTTATTTAACTTATATGCAGAGTACATCATGAGAAATGCTGGGCTGGAAGAAACACAAGCTGGAATCAAGATTGCCGGGAGAAATATCAATAACCTCAGATATGCAAATGACACCACCCTTATGGCAGGAAGTGAAGAGGAACTAAAAAGCCTCTTGATGAGAGTGAAAAAGGAGAGTGAAAAAGTTGGCTTAAAGTTCAACATTCAGAAAACGAAGATCATGGCATCTGGTCCCATCATTTCATGGGAAATAGATGGGGAAACAGTGGAAACAGTGTCAGACTTTATTTTTGGGGGGCTCCAAAATCACGGCAGATGGTGACTGCAGCCATGAAATTAAAAGACGCTTACTCCTTGGAAGGAAAGTTATGACCAACCTAGATAGCATATTCAAAAGTATAGACCTTACTTCGCCAACAAAGGTCTGTCTAGTCAAGGCTATGGTTTTTCCAGTGGCAGTGTATGGATGCAAGGGTTGGACTGTGAAGAAAGCTGAGCACCGAAGAATTGATGCTTTAGAACTGTAGTGTTGGAGAAGATTCTTGAGAGTCCCTTGGACTGCAAGGAGATCCAACCAGTCCATTCTAAAGGAGATCAACCCTGGGTGTTCTTTGGAAGGCGTGATGCTAAAGCTGAAACTCCAGTACTTTGGCCACCTCGTGCGAAGAGTTGACTCATTGGAGAAGATTCTGTTGCTGGGAGGGATTGTGGGCAGGAGGAGAAGGGGACGACAGAGGATGAGATGGCTGGATGGCATCACTGACTCGAGGCACATGAGTTTGAGTGAATTCCGGGAGATGGTGATGGACAGGGAGGCCTGATGTGCTGCGATTCATGGGGTTGCAAAGAGCCAGACACGACTGAGTGACTAAACTGAACTGAACTTATACTGTATTGCTGTTTTTCTTTCTGGCTTACTTCAGTCTTTATAATAGGCTCCAGTTTCATCCACCTCATTAGAACTGATTCAAATGTATTCTTTTTAATGGCTGAGTAATACTCCATTGTGTATATGTACCACAGCTTTCTTATCCATTCATCTGCTGATGGACATCTAGGTTGCTTCCATGTACTGGCTATTATAAATAACACTGCGATGAACATTGGGATACATATGTCTCTTTCAATTCTGGTTTCCTCAGTGTGTATGCCCAGTAGTGGGAATGCTGGGTCATAAGGCAGTTCTATTTCCAGTTTTTTTTTAAGGACTCTGCACACTGTTCTCCATAGTGGCTGTACTAGTTTGCATTCCCACCAACAGTGTAAGAGGGTTCCCTTTTCTCCACACCCTCTCCAGCATTTATTGCCTGTAGACTTTTGAATAGCAGCCATTCTGACTGGCATGAAATGGTACCTTATTGTGATTTTGATTTACATTTTTCTGATAATGAGTGATGTTGAGCATCGTTTGTTAGCCATCTGTATGTCTTCTTTGGAGAAATGTCTGTTTAGTTCTTTGGCCCATTTTTTGATTGGGTCGTTTATTTTTCTGGTATTGAGCAGCAAGAGTTGCTTGTATATTTTTGAGATTAGTTCTTTGTCAGTTGCTTCATTGCTATTATTTTCTCCCATTCTGAAGGCTGTCTTTTCACCTTGCTTATAGTTTCCTTTGTTGTGCAGAAGCTTTTAGGTTTAATTAGGTCCCATTTGTTTCTTTTGCTTTTATTTCCAATATTCTGGGAGGTGGGTCATAGAGGATCCTGCTGTGGTTTATGTCAGAGTGTTTTGCCTATGTTCTCCTCCAGGAGTCTTATAGTTTCTGGTCTTATGTTTAGATCTTTAATCCATTTTGAGTTTATTTTTGTGTATGGTGTTAGAAAGTGTTCTAGTTTCATTCTTTTACAAGTGGTTGACCAGTTTTCCAAGCACCACTTGTTAAAGAGATTGTCTTTTCTCCGTTGTATATTCTTTTCTCCTTTGTAAAAGATAAGGCATCTGGAGAAGACTCTTGAGAGTCCCATGGACTGCAAGGAGATCAACGAGTCACTCCTAAAGGAAATCAGTCCTGAATATTCATTGGAAGGACTGATGCTGAAACTGAAGCTCCAATGCTTTGGCCACCTGATGTGAAGAGCTGATTCAATAGAAAAGACCCTGATGCTGGGAAAGATTGAAAGAAGGAGGAGAAGGGGATGGCAGAGAATGAGATGAGTGGATGGTGTCATTATCTCCATGGACATGAGTTTAAGGAAGCTCAGGGAGTTGGTGATGGATAGGGAAGCCTGTCATGCTGCAATCCCTGGAGTTACAAATAGTCTAACATGACTGAGCAACTGAACTGAACTGAACTGAACTGAAGTAATTTAAGGTAAAGCCCTAGGTGATCTAGATCTTTTGTTCATTTCCAGTTTATCCATTTTAAACTAAACTCCAGCTACAGTGAGCCTCCTATGTCTTGATTCCTCTGCCTTAAAAGATCTCTTACATTCCCCTCCACCTGTCTTAATTAACTCCATGTTTGCCAGTCTGGTTTGTTTCTTTACCTTTATGTTTTCCTTTTCTAGGTAAATGATATTCAGTTATTTGTTCAATACTCTATAGAAGTATTGGCTATAATATCTTCTTTTTTTGTGTATTGAATACAGAAAGGAACTGACTAATGTGAGCTGTGAAAGAATTTCCCTATTTTCAACCAAGATCTCTTTAAAGATGTTTGAATTAAAAACTATTTTTAATAGGTAACATATGCACAATGTTCAAAGAGTAGAGAAAGCATATTGCTCCACCCAGCCTATACTTCCCTTCCCAGAGATAACCAGAGTTAGAGTTTCCCCAAATGTCCTTTCAGAGACATTTTATGCTTGCTCAAGAAAATACATGTAAATAGAAACACACACATTTCTAATGTTTCTATGGGTAATTATATTTTCAACTAGTAAATGATATAAAGTTATAAAGCTTTCATCTGACCTATTCATGCTGTGGATTTCATAAGAATAATTTTTTTTTTGGTTTCACTGTTTCAATCAGTAATTGAGTAATTAAACATTTATTAATAAAGAATTTATAAAGTCCTGATTGAAAATTTTAAGTGGGTCATGCCCTACAAAATTATGCTCCATTTCACTGTCTCAAGTTTTTAAAAATTTAAGCAGACAACCTCTCTAAAGTTTACATACTTCCTTTTGTTTTCACTTTTTTCTTGTTATATTTATAAATTTCCTGCTTCACCAAGAATCTTTCTACTCATTCTCAATGCTCAAAGAAGTTAAAAATTAAAGCATGATTTACTCAAAGAATAGGAGGGAGGAGGGTTCAGTATGGGGAACACATGTATACCTGTGGCGGATTCATGTTGATATATGGCAAAACCAATACAATATTGTAAAGTTAAAAAAAAAAAGAGTATAGAATTAGATATGTTTAATAAAAATATAAACTAAACCAACCAAAATATTAACTTATTAAAGCAACATACTTATTTTCTCTAAATTATTTAAAATTATATAATGTGTTTTGCCTCTATTTTAATGTAACTCAAAATTCTAAATTATATTTATATAAAGGTCATTTTATTTAGCTTTTTGAAAAAAGTTGAATTTATACATATGTACTTGTATAGTAAAAACACAATTTGTAATTATAGCTTTAGAGTATATAAAGAATATTCTGGTTCACCAATGTGAAGAACAGAGATCATGCTTCAGATGAATGATGTCTAAACCTATATATATACTAATTTATGGTGATATGATTATTTCATATTGCAAAATGATTCTAAAATGCTATGTGCACCCTATAGGAAAATTGTAGTAATGTGTGAGTACCTCTAGAAGCACAAAATGGTATGCATAAAATATATATTACAAAGTACATATATTTATATTAAAAAATATCCATATGTTATTTTGGGCTTCCTAAGTGGCACCAGTTGTAAAAAATCCATCTGCGAAAGCAGGAGACACAAGAGATGTGGGTTCAGTCCCTGGATTGCGAAGATCCCCTGGAGAGGGAAATGGCAACCCGCTTCAGTATTCTTGCCTGGAGAATCCCATGGACAGAGGAGCTTGGCAGGCTACAGTCCATAGGGTCACAAAGATTTGGACACAACAAAAGGAAATCAGCCCTGGGATTTCTTTGGAAGGAATGATGCTAAAGCTGAAACTCCAGGACTTTGGCCACCTCATGCGAAGAGTTGACTCATTGGAAAAGACTCTGATGCTGGGAGGGATTGTGGGCAGAAGGAAAAGGGGACAGCAGAGGATGAGATGGCTGGATGGCATCACTGACTCGATGGACGTGAGTCTGGGTGAACTCCAGGAGTTGGTGATGGACAGGGAGGCCTGGCGTGCTGCGATTCATGGGGTCACAAAGAGTCGGACACGACTGAGCGACTGAACTGAACTGAGCACATATGCTATTTTACATATTCATTTACACATTCATATTTTTACTTGTTTTATTAATTCACTGAAATAAATTAGTGACATAAGGAATTCATGACACAAAACACATTTACTAAAATACCTGCCTTGGAAAATGTTGACAAAAAGTCTTAAAGAAAACAACCAGCTAAGTACAAAATTTGAAATACAATTGACACCATACTGATTCACTGCTGTTCATAAATATTACTGTTGCATATATACTATACTTTTGTATATAAAATTTTTGAAATAGAGAGATTTTATAAATTTGCCTAGGTGATAAACAATATAAATCTCACAAAACAAAAAAAATTTACTTGTGACTGTAATACAATTGCATGAAAGAAAAATAACATCCACACTAAAGTGAAGGAAAGAAACAATGAATGAAAAAGAGAAGCTCTCTAACATTTATCTCCTCCAAATCAGGGGCTTCTGCCTCCTTTTGTATTGTTGTCACAGTTTTCAGTGTCTGATATAGAGAAATAATATTCTTGCCTTGTAGTTATGAGATCTGTGTGCCACCAACTACACAGTGTGACCTTGGAGAAGGAACCCAACCTCTCTCGACTGAGACTAGATGATATTTATGGTCTGATCCAGCTTTAACATTCTATATCTAATCTAATCTTTTCTGTGAAGATTCATTTCATATACTTCTCTACACAGAGGGCCTGAATGACTGCTCATTTCAGAAATCCTCACATTTTCTATTTTTGAAGACTGAAGTTAATAATCTGTCTTTTCCTTTCTTGTCAAGATGGTCATGTCTCTTAGTCTTCCATTACATTGTCAGGTAAATCAATTCACCACAAGACACAACAAAGGCCTTCATCCAGTCAGGGAAAAAAAATCTGCATCAAAAGAGTGATGTGAGCAGAAAAAGAACAAGAAACTGATCTTATCCTAGTTCTGTGGAAATATGAAGTAAAGAATCCATTTAAATTTCTTCTATCATATTTTTGTTTCACTATCAGTGAAGTGGTATATGATAATAGCTTGAGGACATTTTAATATAATCTCTATTCAAACAAGTAGAGGTAATGGTGAAGTAATTTTATTAGCTATTAGGCTTATGCTTTCCAACTCACTGCCATGTCCCTAGTTTATACATAATTTTTCTCATCAGGTGGAATGACTTCCATTTAGGTAAGCTAGTCCTTGTCAAGAACTGTGAAGGGCCCAAGATGCTACCCTGCTTGCACGCTAACAGGTTCAGTCAGTCTGTCAGTTCAGTCGCTCAGTCCTGTCTGACTCTTTGCTACCCCATGAATCACAGCACGCCAGGCCTCCCTGTCCCTCACCAACTCCCGGAGTTTACTCAAACTCATGTCCATCAGGTCGGTGATACCATCCAGCAAACTCATCCTCTGTTGTCCCCTTCTCCTCTTGCCCCCAAGCTAACAGGTTAGTCAGCCACATTTTCATAGAAGTGGGGAGAAGGTGCATGAGAACTCAAGGCAGAACGCAGAAGCTTCCTTCCCCAGTGCTGCTGGGTGACATGGAGTTGTCCAGATTGGTAATGAGCAACTTTGAGTTCAGGAAACCCCAATCTTTTAAAGAGAACCAAAAGTGCTCAACTTTATTCCAAATGGTTAAATCCCAAAGAGCAAAGAAACATATCCTTTGCTTAGAAGAAACATGCAGGATCAATGAAAACTTGTCTTTCAAAAGTGCTCATAAACAAAGAAAAAAATTAATGTAGAAAATTCACCTTTATATATAAATCAAAGTGCTTATAAAATTAGAATATCCCCTTTTCTTTTTCCTTTTTTGGGTGTTTTTATTTTCATAATTTATTTTTAATTGGGAGAAAATTGCTTTAAAATATTGTTGGCTTCTCCTATATAGCAATGTGAATCAGCTATAAGTATGTATATATCCCCTTGCTCTTGAGCCTCCCTCCCACACCCCCATCCCACCTCTCTAGGTCATCACAGAAGACTGAGGTGAGCTCTCTGTGCTATACAGTAGCTCCCCACTAGCTGTCTATTTTACATATGGTAGTGTATATATGTCAATACTATTTACTCTATCAATTGGATCCCCTCTTCCCTCCTCTGTGTCCACAGATTTGTTGTCTACACCTGTCTCTATTCCTGCCCTACAAATAGGTTCATCAGTACTAATCTTCTAGGTTCCTGCATTAATATACAGTATTTTTTTTCACTTCCTGAATTACCTCACTCTGTGCAACAAGTTTTAGGTTCATCCACATCACCACAATTGACTGAAACTCCATTGTACATATGTACCACAACTTCTTTATCCTTTCATCTACCCATGGACACCTAAATTACTTCCATGTCCTAGCTAATGTAAATGGTGTTGATATTGTGTGTCTTCTTTCCTAAGGATATTAGGAAACTAGATATTCAAATCAACCAAATCTAGTTATATTTAATATCTATTAAATGACTTATATTCTAGGCATTTTCTTTTTTTTAAGCATTTGCATCCTTTATTTTATTTTATTTATTTATTTTTTAAATTTTATTTTATTTTTAAACTTTATATAATTGTATTAGTTTTGCCAAATATTAAAATGAATCCACCACAGGTATACATGTGTTCCCCATATACTTTTACTCTAATTTCTAAACCTTGTCTGTGAAGAATATTATATAATTCTCAGTTAAGTAGGTAAGGAAATTAATATTCTCACAAGAAATATTACCTGACTCTTGGTCATAAAATCATTCCATAGAAGCAGTGGGATCTAAATCTGGTGTAACACACTGATGAAAGTGAAAGAGGAGAGTGAAAAAACTAGCTTAAAACTCACATTCAAAAAACTAAGATCATGGTATCCGGTCCCATCACTTCATGGCAAATACATGAGGAAACAAAAGAAACAGTGACAGATTTTATTTTCTTGGGCTCCAAAATCACCGCAGATTGTGACTAAAAACATGAATTTAAAAAATGTTTGCTCCTTGAAAGAAAAACTATGATAAACCTAGACAGCTTATTAAAAAGCATAGACATTACTTTGCCACTAAGATCCATCTAGTCAAAGCAATGATTTTTCCAGTAGTCATGTATGGATCTGAGAATTGGACCATGAAGAAAGCTGAGGGCTGAAAAATTGATGCTTTTGAACTGTGGTGCTGAAGAAGACTCTTGAGAGTCCCTTGGACTGCAAGGAGATCCAACCAGAACATCCTAAAGGAAATCAGTCCTGAATATTCTCTGGAAGGACTGATGCTGAAGCTGAAGCTCCAATATTTTGGCCACCTGATGAGAACTGACTCCTTAGAAAAGACCCTGATGCTGGGAAAGATTGAGTGCAGGAGGAGAAGGGGATGACAGAGGATGAGATGGTTGGATGGCATCACCGACTCAATGGACGTGAGTTTGAGCAAACTCCGGGAGTTGGTGATGGACAGGGAAGCCTGGCACGCTGCAGTCCATGGGGTTGCAAAGAGTCAGATACAACTGAGTGATTGAAATGAACTGGTAACACATTGAAAAATAACTTGTATGAGTCTCATAAGAATGAGGAGCGAGGCCAATAATCAACTTTTGATTTAAAAATTTCTCTTTGCTTTATTGACTTAGTAGATGCACAAATTGTATTTAACCTTGTTAAGACGGAACAACATCCTTATATAGATGTACTAATAGAGGATCAAGTAGATTTATAGATATATGAAATCTGTCACTTTTGTTCATGTTAGAAAGTTTATTGATCTAACATCTCTAGCATTACTTTCTTTTTTTTTTTTTTTTTTTTATAGCTTTCAAATTCAGTTATTTTAAGAACAATGTGATCAGGAGTTCGGCTCAATAAAGTGAAAGTGAATGTCACTCAGTCATGTCCTACTGTTTCTGACCCCATGGACTATAGTCCACCAGGCTCCTGTGTCCCTGGAGTTCTCCAGGCAGGAGGAATCGATCCCTTCTCCAGGGGTTCTTCCTGACCCAGGTATTGAACCTGGGTCTCCTGCATTGCAGGCAGACTCTTTACCATCTAAGCCACCAGGAAAGCCCCTAAAAATACTTTCTCTTAGAAGCAATCTATCTTCTACATCAGAACTTCTAAAACTGTACCATGTAACATGCCTTATTAATATGTATAATCTAGATCTTTGTCCAAAAAGAAAAAAATTAAAAATAAGAACATCTACCTATTGGCTTAGAACATCTGGCATTATTGATGGAGTGAGAAATTCTGAGGTCCATACAATTTCAAAAGCATGTTTTAAAGTTAACTTGATTATCTTCAGAATATCATGTTATGCTTATTTGATCTGAGTTTTTGCTAGAAATCTACTCCTATCTTAAAGCTTATGGTTATCTTAGGATAGCTGCCTAATTAGCCAGTGAGTGGGTTAACTGAGGGGCAAAGAATTTCTACTACACAAACATTTTCAAAGCCAACAATAGCTAAGGGGATTTTTTTTTTAAACCAGTGAATCTTCTTCAGAAATCTCTTTGGAACCACAGTAAACACAATTCTATTCTCTTGTCTATTGTTAATGTTATTGCTAGTTGACTTAATTTTGGCTAAGCCCTAAGGATAAAAGGTTGAGAAATGTACAGTTAGAATTATTGATGGAATTTATAAAATCAAATGGGTCATTAGAGTGCAATCTACTCTGATCCCTTTGGAAGAATTCCATTTTCCATTATCTCTTGTTCTATTTTTCAGCCTTCAGAGATTCTACTGTGATTGTTACCTCTTAAAATGCTTTACCTACCAATATTATTTTTTCCCTTTCTTATGGTGTTCTTTTTTTTACTTTGTTTTTCTTCCTAAGCATTTTCCACTGGGAATTTCAAGGATTAAAAAATGCTATAGCTGGAAGATTATTATATTTTTGTAAATGCTATTACTTTAGTGTTATAATTTTCATAGTTTTGCTATAGCACTTATTATTTATATAACATGTGAAATTTCTTTAAGAGATGAATTTTAATTTACAGCAAGAAAGTGCCCATATATACTAACTTTAAATCTAAACTTACTATCTTCACCTACTTTCATTTATAAATCTGTTGTATCAAAACTGATTTATTATTTTCCCAGAAATATTCTTTTGAATTTCTCTTTTTACCAAATCCTTTTCCTTTTCACTAGAGAAAGATAAAGACATTTTTATGCTCATCTTTCTTTAAACCCTTCCTTTAATACCCCAATCCTCAGTGATTTTCAATTTAATCAACTGATAATTAATCTCTTTTAATCATTTTAGTATAGATAGCAAACTTCTAGTAGTACTACTACTAGTAGTAATAGTAGCAAGAGATGTAGTGATAAGTAACTAACATTTATTGGAAGTGATAAGTAATTAACACTTATTGGAAGCTTAATATGTTAGACATTGTCCAAAATGCACACATTCTGACTTAATGTTCTTAATAACCTAGTATTTTGAGATCTTTTAATAAAAATTTAGAAACCAAGAATTTAAACAAATAACATAAAGTTACATAGTTAATCACAAATAACATAAAGTTACACAGTTAATCATATTAGAATAAAGATTCAAACCCAGTTTTTCCAATGCAAGACCTAACACTCTAAATTAAACCATCAAACTATAGATAGAATTTTTAATTATCTATATTTTTTAAATTCTTATCTTCCTAATTATATTAAAAGCTCTTTGAGAGAAATGATAATGTCTTATATATTTCTTGATCCATTGTAGAACCTAATTTCATGTACACTGAAAGCTCTCAATGAATATGAAGTCATTAATTGAACAATTGATACAATGAATTGTAAAATATGCTGTTTAACAAAATATAAATATTAGGAGTAATTATATAGCAACCAATAGTTCAGTTCAGTTTAGGTCAATTACTCAGTTGCATTTTACTCTTTGTGACCCCGTGGAATGCAGTATGCCAGGCTTTCCTGTCCTTCACCATCTCCTAGAGTTTGCTCAAACTCATGTCCATTGAGTCAGTGATGCCATAAAACCATCTCATCTGTCAACCCCTTCTCCTTCTGTCTTCAGTCTTTCCCAGCATCAGGGTCCATTCCACTGAGTCAGCTGTTTACACCAGGTGGCCAAAGTATTGGAGCTCCAGCTTCAACATCAGTCCTCCCAATGAATATTCAGGGTTGATTTCCATTAAGATTGACTGGTTTGATCTCCTTGCAACCCAAGGGACTATTAAGAGTCTTCTCCAAGACCACAGTTGAAAGCATCAATTTTTTGATGCTCAGCCTTCTTTAAGATCCAACTTTCACATCCACACATGACTACTGGGAAAACAATAGTTTTGACTTCATTGACCTTTGTTGGCAAAGTAATGTCTCTGCTTTTTAGTATGCTAAGTTTGCCATAGCTCTTCTTCAAAGGAGCAAGTGCCTTTTAATAGAATAAAGACAGTGAAAATCTGAAGCAGGTACATGAAAATAGGAACTACTCAGTGTGACTGACTCTTTGTGACTCCGTAAACTGTATGTAGCCCACCAGGTTCCTCTGTCTATGGGGTTGTCTGGGCAACAATACTGGAGTGGGTTGCCATCTCCTCCTCCAGGGGATGTTCCCTACCCAGGGGTTGAATCCCCGTCTCATGTCTGGCAGAGGGGATCTTCACCACTAGCACCACCTGGGAAGGCCAACTTTCACATCCATACATGACTGCTGGATAAACCATAGCTTTGACTAGACGGACCTTTGTTGGCAAAGTAACGTCTCTGGTTTTTAATATGCTGTCTAGGTTGGTCATAGCTTTTCTTCCAAGGAGCAAGTGTCTTTTAATTTCATGGCTGCAGTCACCATCTGCAGTGATTTTGGAGCCCAAAAAAATAAAGTCTGCCATTGTTTCCATTGTTTCCCTATCTATTTGCCATGAAGTGATAGGACCAGATGCCATGGTCTTAGTTTTTTGAATGTTGGGTTTTAGGCCAGCTTTTTCACTCTCCTTTTTCACCTTCTTCAAGAGGTTCATTAGTTCCTCTTCACTTTCTGTCTTAAGAGTGCTGTCATCTGCATTCTTGAGGTTATTGATATTTTCCCCAGCAATCTTGATTCCTGCTTGAGCTTCACCGAGTAAGGCATTTCACATGATGTAGTCTGCATATAAGTTAAAGAGCAGGGTGACAATTTACATCCTTGACATACTCATTTCTCAATTTTGAACCAATCTGTTGTTCCATGTCCAGTTCTAACTGCTGCTTCTTGACCTGCATATAGGTTTTGCAGGAGGCAGGTCAGGTGGTCTGGTATTCCCATCTCTTTAAGAATTTTCCACAGTTTGTTGTGATCCACACAGTCAAAGGCTTTAGTGTAGTCAATGAAGCAGAGGTAGATGTTCTTCTGGAATTCCCTTGCTTTTTCTATGATCCCATGGATGTTGGCAATTTGATCTCTGGTTCGTCTGCCTTTTTTAAATCTGGCTTGAGCATCTGAATGTTTTAAGTTCACATTCTGTTGAAGCCTAGCTTGGAGGATTTTGAGTGTTACCTGCTAGCATGTGAAATGAGTGCAATTGTGCAATAGTTTGAACATTGTTTAGTATTGCCCTTCTTTGGGATTGGAATGAAAACAGACCGTTTGCAGTCCTGTGACCACTGATGAGTTTTCCACATTTGCTGGAATACTGAGTGCAGCACTTTAACAGCATCATATTTTAGGATTTGAAGTAGCTCATCTGATATTCCATCACCTCCACTAGCTTTGTTCATAGTGATGCTTCCTAAGGCCAACTTGACTTCACATTCCAGGATGTCTGGCTCTAAGAGAGTGATCACATCATTGTGGTTATCCAGGTCATTAAGATCTTTTTGTACAGTTCTTCTGTGTATTCTTTCCACCTCTTCTTAGTATCTTCCATTTCTGTAAAGTCCATACCATTTCTGTCCTTTTTTGCATCCAACTTTGAATTAAATCTCCCCATAGTACCTCTAAATTTCTTGAAGAGATCTCTATTCTTTCACATTCTATTGTGTTCCTCTTTTTTTTTTTTTTTTTGCATTGTTCACCAATAGTAGCCTAATTTATTGCAGCATCTCCATCTGTTAACCCACTTATAAAATTAAACACAACCACAGAACAATGTGGTTGTTCTCATATTTAAGCTTGTATTTGTATTCCTTGAAGGGGTTATCATAGCACAGATTGCTGGACCGTCAGGGTTTATGATTCTTGCTCTGGTGGGCAAGGCCATGCTCAGTAAATCTTTAATCCAATTTTCTGTTGATCAGTGGGCCTGTGTTTCCTCCTTGTAGTTTGGTCTGTGGCCAAACTATGCTAGGAGTAATGGCAGTAATGTAGACTTCCTTCAAAAGGACTTATGCCAGCACACCATGGCTCCCTGTGCTGTTGTAGTTGATGCCCCTGACCCCACAGCAGGCCACTGCTGACCCATGTCTTCACCAGAGACTCCTGAAAACTCACAGGCAAGTCAGGTTCAGTCTCTTGTGGGGTCACTGCTCCTTTCTCCTGGCTCCTGGTCCACACAAAGCTTTGTTTGTGCCCTGCAAGAGTCTCTTTCCCCATTCCTGTGGAAGTTTTGTAATCAATTTCCACTGGCCTTCAAAGTCAAATTCCCTGGGGATTCTCAGGTCCCTTGCAGGATTCCCAGGTGGGGAAATATGTTGTGGGACCTAGAACTTTTGCAATACTGCAAGAACTTCTTTGGCATAATTGTTCTCCAGTTTGTGGGTCATCTGCTC
The DNA here is from genome assembly GCF_027580195.1 of Bos mutus. Classification (NCBI taxonomy): domain Eukaryota; kingdom Metazoa; phylum Chordata; class Mammalia; order Artiodactyla; family Bovidae; genus Bos; species Bos mutus. Next base: position 48,101,761 of record NC_091627.1, on the reverse strand, counting down.
AGCAGCTCTATAGTGAAGCTAATGGCAACCTCCTCCAAGAGGATTTATGCCTTATGCCACACTTCCCAGCTCTGCTGCAGCCAGACTCCCTGTCCCCATGGCAGGTTACTGCTGATCTATGCCTCCACAGGGGACACTCATACATTCAAAGTCAGGTCTGGCTCAGTCTCCTATGGAGGTTGCTGCCACGTTCCTTGGGTTTGGTGTGCACAAGGTTTTGTTTGCACCCTCTGAGGATATCTGGAGGGTCTAAGATTTGCTTTTAAAGGCAATTGCACCTCTCCTACCATCTTGTTGGGGCTTATCCTTTGCTCTTGGACATAGAGTATCTTTTTTTGGTGGGATCCAATATTCTCCCATCTATGGTTGTTCAGCAACTAGTTGTAATTTTGGTGTTCTCACAGGAGAAGGTGGGTGCATGTCTTTCTACTCCACCATCTTAGGTTGGGATCTTCCCAACCCAGGGATCGAATCCACCAACAGGAAGCCCATGAATACTGGAGTGGATAGCCTATCCCTTCTCCAGGAGATCTTCTTGACTCAGGAATCATACTGGGGTTTCCTACCTTGCAGGTGGATTCTTTACCAGCTGAACTACCAGGGAAGCCCCATCAATATTTTACATCTTTTAAAAAGAAGGAAATGGCAACTCACTCCAGTATTCTTACCTGGAGAATTCCATGGACAGAGGAGCCTGGAGGGCTACAGTCCATGGCTTCACAAGGAGTAGGACACAACTGAGCGATTAAGAATTTTACTTTCAAATATAGTTTTGTTCTACAAAAGTTAATTTTGTTGATATTTTCAGATTTATTTGTTTATAATTATTCATGATATTCATTTATAATTTTAAAAATTATGTATCTGCAATTATATTACCTATTTCATTTAAATGTTATTTTATTGAAATTACCACTGCGATTCATGGGGTCGCAAAGAGTCGGACATGACTGAGCGACTGAAATGAACTGAACTGAACTGAATCTTTTTTTCCTCCATTTGAAACCTTGTCATGTCTATTTTCCTTTATTTTTCAAATAACAGTATCTAAAGATATTAATTATTCTCTATGTTGTATTTCAATTCATTTTCTACTTTATCAAATGTGCTTGTACAATTTTCTCTTACTTTGGGGGATGATTTGCCCTCCTTTCCTACTAATAAATAAAATTAATTGATATTATATCTATATTCCAATACATTTAAGAGTATAATTTTTATTTCAAAAGTGTCCTTAAATTCATTCCCCATGTTTAGAAAACTGGTGTTTCATTGTTTAAATATATATTATTTTTATTATGATTTCTTTTTCTTTTAACTAACTTATTTTTTATTGAAGGATAATTTCTTTACAGAATTTTGCTGTTTTCTGTCTTTTTATTGCAATTCTTTATTTGTGTGTGCATTTTTTTTTAATTTCTCCCTTTAATATGTTTTGGGAGCTATCATATCCTTATCTGAATAAGTAACTAAGTGCTTTGAGAACATGCTCCATATATTTTCATCTGTTAGGTATTTCTGAGACCTTTTCTTTGTAACCTGATCAAGTTTGTTAAAAGTTCCACACATGCTTGGATTCAGTTTGCATTCTTTTATATGTGAGGCAAAGGTAACTGTGGTAGCTTCTTATGGCCTGCACCAGCTTATGCTTTGCAGCCAAGTTTACTGTGTACATTTGACTTTATCCATGTTTAGATGTATGAGTTCGGGCTGGGATATTAACCTTTCACCTGCTTCAGTCACCTTGTGTGTACAGTGGACCCTCCTGTTTGGTTGTGATACATAGTGAGCAACCTGAAGAGGCTGGGCTGGAATATATTATGTGACATATGTTTGCCATTTCATGTTTCAAAAGCTCAGAAATTTATCTTCCTGTTGCCATTCATAATAACTCTCTTTGTGATGAAAAATGCTCATTTTTTTTTCTCATTTTGTCTAATGTTCCTATCATTTGTGACTCCATAGTGTACTTTCTCACTTTTTGCCTTTAATCTTATAGCTTTCAGAGGTGTCTATATTTAAGATGTATATATTTCCATTGAGTATTATTTCAGTATTTTAAGAGTAGATTTCACTTGTACTGTTGATTACTAATATTTTGAATTTAATTTTTTTGCTATATTTTGTGATTATACTGTCAGTGTTTATTATTTCTCCCTCATCTCCTTTTTGGACATCTATTCATTGATAGGATTTTCTGTATTAACTTTTATTTCCTTTCTTTATCTTCACTGGTTTGGAAGCAATACCTTATATTTATGGAAGTAATACCTTGTATTTATGTAGTTTTAATGTTTGTGTATATTTTTGTAGTTTTAATGTTTGTGTGTATATCTGTAGTATGAGTATTTGGCATGGCAGCATCTAAAGAATTATACACCCCATTATCTTTCCAATAACATCTGTCATTTAGATTAGTTAACTCCATGGTTTCTTCTTACACATGGTATATTATTGTTGCCCTTTATTTTACCTCTATGTTAAATTTAATCTCCTCTACTAGTTCCCACTATTAATATTGATACTTACAGTTAATTATATATAGATTTCCCTACATAACTATCAATTTATTTGCTTATAATTGGTATTTGCCTGCATTTTCCCCAGAGTTAAACTTCTTGAATTATACCTTTGTGGTAGTTCTTTAGAAAAGCCTTATAAATAAACTATATCTAGTTTTATCTTTTATTTTGCAAATTATATCAGTGTTAGTTAATCTGGTGATTTGAATGCCATTTTTCTCAAAAAGTTATACATTTGATGTCATTGTTTTCTGACAGTTATGTTGAAGTTGGGAATTTTGCTCTAAATCTCATTGTTATTGATTTGTAGTTAATATATTTTTATTTCTAGTCTTTAAAAATTTTCATTTAGTGTTTGATAATCTACAGTTTTATAATAGTGTATTTATATGCAGATGGTAAGCAACAAAAAGGCATATGTGGATCTCTTTAGGTAATATTTTTTCAGACTATGAAGTTAGAATTCTTAGCAATTATCTCAAACAGCATAGATCTTTAAACATAGCTGATTAGGTTAAGACAAAACAATAGCAATTATTTCATGAAAACATATAATTAGTTTAAAAAATCTTTTGTATATTAAATTTTCAAAGACTTTCATTTTTATAGATGGACTTTAAGAAACATTATCAAACATTGCCAAGGTTTCAGTTAAAGAAAAAATGTCATATATAACTCAGGGAGTAACAGTCAGTAACATATCTCTTTAGAGAAAAACATCAACATTTGAGAAAAGCTGAAAATGTATTCATATAGATTGACTCAGGAGTTTAACGTCTAAGAATTGTTCATAATGATAATTTTATTCAGAGGACTATGAAAAAAATACTTAACACAATTTTAAATAAAATAGCAAAAAAAGAAAAAAAATCCTTCAATTAGCCTGCTTAAAACTTGCTGTATGTCTAGATACTGAAGTGTTTATTTGGCAATTAAAGTAAGTTTCTGAGGAACTTTGGGGAAACGACTTGTGGCTAAGCAGTAAAGACTCTGCCTGCCAAGCAGGAGACATGGGTTTGATTGCTGGATCAGGAAGATCCCCTAGAAGAGGAAAAGGCAGTCCACTCCAGTATTCTTATTATCCCAGGAAAATCCCATGCAGAGGAGCCTGGCAGGCTACAGTCCATTGGTTCTCAAAAAATCAGACACGATTGAAGTGACTGAGCACATATTAAAAATTAGTTTATAAAACAATACACCCCATGGACTGTAGCCTGACAGGTTCCACTGTCCAAGGAAATTTCCAAGCAAAAATACTGAGGTGGGTTGCCATTTCCTCCTCCAGGGGATCTTCCTGACCCAGCAGTCGAATCCACAGCTCCTCGGTTTCCAGCAGTGGTAGACGGATTCTTTACAACTGTCACCTGGGAAGTCCAAAACAATATACACAATGAGATAAAAATTTGATCAAATTAATTGATTAACACATTGATAAATAAGACACAAGAAAATGAATGAATAACATATATCAACTAGTGCTAGTTTCAGTATTTAGGTAATATGGCTCAGTGGTAAATAATCCACCTGTCAATGCTGGAGACACAGGAGATGTGGGTTCGATCCCTGGGTCAGGAAGATCCATTGGAGAAGGAAATGGCAACTCACTCCAGTATTCTTGCCTGGGAAATCCCATGGACAGAGGAACCTGGTGGGATACAGTCCATGGGGCTGCAAAGAGTCAGACATGACTGAGCAACTGAGCACATGATGAATTCTTTTAATTTTCTTCCTGCTTTCTGAACTTTCTAAGTTATTTGCATGAATCATCCTTGTGAGCTGGTGAAGCAATTACTTTGAATGGGAGGAACAAAATACATAGTAAAGTGAAGTGAAAGTCGCTCAGCCATGTCCAATCCTTTGTGATCCCATAGACTGTAGCCCACAAGGTGCTTCTGTTCATGGGATTCTCCAGGCAAGAACACTGTAGTACATAGCCATTCCCTTCTCCAGAAGATTTTCCTGATCCAAGGATTGAACCTGGATATTCTGCATTGCAATCAGATTCTTTACTGTCTAAGTCACCAGAGAAGCCTCATAAACCTAGTAAAAGTAAATATAAATAAGGTGTTTGTAATATAGCATATAATTAGCTATTATTATTAATTTATGAGAGCACTGAAAAATGGAGATTGAAAAGTTAGAGATTTCAGACCTAGAAAATCATTGAACAATTTCTAAGTGTGACACATAAATGAAAGGCAGAAAAGAAAATATCAATGAATTTGATTACATAAAATTTTAAAGTTCTTGTATTGATGATATAATAAACCAAACTGAAGACAAATAACAAACCAGAAAAAAAAATACTGGCAGCTATATGACATTAAAAGCAGAGACAATACTTTGCTGACAGAGGTCTGTATAATCAAAGCTAGGTTTTTCCAGTAGTAAGGTATGGATGTGAGAGTTAGACTATAAAGAAAGCTGTACTCCAAAGAATTGATGCTTTTCATCTGTGGTGTTGGAGAAGACTCTTTTGAGAGTCTCTTGGACTACAAGAAGATCAAATCAGTCAATCCTAAAGGAAATCAGTCCTGAATATTCATTGGAAGGACTGACGCTGAAGCTGAAACTCCAATATTTTGGCCACCTGATACGGAGAACTGACTCATTGGAAAAGACCCTGATGCTGGGAAAGATTAAAGGCAGGAAGAGAAGGGGATGGCAGAGAATAAGATGGTTGGATGCCATCACCAACTAGATGGACATGAATTTGAGCAAACCCCAGGAGTTGGTGGTAGACAGAAAAGTCTGGCATGCTGCAGTCCATGGGGTTGCAAAGAGTAGGACACGACTGAGTGACTGAACTGAACTGATATGACAGCAAGAAGGCAAAGTGTTTTACATAAAATACCTCTTAAAAACCAATAAGAGAAAGTGAAACAGACCAGTAGAAAATTAGTCAATAAATGCATAAATAGCCAATAAGCATACCAATGTACAAATAATTGCAAATTATAATAAAGATATATCATTTCTATTTATATGTAAGGTAAAAATGGAAAAGTTTATTAACAGTCAATGTGGCTGGGAATTTGGGAAAGGAGTTGATTGTTTTAATGTTTTGATGAGCGTGCAAGTTATAATAGCTTTTTTAGTTATTTAGTGGCATTTTGAAAAAGAATATCCAGTAAACTCACTTCTAGGTACTTACCATATAGTCACACATACACATTTTTGTACAGAAAAAGAATGTTTGAGATGTTTTATTTTCTTATGACAGCATGATGGACTTTAGGAGAAAATTTTATATAATTTATAAATGTAATACATAATAAATATATAAGATAGTTCAGTTCCTCAACTAGAATAATATATATAAACAAGCCATAGAATATTTCTTGTATTGTTATCATGCAATATGAATTCCTTTTTAGATATATTCAAGTTAAAGATATTTGTATAAGGAGAATAATTTTGTATAAACTGTTTTTCATTTTTTTTTCTCTGTTTTTCAAATCATGGTTAAGACTCAAGTATTCAGATTTATTAATTCTTTGAAGGTTTTTCTATGTTAAATCTGGCATACATGAAAATGACAGTGCTTTTCAAGCTAAATATGAAGTAAATATTTATTAATGCATGTTTTGTTCTTTCTGCAAGTGTTTTATCACTGATTGGCAAGCTTAATTTATTTTCACAGTTTCTAACCTACAGGAAGAAAATGCATTTTATTTTTAACTATGCAGTTTCTCTCAGGAAGTCTGCACTTATAAGCATCAGGGAGTTACAGGTTCAGGAGAAAAGTGCTTGCTATATATCTAAGATAATTGACTCATGAGTTGAACTCCCAGAGGTTATGAGTCAGTGGTCCTGGAAAATGCCTAGAGACCTGAATTTTTCACCAACATCCTGTGTGATTCTGGGGCAGGCACCCACAGACCACAGTTTGAAACACTAGCAAAGGTATTTGTCCTTTATGTAGACCTTAGCAATGTTAATTTGACTTTATTATGTTGCCCTACTATACTATACTATACCCTACTACATACCACTACTATATTTTTTCCTCATATCATTTTAGATTAGAATAAAGTGATGCTGTTAAAAACATAAAGGACTATTTTCTTTAAATTGAAATCTAATTATACAGGGGATCTAAGCTGAAAATGTGCCAATTGGTAGAGTATTAGTCATACCAAAACCACTTCCTTTGTATCTTTAGATATTATCCTGTTATGTGGTTACTTTTGCTGTTTAAAAATCTGATTTAAATGAAACTCTGGTACAGCACAGCCTGTTCCTAAAAAAAAAAAAAAAAAAAAGGCAGATTCTCCATGTGGAATCAGTTCAGTTCAGTTCAGTTCAGTCGCTCAGTCGTGTCTTTGTGACCCCATGAACTGCAGCACACCAGGCCTCCCTGTCCATCACCAACTCCCGGAGTACACCCAAACCCATGTCCATTGAGTAGGTGATGCCATCCAAGCATCTTATCCTCTGTCGTCCCCTTCTCCTCCTGCCCTCAATCTTTCCCAACATCAGGGTCTTTTCAAATGAGTCAGCTCTTCACATCAGGTGGCCAAAGTACTGGAGTTTCAGCTTCAACATCAGTCCTTCCAATAAACCATGTGGAATAATAAAAATCAGAATTTCCTCAGTTTCAATTTTATTGCTAGCATGTTCACAAAGAACAAGGAAAATACTTTTATATGTTTTGTACCTCAAATTAAATTCTGGAAATTATGTCAATTTCATATTCTAAAAATGAAAGTAAAATGACTGAGAAAACGATGGATCATGTTAACTACCAATAAAGTAGTGATAATTTTATGCTTAAAAACATTCATCATGAATTGTGTACATTTCAGATCCAGTGCCATGTTTATTAAAAATTACCTGACTTTCTGACTTCTACCCTGCCACTTTAAAAATCATCCTTGTTTACTTCCACTTCTCACAGAAAACTTTTTTTTTTAATGAGGCTCTTTGTATTCATTGTACAATTGTTTGAATCTTCTACTAAGGCTTTGCTCATAATTTTCTTATACCTCATGAGCTTCTTCTCAGCTATTCTGAGAATCACAGTTCAGATTCTATTTCTCAGTGCTTTGCCTTTCTGAATCACAACACACACATACACACAAATAGTTTAAAAAAGAGTTGGATGTATTAATGTTTGCAACTAAATATTTGTTGTTGTTGCTTAATCATAAAGTTGTGTCTGACTCTTTGTGACCCCATGGACTGTAACCAGCTAGGCTTCTCTGTCCATGGGATTTCCCAGGCAAAAATACTGGAGTGGGTTGCCATTTCCCTTTCCAGGGGATCTGCCAAGCCCAGGGATGAAGCCTGTGTCTCCTGAATTGGCAGGAAGATTCTTTACCATTGAACCACCAGAGAATATAAAAATCAATATAGTTAATAATTACTGAGCACTTAACATATGTATCAGGTACTATTCTAAGCAATTTACATATGCTGCTACTGCTGCTGCTAAGTCACTTCAGTTGTGTCTGACTCTGCGACCCCATAGACAGCAGCCCACCAGGCTCCCCCATCCCTGGGATTCTCCAGGCAAGAACACTGGAGTGGGTTGCCATTACATATGCTATCTTACACAAAAATTCTACCATCTCCTTTACATAGATGAAGAAACTGAGGCCCAGAGATATTAATCATTGTCTAAACGTCACATAACTTAAAGATGACAGAATTAGAGATCAGGCTCCACCCTTCTAGTTCTAGAATCACTAACCAGTGGTTCTCAAGACTTGTTTCTGAAGTAACAGCAATAACATCACCTGGGAACTTGCTGGAAATTCAAAGTATTGCAACTACCCTAGATTTTCCAAACAGCCAGTCCATCCCATCAGGAAGCTTCCATGAGCCTGTTATCCAAATCCATCAGAGGGCAGACAGAATGAAAACCACAGTCACAGAAAACTAACCAAACTGATCACAGCCTTGTCTAATTCAATGAAACTGTGATGCACGCTGTGTACGGGCACCCAAGATGGGCAGATCATGGTGGAGAATTCTGACAAAACATGGTCTACTGGAGAAGGGATTGGCAAACCACCTCAGCATTTTTGCCTTGAGAAATCCATCAACAGTATGAAAAGGCAAAAAGATATGACACTGAGAGTTGAACTTCCCAGGTTGATAGGTGCCCAATATGCTACTGGAGAAGAGTAGAGAAATAGCTCCAGAAGGAATGAATGAGGCTGAGCCAAAGCGGAAACAATGCCCAGGTGTGGACATGTCTGGTGGTGAAAGAAAAGTAAAGTCTGATGATGTAAAGAACAATATCGCTTAGAAACTGGAATGCTAGGTCCATGAATCTAGGTGAATTGGAAATGTTCAAACAAGAGATGGCAAGAGTGAGCATTGACATTTAAGGAATCAGTGAACTAAAATGGACCAGAATGGGCCAATTTAATTCAGATGACCACTATATGTACTACTGTGGGCAAGAATCACTTAGACAAAATTGAGCAGCCCTCATAGTCAACAAAAGAATCTGAAATGCAGCACTTGGGTGCAATCTCAAAAACGACAGAAGGATCTCTTCATTTCCAAGGCAAAGCATTCAGTATCACCATAATCCAAGTCTATGCCCCAATCACTGATTTGAAGAAGCTGAAATTAAATGGTTCTGTGAAGACCTATAAGACCTTCTAGAACTAATACCAAAAAAAAAAAAAAAAAAAGATGTCCTTTTCATTATGGGGGACTGGAATGCAAAAGTAGGAGCTCAAGAGATACCTGGAGTAACAGACAAATTTGCCCTGGGAGTACAACATGAAGCAGGGCAAGGGCTAACAGTTTTACCAAGAGAACACACTTGTCATAGTGAACACTCTTTTACAAAAATACAAGAGATGACTACACACATGGACATCACCAGATGGTTAATTCTGAAATCAGATTGATTATATTCTTTGCAGCCAGAGATGGAGAGAAGCTCTACACAGTCAGGAAAAAAAAAAAGGAGCTGACTGTGGCTCAGATCATGAACTTCTTATTTCCAAATTCAGCCTTCAAATTAAGGAAGGAGGAAAAACCACTATGACCTAAATCATATCATTTATGATTATACAGTGGAAGTGACAGACAGATTCAAAGGATTAGATTTGATAGACAGAGTGACTGAAGAACTATGGACATGGTTCTTAACATTGTACAGGAGGCAGTGGTCAAAACCATAACCAAGAAAATGAAATGCAAAAAGACACAATGGTTAATCTGAGCAGTCCTTAAAAATAGCAGAGGAAAAAAAGAGAAGTGAAAGGCAAAGGAGAAAAAGAAAGATGTATCAACCTGAATGCAGAGTTCCAGAGAAAACCAAAGAGGCTTCCTAAGTGATCAATGAAAAGAAATAGAGGAAAACAATAGAATGAGAAAGACTAGAGATCTCTTCAAGAAAATTAGCAATACCAAGGGAACATTTCATGCAAAGATGGGCACAGTAAAGGACAGAAACTGTATGGATCTGGAAGAAGCAGAAGATAAGAAGAAGTGGCACAAATACACAGAAGAACTACACAAAAGAGATCTTAATGACCCAGATAACCACAACAGTATGATCGCTTACCTAGAGGCAGACATCTTGGAGTGTGAACTCAAGTGGGACTTAGGAAGCATCACTACAAACTAAGCTAGTGGGGGTGATGGAATTCCAGTGGAGCTAATTCAAATTGTAAAAGATGATGCTGTGAAAGTGATGCACTCAGTATGTCAGCAAATTTGAAAAACTCAGCAGTGGCCACAGGACTGGAAAAGATCAGTTTTTATTCCAAACCCAAAGAAAGGCAATGCCAAAGAATGCTCAAACTACCACACAGGTGCACTAATTTCAAATGCTAGCAAAATAATGCTCAAAATTCTCCAAGCTAGGCTTCAACAGTATGTGAACTGAGAACTCCCAGATGTTCAAGCTGGATTTAGAAAAGGCAGATTAACCAGATATCAAATTACCAACATTCATTGGATCATAGTAAACAAGAGAATTCCAGGAAAATGTCTACTTCTGCTTCATTGACTATGCTAAAGGCTTTGACTGTGTGGATCACAACAAACTGCAGATAATTCTTAAAGTGATAAGAATACCAGGCCAACCTACCTACCTCCTGCAAAACTTGTATGCAGGTCAAGAAGCAACAGTAAGAACTGGAAGTGGAACAATGGACTGACTCAAAATTGGGAAAGGAGTGTGTCAAGGCTGTAAATTTTCATCAGGCTTATTTAACTTATATGCAGAGTACATCATGCTAAATGCCAGGCTGGATGAAGCAGAAGTTGGGATCAAGATTACTGAGAGAAATATCAATAACCTCAGATATGAAGATGACACCATGCTTATGGCAGAAAGCAAAGAGGAACTAAAGAGCCTCTTGATGAAGGTGAAAGAAGAAAGTGAAAAAGCTGGCTTAAAACTCAACTTTCATAAAACTAAGATCATGGCAGCCAATCCCATCATTTCATCACAAATAGATGGGAAACAATGGAAGCAGTGACAGACTTTATTTTCTTAGGCTTCAAAATCACTGCAGATGGTGACTGCAGTCATGAGATTAAAAGACACTTGCTCCTTGGAAGAAAATCTATACAAAATTTGACAACATATTAAAAAGTAGAGATATTACTTTGCCAACAAAGGTTCATCTGGTCAAAGCCATGGTTTTTCTAGTAGGCATATATGGATGTGAGAGTTGGATGATAAAGAAAGCTGAGCACCAAAGAATTGATGCTTTTGAACTGTGGTGTTGGAGAAGATTCTTGAGAGTCCCTTGGACTGTAAGGAGATCAAAGCAGTCAGTGCTGAAGGAAATTAACCTTGAATTCCCCTGCAAGGACTGATAATGAAGTTGAAGCTTTAATACTTTGGCCACCTGATGTGAAGAGCCAACTTATTAGGAAAGATCCTGATGCTAGGAAAGATGGAAGGTGAAGGGCAGGAGGAGAAGGGGACAACAGAGGATGAGATGGTTGGATGGCATCTCTGACTCAATAGACATGAGTTTGAGCAAGGTCCAGCAGATGGTGAAGGACAGGGAAGCCTATGTGCTGCAGACTGTATTGTCACAAAGAGTCAGACATGACTGAGCAACTGAACGACAAAAGTTTGATAGGAAAACAGATATTAAAGAGATCAAATTAATTTTAAAAAGTTAATAGACTGATTTTACCTTAAGATGATAGATACAAAAATATAAAATCAAGTATTAGCATGTCTTTCAAAGCAATGAAAGGATAAATATACCCTGACTGAAGAAAATTTGATCTCAAACAGTGAAGGAAATCTAATTATAAAATATGTTCACGTAATTCACCACATAAACTGATTTTTTTTTAAGTGATATTCCCTTGTGATTCAGAAAAGCATGTGATAATATTGAGCCCCCCATTTAAGAGATATTTATTTTTCTTAGCAAGTTGTAGGTAGAAGATTACTTCCTTAACCTGATAAGTAGTGTTATTAAAAACTTGCACAGAACATTTCACTTTCCCCGAAGCAATAGAACATTCATTTATACTTAGAGTTCATGACAAAAGTTGCTGCAATTTTACATTGTTCTAGAGATACTATCTGAATCAGTAAGACTAAAAATATAGACGAATCTGTATTGTAAAATTAATTAATTAATTTTTACATAAAGTAATATAATTAATCCTTATATAGGGTCAGAAAGCTATACCTCTTCAGCCAAATCCAGCTCATGGCCTTTTTTTTACTGCCCCATGAGATGAAGGTTAGTAGCTTGCTATTGTTGCATATTAATTATCAGGCAATTTTCTAAGGACTTCATTTGTTTCATTTTTTTCCTCTCACAGACATTCCATGAAGCAACAGTCATATTTTCCCATTTCACAGAAAAAGAAATGAAGACACACAGTCAGATATTTTACTTGCCCAACATCACAGAGCTAGGAAACAGTTGAGCACAGATTCCAACTCAAGCTGCTTCCCTCTAGTGTTCACACATTTGTAAGCACTGAGTGAAATGATCAGCCCAACTTCCTGGGTTTGGAGGCTAGAAGTCTAGTAATAAATACGATGTGCTTTTTGTTTCTTTTCTGTTAAGGTTTTTTGTTTGTTTGTTTATTTTTTCCCTAATTTTGTTGTGTCCTTTTTCCCTAGAAAAAGTGAAAATAACTGCAGCAAATTACAAGCAAATTCTGTTTCCTAATAACAGCTACATTTATTTTTTTTAATCAAGAGAGTCCTCTTGATTGTATAAAGTGGTGATTTTAAACTTGTAAAATTTGAGTCTTCATTCAGTGATGAGGTTCACAGAGAGAAAGAGTAGAAAGAAAAAGAATGACTGGATTAATAACTTGTAAACTTTGCTAAAAATAAGATTTTAACTAATATTCATAAGAAATTTAGGAAGCAAGGAATCTAGGAAACTAAGTAAATTAGAAGAAACTGAGGAAAGTGACTGAAATATTAGTAGAATTATCCAATACTCTCTGAAAAAAGTTTTAGAATATAAAGCTTATACTAGGAAAAAAAAATAATACTTTTCTTCCATTTCACTAAAGAAAACTAGGAAGTTCTCTACAAAATGACCTTGGAACTTAAAATTTATAGTAAGCGACTAGATCAAGGAGTGCTACCACCACAGAATGCTTGATATTGCATTTGTAAGCTAGTTACAGATAAATCTTGAGACCAGATGGTCTCTAGTCAAGAGCTTTGAAAGCAATTAAGACTGGCACTAAAGTTTCATAGTAAAAATAAATAGTCATTGAGAGTATTCACTCTATTGGAACCAAAATTGACTGTCACCCAAAAGAAAAGTCCCACTATACACCTTAGAATTACCATCTAGTGAGTTTCACTTCCACATTAGAGAAGATGACAAAATGTGCAAAGCTATTATTAGTCTTATTCACATTTAAATGAACACTTTTAAGAAGAGAAATAGTGGAGGAGAGGGATGTTGTTTATATGTTTATTTGAGAAAATCATGTCTGTTTATACGAAAACCATAGGGGAAATGGGTACTAAATTTTAGTACTTGGATTATTCTTTTTAAATACCTTTGAAAATTATGGAAAGAAGAATTACACTGCTTAATTCCTTGCAAGTCAGTTTCTTCTTCTGTCTTTACTATATTTACTCCCATTTGCTTTGAAATACTTTCTTAGCTCCTCTATCTCACATTTCATAGCAGCTCATTTGCTTCTAATTTCAGGTTTTTCTTCCCTATAGCTATTTCCTTCAGCCTCACATCTTCATGTAATCTTTTGAGTGTGCCAAACTTCCTAATGTTTTATATTTTAATTCAGCAGTGTCAACTTTGGCTAGGCAGGATGTGAACATGAACTTGCCCTCTAGTTTCAGAGGCAAGAAATTAAGAGGTCATGTTGAAAGCTCCCTGTCCAGTTTCTCATTTCCATTGAGGCTTTGACTTTTTTACTCTATCTGAGCATTCTGAACTCCATTTTCTACCACAGAGTGGACTTTTCATTGTAAGAGGTCTAGGTTGCTTCCATTGCTGCCTAAACTTTTCTGACTTTATGTTAACAGCTAGGTCCCCAGAAAGGGGCACCTCCACTTCCACTTCTGTCCGATTCCCACTACATACTTCCTAGTCAGTTCTCTTCTATGAGTTGTCTTCTATGAGCCTTGAAAATGAAGGGGAGGAAAAGAAACATTATCCAAAAAAAATCCAAAAAAGGTTGATAGCTTAGTTACCAGTATGGTAACAGTCCAATTCCTGGTTTGATGTTATATACTTTAAGATGTTTTTATTGAAGGAGGTTAAGTGCAAGGTACCTGGGAACTCTGCACTGTTGTTACACCTTTCTATTAATCTAATATTTTTCAAAATAAAAAGTTAAAAAAGGAAAATGGTGGGGGACAGGAAGCAGTGAATGTTTTATATACCTCAAAACACATTACCAATCTTGTTGAAGAACAGTGCCTCCATTTTATATTTGGTATAAGCCTTGGATTTCTGAGTCTGGAGACAAACAGAAATTGAAGACAGATTCTTTTCTAACATTTTCTCCCAAATGAGCTTTCTTTTCTGGCTGATAATATTGAAAACATTCAATATATTAACTGTTTATTTCTTCCATAATCTCTTTTCTACCCTTTTCAAAAATCCTCATTATAGGTTATCCATCAATCTAAGTTTAGAAATTTTGAGTGACTATTATATTGTCATAGTTTTTCTCTTTTTTTATTTTTATTTTTATCTTGTCTTTCAAGACTGGGAAAAGATGCATATGGGTTTAACACCATTTAGGTCAAAAGTGTCCCCAGTTTGGTTGCTATTTCTTATGGCTCTTTTTAGTAAGCCTTTCTGTCCCACAGAAATCATTAAGTTTATTTCTGTGAGCAAGTAAATTGTGTTTGACCAGCTGTTCTATTGCACTTATTTCCAGCAAGAATTGCATTTGCTTCTGAACTTTGAACTCACAATGGCTAAACTTGGCAAAATATGTTTTCTCATCCCTACCCCAAAAGACCAAGCACACACAGTTATTTAATATAATGTAATTTTGACTGTTGGCTTAAAACAACATGGAGGCTTATAGCAACTATAATAATTTTTCATGAAGTACAATTTGTGCCTTCTGGAGTGAAGAAAGGACTGTGAATGCTGAAATATTATTTGTAATTTATTCTTGTTTATTGAATCAATACTAATACATGTGGAGATTGATCTGAATGACTAGTAACCTTTTAGCAGTTTATAATGAAATGACTATATGTAATTTATGATTTATAATTAAGAATGTTTAAAAATTACCATTATTTTTAAAATGTGCAGAGGTTCATTGTGTCTATTAAGAATTCAGTTCTTCAAATCTAGTACTGCACTATGTTCTGCATCTCTGTAACTCCCCATGTAGCAAAATAGCTACAATATAGAAAATATTCAGTAGCTTTTTTTAAATTCATAAAAATATAAATTTTAAAAGGCAACCTTTTGAAGTCAATTCTCCATGGCATTTCTACATGGTTCAGGACAGTTTTTGTCCCAGATTATATTTCCAAGACTATTTGTACAACAGAAAGCCTTGAAAAATAGAGATAGATTCTTCTTCTTGGGCAGAGGGCAAGTTTGTTTCTGATCAGAAGAGCAAAGATAAAGTCTTCTGGCACAAAGTTGGATGAATCTGCCAGCAGCTTGCTATAATACATCGAAGTATGTTTGGTTCCTTAGTTATAAGATAAGCCCAATGTATATACAGTACCCCCTTGGCCAAATGCATCTTTGCTGTGGGCCCTGGTGGCCTGGGCAATCAAAGCAAACATAAAGCCCATGCCTCTTGCTGTACCGTGAGTAATAGAGCCCTTTTTATCTCCACATAAAAGTTTTATGTCTCCTGCCACTATGCATAAAACTGTGGCAGACTGAGTTGCTGATTTTCAAGTGGAGTAAAATCCCATTCCCTTCAAGTTTCTTGGAATAATGATTTAGCTTAGAGCACCTTATGACTTTGTGAGTAGCTAGGGAGACTTTGAGGCCAAAAGGCAGTCTATCAGATTTGGAGGATTAGGCTCAGAGGGAGGAGCAAAAAGGAGAGATTGAATGTATTGTGAAAGAGATATGACTGATGTAGTCAGTTCCTACAGCAAAATTGACAAGATAATTTTAAGGCTCAAGAGTAAAAGATAGCTTAGAGCAAGAGGAAGGCTATTTTATCCTGTGAGAATGGAGGAAAGAAAGAAAGAAAGAATGGCTGTGGCAACAGATTAATAAAGATGTGGAAAGATGAGAAAAATCAAGTCTGTTGGCCATAATTTTCTAGGTTGTCAGGCCATCTGCTGAAGGAGGGGGTAAGAATTCAGTGCAGAGCAAGCCTGAGGTAAAGAATAGTTCTGAAATTGTCAGTAAGAAAATGGAAGAGGTAACTGACGAAAAACAGACAGGTAATGGGATTGAGAGGTGGTGTTGAGGGCCAGTTGAGTTTTGCATGTCTGTAGAGTTCTTAAAACTTTGTCATATAATGGTCTCTGGCAGAATCAAGTTGTTCTGAAGTAGGAGAGAAGTCCCATCTTAGAATTTTAGTTTTCCTGGTTAAGACAGAGAATAATATCTGTTGCCAATTATTCTGGGATGAGCCTTAAAGTTATATGCCCATCCCACGTCCTAGTTAATTGTACATCTACAGATGTAGCTGACCATTGAGGTGATGGATGAGTAACATCCTTTAAATAGAACATTCACTGTTTTTGATTCTCCAGTAAAAGTGGAAACTGACATACATATTCTAAAACCTTTTCACTATGTGATATAGTCCTCTCCCATCCAACTAATAATATTATAGATTAAATCCAACTTGTCTTGAAATCATGTATTAATGAGGGGCCTTGGGCATAAAACTAAAGTTAATTTGCATGGATGTCTCTGTTCTATTTTTTATTGAAGTCTAGCCAGACCATGTCACCGAGGAACTGTGAGTGATGGGGAACCTCAATAAAGCACTTGGCAAATGCATGTCAGAGAAATTCAAAATAATAATAAATCTTTTGACAAGACAAGAGCACTTAAGTTTGATGGTGACAGTTCAGTTTACAGAAATAAAGCCTATGTTCCCTGCTCCATTTTCAGGGTCTGAATGATTTTAATCATGCTGTTTGACAGATAGCTGTATCAGTACATTTCATCATATCTAAACTCTGCCATCTCTGACTAGTCATCCGTAGACATATTTTTAAATTTCAAAAACAACAAAAAAAGTCTTTGTATTTTTTTCATATTTGCTTGGTAGTCATAGAAGCATTATCTCACTTACAGTTTGGAAATGAATAAACCTCCTGCTATTTCCCCAAAATTAGAAAATACAGATTACTGTCAAATCAACCTTATGCAAAAGTTGATGTTTCATAAAGTATCATTTCTCTGGGCAGTAGTTATTAGTCTTAGAAACTTGATTGTCTATATATGGATGGTCTTAGGTCAGATTTGTCCCCATTTTCTGACCTCTGCCCCTTTGCTTTCTTAAGCCAGACTCAATATTTTCCCTTGTTTCTTTCCAGGCCTGAGATTAGATTAGCTTTAGTGAAGAGAGTCTCTCTCTAGAAATTCCATGTACACTATTCATTTTTAAATCATTGTTGGATTTAATGCTTGACTACAGTCTTTGTGGATATTTCAACTCCAATCTTTTCACGTGTTATTGGTAACTGTCCTTTGTTGATAAGAAAGGTTTGAGGATGATGTCCGTCTTTGTCTTTCCTTGAGATTTTCCTATATTATGCACACAATCCTGCATCAATATCATTACTCCCTGTTTCTTTCCTATATACCTTGACTCACAATTGATTAAAAATATAATTAACCAAGGACAATGACTTATTTATTCTTTAATCCCAACTTCTAGCATAGATTTATACCTTGCAAGTATAGTAGCATAAAAATAAGACATGTTTTCAATTCACATAAATCAAACAAATTTGAATTGGGGCTCTATTATTTTTATTGAACTTTTTACACCAAAATCTCTTCATCTGTAAATAGAAATATTGATATACCTCATGATTTATTATGAGGATTAAATAAATGTTATACAAGCTAGCTTATATTTATTAAGAGGTGACATTGTACAGGAGACAGGGATCAAGACCATTCCCATAGAAAAGAAATGCAAAAAAGCAAAATGGCTGTCTGAGGAGGCCTTACAAATAGCTGTGAAAAGAAGAGAAGTGAAAAGCAAGGGAGAAAAGGAAAGATATAAACATCTGAATGCAGAGTTCCAAAGAATAACAAGAAGAGATAAGAAAGCCTTCTTCAGTGATCAATGCAAAGAAATAGAGGAAAACAACAGAATGGAAAAGACTAGGGATTTCTTCAAGAAAATCAGACATACCAAAGGAACATTTCATGCAAAGATGAGCTCGATAAAGGACAGAAATGGTATGGACTTACCAGAAGCAGAAGATATTAAGAAGAAATGGCAAGAATACACAGAAGAACTGTACAAAAAAGATCTTCATGACCCAGATAATCATAATGGTGTGATCACTGACCTAGAGCCAGACATCCTGGAATGTGAAGTCAAGTGGGCTTTAGAAAGCATCACTACGAACAAAGCTAGTGGAGCTGATGGAATTCCAGTTGAGCTATTCCAAATCCTGAAAGATGATGCTGTGAAAATGCTGCACTCAATATGCCAGCAAATTTGGGAAACTCAGCAGTGGCCACAGGATTGGAAAAGGTCAGTTTTGATTCCAATCCCAAAGAAAGGCAATGCCAAAGAATGCTCAAACTACCACACAATTTCACTCATCTCACACGCTAGTAAAGTAATGCTCAAAATTCTCCAAGTCAGGCTTTAGCAATATGTGAACCGTAAACTTCCTGATGTTCAAGCTGGTTTTAGAAAAGGCAGAAGAACCAGAGATCAAATTGCCAACATCTGCTGGATCATGGAAAAAGCAAGAGAGTTCCAGGAAAACATCTATTTCTGCTTTATTGACTATGTCAAAGCCTTTGACTGTGTGGATCACAATAAACTGTGGAAAGTTCTGAAAGAGATGGGAATACGAGAACACCTGATCTGCCTCTTGAGAAATTTGTATGCAGGTCAGGAAGCAACAGTTAGAACTGGACATGGAACAACAGACTGGTTCCAAATAGGAAAAGGAGTTCGTCAAGGCTGTATATTGTCACCCTGTTTTTTTAACTTATATGCAGAGTACATCATGAGAAATGCTGGACTGGAAGAAACACAAGCTGGAATTAAGATTGCCAGGAGAAGTATCAATAACCTCAGATATACAGATGACACCACCCTTATGGCAGAAAGTGAAGAGGAACTAAAAAGCCTCTTGATGAAAGTGAAAGAGGAGAGTGAAAAAGTTGGCTTAAAGCCCAGCATTCAGAAAACGAAGATCATGGCATCTGGTCCCACCACTTCATGGCAAATAGATGGGGAAACAGTGGAAACAGTGTCAGACTTTATTTTTCTGGGCTCCAAAATCACTACAGATGGTGACTGCAGCCATGAAATGAAAAGAGGCTTACTCCTTGGAAGGAAAGTTATGACCAACCTAGATAGCATATTGAAAAGCAGAGACATTACTTTGCCAACAAAGGTTCATCTAGTCAAGGCTATGGTTTTTCCTGTGGTCATGTATGGACGTGAGAGTTGGACTGTGAAGAAGACTAAGCACCGAAGAATTGATGCTTTTGAAGTGTGGTGTTGAAGAAGACTCTTGAGAGTCCCTTGGACTGCAAGGAGATCCAAGGAGTCCATTCTGAAGGAGATCAGCCCTGGGATTTCTTTGGAAGGCATGATGCTAAAGCTGAAACTCCAGTACTTTGGCCACCTCATGCGAAGAGCTGACTCACTGGAAAAGACCCTGATGCTGGGAGGGATTGGGGGCAGGAGGAGAAGGGGATGGCAGAGGATGAGATGGCTGGATGGCATCACTGACTCGATGGACGTGAGTCTGAGTGAACTCTGGGAGTTGGTGATGGACAGGGAGGCCTGGCGTGCTGCGATTCATGGGGTCACAAAGAGTCAGACACGACTGAGAGACTGATCTGATCTGATCTGATCTGATCTGAACATGTTTAAGGATTCAAAGGTAGTTCATAATACCCTGAGGGCAAGGATAAAGAAAGGATTCAGAACAAGACTGAATGTGAATACAATCATGACTTTCATTTTCCTCCTCATAACTGGTTGATGGCAACCTGCTATCTTCTTTATTTCTTGAATTCAATTACTCTTCCTCCCCAAAAATACATGGTAGAAACAGGTGAGTTACCTGGAGATAAATTGATCTTTCTCTTCTTCAGCCCAAATTCCAAATTATCTGAGAAGAGAGAGGTTGCCCTAGTTTGAGAATCTGTTCCTGGGTGAAGAGGATAGTGAACACTGGAGAGGTAATATAGTAGAAAGCTGGATCTCTAAGCCACTTCTGCTAGTTCAGGTGACACTTCTGGTGGTTTGAATCAGGAGATAAGTCTAGGTTCTGACAGAGGAAGCAATGTTTTCCTACTAGAGAATTTTGTTTTAGTTAAAACAAAAATTACAGAACAGTGTTTTCTAATTGAGCTTTATATTATGAGGGACAACATCACCTAAAGTGTTTCCTTGCAAACAAGGATATAATATTTTGTTTTAATTAACTTAAATTTAAATAATTATAAGTGGTTAGTGACCAGTGTAGCTACAAAATTTTACTATCAACAAATGGAAACTGTTACTATTAATGGATGTGTAAGTGAATGTTTTCCCTAGACAGAGCACAGTTCCTAGTTATTTCTTATTATTCAATCCCTAGTTGTTTTTAAACTTTGCATAATTTCTCTATTTCTTTAGATACTGGGAAACAGAAGTATTCTGGGAGAGGTGTGTTACAATTGTTTAGTAAGAGTAACTGAAGCCTGCTATAGAGGTCACTGAGCTTCTAAAGATGAGGAATTGCCGGAAATTGGGAGGGAGCAGGAAAAAAGGGAGAAGAGAACAGAGGTATCAGTGGTTTTTGCTTACTTCACAAGTTTACAAGAGGTGTGCCCTATTCAGAAGTCCTTTACCCAAGTTATTCAATTCCATACAGGTTACTACCTCAAGTAGAAAATGAGATATGTACTCACAATCAATCATGGTCTCACATACATATTCTCATGACAGTAGCTGAAATTGTAGTCAAGAGAAACATAGGCTCCTTCTTTCATGTAGTTTGTTATCTAGTAAGTGATACTAAAAAAAATAATAATAATGATACCAACAAATGCAAATGCTATGGAAACCTACATGGAAGTGTGGAAGGGCATCAGCCTAGTTTGGGAGGAAAGAAAGGCTTCTCTGTGGAAGTGTCTTGTTAGTTGAGAGCTTCAAAAAGATTTTGTCTTCATGTAAGATCAATTGAAATCTATTAATAATAAGAAGGAGGAAGAGTGAGATATAGAGGTGCGACTAGACTTGTAATTTTTTTTAAATGTTGCTTTGATTGTAGTTTGGAAAGACAGATGGGAGAGGAAGAAGTTAAGTGGATAATGCAGTGTCTGGAACAGAGATGATAATAACTTGACCAAGGATGTTGATTGAGATAGACATAAAAATGCACACAAATTAAAATAGTAAATATAATACTTTAGACTGAAGAGAGTATAGTATAGTATAGTGTATGACTATGAAATAAGCATCCTTGATGACTTTCTATGTTTTGCTTATACTGCTGCATGGATGCTGGTACATTTCATTGAGATAAGGGAAGTTGATAACTGGAAGTTGGCAGGGTTTGAGAGAGGAAAGAGGAATTATAGATCAAATTTTTATGAGATTGGCCTTTGAGACACCCAATGGAGATGTCAGATAAAAAGTTAATAAGTTGCTGGGAGATTTTAGGAATGGCCAGAGCTAGAGATATAAATTTGGCTTGGGGTGGAAATGAGACAATTCAAAGGAGAATATAAACTAAAAAAAAAAAAAAAAAAAGCCATCTAAGAATAAGCCTAGATGATTGTGAATAGTGAAATATTGGATGAATGGCAATAAAGGTTAAAAGGTGGAGAAGTAATTAAAGAAAGAGGAAAGGATATATCTTAGAAGTCAAGGAAAAACATTTTCAAGAAAGAGAAAACGGTGAAGTGAAATGAATTCAACTAGGAAATTAAGTAAGTTAGTACCATTAGGCAAATGACCATTAGATCTGGGAACCTTGGTGAGAAAAGCTGTGGAAGAAGACAGTACAAAACACCAGATTAGATTGGGGGAATGTGTGAGAAAGAGTTAAAACAATAAATGTAAAAATTATGGACAATGCTTCTAACAAAGTTGTCTTTGAAAAGAAAGTTCATTATATTTATTTTTTGACTTAACTTTCAAAGTGATACATGAAGCAATCTTGCACATTTCCTTTCATACATATGTTATATACATATATATGTATGGTATATGTATCTATATGGGCTTCCCAGGTGGCACTAATGGCAAAGAACCAGCCTTCCAATGCAGAAGACGTAAAAGGTAAGAGACATGAGTTTGACCCCTAGGTCAGGGAGACCCCCCTGGAGGAGGACATCGCAATCCACTCCGGTATTCTTGCCTGGAGACTCCCATGGACAGAGGAGCCTGGCAGGCTACAGTCCATGGGTTCTCAAAGAGTCAGACATGGCTGAAGCAGCTCAGCATACATGCTTGCACCCATGTATTTGTTCCATCAACAAGAAGGGATTTATTATTTAGATTTTCAAAAAATAGTACACAGAGAAGATAAAGTTGAAAACAAAAGCATCCACAATCCTAACACTTCTACATGTTTTATTTGCACATACTGATAGGTGATATTTATATTAATAAGTATTAATAAAGTCACTCAGGCAAAGTAATAAGCAACAAGCAAATCTTATTATTTACCTCTCCTTTACTTAGGCAGAGTTCTAATAGTTTATTTTAGAGACATGCCAAAACTTATCTACCTCTATGAAAAAAAAACTGGTTCAAGAGAAAAATCATGAAAGCTTTTCTGATTGCTTGATCACTGAATGCCTCCTTAGTTTATTCATAATTCTTTTGTGTATTAAAATAAATACAGTGCTTCCACAGAGCTGGAACACAGGCTGAAAAGATATAATTAAATATTATGTTTTGGGGTTGAAATGAACTTTGTAGTATTTGGAAATTAACTAGGTGATAACATGGCTTTTATCATTTCTCTAAGAACATCAATATTCAGTAAAGCTGTTCTTGATAAATGTTTTTCTACTTACGGCTATTTTTAACATGTAAGAGTAAATATGTAGATCTAGACTGTACATGCATAAGGAAAATATATTTCTCTCTTTTTCTCTTTTAAAGATTATTAGTTCTTACAACTCATAAGTATTCAACTTCTACTCTGAAAATACAAGTAGAGGTTTGGGCCTTGAAAGACTTGATAGAATCTATAAAAGTGAGCCCTTTCTCACTGAAAGGATCAATGTTGGTTTCAAAGTTTGATTTAAATAAATGTCGTTTGTTTATCTGCTAAGAGGTAGGATTATGTGATTACTGGGGATTTGTTCTACCCTGGTGAATCTAAAAGCAGTGATTTTCCCACATAGAAATTACTGCCGCAATGAAAACAGCAAAAATAATATAGGTGAATCTGGTTATTATGATGGTTCTATGATATCTAGGCTCATTTTATGTGCCCGCCTTACTGTTAAGATAGCTACTTACTGAATGGATTTAGTTGGACTGCTGTCTTCTTCCTTCAGGAACTAGAGGCTGCATTAGAGGCTACTGACTCACTGAGGGTAAGATGAAGGATGTAGCGAAAGGAAAGGGTGAAAGGACATGCTGGGGATTACAGAGGGCACAACAGGAATTCAAATAGCTTTGTAAGCTCAAAGAACAGTCTTTGATTTTTGTTATGGTTGCTAGACTCTTAGGATTGTACCTTTAAAATATCCTGGTAGAGGTTTTTGTCTGTAAGTTAACACTTGGTCCTCTGCTGGTTAACTCCTCTTTTCTTGTTTTGACTTGAATCCACAGTTTCCTTTAAATCTTTAAAGTGAAATCAATTGTAGCTTTCTCCAAATACGTCTTCTATATATGGCAGTTAGTCAGAAGATTCAATTTTTAGCGAAATTTTAAACAAATGTGTGCTTAGGAGCAGAGGTTCACATTCCTGTGCTCAGAAACAGCTCATCCTGCTGCAACGTGGCAGGTGTGCTGATGCTGAATGCAAATATGTTCATGCAAACACAGGGAAGTAAATAAGGTGGTTTTTTTTCCCCCCCGCTTGTTGTCCATGACCTTCTCTGCTTCTGAATGCACAATGTATGAGAAAGATGTTACCTACTAAATTTGCTTTTTGAGATTCTAATTTAGGTATGTTTAGAGGGAACATGTAGCTCATTATCTTTAGTAATTTTGTAACTGTGGTAAATTTGTCAATCATATGTGAATTATGTATACACTTGTGATTGAAAATTTCCATTATACCAAGAAGCACCCTAATTCAACTATTTTAAAGAGTTTCTTTTCATTTGAGAATTCAAAGAGTTATATAATAGGTTTAGTTAAAATTCCAAAGCATTCCTCTTAATACCTTCTTGTAAAGGAGAAGATAAATCATATACACATACTTTGTGTTCAGTTAGAGCTGTGGTCTATATAGGGAATGCAATTATGTGTGTTAAATTCTCACCCTTTTATTAAGGGCCTAATGTTAATGAGACAGAATTTTGAAGAACACTTTTATTAGTAATTTCTATTTGTGTCACAGTTTTGGGCTGGATGCAAAGCTCGGTAAACCATTTCAGGATGACAGGACACAGAATTCATGAAATGATGAATGGCCCTGATCCCTTAAAGGACATAAGGGGAATTACCACCACTACTTCTATTCAGTGGGATGACAGTAAGGATGCCAGGCTTTGCTAGTCTCCATCTCACTTCTGTCATTAGGGACAATGCTGGAGTCCATGTCAGTTGAGGACTATATGCTATATATTTAGGTGCACATTTTTCTTCTTCTGATTTCCTGCATTTTTCAGTTTCATTATTTTTCTTCCTTGCCTCCCACTTTTTTTTTTCTTTTCAATATTCGGTGCAAAGTACTAAAGCTATGTGATAGCCCAAGAGAACCACATAACATGAAATTTGGAGGCAAGATGTAATTTTTTATTACTAACCCTGGTGATATTTATTGTAGATTTTAATGATGGATATTGTATAATTTGTAAACAGACAAGACAGCATTGTAGTTAAGAACATGGATTTGGGGGACATATTGCTAAATTTCCAATGTCCTCTTTGCACGTGTTACTTATTGACTTTTTGCTTAACATTTTATCACCTCAATCTTCTCATCTGTTGGGTTTTCCTGGTGGCTCAGATGAAGAATCTGCCTGCAATGCAGGAGATGCAGGTTCAATCCCTAGGTCAGGAAGATCCCCTGGAAGAGGAAATGGCAAACAGCTCCAGTATTCTTGCCTGGAGAATTCCATGGATGGAGGAGCCTGGTAGGCTACAGTCCATGGCGTCGCAAAGAGTCAGACATGACTGAGTGACTAACCCACACTTTCTCATCTGCGGACAATGATAGTACCTTTATGGATTCTTATGAATATCCTTTGTTAAATACATAAAATCATACATTGAAATTAAGCTAAATTTTCTTATTGTATAAATCAAGAAATGAGCTAATGTTGAAGTACCGTTTGTTTACAAACTGTTCTAGTTTTCCTAATGACTTGATTTGTCTTAAGAAATGTATAAAGTAAACATTTAAATGTAGGAATCATTTATATGATCATTATAGGGAAAATTTTTTAAAAAATAGAAGGTATACTTATGATACCTTCTATCTTATGGCCCAGGTGGACAAGGCAGAATCAGTCAGATTCTCAATATCTCATCATTGGTTAGATTTTACTTGCCATAATATGGGCTATTCTAGAATGGTAGCTAAATTAGGCCAGTCCTCATATTGCCTTTCACAGAGAAGAATAGGATCAGCATTATCATACTGTCTGTCCTCAACTCTTGTCTTTCAAACCACTTAGTTTCTCCCTCAAAGTTGATCTACATTAGAAGTATTGGTTTGATCTCCAACTGCTTTAGGTTTTCCCAAACAGAGCGGTATGAACTTAAGTTCTATTTATGTTTACCTTACTTAGGGACACCAGTCTTACATTCTAGAATCTTCGTCTGACCAGAAAATACTGAGCTTGGGTATAAAACGGATAAGTTTAATAGTTAAAATGATGACCTCTGAAGACAGATTGCCTGGAATGAAATCTAGGAATATGCCCCTTTCAGCAACTTAACTAAACTTTCTAGCCTCAGTTTTCTAAACTGTGAAATATCACTGGCTATAGCGATAGAAATGGAGAAAGAGGGGTGGGTTTAAGAAATACAGGAGGTAAAATATTTGATGTTGACATGGAATGATCCTAAAATGACATCCAGATTTCAACTTGTGTCATCCATATTAAGCTTTCAAAGCTTTTGCCAGTTTTGTTTGTGTTTATCTTGTAAATTTAGATTCATGGACTATTTAAAAGTATATCAGGTACTGAAAAGATAAATGGTATGTCTTCTAGACTATATTTTCAAGTAGTTTAGCTTTGAAGAGAATACTGTATGTAGAACCATAGTTACCAGAAGATGTGAATTTGAGGTAAAATTTTCATTTAAGATGAGATGAAATTGAGTGTTATAATTTAGCTAAGGTAATAAGTCACAAAAAGCTTGAGTGAGGATGGAGAGGATGAAGGTGTTTAAAATAGCACAATATCTCAAAATGTCACAGAAGAATAAAGCTTAAGAAAGGCATACATTTTCACTTAGAGAAAGAAACCTCTTCAACTAACCAGGATGAAAGGATGGAAGAATGGAGAGAGTTTCATTTACCCGCAAGTGGCAAAAGAAGGATAAGTTTAGAAAGTTCTTGCCTGATTGTCTTTCTTTTTTTTTAAGGAGGGAAGATCATTTGCTGTGAGGAGGAAGGGGGTGAGGCATATAGGACTGCAGGAAATAAGGCAATATTTAGAAGAATTCTTGAAGGAGTTCATAGATAACTTACTAGGAACACATTGAGGAGGATCTCTCAGAGTTTACTGGGTGAAATTGGATATTTTATGAAGCTGAAACAAGATTGTGAAATTTTCTCATTCATTTAGTCAGCTGCCCAAGATCAGAACAGAAAATCTAAATGATTGGATTTATCCCAGCCTGGGACAAAAGGTGAATAACTAAGAAAGTAAGTCCAGTGATATGATACTGATAGAAATGGTGGCAGATGTGACAGCCTCTGAGTGAAATACTGGAGGGAAAATAATGAATAAGAAAGAAGATTGTCATAAGGAAGCTGCGATAAAGGAGAAATACATAATGAAATAAGAGTAACCTGGAGGAATCAACGGTTACTAACTAATTAAAGCTAACATTCCCAATGTATTTGTTGAATTTCATTTAAATCTATTAAGTTGTATCACAGTACTTTTGGACTACTGAAAATATTCTAGAATCCCAAATCCCAGTTCTTCTCTGTTTCTCTCTAGCAAAAGTGCTTTAAACTCATTTAAATTCACTGGGCTAATTTATTTTATCTAGAAATTATTGCAGTATGTATTTTTAGTAGACATTCAATTTATATCAGGTGAATAAATTAGTAAATAAAAGCACTGAAGTTTAAAGAAAAGTTGATATTAGCAATTATAACACATTTATACAGTACTACATTTGCATTTCTCAGATAAACATATATCATTTTGTTTTTTAAAGAATATAAAGCCGAAAAATTCAAGTTCAAAAGTCACTATCAGTAATGTCTCCTTTAACTAACTTAAATTGGCCATAATGTATTTAAATTTAATTTACTCTGTTGAGCAGAAGTTCAGGGGAAAGTATACAGCAAATGTTATGTATTAGGTAACTTGCAGAACTTATTTCTCTCTCTCAATTTGTGCAAGCATCATTTGAAGGAAGTATAACTGCTCAGCTTCCCAGGTAGCACTAATGGTTAAGAACCCACCTGCCAAAGCAGGAGATGCTAGAGACAAGTCTTCTTTCCCTTGGTTGAGAAGATTTCCTGGAGGAGAGCATGACAACCCACCAGTGTTCTTGCCTGTAGGATCCCACTGACAGAGGAGCCTGGCAGGCTGCGACCATAGGGTCACAGAGTTCAGTTAGTTCAGCCACTCAGTCGTGTCCAACTCTTTGTGACCCCAGGGACTGCAGCATGAGTTAGACATGACTGAAGCGACTTCACACCACACACACAAACACACACACACACACACACACACACCTGTTCACATTTTACAGTTGAAAATAATTTGACTTAATGCAATTGTATATAGTGACGGATCCAGAATTCAAAACTAAGTCATGCATGATGCAAAATCTTAGTTTTCCCAGTTTTTACACTGCTCTTAGTAGGGAGTTGGTGATGGACAGGGAGGCCTGGCATGCTGTGATTCAAGGGGTCGCAGAGTCAGACATGACTGAGTGACTGAACTGAGCTGAACTAGTTTACAGAGAGATTGAAGAGTCTTAGAATTTACAGCAATGTATTTAAGATTTGCACATACTATGTCATAAACATATTCACATTTTTCTCTAATTAGAAAAATTCTCAGAACAATAAAGCAATGAAAGAAGAGAATAAGGGATACATAAGATGGGAATTTTTTTAACTACAGGAGTTAAGATAATTTATTATTGGTAAAAAATATAATGGAAAACTCAAAGAGACCCCAAAACTTGCAAGAATTTTACATGAAATAATTGATTATATAAAAAATCTAATTTAAATAATTTGATTGGATATGAGGAAAAAACTAGAAGATCCTTGCCTAACAGTAACAGAAATCAATTTAATTTAAATTAAAATATTAAAATTGAAAACAGGAATACAATATAATTACAAACTAGAGTAATTATCTGATTTTAGGCTGAGAAAGGTTTATGACTAAGTTCAAATGCAAAAAAATGAAATTTGGTACATTACATAATATTTTAAAAATTTATTAATCTAAAGCATTAAAAAGAAAATTTCTGTAATTAAAAGAAAAATAAGTGACAATTAATACACTTAATGAAATATTTTCATCAATCAGTAAGAAAAAGCTGAATCACCTAATGGGGAAAGGGACAAAGTATCAAGAGAGGAAATTAAAAAATAAAAGGTTTTGCATTAGCTAAAGTATATATTAAATACTTGTACCCTATTAATAATGAGCATCATTTTTAAATTAAATTGGAAAAATTTTAACATTGTAAAAATATTACCAAAGTCATAAGGCAATCTCATTTACTGGTGTTGGATTTAGACATTAGAAAAATTTCTCAAGAATATAGTGTGTTAGTGTACATTTCTTTGAGCTTCATATTTTTTAACAGAGTAATTCAACATCTTAGTAATTATCTCATTGAAAATTTCAAAGTGTGGAAAAATATGTAAGAAAAGGAATACTATTAAAACCTGAAAATAACCACAAAATGGAAATTTTTTCCTGACATAAAATCATGTGTTTTAGAGGAAAGGTTAAGAATATTAATTCAGTATATATTAGGTGGGGAAAATATCTGATTTCAAAGCAGTCTATAAAGTATGACCTTGTATGTGTGTGCTCAGTAGCTCAGTTGTGTCACATTCTTTGTTATCCATGGACTGTAGCCCTCCAGACTCTCCTGTCATGGAATTTCACTGCCCAAGAAAACTGGAATTTCCGACTTCAGGGGATCTTTCCGACACAGGGATCGAACTTGCATATCTTGCGTCTCTTGCATCAGCAAGGGGATTCTTTGCCACTGTGCCACCTGGGAAGCTCAAGTGACCCTAATTTTTTCTAAAATATTATATATTCATGGTACTAGTCATGAATAGAGAAAAAACTGTGAAGGAAATACATTACTTAAATAATAAAATCAATGTAACCATTCTGAAGGTAGGAAAAAGGAATGTGAATATAATTCTACCATATAATAAAATATGTCAAGTAAAACACAATTTAATCTGATTCTAGTTCATAGCCATGAAACAGAAGAGATCATAAAGTACAGTATCCAAGTAATAATTTGTCACTAATAACTAAAAAATGTCACTGTAAACTTCTTCAAAATAAAAGGAAAAAGACATGGTGAATTAGGTGTTTTATAATCATGATAGTCAAATGTCATGTAATACTCATTAAAAAAAAATTCAAATGTATTAAGTAATTTGACCTTTCATAGCAATTATAATACCTAGAATATAGCACATATCCTCATTTTACAGATAGAAAAACTGACACATAAAAATGATAAGAATCTAAAATCCCACAATCAATTAGACCTAGCAGTAAGAATTGGATTTCAAGCTTTTGGCTTTATAATTATTTCAAGTAGGCTTTTGAAATAGGCTTTTGACATAGGCTTTTTCATTTAGCCTTGCCTACTAGCCCCTGGGGAATTATACATGTTTATGTAACTGTTCTAAAATGATAGCAGAGTGCCACGGCATGGCAAGCATATAGATGCCTTGTCTTACTGATTCCTTTGTATAGGCATTTCTCAAAACAAATTTATCTTTGTTCTCATTCTAATAAAATAAGCTGAAGACACTTTTGCCTTTGATGTGATCTTTTATACTGCTCTAGTTTATAGAAATTCATTTCTTCCAGTTTCTGAGCTTCAGCATATTAGAATTTTGAAGCTCCCTTCCCTTAAGTTCTTTCATCTTTGAATGTTTTCTGTTATTATTTTCCTTTGAGTTATCAGTGCCTTTAAATGAAAGGAATTCTCTGGTGGCTTAGATGCTAAAGACTACACCCGCAGTGCAGGACACCTGGATTTGATCCCTGGGTTGGAAGATCCCCTGGAAAAGGGAATGGCAACACACTCAGTATTTTTAGCTGGAGAATTCCATGGACAGAGGAGTCTGGTGGGCTATAGTCCATGAGGTCACAAAGAATTAGACATGACTGAGTGACTAACACTTTCACACTTAGATGAATCCTACTGTCATCACACTAGTAGAGATTTTTTCAAACCTGAAATACTTTAGGAACCTTCATAATTGGTCTAATGTCTTTTAGAAGATCTTTCAGACCACTATCATAAAGGCTGCTGCTGCTGCTACTGCTAAGTTGCTTCAGTTGTGTCCAACTCTGTGCGACCCCATGGACCACAGTCCATCAGGCTTCTCCGTCCATGGGATTCTCCAGGCAAGAACACTGGAGTGGGTTGCTATTTCCTTCTCAAATGCATGAAAGTGGAAAGTGAAAGTGAAGTCGCTCAGTCGTGTCTGACTCTTAGCGATCCCATGGACTGCAGCCTACCAGGCTCCTCCATCCATGGGATTTTCCAGGCAAGAGTACTGGAGTGGGGTGCTAAATATCTACTAAATACTAAATATCTACTAAATACTAAATATCTACTAAATACTCAAAATGTTGCCATGGTTATGTTATGTTACTCCTCTGAGGGAAATATTTAATGTTTCAATTATTGTGTGATCTGCCTTTAAAACAAAAGGAAAACAACTTTATCCTGGCATTCAAAGCCCACCTATAATTTAATTCCAACATAAACTTCAACAGGGTTGACTCTAGTGCATTTCATTGAACCAGAAGCAATCAAACCAACTGTCAGTCCTCAGCAGGCATCACCTTACAGGCCCTTTATCTTTGTTCTTTCAACTGCTTTTCTTCCTGACAGGTGTCTGTGGTATTTTTTGTTTTTAATTTATGTTTTATCTTTGATCTTTTTGATATTGAGAAAAGTTATCAGAATCTGTCTTTTCTTTGTCCTTTCTCTGAATATGCATGTTCTCCATTGATAAGATTATTGTTACAACAACTTATGGCCATGCAAGTGATCAGGAAAACTTGAGACAGATCATTTTGGCATAGCAACTTTTTCAACATTGATACTTTATTTTGAGTAGTAAGAAATTCTCAAAGAGATCTTTCGGAAGATTCTGGAAACAGAAGGAAAGATATTCAAATTTATTCTTTGTTTACCAGCATAAATTGCATAGGAAGGGAAGGTTGACTCTATAATGCTATGCTGTGTATAGTTGCTCAGTTGTGTGCGACTCTGTATGATGCCATGGATTATAGCCTGCCAGGCTCCTCAGTCCTTGGGGATTCTCCAGGCAAGAATAATGGAATGAGTTGCTATGCATTCTCCAAGGGATCTTCCCAGCCCAGAGATTGAACCCAGGTATCCCTCATTGTGGTCAGATTCTTTGCCATCTGAGCCACCAGGGGAGCCCTGACTCTATAATATTCATCCTTTATTTTAAAAACACCATCTCAGTTGTTATTTTCACATGAAATGGAATTATTTAGAATTCCCAAATATGTCATCCAACACTTTTTACCTATAAGTACATATGATATAATAAATGGTGCTTACAGTCATTAGACCATAGCATAACAAATATTAGAAGCAAGTTATTGGGCATTTGAGTGCTTTTAATACAGAATTCATGCATGACATGATCATATTCTTTTTCATATTCAAGAATACATTTCAATAAAATAGGGCATTCTATGGAGTGGGGAGAGATTATGTAATCATTTACTTGGTTTCTATTCATTTCATTTTTATCATTATTGTAAGTGTATTTAAAACCCAACTGAGGAAATAGCAACTCCTGGCTACCGAGAGAGACAGAGAACTGGGCTTTGTGATCCATTCTGTGGATTCTGTTCTGAGCTCTATCATTTTTCTGATAGGTGAAGACAGGTAGAAGGGCTGGGAGTATGTTGAGTCTCTTTCTAAGAGGTCCTTAGCCAGTGGCTGACTCATGAAAGTGCAATTCCGCTGCCTACAGCTAAGAAGAAGTGCTGAGCTCTCTCAGAAAGCACCTGTACCTTGGAGACCTCTTGTGGTATATCTGGCTAAACTTTAGACTCGGCCTAAAATCACAGCTTTGCAGGTCTTTTACTCCATTTCTTGTCCTGTTTCCCCCATTTGCTTTCCAATGTCTCTTGGAAGAACTTCCTTTATTAAAACACTAGCCCAAGATTTCTGGTTGCAAATTTATTTCTGGGAAATTCACTGAGTTATATGGTTGATTAGCAAAAACAAAGTTTGGAACATGCTATCCAAAGTGTAGTCCTCAAATCAACAACAGTAGCAGCATCTGGAAGGCTATTAGAAATGCAAATTCTGTGGCCTCACCCCAGATGTAGTGAGTAAAATTTCTAGGAGGTATGTCAGAGAAATTTGTGTTTTAAGAAGTTCTCCAGATGGTTTTTATGCTTGCTAAAGTTTAAGAACCACTTGTCTGGAAATTCATCTCCTAACTCACAGGCCACAGCTTTTTAATATCTTTGTTTCTTCCCTCTACCTCTGTCTGTTCCTCTGACATTCTCCTCTCATTTTTTTAACCTATCTTTTCTTCCATCTTTCCTTTCTTCCTTCCTTCTCTCTCTGTCTGTTCCTTCCTTCCTGTTACCTATTTGCAGACAAATTTATCATTTATTATTTATTTATTTATTATTAAATTTATCATTTATTATTTATCATCATCTTGTTAACAGAACAAATAAATACATGTGTCTGTAAATAAAGACAGTTTTATTTATTTGTTTGCCTTTTCCTCTACCCATGTTATAGGATTGCCAACAACTTTAAAAGTTTTCTTACCTTCTTCCAGGGAAAGAAGATTGATCAGATTTTTCACTCTGGTACTCCTAAGCAAATGATGAGCAGTTAGATCATAAGTAACTGTTAGTTACTTGCTTTCTCTCACTTTTTTTCTTTTAAGAATAAAAACAAATAAACCAGATATTCTTTTAAGAATAAAAACAATAATAAATAGAATAATTAAATTTATTTCATGTGAGAGAAGACTTTATACATGGAGATCACCAGATGATCAATCTAAAATCAGATTGATTATATTCTTTGCAGCCAAAGATGGAGAAGTTCTATACAGTCAGAATAAAATAAGACCGGAAGTTGACTGTGGCTCGGATCATGAACTTCTTATTGCCAAATTCAAACTTAAATTGAAGAAAGTAGAGAAAACCACTAGATAATACAGGTAGGACCTAAATCAAATCCCTTGCAATTATACAGTGGAAGTGACAAATAGATTCAAGGGATTAAATCTGATAGACAGAGTACCTGAAGAACTATGGACGGATGATCATGACATTGTACAGGAGGCAGGGATAAATACCATCCCCAAGAAAAAGAAATGCAAAAAGGCAAAATGGTTGTCTGAGGAGGCCTTAAAAATAGCTATGAGAAGGAGAGAAGCTAAAAGCAAAGGAGAAAAGGAAAGGTATACCCATTTGAATGCAGAGTTCCAAAGAGTAACAAGGAGAGATTAAAAACCTTCCTCAGGGATCAATGCAAAAAAAAAAAAAAATAGAGGAAAATAATAGATTGGGAAAGACTATAGATCTCTTCAAGAAAATTAAAGGCACCAAGAGACTATTTCATGCAAAGATGGGCACAATGAAGGACAGAACTGGTATGGACCTAATAGAAGCTAAAGAAATTAAGAAGACGTGGCAAGAATATACAGAACTATACAAAAAAGATCTTCATGACCCAGATAAACAGGATGATGTGGTCACTCACCTAGAGCCAGACATCCTTGAATGAAAAGTCAAGTGGGCCTTAGGAAGCATCACTACAAACAAAGCTAGTGGAGCTGATGGAATTCCAGCTGAGCTATTTCAAATCCTAAAGGATGATGCTGTTAAAGAGCTGTAATCAATATGCCAGCAAATTTGCAAAACTCAGCAGCAGCAACAGGACTGGAAAAGGTCAGTTTTCATTCCAATTCCAAAGAAAGGCAATGACAAATAATGTTCAAAGTACTTCACAGTTGTACTCATCTCACATGCTAGCAAAGTGATGCTCAAAATTCTTAAAGCCAGGCTTCAACAGTACATGAACCATGAAACTCCAGATGTTCAAGGTGGGTTTAGAAAAGGCAGAGGAACCAGAGATCAAATTGCCAACATGCATCGAATCATCGAAAAAGCAAGAGAGTTCCAGAAAAACATCTACTTCTGCTTTCCTGACTACACCAAAGCCTTTGACTGTGTGGACCACAACAGACTTGGAAATTCTGAAAGAGATGGGAATACTAGACCACCTGACCTGCTTCCTGAGAAATCTATATGCAGGTCAAGAAGCAACAGTTAGAACTGGTTATGGAACAACAGACTAGTTCCAAATTGGGAAAGGAGTACATCAAGGCTGTGTATATTCTCACCCTGCTTAGTTAACTTACATGCAAAGTACATTACTTGAAATGCTGGGCTGGATGAAGCACAAGCTGGAATCATGATTGCCAGGAGAAATATCAATAACCTCAGATATGAAGATGACACCACTTATGGCAGAAAGTGAAGAAGAACTAAAGAGCCTCTTGATGAAAGTGAAAAAGAAGAGTGAAAAAGTAGGCTTAAAACTCAACATTCAGAAAACCGAGATCATGGCATCTGGTCCCATCACTTCATGACAAATAGATGGGGAAATAATAGAAACAGTGACAGACTATTTTGGGGGGCTCCAAAATCACTGCAGATGGTGATTGCAGCCATGAAATTAAAAGGTGCTTGATCCTTGGAATAAAAACCATTACGAACCTAGACAGCATATTAAAAAGCAGAGACATTACTTTGCCAACAAAGGTCTGTCTATTCGAAGCTATGTTTGTTTTTTTTTTTAAAGCCATCAAGTATGGATGTGAGAGTTGGACTATAAAGAAAGCTGAGTACCAAAAAATTGATGCTTTTGAACTGTGGTGTTGGAGAAGACTCTTGAGAGTCCCTTGGACTGCAAGGAGATCCAACCAGTCCATCCTAAAGGAGATCAGTCCTGGGTGTTCATTGGAAAGACTGATGCTAAATTGAAGCTCCAATACCTTGGCCACCTGATGAGAAGTACTGACTCCTTGGAAAAGACCCTGATGCTGGGAAAGATAAAAGGCAGGAGAAGGGGACAACAGAGGATGAAATGGTTGGTTGGCATCACTGACTCAACAGACATGAGTTTGAGCAAGCCCTGGGAGTTGATGATGTACAGGGAAGCCTGCCATGCTCCAGTCCATGGGGTTGCAGAGCTGGACACAACTGAGTGACTGATCTGAACTGAACCAAAATTTATTTTGATATAAAATTTTTTGGGAAAATATTGTTTCACCAAGTGATGAATTATTTAACTGTCAACTGGTATTAGATTGCTCATATTCAGTTATTCAGCTTTCATTTATAATAAATATAATATCTTGAGAACTTACTTGTGCTAGATACTGTTTTGTATCACACAAATTACCTCAATTAATCTTTGTAGCAATCTTATGTATATGAATTATTATCATACTCACTTACCAAAAAAAAAAAGGATACTCAAGTTGAGAGGAATTAAGAAAGTTTCCCATATTGTTTACTTTTATGCAAATTTCTTCTGGCTTGCACAATCTTAGAGGATTCAGATATGGCCAACTTGTGTATTCTTTAGAAATGTGTTTATAAGTTTAAAGAACTTAAAACTACAAAGAGATTTTAAAGACAGAGAATAGTTTAAACAACAATTGGCAGAATAAATTGGCAAGAATATCTTAGATTTTTAAAGAAACAAGAATGAGACTTGACTTGCTCTGTCTGATATCCAGTATACTCCAAGTCTATGCTGCTGTTAAGTCACTTCAGTCGTGTCCGACTCTGTGTGACCCCATAGACGGCAGCCACCAGGCTCCCCCATCCCTGGGATTCTCCAGGCAAGAACAGTGGTGTGCATTCTCCATGTGCATTCTCCAATGCATGAAACAGTGGTGTGCATTCTCCAATGCATGAAAGTGAAAAGTGAAGTGAAGTCGCTCAGTCGTGTCTGACTCTTCGCGACCCCATGGACTGCAGCCTACCAGGCTCCTCCATCCATGGGATTTTCCAGGCAAGAGTACTGGAGTGGGATGCCATTCCTTCTCCGCCTCCAAGTCTATAATAAGTTTCAAAAATCAAAATTTAATCAGAATATCACAGTGAATGGATAGGCCAATGGCATATATACCTACATATATAAGAATATATGTATGCATGTACACATAATACATATTTACATATATGTAAACACAAATGTTACAAATATAAGTGCACCAATATAGGGACAAAAGTATAGACACAGAAAGAAGTATATGTAGTACTTTTTAAAACTGAAGTATAGTTGACTTACAATATTATATTTGTTCAAGTGTATAGGATAGCAACTTAAATTTTTCTAGATTACCCTTCGTACAAAATTATTCTAATATTATTGACAATATGATGTGTTTTGTACATTATGCCATTTTGACCTGTTTATTTTATAACTGGTTTGTACCTCTTAATCCCTTTCATCTATTTTCCCTTCCTTATATATATATCCATTTTTTATTCATTCAACTGTCAATGAACAACTCTTTGGTTGCTTCTAAATCTTGGCTACTGTATAGAATTCCACCACTCAGAAGTGGAATTCCTGGACCATTTGGTACTTATATTTTTAGTTTTTTGAGAAACCTCTGTAACATATTCCACAGTTCAGTTCAGTTCAGTTCAGTCGCTCAGTCGTGTCCGACTCTTTGTGACCCCATGAATCGCAGCACACCAGGCCTCCTTGTCCATCACCAACTCCTGGAGTTCACTCAGACTCACATCCATCGAGTCAGTGATGCCGTCCAACCATCTCATCCTCTGTCGTCCTCTTCTCCTCCTGCCCCCAATCCCTCCCAGCACCAGAGTCTTTTCCAATGAGTCAACTCTTCTCATGAGGTGGCCAAAGTACTGGAGTTTCAGCTTTAGCATCATTCCTTCCAAAGAAATCCCAGGGCTGATCTCCTTCAGAATGGCCTGGTTGGATCTCCTTGCAGTCCAAGGGACTCTCAAGAGTCTTCTCCAACACCACAGTTAAAAAGCATCAATTCGGTGCTCAGCTTTCTTCACAGTCCAACTCTCATATCCATACATGACCACTGGAAAAACCATAGCCTTGACTAGATGGACATTTGTTGGTAAAGTAATATATCTGCTTTTGAATATCCTATCTAGGTTGGTCATAACTTTCCTTCCAAGGAGTAAGCGTCTTTTCATTTCATGGCTGCAGTCACCATCTGCAGTGATTTTGGAGCCCAGAAAAATAAAGTCTGACACCGTTTCCACTGTTTCCCCATCTATTTCCCATGAAGTGATGGGACCAGATGCCGTGATCTTCGTTTTCTGAATGTTGAGCTTTAAGCCCACTTTTTCACTCTCCTCTTTCACTTTCATCAAGAGGCTTTTTAGTTCCTCTTCATTTTCTGCCATAAAGGTGGTGTCATCTGCATATCTGAGGTTATTGATATTTCTCCCGGAAATCTTGATTCCAGCTTGTGCTTCTTCCAGCCCAGCGTTTCTCATGATGTACTCTGCATAGAAGTTAAATAAGCAGAGTGACAATATACAGCCTGGACGTACTCCTTTTCCTATTGGAACCAGTCTGTTGTTTCATGTCCAGTTCTAACTGTTGCTTCCTGACCTGCATACAAATTTATCAAGAGGCAGATCAAGTGGTCTGGTATTCCCATCTCTTTCAGAATTTTCCACAGTTCATTGTGATCCACACAGTCAAAGGCTTTGACATAGTCAATAAAGCAGAAATAGATATTTTTCTGGAACTCTCTTGCTTTTTCAATGATCCAGCGGATGTTGGCAATTTGATCTCTGGTTCTTCTGCCTTTTCTAAAACCAGCTTGAACATCAGGAAGTTCACGGTTCATGTATTGCTGAAGCCTGGCTTGGAGAATTTTGAGCATTACTTTACTAGCATGTGAGATGAGTGCAATTGTGCGGTAGTTTGAGCATTCTTTGGCATTGCCTTTCTTTGAGATTGGAATTAAAACTGACCTTTTCCAATCCCGTGGCCTCTGCTGAGTTTCCCAAATTTGCTTGCATATTGAGTGCAGCACTTTCACAGCATCATCTTTCAGGATTTGAAATAGCTCAACTGGAATTCCATCACCTCCACTAGCTTTGTTCATAGTGATGCTTTCTAAGGCCCACTTGACTTCACATTCCAGGATGTCTGGCTCTAGGTCAGTGATTACAGCATCGTGATTTTCTGGGTCATGAAGATCTTTTTTGTACAGTTCTTCTGTGTATTCTTGCCACCTCTTCTTAATATCTTCTGCTTTTGTTAGGTCCATACCATTTCTGTCCTTTATTGAGCCCATCTTTGCTTGAAATGTTCCCTTGGTATCTCTAAGTTTCTTGAAGAGATCTCTAGTCTTTCCCATTCTGTTGTTTTCCTCTATTTCTTTGCATTGATTGCTGAGGAAGGCTTTCTTATCTCTTCTTGTTATTCTTTGGAACTCTGCATTCAGATGCTTATATCTTTCCTTTTCTCCTTTGCTTTTTGCTTCTCTTCTTTTCACAGCTATTTATAAGGCCTCCCCAGACAGCCATTTTGCTTTTTTGCATTTCTTTTCCATGGAGATGGTCTTGATCCCTGTCTCCTGTACAATGTCACGAATCTCATTCCATAGTTAATCAGGCACTCTATCTATCAGATCTAGGCCCTTAAATCTATTTCTCACTTCCACTGCATAATCATAAGGGATTTGATTTAGGTCATACCTGAATGGTCTAGTGGTTTTCCCTACTTTCTTCAATTTCAGTCTGAATTTGGCAATAAGGGGTTCATGATCTGAGCCACAGTCAGCTCCTGGTCTTGTTTTTGCTGACTGTATAGAGCTTCTCCATCTTTGGCTGCAAAGAACATAATCAATCTGATTTCGAGTGTTGAACACAGTAGTTGCACCAATTTACATTCCCATGATCAGTGCACAAAGATTCCCTTCTCTCCACATCTTCACTATTGAAGAGTTGCTATTGCTTGCCTTTTTTATGATAACCATTCTGACACAGTATAAGATAATATTTCACTGTGGTTTTGATTTGCATTTCTCTGATGACTTGTGATTTGACTATATTTTCATGTGTCTACTAGTCATCTGTATTTCTTCATTGGGAAAATGGCTAGTCAGGTCCTCTGTCCATTTTTAAAATCAAAGTTTATTTTATTGATATTGAGTTGTTTGAGTTCCTTTATATATTTTAGATACTATCAATCATTTGCCAACTTGTCCTCCCATTCAACTTTGCCATTTCCTTTGGTCAGTAGTTTCTTTTGCTGTGCAAAAGATCTTTACTTTGATGTGGTTCCATTTTGCTGATTTTTGCTTTTGGTGCCCTAAAATAATCTTAAAAATGTGCTAATATTGCATAGACCTTACTCAGAGAACACACCACCTACTTTTACTTTCTTCCAAGAATTTTATGGCTTCAGGTCTTCTATTTAAGAGCTTGAGGGTTTTTTTGGGGGGAGGAAGAAAGTGGTCCCGTTTAGTTCTTTTTCATGTTGCTGTCCAAAACTATTTATTGATGGGACTATCTTTTCTGCACTATATATTACTATTTCTTTGTCATAAATTAATTGTACGTTCATAGTGTTTCTTTCTGGGCTCTCTATTTACTTCCATTGACATATACATCCGTTTATTTGTGTCAGGTCCCTACAGTTTTGATTACTAGAGTTTTTTGTAGTATAGTTTAAAATGAGTGAGCATGATACCTCCATTTTGTTCTTTTGTCTCTAGATTGCTTTGGCTACTTGTATCTTTTGTGAGTCCATACAAGTTCTTGAATGCTTTGTTTAGTTCTGTGGAAAATATCATTGGTGTTTTAATAAAGATTACATTGAAACTTTGGATTGTTTTGGACAGTATGGACACTTTAAAAATATTACTTCTTCCAATCCATTAAAAAAGCATAACTTTCCATATATTATTTAAATTTCTTTCTTTAATGTCTTATCATTTTCACAGTACAGGTATTTCATCTCCTCAGTTAAATTTGTTCCTGGTACTTGATTCTTTTTAGTACAATTGTAAATATGATTATTTTAAATTCTTTTTTTGATAGTTTGTTATTAGCATATAAAGTGCAACAGGTTTTCTGTATATTAATTGTATGTCCTACAACTTTGCTGAATTTATTTCTTAGTTCTATTGCTTTGTGGTGGAGTCTTTAGGGTTTTCTGTATAAAACTCAAGTCATCTGCAAATACTGAGAGTTTTACAAACTTAGTTCCAATGTGGTTGCCTTTTATTTCTTTTTTTGATCTGACTACTGGTCTAGGACTTCCAATACTGTGTTAACTCAATTTTCACCAGAGACATATGAAAACATCTTTTGCTACCCAAAAATTATAAACCAGAGACATTTAAATAGACATAAAAATCAATAGCAACAGGCATTAGTTTCTGTAAAAACCCCTGGTCAACAATGTGTTGAATAAAAGTGGCGCCAGTGGGCCACACGGTCCTGTGGAAATGCTTTCAACTTTTCACCTTGGAATCTGATATTACCTGCGAGTTTGTCATAAGTGACCTTGATTGTGTTCCCTTTATGCCAGCTCTTCTGAGACTTTTTTGTAAATGGATATTGACTTTTGTTAAATGCTTTTTTACATTTGTTGAAGCCATGATATCATTCTTATCTTTCATGTTGCTAATGTGGTGTATCATATTGATTACCTTGTGGATATTGAAACATTCTTGCTTCCTTGAAGTAAACCCCACTTCATCATGTTGTATGATTCTTGTATAATTCACACAAGAATATAAATCATACATATGATGCATGATTTTTGATTTTATTATTTTATTTTCTTGGGCTCCAAAATCACTGTGGACAGTGACTGCAGTCGTGAAATTAAAAGATGCTTTCTAATTGGGAGGAAAGCTATGATGAACCTAGACAGTGTATTAAAAAGCTAAGACATCACTTTGCCAACAAATGTACATATAGTCAAAATTATGGTTTTTCCAGCAGCTAAGTACAGATGTGAGATGTGGACCATAAAAAGCCTGAGCACCAAAGAATTGATACTTTTGAATTGTGCTGCTGAAGACTCTTGAGAGTCCCTTGGGCTTCAGGGAGGTCAAACCAGTCAATCCTAAAGGAAATCAACACTGGATATTCATTGGAAGAACTGATGCTAAAGTTCCAACATTTGGCTAGCAGTCACGAAGAGCCAACTCACTGGAAAAGACCCTGATGCTGGAAAAGTTTGAAGGCAAAAAGATAAGAGGGTGGCAGAGGACGAGATGGTTAGAAAGCATCACCAATTCAATGGACATGAATTTGAGCAAACTCCAGGAGATAGTGAAGGATGGGGAAGCCTGGCATGGTATAGTCTATGGGGTCACAAAGAATCAGACATGACTTAGTGACTGAACAAGAAATGATTCTTGTAATGTCTTATTGAATTTGATTTGCTAATATTTTGTACAGGATTTTTGCATCTAACTAAAGGTTTATCAATTTATCAAGTTTGTTTATCTTTCTTTTTTTTAAATGTATTTGGTTACACTGTGCTTTATTTGTATCACGCAGGATTTTTGTTGCCATGTGTGAGATCTAGTTCTCCAATCAGAGACTGAATCTCAGGCCCCCTGTAGTGGGAGTACAGAGTCTTAAACACTGGACCATGAGGAGAGTCCCTGTTGATCCTTTCAAACAAACAACTTTTAGTTTGATTGATTTTTAATTTCTTTGTCTTTATTTTTTGAGCTTGATATTATTTCCTTCCTTCTCATATTTGTGTTTTGTTTATTCTTCAATTTCTAGTTTCTGTAGGGCTTCCCTCATTGTTTGTAAAGAATCCACCTTCAATGTAGGAGACCCTGGTTTGATTCCTGGGTTGGGAAGATCTGCTAGAGATGGGATAGGCTACCCACTCCAGAATTCTTCGGCTTCCCTTGTGGTTCAGCTGGTAAAGAAACTGCCTACAATGCAGGAGACCTGGGTTCAATCCCTGGATTGGAAAGATTCCCTAAAGAAGGGAAAGGCTACCCACTCCAGTATCCCGGCCTGGAGAATTTCATGGGCAGTTCCATGAGAAGTCCAAAATCACTGCAGATGGTGATTAGAGCCATGAAATTAAAAGACGCTTACTCCTTGGAAGAAAAGTTATGACCAACCTAGATAGCAAATTGAAAAGCAGAGACGTTACTTTGCCAACAAAGGTCCATCTAGTCAAGGCTATGGTTTTTCCAGTGGTCATGTATGGATGTGAGAGTTGGGCTGTGAAGAAAGCTGAGTGCTGAAGAATTGATGCTTTTGAAGTGTGGTGTTGGAGAAGACTCTTGAGAGTCCCTTGGACTGCAAGGAGATCCAACCAGTCCATTCTGAAGGAGATCAGCCCTGGGATTTCTTTGGAAGGAATGATGCTAAAGCTGAAACTCCTGTACTTTGGCCTCCTCATGTGAAGAGTTGACTCACTGGAAAAGACTCTGATGCTGTGAGGGATTGGGGGCAGGAGGAGAAGGGGACGACAGATGAGATGGCTGGATGGCATCACTGACTCGATGGATGTCAGTCTGAGTGAACTCTGGGAGATGGTGATGTACAGGGAGGCCTGGTGTGCTGTGATTCATGGGGTCACAAAGAGTCGGACAGGACTGAGCGACTGAACTGAACTGAACTGAACTGAAAGTCCATTGGGTTGCAAAAAGTCGGACACAACTGAGTGACTTTCACTTTCACTAACTCTAGGTGTAAAGTTAGATTATTTTTTCTTGTTCCTAAGGTAGGCCTGTATTTCTATAAACTCTCTCTTAGAACTGCTTTTGCTGTATCCCATAGATTTGGAAAGTTGTGTTTCCAATTTCAGTCACC
Organism: Bos mutus; assembly: GCF_027580195.1. Lineage (NCBI taxonomy): Eukaryota > Metazoa > Chordata > Mammalia > Artiodactyla > Bovidae > Bos > Bos mutus. Next base: position 48,058,170 of record NC_091627.1, on the reverse strand, counting down.
TCAAGCTATTTTTCAATTTTCTCTTTGGTTTCTTCATTGACTTACTGTTTTTGTTTTTGTGTTTTTTGTTTTTTTTTTAAGTAGTATGATGTTTACTTTCCACTTATTTGTGTTTTTCTTTAATTAATTTCTATCCTTGTGATCCCAAAAAATGTTTGATATGATTACAGTCTTTTTAAATTCATTGAGACTTGTTTTGTGGTCTAGTATGCTATATATCCTGAAAAAGTTCCATGTATACTTGAAACAAGTACTATTTTGGGATAGAATGTTCTGTGGATATCTTTCTAAGTGGTAGATCCACTACTTTCACTATATATTTGCTTTTACCAATGGGATTATTTCCTTCACTTATATTTTGAATTTTTTCTTACGGATTTTTTTTGTTGTTGTTGCAAAATGAAAAATTTTTAAATGTCTTATGAGGCTGGTTTAGCAGTGATGAACTCTTCTAGCTTTTGCTTATATGGAAAACACTACCTATCTTTCAATTCTAAATAACTTGCTGGGATATATATTCTTGATTTTTGTTTTTGTTTTTCCTTTTAGTACTTTAAATATCATATATATTTAAATATTAAATATTTAAATATATATATTTAAATATCATATATCATACTGATACCTTCTGGTTTACAGTTTCTGCTGAAAAATCAGTTGATAGTTTTATGGGGATTTCCTTGTAAGTGATTCATTTCTTCTTTGATTGCCTTTAAAAATATCTCATTATTTTCAATTTTTGCTATTTTTTTATTGTATGTTTTGATGTGCATCACTCTTAAGTTCATCTTGTTTGGGACTCTGTGATTTCTGGACCTGAATATCTGTTATCTTTCCCAAGTTACCCTGTAGGATAGCATGCCAACCCACTTCAGTATTCTTGCCTGGAGAATTCCATGGATAGAGGAGCATGGTTTAGGAAAGTTTTACACCATTATTTAATCAAATATATTTTTACCCTTTTTTCTTTAATCTCTCTTCTTATTTTAGGACCCTTATAAATGTTAGTGCCTAGATGTTATTTCAAAGTTACCTTGAACTACCCTAATTTTTTTTCAATTATTTTCCTTTTTCACTTATGTTCGGGTGATTTCCATTATTTTGTCTTCCAGATAACTTGCATTATTTGGTATCACCTAATTTACTATTAATTCCTTCTAATTTTTTAAATTTTTATTGTATTCCTCAGCTCTGATAAGTTTTCTTTTTATATCTTATAACTCTTATTTTAAGTTCTAATTGTGTTCCACTATTCTCTCAAGTTTGGTGAGCATTTATGGCTGCTGCTTTAAATTCTGTATCACTTAAAATTATTTATCTCCATTTCATTAGTTTTTTTTTTTTCAGGAGATTTGTCTTGTTTTTTCATATGGGACATATTCCCCTATCTTCTCATTTTTTTGACTTTCTGTGCTTGTCTCTATGAATTAGACATAGCAGTTACCTTTACCAGTGTTAAGATGCACCCTTGTGCGGGACATCCCTAAGAAGACTGCATATGCTTAGTGGCTTTGACAGGCGCACTAGGGTTGAATAGGTCACAGGCCGATATGATTTTTGGAGGCACTCCATGGTTGCCACCTTGGTAGTGACATTTAGAATCAAAGAGGCTAGAGTACAGGCCATCCTATTACCATGATGCATATGGGTTGTCACCTTGACATGACGTTTGGAGCTGGATCTGAGTGCATGCTTGAGTGCATATTGAGACTGCCTTTGCTTGCTAGCTAAAGCACCAGGTGCTTTTTAATCTGCTGCCTCTGTGTTGGTACTTGGAGAGTATGAGTTTGTGCACACACTCTTTAGTGTATAATATTGGTTTCCTACAGCCCTCTAGTGCTCCTGCTTGTAAACCCCAGTGGTTTCCAAAACCATTTAAGGGGAGATACACAGATGACACCACCCTCATGGCAGAAAGTGAAGAAGAACTAAAGTGCCTCTTGATAAAAGTGAAAGAGGAGAGTGAAAAACTTGGCTTGAAACTCAACATTCAGAAAACTAAGATCATGGAATCCAGTCCCATCACATCATGGAAAATAGATAGGGAAACAATGGAAAAAGTGACAGAGATTATTTTTTTGGTCTTCAAAATCACAGCAGATGGTGACTGCAGCCATGAAATTAAAAGATGCTTGTTCCTTGGAAGAAAAGCTCTGACCAACCTAGACAGCATATTAAAAAGCAGAGACATTACTTTACCAACAAAGGTCTGTGTAGTCAAAGCTATGGTTTTCCCGGTACTCATGTATGGATGTGAGAGTTGGACTCTAAAGAAAGCTGAGCACTGAAGAACTGATGCCTTTGAACCGTGGTGTTGGAGAAGACTCTTGAAAGTCCCTTGGATGGCAAGGAGATCCAACCAGTCAATCCTACAAGAAATCTGTCCTGAATGTTTGTTGGAAGGACTGGTACTAAAACTGAAACTCCAATACTTTGGCCACCTGATGTGAAGAATAACTCATTGGAAAAGACCCTGATGCTGGGAAAGATAAAAGGTAGGAGAAGAAGGGGATGATGGAGGATGAAATGATTGGTTGGCATCACCGTCTCAATGGACATAATTTTGAGTAAGCTCAGGGAGTTGGTGATGGACAGGGAAGCCTGCCATGCTGCAGTTCCTTGGGTCACAAAAAGTTAGACACAACTGAGCAACTGAACTGAACTGAACTGACCTTATTTCCAGTGACCAAATCTGGGCTACCCAGTGTGGGATTTACTCCTTAGGGAGAACCTGAGTTTGTTATTTAACCTTTCTTTTTCTAGTCACCCACTGGGTTTATAATCTTGACTGGATAGCCTCTCTTACTCTCCTACCCTTCTAAGTGTGATTTTGCTCTTTATAACCTTGGCTGTAGAAGAACCATTCTACTAGCCTTCAGGGTATTCTCAGAGAGAGTTGCTTTATATATAGGTGTAGTTTTCTTTGTCTGTGAAAGGAATTGAGCTCAGGGTTTTTCTACTTCACTATCTCAATCCTACCTCTGAAGTCATACTTAATATCAGTGGGTAAGAATTACTCAATGTTATACTGGTATATTTTAAATAAATTTGGTTTAAGAATTAAGGTATATTTTGATACCAAAATAAACCTCAAAGGGCAAAAATAAATAATAGAACAATAAAATAATTGGATGAGAATATAAATGTTTTTACTACCTCATGCAAGTGTGCATGCTCAGTTGTGTCCAACTTTTCACAACCCCATGAACTGTAACCCACCAGACCCCTCTGCCCACGGAATTTCTCCAACAACAATACTGGAGTGGGTTGCCTTTTCCTCCTCCAGGGGATCCTTCCAACCCAGGGATCTAACCCATGTTTCCTGCAGCTCCTGCACTGTCCACTGAGCCACCTGGGAATCCTGCAAGGTGTCATTATCTCTATGTACACAATTCAAAAAAGATATATGTATATGGATGTTTGGGTTTTCCAGTTAGCACTAGTGTTAAAGAACCAGCCTGCCAGTGTAGGAGATGTAAGAGACAATGGTTCAATCCCCGGGTAGGGAAGATACCATGGAGGAGGGCACGGCAACCCACTCCAGTATTCATGTCTGGAGAATCCCATTGAAGGAGGAGCCTGGCAGGTTACAGTCCATAGAGCCACAAAGAGTTGAACACGACTGAAGCAACAGCACATATGCACACCTATGGATAGTTTATTACAGTTTATATCGAAATAATGAAAAAGTTGAAACAACTTGAATATCTAAGAACAGGAAATGCACTGTATGTATTATGACTTAGCCATACAGAAGAAAACTACTTAGTCCTCAGCAATCTAGAAATTTTAAACATTAAAAAATGCTTAAAAATATACAGTGAGCAGCAAAGTATATACACATTTTTATTTGTTCAGAGGAAAAAAGAAAATAAATCTTTGAAAAATATGGATTAAAAGTTAATATCTATTAACTGAGGATGATACAGTGATTCTTTCTTTCATTTTTAAGTTTTCTAGTTTTAATTTTTGCATTTTCTAATGTAACCGTGGCTTCCCTTGTGGCTCAGTGGTAAAGAATATGCCTGCAATGCAGGAGATAAATGTTCCATCCCTTTTTGGGAAGATCCCCTGGAGAAGGAAGCAGCAACACATTCCAGAATTCTTTACTTGGAAATCCCATGGATAGAAGAGCCTGGCAGTCTACAGTCCATGGGGCTGCAAAAGAGTTGTACATGATTTAGTGACTAAACAACAAAAACAGCAATGCTTTAAGCTTTTACTATGATACTTTTACAATGTTACTACAATGCTTTTACAATGTTACTATACCTAATATACTGTAATATAAATAAAAGCATTTTAAAGAAAAGATTTTAATTCCTTTTTTAACATCTGTGTAAAGCCAGTACTTAAAATTTTTAAAGCATTTTATATTGCTTACCTTAAATGTTGTAAAATTCAATTTCACAGAATAAAATTAGTTATAAAATTTAATCACTTAAATCTGTTAATAAGAATGGGCTTCCCTGGTAGCTCAGCTGGTAAAGAATTGGCCTGCAATGCAGGAGACCTGGGTTCAATCCCTGGGTTGGGAAGACCCCGTGGAGAAGGGAATGGCTACCTACTCCAGTATTCTGGCCTGGAGAATTCCGTGGACTGTATAGTCCATGGGGGTCACAAAGAGTTGGAGATGACTGAGTGACTTTCACTTTTACTTTTTCATTAATAAGAATATGTATAAAAATTAGTTACAGCTATTTATTTTGAGTGCTTAATGCTACCAATTAGCCTCTTTGCTAAAAAGTGTGCAATTGGCCTCCTAATCTTTATGTTCCTATTTCTCTGTCAATCAACTTTCACTGAAAAGGCACTTGTAATATCTTGCACTAGGGAACAATGATAACAAACAAAAAAAAAACTGGGGGTTTTTTGTTTGGTTTTCTCTTCCTTAACTCCTTGAAGTTTCCTTTTATAGACAGGTTGCTATAAAATCTTATCCTGGTTTGGAAAATGTAATTGTTGCAAGGCTTAAGGGATCTCTGTATTGTCACTTTTAGATCAATAACTCATGTTAAAATATAACTCTTTATTAAGCAGGGAGAAATCTGGCCTCTTCTCAAATGTAAACACGTAGAACAATCAGAACTTCTGATTACATCTAGCTTCAAGCAATTTCTTGGGAAAGTGTTCTAAATAAGGTGGGTCATGCATAACATTAATTGAAATTCCTGGAGTTTCCAAAATGATTCAAGGGTACCTCAGATCACTTAATAATTACCAGAATACATTGTCTTCAGTCTGTTAGGTCACTGAAAGAGAGCTTGAATTACTCTTCATAGCAGTCAAATGTAGGAAACTGATACATTTTCTACTGACCATCTGGTGAACTCTGCATCAGATCAGCAATATGAGTTCACTCTTTAAATTTAATTATTATTCAAACATTGATAAAGAAAACTAAATGAATAGCTTTAAACTGTTATTTCATAAAGGAAGGTCAGGCTCAGCAACAAAAGGAAAGTGAACAGCTTCTTATGAATGTTAAACAGAGGACAAGAAAAGTTGTTCTGTAATAATAGAATCTTCCCTCATTCCCAACTGATGTTCATGTGATTGACTAAGAATTATGACATGCACCTCGATCCTTCATTTCTCATTTTAATTTACACTGTCACATATTTTAAATATGTAATAAAGGTGACTTTGTTAATAAAATTATGCAAAATGAAACAAAGAGGATACTTAGAGGAATATAGGCAAGAAATAGCAACTGTTCTTAAATGCACTTTATAGTAATTCTTATTTTGTATTTTTGCAAATGCAAACTACACACACTACAGGAATTCTATTGTTTTATTTATATTTTTTCACATTTATCTTTCTTGTTGCTATTTTGTGGTAGTACAATCCTCTTTTTGTTCTAGTTTTTTTGTTTGTTTGTTTCTGCCTCTTCACTGCTCACATTAAACACCAAGTACTGTGGTCTGAATTAATAACTCAATATGAATCCTTCTATATTTTTCTTTGTATAGTCTTCATGTGTATATGTGTGTGTGAGTGCAAACCCATAACATGAATGCACATGTATGAGTTTGTCATTCATTCATAAAAGTATATTTTTTATCTTGCTTTTATCATTCAAATATGTCCCATAGAAATGCTTGCAAGTCATTTGGTGTATTTCTACTTATCCTTAAATATTCCATGATACAGATGTAGCACAAGATCATTAACCATCCGACTACAGAGGAGAATTCAATTTAATTCTTTCACAATTATACTGCAATAAATACTTCAATAAATATAATTCCACTGTATAATTAAATATAATGGATATTTCCAAGAAATAGAATATTGGATTTGTAATATCTTGTCAAAGAAAATATGTATTTCTGAATTTTATAGATTTTGACCACTTGATATCAAAAAGCACTGTAACAATTTATATTTTCACCAGCAAAGATTTTTGTTTGCTTGTTCACTTTTACTCTTTTAGTGAAAATCTCAAAATGAAACTTTACTGTAATGAAATAGGTTTATACACCGCATATTCTTGAGTACTGCTGAGTCTGAACATTGTCACATATGCTTTTGGACATTTTGTAGTCATTCTCTGCTTGCTGGTAGAATTAACTCTTTCCAACTCTATCCTTTGTACCTTTAATTCATCTGTGGTATTTCCACAAACTATCTTAATCTTTTTATAGTTAAATATATCTCAATTTTTTCATAGTTTTAGATTTCAAGTCTTTGTCTTCCCTTAAAAATGCATTATGCATATAATTTCAGAGAAATCTTAAAGAAGTTTTTACATTTAAATATTTATTTAGTCCAAATTATTTTATTTTCTCAAATTCATTCTTTGAAACCTTAGCACTTAGAACTTGATAAGGTTTCTTTGAAACCTTATCAAGTTCTCTGTAAGAAAATTTTAGGAGGGGAAAAAAAATTGAAGCTTCTGAGGTTAAGGTCTCTGTTCTTGAAGAGTCTGAATCTAGTTCTAGGGGAATAATTGGCAATTTATTATTGTATGTGGTGTAACACAGGAGAATAGTTTTATATTTTTTTAGATATCCAGCTATCATTCTTGACAACAGTAAACACCTTGTTTACCTACTGATTTGGAATACTATGCTATCATATACATTGGAATTTTATTTTTGTGAATTTCTTATTTTACTCTATTGACTTTTTTTTTACAGTTTCCATATAAATTTGCAGTAAATTTATAGATTTTCTAACATCTGGTAAAACATATCCCCTTTTGCCATTATTATGTAGCAAAAAATGTCATTCTTTTTCATGCATTTATTCTTTCTTTTAAACTTTAATGTCTTATCTCCACACCATCTCCCACCCCAAAACAACAAAAAGCACATCAACAATGAAAATGCCACAAGTCTTCTGTTTCCATAATTATTTTAAATGTACAGTAAATCTTGAGAAAATAAGCTTCTGATTGAAAGCATAGCATAACTTTGATTTGTTGAAATCTTTTTTATGTCCTTTATGATTAGAGTTTCCTTCACCCTTTCTTCTGGACTATTCTTACAAAATACACTCATGAGCACTTTCTAGGTGATATTGCAGTTATGAATAGAAAAACTTTTTTTTTTTAATTTCTATCTGATTTTTCAGGTAATTGCTGATGGGATAGAGAAGAACTAGGGTTTTATTTTCTAATGTGTTTACCTTGTATGGAGCCAACATACAAAAGTCGATTATTAACTTTAATGGCTTTTCACTAGTCTTTCATATTATAAACATAAATAGGGTATTGTCTCTACGTTTATGACGTTATTTCATTTTCTTATTGCATTCACTAGATCCTCTAAAACATTATTGACTTTAAAAAGGGAGTTAGTTAGTATCCCTGTCCACTTCCTCATATTACTGAAAATGCTTTTAAGTGGTTTGGCATTTATAGGCATGTTTGCTGTCAGTTTTAATGGTCTTCTATTTTTGTAATTTTCAGAGTTTTTATTTTAAGCGGCTGCTCTACTTTATCAAATGCCTTTTCATTTTTTTTCATTAATTTATGAATGTGAGATTATGTTGATAGATTTTTTTTAACCAACCACCTCTGGATTCATGTAATACATTCTACTTTAAAGTAATCTTTTTATATTAATGTCTTCTATTTGCCATTATTTTAGTATAGTTTTTGTAACTATGTTCATAAAGTTTTATCTGTATGTGTTTATTTTTTAATTTCAAAATACAGGTTCATTGAAGGTATTTTAAGATTGCCTACAAAAAAAGCATACAATCAAAAATATATAATCTCACTAACAGAAATAAAGACTTTAACATAATGTTTTTATATTTTTCAAGAAAATATTCTTTAAAATTTTGACATTCTCTTTTGTATACTTGTAAACTGTTTCACTTAGCTAAATATTTCTTTCCATGACATTGCTTGTATGTCTATTTTTCATTTGAGGGTTGACTTTATGTTCTCTTATAATTTTATGAAAGCATTCTAAACTCTTCCATTTGATTGGACCTCTATTTGATTTTTTCAGTTTTCTTGTCTTGTGAGTAATACTGCTAAGTTGAATTGTCAGGTCAAAAAGTATGCTCATTTAAACATTTAAATCGTTTGTGCCTATTTTTGGCCCCCCCGGCAGTATATGAGAGAGCAGTATTCTCTGAAACCTAACAACAAAAGAGACTGTACATACGTTTGTGTATAGTCTGCATGTCATAACTGATTTTTCAATGTTCGTTCATATATTTATCAAGTATTTATTAAGTAGCAGATAAGTGACAAGGTATTGTTTAGGTATCATTAATTATATGTAAGTATAGGTAGATAAATGTAGATCAAATAGATATAATATTTGGCTATAGATATATATACAGGTGGCACTAGTGGTAAAAAATCCACTTGTCAATGCAGGAGTTGTAAGAGATGTGGGTTCAATCCCTAGAATGGGAAGATGACCTGGAAAATGAAATGGCACTCCACTCCAGTATTTTGGCCTGGGAAATACCATCATCAGAGGAGCCTTGTGGGCTATAGTCCAAGGGGTAGCAAAGAGTCATACACACTTGAGCGCCTGAGCATACCTGACATTGGTACAGATACAGGTACCATCTTGGTCATATTTTAGATCAATGCTACCAAACTGTGGTCTGCAAATAGTTATGGGTACACAAACATAAACTTAGATAAAACATTTAGAACATTTTCTAGGAATTTAACAGAGAAACTTTGTTTCTTGAATTTAAATATAGGAGATGTTGGCTTTATATATATATATATATTAAATTTTTTATAATTATCTTCATTATATTTTATAAAACTGCATATTCATGATTGATTAAAAAACAACTAATCTCTTACAATAGGTAGCTTAAGAAACAATATTGTAGTAAATTGTATATTTTTCCTATTGTAGTTACAAAAATCCACATAAAAATAATACATAAAACACACATAGAAGTAAATCCATATGAAAGTCATGTAAATAAATAAATACTTTTCCATAGCAAGGAATAATTTCTGCTAATATTTTGGTGAAAGTAACATTCCAGATCCTGGCAGGAAGTGCCTAGTACTAAAATGAGCTCATTATTGACAGAATTTAAGAAATATACTAGTTACAAAAACTTAAGGTTAATGGCAAGAGAAGCTGAAAAACTCCATAATTGGGACTTGTGTGAAGCCATCATATCTCCTGAGTCTGAACAGGAGACAGCTGTTACTGGAAGTCTGTGTGAATTCTGGCATGGGATTTAACCACTTGACAGGAATTACATATAGCCTTTGGTCAAGGGATGTAACCACTATCAAATGGTAGTGATTCTTCTCTTCAAGAAGAGAGCTGAGGAATAACCAATTTCAATCTTCTCCCTCCTTTCCAATTTTGTCAAAGCTTATATTGGCCCAACTGATTGGAAGCCAGGGTGCAGGAGAGTCCATTGATGTAGTTCTAGGGCAAGGAGGAGATGGTAGAGATCTGTAAAAGAGAGTGAAAAATATAACATGTAATGCACATGATTTGTATTATTTGGGATAGTATACAAGTCAAGAAATATATAAATAATGTTTAGAATATATTATAAAAATGTCTTTATATCCTGTATCTAATTTTTCTGTTATGGTGATTATTTCCTTTTAAGTAATATATTTCTCAGCATCATTTTGATAGCTGATTGCATATTTTTTAATTTATTTTTTTTTAATAGGAGGCTAATTACTTTACAATATTGTGGTGGCTTTTGCCATACATTCACATGAATCAGCCATGGGTGTACATGTGTTCCCCATCCTGACACTCCCTTCCATCTCCCGCCCCACCCCATCCTTCAGGGTCATCCCAGTGCACTAGCCCTGAGCACTCTGTCTCATGTATCAAACCTGGACTGGCGATCTATTTCACATATGATAATATACATGTTTCAATGCTATTCTCTCAAATCATCCCACCTTTGCCTTCTCCCACAGAGTCCAAAAGTTAGTTCTTTACATATGTGTCTCTTTTGCTGTCTCGCATATAGGGTAATTGTTAACACCTTTCTAAATTTCATATATATGCGTTAGTATACTGTATTGGTGTTTTTCTTTCTGGCTTACTTCACTCTGTATAATAGGCTCCAGTTTGATTCACCTCATTAGAACTGATTCAAATGCATTCTTTTAAATATGAGTAATATTCCATTGTGTATATGTACCACAGCTTTCTTATCCATTCGTCTGCCAATGGACATCTAGGTTGCTTCCATGTCCTGGCTATTGTAAACAGTAATGCGTGTACACGTGTCTTTCAATTCCAGTTTCCTCGGTGTGTTTGCCCAGCAGTGGGATTGCTGGATCGTATGGCAGTTCTATTTCCAGTTTTTTAAGGAATCTCCACACTGTTCTCCATAGTGACTGTACTAGTTTGCATTCCCACCAACAGTGTAAGAGGGTCCCTTTTTCTCCTCACCCTCTCCAGCATTGATTGTAGACTTTTTGATAGCAGCCATTCTGACCAACTTGAGATGGTACCTCATAGTGGTTTTGATTTGCATTTCTCTGATAATGAATGATGTTGAGCATCTTTTCATGTGTTTGTTACCCATCTGTATGTCTTCTTTGGAGAAATATCTGTTTAGTTCTTTGGCCCATTTTTTGATTGGGCTGCTTATTTTTCTGGAATTGAGCTGCAGGAGTTGTTTGTATATTTTTGAGATTAATTCTTTGTCAGTTGCTTCATTTGCTATTATTTTCTCTTATTCTGGAGGTTGTCTTTTCACCTTGCTTATTGTTTCCTTCATTGTGCAAAAGCTTTTAAGTTTAATTAGGTCCCATTTGTTTATTTTTGCTTTTATTTCCATTACTCTGGGAGGTGGGTCATAGAGGATCCTGCTATGATTTATGTCAGAGAGTGTTTTGCTTATGTTTTCTTCTAGGAGTTTCATAGTTTCTGGTCTTACATTTAGATCTTTAACCCATTTTGAGTTTATTTTTGTGTATGTTGTTAGAAAGTGTTTTAGTTTCATTCTTTTGCAACTAGTGTACCAGTTATCTCAGCACCACTTGTTAAAGACATTGTCTTTTCTCCATTGTATATTCTTGCCTCCTTTGTCAAAGATAAGGTGTCCATAGGTGTGTGCATATATCTCTGGCCTTTCTATTTTGTTCCACTGATCTATGTTCTGTCTTTGTGCCAGTACCATACTGTCTTGATGACTGTGGCTTTGTAGTAGAGCCTGAAGTTGGGCAGGTTGATTCCTGCAGTTCCATTCTTCTTTCTCAAGATTGCTTTGGCTATTGTAGGTTTCTTTGTATTTCTACACAAATTGTGAAATTATTTGTTCTAGTTCTCTGAAAAATACCATTGATAGTTTGATATGGATTGCATTGAATCTATAGATTGCTTTGGGTAGTATACTCATTTTCACTATATTGATTCTTCCAATTCATGAACATGGTATATTTCTCTATCTATTTGTGTCATCTCTGATTTCTTTCATTAGTGTTTTATAGTTTTCTATATATAGGTCTTTTGATTCTTTGGGTAGATTTATTCCTAAGTATTTTATTCTTTTCCTTGCAATGGTGAATGGAATTGTTTCCTTAATATCTCTTTCTCTCATTGTTGTGTATAGGAATGCAAGGGATTTCTGTGTGTTAATTTTATATCCTGCAATTTTACTATATTCATTGATTAGCTCTAGTAATTTTCTGGTAGAGTCTTTAGGGTTTTCTATATAGAGGATCATGTCATCTGCAAACAGTGAGAGTTTTACTTCTTCTTTTCCAAACTGGATTCTTTTTATTGCTTTTTCTTCTCTGATTGCTGTGGCTAAATATTCCAAAACTATGTTGAATAGTAGTGGTGAGACTGAGTATCTTTGTCTTGTTCCTGACTTTAGGGAAAATGCTTTCAATTTTTCACCATTGAGGATAATGTTTGCTGTGGGTTTATCATATATCAGATCAGGTCAGATCAGTCGCTCAGTCGTGTCCAACTCTTTGCGACCCCATGAATCACAGCACACCAGGCCTCCCTGTCCATCACCAACTCCCGGAGTTCACTGAGACTCACATCCATCGAGTCAGTGATGCCATCCATATGGCTTTTATTATATTGAGGTATGTTCCTTCTATGCTTGCTTTCTGGAGAGTTTTTATCATAAATGGATGTTGAATTCTGTCAAAGGCTTTCTCTGTATCTATTGAGATAATCATGTTTTTTATCTTTAAATTTGTTAATGTGGTGTATCATATTGATTGATTTGCGAATATTGAAGAATCCTTGTGTCTCTGGGATAAAGCCCACTTGGTCATGATGTATGATCTTTTTAATATGTTGTTGGATTCTGTTTGCTAGGATTTTGTTAAGGATTTTTGCATCTATGTTCATCTGTGATATTGGCCTGTAGTTTGTGTGTGTGTGTGTGTGGCATTTTTGTCTGGTTTTGTTATTAGAGTAATGGTGGCCTCATTGAATTAGTTTGGAAGTTTACCTTCCTATGCAATTTTTTGGAATAGTTTGAGTAAGATAAGTGTTATCTCCTCTCTAAATTTTTGGTAGAATTCAGCTGTGAAGCCATCTGGTCCTAGGCTTTTGTTTTTTAGAAGATTTTTGATTACAGTTTTGATTTCTGTGCTTGTGATGGATCTGTTAAGATTTTCTGTTGCTTCCTGGTTCAGTTTTGGAAAGTTATACTTTTCTAAGAATTTATCCATTTCTTCCAAGTTGTCCATTTTAGTGACATATAGTTGCTGATAGTAGTCTCTTATGATCCTTTGCATTTCTGTGTTGTCTGTTGTGATTTCTCCATTTTCATTTCTAATTTTGTTGATTTTATTCTTCTCCCTTTTTTTCTTGATGAGTCTGGCTAACTATTTTATTTATCTTCTCAAAGAACTAGCTTTTAGCTTTGTTGATTTTGGCTATGGTCTCCTTTGTTTCTTTTGCATTTATTTCTGCCTTAATTTTTATGATTTCTTTCCTTCTAATAAGCCTGGGGTGCTTCCTTTCTTCTTTTTCTAGTTGCTTTAGGTGTAGAGTTAGGTTATTTATTTGATTTCTCTCCTGTTTCTGGAAGTAGGCTTGTACTGCTATGAACCTTCCCCTTAACACTGCTTTTACTGAATCCCATAGGTTTTTGGGTTGTTGTGTTTTCATTTTTATTTGTTTCTTTGAATATTTTTATTTTTTTTAATTTCTTCTATGATTTGTTGGTTATTCAGAAGTGTGTTGTTTAGCCTCCATGTGTTTGTATTTTTAATAGTTTTTCCCTGTAGTTGACATCTAATCTTACCACATTGTTATCAGAAAAGATGCTTGAGATGATTTCAACTTTTTTGAATTTACCTAGGCTAGATTTATGGCCTAGGATGTGATCTATCCTGGAGAAGGTTCCATGTGCACTTGAGAAAAAGGTGAAATTCATTGGTTTAGGATGATATGTCCTATAGATATCAATTAGGTCTAACTGGTCCATTGTATCATTTAAAGTTTGGGTTCCCTTGCTAATTTTCTGTTTAGTTGACTATCCATAGGTGTGAGTGAGGTATTAAAGTCTCCCACTATTATTGTGTTACTGCTAATTTCCTCTTTCATACTTGTTAGCATTTACCTTACATATTGTTGTGCTCCTATGTTGGGTGCATATATATTTATAATTGTTATATCTTCTTCTTGGATTGATCCTTTGGTCATTATGTAGTGTCCTTTTTTGTCTCTTGTCAGGGCCTTTATTTCAAAGTCTATTTTATCTGATATGAGTATTGCTACTCCTGTTTTCTTTTGGTCTCTATTTGCGTGAAATATCTTTTTCCAGCCCTTCATTTTCAGTCTGTATGTGTCCCTAGGATTGAGGTGGGTCTCTTGTTGACAACATATATAGGGGTCTTGTTTTTGTATCCATTCAGCCAGTCTTTGTCTTTTGGTTGGGCATTCAACCCATTTACTTTAAGGTAATTATTGATAAGTGTGATCCCATTGCCATTTACTTTGCTGTTTTGGGTTCGAGTTTATACACCTTTTCTGTGTTTCCTGTCTATAGAAGATCCTTTAGCATTTGTTGAAGAGCTGGTTTGGTGGTGCTGAATTCTCTCAGCTTTTGCTTGTCTGTAAAGCTTTTGGTTTCTCCTTCATATTTGAATAAGATCCTTGCTGGGTACAGTAATCTGGGTTGTAGGCTTTTCTTTTTCATCACTTTAAGTATGTCCTGCTATTCCCTTCTGGCTTGAAGAGTTTCTATTGAAAGATCAGCTGTTATCCTTATGGGGATCCCCTTGTGAGTTATTTGTTGTTTCTCCCTTGCTGCTTGTAATATTTGTTTTTTGTGTGTTTGATCTTCATTAATTTGATTAATATGTGTCTTGGGGTGTTTCACCCAAAATCCTGTTTGGGATTCTCTGGGTTTCCTTGACTTGGGTGATTATTTCCTTCCCCATTTTAGGGAATTTTTCAGCTATTATCTCCTCAAGTATTTTTTCATGGTCTTTCTTTTTGTCTTCTTCTTCTGGGACTCCTATGTTTCAAATGTTTGGGCATTTAATATTGTCCCTGAGGTCTCTGAAGTTGTCCTCATTTCTTTTCATGCTTTTTTCTTTTTTCCTCTCTGCTTCATTTATTTCTGCCATTCTATCTTCTGCCTCACTTATCCTATCTTCTGCCTCAGTTATTCTACTGTTGGTTTCCTCCAGAGTGCTTTTGATCTCAGTTATTGCATTATTCATTATTGATTGACTCTTTTTTATTTCTTCTAGGTCCTTGTTAAACTTTTCTTGCATCTTCTCAATCCTTTTCTCCAGACTATTTATCTGTAACTCCATTTTGTTTTCAAGATTTGGGGTCATTTTTACTATCATTATTTTGAATTCTTTTTCAGGTAGACTCCCTATCTCCTCCTCTTTGTTTTTGTTTGGTGGGCTTTTATCATGTCCCTTTACCTGCTGAATATTTCTCTGCCTTTTCATCTTGTTTAGGTTGCTGTGTTTGGGGTGACCTTTCTGTATGCTGGAAGTTTGTGGTTCCTCTTTATTGTGGGGGATCCTCCCTGTGGGTGGGATTGGACGAGTGTCTTGTCAAGGTTTCCTGGTTAGGGAAGCTTGCATTGATGTTCTGGTGGGTGGAGCTGGATCTTTTCTTTCTGGAGTGCAAAGAAGTGTCCAGTAGCAAGTTTTGCAGTGTCTATGGGTTTGGTGTGACTTTTGGACGTCTGTATTTTTGTGTTCAGTGTTATGTTCCTGTGTTGTTGGAGAATTAGCTTGGTATGTCTTGCTCTGAAACTTGTTGGCTCTTGGGTGGAGCTTGGTTTCAGTGTAGGTATGGAGGCTTTTGGATAAGCTCTTGTCAATTAATGTTCCCTGGAGTCAGGAGTTTTCTGTTGTTCTCAAGTTTTGGATTTAAGCTTCCTGCCTCTGGCTTTCAGTCTTATTATTACAGCAGCCTCAAGACTTCTCCACCCATACAGCACTGATGATAAAACATCTAGGTTAGTGGTGAAAAGATTCTCCACAGAGCGGGACACCCAGAGAGCTTCACAGAGTTATATGCAGAAGAGAAGAGGGAGGAGGGAGATAGAGGTGACCAGGAGGAAAAGAGGAGGAATCAAAAGGGGAGAGAGCAATCTAGCCAGTAATCAATTCCCTATTTTCTCTCCACAGTCTGGAACACTCAGAGAGGTTCATGGAGTTCCATAGAGAAGAGAAAAGGGAGGAAGGAGATAGAGGTGACCTGGAGGAGAGGAGGAGTCAAAAGGAGAGAGACCAATCTAGCCTGTGATCAGTTCCCTAAGTTTTATCCACAGCCCAGAACACCCAAAGAGATTCACAGAGTTAAGTAGAGAAGAGAAGGGGGAGGGAGGAGATAGAGGTGACCTGGGAGAGAAAAAGGAGAGTCAAAAGGGGAGAGAGCAGTCAAGCCAGTAATCTCACTCATAAGTAAAAATGGGTACTGAAGATTGGAGTCTTAAGGTACAGAATTGATAACAAATACGAAAAAGCAAGATTAAAAATCTAGAGTAGAGGTTAGACTCTCAAAAATACAATATTAAAAAAAAAAATCACAAAAGTTATAAAAAGTATATATGTGAAATTTGCTTTAAAAATAGGTCTTTTTTCCTGCAAGGTAATAGTAGGTTTTAAAAATGAAAATTAAAGGTGTAATAAATAACTTAAAAAAATTAAAAACTAAAAAAAATGGTAATAGTAAAATACATCTAGGAATTTCTCTGAAGCTGTTGAGGGCAGTGTGGGGTCAGTTCCACTTCACATAGTTCCTTGTTCTAGCTTATACTTCTTCTCAAGGTCTATAGGTCCCTTCCAATGTAGCCAATGCTAGCTACAGGGTTTTAATCTGTTGTACCTGTCACTTCCAAAGTGGTTCCCTCTTCTTTATTTTGGCTTCCTCTGTTCACATGGAGAGAGCAATGGCACCTCACTCCAATACTCTTGCCTGGAAAAATCCCATGGGCGGAGGAGCCTGGAAGGCTGCAGTCCATGGGGTCACTGAGGGTCAGACACGACTGAGCGACTTCACTTTCACTTTTCACTTTCATGCACTGGAGAAGGAAATGGCAATCCGCTCCGGTATTCTTGCCTGGAGAATCCCAGGGACGGGGGAGCCTGGTGGGCTGCTGTCTATGGAGTGGCACAAAGTCGGACACGACTGAAATGACTTAGCAGCTATTCACAAGTCTCTTCATTATCTAACTTCCATTCTGACACAAGGGGGCGAAGGTGGTCATTTATTTAGGCTCACTTGTTCAATTGTGCTGTGGGGAGGGAGGAACACTGCAAACAAATACCACTGGCATGTGTGGGAAGTGTGCACAGTGTCTGGGCCACACTGGGTTTGCCCCCACTCATGGCGTGTGTGCTTCCCTGGTCTACATTGCTCAGGCTCCAGGTTATTGTGCAGGGGAACTGTCTAATGAGGGCACCGAGTTGAGTGCACTTCCCAGGTCTAAGCCGCTCAGGTACAGGTTCTCGGGTACTCCACAAAGGCACAGACTTGGTTGGGCCTGCATTTTGTGCCCTTCCCGTGTCCAAGCTGCTCAGGCGACCAGGTGCTTGGCGAGTGCACTCTCCCCAGGTGAGGTGGTGTAGCTTATCGCCTCCTCTGTCCCAGCCGCTTGGTTTCCTGGGTGCACAGCGGAGTGCCGTCTCAGGTGTGACATGTCTCCTCTAGGGAGTTGATCTCTGGCTGTGACCCTCCTGGCAGATGTCAACCATCCAGGATCCCAGGAAGATTTGGTTAGCAACTGGGAGCCTGCTCACAGTTTGGTAGAGGATGCCACCTCTGGAGCTGAGTTTGCCCCTCTCCCTCTGGCTCTGGCTGTTGCCCGCCTGCCTACCTGCCTCCAGTGGGGGATGGGCCAATCTGCTGCTAGCTCTCCTCTGTTATTCACTCAGTCCTTTGTTCTGTGAGTGGGCTGGCAGTGCCTTAGGTTAGAGCTTTTCATGGGAAAGTTCTCTCTCTCTCTTTCCTCTTTCTCTCTCTCTGTCTCTGGCTATCCCACAGTTTGGCTCACTATCTCACATTAGCTCCCTCAGATTGCCCTCAGGGCATTCAGACCCTGTCACTACCCTAAACAATGCAGCCTGCACCTCCCTGTTCAGCCCCCGCTTGCTGGTGGTGGATGCAAGCTTCTGGGCTACTTCTCCGCTGGGAGTTTCAGTTAGGTGCATAATCTCTGGGTTTTATTTATTTATTTTTCTCTCCCGGTTATGTTGCCCTCTGAGATTCCAAAACTCCCCACAGACCCACCAGTGAGAGGGTTTCCTGGTGTTTGGAAACTTCTCCTCTTTTAGGACTCTCTCCCCAGGATGGGTCTTCATCCCTAACTCTTTTATCTGTCTTTTTATCTTTATAGTTTCTCCTACCTCCTTTCGAAGACAATAGGCTGCCTTTCTGGGTGTCTGGTGTCCTCAGCCAGCGTTCAGAAGTTGTTTTGTGGTATTTGCTCAGTGTTCAAATGATCTTTCTATAAATTTGTGGGGGAGAAACTGATCTCCCTGTCCTATTTTAGGCAGTCAATTGCTCATGTACACAGTTAAGTACACAGACTCCTCCACACAGGCCTACTCCTGCATACACTTGTACGTGTCTATCTCTGTCATTTTGTTAGGCATACTTCTCATACTTCTTAAATTTATGTTTATTTGATAGTAAATTTGAACTTTTTTCATATCATATTAACCATTGTTATTTCCATTTTCTGTGAATAGACAACATGGCTTTAACCATTTTTGAATTTGAATATCAATTTAAAAAATCAGTTGGCAAGAACTCTTCATAACTTACGGTTAATTAAAATTTATAGATTCATGTGATTTGCAAAATTTCTCCTCAAGTATAATCTGCTTGCATTTTTTCTTTGCATTTATTTTTCACAAAACACTTTTTCTTTCAAACCTATATTTTTTTCTAACACAATTTTTGCCTGTGTATAACTTGAAGAATACATCATGCAAAATGCTGGGCTGGATAAAGCACAATCTGGAATCAAGATTGCCGGGAGAAATATCAGTAAGACATGCAGAGGACACCACCCTTATGGCAGAAAGTGAAGAGGAACTAAAAAGCCTCTTGATGAAGGTGAAAGAGGAGAATGAAAAAGCTGGCTTCAAACTCAACGTTCAAAAACTAAGATCATGGCATCTGATCCCATCACTTCATGGCAAATAGATGGGGAAAAAATGGGAACAGTTTTTTCAGACAGATTATTTTTGGGGATCCAAAATCTCTGCAGTTGGTGACTGCAGCCATGAAATTAAAAGACACTTGCTCCTTGGAAGGAAAGCTATGACAAACCTAGACAGCCTAACAAAAAGCAGAAACATTACTTTGTCAGCAAAGGTCCATTTAGTCAAAGCTATGGTTTATTCAGTAGTCACATATGGATGTGAGAGTTGGACCATAAAGAAAGATGAGAGCTAAAGAATTGATGCTTTTGCATTGTGGTGTTGAAGAAGACTCTTCACAGTCCCTTGGATGCTTTTGCATTGTGGTGTTGGAGAAGAATCTTGACAGTCCCTTGGATAGCAAGGAAATCCAACCAGTCAATCCTAAAGGAAATCAGTCCTGAACATTCATTGGGAGGACTGATGCTGAAGCTGAAACTCCAATACTTTGGCCACCTGATGTGAAGATCTGACTCATTGGAAAAGACCCTGATGCTGGGAAAGATTGAAGGCAGGAGCAGATAACAGATGATGAGATGGTTGGATGCCATCACTGGTTGGATGGACAATAATTTGAACAAGCCCCCAGAGTTGGTGATGGACAGGGAAGCCTGCCATGCTGCAGTTCATGGGATCTCAAAGAATCAGACACTACTGAGGGACTAAACTGACTGAAAATTGAAAGAACTTTCCCAGTGGCTCAACACTAAAGAATCCGCCTGCAATGCAGGAGACACAGGTGATGTGGGTTCCATCCCTGTATCAGGAAGATCTCCTAGAGGAGGGCATGGCAACTCACTCCAGGATTTTTGCCTGGAGAATTCCATAGACAGAAGAGCCTGGTAGGCTACAGTCCATAGGTTTGCAAAGAGTTGGACTTGACTGAAGCAACTTAGAACAGACGCACATAAACTTGAAAATAAATAACCAAAAATTTTTCTTATATTCAAAATTAAAAAAAAAAATTTTAGTAAAGCCACCTTTTTTGGTTTTACCACTCTATGAATTTTAACATATGATTAGATCCAGATAACTACTGTCATAATTGAGATATAAAACAGCTCTATCATCTCACCTGGTACTAATCCTTTGTACTCAAACTACTCTGTGCCTAGCAGCTAGGAACTAATCTGTTCTCTATTCCTTAATTTGCCATTTTCAGAATGTACTATACAGGAATCAGTATTAAATAACCCTTTGAGAATGGTTTCTTTTACTCAGCATAATACTGTTGAGATTTGCATAGGTTGTTGTGTGTAACTGTAGTTCATTCCTTTTTATTGATGAGTAGTAGTTCATGGGGTCGAAAAGAGTCGGACACGACTGAGCGACTGATCTGATCTGATCTGATCTGAGTAGTTCATTGTAGAGGGAAATGGCAACCCACTCCAGTGTTCTTGCCTCGAGAATCCCAGGGACAGGGGAGCCTGGTGGGCTGCCGTCTATGGGGTCACACAGAGTTGGACATGACTGAAGTGACTTAGCAGCAGCAGCAGTAGTTCATTGTACAAAACACCAGAGTTTATCCATTCAGAAAAGGGCATTTACATTTTTTGGCTATCAGTGTAACTTCTATAAGCATAATGTATATTTATTGTGTGAATGTAGGCTTTAATCTTATGGTAAATAACTAGTAATGACATTGCAAATTCATAATGTAAATGTATATCTAACTTTAAAAGAAAATGCCAAACTTTTTACCATAGTAGCTCTATTACATAGCATTCTCATCAATAATGTTTGGCTTTCCGGTTGCTGCTCATCTTCATCAACAAATGGTATTGTCAGAGCATTTCTGCTATCATTGTTTCATTCTAGTTGCTATATGGTGATATCTCATATTTTGATATTTGAATTTGCATTGTCCTGTGGATTGCCTTTTTCTTCTTTTATCAATGAATTTCTCAGAGAAAATGCAATTAATTTCATAAAGGCTAACTTACCAGTTTAAAAATATATTCTCACTGCCTGTTTTTCTTTTTAATTAATATGATTACACAAGTTATATTAAATATGATTATTAGAATGTTTGGATTTTACTTTTTGTTTTCTCCTCTTTTCCCTTTATTTTACAACTCTTTTTTTGTTTTTTTTTTTTTCTTTCAATTGTCTGCATGTTTTTATTATTTTATTTAGTTTTTATTGAATGTTTTACTATTTGTATGATGTTTCTAGGAATTGCTCTAAAGCACAGATTTCTTTGAGTTAATAACATCTGGGATTCTCTGTGCTTCTTAAATTTGTAAATTCATCATTTTCACAGTTTGGAGGTTTTCTCCACCACATTCTTCTTTTCTTCTGGTAGTATAATAATATAAATGTTACACTTTTAGTATTGCCCCACAAGTTCCTAATGCTTAATGTTCATTTTAATTGTCAATCATTCCCCTCCCTATTATTAATATTGGATAATTTCTATTGCTATATTTTCAGGTTCACTCACACTTTCTTATGTAAGTCCCATTCTCCTATGATGCTCAATCAATAAGTTTTCATTCTAAAACTTTGTCCTCTATTTATCTGCCAAGATTTCATGTGTCTCAATTCATTTGAGGTACTCATTCTTACTTCTATTGTTTATATATAATCTGTAAAATAATTTCATTATCTGAGTAGCTCAAAATTAATTAGTATCTGTTAATTGTCTTTTTATTATGACATATCAATATGCTATGCTATGTGTTTAATATGATTGATTATGATATATAGGGTTTTTCAGGTGGCTCAGTGGTAAAGAATCTACCTTCATTGCAGGACATGCAGAGGACAAAGTTCAATCCCTGGTTCATGAAGATCCTCTGGACAAGGAAAAGACAAACCATTCCAGTATTCTTGCCTGGAAAATCCCATGCACAGAGGAGCCTGGTGGGCTACAGTCCATGGGCTGCAGAGTTGGACAGGACTTAGTGACAGAGCAGACATTATGATATATGGGGGCTTCCCCACTAGCTCAGTGGATAAAAAATCTGCCTGAGATGCAGGAGACACAGGATACTTGGATTTGATCCCTGGGTCAGGAAGATCCCCTGTAGAAGGAAATGACATCCACTCCAGTATTCTTGCCTAAAAAATCCCATGGACAGAGGAGTCTGGCAGGCTATAGTCCAGTGGGTTGCAAAGAATCAGACATGACTGAGTGACTAAATACTCATTATTATATATGTGTTTGATATGTAGAATAATTTTGGTTTGTATCCCAAATAGTTTGATTATTATTTTGTGAACACTAGATCCACATATAGAGAATGTTTTTGTTTGCTTCTTCACTTGCTTGTTTTAGCATACTTGTGTGAATATCACTTAATGGCCAGAAAGGCACAAATTTTAAAATTCACTTATTTATTTTGTATCCAGTTTTCCCATGCCTTTTTCTAGCCATCCCATCTCTTCTTGCATTTTGTTAGTACAACAATCTAATTCTCTAGGAAACTTTATATCAAGAATTTGAATTCCTTGATTCAATTTTCACACAGTTTTACCTGCCTCACTTCTCTGTTTTCAGATGTCAGTTTTAATAGTCTTTCTTCAGAAAAGCTTTATTCGACATCTTTCATACAGACATATCTCATTTTATTGTGCTTCACAGATATCATTTTTTTTTGTTTTTTTATAAGTGAAGGTTTGTGACAACCCTGCATCAAGCAAGTCTATGGGAGATATTTTTCCAAAAGCATCATTTTCCAAAAGCTCATTTTATGACTCTGTGTGTCATATTTTGGTAATTCTCCCAATATTTCTAACTTTTTCATTATTATTTTATTTTTATAATAATTCTTCAATAAATAATCTTCAATGTTACTATTACAAAAAGTTATAACTCAGAAGACTCAGATGATGCCTAGCATTTTTTAGCAATTAAATCTTTTTTTAAATTAAGACTTGTATAATTTTTTGGCATAATATTATTCCACACTTAATTAACCTCAAAGATAGTGCAAATATAAATTTTGTATGCACTGGGAAACAAAAATATTCATATATTCTTATTAAAATATATGAATAAAATGACTATTTCCATTTTTGCTTTATTGTGTTGGTCTGAACTTAATACACAATCACTCTGAGGTACGCCTATATATATATATATATATATATATATATATATATATATATATATGTCACATTTTATTACTTCATTGTACTAAAATACAAGGTTTTTATCTCATCATGTGTCTTCACTATTAATGTAAAAACAGTTTTGCAGCATAATAACCAGAACATAGTAGGCAAATACCTAATAAATTTACTATACATAATTAAAAATTGTTTTATTATTCTATATTTAGAGTACATAATGGTTACAATCATAATATTTTCAACTTTTTCAACTTTTATTTTTAGCTTTACCAGACATTTCTGGTAAACATCAGTACAAGTTACAGAAGTAGTACTAGTCCTATAGGACTAAAATTAGAAATAGGGTACAGAATAAAAAATTATTATTACAAGTTTGAGATCTACTGGTCTTAAAAAGTTAAATATACTTTGAATGAAAGCCCGTAACTAACTTCAGGGTAAGGAATCTCTAATATTTTAATTCAATGATATGATTTGCATTATTTTCCATGAAATCTTTTAACCTCAGAGCTAAGGAGGTTCTAGGAAGAACAGCAAAAGGAGTGGCAGTGTAAAGGAGTGTCATAAACAGGAAGAAA
Source organism: Bos mutus (assembly GCF_027580195.1). Lineage (NCBI taxonomy): Eukaryota > Metazoa > Chordata > Mammalia > Artiodactyla > Bovidae > Bos > Bos mutus. Next base: position 48,034,434 of record NC_091627.1, on the reverse strand, counting down.
ACATGAACAAGTGCTCAGAGGCAAAAGGGAGCAAACAAAAATTCTAGGAGGAATTTATCTTAGGTTTTGAGCATGTGAAGAGGAATTTAGTACAAGTATGGATGTATTTCTCCACCTGGGGATGATGTATTTCTTCACCTGGAGATGATGTATTTCTCCACCTTAACATCAGCCAGATGTTAAAGACTGTGTCCTTAGTCTTCACCTCTGCCCCTGTGGCTAACAGAGTGTTAGTTATTCACAGGATATTTCTGATTAAATGAACCACTTATAGTCTTGATGATCTATGGGATAGTAACAGATCTGTATGTACATCACTGTGAATATGAAGAATTTCATTTCATTGGCAGAATACCTGAAATTAGAATTTCAAAATGCTTTATGTCAGGATTTTATGCTGCCTGAATGTTCTCTGACTCAGAGGTATTTTATGAGGTTATGTGATATGCACTGTTAAATTTCCTCTCTATACTCTCACCAAATAACTTTTTTTAAACTTCTTTAACTTTGAAATGTAGATCATGCTCCCTGAGCAAGGTCCATATTTTTATTATATTAAGAAACTTGTAGACTCAAATGCCTTAAAAGAATATTGAAATCGTGAATTATGGAGGCCAATTAAAATAACTTCTGGTCTCAATAAATGATAAAGGAAGGCACTACAAGCACAGTGGCACCATAAATTCTTTTATTTTTCCATTAATTAGAACTCTTGACTCACAATTCCATCCCTACCAATTCTTCCCCGAGTATAAGCACCCCTCATTTTCTGCATAGAACAATGAAAGTATTAAAAAAAGTCAACAATCTGTGAAGAGTTTTAGCATGGTTAATTTAGTGTTATTTCAGCATTTAAGTATGTATTTGATTATTTGAACAGAAATACCTAATCTTTAGTAAGATTTACAATGTTCCAGGTAGTGTAATAAACTCATACATGTACTGAGTTGTATAATCTTCACAACAGTCTTATATAGTAGATTATTTAATACCAAATTTTATAGTTGAAGACACCCATATAGTATGGTTGTTTTGCACAATATCTGTGACTTCAAATTACGTATATATTCCTTTCTGATTCCAAAGCCACATTCTTCACCACTGCTTTATGCTATTACTTCTAACAGTGCATGGCTGAGGGTATATATTTAACATTTATATTTTAGTAAAAAACAATGCCAAAGAATGCTCAAACTACAACACAACTGCACTCATCTCACATGCTAGTAAAGTAATGCTCAAAATTCTCCAAACCAGGCTTCAACAATACCTGAACCATGAATTTCCAGATGTTCAAGGTGGTTTTAGAAAAGGCAGAGGAACCAGAGATCAAATTGCCAACATCTGCTGGATCATCAAAAAAGCAAGAGTTCCAGAAAAACATCTATTTCTGCTTTATTGACTATGCCAAAGCTTTTGACTGTGTGAATCATCACAAACTGTGGAAAATTCTGAACGAGATGGGAATACCAGTCTACCTGACCTGCCTCTTGAGAAATCTGTATGCAGATCAAGAAGCAACAGTTAGAACTGGACATGGAACAACAGACTCGTTCCAAATAGGAAAAGGAGTATGTCAAGGCTGCATATTGTGACCCTGCTTATATAACTTTTATGCAGAGTACATAATGAGAAACACTGGGCTGGAAGAAGCACAAGCACAAGCTTATGACCAACTTAGCATATTAAAAAGCAGAGATATTACTTTGCCAACAAAGGTCTGCCTAGTCAAGGCTATGGTTTTTCCAGTAGTCATGTATGAATATGAGAGTTGGACTATAAAGAAAGATGAACGCTGAAGAATTGATGTTTTTGAACTGTTGTATTGGAGAAGACTCTTGAGAGCCTCTTGGACTGCAAGGAGATCTAAACAGTCCATCCTAAAGGAGATCAGTCCTGAATATTCATTGGAAGGACTGATGTTGAAGCTGAAACTCCAATACTTTGGCCACCTGATGGGAAGAGCTGACTCATTTGGGAAGTCCCTGATGTTGGGAAAGATTGAAGGCAGGAGAAGAAGGGGACAAGAGAAGATGAGATGGTTGGATGGCATCACTGATTAAATGGACATTTACTCAAACTCTGGAGTTTGAGTAAACTCCAGAAGTTGGTGATGGACCGGGAGGACTGGTGTGCTGCAGTCCATGGGGTAACAAAGAGTCGGATATGACTGAGCGACTGAACTGAACTGAAAACCAAACAGATGTGTGCTAAATTGCCTGGCAAGAATGAAGTTTACTCTATGAAATCTATTTCTTGAGGATATATGTTAACTGATTTCATGAAAATCTAACAGAATGTGGTGCATCACATTTCTATGAAATCTATTTTAAACTAGGATTCCTTTAAGTCCATATAAACTCACATTCAGACTACAGATTTATAGCCTTTCAGTGTTGCCCATTTCTTTGGTCACAATTATCATTGGATATCATTCTAGTTAGAAAGAAAACAACATTCACTGAAGGGAATAAACCCAATGATGAGGGTTAAAAATACATAAGTTTCCTTGACAGAGAGCTTTGTTCTGCTTAGGGGTTGAGTCTATTCTTCTCCTTCAGTTGTCACACTACTTCCGGCCTCTGAGAGAGGAGATACAGCTGTAACCCTTTCTTCCTTCTATCCAGTCTCTATATATCTGCTTCTGACCCATCTCACACTGGGGATGATAAAGCAGCATAATAAAGTGAGAGTTTTTAAGGAAAAAGTGTCTCAGTTCAGTTCAGTCGCTCAGTCATGTCCGACTCTTTGCAACACCATGATCTGCAGCACGCCAGGCCTCCCTGTCCATCACCAACTCCCAGAGTCCACCCAAACCCATGTCCATTGACTTGCTGATGCCATCCAAGCATCTTATCCTCTGTCGCCCCCTTCTCCTCCTGTCCTCAATTTTTCCCAGCATCAGGGTCTTTTACAGTGAGTCAGCTCTTCGCATCAGGTGGCCAAAGTATTGGAGTTTCAGCTTTAACATCAGTCCTTCCAATGAACACCCAGGACTGATCGCCTTTAGGATGGACTGGCTGGATCTCCTTACACTCCAAGGGACTCTCAAGAGTCTTCTCCAACACCACAGTTCAGAAGCACCAATTCTTTGGCGCTCAGCTTTCTTTATAGTCCAACTCTCACATCCATACATGACCACTGAAAAAACCATAGCCTTGACTAGACGGACCTTTGTTGACAAAGTGATGTCTCTGCTTTTGAATATGCTGTCTAGGTTGGTCATAACTTTCCTTCCAAGGAGTAAGCGTCTTTTAATTTCATGGCTGCAATCACCATCTGCAGTGATTTTGGAGCCCAGAAAAATAAAGTTAGCCACTGTTTTCACTGTTTCCCCATCTATTTGCCATGAAGTGATAGGACTGGATGCCATGATCTTAGTTTTCTGAAAGTGTCTGGAAACCTTAATAATGAGCTATATGGTCTCAACCACATCTTTTATGCATCAAGTCTCATTTTCCTCATTTCTAATTTAGGGCCCGTAAATACAACATCTCCAATAAACAAAGTTTACCTAATTATTCATTTAAAAATACTTATTAAACACCTGCTACATGGCCATGCTGCCCTTATGGAATTCAATTAGAAGACAAATAGTAAACAAGTAAATAAATATGTAAAGTGAAAGTCGCTCAGTGGTGTCTGATGGTTTGTGACCCCATGGACTAGTCCATGGAATTCTGCAGGTCAGAATACTGGAGTGGGTAGCCTTTCCCTTCTTCAGAGGATTGTCCCAACCCAGGGATCAAACCTAGGTCTCCCACATTGCAGGTGGATTCTTTACTGACTGAAAGGAGACTATCTAACTGAAGACCTATACATGTAAACATACTATCAAATAGTAATAACTGCTTCATAAAATAAAGCAAGCAAGAAAGGGAGGAGTGGAGACTGATGGGGAAACAGAGGAGGGTACTTTAGATAGGGTTGGCAAGGAAGATTTTCCTGAGAAGCCAGGTTTTGAATGAGGCATAAATAAAGTGATAGAACAAGCCATAACTTTCTGAAATGTGAAGTGTTATGTGTATATTTTATTTTGTGAAGTCTCTTCAAATTTATTCAGAATGTGGGTGTCAGAGGAGGGAAGCAGGCTAATTTTCTGGAATAAAGAGACCAAGTAAAGCAAAGAGCAACATTAGGGTGAACAGCAGTGATCAGAAACTTCTAGTTCATCCAGACATATGCACAGGGCCCTCTGATGCTGACAAATGTTTGTGTGTCAAGTTGCTTCAGTTGTGTCTGACTCTTTGTAAGTCTTGTGGACTGTAAGCTGCCAGGCTCCTCTGTTTCCATGGGGTTCTCCAGGCAAGAATACTGGAGTGGGTTGCCATGCCTTCCTCCAGGGGATTTTCCCAACCCAGGGAACCCACATCTCTTACATCTTCTGCATTGGCAGGCAGGTTCTTTTTTCACTAGCACCACCTGGGAAGCCATAAATATTTGTGGTGCTTACATAGTATCTATTCAGTTATGTGAATAATTGGTCACTCATAAGTTGGTGGCACAATTAAATTTGGGCTTGTCAAATCATTTCACAAAGCCATTTCAAGGCAGGGTCTTATTAGTTGTATGTCAACTATTTTTTAAGTCGCTACAAGTTAAAAAGAATATCAAATTGATTGGTAAAATGTCCTTGCAGTCACAGAAGCATTCTAAGTCTTTCCCTTAAACAGATGGGTGACTATAAACTTATACCATGTTTAAACAATATAAACTTCAGTTATGACCACATTGATATGACATTCTTTTTTGACCTAGATGTAAAAGTAAAGTTTTTGTAAGAGAGGATTTATTTAGTTTAGTCAAAAAAACTTTTAAGGCTGTTTTAAACTATTTAAAGCTTGAAAACCATTTTACTTTTTAAAGCAAAGAAGCAGATGTACTAGACTTGGCTACAGTTACAATAAGGGACTGATTTTGAGAGATTTTTGTACCACTGTACAAAGATAAGTGACCTTCACTGACCTCCAAAATCCTGATGGCAGAGAAAGAAAAAACTATATATCCTGACTGTTCACTTTAGAAAAGATAATGAAACTATTTAAAATATTACATGAAGAATAATTTGAAGAGACTCTTGACAGTATTTTGATGTATCTTAAAAGGAATTTTAGGAAACAATTTACAATTTTGGTCAAAAATTCATTTATGAGCTAATGGTTGAAAGTCCAAGGCTTTCATAAGGTATTCTGAGGTAGTGTTTTTGTTTGTTTTTTTTTTTTAATTCTTTTCCCCCCTCTCTCCCTCTCTTATTTATTTTATTCAGAAATAACTTACAAAAGAACTGTACTATCACTGGAGTAGGGATCTGCACATTTTGGGCTGCAGACCAAATCCAGTTCACTTGCTGTTTTTTCTAAGAGAAATTTTATTGGAATTCAGCCACACCCATTCATTTATGTGTTGTCTACAGCTGCTATTGCGCTATGCCAGCAGCACTGAGTTACTGTGATAGAGACTACATAGTTCAGGAAGCCTAAAATATTTACTGTCTGCTCCTTTATGGAAAAAGTTTGCTGACCCCTGCACTAACCCCTAACCTGTTGAGTACAAGGACTATTAGACATGACAAATTAATGGGGGATACTTTGCAAGAAGCTCAAAAATTACTTCTATTTGAAAAGTCCTGACTGAAGTAGAGATGACAAATTTGGTTTTAAAGGGCATGCCAAGGAAATATGGACCTGTTCACTACATTCTGCAGTGCTAGGTCAGCAAATGTCTCTTTATGGCAAGGGCATGTAGTAAGCATTACAGTGTAGGAGGCATCACATTAAGTGTTTTATTGCAGTACCTCACTCAACCTCACAAATCACATGGGCAAAGTACTGTATCAACCCTATTTAAAGATGAGAAAACTGGAGTTAGAGTATTTAAGACCAACTAACTAGGAAATGTTAGAATCTGTGTTCATATCCAAGCTTGCCAGACCTCTGGGGTGAAAGGTAGGAAAGAGGTTCAAACGGGAGGAGGCATACCTATATTGATGGCTGATTTATGCTGATATATGGCATAAACCAATGCAATATTGTAAGGCAATTATCCTCCAATTAAAAAAAATTTTTTTAATGAAAAAAGTTCATGCATTTTATAGTACTATTAAACAATATTGTCTACAATGAAATATATATTTATACATTTTTTGAAAAAATATAATTAAATAAATTGATAGACTTATCACATATAAACAATTTATCACATATAAACAATTGATGGTATGTGTAAGTATTACAGAGATAATAAAATGAGATAAAAATATTTGAATGGTTTACTTTAATATATATTGTGAATACATAGGATGAAGAAGAGGTATTTCCACTGAAACATCTTTTAAAGGAATTCTGAGCTATTTGAGGAAATACCAAGATCAGTCTCAAACTTATCAACACTAGATAAACACATGTAATAACCCCAAAATTTAGTATAATCAAGGCACAATTATGAAAATAAGCCTAATTGTGGATCAATTTATACATTCATTCAAAACATGGTTGTTTAGTGCTTCCTATGGCCTGTGCAGTTTGTATTCATCATTGTTCAAAACAGGCATAAACTCCTTTCCTCTTGGAGTTTAAACTACAGGAACAAGAATTATGATAAATAAATGAATTATATACCGTGTGTGCTAAGTTGTTTCAGTTGTGTCTGATTTCTTTGTGACCCTATGGACCTATGGACTGAAACCCGCCTGTCTAATCAAAGCTATGGTTTTTCCAGTAGTCATGTAGGGATGTGAGAGTTGGACTACAAAAAAAGCTGAGGGCTGAAGAACTAATGCTTTGGAACTGTGGTGTTGGAGAAGACTCTTGAGAGTCCCTTGGACTGCAAGGAGATCAAATCAGTCCATCCTAAAGGAAATCAGTCCTGAATATTCATTGGAAGGACTGATGCTAAAGCTGAAACTCCAATACTTTGGCCACCTGATACGAGGAACTGACCCATTGGAAAAGATCCTGATGCTGGGAAATATTAAAGGCAGGAGGAGAAGGGGACCACAGAGGATCAGGTGGGTGAATGGCATCACCAACCCGATGGACATGAGTTTAAGCAAGCTCCAGGATTTGGTGATGGACAGAGAAGCCTAGCGTGCTTCAGTCCATAGGGTCACAGAGTTGGACAAGACTGAGTGACTGAACTGAACTGATATTGTGTGTGCAAAATCATTTCAGTTGTATCTGATTCTTTGCAAACCTATGGACCTATAGACCGAAGCCTGCCAGGTTTCTCTGTCCATTAGACTCTCTAGGCAATAATACTGGAGCTGCTGGTATGCCCTCCTCCAGAGGATCTTCCCTACCCAGCGTTTTAACACACATCTCTTGTGTTTCCTGCATTGGCAGGCAGGTTATTTTTCACCAGCACCACATGGGAAGCACTGAAGAATATATCACTTAGATATAATAAATAAAATAAGCAAATTATTTGTGTTCAATACAAGAACAGATTATAAGAGATAAAGAAAAGTGAAGATACTTGGACAAGGTGCAATTTTAAATACAACTGGCTCTTGGAATTCACATGTTCTGCATTCATAGATTCAACCAAATGCAATCAAAAATATATATATTTTAAATTCCAGAAAGTTCCAAAAGACAAAATTTGCATTTGCCATGCACTGGCAAATATTTACATAGCACTCACTTTGTATTTGCAACTAGTTACATAGCATTTAAATTGTCAGTTCAGTTCAGTTCAGTCTCTCAGTCGTGTCTGACTCTCTGCGATCCCATGAATCACAGCACGCCAGGTCTCCCTGTCCATCACCAACTCCCGGAGTTCACTGAGACTCACGTCCATCGAGTCAGTGATGCCATCCAGCCATCTCATCCTCTGTCATCCCCTTCTCTTCTTGCCCCAATCCCTCCCAGCATCAGAGTCTTTTCTAATTAGTCAACTCCGCATGAGGTGGCCAAAGTACTGGAGTTTCAGCTTTAGCATCATTCCTTCCAAAGAAATCCCAGGGCTGATCTCCTTCAGAATGGACTGGTTGGATCTCCTTGCAGTCCAAGGGACTCTCAAGAGTCTTCTCCAACACCACAGTTCAAAAGCATCAATTCTTCAGCGCTCAGCCTTCTTCACAGTCCAGCTCTCACATCCATACATGACCACTGGTAAAACCATAGCCTTGACTAGATGGACCTTTGTTGGCAAAGTAATGTCTCTGCTTTTCAACATGCTATCTAAGTTGGTCAAAACTTTTCTTCCAAGGAGTAAGCATCTTTTAATTTCATGGCTGCAGTCACCATCTGCAGTGATTTAAGCAATATCTACTGTTAATTTAAAGTATATGGAAGGACATTCATAAGTTATATGCAAATACTATGCCATTGTATATAAAGGACTTGAACATCTACAGATTTTGGTATCCCAGTGGGGGCAGGAGGTGGTCCTGCAACACATCTCCCTCAGATACTGAGGAATGACTGGAATGTGATGAAGATAGTCCTTCCTAAACAGGAGTATGAGGATGAGATGGTTGGATGGCATCACTGACTCGATGGACATGAGTTTGGGTGGACTCCGGCAGTTGGTGATGGACAGGGAGGCCTGATGTGTTGCGGTTCATGGGGTTGAAAAGAGTCAGACACTACTGAGCGACTGAACTGAACTGAACTGAAACAGAAGTAATCTGAGAAAACACCTGAAGAAGATGATAATGCAGCTAGGGGAATTGTGAAGTATCTGCATTTCCAGCAGAGAGAAAAGTCAGTGCAAAGGCCCTGAAACAGATATGTCTGCCTGTTAAATGGTCAGCAGGGATGAGCCCAGCCTGACTAAAACCAACTCAACAAGGGACCAAGTAGGTTGAGTAGAGGTCACTGTTTCATTCAGATTGTTTCATGCATGTAGCCATTGTAAGGCAATGGTTTTAAATCTGAAGTGGGAAGTGATTTGAAGATTTTGATCAAATAAACAGATTGAACACAAAAAAATACACCAAAATCTCCAATTCCATTTTAGATCAATTGGTAGATTCTATAACAAAGCAGAGTATCTCACAATATTCGTGTTAATATAAGCTACTAGCAAAAGGTAACGTTTATATTATTGATAAGAATTTAGAGCTATTAAGATAGGAAAATAAAAGAAACAAATTAAGGAAAAAATTTACAAGACTATCTAAATGGGAAAAGAGAGTATTAGCATTGGAAACTAACATTTTCTAAACATTTATTTCATGCCAGATACTATAATTGCATTTTAGGTATTCTATTGGTAAAAACACCTATTCAAGAGAGTTATTATTTCTATTTTGAAGATAAAGCTCAAGGTAGTTTTATACCTAAGAAACTATCATGTGTAATGGTACCTGTGGTGGGTGAGTGACAAAACTGAAAGAAAAGATAAAGACAATTATCCTGTCTTTGACTAAACATAGTTTATCTCTAAATAGAACACCATCTATAAGAAAGATGGATAGATAGTAGAGAATAAGGATAAATATACTAAGGAAGAATGTAACTGTACTCAATGGAAGCTTAGTGCTTCTAAAAATTAAAATATGTATAAATAGAATTGTAAATAATTAAAGCTACACAATTGTCCAGTATAGGTATGAGATTCAATGCAGCACAAAGACTAGCAAATGGTACGCTATGCACATTGTATATCCAAGTAAATGCAAAAAATAATTAATAAACTTGGGGATATTGGACCACTTTCATATTATTACTGAGGAAAATGCTTGGAACTCTAATCTGACCCTTCCGTGATTGCACTTTAAGAATGAATATAATTAACAATGTTTTCTTGAAGCCTATTTAAAGGTAGAAGTCAGGTAGAATTTGATATATGATTTGGCCAAGGGCTTCCCTGGTGTTCAGCTACTAAAGAATCTGCCTGCAATTGGGAGACCTGGGTTTGATCCCTGGGTTGGGAAAGAACCCCTGGTGAAGGGAACGGCTACCCACTCCAGTATTCTGGCCTGGAGAATTCCATGGACTGTATAATCCATGGGGTTGCAGAGAGTTGAACACAACTGAGAGATTTTCACTTTCATTTTCACTTTGGCCAAGGGAAGAACCCCTTCAGATTTAGTATTATTATTCACATATCCCTTTATTAGAGCATTAGTACATACTTTGTTTTAGAGAAAAAACAAGTTCATAATTATGATTGTTCGGTCACTAAGTCATGTCTAACTCATAGAATGAATTCACAAATCTATAAAATGGTCTAAAAAATGCAGTATAATCTATTTTGTGTCAGCCTCTCCAGTCAGTTCCCCAATTGCATGCCCTCTGACTAGTTTAGCTACTTGTTCTTGTTTTTAGTTGCTAAGTGATGTCTCACTCTTTTGAGACCCATGGACTATAGCACACCAGATTTCCCTCTCCTTCACTATCTCCAGGAGTTTGCTCAAATTCATGTCTGTTCAGTCAATGATGCTATCTAACCATCTCATCCTCTGCCATACCCTTCTCCTTTTGCCTTCAATCTTTCCCAGCATCAGGGTCTTTTCCAATGAGTTGGCTCTTTGCATCAGGTGGCCAAAGTATTGGTGTTTCAGCTTCAGCATCAGTCCTTCCAATGAATATTTGGGTTGATTTCCTTTAGGGCTGACTAATTTGATCTCCCTGCCCTGCAAGGGACTCTCAGGAGTCTTCTCCAGTACCACAATTTGAAAGCATCAATTCTTTGGTGCTCAGCCTTCTTTATGGTCCAGTTCTCACATCCATAAATGACTATTGGAAAAACCATAGCTTTGAGTATACAGACCTTTGTTAACAAAGTGATGTCTCTGCTTTTTAATAAAAAATGTGTTGTCATTTCCTTCTTCAGGGGATCTTACTGACTCAGGGATCCTGACAACATGCATCTTCGGTGTCTCCTGCACTGGGTTCTTTACCAGCTGAGCCCTTGGGTTATTATTTACTTATTATGAAGCTCCTGGTTCTCTCTCTCTCTTTTTTTTTTTTTTTGACTCTCACCAGAAGTTCCCAAACATCCAACTATTGACCTTTGTGGATTGCCATATTTATTGTTTGGCTTATTTATAAGTCAAATTCCAAGTGTCTAAATTGGAATTTAGAGGAGTGAGTGCAAATAAATCTAAAAAAAATTTGCTTGTACTTTTTTGTTCTATGTTTTACTCATATCAGATTGTAATATCTATGATAGTCCTTACATTTTGAAGAAATTCAGTCCTGGAATTTAGCCAGTTTACAATATTTAAGTTTTTTCCTAAAAAAGTAGGAATGCTAGCCTTTCTTAGGAAACAAATTTATATTATTGTTATTTATGACAATATCTGTCACTTTTCCCTGAAACTAAAATTGATTTTAATTAGTAAAAATATACTTTATGTCTGTCTGCATAGGCTTGCAATACATATTTAATTCAGAGATCTTTCATAAAAATTTATTTACTTGTGTGTGCCCATTTATTTCTTTAGGGAACTATCCCAATTCCTTTCCATATGGCTTTGGCAAGGCTTAACACAAAGGACAGAGTGGTCAATTATACTTGCCAAAATTAAAGATCTTTCTCAGTATCAACTGTATTAAAATTTCTACGAGTGTTCTAGAGTAACCACAAGGTAGACTCAATGCAGAGAAAACTCTGAGACCTCAAATACAATTTCCCATATGTTCTCTTGTCACATTCAGGCCCAGATCAACATGAGAGGTTCTTACTCATTGTATGCAATCACATAACTTACAGACTTTAAGTCAATTTAATCATGCAACCTCTCCATTTTCACTCATATAGGTTCATAACTTTTGCGCCCTTTCTCTAAGATAGCACCTAATAAAAGGAGAGAACATTTTGCAGACTTGCTGTTTAAATACTGACTATACACTTTTTTGAGGTCTCACTATTGACTATACACTTTAAGGGTTTCCCTGGTGGCTCAGAGGTTAAAGCATCTGCCTGCAATGCTGGAGAGCCAGGTTCAATCCCTGGGTTGGGAAGATCCCCTGGAGAAGGAAAGGGCAACCCACTCCAGTATTCTTGCCTGGAGAATCCCATGGACAGAGGAGCCTGGTAGGCTATAGTCCACAGGGTCGTAAAAAGTCAGACACGACCGAACGACCTCACTTTCACTTTCCTACACTTTTTTATTTTTTATTTTTTCTGAAGCCAGTATTTATTTATTTTAAATTTTATTTTATTATTTAACTTTACAATATTGTATTGGTTTTGCCATATATCAACATGAATCCGCCACAGATATACACGTGTTCCCCTTCCTGAATCCTCCTCCATCCTCCCTCCCCCGTACCATCCCTCTGGGTCATCCCAGTGTACCAGCCCCAAGCATCCAGTATCGTGCATTGAACCTGGACTGGCAACTCATTTCATATATGATATTATACATATTTCAATGCCATTCTCCCAAATCATGCCACCCTCTCCCTCTCCCACAGAGTCCAAAAGACCAATCTATACATCAGTGTCTCTTTTGCTGTCTCGTATACAGGGTTATTGTTACCATCATTCTAAATTCCATATATATGCGTTAGTATACTGTATTGGTGTTTTTCTTTCTGGCTTACTTCACTCTGTATAATAGGCTCCAGTTTTATCCACCTCATTAGAACTGATTCAAATGTATTCTTTTTAATTGCTGAGTAATACACTTTTAATTATAGTATTTTTCCCTCTCCAAACTTTACAAGTAGGCCTAGGCAATCATCATCCCTCATTATTTTGCCCTAGTTATAATAACTAGTACAATGAAGGGAATGCATATCAAACAAGGTCAGTGAATCTTCTTTGAAATCACTATATAATTCTTAGAAGGTAGTTTTTGTTTTTTGTTTTTTTTTCTAGTGAAATGGCTAAACTTGTATCATGGAAAGAATACATACCTGAAGTAAGAGAGAATAATCTCAGTAAGAAGAAAAAAGCAAAGTGGAAAGAGAACTGAAGAGAAAGATAATAAAAGAAAACGAGATAAAAATACTGAGTACCAAATTAGATCCCTAAAATACTATTTTCTTTGAATTTTTAGATCCATCCAAGTTGGATGTTTTGTCTTTCAAATTACATAAACCAGTGTTTAACAAATATATTATTGCCCCCTTACAGAGTCTTAATGAACAAAAATTAATAAATAAACCTCTAATTGAGTCACCCTGCTTTATTTATATAATAGGCAAAGTGACATTGTGATATTCTGACAATTTAATCACCTCCTTTTCCCATAACATAAAAAAGCATTATGAAGCACTGGGCTTTGAATTTGATTCCATCATTAAGAAGAACTAAATACATGAAATTTCCTAAATTTTATTTTTTCAAGTAAGTAGTTTGATGGATAAGAAAGTTTAGAACAGTTTTTTATTATATACATAAGTATAAATAAAAAGAAAAATCCAATATGCAAGTATTAAAGATATCAATTATGAAATATCATATTTTATTTGTATATATATTATACATATATAAAATAGAAACTAGATTATAAACACAATTTTTCATTTTATTTCATATGGTGCAACATGTGAATTTCCTTATATTATTAAAAATTTTGAAAACATAGTTTGGGATGGCAGCTTATCAACTTATTATTCTTCACTTAGTGTAGGATGAAACTCTTTGAAGGACTAATTTCTCCCCACTCAACAAAACATAAACAATTAATAATATTTTAAATATCACAATTTAGATTGCAATCAGCTCTACTGAATAAAGCATTATTAATTGGATGCATGTCAGCTCTTTCTGTGGAAAATTAGCAAGTCATTTGAACTATGTGGGCACATTATAAGTAACCAAGTCTAGGAAAGCAAACAATTAATTATCAAAACAACTCCAAAACTTTTAATGAATGCCTAATCAGTAATAAGCAAATGTTCTCCCCACCTACAATCCTGCCCCTCAAAATCATCCAAGTAACATTTACCAAGTGGCATTTCTAAAATACAAATCTAAGTCAGTCACTCTATCATCCAAGGTTCCAAACGAATCAAGTCTGTTGTTCAGGGGGAAAAAATCTGGGTTATCTGATTCTAACTTTCTTTGTCTTCCCATCCCTCCTCGTCCTCCAGTCAAGCCCAAGTTGTTGTCCATTCTTTTAGTTTCCTAACTGTTCCTTGCCTAATTAAACTCCGGACTTCTAGCTAAACAGGATGATTCAGTTTATTCTAATAATAATGGAATTATTATTTACCCTTCTAACATGTTCATACTGGCCAATAATGTCATCTGGAAAAATTCTATACACTCTCAAGACCCCAAACAAATGTTAACTCTTTCTATGAAATTTTTCTCAATTTTTTTTTCTCTGCCTCACACACGTTACAGGTAAATATTCTCATCACTTTCCTCCCACGTGTTCCTGTGCATCCTATTGTGAGGGAATCTATGACCCATGCATCATATTTGTTGTTTTACCTAACCCCCTCATTAAACTGAGCAGCTTCAGTCCAGCAACTATTGTGTGGGCAGCTTTAGAACATCAGTCAAATCCAAGCCCTCCTTGGTTTTATTTGTTTCTTTAGCATTTAAGCACTGTTAAACATACTATAGCTTTTACTAGTACATCTCTGTTTTTTCCTTTCCAATTGCCAGTTACCTGGAGAATTTAAACTCCCCAAGGATAAGATTCTGTTTCCATGTGTTCATGCCAGTATTTCTTATCTGGAATAATTCCTAGACCAGCACATATTAGTTGCTCACTTAAATATCTATTGAATGAAAACCTATATTTGATTAGAAAGTAAGAGGACACAGAGGTAATGACACAATTTTACATGAGGAATTTTCTGGTAAATTGGACTGAGTTAAGTAAAGTTACTCATACTAAATGCATTTTAACCAGACAATGGAGTACCACAGCCACTTCTGTGATGAGTGGGTGGCTGGACTAAGATTAGTCTTATACTGGGGCAAGCCACCTAAGTGCTCGAATATCAATAATATAAAAGAAGATGTTAACATTTAATGGTCGTCTCATCTGGGCCTCACAAAATCCTGGCTAAATGTTACAAGTGAGAAACTCAGTTCAGAAACATCAAAGATCAAGGTTCCCAGGTAGCTGATGAACCCTTTGGCTGTTCCTGTCTCACCTCGTTCTCAAGAGATCTCTGCTGAAGTGATTCTATATCTAGAGCATTTGCAATGCCTTTTGTGAGCATCCAGAGAAGGCAATGGTACCCCACTCCAGTACTCTTGCCTGGAAAATCCCATGGATGGAGGAGCCTGGTAGGCTGTGGTCCATGGGGTCACTAAGAGTCGGACACAACTGAGCAACTTCACTTTCACTTTTCACTTTCATGCATTGGAGAAGGAAATATGAGCATCAGTGCTGAAGTATAGAAGCCATTCATCCGTTTATTTCAATTTATGTGCCTGTGGTGCTTCCTGAAATCCCCAAATAGAAATAAATCACTTTCTCAGTTACATGAAGACTCCTGTGTAACTTCTCCCAGTGACAGCACTTGTAAACCATAGATCATAACTCACTTCACTTTCCCCCAGGGCTTCACATTTTGCTCACGAATGTGGAAAGTTACAGCTTAGGAAACTATCATTATACAGTTCCAATCTTTATACCCTCACCCTGTGACCAGAATGTGTCCTAATGGAATAGTTGTTGTCAAGGAAAGAAAGAGGAGGAGAGATTCAGGGAGAAAGAAGGAAAGAAGAATGGGAGAGAGGGGAGAAAGAAAGATAATACCACTCCCCATTACTGGAAAGATCCCCCTTCAACCACACAGTTATAAAAATGTCAACTCACACAACAAGCTTCAGGATTTTCCATGGAAAAATCAGCGAAATCTCTGGTAGCAATCACAGCTGACGTGACGAGGTTGCTATGACTGCCAGAGCAGGGGTTTCACAAGGCTGGGATTTTACAAAGGTCTATTATTCAGTTAGGCCTAGTAGAGGCAACCTTCATCTACACCTTTGAACTGACTTGGACTTTAAATTTAGCTTAATCTCAAGTTGTATCAAGTAGGCTATGGAGTTAAAGGATGAAACCTATTTCCTGAAATCATCTTGTATTACCAAAAATAAGAGGTCACTGAGGGTTTAGCACAGTATGTATTAAGAAATGCAATGTTGTGTCTTTTAACATGTGTATTTTAATAAAAGGCAGATTCTGGATATAAATCTGTGAAATGAAAAATCCACCAAGTAGCCTTTCCTCCCCTGTTTGTTTTCACTTCTCTTCTTTAATCTCCTTCTACCAGTTTCTTTCCTCTGACTATCTTTCTCCCCACTCCCTTTTAAATCACTCTTTTCTTTTCCCTCCTTCTCACTTCTTCCCTTCTTTTATTCTTTCCATTCTCAGTTGAATTTTTATTTTCCTTCTTTCTGTTTTTTCCCCATTTAACAATATTCTATTCTATGTTTCTTTACATTTTTCTTTCTACACTTTAGCTATTGAAATCATTTCTGATAACCATGTAAATATTATTGGGCTCCCTATTCTCCCAAAATCACACTACCTAGAGAAGATTTGTTGTCATTCAGTTCCTAAGTTGTATCCAACTCATTGCAACCCCATGGACTGTAGCCCCCCAGGGTCCTCTATTCATGGGACTCTCTTGACAAGAATACTGGAGTGGGTATGCTTCCTTAAAATTAAACTAAAAAAAACTGCAAAGCAAATGAGAGATAATGTCAGTCCAAACTACTGTAATCATGTAGAAGAATAAAGAATCCTTCAATTCCTCTCTCCTTTATCTCTACCTGCCCAGCTTATAACCTATTGTTCTTCACTCCCTCTGTTACCTATGGAGAACTTGTTACTTTTTCAAATACAAAGTGTACCATCACTTAAGAGCAATTTTACATAATAGTTTTTATATATATATATAGCAAAATAGATCTTCATTGTTATTGATATTTTTACTAATTAGTGTGGAAAAAAGTACTCTATACTCACCTAAGTAGTGTATAATATTGGGGAAATGTAGGAGCTGAGAGATTTGAAATTATATAAAAAACAATTTCTATCACATTCTCAAGTTACCCAGGCTTTTAAGCTATTATTTATGTACTTATTTGTATTTTGGACAGTGTGCTTAGACCCACACCTTTGATTCATACAGTGTTAATCTTTAGTTCCAGAGTGTATATATTGGTTTAATATAATAAATTAGCTGATCTCCATCCTTGCATTCAGGTAATGAGATGTCCTTTACATTTAACTTAGGAAGAAACTCTTTCCCCTACTCCTTCACTTGTATCCACTTTAGAGAAGAGAACCAAGGTGAAAAAGCAAATGAAACAAATCTCCCTTTTACCTAAGACATGTCTTGCAGCAGAGACAGCTCAGACCCAGGTTTAGGAAACGTTTTGCATTCTGAAATTAATACAGGCAGAAGAGGGAAAGGGAAACTTATAAGCAAAATTGAGGTGAAAATGTGTCAAATGATAGCTTCAAGTCTGCACAGACCAAGCATGCACTTTTGTGATAAGATGGTAACAGAGAAAGGGAAACTAGTCCCTTTCCACTAGGATGGAATGCAGTATCTTTCATTCCATTGGCTGGAAATAAGTTTAGATTCTATAGATTCTATTTAAAGTAGACACTGGCAGAGCAGTGATCTATTTGGACAATAAAAAAGGTAAACTGTGAGTGGTTTGAACATGACACACAATATTTCTACTGGCAGAATCAACCCCAGATAAAGCTGATGCACTGCCTAAGGAAAAAAGCTTTCACAACAATTTTTACCAGTACAAAGTACAAAGAGCTGAAAGCTGCAAAAATAGTTGGTAGCACTTCAGAAATAGTGCCCTCACCAAAACAAACCCAAGGGTAAATTTCCCAAACTTCAACATGAAAGGAACCTCAGAGAAGAAGTGGAGAAAATTTTGTCAGCAAATTGCTCCCTGTAATTCCAAATCTTTGAGGGGAAGCCTACCCTTTTTCTCATGTTATTCTCTCTCTCATTCCCAAGTTGCATTTACTTTTTATGATATCTACATGATCAAATTTTATTTCCTTTCCTTTCTGAGGTCCATAAAGGACCACTTCCTTGCTTCAGCTAAGCAAAAACTTTACATCTCTACCTGGTTGGTACTTACAGGTCTCAAACCCTTAACGTCTCCAGCTGAATTTGCATATAACCCCCATACTCAGTCCTACCTCCAGTGGTATTTCCAAGTTGCTTTGGCCAGAAGAATCAAAAATCATCCTGGGAGTATTTTTTCCTTTGACAACTGTCTGGGTATCTTATTTCAGGTTTCCTAGATGCAAAGATTGAGATAGGGATTTGGATACACAATATTCTGTGACAAGGGGGACAGTCCTTTGGAGATTGACAGTCATTAACTTAGGGTGTGAGTATAAAGGATGAAGAGTGGCATCTAACTTTCAAGCAGGTGTCGAATTTCTCTCTTAAAGGGATTAAGAGTAAGCTAGCAATGGCAGCCCACTCCAGTACTCTTGCCTGGAAAATCCCATGGATGGAGGAGCCTGGAAGGCTGCAGTCCCATGGGGTTGCTGAGGGTCGGACACGACTGAGCGACTTCACTTTCACTTTCTACTTTCATGCATTGGAGAAGGAAATGGCAACCCACTCCAGTGTTCTTGCCTGGAGAATCCCAGGGATGGGGGAGCCTGGTGGGCTGCCGTCTGTGGGGTCACACAGAGTCGGCCACGACTGAAGTGACTTAGCAGCAGCAGCAGCAGCAACCTATTTAAACAGTACCCTGCCAGTAGAGCAGACTTGAGTAGGCCACCAATTCCATGGACTACAGTCCATGGGGTTGCAAAGAGTCAAACACAACTGAGCAAGAAAGCAGAGCCAGAGAGAGCCATAGTATCTGTTCCATCAACTATATCTAGTGGGTCACCAAGCCCATTAACTCAAATTTTAAAATAATTATTGATTTAGCTACTTTCCTCTATCGTTCTACCATTACCCTGTTCATAGTAATAGTTTTGCTCTTCTAATATATAATATATTCTCCTAGTTATTCCTCACAAATCCATTGGTATGCCTCTCTCATCTATCCACAAAACAGTCAGTAACTTTTTTAAAACACCAAAATGAAACCACCTCACTGCCTTAACTAAGACTCATAGGATAAATTTACAAATCTATAAAGTGATCTAAAAAATGTCATATGATCTGTTCTGTGTCAACCTCTCCAGTCAGTTCCCCAACTGCCTATCCCCTGACTACTTTAGCTTCTTGTTGTTGTTATTTAGTCATGAAGTCATGTTTGACTCTTTTGAGACCCTAAGAACTGTAGTCACCAGGATCCTTTATCCATGGGATTTCCCAGACAAGCATACTGGAGTGGGTTGCCATTTCCTTCTTCAGGGGAACTTTCTGACCTAAAGATCAAACCCACGTCTCCCGCTTGGCAGGCAGATTCTTGATACCACTGAGCTACCTAAGAAGTGCATTCTTTAGCTTCTAGAGGACATAAAAGTTCCTAAAAGCAGAAGTTGTTTCCTATTTAATGGCTTTTGTTCACACTGTCCTCTATTCTAAACACTTTTCTCCAGAAGAAGCAAGTTCTAGATAGAAATCTCATTCACAAGGGACCATTCCCTGAGCTTCCTGGACTAGATTTGAGTCTTTACTTATGGGTCTCACAGTACACTACACTTTACTTTTGTAGCACTTGTCAAAAATATACTTTTATGTGTGAGTTTCCCTATTAATTATCTCTCTCCTACACCACCCAAGACTGTTATTTTTCATGAAAGTAAAAATTTTACATACTTTATATATGCTACTCTGTTCCCCTTCTCCAAAACTCTGAAACACAAGCTAAATGCTAATAAACATATGTTGGGAAAAGGTCAAATACATATGGAATATAAGGCAAAACCCAGAAATATTGCAGCCGTTCTTATCTGAGCTTTATGAAAACTCTGTGTTTCTGGCTGAGATTTATCTAGGTCTACTTTCAGGCAAGGATGAGGTACCTAAAGAATCTGTATTCTGTTGTTTAGGAAACCTAATATGAAAATTAATGTGAGCCTAGTGCCAAGTGGCTAAAGCAATTTCATATTGAGTTTGATGTCCTTCTTGAATGCAAGGGAGAGCAATCCATGGACTAGGGGAGTTCAGTGCCTCACAAGCAGTGGAGCACTACTCCTTAGGGGTTTAGGGCAAGAGCGAGTTTTACAGAGGTTAGAAGAACAGGATGGGCTAGGAGATCAGGCATTTTCTTAGAGGGTGAGCAGGTCTTGCTTTCTAGGATAAGGAGAGATCAAGAAAGATTAGCTGGAAGATTGTGATTGGTGCATATTAGGCTTCCTTGACAGGTGTTCCCTGGAAGTGTAGGTTGACTTAGGTTTATATTTGTGATGTATGTCAGGCCCCGGGGGCAGCCTCCATTTTGTGAGTCCTAGTACACAAATTAACTTTATCACTAGTAATTATAAAAGGAGCCAGTACTTTTGAGTGATTACTATCACATAGGTACATTTCCAAGCACTTCATATGTATTAACAACTTTAATACTCATATAAGTTAGTATCTATTCTTTTTCCAAAAATTATGTTTGAAGAGATTGAGAATGAGGCTAAATAATGTGCCCAAGATCACACAGCTAGTGATAGTGAAGCCAATAATTAAGTTCGAGATTAATTTTCTTAACACTCATGCTCTCATTCGGGGCTCCCTTGGTTTAAGGTTTAAGAATATAGACTTTATAATTAGAAAGATGTCATTTGAATGATAGCTCTAACAATTTAGTAGATGTAAGATCCTAAGCTAGTCATTTAACTTCTTCAAATTTGTTTCCTTATTTCTGAAATGGAAGCAAGAAAAGCACTTGCTTCCCAGGTCAGCATTTACCACAATATCTTTCATTTAGGAAATACTCAAATAATAATAACTAATGTCATTGCCACTGTATTATGATTATGTATTTGTTTGCAACTAGAAGAAATCCTAAATCAAACTGGCATACACAATAAAGGGAAATGTCTGGCTCATGTAGCTGAGCATCCAATGTAAGGTGGATTCCAGGCGAGGGTCAGATCATTGTGACCCAGGGTGCAGGATTTTTCCAACATATTGCTCTTCTGGACTAGCAGCTTTATTTAAAGGTTAGATTCCTTTATGTTCTCAGATAGTGGCAGAGAATGAAAGCACTTCTTTCTGGTTTAGAGAGAGTGTTTTTCCTTTAACAACCAAACAAATTTTGGGGAAGGAAGTTCTGGGATTTACTCTGTTCAGTATAACTGTAGTCAGGAATCAAAGTGAACTGGAGATTTGTTGTTGTTGTTCAGTTGCTCAGTCATGCCCGACTCTTTGCAACCCCATGGAATGCAGCACGCCAGGCTTCCCTGTCCTTCACTATCTCCCAAGAGTTTGGTAAAATGCATGTCCATTGAGTCGATGATGCCATCCAGTCATCTCTTCTTCTGTTGCCTCCTTCTCCTCCTGCCTGCAATCTTTTCCAGAATCAGGGTCTTTTCCAATTGGTTGGCTCTTTGCATCAGGTGGCCAAAGTATTGGAGCTTCAGCTTCAGCATCAGTCCTTCTGATGAATATTCAGGGTTGATTTCCTTTAGGATTTACTGGTTTGATACCTTGAAGTCCAAGGGACCCTGAAGAGTCTTCTCCAGCACCACAGTTCAAACTCATCAATTCCTTGGCACTCAGCTTTCTTTATGGTCCAGTTCTCATATCCATACATGGCTACTGGAAAAAGCATAGCTTTGACTAGATGGAATTTTGTCAGTTAAGTGATGTATCTGCTTTTTAATATGCTAAGTTTGTCATAACCTTTCTTCCAAGGAGCAAGTGTTTAAATTTCATTGCTACAGTCACTGTCCATAGTGATTTTGGAGCTCACAAAAATAAAATATGTCACTGTTTCCATTTTCTCCTCATCTATGGCTCAGGCAGTAAAGAATCCATGTGCAATTTGGAGACCTGGGTTTGATCCCTGGGTTGGGAAGATCCTCTGGAGGAGGACATGACAATCCACTTAGTATTCTTGCCTGGAGAATCCCCATAGACAGAGGAGCCTGGCAGGCTGCAGTTCATGGGGTCACAAAGAATCAGACACAACTGAGTGACTAAGCACAGCACATATGCCATGAAGTGATGGGACTGGCTATCATGATGTTAGGTTTTTGAATGTTGATTTTTAAATTATCTTTTTCACTCGCATATTTCACCTTCATCAAGAAACTCTTTAGTTCCTCTTCACTTTCAGCCATTAGAGTGGTATATTGTGCATATCTGAGGTTGTTGATATTTCTCCGGGCAGTCTTGATTCCAGGTTGTGATTCGTCTGGCCCAGCATTTTGCATGCATGATGTACTCTGCATATAAGTTAAATAAGCAGGGTGATAATAAACAGCTTTGACATCCTCCTTTCCCAATTTTGAACTAATCCACTGTGCCATGTCGAGTTCTAACTGTTGCTTCTTGACCTTCATACAGATTTCTCAGAAGGCAGGTCAGGTGTCTGGTATTCCCATCTCTTTAAGACTGTTCCACACATTGTCATGATCCACATAGTCAAAGGCTTTAGCATAGTCAAGGAAGCAGAAGTAAATTCCAGAATTTTTCTGGAACTCTCTTACTTTTTCTATGATCCAGTGGATATTGGCAATTTGATCTCTGGTTCTTCTGCCTTTTCTAAATTCAGCTTGTACATCTGGAAGTTCTTGTTTCTTGTACTTTTGAAGCCTAGATTGAAGAATTTTGTGCATTACCTTGCTAGCATGTGAAATGAGTGCAATGGTGTAGTAAATTGAACATTCTTTGCATTGTCTTTCTTTGGGATTGGAATGAAAACTGACCTTTTCCAGGGCTGTGGCCACTGCTGAGTTTTACAAATTTGCTGACATATTGAGTGCAGCACTTAACTGCATCATCTTTTAGGATTTGAAATAGCTCAACCAGAAGTCCATCACTTCCACTAGCTTTGTTCGTAGTAATTCTTCCTAAGGTTCACTTGACTTTACCCTCCCTCCAGGATGTCTGGCTCTAAGTGAGTGATCACACCATCATGGTTATCTGGGTCATTACAATCTGTTTTGTACAATTCTTCTGTGTGTTCTTGCCACTTCTTCTTAATATCTTCTGCTTCTGTTAGGTCCATACCATTCTGTCCTTTATTGTGCCCATCTTTGCATCAAATCTTCCCTTGATATCTCTAATTTTCTTGAAGAGATCTCTAGTCTTTCCCATTCCATTGTTTTCCTCTATTTTTTTGCATTGATCACTGAGGAATGCTTTCTCTCCTTGCTATTCTTTTGAACTCTACATTCAGATGGGCATATCTTTCTTTTTCTCCTTTTCCTTTAGCTTCTCTTCTTTTCTCAGCTATTTGTAAGGTCTCCCTCAACAACCATTTTGCCTTTTTGCATTTCTTTTTCTTTGAGGATGGTTTTGATCACTGCCTCCTGTACAATGCTATGAACCTCTGACCATAGTTCTTCAGGTACTCTGCCTATCAGATCTAATCCTGTGAATCCATTTGTCACTTCTACTGTATAATCATAAGGGATTTGATTTAGGTCATACCTGAATGATTGCCATGAGACAGTTGCAAATATCTTGGCTACTGCCCATTGAGGAATGAAGAGTAGAGCAGTAGCTGGTGTATGATAATCATAGCTCTCCCCAGAAGTCAGTGCCATCCACACCTTATGTTTTAGAC
The DNA here is from genome assembly GCF_027580195.1 of Bos mutus. Classification (NCBI taxonomy): domain Eukaryota; kingdom Metazoa; phylum Chordata; class Mammalia; order Artiodactyla; family Bovidae; genus Bos; species Bos mutus. The sequence continues at coordinate 48,010,881 of NC_091627.1, read as the reverse complement.
ACAATGGAAAATAGGGTGATTTGCCCAAGGAACCTCTGGATGCTATTGAGAGACAATGATATTGGATAGACAAGCAATGAGTTTTCACTAAATATTATATAATGCCTTTATAGTGTTTGGTTTTAATATAAATATCTATGTAACAGGTGTTGGTTGCTAATGTTTCTGTTTTATACAAGTGGATATTTGGAACAAACCATTTGGGGTTGGGGGAGAGTAGAGTCATTTAGTTTCAAAATCCTACCTCTCAATCTTTTACTTTCTTTGGCACAGGCATACCAAAATCAGATGGAGTTTATAAAAATTTGTGTGAAATCTATTTGTTTCACTTTTTAAACTAAGTTTGATACCTTTTTGGTGAAGATCTCTTATTTATATTGTGATCTGTGAAAGTTATTTTTACCCTAGAGTTAGGTATGTGTTTCCGACAGAAGCCATTTGTTCTCCCTAAAGCCATGCCAAACTCTCTCGCGTGCACATTTTTTAATAGTCATCTACATAGTTTGTATGAATGCATTTTCCCCTTCCTCACTGGATTCAGAAACATTTCAATATTTGGGAAAGTATCTGTGGAATGACTTGTTAAATTTGTCCATCATTTAATGAATGCACAATCATTTTTATTTTAACTATACTAAGATGGAATCACATCTTGAAATACTGAGAGTTTGTCCTCAAATTGCTTAGATGAGCCAAATGCATAGGAAATATTCTTAATGTCAATTTATTTTACTTAATGAGGTATATTTGGATCAAATAAGATGATTGGTGAAATAGCATCCTAGTAAAAGTTAGAGGAAATTGCCTATTTACATGTTAAGTATCTGATAGTTATGTATGGATGTGAGAGTTGGACCATAAAGAAGGCTGAGCAACAAGAATTGATACTTTCGAATTTGTGGTGTCAGAGAAGACTTTTGAGAGTCCCTTGGACTGCATGGAGATAAAACCAGTCAATCGTAAAGGAAATCAATTCTGAATACTCATTGGAAGGACTGACACTGATGCTGAAACTCCAGTCGTTTGGCTACCTGATGCAAAGAGCCAACTAATTGGAAAAGAGCCTGATGCTGGGAAAGACTGAGGGCAGGAGACAAGAGCAGCAGAGAATGAGACGGTTACATAACATCACTGAAGCAATAGAAATGGATTTGAGCAAACTCCAGGTAATAGTGAAGGATAGGCAAGCCTGGAGTGCTGCAGTCCATGGGGTTACAAAACAACAAGGATTCACTCTCAGCTACCCACCTCCCAGCAGATTGACTGGTATAATTGAGCTTCTTCTTCACAAATTTGAAAAATCATCTTGTAAGCAAAAGGCCTGATTCCAAATGTCTACCAATTCTACTTTTGTGATGTGATATTGCCTTGATTATCCTTGAAATTCAAATTGTCCATCTGTAATCAAAAGAAATTAATATCAAAATAAAACAAAATTTTCTCTCCTAAAAATAGAAATTTCATTTCTTAAATTTCAGCTGGAAATAATCAATTTAATCCTCTCAAGAGAATGTAGGAAATGAGTTCTATTGAATTTACAACAAAGCTACATAGCAACAGATTTTTTGTTCTGTGTTTGTAATCCATTAGGTCAAATGTTCATACTGAAAGTCTTTTAAACTTCCCAGAAATAATACCTTGCTACAGTTTTGAAAGTTCAAAATATTCTAAAATTATTCTTTGTATGACAATCTTGCTTTAAAAATAAAATGCTTCACTTTTCCCTTGCTAATGTTAAATTCATACATCAAATTTTGTCATGGTTAAAAAAATCTTTCTAATGAATATAAAATATGAGGTTCCCCCCTTCTTGTCTTATCTCACATCCTTGTCAGAGCAGGAATTTATCTTTCCTTACTTCATTCAGCCAATACTTATTTAGAACCTACTGTGGGCTAGAATCAGGCTACAGGCTAGACAAGTTAAAAACTTCAATTTAGATGCTGTAATGTCTCCTGTGGGGCAGGCTTTTGCACTTACTGAGCTGAAAATTGCCATTTGGTAATGTAAGACTGATTTAGAAGAGAAAATACTCTCATTTATATAACTAAGATTTCCTATAAAAGGCAAGCTGAAAAATTGATTTCCATTGCACAAACACACACATAGACTAAAACATTTTACCAATGAAATCTACCTCCTGTTTCTCTATGCTTCAGTATGCAGAGGAGAAACTGTGCAGGCATGCAAGAGTGAAATGAGTTTCTATTTTTTTATCAGAGGAACTGAAGACAGACAGATTGAAATGCATCAGTTTCTACTAACCGGTAGATGGTGCTTTTAGTAATAAATTTATGAGGTTACTTGAATATCCTTTCTGTAGATTTTTTAAAATAAAACTAAGCAGAAATGAGAGAAAGTAATATTTTGCCATGACATGAAGCAGTCTGTATTTATTGTTGTTTCTAACGTAAATCCTTACAAAGCTCAGCACCAGTTTTTTCAGTATTCCTATCAGGTCTCTGTCAAAAAGTGAGAGATGAAATATCAAAGTAGCTAAAATTGATATGTCTTATAGCCTAATAATTTATTTAAATGCTGAATGCTTATAAAATTGAAGTAATCTAAGTGACAGCATAACTCCAATTACAGATAAACTCACATGTACTGTTTTAACTCACGCTGACTTTGTAACATTTTTCTGTGTGTATATAATGTTTTTCAATATTAAAAATTAAGATTTTAAAAGCTCATATAGGAAAAATTGTCATAAACGTTAGGATTTTTGATCTGTTAAAACTATATTAGCATTTACTCTTGGCATATTTTACTTGGTCTCTTTTTCAGTTGTGGCCTTCCTTTATTTTATATCAACCTAAATATATTATGCTCTTCTAATATTGGCTACCACATTTCAAAGAAATAAATGGCATCTCAACTATGTCAAGGGACTCAGGGTCTTAGCTTAAATTGGATAAGGATGACTTCCAACAATGAGTAATGGTAAATTTCCAACTATTAAAAACATCCCATTTTCTTGTACCTATTCTTTATATTTCATTTGAGTTTGGAGGAAATGTTTTGAAAATAATTTCTTAACAACTTTTATATAAAATACATGGCAATATTAATTACATTAATCATGCTGTGTATTACATCCCTAGTACTTAGAACTGACAGTTTGTACATAGTTTCTATTATTCCCTATTCAACTGACCAAATTAGACATCTCTCGAAATTCAATATTAAGTATTTTTCTTTAATATATATAATTATGATATAGTTTTTGGCATTGCTAAAAATTAATATTAAAACACCAGTCAAAACACCAAAAATTAATATCAAAACACCATTTAAACTGTGCTTGAATTCACACAGTTCTTAGTAAACTTAGGTTTCTGCCAACCCCAGTGTCTCAAATATCAATACAGAGATTTCATTCTGGAAGATAGATGCAGCACTATGGCTTTTTTGGTGTCATATGTTAGCCTCACTTTCAGCTTAATAGAAAAATATTGAAGTTTATAATTTGAAATTAGGAAAATGAGGAGTTAACTTCTAAAAGCACAGTTCAGTTCAGTTCAGTCGCTCAGTTGTGTCCAACAGGGCAGCACACCAGGCTTCCCTGTCTATCACCAACTCCCACAGCTTGCCGAAACTCATGTCCACTGAGTCAGTGGTGCCATCCAACATCTCATCCTCTGCTGTCCCCCTTCCCTCCTGCCTTCAATCTTTCCCATCATCAAGGTCTTTTCCAATGAATCAGTTCTTTGCATCAGGTGACCAAAGTATTGGAGCTTCAGCATTAGTCCTTCCAATGAATATTCAGGACTGATTTTCTTTAGGATTGACTGGTTGGATCTCCTTGCAGTCCAAGGGACTCTCAAGAGGCTTCTCCAACACCACACTTCAAAAGCATCAATTCTTCAGTGCTCAGCTTTTCTTTATGGTCCAACTCTCACATCCATACATGACAACTGGAAAAACCATAGCTTTGACTAGACGGACCTTTGTTGACAAAGTAATGTCTCTGCTGTGTGTGTGTGTGTGTGTGTGCTGGATTTTTTTTTCTGTTTATTTATTTATTTTACTTTACAATATTGTATTGGTTTTGCCATACATTGACTTGGATCCTCCATGGGTGTACATGTGTTCCCCATCCTGAACTCCCCACCCACCTCCTTCCCCATCCCATCCCTCTGGGTCATCCCAGTGCACCAGCCCCAAGCACCCTGTATCATGCATCAAACCTGGACTAGCAATTCATTTCACATATGATAATTTACACGTTTAAATGCCATTCTCCCATATCATCCTGCTGTCGCCCTCTCCCACAGAGTCCAAAAGACTGTTCTATACATCTGTGTAATGTCTGTGTAATGTCTCTGCTTTTTAATGTTGTCTAGGTTTGTCATAGCTTTTCTTCCAAGGATCAAGCATCTTTTAATTTTATGGCTGCAGTCACCATCTGCAGTGATTCTGGAGCTCAAGAAAATAAAGTTTGTCATTGTTTCCCCATCCATTTACCATGAAGTCATGGGACCAGATGCCATGATCTTAGTTTTTTGAATGTTGAGTTTCAAGCCAGGTTTTTCACTCTCCTCTTTCACTTTCATGAAGAGGTTCTTTAGTTCTTCTTCACTTTCTGCCATAAGGGTGGTGTCCTCTGAATATCTGAGGTTATTGATATTTCTCCCAGCAATCTGGATTCCAGCATGTGCTTCATCCAGCCCGGCATTTCGCATGATGTACTCTCCATATAAGTTAAATAAGCAGAGTGAGAATATCGCCTTGACACACTCCTTTTTCAGTTTGGAACCAGTCCATTGTTCCATGTCCAGTTCTAACTGCTGCTTCTTGGCCTGCATACAGATTTTTCAGGAGGTATATAAGGTTGTCTGGTATTCCCATCTCTTTGAGAATTTTCCACAGGTTGTTGTCATACACACAGTCAAAGGCTTTGGCATAGTCATTAAAACCAAAGTAGATGTTTTTCTGGAACTCTTTTGCTTTTTCTATGATACAATGCATGTTTGCAATTTGATCTGTTCGTCTTTCTTAATGATAATTTTTGATCAGGCATCATAGGCATAAATATGAATTATTCAGTGTGAGCATTTGGGGATAGTGATGAAGAGTTACTTCTATGATATTTTCAAGGGTGTAACCTACTTCTGAAGAACAAGGATAAAGTAAGTTAGAATAACATCATATATACATGATGAGATGCAGTGCTACTCTTACCCAAAATCCACAATTTCAATCTAGTCTTAAGAAAATATCAGATAAACCCAAATTGAGGGACATTATACAAAATAATTTACTAGTATTCATCAAAATTGTCTGAATCATAAAGAAGAAGGGATCTTAAGAAATTATCAAAGGAGGAATCTAAGGAGACGTGACACCTATGGGCAATGTAGGAGGTTGGACTGGACTAACATAGGCAGGAAAACTGGCAAGTTTCAAAGAATATCAGCCAGTCAGTTTAAAATATTATATTAATGTAATTTCCTGGCTTCTATCATTGTTCTGTGGTCTTATAAACTGTTAACAATAGAGGATTCTGGGTGAAAGTATAAAGGCACTCTGTACTATTTTTGCAACTTCTAAGTTTGACATTATTTCAAAACAAAAAATAAATGAGCAGATGGGTGTATAAATAATCTGTGATGCTCAGAATTTAGAAGTCTATCAGATTTACTTTAGTTCTAAAGTGTCCTTTCTTACAAATCTTTGTAATAGTGTAGCTTTAAATGAAACCTGGTAAAAAGACTATCAACCTTAAGAAATTATGCATTATAAAATTATAATTATCATTATGATATCAAAGAGAACAGTATACATGCCACATAAATAAATTGATACTGCCTGTTCCTTTACCCAAATTCGATTAACTGTCCTGTTTCAAGCCAAAATGATATTAAGTAAGAAGTTTATTAGATTTCAGATCTGGCCCTTGAAAAGGGTAGTTATGTTTTCCAGGTGTCATTTTAATTTTAAGCTAAAGGTAATGTGATCTACAGCAGGTGTATGGAAATTTTGGTTCTGAATTTGCTTTCCTATGATGTTTTTAAGTTCATAAATGTATAGTTTGAGTTTCCTGAGTATCTCCACATAAGTCATATGTAACAATTCAACAACATCATTTATGCTAAATAACTTACCATATAAATATGCTTTGAATAAAATTATTAGAAATTTAAAAGAAAATGTTGATTTGGAGAGGAAAACAATTATATAATTATAAATGTAGTTAAATTACAATTAGCTATTTTTACATAGTCTAAACAAATAAAATCCTCCAGTTTTTTTTTTTCAATATACTGCATGCAGGCAGTGGTTTTACGTTTATGTGGAGAACAGAAATATATCACACATATTTATTAAAAGTCAAACAGAAAAAGATTGCCTTCTAGCTTCCTTCTAGTCCTCATATCATCGGTGGACTGTCTGAACTGACTTATGGCTTACTGACTCTCTGGAAACAATACATAGCATTATATAACATTAAGAATACCACTTGACAACAAAAAGAAAATATGCAAGGAAAGATTGTCTCTTTGGGATATGGGACAGTTTTACAAATATAAAAATATAGAAGATATTACATTAATTGTGAGATAACACAATTTACTATAGGTCTGTATAAAGGAGTTAATGAGAGTTCATGAGAATAAGGGCTTCCCTGGTGGCTCAGAGGTAAAGAATCTCCCCTGCAGTGCAGGAGACCCGGGTTCGATCTGGGTCAGGAAAATCTCCGGGAGGAGGGCATGGCCGCCCACTCCAGTATTTTTGCCTGGAGAATCCCACTGACAGAGGAGCCTGGCGGATTACAGTCTATAGGATCGCGAAGAGTTGGACAGCACTGAACAACTGTGCAGGCCTGCACATGGGAATGAAGTTAAAATGCTAAAAGAAAGCAGTCAACAATGCCTGAAAGGAAGACATCAAATAGTGCACAAATATTTATTTTAATTTCTTCTAGAAAAATAATGACCTAGAAGAAAATCTTTCTTTTTAACTAGCAGATGAATACCAAAGTTGATTACTTTGATCATTTTTACATATTTTTTGATTAGTTGTGAAATGGCAGAAAACTGCAAAGATGACCATCACAGTGAAGGATGTGTGTGTGTGTGTGTGTGTGTATGTATTTTAGACTGCTAACTAGATCTCTTTGTTGAGAACGTGTGGATTACAATGTACAAACTGTTTTACTTTTTATTCACTTCATATTTATCATGAAAATTTTCTCAACATATAATAGGTTCTTAAACGTGATTCTAAACATTTATATAATATATTCCCTTGAATAGTTGTTAATTGCTTTATCTCCTATAATTTGGTTTCTTAAGGTTGGCTCCAATAATAAAAATAATAATATAATTATATTACAAGTAGACGTGAGATAAACATCTGTATTGCTTAATATTTACTAATGTTGAACTATATTTTAACCTTAAAAGCAGAATTGTAAGTATGCACATTTAAATATTTCTTATATTTAATGTCATTATTACTCCAGAAATAAAACAGCAATTTATATTTTCACTCCTGATATGTGAGAATATTTTCTTTGCCAAAAGTCTGCCAACTCTGTATAGACATTTAAAAAAATAAACTAACATTTTACTGTTTCAACTTCCATTAAAGAGAAACTTACAATTGACATGAAATATTTTTTAGATTATTTTTGCAACTGCCTATTTAAAACCTTAGTCTGCCTTATTCCTAATCTTTACTGAGCACTTCCTATGTATCATTCTGCACAATACTTTCATGTGTGCTCAATTATGTCCGACTCTGCAACCCCACAGACTGCTACGCTTCTCTGTCCACAAGATGTTTCCATCAAGAACACTGGAGTGCATTGCCATTTCCTCCTCCTGGGGATCTTCCCAACCCAAGGATCAAACCCATGTCTCTTGTGTCTCCTGCATTGGCAGGCAGATTCTTTACCACTGAGCCACCTGGGAAGCCCCCATAACACTTTACATATTGTGTTATCTTCTTTAATCCTGTAACAACCACCTTGCTTTAGAGATGCTGTAAGTTCCTATTTACAAATCAAATCAAAAGTTGAAGCATAATCATTAAAGTGAAGGTGAAAGTCATTCAGTCCAGTCCAACTCTTTGCAACCCAATGGACTATACAGTCCACGGAATTCTCTAGGCCAGAATACTGGAATGGGTAACCTTTCCCTTCTCCAGGGGATCTTCCCAACCCGGGGATAGAACCCAGGTCTCCTGCATTGCAGGTGGATTCTTTACCAGCTGAGCCACAAGGGAAACCCAAGAACACTGGAGTGGGTAGCCTATCCCTTCTCCAGCGGATTTTCCCAACCCAGGAATCAAACTGGGGTCTCCTGCATTGCAAGTGGATTCTTTAGCGATTGAGCTATAAAACTCATCCCAAATTACAGATCAAGCAGTAAAAATTTCAGCTGTATTTCCTGATGTTTTTGTGTCAAAAAGTAGTTTCTCAGATCCTTGAGAAAGACAATTTTGGCTTATGAAACTGGCAGGAGGCTTTGGGTAGAACAAGGATTTACTATTACATTTCCCTCACAATTAAATCACTGTCAGAAATGGGAAATTAGAGGTTTAGAGTTAGAAAGAAGGTGGTCTAAAGTTTAGCCAAGCTAAAATAAACATTTAGGCTGTCTTGATAACTTAAATGACCTTTGATATTCAAAGAAATTAACTCAATTAGTCATAATTATCACAAATAATTTTCAGCAAATGTATTTCACTTTACAATTTAGTAAATTTTGCAACACTAGCAATCTGTATTTGTTATGGAAAAATGAGAAACAACTGAGTGGCAGGAAACCTAAATTTAAACTAGTTATTTACATGTGTTATGCAAATCTGTTACCTACTTTTTCTAATCAACAGTGTATTTTAAAAATTGTTCTTCATAAGAAATAATACTTTAGAATATCATTCTAAATTTTTATTTGACACTTTGCAGTTTAAGCAAGCTTCTACTATTTCATATAGATTGTTTGCAATGAAACAATAAAAATGTGTACAAACCATATACTACTCCAGGAAAAAAAAATTATCTTTGCACAATAATACAGATGGCCCTTGACTTACAATATTTTGACTTTATGACAGTGCAAAAGTAACATGCATTCAGTAGAAACTGGATTTTGGATTTTGAATGTTCATCTTTTCCCAAGTTAGTGATATGCAGTATAAGGCCCTCTCACAGTACTGGGCAGTGACCTACAGGCAGCTCCCAGTCAGTCACATGGTACTGAGGTTGAGCAACTGATACACTTACAACCATTCTGGACCCAGACAACCATTCTGTTTTTCACTTTCAGTAGAGTGTGTCAATAAACTATATGAGATATTCAATAGTTTATTATAAGATAGGGTTTGTGTTAAAGGATTTTGTCCAACTGTAAATTAACATAAGTATTTTGAGAACCTTCAAGGGGCCAGGCTAAGTGATGCTGTTCTGTAGCTTTGTGTATTAAATGCTTTTTCAGTGTATGCTACCTTCAATTTAGGGTGGGATTACTGGAGATAACCCAATGGGTAAGTTGAGGAAGATCTGAAATAACGTGTTGTTATTATTATTTTGCAGTGCATACTGTGTTTTGTAATACTTTGTTTTTAATCCTCTCAGGAGCCCAAGAGGAAGGTACAGTTTTCATCTCTGTACTTCAGACTAGAAAATTTAATCAAAGAGATGCTAACCTACTCCCCTATGATCTCAAAGCTAGTAAATGATCTTGCAGAATAACTTTTAATTGGTAAACCTCCCAAAGATAGAACATATAACATTTAGTGAACAATATCTGATTGAAAAGAATGTTATAATCTTATTTTTAGAAAACTGTTATATATACATATATAATACATATGTATATATAACATTTATATAAGGCTATAAACCAAGATCTGAACAGCATTTACCTCTATTTGATAGGATGAATTTATTTTCTTATTTTTGTTAGTTAATATTTAAGCATACATTGGACTGATAATACTGTGTTGTTTTTGTTGTGTACTCACTAAGCTGTGTCTGACTCTTTTGTGACTCCATGGACTGTAATGTGCCAGACTCCTCTGTCCATGGGAGTTCTCAGGCAAGATTATTAGAGTGGGTTGCCATTTCCTTCTCCAGGAGATCTTCCCAACCCAGGGATCAAACCTGCATCTCCTGCATCGGAGGGTGAATTCTTTACTACTGAGACACCAGGGAAGTCCAAGCAAAATGTACCTAGAATATGAGAAATACTATAATTGTAGAAACTTCTATTACAATTTTTTTCAGTATTCAATCACCCAAGGAAACAAAATGAATAAAAATTTAGAAATTAATCACTAAGTCATTTCTGACTCTCTGCAACCCCATGGACTGTAACCCACCAGGCTCCTCTGTCCATGGAATTCTCCAGGCAAGAATACTGAAGTGGGCTGCCATTCCCTTCTCCGGGGGATCTTCCTCATCCAGGGATCAAACCCAGGTCCACCTTAACCAGGGATTGAACCTAAGCCACCAGGGAAGCCCCAAAATGTAGATGATCTGACTATAAACAAATTTTTGTATGCTTCAGATCAAGCTTACTTATTTATAGTTAAAATTTACATGAACTGACTATAAATAAGCTTGATCTAAAGCATATGAAGTTTTATTTTCTACAATATCTGAAATGTCCATGTCTTCCAAAAATTACCTATTTGGCCCCAGAGGATAGTATGTTACATTACCAACATTCAGAGATAGCAAAGGAAATTTGGTTCAAAATTGAAAATAGCTATTTCCACTGAAATGTTTTTTTCAATTTACTTTAGACTTTTGTAAAATAAATAACAAACTTTTGTTCTAAGAAGAGTATAATAACTCATTATTAATAAAATATCTTGATTTTGAGTGGAGCTAGCTTTCTAAGGAATTTGGATGTTACTGGGTTATCTTTGGGGAATTATTGAAGTTTAAGAGTATTTTTTTGTGTTCAGAGAGAAGTGTGTTGGCATTGTTTCAGAAAGAATAATGTCAATAGTATGTGATATAAACCAAAACGGAGGAGAGAATGGGGATAAAGATACCACACAGATGATCAGAATAGCAATAAATAAGCAAGGGAGATGTTGTATGCCAAGTCTTTCAAGAGGATGCCAGGATGAAACAAAAAGTTATAGAGGGATATCACAGCAACAGCTTCCAGGAAGCTGTTTAGTCTTTGATGGTGGATTTTGACTTAAAAAGTCTGAAAATCCACTCTATGATTTGGATTATATTTTCTTAACAATGGAAATAAATGAAACAACCTACAGAGATGACACCTACTTATTCTATAAAATTAAGCATTCCAGTTTTACGTATGCATTTTTGTCTTTCTCAAGGGTTCTCCCCTTCATTTCTAGAACTCTAATCATTGAATATTCTTTGGTACTGACTCCCTTGACCTTATTCTTGTGACTTCAACATCCCAAAATTAAAATTGGGTAGTTCTGTTAAAAAGACCACATCAAATCTCTGTTTTAGTCTTTGAGTTATTTGAGTTGTTATCTGTTTAACTTCAGTTTTCAAGCTTATCAGATGATGGATTTCCATTTACTTAGGTAAGATTTTAGAAAGGACTTAAGGTTTGAGCAATATTATGAAAGTATATGTGTGTGTATATGTGTGTTTATGTGTATATAGCTATGTGTGTGCTTTAAAAATCACATAGGCTTGGGGTTGGTGCACTGGGATGACCCAGAGGGACGGTATCGGAGGGAGGCGGGAAGGGGGTTCAGGATTGGGAAAACGTGTACACCTGTGGCGGATTCATGTTGATGTATGGCAAAACCAATACAATATTGTAAAGTAATTAGCCTCTAATTAAAATAAATAAATTTAAATTAAAAAAAAGAATCACATAGGTAATTATGCAGAGTAGATATAATATGAAGTAATAGGTTTTATAAATCATAGAGAAATAAAAATACTTCTGTATTGTCTAACAAAAATATTTAAATTGAGAAATATTTCTGTCTTTAAATTTTAGATTTTTAAGTTGAAGTACAAAGTGGATAATTGAAGCTGTGCATAGCAATCTAAAATTATCTGGTAATGCCCACAAAATAAAATCACATCTACATAATTTTGTTGATAACTTGTTGATGAGATTTAATAGAAGTTTTTTTCACTAATTGAAACAATCACAGTCCAAAAGAGGTTGAAATACATCGTGAATAAGCAGGTTGGTTTCACATCATTAGGAAGTTTTAAATGATATCCAATTAACTCTTAAGAATTATGTACTTTTGTGGAATAGAATACACTACTGAGAAATAAATGGGAGAAATTCATATTAATGACAAGGATACGTGGGCAGTGAAATGGATTGAAGTCAAACAACCTTTAAAAGATGCATCACCTGTTTTAATAGTTTGGGTGTCCAAGGTGGGGCTTTGAGGGATGGGTGGAGATATGGGAATTCACCAACACTCTCACAGTGAGGGATGATAAAAAAGAAAAATGTACTGTGCTTGCTGGTCATTTGTGGAATATACAGAAGAAGAAAAAAAAATCAGAGTCCATTGTCCCTTGCATGGATTACCTCATATTAATTCAGAAGGGCCAGGGTAAGAGTAGAACAAAATTTGCTTACATTTCTCCAGACAACTCAATATTTTGTTAGACTGTTTCAATCTTTAGTCATCACATTTTCTATCATATTCAGAATTCTCAATAGTCTTGTTCCTTTTGGAATTTGTTAAATTCTGTGTCTGATGTCAGCTTGCAATCAAAAGCTCATCTTCCCTTCCTAAGTGTTTCTTTATTCATGTTCACTCTCTCCAGTGACTACATTGGTGGCTCATTATGATCTAACAAATAAACCTCACACTTGTCATGATTTACTTAACCAGTACGTAATATACACAGTCTTTGATACATGTCATCTACTGAGCTAAACACTTTTATTAGACCATTAAATAAACTTATGAGGGAGACAGGTATAGTATAATTACCTACACTCTCAGGATAAGCAAGCTGAGGGCTTGAAACTTGCCTGATTTTTCAAAGTCAGTAAGTAGAATTCAACCCCAATCTCTAGAGATTATGCTCTTAACCTGGGTACTTTGTTAAACATTCACCCCTCCGGTGCCCTAAATTAAGTAATTCATTCTGAGCCCCAGATTTCATCTATAATTTTCCTTGTAGCCAGCATAAAGTAGGAGAGGTTTAATAAATCAAATATAATACATAGATAACATTTTTTAAAAGGCCAAGGCTTTTAAAATTCACCAAATTTCTTGCACCTTAATTTGTTAATCTTGGGCACAAATCCTGGGTAAGATTTATTCACCTTGTTTTATAGTTACATTTGAATTCAACTCAATTTTTGCAGGACAAACAAACAAACAAAAACCTTAGTACCCTCAAATAATTTGGGGATATTTGTGACAATATTTGCAATCTTATATTGAATAATGAAAAGCAAACTTTGAAGTCAAAGGCTTAAATTCATACTGAAAATAAATAGCATTAATTATTAGAGATATTTCAAATATATTATTGCATTCTTCCCTTAATAACAGGAGTATTTTTGTTAAAGACAGGCTCAACAAAATCTAAAAATATATATATATATATATATATATATAATGCACACACTGCCATGATCATTATTCCCAATGTTCCAATGTTTATTGTCATTAAAAAATTAATTAATCATGGAAGTCTGGTACAGTATTGACATGTTGATTATACATCTTATCTCCTTTCCTGTAGCAGCTACTGGGCTCTTAGATCAAGAGAAATCTTTGCTGCCACATCAGACATTAGTCTTGTGACAGATGTTCTGTGTTCGATTGAAGGAGCACAGAGGAAAATAAGTCTCTCCATGCTTGTGAGACCACAGTTGAAAATGAGCAGTTGTCCCCTTCCAGACAACGGCTGTCAAACTCATAGAACCTTGACATAATTTGCAGACTGTCCTGCACTAGAATGAAGCCTACATGTTACTTGAGGCTGGCAGGCTCCACACTACTGAAGCACAAGAAGGGTCTGTTCTCCTTTTCTAAAATTCAACTGTACAACCAATGATAAAGAATGTCTCAAAGGCTTTGCTCACTTTCTTTAAAAAAAAAAAAAAATATTTTGTGTGTATTAATGTATGTACTTTCTTTTGGAAAAAATTTTTTTTTCCCTTTCTTTTTTTTTTTAATTTTATTTTATTTTTAAACTTTACAATATTGTATTAGTTTTGCCAAATATCGAAATGAATCCACCACAGGTATACCTGTGTTCCCCATCCTGAACCCTCGTCCCTCCTCCCTCCCCATACCCTCCCTCTGGGTCGTCCCAGTGCACCAGCCCAAAGCATTCAGTATCGTGCATCGAACCTGGACTGGCGACTCGTTTCATACATGATATTATACATGTTTCAATGCTATTCTCCCAAATCTCCCCACCCTCTCCATCTCCCACAGAGTCCATAAGACTGATCTATACATCAGTGTTTCTTTTGCTGTCTTGTACACAGGGTTATTTAAAAATTTTTAAAATAGATAATGGCAAAATGGAAGTCACTAATAATCCTTTCTAATAGCCAGAACCATTGTTTAGATGATATTTATCCTTCCTATAAAGCTCACAAATGTGTGTGTAAGTAAACACACACATACACAAACACATTTACATACATGCATTTACACATACACATTTTTAGGTATTAAAAAAATATATGAACTTGGCATACATAGTTTTATAATTTCCTTTTACACTTAATATTATCTAACAAAAATGTTTCCATGTTCGTAAATACACCTCTGTTGACTTAAAAAAATATTCACAACCTAAAAGTTGAGAGTTATGTTTTATGGGCTTTCCTGGTGCTCAAACAGTAAAGAATCTGCCTGCAATGTGGGAGACCTGAGTTCAAGCCTTGGGTTGAGAAGATCCCCTGGAGGAGGGAGGACTTCAAGCTCAGAAGACAGCATCTCAAGTAATCGTGAGAAAACTGCTCTGAGGAGGTGAGGAGAGGAGCCAGGCTATATGGAAGTTTTGCAATGAAGGACAGGTAGTCTAAATATAAAAATATTTAATTAAAGAAAAGTAGATGTCCCAAGTTAAAGAATTTAACACTTTTCTATATATGGGATGATTCAAGACTTTGGGTTTACTGAAATCATTCCTTTCATAAGAACGTCAGCTATCTAGGGCCAATATCCTGTGTTTTTCACATCCTGGGCTCACAATGTGGAGTGTGTGTACGTGTGTTAGTCATTCAGTCATGTCTGACTCTTTGCAACCCCATGGACTGTAGCCCACCAGGCTTCTCTGTCCATAGAATTCTCCAGGCAAGAATACCAGAGTGGGTTGCCATGTCCTTCTCCACAGTGAGGAGGGGCTACAGTCTAATTGTGCTAGGTTGCAAGTATTTTTCTCCCTCCTGAGTGTCCTGAATTCCCCTGTAGAAGCAAATGGCAACCCACTCTAGTATTCTTTCCTGAAGAATCTCATGGTCAGAGGAACCTAGCGGGCTACAGTCCATGGGGTCACAAAGAGTTGGACACAGCTGAAGTGACATAGCATGAATGAGTGCCCTTTGGAACCACCAGCTCACACTGGAGGGCTACAATCGCTAGCCCTCCAATGTCACCGACTGTGACATCCTTGTTTACTGATATGGAAGGAAATACTTCATTTCTCACCTCTTTTTTTGTTTTTGTTTTTTTTTTTTCACCAGAAACAAGAAAACTTTGTGTAAAAGCAAACCCAAGTGATCTCTGTTGCAACTATTCAACTCTTTTTTTAAAAGCAGCCATAAGAGATAACTGCATAAATATGTATTTTTTTACAATAAAACTTTATTTACAAAAACAAGAGATGTGCCATGATTGTTTTGTGGATCATAATTGCCCATCTGTGACCTACACTGCTATTTTAACATTGGCAGAAGGTTCCATGATATGGATGTGGTGTGGATTATTTAAGCCTTTTGCTCTGAAGGGGTCTGTGCTTTCAGCCTTCTCTTATAAAGCTCCTGTACTGCCAAGGATTCCACTGAAGTTATGCCTATTAGTGTTGTGACTAGCATCCCTGAGGGCTAGATTTCCTACCAGTTAATAACTCCCCAGCCTGATAGAACTTCCAGGGCTTCTTCCCAACCAGAGGGCCCCTGTGAACTGTGGAATTCCTCCACTATATTGTCTCAGGTATGTCCTCAGCAAGGTTAATTACAAGACAGCACTTAATGGGTATCCTATACCTTACGATGTTACACAAAATTTTCAACATTTGATTTCTTTATATAACTTGGAAGATCAGTGAAGTTTTCACATTTACTAAGTCCAAAGAAAAGGAAAGAGGGAGTCAGATTTTGTCATTACACCCTTCCTTAAAGACATGTCCAGTTGATTTTCAGGACATGTTGCCATTTTAATGTCATTTAAAAGTGTGCTATTTGAACTGTATTCCAGTTTCTTCCTCTCTGAATTGGAAACAGCAAAGAATAATCATTAATGGGTTTATTTTTCTCCTATTATTCTTGAAATTTGGGCCTTTGTTTTCTTGTGCCTTATGTACATTTTTGCTTGTTTTTGCAATTTGCATTATTGATGCCAAAAGATTCAGAATTTAAAGTTAAATCCTTTTTGTAATTTTACATTTATTGTTAGGTATTTCTTTATTTATTGAGTCAAAATCTGTACATTCTACTGAGCTTTAGGATGTGCTTGACATAGATTCCAAACTCTGGAATAAAGCATAGTTTGAAAGTCTCATACATAAGGTAATAATTCAGGCTCATTGACTGACAGAACTGCACATCTTTTCAGTGAACTTTGCAAGAACTTAAGCCTGGTAGATAGCCTCTCAGGTATCTCTGAAGGACTTCATTGAAGATGAAAGGAAGGAGATAGGATCCATATGAGTTTTTGCAATAACAGTTGGTAAAGAATTCACCTGCAATGCAGGAGATGCAGGTTTGGTCCCTGGGTTGGGAAGATCTCCTGTAGAAGGAAATAGCAACATCCCAGTGGCGCTAGTGGTAAAGAACCCACCTGTGAACACACGACACATAAGAGATGGCGTTTTCAATCCCTGGGTCAGAAAGATCCCCTGGTGAAGGGCATGGCAATTCACTCCAGCATTCTTGTCTGGAGAATCCCATGGACAGAGGAGACTGGTGGAACATAGGCCATAGGGTCCCACAGAGTCAGACACGACTGAAGCAACTTAGTACAGCACACACCAGTATTCTTGCCTGGGAAATCTCATGGACAGAGGAGCCTGGTTGGCTATAGTCTCTGGGGTTGCAAAAGAGTCAGACACCCCTTAGTGACTAAGCCATCACCACAGAACATCAAAAGACTACTGTTAATTAAAGAAAATGAGGCATCTCAAGTTAATGAATTTATTACTTTCTATGCATGGAAAGATACAAAGTTCTGGGTCCACTGAAATCATTCCTTTGATACGCAGTATCTGCCACTTGGGTAAAGACTATTTCCTGCAGAAGAACTCAAAGATAGTATAATACAAATTCCTTGAGGGGGAGTGCTTTATCACTGCACTGTTGTTTCTTGACTGTTCCTCCTTCATTTCTGCATTCCTTCCCTTCCCTGACAAGTAACTAGCTAAATCTGCCCTTTGGAACTCAAGGAAGGTCAAGGAGGGTGAATGAAGCATGCTGCTGCTGCTAAGTCGCTTCAGTCATGTCCGACTCTGGGCGACCCCATAGACGGCAGCCCACCAGGCTCCCCCATCCCTGGGATTCTCCAGGCAAGAACACTGGAGTGGGTTGCCATTTCCTTCTCCAGTGCATGAAAGTGAAAAGTGAAAGTGAAGTCGCTCAGTCGTGTCCGACTCTAGCGACCCCATGGACTGCAGCCTACCAGGCTCCTCTGTCCATGGGATTTTCTAGGCAAAAGTACTGGAGTGGGGTGCCATTGCCTTCCTACAAATAAGAAATGGGCAGAGAGGTGAGGAGGGACACAGAAAGAATTTGTATCTGGAAGGGCCCATTTCAAATGTGTACTGCATTTTGTTAATATAAGAAACTTCCCATTTAACATCAAATATTTCATTATAAGCATTCATGCTTTTTAAACTTTTTCCAATACAGAAGCAAGTAACATGCTAAAGTATGTATTTGTATACTTGTATTAGAAGTGGCATATGTGTATACATAAATTATTGAATCATTAAATTTTAAAAATAAGTTCAAATTATAAACATCATATCATATATGGAAAAAAGGTGTATCATTGATAAATGAAGTCTGAGGTTGAGATACTTGGTGGATAGATAAAATAAGGACAGCTAAGAAGCAAAAAGTAACTGGTAATTCATATTTCAGAAAAAATTTCAAGCTGACCTCTAACCCATTTATATTTTATTTTATACAATTTTACTACCCAAAGTAGACTACAAAAACATGTAAAAGCAGAATATAGATACTATTTTAGAAACTAGATAAAATGACAGATAATTTTTAATCTTCCTTTTTAAGTGATTGAAGAATATTAGAGCTTTCATCTCCTCAGTTGCAATTCACTGCTTGGCATCTGACTTTTCTCTTCTATTTCATTATTTTATAACCTAATTGAAGAATAAAAAAAATTGGAAAGCGGGTCACATGTATTGAACCATTCTCCAAATATAGCTGTTTCTCATATTCTCAACCCGGATAGGTAACTACATCACAGAAAATTGCATTAAAATGATCTCTAATTGGCCTTTGGTTAACTGCTTTGAGGAGATGAGAAAAGAGATAGTAAGAATTTTCAGCTGCAAAAGCTGAATAGTCATTTGAATACTAGTGTTGTCATATTTGCATATAATTTTGGGACATGTCTGCTCCCAAGGCCTCAGGTGCAACTTAATGGAAACTATCTTAAGGTTTTGCAACAGGAGCCCCATCAGCAATATCTTAAATCTATGGTAAATTGCAATAGAGCTATTGCAAGGAGGTTATACACCATCCTGATGCTGGTTATTGTCCTTGCAAGTTGTCATTGTTGAGTGACATGTCAGATGCTGCAGGATGCAAAAGAGCACAGAACCTGATTTTTGTTGTTAATTAACAAACTAAAAAGCAATACATATTAAAATTATTTCTGAAAAATCATAACTTTGGGTTGAATAAACAAATTATTATTCAGCAAGGTAAAGAATAATATGTAGCCTTTAAGAAAAAGGTAGAGATGTAGGCACATGGTCATAACACATAAGCATAAGGAAAATACAGATTTCAAATGATGTGATCCATTCTGTACATACATATATGCACATACTTTTATTTTGTCCTATTTAAATTTTCAGAATAAAATATATTGAAACAGTAGTAATGATTTCATATATTTTTTGGAAGCTTAAAACGTACTGGGTTGTTATTTTGAGAACATAGAGAGAATTCTGTCATACTATTTAAGCATATCACTGCACAACTTTCAGAAAATACATCAACCTTTTTTTACTTTAAAATTTTAGAGTATCATATGAATACGTCATCTGCCAACTTTTAGTAGTATAACAAAGCAATGATTTTAAGAGCTCAGCAATAACATATGGCTATGCAATGAAAATTTAAAACATGCACCAACTTTTAGAACTATGTTGAATATTAAATACCTGAAATTGCTAGTGGCTAAAGCACTTCATTTAGCACAATGTATATAAACTTTGAAACTATTTTCAGGCACCGGTTTTAATAAATGAAGTGCAAAGTTGAGGAAGTTTACTAAAAAATATTTTGTTTTAAAGTCATTTATTTTGGAACTACCCATATTGAATCTTTGTAAGACGTATGAAGTTAGAGAAAAGAGTAATTCTCACTCAGAATTTAAATTAAGTTCAAGCATGCTTTTAAACATATTCTTGAGAATAAAGAACAAAAATATTGTTTATAATTCAATTTCTGTAGTATATATACAGGATTTGAATTTATAATATTAAAAAAAATAAGAAATTTAACAAGAGGTAAACAAAATAGCCTAATTCATATGTAAGCCAATGAAGAAAACTAGACAATTGATGTTGTATCAGTGCTGAATTAACTAGTTCTGAGTATAAAGCAATAATTAAAATCTCAAATAACTGTATTTTATGCTCATCATTTCAACCTCAGTTTATATGCTCCAATGTTCTCAGAATTGATGTACATTAGCAATGTCCCTTCTTTTCATACATATGCATGATGATGCTCCTAATGTGAAGAATTAATCCATAATTAATGAATAAAACAATTGGTTAATTTACACAGCATAATTATTTGCATGTTACACAGGGATGCTAAAAGACATGTTTTAACAAAACTTGGTATGCCATCTTAAGGAGATTTGGAATTAGAAAGGTATTCATCTAAGGTATTACCATCTTAGTCACTTGACAATATGGCCCTACTTATAATTTTAGCTTCTTTTTCTTCTTGCTTTCCCTACAGTGACAGGATTTTCAAAATGCTCCAGCTATACTCAGTTACTTACAGTTCTTCGAATTTGTGTTCTTCCATGCTGCATCTGATTCCCAAAACATCTCTGAGCCCTGATTTTCCAGTGATCATTCAGCCTGGGCATCTTTCTATTTCAGTGTAAGACACACCTCAGGTGGGAATGTGTTATTTCTGGGTTACCTGCTCCTTTTCTGCTATCATAGCCCATAGATAGCTTCATATTCTCTTCTATTGAATAAGGTAGGAAAGGTGCCCTACTCAGAGTGTGGAATATAAAAAAATTAAACAGATTCATAGATGAAGAGAACAAATAGGCGGTTGCTGGAGAAGGCTATAATCAACCATATTGTATGGCTTAAAAAAGGGTTAAAAAATTTTAATTTGTAATCACTGTATTAAAGTTTTACTACATATTTAGGTTAAAATTTTCCTTCTTTCACCTAGCAGGTACTCTATGAACCATTTAGTCTAAGATCTATGAAATTTATTTGAATCTGGGCAATTTTTATTCCATTAATACCATAATATTTTCACCTTTCTAATTTTATTTTCTCTGTACGATACCCATATAATTGGGATATTTATGCTTTTTTTCCTCTAAACTTAAATTTTCTTTTGTTTTCTAGATCACTTTACTCTCACCATCTTCTGTGAAATTTATCTCAATGTGATCATTCATCTCACATTTTTTATTTTCATTCCACATTTTATCTCTCCCACTGTGTTCTTCATTTCATTCATATCTAACTTGGTAATAATTTCCTTCTTTTAGTTAAATATATTTATTAAGCTTACTTTAAATTATTTTTTCTTGGTTTCAA
The DNA here is from genome assembly GCF_027580195.1 of Bos mutus. Lineage (NCBI taxonomy): Eukaryota > Metazoa > Chordata > Mammalia > Artiodactyla > Bovidae > Bos > Bos mutus. The sequence continues at coordinate 47,989,706 of NC_091627.1, read as the reverse complement.
TAATTGCTCTTAGATGATATGTATTGTTCAATTTCTATTTTTCTTTTGAAATACTCCTCTTTTTCCATATCTTGTATTTTGGCTTGTGAGTTACTGTTGTCCTGGAGACAGCAAAGTTTCTCTTTTTGTCATGTGTATAGGGAAATGGCTGATGACCCACTTTGTTCATTTTGTGTAAAAATATTTAATGTAAATATTTTTTATTAAGGAAAACCAAATTTTAATATATTCTGGGTGTTTATATTTTGGTAGCTTTAATTTTCTGAACTGGTAGATGTCTTTATAACAATATCTACTAAAAACATCAAAGTACCTGTACCAGGCCTTATTCTTAAGATTTAATTTAGAATGTCAACTAGGATTTTAGTTAATGGCAGCAGTCACACAATCGACTAGTACTAACAAAAATTAGAAAATTATTTTTTCAAAACACAAAAATTATGGAGCTAGGCTGTTGGGGCTTATACAAGCTACAAAAATATAAAAAATGGTCTTTGTTACTTTTATGTTCTTATTCCATTTTAGCTGTTGACTTTCATCCATAATATATAAAATAGATTCTGTCCTTCTATCAACCAAAATGAATTTTGTTATTCAACATAAAAATCATGGGGTAGGGCAAATGATAAAGAGGAAAGTGACATGCCAAGAGAGTTTGTATATTACACAAACTTTCCTTGAAGCCTTGCTAAATATTTTTCTCTTACATTGCTTTAGCTAAATTTGAATCACAAAAGAAACTTGGAATAAAAGAGCAAGAGAGCATGACTTCTTCTATCATAAGTAATAATAATAAATAAATAAATGAGGATTCTGCAGACTCCATACAGATTACCTTATTGTATTGTTATATAAACTTCATGAACTAAGTATGTAGCACATAAATTAGTGCTTTGGATTTTTGAGTGTTGGACTATTATTCTTACCCGTTATCTTCTAATTTTACAAAGAACAGCATCAGGAAGCATACTTTAAAAATTTTTCATTGTATATGGGGCCAGGAAGCAAAGATTAGAAGCAGAAGAAGCTAATTTACCAGGAGCCATGGAGGAGCTCTGGTTTTGCTTTTGAAAAGCAAATTTGAGAGAAGCTGAATAGCACACGATGACTAATTTTATGTGCTAAGTTGGATGGGACCCTGAAACAGAAAAAGGACATTGGTTGAAAATTAAGAAAGTCTAAATAAAGTATGAACTTTAGTTAATACTAATGTATCAATATTGATCTATTAATAGTAACCAATTTACCACACTAGTACAAGAAGTTAGTAATAGAGAAAATTGGGTGCAGGTTATATGGAAACTTTCATTACTATCTTCATTTCAGTTCAATCTTAGCGTTTCTATAAATATAAAACTACTGAAAAATAAATAAAAATATATTTTTATTATAAAAATAACATAAGAAGATACATAATAAAAATAAACTGTTCTTTTAAATAAAGGAAAAAATAAATTCAAAATTTTAAAAAATCATAAAATTAAATTCCTTTATATTTACATAAGTGTGTCTTATTTACTTCCACTGATATCAACTTATGTGATTGCCAGTAAAAATCAAAAGCTTAAAAATAGTATAACACTATTCACATATAAATATTTAACAGAGCTTCTGTGTGGTTTAAAATTTCAGAAAAGAGAAAATGTGGGGAAAAGAAAACAAACAAACCTGTATTAACAGTCCATTATATTTTAACATGCTCTCTGCATTTTTCTATTTATCATAATACATCTTAGCTACTTTTGTTACTCACTGATTTATTTGAATGATATAATAAATATTTAACTCTAATAGATTATTTCTTAAAAACACATCCTTAGTTATTAATAGAATTGTAAGCTAAATCCAGATCACATGTAAGTCCAGTATGCTTTCAGAATTTACCACATCTTGTCAAGAGGAAAATTTTTTTTTAAAAATTTTGCACTAAAAAAAAAAATTCACAAATGAATACACTGTGAGCTTGTGTACTTAATTCCTTTCCTTTTCATATTATCATGGGATCCTATTGGAAAATATGACATTTTGGAGAAATAGTACCAAAATGTAAAATCAGGAGGGAAAAACGTCAAAGAAGAAATGGAAGAGTTTTCACTATATATGGAGAAGGCGATGGCACCCACTCCAGTACTCCTGCCTGGAAAATCCCATGGATGGAGCAGCCTGGTGGGCTGCAGTCCATGGGGTCCCTAAGAGTCGGACACGACTGAGCGACTTCACTTTCACTTTTCACTTTCATGCATTGGAGAAAGAAATGGCAACCCACTCCAGTACTCTTGCCTGGTGAATCCCAGGGACGGGGAGGCTGGTAGGCTACCGTCTATGGGGTCACACAGAGTTGGATACGACTGAAGTGACTTAGCATAGCATAGCATCACTATATATACTAAAAATGAAACTCAAATGATAAAAAGTGATTGTGACCAAAAGTATTAATAATAAGAGCTAACAGGTTTTGAGAACTTAGGGGTGCCATACGCAAACATACACAAGACCAGAAGGAGAATTGTAAACTGTATGATTCATTAGATACACCATGTACAAAGCGCTGTGACCCATATTTCAACCTATTAAAAGAAAAAACAGGGAAACGGGTGAATGGATAAAATGGAACATTTTTTTTTGAAATCTATATAATGGAAAATCAGAAAACCACTAAGGTGATAATATAGGTATCTATTAACATAAAAATGATAACATTATTACTGACACTCTTGGGCAAGATATAAATAAGACATAAAAAACAGAAGAGAAGTAGTAAGAGAATGAATAGTTGTGCAAAACATTGTGATTGATCTTTCTAATGCTTATTGATAGACACTCTCTTTTTAGACATATGGAAGGAATATTACTTCATCACCTTTAATTAGTCAAGGTGATTTGACCAACTGTGAGTAATATACTATTGCCAAAGCATTTAATTGCTCATGTGAGAGCCTGCAGCACTAACCTTCTCTTCCCCTACCACCGTGATGGTTTAATGGCTAAGTCATGTCCGACTCTTGTGACCTTGTGGAATACATAGCCCGCCAGGCTCCTCTGTCCATTGGATTTGCCCTGCACGAATACTGGAGTGGGTTGCTGTTTCCTTCTCCAGGGGATCTTACGACCCTGGGATTGAACCTGCATCTCTTGCATTGCAGGCGGATTCTTTACTGACTGAGCCATCTGGGAAGCCCTCAGTGAACTCTGAAATTTTATGATGAGATGGAGGTGTTATAACACTATGGAACTTCAGCAGTCTTAGGGGTCCCAGAGTGGCTAAGGAAAGCAAACTCTTTCACTGAACACAGTTGAGTATAAATGTGAGGAAGGAACAAACCTTTGTTTTTTCAGCCCATGCAAATTTGATTTTGTTACTGCTTCATAATCTAAACAATCTACATAATCAATGTGTATATACTGCTGACATGTATATCAGATATGTGTATTTATGTGTGTGTATATCAGAAACATTCAATTTTTCCTTTTTCCTAGATGCTAGTCTTTTATGTTATTTTTATTGGCATCCTCTGTTTTCTTGTTTTTTGTTTTTTTTGGTACATTTGCTCTTTCAGATAGCATACACTATATGTGGAATAGCAAACAATTATTCAATTAGTAAATAGTGGCTTGTTTGGAGGGAAATGAGGAGCAAAGGACCTTTGAATATTAATTTACATCTCATATGAAAAGACATAATGAAAATCAGTTTATCAAATATAGGTAACTTTGATTCCTTATTATAGTAAAAAATTAGAATTTACCTAATATTCAGAGAATTAAGAATGCACTTGGCAAAACATGTTCACATAAATTAAATATTTTAACTTAGCATTTAGAAGAATGACGAGAGTAAGTAATGTTAGAAAAGAGAAGGGTTAATAAATGCAATCTTTTTCTGTTTGACAAGATGTTGGAGTAACAAAAGCAGATGTAAAGCTTAAAGACAGTCTTATATATTTTTTCTGAACCTAAATACATGGAATTTATCTTTTGAGTGGGCAGGAGAGTACACATTAATGGATACCAGTGAGACACTTTTCTTGCCCTACTTGTAACAAGACTCAAGTGTGACCTGAATGGCTCCCTAGTGCTTGGATTTATATTCTTCTCAGAGGCATCGGATATTGTATTTCACTACAAAGAGCTAAAAACATTGCAATCATTATTTATAAATCTTTTAGAAAAATGTATTTTCTTAGCAGCAACTATGGCAACAGGGAACTCAAAATGACACTAGAAAAGAATTGAGCTCAGTTGCAGTGGGTAATACACACAAGATTTATATTTTAATATCATCTATATTTTAAAACTGGAAAAATCAAAACAAGCATTCACTATATACAATTATTTTCTGTATTTAATCACTCAGCTCCATCTAAGTAACATTTCAAGGTTGCAATTAAAGTACATTTATTTGTCATGAAAAATTTATAGACATAAAATAACTGTAGGTGATAAAAATCATCTTATTTTTAGGGTATAATCAACTTTATATATTTGTAATAATACTAGGATTCCTAGCCATAGTATAGTTATACTATAAACCATACTTATATTACTGCCACTTGTTACAAATTTAGCCAACTGTTTATAGAACTGAAAATATTGTCATTTTTTCTGTTTAATTTAAAGCAAATGTGATTATTTTATGTATTATTTTAAGAACATATCTTGAGTATCTTCTTATATGAGATATAAAAGTAGCTTATTTCTCAGTAATTGTTTTCTCCCTATAAAAAAATAAAAACATTTTCCCTAAAAAAAGAGCTTATCTTCTTTTAATCAAAAAGCTTTCTGCTACTTATAATTTTTCCTATTTAAACATATATTTTTCCTTAAACTATAAAAGAGATATGAGGTTGTGTGTTGATCAGTACTTTACATTCTGTGTTGACAGTTTCAGCAAATTCCTCTTTTCCAATAATATTGATAAAATAACAAATTCAATTATATGAGTTTACCATCATTAGATTAATTTGCTAGGGCGATCATAACAACTACCACAGACTGGGTGACTTAAACCACAGAAATTTATTTTCTAAGAGTTCTGGATGCTAGAAGTTCAAGATCAAGATGTTGGCAGAATTGGTTCTTTCTGAGTGCTCTGATGGGGGTAGAGCCTGTTCCAGGTCCCTTTTTGTTTCATAAACTGAAAGCTGGAATCAGCACAGAAGAGAAAGGTCAGTGCCCCCAAGTCTTCATCACAGCTCCATTAGGTAATGAATATAAAGTCCACTAGTATCCTGGCATTCTGTCATTAATAAATCTTGCTGCTTTTCCCCCCTACATATTTCTTTCACTTCTTTCTGGACAGTCTCTTCACACATATTGCCTTAAGGGGGTTACAGAAACTCTTTTCCATCTTTTACTGTTTTAAAAATGCCTCTCTTACATGAGTTTTACATCACAGTATATAAAAAGAAGAGACAGTTTGACCTATTTAGATGTATTAAAAGTTTGGTAAGATGTAATGAGACTGATTATTTTACTTACAGAGAGCAGTCCAGTTATTCTATGGTCACCACATTTCACTGTATACCTGATGAATTTAATGCCTTCTGTCTAGCAGTTCTATCTATACAGTGAGAAATAGCGAAAAGAGAAAACCACAAACAGGCTTTAGTAGGTTGATCTTAGGGACTCTCCTCATGTATGAACTAGTTAGTGCTTACTTCTCTTTTTCTGCACTTTGGGATGAGGGATTAAATAAGCCTGGTTTGTTCCTTGGTCTATTTATACCTAGGGGCTCTTCTACTAAGTTTGGCTACAGTCTTTTTAAGAGACCCCTATATGTTATCTGTGAATGCAATCATATCGAAGACTCTCAGACCATTTTGGCCTTATAACAGAATCAGATAATGGAACTTTAAAATAAATTAATAATAATGTAGCCCTTGTAGTGAACCCCTTGTTCTTAGTTCATTAATTTTAAGTTCTCCGAGTTATCTAAACTAACAATCCCTTCTGATTACAATGTACTTTAGAGCCAGACAACTAGAGCCAGACATCCTGGAATGCAAAGTCAAGTGGGCCTTAGGAAGCATCACTATGAACAAAGCTAGTGGAGGTGATGGAATTCCAGCTGAGCTATTTCAAATACTAAAAGATGATGCTGTTAAAGTGCTGCTCTCAATATGCCATCAAATTTGAAAACTCTGCAGTGGTCACAGGACTGAAAAGGTCAGTTTTCATTCCAATCACAAAAAAGGGCAATGACAAAGAATATTCAAACTACCATACAATTGCCCTAATTTCACCTGCTAGCAAAATAATGCTTAAAATCCTTCAAGCTAGGCTTCAACAGTATGTGAACTGAGAACTTCTGGATGTACAAGCTGGATTTAAAACAGCAAAGGAACCAGCAATCAAATTGCCAACATCCAATGTATCATGGAGAAAGCAAAAGAATTCCGGAAAAATATCTACTTCTGCTTCATTGACTATGCTAAAACCTTTGAAACTGTGGATCACAACAAACTGTGGAAAATTCTTAGAGACAGAAATACCAGGTGAACTTACCTGCTTCCTGAGAAACTTGTATGCAAATCAAGAAACAACATTTAAAACAAACATGAAACAAAAGATTGGTACAAAATGGGAAAGGAGTACATCAAGACTGTATATTGTTACCTTCCTTACTTAACTTATATGCAGAGTACATGATGCAAAATGTCAGGCTGAGTGAATCACAAACTGGAATCAAGATTGCTGAGAGAAATATCAATAACCTCAGATATGCAGATGACACCACCCTTATGGCAGAAAGTGAAGAGGAGCTAAAGAGCCTCTTGATGAAAGTGAAAGAGGAGAGTGAAAAAGTTGGCTTAAAACTCAACATTCAAAAACGAAGATCATGGTATCTGGTCTCATCACTACATGGCAAATAGATGGAGAAACAATGGAAACAGTGAGAGACTTTATTTTCTGGGGCTCCAAAATCACTGCAGATGGTGACTGCAGCCATGAAATTTAAAGATTATTGCTCCTTGGAAGAAATGCTATGACAAGCCTAGACAGCATATTAAAAAGCAGAGACATTACTTTGTCAACAAATGTCTATATAGTCAAACCTATGGTTTTTCTAGTAGTCATGTATGTATTTGAGACCTGGACAATAAAAAGGCTGAGTGCTAAAGAAGTGATTCCTTCAAACTGTAGTGCTAGAAAAGACTCTTGAGAGTCCCTTGGACAGCAAGGAGATCAAACCAGTTAACCCTAAAGGAAATCAGTCTTGAACATTCATTGGAAGGACTGATGCTGAAGCTGAAACTCCAAACCTTTAGCCACCTGATGCGAAGAGGTGACTCACTGGAAAAGACTCTGATGCTGGGAAAGTAAGACGGAAAGGGAATGACAGAGAATGAGACAATTGAATGGCATCATCGACTCAATGTGAGTCTGAGCAGACTCCAGGAGATAAGGAAGGACAGGGAAGATTGGCATGCTGCAGTCCGTGGGGTCGCAAAGAGTCGGACATGACTGAGCGACTGAACAACAACTGTGCTACTTTAGGACTGACACAAGATCATGTGTTAAAGGCTTTACCACTTAGAAAATGAGCTGCTGATGCTTCTTCTTCTTTAAAAAAAAAAAAAAAAACTATTATATCATTCCCCAAAGTAGGTGATATATTTAAATTTCTATTCTACAGAACCCTTGCACATTAAGTATGATGAATGAGCATGTGATCTTTGGGAAACTCACAAGAAGAGTAAATTCTTCCTTTGAGTAATCCAAGATCAATACAAGTGGATTGTCACCAGAAGTAATATCACCATGTGTTCCCTATGGATCCATTCTCAAAAGAGGATAATCTAATTAAGACAGACAAGTGGTTCTAAAAATTATTTCATAGGAGAACCACTAAAGGAAATTTTAAAATCAATTCCCAGATCTTACTCCAAACTTAATATCTTAAATGCTGGAATCCAAGAATAGCTATTTTCTGAAAATTCTAGAGGTAGTTTTTATGCAAAACCAGAGGTGAAAACCACTGTGATAGCTTATGGACCAAATAATGAACTAAGAATGCATTAAGTGGTCCTCTCTACAGTCTAATGTTATGAAGTTTGCAATTGATTAATTAATTTTACATTCATCAGAAAGTGTCCTGCTGTTATCATTCCAGAGGAAAAATAAATTGAATAAAAATGTCATTAGCATATTCATTTTGAAGCAAAAAAATGGAATTTTGTTGGCACTTTAAATTATCTTGCTTTACTACTAATATTATTGTAACCTAATAGTGATAAGTACTTGCTGACGATTAAAGTCTATGAGAAGCACTTAGTATGGTTTCTAAAATGTATAGAAGATGATGCATAAAAAATTTATAAAAAATTTAAACATAAATGTTCAAAATGTATAAAAATATTTTCCTTTGAATGAATTAGAAGAAAATATTCAATCTAGCTGAAGTGCATATTAAGAAAACTAATATAGTAATAACCATTAAATTTTTAATATAACAGTCTACATGGTTGTAATAATACAGACAGGCTTTGTTGATAAGGAAAATATATATATTTATATAACAATTAAGTTTTCTTCATTACCACATTATGAATGGTGAGATATAATTACTTTCAACTTTAGAACAAAACAAAGATTCCTGAGATAAGCAATAGAGTCTTCAAAATTCAGTCTCATGACAAAAGGAATTGGAACATTGCTTCTTTTTCATGTAGTAGCAGAATATTTGCTACTGAACCATCTATTTCTAAAATCGAGTCTGGAAAAATAAAATCCTGTCCATATAAAACTATCTTATTATCTATTGTCTGAGGAAGTCTTACAAATAGCTGTGAAAAGAAGAGAAGTGAAAAGCAAAGGAGAAAAGGAAAGATATAAGCCTCTGAATGCAGAGTTCCAAAGAATAGCAAGAAGAGATAAGAAAGCCTTCCTCAGTGATCAGTGCAAAGAATAGAGGGAAAAACAGAACGGGAAAGACTAGAGATCTCTTCAAGAAAATTAGAGATACCAAGGGAACATTTAATGCAAAGATGGGCTTGATAGAGAACAGAAATGGTATGGACCTAACAGAAGCAGAAGATATTAAGAAGAGGTGGCAAGAATACACAGAAGAACTGTACAAAAAAGATCTTCATGGCCCAGATAATCACGATGGTGTGATCACTGACCTAGAGCCAGACATCCTGGAATGTGAAGTCAAGTGGGCCTTAGAAAGCATCACTACGAACAAAGCTAGTGGAGGTGATGGAATTCCAGTTGAGCTATTCCAAATCCTGAAAGATGATGCTGTGAAAGTGCTGCACTCAATATACCAGCAAATTTGGAAAACTCAGCAGTGGCCACAGGACTGGAAAAGGTCAGTTTTCATTCCAATCCCAAAGAAAGGCAATGCCAAAGAATGCTCAAACTACTGCACACTTGCACTCATCTCACATGCTAGTAAAGTCATGCTCAAAATTCTCCAAGCCAGGCTTCAGCAATATGTGAACCGTGAACTTCCTGATGTTCAAGCTGGTTTTAGAAAAGGCAGAGGAACCAGAGATCAAGTTGTCGACATCCGCTGGATCATCGAAAAAGCAAGAGAGTTTCAGAAAAGCACGTACTTCTGCTTTATTGACTATGCCAAAGCCTTTGACTGTGTGGATCACAATAAACTGTGGAAAATTCTGAAAGAGATGGGAATATCAGACCACCTGATCTGCCTCTTGAGAAATCTGTATGCAGGTCAGGAAGCAACAGTTAGAACTGGACTTGGAACAATGATCCATGTTTGGACTGGTTCCAAATAGGAAAAGGAGTACGTCCAGGCTGTATATTGTCACCCTGTTTATTTAACTTATATGCAGAGTACATCATGAGAAACACTGGGCTGGAGGAACCACAAGCTGGATTCAAGATTGCCAGGAGAAATATCAAGAACCTCAGATATGCAGATGACACCACCCTTATGGCAGAAAGTGAAGAAGAACTAAAAAGCCTCTTGATGAAAGTGAAAGAGGAGAGTGAAAAAGTTGGCTTAAAGCTCAACATTCAGAAAACTATGATCATGGCATCTGGTCCATCACTTCATGGCAAATGGATGGGGAAACAGTGGAAACAATGTCAGACTTTATTTTGGGGGGCTCCAAAATCACTGCAGATGGTGATTGAAGCCATGAAATTAAAAGACACTTACTCCTTGGAAGGAAAGTTATGACCAACCTAGATAGCATATTCAAAAGCAGAGACATTACTTTGCCAACAAAAGTCCGTCTAGTCAAGGCTATGGTTTTTCCAGTGGTCATGTATGGATGTGAGAGTTGGACTGTGAAGAAAGCTGAGTGCCAAAGAATTGAAGCTTTTGAACTGTGGTGCTGGAGAAGACTCTTGAGAGTCCCTTGGTCTGCAAGGAGATCCAACCAGTCCATCCTAAAGGATCAGTCCTGGGTGTTCATTGGAGGGACTGATGCTAAAGCTGAAACTCCAATACTTTGGCCACCTCATGTGAAGAGTTGACTCATTGGAAAAGACCCTGATGCCGGCAGGGATTGGGGGGCAGGAGGAGAAGGGGACGACAGATGAGATGGCTGGATGGCATCATCGACTCGATGGATGTGAGTTTGAGTGAACTCTGGGAGTTGGTGATGGACAGGGAGGCCTGGCATGCTGCAATTCATGGGTTCGCAAAGAGTCGCAAATGACAGAGTGACTGAACTGAACTGAACTGATCTATTGTAAAACACATCGAGTCTCCCTGTGGAGATATTTATCCTCAGAGATGTTTATTCTTTAGATGTTCTCTACAGAAATGTAAAGAAGTATATCATTGTAATTTATTGAAAAGAAACACTTTAACTTTTCAACGGAAACATGTTGGCAGATACATGGAGACATAACACATTGTCACCAAGTGAGAGGACATGTTTTGATAAAGACTTTTTTTTGAGTTTGTTTGAGGCCCATGAAGTCTAATAGAGTACATGAAAGTGATGTCTTCAAGAAAATGTGGGATTATTTTATATCTAATTGTACAAATGATTATTCACAAGTCATTTTATTCAATCATAACTGTCATCATACCTTGAAGACTCGAGCTAAACTTTCAGTGATACTATTTGGTGAAAAATAGAAATATTTTAAACTTTGGTCAGATTCTTGAAGTACTTTTATATAGAAGGTAGAGGACAAAATAATTAAGAGTTGAGACAGTTCAGCATTACAGCCTATGGATTAGGGCTAAGTTCTACCAAAGTTCTGCCTAAAGATTAGATGGGCCATTCTGGGCTCATTTACTTAATATGTGGTTCAATTCTTCAACAATAATATAAAGTTTATAATAAATAGCACATAAGTTGTTGTTTGGTTGCTCAGTTGCTAAGTCATGTCTGACTCTTTGGTTCCCTATGGCCTGCAGCAAACCAGATTTCCTTGTCCTAACTATCTCACAGAGTTTGCTCAAATATCGGTCCATGGAGTCAGTGATGCTATCTAACCACCTCTTCCTCTGTCACCCTCTTCTCCATTTGCCTTCAATTGCTCCAAACATGAGGGTCTTTTCCAATAAGTAGGCTCTTTGCATCAAGTGACCAAAGTATTGAAGCTTCAACTTCAGCTTCAGTCTTTTCAATGAATATTTAGGGTTGATTTCCTTTAGGATTGACTGGTTTGATCTCCTTGTTGTCTAAGGGATTCTCAAGGGTCTTGTCCAGCACCACAATTCAAAAGCATCAATTCTTTGGTGCTCTGCCTTCTTTATGGTCCAACCCTCACATCCATACACTACTACTGGAAAAATCATAGTTTTGACTATAAGGTCCTTCTCAGCAAAGTGCTCTCTCTGCTCTTTAATACTCCAGGTGTCACTAGTGGTAAAGAATCTGCCTGCCAATGTAGGATACATAAAAGAAGTGGGTTTGATCCCTGAGTCAGGAAGATCTCCTCGATTAGGGCATGAAATCCACTCCAATATTCTTGCCTGGAAAATTCCATGGTCAGAGGAACCTGGCAGGCTATGGGTCTGTAGGGCTGCACAGAGTTTGACATGACTGAAGCAACGTAGCACACACTCATGCTAGGTTTGTCATAGCTTTTCTTCCAAGAAGCAAGAGTCTTTTAATTTCATGGCTGCAGTCATCAACCACAGTGATTTTAGAGCCCAAGAAAATGAAATCTTCCACTGTTTCCACTTTTTCTCATCTATTTGCCATGAAGTAATCAGGCTGGATGCCTTGATCTTAGTTTTCTGAATGTTGAGTTTTAAGCCAGCTTTTTCATTCATCTGTTTCACCTTCTTCAAGAGGCTCTTTAGTTCCTCTTTCTGTTCAGTTTAGTTCAGTCCAGTCACTCAGTCGTGTCCGACTCTTTGCGGCCCCATGAACTGCAGCAGCATGCCAGGCTTCCCTGTCCATCACCAACTCCTGGAGTCCACCCAAACCCATGTCCATTGAGTCAGTGATGCCATCCAACCATTTCATCCTCTGTCATTCCCTTCTTCTCCTGCCCTCAATCTTTACCAGTATCAGGGTCTTTTCCAATGAGTCAGCTCTTCACATCAGGTGGCCAAATTATTGGACTTTCTGTCATTAGAGTGGTATCATCTGCATATCTGAGGTTATTGATATTTTTCCTGGCAATTTTGATTCCAGCTCATGATCAGTCCAGTCTGGCATTTTGCATGATATACTCTGCATATAAGTTAAATACGAAAGGTAACAATATACAGCCTTGACATACTGCTTTCCTAATTTTGAACAGTCTGATGTTTCGTGTCTGGTTCTAAGTGCTGTTTTTTGACCTGTATACATGTTTCTCAGGAGATAGGTAGAGTTATGAATAAATTATAATAATTATACATACCACTTAGTACAGTGTCTAGCACAAAGGAATTGTGTAACCTAGGAGGACTCTGTGGGGCTCCTGGTCACAGAAGCCTTTTTTATCCCCGTTTCTGTAGGCAAGACTCCAGTCTTCATAACCTTCCCTGAGTTCCAAAGGACAGATTTTAACAGTTGCTAATCAAGGAAAAGAAGTAAGAAATCACCTGGGGCAAGATTACAAGAACCAGAGAAGTTCACCAAGATTAGGAGACCAACCACCTGAAACCTGGAACACACCCTAATCTTGTCAGCACACTCTCACCCTTGAACTATTGCTGTAAAATTCCTCACCATATCCTCCTCCCAGGTTGGGAGCGATGGATTTTTGAAGCAGGAGCCCACTTTGTCCTGCTTTGCCTGGCAAAACAATAATGCTATCCTTTTCTACTTCACCCAAAACTCTGTCTCCAAGATTTGATTTGGCAATGGTTTATACAAAGACTGAACTTTGGGCATCAAATGCTCAGTAATTGGTGGCTACTGTGGTGTATGTAAATCAAATACAACACACATGTGTATCATTTATTAACTACTCCACCTTATATAAGGATTTGAGAGCTATATTTAATGTACACATTCATATGTTCATTTCATGTTTATCAGTTATCTTATCTGACTGATTCAGATATCAATTGGCATTCTGTGATATCCTGTTTTCTACATCTTCATCTTTAAAACTAGCAATAATATTAAATTAAAAGAAACATGTAAACCGTGGTAAATATCCAGTTTCAGTAAACTGAAAAACATGTTAAACAACTCTAAATAGATAGACTTTTTCTTATCTTTTTCTTCTTTTAAACAGGATACATGCCTATACATGTAAGGCTTTGTCTTTTTTAAAGTTAATTGAATTTTTTGGTTTGTGTAAAGTTAACAGAGAAGATATAAACCTTTATAAAAAAATCATACTACACATTTTCAATATTCTCTGAAATAGACACTTCTTTGCAAGAGTACTTTTCTATTTAAATTTGCATATCCAAACAGGTTTTTAAGAAAATGGATGATTCTTATGCTCTGAAATTGTATAACCATTGAATGTTGATAATTTCTGATTTTAAATTTATGCAATAAAGAAATTAAATTTGAAAAATATGTCATAGCTAGAGAAATAAACTATTGCTAAAATTAAGTAGATATTACTAGATAAAATATTACCACAAAATATTTCATAAATAAGAATGATATTTCATGAGGTTTTACCCTGAAATAGTGTATGTCTCAGAAAGCTTTTTTATGTCATTATGTCACATAGATTATATTAAGTAGTAATTACTGCTAACAAAGTGTAATATTGCAAAAATTACCACAGACATTCTTTTATGAACATAACTTTATAAAAAAATAAGAAAGCTATTGCTAAAGCTATCAAAACAATCCCCTCTGAAATTTGAACTATAATTGCCATTTTTATTCTGTCCCGTGAGACACAGAGGAATTCAGGAGGCAGCTGACAATCCGCACATGTAATTATGTTTCTCCCTATGTTTGAACTGTTAGGTAGAATTTTTGCTAATAAATCTTTAAACAAATAGTACCCCATTCCCTTCATCTGAAGCTTGGTTAGTCTGGGATCAAGAGAAATTCAAACACAGGGTAGAAATGGCATATTGTGTTTCTGTGCCCTCTACTCAAAACTTATTCTGTAACATCGAGGAGCTAAGGAATCACAAGAAATAAAGGATAGTTTAGACATTGCCTAGCAACACCTCATAAAATGAAAGATAGAAGACTCATCAGAAATGAGAACAGGTGAAATCATATAAAAACTATTTTAGACATACTGTCTAAGTCATCTAGGAGGAAAAAAGAGCTAAACAGAAATGGGCTCATTTTCTGTGCACCAGAGGAGCAATAGAGGAGGAGAGAGAAACAGACATACTCTTCTAGTCATCACTGCAAACTCACATCTTGGAAGTAAAATTTTAATCAGAAATCATAAAAAATGAATTCCAAATGTAAAGTAGTAAGATATAAATCTAATATAAAAACAAATAATTGTGCCAAAATAATAATAGTTCTTGCTTCAATGTGGGGTCCATAGACCATTTCTAGTTCTTATCATTTTATGAAATAATAGCTAAATCTGTCCTTCATTTTAAAATTTAAAGGTTTTTATATTAAATATATGTTTCTTTGTAATCACTGAGCATATTGACTTTTTTTGCAAATGGCTCTCAATAGTATTAATAGTAAGATTCAAGATTTCCTCTAAGGCAGTTGTGATAGAATGCAAAAATAAATTGTGGAGAATTGAAATAGGAGGGAAGGGGATAGGGCACAAACTTTAAAAGATGACAACATAAATTGCTGTCATAAAAAGATGACAACATAAACTGATAAGAACAAAATAGGTCCAAGATAGGGAACTAGTCCATTTCCACTAGACCTTAAGTCTCAGTATACACACATTGTAACACATCAGCGAGCTAAATGACGCACCCACAGGCACCATGGCAGTTCTGAGGCCAACCATCAAAGACCAAAAAGTGGGAGGCGGTCCAGCTCCTGGAAATCCCCACCTGTTCCTCAAAATAGTTGGAATATTTATCTGACTTAGCCTATGAAATTACCCAGCCTATGAAAAGTAACCATGCCTTCTGAGGGACACTCTTGCATTCTAGGATGGCCCACACCATCTGTGAAGTGTGTTTCTTTCTAAATAAATTCACTTCTTACCTGTCACTTCAGTTCTCACTGAATTCGTTCTGTGAAATGAATCAGGAAATTACTACCAGGCAGTTTTTAGGAAAGGGAAGAAACAGAGCCACTTTGTGTGGAGATAATATTAGGGTAATACAATCTGTCTTAATATAACCTAGCTTTTGGTTGAAACCACTATGCATGTCAAGAGTGTGAAGATAAAATGGGGAAGCAAATCAGATCAGCAGTGTGAAGTGGCTAGCTTCTGAGTAGGTTAGGGTACATATGCTAAGATGTCATCCCATATAGTGCTAGTGGTAAAGAATTTGCCTGCCAATGCAGGAGAAGAAAGAGATATGGGTTTGTTCCCTGGATCAGGAAGATCCGAAGATCCCCTGCAGTAATAAATGGCAATCCATTCCAGTATTCTTACCTGGAAAATTCCATGGACAGAAGAGCCTGGCAAGTGACAGTCCATGGCTGTCAGACATGGCTGAGCACAGCACCCAGCTGTCACTATTCAAGGTGTGGCCAAAAAATAATAAGTTGCTTGCCTGTCAGTTAAGTAAACAAACAATGTTGCCTACCTTTCTGGTAAAAAACATTTGCTGTCTTCCTTCAAGCCCTCAGACCCTGCAGCCACCCCCAGGTGTGCCCTAGGGGGAATTCAGGATAACACAGGAATCAACCAGAGATAGTTAAGGAAGAAGGTATTAGCCACTCAGTGTCTGACTCTTTGTGACATCATGAACTGAAGCCCACCAGGCTCCTCTGTCCATGGAATTCTCCAGGCAAGAATACTGGAGTGGATTGCCATTTCCTTCTCCAGAGGATGAAGTTCTCCCATACTGCAAGCAGACTCTTTACCAACTTAGCCATCAGGGAAGCTAATAGTTAAGATGCATATCAAAGGAATAATTTTCAATAAGTCATTCTTACATCTTCCCATGAAAAGAAAAGCACTAACATCATGAACTTGAGCTGTGTGTGTTTGTTGTCAGTTTTTGTAAATTAACAATGATGGTTTGATATTCAACCACATTTTTTTTTCAGCAAAACTTCTGTATATCCTGACTTTTCTCTTACCTTTTCAGATCAGTTTCTCACTGGTATCTGAGCAGCTGTCTTCTGGGCTGTAGTCTTCATTAAGGTCTCCAAACAATATAAAAATTGCAACTTTTAAGTTGTGTGTATGTGTATATATATATATATATATAACCCTTCCGTCCTGCCCCTTCTATAATTTACCTGCCCCAGGTAAATGTTTCTAAAATATAAAACTGAAAGTGTTAATCACCTGCTCAAAACTACAATGTCTTTTATTCTTCTCCTGACAAAGTGGAATTGTCACAGGGTTATTGATAGATTTGGCTGAAACCAGAAAACTTTAAGGGCTTCCCTGGTGACTCAGATGGTAAAGAAACCACCTGCAATGTGGGAGACCTGGGTTCAATCCCTGGGTTGGGTAGATTGCCTGGAGGATGGCATGGCAATCCACACCAGTATACTTGCCTGGAGAATCCCCATGGACAGAGAAGACAGGCAGGCTACACTCCATGGAGTTACAAAGAGTCAGACATGACTGAGTAATTAAGCACATCAGAGATGGAAGTTGTAATTAACATTCCCAAGAAGACAAAGCCTTTTATATATCTTATTTTGACAGGGAAGAAATAAAAGTCATGAATTAGAACAAGCATGGTGATTGTCACTAGCAGGGTCTGACTGTGGCTCAGACTGTCACACACAGGTTAGTGTCCTGAATTCCATACCACTCGAACTTCAACACCTCTTTCCACAGTTCTGATCACATGATAAACACTCAACAAAGATTTGTTGAATGAGTGAAAGGAGTTCTCTGGAGAAGTGAATGAATTCAGAGGAAGAAATGAATGAAAAAAAAAGTCAAATTAAAAGGTACTTGAGGCTTAGTATGAGTAGATGTCAGAGGGGAAACCTAGACGGATATAGCTCTTATCTCTCAGGTTTATTATAATGGCTACTGGACTAAGTGTACTAACACCACAACAACCAATAGTTGTGTTAATGTAGTAACAACCATGTACTGGGGAGCAGTATGATCACACATTAACTCAGCGCTTACCTGACATTGTCTCATTCATTCTTTAAGATAACCTTTGAAGAAATGTCACCATTGTGTCTATTTCACATATATGTACACTAAAGGTTCAGAGTGATTAATTACTATCCTATGTCATCACAATGAACAAAGCTAGTGGAGGTGATGGAATTCAGGTGAGCTATTTCAAATCCTGAAAGATGATGCTGTGAAAGTGCTACACTCAATATACCAGCAAATTTGGAAAACTCAGCAGAGGCCACAGGACTGGAAAAGGTCAGTTTTCATTCCAATCCCAAAGAAAGGCAATGCCAAAGAATGCTCAAACTACCACACAATTGCACTCATCTCACACGCTAGTAAAGTAATGCCCAAAATTCTCCAAGCCAGGCTTCAGCAATACGTGAACCGTGAACTTCCAGATGTTCAAGCTGGTTTTAGAAAAGGCAGAGGAACCAGAGATCAAATTGCCAACATGAGCTGGATAATGGAAAAAGCAAAAAAGTCCCAGAAAAGCACGTACTTCTGCTTTATTGACTATGTCAAAGCCTTTGACTGTGTGGGTCACAATAAACTGGAAAATTCTGAAAGAGATGGGAATACCAGACCACCTGACCTGCCTCTTGAGAAACAGATATGCAGGTCAGGAAGCAACAGTTAGAACTGGACATGGAACAACAGACTGGTTCCAAATAGTGAAAAGAGTACATCAAGGCTGTATACTGTCACCCTGCTTATTTAACTTATATGCAGAGTACCTCATGAGAAATTGTGGGTTGGAAGAAGCACAAGCTGGAATAAAGATTGCCAGGAGAAATATCAAGAACCTCAGATAGGCAGATGATACCACCCTTATGGCAGAAAGTGAAGAGGAACTAAAGATCCTCTTGATGAAAGTGAAAGAGGAGAGTGAAAAAGTTGGCTTAAAGCTCAACATTCAGAAAACGAAGATCATGGCATCCGGTCCCATCACTTCATGGGAAATAGATGGGAAACAGTGGAAACAGTGTCAGACTTTATTTTTTTGGGTTCCAAAATCACTGCAGATGGTGACTGCAGCCATGAAATTAAAAGACACTTACTCCTTGGAAGGAAAGTTATGACCAACCTAGATAGCATATTAAAAAGCAGAGACACTACTTTGCCAACAAAGGTCCGTCTAGTCAAGGCTATGGTTTTTCCAGTGGTCATGTATGGATGTGCGAGTTGGACTGTGAAGAAAGCTGAGTGCTGAAGAATTGATGCTTTTGAACTGTGGTGTTGGAGAAGACTCTTGAGAGTCCCTTGGACTGCAAGGAGATCCAACCAGTCCATCCTAAAGGAGATCAGTCCTGGGTGTTCTTTGGAAGGAATGATGCTAAAGCTGAAACTCCAATACTTTGGCCACCTCATGCAAAGAGATGGCTCATTGGAAAAGACTCTGATGCTGGGAGGGATTGGGGGCAGGAGGAAAAGGGGACGACAGAGGATGAGATGGCTGGATGGCATCACCGACTCAATGCACATGAGTTTGAGTGAACTTCAGGAGTTGGTGATGGACAGGGAGACCTGGCGTGCTATGATTCATGGGGTCGCAAAGAGTCGGACATGACTGAGCGATTGAACTGAACTGAACTGATGTCATATCTAGTACATAGTGTGACAAGAAGAAAAAAAAGCTAAAATTATAAGTAAGGCCATATTGTGTAGTGACTTAGATAGTAATCCTAGTTTGGACTGTGAAAGCTATGAGACCTCCTTGGGTATTAATTCAACCATCTAAATAAAATTGTCAAATAAATGTTCACCTATATGAAATAAATAGTATGTGATGACTGGGAAAGATATCACTTAATACTTACTGCTATTGATGATGGTAACATTCACATGTGTGTAGACTGGGCTTCCATAGTGGCTCAGACAATAAAGAATCCTCCTGCAATGCAGGGGACATGATTTCAATCCCTGTGTAGGGAAGATCATTCCCTGGAGAAGGGAATGGCTACCCACTCCAACCACTCCATTATTCTTGCCTGGAGAATTCCATGTACAGAGTAGCCTGGTGGGTTGCAGTCCATGGGGGCTCAATGAGTCAGACTCAATGGAGAGATTAAAACTTTTACTTTTGTGTAGAGTAGGATTTTTATTGGTTCCACCATGTCTCATGAATCACACAGATTTTCCTTCCAGTCTTTTATATGCTTTCATTAATTTTCACTTGTTTTAGTTCACAAAATATGTAAGGCTGCTTACAAGGCATTAAAAAATTAACAGGGAAAAGTCAACTGATGGAAAAGCAAAACTGTTCTTAATATTATGATGAGAAAATATTTCCTTCTGGATATAATTCATGCGTTTTCCCTGAGGGATCAGGAGCTAAATAAACTGAGAGCAAGTGACCAAGAGAAAGAATGAAGGGACAGTATTGTGAGAAACATGAAAAATGGCAGAAGAGATGAATAATGTGGATTTTTCATATTTAAGAAAAATTTTCCTCAGATTTTAAACATTGAGATGTTAGTATTTCAGACAGAAATGAACAGAAAAAAAAAAATCTTATATATTCATTGCTTATGAAATTCAATCAATATGCATACTTTGGAGACAGTTAGGACTAAGTAGAAGCCCCAGAATCCAAGTTGTCAGTAGTAACTCAGATTAGCCTCCAAAGAGCAATTCCTAAAAACACAAACATGTAATCTTGATTCTGTATGTTTTATTATCAGCATGAGACAAAATAGCACTCTTTTTCAACTGTGCATTGGAAGACCATGGTTAAGATAAAGGTTAATCAGAGTTATGATAGTACCTCCAGTTCAGTTCAATCACTCAGTCATGTCCAACTCTTTGTGACACCATGGACTGCAGCACCCAGGCTTCCCTGTCCATCACCAATTCCCAGAGCTTGCTTATACTCTTCTCCATTGAGTTGGTGATCCCATTCAACCATCTCATCCTCTGTCATCCCCTTAAATCTTTCCCAGCCTCAGGGTTTTTTTTCAATGAGTCAGTTCTTTGATTAAAGTGGCAAAAGTACTGGAGTTTCAGCTTCAGCATCAGTCCTTTTAATGAATATTCAGGACTGATTTCCTTTAGGAGTCCAAGGAACTCTCAAGAGTCTTCAACACCACAGTCCAAAAGCATCAACTCTTCAGTGCTCAGCTTTCTTTGTAGTCCAACTCTTACATCCATACATGACTACTGAAAAAACCATAGCTTTGACTAGATGGACCTTTGTTAGCAAAGTAATGTCTCTGCTTTTTAATATGCTGTCATATTAGGTTGGTCATAACTTTTCTTCCAAGGAGCAAATGTCTTTTAATTTCATGTTTGCAGTTCCCATCTGCAGTTTGTGGAGCCCAAGAAAATAAAGTCTGTCACTGTTTCCATTGTTTCCCCATCTATTTGACACAAAGTGATGGGACCAGATGCCATGATCTTAGTTTTTTGAATATTCAGTTTTAAGCCAGCTTTTTCACTCTCCTCTTTCACTTTCACCAAGAGGCTCTTTAGTTCCTCTTCACTTTCTGCCATAAGGGTGGTTTCATCTGCATATCTGAGGTTATTGATATTTCTCTGGGCAATCTTGATTCTAGCTTGTGCTTCCTCCAACCCAGTGTTTCTCATGATGCACTCTGCATCTAAGTTGAATAAGCAGGATAACAATATACAGCTTTGACATATTCCTTTTCCAATTTTGGAACCAGTCCATTGTTCCATGTCTCCTTCTAACTGTTGCTTCTTGATTTGCATACAGATTTCTCAGGAGGCAGGTAAGGTGGTTTGGTATTCCCATCTGTTTAAGAATTTTTCGCAGTTTGTTGTGATCTACACAGTCAAAGGCTTTGGTGTAATCAATAAAGCAGAAGTAGACGTTTTTCTGGAACTCTCTTGCTTTTCTGATGATTCAATGGATGTTGGCAATTTGATCTCTGGTTCCTCTGCCTTTTCTAAGTACAACTTGAATATCTGGAAGTTCACAGTTCATGTACTGTTGTAGCCTGGCTTGGAGAATTTTGAGCATTACTTTGCTAGCATGTGAGATGAGGGCAGTTGTGTGGTAGTTTGAACATTCTTTGAACAATCCCTTCTTGGGATTGGAATGAAAACTGACATTTTCAAGCCCTGTGACCACTGTTGAGCTTTCCAAACTTGCTGGTATATTGAGTGCAGCACTTTCACAGCATCGTCCTTTAGGATTTGAGCTAGCTCAACTGGAATTCCTTCACCTCCACTAGCTTTGCTCATAGTGATGCCTCCTAAAGCCTACTTGACTTTGCATTCCTGGATGTCTGGCTCTAGGTGAGTGATCATACCATCATTGTTATCTGGGTCATGAAGATCTTTTTTGTATAGTTCTTCTGTGTATTCTTGCCACCTCTTCTTAATATCTTCTGCTTCTGTTAGGTCCATACCATTTCTATCCTTTGTTGTGCCCATCTTTGCATGAAATATTCCCTTGGTATCTCTAATTTTCTTGAAGAGATCTCTAGCCTTCTTGAAGAGATCCCTAGTACCTCTAGGGAGATGGTAATTGTGCAGCATATAAGGCAAGCATGGAGGTAAATACGTAACTAATGAAGGATACAATCATTTAACAAACTGTTTTCATACACACAGTTTATAAATTTGGGGATTATAACACCACTGTCTTTTAAATTTTCCTTTTGAAAGTAAAATCACCCGTTTTATATTAGAGCCTAAATTAAGATATGCTTTTGTGCTAAGGAGAAAAAAAGAACTGAATTAAGAAAGGAAGTTAAAAATATATACATAATGCTACCACTCTGTGTGCACCTCTGTCCAGTCCATGCATAGACTATTGGTTTTAATAAAAGGATACAACTAAGGGTACAATGAAAGGATACACTTAAGCAGGAGGTCAGTTTCTGAGTTGTTTTCCATTAATGCAGGCTCCCCATGATTTTTCTTCAGATATTATCTTGTCTGTATGGTTTTCCCGCAGGATTGGTGGGGGCTAATGCTAGTGAGAGCTAGTCACTCTTGAGCTACTTAATTCTTCATTGCTACTTCTTTAAATTTAGGAAGAGAATCAACAAGTTAGGCAATGCATTGTGTGCATTCAGTAGAGCATACATCAGGAGTTAGGTTAAATGTTACCTAGAGATTTCATTTGTATAATTAAGATTTTAGAAAGACAGAATAGGCAAACACTAAATGGGCTAAAAAGCTTATTACAAATCCTCACTTGTCCAACATCATTCTGTTCTGTAGGATTGGGGCAAAGGTCTGGCTTCAGTAATTTTATGGTGACACAGGGTACTGTATTCTTAGAGTGGATGATGCAACATAGGTCTGTAGAATAAACTTAGTGACAATTTTAGTTGCCCACTTACATATATGATCAAAGCAACCTGCAATTAGTTTGATGCCCACAACATATAGATTATTGTGAGCAATACTGTTATTGCCATTCTCTTGAATCCAGTTCTTGGAATTGTGCTAACCATAGATTGAATATTGCTCAAGATGGAGCAGCTTATGTTGTGGACACAGGCTGGCTATCTTGTAGTTAGCTTTTTCCTGCTGGTGTCAGTTATAGTATCGGTAAAGCAACTAGAAATGTGCATCAGACACTGAAAGATTCTGTGACCTTATTGTCCTAATCATTAACTGCTTAAGCCTGCTCTTTTGTGATTCAGAGAGGCTCGGGAAACCAGATTTTCTGTACACAAAGACAGGAGCCATGGAAGAGCCTTTGTACTTGGGCAGCCCCAGGGGCTCAGTTTCAGTGATATGTTGATGGGTTAAAGAAACTATCCAGAAGATAATGGGTTTTTCAACTAGTATGTATAATCTTTTTCATAATTTATAAATATCGTTTTCTAATTTAGCATTGCTTTTTAACTTCTGCTTCTCTAATTTTTCATCTTTTCTTTTGGAAACTTTAATTTTCAGTATACTGTTGTCTTTAGTATGTCTAACCTATTACATCTCAATAACCTAATTTACTTTTTTAAAATGTTTATCTGTATCATTTTTCTGAAATATTATGTCTGTTGTTACTCCAAATTGTATTAATGATTCTATTTTTGCTATTGCTTTTTACTTTATGATTCTTCCTTTTTTGTTTCCCTTTTAAATTTACTACTTAGACTAATTTTCCTAATTAGTCTATTTTCTCCATTTTACGCTCTGCTTCTGATTCATGGGGATCATGCTCTATTACCATCTATTTGGTATATCAGTTTTCTGTGTTTTCCTTCTGAAGTTTCGATTCATTCATATTCAGAGATAAGATCACTTTCAAATTATGAAGTTTTTATTTTCCTCTTTTCTTAACCATGGAATCAATGTTGTTGTTGTAGCTTGTCTTGCTTTAAATTATCCTTAAAGAATGTCCAGACAACAGATTTGTCTACTACTGTAGCATAAAGGAATTGCCTTTATGTATACTTGTGCTTTCTGTTAGGTAAAGAAGGGACAGCTATGAAGAGCCCCATGTCTGTACTCCCAGAGTTTGCTCAAACCTGTGTCCACTGAGTCGATGATTCTATCCAACCATCTCATCCTCTGCTGCCCCTTTTCCTGCTGCCCTTAATCTTTGCCAACATCAAAGTCTTTTCCAAAGAGTTAGCTCTTCACATCAGGTGGCCAAAGTATTGGGGCTTCAGCTTTAGCATTTGTCCTTCCAATGAATATTCAGGGTTGATTTTCTTTAGAATTGACTGATTTGATCTCCTTGCTGCCCAAGGTACTCCCAAGAGCCTTCTCCAGCACCACAGTTCGAAAGCATCAATTCTTTTGGGCTCTGTGTTCTTTATGATCCAACTCTCACATCCATCCATTACTATTGGAAAAACCATAGCTTTGAATAGATGAACCTCTGTTGGCCAAGTAATGTCTCTGATTTTTAATATGCTGTTTAGATTTGTCATAGTTTATCTTCCAAAGGGCAAGTGTCTCCTAATTTCATGGCTGTGGTTGCTTTCCGTAGCAATTTTGGAGCCCAAGTAAATAAAGTTGGCTACTGTTTCCATATTTTCCCCATCTATTTGTCATGAAGTGATGGGACTAGATGCCATAATCTTAGTTTTTTGAATGTTAAGTTTTAAACCAGCTCTTTCAAGTTTTTTTTATCACTTTCATCAAGAAGCTCTTTAGTTCCTCTTTGCTTTCTGCAACTAGTGTAGTGTCTTCTGCACATCTGAGGTTATTGATATTTCTCCCAGCAATCTTGATTCCAGCTCCTGAGTCACCCAGCCCAGCATTTTGCATGATGTACTCTGCATATAAGTTAAATAAGCAGAGTGACAATATACAGCCTTGATGTACTCTTTTCCCAATTTGGAACTAGTCTGTTGTTACATGTCTGGGTCTAACTGTTGTTTCCTGACCTGCATACAGATTTCTCAGGAGGCAGGTCAGGTAGTCTGATATTTCCATTTCTTTAAGACTTATCCACAGTTTATTGTGATCCACACAGTCAAAGGCTTTAGTGCAATGAAGTATACAAGTTTCAACTAGTATCATTTCCCCTTTAAAAATGAAAATTTTTAGAAATTTCTTTGGTTATAATTTTTTCCATTGGCTTAAGGAGTATTTTCACAAAATCTGGCCTAGGCTAAATTAGGAACTAGTATTGAGATACCAATTTAAAATAGAAGCCCTCTTCTTAATTTCTATTTTTCTTAATTATCACTGTATAATTTCTACAACATAATTTTCTTTTTGCTACAGGATTTTTTCCTGTATATATATATATATATAGTTTTGTTGATGGTGATTTAAAGTGAAGGAAAATTTCCAATTGAGTGAAAAAATCATTTGCATTTTATAATGTTAAACTAGCAGATGCTTAAAGGCCAAAATGTTAGTTAACATTTGGTATGTTTTTATTCAATTATGATTTTAAATGATTTTTAGAATTAGATTTAAAATTATGATGATTAATAATCAAAAATTATTTTCTAACATCAACTTCCACAATCATTATCATTTAAATGGCATAGAATGCTTTATTAATGTAAAATTTGTCTATCTTGCATTTTATGTATTTAAAAACACACTTTCAAGTATGAATGATAGTCTTAGCATCTTCAAATTCTAGATTTTAATCTGTATACCTAAGCTGAGTTTGTAAGATTAAAGCAATTCCTCCAAACAATCCATTCAGCGTATTCTTCCAGCTCTGTAAATAGCAGGAAACATACAAGTTTATAGTAGATAAAATTCCCAAGATTTATTAGATTAATATGGTCAATCTAAATAAACCTAGGAGACAATTGTCAAGCAGAAAGATTTATTTGTGATCAAAGAATTGCAATCCCTGTCACACAGATTCAGGTAGAAACCCAAATATAGTTCTCTTAGGGATTAAAAATCAAGGGCTTTTAAATTCAAAGAAGGGACATTTGCACTACAAATAATTTTATTTGGAGATGGAGGTAGAAACTAGTCTTGATTAAGTAAGATTGAGTGCTAAGGCTATCATTTCCTTCCCATTTAAGTCACCACAGAGCATTGAGTAAAGTTCTCATTGCTATATAGTAGGTTCTCATTAGTTATCTATTTTATAAATTGTACTGTATATATGTCAATCCCAATTTGACAGTGCATTCCATCCCTCCTTCCCCTCTTGATATCTATAAGTTTGTTCTCGACGTTTGTCTCTCTATTTCTGCTTTGCAAGTAAGTTCATCGTTACCATATTTCTAGATCCCACAAATACACAATATTATACAATATTTAATTTTCTCTTACTGACTTACTTCACTCTGTATGACAGTCTCTAGGTCCAACCACATCTGCAAATGGCACTAATTTGTTCCTTTCCATGGCTGATTGGTATTCCATTGTATATATGTGTAACATCTCTTCTTTATCCATTCCTCTGTTGATGGACATTTAGGTTGCTTCCATGTCATAGCTCTTATATATATATAGTGTTGTAGTGAATATTGGGGTATTTGTATTTTCTTAAATTATGGTTTTCTCCAGTTATATGCCCAAAAGTGAAATCATTGGGTCATATGATAGTGCTATTTTTAGTTTTTTGAGGAATCTCCATACTGTTCTCTATAGTGGATGTACCAATTTACATTTCCACCAATAGTGTAGAAGGGGTGCCCTTTTCATATTTTGTTTATAGATTTTTTGATGACAGCCATTCTGACCTATAAAGTGGTACCTCACTGTAGTTTTGATTTGCATTCCTCTAATAATCAGTGATATTAAGCATCTTTTCATATGTTTTTGAGCCACCTCTATGCCTTTGGAGAAATGTCTATTCAGATCCCATCTGGTTGTTGTTTTTTTGATACTGAGCTGTATGAGTCACTTGTGTATTTTAGAGATTAATCCCTTGTCAATCGTTTCTTTTGCAAATATTTTCTCTCATTCTGAGGGTTGTGTTTTTGTTTTTGTTTTAATTTTCTTTGCCTCACAAAAGTTATAATGTTTAAATAGATCCCACTTGTTTATTTTTTAATTCCATTATTCTAGGAGGTAGATAAAAAGACCATGCTGTGATTTATGTCAAAGTGTGTTCTGCCTGTGTTTTCCTCTCAAAATTTTACAGTGTCTAGCTTTACATTGGAGAAGGCAATGGCACCCCACTCCCAGTACTCTTGCCTGGAAAATCCCATGGATGGAGGAGCCTGGTAGGCTGCAGTCCATGGGGTCGCTAAGAGTCAGACACAACTGAACGACTTCACTTTCACTTTTCATTTTCATGCGTTGGAGAAGGAAATGGCAACCCACTCCAGTGTTCTTTCCTGGAGAATCCCAGGGACAGGGGAGCCTGGTGGACTGCCATCTATGGGGTCACACAGAGTTGGACACAACTGAAGCGACTTAGCAGCAGCAGCAGCAGCAGCTTTACATTTAGGTCTTTGATCCATTTCGAGTTTATATTTGTGTATGGTGTTAGAGATTGTTCTAATTTAATTCTTTTACTTATAACTGTCTAGTTTTCCCAGCCTTGCTTATTGAAGAGAGTGTCATTTCTCCTTGAGAGTGTCTTTTCTTCTTTATATACTCATGCCTCCTTTGTCTTAGATCAGGTGACTGTAGGTGGGTGGGTTGATCTCTGAGCTTTCTATCCTATTTCTTTTATCTATACTTCTGTTTTTGTACCAGTACCAAACTGTCTAGATGACTGTAGTTGCAGTATAGTCTGAAGTCACAGAGCCTGATTCCTCCAGCTCCATTTTTCTTTCTCAAGATGTTTTGGGTATTCAGGTTCTTTTGTATTTCCATACAGATTGTAAATGTTCTTTGTACTAATTCTGTGAAAACTGCCATTAGTAATATGATAAGGATTGAATTCAATTGGTAGATTCCTTTGGATAGTATAGCCATTTTCATATTTATTCTTCCAGTCTAGGAGCATGGTATATCTCTCCATCTATTTGATTTCTTTCATCTTTGATTGCTTTCATCAGCATCTTTGAGTTTTCTGAGTATAAGTTTTTTGCCTTCTTGGGTAGGTTTATTCCTAGGTATTTTATTCTTTTTATTGCATTGGTAAATGGCACTGTTTCCTTAACTCTCTTTTTGATATTTCACTGTTAGTGTATAGGGATGCAAGAGATTTCTGTGTATTAATTTTGTGTTTGCAACCTTACCAAATTCATTGATTAGCTCTAGTAGTTTTTTGGTAGCATATTTAGGAGTTTCTGTTTCCCTTGTGGCTCAGCTGGTAAAGAATCCGCCTGCAATGTGGGAGACCTGGGTTCGAGCCCTGGGTTGGGAAGATCCCCTGGAGAAGGGAAAGGCTACCCACTCCAGTGTTCTGGCCTGGAGAATTCCATAGATTGTATAGTTCATGGGGTCACAAAGAGTTGAACACGACTGAGTGACTTTCACTTTCACTTAGGAGTTTCTATGCATAGAATCATGTCAACTGCAAACAGTGACAATTTTACTTCTTCTTTTCTAATTTGGACTCCTTTTATTTCTCTTTCTTCTCTGATTGTCTTGGATAGGACTCCCAAAACTATGTTGAATAATATTGTCAAGAGTGAACACTCGCCTTGTTTCTGCTCTTAGAGGAAATGCTGTGGGTTTGTATAATAGCCTTTATTATGTTGAGGTGGGTTCCCTCTATGCCCACTTTCTAGAGAGATTTTATTATAAATGGATGATGAATTTTGTCAAAAGCTTTTTCTGCAACTATTGAGATGATCATATTTTTTATTCTTTAATTTGTTAATATGGTGTATCACATTGATTAATTTACATATATTGAAGAATGTTTGCGTCCCCAGGATAAATGCCACTTGATTATGGAGTATAATACTTTTAATGTGCTTTAGGATTCTGTTTGCAAGGATTTTGTGTCTGTGTTTATCAAAGATGTTGGCCTGCAATTTTCTTTTTCAAGTTTTGTGATATCTTTGTCGATTTTTCATGTTAGGGTGATGGTGACATTGCTGAATGAACTTGGGAGTGTTCCTCCATCTGTGATATTTTTGGATGAGTTTGAGAAGAATAGATGTTAGCTCTCCTCTAAATATTTGATAAAATTTGCCTGTGAAGCCATCTGGTCCTGGACTTTTGTTTTTGGAAGATTTTAAAATCACAGTTTCAATTTCATTAATTGTGACTGGTCTGTTTATATTCTTTTTCTTCCTGATTCAGTCTTGAAAATTTGTACCTTTCTAAGAATTTTTCCATTTCTTTCAGGTTGTCCATTTTATTGGCATACATTTGTTCATACTATTCTCATGAGTGTTTGTATTTCTGTGATGTCAATTGTAACTTCTCTTTTTTCATTTCTAATTTTGTTGATTTGAGTCCTCTCTCTTTGTGTTTTGATGAGTCTGGCTATTTTTTTGTCTAAAATAACCTCCTTTTACTTTCACTGAATCTTTGCCATAGTTTCTTCATTTCTATTTCATTTATTTCTGCTCTGATCTTTGTGATTTCTTTTCTTATACTAACTTTAATTTTGTTCTTCTTTATCTAGCTGCTTTAGGTGTAAATTAAGGTTATTTGTGATTTTTCTTGGTTCTTGAAGTGAGGTTGTGTTGCTATAAAATTCCCTCAAAACTGCTTTTGCTATATCCAATTGGTTTTGGGTCATGATGTTTTGTTGTCATTTTTTTTCTAAGTATTTTTTTATCTCCTCTTTGATTTCTTCAGTGATCCATTGTTATTTAGTAGCATATTGTTTAGCCTCCCTGTGTTTGTGGGGGCTTTGTAAAGATTTATGCATTTTTAATTTTTGGGCTGTGGTGGATCTTCGTTGCTACACACAGACTTTCTGTAGTTGCAGCGATCAGGGGTTACTCTTTGTTGCAGTGTGCAGGCTTCTCATCGTGGTGACTTTTCTTGTTGCAGAGCACAGGCTCTAGGCATGCAGCTCAGTAGTTGCAGCTCACGGACTCCAGAGTGCAGGCTCTGTAGTTGTGGCGAACGAGCTTAGCTTTCTTGTTCCAAGGAATGTGGTATCTTCCAGGAAGAGGGATTGAACTGGTGTCCCTTGCATTGCAAAGAAGATTCTTAACCACTTGACTACCAGAGAACCCTTGTTTTTGTTTTTTACACTTATTTTTTTGTAACTGATTTCAAATCTCAATGTTTTGTGGTCAGAAAATATGTTTGATGTGATTTTAATTATACTAAGTTTACCAAGGTTTGATTTGTGACCCAAGATGTGGTCTATCATAGAGAATGTTTCAAGACTCAAGAAGAATGTGTTTTCTGCTGTTTTGGGATGAAATGTCCTATTAAGTGTTAATTAAGTCTATCTGATCTAATGCCATTTAAGGCTTGTGCTTCCTTATTAAATTTTCTGTCTAGATGATCTGCCCATTGATATGAATGAGGTATTGAATTCTCCCCAGTATTGTTGGGTTACTTTTGATTTCCCATTTTATGGTTGTTGTCATTCATCTTATGCATTGAGCTATTCCTATGTTGGACTCATAAATATCTTTCATTTGCTATATCTTCTTGAATTGATCCCTTGATCATTCTGCAGTGTCATTCTTTGTCTCTTTTAATAGTCTTTATTTTAAAGTCTATTTTCGCTTATATAAGTATTGCTATTTCAACATTATTTTGATTTCTATTTGCATGAGATATCTTTTTCCTTTCCTTACTTTCAATCTATGTGTGCCCCTAGGTCCTGAGTGTGTCTCTTGTAGACGGCTTATATACGTGTCTTAGTTTTGTATTCATTCTGCCAGTCTTTATCTTTTGATTGGAGCACTTAATCAATTTAAATTTAAGGTGATTTTTTTTAAGTTGTATTTATTTATTTTTGGCTCTCTTGGGTCTTCATTGTTGAGTAGGCTTTTCTCTAGTTGTGGCGTGTGAGGGCTACTCTCTAGTTGTGATGTGCAGACTTCTTATTGCAGTGGCTTGTCTTGTTGCAGAGCACGGGCTCTAGAGCTCTCAGGCTTCAGTAGTTGCAGTTCTTCACTCTAGAGCACAGGCTCAATTGTTGTGGTGCATGGGCTAGTTGCTCCATGGCATGTGAGATCTTCCTGGACCAGAGATTGAACCCATGTCTCCAGCATTGGCAGGTGGATTCTTTACTACTGAGCCACCTAAGAAGCCCTAAGGTAATTATAGATATGCATGTTCCTATTGCCATTTTCTTGTTTTGGGCTTGTTTTGTAGGCCTTCTTTTCTTCCCTTCCTCTTTTGTCCTTTTCTCTTGCTTTTCCTGCCTAGAGAAGCTCCTTTAGCAATTGTAGTAACACTGATTGGTGGTGCTGAGTTCTCTTAGCTTTTGCTTGTCTGTAAAGCTTTTAATTTCTCTGTTGAATCTGAATGAGAGCCTTGCTGGGTAGAGGATTCTTGGTTGTAGGTTTTTATTTTTCATCACTTTAAAATACATCTTGCCACTCCCTTCTGTCCTGCATAGTTTCTGCTTAAAAATCAGCTGCTAAATTTATGAGGATTCCCTTGTATATGATTTGTCGCTTTTAATATTTTTTCTTTGTATTTAATTTTTGTTAGTTTGATTAATGTGTGTCTTGGTGTATTCCTCTTGGGTTTATCTTGAGAGGGACTCTCTGTGCTTCCTGGACTTGGGTGACTATTTCTTTTCCCATGCTGGGGAAATTTTCAACTATCGTATGTTCAAATATTTTCTCAGACCCTTTCTCTTCATTTTCTAGAATCTCTATGGTTTGAATGTTGGTGTGATAAATGTTTCAGAAGTCTCAGAGACTGTTCTCATTTCTCCTCCTTCTCTTTTCTTTATTCTGTTCTGTGGATGAGATATCTACCATTCTCTCTTCCAGGTCACTTATCTGTTCTTCTGCCTCTGTTATTTGATTATTGATTCCTTCTGGTGAATTTTAATTTCAATTATTGTCTTGTTCAACCATGTCTGTTTGTTCTTTAGTTCTTCAATATCTTTGTAACCTTTCTTCTATTGTCTCAATTTGTGCCTCTATTCTGTTTCTAAAATCTTGGGTTATTTTTAGCGTCATTACTCTGAGTTCTTTTTCAGATGAATTGCTTATCACCTCTTCCTTTAGTCATTCTTGTAAGTTTTTGTCTTGCTCCTTCACCTGAAACTTTATTGTTTGTCATTTTACTTTTTCAGACTTATTCTGTTTGTGCTCTCCTTTCTGCAGGCTGCAGGATTTCATTTCCTCTTACCTCTGGAGTTTGCCCCTTAGTGGGTGAGGTTGGTTGAGAGGCTTTTCCTATTACCCACTTGATGGTGGTGGAGGGGGCAGGGGGTTGATCAGTGTTGTGGTGAACAGAGCCTACCCTAGATATTGAACAGGGCTTCCTCTTTATGCTTATCACTGGGGCACTCTTTCTGCCCTCTTCTGATGTCTGTGTCAGAAGCTTTCCCTACCTCTTTTACACTCTAATAAAACTTTATTACACAAAATCTCTGAGCAATCAAGCCTTGTCACTGGCCCCAGATTGAATTCTTCTCATCCAAAGGCCAAGAATCTTGGCATCTTTTGTGGTTCAGCAGCAAACTTTCATCTTGGGGGCCGTCCAGGATTCTTCAGAACAAGGTAAGGATGCTTGGAGCTCTAGTTCTTTGTTCTCCTAGCGAACATGTTTTCTTCTGTACTTGACTAACTCTACAGTGTGCTTGTATGAATGAATAACATGCCCTGCACGAAGCAAGTGAGGAGCACTGTTCTGTGGTTCTTTGGTGACCTCATACGGCTTATGGCAGAAACCCTGTCCGGTGTTTATACCGACCTGCCAATGGACTTCCCTGGTGGCTCAGATGATAAAGCGTCTGCCTACAATTCAGGAGACTGGGTTCAATCCCTGGGTTGGGAAGATCTCCTGGAGAAGGAAATGACAGCCCACTCCAGTATTCTTGCCTGGAAAATCCCACGGACGGAGGAGCCTGGTAAGCTACAGTCCATGAGGCCACAAAGAGTAGGACATGACTGAGCAACTTCACTTTCACTTATCACTGCCCTGTCAGGAGCCAGGTCTATTCCCTAGTTGTTGGAGTAGAGGACCCCAGATCTATTGCTCAGCTGTGATCCTGATCTGTGATGCAAGGTAGACAGGATTGTAGCATTCCCACTTGGGGGAAAGTCACTGAATTTTCCTCCATTGGAGCTGTTGACTTGTGAGTGTCCTCTGTTGTGTCCTCTTTCACCTGTTGTATGGGCTAACAAAGTACACTGTTGTCTACATTTCTCTTAGTTCCACCTAAACTGTGGGTATGATAGCAATTGGTCCTGGTGACTCTCAGTAGTTGTTTTCACTTGTCCCCGGGCACAGGTACACTGAGGTTAGGTCCCAGTGCTGCAGTAATCCTGTACCTGGATCCACGGTGGGAGCTATGGAGGCAGCTCCAATTCTGGTCTGTCCCTATCCCCATGTGATTATGCCCACAGAATCCACAGCTACTATAGCCAGACCTGTCCAAGCTGCAAAAACACTTGCTCTTTCAAGTGTTTTTCAGGCACTGAATTTAGGAAGCCATCAGCAGAGGTGTAACTTCACAGTGTGTACAGCCACAGGAAAGAGTTCAACTCTTCTCCCTCAGTCACACAGGCCCCAGGGCTTAGCTGTGGTTTCAGCCCCTCTGCTGGGTGAATTTACTGGTGGGAGAAGCTATCTGTTCCCTCCTAGGTAAGCAGGGTGGGTCTCGGAACCCACTGGCAAATTTCCTAGTAGCAAGAGTTTTCTACATGTTCCCAGGACAATGGGGCACTTTCAGGAATCTACAGATATATTTCTTAGTAGGGAGAGTTATCCTACCTTCCTGAGACATGAGAGCAGGTACTGGCAGCTGCTGGTGGATTTCCCACTAATGACAGCTATTTTTCACCCTCCCAGGATAATGGGGACAGGTTCTAGGAAATCTGATGGATTTCCTAGTGACAGAAGAATTTCTGCATCCTCTGGGTCAGTGGTGGTGGGTGGGTCCTGCTGGTGGAATTACTAGTGGCTGGATCTTTCTGAGCCCTTCCTGGTCAATGGGGGTGAGTCTTGTAACCACTGGCACATTTCTAGATTGGGGAGCTGTCCGCACCCTCCTGGAATAGAATGGGCTGGTCCTAGGGCCTAGTTGGTGGAATTGCTAGAGGCTAGATCTGTCCATACCCTTTCTGGTTAATAGGAGCAGGGCCTGGTGTTGGTGACTAAGCCTGCTCTGGTGCTCCTCTAGACAGACTCTTCTTACCTGGGAGCCCTCGTGGGGAAAGATGCTTTTATGGTGGTCCCAATCCTCTCCTCACACCTCTACCAGTAATTGTGCCTTTTCTCTTTGGTGGGTCCAGGCTTTTTCCTAATAACCCTCAGTTGCCATGACCTGAACTCATCAAACTGTTTCTGTGCCTAACCCTGGTCCTCTCCCTGGGACCAAGCTCCATAGTCTGAGCTCAGCACCTGACCCCCACCCTCACTGACAGAGGAGTATTTCAGGTTGGGGAGCACAGAGTGGCTGTGCTGACCCTCTGTGCAGGTAGCTCTCCATTTTGCCTTCCACAAACTGGTTGCTGCTCTCCTGTTCTCTGGCTTCAAAACTCCCTCATCCATCTGGTCTAATTTCTCTGCTGGTCAGGAGCCTTTCCAAAGTACAGGAACATTTCCTCCTTCACAGCCCTCTCATCAGGGCACAGGACCTGTTCTGATTTCTTCCTTTTCTTTTTCCTTTTGTCCTACCTGGTTACATGGAGGTTTTATTGTCTTTTTGGAAGTCTGAGGTCTTCTGTCAGTGCTCAGAAGCTGTTCTTTGTGAATCGTTCCACTTGTGGATATATTTTCAATGTTTCTGTGAAAGGAGGTGAACTCTCCTTCCTACTCCTCTGCCATCTTGATCCCCGACCCTAACAATTCCTTTAAACTCAGCACTACATGAGTTCCTCTTACTGAAAGTTGAAAATACCCTCATTGCTTTTTAAAGCAAATTTGTGCTAAAATGCTCACACATAGGTCCTAAAACCAAAAACCAGTTTGTTGTTTTTTTTTCTTATTTTAGGAAAATAAAAGGGCAGGAAAAAACACAAAATGTTCAGTTTTTCTGTCTAGTTTTGCAGCTATCAGGGGTTTATACCATTTGACCTTTAGATAAATACTCTGAGCTTCCAGGAATAAGGCTCTACAGTAGCATGAATTATTATTGCTCTTATCTTCATCATCTAAATGCAGTCTTTAAACTACTTAAGATTCCCCCCTCGCTGTTGGGCATTTTCTTTAATACCTCTGTAATTGTAAAAAGGACTCTGATGACTGTATTAAGGTTTCCCCAGTTTCTGAGAGAATTGCCTGTTTGATATTAGATAAGCAGATTTTAAGAAGTATTGAGTTTATCAGTATTCAGTTTCCTCTGATTTCTTCATTTTCTCATTTATTTACATTCATATCTTCCTCGCTACTGTGAAATCATGCAAGCAAATACCAGATTGAGGTGAAAGGAAGACAGAATGACTTAGGAAGCAAATTTCATTTTTAACTCCATCATTAACTTTGAATTCCATCTTGAGAAACGTTTCCTAATCACCTGCAGAATGGAGATGGGGAAGAGATAGCACCAGAGACCATTTGAGTTGGAATATTGAGATTATTGAACAATGTATTCAATACCTCCTATATACCTAATTATCTCTTCAATGATTTGATGACACCTAAGAGTAAATATGTCACCTGTCCATGTGAAATTTTAAACATAGTTTCTTTTCTTTTTAAATTATTAATACTTTCTATATTTAAGAAAAATGCATTAGATAGAAAAAGAAAATAAAATGCAATTATCCACCACTTTAGATAGCTTTCAACTTTCAGTATGTGTTGTCATCTGGCTTTAACTAATATTAGCAGAATATTGTTTTCTGAGACAATATGAGAATTATCATTAACAAACCATGTGTGCATGTTTGATATATCCACTACTATACTATATCCACTACTACTACTATACTATAAGTGTACATCACGCCCACATGTAACTCAGCCCAAGGAAAGATTTGGACAATAAGTAGCCCTTATTTATTAACTCCAAAATGAGAAACAAGCTTCAATTGTGGCATGAAGAAAGGATACAGTAACACAATTTTAAAATACACTTGAGGAATCTCAAGATAATATTTTTAGATATTCAGAAAATAACACAAGGAAAAAGTGATTTATTAAAAACAGGAAAAAAAATAGGTTAACTAAAAGCTGTTGGTTATGCCACCTGCATTTTATTTTTAAGTATTTTACGAAGCATGATGGAAATCAGAACTGACAAAGTTAAGAGGTCAAGCTTTCTCTGTGTGAATTCCCTCTACACTTAGATGTTTTTGTGACTTTGTTTGCATGCATTCCTTAACACATTTCCTTAAGTGAAGGCTTGTGTCTCACCCATTAGCATATACCTGCCCATCATTGAAAGGCTGAAAACTGTTTGGATATATATTACTTGTACCACTTCTGTCATGCTATTTTTTTTTTTTTTTTCCTTACTGAGAAGGAGGCAATTAGGAACAGTTGCAAACTGATAGCCCTACTACCTAAATCACAAATGAAAGCAGTGCTTTCTTTTACTATGTAACCTGAGCCGCTTAAGAAGTTGATATGTGAAAAATGGCCTATTTCACCTCTACTAGTTTTAATTTACTGACAAATAGATGGGGACAAAGTGGAAACAGTGGCAGATTTTATTTTCCTGGGCTCCAAAATCACTGCAGATGGTGACTGCAGGCACAAAATTAAGAGATCCTTGTTCCTTGGAAGAAAAGCTATGACAAACCTAGAAAGCATATTAAAAAGCAGAGACATTACTTTGCCAACAAAGATCCATCTAGTCAAAGCTATGGTTTTTCCCGTAGTTATGTATGGATGTAAGAATTGAACCATAAAAAAGCCCAAATGCCCAGGAATTGATGTTTTCCAATTGTGGTGCTAGAAGAGACTTTTGAGAGGCCCTTGGACTAGGCGCAAGGAGATCAAACCAGTCAACCCTAAAGGAAATCAACCCTGAACATTCATTGGAAGGACTGATGTTGAAGTTGAAGCTCCAGTACTTTGGCTACTGGGAAAGATTGAACATAGGAGGAGAAGGGAACAATAGGAGGATAAGATGGCTGGATGGCATCACTGACTCAACGGACATGAATTGAAGCAAACTCAGGGAGACAGTGAAGAACAGGGAAGCCTGGCATGTTGCAGTTCATAGGGTCACAAAGAGTCGGACACATCTCAGGTACTGAACAATGAACAAGAAATATATTGATGGTGACTCCTAGTTCTTCAGTAAAATGTTGTGGAGATAGCAACTATAGAAGGTACTTGTTGTTGTTCGTGTACTAGTGTAGTGCAAATGATGATACATTGAAGCTCTAGTTAAGAAACAAATCTACAATGTAAGATGGTACACATGTAATGGAAAACAGAAGGGTGACTTCTCAAAGAATTAAAAATAAAAGTACCATGTGATCCATCAAGTCCACTTCTGGGTATTTATCTAAAATAATTTAAAATAGAATCTTGAATAGATGGATTTCCCTAGTGGTTCAGCAATAAAATAATTCACCTGAAAAGCAGGAGACATGGGTTCAATCCTTGGGTCAGGAAGATCCTTTGGAGAAATAAATGTCAACTTGCCGGGAGCTCGTGAGGCATTCCACTCGTGACAAAGGTCATGAGGAAGGAGGCTCGACATACGCAAAGGCGGGATCGAGCCTCAGGAGTCCCCCCAGATATTCTCGAGCATCTGCCCCCCAAAAACCAGAGTCTGCCTACTTTATTGCTTTGTGCTCTCACCTCTGACTTTACTGGGGGCTGTCCCCCACCACCATCTCGCTCTCTTTGTCGAAGAGTTAACTTACAGCTCCAATTAACAAAGTTCCTGGGCAATTAGGAGTGTTTAAATCCAAACCCCTCAGATGGCTCTCTAACTCGCCTGACAAGTTTACCTGGACTCCTACAGCTATGCATACGATTGTTTACAGTCTCCCAGCCTCGAGAGGCACAGGAAGCTTAAGATATTCAAATAGCTTAGAGCTCAGAGAGTTAGAAACTGTCAGAATAAGACTAGTAAAGGATTTCATTGATGAGTCAATGCTTGTTGCCAAGTTTTCACATCCCCTGAATTGTATGCTTGAATGTGTATTAATTAATATAGTTGGTATATAGAAAAAATAAGTAGTGGCCTTGGTGTTAGTAACTTTAGACCCTTAAGGTAATAAATTCTTTCCTTTGTTGTAAACCCATTACACGTCCTCCCTATAGGAATGCAATTTTATCTTCGGAAGATGGTGCCAAACCTTAAAATAATTACTCTTAGGGAAAATAAGTCTTTGTTGATAAGTCCTTGTCAAGAGTCATAAAATGTTAGTAGGCCTTCTGGCCAGAAGATGATGTAAATCACCTAAACCATTTGTATATGATAAATTTGCAGGAAAGAAACCCTGGTTTTTGATAAGAATCAAAGACTGCTGACTTTGCATCCCCTATTATCCTCTATGTGTAACTTAGGGTATATAAGCCCCTGTTAAAAATAAAGCTATGGGCCTTGCTCACCAATGCTTGGTCTCCCCATGTCATTCTTTCCTTTAACTTCCGGCTGAAGTCTCCATCTGGAGCGTGGATATCCTCTGCGACCACTTATTTGCCTGGGATTCTAAGACCCACTCGAGAAGGTGTCTAAGGTGGGGCACCTTCCGCTATTCGAGAGGGTGCCTGTGGCCTCCGTGGTCAGAGCTAACCTGGTGTCACAGGTTATATTGATTTTCCAAGTAAACCAAGCTACTCAGCCTCTTTTCTCCACTGAATTTTCCTGCTGAGCTATCCTCATTCTATTACTCTTTATATCTCTAATTAACATATAAATAGTCACCTAGGCCGTCTCTCCTTCGAATACCCTGGATCAGCCGGGGCTGGATCCCGGCATCAACTGACTTCAGTATTCTTGCCTGGGAAATCTCATGGACAAAGGAAACTAGTGGGCTACTGTTCATGGGGTTGCAAGAGTTGGACACAGTGTAACAACTAAACAACAACTTGAATAGGTATCTGTACTCCCATCTTCATTGAACCCATATTCACAATGGCCAAGAGTTGCAAACAATTTGTGTCCCTCAATGGATGAACAACAAAGGAAATATGGTATATATATGCAATAGAATATTATTCAGCCATGAAAATGAAAGAAATCCTGCCATTTTCAACGCATGGGTGAGACTTGAGGATATTATGCCAAGTTAAATAAATCAGATAGAGGAAAATAAGTCCTACATAGTATTCACTTATGTGTAGAATCTGAAAAGGCTAAACTCATGCAAACATAGCTTGAAAAACTGAAAGCGTTAGTTGTTCAGTCATTTCTGACTCTGCAACCCCATGGACTATAGCCTGCCAGGCTCCTCTGTCCATGGAATAGTAGATTAGTATTTATCTAAAGTAGTCAAGCTATGGAAACAAAGATTAGAACCATGGTTGCCAGGGGCAATGGGAGGGAGAATAGGCAAATTGCTGTTCAATGAGCTTGGAGGTTCAGACATACAAGATGAAACAGTTGTAAAGATCTGCTTGTGCAGATCAACATTGTCCACAGAGTTGACAACACTGTACTCTGCATGTGACAATATAAGAGGCTAGATATCAAGTTTCATATTAGTTAACACTTTTTTAAAACCTTGAGAAATAAATGAAAGAGAATTGTGTGTTTCAGAAGCTGGTCCGATTTCTGATTCAGAGCTTTGGAACTTTGGGAAGATGAAGAGAGAGCTGGAAAAATGGGAGACCCTAGATACAGAAGCTTAGCTGGTTGTGAATTTTCTCACTGAAAATCTTTCTATTATGTTTACATTTTTTTAAAAATCTAGAAATTATAAATGCTGGAAACACTGTTATAATCTCCAGGAATCATTTATTATGAGGTTTGGAACCCTGGTGGCTCAGATGGTAAAGTGTCTGCCTGCAATGTGGGAGACCCCGGTTCGATTCCTGGGTCAGGAAGATGCCCTGGAGAAGGAAATGGCAATCCACTCCAGCACTCTTGCCTGGAAAATCCCATGACGGAGGAGCCTGATAGGCTACAGTCCATAGGGTCGCAAAGAGTCAGACACAACTGAGCGACTTCACTTTTCATTTTGGAACACTGAGAATGACTTTTCCCAGACTGCAAACTGTTTATAAACTTACACAATACTTTATATCACAAGAAATACTAAGCATAGGTTTCTGGAATGAAATAACTTTGGAGTGAAGCATTGGACAAACATTAGCCAAATGAAGTTGACATTGATTTCAGATGAAATTCTTGAACTGATTTTAAGAGAAATTATTAGTGGGTACCTGAAACAAGGGCTTCCCTGGTGACTCAGACAGTAAAGAATCTGCCTGCAATGCTGGAGACCTGGGTTCAATCCCTGGGTTGGGAAGATCTCCTGAAGGATGGCATGGCAACCTACTCCAGCATTCTTGCCTGGAGAATCCCCCATGGACAGAGGTGCCTGGCAGGCTACAGTCCACCAGGTCGCAGAGTCAGACATGATTGAGCAACTAAGCATAGCACATGGCACCTGAAAGAAGGAACACATACTCTGCAGTGCCAGTATGAGTTCACACAAATAGTCATTTCAGACTAATTAAATTCTTCTTTTAATGTGGTTAGTAGTTCAATAGACTGGGGATATTAGAGGTTTGCAGATAGGTTCTGTATTTTAGCTAAGCATTTGACAAGATTTCTGATTTTTCCTTGTTGACAACATAAAGTGAGCTGAATTTTAAAAGCAATTTCTACTTGAAGAAAAGTTATGGTAATGTGTAAATAATTTAAAAATATTAAACTAATAATATTTATTAATGAGCCTCCCTTGTAGCTCAGTTGGTAAAGAATCTGCCTGCAATGAGTAGACTTGGGAGGATGTAGACATCCTTGGGTTGAGTATTGATCCATCTAACATAGTTATTGTAATTCATTCTCTACTTTGAGAGAGTGAAATCTCTAAGGAATGCATCTGGTTTTGTCATGTAGTGGACATTGTCTTTTTCTTCCTACAACCACTTACAATAGTTTTCTAGTGCAATTTGTAAGTTTAATCAGTTCAGTTGCTCAGTCGTGTCCAACTCTTTGTGACCCCATGAATCATAGCATACCAGGCCTCCCTGTCCATCACCAACTCCCGGAGTTCACTCAGACTCACATCCATCAAGTCAGTGATGCCATCCAGCCATCTCATCTTCTGTCGTCCCCTTCTCCTCCTGCCCCCAATCCCTCCCAGCATCAGAGTCTTTTACAATGAGTCAACTCTTCCCATGAGGTAGCAAAAGTATTGGAATTTCAGCTTTAGCATCATTCCTTCCAAAGAAATCCCAGGGCTGATCTCCTTCAGAATGGACTGGTTAGATCTCCTTGCAGTCCAAGGACTCTCAAGAGTCTTCTCCAACAACACACTTCAAAAGCATCAATTCTTCGGCACTCAGCTTTCTTCACAGTCCAACTGTCACATCCATAC
Organism: Bos mutus; assembly: GCF_027580195.1. Taxonomy (NCBI): domain Eukaryota; kingdom Metazoa; phylum Chordata; class Mammalia; order Artiodactyla; family Bovidae; genus Bos; species Bos mutus. The sequence continues at coordinate 47,948,328 of NC_091627.1, read as the reverse complement.
ATGACCACTGGAAAAACCATAGCCTTGACTAGATGGACCTTTGTTGGCAAAGTAATGTCTCTGCTTTTGAATATGCTATCTAGGTTGGTCATAACTTTTCTTCCAAGGAGTAAGAGTCTTTTAATTTCATGGCTTCAATCACCATCTGCAGTGATTTTGGAGCCCAGAAAAATAAAGTCTGACACTGTTTCCACTGTTTCCCCACCTAGTTTCCATGAAGTGATGGGACCAGATGCCATGATCTTCATTTTCTGAATGTTGAGCTATAAGCCAACTTTTGCACTCTCCTCTTTCATTTTCATCAAGAGGCTTTTTAGTTCCTCTTCACTTTCTGCCATAAGGGTGGTGTCATCTGCATATTTGAGCTTATTGATATTTCTCCCGGCAATCTTGATTCCAGCTTGTGCTTCTTCCAGCCCAGCATTTCTCATGATGTACTCTGCATAGAAGTTAAATAAGCAGGGTGACAGTGTACAGCCTTGACGTACTTCTTTTCCTATTTGGAACCAGTCTGTTGTTCCATGTCCAGTTCTAACTGCTGCTTCCTGACCTGCATATAGGTTTCTCAAGAGGCAGGTCAGGTGGTCTGGTATTCCCATCTCTTTCAGAATTTTCCACAGTTTATTGTGATCCACACAGTCAAAGGCTTTGGCATAGTCAATAAAGCAGAAGTACGTGCTTTTCTGAAACTCTCTTGCTTTTTTGATGATCCAGTGGATGTCGACAATTTGATCTCTGGTTCCTCTGCCTTTTCTAAAACCAGCTTGAACATCTGGAAGTTCACGGTTCACATATTGCTGAAGCCTGGCTTGGGGAATTTTGAGCATTACTTTACTAGCGTATGAGATGAGTGCAATTGCGTGGTAGTTTGAGCATTCTTTGGCATTGTCTTTCTTTGGGATTGGAATGAAAACTGACCTTTTCCAGTCCTGTGGCCACTGCTGAGTTTTCCAAATTTGCTGGCATATTGAGTGTAGCACTTTCACAGCATCATCTTTCAGGATTTGAAAAAGCTCAACTGGAATTCCATCACCTCCACTAGCTTTGTTCATAGTGATGCTTTCTAAGGCCCACCTGACTTCACATTCCAGGATGTCTGGCTCTAGGTCAGTGATCACACCATCGTGATTTTCTGGGTCATGAAGATCTTTTTGGTACAGTTCTTCTATGTGTTCTTGCCACCTCTTCTCAATATCTTCTGCTTCTGTTAGGTCCACCATTTCTGTCCTTTATCGAGCCCATCTTTGCATGAAATGTTCCCTTGGTATCTCTCATTTTCTTGAAGAGATCTCTAGTCTTTCCTATTCTGTTGTTTTCCTCTATTTCTTTGCATTGATTGCTGAGGAAGGCTTTCTTATCTCTCCTTGCTATTCTTTGGAACTCTGCTTTCAGATGCTTATATCTTTCCTTTTCTCCTTTGCTTTTTGCTTCTCTTCTTTTCACAGGTATTTTTAAGGCCTCCTCAGACAGCAATTTTGCTTTTTTGCATTTCTTTTCCATGGGGATATTCTTGATCCCTATCTCCTGTACAATGTCACGAACCTCCATCCATAGTTCATCAGGCACTCTATCTATTCGATCTAATCCCTTAAATCTATTTCTCACTTCCACTGTATAATCATATAATCATTGTAGTTTAATATATCCTGCTTAAAAACATCGTATTCTCTCTTCATTACGTTATAGGTAATATTCAACCAACTTCATGGCTTAAAGGCCGGGAACATTCTGGAAACTGAGAATTATTGAAGCAGAGTGATGAATGGGGCATTTTCTATATTAGTTTGCTTTTATATACATTTAAAATTTCTAATAATAAAATTTTAAAGTAAACTCAAATTTTATTGTTTTAGGTACTTTTTATCTCTAACTTTTTTTCTTTTTAATTAATTAAATTATTTTAATTGGAGGATAATTACTTTACAATATTGTGATGTTTTACCATAAAAAATAAACTCAGAGATTTTATTAGATTCTATAATAGTCATATATTAATAATCTATTATTAAAAGCTGATGCAATATGTAATACTCAAATAGTAGAATTTTAATGTATAGGAAAAGAGAGTAAGTGTTCCATAGTATGTTATGGATTAAACAACCATTGATGTAAGATATCCACTTTTGAATACTACAATGGAAACATAGACAAACTGGAACATATTCATAGGAGAGTGGTTAAAATGATGTATAACTAACAATCTAAATAAATTTGGTTGAAGAAATATTTAGCTTGATCAAAAAAAATCTGGCATAATATTATCAACTTTTTAAAGTTCATTAAGGTTAAACAGAAGTAGGTTTATTTTTCTTGACCACTGATAAAACCAATATTTAGTAGATGCATGGAAAGAGTTTTGGTATCTACATAATTTAAGTTATCCAGAGATGAAAGAATCTGCCTGCAATGCAGGAGACCCAGTTTAATCCCTGGGTCAGGAAGATCCCCTGCAGAAGGGAATGGCAACCCACTCCAGTGTTCTTGCCTGGAGAATTCCATGTACAGAGGACTCTTGCAGGCTACAGAGAGTCAGACGTGACTGAGCAACTACAGAAAAGCACAAAGATGAAAGAGCTATTTTGAATGACAGTGAATTGGATCTCATGAAGAGGATCCAAGCAATAGTTTATTTATTAGATTTCAAAAGTTTTGTAGTTTCTTCTAACTAGACCTAAAATTTTGTAATGGGTGAAACTTTGACACTTTTAGTTTGTAGTAATCTCTAAAACTATGCATCACATTCTACCTGATTTCCCAGTTTTACAGAGTCACCTTGGCCTATTATAACCACACTAAAGTGTTTGAACAAGACAAGTGAAATCTCATTGCTTTGAGCCAAGTTACAAAGGGCACAATATGCATCTTACTTGATTGAGGGCAGTGGGATTTATGTTGCTGTAAGTACTAAAATCGGAGAAGGCAATGGCAAGTACTCTCGCCTGGAAAATTCCATGGGTGGAGAAGCCTGGTAGGCTGCAGTCCATGGGGTCGCTAAGACGACTGAGCAACTTCACTTTCACTTTTCACTTTCGTGCATTGGAGAAGGAAATGGCAACCCACTCCAGTGTTCTTGCCTGGAGAATCCCAGGGACGGGGAGCCTGGTGGGCTGCCATCTATGGGGTCGTACAGAGTTGGACACGACTGACGTGACTTAGCAGCAGCAGCAGCAGCACTAAAATACCAAGCCCATGAGAGTGCTTATGGGAGGAAAAATTCTACACTTGCCAAATGGTATTAAGCCGTAAAGTGGTGGAGTACATGTGGAATATACTACCTCCTAATCTGACAGGTGAAGTTAAATGTTGTGGGTGGGGAATCTATAGCCTCCGTATGTATCTGTCTTTCCTCTTCAGCTATATTGGTATAGCTGCTCCCTTGACTCCCTCTAGACATATCCTGAAACTCATAGTTTTGGCTTTTATTTTTCTTGCCAACTCTTCTCATATCTCCTTATGAAATTTAGGGAAAATTTTTTTTTTTTTTTTTTAAGTGACATTTAGTGCTCTACCACTGTGATTTTTCAAGGCAATTTCAGTTTATTGCTATGAGATGCCTGATGAATGAAAAACATGTTTCAAGAATGCCAATCAAGCATGCACAGACATACATATGGTGAATTTTTAAGTTCCTTCCAGATGTCACAGGATAGGTTTATATGCAAAAGAGATATTTTTCATTTAATAGAGTTTAAATTTCTCATTTGTATATAAATTTAATATTTTTTTCTAAATGTTTGTCAGGTATAGTCTCTTTTGATCATAACAAGTACTATTAAAAAACAAATGTGTCATGAGGAAACTGAGACCTAAGTGTCTTTGCTCAAGGTCACATTCCTGGTTAAAGGTCAGAAGGGCTTTAGAGATGCACCTACTATACCATACTCATTCCCACTAGACAGGAGGAGAACCAGGCTTTGAATCTTGGACTTCTAATTATAAGTTCAGTGTTCTTTTCACTATGCCATGTGACCTTTCCAAGTAAAATGCCACAGCTTTCCAACATGGTAATTAGCTTTCAGTGTGACTTTGAGGCTTTCGGTGTGACTTCTAGGGGAGATGGAGAAAGAGAGAGAAATCCCAAGTGAAAAACTCCAGTTAACCCTAGCAAGTGAATTTGATTTATTTTTCCTATGGATCTAATCAGTGTTGGAATTAATCTGAAATGTATAACTAAGTTTTTTCATCTTTAGTTTGCCATATAGAGCTACTTTAAAAAGCACTCAGTGACATTTTTAGAGTAAATATGACAGGCAAATGTAAATGTAATTACACAAGTCATATATGGTGTGAGTCATTTGTAAAGTTCACTACGAATGAACTATACTGTACAGAATCCATTTGTCACTTAAGAAAATGAGATCATCTGCTTTTACATATGAAGGAAGAAATTTAGCAGTGCATTAAACCCAGTCTAAGCCAGAAAATGTCCAAATTAGCATTCCCCAATGGATTGGGTTCAAATAATCTAACCATGAAGATAATCCCCATTTACTCCTTTCCTGCTGAAGACTGGTAGAGAAAAGGAGTGGAAAATGTGAACAATTTGTGTATAACTTTAATTTTTTGTGTGTTTGAAAGGATACCTGAAAAAACACAGGTGGATATCTCTTCTGTTTAACCTCTTCATTATCCTATGTCTTTGTATTATACATTTTCATAATATACAAGTTCTAATATTCTGTGCAATAATATGCAATTGTGAAAACAATGATTTTCTTTGTGATATAACTGGCCAGATCAGAGAGAGATAGGTTAAACTCATAAGAACTAAAACAAAGTATTTTTCATTGCTGTGCCTGCATGTTAAGTCGCTTCAATGTGTCTGACTCTTTGTAACCCTATGGACTGTAGCCCACCAGACTCCTCTATCCATGCGATTCTCCAGGCAAGAATACTGGAGTGGGTTTTCATGCCCTCCTCCAGAGGATCTTTCCAACCCAGGAATCGAACCTGCATCTCTTATGTCTCCTGCATTGGCAGGCATATTCTTTACAACTAGCGCCACCTGGGAAGCCCACTTATAAACTTATAATGAACTAAAACAAAGTATTTTTCATTGCTATATAGAGGTACTAAAAGCTGAACATAATAAAATTTATTTTCTCAGAAAATATGCTCTCCATGCTACTGTTGCTGTCTGTAATTGGTTTTGAATGTAACTTTTCCAAAAAGTGAAACTATGGAACAAGGAAGTATGTGCCACACTTTGGAAAATTATTTGAAAATGTAGGTTTTGAATTGTTCCTAATGCCCTGCCATGTGATTTGTAGTAGTAAGTCACTGTCTTTGTGTACTACCTTTTAAGGAATAAGCATTCTAGAGCACAGAATACTGACAGAGGGTGTGAAGCCATTATTTTAAGAACAAAGTGCAATAAGGTGACTGAGGTGACTACCCACATCTCATCCTCTATCTCTAAACGCTAAATTTGGCCTCTTCTCCTTATGATTTTTGTTTGGTCTTGTTCAGTTTCCCCTCATCCGTTATCAGAGAGAGCTCTCCCGTCTCCTCACTGCTGGAAGACAAGGGTTATTTCAATCCCTCATGTTCCTTCCTGCTTCTAATATTTTTCCTTCTATGAGTTACTCCAGCAGCCAATGTTTAGAAAAAAATAAACACATGCACATGCATATGTGTATATACATATATATATTTATATATTATATATGTAATATATATATTATATATGTAGTATATATATACACACACACACACACACACACACACACATATATATTTACTTTTACTGTACAGACCTAAGGGATTGGTTCCAGAATTTCCTGAGATTGGTTCCAAACTCCACAGATGCTGAAGTCCCTTATATAAAATGACATAGTATTTGCATATAACCAGTACATATATTCCTATATACTTTAAATCATCTCTAGATTACATATAATAGAGAGTACAATGTAAATGCTATATAAATAGCTGCTCTGTGACAAATTCAAATTTTGCTTTTTGAAAATTTATGAAATTTTTTTCAGTTATTTTTGATCTATGGTGGGTTGAATTCAAAGATGTGGAACCTGTGGATATGGAGGGCAACCTGTATTTATATATACATATACTTCCTGTGACAAGATTCCTTTTTCTTTCTCTCCTTACCCCCTCCCTCCTCCCTTCCCCTCTCCCCTCCCCCTCCTTCCTTCTTTCCTTCCTGTCTTTTTTCTAGCTTTTAGCATGATATATATTTCTATAGTGTAATGCTTCCTTGAGACTCTGAAGTAGTTAATTTGGGAGATTTTCAGCAAATAAAAAATTTAAAACCACCAGTTTGTTTATAATGATTAGAATTATAATTTAATAATAAGAGGATAATATTGAGCAGTAGTTAAGGAGATATTTAACACTTTTTTTGTACTTTGGTTGTTTTGCTTCTGCTGTTGCTGCTACTGCTGCTAAGTCACTTTAGTCGTGTCCGACTCTGTGCGACCCCATAGACGGCAGCCCACTAGGATCCTCTGTCCCTGGGATTCTCCAGGCAAGAATATTAGAGTGGGTTGCCATTTCCTTCTCCAATGCATGAAAGTGAAAAGTGAAAGTGAAGTCGCTCAGTCGTCTTAGCTACCCCATGGACTGCAGCCTACCAGGCTCCTCCGTCCATGGGATTTTCTCAGGATTTTTTTTTTTTTTAATTTCCTGCAATAAGTAGTCATTTAATTAAAGAACAAAATTAACAGGAATCAAAATGTTGCAGCTGTATTTTTTGTTAGACATTATATAAAAAAAGAAAAAGTATAATACAGTAAATCATTTTGTATAACAGGAACTTAAAGAGTTCTCTAATTGTGATGAGAATAAAAAGGTCTTTTCCACATGATACTGAAGACACTGCGTACACGTCCCTTGGTCACAGCCTCAGTGTGGTGACCCTGCACACACATGTCACCATCCTCGGTCACACTGCAGAACTGTAAAACAAGGCGGGAAGGCAAATAACAGTTTTCTTCAGGTCGAGTTCCTGGGGTCTCTTCTGACCCCAACAGTTGACACTCCTCAGGCCCCAGAGAGTGAAGGGTGTCCTCTGGTCATTCTCTCACAGGTGAGCGCAGCCAGGATTTCACCTGTGTGTGTGGTCCTGCTTTTCTGGCAAACACAGCAGGTAGTCATGAGCTGAACTTCAGGAAAGCTCCCTGATGAATGTTCAGTGTTGGTATCAAAAATTAAGCACAATCCTTCTCAGAAGAAAATCTCTATGGCCTTTGGAATCTTGTCAGATGCTTGCTTGATGCATGTACCTCCATTTCATTACTTTTGTATTCATTCAGTTCTTTACGAATTGCTGCCTTATCTGCTGCCAACGGTCTCATCCAGGGTTTGTCTGCCCGTCTGTCATAGTCCTGTGCTTTCGTCACCTCCACATAATCACTGAATCGTATCAGAATTTTTCTGTCTCTCAGTTCATCAACCGTGGGTCTCTGATTAAGCTTTCTTGTCAACCTTTGCTTGATTTCTCTTCTTTCCTCTTGCTCTGTCTGATCATTCCTTTATTTCAAGGTATTTCTTCTCTCCAGTTCCTCCACCACGGGTCTTTGGCTCAATCGTTTGGAGAGCTTCATTTCCATCTGCTGCCGGATCTCCTGCCTCTCCTCATCCGTCCTCTGGGGGAAGATGTTTCGGTCCTCCAGCTCCTGCCTGCTGGGCCGGTTCCTCAGCTTCACCGCTAGAAGCTCCTTCTTGCATTTCCTCGGCAGCGTCCCAGAGATGATGGAGTCGTTCAGGGCCTCTTCGTCCTGATACAAGAGCAGGTCGTCCTTGAGTTCAGAATTCAGGATCAGGTTCTCCTTATTCTCCTCAGACTCCTTGGCCACAGTCCGCTTACCGTCAGAGGCCCCGTCGAAGCTCCAGGCCTCCTCCCGCTCCTTGCCCCGCTCCACGCTGCACGTCCTTGACAGCCCGACGTCCACGCACTTCTTCGGGGACCCTTTACTGTCCCTGCCTTGGAAGCTGTCCTGGCGGTGCTTGGTGGCCAGTGCCCTGTGCAGCTCCTCAGTGACGCGGCTGAGGGGCAGAGGCCGGCGGACAGTGGTGAGATGAGGAGACCCCGTGGGCGTGGAAAGCTGTCCTCGGAGGGAAGGGTCAGTACTTTTCCCGCCAGAGCCTTGAAAGAGTACTGGAGTGGGTTGCCATTGCCTTCTGCTTCTACCCCATATATTTAAGCCAGGAAACTCTTCTCTACTCAATAACTTAACCCAGTTTTTGAAAGCTAGTTCTTTCCTGAAGCCTCAAAAGGAATAAGATTGTCATCTTAAGGGTGGGGAAATCCAATGAAATCTCATACTAAAAGTTGAATTCATGTAATCATTTTTTCCAAGGCAAAATCTTCAAGGAAATCTTTCATTATCTAATTTATCCCTTTATCTGTCTTACTCTTTTTATGTATATTATCTGTGTCTTTGGTGTCATGCTAACCTTGAGGGTCCTGGAACTTTCTAGTGCTTGTATTTAATAACAATTTACAAGCTATGCACTATCACTCAGTTTGAATAAAGGTGAGCAAGGCTGAGGTCTAGCATAGGGAGAAATGGATTTGTAGATGCCTACAGGCCTATGTCTTCTTACAGAATGGCTGAAACCAGGCAAGAAATAGAATAGTTTTTAAAGTTCTACTACTAAGCCCCTTGAATCAATTTGTATGCTCCTGATTTTATTTTCAGGAGTATTTTTGTACGGTAATATAACCTACAGAGTATTTTTGCCTGATTATCAGTTATATTTTTAAATTATAGAAGAACATTTCCTGAGCTTCTATTGATTGCATCAGGCTATATTTGGTTCTATAAAAAATTCAACAAATATTAATTTAGTGCCAATTATGAAGGAGACTAATCAATGCCTTAGAGGGAGAAGAGAAAACATAAAATACCACTCTCATTTTGCAGGATTTTATAATCTAGCTTAAAAGTTGTAGAAAAATTTCTGCAGAAACAATGCAAATCAGTGTAGGTGGGTACTAAATTTGTGTAAGTTTTAAGGGAAGAGAATATTTATAGGCAGCCAGAGCTGCTTATGCATATGCCAGGATGGGTTTAAATGATGCATAGCAACCATTTTCTTTCCCTTTCCCTTCCTTTCTGCTCCCCTCTTTTTCTTTTAAAACTCAACCTTTGGCTTTTGGATAGATTGTGATTTCCATCACTAAAAGAATTTTAGTGTTCTTGAACATTCCTCATCATCTCTGTGTCCTCACTGACTCTCACAGAGCCTGATGCAATGAGTTCACATGGCTAATTGAATGGAACCCACACCCAGTGAAAGCCGTCAAAATCTTGTGGCTCTTTTTTCCTTTCCAAATGCACACTCTGTCAAATTATCTGAGTTTGGAATTTTAGGGGAAAAAGGATTGCCTAATGACAGTTGTTTTTTGTTAACTTGTCTATGGCTCCCTTTGTTGTTGTCTTTGTTGTTCAGTTGTTAAGCTGTGTCCAACTCTTTGAAGTTATATACCCAGGGATTTTGAATGCTTTCAAATTGTGGTGGACCATATAGAAGCTGAGCTGTACCATAAAGAAGAACTGATGCTTTTGCATTGTGGTGCTGCTGAAGACTCTTGAGAATCCCTTGGACAGCAAGGAGATCTAACCAGTCAATTCCGAAGGATATAAACCCTGACTATTCATTGGAAGGAGTGATGTTGAAGCCGAAGCTCCAGTACTTTCACCAACTGATACAAAGAACTGACTCATTGGAAAAGACCCTGATGCTGGAAAAGACTGAGGGAAGGAGGAGAAGGGGGCCACAAAGGATGGTTGGATGACATTGACATAATGGACATGAGTTTGAGTAAACTCTGGGAGATAGTGATGGACAGGAAAGCCTGGAGTTCTGCAGTTCATGGGGTCACATAGAGTTGGATACAATTTAGTGACTGAACAACAACAACAACAACAACAAAGGGCTTTGGTGGATATTAAAAATGAGTCATTATATTAAAACTCCAAAAGCTAATTTTAGGAAAGTAATATAGCCAGATCAGATCAGATCAGTTGCTCAGTCATGTCTGACTCTTTGCGACCTGATGAATCGCAGCACGCCAGGCCTCCCTCCATCACCAACACCCGGAGTTCACTCAGACTCACGTCCATCGAGTCAGTGATGCCATCCAGCCATCTCATCCTCTGTCGTCCCCTTCCTCTCCTGCCCCCCAATCCCTCCCAGCATCAGAGTCTTTTCCAACGAGTCAACTCTTTGCATGAGTTGGCCAAAGTACTGGAGTTTCAGCTTTAGCATCATTCCTTCCAAAGAAATCCCAGGGCTGATCTCCTTCAGAATGGACCGGTTGAATCTCCTTGCAGTCCAAGGGACTCTCAAGAGTCTTCTCCAACACCGCAGTTCAAAAGCATCAATTCTTCGGTGCTCAGCCTTCTTCACAGTCCAACTCTCACATCCATACATGACCACTGGAAAAACCATAGCCTTGACTAGACGAAACTTTGTTGGCAAAGTAATGTCTCTGCTTTTGATATGCTATCTAGGTTGGTCATAACTTTCCTTCCAAGGAGTAAGCCTCTTTTAATTTCATGGCTCTAATCACCATCTGCAGTGATTTTGGAGCCCCCAAAAATAAAGTCTGACACTGTTTCCCCATCTATTTCCCATGAAGTGATGGGACCGGATGCTATGATAGTCGTTTTCTGAATGTTGAGCTTTAAGCCAACTTTTTCACTCTCCTCTTTCACTTCCATCAAGAGGCTCTTTAGTTCCTCTTCACTTTCTGTCATAAGGGTGGTGTTATCTGCATATCTGAGGTTCTTGATATTTCTCCCGGCAATCTTGATTCCAGCTTGTGTTTCTTCCAGTCCAGCGTTTCTCATGATGTACTCTGCATATAAGTTAAATAAAAAGGGTGACAATATATAGCCTTGACGAACTCCTATTCCTATTTGGAACAAGTCTGTTGTTCCATGTCCAGTTCTAACTGTTGCTTCCTGACCTGCATACAAATTTCTCAAGAGGCAGATCAGGTGGTCTGGGATTCCCATCTCTTTCAGAATTTTCCACAGTTTATTGTGATCCACACAGTCAAAGGCTTTGGCATAGTCAATAAAGGAGAAATAGATATTTTTCTGGAACTCTCTTGCTTTTTCCATGATCCAGCGGATGTTGGCAATTTGATCTCTGGTTCCTCTGCCTTTTCTAAAACCAGCTTGAACATCAGGAAGTTCACGGTTCACATATTGCTGAAGCCTGGCTTGGGGAATTTTGAGCATTACTTTACTAGCGTGTGAGATGAATGCAATTGTGCAATAGTTTGAGCATTCTTTGGTATTGCCTTTCTTTGGGATTGGAATTAAAACTGACCTTTTCCAGTCCTATGGCCACTGCTGAGTTTTCCAAATTTGCTGGCATATTGAGTGCAGCACTTTCACAGCATCATCTTTCAGAATTTGAAATAGCTCAACTGGAATTCCATCACCCCACTAGCTTTGTTCTTAGTGATGCTTTCTGAGGCCCACTTGACTTCACATTCCAGGATGTCTGGCAGCTATAGTAAGTATTTTTTGCCAAAATCTTTTGACACTTTGCAATTTCAGTTCATTAATGTCACCTGGAAATTTCTGATTGAGTAATTAAAATTTGCTTTTAATACAATATAAAAGAGCCACAGAGTTGTAAAATATTCCCCAGTGCCAACTTGGAAGTGTTCTTGTTGATTCTCAAAAAAATGCCATCCATAAAAATATGGATGGTTAGTTGAATACATTTATCATCCAGACACCAGGACCTTTTTTGCACCTGTAGTATCTCCATGCTCCTCTGTAGTTTGAGATATTTCCCTCTTGAGAAACCTATATGCAGGTCAGGAAGCAACAATTAGAACTGGACATGGAACAACAGACTGGTTCCAAATAGGAAAAGAAGTACGTCAAGGCTGTACATTGTCACCCTGCTTATTTAACTTCTATGCAGAGTACATCATGAGAAACGCTGGGCTAGAATCAAGACTGCTGGGTGAAATATCAAGAACCTCAGATATGCAGATGACACCACCTTTATGGCAGAAAGTGAAGAGGAACTAAAGAGCCTCTCGATGAAAGTGAAAGAGGAGAGTGACAAAGTTGGCTTAAAGCTCAACATTCAGAAAACGACGATCATAGCATCCAGTCCCATCACTTCATGGGAAATAGACGGGGAAACAGTGGAAACAGTGTCAGACTTTATTTTTGGGGGCTCCAAAATCACTGCAGATGGTGATTAGAGCCATGAAATTAAAAGAGGCTTACTCCTTGGAAGGAAAGTTATGACCAACCTAGATAGCATATTCAAAAGCAGAGACATTACTTTGCCAACAAAGGTCTGTCTAGTCAAGGCTATGGTTCTTCCAGTAGTCATGTATGATGTGATAGTTGGACTGTGAAGAAAGCTGAGCACTGAAGAATTGATGCTTTGGAACTGTGGTGTTGGAGAAGGCTCTTGAGAGTCCCATGGACTGCGAGGAGATCCAACCAGTCCATTCTAAAGGAAATCAGTCCTGGGTGTTCTTTGGAAGGAATGATGCTAAAGCTGAAACTCCAGTACTTGGGCCAACTCATGCAAAGAGTTGACTCATTGGAAAAGACTCTGATGCTGGGAGGGATTTGGGGGCAGGAGAAAAAGGGGACGACAGAGGATGAGATGCCTGGATGGCATCACTGACCAGATGGACATGGGTTTGGATGAACTCTGGGAGTTGGTGATGGACAGGGAGGCCTGGCGTGCTGTGATTCATGGGGTTGTAAAGAGTCAGGCATGACTGAGCGACTGAACTGAACTGAAAGCTACAACGGAATGCCAAGACCACATTTAACATCACCAAAGAACATTAAAATCCTTGGGTTTAATCCCATCTAAATGCACATTAACCTTTTTGTAATAAATTATTTGAACTTTTAATTATGTAGAATGGGCAACAAGAAAATCTGCTTAGTTGCCAAAAAGCTTCAATGTTTTGTGTGTGTATTCACATATGAAAGAAAGAGAAAAAGCAAAAGAGAACAAGAGTATGAAGGCTTTGGAAAAAAAAAAAAAAACACAACATTATTTCACCAGAGTGAACATAAATGCTTCCAGAGGAATCAAAATAATGAGTTTCAAGAATCGTTAGCCAAAATTTTTAGGAGAAACTCAAAAACACATTTTGTGAGGGTCATTTCTTAAGAATTTTGTTATTACTGAAATAGGTAAGAAGTAGGCATCTTGCATTTACCTTACCAGTAAGGAAAATGTGCTGTTTTCAGAGCCTTGGGACTGATACATGGTCATATATTCTGTAAAATCAATGCATGGTATATGTAATCAGCAGTTTAAGAATCTCACTGCTGCTGCGGCTGCTAAGTCACTTCAGTCGTGTCCGACTCTGTGCAACCCCATAGACAGCAGCCCACCGGGCTCCCCGTCCCTGGGATTCTCCAGGCAGGAACACTGGAATAGGGTGCTATTTCCTTCTCCAAGAATCTCACAGTTGTATCTATTTCTAAATGCTTTCAGATATCAAAAACAAAACATAAAACAAAAACTTTTAAAAATTCCTACTGCTTATTTTATATATTGGTCTTGTTATTTTGTTTCTAAACAGAATACATAAAATTAGAACTACACATTTTGCTTTTTATCTGTTTTAAACATTTAAAAAATTGACACTTAATTCTCTGAAGTGTCTCTTCATTTTACAGTGCTCTTAAATAATGATTCCCACTTAAAGTCTACATAAACCCCTGGTTATGTGTGTCAGTGAAGATGCTGTCCACGAGACTGAATATTAACATATATGCTTCCTTCTGCTTAATCCATATCACAATAAAAATAGATTTTAGTGACTAACATTTTTGCCATAGTGATTATAATTCTAGTGTAATAGACAGTTCGGCATAAAGGTCTGTTTGCTTCAGAGCTCACTGCATGAGAGCCTAAACTCTTGAAAATAAAACAGATGCCTTGAAAATTATCAGGCTTGTATTTAATTTATGCAGTTTTCCCATTAATAGCATTATCTATTTAACACATCCATTACACATCCTCAGTGTTAATTTAGACAGAAAAAAATGTAACAACTTCAAAAGGAAATCTTCCATTAAATTAAGGATATTGACTTTAATGGATGTCCCAAATAGACATGGAAATTAACAGGATGAAAAAACAAGTTGATTAAAAGTGGTCCCATTATAATTTGTTATGCCACATAGAATGAAAATATTAAGATGGAATTCACTAAAAAGATATTGCCATTGAAAGCTCTTTGTACTCTAAATACATGATTTTAAAAGCTGTCAAATCATAGACTTTTATGTAAAAATATGACTTTCTGAATAAATCTGCATCTTGCAAAAAAAATTCTGGTATTTAGAAGACTTACTTTATTTTGATGGTCAAGGAGTAGAAGTAGTGATCAACAGGCTTGTTTAACGACCTCATTTCAAAGAAATTCTGGACCTTCTCAGGGCAGGCAGTGTGAATTTTTTTTTTTCTTTGCCCCTTTCTCCTCTTTCTGCATTCCATAATTCACAAATAGCTATTATTATGTTCATCAGATTTCTTGAATTCCCTTTGAATGATTCATTATTTCTTTTGGACCTTAAAATCTTTCTGTTTTTTGATCCTATTAAAGTGCCAGTATGCCTGAGTCATCAAGGAGCAACCTCAATAACAGTCCCAGGTGGCACGGGTTTTCCAACTGATGGGCAAGGGATGGGGTAAAAGTGAAAGCTGCTCAGTCGTGTCCAACTCTGTGACCTATGGACTATACAGTTGATGAAATTCTCTTGGCCAGAATACTGGAGTGGGTAGCCGTTCCCTTCTCCAGGGGATCTTCCCAGCTCAGGTTTCAAACCTAGGTTTCTGAAAGTGCAGGTGGATTCTTTACCAGTTGAGCCACCAGGGGAAAAAAAGGATGGGGTAGGAAGAAGAAAAGCAAAGACCAGTGAAAACAGGCAAAGTATAGGACCTGGGGTGAAGAAACAGGGCTAAATAGGGTAAAAGGAAAGGTGAGTGGGAACAAACAATTCCTTCTTTACTATAATATGTCTAGTTCAGCAATTTAACTGATAACCTTTTTAAACTACAGATTCATCCATTCAAATTGTTTTATTATATACTTAAAATTGCACTGGCCTTGGGAAGGCACTGCAACTATAAAGATAAATATAACAGAGCCCCAGTTCAGTCTAATGTATAATGGACTATAAATGTAAATTATTATATTTTAATTAAATTTAAATTACTCATTTATAGTATACTTACTGATGGTTTGCCACACACAGGGCACTGGGTATAAAGTTGTCAAGCAACTTACCATCTTTAAGTAGCTATCTAGTTGAGGAAGACAGAAAATTAATTGTAAAACTCCACAAAATCTATATGATATGTCATGTGTTGATAAATGTATGGAGACAATAAGAGCATAATGGAGGGTATGATAATCATGCTTATTGAAAAGAGGGGAGGGATGATTGGGGTAGTTTTCAAAGGAGAACTGTAACATAAGCCCTCGTGAAGGAGGACTAAGACTTAACCAGACAGAGAAATCTAGAGAAGTCACTGGACATTTTGGGTAAATGAGCACAGCAAGTATAATGGCTGGGAGGTGTTAAGCAACAGGATATAGGCAAATAAATTTAAAAGATATCTTAAGTTTGAATCATCTGTGCTTGTGGAATATGTATGCAGAGGGCTTGGTGGTGGAGGCATGTTTTAGTGGGAGATAACAATGAACAAGCAATCTGTTACTGGGTTACAGAACAAACAGGAGATGGCAAGAGTGAACATCGACATTTTAGGAATCAGAAAACTAAAATGGACTGGAATTGGTGAATTTAACTCAGATGACCATTATATATACTACTGTGGGCAAGAATCCCTTAGAAGAAATGGGGTAACCATCATAGTCAACAAAAGAGTCTGATATGCGTACTTGGCTGAAATCTCAAAAACAAGAGAATGATCTCTGTTCCTTTCCAAGGCAAACCATTCAATATCACAGTAATCCAAGTCTATGCCCCAACCAGTAATGCTGAAGAAGCTGAAATTGAAATGTTCTATGAAGGCCTACAAGACCTTCTAGAACTAACATTCAAAAAATATGTCCTTTTCATTATAGGGGACTGAAATGCAAAAGTAGGAAGTTAAGAAATACCTGGAATAACAGGAAAATTTGGCCTTGGAGTACAGATGAAGCAGGGCAAAGGCTAATAGAGTTTTACCAAGAGAATGTTTTGGTCATAGAAAACACCCTCTTCCAACACACAAGAGGAGATTCTACACATGAACATTGCCAGATAGTCAATACTGAATTCATATTGATTATATTTTTTGCAGCCAAATATGGAGAAGCTCTATAAAGTTAGCAAAAACAAGACTGGGAGTTGACTGTGGCCCAGATCATGAACTCCTTTTTGCCAAGTTGAGAATTAAATTGAAGAAAGTTTATGGAAAACCACTAGACCATTCTGGTGTGACCTAAAACAAATCACTTACATCAGAAGTGACAAATAGATTCAAGGGATTAGATATGATAGAATGCCTGAAGAACTATGGATGGAGGTTCTTGACATTGTACAGGAGGCAGTGATCAAGATCATCCCCAAGAAAAAGAAATGCAAAATGGCAAAATGATTATCTGAGGAGGCCTTACAAATAGCTGAAAAAAGAAGAGAAGAGAAAGGAAAAGAAGAAAAGGAAATAGAAACCCATTTGAAAGCAGAGTTCCAAAAAACAGCAAGGAGAAATAAGAAAGCCTTCCTCAGTGATCAATACAAAGAAATAGAGAGAAAAACTAGAATGGGAAAGACTAGACATCTTTTCAATAAAATTAGAGATGCCAAGGGAACATTTCATGAAAAGATAGGCACAATAAAAGACAGAAAAGGTATGGACCTAACAGAAGCAGAAGATATTAAGAAGAGGTAGCCACAATACACAGAAAAACTATACAGAAAAAGATCTTCACGACCCAGATAATCACAGTGGTGGTATCATTCACCTACAGCCAGACATCCTAGAATGTGAAGTCAAGTGGAAGCAATACTACGAACAAAGCTCATTTAAGTGACGGAATTCCAGTTGAGCTATTTCAAATCCCCAGATGATGCTGTGTAGGTGCTGCCTTCAATATGCCAGCAAATTTGGAAAACTGAGCCATGGCCACAGGACTGGGAAAGATCAGTTTTCATTCCAATCCCAAAGAAAGGCAATGCCAAAGAATGCTCAAACTATTGCACAATTGCACTCATCTCACACGTTAGCAAAGTAATGCTCAAAATTATCCAAGGCAGGCTTCAACAGTACGTGAACTGTGAACTTCCAGATGCTCAAGCTGGATTTATAAAAGGCAGAGGAACCAGAGATCAAATTGCCAACATCCGCTGGATCACCAAAAAAGCAAAAGAGTTCCAGAAAAACATCTACTTCTGTATTGTTGACTATGCCAAAGCCTTTGACTGTGTGGATCACAACAAACTGTGGAAACTTCTTAAAGAGGTTGAATACTAGACCACCTGAACTGCCTCCTGAGAAATCTGTATGCAAGTCTAGAAGCAACAGTTAGAACCAGAGCTAGAACAGACTGGTTCCAAATCAGGAAAGGAGTACATCAAGGCTACTTATTGTCACCCTGCTTATTTAACATATGCAGAGTACATCATGAGAAATGCTGGACTGGATGAAGCACAAGCTGGAATCAAGATTGCTGGGAGAAATATCAATAACCTAAAATATGCAGATCACCCCATACATATAGCAGAAAACAAAGAAAAACTAAACAGCCTCTTGATGAAAGTGAAAGTGGAGAGTGAAAAAGTTGGCTTAAAACTCAATATTCAGAAAACTAAGATCATTGCATCTGGTCCCATCACTTCATGGCAAATAGATGTGGAAACAATGGAAACAGTGACAGACTGTTTTGGGGGGCTCCAAAATCTCTGCAGATGGTGACTGCAGCCATGAAATTAAAAGACGCTTACTCCTTTGAAGAAAAGTTATGACCAACCTAGACAGCATATTAAAAAGCAGAGACATTACTTCACCGACAAAGTTCCGTCCTGTCAAAGCTCTGGTTTTTCCAGTAGTCATGTATGGATGTGAGAGTTGGACTATAAAGAAAGCTGAGCGCTGAAGACTTGATGCTTTTGAACCGTGGTATTGGATAAGACTCTTGAGAGTCCCTTGGACTGTAAGGAGTTCCAACCAGTCCATCCTGAAGGAGATCAGTCCTGAATATTCATTGGAAGGGCTGATGCTGATGCTGAAACTCCAATGCTTTGGCTACCTGATGTGAACTGACTCATTGGAAAAGAACCTTATTCTGGGACAGCTGAAGGCAGGAGGAGAAGTGGACTACAGAGGATGAGATGTTTCGATGGCATCACTGATTCGATGGACATGAATTTGAGCAAGCTCAGAGAGTTGGTGATGGACAGGGAAGCCTGACATGCTGCAGTCCATCAGGTGACAAAGAGTTGGACATGACTGAGTGACTGAACTAACTTACTTAGATATCTGGCTGTTAATCAATTGTACGTGATAGTAAGCCATGGAACAATGGGCCGACAGTATAATATTATAGAATCTTTGGCTTGGGTAGTAAAGTGGCCTCACGAATGAATTAGAGGAGGGTCAGCAGTAGTCAGTAAAATCTTTTATTTCATAGTTCAGAGTCTAGGTACTTTATGAGACATGAGCTTACAAAGGAGAATGGGAATGATATCAGTAATGTAAATGGTCAAATAACAGTGAGGGAGAATAATATGGGTTTTGAAATTAGGATCCTTGATAGTCAGGCTCCTGAAAAAAAGCAGAAGTAGATTTTAATCCCACAGAGTGTTTACTGTACATTTATTATTAATACTACACAAAGTAAGAATTATCTTTATCATAAAAAAAGAAAATATTTGGAGCACAGCAAAGCAAGAGCGACCTTATTTTCACACCAGTCATTCTGGATAGATTTTGTCGAAATAATATCCCTTTTGAGCCTGAATAAAATGCAAAAGGATGCAATTTCACAACCTTTTTGGCAGATAGAGAGCAAGACCTAATATCTTTTTTTTTTAATTTTTTTCTTCCAATTAAGCCCTAACTTCTCAATTTTCTAGGTCATTTTTCTAAACTGTCCCTTTCTTTCTTAAAATCAGCGGCCCATATACATAACTAATCAAGAGAGAGGTTTTTACTTTTGTCCAAGCCTCTGCAGAATGATGCAGATGAACAAGTGCTGTCTTATCAGTCAATCCAGACATTTGCCCCAGTTCAGATCTTAAATAATCTTTCTACTTTAGTGCATGTCTGTGGCCAGATGACCTTAACTTCAGTATCTCTCAACAATCACAGGTAAGAGACACAATGAAACGAGCATTGCAGGGTCTTTCTTGAAGCCCTATTGTTACTTAGTAACCAAGCAACAAAATTCAGAATTTAAGGAATTAGGGCTTTAGGAGTTGAGCTCAAGTTTTTCCAATACATCATTGTTCTCAAAGACAAAACACTTAGCTATTCAGTCTCTTTTATTATTTGATTTTTTGTTAAACATTATACAAGATGTTATAAAAAAGAGATGAAAGACAAGCACAGACTAAATAAAATGTCTTGTGACTTGAAAGAAAAAGACATTAAGGGAAAAAAAAAAGAGCTTAAACAAGGTCCTTGTTTACAATTGAGCTTTGTATAATCATGCTACGTATTCCAAGCACTGTTTTGTCTTATTAAGTGATTATCAGCATTGGTATTTGAATTTTGTCTATATTTGCAAATGATACTGACAGAACGTCCCGCAGACATTTTGATTCAGTAAGTTTCATATAATGACATATAATCTATTGTCTTATATCAGTGAACACTTATCATTAACAATACAGCATGCTACCTGGCTTTCTTTACCTTGCTGTTTCACCACCATTTCATCTCTATGTTTAACTTATTCACAGTAAGCTAGTAATATTTATTGGCACCATTTTATGCGGTACCATTCTTGGTAAATTATGAATGAATCTGACCAGGTCCAGGGCTTTCTGTTTTGCAAAGTCTGGATAGACATTTAATCAACTAATCACACGAATATATAATAACAGGCTGTAACAGTTGGTTTGAATGATAAATACAGGAAGAAAGCTGTGAGAGCTTATTACAAAAAAAGCTAATTTAGACATAGGGAGAGATGAAATGTCAGGAAAGATGCCCCAGAAGAAATAAAATTTGAGCTGAAATATGGGAAAAAGTAAAATGCAAGGGAACGAGAGGAGGGAAATAATTGCAAATGAAGAAATCAGCATGTGGAAAAGTTCAGCTTTAGAGTACATCAGAATTACCTGGAAGTCTTGTTAGACCATACATTCTGAGCTGCATCTTAGAGCTTATGATTCAATAAGTCTAGGGCAGGGTCCAAGAATTTACACAAAACACACTTCTGACAAGTTCTCTGGTGATACTGCTATTGCTGGTCCAGAGATCATACTCTGAGAAACACTGGAGTAGAAAAATTGAAGGAAGGTCATTATGGCTAGTCTGCTGTGAAGAAGGAACAAGGGATGGAAAAGACAGAAATGTACAGAGAAGGCAGATGAATGAAACTTTAATAAGATTTTTTTTTCATAGCTTTAAAAACACTTGGGATTTCTTAGTAGATTTTAGGTAAGTAACTGATTTGATCACATCTGTCTTTTGAAAAGATCACTTACTTTATATCATTCAAAAGAAATTGGAAGGTAAGTTAGCAAAATGCATGCTGTTAGGAGCTTATTCCAGGCATTCAGAGGAGAGCAATGGCAGAGTAACAGGAGTAACAATGCAGAGACTGACAGAGATACAGGGATATTTAAGAGGGAAAATCAATAAGACATAGTAACAAATTCAATATGAGTGTTGGAGAGGGACAAGTCAAGATAACTCCAAGAATTTTACCTTCTAATGTCTGGATGGTGCTTTGTGGTACCACCCAGGAAAAACATGCATGTAAGAGGGCCAGGTTGGAGGTAGACGTGATGAAAGGAATAGTAGAATTAAGATATTGAGTTTTTTATTGTTGTTGTTTTAGTAGAAATGTCAAATGGGCATTTGGATATCTGACTCAGAGCTCAGATATAAAGGATGTGTCCAAAATACAAATTGGAAAGTCATTGACCTATTGATAGATTTGAAGTTTTGTGTATAGATCAAATCACTTAAGTTTAAAGCATACAATAACATGAAAAGGCCTAGAACCAAGTTTAAGAAAATAAAACTTGACAGAAAAAATAAAATGAGGTAACAAAGAAAATTCTGAAAGAGATGGGAATACCAGACGACCTGACCTGCCTCTTGAGAAACCTATATGCATGTCAGGAAGCAACAGTTAAAACTGGACATGGAACAACAGACTGGTTCCAAATACGAAAAGGAGTACGTCAAGGCTGTATATTGTCACCCTTTTTATTTAACTTATATGCAGAGTACATCATGAGAAATGCTGGGCTGGAAGAAGCATAAGCTGGAATCAAGATTGCCAGGAGAAATATCAATCACCTCAGATATGCAGATGACACCACCCTTATGGCAGAAAGTGAAGAGGAACTCAAAAGCCTCTTGATGAAAGTGAAAGTGGAGAGTGAAAAAGTTGGCTTAAAGCTCAACATTCAGAAAACGAAGATCATGGCATCCAGTCCCATCACTTCATGGGAAATAGATGGGGAAACAGTGGAAACAGTGTCAGACTTTATTTTGGGAGGGCTCCAAAATCACTGAAGATGGTGATTGCAGCCATGAAATTAAAAGACGCTTACTCCTTGGAAGGAAAGTTATGACCAACCTAGATAGCATATTGAAAAGCAGAGACATTACTTTGCCAACAAAGTTCTGTCTAGTCAAGGCTATGGTTTTTCCAGTGGTCATGTATGGATGTGAGAGTTGGACTGTGAAGAAAGCTGAGCACCGAAGAATTGATGCTTTTGAACTGTGGTGTTGGAGAAGACTTTTGAGAGTCCTTGGACTGCAAGGAGATCCCACCAGTCCATTCTGAAGGAGATCAGCCCTGGAATTTTTTGGAAGGACTGATGCTAAAGCTGAAACTCCAGTACTTTGGCCACCTCATGCGAAGAGTTGACTCATTGGAAAAGACTCTGATGCTGGGAATGATTGGGGGCAGGAGGAGAAGGGGACGACAGAGGATGAGATGGCTGGATGGCATCACTGACTCGATGGACGTGAGTCTGGGTGAACTCCAGGAGTTGGTGATGTACTGGGAGGCCTGGCATGCTGCCGTGTCACAAAGAGTCGGGGACGGGACTGAGCAACTGAACTGAACTGAACTGAAAGAAAGTTGAGAGATTGTAGATGGAAAAAAATAAAATTGCTGTTCAGATGTCTAGTCATTTTCATATGGATGCTATGTATGTGGTGTTATTTCCCATTTCTGAAGGTGTTTAGAATCCTCTATTTAACATCAGTGCTCTGATGTTTTACCAGCATCTACTGGAAATTTTTATTTTTTTAATTTTTTATTCCTTCTTAAAAATTTCTAATTGGTAGTATGATCTTATACCTGAACTAGGATATTTTTATACTTGAAATTACCAATATATATGCTGGAAAAACAGTTCTAAACAGGACTGACCAGAGCAAACTGGAATATATGGTCTTTCTATTTTAGTGATATGTTAGATCTTCTGGATTAAAGTTTTAAATTTTCTGCTTTATACCCTCTTATTTTCAGTCATTTCTAGGGAGTGTCTTTGAGAGTAATTAAAGCATTAAAAAGTTTATTGGAAGATTTATATGTGGACAATTGTTTCCTGGTAGTTTTACTGTACAGAGATCTGGAGCAAAATATTTTGGGTTGTGGGGACTCCTCCTTCCTCCAAATACCATTCTTTCAATGGTTTTGCTTGTTTGTTTTCTCTGAATAGTCAGTACTTTATTGAGCAATCTTCAAGTCTCCAACCTACTTCCAAGGAGCGCATTGGGAGAGGAGGGAGAAATCTCGAGTTCAGTAGGTCAACCTCACTTCCCCCATGTTTCAGTCTGATGCTTTGTTCCTGTACTCAAATGGCCCTGTGTCTTCCACATCCAGAGCCTCTGTAGCTCTGCTGCTGCTGCTGCTGCTGCTAAGTCACTTCAGTTGTGTCTGACTCTGTGCAACCCCATGGACTGCAGCCTACCAGGCTTTCCGTCCATGGGATTCTCCAGGCAAGAACACTGGAGTGGGTTGCCATTTCCTTCTCCAACACATGAAAGTGGAAAGTGAAGTCACTCAGGCGTGTCCGAATCTTAACAACCCCATGGACTGCAGCCTACCAGGCTCCTCCATCCATGGGATTTTCCAGGCAACAGTACTGGAGTGGGGTGCCATTGCCTTCTGTAGCTCTACTGATCTGTAAAAGTGTTCCCTTGCTTCCTGAAATCAGAAAAAGTAGGCCTTTCAAACATAATTTTAATCTCCCACTTAGGGCTTCCCTAGTAACTCAGAGGCTAAAAAACCAACCTGCAGTGCAGGAGACCTTGGTTCAATTGCTGGTCAGGAAGATCCACTGGAGAAGAGACAGACTACCCACCCCAATATTCTTGGGCTTCCATGGTGGCTCAGCTGGTAAAGAATCCATCCACAGTGCAGGAGACCTGGGCCTCCCGCTGTCCACTATAATTCTGACTGGACCCCCTCAGGAGATGGGTGGGACAAATCAATGCTTTTGTTATCAGAACCCCCTCTGTAGACCCTTAGATTGTCATTTCCTCCACTACTAAATCATTTACCACTCCTTTCTCACATTTTATTGTACGAAACTGTTGAAGTGATATTTTAGTCCTGATGGCTGCTTATATTTTGATATTTAAATCTTTTTCCACTTGAAATTAATTTTGGAATACAACATTAGGAAGATTCATTTTCTTTCTGCTAAAATAATCATTTGTTCTAATTTAACTACTTACTCATTATTTTCCTATCACTTTGTGATTCTAAGTTTTTATAGACTAAAGATTTATCTTCACTTCTTTGAGTTTGAAAAGCTTTTCCTCAAGGTTTCACATGTATTAAATGAAATATATATACATAAAACTAGATAGTACATCAATTTGAAGATGTTACTAATGCAACAGATATTACTGTACTATTTCTTTCTCAAATATTGTAATTAGAGTAGTAAAATACAACTTTATAAAAATGCTGAGTGACTAGAAAATAAAAGACAGCTTTACATTTTACATCATTACATCATTTGTTCTGTGCTGTATTAAGCAGAACCTCTTTTGTCCTTTTCTTGACATTTTATGATGACATGACTTCCCTTTTGATTTTAAGGCTTTATCAACTTATAAAAGCCATTCACTGTGACTTCTCTTGGTAAGTGGCTCATTATATTTTCCAAGACCCTGTTGTTTTACCATCTTTGAAAACAAATAAAAATGACTTCTAAACACTCCACTAAAACAAATTAGATTTATTCTGAAGAGTTCAGTGAACAGCATTTTGAATGAGATCCATAATGGGCTTTTTAATTAAAAGAATAAGTCATTTCATAGAGGCAATTCTAATTAGTAGAGCAGTACTGAGATGACCATTTCATTCTAATTGCCCTGTGTTTTTACATAAGGGGGCTCATTTTAGGGTTGGTTTGAATAGATTTATATCTAGTCATGTCTCGACACTCTGTGCACATATGAAAGGTAAATATTATTGCTTTCCCAAAGACAGTAGTCAAATGCGTGCATGCTTTGTCACCTCAGTCGTGTCCGACTCTCTGCAACCCCATGGACCATGGCCTGTCAGGCTCTTCTGTCCATAGGATTCTCCAGGCAAGAATATTGGAGTGGGTTGCCATTTCCTTCTCCAGTGAGAAAGTATGAAGTGAGTGAAGTAAGTGAAGTGAAGTCATTCAGTCGTGTCCCACTCTTTGCGACCCCATGGACTGTAGCCTACCAGGCTCCTGTGTCCATGCGATTTTCCAGGCAAGAGTACTGGAGTGGGTTGCCATTTCCTTCTCCAAGTAGTGTCAATTAAAACAAAACACTCTCCCAGTAATTTATATTAGGTGATAGAGAAATTAGATTTCATATATTATCATTAAATAATTGGCTTTCATTTTATTCTTTACCTTCAGTTATATATCTTTAGAATGTATTTACTAAAAATTTATATGTTGAAACCTAAACTCCAAGTGTGGGAGAAGTTGGAGATGAGCCTCCAAGGATATTGGTTCAGTTCAGTTCAGTCGCTCAGTTGTATCTGACTCTTTGCAACCCCATGAACCGCAACATGCCAGGCCTCCCTGTCCATCATCAACTCTCAGAGTCCACCGAAACCCATGTCCAATGAGTCAGTGATGCCATCCGACCATCTCATCCTCTGTCGTCCCCTTCTCTTCCTGCCCTCAATCTTTCCCAGCATTAGAGTCTTTTCCAATGAGTCAGCTCTTCACATCAGGTGGCCAAAGTATTGGACTTCCAGCTTCAACATCAGGCCTTCCAATGAACACCCAGGACTGATCTTCTTTAGGATGGACTCGTTGGATCTCCTTGCAGTCCAAGGGACTCTCAAGAGTCTTCTCCAACACCACAGTTTCAAAGCATCAATTCTTCGGTGCTCAGCTTTCTTGATAGTCCAACTCTCACATCCATACATGACCACTGGAAAAACCATAGCCTTGACTAGACGGACCTTTGTTGGCAAAGTAATGTCTCTGCTTTTGAACATGCTATCTAGGTTGGTCATAACTTTCCTTCCAAGGAGTAAGCGTCTTTGAATTTCATGGCTGCAATCACCATCTGCAGTGATTCTGGAGCCCAGAAAAAGTAAGCCACTGTTTCCCCATCTATTTGCCATGAAGTGATGGGACCGGGTGCCATGAGCTGTTTTCTGAATGTTGAGCTTTAAGCCAACTTTTTCACTCTCCTTTTTCACTTTCATCAAGAGGCTTTTTAGTTCCTCTTCACTTTCTGCCATAAGGGTGGTGTCATCTGCATATCTGAGGTTATTGATATTTCTCCCGGCAATCCTGATTCCAGCTTGTGCTTCTTCCAGCCCAGCATTTCTCATGATGTACTCTGCATAAAGGTTAAATAAGCAGGGTAACAATATACAGCCTTGACGTACTCCTTTTCCTATTTGGAACCAGTCTGTTGTTCCATGTCCAGTTCTAATTGTTGCTTCCTGACCCGCATACAGGTTTCTCAAGAGGCAGGTCATGTGGTCTGGTATTCCCATCTCTTTCAGAATTGTCCACAGTTTATTGTGATCCACACAGTCAATGGCATAGTCAGTAAAAGGTTAAATGAGATCATAAAGGTGGAGTGATCTGATAGGGTCAGGGCCCTTATTAGAAGAGGGTTCATTCACTCTCTCTCTCCACATGAATGGACTGAAGAGGCCATATAAAGTGGGAAATGCTGTGATCTACAAGCCAGGAGGAGAATCCTCACCCTTGACTTCCAACCTTCAGAAATATGAGAAAATAAGTTTTGTTGTGTAAGCCACCTATTTTGTGGTATTTTTATGGCAGCCTGAGCAGATTAATTTATCTTCCTTTATACAATTCTAAAATGTTAATATTCTGAGTTGCTATAAGATTATGTATATAAAACGGTATTTACATGGAAAAGTGTTAAAGAAGAATGAACCTAATGTATCTTTCTATAAGTAAAGTCTTCATTACCTGAAGTTCTGCCTTTGTATAGATACCCTTTGGACAAGATACTAAAAATATCAGGACATTCTACAAGTGGAGGAAAAGATTCCAGGAAGAATTATCTAGTTCTATAAATGTGTGTGCGAGTACTTTCCTTCTATGGGATACAGTATAAAATTGTGGAGTAAAGAGTAATTTTATGGTGAGGGAAGCCTAAGAAACACTACCTCAGTCAGGTACTTAAGGAGGAAATCATCAGTGATAAGTCATTTTAAAAGTATGTGCTCTTGGTGTGATGTGATATTCCCACCTCAAATCCATAACCACAATCTGTGACAAAAATATCAGACAAATTCAGATTGAAAGATAGTCTACAGAGTACCCGATGAGTACACCTCAAAACTGCAAAGGTCATCAAAAACAAAGAAACTCAAAGAAACTGTCACAGTCTAGCAGAGTCTCAGATGACATGAAAAATAAATGACATGGTATTCTAGATGGGATCCTGGAACAGGAAAAAGGATATTAGTTAAAACTTAAAGAAATTCAAATAAAGTATGAACTTTAATAATAATCTATTAATGGCAGTTTATCAGTTTATGACAAATGTACCATACTAATGTAAGATGCTAACAATCAGAGAAACTGGGTAAAGGGTATATGAAACTCTGAAAAAATCTGAAAGCTCTTGAAAATAAAGCTTATTTTAAAGCTGTTAGTATATGAAAGGGAAATGGGTTTTTTTATTATTATTATTTTTTGCTCAAAGTCAATAAGATGCAAAGACCTGGACAGGAAGCCTTCTCTCTCCCAGAATCAGTAATCCTAATGCTGTTAGGAATACTTTACAGGCTCATTTATCCATTTTTCATCATAGGATCCTGTACCCAGCCTCATGTGTATTATTCAAGAGAGGTTAGGTTTGGATATATTAAAAAAATGGGTTAAAGTGATCCAGTTTTATATCTGTTTCATGTTTCATTTCTAGTTTGTGTCACCAAGGAGATCTACTTACTCAGGGACTAAGGCTAATGGGCTTTCCAGGTAGCTCAAACAGTAAAGAATCCACCTGCAATGTGGGAGACCCAAGTTT
The DNA here is from genome assembly GCF_027580195.1 of Bos mutus. NCBI lineage: Eukaryota > Metazoa > Chordata > Mammalia > Artiodactyla > Bovidae > Bos > Bos mutus. The sequence continues at coordinate 47,920,674 of NC_091627.1, read as the reverse complement.
GATCCCTGGGTTGGGAAGATCCCCTGGAGAAGGCAATGGCAAAACCACTCCATTATTCTTGCCTGGAGAATTCCATAGCCTGGTGGGCTATAGTCCATGGGGTTGCAAAGAGTCGAACACAACTGAATGACTAATACACTCACTCACAAGGCTAATGGGAACTTTGTGTAACAGAACAAACTTAAATGTTTCCAGGTTTATCAGAACAAGAAAAGGTATCCTGTATATACATTTTTATGACCTTAGTCCAGAAATCCAGAAATGATGCCAGTTACTTTTGCTCAGAGTCCATTGATTAGAAGTTGTCATATGGCAGTTGCCAGCTGCAAGAAAACTGCAAAATGAATGGAACAAATGGAATATTTGATAAGCAGTAAATTTACCATTCATTCTTATTTCCTCATTCTTTACCACTCTTTGCCTTACTCTTATCCAATTTCTTTTCTTTTTATAATTAGTAACTCCATAATATTTGAGAACTCTTTTCATGAACACTGCATAATCTTCAATACTCACAATACTCTCAATCCATTCTCTAGAGGAACTGGAAACCAGTTACATGTCAGTTTTCCACCATCTCCTATCAGCTAAACACAAAATTCATGATTCCTCCAATTTGTGCCTACATAACACTTATCAGTGGAAATAAGAGGAAACGTGAAACGAGTATATATATGAATATAGGAGATGATTATTTTAAAATTATTGCCTCATGATGGGGAAAAGTACAAATTGCTCTGTGATTCATCTCCTGAAATCATTACTCTAAGATTGTCTCCAATTCCGGCATCATAAATTAGTATAAGGTCCCCAAGTGCATTTTGATCAGGCTTGGTGAGGCTTTATTTTCATTAGGAAATTATCTTTTTGACTTCTAAATTGGATAATTATAATTCTAAAAACCTACTCAGAAATGTAAATGCCCAACTGCCTATGAAAAAGGTTATGTTTTGACTTGCATTTATTGCATCTTTGCCTATGAGTTTAGTTGAATTAACTTTGCATCTTGGCACAAGCTCAGTTTGTATTTTCTTTTCTTAATAGCATCAATAACTGAAAGATAACAAATTAGAATCTTTTATAACATCATAGTTAATGATTAATAGAAAAACATTTTGGCAGATTCTGGCAAGAAATGGTTTGAGACCTAAATGTTGCCATTTGTATAATGTTGTGTTATGAATCACAACTATCCTACAAAAATTCACTTCTGTGAAATGCTATTCTTATATCTAATGTATAGATTACACTGTATTCTTTTCTGAAAGCAACACTTCAACTTACCAATCACACACACACACACTCTTGGCAGTTCCAATCTCTTTAATAAAAGGTCAAGAGTTAAGAAAAATCTAATGTTGGATACTTGGGAGGAACTTTTGTATACACTTGTGCTCTGCTCATGTTTTTGATCTCTTCAGCTTCTTTTGTGCAATTTCAGATGAGAGCACTCTTTACCTCCATAACCTGTGCTGTGACCCATAACACTGTAAAGCTGAACAGAAATTTACCTCTCTGCTAAAAATCAAACCGACTTTCCAAAATCTCTTCATAGAGATTTTCTCCTACTAGTACCAAAAAGAATTCTATGATCTATTAGGCTGATCTTCTTTTAATTCACATCTTAAACCTTCTGACATTCAGCTTTTGCTTGCCTCCCCGTTCTCCAAATAGATTGCCCTCTCCTTTCCTTTCTATGTATGTCTTTCGATTCACAATAATTAACTGAAGAGTTATGACTATTTTGACCTACAAAGGCTCTTGATGTGGGCTGTTCTATTGAATTTCTTTGTTCATCAAACCTGTAGGTGTCATACATGGAAAGGTTGAAAAGTCAACTGATTACATTAACATTGAATAAACTATTTCCTCTCAGGCTTGCAAATGATGTACAAACATGTATTAAAACTTGCTACATGTCAGGAATTCAGCATATTATGTGCATTTTCTCAATACTTATAAATCTTTTTAAGAGAAATATTAATCCTGACTACTTTACAATTATTTGAGGTATGCTTTTGGAATGTTAAATAATTCATTACTGCCACATAGCTAGTTAATGTTGAGAGCCAGGATTCAAGGAATAACATTTTAAAGGACGTTATAATTTTTAAAATAAAATCTGTTTTTGGACTTTCTAATTAACACTAAAGAGCCTCTTGATGAAAGTGAAAGAGGAGGGTGAAAAAGTTGGCTTAAAACTCAACATTCAGAAAACTAAGATCATAGCATCTGGTCGCATCACTTCATGGCAAATAGATGGGGAAACAGTGGAAACAGAGACAGACTTTATCTTTTTGGGCTCCAAAATCACTGCAGATGGTGACCACAGTCATGAAATTAAAGACACTTGCTCTTTGGAAGAAAAGTTCTGACCTACCTAGATAGCATATTAAAGAGCAGAGACATTACTTTGCCAACAATGGTCCATCTGGTCAAAGCTTTGGTTTTTCCAGTAGTCATGTACGGATGTGAGAGTTGGACTATAATGAAAGCTGCGTGCTGAAGAATTGATGCTTTTGAACTGCGGTGTTGGAGAAGACTCTTGAGAGTCCCTTGGACTGTGAGGAGATCCAACCAGTCCATCCTAAAGAAAATCAGTCCTGAATATTCATTGGAAAGACTGATGCTGAAGCTGAAACTCCCAATATTTTGGCCACCTGATGCAAAGAACTGACTCATTTGAAAAGACCCTGATGCAGGGAATGATTGAAGGTGGGAGGAGAAGGGGACGACGATAAGATGGTTGGATGGCATCACCAACTCAATGGGCATGAGTTTGAGCAAGCTCAGAGGGTTGGTGATGGATAGGGAAGCCTGGTGTACCTCAGTTCATGGGGTCGCAAAGAGTGGGACACGATTGAGAGACTGAACTGAACTGAATTAGTGCCAAATATCTCCGTGTTAATTTCTGGTTAATAATGTACTAATATAGTTATAGTATTTTTTTTAGTTATAGTATTTTTTAATATATTTTGATGTCTTCTAGTGCAAGCTCTTCTTCCCTGCTCCTTCCAAACCTCTGTTGCCAAATGTCCTTGTGTTTAGTCCCTCAGTTGTTTCCAACTCTTTGTGACCCCATGCACTGTAGCCCACCAGGCTCCTCTCTCCATGGGGTTTCTCCAGGAAAAACATTGGAGTGAATTGCCATGCCCTCCTCCAGGGGATCTTCCCAACCCAGGAATCAAACCCAGGTCTCCAGCATTGCAGGCAGATTCTTTACTGTCTGAGCCACCAGGAAGACCCAAGAATACTACAGTGGGAAGCCTATCCCTTTTCCAGGGAAATTCCTGACTAGTAATCAAACTAGGGTCTCCTGCACTGCAGGCAGATTCTTTACCAGCTGAGCTACCAAGGAATCACAGACACATGTCTTTATTGCTTTATTTTTCCTGCCCAAAATCTTCTTGAAAATGTTGCTCATATTATTCTTCTAGGTAAAATTTATGGGGATTTTGTCTTATTCCAATAAAGATACACTGAAATTTATATTTGAGTTGTGGAACTTATAATATTAAATATGAGGATAGTGGGGACATGAAAGCATCAATTTGCTCTATATTCAAATTTTTAAATACTTTTCTTTATTTAAAATACTATATAAATCACTATATATGCAGGGGTTTAATAGTAACATGAAAGTTTACTATTTTAATGACTAGTACTTATTTCATTTAATTATTTTTGGCCTATTTTTTGTTGCTAACTTCTTATTTTGAAATAATTATGGATTAAGAGAAAACTGCAAAGACAGTATAAAGAGTTTTCAGATACCATTTATCCAGTTTCCCCTATAGGTGGTGGTAGTAGTAGTAGTAGTAGTAGTGTTAGCAGCTCAGTTGTGTCCGACTTGTTGGGATCCAACGGACTTTGGCCTGCCAGGCTCCTCTCTGTCCATGGGATTCTCCAGGCAAGAATACTGGAGTGGATTGCCATTCCTTTCTTCAAGGGATTTCACTACCCAGAATACAAACCCGGGTCTCCTGCATTGCAGGCAGATTCTCTACCATTTGAGCTACAAGGAAGACATTACCCCATAGGTTCAGTTTAGCTCAGTTCAGTCACTTAGTTATATCCAACTCTTTGTGACCCCATGGACTGCCGCACAATAGGCTTCCTTGTCCATCACCAACTTCCCCAGTTTACTCAAACTCATGTCCATCGGGTTGGTGATGCCATCCAACCATCTCATTCTCTGTTGTCCCCTTCTCCTCCTGCCTTCAATTTTTCCCAGCATCAGGGTCTTTCCAGATGAGTCAGTTCTTCACATCAGGTGGCCAAAATATTGCAGTTTCAGCTTTAGAATCAGTCCTTTGAATGAATGTTCAGGACCAATTTCCTTTAGGATGGACTGATTGGATCTCCTTGCAGTCCAAAGGACTCTCAAGAGTCAGTATCAATTCTTCAGTGCTCAGCTTTCTTTATAATCCAATTCTCACATCCACACATGACTACTGGGAAAACCATAGCCTTGACTAGACGAACTTATATTGGCAAAATAATGTCTCTGCTGGAAGAAGCACAAGCTAGAATCAAGATTGCCGGGGGAAATATCAAGAACCTCAGATATGCAGATGACACCACCCTTATGGCAGAAAGTGAAGAGGAACTAAAAAGCCTCTTGATGGAAGTGAAAGTGGAGAGTGAAAAAGTTGGCTTAAAGCTCAACATTCAGAAAACTATGATCATGGCATCTGGTCTCATCACTTGATGGGAAATAGATGAGGAAAGAGTGGAAACAGTGTCAGACTTTATTTTTTAAGGCTCCAAAAATCACTGCAGATGGTGACTACAGCCATGAAATTAAAAGGCGCTTACTCCTTTAAAGAAAAGTTATGACCAACCTAGATAGCGTATTAAAAAGCAGAGACATTACTTTGCCAACAAAGGTCCGTCTAGTCAAGGCTATGGTTTTTGGTTTTTCCAGTGGTCATGTATGGATGTGAGAGTTGGACTGTGAAGAAAGCTGAGCACTGGAGAATTGATGCTTTGAACTGTGGTGTTGGAGAAGACTCTTGAGAGTCCCTTGGACTGCAAGGAGATCCAACCAGCCCCTTCTGAAGGAGATCAGCCCTGGGATTTCTTTGGAGGGAATGATGCTGAAGCTGAAACTCCAGTACTTTGGCCACCTGATGCAAAGAGTTGACTCATCGGAAAGACTCTGATGCTAGGAGGCATTGGGGGCAGGAGGAGAAGGGGATGACAGAGGATAAGATGGCTGGATGGCATCACTGATTCAATGGACGTGAGTCTGAGTGAACTCTGGGAGTTGGTGATGGACAGGGAGGCCTGGTGTGCTGTGATTCATGGGGTCACAAAGAGTCGGACACGACTGAGTGACTGAACTGAACTGAACTGAATGTCTCTGCTTTCTAATATGCTGTCTAGATTGGTCATAACTTTTCTTCCAAGGAGTAAGCGTGTTTTAATTTCATGGCTGTGGTCACCATCTGCAGTGATTTTGGAGCCCCCCCCAAAATAAAGTCGATCACTGTTTCCCCATCTATTTGCCAAGGAATGATGGGATTGGATGCCATGATCTTAGTTTTCTGAAAGTTGAGCTTTAAGCCAAGTTTTTCATTCTTCTCTTTCACTTTCATCAAGAGGCTCTTTAGTTTTTATTTGCTGTCTGCAATAAAGGTGTTGTCATCTGCATATCTGAGGTTATTGATATTTCTTCTAGAAATCTTGATTCAGCTTGTGCTTCATCCAGCCCAGTGTTTCTCATGATGTACTCTACATATAAGTTAAATAAGCAGGGTGATAATATACAATATATAATATACCTTGATGTACTGCCTTTCCTATTTGGTACCAGTCTGTTGTTCCATGTCAAGTTCTAACTCCTGCTTCCTGACTTGTATACAGATTTCTCAGGAGGCAGGTCATGTGGTCTGGTATTCATATCTCTATCAGAATTTTCCACAGTTTATTGTGATCCACACAGTCAAAGGCTTTGGCATAGTCAACAAAGCAGAAACAGATGGTTTTTTGGAACTCTCTTAATTTTCCTATGATCCAACGAATGTTGGCAATTTGATCTCTGGTTCCTCTGTCTTTTCTAAAACCAGCTTGAATATCTGGAAGTTCATGGTTCACATATTGTTGAAGCATGGCTTGGAGAATTTTGAGCATTACTTTATAGTGTGTGAAATGAGTGCAGTTGTGCAGTGGTTTGAGCATTCTTTGGCATTTCCTTTCTTAGGGACTGGAATGCAAACTGACATTTTCCAGTCCTGTGGCCATGGCTGAGTTTTCCAAATTTTCTGACATATTGAGTGCAGCACTTTCACAGCATCATCTTTTAGGATTTGAAATAACTCAACTGGAATTCCACCACCTCCTCTAGCTTTGTTCATAGTGATGCTTCCTAAGGCCCACTTGGCTTCACATTCCAGGATATCTGGCTCTAGATGAGTGATCACACTATCGTGATTATCTGGGTCATGAAGATCTTTTTTATATAGTTCTTCTGTGTATTCTTGACACCTCTTCTTAATATCTTCTGTTTCTGTTTGGTCCATACCATTTCTGTCCTTTATTGTGCCCATCTTTGCATGAAATGTTCCCTTGGTATCTCTAATTTTTTTGAAGAGATCTCTAGTCTTTCCCATTCTATTGTTTTCCTCTATTTCTTTGCACTGATCACTGAGGAAGGCTGTGTCTGTAGCTTAGATCATGAAGTCCTTATTGTCAAACTCAGACTTAAATTGAAGAAAGTATGAAAAAACACTAGACCATTCAGGTATGACATAAATCAAATCCCTTACAATTATACAGTGGAAGTGAGAAATAGATTTAAGGCACTAGATCTGATAGCCAGAGTGCCTGATGAACTATGGACACAGGTTCATGACATTGTACAGGAGACAGGGATCAAGACCATCCCCAAGAAAAAGAAATACAAAAAAACAAAATCGCTGCCCCGCTTAGGTACGTATTACATAACTAAGCACAATAGCAAAATCGGGAAAATGGTCACACAATGAAATTTGAATACAGTTCTGTCATATTATCAAATACGTGTATTCATGAAGCCCACTACAATACACACTCAAGATACAGAACTACTTCTTTACCATAGAGATCTCAATCATGTTACCCCTTTATTGTCATGCCCAAAGCCCTTCATTTCAGTTCAGCTGCTCAGTCGTGTCTACCTCTTTGCGAGCCCATGGACTGCAGCATGCCAGACTTCCCTGTCCATCACCAACTCTCCGAGCTTGCTCAAACTCATGTCCATTGAGTCGGTATGCCATCCAACCATCTCATCCTCTGTCATCCCCTTCTCCCCTCTCCTTCAATCTTTCCCAGCCTCCAGGTCTTTTCCAATGAGTCTGATCTTCACATCAGGTGGCCAAAGTATTGGAGTTTCAGCCTCAGCATCAGTCCTTCCAAAGAATATTCAGTACTGATTTCTTTTAGGATTGACTAGTTGGATCCCCTTGTAGTCCAAGGGCCTCTCAAGAGTCTTCTCCAACACCATAGTTCAAAAGCATCAATTCTTTGGTGCTCAGCTTTACTTATAGTTCAACACTCACATCCATACATGACTACTGGAAAAACAATAGCTTTGACTAGACCGATCTTTGTTGGCAAAGTATTGTCTCTGTTTTTAATATGCTGTCTAGGTTGGTCATAGCTTTTCTTTCAAGTAGCAAGCATCTTTTAATTTCATGGCTGCAGTCATCATCTGCAGTGATTTTGGAGCCCCCCAAAATGAATTCTCTCACTGTTTCCATTGTTTCCCCATCTATTTGCTGTGAAGTGATGGGACCAGATGCCATGATCTTAGTTTTCTGAATGTTGAGTTTCAAGCCAACTTTTTCACTCTCCTCTTTCACTTTCATCAAGAGGCTCTTTAGTTTGTCTTCACCTTCTTCCATAGGGTGGTGTCATCTGCAATCTGAGGTAATTGATATTTCTTCTAGCATTTTTGATTCCAACTTTTGCTTCATTCAGCCCAACATGTCGCATGATGTACTCTGCATATAAATTAAATAAGCCCTTACTATCCCTAAACCCTGGTAAACATTAATCAGTTCTCCATCTCTAGAAGTTTGTCGTTTTAATAATGTTATAAACTTGAAATATATAGTATGTGATCTTTAGAAATTAGCTTTATTCACTCAGCACCACATTCTTGAGAACTGTTCATGGAGATACTACAATGTTTAACATTTATGTATAAAGTAACATTTTTGTTGCTTTCAGTTTCTGGCTACTATAAATAAAATTGCTATGAAAAATCATGTATAGATTTTTTTGTGTATATAAGTTCTTATTTCTCTGTGATATATTCCCAGAAGTGCAATCAATCAGTTGTATGATAATATTTAGTTTAGTATTCAAAGAAATTGCCCAGCTATTTTTCATTGGGATTCTATCATTGTACCTTCCCTTCAGCGATGTGTGAAAGATAAAATTTTTTCACATCCATCCCAAATTCGGTATTGTCAATGTGTTTTATTTTCTAATAGATGTGTAGTGGCATCTTATTGTGGTCTTAATTTGTATTTTCCTAGTGGCTATTGATATTAAACATCTCACATACACTCATGAATTCTCCCAGTATTTTGCCTATTTTCTAAATAGACATTTTTTTCCTTGTTGAGTTGGGTGAATTTATCATAAAACTTTGACAAAATCTAGTTTATCTTTTTTTTATAGATCTTTTTGTTGTCGTGTTTAAGAATTATTCACCAAGGCTAAAGTCTCAAAGATTTTCTCCTATGTTTACAAAATGTTTTGAGATTTTCTGTTTTTATTAAAGTCAACAGTACATTTTGATTTAAATTTTGTGTAACTTTTGAGATTTAGGTTGAGATTTATTTGTTTTGTTTTCTTTATTTTTTGCCTATAGGTGTCATACTGTTCCAACACAGTTTGTTGAAAAAATATTCTTCCCCCTTTGTTTTTCCCCCTTTGTCAAAAATGTGTTGGCTGTAATTCTGTAAGTCTGTTTTTGGATTATCTTATTCCATTGACCCATGTGTCTAACTCTTTGCTAATATCAGTTCAGTTCAGTTCAGTCTCTCAGTCGTGTTTAACTCTTTGCGACACCATGAACTGCAACATGCCAGGCCTCCCTGTCCATCATCAACTGCCGGAGTCTACCCAAACCCATGTCCATCGAGTCGGTGATGCCATCCAGCCATCTCATCCTCTGTCATCCCCTTCTCCTCCTGCCCTCAATCTATCCCAGCATCAGGGTCTTTTCAAATGAGTCAGCTCTTCGCATCAGCTGGCCAAAGTATTGGAGTTTCAGCTTCAACATCAGTCCTTCCAATGAACACTCAGGACCAATCTCCTTTAGGATGGACTGGTTGGATCTCGTTGCAGTCCAAGGAGTCTTCTCCAACACCACAGTTCAAAAGCATTAATTCTTCGGTGCTCAGCTTTCTTTATAGTCCAATTCTCATATCCATACATAACTATTGGATAAACCATAGCCTTGGCTAGACGAACCTTTGTTGGCAAAGTAATGTCTCTGCTTTTTAATATGCTGTCTAGGTTGGTCATAACTTTCCTTCCAAGGAGTAAGTGTCTTTTAATTTCATGGCTGCAATCACCATCTGCAGTATTTTGGAGCCAAATAATGATAATAATAATAAAAGTCAGCCACTGTTTCCCATCTATCCGCCATGAAGTGATGGGACTGGATGCCATGATTCTAGTTTCCTGAATGTTGAGCTTTAAGCCAACTTTTTCACTCTCCACTTTCACTTTCATCAAGAGGTTCTTTAGTTCTTCACTTTCTGCCATAAGGGTGGTGTCATCTGCATATCTGAGGTTCTTGATATTTCTCCTGGCAATCATGATTCCAGATTGTGCTTCATCCAGCCCAGCATTTCTCATGATGTACTCTGCATATAAGTTAAATAAGCAGTGTGACAATAGACAGCCTTGATGTACTCCTTTTCCAATTTGCAACCAGCCTGTTATTCCATGTCCATTTCTAACTGTTGCTTCCTGACCTGTATACAGGTTTCTCAGGAGGCAGGTCATATGGTCTGGTATTCCCATCTTCAGAATTTTCCACAGTTTATTGTGATCCACACAGTCAAAGGCTTTGGCATAGTCAACAAAGCAGAAATAGATGTTTTTCTGAAACTCTTTTGCTTTTATTGCAGATTTAAAATTAGTCATATAAACAGGTAGACTGATAATTCCTGCAAATGCATCATATTTAAATAAATGTTATCTATCCATTGCCTTTCCATATAAATTTTATAATAATCTTGTGTATGCTTACAAAATAGCTTGCTAGGATTTTGATAGAAATTGTGTCAAATGTCTATTTCAGTTTACTTCCTATGCTGTCTTCCTATTCATGACCATGGTATGTTTACAATCTTTGACTTTATCAGAATTTTATAATTTACAACATAGAAAGTTTCTATATGTTTTATTAAATGCATAGGTATTTCTCTTTTTTGAGAGATTATAACTTGTATTATATTTTAATTTTGATTTTCATATATTTTGCTAGCACTTAGACATGTAGTTGATTTTTTTTTAATCATACACTCTGTGAAATTTCTGAAATCACTTATAAATTCTAGAAAGGTTTTTGCATGGTTTTGAAGAGGATTTTCTAAGTAGACGATCAAATCATCTGTATATGGAAATCATTTCTTTCTTCACATTATATATGTCTTTTTTCTTTTTCTAATCATATTTTTTTTGCTAGAACTTCCATGTGTATGTTAAACTACAGTAATGAAACTACATTACTTTGCCATATTCCTAATCTAAGAGAAAAAGCATTCAGTGTTTTACCATTAAGTATTATATTAGCTGATTATATTTCTTTCTTCTTTTAAAATTAAATAGCAAGTGATTTATAATATTGTGTTAGTTCCAGGTGTACAGCAAAGTGGCTTTATATATATATATATATATATAATATTAATGTATATATATACACTGCTGCTCTTGGCTGTGTCGCTTCATTCGTGTCCGACTCTGTGCGACCCCATAGACGGCAGCCAACCAGGCTTCCCCTCCCTGGGATTCTCCAGGCAAGAACACTGGAGTGGGTTGCCATTTCCTTCTCCAATGCATGGAAGTGAAAAGTGAAAAGTGAAAGTGAAGTCGCTCAGTCGTGTCCGACTCTAGCGACCCCATGAACTGCAGCCTACCAGGCTCCTCCATCCATGGGGTTTTCCAGGCAACAGTACTGGAGTGGGGTGCCATTGCCTTCTCCAATATATATACACATATGTATTTATATATATATATATTTTTTCTCATTCTCTTCCATTATAGTTGATTACAAGTCATTGAATATAATTCGCTGTGTTACACAGTAAAAGCTTGTTTTTTCAGTTCAGTTCAGTTCAGTTGCTCAGTCGTGTCCGACTCTTTGCAACCCCACGAATTGCAGCACGCCAGGCCTCCCTGTCTATCACCAACTCCCAGAGTTCACTCAAACTCAGGTCCATCGAGTTGGTGATTCCATCCAGCCATCTCATCCTCTGTCATCCCCTTCTCCTCCTGCCCCCAATCCTTCCCAGCATCAGAGTCTTTTCCAATAAGTCAGCTCTTCAAATGAGGTGGCCAAAGTACTGGAGTTTCAGCTTTAGCATCATTCCTTCCAAAGAACATCCAGGGCTGATCTCCTTTAGAACGGACTGGTTGGATCTCGTTGCAGTCCAAGGGACTCTCAAGAGTCTTCTCCAACACCACAGTTCAAAGCATCAATTTTTCAGCACTCAGCTTTCTTCACAGTCCAACTCTCACATCCATACATGACTATTGGAAAAACCATAGCCTTGACTAGACGGACCTTTGTTGGCAAAGTAATGTCTCTGTTTTTTAATATGCTATCTAGGTTGATCATAACTTTCCTTCCAAGGAGTAAGCATATTTTAATTTCGTGGCTGCAGTCACCATCTGCAGTGATTTTGGAGCCCCCAAAAATAGTCTGACACTGTTTCCATTGTTTCCCCATCTATTTCCCATGAAGAGATGGGACCAGATGCCACCTGTTATATGTACGATAGTGTTCATCTGCTAATGCATCTGTTAATCCCATACTCCTAATTTATCTGAGTTCATTATATTTCTTGATTCTAGAATATTTATCTAGCCTTGCATCCCTAGAGTTAATCCCAGTTAGTCAAAGTGTATCTTTTTATATTGCTGAATTCTATTCACTAATATTTTGTTAAGAATCCTGTGTCTATATTTATGAGGGATTTCGATCTCTAGTTTTCTTTCTTTCTTTCTTTTGTCTTTTAACTGCTTTTCTTGCTTTCTTTGTTTTTGCAGTTTTTGTCACTTGGAGATTGTATCTATGCAATATTAGCTGCATAAAGTGAATTAGGAAGTCTTCACTCCTCTGCTAGTTTAACATTGTTAATTCTTCAAGTGTTTATATAATTTTCCAGTGAAATGCTTTGAGCCTGAATATTTCTCTTTCAGGATTTTTAAACTAAATTTAACAGCTATAGGGCCATTTGCATTATCTGTTTACTGTTGACTGAGTAATGATAATTTGTACTTTAAAAACTGGTCCATTTCATCTATGTTGTCAAATCAATTTTTGTATAATTATTGCATTATTCCTCTACTATCCCACTGAGATCTGCAGAGACTTAAAGGTATCCTCTATTTCATCATGACAATGACATATTTTTTTTTCTTTTTTTTTTCATGTTTATTATGCTGGAGGTTTTTCAAACTAATTAATCTTATCAAGAAACTAGATTTTGTTGCACTGACTTCCTCCGTTGTTTTTCTATTTCTCACTTTATTGGTTTCTGCTTGTGTTTCTGTTATTTCTTCTGCAAAATTTGGGTTTATTTTCACTCACTTTTTTCTAGTTCTTTAATGTAGGAAGTTAGATTATTAGTATGAGTTTTTTTTTTTTAATTTTCCTAATGTAGGCATTTAAGTGATATAAATTTGCCCTCTTCACTACTTTAGCTTCATCCCACATATATTGATAGGTTGTAATTTTATTTTAATTCAGATAAATGTATTTCCTTCTATTTCTCTTTAGACTTTCTCTTTGATCCATAGATTATTAAGAAGCTAGTGTTTAGTTTTTACATGTCTGGAGAGTGTGCTGTTATTACTCCATTATTGATTTCTATTCTAAGCCATTGGAATCAGAGAACACACTTGGTATGATTTAAGTTCTTTTGAAGATTTTGAATTTTTTTCATGATTTTAATACGGTTTATTTTGATATATCCTTTATAGAAATAAAGTGTAATTTGCTGTTGTTAGGTAGACTATTCTATATATGTCTATATACCCTGTTGGTTGATAATTATGTGGACTTCTTGCCAACTCTCTGTCAAGTTTTGTACCACTTTCTGAGAGGTGAGTGTGGAAAATAACTATAATTGTGGATTGATCTATTTCTTCTGCAGTTCAGTTCAGTTCAGTTGCTCAGTCATGTCCGGCTTTTTGCAACCCCATGAACTGCAGCATGCCAGGCCTCCCTGTCTATCACCAATTCCCGAAGTTTACCCAAACTCATGGTCATCGAGTCAGTGATGCCATCCAGCCATCTCATCCTCTGTCGTCCCCTTCTCCTCCTGCCCCCAATCCCTCCCAGCATCAGAGTCTTTTCCAATAAGTCAACTCTTTGCATCAGGTGGCCAAAGTACTGGAGTTTCAGCTTTAGCATCATTCCTTCCAAAGAAATCCCAGGGCTGATCTCCTTCAGAATGGACTGGTTGGATCTCGTTGCAGTCCAAGGGACTCTCAAGAGTCTTCTCCAACACCACAGTTCAAAAGCATCAATTCTTCAGCGCTCAGCTTTCTTCACAGTCCAACTCTCACATCCATACATGACCACAGGAAAAACCATAGCCTTGACTAGATGGACCTTTGTTGGCAAAGTAATGTCTCTGCTTTTGAATATGCTGTCTAGGTTGGTCATAACTTTCCTTCCAAGGAGTGTCTTTTAATTTCATGGCTGCAATCACCATCTTCAGTGATTTTGGTGCCCCCAAAAATAAAGTCTGACACTGTTTCCCCATCTATTTCCCATGAAGTGATGGGACCAGATGCCATGATCTTCATTTTCTGAATGTTGAGCTTTAAGCCAAGTTTTTCACTCTCCTCTTTCACTTTCATCAAGAGGCTTCTTAGTTCCTCTTCACCATAAGAGGAGGTTGCCATAAGGGTGGTGTCATCTGCATATCTGAGGTTATTGATATTCTCCTGGCAATCTTGATTCCAGCTTGTGCTTCTTCCAGCCCAGTGTTTCTCATGATGTACTCTGCATAGAAGTTAAATAAGCAGGGTGACAATATACAGCCTTGACATACTCCTTTTCCTGTTTGGAACCAGTCTGTTGTTCCATGTCCAGTTCTAACTGTTGCTTCCTGAACTGCATATAGGTTTCTCAAGAAGCAGATCAGGTGGTCTGGTATTCCCACCTCTTTCATAATTTTCCACAGTTTATTATAATCCACACAGTCAAAGACTTTGGCATAGTCAATAAAGCAGAAATAGATGTTTTTTTATTGAACTCTCTTGCTTTTTCGATGATCCAGTGCTTCACATATTTTATTTTGCCCTTCTATTCTTTGGTGCATACACATTTAGTATTACTGGCTTATTGTGGACTGATTCTTTTATCATTACACAATGAACCATCTGTCACTGATTATTTTCTATACTGTGAAATATACTTTGCCTGGTATATCAATATAGCCTCTTCTACCTCCTTTTGGCTATTTGAACATTCTTCATAAATATTTTGTTTCACTTATACACATTATTATATTTTAAGTAGATTATTTGCAGATAGCATATAGTTGTATCATATTTCTCAATCTACTCTTTTAGTCTGTACTTGAACTATTGAATTCAGATAATTAACCAGTAATGTAATTATTGATATGTCAGGGCTTATGACTGTCATTTTATTTTTTGTTTCCTAATTGTTTCCTTTGTATTTCAATTTATATTTTCTTACTTTTTATTCCTGTGGATTATTTGAACATAAATTAGAATTTCATTTTAATTTACCTATGATGTTTTTATAAATCTCTTTATACAGAATTTAAAAATATTTGCTCTAGGTATTACATTGTTTATAACAGTGTACTGGTGTAAACATTTTAACAGTCTGATTAAAGTGTAGAAAAATTCTTTCCCTTTATATAGCTCTATCTTACCTAAGATATAATCATCTTAAATAACTAATCTATGTTTCTTGAGAGCTATAACAGATGGTGTTACAAGTTTTGCTGTAATCACCAGATATAAATTAGAAACTCAATAAAAAAAGAAAGTATATTTTATTTAGGCATCAGTTTGGTCACTCACTCGTGTCCAATTCTTTATGACCCCATGGACTGCAGCACAACAGGCTTCCTTGTCCATCACCACCTCCTAGAGCATACTCAAACTAATGTCCATCGAGTAGGTGATGCCATCCAACAATCTCATCCTCTGTCATTCCCTTCTCCTCCCACCTTCAATATTTCTTAGCATCAGAATCTTTTCCAGTGAGTCAGTTCTTTGCATCAGGTGGCCAATCATTGGAACTTCAGCTTCAGCATCAGTCCTTCCAATGAATAGTCAGGACTGATTTCCTTTAGGATGGACTGGTTGGATCTCCTTGCAGTCCAAGGGACTGCAAGACTCTTCTCCAACACCACAGTTCAAAAGCATCAATTCTTCGGCACTCAGCTTTCTTTATAGTCCAACTCTCACAACCATACCTGACTACTGGAAAAACCAAAGCCTTGACCAGACAGACCTTTGTTGGCAAAGTAATGTCTCTTCTCTTGAATATGCTATCTAGGTTGGTCATAACTTTCCCACCAAGAATCAAGTGTCTTTTAATTTCATGGCTGCAGTCACCATCTGCAGTGATTTTGGAGCCTTCCAAAAAATAAAATCTGTCACTGTTTCCATTGTTTCCCCTTCTACTTGCCATGAAGTGGTGGCACCTGATGCCATGATTTTAATTTTCTGAGTATTGAGTTTTAAGCCAACTTTTTCACTCTCCTCTTTCATGTTACCAAGAGGCTTTTTAGTTCTCGCTTTTTGCCATAAGGGTGGTGTCATTTGCATATCTGTTATTGATATTTCTCCTGGCAATCTTGATTTCAGATTGTTCTTCATCCAGTCCAGCATTTCTCATGTTGTATTCTGCATACAAGTTAAATAAGCAGGGTGACAATATACAGCCTTGACATACTTCTTCATTGGAAGGACTGATGCTGAAGCTGAAACTCCAGTACTTTAGCCACCTCATGCGAAGAGTTGACTCATTGGAAAAGACCCTCATGCTGGGAGGGATTGGGGACAGGAGGAGAAGGGGATGACAGAGGATGAGATGGCTGGATGGCATCACCAACTTGATGGACATGAGTTTGAGTGAACTCTGGGAGTTGGTGATGGACAGGGAGGCCTGGTGTGCTGTGATCCATGGGGTCACAAAGAGTCAGACATGACTGAATGACTGAACTGTTATTCCATGTCTGGTTCGAACTGTTGCTTCTTTACCTGCATACAGATTTCTCAGGAGGCAGGTCATGTGGTCTGGTATTCCCATCTCTTGAAGAGTTTTCCACAGTTTGTTGTGATCCACAAAGTCAAAGGCATTGACACAGTCAATAAAGCAGAAGTAGATTTTTTTCTGGAACTCTCTTGCTTATTGATGATCCAACAGATGTTGGCAATCTGATCTCTGGTTCCTCTGCCTTTTCTAAATCCAGCTTGAACATCTAGAAATTCACAGTTCACATAATGATGGAGCCTGCCTTGGAGAATTTTGAGCAGTACTTTGCTAGCATGTGAGACGAGTGCAATTGTGCAATAGTTTGAGCATTCTTGGACATTGTCTTTCTTTGGAATTGGAATGAAAACTGATCTTTCCAGTCCTGTGCCATTGCTGAGTTTCCCAAATTTACTGGCATATTGAGTGCAGCACTTTCACAGCATCATCTTTTAGGATTTGAAATAGCTCAACTGGAATTCCACCACCTCCACAAGCTTTGTTCATAGTGATGCTTCCTAAAGCCCAGTTGACTTCTCATTCCAGGATGTTTGGTTCTAGGTGAGTGATCATACCATTGTAGTTATCTGGGTCATGAAGATCTTTTTGTATAGTTCTTCTGTTTATTCTTGCCATTTCTTCTCAATATCTTCTGCTTCTGTTAGGTCTATACATTTTCTGTTCTTCATTGTGCCCATCTTTGCATGAAGTGTTCCCTTGGTATCTCTAATTTTCTTGAAGAGATGTCTAGTCTTTCCCATTTTATTTTTTCTATTTCTTTACATTGATCACTGAGGAAGCCTTTCCTATCTCTCCTTGCTATTCTTTGGAACTCTGCATTCAGATGGATATATCTTTCCTTTTCTCCTTTGTCTTTCACTTCTCTTCTTTTCTCAGTTACATGTAAGACCTCCTCAGACAACCATTTTGCCTTTTTGCATTTCTTTTTCTTGGCGATTGTCTTGATCACTGCCTCCTGTATAATGTCATGAACCTCTGTCCATAGGTCTTCAGGCACTCTGTCTAGCAGATCTATTCCTGTGAATCTATTTGTCACTTCCACTGTATGATTATAAGGGATTTGAATTAGGTCCTACCTGAATGGTCTAGTGGTTTTTCCTACTTTCTTCAATTTAAGTCTGAATTTGGCAATAAGGAGTTCATGATCTGAGCCACAGTCAGCTCCCAGTCTTGTTTTTGCTGACTGTCTAGAGCTTCTCCTTCTTTGGCTGCAAAGATTATAATCAATAGATTTCAGGATTAACCATCTGGGATGTCTATGTGTACAGTCTTCTCTTCTGTTGTTGGAAGAGGGTGTTTGCTATGACCAGTGCGTTCTCTTGGGAAAACTCTATTAACCTTTGCCCTGCTTCATTCTGTACTCCAAGGCCAAATTTGCCTGTTACTCCAGGTATCTCTTGACTTCCTACTTTTGCATTCCAGTCCCCTTTGTTGAAAAGAACATCTTTTTTGAGTGTTAGTTCTAGAAGGTTTTGTAGGTCTTCATAGAACCGTTCAACTTCAGCTGTTTCAACATTACGTGTTGGACCATAGGCTAGATTACTGTGATATTGGATGGTGTCTCTTGGAAACAAACAGAGATCATTATCATTTTTGAGATTGCATCCAAGTACTGCATTTCAGACTCTTCTGTTGACTACAATGGTTACTCCATTTCTTCTAAGGGATTCTTGCCCACAGTAGTAGATATAATGGTCATCTGAGTTAAATTCACCCATTCCAATCCATTTTAGTTTTCTGATTCCTAAATTGTCGGTGTTCACTCTTGCCATCTCCTGTTTGACCATTTCCAATTTGCCTTGATTCATGGACCTAACATTCCAGGTTCCTATGCAATATTGCTCTTTACAGCATCGCACTTTACTTCCATCACCAGTCACACCCATAACTGGGTTTTGTTTTTGCTTTGCCTCCATCTTTTCATTCTTTCTGAAGTTATTTCTCCACTGATCTCAGGTAGCATATTGTGCACCTACTGACCTGGGGAGTTCATCTTTCAGTGTCCTATCTTTTTGCCTGTTCAAACCTTTCATGGGGTTCTCAAGTCAAGAATACTGATGCCGTTTGCCATTCCTTTCTCCAGTGGACCATGTTTTGTCAGAACTCTCCATGACCAATCCATCTTGGGTAGCCTTACAACAGCATGCCTCATGGTTTCATTTAGTTAGACAAGGGTATGGCCCATGTGCTAAGATTGGTTAGTTTTCTGTGATTATGGTTTTCGCACTGTCTGCCCTCTGATGGAGAAGGATAAGAGGCTCATGGAAGCTTCCTGATGGGAGAGACTGAGGGGGAAACTGCATCTTGTTCTGATGGGCCACAGTCTTATTATTATTTAGCCATTCTTAGTAATAATGTATTATTAATATACATTACCATTGTTACATAATTAATGCATAATATAGTATTATTAATAATAGTATTATGATTTAATAATTATTTATCATAGTATTTACCCATAATTTTGCTTGTTTGTTCTTTTTCCTTTCTTCCTGATGTTCCAAATTTTGTTCTTTTATCTCTCTTTCTGTTTAGATAACTTCCTTAAGACATTCTTATGTGGTAAATTTGTCTGGCAGTAGTTCTCTTTCATTGCTATTGCTAATGTTTCTCTTTTGTTTCTTTCGTCTTGATTTCCATCATTTGAGTTTGTCTTGATTTCCTCTTTATTTCTGAAAGACATTTTTGTTGGCTATAGATTCTGA
This sequence comes from Bos mutus, assembly GCF_027580195.1. Lineage (NCBI taxonomy): Eukaryota > Metazoa > Chordata > Mammalia > Artiodactyla > Bovidae > Bos > Bos mutus. The sequence goes on along the minus strand of NC_091627.1, from coordinate 47,901,471 downwards.
AATGACAGCTCTTTTAACTCTTAAAAATGTGTCTGTTCATTTTAGCTCCCATGGATTATGATGAGAAATTCATTGCCACTCAAGTATTTTTCTCCTATAAACAAAGTGCTTTTTCTGTCTGCTTTCAAACTTTTTTCTTTAGGTTTTAAAATTTACTTATATATCTGGGTGTGAATTTCTTTGAATTTATCCTGTTTGAGATTTACTGAGTTTCTTGAATATATAAGTTTATGTCTTTTGCCACTTTGGGGAATTCTTTCAACTTTTATTTGAATGTTTTCCAATTCTGCCATTTTCTTTTTCTCCTGAGATTCTGATAACATGAGTACTAGATCCTATATATAGTTTCACAGATCCTTGAGCCTCTGATTTTGTGTTACTTATGCAGATTTTTTTTTCCTGTTCAAATTGCATGATTTCTATTGTTCTCTCTTCAGTTCAGTTCAGTTCAGTCGTTCAGTCATGTCCAACTCTTTGCAACCCCATGGAATGCAACACTCCAGGCCTACCTGTCCATCACCAACTCCCAGAGTTTACTCAAACTCATGTCCATTGAGTCAGTGATGCCATCCAACCATTTCATCCTCTGTCATCCCCTTCTCCTTCCACTTTCAATTTTTCCCAGCATCAGGGTCTTTTCAAATGAGTCAGTTCTTCACATCAGGTGGCCAGAGTATTAGAGTTTCAGCTTTGGCATCGGTCCTTCCAATGAATATTCATGTCTGATTTCCTTTAGGATGGACTGGTTGGATCTCCTTGCAGTCCAAGGTTCTCTCTGCACACTTCTGTATATCTTCTGCTTTGCAGAGACTTTTTAAAACAATTTTGTCAAGCGTGTTTATAATTATTTATTTTTATGATGGGTGATTTAAAGTCGTCAGATATTTCTAACATCTGTGTCATCTGAGTGTTGGCACCTGTTTGTTCCTTTTTCTCACTTAAGTTGAGGTATTTCTGTTTCTTGTTATGTCAAGAGATTTTTTTTAATTAAACTATGGATATTTGAGGAACTATGTATAAGATTCTGGATCTCATTTAAATCTTGTTTTAGTTGACCTTCTTTGGCTTTGCTCTTTCAAAGGATGGGGGAATGTTAGGACAGAGTGCAAGTTCATTTTCCCTACTCAGTCTCCTTTCACACTGGGGAGAAGGAGAGATTTTTTTTACAATTGAGTAGTGATGAAGTCCTGACTCTCTACCAAGTCCACTCTGATACCACCTCAGTCAAGAATAAGAAGGGTTACTTTGTTACCCTTGGCTGGGAATGGATTCCCACTTGTTCTGCAAGCCTGAAGCTCCTATCTCAACACTTAGATTTCTTTGATCCACCTAGTAGAGGATGAGAGTCAGAGATCCACTCTGGTCATTTGCTGATGTGGGTGGAGATGGGGCCATAATTTTTTGTGTGGTTTGGATGGAGTAAAGTGGTTGTTTTCTGAAAGCTTTCTCTTGCTAGATTATCTCATTTTTGGTTGTTTTTCTAGAGAGGACTAGGCTTGTGGGGGACTTTTTTTTTTATCATCTATGTCCATTTGTTGTTTACAAGTTACTTTTGTTGCACAAAATCAACAATATTTGAAGAAAACAGAAAACCCATAGAATTTGCCACTGGACATCAAGCTCCCTTGCCAGTCTGCCTTTTTCTTTCCACTGTAGTTAGCAGGAAGAGTAGAGAAGGAAACAGAGGTTTTTGTTTGTTTAACATTTATTACTGATGTTTTCCCTGAAGAAGGAAATGGCAATCCACTCCAGTATCCTTGTCAGGAAAACTCCATGGACAAGAGGAGCCTGGTGGGCTACAGTCCATGGGGTCACAAAGAGTTGGCCACAACTGAGCAACTGAGAACTGATGTTTCACTGTGATTAATTTCTTAGTAATTTGAGTACATCTTTAAGAGGTTTATAATTTTTTTATGATTATATTACTTTTTGAAAATTTTTAATTTCTGGCAATATTCACTTGGTGCCATGGTTTATGCATTATAGTTTGAAGGATTTTGAATAAATTAATAACCAAGCACATACATGCATACATACATATGTATATAAACAAATATATATATATTATATATATGTATATACACACACACACACACACACATGTCCCTTTCTATTGAGCCAATTATCTTATAGCTTTCTGGCACTGCTGATGCAGAATAAAAGTCTTCCACCAACATAAAATGTTTTCTAGTGTGGGTTGAATTTGTGTTTGTTTTTCTGAAAATGTTTAGAAAATCTTATTTGTTTTAACTTTAAGATTTTCTATAGGGCTAAGCACCAAGTTGAAGTCCTCTATATATTTATGCTGCATGGTAGTTTTTTGTTTGTTTTATTTATTCTTTTAAATTTATTTAGGCTATGCCATACAGCGTGGGAGATCTTAGTTCCAAGATCAGGGATCAAACTCACGTTCCCTGGACTGAGAACCTGGTCTTAACCATGGACAGTGATGGAAGTCCCTGATAGTACTTTTTAAGCCATCTTAATCTCAAGTGTTCCTTCATCACAGAAAAATCCATTTTATTAATTCTTGATTATTGACTTTCTGCTTATCCTTGACTGCAATCTGGGCAACTAATTGTATTACAATGTACAATTTCCTCTACCTTCTTTATTCTCATAATTTTTGTTCTTTTTTCTTAGATACGTTGTGAAATATTTCTTTAAATTGACATCTAGTATTCACGTGGGCTTCTACAATATCCAACATTCTGTACACTCCCTGCTTTACAGTTTTTACATCAGTTATCATGTTTTTCATCTGAGGTGAAATATTTATTTCTTTGAACAGCTGGTGCAAGAATTCCTGTTAAAGAGAAAATTTTATTGGAAAAATATTTTGCTTGTGGATAAGAAGCTAAGGGGATGCTCAAGAACCACGAATGATTGCTGAATTATGTGTGAGGAAAGAGATGGAGAGAATCAGGGAGGATATGAAAAGTTCTGATATAATCATTATAACCGCTGTGGTAAGGCTCAAACATATTTTCAGCACACAAATGTTTAGGTAATGATTTTGATTAATTTTTGTTTGTTTGAAAGAGAAGGACTAAGCATCATGTTTTATATTAGGACCAATATATTGGGGCCAGTAAATAATGTAAAAGGTGGAAAACAAGGAGAGTACAATCTCCTTAGCATTAGCATGATGAATACTTGAGAAACCCTTGAACTTCAAAGAGCTATGAAATTGGTGCAGAGCATAGTGTAATCAGGCATTGAAAGGAATTCAAGATAATTTTACAAAGTTTCAAAAGCCAGACACAGAGGGTGAAGACTCAGGGAGAAATACACCTACAAGCCAAGGAGAAAGACTTCTGAAGAAATAACACTGCAACACCTTTATCTTTGACTTCTAGTATCCAGAATTATGAGGAAATAAATCTATATTTAAACCACTCCCCTATACCCACTCCTCCAAACAAAGAAAAGAGATGTTTTTAGCTAAGATGCAGGTAACATTTTTTTCTTCTTATTCTCCCTATGGTAGTCTGTCTACTTTATTTTCAGTGATGGTTTTTCCTTGCTAAACCAGTGTGTTTGGTGTCATTGAAATTTCAGAAGGGTCATCACAGAGACTGGGTTTGTTTTGGTTTGAACTGGTTACACTCAAAATATGTAGGAATGTGGTTCTGTCTCCATTTTAGTTGTGTCACTAAAAGTTGATTAGGGAATTTTTCTCATTCTCAGCTCATTTTACCTTATTTACTAGAAAAACAAGCATCAGATCAGACAAGATCAGTCGCTCAGTCATGTCCGACTCTTTGCGACCCCATGAATCGTGGCACGCCAGGCCTCCCTGTCCATCACCAACTCCCGGAGTTCACTCAGACTTACGTCCATCAAGTCGGTGATGCCATCCTGCCATCTCATCCTCTGTCGTCCCCTTCTCCTCCTGCCCCTAATCCCTCCCAGCATCAGAGTCTTTTCCAATGAGTCAACTCTTCGCATGAGGTGGTCAAAGTACTGGAGTTCCAGCTTTAGCATCATTCCTTCCAAAGAAATCCCAGGGCTGATCTCCTTCAGAATGGACTGGTTGGATTTCCTTGCAGTCCAAAGGACTCTCAAGAGTCTTCTCCAACACCACAGTTCAAAAGCATCAATTCTTCGGCGCTCAGCCTTCTTCACAGTCCAACTCTCACATCCATACATGACCACAGGAAAAACCATAGCCTTGACTAGACGAACCTTTGTTGGCAAAAAATGTCTCTGCTTTTGAATATGCTATCTAGGTTGGTCATAACTTTCCTTCCAAGGAGTAAGTATCCTTTAATTTCATGGCTGCAGTCACCATATGCAGTGATTTTGGAGCCCAGAAAAATAAAGTCTGACACTGTTTCCCCATCTATTTCCCATGAAGTGATGGGACCGGATGCCATGATCTTCGTTTTCTGAATGTTGAGCTTAAAGCCAACTTTTTCACTCTCCACTTTCACTTTCCTCAAGAGGCTTTTGAGTTCCTCTTCACTTTCTGCCATAAGGGTGGTGTCATCTGCATATCTGAGGTTATTGATATTTCTCCCGGCAATCTTGATTCCAGCTTGTGTTTCTTCCAGCCCAGCGTTTCTCATGATGTACTCTGAATATAAGTTAAAGAAACAGGGTGACAATATACAGCCTTGACGAACTCCTTTTTGTATTTGGAACCAGTCTGTTGTTCCATGTCCAGTTCTAACTGTTGCTTCCTGACCTGCATACAAATTTCTCAAGAGGCAGATCAGGTGGTCTGGGATTCCCATCTCTTTCAGAATTTTCCACAGTTTATTGTGATCCACACAGTCAAAGGCTTTGGCATAGTGAATAAAGCAGAAATAGATGTTTTTCTGGAACTCTCTTGCTTTTTCTATGATCCAACAGATGTTGGCAATTTGATCTCTGGTTCCTCTGCTTTTTCGAAAACCAGCTTGAACATCAGGAAGTTCACGGTTCACATATTGCTGAAGCCTGGCTTGGAGAATTTTGAGCATTACTTTACTAGCGTGTGAGATGAATGCAATTGTGTGGTAGTTTGAGCATTCTTTGGAATTGCCTTTATTTGGCATTGGATATAAAACTGACCTTTTCCAGTCCTGCGGCCACTGCTGAGTTTTCCAAATTTGCTGGCATATTGAGTGCAGCACTTTCACAGCATCATCTTTCAGGATTTGAAATAGCTCAACTGGAATTCCATTACCTCCACTAGCTTTGTTCGTAGTGATGCTTTCTAAGGCCCACTTGACTTCACATTCCAGGATGTCTGGCTCTAGGTCAGTGATCACACCATCATGATTATTGGGGTCATGAAGATCTTTTTTGTACAGTTCTTCTGTGTATTCTTGCCATCTCTTCTTAATATCTTCTGCTTCTGTTAAGTCCTTACCATTTCTGTCCTTTATCGAGCTCATCTTTGCATGAAATGTTCATTTGGTATCTCTGATTTTCTTGAAGAGATCCCTAGTCTTTCCCATTCTGTTGTTTTGCTCTGTTTCTTTGCAAGCATATGAAATACTAAACCTCTTTTCCTAGCACGTCCAGCTGCCCCCCGAGTTTAAGCTGGGAGCAATAAGTGCAAACACTGGATCCCTACTTTGTGTCATCACAGCCATCTGTGACTTTCCTCAAGGCCACAGTTGGATCAAGACTTAGACCTCCCATCTGCTCCAGCTGCTTCCCTATCTCTAATCCCAGATATTTTGAAACAAGAATACTGATTTTGCAGACTATACCTCCCATATTTGAGGTCTATGGTGGCTTGAATTTGGTGAATGGTGGCTTTCTTGTCCTGTTACCAGAGCTAGTCCTTTCAGTATTCCATCTTGTCTAAAATCCTCAAAGTTTCTTACAGGCTATTCTCTGTCTGAAAATGTGTGAGAGTATTGATATTTTTAAAATTTTTGTTTTAAATTAACTTATGCTTCTGAACATGCATGACAGCTGGCCAGTAGAAAATTCAATCTCAGAAATGCTCATACTCTAACAATATCACATACTCAAATATCACCTTTAAAGAGACAAATTCTCATGGGTCTTTATTTAGTGCCACAACAGTGAGAAATTTGTCAAGAAGACACATGATTAAATGAAGCCTAGAATAATTAACAAACTATAAGTGAAAGCTTATAGTAGGTGAGTACAAAGGCAGTGGAGCAAAGCAGTTCTGAGCAGAGTATACTTTCTCTAGTATTTATTGTGTGGCATTGCATGCTATGTAACTTCCTTTTGCCTCACTTTTTTTCAACTGCAAAATGTAAATTCTAACACTTGGTTTCAAATATCTTTTTGAGGGTTAAAAATATACAGGTGAAGTTCTGAAACCAATGTTTGTACACAGCAAGCTGTATACATATGTTTCAATTATGTTCTCCTGAGCTCTTGCCTTCTGCCTGGGATGTGGTGCATTCCCAAGGACACACATTTGTCAACCCTGTTCTCAGTCTCAGTCTTTCCCATCTAGTTGCTTCTTATTCATACTTTTATTCATCAATTTCCTTGGAAATCCTAGGCATCTTCTTTGCTGAGCTTAAAATTGCACACAAAAAAGAAGAACACTTTTAGCTTTCTCTTCTCATTCAAGATCTGTGGCAAATTAAAAACAGAAAACAAAGAACAAAGCCCAGCTATTTTCTGGAAATGAGAGAGGAAAAAGGTAAACACACAACAACAACATTCAAATATTCATGTACACATGCTCTATGGCCTTTAATCACTTCAGTGGGAATGTTGGAGAGAACTAGAATTTGTTTTAACTTTTCATCTTATATTGGAGTATAGCCAATTAATAATGTTGTGATAGTTCAGGTGCACATAATATTGATCATAGTTCCCTGAGCTATACAGTAGGTTCCCTGCTGGTTATTCATTTTAAATATAGTAAATGTCCATCTCAAACTCCTTAACTATTCATTCCCTCTGCCCTTTCCTTCTGGTAACCATAAGTTCTTTCAGAGAGAAATAAATTTTAAATGCATTTGCTGAAGTATTTATTTTTCTGAAATGCTTTCATAGCTTTTTTTTTTTAATCTGTTTTTCCTAACTGAAATCCTAAAGAATTTATGATCTTTTCAAAATTAGAGAGAAATTGCTTTTATTATGTATACATTAAGATAATATTAATAAAAGTATATCAATAAAGATCAAAAGGGTAGGCACATATGTGGAAAGAGACAAAGTACTGTGCTGGCCAAAGAGTTTGTTTGGAGCTTCCCCCCTAAAAAAATCTGCCTGCAATACAGTAGACCTAAGTTTGATCTGTGGGTTGGCAGATCCCCTGGAGGAGGGTGTGACAACCCACTTCACCATTCTTGCCTGGAGAACCCCCATGGACAGAGAAGCCTGGTAGTCCATGGAGGTGCAAGAGTCGGACATGAATGAGCAACTAAGCACAGCACACAAAGAGTTTGTTCATTTTTTTTTTCCTCATTAGATGGCTTTAGCTGCACTTAAATGTCTTTAAGTTCATTTGAAACAATTTTTCCAGACTGTATCGTGGCAGCTGTCATACCACTGTGCATTTAAAAAATATCAAAATTGGTGAATTTTTGTGGATCCATTTTAATATTGAAGATAGAAGAAAAAAGCAACATTTTTGGCTTATTACGCTTTATTATTTCAAAAAAGGTAAAAACCCAACTGAAATGCAAAAAAAAAAAAAAAAGAATTGTGCCATGTATGAAGTTACTGTGACTGATTGAATGTGTCAAAAGTGGTTTGCAAAGTTTCATGGTGGCGATTTATCTCTAGATGATGCACCATAGTCTGGTAGACTAGTTGAAGTTAATAGTAATCAAATTGAGACGTTAATTGAAAATAATCAACTTTATACCATGTGGGAGATAGCTGACATACTCAAAATATCCAAATCGAGTGTTGAAAATCCTTTGCAACAGACTACTGGGAGAAATATCAATAACCTCAGATATGAAGATGACACAACCCTTATGGTAGAAAGCAAAAAGGAAATAAAGAGCCTCTTGATCAAAGTGAAAGAGGAGAGTGACAAAGCTGGCTTAAAACTCAATATTCAAAGAATGAAGATCATAGCATCCAGTCCCATCACTTCATGGCAAATAGATGGGGAAACAATGGAAACAGTGAGAGACTTTATTTTAGGGGACTCTAAAATCACTGCAGATGGTGAATGCAGCCATGAAATTAAAAGACATTTGCTCCTTGGAAGAAAAGCTATGACAAACCTAGGCAGCCTATTAAAAAGTAGAGACATTACTTTGCCAACAAAGGTCTGTATAGTCAAAGCTGTGTTTTTTTTCCAGTAGTCATTATGGATGTGAGAGTTGGACCATAAAGAAGGCTGAGTGCCGAATGATTGATACTTTTGAAATGTGGTGTTGGAGAAGACCAACAGTCCCTTGGGCTGCAAGGAGATAAAAGCAGTGCATCCTAAAGGAAATTAGTCCTGAACATTCATTGGAAGGACTGATGCTGAAGCTGAAGCTCCAATACTCTGTCCACCTGATGTGAACAGCTCACTCATCAGAAAAGACCCAGATGCTGAGGAAAAATAAGGCACCAGGAGAAGGGGATGACCGAGAATGAGATGGCTAGGTGGCATCAGTGACTTGATTGACTTGAATTTGAGCAGGCTCCAGGAGATGGTGAAGGACAGGAAAGCTTGGCACATTGTGATCTGTGGGCTTGCAAAGAGTAGGACATGACTGAACAACAAAAAGTGGAACAAAATGGTTAATATGTTGTTCAGTAAAGTTTTTGATGAAAATGAAAATTGTGTCTCTTATTTCTACTTGAAAATCAAAGGAATTTTTTTTGCCAACCCAATATACAACCTAATAATGTAAAACAATTTTAAAAAATGTCCAACTTTCACCTTGGATTTGCCCATTCACTGTTAAATGAATCTTGAGTTGCATATGACTTGTGATTTTCTGTTAATAGTACTTACACAGAGATCAAATTGCCAACATCCACTGGATCATCGAAAAAGCAAGAGAGTTCCAGAAAAACATCTATTTCTGCTTTATTGACTATGCCAAAGCCTTTGACTGTGTGGATCACAAAAAAACTGTGGAAAATTCTGAAAGAGACGGAAATATCAGACCACCTGACCTGCCTCTTGAGAAACCTATATGCAGGTCAGGAAGCAACAGTTAGAACTGGACATGGAACAGCAGACTGGTACCAAATAGGAAAAGGAGTACGTCAAGGCTCTACATTCAGTTCAGTTCAGTGGCTCAGTGGTGTCCGACTCTTTGCGACCCCATGAATCACAGCACCCCAGGCCTCCCTGTCCATCACCAACTCCCGGAGTTCACCCAGACTCACGTCCATCGAGTTGGTGATGCCATCCAGCCATCTCATCCTCTGTCATCCCCTTCTCCTCCTGCCCACAATCCCTCCCAGCATCAGAGTCTTTTCCAATGAGTCAACTCTTCACATGAGGTGGCCAAAGTACTGGAGTTTCAGCTTTAGCATCATTCCTTCCAAAGAACACCCAGGGCTGATCTCCTTCAGAATGGACTAGTTGGATCTCCTTGCAGTCCAAGGGACTCTCAAGAGGCTCTATATTGTCATCCTGCTTATTTAACTTATATGCAAAGAAACGCTGGGCTGGAAGAAGCACAAGCTGGAATCAAGACTGCCAGGAGAAATATCAATAACCTTAGATATGCAGACGACACCACCCTTATGGCAGAAAGTGAAGAGGAACTCAAAAGCCTCTTGATGAAGGTGAAAGTGGAGAGTGAAAAAGTTGGCTTAAAGCTCAACATTCAGAAAACGAAGATCATGGCATCTGGTCCCATCACTTCATGGGAAATAGATGGGGAAACAGTGGAAACAGTGTCAGACTTTATTTTTCTGGGCTCCAAAATCACTGCAGATGGTGACTGTAGCCATGAAATTAAAAGACACTTACTCCTTGGAAGGAAAGTTATGACCAACCTAGATAGCATATTCAAAAGCAAAAACATTACTTTGCCAACAAAGAACTGTCTAGTCAAGGCTATGGTTTTTCCAGTAGTCATGTATGGATGTGAGAGTTGGACTGTGAAGAAAGCTGAGCGCCAAAGAATTGATGTTTTTGAACTGTGGTGTTGGAGAAGACTCTTGAGAGTCCCTTGGACTGCAAGGAGATCCAACCAGTCCATTCTAAAGAAGATCAGCCCTGGGTGTTCTTTGGAAGGACTGATGTTGAAGCTGAATCTCCAATACTTTGGTCACCTCATGCGAACAGTTGACTCATTGGAAAAGACTCTGGTGATGGGAGGGATTGGGGGCAGGAGGAGAAGGGGACAACAGAGGATGAGATGGCTGGATGGCATCACCTACTCAATGGACATGAGTTTGAGTGAACTCTGGGAGTTGGTGATGGACAGGGAGGCCTGGGGTGCTGCTATTCATGGGGTCGCAAAGAGTCGGACACAACTGAGCGACTGAACTGAACACAGAATTATATAAAGTTTGGCATTGCAGTTTACTTCTTGGCTATCAGACTCAAATGACAATTTGATTTGATTTTGTATAAAATGTAATTTTAGTAACATAGAAATTAACAATTTTTACTCAAATTTAATATGGCTTTCTAATAAGTAACTTTATTTCATATCAACATTTTTAGTCTATGCTTTCCTCTGAAGCAATGTAGATATATTTGATTTTATACTCGTAGTTTAAATTTGCAAATGAATATGTATATATAAAAACATATACACTTATGTACTTATTTGTTGTCCATGTATTATTTTGCAAATCAATTCATAGATGTGTATATTTATATACTTATAAAATACTTAATACTTATGTGTAGTGAAATTCATATATATATTTACATAGTGAATATATAAACTTTCAGCAATTTTTAAAAATTATATTTGGATATGTAATGATACTGCTTCTTGTTTCCTAGAATAACCAAATTTCAAAGGAAACAGTTTCCAAAGTTAAAAGAACATACCTATAACATATTAAATAACATAATCACCATATCATAAAATTGTATTACTTTATATTAATGTGTTAAATTATATATAATTCACATTATATTACTGTTGTTCATTTGCCTAGTCATGTCTGACTTCATGCCCTCATGGACTGCTCCTCACCAGTCTTCTCTATTCCTCACCATCTCCTAGAGTTTGCACAAGTTCATGTCCATTGAATTGGTGTAGCCATCCAGCTCTCTCATTCTCTGTCACCCTGTTCTACTCCTGCCCTCAATCTTTCCCATCTATCTTGTATGGTCTTTCCCCATGAATTGGCTCTATGCATCAAGTAACCAAAGTATTGAATCTTCAGCATTAGCATCAGTCCTTCCAGTGAGGACTCATGCTTGATTTCCTTTAGAATTGACTGTTTTGATTTTGCAGTCCAAGGGATGTTCAAGAGCTCCACAGTTTGAAAGCATCTATTTGTCACTCTCCCTTTTTAATGGTAAAGCTCTCACAACCATATGTGACTCCTGGAAAGACCATAGTCCTGACTATACAGACCTTTGTCAGCAAGGTGATGTCTTTGCTTTTTAACACACTGTCTAGGTTTGTCATAGTTTTTCTACCAGTCATCTTCTATTTTAATGGCTACAGTCACCATCTATAGTGATTTTAGAACCCAAGAGGAGGAAATCTGTCACTGCTTCCACATTTTCTCCTTCTATTTACCATGAAGTGATGGGACTGGATGCCGTGATCTTAGTTTTTAAAAAAATATTTAGTTCTAAGCTGGCTTTTTCACTCTCCTCCTTCACCCTCTCAAGAGCTTCTTTAGTTCCTCTCCACTTTCTGCCATCAGACTGGTATCATCTGCATATCTGAGGTTGTTGTTCTCCTGCCAATCTTGATTCCGGATTGCAACTTATCCAGCCCAGTATTTCTCATGATGTGCTCTGTGTATAAGTTAAATAAGCAGGGTGGCAATAAACAGCCTTGTTGTACTCCTTTCTCAATCCTGAATTAGTCAGCTTTTCCAAACAAGGTTCTAACTGTTGCTTCTTGATCGGCATACATATTTCTCAGGAGACAGGTAAGATGGTCTGGTATTTCCATCTTTTTAAGAGTTTTCCACAGTTTATGATTCACATAGTGATAGTTTCTGATGTAGTTAATGAAACAGAGGTAGATGTTTTTCTGGAATTTCCTTGCTTTCTCTATGATCCAGAAAATGTTGGCAATTTTATTTCTAGTTCCTCTGCCTTTTCTAAGCCCCAGCTTGGACATCTGGAAGTTCTCATTTCATATAATGCTGAAGCCTAGTATGCAGGATTTTGATCATAACCTTACTACTGTGGAAGATGAGTGCAATTGTCTGGTGGTTTGAATATTCTTTAGTAGTGTCCTTTTGGGGAATTGGAATGAGGATTGACAGTTTCCTCATTTCTGTGGCCTATGGCCATTGCTGGGCTTTCTAAATTTGCTGATATATTGAGTGCAGCACTTTGATAGCCTCATCTGTTAGGATTTCAAATAGCTCTGCTGGAATTCCATCGCCTCTACGAGCTTTATTGACAGCCATGCTTCCTAAGGCCCACTTGACTTCACACTCCAGAATATCTGGCTTCTGGGTGAGTGAATACCACATCATCGTGGTTATCCAAGTCACTACAATCTTTTGTGTACAGTTCTTCTGTGAATTCTTTCCTTCCTCTTCTTGATCTCTTCTGCTTCTATCAGGTCTTTACTTTTTCTGTCCTTTACTGTGCCCATCTTTGGGTGAAATTTTCCTTCGATATTTCCAATTTTCTTGAAAAGATCTCTAGACAAGAAGGCCTTCTTGTCTGTCCTTGCTATTCTTCGGAACTCTGTATTTCGTTGGGTGTACCCTTTCCTTTCTCCCTTGCTTTTCACTTCTGTTCTTTCTTCGACTATTTGTAAAGCCTCTACAGACAACCACTTTGCCTTCTTGCTTTTCTTTTTCTTTGGGATGGTTTTGTTTGCCACCTCCTGTAAAACATCATGGACCTCTCTGTCCACAGTTCTTCAGGAACTGCTTACTAGATCTAATCTCTTGAATCTACTTGTCGTCCCCATTATATATTTATAGGGGGGGGTTGATTTAAGTCATCACTGGCTGGCCTAGTGGTTTCCCCCCCCATTTCTTTAATTTAAGCCTGAACTTTGCAATTAGGAGCTAATGATCTGAGCCGCAGTCAGCTCCAGGTCTTGTTTTTGTTGATTATGCAGGTTCTCTCTTCAGCTACAAAAAAATGTAATCAGTCTGATTTCAGTATTGACCATTTGGTGATGTCCCTGTGTAAAGTCATCTCTTGTGTTGTTGAAAAGGGTATTTGCTATGACCACAGCATTCTCTTGTCAAAACTCTGTTAGCCTTTGCCCTGCTTCATTTTGCATTCCAAGGCCAACTTGACTGTTACTCCAGGTATCTCTTGACTTCTTACTTTTGCATTCCAATACCCTATGATGAATAGGGTGTTTTGTGTTTTTTTGGTGTTAGTTCTAAGAGGTCTTCTAGGTCTTCATAGAACTAATCAGCTTTGGGTTCCTCTGCATTGATGATTGGAGCATAGACTTGAATTACTCTGATGTTGAATGATTTGCCTTGGAAACGAACTGAGCTCTTTCTGTCATTTTTGAGGTTGCACCCAAGTACTGCATTTCAGATTCTTGTTGATTAGGTGGGCTATTCCATTTCTTCTAAGGGATTCTTACCCACTCTGTTTGGGCCCATACACGTCATTCTTTCTGGAGATATTAGTAGTTGCCCCCTGCTCTTCCCCAGTAGCATATTGGACACCTTTTGACCTGGGGGACTCATCTTTCAGTATCATCTTTTTATACAGTTCATGGCATTCTCATGGTAAGTATACTGGGGTAGTTTGCCATTCCTTCCTTCAGTGGATCACGTTTTGTCAGAAATCTTTACTATGACCAATCTATCTTTGGTAGCCCTGCAAGGCATGTCTCATAGTTTCATCAGTTATGCATGCTCTTTCTCCATGACAAGGCAGTGATCCATGAAGGGGAAGAACATACTAATCAATTATTCTTAAATACTTATCTGAAAAATACTATTGCTAGAAACTAGAAAACAGAAGGAAGGCTTTTCAGGCCTCTACATAAAAAGGAAAAGGAAATATTTCAATAAGTCATATACTAGTGTGATTTTTTAATCATTCAACTCACCTACATCAAGTTTTAACTGCATAGAAATAGCAGGTACTCAATTTTGTACACAGTGTATTTCCCATTCTTTGTGGTATTAGATTTTGTTTTATTTTAGTTACCATTAATATTTATCAACTGAACATTATTTATTAATTTAAAATATGTTTTCAAGTGATTATCATATTATTAAAAACAATGTATGACACACTTTGCACTTTTGTTAAAATGTTTTGCAAATATCTATCTATATAAATTTAACATCTCATCCTATTAAAAGAAGGATATTTATTTGAAAAAAGAAGTAAAAATTGCATGGATTACAATGGTAAAAATATGATTTTAAAAATATTATAAATAGTAATTTATGAATGTGAGTATAAAACATCTCACTTTGTAAATGTTTCTGTTGGCTGGCATGTTTACTTCTGAGAAAGTGAAAGTAGCTCAGTCATGTCTGACTCTTTGCTACCCATTGACTATACAGTCTATGGAATTCTTCAGACTAGATTACTGGAGTGGGTAGCCTTTCCCTTCTCCAGGGGACCTTCCCAACCCAGGGGTCAAACCCATGTCTCCTGCATTGCAGGCAGATTCTTTACCAGCTGAGCCACAAGGGAAGCCCAAGAATATTGGAGTGGGTAGCCTATCCCTTCTCCAGTGGATCTTCCCAACCCAGGAATCAAACCAGGGTCTTCTGCATTGCAGGCAGATTCTTTACCAACTAAGCTATGATGGAAGAAGTTTCCTATTAATTCATTCAGATGTGTCATATTTTCATTGACGAAAATGAATCAAAACAATGGAAGCAACAACAATAATAATAGGTACAGAAATTTTACATTTATTTCCACTTCCCTACCTATATTGTGAGGTAGACAGGAATCTTCATCTTCATTTTTAAAGATGGGAAAATCAAAGAGGATGGTATTGAAAATCAATAGAATTTCATGATGATGAAAATGTTGTATACCTGTGTTATACAATTCAGTATCCACTAAACTCATATGGCTATTGAGAACTTAAGATATATTTAGTGTGACAGAGGAGTGAAATATTTAACTTTAATTTCAGCAGTCACCTGTGATAATGTTTAATAGCACAGGTATATAATGTTGTTCATTTATATGCAAATTCACTTATTTACCTTTGCAGTGAGTACACAGATTTGGACTGTGCCCTCCATCATGCTGACCACACTGTGGAGCCAGTAAAATACCTTGTCTAAGCCCCAATTTGTGAGGAAGCAGAGATTAGAAGGCAGATTCAAACGCAGGTGTCTCTTAATCTCTAAGCAATTTGACTGTAGAATATAAACTGTTGATCAGTCACTAAATCTAGTAAAACAATTTATTTTGTCACTTGGAAATTGTTTATATCTAGAACCACACACATTTCAAATAAAGACAGCTTTGCCTACTCATCACTAGAGTAGGCTAGCCAAACCAGGCATTGGAAAAACTCACAGAAGATAGATAATTCAGCTAAGGATTTACTAATAATTAACTGGCATTTAAGATTAATAGAACTGGCCAATTACATTATATGGTTAGTCAATGTAGATTTCTGACAATTAACTAGGACTAGATTTTCTCTTGTGAGATTCCAGGTATAAAATTCATGCAGTTGAAATGTTGCTTCATGCTCCCACAGTTCATTCAGAAACTAGAAATGGATATCTCTGCTAATGATTGAGAAAGTTTCATCATTCCTTTCTGTTCCTTCCCATTCCATCACTTCAAAACCACCAACATACATGTTCTATGTGTAGGAAATTTTAGGAACATGCTGAGTTCCAAGCTTTATGGTATTATTTCTGCCAGCATTATTGGAGATTATTGTCCTTTTTGAATTTTCTAATTATTATATACATATATACATATATATATATATGTATATATATATATATTCCCATCTCTGCCTCTTGAGAAATTTGTATGCAGGTCAGGAAGCAACAGTTAGAACTGGACATGGAACAACAGACTGGTTCCAAATAGGAAAAGGAGTTTGTCAAGGCTGTATATTGTCACCCTGTTTATTTAACTTATATGCAGAATACATCATGAGAAACGCTAGACTGGAAGAAACACAAGCTGGAATCAAGATTGCCGGGAGAAATATCAATCACCTCAGATATGCAGATGACAACACCTTTATGGCAGAAAGTGAAGAGGAACTCAAAAGCCTCTTGAGGAAAGTGAAAGTGGAGAGTGAAAAAGTTGGCTTAAAGCTCAACATTCAGAAAAGAAAGATCATGGCATCCGGTCCCATCACTTCATGGGAAATAGATGGGGAAAGAGTGGAAAGTGTCAGACTTTATTTTTCTGGGCTCCAAAATCACTGCATATGGTGACTGCAGCCATGAAATTAAAAGATGCTTACTCCTTGGAAGGAAAGTTATGACCAACCTAGATAACATATTCAAAAGCAGAGACATTTTTTGCCAACAAAGGTTCGTCTAGTCAAGGCTATTGTTTTTTCCTGTGGTCATGTATGGATGTGAGAGTTGGACTGTGAAGAAGGCTGAGCGCCGAAGAATTGATGCTTTTGAAGTGTGGTGTTGGAGAAGCCTCTTGAGAGTCCCTTGGACTGCAAGGAGATCCAACCAGTCCATTCTGAAGGAGATCAGCCCTGGGATTTCCTTGGAAGGAATGATGCTAAAGCTGGAACTCCAATACTTTGGCCACCTCATGCGAAGAGTTGACTCATTGGAAAAGACTTGATGCTGGGAGGGATTGGGGGCAAGAGGAGAAGGGGATGACAGAGGATGAGATGGCTGGATGGCATCACTGACTCTGACTCGATGGATGTGAGTCTGAGTGAACTCCAGGAGTTGGTGATGGACAGGGAGGCCTGGCGTGCTGCAATTCATGGGGTTGCAAAGAGTCAGACATGACTGAACAACTGATCTGATCTTATCTGATATATATATATATATATATATAAATAGAAGAAAGTTCAAAGAGGACAATAATTATTGTATACATATATATATATATATATATATATATGGGCTTCCTGGTGTCTCAGAGGTTAAAGCATCTGCCTGGAATGCGGGAGACCCAGGTTCCATCCCTGGGTCAGGAAGATCCCCTGGAGAAGGAAATGGCAACCCACTCCAGTACTCTTGCCTGGAAATTGCCATGGAAGGAGGAGCCTTGTAGGCTACAGTCCTTGGGATCGCAGAGTTGGACACGACTTCACTTTCACTTTCACTTTCACTTTCACTATATATATTTTTTTTCTGTCTCACTCAATGTCATTTGTCATAGTCATTACTTATTATGGTCTAACAAAACATTCCAAAATTAAGTGAAAATAATAATTATGAAAAATAATAATCTCAGAATAAAGTGGGTCAGGAATTTGGGCATGGCTTGATCGGGTCCTCTCAGTCTCAGAACCTCTCCTAAGAGTTCAAAGTGTTTGCCAAGGCATGAGACATATCAAGGCTCTACTGAGAAAGGATTCCCCTCCCAAGGTTACTCACTTGGACCTTTAGGAATTGACTCTTTTTGGACTTCTGGCTTCCTTCAGATTTTGCCTATGGGCCTCTTCATAGAGCAATTGAGAATATAACAACATGCTTCATCAGAGTGAGCAAGTGAGGAGAGGCAGAGAGAGGAGGAGAGGAAGAGAGAGAGAGGGAGAGAGAGACCATAAGAAAGAGGCCTTGAGAGAGAATGTGAACAAGAGGGGAGTTACAGTGTCATCTAATCTTAAATTTCCATGCTATCACTTTTGCTATATTCCATTAATGATCAGCCTCTGGTCCAGTATATACTCTAGGAAAGGAGATGATATGAAGGCATGAACATCAAGATGGAGGGCATAACGTCATTTCAGAAACTGCCTGCCATAACCTTGATTTTTATTTATTTTCTAAAATGTTCTTTTTAAATATTTACTTATTTATTTGACTGCATTAGGTATTAGTTGCAGCATGCAGAATCTTTGTTGTGCCATGCAAGATCTTTTGGTTGTGGCACAGGGACTCTCTAACCATGGCTTCAGGGCTTGAGTTGTGGCCCATGGGCTGAGATGCTCCAAGGCACGTGGGATCTTAGCTCCCCAGTATAGATCAGTTCAGTCGCTCAGTCATGTCTGACTTTTTGCAACCACATGAACACAACAAACCCGGCCTCACCAATTTCCGGAGTCTACCCAAACCCATGTCCATCGAGTCAGTGATGCCATTCAACTATCTCATCCTCTGTCATCTCCTTCTCTTCTTGCCCTCAATCTTTCCCAGCATCAGGGTCTTTTACAATGAGTCAGCTCTTTGCATCAGGTGGCCAAAATATTGGAGTTTCAGCTTCAACATAGGCCTTCCAATGAACACCCAGGACTGACCTCCTTTAGGATGGACTGGTTGGATCTCCTTGCAGTCCAAAGGACTATCAAGAGTCTTCTCCAACACCACAGTTCAAAAGCATCAATTCTTCAGTGCTCAGCTTTCTTTATAGTCCAACTCTCCCATCCATACATGACTACTGGAAAAACCATAGCCTTGACTAGACAGACCTTTGTTGGCAAAGTAATCTCTCTGCTTTTGAATATGCTGTCTAGGTTGGTCATAACTTTCCTTCCAAGGAGTAAGCTTCTTTTAATTTCATGGCTGCAGTCACCATCTGCAGTGATTTGGGAGCCCAAAAAATAAAGTCAGCCACTGTTTCCACTGCTTCCTCATCTGTTTGCCATGAAGTGATGGGACCGGATGCCATGATCTTAGTTTTCTGAATGTTGAGCTTTAAGCCAAATTTTTCACTCTCCTCTTTCACTTTCTTTCATCCAGAGGCCCTTTAGTTCTTCAATTTCTGCCATAAGGGTGATGTCATCTGCATATTTGAGGTTATTGATATTTCTCCCAGAAATCCTGACCCCAGCTTGTGCTTCTTCCAGTCCAGCGCTTCTCATGATGTACTCTGCATAGAAGTTAAATAAGCAGGGTGACAATATACAGCCTTGATGTACTCCTTTTCCTATTTGAAACCAGTCTGCTGTTCCATGTCCAGTTTTAACTGTTGCTTCCTGACCTGCATACAGGTTTCTCAGGAGGCAGGTCATGTGGTCTGGTATTCCCATCCCCTTCAGAATTTTCCACAGTTTATTGTGATCCACACAGTCAAAGGCTTTGGCATAGTCAATAAAGCAGGAATAGATGTTTTTCTAGAACTCTCTTGCTTTTTGATGATCCAGCGAATGTTGGAAATTTGATCTTTGGTTCCTCTGCCTTTTCTAAAACCAACTTGAACATCTGGAAGTTTACGGTTCATGCATTGCTGAAGCCTGACTTGGAGAATTTTGAGCATTACTTTACTAGCATGTGAGATGAGTGCAATTGTGCGGTAGTTTGAGAATTCTTTGGCATTGCCTTTCTTTGGGATTGGAATGAAAACTGACCTTTTCCAGTCCTGTGGCCACTGCTGAGTTTTCCAAATTTGCTGACATATTTAGTACAGCACTTTCACAGCATCATCTTTTAGGATTTGAAATAGCTCAACCGGAATTCCATCACCTCCACTAGGTTTGTTCATAGTGATACTTCCTAAGGCCCACTTGACTTCACATTCCAGAATTTCTTGCTCTAGGTGAGTGTGAGTGATCACACCATCATGATTATCTGGGTCATGAAGACCTTTTTTGTACAGTTCTTCTGTATTTTCTTGCCACCTCTTCTTAATATCTTCTGCTTCTGTTAGGTCTATAAAATTTCTGTCCTTTATTGAGCCCATCTTTTCATGAAATGTTCCCTGGGTATCTCTCATTTTCTTGAAGAGATCTCTAGTGTTTCCCATTCTGTTGTTTTCCTCTATTTCTTTGCCTTGATTGCTGAGGAAGGCTTTCTTATCTCTTCTTGCTATTCTTTGGAACTCTTCATTCAGAGGCTTACATCTTTCCTTTTCTCCTTTGCTTTTTGCTTCTCTTCTTTTCACAGCTATTTGTAAGGCCTCCTCAGACAGTCATTTTGCTTTTTTGTATTTCTTTTTTTGGAGATGTTCTTGATTCCTGTCTCCTGTACAATGTCATGAACCTCAGTCCATAGTTTATCAGGCACTCTATTTATCAGATCCAGTCCCTTAAATCTATTTTTCACTTCCACTGTTTAGTCATAAGGGATTTGATTTAGGTCATACCTGAATAGTCTAGTGGTTTTCCCCACTTTCTTCAATTTAAGTCTGAATTTGGCAATAAGGAGTTCATGGTCTGAGCCACAGTCAGCTCCTGGGCTTGTTTTTGCTGACTGTATAGAGATTCTCCATCTTTGTCTGCAAAAAATATAATCAATCTGATTTCAGTGTTGACCATCTGGTGATGTCCATGTGTAGAGTCTTCTCTTGTGTTGTTGGAAGAGGGTGTTTGCTATGACCAGTGCATTCTCTTGGCAAAACTCTTAATTTCCCAACCAGGGATTAAACCTGTGTCCTCTGCATTGCAAGGTGGATTCTTAACTGCCGGACCACCAGAGAAGTCTTCATGATCTCTATTTTTAGATATTTATCACTCACCCATATATTTGCTTCCATTCTGGTGCTGAAAATTTCTTTTAAAACTTCTAGATATAAGTGTCTGTTATTCATGATGAATGTAAACCAATATAGACATCACAGAGAACAGTATGGAGATTCCTTTAAAAAATAGGAATTAATCTACTATGTGACTCAGCAACCCCATGACTGGGCATATACCCTGAGAAGACCGTAATAGAAAAAGACTATGTTCATAGAAGCACTACTAATAGCCAGGACATGGAAGCAACCTAGATGTCCATTGACAGATGAATGGATAAAGAAAATGTGGTACATATATGCAATGGAATATTAATCATAAAAGGAATGAATTTGAGTCAGTTCTAGCTAAGTGGATGAACCTAGAACTTGTTATATAGAGTAAGTCAGAAAGAGAAAACAAGTAAATACATTAATGCATACATATGGAGTCTAGAAAAATGGTAATGATGAACCTATTTGTAGGGAAGGAATGGAGATGCAGATGCAGAGAATGGACATGTGGACACAGTGGGGGAGGGAGAGGAGACAAATGGAAAAAGCAGCATCAACATATCTATACTGTCAAATGTAAGATGAAGAGCTGGTAGCACAGGAAGCCCAGTCTGGCACTCTGTGATGACCTGGAGGAATGGGATGGCTGGAGGGGAGGGAGGCTAGAGAGGGAGGGGAAGTGTTGTAAGGCAGAAATTAACACAGCATTGCAAAAGTATTTTAAAAATTAAAGAGATATAAGAAAATGAAAAACTAAAAGTTTAATGGTAGTAAAAACACATAAAGTTAACCATTTAATCGTTAAGCATATATTTCAGTAAAGTATATTTCCATTATTGTATAACTAAGTTTCAGAACTGTTTTCATCTTGCATAACTATAGCTTTATACCCCGTAACCAACACCTTCTATTCCCCACTTTCCGATAAACCCTGGCAACTACAGCCTCCTTTCTGTCTTATAAATTTTATCACTTTAATTAGTTTACATAAGTAGTATAATACAGTATTTATCTTTTCGTGACTGGATTATTTCACTTAGCAAAATGTTTTCTAGGTTCATCTATGTTGTAGAACGTATCAGAATTTCTTTCCTTTTTATGGTTGAATATTATTCCAAAGTATAGACCATATATATATACATATTTAGCCTTTTACTCATTGATAGGCACTTGAATTGATTTCACATTTTGGTTATTATGAATGATGCTACTATAAACATGGATGTACAAATATATCTTTAAGGCCCTTCTTAAAAATATCTTGTGTTTATAACCAGAAGTGGCAATTCAATTTTTATTTTATTTGAAAAACCACCGTACTGTCTTCCATAACAGCTACTTTATTTTACTTTCCAATGAATGGTGCACAGAGGTTCTAATTTCTCCATATTCTCACCAACATCTTATTTTCTGTATTTATATTTGTCTTGGATAGTAACTACCATAAAGGATGTGAGGTGGTATCACATTGTGGCTTTGCTTTATATTTCCCTAATGATTAGTGGTATTAAGCATCTTTTCATGTGCTTATTTCACATTTGCATTTTTCCTTGGAGAAATAGCTATTTAAATTATTTTCCCATTTTTAATTAGGTTTTTGTGCATGTATTGACTTGTATGTAGTTCTTCACCCATTCTGGATATTAACCCTTTATCAGGTATGTGATTTGCAAATATCATCTCCCATTCTATAGGCTGCCTTTTCACTCTGTTGATTGTGTCCTTCAATGCAGAGAAGTGTTTAATTTTCCTGTAGAGAAGCATTTAATTTTCATGTAGCCTAGTTTATCTGTATGTGCTTTCTTGCTTGTGGTTAGGTGTCATATCTAAAAATTCATTGTCACTTAAATACTTCAATACTATCCAAAGCAGTCTAAGATTCAAAGCACTCTCAATCAAAAGTCCATGTGTTTTTGGTTTTTTTTTTGGTGGTGGGGGGAGGGGTCAGAAACCTGGCGACCCACTCCAATACTCTTGCCTGCAAAATCCCATGGATGGAGGAGCCTGGTAGCCTGCAGTCCATGGGGTCGCTAAGAGTTGGACACGACTGAGCGACTTCACTTTCACTTTTCACTTTCATGCATTGGAGAAGGAAATGGCAACTCACTCCAGTGTTCTTGCCTGGAGAATCCCAGGGACGGGCTGCCGTCTATGGGGTCGCACAGAGTCAGACACGACTGATGCGACTTAGCAGCAGCAGCAGCAGCAGCAGAAACAGCATAATTCATCCTTAAATTTATACAGAATCTCAAGCTATCTGGAATAGCCAAAATAATTTTGAAAAAGAACAAATTTGAAGACCACACACTTCCAGATTTCCAAACTTATAGAGTTACAGTAATCGCAACAGTGTGGTACTGGTGTAGAGGTATACATATAGGCCATTGAAATTGAATAAAGAGCCTTAAAATATTAGCTATCTGGATATCCCTTAGCCCAATCAAGCTGAAACATAAAGTTAACATATATACAAATATGTATAACTATATAATTTATATTTATATCACTAGTTCTCCCATTTGTCATGTATATTGAAAAAAGAAATGACACTGCAGAGCTTATATCTTACATATGTCACCTCTATATGTTAATAGCCCATGTGCACTGGAAAAAAAACATGTATTCTGCTGTTAGTCAGTGGATTGTTCCTTAATTAGGTGAAACAGGTTCACTTAACAGATTGAAGAGCAAATAATATTCTCCAGATATTTTCTATTTGTACTATCTTTCTACTTATTCTATCCTTACTGAGAGAGAAGCATTTAAATCCTCAACCAAATTTCTTGATTTTTAAAATCTGCTTTCAGTTCTATTACTTTTTGCATTATGAATTCTGAAATCCTGTTAGTAGGTGCAAAAATGCTTAGGATTATTACATCTTCTGGATGAATTAAACTCTCTTATTTTGAAATGACCCCCAGTATCCCTGAAAATATTACTAAGTCATTAATATAGTTAATCAAGATTTCTTTTAGATTAATGTTTGTAAAGTATACTTTTCCCCCATCCTTTTACTTTCAATCCATTGATAACTTTATGTTTAAAATGATTTTTCTTTAGACAGCATATAGTTGGGTCTAGTGTTTATATTCAGTCTGATAATATCTTTCTTAATTGTCATGTTTAGACTGTGCGTTTTATACTACTGATATGGTTAGACTAAAACCTGGCAAATTCCTAGTTGTTTTCTATTTGTCATATCTGTTCTTTGTTCTGGTTTTCCTCTTTTACACTGTTTTTTGAATGATTGGGTATACCTTTTATTGTTCCACTTTAACTACAATATTGCTTGCTTATTTATTTTCTTGTCACAATCTACATTCGAGTAATACTCAAATCTAATGCAATTTTGTGCAGTATACACAAGTATACACAGTAGTATACTTTTATTTCCTCCCTCTCCTCTTTTGTATTATTGTATTATCTTTACATATGTTACATTTACAATGGATTTCTACTATTTTTGCTTGGACAGGACATTCAATTATATTTAAAGTGATTAAAAATAAAAATACTTTATCATTTTTAAAACCATTGAGACCATTTCTGAAGCTCTTTATTTCAAATTTATTTGTGATATATTCCTTTCCTCTGAAGAATTTTAACATTTCTTACAGTGTAAGTATGCTGGTAATGGATCTTCTTAGTAATTTTTTTATCTAGAAAATATTTGTTTTAATTTAGAAAGCTTACGCTACTGAATATATCTTGGTTTGACTTTTTGTTTTGATTTATTTCAGTATTTTAATGATGCTTTTTTTTTGTATTCTAGATGCACAGTTTCTGAAGTCTACTCTAATTCTTGCCTTTGATCTTCTATCAGTATATTTCTTCTTTCAAATGGCTGCCTGCAAAATTGACCCTGTATCTTTGATTTTAAGCAACTTAAATATATTGTCTAACAGTGTTTTAGTTTTTGCTTTGTTTTTAATATTTATTTTGCTTAGATCTCTGCATATAATTTTCCTTCTACCAGCAGAAGATCACTATTAATATTACCTGTTACTTGGTTTTTCCTAGCATGGTTTTGAGGGGGAAAAGGGGCAGATCTCTGTTTTCATGATTGACTTTCAGCATTAGACAAACACTGTTATCTTTGCAGTGATGCTTCTCTTTGCAGTGTCTCCTATGCATAGCAGACAAACTGTCTTCTTTCTTGGGTACTTTTCAGAGAGAATGTCCTACTCTCCTCCAAAGCTGAGAGACTGCCAAATGTGTTGCTTTAGCTTTTGCATCCAAAAGCTGTTCCACTCATAGTGTTAGGGTTATTATTATTATTTTTCCTTTGCTCTTTTCTCAGTCACAGTGATTTTTACCTGTGCCCTGGGGCATCCAGAGCTTGCTGCTCCTTCCAGACAGCCTGGAGATTTTGAATAGTAGACAAGAAGGATTTAGATGGAGCTCTGTGCCTTTCCTCTCATAGTGGCAATCTCTTTCTCCAGATTTACCCAACCAGAAGAGGCTCTCTGATGTTGCTCATTATGTTCCCTATCTTGTTAAGTGAGGACTTGATGGAAGTTCATGAAAAAGAGTCCCAGAGTGGGTGTAAATTCCCTCATGTCTGTAATGCCTAGTGATTCTATACTTGTATTATAGTTCACTCTCAAACTTTAGAAGTTCATTAAAATTTTAGACCGAATTATTCTTACTTGCTAGTGGGGCACTTTGTGTCTCTCCTCCTCATGCTCTGTAGCAAGTTAACTGTGCTTGCAAACCATGTCCTTTGTGCAGAGGTGGGGAGGTTCTTAAATTTTAAACTATATTGTAACCATGTGTGTTCACCAATCTGGATTTAAGAAAGTTATAATTTTTGTACTCTGTCTGATTTTGTTGTTGGGAGTTAGGTTTTTAACAGATCTTTGTATCTTTGATGAAAACAGAACTCTTGCAGCAGTACTAAGCATATAACTATAATGCAAAAATGGTATATCAAACATGCAACTATAGTTGAGAACCCCATAAACTTGAGCAATGTGCATAACTTCTAATGCTATGGCTTTCAATCCTGAGTTCTGATAAGAATCAATGGGTATATTTTTAAAAAATATTTATGCCAAATCCTAATCTTCAGAGATTCTTAATTAATTGGTGTGAGCAGAGCCCCAGACATGGGTATTTATTAAAATCTACCTTGGTGATTCTAATGAGCAGCTAAGGTTAAGATCACTGCTCTAATCATTCTAAAGGTTCCTATAAGTGTGTGAAATAACAAATCTTTCCATATGAGCCATAATGTTCTTAAATCAATTATAATCACAAACTTATTTGAAGATATTCATCTTACCTCCTTCAGTGAAACCAACCAAGGTCATATTTTTTACACCTGCGGAAACATATTCTACCTGAGGCCACATCCAAGTTGTAGTCACAGGTTATTTGAAATCATTAGAGTGATTTGTCTTTGTGAGCTAATGAGATAAATATCTTTTCCAAGGGGTTAAATCATCCTCACTGGGCTATTCTGTTATCATGGTTAGGTAGACTAGTTAGCTGAGGTTCTTGTGAGTAGTCTGCATAGAATATCAGAAAATATGAAGGGGGATAGAAACAACAGAATATGTATCTCTTTTGTACGATCTGGTTTTTCATGACCCAGTTCAATAGATGTGACCTTTGTATTACCAGATAAATCATGTACTATATCCCACGTGGCACAGTGGTAAAGAACTCACCTACCAATGAAGGAAACATAAGAGATGCCAGTTCAATCCCTGGGTCTGGAAGGTTCCCTGGAGTAGAAAATCGTAACCCACTCCAATATTCTTGCTGGACATGACTGAGCATGCATGATACAATAAGATACAACATATAAGCTACAATAAGCTGTCACATACATGCTACTCAGAAAACATGCTACTTAGAGAAATAAGTCAAATAATTAGCAGATAAGTTTCATGAACAGGAGTTATCCTCTGATTTTTTGATTTACAATAACACTTTAAATAAATGTTCTTAATTGTTAAGCTGAGCTTCCCTAGCAACTCAGTGAAGAATACACTTGCCAATGCAGGAGACATGGGTTTGATCCCTGGGTCAGGAAGACCCCCTGGAGAAAGAAATAACAACCCATTCCATTATTCTTGCCTGAGATATCCCATGGACAGTGGGGTCTGGTAGGGTACATCCATGGAGTCACAAAAAAGTCAGATACAACTTCACACAAAACAAAGGCAACAATTGTTAAGCTATCAAATTGTATATGAATTTATTAGTGAGTAAAAGCATTGGAATTTTGTAGTTAGTGATATAAATATCTTGAAATGTAAAATTCAGGATGTAGAAACATAAAAGATCAAAATATTGTATCATAAATGCAATTAGAAACATAAAAGTTAAGTACAGCATGATTTAAAGATTTCCAAGAGTTTATACTATTAACAAAATTAAGGATGTCAACTCTGAATTTTATAGAGATAACTTCAATATTTTAAGATTTCTTATAACTGAGCTGGATTGAAGAGTCTCCCAGAAGTCCAGATTGTTTCATAAAGTGCTATAAAACTAGTCTCCCAGTTAGGAATTTGTCAAGGAAGATTAAAGGTTGATCAGAAAGGAGAGCAAAGTGGTAGGTTTTAACTTTTTCAGCAAGGTCCAAGCCTCCAAATACTTCATAAACACTTCATTTCTATAGAAAAACTAAATTTAAAATTGTAATTTATCAAAAGATTTGTAACCCAGGAAGGTAGATTTCTAACCATGACTTATCCTAGAAAGCTAAAAAGTCTCAAGGAAAGCAATCTCTTTATATATCATCTATCTATAAATCTATTTTATACATATTTAATTTTATTTTAAAGATTTTTTTCTTGTTATAGTTTTGCTACACTTTCTAAAGACAAATAATTGAGCTAATTAGTTCATCTGACAATTCACCTCAGAACTTAAACAGTTTCACTCAACTACAAAAATATTAACATAAAAATATGATTTTTAAAATGTAAATATATTCAACACTTTGAAGAACCATTTACTTTAGGCATATTTTAATTTTTTTCTATTAAATTTTTGACTTAGCGGTGGGAATAACCTTATATAATTAATAAATGTTCATGACTGTATATTCACATTGCCTTTTACAAAACTTTAAGATTATGTCACATTTTTGCCTTTGGCAAAATAATAAGGGGGATTCAGAGATTTCCTGTCTTATGTTCAATCTGTATCAACAGAGTAAAAGGTTCAGTTCAGTCACTCAGTCCAGCTGTGTCCAGTCGTGTCCAGCTCTTTGCGACCCCATCTACTGCATCATGCCAGGCCTCCCTTTCCATCACCAACTCTCAAAGTTTACACAAACTCATGTCCATTGAGTTGGTGATGCCATCCATCTCATCCTCTGTCATCACCTTCTCCTCCTGCCTTCAATCTTTCTCAGCATCAGGGTCTTTGCAAATGAGTCAGCTCTTCGCATCAGGTGGGCAAAGTATTGGAGTTTCAGCTTCAGCATCAGTCCTTCCAATGAATACTCAGGACTGTTTTCTTTTAAGATGGACTGGTTGGATCTCTTTGTAGTCCAAGGGATTCTCAAGAGTCACACTTCAAAAGCATCAATTCTTCTGTGCTCAGCTTTCTTTATAGTCCAACTCTCACATCCATACATGACCACTGGAAAAACCATAGCCTTGACTAGACAGACCTTTGTTGCCAAAGTAATGTCTCTGCTTTTTAATATGCTGTCTAGGTTGGTCGTAACTTTTCTCCCAAGGAGTAAGCGTCTTAATTTCATGGCTGCAATCACCATCTGCAGTGATTTTGAAGCACAAGAAAATAAAGTCTGCCACTGTTTCTACTGTTTCCCCATCTATTTGCCATGAAGTGATGGGACCAGATGCCATGATCTTAGTTTTCTGAATGTTGAGCTTTAAGCCAACTGTTTCACTCTCCTCTTATACTTTCATCAAGAGGTTCTTTAGTTCTTGTTCACTTTCTGCCATAAAGGTGGTGTCATCTGCATATCTGAGGTTATTGATATTTCTCCTGGCAATATTGATTCCAGCTTGTGCTTCCTCCAGCCCAGCATTTCTCATGATGTACTCTGCATATAAGTTAAATAAGCAGGGTGACAATATACAGCCTTGATGTACTCCTTTTCCTATTTGGAACCAGTCTGTTGTTCCATGTCCAATTCTAACTGTTGCTTCCTGACCTGCATACAGGTTTCTCAGGAGGTAGGTCAGGTGGTCTGGTATTCCTATCTTTTTCAGAATTTTAGATAAAACCAACTATATAAGATCCTATTGTGTCCATAAAGTTTAGTGTAAGTACCTGGGGAAGGAGGATTTAGACTTTGTGCTAAAGATGCAAGCCAAAACCATGAGGCTCATAAGAAGCCAATCCCACCAAACTGGGCAATATTTGGAATTAATCTTTGAAGAGTCTTTCAGAAGTTTCTCTGTGGGGATTTCCAGGTTATGGTTCAGACTAGGTGCTTTCACTGCAGAGACCTGGGCTTAATCCCTGGTTGGAGAACTAAGATCGTGTAAGTTGCAGGGTGTGACTAAAACAACAACAGTTTCTCTGTGGAGAACATGCCCTTCATGAATGATGTAAAAGATATATATTAAGTAGAATTTAAGGACTCAAATTCTGTGTCTAGGCAGAAATGTTAATATTGTGTAAATAACAAGTTCTTCCACTTTACTATTAACTGTTAATGAAATAAAAGAGTACAAGACTTAGGAAAATATGTTAGCTATGAGTAAAGACAAAGATCAGATCTGAAGCGTATTGGGCAATAATAGCTACCATCACACTCATAAGCAAAGTAGATTTGGCAGGTCTGGCTGCTTGAGTGCATTATTCATTCATCTTTTATCACTCAACATATGCCTTCTTGAAAGTTTCATTTTAGATAAAATAATGAGGCTATTCTATGCTTAATACATGTGTAATACATTGCTTTGTTAGAATTTCTTCAAAAACTCTGAATTAAGGAATAATCTGAAGAAAAACAACAGTGTATGAGAAGTAAAGTTTTGAATTAAGTATTTAAAATGCCAGGCACTAAACATAAAAAGAAATCAGAAGTAGATCTCCATTCTTGACCGGACTAAGTTACTAGCTTGTGTTACAAAAAGTCAAAATATCTAAATTTAGAGTCATTTGTGTCTATATACTTTTCACATAGATTTGACTGCACATTGATTTAGTTCAGTATTTAATTTATTGCATTTATGTCAAAATTATCTACTGAATGAATAAATGATGAATGTGTTCCTTTCCCTCTTCATGAGTTGACATACTTTCTCTATGAAGGGCCAGATAATAAGCATTTTAAGATTTATGGGTCATGTAAGTTCTCATTGCATAGTATTCTTTGTTTAGAAATTAAAATACAAAATATGAAAATGTAGGAAAAATTCTTAGCTTGAGGGCTATGCCAAAATAGGCCATAGGTAAGATGTAGCCTCAGGCCTTTAGGTTGTGGATTACTTCACTATATACATTAAATGGAACTTAATTTGATTTTTAAGATCCCTTCTAGTTTTCTGAGTTTCCTTTCAGTTGTATGTAAGAACTTGTCTTTATTAATTCAATAGATGAAATTGGCAAACTTGGCAATAAGACCTTTGTGTGCATATGTGTGTATATGCCCATGCATGTGTGTATGTGTGCATATGTTTTTGATGAGCTTCTTTATAAGCATACTTCTTTTTAAATTAAAAGAAGACATTGTATTTAGACTTCCAAGATTAAATCCAGGCATGCCAGTTAAATCTGAGATTCAGCTTAAAATGTTTTTTTCACATATAAGCATATCACACGCAATATTTGGAACACATTTGTATAGGCATTTGGGCTTCCCTGGTCGCTCAGCTGGTCAGAATCCGCCTGCAATGTGCGAGACCTGGATTGGGAAGATCCCCTGGATTGGGAAGATCCCCTGGAGAAGGGAATGGGTACCCACCCCTGTATTCTGGCCTGGAGAATTCCATGGACTATATAGTCTGTGGGGGTCTCAAAAAGTCGGACATGTGAGCAGCTTTCACTTTCACTTTATATAGACATTTATTTTTTATTTACAGGGAACCTTGTGGTTTTATTTGCTAACTTTCACAACTCTACCTGTATTAATTGGAAATTTTGTGAGGAAGAGTGAAAAACTGGTAAATAAGTTGGTCGTACACAAAAAGTACTATTACATAATAGAAAGTATCTTGTCTATTTTTTATAATAGTTTTATGGTCTATTTGCTTATTCTTAAAGTAACAACTATCTATTTTATAGATAATAACCACTTCTTTTATACATAAGCTTATCATTGTATGGCTACATCATTCATTAATCTGTATTGTACTTATTATTTAAAAAATATTTATTTATTTGGCTGCATATGGTCTTAGTGGAGGCATGTGGAATCTCTGTTGTGTCATGTGACGTATGTCATCTCATGTTGTCATAAAATCTCTTTCATTGCCTTTCAGGCTCAGTTGTTGTGAAGCACAGGTTTAGTTGCCCCAGGGCATGTGGGATCTTAGTTCCCTGACTAGGGATTGAACCCATGTGCCCTGAATTGCAAGGCAAATTTTTAACCACTAGATAACCAAGGAAGTCCTTGTCTTTACTATTATAATATTAATTATATGTGCAGGCACTAGGTTATATGCTTTATGAATTTTTCATTTAATATACATGAAATTCCCCATTTATAGATGAAACTTAATATCAGAAAATTAAAAACAAAAGATCAATAAAAGTTTAAGAGAAAATTTTTTCAAAGATCATATAATTAGTGATGGAATTGATATTTCTTCTTAGTCTTTTTTAGATTACATCAGGACCTCGTTTGATGGCCAGTTATGAAACAAAACTTTCTATTACTGTTCTTTGTCCTTTTAGGAATAATTTGTCTTTGGAACATTCTTAGATTGTTATTTTTATATCTTTTTTCTCTGATGATACTTATAGTTTTTCTATAGTTTTGCAGGAAAACAATGAATCTTATTTATATATATAATCTGAATACTATTTAGCACAGTCTTTTAAAAGTATATTTGATAAATAATTTATTGACATCAAATAATCAGTAATTATAGATTAACATTTAATAATATAATTGCCTAGTGTACAAGTTGAATGATGCAAAGAATGTGACTTTTTATATTAAAATCTTTTATTTTGAAACTAAATTTACAAGTTACTAAAAACTCCAAAGGAAGTCACTTCAAACAGACATAAGATCTTAAAAATTAGCAGAATGACAAAAGTGAAATAATCCTGCTCTCCTGAAGAGCATATCTTTCTGGGTAAGATATATAGATAGATATAATATTTCCAGTGGTGGTAAATGAAATGAAGACATATAAAGCAAAGTGAGAGGATAAAAAGTTATTGTAAGGGATGTGATATTTTATACAAGAATTTATTTTTTAAAGAAGACAACTAATCTCAAAAATATACAAGCAACTCCTACAGCTCAATTCCAGAAAAATAAATGACCCAATCAAAAAATGGGCCAAAGAACTAAATAGACATTTCTCCAAAGAAGACATACAGATGGCTAACAAACACATGAAAAGATGCTCAACATCACTCATTATCAGAGAAATGCAGATCAAAACCACTATGAGGTACCATTTCACACCAGTCAGAATGGCTGCGATCCAAAAGTCTACAAATAATAAATGCTGGAGAGGGTGTGGAGAAAAGGGAACCGTCTTACACTGTTGGTGGGAATGCAAACTAGTACAGCCACTATGGAGAACAGTGTGGAGATTCCTTAAAAAACTGGAAATAGAACTGCCTTATGATCCAGCAATCCCACTGCTGGGCATGCACACTGAGGAAACCAGAATTGAAAGAGACACATATACCCCAATGTTCATCGCAGCACTGTTTATAATAGCCAGGACATGGAAGCAACCTAGATGTCCATCAGCAGATGAATGGCTAAGAAAGCAGTGGTACATATACACAATGGAGTATTACTCAGCCATTAAAAAGAATACATTTGAATCAGTTCTAATGAGGTGGATGAAACTGGAGCCTATTATACAGAGTGAAGTAAGCCAGAAAGAAAAACACCAATACAGTATACTAACGCATATATATGGAATTTAGAAAGATGGTAACAATAACCCTGTATACGATACAGCAAAAGAGACACTGATGTACAGAACAGTCTTTTGGACTCTGTGGGAGAGGGAGAGGGTGGGATGATTTGGGAGAATGGCATTGAAATACGTATAATATCATATATGGAATGAGTCTCCAGTCCAGGTTCGATGCACGATACTGGATGCTTGGGGCTGGTACACTGGGACGACCCAGAGGGATGGTACGGGAGGGAGGAGGAGGAGGGTTCAGGATGGGGAACACATGTATACCTGTGGCAGATTCATTTTGATATATGGCAAAACCAATACAATATTGTAAAGTTAAAATAAAATTAAAAAAAAGAAGACACTGATAATATTATATGTGAACAGAGCTTTGAACAAAACAGGAAAGCAGCCATTCAGCTATTTAAGACAATAGCATTCTAGGCAGCAGGAATATTCTAGGCAGCAGAAACTGAGCAGACATGTACTTGAGATATTCAAGGAAGTCTCATGAAACTAATGACACACATGCAGCAAGGTGACATCCATCCTCTTCTTAAAACTCTCATTCTGCTGCTGCTATTGCTTGAAGACTAGTCACTAAAAGGGCAAGAGCAAAAGCACAGAAAATTGCTAGGAAACTATTATTCAGTTCAGGCAGGACATGATGTTGCCTTGGACTGTGGAGGTAGAGTGAAAGAAGTTGGGTTCTAGATATATTTCAGAAGAATTGTATGCATAATTTGCTGATGGCTTAGATATGGAATACTAGAGAAAGAGGGACATCAAAAAGGATACTAAGTGAATTAGTCTTATTATCTAGAAAAATGTGATTGTCATTCAATGACAATGGAAAGTCTAAAGAAGAAACAAGTTTAGGGGTGGGAAAACTTAGACTTATTAAATTTGAAATACTAATTGGTAATCTAGGTAAAATAAAGATTTCCTTAAAGATCAAAGAAAGTTAGAACTCATTTGCTTACGACTTCCTTACAAAGCTGAGAAGCTAAGTTGGATAAATGAATTTGTGGCTTAGATAAGAGATTGAAGTTAGAAAATAAAACCATCACACAATAATTATAGGTGATGTTCAAAGTCAAGGTCATCTGGGCAATGAGTATAGAGGAATGTAGAGATGGACAGAATGCTTAGACACTCTAATTTTACAATCTATCAATTCAAATATAATCCAACAAAAGAGAATAAGGAGTTAGTAAAGTAGGAAAGAACCAAGAGTATGATATTCCAGAAACTAATTTAAAAAGTGTTTTGAATGATCGTGATCAATGCTGTCAAATTCTGCTGCTAGGGTGTGTGTTAGTTGCTTCAGTCGTGTCCAACTCTTTGGACAGTAGCTTGCCAGGCTCCTCTGTCCATGAAATTCTCCAGGCAAGAATACTGGAATGGGTTGCTATTCCCTTCTCCAGGGGATCTTCCTGACCCCAGGGATCAAACTGAGGTCTCCTGCTTTGCAGGCAGATTCTTTACCATCTAGCCATTACTCATTCCCCTGCTAGGGTGAGTAGTATAAGGATAGAAAAGTGATAATTGAACTGTAAACTTGGAGGTAGGCCAGCAGTTTTGTGGATAATTGGGTATTTTCATTAAAAATTGAGGAGGCGGGGGAGTTAAGTGGTCAAAGAGTACATTTGTTTGTCCCCTGGTTTCACTGGGATAAAACTCACAGATACAGGAGAAGGAGCAAATATACAGATCCTATCATGCACATTCATTCTAAGGTAACTGTCAGATATCCAGCAAGAATGAACATAAAAGTACTAATGAGGAAGCTTGGCTTTGGGAATCTTATGCTGATTTAAATAACCACTAGCTCTTCTTCTGGTGTGAACAAGGGCAGGACACAACAGAATATATTTTGGCAGAAACTTGGCTGCAACCCAATCTTGCTAACTCAGCTTGAATAGCTGGGAGCAGTACCAGCTCTTTCCCTGGGGTGATCAGTGGGCTGGTTTCCAAGTTTGGAGCTTGTAGCTGTATAAGATAAAACATTGGCAGTAAGATTCCCCACATAAGAATCCTTGGTTAGAAAATATGATCAGATTATTCTGACATGATCTGGTGACATCAGTTTCAGTTTGGGCTGTCCAGGATTGAATGCCTTATTCACTAAACTCTAGCCAGTTTCTGTAGAGTTTTGCAGAAAATTACTTTTTCTTTGCTGAGTGACCAGACTGGAGGAAATCAATCTAGAATAAAACAGGGCAAAACATTGTAAGTGGTTCAAGAAAGAAAGAGAAGATGGTAGGTAGAGTTAAAAAAATACAGGTAGCACTCAACAATGTAAATATTAAGTTGTGATGTGGAAAAAATAAACCTTGGTGGAAAATCATGCATTTGGACAGCATCCACTATGATTAATATCTTAAAACTGTTATGGATCATGAGCAAAAAATTGAATCTCTGATTATCAGTTTCCTTGAATTTCCCTGCCTAGACTTACACTGTGATATAATTATTTATAATTGTGTTCAATTTCAAGACCAAGTTAGTATTAGATTTAAAAATAATGAAAATATCTCTGTAACTCCTATATTTTATTTTCCCTGATATGTCCTATATAATACTGATAAGTTAATTGCTATTTAAATAGTGATAAGAAGAAACAAAATAGTTCTATGATAGCACAATTCAAAAGAAGCAATAATAATGTAAGCGTATATATAACACAAAAACTAGAAAGTGCAATTATATTTTAAAGCCTAGAAAATAAGTTCCTTATAACATTTCTTACTGTAAAACAATAATTTTAGTTTAAAATATAGCAACTATTAGGTAACTAATTCATAAATTTAACTGCAAAAATTAGTTGCTAGACTACACTATTTGATCTTTATTTAAAACATTGTAAGGCAAAACAAGAAAGAAATATAGATTAGAAAGGAACAAACCTATCTAAATCCTACTATGTTCCAGGTTCTGTAAAATTCAATTCAGTCAGTTGCTCAGTCGGGTCTGACTCTTTGCGACCCCATGAACCGCAACATGCCAGGCCTCCCTGTCCATTACCAACTCCTGGAGTTCACCCAAACCCATGTCCATCGAGATGGTGATACTATGCATCTCATCCTCTGTTGTCCCCTTCTTCTCCTGCCTTCAATCTTTCCCCGCATTAGGGTCTTTTCCAATGAGTCAGTTCTTCACATCAGGTGGCCAAACATCAGTCCTTCCAGTTTCAGCTTGAACATCAGTCCTTCCAATGAACACCCAGGACTGATCTCCTTTGGGTGGACTGGTTGAATCTCCTTGAGGTCCAAGGGACTCTCAAGAGTCTTCTCCAACACCATAGTTCAAAAGCATCAATTCTTTGGTGCTCAGCTTTCTTTGTAGTCCAACTCTCACATCCATACATGACCACTGGAGAAACAATAGCCTTGACTAGATGGACCTTCTTGACAAAGTAACGTCTCTGCTTTTTAATATGCTGTCAAGGTTGGTCATAACTTTCCTTCAAAAGAGTAAGTGTCTTTTAATTTCATGGCTGCAATCACCATCCGCAGTGATTTTGGAGCCCAGAAAAATAAAGTCTGACACTGTTTCCACTGTTTCCCCATCTATTTGACATGAAGTGATGGGACCAGATGCCATGATCTTAGTTTTCTGAATGTTGAGCTTTAAGCCAACTTTTTCACTCTCTACTTTCACTTTCATCAAGAGGCTCTTTAGTTCTTCACTTTCTGCCATAAGGGTGGTATCATCTGCATATCTGAGGTTATTGATATTTCTCCTGGCAATATTGATTCCAGCTTGTGCTTCTTCCAGCCCAGCGTTTCTCATGATGTACTCTGCATAGAAGTTAAATAAGCAGGGTAACAATATACTGCCTTGACGTATTCCTTTTCCTATTTGGAACCAGTCTGTTGTTCCATGTCCAGTTCTAACTGTTGCTTCCTGACCTGCATATAAGTTTCTCAAGAGGCACGTCAGGTGGTCTGATATTCCCATCTCTTTCAGAATTTTCCACAGTTTATTATGATCCACACAGTCAAAGGCTTTGGCATAGTCAATAAAGCAGAAATAGATGTTTTCCTGGAACTGTCTTGCTTTTTTGATGATTCAGCAGATGTTGGCAATTTGATCTCTGTTTCCTCTGCCTTTTCTAAAACCACCTTGAACATCTGGAAGTTCACGGTTCACATATTGCTGAAGCCTAACTTGGAGAATTTTGAGCATTACTTTATTAGCGTGTGAGATGAGTGCAATTGTGCGGTAGTTTGAGCATTCTTTGGCATTGCCTTTCTTTGGGATTGGAATGAAAACTGACCTTTTCCAGTCCTGTGGCCATGGCTGTTTTCCAAATTGCTGGCATATTGAGTGTAGCACTTTCACAGCATCATCTTTCAGGATTTGAAATAGCTCAACTAGAATTCCATCACCTCCACTAGCTTTGTTCATAGTGATGTTTCCTAAGGCCCACTTGGCTTCACATTCCAGGATGTCTGGCTCTAGGTGAGTGATCACATCATCGTTATTATCTTGGTCATGAAGATCTTTTTTGTACAATTCTTATGTGTATTCTTGCCACCTCTTCTTAATATCTTCTGCTTCTGTTAGGTCCCTATCATTTCTGTCCTTTATTGAGCCCATCTTTGCATGAAATGTTCCCTTGGTATCTCTACTTTTCTTGTAGAGATTCTAGTCTTTCCCATTCTATTGTTATATTAATTTATTCAAGTAACTATTGCAGGCATGTTTGTAATTAAATTGACTTAGCTTTGTCATTGCTCAATACTGTCTTTGTGATACTGAAAAGAAACAACTCCTTGATTAATTGCTAATATAAAAATCATAATTGTTTCCACCTATTTATTTTTTGCCTATTATTTCTTCATGGTTTCCCTCCTGCTCAATGACCCCTCAGCCTCTTAGAGTCATTTTTGTAGAGATTACATTGAATCATTTATTAAATTATGTTTTTAAACTTTCAAAATATGCTCATTAGTGCTAAATTTATTTTACTCACTAAAACCCATTGGCAGTAATATTAAAATGAAATAAACATTGAATGTGAGGTATGGCAATTCAGAAATTCATAAAAGTACAATTTCCTTTCATTTTGTTTCTCAGAGGCTGCACATTAAATTCTTAAAGCAGATTGCTGCTAACACTCATAAAACTGGCTTGGGGAGGGGGGCAGGAAAAGTGATGTAAGTATTACTCTAGTAAGGCAGATTTTAGCAACGACCAGTGCTGAAAAATAGAAGACCAGGTTGCAGTCGTATTAACCCTGCCTCAGCTTGTCCCTAGATATGACTGGGAATAACTGTCAATGGAGAACACATTCATTAACTTTCCATCCAGTAGAATGTAAGGTGACACATTGAAAATATAACCTGAAGCCCAAGGAAAGAGATATAGGATGTTGAATTGGGGGATTAGTTCAGCTCTTAGATGCATAGTGCATGCACTCTGTCTAAAATCCATCATCTTTCTAAAATTACTCATTATTAGTACATTCTCCCTTGTGCCTGTGCAAATAATTCTATTTTCAGAGTAATAGTCCACCTAACTGTGTTCCTATTTAGAAATTCAAAGTGTGTCAAAGGACAGATTTATAGAATATATGTTTGCCTTGAGAGGGAAAACCTATACCTGAGAACAAATGTTCTGTTTTTCAATCTCAACAAATGAGTTTTTTAAGTTAATTTTTGAGAAAACTTTCATTTATTTAGCAAACTTTTCTCAAAGAACTATTAAATATAAGAAATCGTTTTGGACATTTGCAAGATATATGTCATCCTATCCTATCTGTAATAAATTAGCAGTAGAAATATTAGATGATAGAAAACTAATGCTAACAACAAGAACGAGGCTCTTATTCATCTTAATTGGGGGACTGGAGCATACATGAGCCTTTATATACTTCTATTCTCTAATGAAAAGGGCATTGAACTATCATAAAAATTAAAAAGGATAGAAGTTATGTTTGATCCATTTGTAATTTTTATTTTTGCCTTGTGACCTCTAATCCTAACTGAGCTCGTTTTATCCAGGGTAGGAAAGGGAGTGGAAGAAACAGTTCTCTGACAGATATACATTAATAGTTTTGGTAAATTCTGGAGGGTTTTTTCTCTTATTTTGTTAGTCAACTTTGCTTGGGATTTATCAACTTTATAAATGTTTGAAAAATTAAAAAAAATTTTTTTAAAGGCATTGCCTTGTTTAAATCATTTTAAATAAAATTCTTTATGATATGAGAGTCATCTAAAGTGCATGAAAATAAATATTTCTCTTCAAAAACAAGTATAATTTAAAATACAATAAATATAAAATTCATAACATTATACATTTTATGAAAATCTAAATAGTAAATAAAAGTAATGTACATATTTTTTTACATCCTTTATTTGTCCTGCCATGCAGTAAGAATAAATTGCTTGTCAGGCATAATATCTACTTACAGTTCAATTCCAAAGTTAACTGTTAGATGTCATCTCTGTAGATAAATAAGAAAGTCTACCTCTGTTTTCTCTGTAAAATATTTTATTTTAATGAGGAAATTTATACTAAAAGCAAAGACAATGATTTAGGCAACTCAAATCAGTTTTAAGGTGCATTTTAATTTTTCTCCCTAGATAAAGCTGTTCAAGCGATGGCCATATTATATATTTCATCTGCTTTCACCATAGCATATGTAGATCTCGGCCAAATAGTAATTACTTATTTATGTACAATAATTTAAATGTGTATGACATTATTAATTAACTCAATAAACATTTATAGAGATTTGTGAATCTATCAAGGCCTCATAGACTGTAAGTTCTCTCCTATTTACTTAACAAGTACTCAATAAATATTTGTTGTGGAGAGAAGAAGGGAAAATACCTAGAGGAGTGCAGCCCATACCACAGGCAATTTAGAAACATTAGCTATTGTCATTGTCATTAAAATGACTTTCTAGAAGTCACTTACCTGCCAAGTGGCAAAGATGTGTCTCAAATTCTCAAGTTTACTCTGCCTAATTTCCCTTGCTGTCCTGCCCAAACCATTTCAGGTCAAGAAAGCATCTACACTGTTAAGAATCTTATTAGGCTTGTTGTATCATTCTCTTCTGGAGAAGGCAATGGCACCCCCCTCCAATACTCTTGCCTGGAAATCCCATGGACGGAGGAGCCTGGTAGGCTACAGTCCATGGGGTCGCTAAGAGTCGGACACGACTGAGCGACTTCACTTTCACTTTTCTCTTTTCATGCACTGGAGAAGGAAATGGCAACCCACTCCAGTATTCTTGCCTGGAGAATCCCAGGGATGACGGAGCCTGGTGGGCTGCCATCTATGGGGTCGCACAGAGTCGGACACGACTGAAGCGACTTAGCATAGCATAGCATAGCATATCATTCTCTTCTCAGAAATTTTCAATACTGTGAACAAGGATACTGGATATTTGTTTACCATATATAAGCGCTTGTTAAATCACGACTCTGTTTGTTTTTTGTTTTTTTTTTTCCCCTATGGACTTTCTGACTGTGAAGAAGTGCATTACTCTTCGGGAGGAGTATTTAGGCTGTCTGATAGTTTTCAGCCTAGTAGGGCTATGCTCTTTGACCTATAATTTCAGATGGTGACCAGAACAGAACAAACTTATTATGTATGCAAAGTAAATATAAAGAGGACCTGATGGTGTAAACCTCGCTTTTTTATTGTAATCCTATTGCTTTTATTAAAGAATCCACTCTCCCAAACCCATACATGTTGAGACAAATATAGCTGAAGCATTTTCCCATCTAAAAAATTCAAGGAAGTATCAGGCTGAATGTTATAGATCCTTCCTGCCTCTTTTATAATATTTTTAGCAGGGACAGAATAAATTTTCACCATGCCTCCACGTTTATTAAGAAAGAATCTTTGGTAAAGTATGATTTTGACATTATTCAGAAGAATTCCAACACTTTAATATTCTGTTGTACTCTAACAAAGCCCAGCACTTATTAGAAGCATTGTTTTATTTGTTTCCATTTTTATCTTCTTCACTTTATTTTGAACACTTTGGGGACAGGGATTCAGTCTTTTTTAATCTCAGTGTCAATAATGCTTTGCTTCATGAAAGATGTAAATAGACATTTCTCCAATGAAGATATACAGAGAACCAATAGGCATATAAAAAAAAAAAGATTCTCAACATCATTGATTATAGAAAAATGAAAATCAAAATTATAGTGAGGTCAGAATGGTCCTCATCAAAAAAATCGACAAACAGAAGATGTGGAAATAAGGGAGCCCTCCTACACTGATGGTAGGAATGTAAGTTGGTGCTTTTTCTCTAGATACATGTACCCCTATGTTCATAGCAGCACTATTCAAAATAACCAAGAGGTGGAAGCAACATAAATGCCTATCAACAGAAGAGTGGATAAAGAGGATGTGGAATGCAATGGACTACTACCCAGCCATTAAAAAGAATGAAATAATGCTTTTGGTAGCAAAAGATATAGCCCTAGAGATTATAAAAGTAAGTGAAGTAAGCCACAAAGAAAATGAAAAATACCATATGATATCCCTTGCATGTGGTATCTAAAAATAGAACAAAAATGAACTTATTTATGAATCAGAAATAGACTCACAGACATAAAGAACAGATGTGGTTGCCAAGGGGAAGCAGGATGGGAGAGAGATGGATTGGTAGTTTGGGTTAGGAAAGGCAAACTATTATATATAGAATGGAAAACAACAAGGTCCTACCATATAACACATGGAACTATATTCAATGTCCTATGATAAAGCATAATGGAAAAGAATATAAAAATATATATGTAGAAGTGAGTGACTTTACTGTATAGCAGAAATTAACACAACATTATAATTCAATTACACATTGATAAAAAATTTAAAATAGTGCTTTGACTAGTATCTGGCACTTTTTATTCCATAAAAGCATCACAAATTTTATACAAATAGTGTTGTTAAAAGCCACATTATTCAAGCTGATTGAAATTGTTGCTCACGTGAAGCAGGTCAGTTCAGTTAGTTCAGTTCAGTCACTCAGTTGTGTCTGACTCTTTACGACCCCATAAATTGCAGCAAGCCAGGACTCCCTGTCCATCACTCAGAGTTCACCCAAACTCATGTCCATCGAGTTGGTGATACCATCCAGCCATTGTCCCCTTCTCTTCTTGCCCCCAATCCCTCCCAGCATCAGAGTCTTTTCCAATGAGTCAACTCTTCGCATGAGGTGGCCAAAGTATTGGAGTTTCAGCTTTAGTGGCTCAGATGGTAAAGGGTCTGCCTGCAATGCGGGAGACCTGGGTCGATTGCAGGGTTCAGAAGATCCCCTGGAGAAGGAAATGGCAATCCACTCCAGCACTCTTGCCTGGAAAATCCCATGGACAGAGGAGCCTGATAGGCTACAGTCCATGGGGTCGCAAAGAGTCGGACATGACTGAGCGACTTCAGTTTACTTCAAAAGAACACGCAAGACTGATCTCCTTTAGAATGGACTGATTGAATCTCCTTGCAGTCCAAGGGACTCTCAAGAGTCTTCTCCAACACCACAGTTCAAAAGCATCAATTCTTCGGCACTCAGCTTTCTTCACAGTCCAACTCTCACATCCATACATGACCACTGGAAAAACCATAGCCTTGACTAGACAGACCTTAGTTGGCAAAGTAATCTCTCTGCTTTTTAATATGCTATC
The DNA here is from genome assembly GCF_027580195.1 of Bos mutus. NCBI lineage: Eukaryota > Metazoa > Chordata > Mammalia > Artiodactyla > Bovidae > Bos > Bos mutus. The sequence continues at coordinate 47,859,214 of NC_091627.1, read as the reverse complement.
TAAGTTGGTCATAACTTTCCTTGCACGGAGTAAGCATCCTTTAATTTCATGGCTGCAATCACCATCCACAGTGATTTTGGAGCCCCAAAAATAAAGTCAGCCACTGTTTCCACTGTTTCCCCATCTGTTTGACATGAAGTGATGGGACCAGATGCCATGATCTTCGTTTTCTGAATGTTGAGCTTTAAGCCAACTTTTTTACTCTCCTCTTTCACTTTCCTCAAGAGGCTTTTGAGTTCCTCTTCACTTTCTGCCATAAGGGTGGTGTCATCTGCATATCTGAGGTTCTTGATATTTCTCCAGGCAATCTTGATTCCAGCTTGTGCTTCTTCCAGCCCAGCGTTTCTCATGATGTACTCTGCATAGAAGTTAAATAAGCAGGGTAACAATATACTGCCTTGACATACTCCTTTTCCTATTTGGAACCAGTCTGTTGTTCCATGTCCAGTTCTAACTTTTGCTTCTTGACCTGCATATAAGTTTCTCAAGAGGCAGGTCAGGTGGTCTGGTATTCCCATCTCTTTCAGAATTTTCCACATTTATTGTGATCCACACAGTCAAAGACTTTGGCATAGTCAATAAAGCAGAAATAGATGTTTTTCTGGAACTCTCTTGCTTTTTTGATGATGATTCAGTGGATGTTGGCAATTTGATCTCTGGTTCCTCTGCCTTTTCTAAAACCAGCTTAACATCTGGAAGTTCACAGTTCAGGTGTTGCTGAAGCCTGGCTTGGAGAATTTTGAGCATTACTTTATTAGCGTGTGAGATGAGTGCAATTGTGCTGTATTTTGAGCATTCTTTGGCATTGCCTTTCTTTGGGATTGGAATGAAAACTGACCTTTTCCAGTCCTGTGGCCACGGCTGATTTTTCCAAATTTGCTGGCATATTGAGGGCAGCATTTTCACAGCATCATCTTCCAGGATTTGAAATAACTCAACTGGAATTCCATCACTTCCACTAGCTTTGTTCTTAGTGATGCTTTCTAAGGCCCACTTGACTTCACATTCCAGGATATCTGGCTCTAGGTGAGTGATCATACCATCGTGATTATTATCTTGGTCGTGAAGATCTTTTTTGTACAGTTCTTCTGTGTATTCTTGCCACCTCTTCTTAATATCTTCTGCTTTTGTTAGGTCCATACAATTTCTGTCCTTTATTGTGCCCATCTTTGCATGAAATATTCCCTTGGTATCTCTAATTTTCTTGAAGAGATCCCTAGTCTTTCCCATTCTGTTGTTTTCCTCTATTTCTTTGCATTGATTACTGAGAAAGGCTTTCTTATCTCTCCTTGCTATTCTTTGGAACTCTGCATTCAGATGCTTATATCTTTCCCTTTCTCATTTGCTTTTTGCTTCTCTTCTTTTCAGAGCTATTTGTAAGGCCTCCCCAGACAGCCATTTTGCTTTTTTGCATTTCTTTTCCATGGGGATGGCCTTGATCCCTGTCTCCTGCACAATGTCACAAACCTCCGTGCATAGTTCATCAGGCACTCTATCTATCATATCTAGTCCCTTAAATCTATTTCTCACTTCCACTGTATAATCATAAGGAATTTGATTTAGGTCATACCTGAATAGTCTAGTGGTTTTCCCTGCTTTCTTCAATTTAAGTCTAAATTTGGCATAAGGAGTTCATGATCTGAGCTACAGTCAGCTCCCGGTCATGTTTTTGCTGACTGTGAAGCAGATATGTAGCATTAAATGCTTTGGTGGCTATAGGTCAGAGACATGTTTGATCATGCCACTAAGGAAAGATCATGGAACCAAGGGTTTCGAATATTGGGGATATATCAGAAATATCCTCATTCTTTTTCAACTTTGAAACTGTTTACCCTTCGTTAAATATCTGACAGTTCTTAAAAGTGTTTCTAATATCATAGGACTAATTTTTTAAAATAGCAGAAAAATACAGAGCAGAACTATAGAAAATTAAGAGAGATAATTTCTAGGGTAGGAGACAGTCATTTTTTGCACAATCTATCTTTTTTTTTTTTTTTTTTTCTTGTATAAAAATTACATTGAAGATAAAATATCTGAATACATACAAAAAAGAACTCAAGTGTGAGCAATAGTTTTAAGAAAAATAAAGCTCAGTTTTGTTTAATTAACATTTATTGAGCCTCTATCATGTGTTAGGTGCTGATAGTGGGTATTTTGTTGTTTAGTCTCTAAGTCATGTCTCACTCTTTTGAGACCCCATGGACTGTAGCTCTTTCTGTCCATGGGATTTCCCAGGCAACAGTACTGGAGTGGGTCACCATTCCCTTCTCTAGGGAATCTTCCTGGCCCAGAGATTGAACTTGTGTCTCCTGTATTGGCAAGCAAGTTCTTTGCCACTGAGCCACTGGGAAGTCCTTGACTGTGGGTATAGTACCCAACAAAGGAGACACAGCTTCTAATATAATGATGCTTGCATTGTATTTACTTGTAAATCAAGGTTTTTACAACATTAATGTTATATATGTTGTCATTAGCAACCAAGGCTATAAGAAGATTACTATATGAAATTGGGATTGGTGAAAACCCCATTACAAGTATTAATTAGGCTTTATAATTTATCTACAGTTGGTATTAAAGCATTTAGAAAGGAAAAAAGCCATCTTAAAATAGATTGAAACATGGTACATCAGAGCAGTAAAGGGAGCAAAACCAACATGATCCAAAAAACAGGTGTGTTTGCCTTGATACTTCTAGCTGTAGTTTATGTGAGGGGTAATTTGAACTCAATTCTAGAAACATGATTTCTATTATTTGTATGTTATCTTTAAATTAAGGGGTCAAAAACATAAGTGGTTCATTCTGTTATGTAGCCAAAGTTGTCCTCTGTTAATATAAACTTAGTGACTATATATGTCAGATGTGCATATGTACTTAAGTCACTTTAGTTGTGTCTGGCTCTTTGCAACCCTATCCACTGTAGCCTGCCAGACTCCCCTGTCCATGGAATTTCCCAGCCAACAATACTGGAGTGAGTGCCATGCCCTCCTCCAGGGCATCTTCCTGACCCAGGGATCAAACCCACATCATTTATGTCTCCTGTTGGCAGGTGAATTATTTACCACTAGCCCCCACCTGGGAAGCCCATAAATCAGATCAGTTCATCTCAGTCACTCAGTCGTGTCTCTTTGTGACCCCATGGACTGCAGCATGCCAGGATTCCCTGTTCATCGCCAATACCCAGAGCTTGCTGAAATTCATGTCCATCGAGTCAGTGATGCCATCCAACCATCTCATCCTCTGGCATTCCCTTCTCTTCCCACCTTCAATCTTTCCCAGCATCAGAGTCTTTTCAAATGAGTCAGTTCTTCTCATCAGGTGGCCAAAGGATTGGAGTTTCAGCTTCAGTATCAGTCCTTCTAATGAATATTCAGGATTGATTTCCTTTAAGATTGACTGATTGGATTTCCTTGCAGTCCAAGGGACTCTCAAGGGTCTTCTCCAACACCACAGTTCAAAAGCATCAATTCTTCAGCTCTCAGGTTTCTTTAAGGTCTATCTCTCATATCCATACGTGACTACTGGAAAAACCATAGCTTTGACTAGATGGACCTTTGTCAGCAAAGTAATGTCTCTGATCTTTTATATGCTGTCTAGGATGGCCAAGCTTTTCTTCCAAGGAGCCAGCATCTTTTAATTTCATGGCTGCAGTCACCATCTGCAGTGATTTTGGAGCCCAAAAGAATAAAGTCTGTCACTGTTTCCATTGTTTCCCCATCTATTTGCCATGAAGTGATGGGACCAGATGCTGTGATCTTAGTTTTTTTGAATGTTGGGTTTAAGCCAGCCTTTTCACTCTCCTCTTTCACCTTCATCAAGAGACTCTTTAGTTCCTCTTTGCTTTCAGCCATTAGGTGTCATATCTGAGGTTATTGGTATTTCTCCCAGCAATCTTGATTCCAGCTTGTGCTTCATCCAGCCTGGCATTTCACATGATGTACTCTACATATAAGTTAAGTAAGCAGGGTGACAATATACAGCCTTGACCTATGCTCTTCCCAATTTGGAGCCAGTCCTTTGTTTCATGTGTGGTTCTAACTATTCATTCTTGACCTGCATACAGGTTTCTCAAGAGGCAGGTAAGGTGGTCTGGTATTCCCATCTCTTGAAGAATTTTCCACAGTTTGTTGTGATCCACACAGTCAAAGTCTTTGGCATAGTCAATAAATCAGAAGTAGATATTTTTCTGGAACTCTTTGCGGTTTCTATGATCCATCAGATGTTGGCAATTTGATCTTTGATTCCTCTGCCTTTTCTAAATCCAGCTTGAACTTCTGGAAGTTCTTGGTTCACAAACTGTTGAAGCCTATCTTGGAGAATTTTGAGCATTACTTTGCTAGCATGTAAGATGACTGCCATTGTGTGGTAGTTTGAACATTCTTTGGCATTTCCTTGCTTTGGGATTGGAATGAAAACTGACCTTTTCCATTCCTGTGACCACTGTTAAATTTTCCAAATTTGCTGGCAAAATCAGATATGTACTATTAAATATTATTACCTCTAATAGTTTGACCTTAAAATTCTAGAGTGCCTAAACTCTCAAGAGAAGAATTAAATGTTTAACAATAATAGGTGCACATCAGAATCATATGAAAAAAAAATTATAAGAATGTCAATTTAAAGAAAAACACAGCATAAGAATTGTGAATTTAATTTTTACCCAGGGTCTTGTTGAGAACTATAACCCAGGAGACAGTCACCCAGTAAGCTCTGAGGAAACTGTTCCAAAGAAATGGGGAAGAGGCCAATTTATAAGTATATATATGAGTTTTAGCTAGGAAATACATGCAGTGAAGCATATATCTTGAAGCATAAAAGATTACTGCTAGTCACAAAGAATAGATATTTCAAATTAATGATTTTAGTCTTTTCTATGTATGGAAGATGAGAGTATGGGGTCACTGATTCTTTCTGAGGTATGCATCTAAGTACTTAAAGACCCATTAGCGCAAAGCACAGAATGTTTCATTCTGCTTTTCATCCTAAATTCCATTCAGAGTGCACTGCCAGTCAGTGACTGCAGTGGGTTACAAGCTAACCCCTGTAGAACTTGGAGATGAGCAATGCTTTGTCCTAGCCATCTAATTTTTTCTGCTTTCACAAGAGCATCAAGACCTGGATACCTGTCTTGAACTATTCCTGGAAATCTTGATTCATTGACGTAGTATGCATTGATCAATGAATCAAACAATGATCAGACATCATTGGCCTAGGATTTTTGATCACACTCCCACGTGGTCAAACATCTTCTTATGTGCTCCTGATCCACACGTAAGTTTGCAAAACTCTGAAACATGCCTGGGTTAAGAACGCTTATTTCTGTGCTTATGTCACATGTTTCCCATTCAAATATAAAATTAAGATTTAGGAGACTCAGTTATACCTGCTTATGTGAACAAGTTATCTTTAAGGGAGAAATTTTATACTACTTTTTACAAATGCATCATACATTTCCTGATGTAAGCTCATTTTTATTTCCTCTAAAAAATGTTTTATTAGCCTTGTGTTTGAGTTACTATATGCACTAAAAGTTATAAACTCTCATTTAAAAGTATCTGGGATTCCTTTGCAACCAGGTCCACCCAAGTTTTCCATTTTGTATTCTAGCAATGGTATCAAGCACATTTCACGTTTTGTTCAGGAAGATATTCATTACCTTTTTGTAATCTCAAAAATGCTATATATGTAATTTTTTAAGTTCATTCTTGTCCTGGCTGTATTACTATAGGAGGGCTTTTCAAAGCACCATAGTCCTCAGCTTTTCTGCAAGACATAGAAGCTTCTCCTTCTTTATTCCTATACCAACTCTAGCAGCTTACATGTGACATAGCAAAGAATAGGAACAGGGATTAAATTATGCACGAGGAAGCAATCCTACAGCTGACCAATAATTTGCTGATGTCATCATTAGTAATTCTAAATTTAAATGATATGTATAAATATATATCAATTATTTCAAATTTTTCATTAATAAAAATGCATGAGCAACAAAATTATATGAAGTTTTCACGATAATTGACATTGCTTGGTTGTGGTAATTAAAGTCAATCATTCCAAAGAAAATAGACTGACCAAAGTTCAACTAAACTGTAAAAGAAAAGTCTGGATTTTTAGTTTGGAAACAATTCTCTAGTATCATGAATAAAAAAAGGTGTCTCATAGCCATTTCAAATGAAAAGGATAGGAACTAAGTGTCAATATCTCATTCCAAAAGTAAGGCTTCAATTCATTTGTGCTCTAAGTATGATGGAAGAAGCCAATTTGTGCTTACTGAGGAGATGCCAAGAATAGTTAAAGAAAAAAATGGGCATAATTCTACACTGTTAAATATATAGTGTTAGACTACCTCCTAATTAGCCCATGGCATTGTCCTAAAGGCAAGTGATACATTTGGGCATAGAAGTGTCCAAGATGTATAATATAACTTTGAAGCCTATTTTGGTCAGGTTATTCTTCTCAATAATGAAGCATCTAAAACACCCTTCACCTCATGAAGGCCACAAGTTTTTAAGAGTGATTCCTTTTCCCCTGACCTCTTTCCCTTCAAAACCTTCTTCCACAATCTTTTGTTTTCTTCCTTTCCTCTTCCCTAGCATTTTTCCCTTAAAAATATGTCTTCTGGTACATAACCAATTGTAGTTGATATCCTAAGGCTCTTACTGTTAAATGAAGGAATCTTATTAAAGCATGAGCTTGCATATGGAGACTGATGAAGCAGTAGCCATCCAAAATTAACTACATTAAACCACACCTGGAATATATAGATAGTCATCAGTTTACTAAAAACAGACATTTGGAAAGTTACTAAATATAACATAAACCAATTAAAGAATATAGGAACTTTGTGATCTTGGATTAAAATCGAAGTTTAATCCAAAGAAGGCAGACTCTACGCTGTTTAGTGAAAGAAAATATTAGAAGCTATCTCACAGAAAACTTAGTCACCTTGGAATAAAGATGAAAGAGTGCCTCTTTAGAATGCTAACCATTACCATATCTGTTTAATTCAAAGAGGGACTTTCTGACAGAATTATAAATAAATATTTTTGTGGAGAATAGAATTGACAGATGGCTGGAGATGACTGTCCATATCAGTGAATTAGAATTGGTTTAAAAAATAATCTCTATAAAAATTAGTAGTTTTGCCATTTAATTAACTTTTCCATGTTGTAGTTAAGGGAAGTTTTACTAATATAAGCATGGCATGTACATGAATAATGACTATGAACTCAATAAGTTAAATCTTCCCACAACTATCTTTTCTACTGAAAACAGCAAAGTAATTTCACCATTTTGGAGTCAAACTATGCAAGCATCAGTTAAGTTCTGCCATTGAAGAGCATAATTGTCTCATTGAAGGCAAGCAAATAAAGTAGCAGTAGCCTCATCTGTGAAACTGCTGTGCATCTGGCACAGAACTGAACAATCTATACAGTATATAATTTAATAATACTAATAGTTATGCAAAGAAATATTATCATTCCTACTGTAAAAAATAGACTGTAAATGACAAAGGCAATAAGTCTTAGGCAGAATATAGCCTTATATTATAGGAGCTGAACAGTGATGACAGTTTGGTTTCTCATTCATTCCATACTTTTTCCACATCTGCCCTACTACTAGGATTTGCTGTTGTTCAGTCACTAAGTCATGTCCAACTCTCTGTGACCCCATGGGCTGCAGCATGCCAGGCTTCCCTGTCCCTCACTTTCTCTCGGAGTTTGCTCAAACTGATGCCATGATGCTATCCAACCAACTCATACTCTGACACTCTCTTCTCCTCTTGCCTCCAATTTTTCCAGCATCAGGGTCTTTTCCAATGAGTTAGCTCTTCACATCAAGTGGCCAGAGTATTAAAGCTTCAGTTTTAGCATGAGTCCTGCCAATGAATATTCAGAGTTGATTTCCATTAGGATTGACTGGTTTGAACTTCGTGCTGCCCAAAGGACTCTCAAAATTCTCCAACACCATAATTTGACTAGGATAAATCAAGTAAAGCTCTTTTATCTTCACTGGAGTTCCATTTAACAAAAAATCAATTATACTTTCCCAGAAACTCCTAAGACTCTCTAGCCTATCTGAACTGAAGCTAGTTGAGATAAGAGAAGAGGCCAGCTCAGCCTATCCCTTAGTCTCACACAGGTTGTGAGAGTCTTAGTTTTACAAACCTCAGCATCCATTGGGAAAGGAAAGCTGATGGAGAAGTTTATCTTGTTTTTTTCCTGTTGGAAGATAATGTATGGCCTCATTGCAAATGCTTGCACGGTATAATGATATCATATAGCTTTGTTTTTAGAGTATACTGTGTGCCTGACACTCCTCTATGTAATTAACATATATTAATTCATTTGTTCTTAATGACCACCCTATGAGATAGATTCTATGATATCCATGACCATTTTGTAGATGAGGAAACAGGCCAAGAATGGTTCAGGGACATGACCAGGTGATGCAACGAGTTGAGAAGCTGACAGATTCAAATTTAGTTCATCTAGCTCAGGAATTCCTGAATTTGACTATCAGTCTGTATTCCCCAACTCCTAGATATCAGAGTGCCAATGTTTGGCAAGACAGCATATCCCTACTTTACAAGCTAAAGTTGATGACAACTTTACTTAAAACAAACTGGGAACTATATTGAGGAACAGTATTCTTGACAGAATGACCTACCAGTCTCTTTTGTTTCTCTATCTCATTTGCAGTTGTTAATTGGTGTTAATGAGAGTTGTTACACTACTAATTCAGAGCAATTAACTTAACCTTGACTAGTAGATCAATTTGCAACCTTGAAATAAAGTTTTGACAGAAATAAAAATCTTCAAATCATATATATTTTATATTTTTAGTGAAGTGCAATGAAGTTCATTATGTGATCAGTGGGTACAAAGTAAGAGTGTTATGTGGACTCTAAAACTCATTCCTAAAATGTTTCATCTCCCTTTATTTTCAAAGACTAAGTACACAAAATAAATACTACACCTTTTTTAACCAAGAAAGATTGTATAAACAATTTACTAGAAATAAATTTACTAGCATAATATATAGACTAACTACCTTAGAGTTTTTGTATAATACACAGGAGTAAGGAGCAAATACATTCAAATAAAGTAACAAATTAGAGTTCTCAAACTAATGTCATAATTTAGTAATTATTTAATATAAGGAAGTTTGCTTAAATTTCTGTACATCAATTTTCCTCACCTCTAAAATAGGAATATTCATTGTTATCACATGAGTCAGTTTTCAGGATTACATTGAGATAATATAAACCAATTAATATTTATTTAATAATAACTCCACAAATTCCAAAATAAATTTACATTTTTACAGAAAACATTTCTGTGTAATATCCCTGTAAACTCTTCTGTGTAATTATTAACATTATAATAGCTATTAGTATTTGTTAAGTAATCAGAGTAGAATAATGAGTGTTTCCCTAAATATTCTGAACTTAATGATGTCATTTGATCATTTCAATAATGCTTTATTATGTCTTTGTTCATGTACATTAGATCATCTCTCATGCACTGTACATTTTGATATGTATGTAGGATAAGCAAAAAAAGGGGGCATATTTCATTAACCCTGACTCATCACTATATTCATAGTACTGGTTCAGGTGTCATTGACATTGACATATTACTCACTATTTCTATTCACAAAGAGTTTATTACTAGGTCAGAAAGAAATTTTTATGAAGAATTAGTGAACATTATACCACATAATAAAATTTTAATTGAATAGAAGAATTGGAAAATACAATTGCATGTAATAATTAAACTTCATATTATACTTAAGATAAAGATCGGTGAAAGATCTCAATTATCTAGAGAACACCTAAAGGAAATTTAACATAAATGTCTTCTTCAGAAGGTTTTAGTGTCAAGAGACACAGCTATGTGAATGGAGTCTTTCTGACATTAAATTGATCCCATAGTAAGTTAAGATGAATTCATTTACCCATTTTACTCCCCTGAAAAAAATTGTGGTTGAGTTAGAATGATCATGGAGATAACAATTATTAGAACAAGGTGGAAATATGTCTTTGGGTATTATTGAACAAATATAATAAGTATTTGATTTTCTTTAAATACTTTATCTTCAGAATCAAATTGTGAGTAGTTTGGAGGTTGGGTCAATCACTTGCTCATTTCTCTTAAACTCATTTCCCTTTCTCCACAGCTTCCTATTGCATTGAATGTGGACACTGTAGACAGGAGACTGAGGAGATAAGAACGGGAGAAGTCTGAGTATTTCTCATTTCCTCCCCCTACTTTTGTGCTGATACGGCAGTATCTACCTTCTCTTTCATGATTCTAGTACATACTGGTTATCCCCTCTCATTCCTCCATTCTTGCATGGTGGTGTTAGCACTTAGTTTCTGGTAGCAATATCCTTTCATGATTGCCTTTCTAGCTCTAAAGCTGAACATACTTTCTATATGCATTTCACTCTGTTGTCACACCTTCATTAGTGTTCAAGTTTTGCAAAACATCTGTGTCTAGTTCCCCAGGTTAAATTACTCTTTAGAATTATCTGGGTTCTCTTTTTTAGGCTGGATCTTTTAAGCACAGGAAAGTTTCAGAGATACTTTTCATCTGACAGATTCCTTAGGGCCGGGTGGCTACTCTTTCACATCCATTGCACCTTTCAGGCAGTGGTTGGGCTACCACGTCTGATCCTCTGTAGCTAAGCGCAGTTTCCTGGACTCATGGACAGTAGAGACAGCGCATCAGTCTCTCTCCATGCGCCATGTGTCCTTCTTGCAGCTACAGGTTTGGGGAGTAAACTAAACTTGCCATATAGAAGGGATAATTTTTCAATACAGGGAAATGAGTAGCTGAATGTCCTCAGGCCAAACCTCCAAAAAAGCTCTAAATTTCTAGCACAACTTCAAAGACATCACCAGACCCTGAAAATGCAGGGAGAGGGGGAGGATGTGAAGGACAGCAAACTAGGAGTCAAACTGAGCTTGATTAGAGTTTTATTCCCACAATTAACTAGCTGTGTGATCTAAGGTTATTGGGAGAGAGACAAGTAAAGATTGTGGAGAAAGGAGATTCAACTGAAAAGATATATAAAATTATCTATGAATATGACACAAATTCAAAAACAAAGCAAAATGATGCATGCTTTGTCAGTGTGGTAAGTTTTCCTGTTTGTTTCCTAAATTTTTGAATTTGTTTTGTGACTTTTTCTAGGAAGTTTAATATATTTTAAAGGATTCTATTCTTTCCAGATATTAGAGAGCTAAAAGAAAGGTTTATAAGAGGAAGGGGAAGAAAATTCAGGGAAAGAGAGGACTTCAGGAACTATAGCTTTCCAGAAAAGCTAGTACTGGTGATTTTTGTTTTATTATGAAGTAAGAAGCAAAGATGTTATTATTAATGGGGATGAGAGTGAAAAAGGCACAGAGGTAATAGGGAGAAGCTAAATCTATTTTGTTCCTGATCTTTCTTTCAAATGTCTAGCCAATCTCTTGTCATGTTAGAAGTCATCAGCAACAAAATTAGTTACTATTTCTGTAAATAAACTATAACTTGGTGTATTTGTAATGGATTCCTATAGTGTCTAACACATCCTAATGACAAGTATAATGCTCACAAAAGCCAGATAGATGGCTATATTATTGTATTCTGGGTTGAGAACAGAAAGTTTTGAAACTAGGAGTCAGAGTTTTTACTCTGTGAAGAGCAAGAATCGTAGAATGTGAGGTAGATTTAATAGGGCTTACTTTTGTAGTCCTGCTGAGTTACTATTATCCAAAACACACAAAAGCTGTTTTCACCTTGTTCACAATTTCTCCTAATGGCTTTTTCCAGATAAAAGTATTTTCAATGTGTGATTATTGAGGTCAGAGCATTGTTTCAATGTAATTGTTTTCTGTTGCCTTTTTTTCCTTTTAGTAAACGAAATGACAAGATTAAAGTTCAGTAGAACTCTTGCTTTTTTTTTTTGCTAGATAAATGAAATGTCTGTAAATGGTCAGATGGAAAACATGTTTGAGTGTTTCAACAAATGAACTTTATTTAAATTACACCATTATTGATAATACTTAGTTCTAAAATATCATCTGTGTTTTAAGGATATTGACCCTGCCTTACAAGAAGAGTAATTATTGTGATGTTTGTGCTTTTGGAGTTTGATATTAAATCATCCCGTTTTCTCATGTACAAAAGCTTTGCAAGCACACTATTTTCTCTAAGAATCATCTAGATACTAACACTTGGTTGTTACAGCCACACATTAAAATCACCTTGAGAATTTCCCAAAACACTGGTGTCTAATTTTGATTTCCAGGGAATTTTGATTTAGTGTTTCTTTGTGGAGATGGAGCAACAGTATGTTTTAAGCTACAACTTGTTTGCAAATTCTACTGTAGTCTGAAACAAAAGGAAAAAAAAGTACGTCAGTGTTTCTCTTCAATAACGAATTTATAATCTTCATAATTTGATAATCATTCAAAGACTTAAAGTCCTTTAGGAAACTGAAATGGAGGGAGCCTCATGAGAACAAAGAGCTAGTGACAAACAGGTTGAGAATTTTAGACATGGAAGGAGCCCTGAAACCCTGCCTATAAGTTAGACCTCACTGTCAGATTCCAACAGCAATCTTGACCTAAAGTAGTGAATAGTAAAGAAGTCTACTTGAATTTGATTTAAAATTATATGTGCTGTTTTTCAGTATTTACAGTGTGATTTGATTCTTTTTTTTTTTTCTTAACATCCTTTTCTTTTATTGTTTACCATTCCTTATTGTGGGAAAATTAACAAGAGGGCAACAGCCAGGCTCTCTCACCCCACACTCTGACGCCCTCCCACCCTGTGCTCTGTAAACAATGACTTTGCACAGTTGTGTAACGGCTGAGACTGCTTATGGCGTGCGGGTCAATAGGTACTTACTTGCTTGACCACGGGCTACTTTTATTCTATAAGTATATATACGCTTTATCTGGAAAAGCCCAGAAAGGTTGTGTGCATTTATGTTGTGTTATGTTATGTCTGCTGCTATGGCTGCCGTGCCAGCCAGGAAAGATTAAACGCATCTGCAGTTCCCAAGGCTCCTCTCATCTTCTTCCCCCTTCTTAGCTCGCACCTTGCCTATCATGGGTTCAGTGAACAATGCACAGCGAGATACAGCAAGACAACCGGTGCTGTGGGCAGGGTCAGCGATATCTAATCTCCAGGACTCTCAAGTTGTATAACTAAGCATTTACCAGGGCCCTTGTTCTTGTTGCTGTTGAGTAATCTGTCCATTTCTCTCCTGATGATGGAGACCTACTTTTGTCTCTAGGTAAAATTTTCAAAAATAGATCTTTAAAAAGGAAAACCTGAGAAGACAAAAATAAAATTAAATAGAAAAATAAAGCAACAACTGTAACAACTCTCTAAAATTGCCCTAAGCCTTTAAATTTATATCAAAGAATGACATTAATTCCAGTTTTATTTGCTTGGGATACTGCAGTCAGATATAAATTCTTGAGCAACTTCTCTGACATCTTGGGCACTATCTCACCTAGAGAAAATAATTATCCAAATTCCAGTATAAATTGGCAACTTATTTTGCTTGACCATTTCAATTAAGTGAGATAATTGAAAGTTGTAGACATTTGTGAATATATACACCATGTAGTACACGTATTAGTATTGGTTCTACTGTTACTAACAAAGTAATTGGCAGCAATATCATTTATAAGGAATCATCAGAGTTGGAGATGTCAGGGTCAAAATCTCCAGATCACATGTCTGGGGTTTTTTCCTATTTCAGCTAATCTGGTTAAGTATTTCATTTCACTTTCCATGTGATGTAAGTGTAATTATCAGTAGAAGTGATTATTTTAAAGCATACCTGGGGAAAAATGAAACAGCTCAGTATTCCCAGAGAGATTTGATAAGTTTACACAAGTCGCTCTCTACACTATCTGGGGCCCCCTCTATATCTAGCACCCTTTTACTCTTACTGACAACATTCCCTGTTGAACTGAATAATTTACCCTCTCACCTGACAGCAGCTGACATTATAAAAATTGCCGAGCCAATTCAGACAGCATCTGCACAATGGGGGAACTTAAACTTTAAACAACCTTCGAGAAAGCCTAGACTCATTACCACCTCTTGTCAGCTTGTACATGAGCTCATCTTTTAGTCTCAAAATTTTGGCAGATAAGATTATATATGACAGATCTGAATACACATCCATGGCATCCTTTCCTAGTAGACTAGGAACAAAACCCTGTGATTTTGAATATAATAAGGCGATTTATCAGAAATGTTACAGAATGTCACTACATCTTGGTGTATATTAGGTTTTTGCTCTTATGCCCATTTTATTTATTCCACTAGGAATTTTGCAAGATATAAACCTTTCTTTTGTTTGTTTCAGTATAGTCCTTTCTGCATAAAAATTGTCTCTTCTTTGTTTGCATTCTGTTTCTGGATTTGAATTATACTCATAAATATACACATACATATCATACATATATGTGTGTGTTAGTCACTCTTTTCAACCCCATGGACTATAGCCCACCAGGCTCCACAGTCCATGGAGTTCTCAAGGCAAGAATACCAAAGTGGATAGCCATTCCCTTCCCCCATGGTATCTTCCTGACCCAGGGATCAAACTCTCATCTCCTGCATTTCAGGCAGATTCTTTACCATCTGAGCAACCAGGGAAGCACACGTACAAACATATGTATACATTATACATAGGGTAAACATAAACATATTTACTAGTAATGCATAATAAACTTCTCCATTTGTCACAACTTGTGAAGAATTTTTGTCAGACGTACTTTTCTTTTAAGTGACAATTATTTATTTTCCTAAAAATTCAATCAATTAAACACACACAATTTCTGATGCCCATGGTCAGTATTACATAGCATGGGCTTAAACTAATTCTAGGCAAAAGCAATGAAATGTAGAATTTTATTTTCTTGGGCACCCCGGTGATAGATGACTCCTAATTTGGTTTCTAAAACTCTAAAATATACTTTGCAGGTCCCTCTTACTATTGTGTAGTTAACCTTAAAGAATCCAGGTTGTCAGCCACTACCTTGGAGTACTATTTGAAAATTTTTAATTAATCTCTCTTTTTTTTTTTTTTTTTTTACTGTTTGTTGTTCATACTTTGAATGTTTCCTTTTTGTTTTTTTCTTTTGCAATCCACTGGTTCTGAGCCTTGACAATAACAGTAATTCTTCTTAAATCATTGTTTTGCTGAAAGTTAAAGGTGGTGTTACATAGTAAGCTATGATGTGATTATTTATACTCACCTTGGGATGATTTAGAGGGATTTTGTCCCAGGTTTTCTATATGTGCATATGAATGATTTTGGCTAGTGGGTGGGAACAGAAAGGCAGTTGTGGCAAGTAAAGTTTAAAATTCCAAACTCATATTTTATAAGTAGTTGGTCATAAATAACTTGGGATTCTATCCAGCTTTCCTTTACCAATTTAATGAGGTAAAGGAGAACAGTCATCATATTAAATTATGTCAGATTTCTGGGAACAGGTGACAGAACAAATCATTTCAAACTCCCTCATTCTACATTCTAAGAATCCGCTGAGAACTATAACTGTTGACCTTTATAGCAGTGAGTTGTAGCCTAGGGAAAAAATAAGTGAACATTATATTTCACTGAGCATTTTCACCGTACTAGCATGATTCTTTCCAATCCCTACCCTTATCAAATATGCTTCTGAGAACATGGATAAATCCACTAAAGATAGTTTTCCAATGTGGATATTCATGTCTGTAAACATTCTAGAAAGGTAGTTACTTTTGTCAATTGAGTTTGTATTTTGTTGGAATGTATAAAATGTAACAATAATTATACATATATATATATTTGAGTAAGGTGTATATATATAGATATATATATACACATACAGATTTCTTAATTTGGGGCAGTATAGCTATATGTATCAGGCCACAGAGAAATTAAACTTTTGATTAGAAAGTTACATTATTAAGAGAGTTAAAATTTTATGGTTTCTTTAAAATTCTTGGGGCATTTAAAATGAACCCACTGTTTCTGAGGTCATGTTTCCTTAACTCCAAAATCAATGTCTCCTGAAGCTTGTTTCACACAAGATGCTTGATGAGAAAAGTAGAGTTTCCATAGTAAATTGGACAGTCTGTACCTTCTAATAAAAGTATATGATTTCTATCATCATAGTAAAGATTCTAAGAAATTTGCCTAATCTAAACTTCTTATATGTATTTGACTATGAAATTGATTCTATATCTAACTACTTCTTGAAGACACTGAACCGTTAAAAACAGTTAGAAATTTTGAACTTTTAAAGAAATGTATTTATGTTTGCTTCAAATGCCTTTGACTCCTAACTTTCTCTTGGTTATAACATTTGAGGTTTCCACTTATCTTGGACATGGAATTCTTGAAACTAATTTATGTTTGCTCTTTATTAATTACAATGAGTAAACCTCCCTTATTAAACAGCTATCATTCCTTGTCTTTGAAGTACAACAGCATGACAGGATAAGACAGCATAGGGCATTACAAGTGAGATTTGTGTCACCTCTGTCAGTTATATCTGAGTAGAAAATGTAAAAATTCTTGTATCTAAAAGTTTTTGATTTAAAACAATTTCCATTACCTTATACATGGATACATACAATGAAACGTGGGATCAGAGGATCATTTGGTTTCAATTTTTTCCCAATTACAGAAGGGAAACAAGCAAACAAAAACTGGGGAAATGATTATTCCAATGTAGAGTAATGAGTGAAAACACAGGCTGTCAAGTCAGACTGAGGTTGGATTTCACTCTACAACCTATTACCTATTTGAGCTTGGGCCTTTAGCTCACTCTTTGTGTTTTTAATTCCTTTACATGTAAAATGAGTATAATAATAGGATCTGCCTCAAAAAGTGATTGTTTGGGGCCAAATGAACTAAAAATATATAAAATTTCATTATCTGGTAAGTAGCAAGTGCTAGATAAGTGCTTGCTATTATCATTATTATTAGACAATTTGTTTAATGCCCTATACAGAATATTTAATAGCATTTAATGATTTAGCATCCAATAAGTATTATCAAAAGAGTATTGGAAGGTTTGTATTAAGGGTCCAAAGTGCCAATGCAGAGCTACAGACACACCAAAGACACAGAGGAATTCAGAAGTTGGAAAAGGCAATCATTGTGTGGTAGGCTCCAAAAACTAACAGGGCAGATGGTGTCCCTGACAAGATAGCATTAATATTTATAGTCTGGGGAGAGTACTGATTAAAAGTAAGAAGGAAAAAAATACACAATGAACATCCAGGAGATGTAGGTGGGATGCTTAAAGAGAGATCATTCTGGATCTCTGTTAGACTGAATAACCAAAGAAAATTAGATTAGTTCTAGTAGAGAAGGCTCTGCAAAGGTGGTGGATTTGTGCTGTAGTGTGAAAATGAAGATAATTCAGTATTTTAGGAAATGTCAATGATTGGAAACAAATAACTGAGTTCACTCGTTTTGCAGCTAAATGTTTCTTTTAAAAGAAATCTGGTTTATAATTTCTGTTCTAGATATACTTCAGTTAGTTCAGTTGCTCAGTAATGTCTGACTCTTTGCAACCCCATGGACTGCAGCACACCAGGCTTCCCTGTCCCTCACCAACTCCCGGAGCTTGCTCAAACTCATGTCCATTGATATAACTAAATGTTTTCAATGCTCTCTGAACTTTTATCCCATCTTGATTCCAAATAATATATTTTCAATTTAGTTTGATTGAATTACAATTAGTTTTAGTTTTAACAATCTTTCTAATTAAAAAGCAGAGATATCACTTTGCTGACAAAATTCCATATAGTCAAAGCTATGGTTTCACTACAATCCATGGTGTCACAAACAACCAGACACGACTGAGTGACTAATACACAAACATGCACATAGTTTTTCCAGTAGTCGTGTATGGATGTGAGCATTAGATCATAAAGAAGGCTGAGTGCAGAAGAATTGATGCTTTCGATCTTTGGTGGTGAAGACTCTTGAGAGTCCCTTGGACAGCAAGGAATTCAAACCAAACAGTTTTCTAGGCAATCAACCCTGAATATTCATTAGAAGGACTGATACTGAAGCTGAAGCTCCATTACTTTGGTCACCTGATGCAAAGAGCTGACTCACTGGAATAGACCCTGATTCTGGGAAAGATTGAAGGCAGGAGGAAAAGCAGGTGACAGAGGACAAGGTGGGTGGATGACATCATCGACTCAATGAACATGAGTTTGAGCAAACTCCAGGAGATACTGAAGGACAGGGAAGCCTGGCATGCTGCAATCCACTGGGCCACAAAGAGTTGGACATGACTGAGCTACTGAACAACAACAATCTTTCTAATGATAACCTAATCACTCAACAAATGTGATGATGTTGCATCTGAAACTAATGGAAGCAAACATTGTTATAGTTTCTGAGCCAACAGCATTGCCCAGTGTAAACTTTTAGAGGTGCTTTCTGATATCTAGGCCTTCTTCTTTTGACCACAACCTGATGTAAGAAAAGTTGAATCTTCCAGTCTGTGTGGAGAGAGAGTGCTCTTCTAGCCAATGAATGGTGTAGGGAATGGCATGTGTCACTACCAGGCCAGAGCACCAGATTGTTCAAGACCCTCAGAAGCTCCTACCCACTATGGCAGTGAGCCAAAAGGCTGTCAAGGTAAAGTCTCAAATGCTCTTGGTCCTAGAGAATGTGCAATGAGCAAAGCAACCCTCAGTGTGCAAGTTACATGAGGAAGAAACAAAATTTTGTTGTGTCAGCTGTTAAGGTTTTGAGAGTTTTGTGTACTATCATATAATCTGGTCTGATCTAACTGAAACTCATAGCTGTCAACATAAAATCATGTTTATGTTTGCATATGTGTGTGTATTTTTTTTCTCTGAAGATTGAAGAAAAATACTTAAATGAAAATAGAATTTAACACAATATTTCTCTTTGTTGATATAATGCATGCGAAGCAACAGAGCTAGAACTTTGTCTATTCCTTTGGAAGACATCAGGTTTTCAGTAAATGATAGAAAACTAATTAAAATATTATCACTCCCTATCATAAAGATATACTAGGCAAGTGGATGGGAAAAATGCACATGGTACAAAAGACACTGTACAGATAGAATAACTGGAGTTCAGCTAAAAGGGGTTGATTTCCTGAGCAAGTTCTCATTAAAAAATATAGTTGCAAAATCATAAAATATGACTCATTGAGGGATCACACCAGGGTGCTGTCTCCCAATTCATTTACATTTTTCATGTGATTTATTGTTTAAAGATTAACAGAACAAAATTTTAGTAGAAAAGGTCAATCTTCAATCTGATCCCAAAGAAAGGCAATGCCAAAGAATGTTCAAACTGCCACACAATCGCACTCATCTCATACGCTAGCAAATTAATGCTCAAAATTCTCAAAGCTGAGGCTTCAATAGTACCTAAACCAAGAACTTCCGGATGTTCAAGCTGGATTTAGAAAAGGCGGAGGAACCAGAGATCAAATTGCCAACATCCAATGGATCATCAAAAAAGCAAGAGAATTCCAGAAAAAGCATCTATTTCTGCTTCATTGACTACGCTAAAGCCTTTGATTGTGTGCATCACCACAAACTGCGGAAAATGCTTCAGGAGATGGGAATACCAGACCACCTTACCTGCCTCCTGAGAAATCTATATGCAGGTCAAGAAACAACACTTAGAACCAGATATGGAACAATAGACTGGTTCAAAATTGAGAAAGGAATACATCAAGGATGTTTATTGTCATCCTTCTTTTTTAACTTTTATGCAGAATACATCATGCAAAATGCTGGGCTGGGTAAAACAAGCTGGAATCAAGATTGCTGGGAGAAATATCAATAACCTCAGATACACAGATGACACCACCCTTATGGCAGAAAGTGAAGAAGAAATAAAGAATCTCTTGATGAAAGTGAAAGAAAAGAGCTAGAAATCTGGTTTAATCTCAGCATTCAAAAAATGAAGATACAGCATCCGGTCCCATCACTTCATGGCAAACAGATGGGGAAACAATGAAAACATTGACAGACTTTATTTTCTTGGGCTCCAAAATCACTGCAGATGGGGACTGCAATCATGAAATTAAAAGTTGATTGCTCCTTGGAAGAAAAGCTATGACAAACCTTGACAGCATATTAAAAAGCAGAGACTTTATGATTGAAGGCAGGAAGAGAAGAGAATGACAGAGGATGAGATGATTGGATGGCATCACCAGTTCAATGGACATAAGTTTCAGTAAGCTACAGGAGTTGGTGATGGATGAAGAAGCCTGGCATACTGCAATCCATAAGGCCTTCAAGAATCAGACACAACTCAGCCACTGATCTGAACTGATAATAGATTGATAGCAACTATTTCAAATAATAGCATTATATAAAGGTGTTTGAATAGGAAGTTGTCAGAAGAGTACATCTTCAAGTCTAATAATCTCTAAAATCAATCTCAAAGTATTTAATACGTGTTCAAGAGCCATTATGAAAGAGACTGATTTCTTTCTCTCTTGGAAAATTAATGATCTTTCTACACGTGTGGAAGTTTTCCTATAAGATTCAATCTTCAAGATCCAGTTTATTTTTATTTTTTTAAATTTTATTTTATTTTTAAACTTTACAATATTGTATTGGTTTTGTCAAATATCGAAATGAATCCGCCACAGGTATACATGTGTTCCGCATCCTGAACCCTCCTCCCTCCTCCCTCCCCATACCATCCCTCTGGGTCGTCCCAGTGCACTAGCCCCAAGCATCCAGTATCGTGCATCAAACCTGGACTGGCGACTCGTTTCATATATGATATTATACATATTTCAATGCCATTCTCCCAAATCATCCCACCCTCTCCCTCTCCCACAGAGTCCAAAAGACTGTTTTATACATCAGTGTCTCTTCTGCTGTCTCACATACAGGGTTATTGTTACCATCTTTCTAAATTCCATATATATGCGTTAGTATACTGTATTGGTGTTTTTCTTTCTGGCTTACTTCACTCTGTATAATAGGCTCCAGTTTCATCCACCTCATTAGAACTGATTCAAATGTGTTCTTTTTAAAGGCTGAGTAATACTCCATTGTGTATACGTACCACAGCTTTCTTATCCATTCATCTGCTGATGGACATCTAGGTTGCTTCCATGTCCTGGCTATTATAAACAGTGCTGCGATGAACATTGGGGTACACGTGTCTCTTTCCCTTCTGGTTTCCTCAGTGTGTATGCCCAGCAGTGGGATTGCTGGATCATAAGGCAGTTCTATTTCCAGTTTTTTAAGGAATCTCCTCCACACTGTTCTCCATAGTGGCTGTACTAGTTTGCATTCCCACCAACAGTGTAAGACGGTTCCCCTTTCTCCATACCCTCTCCAGCATTTATTATTAGTAGACTTTTGGATAGCAGCCATTCTGACTGGCATGAAATGGTACCTCATTGTGGTTTTGATTTGCATTTCTCTGATAATGAGTGATGTTGAGCATCTTTTCATGTGTTTGTTAGCCATCTGTATGTCTTCTTTGGAGAAATGTCTGTTTAGTTCTTTGGCCCATTTTTTTATTGTGTTGTTTATTTTTCTGGAATTGAGCTGCAGGAGTTGTTTGTATATTTTTGAGATTAATTCTTTGTCAGTTGCTGTGTTGGCTATTATTTTCTCCCATTCTGAAGGCTGTCTTTTCACCTTGCTTATAGTTTCCTTTGTGGTGCAAAAGCTTTTAAGTTTAATTAGGTCCCATTTGTTTTTTGTTTTTTTTTTTTTTGCTTTTATTTCCAATACTCTGGGAGATGGGTCATAGAGGATCCTGCTGTGATTTATGTTGGAGAGTGTTTTGCCTATGTATTTGATAAATTTTGAATAAATGATTTAGCTTTATGTATAGTTCTTGATAGTAGATGCTAAATTTTCATACTTGTTATTAAAGATTTTAAAATTTGTATAAAAGGTCTTGCCTATTTAAGTTATAAATGTCTAGCTTTTAAAATTTTTTGATTCCAGTATTTACCTGCTGTGTATTTGTATGTAACAATGCCTCCAAAATTTTGTATGTATTATTAGTGTTAATAATTTGTTAAGTTTTTCTGAAACAAATTAATCCTAATACAGTTTCAGAAGCATATCTTTATAAGAAAACCAAGTAAGATAAAGAATTAATTCCTCCCATCCAATAAACTTCTTAAAATATAACACATGCTTATTTTGAATAACAAAAAATACAGGTGAATACATGGTATATACAAACAAAATGTAATATTATTAAATTTAATTAATGGTGTATCAAGGGATTTTTTTCCATCATGGTTTGTCAAACATCTGATAGTTTTAACAGATTACATGTACAGAAAACACTATGACATTTAAATACTTTAATTGTATTACTATGTTAGACATTCTTAAAAATAAATTGTCATTTATCTTTTCTTTATTTAATTTCAATACTTTTAGTGCTTTGCTGGGGTACTTTTGCTGCAAAGGAAAGAAAACCAAAACATGTTGAATTGTCTGTAGTCAACTTGCAACATGGCAGCCCCCATGTGCACTCTCTCAAAAAGCAGCCCCCCAGACAAGTTACTCAGGGTCCCTTTCCACCCAGATTATAGATCAGATTCTTCTAATGAGATATTGTTGTGTGAGATTCAGAAGCTCAAGAGGAAGATAGTGTTTGGTTTTCTGAAAGCAGTTATATCCAGATGAACAGGGAAGTCAGGACATTTCTAGTCATTTGCCAGTAAGCTCTTGAGAACATCTGATTTGTTGATGTTATCTAGACACTTTATGGAAACTGCTACAGATTTTTAATAACTGTGGCAGCTTTCCTGCAAATGCTGAGACCCTCACATTCAGCTTTTCAGATTGACATGTTGAATTGTGATTTCTTGGACTGCCATTTCTCCACATATTTAATTGCTTTGGTAATTGCTACATTAAATTCTTTATGCTGAAATACAGAAAGCAATTTCTTACTTGCTCTTTAAATCCTGACTGATACGCTAAGTAAACATGGTCTAAATCAATGGACTTTTAGTTTCTCACATAAGAATTCTGGAGGTACGTGTGTTCTAGAGGTGATTATTTCAGGGGCTCAATGATATCATCCAAAACCCAATTCTCTCTCTTTCAATATTTCATCCTCAAGATGTTAGCATTTCTCTTAGTTTCCTCATTACCACTTCAAACCCTGGAAAGAGGATCCCTACAACACACCATCACTCAGCATCAATGAAACATTTCCCTGCAACTCTCATCCTAATCCTCAAAACAAAAAGTGACTAGAGAGGAACGCTTCTAAGGTGTGTGAATTTCACCACTGTCCACTACAGAACAGTAAAATTTTAAGCAACAAAAGAGCCTAGATGAATTAACTTGCAAAATCTTTTCTCTTAGAGAGACCCAGAGATTCTGGCAGAATCTCTTATATCACTTCCCAGAAAGGGCAAGTTTCCATCTTCTTGCTTCTCTGTGTGTTCCTCATATATACGTCAGTGTGTCCTAACAGTGTTCAATGGTGGACATTCTGTGATATTAAAAACTCATATTTCCTCAAATTTGTATATCTTACTTGAGTAAGATGTGATACCAATTTTTATATTGACAACTAGGTAGATTCTTAAACACAGGCATTGTAAATTATTTTACTTTATATAATTATTTAACACTTAATTTTTTTAAAATGAAAATTTTAGCTTTATTTGAATAATTTAAATGTTATCAAGAACAAGGAAAAATGTATAAGCCAGAATTTTGGCAGAATATCAACTGCTTTATTTTTCCATGTACAATCTATTATTTGTGCTACTGAGCTAATAGCAGTGATATTCTTTGAAAATTTTCAAATATTATACATGATGCTTTTGGAATCTGCCCAAAGATGAAATATCTTGTGAAGAGACACAAAATTTTACCTTTAAGCCCCTCTTGGATCCACAATGGTAGTACCATCTAAATTCTGTAATAACAATTTGATTTAATATAATATATATGGCAAAAAATATATTAGAAGTCAATTGTGCTCTTTGGCAGAAAATCAAATTAATTTTGACCTGATGCCATCTAGAGTTTTCTGTCATGGCTTACAAAAATAGTGAAAACAAACAAGTTTGACAATTTCACTTTGGAGAATAAAATTCTTTTAACTTATTTTAGAAAAAAAGTCTTTTTCTCAATTTCAAAATAAGAGTGATAGTCAACTGAACAACATGCTGCTATTTTTTGGTTTTCTTCCTTTTTCAGTGTTAAGTCACACTGAAAATCTTGGGAAAAAAAGAAATTAAGAACCATAGTTACAATTTCATTTAAATGTAAAAATTGAGGACTATATAGCAATTTATAATAAAAATTTTAAAAAACCTAGAACCACAATACCTTGAGAAAGATTGTCTTGTTTAATATCAATGTCAATACATTTATGTTGAAATTTGTCTTAAGCAACCTACCTAGTGATTTTGCTGAAATGGAAGCAACAGTCATAAATATATGAAGTAAAAAACATTTATTTTTTAAAAATACAGTCTAGTTTTAATCAATTTATATTACCTATAAACATTGTACCCATAAACATCCAGTATGTATAGTGCATACAGGCTAAGTCGCTTAGTCATGTGTGACCCTTTGTGACCCAATGGACTGTAGCCCACCAAGCTCCTCTGTCCATGGGGATTCTCCAGACAAGAATACTGGAGTGGGTTGCCATTTTCTCCTCCAAAGGATCTTCCCAGCACATGGCTCGAACCCATGTATACAGTATCAAATTCAATTGTTTTGGACATTTTGCCAGTTTTCAGGTATGGAACATTCTAGTTTCATGTACATAGTAAAAAGTTTATCTGTTGTATGTAGAGGCATAGACATTTCATGGCTACAGATGGTGACTGCAGCCATGAAATTAAAAGACGCTTACTCCTTGGAAGAAAAATTATGACCAACCTAGACAGCATATTAAAAAGCAGAGTCATGACTTTGCCAACAAAGGTCTGTCTAGTCAAAGCTATGGTTTTTTTTCTAACATCCATAACTCACGTATGGATGTTAGAGTTGAACTATAAAAGGAAGTTGAGATTGGAAGAATTGATGCTTTTGAACTGTGGTATTGGAGAAGACTCTTGAAAGCCCCTTGGACTTCAAGGAGATCCAAGCAGTCCATCCTAAAGGAAATCAGTCCTGAATATTCATTGAAAGGACTAATGCTGAAGCTAAAACTCCAATACTTTGGCCACCTGATGCCAAGAACTGAGTCATGGAAAAGACCCTGATGCTAGGAAAGACTGAAGAAGGGAGAAGAAGGGGACGGCAGAGGATGAGATGGTTGGATGGCATCACAGACTCGATGGACATGAGTTTGAGTAAGCTCCAGTAGTTGATGATGGACAGGAAAGCCCAGTGTGCTGCAGTTCATGGGGTCACAAAGAATTGAACATGACTGAGCGACTGACTGAGCTGAATTGAGAGGCATAACATATCTTATTTTCCAGTTGGCTATCTTCATGTTTATCTTTTACATATTTAAACATATAGTTACCAGATAAAAATTTGTACTATTGTTCCTATCCTGTAAAAGGAATGGCGCTGCCCATCATATTCTCCAAATCATGATTATAGTTCTAGATGATAGAGATATAGAAAAAATATTTTAACTACTGTAAAAAATTGAATTTCTTTCAAATGTTTTTCAACAAAATTCCCATATAGCAACTTATTTATCTGAATTTTCTACTTCTCCTTTATTTAAATAGATCAAATTGTGTTTTATTAAGAAATATTGCTTTTTTAATACAAGTAAAAAAAATTCCTAACAAACTTCTTATAATTTAAGTCTTCTTAATACTTATCATTAGTTTTAATTTTAATATTCCATTACTTCAGTGATTTTTAACCTAGTAAATTTTGTGAAAAATTCTCTATTTGAGTGGTCTACAGAGTTTCTTTTTTTTTTTTTTTTTAATCATAATTTTTTTTTTTTTTTGCACACTACCATAGTAGAATGGGAAAGACTAGAGATCTCTTCAAGAAAATTAGAGATACCAAGGGAATATTTCATGCAAATATGGGCTCAACAAAGGACAGAAATGGAATGGACCTGACAGAAGCAGAAGATATTAAGAAGAGGTGACAAAAATACACAGAAGAACTGTACGAAAAAGATCTTCACGACCCCGATAATCACGCTGGTGTGATCGCTCACCTAGAGCCAGACATCCTTGAATCTGAAATTAAGGGGGCTTTAGGAAGCATCACTATAAACAAAGCTAATGGAGGTGATGGAATCCCCATTGAGCTATTTCAAATCCTAAAAGATGATGCTATGAAAGTGCTGCACTCAGTATGCCAGCAAATTTGGAAAACTCAGCAGTGGCCACAGGACTGGAAACGGTCAGTTTTCATTCCAATCCCAAAGAAAGACAATGCCATAGACTGCTCAAACTACTGCACAATTGCACTCATCTCACATGCTAATTAAGTAATGCTCAAAATTCTCCAAGCCAGACTTCAGCAATATGTGAACCATAAACTTCCAGATGTTCAAGCTGGTTTTAGAAAAGTCAGAGGAACCAGAAATCAAATTGCCAACATCCGCTGGATCATCGAAAAAACAAGAGTCCCAGAAAAACCTCTATTTCTGCTTTATTGACTATACCAAAGCCGTTGACTGTGTGGATCACAATAAACTGTGGAAAATTCTGAAAGAGATGGGAATACCAGACCACCTGACTTGCCTCTTGAGAAATCTGTATGCAGGTCAGGAAGCAACAGTTAGAACTGGACATGAAACAACAGACTGGTTCCAAATAGGAAAAGGAGTTCATCAAGGCTGTATATTGTCACCCTGCTTATTTAACTTCTATGCAGAGTACATCATGAGAAACGCTGGGCTGGAAGAAGCACCAGCTGCAATCAAGATTGCCAGGAGAAATATCAAGAACCTCAGATATGTAGATAACTCCACCCTTATGGCAAAGTGAAGAGGAACTAAAAAGCCTCTTGATGAAAGTGAAAGAGGAGAGTGAAAAAGTTGGCTTAAAGCTCAGCATTCAGAAAACGAAGATCATGGCATCTGGTCCCATCACTTCATGCAAATAGATGGGGAAACTTGAAAACAGTGAGAGAGTTTATTTTGGGGGGCTCCAAAATCACTGCAGATATTGATTTCAGCCATGAAATTAAAAGACATTTACTTTTTGGAAGGAAAGTTATGACCAACCTAGACAGCATATTAAAAATCAGAGACATTACTTTGCCAACAAAGGTCTGTCTTGTAAGGCTATGGTTTTTCCAGTAGTCATGTATGGATATGAGAGTTGGACTATTAAGAAGTTGAGTGCTGAAGAAATGATGCTTTTGAACTGTGGTGTTGGAGAAGACTCTTGAGAGCCCCTTGGAATGCACAGTGATCCAACCAGTCCATCCTAAAGGAGATCAGTCCTGTGTGTTCATTGGAAGGACTGATGTTGAAGCTGTAGCTCCAATACTTTGGCCACCTGATGTGAAGGGCTGACTCATTTGAAAAGACCCTGATGCTGGGAAAGACTGAGATCAGAAGGAAAAGGCGACGACAGAAGATGAGATGGTTGGATGGCATCATTGACTCACGGGACATTTTACCAAGATTTTGCTTGTTAAGGGATGGGAAATTTAAAACAAAAATAAATGAATAAACATCTAGGTTCAACATCATTGTGCAGGGAACTCTGGTGTTTCACTTGCACCTCAGCTGTCCCACCTTATGCAAGGAGGCTGGGCTCCTAGCACCCCAACATCAGTCTGTCATTGGCAACAGATGAATTCTTATTCTGGGCATTTTTTAGTATGATGGCTTCTGATATACAAAAGGTATATCTTTGAGCATTTTTAGCAGTCATGGAAAAGTATATCTATAGTAAATTGGACCTGGATGAGGCAGTTGCATTACTACTATCATGGACAATGAGAAAATACCTGTCCTGGGTAGTCAGAGGAATTAGTATAACCCTCATTCTGCTTGTAATCAGGACAAGAATTCCTTTCTTCATGGAAAAAAGCAGTTGCATTATATAACTTCTAAAGTTAATTTCAGCAACATGTTTTGTTAGAAAGACCATGGACTTTTGAATGAAAAATCTGTTCTAACAGTTGTCCACCAGTAATTAGCTTACTTCTTGTTTAATTTTTTTAATCTCTAAAATATGAATAAAATTTCCTAAATCAAATTATCTGAATTTATCTAATAAACCTCTTGGTATAGTCATCATTAATAAATGATTATTTGTTGAAATAACTTTGATTCTGTAGTTCATATAAAAATCTCACTATTTAAGGCTATTAGTACATTTCAAATATGCTTGTGTTTCTACAATCATTTTTAGTTTTTCATCAAATTAGAAGGATTTACATCTCTTGCTTTCTTTTGGTGTTCAATTCTTGAATATGGAACTGAAGAAGACTACATAATTAAGTGCAGTGAAAGTAGTCTAAATTAAAAGAATTTACCAAAGTGATGATGCAGTAATTGCCACATTCTGTTAATTGGATTAAGAGAAAGGCTTTTAAAATCTATAATCTTGAAACTTCCCTGGTCATCCAGTGGCCAAGACTCCAACATTCCCAGTGCAGGGGGCCAGATTCAATTCCAGGTCAGGGAACTAGATCTCACATACCCCAATGAAGATCCTGATACACACGCCATAGCTAAGACTTGGTGCAGCCAAATACATAAATAAATACTAAAGAGTCTATAATCTCCATAATAATCACTATTTTCTACTATTTTTAAAGAGAAAACTCTGCTTCAGTCTATATTCTTCAAACATCACTTGAGCAGATCAACATATTGTATTGTGTTGACTTCTATTATGATATAATTTAATCAATATCAGCAAGATTCTTTGCCTAAAACCCCATGACACTGAATATACACTTTACCTATCATTGCTACTTCTAACAAAACTTTCCTAGCAAAATAGGCAACCAATTTATGGGTCATGATTTGCTGATTTGATTCTTTAATATTACATAAACATAGCATTTATCTTGTTACCATGTCTTTTGTTATGTCTGAAATTTTGTATGGGGATGAGTGCCTCACTTACCTTACAGTAGTCTTATCTCTATTCAGGAGAACAGAATGTCCTCTATGAAAATGAGCTGTTAATAATTCACCATCTTCCATGCAAAGTGATAGTATCAAATGTAGATCTTAGCCTAGAAAATAGAAAAAAGATAAAAATGTCATCTAAATCCTGAGATTAATGACTTCCTTGGAAGAAGTATCTTCTCTAAACCTAAAATTTAGTGTAGTGCTGGTAAAGGTCAATTTTCATTCCAATCCCAAAGAAAGGCAATGCCAAAGAATGCTCAAACTACCGCACAATTGCACTCATTTCACACGCTAGTAAATTAATGCTCAAAATTCTCCAAGCCAGGCTTCAGCAATATGTGAACCGTGAACTTCCTGATGTTCAAGCTGGCTTTAGAAAGGGCAGAGGAACCAGAGGTCAAATTGCCAACATCCACTGGATCATAGAAAAAGCAAGAGGGTTCCAGAAAAACATCTATTTCTGCCTTATTGACTATGCCAAAGCCTTTGACTGTGTGGATCACAATCAACTGTTGACAATTCTGAAAGAGATGGGAATACCAGAATACCTGACCTGCCTCTTGAGAAACCTGTATGTAGGTCAGGAAGCAACAGTTAGAACTGGACATGGAACAACAGACTGGTTCCAAATAGGAAAAGGAGTTCGTCAAGGCTGTATATTGTCACCCTGCTTATTTAACTTCTATGCAGAGTACATCATGAGAAACGCTGGACTGGAAGAAACACAAGCTGGAATCAAGATTTCTGGGAGAAATATCAAGAACCTCAGATATGCAGATGACACCACCCTTATGGCAGAAAGTGAAGAGGAACTAAAGAGCCTCTTGAGGAAAGTGAAAGCGGAGAGTGAAAAAGTTGGCTTAAAGCTCAACATTCAGAAAACGAAGATCATGGCATCTGGTCCCATCACTTCATGGGAAATAGATGGGGAAACAGTGGAAACAGTGTCAGACTTTATTTTTTTGGGCTCCAAAATCACTACAGATGGTGACTGCAGCCATGAAATTAAAAGACGCTTACTCCTTGGAAAGAAAGTCATGACCAACCTAGATAGTATATTCAAAAGCAGAGACATTACTTTGCCAATAAAGTTTCGTCTAGTCAAGGCTATGGTTTTTCCTGTGGTCATGTATGGATGTGAGAGTTGGACTGTGAAGAAGGTTGAGCGCCAAAGAATTGATGCTTTTAACCTGTGGTGTTGGAGAAGACTTGAGAGTCCTTTGGACTGCAAGGAGATCCAACCAGTCCATTCTGAAGGAGATCAGCCCTGGGATTTCTTTGGAAGGAATGATGCTAAAGCTGAAACTCCAGTACTTTGGCCACCTCATTGGAAGAGTTGACTCATTGGAAAAGACTCTGATGCTGGGAGGGATTGGGGGCAGGAGGAGAAGGGGACGACAGAGGATGAGATGGCTGGATGACATCACTGACTCAATGGATGTGAGTCTGAGTGAACTCCGGGAGTTGGTGATGGACAGGGAGGCCTGGTGTGCTGTGATTCATGGGGTCGCAAAGAGTCGGACATGACTGAGCGACTGATCTGATCTGATCTGAACTCTAGCATTAAATGTTTCACACATTAATTTACACAGTTAATTAATTTATTTTATTATTTATAGTGATGTCATTCTAAATGTGTATTAAATTTATGTATCATCAATATAACCATAAGTTTGGATTAAAAAAGTCTCAGACTACAAGTTATATTAAACATATGTAGTACTTGTTTGATATTATTTAGGAAGACATATAGGGTGAAAAGAATGTAATAGCTTTTTAAAGACAAATCTACCAACCCTTGCCAATAGTTCTATATATTATTCTGTTTTCAATCTTTATTACAATCTAGTATGTTTTTAAAATAGCGTCTATGGTGGTTCCAAAACTTATTAATAGCCCTTGGGATTTTTTGTGTGAGTTAGCAATAATATCGGGAAAAGTTTACCTCAACTCATAGCTAAATGTCGAGTATTCATTGCCCAATATAAATGTTTCCATAAAACATTGGAAGGATTATATAATTGATACTTGGCTATAATAGAAACACCACTTGGGTTAAATTTATTTCAAAGCAATTAACTTTCATCCTAAAGAATCATTTCCTTTTTACATGAGACCTATGGAATTTTAATTAATTTAGCTTTGTAATTGTTTCTACAATCTCATTATTTCAAGTTTTTGAGAAACACAGTGATTTCTAAGTAAATATTGGCAGTTTCTCTGATTTATTTTTTATTTGGCAAACACTGATTAAATGCTGATTCTTTGTAAAATCGTATGATAAAGAAATAAGACAGCTCCCCAGGGTCATAAAATCCAGCAAAGTAACTGAAAGATATTCATCAGCTCAGTTCAGTGGCTCAGTCAAGTCCGACTCTTTATGACCCCGTGAACTGCAGCACACCAGGCTTCCCTGTCCATCACCAACTCCCAGAGCTTGCTCAAACTCGTGTCCGTAGAGTCAGTGACATCATCCAACCATCAGCCTTCATAATTCATTTCAAACCAAGGAAATCTCTGATTAGACTACATGAGACATGCTAGCTATATTTGCTAATGAAAGAGTAAGCACTCCCTGATGATCTTGAAGAGTTTCATGTAAAAAGTAACATAAAATTAGAACTGATAAATAGCAGAAGGAGGTAAGGACCAAATCTGAATTTAAATTCATGGGAACTACTCTGACCAAGGTTCATGGGGATGAAGATGGTTGTGATGTTGAATAATATTAAAACCAATTTATATTAGTTCCTTTCCAACACCATGTAGCTTTATGATAGTAAACACATTACCTATTTTGTCTCTAGGTGTCAGTTCTTCCTTACAAAGTAATGATAATAGTAGCTGATATTTACTGCTTACTATATGCCAAACACTGCATTGAAGGTATTACAAGAGTAATCTCACATAATCCCTTTGCAAAGTTCATAAGGTAAACTCTCATTTTTAGCCAATTAAAGTTGGAGAGGTTCTGTAACTTGCCTAAAATAATTTGCCACTTGCAAAGGGCTGAGCAGGAGTTAAAACTAGATCTTTTTTACTTGAGTTTCTATGATCCTAACTGCTAAACATTTGACCTACCTAACTCTTATGGAGAAGGTTAGCTTTAAAACATGTTTGTGACTTTTGCACACCTATCTAATCTTGAATGAGAAACAAGCTCAATGTGTAATTTAAAATCTGTTTCTTAAAAAAAAAAAAAAAAAATCTGTTTCTTGTGGGTACTTTAGTTTGATTTCATCACCTCTACCAGAAACCCTAATACACATGATCACCCCAGACATGCACTCACACACTTGCTGTTTGACTTTGGTCATTTCACTTCCTTAACTCTCAACTGCGAAAGTAAAGTAAAATGGAAATTATACTCTTGGAGTTATGTGGAAGGGGTGATATATAAGTAACAGCCACTCTATTCAAGAATCTCTCTGCAATGCAGGAGACCTAGGTTCAATCCCTGGGTCAGGAATATCTCTTGGAGAAGGGAATGGCGACTCACTCCAGTATTCTTGCCTGGAGGATTCCATGGGCAGAGAGGAGCATGGCAGGCTAGAGTCCATGGGGTCAGAAAGACCCCATGACTGAGCAACTGTCACTCTTTCACTCTTCTCATCCATTTCCAGATTCAATAAAAAAATAAATGTGTAAACCTGATGGATAAAGTATGAATTTTATCACTAATAGAGCTATTTTGAAAATTACTCTAGATCTGCAGACAAATAAGCACGCTAGTAATTCATCTCATCGGCACAGGAAAATGATAGATTTTCCTATCAGGAGCAGCCTCATTATCACATGACAGAGAGGAGATCAGAACATGTGGATCTAAGGATATGCTGGCTTCTAAGAATGCTATCACTAAGTCTGGAGAAGGCAATGGCAACCCACTCCAGTGCTCTCGCCTGGAAAATCCCATGGGAGGAGGAACCTGGTAAGCTGCAGTCCATGGAGTCGCAAAGAGTCGGACACGACTGAGCGACTTCACTTTCACTTTTCATTTTCATGCATTGGAGAAGGAAATGGCAACCCACTCCAGTGTTCTTGCCTGGAGAATCCCGGGGACGAGAGAGCCTGGTGGGCTGCCTTCTATGGGGTTGTGGAGTCAGACACGACTGAAGCAACTTAGCAGCAGAAGCAGCATCACTAAGTCAGGGATGCTCAATGCCTTATGCAAAGATTACCAAATATAAAGTGTATTCTTCTTCTCATGGGCAAGAATGATTGATGAGTAGGCAGTGGGAAGGTAAAGGTCAGAAGTATTAGTTTGGGTCCATGTATTTCATCACTGCCAGTACAGTGTGCAGTATATGGAGCTCACCATCAAGTTTTGTTTTTGTTTTTGTTTTAGTCAATCTGATGTGAGGCTCAGGCCCTAGCAATCCCTCTATATGAATAATAAAAGGCATGAGGAGAGAATATACCCCTATCAATGCTATCTTATTTCCCAAATACATTGACATAAGATGTAAAGTCACATAATACCTTTCTGGTTTTCAATTTTATTAGCAAGAAAGCAATATTATAATATATCCCTAGATGGAAATAACAATGACCACCTTTACATAGGAGGTGCAGACTTAACATTCATGCAAAAATCAGTATCTCCCACTTCTACTTGTTTTATTTATGACTGGGATAAGAGGGAGCTGAGTGAAGTGGAACTCAACCTGGAATCATTCCAAGGACAAACTTTTAAATGGAGCTATATTGGGAAATGTTTTATATGTAATTCTAATAGAGCATTATTGTTGGCATTGCCAAAATATACCTATAACATTCTGGGGGCAGGACAGGAACAATAATTCAGCTTTTCCTGTAGTGTTTATTTTTAAAGTATAGCTAGAAATCAACTGATTATAAATCAATTCTTCAAAGATATTTTCACCAAAGTATAGTTTTTATATGAAATCCCTCATCAGTTTTCAACTCTCTCTCTGTGGATACTTAGTGAGAGGTAATGGTCATAAATCTCAGTACTTCTTTCCCACGAACCCCAGGTGTCTGTGTTTTCCCAGTTTAAAAAAAAAAAAGAGATAATAATTTATATTTTGGACAGACATTGTGGATATTTTTTAAAGTAATGCATGTAAAGCCTGCTTTGTTGTATGTATGTGAGAAAAGGATATGAATAAGATAAATTTATATAAAGTAAATTTTTAATAACCTCACTCACACTGAAGTATTATGGCTCATGATTTTCTAGCTCTAAGAAAAAGCAGACTACTTTTTTCATATAAATAAAGAGAAATGAGGTATAATTATTAATAATACTTGTAAACATTCAAGGAAATTATTAAAAGCCTTAACATTAATAAAATTATAAGGCTTTATTAATCTCTATGCTATAAAAATGATTCTAATTTCTTATTTAGATATGTAGTTTATTTTAATATATTTTCATTCAAATTTTTAACAAAATATTTTTTGATGAAAGAAAAATTTAATGCAAAAATGGACTAAAGAAATATAACATTAATTGTACAATCTTGATGTAGCCAAATGTAGTTTTGGTTATTTATACTATACTTGGAACAATTCTAATCTTTTTGCAATTGTTTCTTCTGTGATTTCAAGGTAATTTGTCATTGTTTTAACTTTTATTCCAATTTTGTTATCTCTTTTTAAAAGCATTTTTTATTCAATTACATTGGCTAGTACTTTCATAACAGTAGATAAGTCAGACATCTTTTTTTTTAATTGATTTTAATGAGAAACTCTCCATGATATAGAATTTTAGCTTTTTTGTGTGATCATCTTTACATGATATTTACTTATCCTTCTATTTAAAAGGCATTGTATTTAGTTAAAAACCATCAACATGTGCTAGAATTTATCAAATGCTTTTTAGGGACATTGCACCACAATATACCTTCTTTCACTATAAATTTCCTAAAGTGATGCGTTTTTGTCATCACATTTCTAATACTGGCCACTATCAGAATTTTGGAGTTAAAGATTTTTGTTTTGTCTCTGGTGATTTGGAATATATATATCCTAAAGTGAAAGTCGCTCAGTCATGTACAACTCTTTGTGATCAGAATAAAAGAGTGGGTAGCCTTTACCTTCTCCAGAGGATCTTCCCAACCCAGGGATTGAACCCAGGTCTCCCATACTGCAGGCGGATTATTTACCAGCTGAGCCACAAGGGAAGCCCAAGAATACTGACTGGAGTGGATAGTCTATCCCTTCTCCAGAGGATTTTCCCAACCCAGGAATGAATCCGGAGTCTCCTGCATTGCAGTTGGATTCTTTACCAACTGAGCTATCAGGGAAGCCCCATATACATTGTAAGATCACTAGAATATTTGTTATATCTTAATAAAATCAAGTGATTATCTGGGTCATGAAGATCTTTTTTGTACAGTTCTTCTGTGTTTTCTTGCCACCTCTTCTTAATATCTTCTGCTTTTGTTAGGTCCATACCATTTCTGTCCTTTATTGTGCCCATCTTTGCATGAAATATTCCCTTGGCATCTCTAATTTTCTTGAAGAGATCTCTAGACTTTCCCATTCTTTTGTTTTCCTTTATTTTTTTTTGCATTGATTTCTGATAAAGGGTTTCTTAACTCTCCTTGCTATTCTTTGGAACTCTGCATTCAGATGTTTATATCTTTCCTTTTCTCCTTTGCTTTTTGCTTCTCTTCTTTTCACAGCTATTTGTAAGGCCTCCTCAGACAGCCATTTTGTCTTTTTCCATTTCTTTTTCTTAGGGATGGTCTTGATCCCTGTCTCCTGTACAATGTCACAAACGTCCATCCATAGTTCATCAGGAACTCTGTCTATCAGATCTAGACCCTTAAATCTATTTCTCACTTCCTACTGCATAATCATAAGGGACTTTATTTAGGTCATACCCATACCTGAATAGTCTAGTGGTTTTCCCCACTTTCTTCAATTTAAGTCTGAATTTGGCAATAAGGTGTTC
Source organism: Bos mutus (assembly GCF_027580195.1). Lineage (NCBI taxonomy): Eukaryota > Metazoa > Chordata > Mammalia > Artiodactyla > Bovidae > Bos > Bos mutus. The sequence continues at coordinate 47,823,225 of NC_091627.1, read as the reverse complement.
ATGGTCCGAGCCACAGTCAGCTCCTGGTCTTGTTTTTGCTGACTGTATAGAGCTTCTCCATCTCTGGCTGCAAAGAATATAATCAATCTGATTTCGGTGTTGACCATCTGGTGATGTCCACGTGTAGAGTCTTCTCCTGTGTTGTTGGAAGAGGGTGTTTGCTATGACCAGTGTGTTCTCTTGGAAAAACTCTATTACCCTTTGCCCTGCATCATTCTGTACTCCAAGACCAAATTTTCCTGTTACTCCAGGTGTTTCTTGACTTCCTACTTTTGCATTCCAGTCACCTATAATGAAATGTACATTCCAGTTTTATGTTTACATTTGTATATATGGATGATGATAAATTCCTTCACTCATGTCCAACTCCCTGCATCCCTATGGACCGTAGCCTGAGAGACTTCTCTGTCCATGGGGTTCTCCAGGCAAGAATACCTTAATGGGTTGCCATGCCCTTGTCCAAGGGATCTTACTGACCCAGGAATCGAACTTGCATCTTTTATGTCTCCTGCATTGGCAGACAGGTTCTTTACTGCTAGGGTCATCTGGGAAGCCCATATTTTTGTGTATCTTCATACATTTATAAGAATTTGAGAATTTCGGAAATTTGTCACTACACAGGTGAAGGAAAATTGGCAAAATTGTTTTAGATTAGTTTTATAATATGAATCACATTTTAAAAATTGTATCCTTTGGCCCCAGTATTCACCATCAGAATTTGATCTAAAGGAAAATTTAGGTAAATAATAACACCCAAACTTGTTCAAAATAATAAAATTTAGGCAAAGCTGATGTTCATTATTAAGGAATTCATCAATTATATTATTTTACAACTCCTTGATAAAACATTTCAAAGACATCAAGTTGTCAACTAAAAAATATAGTCACAACTTGAAGTTAGAGAGTTATTTTGTTTAGTTGGAATGTTTAGGACTCAGCCTGAGAGACGGCAAGCATCTCAGTAGCTCTGAGAAAACTGTTCCAAGGAGGTAGGGGAAAGTCAGGCTACATGCAAGTTTGCAACAAAGGGAACAAGCAGTCTGAACATCAAATACCAGGTATCAAGGAATTTAGCATTCTATGCATGGGAAGATGGGAGCCTCTGGGCTCACCAAAATTATTCCTTTCATATGTACCTCAGCTATCTGGGGCCAATCCTGTTTCCTTTTTCACCTTGCTTCTTCTACTCCCTAGCCCCTCAGCAACCACCATGGGATGGTGGCAGCATGGCCACCTCATTTGAAGAGTTGACTCATTGGAAAAGACTGATGCTGGGAGGGACTTGGGGCAGGAGGAAAAGGGGATGACAGAGGATGAGATGGCTGGATGGCATCACCGACTTGATAGATGCAAGTTTGAGTGAACTCTGGGAGTTGGTGATGGACAGGGAGGCCTGGCGTGCTGTGGTTCACGGGTCGCAAAGAGTCGGACACGATTGAGTGACTGAACTGAACTTAACTGTGTCAGATCACAGTTTGGAGAGCTCTCACTCACATCAAAAATCTCTGATGGTTGTGACATTTCTTATTTATTAATGGCAGGAGATACTTTCATATCACAGAGTGAATATATAAAATAGTGAAACACTAAAAACAAAGAGCTTTAAATTCTCTATATAGAATAATTTCAAATACACAAATATTATCTGAGAAGAATAATTCTCTGAGCAGAATGATTCCAGGTAATTTTATATTCTCCTACATGCAACTTCTATGTTTTTAATGTTCTTGAACCATATAAATATTAAGAAAACATTAATTTATTATAATACAGTATTAATAACAGGTAATTATTATTGTCAGCTATTGCTGACATCTTTTGAGCACTTTCCATGTGCCAGACATTCTTCTAAGTGCTTTACACGTTTTGACTGTAAGGTATAGTTCGAGACGAGACAATGAAGAAAGGAGGACGACCTCAGCCAAGACAGGTTACCTTTATTCAGGCAAGGAGGGGTGACAGTTGGTCTAACGACCAGGCTGAGGGCGCGCAGGATCAGGGAGGATTCATATTTAAGGGGAGGTTTTGTGGAAGCAATAGGGGAAGATGTTAGTCAGGCGGATGAACAGGGTTGGGGGGGTCCTGGGCCGAGGGGTGGAGGGTCCCAGGCTGATGCCTCTGCCCGGAGTATCCAGGTGGGACTTAAAGTTCAGCTTTGTCACCCCCGAAGTCAGGTGGCTCAGCAAGGGCCCTTGAAGCTGTTATCTTCTTTTGCCAGGCCCAAGGCCTTTGAGGTCTTTATCTTCTTTTCTAGGCCCAAGGACTCCTTCATTAACCTTACATGTTTTACATGTTTTAACTCAGTATCAATAAGCTTGTTGATACTGCTATGCATATGAAATAATTTTCCCTCTTTGGATCTCTCACTGTAGAAAGAGTCTCCCAAAAGGAACTTTGTTAAATTATGGAATGTAGCCTGACAGGCTCTTTAGTTCATGGAATTCTCCAGGCAAGAGTACTGGAGTGGGTTGCCATGCCCTCCTCCAGGGGATCTTTTGGACCCAGGGATCCAACCAGCGTCTCCTGTATTGCAGGCAGATTCTTTACCACTGAGCCACCAGGAAAGCCCTTGTTAATTATAACTGACTCTAAATCTATGGAGTTTTGGAGACAACTGACTCGAAGGGAACAGAAAGAATGTGCCACGAAAAGGACTGAGAGGGGGTCAGAAGTGTCAGTTGAGTCAACTGACTTCATGTGTGGTAAGAGGATAAAGTCATGCATGTTGCAGCTAATGTTTTAACTGGAAAGAATCAAAGGCTTAAGAAATATCCTGTTTCAATGTCACTGGGGCCCGGGGGTTTCTTATGCTTATTTGAAAATCTGGACTTCAATCATGAAAGTTCTTTTGACAATGAAAGCCATAAGAAAGCATTCTGGCTTGGTAGGTTTATTTTCAAGAAGCCCCCCCTTGATGAGGCTGGGTAGACTTCTGAATAAAAATGCTTTTGTTAAAAGAGATAGATTTCTGTACCTTGATAGTTTTAAAAGAATGAATAAATCTTTGAAGTACTCTGAAGCTAGAAGACACTTAGGGACATAGTGGAAAGATGGGAAAGCAGTCTGTGAAGCTCTTCTATGGATTCCTTCCTCACAATCTGAATGAAGATAGTATTTTGTTTTCTAAATAAGGTTCTAAGACACAATTCCAAGAGATATGTTGAATAACTTGCTATTGTCTGTTTGTGCATCAAGAATCTAATTGACTTGACTTGGTTTGCGGTAGATGAAATAGTGGAATGCCTAGCATATCATAAAACCACCATATTAAGTAAGTTTCCTATTTTCTCAATTCACAGTGTAGTATAAGAGGAGTTTTTTTTTTTTTTTTTTTCAGTTACTTTGGTCCTGACAATGCAAATGTAAGTCATTTATATTGACTGTTCCCCATGCCATCACCCTCCTGCTGCCTAACTATTGATTCAGTCATTAGCACCTTTTCCAGAGGGATTACCAAAAAGAGAGAGAGAAATTGAAACCAAATCTAGAAGTAAATATTTTCCTGTGATGGTTGATTATGAACAAAGCAATTTATATGTTGAGTGGTGAGTAAATCATTTCAATTGACATAGGCCTTGCCTAGTTTTAGCATTGAAAGTCAGATCTCCTGGGAGTCCCCTTAGTTCAGGAAAAATGGGACTTTTGGTCTTCCTATTTGTATAATCTGTATAAATATCTCAACACAGGTATAGAGTTATGTGATGAGGCCTTCCTTGACAAACTGGAATATAGTCTCACAAGTCTGGAAAATATTAACCTGATGGCTGACTTTAAACATCTGAGTAAATTTCATATCAAACAGGAAGAAAGCAATCTGTCATGATAGCAGAGGACTCAGTGGAGGAGGCACAGTGAGTTCAAGTAATGAAGGCCATTCGGATCCCCGAATCTGCCTACCACCCACTGTCCTCAAGCTTCAGGGCCCAGATAGGAAACTTTCCATTATTTTTTGGGAGAATTTTATAAAAGATATTACAATTGAGAATTAGATCCCAAGTTCCTGCCTAACTTTGGCATTCTTTGAGGAGATTAGGAAAAGGAAAGTAAAATGGAAACATTCTCTTCATTTGAACTTAAACTGATTACTTTTGGGGGATGGCACTTTACTCATTTTTCATTCATTCAATAATATTCAGTTTTGTTATGATCTGGCAAGGGAGATGAAATTATGATCAAATTCAATTTTAGATCCTGTAAGTTCAATTTAGATGCTGCTGTTACCTATTGATTCTGGATTTATTTAAGATTATTTCCATGGCAAACTCTTCACTGTAGTTAATTAGGACTGTATATTTCTTTTTCAAGTACTGTCTTTATTGAATACCTTGCCCATCATTCTCAGAAGGTATCATCCCTTGCTTTACAGAAACGTCTAACAAGAAATCCCATATTTGTTGCACTTTTTATCTATACATACTTATCACTTTACCTTATCTTCTCAGCCTTTCTTCCCATTTTAGAAGAGAAAGTGATTATTCTCTTTAAAGCTGTCATCTCTTTTTAAACCCCTTTCAAGTACTTAAGAAAACTGAACAAAATTTGTTCTAATTTTCTTCTATTCAAAGTATCTCTGCCTTTAGAACATTTGTCTTTGCCTTCAATATGTTCGGCTTTCTTCATATGGAAAAAAAAAAGGTTAGGGGGTTCTATTTGTCCTGTCCACCTATGATATTTCTTTCTATTTATTTTACTAAAATGTGTATGAATGAACAGTTTACTCTTTAAGAAATAAAAAGTCATTAAAGATAAGCTTATTGTATCTTCTGTTTCCTCTTTCCTCTCCAAGGCCTTCAATCTCTGTCCCTAGAGTTCTTTTTGTAAGAAAAATACCTGATACATTCATAGATAAATTCTATTCAAGTTTCTTGCCCAAATATATGAAAGAAATTCTCCTTTCTTTACTTAGGTATTTGGAGATATGTGTGGTATGATGGGAAAGGAGGAAGATGAAGGGAGGAAGAGGTCAAGAAAACTTGTACGATGACTGAAGGCAGGGCTTTAGGAGACTTCATTTCTGAAGACTATTGTTGTGTTGCTTAAAACAAGCACTATGATAGCCTTGTTCTTCCTCAAGAATATTCTCATGACTCCTCAAGTCCTTATATGTGAAACAATAAAAAAAGTTTATGAAATATATTTCTAGCCATGCAAAGAATATATCTATACTTTATCTTGCCTGTAGACAAGTGTTCAAACTTCTTTGTTTTTCTACTTTTTAAATTATATTTTGGATTGGATAGCTAAGCTTTACTTAAATGCTCAAATGTATACTACAAGTTTTCTAATACTCTTACCAAATTCTTTCATAAAATTGAACATTTGTTAAATCACTGATTTCAGTTAAAATGTTAGAAGAGACCAATATAAAATTAATCTATGCTCAATTGGTCTTATTCTTTGGATATATTCTTTGAAAAACAGAAAATATCTTAAGATATAACTTTATATCCAAAATAACTTGATGACAGCTGTACTTTTTAATGTCTCTCAGATCAGATCAGTCGCTCAGTCGTGTCCGACTCTTTGTGACCCCATGAATCACAGCATGTCAGGCCTCCCTGTCCATCACCAACTCCCGAAGTTCACTCAGACTCATGTCCATCAAGTCAGTGATGTCATCCAGCCATCTCATCCTCTGTCATCCCCTTCTCCTCTTGCCCCCAATCCCTCCCAGCATCAGAGTCTTTTCCAATGAGTCAACTCTTCACATCAGGTGGCCAAAGTACTGGAGTTTCAGCTTTAGCATCATTCCTTTCAAAGAAATCCCAGGGCTGATCTCCTTCAGAATGGACTGGTTGGATCTCCTTGCAGTCCAAAGGACTCTCAAGAGTCTTCTCCAACACCACAGTTCAAAAGCATCAATTCTTCAGCGCTCAGCCTTCTTCACAGTCCAATTCTCACACCCATATATGACCACAGGAAAAACCATAGCCTTGACTAGATGAACCTTTGTTGGCAAAGTAATGTCTCTGCTTTTGAATATGCTATCTAGGTTGGTCATAACTTTCCTTCCAAGGAGTAAGCGTCTTTTAATTTCATGGCTGCAGTGACCATCTGCAGTGATTTTGGAGCCCAAAAAATAAAGTCTGACACTGTTTCCACTGTTTCCCCATCTATTTCCCATGAAGTGATGGGACCAGATGCCATGATCTTCGTTTTCTGAATGTTGAGCTTTAAGCCAACTTTTTCACTCTCCTCTTTCACTTTCATCAAGAGACTTTTCAGTTCCTCTTCACTTTCTGCCATAAGGGTGGTGTCATCTGCATATCTGAGGTTATTGATATTTCTCCCAGCAATCTTGATTCCAGCTTGTGTTTCTTCCAGTCCAGCGTTTCTCATGATGTACTCTGCATAGAAGTTAAATAAGCAGGGTGACAGTATACAGCCTTGACTAACTCCTTTTCCTATTTGGAACCAGTCTGTTGTTCCATGTCCAGTTCTAACTGTTGCTTCCTGACCTGCATATAGGTTTCTCAAGAGGCAAATCAGGTGGTCTGGGATTCCCATCTCTTTCAGAATTTTCCACAGTTGATTGTGATCCACACAGTCAAAGGCTTTGGCATAGTCAATAAAGCAGAAATAGATGTTTTTCTGGAACTCTCTTCCTTTTTCCATGATCCAGTGGATGTTGGCAATTTGATCTCTGGTTCCTCTGCCTTTTCTAAAACCAGCTTGAACAACAGGAAGTTCACGGTTCACATATTGCTGAAGCCTGGCTTGGAGAATTTTAAGCATTCTAGCGTGTGAGATGAGTGCAACTGTGCGGTAGTTTGAGCATTTTTTGGCATTGCCTTTCTTTGGGATTGGAATGAAAATTGACCTTTTCCAGAGTCCTGTGGCCACTGCTGAGTTTTCCAAATTTGCTGGCATATTGAGTGCAGCATTTTCACAGCATCATCTTTCAGGATTTGCAATAGCTCAACTGGAATTCCATCACCTCCACTAGCTTTGTTCATATTGATGCTTCCTAAGGCCCACTTGACTTCACATTCCAGGATGTCTGGCTCTAGGTCAGTGATCATACCATCGTGATTATCTGGGTCATGAAGATCTTTCTTGTACAGTTCTTCTGTGTATTCTTGCCACCTCTTCTTAATATCTTCTGCTTCTGTTAGATCCATACCATTTCTGTCCTTTATCGAGCCCATCTTTGCATGAAATGTTCCTTTGGTATCTCTGATTTGCTTGAAGAGATCCCTAGTCTTTCCCATTCTGTTGTTTTCCTCTATTTCTTTGCATTGATCGCTGAAGAAGGCTGTCTTATCTCTTCTTGCTATTCTTTGGAACTCTGCATTCAGATGTTTATATCTTTCCTTTTCTCCTTTGCTTTTTGCTTCTATTCTTTTCACAGCTATTTGTAAGGCCTCTCCAGATAGCCATTTTGCTTTTTTGCATTTCTTTTCCATGGGGATGGTCTTGATCCCTGTCTCCTGTACAATGTCATGAACCTCATTCCATAGCGCATCAGGCACTCTATCTATCAGATCTAGGCCCTTAAATCTATTTCTCACTTCCACTGTATAATCATAAGGGATTTGATTTAGGTCATACCTGAATGGTCTAGTGGTTTTCCCTACTTTGTCTCTAGTTCTACTCAATAATGTTAGGGAGACAGAAATGTAAAAATAAATCAAAAGTTAATTAAGGAGACATGGAGGAGGAAAAGCCAACCATTTTACAACATTCTTTCATAATGAAATGTCAAATCTTGACTGAATAATAAATAAATTAATTGTTGAAAATAAAACATACTTTATGATGTTTAAAATTATGAGGCAAAATGTGGTAATGAAGTATTTGAGAGTGGAAGTATCTAAGATTATTTTTTATTTACCTCCTTGGTTATTATTGCTTGAAAAATCTTATTTTCTATCACAAATTATCATGCTAAATATTATTGTCCTTTATTGATACTGTAGTTTCCGTCTACATTCAGGAAATCAGGAAGACCAGTCTTCCCCTCACTTAGAGTTCGGCATGGACATGAGACCTGATCTGATCAATCAAATGCGGATAGAGGTGACCTGTTGAATTGAGCATTTAACTGATGCTCCAGTCTTCATTTTCTCTTCTCCTTGCTGTTTTGACTACCAGCAATCTAGATAATGTTGCCTCTTTTACCCTGAGTCATAAAGTCAGAAAGACATAGGGCAGAAAAGCTCACTGATACACATGGAAATGTACCATGTCTTAAAGTAAACTTTTCATTTGTTTAAGCTACTGATATTTGGGGTTTATTTGTTTCTAAGCCAAAACCCTCTCTATCTTCACTGATACATCTATCACAGGGAGATCATGACTGAGCTGGAACTGGAATAAATATTGCAGATATTTATCACATAGGATCACTTCCAAGAACTTCTGTTCATATTATTTTGGGAGAAAGGGTATGCACATTTTTTGTTGTGTAATGGGTAGTTACATTAAGTTTGGTGAAAGAATACTGTTGTTTGTATATAGATATTTAAGTGAAGGTAGAGAATTTCTGTGGGTGTTGAGTAAGCAAGGTAGTACACAGAGCTGGGTTATCAATTATAAATATTGCATTAATGTAATTTTAACATGCAGTATTTTCTGGAAACCTGAAACTACATTTTCTAGTATCCTTTTATATTTATGGGTCCAGATGAGGGATTATCAGCATAGCCCATCCCTGTAAAATTTTGAAAGTGTGAAAGAAGGGAAAGTAGTTATTTTCTAGTAAGATTTCCTGATGATAATACAGGAAGACACCAAGTTTCTGACAATTTCCAGCTGAGGTTGGTAGCAGTGATACTGCCTGGGACTTTCAAGTTTCACTGTGGCCACTGAATGAGTACCTATGAATCACCTGTTCACAGCTGAGGCATCTTAAAATTTTTCAAACTACAATGCACCTAATAAGAGTTTTTAAATACATGATTTAAAATGTGATGCATCTGTGAAGAGAAATTTTAAAATCCACTGTCTTCATGGGAGATTACAATATCAATCTCTTAATAATAGAGGAGGTATATAAAAAGTTAGTAAGATGACAGGAATTTTACATCACAGGCTTATCTCTAGTTAGATGTAGAATCCTTTTCTACTCTGACCATAAATATATCAAGTCAAATACTAGGATCAACAAGATAAGTGTACTCATACACTTGGGAAAATGTTGTCTTGATAAAATTCATCAAATATCACATACAATGATCAAAAGAAACATTAATTTTGAAGTCAAGACTAAAACAAGTCCATTATTAGGATTTCTTAACATCATATTTATATATGTTCATGTTGTTAGTCCTAAAAATTTCTCTTCTTGGCCTTTTTTGTGATATTCACATTCTATTGAAATTTATATTAAGTAATATGACCCTTCATACAGTTCTTGACATCTTATTGATAGACCCCACTCCACATCATAGCCTTCTTCTTTTCTTTCTCTCTTTCTTATATATGTATAAACTCCACAGTATAGATTAGATTTTCTTAGGCAGCAGTGAAAAATAAAATATTTAGATTTTCTAATGTTAAGTAACCCTCCTCTTGGATATACCTTTTAGCTCCTGAATTATCTTTTAAAAGGGTATTATTTTTATTATTTGATTCTTGTGAAATATTTCAGAAACACAAAATATATAAAGAATAACATGTCTACTAATGACCTGGAGAGAAAAGAAAAACACAAAACATTAGTAAGCAGTTAAAGACCTTAATGTGTCCCTTTCCAGTTCCCATGTTCCTATATCACCCTGAATTTCTTGTTTAAATGCATTTGCTGACACTGATTCTACAATGTATTTATAAGTAATGTATGACATTGTTTCAGGTGTTTTTAGTTTTACACTTTTAGAACCATACTGAAATATGCTCTGTGTCATCTTTGGACAATGTCCCTTTTAATTCATGAAGCTTGGATTGATTCATTTTTACTTCTTTCCAAATTGCCATTGCTTGAAAATAGTATAATTTATTTAACCATTCTCCTGTGAATAGACATTAGTTTCAAGCACTTTCCTTTTCATTTTTGTATCCTTTTCTTTCTTTATAATTGTTATCCTACCTGTATTTCCTAAGTTATTAAAATTCTTATCATATTTTGTTATGTTATGTCCTAGTTGTGTTTCCTATAAGCTAAATTAGCATTATCTTGAAATTCAATTTTTTCATGTTGTCTATAAACTGTAATTCTTTATAGCTGACTACACATTTTTACAAATTAATACAGCTCTCCTCCTTTATTTTTATTTTTTATCTTTTTTTTTAATTTTGTAATTTTTTAATTTAATTTTATTTTATTTTTAACTTTACAATATTGTATTGGTTTTGCCATATTGTTATATTATAAAATATACTTAAAATTAAATTTATCTTTTTAATCTTTCCTTTAATTGGAGTATAGTTGATTTGCAATGTTGTGTTAGTTTCAGTTGTACAGCAAAGTGATTCAGTGATATATATATATATGTATATATATTCAGATTCTTTTCCTTATTTGGTTATTGCAAAATATTGATATAGTTCCCTGTGCTACACATTAGGTTCTTGTTGGTCAAGTATATGTAGTGTGCATATGTTAATCCCAAACTCCTAATTTATTTCCAGACCCATTCCCCTTTGGGCTTCCCTAGTGGCTCAGCTGGTAAATAATCCACCTGCAATGTGGGAGACCTGTGTTCAATCCCTGGGTTGGGACAATCCCTGAAGAAGGGAACAGCTACCCACCCCAATATTCTGGCCTGGAGAATTCCATGGACTGTATAGTCCATTGTATAGTCCATGAGGTTGCAAAGAGTTGGACACAGCTGAACGACTTTCACTATCTTTCCATTCCCTTTTGGTAACCATGCTTCCCTGATAGTTCAGTTAGTAAAGAATCTGCCTGCAATGCAGGAGACCCCAGTTTGATTCCTGGGTTGGGAAGATCCCCTGAAAAAGGGAACAGCTACCACTCCAGTATTCTGGCCCAGAGAATTTCATGGACAGTATAGTCCATGGGGTTGCAAATAGTGGGACATGATTGAGCAACTTTCACTTTCACTTTGGTAACCATAAGTTCTGTGTCTGTGAGTCTATTTTGTATGTAAGTTCATTTGTATCTTTCCTTCCTAAGTTTCACACATAAGTGATGTCATATGATTGTTGTTTTCTGCCTGGCATACTTCACTTGGTATGATCATCTCTAGGTCCATCCGTGTTACTACAAAGGGCATTACTTCCTTCTTTGTTACAGCTGAGTAATACTCCATTAAATATGTGTACCATCTTTTCTTTAACCATTCATCTATTGATGGACATTTAGATTGCTTCCAACTTGTACAGCCACTATACAGAACAGTACGGAGATTCCTTTAAAAAGTTAAAAATAGAGCTACCATATGATCTAGCAATCCCACTCCTGGGCATATATTTGGAGAAAACTGTAATTCAAAAAGGTACATGCTCCCCAGTGTTCACTGAAGCACTATTCATATCTCTCCTCCTTTAAATTCCCCATCAGTGGGACTCTAGGGATCTATTTTTTTAGAAGCTAAGCTTCCTATGGGTAATGAAAGGAATTTTTTTCTAGTCATCTCCTCAAAGATAAATACTACATCTTGGTTTTCAGATCCCATTTCTGTAATTCCTTTCATTCTTTCTTCATTTGTGGCATCTACTCTACCATATCATAATGTATTAAAAAACATTTTAACAGTATTTAAAATTTTCATGGATTTATAGCCAAATTTGAGTCATTTTGATTTATCACAATCCCTATGTTGTCCAAAAATCTAAAAAGCATATTTTATTATTTGTCTGATTCTATCCCAAGTTTTTTCTCAAACTACATAAATACAATTTGAATTAGAACTTAAATATACTATCTTTCCATCATTTCATTGTAATTAAGTATGATTACAAGTTCTATTTTTTTAATTTCATGAATATCATAATTTTACTCAATCTTAGGCTTACATACAATTTAACAAAGGGTAAATTTCTTTCTAAAAACCTAAACAATAATGTGTGAATATCATAGAAAAGTTAGACTATATAAGTTAAAAATTATATGAAGATTTTTCATTCTCCTTTCCTATTTACAGTTAAAATAGGATTTTACTTTAAAGTTATTCTGCTGCTATCTAACTTTTGTTTTTTTTTTAATTTAACAATTAATTATGAATTACCTCCTGTCAGTTGACCTAACTTTGCACCATCATTGCTAATGGATACCTAGGACTGTTCATCATGTGTACTTATATTAAAATTGAGAATTAAGAGCTCAAGGCACAATATAAATCATGTCTTATTTAGTCTCATAACAATTTTCTGATAAAGATACTACTTTTAGTACCATTTTAAAGGGTCAGAAATTGAGTGGTTAATGAAATTTCAGAGACCTGAAATGAAACAGGTTCTCTGATTTCAAATACCACTTTTCTAACTCTTATTATCCTGTGAAGAGTCCTATCAACATCCATGTACTAATCACCTGTTCTTTAATATTTGTTTATATACTTCATATTTTTCTCTTGTGAACAGCTATGCTAAATATTCTTACCTACAAATGTAAACCACTTTTGCAAATGTGCCTATTGTCCTAGGATAAATTCTTAGGAATGTTGAATTAAATGGCAAATTTTACGGCTTTGAATGCATCTTTACAAGTTACAATCCATAAAGTTTTTTTAATATTCACACTTGCTTCAGCAGTGTTCATTCCAATGTGAATTATGATCAGCTGTTTTTCTTTGCTAATCAGCATTGCATTGTCAAATCCAGAATTTATGAAATGTGCTTTCATTTAGAATTATTTTCTTATTGTTTAGATTGGCCATTAATTGTTCAATTGCAATTTGTAATTTTTTTTTATTATTATAGAGGGACCAAGTGCACAGAAAGCTGTTTAAGAAAAGAAATAAATAGTTTGCCTCTATAATGGACCATAAAGCATGTTTAGGCGAAGTCTATAGTTGTTTTACCTGGAAACTAAAAAGATAAAAAAGCTATATGTCTCTGCTAACATCACAGCTTTCATGGAAGTGCTAGGAATGGAAAAGTGCTATGAATGGCTTCATAAAGCCAATTCAGAACACTTTTTACTATCCTACAACTCCTTGGCTTTTCATGCCAATTGATGCTGATTAGATTTTAGTAACTAGAAAGTTTAATATTGAAATAATAGTCATTTATTTTAACCTTCTGTGAAACCATCTGAAAGTTCTAAGAGTTTTTTCTTAACTAGAGTATTATAATATATTTGGAGAGGTGTATTAAACAAGATGTCAACTGTGAACCATAAGCTTTTAATAATTAAATGTTTCCTTTGTCACTAGGGACAGAAAAAATGCACTCTTTAATCAGGAGAATAATTATTTTTCCTAAAAAGACTTCACTGTGCTTGATTGAGATTTTAGAATGCATATATATGAGTTGGCAGTTCGCATTTGCTGTGTTTTCCCTTAGGTGATATCTAAAATCGTTCATGAGTTTTAGTTTTAATGAGAACAGATCCTATTAACCCTAAAAATACTCTTTTTGCTCAAAGGAATACTCCACCTAGAAAACCAATATAAAAATACGTATCATCATAAAATGAAAATTCAGCTTTTAAATAAGGTATGTGAGTTTTTAATTTAAGATGTAATAGAAATAGCAGAATTCTGTATCATTATTCATGGTTAAAAATTGCATTTGCCTTGGCCTTTAAAGAAAGAGAAAATGGTTCAATTTATTTTTCGTATTAATTTACATGAGTTACTATTTCTCAGATCTTAGGGGCTGTACAAAATACTCAGAGAAGTAACTTCATTCAAGACTATGGACTTAAGAATCAAGGTAGCCATCCTTTATGTATGCAACACACTATTACAGAAAGTGTGGGCAGGGGTACTTCCCTGGCAGTCCAGTGGTTAAGACTCTCTCTTTCCAATGCAGGGTGCATGGGTTCATTTTCTGGTTAGGGAACTAAGATCTCACATGCCACAAAGCCAAAAAAGAAAGACAATATGGTCAGGGAGCATTTTCCCCTCATCTGTAGACAACACAATTATAGCATATTGACAACTGCAGAACATAGCACTAATCTTCAGCACCTCTTTCCCTAAAAGTTCAGTATTGCTGCTAAAGGGGAAGAGGTCATCTGTGAGCCTTAAAAGTGTTAAGGAGTCACCTCTGTAAAAATTTGAAGACAAGGAAAATAGAGTGCTTGTGATTGTACTTAGTTGCTCAGTCATGTCAAACTCTTTGTGATCCCATGGACCATAGCCCTAAAGGCTCCTCTGTCCATGGGATTTTTTCCCAGGAAAAAATACTAGAGTTTATTATCATTTCCTTCTCCAGGAGATCTTCCCAACCTAGGGATCAAAACTGCATCTCCTGCAGCTCCTGCGTTGCAGGCAGATTCTTTGCCACTGAGCCATAGAGAAAGCCCAAATATTAGAGTAAATATATGTAGTAAAAAAAGAAAAAAGATGAAGGTTGAATAGGGGAAAAATAATGAATAATTGGGACCTATTGAGTTACTTATTATTATACATATGTCTCATGAATTTCCTCATTTAAATCACACAGCAAGTCCTTAATATGTAATTTCTATCTCTATTCTGAAGAAGGAAATGACAACCCACTCCAGTATTCTTGCCTGGAAAATCTCTTGGATGGAGGAACCTTAGTCCATGGGGTCACAAGGAGTCAGACACAACTGAGCAACTTCACTTTCCTATTCTGGGTATGAATAAACTAAGATACAAAAAGTGAGGAGTTATGTCCAAGGTTCCAGGTCACATGTATGGTGTACCTGGGCAATGAGTCTCCAGAGTAAGCAAGTAAGTGCTCTTAACACGGTGGTGCTCTTTGGCCTCTGGTGGGATCAAACGTCAGTCCTACATGATGTCAATAAGGATACCATACCAGTTAAGTGTCTTTCTTAGCCCAAATTGGACTTCCCTGATAGCTCAGTTGGTAAAGAATCCACATGCAATGCAGGAGACCCCAGTTCAATTCCTAGGTTGGGAAGATCTGCTGGAGAAGTGATAGGCTACTCACTCAAGTATTCTTGGGCTTCCCTTGTGGCTCAGCTGGTAAAGAATCCACCTGCAATGCAGGAGACCTGGGTTCTGTCCTTGGGTTGGGAAGATCCTCTGGAGAAGGAAAAGGCTACCCACTCCAGCATTCTGGCCTGGAGAATTCCATGGGGTCACAAAGACTCAGACACGACTGAATGACTTACACTTTCACTTTTCACTTTCAAGCCCAAACTGGACACCCTTTGGGAATTCTTTTGGAAATTCACAAAAGGAATACAGGTGAAGAAAGGTCATGAAGCCTGGACATCGATTAATGACTCTAAGCAGAGAAACCTGAGTTACACCTACAGTCTTAGTTTCTTCTTTGCATTTTCCAGATGTTGGTTAAGTTTTATACCCATCCTGTCTACATGCTTATCCTTTTAAGATATGTGATTGGGTAAGATTTCATGAAAGCATTACTGAGATAAAAGTCTTCTTGCTTCAAAAATGTAAACTAATAAAACTTAATATAAGAAAATAATGAGTATTTTAGAAAGCCTTTATACCCATGATTTGCTCTGGGTTAGAGTCAAATAAGAAAATAAAGACTTTCTGTTTATAAATATACTTACAATGCCTAAGGGAATTCCAATCTGCTTTCCATTACATAGTGTTTGTTAAAGTGTATAAATGTATTCAATTTTTTGAACAAATGGAAAGTCAGACAAAGATAAGACTAACTTTAAGGAAATAATGGAGAAAAATTTCCCCAAAGAATTAAAGCAATAGAAGCGAATACAGCATTGATGTGAGGGATGGTGGTGGTAGGGTGTGGAATATGACACAGTTATTTAATTTAAGAATATGATTTTATTTTTGAATAATATTAAGATATGGTATACAATTTACAAAAAGATGAAAAGGAATACAGCCACCTGTATCCCTTAGCCACTCAGGCTGTTTTTTGAACAAATAACTATATTATTTTCTTACATATTCTTCAATTAAGTAGATTTTAACTGCACTGCATGGGTCTGCTTGCAGGTAGGGTTGTTTTTTTTTTTTCCCACTAAACATGTACTGCAGTACTACATGATTCATGGTTGCTTGAATTTGCAGTTACTGAGAAACATATGCAGAAAGCCAACTATAAATTACACATGATTTTTGACTGCATAGAATGTCAGTATCCCCAACAGCACCCTCTTTCACTTTGTCAAAGGTAAACTGTATATTCACACCATATTCTTCTGAGTCTAGAACCAATAATTGTGTTAGCACGTACTATAGCCTTAGACATAAGGCTAGTGAGCATTTGAAATATGGCCAGTCTGACTTGAGAGGTGCCGTAATGGAAAAAATACACAATGGAGTTCAAAAACTTAATATGAAAAAATGTAAAACATCTGAATTTTTTACTAATTGCATTGTGAAATATAATATTTTAGCTATATTAGGTTAAGTAAAATATGACTTTAATTTCAATTTTAAAAATTGTTCAATGAGACTGATGGAAAATTTAAAATTCCGTATGTGGCTCACATGTATGTCTCCCATTGTATTTTTATTGAATAGCATTCATCTAGAACTTTCATTAACTTCACAGATTCCTTGGCCTATTGAAGAGCTCACAGGATCTCTTCATAGAAAGAGCATGTGTTCTATTGTGGATGGGTGCAGATACATACTTGCAGGAATGTATCTGATCTGATCTGTGAAAAATGTAGAAACCACATTGTCAGGAAGCATAAAAACCTGTTTGAATTTTCATTAAGGAGATTGGTTTCTAACATACCAGGCTTTTCTAGAAGACTTTAAATCACTCAGGGAAAATTATCTGTGTGAAGGAAGAATATGAGAACTTCTGAATGTGACTCTGTGGAGACCCACTCATTAGGGGCTGCATGCCTCATTGGTAAGCACTGAGCACCTCACTGCCAGAGTCTCACACCTCACTGAACTTGGATTCCCAGGCGGCTACCCCAATCATTTTCTGCCTCACTCCCCCTCCTGCTTGATAGAGCTCTCTTCTTAGATTTGCCCAGGAGGCCATACAGCCTCACTTACATGCATTATTGATATGATGAAGATAATCAATGTGGTCCTTTGGGACTATTTTTTATCTCTAAGCCAGGTTGAAAATTTGTATTTATTTCCAGTTAATTTGTTCATTAACACTTTTCCTAGGGGCTTCATGGAGTTTTTTCTTTTAGTAGACAGAAAAAGAGCTACTACTTTGCCACAGAATTTGAACTTTAACTAATGAGGCTGAGCTCAGCTGTCAGGTAAACCTGAGCAAAACTGGAAAGAAAATCCGCCCTAAGTAATAAGAATAATAGGATACCCGAATTTTCCTTTCTATTGAATTTTTCTCTATTCTTCAAAATACAGAACAAAAAAGCCCAGCCTACCACAATTAAACCAGGAAAACTTGAATAATATTCCCCTGTTATTATTTATCTTCTCCCTTTTCCTTTTAAATAAAAATTGTTTCATAACAAAATGAAGATTTCAGGATCCTCCTAATAAAACACTGTATTTATATACAAACTTGTAAATCTGCTGAACAGTGAGTTTTCAATCATGAAGAGACAAATTGATTGACATTCTTCATTTATAAGAATGATCCAGAAGCTGACAGTCATTTTAAGTTCTCACTCTTTTGGTGAAATATGTTTATTTTCAAGTGGCATTTACACTTTGTCTTTACATAAGCACACACATACACACATATATATATACATATGTATGTGTGGTGGTGGTGGTTTAGTCACTAAGTTGTGTCAGACTCTTGTGATCCTATGGACTATAGCCCAGCAAGTTTCTCTCTCAGTGGGATTCCCAGGCAAGAATATGCAGTGGGTTGCCATTTCCTTTCCAGGGGAATCTTCCTGATGCAGGGACTGAACCCAGGTCTCCTGCTTTGTGAACAGATTATTTACCCCTGAGCCTCCACTGAAGCCCTGTATATGTATTTATATAAATATGTGTGTGTCTGGGTATGTATGTATGTGTGTGTATATATATATATATAATGTATGTAGGTAATACACTAAGCCCTCCATTTTGGTGGGTTCTGCATCTGCAGATTCAACCACCCTCTAGTAGGATACTGTGTTTATGATCTGCAGTCCATTGAATTCCCAGATGCAGGAACCTGGAGAAACCAAGGACTGAATGAGGGATTTAAGCAACCTCTATATTTTGATATAGGGCTGTATGTTCTGGAACCAGTTCCCTGGGGATATTGAGGGAAGACTGTATTAAGCATCTCTGCTGTCAGAGTGCTACTTTTTACCCCTGCCTTTTGTTTCCTTGTTGGATTATGACTGTAGAAAATCCTTGATGGTAATTTACCAACAACTTGTGAAATGCTACAACTAAATATCTAAACAAAGCTGTTCCCTGAACTATTCATTGTAGGTCTTTTTCTTTAGCCTTGGCACCATAATTCCAAGCCAATCCTTCCCTCCTCTCCTGTCACGTGTTTGTCTTTCTAGGTGCCAGCTGCCTCTGTTACAGCACTGCAATTAGTTCACCTTTCACTTCATGTCCATCATTCAAATGCAACCTCATTACCATTGACAAAAGTAAGTTGAATTATGTGGGGAAGTAGGAAAGTACTGAAGCCAGGGTAGAAAAACTTGTGAGTGAGAATGCACACCCAAATTAAGAGAGTCCTGGTAACAGGATAAAAGAGTGATAGTATAATGTACATGACAGATCTTTTCTAATCACATGAAAACAAACCGCTCAGAGCCCACAGAGAAAAACCGTGCCATTAATTCTGCTCTGCTCTCTTGCACACTAACAGTTCCTGTCCTAATTAAATGTGCTCCTGGAACATATGTTTTATTGTCTAAGCTGTGCTATTAGATTTGATATACAGTACTTGTGACTCGTCATCAGGGAAGGGATCTCCCTCTTGCAGGCATATCTGTATCAGTATCTTCCCTGAGCAGGATATTGAAGTACCATATTTTATTGGCAATAAATAGCAGGTGAAAATATAGGAACCAACAATACTGAAATCATTTGTTTGAACTTTGTATGTTTAATGATATGGTAAAATGGAATATGTGTGTAAAAAATAATACCTTTAAGTTCACCCATCATTATATTTATTCTGTATTCTTAATTTTCTCTGGGAAAGTTTTACAGTTTTTCAGATTAAATATTTTATTAATTATTATGAAATCAGATACTGTCATCTAATGGCTGCTCCATTGATTTCTAAATTAATTTGTATTTGTTTGTCAGAAAACCTGGCTCCCTCTAAATTATTTTTTTGTGTGAAATAAGGTATTGCTCCAGGCCAGAATTCTCCAAGCCAGAATACTGAAGTGGGTAGCCATTCCCTTTTCCAAAGGATCTTTCCAAGCCAGGGATCAAAACCAGCTCTCCAGCATAGCAGGCAGATTCTTTACCAGCTGAGCCACCAGAGAAGCCCAAGAAACTGGAGTGGGTAGCCAATCCCTTCTCCAGCAGATCTTCCTGACCCAGGAATTGAACCAGGATCTCCTACATTTCCTGGTAGATTCTTTACCAGCTAAGCTAGCAGGGAAGCCCCAAGGTACTGCTCAAGTTCAGTTCAGTTCAGTTGCTCAGTCGTGTCCGACTCTTTGCGACCCCATGAATTGCAGCACGCAAGGCCTCCCTGTCCATCACCAACACCCGGAGTTCACTCAAACTCACATTCATTGAGTCGGTGATGCCATCCAACCATCTCATCCTCTGTCGTCCCCTTCTCCTCCTGCCCCCAATCCTTCCCAGCATCAGAATCTTTTCCAATGAGTCTACTCTTCACATGAGGTGGCCAAAGTATTGGAATTTCAGCTTTAGCATCATTCCTTCCAAAGAAATCCCAGGGCTGATCTCCTTCAGAATGGACTGGTTGGATCTCCTTGCTGTCCAAGGGACTCTCAAAGTCTTCTCCAACACCACAGTTCAAAAGCATCAATTCTTCAGCGCTCAGCCTTCTTCACAGTCCAACTCTCACATCTATACATGACCACAGGAAAAACCATAGCCTTGACTAGACAGACCTTTGTTGGCAAAGTAATGTTTCTGCTTTTGAATATGCTATCTAGGTTGGTCATAACTTTCCTTCCAAGGTAAGTGTCTTTTAAATTTCATGGCTACAATCACCATCTGCAGTGATTTGCGAGCCCCTAAAAATAAAGTCAGACACTGTTTCCACTGTTTCCGCATCTATTTCCCATGAAATGATGGGACTGGATGCCATGATCTTCTTTTTCTGAATGTTGAGCTTTAAGCCAACTTTTTCACCCTCCTCTTTCACTTTCCTCAAGAGACTTTTCAGTTCCTCTTCACTTTCTGCCATAAGGGTGGTGTCATCTGCATATCTGAGGTTCTTGATATTTCTCCCGGCAATCTTGATTCCAGCTTGTGCTTCTTCCAGCCCAGTGTTTCTCATGATGTACTCCGCATAGAAGTTAAATAAGCAGGGTGACAATATACAGCTTTGATGTACTGCTTTTCCTATTTGGAACCAGTCTGTTGTTCCATGTCCAGTTCTAACTGGAGCTTCCTGATCTACATATAGGTTTCTCAAGAGGCAGGTCCGGTGGTCTAGTATTCCCATCTCTTTCAGAATTGTCAACAGTTGATTGTGATCCACACAGTCAAAGGCTTTGGCATAGTCAATAAAGCAGAAATAGATGATTTGTGGAACTCTCTTGCTTTTTTGAGGATCCAGCAGATGTTGGCAATTTGATCTCTGGTTCCTCTGCCTTTTCTAAAACCAGCTTTTCTAAAACCAGGTTTTCTAAAACCATCTGGAAGTTCACAGTTCACATATTGCTGAAGCCTGGCTTGGAGAATTTTGAGCATTACTTTACTAGCGTGTGAGATGAGTGCAATTGTGTGGTAGTTTGAGCAGTCTTTGGCATTGCCTGTCTTTGGGACTGGAATGAAAACTGACCTTTTCCAGTCCTGTGGCCATGGCTGTGTTTTCCAAATTTGCTGGCATATTGAGTGCACCACTTTCACATCATCATCTTTCAGGATTTGAAAAAGCTCAACTAGAATTCCATCACCTCCACTAGCTTTGTTCATAGTGATGTTTTCTAAGGCCCACTTGGCTTCACATTCCAGGATGTCTGGCTCTAGGTGAGTGATCACATCATGGTGATTATCTGGGTCATGAAGATCTTTCTTGTACAGTTCTTCTGTGTATTCTTGCCACCTCTTCTTAATATCTTCTGCTTCAGTTAGGTCCATACCATTTCTGTCCTTTATTGAGCCCATTTTGCATGAAATGTTCCCTTGGTATCTCTAATTTTCTTGAAGAGATCTCTAGTCTTTCCCATTCTGTTGTTTTCCTCTATTTCTTTGCACTGATCACTGAGGATGGCTTTCTTATCTCTTCTTGCTATTCTTGAAACTCTGCATTCAGAGGCTTATATCTTTCCTTTTCTCCTTTGCTTTTGCTTCTATTCTTTTCACAGCTATTTGTAAGGCCTCCCCAGACAGCCATTTTGCTTTTTTGTATTTCTTTTCAAGTAATGCTCAAGTAATCTTTGTTTAAAAATGATAAGAATAAAGGAAAGATTCTTCATTCTTTATAGTGTCTGAATAAGTGGCTTAACTGAGTAAAAGAAGTTATTTAAGACTGGTACAATGGTTGGAGATTTGAGCTGTTTCCACTGTAAAATAGAAGGTGTCAATTATTCTGGCCTTGAGAAACCCATGAACTGTATGAAAAGGCAAAAAGGTATGACACTGAAAGATGAACTCCCCAGGTCTATAGGTATCCAAATATGCTGCTGAAGAAGAAAGGAGAAATAACTCCAGAAAGACTGAAGAAATGGGGCCAAAGCCAAGTCTGATGCTGTAAAAACAAAACCTGAAAAAAAAACATTGGAAGTGGTCAAACAGCTGTTGAGATTGAACATGATTTGCTGATGGGTGAATTTAAGCAAATTATATCTACAGAATCCCTTAGAAGAAATGGAGTAGGCTTCATTATCAACAAAAGAGTTTGATTGCAATCTCAAAAACAACAGAATTATCTCTGTTCGTTTCCAAGGCAAACCATTCAATATCACAATAATTCAAGTCTATACCCCTACCAGTAATGCTGAAGAAGCTGAAGTTGAACAGTTCTATGAAGACTTACAAGATCTTCTAGAACTAACACACAAAAAAGATGTCCTTTTCATTATAGGGGACTGGAAACTGCAAAAGTAGGAAGTCAAGAAACACCTGGAGTAACAGGCAAATTTGGCCTTGGAGTGCAGAATGGAGCAGGGCAAAAGCTAATAGAGTTTTGCCAAGAAAATGCACTGGTGTTAGCAAACACCCTCTTCCAACAACACAAGAGAAGACTACACATAGACATCCCCAGATGGTTAATACCAAAATCAAGTTGAATATATTCTTTGCAGCCTAAGATGGAGTTCTATACAGTCAGCAAAAACAAGACCAGGAGCCAACTGTGGTTCGGATCATGAATTCTTTATTACCAAATTCAGACTTAAATGGAAGAAAGTAGGGGAAATCGGTAGACCATTCAGGTATGACCGAAATCAAATCCCTTACAGTTATACAGTGGAAGTGACAAACAGATTCACATGATTAGATCTGATAGACAGAATGTCTGCAGAACTATGGATGGAGATTCGTGACATTATACAGGAGCCATCGAGTGCCATCACTTCAGGGAAAATAGATGGGGAAACAGTGGAAAAAGTGACAGACTTTATGTTTTTGGGCTCCAAAATCACTGCAGATGGTGATTGCATCCATGAAATTAAAAGATGCTTGCTTCTTGGAAGAAAGTTATGACCAACCTAGACAGCATATTAAAAAGCAGAGACATTACTTTGCCAACAAAGGTCCAGCTAGTCAAAACTATGGTTTTTCCAGTCGTTATGTATGGATGTGAGAGTTGGACTATAAAGAAAGCTGAGTGCTGAAAGAATTGATGCTTCTGAACTGAGGTGTTGGTGAAGAGGCTTGAGAGCCCCATGGACTGCAAGAGGATCCAACCAGTTCATCCTAAAGAAAATCAGTCCTGAATATTCATTAGAAGGACTAATGCTGAAGCTGAAACTCCAATACTTTGGCCACCTGATGCAAAGAACTGACTCATTTGGAAAGACCCTGATGCTGGGAAAGATTAAAGGCAGGAGAAGAAGGGAACAACAGAGGATGAGATGGTTGGATGGCATCACCAACTCAATGGACATGAGTTTGAGTAAACTCCAGAAGTTGGTGATGGACAGGGAAGCCTGGAGTGCTGCAGTCCATGTGGTGGCAAAGAGTTGGACACAACTAAGTGACTGAACTGAACTGAACTGAACTGAATGATCAAGACCATCCCCAAGAAAAAGAAATGCAAAAAGGCAAAATGGTTGTCTGACAAGACCTTACAAATAGCTAAGAAAAGAAGAGAAGCTAAAGGCAAAGGAGAAAAAGAAAGAAATACCCATTTGAATGCAGAGTTCCAAAGAACAGCAAGGAGAGATAAGAAAGACTTCCTCAGTAATCAATGCAATGAAATAGAGGAGAACAATAGAATGGGAAAGACTAGAGATCTCTTCAAGAAAATTATAGATACCAAGGGAACATTTAATGCAAAGATGGGCACAATAAAGGACAGAAATGGTATGGACTAACAGAAGAAGAAGATATTAAGAAGAGGTGACAGGAAAACACAAAAGAACTATACGAAAAAGATCTTCACGACCCAGATAATAATGATATTGTGATCACTCACCTAGGGACAGACATCCTGGAATGTGAAATCAAATGGGCCTTAGGAAGCATCACTATGAATAAAGCTACTGGAGATGATGGAATTCCAGTTGAGCTATTTTTTTTTTTTTTTTTTTTTCTGTTGCTTGCAAACGAAGACTCCTAACTGAAATTGTTGGTTTTACTATAATTTAGATGTAGAAGAAGGGATTTAATGATATGCTTTTTTTTTTTTTTTTCAGGCATGCTTCATTTTTACATTATTTTAATATCAAATATATTCCAGGCGCTGTGTCATAAAGAAAGGCAAGGGAAACAAGACAACCATTAGGTCACCTCTTAGCAACATTCTGCTTACAGCTAGACCTTACATAGATTCTTTGTTATAAAAGCATAATAATAGGTTATCTCACTGTCTCTTTTTTTTTTTCATTGTGTGTATTTTTGTAGACTGCCATAAGTCCCTTTTGAAAATAGGATGGCATTTAAATAAATTTAGGGCAGAAAAGAAAATAATTACATTAAATAGATCAAATATTTATAGGTATAAATGATGTGATACATTGATTGCAAAATAAATTCAATTTTAAAATAGTTTTAGAGACTGCAAGATAGCACTTGCAGTTACCCCATACAGAACTCTTTAAATGAGATTGATCTGCTGCAACTTTAACCATTTCTCTTGTATATAAAATTTTGCTGCACAGAGTTGCAGAATCCTGTAGCACCATGTTTTCTCACAGAAAGCAGACAAAATGAGGATTCAGGCCCAAAATAGCTGTGCTCCCATAGTCTATGCACTAAATTTTAATATGGTTGCTTTTATTGATGAACTCATAAAGATAACATTTCTCTTTAAGTCAGGCTGGAAGAAGAAATATTTTTCCCCCTTTAAAGAAACAAGCTAAGCTTTAGGAATAAACTTTCTAGATTCTTCTAGAGTTAAGCAATGGCAGCAGTTCTGAGATAAACATACTCTCCAAAGAGGAACATTCTGGAGGACACACTTATTTAGATATGGAAGACCTTGGATATTGACTGAAGAAGGAAAGGCATATTTCTTTTTTTTTTTTCATTTTAATGATATATTAATATATCCAGGATATTATAATTTTCACACATATCCAGTGTAAAAATTACCAAGAGATATCCTTTTTTTCCTTGTACTAAGTTCCTGAAATTTGGTGTGAATTTTTTTTTTTTTTTAATGTGTTGTTAGATTCTGATTGCTAGAATTTTGTTAAGGATTTTTGCATCTATGTTCATCAGTGATATTGGCCTGTAGTTTTCTTTTTTTGTGGGATCTTTGTCAGGTTTTGGTATTAGGGTGATGGTGGCCTCATAGAATGAGTTTGGAAGTTTACCTTCCTCTGCAATTTTTTGGAAGAGTTTGAGCAGGATAGGTGTTAGCTGTTCTCTAAATTTTTGGTAGAATTCAGCTGTGAAGCCGTCTGGACCTGGGCTTTTGTTTGCTGGAAGATTCTTGATTACAGTTTCAATTTCCGTGCTTGTGATGGGTCTGTTAAGATTTTCTATTTCTTCCTGGTCGAGTTTTGGAAAGTTGTACTTTTCTAAGAATTTGTCCATTTCTTCCAAGTTGTCCATTTTATTGGCATATAATTGTTGATAGTAGTCTCTTATGATCCTTTGTATTTCTGTGTTGTCTGTTGTGATCTCTCCATTTTCGTTTCTAATTTTATTGATTTGATTTTTCTCCCTTTGTTTCTTGATGAGTCTGGCTAATGGTTTGTCAATTTTATTTATCCTTTCAAAGAACCAGCTTTTGGTTTTGTTGATTTTTGCTATGGTCTCTTTTGTTTCTTTTGCATTTATTTCTGCTCTAATTTTTAAGATTTCTTTCCTTCTACTAACCCTGGGATTCTTCATTTCTTCCTTTTCTAGTTGCTTTAGGTGTAGAGTTAGGTTATTTATTTGACTTTTTTCTTGTTTCTTGAGGTGTGCCTGTATTGCTATGAACTTTCCCCTTAGGACTGCTTTTACCGTGTCCCACAGGTTTTGGGTTGTTGTGTTTTTCATTTTCATTCGTTTCTATGCAAATTTTGATTTCTTTTTTGATTTCTTCTGTGATTTGTTGGTTATTCAGCAGCGTGTTGTTCAGCCTCCATATGTTGGAATTTTTAATAGTTTTTCTCCTGTAATTGAGATCTAATCTTACTGCATTGTGGTCAGAAAAGATGCTTGGAATGATTTCTATTTTTTGAATTTACCAAGGCTAGCTTTATGGCCCAGGATGTGATCTATCCTGGAGAAGGTTCCATGTGCGCTTGAGAAAAGGTGAAATTCATTGTTTTGGGATGAAATGTCCTATAGCTATCAATTAGGTCTAACTGGTCTATTGTATCATTTAAAGTTTGTGTTTCCTTGTTAATTTTCTGTTTAGTTGATCTATCCATAGGTGTGAGTGGGGTATTAAAGTCTCCCACTATTATTGTGTTATTGTTAATTTCTCCTTTCATACTTGTTAGCATTTGTCTTACATACTGCGGTGCTCCCATGTTGGGTGCATATATATTTATAATTGTTATATCTTCTTCTTGGATTGATCCTTTGATCATTATGTAGTGACCTTCTTTGTCTCTCTTCACAGCCTTTGTTTTAAAGTCTAATTTATCTGAGAGTATTGTGACTCCTGCTTTCTTTTGGTCCCTATTTGCATGGAAAATCTTTTTCCAGCCCTTCACTTTCAGTCTGTATGTGTCCCCTGTTTTGAGGTGGGTCTCTTGTAGACAACATATGTAGGGGTCTTGTTTTTGTATCCATTCAGCCAGTCTTTGTCTTTTGGTTGGGGCATTCAACCCATTTACGTTTAAGGTAATTACTGATAAGTATGATCCCATTGCCATTTACTTTATTGTTTTGGGTTTGAGTTTATACACCATTTTTGTGTTTCCTGTCTAGAGAATATCCTTTAGTATTTGTTGAGAGCTGGTTTGGTGGTGCAGAATTCTCTCAGCTTTTGCTTGTCTGAAAAGCTTTTGATTTCTCCTTCATACTTGAATGAGATCCTTGCTGGGTACAATAATCTGGGCTGTAGGTTATTTTCTTTCATCATTTTAAGTATGTCTTGCCATTCCTCCTGGCTTGAAGACTTTCTATTGAAAGATCAGCTGTTATCCTTATGGGAATTCCCTTGTGTGTTATTTGTTGTTTTCCCTTGCTGCTTTTAATATTTGTTCTTTGTGTTTGATCTTTGTTAATTTGATTAATATGTGTCAAGCCTTGGGTTTATCCTGTTTGGGACTCTCTGGGTTTCTTGGACTTGGGTGATTATTTCCTTCCCCATTTTAGGGAAGTTTTCAACTATTATCTCCTCAAGTATTTTCTCGTGGTCTTTCTTTCTTTTGTCTTCTTCTTCTGGAACCCTATGATTCAATGTTGTAGCGTTTAATATTGTCCTGGAGGTCTCTGAGATCGTCCTCATTTCTTTTAATTTGTTTTTCTTTTATCCTCTCTGATTCATTTATTTCTACCATTCTATCTTCTAATTCACTAATCCTATCTTCTGCCTCTGTTATTCTACTATTTGTTGCCTCCAGAGTGTTTTTAATTTCATTTATTGCATTATTCATTATATATTGACTCTTTTTTATTTCTTCTAGGTCCTTGTTAAACCTTTCTTGCATCTTCTCAATCCTTGTCTCCAGGCTATTTATCTATGATTCCATTTAATTTCAAGATTTTGGATCAATTTCACTATCATTATTTGGAATTCTTTATCAGGTAGATTCCCTATCTCTTCCTCTTTTGTTTGGTTTGGTGGGCATTTATCCTGTTCCTTTATCTGCTGGGTATTCCTCTGTCTCTTCATCTTGTTTAAATTGCTGAGTTGGAGTCCTTTCTGTATTCTGGCAGTTTGTGGAGTTCTCTTTATTGTGGCGTTTCCTCGCTATGTGTGGGTTTGTACAGGTGGCTTGTCAAGGTTTCCTGGTTAGAAGCTTGTGTCGGTGTTCTGGTGGGTGGAGCTGTATTTCTTCTCTTTGTTCAGTCGCGCTGTGGGGAGGGAGGGAGGGATGCTGCAAACAAATGACACTGGCGTGGCGCTTTGCAGTGCCTCAGCCACACTGGGTCTGCCCGCTCACGGCGCGTGTAGCCTCCCTGCCCACACTGCTCGGGCTCTAGGTTGTTCCGCGGGAACAATCCGAGGCTGGCCCTGGGTTGCATGCACCTCCCAGGTCCAAGCCGCTCAGGTTCAGGCACTCAGGTAGTCCTCAGAGGCGCAGACTCAGTTGGGCCTGCGTTTTGTGCTCTTCCCAGGTCCGAGCAGCTCAGGTGATGAGGTGTTTGGCGAGCGCCAAAACTTATCACCTCCCGCCACTGGGTTATCTGGGTGTAAAACCGCGCACCTTCTCAGGCAGATGTTGACCGTCCAGACCCCCAATAAGTTTTAGTTAGCAAAGAAGCCAGTTTTATAGATAATGTCTCTCTGGGGCTGCAATTGCCCCCTTCCGGCTCTGGCTGCCTGTCACCAGAGGGGGAAGGTCTGCAGCCAGCTATCTCTGTTTAGTCCTTTGTTCGCGGCGCTGGCTGGCGGTGTGTCTTAGGTTAATGGTAGATATCCCACAGTCTGGTTTGCTAGCCCAAATTATTTGCTCAGATAGTGCTCAGGGTATTCAGGCCAGATTCTTACTCTCAGCGATGCAGCCTGCGCCGCGCCTCCCTCCCTGCCCAGCCCCGCTAATGCCGGATGCAGGCGTCTGCGCTGCTTCTCCGCTGGAGGAGTTACCGTAGGGCCTGCAATCTGCGAGTTTTAATTGTTTATTTATTTTTTCTCCCTGTTATGTTGCCCTCTGTGCTTCCAAAGCTCGGCACGGATTTGGCAGTGAGAAGGTTTCCTGGTGTTTGGAAACTTCTCTCTTTTAAGACTCCTTCCCGGGACGGAACTCCGTCCCTCCTCTTTGTCTCTTTTATTGTCTTTAATATTTTTTCCTACCTCCTTTCGAAGAGTTGGGTTGCTTTTTCTGGGTGCCTGATGTCCTCTGCCGGCATTCAGTTGTTTTGTGGAATTTACTCGACGTTTAAATGCTCTTTTGATGAATTTGTGGGGGAGAAAGTGTTTTCCCCGTCCTACTCCTCCGCCATCTTGGCGCCTCCCTCCAGTTGAGCTATTTCAAATCCTGAAAGATGATGCTGTGAAGGTGCCACACTCAATATGCCAACAAATCTGGAAAACTCAGCAGTGGCCACAGAACTGACAAAAGTCAGTTTTCACTCCAATACCAATGAAAGGTGATGCAAAGAATGTTCAAACTATCACACAATTGCAATCATTTCACACACTAGCAAAGTAATTTCAAAATTCTCCAAGGCAGGCTTCAACAGTACGTGAACTGTAAACTTCCAGATGTTCAAGTTGGTTTTAGAAAAGGCAGAGGAACCAGAGATCAAATTGCCAACATCCATCCATTAGATCATGTAAAAGCAAGAAAGTTCCAGTAAACATCTCCTTTTGCTTATTGACCACACCAAAGCCTTTGACTGTGTGGATCACAGCAAACTGTGGAAAATTCTTCAAGAGATGGGAATACCAGACCACCTGACCTTCCTTCTGAGAAATCCGTATGCTGGTCAAGAAGCAGCAGTTAGAACTGCACATGCAATAACAGACTGGTTCCAGATTGGAAGAGGACTATGTTAAGGCTGTATATTGTCACCCTATTTATTTAACTTCTATGCAGAGTACATCATGTGAAATGCTGGACTGGATGAAGCATAAGCTGGAATCAAGATTGCTGAGAGAAATATCAATAACCTCAGATAGGCAGATGACACCACCCTTATGGCAGAAAGTGAAGAAGAACTAAAGAGCCTCTTGATGAAAGTGAAAGAGGAGAGTGAAAAGGTTGGCTTAAAGCTCAACATTCACAAAACTAAGATCATGGCATCAGGTCCCACCACTTCATCGCAAATAGATAGGGAAACAATGGAAACAGTGAGAGACATTTTTTTTGGGGGGTGGGGGACTCCAAAATCACTGCAGATGATGACTGCAGCCATGAAATTAAAACACACTTGCTCCTTGGTAGAAAAGTTATGACCAAGCTAGACAGCATATTAAAAAGCAGAGACATTACTTTGCCAGCAAAGGTCCATCTAGTCAAAGCTATGGTTTTTCCTGTAGTCATATGTGGATATGAGAATTGGACTATAAAGAAAGCTGAGAGCCAAAGAGTTGATGCTTTTGACCTGTGGTGTTGGAAAAGACTCTTGAGAGTCACTTGGAAAGCAAGGAAATCCAACCACTCCATCCTAAAGGAAATCATTCCTGAATATTCATTGGAACGACTGACGCTGAAGCTGAAACTCCAATACCTTGGCCACATGACACGAAGAACCAACTCATTTGAAAAGATCCTGATGCTGGGAAAGACTGAAGGAGGAAGGAGAAGGGATGACAGAGGATGAGATGGTTGGATGGCTTCACCAAGGATATGGACATGAATTTGAGTAGGCTCTGGGAGTTTTTGATGGACAGGGAGGCCTGGAGTGCTATAATTCTTATGGTCACAAAAAGTTGGACACAACTGAGTGACTGAACTGAACTGAATAAGAGAAAATTATGAAATATTAGTAAAACATGTATTTTATTTTCTGAAATATCTGTGTTCTATATCATAGAAATCTCTGGCTTTTAAAGGAACTAAAGGGAAATGTGATAGCCATGGAAAAAGAAAGTTTTAATTGTTGTTATCCTAGTCTAAAAGTTAAAAAGCTTCTATTTCTAGTTAGTAATGACCCAGTGTTGCAACAGAGCCCTTTGTTTCATAGATGTCCTAATAGTTCAGGTCTAAATTAGTTTGACTTCTCAGTTCTAAAATTAAAAAGGATGAACATGCCACCATGTTTCTAACATCTATACTGTGCTTCTCCCACAAGGAAATGTAAGCAAAGCACTCTTGATCTTGAACAATTTTTAAGCTGGAGTTGAAATGAAGATTGTTGAAAATGCAAAGTATTACAAGAGTTTATGTATATATCTTCACTAAAATTAGACATGAAACCCTTTACTATTGTAATTTTGCTGCCAGTCCTCAGATTCTTAATTGTTGCAGAATAACATGGAAACAGTATCGTATATTTCTAGATATAAAATGCCCAATGATATAGTGCTAAATGGTTAATTCTAAAAATGGAGTCTAAAAATAAATAAATATGTACTAAGAGGTTAAATATATACTATCAATTAACAAGGTCTGAATATAGATTTAAAAGACCACATTTTTAATATTGTTTCCACACTTCAGCCAGATGGAGGACTGTAGATTAAAGGTGATGGATTTGAAAATCTTTGATTTTAAATTTTCTTGGCAGGAGGATAATCTTTGTAACACAATACTAAGACTGCACAACTGCATAAGCAATGCTCTAGGGCTATTATTTTTTCTTACCCAGGAATACATGCACATTTAAGAGAAAAACTCTGATGACAACTAAGTTTTCAATTCTTCAAGATATTATCCTATATATCATTTTCTGCTTTTGTTGTGAAATTAATACAGATGTACTGTATCAAATTCTAAAATATAGAAAGCAGAAAAATAAACATAAAACAGGCTTTCTCATCTTCAAAGACTGTTTCTGTTTGTTTTTTTACTATTCTTTGTCAGTTACTCTACTCTACTTTTGGACTTCATATTCCATGAATATTGCTTCTCTCCTAGTTTTTAACTCTCTGCCTGTTATGTTTATCATTTTCTATTAATGTTGCCATTCTTTCTTGCTGAAATTAATATTTTTTGGCTTTCCTTTCAAGGCTATAAATTGATTTTTACATGTTTTATTTACTGTACATTATTTATATTTTTCATGTTTGCAGTTTTTCTAATCATATCAGAAAACATATCTCCAATCTTACTGTTTCCCAAATTAATAAATTCAAAGTCTTCTCAAATCTCCCTGAAAAATGACAACTTTCTAGTGGTCCTTCCAGCAACTCTATTTCTCTGAAATATATTTACTTTGTTCCCCAGATATTTTCTGTTCTTTAGAATTGCCAAATTTCTCTATATGACTTGTTCTATTTTTTCTCTTTTATTGTCTCTCCATGATAGTCTATAGACTATCATAATTTGGTAGCTAAGAGGAATTCTACATATGCACAACTCTCTTAATTTTACAGTCACATAATAAAGAAGGGAAAAGCTTACGTTTTCTAAAGTGTTATTTTTCTAGCACTGAATTCTTGTTCTTCTATCTGCAGAGTTCAGTAGAAACTATAGATGAAGGCAACTGTGGCAGTCATCCTTATCTTGGACCAGTTTGTCTTCTTTGTAATTCATGGATGGTTCTGTGTTTCCTTCTCTACCCAGCATGACCATTGCCATCAGAAACTGGTGTTATTTTTGTTCCTGGGTAGGTGTGATGAGCAGGTTATTGTCCTCACATGTCTCCTGTCAAGGAAGGACCCGTAGTTTGGTTAATTGAGAGTATTGTCAGCAAGCACACTTCAGGTGTCCGCTCCTTCAGGAAGTGCCTTAATTGCAGAAAGTCAGTTTATCCAAGGCCACAGCCCTTCCCAGGAAGATCTACCTACAGTGACCAACTTATGAGGTAATAAAGGCCTGGACATTTTGACTCACATCAGGACAACTCAGATATGGAAGACCATATCCAGGCCTTCCCACTGAGTTGGCCAAACCTATAACTGGACCTTCTTAATCACGTAACTTCTCCTTCTGCTAAACTTAACTTCTCCTTCTGCTAAACTGCTGTCTTTCTTAATCCTAACATTAAGCTCTGTCCCTGAATCAGCTCCCAGAGGAAACTACCCTGCAGCAATAAGTTATATGGAATGACCACAGACATTTTGACCATGTATGAACTCGCAAACCTAGTGAGTTTACAGAAAAAATATATTCATATCTACATCTAGTCTCAACTGATTATCCAAAGTCTTCTTTGTAATGTCACCCTTTATTTCAAACTAGAAGTTTGCATTGAAAATCATTTGATTGTTTTGCCCCTTTATTTTCCCTCTGGAGTCTTATTTTATTCATTGTAAACAATGAATCATTTGACCCTTCCTTAAATCCAGTTTCTCTTTCTTAATAACCTGCAGAAATTCTGAAAAGTTTCTGGCTTGTGTATGAGAAAATTGTCCTAGATTCTTAGTTGTATAGTTTGCTTTCTCTGTTTTTCTATACCACTGATTATTTGCATTGAACTTCTGGAGAAAAGGGGAATGCTATAAGCATAAACTCAGATCACCCCTCGAAGCAAATGCCACTGACATATTTTTGGTATCAAAATTAACGTGTTTTACCACCACAGAGAGCATTGGAATTCACTGAAACAAAATGATTATTATTACAGTGTTTTCCTATACACTAATGATATTTCAAGGCTAAAAAAATATAAATTATTATATTAAAATAATTTTAATTGTAAAGATTAATTGGTTCAAATAAGATAACTGGCAAAAAAGCAAAACAGGTTGTTTTACTCAGAATAGTTACAATTGGAATTAGAAGTATTGATTTAAGAAATCATCCAGTCTGGATTTGAATCCCCATCATTCCAATATTTGCCTCATTATTAGTGGTGTTGATACTAATTTTGCTTAAGTGTGGGGACAGAGAACTCAAATTGAAGGAAAATTTAATATTTAATGCAATAAGATTTTCTGAACTAAAAACTTAGTACTATGGTTTTGTCACAAGGAGAGTGGGACTTTGGGAAATATTTTTATTTTATTTTATTTTTTGGGGGAAATATTTTTAATATCCCTTCCACTCAGTTTTCTCATGTATAGTATAAATGAAAAAAATGTGTTTATATATATGTCTGTCTTAGAAACATATTAGCATTGTAAAACATGTAAAACATCATCACTGTCATTCCCTTCCTCAACCCACCTTCAGAAAAATCTTTTCCCAAAGTTTATGAAAGTTTCTCACCGTCGGTCTCAGGGGTCAAGGACCATGTTGTTATACTAAAACTGACTTACTTTGACTTATTTATTAAGGAGAAACATCTAGAATGTGATAGTAGCTAATCTTTGAATTAAAAAAATTAATTCAAATATTTATTTATTTACTCAGTATATTAAGATAAAAACTGGATATTACCTTTTTTACTTATGCATAGAACCATAAATTTTTCCTTTAATTAATGATGCTTTAAGAGATACACAGATATGTGTGTGTGTGTGTGTGAAGATGGTGAGAAGCAACCAAAAGGAAACTGGCTCATTAGGGTTTTCAATCTAGTCTAGTCATTGAACTAAACATCCTGGAAACCATGGAAACAAGAAAAAGAACTCACTCATAGGGTACAACATAGAGGATTTTTCAGTTTGCTAAAAAGTCTTGTCAAAAATTTGTGGTGAAAAAGTGTGAAACAATTTGATGTTGTAAATGGTGTCATACATTTCAGGAGTATTAATTCTATGAGCTGGCCCAAAATTTCATTTGGGTTTTACCATATGAATGAATCTTTTGGCCAACACAATAAATATTAATTCCTGAGGAAGATTTCTAGGAATCATTGTCTAAAACCATCAAGCCTGTGGCTGAACTATAAAACCTGTAATCTTTAGTGTGGAGGACATTTATTATCTGTACTTCTGTGTTTACCTCAGTGTGTTGTCAACTGCAGATATTTCAGTCTATTCCAGCTCTGGCTGTAGCATAGTAAACATTAGGAACTCTAGAGATGAATGTAATAATCAAAGTGTAGAATTGTGACTTAGATAAGAGGCTTTGGAGTTGAAGGCCTAGGTTTGTATCCTCTCCCTATTATCTCCATGAAATGCAATTTTTCCACCTTTCCATTTACTCAAATGTTGAGTGTCAGTACTTCCATTCTCAGAACCTTTAAACCCTTAATTAATGTAATATTAGCCATTAGATAAGATACATAATAGTCAAAATGGCATATAATAATATTAGGAGTCACTAACAAAAATGTTGTTTCTTCACTCATTTTGCTATATTAGTTATTTTCACATTGAATTGCTACCTATATCCCTGTAGTTCTCATATTTGTTGTGGCTACTTTCAAAGCACTGATATCTAAATTTTATACAGATATATGTAAAAGCCTTCAAAATTAATACTGCAAAAAACAAAAGAATATGCACAACAGTAGACTTATTGAGAATTTCTAGATCCTATCAGTTGCTTTCCAATTCTATTGTTTTCCAGTTGAGCTATTTCAAATCCTGAAAGATGATGCTAGGAAAGTGCTGCACTCAATATGCCAGCAAATCTGGAAAGCTCAGCAGTGGCCACAGGACTAGAAAAGGTCAGTATTCATTTCAATCCCAAAGAAAAGCATGGCAAAAAATGTTCAAACTACTACACAATTACATTTATCTCACATGCTAGCAAAGTAATGCTCAAAATTCTCCAAGCCAGGCTTCAACAGTAAGTGAACTGTGAACTTCCAGATGTTCAAGCTGTATTTAGAAAAGGCAGAGGAACCAGAGATCAAATTGACATCATCTGTTGGATCATGGAAAAAGCAAGAGAGTTCCAGTAAAACATCTCTTTTGCTTTATTGATTGCACCAAAGCCTTTGACTTTGTAGATCACAAAAAACTGTGAAAAATTTTTCAAATGATGGGAATACCAGACCACCTAACTTGCCTTTTGAGAAATCTGTACGCAGGTCAGGAAGCAACAGTTAGAACTGGACATGGAACAACAGGCTGGTTCCAGATTGGAAAAGGAGTACGTCAAGGTTGTATATTGTCACCCTACTTATTTAACTTATGTGCAGAGTACATCATGCAAAATGCTGGACTGGATGAAGCACAAGCTGAAATCAAGATTGCTGCAAGAAATATCAATAACCTCAGATAAGCTGATGACACCACCCTTATGGCAGAAAGCAAAGAACTAAAGAGCCTCTTGATGAAAGTGAAAGAGGAGAGTGAAAAAGTTGGCTTTAAACTCAACATTCAGAACACTAAGATCATGGCATCCAGTCCCATCATTTCATGGCAAATAGAAGGGGAAAAAATGGAAACAGTGAGAGAATATATTTTGGGGGGCTCCAAAATTACTGCAGATGGTGACTGCAGCCATGAAATTAAGACACTAGCTCCTTGGAGGAAAAGCTATGACCAGCCTAGACAGTATTAAAAAGCAGAGACATTACTTTGCCAGCAAAGGTCCATCTAGTCAAAGCTATGGTTTTTCCAGTAGTCATGTATGGATGTGAGAGTTGGACTATAAAGAAAGCTGATACGGTGTCCATATGTGCGTGGATTTATCTCTGGGCTTTCTATTTTATTCCATTGATCAATATTTCTGTCTTTGTGCCAGCACCATACTGTCTTGATAACTGTGGCTTTGTAGTAGAGCCTGAAGTCAGGTAGGTTGATTCCTCCAGTTCCATTCTTCTTTCTCAAGATCGCTTTGGCTATTTGAGGTTTTTTGTATTTCCATACAAATTGTGAAATTTTTTGTTCTAGCTCTGTGAAGAATACTGTTGGTAGCTTGATAGGGATTGTGTTGAATCTATAAATTGCTTTGGGTAGTATACTCATTTTCACTATATTGATTCTTCCAATCCATGAACATGGTATATTTCTCCATCTATTAGTGTCCTCTTTGATTTCTTTCAAAAGTGTTTTATAGTTTTCTATATATAGGTCTTTAGTTTCTTTAGGTAGATATATTCCTAAGTATTTTATTCATTCCGTTGCAATGGTGAATGGAATTGTTTCCTTAATTTCTCTTTCTGTTTTCTCATTATTAGTGTATAGAAATGCAAGGGATTTCTGTGTGTTGATTTTATATCCTGCAACTTTACTATAGTCATTGATTATTTCTAGTAATTTTCTGGTGGAATCTTTAGGGTTTTCTATGTAGAGGATCATGTCATCTGCAAATAGTGAGAGTTTTACTTCTTCTTTTCCAATTTGGATTCCTTTTATTTCTTTTTCTGCTCTGATTGCTGTAGCCAAAACTTCCAAAACTATGTTGAATAGTAATGGTGAAAGTGGGCACCCTTGTCTTGTTCCTGACTTTAGAGGAAATGCTTTCAATTTTTCACTGTTGAGGATAATGTTTGCTGTGGGTTTGTCATATATAGCTTTTATTATGTTGAGGTATGTTCCTTCTATTCCTGCTTTCTGGAGAGTTTTTATCATAAATGGATGTTGAATTTTGTCAAAGGCTTTCTCTGCATCTATTGAGATAATCATATGGTTTTTATTTTTCAATTTGTTAATGTGATGTATTACATTGATTGATTTGTGGATATTGAAGAATCCTTGCATCCCTGGGATAAAAAGCCCACTTGATCATGGTGTATGATCTTTTTAATGTGTTGTTGGATTCTGATTGCTAGAATTTTGTTAAGGATTTTTGCATCTATGTTCATCAGTGATATTGGCCTGTAGTTTTCTTTTTTTGTGGGATCTTTGTCAGGTTTTGGTATTACAAAGGAGGCAAGAATATACAATGGATTAAAGACAATCTCTTTAACAAGTGGTGCTGGGAAATCTGGTCAACCACTTGTAAAAGAATGAAACTAGACCACTTTCTAACACCATACACAAAAATAAACTCAAAATGGATTAAAGATCTCAACGTAAGACCAGAAACTATAAAACTCCTAGAGGAGAACATAGGCAAAACACTCTCTGACATACATCACAGCAGGATCCTTTATGACCCACCTCCCAGAATATTGGAAATAAAAGCAAAAATAAACAAATGGGACCTAATTAACCTTAAAAGCTTCTGCACATCAAAGGAAACTATCAGCAAGGTGAAAAGACAGCCTTCAGAATGGGAGAAAATAATAGCAAATGAAGCAACCGACAAACAACTAATCTCAAAAATATACAAGCAACTCCTACAGCTCAACTCCAGAAAAATAAACAACCCAATCAAATGGGCCAAAGAACTAAATAGACATTTCTCCAAAGCAGACATACAGATGGCTAACAAACACATGAAAAGATGCTCAACATCACTCATTATCAGAGAAATGCAAATCAAAACCACTATGAGGTACCATTTCACATCAGTCAGAATGGCTGCAATCCAAAAGTCTACAAATAATAAATGCTGGAGAGGGTGTGGAGAAAAGGGAACCCTCTTACACTGTTGGTGGGAATGCAAACTAGTACAGCCACTATGGAGAACAGTGTGGAGATTCCTTAAAAAACTGGAAATAGAACTGTCTTATGATCCAGCAATCCCACTGCTGGGCATACACACTGAGGAAACCAGAAGGGAAAGAGACACGTGTACCCCAATGTTCATCGCAGCACTGTTTATAATAGCCAGGACATGGAAGCAACCTAGATGTCCATCAGCAGATGAATGGATAAGAAAGCAGTGGTACATATACACAGTGGAGTATTACTCAGCCATTAAAAAGAATACATTTGAATCAGTTCTAATGAGGTGGATGAAACTGGAGCCTATTATACAGAGTGAAGTAAGCCAGAAGGAAAAACATAAATACAGTATACTAACGCATATATATGGAATTTAGAAAGATGGTAACAATAACCCGGTGTACGAGACAGCAAAAGAGACACTGATGTATAGAACAGTCTTATGGACTCTGTGGGAGAGGGAGAGGGTGGGAAGATTTGGGAGAATGACATTGAAACATGTAAAATATCATGTAAGAAATGAGTTGCCAGTCCAGGTTCGATGCACGATACTGGATGCTTGGGGCTAGTGCACTGGGACGACCCAGAGGGATGGTATGGGGAGGGGAGGAGGAGGAGGGTTCAGGATGGGGAACACATGTAAACCTGTGGCGGATTCATTTTGATATTTGGCAAAACTAATACAATTATGTAAAGTTTAAAAATAAAATAAAATTAAAAAATAATAATAATAATAATAAAAAAGAAAGCTGAGTGCCAATGAATTGATGCTTTTGAACTGTAGTGTTGGATAAGCCTTTTGAGAGTCCCTTGGACTGCAAAGGAGCCAACCAGTCAATCCTAAAAGAAATCAGTCCTGACTATCCATTGGAAGGACTGATGCTAAAACTGAAACTCCAATACATTGGTCACCTGATGTGAAGAACTGACTCATTAGAAAAGACCCTGATGCTGGGAAAGATTGAAGACAGGAGGAGAGGGGAAGACCGAGGATGTGATGGTTGGATGGGATTACCAACTCAATGGAGATTTGAGCAAGCTCCAGGAGTTGGTGATGGACAGGGAAATCTGGTGTGCTGTAGTCCATGGGGTTGCAAAGAGTTGAACATAACTGAGTGACTTTCTCCTCCATAACAGATTTATGAGATGTTTGTGAAATCCAATGAAGATTAATCAGAATGTTCAGTTGTAATGAGTAAATATAGCATTCAGTTTCTAAAGCAAGTTCTGCCATAACCCATTTTATTATATATGTGTGGTTCTGTCATGGACTATATTGATGTCTAATGCACATGTTGCAGGGAGTTTGTAGTCCCAGAAGACCCTTATCACTAGGATGGAAAACTCCTCACTGATGACTGTATCCTGACTACAATGAGGACAGAAGCAAGCAGGCATGTGCCACTGAACATAATGAATGACCCTCAGAGAAGGAATGCTCTGTCTCTGAAAAGGGACACATGGGTCAGCCTCGTGCAGAGAAAGATCTGGTGTCCTTCAACACTAATTAAAACTATGGTTAGTGATGTAAACCCTGCATATGGGCCAGTGTTTTCCAGGAAACTAGTACTGCATGAGATGGGGGACTGCCGCAGATCCAGGCTTTTCAAAATGTGGATGGAATATTTTTAACCAGTCCATTTTTATTCAGATTTTTATTCCACTATAATTTTTAGCCAGCATAATTTCAAAATTTCTTTCTGTAGTACTTTGCAAATAAATGTTATTGATGCATCTGAAAGTTTTGAATGTTAAGGATCACACTCTCTTTCTGAAGAACTAAATTTGCCATTTCCTAATATTGTCTTTAAATGGGAATAATCTCTCTTTACATTCTAATCTGGGCTCAGAGGCAGTAAATAAAGAATTTATGCCCATTTAATTCACTTTATGATTAATTACATTATGAAAAAGATGTTCGCATCAGTTAAGAAAATTGATATATTTAGTTCTATAAAAATTGAAGCATTAAAGCCAAATGTTCCGTGTCCCTTAGCAGGAGAACAAAATCCGTATATAGCACAAATACATGTAACATATTTTTAATGACAAATATCTCCTAAACCTTGAATTTATTATGGTCAACAAAAAGCTAATACAACATTTTTCTAATGGAAAAAAATGTGCATGAAAATATTGGACAAAGTCATCAATTATCTAAAAACAATTGCCTTAAACTGGATACTTCAAACTGTAAGCTACCTGATAGCACACATTTTGCATGTTTTTATCATAAACAAGTCATGACAGTATCAGATCTAAATTCCTTATAAATTTAAATCATTCAATTTTGAACTGCTAGCTTGAAAAACATGTGCCAATTTTTATCTTTACTATCTCTTGATCCTAGATATATATGAAGTTTTACTCAAAATAAAAGTGAAAGTCATTCTCAGTCATGTCCGACTCTTCACAACCCCATGGATTGTCCACAAAATTCTCCAGGCCAGAATACTGGAGTGGGTAGCCTCCAAACCCAAGGATCAAACCTGGGTCTCCTGCATTGCAGGTGGATTCTTTACCAGATGAGCCACAAGAGAATACT
This sequence comes from Bos mutus, assembly GCF_027580195.1. Classification (NCBI taxonomy): domain Eukaryota; kingdom Metazoa; phylum Chordata; class Mammalia; order Artiodactyla; family Bovidae; genus Bos; species Bos mutus. The sequence continues at coordinate 47,782,904 of NC_091627.1, read as the reverse complement.
GGTGTGGGTAGCCTATCCCTTCTCCAGCAGATCTTCTGGACCCAGGACTCAAACCTGGGTTTCCTGCATTGCAGGTGGATTCTTTACCAACTGAGCTATCAAGGAAGCAAACTCAAAATAGATATGGTACATTTTATATTTATATTTAAGATAATTTTGCCTAGTGCTTTTAAATCTTTGCCGTTTTCAATTTTAGCTACCACAAAAGAATATATAGCATTGATTTTTGGACATGGCAGGTATAACTCATTTTTTAAACCTCTTCTTACTGTTTAAAATACTAAGTGGTTTAAATTCTTCAAATATACATGAAAATGGGAAAATAAAACAAAGTGAAACCAGATGCTTTTAATCCCACCTAACTGTGGTAACCCATGTCTCAAGTATCAGGATGACATTTATAACACAATGGCAATAGTTTGAGGAGGAAATTATCATTGTGCTAATATATTTCATGGTACCCACAGTACCAGGGTGCATATACATCTGTGAAGGGAAATAGCTTGTGTCACTTGACACAAAATGCAAATTATTGTTGTTGTTCAGTCACTCAGTCCTATTCAACCCTTTGTGACACCATGGATAGCAGCATGCCAGGCTTCCCTGTCCTTCGCTGTCTCCCGGGGTTTGCCCAAATTCATGACCATTGAGTCAGTGATGCTATATAACTATTTCATCTTCAATTTCTCCCTTCTCCTCCTGTCCTCAATCTTTCCCAGTATCAAAGTCTTTTCCAATGAGTTGGCTATTCCCATCAGGTGTCCAAAGGATTAAAGATTCAGCTTCAGCGCCAGTCCTCCCAATGAATATTCAGGGTTGATTTCCTTTCAGATTGGTTTGATCTCCTTGCTGTCCAAAGGACTCTCAAGAGTTTTCTCTAGCACCACAATTTGAAAGCATTAATTCTTTGGTGCTCAGCCTTCTTTATGATTCAACTCTCACATCCAGACATGACGACTGGAAAACCATAGCTTTGACTAGACGGACCTTTGTTGGCAATGTAATGTCTCTGCTTTTTAATACATTGTCTAGGTTTGTCATACTTTTTCTTCCAAGGAACAAGTGTCTTTTAATTTCATGGCTGCAGCCACCATCAGCAATGATTTTAGAGCCCAAGAAAATAAAATCTGTCACTGTTTCCACTTTTTTCCCATCTATTTGTGATGAAGTGATGGGACTGGATGCCATGATCTTAGTTTTTTGAAGGTTGAATTTTAAGTCAGCTTTTTCATTCTCTTCTTTCACTTTCATCAAGAGGTTCTATAGTTCCACTTCACTTTCTGCTACTACAGGGTATCATCTGCGTATCTGAGGTTGTTGATATTTCTCCCACAATATAAATCAGTATGCCTTAACTTCATGACAAAACTGAAGTCTCTGATGCCCAAAGCAAGAAAGCATTGGTTCCTTAACCTGCTTGTTGATAAAGTATTAATGGTAACATCCCCACTTTTCCCTCAGTAAAAGTTGATTCACCTTGACATAGAACCAACCATTAAAGTAGTCAATTTATCTTTTCTTGATTTGATTGGACAAAGTTTTGTCTTATATTGCTTTGGCTAGTGTGAATCATGATCTGTGGGAATTCCTAGAAGATTTAAGCATAGACTCTAAGCCACTAAATAATTTTTTTCCAGGAAAAACAAAAGAGAAAATGAGTTAACTGAGAAAAACAATGAAGAAAGAGATGCATAAGCTGGGTTGTGTGTGCTTTCTAAGTCGCTTCAGTCATGTCTGACTTTTTGTGACCCCATGGACTGTAGCCCACTAGGCTTCTCTGTCCATGGGATTCACCAGGCAAGAATATTGGAGTGGGTTGCCACACCCTCCTCCGAAGGATCTTCCTGACCCAGGGATTGAACTTGCATCTCTTAAGTCTCCTGCATTGGCAGGCAGGGCCTTTACCACTAGTAATGACCACTATGATCCCCCTGGGAAACCTATAAGCTGGGTCATGTCACACTAAAAGCTCTTGATGTTTATTTCAGTTACTACTGAGCTAGCTGGTCTCTGTCTTAGATATTTGAAAAGCTGCCAACACTAGCTTAGCTCCATTTCTAAACAAATAAAACCCAACAGAGACATATTTTATACTCAAAATGCTTATTTTAGCCATTGGCTATGTTCAATAACTTGAACTACATTCTCTATGGAGCTGCAAGATTCACTCCAGGCAAAGGAACATCAGTTAGTAGAGTATCAGTAGTAGACATATTTTATACTCAAAATGCTTATTTTAGCCATTGGCTATGTTCAAAACTTGAAGTACATTTTCTATGGAGCTGCAAGATTCACTCCAGGTAAAAGAATATCAGTTAATGTTTATACTCATATGCATTTTATCTCTCTTCCTCCTTCTCCACCTCCTCTTTCTTCTTCCAATTTCTCTTCACTCTTCCTTCTCTTTTTCTTAAAATTCATCTCCTGAATCTTTCAGGGATGTTTCCTCCTAAGTGTTTACATCAATATATTCACAGAAAATTTATTGAGAAACGAGAGGCTTTTGGATCCTACCTTTGGAAACATAACTCTAAATTCCTCCCCCAGGTTCTCAACATTGACATCCTCTGGAAAGTGTACAGCCCAGATTAGGCTGAGAAGTTTACATCCAGCCTTTCTCCACCATCCCATGCAGTATACCATCTTTTAAAATAAATTATGCTCGGATAGTGCACAATATATTATGAACTACAACTTTGGTTCAGTTAAATCCCAAACCCAGATATTTAAAATATGTCATTGAATAAAAGACAAGCTAACTCCATCAGTTCACTTTTACATATTTAACGTGCCAGATAATCATGGCTGAGTCAGCAAAGGAAATACTGGTGCTAAAAGAGCTGGGATTTCCAGAGTTGATGTTTCATTCCAGGTTTGACACTCACAAGGGAAGTGATCTTGTTTAGCTTAATTTCTCTGAATTTTAATTCCTTTGTCAGTAAAATGGGAATAACACTAATAAAGTAGTGTTACAATAACTTCTGGGGTAATAACTTACCCCATAGGTGGTTGTGATGATTGCCTGTGTGCTTGCATGCTAAATCATTTCAGTCATGTCCAGCTCTTTGCAACCCTAGGGACTGTAGCCACCAGGCTCCTCTGTCCATGGGGATTCAGCAGGCAAGAATACCGGAATGGGTTGCCATGCCCTGCTCCAGGGGATCTTCCTGACCCAGGGATCAAGCCCACGTCTCTTATGTCTCCTGCATCAGTAGGTGGGTACTTTACCACTAGCACCCCTTGGAAAGCCCTGTCATGATGATTAAATATCTATAAAACATTTACATGAAGCTTTGTTTAGTACACATTTATTATCAGACTTTCTCCCTCTGTGTACTGCATAATGAAATAAAATAATAAAAGATAAATTAAACACAAATATTATATATTATAGTATAGTGTGTAACATCCAAAATAATAACTATTATTATTTTACTCTAGAAATCTCTTTAATGCTTTCCACATTTTGCAAATGATGATCAAAAAAAAGTCAAATAAATAACTCTCCTTCTGTCATAGCCTTAAGCCATCCAAATAATGACTGGAAGACTAATGACTTTTCACCAGCCTTGAGGAAAGGATATTGACCTTTGGAAAACGTGAAAAATTGAATGATGTCCACTTGTTAATAAAGTTGGATTTATACCAAGTGAATAATACATTCAATTATACTTATGTTTTTGTGAAATTCAATAAGTCTTTCCCTCTAACTAATTTCCCTAGTAATAAATCCATTACAAAGCACTGATACACATTAAAAACAGCTCTGACAAATAACTCATGTTCTTGGCCCTAAGCCACACTTCAAAATTCTGTGTTCTTTTCTACAGTCCTTGGATAGTAAGCATGGATTAACTTTAATATATCATGAACTGAAAGCTGTATTGAGAAAAATTTTAGGTCATAAAAAAAAGTTACTCAAGTGAAAAAAAAGTTTCTATTCGTTGATAATTTTATGAATCTCTTTTTCTCTCTTACTTACACCACACACACATATATATATTTGCACACTCCTGAATAAGAATAAGCAAAGGTCCCTCCTTCTTAACTTTTATAATAATCTGGTTATTTGCAATATTCCTAAAGTTATACATTTCATGATAGAAAGTCATGTTAAAGAACAATGAGGTAGGCATATATGATGAAGCCAGAGGGTGATTTAAAGAAAATATAATTGTGAACACACCATGTGGATCCGAAACATGAAATGAGTGGGAAAGGCTTCTCCACTTATTCCTAGAACAAATGCAAGTTGAAGACTTCTGGATCAAAGCATGTGAGCCTTGTTGCTTACTTTTTCATTCTCATTTATTAGCTAGAGGCAACTATCTTAATTAAATTAGAAAATATTGTGCATTTTTCTCACACATCCAATGTGTGATACTTAAAAATAACTGATGGGGATAGAATGATAAAATAAAGCATATTTTATTATTAAGAGATTCTGGTAGCTGCTTTTTCTAAAGGCAAGGTTATTAGTAGACTCAAAAGATGTATAGAAAGTGAAAGAAAAAGATGAAAGTGAAAGTCACTCAGTTGTGCCCAGCTCTTTGCGACCCCCTGGACTATACAGTCCATGGAATTCTCCAGGTCAGCATACTGGAGTGGGTAGTTTTTCCCTTCTCCAGTGGATCTTCCTAACCCAAGGATGGAACCCAGGTCTCCTGCATTGCAGGCAGATTCTTTACCAGCTGAGCCTAAAGGGAAGCCCAAGAACACTTGAGTGAGTAGCCTATCACTTCTCCAGCAGATCTTCCCAACCTAGGAATCAAACTGGGGTCTCCTGCATTACAGATGGATTCTTTACCAACTGAGCTATCTAAATCCTAATAAGAACCTCCAATATGTGATATGAGACCTGTTTGGGAGGAAGAATACATGATAGGCATATCTCTGTGATTACTTAGTGTCATTGCTATTTTAAGTGTTACCTTAACTTCACTTTCACTTTTCACTTTCATGCATTGGAAAAGGCAATGGCAACCCACTCCAGTGTTCTTGCCTGGAGAATCCCAGGGACGGGGGAGCCTGGTGGGCTGCCGTCTATGGGGTCGCACAGAGTCAGACACAACTGAAACGACTTAGCAGCAGCAGCTTAACATTTCACGATGTTTGGAATCATTGATGACCATTCTGGGTTACTAATAGCTGCTTTCCTTAAGCAAGCTTTGTCTCAAAGGAGAACCAATTCAGTTTCACTTAACAGTAAACAGTGACAATTCTGTGAAAGGCCTTATGGTCATATGGTGCAGGTAGTCATTTACTTGAAATATGTGATGCTCCATGGAGCTGTCAGCAAAGTTTACAGAGAGATTTCCTGGAAGCCTTGTGTATCTGGGATTATGCTATCTATGTAAGACACTTTGTCTTTTCTTTTACTTAAGATCATGTCTGGCAAGGTTTGATTCTCATCACAAAGGAATAACTGTAACTCTTCAATGAAGCATGTCAATGAAGCCAGAAACTCAAGTTCATTTAAGCAGGTTTTCGGTCAGACACATTTTATTCAAAATAGTAAAAGTTCGAGAGAACCAGCTTGAAATACAAAGAAAAGCTTGGTTAAATAAAAGCAACAGAGGGCTTATGTCCACTCACTCAAAGAGTACATTTGTGCTTGCACTTCACATAGTTCTGCACTGTCCCAGACCTAACTAATCAGTTTCCTCTTCCTTGCAGGAGTACCTACCTGTGCATTACTAGCATTTGTTTGTAGAGAGGATATGGAAGGTTTGTCCTTCCCTTACCCTTACCCATAAGAGTGCTTAGTATCAGCATTTAGTGAAAATCTTGTTTATTCATTCTGTGAGACCACTGTATGATCAGAGATCAGTCAGTCTTAGAGGTTATGGAGGGGAGTGAACTGCTCATTTTTTTCACTACTTGCATGCCTAGATTAAAGTAATGCTCTCAGGCTATGGCTAGGTGGCTAGATTTCTGAAAATATGCCTTGGGAATAATAAGCCCAGGAAAACAGAGGAGATACAGAGATAGAAATATACTTTCTTTGATTGGAAACACTTATGTGCAAGGACAAAGTGGAAAATCAACATGACACAAAAATATGAAAAATATCATTTTCACTGCCATTTTAAAGTAACGATTTAGGCATGATTTTCCTTTCTCCTTTGGAGTAGGGAATGGCAACCCACTCTAGTGTCCTTGCCTGGAAAATTCCCTGGACAAAGGAGCCTGGCAAGTGATAGTCCATGGGGTTGCAAAGAATCAGACATGACTGAGCATCTGAGCAGCAGCAACATAACTTCCCCCAGAGCAAAGAATTAGAGAGAAAGAAAGGGAGAGAGAGAGAAGATAATCAAAAGGGAAGCTTCAGTCATTGATAATATTACCTGAAACATGACCTAACACTGTTTTTATATTCTATCAGTCACAGAAACCAATTCTGGTATAATGTGGAAGGAAGCTACACACTAAGTGAATATCAAAAGCTGAGTACACTTTGAAATATCTTGGAGATTAGCTGCAATATATTGCATTAGTTTATGGATTCATATGATTAATGCAGCTTAAATTTAAGTAATTTTGATTAATTTATTCATTAAATAGCTTCTAATAGCAAATGATGAGCCACAAGGAACTTATAAGACAGCATTTGCAGGAGATTAAAAGGAAATGAGAAAAGTTGCATTGAGTTCAGGATTCTTTGAGACTACTAGAGCTTGAGTGTCTAGGAAAGACATTGAGTAAGTGGCATCTAAACTGTGGAGGAGAGGTGTCAAATAAAAATACTGGTGAGGAAAAAAAATCATGGCATATCATGCAAGTTTTCAGAATATTTAGAGGATAAAAGATTGAAGGTGAAAATGGGGAAAAGATGGATTTGTACATAAAAGAAATATAGAAATCTTCAGATCACAGTAGCAGAATGAAAAATAAATTCTAAGACCTCTTGGAATTGCAATCCAGTTCCTTAATTGCAAGGAATCCTTGTAATCCTTGGCTTTCCATGTTATAATTCCCAGGTGCACTCAGAAAAAGAAAAAAAATAGTGGGTAAATATCTTTGAACTCAAAGGACTGCAACTCTCTCCTGGAAAGAGCCGGTGATGCAAACGTCTTTCAAGGATTAAATGTCTGATTTTTCTTTCATCATTTTGATATCCTTCATTGAAGTTGTTCTTTCATTTTAGATGTTATTAAAGCAACACCAGGAGGACCCCATTCAGTGGTGTTCAGTTCAGTTCAGTTGCTCATTAGTGTCTGACTCTTTGCGACCCCATGAATTGCAGCACGCCAGGCCTCCCTATCACCAACTCCCGGAGTTCACCCAGACTCACGTCCATTGAGTTGGTGATGCCATCTTGCCATCTCATCCTCTGTTGTCCCCTTCTCCTCATGCCCCCAATCCCTCCCAGCATCAGAGTTTTTTCCAATGAGTCAACTCTTCGCATGAAGTGGCCAAAGTACTAGAGTTTCAGCTTTAGCTTCGTTCCTTCCAAAGAACACCCAGGACAGATCTCCTTCAGAATGGACTGGTTGGATCTCCTTGCAGTCCAAGGGACTCTCAAGAGTCTTCTCCAGCACCGCAGTTCAAAAGAATCAATTCTTTGGCACTCAGCTTTCTTCACAGTCCAACTCTCACATCCATACATGACTACTGGAAAAACCATAGCCTTGACTAGACGGACCTTTGTTGGCAAAGGACCCCATTAATAGCTCCTAATCTTTCTAGGAATGACCTGACAAGACCCTTATGTCATCTCACATTTCTCTCTACATGCTACATTTTATTTGTCAGATGAGAGAAACCCATATAGAGCAAGCTTAGAGAATTGATTTTCCATGAAGGGAATCTATCTTTCTTACCTCTCTTACAGTGGAATCATTTTATTTACATTTGAGATATAGCATCTTGTCCATTCATTGCACAAGAAGAAATATACCATAGCAAGGAGGAGATGCACTGATACCGAAATCTAGAACAATAATCTGATCACTTCCATCTCCCAAACTTTTTCTCTGTTTTTTCTTCATTGTATGCCTTATAATTCCAATATGAAATATCTACACTTATTCCCTTATTAATTTGTAATTGTTAATGATTCTTAAAATATTTTGTCTGTCCAATGTCTAGTTTATCTCTGAGCAGTATTTATTAATGTATTTCTTTGTTGGATTATGCCACTTTGAACTAAACAGCAACATAGGCAAGTTAGTTTTTCAACATAGAGTATAAAGAATTCTATAAAAATAGTTTACTTGCTTATATAGAGACAATAACAGTTATTTCAGTTCCCAGTTGAAGAATAGTTTATTTTTACTCAACATGTACACACATATGTATACATGTACATAGTCTATAACTTATATGTTTATATATGATCCATATATTTGTGTACATATGAATATATTTATATACACACTTCTATATGTATATATGCACATATGTGTGTATGTGTGTGCAATCACTACTTGTTTAGGTCACTGGATTCAAAGCTCTGTTACTAGCTTCAGATGAAATTTCTACTAGGCATAATGATATTTAAAAGCATATAATCTAGAAATGACAATCTCATATTTTTCAGTGTAGAGGTTTAAAATGTCCATATCTTTATATCTTTCTTAAATCACACACACACACACACACACACACACACATACACAGGACATATGAGAATGCACATACTTCATTTTATTGATTATGTAGACAATAAATATCATTAAATGTCAAAAAAGGAGCATTCAGGGAATTATCACAACTGTGGTAAACTTATTACTGCAGAACAGTCCTGATATACTTCTGTTGCTTCCATGTAATTATCAATAACTTCAACCCAAATGATAAAGAAGGTTTGACATGAGTGGGGCTTTTAAAATAGAAAATAATACAGGATGAAAAGTAAATCCTGGTCTACTAAATGTGCACCAGTTTCCTGTAAGAGGGGATTGAAAGTCAGCTCTGGTGGGAATTGTGTACACATGCTCCCTTGTCTCTGATGCAAGGCTTAGTGGGCTATCTTTTTCATCTCCATATCATATCATATAAAATTATAGAAGGAGTGTTTATAGAATCTTTAAATCACCTAGGACCAAGGAATACCATTTCACAGATGTCATCCAAAATATGACTTTCTATTCTGAGGATCCAGACTTATAATACAGTGAGTCAGAACTGCAATTAATTATGTACACTTGTGGCCAAATTTTTTTAAAGGAATTCTGCCAAGGTCTATTTATGATGGCATTGACAAAAATTTTGGATGCTTTTCAATCAGATTCCCTCATCAATCTGAAGGGTCATTTACTGTTATGGATTTTGAGGATCTCTAATTAGGAAGATAAGAAAGGACCAGCTGATACACCCTTGTTGCTTATTCAAAACATGTCCTGCACAACCAGGCCCAGAATGCCTCACAAGCTACCAGTTTCTGCTTGCTGATTCCTATTCCCTTCAGACATATCTGCAAGACATGCAGATAGAAATGTTTTTAAAGAATCAGCACAATGTTATGTATTGACCTGAAGAAGATGGATGTTAATGAGTTACATCGTGGTCAAAAAACAGTACAGTCAGCAGCATATCTTGCTGCCATGTTCCATTGTCCGGGAAACATGATATGTGAATCTGTGCTGATGGCTAGAGGAGTACAAAACTGAATCAAAATTATTAGCGTTTCCTCCAGGGAACTAGAAACAGAGAGTGACTCCAGTGTTGCCGATTTAATCAAAGGTCAACAAAGAGGTATACAGGTAGCACAGATTATCTGGTGAGATTTGTGACTTAGATAAGAGATCTGCATCCTATCTTACTGAAAGTTTTCTTCTGAAACATAAATTGACACATTGATAATCAATTTTTGTTTTAAAGTTCTGAACTAGTTAATCCTACTCTATGCCCAAATTTATGACCATTTTTTTTAAAATAAGGGAATTTAAAACATTGCCCCCAATCCCTCCCAGCATCAGGGTCTTTTCCAATGAGTCAATTCTTTGCATCAGGTGGCCAAAATATTGGAGTTTCATCTTCAGCATCAGTCCTTCCAATGAATATTCAGGACTGATTTCCTTTAGGATGGACTGGTTTGATCTCCTTGCAGTTCAAGTGACTCTCCAGAGTCTTCTCCAACACCACAGTTCAAAAGCACTCAAGGCAGAGAAGGTAACAGGTGAAGTCTCATGTTAGTGTTTTAATTGGAATACTGCTGTGGCCATGGTGAAAATCACTTTTGGTGCCACTCAACATGCATCAGCATAACAAATAACTCCTGATGTGAAAATAATATTAGAAGCCTTATTTTGTATGAATAAGGAAAAGCTTTTTCATTGTTTCATTGAAGGTAAAAGAATAAAATGAGATGGAATTAGGAGTTTCTAAAATAAATTTAAACCTTCTCATCTAAGTTTTACTCGAAAATGTGTTTTACTTCATCTCTATATTGAATATGATACTTGAGGTCAAGGATTAGATATTGGATTCATGAACTTATGCCATTAAGGATACTGTGTTCCTTGTAAAGGCTCATTTCCACACAAAATCCACAGAAACTAATGAATACGGAAGAAGAACTGCAGCATTGCTATTTAAGGTTTCTATGTGATTCAGCTGGAGTTTCCTTCTTTCTTTATTTACCTTAGGCTGCAAGTCAGAAAACAGAAAAAAAAAAAAAAAGTATTTAAGTAAATGGAGTTCATCAGGAAAGTTAATTTACTTTACTGTAAGAATATGAAAAATATGCCAAGATATCAAATAAAAAGACTAAATTATACTTCTCCCTCCATCCTTTCCTCCTTCCCTCCTCTCTCTCTCTCACTCTCCAGATGGAAGTGGGGTTGTATATAAGGAGGAAATTTTTTCTTTTGTTTACTTTTAAAGCAAACACCTCAACTTACACATTTGCTTCCTAGGCTGGTTCTCACTCTGTAAATTAATTCAGATATTCAGTGTTAAAAATAAGAAAATATTTTTTCACATTTTAAAATTGATTCTAATTCACTGTTTGATGTTCTTAACACATTGAGCCATGCCAGTGATTTTTATTACAGGATCTTATCATTTTTCTGACTCTTAGAGTGGACACATATAAATTTAACATGTTTTACATAAATAAAAGCTTTGAGGCAAATTGAGGGACTGCTGAATTACTTGGATTGATAAGAATCACACAAATACTATTTCAAAATTAATTACTTTTCACTCATTACAGATTGCTGGGTTTTCTGAATTTTGCCTCTCCTTAATATTATTGTCATTTATTACTTGAGAGAAGCTTTTCACTTGGATGATTTTCTATCATTTATTCAGTTAAGTCTGTGAGCAGACTCCCATGGGGAAAAGTACTTTCGTGGATGATGGATGATAGAGTTTCCAAATGGAATATTAACATTCAATTGTCCAATATCAGACTTTCTGAGCTACCCATATGCAAATTTCAAGAATGGTGTATGCTTGTTCAAAATATGTACTTTCAGATATCTATAGAGAGAGTATATCTTGCATCATGAGAACTTCCCATGAAGGAAGATACTTAAAAAGGAACTGACCACAAAGAAAATCATGAAAATTTACCACACACTGTTATACTACAAAAACATTTTTAATGTACTTGGCATGGCAGTAAGGTTTGTAATGTGATTATTCTGTAGTATCTGATGTAAGTAGTTCCCACTGAACTCAACCATTTTACTCATGGAATGCTTGTGCAAGTTCTTCTTTAAAAAAATTTATTGATTTGCAATAATGTATAAATTGCAAAACTTTACAATCAATTTTTAGTTGATTTCCAATATCGTGTTAGTTTCAGGTGTACAATAAAGTGAATCAGTTATACATATATCTGTTACTTTTTACATTATTTTCCCATATAGGTGATTACAGAGTACTGAGTAGAGTCCCTGTGCTCTATAGTAAGTCATTATGAGTTGTCTGTTTTATATATGGTAGTCTGTATATGTCAATTCCAATCTTATATGTGGAACTAAAATTCCATAAGTCATGCACTGTGACCCCCCAGGATTGAGACACAGATATAAAAAACAAACTTATGGTTACTGTGAGGAAAGGGGGAGGGAAGAGATAAATTGTGCAAGTTCTTTTTATGAAACAGTGAATATCTCTAGCTTTTAATGTGAACCTTGTTAAATAAATATTTTTATATTTAGTTGTTTATAAAATAATATAGACTATGTGGTATATATATAAATATTTATATGCACAATATTTATAAATATTGTGCCTATCTCTATATTCCAAAACAAAGCAGCAATGTCAACTTACTAAGCAATTACTGATAATTATATTGCAAATATTTTACAAAATTGCACAATTATTAATAAATCAATCTTCTGTAATATTTCAAATTTAAATAGGTTTATGCTATCTAAATTTAAAATAGATTTATGCTAAATTCTTACATTTGAGAATTTTACATTGTAATGGGAACCCACCACAGGGTAGCTTACATCATTGCTGCCTTCTTGTCTTCCTGTGAAAGACAGTAATCTGAAACATCATCTCAGTTATAGAAAATGATAGAAAAATAATTAGCTAATGTCATCTACCCAGGGAATCTGGAATAAAATCATCCTTCAAATTAAAGAATAAATCTACATAATCATTATGAATCCATGAATGTACAGTAAAACTTTTGCTATTTTCCTATGGAAATTTGTTTCCACAAGAACTTCCTATCATCTTCTAAATTACTGTATATTTTTAAAATTTCCATGGCATGAAAATCTTATTTATTATTGAATAACTCTTACTCACCTTGCAAAACCAAACTTTGCATAATTTTCCAAAGCAAGCATCTTGGCTTTCAAATTTTTGCAGTGTGTGTTTTTTTAAATGTTAAGCATCAAAAGAAATATATATTTCTTAACACTTTGTTTTTGCTTTAAATTGAGGAGGCACAACACCACACTATTTATCCCCTGAGAGAGATAATTTATTATGCTATGTTCTTAATTAAGTGCAGTTCAGTTCCACTTTTGAAAATGTTTGTATTGATATTAAGATTAAGAGCTAATGATAAAAATCATTACACAGAGCTTAGTTTTTAAAATTCAGACATTTACTCTTTTGTCAAAATTTAGGGTGATACAGCTGTTGGAAGCATGAAAAGAAATGAGTTGGTACCTTGCTTTTTCACATTATCTTTCCCCCCATTTCCAAAAAAAATTAAAGTCTTTCACCTAGATATGAGGTTTGGCATTAAAACTGTCCCTTATGGTATTTATCTCTCTTGTCATTATCTCCCAAACAGTACACCTACACACATATAACCCGCACATAGACACATACAGCTCCTAGGTTTGCTTTTCAAGGTTTGCTTCAAAATCATTCTGAAGACTTGAGGTTCTGCACTATAGAACTGTAGACTGCTGTTGAAAGACACATTAAATTATTTTCTCAGACTGTCAGAGGATAAGATGTGTTGATGAAAAAAAATTTTTTTTCCTCCAGTGACACAAATACCATGCATCAGTGAAGTGAATGAAGTGTTTGGCTCTATCACAGATGCCAAAGACATTCTTTGAATGTGCAGATTTTGTTTTCTGAACAAGATAAATATTGTCCTTTACAAAAAATATATATATCAATTTTCTGGCACTGTCAAGTCATTTATCAATGGACTTGTGTCTAAGAAAGTGAGTTTATGAACGAGAGATGATTCAATCTGGTGCTGAAAATGAAACATCAGAAGCATGAAATTATATTATTGACCCAGAAAATTAGTGAAGTATTTGAAAATCTAATGTATCTCAATTTTCTGATTCCTTTAAAAACTATCCATTTTAATATTCCATTTCATATTTTTGAATTAATATTGAGGGATAGCTCTGCTTTTAAGTAGTTTTGATAACTTTCTTTCTGAAACATTTCTTCACTCTTTAATAAAGCACACCCTTAGAAATTCTCACCACTATTCATCTCAGTTCCTGTTCAAATCCTAAACTTAATTTAACTATAATGCCATTTCTGTTAACTTGCTCTCTATGTGATAATACAGCCATGTAGATGATGCATTTTGCTGATGGTTGAATATTTATATTTCCTCACACATATTCCAGCTCTCTTGCAACTCTCTTGCAACCCAGGACCAACAGGTTATGAAATACCTTGAATCTCTGAGCCAAATTTAGAGGTATGCGCAACCAGTAACTAAAGTTCCATGAGCAAAGAGTAGGCATTTATTTGTTAAGTCATTGAGATTTGGGGGATTATACATAAATGGAGATCACCCTTACTTATGTGAGTCCTAGACCCTAGATAACCTAGATAACTTATAGAAGATATTCTGTAAGTAGAATATCTTTATACTTCAGTTCCAGTCTTGATCTGAAGAGTAGGAAAGAAGCATGGAAAAGAGGAGTAACTTACCCAGAGCAGTGATATTTAAGATTCTAAGAGCTCTCAGTCAAGCTTAATTCAGAAATTCTGCTAGAAAAGCAGATTTACACCATTGGTTGCCTCTTTATACACACTAGTATATATAAAACATTTGACCAATAGGATCTACTGCATAGCACAGGGAACCATACTCAATATTTTGCAATACCCTATATGGGAAAAGAATCTGAACAGATTCTGATTTACTTTCTATACAACTAAAACTAGCACAACATTGTAAATCAACTATATTCAATAAAAAGTAACATAGAATCTTAGGTGTTATTGTGGAATACACTTTTTGGAAAGTTTTCCTCCCAATTTGTTCATACCAAGCAATTTAAGCCCTTCTTCTCTGCCCACCCTCCTTCTTCTTCTAAACATAATTAGATCTCAACAGTAAGTTAGTTTCTCAGCATACTCTGGGACACATTTTCAGACTATCATTTAGAATTCCTTTTATTACAAGAGTTTTGTAAAGAAATATCTTTGTAGGTAATGAGGTTACTGTGTCCTCCAAAGAGCTTTATTCTCTAGAAATGACAGAAAAAAGGTTGGTCTCATTCTTTGTATTAGGACTCCTGTCCTAATGACTCTTTCAGTTCATGTTTATCCTAACATTCTTTCCTTATGTTTAACTTTTGTCGAACTCCATTTCTAAAAAAAAAAAAAAGAACAAAAAAGTAAATAAAAATTTTTAAAAGTTTCCTAAACATTGTTGTCCCTTGAGTGTATTTAAAAAGTAGGCTCCAAGAGGGCAAGGACTATATCCTCTTTGCTCTATCTACAGTACCTACTCCAATACTTGGAATAAAGGATGCAATGTAAACATTGCTTACACAAATTAATGATTATTTGATTGCTCTGCCTATGAGCAAAGTTCCTAGGACTCATTGGGTTGGATTTTGCTCTTAGTTGCTCTTGGCTCAAAATATTTAAAAAAGGAGATTTGCTCTTCAAACAACAGGTAAATAGATAAAATTTAAAATTTTACTAATCTTTGTTAACTAAAGAAGGCTAAACACTGAAGAATTGATGCTTTTGAACTGTGGTGTTGGAGAAGACTCTTGCAAGTCCTTTGGACTGCAAAGCGATCAAACAAGTCAATCCTAAAGGAAATCAATCCTGACTATTCATTGAAAGGACTGATGGTGAAGCTCCAATGCTTTGGTCACCTGATGCGAAAAGCTGACTCATTGGAAAAGGCCCTAATGCTGAGAAAGACTGAAAGTAGGAGCAGAAGGAGATGACAGAGGATGAGATGGTTGGATGGCACAACTGACTCATTGGACTTGAGTTTGAGAAAACTCTGGGAGATGGTGAAGGACAGGGAAGTCTGGCGTACTGCATTCCATGGGGTTGCAGAGTCAGACATGACTGAACAATTGAAAGATAGCAATTTTTTTTTTTTTTTTTTTGCATTAATTGAACTTTTACTGAGTGCCAAGCACTGAGCTAAGGGTGCTTTACATAGAATAATCATGTACCCATGTTGCTCAGAAAATCTTACATTATGCATCTTACCCAACAGTGATTATTAGTATGCCCCCTCTTCAAAACTTATGAGAGAGAAATGAGAACAAAAACTTATATGGTGTACCTAGCTTTACAGATTTTCTCATTTGATTTTCAAAGCATTTCTATACCATTATTATCTCCATTTGAGAGGTGAGAAAATCAAGATCTAAAAAAAAAAGTAACTTATTTCTAACACTCATATATTATAATGATAAGTCAGGAAACATAGCTCCCTAATACATGGTTTAACCAGTTAGCCTTACCACCTTTCCCTTTTCAGGACAATGTCTATTGTGTTCAGTGATGAACATTCACTGTGATTGATTCAGTTTTGTTAGATTAAAAAGCTATACTTTGTCAAAAGCTGAAGAGTTAGAAATAAATGTGTGTAATGATGTCTCAGCAATGTTGCATGCTCTATCAATCACTGAAATATTTTGATCCTTAATAATGAGAAAGCAGTATTGAAAGAAACTACGTGTCTCTGCCAACTCATAAACCGTGGCAAATCATAAAAATGGAGTTAGTCAGTCACTTACCAGCTGCAATGATATTATTAATGTCTATATAATTTTCCTTCATGAAGAAAGTAGATACTCTCCATGGTTTGAGGCTATAGTTTTTTCAGTATATTTCATCAATATTAGTACTTAATGTTCCTAGACCAAACTATAATTTAATAATGTTTGTAAATAAGACTAACACTTTATTTTCCAAGGATAGTTTATCAGATTTTTTTCTAACCAAAGTGACAAAAAATGGACCTTCCTCCGAGTGACAGCATCTCTACAAAACCTTCCCAATTTCTAGTAATGACAGCCCATGATAGAAGGTCTGGCCTTATATAAATAAACGAGGTCAGTGTGATGAGGAACATTTCCTGAAGATAGCAAATTTACCTCCTAGTTGCGATTTCTACATTATTGAATTTAGAACATAGGAAGTAGTAATTTAGTTGTGAAATTCCACATTTTAGCAATAATAAATGCTCTGGGTACAATGCAGGAATTTTGAACCGCATAGTGCTAGAGTTTTGCAGATGGAAATACCTTCTATAGTGCTAGAATCACATCTATCTGAACAGTATGCAGTCAGACTAAATTAACTTTTGAATTCTAAGGCAGAAATAAGCTCTAGAGCCTAGAACATATCTGGACTCCAAAATTGTTTTAGAATGTTTGAATAAATTAAACCTCTTATAATATTTTTTCATTTTTATTTTTTAACACCAAAAACAATTTGGTACTGGGGTATAACCCATTAATAATGTTGAGGTAATTTCAGGTGAACAGTGAAGGGACTCAGCCATACATAGACATGTATCCATTCTCGCCCAAACTCCCCTCTTACCCAGGCTGGCACATAACATTGAACAGAGTTCCATGTGCTATGCAATAGGTCTTTTTTGGTTATCCATTTTAAATGTAGTAGTGTGTGCATGACTTTCCCAAAGTCGTTAAATTTCCCTTCCCCTCAGCAGTTGTAATTTCAGTTTCTAAGCCTGTGGGTCTCTTTCTATTTTGCAAGTAACTTCATTTGTATCATTTCTTCTTAGATTCCACATATTAGGAATGTTATATGGTATTCCTGCTTCTCTGCCTGACTTACATCACTCACTATGACAATCTCTAGTTCCATCCAAGTTGCTGCTGATGGCATTATTTCATTCTTTTTAATGGCTGAGTAATATTCCATTGTGTGTGTGTGTGTGTGTGTGTGTGTGTATACTACATTTTCTTTATCTATTCCTCTGTTGATGGACATTTAGGTTGCTTCCATATCTTGGATACTGTAAACAATGCTCCAATGAATGTTTTGGTGCATGTATCATTTGGGGCCATGTTTTTCTCTGGCTATATGCCCAGGAGTGGATTTCACGGTCGTATGCTAGCTCTACTTTTAGGTTTCTAAGAAACCTCCATATTCTTCTCCGTAGAAGCTGTACCAATTTACATTCCCACCAATGGGACAGGAGAGTTCCCTTCTCTCCACACCCTCTCCATAATTTGTTTTCTGTGGATTTTTTGATGATAATGATTCTGACCAGTGTGAAGTAATATCTCACTGTGGCTTTGATTTGCATTTCTCTAATAACTAGTGATCACCAGATGGTCAACACTGAAATCAGATTGATTATATTCTTTGCAGCCAAAGATGGAGAAGCTCTATACAGTCAACAAAAACAAGACCAGGAGCTGACTGTGGCTCAGATCATGAACTCCTTATTACCAAATTAAGACTTAAATTGAAGAAAGTAGGGAAAACCACTAGACCATTCAGGTATGACCTAAATCAAATCCTTTATGATTACAGAGTGGAAGTGAGAAATAAATTTAAGGGCCTAGATCTGATAGAGTGCCTGATGAACTATGGACTGAGGTTCATGACACTGTACAGGAGACAGGGATCAAGACCATCCCCATGGAAAAGAAATGCAAAAAAGCAATATGGCTGTCTGGGGAGGCCTTATAAATAGCTGTGAAAAGAAGAGAAGCGAAAAGCAAAGGAGGAAAGGAAAGATATAAGCATCTGAATGCAGAGTTCCAAAGAATAGCAAGAAGAGATAAGAAAGCCTTCCTCAGCTATGAATCAAAGAAATAGAGGAAAACAACAGAATGGGAAAGACTAGAGACCTCTTCAAGAAAATTAGAGATACCAATGGAACATTTCATGCAAAGATGGGCTCGATAAATGACAGAAATTGTAAGGACCTAATAGAAGCAGAGGAAATGGCAACCCAATCCAGTGTTCTTGCCTGGAGAATCCCAGGGACAGGGGAGCCTGGTGGGCTGCCGTCTATGGGGTCGCATAGAGTCGGACATGACTGAAGCGACTTAGCAGCAGCAGCAGCAACAGAAGCAGACAATATTAAGAAGAGGTGGCAAGAATACTGAGAAGAACTGTACAAAAAACATCTTCAAGACCCAGATAATCATGATGGTGTGATCACTCACCTAGAGCCAGACATCCTGGAATGTGAAGTCAAGTGGACCTTAGAAAGCATCACCACGAACAAAGCTAGTGGAGGTGATGGAATTCCAGTTAAGCTATTTCAAATCCTAAAAGATGATGATGTGAAAGTGCTGCACTCAATATGCCAGCAAATTTAGAAAACTCAGCAGTGGCCACAGGACTGGAAAAGGCCAGTTTTCATTCCAATCCCAAAGAAAGGCAATGCCAAAGACTGCTCAAACTACCACACGGTTGCACTCATCTTACATGCTAATAAAGTAATGCTCAAAATTCTCCAAGCCAGGCTTCAGCAATACGTGAACCGTGAACTTCCAGATGTTCAAGCTGGTTTAGAAAAGGCAGACGAATCAGAAATCAAATTGCCAACATCCACTGGATCATCGGAAAAGCGAGAGAGTTCTAGAAAAACATCTATTTCTGCCTTACTGACTATGCCAAAGCCTTTGACTGTGTGGATCACAATAAACTGTGGAAAATTCTGAAAGAGATGGGAATACCAGACCACCTGACCTGCCTCTTGAAAAATCTGTATGCAGGTCAGAAAGTAACAGTTAGAACTGGACATGAAAGAGCAGACTGGTTCCGAATAGGAAAAGGAGTACGTCAAGGCTGTATATTGTTTATTTAACTTCTATGCAGAGTACATCATGGGAAACACTGGGCTGGAAGAAGCACAAGCTGGAATCAAGATTGCCAGGAGAAATATCAAGAACCTCAGATATGCAGATGACATCACCCTTATGGCAGAAAGTGAAGAGGAACTCAAAAGCCTCTTGAGGAAAGTGAAAGTGGAGAGTGAAAAAGTTGGCTTAAAGCTCAACATTCAGAAAACGAAGATCATGGCATCTGGTCCCATCACTCATGGGAAATAGATGGGGAAACAGTGGAAACAGTGTCAGACTTTATTTTTGGGGGCTCCAAAATCACTGCAGATGGTGACTGTAGCCATGAAATTAAAAGACGCTTACTCCTTGGAAGGAAAGTTATGACCAACCTAGATAGCATATTGAAAAGCAGAGACATTACTTTGCCAACAAAGGTCCGTCTAGTCAAGGCTATGGTTTTTCCAGTGGTCATGTATAGATGTGAGAGTTGGACTGTGAAGAAAGCTGAGCACCGAAGAATTGATGCTTTTGAACTGTGGTGTTGGAGAAGACTCTTGAGAGTCCCTTGGAGATCCAACCAGTCCATTCTGAAGGAGATCAGCCCTGGGATTTCTTTGGAAGGAATGATGCTAAAGCTGAAACTCCAGTTTTGGCCACCTGATGTGAAGAGTTGACTCATTGGAAAAGACTCTGATGCTGGGAGGGATTGGGGGCAGGAGGAGAAGGGGACGACAGAGGATGAGATGGTTGGATGGCATCATGACTCGATGGACGTGAGTCTGAGTGAACTCCAGGAGTTGGTGATGGACAGGGAAGCCTGGTGTGCTGCGATTCATGGGGTTACAAACAGTGGGACACGACTGAGCGACTGAACTGAACTGAATAACTAGTGATGTTCCACTTCTTCTCATATGTCTATTGGCCATCTCTATGTCCTGTTTGGAGAAATGTCTATTCAGGTCTTCTACCCATTTTTGACAGGGTTGTTTGTTTTGATGCTATTAAGCATTATAAACTGTGTGTAAATTGTAGATACTAATCCCTTATCAATCACATCATTTCAAAATATTTTCTCCCAATCTGTGAATTGTCTTTTCATTTTGTTTATGGTTTCCCTTATGAAAAAGGCTTTGAGTTTAAGTAGGTCATATATCTTTATTTTTGCTTTTATTTTCATTATTCTGGGAGACAGATTGAAAAAGATGTTGTTGTGATTTATGTCAAAGAGTGTTCTGTGCATGGTTTCCTCTAAGAGTTTCATAGTGACTGGTCTTCACATTTAGATCTTTAATTCGTTTTAAGGT
Organism: Bos mutus; assembly: GCF_027580195.1. Taxonomy (NCBI): domain Eukaryota; kingdom Metazoa; phylum Chordata; class Mammalia; order Artiodactyla; family Bovidae; genus Bos; species Bos mutus. The sequence goes on along the minus strand of NC_091627.1, from coordinate 47,762,158 downwards.
TATTTTTGTGTATGGAGTTAAGTAATGATTTTTTTTTTTTTTTTTACATGTGGCTATCTAGTTTTCCCAGCAACATTTGTTGAAGAGACTGTCTTTTCAACATTGTATAGTCTTGCCTCCTTTTTCATAGATTAATTGGCCATAGGTGCCTGGGCTTGTTTCTGAGTTTTCTAAACTCTTCCATTGATCTATACTTCTATTTTTGTGCTAGTACTGTACTGTTTTGATGACTATAGCTTTGTAGTATAGTCTGAATTCAAGAAGACTGATTCCTCAATTCCTGATTTTCTTTTTCAATATTGCTTTGGCTATTCACAGTCTTTCATGTCTCCATACAAATTTTGAGATTTTTTGTTCTAGTTCTGTGAAAAATGTCATTGGTAATTTGACAGGGACTGCATTGAATCTGTATAGTCATTTTAACAATATAGATCCTTCCAAAACATGAATATGGCACCTCTTTCCACCTTTTAATGTCTTCTTTGATACATTTCATCAACTTCCTATAGCTTTTGGAACACAGGTTTTTTTCTCCTTAGGTAGGTTTATTCCTAAGTATTTTATTCTTTTTTTTGTTAAGCTTTTCTTTATCATGTTTTAATTTTTTAAATATTTATTCACTTTTAATTGATTGGTGATAGATTTACAATATTGGTTTGATTTCTGTCATACATCAACATGAATTAACCATTGGTGTATGTATGTCCCCTCCCTCTTGAATCTCCCTCCTGCCTCCCTATTTTATTCTTCTTGATCCAATGGTAAATGGTATTGCTTCTTGAATTTCTCTTTCTGATCTTTCATTGTTAGTGTATAGAAATGCAACAAATTTCTGTGTATTAATTTTGTAACCTATAACTTTACCAAATTGATTGGTGAGTTCTAACAGTTTTCTGGTAGCATCTTTAGGATCTTCTAAGTATAGTAGCATGTCATCTGAAAACAATTTAACTTCTCTTCCAATCTGGGTTCCCATTATTCTAATTCTTTTCTGATTCCTGTATTGTGGCTAGGACTTCCAAAATTACATTGAATAAAAGTGGTAAGAGTGGACATCTTGTCTTGTTCCCTGTCTTAGAGGGAATGCTTTCAACTTTTCTCCCTTTATGTTTGTTAGTATTTGCCTTACATATTGAGGTGTTACCATATTGGGTGCATATACATTAGTTAGCCAACAAAGGTCCGTCTAGTCAAGGCTATGGTTTTTCCAGTGGTCATGTATAGATGTGAGAGTTGGACTGTGAAGAAAGCTGAGCACCGAAGAATTGATGCTTTTGAACTGTGGTGTTGGAGAAGACTCTTGAGAGTCCCTTGGAGATCCAACCAGTCCATTCTGAAGGAGATCAGCCCTGGGATTTCTTTGGAAGGAATGATGCTAAAGCTGAAACTCCAGTTTTGGCCACCTGATGTGAAGAGTTGACTCATTGGAAAAGACTCTGATGCTGGGAGGGATTGGGGGCAGGAGGAGAAGGGGACGACAGAGGATGAGATGGTTGGATGGCATCATGACTCGATGGACGTGAGTCTGAGTGAACTCCAGGAGTTGGTGATGGACAGGGAAGCCTGGTGTGCTGCGATTCATGGGGTTACAAACAGTGGGACACGACTGAGCGACTGAACTGAACTGAATAACTAGTGATGTTCCACTTCTTCTCATATGTCTATTGGCCATCTCTATGTCCTGTTTGGAGAAATGTCTATTCAGGTCTTCTACCCATTTTTGACAGGGTTGTTTGTTTTGATGCTATTAAGCATTATAAACTGTGTGTTAATTGTAGATACTAATCCCTTATCAATCACATCATTTCAAAATATTTTCTCCCAATCTGTGAATTGTCTTTTCATTTTGTTTATGGTTTCCCTTATGAAAAAGGCTTTGAGTTTAAGTAGGTCATATATCTTTATTTTTGCTTTTATTTTCATTATTCTGGGAGACAGATTGAAAAAGATGTTGTTGTGATTTATGTCAAAGAGTGTTCTGTGCATGGTTTCCTCTAAGAGTTTCATAGTGACTGGTCTTCACATTTAGATCTTTAATTCGTTTTAAGGTTATTTTTGTGTATGGAGTTAAGTAATGATTTTTTTTTTTTTTTTTTTTTACATGTGGCTATCTAGTTTTCCCAGCAACATTTGTTGAAGAGACTGTCTTTTCAACATTGTATAGTCTTGCCTCCTTTTTCATAGATTAATTGGCCATAGGTGCCTGGGCTTGTTTCTGAGTTTTCTAAACTCTTCCATTGATCTATACTTCTATTTTTGTGCTAGTACTGTACTGTTTTGATGACTATAGCTTTGTAGTATAGTCTGAATTCAAGAAGACTGATTCCTCAATTCCTGATTTTCTTTTTCAATATTGCTTTGGCTATTCACAGTCTTTCATGTCTCCATACAAATTTTGAGATGTTTTGTTCTAGTTCTGTGAAAAATGTCATTGGTAATTTGACAGGGACTGCATTGAATCTGTATAGTCATTTTAACAATATAGATCCTTCCAAAACATGAATATGGCACCTCTTTCCACCTTTTAATGTCTTCTTTGATACATTTCATCAACTTCCTATAGCTTTTGGAACACAGGTTTTTTTCTCCTTAGGTAGGTTTATTCCTAAGTATTTTATTCTTTTTTTTGTTAAGCTTTTCTTTATCATGTTTTAATTTTTTAAATATTTATTCACTTTTAATTGATTGGTGATAGATTTACAATATTGGTTTGATTTCTGTCATACATCAACATGAATTAACCATTGGTGTATGTATGTCCCCTCCCTCTTGAATCTCCCTCCTACCTCCCTATTTTATTCTTCTTGATCCAATGGTAAATGATATTGCTTCTTGAATTTCTCTTTCTGATCTTTCATTGTTAGTGTATAGAAATGCAACAAATTTCTGTGTATTAATTTTGTAACCTATAACTTTACCAAATTGATTGGTGAGTTCTAACAGTTTTCTGGTAGCATCTTTAGGATCTTCTAAGTATAGTAGCATGTCATCTGAAAACAATTTAACTTCTCTTCCAATCTGGGTTCCCATTATTCTAATTCTTTTCTGATTCCTGTATTGTAGCTAGGACTTCCAAAATTACATTGAATAAAAGTGGTGAGAGTGGACATCTTGTCTTGTTCCCTGTCTTAGAGGGAATGCTTTCAACTTTTCTCCCTTTATGTTTGTTAGTATTTGCCTTACATATTGAGGTGTTACCATATTGGGTGCATATACATTAGTTAGCCAACAAAGGTCCGTCTAGTCAAGGCTATGGTTTTTCCAGTGGTCATGTATGGATGTGAGAGCTGGACTGTGAAGAAAGCTGAGCACCAAGGAATTGAAGCTTTTGAACTGTGGTGTTGGAGAAGACTCTTGAGAGTCCCATTTACTGTAAGGAGATCCAACCAGTCCATCCTAAAGGAGGTCAGTCCTGGGTGTTCATTGGAAGGACTGATGCTGAAGCTGAAACTCCAATATTTTGGCCACCTGATGCAAAGACTCATTGGAAAAGACCTTGATGCTGCGAAAGATTGAAGGCAGGAGGAGAAGGGGAAGACAGGGGATGAGATGACTGGATGTCACCACTGACTCAATGGACAGGAGTTTAAGTAAACTCTGGGATTTAGTGATGGACAGGGAGGCCTGGCATGCTGCAATCCATGGGGTCACAAAGAGTCAGACACAACTGAGTGACTGAACTGAACTGAACTGACATTTATAATTGTTATATCTTCTAGGATTGAACTGTTGATCACTATGTAGTGTCCTTCTTTGTCTCTTATAACAGTCTTTGTTTCAAAGTCTATTTTTTTCTGATGTGAGTGTTGCTACTCCAGCTTTCTTATGATTTCCATCTGTGTAAAGTACCTTGTCCCATCCCCTTACTTTCAGGTCTGAGGTGGGTCTCTTGTAGACAACATAAATATGGGTCTTGTTTTTGCATCCACCCAGTCTATGTCTTTTGGTTGGTGCATTTAATCCATTTAGATTTAAGGTGATTATTGACATGTATAATCCTACTACTGTTTTGTTCATTGTTTGTGGTTTATTTTTTTAGCTCTTTCCCTTCTTTTGTGTTTCTTGCCTAGAGAAGTTCCTTTGTATGTGTTGTAAAACTGGTTTGCCTGAGTGCATGATAAGTCACTTCAGTTCTGTGATTTAGTGGTGCTGAATTCTCTTAATTCTGCTTGTCTGTAAAGATTTTTCTTTCTCCATCAGATCTGATTGAGTGTCTTGCTTGGTAAGGTATTCTTGGTTTTAAGTTCTTCTTTTTCATGACTTAGAATATACTTTCTATTATTTTTCTGTTTGCCCAATCATAACAAAATGGTTTTAAGTGGGTATTAGTTACATTATCACAATAGTAAATTATGTTTATAAGTTTTCACAATCAATAGCCAGATTAAAAATAAAAGATAATTACAACTGTAAGCCATAATGGGAACATGAATATCTAACAATATAAAATAATTACTTACAATTTTGGGGGTCAAGCAGAGTGATGTGGTAAGTGGAAGTGCATACAGGCACAACAGGTCTATGTCTTTTGCTAGGTACATTTGGTCCTATTAATGAGTTCTTAATTGTTTGGGGTTTATTTTCTGTTGGTCTTTCCCTTCTCTAGTGTTTCCTGCATAGAGAAGTTACTTTAGTATTTGTTGTAAAACTTGTTTGGTGGTGCTAATTTCTCTTAACTTTTGCTTGTCAGGAAAGCTTTTAATTTCTCCATCAAACCTGAATGAGAGTCTTGCTGGGTACATTTTTCTTGGTAGTAGGTTCTTCTTTTTCATCACTTTAAATATATCATACCACTCTTTTCTGGCTTGTAGAGTTTCTCTCGAGAAATAAGCTGTTAGCCTAATGGGAGTTCCCTTGTATGTTGTCACTTACCCCTTGTTTTTAATATTTTATCTTTGTCTTTAATTTTTTCAGTTTGATTACTATTATCTCCATGTGTTCCTCCTTGGGTTTATCCTGCCTGGGACTCTTTGTGCTTCCTGGACTTGGTTGACAATTTCCTTTCCCATATAGGAAAGTTTTTAGCTGTTATCCCTTTAGATTTTTTTTCAGGTTCTTTCTCTCTCTTCTCCTTCTGGGATCCCTATAATGCAAATGTTGGTGCATTTAATTTTGTTTCAGAGGAGTCTTAGGCTATCTCATTCTTTTTTCTATACTCTCTTCTATGATGATTTCATTTCCACCATTTTCTCCTCCAGGTCTTTTATCCATTCTCTCTCAGTTATTCTGCTGTTGATTCCTTCTAATGTATTATTCATCTCTGTTTGTTTGTTACTTAGTTCTTTTATATCTTTGGTAGACATTTTTTGCATCTTCTCCAGTGTTTTCCTAAGATCCTGCATCATCTTCATTATCATTATTCTGAATTCTTTCTCTGGTAATTTGCCTATCTCCACTTCATTTAGTTGACTTTCTGGGATTTTATCTGTTCCCTTCATTTAGTTGTTTTTCTGGGATTGTATCTGGAACATAGTTCAGTTCAGTTCAGTTCAGTCACTCAGTTGTGTCCAACTATTTGCGACCCCAGGGATGGCAGCACACCAGGACTCCCTGTCCATCACCAACTCCCAGACCCTACCCAAACTCATGTCCATTGAGTCGGTGATGCCATCTAACCATCTCATCCTCTGTCATCCCCTTCTCTTCCTGACTTCAATCTTTCCCAGCATCAGGGTCTTTTCAAGTGAGTCAGTTCTTCCAATCAGATGACCAGTGTATTGGAGTTTCAGCTTCAGCATCAGTCCTTCCAAAGAATATTCAGAACTGATTTTCTTTAGGATGGATGGGTTGGATCTCCTTGCAGTCCAAAGGACTCTCTAGAGTCTTCTTCAACACCACAGTTCAAAAGCATCAATTCTTTGGTGCTCAGCTTTCTTTATAGTCCAACTCTCACATCCATACATGATACTGGAAAAACCATAGCTTTGAATAGATGGGCCTTTGTTGGCAATGTCTCTGCTTTTTAATATGCTGTCTAGGTTGGTCATAACTTTTCTTCAAAGGAGCAAGAGTCTTTTAATTTTATGACTGCAGTCACCATCTGCAGCAATTTTGGAGCCCAGAAAAATAAAGTCAACCACTGTTTCCCAATCAATTTGCCATGAAGTGATGAAAACAGATTCCATGATCTTAGTTTTCTGAATGTTGAGATTTAAGCCAATTTTTTCAGTCTCCTCTTTCACTTTCATCAAGAGGTTCTTTAGTTCTTCCTTGCTTTCTGCCATAGGGTGGTGTCATCTACCTATCTGAGGTTATGGATATTTCTCCCAGAAATCTTGATTCCAGTTTGTGCTTCATCCAGCCCAGCATTTCTCATGATGTACTCGTCATATGAGTTAAATAAGTAGGGTGACAATATAGAGCCTTGACATACTCCTTTTCCAATCTGGAACCAGTCTGTTCCATGTCGAGTTCTGACTGTTGCTTCCTGACCTCCAAACAGATATCTCAAGAAATAGGTCAGGTGGTTTGGTATTCCCATCTCTTTCAGAATTTTCCAAAGTTTGTTGTGACCCACATAGTTAAAGGTTTGGCATAGTCAATAAAGCAGAAATAGATGTTCTTCTGGAACTCTCTTGCTTTCTCGATGATCCAACGGATGTTGGCAATTTGATCTCTGGTTCCTCTGCCTTTTCTAAAACCAGCTTGAACATCTGGAAGTTCTCAGTTCATGGACTATTGAAGACTATCTTGGAGAATTTTGAACATTACTTTGCTAGCGTGTGAGATAAGTGCAATTTTGCGGTAGTTTGAGTAGTCTTTGGCATTGCCTTTCTTTGGGATTGGAATGAAAACTGACCTTTTGCAGTCCTGTGGCCACTGCTGAGTTTTCCAAATTTTCTGGCATATTGAGTGCAGAACTGTCACAGTACCATCTTTTAGGATTTGAAATACCTCAACTGGAATTCCATCACCTCCACTAGCTTTGTTCATAGTGATGCTTCCTAAGGCCCACTTGACTACACATCCAGGATGTCTGGCTCTTGGTGAGTGATCACAATATCATGATTATCTGGGTCATGAAGATCTTTTTTGTATAGCTCTTCTGTGTATTCCTGCCACCTCTTCTTAATATCTTCTGCTTCTGTTAGATCCATACCATTTCTCTCCTTTATTGTGTCCATCTTGGCATGAAATGTTCCCTTAGTATCTCTAATTTTCTTGAAGTGATCTTTAGTCTTTCCCATTCTATTGTTTTCCTCTATTTCTTTGCATTGATCACTGAGGAAGGCTTTCTTATCTCTCCTTGCTAATCTCTGGAACATAACTTTCTTTTTCATCCTGATTAACTTTCTGTAATGTGGCTTTTGTTTTAGCCACTGTGAGACTGTAGTTTTTCTTTCTTCTTTTGTCTGCTTCTGATGGAGGAGGCTAAGAGGCTTATATAAGCTTCCAAATAGGATTGGTTGTGGGAAAATATGGCTCTTCTTCTGGTGGGCAGGGCCTTGCTCAGTAAAGCTTTAATTCAATTATGTGCTGATGGGTGTGGTTGTGCTCTCTCATTTGCAGTTGTTTAGCCTGAGATAACTCAGCCCTGGGGTCTACAGGCTCTGAAAAGTGAAAGCGAAGTCACTCAGTTGTGTCTGACTCTTTGTGACCCCATAGACTGTACCTCACCAGGCTTCTCTTCCATGGGATTTTCCAGGCAAGAATACTGAAGTGGGTTGCCATTTCCTCCTCTAGGGGATATTCCCAACCCAGGGATCCAACCCAGGTCTCCTGCATTGCAGGCAGACGTTTTATCCTCTGAGCCCCCAGGGAAGCCTGGTAGGGTTAATGGTGAACTCCAAGACGGCTTATGTCAAAGGGGATCTTTCCAGATTGTTTTTGCCAGTGTCCCTGCCCCTATGGTGAGCCCCTGCTCCTGTGGTGAGTCTCAACTGCCCCACACCTCCACAGGAGACACTCCAACACTAGCAGGTAGTTTTGCTTCAGTTTCTTATGGGGTCACTGCTCCTTTCCTCTGGGTCTTGGTGCACACAGAATTTTGTTTGTGCTCTTCAAGACTGGATTCTCTGTTTCCCTCAGTCCTGTGGAAGTCATGCAATCAAATCCTGCTGGCCTTCAGAGTCAGATTCTCTGGAGATTCCTTCTCCTGCTGGACTCCAAGACTGAGAAGACGGATGTGGGGTTCAGATCCTTCACAACAGTGGGAACACTTCTTTTATATTATTGTTCTCCAGTTTGTGGTTCACCCACCTGGTGGGAATGAGATTTGAATTTGTTATGATTGTGCTCCTCCTACCACCTTGCTGAAGCTTCTTCTTTATCTTTGGATGTGGTGCACTTTTTTTTTTTTTTTTTTTTTTTTTTTTGAGTTTCAGCATCCTCCTGTGGATGGTTGTTCAATAGCTAGTTGCAATTTTGATGCTGTTTGCAGTGGGAGACGTGTGTACATCATACATACCCTGTCTGTTTAAACACATTAGTGATTCCTGACCATTGTACTTAAAAATCAATACAATATTTTGTGTAACACTGCAAAGCTGCAGATTTACCAACTGGAAAAGTTATATAAAAGGGAAAACATCTTTTATCTGCAACTATGACTTTTCAATATAATGTCTATGCCTAGATTTATATTCATATATGGACTAATTTTAAGTAAAAATTATAAGATATCACATATTTTTGGTACTTTTGAATCCATTTATAATCTCAGTTGAAACTGGTAGCTTAACTTCTTTCTTGGTCATGCAATAAAAAATTATTGCAAGTTCTATTTGCAAGGAAAACTAAAATAAATAGAAATAAACAGTAGCAATCATCAAATATAGCATTTACTAAAAGTCAGTATTTATATGCTTACATGGAAGACCTCTGGATAAGTTATTATATCTTGAGATTAGTTCGAATATACACAGTTCCCTTATAAACAGCCTTCAATTTCCCTGAGTATCCTATTCTTCTCAGTTTTTCTCCTCCTGCCTCACACATTTTTATACTTAATCATGTGAGAGTAAAGGTCATGGTCCATTGCAGAAAAACTCTCTTAACACTTTCTTCACTCACAAGCTAATAAAAACGGCTAGTTCATGCTCTTACATGCCTTCTTCAAGTTCTATGTTTTCACAGTTTCAAAAACTGAGGCTATATTTATACCCAAAGATAACACTTATTTTTGATAATATTTCTTCTGAGTATAAAAGCAAATGATAATTGTAGAATTAATTTTAAGATACAGTCAGGCACAAAAATGCAATTTGAAATTCCATTGACAAAAATAATTTTAATATTTTGAAAGATATGCCTCTAGTAATATTTCAAAAATTATATTTGAACTTTATGAAGTAATGTAGACTTCATTTGAAAATAATATAACTTTGATACATATTCAGGCCTTTAGACAGATGTCTCTCTATAAAAACATGATAAAAGATGGTATAACATTTTAATATTTTCCAAGTTCCTTTTTATTGGATGTCAAAATATTTCTGATTTTAATATTAGGAAAATAAAATTTTCTTATAGGCAAACATTTGCACATATCCATGACAAAATTATTAGGATAAGACTTATAAATAAGAAATTTCTGGTGCAAAGGATGTAAACCTTAAACATTTTTTAAATATATAATAGTAATTTATGTTTGTATCAGTTTAAAGTTCCATCCTTATTGGAGTCAATGCTATTCTCCATAGGCAATACAGGAGGTATTAATAGTTCAGCAAAACTAGGTTGGTAAATTTGGATTTGTTTGAAGATTTTATTTTTATTTGATTTGGTTATTTTATTGGTTTTAACATGATAGTTTAGCTGAGTATAAATTCTAAGTTGCCACTATTTTTTCCTAGTATTTTAAGAGGTGATACAGTTGTGGTTTCTTTATAAGTGCTTAGTTGTTTCCCACTGATCAATTTTACCCATTGTTTTAGTGTTCGGATTTACTCCAGTTTGATTAGATGTGGAGTTTGCTTTCTTTATGTCATCTCTTTTGTGTGTGTATAGGATGCCTGCATCTAATTATTCCTATCTTTATTCAGTTATGAAAATGTGAAGTCATATCACTTTGCATTTATCTCTCCCTCATGTTCTCTGTCCTCTATTGCTTGAACAACTAGACATATTCTATTTTAATCTCTTTAGTGGCTTCTGCTGCACTTTGGATAATTTCTTAACATCCATATTACTGTTTATTGATCCTATCTTCAGTTATTTAAAACATACATTTTGCTTTATATTTTAGTTATTTTTCAACTCAGAAAGTTGAATTTTTTCAGATTTCCCTGACTTTCTTTGTGCTCACCTGTTTTGAGTCGTCTTTGCTCTCTTTAGCAGTTTTATGCATGTTTGTTTACATCCTCTTATGTGATGTTCTGCTTATCTGAAGGGTAAAATGGCCCCTTGAATCCTTCACTCACCTCCTCTTGACTCACCTCCTAATTGGATTGGGTTAAACTCATCTATCTCATTCTCAGCTGTTATCATCAAATTGGCTTCACCATGCACTCCAGTGAGGACTTCTTGTACTCTTTTCAGTTTTGGTTGATAATGTACTTCCTTCTGCACAAATTCTGATAAATCTGGTTCTTTAGCTCTTAGCAGTTTTTCACGACCTGATTATATTTTGAGGTTTGTAGGAATATGTTAACATTTAGCTTTGTTTTAGATATTGTGTGTGGGTTTGAGGTTTTGCTATCCTTGCCCACATGTTTTAAGGGAGTACTCATGAAATTAAAATCTACCACACCACTGCCTTCAAATTCCTACAGTTTATTTTTGCCGAAGGAACTAATTAAGGATTTTGGTAGGACAATGGTAGATCTGATTCACATTTTTAAAAGATCACTCTGATTGCCATGTGGAGAACGTATTGAAGGACAAAAGTGGAAGCAGGAATGATTTCAAGAAGGCTTTCATATCAGTTCAAGTGAGTGAAGATATTGACCTGGACCAGGGAGGCAGAGGTGATTTGGATGATACAAATAATTTTGTATTGATTTTGTTAAATTTGAGATCCTTATTAGATATTCAAGTGAAATTGTCAAATAAGCAGTAAATCCTTGAGTCTGGAATTCCATTGACAGTTAATACATAGAGGTCTATCTAATTATCTTCACTCTTTGTCTTGCTTTTCTTTATTTTTACCTAAATTTCAGAATTGCTTTAATTAATAAATAATTGAATTTCCTGCAATTTGCAATCTGCTATTTACTGTCTCCACTGTATTTTTAAATTGGGTAACATTTCCACCTGAATCAGTTTCCCTCACTAAGTGTATTGTCTTGTCCTAGCTGCCTATTCTGTTACATATTATGCTCTTATGAATTATGTTGAAGGACAATTACAGATACCAAAAAGTTTAAATCTTTCACACTGTAAATTCATTTCTAAGTGGATATTAATATAGAATTCAAAGACAGTTCCCCTTTCTTTTTAAACTGCTGAATCCAATTCATATGCTCAGTGAGAAAAAATGATTTCTTATTCTAATAGATGTATGACTATTTTTTACACTATCAAGAATTCTCTTACAGATTGCATTGAATTGTTTATATCTTCCATGACATGGGAGATAGAAAAACTTTAGATTCAATTTGCCAGTTTAAATCTTCAGTTGTCTGTGCCTTTTTACAATGTGTGCTAGCCTTGGAGGACAAAATGATTCTTTTATTTCTGTGATTTAAGCCAATTTATTATTAACTATTATTAATATCATTTTTGTGATATCTTAACTTTCCAGATGTCGTGATATCCATCATTAGCAACAACTTATGTCAGTGGACTTCACCTTTCATGTTCAGCCTATTGCACCCCCCAAATGAAATCTGTGGTGAATAAAACTTTCAGTGTCTTATCTGTGTAAGTTCTTGCATCAGGTCTAATATTTGGAATTAATCTGGGGAATAAACTTTGTTCAGTGCATATAGCACCATAATTTACTCGTGGATATACTGTCAACCACGTCACTATTTTTTTTTTCAATAAAGGGCTAAGTAGTAACTTTATAGTACAGAAGCAGCCATAAACAATATTGCTGTTGTTAAGTAGCCTCTGACTTTTTGTGACCTCATAGAGTGCAGCATGCCAGGCTCCTATGTCTTCCACTATCTCCCGGAGTTTGCTGAAATTTATGTCCATTGAGTCAGTGATATATCTAACCATCTCATCTGCTGCCACCGACTTCTGTTTTTTGCTTTCAATCTTTCCCAGCATCAGGGTCTTTTTCAATAAGTCCACCCGTCACATAAGGTGGCCAAAGTATTAGAGCTTCAGCATCAGTCCTTTCTATTGAAGTGACTTAACACAGCACAGCACAGCATTATGTAATATTATGGAAATTCCACCAGAAGACATTCCTTCTGCATTCAGAGTTTCTTGATTAAGCCCAATAACTCCAGAATTTCACATTATTTTTAGCCCTTCTTCCACTCTTTTTCCTGAATCCAAAATATTACCCCCCAATTTCGATTTAGAGCTAAAATTATTTGCCAACACCATTGCCAAGTATTACCTTTCTTTGTTCATTTAAATAATAATTTGAAATTATAGAAGGTATAAATATGTACTAAGATCCCCATCTTAGAATATATTTCACTTAGAATATGTTTCAGAAAAACATTGCATACTTCAAGCAAAGGAAATCTGTTTACCCTGATTTTGGAAGTTTGAAAGATCAGAAAAGAACTCTGAAGTAACATAGAAATTCATAACTGCCGAAAGCAGCACTCACCTCTATAGCTACTGAAAAAAAGTCAAAATATATGGAGTCAACCAAATCTAGGAGCAGCAACAATTATACCAAAGAAGTTCTCCCACTACTGTTAAAGTTCTAGGGCCCAAAACAGATTTCCCAACCTGGGAATCTGTGAAGGGATTTGACTTTGAAGACCAGTGGGATTTGATTACAGAACTTCCACAGGGCTGGGGAAACAGACTCTTGGAGGGCACAAACAAAACCTTGTGTGCAACAGGACCCAGGAGAAAGGACCAGTGACCCCACAAGAGACTGAGCCAGATATCCCTGTGAGTGTCCAGTAGTCTCCAGTGGAGGCATGGGTTGACAGTGGCCTGCTGTGGGATCAGGGGAACTGAGCACAACAGTCTTGGCAAGTCCTTGTGAAGGAGGTTGCCATTACTGCCATTACCTCTACTATAGTTTGGTCTGAGGCCAAACTATAGGGAGGGACCATAGCTCCATGAATCAACAGAAAATTGGATTAAAGATTTACTGAGCATGACCCCACCCATCAGAGCAAGACCCAAATTCCTCTATAGCCAGTCCCTCCTATTGGGAAGCTTCCACGAGCCTCCTATCCTTATCCATCAGAGGGCAGAAAGGAAAACACAATTACAGAAAACTAACCAAACTGATCACTTGGATCATAGCATTGTCTAACTCAATGAAACTATGAGTTATGCCATTGTGAATTGAAGTGAAGTCACTCAGTCGTGTCTGACTCTTTGCCACCCCATGGACTTCTCCATCCATGGGATTTTCCAGGCAAGAGTGATGGAGTGGATTGCCATTTCCTTCTCCAGGGGATGTTCCTGACTCAGGAATTGAACCCAAGTCTCCCGCATTGCAGGATGCTTTACCTCAGACTCTTTACCTTCTGAGCCACCAGGGAAGCCAGAGGGCCAACCAATACAGACAGGTCTTGGTGGAGAGTTCTGACAAAACGTGGTCCACTGGAGAAGAGAATGGCAAACCACTTCACTATTCTTGTTTTAAGAACCTCATGAACAGTATTATAAGGCAAAAAACATGACACGGAAAGATGAATTCTCCAGGTCAGTACATAACCAGTATGCTATTGGAGAAGACTAGAGAAATATCTCCAGAAAGAATGAAGAGGCTGAGCCAAAGCCAAAAAAGAAGTCCAGTTGTGGATGTGAATGGTGATGGAAGTAGAGCCTGATGCTATAAAGAACAATATTGATAGGAACCTGGAATGTTAGATCCATGCATCAAGGTAAATGGAAGTAGTAAAACAAGATGGCAAGAGTGAACATTGACATTTTAGGAACTGGTGAACTAAAATGGACCAGAATGGGTGAATTTAGTTCAGATGACCATTATATCTACTACTGTGGGAAAGAATCCCTAAGAAGGAATGAAGTAGCCCTCATAGTCAACAAAAGAGGCTGAAATGCAGTATTTGAGTACAATCTCAAAAACAATAGAATGATCTCTGTTTGATTCCAAGATAAGCCATGCAATATCACAGTAATCCAAGTCTATGCCCCAATCACTAATGCCAAAGAAGCTGAAGTTGAATGGCTCCATGAAGACCTACAAGACCCTCTAGAATGAACACCAAAAACAGATGTCTTTTTTATCATAGGGAACTGGAATGCAAAAGTAGGAAGTCAAGAGATACCTGGAGTAACAGGCAAGTTTGGCCTTGGAGTACAAAATGAAGCAGGGAAAGGGCTGACAGAGTTTTGCCAAGAGAATGCACTGGTCATAGCAAATATCCTCATCCAACAACACAAGAGACAACCCTGCACATAGACAACACTAGATGGTCAATACCAAAATCAGATTGATTGTATTCTTTGCAGTGGGAAATGGAGAAGCTCTATACAGTCAGAAAAACAAGACCTGAAGCTGACTGTGGCTCAGATCAAACTCCTTATTGCAAATTCAGACTTAAATTGAAGAAAGTATGGAAAACCACTAGACCATTCAGGTAGGACCTAATCAAATCCCTTATGATTATACAGTGGAAGTGGTGAATTGATTCAAGGGATTAGATCTGATAGTGTGCCTGAAGAATTTTGGATGAAGGTTTGTTACATTGTACAGGAGGCAGTGATCAAAACCATCCCCAAGAAGAAGAACTGCAAAAAGGCAAAATGCTTGTTGAAGAAGGTGTTACAAATAGCTGAGAAAAGAAGAGAAGCAAAAGGCAAAGGAAAAAAGGAAAAAATATATCCACCTGAATGTAGCATTCCAAGAATAGCAATGAGAGATAAGAAAGTATTTCTAAGTGATCAATGCAAATAAATTGAGGAAAATAATAGAATGGGAAAGACTATAGATCTCTTCAAGAAAATTTGAGATTTTCTAATTGTGGAAAGATGGGCACAATAAAGACCAAAAGCGGTATGGCCCTAACAGAAGCAAAAGATATTAAGAAGAGGTGGCAAGAATATACAGAAGAACTATACCAAAAGATCTTCATGATCCAGATAACCACGATGGTGTGATCACTCACCTAGAGCCAGACATCCTGGAATATGAAGTCAAGTGGGCCTTAGGAAGCATCACTATGAACAAAGCTAATGGAGGTGATGGAATTCCAGTTGAGTTATTTTAATCTTAAAAGATGAGCAAATTTGGAAAACTCACCAGTGGCCACAGGACTAGAAAAGGTCAGTTTTCATTACAATCCCTAAGTAAGGCAATGCTAAAGAATGTACTCATCTCACATGCTAGCAGAGTAATGCTCAAAGTTCTCCAAGCTAGTCTTCAATAGTTTGTGAACTGAGAACTTCCAGATGTTCAAGCTGGATTTAGAAAAGGCAGAGGAACCAGAGATCAAATTGCCAACATCTTTTATATCATTGAAAAAGCCAGAGAGTTCCAGAAAACATCTACTTCTACTTTATTGACTTTGCCAAAACCTTTGACTATGTGGATCACAACAAACTGGAAAATTCTTAAAGTGGTGGAAATACCAGACCACCTTACCTGCCTCCTATGAAATCTGTATGCAGGTCAAGAAACAACAGTTAGAACTGGACATGGAATGACAGACTGCTTCCAAATCAAGAAAGGAGTTCATCAGGGCTGTATAGTACCACCCTGCTTATTTAATTTATATGCAGAATACATCATGCAAAATGCTGGGCTGGATGAAGCACAAGCTGGAATCAACATTGCTAGGAGAAATATCAATAACCTCAGATATGCAGATGACACCACCCTTATGGCAGATAGAAGAGGAACTAAAGAACCTCTTGATGAAAGCGAAAGAGGAGAATGAAAAAGCTGGATTAAAACTCAACATTCAAAGAATGAAGATCATGCCATCCATTCAAATTCAGTTCAGTTCAGTCACTCAGTCGTGTCTGACTCTTTGGGACCCCATGGACTGCAGCACGCCAGGCTTCCCTGTCCATCACCAAGTCCCGGAGCCTGCTCAAACTCATGTCCATCGAGTCGGTGATGCCTGGTCCAATTACTTCATGGCAAATAGATGGGAAAACAATGGAAACAGTAAGAGACTTATTTTCTTGGGCTCCAAAATCACTGCAGATGGTGAGTGCAGCCTTGAAATTAAAAGACTCTTGCTCCTTGGAAGAAAAACTATGACAAAACTTGACAACATATTAAAAATGTGAGTCATTGCTTTGCTGACAAAGGTCCATTTATTCAAAACCATGGCTATTTCCAGTAATTGTGTATGGATGTGAGTGAGTAATAGTTGTTCAGTCATGCCTGACTCTTTGCAACCCCATGGACTGAAGCCTGTCAGGCTCCTCTGTCCATGGATTTCTGCAAGCAAGATTACTGGAGTAGGTTGCCATTTCCTTCTCCAGTGGATGTGAGAGTTGGACCATAAAGAAAGCTGAGTGCTAAAGAATTGATGCTTTTGAATTGTGCTTTTGGAGAAGACTCTTGAAAATCCCTTGGACAGCAAGAATATCAAACCAGTCAATCCTAAAGGAAATCAGTCCTGAATATTCAGTGGAAGGACTGGTGTTGAAGCTGAAACTCCAATACTTTGGCCCCCTGATGCAAAGAACTGACTTGGAAAAGACCCTGATGCTGGGAAAGATTAAAGGCAGAAGGAGAAGGGAATCTTAAAGGATCAGATGGTTGGATGGCATCACCGACTCAATGGAGATGAGTTTGAGCACGTTCTGGGAGTTGTTGATGTACAGGGAAACCTGGTGTGCTACAGTCCATGTGGTCACAAACAATTGGATATGACTGAGTGACTGAACTGAACTGAACTGAAGGAGTAGCATGATGGATGTCCACTCATTTCAGTTGCTCAGTCGTGTCTGACTTTTTGTGACCCCATGAACCACAGCATGCCAGGCTTCCCTGTCCATCACCAACTCCTGGAGTCCACCCAAATCCATGTCCATTGAGTCAGTGATGCCATCCAATCATCTCATCCTCTGGATGTCCACTAGTGCAGAGATTTAATTGGAGTAGCAGGGCAGGCATGGGAAGCAACACTGAACAGAGGTTTGGGCTTCTGAGGAAAGGCCTTACTGATACTTAGACCACATAGCCAGTGCAAGGCTGCCTGCAGTGCTTGGTATACTAAATGCCATGAAGACATGGCAAACCTGGGTTTTAAGGGCTGAAAGAAGCTTCAGCCTGGAGTCAGTGATCATCTGCCACTGTAACAGTATATTAATAGATAGTAACTGCTAGAATACAGGAAAGAAATCCATTTATATGTACTATAATCTCTACTTCATTCCTGCAATTTGCATCATCTAATAGAATGCCAACAGACTTAGGAAATGTTGGAAGTATATTTTGCAGAATCACATAAAAAGGAGGTTCTAAAGGAGGCTTTTGGCTGCAAGACAACAGCAAATGACCATAACAAACTAGATTTTAGGTATCTTTGCCTCAATATTTTTGAAGGCTAATTATGTTGTTTGGGCATAGTACTGTCATATTTAGAAATATTGTTTATCAGAATATATACTAAAATGAAAAAACTTTACTATTAGTCTAATGGCATTGCTTAGTTTTTATAGTTTTTGTCTAATTTTACCTTCCCTATTTTGTGTACAGAATACATTTTTAGATAAGCCAGGTTTCTTATAAAAAGAATTTCTGATATGAAGAGTGGGCAGTTAAGGATAAACATATGCATATATATATATATGTATATATATACACATACATATTATGATATATGCATATGCACATTCAGTTCATTTCAGTTCAGTTCAATTAAGTCGCTCAGTTGTGTCTGACTCTTTGCGACCCCATGAATCACAGCACGCCAGGCCTCCCTGTCCATCACCAACTCCTGGAGTTCACACAGACTCACGTCCATCGAGTCAGTGATGCCATCCAGCCATCTCATCCTCTGTCATTCCCTTCTCCTCCTGCCCCCAATCCCTCCCAGCATCAGAGTCTTTTCAATGAGTCAACTCTTCATTAGCATAGGTATTTTAAGATATTGTTACTTATATTGTGTTATATCTTGCTGTATATTATATCTTATATATTATATTATACAATTATTAAAGATTGATTATTATTACTATATGTATAGTGTGTGTGCTGCTTAGAAAGCAAATACTTTATTTACTTATAGTCAAGATTGTTTTACTCATTTATTTATTTAAATATTTTTCATTGTCTTCAGTGGTTATAGCACTCTACTACAACCTAAGGGAATCCAGAATATTATTTTTAAACATGAAATGAAATAATAAAACTTCTGAATGGTAACATTAGCTGAAAGAATCAGAGCCACTTTTACTAAAAGCATAAAACAATTCCAAAACTTGCATATATTTCAATATAAGCACCTAGCATAGCAATATTTTAAACAACACCCATAATATTATGCTTTTAATAAAGTAAACAAAAAAACTCTTTGGTGTCTTATAGTAAATCCATAGTCCCTTTTTCTTGATTATCTCAATGTTTTTTTTTTTTTTTTTCCCTAACATTTCATTTATTTTAAACTAAACCAAACATAGCTGCCCATTGCATTTGAATATTATATCTCTTAAGGGGTTTTAAGAGACTCTGCTTTTGAAATTTTATGATACTTATCATTGGAGAAGCCAGACTATGTGTCCTATAGAATGTTCCACATGCTGAATTTGCTTGATTGCATCCCTGTGGTGAGGTTTAACCTGACGTTCATTCTGTGCTTTTTCTTGTAAACTACATTAAAACTAGAAGGTATAATTCAACTCAACAAGAACACTTCATGTGTAATATTGTGCATTTTCTACTGCATTATGTTAACTTTTACAATGTTAGTAAATGGAAATGTAGAGTGTGAAGTTTAGTTTTTAAAAAGGCATGTCAGAGTATTGTGAGTGTCATCTGATGAAGTGCTTTATGACATAAATTCTTAACCCAAGTTAGCATAAATTCTTGAAAAAGTGATGGATACTCAGTCTTTTATCACAGTCAACATTATTAATGCAAATGTGTCAAAGAGTGCAGTGAGGCTGATAAAGAGGTTAATGCGTAAATGATACAGAAATGACAGAAAATTCATTGCATGTTAGTCAAAGGAACAAGAGAACACTAGAGGATGAAAAAAAAAATCAATGGGTAGCTTAAGGAAAGAGGAGAATAATTTGTGGAAAAGAATGAAGTCTGTTTATAGACCAATTAAGTTATGGTCTTCAGAAAGTTGTACAGATTTATTTTTGTACTGCACATTCAAAAAAATGTAAATGACTGTGACTAATATATTACTATTTTATTTAAAATTATGTTCATATGAACTTTAAATTTAAATAAATTTCATTATACTAAAATACTTGGAATATTAATCAGATGCTTAGCTTTCACATAATCACATTATTCAATACAAACAACTATTTCTTCAAATTCTTGACATAAGGAGACATTTACACATTGGCCTGATTGTTCTCCCTATTGATTAACATTCATTATAAATTATTTCTGATACATAGAAAGAATAAAGAAAAGCATCATGTGCATAAAATACATTAATAAAACATTGTAATATCTATTGGAATCTCCTTGCCAACATTTTCAACTGCATCCAATTTTCCTTTCTCTGAAGGTAATCATATAAAATGTATGTATATGTATACATGCATATATTTGTAGAATATTTATTTTCTTAAACCATGTGTAATATTGATGTGCATAATTTATGTACATGTACATAAACTTGAAATATATGCATTATTCTCCAACTTTTATGCCTAACAGTATATTTGTACAGTTCATTCATTTTGACATATATGGGTGTAATTCATTCATTTTCACTGCTATGTAATACATACACATGAAAAGATCATGGTTTATTTTTCCTTATCTATAGGAGGACAAAACTGTATATAAATACTCAGCTATCAGAAAAAATAGACTTCCTGGTGGCTCAATTGTGCGATAGTCTGAGCATTCTTTGGCATTGCCTTTCTTTGGGATTGGAATGAAAACTGACCTTTTCCTGTCTTGTGGCCACTGCTGAGCTTTTCAAATCTGCTGGCATACTGAGTGCAGCACTTTCACGGCATCATCTTTTAGGATTTTAAATACCTCAACTAGAATTCCATCATCTCCACTAGCTTTGTTCATAGTGATGCTTCCTAAGGCCTACTTGACTTCACATTACAGGATGTCTGGTTCTAGGTGAATGCTCACACCATCATGATTATCTGGGTCATGAAGATCATTTTTCTATAGTTCTGTGTATTCTTGCCACCTCTTCTTAATATCTTCGGCTTCTGTTAGATCTATACCATTGCTGTCCTTTATTGTGCCCATCTTGCATGAAATATTTCCGTGGTATCTCTAAATTTCTTGAAGAGATCTCTAGTCTTTCCTATTGTATTGTTTTCCTCTATTTCTTTGCACTGATCACTGAGGAAGGCTTTCTTATCTCTCCTTGCTATTCTTTGGAACTGTGCATTCAAATGGGTATATCTCCTTTTCTCCTTTGCCTTTCACTTCTCTTCCTTTCACAGCTATTTGTAAGTCCTCCTCAGACAACCACTTTGCCTTTTTGCATTTCTTTTTCTTGGAGATGATCTTGATCCCTGCCTCCTGTACAATGTCATGAACCATAGTTCTTCAGGCACTCTGTCTATCAGATCTAATCCATTGGATCTATTTCTCACTTCCACTGTATAATCGTAAGGGATTTTATTTAGGTCATACCTGAATGGAATGTTCAAACTACCACACAATGTCAGTCATCTCACACAGGAGCGAAGTAATGCTCAAAATTCTCCAAGCCAGGCTTTAACAGTAAGTGAACTGTGAACTTCCACATGTTCAAGCTGGATTTAGAAAAGGCAGAGGAACCAGAGATCAAATTGCCAACATCCATTGGATCTTCAAAAAAGCAAGAGAGTTCCAGAAGAACACCTACTTCTGCTTTATTGACTATGCCAAAGCCTTTGACTGTGTGGATCACAATAAATGGTGGAAAATTCTACAAGAGATGGGAATACCAGACCACCTTACCTGCCTCCTGAGAAATCTGTATGCAGGTCAGGAAGTAACAGTTAGAACTTGACTGGTACCAAATCAGGAAAGGAGTACGTCAAGCCTGTATATTGTCACCCTGTTTATTTAACTTATATGCAGAACACATCATGAGAAATGCTGGATTGGATGAAGCACAAGCTGGAATCAAGATGCTGAGAGAAATATCAATAACCTCAGATGCAGATGACACCACACATATGGTAGAGAGGAAAGAAGAACTAAAGAGCTTATTGATGAAAGTGAAAGAAGAGAGTTAAAAAGTTGGCTTAAAACTCAACATTCAGAAAACTAAGATCATGACATCTAGTCCCATCACTTCAGGGGAAACAGTGGAAACAGTGACTGACTTTATTTTGGGGGGCTCCAAAATCACTGCAGATGGTCACTGCAGCAATGAAATTAAAAGATGCTTGCTCCTTGGAAGAAAAGTTATGACCAACCTAGGCAGTATATTAAAAAGCAGAAACATTACTTGGCTGAAAAACGTCCATCTAGTCAAAGCTGTGGCTTTTCCAGTAGTCTTGTATGGATGTGATAGTTAGACTATACAGAAAGGTGAGCACCAAAGAATTGATGTTTTTGAACTGTGATGTTGGAGAAGACTCTTGACAGTCCTTTGGACTGCAAGGAGGTCCAATCGTCAATCATAAAGGAAATCAGTCCTGAATATTTCTCTGGGAGGACTGATGCTGAAGCTGAAACTCCAATACTTTGGCCACCTGAAGCGAAGGGCTGACTCATTGGAAAAGACCTTGATGCTGGGAAAGATTGAAGGCAGAAGGAGAAAGGGACGGCAGAAAGTGAGATTGTTAGATGGCATCACCAACTCAATGGACATGAGTGTGAGTAAATGCCGGGAGTTGGTGATGGACAGGGAGGCCTGGCATGCTGTAGTCCATGGGCTTGCAAAGAGTTGGACACAACTTAGGGACTGAACTGAACTGGTGGCTCAGATGGTAAAGTGTCTGCCTGCAATGCGGAAGACCTGGGTTCCATGGCTGGGTCAGGAAGATCCCCTGGAGAAGGAAATGACAACCCACTCCAGTACTCTTGCCTGGAAAATTCCATAGATGGAGGAGCCTGTTACGCTACAGTCCATGGGATCGCAAAGAGTTGGACACGACTGAGCGACTCACTGTGAGAAATACTGCTATTCCGAATATTCTTAGCCATGTCCCTCTGCTTTCAAATATTGTATAATTCCACAATTTGTGTTCCTTTTAAGTTCTATAATAAAATAAACATGGAAATATTGTTGGCATATAATTTTTCTATTTTGAATGAGGCCTAAAATTACTATTTTTAACTGAAGAGTTTAATCCAATTTCATTAAATGGATAATATATATTTGGAATTATTTCTGTCAATGTAAGTTTTCTACTTACTCTGATTTCCCAAGCTGTATTTTACATTTAAAAATTCTTCCTCCTTTTAGATTAATAGCTTATCTAATTTTTCCCAGTGATAGAAATTATATAATCTATTTTCTATTGTTAATCAGGTCAGATCAGATCAGTCGCTCAGTCGTGTCTGACTCTTTGCGACCCCATGAATCGCGGCACACCAGGCCTCCCTGTCCATCACCAACTCCCGGAGTTCACCCGGGACTCATGTCCATCGACTCAGTGATGCCATCCAGCCATCTCATCCTCTGTCATCCCCTTCTCCTCCTACCCCCAATCGCTCCCAGCATCACAGTCTTTTCCAATGAGTCAACTCTTCGCATGAGGTGGCCAAAGTACTGGAGTTTCAGCTTTAGCATCATTCCTTCCAAAGAAATCCCAGAGCTGATCTCCTTCAGAATGGACTGGTTGGATCTCCTTGCAGTCCAAGGGACTCTCAAGAGTCTTCTCCAACACCACAGTTCAAAAGCATCAATTCTTCGGCACTCAGCCTTCTTCACAGTCCAACTCTCACACCCATACATGACCACAGGAAAAAACATAGCCTTGACTAGACGAACCTTTGTTGGCAAAGTAATGTCTCTGCTTTTGAATATGCTATCTAAGTTGGTCATAACTTTCCTTCCAAGGAGTAAGCGTCTTTTAATTTCATGGCTGCAGTCACCATCTGTAGTGACTTTGGGCCCAGAAAAAAAAAAGTCTGACACTGTTTCCACTGTTTCCCCATCTATTTCCCATGAAGTGGTGGGACCGGATGCCATGATCTTCGTTTTCTGAATGTTGAGCTTTAAGCCAACTTTTTCACTCCCAATAGTTACTCTTAAACATGCAAGCATTCATATTTGATTTGACAATACCTATATCTAGTATTAGCAAAAAGATCAAATCGGTCAATCCTAAAAGAAATCAACACTGAGTATTCATTGGATATTGAGGGTTGAATAGCTGTGCCATTCAAATCTTAAAAGTCAATGCTGTTAAAGTTCTGCATTCAGTATGTCAGCAAATTTTAAAAACTCAGCAGTGGCCACAGGACTGGAAAAGGTCAATTTCATTCCAATCCCAAAGAAAGGCAATGCCAAAAACATTGAAACTAATGCACAACTCAGTTCAGTTCAGTGAAGTCGCTCATTTGTGTCCGACTCTTTGAAACCCCATGAATTGCAGCACACCAGGCCTCCCTGCCCATCACCATCTCCTGGAGTTCACTCAAACTCATGTCTATCGAGTCACTGATGCCATCCAGCCATCTCATCCTCTGTTGTCCCCTTCTCCTCCTGCCCCAATCCCTCCCAGCACAGTTGCACTCATATCATATGTGAGCAAAGTAATGCTCAAAATTCTCCAGGGTAGTCTTCAATAGTATGTGAACTGAGAACTTCCAATGTTCAAGATGTTCAAGCTGGATTTAGAAAAGGCAGAGGAACCAGATATCAAATTGCTAACATCCTTTGGATCATACAAAAACGAGAGAACTCCAGAAAAGCATCTACTTTTGCTTCATTGACTGTACTAAAGCCTTGACTGTGTGGATCACAACAAACTGAAAATTCTTAAAGAGATGGAAATATCAGACCACCTTACCTGTCTCCTGAGAAACCTGCATACAGGTCAAGAAGCAACTGTTAGAACCAGACATGGAACAGTAGGCTGGTTTGAAATTGGGAAAGGATTACATCAAGGCTATATGTTGTCACCCTGCTTGTTTAACTTCTATGCAGAATATATCATGCAAATGCTGGATTGGATGAAGCACAAGCTGGAATCAAGATTGAGGAGAAATATCAATAACCTCAGATGCAGATGACACCACACTTTATGGTAGAAAGAGAAGAAGAACTAAAGAGCTTATTGATGAATATGAAAGAAGAGAGTTAAAAAGTTGGCTTAAAACTCAACATTCAGAAAACTAAGATCATGACATCTAGTCCCATCACTTCAGGAAACAGTGGAAACAGTGACTGACTTTATTTTGGGGGGGCTCCAAAATCACTGCAGATGGTCACTGCAGCAATGAAATTAAAAGATGCTTGCTCCTTGGAAGAAAAGTTATGACCAACCTAGGCAGTATATTAAAAAGCAGAAACATTACTTGGCTGAAAAACGTCCATCTAGTCAAAGCTGTGGCTTTTCCAGTAGTCTTGTATGGATGTGATAGTTAGACTATACAGAAAGGTGAGCACCAAAGAATTGATGTTTTTGAACTGTGATGTTGGAGAAGACTCTTGACAGTCCTTTGGACTGCAAGGAGGTCCAATCGTCAATCATAAAGGAAATCAGTCCTGAATATTTCTCTGGGAGGACTGATGCTGAAGCTGAAACTCCAATACTTTGGCCACCTGAAGCGAAGGGCTGACTCATTGGAAAAGACCTTGATGCTGGGAAAGATTGAAGGCAGAAGGAGAAAGGGACGGCAGAAAGTGAGATTGTTAGATGGCATCACCAACTCAATGGACATGAGTGTGAGTAAATGCCGGGAGTTGGTGATGGACAGGGAGGCCTGGCATGCTGTAGTCCATGGGCTTGCAAAGAGTTGGACACAACTTAGGGACTGAACTGAACTGGTGGCTCAGATGGTAAAGTGTCTGCCTGCAATGCGGAAGACCTGGGTTCCATGGCTGGGTCAGGAAGATCCCCTGGAGAAGGAAATGACAACCCACTCTAGTACTCTTGCCTGGAAAATTCCATAGATGGAGGAGCCTGTTACGCTACAGTCCATGGGATCGCAAAGAGTTGGACACGACTGAGCGACTCACTGTGAGAAATACTGCTATTCTGAATATTCTTAGCCATGTCCCTCTGCTTTCAAATATTGTATAATTCCACATTTTGTGTTCCTTTTAAGTTCTATAATAAAATAAACATGGAAATATTGTTGGCATATAATTTTTCTATTTTGAATGAGGCCTAAAATTACTATTTTTAACTGAAGAGTTTAATCCAATTTCATTAAATGGATAATATATATTTGGAATTATTTCTGTCAATGTAAGTTTTCTACTTACTCTGATTTCCTAAGCTGTATTTTACATTTAAAAATTCTTCCTCCTTTTAGATTAATAGCTTATCTAATTTTTCCCAGTGATAGAAATTATATAATCTATTTTCTATTGTTAATCAGGTCAGATCAGATCAGTCGCTCAGTCGTGTCTGACTCTTTGCGACCCCATGAATCGCGCACACCAGGCCTCCCTGTCCATCACCAACTCCCGGAGTTCACCCGGGACTCATGTCCATCGACTCAGTGATGCCATCCAGCCATCTCATCCTCTGTCATCCCCTTCTCCTCCTACCCCCAATCGCTCCCAGCATCACAGTCTTTTCCAATGAGTCAACTCTTCGCATGAGGTGGCCAAAGTACTGGAGTTTCAGCTTTAGCATCATTCCTTCCAAAGAAATCCCAGAGCTGATCTCCTTCAGAATGGACTGGTTGGATCTCCTTGCAGTCCAAGGGACTCTCAAGAGTCTTCTCCAACACCACAGTTCAAAAGCATCAATTCTTCGGCACTCAGCCTTCTTCACAGTCCAACTCTCACACCCATACATGACCACAGGAAAAAACATAGCCTTGACTAGACGAACCTTTGTTGGCAAAGTAATGTCTCTGCTTTTGAATATGCTATCTAAGTTGGTCATAACTTTCCTTCCAAGGAGTAAGCGTCTTTTAATTTCATGGCTGCAGTCACCATCTGTAGTGACTTTGGGCCCCAAAAAAAAAGTCTGACACTGTTTCCACTGTTTCCCCATCTATTTCCCATGAAGTGGTGGGACCGGATGCCATGATCTTCGTTTTCTGAATGTTGAGCTTTAAGCCAACTTTTTCACTCCCAATAGTTACTCTTAAACATGCAAGCATTCATATTTGATTTGACAATACCTATATCTAGTATTAGCAAAAAGATCAAATCGGTCAATCCTAAAAGAAATCAACACTGAGTATTCATTGGATATTGAGGTTGAATAGCTGTGCCATTCAAATCTTAAAAGTCAATGCTGTTAAAGTTCTGCATTCAGTATGTCAGCAAATTTTAAAAACTCAGCAGTGGCCACAGGACTGGAAAAGGTCAATTTCATTCCAATCCCAAAGAAAGGCAATGCCAAAAACATTGAAACTAATGCACAACTCAGTTCAGTTCAGTGAAGTCGCTCATTTGTGTCCGACTCTTTGAAACCCCATGAATTGCAGCACACCAGGCCTCCCTGCCCATCACCATCTCCTGGAGTTCACTCAAACTCATGTCTATCGAGTCATTGATGCCATCCAGCCATCTCATCCTCTGTTGTCCCCTTCTCCTCCTGCCCCCAATCCCTCCCAGCACAGTTGCACTCATATCATATGTGAGCAAAGTAATGCTCAAAATTCTCCAGGGTAGTCTTCAATAGTATGTGAACTGAGAACTTCCAATGTTCAAGATGTTCAAGCTGGATTTAGAAAAGGCAGAGGAACCAGATATCAAATTGCTAACATCCTTTGGATCATACAAAAACGAGAGAACTCCAGAAAAGCATCTACTTTTGCTTCATTGACTGTGCTAAAGCCTTGACTGTGTGGATCACAACAAACTGAAAAATTCTTAAAGAGATGGAAATATCAGACCACCTTACCTGTCTCCTGAGAAACCTGCATACAGGTCAAGAAGCAACTGTTAGAACCAGACATGGAACAGTAGGCTGGTTTGAAATTGGGAAAGGATTACATCAAGGCTATATGTTGTCACCCTGCTTGTTTAACTTCTATGCAGAATATATCATGCAAGTACGGGCTGGATGAAGCACAAGGTGGAATCAGGATTGCAGGGAGAAATATCAATTATCTCAAATATGCAGATGATACCTCCTTTATGGCAGAAAGAGAAGAGGAACTAAAGAGCCTCTTGATGAATATGAAAGAGGAGAGTGAAAAAGCTGGCTTGAAATCAACATTCAGAAAACTAATATCATGGCATCCAGTCCAATCACTTCACAGCAAATAGATGGGGAAACAATGGAAACAGTGAGAGACTTTATTTTCTTGGGCTCCAAAATCACTGCAGATGGTGTCTGTGGCAATGAAATTGAAAGATGCTCCTTGGAAGAAAATCTCTCACGAAGATAAACTGCATATTAAAAAGCAGAGTCATTACTTTTCCAACAAAGGTTCGTATAGTCAAAGCTGTGGTTTTTCCAATAATCATATATGGATGTAAGAGTTGCACCATAAAGAAGGCTGAGCACCTAAGAATTGATGCATTTGAGCTGTGGTGTTGGAGAAAACTCTTCAAAGTCCCTTGTACTGCAAGGAAATCAAACCAGTCAATCCTAAAGGAAATCAACACTGAATATTCATTGGAAGGACTGATGCTGAAGCTGGAGCTCTGATACTTTGGCCACCTGATGGGAAGAGCCTACTCATTAGAATAGACCTTCTTGCTTGGAGAGATTGGAGGCAGGAGTAGAAGGGGATGACAGAGGATGAGATGATTGGATGGCATCCTCAATTCAATGGACATGAGTTTGAGGAAGCTCTGGGAGATGGTGAAGGACAGGGAATCCTGGCGTGCTATAGTTTATGGGGTCACAAAGAGTGAGACAAGACCTAGTGATTGAACAACAGATATTTATTATCTGTGTGTTCAGTCGCTCAGTCATGTCCAACTCTTAGCAATCCCAGGGACTATGAGGACCCATCAGGAGAACCCATGGAACCCACCAGGCTTCTCTGTCCATGAAATTACCCCAGCAAGAACACTGGAGTGGGTTGCCATTTCCTCCTCCAGGGGATCATCTTGACCCAGGGATCAAACTGTCATCTCCTGTGGTTGTTGCCTTGTCAGGTGAATTCTTCACCACTGAGCCACCTGGAAAGTCCTCTATTGTCTCTACCCCCACTCTAAAGTTAATTCAGAAAATATATAGTATTTTAGCTTTTATAAATCCCTTCCATTGTATAGAATGTTGTAATTTGGTATTTAACTTCAATTTTGTCTTTTTTCCAGTATTTTCATTATGAACATTTGTATTATTATCATATACACTCTATTTTGTTTATATTGTCTCATGTTATTCAATATTTTTACTCATTAGTCTTATGCCTTGATATTTTCTTATATGATTTTTTCTTCTTCACAGAGAACACTCTTTTATAATTCTTTTACTGAAAATCTTTTATTGGTATTTTTTTTTTACTTGAGTAGATCATTTTTCCTCATAATATAGAGTGGGTTGCCATGCCCTTCTCCAGGTGATCTTCCCAATCCAGGGATCAAAACTGTGTCTCTAGTCTCCTGCATTGGCTGTGAGTTCTTTACCACTAGTGTGACTGGGAAGCCTGGTGTCACCTCCATATGACATCAAGTAGCTGGACATTAGACTACCCTTGACCTCTAACACAGGGAGTATTTGTAGATATTTATTTTCAGGAGACAGTTCACAGACAGCTAGATTCAGGCTGTGTTTTGCCTCACAGTATAGTCCAAAGGCTCTACAGATGGTATGTGCTGCTTCTTTCTCTGTCCTGGAGCCAGGTCACTATGACCACCATCCCCACAGCCTGAGGGATCTTCTGAGGCTTCTCCTAAGCCCTTCTACCACTGAATGATTCAAAGAATAATATCAAATGGTACTAACATCATGCCTCTCATTTGTCCCTCTTGTCTTCACCTCAGGGCTTCCAGTGGCTTCTGAGTCATAAGACTCTGTGGGATCTATTTGATATCTGTACATCTGCAACTGGAAAGTATATGGACTTAACTCCTTAGGTCATAAACTTTGGCAAATAGAAGAAATCCAGTGATCAAGATCAATTCTCCTCTCTTCCTCCTCCTGTTTGAGGCAAGACCAATCATTTCACTTGTCATGAAGTTGTAGCTTCCTCAGCAATCCACTTGGTTATATCTCTTGTTGCTTTTTTCCTGCTTCACTTCCCTTTTCCTCTTCAGCTTCCCTGGTATTACGCTTCCCAATGAAGTGTATGTGTATGATGTTATGCCTCAAGAAGAAGAAAATGGGAAAAGAAATATATTGACATGTTGTCATATTTCCATTATTTTATTTCTGCACATATTTACTAACAGTTAATTAAATTAAATGATTATGTTTTCTTTTGTAAATATGTTTTCACAGCTGTTCATTCTCTTTTTTAACTTTTTTATTTTGTATTGGGACATAGCCCCTTAGTAATGTTGTGATAATTTCAGGTGAACAGCAAAGAGACTCAGCCATACATAAACATATGTCCACTCTCCCCTGAGCTTCACTTCAATCCAGGCTGCCATATAACATTGAGCAGGCTTCTATGTGCTATACAGTAGGTCATTATGGGCTATCCATTTTAAATATAGCAGTGAGTACATGTTCTTCTCAAACTTCCAAACTATCCCTTTCCTGTATCCTTCTCCCATGTTTGATCTCCAAGTCTGTCTCTTTCTTTTTTGTAAGTAAGTTCATTTGTATCATTTCTTTTTAGATTCCACAGATAAGGGATGTCATATGATACTTCTCCTTCTCTAACTTATTTCACTCAGTATGACTGTCTCTAGGTTCAGCATGTTGCTGCTAATGACATTATTTCATTCTTTTTAATGGCTGAGTAATATTCCATTGTATATATGTACCACATCTTTATTCATTTCTCGGTGGACATTTAGATTGCTTCCTTGTCTCAGCTATTGTAAACAGTGCTACAATGTGCATTGGGGTGCATGTATTCTTTTGGGTCATGTTTTTCTCTGGCTGTATACCCAGACGTGGGATTACAGGGTCATATGGTAGCTCTATTTTTAGTTTTTTAAGGAACCCCTATATTGTTCTCCATAGTGGCTGCACCAATTTACATTCCCACAGTGCAGGAGAGTTCCCTTATCTTCACACCTTCTCCAGCATTTATTGTGTGTTAATTTTTTTTTCATGATAGCCAGTCTGGCTCATGTGAGAAGATATCTCACTGTGGTTTTGATCTGCCTTTCTCTAAGAGCAATGGTAAACATGTTTTCATGTACCTCTTGGCCATCTGTATGTTTTCTTTGAAGAGATGTCTATTTAGGTCCTCTGCCCATTTTACAATTGCCCACTTGCCTTTCTATTGTTCTCAACTCTGTCAATATTTTTAAACATAGTTTTATATTCTTCATCCAATTATTTTATTATCTTTACACTGTGCTGTTGTTGTTTGTGTTCTTTTTATAAATGTTCCTGGTGGTTCTCACCCAGTGTGACTTGTGTGTTCATGTACTTAGTAATTTTAAATGGTGAGCTCTGGTTTCCCAGGATTTAGTTTGTGAGACTTCTATGAAGACTGGTTAAGGATCTACACATCAGAAGAGTACTGAGGCTTAATCCAGTCAGGAAATTTTATTGAACTTATTGATCAGCAATTTTTCCTGGACCAATTGTAAAATCAGAGTCCTAAATGCCGAGAGCAGGCTGTGACTGTGAATTTTTATGGAAGAGATTTTTTTTTCCCACCAGACCTTTGGCCAGGATAGGCTAATTATCTTGTGGTTTTTCACCATTGCCAGCAGGAACAATTTTTCTAGTTCACCAATTCACTTAGAAAGGAAGGCTTTGAGAGTTCAGCTTCACTGTGTGTGTGTGTGTGTGTGTGTGTGTGTGCGCGCGTGCACACGCGCACGCCTACCTTCTTGATGCTATTTAACCTAATGTCTTGTTTTCTGTCTCCAGAGCCACTATTAAAACCCAAGCTGCCAGCAAACAAACCTTTTGCTTAATAAGCTCAGCAGCAATGCACTGGTTGCTTTAGTTTTAGTATTAACTTGCCATTTTTACTTCTAACTCCCTTTTCTTTTGAGCCTCTGGTAATCTATAATACTATACTGTAGCTTCAGGTTCAATGGTTTATAAAAGAATGTAGTTTACCATTTTACCTAGAATGCCTAGGTGTGTTTGTAGGTTGTTTCTTTAGGTTATTTAGATAACATTGCTGCTAGAGAGAAAAGTCAGTTCTCTGACATTTAATCGTGGTGTTAATTCACTGTGCTAGGGCTAAGCACTTTGCACGAAGATTATTGTTGTTTTTTAATTATGATGTGTGACCTCTAATATTAACTTCTTAAAAACAAACATGAGTAAATGATTTAAAAATTAGAAGCAATGAAACATTTAAGAGGAAACAGAATATATTAGTAAAAAGCATGATTAGAGACAGACCACTTGAGCTTGAGTTCTAGCTGCCTCACCTCTGTGATGTTAGAAGTAGGCCAGCTGCCATTCTCCTTGAGTCATTTTTCTCATCTGAAAAATGAGCATATGAATAACTTTTTCTATGGATGGCTGTGATGATTAAATGAATATGTATAGAAAAACTGTGTAGAAAAACTCCTTGAATATTAAAATGTTCTATGAATACTTTCTACTATTATTATTTTTTCCTATCCATCTTCAGTGCAATTCCCAATTACTTAAATCAGTATGATCTGTCACAGGACATTTTAACCTAAATTTAACTCACATGTTTTGTCCCCTTTTCAAAAACTGGCTTATATTATAGGGTAATGACAATAGCATAGAATATTTTCTTCCTTTTGGCTCTTCATTATCTATATAAGTTTTATGAAGATAAGAATATTCATGCAAATAAGTGCTTAGAAGATTTAGGAACTAAGAACATTTAGAAACCATTTTAATTTCATATATTTTACATTGGTTAAAAAGTTTGTGGTAACAAGCCATTTTTAAACAAGCAGAAAATCATTATATGATATACAAAGTGCTGAAAATAGATAAAGAAAATATGATAATGATTCAAAATAAAAATAATTTGATTGTTCTTTTTAGTTGAGCATATTTTTCTTGGTAAAAACTAAAGGAATTATGTCAGGAAGAAAACTGTGTATCTTACAGTGTTTGCTAAAAAGCAATAAATGGCACACCAGCAGTTAGTTTTCCACAGAATACAAAGGCAGATTACAGTTCTTTCTTAATATATAATTCCTCATTAAAAAGAGAATAGGGAATTATATAAATCTTTAATAACTTCTAGTTTAAGTTAATTTATCTTTCACTGAGGTAAGACTCAAAGGCCACTTAAAATTTACAATATGCTTTCAGGACAGGGGTGCTTTTACTTTCAACTGTTCATTGATTCTTGAGCTATTGCTAGTACATAATACTTCTAGGTAAACAAATATCCTAAGTTAAAAAGCTGACTATAAAATTATGTTCAGGTATCAATGAAAATATTTTATGTGATTTATTAACTATATATACATATATCAAAAATAATCAATGTGATATTAAAGAAAAGATAGTCCATAAACTATTTCTTCATAAGCTTAAATATATTGAAAATTCTTAAATTTAGCTGTTTAACATAGATATAGGGAAAAAATTCTTTTCCAGTAATAGGAAGATTTGCTTTTGAAATTATACTGCTAATCAGATTAGCTTTAGTTGGTATATAGGCATTCATTGTTACAATACAGGAATTGTAAAATCTTACTTATAGAAGAGATAACTTTGACTTTTACAATAGATATTTTTGAATTAAATTTTATTGTGTATGTGTGTGTATAAAATTATATCACCACTACAAAGTATTAACTGGAAGAGGAAATGGCAACCCACTCCACTTGCCTAGAAAATCAATGGACAGAAAAGTCTGGCAGGCTACAGTCCATGGGATCACAACTGAGCACACACACACACACACACAAAGTATTAAACTCTAGCCTATATTAATGTTCCACTATCTTTTCTGTAGCTTGTAATTAAAAAAACATATAACTGGAATTTTATAAATACATGTATATCTATAATATAAATTTTGGGCATCTAATATGTGTTTTTAACTAAGATAAACTTCTATATATGGTATTGAAATTATTTCTCATGAAAATCATATGTAGTAGGTGATATTATTATAGCTGTTTATGATTAAACCAGCTGAGGCTTGGAGAGGTTTTATAACTTGAAATGTATCTAGTAATTTACATAGTTCTGCATGAGAATGTAAAACTATTTAAAGGTAGGCAAAGACAAAATAAATTTTCATTTAAGTAATGCTCACTGGAAGTTTTATCTTGTGTTTTTATATCATTGATGAGAAATTAATCACATTTTTATTTAAATATTGTTTCCAGTTAAAAATTGCAAAATTCTAATGCTGTGAAAGAAGGAAGGGAGACTAGCTATGGGGATTTAGTCAACCTCAATAACAGAGTAAGAATATTAAGAAGAATATTATAGTTATTGTTTTTTACTAAATATTCATTAAGAAGTAGTGAGAACTACTTATATTGCTTGACAATCTAATATTTGCTAGGATGAACTTGCCATTTA
Source organism: Bos mutus (assembly GCF_027580195.1). Taxonomy (NCBI): domain Eukaryota; kingdom Metazoa; phylum Chordata; class Mammalia; order Artiodactyla; family Bovidae; genus Bos; species Bos mutus. The sequence continues at coordinate 47,728,339 of NC_091627.1, read as the reverse complement.
TCTGGCTGTACCATCTTTGTTTTGGCTGTTTTACTGGCTTTCATTGTTGAAATAAATGGTTGGTGAAACATATGGTAGATGTTTTATTTGCTACAACTTTTTCTGTGTGAGCAAACCCTTTAGTATCTCTTAGGATTTAGCATTTTAACTTCATGTACTCACTCCTACATATTCTTAGCATGACATTATTTGCCCCATAGGGTGGCTAATTGGGAACCTGGGGAGGTGAGCCACATCCTTAGCACATTTTGTGTCTTTTTGGTGCATGACGCAATCCCCACCATGCTGACTTTCATTCTATGAAAAAGTAAAGGACTTTGGACTTTGATCATCTCACAAATAAAATTATGAACAAATCTGGACTTATTTACCAAAATCACGCTGTACAAATATAGTATTTTCATATCAATCAAACAGGTAACAATCAGATAGATATATTGGCATAGTTTTAAAAGTTATAAATTAATAAAACAGTAATTTTCAATATATCAACACATTGCTGACTTTTTTCTCCTTCTTGAGGCTTTATAAAGGCTTGGAATTATCCCAAATATATGAGTCATAACAAGCTGATCTTCTAAAACAATAGAATAGAAACAATAAATTAAAATGACAAAATATTGCTGGTATTGTATATAGTATATGTTACAAGACATTTGCATTTTTTCTTTAAGAGCAAATGTGCAATGTATTATAAGTAGTAATGAAGTTCTTATAAGAAAAAAGACAAGCATGTTAAAAATCGAGAAAGCTTTTTCTGTGACGTTAATGTCAAAACCAAAGAGGTGGGTTTTTATTTTATATTTCTCTCTCTTGTATTGATTTTTTGAAATAAGATGAGAAATACAAATAGTACATGATATGGATTCACATATGGTTTATCTGTATGAGTTCTCAATTTATTAAGCCAACAGCAATTTTCTGAACTGATCTAGATCTATTGTACTGTATGTGAATGATGCCCTTTTGAATAATCCCTTTTAAAATAAACTGTCTTTTTTTTTTTTTTTTTTTTCTAATTTTATTTTATTTTTAAACTTTACATAGTTGTATTAGTTTTGCCAAATATCAAAATGAATCCGCCACAGGTATACATGTGTTCCCCATCCCGAACCCTCCTCCCTCCTCCCTCCCCATACCATCCCTCTGGGCCGTCCCAGTGCACCAGCCCCAAGCATCCAGCATCGTGCATCGAACCTGGACTGGCAACTCGTTTCCTACATGATATTTTACATGTTTCAATGCCATTCTCCCAAATCTTCCCACCCTCTCCCTCTCCCACAGAGTCCATAAGACTGTTCTATACATTAGTGTCTCTTTTGCTGTCTCGTACACCGGGTTATTGTTACCATCTTTCTAAATTCCATATATATGCGTTAGTATACTGTATTTATGTTTTTCCTTCTGGCTTACTTCACTCTGTATAATAGGCTCCAGTTTCATCCACCTCATTAGAACTGATTCAAATGTATTCTTTTTAATGGCTGAGTAATACTCCATTGTGTATATGTACCACTGCTTTCTTATCCATTCATCTGCTGATGGGCATCTAGGTTGCTTCCATGTCTTGGCTATTATAAACACTGCTGCGATGAACATTGGGGTACACGTGTCTCTTTCCCTTCTGGTTTCCTCAGTGTGTATGCGAGCAGTGGGATTGCTGGATCATAAGGCAGTTCTATTTCCAGTTTTTAAGGAATCTCACACTGTTCTCCATAGTGGCTGTACTAGTTTGCATTCCCACCAACAGTGTAAGAGGGTTCCCTTTTCTCCACACCCTCTCCAGCATTTATTATTTGTAGACTTTTGGATCGCAGCCATTCTGACTGGTGTGAAATGGTACCTCAGAGTGGTTTTGATTTGCATTTCTCTGATAATGAGTGATGTTGAGCATCTTTTCATGTGTGTGTTAGCCATCTGTATGTCTTCTTTGGAGAAATGTCTATTTAGTTCTTTGGCCCATTTTTTGATTGGGTCATTTATTTTTCTGGAGTTGAGCTGTAGGAGTTGCTTGTATATTTTGAGATTAGTTGTTTGTCGGTTGCTTCATTTGCTATTATTTTCTCCCATTCTGAAGGCTGCCTTTTCACCTTGCTAATAGTTTCCTTTGATGTGCAGAAGCTTTTAAGGTTAATTAGGTCCCATTTGTTTATTTTTGCTTTTATTTCCAATATTCTGGGAGGTGGGTCATAGAGGATCCTGCTGTGATGTATATCGGAGAGTGTTTTGCCTATGTTCTCCTCTAGGAGTTTTATAGTTTCTGGTCTTACGTTTAGATCTGACTATAGTAAAGTTGCAGGATATAAAATCAACACACAGAAATCCCTTGCATTCCTATACACTAATAATGAGAAAACAGAAAGAGAAATTAAGGAAACAATTCCATTCACCATTGCAACAGAAAGAATAAAATACTTAGGAATATATCTACCTAAAGAAACTAAAGACCTATATATAGAAAACTATAAAACACTGGTGAAAGAAATCAAAGAGGACACTAATAGATGGAGAAATATACCATGTTCATGGATTGGAAGAATCAATATAGTGAAAATGAATATACTACCCAAAGCAATTTATAGATTCAATGCAATCCCTATCAAGCTACCAACAGTATTCTTCACAGAGCTAGAACAAATAATTTCACAATTTGTATGGAAATACAAAAAACCTCGAATAGCCAAAGCGATCTTGAGAAAGAAGAATGGAACTGGAGGAATCAACCTACCTGACTTCAGGCTCTACTACAAAGCCACAGTTATCAAGACAGTATGGTACTGGCACAAAGACAGAAATATTGATCAATGGAATAAAATAGAAAGCCCAGAGATAAATCCACGCACATATGGACACCTTATCTTTGACAAAGGAGGCAAGAATATACAATGGATTAAAGACAATCTCTTTAACAAGTGGTGCTGGGAAATCTGGTCAACCACTTGTAAAAGAATGAAACTAGACCACTTTCTAACACCATACACAAAAATAAACTCAAAATGGATTAAAGATCTAAACTTAAAATAAACTGTCTTTAAATAGACTTGTAAAGTTGTTTTCAACTGAGAAAACTGTAATAAATCACTATAAATGTTAACTTTTAAAATATATATATTTAAATTTAATTACAATTTTTATGATAAAACTCATTTGAAAAAGGAAACAAGATAGTAAAGTCTTTGAGTTTGGGTGTCTGGGTCCTCCAGCATGTGGGCCAGTATTAGACACATTATGTGTGTTTGATAAATACAATTGTAGTAAAAACTGAATCAACTAAGCAATCAGGAAAAACAAAAATAAGCTACACCTCAAGATCAAAATCTAAAGGGCACATCAATATTCCTGGAATTTAATACAAAGCATATAAATAAGTACAAATTAGAACAGAAAGTCAATGAGAAAAGGCATGCAAAAAAAAAAAAAAGATATTCTTCTGGAATTTATTTATCTTCCTGAGATATAGCAAGGCATAATTAAACAATGAAAAATAACTGTAGACCACCTAGGTACTTATGAGAGTTGATACCAACGGTTGCAGTACCATCTTAAATTTGCTGCACTTATGTTTTTCTTTTTGTTCAACCTAATTGCTATCAGTGTAAATGGAGAGAAAAATGGTTCTTGATAAAGGGATAAATTGAGGCAAATTTTTGTATGCACAAATCTAGCATAGAGCTAGTAATAAGAAAGCACTCACAGTCTCTCAAAGGCTATTTTTGCAAATAAAGTAGCCATTCATGAATAATTTGAACAATGAGTTATCTCAAAATCATACAACTTAAAACCAGCAAAAACGGATGACATTTGTGTGACTTTTATCCATTTTTTTTCTACTAATGCAACATTTTAGGATAATTTAGGGGCACATTCAATGACAATACTCATGCTTCATATAAATATAGCAAAAAGAATAAATATTATTCACCCAAGAAACACATGAAGATATTCATGCTTATTTGTTACAAATAAACAAAAACACTACATTGAATCCTTGTTATCATGACACTTGTTGCTATAATATCTGTTTTTTTTAATGCACTGCCTGTTTGATATTCCAGGGGCTAAAACTGTTGTCCTATTTTTCAACTTGTGAATTCCATTAAGGAATCATTTGGTGAAACAGTCTTTAAAAGTATTCAGCTCAGTCACTCAGTCGTGCCCAACTCTTTGAGACCCCATGGACTGAAGCATGCCAGGCTTCCCTGTCCATCACCAAATCCTGGAGTTTGCTTAAACTCATGTCATTCAGGTCAGTGATGCCATTCATCCACCTGATCCTCTGTTGTCCCCTTCTCCTCCTGCCTTCGATCTTTCCCAGCATGAGGGTCTTTTCCAATGAGTCAGTTCTTCACATCAGGTGGCCAAAGTATTGAAGTTTAAGCTTCAGCAACTTTTTAAAAAGTATTTAAAATATGCAAATATGTTGCAGCCTGTGTACAATACATTTTGCTACAAATTAGAGTAATTTCTCAAGTTAAACCCAAGCACTGAAGAAATTTTCTATTTTCCAGGACACTATGAGTTCTACTAAGTTTTGTATCTCATTGACAAGCAGTACATGTTAGATGTGCTTCTAATGAATGTTTTCCAAGCTGTAGCATCTTTCTCTTCAAAGAATGGCTCTGAAAGAATGAAAATGTCTTCTGCTTTACGTAAATATCAGAAGCCTTACTGATCAACATAGGGCTAGGAAAAAAATCTGAAATAAATGGGAACAGTTCTTGGAAAGGAATCTTCATCAGACTTTAGACTGACCCTATAGGAAATCGACTTAACTGCTCATCACACTATTTAAAACAAAGTAAAAAAAAAAAGTTTTCAATTTAGATTTCTTTTATCACATTTTAATCCAATTGTATATATGAGAAAATAATAGGCAGCTTATGACAAGTTTATAAAGAGATCTTAAGTATTGCCAGCATAGCTATTAAGTATTGCCACTCATATCATGAGTACCTAGATTGTGTACAAAGCATAATTTTAATTGTTTTGTGAGATAAAAACTAAATATAGCCACAAACTCAATTTAGTCTGAAAAAAATTAAAGCATTTTAACTGCTGATTTCCTCACTAAGACAAACAGAGTATCCAGGTTATTTTTTATTAAGTCTAACTTTTACAAGTAAAGAAAATGATAATCAAATAATCCACTTCTTGAGACACTATTCAGTCAAAACTCAATCTCTGGACAAGGTTTGGAAGGATACACTATCTATATTTTATGCTAGTCTTTTCAGCTTCAGATTTATAATATACTGGAGGGGGAATCTCATCTACTTACTCTGTGGGAAAACCTCACTGATGATCATACATTAAAATAAAATAAATGTTAACTTTGATACAAGAATGTTGATGTGGTTTACATGATCCAGAAATAACTCCTGGCTTGAATTTATGAGTTAGTAGTCTGGAGGGCTGCCCTGGTGGCTCAGATGGTAAAGAATTTGCCTGCAGTGCAGGAGACCATGGTTCAATCCCAGGGTAGGGAAGATCCATGGAGAAGGGAATGGCTACCTATTCCAGTATTCTTGCTTGGAGAATTCCATGGACAGAGGAGCCTGGCAGGATACAGGATTAGAAAGAGTTACTAGCACTTTCACTTCACTAGCAGTCTGGATATTCTGTCACCCACATTTCCACTGAAATATTTACTAAAATATAGCAAAGAGTGAAATATCATTATGTTCTGAAAAAAAAAAAAGGACAAGATTAAATCAAACTTCTGCTGCTGTATTTGGTTTTCTTTTAAACAATAACTTGAGGGAACTTATTTGGTTAACTCAAATGCTGGTACAACTCTGCAAGCCAACTAAGAATTATAGGAAAATCTAATCTCAGCTTTTCCACCTTAGTTTAGAAAGACCAGATCCATTACCACTGACCTGATGTCATTCTAATGTTTATGGTAATTTCTAAAACAGCCCTCCTTTCCTCTGTTCCAAATCAGGACTTTTCTTTCAGCTCCCTATTGGTGAATGTAATTCACAGCCATAAAATCCATCCATCCAAATATAGAAGGCTAGATAGATGATAGAGATAGATAATAGATTGATACACACACACACACAGATAGGTAAATGGATATAGATATAGATAGAGGACAGATAACTGACAGAAAAAATTCAGGAAAGCACAATCTTGAAAATTCAGTCACCAAAAATAGAGTATTTTTGTAAGCTTAACAACATAACTAAAGAAGCGAGGAATGCTGAATGTTTAACCTTGAGTTTCTATAATTCCAAGCAGGAGTGAAAAGAGTAGAACCATGTCATTTTATTATTGCCATTTCCCACATGATAAAGTCAGCTTCAAGAGAGGGAGGCATTGAAGAGACTGTCAACAGAAATGCACTTTATGTTTCCAAGTTGAAGATGTTGATCAAACAGTTCCAAGAACACAGGCTGTATGAAAAGAGATAATCCACAAACCCATTCTGTTAGTAAGGTTAATTAGAACAGATCGTTATGTATGAGAACAATAGAAAGATATCAAGATTCAGATAATAAGACAATAGACTAAAATTAAAGGAGAAATAGATAAAGGTGAATTTGGGTCAATTAAAATATCCATTAAAACATTTAAACTTCCACTGAAGATTATGAAACATAAAATAGACACTGCAATACTGAGTGATTCATATGAAGGTCAAAATTGTAATGGTTTTCAGAATGCAGGAAAAAAGTACAAATGTACACAAAGATAAGATATTCATAAGAAAAAATATAGAATTAATTAAGAATGTATTTTTATAAATACATATGGTAAAAGCATATCTAATTAATAAAATTCTCTCAGTTGAAAAAAATATAGGAATAGGCAAATAAAGAATTTACCACATTTCTAGAAAAAAACTTTGCTGAAATTTGCATACTTAACCATGGCTATTTTAAAAGTGCTATTACAAGCAAAAATATGTACAAATATACAGGTGGAAAAAGTCAAAGGAAATATCAGATTTTCCCTTGTTATACAAAATTAGAATCTGTATTATATTTTCGATAATAATACACATTCATTCCTTTATACCCTTCTTTAACAGTGTATTTGAAGATCAAAAAAAATGAAAATTAATAATGGATAATTTTCTGGTTAAAAACTCATTTCTTAAGATTCAATACTAAAATAAATTTATAATGCTAATGATTTATGGAAAATAATATTGAGAACATGTTTACAGGAGGTATTATAACATAGAAATGAAACATTATAGCAAGAAAAGTATCATTTAAATAAGCATGTTACACTACTATACAATTCCATATTCTATATGTATACTGTTTAACATACAGCAATATATTAATAAATTTATATTATTGAAAAAATGTGCATCAAAATGTGTACTAAGTGGTAAGAATCCGGTTGTTTTCAATTTGTGCTCTACTTTGCTACATTTTGCAAAAAGTCATATTTAATAATAAAATTAGAAAATAATACGAATAACTTTTTAAGATATAAGAAAATATTCATAATATAATATAAAATTGTATGAATATGCAAACTATAATATCAGTTCAGTTCAGTCACTCAGTCATGTCTGACTCTTTGCAACCCCATGAATTGCAGCACGCCAGGCCTTCCTGTCCATCACCAACTCCCAGAGTTCACCCAGACTCTTTGTCCATCGAGTCGGTGATGCCATCCAGCCATCTCATCCTCTGTCATCCCCTTCTCCTCCTGCCCCCAATCTCTCCCAGCATCAGAGTCTTTTCCAATGAGTCAACTCTTCGCATGAGGTGGCCAAAGTACTGGAGTTTCAGCTTTAGCATCATTCCGTCCAAAGAACACCCAGGGTTGATCGCCTTTAGAATGGACTGGTTGGATCTCCTTGCAGTCCAAGGGACTCTCAAGAGTCTTCTCCAACACCACAGTTCAAAAGCATCAGTTCTTTAGCATTCACCTTTCTTCACAGTTCAACTTTCACATCCATACATTACCACTGGAAAAACCATAGCCTTGACTAGACGGACCTTTGCTGGCAAAGTAATATTTATGCTTTTTAATATGCTATCTAGGTTGGTCATAACTTCCCTTCCAAGGAGTAAGTGTCTTTTAATTTCATGGCTGCAATCACCATCTGCAGTGATTTTGGAGCCCAAAAAAATAAAGTCTGCCACTGTTTCCACTGTTTTCCCATCTATTTCTCATGAAGTGATGGGACCAGATGCCATGATCTTCGTTTTCTGAATGTTGAGCTTTAAGCCAACTTTTCACTCTCCTCTTTCACTTTCATCAAGAGGCTTTTTAATTCCTCTCCAATTTCTGCCATAAGGACGGTGTCATCTGCATATCTGAGGTTATTGATATATCTCTCGGCAATCCTGATTCCAGTTTGTGCTTCTTCCAGCCGAGCATTTCTCATGATGTACTCTGCATATACTGGGGGAGACAAAACACCTCTGTATCCATCAAAATTTCAATAGTGGTTGCCTCTATATGATATTAACATATATATATATGTTATCTCAAGCCATAACATGCACATAAACCACCTGGGGATTTTGTTTAAACACAAATTCTGATTTTGTACCTAGGATGTAGACTGGTTTTCTACATATAGAAAAATCTCTTATGGGAATACAATTGGAAAGTGAGGATTAACAAGGCATGCTAAAGGATAATATTTCTGTTTCTTTATGCATTTTTGCATTATCAAAAATGTCATAAGCAAATAATTTATACTTGTATTTAATATATTAAATTTATATATTCTTTATATTTATGATGAATTTACTATATCAAAAATGATAACATGATAAAACTTAAACCAGAATATTTTAGACCCATTTTCTTGTTCTTCCCCTAAAATCTTTAGTACAAACTAGCAAAATTATTTATATTCTAATAAAACATAATCTTCCAAAGCCTTGTATTGCAATCTGACAGAAACAAGTAGTTGGAGAACTGATAAAATCATATAAACTTTGAGGATTGTGGAAAAGTGTTGGTAAGGTATTCTTGGGTGAACCATGTGGGATGTTTGAATCTAAAAAATCATATGTTCCAAGTCTTTGGATTCATCTACAATTAATTATTATACAATGTGGGGGTGGGGGTGGAGTGCAGTAGAAAATTCACTCACAAATTTATAGTTAGCCTTTCTTATCCACCATTCCATGTGTGTGGATTTAAACAACCATGGAACAAATAGTACTATAGTACATAATTCAGTTCAATCCCATGTTTGTTCAAGGACCCACTGTATTTTGAAATTAGATATATTTGTATGTTCAGGCTATCAATTCTATTCAGGGAAATAATGCCTCCGTTATAATGACAAACTTGTTGAATAGTTTATAACTTTCACATGACTCATCTGGATATTTAGTTAAAGATTACCCTTTTAGAAGAGATTAATCTATAAATTTTAAATAGAGTCAGCATTGTAAACAGCTGATTTAATTTTCTTCTATTTTTATGCTTTTGACAGGAGCTGTTCTCAAACTTATGTTTTTAAATTAACAGCATGGAATATATGGGTTTGAATCTTTGATATCATTCTTCTAACTCTGTTTTTTGATATAGAAAATCATATATATGTGTGTATATATATATAAATAAAAATAATGTATATTTTCTATTAAGCAAAATCAAATAACAATTTTGAGAGATTAGAGAGAGTAGAAAAATTGCTGGAGAGTTCAGTGACATGAACTAAAATGAGAAAGTCCTACCAAATCAGAATCTCAAACATCTGTCAGTTTTCCTATTCTGTACCACCAACCAACTTAATGCTTCATGGGCTGTAGTATGGATGATGCATAATCAAAGCTTAAACACTAGTCCCCCGCAACTTTCCTCTCCAAATGGTAGATTGTGGAGCCTGTTTGAAGATTTTTATTTATCAACAACAAATACTGTTGTTGTTAAGAGTCTATAGCACAGAATGGGAATATATATATATATATATAGCCATGAATGAGAATGTATTCTTCAGTACATAGTTTTTAAACAAAATAAAAATAATTAATCTCAAATTTGTTTTACCTGTTCATAGTTTTTATAATGATTACAACTTGAGATTTTTTTCCCCTGGTTTAACTCATTTATTTTTTAAAAAACATGGCTGACTGTAATATCAGTGTGTTTCATGGCATTTTGTCTGGTCCTAGTCCCATTCCTTGTTCTTAAATTTTATAGTAGTCTTGATAAAAATAAAATGACTTGTATTTCAGGAACTGGAAGGAGAAGAAAAAACAAACACTCTTTCCAAGGTTCATTCACAAACAATTGTTATTATCTGAAAAGTTTGGCCATTACCTAGAAGTGTCTATTCAAAAGTTTGTATTTAATTGACCTGACTCTAGCTTGTGAAGGCTAAAACTTCTCCCATGAGGAGTATCAAAAAACATTTGCAGTCAATTGTTTTAAACTTTGCAACTGCCTGGGACAATGGTATATAATTGGAGCAAAGAAGAGTTTATTTATTTATTTTTTTTATGTTTCTCACATAAATAGAAGAAACAATTCTAAAAGTATGTGGGGAACAAAATTTTCTTCTGAATAGCCATAGGAAATCTGAGAGAAAGAGAACAAAGCATCACACTTACAGATTTCAAACTATATTACAAATCTATAGTAAGAAGAAAGTGGTACTGGTGCAAACATAGACATATTGACCAATGGAACAAAATAGAAAGCTCAGAATTAAAGGCTGGTATACACAATCAACTAATATTTGACAAAGAAGCCAAGAGCACCCAATGTAGAAAGGGTAGTCTCTTTTCTGCGAATACTGGAAAGAAACTGGAACACTATCTCATACCACTCGCTTAAACATCAGGCCTGAAACCATAAACCTCCTAGAAGAAAACTTAGGGAAGAAACTCATTGACACTGGTCTTAGAAAAGATTTGTTGAACATGATGCCAAAAGCACAAACAAACAAAAATCAATAAATAGGATGATGCCAAACTCAAAAGTTTCTGCACAGCAAGATAAAGAAATTAACAAAAGGAAAAAACAGACAGAATGGTAGAACATTTTTACAAATGATCTATCAGACAACGGATTAATATCAAAAATATAGAAACAACTCAGTCAACTTAACAAAAAAGTTCCATTAAAATGGGTGAAAGAACTAAACCGGCACTTTTGCAAAGAGGACATAAAAATGGGCAACAAGCACAGGAAAATATGCTCAACATCACTAAGCATCAGGGAAATGCAAATCAAAGCCATTATGACAGACGCCTCACACCTGTTAGAATGGATATCATCAACAAGAGAGGAACAACTGGTGCTGGTGAGAATGTGGTGGAAAGGGAACCTCTGTACATTGTTAATGGAAATGTAAATTTGAACTAATTATAATGGAAACAATATAAAGATTCTTCAAAAAGTTAAAAATAGACCTATCATATAATCCAGCAATTCCACTCTGGATATGTACCCAAAGAAAATGAAACCAGGATTTTGACTACTTTATATGCACCCCCCATGTTTATTGCAACATTACTCATAATAGATATGGAAACAGTCCAAATGCACAGCAAATGAACAGATAAAATATGTGGTATAATATACAGTGCAATAATTATTGAGCCCAGAGAAAAAATATCTTTCTACTTCTGACAACATGAATCAACTATGAGTACTCTATGCTAAGCAATATAAACCGGACAAAGAAAAACAAGTATTGTACAATATTAAATATACAAGGAACCTAAAAAGTAAACTCAATGTGTTATCACCTCACACAAATAAATGACAGAGAGAATGTAGACAAAAGGGAACACTGCTACACAGTTGGTGGAAATGTAAATTGGTGTAGCCACTGTAAAGAACAATAAGATCAGATCCGATCAGTCACTCCGTAGTGTCCGACTCTTTGCGACCCCATGAATCCCATGAATCGCAGCACGCCAGGCCTCCCTGTCCATCACCAACTCCCAGAATTCACTCAGACTCACGTCCATCGAGTCAGTGATGCCATCCAGCCATCACATCCTCTGTCGTCCCCTTCTCCTCCTGCCCCCAATCCCTCCCAGCATCAGAGTCTTTTCCAATGAGTCAACTCTTGACATGAGGTGGCTAAAGTACTGGAGTTTCAGCTTTAGCATCATTCCTTCCAAAGAAATCCCAGGGCTGATCTCCTTCAGAATGGACTGGTTGGATCTCCTTGCAGTCCAAGGGACTCTCAAAAGTCTTCTCCAACACCACACTTCAAAAGCATCAATTCTTCGGCGTTCAGCCTTCTTCACAGTCCAACTCTCACATCCATACATGACCACAGGAAAAACCATAGCCTTGACTAGATGAACCTTTGTTGGCAAAGTAAAGTCTCTGCTTTTGAATATGCTATCTAGGTTGGTCATAACTTTCCTTCCAAGGAGTAAGCCTCTTTTAATTTCACGGCTGCAGTCACCATCTGCAGTGATTTTGGAGCCCAGAAAAATAAAGTCTGCCACTGTTTCCACTGTTTCCCCATCTATTTCCCATGAAGTGGTGGGACTAGATGCCATGATCTTCGTTTTCTGAATGTTGAGATTTAAGCCAACTTTTTCACTCTCCACTTTCACTTTCCTCAAGAGGCTTGTTAGTTCCTCTTCACTTTCTGCCATAAGGGTGGTGTCATCTGCATATCTGAGGTTATTGATATTTCTCCCGGCAATCTTGATTCCAGCTTGTGTTTCTTCCAGTCCAGCGTTTCTCATGATGTACTCTGCATATAAGTTAAATAAACAGGGTGACAATATACAGCCTTGACGAACTCCTTTTCCTATTTGGAACCAGTCTGTTGTTCCATGTCCAGTTCTAACTGTTGCTTCCAGACCTGCATATAGGTTTCTCAAGAGGCAGGTCAGGTGGTCTGGTATTCCCATCTCTTTCAGAATTGTCCACAGTTTATTGTGATCCACACAGTCATAGTTAATAAAGCAGAAATAGATGTTTTTCTGGAACTCTCTTGCTTTTTCTATGATCCACAGGATGTTGGCAATTTGATCTCTGGTTCCTCTGCCTTTTCTAAAACCAGCTTGAACATCAGGAAGTTCACGGTTCACATATTGCTGAAGCCTGGCTTGGAGAATTTTGAGCATTACTTTACTAACGTGTGAGATGAGTGCAATTGTGCGGTAGTTTGAGCAGTCTTTGGCATTGCCTTTCTTTGGGATTGGAATGAAAACTGACCTTTTTCAGTCCTGTGGCCACTGCTGAGTTTTCCAAATTTGCTGGCATATTGAGTGCAGCACTTTCACAGCATCAGGAGGTACCTAAAAGAACTGAAATAAAGTTATTATAGTTGTAGTTCAGTCACTAAGTCAAGTCCGACTATTTGCAACCCCATGGACTGAAGCAAACCAGGCTTTCCTGTCCTTCATTATCTCCAGGAGTTTTCTCAAACTCATGTCCATTGAGTTGGTGATGCTATAAAACCATTTTATCCACTCTTTCCCCCTTATCTTCATGCCCTCAATGTTTCCCAGCATCATGGTCTTTTCCAGTGAGTCTGTTCTTTGCATCACATGGCCAATGCTGGAGCTTCAGCTTTAGCATCAGTCCTTTCCATGAATATTCAGTGTTGATTTCTTTCAGGATTGATTGGTTTGATCTCCTTGCTGTCCAAGGGACTCTCAAGATACTTCTCCAGAACCACAGATTGAAAGCATCAAATCTTTGGTGCTTTTTCTGTCTTTATGGTTCAACTTTCACATCCATACATGACAACTGGAAAAACTACAGTCCATCTAAAACTATAGATGGACTTTGTCAGCAAAGTGAGGTCTCTGCTTTTTAATACACTGTTTATGCTTGTCAAGGCATTTCTTCCAAGGAGCAGTTCAGTTCAGGTGCTCAGTCATGTCTGACTCTTTGAGACCCCATGGACAGCAGCACGCCAGGCTTCCCTGTCCATCACAAACTCCCAGAGCTTACTCAAACTCAGGTCCATCAAGTCAGTGATGTCATCCAACCATCTCATCCTCTTATGCCCCCTTCTCCTCCTGCCTTCAATCTTTCCCAGCATCAGGGTCTTTTCCAATGAGTCACTTCACATCAGGTGGCCAAAGTATTGGAGTTTCAGCTTCAGCATCAGTCCTTCCAATAAATATTCAGGACTGATTTCCTTTCGGATTAACTGTTTAGATCTCCTTGAAGTCCAAGGGACAATCAAGAGTCTTCTCCAACACCACAGTTCAAATTCTTGGCACCACATCAATTCTTTGGCACTCAACTTTCTTTATGGTCCACCTCTCACATCCAAACAAGACTACTGGAAAAGCCATAGTTTTGACTAAATGCACATTTGTCAGCAAAGCAATGTCTCTGCTTTTTAATATGCTGCCTAGGTTGGTCATAGCTTTTCTTCCAAGAAGTAAGCATCTTTTAATTTCATGACTGCAGTCACCATCTGCAGTGATTTTGGAGCCCCAAAATATAAAGTCTTTCACTGTTTCATTGTTTCCCCATCTATTTGCCATGAAGTATTGGGACCAGAGGCCATGATCTTCGTTTTCTGAATGTTGAATTTTAAGCCAGCTTTTTCACTCTCCTCTTTCACTTTCATCAAAAGGCTCTTTAGTTCTTTGCTTTCTGCCATAATGGTGGTGTCATCTGCATATCTGAGGTTATTGATATTTCTCCCGGCAATCTTGATTCCAGCCTGTACTTCACCCAGCCTGGCATTTCACATGATGTACTCTGCATATAAGTTAAATAAGCAAAGTGACAATATACAGCCTTGACATACTCCTTTTCCTATTTGGAACCAGTCCATTGTTCCATGTCCAGGTCTAACTGTTATTTCTTGACCTGCATTTTTCAGGAGGGAGAATAAGGTTGTCTGGTATTTCCATCTTCTGAAGAATTTTCAGTTTGTTGTGATCTACACAGCCTAAGGTTTTAGCATATTCAATGAAGCAGAAGTCAATACTTCTCTGGAATTCTCTTGCTTTTTCTATGATCCAATGGATGTTGGCAATTTGATCTCTGGTTCCTCTGCATTTTCTAAATCCAGCTTGAACATCTGGAATTTCACGGTTCCCATACTGTTGAGTCCTAGCTTGGAGAATTTTAACAAGCGTCATTTAATTTCATGGCTGCAGTCACTGTCTAAAGTGATTTTGAAGCCCAAGAAAATAAGGTCTGTAACTATTTCCACGGAGAAGGCAATGGCAACCCACTCCAGTACTCTTGCCTGGGAAGTCCCATGGGCTGAGGAGCCTGGTA
This sequence comes from Bos mutus, assembly GCF_027580195.1. Classification (NCBI taxonomy): domain Eukaryota; kingdom Metazoa; phylum Chordata; class Mammalia; order Artiodactyla; family Bovidae; genus Bos; species Bos mutus. Next base: position 47,713,177 of record NC_091627.1, on the reverse strand, counting down.
GGCTGCAGTCCATGGGGTCGCTAAGAGTCAGACACGACTGAAGCGACTTAGGAGCAGCAGCAGCAGATGGAGAAAAGATTGGAAATAGTTGCTGCTGCTGCTGCTGCTGCTGCTGGTAAGTCACCTCAGTCGTGTCCGACTCTGTGTGACCCCATAGACGGCAGCTCACCAGGCTCCCCCGTCCCTGGGCTTCTCCAGGCAAGAACACTGGAGTGGGTTGCCGTTTCCTTCTCCAATGCATGAAAGTGAAAATGAAAGTAAAGTCTCTCAGTCGTGTCCCACTCTTAGCGACCCCATGGACTGCAGCCTACCAGGCTCCTCCATCAATGGGATTTTCCAGGCAAGAGTACTGGTTTCCCCATCTACTTCCCTTTAAATTATGTATACCATGATCTTAGATTTTTTTAATGTTAACTTTTAAGCCAGCCTTTTGTTCACCCCTTTCACCTTGATCAAAAGTCTTTTTAGTCCCTCTTCACTTTCTACAATTAGGGTGGTGTGAGCTTGTGACTCATCCAGCCCAGCATTTCACATGATGTACTCTGCATGTAAGTTAAATAACAAGATGACAATATGCAGTATTGACATACTCTTTTCCGAAATTTGAAGCAGTCTGTTATTCCATGTCTGGTTCTAACTGCTGCTTCTTGACCTGCATACAAGTCTCTCAGGAGGCAAGTAAGGTTTTCTGGTATTCCCATATCTTTAAGAATTTTACACAGTTTGATGTGATCCACATATCCAAAAGATTTAGTGTAGTCAATGAAGCAGAAGTAGATGTTTTTCTGGAATTCTCTTACTATATGATCCAGCTGATGTTGGCATTTGATCTGGGTTTGTCTGCCTTTTCTATATCCAGCTTGTACATCTGAAAGTTCTTGGTTCATGTATTGTAGAACCTAGCTTGGAGAATTTTGATCATTATTTTGCTAGCATATGAAATGAGCAGAACTATGTGGTAGTTTGAAGATTATTTGGCATTGCACTTCTTTGAAATTTTAATGAAAACACATTTTCCAGTTCTGTGGTCCTGCTGAGTTTTCCTAATTTGCTGGCATATTGAGTGCAGCACTTCCGCAGCAGCATCTTTTAGGATTTGAAACAGCTCAGCTGGAAATACATCACCTCCACTAACTTTGATCTTAGTAATGTTTCCTAAGGTCAACTTGACTTCACACTCCATAATATCTTGCTCTAGGAAAGTGACCACACTGTTGTGGTTATCTAGATCATTAAGATGTTTTTAATTTTTTTGTACAACTCTTTTGTGTATTCTTGCCACCTCTTCTGAATTTCTTCTGCTTATGTTTCATCCTTACCATCTATCCTTTATGGTGCCCATATTGCATAAAATGTTGTTGTCTTTAATTTTCCTGAAGAAATTTCTAGTCTTTCCCATTCTATTGTTTTCATCTATTTCTTTGCATTGTTCATTTAAGAAGGTTTTCTTATCTCTCTTTGTTATTCTTTGACATGTTGTATTCAGATGTGTGTCTTTCCCTTTCTCCTTTGCCCTTCACTTCTCTTCTAAGCTATTTGTAGGGCCTCCTCTGACAACCATTTTGCCTTTTTGCATTTCTTTTTCTTGGGTGTGGTTTTGATCAAGTGTGGTTTTAACAAATGTTAGCTAGGATGTGGAGAAATTGGACCCCTGATACATTGCTGTTGACAATGCAAAATGGTGCAGCCACTGTGGAAAACAGTTGCCTTGTCCTCAAAAAGTTAAGTATATTTACCATGTGGTTCAACAATTACACTCTTAGATACATATAAAACATTTAAAAATAGATCCATCATTTAAACTTCAGAACATTTAAAAATATATCCATCAAATCATATACAGGTATATTAATAGCGGTATTATTCATAATAGTCAAAAATGGAAACAACCCAAAAGTCCAATCAAATAATGGAAAACATAATGTAGTAAGCTCATACATTGGAATATTCTGCATAAAAAGAAATGAAGTACAGGTGCATACTATAAAATGCAGGACCATGAAAACATCTATTAGTGAAAGAAGGCAGATACAAAATTTCACATATTGTTTGATTTCACCTTTATAAATGTTCAGAATAGGCAGATTCATGAAGATGGAAAGTAGATTAGTGGTTCCCAAGGCCTGGGAGATGAGGGGAATGAGGAATGAATGTTAATAGGTTTGAGATTTCTTTTCAGAGTGATGAAAATGTTCTGAAATTAGATAGTGATGATCGCATGACTGTGATTATACTAAAACCCACTGACTCATACACTTTAAAATGGTGACATTTATGGTATATGAATTATACTCAATTCAAAAAAATAAACAAGCCAAAAACTGAAGCACTGGGAATCAGAAGGAAATAGCCACCCAGTTTCTGGTTGGCAAATGTTCTTTTTCCCATTTTAGAGACAGGATTCTTTAAGAAGCAGGAAATTATATATATACTAAAATATATGTAATGTGTACTCTTCCTTCCACAACATATTTTACACAACTAACGTCTGTATCTCTAAACAAAAAACACAAATAAAAACCCCAAACAGAAATGAAACAAGACCTCTCTATATTTCTTGTCCCTATTTCATATTTAGCATGAATATATTTTTATTAATAAATATATAATAATTTGTAAGAACACTTCATATATATAGTCGCTTATCTTGAGTATACCCTCTCCAGTGTTCTTGCCTGGAGAATCCCAGGGACGGGGGAGCCTGGTGGGCTGCCCTCTATGGGGTTGCATGAAGTCAGACACCACTGAAGTGACTTAGCACCAACAGCAGCATCTTGACTATAGATTGACACTATGTATCCAAATATTTTATTTTATTTTATATATTTTAAACAAAGAAAATAAAAATCTATCAGTATGTTTTTTCTTTTTGATACACATCAAATTAGCATACGTTTATATTTCTACTTACATATTTCTTTTCATTTATTTTGACTATACTCAGTAAGAGGTTTCTCTCTAAATTGAGGCTATCATTGGGCTCAGGGATAATATATCTTATGATGAATTGGATTATGGCCTCTTCAATTTCTGTTTTCTTCCTTCTTCCTGAAATTCTTATTTCATGCATATGTGCCTTTGAAAGTCAACTATCCTAGTTTTTCTCTTTATGGCTTTCTCATAATATTTATCCTGTAATCTCTCCTTGAGTTCTGGAGAAATTCATCTTTTCTAATTCATTGACCTGCAGTATTCCATCTTATCTTTGAGAGATGCTTAAAATTTTAGTTCATTGTATCAAAATATGAACCATTATCTGAATTCTCCATTGCCTTCATTGGGGTCCTTTGTATTAGTTACGCCAATAATCCTAATCAGAAATTGTTGTTGGTTATTTTAGTGCCAGATTTTAATACCTAGGAGTACTTTTTCTAATTTGCAATAAGCAATGAGATCATCAGCCATTTCCACTGTCCTGTTTTATCTTCATTTTATCATTTAGAAATTTCTCTACTTTTCAGGATTTTTTCTTAAGTTTTGTCAGTGATTTAAATGTTATCTATTGTTTTCTTCTCCCTGGAGGAGGAAAATGACAATCGACTCCAGTGCAACTGAGCACACAACACGGTGTAAAATTCAGATTGCTTCCTGACAGATATTCACTTTGCTTACTTCCTGTTATTGTGCTAGAATGCACCCAGATTAGGACATATTTTATTAATAGGACAATTCTATTAATGCCAAATTACAGTTACAATGGCAGGCTTCCCAGATGGCTCAGCAGTAAAGAATCCACCTGCAATGCAGGAAACACAGTAGACCACAGTTTCAATCCATGGGTGGGGAAGATCCCCTGGAGGAGAAAACGCCAACCCACTCCAGTATTCTTGCCTGTAAAAGCCCACAGATAGAGCAGCCTGGTGGGCTACAGTCCAGGCATTTGCAAAGAGTCGGACATGACTGAGCAACTAAGCACACACACTCAGTTCAGTTCAGTTCAGTTGCTCAGTCATGTCCGACTCTTTGTGACCCCATGAATCGCAGCACGCCAGGCCTCCCTGTCCATCACCAACTCCCGGAGTTCACTCAGACTCATGTCCATCGAATCAGTGATGCCATCCAGCCATCTCATCCTCTGTCGTCCCCTTCTCCTCCTGCCCCCAATCCCTCCCAGCATCAGTCTTTTCCAATGAGTCAACTCTTCGCATGAGGTGGCCAAAGTACTGGAGTTTCAGCTTTAGCATCAATCCTTCCAAAGAACACCCAGGACTGATATCCTTCAGAATGGACTGGTTGGATCTCCTTGCAGTCCAAGGGACTTTCAAGAGTCTTCTCCAACACCACACTTCAAAAGCATCAATTCTTCGGCACTCAGCCTTCTTCACAGTCCAACTCTCACATCCATACATGACCACAGGAAAAACCATAGCCTTGACTAGATGGACCTTTGTTGGCAAAGTAGTGTCTCTGCTTTTGAGTATGCTATCTAGGTTGGTCATAACTTTCCTTCCAAGGAGTAAGCGTCTTTTAATTTCATGGCCGCAGTCACCATCTGCAGTGGTTTTGGAGCCCCAAAAAATAAAGTCTGACACTGTTTCCACTGTTTCCCCATCTATTTCCCATGAAGTGATGGGACCGGATGCCATGATCTTCATTTTCTGAATGTTGAGCTTTAAGCCAACTTTTTCACTCTCTTCTTTCACTTTCATCAAGAACAGGGCAATATTGATAGGTTTCTGATCAGATCAGATCGTGGGCTGGAATTTAGCAGCCAGTCCATCCTTCAGCCATACAGTTGTTCTGGACATATCACTGCACAGCATTCATTACTAGTCAACCTTGTTTTAGAGAACTACTAGTAATTCTTCAAGACTTCACCTAAATGTCTCATCGTCTTTAGTTCATTTTTCACAAAATGCTAAACTTTAGTGGGTTTATACTTTTTAAATATATTTATGTTCCTTTTTTACATATTTACTTGTGTAGGTGTCTACTTATCAAGTTTCTCTATGACAAGAAGAGTCTTCAATTATTTTTTGTGTTGGCATTTAATCACAGTAGATGAACTGCTGCACTTTCCTGTTAATCTCCTGATTCCTAGCCATTACTATACTTCTTTTAAGCCTTAGTGACCCTATGGTTTCAATATTTTGCTTTAAATCTTGAGTTCTAAAACACACCAAGTAAGAGAATTTGAACTTCAGAGCATGAATTTACTACTACAGTTTGCTGCCCACAGAGGTGATGCCCATCAGTCTGTTTTTAAGATGTTCACTGCATGCCAGTACTGTTGTAAACGCCATTCATTTAATACAACAGATTGGGCAGATCCAGTACAACTAGTGACCTTTTATAGATGGTTGGACTGAAACATAAAAACTTAACATTTTGAAGGTTACAAAATAATAATTAATAAAGACAGGATTTGAAATGGGAAATCTAGCTCAGCATCTGAGTTCTTAACCACTATGTTCTCCTGCCTTTCACTAATAAATGTTGTTACAGTTAGCCTTGAGGAATCCAAGAGAGAAAGCTACAGTATGTCACTTTTCTTCACTATGAAAAGGTGGAGTTTATTTACAAATCCTAGATTTATCTGAGACATTGCCATAGTGTGTAGGAAAGATCTATTATATCCCATTTCACAAAAACCAAACATCTATTAAGCACAAACTAAGTACTTGGAGCTGTAATTGGTATCTCACACATATGATTTAATTTATATGAAATGCATAAGGCTGACATCATTTGTCTTTTTCATCAACATAAAAATGGATGCTCAGAGCTTATGACAACCATGAAAATGATTGAAATGGGTAAATTAGAAATAAACTCCTTTCTGTTATTAAATGGGAGAAGAATCAAAGGGCAATATTAACAAAGGCTCCTAGCTTTGGATCAGGAGTTTACTCTGCCAAATATTTTGTTCCTATGTTATACCTCCCTTCTTGATATTGAATATGCTATCCTAAACCACAGCCCCAAAATTTTCCAGCATTACCTGCAGCTTCATATTATGTAATTGAGAATGTTATTCTGTCAAACTCAGTTGTTACAAAATGTAATTTAGTACCATATGGTATTTACAGGCTTCCCAGGTGGTGCTAGTGGTGAAGAACCAGCCTACCAATGCGAGGAGACATAAGAGATGTGGGTTCTATCCCTGGATGGGGAAGATCCCCTGATGGAGGGAAAGGCAACCCACTCCAGTGCTCTTGCCTGGAAAATCTGATGGACAGAGGAACCTGGCAGGCTGCTAAGTCGCTTCAGTCATGTCCGACTCTGTGTGACCCCATAGACGGCAGCCCACCAGGCTCCCCCGTCCCTAGGATTCTCCAGGCAAGAACACTGGAGTGGGTTGCCATTTCCTTCTCCAATGCATGATAGTGAAAAGGGAAAGTGAAGTCGCTCAGTTGTGTCTGACTCTTAGCGACCCCACGGACTGCAGCCCACCAGGCTCCTCTGTCCATAGGATTTCCCAGGCAAGAGTACTGGAGTGGGGTGCCATTGTCTTCTCCAAAGGCTACAGCGTCTCAATGAGTCAGACACAACTGAAGTGACTTAGCGTGCACACAATGGTATTTACTCACCCATTCAACAAAAAAGTACTTAGCATTCTTTATAGGGAAGTTGAGATGCTGAAGATATTAAGATCCCCAAAAATGATCAAACAAGAGTGAGGCATGACTTAATCTTACATTGATTTTAAAATATATTTTTCAAAATTAATTTTCATCATTATATGTCAGTTTCTGAGACGAACGGCTGTGGCTTTTATTTCTGGAACTTCTGGGTCCATTACTGTATATTAATATAAAGATGGGAAAAAATCATGGTTCTAAGTCCAGTAGATCTGTGTAGAAAAGCAGTTCTACAACCCAATTAGCAGTAGGAAAATAACTAAGTTCCCTGTTGAATAGGATTAGTAATACTTGAAAGGACTTCCATGAGAATTAAAATAAATGGTATAGATTATTCATTGTGATACTTGGAATCATGATACTTTTTTCAATAAAATGTTAATGCTAACTATTATTATTGGTGCTAAGTCAATATGTGTTGAATGAAACACAGTAGAATGCAATAGGTGCTAAATAACATTAATCAACATTAATTATAAAGATTTATCAGATCCTAGAATATCTAGGGATTAGATGTCCTTGCACAGGCAGGCTTCAGAATGTAGGTGATATTTACATTCCCCAAGAATAGGTTAAATTTGTCAATCAGGAAAGGCAAAGGGTGGGGGAGGAAGGTACCAAAAAAATACCAAAGCTCAGATAGAATATTCGAAAGTTCCCTTTGTCTGTGTCAAAAATTTTCCCCAAAAAGCTGAATAACTTTTTGGTCATATATTCCTTAGAGAATATGAAGAAACAGCATCAAGCAAATCTAAGATGCCATTTCATCTTGTGGGAGAAATGCGCAGAATGATTCATTTCTGGCCTGCATGACCAAGGGTAACCTTGCTTGAAGATAAGATGGTATCTTCTAAGGTATGCATATACTTCCCTGGCCTGAAGAATGTGGCTAAGAGTTGTTCTGCCAAATTATTTTTGACAGGTGCCTTTCAAAGGAAATATATCTGTGTCTTCTGCCACAATTTGCTTCAAACTCTCAGTGAGGGAGAAAATGTCAACTTTGAAATCTACTTTTAAATTAAATTCTTAAGATACCTTTCCCTAGCTTCCTCTGTAGCCTTCAATGCTTTACCTCCACTATATATTTTTCAGTAAATGGGGCAATTATCAGATTGCTCACTGAAGGACTGTTTTAAATAATACATAGGCATACTGTTGCAAGACATCATTTTACAGTTATCACTTTCTTAAACTTATGCAATATTATCTCAGGTGGGAGTATGACTGAATAAAATTAGAGTTTCCCAAGCCTTTTTTAAAAAAACCAAACCTGAATTGGTTTTGAGATGAAAATGTTAACTTTTTTTTCCCAATGCATTCTTTTGAATTATATTTCCACATTTCATAAGTACATTAAGGAAACAGATTATAATCTTCTTTGAAAGTCATGCTGAAAATATGCATACACATACATGCACACACACATGACTGAATCTTTCTTCCTACTCATACTTTTACTTTTTAATCTATTTCCCAAATAACCTTTATTTCCTTCACAAAAATAATAATCCAGACCATCGATAATCTTTATTTTAGTGGCATGTGGTAGACTTCTCATAACTACAGAATAGAGTTGATTGGATTAGGGAAAACACAATGCAGAAGGATTAAACTTGCTATAAATTCAGAATTTATAGTTTACTATAATAAGCATTTGACATTTTGGAAATGGAATGCTTGGAGATGGAAATTTGACTTGAAATGGAATGTTTCGAAAATCTGCTCAATTTAATTTTGACCAAAATTAATGAACAACATTTAAAGTTATTGAAATTTCAGATGTTATAAACTGAATTCCTTTTATTTTGAACTTAAATAGCATTTGCCCTTTCTGTTCAATTGCATCTTTTCAAGACTTTCAGGGAAAAAAAGAGCATAATTTAGAAAAGACTGCACATGGATCTTCTGTTCAGAGCACAATTATCACCAAAAAGCACACATTTTTCTGTTCTAAATTTTTTTCAGGTTAGTAATTGTACATGTAATTTTGTGAAAACATAAAAGCAAATTATATAAAGACTCCATGGTTAGCAAATACACAGGCTAAGGAAGCAGCATTACTTTATTCTAAATAGAATGAACTCAACAGATGTAAAACAAGTCTTTGGAGACCTTACCATAATTTAAAATATGAACACAGCAATGACCAGCAGGTTATGCTACCATAAAAAGAACAAGGGGAGCAAAATACTGAAGAAGAATTATCAGAAGAATGTTCAAGCCCTAAAATTTGCACTGAACAATTAAGGCCTACCTCTAACTTCCTGCATCTGTGCTGCAGAGTGTTGTATCTTGTGCCAACATTACAGAATGTTGAAGTATGATTAAGTTTTGGAGAACTCTAAGCCACCTGTCCCAGCAGCACTTTATTGGAGGCAAGAATAAGATATCATGAAAGATCTAAGAATATGCTATGTTGGCGAGAAAGAGAAAGAGGGCAAATGAATTCCTGAATTATTTGAGTCTGCCACAACCCCTGGTTTTTAAAGTATCAGTATAATCACTATGCATATTGAGTAGGCAGAAGAACTGGGTCATTTTCCAGAAAGAGCTTTGTCAAGTTAGAAAACTTGAAATAATTACCAGATCAGGTTACTCGTCATTTAAACACTGATTAAAATTATTATTAGCTTTAAATTGATGCACGGAGTTGCATGTATTAGTTCTCTTCAGATTTTCTTATCATTTTTCTGCAGAGACTGAAATTCTACTATTATGTAGGGTTCTAGCATTTTTAAAGGAGAAATTCTTATCTTCTTTTCTCGTTGCCATATGCTTTTCGATTAATCTGGTTCAGAAGCTAAAATAAATTGCAAATACTGATGTTTCTATTTTGTTTGGATCCTGAAGTTACTGCAAATAGAAATTTACCAGATTGGAGGTTTGTCCAACAATGGAAATATGCAGAATTTATGCAGGAAAAGAAGAGAGGTTTTCAAAGGTCAATTCAAGTCAGAGTTGACCAATGAAACAAATGTGTTGGACTCCCTCTTACTTTTCTATTCCCTTCACACATCTTTCATAGGCATATCCCAGAACATTAGCTATTTTCATTACACCATGCTTTATAAGGTCACTTGTGCTTTACACATTCTCAAAGAACCTCCATAAAATATTTTGTTTAATTGGATCATTAACAGCTATCAATTATTAAGTACTGTGTAGATGACTTTGAAAGTCAACTAGGGTTCAACATATTCATCTGGCAATGGTGAAAACATAGAGTGACTAGTTTGGAGATATATATGTCTCTCACACACAGAGAGACAGAGCTAGTTCAATTAACTCATGATTGTTCACATTAATGAATCACAGATTCATAGGATTTAGTTGCTTGAAATTGTGAGGTAGATCATTTAGAATAGAGGATAATGGAAAATCATATTTGAGAATTGGTTTGATATATATAGGAATATGATATTTTATACTAGCCTGGGAAATAGCATTTCTGGAAACAAAGCACAGTTAGTCATATTCATCTGGCTCCCATGCTGAACTCTCTTCCTGGAGGGACTAGAATGTTTGTCACATACCTTCAGACTGATGCAGTGTGCAAGCCTGAAGCAGCAGTGATCTCACTTTGAAAGCTTCTGCATCACATTAAGTCAAGAAATAATTAACATTTTGGCTCTCAGAATCTCAGCAGGTTTATTATTCTGATTTTGAAGACCACTGTTTTCAGATACTGGTAGACTAGGGTAAATTAAGGAACAGATGAGAGCAGGCTTAACACCCTGGATTTAAAATTATTAGCAATACAAACTTAATTTTAAGACTTGCCAAGTACTTGGCAAGTATTTGGCAATTTTAAGATTTGCCAAGCAATTAAAATTGTTACTACTATCTGTAATTTAAAGGATATTGCCTTATCTAATTTGCTTTTCACTGACATTGTGAAATAAGAAGACAACTGATATGTACTGATTTTATAGATTTAAAGAAACTAAGCTTGAAAGAAATCTAATGTCATCTCCAAAGTTATAAATTAAGGAAGTGGCAAAGCTAGGACTTGAGTTGATATTTTTGACTCTATGTGATATGCTTCTTATAATAATAAGAAATATAGTAAATAATTGTTTGCCTCTTAATGATTTAACTTTCTGATTTGCTACTGCTTCTACTTCATACTTGATAAACAAAGACGTACACATAGAAATAATACCTTTATATAAATTGGATTTGAATGACAATTAAGCATTTTTCATTCTAGGCCTTGTGCTAAAATCTTTTCATGATATATCTTACTTAGCACTCAAACCATCCCTATTAAGAAAATACTGTATTTTCCTTTATTTGGGGGAAAAAAAAAGAAAGAAATATAAATTACAAGTACCCAAGGTAAGGGCTGTTAAATGGTAGAAGCCAAATTTGAATCATAAACAAACTCGATCTAGAGATGTTTAGCTTTTTTAATGGTGTTTATATCTGGCAACCCACTCCAGGATTCTTGCCTGGAGAATCCCAGGGACAGAGGAGCCTAGTGGGCTGCCGTCTATGGGGTTGCACAGAGTCGGACACAACTGAAGTGACTTAGCAGCAGCAGCATATCATATATAGATATTCCTTTTCCTTAACATTGGATGACTTTACATATTTTATTGTAAACGTAAAGTAATGGTTAAATTTGTCTAGTATGACCCTATGTTTGTAGGTTTTGTTTTCCCAAAAGGTTTGAATATTTTTAATACAAATAAGAATATATACAGCTAAGTTACTTTAATCAGAGAAGGCAATGGCAACCCACTCCAGTACTCTTGCCTGGAAAATCCCATGGACGGAGGAGCCTGGTAGGCTGTAGTCCATGGGGTCACGAAGAGTCGGACACTTACTGAGCGACTTCACTTTCACTTTCATGCATTGGAGAAGGAAATGGCAACCCACTCCAGTGTTCTTGCCTGGAGAATCCCAGGGACGGCGGAGCCTGGTGGGCTGCCATCTGTGGGGTCGCCCAGAGTTGGACACGACTGAAGCGACTTAGCAGTAGCAGCAGCAGTTGCTTTAATATTTTTAAAATTTCAAATACATATTCTTTTTTCCCGAGAAAAAAAATTGATGCTAATCCATGTTCTCCAAGGACATTTGATATAAATTTTCCCATTTACTGCTTAATAATTTCCATAGTGTATTTGTATTATAAAACAATTATCTAATTACCACAGAAACTTTTGCAAATGTCCTGTATCCAAAAAATCATGTGAGAAAAAGAAGAAGTTATTTGCAATTTTTCCACTGAAAACTGCAATTACCATCTAGGCATATGTCTTTGTAGGTTTTTTATTTTTATTTATTTTTTTTCTAAGCATATGAGCTGTGAAGTAGTTAAAGCATAGGGAGATTGCATAACTAGCCCAAGGTAATTTAGCCAAAGCAAGATGCTTTCCAGATAAATCGATTCCAATGTTACCTATCATATCATAGATTGCAAATGTTTATCTGTAGAAAGCACTCTTACTTCAAGGGCCATGCACAAACAGAGGGCTATATTGGGCCCATGGGGCATAGTTTGCCAGCCTCTGCTTTACACCTTCATTCTACCTTGCCTCTCGCAAAGAAAACAAAACAAACAAAATGAAGAGTATGACTTTGACTGTGATATTCCTTGAGATGCCTTTTCCACATTCAATTGAAAATATCAAGTTGGGGTTCTTGAGAAGAACTGGCAATATGATTCAGGGTATAATAGAATATCATGAGACAGAAAAGGACATGTTTAATATAAAAAGTGACTTGAAGATGTGAGCAAATGCTTTTTGCTTTACTGTTTCACTCTTCCCAAAAGAGGACAGATACAGATCACTGAGGAAAAATGTATCGCTTTTATTATTGCCTACTGAACTGCCACTGTGTAAAGATTAATCACTTGGTGTAGAACATGCCAGTAAAAGAAGAGTGTTATTCAGATTTAAAAGATTCCATATAACTCACGTGAAAAGGAAACAAAATTATTGTGTCTCTTACCCCTGACTTGATTCTAAACAAATTATGCTGCTCAGGCCTATGAAATATGTTTCAAATGATGAGTGAGGAACTGGCACCTCACTTACAGAGCTTGTGTTGATCCCTTGCCAAAACATAAGCCATTATACTTAGTTTCTCACTATTTTATTCTAATATCTAAGTGCTGAAGCTAACCAAGTGAAAAAAGAAAAAGACTTGGGGATATTTAGACAATTCTACTAAAGGAATTATTATACACTGTGACAAGATAATGGTTTATTACTGAAAGAAAAACGCCCTTCCAAATCCCAAGACATTTGTGAGGAAAAAAAAAAAAAAAAATGAGATCAACACAATATATTTGTTTTGAAGTACATTGTTTTATGGTCATTGTTTATTTCTCTTGATTCAAGAATGCTAAATAACTCTGTATAAAAGAAGAAATTTAGTTGCAGTTTCAGAAAACCATTGCAGAGCTTAGCAGATAAAAAGAAGACTGACAAAGTTTAGTGGGAAAAGAAAGAGTTTGTTTTTTTTAGAAATTGACAACTTTTGACTAGGCTAAGTAATGTAGAAGTTTATAAAAGTTGCTTAGAAAATGGAACTACTAATAAAAGTTTAGTTCAGTTCAGTCCCTCAGTCATGTCCAACTCTTTGTGACCCCATGAACTGCAGCACGCCAGGCCTCCCTGTCCATCACCAACTCCCGGAGTTCATTCAAACTCACGTCTATTGAGTTGGTGATGCCATCCAGCCATCTCATCCTCTGTCATCCCCTTCTCCTCCTGCCCCCAATCCCTCCCAGCATCAGGGTCTTTTCCAATAAGTCAACTCTTCGCATGAAGTGGCCAAAGTACTGGAGTTTCAGCTTCAGCATCATTCGTTCCCAAGAACACCCAGGACCAATCTTCTTTAGAATGGACGGATTGCATCTTCTTGCAGTCAAAGGGACTTTCAAGAGTCTTCTTCAACAACACAGTTCCAAAGTATCAATTCTCTGGCACTCAGCTTTCTTCACAGTCCAACTCTCACATCCATACATGACCACTGGAAAAAAACAAAGCCTTGACTAGACGGACCTTTGTTGGCAAAGTAATGTCTCTGCTTTTGAATACGCTATCTAGGTTGGTCATAACTTTCCTTCCAAGGAGTAAGTGTCTTTTAATTTTATGGCTACAGTCACCATCTGCAGTGATTTTGAAGCCCCAAAAAATAAAGTCTGACACTGTTTCCACTGTTTGCCCATCTATTTCCCATGAAGTGATGGGACCAGATGCCATGATCTTAGTTTTCTGAATGTTGAGCTTTAAGCCAACTTTTTCACTCTCCTCTTTCACTTTCATCAAGAGGCTTTTGAGTTCCTCTTCACTTTCTGCCATAAGGGTGGTGTCATCTGCATATCTGAGGTTATTGATATTTCTCCTGGCAATCTTGATTCCAGCTTGTGCTTCTTCCAGCCCAGCGTTTCTCATGATGTACTCTGCATAGAAGTTAAATAAGCAGGGTGACAGTATACAGCCTTGACGTACTCCTTTTCCTATTTGGAACCAGTCTGTTGTTCCATGTCCAGTTCTAACTGTTGCTTCCTGACCTTCATACAGGTTTCTCAAGAGGCAGGTCAGGTGGTCTGGTATTCCCATCTCTTTCAGAATTTTCCACAGTTTATTGTGATCCACATAGTCAAAGTCTTTGGCATAGTCAATAAAGCAGAAATAGATGTTTTTCTGGAACTCTCTTGCTTTTTCGATGATCCAGCAGATGTTGGCAATTTGATCTCTGGTTCCTCTGCCTTTTCTAAAACCAGCTTGAACATCTGGAAGTTCACGGTTCACGTATTGCAATGTTGGCAGGTAGGTTCTTTGCCACTAATGCCACCTGGGAAACCCCATAGTTATAATATACCAGCCACTAATGAAAATTAGAGCAAAATGTCTAGCTGAAACTCCAGTACTTTGGCCAGCTCATGTGAAGAGTTGACTCATTGGAAAAGACTCTGATGCTGGGAGGGATTGGGGTCAGGAGGTGAAGGGGACGACAGAAGATGAGATGGCTGGATGGCATCACTGACTCGATGGACGTGAGTTTGAGTGAACTCCAGGAGTTAGTGATGGACAGGGAGGCCTGGCGTGCTGCGATTCATGGGGTCGCAAAGAGTTGGACATTACTGAGCGATTGAACTGAACTGAATATCCCACTGTATATATTTACATAAATTTCTTTATTCATCTGTTCATCAACTGAATGCCATAGGTTGCTTAAATGCATAGGCTGTTGTAAATAATGCTTAAGTGAGCATAGGGGGATTTCTTTCTCTTTTCATTTCCTTTGAATAAATATTCAGAAGTAGAATTGCTGGATCATATGGTAGCTCTATTTTTAATTTTTTGAGTGCACAGGAGTTTTCTTTCCTCCATATCCTCACCCAGCACTTGTTATTTTTTGTCTCTTTGACAATAGTCATTCTAATAGAAGTAATGTTATCTCTCAGTGTGCTTTTGATTTCCATTTCCCTGGTAACTGATGGTGCTCCACACCTTTCATGTGCCTGTTGGCTGGCGCTCGCACTCTTTAGTTTATCCCCCTTCAGCCAGAAACACTGGCTACAAGACCAAAGACGGATAATTAAAAAGAATGCCCAGTAACTAACAATCTGCCATGAAATAAAAACAGTGAGGAAAGCTATCTTACCTTGAGGGTTTTTTGGTTGGTTAGATTGAATTTTTAAAAATGAAGAAATTAGGTATAGGAAAATAAAAGATTATTGTAATTTTGCCATAAATTGGAACTGACACCAGAGGTCCATGAGAACTCTGAACTACTGACCAAAAATTTATGGGAGAATAGAAACTGAAGAAAAGTTGACAAAAGAAATGGGACTGAGTCACATATCTGTGCCTGTTTATTCTTATGGGAACTTTCTTAATTCAAAGTTCCATGAATCCCTGGGCTATTATGAATTTTAGTCTTAGCTTCCCATGAAATTTATCTCTGCATTCCATATCAACACTAAAAACCAGTTCCTTTTATTTATATATTTATTTCAACAGTTCATGCTTCTTGAACCTGGCTGCATATTAGAAGCGTCTGGTGAGTTTTTGAAAATCAACAAGAGGTTCTAATTTAATAGATCTGGGATATTGGACCAGCACTTGGTATTTTGTTTGAAGGCTCTTCAGGTGACTATAATGTGCAGCCAGGATAAGAACCTTGGGACTAACTTGGTTGGTTCCCAATTCTTTGAAATCAAAACAGCCAGACCAAGATTCATGTTATTAATAGTAAGGAAAGGTAAAATTAACCATGCCTGCTCTATGATTTAACAACTAAATTGTATGCTAGTATATTGTAAACAAGCTCTTTCTCTAATTAATGGTCTTGTGCCTAATGATAATTTAATTAATCTGTTTAGCTTTTTCCAGGGTTCAAAGCATTTTCACACACATTATCTCAATTGCTTACAATAATAAGTATATATTATACTGTTAGCCTCTTCTGTTCTAGAAAATTTTTACATGTAAATAGATTTCATAGTAACATGACAGCTATTTATACCTTGTGTTTTACAGGGTTTTCCCCAAATTTATTTTGTATAATATCTTCATAGGAAAAATAAATGTGAGATAATCCTTCTAAATTTTTATATACTCTTTTGATCAGGGGTTAGCAAATTTTATATCAGGGATTGGCAACGTTTTTGTGTAAAAAAACCAGATAGGAAATACCTAATATTTACCACTGTAAAAATTTAAATTTGCAGACCATACAGTCTCCATTGCAATTACTCTTACATAATCTGGAAGCAGCCATATGCAACATGTAAATGAATGGACATGACTACGTTACAGTAAAATTTTATTTACACAAGTGGTGGATCAAGTTTGGTACACAAGCTATAGTTTGCCAAATCTCATATTATGTGAACTAAAATTTGGCTATAGTTCTTGTTCTACAATCATTATCTTTTAAAACCTTGTCTTTAGATATTTAGAATACAAAGGGAAATTAGATAATATACTTTTTTCTGTAAAAGGCAACCATTGAGGGTGGGGGGCTGGAAGCTGATTTTTCTTTTCTTACATCATTGGGTTTCAAAATTTTAGCCACTAATATAGCTATGTATATAAAAATTTGCCTAGTTCACAGTAATGTAAAATCTGAACTATTTCTACAGAGAATGACTTTTAAAAAATGTTATTGTATCTTATTTTTATGTAGATATCAATGACAGTCTTTTCAATTTTTATTCGTTCTTCAGTCTTTATTTTTTTCATTGATCTTAAGCCTTTGTTTAAATGTTTAGGTCATGTATACTGTTTTATGTTATAGCCAATCTTCTCTCTATTGCCTAGTTTGTATTTTAAATTTGTTGTAAACATGGTATACTTTTAAAACTAGTATAATTCTAAAATTAAATTTGACTTAAAAAAAAAACTTCGTTTTTAAAGCAAATTGATTTCAAAGGAGGATATGTCAGGGTTTTTGGCTGGTTTTTCTTCCCTTGGACTTCCCTATATCTTTTCATATATGAAATTATTATTCTCAAGTTGGTTTTATAAATAAGATGAGTACCCAAACACAAAGAGCACAGCTGACTTCAGTTAGCAGTTGAGCACGTTGTTCCTTGAGTATTTCAGGCCCAGTCCCAGAGACAAGGAGTAATTTAGGTGCTCTGTCATTTTGTTTCCTCAGGTATCTAGCAGTTCTTAGAGACAGTCAGCAGAAACAGCTGTCAAATCGCCTCTCTGTTGGACTGTTCCTTTCCTGTGCTTGCATTGGAAGCTCTTAGCTATGGGAGGCAGTGTCCTCCTCTGCCAGCACCGTTTCTTTGCTGGAAACCCACTCTCACAGGGCCCTTGCTCTTGGCCCAACCTTGCACTTGGAGCAAGAATAAATGCAGCTGCTCAACTCCTACTTCATGGAAAGCATGTGATTTGACTGCAAATAAACTGAGTGTGTTTTTCTTGGGGCAGGGTGGTTGCAAATGAGCAAGTCAAAAACAAACTTGTTGTGATGATAAATTGATCAAAATGATTTTTTCCAGCCACTGATTCTGCAATTTTTCCAGTCACTGATGCCTACCTTACTTTTAAAAATTGCAATTTTTCAAAGTAAAGAAATAGCAGTCTGATTGTTTTTACTTTTAAAAAACAGTGGCCAGCCAGTGGTAACCTCTCTACTTTTCAAAACCATGATTCTTTAAACTAAGGGTATAGCTCTAATTGTAAATGGGGACACTTAAGGCACAGGTTGTAATAATACCTATGTTTATTAGGAATACCAACTAAGAAATATATAGTTTTGAATTTTTTCCTTAATAGTATCTACTTCAAATGTTTAGCCTATTTACTCCATTTATCCTATAGTTTTAGGTCTTTTATTATTAGATAGCTTTGAAAATCCTTTTTATAAACAATTAAAAGTACCCAGTCAAACAAGTAAATATACTTTTTTGTATAGGAGTGAAAAAATTTTATAATTTCCCTCATTTCTCATCATTTCAAATAGTCTGTATCCCCAGGTTTGTGTAATTATTTGCAAAGTAAAAGTGAATGCCTCTGGAAAAATGTTTTAAAACCTGTGATTGGACATATTCCCATTCTATTAATTTGTGATTTTGAACAATAGGCAATACACTTTCTCAACCAAAATTATTTTTTTAAGAGTTCACTTGGAACCATTCCTTGAGCCATCTAACCACTTGTCTATTTTGATGGAACTTTAAAGATTGTATAAA
This sequence comes from Bos mutus, assembly GCF_027580195.1. Taxonomy (NCBI): domain Eukaryota; kingdom Metazoa; phylum Chordata; class Mammalia; order Artiodactyla; family Bovidae; genus Bos; species Bos mutus. Next base: position 47,694,925 of record NC_091627.1, on the reverse strand, counting down.
GGCATCTTCTCCCATGGTCCACCTTCCCCATGACCTGCTTTCTTATTGACTCCTCAGAAGAATCTCCTGAAGAAAGTACAATTCTATACCCATTCTACAGACAAGGACACTGAAACAAAGTCTCACAGCTAGAAAGTAAGCAAAGCCCCAGATTTTATTTCAGGCATGCTGATGCAGAACTGGAACTCAGAAACTTATCACAAATGTAACAACCATGGATGATTTTTTTTTTTAATTACTAAGTACTTTTCTAAATCAAAATTACTTTGAGTATTAAGCGGTATTGAGCTGCTTTACTACTCATATTAGCACAGGATAGTCTGAAAATGCAATAATCAATCAATCTGATTTCTTTGGTTGTTGTTTTAACAGCATGCCTGAAAAGGAAAGTGAAAGTATTAGTTGCTGAGTCGTTCCAGACTCTTTGTGACCCCTGGCATCAGTCTGCCAGGCTCCTCCTCTGTCCATGGAATTTTCCAGCAAGAATGGAGTGGATTGCCATTTTCTTCTTCAGGGGATCTTCCTGACCCAGGGATCTAACCCAGGTCTCCTGAATTGCAGGTGGATTCTTTACCATCTGAGCCACCATGGAAGCCCAGTTATTGTGTCAATATTTAACAAATTAAACAGAAAAAAACTGCCTTATATACATTTATTTTAGCTCAAAATTTTCATTTAAATTTGCTTTATTTTTTCAGTTTCATATTGTGACCTAATTGTGTACCCAGTGTTCCTGCTATGTTTGGCAAAGAGGCTCATTAATTCTATTACCTCTAGTAGGATAAAAGGGGAATTTTGAAATGGCTTGCAGCTACAGATCAATACGCTAACTCAATAGAGATAATTATTGAAATCACTAGGAGACCAGCAAGCTGTCAGCTGTAAGCAATCATTTTAGGCCTGGGATAAATCGGCAGAAAACACAAAGCAAACTTTAAGTGTATTATTTTAAAATTGAAAGTCAAATACCTACAGTTATCTTTCTGTTATTCATTTCCACAGATCTGTTATCATTGGTTCCTGATGATATATATTGATTTTTAAACACTTTGGCCCACCACGCTTCATATTGAACATTAATTGTTCAGTCTTCTTTTTTCCTCTTTCACTATCCCAGTTTTGTGGCTTATTTAATTAATAAATTTTGTTCATTTCCTTTTTATTTTTAAATATGAATATCCTATTCAGACTTAAGCATTTAGAGTTATCAGTCATGGAACTTTAGGAGAAAAAGATGTCATATATTTACAAATAGAAGCAAAATGTCCCATATATATAGCATTTGTGCAGTACTTGAATTCTGTCTTAGTGATAAACTTATGTTTTGTCTTATAGTTTCTTTGAACCAGTGAGATTGTAGTTATCATCAAGGACTCTCTTAATCTCTCTTAAATTTCACACAGCTTCCTGTTTCTCCTAAAAATGTTAGTAAAATATCCCTTTATCATCATTTGATGTTGTCTCTTTTTTTTAAATCTTCTTCCCTGGAATTCTTAGCTCCTTTTCAAAAATTATTCAATGGCACCTGAAATCTTATTTTCGTAAATTCAAGTGGAAAGCTATTCCATTGTACATGCCCTGGAAAAAATCAACGGGGCTAAGCATTGCATCAAGCACATTTTTCACTTACGTTTTGAACTTTTGGGTCAGCATCCTAGGTATTGTAAGAAAATAATTAAAATAGAAAATTAATGGAAACTTTCACAAGGATGTTTAGATACACACACAAACACTTGCACACAGATGTATACTTCAGTATTACAGAGAAATAAATGAAGCGATTAGCAAAATTAGAATAAAACCTAGTGTGTAGATTCTGAACACAGTATCATTATAAAACATGATAGCATATGGCTTCTTCCTCTAGTTCAGTAAAAAATACATGAAGTAAAAGACAAGAGGAAACTATAACATATTATATGAATAATATGGCCATAAATGATCTCTTTTAAGAGCCTCATGATTCTCTTTTGTGAGAAAGGAGATGTAACCTTATTTTATTTGGTGCTCTTTTTCCCAGGTTATGAGTGCTGTTGCTTTTCTTTCATTGATTGCTTTTGGGGTCAATGGCTACTAATGTCTCCAAAGATATTGCTTCCATCTACAAATAAAACGCATTTGTTTTTTTAAGTTGCATATAAATTACTGCAGGTCTTTGAGGAAAAATAGAAACGAAAGAACTTCGGACCCAAGAAACAATTATGGCTCTTAAAAACAATAGCATACTAGAAGAAATGGCTGGTTGATTTTCACAGATTCTTCCACTGTCTTGAAAACCAGAGACTGTTTTTAGTTTCCTGTTTGATAAAGTGAGACAGAGTGAAAAAAAAATTATACGAAGTTTTTATCCAGGTGCTCAGATTGCAAATTTGATAACCAATTTAGACTTTATGTAAATAGTTAATGCTAACAGATGAGTCTTACACAAAAATTGGTTTTATAGATGTCTAGGGACCTTTAAAGTTTGATGTATTATATACCCCAGAGAAAAACTATGGAAACTGGTTTCAAGGCATGACGTTACATGTATTAATTTTAGAAGCAGACTGGCACACATGGCTAGTGATCCACTGGGGGATTTAATTTATTTTGGTTTCAGCAGTTTAGTCAGGTGTTAAAATGATAGATCTATTCTGATTCTAAAAGCTTTCTTTTGAAAGTCTATAGTCTAACTTCTATAGTCCAAAGAAAAACAATTCATTTGACAATGAAAACTTCTTTGAGGAATATATAGTACAAATAAAAACACCTTATGACTGTCATTTGGACTTTCTCTAGACATATCTCCCTTTTCTGATTATTTCTTTTTACCCTCTTTCATAATAGTAATTCTTTAAGTTATATCAGTAAATATCTCTCTAATGCAGTTTTCTCAAATCCCACACTATTAATATTTTGGACCATATGTTTGTTTGTTATGGGTTCTATCCTGTGTATTGAAGATTATTTAAGAATATTTTTGGCTTCTATCCACTAGATAACAATATCACATACCCCTAGTCTTGACGATCAAAAATGTCTGCAGAAATTAACTCTCTCATGGGGTCAGAAGTCAAAGCCACCCAGCAATGAGAACAGTTGCACTAGTATTTAATGTTATCTATTACATTTTTTGGAGATGGATGGACCTAAGCAGATACAAGTAAAGTTAATTACTCATTTGTTTGAATCAGTTGGGAATATAAGACATGACGATTATTTACAGAATGAGTGAGTGAGTTACTAGAATAATTATAGCAAGAATAATAATAGGTAACATTTAATTAATGCTTACTCAGCCAAACATAATTTTAAACAAAGTACATTATCTGTTTAAAATACTTACATAAGCTTATGCAATAAGCAAAAACTACTTTTTCTATTTTAGAAGTGGAAAGTGAGGTTTGGATAGGTTAACTAATGCTAAGACTTCTTTTAGCTGGCGAAAGAAGTATCATTTTGCAATACTCAAGGTATCAGTTTAGATGAGAGACGTAATTTGCTTCTAACAGTGCCAGTGAGTTAGTGGCAAAAACTTTTGTTGAATGTATAAATAAAAAAAAAACCCTTGTGGGTTCAGATTCTAGACCTTCATAATGATGCCTTATATTTTTGTCATAATTTTGAATGGAAGTGTTCTCATACATGTTTCTTTAAACTAAAATGATTTCAAGTTTTAAGTTGAAACGGCAAGTGTTTATGATATCTTTAGGGTCATAAAATTGATGGATTAAGCTAGAAGAGAACAAACACATACATAAAACTTTGACTGTGTGGATCACAACAAACTATGTCAAATTCTGAATGAGATGTGACTACCAGACCACCTTACCTGTCTCCTGAGAAACCTGTATGCTGGTAAAGAAGCAACAGTTAGAACCAGACATGGAACAAAGTACTGGTTCAAAATTGAGAAAGGTGTACGTCAAGGCTGTATAATGTCACCCTGCTTATTTAGCTTATATGCAGAGTATATCATGCAAAATGCCAGGCTGGATGAATCACAACCTGGAATCAAGATTGCCTGGAGAAATATCAACAACCTCAGGTATGCAGATGATACCACTCTAACGGCAAAAAGTGAAGAGGAGCTAAAGAACCTCTTGATGAGAGTGAAAAAAGAGAGTGAAAAAGCTGGCTTAAAACTCAACACTCAAAAAACAAAGATCATGGAATCTGGTCCCATCACTTCATGGCAATTAAATGGACAAAAAGTGGAAACAGTGACAGATTTTATTTTCTTGGGCTCCAAAATCACTGCAGACAATGACTGCTGCCATGAAATTAAAAGATGCTTGCTCCTTGGGAGGAAAGCTATGACAAATCTAGTTAGCATATTAAAAAGAAGAGACATCATTTTCTGACATCATTTTGCTACAGCAAAATTTCACTACATTTTGCTGTAATCAAATCTGTGGTTTTTCCAATAGTCATGTATGGATGTGAGAGTTGGACCATGCACCAAAGAACTGATGCTTTTGAATTGTGATGTTGGAGAAGACTCTTGAGAGTACATTGGACAGCAAGGATATCAAACCAGTCAGTTGCTTCAGTTGGGTTCAACTCTTTGCAACCCCATGGACTGTCACCCATCAGGCTCCTCTGTCCATAGGGATTCTCCAGGCAAGGATATTGGAGTGGGTTGCCATTTCTTCCTCCAGGAAATCTTCCCGACCCAGGGATCAAACTCTCCTGTCTCCTGTGGCTTCTGCATTGCAGGCAGATTCTTTACCACTGAGCCAGGGGAGAAACTGAACAACAACAACAAAACATAAAACATCTAGCATTAGACATTATTGGGGAAAACTGACAGTGATGGGCCCAGTAGCCTACAGAAAAACATACCCAAAAAAAGCCCTACAGCTTTTGAACTCTTATCAGCTGATTGTTGTGTAAGAATGCGTAATCAGAAATTTCAGAGCTGCTGATTTCTCAAGAAAATCTGAAATCTTGGATTTTTAAAGGAAAAGTTCTGATTCTATTTCTTTTAATGAATTTAAACCAAAGAAAATGAAAAGGAAAGTGTCTGCTGCAATAAAACATAGCTGCAGACAAGTACAGTCCATCAGACACTGTTTTTGACTTCTGTTCCAAATAAATGTCTAGGAGCATGTCATGGGGTCCAGTGTTTATTCCAAAAGAAAAAACGTGGGGGGTGTGATATTGCTCTAATACTTATTATTAAACTTTTGGTCATTTCACTGTTATTATTTTACGAAATAGAAACCTAAAGAGTAAAAGATTTGCTCAACTCATCTAAATTTGTTATATTCCTTATTAGAGAGTCATTTGGGTAAGAGATATTGAGACTGGCCAAAGGATGTCTATTTTTCTTCTTTCTTTGTATATTTTCAAGGCAAGGAAGTAATATTGTACTCATTTTATCAAGATTTACGAAAAGATACACTAAAAACATTTCAATAACAAATGTGCAAGGAATAAGGATTTTTTTCTTTCAAATCACCAGAATTTATTTAGGCCTATTTTTTGAAGCATTATATTAATTATATGCATACAGGGATTCTCTATTTGAGTCTCCAGTTTTTACAGGGTTATATTAAGAAGCTTTAACACGATCAACTGTATTGCCTATCTCTGAAAATTGATCTATAATGACTGTTCATTTTTTTAAATAAAACAGTCCATGCCAAAACAGAGTTACAATACCCAAATAAGTGTATGATTCTACCTCTCTTGACTCACTTGATGATAAAACCAAATTTTCATGTCAATTGTTTGGCTGGCCCATCTAAGTATACCCTTACACATACACACACACACACACACACACAATTTATCTATTTTATTTTATTTTATGTAGATCGGAAGTATATGTTGCTTTATTTTCCCCTGTTAACACAGCTCCTTCCATTGCCTATACCTCACTTCACTTTCAATTAATTTTTATAAGATCAAAATAAAAATGCAGAGAGATACAGATGAGAAAATAGAGAAATCCATTTTAGAGAAAAATATTTTTTATCTAGATATAAAAATAAAATACAAACTTAACACTTTGAAAAACAAGTTAACTCTTCTTTAATTACTATTGCTAAGGGGAATAATAAGAGCTAACTTGCTTCTGAGTCATGATAATTTTCAGATCTGTAGACATACAGAAATAACTTAAAAGCTATCTAATCATTCAGTGGGTTCTTAGCTGAGGCTATCCCTCCATCCCAGGGGATTCTTGGTAATATCTGAAGACATTTTTGATTGCCATGACTCGGGGTTGAGGTGCTACTGATCTTTAGTTGGTAGAGGTGCAGGATGATGTATTCTATAGTGTAGAGGACAGCCCATACCTCCACCCAACAAAGAATCAGCAGATCCAATGTATCAGTAAAACTGAGGTTGAGAATTCAAATATTTTACCATCTAAGTCTAAATGATATAGTGGATGTTATGGGTTGAAATGTGTCCTCCCCTATAATTCATAAGTTGAAGTCCTATCCCCAGTACCTCAGAATATGACTTTATTTGGAAATATGGTCCTGGTTGCAATTAGTTATAATTGGTTGCAGATGTACACAGTTAAGTTGTAAGGACACAATAGGGTAGGCCCCTAATCTAATTTTACTCAAGTCTTTACGAAAGGAGAGATTTGGACCCAAACACACACAGGAGAACATCATATGAAAATGAAGCCAGAGAGTAGGGTGATGTTTCAACAGCCCACAGGCCACCAAAAACAGCCAGCAAACCACCATATGTGCCTGGACAAGCATCTAACAGATTCGCCCCCCTAGCCCTCAGAAGGAACCAACCCTGCTGACGCCTTGGCCTCTGCCTTCTAGTCTCTGTAAACGTTTGTTGCTGAAGCCATTCAGTTTGTGTTACTTTGTTACGGCAGCTCACACAAACGAATTCTTTGTCTTTTAACTTCAATGGCAACCCACTCCAGTACTCTTGCCTGGAAAATCCCATGGATAAAGGGGCCTGGTGGGCTGCAGTCCATGGGGTCCCGAAGAGTCAGACACGACTGAGTGACTTCACTTTCTCTTTTCATTTTCCTGCATTGGAGAAGGAAATGGCAACCCACTCCAGTGTTCTTGCCTGGAGAATCCCAGGGACAGGGGAGCCTGGTGGGCTGCCGTCTATAGGGTCGCACAGTGTCGGATGACTGAAGTGACTTAGAAGCAGCAGCAACTGCTCAGTTTACTTAGGTTTCTGCTTACGAACAACTCTGAGAAGTAAACAACAAATTGCCTACAGTGACTGGCTAAATTTCAGTACATTTAGCAATGTACTTACCTGGCTTAAATTAATGTCATACTTGAAACTAAAAAAGATCACAAATACTTTGATAAAAGGTATGCCAAAATGGAAAAGAATATGAAAAAGAATATATATATATGCATATGTGTAACTGAATCATTTTGCTGCACAGCAGAAATTAACACAACATTGTAAATCAACTATACTTCTGTAAAATTAAGAAGAAAAAAAAAAAAAAAACTCAGTAAGGGTGCCAAGAACAAGGATTTCTTCTCATCAGGATTTCTCCCAAGAGTCAATGTAACATATTTCTGAACCACTAAACACATTTTAACTCCTAAATTGCGACAAAATGTGCCTTGATTCTTGGACACTTGGAGGATTAATCCCTCCAAGATTAGGATTCTTGGAGTTAGGAGAAGGACATCTTCCTGTGGAATAAGTTAGCAATCAAAATAAAGAGCCAAAGGATGGACTTCCAGTTCTTTCTTCTTTCTACAAATTTCTGTCAGTCTTATCAATACCACACTTCTGCTTCTCTTTTATTTATCCCACTAGAGTCACCTCATTTGGTTTGATGACTCCAAAGTAAACCCTTCAACTCTGTCCAAAGTCAAACTGTCTTTTTCTGTATGACAAAAACTGTGTGTATGCAAATGCATATGTGACAATACTATGGAGCAAATATCTTTCTGCCTTATTCCCTATGCTTTTTTTTTTTTTTAATCTTATATCTTCTTCTATTTTCACACTGTGACTGAGGCAACTGTTTCCTGGGAAGAAAATGGTAAATCCACACTGCAGTCTCCAGTGTGTATGTGTCATACTCAGCTTATCTTCCTGCTGAGCAGTATCTTCTCTTGTCATTCTGCCAAAGTCTCCTCCAGGGACTTCATCATTCAGACTGTCTGCTAGGTCTCTGTGGCAATTGAATATCAGATTTGATTTGTACTACTTGGTGAAATGATAGAGTAACTAGGTTGGCACTAAACTTCCATTTACTAATGATTTCTAATGATTTTCGCCCCCCAAAACAAAACATTCCATTGCACACCTTGGACTTTGGCTAGCCTTCATGCTAACGATTGTTCCTAGAGATAAAGTTTATAGAGTAGGGTAAAGGAAGGTAATATGTAATGCTTGCAAAGAAGATAATACCCTTTCTTCTAGGCTTGTAGACCTGGTTCTAATGCATTATATGGAACCACCTAGGAAGTATTGTTTTCTTAATGGTTCAATTTCTGTCAGACTTACAGGAATATGAGAAAATAGAAAAACAACCTAAATGACATAAAATGAATTCAATATACAAATCCAGAATGCTGAACATGCTATAGAACAACTAATCTGATTTCTCCAATAAGTCAGTTGGACTGCAAGGAGATCCAACCAGTCCATCCTAAAGGATATCAGTCCTGGGTGTTCATTGGAGGGACTGATGCTGAAGCTGAAACTCCAATACTTTGGCCACCTCATGCGAAGAGTTGACTCATTGGAAAAGACCCTGATGCTGGGAGGGATTGAGGGCACGAGGAGAAGGGGATGACAGAGGATGAGATGGCTGGATGGCATCACCAACTCGATGGACATGAGTTTGGGTAAACTCCAGGAGTTGGTGATGGACAGGGAGGCCTGGTGTGCTGTGATTCATGGGGTCACAAAGAGAACGACTGAGTGACTGAACTGAACTGAATAGAAGAAAAAGTGAGGGAGCTGTTCTGCATTAAAGAAACAAGAAACATAGCAAACAAATGCAATGTGTGGATTGGATATTGATTCAAATCAACTAAAAAAAATTCTGAAGCCATCAGGGAAATTGAATTAGGGACCAGATATACAATGCTTCAAATATCATCAATTTTTGTTTAGGGATAAAAATGGACTTATTCTTAGGTTCAAACATGTCCTATATTTTTGAAAAAAATGCATAGAGATGTAATTTGGAGGTGAAATGATATGATACCAGGAATTAGATTTATACTACTTCAGCAAAGGAAAAAAAAAAAGTGATAGATTTTAAAAATGGGGCAAAAATCCTGATGCTTGTTGAAATTGAGTGATGGGCATGGAGTTCATTTGCAAGATTTCCTCTATTTTTTAATGAAGTTTGAAATTTTTTGTAACAAACACAAAGAGTGAGGATACCAAGTTCAGAATCCCAAACTTTGGGTTCCAATTTTACCTTTCCTTTCAGATTTACTAGCTTTGTTCTGGGTTAACATTAACTTTCTAACCTCATTCGTATATTCCATTTTTTTTTTAATGTTAAATTAGCTTATTGTGGGGCTTCTCAGAGATGAGTTTAATATTTTATTTTTTTAATTTTATTTTATTTTTAAACTTTACAATATTGTATTAGTTTTGCCAAATCATTTTTTTTTCCAAAAATGACATGTGACCTTTTCATGTAAAGACAGTTTATGTTAACGAATTTAAAAGGTAGATAATAACATGTAACACTTGGTAACTGATTATCATATTCACATAGTTTTCACTATTGAAATATTCTTACATACATAAGCCTCATATATGCCAGCCTGTCCATAATATATATGTGTATAATGCCAAAAATATGTTAGTCATGGAAAAGACATCAAGTAAGCTAGTTTCACTCCTATATACATCCTTCCCTCCTCTAATACCTGCATTTGTTCAGAAAAATACATTATTATAATATTTTTAAGGTCAACTTTAAGATCTGCATGAATTTTCTTTTAAAATATTTTTTCTTTCAAAGAGAACAAGATCAACACCAGTAGTTTTGAGCTTTTTATACAAAGTAATCTTTGGACAGTTTGATATAATTGGCAAGCTTTCAAATAAATATTCTAAACACCATATTTTGCAGATTATCTTTAGCTGAACTATTTTATCAATATTTAAGCAGTGTATGTTTGATTCCATTAAAATAATATTGCTTTTGCAAATTTTATGCACCTTATATTCAGGTCAGTTCAAGGTACTCAAGCCTAAAGGACAATATGTCCTTTTGGTGTGTATTCCCATACTGTGAGGGCTAAACAAAGATATTGTAATCCCTACAGCAGTTATTAAAATACTGACAGGAAGTTCCCTAGAATGTTTAATGCATTAATGACTTCTGTCTTCATTTTTTATTATTATCTGGTAAAAAGATGTGGAAGGAAACAAACAAATGAAGTAGAATGTGTGGTAATCTTCCCAAATGGAGTACTGCACATCCTGAGATAAGTGTGCAGGCGTTTCGTTAGTTGCGAGGCTCACTAAACTCTTACCCAGGATGTGGGCTAAAAATTGTTTTTACCAATTTGCAGGTTGCAGAATTGACCATTTAGCAATTTTAATTGCAAATAAATTATAATTGATTTATTTTTACCTGACATATAGAGCTTAACACCCATTAGTTATCATTTCAGCAGAAATCCTTTGTCTTTTTAAGATGAAGAATGTTTGCCAGAGGAATTCTGCCCAGATTATAGGATCATTAGACTGGTCCTGATTCATCATCCTTCATAAAATTTGGCTCTAATCTACACATTTATATGATAATATTCCAGTTATAATTAAATGTTCCCATATTGTACCTTTTGAATCAGACAGCACTTGCTTAACTCTTTCTCTCTCTACTTTCTCACAGTGTCATTGTTGATTATGGTTTGAATTAGATTTCAGCTGCTGCTGCTGCTAAGTCACTTCAGTCGTGTCCGACTCTGTGTGACCCCATAGACAGCAGCCCACCAGGCTCCCCCGTACCTGGGACTCTCCAGGCAAGGCTATGTAAATTGAACACAGCAACATTCATTTAAGCATTCTTAAAAACACTTCTGCAAGCATTACAAGAAGACCCTTCAAAGAAATATCAGTTTCTCAAAAATGCTTCTTTTTGCAATGTTGTATGTTGTGTTAGAATTGGAAGATAATGTTTGCTGAGGATGCTTGAATCCTCATTTTCCATTCTCCTATAGGTAACACTTCTTACAGATAGTGAGAAAATTTAAACATGCAAAATAAAGTCAGTTGTCCCTTGGAACACTACCCTCAAATGTGAATACCTACACTAGAATCAACCATTGACCTACAACCAAAATGGAAAAATAGCTTCTTATCTTCTCAGAACCATACCCACTTACACAACAATAAAAGGTGAATACAAGAAGCAAAGCAGCAAACAATGGGAAAACTAGTTTGACTTTCTAGCCCAAGGACAGAGCTGGCCTAACAAAACCACACACAAGGTTTCCTAGGCTTGAGTGTTCCCAAGAGAATCAGGGCATCTTGATAGAAGAAAAACAGAGCCCAAAGAAGATATCTTCTGCTTCCCCTCACCCTTCGTTGCAAACCACAACTCCAGACCTAGTTTTTATCCCTTTGTTTGGCACAGATAAAGCCCTATCTTTCAACCCTAGGGTCCATTCCAAAGGCTTTGCCCAAGGACAGTGGAAGAGGTCTAAGGAAGAGGAGGAAAAGAAAGGGGAGGACTCTAATGTTCTGACTACAGATGTCTTTACAGTTACTTCCATCAAGAGAAATGCTCTTGATGAATATAAATTTATAAACATTCCATTAGGAACATTAAATTATATGACATTCACATAAAGCATTTACACATGATCATAAGGATTGCATAAAATTACATTTTATTCTAAAATATTTTCTGTATAATAAAAAGAGCACATATTTTATTCTACACTATTATACATATAAAATGCAGTCTTGCTATAATTCTGATTTGGTTGAGTACCAATTATAACAGATGTTAAGTAACTACCATGGTTCATACATCAAATTAAAACTTATAATAGGGAGAGATATTTTTGTTTATATCTTTTTTAAAAAAATTAGCTTATTTTGACAAAATTTGAGATTTATGGAAAGTACAATCAGCTAAGAATTCCCATGTATCCTTAATTCTTACTTCCCAAATGTTACTATTTTGTCATATTGCTTTATAGTTTTCCTTCTTTTTACTTTTTGGAATATTTACCCATAAGCACTTCAGTGTGTATTTCCTAAAACACAAGGACATTCTTTTATATATGCATAGTATAATTGTCAAATGATTAAATTAATAGTGGTATAATATTATCTGAACTAGAGGCTTTATTCAGAATGTTCCAGCTTTTCTAATAATGTCCTTATAGGAAAAAAAAAAAAACAAATTTGGGTCACACATTGTGTTCAGTTGTTATGTCTCTTTTCTCTTTTTAATTTGTAATATTTCCTCTCACTTTATACACATACAGAACGTGAACTCACATAATTGGTCTTCTTTAAAACTACTAAAGGAATGAATGACTGGTGTCCAAATATCTATTCTTTTGACTTCTCAATCTCATTCCTAAATTTAGGAATTCTTAAATTCCTAAATTTATAATTTCCTTATAAATTTAGGAAATCTATATTTCCTAAATTCAGTATACTACAACACCTGTACTGGTGTTTGAATATTGTACTGGTTTGAATATTGGGAAATGTATGGGGTTTGTAGTTGAGTGTTTAACCTCTACAATTGTCATATGCCAAGATTTCAGAGTATTTTGCCTGCTGAGAAGCCCGTTTATTAGTGCTTCTAAGTAGGGTTACTGAAACATGAGTCTGATGACTTTATTTTCTTTCTTGTTTTTTAAGTTTTACTGAGCTTACCGAGGCTTAGTTGAAATTTATCAATTTGACAATCTGAGCTTCTTATGATACAACTTTAAGGTTCATTTAGAGTTTCAGTAGATTAAACAAGACTTGTCTATTTTTAGTTATTCCATGTATAGCATTTGTTAAAATATCTGCAAGTATTAACAAATAAAGAGCTATAATTTGGATACATAATGAAAGTGAGAGTGTTAGTCGCTCAGTCATGTCCAACTCTTTGTGTCCCATGGACTGTAGCCTGCCAGGCTCCTCTATCCATGGAATTCTCCAGGCAAGATTACTACAGTAGGCTGCCATTTCCTACCCCAGGATCTTCCTGACCCAGGGATTGAACCCACGTCTCTTGCGTCTCCTGCCTTGGCAGTTGGATTTTTTACCACTTGAGCCACCTGCAAATTGCCCTGTTCAGAACAAATACCAACAAACTAATATTTTACATGGCCAGATAATTTAATACCAAGTGTCATATGCAGAAATAAAATACACAAGAATAGCCAGGAAACTACTTAAAAGTATCTACGAAGGGTGTGTAACTCTACTAGGTATTAAAGCTTTCAATAAAGCAGATACTAGTCAAAAGTAAACCACAGTCCCACAGGTTGTGAATTCACCCCAATCACTAACAGGCCAGATCCAGCATGGGATGGGCTAGGTTTTGGACCTGCCCCACTAACAGGCCAACAAAGTCTTAAGGCACATTGGGCCAACTGTGTCCAGAACTGGCCCCACCCACCAGAAATCTACCACTTGTTCTGGAACCTTTAGGCCCTGTAACCAGGACCCATCCCTGCCTGCCAGTAGGCTGGCACTAGTCCTAGGACTTGGATTCACCCACCAGTGGGCAGGCAGCAAACCTGGGTTTTCCTGAACCTTGACTCCACTCATAAGTAATGCAGCACTAGCCCCAGGGCCACCTAGGGTTCCTCAGTCAGCCAAACAGTGGCAGGCAGCTTCTACACAAGACAAGACTGGGAACCAAATGGACTAAGGTCCAACCAAACCTGCCAGACTGCACAGATAGTCAGCTTTTCACAACAAAAAGACCCATACAACCATCATAGTGGGACCCCTAGAGCATATAACTCTGGTGATGAGAAGGGAGTGTGCTGCTGAGATACATAGGACTTCTACTACAAAAGATTACTTTTTCAATTTCAGGAAACATAGCCAACCACCAGATGGATAAAAATAGCAATTAGACAAAATGAGGTGGCAGAGGAACTAGTTCCCAATGAAAGAACAAGATACAACAGTGTAAGAACTAAGTGAGGTGGAGAAAGGCTATATATCCAGGCTAGAGCATATTGAAAAGCAGAGACATTACTTTGCCAACAAAGGTCCGTCTAGTCAAGGCTATGGTTTTTCCAGTGGTCATGTATGGATGTGAGAGTTGGACTGTGAAGAAAGCTGAGCACCAAAGAATTGATGCTTTTGAACTGTGGTGTAGGAGAAGACTCTTGAGAATCCCTTGGACTGCAAGGAGATCCAACCAGTCCATTCTGAAGGAGATCAGCCCTGGGATTTCTTTGGAAGGAATGATGCTAAAGCTGAAACTCCAGTACTTTGGCCACCTCATGCGAAGAGTTGACTCATTGGAAAAGACTGTGATGCTGGGAGGGATTGGGGGCAGGAGGAGAAGGGGACGACAGAGGATGAGATGGCTGGATGGCATCACTGACTCGATGGACGTGAGTCTGGGTGAACTCTAGGAGTTGGTGACGGACAGGGAGGCTTGGCATGCTGCTATTCATGGGGTCGCAAAGAGTTGGACACGACTGAGCGACTGGACTGAACTGAACTGAACTGAGACTTTAACATAGTGATTCTAAACACAATCAAAGAACTTGAGAGAAGGATAAATTCACAGATTGGGAAGTTAGAAGTTTTTATCCCAAAGTTGGAAATTATAAAGAACTCACCACCTGTAGAAATAGAGGATATAATAAATAATGAAAAATATACTATAAGGAATCAACTGTAGACTAAATTATATGGAGGAATGGATCAGTGAGCTGGAAGACAGAGTAGTGGAAATTGCTGATTCTGAACAGAAAAAAATTATGAAAAGAAATGAGGACAGTTTAAGAGAACTCTGGGGCAACATCAAGTGCACTGATATTTGCGTTAAAGTGGTTCCAGAAGAAGAAGAGAGAGAAAAGAGAGCTGAGAACATAATTGAAAAAATAATAGCTAATAACTTCCCTAACTTGAGAAAGGAAACAAACATCCAAGTCCAAGAAGTGTAGAGAGTCCCATTTAGGATTAACCCAAAGAGGAATACAATGAGATACATTGTAATTGAAGTGGCAAAAATTAAAGATAAAGAGAGAATATTGAAGTCAGTGAGAGAAAAGTAACACATTACATACAAGGGAGCACCCATTTCAGCTAATTTTATACCAGAAATTCTAGGCGAGACGGGAGTAGCACAGTATATTTAAAGTGACAAAAGAGGGGGAAATGTACAACAAAGAATACTCAGCAAATCTCTCATTTAGATTTGATGGTGAGATCAAAACTTCTATAGTCAAGAAAAAGCTAAAATAGTTCAGCACCAATACAACAGCTTTTCAAGAAAGGTTACATGTCAAATATCACCCATAAGCATGGGTGCAAAAATCCTCAATAAAATATTAGCAATCTGAATTCAGTAATGCATTAAAAGGATTATACACCATGATCAAATTGGATTTATCACAGAAATGTAAGGATTTTTAAATACCTGCAGTATTTTAAATGGTGTGATATAACATCTTAACAAACGGAATAATAAAACCATATGATCTTCTCAATGGTGGTGTGAAAGTCACTTAGTCATGTCTGACCCTTTGCGACCCCATGGACTACACAGTTCATGGAATTATCCTGGCCATAATACTGGAATGGGTAGCCTATCCATTCTCCAGTGTATCTTCCTGACCCAGAAATCAAACAGAGGTCTCCTGTATTACAGGTGGATTCTTTACCAAGGGAGCTATTCTCAATACATGCAGAAAAAAGCTTTCGAGAAAATTCAAGCTGTGTTTATGATAAAAACTCTCCAGAAAGTGGAAATAAAGGGGATATAACTCAACACTGTGCTGTGTGCTTAGTCACTCAGTCACGTCCAATTCTTTGTGACCCTACGGATTGCAACCCACTAGGCTTCTTTGTCCATGGGGATTCTCTAAGCAGGAATACTGGACTGGATTGCCATGCCCTCCTTCAGGGGATCTTCCCAACTCAGAGATCAAACCCAGGTCTCCCACATTGCAGGTGGATTATTTACTGTCTGAGCCACAAAGAAGCCCAAGAATACTGGAGTGAGTAGCCTATCCCTTCTCCAGGGGATCTTTCTGAGCCAGGAATTGAACTGGGTCTCCTGCATTGCAGGCAGATTCTTTACCAACTGAGATACCAGGGAAACCAATTCAACATTATAAAGGTCATATATGATAAACCCACAGCTAACCTAATACACAATAGTGAGAAGTTGAAAATATTTTCTCTAAGATCAGAGATAAGACAAGGATGCCTGCTCTCACAACTTTTATTTAACGTAGTAATGGAAGTCCTAGTCTCAGTAATAATAAAAGAAAAATAAATAAAAGGCATACAAATAGGAAAGAAAGAGTTAAAGCTGTCACTGTTACATGTTACCATATTCAGAAAATCCCAAATATGCCACCAAAAATCTGCTAGAGTTCATCTATAAATATGAAAAAGTTCCAGGATTAAAAATTAATGTAGAGAAATCTGTTGCATTTCTATACACTAACAAGGAACAACCAAAAAAAAAGAAATTAAGAAAATTATCCTATTACAATCACATCAAAATGAACAAAATACTAGGAACAAATCATTCTAAGGAGGTAAAAATCTGTACTCGTATAACTATAAGACACTGATGAAAGAAACTAAAGACAACACAAATAGATGGAAAGATATACTGTGATCATTAATTGAAAGAAGTAATATTCTTAAAATTCCACACTGCCCAAGGCAATCTACAGATTCAATGCAATCCCTATCAAAATACCAATGGCTTGGACAGCAAGGAGATCAAACCAGTCAATCCTAAAGGATATCAACACTGAATATTCATTGGAAGGACTGATGCTGAAGCTGAAGCTCCAATACTTTGGCCACCTGGTGTGAAGAGCCAACTCATTAGAAAAGACCTTGCTGTTGGGAAAGATTGAGCACAGGAGGAGAAGGGGGCAACAGATGATGAGATGATTGGGTGACATCACCGATTCAATGGGCATGAATTTGAACAAACTCAGGGAGATAGTGGAGAAGGCAATGGCACCCCACTCCAGTACTCTTGCCTGGAAAACCCCATGGATAGAGGAGCCTGGTAGGCTGCAGTCCATGGGGTCGCTAAGAGTCTGACACGACTGAGCGACTTCACTTTCACTTTTCACTTTCATGCATTGGAGAAGGAAATGGCAACCCACTCCAGTGTTTTTGCCTGGAGAATCCCAGGGACAAGGGAGCCTGGTGGGCTGCCATCTATGGGATCTCACAGAGTCGGACACAACTGAAGTGACTTAGCAGCAGCAGCAGCAGGGAGATAGTCAAGGACAGGAAAGCCTGGTGTGCTGCAGTCCATGGGGTCACAAAGAGTCAGACACAACTTAGCAACTTATACAATAACAAAAGAACAAATCATTTTAAAATTTGTATGGATTTTCCTTCTGGCTTACTTCACTCTGTATAATAGGCTCCAGTTTCATCCACCTCATTAGAACTGATTCAAATGTATTCTTTTTAATGGCTTAATACTCCATTGTGTATATGTACCACTGCTTTCTTATCCATTCATCTGCTGATGGACATCTAGGTTGCTTCCATGTCTTGGCTATTATGAACATTGGGGTACACGTGTCTCTTTCCCTTCTGGTTTCCTCAGTGTGTATGCCCAGCAGTGGGGTTGCTGGATCATAAGGCAGTTCTATTTCCAGTTTTTAAGGAATCTCCACACTGTTCTCCATAGTGGCTGTACTAGTTTGCATTCCCACCAACAGTGTAAGAGAGTTCCCTTTTCTCCACACCCTCTCCAGCATTTATTATTTGGGAGAAGGAGCCATTCTGACTGGTGTGAAATGGTACCTCATAGTGGTTTTGATTTGCATTTCTCTGATAATGAGTGATGTTGAGCATCTTTTCATGTGTTTGTTAGCCATCTGTATGTCTTTTTGGAGAAAAACATAAATACAGTATACTAACGCATATATATGGAATTTAGAAAGATGGTAACAATAACCTGTAGTGAGACAGCAAAAGAGACACTGATGTATAGAACAGTCTTATGGACTCAGGAGAGGGAGAGGGGTGGGAAGATTTGGGAGAATGGCAATGAAACATGTAAAATATCATGTAGGAAACGAGTTGCCAGTCCAGGTTCGTTGCATGATGCTGGATGCTTGAAAAGAGTGCACTGGGACGGCCCAGAGGGATGGTATAGGGGAGGAGGAGGGAGGAGGGTTCGGGATGGGGAACACATGTATACCTGTGGCGGATTCATTTTGATATTTGGCAAAACTAATACAATTATGTAAAGTTTAAAAATAAAATAAAATTGGAAGAATAGTGTACACTTAACAAAAACCCAATAATGTACTTATTTTTATCCTAACATTTTAATATCAATAAATTTCAAATATTAATGCTATGTATTTTGCTAGATACTCTTGTAGGGAAAAAGAAGGGATTAAAGCAGCCCTAAATGAGTTTCTAATCTAATTTAGAAAAAATTTTAAAATTTAGAAAGTGACTTTATATACAACTATGAAGCAATAACCATTCACAACACTCACTGGCATCCTGTTTCTCTTGTTCATCTCCACTGTGAGATGAGAGAAGACAGATGCTTGCCTGTCTCAAAGTAGCCATATAATAGAATTTTGCTCATCAAGATTCAAGTGGAACTTCCCTGGTGGTCCAGTGGTTAAGAGTCTGCCTGCTAGTGTAGGGAACACAGGTTCAATCCCTGGTCTGGGAAGATTCCACATTCATGGGGCAACTAAGCCCATGCACCACCACAACTGAGAGCCCACGTGCCCTAGAGCCCATGCTCCATGAGACAGAAGCCACCACAATGAGGTCAACACACCACAAGTAGAGACAGCCCCTCTTGCTGCAACTAGAGAAAACCCTCATGCAGCAATGAAGACCCAGCACAGTCAAAAATAAACAAACAAAATTCAAATGGAACTCTGCTGCTACTAGTCTCTTCATCAGTTTATTCCTTTCTGGAGTATAGACACCACACTTGGGATTGTGGCAAGCATTTTTCATCCATAAGGGAAAAGCCAAGAAATTTTACAAATATGTCAAATATCTATCTCTACACTTGCTTTCAGTGGAGGAAAAAATCTATTTAGGTTGACATTAGTTGAGTTTTCCCTTACTCATGGCGAAAGTTTTCGTAACTACCATAATACAATTTCAAAGGCACTGTGCATTTACACAGAGAGCACACGAGCCTCAAAATCTGTTGTCACAAGTGAAAAGGCAGTACAGAGCTGGGAAAATCTCAGGTCCATTTCCCATTTCCTCATCTCTTCATCTATGCATGCTAAGCATTAAGGTCTTCTTTACTCTATTGTACTATCTAAGCTTATAAAAGAATTAAAGGTATCATGGAAGAAAAAAAAAAATTTGTATGGAAACACAAATAATTTTAAAATTTTTACAGAAACCCTGAATAGTCAAAACAATCAATCTTGAGAAAGGAAAGCAAAACTTGAAGAAACCCTCTCCTTGATTTCGGCTTCCCTGGTGGCCAAGAAGTTAAAGTGTCTGCCTGCAATGCGGGAGACCTGGGTTCAATCCCTGGGTGGGGAAGATCCCCTGGAGAAGGAAATGGCAACCCACTCCAGTATTCTTGCCTGGAGAATCCCATGGATGGAGGAGCCTGGTGGTCTACAGTCCACGGCGTCGCAGAGTCGGACATGACTGAGCGACTTCACTTTCACTTTCTCCTTGATTTCAGACTAGTAGTCAGAACAGTATGATACTGGCACCAAAACAGATGAATAGATCAATGGAACATAATGAAGAACCCAAAAATAAACTCAGGCACTTATGGTCAATTAATCTATGACAAAATAGGCAAGCATGTACAATGAAGAAAAAAAATTCCCTTCCATAAGTTGTGCTGGGAAAACTGAACAGCTACATGTAATATACATCAATATACATATGTTGGAATACTACTCAGCCATAAAAAAAAAATTTGAAAAAGAATAAAATTTTACCATTTGTAAAAATATAGATGGACTTGAAGGGTATCATGCTAAGTGAAATAAGTCAGACAGAGAAAGGCAAATATTGTATGATGCCACTTATATATAGAATGTAAAAAATAATATAACTAGTAAATATAACAAAGGAGATACACATAGACACAGAAAACAAACCAGTGGGTTGCCATATGAGGAAAGAAGGGAAAGGGATAAATTAAGGGTAGAGGATTCAAAGGCACAAACTTTTATGTTTAAAATAAACTATAAGGAATATTGTACAGCCCAGGGAATATAGTGAATTCTTTATAATAACTCTAAATGAACTTCTAAAAAATGTGAGCCAATAAGTTGAACATCTGAAACACATGATATTATTGTTGCTGTTGCTTAGTTGGTCAGTCGTGTCCGACTCTTTTACAACTGCATGAAATGTAGCCCAGCAGTCTCCTTTATCCATGGGATTTCTCAGGCAAGAATGTTGGAGTGGGTTAGTTACCATTTCCTCCTCCAGGGGATATCTTCCAGACCCAGGGATTGAACTTGTGTCTCCTGCATTGGCAGGTGAATTCTTAACCACTGAGCCATCAGGGAACATATAATATTTTACATCAACTTCAGCTCAATTACAAAAAAAAAAGTCATTGAAAGAGGTTTTGGACTTGTCTTAGGATATAACCTGGCTTGGACTTAAGTCCTCTATCAAAAATCAAAACAGAACAAAATAAAGCAAAACTTAACCACCCTTAGCTTCTTTATTCTTAGAAGCTGGTTTGTGAAGTCCTTAGTCTTAGAACAGTCAGATGATAGGTCTTTTAGATGTTAAATAGGTCATGTCTTTATATTTCTTACTATTTTAGAAATTAATCACTTCTCTTGTCCTATATAAGCAAAGAAAGATTTTGATTTATTTTTTCATTAATTGCATTCATCATTATTCTGCAGATATGTAACCTCATTCAAATTGCTTATGAACTTAGAAATCTATTGACCTTCACTGCACCTACAGTATCTTAAATGCTCTATTGCTTATTTTACAGATTCTTAAAATACTCACTACAAGTAGTAGGAACAAGGCCATATATAATATAGTCCTTAAACTCAATTATTTTTGGTTTAATATGGGAAAAGTCTTCCCTGGTGTCCCAGACTGTAAAGAATCTGCCTACAATGTGGGGGACCCTGCTTCAATCCCTAGGTTGAGAAGATACCCTGGAGAAGGTAATAACAATCCACTTCAGAAATTTTGCCTGGAGAATTCCATGGATAAGGGAGTCGATCGGGCTAAAGTCCACGGGATCACAAAGAGTCAGACACGACTGAGTGACTATCACTTTCATGGGGAAAGATGTGTAAAGAAATAAAAAGCATTATGAAATAGTGCTATGTATGAACAGTAGGGTAAGAGAGAAGGAAAGTCACTAACTCCTTTATTTACACTGTGTTGATTAAAAACTTGAGTCACCAAGAAAATCTTAAATTATTTCATTTTCAAAATGATTTATTGAGAACTGGCTTTAAAAAAAGGTGGAAAGATAGTAAAATTGGTGGGAGGTGGGCATGAAAGGGCTTTGCTAATGACTCCATTCTCAGTTCAGTCAGTCATTCAGTCATTTCCAATTCTTTGAGACCCCATGGACTTCAGCATGCCAGGCCTCCCTGTCCATCAGCAATTCCCAGAGTTGACTCAAACTCATTTCAATTGAGTCGGTGATGCCATCCAAACATCTCATCCTCTGTTGTCCCCTTATCCTCCCACCTTCAATCTTTCCCAGCATCAGGGTCTTTTCAAATGAGTCAGCTCTTCACATCAGGTGGCCAAAGTATTGGAGTTTCAGCTTCAACATCAGTTCTTCCAATCAATATTCAGGACTGATTTCCTTTAGGATGGACTTGTTGGATCGCCTTGCAGTCCAAGAGACTCTCAGAGTCTTCTCCAACACCACAGTTCAAAAGCATCAATTCTTAAGCACTCAGCTTTCTTTACAGTCCAATTCTCACATCCATACATGATTACTGGAAAAACCATAGCCTTGACTAGGCCGACCTTTGTTGGCAAAGAATCATCACTGCTTTTTAATATGCTGTCTAGTTGGTCATAACTTTTCTTCTAAGGACTAAGCTGGAGAAGGCAATGGCACCCCACTCCAGCACTCTTGCCTGGAAAATCCCATGGATGGAGGAGCCTGGTGGGCTGCCGTCTATGGGGTCACACAGAGTCAGACACGACTGAAGTGACTCAGCAGCAGCAGCAGCAGCAAGGACTATGCATCTTTTTATTTCATGGCTGCAGTCACCATCTGCAGCAATTTTGGAGTCAAAAAAAATAAAGTCAGCCACTGTTTCCACTGTTTCCCTATCTATTTGCCATGAAGTGATGGGACCGGATGCCATGATCTTAGTTTTCTGAATGTTGAGCTTTAGCCAACTTTTTCACTCTCCTCTTTTCATTTTCATCAAGAGGTTCTTTAGTTCTTCTTCACTTTCTGCTATAAGGGTGGTGTCATCTGCATATCTGAGGTTCTTGATATTTCTCCCCACAGTCTTGATTCCAGTTTGTGCTTCCTCCAGACCAGCGTTTCTCATGATGTACTCTGCATATAAGTTAAATAAGCAGGGTGACAATATACAGCCTTGACGTACTCCTTTCCCTATTTGGAACCAGTCTGTTGTTCCATGTCCAGTTCTAACTGCTGCTTCTTGACCAGCATACAGATTTCTCAGGAGGCAGGTCAGGTGGTCTAGTATTCCCATCTCTTGAAGAATTTTCCACAGTTTGTGGTGATCCACACAGTCAAAGGCTTTGGCATAGTCAATAAAGCCAAAATAGATGTTTTTCTGGAACTCCCTTGCTTTTTTGATGATTCAACAGATGTTGGCAATTTGATCTCTAGTTCCTCTGCCTTTTCTAAATCCAGCTTGAACATCTGGAAGTCCACGGTTCACATACTGTTGAAGCCTGGCTTGGAGAATTTTGAGCATTACTTTGCTAGCGTGTGAGATGAGTACAATTTTGCGGTAGTTTGAGCATTCTTTGGCATTGCTTACTTAGGGATTGGAATGAAAACTTATCTTTTCCAGTTTTGTGGCCACTGCTGAGTTTTCCAAATTTGCTGGCATATTGAGTGCAGCACTTTCACAACATCATCTTTTAGGATGATGATTTCCATTCTAGCAGTATTAAAATCTTATCTAATACTCATCATACAAGTACTGCTGGGATTAATGGTAGAAATAAAGTTGAAGGGAGGCCAAAATTTTGCATCACTTCAACATTTGGCATGGACATGGATAATGCTGAAACATGGCTTCATAGAATCTGAGCAATGTAAGTTTTCTTTAAAAAATTAGCCAGAATGTAAATGATAAGTTATGAAAACAGCCAAAATTAAACAAAATAGATGCTATTTTTAGACTGGAGGCAACATGCCTAAGATCAGGTGAATTTTAATAACGAAGCTGCTCCTGACTGTACATGGCAGATATCAATGTATTAGGCAAATTTCAAAGGTTGAATTTCTGAGTGGAATATCAAGATTAAAAATCATGGTCATCATTTGCTTCTTTTTAAAAGATTTTTAAGGAAAACCATAGTAAGAATATTGAATTATTCAATAGTAATTGAATATTGAATTGCAAAGTTCTGCAATTTTTTCTACTCAAAAGGCTATAGAGATTTTTCTCAGAAATAGTATGTATTAGTGATAAATACTCAGGAAGAAAATATCAGTTGTCTAAAAAAGAAATGATGCTTTATTGGGGAGAAAATCATTTTACTGTAATTATATGGGTATTTCGAAGGCCACTAGGTTCATTTGGACTTCAGCAAAGAATATGAGCCTGAAAATTCTGATAGTTTCACTAGACACTGACCTCCGGGCATACTTCATTACTGAAGTCCTTGAGAGAATGGACCAGAAAAATGTGTACTTCCCACCAAGCACATTAATGTGAAACCAATTTAAAATGTGAAATTAAAATTGAGAATGCATTTAGATTCTGTAACCAGTTAATTGGAGGCAGAACTCAACTCTAGCCAGAAATACTGGAAATTGAAAACAAACATAAAATGTGTCTATTGGGATCTGCATAGAGATCCTAAACAGTCTCCTTAAGTCAAAATTAAAGCAGCCCTTCCCATAATTTGAGGCTTTACAATTTTTAAAAGGGGAGATTTGTGTTTCCTGTTTGAAGGAGACACAATGTATTACATGTATGTGAGGATTCTTTTTGGTTAGAATAGGAATAAACAGCTATGAGAGAAATCACTGACATGGTTACATTTGCAAGTAGTGCTCCAAGTAATCAGAGACAAACACAACATTTAGGGTGTGTGTAATGCTTGAAATTGCCTGTCAGGCAGGATTAAACAATGATGATAGAGGGAAATATTATGGCCTACACTGATTTAAGTGACTAAGTTCTTTATAAATTCAAGACTCAAAGAGACAACAGGACACCACATTGTTTGATGACAAATATGAACTTGATTTCTAACAGTTTCTCTAAGATATTTTAACCCTCACTGAATTTGGTGAAGACCTTTACTGGGAAGCCAGTATCTCTGAAACCCATGTCCTGTCTTTCTAACTAGTAGTTCCCCTGCTTAGCCAAGGCAGATCTATCCTGTGATCTCCAAGTTATTCCTGAAACTTATATCTACTATGATCTTTCCTATGCATACACATAGTTTAGTTTATAAATTAGACACAGTAGGTCTTCCTTGTGGCTCAAACGGTAAAAGAGTCTGCCTGCAACGCAGGAGACCCAGGTTCACTCCCTGGGTTGGGAAGAGCCTCTGGAGAAGGGAGTGGCAATCCACTCCAGTATTCTTGCCTGAAGAATCCCATAGACAGAAGAACCTGGTGGATTAGAGTCTGTGGGATCACAAAGAGTCAGACACGACTGAGCGACTAACACTACTACTACTACTATTAGGCATAGTAACAGAATAATTGAATTTCCAGCATTACTACCCTCATGCTTTGGTACCCTCATTAAATAAAATAGAGGTGACTTGAACACAAGCACTGTAATAGCTCTGACAGTTCATCTGATCACTGAGATGGCTACTAAGTGACTAATAGATGGGAAATGTGGGACAAAGGGATGATTCACCTCCCATGTGGGAGATTTCACCACATTCCTCAGTGTGCACAATTTAAAATTTATGAATTGCTTATTTCTGGAAATTTTCATTTAATATTTTATGGATAAAATGGTATGGTAACTAAAACTGCAAGGAACTAAAACCAAAAGGAAGTTGCAGATAAGTGTGGACTACTGTACTGAAGAAATTATAAATGAATATATACTCTTGACTCCCTAGATGATTACAGCTTAGCAGTGGAATCCCATCCCATTGCCTTGATGACCTGATTTAAGGGAGAGTAAAGTGGTGAAATTCAATATCATCTTGTTCAGGGGCCACTTATTGAAGGAAATATCACATAACTGGTAAGGGTAAGGGAAATTCTAGAATGCTAAACATCTGAGTAAGCACCCTGCAGGATATAATTAGGGCTCATTTTACTTCTAGAAACTTTTAGATCTTTCCTCCAAAGACTCAGATTAGAAGAGTTTCTATGCCTTGCATTGATGAACAGAAAATTTAAGAAATCCCTAGTTAAGCTACAAGGGGCATGATAAAACATCTCTCACCATCTTCCTTTTCAGTCACTATTATTAGGTCAACTAGAGGGACTCTTCTTTCTTCCAGAGATTCAACAATATCAAGCTTATTAGACAAAAGCCAAATTATCAATATCTAATATATGAAAGTCTCTGTAGAGAGTACATAAAAGGATTTATAAAGAAATAGCACCAGCATTATACAGTATACATAATATGTTTAAGAGATAAGATCAATTTGTGTGAAAAGCAAAATTAATATTTAGAGAGGGCCCGAAAGTCAATGAACAGTAAAGATTGCAGGGGGCCAACCATTGGTAGAGATCCACATTGCTAAGCTAATCAGGAATGACTTTGATTAGAATATGATATCCAAGTAGGATCTTTATGATAGAAAATTTTTAAATAAAATTTTGTTACTTGGAAAAATTAATATTGTTCCAGGAGTTTAAAATTAGCCTGGACAAAGGAACATACAGGTAATAACACTATGGCCCATGAAACCATGTAATCTCTATATGTAACTGTGGATAAAACAAGAAATATACCTCCAGCTGGGCTTCCCTGGTAGCTCAGATGGTAAAGTATCCGCCTGCAATGTGGAAGACCCGATTTGATTTCTGGGTTGGGAAGATCTCCTGGAGGAAGGCATGGCAACCCACTCCAGTATTTTTGCCTGAAGAATCCCCATGGACAGAGGAGCCTGGCACGCTACAGTCCATGGTGTCGCAAGAGTCAGAGACGAGTGAGCAACTAAGCACAGGACAACAAATACCTCAAGCTATATGAACTTTATTTTGCAATCATTTTATTTTTCTATCTTCTTCTATACCTACAAATTTTTTTTCAATATTTCCTCTGACTTTGGTTTTTATTGTCAACATAATGCTTTCTTTTGTTGGTTCTGTGATAGGTTCTTTATTATATGTCTTAAGTGAAAGCATGTGAATAAGTTATCAATTTGTATTCCTTAGCTTTTATCTAAGGAATTATTGTATCTTAATTAATTAAACATCTGAACTCTTTGATAGTAAGGCATTCTCTAATATCCTAGAGAGATTCAGTTGAAGTCTGAAATCTCAAAACCATTATTTCAGTTCAGTCGCTCAGTCGTGTCCAACTCTTTGCAACCCCATGGGACTGCAGCACACCAGGCCTCCCTGTCCATCACCAACTCCTAGAGGTTACTCAAACACATGACCATCCAGTCAATGATGTCATCCAACCATCAGATACTCTGTCATCCAACTATCAGATCCTCTGTCATCCACTTCTCCTGCCTTCAATCTTTCCTAGCATCAGAGTCTTTTCAAATGAGACAGCGCTTCACATCAGGTAGCCAAAGTATTGGAGTTTCAGCTTCAGCATCAGGCCTTCCAATGAATATTCAGGACTGATCTCCTTTGGGATTGACTGGTTGGATCTCCTTGCAGTCCAAGGGACTCTCAAGAGTCTTCTCCAACACCACAGTTCAAAAGCATCAATTATAGAGGAAAACAATAGAATGGGAAAAACTATAGATCCCTTTGAGAAAATTAGAGATACCAAGGGAACATTTCCTACAAGGATGGGCTCAGTAAAGGACAGAAACGGTATGGACCTGACAGAAGCAGAAGATATTAAGAAGAGGTGGCAAGAATACACAGAAGAACTGTACAAAAAAGATCTTCACGACCCAGATAATCACGATGGTGCAATCACTCACCTAGAGCCAAACATCCTGGAATGTGAAGTCAAGTAAGCCTTAGGAAGCATCACTATGAACAAAGCTAAAGGAGGTGATGGAATCCAGTTGAGCTATTTCAAATCCTAGAAGATGATACTGTGAAAATGCTGCACTCAATATGCCAGAAAATTTGGAAAACTCAGCAGTGGCCACAGGACTGGAAAAGGTCAGTTTTCATTCCATTTACAAAGAAAGGAAATGCCAAAGAATGCTCAAACTACCGCACAATTGCACTCATCTCAAACGCTAGTAAAATATTGCTCAAAATTCTCTAAGCCAGGCTTCAGCAATACATGAACCAACAACTTCCAGGTATTCAAGCTGGTTTTAGAAAAAGCAGAGGAACCAGAGATCAAATTCCCAACATGTGCTCATCATTGAAAAAGCAAGAGAGTTCCAGAAAAACATCTATTTCAGCTTTATTGACTATGCCAAAGCCTTTGACTGTGTGGATCACCACAAACTGTGGAAAGTTCAGAAAGAGATGGGAATACCAGACCACCTGACCTGCCTCTTGAGAAACCTGTATGAAGGTCAGGAAGCAACAATTAGAACTGGACATGGAACAACAGACTGGTTCCAAATAGGGAAAGGAGTACGTCAAGGCTGTATATTGTCACCCTGCTTATTTAACTTATACCCAGAGTACATCATGTGAAGTGCTGGGCTGGATGAGGCACAAGCTGGAATCAAGATTGCCAGGAAAAATATCAAGAATCTCAGATATGCAGATGATACCACCTTTATGGCAGAAAGTGAAGAAGAACTAAAGAGCCTCTTGATGAAAGTGAAAAGAGGAGAGTGAAAACATTGGCTTAAAGCTCAACATTCAGAAAACTAAGAATCTGGCCTCCAGTCCCATCACTTCATGGCAAGTAGATGGAGAAACAGTGGAAACAGTGGCTGACTTTATTTTTCTGGGCTCCAAAATCACTGAAGATGGTGATTGCAGCCATGAAATAAAAAGACGCTTAGTCCTTGGAAGGAAAGTTATGACCAACCTAGACAGCATATTCAAAAGCAGAGACATTACTTTGTCAACAAAGGTCCATCTAGTCAAGGCTATGGTTTTTCCAGTAGTCACGTATGGATGTGAGAGTTGGACTGTGAAGAAAGCTGAGCACCGAAGAATTGATGCTTTTGAAATGTGGTGTTGGAGAAGACTCTTGAGAGTCCCTTGGACTGAGAGAAGATCCAACCAGTCCATCCTAAAGGAAATCAGTCCTGAGCATTCATTGGAAGGACTGATGCTGAGGCTGAAACTCTAATACTTTGGCCACCCAATGCAAAGAGCTGACTCTTTTTAAAGCCCCTGATGCTGGCAAAGATTGAGGACAGAAGGAGAAGGGGATGACAGAGTATGAGATGTTTGGATGGTATCACCAACTCAATGGACATGAGTTTGGGTAAACTTCAGGAGTTTGTGATGGACAGGGAGGCCTGGCGTGCTGTGGTTCATGGGGTCACAAAGAATTGGACACGACTGAGCAACTGAACTGAACTGAACTGAACAGCTTTCTTTTTATTCCAACTCTCACATCCATACATGACTACTGGAAAAACCATAGCTTTGACTAGATGGACCTTTGTTGGCAAAGTAATGTCTCTGCTTTTTAATATGCTGTCTAGGTTGGTCATAGCTTTTCTTCTAAGGACTAAGCATCTTTTAATTTCATGGCTGCAGTCACCATCTGCAGTGATTTTGGAACCCAGAAAAATAAAGTCAGCCACTGTTTCCACTGTTTCCCCATCTATTTGCCATGAAGTGTTTGGACGAGATGCAAAACCACTAGGCTGTTCCTTAATCAATTTAAAGCCTTTTTTTAAAAAGCCTTTAATAATATTGAAAATTTGCTCTATTGATTAGATTTAACTTCCAACGGTCAATCAAACTCTTAGAAAGTAATTAATGCTAGTGTCATCTTTCAGTTAAGGTCTACTTCAGAGATTTATATTGTAGTTTGTTGTGAAAAGAATAGGGAACTATCAACCAGAAAAATTAAAATTGAGTCTCCTTTGTGCTACACTATATGACAAGCTCTTTCTTATGAGAAAAATAAATATTTCTGGGCATTCAGTTTAAAAGTGTCTCTTGATTAGATGCATTTAAGTATGCAAGGCAATTTGAAAAGCGTAAAGATAGAAATCTCCTTCTAAGTTATTTTACTGAAAAATATATTCATAATCTCTCAGTCACTGTTTAACCTATTCTAAATTTGGTTTTCAAAAATATGAGTTCTCCATATATGAAGACTAAAGCAGCTTTTACCACTAATAAAATATGTTTAAAATAATCCCTTTTGTCTCACAGAATTTGCTCTTTCAAAGGTCATCAATAATCTCCATGTGGCTAAATTCAATTTACATGTTTCTCTTCTGAATTTACCCTACTTATTAGTTGTCTTCAACAGAGCTGACATCACCCTCCTCCTAGAAATATTCTTCTTTCATTGAATCCAGGACACCACAATCTCCTGGATTTCTTTTTGTGTGCCCGGAAAATCAATTTTCAGTTTCCTTTACTGTCACTTTTACTCTTAATCCATCCTCAATTTTGTGGGTGGAGAGGCATTCTTAAGATTTGGTCCTGCTTTTCTTTTTCTTACCTATAATTTCTTATTCAATTTAATTTGGATTATCAGATAATTTAGTCACATTTTAAATTATATGTATAATCTCTTCATGACTAGAAATCTCTTATTCATTTATTTAATTAAATACATATTAATTGAAAGCCTACTTTCTGCCAGACATAGGGCAGGATATTGGCAAAGTGAATGGAGAGATGAGATTTTTGACTTGAATATAACATGCAATTTAAATACATTCAAAGGGTATTCTTTTTTTAATTAATTTATTTTTTATTGAAGGATAATTGCTTTACAGAATTTTGCTGTTTTCTGTCAAACCTCAACATGAATCAGCCATAGGTACACATATATCCCCTCCCTTTTGAAATCCCCTCCCATCTCCCTCCCCATATCACCACTCTAGGTTTTTAAAGAGCCCTTGTTTGAGTTTCCTGAGCCGTATAGCTAATTCCCTTTGGCTATCTCTTTTATATATGGCAATGTCACTTTCCATGTTACTCTTTCCATACATCTCACCCTCTCCTCCCCTCTCCCCATGTCCATAAATCTATTCTCTATATCTGTTTCTCCATTCAGTTCAGTTCAGTTCAGTCACTCAGTCGTGTCTGGCTCTTCGCGACCCCATGAACCTCAACATGCCAGGCCTCCCTGTCCATCACTAACTCCCGGGGTCCACCCAAACCCAAGTCCATTGAGTCAGTGGTGCCATCCAACCATTTCATCCTTGGTCATTCCCTTCTCCTCCTGCCCTCAATCTTTCCCAGCATCAGGGTCTTTTCCAATGAGTCAGCTCTTCCCATCAGATGGCCAAAGTATTGGAGTTTCAGCTTCAGCATCAGTCCCTCCATTGAATAACCAGGACTGATCTCCTTTAGGATGAACTGGTTGGATCTCTTGCAGTCCAAGGGACTCTCAAGAGTCTTCTCCAACACCACAGTTCAAAAGCATCAGTTCTTCAGTGCTGAGCTTTCTTTATAGTCCAACTCTTACATCCATACATGACCACTGGAAAAACCATAGTCTTCACTAAACAGACCTTTGTTGGCAAAGTAATGTCTCTGCTTTTGAATATGCTGTCTAGGTTGGTTATAACTTTTCTTCCAAGGAGTAAGCGTCTTTTAATTTCATGGCTGCAATCACCATTTGCAGTGATTTTGGAGCCCAGAAAAAAAAAAGTCTGACACTCTTTCCACTGTTTCCACTGTTTCCCCATCTATTTGCCATGAAGTGATGGGACTGGATGCCATGATCTTAGTTTTCTGAATGTTGAGCTTTAAGCCAACTTTTTCACTCTCCTCTTTCACTTTCAAAGAGGCTCTTTAGTTCCTCTTCACTTTCTGCCATAAGGGTGGTGTCATCTGCGTATCTGAGGTTCTTGATAATTCTCCCGGCAATCTTGATACCAGCTTGTGCTTCTTCCACCCCAGCGTTTCTCATGATGTACTCTGCATAGAAGTTAAATAAGCAGGGTGACAATATACAGCCTTGACGAACTCCTTTCCCTCTTTGGAACCAGTCTGTTCCATGTCCAGTTCTAACTGTTGCTTCCTGACCTGCATACAGGTTTCTCATGAGGCAGGTTAGGTGGTCTGGTATTCCCATCTCTTCCAGAATTTTCCACAGTTTATTGTGATCCACACTGTCAAAATCTTTGGCATAGTCAATAAAGCCGAAACAGATGTTTTTCTGGAACTCTCTTGTTTCCCCATTGTTGCCCTGTAGATGTATTCTTCAGTACCATTTTTCTAGATTCCATATATATGTGTTAGAATACAGTATTTATCTTTCTCTTTCTGACTCACTTCACTCTGTATAATGGGTTCCAGGTTCATCCACCTCATTAGAACTGACTTAAATGTGTTCTTTTCTTTGGCTGAATAATATTCCATTGTGTATATACACTAAACTTCTTTATTCATTCATCTGTCAATGGACATCTAAGTTGCTTCCATGTTCTAGCTATTGTGAATAGTGCTGCAATGAACAATGGGATACATGTGTCTCTTTCAATTTTGTTTTCCTCAGGGTATACGCCTAGGAGTGGAATTGCTGGGTCATATGGTGGTTTTAGTCCTAGTTTTTTAAGGAATCTCCATACCATCTTCCATAGTGGCTGTATCAATTTACATTTCCACCAACAGTGCAAGAGTGCTCCCTTTTCTCCACACCTATTCAAAGAGTATTCTTAATGAGGGGTGAATCTCCATTGACTGATGCAGTGCAAGTACAATCTAATTAATGTTTGTCATCAATCAGATGATATACTAGATAACAAATCAGTCTAGTATTCTATAGAAATCTCCAAGAGTATTTTGTGTATTATAATCAAAACTTGTCATTAACTGCTCTTGACATTATTTTCCTTCAAATAGAGTTGGTCCTCTTTAAAAATTACTATATCAAAAATAGTTCAACTTTAACATTTATATTTAAAGAAAAGCTGTTAGGATAAAATGCTAATGACACTATTCACACTTTCCTAAAATGTGATTATAGCTTATACGGAATTTATACATATAATCATTCATTTGGTCCATATATATTTTGTCAAAATGATTTTTAATTTATAAATCATGGCATCTGGTCCCATCACTTCATGGGAAATAGATGGGGAAACAGTGGAAACAGTGTCAGACTTTATTTTTCTGGGCTCCAAAATCACTGCAGATGGTGACTGCAGCCATGAAATTAAAAGACACTTACTCCTTGGAAGGAAAGTTATGACCAACCTAGATAGCATATTCAAAAGCAGAGACATTACTTTGCCCACAAAAGTTCGTCTAGTCAAGGCTATGGTTTTTCCTGTGGTTGTGTATGGATGTGAGAGTTGGACTGTGAAGAAGGCCGAGTGCCAAAGAATTGATGCTTTTGAAGTGTGGTGTTGGAGAAGACTCTTGAGAGTCCCTTGGACTGCAAGGAGATCCAACCAGTCCATTCTGAAGGAGATCAGCCCTAGGATTTCTTTGGAGGGAATGATGCTGAAACTGAAACTCCAGTACTTTGTCCACTTCATGCTAAGAGTTGACTCATTGGAAAGGATTCTGATGCTGGGAGGGATTGGGGTCAGGAGGAGAAGGGGACGACAGAGGATGAGATGGCTGGATGGCATCACTGAGTCGATGGACCTGAGTCTGAGTGAACTCCAGGAGTTGGTGATGGACAGGGAGGCCTGGTGTGCTGCGATTCATGGGGTCGCAAAGAGTCGGACATGACTGAGCGACTGAACTGAACTGAACTGAACTAAGTATATATGGGGGCTTTCCAGGTGGTGCTACTGGTGAAGAATCTGCCTGCCAATACAAGAAATGGAGACTTGAGTTTAATCCCTACTTCAGGAAGATACCCTGAAGAAGGAAATGGCAACCCACTCCAGTATTCTTGCCTGAAAAATCTCATGCACGGAGAAGCCTGGTGGGCTACAGTCCATAGTGTCACAGAGTTGGACATGACTGAGCATGCACAAGCATGAGCATAATATGTGCATTTTACTGTTTGTCAATTATACCTCGTAAAAAGACTAAGTGCTACTTGTCTTTATATTTTTATCATGCTCTTTGTCGAAATATATAGTTGGTATTAGGGCACTCTGCTGACATTTGCTTAGAGTACATATGTATGTAGACTTTGTAAAACTTCCTTAGATATGCGTATATCCTTGGTTTCTTGCTCTCTAGTACTTAATATCATATTGCTTAGGAAAGGTAAATGGTTAGTATGCTAGGCATATTTCATGTTTGTGTGTGTGTGCTAAGTCACTTCAGTCATGTCCAACTCTTTGCGACTCTATGAACTGCAGCCCGCCAGGCTCCTCTGTCCATGGGGTCAGGTGAGAATATTGGGATGGGTTGCCATGCCCTCCTCCAGGGGATTTTCCCAACCCAGGGATCAAACTCCCATCTCTTATGTCTTCTGAATAGGCAGGTGTGTTCTTTACCACTAGAGCCATCTGGGAAGCCCATATCTCAGGGCTTTCCTGGTGGCTCAGACAGTAAAGAATCTGCCTATAACAAAGGAGATCCAGGTATGATCCCTGGGTCAGGAAGATCCCTGGGAGAAGGAAATGGCAACCCACTCCAGTATTCCTGCCTGGAGAACTCCATGGACAGAGGAGCCTAGAAGGCTACAGTCCATGGGGTCACAAAGTGTCTGACATGACTGAACAACTAACACACACACACACTTTTTACCAGATCAGAACACCTGAGTATTCGTAAACTCCCAAACATAATAATCCTGGAACCCTAGGTAATTTTACATTTTGTCAGAGCTACATAAATGCCAAGCAAGCAATTAAAACTAAAAGTGACAGTTAACAAAACCATAAAATATCTTGCCCTTTTAATGATAACTTATGAAACATGGCAGGAATATTTTGGGTGATCAATCCCT
The DNA here is from genome assembly GCF_027580195.1 of Bos mutus. Classification (NCBI taxonomy): domain Eukaryota; kingdom Metazoa; phylum Chordata; class Mammalia; order Artiodactyla; family Bovidae; genus Bos; species Bos mutus. The sequence continues at coordinate 47,660,537 of NC_091627.1, read as the reverse complement.
TTTCTATGCACTACATAGAATCACTCTGCTTTAAAAATAAAGCAGTAGATTTCAGATACCAAAGAGAATATACTAAAGCATATCAGAGAAGGAACAAAACGCAGCTGAATAAATAGGTGGATATATATTTATTATTCATAGCATGTGATTTGTGACACAGAAAAGGATCACTTCTCTTAGAACCACGCTATCTTAAAGTTGGCCCTCATTGCTCATAAAATCAGACTACAAATTCAATTAACAGACCTTGTATATAATGACTGAATAAATTTCATGCTATGTGAAATGACTGATAGTGATAGGCTCTGGGACTAACCCATTTTATTTTAGGATAGTTCCAGTTTGAGAAGCAGGACAGTGCAGCACTTCAAAACATACTTTCTTAAGCCAGTAACATGGGTTTACAACTGAGTCCCACTACTCACTCCGAGTGACCATGAGCAAGCCTCATAACATCAATGGTGTTAGAAAGTTTATTTCTTAAGCACTTGTAAGATTTCTTGCAAATAGTATTTGCTATGTAAGGGTTAAATAGCATTAATATTCTAGTTTTGAAGATTTTCATTTTCCTGAGATAAACCATTTTCTCTAAAAACTGTCAATTAAAAATGAGTAGCTAACATTAATTTCACTGTGACAGTTGATAACCTCCTTTTACCCGTAATTATAATTTTTATTAGAGTTTGGCTCTGTAGAAAGCAAAGTCAACAGTCCTAGGCATTCCTGCCATGAAACTTTTCCCTGAGGGAAAAGGCAAGATGAAGAAGACTACCATTAACCACTGTAGTTTTGATAGAATACCTCAGCTAATTCCAACTCTACCTAAATCCATTTTCAATTTAGTTTGATTTCCTCGGTGAAGAAAAACTTACTTGTTCAGCTTAAGCACTACTTTTACAGATAGAGCAAACTCCAGTTATCACTTTCCAACCAATATACAACTTCACAATTAAAACATATACCATAACTATAAAGTGATATCATTGATTGAAATATACAGTATTTCTATTCAGAGATATTAAAAATGTAGAGAGGAAAAGTATTAGAATTAGTGAAATGTTGTACATGCTTTTTCAGAACTTCTATTTATCTTCAATAAAACTTATTAAAATCTCATCAGAAAAGTAAATTATCTATATTGACAAGTCTTAACTGGATTTACACTCATTTATTCAATATTTGCAATTTTTTATTGTTGAGAAAAGCTCAGTTTTATAATTCAATTTAAACTTTTGGAAGAGCTAGATATTCTGCTTGATTCCAGAATTTGTATTTTCATTATTTAAAAATCATTTTCTTATCTCTGGTCTTCTAACATTTAACTTATTAATTTTTGACAATTTTTTAAATCCCTTTAAAATAACATGATATATATTAACTTATGACCCCTTTAGGTGCCAATTTACTACCCCTTCAAATGTTAAGCTACATTTTCCTTTTTAGTTGGATGCTTTCACTGTTTCAAATTAAAGATAATTTTCCATTATGGAAAATACATTGGCAAAATGCAAGTTGAATTTTTTAGTATAGTCTCTGCCTTCTATTAATGTCAGTTCATATTCACCATGAAGCAGCTTTTATTCCTTTTCTGTTTTCCTCCTAGATTAAAATGTCCCTTTCTTCCACTTTAGTTCATTATATCCCTGAACTGAATATATATGTATATTGAAAATATTGAAAATATATTGAATATATATATTGAAATATATATGTATATTGAAAATATATTGAAAATATTAAAGAAATAGAAGCTCTCTGTCTGCAGTTAGCCTGCAAGATAGTCTCGTCTCATTCTTCCCGCATAGTTCCTACTTCAACACGTTTGCATTTTGTATCTGTCTTGAATTTTAATGTGCTAAAATATATTTAAACTATTTTGGAAAATATTCTAATTCAAGATTTTTCTTGTTGATACAAATATGTACAGTGCCATACTAATTCTGATAATGTTGACTTTTCCCATATTTTATTTTAAGAAAGGTTGAAAAGCATCACTATCACATCCACACATACTGAAACCCTCCCCTAATTTCACCCCATATCATAAATGAGTGTTCTCTTGGGAAAAGACTTGCTAAGAAGGAAATGATCCTTATACCAGTATTATTTTCTCTATTTTACCCCCTTAGTTAAAATGGTGCATGCGGGAAAGGGCTAAATATGGAAGACTGTTTATCTTGCTTGAGATTAGGAAGACCAATTTATAAATAGTCCAAAAATATCATAAAAGTCAATTATCTTTTTTATTGTGAGAAAATGTGGTTTTAGAAGTTCAGGGTGTTTGAATCACCACAAATCCCACATAAGAATGGACAGAGAAATGAGACAGCTAAATTAAAAACTCATGAATAAAATTTACTATAAAAGTAGATGAGAAGGTAGTTCCCATGAACCCTCAAATCCAAGTAGGTAGAGACAGAAGACCTGGGAAACATTTCACCCACCCCAAAGATAAGTAAGTACAAGAGGCCTGGGCTCATGGTTATAAGCACTGAAAGAGCAAATAATTCTGAATTCTCAACAGTAACCAACCAAGACTTCCACCTTCTAAGACATGGTTCTTTAATGGGGAGAAAATTCTTGTAATTGAATCAAAATTGAACAAGGCAATGAAAATAGAAATGAAGAAAAGAGAATTGCAGATAAAAGTGAGGAAAAAGGAGAGCTAGGAAAGCTCAGAAAGTGAGCTCCCATACTATTGAATAGTATAGAATAATAAAAGATGAAGGAACACTGATAAGTGAGAAGAAATGTCCTCACCACTCTTTATGTTAAAGTTGAAAATCCTTACAAATCTCCGCAAAACAGATTAACCAAAAAATTATATAAGTTTATAAGTATAAAGAGATCAAAAACATTAAAATCAAAATATATGATATGAAAGAATGATGAAAATAAAATTTAGAGAAAAAGTTTAAAAATTAGATAAGCTCAGAAAACCAGTAGCATTCAAAACAAAAATTCCTCTTGGAAATAAAGTTGAAGCTAGAAGAAGTACAAAAGCAAATAAACAAAACAGATAATGCCTTATGAGAGATACAAGATAAAAGGAAATACAAGAGCTTAAAATTTCAAGAAAAGATGAAGAAAATGCTAAAACTGTTGTTCAGTCACTAAGCTATATCCAACTCTGCCACCCCATGGACTGCAGCACTCCAGGCTTCCTCCCTGTCCTTCACTATCTCCAGGAGTTTGCTCAGACTCACATCCATTGTGTCAGGGATGCCATCCAACCATCTCATAGTCTGTCCCCCCTTTCTCCTGCCCTCTATCATTCCCAGCATGAGGGTCTTTTCCAGTGAGTCAGCTCTTTGCATCAAGTGGCCAAAGTATTGGAGCTTCAGCTTCAGCAACAGTCCTTCCAATGAATAGTCAAGATTGATTTCTCTTAGGATTGACTGGTTTGATCTCCTTGCTGTCCAAGGGACTCTCAAGAGTCTGCTCCAGCACCACAATTTGAAAGCATCAATTCTTCAGCATTCAGTCTTCTTTATGGTCCAACTCTCACATCCATACATGACTACTAAAAAAACCCATAGCTTTGACTATGTGGACCTTTGTTGGCAAATTGATGTCTCTGTTTTTTTAATACATTGTATAGGTTTGTCATAGCTTTTTCTCCAAGGAGCAAGCATCTTTTAATTTCCTGGATGCAGGCACCATCTGCAGTGATTTTGGAGCCAAAGAAAATAAAATCTTTCACAGCTTCCACTTTCTCCCCATTTGCCATAAAGTGATAAAGACCTGATGCCATTATCTTAGTTTTATGAATGTTGTTTCAAGTCAGTATTTTCACTCTCTTCTTTCACCTCATCAAGAGGCTCTTTAGTTCCTCTTCACATTCTGCCGTTAGAGTGGTACTATTTACATATCTAAGGTTCTTGGTATTTGTCCCAGTAATCTTGATTTCAGCTTGTGATTCATCCAGCTCAACCTTTCACATGATATACTCCGCATATAAGTTAAATAAGCAAGGTGACAATTACCAGCCTTGATGTACTCCTTTCCCAATTTAGAATCAGTCAGTTGTTCCATATCTGGTTCTTCTAACTATTGCTTCTTAACCTTGGACATTAGTTTAAAAAGCTAAACTATTTAAGATGAAAATGATAAATGTTGAAGGGTGAAAAAAAGTAAATCTCATATAGGAATAATAGCTTATAAAACAAAAGAGCAAATCATGTACCAGAGAGTATTAACTAACAAACACAGAGAGTTATAATGAAATTACTAGATTTAACAAAAGAAAATCACTTGTGAACATAGATTAAAAAAGAAAATTAATTGAAACCTTGATTATAATCAAAGCTCTCAAACACAATGATGTATTCATGAGAAATGCTATACATATTTAAGACAATAAAGAGAAGCTGTGAGACAAGAATTTTATATTAACCCATCTTGACATTCAAGTATAAGGAGTACAGTCAAGTTGTTATCAACAAGTAAGAAGTCAGAATATTGTTCCCATGAAAACTTCTTGAAAACTCTATTAGATATTAAACATCAGATAACCAAAATTACTAGAGTAAAATTGACATAAAACTGTGAAAAATATGAAATATAGTTACTTACAGATTTAAGACTAAAAGAATGAGAAAGTACATTGGTACCATATCTAAGAATATTTTAATGTCAAAACAGGTCAATATACAACTTATCAACCTCCATATGGTTAAAAGTGGAAAACTCTGAACTTCACTAAGGCTAAAAATTGCAATTAACTACAAGCCATACAATCACATACAAATATGATAAAATCAAGTACGTTTTTTAAAAGAAGAGACTACTTCCGAGAAGAAGGAATAGACCTATTTTGCCTTATTATTTTCCCCAATTACAAATAAAGACCATTGCCATTATTTACAAAAGAAATATAAGAAGAATTTGAAAAATGAAGAGAAGGCACATCATTTAGGGATCTTAGACTCGGGCTACAAAATGGTGAGTTTTTTTTTTCTTTTCCTTTGTCTCATATACTCCGACTTGAAGATGGAGAAGCTGGTAATGTGGAAATACCAATACACACAGATAAAAACAGTCCTAGCAAAGTCATTTCTATCTAGCCAAAGGACCAGGAGAGGAACAGGTTAGCAAGACAAAAAAACTTTTACAAGATACATGCTCTATGGCGTCCAAACACTACAGAAAAAAAAAAAAATATATATATATATATATATACACACATATATACACATGGACCTCATCTCTGTTCACTTCAGCAACAACTGAGTGAGAGGTTAAATGTCTATCCACCTGAGGCTCTAATAACACATGTCAACACCCTTAGAGTGGTTTCAAAAAGTAAAGTCTAGAACTAGAATTCACTATCAGCTGGTAACAAGACCTTCTATACTACAGTGGAAATGGAGCCCTTGTAGACAACAAGGACATATATTCTTATTCAGCAATAATTGGATTTCCCTCTCCTTCTCTGCTGGTTAGATAGCGGCAGAATAGATGGTGAAATGGGACTTTCACTACCATGGGATGGCAATGCCCTGGTATCAGCAGAGATCACATGGGAATCTGATGTTTTCACCTACCATGATATTAAGTAGAGACTATGTGAGAATCTGGAACTTCGACCTCCACTCAGAAGTAATGATAAAACATCCTCTTAGGGGCCAATGAAGACCAATAAAATAACCCAGACTTCTACATCTTTCTTGTACAAAGAGATGGTAACCCTCTATTCCTTTGCTGAAATGGGGTCAGAAGAAGACAATTAAAGCAGAATATAATACAAAAATGTCTATGTATCATTTAAAAATCACTCATCACTCAACTTCAAAAATATAAAACCTAATATAAAAATGCAAAACATAAAAAATAGATGCCAATGCTGAGATGACAAAGATGTTAGGATTATTTGACAAAGATTTTGAAACATCCACAATAAAAAACCTTCAATAAGCTATTAAGGACACATTTCACAAAGGAGAAAAAAAAGCTTCATAAAAAAGGAGATACAAAGAAAATCAAAATGGAAATTTTAGAACTGAACAAATAAGATAAATAAAATTTTAGAACTTTGTTGAATAAAATAACCAAAGTAAAAAATCTCAGTGGATGTGTTCTGTGTCCCACTGTGTTAATAGAAGGCAGAGGAAATGATCAGTGCAACAGAAAATGAAAAAATAGAAGTCAGTCTGAATGATATAAATAAAACAAGCTGAAAAACAAAGATTCAGGAATCTGTAGGACTCCAACAAATATTCTAATGTTCATATTATCAGAGTTCTAGAAGGAAAAGTGAGAAAAGACAGTGTTGAAGAGGTATCCAAATAATAATAGCTGAAGACTTCCCAAATCTGGCCATGAATCTTCACATTCAAAAGTATAAGCAAACTCCAAGCAGGAGTAATATGTTAAGATGTCTGTTCTTTCCAACTTGATCTATAGATGCAATGAAATTTCAATCAAAATTCCAGCAAGTAATCTTTTGAATATTGACAAACTATTTCTAAAGTTTTTAGTGAGAAACAAAAGACCCAGAATAGCAATACAATATCAAAGAAAAAAGATAAATTTGAAGGACTGATGTAGCTGTAGTCATCAAAGCAGTGGGGGTATGGACAAAAAATTAGGCAAATAGATCAATGGAACAGAATAGAGAATCCAGAAACAGACACATAGAAAAATAGTCAACTATATTTGAAAAAAAAAAGCAAGGGCAATCTAGTTGGGCAAAGATAATCTCTTTAACAAATGGCATTGAAACAAAAGGAAATCCACTTGAAATCCGCTTTAAGAAAATAAATCCAGATACAAAACCTTGAAACTGTCACAAAAATTAAAGCAAAATAAGTCAGAGACCTAAATGCAAGATGCAAAACTTTATCTACTAGAATATAACATAAGAGAAAACCTAAATGATCATGGATAAGGTGATGACTTTTTTAGATACAACATCAAAGGTACAATCCATTAAAGAAATAATTAGTAATCTGAACTTTATTCAAATTAAAATATGTGCTCTGTAAAAGAGAATGGCAAGAGAAAAGACAAGCCACAGATAGAAAATGTTTTCAAAAGGTACATCTGATAAAGAACTGTTTCAAAATATACAAAGAATTCTTATCTCAAGAATAAGAAAAAACAACCTAATTAAGAAATGAACCAAAGTCTTTAACAGGTACTTTATTGATGAAGACATATAGACAACAAATAAGCATATGAAAAAATGCTCTACATCATATGTTATCAAGAAAATGCAAATTAAAGCAACAATTAGATACCACCACTACATACCTGCTCTCCTGGTGGCTCAGATGGTAAAAAATCCACCTGCTAAGAGGGAGACCTGGTTCAATCTCTGGGTTGGGAAGATCCCCTGGAGGAGGGCATGGCAACCCACTCCAGTATTCCTACCTAGAGAATCCCCATGGACAGAGGAGCCTGGCAGGCTACAGTCCATGGTGTTGCAAGGAGTCAGACATGACTGAGCGACTAAGAACACACATATCTGCAGAGTTTCCCAGATGGCTCAGTGGTAAAGAATCTGTCTGCAATACAGGAGACCCAAGTTTGATCTCTGAGTCAGGAAGATGCCCTGGAGTAGGAAGTGGCAACCCACTCCAGTACTCTTGCCTGGAAAATTCCAAGGACAGAAAAGCCGGGTGGGCTACAGTCCATGAGGCTTCAAAGAGTCAGACATGGCTGAGCATGCAAACACTACATATCTATGAAAATAGCCATATCCAGTAAAGATCAAATTCTGTTAAGGATGTGGAGAAAAAGGAACTCTCATATATTTCTGCTGGGAATGCAAAATGAGACAGTCACTTTTGGAAGTCACTTTGTTTACAAAACTAAATATATTCTTAACATATGATCCAGCAATTTTTGTGTTTATCTAAAGGAGTTGAAAGCATATGCCCACACAAAAACTTGCACATGGATATTTATAGAAGCTTGAATCATAATTGCCAAAACTTGGAAGAAATCAAGATATCCTACAGTAGGTGGATAAATTACCTGTGGTGCATTCAGAAAATGAATAAAGTATCTGGTCTTGAAAAGAATGGAGGAATCTTAAATAACTGTAACCTAACAGACTTCTAGAAATGTCAAAACTATGAAGACAAAACAAGATTAGTGGTTTTTGGGAGGGGGAGGAGGAGTCATGATTAGTCCAAACACATGGAAATTTTAGGACTGTGAAAATACTGATTAATACTATAATGATGGATTTATATCATTATATACTTATGTACAGCACAAAGTTTATGCACTACATAAGCTCTTAGTACAACATTAAGAATAAACTCTAATGTAAACCATGGACTTTGGGTGATTATTATTAGTTAATTTAATTAATAAATGCAAGTACATCAGGTATAACAAATATTTTTTTTAATGGAATGAATTTTATACTTAAGACTAGATTTGGACTTATGCTTATGAACTGAACTTTCCTGATGAACAATGCAATGCCCTAATTTAGTTGTGGTATATAGACAAAACAGAGAAATGTCATATCTTGCAAGAACAATATATATTTTCAACTGAAAAATCAAGGTTGCTCTTTCCTTTATAACCAGAATATGTAGGTCTATAAATCAAGGGGTAGAAGTTAAGAGTAACTCATTTTACATTTTATTTATTGAATAATAATTTCTGTGCAATAAACCATGCCCTTTTATAACAAAAAAGATAAAAGAAGCAATGAATAAAATTGAAGTCAAAAAAGCCATGGAGAAACTCAATGCAACAAAAAGTTGGTTCTTTAAAAAGAACTCGACAAAAGTTCGTAGGATTGATACATAAAACCATGATCCAAAGAAGAAAAAAATAATTAGACTATTAAAGTTAAACATTTTGACTTTTGAAAGAGTTTGTTAAGGATATGAAAGCCCAAGTTCCAGAGTAGAAGAAAATATTAGCAAACCATTCCTGATAAAAAACCAAAATCTAGAATATATAAGGTATCTGAAAATTTAACAGCAAAAAATGTAAATAACCCAATTATATCACCAACAAAGCATAAAGAGGCATTGCATCACAGTAGACATTATAGATTACAAATAAGTGCATAAAGATGTTTTAACATCATTAGCCACTAGGAAAATGCAGATAAAAACTCTAGTGAAGTGTCACTTCATATCTATGAAAATGGCTAAAATTAAAACTTGTGACAACCTCAAATGCTACTGAGGATATGACAGATCACTCACACACTACTAATGGGAATGTACAATGGTATTATGGTCCTGGAAAACACTATGGCAGTTTCTTAAAGATATCTGTACATGCAGCTCCCATGCAACCTATCGATTATATTCCAAGGGATTTATCCAGAAAAATGAAGATGGTGGCTCATCTAAAGCCTATGCACATTTATTTTTGTATTCTTATTCATATATATCACTGGGAGGAGCTGAGAAAATAGTAAAATAAATCTCTGTATTATTTGTTTGACTGCATGTGAATCTTCAGTAATCTCAACATAAGTTTAATTTAAAATAAATAGAGAGATTGCTCTTAAAATGTTTAATTTAAATATATCTAGAGAGAGATTTCTCTTTTTGAAAAACAGTCTATGATTTTCAATACCTAAAATTATTGAGGGCTTTCCAGGTGGCACAGTGGTTAAGAAGCCACCTGCAATGTAGGAGAAGCAGGTTTGATCCCTGGGTCAGGAAGATCCTCTGGAGAAGGAAATGGCAACCCACTCCAGTATTCTTGTCTGGAAAATTCCATGGACAGAGGAGCCAGGCAGACTACAATCCATGGGGTCGCAGAGAGTTGGATACGACTGAGTGACTGAGCATGCATGCACGAACAAATATTCATTAACATCCTGAAATGCTATAAAAAATTAATAAAACATGCACTATGACGGTACAAAAGTAGCATACATATTAGTGGGTGGGGAAATGTTTTATAACAGCTGTGCTTGTAATATTTAAAAACTGAAATCAACTCAGATGTTCTTCAACAGGTGAATTGTTAAACTGTATTACATCCATAACGTGGAATACACTCAAAAATAAAAGGGAATGGACTGCTGATAAAGACAACAACCTAGGTGTTCAGAGAAATATGCTGAATGAAAAAATCAATTCCAAAAAATACCTATTACACAATTTCATTTTGTGATGGAGACGGAGGCTTAAGTCAATTCTATTTCTTTTTATTTTTTATTGGTTTTAGATGCTTAACAATGTTGTGTTAGTTTCTGCTGTATAAAAGAGTGAATCAGTTATACATATATATACTCTTGTTTCTTCTTTCTGGAAGAAACACAAGCTGGAATCAAGATTGCCGGGAGAAATATCAATAACCTCAGATATGAGGATGACACCACCTTTAAGGCAGAAAGTGAAGAGGAACTAAAAAGCCTCTTGAGGAAAGTGAAAGTGGAGAGTGAAAAAGTTGGCTTAAAGCTCAACATTCAGAGAATGACGATCATGGCATCTGGTCCTATCACTTCATGGGAAATAGATGGGGAAACAGGGGAAACAGTGTCAGACTTTATTTTTCTGGGCTCCAAAATCACTGCAGATGGTGACTGCAGCCATGAAATTAAAAGACGCTTACTCCTTGGAAGGAAAGTTACGACCAACCTAGATAGCATATTCAAAAGCAGAGACATTACTTTGCCAACAAAGGTCTGTCTAGTCAAGGCTATGGTTTTTCCTGTGGTCATGTATGGATGTGAGAGTTGGACTGTGAAGAAGGCTGAACGCCGAAGAATTGATGCTTTTGAAGTGTGGTGTTGGAGAAGACTCTTGAGAGTCCCTTGGACTGCAAGGAGATCCAACCAGTCCATTCTGAAGGAGATCAGCCCTGGGATTTCTTTGGAAGGAATGATGCTAAAGCTGAATCTCCAGTACTTTGGCCACCTCATGCGAAGAGATGACTCATTGGAAAAGACTCTGATGCTGGGAGGGACTGGGGGCAAAAGGAGAAGGGAACGACAGAGGATGAGATGGCTGGATGGCATCACTGACTCAATGAACGTGAGTCTGAGTGAATTCTAGGAGTTGGTGATGGACAGGGAGGCCTGGCGTGCTGCAATTCATGGGGTGGCAAAGAGTCAGACATGACTGAGCGAGACTGATCTGATCTGATACTCTTGTCTAGATTTCCTTCCCATTTAGGTCACCACAGGTCAATGAGTAGATTCCCTTCTGCTAAACATTAGTTGCTTATTAGAAAGAAAGAAGTGAAAAGTGAAAGTGAAGTTGCAAACATTTTCTACCATTCTGAGCGTTGTCTTTTCATCTGTTTCCTTTACTGTGGGGAAAAACTTTTAAGTTTGATTAGATCCCATTTCTTTATTTCTGTTTTTATTTTCATTATCCTCTAAGGTCAGTCAAATAAACCTACTGTGATTTATGTCAAACTGTTCTACCAAGGTTTTCCTCTAAGTGTTTTATAATGTCTGGTAGTATATTCAGGTCTTTAATCCATTTTGTGTTTATTTTTGTGTATGGTGTTATGGAGTGTTCTGATTTCATACTTTTGCACGCAGCTGTCCCGTATTCCCAGCACCACTTATTAAAGAGACTATCTTTTCTTCATTATGTATTCTTTCCTTCTTTGTCATAGATGAGGTGACCATCTTGTTATTGTTGTTCAGTCACTAAGTCATGTCTGACTTTTGTGACCCCACAAACTGCAGCTCACCAAGCTCCTCTCTCCTCCACTATATCCTGGAGTTTGTTCAAATTCATGTTCATTTAGTCAGTTATTTCATCTAATCATCTTATCCTCTGCTGCTACCTTTTCCTTTTCCTTCAATCTTTTCCAGCATTAGGGTCTTTCCAATGAGTTGGCTCTTCACATCAGGTGCCCAAATTATTGGAGCTTCAGCATCAGTCTTCCCAACATATATTCAGGATTGATTTCCTTGAGGACTGATAGGTTTTATTTCCTTGCTGTGCAAGGGGCTCTGAAGAGTCTTCTCCAGCACCACAGTTTGAAAGCATAAATTTGACACTTGGCCTTCTTTATGGTCCAACTCTCACGTCCGTACATGACTACTGGAAAAACCATAGGTTTGAATTTATAGAGCTTTGTCAGCCAAGTGATATTTCTGCTTTTTAGTATACTGTAGATTTGTCATAGCTTTCCTTCCACGGAGCAAGCTTTAATTTCTTGGCTGCAATCATCATCTGCAGTGATTCTGGAGCCCAAGAATATAAAATCTGTCATGGCTTCCACTTTTTCCCTTCTATTTGCCATGAAATGATGGGACCAGATGCCTTGATTTTAGTTTTTTGAATGTTGAATTTCAAATCAGTTTTTCCACTCTCCACTTTTACTCTCATCTAGAGGCTCTTTAGTTCCTCTTCACTTTTTGTCATTAGAAAGGTATCGTTTGCATATCTGAGATTGTTGATATTTCTTCCTGCAATCTGAATTCTAGCTTGTGATTCATCTAGCCTGGCATTTCACATGATGTACTCTGCATAGAAGTTAAATGAGCAGAGTGACAATATATACCATTGCAATACTCCTTTCCCAGTTTTAAACCAGTTCGTTGTTCCATGTTCGGTTCTAGCTGTTGCTTCTTAATCGGCATACAGGTTTCTCAGGAGGCAGATAAGGTGGTCTGCTATTTCCATTTCTTTAAGAATTTTCCACAGTTTGCTGTGATCCACAAAGTCAAAGGCCTTAGTGTAGTCAGTGAAACAAAAGTAGATGTTTCCTGAAATTCCTGTTCCAACAGATGTTGGCAATTTGATTTCTGGTTCCTCTGCCTCTTCTAAATCCAGCTTCTACATCTGGAAGTTTTCGGTCATGTACTCTGGAAGCCTAGCTTAAAGGAAATCTTCCAGTTACTCAAGCACAACATATTAGTTTGACTATCAACTCTTCTTTTTTATATACCTACATCTCATAGGTATATAAAATCATATATGAAGATGCCAGGAACCTGATCTCCTTTACCTTCTCTGCAGCAACTGCCCTGGTGTCCCCTGCCATTACCTTGAAAGAAGAAAAGAAGAAAGTGAAGTCACTCAGTCTTGTCCAACTCTTTGTGACTCTGTGGACTGTATAGCCTGCCAGGCTCCTTCATCCATGGGGTTTTCCAGGCAAGAATACTGGAGTGGATTACCATTTCCTTCTCCAAGGGATCTTCCCAATGCAGGGATTGAACTCAGTTCTCCTGCATTGCAGGCAGACTCTCTACCATCTGAGTCACAGGGAAGCCCTTTATTGTGGGCCTGCAATATAGCATTTAGCTCCTAACCAGACTCTCTGTTTACACCCTTATACTTTCTCCCCAGCTCTGCAGTATTTTTCCTTATAGAAATCAGAGAATAGCTTTGAAAAGCCAGAGCTTGGAGAAGCTAGAGTTTTAGTTTTGTAGCATGTCAGATGGATATTGTATCTTCTCATTTAAAATGTCTCAGTTTCCCATCTTAACGAGTAAAGTCCAACTTTCATAGCATGTTCTATCCTATCCTACGTGATCTGTCTTCCCTACCTCGTTCACCGTTATTCCAGCTGAACTTGGCCTTCTTGCCGTCCCTCAGTGCTGCATGCCCTTAATTACCATTTCCTCTTTCTGAAGCTTTTCTCTCAAGCCATGTAGTTAACTCATTCATTTCAAATCCCTGTGTAATTTTCACCATATCAGAGTTTGGCCTAATTATTTCATATTTCACCACTCCCCCAACCCTGTCCCATTTCTCTGTTAATTTTCTGTAGGCTCCTTCATGGCACTCACCACTGGTCTATTAAATTTCTATTTCTTTCTCTTTCCAAGATATTGTAAGCTCCATGACAATAGGGACTCAGTTTTGTTCTTGTTACCGTATACTACAGCAAATTTCTGCACAAACCAGAACTTCAATGTATTTGTTGAATGAATAAATGAACACTTGAACAAATGAAAACAAGCCTGACTCATTAAGATCTGCTTGATCCCATTTTCTTCCCTTTTTTTCTAAGGGGAAATTTTCTAAATTTCTCCTGTAATGGAGAAATTTAACTATTATTATATGGTTTATAGTGATATATACAAGTGTTATTCCTTATAAGGCATTAGAGAGCTACATCAAAATCCTATTAAGGTTTATCTGTTTATTTTTAAATTTATCTTATTTATAAATAATATCTGTTTAGAGTAATTATATTTCAATAATGGTATGTTTGGAAATCTTTTTTTACTACCAATTTTATCATATTGGTTTACTAGAAATTTATAACATACAAGTTTTCTTTCTTTCTCAATTTTAATTGTCTATTAAACCATAAAATATGTTTCTACCAATTGTACTATGTAAAAGTCATCCACCTACAACACACTTTATATTAAAGAATATGTTAAAACTCCTGATAAAACAGCACAGAGATGAAAAGGAAAAAATAACTTTTGAGACAATCACAATCTAGTTACCTGGTATTTTTAAGTTGAAATGTAACTGAAAAGTTGCAACAGAAATACTGTCTTGTGAAGAAGGGCTTTAAATTTTGACTATGATGAAAGAATAGTGTGATTCCAAGGAATCAGCATAGTTTGTAATCTATTTAGTATTTAAAATTCATGTTTTCTAAACAAGATCATTGTCACATGAGTTTATTATTTTAAATGGGCTCTCTCAAGAAAGCATTGAATTTATATTTATGAAGACATTTAATGCACACTAAATGCCAAGTAAAGATTATAAAGAATATCTTTATTGAAGTCTAACAGCAATGAAAGACATTTTCCATTAGTGGTATAATTAACTCATAATTATGTAAGCAATAAATGCATAATTAGTTTTTTTACTCTCAATATATTAATATTGTATACAATATTGGCCATGCAGCTGTAAATAATATTGACAAATTAAATCACCATCTTCTTCTGTACTGCATGTCAGTTTAATTCATGGAAAAAATATTTCTAAAACACAGAAAAGTTGAAGAATTCTTCCACCATAAACCTGCAAAGAACTCTTCTCCATGCAGATCTGAGCATAGACTATACTTAACCATATTTGAGGAGATAGGGAATATAATAGTCTAGTCTATGCAAAGATTAATATTGGAGATAGGATGACTTATCCTCTCATTTGATATCCATAGAGTCAAGATACAGAACATTTCCTTCACCACAAGTTTCCTTATTTCACTTTATATCTACAGCCACCTCTCATACTTCTAGCCTATCAGTGAGATCAGTTAGTCTTTTCACTATTTCTGTAATTTTATTTAAAAGGATTTTTATAATAAATAATCTTTTGGAACTTTTTTTCATTTTGCATAATTCTCTGGACATCTAGGTTATTGTGTTTATCAATAGTCCATTCTCTTTTATTTCTGTCTGCATTCCATGTTACAGATGTAATACAAATTAACATAAACTTGTTGAAAAATACCCGAGTTGATTGTAATTTTTTAAACTATAACAAGCACGGATGTCATAAAAAATATTACCCCTGTACTAAATATATATGTTAGTTTTGTACCATCGAAGTGCACTTTTGTTCATTTTTATAGCATTTCAGGATGCTAATGAATATTAGGTATTGAAAATCATAGGCTGTTTCTGAAAAACAACAACTTGATTTTTTCTAAAAAATTAAACTTTGTATGTTGAGATAATCATAGAGTCACATGCAGTTGAAACAAATAATACAGAGATCTGTTTTACTATTTGTCCAGCTCACTTCTAATAGTAATAATTTTATATGATAAAATAATTTTATATGATAAATTTTATAATTTTAATTTTATATGATAAAGATGGCTTATTTGTCTCTCAGAATGTAACAACATCTTATTAACTGGCTTAATACCAAAAAATCCCTATAGATCATTAGATGAATTACTTAAACTTTACATAAAGAGATATACTATAATATGTTCAGGTCATCAAAGTTTTATCTTTTCCATATTTTGAGGGCATTTAACAAAGCAGCAGCCTGCCTGAGGCTGAAACTATAACATAATCAATATTTAAAATCCATCTTTTAAACAGAAATCATTCTTACTGTACCTTTATGAGTGATATTAAAAACTAGAAATGCTACAATTGTTCTATTATGGCAAATTGTTATATAAGTATTGTATACCCTATAAAGGTATATTATATTAGTTTAAAACAAAGATTTCAAAGCATTTTTAAAATGTGGAGAAGTGTTCACTATAAAATACTTCCTTAAATATTGAGTTAAAAGAAAAATATGAAAAATATGTGCAGAACTTGCACTGGGTTGTGTGTATACTCAGTTGTGTCTGACTGTTTGTGACCCCATGGACTGTAGCCCACCAGGCTCCTCTGTCCATGGAATTTTCTACGCAAGAATACTAGAGTGGGTTGCCATTTCCTGCTCCAGGGAGTCTTCCCAACCCGGGGGTCAAACCCATGTCTCCTACATGGGCAGGCTGATTCTTTACTACTGCTTCACCTGGGAAGTGCAGAACTTAATTATATATTATAAAATGAACATCCTTGTAACAAAAACCCAAGTCAAGAAACAGAATTTTGCCAGCCTCCTGCAGGTCTTGTCCAAGTGCACCAATTCAATCAAATTAAGTGCTTTTCTGACACTCATGCTGCTGCTGATGGTAAGTCGCTTCAGTCGTGTCCCACTCTGTGCGAACCCATAGATGGCAGCCCACCAGAATCCCTGGGATTCTCCAGGCAAGAACACTGGAGTGGGTTGCCATTTCCTTCTCCAGTGCATGAAAGTGAAAAGTGAAAGTGAAGTCGCTCAGTCGTGTCCAACTCCTAGCGACCCCATGGACTGCAGCCCACCAGGCTCCTCCGTCCATGGGATTTTCCAGGCAAGAGTGCTGGAGTGGGGTGCCACTGCCTTCTCCATCTGACATTCATAGCAACTGCTTTTTTGTGTGTGAGTTTTGGTTTGTTTTTATTTTTTTAGTTTTAACATCAATGTGTACTTCCCGAGACACTATAGTTTAACCTTGTTCAAATTTTTAAAATGTGATATGCATTTTACATTCAATCAGCAGATTCTTTCTCCATCTTTTATTTTTCTCTTCCCAGTTATGTTTAGAAGATTACAGTGCATTTAGGTCTCCTACGGTATGGATGTCTTGCTGATTTCACAAGCACCCTGCAGTTCAACATTCCTTTGCCTTTGTCTTTCTTGAAAATAGGCAGCTGAATCCAGAGACTTGATAGACTAGTTTTAGTCACTTTGTCAAGGATACAGATGATGTTTTCTTTCCTCAGGAAGCATATTGTGTGTGTTTGCTTGATGCTGTTAACAACCACTGATATTCAGTCACTGATGTTTTGAGGGTTGAAAATGATGATAGTATAATTCTTTTTTGTGAATAGGAATGCTTCTATGAAGAGAATTTTCACTCATCTACTATTAGTGTTATAGTTCATATAAGAAAGGCAAGATAAAGATGAGCTTTTTTTTCCTATTATTTCTTTTAAAGAAAATAAATCTTTCCCTGCTGTCCTTCAAAGGTGACTAACAAGGATTTTCCTTTTTTTAAATAAGCTTTTTATTTTGAGATAACTTTAGATTCACATGCAGTTTTAAGAAATAATGCAGACAAATACCACGTGCCCTTTACACAGTTTACCCCAAAGTAAACATCCTACAAAACTATAATGCAATAATTATTCCAGACTATTGATATCTATAGAGTCAAAATATAGAACATTGCCTTCACCACAAAGATTCTCATTTCACTTTTAAAGCTACAGCCACCTCTCTCACACTCCAAGCTTCTCTGTGAGATCAGACACTCTCTTCATTATTTCTACAATTTTGCATTTCTAGAGTTTCATTAAAGTGAAATTACATAGGCAGGTCAGGATCAACATAGTAGAGGAATAAGAAGCAGAATTCACCTCCTTCCACAGAAACATTAAAAATTTTTCTACAAGTGGAACGATTTACTCAGAAACAGAAAACCTCAGATGTCTGAAAATGTAAGAAAACTGCCATGTAACTGGGTAAGATCAAAGGGAAAAAGAAGAAGTCAGGACAAAGCCTGTGCACTGGGGAGGGAGCTGTGACGGTGGAAAGCTACCTGCATGTGAGAAGGCTCCTCACCATCACAGAAATTAGACTGGATAGAGATAGGAATGTGGGAGCCTACAAAGGGGGAGAGCAGTAACTGGTTTGTAGAAGGCAAAATGGAGAGTAACCTGCACAGAGAGTTGGCACATCCACCGTGTTTTCTCTCCAATCTGACATACTCCACTGTTGGTGAGGGTGGGTATTGGATGGTGACGCTCAGATTCTGAAACTCAGTCCCAGGGAAAGGATCAGAGTTGTGCACAAAACAGCCTGAAGAGTTCAGTCTGTGGCAAATAAGGGTGTATTGGGAGAAAGCCTGGGCCTGCAAGAGAGGAATTGCACCATTATTGGGAGGTGCATAAGGAAAGAGGCAGGACCACCGCAAAAACTTCTTTCCTTGTGAGAGCTACCATACAACAGGGCACAGTCTAAGGGAGTTCTAGGGTAGAGCATGGGTTGCCTCTGCCTCAAGGGCTCAAGAAGCTGCCTCTTCTGGGCCTGTAGGCAGATACCAGGCCCCACTCCTGCTAATCTGGAAAGACTAGGACACCTTCTGAAACTATAAATTCTGCCAGCAGAACACAGGACCCACACTCGCTGACCCAGAAGGGCATGGAGAAATCCAGATACTAGCAATTCCGCCAAGGGCCCCAGAACCTGCACCTGCTGAACCAGAAGAGCACAGATAGCTTCTTCCACTGGGAATTCTGCCAGCAGGCCACAGGCTCTGCCCATGCTGATGGGCATGCTGTGTCCAAGGAGGGCACAGAGAGCTTCCATGACTAGGAGGTCCTTTGTCGGATGCATAAACCTGCCCTGTTACTCTGGGGCACATGGATAGTTTTCCCTATTAGGAAATACACCAGTGGGTGCCTGGCCCTGACCCACAGTCCCAGGAGGGTGCAGATAGCTCCCTCCCACCCTTGCTAGGAAATTCACCCAGAGAAGGGAATGAACCTCTGTTGAGCCCCAGGGGTTTTGTGACTAAGGAAGAAGAGCTAAAGTTTCTCCTCACAGCTGCACAAACTGCAGAGTTACACCTTTGCTGATGGCTTCCTAAATTCAGCTCCTGTGAATCATCTGAAAGGAGAGCAAGTGCTCTGGCACCTGGGATGGGTCTAGCTTTAGCAGCTGTGGGCGCTTATACATGGAGACCGAGCCAGACCAGAGTTCAAGCTGCTTCCATAGCTCCCACAGGGGGTCCAAATGGACAACTCCTGCACTAGTAGGACCTAACTATAGTGGACCTGTGCCTGTGGCAAGGTGAAAACAATACCCAAGAGGCCCCAGGGCCAATTGCTGGCATACCAACACTTAAGTTGAGACAGAGAGCAATGCCAAGAGTACACTTTGCGAATCCACAAAACAGGCGAAAGGGGACACAACAGAGCACATTCACAAGTGAACACCACCAAAGGAGGAAAACTCAGCAGCTTCTCTCCCAGTGGCAGTGCTCCAATCCTGCCTACCTTGCACCACAGATCAGAATCACAGTTAAGAAACAGATATGGAGGACTCTATTCCAACAACTAGGGAGCAGACCCTGCCTCCGGCAGAGCAATGACAACCACAGCATAAAGGGGAAGCCCTGCTCAATATTAGGATAAGTTCTGATCACTACAAAACAAATCTAAATCCCTTCAAGGGGATAACAGCACAACTCTCTGGATCAACATCATCACCATCATGGGTAGACTCAAGAAGCAAGAGGAACTGAAATCCTGTAGGCTGTGAAAAGAAGGCCACAAACACAGTTAAGTCTGACAAAATGAGACAGTAAATCTATCTGGAATAGAATTCAGAACAATGATAGTAAAGAGGATACAAAATCTCAGAAACAGATTGGAGACACAGATCAAGGACATACAAGAAAAGTTTTAAAAAGACCTAGAAGAGCCAAAGAACAAACAAACAAGAGATGAATAGAACTATAACTGAAATGAAAACAAACAAACAAAAATACATTAAAAAAAACTAGAAGAAAGCAATAGCAGAATAACTAAAGCAGAAGAATGGATAAGACTGGAAGACTGCTGCTGCTGCTAAGTCACTTCAGTCATGTCCAACTCTGTGTAACCCCATAGATGGAAGCCCACCAGGCGCCCCCATCCCTGGGATTCTCCAGGCAAGAACACTGGAGTGGATTGCCATTTCCTTCTCCAATGCATGAAAGTGAAAAGTAAAAGTGAAGACACTCAGTCTTGTCTGACTCTTGGCGACCCCATGGACCGCAGCCTACCAGGCTCCTCCGTCCATGGGATTTTCCAGGCAAGAGTACTGGAATGGGGTGCCATTGCTTTCTTTTGATCTGGAAGACAGAATAGTGGAAATCTCAGCCACAGAACAGAAAAAGGGGAAAAAAAAGAGAGAGAGAGAGAGAGAGAACGGTCTCAGCACAGAAACATTAGGATCTAACAGAAGCAAAAGAGATTAAGAGAGGTGGCAAGAATACTCAGAAGAACTATACAAAAAAGGTCTTAATGACCTGGATAACACCCAGTGGTGTGGTCACTCACCTAAAACCAGACATCCTGGAGTGTGAAGTCAAGTGGGCCTTAGGAAGCATTACTATGAAGAAAGCTAGTGGAAGTGATGGAATTCCAGCTGAGCTATTTCAAATCCTAAAAGATAATGCTATGAAAGTGCTGCACTCAATAGGCCAGCAAATTTAGGAAACTCAGCAGTGGCCATGGGACTGGAAATGTCAGTTTTCATTCCAGTCTCAAAGAAGAGTAATGCCAAAGAGTGTTCAAACTACCATACAATTGTGCTCATTTCACATGTGGTAAGATTCACATTCTCTAAATCCTTCAATCTAGAACTCTCAGTAAACTGAGAATATCCAGATGTAAAAGTTGGGTTAAAAAAAAAAGTTAATGTTTCAAGGTAAATGATGATTCTTTTTATTTAGAAACAGATCTTTCCTCTGCTCAAGAATGTTTCATGTAATGAAAACTGAGGTAATTTCCTGACTACTATTTATTTATTTTTCCTCTTTAGGAATTCTAATCACCGTATATTAGATTTCTATTTTCTGACTTCCTTATCAAGTTGTCTCTTTCACAGTGTTCATCTCTGACTTTTACTTTTTAGTACTGGAGTTATCAAACCTGTATACTAAGTCAGAGAATTTATTGTCTGCATAGATGACTCTGACTTTATTGTTTATGAATAGTTTCTCTGTTGTTTTCCTAATTTTTGACTTTATATCACCATTTCTTTTAAACTGTTTATTTTCAGTGTGCTGTCTTTTAATCCACATCATAATAATTTTGTCAGATCTTTGATATCTTTTCCTTGTTTTCAGAATTTCTGTTTTATTCATTCTCACACAGAAAAGATGACTTGAGCATAGTTTTTTTTGCCTTCTTTGAATCTCATCTCATAGCATCTAATATCCAAGAAAACATTTTTAAGCTTTTAGTCATGTGGATGATTCCTTTTTATTTTATATTCCCTTGGGCTTCCCCAGAAGTCTTTTAATGGAGTGATAGAAGATTAGAAAGTTGATCTAAACTCAACATTTTTTCCTGGAAATCCTCTGATTAATGTTTTTAAATGGTTTCCGACACTTAATTTTCATTCATGCTTTAGGTTTCTGGTATCCCACTTTTATATCATTTAACACTTGCCAACTTTCTTAATCTATGTACCTTTTATTTCTTAGTGAGTCATATAGTACCTTCTGATGCTTATTCCTTCTTCAAATTTGTTTTGAATTTCAGACTTAAGTACATTTGTATTTTCTTTTTCTAGCTGAATGTTAAACTCTTTAAGTTAACCCTCCTTTTCTCCATGGAAAACTTATTAGTTTAATCATTAATACCATGAATAATTGCTTATTTATTTTAATTGGAGTAAAACCTTACCAAAGCTTATATGGGTACAAAGTGAAAAATAGTTCATTTTACGTGTTTGTGCATTATTTCAATTCTATGTTTTTTTTAATTTGGAAACAGTTACTTAAAAAAGAGAAAAAGCTACAGGACATGGGTAGAGATGAGGAGAGGGTGAGATGTATGGAAAGAGCAACATGAAAACTTACATTACCATATGTAAAAGAGATAGTCAACTGAGAATTTGCTATATGACTAGGAAACTCAAACAGGATCTCTGTAACAACCTAGAAGGGTGGGATGGGGAGGGAGATGGGAGGGAGTTCCAAAAGGGAGGGGATATATGTATATCTGTGGCTGATTCAGGTTGAGGTTTGACAGAAACAGAAAAATTCTGTAAAGCTATTATCCTCCAATAAAAAATAAATTAATTTTAAAAACTAATCAATATTAATTCTATCAATAATTTTTATTCTGCTCTTAAGGGCTTCCCTGGTACTCAAACAGTAAAGAATCTGCCTGCAATGCAGGAGACTCAGGTTCTATTCCTGAGTCAGGAAGATAACCTGAAGATGGAAATGGCAACCAACTCCAGTGTTCTTGCCTGGAGAATTCCATGGACAGACAGACTACCGTCCATGGAGTCCAAAGAGTCAGACACGACTGAGCAATTAACACACACATACACTCGGCTCTTAAGCAGTATTGTGCTTCTCAAATAGAACTTAAGTGAACATACTCTTAGGATATTACAAACGCAATATGTTAAAATTCACATAGTAAGAATTGGGCAAACAGGCTAAAATAAATGCAATGCACATTGTAATTCATGTGCAATAAAATAAATGCAAGTCATCGACAGTTGTGGATGTGACTGGTGATAGAAGCAAGGTCCAATGCTGTAAAGAGCAATATTGTGTAGGAACCTGGAATGTTAGGTCCATGAATCAAGGCAAACTGAAAGTGGTCAAACAGAAGACGAAAAGAGTGAACATCAACATTCTAGGAATCAGAGAACTAAAATGGACTGGAATGGGTGAATTTACCTCAGATGACCATTTTATCTGCAGCGGTGGGCAGGAATACCTTAGAAGAAATGGAGTAGCCATCATAGTCAACAAAAAAGTCCAAACTGCAGTACTTGGATACAATCTCAAAACAACAGAATGATCTCTGTTCGTTTCCAAGGCAAACCATTCAATATCACGGTAATCCAAGTCTATGCCCCAACCAGTAATGCTGAAGAAGCTGAAGTTGAACGGTTCTATGAAGACCTACAAGACCTTTTAAAACTAACACCCACAAAGATGTCCTTTTCATTATAGGGGACTGGAATGTAAAAGTAGGAAGTCAGGAAACACCTGGAGTAACAGGCAAATTTGGCCTTGGAGTACAGAATGAAACAGGGCAAAGGCTAATAGAGTTTTGCCAAGAGAATGCACTGGTCATAGCAAACACCCTCTTCCAACAACACAAGAGAAGACTCTACACATGGACATCACCAGATGGCCAACACTGAAAACAGATGATTATATTCTTTGCAGCCAAAGATGGAGAAGCTTTATACAGTCAGCAAAAACAAGACAGGGAGCTTACTGTAGCTCAGATCATGAACTCCTTATTGCCAAATTCAGACTTAAATTGAAGAAAATGGGGAAAACCAAAAACCATTCAGGTATGACCTAAACCAAATCCCTTATGATTATACAGTGGAAGTGAGAAATAGATTTAAGGGACTAGATCTGATAGAGTGCCTGATGAACTATGGACTGAGATTTGTGACATTGTACAGGAGACAGGGATCAAGAGCATCCCCAGGAAAAAGAAATGCAAAAAAGCAAAATGACTGTCTGAGGAGGCCTTGCAAATAGCTGTGAAAAGAAGAGAAGTGAAAAGCAAAGGAGAAAAGGAAAGATATACCCATTTGAATGCAGAGTTCCAAAGATAGCAAAGAGAGATAAGAAAGCCTTCCTCAGCGATCAATGCAAAGAAATAGAGGAAAACAAGAGAATGGGAAAGACTAGAGATCTCTTCAAGAAAATCAGAGATCCCAAGGGAACATTTCATACAAGGATGAGCTCAATAAAGGACAGAAATTGTATGGACCTGACAGAAGCAGAAGATATAAGAAGAGGTGGCAAAAATACACAGAAGAACTATATTAAAAGGATCTTCACAACCCAGTTAATCACAATGGTGTGATCACTCACCTAGAGCCAGACATCCTGGAATGTGAGGTCAAGTGGGCCTCAGGAAGCATCACTACAAACAAAGTTAGTGGAGGTGATGGAATTCCAGTTGAGCTATTTCAAATCCTGAAAGATGATGCTGTGAAAGTGCCGCACTCAATAATGCCAGCAAATTTGAAAACTCAGCAGTGGCCACAGGACTGGAAAAGGTCAGTCTTCATTCCAATCCCAAAGAAAGGCAATGCCAAAGAATGCTCAAACTACCACACAATTGCACTCATCTCACATGCTAGTAAAGTAATGCTCAAAATTCTCCAAGCCAGGCTTCAGCAATACGTAAACTGTGAACTTCCAGATGTTTGAGCTGGTTTTGGAAAAGGCAGAGGAACCAGAGATCAAATTGCCAACATCCACTGGATCATGGAAAAAGCAAGAGAGTTCCAGAAAAATATCTTTTTCTGCTTTATTGCCTATGCCAAAGCCTTTGATTGTGTGGATCACAATTAACTGGAAAATTTTGAAAGAGATGGGAATACCAAACCACCTGACCTGCCTCTTGAGAACTCTGTCTGCAGGTCAGGAAGCAACAGTTAAAACTGGACATGGAACAACAGACTGGTTCCAAATAGGAAAAGGAGTACATCAAGGCCGTATATTGTCACCCTGCTTATTTAACATATATGCAGAGTACATCATGAGAAACTCTGGGCTAGAAGAAGTACAAGCTGGAATCAAGATTGCTGGGAGAAATATCAATAACCTCAGATGTGCAGATGACACCACTCTTATGGCAAAAGTGAAGAGGAACTAAAGAGCCTCTTGATGAAAGGGAGAGTGAAAAATTTGGCTTAAAGCTCAACATTCAGAAAACTAAGATTGTAGCATCTGGTCCCATCACTTCATGGCAAATAAATGGGAAAACAGTGAAAACAGTGGCAGACTTTATTATTTGGGGCTCCAAAATCACTGCAGATGGTGATTGCAGACATGAAATTTAAAGACTCTTACTCCTTAAAAGGGAAGTTATGATGAACATAGACAGCATATTCAAAAGCAGAGACATTACTTTGCCAACAAAGGTCAGTCTAGTCAAGGCTATGGTTTTTCCAGTAGTCATGCATGGATGTGAGAGTTGGACTATAGAGAAAGCTGAGCACAGAAGAATTGATGCTTTTGAACTGTGGTGTTGGAGACTATTGAGAGTCCCTTGGACTGCAAGGAGATCCAACCAGTCCATCCTAAAGGAGATCAGTCCTGGGTGTTCATTGGAAGGACTGATGTTGAAGCTGAAACTCCAATACTTTGACCACCTGATGTGAAGAGCTGACTTGAAAAGACCCTGATGCTGGGAGGGGTTGGGGGCAGGAGAAGGGGACGACAGAGGATGAGATGCCTGGATGGCATCACTGACTCAATGGACATGAGTTCTGGTAGGTTCCAGAAGTTGGTGATGGACAGGGAGGCCTGGCGTGCCGCAGCTCATGGGGTTGCAAAGAGTCAGATACAACTGAGCGACTAAACTGAACTGAATATTGTAATTCAAACATCTTGATATCTGTAATACTTCCCCATATTATTTTAAAAGACAGTTCAGTAAATGATTAAACTAGATAGAATGATCCTTTAGAAAATTCACTTTTAATTAAAATCATTTAGAAGGCTCCTAGTGATTCAAGAAGCACTTTATACACTCAGAGCTGATATTATACTAGTAGAATTGGTACAATCATGCCATTTGTTAAAACATTAAACTGCTTCTATACTGGCTGATAAACAGTGTTTACCATATACTTCCTAAGTGACTACCCACCCATTCTGATCCTGCCACCTGGATGTTGAGTTTAGGAGCATGTAAGTGCTCTTATAACCTCTCAATCACTGGTATATGTATATACTACAAATTAATTTTGGCAACTTAATTGTTGTGACAATTAAGTTTATCATAGAAGCTATTTTAAAAGCATCATTACTTCCTTATAATAGTCAATTCAACTTTCTAATTTTTGTAACTTAAAAAACTCCTCAGGTTAAAGCATCTATTTCCCTATGAAACATTCTATCTTACCCTTACATGGCATTCTTTGGTATGAAGAAGCATGCAAATAAGAGATGGCCTCACATTGTGTCAGAAAAGTAGCTCTATATCTAAGGGTTCAGTCTATAAATAATTCAGGGGAGAAGGCAAGGAAAGCAATGGCATACAGGAAGTGTGAGATATGGCCACTGTAATTTCAGTACTGCTTGGTGGTATGGCAGATACAGAAAGATCAAGGTGATAGATGGGAAAACACAAATTCTGTGCAGAGTTGTAACTAAAGGGAGAGATTTTTTTCTTTACTGACCTTTCATTATGTGATACTACATATTTTCCTTTAAATTAGCATTTTCTGTAACATTGTACTAAATATTCACAGATGTATCTGTTATCTACTTGTATTTACAAATATTGAAATCTTCTTTTGAATACTTGTGTATCACTATAGCTCATACTGTATTGTGAATTTCCCCCCAAATATAATTTTAGTTCAGACAAAAATTTTGAAACAATACTTGGGTTAAAGTGTATGCGTGTTTGTGTGTGATATGCAAGCAAAAATGCAAATAGACTTTCTTTTCATTCAGGATTTTAATTTTAATATGAAAATAAACTGTTTTTCAGGTTTGGTAGAATGATTTATACATATACGGTATAATAATTGAAATTGAGTCTGATATAAAATTTTAATAAAAACTAGATTAGTCACTTAGTATTACTTTGGTTGTAATTTTGCAACATAATTTAAAAGATGATAAAACTCACTATAAATTATTGTAATAATTTCGATTTTTTACAAATACATATGTTGGACAGAAACTACTCCTGTAATTTTTGACTTAGTTAAAAATCAAACACTTAGAGTCTGGCACATTGGTAGTTGACTCCACCTTCCAGGTTGCACAAAGTTTTTAATTTCTCTGAGTCTCATTTTCTTTCCTTAGATGTAAAATCAACAAAGTATAATATCTCCCTCATAGGGTTTCAGTGATGATTAAATAGAACTATGCATGTTAAGTTCTTCAAACAGCCCCTAGAACATAAATATTAGCTGTTATTATCACCACTGTAATACATCGAAAGATTCTTTCTCTTTTAGGGCTAATTACTAAAGTTTCCACAGCCTGCACTATAATGTCATTGCTTGTTGTTTAGCCTCTAGGTCATGCCTGACTCTTTTGTGACCCCATGGACTGTAGCTTGCCAGAGTCCTCTGTCCATGGGACTTTTCAGGCAAGAATACTGCAGTGAGTTGCCATTTCCTTCTCTGGGGAATCTTCTCAACCCAGTGATGGAAACCACACCTCTTTCATTGAGGGGGATTCTTTACTGCTGAGCCACTGGGGAAGCACTTAGTAAAAAGCACTTAGCAAAACTTAACTAAGGCCAAAAAAATTGTCTTAGTGTTTATAACTTATAACTGTTTAAGGGCTATGCACTTGCTGTTCCCCCATTGTACATGCTTTATTTTGACTTAAGTAGGAGGCATGTGCAGTCATATTGTGTTTATTCATATAGCAAGATAATTTGTTAGAAGTAGTAATTGACTTTAATCTCTGGAATACTGATCTAATATTCTGATTCTAGTATTCTGGAATACTGATCTAATAACCTCTGGAATACTGATCACATACTTGAAAGGTCTCAAGTATGTAGAAATGGCCATTGATGAAATTACATTCAAAATAAGGAATAAAGGGAGAAAGAATCATTTGCCATGTATATTCTGGCAAGGCCTGGTTGTTACAAAATTGGGAGCCTGACCACTTGCTGCTCTGAAACTAATAAGGAGGCAAGGTTAGTGTAAAGGAAAGCTTCTTTTATTTAGGATGCCAGCAGTCCGGGTGGGGGACTCTTGTCCAAAGGCCGACTGCCTGCCACTGACAACCAGAGGGAGGGGGCCATGTAGAAGAAGCACAGTCAGCTCTGAAAGTCAGGCTGTATGAAGCCTGATCAGTGTCATCTTGATTGCTTTAAGTGCAGTTAGTCCTTAGTTCCAGGGTCAGTTTGTTTCCATTTCTTTGAGGCAAGTTCTTGAAATTATGGCAACTTAAGTCATGGCTACAGTCTGGTCCCTATGTAATTAACATCTTTCACCTGGCAATGGTTTCAGTATCTAAAAGACAGCTCACAATATATGGCTCAGAATATTATTGGTAGCCTTGGAAAAGGGACTAAATGCCTTTGACTATGCTCAATGACTAAACTATTATTACTAAGTCTTGTTCTGCACTTTCTCACTTTTCTGATTTAACTTATTCTTTGGCTAAAGTTTTTCCACAGACAAAAAGCAGTCTAAGGACATGCGGCAAGGACCATTAAGTCCTGTTCCATTTCTTGGTGGAGGTGGTTAAGTCTTTGTAATATCATGCTACTGCCTGAACAAGCATTCTTTGGTGACTCTGTATTTATCCTACTTACTTTTTAACATGATCGTCTCTCCCTTGACTCTTACCTTTAGTCACTTACTAAGCTATTGTACAATGGAGAACAGGGAACAGATTGGCATTTTTTTGGCACCCAATACTGCTCAATTTCTGAAAGATATATCTGTTGAAATATTGATGGATTTTATTCTGACTCTTGAGGAAAAAAAGAACACAGATTCAGAATATCAAAGAGGAAAATGAGGGAAAAGAAGAAGAGGAGGAGAAAGGGAAGGGGGAAGAAAGAGGAAAGAGGAGGAGGAAGGGGGGAGAAAGGGAAGAGGAGAAGGGGGAGAAGGGGGGGAAGTGTTGCTATTTGAAATAACTGCTCTGCAGAAAAGAAGAAAGATATTAATGCTCACCAATGTAGTGAGCAATCTGGGACTGGGGACTAAGTTTCTCTTACATCCAAGCATGTGCAAACTACCTCCAAAGTTTGTCCTGTGCTCACTGGAGGCAGAAGGGCCTAGTCATATCAAGGATGAAATATTAGGCATCATGATAAATAGCAGTAGAGAGGAACTGGATATTGTAGTTATGAATCAACCTACTTCAAGAGATCATTTGAAAGGATTGCAAATAACACACATAAGGAAGAGTTCATTGTATTTTTCCAGGGAAATATTTATGACTTATTAAGGGGCCATGGGTTTAGCTAGAGAAAGAAAGCATTATAGACCTCTTTGTTACTTAAGATTTTTAACTTTTAGAATGTGACATAAATTTACACTAATTATGGAGGGATCTTAGCACAATTTAAAATGTGAAAATATGCATGCCCTGAATTGTTGAAAGCCTCAGAATTTCAAAAATATGGATCGAGTCTTTCTTGTTCTAACTGAAACAAAACAGTATAGTTTCTCAAACTGATTACTATTGGTAATTTTTTTTTCTAGTTTTGTCCATTTGTATTATTGGTTTAAAAGCTCATTGCATTTCAAACTAGATATATCCTAACTAGCTTTCCAAACATCCTTATGAAATGATGTGCTAGACTCAGTGCTTAAAACGTGTTTTCAATAAGGCAATTCTTACTATTCACTTTTACAAACACCTTTATTCTGGCTGTCTTATATTTTTTAGAGTGGTTCACATATATTACCTCACTTAACCCTTAAGTGAGAAAATGTTAAATGAGTAAAATATGTTTTATTAATCCATAAATGAGAAAAATGATACAAAAACAAAAAAAGAAGAGGCTACAAGGCTCACTCACTGTCATACAATTAGTAACAAAGAAATGTTTTCCCCCTTTTATTTCTTTTTGTATTTTCTTCTTTCTTTTTTAAGAACTTGAATTGTTTTATTATTCTTATTCTAGACTCTTTGCAACCAATGGCATGCATTTGTGAGATAAGACACTGGTGTTAGAATTTATGGCATTAGTAATTGAATTTGTTATCTATGCTGTATGATCACTCTCAAATTTAGAGGATTAAACAAGAAACATATATTTGTTAATTGATTTTGTGGGCTGGAAGAAAGTTTTTTTGCTAATTTCACTTGGGTGTATTCAGGCAGCTACATTCAGCTGGGCAGGGCTTAGTGGGGATGGCTGGGATAATAGGATATCTCCCTCCATGTGACCTTTAGTGTGAAGAGTGTGATTTTTTTTTTTTTAACATAGTGACAGCTTGCAAGCTCAGATATGTAATCATTTATCATATCGTTTCTTGTGTCATGCGTGTTGATATCCCTTTGGCCATGATATTTCAGAAGGGGAAGCCCCAAGTAATGTACAACACTTTGCCCTGTTCTGCTCTCTAAGTACAATGATTAATGCCCTGATCCATCTATAAAATAAATTCACACTTTGCCAAAACTCCGATATCTTATTCAATCAAGGTATTGGTCTGGAAGTCCATGTTCCTTTTCTATAGCAGTTCTGGATATTGATAATATTTCTTATTTGCAGTAGCTTTAACGTGTTCCTGTTTTTCCAGGAATGATTAAAGTAAAAAGCTAAGTCACACACCTTAATGTTGCCAATATACAGTGATGACTGTATCAAATCCAAGAATCAAGATTGCTGGGAGAAATATCAATAACCTCAGAGATGCAGATAACACCACGCTTATGGTAGAAAGCGAAGAAGAACTAAAGAGCCTCTTGATAAAAGTAAAAGAGGAAAGTGAAAACTTTGGCTAAAAACTCAACATTCAAAAGACTAAGATCATGGCATCCACTCCCATTCACTTCATGGCAAATAGAGGGAAACAGTGAGACTACTTTCTTGAGCTCCAAAATCACTGCAGATGGTGACTGCAGCCAAGAAATTAAAAGACACTTGCTCCTTGGAAGAAAAGCTATGACAAACCTAGACAGCATATTAAAAAGAAGAGACATTACTTTGCCAACAAAAGTCCATCTAGTCAAAGTTATGATTTTTCCAGTAGTCATGTATGGATGTGAGAATGGGTCTGTAAAGAAAGCTGAGTGCTGAAGAATTGATGCTTTTGAACTGTGGTGTTGAGAAGACTCTTGAGAGTCCCTTGGACTGCAAGGAGATCAAATCAGTTCATCTTAAAGGAAATCAGTCCTGAATAGTCACTGGAAGGACTAGTGCTGAAGCTGAAATTTCAATACTTTGGCCTCCTGATGTGAAGAACTGACTCATTTGAAAAGACCCTGATGCTGGGAAAGATTGAAGATGAAAAGAAAAGAAGACAACAGAAGATGAGATGGTTGGATGGCATCACCGACATGAGTTTGAGCAAGCTTCGGGAGTTGGTGAAGGACAGGGAAGCCTGGTGTACTGCAGTCCATGGGGTTACAAAGAGTCAGACACGACTGAACTACTGAACTGAACAGTGATGAGACAAGTACGGAATAACTGCAATAAGCACTCTTGTTCAAAAAGTTAAGAAATGAGAGGCAGTCACTAGTACACAACAATTCTGAAAAGAGTTGGGTGTTCTCAGGATTTCCCACTCCAAAGACAGACAGAATGCTTCTCATTAGAGTCTATTTCTAATAACTGGGAACATGACTCTTGAATTCTTTATCTCTGGAGACTCTTGGCTCCACCCTGTGAAATACACTTTTTCTTTTCTAAGAAATGACCAGTTTTGAGGCTGAGTATCTTCTCAGGTTGCTTTTTGGTCATAGAAATGACTATGTGGGCATAGAGATATCTTTTCATTTTGAACTACTTCTGACCCTTTTAGTTCAATCTGAGATTTGATACCACTCCCTTAAAAAGGTGAGCTTCATATGCATGTAACTGTTTACACCATGTTTCAAAAGCTGTATCTACAATTATTTCTGAAACAGACTTCTCTCTGTTTTGCATAGATTGTTGGAACAGAGGCTTTTAGGTACTTAAAAAGCATTTTGTGAAGCTGACGGTAACTCCATAAATGTTTCTAAATTATGAAGAGGATCTTATAGCTTGGAGAAGGAAGGCAATGGCACCCCACTCCAGTACTCTTGCCTGGAAAAATCCCATGGATGGAGGAGCCTGGTAGGCTGCAGTCCATGGGGTAGCGAAGAGTCGGACACGACTGAGCGACTTCACTTTCAATTTTCACTTTCATGCATTGGAGAAGGAAATGGCAACCCACTCCAGTGTTCTTGCCTGGAGAACCCCAGGGACGGGGGAGCCTGGTGGGCTGCCATCTGTGGGGTCGCACAGTGTCAGACACGACTGAAGCGACTTAGCAGCAACAGCAGCAGCATGGCTATCCTTGGAGAAGGAAATGGCAACCCAATCCAGTATTCTTGCCTGGAGAATCCCTTGGACATAGGAGCCTGGAGGGCTACAGTCCATGGGGGTTGTAAGAGTCAGACATGACTTAGCAACTAAACCACCACCATAGCTATTCTAGATTTAATCCTTACTGTGAGTCCACTTACTTTGAGACTATTTTACTATTGGGAAGGACTGGAGAAAATATAGTTGTCTTTTCAAACTAAGCAAGTCCTGTGTCCTCTATATTTACTGTTAACTCCACCTGTGAACTGAAAATTTTCTTAGTTCAGTTTTCTCTTCCCGTACCTCAATACACACAGATTAAAAAAAAAAATCAAATTTATAATACCCAGTCTGGAAATCTCAGTTTCTTGGTTCATTAAGCATATTTCATGTTTTCTAATCAAGAACAGGGTACGGTTTTGCCAATTATTCCACTAAAATACTCAGATCACTATGTTTTTCAACCTCCAATAACAATTTCTTCCCTTCTTTTTCAGCTTAATCTTGTCTGTCTGTCTCCTGACATTCATTTAGCCTTAACCCACTCATACCTGGTACCAAAGTCAGTACTGCATACTTAAAAATTTTATCTTATAGCCCCACTTCTGACAAAATATTCTGGTCAGTTATGTGTTCAATTCCTGTATGATGAGTATCATTAAAGTAATAATCTAATGTAAATGTAACCAAATAGGTCTCTCTTAAAATTGGTTGAATGTTTTAGAAACAAGAATTCCTTTCATCAGCAAAATGATTTAATTTGTATCACTAGGTTAGGGGTATAAATACATGCTCACCCTTTTAAACAATTACTGTCTTTCAATTATCATACTAAAGATTTAAATTCATTTTCTTGTTGTATCGTCACAACAGTTCATTCAATGAGATTCATAGTAACATTTCACTGGAATGGGTACCTGAGGTTTAGGGAAGGTTTGTAATCTTCTCAAGATCACATATAAAGTAATAAATTTTAGATTTAAAATATTAATATATTTTGGATTTAAAATATTCTGACATCAGAGATGGTATCCTTAAACACTATACAATATTTTCAAAATGAGCATTTTTTTACATTAAGGTTTTGGAGGCCCTAATAATGACAAGAGATATCAATAATCAGGGTCAGTGCCCTACATTGTCTTTATTTGTAAAACAGGGAAAAGTCAGTATCCAGCTATATATTTTTGAATAAATCTTATTTTGTAAAACTCAATACCATTTCTTTGTTAGTGCCATTATATTGTGACTTTCTATAACAACTCTAAAAATTGAGTTTTCATATTTCATTCGGGAAGTTTTTCACATGGCACTGTGAAATGAACAGCAGATTGGGGTCTTCCAAGGTGTGAGATTCAAGACTGGAGCTGCAAATTCACTAGATTTGTGTGACAAGGCATTCCTTCTTTTTGCTTTAGAGGCTGAGATTGGGGGTGGGGAGGAGCAGAGTACTACATGAAAGAATTTAAATTTCAGAATAAAAAAATATTTTAAAAAGTATGTTTTCCACATTCAAACAAAAACCACCGCTAAAATTAGGCTAACACTGCTACCTCCCTTAGAAATCCATGACTTGCTTTTTTGAAAGGAAAATAATTATAATTGTCATACCAAATTTTTATATGAATTTATACCTTTCACTCTGCATCAAAAGACTTAAACATTTTTAAAGAATTTAAACCTTGTCCTAAAAAATTGTTTTTTCTGTATGGTTAGAAAGCTTTCTGAGTTAATGTAAACTTTCAGCCTAACTTCTTCTGAACTATTAGCAATTCAGAATTTAACTTCAAGAAAGAAATATCACATCTTTTTTATTATAACCAACATGTAATGATTCTAGAAATTGGCCTGGGTGCTGTTGTTATGATAGGAATGGAAGAGACTGGTTTCTATCTTCTGCTCAGAAAAAAATGCTGTAGGAAATCTGAATCAATAATCACCATGAGTTAATCCATACACAGCAGTCTAGTACAAAAGCTTATCCAGACACAGATACGATATGACAGTTACATGGTTTATTCTCAGAATGTAAATGAGAAAATCCCAGCCATCAACAAATAAAAGGACCCTTAGGAATCCTTAGGTATCAAAGAGGGCTTTACACCCCTCCTGATCTATTTTCATCTGTTCACAAAGAGAAAAAGAGCAAAAACAAAAACAATTGATAAGTCAGTACTCTACAGCTTAACAAAATGAGATTTTGTTAAAAAAAAAAAAAAAGACAAAAACATTTTTCTTTCAGTTCAGTTCAGTTCAGTTTAGTCGCTCAGTCGTGTCTGACTCTTTGTGACCCCATGAATCAGAGCACACCAGGCCTCCCTGTCCATTATCAACTCCCGGAGTTCACCCAAACTCATGTGCATCGAATCGATAATGCCATCCAGCCATCTCATCCTCTGTCATCCCCTTCTCCTCCTGCCCCCAATCCCTCCCAGCATCAGGGTCTTTTCCAATAAGTCAACTCTTCGCATCAGGTGGCCAAAGTATTGGAGTTTCAGCCTCAGCATCAGTCCTTCCAATGAACACCCAGGACTGGTCACCTTTAGGATGGACTCCTTGCAGTCCAAGGGACTCTCAAGAAGCTTCTCCAACACCACAGTTCAAAAGCATCAATTCTTCAGCACTCAGCTTTCTTCACAGTCCAACTCTCACATCCATACATGACTACTGGAAAAACCATAGCCTTGACTAGGTGGACCTTTGTTGGCAAAGTAATATCTCTGCTTTTGAATATGTTATCTAGGTTGGTCTTAACTTTCCTTCCAAGGAGTAAGCATCTTTTAATTTCATGGCTGCAATCACCATCTGCAGTGATTTTGGAGCCCCCAAAAATAAAGTCAGCCACTGTTTCCACTGTTCCTCAATCTATTTCCCATGAAGTGATAGGGAAGTTATTTTCATCACATAACAGAAATGTAATGTTTTGAGTAGAAACAAGATTTTAAAAATATAAAATGCAAAATAATTCTTTCAGTTCTCAATTCTTTAGATTATTAAACTAAGCAATCTGTACATTACATCTAAAAATAAGTCAAGTACATATTGATTTAAACATACATGCCATGAGCCAGATATTTAGACATATTAATTGTATATAAAATATATCTACGTATCAACGTTTCATTATGGTTATTTGTTCTTAAGCACTACTACTACTTTTGTTTAGCGTCAGCATATGATCTCTTTACCTGTATTTATCAAATCCTAGCATGTACATTTAATAAAGAGAAAAAAAGATTCTTTTATATCTTTCTCAAAATTAAAATATATATACATGGAAAGGGTGTGGATAAGGTTCAGGAGGGCCTAGAGGAGCTATTCCATGTTCAAGGTCAGGAGGAGGGGTGGCGGTGAGGAGATACCCCTCATCCAAGGTAAGGAGCAGTGGCTGCGCTTTGCTGGAGCAGCCATGAAGAGACACCCTACGTCTAAGATAAGAGAAACCCAAGTAAGATGGTAGGTGTTGCAAGAGGGCATCAGAGGGCAGACACACTGAAACCATAATCACAGAAAACTTGTCAATCTAATCACACTAGGACCACAGCCTTGTCTAACTCAATGAAACTAAGCCATGCCGTGTAGGGCCACCCAAGAAGAATGGGTCATGGTGGAGAGGTCTGACAGAATGTGGTCCACTGGAGAAGGGAATGGCAAACCACTTCAGTATTCTTGCCTTGAGAACCCCATGAACAGTATGAAAAGGCAAAATGATAAGATACGAAAAAGGAACTCCCCAGGTCAGTAGGTGCCCAATGTGCTACTGGAGATCAGTGAAGAAATAACTCCAGAAAGAATGAAGGGATGGAGCCAAAGCAAAAACAGTACCCAGTTGTGGATGTGACTGGTGACAGAAGCAAGGTCCGATGCTATAAAGAGCAATATTGCATAGGAACCTGGAATGTTAGGTCCATGAATCAAGGCAAATTGGAAGTGGTCAAACAGGAGATGGCAAGAGTGAACGTCCACATTCTAGGAATCAGCGAACTAAAATGGACTGGAATGGGTGAATTTAACTCAGATGACCATTATATCTACTACTGTGGGCAGGAATCCCTTAGAAGAAATGGAGTAGCCATCATGGTCAACAAAAGAGTCCGAGATGCAGTAATCAGATGCAATCTCAAAAACGACAGAATGATCTCTGTTCGTTTCCAAGGCAAACCATTCAATATCACAGTAATCCAAGTCTATGCCCCAACCAGTAATGCTGAAGATGCTGAAGTTGAACAGTTCTATGAAGACCTATAAGACCTTTTAGAACTAACACCCCCCAAAAAAATGTCCTTTTCATTATCAGGGACTGGAATGCAAAAGTAGGAAGTCAAGAAACACCTGGAGTAACAGGCAAATTTGGCCTTGGAATACGGAATGAAGCAGGGCAAAGGCTAATAAAGTTTTTCCAAGAGAACACACTGGTCATAGCAAACACCCTCTTCCAAAGACACAAGAGAAGACTCTACACATTGACATCACCATATGGTCAACACCGAAATCAAATTGATTATATTCTTTGCAGCCAAAGATGGAGAAGCTCTATACAGTCAGCAAAAACAAGACCAGGAACTGACTGTGGCTCAGATCATGAACTCCTCATTGCCAAACTCAGACTTAAAATGAAGAAAGTAGGGAAAAACACTAGACCATTCAGGTATGACCTAAATCAAATCCCTTATAATTATACAGTGGGAGTGAGAAATAGATTTAAGGGACTAGATCTGATAGATAGAGTGCCTGATGAACTATGGACGGAGGTTCGTGACATTGTACGGGAGACAGGGATCAAGACCATCCCCATGGGAAAAAAATGCAAAAAAGCAAAATGGCTGTCTGAGGAGGCCTTGCAAATAGCTGTGAAAGAAGAGAAGCTAAAAGCAAAGGAGAAAAGGAAAGATATAAGCATCTGAATGCAGAGTTCCAAAGAATAGCAAGAAGAGATAAGAAAGCCTTCCTCAGCGATCAATGCAAAGAAATAGAGGAAAACAACAGAACGGGAAAGTCTAGAGATCTCTTCAAGAAAATTAGAGATGCCAAGGGAATATTTCATGCAAAGATGGGCTCAATAATTGTATGGACCTAACAGAAGCAGAAGATATTAAGAAGAGGTGGCAAGAATACACAGAAGAACTGTGCAAGAAAGATCTTCATGACCAAGATAATCACGATGGTGTGATCACTCACCTAGAGCCAGACATGCTGGAATGTGAAGTCAAGTAGGCCTTAGAAAGCATCACTACGAACAAAGCTAGTGGAGGTGATGGAATTCCAGTTGAGCTATTTCAAATCCTGAAAGATGATGCTGTGAAAGTGCTGCACTCAATATGCCAGCAAATTTGGAAAACTCAGCAGTGGCCACAGGACTGCAAAAGGTCAGTTTTCATTTCAATCCCAAAGAAAGGCAAAGAGTGCTTTGAGCCAAAGAATGCTCAAACTACCGCACAATTGCACTCATCTCACATGCTAGTAAAGTAATGCTCAAAATTCTCCAAGCCAGGCTTCAGCAATACGTGAACCGTGAACTTCCAGATGTTCAAGGTGGTTTTAGAAAAGGCAGAGGAACCAGAGATCAAATTGCCAACATCAGCTGGATCATGGAAAAAGGAAGATAGTTCCAGTAAAACATCTATTTCTGCTTTATTGACTACGCCAAAGCCTTTGACTGTGTGGATCACAATCAACTGTGGAAAATTCTGAAAGAGATGGGAATACCAGACCACCTGACCTGCCTCTTGAGAAATTTGTATGCAGGTCAGGAAGCAACAGTTAGAACTGAACATGGAACAACAGACTGGTTCCAAATAGGTAGAGGAGTACGTCAAGGCTGTATACTGTCACCCTGCTTATTTAACTTTTATGCAGAGTACATCATGAGAAACGCTGGGCTGGAAGAAGCACAAGCTGGAATCAAGATTTCCGGGAGAAATATCAATAACCTCAGATATGTAGATGACACCACCTTTATGGCAGAAAGTGAAGAGGAACTAAATTTAAAAGCCTCTTGATGAAAGTGAAAGTGGAGAGTGAAAAAGTTGGCTTAAAGCTCAACATTCAGAAAACGAAGATCATGGCATCTGGTCCCATCACTTCATGGGAAATAGATGGGGAAACAGTGGAAACAGTGTCAGACTTTATTTTTTGGGCGGCTCCAAAATCACTGCAGACGGTGATTTCAGGCATGAAATTAAGAGACGCTTACTCCTTGGAAGGAAAGTTATAACCAACCTAGATAGCATATTCAAAAGCAGAGACATTACTTTGCCAACAAAGGTCTGTCTAGTCAAGGCTATGATTTTTCCAGTGGTCATGTATGGATGTGAGAGTTGGACTGTGAAGAAAGCTGAGCGCTGAAGAATTGATGCTTTTGAACTGTGGTGTTGGAGAAGACTCTTGAGAGTCCCTTGGACTGCAAGGAGACCCAACCAGTCCATCTAAAGGAGATCAGCCCTGGGATTTCTTTGGAGGGAATGATGCTGAAGCTGAAACTCCAGTACTTTG
This sequence comes from Bos mutus, assembly GCF_027580195.1. Taxonomy (NCBI): domain Eukaryota; kingdom Metazoa; phylum Chordata; class Mammalia; order Artiodactyla; family Bovidae; genus Bos; species Bos mutus. The sequence goes on along the minus strand of NC_091627.1, from coordinate 47,621,908 downwards.
GCCACATCATGCGAAGAGTTGACTCATTGGAAAAGACTCTGATGCTTGGAGGGATTGGGGGCAAGAGGAGAGGATGAGATGGCTGGATGGCATCACCATCTTGATGGAGGTGAGTTTGAGTGAACTCCAGGGTTGATGATGGACAGGGAGGTCTAGCGTGCTTCAATTCATGGGGCCACAAAGAGTCAGAAATGACTGAGTGACTGAACTGAATTGAACTGAAAGCCAATAAGGATGGCATTTATTCCACAAAAGGAGTTTACAGGAGATTATTTTTATGAAATTGTTCCCAAGCATATTTACTAAAATGGGACTTATGTCAAATGTGACTTTTTTAGAATATATGTATAACTTCTAGTAGCAGCATGGCAAAGCAAAAAAAGAGTAAGTCTTGATTAAAATCCTGTTTCTGCATTGGATATGACACAATTTCTGCAGCCCCAGTATTCTCATCTATGACACTTGTCTTGGAGGATTATTTTTGATGTTAGCTTCCCAGGTGGCACTAGTGGGAAAGAACACACCTGCCAATGCAGGAGAGAGAAGATATGCAGGTTTGATTCCTAGGTTCGGAAAATACCCTGGAGTAGGGCATAGCAATCCATTCCAGTATTCTTGCCTGGAGAATCCCATGTACAGAGGAGCCTTGCAGGCTACAGTCCACAGGGTCACAAAGAGTCAGACATGGAGACTACTGAAGGGACTTAACACACATGCAACAAAGGGCAAAACACCTACTGCCTAATGTTTTTTCTCTTCCCTTTTGCCTTTAAAAAGAGTAACAGAATATATTTTAGCTGAGTGTAATTGAGAAAGAAGCATGGATTATTCATAGTTTGCTACTGCAAAACAGAGAAAACAAGATATGACTCTAGCTGCAATTAAATAAACAGTGCATATTGCATATTTCTCTGCTGGCTATATCTTCTTTATTTAAAAAAAAAAATAAAGAAGAAGAAGAAGTCAATACAGAATCATTTCAAATCTCCAAGTGGCCTTTCTTCCTAATCAATTTCTGCAGCCTGAGGCTGCAAATGTTGAACAAGGCAATAGATGAGAATGTAAAGTTCCCAGAAATAGAAAGTGTAATTCTAATACGTAATTCACTAGAGGAAACATTTCAAGGCTTCCATTTATCTTTTGTGAGTGGGCACCTCAGTAAGGGTAAGTTTATTTGCATTTTCAGGGGCAGGATATTTTATGCTCTGTCTTTCAACAGAACTAGGAACCCAGCATGAGAGAATAGGCAACCTATGTGGTCCAGTTGCAAATAGACGTGGAAACCTTTCCGTCTGAGCTAGCACATCAGCATGGCTACAATACTTTCAGGATTTATGGTGCTAGGAGGAAAATCCTGGTTATCCCAAAATTCTAAGTTTGAAAAACTTATTTATGGTCATCAATTAAGAGCTATTTCTTTTTCCTCTTCTTTCTCACTGTTTACTCCTCACCCACAAAACAAAGTTAAGTTAGCATGCCAATGACATTCCATTTTCTTTGACATTTCAAATCTAGTACTTAGAGATAGTCTCGAGAGATTTCAGATTTCCAGTTTCTTTTTTCCTATGCACTTCATGCATTCACTAGTCTGATGAGATTTTCTTGGTCATTATTTACTAATTCAGATTATATTCCACGGCAATATTATTTCTAAAAGGAAAGATTTTCTTCCTGTATCAGTGCAGTTCAACCAGAAAAGTGGAACCAGTGGGAGTTATATATTAAGAGATATTTCAAGGAATTGGCTTACACAGTTGCAATAGAAGGGGCTGGTTAGACGTCTGAAATTTGTAGTATAGGGTAGACTTCCAGGAAGGGCAGGGTGGAGCTCTGGGTACAGGCAAGGCTACTGTCCATAGGGTGATGATTCAGCTCTATTTTTAAGACCTTTTAACTGATTAAATCAGATACATCCTGATTATCCAGGATATTTTCTGTGACCATCAACTGATTATGGACATTAATCACATCTACAAAATACCTTCACAGCAACATCTAGGTTAACGTGTAGTGAATAATTGGAGATGTAGCCTAGCCACTTTGACAAACCAAAAGACCATCACAGTCCCTGAATAACAAAGTTTTTTGAAAGAAACAAAGTCAATCATGGTATCTTATGTAGTCATTAAAATAATATTTATAAAAAGTTTTATTAGATGGCATATAAATGCATGTAGGGCTTCCCAGGTGGTTAGTGGTAAAGAATCTGCGTGTCAATCTAGGAAACTCAGGTTCCATCCCTGGGTCAGGAAGATCCCCAGAGAAGGAAATGGCAACACACTCAGTATCCTTGCCTAGGAAACCCCATGGACAGAGAATACTGAATACAGTCCCTGGGGTCTCAAGAGTTGGACATGACTTAGCAACAAAAACAACAATAAATGCTTGTTTTGTAATGTTATTGAGAAAAAGGATAGCCAATCACATAAAGAGTGTTTATTAACTATATAAAAGTTCTTACATGGAAAAAGTGCAAGTGGGGCTTTATATAGGATAGGATTGCCTTGTTTGTGTTTCATAAACTTTTAACAACAAATTAATGCTTCCTTTATAAGTAGAATATATATACTCATACAGTCCTGCATTCTAAGCATATTTGTGCTTATAGTCAGCCTATTCTTTGACTTTTGTCTAGTTCTTTTTGTTTCTTATGAATTTGGCCTTCTCAATGTTATTTGCCCTCACACACTTCTCTCTATTCATTCTCTCCATCAAGTCCTACGAATCCATTGCATGTAGGAGGAACAAACAACAAAAAACTATTTGAGTTTATTATCACCCTGCATACCTGATCATATTCATCATACTTCCTCATCGTACTCATAGCACAGGGTTGAGAATTTACTCATTTTGATTCATACATTGGGGGATGAAAAAACATGTAAGTTTACTAATCTAAGTAACCTAACTAAACCAAATCTTACCTTCAAAATCCTTTCAATATGGGTACAGTGGTCCTCAGTTTACTCATAGAATACCGAAGCACTAAGAAGTTAAGTAACCCATCCAGTTGAAGGTAGCGGATCCTTCCAGCTTACAACGGTCTCTTTATAGTTACAATGATCTATTGGGGTAAATAGGTAACTATTTCAAAACTCAGATTTCTTACTCGAGTTATTCCTCCCATCCCACACTGTTTTACTGACCCTTCCTTTCTTCAAGAGAGTATGTAAATGTATTGAGAAGATTGTCATCACTGCTGGCTTTGGTTAGCATTGACCTCTGCCCTTGTTGTCGCCACTGATTAGAATGCCAGAGGCTACAGTAAATCATTCAGTCCTCTCAGCACTGGTTGCTGAGGCAAATGTCTTGGAAGGGCCGTTCCATATCATCACTGATGTTAATTATCTTACCTCAGTTTCTGATAGTGCAGATCATCTTAGGCTTGGATTTGACTTCCATCTGACTTCTGGTTTGCCTGCAATGTTCCTTCTGAGGCCACTTTTTCCTCAGAATGGTGACCTCACAGGCAAGCTTGCTCAACAGGAAGACCCTGTCTCTACTTCCTGGGAGATAGAGAATGTCTGGCACTTTCCTCAGACTATATCTTTGCCCAAACATGTCTCAAGTGCACATTTGCTCTAGGCAGCCAACACACAGGAGCACAAAAGACAAACTAGAATCATCAAGGTACACACCTTCTCCTGCTCCCTGTTTCCATCTCAAGTGTTCTGAATAGTTTCACTTCTTCCCTTGAAATTCAACCCAAAATTGGGTAAGCAAAGACCTTTCTGTAATGATTTCTTTCAGTGGGAAAAATTAGAGAATAAAGAAAGTAAAAAGGAAAGAAAATGAGAATGATGGAAAGTGGGGAGAAAGTTATATAACCTTAATCATTCATATTAAATCTGCTTGTTGCGATTAAAAGTACATTTCTTGAACGTGTATCTTTTCTCTGACGGGATGTTCCTTAAGGTTACTTGTCACTTACAATGTACTATACTCATTATACAGGTTAAGTTTTTAACAGTGTTGTGGACAATAACTACAAATAATAATTATATTAGTGTAGTGTGTTAAATTTAACCAGGAAAGCAATCCTTATTTGATTGACTCTTATTTGCTCATCTCACTTTATTTCAGCTATAGTGTATTAGGTCTCTGGAAAACAGAGTCCTAGTTTTTGCTGAATTGTTGCATAAACAAATTTGAGGTTACTCATTTTATGTTTCTGGGTCTCAGTTCCTCATCTGGAAAGTCAATCTGATAACTTGAACACCACTTCTAGTCTGTAAGCCTATGATACTTTTATTTCAAGTGCAGTTAGCACTCATCAATCCTTCCTGGGCTCTGTTGATGATTCTTTATACTCTTCAGGATCTCTGCAGGTGAATGAATTTTTTGTCTACATCTATAGTTTCAGATTAAGGAAAAAAAGCAGCAGTAGAGGATGAGAGAAATACAAAGTCTATAGGTGTTAATTTCTCAGTGTAAAAACTCTTCTGCCCTACAGGAATTTTCATTAGAACATCTGCTTCAAACAGCTCTGTTGTAATATCATTGAGATGATGTTTTCAAAGAATAATTTCAGTTTTAATAGAACTTGGAAATACTGGAGTAGGCTTCCAGTAGGCGCATTGACACTGTATCGATTTAAACTAGAACTTCACTTCCCAGAATTCATTCTCTGTATGGCACAGGGTTGCCATTGGCCGCAAAAGACATTTTATGTGTGACTTGGAAGGCAGAAGTAGCCGTATGTTTATGCTTTAAAGTTTGACGAGGGCTTCAAACACTATGGCAGCTGGCAAGCACGCATTATCGCTGATTTGTCACCTCACCTTGTATGTGTGAGGCAGCATTTGAGCCTGCAGTTTCTGCACCTCCCCTCAGTTCTCTTCCTTCAGTAGCTGTGAGCTTTGGACCACATGGGTCAGTAGGTCCATGGTGAAGCCATCTGTGGCATCTAGCTTGGAGGAGGTGAGAAACAGGTGTGCTGCATTTTGTCCGATGTTCCACTCTTTCTTCATTCTTGTCCACAAAGAAAGTCTTCTCCAGGTGTCAATCAGGTTGACCTTTAGAAACATCTGGCTCAACATTAAACATAGAGGTTAACCCTTGAAGACTCCTGCATTAGTTCTCAAGGTTGCAGAGTGTCTAGCCTCAATAACAAGTCCGTTATTCTAATTTTACTCTGTCCCACATGATAGCCACTAGCACATTTGACTGTGGAGCACTTAAATGTAACTAGTCTAAATGGGCTGGGGATCCTGGTGGCTGCAGTCCCTGGGACCACAAAGTCAGGCACAACTGAGTGACTGAGCGCAAACACAGTCTACATGGAGATCAGCTAGGAGGATTAAATGCACACTGAATTTTTAAGACTTAGTGTAGATAAATGGAAGTAAATTCATCAGTAATAGTAATTTTTATGTGATTATATAACATTTTGAAATTTTTTCGTTAAATGAAATATATTGAAATTAATTGCTTTTTTACTATCTCAGTAAATTCTGGCTTCTACAGCAAAATACCATAGACTAAATGGCCTGAACAACCATCATTTATTTCTCACAGTTCTGGAGGCTGAGAAATCTAAGATCAAGATGCTTGAAGATTCGTTGTCTGGTAAAAGCCCTCTTTCTGGTTTGTAAATAAGCCACCTTCCTGTTGTGTCCTCACATGAAGAAGAGCGCTCTAGTCTTTTCCTCTTCTTATGAGGTCATGATTACCATCTGGGAGCTTCACTCTCATAATCTCTTCCAAACCTAATTGCCTCCCCAAATCCTCATCTTCCAATGTCAACTACTGGGGGTTAGGGTTTAAACATATGAATTGTGAGGGGGAGGAGCACTATCCTTCAGTCCACATCTTTCTTTTCATTTATCAATGTGGCTACAAAAACATTTTGAATTACACAGGTAATTTTGAATTACACAGGCAACTCACATTATAATCCTACCAGATAGTACTATTCTTGATTACTCATACACCTCTGATAGTCACAGAAAATTGACTAATTCAGTAATTTTAATATCTTAGCCCCCTATATAGATGAGTAATATTAGAAAAAAAAAAAAAAAAAAAAAAACCCCAACTGATACTTGATCCCTAGCTGCTCAATTCTGTTTGAATGTTGTTTTTATGTGGTAAGAATGGTGAAGTAACATTCTGTTCCAGGGCCCTGAAACAATCAATTTCAGCTTAGAAAATTACCTGTGGATAGGATTTTAGTTGATTAACCTCACTCTGAACAGTGGATTTATTCATTTATTTGTTTATTTCTGTATTCATTCATTCAGTAGATGTTCCCTATTACCACCTAAGTACCAGCTACTCTTTTAGGTTCTAGTGGGAGGGGATACAGTTTTGAACGTGTTAAAGAAAAAAGGCCTTGTACTTTGAACGTGTTAAAGAAAAAAGGCCTTGTACTGATGGAACATAAAGTTTAATGACAGGAGACAGGTGCTATGACAAGCAAAAGAATGATTAGAGAGTCTGAGAAGTATCCTGAGCAAAATTAGAGAATCATATGGTAGGTAGTGACTGGAAGTGGTTTTATTTAAAAAGTTTTGACTAATGATCATTTCTTTCTCAAATTATTAGGAGATAGAATGGTACGTTGTATTAAAAGAAATAAACCTATCGGTAAAAATTTTTACAAAATACAATAAACAATTTAAATTTTATTTGAAGCAAGGTGGAAATTATAAAAAATCATGAATATGGAAGATGAGTTGATTTCCACTGATTCCTAACATGGGGATTCTGGAATATTAGAACTGGTGTGTTCAAGTTTAATATTAAAAATGAAAGGCTTACTAGCTTTTTAGCTTTAGTTTTCACTGTAGACATAGAGGATCATTTACAATTTCATCAGTGATCCTGAAGGTATCATACCTCTTGGCTCTTTTAAATGCATTTATTAATATTTAATGTGTCTGTAGTATGCTTTGAAGGATGTAGTTTATACAATTAGAACACTTAGAACACTTAGGAATGAGTCATAGTACATGAATCATGCTTGTTATCTCGTTTGAAATTCAAAATCAATAGTAGGCTTCCAAAATGCATATTCCAGTTGTAAGGAAAATATGAGAGGACAAACCTCTCATGATAAAGAAAATAATGCCACAGAACACATGTCAGAGAAAAACAGTATTTTTATAGACTTCCATGTTGAAGTCATATGGTAATTGCGAGGAAAGAAATTCTTTCCTTTGGGTCGGCCCTTGTGCATGAATGGTGTCAACTTTCCGCTTACACTGGGAAACATCCGCTGCTATCAGTGCCAAAAAAGTTTTGACAAACTTTTTTATTGGTGCCAATTCTCATGATGGTGTGCCCTCAGCATTTGCCTTTGAATTTCAAAATGGTTGTAAAACTCCAGGGGTTCACACTCTGTGAATGAAATGAGACAAGAAGATGTCAGCAAAACTGTTCAGCTGCATTTCATCATTTCGGTTTCTTTTTTCCTCCTTGGCTCCAATGTGGCTTGAGACCTGGCAAACTGAATAACAGAGAAAAGTGTTATATATAAAGTGCTAACCCAGTCAGAAACAGTGAATTCTACAAAGAGAAAGCAATAAGCTACCAGAAAGGCATTGCCGATGCCTTGCCATGCCTTCAGGCCTAGAAAACAATTATAAAAATGGTACATTTGGAAATCACTACGTCCCAGGCAGAAGCAATAAATTGACTGAGTTAATGTACATGATTTGACTACTGATATAAGCATGAGCTACATGGCAAACACCTCTGCAAGAAAGACAAGAGTTCAGTCTGATACTCAGATGTTGCGCATTTACAAAGCTGGTCGGCATTGCACTGTCAACACCTAGAGAATTTAATCTCCTCACCCCTACCTTGTTTGTCTTATGGTGACAACAGTGGCAAACTTATTTAAAAGAGGTGAACTGATAAAGCTATCTGCAGGGCAGCAATGGAGATAAGACATAGAGAACAGACTTGTGGACACTGGGAGGGAAGGAGACAGTGGGATAAAGGAGAGAATTGCATGGAAACACATATTACCATACGCAAAATTAGACAGTCATTGGACGTTTACTGTACAATACAGGGAGCTCAAATCTGGGGCTCTGTGACAACCCAGAGGGGTGGGATGGGGTGGGAAGTGTGAGGGAGGTTCAAGAGAAAGGGGAAACATGGCAAAAACCAACACAATACTGTAAAGCAATTATCCTCCAATTAAAAATAAATCAAGAATTCTCTAAAAAAAGTTCAACTGGTATTACATCAGTGATGAGATGAAACTGCTCACAGTTACTCTAGCTTCTGAGTGAAGCTTTTTTATTATGAACACATTGAAGACTCTGACCCATTATTCTATGACACTTCCATGATTCTGCTTTTAGGAATGATAATAGTTCAAGAAAAAAATGTAAGAAAGATTACATTTCATTATAAGATAAAATAAGATTAGATGTTTTATGTATCAGTTTTCACTAAGATGCTGGGCTAAACATAAATAAATATGCATACCACCAACTCAAGTAGCTTTTTTTTTTAAAAGTCTTTTTATAAAGAATGCCATTTGTAAAGAATGTCATCAAGGATGACGTTAATTTACCTTAAGGTCAAACTAGATTTGAGGTTTTCATTTATTTTCTTTTTTCATTGTCTCCTCTATCAATGCATCTATTCAAACATAATAAGTGACTGGTTAAACAACAAGGTTCTGCAATTGTTGGTGCGGCTTATTTTCTTCCATATTTCACTTTGGTTGCAGTGGAGGTTAATACCTTAGAAAATATATCTGAAGCACAGTAAACATTTGTATTTTCAGTGAATGACCCAATTCACTGAAGAAACAATAAAGCTCTGTGAGCTGTCTTGGATGTAGAACAAAATCACAACCTTTGCCGTGTCTTCTGTAGAATGATGTAGGTTATGGAATTGTACATGGCAGTTAATTATAGGAGAGCAATTAGGAAGAGTCAATTTTCTATTCATGAAACCCTCTCTGAAGAAGAATGAAACATGTGCTGCATTTCTTTCCCACTGACCCATTGCAAGAACACTGTAAATACCTTCCTTTAGTCTCTACCCTTAAGAGAGACCCGAATGGTGAGAGTTAGTTGTAAAAGTATTCACTAATATGCCAGCCAGATGTATAATTTATGAACACATTCCTGTTGACACTTTATCAGACAGGGAAAGGAGTATGACAGACCAATGCTTTCTCAAAGCTTGGAGCCAGTTTTTCTCTGGTCCTCCTATGGATGGAAATAGTTATTTTTATTCATAGACTTTCATTGCTTTCCAATATGTTCTTACACATGGGAATAGAATTTGATCATATGACCAATATACTTCAACAGATTTTACATGCTTGACTGTCATCTTGATCTTTTCAAATTGCTATAATATTTTGCACTATGCCTAAAGGCTGCAATTTTTTTTTTAATGCAATATTCAAGGGAGTCTTAATGATCTCCTCTGTTTACTCACATCTCCTCTGTGATTTCTTAGTTATCTTAGATAATAGAATTATAAATGTGCATATGCTACATCTTGTGTGAGCCCTCCCCACCCCCCCAAAAAAATCCTTTCTCTTTATTTTTTATAAGAAAAAGATCTGATTCTCCTGAGTTTCTATTTTTCTCCCCAGTTCTCCCAAGTTAAAGTTGGGTCTTTCATATTAACTCAGATTCTTGTTAATAAAAGATCGTTGGAATTAAAAACAATCATATTGGGCTATTATTTTCCCTATAAAGTTTACATTTTGCCCTCCTCAAATCTGTATATAAGAAGAGGTTTTTATGAATGTGTTTGGCTAGAGACATATTTGGTCCAACTGCTGTCCTTTGGCCTCCATCAATCTTCCCAAAGCCTAGTTTGCCTTTGTCTCTTCACTTTGTGTCAGGGTGAAGGTGACACAGGGTGACACAGGACACAAGGTGTCCACTGTGTCAGGGTCTGGTGTTGACTGTGTCAGGGTGTGGCGTCCACCGTGTCAGGGTCTGGTGTGACTGGCTCTGCCTGTTCCTTTTGGGTGGCTTGTTACCACATCCCAGAGACTGCTGTCAAGAGGTTCATTTTTGCAACGCCTATATTCCTATCCCAGACCTTCGTTCTAACCCACCAGTTCTTTTCAAGAATTCCATAGCCTCAAATTCCAGGATGTCATGTCCATCTCCTTGCATTCCCATGGACAGTAGCCTTCCCGGGTCCTTTGTCCATGGAATTTTCCAAGCAAGAATACTGGAGTGGGTTGCTATTTCCTTCTCCAGGGGATTATCCAGACCCAGGGATCACATCTGTGCCTCTGGTATTTCCTGCATTGGCAAGTGGATTCTTTACCACTGTGCCACCTGGGAAGCCCCTAAATTCTGAGATATCTAGGTCTATTTTTCTACAACTATTGGTACCTACAGATTGTGAAGAGTTGCTTCAGAATGCCATATAGATATAGGATTTGACTAAGGGCAAGAGACTCTGATCCCAATGTTAAATTTTCATGTCTTTCCTGAGACTTTACTTTTGGAACAGGACAACCTTAAGCAATAATCCCCAACTACTTGTTACCATTGTCTGCAGAGCACATCTTTGATATCTGACCTTAGTAAAAATTGATTTTTAGAATTTAGAAAAATAATATTTTTCTCAATGGGGCCTATATTTTAAATTATTGTGATGACTGCGTTTCCAAAAATGTTAGATTCACGATTTAAACATTAGCAGTAACCCCTGTATTCTAAGCCATATTTTTCTCCCCTTGAATGAGTAGATATTCTTTGTTTAAGAAATAGAAATTATCTGAAAAGCATGATTGAAAAGAAATGAATATACGAGAAAATATTTTAAATATATGCCATTTGGAGGTCTGACCTATTTATTCATTTGAGAAGTTGGACTCTCCAGATAGACTACCTGAATTTGTGTTTAAATTCTGGTTCTTCTATTTATTACCGGTGTGATCAAGAACATCACTTATTCTCTTTGAGCTTCCCACTCTCTGTGTATAAGATTGGATATTATCTATGTGATTATAGAAGAATGTTAGTAAATGTGCTGATATTTGTAAATTTCTTAGAATAATTCCTAAAATAGTATAAGCTCCATGTACATGTTTAATAATAATGACAATACCAATGATAATAATAATAAGCAAATAAACTGAAATACACAATTACCATGAATTTTAAAATCTGGTTATAAAAAATACATGAAGAAAATTCCATCAACAAGAAGAAAATGGCACAAACAGCACATACATAAAGAACCTGCAATTTTAATCTACAGGACTTTAGGAGAAGAGAAATTGGATTTGTTCTCTTTGCAAAAGTAAAGATATAAAAGAAGAAAGATTGAATATATCCTTTTTGCAAAAGTAAAGGTTAGATATAAAAAAATTTAAATAAAAATTCAACTGAACACCAACTATGCATCAATTCTGTTCTAGGCACTGTGTTACCACTGTAGACAAGGTTTTGCTCTACACAGCAAAATTTCTTAGTGTAAGACAGTGATTATACAAGTAAAAATTAAAAATAATTAAACAAATGATACATATTTCAAAAAATTAGCTAAATAGGACACATTAATATGGTAAAAATTGACTGAAGGGAGAGGTATGAATTTAGATTCAGTCTTCCAGGGGACACCTCTGATGAGAAACCTTTTAAATAATGACCTGAATAGCAAGAAGAAATTGGTCTGAAGAGGAAATGAGAGTAAGGATGACAAGGGTGCATCAAGGGCAGAGAAAAAAATGAACTCCTTGTTTCCAGGAAACACAAAGAGCACTGTGGTGTGAAGCCTTGGGAGCTTAAGCAGAAGAGTGACACATTCTTTTGTACATTTTTAAGAATAATCTGATTGCTATGAAATAAACAGGCTGCAGAAGGGGCCCGTATAAAAGCAAAAATGCTGCTTAGAAGGCAACAGAGTTCAGGTGAATGATGGTTTCAGATGGAACAAAGTCAGCAGTGATGGTTATAGGGGAAAAAAAGGCCCACATGTTAAAATTTTTGATATATGGCTTGCAATATTTGCTGAGAATCTGCATACACGAAAAAAATAATCCCTCCAGCCAGGAACTGGGTATCTACTCTCAATAATGCATCACTTTTACAACTTCCTTTCATACATGGGTAGACCCCCAACTTGCAGTCTCTCAGAGTTGCTTTGGGGTTCACAGCAAAAACTTTAAAAGCTTATTTGAAAAACAAACTAAGATATGCAGTTCAAAAGAAGTCAATTATACATTTGAAGATGAGGAAAATCACAATATCATCTCAAAAGAACAAAGTGTGATATTGAAGATCTGCAAAGGTGATTAATTCAAAGAGGGTAAAATATTAAGCATGTGTTTTATACACTGGGTGGAAGAAAATCAATTATCATGAAAACAAATCTTTATTTGAAAATGCCAAGCATGAGAAGGCTCCAAAGAAACATCCTAACTTGGGGCAGAAGGGTTGAAGGGTTTAAGGAGGATTAGCAGGCAGGGTGGACTTCCCAGGTGGCGCAGTGTTAAAGAAACTGCCTGCCAGTGCAGGAGATGTGGGGTTGATCCTTGGGTTAAGAAGATCCCCTGAAGTAGAAAATGGCAATCTGCTCCAGTGTTCTTGCCTGAAAACTCCTATGGACTGAAGAGCCTGGCCAGCTATAGTACACAGGGTTGCAAAAAGTTGGACACGACTGAGCACATACCCACACACACACAGCAGACGGGACAAGTGGCAGTTTGACTAGTTTCCAGAATAGTTCATCAACAATGGTTCTTGAGAAGGAATTATTTGTGTAGATCACCAGTCATTGTTTATGCAACATGAATTTTGTCAAGAGGAGTAGGAGGTAGTAGTTAGGCGCTATGGTCATGTAAAAGAGGTAGTGGAAGAAACAGTTGCCAAAATAAAGGCACATGAAGCACTGCGGAAAATTCTCAATCCTTCATTGTCTCTCTCAGTGAGTCCTAGGACTGGAAGAAACACAAGCTGGAATCAAGATTGCCAGGAGAAATATCAATAACCTCAGATATGCAGATGACACCACCCTTATGGCAGAAAGTGAAGAGGAACTCAAAAGCCTCTTGATGAAAGTGAAAGAGGAGAGTGAAAAAGTTGGCTTAAAGCTCAACATTCAGAAAATGAAGCTCATGGCATCCGGTCCCATCACTTCATGGGAAATAGATGGGGAAACAGTGGAAACAGTGTCAGACTTTATTTTTCTGGGCTCCAAAATCACTGCAGATGGTGACTGCAGCCATGAAATTAATAGACGCTTGCTCCTTGGAAGGAAAGTTATGACCAACCTAGATAGCATATTCAAAAGGAGAGACATTACTTTGCCAACAAAGGTTCGTCTAGTCAAGGCTATGGTTTTTCCTGTGGTCATGTATGGATGTGAGAGTTGGACTGTGAAGAAGGCTGAATGCTGAAGAATTGAAGCTTTTGAACTGTGGTGTTGGAGAAGACTCTTGAGAGTCCCTTGGATTGCAAGGAGATCCAACCAGTCCATTCTGAAGGAGATCAGCCCTGGGATTTCTTTAGAAGGAAAGATGCTAAAGCTGAAACTCCAGTATTTTGGCCACCTCATGCGAAGAATTGACTCATTGGAAAAGACTCTGATGCTGGGAGGGATTGGGGGCAGGAGGAGAAGGGGACAAAAGAGGATGAGATGGCTAAATGGCATCACTGACTCGATGGACGTGAGTCTGAGTGAACTCCGAGAGTTGCTGAGGGACAGGGAGGCCTGGCGTGCTGCGATTCATGGGGTCGCAAAGTGTTGGACACGACTGAGTGACTGATCTGATCTGATCTGATCTGATTGTACAGGAGGGGCTTATTTTTCAGTGGAGATGAAGAGAAGTGGCTGTGAGGGTAAAGGAGAGTTCAGAGATGATGTTGTTTTCCAGCTATTCATTGAGTCTAATCTTACCTTTTTTCCTCAAAGAAGTATTAGCAATGATTAATTCTATCATGCAGAGAAAGAGAATGTTTGACCCACAGTGATACTCCCTATCTACTGACATCACACCACCCCCTGCACCCCCAACACACCATTACTTACATGCATTTGGCTTAGGAATGTTGTACTACATTCAGATAAGGTTGTCTTATTGAAGCAACACATTCCTGGGAGCAGAAACCCTGGCTCTCTAGTTACACTAATCATTTTGGATACCTTGCCAACTATTCAAGGGAAAAGTGTGATCCAGAAACAGAAAAAAAATGAAATTCATTGTTAATCTGAAGACTGGCTAGTAAAAAAACTGTCTTTTCCCTCTGACCACAAGCCTTTGAAAGTAAATTTCAAGAAGGGAAGTTATAAGCTTCTCTGAAGTTGCTGCTTAGGTTTGACATCTGCTACAGTCTAGTTAGTCAACTCTTTGATTGGGTTGGGCTTACAGCCTCAGAGAGCAAGGCAGATAGCATTTATTAGTTAGCTTGAGTATACTGTCCATCTATTATCTTTGTTAGTCTTTGGGCTTAGGAAGAGTATTTCATTTGTGTGGCTTAATTTTTAATGTTGTTTCAATGTCTTTAAACTGTTCCCCTCTGAGGTTACCAGGCGGTAGATGGCCTCCCTTACAACAGAGGGGACAGTGACTGCATTCTTAAGGACAAAGAGATTCCAGGGAGAAAGAACCAGGGGTTTCCCATGTAAAACTTCCCTCTACTGCCAGCATGTAAGGGTATGGGTTAACTTGAGGAGTGAAAAAATGGAAGCTTCCTGAGACAGGGAACAGAGCCCAAATGATGGCTATAGAGAAAAACCAAGAAGATGAAAGAATGGCCAGAGTAATCTGTTAGTCTATTACTCTTAAAATCTGCAATTTCCCAGGACAACTCAAGATATGTATCTCTCTTTTGCTCTGTGTGCCATGAATGATGGGACAATAAAGTGATTCCTCCCACTTCCTCTCATTTAAGGCAGTCCAGTGATGGCACCCCACTCCAGTACTCTTTCCTGGGAAATCCCATGGACGGAGGAGCCTGGTGGGCTGCAGTCCATGGGGTCGCTAAGAGTCGCATAGGACTGAGCGACTTCACTTTCATTTTTCACTTTCATGCATCGGAGAAGGAAATGGCAACTCACTCCAGAATTCTTGCCTGGAGAATCCCAGGGACGGGGGAGCCTGGTGGGCTGACATCTATGGGGTCGCACAAAGTTGGACACGACTGCAGCGACTTAGCAGCAGCAGCAGCAGCAGCAGCAGTGCTGCACCTCTGAAGTCTGCTATCCCTGAGGACAGTTAACGATATTGGGTTGTAGGTTACCCCGGTGATCCCTTCACCTCTCACATAGCATAGATACCATAGGAAGACAAAGAGAACGTAACAATGCTCGATCCTCCTACTAGCAGGTCTGCATACTAAACCTGTCACATCGTTTCCCAGGCTATCAGTTATTATAGCCCTTCAAATGTGAAATGCCAGCATCTGTGTGATAGAAAAGACCATACAATTACCAACACTTTACTCCTCCCAGAAATCCTTTAAAGCTGAGAAGAAGATAGACTGTATGCTCGTCCAAAGGACTCTCTTGTGCCTCGGCTGCCCACAGGCTCATTCACAGTTTGTTTCAGGGTCAGGCTTTCCACCTATGGACACACTTTCCCAGTCTTTCTCCAGCTCAGGTAGTGTCTGAGGCTTTTGTCAATTCATCAAGGTAAATGAGGCTCAGAAACCCCCTCCCCACACCCCCCCAAAAAAGAAAGAAAAAAAAAATCACACAGTCTGTATTTTTAGTCTACCTTCAGTTATATGTAAAGAAGAACAATCTATTGTACAGTTTTCTGGCTGAAAAAAGCTATTATCATCATCCATTTAGTTCTTTCCATAGTATACAGAACTGTCACACTGCCCTTGTACACTTTTAAACTGTAACAACTTAGTTTTAAGGTACAATAGAAACCATCTGAAAATGGCATTTTGAAGCAATTTTGTAAAAGTATGGAATCCATATTATATAATTGTTCGAAATGTTTCTATTTGAGATCCTGAGACAAATGAGGAATGGTTACAGCTACAGAAACTCTAAATGATGTGCTGTGAAAGACAAAATTAGACTCAGTGTAAGCCAGTGGAGAAAATTCAATGTACCAGAAATATGTAGATTATTTGTACTGTATAACAGCTTAAATAATTCAAGTTATAAAGTCTGAAAGTTGAGGAAAATAGGGAAACTTCAAATGCCCTCTATTGCTCTCATGATACAAAACAAGGTAGTTCTCTTTCAGCCTGAGTAGGCTAAAAATATGTTATTTTCTAAAACTGAGAGAAAATTCTGGTATCTCACATTATTATTGCAGACTCCTCACGAGCTATTTTGTTTTCTTTCTTAGAGTTCCGCATTTTTTATGGCCCTAAGATTGGCCCCCAGAGAGACTTAAGTCACAGTCATCATTACCACGTACCAGTCGCTCAAGTACATCTTGAGAGTCTATCAAGATATTTTCTAAAACTGTTCACTTGAGAATTATATCCACTCACAGGATAGGAAACCAAGAGGAACACACATTAGGGCACATAGTTACAGTTCTCATAATGTTGAATAATATTCTTTATGATTGTGGTTTAATTATATTGATTTATTGATTCTGGTGCAGTTCTGTTTGAAAGTGTTTGGAATGAGTCATTACCACAAAGGGACTATAATTCAAGACTGACTAAAAGAAAATTTAACTTATGAAGAAAGGAGAAAAAAAAAAGAAGAAAAAAACTAAGGAAAGTGTAACTGAGGATATCACCAATGACTCTTGTTTCACATTGATTCTTTCTCCAAAGGGATGGCCAATTAGAGCAATAGATGTCAGACTTCACCATGTACAAAAATCACCTGTGGAGAGGTTTACTTTTGCTAAATCATTAAACTTACAGTGGAAAAACATTTATACCAACAGGTACACTAATATATTTAAATATTTAAAAAAAAAAAAACCTGTCACTATATTCAAACTGCATGGGGACCAAAAGGAGAAAAAAAAGTCAGGACTGAGGACTGAGAGTCCTTTCACTTCTAGAAATCATAATCAGACAGATCATAAATATTTGAAGTCCTTTTGATTTAGTTTTGTAAGTTGACGGTTGCTTAGAGGGCATGGGATCAGAATGAGTGAAATTAGGTTATTTAAAAGTTTAAGCAGTTTTGTAATAAGACATTTTGAGAAATCCATCAGAAATATCCGGATCTGCATAAATACAGAAAATAATCCAACAATACTTTATCCCTATGGCTCTGGATTCTTCTTCTTTGACCAGAACCAACATTTACTGTTGGGACCACACACTGACTTGGCTTAACATGTGCTCTGATTGCTTTCTAGATATATTAAAATATTGATAAGTTCCTGCAAAGTGCTTGCAAGAGTAAGTCTCTTAAAAAAAAAATTGCTTTAGGTGTGGCTCTTAGGCCAATAACTCAGTTATGCAGAAAAACATATTTTTTTCTATAAATACACAGTTTTATTTTTATATTTCATCTCAGCAGATTTTCAGGTAACTCTTCACCAATCATTAACATTATTGTACATTTTCTCCTAAAGAGTATTTCCAGAGGTTTATTCTCAAACTTCAACCCTACTCATTTGTACTTATAAGATTTTCACATTTTTCAGGCAAGAGATCAGTTGTATTAGGATTGTGCTTAGAAATTAATACAGCTTTATAGTCACCCTTATTTTTTCTCTGTTAATTTTTAGTAATATTTGGTATTAAGCAAAATTTTCTTTTACCTTTACAATCATTGACTTGGCTTCTCCCCACAATTCTTCAAAGAAGTAACTACACTTCATATGCTTTTTTTTTACTCTGAAATATTCTTTTTCTGTTTTGGTAAGCTACAAAAAAACATTTTATGGGACAGTAAGCAAAATTATAGAAACTGATACAACTTTCATTAGTAAGACACTAGGAATCTCATAATTACTGTTACCTCTTTTTTAATTTTAGTTTTATTAATTTTAAAATCTCAGCTTTATCGAAGTATAATTGAGAAAATTATAACATAAAGTAGTGATTTCATATATGCATACTTTGTAAAAGGATTCCCACTATTTAGTTAATTAACACATTCATCATCTGCCACATTTATCTCCTTTTTTTTCAATGAGAACATTTGAGAGCTACTGACTTAGCAAATTTCAGTTATGCAGTAGTGTTACCAATGATAGTAACCATGCTATACATGAGACCCTCAGATATTATTCATCCTAAAGCTGCTATTTCCCACACTACAGCCCCTGTCAACCACTTTACTATTCCCTGTTTCTATGCATTTGTTTTCTTTTCTTTTTTTTCTTTTCTTCTTTTTTAGATTTCATAGAGAAGTCAGACCATACAATATTCATCTTTGTCTTATTTTATTTAACAGAATGCCCCCCAAGTTCCATCCATGTTATTGCAAATGGCATAAATTTTTTCTTTCTCATAGTTTACTAATATTCCACTTTATATTTGTGAATCTTCATTCATTTTTTGATGGATGCTTAGGTTATTTCTATATCTTGGCTCCTATGAATAATGAATGTATTCATTATTGGCTCCTAATGAATATATCTTAGCTGCAGTGAATTTGTAGTGCAGATATCTCTCTGAGATATTTCCTTTGGCTATACGTATATTCAGAAGTAGAAATCTAAATCATATGGTAGTTCTATTTTTAATGATTTGAGGAATTTCCATAATGTTTTCCATAATGGCTGCACCAATTTACATCCCCACCAACAATGTATAAGCGTTCCCTTTTCTCTGTATCCTGTGACATTTGTTTTTTGTACTTTTTTATGATGATAGCCATTCTGTCAGATGTAAGGTGCTATCTCATTGTGGTTTTGATTTGCAATTCTATGATAATTACTGATGTCGGGCATCTTTTTTGTTGTTGATTAGTTACTACATTGTGGAGAAGGAAATGGCAATCCACTCCAGTGTTCTTGCCTGGAGAATCCCAGGGATGGGGGAGCCTGGTGGCTGCCGTCTATGGGGTCACACAGAGTCAGACACGACTGAAGTGACTTAGCAGTAGCAATAGCAGTTTCTACGTTGTGTCTGACTCTGTGACCCCATGGACTATAGCCCACCAGGTTCCTCTGTGAATGGGATTTCCAGGCAAGAATAATGGAGTGGGATTCCATTTCCTTTTGCAGGGGATTGTCCCAACCCTGGGATTGTCTTCTTCATTTCCATTTAAAGTTCTTTTGTCTCCTTAGGTAGGTTTATTTCCAAAACATACAAGCAGCTTATACATCTCAATATCAGAAAAACAAACAACCCAATCAAAAAGTGGGAGAAAGACCTAAACAGACATTTTTCCAAAGAAGATATACAGATGGCTAACAAACACATGAAAAGATGCTCAACATCACTCATTATTCGAGAAATGCAAATCGAAACTACAATGAGATACCACCTCATACCAGTCAGAATGGCCATCATCAAAATGTTACAAACAATAAATGCTGAAGAGAGTATGGAGAAAAGGGAACCCTCTTGCACTGCTGGTGGAAATGTAAATTGTTAGAGCCACTATGGAAGATGGTATGGAAATTCCTTTAAAAACTTGGAATAAACTACCATATGACCCAGCAATCCAACTATTAGACATATACCCTGAGGAAATCAAAATTGAAAAAAAGACACATGTACCCCAATGTTCATTGCAGCACTATTTACAATAGCTAGAAGATGGAAACAACCTAGATGTACATCAACAGATGAAAGAATAAAAGCTGCTGTATATATATATATATATATATATATATATATATATATATATACACACACACACACAATGGAATACTACTCAGCCATAAAAAGGAATACATTTGAGTCAGTTCTAATGAGGTGGATAAACCTAGAGTCTCTTATACAGAGTGAAGTAAGAAAGAGAAATATAAATATCATATAGTGATGCGTATGTATGGAATCTGGAAAGATGGTACTGATGAATTTATTTTCAGGGAAGCAGTGGAGAAACAGACATAGAGAACAGACCTATAGACATCCAGGGGAGGGGAGGACAGAGAGGGTGAGATGTATGGAGAGAGTAACATGGAAATTTACAATATCATATGTAAAATAGCCAATGGGAATTTTGTATGACTCAGGGAACTCAAACAGGGACTCTGTGACAATCTAGAAGGGTGGGGTGGGGAGAGAGATGAGAGGGAGGGGACCTCAGAAGGGAGGGGATGTTGGAGTACCTATGGCTGATTCTTGTTGATATGACAGAAAATCACAAAATTCTGTAAAACAATTATCCTTCAATTAAAAAACAAATTGGCCAAAAAAGCAAGGTGAGAGATGGGTGTGATTAGTTATTGCACACTTATTGTCAGAATCCTTTGTTCTTGTACCTGTCCACTTAGGTCAGGTCATGATGTTCCTGCAAACTTCCAATAAAACAAATGTTATTCTCTGTCCTGAAAATTTTATCTTTCGGAATGGACTCTTACAGGTCAGAACCCTAAGAATTGGCTATCCTATGTATTTCAGACTATTAGATGACATTCTTTTACAAAAGGTGCAGAGCCAGCATGACTAAGCACCAGCAACAGTGCACAAAGGTTAAAGTAAAAAAACAGATCTAATACAGAGTCAGATATGTTCTTTCTTGTTACAATTGCTCTAAAAAGAATTCAGCTAAACTTCATGAGCTTTTGTAACCATGTCCATGTAAAGTGAAAAATGTTGATCTGTTATCTCCTTTTGTCTGTATGTGTGGAGGAGGCGATAGAATTCGTATTTTGAGGAAAAGCTCAGTTTCTTGAACTGCCTTCTGCTGGGAATGATGAGTCACTCACTGAAGGGCATGTAATAAGCAATTGACCAGAAGACATTGAGTCAACTTCTAATAAAGTAGCAATAGATCTCTTTCACCGCATATTGTCACCTAATTGTGAAATTCTTATGTCCAAGCATATGGCCTTTCTTCTACCTCACACTTCTCTAAGACTGTTCATAATGAAGTAAATATGACACGAATTTGACAGCATATTGCTAGTTATTCAACACATTAGTCAATTCAACTTCATGAGAATAGTTCAAAACATATATTTACACAATCAGATCAGATCAGATCAGTTTCTCAGTCATGTCCGACTCTTTGCAACCCCATGAATCGAAGCACGCCAGGCCTCCCTGTCCATCACCAACTCCCGGAGTTCACTCAGACTCACGTCCATCGAGTCAGTGATGCCATCCAGCCATCTCATCCTCTGTCATCGCCTTCTCCTCCTGCCTTCAATCTTTCCCAGCATCAAGATCTTCTCTAATGAGTCAGTTCTTCACATCAGGTGGCCAAAGTATTGAAGTTTCAGCTTTAGCATCAGTCCTTCCAGTGAATAATTAGGACTGATTTCTTTTAGGATGGATTGGTTTGATCTCCTTGTAGTCCAAGTGACTCTCAAGAGCCTTCTCCAACACCACAGTTCAAAAGCATCAGTTCTTCCATGCTCAGCTTTATGGTCCAACTCTCACATCCATACATGACTACTGGAAAAACCATAGCTTTGACTAGATAGACTTTGGTTGGCAAAGTAATGTCTCTGCTTTTTAATAATGCTGTCTGGGTTGGTCATAGCTTTTCTCGAAGGAACAAGTGTCTTTTAATTTCATAATTTCATGGCTGCAGTCACCATTGCAGTGATTTTGGGGCCCAAGAAAATAAAGCCTCTCGCTATTTCCATTGTTTCCCATCTATTTGCCATGAAGAAATGGGACTGGATGCCATGATCTTAGTTTTTTAAATGTTGAGTTTTAAGCCAACTTTTCACTCTCCTCTTTCATCTTCATCAAAAAGCTCTTTAGTTCCTCTTCTCTTTTTGTCATAGCATGGTATCATCTGCATATCTGAGGTTATTGATATTTCTCCCAGAAATCTAGATTCCAACTGTGATTCATCCTGCCTGGCATTTCACATGATGTACTCTGCATATAAATAAGCAGGGTGACAATGTACAGCCTTGATGTACTCTTTTCCCAATTTGGAACCAGTCCATTGTTCCATATCCAGTTATAGCTGTTGCTTCTTGACCTGCATACAGATTTCTCAAGAGGCAGGTAAGGTGGTCTGGTATTCCCATATCCTGAAAAATTTTCCAGTTTGTTGTGATCCATACAGTCAAAGTCTTTAGGGTAGTCAGTGAAGCAGAAGCAGAAGTTTTTCTGGAATTCTCTTGCTTTTTCTCTGATCCAGTGAATGTTGGCAATTTTATCTCTGGTTCCTCTCCCTTTTCTAAATCCAGCTTGTACATCTGGAACTTCTCGGTTCACATACTGTTGAAGCCTAGCTTAGCAAATTTTGAGCACTATTTTGCTAGCATGTGAGATGAGTGCAATTGTGCGGCAGTTAGAACATTGTTTGGCATTGCCTTTCTTTGGGATTGAAATGAAAACTGACCTTTTCCAGCCTTGTGGCCCTGCTGAGTTTTCCAAATTGCTGACATATTGAGTGCAGCACTTAAACAGCATCATCTTCTATGATTTGATATAGCTCAGCTAGAATTATATCACCTCCACTAGCTTTCTTCATAGTGATGCTTTCTAAGGCTCACTTGACTTTGCACTCCAGGATGTTGGGCTCTAGGTGAGTTATCATACCATTGTGATTATCTGGGTCATTAAGTTCTTTTTTGTATAGTTCTTCTGTGTATTCTTGCCACCTCTTCTTAATATCTTCTGCTTCTGTTTGGTCCATACCATTTCTGTCCTTTATTGTACCCATCTTTGCATGAAATATTCCTTTGGTATCTCTAATTTTCTTGAAGAGATCTCTAGTCTTAAAATAGTACAAATGAATTTATTTACAAAACAGAAACAGTCACATATATAAAAAACAACATTATGGATACTGAGAGTGAAAGAGGTAAGGGGTAAATTCAGAGATCAGGATTAACACATACACACTACCTATAAAATAGGTAACTGATAAGAACCCACTGTACAGCACAAGGAACACTACTCCATACTCTGTAATGACCTATTTGGGAAAAGAATCTAAAAAGAGTGTATATACATATATACATAAAACTGATTCATTTTGCTGTATAGCAGAAACCAACACAACATTATAAATAAACTATAATTCAATAAAATTTAATTTTAAAAAAACAGAAAGCTAAAGGATCACACACACACACACACAAATAGAGACTGTTATCCTGGGTCTCTTAGTACTGTGGATCAAAAACTTTAACAAGCATATTCTGAACATGGTGAGAGAGAGAGGTTTTATGTTAAGCTACTAAGATTTTGGAGTTGCTATCCCATCATGACTTAGAAAACTTAAGAGTTATGAATGGAAAAATAATCAATAGAAACTCAATGCATTTTCTTTCTGGACCCCATTGCATAATTCTAAACATTCCCTGAGATGTATTGGCTCTCCTTTGAAAACCACTGCTTTAGAAATCACCTGGTGAAAGTGAGAGACTAAACTGACTACAGGCCAATTGTAGAACTTCTTCTTTAGAGTTCTAATTGTTAAAGCATAAATGTATAACACAGTACTTAGTACTGAAGAGTTCATATGCTGTTACCAGGTGACGTGTAGGTACCTGAAATGTTGCTGATCCCATTCGTGATGCCAGTTGTCATGCTGTTCACATTGTTCACATTGTTTGCTGAACCCAGGGTAGGGAAGGCTAGAGCTAAGAAGCTGGAAGAAGATGCTAGGAGCCACAGGAAATGCAGGCATGTTTATTCTCTCCTGGCTGATGTAGCAGCTGTAGCAGCAGCTATAGCATAACCTAACACAACGCAACCTCTTTCCTGGCTGACACAGCAGCAGTAGCAGTAGACACACTATATTCTCTCCTCTCGTGGCTGACCTAAGGGACACAGCCATGAGGCAGCAGTAATGCCACCACTGTTTAGGCGGAGCTTATATACGCATCGGAGAAGGCAATGGCACCCCACTCCAGTACTCTTGCCTGGAAAACCCCATGGATGGAGGAGCCTGGTAGGCTGTAGTCCATGGGATCGCTGAGGGTCAGACAAGACTGAGCGACTTCACTTTCACTTTTCACTTTCATGCACTGGAGAAGGAAATGGCAACTCACTCCAGTGTTCTTGCCTGGAGAATCCCATGGACAGAGAAGCCTGGTGGGCTTCAGTCCGTGGGGTCGCACAGAGTCGGACACGACTGACGCGACTTGGCAGCAGCTCATGAGCAAGCAAGTACCTTGTGACGTGCATGCACAGTGCTTTAAAAGATCTCAGCTTTTATAGTCATTATTTACAAAATGTGGGGTGAGAGAGCCTGAACATGCCATCTTGGCTAATTTGCTCTCTCCCCACATTGCTCCACATGTAATAAGCTCTAGCATTCTGACTTCGACCAAATATTACACATCCTTTGCTTATAAAAGTAAACATCACTTCTTAATAGCAGGAAAATGTAACAATTGATAATGAATAATTTATTTAAGGACAATTCTTACATGGAATTTATGAAGTAGGGATGACCACATAAGTAAAATCAGATTAATTCCTACTAACCTGTATCACTCTTCCCAAATTTGGATTTGATCTTTTTCCTTTGCTTTGTGCAGAGACAACAGAGGAACACTTTTTTGGAGCAGTTTCTTTCTACCACTAGCTGTTGACTTTCAGATAAATATGAGATCAAGATAGTCCCTATGATCTAGTTTTTAAAATGTCCTCTGTGATTACCTTACAAATTGAGGATGAGGCAGTGTATTTTTCAAGTTTATTATGGTTTGCAAATCATAGAAACCAAAATCAAATTAGCTAAAACAAAAGGAACGTAATGGTCCATTTAACTACAAAGGCCAAGGATTAAAACTTGCTCCAGACATGGCTCAATCTAGGAGAGCAAAAAATATAATTTATCTTTTTTTACTTCATCCCTTGGCTCAGATTTTGTCTATTGATTTCATTCTCAAACAAACCTACTATGTGTGCTAGGATACTGTGTGGAGAAGGCAATGGCACCCCACTCCAGTACTCTTGCCTGGAAAATCCCATGGATGGAGGAGCTGGTAGGCTTCAGTCCATGGGGTCGTTAAGAGTCGGACATGATTGAGCGACTTCACTTTCACTTTTCACTTTCATGCATTGAGAAGGAAATGGCAACCCACTCCAGTGTTCTTGCCTGGAGAATCCCAGGGACAGGGGAGCCTGGTGGGCTGCCATCTGTGGGGTCACGCAGAGTCGGACACGACTGAAGTGACTTAGCTGCAGCAGCAGCAGCAGGATACTGTGTCAGGTCACTCTGGGCTTCCATTGTCTTCAACTTCTGAGATTTTAGTAGCAAGAGATAGCTTACATATTACTACCTACCAAAAGTACTCAGATTGACCACAGTGGACTTTATGCCTACTCTCAGGAACTAGAAGCACAAACAAGTAATTTTGTTTTTGTTTTTGTAGAAGAGGGGGAACTTCCAAAAGGAAAATACAAGAGTAACCCAGAAATGGGTAGAATTTGCCTTA
Organism: Bos mutus; assembly: GCF_027580195.1. Classification (NCBI taxonomy): domain Eukaryota; kingdom Metazoa; phylum Chordata; class Mammalia; order Artiodactyla; family Bovidae; genus Bos; species Bos mutus. The sequence continues at coordinate 47,596,542 of NC_091627.1, read as the reverse complement.
TGTAGGGAAAACCTCTGATCTAGGTTTTGCAGTCTTTATGCACATCAGACCTCCAAAAGGAATGTACCTACTAAATTTCCAGTTAAAGTCTATGAGAATCTCCTTTGTTGCTAAATCTCTTGTAGCCCAATCCATTTATTAATTGATACCAGAAGAGAAAATACTCATGCTTAACTTTCCAAAGAATAGATTTTTAAATGTACACTCTTTAAGAGTTCAAGTCAAACAATGAAAATTTGAATTAATATGCCAAAGGAATATTTTAGAACATGTGGTATTGCTGAAGTACAAAGGATAGAGTCCAGTGAAAATCTAAAGCTAACATTATTTAAAATAACTAACCAGTCATATTTCTGGATGATAAAGCAGTTGATAAAATTTAAACTTACAATGTGAATGAAGGGTCAAAGGATTTCACAACTTACTAGATCCAGCCAAGTGGAAGATTATGAATTGAGACCTTAAAGTTTCAGTGGTTGAATTATTTGTTTTCAACTCTTCGAAACCTCTGAATAAGTATGTGAGTTGGGTGAAGTGGGACAAATTCATTCTTTACTGGGCATTTATTAATGATTCATATTCTCTTTCAATATTCTCTTTTATCATTAAAAGTGTTGAGCATATGGTGTGCTAATAAAGCTACCATAATATACTAAGACTGTGCCATTTAAAAAGCTAGCTTTTAGCTGAAAACAAAAAAACAAAGCATCTGATTTCATCTCCTGTTTTGATTGCCTCTCATACATTACTCAGCAGCCTCTAACTTCCTGAACTCCTTAACAAAAACTTCAATCATGCAGCAAGACTTTTGACACAGCAGAATTTTCACTAACATCCTTTCAGCGGCTGATTTCTTTTGTTTTGGGAAGGGATCTCACACTCTGCTTTGGATTATTAAAGCTAATTAAAGTGATGACTCTTGTGTGCCTTACTGTCACTCAAGGTCTCTAGAAGGGGCATCCTATTCCTTCTCATTCTTCTCTTCCTTTTCTGTGGTATTGGAAGAAGAAAGAAAGGAAATGCTATCCCACTGGGACTCTAAGTAGAAAGCAAATATCTCTGGGAAGACTTTCTAAAACAGAGGAGGCAATTTCTCAATTTACTCTCAAAGAAACACTATCCCACCTATTAATTCACAGCTGGGAACTTTTTAGATATATACAACTTTTACATTTTTCTAATAAAAATCTTTTTACTAGTTTTCTAATTGGGAATTCATCATATATATATGCAATACTTTCAAACAAAATTTAAAGTTTCCTGAAGAGTATCCACATTTTGATAAAATGTAAAAATATATATATTTTTGGAGGAAAATTATGAGAGGAGCTGCTTGAAGTTACGAGATTTTAAAAGACTCAAGTGTATATAATTCATTCTAAATTTAAAATACTTTGAATGTCTATGATGTTATATTAATTAATTTCCCCAAAATTCAGAAGAAAAATCTTTATATTATTTCTAAACTTAATAATTCTTATTTTGTCAAACCTCCATTTCATTATCTATTTATACAAATCTGAATACAATATTCTCATTTCAGTTTTTTGATCATATTAACCTGAGAGTGAACAGTATAGTTAGGAATGATCTAGCATGCAAGTGACAGCAAATCCAATCAACATGAACTTGAACAAGTAGGAGTTTACCTTTCTATAGCGCTCATTCAGTGGCTCCACGATATCCCTAATATGTGAGTCTTATGCCCCTTTTTGATTTACTGACCTGACTGTGTTGGTTCTTGGCTTCCAGTTGTAAGAAGTCTTCCCTAACTTTGGCATCACATCCCAGTCTAAGGCAGGAAGAAGAAAGGGAAGTGAAGTCGTTCAGTCATGTCTGACTGTTTGCAACCCTGTGGACTGTAGCCTACCAGGCTCCTCTGTCCATGGGATTTTCCCGGCAAGAGTACTCTAGTGGGTTGCCATTTCCTTCTCCAGGGGATCTTCCCAACCCAGGAATCGAACCCAGGCCTCCCATATTGCAGGCAGATGCTTTACCATCTAAACCAGGGAAGCCCCTAGGAAGAAGAAGGTGGTGCAGAAAGGCTTTTGGCTGAGTATGTCAAATCCAGACATACTTCTAAGTCAAAAGTCTCATAAGTCAAAATGTTATCACATGGCCACCATGCATATAAGTCATCACAGAAAAAGGGAGTGGGGGTGTAGAACAGTGAAATCTATGTAACAGTGTCTGCTATAAATCTCTGTTGCTTGTTTTCATAGACATGTACTACATTGTTCCTTAATTCTATAAAGAATAAAATCTACATATTTCTAAATGAAGAATTTTTGAATCCAAGAAACAAATTTCAATGTGTGCTAACAGTAAATATATTTCACACTCAAAAGCAACTGTTATTAAATTAATAATGCATCTGGGAGCTGAGACAACATGTCTCAAAGGAACCACAGTATGTTAATTCTTAGTTAGAGGGTCCTTTTGCATTGTATGTTTCTACTTTTCTAAAATGAAATTAGTAACATTTTAGCATGGTAAATTTCCTTAAAATTGTAAATAACTCATAATTGTCTAGGTAACCAACCATGTGTTGAATCTTAATTCAGATAATGATCACAAGCAGCAGGTGTCGGGTAGTTGCACTGGGAATCATCCTGCTGTTTTCAAAAGGTTGTTACAATTTCTGTTGCTTCCCATCTTAAAACATATACAAAAATAATAGGTGCATGCATAATTAAGAGTGAAACTTCCATGTGGACCCAATATCACTATTTTTATTGGACTTTTATCTACAAACTAGGTCATGATGAAGACAGACAAATTTAAATTTTTTATGGCCTCATATTGTTTCATCTCACAGAAATGATATGCAGAGTTGGATTACATGAAGATGATTGAAACAATCCCCAAGTCATTTTCTTTCTCAAATATGATTTTGAAGAATACAATATAAATAAAATACAAGTATAAACTAAGAAACATGACTGTTCAGTGATATATTTCTAAGAAAATGAGGTGGGAACTGACAGCCAATTTGGATTTTTCTGCTCCATTCCATATTGATCATTTTCTTGTATATTTGGGTTTATTAAAGCATTTCTGAATTGTAGAGCAATCCTCCTATGCAGGCAGAAATAAATGGTCTTTTTCATTTTAATGGTTTGCTGGAATTAAATGGACTACTTAAAATCTTTTGAGTGTAATGGTACTATCCTATAAAGAAGATAATATTTATAGTCAAAGGACTTAAGTATGAACTTTTATTTCATTTGAAGTGTGACTTCAAGTAAATTATTTAATTGCCAGAGCCTCAATTTACTTATCTGCATTTGGAGCCTAAGAAAAATTGTTTGAGAAATGCTTTTGTCTTGTCATAGAAGGGCCACAGCAGTAGGCATAAGATTGAAAATAAAACTTACAATTTTTAATACTTCATTTCACTTGCTTTGAAGTAAGGGGTTAAAAGTGCATTCTATTTTTGCAAGTAAATTTAAATATTGGCTTTCATATTTTACCCTGTTTTTTTATTTACTCCTGAATCTCTTTCAAATTAAACTTTTAAATTCTTCTGTTCAACTCTGGATTTCACCCATGCTCCTTTGGTCTCACCAGATCTGTGCTTGATCTAAATACATGTGCAGCAGCATCTGGAATAGGTCACATTTCATCACTCAACTCAATTTCCCCTAGTTGGTCACATCTCACCCATAAAAGATCAAGAATTATGCAAATTTGCTTTTTTTTTTTTTAATCAACCTTGACATGAGTGTAATAGATTTCAAATTCCTCTCTTCTTTCTATTTAATTTAAATCCCTTGAAAGAGACTGATGGCTTTAAAATAAAATCTTTATGTGGTTAAAAATATTTTCCATTTTGCATCACTGGGATTTTCAGAGTGAAATAATATAAATGTTAGAAATATTCTAAGAATTCATATTATTTTAATGATTTTCCTTCTCACTGGGGCTCCTTACTTTTTTGTATTTAAATGCAACAAGACTTTGAGTGAATCACTGGAGGCTGATAGCAGACTTTAAGGGTCAGATAACTAGATAAGTAAAAGAAATATGGCAGATGTCATTTCATAGTAATATTTGTGAACATATAATACAGTCAGACTTAGGACTGATGATGTAAGAAAATATAAATTCACTGTGTGCAATTCTTTTGTAGCAGATATGCTTCTAAGCTTTTTTAAAAACGTGATCTTCTACCAAAGGGCCAGTATGCCTCCTCCAAGGCAGTTTAGTTTCAGTTTCCCAAAGGTTTATCATGTTAAGGAAATCAAGACTCCTCAAAGTACCTGATTTTTAGTATTACCTCTATCAAAACTCACATTATGCATTCCATTACTGTACAGCGAACCCTGGACTCTTTTTTAATTGATTTTTTAAATGTTACTTATGTATTTCTAAATCATGCTAATATGAAATAATTATATTTAAAAAAAGGTTTTAATTTGCAAAGCCCGACTGTCTCCACCTAGGCAGAATTTATGCAGTAGGAGTAAATGCCCTTAGGTGAGTGGGGATTTCTATTGATGTTGCCTAGTTGCTATTCTCAGCTGTGAATTTTTGAGTGAGGCATAGCTGAGAAAGAGTCTTTTTTGTTTTACTACCATCTGAGTTTCTCTTTTAGGGCAGAGACTATGATTTTCATGGTCACATCTCTCTATTTTCCAGGATGCGATGTCTAAAACAAGGTTAATACTTGTTGAGTAGGGAATTAATGAACACTATTATTTTTTCAAATGTAACAAGGTAAATAATGATTATATTTATTCACTGAATATGAACATTTTATAACATTTACTATGTGGCAACTACTTGTAATTGAGTGAAACAGCATTTGATAACTACATTAATCATTTCATTATGATTGTACCCCAAAGAAATTGAAGGCCAGCAAAGGACAAGCCTACTGTGTTAACTGGATAAGAACACTTAAATATCAGTATGTAACCATAGGGGATAAATCTCTGATTTCCATAACAATTTTTAAAAATTTAAGAAATAAAATTTAATACAGAAATATATAGTTCCTCCACTCCTTTAATTCTTTAATGGTACTTCCAACCTAATCGTTACCTCTGGCATTTGTTGAGATCTAAGTTGAAGCACTTAGAATACTTTCTCATGGTCATGAGATGTTGACTGTGCTTATTTCAGGAGGCACTGCTCTGAAACGTGAAGCGCTGGGGTCAAAGCCCTTACTTACCACACTCCAGTTAGTTACTGGCTTCAAAAGCGCCTCTAGGTTTTCACTAGCTTGCTAGCACACCAGGCTAGAGTTTATCTGTCTTAATAATCTGGTGCAAAAAACATGTCTTTTAGGAGAATGGCTTCTTTCCACAGCTGTCTTCTCTTTTCTTGCATCTTTCTGCAAGACAGATAGAGTAGTAGAGATATCCCATCTGTTTATCCTTCTACCTTACAGTTTTTTTTTTTTTAATTACATACTTGAAAAATTTTAAGCAATCTAGATTTATTACTCAGAGTCAGCCACACCCCCACGTCTGCCTTTGGCAAATGTTGTGTTGTTGTATTCGTCGCTCAGTCATGTTCAACTCTTTGCAACCCGTGGAGTGTAGCCTGCCAGGCTCCTTTGTCCATGGAATTCTCCAGGCAAACATACTGGAGTGGGTTGCCATTTCCTTCTCCAGGGGATCTTCCCGACTCAGGTAATGAACCCATGTCACCTATGTTTCCTGCATTGGCAGACAGGTTCTTTACCGTCTGAGCCAACAAGGAAGCCCACCTTTGGCAAATACATAAAGCTAAGCACAACTAGTTTGAGAAAATATATAAGATGTTTGCTATCACAAAAAACCACAGACTGTGTAGGCTCAAACAACAGAATTTCTCATAAGTGTGGGGGCTGGGAGTAGATTTCAGGGTGCCAGTATGGTTTGGTGAGGCCCTCTTCTGAATTTTAGACTTCTCATGGCAAAAGGGACTTGGACGTTCTGTGGGATCTCTTTTATAAGAGCATTAATCCCATTCATTATAGCTCCATTTTCACGAGCCTATCACCTCCCCAAAGTCCCACCTCCTAACTCCATTACAGTGGGCATTAGGATTACAACATGTGATGGGGTGGGAGGGTGATGCAAACATTCAGACCATAGTACTTAAAATATTCCAGAGACACTTGTGGAAACTGAGGATAGAGATGCCCAGATTTTAGCAAAAGCTCTATCCAGGGACTCAGTTGTGTTTTCTATTAATTAATTTAACCATCATAACTATTATTATTTCTGTCTTATGAATGATGATACTGATGCCAGAAAGTTTAACTTTCCAGTGAGCACACGTTTAGTGAATAATAGAGCTTTTATTCAAACCCAAGAAATTTCTTTATGTAGACTATGCCTTTAAATGCCATGATATTCACAAATACAAAGGAAATGAGAAGCTATTAACAGAGGAACATAGTCTAGAAATTTGTTTCATATAGACTGCACAGGGTCTTCTTCACACTCTCTAGTTCACACTGGCATTTCATCCTATTTTATCTTCCATGTGGAATTTTCTGCTTATTTATACCTTTTTCTCTCTTACATATTCAATTTTGTGCTTGTTCCATCACAGAACCAGTGATTCTTTACAACTCTTTTAAGAAATATTTTGAGACTTAGTTCCCAAACCTATTTTTTCCTTTCTATCAGTAGTTCTGGCTTGTAAGAGATGGTAGTTAGAATATTTAGATTTAGAACATTCTCATAATTTGAGGCCAAATAATAAGTTAAGGGTTGCTGAGTGGCTTTTGGATGGTTACTCTTGAGTTGAGTGCCTGCTAATGGCTAAGATGGTATCATGTGGTACAAAACATTGTCACCTTGACTTAGTCGTTTCCATAGAGGCACAGTAAGACATGTCTCAATGCCTTATAATATCATTATCATTAATTTTATACATTTATTCTTCTAAAAAAGGGAAAAAATAAGAAAAAGAAATAATAAGAAGAGAAGAAAAGCACCCTGACTGAGAATATTGCTAGACCTGAAAGAGATCTTCAGTTCAGTTCAGTTCAGTCGCTCAGTCATGTCCGACTCTTTGCGACCCCATGAGTCGCAGCACACCAGGCCTCCCTGTCCATCACCAACTCCCGGACTTCACTCAGACTCACGTCCATCGAGTCAGTAATGCCATCCAGCCATCTCATCCTCTGTCGTCCCCTTTTCCTCCTGCCCCCAATCCCTCCCAGCATCAGAGTCTTTTCCAGTGAGTCAACTCTTTGCATGAGGTGGCCAAAGTACTGGAGTTTCAGCTTTAGCATCATTCCTTCCAAAGAAATCCCAGGGCTGATCTCCTTCAGAATGGACTATTACTACATCTGGAGAAGGAAATGGCAACCCCCTTCAGTATCTTGCCTGGAGAATCCCATGGACAGAGGAGTCTGGCAGGCTCCAGTCCATGGGGTCTCAAGAGTCAGACACGACTTATCGACTAAACCACCACCACCACCATTACTACACCACTCTTCTTCCTTTATTAATTAGAAACAAAAATGGGTATATGTCCAAAGCAGTGAAGTTGCAGGCTAGGTGCAATGATGTTTAAATTACAAATCCCTTTTTTCAAAGAGTTCAAAGCTAACTTGGGGAGGTGTAAGTCATACTCATGTACAATGTCAAGGGAGATGTTTCTTTATACTATTTGAACTCCCATTGTCTTATACATACTAATCTACACAAAATAAGCTCCAAATAAAAAGCTTGTTCTGCATCCTATGTGTGTTCCCTACACAATGATCCACTTCCTTTTCATTTACTTCCTTATAAATAAAACTTAGAGAAGATAAATAATACACTCAATTTCTAGCACTGATCTTATTTCTAGCTTTAGCCAAGATATTCAGTAACTTCTCCCCATCCATCAACCTGATTCTGATCAGGTTAATCTTCTGATTTTTCTTTCCTTTTCTTTTCTTTTTTTGCCTATTCCTGAACTTCTGAGAGAAGTTCATAGAGAAAATAGAAACATAAGAGGGTTCATTCTCAATTCCTGTCTTGCCCCAATCTCATCTCTCCAGTCATAAGATTGACCTCCATGCTCACTGCCACCTTTTTTCTTTTCCGTCTCAAGTGGAGGAGGTATCCTTCTCTCTGTGCATGGCAAACTCCTCCGTCCATTATTTAGATATATTTCTTCACTCCTCTTAGATACTTAAACAGTTGTCTCTTGTCTTAAATATTCATCTTCTCTCTCCTTATTGGATTTTTCTTTCTAGTACATGCTGCTGCTACTGCTAAGTCGCTTCAGTCGTGTCCGACTCTGTGCGACCCCATGGACGGAAGCCCACCAGGCTCCCCCGTCCTTGGGATTCTCCAGGCAAGAACACTGGAGTAGGTTGCCATTTCCTTCTCCAGTGCATGAAAGTGAAAAGTGAAAGTGAAGTCGCTCAATCATGTCCGACTCTTAACGACCCCATGGACTGAAGCCTACCAGCTCCTCCATCCATGGGATTTTCCAGGCAAGAGTACTGAAGTGGGGTGCCATTGCCTTCTCTGTTTCTAGTACATAAATATGCTCAATTCTATCACCTATAAAAGAAACTTTTAACTGTTACTCTTTGTATTTTATTCCCATGACAAGACTTCTCCCCTGCCTGCTATTATCCAGTGGTTTACATTGGGTATAAGATAAACTTCAATCACCCTACTATATAGTTATCTATTTAGTCAACAACTATTTGTTAGATTTCTGCTGCTTACCAGTAACAGGGATGCTGTTTGAAGTATAGCAGTGAATAGGAGAGATGTTGTCCCTAGCCTTGTAGGACCTGACACCAGTAAACAATACAAGATATTTTTATGACATGAGCCTTATTTGTCTTCTAAACTCACATCTATCAATCTCTCTATCTTACTATCTCGCTGCTCTATTTATTGATCTATCTACCTATCTATCGTTTATGCCCTAATTAAAAATCTGCTTCATACACTACCAAGCTTTAGCACATCCATGACTATACCTTAGAATGTCTTGCTAATCCTTTTACTGCAGTGCTTTTTATGCTTTCTCTAATTTTTTTGCCTGTATCTTTCTGAACTGTCTTATAAGTATAGATTATATATTTATCCTCTGCGCTCACATATCACTCTCTCTTCCTGAATTATTATAGTATCCCCTAATAGGTTGTAACCCTTTCTATATCTGTCCTTCCCTCTGCCCCTACTAAATGAGTACCTTGGCCTCATGTTGTGTAGGTATGCCTTTTCTTTGCTTAATACCTAAAATCTAAGTTACCTCTAGAAAGTGAGACCTCTCTTTTTTAGGCTTCAGCAATCTGCAGGTTGAAGTGAGGTTAAGTTGTCAGATTTTCCATTTGTTCTTTCCTACCTCTGCTCATGTAGTATTTCAGTGACATGAACGAATATCCAGGCTTTTCTGGGAGTCTCCAAGAAATGTCTGATATTGTATACATGATAATAGTGGAAACTGCTATTACTAAGGTGAGCAACTGCTGAGTACTTGGTGGAGGTCAAGAATCTTCATTGACCATTGAACATTCTGGTCTCTGACTCTGTTCTAAGCACTGGAAATCACCATGAAATCACACATGTTATGATAATCTTAATACTATATTACATGTGTGGAACAGAGAGCAAAACCCTTCTCTCCCACTCTGTGTCATTTTATATTATCTGAAAACATGAGTTTAGGCTGTCTCTCAGTATCAAGGATGAGGTTACATGAAAATAGGTTATGCAGTTTCTTCTTCATCTCTGTTTCCTCAGACCTCAGACCCAGTTCATGCCACAAGGTAAGGGAGGACAATACGCTATTCTGCACCAACTCCTTCCTAGGCTCAGTCACCAGATGCCAGTACCCATAAAGTCTCCTCTTTCACCATCTCAAAATAAATGTTTTCATGCAAACCAACTACAGGGAGATCTGTTTATCAGTTCACCAGACATGCTTAAATTTCCCTTTCTGCTGCAAGTAGTTAGTATACCTTATAGATATGGTATCTGGAAATATGCACTGATTGAATAAACGACTGAGTTAATGACAAAAATGATTAAGTGCTTTGTAGTATCTCATCAGTTTTACTTTTATTCAGCCCCATTGCTTAGAATACAAGAGCCCATAAGTTGGAGGCCATATTAGTAAGTGAGAATTCGGACTATCAAAATAAATGTGAAAGCAGACATTGAAAAATATATTTTCATGTTATATAAGAAAAATGACTAGAGCTATTATCATTCATTATCACCAACATAAGTAAGCAATAAAATCCTCTAGCTTAAGCCAAACATGTGCTTTGATTCTTTCTTTCCTGTATCTAAATTTCAAACAGCTAAATCCTTCCGAAGAAATGCCTTAGCAAAGCACTACTTTTCTGTATTAGAAAAGAAAGGACCTTGCGTTCAGAGTTGATCATGATGAACCAGCCTAGTAGAGGAAGAAATCTGCTTGTAGGCCAAGAGGGAGAAAAGTTTGGGAAGGCTCATAAAAGAAAGAAAACTATGAGAGAGCTAATGGTTACCATCAGAATATAATTTGTGTGAGAAAAGCCAGATAACATATTAACCCTCCCCACAGACTCATAAGCCCTAGGTTTGACCATATGGAAGCTCACATTCACACTGAGTGAATGTAAATAAAGGTTTTCAACTCTAGAGCTATCAAGGCCATTTATGTTTCTGGCTCAGTAAGCCTTTCAATTCTTTCCTAGACATAGTTAGCATAAAAGGGCATCCCACTGTTTTCAGTACATTTGGATAAAAAGAGTTTTTACTCTAATCCTTATTTGTTTTCTTATTATAGGCTTTTGAAAGAGAAAACATATTTCCTATGCTTTACTTTGCTGTTTCATAATGAAATATAATAAAGAATCACCAATTGACAACAATTATACCAAGAAAAATGGAATGTCATATTTTCCTGGTCTCAACATTATCAATATTCCAAAGGAAAAAAACCTCTACATGAGTTATGCTTGTGAGGACCTAGGAATCCAATAACAGTTTGCTATAGTTATTGTAATATTTCAATGCCTTGGGCATTGAAAGGTAGCCCCAGATATTTTGGTTATCAACAGGCTGCTGATTCAAGTGTGGATGACTACAGTGGTTCATACTCTACCTGCTGAAATTTTTTTTTAATTGAGAATAAGCCAATATTTTTAATCTTTCAGAATTAGTTTTCAATAATATGTCTTCATGCTGTGTGAGTTCTATGCAGGAAGTTGTGATCAATACCAGGCAAGTAAGTTTATGGGTGTTTGTGCTTAACTTGATCAAAAGTTAAGAATCACACATTATTCCCAAGAGAAGATGAGCAAAAAATTTCAGACATGCACAAAAAATTGGAAGGTGGGTATAGAAAATCAGTACAGCTAGGCATTTTTTTTTAATTAATTTATTTATTTTAGTTGGAGGATAATTACAATATTGTGGTGGGTTTTGCCATACATCGACATGAATCAACCACAGGTACGCATTTTATTTTAAGAAAGGATATTTGCTGGTGCCATTAAGAATGAAAAGGGTTGTGGAATCAAGAGCACCATCTTGAATTTATTAATATTGACGTGGGAACATCCAAAGGGAATGGCCAAGTTGCTAGCTCAAAGGGAAGGTTTCCACTGAGAAAATTATCTACACAGGCACCCACTTCACACATGCACACAAACACACGCAGTGAAATCAGCATATTGATGCCTTTTAATGCCACAGAGCTGGATGAGAAAAATAATGGTATGTGTCGGTAGAGAAACAATTTTCTCTGAGCCTGAGCCATACCAACATGCAGAGAACTATGGAGAAGGCGGAGACAGCTACAAAACCTAAAAACAGAGACTACATAGAGTTATATAAGAATTGAGAGAATAACTACTGATATATAATAATGATTTGTCTCTTAACTAATGATAAGTTTATCCAACCTTATTATTTATATTTTTTAATGGATTTCTTTAAATTGAGAACAATATGTTTTGCTTTCCATTGATGCCAGGTCTAATTAGGTCGTAATTTGATTGCATTTGTTCTTTTGATTTTATTATTTAAAATGAATTTTGACATAGACATATTCTGCTATTATTAAAAGACTCTTCACATGGTTAATTGTGTGCTAAGCAAGCAAAGGAAAAATTTCTAGGAGAACATCTTTCATTCATTTAAAGCAGAAAAGATAACAGAGTATGTCTGTAAGTGGATTGGAGATTGCATAAAACTCTTTAATATGAAAGGTATACAAACAAAATTTTAATAAAAGGACCATATTTATGATAATAAGAGCTATAATTAAATAAAAGAAATGTGATTTTCCCCATAAAATTAGAGATAATAAAAAAATAAAACCCATACAACATGGCATGAATGACCAAGAATTCAAAATTTATTAGGAAAACAAAACCCCAAAACAAAAACAAAATAAGAAGCTACCTGTTCTTAAATTTTTCTGTGGCTTATTTTATCTCTAGAATTTATATTTAATTATTTCTAAATCACTTAATTGAACAAGCTCCAAGAGTTGGTGATGGACAGACAGGAAAGCTGGGCATGCTGCAGTCAATGGGTCGCAAAGAATTGGACACAGCTGAGAGACTGAACTAAACTGAGATCATTTAATTGCTATTTGATTAGCTGCAAAATCTTGCTAGTCCCTTGGACAGCAAGGAGATCAAACCCGTCAGTCCTAAAAGAAATCAACCCTGGATATTCATTGGAAGGATTGATGCTGAAGCTGAAGTTCCAATCTTTGGCCACCTGATGGGAAGAGCCAACTCACTGGAAAAGACCCTAGTGCTGGGAAAGATTGAAGGCAAAAAGAAAATGGGACAATAGAGGACGGGATGGTTAGATGGCATCACCGACTCAATGGACATGAGTTTGAGCATACTATAGGAGACAGTAAAGGACAGGGAAGCATGGTGTAATTCAGTCAGTGGGGTTGCAAAGAGTCAGACATGACTTAACAATTGAATAACAATAAAAACAAATGAATGAGAAGAAGATACTAATTTGATTCATTGCTTCCTATAAACTTGCTGGTTATTTGTATCATCATAAAGATACTTCAAGGTCTTTTATAAAGGACTCTGCCAAAAATGGTCCAATAATAAATCTTCCTCATATCTATTTAATATTTTCTGCATAGAGGTGTACTTCCATAATTAACTCATAACATTCACCTCAAAATCATCTTTTGATTTTTAGTGTGGGTATAATTATTTTCTTTTTTTGAGATATGAAAATTAAAATGTAGTGATATTAAATAAAATGCTTAATATAAGGAATAGTAGGGGAAGGAAGAATATGGCAGATACACGTTTTATTTCACACTGGTTAGTAATTTCTGAAAACAACCTCCCTCCACTGCCAGACTTTCCCTAGAAAATCACAGAGCATTGGTCAGAAAATGCTCCTTTTAAAATTCTTGTTAGGTTTTGTCCTCAAATCCCTAGTGAGCAAATGAGATGTATCCTCCTTGCCTAAACTAGGCATTAAGAGCCAAGTGGCCTGTTTCTCACCACATGCATGACAAATGGGGGTATTACTTAAGAAATCTCTACTAGAAAGAGAGATTTGGTTAGTATTTAAAAAGTGATGAGCTCCCTGAGCCTATGATATGCTGCTGCTGCTGCTGCTAAGTCACTTCAGTCATGTCTGACTCTTTGCAACCCCATAGAGGATATGCTACTTTTTCTTAAATGAGTACAGTGGTGTGCTCAAAGATAGGACCAATCGCACATTTCTTTCCCTCTCCACCATCATGATATTAGATTGATAGCTGCAGACCCATCACTGTGGGAGGATACATCACAGTAATCAGCTGATGCTACTAATCAGGGCTTTTTGTTTGTTTGTTTGTTTCTTTTGATATTTATCAACATACATCTGTACATAGTTCATGTGATAGTTATAAAAACAAGTCATTCTTCACAGTGCCACTGTTTATCAATTTACCAATTTTGAATGCTAGGAAACAGAGAATACATATAAAGATGTTTCAAAAACACATGCCAAGGTGATTATAGTCATAGTGTACATATATTCAGTCATGTCTGACTCTTTGTGACCCCATAGACAATAGCCTTCCAGAATCCTCTGTCCGTGAAATTTTCCAGGCAAGAATACTGGAGTCGGTTGCCATTTCCTACTATAGAGGATCTTCCCAACCCAGTAGTTAAACCAGGGTCTCCAGCATTGACAAGTGGCTTCTTTACCACTGAACCACCTGGTAAGCCCTATAGACAAAGTAAGGATTTGGTTAATATAAAATACACTATATTTTGTAATAATAACATTATGATTTGGTATTTTCAAACTTTCTAGTGTTCCCAGCATAAAATTTCTAACTTAAGAAAAATTAACTTTCAGGAATAGCAATGTCAAAATATGTTTAAAAATCTGCTAAATTATTGTTAATATTCTGGTATGTCAGAATAAAAAATACAAATATGCTAGAGCAAATGTATTAATAATCATATGATTTGGCATTAGAAACTGTGCATTTATCTGAACAGATGACAAGACATTTTTCTAAGGAACTGGAAATTATTCTCCTTATGTACTATGTTCTTAACAAGTGCTGCGTTGAAGAGTGCATTTTCCTCCACCCTGAAGGTGCGAACACGACAAGCATCTTCAGCAATACCAGTTGTATTTTTTTCTCAATACATGTTTCATTGATTCTTCATTTACGAAAAGCTGGAAAGTAGCTTTCTATCACATTTATTCTATGACATATAATTTCAACTGTGAGATTTAGTAGCAGAGTGAATGACAAATGATAGGGAAAGATTGACAGATGCTAGTAATTGTATGGTTATTCTGTTCTGTCCAGACTTCTATATTTCATTTTGTCATCTTTTATACATTAAGCTTACTCATCCATCTTGTAGAAAAGTAGAAAATTGCATAAATGGGTTATCTGGTTGTATTAGCACTGATAGAATAGAAATGAGCATTACCTTCGAAAGTATATATTAGAGCTCATCAGAAGTGAGATGGTCTGCAATTCTCCCTGTCTGACAGGAAAGGCAGTATTTTCTTGGGTAGAGTGTTCCAAATACCTATCAAGACTTTTTTCCATCTGAAAACTTTAGCCAATGGAAAAAGTAAAAGCATATCTACCTTCAGGAGAATATGGATATCAAATATGATACATATTTTTTGTATTATGCACTGGAGAGCTAAAACTTCTGACAAAAGATTTCTTCCTCTTAAGAATATTTTAAAAATCAATGAACTCAGCAATTTAATGTAACTGGAATTATGGACAAGTGGTGTGTGTGTTGTTAGTCACTCAGTCATGTCCAACTCTGCAACCCCATGGACTGTAGCCCACCAGGCTACTCTGCTATTATATAAACATAATAAAATAAATTGTTAACACTTTGTTATTAGTACTTTCAAGACATTTAGTTATTTATCCTATGATTTTAAGATCATAGAAATCAAAGTCTAATTTAATGCTACTGATCTTCCAACCCTTTCTTTGTCAGCTATCAGTTTCCTTCCAACTGCCATCAAATAAACCACTATTTATGCAATAAGATTAGCTTTTATCTCACCAGATACATGTCATCCACTTCAGGGAGTCAAAACCTGATTTCATTGTTTTAGTATCAAAGAAAACATTCTCATTTTGATCTGGTCCGAATGGTACATAGGTATCATTGGTACAAAGAAATCGTTACTCAATATTCTGGCTTACCATTTAAAGGAAAAGCAGGCAAGGGAACCACAGAATTAACTCTAGCAAATCTTTTCATCATACTAATTTCATTATTTCATATGGTAAATATTTTTCACTGAGAGGTGGTATGATAATTCAGACAAAGCTTGTCATGAGGGATTCTAAATGCCAGGAAGTTAGACACATCAACAGTTTTATTTATGGGTGTGCCTAAACTACCACATGGCACACAGAAGGAGGTTTTAAAAAGTGTTGAGTGAATAAACGAATTACACACAATGTTTATAAAGCAGAGAGAGATTGGTGACTTCAGAGTACCATTAATTAGGAGCTTGCATATATTAACAGGAGGAGGAGGAGATTTTCTCTCTGCTGAGAGGCTCACAGTGGGTGCTAGCACTGACATACTCTGTTACTCTCTGTTATACCCTCATCCTCATCCTCCCAGACCTCCCTCATCTAATTGGATGAGTAGATTTGACCAGGATTTTCATGGAAATACTATTAGGGCCCTCTTTTACTGACAAATCTTCTGGGGTAAAATCTGTTGAGAATGGTTGAGTTTTTCCTTTAGTGGCTGACTTCTGGGAAAGTGCTGGAAAAACAGCCAGGTTCTATGCTGCATTTTAAATAAAGGCCATGAAAGAAAAATGATGGTGACCCCCAACAATAAAGACTTCCATTTCTTCTTGGATCAATAAAACAGTATGATTTGTGCTATGAAATATAACACTATCCTATAATCATCAGTTCTCACTTTATGGAAAAGTAAATAACTGTTTAAAAGTTTATCATTACAATTTAAATCTTATTGATTTTTGTTCTCTGTTTTCTCCACTTATTTCTGGAGGAGTGACATGTTATTTTCTGTTCTTTTCTGTTATGTCAGTTTGAAAACTTTGAAAAACAAGTCCACAATCTAATGATTGAATGTATTTGTCAACATATTTAAAAACAATTCTTAAGGTTAAACTCTGGCCCTATGTTCTCCATTTCAAGCTGACTCCTTATTCCTTGTTTATTTTTCTGGGCTCCAAAATCACTACAGATGGTGACTGCAGCCATGAAATTAAAAGATGCTTACTCCTTGGAAGGAAAGTTATGACCAACCTAGATAGCATATTCAAAAGCAGAGACATTACTTTGCCAACAAAGTTTCATCTAGTCAAGGCTATGGTTTTTCCTGTGGTCATGTATGGATGTGAGAGTTGGACTGTGAAGAAGGCTGAGCGCCAAAGAATTGATGCTTTTGAACTGTGGTGTTGGAGAAGACTCTTGAGAGTCCCTTGGACTGCAGGGAGATCCAACCAGTCCATTCTCAAGGAGATCAGCTCTGGGATTTCTTTGGAAGGAATGATGCTGAAGCTGAAACTCCAGTACTTTGGCCATCTCATGTGAAGAGTTGACTCGTTGGAAAAGACTCTGATGCTGGGAGGGACTGGGGGCAGGAGGAGAAGGGGACGACAGAGGATGAGATGGCTGGATGGCATCACTGACTCGATGGACGTGAGTCTGAGTGAACTCCGGGAATTGGTGATGGACAGGGAGGCCTGGCGTGCTGCGATTCATGGGGTTGCAAAGAGTCGGACACGACTGAGCAACTGATCTGATCTGATCTGACACAGGTTTGGACCAATATTTCTCAAACGAGGGGCTACACTGATAACTGTTTCTTCCTTGAGATCAGAACTCTACCCAAACCTGAGACTAGAGCCCTGCCTGCTCCTATTCTGCTTCACAGATGCCTCTGATGCTAATTACTTATCTGAATATCTCCTAGTTCCCCTGATGAAGTGGTTTGTTTTCCCAATAAAGCTCAATTGATATTCCTTGTGAGATTTAGCACCTGTTAATCATCTGGTTTTCTCTCATCAATAGCCTGCCATCAAAATCTAGGGACCAATGTTTGTCAGACTTTCACTCTGCATTCAGAATTGACTAGGTTCATACTCTTATGCTTATCAGAGGTGCAAATTCCAGGACTCCAACTCATGATAGTCTGACTTGGGTAGGTTGAGTGACAAAGTTGGCTTTCAGCAAACATACAGGCACATGCAGTAACAACTTATCCTCATTACAGACTTTGAGGAAGTGCTCCTGGGAGTCCATCTTATCTGTCTCAGAAGACTGCTGTTCTCTCCTCTAGCATCAGTCCCAACACAAAGAACATTGCTTTCTGTTTCCAGTTCAGGAATCTAGGAATGTTAGACTATCAAATTGCCTAGCCATCCTCACATGCTGCTTTGAACTGTCACCAGATTTTTCACTCTGCAAGTCTTTGAATAAAGGGGTTGGTTCTAAACAGCAAATAAATCAATGGTCCTAAAACCTAAGTGGGCTTCATTTACATCTCAATGGGAACTTTATACTGCCTTTGCCCCAATTATTCCCCTAAATGGTTCAATTAATTGTAATTCAACTTATCACCCTCTAAATGTGACATTTTAGCATTATAAGCAAAATATATGATTAAACATCTTCCAATGAAATCAACATATTCATTTGTAAAATAGAAATCTAATTACCTTGCTACAGCTTTAGGCTGGGAGGTTTGACTTTATATAACTTTTGGCAGACCATATGTGAAGATGGTGTGAAATAACTTCAGGGTATTTTCCTTTTGTGAGAAATTACAGGTTTCATTACTCAAACCAATTATTTTTCAAAAGTTATTGAGCTAAGGATAATAGCTATTTCTATAATATTTATCATATTTGTAAACTATGCCATGAATATTGCTGAATTTATGTAACTTCTTACCAACAAGGAGCATTTGGGAATTTGCAATAGAATAAAAATTGATTCCTTACTATTTATAATACTATTAGTGTCATGAATGCTAGGAGAAGAACAAGTATTCAGAATTGAATACTGTGAAATACATTGCTTTTGTCTATGAACTAAAAAAGGTAGCGTGGTGTATGCTGAATGCATACACTGGCTTCTCAGAAATTTAAAATATTCTATCACTTTTACCCTGTATACTTATTCACAGTTATCAAATTATGAGTCCTAGTTTTTGGAGCCATTTTAAATGTCACAAAAAGAAGACTGTGCCGTGTACTACTTTGAATTTTTGGTTGACAGACCATGGGCACATCACTTAACTCTGTGAATTTCCTGTCCCTAAAAGGAGTGAATATGGGATGAGAAATCTCTAAAATTGTTTCCAATTTGAAATTACATGAAAGTTATTAAAAGTTCCAGCCAAATAGAGATATATCGAATAATACACAAACTAGGAAAGATGAATTTGAGAATCTGGGTCAGGTATTAATTTTCTCTAAATCTCAATTTATTGTCATTTTTAAAAACAGAGCAATTTCAACTCTTGTGGCTGTTGTGAGAAATGAAGACAATGTAGCCAAAAACAACTAACAAAAGGTCCACAATATAGTTTGAGAATGCAATAAGTACTCAAAATCTTTACCAATATCATCATTTTCATCATCATTATTATATTATTACTGAGGCTATTTTATTATTTCATTGTTATGGCATGTTATGACTGTTAGAAAGTTTTGTTAACTGTATGGAAAATGCAAAGCTTCATTCTGCACATAATCAGTATTTAGCTATCCATATGTCTACCTAACGGAGAAGGCAATGGCACCCCACTCCAGTAATCTTGCCTGGAAAATCCCATGGGCAGAGGAGCCTGATAGGCTGCAGTCCATGGGGTCTCGAAGAGTCGGACATGACTGAGCAACTTCACTTTCACTTTTCACTTTCATGCATTGGAGAAGGAAATGGCAACCCACTCCAGTGTTCTTGCCTGGAGAATCCCAGGGACAGGGGAGCCTAGGGGGCTTCCGTCTATGGGGTTGCACAGAGTCGGACACAACTGAAGCGACTTAGCAGCAGCAGCAGCAGCATGTCTACCTAAAGGTTTCTCTGGTAGCTCAGTTGGTATACAATTTGCCTGCAATGCAGGAGACCCTGGTTCAATTCTTCAGTTGAGAAGATCCCCTGGAGAAGGGATAGGTTACCCACTCCAGTATTCTTGGGCTTCCCTGATGGCTCAGATGGCAAAGAATCCACTCACAATGAGGGAGACCTGGGTTTGATTCCTGGGCTGGGAAGATCCCCTGGAGGAAGGCAAGCAACCCGCTCCAATATTCTTGCCTGGAGAATCCCCATGGCAGAGGAGCCTGATGGGCTACAGTCCATGGGTCATAAAGAGTTGGACATAACTGAGTGACTAAACACAGCACAGCACATTTTTACCAGAAATGGCTTAAATTTCTTCTATATTTAAAGCTGTACTGACAGCTTTTCTAGAGTTGTTTTTTGGAGGAATTCTAGGACATATGCTTCTGGATTGAGGCACTAAAAACATCATTTTTCTTGCATTTTTGCATCTCTGTATCTGGCACCAGCTAGAAACAGGGAGAGCAGAAACCAAAAAATAGATAGAAAAAAAAAGATACCAGAACTTCTGCAAAATAGAATAAAGCTTAATTTGCAGAATGACTAGGTAAGAAGTAAGGTTTATGATACTACTCCTTCAGCACCTAACCCATCCTCACAAGAGTCTAGCTAGCTGTTTACATAAAGACTGTTAACATAAGGAAGGGTACCTTTAAAGGGGACCCAAAGCTATTCTTTAACCATGCTTCTAAGTTCTAAAAAAAATCAGATCCTTCAACTTTAAAAAGTGAAATAGACAATAGAAAATCCTTGGATATGCTGTATAGATGAGAGAAAAGCCCTTTGGGAGGGCGAAAAGGGCAGCAGACTTTATTTTGCAATTAGCAAAGGCTAAATGACTGCAAGGTAATTGACAGCTCCCTAGGTACTGACAGGAGGAGCTCAGTTTTGATTCAATACATTGACAACAAAACTCTGGGATTGTGAGATCTTTAAAAAGAAGCCACAAATCGATGAGTAAGGCAATCTACTTTAAGTGCTTTGCTCAGTAGCAGCCTTTGAACTCTGAGTGCTGGGCAGAAGCCTAAACTAGGATAAGGGTATTTTCTCAGGGTGAGGATCCTTACCTGACTGTGTGGATTATCAAGCACTGTGTGGTACATCTTTTATCTTTTCCTCCTTCCATGTTCCTTTTCCCTCTATCATAAATACTTGTTATTCTCTTCCTCTGGCCAACCCAAATGAACTAAGAGCCAAATGAACGAAAGATTAAAGGAAAGCTACTGAGGAAGAACAGACTGACTGAAAGTTTTATATATATATATATATATAGAGAGAGAGAGAGAGAGAGAGAGAGAGAGTTGTTGCTGTTGTTTAATCACTAAACCATTCCTGATTCTTTTGCAACCCCATGGACTGTAACCTGCCAGGCTTCTCTCTCCATGGGGTTTCCCAAGCAAGAATACTGGAGTGGCTTGCCATTTCCTTCTCCCTCCAATAGACAGGAATATGTATGTATATATGGCTTTCCTGGTGGCCCAGTGGTAAAGAATCTATCTACCTGCAATGCAGGAGACACAGGAGATACAGATTCAGTCCTTTGGTGGGGAAGATCCCCTGGAGTAGGAAATGGCAATCAACTCCACTATTCTTGCCTGGAAAATCCCATGGACAGAGGATTCTTGTAGGCAACAGTCCATGGGGTTGCAAAAGGATCTGACAAGACTTAGAGACTAAACAACAAACAGCATACGCACATATATGTATATGTGTATATACAGATACATACATGCATGCTTGCAAGAGAAGATAGAAAGGTAGGTAGATATAGAGGGGAAGAGAGCAGACAGAAAGCATGCAAAAGGGAAAGATTAATTTGATTTTGTATACTCTACATATTTCTATATTCACGTTTTACCAAGGCTATAAATTATTTGATGCAGGAGACATGGGTTTGACCCCTGGGTTGGGAAGATTATCTGAAAAAAGAAATGGCAACCCACTCTAATATTATTGCCTAAGAAATTCCATGGTCATAAAACCTTGGTGGACTACAGTCCATGGGGTCACAAAAGAGTCAGACATGACTTAGTGATTAAAACAACCACAACAATGTATTATTAGATTTTAGATTCATTGCCAAATTTGATTTTCCTTTTAGAGTTCCCAGTGCAGTATTGATTTATATTTATTTGATTATCATTAGTGAATTAAACAGTTTCTACATATACCTTGTAAGGTACATGTTTAATATAAGGTTTGCATAAATAAATGCCTGAATATGTGCCAAAATGTTGATGACAGATAGATGAATGGTATAACTGACATTTGAGCTTCTTTACTTCGCTTACTTTCATCTTTAATCTTTCAATCATCCCTTATTGCCTTTTTAATCAAATAAAGAGTTGACAATGACATGCCCGTCCTCAGTCAACTTTCATTTGTCTCCATATTTGTTAAACCACTATACTGCATCAGCACAGAGCTAGTTGCTGGAAACAGAGGTAACATAGGATATAGGGTCTGTTTGTATAAAGTCTAAAATCCAGGGGAGAATGTAATGAGTGTTATTGGTATTTACAATGTGCTATTTTAAAAAATAGGGAAATCTGCTTTTCAAAGGAGATTATATATAATGTAAGACCTAAAGAGTTAGTAGAAATTGGACAAAACTATATAGTAGCTGAGAAAAAAGAATATCCTAAGAATTCTCATGGGCAAAGGAGCAAGTTTTATAACCATGGCCAGTTTGATGAATTACAAATAATTTTGTGTGATTAGGTTAAGTGATGAAAAGTTAATTGAGAAAATTAAAAAAGGAGGTAAGCAGGGATATTAAAAAGAGCCCATGCCCACATTCCAATAGTAGAAATAATAATTTGTTGAGTGACATGATTAAAATTGCCACTTTGGAAGATGACAGTATTCTTGCCTTGAGAACCCCATGAACAGTATGAAAAGGCAAAAAGATAGGACACTGAAAGATGATGAGATGGTTGGATGGCATCGCGGACTCAATGGACATGAGCTTGGGTAAACTCCAGGAGTGGTGATTGACAGAGAGGCCTGGCGTGCTGCGGTCCATGGGGTCACAAAGAGTCGGACACGACTGAGTGACTAAACTGAACTGATATGATATTATTAGAGTCTGAATTGATAGAGATCCTGCAACTAGAGTGGAATACATTGGAGACATATTTAGGAGATAAAATATGGAAAACTTTCTGACTCACTGAATTTGAAACATGAGAATAAAGAATGTGACTGGAATAAGTCAAACAAGTCTGAAATACATCAAACAATTTAAATACATGGCAGGTGGTACAAATGTCTATGGAATTATTGAGTTTGATTCAGGCACAGGGAAAAATGTCAAGATACATACAGGAAGATCAAAGGGAAATTTCAGATATCCTGACTTTGGATATTATAGAAATATTCTGTAAAGTAAACCTGGCATTTATCATAAATTAATTTCCTTCAAATATCTCATGTTGTGTACAGTCAAGGAAACACACTAGAGAAAAACTCTTAAGACTAGTTGGATTGTTTACTGCAAAATGTTACTATCCTATTCAATCCTCAAATAAACTGAATTTCTTGTGGTCACAACAATAGGCATACATGTTATATGGCTTTCAGGGACTTATTCTTAAATTCCAGATTAATTCTAACTACTTCCATGAAATTTTATCTGATATTTGTTGACTAAAATAATTTCTTTTATCCAAAATTCTATTGCTATAACATTTATATTTATAGTGTAGTTTTATTGTATTATAAGATTGTTTTACTCAAAGATAATTGTGATATAATATTCAACAAAACATTAATTATTGAAATATAAGAAAATATCTATTTTGTGACGCATCATTTTTCTCTCAGTACAGATGTGGATGTATCGGTGTATGTAGTTTTTCTTCTTTTCCAAAATTTATACTTCCATCTTTGTCATGCTGTTATTCATCATAATCGACTTTCAGAGGAGTGACATCTAAGATTATCATACCCTTGACTTTAGAGGAAAGCATCTGGGGTTTTGTCATTTAATTTAATGTTGACTCCTGATTTGTAATATGTATAATTTAAAATTAATTATATTTAAAAATCTACCTTTAATAAAAATTCTGTTAAGAATAATTTAATTTTTAAGTATACTTCTTACATAAAGTAAGGTAATAATGTTGGAATTTTTCATTCTTTGACTAAATAATATTTATACTGAAGTATTTTTGCATTCTTAGAATAATAACAAATTGATTATGTGTCATATTTTAATGTACTGCTAGAATATTGTTAGAATTCTAAATTGGATTTTTTATTTACATCAATGATTTTAATTGCCCTGAGGGTATGTATATGTTTGTATATTTGTATATATATATTAGTTTTTAATCAACTTTTGATTAAAGTCATGATGGCATTTAATAATGTGTTGGAAATTTTAGATTACTTAAAAATTGTTTGATAATGTTGAAGTACCATTACATTTATTTGTCTTGATATATTGAATAAGCAACCTGTAATACTTTCTGGGATTTTTTTTCCTGTTACTTGTCACTTTTTAGATTTTTTTACCTATTCTAGTAACCATTTAATTTCATATTATGCTAGAAATTCTCAGTTATATTGCTATGTGTTTGTTCATAGATTTATTTTACTTGTTTTGGTTTAAAAAGGTGACACATTCATGGGTTAAGAAATGTGAACAATAAAAGGTACTCCAACTCACAAGTTCAATATTTAATATCTAGTCCCTCTCCTGAAAGGGAAAAATACTTTTGTTGGTTATTAGGAAAATTCTAAATATTTTCATTAGACATCTCTGTATACATCTGATTTATTAATCTAGGCAGTATATTTTTATGTACTGAGAGATGTATGTACCAATAAAACTGAGAGACGGAAGAGTGGAAGTAATATACACTATTTAGAAATGTCACCATCCATTTATCCCCCAAAATATAATATTTTGTATTATAATCTTTGTAAGTATCTGATCTTGTACATTGGAGAAGGCAATGGCAACCCACTCCAATACTCTTGCCTGGAAAATCTCAAGGGCAGAGGAGCCTGGTGGGCTGCAGTCCATGGGGTTGTTGGGAGTCGGACACGCCAGAGCGACTTCACTTTCACTTTTCACTTTCATGCATTGGAGAAGGAAATGGCAACCCACTCCAGTATTCTTGCCTGGAGAATCCCAGGGACGGGGGAGCCTGGTGGGCTGCCATCTATGGGGTCACACAGAGTCGGACACGACTGAAGCGACTTAGCAGCAGCAAATCTTGTACAAACTGTCTTGTACAAAACGCTCTTCTTAGATATTTTAATTTGGTTACTCTCTTTCAAATTATTGGCATGTGCTACAGAAAATAAGCTCAGGATATGTATGGTTATGACATAAATGTGGTCAACTTCATACAATATCTATACTCATAGTTTTGTTATGAAGATAAAGTAACTTCATAATGATGATCCTAAATTTGTGTCACATTCTAGCACATCTGCTAATTTATCAAAGATTCAACTGCCTTAAGCAAAATTTGAAAGTATATTGTTGAAGTAAAATTTGTTGAAAATTAGTTAACCATATATGTATATATGGGCTTCCCCAATGATCAGTGTTAAAGAATCCATCTGCCAGTGCGAAAGACCCAGGAGACACAGTTTCAGTCCCTGGGTTGGGAAGATCCCCTGGAGGACAAAATGGCCACTCATTCCAGTATTCTTGCCTGGAAAATCCCCTGGACAGAAGACTCTGGTGGACTGCTGTCCAGAGGGTCTCAAAGAGTTAAACATGACAGAGCATGCACATACATACTTATGTGTATATATCATGTATCATCTAAAGTCGGATAGCCAAAATAGGCTTTTGCCTTTATTTAGTTATAAATTCATATCAGAAATGGAGAAACTGACTCCATTATTATAAAACCATGTCTAAGTGTTGGTCCGACATCCATTCCAATGCATATAGATGTCTCTATTCAACTGCTTATGTTACCCAGGATGCTTCTTTCCCCAATTATTTTGGCTAAAAGTAGAATAAAGATAATATTTTGCATTTATGATTTTAATGTTTTTTTTTTTAATTGATGACAGCCAACCCTGGCCACTGTTGATCAAACAATCATGTCCCTTAAGAAGAATGTGTTCAGAGTAGTGCTAAAACATGATAAAAACTTGTGGAAGATAAGTAGCAAAAGGTTTCATATATTAAAAAGGTTAACGCTAGTTGAAGAAGAAAACACTACAAATCTATCATGAATCAGTCTTTATTATTTCCGAAAAAATCCTCTTTAATGACATATGTAGGTCTTACTATTTCTTAACATGGCAGCAATCTAGGGACTTTGATGTTTTTATACTGGTGGTCATAATGCTCTGTAGAGAAGATGCTCTTTTATCCTTCCATGAAGGCACTAACTGAAAATATGGAGTGAATTTGGGATAAGTACAGAAAGAAGTTCAGCGGGATCCAAGGGCCCCTCTCCTTCTGTTATCATGTGGAAAGTTGTGTTGAATCTAGCACATAGTGAATTTTAGAAAAAGGACCTTGCTTCTCTCCCCACTCCACACACTCCACTCTCGTGATGCTTTATTCATAAGGACTAGCACTTTCACTTTCATTTTTTAGAATAACTAGAAATATTTAGGGCACTAGGTAAGAAGGAGATCTTTCTCTCAGGAAACGTCATTGCTGAAAAAAGCCAAGAGTCACAAACCAGCATAGAGTTGCCTATAAACAGAGGTTGTAAGTATCAACTTGAAATGGATTTTCCATTCAGACAGCACAATTTTGCTGAGTCAGTGCACTGCAAAACAACCAAAAGGTGGAGCTAAGGATCTAGGCAAAAATTTCCTTTCTTCTACATTCTGAATCCATTTCTATTAATTACAAGTAGTATGGGTTGCTATTTTGTTTTGCTTTGTTCCTGAATTGAAAAACTAATATTCGTTGTTATTTTTGCACAGACCAGATAATGGCTTAGTATTATACATCTTGGATAAAAAATATGTAAAATTGCTACATTTTTCTCTTTAAACAAGAATTTATTCTAGATTCCTGCTTTTTCCAATTCCTATATTTAATCAGGAATTTTTATATTGGAAGTAAATATCTTCAAATGTTTATTTCTTCATTGACAGCTCATTTATAATGTGAACATGGCTAATTTTCAACAAACATAAGGTCAATTTACTGGGAACAATTTCACACATTAAAAAATATTTTTTGTGTCTAAACAGAAAAATATTAAGATTTTATAATAGTAAATACATCAGAATTTTGAGAGGTGAGAGCATTTCTGTGAGTACCAAAATATTTTAAATCTCTTTTTCTTAACCCACTTTACAGAATGAAGGTAACAATAAAATGATAATGGGATACATACATATATATATATATGTATATATATATCATCCACAGGATTCTCCAGGCAAGAATACTGGAGTGGGTGGCCATGACCTCCTCCAGGGGATCCTCCCAGCTCAGGAATTGAACCCATGTCTCTTGTGGCTCCTGCATTGCACGTGGATTCTTTACTCACTGAACCCCATGGGAAGCCCAATATATATAATCAGCTCAGTCATGTCCAACTCTTTGTTACCCCATTGATTACGGCACACCAGGACTCCCTTGTCCATCAACAACTGTCAAAGCTTACTCAGACTCATGCCCATATAGTTGGTGATGCTATCCAACCATCCCATTCTCTGTCATCTCCTTCTCCTCCTGCCTTCAATCTTTCCCAGCATCAGAGACTTTTCCAATGAGTCAGTTCTTTGCATCAGGTAGCCAGAGTATTAGAGCTTCAGCTTCAGCATCAGTCCTTCCAATGAATATTTAGGATTGATTTCCTTTAGGGTTGACTGGTTTGATATCCTTGTAGTCCAAGGGACTCTCAAGAGTCTTCTCCAACACCACAGTTCAAAAGCATCAATTCTTCAACTTACTTTATGGTCCAATTCTCACATCCATACATGACTACTGGAAAAACCATAGCTTTGACCAGATGAACTTTGCTGGCACAGTAATGTCTCTGCTTTTTAATATGTTGTCTAGGTTGGTCATAACTTTTCTTCCAAGGAGCAAGCATCTTTTAATTTCATGGCTGCAGTCACCATCTGCACTGGTTTTGGAGCCCAAGAAAATAAAATCTGACACTTGTTTCCATTGTTGCCCCATCTATTTGCTATGAAGTGATGGGATGGGATGCAATGATCTTAGCTTTTTGAATGCTGAGTTTTAAGCCAACTTTTTCACACTCCTCTTTGACTTTCAATAAGAGGCTTTTTAGTTCCTCTTCACTTTTTGCCATAAGGGTGGGGTCATCTGCAAATCTGAGGTTATTGATATTTATCCCTGCAATCTAGATTCCAGCTTGTGATTCATCCAGTCCATCATTTCACATTATGTACTCTGCATATACGTTTAATAACCAAGGGGACAATATACATCCTTGACATACTCCATTCCCAATTTGGAGCCAGGCCATTGTTCCATGTCCAGTTATAACTGTTGCTTCTTGACCTACATACAGATTTCTCAGAAGGCAGGTAAGGTGGTCTGATAGTCTCATCTCTTTAAGAATTTCCCACAGTTTGTTGCAATCTACACAGTCAAAGGCTGTAATGTAGTCGATGAATCAGAAGTAAATGTTTTTCTGGAATTCTCTTGCTTTTTCTATGATCCAATGGATATTGGCAATTTGATCTCTGGTTTTCTGCCTTTTCTAAATCCAGCTTGAACATCTGGAATTTCTCAGTTCACACACTCTTGAAGCCTAGATTGGAGAATTTTGAGCACTAATTTGCTACCATGTGAGATGAGTATAATTGTTCAGTAGTTACAACATTCTTTGGCATTGCCATTCTTTGGGATTAGAATGAAAACTGACCTTTTTCACTTCTATGGCCATTGTTGAGTTTTCCAAATTTGCTGGTATATTGAATGCAGCATTTCACACCATCATCTTTTAGGATTTGAAAGAGCTCAGAAGGAATTCCATCACCTCCACTAGCTTTGTTTGTAGTGACGCTTCCAATGGCCCATTTGACTTCACATGGCAGGATGCCTGGCTCTCAGTGAGTGATCACACCATCATGGTTATCTGGGTCTTTACGATCTTTTTTGTGTAGTTCTGTGTTTTCTTGCCACCTCTTCTTAATATCTTCTGCTTTTGTTAGGTCCTTATCATTTCTGTCCTTTACTGTGTCCATCTTGCATGAGTGTTCCCTTGGTATCTTTAATTTTCTTGAAGAGATCTCTAGTCTTTCCCATTCTATTGTTTTACTCTATCTTTGCATTGATCACTGAGGAAGGCTTTATCTCTCCTTGCTATTCTTTGGAACTCTGCATTGAAGTGGATATATGTTTCCTTTTTCTCTTTGCCTTTCACTTCTCTTCTTTTCTCAGCTATTTGTAAGGCCTCATCAGACAACAATTTTGCCTTTTTTTATTTCTTCATCTTGGGTATGGTTTTGATCATTGCCTCCTGTACAGTGTTACGAACTTCCATCCATAGTTCTTCAGAGTTATCTATCAGATCTAATCCCTTAAATTTTTTGTCATGTGTACTGTGTAATAGTAAGGGATTGATTTAGGTCTTACCTGAATGGTCTGTTGGTTTTCCCTACTTTCTTAAATTTAAGTCTGAATTAGGCAATAAGGAATTCATAAGCTGAGCCACAGTCAGCTTCTGGTCATACTTTTGCTGACTGTATAGAGCTTCTCCATCTTTGGCTGCAAAGAATATAATCAATCTGATTTTGGCATTGACCATCTGGTGATGTCCATGTGTAGAGTTGTCTGTTGTGTTGTTGGAAAAAGGTGTTTGCAATGACCAGTGACTACTCTCGCAAAACTTTTTTAGTCTTTGCCCTGCTTCATTTTGTACCTGAAGGCCAAACTTGCCTGTGACTCCAGGTGTCTCTTGAATTCCTACTTTTGCATTCCAGTCCCCTGTGATGATGAAAAGGACTTTTTGTGTGTTTGTGTATGTGTGTGTGTGGGGGCGGGGGTGTTAGTTCTAGAAGGTCTATTAGGTCTTCATAGAACTGTTCAACTTCAGCTTCTTTGGCATAATTTTTGGGGCATAGACTTGTATTACTGTGATATTGAATGGTTTGTCTTGGAAATGAACAGAGACCATTCTGTCGTTTTTGAGATTGCTTCCAAGTACTGCATTTTGGACTCTTTTGTTGACTATGGGGGCCACTCCATTTCTTCTAAGGGTTTCTTGCCCACAGAAATAGATGTAAGGGTCATCTGAATTAAATTTGCCCATTCTGGTCCATTTTAGTTCACTGATTCCTAAAATGTTGATGTTCACTCTTGTCATCTTCTGTTTGACCACTTCCAATTTACCTTTATTCATGGACCTAACATTCCAGGTTCCTATGCAATATTGTTCCTTACAGCATTGGACTTTACTTCCATCACCAGTCACATCCACAACTGGGTGTCATTTTTGCTTTGGCTCAGCCTCTTCATTCTTTCTGGAGCTATTTCTCCACTCTTCTCCAGTAGCATATTGGGCACCTACTGACCTGGGGAGTTCATCTTTCAGTGTCATATCTTTTTGCCTTTTCATACTCTTCATGGGCTTCTCAAGGCAAAAATACTGAAGTGGTTTGCCATTCCCTTCTCTAGTGGACCATGTTTTGTCAGAACTCTCCACCATGACCCATTCTTCTTGGGTGGCCCTACACGGCATGACTCATAGTTCCATTGAATTAGATAAGTCTGTGATCAAGTGAACAGTTTGGTTAGTTTTCTATAACTATGGCTTCCATCCTGTCTGCCCTCTGATGGATAAAGATAAGAGGGCTTCTGGAAGCTTCCTGGAGGGTGGAGACTGGCTATGGGGGAATCTGGTTCTTGCTCTGATGGTCAGGGTCATGCTCAGTAAATCTTTAATCCAATTTTCTGTTGATGAGTAGGGCTATGTTCCCTCCCTGCAGTTAGCCTTAGGCCAAACTCTGATAGGGGTAATAACAGCTCTCTTCAAAAGTACTTATACCAGGACTGTTGTATTCAATGCCCCTGACCCCACGGCAGGCCACTGCAGGCCCACGCCTCCACTGGAGACTCCTGGACACTCACAGGCAAGTCTGGCTCAGTCTCTTGTGGGATCACTGCTCCTTCCCCCTGGGTCTTGATGTGCACAAAATTCGGTTTGTGCTCTCCAAGACTCTTATTTCCCCAGTCCCATGGAAGTTCTGCAATCAAATCCCACTGGCCTTTAAAGTCAAATTCCCTAGGGGTTCTCAATCCCTTTGCCAGATCCCCAGACTGGGAAATCTGTTGTGGGCCCTAGAACATTTACAACAATGTGAGAATTTCTTTGGCATAATTGTCCTCCAGTTTGTTGGTTGTTTGCTCGGTGCCTCTATGGTTGGGCTTGCATGTCACTCCTCCTATATCTGCTGCAGCCAGAGCCCCTGTCCCCAAGGCAGGCCACTGCTGACCCATGCCTCTGCAGGAGACACTCAAACACTCAAAGGCAGATCTGGCTGAGTCTCTTGCGAGGTCCCTGGGTCCTGGTGTGCACAAAGTTTTGTTTTGAGCCTTCCAAGTGTCTCTGATAGGTGTGGGGTTTGATTCTAAACACGATTTTGTCCCTCCTACCGTCTTGTTGGGCTTCTCCTTTGCCCTTGACATGGTGTATCTTTATTTGGTGGGATCCAACATTCTCCTGTCAATGGCTGTTCAGTGGTTAGTTGCAATTTTGGAGTTCTCACAGGAGAAGATGAATGCACGTCCTTCTACTCTACCATCCTGTTTATGCTAGATAGTATATAATTGATTATACTATTTTTATAGAAACATTGGTTATTTAATTTCAGTAAAATACATCTTAAGTAGTTGACTAATTTTCCAACTAAATAATACATAGGTTCACCTACAGATTGTTGCTGTCATAATAATTCAGTAAAACTTGGAAATGATTGTTTCTAGGTGGATGCAGTGTCAATTTCATAGTCCTCAGAGCTGGCTAATATGGTTCATTATTTCAAACTGTTATGGAATGAAGTTCACTATTACTGT
The DNA here is from genome assembly GCF_027580195.1 of Bos mutus. Lineage (NCBI taxonomy): Eukaryota > Metazoa > Chordata > Mammalia > Artiodactyla > Bovidae > Bos > Bos mutus. The sequence goes on along the minus strand of NC_091627.1, from coordinate 47,565,005 downwards.
TAATTAAAAGTTTATACTGCAAAATATTATGAACCATTTTTGTCCACACTCCTGTATTTAATTCATATTTTGCACATGTGTTGGCATAATCTATTTACTTTTTTATGATTAAAAGCTATTAATTCACAGTTAAGAATTTCCAAATGAGAATAATTTCCTTATTGAGAGGTGTGGGGGCCTTGGAGAGTCTTAGAGCTGATTACTTTGCCAAGATTAAAAACAATAATAATTGCAATTGATTCAATTGGCTTCTGAAACTCTGGTATTTGCGTGTATTTCAGGATAATGATAGCTGTCCAAAATATTTCCTGTGGTAGGAAACTAAAATCTTTTTTAAAAGAGAGGAAGTCAAGAGAATTTATAGAATATCATAAAGTTCATATAGCAGAAACAAAAGTAGAATTTTATGTAATCTTAACCTTTCAAATCAGAGGACAAAATCACACTGAATGTCATACATATAAATATATATACCAATTCACTCTTTTATTCTTTGCTTGAATTGCCTCAAAGTCTTCTAAAACATATATTGATATGCTTTTCACAAATATCTGATTCTATTTTGTGGCACTCATCAAGAAACAGGAAAGATGTTTCAACAAAGAACAAAATTAAACAGGAACACATTATTTCATGACTTCACCCATCTCCTTACCCTGCTTCTTTCTCTCCTTTTCCAAACTCTGGAGAAGAACAAAGTAGTCAACGTATTCCAATAAGAAACTGGTCAAGGTCTATTTCCCTATGACACTCAGCTATATTAGAGTTATTCTCTTACAGAAAGATAACATACAATTTTATTCTGAAAGATTATTTAAAGTAGGCATTCTTTGATAAATTGTTCTCAAATTGGCAGAGGCAAAGCTCTGAATAACAATGATAGGTAATTTCTTGATGTATAGAAATGTTGGCAAGTTAATGTATTTGTGAAATTCTAACCCTGATAGGTCTTCCCTGGCGACTCAGATGGTAAAGAAACTGCCTGCAATGCAGGAGACCTGGGTTTGATCCCTGGGTTGGGAAGATTCCATGGAGAAGGGAACAGCTACCCACTCCAGTATTCTTGTCTGGAGAATTCCATGGACAGAGAAGCCTGGCAGACTACAGTCCATGGGGCCGCAAAGAGTTGGACAAGACTGAGTGGCTTTCACTTTCACTTTTTTGAAATGCTCTGATATTGCAAATAAGGCATATTGTAGCAGTTGGGAATTTCAGGACTCAGAAAATGATGATGTCGAGAAATCTTTCATGTTTGGGCAGCATTTCCTCACTGCTCAAAGATTTCAAATTATATTACATAAATAGATAAATGTGTCACCTGAAAATAAACATCACTTTCTAGAGTGGTAGATGATCAGAAAAGTCAGTGTATTATACTATCCAATTTTATCTTGTTATTATAATAACTAAGAAACAAAATATGTAATGTGTTAATAGATTTCCACCATGGATGCTGATTGGTGCACTGAAAATAGAATTTTACATTCTCTCTAGTCTTTTACAAGTGTTGGTTCCAAAATTACATTGGAAAAATAAATCATTTTGTGGTATTATTTTCATTCCCCCCACAGTCCTAGCACAGTACATTATGTGTAGTCATTATTCAATAAAAATGGTGAGCATTTATTTTTTATAACATGCTGAACATTCTACTAAACATTTTAAGTATATTTCTCAATTTAAACCTCATAAGGACAGTATAAATTCAGATTTTTAAGAGGCTGGATTATAACCACACAGATTTTATTTTAAAAGGAAAAATAATTTCCAAAAGGTAATACAGTAGAAAATAGTCAAGTTTTAAAGCATCATGTGATTCTAAAGTCCTGTTAATCTTTTACTATCTTGATCCTCAGGAAATTGTTTTTAATATACCGTGGTCCTGAAAAGGATATGTAGTGTTCCTGTGTGTGTGTGTGTGTGTGTGTGTGTGTGTGTGTGTGTGTGCAGGCTAATATGAGCATTCGTGAAAAGATACCACATATTATTGACTGTAAAGTAATTTTATGATGCAATTTTTGAGACTAATAATAAAGAGATCATACAAGTCTATATTGCATTATATTCATTTAGATGGAAGAGATTATACTTTAAAATTGTCTACTCTGTCTTTTCAATAATAATGCTGTTTATTTTATAAAGTTCAAAAATAGAAAATCATAGATAGAAAAATAAAAAATCTTATGTAACTCCAATTCTCAGGTTTTCTATGCAAATAAAAACACACACACACACATATGTTAAATATGTATACATATTTAAGGGAAATTTACTGTGTGATGAACTATTTGCAATTTTTATTCAATGTAATTGATTTATAATAATACCTGTGTCAGTTTCAAGTTTATAGCATAGTGATTCAGTTTTTTCTCAGGTTATAATTTATTACAAAGAATTATATATAATTCCCAGTGATATAGAGTAAATCATTGTTGCTTGTACAACTCATACAAGAAGTTCATATAGCTCAATATATAAAATAGGTATTTTGTATACAGGGTCTTGTGTCTGTGAATCTGATAGCCCTAATTTGTCTCTCTCTCTCCTTCTTTCTCCATTTTGATAACTGTAAGCTTGTTTTTATGTCTATAAATGCGTTTCTATTTTGTACATAGAATCATTGGTATTTTTTGGATTCCACAGATGAGTAATATTGTTTAGTAATCTTTTGTCTGAATTATTTCACTAAGCATGATAATCTCCCATTCCATCCATGCTGCTTACAGTATTTTCAAATATTTTCTGCCATTTCCATGTTTTTGCTTTGTTTATGGTTTCCTTTGCCATGACAAAACTTTCAGCTTGATTAAATCCAATTTGTTTTTTTTTTCTTTTATTTCTGATGCCTCAGAAAAGTGATCAAAGAAAATATGGCTATGATATATGTCAAAGAGACTCTAGACTATGGTCTCATCTAGAAGTTTATGGTGTCCTGTCTTATATTTAGGACTTTAAGACATTTTTGTGAATGGTTTTAGAAAATATTCTAATTTCATCATTTTACACCTACCTGTCTAGTTCTCTCAGCACTACTTGTTGAAGACTGTCTTTCTCTATTGTAGGTTCTTGCCTCCTTTGTCATAGATTAGTTGACAACTAGTGTGTGGGTTTATGGACTCTGTAATTCTGTTCCTTTGATCTATATGCCCATTTTTATGTCAAAACCATGCTGTTTTGATTACTATAGTTTTGTAGTGTAGACTGAAGCTTGGGATAGTTACATGTTCAGCTTTCTTCTTTTTCCTCAGGATTGCTTTGGCAACTTGGAGTTTTTACAGTTCTGTATAAATTTTATGATTATTTGTTCTGTTTCTGTGGAAAATGCCCATGATACTTTGATAGGAATTGCACCTAATTTGTAGAATCCTTTGAACAGTGTAGCTATTTTAAAAATAATGCTTCTTCCAATTCAAGAGAACAACTATTTTTTCCTTTCTCTGAATCATCTTCAATTTCCTTTATCAATGTTTTGTACATTTCAGCATATAGGTTTTTTCACCTCCTTAGACAAGTCTAGTCAAGGCCATGGTTTTTCCAGTGGTCATGTATGGATGTGAGAGTTGGACTGTGAATAAACCTGAGCACCAAAGAATTGATGCTTTTGAACTGTGGTGTTGGAGAAGACTCTTGAGAGTCCCTTGGACTGCAAGGAGATCCAACCAGTCCATTCTGAAGGAGATCAGCCCTGGGATTTCTTTGGAAGGAATGATGCTAAAGCTGAAACTCCAGTACTTTGGCCACCTCATGTGAAGAGTTGACTCATTGGAAAAGACTGTGATGCTGGGAGGGACTGGGGGCAGGAGGAGAAGGGGACGACAGAGGATGAGATGGCTGGATGGCATCACCGACTCGATGGATGTGAGTTTGAGTGAACTCCAGGAGTTGGTGATGGACAGGGAGGCCTGGCGTGCTGTGATTCATGGGGTCGCAAAGAGTCGGAGATGACTGAGCGACTGAACTGAACTGAACTGAGACAAGTTTATTCCCAGGTATTTTTGATACAAGTCTAAATGAGGTTTTAAAAAGCTTTTTTCTTTCTGATATATCATTATTATTGTATAGAAATGCAACAATTTTTATATATTAATCTTGCATCCTACTACCTTCTGTAACTCATTTAATAGTTCTAACAGTTTTTGGGTGGAGACGTTAGGGTTCTCTGTACAGAGTTATTTGCATGCCATTTTATCTCTTTGTTTTTATTTTGCATAATTTTATTTCCTTTTCTTGTCTGATTGCCATGGCTAGGACTTCCAATACTATGTTAAATAGAAGTGATATGAGTGGGCATCCCTCCTTTGAGTCGGAGTGGGTGCATTTCAATGTTTGCTCATTCCAATAATTATGGGGCTCAGTTGCTTACCTTTGATTTAGAAAATCTATCAGCACATCATGCCAGAGAGCTACAGATTTCATCTTGAAATTTTGATCAATCAAGAAATTCTGTCAAAACTGTTCCTGGTTTTCATTCTGGACTCCTGGGGTGAGATTTGCACAAGAAATTTGACACTATGATTATCACACAGGCCCTCTGCCTTGCCACTGCATGCAAATAGTTAGCTTCTCTAAAAATATTTAATTTCATATTAAGGGGAAAAGTAGAGAAATGTTTTCTCCCTTGGAATTTTGTAGTTAATAAGACAACTTTTTGGTGCATGTGAGTCATATCAAGAGTTAAAGATTTTATAATTATCTCAAAGGTCCCAAGGTTTACAGTTGAAAATAGCTGAAACTGCAACCAAAGACAATAGAATAGTTAAGCTTGAATGAAATAAAAGCATAAGAAAAAGCAAGATGGAAGGATAGTAGGAAGATCTGGAGGTCATCTCTCTCCACAAATATATCAAGAATATATGTGTGTGTGTGTGTGTGTGTGTGTATATACATACATATACATACATAGAGAGAGAAATTCTCACAGAGCACCAACTGAACACTAGCAGATGACCTTGGACACCAGAAAGGACAAGAAAGATTCCTGCATAACTGGGTAGGATGAAAGAAAGAAGTGAAAAAGAACAGGACAGGAAGCAGAATGGGACCTGTGCCCCTGGGGGTGAAGTAGTGGAGAGATTCCTGTATCCAGGGAAACCCTTTTATCAATGTGGAAATCAGTTGGGACAGAAGAGGAGCATCTGGGGCTATTGGAGGAGAGTGACATGGCTGGTCTGTGGCAGGCAGGACAGAGTAAGACCTACACAGATGGTTCATGCCATAGACCTGCACACCCCAGCCTGGGACTTATGTCTGTTGGTGCACAAGGGTGCTGGGTGCTGGAATGTGGAGATTGGAGATCAGACTTTGAAAGAAGACTGCTGTTGGATGTGAGGAGACAGACTGAGGGGCCAAGAGTAAGGAAACACAAAGCTGGGAATGCTTATGGAGGAAACGTGGACTGCCATAGAAACAAGGCACCATTAGTAAGTGAAGCACAGGGAATGGAGCTGTCATTTCAGCCTCTCCACACACACACACACACACACTGGCCCCTTCCCACCCCCACCCCAATCCCCCACCCCGGGCACTAGGAAAGGCTCCCAAGGGGGATGACCCTCTTGCACTTGTGGTTGAACTCTAGAAAAGGCCCCTACCTGGGCTGACCCTCTCTCACCTGCAGCCAAGTGTTAGAAAAGGCCCCTTCTGGGGCTGGGTCTCTTACACCTGAGGCTGAACACTAGAAAAGACCCTGCCAGGGTTTAACCTATGTGCCTGCGTGCCTGCTCATTTGCTCAGTCATGTCTGACTCTTTGCAACCCCACAGATTGTAGCCTGCCAAGCTCCTCTGTCCCTGGGATTTCCCAGACAAGTATATTGGAGTGGGTTACCATTTCTTCCTCCAGGCGATCTTCCTGACCCAGGGGTCGAACTTGCATCTCCTGTCTCCTGTACTGCAGGTGGACACTTTACCACTAAACCACCAGGGAAGCCCCTTAGCACTTATGGTTAAACATTAGAAAAGGCTCCTGCTAGGGCTGGCAATTGGTTGCCATTGGGCAGGAGCAATGACAGGCTCCCACCAGGGCTTAATCTTTCATTCCCTTGGTCACCAGTGTGTTATCACTGATGGGGCTGGATTTCTCACAGCTGCTGATCCCTACACACCTATTTCCCCCGAGGCTCAGTGACCCTAGCATCTGTGTTACCTCCATGCCCTGTCCTCACTGGAGCAGAACTGAAAGCTCCAGGGCAGCCTTAGGAGCCAACCCCTGTGGGAGGCCCACATGCAGAGGTGGGGCTAAAACCACAACTGAGCCCCAAGTGCCATGCAACTAAGGAATGAATCTGACATCTCTTATTACAGGTGTGAAAACTATGAATAAACAGCCCTGCAACTATCTTGGGAAAATTTCAGCACCTATAAGTCTTTCCTTTTCATACTGTTCATGGGGTTCTCAAGGCAAGAACACTGAAGTGGTGTTGGAGAAGACTGTTGAGAGTCCCTTGGACTGCAAGGAGATCCAACCAGTCCATTCTGAAGGAGATCAGCCCCGGGATTTATTTGGAAGGAATGATGGTAAAGCTGAAAATCCAGTACTTTGGCCACCTCATGCAAAGAGTTGACTCATTGGAAAAGACTCTGATGCTGGGAGGGATTGGGGGCAGGAGGAGAAGGGGATAACAGAGGATGAGATGGCTGGATGGCATCACTGACTCGATGGACGTGAGTCTGCGTGAACTCCGGGAGTTGGTGATGGACAGGGAGGCCTGGCGTGCTGCGATTCATGGGGTCGCAAAGAGTTGGACATGACTGAGTGACTGATCTGATCTGATAAGTCTTTCCTGGTGGCCCAGACGGTAAAGAATCCACCTGCAATGTGGGAGACCTGGGTTCAATCCCTGGGTTGGGAAGATCCTCTGGAGAAAGGAATGGCAACCGACTGTAGTATTCTTGCCTTGAGAATTCCACACACAAGTACTGGCACAGAAATACAGATCAATGGAACATGATAGAAAGCCCAGAGATAAACCTACACACCTATGGTTATCTGTTGTTGTTGTTGTTGTTATTGTTGAGTCACTCAGTAGTGTCCAAATCTACAGCCCCATGGATTGCAGCACCCTAGGCTTCCCTGTCCTTAACCATCTTCTGGAATTTGCTCAAACTCATGTCCATTGAGTCAGTGATGCCATCCAACCATCTCATCTTCTGTCATCCCCTTTTCCTCCTGCTTTTAATCTTTCCCGGTATTGAAGAGTCAGCTCTTTGCAGTAGGTAGCCAAATATTGGAGCTTCAGCTTTAGCATCAGTATTTCCAATGAATATTCAGGGCTGATTTCCTTTAGGATTGATTGGCTTGATCTCCTTGCAGTCCAAGGGATTCTCAAGAGTCTTCTCCAGCACCATAATTTGAGAACAATTTCTCAGTGTTCAGACTTCTTTGTGATCCAACTCTCACATCCGTACTGACTCACTTGACTACTGAAAAAACCATAACTTTGACTAGATCGGCCTTTGATGGCAAGGTAATATCTCTGCTTTTGAATATACTATCTAGATTTGGCATAGCTTTTCTTCCAAGGAGCAAGCATCTCTTAATTTTGTGACTGCAGTAACTATCTTTAGTGATTTTGGAGCTCAAGAAAATAAAATCTGCCACTGTTTCCATTGTTTCCCCATCTATTTGCCATGAAGTGATGGGATAAGATGCCATGATCTTAGTTTTCTGAATGTTGAATTTTAAGCCAGTTTTTTTTACTCTCCTCTTTCACCCCCATCAAGAGGCAAATGAAGCAACCAACAAGGGATAATCTCCAATATACAAACAGCTCATGCAGCTCAGTATCAAAGAAACAAACAACTCAGTGAAGTAATATGTAGAAGATCTAAATAGATACTTCTCTAAAGAAGGCATACAGATAGCCAAAAAACACACAAAAAGCTGCTCAATATCACTAATTTTTAGAGAAACACAAATCAAAACTATAATGGGGTATCACCTCACACCAGTCAGAATGGCCACCATCAAAATATCTACAAACAGTAAATGCTGAATAAGATGTGGAGAAATGGAAAGCCTTCTACACTGTTAGGAATGTACATTGGTACAGTCACTATAAAGAGCAATATGAAGGTTTCTCAAAAAACAAAGAGACTTACCATGTAATCCAGCAATCCACTCCTAGGCATATACTTGGAGAATAAAGCAATTCAAAAAGATATGTTCTTATACAACAGTTCACTACAGCACTGTTTACAACAGCTAAATGTTGAATCAACCTAAACATTCATCAACAATGAAATGGATAAAGATATGGTACATATATACAATAGAATATTACTCAGTCTGAAGGAGATCAGCCCTGGGATTTCTTTGGAAGGAATGATGCTAAAGCTGAAACTCCAGTACTTTGGCCACCTCATGCGAAGAGTTCACTCATTGGAAAAGACTCTGATGCTGGGAGGGACTGGGGGCAGGAGGAGAAGGGGACGACAGAGGATGAGATGGCTGGATGGCATCACTGACTCGATGGACATGAGTCTGAGTGAACTCCGGGAGTTGGTGATGGACAGGGAGGCCTGGCGTGCTGCGATTCATGGGGTCACAGAGTCGGACATGACTGAACGACTGATCTGATCTGATGAAAAGGAATAAAATAATGCCATTTGCAGAGACGTGGATTGATCTGGAGACTTTTATAAAGACTAAAGTATGTCAGAAAGAGAAAAATTTCATATAATATGGCTTATATGTGGAATCTAGAGAAATGGTAAAGATGAACTTATTTGCAAGACATAAATAGAGACACAGATGTAGAGAACCAACTTATGGATATCAAGAAGAAGGGAAGGTGGAGTGAATTGGGAGACTGGGATTGACATATATACACTACCATGTATAAAATAACTAATGAGCAATAACTGTATAGCATAGGGGACACTATTCAGTGCTGTGTGGTGGCCTATATGGAAAGGAAAACTGAAAAAGAGTCAGTATATATATATATCTACTGATTCACTTTTCTGTACAGCAGAAACTAACATATTGTAAGACAACTGTTACCAGGTAGGGAGAGGGTAGAAGAAGACCCTCCCTTTTGGGCCTCAGTTCTTGGTAAGGACACAAAGAAGAATCTGAGATCTTACCCATAGCAAAACCAAGTCTATTAGGGAAAGAATAGAATGAACACTTCAAGTGAGAGGTGAGCCTGGCCAAGAGAGGCATTGTGTGTGTGTGTGTGTGTATGTGTTAGTCACTCAGTTGTGTCTGACTCTGACCCCGTGGACTGTAACCCACCAGGCTCCTCTCTCCATGGAATTCTCCAGGCAAGAATACTAGTGTGGGTGGTCATTTCCTCCTGCAGATCTTCCTGCCCCAGGGATTGAACCCTGGTCTCCTGCATTGCAGGCAGGTTCTTTACTATCTGAGCTGCCAGGGAAGCCCAAGAGAGGCACTGGCCCATGTTTATTAAAGAAAGAACAGGAAGAGTACCTCTGTAGAGAGGTGGGCCAAGCCAAGAGAGGCACTGGCTCCAGAATGATGTAGTACAAGGGGTTTTCAAGACAGGGCTTTTAAATATTCACCTAGCTGGGCATGGACTGACAGTTTTGATGAACAGTTGCAATTTAAATAACAACAGGCTCTTATGCACATGTCTGTCCCATAATTCAGTCTGTTGTAATCAGATGTATGTATGTATAGAATATTTATGAACCCTTAGTGGGGTCCTGCTGCCTAAGATCATTTGAGGACACAACTATGCATCCAGGGTTCAGGGGCCAGAGTTGGAAAAGCCCCTGTAGTTCGTTTGTATCCCTGTGTACCTAGAGCACATGTGCTGGAGTTAGAAAAGTCTCTGGTTATTTTGTAGCATATCTGTGAGCTCTCCTAGGCTGCATTTGGGCATGTCTGGAGTGGGGTTTAGAGACTACCTTAAATGTTTTTCAGCGAGGTCGCCCCTCATTGCTCATGCCTAACTTCCTACCTAACACAACTATACTCCAATACAAAATAAAAAATAAATAAAATAAAGGCTTATATCTCTTGAAGGAAACCTACTCTAACATCCTATTTTGAGAAGTTGTCAAAATTATATGACTGTGTGACATTTTGAGGGACTTGGGCTATTACTTCTCATATTTAAGCCTTTCATCCTGTTAATAGAAAGTGGATTGAATTTAGTCATTTTCTCATAGAATTCACTTTCCAGTCACGAAGAACATATGATAATCCAAGTTTGCCCAGGATTAAAGGGTAAATAATGGAACTGAAAATAATCCTTTTGAAATTGTGAAAGTTACATTCAAATTTTGAATAGTTAATACATATTCTTGTTATTTTAGAAAGCAAAACAACACTTTTAACCTTGTAATTCTTAAATTATGTTTCACTATTGTGAGAAAAAAGTTCCCCCAAATATTGTTTGGAATAGAAAGAAGATGTGGTCCAGTGATTTGTTTTCTTCTCTCATAAAGAGAGAAGACATATTCTCTCTTTATGAAAAGTAAAGTTGAAAAGAAATGTATTTGTGGACAAAATGGGCTTCTTAAAATCTAAGTGGAAGAGAGGTCACCCTTAAAACTAGAGGGCTTCCCAGGTGGCTCAGCTGATAAAGAATCCTTCTGCAATGCAGGAGACCTGGGTTCCATCCCTGGGTTGGGAAGATCCCCTGGAGAAGGAAATGGCTACCCACTTCAGTATTCTGGACTGGAAAATTCCATGGATTGTATAGTCCATGGAGTCGCAAAGAGTTGGACATGACTGAGAGACTTTCACTTTCACTTTAAGACTAGAAGAAAACAACTCAAATCAACTGCTCTCCTAATCATTTTACTTACAAACACTTGTCATTCATATTGCCTGCACACTGGTCAGTAGGATCACAGAACACACAACTCTAGTCTGTTAATCACACAAATGTATTTTGTTTATTTATATATTTTAAATTGAAGTACAATTGATATATAACAGTATATTAATTTCAGGTATACAACATACTGATTCAATATTAGTATACATTACAAAGTGATCAAAGCTATAAGTTTAGTTAACTCTTATCACTCCACTCCAGTTTTATTATTACTTAATACTTGTAAGATTACTTTTAAATTTGGGGACAATTGAAAAGAATTTACTTATGTACATTTTCACTTAGTAATTTTTTTTCAGGTATTATTTAAAGATCTATCTGTTGACTGTTGTATAAATCTTCTAGACTAAAACCATCATAAATAATATGTGGCATAGTTATTATATTTTATTTCTTTGTTAAAATAGAAAAATACTAATAGGTAGATCTACTGGTAAACCACATTGATGCATTCCTCCTCCAAAGCATTGAAATGAAGTAAAACAGGCTGCAAGTGAATGCATCTGCCTGGTATATTTGGAGACACATTATCAGGAAAACAATGAGGTTTTCCTGACATCTGGGAACTTGAGTTCATTTTAGGTTCATTAATGATGCACATTTAGATACTGGGCAAAACAGCTCCTCAATTATGCTACATATTAATGGTGATAACAAAGCTCTTTCCAGGAAGGCAAAAGAATATGCCACTAAGTAACCTAACCTTAGTAACTGTTTGAGTCAGAATCGCCTTCATTCGCATAGGCTAATGTGCTTATATACTGCAATCAATTAATTCCCAATCAATAAACTATTAATAGTGCAGAGAATATTATTATTAAATAATCCAAATCTTATATTTTCAGGAAACTTTTATTGCTTGTCCTTGCGATAGACTTTATAATTATCCAAAAATAGAACTAAACTATATTCTGAATACATTAGTAAAGATACAAGCATATGACTATTAGGAAATATTTTTCATTCAAATATAAACATAAACTCTGGAAGCAATAAATTAATGTTCTATAGCTTTTAGTGATATGGAGAAATCATATTGTTTTATCACTGAAGATATATTTTATGAAGGACTGGTTTTGAGAAATTTAAAATCATTAGCTTATCTTATATTTGCTTCAATACAAGGACAACTGATTCTAAAAGCACAATTGTTATCTAACTCAGGAATCCTGGAATGGAAAGAGTCTTTTTAGCATTTTCAAAGGATGAATAATGTTCAGAGTTTATTTATTTGGAATATAATAGCTGTGGTCTTATTTGAAAGTTACTTTTTTCTGTATAATTAGTCTTATAATGTTTTACTTACACTTCCATTTGTTCAACCAACACATATTTATTGGCAGTGAATGAAAAAATAGCAAAATAAAAGTCCTGACTTTGTGCAGTTTATAATCTAACTATGACAGAACCTCTTCCTGAAAGCTCTTTCAACTACAACTGATCTTAAAAATTTTATTTAATTTTTTACAAGAATTGGGTCAAGTCTCAAGATTTCCTTTTTTTATGTATTAAAACTACTCTTATAGGAGCACCAATCTCTTACAATCTCTGTACAGATTGTAGGGGTTTTTTTTTTTAAGCTATGTGTAAAAACAATCATTGAAGATTTGGATAGAAATTTGTTCTGGCTCACCAGATATTATTTCAAGTAAATTAATCAGTATCGCCTTGATCCAGCAAAGAATTTAGCATTTTTTTAACCTTTTAAAATTCAAAGACAACATTCACATTCACAGTTTTGAAGGTTAATAGAATTTAATGCCATGGTACCATAGAGGCCTCTGAGGTGACATTTTATGATATACTTCTAGGCTATTCTTCAGAACTATGAATTGTTCTTACTTTTTCCTTGGGAAAGCTCTTTAAGAATTTCTCAATTCTTTTAGAAATGCTCATAAATCTGGAAGGGCTTGCTTGATTAGTTTCCCAAGAATTGCTACTCTTACTTTCTTTCCATCCCTTGAGAATCCACCTCTCTTTGCTTGTACCAAGTCTCTGCCTGTTCATTCTTGTCAAGCTTAAGCCTCTTACTGCTGACTTCTTACCATCTACCAATTTTACATATTGCCTATTTATCCCTTATTTTTTCCTACTTATTTATTTTCCCATATGTCTTAATTTTGGATAAAATGAGACTTAGTCCATGATCTTGACCAGTCAATGATAAAGCATCTTATCTCTTTTCTGTTGAACCTGTTATTCCATTTTCTCTATTTTTCTAACATTATCATTATAAGTATTTCATATCAAAATAAATAATGTGTTTACAATATCACAAGGTGATCTTGACTATTCCAATGTGTTCAGTGATGATAATTCTGTTAGATATGTGCAAATTATCACAATAACACAGAAGTGACATAGTTTACAGGTAAGTCAACTGAAACACACATATACAAGAAAAATCTGAGATCTTTCCAAATACTGTGGTCACCGAGCATTATCACTTCTCTGCTAATATTTTTGGCACATTTTTTCCATGCCACCCCCAACAGCTGTAATTCCTTTCATCCATCAAGTCTGCTTAAAAATGTTATCTTATCTATGAGGTTTCTGTGAACTATTCAAGCAGAAAGAATTGTTCTTTCTTTGGAGTATTTTCCAGCTTACAGGAGAGAAGGTTTTATATTGTGTTATATTTAGTTGTATGTGGCTCTGCATCTACTTTATTGGGAATTCCATGAGAGTGAGCAGCCTGAGTTCTTTATATTTATATCCTAAGTCTTTAATGTGGATCTAGAAACTTAGCAATTATTCATTTACTTGAACTCATTTTTAAAAATGCATCTAAATTTAATATTGACTCCAAGGGCCAGGAATGCCTAAGAAGCAGGAAAGTGGGTGTTAATGTATTTTTTATTAGAACATTGTTCTTTTTCCCTAAAGCTCTCTACTTCTCTTAATTGTATGAAAGAGTTGAATTTGGGTGTAAATATGGAATAGTCACTAGAGAGAATTAAACCTATCAATCACTTGGAACAAATACGGCCTTTGTAAAGACTTAATCACCACAGGCTTCAAATCTCACACAGATAGCTTAATTTAAAATCAGTAAAATATTTTAAATCAAATCCAGCAGATATCATGTAGTCTTTGCCATAAAATTTACAAAACCTAGCTATGATTAATGGCATTATTATGAATCCCAAATCTCATTACTGAGTATCGCTGAATTTACTTTCAGTTCAATGTTTAAATATAGTAAGATTAAAACTATTCAATGAGTCTTTACAACTTGTGGCAAATCATCATTACTTCCTGCTATTGCTGTTGTAATATTATTAATCATAATGAATTCCTTTGAAATTCAGTAGAGCAGCAATATATTATTCCATCTGCATTTCCACTATAAATTAGCTCCAGTGACTTAACTGCCTAAGAACTATTATTAAGTTACTACATAACACCTGCAGAATCATAATCAGACCAAGGAATTGATTCCAAATGAAATTACTATGACAATTTCTACAGGAAATGGAAATTAGATAAATGAAAAGAGATGAGAAATCCTAAAAATATAGTATTTCTAAATAGTGTAAGATTATTAAATTTCCTCTGCAAATATGTTCAATAGACTAATGAAATAAGATTAAAATAGACTAGGCTTTGTAATATGACAAACCCATGAGAGTTTAGTCACGTAGGTTTACACACATCTCTAGTCTAATTAAATTGTGAAAAGGATTTATAGGTACAATAGGATCATAGCCCCAAGGTATATTTGTCATGCCTTCTATCTGTTTTCTGCTCACAATAGCAGCAAGTAATGAGAGCGGGAGGAAACAAAAGACAGCTCTATTCCTCTTGTCATTGAATAGATTTGTGATGGGGTCACTTGCTGTTGCTGTGCAGTTTGCAGCTCTGACAGTATTTAGGGATCTTTTGCCTTAAGTCAAAGTTTCCTTCCTCTCTATCCTGTAGTGAATAAAATAGGTTGAGGAACTGCAAAAAAGACAAGTGCAGAAGTCAACTAATAGTATATAATTTTAAAAGATGCTCCAGTACAGGGCATGAGGGAAGAAGATCAGGGTATTTGGGCAGCTCATAACTACTTTTATCTGAAGAGTCACATTGAAATACCTTTCTTCTGTTTGGTCATTGCTAAGAAGCTAGTGTAAAACACGCTTATTCTCTCAAATCTAAAAATAAAATACACATTTTCAAAGTGAAGCTTAAAGGACATTGTGATTAGTGGTTGTATTGTATTCATTGTAACTGAAACTCCTCTCTAAGGGGCAGCTGCCCTCTAAAGTAAATTGTCAAAATTAGAATGATATTTGTATATGTGCATGTGTTTCTGCATGCTTGTATGCATGGGTATGTACAAATATCTATCAATTTATCCATGTGTCTGTCTGGGTCAATATGTCTCATTGCTCAATTTTATCTGTAAATTGATTCCTTGAATGTGCAAACATGAATTAGATAAGATGGGGTGAGGCACTAAGTCATACATGTATGTTTTTGATATGATATTGATAAATTAGAGCTTTACAAACAAAGCATAATTTCTACACTATTATACTTAATTTAAAATGACAATTCAAGAATCTGACTTCAAGGCAAATTGTGTACCCTATATAATGTAATATCTTTCTCATTTCTACAAGGCAAAGGCTATTAGTAATAGTGCCTTTATGAAGTTTGAATGAAATAAGGTATAAAGTAGCTCACTATAGCCTCAGGAATATTGAATGCATTCAATTAGTTCTACTTCTGCTGCTACTTATGATTATCAACTTACCATCTTATTCTTCCTGATTGATGTTCAGTTAAGTACACTTAGCATATTAAAAAAATTCATTTTTTCCATCTCAAATCTCAATATTTGCTTCAAATTTCCAGACCAAGATTTGAGAATTCAAAATCTCCCCTCCCTTCATACAAAACCATTGATACCATCACACTTATAAGTTGTTTTATTTATCATTCCAACCATTTTATCATTATCAAACCATGTCTTCTTTCAGGCCTTCCTGGTGATATTATAATAATTTTTTTTTAATTATAATAAAAGAAAGGGACTTAAAATTTTGTTCTCTTTCTCACCTGTATATGCCAGGTGTGCCTTATTTGTCAGAAAGGACATGTTTTGAATTGTTGTTCAGCCGCTGAGTCATACCTGGCTATTTTTGAAACCATAGACTGCAGCACACCAGGCTTCCCTGTCCTTCACTTCTCCCAGAATTTGCTCAAACTAATGGCCTTTGATTCAGTGATGCCATCCATCTATCTCATTCTCTGTTGCCCTCTTATCTTCCTGCCTTCAGTCTTTCCCAGCATTAGGGTCTTTACCAATGAGTCAGCTCTTTGCATCAGGTGGCAAAAGTTTTGGAGCTTCAGTTTCAGCATTCTAAATAATGACTCATAAATTCATGTACATTGAATATATTTCCAGTGATACTTAAAAGTTTCAATGAAACTTCAGGGCAAAAATTAACTTCTTTTTATATTGTATAATTTTGAAGATTAAAGACCAAATTTTTACTATAGCATGTTTGAGCAAAATATTTATCATTGTTACATCCATACTATGCTGCTGAAATTGGCCAGGCTTTATGTATTCTGTTGCATTTATTCCTTCAATGAAGCCAGCAATGTATACATTATTATCTCAATTTTAAAGAAAAATTGAGGTTCAGAAATAATAACCAACCAAGTTCACTAAATATTAGGAAGTGTAGAGTTATCCAGTGTACATGATTCTTTGGTATATGTTTTTGGCACTTTACTGCTAAGACTTTTTCAAATAACTCAAGTCTTACCTGTACTTTTATATATAGCCGTATTTCTAAATGCATAATAACACTGTACATCTTTCCACGCAAATGATAATAGTTTTTCTATTCCTCATATATTTATTGTAATTTGAATTTGCTTTATAGTTTTACCTTTATCTGTTAGGGCTGCTGTAGCAAATACTGTAGACTGGTGACTTAGAAACAAAAGAAATTAATTTCTCATAGTTCTGGAAGAAGTTTAAGATAGGAAATTCAAGATAAAGTCTAGTGAGACTTTGATGTCTGGTGAGAACTCTTTCTGGTTCATAGACCACTCTCTTCTCACTCCACGCTCACATGGCAGAAGGGAGGTAGCTCTCTGGGATATTTTACATTCATGACCGCTCTCGCCTCATAAGCTAATCACTTCCCAAGGGCCCCACATCCAAATACTATCACATTGGGAGTTAAGTTTCAACATGCTAATTTTGAAAGACACAGACATCTAGTCTGTAACAAGTTATAAAGATAATGCAAAACTAAAAAAAAAAAAGTATTAATTTATAAACATATGCTTATACCAGTCCCACTTAACGTAATTAGAAGTGTAATTTCCTTGTAATATTTACTCTCCAGAATGATTTTAATCATCTTCCAGGAATATATTTAAGTCTAAGGAAATAATCAGCTTCTGAGGTGTTCATTACCTGAGTCAAGACTCAATGTGCCTATATTTAGGAAACATGGCAAAATGCTGTACTTTAATAACATTGCATTGAGATTTCCAGCAAATAGGGTTAGGATTAGGGTTTTCTTTCTTTTAAGTTTTATTATTATTAAGAGAAACCTTTATTTAAAAAAAAATTGAGTGGACAACTAGCATGAGAAAGGATATATGAATTTCTTATCATAATTTCTTAATTGGAGATACAATGATGGTTGCATACTTGAATGAAATAAAGTAAAAAAAATCAGTTTCCCTGTTGCTATTATAAAAATCCAGTCTTCATTAGTGCTTCTTTGAAAAAATACACATTTTTCACTCAAAATATCATTGTTTGAGATGTTTCATTTTTTATCTCAAATGTTTTCCACAAATATTAATCAATATTTTATTGTTTTCCTGTTGTCTTTTTCTTGAAGTTCATTCTGGTGGTTGTGGTCAGTCACTAAGTCATGTCCAACTCTTGGGATTCCATGGACTGTAGCCTGCTAGGCTCCTCTGTCCATGGAATTCTCCAGGCAAGAATCATGGAGTGGGTTGCCATTTCCTTCTCCAGGGGACCTTCCTGACCCAGGAATTGAACTCAGATCTCCTGCATTGCAGGCAGATTCTTTACCAACTGAGCTACGATGGAAGCCGTTGAAGTTCGTTATAAGTCTTTAAAAAAAATTTTTTTGCATTAAAAATACACACATCCCTTTTTCAGTGCCTTATAGGTTAAAAATATCTTTTTCATCAAATGCTGGCTCTAATTCTATGAAAAGGTATTTAACAAACTGTATACACCGTGATCCTCTTTCTGCCACCAACTGCACTGCACATTTGCCACACCAATTGACTCTTCATTTTCACCAATATCGCCCCATGCTTTTGGGGCCATTTTCAATCTGCTAAAATAAAATATCATACATTTTACGATGGTGACATTTTCACAGCAATTTTCTCTTCACTGAATAAGTTGTTACTCTGAGACCAGTAAATATACATTAAAGTGAGTCTGCTACTGCTAAGTCACTTCAGTCGTGTCCAACTCTGTGCGATCCCATAGACGGCAGCCCACCAGGCTGCCCCGTTCCTGGGATTCTCCAGGCAAGAATACTGGAGTGGGTTGCCATTTCCTTCTCGAATACATGAAAGTGAAAAGTGAAAGTGAAGTTGCTCAGTCGTGTCGGACTCTTAGCGGCCCCATGGACTGCAGCCTACCAGGCTCCTCCGTCCACGGGATTTTCCAGGAAAGAGTACTGGAGTGGGGTGCCATTGCCTTCTCCTACTTTTCTCAAAAAACATCAAAAGTGTCATTTAGATATCCTAGTTGCTTTATCTTATGAACGATGTCCTTGGCGTTGAAGTTATTTGCATATTCTATCCTTTATTATTTACAAAGATATAAGTAAAATATCAAGTGATTATTTTGGTTAAGATTCTAAGTAATTATATTTCATTCATATAGATGTCATAATGTCTTGTTATTTACTCTACTCATGACCTTAGACAAAGCACAACTGCCCTAACCATGAATTAAGATTTCCAAATCCTTAAATCTCAGTCCTGACTCCACAGTATGATTTCTAAATTCCACAAACTATATGACCTTTTATAGTAGTCCTGAACTCCTCCAATAACCTCCCAAGTAAATTTTGTAGAAACCTCATAATTTTTAAAAGAAATTTTATTAATTTTTATTGCAGTGTAGTTGCTTTACAATATTATGTTAGTTTCTACAGTAAAGTGAACCAGCTATACATATAAATATACCCCATCTTTTTTAGATTTCTGTCACATTTAGGTCAGCATAGCACATTGAGTGATATTTCCTGAGCTATGCAGTAGGTTTTCATTAGATATCTGTTTTAGACATAGCATCAATAGTGTATATATGTTAATCTCAATGTCCCAATTCATCCCACCCACCTCCTACCCAACTGGTGTCCATACCTTTTTCTCTATGTCTGTATAATCTATTTGTTTTATAAATAAGATTATCTATAACGTTTTTCTAGATTCCATATATATGCATTAAATATGATATTTGTTTTTTCTCTTTCTGACTTATTTCACTCTGTATGACAGTCTCTAGGTCCGTTCACGTCTCTACAAATGACAAAATTTATTCCGTTTTATGGTTGCATAATATTCAATTGTATATATGTACCATTTCTTTATCTATTCCTCTGTCGATGGGCGTTTAGGTTGCTTCTATGTCCTGGCTATTATAAATAGTGCTGCTATGAACACTGGGGTGCATATGGCTCTTTGAGTTATGATTTTCTCTGGCTATATGCCCAGCAGTGGGATTGCTATGTCATACGGAAATTCTATTTTTAGTTTTTTAAGGAACCTCCATGCTGTTCTTCATAGTGGCTTATCAATTTACATTCCCACCAACAGTGCAAAAGGGTTCCCTTATCTCCACGCCCTCTCCAGCATTTATTGTTTGCAGTTTTTTTTGTTTTTGTTTTTGTTTTTTATGGTGGCCAATCTGACTGGTGTGAGGTGAGACCTCTTTGTAGTTCTGACTTGCATTTCTCTAATAATGAGTGATGTTGAGGATGTTTTCTTGTGTTTGTTGGACATCTGTACGTTTTCTTTGGAGAAATGTCTATTTAGGTCTTCTGGTTATTTAACAACTCAAGATTTGAAAGAGAAATTAAGGAAACAATTCCATCTACCATTGCAAAAAAGAGAAGAAAATAGCTAAAAGTAGAAGGAGGCAACAGACCCATGTACAGAAAAGTTTAAGATATTGATTAAAGAAATCAAAGATGATATAAACAAATGGAGAGATATACTATGTACTTGGATTGGAATAATCAATATTGTGAAAATGACTGTACTACCCAAAGCAATCTAAAGATTAAATGCAATCCTTATCAAATTACCAGTGGCATTTTTCACAGAGCTAGAACAAAATACTTTACAATTAGTATGGAAACACAAAAGACCTCAAATACCAAAAGCAATCTTGAGAATGAAGAATAGAGCTGGAGGAATCAGGCTCCCTCATTTCAGACTCTACTACCAAGCTATAGTAATCAAGACAGCATGGTACTGGCACAAAAACAGAAATGTATTTCGATGGAATAGGATAGAAAGCCCAGAGATAAACTCATGCATCTATGGTCACCTAATCTATGACAAACAAGGCAAGAATACACAATGGAGAAAAGACAGTCTCTTCAATAAGTAGTGCTGAGGAAACTGGACAGTTTCATGTAAAAGAATGAAATTAGAACATTCTCTAACACCATACACAAAAATAAACTCAAAATGGGTTAAAGACCTGAATGTAAAGCCAGACACTATACAACTCTTAGAGAAAAACATAGGCAGAACATTCTGACATAAATCATGGCAGGATCTTTTTTGATCCCCCCACCCCCTCAGAAAATAAAAAAAAATTAACAAGTGAGACATGACTAAGTTTAAACTTTTTTGCATAGCAAAGGAAACCATAAACAAAGCAAAAAAACAACACTCAGATTGGGAAAATATTTGCAAGTGAAACAATTCACAAATGATTAATTTCTAAAATATGCAAACAACTTATACAGCTCAATACAAAAAAATTAAACAACCCAGTTATCTCCTTTCTTATGTCTAAGCTGAAGAACATTCATTAATATCCCCAATGAGTACAGACTTATACATTTAAAAATACATAATTTTGAATATCTCTTCATTCACTACGAAGATCCTTTTACTTGTCTTTGGTAAATTTCCTGCTTGGTCTTCTAAAATATACTCTGAGAATACCTGGAAAAGTGCTTTACATTTTACTAACTGAATATTCTATCTATAACCATAGTCAATTTTTTAATAAATGAATATGATGGCACTTTTAGAACAAAATTGGAAACAATGGCATTGAAACTTTTTATCTTCATTTGCCTCCCACTAATTCCAATTTATAGGTGAATGTACCCATAAATATTCCATAAGTTGTGTTCTTTCATTCTCATAAACAATGCATTATCATCTTTACCTTCTTTCTTTGTTTATTAGGTGATTACTACTTCTCAGACATTGGGAAAATCACTGGAGACATATCTGAGAACAAAGCAGTTATGTCCATCAGAGAACTTCAGTGTTTTTGAACAAATAAACAATAGAGAATTCAATACACTGTTGTGAATATTTTGAGAAAGGAATTGTAGTACCATGAGAGGCTCTAGGAAGAAATTTCAACTAGATTTAAGTGTCAGGGAAGGCTGCCTTGAGGAGATGACATGAAAGTATGCGTTTGTAGGAAGGAGAGGTATTAGGAAACGGATTCACAAGGTGTTGATGCGTATTCAAAGAGCAAGAGCATGCATAAGGCAGAGCAGAATGAAGCCTAGTGTGACAGGAATATACGAGGGTGAAGAGAAATGAGACCTGAGAGACAAGTAGTAGCCAATTTTAAAGGGCATCAGAGGCCATGTTAATATTTAGGCTAAAGATGCGATCATATGTTCTTTTGATGACTCAGCATGGAATTTGGATTGATGACGAATAAGGCTAAAATCAAGGGAATCAGTGATGAAGCTATAGAAATAGTCCAGGAAAGGTAAGATAGTGGTACTGAGGTAATGGCCATGAGCATGAAAAGATAAAGGAGATGTATAAGAAGGAGAAGCCATCAGACTTTTTTTTTTTTGGTGTGTGGGATTGTGTGTGAAGGAAGAAATCAAGGAAGACATTAATGCTGAAGCTCTTGCTTTTGCTTTAAAACAACAAATGTGTGTTAGTGCCATTTATTGAAAGAAAAAGTAGACCTGAGACAAAAGTAATACATTCCTTTTGTGGTGTTTTGAAGATTAGATTACTACAGGATACACAGTTGAAGCCAACCAGAAGGCAGTGGGATACAGAAGTCTGGAGCTCACAAGAGTAGTAGAGCAGAACCGAATTGTTAGAGATAGAGAAATAAATTGTAATGAAAACAAATAGACCATAAGTGTAAACATCTCTTCATGGCATTAATACTGTTGGCAATGAACCTTTTGATTAAGTGAACCACAAAAATACCTGTATATTAATTGGAGCTTTGAAAAATATTGACATTTTGGCCTTATCACAAATTTTAAAAAAACAGAATTTGGGGACTTGAGGGTTTCAGAATCCAGAGATTGGCATGTTATAACAGCTTTATAGGAATTCTAACATGAAGAAAGGACTAAAATCTACTGATTGTAGAGTTTATCTACTGATTATCACTTTATGGTGTATTTATAATTCTCAAAATTTCATTGCCTGTTAAAGAAAAGGACCAGCGGACATATACTTTATGACCAAATAATACGTGATTTAGAACTACATGATTTCCCTGGTGGCTCAGACAGTAAAGAATCTGCCTTCAGTGTAGAAGACGGGTTCAATCCCTGCACTGGGAAGATCCCCTGAAAAAAGGAATGGCTGCCCACTCCAGTATTCGTGCCTAGAGAATTCCACAACAGAGGAGCCTGGCGGGCTACACTCCATGGGGTCAGAGTCAGACAGGACAAACACTTTCTTTTTTTGCAACTTGTAGTTTTAAGCATTGGCAATATTAATTACTTATATTTACAAAATACCTTCCTTTACAAAATATGTTATTTCATATATACATTCATCTTGGAATTAGAAAGCCATAAGACAGAAATTAATATATATTTGGTACCTAGCACTCCCCACATTCTTATTAAAAGTTTTATATAAATTGTCATACAGCTAAAAAAAAAAAGAAGAGAAAAATTAAAACCTAAAACTACTCAGTATGGTGGCTAAGTGGTAGAGAATCCACCTGAAATGCAGAAGATGCAGGAGACATGGGTTTGATCCCTGGGTGGGGAAGATCCCCTGGAGGAGGAAATAGCAACCCACTCCAGTATTCTTGCCTGGGAAATCCCACAGACAGAGGAGCCTGGCAGGCTACAGTCTATAGGGTCACAAAAGGTCAAACACAACTGAGCACAGAACAGAACAGAACTGATGAAATAAAAAGACCTCTTGATACTAGAAGTTGCTGACTTGCCCAAGGTTCTAATGTATTAACAGGTAGATTGAGTGTTCATAAAAGCTCAGCGTAAGACTATTGGGCATATTATTTTTGTAATGGACATTTATAAGCTTTCTCTTTTCTCACTGAAACTCTCTGAGAATGTCTTTAAGCAAAGAAGAATTAGCACAGAGATTTAAGCATTAGAAATATGTATTCTTTTGTCTGGTCTCCTCAAAGGGCAAAACATCAATTATCTCTAAATCTTAATACTCTCATCTGACTTTTCTTTGAATGCCTTTAGAACTTGTTTAATATAAACAGCTATTTTTGCTCCCAAATTAATCAAATATAACTAAACATATGAAACATATATAGTATATGTACATCCTGCTAGTGAATGCAGCAGGAAACAGAAAACAACTTTTTCTTCTTTTTCACATTTTCCCTTCTTGTTTGATCATATTTCTGAAATAATATTTTGCATACATTTTCATTTATCTTCTCCTGTATTGTGCTTTACCTTATTTTTCATTCTTTCTTATATAATATGAAAAAATAAAATTCCAGCCACAATATTAAGAAAAAAAATGAGTTCCTTAACACAGCTATGAGAATCAGACTCAGTTCTAGGGAAAACTAAGTGGTAACAAGTCAGTGGGTAGTGAAATGCAACATGAAGCTTGATTTGCTAGCCTTGTAATAGAAGAGAGAAAGAAAAGAGGCTTTAGTTGAAAGGATGCCTTTTGCCAGAGCTGGGGCTTTAGGTTTAAATTCTGGGCATAAATAAGCAAAGGATGCAGGTTAGCACAGTGTAAGGAAGGTGAGTGGAGACCTAAACTGCATACCCTCTTCAGGAACTCTTCCTGAAGTCTACACAATAAATATAATCTGAGATTTGCACACGTACACAAGAAACAGAGTATTTAAAGAACCAAAGCCGTCTTGATCTTGAAATAATGAAACAAGCCTGTAAAGCGTACATTTGAATATAAGAATCAATAGTGTCAATAAATTACTTGTGGGAAAATGACTCATGATATTTTTTTCCTAAATTTGCTTCAAAATGTTGAGAATTATTGATGATTTCTGGCCACTTAGAAGCTATTGAATACCGATTTACTAAAAGAATGTCAGTTAAAAATCAGGCCATCTAGAATTATCTGATACACCTTAATAGTTTTGGATAAAATCTATTTCACAATTTTGGGGTCAGAAGAAAATTTGTCATTTAACATAGAAAAAGCATAATATCTATCAGAAGAGTGGCAAAATATTATTATATTCTTTCAATATCAGGAGAAGATATTTACCAAAAAATGTATTTTATTTTTCATAATAATGAAGGTACTGTTGGGAGGAAGCTATCTTTCACTACTGGAATATGAGCAGAACTGAAGCATGAAATTTTCTGATTTTTAAAGTACAGTATGTCTGCACTACTTTTTCCCTCATTTGATGTTGAATGTGAGGATTACAAGACTATAGAGAATATGATGAAATCAATCTGCATTCGTGAAACTTCATGCAGAGGAAAGTAGCCAAGAGAAACTGTACTGAAACGTTGTCTAAGTTAGAAATTTCTATTGTGTTAAGTCATCTAAAATTTAAAGTTCATTAAAGATACTCTAAAAGTACCATAACCAGAATTTTCCCAGTGATAAGCTACCAGTTACAAAATTGCTAGAATGTACTATACTCTATTCTAGTAAATACAGAAGTTTTTAAAGTGTGAATATTCACCTAGAAAGTGTGATATGTGAGGAGTTTATAGATTCTGCAGAATGTTTGTGTTCTTATACCACAAATCTCAGAAACAACTTTTCATAAACCAAATAACTTATTCTGATTTAGCTTTTCTTGCTCTTTTGTTAATGTCATGTCACTCCTATGTTGTCACTTACCGTGTTTGATATCTGGGATTTAATTGTTTGTTTGTTTTTTTGTTGTTTTGTCCTCAGTCTCCTTTCCATTAGCTTTCTTTTTTTTTTTAATTTTTTTTTTATTTTTTAACTTTACAATATTGTATTGGTTCTGTCATACACCGAAATGAATCCGCCACAGGTATACATGTGTTCCCCATCCTGAACCCTCCTCCCTCCTCCCTCCCCATACCATCCCTCTGGGTAGTCCCAGTGCACCAGCCCCAAGCATCCAGTATCGTGCATCGAATCTGGACTGGTGACTCATTTCATATATGATATTATACATATTTCAATCCATTCTCCATTAGCTTTCAAATAGCTTCCTCGTTTGAAAGAGGTAAAGGAATATGTTATCTACAAAGTTTTATAATCCTGGGCCTGATGGAAAGTTTATCAGAGAAGGTCGTGAAATTTATCCTAAGATAATTACATCACATGTATCTTTGTGGAGATGTAGATTCAGAGGACAGCAAGGAAGGAACATTTTATTCTTATTTCCATGTGGGCCTAAATCTCAAAGGTGAGTGAGCTAAACTGGACTCCATAGATACAAAAACTCTACTGCTGAGAAAGTAGGCCTGAGATTTTTACTCTAATAGATCTAATGGATTCCTCAGTTCTCTTTTCCTCTAAATTTTATCTATAAAACTCACTGTTTTGATGGCAAGAAAAAGTCAAAGGAAAAAAGAAAAGTGCATATTGTCCCTAATGTTTAACAGAGTTGATGTAAATTAACTCTCACAGATCTTAGGAAAGAAGTATATCCCAGAAAGCAGGGGGGCTCATGCCCTTTGATCACCCCATATTCCAGCTAGGACAGAGGGAATGACGATGAATCAAAGAGCTTGAATATATTAGAACTGTACTAGATCTTAAAAGCTCTTCATCTAGAATTGGAACATTATCAATATCCTTGACCATGATCCTATAAATGTGTTATTAACATTTCTACATTTGAGTTGATAGGTATCAGGAAATAAAATGACCAGGGTTCAACAGCCTTGATTTCTTCATAGAAGTCAACCAGTAATAATAATAATAATAATAATAAAAGAATAGCATAAGTATCATTATTATTGTCATGATGATTAATAGCATTATACATATACCTCTTCTGTTCTCTTTACATACTAGATACTGTGCTTAAGAGTACAAATAAATTATTTCCAGTGAACCACACGTGCAAATTGAGGCCAGATGTATCCTATCTCCAATGTCTAAAATATATGAAGTCTATTATTTAGAAGGTATATCATGCCTTACATTTTTTCCAGGTTTATGCTTAAATAAGTAGAATGCCAGAAGTCTTTAACACAAAATATGTTAGAATATTACCTTAACTGTATAAGTATTTCATTTTCCATGTATTTTTTATGTAATTTTTAATTTTACATAAATTTTAAATATGTCATAGTGTTATGCAAATTTAAAATTTGCATAACACTATGACATATTTAAATTTTAAATATGCTTATGTTAATAATTTATCCTATATATGAAATAAAAATTATAATTAAATGATTTACTTGAATTCCATGTTAAAACAAAGTAAAATAAATTAATAAATGAGCATCTAGGGGATCTAAAAGCATATGAAAAGCTGAGGAAAATAAGTTAAATATTTTTCAGTTCAGTTCAGTCGCTCAGTCGTGTCCGACTCTTTGCGACCCCATGAATCGCAGCACGCTAGGCCTCCCTGTCAATCACCAACTCCCGGAGTTCACTTAGACTCACTTCCAAAGAGTCAGTGATGCCATGCAGCCATCTCATTCTCTGTCGTCCCCTTCTGCTCCTGCCCCCAACCCCTCCCAGCATCAGAGTCTTTTCCAATGAGTCAACTCTTCACATCAGGTGGCCAAAGTATTGGAGTTTCAGCCTCATCAGTCCTACCAATGAACACCCAGGACTGGTCACCTTTAGGATGGACTGGTGGGATCTCCGTGCAGTCCAAGGGAATTGCAAGAGCCTTCTCCAGCACCACAGTTCAAAAGCATCAGTTCTTCGGCACTCAGCTTTCTTCAGAGTCCAACTCTCACATCCATAATGACCACTGGAAAAACCCTAGCCTTGACTAGACGGACCTTTGTTGGCAAAGTAATATCTCTGCTTTTTAACATGCTATCTAGGTTGGACATAACTTTTCTTCCAAGGAGTAATCATCTTTTAATTTCATGGCTGCAATCATCATCTGCAGTGATTTTGGAACCCAAAGAAATAAAGTCTGACATTGTTTCCACTGTTTCCCCATCTTTTTCCCATGCAGTGATGGGACCAGATGCCATGATCTTCGTTTTCTGTATGTTTAGGTTTAAGCCAACTTTTTCACTCTCCACTTTCACTTTCATCAAGAGGCTTTTGAGTTCCTCTTCACTTTTTGCCATAAGGGTCGTGTCATCTGCATATCTGAGGTTATTGCTGTTTCTCCTGGAAATCTTGGTTCCAGCTTGTGCTTCTTCCAGCCCAGCGATTCTCATGATGTACGCTGCATATGAGTTAAATAAGCAGGGTAACAATATACAGCCTTGACGTACTCCTTTTCCTATTTGGAACCAGTCTGTTGTTCCATGTCCAGTTCTAACTGTTGCTTCCTGACCTGCATATAGGTTTCTCAAGAGGCAGATCAGGTGGTCTGGTATTCCCATCTCTTTCAGAATTTCCCACAGTTTATTGTGATCCACACAGTCAAAGGCTTTGACATGGTCAATAAAGCAGAAATAGGTGTTTTTCTGGAACTCTCTTGCTTTTTCCATGATTCAGAGTATGTTGGCAATTTGATCTCTGGTTCCTCTGCCTTTTCTAAATCCAGCTTGACCATCTGCAAGTTTATGGTTCAAGTATTGCTGAACCCTGGCTTGGAGAATTTTGAGCATTACTTTACTAGCATGTGAGATGGATGCAATTGTATGGTAGTTTGAGCATTCTTTGGCTTTGCCTTTCTTTGGGATTGGAATGAAAACTGACGTTTTCCAGTTCTACGGCCACTGCTGAGTTTTCCAAATTTGCTGGCATATTGAGTGCAGCACTTTCACAGCATCATCTTTCAGGATTTGAAATAGCTCAACTGAAATTCCATCACCTACACTAGCTTTGTTCGTAGTGATACTTTCTAAGTCCCACTTGACTTCACATTCCAGGATGTCTGGCTCTAGGTTAGTGATCACACTATCGTGATTATCTTGGTCATGCAGATCTTTTTTGTACAGTTCTTCTGTGTATTTTTGCCACCTCTTCTTAATATCTTCTGCTTCTGTTAGGTCCATACCATTTCTGTTCTTTATCAAGCCCATCTTGGCATGAAATGTTCCCTTGGTATCTTTAATTTTCTTGAAGAGATCTCTAGTCTTTCCCATTCTGTTCTTTTCCTCTATTTCTTTGCATTGATCACTGAGGAAGGCTTTCTTATCTCTTCTTGCTATTCTTTGGAATTCTGCATTCAGATGGGAATGTCTTTCTTTTTCTCCTTTTCTTTTTGCTTCTCTTCTTTTCACAGCTATTTGTAAGACCTCCTCAGACAGCCATTTTGCTTTTTTGCATTTCTTTTCCATGGGGATGGTCTTGATCCCTGTCTCCTCTACAATGTCATGAACCTCCGTCCATAGTTCATCAGGTACTCTGACTATCAGATCTAGTCCCTTAAATCTATTTCTCACTTCCACTGTATAATCATAAGGGATTTGATTTAGGTTATACCTGAATGGTCTAGTGGTTTTCCCTACTTCCTTCAATTTAAGTCTGAATTTGGCAATAAGGAGTTCATGATCTGAGCCACAGTCAGCTCCTGTTTTTTTTGTTTTTGTTTTTGTTTTTGCTGACTGTATAGAGCTTCTCCATCTTTGGCTGCAAAGAATAGAATTGATCTGATTTCAGTGTTGACCATCTGGTGATGTCAATGTGTAGTCTTCTCTTGTGTTGTCAGAAGAGGGTGTTTGCTATGACCAGTGCATTCTCTTGGCAAAACTCTATTAGTCTTTGCCCTGCTTCATTCAGTATTCCAAGGCCAAATTTGCCTGTTACTCCAGGTGTTTCTTGACTTCCTACTTTTGCATTCCAGTCCCCTATAATGAAAAAGACATTGTTTGGGGGTGTTAGTTCTAAAAGGTCTTGTAGGTCTTCATAGAACCGTTCAACTTCAGCTTCTTCAGCATTACTGGTTGGGGCATAGACTTGGATTACTGTGATATTGAATGGTTTGTCTTTGGAGAAATGTCTATTTAGTTCTTTGGCCCATTTTTTGATTGGGTCATTTATTTTTCTGGAGTTAAGCTGTAGGAGTTGCTTGTATATTTTTGAGATTAGTTGTTTGTCAGATGGTTAACAAACACATGAAAAGATGCTCAACATCACTCATTATCAGAGAAATGCAAATCAAAACCACTATGAGGTACCATTTCACACCAGTCAGAATGGCTGCGATCCAAAAGTCTACAAATAATAAATGCTGGAGAGGGTGTGGAGAAAAGGGAACCCTCTTACACTGTTGGTGGGAATGCAAACTAGTACAGCCACTATGGAGAACAGTGTGGAGATTCCTTAAAAAACTGGAAATAGAACTGCCTTATGATCCAGCAATCCCACTGCTAGGCATACACACTGAGGAAACCAGAAGGGAAAGAGACACGTGTACCCCAATGTTCATCGCAGCACTGTTTACAATAGCCAGGACATGGAAGCAACCTAGATGTCCATCAGCAGATGAATGGATAAAAAAGCTATGGTACATATATGCAATGGAGTATTACTCAGCCACTAAAAAGAATACATTTGAATCAGTTCTAATGAGGTGGATGAAACTGGAGCCTATTATACAGAGTGAAGTAGGCCAGAAGGAAAAACATCAATACAGTATACTAACGCATATATATGGAATTTAGAAAGATGGTAACAATAACCTGGTGTACAAGACAGCAAAAGAGACACTGATGTATAGAACAGTCTTATGGACTCTGTGGGAGAGGGAGAGGGTGGGAAGATTTGGGAGAATGACATTGAAATGTAAAATATCATGTAAGAAACGAGTTGCCAGTCCAGGTTTGATGCACGATACTGGATGCTTGGGGCTAGTGCACTGGGACGACCCAGAGGGATGGTATGGGGAGGGAGGAGGGAGGAGGGTTCAGGATGGGGAACACATGTATGCCTGTGGTGGATTCGTTTTGATATTTGGCAGAACTAATACAATTATGTAAAGTTTAAAAATAAAATAAAATTAAAAAAAAAAAAGAATGGTTTGCCTTGAAAACGAACAGAGATTATTCTATTGTTTTTGAGATTGCATCCAAGTACAGCATTTCGGACTCTTGTTGACCATGATGGCTACTCCATTTCTTCTAAGGGATTCCTGCCCACAGTAGTAGATATAATGGTCATCTGAGTTAAATTCACCCATTCCAGTCCATTTTAGTTGGCTGATTCCTAGAATGTCAACGTTCACTCTGGCCATCTCCTGTTTGACCACTTCCAATTTGCCTTGATTCATGGCCCTAATATTCCGGGTTCCTATGCAATATTGCTCTTTATAGCATTGGACCTTGCTTCTATCACCAGTCACATCCACAACTGGGTATTGTTCTTGCTTTGGCTCCATCCCTTCATTCTTCCTGGAGTTATTTCTCCACTGATCTCCAGTAGCATATTGGGCACCTACCGAACTGGGGAGTTCCCCTTTCAGTATCCTATCATTTAGCCTTTTCATACTGTTCATGGGGTTCTCAAGGCAAGAATACTGAAGTGGTTTGCCATTCCCTTCTCCAGTGGACCACATTCTGTCAGACCTCTCCACCATGACCTGTCCATCTTGGGTAGCCTCACACAGCATGGCTTAGTTTCACTGAGTTAGACAAGGCTGTGGTCCATGTGATCAGATTGGCTAGTTTTCTCTGATTATGGTTTCAGTGTATCTGCCCTCGGATGCCCTCTCACAGCACCTACTGTCTTACTTGGGTTTCTCTTACCTTGGACGTGGGGGTATCTCTCTTCATGGCTGCTCCAGCAAAGCACAGCCACTGGTCCTTACCTTGGTCACCCCTCCTGACCTTGAATGTGGAGTAGCTCCTCTCAGCCCTCCTGCACCCGCATAGCCGCCTCTCCTTTGGACATGGGGTAGCTCCTCTCGGCCACCGCCCCTGACCTCGGGCAAGGGGTAGCTCCTCTCGGCCCCACTTCTGAACAGTCCATCACAGCCGGCGCAATGTCACAAATACATGGAAAGTCACCAGATCTTCATATTTACAGTCTAATATGCCACAATTCAATGAAGACAAGTGGGACATGAGTCCTCTGTTACTTGAGTGGTTTATTGCAACTAAATTTGATTTTTATAATACCAAGAGGATAGTTTTAGGAATATTTGCTTTTATAAAGCAAAGCATAATACTTTTTCATTAATGTAACTAAATAGTAAGTAAATTTAATTTGTGTTTTTTCTGTTTTTAACTTTCAAAAAGACTTGGAAATGTCTTCACTTCAGAATATTCATGTCATCACCAATAGAAGACAGTTATGTGAATATTCCTAAGATACTTGAATAGATCAAATGACAGGCTTCATCAGAAATAACCCTATGATACTCCTAGACTATTAATATACTTGGAGTCCAAGGGGTAATAAAAAGATTTATATGCTGTTCCTCTGTATTTGCTTTGTATTCTTAGCTGAGTTAGTTTAATATGGGCGGTAAAATTTCCCTGACCCTTGTCTTTGGTCAGCATGTCTTATTCACTCCTACAATTGGCTTCATCTTTTTGTCCCACTATCCAATTCATTCTATTTCATACTGTCACTCTCTCAATCTCAAGTTTTGACTCAAATTGACTCATACAAATTGTAAACCCTTGACCCATTTCATCATGATAGTACATTCTTAAGTCTAGGCATACATCTAGGACAAAATGATATTTCCCTTATTAACGGTTCATCTTCCCAGGGTAGCTCCCCTGTAAAGAATCTGCCTGCAATGCAGGAGATCCCTCTTGGATTCTTCGGTGGGGAAGATCAACTGGAGAAGGGATAGGCTACCC
This sequence comes from Bos mutus, assembly GCF_027580195.1. Classification (NCBI taxonomy): domain Eukaryota; kingdom Metazoa; phylum Chordata; class Mammalia; order Artiodactyla; family Bovidae; genus Bos; species Bos mutus. The sequence continues at coordinate 47,532,855 of NC_091627.1, read as the reverse complement.
ACTCCAGTATTTTGGGGCTTCTCTGGTGACTTAGCTGGTAAAGAATCCGTCTGCAATGTGGGGGACATGGGTTCGATCCTTGAATTGGGAAGATCTCCTTGAGGAAGGCATGGGAACCCACTCCAGTATTCTTGTCTGAAGAATCCCCATGACAAAGGAGACTGTCTGGCTACAGTCCATGGGATCCCAAAGAGTCGGACACAACTGAGTGACTTTCACTTTTCAAGTGACTTAATTTTAATGCATTATTTTGCTGCTCAAAGATGTCATTCCTACCTGGAGTGAGGATGGAAAGGGGACAATGAGAATGAATAGAGTACAGAAATGTTATTCATCAACTTCCTTGTTAAAAAATATTTAGGTTGATTCCAAGTTTCCTTGAATATAATTTCTTAGATAGTAATGTATTCTCTTTACTATTAGCATAATAGAAATATGCTTTCCTCATTGGGTCTGTGCACAAATAATTTTATCAAATAAGAATGTTAAAAGTGTGCTTAAACAAATATTGATGCCAACAGATCCCCCAAGCCTTCTTCACAGACACAGAAGTTTCTATAGAGAATAGCTTTGCTGCAAAGAAAAACAAACAATTGAAACCTAAATCTTCGTTGCTCCTTTGCCTTCCCTAGGCATTTCTTTTCTGTAATGCTCTGTGTTATAGGTTGGATTAATGAAATTAGAAGACCAAAATTGTAATACACACTTTAAAAAATAAAAAGAACACAAAATGAAAATAAGACATTTTATAAAAGAGATAGATGAAATCTAATAATTTAAAATATTTTATTTTCCTATTAATTTTTTTCAAATATAACATTATAAAAAGACTAACACCTTTCAAAAAGAACTTTCCATAATAGCCTTCCTGCTTGCATATGACTACAATCCAGCAGAACAGCTTTTAAGCTCCTTGAGCAATTTGTATAAACATAAAGAAAAATATTAGAGAAAAATTCTATGTCACTCAAAATATAGTATCTCATTTTATTCAGTTCAGTTCAGTTCAGTCACTCAGTGTGTCCGACTCTTTGCGACCCCATGAATTGCAGCACGCCAGGCCTCCCTGTCCATCACCAACTCCCGGAGTTCACTCAGACTCATGTCCATAGAGTCAGTGATGCCATCCAGCCACCTCATCCTCTGTCGTCCCGTTCTCCTCCTGCCCCCAATCCCTCCCAGCATCAGAGTCTTTTCCAATGAGTCAATTCTTCGCATGAGGTGGCCAAAGTACTGGAGTTTCAGCTTTAGCATCATTCCTTCCAAAGAAATCCCAGGGCTGGTCTCCTTCAGAATGGACTGGTTGGATCTCCTTGCAGTCCAAGAGACTCTCAAGAGTCTTCTCCAACACCACAGTTCAAAAACATCAATTCTTCAGCTCTCAGCTTTCTTCACAGTCCAACTCTCACATCCGTACATGACCACTGGAAAAACCAAGCCTTGACTAGACGGACCCCTGTTGGCAAAGTAATGTCTCTGCTTTTGAATATGCTATCTAGGTTGATCATAACTTTCCTTCCAAGGAGTAAGCGTCTTTTAGTTTCATGGCTGCAATCACCATCTGCAGTGATTTTGGAGCCCAAAAAAACAAAGTCTGACACTGTTTCCACTGTTTTCCCATCTATTTTATTCAGTGAGGATCATTAAAATCTAACTTACTAATTCCTATATTTAAACACACCATGTGTCAAATCACATCTCCCAAAACATAACTACAAACAATAAAAAGCAGTTATGAAGAAGATTTTTCTAACGAAATTATGTGATCCATAATCAGGGAAAGTGTTCTAAAATTGTCATCATAATTTGAGATACACTTTTTATAATAATTTATATTCTTTTGTCTCTGAAATTAAGAAATATAATAGTTTCATTCCAGTTTCTAAAATATAATCAGTATGGCTCTTTGCCAAATATATAACTTTGCCAGGCACTTAGGGTCAAATGAAGCATTTTTAATTTGTCTAAAACATCAAGACTATTCTTTGTACTCTCTCTGGACTTGCCAACTAGATGGAATTAGAACTGAGGAATGTCAGGGGGAAAAAATAAAATCTGTTGAAATTAGCTGAAGAAATGCAGAGGTAAAGAAATTTTCTTTACCAGAAATTATTTTTAAAAAACACAAATTGGGATGAAAGTTTATTGTTAAGTATTTTTAAAATTTATAGTGAAAACAGGAAAATCTTAATGAAGCAGAGCCTATTAAAAGCCCCCAAATGTTAAACAAAATCAACATTCCTTCATTGCTTACAAGTGATACTTTGATTCAGTGATTTACTCAAGTGGTATTAGAGTTTTAGGTATTTTTTAAAATACACAGTGATTTGATAAAATCAGTTATATCCACCAATTATCCTGCATAGTACTTTCATTAAAATAAAAGGATTATTTGATGCATAAGCAAAATCAAGTTAAAAAAATGAAAATTCCATCCAAAGATCAGAATGACCAGCACACTGGTTCTTTGCCATGTTTTCCATCATAGCCATACAGGAACAGTTGTTATCAAAATGTTTTGATAAGTATCATCTTTCACTAGAACTTCCCTACAGTGCTCTATTTTCCTTTAATGTAGAATCGTGCTTTGAAACTGAAGGCCGGATGCAAAGTGATCATTTGGTAAATCAACAAATGAATGTCGTTGATATCTTGGCCACTAACATGAAGATGCTATTTCTCAGCATAGCAGTGCCTCTGTAGGGCAGATTATTACCAATATACTTTAAATTTCTACTTTTAATATTCAAATCAAGTCGCAGAGGGAAATGTAAATTTGGAGCGAAGGGTTAAATTTTTCATCAACTTTCCCTGGAATGTCACAGCTGTCTATAAAGTCAGTTTTTTATTTCTAGGTACACTAACAAATACTCAGCAGGAACAATTCATTGATTCTGACACTAATGCTGTGCTCAGAAATTTCTCCTTCTTTATTTATTTAAATCATCAGTCTCTGATCCAGTCAACACCTTGTAACTGAAGAATGATTTATCTAGCAGCTTTCAATCAATATAATAGCTACAGTGAGTACACCAATGGATCAAATCCTGCATATTCTTATTTCAAACTGTATCCTAGAAAGAATGCAATTATTAATACCAGAGGCTAATTTTATTAATAAATTCTAAAAAATTAATATGCACGCCTCTCCTTTTACACACCTGAGTTCTATTTATCATCCTGTAATTACTGTGAGTGAGTGATAGTTGCTCAGTCATTCCTAACTCTGCAACCCCATGGACTGTAGCCTGCCAGGCTCCTCTGTCCATGGAATTCTCCAGGCAAGATTACTGGAGTGGGTTGCCATTTCCTTCTCCAGTAATTACTGTAGGCAGCTAAATATGCAAAAGTTGATTCTAACTGTAGTACTAGAAACACGATCAAATGTTTGGGAAAGTAGCTATTGATAGAAAACTGTGACATAAAAAAGAATGCCTATATTTGGATACAGGAAAACATTTTTAATATGTAGTAATTGGCAGGTTTACAATACTAGAATGGGATAACATACAATTCTATTGCTTGAGGAAGCATATCTTTCTCATTGAACTCACAATTATTACTTTGATATGAAATTAAATGCAGTGAATTGAAGTTATTTCACAGATTTTTTAAAGTGTGCTATTTAGATACATTTACTGTCATTTGTCATAAATTGACTTACTGTGGTATTCAGTGTTACTTACTGACTAAAGCTTGTAACCACCAAATTAGGATTTGAGGAACTGAAGAAAATCCAGGTATCTCAAATTACTTTAGAAGTCATGACCTTATTTTCACCTGTGCTGGATCTGCAGGTGTTTCTCTGGCTGCGGTGCAGTGGCTTCTCATTGTGGTGGCTTCTCTTCTTGCAGCTCCCAGGCTGTGGGGCACAGGCGCAGTAGTTGTGGTGCATGGGCTTAGTTGCCCTGTGGCATGTGGGATATTCCTGGACCAGGAATCAAACTCATGTCTCCTGCATTGGCAGGCAGATTTTTTTTTACCATTGAGCCACCAGGAAAGTCCTCAAATTACTGTTCTGTGTTAATAAAATATGTAAAATTCTATTATGTGAAGCTAATTTCTTAACACAAACACTTTCCTGTCTTATGTATGTGTGTATGCATATGCATTTATGTATATGTACAGAGAGAGAATACATGTGTGGTGTATGTCCCCTCATATTCAAAAGTAGAAGGTTCCTATGAAAACTTTTAAGCCAAAATGATTTAAAGTAAAGAATCAGTTTTCCTTTTCATAGAAGTGAAAATATTTTCTCAGATTTGTTTTGGCTAGTGAAAATAGATACTAATGTTGGTCTTTTGTAAAAGCAAAATGGCATAAAGCAAGCTTTCTAAAAGAAGGAGATGTCTGTATAGTATGTGTATGTGTATTTATTTTCCTCAAAAGGCAAACACTGTAGAGGATTAATGCAGAATGTCACCAACACATTGGTATGAATTGGTATGAATTCACTCATACCTCTATCATCACTACTCTTAGAAATAACTTAACAGGCTTCCTTTCTGATTGGGAATGTGACAGTTTACAAGAATGATAAAACCAAAGAAAGAAAGTTGTTGGAATTTTTAAGAAGTTTCATCTCTACCACATCTTTATCCATTCCTCTGTTGATGGGCATTTAAGTTGCCTCCATGTCTTAGCTATTGTAAATAGTGCTGCAATGAACACTGGGGTGCATGTATCTTTTTGAATTATGGTTTTTCTGGGTATATGCCCAGGAGTGGGATGGCTTGGTCATATGGTAGCTCTATTTTTAGTTTTTTAGGGAATCCTTGTATTGTTTTCCATAGTGGCTGTATCAATTTACATTTCTACCAACAGTGTATGAGGGTTCCCTTTTCTCCACACACTCTCCAGCATTTAAGAGGAATGGATAAAGAAGACATGGTGCATATATATATATATATATACATATACACACACACACACACACACACACACATACACATACACACACACAATGGAATATTACTCAGCTATAAAAAGGAATGAAATTAGGTCATTTGCAGAGATGTGGATGGACCTAGAGATTGTCATACAGAGTGAAATAAGTCAGAATACAAATATTATATATGAATGCATGTATCTGGAATCTAGAAAAATGGGATCTGGGTCCCAAACCTCTGGGCCACCCATTGATTACTGGTCTGTGACCTGTTATGAACTGGGCCGCACTGCAGGAAGTAAGCAGCTGGTGAGCAAGAGAAGCTTCCGCTGTGCTTACAGCTGCTCCCTGTTGCCTGCAGTACCACCTCAGCCCTGCCTCCTGTCAGATCAGTGGTGGCATGGTAAATGTAATGTACTTGAATCATCCCAAAACCATCCTCGCTCTATCTGTGAAAAAAATTGTTTTTCACAATTTGGTCACTGGTGCCAAAAAGGTTGGGGACAGCTGGTGTAGATGATCTTATTTGCAAAACAGAAACAGAGACACAGATATAGAGAACAAATGGGGATAGGGGAAGGGGAGATGGGAGGAATTGGGAGGTTGGGATTAACAAGTATATGCTGATGATACTATAAATAGATAACTAATGAAGACAATACTGTAGAGCACAAGAAATGCTACTTACTGCACTGTGGTGACCTGAATAGAAAGGAAATCCAAAAGACAGGGGATATATGTATATGTATCGCTGGTTTATTTTGCTGTACAGTAGAAACTAACATTGTAAAGCAACTATACTCCAATAAAAATTCATTTTAAAAATCTTCATCTACTTTAAAACTTACCAGTGGCAAATTCTGGCTATATCTTTCTGAGGTAGATTTTAAAGGTTTATCAGAAAGTGATAGGTCTTCCCTGGTGGCTCAGTCAGTAAAGAGACTGCCTGCAAGGCGGAAGACCTAGGTTCAATTAATAGGTCGGGAAGATTCCCTGGAGGAGGAAATGGCAACCCACTCCAGTATTCCTGCCTGGACAATTCCAAAGACAGAGCAGCCTGGTGGACTGCAGTCCATCTGGTCACAAAGAGTCAGACACGACTGAATGACTCTTTCACTTTCAGAAAGTGATAGACTTCTTAGACTTGGCAATGACCTTTGATATTATTCTAGAAAATGTCCTTTGTATTTACAAATGAGACAAATGAGGCTCAGAGTACATACTGAATACAAAAGAAGGATGTGCTTCTCCTTCCTTTTAGGATATTCCTTGCACCTACTACTTCTACTCACATTCCTTTGTCACAATTTAGTACAGTGGTCACAGATACCTGTGACCAAGGCAGGGGAATATTTTTCTTATGGGTCCAGATATAAGTTAGAGATTTTATTACTAAGGGAAAGAGTGAATAATGGTTATCAGTGGGGGGCAACAACTCTCATCAGTTTGTGCTTTGATCACCTGACAATGGTGAGAGTCCTTCTCATAAATGAACATATTTGTTCCCTCCCTGAAGGGAGTATCATCAAGGTTTCAGTTAATTCATGTTTCCAACTCAAAGCCCAACCACTTGGGATGTGGTCACATTCTCATGTAATGCCCATGGCTCAAGATATGTGTTTCTGTGTCTGTTAATATACAGTATGAAAGATGAACAGGATAAATACAATAAAATTCACTTTAAACAAGGGGAAAGAAGGGATAACACAATCATCACTGTGACTATTTTGACTAATTCTCAGGTTAGACAGAACTGGAGTCAAATATCTTGTGGAGATATACTTCTGCATCTTTAGTCTATTCTTTCACTTACCAACCTCTCTGTCCTGCTAGCCTTCTTTCTCTCAACCTGATGAAAACCACTTTGATATTGAAATCATTTGTTGGAGTTTTCAAGGTACTAATTAAAATCTGCCACTTAATGATTCTATGTCACTTGAAAACTAGAATGAGAGTAAGATAGGTATCAAAGGATCAGCTTTATGTATAGTAAATATAGACTATTGAAAGTGCTGAACTCTAGACTGAGGTGTAAATAGGTTTTGGTTTTGTTTTTTATTCAGCCTTTAAATCAAGCCCTTAGCCAGTCAATTGGATTTTGTCAATCCAACCCTGAGAGTTATGAGGGACTGTCTTGATCAATAAGACAGCTGGAAGGCATTAGGAAAGGGGGAAGTAAAAAGAGTGAGAGAGAGAGTAAGAGATTGGAAAAAAGAGAACACTGAGAATACATGCAGGAAAACTATGGGCACATCAGGGAAGCTTTTCCCATACTCATGAATCAAAAATGGTATTGCCAAGGGAAAAAATCAAAGAGAGCATTATGACTAAAAATCAAAGGAAAACTTTATGGAGAGAATAAGGAAATGTTTTCCACTATGCTATGCTTTTTTCATTTCATTACAGAAGATAAGTTTAATAAAATGTTGAGAGCCATAAGTATTATTGCTTATATTTATTAGTGTATGCTTCTAAAAATGTCAAGAACGCAAATAATCTCCTCTGTTTAATAGCTTCCATACTGACTTAATAGATATAGGAGCTACTACATTGCTGCTGCTGCTGCTAAGTCGCTTCAGTCATGTCCGACTCTGCGCGACCCCATAGACGGCAGCCCACCAGGCTCCCCTATCCCTGGGATTCTCCAGGCAAGAACACTGGAGTGGGTTGCCATTTCCTTCTCCAATGCATGAAAGTGAAAAGTGAAAGTGAAGTTGCTCAGTCATGTCCGACTCTTAGCGACCCCATGGACTGCAGCCTACCAGGCTCCTCCTTCCGTGGGATTTTCCAGGCAAGAGTACTGGAGTGGGGTGCCATTGCCTTCTCCGAGCTACTACATTACCATGGGCTTTATAATTGATAAAGAAGTTTAATGTTTTTTATTTAATTTTATTTCCAAAGGATCTATTATATCTCTCTTTCTCATTGATTTTGTACCATAATCCTATAAATTTTTCTTACAGACATAAGATACTGATACAAAACTAATGTGGGCAAATTCTCCAAACAAAAGTCTAACACTTCAAAAATCAAACAGAGTCTATGAGTTTTAAGCAGTGCTGACAGAAGTGATGTAAATATCACTAGGGCTGGAGTGAAAAGTTTCCTTTTTGATAATAGAGATGATTTGACTTTCACTAAGATAATTGTAAAAAACAATAATTATAATTTATTTTTAAATATCACCTTATAGTTTATCTAGCACTTTCAGTATTAAAGTTATTTATCACAGCACCTCTTAGGCAGCTTGATGACATTGGTTATTACTGTACAGCTTAGGAGACTAAGGACAGAAAGGACATATGACTTTATCCAGTGAGGAAACCAACCAAGACTTCTAAATCTGTCTGATTCCACATTCCTTGCTTTCTCAACTCCAGCATACTGAAGTCACTAATGAAATAGTACTCCATATGTCACACAACATGCCATAAGATTGTCCAACTATCTTAAAGAAAACCTCTCAGGGAAATCAGTGACCAAGAGAGAGTTGCAAAAAGCAGATGGTGTCATCAGCACACTTCTGGTGTGGCATCTGCTGTTTATTTCTGTCTCTAGATTTGATTGTACTTACATCAAAAGAGCCAATATGTGCAAAAAGAAAGAAATAATAATAAAATAAGAATAAAACTTTCAGCACAGACACATTCGCTAATTACAGAAATGTTGATGAATATTAACCATACTGTGTGTGTGTGTGTGAGTGTGTGTGTGTGTGTGTGTGTGCGCCTGAGCATCAGCAGAAGCTCACCTAATGTTCAAGGTATGCTATCAAGCTTGGAAACCCAGAGGCCAAAAGAACCCCAAGAGATTCACCTAAAAATCACAGTGATAGAGTTGCAAGGGTAACCTCCTACCTAATTACAGATCATGCTTAAGGCAAAATCCCATTAAGACAAGTTTTATGATGTGTTGTGATTGGTTGTTAGGAAATATACTATTATGACACAGAGTCTGAAGTTGAAACATCACTCATCTGCAATCTTTGTGCAGAGGGATAATAAATGAAAAACAAACAAAAAAACAACAAACACCAAAAATCCCACAAGTAAAGGTAGTTCTCCCACTTAAACTGGATTTCATTCTAAAACAATCTGATATAAGTAAAATTTTAAAAAAATAAATAAAAGCAACTCCAATTGCAATTGATTTATTTTTAGAGCTCTGCTACTAAGCAGATTGACCTTTTTGTTTCTGTTCCTTATGTATGAACAAGCTCAAAAGATCGGATATGTGAGGTTCATTTGATATTCATTTTTGAGCCGTGTGTTTTGTTAGATCACTGATGCTAGAGAATGTGACTAGACTCTGAGTCCTGTTCTACACTAGATCCATGAAGGATTTACATGGAGTGAATGCTGGGGAAATGTTCAATTTATTGTTGTACATGAAGAGTTCCATTTTACCCCCACAGAGTGTACCTTTTTGAATTATGCGAGACTAGTTTAAGACCTTACTTGGCATGTTTTACTTAAAGTCAAGACTAGAAGCATGTCTACCCTTCTCAATATTCCTGAAGTCTCTACTAAGACATTTAAACTTTCTCACCCTATTAGCAAAGAAAGTCTCAATGGAAAATCCAAGATAGAAAAAACTAAGAACTAGAGCAGAGTCAGCTTAAAATTCTCAGTTTATACTTCTTCCACCTGAACCTAGCACTGCTGAGTTGAAAAATAGTTTCTGTAAATGTCCAGATAATAAATATAAATAAAGATTTCTGGGCTATAAGACACTGTTGCAACCATTAACTTTGCCATGGTAGCTTGAAAGCAGACACATGCGATTCAAAAACCAATTAGCATAGCCAGACTTGGTGTGGAACAGGATGATTGTGGTCTGTGGGCCCTGTGTTGCTAATCATTTAGATCTTAGTGAGCTGCCCCTCCTAGTATGAGAGTCCTCCAGGCCATCTCAGTGAAGGAAGTGCAAGAAAGGCAAAGGAGAGATGATAAACAAATAAGAGCAATCCACAAAGGAAAAACAAAACAAAACAAAGCACAACCTCTTTCTTCCTTTCACTAATATGTGTGACCTTTAACTCTATGGCCTAATTTGTTTTATTTCTTTGAAGCATTCATAGCTTGAGCTTGGAAAAGAAGGTGAGCTGGTGAACTTCAGCTTTTGTTAAAATGTGCAGTCAAGAGTGTCCTAAGGATGCTTTTTCTTCAATGGAAACCTAAACCTATAATTTGATCAGCTGCCCACTTTCACAATGTTTTTGTCACAAAAGCTATATTAAATTCTCTCTAAAAGTAAGAGCATACTATATTACATAAAACTTTCTAAAGTTTATGTGAAATTAAATACAGTAACATAGAACCAATCCTAGAAAACTGATTTAATACAATTTTATATTAAAGATGGCTACATCACATTCTTGCTTTTTGATAGTCCCTAATTAATTTTTTCATGGTGTTAAGTTAAAAGGTGAAATTATCAGAAATTAAGAAGCAATCTTTACAAGCATTTTTATTCCTTGAACTAATTAAAGGTCTTTCAGTTAGTTTGAAAAAATTGAAAAAACGTCCATATTTTGGGCTATAGTTATCTTTTCCTATTCATCTAAAGATAAAGTAAGTTGGCTTCCTTGAATGCCCATTTCACCAGTCCTAGCAGCTTCATTCTATGCACTGAAATTATTTAAAGCATGACCGCCTTTAAAATTCATGAACCTGTATTTGCCCTCAATGTTCCAGCCTTTGATTTTTCACCACTGATTGTTCTACATCATCAAAAATCCTCAAAGCTCCTGCATGAGTAGTGGTCAAACCCACAGGCACATTGCCGAATTTGATCTTGAAACCACAAAATTAAAAGTCTTTACATCTCAGCCGCTCATCCAGCACTTGTTTAAACACATTCATAACACTTTGGGATGGCTTTTGCTGTTACTCAATAAATTATACATTAACCACTTTTAATGTTTTAAATGAGAGAACTGACAGTCAAAATAGAGAATTCCAATTAACACTGAATTTTTATTTTATCAATATTTAAAGGATTATAAGCATCCGATGTGAGGTGTGATTCTAAAGTGCGACTTTTGTCACAAACTCAAATTCCCACATCCACATGGCTCTTGTCCTTCAACAAACGTTTATTATGTGACTATTATATCTGATATAAAGCCATATAAAAATTGGAAAGGCACATTCTCTGCCTTCCAGCAGCATGAAATTTAAAAAGGCAATTAGGCTATGTGTTTTACAAAATTAGTCAGCTTATTTGAATCACTTTAGTCTAATTATATTTAAAGAACAAGACCTTCAAAGTAATAAATCTTATGAGAAAATAAATCTTATTACTTAGAGGAGACTTACCTCCTTTTACCAGCTTAGTCTCATTATCTCCTGTTCCAACTGTTGAAAACCTTACAGATATAGATGCTCTAAAACTGAAAAATTCTAGAGAAAGAAACAAAACATTAGACTGAATTTGTAAACTGAGAAAACATAAGGCACAATCTGGGAAGCTAAATTACGTATGTTCTTTTGCTACCTCCATAACAGTTGATTAACTAGAATTCCACTGCAAATAACAGAAACAAAACTAAATTAATGGAGGAGAACAGACAAATATGTTGACTCTTAAAATATATAACTGTTGGAAAACCAAATCATAAAAAAGAAGGTAGCTTCAAGAATCAAGATTTACATTACGGCCTTTTCATTTCATCTTTTCCTCTATTTGTCTCTGGCATATCTCCTTTATCTCTCATATTTGACATGTGGGAATCACAGCTACAAAGAAGAACAAAGTTTTATAACATGGACTTTTTATACTGGAGAGCCTTTTATTTCTTAATCCCCTATATACTAAAATTCTAAAGAATAAATTTAATTGTGTCAATTTGGGACTGATTCATATTCCAAAACAAATAAACTATTTATATAAATACAATAGTGCATCAGGTATCATGTAAGTATAACAAAGGGAGGGCTCCAAGGGAAAAAATGTAAGATAACAACTGACAAAGACCTTTAGTGAAATCAACTACATGCATATGAAATCTAAGTACTGCAAATAGCTTAATAAATACAAATGAGAACAAGATAAGTAAAATCAACATAAATAGTTGTCAACTTACAATTTAAATGCAGAAATAAATTAAACAGATGTAATATGTCTCCATTCATCATCTTGACATGTGTTCACATGCCTTTGCTTTGGTCATACTGAAACTAGGAAGAATTTTCATATTTATGAGCTTTTCTGAAGTAGGTTTTTGGAAATTTTAAGATACAGAATAGTAGGTGGATGCAATCAAGGGGAAATTTCTTTCTTCTTCATGAAAGCACTATTATCATCACAGTTATAACAATTCATGAAAATGTCAACTGCAATTCAGCTCTCTTTAACTCCATCAATTTACTCTTCAATAGTAGACAATGATGGGCTCTCTTTAGAAGGAATGAACCAGAGAATGCGTGTGTTATGTATAAAATGTGTTATGTATATTATGTATTCACTCTAATATAGAGTGGATCAGTACTATTGTTGATTGGCAAAGGCATAGCCTTGTTTAAAAAGTTTTTCTTTGAGAGACTATTTATTATAGCTTTATTTTATCTATTTTTGAAAAGTAAATGTATTTAAGGTTTGTTCAATCCTTCATAAAAATACTCTTAAATACATTGCATATTTCACTGAGTCCTCAAAATAGTCACCTAAGGTAGAACTGTCAGGTGAGTGTATTCTCCTCGGTTCTGTCTCATCTCAACAGAGATTTGAAGTAACAGACATTAGAGCCCTCAGCATGTCATAGCCCTTGGACAGACCGTGTAATAGTTCTTGGGTCTTGGACAGACCATGTTATAGCTCTCAGGTCTCGAACAGACCTTGTTATACCTCTTAGATCAGTGTTACAGCTCCATGTTACAGCTCAATTTTATTTAGAAAATAATAGGAAAATACACCCTTGAGGCATGAGGGCATGCCTACCCAAAGATGCGAAGAGGAGAGAGAGAGAGAGAACGAGCGCCCACAAGCAAGGGAAAGAGACAGACCCCCGGCCCTTTGACTCCTCTTTTTATGTTTTTTCCTCCCTCTGGGTCTGCACTATGTAAATTGGACTAGCCAGGAGTGCTGTTCGTTCTACACGAGGTCCTCACTCCGGTCCTTGGACCTTCCTTTGTTCTGTTTTCATGGACTTTTCCCTTCCTTGTCTTTAGCCACTGCCATTCTGGACTCCTTTTTCCTATTCTAACTATCTAACATTCCCCCCTCAAGAGATGGGAGGCCCAATTCTTTGGGAATAGGGGTATCGAGGTCTTTCTGGCTACTTCCTGCTGAACTGGGATGGCGAGGGGTATTGGGCTTCCCCCTCTTGCTAGTCTCAGGCCTCAGAGTCCTTATAGCGATGTCCATCTAAGGGTGAGCGATATTTTCCGTGGTCGGCTGTAGTTTTATATGTTTGTTGAACTGGAACTGCATGTTGTAGCTTGTTGACCTGGGCAGAGACAAAACATGTTAGACAATTGATAATACATGGAGCAGTCATAAGCAGTATCAATATGGCATAACAAGGACTAGTAGGGGCATTGTTGCTGCTGCTGCTAAGTCGCTTCAGTCGTGTCTGACTCTGTGCAACCCCATAGATGGCAGCCCACCAGGCTTCCCCATCCCTGGGATTCTCCAGGCAAGAACACTGGAGTGGGTTGCCATTTCCTTCTCCAATGCATGAAAGTGAAAAGTGAAAGTGAAGTCGCTCAGTTGTGTACAACTCTCAATGACCCCATGGACTGCAGCCTACCAGGCTCCTCTGTCCATGGATTTTCCAGGCAAGAGTACTAGAGTGGGGTGCCATTATCAAACTCTAAATTCCCATCATCAGGATGGCTCAAGTCCCTCTTTGTTCAGGGATCAGAATATCTGTCTCCTGTCTGTTTTGGAGTACAACCCCTGCCAAGCTGTGTTGGCTCTTTAGAGCTTTCCTGAGAAATATTATCCCCAGAAACTAGATTTTGGGGGTGTTCATTAGAATGGCACTCACTTGTAGTTATGAATATGTATCTGAGATCTCCCAGGAGCTCACAGGTGTATTGAATGTCCTCTTCGATTTTCTTCCATGGCTTGACTCATGAGTAGTGAATCCAGGAGTCATGTCCTGGTACCTTGACTGCTGTGGGGGTAGAAAGTATTACAGGGTAGGGACCCTTCTATGTGGGCTGGAGTTGAGCCTTTGGGGACCCATCTTTCCAGACTTTAATTAGGACTTGAGTTCCTGGAGCATATAGTGGTGATTCCTTGGATCTTTTGGGTCCTGGTTCACACCCCCCACAAGTGTATATCCTGTTGGAATTGCCCAATGGCCATGGTATAAGACTGGAAAGTCTGAACCTCTGGATCTAGGAAGAGGTCATTCACATAAACAAAAGGCTTCCCATATAGCATCTCACATGCGCAGAAGAATTGATGCTTTTGAACTGTGGTGTTGGAAAAGACTTTTGAGCATCCCTTGGACTGCAAGGAGATCCAACCAGTCCATCCTAAAGGAGATCAGTCCTGGGTGTCCATTGGAAGGACTGATGTTGAAGCTAAAACTCCAATACTTGGGCCACCTGATGCAAAGAGATGACTCATTGGAAAAGACCCTGATGCTGGGAAAGATTGAGGGCAGGAGGAGAAGGGGACGACAGAGGATGAGATGGTTGGATGGCATCACCGACTCAATGGACATGGGTTTGGGTGTATTCCGGGAGTTGGTGATGGACAAGGAGGCCTGGCATGCCGTGGTTCATGGGGTCGCAAAGAGTCGGACACGACTGAGCAACTGAACTGAACTGAACTGACTGAAGACCAACCTGTTCCTTAGGGGCAATACGGGTGCAGGGGAGAGCTATTGGCAAAGCCTCCCTCCATCCCGGGGAGGTCTCCTGGGTAATCTTTCTTATCACTGATTTTAATTGGTTGGCTCTTTCTACTTTTCCTGAAGACTGAGGCCTCCAGGCACAATGGAGATGTTAAGTAATGCCCCATGCTTTAGAGACCCCTTGGGTGACCTTAGAAGTAAATGATGTCCCATTGTCACTTTGTAATGACCTGGGCAGACCAAATCGTGGAATGATTTCATGGAGCAGTTCTTTTACCACTTCCTCAGCTTTCTCAGTCCAGGTGGGAAAACCTTCAGTCTATCCTGTGAATGTATCTATCATGACTAATAGGTATTTATACCCTTGAGAAACTGGCATCTGTGTGAAGTCCATCTGCCAGTCCTCTCCTGGTTAGGCCCCACATCGTTGGACGGGCTGGGCCAGCTGGGGTCTTCGAGCTCCTTGGGGGCTGTTTAATTGGCAAGTGGGACAAGAGGAGACCACCTGTCTTATAGTTGTTTGGAGGCCTGTTTCTCTGAAGGACCTTTCTAGTAATCTTTGGAGGGCCTTTTCTCCTAAATGAGTAGTGGCATGTAAGGAGGTAACCAACTTCCATTGGAGGTTCCCAGGCAGAAAAAGGAGTCCCTCCTTTTGGAACCACCCCATATGATCTTCTTGAAAACACTCACCCTTAGCTTTAAGAGTCTCACCTTCAGTATATGAAGGAGCTTCTAGCAAATTAGTCTGTGGAACTAAGGTGGCAATCCCTATTAGGTCATTGTTCTGTAATGCTGCTCTCTTAGCTGCCTGATCAGCTGCTTGGTTCCTTCGTGCCACATCCATGCTCCCTTTTTGGTGTCCTTTACAGTGGGATACTGAAACCTCAGTGGGCACACGGACTGCCTCCAAGAGCTTAAGAATTTGATCACCATATTTGACTGGGGACCCTTGGGTGGAGAAGTGGCCCCTTTCTTTCCAAATAGCAGCATGTGCATGTAGCACCAGAAAGGCATACTTGGAGTCAGTGTAAATGGCTCCTCTTTTTCTTTTTTCCAGCTCTAAAGCTCAAGTCAGGGCTGTGTGCTCAGCTAATTGGGCTGAAGTACCTGGTGGCAGAGGCTTAGCCTCTATGGTCTCAAAATCAGAGACTACTGCATACCCGGCTCTTCTTTTTCCATCCAAGACAAAGCTGCTTCCATCAGTGTACCAGATTATCCCAGGATTGGTCAGAGGATCTTCTAACAACCCCTCTGGGTTTTTGTCCAGTGGTCCAAGGTTTCTAGACAACAGTGAAAGGGGAGAGAGCCCTCGTGGGTAGGCAGGAGGGTGGCTGTGTTACGAACCTCACAAGGGGATATAGTGAGGCCTGGATTTTCCATCAGCACTACTTGATATCTGAGGATTCTTTGATCAGACATCCGTAAATGGCCTCTCCCATTTAGTTGTCTCACTTGGTGGCTGGTAAAAATAGTTTGCCCCCAGAGGAGAGTTTTAAAGCATCTTCTATCAAGATTGCAATAGCTAAAAGATTTCGAAGGCAGGGAGGCCAGCCTCTGGCAGCTGGGTTGAGCCTCTTGGATAAGTGAGCTACAGGCTGGGGCTCAGATTCCAACCTTTGAGTTAACACTCCCAAGGTTATTCCCTCTTTTTCGTGGACATAAAATTCAAATGCTTTTTCTGGGTCTGGCAACCTCAAGGCAGGTGGCTGAGTTAAGGCTTGTTTTTGTGTAGCCTGTGCCTTCTTTGGAGGAGTTCCCCACATCAGTGGGATTGAATCATCCTGTCCCTTTAAGCTTTCATATAAGGGCTGGGCAATTAGACCATAGTTAGGTATTCAGATTCTACAATACCCAGTTAGCCCCGGGAAAGCTCGCAATTGTTTTTGAGTCGTAGGGGAGGGCAACTGGAAGATTCCTTGTACCCCATCAGAGGACAGCCTCTTGGACCGGTATGTAATCTGAATTCCCAGGTCAGTGACCTTTGTCTCAACCATCTGTGTCTTAGCAAGAGAGACTTTATATCCACTTTCTGCCAAAAAGTTTAGAACCTGAATTGCATGTTGTTGGGCATTTTTCTCATCTGGAGAGCAGATTAGTAGGTCATCTACATATTGTAATATTTCCCATTAGGTCCCAGGTCCAGATATAGGAGATCCCAGCTAAAGGCCCGTCCAAACAGGTGGGAGCTATCTCTGAACCCCTGAGGTAATACTGTCCAAGTCATCTGTTGGTGTTTTTCTCCTAGGGCCTCCCACCCAAAGGCAAAAAGATATTGGGATTCTTTAGCCAGTGGTATGCAAAAAAATTCATCTTTGAGATCCAAGACTGTAAACCACTTGGCCCTAGGTGGGATTTCTTCCAAGATTACATAGCGATTGGGTACTGTGGGATGGAGGGGGACTACAGTTTCATTTATGATCTGGAGGTCTTAAACCATTCGCCAGGTTCCGTCCTTTTTCTCTACTGAGAGGATTGGCAAATTGGTGGGGACCAATAGCCCACAAGCAAGGAATTTATCTACTAAAGGCTGTAGTCCCTCCCGAGCCTCTCTTTTGAGAGGATATTATTTCCAGTTAGGAAACCAAGTGGGATCTCGGAGGACAATGACGATGATTCAGCTTGGTGGGCTCATCCAGGAGTCCCCTGGTCCCACACCTAGGGGTTACTTTTGTCCTCCACTGTTTTTGGTCCCTCTCTGTTGGAGAGGGTGTAATGGGTTCTTCAGTAGTAACCAGGAGCTGTAGGGCTCTAGGGGCTGAAAAGCTTCCTATCTCAAGAGTGGTCCCCAGTTTGATGAGTATATCTCTTCCCAATAAGGGAGTAGGACACTCAGGGACCACCAGAAACTGGTGGGAAATATTTGTCCATCCCAGCAACAAAGAAGTGCTCAGGTGAATCTTTTAGTAGTTGTTTTTAGTAGTCTTTTAGTAGCACCCAAAATGGTACAGGTTTGGGAGGAGAAGGCTCCGGAGTAGGAGATCAAGACAGAGTAGATAGCCCCCGTGTCAACCAAGAAATTCTCGGGCCTACATGCCACATCCAGTTGCACCCTTGGCTCCAGCCCAGCAATGATTATCTGCGACAGGCAGGCTGGCTGGAGCAGGCCACTTCAGTCCTGTTGAACCATCATGAGGGAAGGCTTGGCATTTGACCTTGAGGCTAATGGGTTCTGAGGGCAGAGTGCCCAGTGTCCCAGTTGATGGCATTTGTAGCAAGCCATTTTAGGAGACTTGTCACAGTTTGGACACTCATTGGCCCAATGTCCCGCCTGTCTACAGATTAGGCATTTGCCTCTTGCCTTGTCCTTTGAGGACTTGGGGTTTGCCATAGGGCTTCCCTGGAGGGCAGCCAGCATCTGGGCATGCCTTGTCTCTTTTCTTCTCTCCCTCTCCTGGGCCTTGGCCTGTTCTCTGTTTTTAAATGTATTGGTGGCTGTCTGGACCATCTCATCTAAAGAGGCAGCAGGGTCCTGCTGTTGTTGCTGTAACTTAATTCTGACATCTGATGCACATTGGGACAGGATTTTGTCCTTTAAAATCACCTGTCCCTCGTAAGAGTCTAAGTCCAGGTTGGTAAACTTTTGGAGTGCCTCTTTTAGCCTCTCCAGAAAGGCAATGGGGTTCTCATTGGGCTCCTGAGTTATTGCTGAGACCCAGGCATAGCTGATTACTTTTTGCTGGGCTGCTTTCAGTCCTGCCTTCACACAGATTAGAAAATGATCTCTTTCCCAGATGTGCTCAGGGTCATTATAATTCCAATTAGGATCAGAGGAGGGGACTGCAGTTTCCCCTACTGGGTATTTATCACTTGACATGTGAAGCCCTGTTGCGTACCTTTGGGCTTGCTTTAAGACCCTAGCATGCTCAGGTCAGATAAAGTTTGACTAAATATGACCATGATGTCCTTCCACGTCAAGTCAAAGGCCAAGGTAATATGTTGGAATGAATCTATATATTTGCCTGGGTCATCTGTATGAGCTTCCCAGGTCTTGCTTGATCTGTCATAGTTCTAAGAGGGAGAAGGGCTTATGGACCCAGATTGGTTCAAATGCTCCTCCAGTTTCAACTATGGGATATACTGAAGCTGGCTTTTGTGGAGGGGGTGCTCCCAGATATGGGGCACATTTGGATACAAGGAAGGAACACCAGGCAACTTGGGAGCTGTGGGAGGCTCCAGTCTCTTTGGGAACGTGGGAGGTGAGCCTTTATGGGTGTGTGGGGGGGTGGTTCCTTCTCTTGGTTGCCTGTGAGTAACACCATTTGCCTAGTAGGCTCACTTTTAGGGCATACAACAATCCCATACTTATGACAGAGCTCCTTCATATCTCTTAGTTGGAAGAAAATTTGGACATAGGGGATCTCTGTCCATTTTCCTTGTCTTTTGCAAAATAATTCTAGTTGCAGGATGGTATTGTAATTTAAACTCCCATCCTCAGGCCAGAGTTCCTCGTCCCCCAGTGGATACTTTGGCCATGCTGTGGCACAAAAGAATTTTAAGTGACTTCTTAGAGTTAGAGGATTGAACAGCTTCCAGTTATCAAGGATGCATCTCAAGAGTGTCTGCCGGAAAGTGGGTTGATTATTTCCCATCTGAAAGACAGTCATGGCAGGGAGGAAAAGAAAAAGAAAAAACTAACAGGCCTCCTTCAATTTCCATGGGTGCACTTCCCTAGAGGTGAGTCTTTCTGAAGCTTATCCTACCCAGGTCTTTCTGAAGCTTATCCTACCCTGTTGCAACCTTAGAGCCAGGTGTCCCTGAGTCAGGGTTCAGGTCCCCAGGCAGGCTGAGGCATGATAGCCTGCTGAAGATCAAATTCCCAGGCAGGTCAAGGCAAGTTGGCCTCCCAAGAATTGGGTCCCTGGACAAGTCGAGGCTTGATGACCTCCTGGGACCCTTGGACTGGCAGATCCCCAAGCAGACTGAGGTGTGACAACGTTTCAAGGACCAGATCCATAGGCAGGTCAAGACAGGTTGACCTCCTGAGATGCTTCAACTGAAGTTGGGCATCCCCAAGATCTCCAGAATGATCAGTGCTGGGTAGGATTGAGGAGTTGTAATTTTAACTCATTGCCAGTTTGTTCACCACAGATGGGAATAGATACCATGATGTAAAGCAATCCAAACCTATGCCCTGAGACTGGGAAACAGTGTTAACAGTCATAAGCTTATCCTCTTACTGCGTTAAGGGATTTAAGTCATTGATTTCTTCCCCTAGTCCTCCATAAGAGCAGTCTAGGGTGTTTCCAATGGTAAACATTTCATTGTCATAGACCCACTTTAGGTAATAACGAAGTAATGACAAAGGAGTGAGTTACCTGGCCTGTTAGGGGCATTAAGGTATTTTAATAGGCTGGGTGGAGCAACGTTGCCTACAAGGGAGCAGGATCCTGATTGTAGGAGGTAGTAATTGGCTTAAGAACAAATTTGTTAAGAGGCAACAGACGAGATGACAAGATGGTGTGATCACTCACCTAGAGCCAGACATCCTGGAATGTGAAGTCAAGTGGGCCTTAAAAAGCATCACTACAAACAAAGCTAGTGGAGGTGATGGAATTCCAATTTAGCTATTTCAAATCCTGGAAGATGATGCTGTGAAAGTGGTGCACTCAATATGCCAGTGAATTTGGAAAACAGCAGTGGCCACAGGACTGGAAAAGGTCAGTTTTCATTCCAATCCCAAAGAAAGGTAATGCCAAGGAATGCTCAAACTACTGAACAACTGTACTCATTTCACACACTAATAAAGTAATGCTCAAAATTCTCCAAGCCAGGCTTCAGCAATATGTGAACCGTGAACTTCCTGATGTTCAAGCTGGTTTTACAAAAGGCAGAGGAACCAGAGATCAAATTGCCAACATCTGCTGGATCATCGAAAAAGCAAGAGAGTTCCAGAAAAACATCTATTTCTGCTTTATTGACTATGCCAAAGCCTTTGACTGTGTGGATCACAATAAACTGTGGAAAATTCTTCAAGAGATGGGAATACCAGACCACCTGACCTGCCTCTTGAGAAACCTGTATGCAGGTCAAGAAGCAACAGTTAGAACTGGACATGGAACAACAGACTGGTTCCAAATAGGAAAAGGAGTATGTCAAGGCTGTATACTGTCACCCTGCTTATTTAACTTCTATGCATAGTACAACATGAGAAACTCTGGGCTGGAAGAAGCACAAGCTGGAATCTAGATTGCCGGGAGAAATATCAATAACCTCAGATATGCAGATACCACCATCCTTATGGCAGCAAGTGAAGAGGAACTAAAAGGCCTCTTGATGAAAGTGAAAGAGGAGAGTGAAAAAGTTGGCTTAAAGCTCAACATTCAGAAAAGTACAATCATGGCATCTGGTCCCATCACTTCATGGGAAATAGATGGGGAAACAGTGGAAACAGTGGCTGACTATTTTTTGGGGCTCCAAAATCACTGCAGATGATGATTGCAGCCATGAAATTAAAAGGCACGTAGTCCTTGGAAGGAAAGTAATGACAAACCTAGATAGCATATTAAAAATCAGAGACATTACTTTGCCAACAAAGGTCCGTCTAGTCAAGGCTATGGTTTTTCCAGTGGTCATGTATGGATGTGAGAGTTGGACTGTGAAGAAAGCTGAGCGCCAAAGAATTGATGCTTTTGAAGTGTGGTGTTGGAGAAGACTCTTGAGAGTCCCTTGGACTGCAAGGAGATCCAACCAGTCCATTCTGAAGGAGATCAGCCCTGGGATTTCTTTGGAGGGAATGAGGCTGAAACTCCAGTACTTTGGCCACCTCATGCGAAGAGTTGACTCATTGGAAAAGACTCTGAGGCTGGGAGGGGTTTGGGGCAGGAGGAGAAGGGGATGACAGAGGATGAGATGGCTGGATGGCATCATCGACTCGATGAACGTGAGTTTGAGTGAACTCCAGGAGTTGGTGATGGACAGGGAGGCCTGGCGTGCTGCAGTTCATGGGGTCGCAAAGAGTTGGACATGACTGAGCGACTGAACTGAACTGAACTAGCTGTCTCAGTTCAGATGTGTACAGCTTTCTGCATTCTGCTAGTATTTCTCACAAATGAAATTATGCATAAGTAAATCAAAATTCATATTATGCTCAGATTGTTTGTTAATATACTACCTGTGTTGAAACTAATGTGCATCTTTAAAACAAACATTATAGTAGAATGAACTATACATATTTATCTTTCTATTGCCTTCAATGCCTAAAAGAATGGCATAGAATAAAAACTTTGTAGTACCTTCTAAATTGAATAGAATTGAAATAGTCTTTGGAATTTGGGATAGATACATAAATGGACTTTATTTCAATCCATCAAGTCCTTGCTGAGCTGTGGTTATGGCTCCAATGAGCCAAAGAAAAAGAGAAATGGGATGAATATGTTGTTCATCTACATAAATACGTAGAGCTCATAGAGAATAAATGAGAAAAGTTCAGGAAAATATGTTGTAAAGGTAGAGCAGTGCACCTTGGATACTTGAGTTCTAATTTAAAGATAACCACTCTGATCTCTAATATGTGTGTTTTGCCTCGGATATAAAACATATGTTTGGTACAAGAGAGTTTCTGAGAGTAAAAGATTTTATATAACAGAAGCTTTCAGAAATATGTAAATAGGTTTCTCTCTACTTCTCACTTGATCTTTTGTAAATTGCTGCCCAGGTATCAAGGCTCCATTCTAGTTAAGACATTTCAGATTGTCCCTCAATAGCACTTCTTCTGCAGAAAGACGATCAGGAACCTAAGCAAAAACAGGCTAAGTGTCAACAAAAGTTAAGTCAAAAATATTTTATATCTCTCTAACAATACTAAAGATGCCTCATGTGCTCATGTGTGGGTCAGCCTTCTCAGATGGCTCAGTGGTCAAAGAATCCACCTGCCAATGCAGGAGACAAGTGTTCAGTCCATGGGTCAGGAAGATCCCTTGGAGGAGGAAAGGACAACTGCACACTTCCCTATTCTTGCCTGGAGGACAGAGGAACCTGAAGAGCTTGTAAAGTCCATGGAGTCTCAAAGAGTCGGAAGTGACTGAGCAAGCACGCATGCATGTGTGGGCCATCTTATGTGACTATTTCAGGAATGTAAAAAAAGATAAAAAGACATTCCTCTTTGAAATTGACTGGTGACCAGATGCGTAATCCAAACTATCACCAAATTATCACTGACATAACTGAAGATATATGAAATGAGAATATTTCTATTAGCAATTGTGAAATGAAGTAAGGTAATAGCATCAAAATAAGACAAATTTGAGAATGTTGTGCATAATACTAATATGGTGGGATTTGGCTAAATTAAGTGCCAAACAAACTATAATTTTATAAAGGCAAAGCAGAAGCTTTCCTAGAATATATGGGGTATGCATGGGGTAGAGAAGATAAATTGTGCTCAATACAAAAAATAAAGGGAAAAACATGCAGTGGCTAAGAAATGTAAGAATAAACATGAAAAGAAGAGAAAACTGTTTATAAATTATTGAAATAAAAGTGAATTCTCCAAATTTTTATTCATGAAAGTCAGTGAGTCCCAAACTAATTCAAAAACAACAATCAAATGCTATTTGCCTCTAAAATAAAAAGTCATTGAACGATAATATCAGAGGGATGAATGATTGCATATATAGGTAATACAAACAGAAAAAATAATGCCAGTGACAAACACTAGATAATTTAGACAAAATATAATTCTTGTGAAAAGCAGTTATATTTGCTTCTGGAAATAGTTACAAAGTGCCTAGTATAGTCAGTAGTAGAACAGAGCTGAACATCTAATCTATCAGATCCAGACAAAACACTTTGTGGTCTTAGCTTACCTTCGGTCATCTCTTATCTAGCAGTTTAGTGGCCAGGTTTCATCACTTTGTGCTAACATATATGTCATAGTGGTCATGGAGTTATACCATTAAGCATCCCCCTGCTCTCCAGAAGAAGCAGCTATAATCAGGGGTAAACATCAGTTAGGTTCAGTTCAGTTGCTCAGTCATGCCCGACTCTTTACAATCCCATGGACTGCAGCACCCCAGGCTTCCCTGTCCATCACCAACTCCAAGAGTCTACTCAAACTCATGTCCATTGAGTTGGTGATGCCATCCAACCATCTAATCCTCTGTCATCACCTTCTCCTCCCACTTTCAATCTTTCCCAGCATCAGGGTATTTTCCAATGAGTCAATTCTTCGCATCAGGTGGCAAAAGTATTGGAATTTCAGCTTCAGCATCAGTCCTTCCAGTGAATATTCAGGACTGATTTCCTTTAGGATGGACTGGTTAGATCTCCTTGCAGCCCAAGGGATTCTCAAGAGTCTTCTCCAACACCACACTTCAAAAGTATAAATTCCACGTTCAGCTTTCTTTATGGTCCAACTCTTACATCCATACATGACTACTGGAAAAACCATAGTCTTGACTAGATGGACGTTTGTTGGCAAAGTAGTAATATCTCTGCTTTTTAATATGCTGTCTAGGTTGGTCATAGCTTTTCTTCCAAGTTGCAAGCATCTTTTAATTTCATGGCTGCAGTCACCATCTGCAGTGATTTTGGAGCCCAAAAAAATAAAGTCTGTCACTGTTTCCACTGTTTCTCCATCTATTTGCCATGAAATGATGGGACCAGATGCCATGATCTTAGTTTTCTGAATGTTGAGTTTTAAGCCAATTTTTTCACTCTCCACTTTCACTTTCATCAAGAGGCTTTTTAGTTTCTCTTCACTTTCTACCATAAGAGTAGTGTCATCTGCATATCTGAGGTTATTGATATTTCTCCTGGCAATCTTGATTGCAGCTTGTGCTCCATCCAGCCCAGTGCTTCTCATGATGTACTCTGCATATAAGTTAAATAAGCAGGGTGACAATATACAGCCATGATGTACTCCTTTCCTGATTTAACCAGTCTGTTGTTCCATGTCCAGTTCTAACTGTTGCTTCCTGATCTGCATACAGATTTCTCAAGAGTCAGGTCAGGTGGTCTGGTATTCCCATCCCTTGAAGAATTTTCCAGAGTTTGTTATGGTCCACAGAGTCAAAGGCTTTGGCATAGTCAATAAAGCAGAAGTAGATATTTTTCTGGAACTCTCTTGCTTTTTCGATAATCCGGCAGATGTTGGCAATTTGATCTCTGGTTCCTCTGCCTTTTCTAAATCCAGCTTGAACATCTAGAAGTTCATGGTTCACATATTGCTGAGGCCTGGCTTGGAGATTTTTGAGCATTACTTTACTAGCATATGAGACGAGTGTAATTGTGTGGTAGTTTGAACACTCTTTGACATTGCCTTTCTTTGGGAATGGAATGAAAACACCTTTTCCAGTCCTGTGGCCACTGCTGAGTTTTCCATATTTGCTAAAATATTGAGTGTAGCACTTTCACAGCATCATCTTTTAGGATTTGAAATAGCTCAACAGGAATTCCATCACCTCCACTACCTTTGTTCATAGTGATGCTTCCTAAGGCTCACTTGACTTCACATTCCAGAATGTCTGGCTCTAGGTAGTGATTGCACCATCATGATTATCTGGGTGGTGAAGATCTTTTTGTATAGTTCTGTGTATTCTTGCCACCTCTTCTTAATATCTTCTGCTTCTGTTAGGTCCATACAGTTTCTGTCCTTTATTGTGCCCATCTTTGGATGAAGTGTTCCTTTGGTATCTTTAATTTTCTTGAAGAGATCTCTAGTCTTTCCCATTCTATTGTTTTCCTTTATTTCTTTGCATTGATGACTGAGGTAGGCTTTCTTATTTCTCCTAGGTATTCTTTGGAACTCTGCATTCAAATGGGTATATCTTTCCTTTTCTCCTTTGCCTTTCACTTCTCTTCTCTTCATAGCTATTTGTAAGGCCTCCTCATACAACAATTTTGTCTTTCTGCATTGCTTTTCCTTTTGGTATGGTCTTGATCCCTGCTTCCTATACAATGTCACGAACCTCCATCCATAGTTCTTCAGGCATTCTGTCTATCAGATCTAATCCTTTAAATCTATTTGTCACTTCCACTGTGTAATCATAAGGGACTTTATTTAGGTCATACCTGAATAGTCTAGTGGTTTTCCCTACTCTCTTGCTAATGTGTTGATCTAGAAACTACAAGTTTTGTTAGCCAGCTTCTAATAGCCTAGTTGTATAGCCTCAGCAATTATTTAGCAGTATAATTCTCTGCCTGCCTATGGCTAAAGCTACCATAAAATTCCTGGATTTTTAAACAGTTTAAATAAACTTGGGAAGAAAATAATCAATTTTTAAAATATGAGAGTTAAATTTTCATGCTCATTGGTGTTTGGATGATATGGCAGAATGAATTTTTTCAGTTTGATAAAAGCATTGTGGCTATATATATATATATATATATATGTTTTTTTGATGTATTTATCCTTTAGAGACTTTGTAAACACAAGGACAGTAGAACCTGGCAAGTATGTGAGAGAAACTGGTAAAGGAGCAGAAAAATAAGATTTGCCTTTGTTGATAACTGACTGAGTTGAAGACTTTGATGGATTCAATAATTTTTCTACTTTTGTATATGTTGGACATTTTATACGACAAAACAAAAAATGAACCTGATATTAATGAGCCATCAAGCACCTAGATCTTAATTTCCAATGTTCTTTTCAATAAAAAGACACAGGTCTTCTTGTGGAAATGGCTGATTATCTTGGGCTGGAGCAGTAATATAAAGATGAGTATGAAACATCTTGTAATGCTAGAAGGTAAGGAAGTAATAAAAAATCAAAACAACTGGGGCATGTCAAAGGGACACAGGAACATGAAAGAAACCCAACTGCCAAACTTGGAACAATTTGAGCAACAACAACAAAAAAATAATGTGACCTACAGGATAAAACCAATGTCCATGAATCTACATGGACATAAATAAAACATTAGGCAGATGAACAAATGGGAGAAAGAGACAAATCTTCCAAGCAAAAGAATTCCAATTCATTTATAGAGATACTGACCCAAGTTTGATCCCTAGGTTGGGAAGATCCCCTGGAGAATGGAATGGCTTCACCCACTCCAGTATTCTTGCCTGGTGAATTCTATGGACAGTGAAGCCTGGCGGGCTACAGTGCATGGGGTCGCAAAGAGTGGGACACAACTCAGTGATTAACACATACACACACACACACACACACACACACCTGCTCTAGAAGATGAAACTTGACTGTGAGCTGTGCTTAATGACTTACTTTCAAAGGGCAGGACATGAGAAAACCAGTTTGGGGGAATAACTACAGTGGAGAAATGTGGCAAGCATTACCTCTACCAGGTGATCAAGTGTGAAAGTGAAGTTGCTCAATCGTGTCTGACTCTTTGTGACCCTGTGGACTGTAACCCGCCTGTCTCCTCTGTCCATGGGATTCTCCAGGCAAGAATACTGGAGTGGGTTGCCATGTTCTTCTCCACAGTGAGGAGTGGCTGCAGTGTAATTGTTGCTAGGCTGCCAGTATTTTTCTCCCTCCTAAGTGTCCTGAACTCCCCTGGAGTATGTTGCCAGTCCCTTCTCCCCAACCCAGGGATCAAATCTGGGTCTCCTCCATTGCAGGCAGATTCTTTACCATCTGAGCCACCAGGGGGCAGCTTATCATCAATGATGCTGCTGCTGCTGCTGCTAAGTCACTTCAGTCATGTCAGACTCTGTGCGACCCCAGAGACAGCAGCCCAACAGGCTCCCCTATCCCTGGGATTCTCCAGGCAAGAACACTGGAGTGGGTTGCCATTTCCTTCTCCAATGCAGTAAAGTGAAAAGTGAAAGTGAAGTCGTAAGTCATCTTAAAAGAACCCATACTTGATACGATGTAATGAGAAGGGACTGCACCTTTGCGCCATTCCTACCTGGAATCCACCATCCCAGTCTAACCTTAAGGAAAAAACCACTGGACAAATTCAATTTGAGCAGCATTCTGAAAAATACTTGACCAATACTACTCAAATGGTTGTCATCAAAAATTAAGTCAAGTCTGAGAAAATTGTCTCAGTCAAGAAAAAGCTTAAGAGATATGATGACAAAATTTGGTGTGATATCTTGGGTGGGAGCCTGGCATAGAAATGAGGACATTAGGTGAAAATAGTGAAATTTAAGTAAAGTACAGAGTTCAGTTAATAATATTATACTGAGACTGGCTTAGTTTTTACCAATCTACTAATATAAGGAGGTAAAAAATGGGAGAAATAGGGTGAGTGGTATATGGGAACTCTATACTTACCTTTGTGCTGCTGCTGCTAAGTCGCTTCAGTCGTGTCCGACTCTGTGCGACCCCATAGACGACAGCCCATCAGGCTCCTCCGTCCCTGGGATTCTCCAGGCAAGAACACTGGAGTGGGTTGCCACTTCCTTGTCCGATGCATGCATGTATGCTAAGTTGCTTCAGTTGTGTCTGACTCTGTGCGACCCTACGGACAGCAGACCACCAGGCTCCTCTGTCCACAGGATTCTCTAGGCAAGAATACTGGAGTGGGTTACCATTTCCTTCTCCAATTTTGTACTACTTTTCCGTAAGTCTAAAGTTATTTTAAAGTAAAGCAAACATATTTAAATGGAAAACAATCAAAAAAGATACTAACAAAAATGTTTCAAATATATGAACTAATTTTAATGTGGTAGAGATATGGCCTAGAATAATGGTGTTTTGGCAAATGAAGTGGAAGGCAAAGACCATTTGTTGAGAATTCATCATAGGCTGAGCTAGGTGCTTCATTTTACATACCATATTTTACTTGTTGCTTTTTCCATTCTTGTATATTTAGACATACAAGAAAACACCTCTAAACCAAAAACCCAGCTCTAAATAGCTACCAGCTGAGTCCCCCAAATTACAAATAAATCAAATTGACAATTTTTAAATTTTATTAGACCTTACATATCACCAAATGTGGCAGGTATGAGAATGAAGTCTTCTCTAGGTTTTTAAATAAACTGCTAAAACCTCAATGTCATTCTTTTGCACAAGTGCAAAGCCTTCAGAATTTAATGGGAAACTAAACTTTTATTTCAAAACCAGGCATCCTAGACTGATTTTATAAGAATGTCTGTAGTCTAAAACTGTGCTGAAGCACTGCAAGTATTGTGACAGAAATCTCACATTAGTTTGGATGTAAAGCAGCTTATCTGAAACTAGCAGGGAATATGTCAAATTTTATCCTTTTGGGGAAAAATGTTTTTATTTCTATTGAAAATGAAGAGAAAAAAGAAAAATGTGGAATGGCTACAAAATGACCAATTCCATCAAGACCACAATGTCATAAGTATCTTCTGCAAATTAATTATTATGTGTGGATGGTAGAAAAGGATTTTGAATTGTTCTTTTGAAAGAGATATGTGACAAAATCTCTGGAATTAAAGTTCAAAATATTTATTGAGAATTCATTGTAATAAAACTGTGGACTGAGTTAGAGGAAATAGCATTTCAAGAAAGTATAAATGAGTGAAAAAATAATGCAAGTTTCTCAGAATTTTCACAATGGAGATATGTGGTTATTGCATATTTTTAGCAGTGGACAGAGGACCAGAAAAAGATAGGACGAGAAGACAGACTTTCTGTCATATTGACGTTCAATCTTAGAGCCAATTCTATCACAATATGCTTGTTTTAAAAACATATATGTTTAGAAACATATACATCATATATGTTATTGGGCTTCCCTTGTGACTCAGCTGTTAAAGAACCCACCTGCAATGTGGAAGACCTGGGTTTGATCCCTGGGTTGGGAAGATCCCCTGAAGAAGGGAAAGGCTACCCACTCCAGTACTCCAGCCTGGAGAATTCCATGGATTGTATAGTTCACGGGGTCGCTAAGAGTCAGACACGACTGAATGACTGAACTGAACAGAACACATTGTGAACATTACTTTGTAATATTAAATGTTCTTTGCAAAGAAGATTTACTCCTTTATGATATTCCATCAAATGGATATGCAATAATTTCTAATTGTTACCTTTATTTTACAAATGCTAGGTTTTTTATTATTTCATTATTTTTAAAATATGATGAAATGAACATCCTTTTCCATAGATCTTTGACTTAATTCCTTATTTTAATTGGATTATTTGCTAGAAGTACAATAGCTCATTCATTTATTCACAAACTATTTATATAAAGTTATGATATACCAGGAACTATTCTATAATTTGGCATACAAGAAAGAACAAAACAACGCTGTTACCCTAATAGATACATATATTAAAGTAAATATAAAATATAATGCTAAGAATGACTATTATTTTGAAAATAATTAAACAAGATGAAGGAATAGAGACAATGATTGAATTTAACAGCATGAAATGATGAGACTCTTGATAGGTATTTTAACTCTCTAATACTTGAAAAAGTCCATATTCTACAACCACAAGAAAGTTATTAAAGAACATTCAAGAATTATATTTAGTATGGAGATCATGCAAAAGTTACTGTTCTAAGTTCTGGAGAGTCTACAGTGAACAAAGAAATGATCTTGCTTTCATAGATGTTGCTATTTAGTGGATTACAATTTGTTATATTTGTTCCCGATATTTGACCCTAATTTGTCTGTTGCCTCTTAATTTATTCATTAATTGCTATAATGTTCAGAAGTTATAAATGCATATGTAATTAAACCTATCAATTGTTTCAATAAATCCATCTATGGTTTTAATAATATTCCTATTATTCACCATCCTTCTCTCTGTTCCTGTATCTTCTTGCTCCCTCAGTAAGCCAGGCATGAGCTCACCTTAGGTGTTTTCCTTTTCCGTGTTTCCTCTTTGTGGAGCCTTTCTCCAGAAACATTTAGGATTGATCCCTCCCCTCTTTCAAGTCTTTGTTCATACGGCATCTTCAAAAGGCCTACCATGGCCAGTCTACTCACAACTCTTAAACCATATACCACCCACATTTTTTCATCCTTTCTCTCAATAATATTTATCATCTACTGTTAGAAGGTACAATGTACATAGACATGTTGTTTATTTGTCTTCCTCCCTTCCACTAGAATGTAAGCTCCTAGAGGACAAGTATTTATGAAGTTTTGTTCACCTCTGTATCCCCAGAATCTCTCTCTATATATATATATTTTTTTGTTGATTAAATTATTGAAGTTCTTTTCTATCTTGAGTTTGTAAACATTCACCTATATTTCATTTAAATTTTTCGTTTTATTTCAAACAATGATTCATTTTGGTGTAAGGAGTTAGCTAAGAATTTTATAGTTCTTCAAATGTGGAATTAACCAATCTTTCAACACTCTATGACCATAAACCTTTTTTCCTCTACTGATATGTGAATGTAACTTAATCAAAGAGCACATTCTTATACAAACTAGGTTCTATTTCCCAGGAAAATCAATCTTTGCTAAATTAAGCATTAGAAAGAAAGTATGACATAGTAATTGGTCTACATTATGTGCAAAGTTACAGTGAAAGCTACATGTATGTGTCGTCTACCTCTTATAATATAGCATGTATCATACCTCTTATGACATATCTAACACCTTTCATGACATAGAAAACAAATACCTTTTATAACCTACATCTTATAACATATGTAAAAGTCTTATACCTCTTCTACATCATATAAGATATATATATTTATATATATAACCCATATCTTGTATCTCATAACATATATTGTATGTGCTCAGTTGCTCTGTCATGTCTGACTCTTTGTGACCCCATGGACAGTAGTCTGCCAGGCTCCTTTGTCCATGGAATTCTCCAGGAAATAATACTGGAGCAGACTGCCATTTCCTACTCCAGGGGATCTTCCCAACCCAGGGATCAAACCCTCATTTCTTGTGTCTCTTGCATTGGCAGGTGGATAGCATATTAGTTCTTTTTAAATCTAATAGACATCTTCCATAAGACACTATATCTCTAGAGCTATTTGCTCAGGAAACTCAACATGACTTAATAATAAAAATATTAACATGGACTTCAACAGGGGGCATTAATTAAATTATTTGGTACCACTACTCATTGCCATACTATGAACAAACCATTATGAACATTTTGAAACTACCCTTTTCTACAGAAGTAAAATTTTGCAATATACAAGAGGAAATTACTCAAACGGTTGTCATATTGTCTCAAGTACTGTATATAATCTGCTGATCTCCAAAAATTTGTTAACAAACATTCCATATAAAATTCCTAATTGTTGGGATTTTTTAAGAGAAGAAAGTAACGTTGCAGAGGCATTCCTATGTATTCAAAACAGATGCATAGTCACTCTATAATAAGTACAAATTTTTTATTTATGCAGAATTAAGAAGCAGAAACAACCAAGAGTATTACACAATGTACGTAAATAGCAATATGCATCCTTTAGAATACATAGGAAAATATATTTATAAAAGAAGAGAGCCTATATGAAACTGCCACATTTCTTTTAGCTAAATTTCCTGATACTAGATGGGGTTTAGTCATTCACTTGAGCTCTCTTCTTTATTCCATATCTACAGAGAAACTCTAAAGGAAGACTGGACAAAGGATCAAATCTGGGCCATCTTATTAGGGTTGGAGTTTTGAAACAGTGAAGAGATTAGAATATTTTTCCTATATAAAATCTTCCCTTTTTAAATTGTCTTCCCTTTTGATGGCTTGATTCTACTGATATGAAAAATCTACTTTGTTTTTCCTTCCTCTGGAATGAATTCCTGTAATCACTTCCTATGTTATCAATTGTCTAGGCATGAATAAATGTAGAATTCAAGGACAAGGGTCCACAGAGCAAATGACTAGCCTATGAAATGTTCTCATTAACATATGACCAAGCCCCAGTTCCTGAAGCAAATAGCATTCACTGACGGTAGCCTACTCAGTGATTAAAACATTAATTAAAACAGTGATTAAAACATTATCTTTGCTACAGTATGTTAGGACTTCCCTGGTGGCTCAGAGTTTAAGCCGCTGCCTGAAATGCGGGAGATGCAGGTTCAATCCCTGAGTCGGGAAGATCCCTTGGCGAAGGAAATGGCAACTCACTCCAGTATTCTCTCCTGGAGAACCCATGGGTGGAGAAAGCCGGTAGGCTACAGTCCACGGGGTCGCAGAGTCGGATACGACTGAGCGACTTCACTCTCACTTTCACAGTATATTATTTCCTAGTTGTACTGCAGCTGCTGCTGCTAAGTCACTTCAGTCGTGTGCGACTCTGTGCGACTCCATAGAGGGCAGCCCACCAGGCTCCCACGTCCCTGGGATTCTCCAGGCAAGAACACTGGAGTGGGTTGCCATTTCCTTCTCCAAAGCATGAAAGTGAAAAGTGAAAGTGAAGACGTTCAGTCGTGTCGGACTCTTCGCGACCCCATGGACTGCAGCCTATCAGGCTCCTCCGTCCATGGGATTTTCCAGGCAAGAGTACTGGAGTGGGGTGCCATTGCCTTCTCTGCTAGTTGTACTAGTTGGAAGTAAAAATCGGATGTTGGAAGTAAAAATCGGGTATATATACAGCAACAGCTCTGATGACTGTCTTTAACTGACTAAGATGTAAGAAATTCAAGACTTCATCTTATTCTTTTTCATTTTTTATTTGTTACATTTAATATTATGTCTATTTACCAAAGATTAATAAAAGGTGATTTTGTTATAATGTTATATGCTCTGTAGAGAATACACACAATGCACAAATTTCATGAGAAAATTTAAATTAATTCATTTTAGATCATTTATGCCCAATAGACTTAGTAATAAAAATAAGTATTGGTTATCATATAAACTCTTACTTTATTTGACATATAGAGATAAAATTTGAGGTGTACAGATATTGCATGACAACATATTTTTCTTCTATCCACTCACAAGATGCAGCAGAGGAGGTGATTGTATTATCAGGCAGCCTTCCCACACCACCCCACTACTCTGACCTGGATAAACAACTAAAATTCAGCTCAAAGCTTGCCTTCAGATCTCAGGTTCTCAGAGAATCTGGGCTTTTTCAGACTCATTAGTGCAATAACTGTAGAGTTGTCTAAACCACCACCTCCTTTTTGAAACAACCTAAGAATGTCTATCTTAATTAAGTACACTGGGCACTCTCATCAGAATAATCTCTTTACCAGATTCAAAACAATTAAAAATACAGACTCCACAGATTTCTTCTAATTTCTCTGTCTTGAATGTATAACACATATTTTTTGTATAATGGCATTCAGTTCAGTTCAGTTCAGTTCAGTCACTCAGTTGTGTCCAACTCTTTGCGACCCCATGAATCACAGCACGCCAGTCCTCCCTGTCCATCACCAATTCCCGGAGTTCACTCAGACTCAACATCCATCAAGTCAGTGATGCCATCCAGCCATCTCATCCTCTGTCATCCCCTTCTCCTCCTGCCCCCAATCCCTCCCAGCATCAGAGTCTTTTCCAATGAGTCAACTCTTCGCATGAGGTGGCCAAAGTACTGGTGTTTCAGCTTTAGTATCATTCCTTCCAAAAAACCCCAGGGCTGATCTTCAGAATGGACTGGTTGGATCTCCTTGCAGTCCAAGGGACTCTCAAGAGTCTTCTCCAACACCACACTTCAAAAGCATCAATTTTTCAGCGCTCAGCTTTCTTCACAGTCCAACTCTCACATCCATACATGACCACTGGAAAAACCATAGCCTTGACTAGACGGACCTTTGTTGGCAAAGTAACGTCTCTGCTTTTGAATATGCTATCTAGGTTGGTCATAACTTTCCTTCCAAGGAGTAAGCGTCTTTTAATTTCATGGCTGCAGTCACCAACTGCAGTGATTTTGGAGCCCCAAAAAATAAATTCTGACACTGTTTCCACTGTTTCCCCATCTATTTCCCATGAAGTGATGGGACCAGATGCCATGATCGTACTTTTCTGAATGTTGAGCTTTAAGCCAACTTTTTCACTCTCCACTTTCACCTTCATCAAAGGGCTTTTTAGTTCCTCTTCACTTTCTGCCATAAGAGTGGTGTCATCTGCATATCTGAGGTTATTGATATTTCTCCCGGCACTCTTGATTCCAGCTTGTGCTTCCTCCAGCCCAGCAATTCTCATGATTTACTCTGCATAAAAGTTAAATAAGCAGGGTGACAGTATACAACCTTGACGTACTCCTTTTCCTATTTGGAACCAGTCTGTTGTTCCATGTCCAGTTCTAACTGTTGCTTCCTGACCTGCATACAAATGATGTTCAAGCTGGTTTTAGAAAAGGCAGAGGAACCAGAGATCAAATTGCCAACATCCACTGGATCATGGAAAAACCATTGTTTATTAGAAATCACTTTGTGTAATTATTTAACTCTATGTTTTTTTTTATTTTATTTTATTTTAAAACTTTACATAATTGTATTATTTTTGCCAAATCTCAAAATGAATCCACCACAGGTATACATGTGTTCCCCATCCTGAACCCTCCTCCCTCCTCCCTCCCCATACCATCCCTCTGGGTCATCTCAGTGCACTAGTCCCAAGCATCCAGTATCGTGCATCGAACCTGGACTGGCAACTCGTTTGCCAAATAATGTGCCTCTAGTACAAGAAACACATCATATAAACCATATATAGCAATCATAGTCCTTAAAAGTCCTGTCAGAATGTGTCCAATAAGCACTTGCTATGAAATGAAAGGATTTGAAAATCAGACTGACTCTTAAAGATTTGATGAGATGGCACTTTCATAAACTAAGTAAAAATATAAAGAGATGCAGTTTTAACTAAAGTGATTCTGTTTTGAGAAGACCCTAAATAATTGACATGTATCTGATATATTTTGAACTAAGTAAACTTTTGCCAAGTATAGTATACTTAATTTTTAAGACTTTTTGCCATGTCATGAATAATTGTACCTGAGATAAGCCACATGGATTGTTCAAGCCTGACGACTTTTTTTAACACAAAAAAATAAAATTTTCAGTGCCCTTGCCAAGGCAGGTAGAAATTAAAATATGTCTATAATTGATGAAAACTTATTTTTATGTACGAAACAATGTGCTTTTTTAACTTTATCTAATTTTAACTAATTGTGACTGCATAGGTTATGATATTTTTTATCTAAATTATAGATCAAGTGATTTTTTTTGGCCACCCCATAGGAAAAACATAACAGAGTCCAAACTATGGGTGTGTGAGCTGCAGAGAAACTCTAACCAAGTGTAAGGCATTTTACATACTCACATTTTTCTTGGAATTTTCCCATAAAGGATATTTTGTAGGGTTCATCTATGTAATAGATAACGATCTTTAACATCTTTGGGACAAGCCAAAGTATTTTTCCAAGGACATGGAGTTGGCACCTATCCAACTCTGTATTCACACACACTAGCACACAAACCTGCTGAGCCTTTTATTTACCCTGTAAACCTGACAGATGTGATCCCAGTGAGGTTCCATCATATTATACAGCTGAGTGGAACCCATATGTTATTGAAAAAAGAAAAAGAAAAGAAGCAAATTAATTCAGTTGTCAATGTAAATAATTGGGGTTATGTTGCTACCCTTCCTAGTCTGCCCGGAAGTTAAACATTTTCTTAATTATTCATAAAAAGAGAGAATTGGGCTTAAATCCACCAATATATTTTTCGCATTGTGTTTGCCACTATGGCTCTTTACATTCCATTCAGATGGAGTGATGAAGGCATATATTGTTGTCTTAACTGTACAACCTGAAGAGTGTGCCAGATTTAGCGACAGATAATGGACAGACCTAGAATTCAAGCAAAAGAGAGAAGTATTTAAACCTCTAACAATATGTTTGCTTCCCTTTGTCAGAAAACATAACTAGAAGGGAAGAAAATTCTGAGGATTGCAATTTTTTC
Source organism: Bos mutus (assembly GCF_027580195.1). Classification (NCBI taxonomy): domain Eukaryota; kingdom Metazoa; phylum Chordata; class Mammalia; order Artiodactyla; family Bovidae; genus Bos; species Bos mutus. Next base: position 47,496,436 of record NC_091627.1, on the reverse strand, counting down.
AATTACATACCCACTGACTGAAAAAATGAAAAATTTTATCTTGATTTGTCACCAAATCTGCCTTTGTTCTGAGAATCTATACCAAAAATGAGATAATATTTGTGACCTTGATTTATAAATTGTATAGGCTACATAGATACCCCATAAAGCACTATTTTTATTGTGACCTCTTCTTCCTCTTTGATGGATAAATGGTACTGCAACGAGAATAGATTCACTAGTAAAGAACTCACAGGTAATTTACTTTGTAAAGTTTATTTGAATATGAGGTATTTTTATCCATAGCAAATCAGTCTACCATCTTCCACAAGTTTTATAAAAATAGAGTTGGAATTATAACACAGAATGCTATAAAAAGTAGATAGGTTACAAATAGAAATGTAAATGAAGTGCTAAAATTTTGTAGTGGGAAAATGTCTACCTGGCTCTTTTAAATCTGTTTTTCTTTTTTTCTGACTGCATTGTTTGCCAAAGCATTTTTCCGTGTTTCATTTGAAAAATGAAATATCATTCTTTAATATTTGGTAAGTGAAATTTCTAAGGAGGTGAAAGTTGCAGGACTGTAATTTATTTTAAGAGATAATAATATAAAGCTTAAATCAAGTGTCATTAACTATATTTCTAAACATCTAGTATAGCTATATGTATTTGTACACATATATTTGAAATAAACAATGTCTGTGTGTGTGTATATACATATATAAGCACTTATATATGCATTATATGCATATAAACTTATATATACATGCACACACACATATATATATACATGAAAAGAAAGTGAAACTGTAGTCACTCGGTCATATCTGACTTTGTGACCCCATGGACTGTAGCCCGTCAGGCTCCTCTGTCCATGGAATTCTCTAAGCAAAATATTGGAGTGGATTGCCATTCCCTTCTCTAGGAGATCTTCCCAACCCAGGGATTGAACCCAGGTCTCCCACACTGCAGGCAGATTCTTCACTGTCTGAGCCACCAGGAAGCCTATATATATATATATATATATATATATATATATATATATATACACATACATATATATAATATGTATGTATGTCTCACACAACACAAATATTTATATATAGATACCTGTTAAGCAAGCTTACAGTCAGGTGTTTAAAACTGTTTGCTGAGTTGAATTGCTAGTTTAATAAAAGAATAAAAAATGTAACCAAACTATTGCAAAAGATTTATAATAATGATTTTTTAATAATATCTTCACCAAATAGAATTCAGTCTTACAAAAGAGTTAACATTTGGCCCATTTTGAAAATAGAAACATTAACATTTTTCCAACAAGATGTTATTTAATTGCAACCACCATATTAAAAATCAGGTGATCTGCTTCTTTAAGTTGTAGCAACCTAACAAAGTTTCAATTGATTATGACCAAGCTAATTAATAAGATGAATTAAACATATTATCCTCAAATGTGGTCAGCTTAGAATCCATAAGTAGACATGGCCTCTATTTAGATATTAAGGATCAAATGACTGAGTGCTTTCTACAGACAAGAATCAAAGAATTCCAGGTAGTGGAATGTGATATGCCATATAGTCCAGTTATCCATCAGTGCCTGAATTCTTGCTAATAAATTATTTTTATATGATTTTCTAGCATGTGAAAAAATAACCACTGTCTCTCAAGGAAACTGACTTCACTGGAAACACCGTTTGATTTTAGGAACAGAAGTTTTAAATACGCAAAGTTTATCTCTCTTTAAATTCTGTCCACTGGTCATCTTTGCATATCTGTAACAACATACATTAATAAAGATCATTTTTACATAAAATTAACTATTGTTTTTTCAGTATCAATGCACAATTCAATTTAATTAAGAGAGTTACTTACAGTTGATTGGACCAGATGTACTGTAAACTTGCTTGAACTTAGACCATTTAAAATCTCAAATTTCTCACATGGCAAGTGACCCATATTTTATATGGAAAAGCTGTTGACTGCACGGTGGCTAATGACTAAATAATAAAAAGTATCTTTCTCCTTTCTAGTGTTAAATATGTGAAACGTACAAGCACAGTGCATACTAAATTAAAACAACTCTTTTGAATCTTAGAGTTGGGTTTTGTTTTGTTTTGTTTTAATACTTGGGATCCAGGGATGAGTCTGCAACTTTTTAACGAAAAAATAAGGGCAGGATGCATTGACACAACTAGAATTTCTCTATCTCTGATCCTGACCATGCTCGTCAGGAAATATGCCAGTGTCCTTAGGCTGAGCTCTCTTTCAAGCAAATAGAATCCCAGAAGACCCATGCCTTAACTAGAACAGAGAACATCAGCTTAGAATAAAGTTGATACCTTGGATAAGTATACCTGGATTTCTTTGTTGGCTCAGATGCTAGAGTCTCCTGCAATGCAGGAGACCCAGGTTTGATCCCTGGGTTGGAAAGATTCCCTGGAGAAGGAAATGGCTACTTACTTCAGTATTCTTGGCTGGAGAATTCCATGATTAGAGGAGCCTGGCAAGCTACAGTCCAGAGTTTGTGAAGAGTCAGACATGACTGAGCAACTAACACTCTTATTTCATAGGTACACACATACAAACACACACACATACCATGTATCAAATAGGATGAGAATGAATCAAGATCTCTGTGGAATTCCAGTAAAATTTCCCTCTGTCCATGCGTATATAGTACTTGATAACAACAACAAATATACAACCAAACCATGCCATAAATTGGCCTGGAATATACAACCTGCTTATGTTGCTTTTCTTAGCTTGTTCATCTACCTGGGAACAATATTTTTGGATTGTTTACACATTTTTCTCCCTGAAACAGACCAAATAACCTGTAAATTTTCTACTCTTGGAATGTTTGAAATAACTCACCAAGAATTAAGAATTATCTATTTTTAATACTTTTTGAATATTAATTCTTTAAAACTTTTAAATTAAATCAAATTTATCAGAGATTATTAGGTTGTTAAAGTTGTTCTGCCTCTACTGAGGTTAATAATGGCTTTTTAAAATATCCTCCTTTTGAGGGAAAAGTATTCCTTTTATTTGCAGGTGACTTTATAAAAATGTATTTCTTTTTATCTTTTTAAAATAACATATATCTGAATTTATTTTAAAAGTCAAATGAAAAAGCTTTTTCCTTTAATATAAAAGATACCTAATTGACTTTGTGATAATAATAGAATAATATTACTTCTTTAATCTCACTAAATGCTTGATTTATAAATTCAAATTCTATGGTCATTTTTTCACTAACTTTTATATTAATCAATCAATTTGGTATTATTAATTAATTGGTTTTGTATTAATTGATTTTGAAGTAAGTAATTGATTTTGTTTTGCTTGTTTTCTGCTGATAATCGTTACGTCTGTTTCTCTGAGGTTCAAATTAAGCAATAGTCCTCTAATCATGATTTTCAGCATCTTTTCATTCTTTGGGGACAACTGTGAATATGTCATTAGGAATGATTTTTAATAATCCCCTAAGCATGCCACTGAAGTGTCATTTCAATGTTTCTTGTCACATTTCCTTCCAAGTCAAATTTCCCAAAGATATTCTTGAGGAACTCTAGTCCTTTACAATCTCCCATGAAAAACAATGCAAGGAAAACATATTTGGGAAATGCAACATACTTCATTTTCTTGTCGGATTGCTGTATTGCTGACCCTGTCTCACTGTTCACACTGTTCTCACTGTTCGCTGAACCCAGGGTAGGCAAGGGTCGAGCTAAGAGGCTGGAAGAAGATGCAAGGAGGCTGGCACAGTGGCCAAAACACAACTTCTCTCCTGGCTGGCGCAACAGCTGTAGCAGCAGCCATAACAAAACCATAACGTAGCCACAATATAACCTCATATAACATAACCTTGATGCCACCCCAGTGTAGCCCCAATGCAGCAGCAGCCAGGACTTTTCAGGTGAACCTGATGTATATTTACAGAACAAAAGTAGCCGGTGGCCAAGTAAGTACCTCCTGACGTGCATGCACAGGGCTGTAAGTGATCTCAACTGTTATATAACTGTGCATAGTCATTGTTCACAGATTATGGAGCAAGAAGGCATGAGAATGTGGGGTGAGAAAGCCTGACTGGCACCATCTAGTTAATTTCCACACTAGGGTCATAATGAATATTTAAAGTCTTGTGACCTTCTGAGTTTAAACTATTCAAAATCACCCAGCTTTTCCTAAATGTATTTCATTTTGAATTCCTACCAGCCCACTGATATTTTTCCTCTTAGAATTAAACTTACTGACTTTTGTGGTTCCTTGGAACATGTTTTGGGAATTCCTGATATTCATCAGTGTTTTTAGATTTGCCATCAAAAGTAATTCACACTTAAATCAGTTTTCAAAATGCCTACAATGGGAGTCTATTAACTCTAACTTCCTAAAAATCTACTCTATAAGCAATGAAAAATGGCATGAGAGTTGTAAAACATTATAATATTTATACCATGGACCTGGCAGCAACTTGATAGCAGAATGAAATAGTCAGGACTATCAGCATGGGAGGTTTGCACTACCATCAAGGAACTAGAAAACGAGGGACTATTGTCGAAGATCCAAAACTGAAAAAGAGAGTAATCAAAATATGTATTGGTAAATGAATGATAAATTCAGCTTATCATTTTGCATCAGAAAGGACAAATAGGACTGAGAAAGGTAAACAAGTGAACAATTTCCCAGCATGGATATGTTACCTAGAGATTGGGTACGGTTTGGGTTCAGTGGTTATGTTACCAAACTCAAGACCAGATGCTCATTGCTCAAAAATCAGTACACAAGAGGCAAACATGGGTTTAAAAAAAAAGTTGGGTCGGGGGGAGTTAATAGAATCAGAAAAGCTGGTAATCTGGGAAGGAGGCTGGCTTGTGTTCCAGAAACCAACTCACAGGTTTTTACTATTATAATTGACTAGAAAGATACACCAGTTGTAATTTACTTTAAAGCATTTACATTTTAACAGATTATTACATAAATTATTTTATATAATAACTAAGACAAATTAAATTTCATTTAAGTTTTCTAGTTTTCACAATCATAACATAAGGAAACTTGAATAATACAATAGCCATATTAAGTTACTTATTTTCCATACACTATACCAAATAGACACCACTCTGAATTTTATTTTTCAGTTCCTCTACTCATATTTTATCTCTTTGTAATTACAGGGAGACTAGTTTTTCATCTGTGATACATTCTAGATATATTTTCTCCATAATTATCTTTTGTTTTTTGTCTATATTTACTTTCTTCTTTTGTATCTGTGTGAAATTTTATCAAATTAATTATCTTTCACATTTTGTATCTGGATTTTGAATCCTAATTTTAAAAGGTTTTTCCATTACTAGGTTGTAGATTATTTAATCTAATTTTTCTAGTACATGTATGTCTTCACTTCATACATTAGATATCTTATTCATTGGAGTTTATTCTTATGTGAGGTATGAATCTAGTTTCATCTTCTTCCACATGGCTTTCTGATTACCTAATACTTCAAAGGTAAAAAATCCATATTATCTCCATATTTCCCAGTAATTTGAAATGCTACTTTTATCATATATGAAGATGACACCACCTTTATGGCAGAAAGTGAGGAGGAACTAAAGAGCCTCTTGATGAAGGTGAAAGAGGAGGATGAAAAAGCTGACTTAAAATTCAACATTAAAAAAGCTAAGATCATGGCATCTGGTCCCATAACTTCATAGCAAATAGATGGGGAAACAATGGAAATAGTAGCAGAATTTATTTTGGGGGGCTCCAAAATCACTGCAGATGGTGACTGCAGCCATGGTATTAAAAGATGCTTACTCCTTGGAAGAAAAGCTGAGACAAACCTAGAGAGCCTTGGAAGAAAAGCTATACCAAAACTAGAGAGTGTATTAAAAAGCAGAGACATTACTTTGCCTACAAAGGTCCATATAGTCAAAGCTAAGGTTTTTCCAGTAGTCATGTATGGAATAAGAGTTGGGCCATAAAGAAGGCTGAGCATTGAAAAACTGATGCTTTTGAACTGTGGTGTTGGAGAGGACTCTTGAGAGTCCCTTGGACTGCAAGGATATCAAACCAGTGAATCCTAAAAGAAATCAATCCTGAATATTCATTGGAGGGACTGATGCTGAAGCTGAATCACCAATACTTTGGCTACCCAAAGCGAAGAACTGACTCAGTGGAAAAGACCCTGATGCTGGGAAAGATTGAAGGCAGGAGAAGGGGACAACAGAGGATGAGATTGTTGGATGGCATCACCGACTTGACAGACATGAGTTTGAGCAAACTCTGGGAGTTGGTGATGGACAGGGAAGCCTGGCATGCTACAGTCCATGGGGTCACAAAGGGTCAGACACCACTAAGCAACTGAATAACAACGTATCTATTAATGCTTAGATTTACTTTTTCAATATTAAACTTTTCTTACTAAGTGATTTTTTTAATTATAATATTTATAATAATTTTTTAATGTTTTACAATTTTTTGCAGTCTCCAACACACAGGAAATTAATCAGTTACACACATGCACAAACATACATATACACATATATGTATATTCCCACTCACTTTTAGATTCTTTTCCTATATATGCCATTGAGGAGTATTGACCAGCATTCCCTATGCTATATAATAGGTCCTTACTAGTTATCTATTTTATATTTAGCATGTATATGTCAATCCCAATCTCCCAATTTATCTGTCTTCTCAATTCCCTAGTAACCATAAGATTGTTTTCTATGTCTATAACTCTATTTCTGCTTTGTCGATAAGTTCATTTGTATGCTTTTTGCAGATTCCACGTGTAAGTGTTATCATATGTTATATATGTTTCTCATTGACTTCTTTCAGTTTGAAAATCTCTAAGTCCATACGTATTGCTACATATGGCATTATTTTGTTCTTTTTTATGGCTGAGTAATAGCCTAAATATATATAGAATATCGGAGAAGGCGATGGCACCCCACTCCAGTACTCTTGTCTGGAAAATCCCATGGATGGAGGAGCCTGGTAGGCTGCAGTCCACGGGGTCGCTCAGAGTCGGATACGACTGAGCGACTTCACTTTCACTTTTCACTTTCATGCATTGGAGAAGGAGATGGCAACCCAATCCATTGTTTTTGCCTGGAGAATCCCAGGGACGGGGGAGCCTGGTGGGCTGCCGTCTATGGGGTCGCACAGAGTTGGACACGACTGAAGCGACTTAGCAGCAGCAGCAGCAGCAGCAGTAGAGAATATATATACAGCATATATATTAATATATTTAGAATATATATATATAGCAAGCCTAGGCTTGCTAGGTGGTGTTAGTGGTAAAGAATCTGCCTACCATTGCAGGAGATGCAAGAGATGCAGTTTCGATCCCTGAATTGAGAAGATTTCCTGAAGTAGGAAATGGCACCCCACTCCAGTATCCTTGCCTGGAAAATTCCATGGGCAGAGAAACCTGACAGGCTACAATCCATGGGGCCACAAATAGCTGGACACAACTGAGCGACTGAGCACTTGTGTGTGTGTGTGTGTGTATATATACGCACACACACACAATGAACATTGGGGTGCATGCATGTTTTTGAATTATGATTTTTCCCAAATATATGCCCAGGAGTGGGATTGCTGAATCATATGTAAATAGCTATATTTTAGTTTTTTAAGGAATCTCCATACTGTTCTCCATGGTGGCTGTCCCCGTCTGCATTGGTGGTAAAACAACCAAGAATTTAAAGTGATTTTTTTTTAATATTGCTATTACAAATTGAGCTTACTCTTACAATATTCTAACTAGATCTTATTCATATGTAAAGATTATTGACTTTTGCCTAATTATTTCATATTCTGCCACCTTATAGGAAATGTTGTAGTTTGTGGTAATATTATCACTGATTCTCTAAGGCAAGGGTTAGTAAACATTTTCTGAAAGAGTCAGATAATAAATACTTTAAGCCTCCTTGGCTGTGACTTTCCTGTCACAACTATTTAACTCTATTGTTGTTGTACAAAATCAGCTATAGACAGTATGGAAATGAATGAACATGGTTGTGCTCCAATAAAACTTTATATACAAAAACTTCATCTTGCAAAACAGAATGTCAGGCTGTGAGCCATAATTTGCAATCCTGCCCTAGATTGCCAATAAAAGATTGCCATCTGGAAAAAAAAGTTTCTGTTTTTTTGTCCAATTGCTACAAATCTGGTAGTTTTTGACTGCTTGAATTCTGTTCATTATGTTTAATCTTTTGTCTAAATGTGTTCATTAACACCTCCAGTTCAGTTCAGTCACTCAGTGGTGTCCGACTCTTTGCGACCCCATGAACCCCAGCTCGCCAGGCCTCCCTGTCCAATACCAACTGTCAGAGTCTACCCAAACCCATGTCCATTGAGTCAGTGATGCCATCCAACCATCTCATACTCTGTCGTCCCCTTCTCCTTCTGCCCTCAATCTTTCCCAGCAACAGGGTCTTTTCAAATGAGTCAGCTCCTCGCTTCAGGTGGCCAAATTATTCGAGTTTCAGCTTCAACATCAGTCCTTCCAATGAACATCCAGGACTGATCTGCTTTAGGATGGACTGGCTGGATCTGCTTGCAGTCCAAGGGATTCTCAAGAGTCTTCTCCATCAACACAGTTCAAAAGCATCAATTCTTTGGCATTCAGCTTTCTTTATAGTCCAACTCTCACATTCATACATGACTACTGGAAAAACTATAGCCTTGATTAGATGGACATGTGTGGAAAAGTAATGTCTCTGCTTTTTAGTATGCTGTCTAGGTTAGTCATAACTTTCCTTCTAAGGTGTTCAGTTCAGTTCAGTTCAGTCGCTCAGTGTGGCCGACCCTTTGCGACCCCATGAATCGCAGCACACCAGGCCTCCCTGTCCATCACCAACTCCCGGAGTTCACTCAGACACAAGTCCATTGAGTGAGTGATGCCATCCAGCCATCTCATCCTCTGTCGTCCCCTTTTCCTCCTGCCCCCAATCCCTCCCAGCATCAAAGTCCTTTCCAATGAGTCAACTCTTCACATGAGGTGGCCAAAGCACTGGAGTTTCAGCTTTAGCATCATTCCTTCCAAAGAAATCCCAGAGCTGATCTCCTTCAGAATGGACTGGTTGGATCTAAGGCATGCTTATGTTATGCTAAGTCACTTCAGTCGTGTCCGACTCTGTGCGACTCCATAGACGGCAGCCCACCAGGCTCCCACGTCCCTGGGATTCTCCAGGCAAGAACAATGGAGTGAGTTGCCATTTCCTTCTCCAATGCATGAAAGTGAAAGTGAAGTCGCTCAGTCGTATCCGACTCTTAGGGACCCCATGGACTGCAGCCTACCAGGCTCCTCCATCCATGGGATTTTCCAAGCAAGAGTACTGGAGTGGGGTGCCATTGCCTTCTCCGATCTAAGGCATAAGCGTCTTTTAATTTTATGGCTGCAATCACCATCTTCAGTGATTTTGGAGCCCAAAAAAATAAAGTCTGTCACTTTTGCCAGTGTTTCCCCATCTATTTGCCATGAAGTGATGGGACCAGATGTCATGATCTTAGTTTTCTGAATGTTGAATTTTAAGCCAACTTTTTCACCCTCCTCTTTCTCTTTCCTCAAGAAGCTCTTTAGTTCTTCTTTGCCTTCTGCCATTAGGGTGGTGTCATCTGCATATATGAGGTTATTGAAATTTTTCCCGGCAATCATGATTCGTTTGTGCTTCATCCAGCCCAGCATTTCTCACGATGTACTCTGCATATAAGTTAAATAAGCAGGGTGACAATATACAGCCTTGACTTTCTCCTTTCCCCATTTGGAAACAGTCTGTCATTCCATGTCCAGTTCTAACTGTTGCTTCCTGACCTGCATACAGATTTCTCAACAGGCAGGTCAAGTGACTTTATCAGCATAAAGTTATTGGGTTGGAGTGGTAAGATGATGAAATCCAGCTCTAAGACTCTGAGTTTTTATCTTGCTTTTGGTAGTGTGTGTGCTGCAGTTACTAATTTTCATTGATCCTGGATAAGACATTCATCAGCAAATGACCTCAGATATTTTTGCTCCTGATGGAATGATTGGGTGCATGCATGCTAAGTCGCTTCAGTTGTGTATGAAGTGACTTTGCCACACTATGGACTGTAGCCCGCCAGGCTCCTCTGTCCATTGGATTCTCCAGGTAAGAATACTGGAGTGGGTTGCCATTTCCTTCTCCAGGGGATCTTCCCGGCCCAGGGATCAAACCTGCGTCTCTTATGTCTCCTGCATTGGCAGGAAGATTCTTTACCACTAGCGCCACCGGGGAAGCCCCAGTAAAACGACTGACTTCAGCAAATAGCCCTGAAGTCATTCATCTAAGAATAAGCCACAGAACAGAATGCTCTGAGGTGAACCTGTGGACATGGATCATCACTTACAAGTTGTTTGCTCTCTTTTGCAGTCATTCTCTCTATCTCAATCTCACTGTCTACCTTCTGTTTCTCTCTCCTCTCTTTTCCCCTATTTTATTTTTCTCCTTTCCTCTCCTACATGATAGAAACCAAAGAAAGAAAAAAAAAAAAAAAAACAAGAATAACTTTTCTCCTATGTAATTTAAACAGCCACTCTGAATATGGTGGGGCTACTACTCAGGTGCCTGCCTGCCACCCTGCAAACTGCATTATCAGTTATCTTGACCTTCCATTTGCTTCAATATCCAGCTTCTTATATTCATTTGCTTCTGTATCCTCAGATCTTTGAAGTCAAATTATTTTTACGTATCTGTTGTGAATTTTCTAGCCTATCTTCAAATCTTCATTTCTTAAATTCATAAATCAGATATTAAAACTAATAATCTTTAAGAATAATAAAAATATCAAAAGAAGTGACAGTTGATTTTACTTTAGTACCATTGAAAATGAAAGACCTATTTCAAGCAAAGATTCTTCCTACTTCTTTTCTATTAATATGACTTTCTCATTTCTTTTTTTTAAGACTATACACAAAAACCAGTATTTTTAGTCTATACAGAAATATTTATTTTTCAAAGTGTATATCTAGTTTCTCAGTCTAAGTTACATCATGCTAAGCAGTTTGTGGTTGAAGTATGTTTAAGACTAAAATCAAAATCTTAGTTTATAAACAGATAACTAAAATGGTGATAAGGTAAAATTACTCATTTTTTATCAATTGCACAGTTAATCCAACCAAAGCAAAGATCAAATGTTCCTATTTCTCCATTAAATGAAATAGTCTACTTACTTTAAATTCAATTTTTCATAGAAGTTTTTGTTTTTGTGTGATAGTAGCATTCTAATTCAGAGTTAAAATGGAAGTATTATTTTGGAATATTTAAGTACATATGTTTCCTTAAGAAAAAAAATATTGTTGAAACTAGGTTCCTGGCATGCCTTAATTGAAAAATTTAGATTCACATTCTTTGTCTTAAAACAGGGAAAGCAGGATGGTCAGAATAACTATGCTCCATTTTTAAACTATAAACTTGATTTAATCGGCAGATCATTAAAAAAGTCATTCTTTGGATGTGGCAACTAGGTGTCTGATGCAAAAGAGTAAATGTTATTTTTCTGCTGCTGCTGCTGCTAAGTCACTTCAGTCGTGTCCGACTCTGTGCGACCCCATGGACGGCAGCCCACCAGGCTCCCCCGTCCCTGGGATTCTCCAGGCAAGAATACTGGAGTGGGTTGCCATTTCCTTCTCCAATGAATGAAAGTGAAAAGTGAAAATGAAGTCGCTCAGTCGTGTCTGACTCTAGCGACCCCACGGACTGCAGCCCACCAGGCTCCTCTGTCCCTGGGATTTTCCAGGCAAGAGTACTGGAGTGGGGTGCCATTGCCTTCTCCGGTTATTTTTCTAGAGTAGCCAAAAAAAAGTATTTAGCAAAATAAATATTACTAAAAATACAGTATAAGAGGCAAGGAAAGCAGTGGTCCAGACTAAAATTTAGAAAAAGAATTAGATTAGACTATTAGATAATTAAAATGAACTTTGAAAGTTGAATTGAAATGAAATTAAGATGATAATTTTTGTTTATGAGAATAGTTATGAAGCATCTGCCATCTCAACAACCAGAATATCTTTCTTAATTTCCTTACTTGAAGTAAGCTATATTTTAGTCTTAGATATGTTTTTATTTATAATGAAAGATATGCATGCACATTAAAAAATAAATATATTCATCCATAAAGGATAATTGTAAAGCTTTAAAATATAATCATTTAGATGTGTGTGTGTGCAAGGACAAAATACATGTTATCTTTATGTATTATACATTACAAAGTAAAGTATATATACATATATAATGAGTTTCAGGGTTATAATTTGCATTTCATTATTATTCCAAAATTTGCAGCTAAATGCATATTCTTTAAAATCATATGTATACATATATATAAATTATATCTTTTTCTTTAATATTCTTTATATACACCCACACAATAGAAGACATTAAGAATATATATGTCTGTGTGTATATTTACACACATATATAGCTTATGGCTCAAAGTGTATATAATTTTAATGGCTTTTAATAAACAGATACAGGTTCAACTCCAAGTAGACTGTTATTTTAACCATCGATAAGGAGAATATTAGAGCCTCCACTTGATAACTTAGGCATTTTTTCTTAACCTTGACAATTTGATAGCCAAAATGTAAAAGTAGTACATCATTATTTTATATTATATTCCACTGCCTACTGGGTAAATTATTTTATTCTTTCATGTTTTTTCTCAACTATTTTTTTGAATTTTAATCATGAAATATTTTCTAATTTTATCTTTTATTGTATTTTATTTTGGAATGTATATACACATATATATATAAAAACATTCATAAGTATAGTCTGTGTATATATGCTGTATATATATTTATGACATATATGTAAGTATATATAAATATAAATTAAGAGTATTAATTGTTGTATTTCTTTGTCATTCTTGCTGTTTTGAAGTGATGGTACCGTTGGTTATATATTAACATCTATCATGTTTTTTAATTATTATTGCTATTACTTTGAGCCTTAGAATTTCCCGTGTACACAAACAAGATTTATTAAATTAAATGTGGCCAAAATTTAATATTTTGTACATTTACTTTCACTTTATACTTTGATATTTTAGCATATGAATTATTTTCTTTCTCATTTAATGAGCTAGGCAGTTAATTCAAACTCATTTTTATATAATTTATATTTTATGAAAAAGTATTTGCTTATCTGTGTCTCTTTCTTCAACTTATATTTCATGTAATAAATCTGTCTATACATTCTGATAATACCACTCAGTTTTAAAAGTAAGTAACTATGATGCAAAAATAATGCAATGCAAGTCTTCTTTAACTATAACTTTGAGGTATTCTGAAATATACATTTAGACTTGCAGACAAATTTGAATGAATATATTAAGCCAAAAAGTTATAATGTTTTGTAGTATAATAAAACGATTTTTTTTTTTTTTTTTTCTTCCTCACCTTTCAGGAATGAGATAGAATTTTTTGTTGTTTGTTTTTTTTTTGAAATAAGATAGCTTTAATTGTACAGATCCTAGACATATAGTGCTAACATTACCAGGTATTTAATATTTTTCTTTGTTAATCTTTTTTTATATACTTCACTTTCTAAATGATTACCTTTAGTATCTAGGAAAATTATGTTTCTGTTCTTATTTTTGTACCAGACATTTTTTACAAACACGCTTATTAAGTCTATGGGCTTTTCAGTTTTTCCTGTGGTTTTCCAGGTAGTAAACTATATCTTCTTGAAATTAAAGATATGTCTCCATTTTTTCTTCATATTAACTCATATTATCTCACCTTTGGCTTTATTGCATGAGATAGAGCAAAGTACCATAAAAGTGCTTGATCATTGAGTCATTACTTATTCTTAACCTGAAAGGGAACTCCTCAAAGTAGAGGTGTTTAACCTGAGTTCCATGGACATTCAAGCTAATCCACATATCACCAGATATCACATAACAATGTATGTATGTGCAAGTTTCAGGGTGTTTAATTATCACTAATGGTGAAGTCTCAAGTGTCTGGACTTAAGTAAAGACTATTGCTGATTATTAAATAAAATATTGTTTTTTATTTGAGGTAAGTATCCTATGTCACATTAAGGGAAATATATTGTATTTTTTTATTTCCTAATACTCTTTATCTTCTTAATTTTCTTAGCTTTGCTTTGATTTTATATTCTGAATATTCACTTTTCTCAAATACCTTTAGCTTTAACCTTTTAATAAGATTTGTTGAACATTTTTTAAGTTTAGAAATGGCTCTATTGGTTACATTGTATTATTCTGTTGGGCTTTCCCAGTGGCTCAGAAGTAGAGAATCCTCCTGCCATTGCAGGGGATATGCATTCAATCCCTGGATCGAGGATATCTCCTGGAGAAGGAAATTCCAACCCAGTCTAGTATCCTTGCCTGGGAAATCCCATGGACAGAGGAGCCTGGTGGGCTATAGTCCATGGCGTCACAAAGAGTTTGGCACAACTTAGTGACTAAACTACATCAACTCTTCATTTAGTTTTTTGGAAGGTGCTATTTTTGTTATATTTATTTATCTGAGGTGTTGCTAGCTTTTCCAAGTAAACTGAAAGGTTTCTGTCTTAGGGTCTGGTAAAGTTTATATACAAAATTATCATTTATTAGTTGAAAGTTCACATGTAATTTAAATTCCCAATGGCTCATGATATTTTCTAGACTTTTTTTTTTTTTTGGTCAAAGCTCCCTTCCTGTTTATCAGTCAGCTCAAATCGTCCATGTCTTTTCTTGTTATTGATTCAGTTAACAGTTATTGAGCAGAGTGATAAGTAAGGGGAATACACATACTATAAAGATGCTATTGCTGCATTTTAGTGTTTATAGCCCGATAGAGTAGGATCTTATCTTGTAAGTCAACATTGAATATCCTTTTACATTTGTTTACTTCTTTGTAAAAATAAACATTTGAGAACGTTTGGAAGTTGGAGTGACTGTTTTAAAAAATAAAAATAAATATAGGGATTGTGGAAAATTTGTAGAATACAGAAACTTATAGAGAGAGAAACCAAATAATCATCCTAATATTCAGAGAAAACCACTAGTAACATTTTCATGTCTTTATTTCCAGTTTTTTTAATCTGTGCTTATATTTTATGATCATACTACACATACAATTGTGCATGCTGCAATTCTGCTTACCATTATACTGCAAGCATTTTTCTTTGCTATTAAAAATGTTTATAACGCATAGTAACTATGTAAAATTGCATCCTATTTTGCACAGTAATTTTCTTGAAAGTGCACTTGGATACTTAAGTTGCTTGCATTTTTTCACTTTAACAAACATCTTTAGAGATAAACATGTGTTTATCCACCTTTTATATTACTTCTTTAAAACAGATTATAAGCAATAGAATTACTGGGTTAAATTTTTCAGCATTTAAAAGCTTTCAGTATATTTTCCCCCATGTTGAATGTTTTTTGTTGTGGTGCTGTTTTAATTGGATATGAGGTTGTAATCTTACGTTGCACACAATTTTACATTCTACTTCTTTGGCTTAACAGAAACATCATTATGCATGAATCAATTAATAGGCATATAATAATCTTTAGATATAACCATAGTTTGCTTAAACATTTGTCCATCACTGGAATTTAGTTTTATCCCAATATCCAGTATTATACATATGTAATTTTGTATTAAAGTAGTTATCATGGTAATTATGATTTGGCTTTTGACAGTTGACTTAGGATTCCCTGACTTCTAACTTGCTCTTTGACTTGGGCAACTTACTCTTTCTTTAAGCTTCTTTTTAATTCTCTTCATGGGATTGTTGTGCAAATTCAATGAAATAATATAACAAATAGTATAGCACAGTGCCTGTTATAAAATCAAGTGCTCAACAAAAATAAGATTCAAAGGCATTTTTTAAAAGTCACACTTGACTTGCTTAGTCTAAAGTAGGTACCAATAAAACATCTAAATTTTGATTACATTAGGATCAATATAAAAGACTTTTTAGCTCAAACTCTGAATCTAAAGACTCACACTCAAGGTCTGAATCTCTAAAGAGATCTCTGAAGTGCTCAACTTTAGCTCTCCCAGCTCATTGACACTGAGATGCCTGATGAAGTAATTTTCAGGGGCTGGGACTGCTCCAAACTCCCCAATTCCTGAGGAAAGGATTCATGAGAAAAAGTGGGATGGGAGGAAGAGAGGAGTACAGTGAGACAGTTTTGACTTTTTGTTTCTAATAGGATCTTCTCTTGTCGACTTTTCACTGCCCCAATCATGCATACTCTGTGAGTACCTTTTTGGTTGAATTTATGTGTATCTGGCTCTCAGACTACAGCTTAGTTTGGGTACAAAAATTCTCTTTCAAATTTAATACCACCATTCCTCCCTTTTAGATAAATCCGTAGGGTTGCTACTAAAACAAACCTTCCAGAGCTAGGTCTTCTTGTTATCTTGGGGTATAGGAGTGTGGTAGAAACCTGCCAGGAGAAAGTTCTCCTGGGCCTGAAGAGGAGCTTAAGAGCTGTAAAAGTGCTGAAGATGAAGGATAGCACTCCAATACCAATTAATGTATCTTTTGGTCAACAAAAAAATTATGTCCTTGACTTATTACCATGTGGTGGAGATGCAACATAAAGAGGTCCCAGCTTCTCATTTGGATACTCACAATCTAGTTTGAACATCATAGTACAAAATGCTTAGGCACAGAGTTGAAGCAGAGCATCAAGGGCTAAGTGTGACTGAAAATAGAATTTCATACTAGGAATTTATTTTTAAATCAAGTTCTAATCATTTTGGATAATGGTTACTAGGGAGACAAATAATCCTTATTTTTTTTCCCCTAAAAGTTAACACAAGTAGAATTTAAAACACACTCTTTACCAAGACTTAACTAAAACATTAACATTAATATAAATTCAGTATCTTTGGCTACATAAAAAGAAAGAAACATAAATAAAAGAGGAAGTAAGAAAACATTTAAAAGAACAAAGCAAATCTTCACCTCAAAAAAGTTACATCCTGAGATAATAGTAATAATACCAGACATAAACTATCATTGTAAATTTAATTGGGGAAAGTGCTCTATTAACAAAGGTAAAAGAATTTTATAGATCATGTGTGAATAATTGTTGTTGTTGTTCAGTGGCTAAGTCGTGTCTGACTCTTTGTGACTTTACAGACAGCAACAACTAGGCTTCCCTCTCTTTCATTATCTCCTGGTGTTTGCTCAAACTCATGTTCATCGAGTCAGTGATGCTATGTAACCATCTCATTCTCTGTTGCCCTCTTCTCCTTTTGCCTTCAATCTTTCCCAGAATCAAGGTCTTTTCCAATGAGTTGGATCTTCACATCAGGTGACCAAAGTATTGGAGCTTCAGCATCAGTCCTTCAAATGAATATTCAAGGTTGATTTATTTTGAGATTGACTGGTTTGATCTCCTTGCTGTCCAAGGGACTCTTGAGACTTTTCTCCAGCACCACAATTTGAAGGCATCAATTCTTCACTTCTCTGTCTTTTTTATGGTCCAACTCTTATATCCATGTGAATAGTACACTCTCGGAAATGTTAAACGTTTGAAAATGTTCATTTGTGCTCTCACACTTGATGGCTAGTTAGGCTTTATAGAACTTTGGTTTCAAACTGATGCTTTAAAGGATGATAAAAATTTCCTCTGGCTTCATGGTCATTTATGAAAAATCAAATCCCAGTTGAGTTCTCAACTCACTTATTAGCAGGCTGTGGAATTGCTGTTGTAGTAGTTGTGGTCATGGAAAAAATAAATTTGGTATTCTTGCCTGGAAAAGTCCATGGAGAGGAGCCTGACTGGCTACAGTCCGTAGGGTCACAAAGAGTTGAACATGACTTAGCAACTGAGCACACACACTAAGAACACTAAATTACATGCATTTATAAAGTGCTTATCCTTTAGTTTATTAACAATTATTCATAAAAGTAGAATAGTCATTAATTTCTGAAAACTTATACATTCAAGTAGAAAAATAACTTAAAAGGAATGACTGCTTTAAAAATGTATAAACTCTTCCTTATTGAAATTGCACAAAATTATGGATATTTTAACTAATAAAATATTTTTCAATCAACTTTTTTCAGACTACTAATTAAATGTAAGGAAATAAATGAATTAACCAAAAACTTTGCCAAAGAATCAGGGTAGAGAGAATCTACTCAAAATAAAATTTACCTGTAGCTTTTTAAAAAAATGTTAAATGCTAAAAGTTTAAATTCTCCAAGCCAGGCTTCAGCAATACGTGAACCGTGAACTTCCAGATGTTCAAGCTGGATTTAGAAAAGGCAGAAGAACCAGAGATCAAATTGCCAACATCCGCTGGATCATGGAAAAAGCAAGAGAATTCCAGAAAAACATCTATTTCTGCTTTATTAACTATGCCAAAGCCTTTGACTGTGTGGATCACAATAAACTGTGGAAAATTCTGGAGGAGATGGGAATACCAGACCACCTGACCTGCCTCTTGAGAAACCTGTATGCAGGTCAGGAAGCAACAGTTAGAACTGGACATGGAACAACAGACTGGTTCCAAATAGGAAAAGGAGTACATCAAGGCTGTATATTATCACCCTGTTTATTTAACTTCTATGCAGAGCACATCATGTGAAACACTGGGCTGGAGGAAGCACAAGCTGGAATCAAGATTGCCGGGAGAAATATCAATAACCTCAGATATGCAGATGACACCACCCTTATGGCAGAAAGTGAAGAAGAACTAAAGAGCCTCTTGATGAGAGTGAAAGAGGAGAGTGAAAAAGTTGGCTTAAAGCTCAACATTCAGAAAAGTAAGATCATGGCATCCAGTCCCATCACTTCATGGCAAATAGACCGGGAAACAGTGAAAACAGTGGCTGACTTTATTTTTCTGGGCTCCAAAATCACTGTGGATGGTGATTGCAGCCATGAAATTACAAGATGCTTACTTCTTGGAAGGAAATTTATGACCAACCTAGATAGCATATTCAAAAGCAGAGACGTTACTTTGTCAACAAAGGTCCATCTAGTCAAGGCTATGGTTTTTCCAGTGGTCATGTATGGATGTGAGAGTTGGACTACAAAGAAAGCTGAGCACAGAAGAATTGATGCTTTTGAACTGTAGTGTTGTAGAAGTCTCTTGAGAGTCCCTTGGACTGCAAGGAGAGCCAACCAGTCCATCCTAAAGGAGATCAGTCCTGGATGTTCATTGGTAGGACTGATATTGAAGCTGCAACTCCAATACTTTGGCCACCTGATGTGAAGAGCTGACTCATTTGAAAAGACCCTGATGCTGGGAAAGATTGAGGGCAGGAGGAGAAGGGGATGACAGAGTATGAGATGGTTGGATAGCATCACTGACTCAATGGACATGGGTTTGGGTGGACTTGGGAGTTTTTGATGGACAGGGAGGCCTGGCATGCTGAGGTTCATGGGGTCGCAAAGAGTCAGACGTGACTGAGTGACTGAACTGAAAAGTTGTAAGACTTTCTCTACTTTTCAAAGCCTCTGATACATACTAGATGAAAATTCCAAAATTAATGGAGTATTACTCAGCTATTAAAAAGAATAAATTTGAATCAGTTCTAATGAAGTGGATGAAACTGGAGTGAAGTAAGCCAGAAAGAAAAACACCAGTACAGTATAGTAGTGCATATATATGGAATTTAGAAAGATGGTAACGATAACCCTCTATGCAAGACAGCAAAAGAGACACAGATGTATAGAACAGTCTTTTGGACTCTGTGGGAGAGGGAGAGGGTGGGATGACTTGGGGGAATGGCATTGAAACATGTATAATATCATATAAGAAACAAATCTCCAATCCAGGTTCGATACAGGATGCTTGGGGCTGGTGCACTGGGATGACCTGGAAGGATGGTACGGGGAGGGAGGTGGGAGGGGGTTCAGGACGGGGAGCATGTGTACACCTGTGGCGGATTCATGTTGATGTGTGGCAGTACCAATACAATATTGTAAAGTAATTGGCCTCCAATTAAATAAATAAATTTAAATTTTAAAAAAATCATTTAAGTTTAGAATATAAGCATACTTTGAAAATATTGCAGATTAAGATCTGGACAACAGTAGTAAAATAAATATTTCAATAAAGCAAGTCAGAGTAACTTTTTGCTTTCTCAATGCATATATTAATAAAAGTTATACTATGGTCATTTAAGTATAAAATATCATTAAATCTGAAAAAAAACAATGTAAATATCTTAATTAAAAAATACTTGACTGCCAAAAATTTCTAACCATCCTCTGAACCTTTACCAAAGCATAATTTTCATTCTGGGGGAAGGTTTTGCTCACTGTTGATGGATACTGACAGATTGTGGTTGTGGGTGATAAAGATGTGGGTGGTTGTGACAACATCTTAAAATAAGACAATATCAAAGTTTTCAGAATGCATTAACTCTTTCTTTCATGAGTGGTTTTTCTGGAGTGTATAATACAATTTGATAGCATCTTAGAGCAGAACTTTTTTCAAATTCGAAGTCAGTTCTATCAAAGTCAGCTGCTACTGTCTTCTACATGGCTTCTCAGGTTGCACCATCTTTGGTGTCATTTCAATAATCTTCAGAGCATCTTCTTCATGAGTAGGTTTAGTCTCAATAGATAGTCAGTGGGGATTTGCTGTTGACTCAGGGAACTCAAACTGGTGCTCTGTGACAATCTAGAGGGGTGGAATGGGGTAGGAGGTGGGAGAGAGGTTCCAAAGGAAGAGGACATATGTATACCTGTGGCTGATTCACATTAATGAATGGTAGAAACCAACACAATATTGTAAATCAATTATTCTTCAATTAAAAAAAATAATATTTTAAAAAATGAAACCATTTTGTTGCTCATTCATAAAAGGCAACTCCTCATCCATTGAAGTTTTATCGTGAGATTGCTGCAGCTTACTCACATCTTCAAGTTCCACTTCTAATTTTGGTTCTTTTGCTAGTTCCATCATATTTCAAGTTACTTTCTACACTGAAATCTTGATTCTCTAAAAGTTATCCATGGAGATTGAAATCAGCTTCTTTTGATCTGCTGTCAATGTTGATACTTTAACTTTTCCCCCATAAATCATGAATATTCTTTTTCTCTGTTCGTATATATTTTATTAAAGTATAGTTGACCTATGATGTTTCAGGTGCACAGCAAGGTGATTCAGTTCTACATATAAACATATATTTTGGGGATTATTTTCTGTTATAGGTTATAACAAGATATTGACTAGAGTTCCTTGTGCTATACAGTAAACCTTTGTTGCTTGTTGTATATTTTTTTAATTAAACGTCTAGCATTCGATTCATACTAAACAAACAAGTGAAATCAAAATGCCATGAATGCTTTAGTTGGGCAAAATTTTAATTAATAAGCTTTCTAAGATATATATATTATACATACTATATATATGTATATATATATATATGTATGTATTCAAAGCTTTTCTACTATGCTTGATAAAAGCTTAAGAAGTAATATAAAAACTAAAAAAAGGAAGAGATGGAGAAATTGGAAAACATAAACTGAATGAAATGGGACCACTGAATATGAAATAGAAAAAGTAAATCAAACTAGGTAAAAGTAAAAGACCACCACATAGTCTGGTTTTTTAAACATGCCTGCTCATTAGAAACATGTCTGGAACTTCGGAGGATAAAAAGCAGTACCTGGGAATTCGTATTTTTCAAAAGCTTCCAAGATAATTTTGATACACATCTAGATTTTAAAAAGTCATTGCAAGTTTTTCTATTAAATGGTAGTTTTGGTGGTATCAGATCAGATCAGTCTCTCAGTCATGTCTGACTCTTAGACCCCATGAATCACAGCACGCCAGGCCTCCCTGTCCATCACCAACTCCCAGAGTTCACTGAGACTCACACCCATAGAGTCAGTGATGCCATCCAGCCATCTCATCCTCTGTCGTCCCCTTCTCCTCCTGCCCCCAATCCCTCCCAGCATCAGAGTCTTTTCCAATGAGTCAGCTCTTCACATGAGGTGGCCAAAGTACTGGAGTTTCAGCTTCAGCATCATTCCTTCCAAAGAAATCCCAGGGCTGATCTCCTTCAGAATGGACTGGTTGGATCTCCTTGCAGTCCAAGGGACTCTCAAGAGTCTTCTCCAACACCACAGTTCAAAAGCATCAATTCTTCGGCGTTCAGCCTCTTTACAGTCCAACTCTCACATCCATACATGACCACTGGAAAAACCATAGCCTTGACTAGACGAACCTTTGTTGGCAAAGTAATGTCTCTGCTTTTGAATATGCTATCTAGGTTGGTCATAACTTTCCTTCCAAGGAGTAAGCGTATTTTCATTTCATGGCTGCAGTCACCATCTGCAGTGATTTGGGAGCCCAGAAAAATAAAATCTGACACTGTTTCCACTGTTTCCCCATCTATTTCCCATGAAATGATGGGACCGGATGCCATGATCTTCGTTTTCTGAATGTTGAGCTTTAAGCCAACTTTTTCACTCTCCTCTTTCACTTTCATCAAGAGGCTTTTTGGTTCCTCTTCACTTTCTGCCATAAGGGTGGTGTCATCTGCATATCTGAGGTTATTGATATTTCTCCCGGCTATCTTGATTCCAGCTTGTGCTTCTTCCAGCCCAGCACTTCTCATGATGTACTCTGCATATAAATTAAATAAGCAGGGTGACAATATACAACCTTGACGTCCTCCTTTTCCTATTTGGAACCAGTCTGTTGTTTCATGTCCAGTTCTAACTGTTGCTTCCTGACCTGCATACAAATTTCTCAAGAGGCAGATCAGGTGGTCTGGTATTCCCATCTCTTTCAGAATTGTCCACAGTTTATTGTGATCCACACAGTCAAAGGCTTTGGCATAGTCAATAAAGCAGAAATAGATGTTTTACTGGAACTATCTTCCTTTTCTATGATCCAGCGGATGTTGGCAATTTGATCTCTGGTTCCTCTGCCTTTTGTAAAACCAGCTTGAACATCAGGAAGTTCACGGTTCACATATTGCTGAAGCCTGGCTTGGAGAATTTTGGGCATTACTTTACTAGCGTGGGAGATGAGTGTAATTGTGAGGTAGTTTGAGCATTCTTTGGCATTGCCTTTCTTTGGGATTGGAATGAAAACTGACCTTTTCCAGTCCTGTGGCCACTGCTGAGTTTTCCAAATTTGCTGGCATATTGAGTGCACCACTTTCACAACATCATCTCTCAGGATTCGGAATAGCTCAACTGGAATCCCATCACCTCCACTAGCTTTGTTCGTAGTGATGGTTTCTAAGGCCTACTTGACTTCACATTCCAGGATGTCTGGCTCTAGGTCAGTGATCACACCATCGTGATTATCTGGGTCGTGAAGATCTTTTTTGTACAGTTCTTCTGTGTATTCTTGCCATCTCTTCTTAATATCTTCTGCTTCTGTTAGGTCCATACAATTTCTGTCCTTTATTGAGCCCATCTTTACATGAAATGTTCCCTTGGTATCTCTAATTTTCTTGAAAAGATCTCTAGTCTTTCCCATTCTGTTCTTTTCCTCTATTTCGTTTCATTGATCACTGAGGAAGGCTTTCTTATCTCTTCTTGCTATTCTTTGGAACTCTGCATTCAGATGGGATTATCTTTCTTTTTCTCCTTTTCTTTTAGCTTCTCTTCTTTTCACAGCTATTTGTAAGGACTCCCCAGACAGCCATTTTGCTTTTTTGCATTTCTTTTCCATGGGGATGGTCTTGATCCCTGTCTCCCATACAATGTCATGAATCTCTGTCCATAGTTCTTCAGGCACTCTATCTATCAGATCTAGTCCCTTAAATCTATTTCTCACTTCCACTGTATAATTATAAGGGATTTGATTTAGGTCATACCTGAATGGTCTAATGGTTTACCCTACTTTCTTCAATTTCAGTCTTAATTTGGCAATAAGGGGTTCATGATCTGAGCCACAGTTAGCTCCCGGTCTTGTTTTTATTGACTGTATAGAGCTTTTCCATCTTTGGCTGCAAAGAATATAATCAGTCTGATTTTGGTGTTGACCATCTGGTGATGTCCATGTGTAGAGTCTTCTCTTGTGTTGTTGGAAGAGGGTATTTGCTATGACCAGTGCGTTCTCTTGGCAAAACTCTATTAGTCTTTGCCCTGCTTCATTTCGTATTCCAAGGCCAAAGTTGCCTGTTACTCCAGATGTTTCTTGACTTCCTACTTTTGCATTCCAGTCCCGTATAATGAAAAGGACATCTTTTGGGGGTGTTAGTTCTAAAAGGTCTTGTAGGTCTTCATAGAACCGTTCAACTTCAGCTTCTTCAGTGTTACTGGTTGGGGCATAGATTTGGATTACTGTGATTTTGAATGGTTTGCCTTGGAAAGGAACAGAGATCATTCTGCCGTTTTTGAGATTGCATCCAAGTACTGCATTTCGGACTCTTTTGTTGACCATGATGGCTACTCCATTTCTTCTAAGGGATTCCTGCCCACAGTAGTAGGTATAATGGTCATCTGAGTTAAATTCACCCATTCCAGTCCATTTTAGTTCGCTGATTCCTAGAATGTTGACATTCACTCTTGCCATCTCTTGTTTGACCACTTCCAATTTGCCTTGATTCATAGACCTGACATTCCAGGTTCCTATGCAATATTGCTCTGTACAGCATTGGACCTTGCTTCTATCACCAGTCACATCCACAGCTGGGTATTGTTTTTGCTTTGACTCCATCCCTTCACTCTTTCTGGAGTTATTTCTCCACTGATCTCCAGTAGCATATTGGGCACCTACTGTCCTGGGGAGTTCCTCTTTCAGTATCTTATCATTTTGCCTTTTCATACTGTTCATGGGGTTCTCAAGGCAAGAATACTGAAATGGTTTGCCATTCTCTTCTCCAGTGGACCACATTCTGTCAGACCTCTCCACCATGAGCTGCCCATCTTGGGTGGCCCCAGGGGGCATGGCTTAGTTTCATTGAGTTAGACAAGGGTGTGGTCCTAGTGTGATTAGATTGACTAGTTTTCTGTGATTATGGTTTCAGTGTGTCTGCCCTCTGATGCCCTCTTACAACACCTACCATCTTACTTGGGGTCTCTTACCTTGGACGTGGGGTATCTCTTCACAGCTACTCCAGTAAAGTGCAGCCACTGCTCCTTACTTGGACTAGGGGTATTTCCTCACCACCGCCCCTCCAGACCTTGAACGTGGAATAGCTCCTCTAGGCCCTCTGGCGCCCGTGTAGCCACTGCTCCTTGGACACTGGGTTGCTCTTCCCGGCCATCCCCCCGGCCTCGGGCATGGGGCAGCTCCTCCTGGCCGCCGCTCCTGGCCTCGGGCGGGGAGTAGCTCCTCTTGGCCGCCGCCCCTTGGGCATGGGGTCCTCCCGGCTTCTGCCCCTGACCTCGGACGTGGGGTATCTCCTCTCCGCCACACTTTGCACGCCATCGCAGCCGCCCGCGCTCTGTGCGCCGTTGCAGCCGTCGCAGCCGTGGCAGATATGCAACTAACACCACCTTTATGGCAGAAAGTGAAGAGGAACTCAAAAGCCTCTTGATGAAAGTGAAAGTGGAGAGTGAAAAAGTTGGCTTAAAGCTCAACATTCAGAAAACTAAGATCATGGAATCTGGTCCCATCACTTCATAGCAAATAGATAGGAAAACACTGGGAAAAGTGTCAGACTTTATTTTGGGGGGCTCCAAACTCACTGCAAATGGTGATTGCAGCCATGAAATTAAAAGACGCTTACTCCTTGGAAGGCAAGTGATGACCAACATAGCATATTCAAAAGCAGAGACGTTACTTTGCCATCAAAGGTCCGTCTAGTCAAGGCTGTGGTTTTTCCAGAGGTCATGTATGGATGTGAGAGTTGGACTGAGCGCCGAAGAATTGATGCTTTTGAACTGTGGTGTTGGAGAAGACTCTTGAGAGTCCCTTGGACTGCAAGGAGATCCAACCAGTCCATTCTGAAGGAGATCAGTCCTGGGTGATCATTGGAAGGACTGATGTTGAAGCTGAAACTCCAATACTTTGGCCACCTCATGCGAAGAGTTGACTCTTTGGAAAAGACTCTGATGCTGGGAGGGATTGGGGGCAGGAGGAGAAGGGCATGACAGAGGATGAAACGGCTGGATGGTATCACTGACTCAATGGACATGAGTTGGGTGAACTCCAGGAGTTGGTGATGGACAGGGAGGCCTGGCGTGCTGCGATTCATGAGGTCGCAAAGAGTCGGACACGACTGAATGACTGAACTGAACTGAACCAGTGAGCAGAGCCTTGCTCAGTAAAACTTTAATCCAATTATCTGCTTCCTCCCTGTAGGTTGTTTTGCCCAAAGCAACCCAGCCCTGGGGTACAGGCTTTATGGTAGGGTTAATGGCAACATCCAAGAGGTCTTCTCTAAGGGACACCTTCCTGGACTGCTGCTGCCAGTGCCTCCATCCCTGTGGTGAGCCCCTGCTGATCCACACCTCCACAGGAGACCTTCCAACACTAGGAGGTAGTTTTGGTTTAGTCTCCTGTTGGGTCATTGCTCCTTTCCTCTGGGTCTTGGTGCACACAAATTTTGTTTGTGCCCTCCAAGCTGGAGTCTCCATTTCCCCCAATTCTACAGAAGTCCCATAATCAAATCCTGCTAGCATTCAAGGTAAGATTCCCTGGGTATTTCCAATTCCTTTGTCAGATCCCCAAGATGGGAAGCCTGACAGGTTCAGAATCTTCACAATGGAGGGATAAGTTTTTATTATTATTGTTTTCCAGTTTGTTGGTCACACACCTGGTGAGCATAGGATTTGATTTTATCCCATACCCACCACCGTAATTATATCCCTCCTACTGTCTCACTACAGCTCCTTCTTTTTCTTTGGACTTGGGGTATCTTTTTTGGTGGGTTACAGTGTCCTCCTGTTGATGGTTGTTGAACAGTTAGTTGCAATTTTGGTGCTCTCACAGCAGGAGACGAGCGTGTTGTCCTTCTATTCTTCCATCTTAACCCAGAAATAAATTATGAGTATTCTTAAATACTCATGGTATCTAAAATGGTGAATCCTTTCCAGAAGCTTTTCAATTTACTTTGCCCAGATTCATGAGCTTAATCATTATCTATGGCAGCTATAGCCATATGAAAGATATTCTCAAATAATAAGACTTGAAAGTCAAAATTACTCCTTGATCCATGAGCTGCAGAATGGATATTGTGTTAGCAGGCATGAAAGGAACTTGATGTCATTGCTCATCTCCATCAGAACTCTAAAATAACCAAGTGCATTGTCAATAAAATATAGCATCTTGAAAGAAAAAAATTTTTTTTTTTTTTTTTTGTGAGCAGTAGGTCTTGACAATGGGCTTAAAATATTCAGCAAGCCATGTTGTAAACAATTGTGCTACCGTGCAGGCTTTTTTGTTCCACTGATAGAGCATGGCTAGAGTAGCTTTAGCACAATTCTAAAGGGCCCTAGGATTTTCAGAATGGTAAATGAGTAATTGGCTTCAACTCAAAACTATCAGCAGCCTTAGCCCCCTAACAAGAGAGTCAGCCCTCCTTTGAAGCTTTGAAGTCAGACATTGACTTCCCTCTAGCTATGGAAGTCCTCTTCTTCCAATAGAAGTCTCATTTGCCAACAGAGAAATCTGTTGTTTGTCTTAGCTACCTTCATTAATTATCTTAGCAAGGTTTTTTGGATGGATAACATGCTGCGACTCCTACATTAGCACTTGCCTCTTCACCTTGCAATTTTATGTAATGGAAACAGGTCCTTTCCTTAAACCTCATGAATCTACCTCTGTTAGCTTCAGATTTTTCTTCTGCAGCTTCTTTGTCTCTCTCAGCTTCCATAGAACTGAAAAGAGTGGAAACTTGCTCTGGATTACATTTTGGCTTAATGGAATGTTCTGGCTAGTCTAGTCTCCTACCCCAACACCTAAAATTTTCTCCATATCAGCAATAAGGCTGCTTTACTTTCTTATCATTCATATGTTCACTAGAGTAGCACTTCTAAGTTTCTTTAAGAACTTTTCCTTTACATTCACGGCTTGGCTAACTGGCTCAAGAGGCCTAGCTTTTGACCTATCTTGGCTTTCAATGTGCCTTCATCACTTAAGCTTAATCACCTCTAACTTCTGATTTAAAGAGAGAGACAAGAAACTTTTCCTTTCACTTGAACACTAAGAGGCCATTGTGGGGTTATTAGTTGGTGTATTTTCAAGATTTTTTTCATCTCAGGGAATAGAGAGACCCAAGGAGAGTGAGAGAGAATGGCTGGTCAGTGGAGCAATCAGAACACATTTATTGATTGTTTGCTGTCTTATATGGGTGTGATTTGTGGTACACCCAAACAAATGCAATAGGACCAACTAAGGTCACTGATCACAGATGACCATAACAAATAAAATAATCATAACAAATTTGAAATATTATAAGAATTATGAAAATGTGACAACAACAAAATAAGCAAATATTGTTGGAAAATTGGTGCCAATAGATGACACAGAATTATCACAAATCTTTAATTTATAAAAGATTGTGTGGTTGTGTACACAATGGATTTTTACTTATCTACTTTATACATTAACTCTGGCTGAATTATTTTTCAGCTTATAAACTAATAGAGGTTGAGTACAACCTCACAACCTCTTCAAAGTGTAATAAAGTGAACTACAATAAAATAAAGTATGCCTGTAGCTTCTTTACTGTACAAACTATAAAAGCTGTTTAAATTTGGAAAACAAGAGACTGGAAGCCTTTATTTTAACCAATCTATTGACATGGTCCTCATTACACCATCATCTCCTTCCTAATGCATGTCATATCAACTTATATCCATTACTGTTTTACTTTTAGGTTAAAGTTATTATTGAGATATATTGACATATCATATTAATACCAACTTCAACTGTACAACATAATGATCTGATCTATGTGTATATTGTGAAATGATGACACAACTATATATATTAACATCCAGCACCTCATATATTTACAAATTTTTTTTCTTGTGAAGAGAAATTTTAAGATTTACTCTTTTAGAAACTTTCAAATATACCATACAGTAGTAATTATAGTCACCAGACTGTACACTACATTCCCAAGATATCTATTTTATAACTTAAAGTTTGTACCTTGGAACTAACTTCATGCATTTCAGCCACTCCCCCAACAAGCCCTGTCTCTGGCAACCATCAGTATGTTATTTTTTACCAAGTTCTAGAGTAAGTTATTAGTTTATAAGCTGAAAAATAATTCACCCAGAGTTAATGTATAAAGTAGATAAATAAAAATCCATATACTATTTTTAGACTCACAATAACAATTAATATACAAAAATGGACTGGATATATCAAATTTTCATGATATATTAGTTGTCTCTTTTGAAGGACGGAGGTAGAATGGCAGGAATGAAGAACAGGAAAGAGCATAAAAATGATATTCAATTTTGTGTATAAGAATTTGTTAACAAAAGTGTTCTGAAGCAAATATGAAAATCATAGGCATTATATGTTACTTTAGAGCCCAGGTGGTGCTAGTGGTAAATAGGAAGATCCCCTTGGGGAGGGCATGGCAGTCCACTCCACTATTCTTGCCTGGAGAATCCCATGGACAAAGGAGCCTGAAGGGATACAGTTCATAGGGTTGCAAAGAGCTGGACACAACTAAAGCGACTTAGCAAGTACACACACATATAGATACTCATTATATTATCTTTTGTGCTTTTTAAAATATGTGTGTCTAAGGATAATGGCGGAGAAGGCAATGGCACCCCACTCCAGTACTCTTGCCTGGAAAATCCCTTGGATGGAGGAGCCTGGTAGGCTGTAGTCCATGGGGTCGCTGGGGTCGCTAGAGTCGCACAGAACTGAGCGAATTCACTTTCACTTTTCACTTTCATGCATTGGAGAAGGAAATGGCAACCCACCCCAGTGTTCTTGCCTGGAGAATCCCAGGGACGGGGAAGCCTGGTGGGCTGCCATCTATGGGGTCGCACAGAGTTGGACACGACTGACGCGACTTAGCAGCAGCAGCAAGGATAATGGATTCCTGGGTTGGGAAGATCCCCTGGAGAAGGAAATGGCAACCCGCTCCGGTATTCCTGCCTAGAAAATCTCATGGACACAGGAGCCTGGCAGGTTACAGTCTATGGGGTCACAAGACTCAAAAACAACTGAGCAACTAAGCACACACACAACACAAGGATAATGGAAATTATAAATTTTTCTTATACTGTTATGCCTAATAGAGTTTTTTTAATATAAATTTATTTATTTTAATTGGAGGCTAATTACTTTACAATATTGTATTGGTTTTGCCATACATTGACATGAATCCACCACGGGTGTACATGTGTTCTCCATCCTGAACCTCCATCCCACCTCCCTCCCCATCCTATCCCTCTGGGTCATCTGATTTTGTTGTTCAGTTGCTAAGTCATGTCGGACTCTTTGCAACGCCATGGACTGTAGCACGCTAGGTTTCCCTGTTCCTCACTGTCTCTGGGAGTTTGCTCAGATTCATGTTTATTGAGTTGGTGATGCTATCTAACCACCTTTCAGTAAAAAAAATAATTCATTTCAGTACATTCCCCAGGCCTTTAAACTAGCAAAAATTATCTAACAATTTTTAATCTTAATGCAATGATGCAATGTTTTTAGATAGTTTTATGTCTCTGGTAGTTTGATGCCCAGCACTAACATCGAGTACTTGATTAGCTTTTATAAGTGTTCTTTGAGTTGAGACATTTTAAATGAACAACTTTTTAAAATAAGGTGTAAGTATGTCAAAAATCAATCCAAATCATACTCATTTCTCAAAAGAATACCTCCCTTTTGTTCTAAAATCTTTACATATACTATGTTCTTCACTGTGTGTGTATATAATTCTTATCTCTAGGGAAAATACCAATTAGACTTGATAGACAGTAGATTCCTTGGGGGCTACTAGAGAAAAGCTCATTAAATTTAATTATGGTGAAGATGGCAACAAGTTAAAAGGTGGGGATTTTGTTTGTTTGCTTTTTTTTTTTTTAACTCTAAACAGTATTCCAAGTTAGTAAACTCTCTTACTCAAAATGTTTTCCCATGTTAGCACTATTCTAAAGAAACATACATTTTCAACCACACACTATGACAAAATTTGTTCAAGATGGCAGAGTAGAAGGACATGTGCTCATCTTCTCCTGTGAGAACTCCAAAACTACAACTTGCTGCTGAACAACCATCTACTGGAAAATGTCAGATCCCACCAAAAAAAAAAAAAAAATACCCCACATCCAAGGGCAAAGGAGAAGCCCCAGCAAGATGGGGCAAGGAGGGGCAAAATCGCATTTAGAATCAAACTCCTTACCTTCCAGAGACACTCAAAGGGCTCAAACAAACCTTGTGTGCACCAGGACCCAGAGACCCCACAGAGACTGAGCCAGAACTGTGTTTGAGTGTCTCCTGCAAAGGTAAGGTCAGCAATGGCCTGCCACAGGGGTAGGGCCTCTGGGTACAGCAGACCTGAGTATGGCATAAGCCCTCTTGGAAGAGGTCACCATTAACTCCATCACAGAGCCACCAGAATTTACACAGGATTGGGGAAATAGACTCTTGGAGGGCACAAACAGAAACTTGTGCACACCAGGACCCAGGGGAAAGGAGCAATGATGCCACAAGAGACTGACCCAGACTTGTTTCTGAGTGTCCAGAAGTCTCCAGTGGAGGTGTGGGTTGATGGTGGCCTGCTGCAAATTCAGGGGCACTGAGTAGGGCAGTGCATGCATGGAACATTTTGAAGGAGGTCAAATAATCTTCATTACCTCCACCCTAGTTTGGTCTCAGGTCAAACAAGAGGGAAGGAACACAAACCTTCCCCATCAACAGAAAATTGAATTAAAGATTTACAAAAAGAACTATACAGAAAAGATCTTCCTGATTCAGATAACCATGATGGTGTGATCACTCACCTAGAGCCATACATCCTGGAATGAGAAGTTTAGTGGGCTTTAGGAAGCATCACTACAAACAAAGCTAGTGGAGGTGATGGAATTCCAGTTGAGCTATTTCAAATCCTAAAAGATGATGCTGTGAAAGTGCTGCACTCAATATGTCAGCAAATTTGGAAAACTCAGCAGTGGCTATAAGAATGGAAAAGGTCAGTTTTAATTCCAATCCCTAAGAAAGGCAATGCCAAAGAAAGCTCCAACTATCGCACAATTGCACTCATCTCACACACTAGCAAAGTGATGCTCAAAATTCTCCAAGCCAGGCTTCAACAGTATGTGAACTGTGAACTTCCAGATGTTCAAGCTGGATTTAGAAAAGGTAGAGGAACCTGAGATAAATTTGCCAACATCGTTGGATCATTGAAAAAGCAAGAGACTTCCAGAAAAACATCTATTTCTGCTTTATTGACTATGCCAAAGCCTTTGACTGTGTGGATCACAATAAACTGTGGAAAATTCTGAAGGAGATGGGAATACCAGACCACCTGATCTGCCTCTTGAGAAATTTGTATGCAGGTCAGGAAGCAACAGTTAGAACTGGACATGGAACAACAGACTGGTTCCAAATCGGGAAAGGAGTATGTCAAGCCTGTATATTATCACCCTTCTTACTTAACTTATATGCAGAGTATATCATGAGAAATGCTGGACTGGATGGAGCACAAGCTGGAGTCAAGGTTGCCGGGAGAAATACCAATAACCTCAGATACACAGATGACACCGCCCTTATGGCAGAAAGCAAAGAAGAACTGAAGAGCCTCTTGATAAAATTGAAAGAGGAGAGTGAAAAAGTTGGCTTAAAGCTCAACATTCAGAAAACTAAGATCATGGCATCCAGTCCCATCACTTCATGCCAAATAGATGGGGAAACACTGGAAACAGTGATAGACTTTAGAGGGGCTCCCAAATCACTGCAGATGGTGGCTGCAGCCATGAAATTAAAAGATGCTTACTCCTTGGAAGGAAAGTTATGACCAACCTAGAAAGCATATTAAAAAGCAGAGACATTCCTTTGCCAACAAATGTCCATCTCATAAAAGTTATGGTTTTTCCAGTAGTCATGTATGGATGTGAGAGTTGATCTATAAAGAAAACTGAGCACTGAAGAATTGGTGCTTTTGAACTGTGGTGTTGGAGAAGACTCTTGAGAGTCCTTTGGACTGCAAGGAGATCCAACCAGTCCATCCTAAAGGAAAGCAGTCCTGAATAATCATTGGAAGGACTGATGTTGAAACTGAAATTCCAATACTTTGGCCACCTGATGCAAAGTGCTGACTCATTTGAAAAGACCCTGATGCTGGGAATGATTGAAGGCAGGAGGAGCAGGGGACAACAAAAAATGAGATGGTTGGATGGCATCACCTATTCAGTGGACATGTGTTTAAGTAAACTCCGGGAGTTGGTGATGGACAGTGAAGCCTGGCATGCTGCAGTCCATGGGGTCACAAAGAGTCGGACATAACTGAGTGACTGAACTGAACTGAGAGCATCTAAAATTTATACTATAGTCTACTTTTAATGAGTAACTAGTTTAGCAATCTACATAGTTTTACCACATCATCTAGTTAAGGATATCTCAAGGAATTGAATGTATTGAATTAAAAATTTTCTGTTTCTGCCATAATTATCTCTGCCTCCTGGTATTATTTCCACCTATTGAAAGGGGAAAAAGTGTAACTTTCTTCTATCTAGTACAATATAGCAGTTGATGGGCTATTACACATGGTTGTAACTATCGCTTTGGTAACTAAAAGCCTGCTACTGTTTCATGAGCTGTGCTATGAAGAGATCTGGGTTGTAAGGAACTGAGTGCTACCTCTGACATCCATCAAGGAATTCGGTCTATATGCACCCAGTGCACAAGGATTTATCCAGTCAATAGTTATGTAAGTAAGCTTTCAAGAAGATTCTTCCTCAGTCAAATCTACAAATCAATCCTCAACACCTTAATTGAAGCCTTGTAAGAGACTCTGAAACAGAGGACCCAACGAAGCTATTTCTGACCCACAGAAATGGGGAGGCAGAAAATGTCTGCCTCAAGCTGCTAATTTTGAGATATTCTGTTAAGCAACACTAGATAACTAATACAATTTACTTTTGAGTAAAACAGCAAGGTACTGATCCAGTGTTTAAAGGAGATAAATCTTGTCTACAATCAAGAGAAAGTAGCTGCAATATCCAAACATTAAGCTTTTTCTCTACTTTGAAGTAGGTTAAAAACAGAGTCATGAAACCCCATTAAAATTATCATAAAACAGTTACATAATTGTGAATCAATAAAAGTAATAAAAATGCAATTTTTTAAATTTAATTTAATTTTTTAACTTTACAATATTGTATTGGTTTTGCCATATATCAAAATGAATCCACCACAGGTATACATGTGTTCCCCACCCTGAACCCTCCTCCCACCTCCCTCCCCATACCATCCCTCTGGGTCGTCCCAGTGCACCAGCCCCAAGCATCCAGTATCATGCATTGAACCTGGACTGGCGACTCATTTCATATATGATATTATACATGTTTCAATGCCATTCTCCCAAATCATCCCACCCTCTCCCTCTCCCACAGAGTCCAAAAGACTGATCTATACATCAGTGTCTCTTTTGCTGTCTCATATACAGGGTTATTGTTACCATCTTTCTAAATTCCATATATATGCATTAGTATACTGTATTGGTGTTTTTCCTTCTGGCTTACTTCTCTCTGTATAATAGGCTCCAGTTTCATCCACCTCATTAGAACTGACTCAAATGCATTCTTTTTAATGGCTGAGTAATACTCCATTGTGTATATGTACCACTGCTTTCTTATCCATTCATCTGCTGATGGACATCTAGGTTGCTTCCATGTCCTGACTATTATAAACAGTGCTGCGATGAACATTGAGGTACACGTGTCTCTTTCAATGTAAATTACAATTACCTTCCAAAATGTCTTTGCACACAGCAAATGGTTCTCTGAATGTCACTCTACTTGCTTATAGATCCCCTTATTGAAGTGCTCAGTGTCACCTCCAGGAAGCCACCTCTCATCTCCAGGGTCCATGTATGGTCCTGGTTTCATTTGTCCTCACTGAGAACTTACTGTTTATGTCACTTACACAGCACTTAAAATATTCTACTGATAGTATCTTGTCCCTCTAATATGCACTTCTAAGTGAGTGAAACTTCCTGAGGGCATGTATAATATCTTTTACCTATCTAATAACAGCATAATATGTAAACATTTATGACAGACAAGATGCTCAAAAATCTGTTTTTGAAGATTATGTTGCTGATGTTGCCCATAGAACTAATTTATGTCTCTTCTATTTCATAGGGTAGTGAAAGTCGCTCAGTCGTGTCTGACTCCGCAACCCCAAGAACTGTAGTCCATGGAATTCTCTAGGCCAGAATACTGGAGTGGGTAGCTGTTTCCTTCTCCCAGGGATCTTCCCAACCCAGGGATCAAACCCTGGTCTCCCACATTACAGGCGGATTCTTTACCGGCTGAGCCACAAGAAGGAAAAAATTCAAGTAACAAAAGTTTTCAAGGCATAAGGAAATCCATTTGCATCATAGTAGAAAATTAGATAATTTGTTTAGTATTTTCAGACCTAGACACTCCTAGACACTGGTACATTTCCCATCATCTAGTCAGTCACCTATGTGTATGCAGGGTAGTTGGAAAACCAGCTCTGAAAAAAAAAAAAAAAAAAATAGCTAGTTTCTCTGAGCGATTGTTGATTTTTCCCCTGGCATTCAGTCTGGTAATTAGACTAACACTTTATCCCATCTTTAAATTCTATGATAGCTTTGTGTAAGACATGTACTACTGGGTGGCATTTTACTGTGACCTTATTTTTAATCATCAGGCATGCTGCTTGAAGTCACATATATTAATAGGTGAAGCACGGAAAACAAGTTGATAGATTGATATCTTAGTGCTGATGCTAATGTATTTAAACACAAATGAACTCATAAACAGTGTACAGAATAAATTTAAGTATTGATTACTTCCTTTGAAGGTCAATCCCCTCTAATCACTTGAATCTCTTGCAAATTTACAAGATTAATTTTTCCTAATTTAATAGCAACTCATGCTTGTTATAAACAAGATTTAATTAAAAAATTAAAAATTAGAAAAAGTTATAAATACAAACCAAAAATCTACTTCCCACAGAGAATCATTGTTAGTATGCTGGAGTACTTTACAGAAAATTCAAATCATGCTGTAGAGGAAAATGTTTATTTCTTTGGACATTGGCAAATAATTTTTCTTCTGTATGGAAAATTCTTCCAAACATTCTTTGTCTGCTGAAATTCTGTTTATCCTTCTTGTTTCATCCTAGATAACCCTTGAGGAAGTCCTGACAAGTCAAAGTTGACTTTGGCTCAACAAACTTTGCTCACCAAATTTTTATTCTGTTCTTTTAGTACCTTTTTCTTTTATCTCAGTACATACACACACAATATCACATTTAAATTGTTTGATTCATTGTTTAACTCTATAGCTAGGTAATAATCCTCATGAGGGCAAGAACAATGCATTGTACACAATTGTACTCCCAAAATAGGTGTGTATCAAAATAGTTATAAACATTTCATAAATGAATGGCTGGACAAATAAATGGCCAGACTTAATACATAAATTCTGAGTATAATGATCAAATATTGAGAACAATATTTTGAATAGCTATGTAATATTCTATCATATAAATGGGCCAATGTTTACTGAGAAATTCTTTTTTGTTATTGATCATTGATGTCATTTTAATGTTATGATATTTTAGATAGCAATTCAGTGGTTGATTTTGTAACGTAATCTTAGTCTCTGTTTCTGATGATTTCTATATTCCTTTAGAATATATTCTTATAAGTAGAATATAGTTAACCTCTTGATACTACTGCCAGATTACTTTTTTTGCAAGATTAATAACTAGTAATGTTACCAGTAGGTATGACCCCATGGACTGTAGCCCACCAGGCTCCTCTGTCCATGGAATTCTATAAGCAAGTATACTAGAGTGGGTAGCCATTCTCTTCTCCAGAGTATCTTCCTAACCCAGGGACTAAACCCTGGTCTCCTGCATTGCAGGCAGATTCTCTACCACCAGAGAAGACCTTATTTCTTATTATTTAATTATTTTATAGGTGACAGCCTCGGGTCTCATTTATAGTTATATGATAAAGGTTAAATATTCTGCTTATAGATTTGTCATTTATCTGTTATAATTTACATCTATTCATTTATTATATTGATTTTTATTTCTCATTTATAGATTGTCTGCCAATATCCCTGTTTCATTACTGAAGTGGCATTTTGGCATTTTATTTGTGGAATTTTTTTATGTCCGTATATTCTGCTACACAGTGTTGGAAACTAGAAGCTTCTGCATGACCCAAGTAGCATACAGGCTAAAATAAACATAAGTTCATAGTTCATTCATTTTTAATGATGCACACATGATGCCTCTAAATTACCAGGAAGCCATCTTTGTAGTCCCACATTTAGCCAAATCTGACATATTTTGTTGTAATATATTGTTTAAAAATGAGTAATTATTAGTAAATGAATGAGTCAGTCAAGTAATTACAATGCATTTCCATCCATATTGTCATGCAGATAGTAGGAGTATAAGGTAATGAGAAAGCCAAATTTTGATGACAAGCATTTGCTAATAAATATATAGACTCTGGCCTTTGCCTGTTTCTCTCTGTTTTCTAGCAAAATCCATTTCTTAATTAGGCACTGCCATCAAATTACCATTCATAATTTGGAAAAGTTTGATGTGTTTCCATGGAGAGAGTAATTTTGCCTCCCATGACACATCAGATCTTCCATCACATCCTCAATGGAAACTATTTTTTCCAAATGCAGTAATACTATTTGAGACAGTGTATGGTGAGAGTGTGGGCTTCCCAAGTGGCACTGAAGGTAAAAACCCTGCCTGCCAATGCAGGAAACATAAGAGATACAGTTTCAATCCCAGAATCTGGAAGATCCCCTGGAGAGGGCATGGCAACCCACTCCAGCATTCTTGCCTGGAGAATCCCATGGATGAAGGAGACTGACAGGCTAGAGTCCATAGTGTTGCAAATAATAAGGCATAACCGGAATGACTTAGCAAGAATGCACACACACGGCGGGAGCATAGGCAATTATTGTAGGCAAAATCTTCAGTTCAGTCACTGAGTCGTCTCCGACTCTTTGTGACGCCATGAATCGCAGCAGGCCAGGCCTTCCTGTCCATCACCAACTCCCGGAGTTCACTCAGACTCATGTCCATCGAGTCGGTGATGCCATCCAGCCATCTCATCCTCTGTCATCCTCTTCTCCTGCCCCCAATCCCTCCCAGCATCAGAGTCTTTTCCAATGAGTTAACTCTTCGCATGAGGTGGCCAAAGTACTGGAATTTCAGCTTTAGCATCGTTCCCTCCAAAGAAACCCTAGGGCTGATCTCCTTCAGAATGGACTGGTTGGATCTCCTTGCAGTCTAAGGGACTCTCAAGAGTCTGCTCCAACACCACACTTCAAAAGCATCAATTTTTCAGTGCTCAGCTTTCTTCACAGTCCAACTCTCACATCCATACATGACCACAGGAAGAACCATAGCCTTGATTAGATGAACCTTTGTTGGCAAAGTAATGTCTCTGCTTTTGAATATGCTATCTAGGTTGGTCATAACTTTCCTTCCAAGGAGCAAGCGTCTCTTAATTTCATGGCTGCAGTCACCATCTGCAGTGATTTTGGAGCCCAGAAAAATAAAGTCTGACACTATTTCCACTGTTTCCCCATCTATTTCCCATGAAGTGATGGGACCGGATGCCATGATCTTCGTTTTCTGAATGTTGAGCTTTAAGCCAACTTTTTCACTCTCCTCTTTCACTTTCATCAAGAGGCTTTTTAGTTCCTCTTCACTTTCTGCCACAAGGGTGGTGTCATCTGCAAAATCTTACTTTCCCTGAATTGTGTCATAAGCGTGTGTGCTAAGTTGCTTCAGTTGTGTCCGTTGTGTCACAATGACAGCACGCCAGGTTTCCCTGTCTATCACCAAATCCCAGAGCTTACCAAAACTCAAGTCCATCGAGTCGGTGATGCCATCCAACCATCTCATCCTCTGTTGTCCCCTTCTCCTCCCACCTGCAAGCTTTCCCAGAATCAGGGTCTTTTCAAATGAGTCAGTTCTTTGCATCAGGTGGCCAAAGTATTGGAGTTTCAGCTTCAGCACCAGTACTTCCAATGAATATTCAGGACTGATTTTCCTTAGGATTGACTGGTTGGATCTCCCTGAAGTCCAAGGGACTCTCAAGAGTCTTCTCCAACACCACAGTTCAAAAGCATCAATTCTTCGGCACTCAACCTTCTTTATGGTCCAACTCTCACAACTGTACACGACTATGGGAAAAACCATAGTTTTGACTAGACGGACCTTTGTTGGCAAAGTAATATGCTCATTAACCACTATATAAGGTTAGTCAAATCTTCAACTCCACTAATGCCCAGTTTCATCATCTATACTATTAAGATATTGGACTAGATATCTCTTTCATGCTAATATTTTATTTATTACTGTGCATTTCATGCAATAATTTTAACTTTTAAGGCAAATTTGACAGAAGGGCTTTTTAAATGCTTAAGTGGAAGTCTATTTTTTTTCTACATTTGCTACTCTACATTGTTGAAACAACCTTCGTTCTCTACAGTATAGAATGTACTCAGTGGCTTCAGTCATGTCTGACTCTTTGCAACCTATGGACTGTAGCCTGCTGGGATCCACTGTCCTTGGGATTCTCCAGGCAAGAATACCTAAGTGGATTGCCATGCCCTCCTCCAGGGGATCTTCCTGACCCAGGAATTGAACCCATATCCTTGGCATCTCCTGCATTGCAGGCAGATTCTTTACCCACTGAGCCACCCGGGAAGCCCTGTATAGAATATGCCATTTTAAAATATAAGTAACCAAGCTGATGTCATGTTGATTTTTTTTCAAAGATTTTATAATCTACATTGTACTGTGCTATAACCTAATTGTGTAGTCTGTAAGGTGTAGAACTCTGTACACATAATCAGGAGCTGTGTCCCTGGATTCATTCAGAGAACAGAGATTAGTACAAAGTTAAGATGATTAAGCTGTGTATTATTAGGGATCAGCTGAGTTACAACATTTCCATGAAGTTTGACATGTGCACAAATGGAGAAAAACAAAAGATCTAAAAAGATAGAAAAGGAATTGACCAGTATTCTATTTAGCACTAGAAACAAACATACTGGACAAAGTTCACTCACCTACTGTATACCTGTACTTGCTATCTAATCATTTCTAATATATTTTTTTTTCCCAAAGAAAATATTTTACCCTAAAAATTTCAGTTTTTCTTTCAGGAAATACTAGGGATGGAGCTTAAGGTGTTCTGACTACACTCATGCAATCGTTATTCAACAATGTACTGTCCTGCAGAAATCAGTGAGAGATGCCAGAGAGGGTTACAATATCTCTTATTGTAGGATACAGCACACAACCCTTTGGAAAAGAGCTTATCAGGCCAGTCAGCAGCTTTGCTGATCCAAATGTAAACTATGTATTCTTCCTGGAGAAGGCAGTAAAAGGCATTGGTATGCAAAAATGCTGAGCAAACACTGAACACTGGAGGACTTCAGTAAGATACAACATCATATGTCATTCCGGTAAGAAATAAAAAAGGATACTAGCTACTGGTGAGCTTTAAAGATCCCAGGATACTTCTCCCAGGATGGAACTGTTAATCTATGCGTTCTGGCAATATTCCAGTTTGGGTAATTATCTTCTGTCTCCCTAAATCTCTTTTTGTTTTTCATTTACATTGAAAATCTCCCACTTTCTGTCCCAAATAGATTAGACAATCATTCACTTCAAAAGGGATTTTATAAGAAAGCAAATGTAAATTTATCTGTAAAATGACAAATAATGTGCACACTTAAAATACTATTGCCTTTATCATTACTATTATTAATTTATAGGTTGTTATCTGCTAGGACATTTTGTTGTCCTTGGGAATTATTTTAGTTTGTAGCTTTCTTTCAGATTATCTTATAATCATATTATATAAACTTCAATTATATTTCCTAGGTTAAATAAATTCATTTTGCCTTTGGTTATATTGTATTTTGATTTTAATAGCATACATTTACTTATATCACACATAATATCAACCATGTTCTTAAGCATATCTTTAGTTGGCCGACATTTTTTTTTTTAAGTTCCCCTCAAAGATCTGAATCTTTTTTTAAAAAATCAATCACCTAGCCTTTTTCATCTCCCATTCATTCTTCAAATCAGTCTCAGAAAAAGCCAAACCATACCCTGTGACATTTCTGAGCTTTGCTACTCTGCATTTATAAGGTTAGGAAAAGCCTAATATAAAAAATAATACATGAAACTGGGGGATATCCTGTTATACAACTGGAAAGGCAAAGAGAAGGCTCAGTCTCTTCAACTTGCTAGCTAAATGTGCCTTCGTAACCTTAAAGTTTTATTACTTTTAAAAATCCAAAAACCCAGAGAGGTCAAATAAAACTGTAAACAATTGCACATATGTAGGATTAAGTAAATTCCCTATCTTTTCCTGAAAGCAACTTGATAGGGTGGCCAGGGAAATTATAATGAAAATTGAGATACTTGGGAGTAGGATGAGACAAAGGATGATTTAGTGGGGGCAAAAGAAAAAGAAAAAAAAAAAGACTACCCAGAAAAGATCAAAGGTCTACTTCATCCTCTTTCATCTGAGTCTGACTCAGTTTAATTTTTTATGCTTCTTTTTATTTAAGTGACTGAGCTCCCTCCTACATAATGCCTATTGCAAATTCACTGGATATTTTTTATTGTGTTCCTAATGATATTTCTGCATAGAACAAGACAATATAAAAATATCTTGAACTTTCTTGAGTTGAGTGAGGGCTATACTATGTTTTTTTATTCTGCTAAAGACTTTCTCTAACATAATCTTAAAATAGCCCCTTGAAATTACTGATAGATCCGTGGGAGTTTAATGCATGTATTTGAGAGAAAAATAAACCATGTACAGTGTACAAAGAACATTCTGATTGAAAGGTGCTATATAAACGAGAGATATTTTTTACATATTCTGTTCACACCAGAAAACATTTTTTGAAAACTGACCGTGGAATGTCTATAGATAGAAGATACTGAAATTTTAATAAATGTGATTCAGATTCGGGTAGGACTACAGACTGGATCTTAAATCTGATTCCTCCTTGAGCTATTAATCAATCAAACAATATATAATGATATCAGAAAAAATTAGCTTTAAGATTTCTTAGGTGAGAGTCTGCTTCTTAAAACTTACTGTAGGTTGACTGAGTTCAGCTGAAAAAAATACCTAATTCCATCAGATGGCTTTATAATTTTTTCCCTGACTTAGATTGTGATACTCACATTGAAGTGAAGTCGCTCAGTCGTGTCCGACACTTTGCAACCCCATGGACTGTAGCCTCCCAGGCTCCTCCGTACATGAGATTTTCCAGGCAAGAGTACTGAAGTGGGTTGACATTTCCTTCTCCAGGGGATCTTCCCAACCCAGGGATCGAACCCTGGTGTCCTGCATTGCAGGTAGATGCTTTACCCTCTGAGCCACCAGGGAAGCCGATACTCACATTAGCCCAATGTAAAACAGAATACCTTCATCAACTATGAAATGTCCCCACACCTGAAACTGATTCAGTAGGATGGATTTTTTGTTCTTGTTAACTTGGCAGTAAGATTTAATGCTGTTCATGGTTTTCTCAAGGCAAGAATACTGAAGTGGTTTGCCATTCCCTTCTCCAGTGGACCACTTCAGTATTCTTGCCTTGAGAACCCCGTGAACACATGAAAAGGCAAAAAGATACAACACTGAAAGATGAACTCTCCAGGTCGGTAGGTGCCCAATATGCTACTGAAGATCAGTGGAGAAATAACTCCAGAAAGAATGAAAAAAGGGAGTCAAAGCAAAAACAACACCCACTTGTGGATGTGACTGGTGATGGAGGTAAGTCTGATGCTTTAAAGAGCAATATTGCATAGGAACCTGGAATGTTAGGTCCATGAATCAAGGTAAATTGAAAGTGGTCAAACAAGAAATGGCAAGAGTAAACAGTGACATTTTAGGAATCCATGAACTAAAATGGACTGGAATGGATGAATTTAACTCAGATGACCATTATATCTACTACTGTGGGCAAGAATTCCTTATAATAAATGTAGTAGGCATCAGAGTCAACAAAAGAGTCTGAAATGCAATACTTGGATGCACTCTCAAAAATGACAGAATCATCTCTGCTCATTCCTGAGGCAAACCATTCAATATCACAGTAATCCAAGTCTGTGTCCCAACCAGTAATGCTGAAGAAGCTGAAGTTGAATGGTTCTATGAAGACCTACAAGACCTTCTAGCACTGACAAAAAAAAAAGATGTCCTTTTCATTATTAGGGGACTGGAACACAAAAGTAGGAAGTCAATAGATACCTGGAGTAAAAGGCAAATTTGGCCTTGGAATATGGAATGAAGCAAGGTAAAGAATAACAGAGTTCTGCCAAGAGAATGCACTGGACATAGCAAATAACCTCTTCCAAGAAAACAAGAGAAGACTCTATGCGTGGGCATCACCAGATGGTCAATACCGAAATCAGCCTGATTATATTCTTTGCAGCCAAAGAAGCTCTATATAGTCAGCAAAAACAAGACCTGGAGCAGACCTTGGCTCAGATCATGAACTCCTTATTGCCCAATTCAGACTAAATTGAAGAATGTAGGGGAAACTACTAGACCATTCAGGTATGACCTAAACCAAATCACTTATGATATACAGTGAAAGTGACAAGTAGATTCAAGGGATTAGATCTGATAGACAGAGTGCCTGAAGAAATATGGATGGAGGTTCGTGACCTTGTATAGGAGGTAGTGATCAAGACCATCCATCCCAAGAAAAAGAAATGCAAAAGGCAAAATGGTTATCTAAGGAGGCCTTACAAATAGCTGTGAAAAGAGAGGCAAAAGGCAAAGGAGAAAAGGAAAGATATATA
The DNA here is from genome assembly GCF_027580195.1 of Bos mutus. Classification (NCBI taxonomy): domain Eukaryota; kingdom Metazoa; phylum Chordata; class Mammalia; order Artiodactyla; family Bovidae; genus Bos; species Bos mutus. Next base: position 47,452,515 of record NC_091627.1, on the reverse strand, counting down.
CATTTGAATGCAGAGTTCCAAAGAGTAGATAAGAAAGCCTTCCTCAGTGATCAATGCAAAGAAATAGAGGGAAACAATTGAATGGGAAAGACTAGAGATCTCTTCAAGAAAATTATAGATACCAAAGGAACATTTCATGCAAAGATGGGCTCAATAAAGGACAGAAATGTTATGGACCTAACAGAAGCAGAAGATATTAAAAAGAGGTGGGAAAAATACATGGAAAAACTATACAAAAAATCTTTGTGAGCCAGATAATCACGATGGTGTGATCACTCACCTAGAGCCAGACATCCTGGAATGTGAAGTCACATGGGCCTTAGGAAGCATCACTACGAACAAAGCTAGTGGAGGTGATGGAATCCATCCTGAGCTATTTCAAATCCTAAAAGATGATGCTGTGAAAGTTGTGTACTCAATATGCCAGCAAGTCTGGAAAACTCAGCAGGGGACACAGGACTGGAAAAGATCAGATTTCATTCTGATCCCAAAGAAAGGCAATGTCAAAGAATGCTCAAACTACAACACAATTGCACTCATCTCACATGCTAGCCAAGTGATGCTCAAAATTCTCCAACCCAGGCTTCAACAGTATGTGAAACATGAACTTTCAGATGTTCAAGCTGGTTTTAGAAAAGGCAGAGTACCCAGAGATCAAGTTGCCAACATCTGCTGGCTCATTGAAAAAGCAAGAGACTGCCAGAAAAACATCTATTTATGCTTTATTGACTATGCCAAAGCCTTTGACTGTGTGGATCACAACAAACTGTGGAAAATTCTGAAAGAGATGGGAATATCAGACCCCCTGACCTGCCTCTCGAGAAATCTGTATGTAGGTCAGGAAGCAACAGTTAGAACTGGACATGGAACAACAGACTGGTTCCAAATCATGAAAGGAATATGCCAAGGCTGTATATTGTCACCCTTCTTATTTAACTTATATGCAGATACAATGAGAAATGCTCTACTGGATGAAGCCACTAGCTGGAATCAAGATTGCCAGGAGAAATATCCATAACCTCAGATATGCAGATGACACCACACTTATGGCAGAAAGTGAAGAAGAACTAAAGAGCCTCTTGATGAAAGTGAAAGAGGAGAGTGAAAAAGCTGGCTTAAAGCTCAACATTCAGAAAACTAAGATCATGGTATTTGGTCCCATCACTTCATGGCAAATAGATGGAGAAACAGTGGAAACAGTGACAGACTTTATTTCTGGGGACTCCAAAATCACTGCAGATTGTAACTCTGGCAATGAAATTAAAAGATGCTTTATCCTTGGAAGAAAAGTTATGACCAACCTAGACAGCTTATTAAAAAGCAGAGACATTACTTTGCCAAAAAAGGTCTGTCTAGTCAAGGTTATGGTTTTTCCAGTGATCATGTATGGATGTGAGAGTTGAACTATAAAGAAAGCTGAGCACCAAAGAATTCATGCTTTTGAACTGTGGTGTTGGAGAAGACTATTAAGAGTCCCTTGGACAACAAAGAGATCCAACCAGTCCATCCTAAAGGAAATCAGTCCTGAATATTCATTGGAAGGACTGATGCTGAAGCTGAAACTCCAACACTTTGGCCACCTGATGTGAAGAACTGACTCATTTGAAAAGACCCTGATGCTGGGAAAGATTGAAGGCAGGAGGAGCAAGGGACGACAGAGGATGAGACAGTTGGATGGCATCACTGACTCAATGGACATGAGTTTGAGTAAACTCCAACAGTTGGTGTTGGATAGGGAGGCCTGGCATGCTGCAGTCCATGGGTGGCAAAGAGTCAGACATGACTGAGTGACTGAAATGAACTGAACAGAAGAATTAATAAGAAGTTCTAATGAAGTTAATCTCTATAAAATTCCTAGGGCTACAAGCAAATACAACCTCAATCCTATGTATCTTGGGTCTTTGATGGTATTTCTATTGCTAATTAGTATGAGAAGAAACATATATACATACATACATGTGTGTGTGTGTGTGTGTGTGTGTACACATGTGTGTTTTAGAAGGTACATGTCTTACAGAAAATATATTCTATTCCAGACAACATATGCCCCATAGTGCCAAATTTTATTAATCAACAAGAGCAATCTATTTCAAAAGGTTAAAAAATGTTAAGGTCAGTGATTACATATTGAAGTGGTCTTATAACATAGGGGGAATATGAGCAGTAATGGAAGTACATTGTGCTTTTAGGATCTCTGTAGCAGCATTTGCAACTAAGATATTGGCAGATATCTCCTCAACTGAAAAAAAAATCTCAAATTTTTATAATAGTAAATGGTATGGACCTAACAGAAGCAGAAGATATTAAGAAGAGGTGGCAAGAATACACAGAAGAACTGTACAAAAAAGATCTTTACGACCCAGATAATCACGATGGTGTGATCACTGACCTAGAGCCAGACATCCTGGAATGTGAAGTCAAGTGGGCCTTAGAAAGCAACACTGTGAACAAAGCTACTGGAGGTGATAGAATTCCAGTTGAGCTATTCCAAATCCTGAAAGATGATGCTGTGAAAGTGGTGCACTCAATATGCCAGCAAATTTGGAAAATTCAGCAGTGGCCACAGGACTGGAAAAGTCAGTTTTCATTCCAATCCCAAAGAAAGGCAATGCCAAAGAATGCTCAAACTACCGCACAATTGCACTCATCTCCCATGCTAGTAAAGTAATGCTCAAAATTCTCCAAGCCAGGCTTCAGCAATATGTGAACCGTGAACTTCCTGATGTTCAAGCTGGTTTTAGAAAAGGCAGAGGAACCAGAGATCAAATTGCCAACATCCGCTGGATCATGGAAAAAGCAAGAGAGTTCCAGAAAAGCATCTATTTCTGCTTTATTGACTATGCCAAAGCCTTTGACTGTGTGGATCACAATAAACTGTGGACAATTCTGAAAGAGATGGGAATACCAGACCACCTGATCTGCCTCTTGAGAAATCTGTATGCAGGTCAGGAAGCAACAGTTAGAACTGGACATGGAACCCCAGACTGGTTCCAAATAGGAAAAGGAGTATGTCAAGACTGTATATTGTCACCCTGTTTATTTAACTTATATGCAGGGTACATCATGAGAAACGCTGGACTGGAAGAAACACAAGCTGGAATCAAGATTGCCGGGAGAAATATCAATAACCTCAGATATGCAGATGACACCACCATTATGGCAGAAAGCGAAGAGGAACTAAAAAGCCTCTTGATGGAAGTGAAAGTGGAGAGTGAAAAAGTTGGCTTAAAGCTCAACATTCAGAAAACGAAGATCATGGCATCCAGTCCCACCACTTCATGGCAAATAGATGGGGAAACAGTGGAAACAGTGTCAGACTTTATTTTTCTGGGCTCCCAAAATCACTGCAGATGGTGACTGCAGCCATGAAATTAAAAAATGCTTACTCCTTGGAAGGAAAGTTATGACCAACCTAGATAGCATATTCAAAAGCAGAGACATTACTTTGCCAACAAAGGTTCATCTAGTCAAGGCTATGGTTTTTCCAGTGGTCATGTATGGATGTGAGAGTTGAACTGTGAAGAAGGCTGAGCACCAAAGAATTGATGCTTTTGAATTGTGGTGTTGGAGAAGACTCTTGAGAGTCCCTTGGACTGCAAGGAGATCCAACCAGTCCATTCTGAAGGAGATCAGCCCTGGGATTTCTCTGGAAGGAATGATGCTAAAGCTGAAACTCCAGTACTTTGGCCACCTCATGTGAAGAGTTGACTCATTGGAAAAGACTCTGATGCTGGGAGGGATTGGGGGCAAGAGGAGAAGGGGCGACAGAGAATGAGATGGCTGGATGGCATCACTGACTCGATGGACGTGAGTCTGAGTGAACTCCGGGAGTTGGTGATGGACAGGGAGGCCTGGCGTGCTGCAATTCATGGGGTCGCAAAGAGTCAGACATGACTGAGCGACTGATATGATCTGATCTAACATTCATGTAAGAAAACAAATGAAAATTTAAACACTTGTCAACCACACCAAAGATACCCAGAGCAAATCAACAGTAAAAATGTTTCCAGAATTTTGGCTATACCCTAGGCATCTTGGGTTTCCCCTGTGGCTCAGCTGGTAAAGAATCCATCTGCAATTCGGGAGGCCTAGGTTTGCTCCCTGGGTTGGGAAGATCCCCTGGAGAAGGGAAATGCTACCCACTCCAGTATTCTGGCCTGAAGAAGTCCATGGATTGTATAGTCCATGGGGTCGCGAAGAGTCGGACACGACTGAGTGACTTTCACTTCACTAGGCATCTTTAAATCATTTTATACTTGAACCTACTTGTATCCAATTTGGTTTGCAAACATGATCTGAAGGTTTTCATATTTGTATTCATTGGCAGCATCTGTTATAAAACCTCAAAGAAACTTGTCCAACAAGAATCATTTTGTATCCTAATGTTTCTTGTTCAGTTTAGTCTATCATTCTCACTTGTTCGTTGACAGGTACATGCAAGGAGACCGGAGTTACCTAAAGTGATGTGACACAACCTGACACATCAATCAAGGATTGTTTGTAAAAGGATGCAGTTCAGAGTTTTCAAAGTTTTGCCTTTTGGTAGAGAAAGGTTTTTAATTTGTCTTGGGGGTGGGGTGAGAGATGAAGGGCCAATCCAAAATTGAAAGAGGAAAAAATACAGTATTGATCCAATGCTGCTTGCTGAGTCATAAGGAAATTGAAATTGCTCTAAGGAAAGCAAGGTAACCAACAGAACTGATGAAAACCCTGAGGAAAATGTTCAAAATGAGACCACTGCATCATAATCACTTCATGTTGGCAAGCTTGTCAAGGCTTCAAAGACAAGGATGGTGGGAACTGAGATTGGTCCTCAATTGAAGTGCATACAGATAGATTTAAACTAACTTCTGAAATGTTCAGTGGTCCTCAAAAGGATTTAATTCCCTAACTTTGGACAAATCTTGTAGGGAGGTAGGTAACAAGGATTCTTCTTTGGCAAGAGCACTATATTGCTCTGGAAGGAATAGCACCAAGTTCCTCTATTTTGTTTGCATCAAGGATGGGGTACAGAATAGTATCAAGATTCCTCCCCACCTGCTCATATCACTCCAGCTGCTAAGTGAAGTCTTATGTGGAGTTTTATTATCACCCTAAGAGTAATACATGCCTTTTTCAAAACAATTTAAATGATTTGACATGGGAATTTTGATATACACAACATTTGTCATAACATAAAATAGTATTCTAGACTCTAACCTTAATCTTCAGGGATCTAAAGATATATTTCATATAGTTTCTTACTCTCTATTCAGTAATATACAATGTGATTATGTGATTGTCCTAATACATTTTCCTTTTATATACTAAACAGGATAATCACATGATAAAATGTTTCTCTCTCTTTCTCCTTTAAATGTATAGTCTTTGCCCTTTATTTAGTCAACATTTATGTCTTAAGTATGTGTGTTTCTGCTTGATTTATTCTTTAAACTAAAGTTTTATCTTAGCAATCTCCTTGAATCCAAAACATCATTTAACTCTTGACTTTTAGCACTTATGAGAGGGAGCTCAAGATCCTGTGATTCCAGATGCTTAATGAGAAATTGGGCAAAAAGCCTAGAGAAACTGACCTCTTCAAATTAGCAATAAAAGTTTTATGAAACAATAATAACTTCTCTATAAAGTAACAAAGGTGAATGAAAACTTGGTACAAAATTGTAAAATGATATTTTGGAAAAAAAACTTTAATTTTATAAACTGCATTCAAAATGACCATAGAGATAGCTGGAACATGCCCATCCCCTAGATCCCATGGTGGTGTTGGCATCAATACTATATTGGTCTTTAACGCTTGTTTTTTTTTTTTTAACCAATGAGTATCCAGAAGTAGCTCCTGAAAAGGGGACTCTGGTGATTAATCAGTCAATAAATATTTATTGACTTCTTCCCCCATGGTGGGTAAACCATGAATATTAAGATGAACATGATCCTTGCCCCAGTGGTGCATATAGTCCCAAGGAAAAGAAAGAGTTTGAAAACACAGGTAAATAACCTCTGAAAACAGGATGTGTGCAAAGTGCTACACAATGATTGCTTGTGCTGTGGGAGAGTGGGGTGGGGCAGCCTAACCTAACCAGGAACAAGGACAGAGAATGATGTCAGAGCCCTAGTAACAATTCTCTGCTACAAGAATATGAACAGCATAAATAAGTAACGATCAAGATTTAGATGGGATTATAAGCACTGTCAAACACTGAAATCACCAACAAATGGTTTTTAAATGGTTTTTAAATTTCTGCATAAAAAATTCAAGAGGAGGAAATTTGTACCCCCTTGGTATTTCATTCTGTCTTACGCCAGCTTGGTTATACATTGAGAGGAAATTTTGACTCCATATTTTGCCTTTTGATCTGAATTCTACCACTTAAAAAACAAGGGGAATTTTTGTTCCACATGACTATGTCAAAATGCTGCAAGAAGACTATCATATTTTCCCCAAGACTTTTATTCTCTCAAGCAAAATTCCTTTGATGGTATATTCCCAATTTACATAGTAACCCTTATCATTATCCTTAAAATGGGATATAATTTGTTTGGTTTCCCTTGCTAAAATGTGGTGAGAAAGTTTAAGTTGGTCTTCCCTTGGTGGCTCAGTGGTAAAGAATACATCTGCCAGTGCAAGAGACATGGGTTCTATCCCTGGGTTAAGAAGATCCCTTGTAGCAGAAAATGACAACCCACTCCAGTATTCTTGTTCGGGAAATCCCATGGACAGAGGAGCCTGGCAGGCTATAGTCCATGGGGTCACCAAAGATCTGAATATAACTTAAAGACTAAACAACAAAAATTAAAATTTTAGGCTAAGGTTTCTAAATCTTTTTAAGTATTGCAGATTATTTTTTAAATCAGAATGCAGTATTTAACATTTATTCTTACTAAATTTCATCTTAGTTAAATGTTGCATGATATTCTAAATAGCTAAGACCTTTTAGGTCTCATTCAGTCACCCAGTGTTTTTCAGATGCCTGAGTGTTAATGATTTGTGAAATATGATTCTCTTATATTTTATAACATCAGAAAACTGTGAAAAATTAGCTTGTTAATAAATATGTAAGGAAAATGCCTTTATCTTCCTCTATATTTTCTATCAATTTCTGGGCAGAGTTTTAGTTATTTGTGTAAAAGTAGCATCTATTTATGGAGAAGGCAATGGCACCCCACTCCAGTACTCTTGCCTGGAAAATCCCATGGACGGAGGAGCCTGGGGGGCTGCAGTCCATGGGGTCACTGAGGGTCGGACACGACTGAGCGACTTCACTTTCTCTTTTCACTTTCATGCGCTGGAGAAGGAAATGGCAACCCACTCCAGTGTTCTTGCCTGGAGAATCCCAGGGACAGGGGAGCCTGGTGGGCTGCCGTCTATGGGGTTGCACAGAGTCGGACACGACTGAAGTGACTTAGCAGCAGTTAGCATCTATTTATAATTGTTATTTGAAAAACTGTGGACTTGACCTTAGGCAATGAAAAGGGAATCAAGATATATAAATATGAAACACATTTACCTTTGAAGAACAGTGAATACGAAGCAAATTTAGTGCCGGGCAATTTAGGATTCATACACTATATCTGCTATACTAACTAGGTGATCTAGTTCAGTTCAGTTAGTTCAGTACCTCAGTCATGTCCAACTCTTTGTGACCCCATGGACTGCAGCACACCAGACTTTCCTGTCCACCACCAACTCCCAGAGCTTGCTCAGACTCATGTCCATTGAGTCGGTGATGCCATTCAACCATCTCATCTTCTGTCGTCCCTTCTCCTCCTGCCTTCAATCTTTCCCAGTGTCAGGGTCTTTTCAAATGAGTCAGCTCTTTGCATCAGATGGCGAAAGTATTAGAGTTTCAGCTTTAGTATCAGTTCTTCGAGTGAATTTTCAGGACTGATTTCCTTTAGGATTGACTGGTTGGATCTCCTTCCAGTCCAAGGGACTCTCAAAAGTCTTCTCCAACACCTCAGTTCAAAAGCCTCAATTTTTCAGCCCTCAGAATTCAATATAGTCCAATTCTCACATCCATACATGACTACTAGAAAAACCAGAGCTTTGACTATACAGACTTATGTCTGTAAAGTAATGCTTCTAAATAAATCTGTCACTGTTTCCATTGTTTCCCCATCAATTTGCCATGAAGTGATGGGACCAGATGCCATGATCTTAATTTTTTGAATGTTGAGTTTTAAGCCAGCTTTTTCACTCCCCTCTTTCACTTTCATCAGGAGGCTTTTTAATTCCTCTTCACTTTCTGCCATAAGGGTGGTGTCATCTGCATATCTGAAGTTATTAATATTTCTCCCTGCAATTTTGACTTCAGCTTATACTTCACCTAGCCCAGCATTTCACATGATGTTCTCTGAATATAAGTTAAATAAGCAGGGTGACAATATACAGCCTTGATGTATTCCTTTCCCAATTTGGAACCAGTCCATTGTTCCATGTCCAGTTCTAACTGTTGCTTCCTGATCTGCATACAGATTTCTCAGGAGACAGGTAAGGTGGTCTGGAATTTCCATCTCTTGAAGTATTTTCCAGTTTGTTCTGAACCACACAGTCAAAGGCTTTGGCATAGTCAATAAAGCAGAAGTAGACGTTTTTCTGGAACTCTCTTGCTTTTTCCACAATCCAGCAGATGTTGGCAATTCGACCTCTGGTTCCTCTGCTTTTTCTAAAACCAGCTTGAACATCTGGAAGTTCACAGTTCATGTATTGCTGAAGCCTGGCTTGGAGAATTTTGAGCATTACTTTACTAGCGTGGGAGATGAGTACAACTGAGCAGTAGCTTGGACATTCTTTGGCATTGCCTTTCTTTGAGATTGGAATGAAAACTCACCTTTTCCATTCTTGTAGCCACCGGTGAGTTTTCCAAATTTGCTGACATATTCATGCAGTACTTTCACAGCATCATCTTTTAGGATTTGAAATACCTCAGCTGGAGTTCCATCACCTCCGATAGCTTCTTCGTAGTGATGCTTCCTAAAGCCCACTTGACTTTGCACTCCAGGATGTCTGGCTGTAGGTGAATGATAACACCATTGTGATTATCTGGATCATGAAGATCTTTTTTGTTTTTGTTTTTTTCTATGTATTCTTGCCACCTCGGGCATCATGAACCTCTACATCTTGATTTTCTGACATAGAAATACACACACACACACACACACACATATACATATGCACTCTTAATTTTATCTATCTTACCAATTCAGTGTGTGAACTGAATTATTACATGCATTACATGGCTTTAGGCAGCTGTATTTTCTCTCTTCCCAGAAGTTTATAATAACCTCAAGGAGACCAAGTTTTCAAATAATCAACTAATTTGAATGAACATGGTAGGTAAGTGGGAGGTAGGAGTGTCCAGAGGGGTTATATTTAAATCACCAACTAAGTGCTTCCAATTTTGAAATCAAGTGTGGTGGTGTATGACTTAAATTCTTCCCTAGCAAAGGTAGATAACTGGGGATTGGGGGCAGAAAATAGAGTTTGGGTGTAGAATCTGCTTTATAATCTAGATTATGCAAAAGAATATACAGATGGTGCCATCCTTAACCAACCATTGGTTTTCTGTAAACATAAGAATCCTTCTTTTAAGCAAGGTGTCTTCATTTATTAAAGTTGCATTTTCTCTTTTAATTTCAATTTTTTTCCAATTCTTTGATTGCTGAGAAGATTTTATTTCTGATGGCAATAATGGAGAAAGACACAGAAAATTTAATCTTGAAACTGAATTCTCAGAGGCATGGTTGCTCTAGTCCTGAAGAGAACTAAGCCATCCTGAACTTGAAGAGTCCAGGTTTAGGTATAAGAAATTTATGTGCTATAGTCACGATGCTGGAGATTCTTATATGTGTTGTCAAATGGCTCAGCAGGGACAGTAGCTAGCACAGGCTTTTTGGTGGACTTTTTGCTTCTTGGGATTCAGTGGTAATCCCTTTTCATTTTTTCCTGTTTCTGCAGAGAGAGAAACAGTAGAGGCAAGTCCTCAAAACATTCCTGCTTCTAGAAGCACAGCCTTCAGGGCCCCAGCTCATTCTTGCAGCAGGAGAAAGAAGTCCACCATGGCTGTGATTCAGGGCTGGGCCAATTCTCCTTTATAGTCAACAAATTTATGTGAATAAGAGTCTCATTTTCATGAGTCAATAAAATTCAATTTGACAGACAAACTGCATTTATAGAGCATTCCCCAGTATTACCATTGCTCTATTTTTGATATATATACATACATACATACATATATATATATAGAGAGAGAGAATATGTATTATATATATAATATATTACACACACACACATATATATATATAATACATGCGTATATAATATTTCCCTCCCTCTCCTCAGAGTACAATATTCTTTTCTTTTGGTCAGCAGTACATGATGCTAGTGTCTATTGTGTCTGATCCAGAACAATGACCTTCAGTTTAATCTTTTCAGGACAATAGCATTTCTCAGCATTTGTTTCTCACCTGAGAAGTGGCAGCTGGCTTTATCACCCTTTTCAAGCACTTCTCTGAATAAAGAACAAAGATCACAGCAATTTTAGGTAGAAGCAACAAATAACAAGTGATTGCTAGATCTCAAAAAGCATTTTCTAAGCACTGCTGTGAATTGCCATTTAATCTGAGCTTCCTCACTTCCCAAGGACAAACTCTCAACCTGTCAGAGACTGTGTTCCAAGAGTACAAACAACCAGTCCTACCAGACCTTACCAGCCACCTAAGCAGAGGACTGCATGGCACCAAACCTTTCCTGCTAACTTAATTTGTATGAATTGATATTTGAAGTTCCCAAATCCCTGGGACACTGAATAGTTCAAGTTTCTGGAATACCAAGACAGGTACAATCCCCAAGAAAATTTCTTCACATATGTGTCTTAGAAGCCAGTTTGCAGATCTTCTCTGGCAAGAAAAGAACTGTGTTGTGGGGCTTCTTTAAACACAACATACAGAAGAGTAACTGTTACTGAATTTATATTTAAAACATAGCTATTTATACTTTCCATAGCAATTTTCTGTATTAACAGCTTAATTGTACTTCATTAAAAAACTTAAAGCAGGAATACCTAAAAGATATTATATTTAAACTTACTGAGGAAGTGAAGGATATGGGTTGAGTGCAAGGGTATTGGAATCAGAAAGAGCCTGAATTTCAGCTTTGTCATTTGTTCTTTCTTAAAGCTATTTATTCTGGCTTCCTCCAGTTCTACAGTTATAAAATAGAAATTTACTCATAGAGTTGTTTTAAGTTGTGTATAATATCTGCTAAATACACAGAATACTGCCCACTATGTATTAGGTGCTCAATAAAAGTTAAATGGTGTTCATATTAACAATATTGCTTAGTAATGGAAAAATGAGACACAAAGTTCAAATGATGTACAACAAACCAAAAGACATGATTAGTGACAAAGTGGGATTTAGAAGTCACTCTCTTTCAACTCCTATGTAACTGTCCTCAGAATTTCCTTGATATATTACAATGTAGGATTAAATACAAAATAAATAGAATAAAAAGTCACATGGAAATACAGGATATGGACAGTTGTATATGCCAGGTTTTCTGCCGCAGAAAACCAACAATTCCAAACTTTTGCCTGGAGTTTTTGAACTCCCAGAAACCATCCACTAGATTCAAATATTTGATATGTGTATTCATATGAATATATGAATAAATATTACATATTTCTGTGTATACTATATTGATAACTTTGTAAATATATGTGTTTTAAACAAAAAGGGTAATGTAAACATATACTGGAGCAATAAGAGAAACATACTTATGAAGACTGTTTGCTCTACATTTTTCTTTTGTTTTAATGATTATTTTAAGAACAAAAGACATGCTTGTTTATTTTTCAAAACCTGGGAGGGGAAAGAGCAAAGCAAGAAAGCAAAAAAGAGAAATCATGCAATGACCAATTCTAAATATGCTGTATCACTGCATGAACTTTATTTCAGTCATATGTATATTTAATATTTTTATTATAGACATAAATATTTAGAAAAACAGTATAAAGTTTAAAACACATTCAGCCTAATGATATACAGGGACATTTTCACAAATAGTTTAATATGTATTTTTCTTAATGGCAAATAAAGTGTCTTATTGATAAGTAAGTATGTTAAGTATTAACTTATAGTAAATATTTAGGTCATTTCCTATTTTTCTATTTAAAGGGCACTTGTACACAAATGACTCAAAAACAGTATGAATCTTTTAATGGAAATTCCTAGAAATCAAATTTCTGAGATAAATTCTAGACATACTATTAATGTTTTTGCTACCTTTGGCTTCATATTTCTTACTAATATATGTTCCTATTTCAATATTTACATTTACATACATAAGATATCTCTTAACCTGAACTTCATATCATATCCAATTGTATTATATTATTATAATATTTTTTCTTAATTTGTTTCTTTGATTATCAGAGTAATTGAGTAATTACCAGAGTAGCCAATTGTAGTTCTTCTATGAATTGGTTATTTCAATTTCCCACCATAAAAAAATCCTGAAGAGTCTTTATTTAAATCTACTATTTATTCTCACCCTTCAACAGCAGCATCATTTGTGCTTTTTTTTTTAATTTATATTTATTTATTTTTTTGGAGGCTAATTACTTTACAATATTGTATTGGTTTTGCCATACATCAACTCCACATCCCAGGTGGGAGCCTTGTTATCAAGCTCCCTTAACCCACACAGTACCCAAATGTGCCAATAGCAGGATGATTGCTCTTCTTCCAAGTTAACAGATTCACTTTCTAGACTGTCTCGCTGTTTACACTGTCCACAATGTTCGCTAAACCCAGGGTAGGCAAGGTGTGAGCTAAGAGACTGGAAGAAGACACAAGGAGCTGTAGGAATGGCAGAAACGTTTATTCTCTCTTGGCTGGCATGGAAGCCATAACACAGCCTCTCTCCTGGCTGATGCAACAGCTATAGAAGCAGCCATAACATAGCCATAACATAACCTCATATAACATAACCATGATGTCGCTCCAGTGTAGCCCTGGTGCAGCAGCAGCCAGGGCTTTCATGGTGAAGCTCATACAGACGTACCACACAAAGTAGCCTGTGACCAAGCGAGTACCTTGTGATGCACATGTGCAGTGTTATAAGTGACCTCAGCTGTTACATAACCATGCAAAGTCATTGTTTACAGGATATGAGGCGAAAGGGCATGGGGTGAGAGAGCCTGACTACACCATCTTGGCTAACTTGCTCTTTCTCTACACTCTACCCCTTCAAGGTCACTTGCCTCACAGTCTATACACAGCCCATCTTCCACTATAGTTCCTCTCACCTGGAACTCGTGTTACAGTCCTTGCCCTCATGGGGCTTGAAGAGCCTCCCACTGCATGTGGAGTGCCTTTATCTTCCATGGCCAACTCCAGTCCATCATCTACCTTGTGAGATTACAGGAAAGCAACCACAGGGGCAACTCCATCCCTGCAGGGTTTTTTATTAAGGACCCACAAAACCCCTCACAAGCTCCAGGCCCACCCCTTCAAGGAGGTTTTTTTTTTTTCTTTTTTTGCACCATTCACAACCCAACCCCATGATTCCAAAAGCTTTCACACTATTCTAAATCTGCAAGATAATCAGAGGTCAGCCACACATCATAGACACAGCCTTTACAGTACACTGCTCTACTAAGTCTACATAACAGGTCACAATCTTTACAGTGCAATCTATATCATAGGACACAACCTTTGCAGTACCCTGTTCTAAATCTATGACACAGCTAAATCTTTGCAGTCTAAATCTACATCATTTGGCCACAATAACCATCAGTGTATGCACTAGGACCATGAAACTGCTCTGGCTTGCCACTAACAAGGTTGCATTCGGCACCAGTATCAACCAGGGCCATTACTCTCTGTACATTACCTAGTAACAAGTGAATTGCAAATTCTATATGGGGCCTCTGGTCCCTGCTCAGGCTCTTCAGAAGGACACCTTGGTCTGAGTCCTATTCAAAGCAGAAAAGGACATCATTGAAAGGAACATCCTTGGGCATCATGTAGTTTTCTAACTGAAACACCTGTATCTCTTGCCGTGGGTGCTTCCCAAACTTGGAAAAACTGCTTCTCTGGTCTCAGTTGCCTCCAGAGCTCTAGGAGCAGAGCATTGGGCTGTCTATCAGTTTTATTTTGGTCAACTCCCACTGCCAGCAAATCAGCCCACATTTGCGTTATCGTCACCAGGATGAAGTCTTTACCATCTCAGGCCCCCTTCAGGGTCTTCACACTTTTAATTCCCTTTGCCTGCCCTCATCCCTTTATTTCTTCCAAGCTAGCTACCACTGAGGCAACTTCATAAATGGGGCACCCCATATAGGGTGCAAGAATAGTAGTCTGGGATCCGAAAGTGGTAGATGGGGCACAGTTCAAAATGGCGTCTTGAATGCCACCAGTAAAATGCTCGTCATATGAGCCTCGAGTATTGGCGTTAAATATTGACTGCTTCATGCCCAGTTCTCTCATCACTCGGGTCAACTGGGCATACATATGCCATTTACTCACAGTATCCAGGAGCTCTCCTGCGTTCGACCAGATGGTGTGCATGGCAGCATTAATCCATTCCATGAGGGTGTGTGTTTGGTTAGGCACCCATTGCATGAGTCGCCTAGCATTTTGCAACCTTTGTCTCAATGAGGGTGAATGGTTATAGATGCCAACTGTTCTATTTCATCCCCAGTACATATGATACTGTCCACCCCTGTGTCCCAAAGTTGTAAGAACCATGCTCCCAAGGGTTCCCCTTGCTTTTTCTGAAATTGAGTACCCAAGTCAACCAACTCTGCCTGAGTATATGGTCAATATGTTGTGAACTCACATGGAGGGCCCCTTGAGGATTCCCCCCACCCTGGGCCCTATGCCTCACTTTCTGCTGTACAGTGGGCCTCGCTGCCAAGAGGGGACTGCAGTCTCATAACGTTCATCATCAGCATCACTTCCTACCTCGCTATCAGAGATGCTGGGTTCTTCAGGGCCACAGGGTTCTTACTCTAAGACCAATTTACATTGCTCTAGTTCTTCTAAGTCTCTCTGCACATTGCACATCGACAAAGCATCCCAGAGAGCACTATCTATATTCACCTTCAGGGCAATCAGGAAAACTCCACCCCATGGTGCCAGCGGCAGTCTGTGCCGTCATGACAAATGGGAACTCACCACCTGTAACGCCCTTTCAGTGCTAGCCAGTGAACCATCCGCCGCTTCTCAGCCTTCCACCAAAGCCCATGCTGAGAGGATTGCAGCCACATGGTACTGCATGCTATATGGTGGCCACTGGCTTCCTCCATCCAGTACAGCCTCAGGCTCTTCTACCTGCTGGGTATCCTGCTGACTATGCCAGTTGTATCCACATTAAATATTTTCAGAGTTTTTGCTTGCATTTTGACATACTGATGTTACTATTTGCTGGTTTTAATTTTAATGTTGATTTAAAATTATTTGAGTGTGTGTGTGTGTGTGTGTGGTTTCATTAAACAATGTGGAAGCAAAGGAAGAGACTCATATGAATGAAATTTATTTTCTCTACCAATAATCTACTTCCAGAATGTGTTTTATAATTTTTTCTAGCTTTAAAAGAAACTTTATAAAATATTTTATATGATTTTACTGTTTTTCAAGTAAGATACAATTTCAGAATACAGGTTTTCTTTCATAAAAAATGGAAAATTTTTAAAATTTTAATAGTTTTAGTTCTAACCATCATTTAAGGAAAAAATGTTTTTTTGTAGAATATTTTAAGTTCTAAGAGAAAATTGATCTCACAGAGCATGAATTAACATTTAAGGACTGTCAAAGAGTATGAGGTCAGGCATTCATAAATATCAGTCTGTGTCTTTGATATAGATCAGTAATTTTCTTCAGTTATTTCAGCAATGATGGTCAATGACCTAACAACTAGTGACCTAAAAGTCCTCCCTGACGTGTTACATTTTTCTTTCTCTCCCTCATCTGCTCCTGGTGACTCCTCAATAAGGCCTCCCAGGCTTCTGAACAAAAACCTTTGCTCTAACAATTCTCTCTGCCTGGAATACTTTTCTCCCAGATATCTACTTGGCTAAGTCTTTCTTCTCCTTCAAATCTTTGGCCAAATGCTACTGTCTCAATCCGTGTTATTTAAGACATCTAATTTCTTACTGCAATTTATCTTTTCTGGCCACTAAACTCTATATATCTTTACTCAGATCTACTGTTTCTTTTTAAAATAATACTTATCAACTTCTAAAATGTTATATAATTTGATTACGTATTAGCTTTCATTGTTATTGAAATAATAAAGAAAATTACTTGACTATCTTTCCCTTTCTTCTAGAATCTCACTTCCATGATGGCAGAGATATTTTCTCTGTTTTGCACACAGATGTGTTCTAAATGCCTTGAATAATTTTTGACACGTAATAGGTGTTCAATAAATATTTTTAAAATAAGTAGAAGTACTTTAAAGTAAGCAGGCTTTACTTTACTTTAAAGTAAAGAGCAGGCTTAGTAGTTCAGTTTTAATCATTTGGTACAGAGTCAGACACGACTGAAGTGACCTAGCATAGCATAGCAGAGTGGTGTGGTACATATTTAGTGATTGGTAACTTCAATTCAGCAATAGTAGGAATGTTTATAACACTAAAATTGGTAACCAATATGAATCATTAATTATTTTATTCTCAAAAAGTGGATTATGAATCTCTTTGGACCCAAGTTTTTCATTTCTTTGTTTCTACCATGCTTATTGATTCGGATTTGGATTATTGCACTTGCTACTTCATGATTGGAAGAAGATTACCACTTCAGCTGTATTACCACTCATTTTAAGATCTATGCGTTTGTTAAGGGAAAGCAAAACCAAACTCTCAGCATGGCTCACCCTTTTATCAGACAGCCAAAGCTCTTGCAGAAGCTCCCTTAAAGATTAGTGCTAACCTGTTGCTTCTGTCGTGTCTGATTCTTTACAACCCAGTGGATTATAACCTGCCAGGCTCCTCTGTCCATGGGATTCCCCAGGCAAGAACACTGGAGGGGGGTGCCATTTCCTTCTTCAGGACATCTTTCCAACCCAGGGATTGGACCCACATCCCTCATGTCTGCTGCATTGGCAGGCAGGTTCTTTACCACCAGTGCCACCTGTGGTGGGGGGATTATTTGTCAAAGGATCAACTTTTAGTTACATGGGAGACTGTGACAGTGAATGTCTAGCAATGAGAAGGAGTCTACTTCTATTGCCTTAGAGCAATCATAACTCATCTACTGGAAATATAATTTTATCCCTGAACAAAATCAAGAACTAGTTGCTAGAAAAGAAGTGGAATATGAATGAAGGCTTTAAGCTTGGCAACTCAGCATGGTTATTAATAAAGGCAGACCGTGATTTTCTTAAGTATTGAACACTTTAATAGATAGAAAAATGAGAAACTGCAATATTGAGGAGAGGTAGACACATATGAATATTCAATAATTTCTATAAGTAGGCGATAAATGAAACTAAACTTTGTGTCATTGAGAAAACATATTCTTTCAGATGCCACATATGGCAGGTCAGCCTCGTGTAGGATTAACTGTAATACTGCCATTGTATTTGTCCTTGCAGAACAGCAATCAAATTTTTATTTTTTGTTTTCTTTGCCCTCTGGAAAATGACTTCATCTGGGACTTACTTAATAAATTTTTGATGTACTGTGTACCTGATATCCACTGTGGAAAAGAGTTTGAGTATGACTTTCAATATCTTTTTTTCTTTAGGATTAACTTTTTTTTCTGTGTACAAATATTTGCCACTTAACCTATTTTGACTAGTATCAAAGGAAGTCACTTTTAAGTATATGTCCTGGGTAGCATTTCTTAGACAAATTATCTACAACTGAACAGTGCTCACACTCAAAGACAGCTTTAACATCCAAAGGGTAAAGACAAGTATTTGGCTTGTCCTAGAAAAAAATCAGCAAGAAAATTGAGTTCTATTTAAATGGTGACAGGTGCTCTCAATAATTTGGATGTTGAAATAAAGGTAGACTTATATTAAAAAAAAAAAAAAAAACAATCTTGGAGAACTGAGAGCCTATCTTGATTCAATCAGTTCTGTTGATTGTATTTCTTGAACATCTCTTGAATCAATTTTTTACTTCTCCTTTTTCACTACAGCTATATTAGGACGCATTCCCCATGCTATACCCAGCTTTATCTCTCCAACACCAAATTTTTCACATCAAAGCTCTGCCAAACACAAAACAAAACTGAAAAATCTTCTTCATCTCCTAAGATAAAGCCCAGGTTTTTCCACAAAGTATAAAGCTTTCAACAAACAGGCACCAAGGTTTAAGTTCTGTGTTATCTCTTTTTATTCAATTTTTTCTAATACACAGATTCCCATCCTTTTCTGAGAATATACGATTTTTGTACTTGCATACATCTTTTCTTCTAACAAAGTCCTCTCTTAACTGAAAGTTCAGTTTCTTATAATTTCCAGTCTCCTCATTGATGCTTTGTCAAACCTAAAATACCATTCACAAAACTAATTTCCATATCTATTTTTTTAATAGTTAAGGCAAGCTTAGTCATGAATTGTATTGGAGTATTTATTTGAGTGTCTTACTCTATAAATTTCTAAAATATTATCAATACTTTATCTTATTTGCTTGTTTCATAGCAAAGAAAGTTAAAATTTTATTGAATGAATGGATGGATTAAATAATAATTATTGCAAATATTCTGTGTGGCCATAAAAATATGCGTTTTTCAAAAAGCAGCTTGTAAGCAAACATAAATTTAATAAATAATAATATGTGAGAACAGAAAATTGCATCCAAAAGTGATACAGACAAAATTCCCTAAAAATATTCAGAAAGAGAGTTGATGGAATCTGATGTAGTTATTAATGAGAGTTCCTGATGAGGATTGAGACATCATTTAAATCTTAATGTAAGTGTAAGGTTTGCATAGTCTAGGACAGAATGACAACAAACAATCCAAAAAAACATCAATGATTATGAGGAAGGAATGAAACTAAGATTATGGTAGGAAACTAAGATTATGCTAGGAATGGTGTCTCCAGTCTGTGCTGAGTGGTAGTAAGAGGCATGATTTAATAGAAAAGATATTATAAAAAGCTTCTAAGTTTGGAAGAAGTTCAGAGTTGGAATCCAAGCTCTGCTTACTCATTTGTTACCTCCAATAAAGCTGTTCTGATGATAACATTCAATAATGAAGGTAATGTGTAAGAAATAAGTGTTCAGAATTATTAGTTAAAATGTGAATAGCATTAGAAGAAATGAGGTTTCCTTGGGACTTTAATATACATGCAGTATGATTCAACCTTAAATAATACTGCCTTATCTTAAAACGCCACAATCATGAAAGTTGTACTTTCCTTACTCCCTTCACTTGTAGAAACCTAGAGACTATTTCTTATGTGATTAGCAAATAGGATTAAAATTTATAATTTTTATTGTAATCAGAATTATAACCTAATTCAGAATTAAAAAAAAAAAAAAAAAACTATGCTCAGTTTGCCATACCCCAAGAAGATAGTTTGGAGAAAGGCTCTTAGGAAAACACTCAGCATCAAATTAACAAACAAACAAATTAACTAAGCATGCAAGTTTCCGTAGAACAGTACACTCCTGCACTTTGAATGAAACTGAAGATGATTAACTTCAAGCCTGTCAAATTGTTAAGAAAACTGAAATGTGCAGAGATTAAGCAACTGCCTAAATCTACAGCTAGTCTTGCAGGATTTTTTAGAAGATAACTTCACAATCTTCATGATCTCTAACTCAGTATTTCCTTCTGACTGGTTCTAGGTGGGCATCTGCCAGCAAAATAAATTAGGTCATGCATCTTTATTTTTAGATCTTTTAGGTAAATCACTAGTCCTCAATGAAAACCCATTTTTAAGGTATAAAAAGATGCCCAGACAAAACCCCAAATTACATGTGCAGCAAAACCCCTGCTACTTCAGTACATTAGCTACAGATCCAATAAATGTAAATGGTTGTTAAGCTTTTCAGCTTGAATGGCATCATTTTTTTATTGCACTTGGAAGAAAAATGTGGTGGCACCCACCCAAAATCATAAAACCAGGGCATCTAACAAAAGATGTTGTGAGCCTTGAGCTCCATTATAATTTCAGATTTGGTGTGCTTCCCACTCTGTAAATCACCTGAAATTTACAGCTGCACCTGCAAACTCAAGCGTGAATCTGAACTCTTAGATAAATAGAATTGCTCACAGTGTTCCCTGAATGTGCACTGTTAGCAAAACTGGGCCCTCGGCCCAAGAAGGGCTCTAGATTTAGCAAAACTGGCTGCTTCTATTTAGTCAAAATCACCTGGAACTTTGGAATTAAATACATTTAGAGATAGTCTCAATGTTTCAGATGGCTTAAAGGAGTCTATGATCAGTTATGTGGGAAAATAGATACTCCCTTGCATTGTTCATAAATGATCCATTTCCAACATTTTATATTTTTCCATTTCCTCTTTCATTAATGTTGTTATTCAGTCACTCAGTCGTGTCTGATATTTTGCAACCCTGTGGACTGAAGCAGTTCAAGCTTCCCTATCCTTCATCACCACCCAGAGCTCGCTCAAACTCCTGTCCATCAAGTCAGTGATGCCATCCACCTGACTCATCCTCTGTCATCCCCTACCCTCATAGTTTCAATTTTTCCCAAATCAGGGTCTTTTCTAGTGAACTGGCTCTTTGCATTAGGTAGCCAAAGTATTAGAGCTACAGCTTCACCATCAGTCCTTCCAATGAATATTCAGGACTGATTTCCTTTAGGATTGACTAGTTGGATCTCATTGCTATCCAAGGGACTCTCAAGATTCTTCTCCAGTACAATTCAAAAGCATCAATTTCTTAGCCCTCAGCCTTTTTTATAGTCCAACTCTCACATCCATACATGACTACTGGAAAAATCATAGCTTTGACTGTATGGAACTTTGTCAAAAAAAGTTATGTCTCTGCTTTTTAATATGCTGTCTAGGTTGGTTATAACTTTTCTTACAAGGAGCGGGCATCTTTTAATTTCATGGCTGCAGTCACCATCTAGAGTGATTTTGGAGCCCAAGCAAATAAAGTCTGTCACTATTTCCATTGTTTCCCCATCTATTTGCCATGAAGTGATAGGATCAGATGCCATGATCTCATTTTTGAATGTTGAGTTTTAAGCCAGTTTTTTCCACTCTCCTCTTTTAGTTTCACAGGACACTCTTTAATTCCTCTTCCCATTCTGCCATAAGGATGGTGTTACTTGCATATCTGAGGTTATTGATATTTCTCTCAGCAACCTTAATTCCAGCTTGTGCTTCATCCAGCCTAGCATTTCACATGACGCATATAAGTTAAATAAGCAGGTGACAATATACAGCCTTGGTGTTTTCCTTTGCCTATTTGGAACCAGTTTGTTGTTCCATGAAAAGTTCTAACTGTTGCTTCTTAACCTGCATATAGGTTTCTCAGGAGGCAGGTAAGGTGGTCTAGTATTCCCATCTCTTGAAGAATTTTCCAGTTTGTTGTGATCCACACAGTCAAAGGCTTTGTCATAGTCAATAAAGCACAAGTAGACGTTTTTCTGGAACTCTCTTGCTTTTTCTATGATCCAGAGGATATTGGCAATTTGATCTCTGGTTCCTTTGCCTTTTCTAAATCCAGCTTGAGAGTCTAGAAGTTCTCAGTTCACGTACTGTTGAAGCCTAGCTTGGAGAATTTTCAGCATTACTTTCCTAGTGTGTGAGATGAGTGCAATTGTGTAGTAGTTTGAACATTTTTTGGAGTTGCCTTTCTTAGGCATTGGAATGAAAACTGACTTTTTTCTGTCCTGTGGCCACTGCCGAGTTTTCCAAATTTGCTGGCATATTGAGTGCAGCACTTCCACAGCATCATCTTTTAGGACTTGAAATAGCTCAGCTAGAATTCCATCACCTCCACTACCTTTTTTTGAAGTGACACTTCCTAAGTCCCACTAGACTTCGAACTCCAGGATGTCTGGCTCCAAGTGAGTGATCACATAATCATGGTTCTCTGGGTTATTAAATCTTTTTTTATATAGTTCTGTGTATTCATGCCATCTTTTCTTAATATCTTCTGCTTCTATCAGGTCAATACCATTTCTGTCCTTTATTGTGCCCATTTTTGCATGAAATGTTCCCTTGGTGACTCTAATTTTCTTGAAGAGATCTCTAGTCTTTCCCATTCTGTTGTTTTCCTCTATTTCTTTGCATTGATCTCCAAGGAAGGCTTTCTTATCTCTTCTTGCTATTTTCTGGAACTCTGCATTCGGATAGATATATGTTTCCTTTTCTCCCTACCTTTAGCTTCTCTTCTTTTCTCAGTTATTTGGAAGGCCTCATCAATCAAACATTTTGCCTTTTTGCATTTCTTTTCTTGGGGATGATCTTGGTCACTGCCTCCTGTACTATGTCATGAACTTCTGTCCATAGTTATTCCGGCACTCTGTCTATCAGATCTAATAACTTGAATCTATTTCTCACTTCCACTGTATAATCATAAGGGTTTGATTTAAGTCAGACCTGAATGGTCTAGTGGTTTTCCCTAGTTTCTTCAATTCAAGTCTGAATTTGGCAATAAGGAGTTCATTATCTCAGCCACAGTCAGCTCCTGGTCTTGTTTTTGCTAACTGTATGGACCTTCTCCATCTTTGGCTGCAAAGGATATAATCAGTATGATTTTGCTATTGACAATCTGGTGATGTCCATGTGTAGAGTCTTCTCTTGTGTTGTTGGAAGAGGGAGTCTGCTATGACCAGCGCTTTCATTGGCAAAATCTGTTAGCCTTTGCCCTGCTTCATTCTGTACTCCAATGTCAAATTTGCCTATTACTCCACGTATCTCTTGACTTCCTACTTTTGCATTCCAGTCTCCTATGATGAAAAGGACATCTTTTTGTATGTGTTAGATCTAGAAGGGCTTATAGGTCTTCATAGAATTATTCAACTACAGCTTCTTCAACATTATTGGTTGGGGCATAGACTTGGATAACTGTGATATTGAACAGCTTGCCTTGAAAACAAACAGAGATCATGCTGTCATTTTTGAGATTGCACCCAAAGACTGCATTTCAGACTCTTCTGTTGACTATGAGGGCTACTCCATTTCTTCAAAGGGATTCTTGCCCACATATTAGATACAATGGTCATCTGAATTAAATTTGCTCTCCATTCCTGTCCATTTTAGTTCACTGATTCCTAAAATGTCAATGTTCACTCTTGCCATCCCCTGTTTGCCCACTTCCAATTTACCTTGATTCATGGACTTAACTTTATCTTAAATCTTTTTGCTCTTTACTGCGTTGAACTTTATTTCCATCACCAGTCACATCCACAGCTGGGCATTGTTTTTGCTTTGACTCTATCTCTTCACTCTTTTTGGAGCTATTTCTCCACTGATCTCCAGTAGCATATTGGGCACCTAACGACCTGGGGAGTTCATCTTTCAGTATCATATCTTTTTGCCTTTTCATTGTTCACGGGTTTCTCAAGACAAGAATACTGAAGTGTTTTGCCATTCCCTTCTCCAGTGAACTACATTTTGTCAGAATTCTCCATCATCACCTGTCTGTGTTGGGTGGCCCCACATGGGCATGGCTCATAGTTTCATTGAGTTAGACACGGTTGTGGTCCATGTGACCAGTTTGATTAGTTTCTGTGATTGTGGTTTTCATTCTGTCTTCCGGGAGGAAGGTATCTAGGGCACAAATGTTAAGGAGGTTCTCATAAGGGCAGTACAAGTGGTGGTTCAGCCCCCTAGTGTGAATGCAATCCTAAATTTTGCCCCCTAAGTGCCTCACTCATATCACTCTGGTCTCTGCAATAGCCCATTTTTGGAATTACCTCACTGCCTTATCAATTGTCTTCCAAATTTTCAGTGCCTCCACAAGATGGCTAGCTTCTGAGGTGTCCTTCTGCACTAGAGCACTGATTCTTAATTGTATTTAGGAGCCTCTCTCCTATTTCCTTATCAATGCTCCAGTTCTTTTTGCACTGTTGATGTGGAGAATGCTGTCACATAGACAACTTTATAAATAGCTTTTCCATTTTTTAGATAAAAAGACTGAAAGAAATTGATGTAAGCTCCCCAGGTAGTGCTTGAATATTGTAGAAAAATGCCTGGATACTAAGGAATGTATTTTTTAGTGTCCGCCAGTGCTCACTTCCTCTTTGGTGTTATCACCTAGTGTAACTAAATCTCACCGTCCATCTACAGCCTCCAGTAGAGGACTCTCTGCTAGGAAGGGATTCTTCCTCACACGTGTACAGGGAGCTACCACTCACATTGCTGTCCACAACAGATCCTGTGTTTCCTAGTTTGTCACATACACTCTAAATTTCATATTGATTGTTGTTTTTCAATAATGTTACATGCATTGGTTTTATCACGTTGGCGTATTTTAGTTTCTTTATGGTCTGGTTTTTTTCACATTCAGACTTTTACTTTATAAATCACAAATCTTTAATTCTCTCACCTCAAAACAGTGTATAATCAGGTAACTGAAGTTATAGATTTGGAGGCTGGAATTCTCAGTTGCACCACTAAAATGAATTCGCATTTGCAGTCCCACTATATCTCTGATCAATATAAGTCCTGCCAGCATCTCTTCCCCTCATCTTTACTACTGCCTTTTAATTCCTGGAGAAGGCAATGGCAACCCACTCCAGTCCTCTTGCCTGGAAAATCCCATGGATGGAGGAGCCTGGTAGGCTGCAGTCGATGGGGTCGCTAAGAGTCAGACATGACTGGGTGACTTCGCTTTTGCTTTTAATTGGTAACCAAAGAATCTCATTGCAATTCCTCAAAATGAAGGTAACATATTGGTTTTAAAAATGACTAAGCAACCTCTAGGCTGAAGTCCAACTACACAGTGTGTATGGATTTGGTAGCATTATACCAGATTTTCTTATTAAAATCTGTACGCAGGAGTGACCCATTACTAAGATGTTCAGTGATTTTAGAAATGAGGTTGAGAGGCATTATCACCAAATAATCTCTTTTTCTAAAACAATTTAACCCTCCTTGTCAATAGCAATGGTGGTAACAAGTTTTTTGGCATGGGACTCACCAATTCTAAGCCACATTATTAGAAATGATATGTGGTTTGTTTGTTTCTTTGCTTATTTGTGATACTTCAGTTAAAAACTAAATTATATAGCAGTAGACAAAAATTATTTAATTCAACTCTTACTGACATAAAGATGAGAACAAAAGCCAAGGAAAGATTATTCAGTTTCCCCCAAAACAGAGAAGATGATTCTTTCTCAAATAAATGTTAATAAAGAAATTACTTTTTTAAATTAATTTACTTATTTTAATTGGAGGCTAATTACTTTACAATATTGTAGTGGTTTTTGCCATACATTGACATGAATCAGCCATGGGTGTACATGTTTCCCCCATCCTGAACCCCTCTCTGTGAGTGTTTTAAATTGTGGGTTTTGGTGATGGGAATATTTAGTATTGATATTGTTTTAATTTTCATAATGGAGAATTTTGAACATGCACATAAATAGCTTTGGATGAAAAATTCTCATCTACCTACCACTTGAATTCAGCACCATCAACATTGGTCAGTCTTGGCCCAGACTCACCCTTATTCAACCTTCCTCCTTCAGATGATTTTGAATGTATCTGAGAAATTATATCACTTCATCTGTTAATATTTCAGTATGCAATTTCAAAACTGACAACCCATTGTTGTTGTTCAGTCACCCAGTTGGGTCTGATTCTTTACAACCCCAAAGATTGCAGCATGCCAGGCCTCTTTCTGTGTTATATCTTTTTGTCATCTTATATGGTTCAGGAGGTTCTCATGGCAAGGATATGGGGGTAGTTTTGCTATTCTCTCCTCCAGTGGATCACGTCTTGTCAGAACTCTCCACTATGACATGTGCATCTTGGGTGGCCCTACACAACATGGCTCACAGCTTCACTGAGTTACACAAGCCCCTTCACCACGGCAAGGCAGTGATCTGTGAGGGGAAGAACTCATTAACTTTACCATAATATTAGTATTCGATGTAAAATTTTAATTAATTTATTATTATCATCAAATATCTAGTCAACATAGATATTTCCAGTTATCCATTACTAAAACCTTAAATTTAGGCCTTACGTTTCCTCTTACTGCTGTATGGCTTCATTCTTCTTATCTGTAAAAAGAAGTTAAAAGCCTCACCTGAAAGGGGCGTTGAGGATTAAATGTAATGAAGTAAATATAAATATATTTAAAGATATTTCACAATGCAATTTTAGATTTGTAGAATATATACTAAATCTAAGTCATCAGAAAGTCATCAAGGGCAAATATAAAAATAAAATTGAGACTGGAAAAACTATAAATCACACTCTGACCATCTTCAGATTCTTTTATGTTCTCTCTTCCTCCTCCATCCAGAGCCATTGCTCTCACTCCTTCTTCACTCATATTTACCTATTTGCGCCCCTCAAAATGATTACAATTACCTCTTTGTCACTTGGAAATGAAGACGAGCAAAACTGCACTATGATACCGAAGTTAATGACGCAAAAAAAAAAAACAAGAGTGGCAATGTATAAATTTTCTCACTTATTTTAGAGAATCACTTTGAACTTATGGGGCCATTTCTAAGCAGAGAAAATTTCTCTCTGCATCTGAATTCATAGAAGTGACAGCTAACTCTAACTATATATTTATAAAAAATAGCTAATCTCCTATAATAAAGATATATTTCATAACTTAACCTAATCATTTTTCACTCATAGAAAAATAGAGTGCCAATTTCCTTCCTATTTTACTTTGTCACAGAATTTTTCTTATTTTGATATTATTTCAAATGAAATATGGGAAATGAAAGTTTGAATTGTTGAAACTCAGTTCAAAATACATTTTTAATGATAAAAATGCTCAGTTTTTAGTAATGAATGTTCAGGTTTTGCCTCCTATGAGCAGTGTACATGTGAGCATATTTTTTCACAGTTTCACTAATATCTTTCTAAATTTTTGCCTATTTGATATGTAAAAATAATGTCTTTTGTTTTAAGTTAGGCACCTTTGGTTATTAGTACAGTTGAATATTTGATATTTTATTGGCTATTTCATTGGTTTCTTATATTTATACACTGTTTGATTTTTGTATTGGATCATTTGACTTTTTTTATCTTGAACTTTTTTATCATATGTACACAGGAGAGGTTTCATTTCCCTTTTTTACAGGTTCCAAACTGGCTCTGAACTTTCTATAATTTTGACTGACATTGTGTATCTTGAATACTAATAATCACTGGAGTTGCATGGTATTTAAATGTTGAAGATTTCAATGTATTCATTGGAATAAATTCCCATCACACGTCAGTATTACAAAGGTCTTTTAAAGATAATAAATTGAAAGTGACGTTTCCTGGATGCGCCGTCAGAGAGATGACAAACTTATGACCAGAAACAAGATTCCATATATCATTACCAACTCTCTCCTTTTTTCTTTTTCTTTTTTAAATCTGTTACCATAGAAAATAGAAAACTACATCTAGGCAAGGCATCTGTGGAAAGCCAATCAATTGATTTTTGTTTTGTTTTATTTTGTTGTTGTTGTTTAGTTTTATGATCCTATCTTCTGTATGTGAGGAGCAGCAGATAAAATTCCATCGAGTAAACCTAAGCACTTGCTGGATGAGTACGGGAGTGATAGTCTCTCAGTTGTGTCCAACTCTTTGTGACCCCATGGACTATAGCCTGCCAGGATCCTCTGCCCGTGGAACTCTCCAGGCAAGAATACTGGAGTGGGCTGACATTTCCTTCTCCAGGGGATCTTCCTGATCTTCCTGATCCAGAGATGGGTCTCCTGAATTCCAGGCAGATTCTTTACCATCTGAGCCACCAGGGAAGTCTACTATTGAGAGACATTTCTAAGTATAAAGACAGGTCAACTTTAAAAATATCAGCAGATACATGCTTGACTTCAGATTATAATCTATAGACAATATATTAGACTATGTATTGAATCCATAAACCTTTTCCAAAGGAATACCTGAGACAGAAGTAGCAATAAAGTTATAAAGGACAATCATCAATCAGATGAAATAATTTAGATGAAACTTGTCTCTCTCAAAGAGATGGTGACTAAGCAAGTGGTAAGGAAGGAAATATAATGTGCTTAACTTTATATGAAAAATAGTGTTCAGCTCCATGTTGCTGAATATAGTTCTGTTTTTGCCACATATTCTCTACTTCAAATTATTTGCTGGATAACCAGACGTGTTCTGAGAGATATAAGAGAAGGAAAGGAAAGCTCTTTTACTGGCAGGGAAAGGCTGGATTTGTGGAAGATGTCTTCTACATTTGCTCAAATAATTTTAGAGTTATTTTTGCAATTCCCCTCAAAATTTGTTTTCTGCCCACTGTATTTTATTTAAACAATGACCTTGAAAAATAAGAATAATAACAACTTGAGTATTATGCATTTCACTAATATTAATTTAAAATAACAAATGGCTGTTAGTCCATTTTGTTTTGTCCTATAACCCTCCTTACTAAGAAGTTCATTAAAAGGAGAAACAATTTTTGTCATTATTAATGATATTCAATAGAACATCATTATCAGAACCTAAAAAGCAAAGTTAAAGGAGGGCCTTTCAGGAATAGAAGCAATATTTGGTCTCTCTTATTTATTATCATGTCCTCAGGGTCAGATTTGGTGCCTGGCATATAATGTTAGTTATATCCCATGGACTGTAGCCCACCAGGCTCCTCTATACGTGGAATTTTCCAGGCAAGAATACTGTAGTTGCTTGCTGCTTCCTTCAGACACTCAATAATTCTTACTAAGTAAATAAAAGAAAAATTCAGAATTCCAGAACCATTTGATTAAGCAAGAATTTCTTAGTGTGACTTTGATATTGAGTTTACGCATACATGTGGAACAAAGACTCCTTTGGGCAGTTTTACAAGATTAAGAATTTAAAAATATAAACTTTTACTTAAAAATTACCTAAATTAACCAAATACGTTTATAAGCATAATAAATAATTATTTGATAAAGAAATTAGTTATACAATACATGCAAATCCACTTTCTACTATTAATGATAATGGAAACACTCTATTCCCACTCTATGTGGGAAATATTGTGTTAGAATACTATTTTCCTGACAGTTTTCCAGAACAACCATCTCCAGCAAACATGCATTATTAATTGAAAATGACAGAATCAAAACAATCTACCAGAATGGCCTATTATGCAATTGAGGTTTACTATGTTAGAAAATATAATTACTTAATTATAAGGAAAATGGAAATTTATAAATTGTCAAGTAAATCTACATTAAATATAGTTCACTGCTTTTTTTTTTTTGTTATTTTAAGATTATCGTATGAGGATTTAGAGAGAGCAAAATGTTTTTAGTTATAAAAAGGTTAATTAAGGATTTTTTTCTTTCCTCTGCGAGTCTTACATTCTCTGAGATCTGGCTAGGACAATTAATACAATTTTGTGTTTGTGCTTTGAGAACTTTCCTTTCAGAAATTTTCAATAGAGGATAAAATATCTGTATCTCTCTACTTCATTGACTCTCCATCTGTTGTCAGCAATTATTTGAGAGAGTGCTTCTTATTTTCTTCACACTGTCTCTTAATTTCTTTTTATCTTTTAGCAGTTTCATAATTAACTCTATATTATGGTAAATATCCTTGGGGAAAATACTACAAAGATATTTAGTGCAGAGTATTTACATTACAGAGGACTTGAGGTGATCTGGCTCCCATAATGGGTATATAAATCCCCTTTAATTTTTTATTGAGGAATAGATGTTACACATTTTGTTGTTAGTATTGTTCTTGGTAAAAACAAAATAATTATGTAAATTGAAACAAATTGGATGGATGGGTTTCTTTTCAGAACAAAAAGTAGGTATCCTGAAACATCAGATCAGATCAGATCAGTCGCTCAGTCGTGTCTGACTCTTTGTGACCCCATGAATCACAGCACGCCAGGCCTCTCTGTCCATCACCAACTCCTGGAGTTCACTCAGACTCACGTCCATCGAGTCAGTGATGCCATCCAGCCATCTCATCCTCTGTCGTCCCCTTCTCCTCTTGCCCCCAATCCCTCCCAGCATCAGAGTCTTTTCCAATGAGTCAACTCTTCGCATGAGGTGGCCAAAGTACTGGAGTTTCAGCTTTAGCATCATTCCTTCCAAAGAAATCCCAGGGCTGATCTCCTTCAGAATGGACTGGTTGGATCTCCTTGCAGTAATTGAAAAGTAAATCCAGTATAAATTGCTGAAATTTTCCAACATCAAATCAAAAGTGATATTTGGTTTATTTAGCCCTTTAAGTCCATCAACAAGCTCTTGTTAACTAATCCATGTTATTGTGAATGCAAAAATATCATTTTATTAAATATATATTTGATATATACATTTTATATTTTAAATTATATATAAATATATATATATATTTTATATTTATATAAATTATATATAAAATATAATATATATTTAATATGTATTTTATAATATATATAATACATAAATAATATATATTTATAAAATATAACCTATTATTTAAATGAATTGTCATGCATTTCTGGATGTTTTTGGAGGTGTGATTCACAGAAGAAACTGTAACATTTCAGAATGTGGTGTTAATAGCAGTTTCAAATAGAATGAGAAGCAAAGTGCCACTCTCTGCTTCAACAGAGGTTGACTGGGGGAATGGGAAATGAATTCTAAAGCTAATTTGCAAAGGCATTTGAGGTAATAAAATTAGAAATAGTTTCCACAAGTTGAAATTCTTTTATGCTGTCATGAAGAATAGTAGGACAGAGTCTGAAATTGTTACATTATTTGTTCCTACTCAATAAGTTATTCTTCTTGATTTAGGGGTATACATTAAACATTGCAGAAAGCCTTCTTATACAAAATAACTACAATCTTAGAAGTAGAAAAACAACTACTATAAATACTGTACAAAAAAAACAAGTTGAAAATATGCTTCTGGATAGCTCAGCCAAAATATTTTCTTATAGTAATATAAATTAAATGATAAATGCAATTAAGAATCTCACATATTAATTAATTGAAGATTATGACACTTTTGAGACTATAAATTTGAGCAGTACTAAAAATGACTCGAATATTCCCAAATTTTTGCTTCTACCTTCATTCTTAACTTCAACGGTGATAGATGATCCCATTTTAAGATTTCACCTGCTATATACCACATGGAGAAAATCCTCTGATTTTGTGTATCATATATTATTTTTATTTACTCTAGCAATATAACTTAATATTAAAATGTTCTTGGAATAGAAGAGAAAACACTAAAACAACTTCCATAGGACCAATCTTAACAACTCATGGTCAAACATACTTTAGCCTCTGGTTACACTTTGCTCTCTACATTCTTAGACTTTGGGAAGTGAGTTCTTTGCTAAATTGAGCACTATCTTGGATTTTGGCCACATGTGGATTTGAATCTCAGCTGGGCTACTTACCCATGTAACATGGAGAAAGTACTTATCTCCAAAACTTTATTCCCTGTACGAGAATAAGGGAATATGCTTGGTAGATCTTATAATATGTGGTTGTTATTAAAACTAAGTGACATTCATGTAAAGCATTTATCACAAGCTCTGGTGTATATAAATTTTTTGTTAACTGCTAATTATCAATAGTATCATCACTGTGTCTTTACAAATTAAGATGGAACAAAAGGACATGATAAGAGAGACCTTTTGGAAAGATGTGAGGAAGAAAATGAAAATGAGAAAGAAGACAGGAAGAAATGGAGAATACTCTGGAGTAAGTGCTTGCAAATGTTGAAATGGGCATTATCAAAGTCATTAACTAGACAATGAAGAAGGAGGCTAATATTTACTGAGCAATTGCAAGAGTCTTCAAAACACTGAAATTGAGGCTCAGAAAAGTTAAGCAGTTGTACCAAAGTCATATTTCTAAAAAATTATTCACAAGGAAGAATTAATACCAGTATTTTGATCCCCTTGGCTAAGTTAAATCATTATTAGTCTCTTACATCCTCCATATGATGCTACTATGGGGATAATTACTCTTGAGGAAACACGTACCTGACACCAGAGTTCGACTATAAGGATCCTGACATTATTAGTTACCCCCAAATAATCTGGTTTACTGATGAACTAAATAGTAAATCTGCTGGTCACCAAATCCCATCATGGAGGTGAAGGATTTCCCCTAGATCATAAAGCAATGAAAAAACATCAGCTAATTGTCCTACAATTCAACTCAGTTCTGACCCTGTCCAGAGATAATGACAGAATCAATAGGTTAAGGCTCAGTCTTGCAAGATTAACTCCCCTCTCCACTTCAGAGCC
This sequence comes from Bos mutus, assembly GCF_027580195.1. Taxonomy (NCBI): domain Eukaryota; kingdom Metazoa; phylum Chordata; class Mammalia; order Artiodactyla; family Bovidae; genus Bos; species Bos mutus. The sequence continues at coordinate 47,420,166 of NC_091627.1, read as the reverse complement.
CAGTCACAATTCCAGGTTATCACCTGACTGACCTGCTACAGATTGGAAGTTCCAATGACCCACACTCTGAGCTTTCCTTGGATACAATCTCAAAAATGACAGAACGATCTCTATTTGTTTCCAAGGCAAACCATTCAATATCACGGTAATTCAAGTCTAGGCCCTGATTAGTAACGCTGAAGAAGCTGAAGTTGAACGGTTTTATGAAGACCTACAAGACCTTTCAGAACTAACACCCAAAAAAGATGTCCTTTTCATTATAGAGGATTGGAATGCAAAAATAAGAAGTCAAGAAACACCTGGAGTAACAGGCAATTTTTGACCTTGGAGTACAGAATGAAGCAGGGCAAAGGCTAATAGAGTTCTGCCAAGAGAACTCACTGATCATAGCAAACACCCTCTTCCAACAACACAAGAGAAGACGCCACACATGGACATTATCAGATGGTCAACACCAAAATTATATCGATTATATTCTTGGCAGCCAAAGATGGAGAAGCTCTATACAGTCAGCAAAAAAAAGATCAGGTGCTGACTGTGGTTCAGATCATGAACTCCTTATTGCCAAATTCAGACTTAATTGAAGAGAGCGGGGAAAACCACTAGACCATTCAGGTACGACCTAAATCATATCCCTTATGACTATACAGTGGAAGTGAGAAATAGATTTAAGGACCTAGATCTGATAGACAGAGTGCCTGATGAACTATAGACAGAGGTTTGTGACATTGTACAGGACACAGGAATCAAGACCATCCCCAAGAAAAAGAAATGCAAAGAAGCAAAATGGCTGTCTGAGGAGGACTTACAAATAGCTGTGAAAAGAAGAGAAGTGAGAGCAAAGGAGAAAAGGAAAGATATAAACATCTGAACGCAGAGTTCCAAAGAATAGCAAGGAGAGATAAGAAAGCCTTCCTTGGAGATCAATAGAGGAAAATAAAAGAATGGGAAAGACTAGAGATCTCTTCAACAAAATTTGAGATACCAAGGGAACATTTCATGCAAAGATGTTCTCAATAAAGACAGAAATGGCAGGGACCTAACAGAAACAGAAGATATTAAGAAGAGGTGGCAAGAACACATGGAAGAACTATACAAAAAAGATCTTCGTGATCCAGATAATCATGATGGTGTGATCACTCACCTAGAGCCAGACATCCTGGGATGTGAGGTCAAGTGAGCCTTAGAAAGCATCACTGTGAACAAAGCTAGTGGAGGTGATGGGATTCCAGCTTAAATCCTAAAAGATGATGCTGTGAAAGTGCTACACTCGATATGCCAGCAAATTTGGAAAATCAGCAATAGCCACAAGACTGGAAAAGGTCAGCTTTCATTCCAATCCCAAAGAAAGGTAATGCCAAAGTATGCTCATACTACTGCACAATTGCACTCATCTCACACACTAGTAAAGTAATGCTCAAAATTCTCCAAGCCAAGCTTCAGCAATACATGAACCGTGAACTTCCAGATGTTCAAGCTGGTTTTAGAAAAGGAACCAGAGATCAAATTACCAACATCCGCGGGATCATCAAAAAAGCAAGAGGGTTCCTGAAAAACATCTATTTCTGCTTTATTGACTATGCCAAAGCCTTTGACTGTGTGGATCACAATAAACTGTGGAAAATTCTGAAGGAGATGGAAATACCAGACCACCTGACCTGCCTATTGAGAAACCTGTATGCAGGTCAGGAAACAACAGTTAGAACTGGACATGGAACAACAGACTGGTTCCAAATAGGAAAAGGACTATGTCAAGGCTGTATATTATCACCCTGCTTATTTAACTTATATGCAGACTACATCATGAGAAACACTTGGGCTGGAAGAAGCACAAGCTGGAATCAAGATTTCCAGGAGAAATATCAATAACCTCAGATATGCGGATGACACCACTTTTATGGCAGAAAGTGAAGAAGAACTAAAGAGCTTTTTGATGAAAGTGAAAGTGGACAATGAAAAAGTTGGCTTAAAGCTCAACATTCAGAAAACGAAGATCATGGCACCTGGTCCCATCACTTCATGGGAAATAGATGGGAAAACAGTGGAAACAGTGTTAGACTTTATTTTTCTGGGCTCCAAAATCACTGTGGATGGTAATTGCAGCCATGAAATTTAAAGATGCTTACTCCTTGGAAGGAACGTTATGACTAACCTAGACAGCATATTAAAAAGCAGAGACATTACTTTGTCAACAAAGGTCCTTCTAGTCAAGGCTATGGCTTTTCCAGTAGTCATGTATGAATGTGAGAGTTGTCCTACAAAGAAAGCTGAGCACCGAAGAATTGATGCTTTTGAAGTGTGGTGTTGGAGAAGACTCTTGAGAGTCCCTTGGACTGCAAGGAGATCCAGCCAGTCCATCCTAAGGAGATCAGTCCTGGGTATTCATTGGAAAGACTGATGTTGAAGATGAAACTCCAATACTTTGGCCACCTGATGTGAAGAGCTGACTCATTGGAAAAGACCCTGATGCTGGGAAAGATTGAGGGAAGGAGGAGAAGGGGATGACAAGGGATAAGATGGTTGGATGGCATTACCGACTCAATGGACATGGATTTGGGTAGACTCCAGCAGTTGGTGATGGACTGCCTGGCATGCTGCAGTTATGGGGTCACAAAGAGTCGGACACGACTGAGTGACTGAACTGAACTGAACTTCCCTGGTGGCTCAGCTGGTAAAGAATCTGTCTGCAATGTGGGAAACCTGAGTTTTATCCTGGGTTGGAAAGATCCCCTGTAGAAGGGACTGGCTACCCACTCCTGTATTCTGGCATGAATAATTCCATGGACTGTATAGCCCATGGGGTTGCAAAAAGTCAGACACGAATGATTTTCACTTTCATTTTGGGTTCAATTAATTTTCTAAAGCAGTTCACAGAACTCAGAGAAACATTATACCTTTTAGATTATTGGTTTGTGAGAAAAAAGTTATAACTCTGGAATAGCCAGATGGAAAAAATGAATAGGACAAGTTATGGAGAAAGTGTTCAGAGTTTTCATGCCCTCTGAGTGCTCCATTCTCTCTGCATCTCTACTTGTTCATCAGCTTGGGAGCTCTCCAAATCCTATCCGCTGGGGGTTTTATGAAGGCTTCATTATAAGCTTAATTGGTTAATTTAATGGCATTGGTGACTGAATTCAATCTTCACTCTCTCTCTCCTCTCCCAGAACATCAGGAATTGGTACTGAAAGCTCCAACTATTCACAGTTTCTTTGCAACCATTCCTTAATCTTTACGTGCTTTCCAACTGTACCTTTATTAGGATTAAGCCAGTTATTTTGTGTTATGAAAAAATGACTTCCATTTCATATTTATGGCCCTGAAGCGATTTCAGAAGTGATAACAAGAGACCAAATATTATGACAAAAGGTGTTCATATTGTTTTTTTTTTTTTCATATTGTTTTTATTACACAGGATATTCCAAAGGTTTGGGGGACTGTGATCCAGGAACTGTGGACAAAGATCAAACATATCTGAATGACCAAAACATATCTCTGATAAATCAGAATATCATACTTAGTCATTGAACTGATACGTCTTATTCCTGTTATTAATTTTCCCACATGTAAAGGGAAGATCGGATCTTTATGATTTTCCAAAACAATAGACTGGTTCCAAATCAGGAAAGAAGTACGTCAAGGTCGTATATAGTCACCCTGCTTATTTAACTTATATGCAGAATACATCATGAGAAATGAGGGACAGGATGAAGCACAAGTTGGAATCAAGATTGCCAGGAGAAATATCAATAACATCAGATATGCAGTTGACACCACCGCTATGGCAGAAAGTGAAGAAGAACAAAAGGGCCTCTTGATGAAAGTGAAAGAAGAGAGTGAAAAAGTTGGCTTAAAACTCAACATTCAGAAAGCTAAGATCATGGCATCCAGTCCCATCGCTTCATAGCAAATAGACAGGGAAACAATGGAAACAGTGAGAAACTTTATTTTGGGGAGATCCAAAATTACTGCAGAAGGTGACTACAGCCATGAAATTAAAAGACGCTTGCTCCTTGGAAGAAAAACTATGACCAAACTAGACAGCATATTAAAAAGCAGAGACATTGCTTTACCAACAAAAGTCCATCTCATCAAGGCTATGGTTTTTCAAGTAGTCATGTATGGATGTGAGACTTGGACTATAAAGAAAGCTGAGTGCCAAAGAATTGATTCTTTTAAACTGTGGTGTTGGAAAAGACTCTTGAGAGTCCTTTGGACTGCAAGGACATCCAACCAGTCCATCCTAAGGGAAATCAGACCTGAATATTCATTGGAAGGACTGGTGCTGAAGCTGAAACTCCAATACTTTGGCCACCTGATGCAAAGAGCTGACTCATTGGGAAAGACCCTGATGCTGGGAAAGATTGAAAGCAGGAGGAGAAGGGGACGACAGAGGATGAGATGGTTGGATGGTATCACTGACTCGATAGATCTGAGTTTGTGTAGGCTCCAAGTGTTGGTGATGGACAAGGAAGCCTGGCATGCCGCAGTCCATGGGGTCACAAAGAGTCAGACATGACTGAGTGACTGAACTGAACTGAGCTGAAAAATCCCTTAACTGGCCGTAGTGTAATGGTGACGTTAGTCTTCTTTGAAATCACTCAAATTGACTGAAATAAAAATATTTGCATAATGTAAGAGCTGTGAGTTTCAGTTTTATTTGAGGACTTACTCAGGACTATAGGCCCAGGAAAGAGCCTCTCATATAGTGCTGAAAAACTGCTTTACAGAGGTAGGAGAAGATCCTGGAAACTATGTTTCAGCATGTTATTAACCATACATCTTGTTAGTTATGTGGATCAGACATCTCAGTTAATGAATTTAGTGTTTATGTACCAAAAGATGCAAGAATCTGGTGTTACTGAAATTCTTCCATTTTAACTATCTAAGGGCCCATGTATCCAAAACACAGGATGTTTCATCCTAAATCCCTTTGAGGGTGTGTTTCGGTCAGGAACTTGATCCATATATTACGGGGAGGATACCCATCATCAGTCCTTATTTATCCTCATTTGACATGTATTCAACTATTGCTGCGGAACACTGTGCATAGTGTTTCTTCTATTATTCTTGAATTTTATATAAAATTGCCTTTCCAAAGAGATCTATACATTTTATATATGCATCATCTATACAAGTAGAATATAGGCCAACAAATTAAATATTTTGATATTTCCACAAATCCTAGCTCAGAGTTGAAAAGCAATCTTTGAATAGGAATTTGAATGAGTCACCAAGGAGAAAGCATACCCAGGACAAATGGCATATTCTCTAAAATACATGATGAATATGATTATGATGAAATGATACATTGCTCAGAATAAAAGCAAGCAGGATGGAAATGGATGAAGAGGCTGTTAATTCTACTCTGATCTTAAAACTACCTTGTACAGCTATTAAAGAAGTCTGCTCTTTGAGGCCATGAGCAAAAGAATCAATCACTTACAACTTTACACACATCCACAGAACCTGGAATTATCTTACATGACTATAGTTACCTTATCTCTTGAATGTGAACCAAGAGCCTTAAGTACACCAACAAGTCTTGATTCACTATTCTAATTCTAGGAATATATTCAAAGAGAAAACTAACCAAATTTTAAGGACAAATACTCTCATTGAAGAATTAGAGTAAATGATATTTGGAAATTGCTCTAGTCCAAAAATAAGAGCTTGTTCAACTATATCATGGTTATCTAGTCAATTAGTATTACATACACTGTGAAGACTTACATATATGAAGGATATAATGCCACTGAGGAAATGAGAAGATAGACAATTCAAAAATTATCCTTGTTACTCATAATTAAATAGAACAATATATATTTAAAATATAGACATGTCAAATATTATCCTTTTATTTTCTCTAAAAAGAAATTATTTTTAATTTTTATAGTTTAAAATTGTCTCTATTCTTAAAAATTTTAATGCTGAGCATGCTAAACATTTTATAGTCACAATAACTTTAAAGACTAATACAATTAAAACATTATTATGTATTTACTAACAACATCATTTATAATTTATTATGCTTATTGATAATATATATTGACTAATATAAGGTTATAAGTGGATATTCTAATAAATAGTTAATTGAACTGAGAAAGTCAATGATTAACCTTATTCTACTAGTTTTTATAGTGATTAGACTAACTTATATTTGACAGGTGTATTGTACATAAGGACAGCTAAAGTGTTTTAATTTTCTTTTAATTTACTTTCTCCACTGCTGAGATAAAATATGTTGGGTATAGCTAAGTTTATGGATTCAACTACTCTGACCCACTTAGAACATCCATGCAAAGTTGGAGGACAAGTGGCATATTTACAATCCGAATTTGCTGCATGGATGTGGATGAGTAAGTCACAATGAATTCTTTTAAAGGAAAATAAGAGCTTTAAAATAAAACTCTTCACCCTTTATGATCACTCTCTTGCAGAGTTCATTTACTTTTATGGTCTCAACCATTATTTCTATGTCATACAACCCCCAAATCTGTATTTTCATCTATGCTCACTCACCCAAGTTCCAAATCAATACTTCATACACAGTTCCACTTAGATGTCTAACAGTCACTGCAGACTCACAAAAACACACAATAACTGTTCCAACTTAAAATCAGGTTCTATTTTATAACTTTCCAATATTGCTAATAGCATCAAAATGTGTCTAGTGTACTACACCATCTCTCTTATCTCAGCATTAACAACTTGATGTTTAAATTCCTCTGGGCACTTCAGCTACTGAGTTAGATAAATCAGCATGTTCTCTTGACATTTTTACTAATCTTCTGTAACTTTCTGTCGCAATACCTTGAACTTTAATCAGACCTTCATCACATCACACCTAGAGACTTGCAGTCTTCTTTGTCTTGAGCATCTTTAAGTGCATCAGAAGAGTTATCAGTTGAATTCAGTTAAGTCGCTCAGCTGTGTACGACACTTTGCGACCTATGGACTGCAGCACACAGGTTTCCCTGTCCAACACCAGTGCCCAGAGCTTGTTCAAACTCATGTCCATCGGGTCAGTGATACCATCCAACCATCTCATCCTCTGTCATCCCCTTATCCACCTGCCTTCAAACTTTCCCAGCATCAAGGTCTTTTCAAAGGAGTCAGTTCTTCACATCAGGTAGCCAAAGTATTGGAGCTTCAGCATCAGTCTTTCCAATGAATATTCAGGACTGATTTCCCTTAGGATTGACTGGTTTTATCTCCTTGCACTCCAAAGGACTCTCAAGAGTCTTCTCCAACACCACAGTTCAAAAGCATCAATTCTTAAGCGCTCAACTTTCTTTATGATCCAACTCTCACATCCATACATAACTACTGCAAAAAACATAGCTTTGACTAAATGGACCTTTGTCCAAAAAAGTTATGTCTCTGCTTTTTAATATGCTGTCTAGGTTGGTTGTAGTTTTTCTTCCAAGGAGCAAGTGTCTTTTAATTTCATGGCTGCAGTCACCATCTGCACTGATTTTGGAGCCCCCGAAAATAAAGTCTCTCACTCTTTCCATTATTTCCCTATCTATTTGCCATGAAGTGATGGCACTGGATGCCATGATCTTAGTTTTCTGAATGTTGAGCTTTAAGCCAACTTTTTCACTCTCCTCTTTCATTTTTATCAAGAGGCTCTTTAGTTCCTCTTTGCCTTCTGCCATAGGGTGGTATCATCTGCACATTTGAGGTTATTGATATTACTCTTAGAAATTTGGATTTTAGCTGTACTTTATTGGATCATAAAAAAAGATAGGACACTGAAAGATGCATATTAAAAAGCAGAGACATTACTTTGTCAACAAAGATCCTTCTAGTCAAGGCTATGGTTTTTTCAGTAGTCATGTATGGAGTTGGACTATAGTCATGAGAGTTGGACTATAAAGAAAGCTGAGCACCGAAGAATTGATGCTTTTGAACTGTGGTGATGGAGAAGACTCTTGAGAGTCCCTTGGACTGCAAGGAGATCCAGCCAGTCCATCCTAATGGAGATCAGTCCTGGTTGTTCATTGGAAGGACTGATGTTGAAGCTGAAACTCCAATACTTTGGCCACCTGATGCGAAGAGCTGACTCATTGGAAAAGACCCTGATGCTGGGAAAGATTGAGGGCAGGAGGAGAAGGGGACAACAGGAGATAAGATGGTTGGATGGCATCACTGACTCAATGGACATGGGTTTGGGTGGACTCTGGTAGTTGGTGATGGGCAGGGAGGCCCTGCATGCTGTAGTTCATGGGTCACAAAGAGTTGGACACAACTGAGCAACTGAACTTAACTGTGCTTTATCCAGCCCAGCATTTCACATAATATACTCTGCATATAAGTTAAATAAGCAGGGTGACAATATACAGCCTTGACATTCTCCTTTCCCAGTTTGGAACCAGTCTGTTGTTCCATGTCTGGTACTAACTGTTGCTTCCTGACCTGCACATAGATTTCTCAGGAGGCAGGTCAGGTGGTCTGGTATTCCCATCTCTTGAAGAATTTTCCAGTTTGTTGTGATCCATAGAGTCAAAGGCTTTGACATAGTCAATAAAGCAGAAGTAGGTGTTTTTCTGGAATTCTCTTGCTTTTCCTATGTTCCAAGTGATGTTGGCAATTTGATCTCTGGTTTCTCTGCCTTCCAACTTGAGCATTTGTAAGTTCTACATTCATGTACTCTTGTAGAATACACTAGCTTGGAGAATTTTCAGCATTGCTTTGCTAGTGTGTGAAGTGAGTGCAATTGGTCAATAGTTTGAGCATTCTTTGGCATTACCTTTCTTTGAGATTGGAATGAAAACTGACCTTTTCCAGTCCTGTGGCTACTGCTGAGTTTTCCAAATTTGCTGTCAGCTAGTTTTTAATCAATCTCACTTTCTCATTCATGAGTTGAGGTTAATTTAAAATGGCAAGACTTAGTAACTAGATTGGTGTTATTTAAATTCTGTCTGTTAATATCAAAATATACTCATTCTAAAACATTTTCGTTATAATAAATTGAATATACATTGAGAAAATTCAAGCATTATAGAAAAGTTAAAGATATTAATTCACATTTTAACAAATTTTCATCCAGCAACTAAGCGTTTCTTAGTCTTCTTTATCCTAATAAGCAGAGTAGATAAAAGAATCACTTCCAAAGCTCACTAAAATGATGTACTGGAAAACAGACTATAGGAGAGACTATGCTCTATCATAAGATTGGCAATCCAGGTGATTTCAGGGAAACCATGTGTATGTGTGTGTGTGAATGTGTGTGTGTGAAGTTTAATCAACTTGAATACAGTTGATTCAAGTTGTGTAAAGTACCTGCTTCACATTCAACATATTTTATGCTCAATACGGATGCAAAGAAGCCTAAGATAAACTTCCAAATGGTTTACAATTAAATTGGTGATAGGAAACTCAGACATGCTAAACAAAAGCAATACAATAAAGCAGAACACAGACATCTCTAAGTATCAAAACCTAATTTGTGTCTGCCAGTGTGTTGGAGAGCAAATTTTCAGACAGTGGGAACCTCTATTACATTATTTTAAATTGAAGGAAAAGAATGGGTTCCAAGTGTATCCAAACCCCCAAATGTCTTCCTGGAAATCACTAAACTGTTTTTAACTACTAATATAACAATCCACAGAGGATTTCTGCAAAATAGAATGTTTTTAATGTTACCAATTCTAATATTGCTTAATACTTAAAGAAGCCAAAATGATACATCTACATGTAAAATACAAAGATACGATACTGTGTCAGCTATAGACTGCATTTAATTTCGGCACTGCAACAAACATGTGCCAACATATAAATTCTAAAAAAAGAAGAAACATGGTAAAGACACTAAAGCTAATATCTGAATTGTACCCACATTGACAGTGTCCACAGGTGCTTGGTACTTTCAATATTAAGGCCCATTAAAGGCTAAATTCTCAGGAAAGATGGGGAAGTGGTTAGTAACAATAGGATGTCATGAGAGGAGTTGAACAAAAATGCTAGCATTCTAACATCCTTTCTTTCAGACATCAAAACTTTCACTGATATATGAATGTATTTGTTGGAGTATATTCATTGGATCATGAATTTGAGGTAAACCATCTGGCAATCAGGTATGACCTAAATCAAATTCAGAGTGCCTGAGGAAATATGGATGGAGGTTCATAACAATGTGTAGGAGGTGGTGACCAAAACCATCCCCAAGAAAAAGAAAAGCAAGAAGGTAAAGTGGTTGTCTGAGGAGGACTTACAAATAGCTGAGAAAAGAAGAACAATGAAATGCAAAGAAGAAAGGGAAAGATATACCCAACTGAATGCAGAGTCCCAGAGAATAGTGAGGGGAGATAAGAAAGCCTTCTTAAGTGAACAATGCGAAGAAATAGAGCAAAACAATAGAAGGGAAAAGTCTAGGGATCTCTGCACAGAAATGAGAGATACTAGGGGAACATTTCAAGCAAAGATGGGCACAAAAAAGTACAGAAATGACAAGGACCTAACAGAAGCAGAAGAGATTAAGAACAGGTGGCAAGAATATACAGAACTATACAAAAGAAAGTCTTAATGACCCAGATAACCATGACAGTGTGGTCAGTTATCTACAGCCAGACATTCTGGAGTGTGAAGTCAAGTGGGACTCAGGAAACATTACTATGAAAAAGCTAGTGGAGGTGATGGAATTCCAGCTGAGCTATTTCAAATCGTAAAAGATGATGCTGTTAAAGTGCTACACTCCATATGTCAGCAAATTAGAAAATCTCAGCAGTGATCACAAGACTGGGAAAAAAATCAGCTTTCATGCCAATCTCCAAAAACAAGGCAATGCCAAAGAATGTTCAAACTACTGTACAATTATACTCATTTCACATGCTAACAAGTGAAGTCACTCAGTTGTGTCCAACTCCTTGCGACACCATGGACTCTAGCCTACCAGGCTTCTCTGTCCATGAGATTTTCAAGGCAAGAGTACTGGAATGGGTTGCCAGTTCCTTCTCCAGGGGATCTTCTCGACCCAGGGATCCAACCCAGGTCTCCCACATTGTGGGCAGACGCTTTACCCTCTGCACACCAGGGAAGCCCTCATTTCACATGCTAACAAAGTAATGCCCAAATCTTCAAGACAGGCTTCAGCCATATGTAAACTGAGAACTTCTAAATGTGAAAGATGGATTGAGAAAAGGCAGAGGAATCAGACATTAAATTTCTACATCCATTGGATCACAGAAAAGATGAGAGAATTCCAGAAAAAAAAATCTACTTCTGCTTCATTGACTATACCAAAGCCTTTGACTGTGTGGATCACAATAAACTGTGGAAAATTCTTAAAAGAGATGGGAATATCAGACCACTTTACCTGCCTCCTGAGAAACTTGTATGCTGGTCAAGAAGTGACAGTTAGACTGGACATGGGACAATGGAGAGTTTCCAAACTGGGAAAGGAGTACATAAAGGTTATATACTGTCAGCCTCCTTTTTTAACTTATATACAGTGTAGATTATGCAAAATGCCAGGATGGGGCTGGAATCAAGATTGCCAGGAGAAATATCAACAACCTCAGATAGGCAGATGATACCTCTTCAATGGCAGAAAGCAAAGAGGAACTAAAGAACCTCTTGACAAGGCTGGAAGAGGGGAGTGAAAAAGTGGCTTAAAACTCAACATTCAAAAAACTAATAAGATCATGGCATCTGGTCCCGTCACTTCATGGCAAAAAGATGGGGAAGAAGTGGAAACAGTGACAGATTTTATTTTCTTGGACTGTAAAATCACTGTGGATGGTGACTGCAGTCACAAAATTAAAAGACACTTGGTCCTTGGGAAAAAAAAGCTATGACAAACACAGCATATTAAAAAAGCAGAAACATCACTTTGCTGACAAAGGTCCACACACTCAAAGCTATGGTTTTTTCCAGTAGTCATGTACGGAGGTGAGAGGTGAACCATAACAAGGTTGAGCACCAAAGAACTGATGCTTTTGAACTGTGGTTCTGGAGAAGACTCTTGAGAGTCCCTTGGGACTGCAAGGAGATCCAACCAGTCCATTCTAAGGGAAATCAGTCCTGAATATTCATTTGAAGTACTGATACTAAAGCTGAAGCTCTAATGCTTTGGCAACCTGATGCAAAGATCCAACTCATTGAAAAAGACCCTGATGCTGGGAGAGACTGAGGGCAGTAGAAGGGGAGGCACAGCATGACGTGGTTGAATGCATCATCAACTCAATGAACATGAGTTTGAACCAACTCTAGGAGATGATAAAAGAGAGGGAAGCCTTGCCTGTTGCAGTCCATGTGGTTGCAAAGAGTTGGACACAGCTTAGTAACTGAACAACAGTTTTTCAAGTCATTATAGCAAAAGTGGATAATTGAATGATCAGATATCAAGGAATACACCTTCTTAGTAGCTAATGAATTGTATGTTTGGGATTATATATGCTATAGAAGGAATTAAATAGTTGAGCAAAGCTATTAGGCTAGCAAGTTTAAACTTTCTTTCCAGTGTTAATTTGTCTTTTCTTTTCTCTTCTTTTTTTTTTTTTTGCAGAAAATAAAAAAAAAATCCTTGAAGGTGAAATGTAAAGGATAAAAATTGAGTAGATACAGCTGAATTAAACACAAGATAGCATAAGTTTATAGAAATGTGAATACTTTGATGATAGTAAGAACAGTGTTCCATGTGGACACTGGGCATGAATGAATTTGGGGTCTCTAAGATTCTCCCATGAAAGAATAGTAGCCATGGTAATCAAATTACTGTTACTTCTGCCATGTAAAATTATGAGATTTGTTTCTATTCTGGGAAGTTATTATTATACATTGGTGAGTTTAAAACTGCTCAGAGTCCTGCAATATATGCATCTGGTAGTCTAAGTTTAGCTAATTAGATGGACAATTAATCTTTAGTTATCTTCAAGGATGCTGTGGATTCCCGCCAAAGAAAGGGAGTAAACTGAATGGTCATTCATGTTTCTTCATTCTCCATGATTCTATTATTCAAAAAATAAATCAACTCAAATTGTATAACTGAAAGCTATGAAGTCTACAATCTTGATGAATTAAAATGTAAGGCAGAGGTCCAGTATTCTAAGGGAATCAAGAATAAGATGCTGCTATAACACATTGTTTTAACTTTTCTTGGGCACAATGATAAAATCAGCAATCCAAAGAAAAATAGAAGAGGAAATCAGATTAATTGAAACATGTACCTTGTTCTCTATATTTTGTATAACAAATTGAACTTAGTAACTAATATATGTGATAGAGTACTAAACAGTAAATACAATTTGTATGTGATTACAAAGAGTAAGGAGAGTCTACAATCAATCAAAAAGCAATCACATGACAGCCTACAATCAAGGATCAGATTGTAGTGCAGATTCTATGAACTCAGATGTCATAAGTGGGAGATTCTCCATGAAATAAAATGACCAATTAAGTTAGCTAATGGTAGAATTAAACTGAACACTCTAGGCAGGAACAACCCTAATATTTGTGGGATTGAAGAAAGAGTACAATTGGACACACCTAGTTTGCATCCTGCTTCTCTTCTTTTCTTATTTCTAGGTCTCCCTGCATTCAAGGAGCATCATAAACATGGTATGGACACCATCAACCCATAACTATTTCAATCCCAGGCATCAGTTGCTCCTTGGCTGTTTATTAAGCCTGTGTGCCTGATCTCCAGTGGAAATGAGATTTGGGGTTATTTGAGCAGAGAATTCAAGATATGTGTTCTGAGGTTTGGACCTTTGAAAGACAGCACAGGCTTCGACTGTGTTCATTTCCTTAGTTCCACAGATGCCAGTCACATGGAAAGTCATAACTAGAATAAAAACAGAGGTAGGCTTTTCAAAACAGAATATCTGGGGCAAAATATAAGTATATTTTGTGGTAATAAATTACAGAAGAAGCATCTCAAGTCCTGATGCTGCTTCTGCTGCTGCTAAGTCGCTTCAGTCGTGTTAGACTCTATGCGACCCCATAGACGGCAGCCCACCAGGCTCCCCTGTCCCTGGGATACCATTCTCTCCCCATCTTAGCCAATCCAGCAGTTTATCAATTAACTTTATGTTCATAATATGTTCCAAATCAGAATGTTTCCTTGTATTCCCGCTACTCCCCACTCACTACTCTACATACCTGGTGCTTTCAGAATGGTCCAATCTGCTTTTATCTCTAGCGTGGATTGCTGCAGTAACTTCTTAACTGTCCTCTTTACTTCAACACCTAGCCCCTTAATCCAATTCTACATCCAGCATCTAGAATGTCTTATAAAAATGTAAAGTAGATCATTTTTTCCTCCTTAATCTTCTCTGCTTCTCTCCATTCTCTCTTCTATCACATTTAGTACTAAATATAAATATTTTATCATCTAAAATACTCTGAAAATATCAAATTCTCTCTGACTCTTGCCTAACTCTTATAAGAACACTTGTGATTACATTGGGTCCACTCATATAATCCAGGATAATCTCCATATCTCATGATTCTCCATTTAATCACAGGACAAGTTCTGGGGGCTAGGACATGAACATATTCGAGGGGCCATTACTAACCTTACAGCAAATGACTACTTCCTCTCTGAGAAGAGGATTTCCCCACTCAATTTTGTATTACTTTATGTTGCTCAACACAACTAGCTACTGTCTTTTATTTATATTCTGGTCATGATCATTTCCCATTGTGTCTTTACACTTTTCAATTTTCAATTACTCTTTGTGACTTCTCATCATTCAGGTCTCAGATAAAATGCCCTTCTTAGGGAAACTTCCTTGACTGTCTAAAGCTTCATGGACATCTTAAAAAGCCATTGCCTCTAGTCATTCTCCACTCTATTACTTTATTTTCTTTACTATATAAGACATACCATTCTGAAAGTATCTGAGATGTTTATTTTTAAAGTTTACTTTTTGTTTGCCTTTCTAGAGATCTGGGACTTTTTTATGAAGCTCACATCACTAAGGCCTTAATTCCTGAAAAAGTTTCCTTTAAACAATGTAAATGTTTAGCAAATATGTCTAAATAAATACATTAATAAAAAGTAATGTAAAATGGAGTCATTGGTTATGTTTAAAGTGTCATTTCTTGTCTACCAGGTATATTCTGTGAAATCTGTCTTGATCCATTTGATCACACTGTTTCCCTATTTGGAAACCAATCCATCATTCTCCGTAACTATTCAGATCCTACCCAAACTTGATGATCCAGTAAATTCAGTCCCAAACACCTATCCTTTCATTAAAAACTTCTGTGACCAATCACATTTATCTGTCTCTGAAATGCCAGGAAACAATGCTAAAATATTCCTTTGGTATTTTATCATTAACTTTTATTAACTAGAATCATTATTAACTGATAATTCACTTAGCTAGTATTGTAAAACTAACTAATATGGACATATAATAATTAATAACTAAGATTAATTAATTCAAACTAAGATTGAATGCATGAGGAGAAGGGGAATGACAGAGGAAGAGATGATTGGATGGCATCATCGACTTGATAGACATGAATTTGAGCAAGCTCCGGGAGTTGGTGATGGACAGGGAAGCCTGCCATGTGGCAATCCATGGGGTCAAAAACAGTCAGACACGACTGAGCGACTGAACAGACTTAACTGAATTTCCTCATTATATTCTAAATTCCCCTAGGGAAGGGATTCTGTTCTGTTACTAACTGTCTACTTTAGCATTAGTGAGACAAGCATAAGCAATACTTAAAGTAATTTGATGGTTAATATAATGAAGTAAGTGTATTGGTACCACTCAGAATAAGAATTTATTAAATGGTTTGAATTTATTGAACATGAAAACACTCCAAAGAGAATGTGAAAATACTATATTTTTAAGAATGTATGAGCATCAGTTGAAGAAAAACAGCTTTTATTCCCTGAAGTAAATGTGTAGTTGATTTTATTTAAAAAAAGATATAACTAAAATGCAGATATAAAATATACACATTCTAAATTTTTATACTCATTAATTTATGAGAAAACCAGGCAGCTATTATAACTGGTCAAAAGGATGCAAAAGACAGACATAATTATAGATAAGAATATTGAAAGATTATGTAAATAGAAGCAAAAACTGAAAAGGGATGTTGGGAAGAGTCAACTTAATCTCCACCAGAAGAGACAGAATTTGCGTGTCTTTGAAAATAACTATTTTTGCACACCTATACAAGACCTTCTAGAACTAAAGCAAAAAAAAAGATGTTCTTTTCATCATAACTGACTGGAATGCAAAAGTACAAAGTCAAGAGATATCTGGAGTAACAGGTATATTTGGCCTTGGAGAACAAGATGAACTAGGGCAAAGGCTAGCAAAGTTTTTCCAAGAGAACACACTGGTAACAGCAAACACCCTCTTCCAACAACACAAGAGAAGACGCTACACATGGACATCACCAGATGGTCAACACCAAAATCAGATTGATTATATTCTTTGCAGCCAAAAATGGAGAACCTCTATACAGTCAGGAAAAACAAGACTGGGAGTTGACTGTGGCTGAGATCATGAACTCCTTATTGCCAAATTCAGACTTAAATTGAAGAAAGTAGGTAAAACCACTAGACGATTAAGGTAGAACCTAATTCAAATCCCTTCATCTTATACAGTGGAAGTAACAAATAGATTCAAAGGATTAGATCTGATAGAGAGAGTGCTTGAAGAACTATGGACAGATGTTTGTGACATTGTACAGGAGGCAGTGATCAAGACCATCCATCCCCAAGAAAAAGAAATGCAAAAGGCAAAATGGTTGTTTGAGGAGGCCTTACAAATAGCTGTGAATAGAAGAAAAGCTAATGGCAAAGCAGAAAAGGAAAGATACACCCATTTGAATGCAGAGTTCCAAAGAATAGCTAGGAGAGATAAGAAAGTCTTCCTCAGTGTTCAAAGCAAAGAAATAGAGGAAAACAACAGAATGGAAAAGACTAGAAATCTCTTCCAAAAAATTAAAGTTACCAAGGGAATATTTTCTACAAAGATGAGCACAATAAAGCACAGAAATGGTACAGACCTAACAGAAGCAGAAGATACCATACAAAAAAGATCTTCATGACTCAGATAATCACGATGGTGTGGTCACTCACCTAGACATCCTAGAATGTGAAGTCAAGTAGGCCTTAGGAAGCATCACTGCAAACAAAGCTATTGGAAGTGATGGAGCTGTTTCAAATCCTAAAAGATGACTCTGTGAAAGTGCTGCACGAATATGGCAGCAAATTTGGAAAACTCAGCAGTGGCCACAGGACTGGAAAAGTTTCCGTTTTCATTCCAATCCCAAAGAAAGGCAATGACAAAGAATGTTCAAACTACCATACAATTGCACTTATCTCATGTGCTAGCAAAGTAATGCTCAAAATTCTCTAAGCCAGGCTTCAATAGTATGTGAACCATGAAATTCCAGATGTTCAAACTGGATTTAGAAAAGGCAAAAGAACCAGAGATCAAATTGTCAACATCCTTTGGATCAGAGAAAAAGCAAGAGAATTCCAGAAAAATGTCTATTTCTGCTTTATTGATTATGCCAAAGCCTTTGACTGTACATATCACAACAAACTGTGGAAAATTCTTAAAGAGATGGGAATACCAGAACACCTTACCTGCCTCCTGAGAAATCTGTATGCAGGTCAAGAAGCAACAGTTAGAATCAGACATGGAACAACGGACTCTTTCCAAATTGGGGAAGGAGTCCATCAAGGCTGTGTATCACCACCCTGCTTATTAAAATTATATGCAGAGTACATCATGCAAAATGCCAGGCTGGATGAAGCACAAGCTGGAGTCAAGATTGCCAGGAGATATATCAAAAACCTCAGATACACAGATGACATCACCCCTGTGGCAGAAAGTGAAGAACAAAAGAGCCTCTTGATGAAAGTGAAAGAGGAGAGTGAAAAAGTTGACTTAGAACTCAACATTCAAAAAACTAAGTTCATGGATTCTTGTCCCTTCACTTCATGGCAAACAGATGGGGAAACAATGAAAACAATGACAGACTTTATTTTGGGGGGCTCCAAAATCACTGCGGATAGTGATGGCAGCCATGAAATTAAAAGATGTTTGCTCCTTGCAAGAAAAGCTATGACCAACCAAGACAGCAGAGACATTACTTTGCCAATAAATGTCCATCTAGTCAAAGCTATGGTTTCCCCATAGTCATGTATAGATGTTAGATTTGGACCATAAAGATACGTGAGTGCTGAAGAACTGATGCTTTTGAACTGTAATGTTGGAGAAGACTCAAGAATCCCTTGGACTGCAAGGAGATAAAACCAGGAGATAAAAGATAAAAACAAGGAGATAAAATTAAAGGAAAGCAGTCCTGAATATTGATTGGAAGAACTGATGCGGAAGCTGACACTCCAATACTTTGGCCACCTGATGTGAAGAACTGACTTCTTGGGAAAGGCCCTGATGCTGGGAAAGATTGAAGGTGGGAGGAGAAGGGGATGACACAGGATGAGATGGTTGGATGGCATCACTGACACGATGGACATGAGTTTGAGTAAGCTCCAGGAGTTGGTGATGGACAGGGAAGCCTGGCGTGCTGCAGTCCATGGGGTTGCAAAGAGTCGGACACAACAGCAACTTGAACTGAACTGATCTGAACCTTCATTGGCAAATATTTCTGATTTTTAATATGCTGTCTAGGTTTGTCATAGCTTTTCTTCCTAGGAGCAAGCATCTTTTAATTTCATGGCTGCAGTCATCATCTGCACTGATTTTGGAGCACCCCCCCAAAATAAAGTCTGTCACTGTTTCCATTGTTTCCCCATCTTTTTGCCATGAAATGATGGGACGAGATGCTATGATCTTAGTTTTCTGAATATTTTGTTTTAAGCCAACTTTTTCACTCTCCTCTTTCACTTTCCTCAAGAGGTTCTTTAGTTCTTCTTCACTTTTTGCCATAAGCATGGTGTCATCTGCATATCTGAGGTTATTGATATTTCTCCTGGAAATCTTGATTCCAGCTTATGTTTCATCCAGTCTGGCATTTCACATGATGCATTCTGCATATAAGTTAAATAAGCATGGTGGCAATATACAACCTTGATGTATTCCTTTCCTGATTTAGAATCAGTCTGTTTTTCCATGTCCAGTTCTAGCTGTTGCTTCTTGACCTGCATACAGATTTCTCAGGAGGTCAGTAAGGTGGTCTGGTATTCCCATCTCTTTCTTACATGGTTGCAGTCAGAGTGCCGTGAGGGATGGCAAATAACCCCAGGTGTATTTGGTGCCACAGATTTCCAAGATGGCTTATTCACATGGCTTATTCACATGGCTGAATTCTCCACTTTGAGACCCTCTCCAAGACTGCTTTAATATTCTCATATCAGGGCAGCTACCTTCTCCTACAGCTAGCAATCTGAGAGAACGTGAATAATACAAATGCAGCATTGATTTTTATAACCCAGCCTTCGAAGTCACACACTGTCTTTACTACTTTGTTCTATTAGTTAAGTGAGTTATTAAGTCCAGCCAACTCATAAAAGGACAGGAACTAGGCTTCACTTCTTGAAGAGAGCAATATAAGAGAATCTGTGAATGTATTTTAAAATCACCACATTTGCTGTGAGAAGCTTTTCTTTTAATTGAAGTTTTTAGCCAATTTAGTTATAAATATGTTCATATTTTATCATCTTAATTCTTTCTGGTTTGTTTCTTTGTTCTCTTCTACCTGGGTTATTTTCCCTAGTCTTTTGCTATATGGACAAGATATGTTTTTTTTTTTTTTTTTAATTTCCTCTTGTGATTTGTATGTAGTGTAACCTGTTTTTAAATTCTGTGCTGGTTTTCTTTATTACCTGATTGTTTCATTTTGTAATCATTGTATCAAGACTAATACATGATCTTTTCACTCTTTTCAATATAAAATAGCAAACAATATATTTTGTTCCATTTCTACTTTTCTTGTTTCCTCATTATTGTTTTTCTAAAGAATTTTTTTCTGAATATATGATGTTTGTTTGAATCTGGACTATCATTTCTATCAAAATTTTACTGAATATTTTTACGGGCCAAATTTGGTTTTATATTTTCACTCATTTAATTGTAAGAGTTTATTTAGTTTCACTATTTTCCAAAATCAAAATGATGTATTTGACATTTCTTTAAAAAAATTATTAGACTGTTCCAGTACACACTAGGCAGTGTCCTCCGTGGATGGGCAGTAAGTTAATTCACCGGTACATTTTTTGTTCTCATGTTTTGTAAAATTTTTGTATTTTCTTTTTACTCTCCTTTCTTAATATGTAAATGAAGCTATTTTAGGGGAAAACCCCACCTCTCCACTTCCCCTACTGTGATAGATATTTGCTAGATATACTAGCACTTTATCTCTTTAGTATACCTTTTTTCAAATTAATTAAAACCTAGAAGACTGAGAAGTCAAAGGAAACGATCCATGCCAGGTGCTGCAAAATTATGTCAATTTGTGTTGTTTTTATATCACTGTATTCCTGATTTTCCGTTGCAATGGATTTGGTCTCAGATCTTCTTTTAGTCTGGTTATGTAAGTTTTATACCTAGAAAAATACTTTGCATTTCAGAAATTATGAAGGCTAAACAAACAAACAAAAGCAGCAGTTACATTAGAACTCAGGGCAGAATGTCTATCCTCAGTTGTACGTAGCACCCAGGGATGCACTCCATCTTTCTTCCATTCTAATTTAATTCTGAAGATGGGACAAGATTTATGAATTATCCTACTCACTTTTTATGGTTTTTCTCAAGCTGTTAAAGCTTAGATTCAAGATGCATTTAAACAAAGCAAAAGGGATGATTCCATCCCTTTTAAATGTGCGTTTCCATAAATGTCTGGCCTTATTTTGTTACACAATTGTATGACACGTTATGTTGTAGGAGCAACTCATTTTTTCTTACCCTGGTCACAGACTGCTCAAAATCAGTCTCCATTTATTTCTTATGTTCATTGACACCTCTTATTTATTTTCTATATTCATCGTGTTGATGTGCTCAGTACTCTGACATATCCCATGATTTTACATCAAAACATATATCTAGTCACCTCACTTTTAGTTCAAAAATGAATGTCAACGCATTAGGTGATGCCCTACCAGTTGGTCCTTATTTTCAGTATCCAGAGGATGGATATAATGGAGAATTAAGATATTGCAACTGCTTCCAGCTCCTTTTTTGCCTCAGTGATTTTTTACTTTATGAGTGCAATAGTAGCATTCAGAATTTTAAATAGTATTAAATTATAAATGCACATTACCAATATTGCCAACTTGATACTTAAGCTTACTTTTTCTATTATTTTTAACAGAGAGTTTCGGTATCTTAATATTTTTGATAATTGACTGTATTATAAAAAGTTCTCTATAAGCAAAAAACACTAAAGATATTCACATATAGTTGAATAGGTTAATCTCAAAGATTAACATAGCTAAAACATAGTCCATTATTTTTATGACAAATTTCTTGCAATGATTCTGCCTCCCAGTAACTAAAGCTAAAAATGAAGCAATAATTTATCCTAGATTTCTGTTTTGCTTTTACTCTCACTCCCATTGGAGCCTGGAGCAATCTTTAAGCTTTCCATTCTCCTCCAGTTCCACTAAATTAGCTATAGCTCTGGCCCTGATCTGGCCTTCAGTCTTGTCTTTTCGAATTTGATGCAGCAGGAAATTAGAGAGTCTAGAGAGAGAAAGTTAAACAAGAAGAAAGTGAGTACCAAGCTGGAGACCTGAGGAATGCCAACTTTGAGAAGCCAGGTAGGAAGGCTGACTACTCAACAGAGTTCAAAAAAGAGGCCATGAAAGATGAAAATTTTAATTGATACAATGTGCATCAATTAAATTTATAACAATTAAAAAGCAGTTCCATTGTGTAGCATGAACAAAAGTCTGATGTAAGTAGAATTATAATAGAATAAATAAAGTAAAAAGGGTAAGGGCTTCCCTGGAGGCTCAGACAATAAAAAATCTGCCCAAAATGCAGGAGACCCAGGGTTCGATCACTGGGTCGGGAAGATACCCTGGAGAAAGGAATGGCTAGAGAACTGTGAGACGTGTACCTGGAAAGGCATAAGGGATTCAGAAGTTTTTCTTGTAGTTGCCACCATTGCTAAGATGGGCATTATTAAAACATAACATCATGCCAAGGAGATACAGAAGTTGATATTCAGATCACAGAGAGGGTATACTGATGGTTTGGAACTCCTGAAAAAGCAAAAAGCTGATAGACTGACCTTTCACAGAAGGCTACTAAAATTGGAAGAAGAAAAGGAGGATGATGGTTCCACTTGAAAGTTGAATTTGAATGGGATAGCTGGAATCTGAACAAGTTCCATTATCTATTTTCTCAGTTGAAGGTTTAACAGCAGTGGTAGGCTGAGAATAACAATCTAGAAAGTGAATCACAGTTTTGAGAGTGGAAAAATTATAAAAGTATCACTGTCAGGTGGCAAAGCTTTGATTTTGAATTTTACCCATGATTTTCTTGAAATAGCAATATTTTTAATGCTATGAAATGATATTCATCAATGTTTAAGTACTTCATCTATTAACAGAATGTTAAAATACAGTTTGCTTGTTGCTTTGCTCTCCAGGCCCAATTGGTCAGTCTTTATTTTATTTATAAAGTGTTTCATTGTTCTTTCTTAGTTTCCTGGCTCTGTTTTGCTACATTGATGGTGACACTTGATTTGCTATTTATGCTGTTAATTTGGGAAGCATACATACTACTTTTATAACCTTGAACAAATAACTAACTTCTCTGAGGTTCAGCTTTCTCATTTGCATAGTAAAGAAACTATGAATATCCACCTCAGGTGATTTTTTTGAATGAAGATTAAATTATGTAATATACATATGGTATGAGATGGCAATAAATACTGGATATTATTATCATTGTCTGTTGTTGCTGTATAGTTGCTAAGTGGTGTCCCACTTTTTGTGACCCCATGGACTGTAGCCTGCCAGACTTCTCTACCCATGGGATTCCCCAGGCGAAAATACTAGAATGGGTTGACGTTTCCTTCTCCAGGGGATCTTCCACACCTAGGTGTCGAACCTGGGTCTTCTGCATTGCAGGCAGATTCTGAGCCACCAAGGAAGTCTAGCTTTATTTTAGTCTATAATGAGAGACTAATAATCTTATTTTAATAAGTTTTGATAAAATAATATGAGGTTATAAACAGAATGTTATTACATTTTTTGTATTTCAAACACTGTTTTGTTATTTGCTTTGTTTCATAACCATGTCAACAATTACTTAGGACAACATTATTTTTACTGATTTCACTAATATTTAATGTACATGACTTCTCATTTTTTAATTGTAAATAGTGTATAAAATTTTTTCACTGTTGTCTTTTATTTAGGATTAACCAGTTTTTTAAAAAATGTATTCTCAGGAAACACGTGTGTACCATAATATGTCTCAGTACAGGGTTATCAGCATATGTGGGCACTGTGATATAAGAGTGAACTTTCATGTTCAAGCTTATCCCTTTAATTACCTTAAATATTAATTGGATTGGGCACATTTGGAATGCATCAGTATTTTATTTGCAAGGAAATGAGAAAGGGAAGACTGGTTACCATTTTTATGTCACTTTACAATATACTTTACATCTTAGCATTTGTTCATTCTGGCTGAGGAATAAGAAAGACGTTTTAGTTCAGACTTCATGTTCAATAATTCAATGAGTCATGACTGTGAGGAGATCATAGTTTTCACATATTTTTTCTAGATTTTTAAAGTATAAATTTAATATTAGAAGAGATTATGTCCTAGTAAGTAAATTCTATCATATTTTTCACTCACTAAAGTAACACAACAAATCAATAAGACATTGTGTTTTAACAAATTTTTTAAAAAATTAAGTTAAAATATTAATTTACTTTTTTGTCTTATTAGTTTTAACATTGAAAAACATCTCTAAAGATCATGAAATATGACATAAGCTTAAATAAATATTACAGAGGATAACATACTGTAGCTTTTATTTTTTCCTCTCCTTGACCAAAGGCTGCAATCCACCATGTCCATGATTCTATTGCTCTCTGTATCCTTAACTTTTTTTTTTGTATCCTTAACTTTTTTAAGAACTTGCTCTGGATTTTCATCTATCCAGAGTTTAAGACAGCATAAAACCCTGTAGTGTTAGTCCAATCTGATTACGTCTTAAGAATGAGGACAGGCTCTATTATAAATACCCACAGCTCATTTTCCCTGGAGAGGAAAACCAATCCTTTTCACATAAGGTATAAAAACTAGCATATTTGGAGCAAGATGATGTTATTCTGAAGCCCAGATTCATTAATACAAACATGTTAAAAATGTGTTTTATTCAATGATTATTTAAGCATACAGTAGTATTTTAAGCACTTTGCATTTTAAAATGACACTAAAGGAGGTTTTCCGGGCAAGTTTCTGAGAACTTGAGTAGATATATTATAGGCATAGTCTTACTCTCTGGCTACAATTCTAATGGCTCCCCAGAGCTTCAGGAATGGAATAACAAAATATGATCTCATCAACATACTAGCTGTGCAACATTGGATCTGTTCTTGGATCTGTGCAACCTCTCCTGTTCTTGTGAGGATTAAACAAGGTATAACTCATTCCATTTCCAACATTGTAATTGGGTCAATGTTAGTTAATTGCTCCTTCTTATACATCCTGACCCCAGCTCCATTGTGCACAGCCTCAACCTTCATGTCTTTTACTTCTATAATAATCATATCAACTTTAGTATATTAATATAACCTCCAACTCAGCAACAACCTAAACTGAACTTCCAATCTGATAGCTTATTAGCCAAGAAATATAATTGCCCACTATACATCAGAATGAATCATCAAGCTATTGAGACTGCTTGCTCATTTATGCTAAACTCAGCCATGCCTACTCCTGGCATCACAATTGCTTCAGCCTGTCCCTTCCTTCTAGAAGTCTCTTCCTTTCTCCCTGTCATTCTCAAGTGAATTCTAATAGTGGGGGAGGCTGCACATATGTAGGGGCAAAGGTGTTTCAGAACGCACTTTATGCTCAATTTTGCTGGAAAACTATAACATCTCTAGCAATATTTTTTTAATGTCCAGGTAAAGTAAAAATAAACAAAGCATGTGAGAATAAAAGTATTTATTGAGTATACACCTATAATACTTTGTAATATCATGTTCTATTGTGAGTACTAGGGATACAGTGATAAACATGCATATGTGTGTGAGAATATGAAGAGGTGTTTTAACACCATGTAACCAAAATAATGCCTATAGTCAGTTTTCTAGGTTTCATTTGTGAGATGAAGGGAATTCCCATTTATTCTGTATCCCATTCCACACTCTATCACAGTCTCTAATTAAGGTCTAAAATTGTACTATTCACCTGAAATGAGCATTTTTTTCCCTATAGAATTCTTAAATAAAATAGACACACATAAATCCCACTGGTAAAAATGAAATCCTAAGAAGGCATAATACTAAACTTCTTTAATCTCACTGAATCTGGATTATGTATGTATCTGCCTCATGTGCTAGGCTGTGCTACACTCCATGATGCCTATGTTTAGCATAAAATTACTACCCCATAAATGTCTGCCAAGTGCAATTGCATTAAGTGATAAGTCAAAGCATTAGGTGATTTATTGTGTGCCCTGTTATTTGGTTTATGAGATGCTTTTCTCTATGACAGGTAGGGTCAAATTGGCAGCCAGAAATCACTAAGTGGCCTAGGGTAAAAAAAAGTTTCTGCTAAAATGGGAGAAAAATAAAGAAGGAAAGAACAGGGAAGAGTTGCTTTCAAGGACACATATGACCCACTTTATAATCCTGTCTGCCATCAACTCACACCATAAAAATCACTTGGTGTTAAGCATTATTTCATGTGTCTCTTGGTCATCTGTACGTCTTCTTTGGAGAAAGTCTTGGAAATCACTGTGCTGTACACCTGAAACTAACACAATATTGTTAATCAACTCTGCTCCAATATAAATAAAAATTTTAAAAAAACACATTGTGATGTCAACATCAGAGACAGTATACATTATTGTTCTTCAGTCGCTCAGTCATGTCCAACTCTTTGCAACCCCATGGACTGCAGCACACCAGGCTTCCCTGTCCACCATCTCCCAGAGCTTGCTTATGTTCATTGAGTCGGTAATGCCATGCAACCATCTCAGCCTGTGTCATCCCCTTCTTCTCCTTCCTTCAATCTTTCCCAGCATCAGGGTTTTTTCCGATGAGTCAGCTCTTCGCATCAGGTATTGGAGCTTTAACGTCAGCATCAGTCCTGCCAATGAATATTCAGGATTGATTTCCTTTAAGATTGACTGATTTGGTCTCCTTACAGTCCAAGGAACTCTCAAGAGTCTTCTCCAAAACCACAATTCAAAAGCATCAATTGATCAGTGCCCAGCTATCTTTAAGGTCCAGCTCTAACATCCATAATGACTATTGGAAAAGCCATAGCTTTGACCACACGGACCTTTGTTGGCAAAGTAATGTCTCTGCTTTTTAGTATGCAATCCAGGTTGGTCATAGTTTTTCTTCCAAGGAGCAAGCATCTTTTAATTACATGGCTTCAGTCACAATCTGCAGTGATTTTTGAGCCTAAACAAATAATATCTGTCACTCTTTCCATTGTTTCCCCATCTATTTGCCATGAAGTGATGAGACTGGAACCATGAACTTCATTTTTTGAATGCTGTTTTAAGGCAGATTTTCACTCTCTTCTTTCACTTTCATCAAGAGGCCGTTTAGTTCCTCTTCCTTTCTGCCATAAGGGTGGTAACATCTGCAATCTGAGGTTATTGAAATTTCTCCCAGCAATCTTAATTCCAGATTGTGCTTCATCCAGTCAGGCATTACACATGATGTACTCTGCTTATAAGTTAAATAAGCAAGGTGATAATATATGCCCTTGACATACTCCTTTCCCAATTTGGAACCAGTCCATTATTCCATGCCCGATTCTAACTGTTGCTTCTTGATCTGCATACAGATTTCTCAGGAGGCAGGTAAGGTGGTCTGGTATTCCCATCTCTTTAAGAATTTTCCACAGTTTGTTGTGATCCACACAGTCAAAGGATTTAGCATAGTAAATGAAGCAGAAGTAGATGTTTTTTTGGAATTATCCTGCTTTCTCTATGATCCAATGGATGTTGGCAATTTGATCTCTGGTTCCTCTGCCTTTTCTAAACCCAGTTTGAACATCTGGAAGTTCTCTGTTCATGTACTGTTGAAGCATATCTTGTTGAATTTTCAGAATTACTTTGCTAGATTGTGAGATTAGTGCAATTGTGTGGTAGTTTGAACATTCTTAGGCATTGCCTTTCTTTGGGATTGGAATGAAAATTGACTTTTTCCAGTCCTGTGGCCACTGCTGAGTTTTCCAAATTTGCTGGCATATTGAGTTCAGCACTCTCACAGGGTCATCTTTTAGGATTTGAAACATCTCAGCTGGAATTCCACTAGCTTTGTTCTCAGGGATGCTTCCTAAGGCCTAATTGATCTTGTATTACAGGATGTCTGGCTCTAGGTGAGTGATCACATCATCATGATTATCTGGGGCATGAAGATCTTTTTGTATAGTTTTTCTATGTATTCTTGCCACCTCTTCTTAATATCTTCTGCTTTTGTTAGGTCCATAGCTTTACTGTCTTTTATTGTGCTAATCTTTGCATGAAATATTCCCTTGGTATCTTTAATTTTCTTAATATCCATGAATCAAGGTAAATTGGAAGTGGTCAAATAGGAGATATAGGTCAAATAAGATCTTATAGAGATCGTTAGTCTTTCCCATTCTATTGTTTTTCTCTATTTCTTTGTATTGTTCACTTTGGAAGCCTTTCTTATCTCTCTTTGATCTACTTTGAAACTCTACATTCAAATGGATATATATATTCCTTTTCTCCTTTGCCTTTTGCTTCTCTTTTCTCAGCTATATGTAAGGCCTCCTTGACAACCATTTTGCCTTCTTGTACTTCTTTTTCTTGGGGATGATTTTGATCACCTTCTCATGTTCAGTGTTACAAATCCCCTTCCATAGTTCTTCAGGCATTCTGTCTATCAAATCTAATCCCTTGAATTTATGTGTCACTTCCACTGTATAATCATAAGGGATTTGATTTAGATCCTACCTGAATGCTCTAGTGGTTTTCCCTACTTTCTCTTTTAGTCTGAATTTTTTAAAATTTTATTT
The DNA here is from genome assembly GCF_027580195.1 of Bos mutus. Classification (NCBI taxonomy): domain Eukaryota; kingdom Metazoa; phylum Chordata; class Mammalia; order Artiodactyla; family Bovidae; genus Bos; species Bos mutus. The sequence continues at coordinate 47,392,024 of NC_091627.1, read as the reverse complement.
TATTTAACTTTACAATATTGTATTGGTTTTGCCATATATCAAAATGAATCTGCCACAGGTATACATGTGTTCCCCATCCTGAACCCTCCTCCCTCCCCCCTCCCCATACCATCCCTCTGGGTCGTCCCAGTGCACCAGCCCCAAGCATCCAGTATCGTGCATTGAACCTGGACTGGCGACTCATTTCATATATGATACTATACATATTTCAATGCCATTCTCCCAAATCATCCCACCCTCTCCCTCTCCCACAGAGTCCAAAAGACTGTTCTATACATCAGTGTCTCTTTTGCTGTCTCACATACAGGGTTATTGTTACCATCTTTCTAAATTCCATATATATGCGTTAGTATACTGTATTGGTGTTTTTCCTTCTGGCTTACTTCACTCTGTATAATAGGCTCCAGTTTCATCCACCTCATTAGAACGGATTCAAATGTATTCTTTTTAATGGCTGAGTAATACTCCATTGTGTATATGTACCACTGCTTTCTTATCCATTCATCTGCTGATGGACATCTAGGTTGCTTCCATGTCCTGGCTATTATAAACAGTGCTGCGATGAACATTGGGGTACACGTGTCTCTTTCCCTTCTGGTTTCCTCAGTGTGTATGCCCAGCAGTGGGATTGCTGGATCATAAGGCAGTTCTATTTCCAGTTTTTTAAGGAATCTCCACACTGTTCTCCATAGTGCCTGTACTAGTTTGCATTCCCACCAACAGTGTTAAGAGGGTTCCCTTTTCTCCACACCCTCTCCAGCATTTATTGCTTGTAGACTTTTGGATCGCAGCCATTCTGACTGGCGTGAAATGGTACCTCATAGTGGTTTAGTCTGAAGTTTGCAATAAGAAGTTCATGATCTGAGCCACAGTTAGCTCTCAGTCTTGTTTTTGCTGACTATATAGAGAATTTCCAACTTCAACTGCAAAGAATATAATAAATTTGATTTTGGTATTGGCCATCTGGGGATGTCCATGTGTAGAGTCTTATCTTGTTTTGTTGGAAGAGAGTGTTTGCTATTACCGATGCATTCTCTTGGCAAAACTCTGTTAGCCTTTGCCCTGCTTCATTTTGTACTCCAAGACAAATTTGCCTGTTACTCCAGGTATCTCCTGACTTCCTACTTTTACATTTTGGTCCTCTATGATGAAAAGAACATCTGGTTTCGGTGTTAGTTCTAGAAGATCTTGTAGGTCTTCATAGAACTGTTCAACACCAGTTTCCTCGGCATTAATGGTTGGGGCATAAATTTGGATTACTCTGATGTTGAATGGGTTTGCCTTGGAAATGAATAGAGATCATTCTGTCGTTTTTGAGATTGTACCCAAGTACTGCCTTTCAGACTCTTTGGTTGACTATGAGGGCTACTCCATTTCTTCTAAGACATTCTTGCCCACAGTAGTAGATGTAACAGTCATCTGAATTATATTTGCCCATTCCTGTCCATTTTAGTTCACTGATTTCTAAAGTGTCAATGTTCACTCTTGCCATCTCCTATTTGACCACTTCCAATTTACCTTGATTCATGGATATAACATTCCAGATTCCTATGCAACATTGTTCTTATAGCATCGGACTTTACTTCCATCACCAGTCACATCCACATCTGGGCCTTGTTTTTGCTTTGGCTCAGCCTCTTCATTCTTTCCTGAGCTATTTCTCCACTGATCTCCATTGACCTGGGGAGTTCATCTTTCAGTGTCATATCTTTTTGCCTTTTCATACTCTTCATGGGCTTCTCAAGGCAAAAATACTGAAGTGGCTTGCCATTCCCTTCTCCAGTGAACCACGTTTTATCATAACTCTCCACCATCACCTGTCCATTCTGGGTAGCCTTACAGGGCATGGCTCATAGTTTTCATAGTTTCATTGAGTTAGACAAGGCTTGACCCATGTGGTAAGTTTGGCTAGTTTTCTGTGATTGTGGTTTTTATTCTGTCTGCCCTCTTATGGATAAGGATAAAAGGCTTGTGGAAGCTTCCTGATGGGAGGGACTGACTGTGGGGAAATCTGGGTCTTGCTCTGATAGGCAGGGCCATGCTCAGGGCCAATTTTCTCTTAATGGGTGGGGCTGTGTCGCCTCCCTGTAGTTTGGCCTGAAGCCAAACTGTAGTAGGAGTAAATGGAGGTAGTGAGGACCTCCTAAAAAAGACTTTTGCCGGCATACCCAGGGAGTCCAGGGGCTGCCTGGACTGCTGTATTCAGTGCCCCTGACCCTGGAGCAGGCTACTGTTGACTCATACCTCTGCCAGAGACTCCTGGACTCTCAGAGGCACGTCTGTCTCGGTCTCTTCTGAGGTCACTGCTCCTTTCACCAGCAAAGAGATCCTTTCCCTTCTCTCTCTGTGGCCAGGCCTGCATATTTTAGGTTGTTGATATTTCTCTTGGCAAACTTAATTCCAGCTTGTGCTTTATCTATCCCTGTATTCCCATGATGTACTCCGCATGCAAGTTAAATAAGCAAGGTGACAGTGTACAACCTTGACATACTCCTTTCCCAATTTTGAAACAGTCTATTGTTTCATGTCCAGTTCTGTCATTTCTTGACCTATGTACAGGTTTTGCAAGAGGCATTATAAATTACAGAGAGTGCTTATTTCTCATTTTTCTTTAGTTTACTTGGTAAATATACTATTTTTTTTAACAAAGGATCTATGCATGGGCCCCAGAATTTGTTAATATTCTCATAATTGGTGAGAGAATATTCTTTCTCAATATTCTCATTATTTGTGAAGAAACATATATGAAATAACTGGGTAGTAGAGGTGTGTTAGCTCCTTTTTATCATCACTTGGAAAACACTTTAATACCAGTAGGAGTTGATGTAAAGAGTGAGCAGAAATTGAGACAAATTCTTTCACCAAAGTCTCTGTTTGACCTTTAGCCAGAGGGATGATAAGTTTACATTTCCTTGGATATTTAAGCCTTTTCACTATTTTATGATTATTGTATTATTACAAAATTTATACCCATGTCAAAGTGATACTAAGAGCCAACTGGAGAGCTCCCAATAATCAAAGCTGGAACAACTTCAGCAACCAAAATAAGCATCATAGATTGTAAAGCAAAACATAAAATAAATATCCATGAGTCATACCAATATTAATGAGTTATTAAGTAAAGAGATGAGAAGGAATAGAAAAATGTCACATGCAGAATTCCAAATAATTGACGTTGATACTCCTCCTCAAGAATAAAGATCACAACTCCCTATTCCTGAAGTGTTGCTGGGCATAGTGATTTCTTCCACAAAACACAGAATGGAAAAGGGATGAGAGTAAGGAGTAAGTTTATGGTATATAAATAAAAAGACCCTACCTGAAACTGATAATACAAATTAACATCACCAATGATAAGTCATGTTGACAGTATTTCCCTTGATAAATTTTATGAAAATAACACTTTCCCCTCTGTGATCTTCCTTCCCAAACCCCATAATTCTGAAATAACTGTGAGAAAAACATCAGAAAAATCCCAGTTTAGGGTATGCTACAAACTACCTGACCAGTACTTCTCGAAACTGTCAAGGTCATTAAAAATAAGGAATGTTTGAGACATTGTTACAGCCCAGAGGAGACAAGGGAGACACGAAGACTACGTGTAATGCAGGGTCCTGGAACAAGAAAAAGACATTAGGAAAAAATTAAGGAAATCTTAATGGATTTTAGTGACTAATAGCATGCAAATTAACTGTGACAGTGTAATACCAGCGTTTCACTACTGTAAGATGTTAAGAATAGCACAAACAGGGTGTACAGAATATGAGAACCCTCTATACTATCATTTTTGGCAAAAAAATTCTTCTTTTTTTTTTGGTAAATCGAAAACTAGTCTTTGAAAAAGTTTATTTAAAAAAATAACACTCCTTCTCTCCTCCTTATCTGCCCCATGCTACTGCTGCAGAAGTAATAAAATTTAAAGCTTGTCAACCAACCCTACCTAATCTGAAATTCAAAAAAGAAGAAATGTACCAAAAACTGGCTTGAATTACCTTATTTTTGCTGCATTTTTGTCTTTGAATGCAATTCTTCTGGGATTGTGTATTTTATTACTCACATAAATGAATAGCTTACATCCAAAACACATGAATTACACATTTTAATGGAAATAATATGAGAAGTTATAAAGAACAAAGTATTAATAGTTATTTTCATACTTTATGTCTTATGGATTTCATGTTTTGAGACAGAACCAGTGCTCTCATATTCCCCTGACATGAGGGAAAGTCAAGAGAGCCCGGGGTTGATGAAAGACATCTGATGAAATGGCTAATGAGAGATAGTCCTTGTCTGACAGAAGTAAGATTATACCATTCATGATTTAAGTAAAGAAAAATATTTCCTATAAACAGTTCTCGAGTGAGGTGATTTCATGTGCACACCTTTCCAGATGAAATATGTACACATATTTGTCCTTTAATGGATCTGAGTATGTTTTTTAGCAAAAACATATGCAAACTTTATCTAAATCTGACCTTGGAAAAAACCTATTTTAATGGAGAAATGCAGTAAAGCATTTCAGATTAAATATTTATCCCATCTTCAGCTTAGGCACAAAAAGGCTGCCTTATTGAAAAACATTTTCTTCATGTCTCCTTCACAGGAAAACGCTGGGGCTGGAGGCGACCCAACTATAATTGAAAGACAATAATCACTCTGAGTGAAGTGTCTCTTGGTGATACAGGCTCTAATCAAGCTTGTGCGGAGCCTATTAGAGCTCATTTCAGTCCTAACAAGTATCCCCAGTCAATTTAAACCACAGTTTAGCAAGCTGCCTCTCTTTTTTCCAAAACTCTCTTAAGACAGGAGAATTTACTTCCAGGCCAGGCATTTGTTAACCACTGTCCCTTTTTACAGAGCATTTCATTGGTTGGCAGCCAGGAAAACACTCAATGAAGTTTTCATTCTGTCAGTATTTCTATAGTACCAGGCATACACATAATATAATTAAATGTCAAAGAAGTTTATGAGGTGTTTAAGTGACTAGAATGGATCCTAGATCTGAAAATTGGATTAGATATATGAGATGGGAGGACATATACATTGTTTCATTCCTTCTTCCAGACCTCAAAGACTTCCACCAACTGTGTTTATTATTCAGTTACACTATAAATTTTTTCTTAGTGCTTTATGAAGTTCAAATAACTCCATTTATCAAAAGGAGGATAAGTTATTTTAATGTTTTATTGCTATAGAAAAAAAGCTCCGTGTTTGAAATTTAATTCTTATGAAACATATTTAGTAGTATAATGGGAGTCAGGAAAATGGGAGATTAACTTGAGAAAAGTAAAGGAGTAAACATTATACAAACAGTAAACATAAAACAAAAACAAAAAAGATGATCAAGGAAGAAAAACATACAGTTGGTGTGTGTGTGTGTGTGTGTGTGTGTGTGTATATGTGATTTTTCCTATTCTGTTGTTGTTTTTCAGTCACTCAGTTGTGTCTGACTCTGCTACCTCATGGATTGCAGCGTGCCAGGCTCCCCTGTGCTTCACTATCTCTGGGAGTTCGCTCCAACTCATGTCCATTGAAAATGATGCCAACCAACCATCTCATCCTGTCACCCCCTTCTCCTCTTGTCCTCAGTCTTTCCCAGCATAGCTTTACTTCCAAAGAGCAAGCGTGCTTTAAATTTGTGAGTGCAGTCACTGACCATAGTAACTTTGAAGCCCAAGAAAATATATCTCTCACTGTTTCAACTTTTTCCCCATCTATTTGCCATGAAGTGATGGGACCTCTTGAGAAATCTATTTGCAGGTCAAGAAGCAACAGTTAGAACTGGACAGGGAACAACAGACTGGTTCCAAATCAGGAAAGGAGTACGTCAAGGCTGCATATTATCACCCTGCTTAGTTAACTTATATGCACAGTACATCATCAGAAATGTTGGGCTGGATGAAGCACAAGCTGGAATCAAGATTGCTGGGAGAAATATCAATAACCTCAAAGATGCAGATCACACCACCCCTAAGGCAGAAAGGGAAGAAGTAAAGAGCTTCTTAATGAAAGTGAAAGAGGAAAGTGAAAAAATTGGCTTAAAACTCAACATTCAAAAAACAGAGATCATGGCATGCGGTCCCATCACTTCATGGCAAATAGATGAGGAAACACTGGAAACAGTGACAGAATTTTATTTGGGAGGGGCTCCAAAATCACTGCAGATGGTGACTGCAGCCATGAAATTAAAAGACACTTACTCTTTGGAGAAAAGTTATGACCAACCTAGACAGCATATTAAAAAGCAGAGACATTACTTTGCCAACAAAGGCCCATCTAGTTAAAGCTATGATTTTTCCATTAGTCATGTATGGATGTGAGAGTTGGACCATAAAGAAAGCTGAGCACAGAAGTAGTGATGCTTTTGAACTGTGGTGTTAGAGATGACTCTTGAGAGTCCCTTGGACTGCAAGGAGATCCAACCAGTCCATCCTAAGGGAAATCAGTCCTGAATATTCACTGGAAGGACTGATGCTGAAGCTGAAACTCCAATACTTTGGCCACCTGATGCGAAGAGCTGACTCATTTGAAAAGACCCTGATTCTGGGAAAGATTGAAGGTGGGAGGAGAAGGGAATAACAGAGGATGAGATGGTTGGATGGCATCACCGACTTGATGGACAGGAGTTTGAGTAAGCTCCGGAAGTTGGTGATGGACAGGGAAGCTTGGCATGCGGCAGCCCATGGGGTGGCAAAGAATCAGACACAACTGAGTGACTGAATTGAACTGAACTGAACTGATGGGACCAGATGCCATGATCTTAGTTTTTTGAATGCTGAATTTTAAGCCAGCCTTTTCACTCGCCTCTTTCACTTTCATCAAGAGGCTCTTTAGTTCCTCTTCACTTTCTGCCATTAAAGTGGTATTATCTGCATATTTGAGATTATTGATATATCTCCCGCCAATCTTGATTCCAGCTTGAGCTTCATCAAGCCTGACATTTAGCATGATGTACTCTGCATACAAGTTAAATAAGCAGAGTGACAATATACAGCCTTGATGTACTCCTTTCCCAATATTGAAGCTCTGCAAATTCCTACGTTTCAAATCAAATGAAGACTCACTTTTAACCATTGAAATTTGGATTCTAACTCTCTGCCACCTTGGTGTTTAGAATCAGTAATATGAAAATGTAAGGTCTTTGTTCAACAGCTAATTAAAAGAGCAATCTTGAGGCCCTTCCAAGTGTGTGAGGCACAGTTACACATGAAGTCGGTTCTGTTGGTGTTCAGTTTCTCATGTTGATTCTTGCAGAAACACATTAATCTACTAGATAAACACATTGCAAAAACAAAGGCAGACAACTCTAGCTCAAATGATAGCCAGAAAGGTTTTCTCTTCAGATGGAAAGCCTGAAGTGAACTCACAATGTAGGAGAGGTGATTGTGTGGCTGCTCCCTTTGGCTCTCACAGATATGCCACGTGTGGCCTTTTTTCAAGTTGTCAGTGTCCATTTGCTTTTTTGGATGCCGAAGAGGTGCCAACCATGTTTTCTGTCCTTGTTTAATGTTTATTCTTCAAAATGTCTATTCATTCATCTTTAGGCCTTCAAGATTCTGCAAGCTGCTTTGTGAAATCTATGACATTAGATAAAATACATAGGTTTAAGGGGTTACAGAGAACTAACATTTATTTTTTATTAATAATATAGATTCATGAATATTCAAGAAAACTTGAAGGTGCCTACAAGGTGTCAGGAAGTGTATATTCAAAGATGTTGATAATAACTTTTGGATCAAAGTCATAAAAGAAAGAAACGCCTGTAACCATGGAACTGTCAAAGTCTGTGGCTGGCATGGAGATAAGGCGAGGGTGGTGTGGTTGGAGGACTTTGTGATAGTAAGAAGCACTTTTAATTTCTATATCTCTTTCAAATGAGTCATGTCCAAATATCTCCTGATTTATTTTCAGTGATATAGTCACTAATATTTTAACCAATGATTACAATATTACCATATAAAATAACATGAAGTATTCATAAATTCTAAGATGAAGTTTGTAATATTGAATAATAACTAGAACTAAACCTCTGGGATTTTAGTGCCTAGAGAAAATGCATTCATGCCTAATCAGCATGCTTTTGTAATATGGTTTATTCATTGATCTCAAGGCACAGTTTTCATTAAGAGGCTAATAATCTTACTGAAGCAGGGACAAGTATTTTAGTGATAATGAGAAACTCAGGCAAGTTGTTGCAACAAGCTAAAAACTAGCCTTTTATGTTTGAAATACAATTTCTCTAGATTCTAAGACTTTTTAGAGCAACAACACATTTAGAATTTTTTTAAGCTACTAACCTGTACTGATAGCTCACTATGTAGCAGGCTGTTTACATAAATGATCTCAAAGCAGTTTCAATAGTAGTACCTAAAATTTGTGAAAATAATACCTTGACTCACAAGTAAGAGGAAAATATAAGAGAAACAATGTCCATTGATTATAAGAATATTAGGTATTCTCATTCCCTGTTAGTGGAATCATAAATTAGAACAACCTGTTATTAAGAAACATTCTGCAAAATATTAACATCTTTTAAATGACGCAATTCACTTCTTAGGGCTTACTATTAAATTATAATTAAGGATTAAAATCATTGTCTGTAAGAGAAAATAAAAATTGTGCAGTTAAAGGAAACTGGTTTAATCTATTTATAAGTGACTATTGTGTGTCAGTTACTTTGTAAGTGGTGAGTATATAGCAATGAACAAAAATGGCAATGCCCCTATCTTTATTCAGCTTGCATTCTAATGAAGAATATAGAAAATAAGTAAAACAAGTACATAAATATACAACATATCAGCTGGTAATAAATGCTCTGAAGAAATATTAAAGCAAAATGTAGAACAGCAAGTCACAGGTGATATTTTTTACAGGTAGATATCTGAGGTGAGAACATTTGAACAGGACTTAATGGGTTGAGAAAAGGAGCCATGAGGGTCTGGGGAAAGGTCTTAAGGCCAGAGCAAAGGCTCTCAGAAGCAAGTACAGAATGTTCAAGGGTCCTTAAGAAATCAACTGTAGCTGCAGCCCAGTGAGAAAGGAGAAAAGGATAAAGATTGATCAAAGAGAAGCTACACACAAGTCATACAGGTTCTTGCAGGCCAAGGCATGTATTAAGACCCCCTTGTGACTGACCATAAAAAATTTGCCTGCAGATGGAGGATGCAGGTTCAATCCCTGGGTCAGGAAGATCCACTGGAGAAGGGAATAATTACCCACTCCAGTATTCTTGCCTGGAAAATTTCATGGACAGAGGAGTCTGGCAGGCTTCAGACCTTGGGGTCTCAAAGAGTCGGACACCACTGAGCAAGTAACGCTTCACTTTCACTGACAGTGTGAGGAAGAGCATTGGTGGATTCTGAGTGGAGTATATAGTCTGACATATTTAACCAATTGTAAGCATGGCAAGGGCTTCCCTGGTGGCTCAGACAGTAAAGCATCTGCATGCAATGCGGGAGACTGGGGTTGGATCCCTGGGTCAGGAAGATCCCCTGGAGAAGGAAATGGCAACCCACTCCAGTACTCTTGCCAGGGAAATTCCACGGATGGCAGAGCCTGGTAGGCTACAGTCCAGAGGGTCGCAAAGAGTCACGACTGAGCTACTTCATCTTGGTTCTTGGTTAGGTGTGGCAAAGCAGATGAAGAGAGGCTCCTCTTGTCAACTAGAAAATTAAAAAAAAAAAAAAAGACTGGCTAAGGAGTTAGCAGTAGAGGTTGGAAAGTTGTAGATTATGGAGATTTTTGAGGTAGTTATCAGGATGACTGGATGTGGGTTGTGAATTAAAGAGTAATAGACCAGTCCATGGTTGTTATTGTTGTTCAGTCACTGCATTGTGTCTGACAGTTTGCCACTCATCATGGTTTGACTGCCTCCACCAGGCTCCTCCATCCTTCATTATCTCCCAGAGGTTGCTCAAATTCATGTCCATTGACTTGGTGATGCTATTTAAACATCTCATCCTCTGTTGCCCCCTTATCCTCTTCCCCTGAATATTTCCCAGCACAATATTTCCAGTGTGTCAGCTCTTCACATCAGGTGGCCAAGATACTGGAGTTTCATCTTTAACACTAGTCCTTCCAATGAATATTCCAGGTTGATTTCCTTTAGGATTGATTGGTTTGAACTCTTTGCTGTCCAAGGGACTCTCAAGAGTGTTCTCCAACACCACAATTTGAAAGCATCAATTCTTCAGTGCTCAGCCTTCTTTATGATCCACATTTTACATACATACATGACTACCAGAAAAACTGTAGCTTTCATTCCCATATAGACCTTTGCCTGCAAAGTTATGTCTCTGCTTTTTAATACACTATCTAGGTTTGTCATAGCTTTTCTTCCAAGGAGCAAATGTCTTTTACTTTCATGGCTACAGTCATCATCTGTAGTGATTTTGGAGTTCAAGAAAATAAAATCTGTCACTATTTCTACTTTTTCCCCTTCTATGTGTGATGAAAAGATGGGACCTGATGCCATGATCTTAGTTTTTCGGATGTTGAGTTTTAAGCCAGCTTCTTTCAAATTTATTTATTTTTAATTGAATGATAATTGCTTTATAACATCGTGTTGGTTTCTACCAAACACCAACATGTATCCACCATAGGTTAACCCATGTCTCCTCCCACTTAAACATCCATCCCATCTCCTTTCCTATTCTACCCCTTTAGGTTGCTACCAAGCCCAGGTTTGAGTTCCCTGAGTCATACAGCAAATTCCCATTGGCTATCTATTTTACATGTGGTAATGTATGTCTCCACGTTACTCTTTCCACACCTCCCACCCTCTGTCCCCCTCAACCATTTCCATAAGTATGTTCTCAATGTCTGTCTCCATTGCTGCTCTACAAATAGGTTCAACAGTACCATCTTTATAGATTTCATATATATGCATTAGTATACATTTTTTTCTCTTTCTGACTTATAACTCTGTATAATAGCCTCTAGGCTCATCCACCTCATTAAGACCAACTCAAATGCCTTCCTTTTTATGGCTGAATAATATTCCATTATATATATATGCACCACAGCTTCTTTATCCATTCATCTGTTGATGGACATCTAGGTTGCTTCCATTTCCTAGCTAGTTTAAATAGAGCTTCAGTGAACATTGAGGGTACATGTGTCTTCTTCAGTTTTGGCTTCCTCAGGGTTTATGCCTAGAAATGGGATTGCTTGGTCATATGGTGATTTTATTTCTAGTTTTTCAAGGAATCTTCATACTGTTCTCCATAATGATTCTATCAATTTACATTCCCACCAACAGTGCAAGAGGTTCCCTTTTCTCCACACCCCCTCCAGCATTTATTGTTTGTAGATTTTTTGATGATGGCCATTCTGTCCAGTGTGAGGTGATACCTCATTGTAGTTTTGATTTGTATTTCTCCAATAATGAGTGATATTGAGCATATTTTCATGTGTTTATTAGCCATCTGTTTGTTTTCTCTGGAGAAATGTCTGTTTAGGTCTTTTGCCCACTTTTTGACTGGGTTGTTTGTGTTTCTGGTATTGATTTGTATGAGCTGTTTGTATATTTCTGAAATTAATCCTTTGTCAGTTTCATTTGCTACTATTTTTTCCCATTCTGAGGGTTGTCTTTTCACCTTGCTTTAATTTCCTTTGCTGTGCACATGCTTTTTGTGTGTGTGCGTGTGTACATGCTTTTAAGTTTAATTAGGTCCCACTTGTTTATTTTTGTTTCTATTCCCATTACTCTAGGAGGTCGGTCATAGAGCATCTTGCTGTGATTTATGTCATAGAGTGTTTGGCATACATTTTCCTTTAAAAGTTTTATAGTTTCTGGTCTTTAATCCATTTCGGGTTTATCTCTGTAGATGGTGTTAGAAGTATTCTAATTCATTATTTTACATGTAACTGTCCAGTTTTCCAGAAACACTTATAGAAGAAATTATCTTTGTCCCATTTATGTATTCTTGCCTCCTTTGTCAAAAATAAGATATCCATAGGTGCATGGGTTTATCTCTGGGTTTTCTATCTTGTTCCATCAGTCTATATTTCTGTTTTTGTGCCAGTACTAAAAGGGCTTCCCTGATAGCTCAGTTGGTAAAGAATCCACCATGCAATGCAGGAGACCCCGGTTCAATTCCTGGGTCAGGAAGGTCCCCTGGAGAAGGGAAAGTGTACCCACTCCAGTATTCTGACCTACAGAGTTCCATGAACTGTATAGTCCATGGGGTCGCAAAGAGTTGGAAACAACTGAGTCACTTTAACTTTCACCATACTGTCTTGAGGGCTATAGCTTTGTAGTATTGTCCATTTTCTCACTCTCCTCTTTCATCCTCATTAAGAGGCTCTTTAGTTCTTCATTTTCTGCCCTTAGAGTGATATCATTTGCATATCTGAAGCTATTGATATTTCTCCCAAGAATCTTGATTCCATCTTCTGAATCATCCAGGCTGGCATTTCACATGATGTACTAGGGCTTCTCTGGTGGCTCAGATGTTAAAGAATATGCCTTCAATTGTAGGAGACCCTGGTTCAATCCCTGGGTCAGGGCAATCCCTTGGAGAAGGGAATGGCAACACACTCCAGTATTCTTTCCTGGAGAATTCCATGGGCAGAGGAGACTGTTGGGGTCACAAAGAGCTGGATGTACACTCTTCCAGTGTACACTTTCACTTTTTCACTCTGCATACAAGTTAAATAAGCAGAGTGACAATATACACCCTTGTTATACCCCTTTCCCAGTTTTGAACCACACTGCTATTCCATGTCAAGTTCTAACTGTTGCTTGTTGACCAGAATATAGATTTCTCAGGAGACAAGTAAAGTAGCCTGTTACTTCCATCTCTTTAAGAATTTTCCACAGTTTGTTGTGACTCCTACAGTCAAGGGTTCTGGATAGCAATGAAGCAGAAGTAGATGCTTTTCTAGAATTCCCTTGCTTTCTCCATGATCCAACAAATGTTGGCAATTTGATCTCTATTTCCTCTGCTTGGGAAAGGTATGAATTTGGCATAACTGATGGGGGAGGTGCTGGGAAAGGAAGGTGGTTGTAGGGGAGAAACAATGAACTACAGATATTAATGTTCATACTTTAGAATGAGTGAGTGAGTGAAGTCGCTCAGTCGTGTCCGACTCTTTGCGACCCCGTGAACTGTAGCCCACTCCTCCATCCATGGGATTCTCCAGGCAGGAATACTGGAGTGGGTTGCCACAAATTTGGAAGCTTAATGCTATAGTATGTAAATGGTATAAAACAATATTTACAATAGGATTGTACTTGTATGTGTATAGAAAAATTACTAGTGATAAAAAGATGTTAACATTATTTTTCACTGGTTAGTGTGATTATAGCTGACTCATTTTCTTCACCATTTCATTCTCCATTTTCCAATTTTTTTTTTACTATAAACATGTGTATTGAATCAGGGGAAAAATCATTTCAAATAGCTTTGAGATCATGGAGAAATATAACTGGGATAAGATACTGCTGAGAAAGCCCAGCTGTTTGAAAATCACTTGAAACATTTAACGAACACAAAACACAGCTGGTCTAGAAGACAGAGATATTATGTAATTTGAATTCTTTACTGTCTCAGCTAAAATAAGAAAGAAATGGGAGAAAACATTCTTTAAAATAAGATTGCCATCTATTTTCTGAGTTGAACTTTAAAATTCAAGCAAAAAATTCTGTGCAATCTATCATATTTTTTAGTTTCTTGACTAAATATGTTACAGGAACAATCACTGGCCATGCAACATTCCACATCATTGATGCACACGATAGTAGATTCCAGAATCATTCGGTACCAATTCTGGCAATTTGGTAGTGCCTTCAAAATACTGGTTCCTAATTTTCAGGAAAATGAAAAAGCATAACAAAGTAAAGTCAAAAGTAGTTTTCCAAGTTTTAAAACAGCATAAAGTATATTTATTCATCAAGAGATAACAAAAAAGGCAACTCTTGACTGAACCTCATGTGATTCTTTTCTTTATAAGTTTATGTATTGTTTCTTTCAATAACAATGTACATATATCAGGGGCTTCCCTCATAGCTCAGTTGGTAAAGAATCCACCTGCAATACAGGAGACCACAATTCAATTCCTGGGTCAGGAAGATCCGCTGGAGAAGGGATAGGCTACCCACTCCAGTTCTTGGGCTTCCCTTTGTGGCTCGGCTTATGTATTATTTCTTCCAAAAGAAATGCACATATATCAATTATGTAGACAGAAAATATTGAGAGAAATCAATGAATGTGCATTAGAGATAACTGATAATTTATAAAAGTAAAGTTAGAATAAAATGCAAGAATAAGTAGAAACTATTTTTAAAATGGAAAACCAAGTCTATGATATACAGAAAAAAATCACCATAATCAAGATTTTAGATTCCCATAAAGAAAGCAAGTTTATAGGATAAAACATACTGTTTATATCTAAGTACTCCAATAGGGGGAAGGGTCGAGGAGACATGAACAAATATGAAGCATAACAATGGAAGAATGATTTCCCTGAAAGCTAGAGAAAATGGCATAAGCCATTCATTGCATAACAACAGGACCCTGAACCCTACTTTCCTAAAAAGTTGAGCGTGAACGCTAACTCATACTTCCATGTTCTGTGTGAAACTCAGAAAGTTATTTGATATTGATAAGGCTTTGAATTCTTCACCGGCAAAGGAGAAATTTCTTCTTCTAAGAGTAGTATAGAATGAATGAAGATTTTTAATTTCCATTAAGATGGAATGACAGACATAGGTTTTACCCTTCCACTCAGAACAAATAAAAATCCAGACAAAATATATAAAACAAGGGTTCTTAAGACACTACACATCAGGCAATGGCAAGATGGTGATTCCTAAGATATGGAGACAAATAGGGTAAAACCTATGACTGCACTGGCTTACTGCCTTGAATGAGTTTCCAGGTCACAGTGCAGGGAGGGAGGACCCAGGCAAAGCCCAAGTGACTTTAAATTGAGGAGCAGAGCTGGGAGTCTGTAGTTACTGACACTTATAGTAAAAAGTACTAAAAAGTGGAAAATTGCATAAATAGAGAATGCCAGAGATCTGTAGAGCATCCCCATGAAGAATTCAGCAGAAGAGTGACCATTCACAGCATCAACACTGGCAACTCACGAGACAGTTTTTCTTCCCTGGAAAACTGTATTCTCTAATAGCTACTAGAAGATTTAGCAAAACTTACCTTGTGCCATCACACATACACACACGCACATGCACGCACGCGCACACACACACACACACACACACACACACACACACACACATCTTTCCTAGTATACTATAATTTACAAAGGAATGGAGATATGTCTTGCTATTTTTTGAGCAGCCATGGTTCCTCTGTTTTGTACAGAGTATATGCCAAATAAATGCTTCCTGGAGTTGAATAGTAACATTCTATTAATATACCACTTGGCAGAATTTATATATATTCCCAGTCTCTGGTGTTTAGTATTTAATTTACTGTATGCAGTGACTTCCTTCTTGCACAGAAAGGTGTCATTATTAGTTATTTGTTTCTTTCTGAGATGATACTAATGATACAAACTAATACAGCATATCAAATATTGTATCAAAAGCAAATCTGATCTTATTTTCTTACTCTGCAGGTCCTTTGTCTTATAATTAGGAGAAAATCCTTTTATTAAATATGAACATTTGTATTTTAAGTATTCTGCCTGTGTCCAGTTTTGTATGCTTAGATAAACAAAAGATGACTTTCTTTCTGAAAAAGAACACTATAATGGATTTTTGTGTTAAAATTAAAACACACATAATAAAATTTATGACCCAGATCTGATACAGAAATATGAGTGGATGATAGGCTAAGCTAATTAAAGATTTTTTGTTTGATTGTTATTTTTTGCTTTCCCCAAACATTCACTGACATTTGAAAGTTGATTTCTTATTGGAAATTAGCTTATTACAATGTTTTGACTTGATTTCCTATGACAAATTTTGTTTGCAAAATTAATAAATACAACCCTGAAATGCCTTTCTATTGTGTATCCATAGAATGTGTAGCTCTGCATTGCTGATTCCGTCACCAATTTGCATTATGGCATTTCTCCTTATGATAACATAATAGGCAATGGAATTATGTATTTAGCTGATCCTCACAGCTTAAGAAAGTTTTGTATACAATTCAGAAGTATCCACTGTGTCCTATTGTGTTTTCATATATGTCTGGTAGGATTGGATTTATGTTGTAGGAATATTTATGCTAAAATAGAGGCCCTGTGTTCATGAGCCTTTTGTCTTACTATGTGACATTCTCATTAATGTCTTTTTTTAATTTATTTACTTTAATTGGAGGCTAATTACTTTACAATATTGTAGTGGTTTTTGCCATACATTGAAATGAATCAGCCATGGGTGTACATGTGTCCCCCATCCTGAACCCCCCTCCCACCTCCCTCCCCATCCCTTCCCTCTGGGTCATCCCAGGGCACCAGCCCCAAGCACCCTGTCCCATGCATCGAACCTGGACTGGCAATCTGTTTCACGTATGGTAATATTCATGTTTCAATGGTATTCTCTCAGATAATC
Source organism: Bos mutus (assembly GCF_027580195.1). Lineage (NCBI taxonomy): Eukaryota > Metazoa > Chordata > Mammalia > Artiodactyla > Bovidae > Bos > Bos mutus. Next base: position 47,375,499 of record NC_091627.1, on the reverse strand, counting down.
CCACCCTCACCTTCTCCCACAGAGTCCAATAGACTTTACTATACATCTGTTTCTCTTTTGCTGTCTTGCATATAGGTTTATCGTTACCATCTCTCCAAATTCCATATATATGTATTAGTATATTGTATTTGTGTTTTTCTTTCTGGCTTACTACACTCTGTATAATAGGCTCCAGTTTCATTCACCTCATTAGAACTGATTCAGATGTATTCTTTTTACTGGCTGAGTAATATTCCATTGTGTATATGTACCACAGCTTTCTTACCCATTCATCTGCCAATGGACATCTAGGTTGCTTCCATGTCCTGGCTATTATAAACAGTGCTGTGATGAACATTGGGGTACACGTGTCTCTTTCAATTCTGGTTTCCTCGGTGTGTATGCCCAGCAGTGGGATGCTAGGTCGTATGGCAGTTCTATTTCCAGTTTTTTAAGGAATCTCCACACTGTTCTCCATAGTGGCTGTACTAGTTTGCATTCCCACCAACCGTGTTAAGAGGGTTCCCTTTTCTCCACACCCTCTCCAGCATTTATTGTTTGTAGACTTTTGGATCGCAGCCATTCTGACTGGCATGAGATGGTACCTCACTGTGGTTTTGATTTGCATTTCTCTGATAATGAGTGATGTTGAGCATCTTTTCATGTGTTTGTTAGCCATCTGTATGTCTTCTTTGGAGAAATGTCTGTTATTTGGCCCATTTTTTGATTGGGTCATTTATTTTTCTGGAATTGAGCTGCAGGAGTTGCTTGTATATTTTTGAGATTAATTCTTTGTCAGTTGCTTAATTTGCTATTATTTTCTCCCATTCTGAAGGCTGTCTTTTCACCTTGCGTATAGTTTCCTTCTGTTGTGCAAAAGCTTTTAAGTTTAGTTAGGTCCCATTTGTTTATTTTTGCTTTTATTTCCAGTACTCTGGGAGGTGGGTCATAGAGGATCCTGCTGTGATTTATGTTGGAGAGTGTTTTGCCTATGTTCTTCTCTAGGAGTTTCGTAGTTTCTGGCCTTACATTTAGATCTTTAATCCATTTTGAGCTTATTTTTGTGTATGGTGTTAGAAAGTGTTCTACTTTCATTCTTTTACAAGTGGTTAACCAGTTTTCCCAGCACCACTTGTTAAAGAGATTGTCTTTTCTCCATTGTATATTCTTGCCTCCTTTGTCAAAGATAAGGTGTCCATAGGCGTGTGGGTTTATCTCTGGGCTTTCTATTTTGTTCCTTTGATCTATATTTCTGTCTTTGTGCCAGTACCATACTGTCTTGAGGACTGCAGCTTTGTAGTATAGCCTGAAGTCAGACAGGTTGATTCCTCCAGTTCCATTCTTCTTTCTCAAGATTGCTATGGCTATTCAAGGTTTTTTCTATGTCCATACAAATTGTGAAATTATTTGTTCTAGTTCTATGAAAAATACCATTGGTTGCTTGATAGGGATTGCATTGAATCTATAGATTGCTTTGGGTAGTATACTCATTTTCACTATATTGATTCTTCCGATCCATGAACATGGCATATTCTTTCATCTATTTGTGTCCTCTTTGATTTCTTTCATCAGTGTTTTATAGATTTCTATATATAGGTATTTTGTTTATTTAGGTAAATATATTCCTAAGTATTTTATTCTTTCCATTGCAATGGTGAATGGAATTGTTTCCTTAATTTCTCTTTCTGCTTTCTCATTGTTAGTGTATAGGAATGCAAGGGATTTCTGTGTGTTAATTTTACATCCTGCAACTTTACTATATTCATTGATTAGCTCTAGTAATTTTCTGGTGGAGTCTTTAGGGTTTTCTATGTAGAGGATCATCTCATCTGCAAACAGTGAGATTTTTACTTCTTCTTTTCCAATCTGGATTCCTTATATTTCTTTTTCTGCTCTGATTTCTGTAGCCAAACCTTTCAAAACTATGTTGAATAGTAGTGGTGAGAGTGGGCACTCTTCTTGTTCCTGACTTTAGGGGAAATGCTTTCAATTTTTCACCACCGAGGATAGTGTTTGCTGTGGGTTTGTCATATATTGCTTTTATTATGTTGAGGTATGTTCCTTCTATTCCTGCCTTCTGGAGGGTTTTTATCATAAATGGATGTTGAATTTTGTCAAAGGCTTTCTCTGCATCTGTTGAGATAATCGTATGGTTTTTATCTTTCAATTTGTTAATGTGGTGTACTACATTGATTGATTTGTAGATATTAAAGAATCCATGCATCCCTGGGATAAAGCCCACTTGATCATGATGTACGATCTTTTTAATATATTGTTGGATTCTCTTTGCTAGAATTTTGTTGAGGATTTTTGCATCTATGTTCATCAGTGATATTGGCCTGTAGTTTTCTTTTTTTGTGTGGCATCTGAACTCTAGGAGTTGGTGATGGACAGGGAGGCCTGGCATGCTGCGATTCATGGGGTCACAAAGAGTTGGATACGACTGAGCAACTGATCTGATCTGATCTGATCTGTCTGGTTTTGGTGTTATGGTGATGGTGGCCTCATAGAATGAGTTTGGAAGTTTACCTTCCTCTGAAATTTTCTGGAAAGTTTAAGTAGGATAGGTGTTTGCTCTTCTCTAAATTTTTTATAGAATTCAGCTGTGAAGCCATCTGGTCCTGGGCTTTTGTTTAATGCAAGATTTCTGATTACAGTTTCAGTTTCCATGCTTGTGATGGGTCTGTTAAGATTTTCTATTTCTTCATGGCTCAGTTTTGGAAAGTTGTACTTTTCTAAGAATTTTTCCATTTCTTCCAAGTTGTCCATTTTATTGGCATATAGTTGTTGATAGTAGTCTCTTATGATCCTTTGTCTTTCTGTGTTGTCTGTTGTGATTTCTCCATTTTCATTTCTAATTTTGTTGACTTGATTCTTCTCCCTTTGTTTCTTGATAAGTCTGGCTAATGGTTTGTCAATTTTAATTATCTTCTCAAAGAACCAGCTTTTGGCTTTGTTGTTTTTTGCTATGGTCTCTTTTGTTTCTTTTGCATTTATTTCTGCCCTAATTTTTAAGATTTCTTTCCTTCTACTAACCCTGGGGTTCTTCCTTTCTTCCTTTTCTAGGTGCTTTAGGTGTTCAGTTCAGCTCAGTCACTCAGTCGTGTCCGATTCTTTGTGAGCCCATGAATCGCAGCACGCCAGGCCTCCCTGTCCATCACCAACTCCTGGAGTTCACTCAGACTCACGTCCATCGAGTCAGTGATGCCATCCAGCCATCTCATCCTCTGCCCTCCCCTTCTCCTCCTGCACCCAATCCCTCCCAGCATCAGAGTCTTTTCCAATGAGTCAACTCTTCGCATGAGGTCGCCAAAGTACTGGAGTTTCAGCTTTAGCATCATTCCTTCCAAAGAACACCCAGGGCTGATCTCCTTTAGAATGGACTGGTTGGATCTCCTTGCAGTCCAAGGGACTCTCAGGAGTCTTCTCCAACACCACAGAGTTAGGTTATTTATTTGACTTTTTCCTTGTTTCTTGAGTTAAGCCTGTATTGCTATGAACCTTCCCCTTACCACTGCTTTTACAGTGTCCCATAGGTTTTGAGTTGTTTTGTTTTAATTTTCATTCGTTTCTATGCATATTTTGATTTCTTTTTTGATTGCTTCTGTGATTTGTTGGTTATTCAGAAGCGTGTTGTTTAGCCTCCATATGTTGGGATTTTTAATAGTGTTTTTCTTGTAATTGACATCTAATCTTACTGCATTGTGGTCAGAAAAGATGTTTGGAATGATTTCAATTTTTTTTTAATTTACCGGCTAGATTTATGGCCCAGGATGTGATCTATCCTGGAGAAGGTTCCATGTGCACTTGAGAAAAAGGTGAAATTCATTGTTGTAGGGTGAAATGCCCTATAGATATCAATTAGGTCTAACTGGTCCATTGTATCATTTAAAGTTTGTGTTCCCTTATTAATTTTCTGTTTAATTGACCTATCCATAGGTGTGAGTGGATAGTCATAATAGTCTCCCACTATTATTGTGTTATTGTTAATTTCCCCTTTCATAGTAGCTATCATTTGCCTTACATATTGCGGTGCTCCTATATTGGGTGCATATATATTTATAATTGTTATATCTTCTTCTTGGATTGATCCTCTGATCATTATGTAGTGTCCTTCTTTGTCTCTTTTCACAACTTTATTTTAAAGTCTATTTTATCTGATATGAGTATTGCTACTCCTGCTTTCTTTTGGTCTCCATTTGCATGAAACATCTTTTTCCCGCCCTTCACTTCCAGTCTGTATGTGTCCCTTGTTTTGAGGTGGGTCTCTTGTAGACAGCATATATAAGGGTCTTGTTTTTGTATCCATTCAGCCAGTCTTTGTTTTTTGGTTGGGACGTTCAACCCATTTACATTTAAGGTAATTATTGATAAGTATGATCCCATTGCCATTTACTTTGTTGTTTTGGGTTTGAGTTTATACACCCTTTCTGTGTTTCCTGTCTAAAGAAGATCCTTTAGCATTTGTTGAAGAGCTGGTTTGGTGGTGCTGAATTCTCTCAGCTTTTTCTTGTCTGTAAAGCTTTTGATTTGTCCTTCATATTTGAATGAGATCCTTGCTGGATACAGTAATCTGGGTTGTAGGTTTTTCTCTTTCATCACTTTAAGTGTGTCCTGCCATTCCCTTCTGGCCTGAAGAGTTTCTATTGAAATATCAGCTATTTTCCTTATGGGAATCCCCTTGCACATTATTTGTTGTTTTTCCCTTGCTGCTTTTAATATTTGTTCTTTGTGTTTCATCTTTGTTAATTTGATTAATATGTGCCTTGAGGTGTTTCGCCTTGGGTTTATCCTGTTTGGGACTCTCTGGGTTTGTTTGACTTGGGTGACTATTTCCTTCCCCATTTTAGGAAAGTTTTCAACTATTATTGCCTCAAGTATTTTCTCATGGCCTTTCTTTTTGTCTTCTTCTTCTGGGACTCCTATGATTCGAATGTTGGGGCATTTAACATTGTCCCAGAGGTCTCCGAGATTGTCCTCATTTTCTTTAATTATTTTTTTTCTTTTTTCCTCTCTGCTTCATTTATTTCTACCATTCTATCTTCTACCTCACTTATCCTATCTTATGCTTCTATTATTCTACTGTTGGTTCCCTCCAGAGTGTTTTTAATCTCATTTATTGCATTATTTATTATTGATTGACTCCTTTTTATTTCTTCTAGGTCCTTGCTAAACATTTCTTGCATATTCTCAATCCTTGTCTCCAGGCTATTTATCTGTAACTCCATTTTGTTTTCAAGATTTTGGATCATTTTTACTATCCTTATTCTGAATTATTTTTCAGGTAGCTTCCTTATCTCCTCCTCTTTTGTTTGGTTTGGTGGGCATTTATCATGTTCCTTTACCTGCTGAATATTTTTCTGCCTTTTCATCTTATTTAGATTGCTGTGTTTGGGGTGGCCTTTCTGTATTCTGGCAGTTTGTGGTTCCTCTTTATTGTGGAGGTTCCTCCCTATGGATGGGGTTGGATGAGTGACTTGTCAAGGTTTCCTGGTTAGGGAAGCTTGCATTGGTGTTCTGGTGGATGGAGCTGGATTTCTTCTCTCTAGAGTGCAATGAAGTGTCCAGCACTGAGTTTTAAGATGTCTATGGGTTTGGTGTGACTTTGGACAGCCTGTATATTCAAGCTCAGGGCTACGTTCCTGCATTGCTGGAGAATTTGCATGGTATGTCTTGCTCTGGAACTTGTTGGCTCTTGGGTGGTACTTGGTTTCAGTGTAGGTATGGAGGCTTTTGGATGAGTTCTTATCGATTAATGTTCCCTGGAGTCAGGAATTCTCTGGTGTTCTCAGGTTTTGGACTTAAGCCTCCTGCCTCTGATTTTCAGTCTTATTCTTACAGTAGCCTCAAGACTTCTCCATCCATACAGCACTGATGATAAAACATCTAAGTTAATGGTGAAAAGATTCTCCACAGTGAGGGACACCCAGAGAGGTTCACAAAGTTACATGAAGAAAAGAAGAGGGAGGAGGGAGATGGAGGTGACCAGGAGGAGAAGAGGAGGAATCAAAAGGGGGGAGAACAATCTAGCCAGTAATCAATTTCCTATGTGCTCTCCACAGTCTGGAACCCTCAGAGAGGTTCACGGAGTTACATAGAGAAGAGAAGAGGGAGAAAGGAGATAGAGGTGACCAGAAAGAGAAAAGAGGGAATCAAAAGGAGAGAGACAGATGTAGCCAGTAATCAGTTTCCTAAATGTTCTCCACAGCCCAGAACACGCAAAGAGATTCACAGAGTTGGGTAGAGAAGAGAAAGGAGAGGGAGGAGATAGAGGTGACCGCCTTTCAAAGACAATGGGCTGCCTTTCTGGGTGCCTGATGTCCTCTGACAATGTTCAGAAGTTGTTTTGTGGAATTTGCTCAGCGTTCAAATGTTCTTTTGATGAACTTGTTGGGGAGAAAGTGGTCTCCCCATCCTATTCCTCTGCCATCTTGGAACTCTCCCTCTCATTTACTTCTTTTATAAATTTGTTGATAAATTATTTAATAATCAGCTGTGAATCTTATATCCAATTTTGTAATCAAAAGGCCTTCTCTTGATTTTTCAGAACTACTAAAGAGCATGAATAGACTTGGACAAAGAGTTTTGTTTTCCCAAATAGATAATGCTTCCTAACACTGACTTATAGAAATGTTGAAATGATCATCATAGAAGTTTAGAAGGTGTTCAGTGAAGCCTTTTCCACATATCTTAATTGTAACAGGATTTTACATGATCTTTCCCTTGATCACTTGCAGGTCTAATGGGCAGTGTTTCTGTTATTCTCTGATTTCAATTTTGACTTGAGAAGATGCAGCCTTGCATTATACCAAAGGAACATGGGAGATGCAAAGGAATATTGATCCTGGGTCCTCTGAGGCCATCAGAGTAACAGCCAACAAATCATATCCCTGGTAAATTATGTCTTTGACATTGTTATGTCGAACTGGATTACCAACTAGTTAAGAAAAGAACTGTGGATTGTGTTATTATATCATATTTATAGTGAGATATAGAAACATGCCCTGCCATTGTAGCATCACAATATTTATCAATTACGATCCTTTCCGGGATCCAATCAGAAAGTGTCATTTCCTAAATCTGGTTTCTAAGAAGAGAACCACATTAAGTCTAACATTGAACTGCGGCTATGGCAGAAACAATAAACTTATACCACTAAGAAGATATTGACACCTCATCTATTAGATTTCCCTGGGAGGTTATCCAATTAATTAATAGTCCAATGTATTTTTTCCCAAATTCAAAAGATCTGATTATGTTCACAAAAGGTAGTAATAGGAATCAGTTTATTAATAGCTAATGCTTATTGGGTGCTACTTTTTGCCAGGCTTGACACGTATTTTATTATTTAGACTCCATAGCACTCTATGAAATAGCTTACATTTTCCTTATTTTAGAGATAAAGGAATGGAGGCCAATGCAAGATTATACACCTGAGAAGATGTGAAGGTCAGATTTGAACCCCAACAGTAGGAGGAATTATAATTCCTAAATGTGTTTCTTTCTTTGTTAAGGGGTCCGGGGGAAGCCTCAAAAATAGAAGCAAATCCAAAAAGGCCTTGCATCACTATTCTTGCATAGTACATACCATACAGTGACTGCCAAAGCAAGGCCAATGATTACCGTATTATTCAGTTCAGTTCAGTTTAGTCACTCAGTAGTGTCCGACTCCCTGCGACCCCATGAATCACAGCACACCACGCCTCCCTGTCCATCACCAACTCTTGAAGTTCACTCAGACTCACGTCCATCGAGTCAGTGATGTCATCCAGCCATCTCATCCTCTGTCGTCCCCTTCTCTTCCTGCCCCCAACCCCTCCCAGCATCAGAGTCTTTTCCAATGAGTCAATGCTTCTCATGAGGTGGCCAAAGTACTGGAGTTTAAGCTTTAGCATTATTCCTTGCAAAGAAATCCCAGGGCTAATCTCCTTCAGAATGGACTGGTTGGATCTCCTTGCAGTCCAAGGGACTCTCAAGAGTCTTCTCCAACACCACAGTTCAAAAGCATCAATTCTTTGGCGCTCAGCCTTCTTCATAGTCCAACTTTCACATCCATACATGACCACAGGGAAAGCCATAGCCTTGACTAGATGGACCTTTGTTGGCAATGTAATGTCTCTGCTTTGAATATGCTATCTAGGTTGGTCATAACTTTCCTTCCAAGGAGTAAGCGCCTTTTAATTTCATGGCTGCAATCACCATCTGCAGTGATTTTGAAGCCACAAAAATACAAAGTTTAACACTGTTTCCACTGTTTCCCCATCTATTTCCCATGAAGTGATGAGACCAGATGCCATGATTTTCGTTTTCTGAATGTTTTGGTTTAAGCCAACTTTTTTATTCTCCACTTTCACTTTCATCAAGAGGCTTTTTAGTTCCTCTTCACTTTCTGCCATAAGGGTGATGTCATCTGCATATCTGAGGTTACTGACATTTCTTCTGGCAATCTTGATTCCAGCTTGTGCTTCTTCCAGCCCAGCATTTCTCATGATGTACTCTGCATAGAAGTTAAATAAGCAGGGTGACAGTATACAGCCTTGACGTACTCCTTTTGCTATTTGGAACCAGTCTGTTGTTCCATATTCAGTTCTAGCTGTTGCTTCCTGACCTGCATACAGATTTCTCAAGAGGCAGGTAAGGTGGTCTGGTATTCCCATCTCTTTCAGAATTTTCCACAATTTATTTTGATCCACACAGTCAAAGGCTTTGGCATAGTCAATAAAGCAGAAATAGATGTTTTTCTGGAACTCTCTTGCTTTTTCCATGATGAGCTTTTTCCATGATGAGTATGGTTCCAGAAGACATTGGTAATTTGATCTTTGGTTCCTCTGCCTTTCTAAAACCAGCTTGAACATCAGGAAGTTCATGGTTCATGTATTGTTGAAGCCTGGCTTGGAGAATTTTGAGCATTACTTTACTAGCATGTGAGACGAGTGCAATCGTACAGTAGTTTGAGCATCTTTGGCATTGCCTTTCTTTGGGATTGGAATGAAAACGGACCTTTTCCAGTCCTGTGGTCACTGCTGAGTTTTCCAAATTTGCTGGCATATTGAGTGCACCACTTTCACAGCATCATCTTGCAGGATTTGAAATAGCTCAACTGGAATTTCATCACCTCCACTAGCTTTGTTCATAGTGACGCTTTCTAAGGCCCACTTGACTTCACATTCCAGTATGTCTGGCTCTAGGTCAGTGATCACACCATCGTGATTATCTGGGTCGTGAAGATCTTTTTGTACAGTTCTTCTGTGTATTCTTGCCACCTCTTCTTAATATCTTCTGCTTCTGTTAGGTCCATACCATTTCTGTCCTTTATCAAGCCCATCTTTGCATGAAATGTTCCCTTGGTATCTCTAATTTTCTTGAAGAGATCTCTAGTCTTTCCCATTCTATTGTTTTCCTCTATTTCTTTGCATTGATCGCTGAGGAAGGCTTTTTTATCTCTTCTTGCTATTCTTTGGAAATCTGCATTTATATGCTTATATCTTTCCTTTTCTCCTTTGCTTTTCGTTTCTCTTCTTTTCACAGCTATTTGTAAGGCCTCCCCAGACAGCCATTTTGCTTTTTTTGCATTTCTTTTCCATGGGGATGGTCTTGATCCCTGTCTCCTGTACAATGTCACGAACCTCATTCCATAGTTCATCAGGCACTCTATCAGATCTGGCCCTTAAATCTATTTCTCACTTCCACTGTATAATCATAAGGGATTTGATTTAGGTCATACCTGAATGGTCTAGTGGTTTTCCCTACTTTCTTCAATTTAAGTCTGAATTTGGCAATAAGGAATTCATGATCTGAGCCACAGTCAGCTCCTGGTCTTGTTTTTGCTTCTCCATCTTTGGCTGCAAAGAATATAATCAATCTGATTTCGGTGTTAACCATCTGGTGATGTCCATGTGTAGACTCTTCTCTTGTGTTGTTGGAAAGGGTGTTTGCTATGACCAGTGCGTTCTCTTGGCAGAACTCTATTAGCCTTTGCCCTGCTTCATTCCGTACTCCAACGCCAAATTTGCCTGTTCCTCCAGGTGTTTCTTGACTTCCTACTTTTGCATTCCAGTCCCCTATAATGAAAAGGACATCTTTTTTGGGTGTTAGTTCTAAAAGGTCTTGTAGATCTTCATAGAACTGTTCAACTTCAGCTTCTTCAGCATTACTGGTTGAGGCATAGACTTGGATTACTGTGATATTGAATGGTTTGCCTTGGAAACGAACAGAGATCATTCTGTCGTTTTGGAGATTGCATACAAGTACTGCATTTCGGACTCTTTTGTTGACCATGATGGCTACTCCATTTCTTCTGAGGGATTCCTGCCAGCAGTAGTAGATATAGTGGTCATCTGAGTTAAATTCACCCATCCAGTCCATTTTAGTTAGCTGATTCCTAGAATGTGGACGTTCACTCATGCCATCTCCTGTTTGACCACTTCCAATTTGCCTTGATTCATAGACCTGACATTCCAGGTTCCTATGCAATATTGCTCTTTACAGCATCGGACCTTGCTTCTATCACCTGCCACATCCACAGCTGGTTATTGTTTTTGCTTTGGCTCCATCCCTTCATTCTTTCTGGAGTTATTTCTCCACTGATCTCCAGTAGCATATTGGGCACCTACTGTCCTGGGGAGTTCCTCTTTCAGTATCCTATCATTTTGCCTTTTCATACTGTTCATGGGGTTCTCAAGGCAAGAATACTGAAGTGGTTTGCCATTCCCTTCTCCAGTGGACCGCATTCTGTCAGATCTCTCCACCATGACCTGCCCGTCTTGGGTTGCCCCACGGGCATGGCTTAGTTTCATTGAGTTAGACAAGGCTGTGGTCCTAGTGTGATTAGATTGACTAGTTTTCTGTGAGTATGGTTTCAGTGTGTCTGCCCTCTGATGCCCTCTTGCAACACCTACAGTCTTGCTTGGGTTTCTCTTACCTTGGGCATGGGGTATCTCTTTATGGCTGCTCCAGCAAAGCACAGCCGCTGCTCCTTACCTTGGATGAGGGGTATCTCCTTAACACCACCCTTCCTGACCTTCAACGTGGGATAGCTCTGTAGGCCCTCCTGTGCCCACGCAGCCACCGCTCCTTGGACGTGGGGTTGCTCCTCCCGGCCGCCGCCCATAATTTTTAGTTTGGACTTTATTTCCTTTTCCAGCTTTATTGACATATAATTGATCTATAACATTGCACAGGTTTAGAGAATACTCACAATTTGATATATGTATATATTGTTAAAAGATTACTACAATAAGTCTAAAATCCATCACCACACATAGTTACATGTTTTCCTGTGATAATAACTTTAAATATTTACTCTCTTTGCAACCTTCAAATATACAATACAGTATTTTTAACTATAGTCATCATACTGTACACTAAACCCTCAGGACTTACTTATCTTATTACTGGAATTTTGTACCTTTAGATCACCTTCACCCTTACCCCTTGCCTCTGACAACAAATTTTATCTCTTTCCTATATTTTCTTTAATTTTTGATTCCATATATAAATGAGATCATGCAGTATTTTTTTTCTACTTGACTTATTTCAGTTAGTATAATGCCTTCAACATCTACCCATCTTGTCACAAAGGGAAGAATGTCTTTCTTTTTTCTTGCTGAATAGTATTCTACTGTATATGTGTATATACAACATTTACTTTATTCATTCATCCACTGATAGACACATAGGTTGTTTCCAAGTCTTGGTTATTGATAATAGTGGTGCAATGAAAATGAGGGTATAGATATTTCTTTGGCATAATGATAATCTTTTTTGGATGTCATACCTAAAGCACAAACAACAAAAGAAAAAATTAACAAGTGGGCATACATATAATTGAAAGCTTCTGTAAAGCAAAGTAAATGTTCAACAAAATAAAAAAACAACCTAAGGAACGGGAGAAAATATTTATAAACCGTGTATTTGATAATATACAAAATATATAAGGAATTCATACAGCTCAATAGCAAAAAAAAAAAAACAAATAATTAGGTTTTTAAATGGGCAAAAGGCATTCAGTTCAGTTCAGTTCAGTAGCTCAGTCGTGTCTGACTCTTTGCAACCCCATGAATCTCAGCACACCAGGCCTCCCTGTCCATCACCAACTGCCAGAGTTCACTCAGACTCAAGTCCATCGAGTCAGTGATGCCATCCAGCCATCTCATCCTCTGTCGTCCCCTTCTCCTCCTGCCCCCAGTCCCTCCCAGCATCAGAGTCTTTTCCAGTGAGTCAACTCTTCACATGAGGTGGCCATTACTAGACATTTATCCAAAGAATATATTCAGATTGTCAATAGGTAAATGAAAAGGTGCTCAACATTCCTTAGGAATTGGGAAAATGCAAATCTAAACCAAAAAAAGATAAGATCTCACATTTGTTAGATTGTCTGTTGTCGAAAGACAATAAAAACATGTGCTATTGAGAATGTGGGAGAAAAGGGAACCCTGTGCACTATTGGTGGGAATTTAAGTTGATGCAAGTAAATAAAATGGACAACAGTATGGAGGTTCCTCAAAAAATTAAAAAAGAAATATCATATAATTCAGCAATTCCTATTCTAGTTGTATAACTGAAAGAAATGAAATCACTATCAGTTTGACTTTAACTGCTAACCACAGAACAGGAGTCTAGTGAATTATTCTCACTTTTGTGGATTTCCTCCACTGAGTCTGGAATAACTGCTTTTGTACTTCTAAAGGTAAGTCAGAGTCTCTGATGCTAGAAAAGTTCTCCTGATAAGATGAAGGAAGTCTAAGAGCATGAAGAATCAATCAAAAGGATACACCCAGCTCTCCACAGCAAAGATATCCTAGGCCATTTGTCTCAGACCACTCATCCTGTGAACTTATCCTTTATCCTGGTAACTTCAAGACAGAATAAATCTATCTATAAGTGAAATATTGGAAAAGCTAGAGCTAAAAAGAAAAGAATTCGGGCTTATTCTAAAGCAAATGAGTCCAAGTCATCCCTCAACCAAGAAACACGGAAAAAGAGAGAATGGGAAAAGATCAGGCCCTTGTGCTCCACGACTTTGAAACTTTTATCCATAGGCTTGAGAACCTAGAATTTGGCTATTCCAGATCAATGCTCTTTCTTCATGACCATAAAGCAGGTGTTGTTATAAACTCCTCCTGAAATTCAACTTCTCACCAAACTAAGAAAAATTCTAAAAATAATAAAATAAAATTATATAAAGTTAGAATGTCACTAACTTCTAGTAGTACATAAAGGCTGTATATTGTTACTGTGCTTATTTAAATTCTAGGTAGGGCATATCATCAGAAATGCCAGGCTGGATGAATCACAAGATAGAATAAAGATTCCTGGGAGAAATATCAACAACCTCAGATATGCAGATGATACCACTCTAATGGCAGAAAGTGAAGAGAAACTAAAGAGCCTCTTGATGAGGGTGAAAGAGGAGAATGAAAAAGCTGACTAAAAACTCAATATTCAAAAAATTAAGATCCCCAATTCTTCCCTGCTGTTTATGTTCTCTTTCATCACCACCGTTGCTAGCACATACAGTATCTTAGTGTGAATAAAATGAGTGAGCATTGCCTCTAAATAATTGCAGCAACTCCAGGAGGGTGCTCCCCTTGGGGAAGAAATTGTTTGGAGTGTGTGCTGGAATTGAGCTTCCTCATTTGTTTGGGAGCAATTTCTGGGCAATTTCTGAAGGGCACAGCCTGACAAATCCTAGGTGGTATTTCTACAAGTTGATAAATTAGTCAATACACCAGGCATGCAGCATCTAACAATGGCCCAAGCTGAATTTGAGGGGAAAACTTGCATTCTGGGTCCTATACAGAAAAGTAAACAAGAAAGCTATAAGCTTATACTACATAGTTTTCTTTGATAAATATTACCCTTATTGAAATTAGTATGGTTATACAGGAGTTGTTAAGATTTTCCTAGATCTTTATATGTTTTCTGTAATCTTGTGTCATTTTTTAACACAAAAATGCATTTCTTTTAGAAGGCAAAAAAGTAAGCTAAGTATAACAGTATTGGGATAAACTATTATAATATGATGGAGAAGGAAATGGCAACCCACTCCAGTGTTCTTGCCTGGAGAATCCCAGGGATGGAGAAGCCTAGTGGGCTGCCGTCTGTGGGGTTGCACAGAGTCGGACACGACTGAAGCGACTTAGCAGCAGCAGCAGCATTATAATATGAAATTCTTTATTGCCTCCAGGTATCATAGACTGAGGGTAGGATAATACAGAAGGATAGCCTAATTCATTCCTCTGCAATCTCTCTCCCACCCATGTTTCTGGCAATTAAAGAAGTCAGAAATTAGGGACAAAGCTCTAGCACCTGATTCTAATCTCAAATTCTATCCTTACCCCTAATGTGTCCTCAGCCCTGAACCCTGTGATCCCAAAGCATCTCCAGAGCATAAGGATCCATTTTACTTAGAAGCAACTTGTAGCAGAAAAAGCACAGAATGCAGAACCAGAAAATCAGGATGCATGTACTTGCTGTTTAACTTGGTATAAGAAAATTTATGTCTCTAAGACTCAGCTTTCTCATCTTAAAAATGTGAAAATCAAAACTTCCTTTTCAATAGCAATTAGGGAATTAAAGTAAATATTGTATAGAGAAAATACTTTGAGATCATAAACTCCATGTACATAAGGGAATGTATTATTATCACAAATCTTAGCATAAAAACTTCTCTATGTTTGAGTCCTCAACTATGAAACTCTTAATATTCCCTTCCTCAAAGGAATTCACAGGATCTGTTTTCTAAGTTTACAATGATATAATAGATATAACACACATGGAACAGAGACACTGTGCTTCAAATTTGTATTATTACTTTTTTTTTCTTATGTGATTTCCATCTTACATGATTTCCTTCTTATATAAAAAATAAATAAATCAAAGCTTGCTTAGTCGTGTCCAACTCTTTGCGACCCCATGGACTGTAGCCTACCAGGTCTTCCATCCATGGGATTTTCCAAGCAAGAATACTGGATTGGATTGCCATTTCCTTCTCCAGGAGATGTTCCCAACCCAGGTATTGAACCCAGGCCTCCCACATTGTAGGCAGACGCTTTACCATCTGAGCCGCCAGGGAAGTCTCTTCCTTCTTATATGATTACCCTTAAAATGGGTTGGCCTCAAATTTTTAGCTAAACTTAGCCTTGCTTTATAAGCTTCATTGTACTTATTTTTTAATTATCTCTTTTATTTTTCCTTTCTGTGATTAATCTCAGCAACTGTGAAATCTACACAGTTTAAAGAACACTTTGTATTCTTGCTGACCTCCTAATACTAGTAAATGTGACCTTGTGTTCAAGCTCGTTTTAGTTCTAAGGAACCAGAGATCAAATGCCAAAATCTGCTGGCTCATCGAAAAAGCAAGAGAGTTCCAGAAAACCATCTATTTCTGCTTTATTGACTCTGTCAAAGCCTTTGACTATGTGGATCACAACAAACTGGGTAAAATTCTTAAAGAGATGGGAATACCAGACCACCTGACTTAACTCTTAAGAAATCTGTATGCAGATCAAGAAGCAACAGTTAGAACTGGACATGGAACAACAGACTGGTTCCAAATCAGGAAAAGAGTGCATCAAGGCTGTATATTGTCACCCTGCTTATTTAACTTATATGCAGAGTACATCATATATGCATGATTTCTCAAATGCCAGGCTAAATGAAGCACAAGCTGGAATCAAGATTGCCGGGAGAAATATCAATAACCTCAGATACACAGATGACACCACCCTTATGGCAGAAAGTGAAGAAGAAGAGTGAAATGAAATGATTAAAATGAAACAGAAGAGTGAAAATTTTGGCTTAAAACTCAACATTCAGAAAACTAAGATCATGGCATATGGCCCCATCACTTCATGGCATGTAGATGGGGAAACAGTGGAAACAGTGACAGACTTTATTTTGGGGGGCTCCAGAATCACGGCAGATGGTGACTGCAGCCATGAAATTTAAAGACGCTTGCTCCTTGGAAGAAAAGCTATGACCAACCTAGACAGTTTATTAGAAAACAGAGACATTACTTTACAAACAAAGGTCCATCTAGTCAAAGCTATGGTTTTCTAGTAGTCATGTATGGATGTGAGAGTTGGACTATAAAGAAAGCTGAGTGCCGAAGAATTGATGCTTTCAAACTGTGGTGTTGGAGAAGACTCTTGAGAGTCTTCTCCTCCCTTGGACTGCAAGGAGATCCAACCAGTCAATCCTAAGGGAAATCAATCCTGAATATTCATTGGAAGAACTGATGTGAAGCTGAAACTCCATTACTTTGGCCACCTGATGTGAAGAACTGACTCATTGGAAAAGACCCTGATGCTGGGAAATATTGAAAGCAGGAGGAGAAGGGGACGACAGAGGATAAGATGGTTGGATGGCATCACCGACGTGAAGGACATGATTTTGAATAGGCTCCGGGAGTTGTTGATAAACAGGGAAGCCTGGCACCCCACTCCAGTACTCTTGCCTGGAAAATCCCATGGATGGAGGAGCCTGGTGGGCTGCAGTCCATGGGGTCGCTAAGAGTTGGACATGACTGAGCGACTTCACTTTCACTTTTCACTTTCATGCACTGGAGAAGGAAATGGCAACCCACTCCAGTGTTCTTGCCTGGAGAATCCCAGGGACAGGGGAGCCTGGTGGGCTGCTGTCTATGGGGTCGCACAGAGTCAGACACAACTGAAGTGACTTAGCAGCAGCAGGGAAGCCTGGCGTGCTGCAGTCCATGGGATCTCAAACAGTCGGACACGACTGAGGGACTGAACTGAACTGAAGGAGAGTTTATACACTCATTGCCTTTGTCCTGGATTCTGTGTTTAATATTGCAAAGTTTGATTATAATTATTTATCAAGGATAGCTAGGGACAATAACATGATTGGCTAAGTTCATTTCTAATCTGATTCTCAACCTTTGCCCCACCCAAAACCCATTTTTCTCTAGACCCCAAGGCAGAGTCACTGCTGTTCTATACACATTTCTATAGTACCTTTCACGTACCTCAATTACATTTCTTAACCCACTGGACTGCAACTATCCATTCTATTGACCTTCACTATACTCTGACCTTCAGTTTTAATCATAACTATGTCCAGCATGTAGAATCAAGAACACTGGCTCACAAAAATAATAGCAAAACTGCAACATTTATTCATCTCTCCTTATGTCAGACAAGGGTCCAATTGTTTTTCCACATATTACTCTGCAAAAAAAAAACAATTTTTAAATGATAAAATTATGAACGTCATACAGACAAAATGAACATGTGTTAAACATATTATTTAACTCATTATGAAGATTTCAGTCATCTGTTACAAATTGTTCAAAGAAGTTAAACAAGCACAAATTTATGTAAAGAACTGATGAAATGAATTACAAAGGGAAATTAGCTTTTTCCATGGAGAAAAAGCAATCAAACCTCCCTCTCAAAGAATATCTTAATTGTCTATATATAAGAATTATTTTCCATAGCTGTAAATGATCTATGGGATCAGAATCAGATAACCTGGAAAAATATACTGTGGAAAATGCATAATTTCCACCCAAACACATCTTTTCCTGTAATTCTTTTAATTTTCACAAAATAGGCAATCTTTGTTAAATTTAACCAAAGCACTAAATTTTCCTATTCACCCCATAGAAGAGTCCTTTTATTTTCCTTTTGTATGGTTTTAATCCCACTCTCTATTATCAGCTCAACAATTAATCATTAAATATTTTGCTCTGAACTAAATAGACAATGGGCTTTCTACCTCTTAATCTTGAATTCTGGAAGTGTGGACATTGGGGAGAATACACAGAGAGTCTGCATATGCCAGTACAGGAAAGAAAACAAAGAGACAAAGATCAGCATTGGCTGAAAATTTGCTGATAATGGCACTTAGCATCTTATTCCGGAGAAGGCAATGGCACCCCAGTCCAGTACTCTTGCCTGGAGAATCCCATGGACAGAGGAGCCTGCTAGGCTGCAGTCCATGGGGTCGCGAAGAGTCGGATACGACTGAGCGACTTCACTTTCACTTTTCACTTTCATGCATTGGAGAAGGAAACGGCAACCCACTCCAGTGTTCTTGCCTGGAGAATCTCAGGGACGGGGAGCCTGGTGGGCTTCCGTCTATGGGGTCGCACAGAGTCGGACACGACTGAAGCGACTTAGCAGCAGCAGCAGCACATCTTATTCAGTTCAGTTGCTCAGTCGTATCCACTCTGCGACTCCATGAATTGTGTCTCTCATGATGTACTCTGCATATAAGTTAAATAAGCAAGGTGACAATATACAGCCTTGACATACTCCTTTTCCTACTTGGAACCAGTATGTTGTTCCATGTCCAGCTCTAACTGTTGCTTCCTGATCTGCACATAGGTTTCTCAAGAGGCAGGTCAGGTGGTCTGGTATTCTCATCTCTTTCAGAATTTTCCACAGTTTATTGTGATCCACACAGTCAAAGGCTTTGGCATAGTCAATAAAGCAGAAATAGATGTTTTTCTGGAACTCTCTTGCTTATTTGATGATCCAGCGGATGTTGGCAATTTGATCTCTGGTTCCTCTGCCTTTTCTAAAACCAGCTTGAACATCTGGAAGTTCACGGTTCATGTATTGCTGAAGCCTGGCTTGGAGAATTTTGAGAATTACTTTACTAGCGTCTGAAATGAGTGCAATTGTGCAGTAGTTTGAGCATTATTTGGCATAGCCTTTCTTTGGGGTTGGTATGAAAACTGACCTTTTCCAGTCCTGTGGCCATGGCTGTTTTCCAAATTCACTGGCATATTGAGTGCAGCACTTTCACAGCATCATCTTCCAGGATTTGAAATAGCTCAACTGGAATTCCATCACCTCCACTAGCTTTGTTCATAGTGATGCTTTCTAAGGCCCACTTGACTTCATATTCCAGGATGTCTGGCTCTAGGTGAGTGATCACACCATCGTGATTATCTGGGTCGTGAAGATCTTTTTTGTACAGTTCTTCTGTGTATTCTTGCCACCTCTTTGTAATATCTTCTGCTTCTGTTAGGTCCATACCATTTCTGTCCTTTATCGAGCCCATCTTTGCATGAAATGTTCCCTTGGTTATCTCTAACTTTCTTGAAGAGATCTCTAGTCTTTCCCATTCTATTGTTTTCCTCTATTTCTTTGCATTGATCTCCAAGGAGGCTTTCTTATCTCTTCTTGCTATTCTTTGGAACTCTGCATTCAGATGCTTATATCTTTCCTTTTCTCCTTTGCTTTTTGCTTCTCTTCCTTTCACATCTATTTGTAAGGCCTCCTCAGACAGCCATTTTGTTTTTTTTGCAATTCTTTTCCTTGGGGATGGTCTTGATCCCTGTCTCCTATACAATGTCACGAACCTCTGTCCATAGTTCATCAGGCACTCTTATCTATCAGATCTAGCCCCTTAAATCTATTTCTCACTTCCACTGTATAATCATAAGGGATTTGATTTAGGTCATACCTGAATGGTCTAGTGGTTTTCCCTACTTTCTTCAATTTAAGTCTGAATTTGGCAATAAGGAGTTCATGATCTCAGCCACAGTCAGCTCCCGGTCTTGTTTTTGCTGACTATATAGAGCTTCTCCATCTCTGGCTGCAAAGAATATAATCAATCTGATTTCGGTGTTGACCATCTGGTGATGTCCATGTGTAGACTCTTCTCTTGTGTTGTTGGAAGAGGGTGTTTGCTATGACCAGTGCGTTCTCTTGGCAAAACTGTATTAGCCTTTGCCCTGCTTCATTCCATATTCCAAGGCCAAATTTGCCTGTTCCTCCGGGTGTTTCTTGACTTCCTACTTTTGCATTTCAGTGCCCTATAATGAAAAGGACATCTTTTTGGGGTGTTAGTTCTAAAAGGTCTTGTAGATCTTCATAGAACCATTCAACTTCAGCTTCTTCAGGGTTACTGTGTGGGGCATAGGCTTGGATTACCGTGATATTGAGTACATCATATTAGTGTAAATCAAATCTCCTTATACCAGTTGTGCACTCTTTATCTCTGGAATAATCTTTCTCCATCCAACCATCATGTTTCCCAAATCATTTTCATTTTCCATATCAATTATCTCTTTTCATAGGACACCTCACAGATCACTGCTTCTGTTATAGCATGGATCCTGCCCTTCCTTTCCCTTGCCACATGTTGTATTTCCCCAGCTGTGGATAATAAGGTGGGAATTTCCCCAGAACACTCATATAATTTCCCTTCAATATGCCTTTGTCCACCCAAGTCACCTGGCCATGGAAGGAAATAGAATTAACCATCAGATTTGCTCCCCAACAAGTTTTCACTATGTTCAGCCAATCAAGATGTCAGGAACTTGCTGACTAGAATGACTTCACTTTGATGTTATCAGAATGAAGGGCGGGGGGAGGAAACAGCAAGGGAAGCAATATGAAAATTCTGTTTCCTCTGTATTTTTTAAGCAAGCTATTTTTAGTTTGTCAGCCAAGAAAATTATGTATTCTTTTTCAGAAATCTTATAGCCTGTTGACATAAGATACAGAAATTTAAAGGGGTCACTTAGACCAAGAATCAAAGTGGTAGAAACTGTCTGAATGCATCTCCACCTCCCCTAGATATTTTTAAAACTAAATTACCTCTCTGTTCTTAGGTTTCTTGTTATTTTGCTCCTCTGTAAGCTAAAGTAGAGAAAAGGTAGAGGAAAATTGAATCAGACAACTCCCTCAAGGATTAAAAGAGCTACATGACAAACTTTCAAAGTTTTCGTTAAATTTAATAATTAATTTTTTATTTTTAGAATGTTATAACAATGAAACTTATGATAGAATTGAAAATATTATACTAATACTGCTAAACAAGTGTTAGAGATGTTGGGGAACCAGCCAATCGATTTATGCATTTATAATTTATATTTTCTTGATTTTTTCCCACATGTTATAAATATTGACAATCAATGTACTCTGCCATTTTCAAACTTATAATCTAAGGAAAATTGATCACTTGGAAAAGGTTGTTTTAAGTGTAGCTTATTTTTAATGGTTCAAATTTCATTTGGAAGATAAGACATAACTTTCTTTATTGCTCTATGAATAGGAAAAATTTTGTACTTCTTTTCAAATCAATTGTGGCACGTTTCCCAGATGAAGTTGAATTTGAGGTGAGGGTTGAAGATACAACTTGCCAAGAAACTCATATAACTTATGTTTTCTGGATTCACAAACTATTAAAAAGATAGGGAAGCCTAGATATCTTTCAGCTAAAGTACATATTGTTCAGAAATCAGTCAAGTGCACTGTCATTGATTAACTTTTGCTGAAGATATTTCTACTCATGGTTCATTTTGCTTCTGATTGACCAACAGGTAATAATTTTTCTTCCTCATCCAACTTTGTAGATTCTATCCGATTGGTCTTTGTCATTCAATAAGCTTCATTATAACCAAACTCAAAACCATGATTGATTTAAGCCATACTATCAGTTTAAATATAGATTTGTTAAACTTCTTATTCATCAAAGTCAATTTTATTTTCCACCAGATATTTGCAGTATTTCAATTATATAAAAAATAAAATATATTTTTTTATTTTAATATTTTAATATATACCATACAACCATTTACTCTAGTTCTATCTTTTTATGAAGAAGATTATTAATTGTGTTACATAAATAAAATTATTGGTAGACAACATAAACACTTAAAACACATTCTAAAGTAAATAAAAAAGGATAATTCCAGGATTACCAAGCAAACAGTGATTACTGATGATCTGATATAAACTATTTGGTTTTCCAACTGAAACTCACTTTCATGAAATTTGGCTTCATGAGAAGTTTTACTGAGCCACTTAAAAAAATACAATTGATGATATGAAGCACATCATTAGAAATTAATACTCTATTTTTCTTAGTCCTTCAAATTATTAATTTTATCAGAGAACTTGTTCCACATGCTTAAGAAAGGAAACTGTAGCAGATATTTGAGAAAAGATTCTTCTCATTACAATACTGCAATTCAATTATTTAAAAAGTTCTCATTCCTAAATTTTATGCAGACTGTTTAAAATACAGATACCAATATAAGCACAAGATCAGAATTTTCAAATAGTTGTTTATACTTACTTCTTTGAGAATACATGTAGCAAGATATCTTTGGAGGACTAACATCTAAATAGTTTATTTTTAGCTGCAGAATTAATTGAATGTTGATATGGTCATATTGTAAACTAGAGAACACTACCTATAAGGAATTAGGATTGGATAGAATACAGTGACAAAACCCCAAGTTGCTACAGTGCATCCTAGAGTGCAGTCTGCCAGTCAGTTACTGTGAATCTTTATTTGAATTGAATTAATTTTGTGAGAACTAATTGATTTAAGGAAACATTTCATTACATCTGGGCTGGGTAGTTTTCTGTAAGTTTTATTAACTGTCTTAGTATTTCATATTTGTGAAAAATGAGTAAATAAAAAATCACATGGAAGGACATTCTGTCTTGACAAAATTACTGGCCAACACACTTACTAGTATTTTAAGAAGTTATTCAGATATGGAATTTTGATATTAATAAGATTATGGGGAGCTCTTCTTGCATGAAATGAAGAGAATATTAGACTTATCATTTAATAATAAAAACAACATAAATAAATGAAATTACATAGAATATTTAATTTTAATAAGATAGCATTTATTCATATTACATGTTTATAAAAGAAGAGCATAAAAGCCAGCTTAAATTCATCACCCAGTGGAAAACACAACATTCATATCTGTGCATAGGCATATGTGCTAGATTTATTTTAATGGAAGTATAGTAATTTATCAAAATTTTTCATTTGATATATATATATATATATATATGGTTTTTCTGACCTTAAATATGCTTTCCATCATAATTTTCAAAGTCTGAATAGTATTACAATACATAAATTAATGCAGTATTTTTTATTTGAATAACTTCTTAACTAAAGAAACTGGGATTCTTTTTCAGAAACCTTAATCTAGTGTTTGGAGAAGGCAATGGCACCCCACTCCAGTACTCTTGCCTGGCAAATCCCATGGACGGAAGACCCTGGTGGGCCGCAGTCCATGGGGTCGCTAAGAGTCAGACACAACTGAGCGACTTCAATTTCACTTTTCACTTTCATGCATCGGAGAAAGAAATGGCAACCCACTCCAGTATTCTTGCCTGGAGGATCCCAGGGATGGGGGAGCCTGGTGGGCTGCCGTCTATGGGGTCGCACAGAGTCGAACACGATTGAAGCGACTTAGCAGCAGCAGCAGTAGGGATATTTAGTTCAAAATATTAAAGCTTATTTGACAATGAGCTTCTAAAAATATACAATTGTTTGCATTTTCTCACTTTAGCAATTAAGGTAAATGCAAGAAAATTTTAATTTAAAAAATCATTTTGTTAACCCTCTAGTTCTACATTTTTCCTAATGAATAATCTAGATATTACTAATTACTTTTGCTGTGATTCCTTTTAGCATAAGCTTATATACATATTTCTCTCATCACATTCTAAAATGCTAATTGAGCATTGCAGTTAAAGTACCCCAAACACACATATACACATGCACACACACAAGTGCTGTCACCTTGGATTCCTTTCAAAAATGCTATTGTCTTCTCTTGCCTCATGATTTTGCACCTGTTTTCCCTCTGCCAGGAATGTCATCTTCCCAATCTGACCATTTACTTGGTCATATAATATTAGTGTGTAAGACAGAGACCCTGCCTGTTTTGTGTACTATGCACCAATCTCCCGAGGTCTGATTGTGGAAAGTGCAATTAAACTTGTTAAATAATATATTTGTTAAACATGTCAGGGAAAAAAGAATATATGGATTAGCACAAGGAAAATGTATTTGTCATTATTTTATAGCAGTTTTCAGAGAAAAAATTTAAATGGTTAATAATATTTAATTGTTTTATATTAGTCAATAATTTGTTAAAACCCTTCTTGAGATATCTTTTTCTCTCACAGATTTATTTCATTATTTTTTGAAATTTGTTTTAAAAAATAAATAAATAAATAAAATTTGTTTTAGTTTCTTGAAGCACATGTTTAGTTTGTTTACTCTTAGTATTTTAATACCAAAAGAATTAAGGTTCTATTAATATATTTTCCTCTAAATGAAAATAATGCAATTTATTTATTCATTCCAAGTTGATAGGATTTGAATTGTTTCCAATAGTAATTAACATTGGTCATTTTGTAAACAATGTTCTCCTGTACCTAAGCATGCATATCTCTAAGATACATAATAATATATATTTAGAGGATAAAAAGATTAAAGGTTAAATGACATTTATAAGTAATTTATAAATTTTGAATACAAGCTTAAGTAATTGCTATGTATTTAATAAAAACCTCAACTCTAGAAATACACCCCTTCACAATTTAAATCATTTCCCTAGCAACAATTAAAAGTTTCAGAAATCATTAACTAATTTAAAATTAGTTATTATGGTTGCATTTACTATATTATTAATTTTTTCTTCTAAACAGCTCTAATTATGTTAAATTAAACATATATTTGACAACAATGGAATTTAAGAATTCTGAAAATGTATTACACCTAGTAAATAAACATTGATTCCAAGATTAAACTTTTTACAACTTTTATTTTTTCCACATGGTCTATGAAAAACTGAAAGGAACTATTCGTTTCTCTTTGGATTTCTAGTGATTTTTTTCCCCTAAAATATTTTGATTTTATATATTTCTTTGATGTATTATTCTGTCTATATATCACATCTTTGAGAATTTAAATTTATATTACTTAAATGTTTTATCTTTGATTTATTTTTGGTTGTTCCTTTCCTTTAAATCTACTTTGGAATTAGCAACCTTTCTTTTCATTTCAACTTCTATAGTGAAATTACATATAAAATGGTGATGACAAATAATGAAAAATTTATCATTTTACTCACCCACATATACGGTATATGGCCTGTAATATACATAGCTTTTATTGAAACTATATGGGTTTTGTCAAAGAAAAATTCCACTATACAAACTTCAATAGGCAAGAAAGATTTTATTAAAGATGATTGCAATAAGTAGGAGATTGAACTGAGCTGCTCTGCTGAAACAAGGCTGGACAGTGAGTAAGCCCTTTGTGAGCTAGTGGAAAGTCACTGGATGCCATTCAGGCAAAGTTGATCAATATGATTGGGCCATTTGTGTTGCTAATTGATGCTTCTTGACCATCCCACAGAGACTAAGAGATAGGGATGCTATTTTTTTAATGATTACTTTTCAAAATTCTTTGAAAAAGATATTCCTGGGTTGTAGAACTGCCAAGAGGCTGAGAGAAGACTTAGATCTTACAGGGGAAGAGAAAGTATTTATAACTGCAAGTTTTCTAAAATAAACACTGTTAAAAAAAAAAGGTAGAGTAGAGGTCTATTGTCAGGAAATTTTAAAATCTAGTCCAAGTTAGGGGAAGGTAAAGGTTCTCTTAGTTTATTATTGCTTTTACATATTTGTCTTTTTCAGTAATTATGCTCCATTTTTTCTTTTTTTAATTAGTATTCCATCAACAGGCTCCAGAGAAGGCAATGGCACCCCACTCCAGTACTCTTGCCTGGAAAACCCCATGGATGGAGGAGCCTGGTAGGCTGCAGTCCATGGGGTCGAGAAGAGTCGGACGACTGAGCGACTTCACTTTTACTTTTCACCTTTATGCATTGGAGAAGGAAATGGCAACCCACTCCAGTGTTCTTGCCTGGAGAATCCCAGGGACAGGGGAGCCTGGTGGGCTGCCCTCTATGGGGTCGAACAGAGTCGGACACAACTGAAGCGACTTAGCAGCAGTAGCAGCAGCAACAGGCTTCCCAGATATCTCAGTGATAAAGAATCCTCTTGCCAATGCAGGAGACATAGGAGATGCAGGTTCAACCCCTGGATGGGGAATATCCCCTAGAAAATAAAAATTTCAACCCACTCCAGTATTCTCGCCTGTAAAATTACATGGACAGAGGAGGCTGGTGGGCTACAGTCTGTGGGGTCACAAAGAGTCAGACACAACTAAGCAAGCAAGCACACACACACATCATCAAGATTTATTTGTGCTAAGTCACTGCAGTCGTGTCCCACTCTTTGTGACCCTATGGACTGCAGCCCGCCAGGCTCCCCTGTCCATGGGATTTTCCAGGCAAGAATACTGGAGTGGATTGCCATGCCCTCCTCCAGAGGATCTTCCCAACCCAAGGATGGAACCTGTGTCTCCTGTGTCCTTGCAGTGGCAGGCAGATTATTTACCACTAGGGGCACCTGGAAAGTATATCTATTTACTACCTGATTCTCAGTAAATGTTTTTTAAATTATTTTGAAATTGCTTTCTTATTTTGTTTTTGTCCGGTTCTACCTACATGCAATAGTAGTGCTTTTAACCTCCCCCTCAAATATATACGCCTTCTGTTCATGGTTTCTGAAACTTTAAAAACCTTATGTATTGAGAATTTCAATTGAGTAGGGGCATATTTTAGTACAAATAGTTTTTAGATTTGTCAGGTAGGTTTATTTCTCTTCTCAGTTCTTGCCTCAAGCCTCAAAAATTTGGAAAAGTGGACTAAAGTGTTTAAAACAGCAGACAAGTTACAGCTCAGTTCAGCCCAAGCAGACAGATCTTTTATTTAGACGTTGCATTGGAGAAGGAAATGGCAACCCACTCCAGTGTTCTTGCCTGGAGAATTCCAGGGACGGGGCAGCCCGGTGGGCTTCCGTCTATAGGGTCGCACAGAGTCGGACACGACTGTAGTAACTTAGCAGCAGCAGCAGCTAACTTTCTGGTTCTTTTTGCCCACAACTTTTTACCTATTCTTAAGTAATTTCCTGTAAATATTTGCATTTGTCTCACACCTGCCCATCTATGTTTTAATGTTTATTTTGTTCTTTTTCTCTCTCTCTTTCAGACATGAGAAAAACTCTGGGCTTCAATTTCCACCAAAATCACCTGGGTGGGTTTTCCTTCTATCCCCCATTTCTTCCATGGACAGTATAAGTGTCCTTCTGGATATTAAGTGGAAGGCACTCAAAATTCAGAATCCTAGAACTTCAGAGGCAAAGGAAGAGTTTAGTCCCTGGGGTCTGTCAAGAGGAAGATCCTCTCAGTTCTGGTTTGGACTCCTATACTGTATTTGCCCTGAGGTATATTCCAGGTTAGTCTTAAACCAAACTATTCCAGTTCATCTGGAAATGATTCGGGGTGCTACATACACCCTTCTTGATGCTCTAGGGAAGTAATCTAGCCAAAGCT
Source organism: Bos mutus (assembly GCF_027580195.1). Classification (NCBI taxonomy): domain Eukaryota; kingdom Metazoa; phylum Chordata; class Mammalia; order Artiodactyla; family Bovidae; genus Bos; species Bos mutus. The sequence goes on along the minus strand of NC_091627.1, from coordinate 47,348,310 downwards.
GTTTGAGGTGACAGGCCTTCCTGGCAGCTACTTAAGACTACTGAGGAAATACAGTGGTCAAAAGGATTCCACATGGAGGCTTTGCTGCTGCCCCACTTCCCTTCCATCCCTCATTCTTATGAATAAGACAATTTTAGTCATATTTTGCCTCAGTCTCATCTAAATGGACTTACCTGGTAGCTCAGATGGTAAAGCGTCTGCCTACAATGTGGAAGACCCGGGTTCAATCCCTGGGTTGGGAAGATCCTCTGGAGAAGGAAATGGCAACCCACTCCAGTACTCTTGCCTGGAAAATCCCATGGACGGAGGAGCCTGGTAGGCTACAGTCCATGGGGTCGCAAAGAGTCAGACACAACTGAGCGACATCACTCACTCATCTAAACCAGACTGAGTAGTTCTGAGCAAGCCATTGTTTTTCTTCTTCTAGATGGTTATCGCTGCATTAAAGTGTCCCCCAAATCCTCTAAGGTGATGGCAAGAGGGTAATACTTTTTACTGTTTCCAAATTACTGGTACTGCAATTCCAACCCCTGCATGCAGGTGTACATGTGCATGCGTGCATGCACACGCACACACACACACATGGCATCTTTTTCACCCTTTAGTCATTTCTTTGAGTTGAAAGTGAGACAAGATGAAGATTAGGCATTTGTAATCATATCACTGTATTTTCCACAATTCTTTGTTATATTTTTTTGTTGTTGTTAATTTTTGGTTTGTTTTTCAGGATTGAACCTGAGAAAAAAGAAATTATTAGAAAGCTAGGAATAATAATGTTAATAAGAAATCTAATAACTGCAAGGGCTTACATTTGACCAAGAGTCAAAATTTTCCTTGGATCTTTCAAACTATTGTATAAATGAGTAACATTTGCTAGCAACCTATTTTTTGAGGATTAGAGAGTGAAACTAACTTGGACTCTTGGAACATGTAACACAGTGTGAGTACTTAGTTGACCTAGAAAAGCTCTCCAAGGGACACAGAAACAATTACAGATTTAAATGGATGAAAATGGAGACATATTTTATGTATGTCAAATGTTTCAATTGTACTACTGGGGGGTAAAAGACCTTCTGTGACTTTGTTGGTAGATTTTTTTAATGCATAATACATAAAAGGAGAAATTCTTAACACAGCTTACTTTTAATCAGAGGACTTCAATGTATTTTATAGGTAGTTATTCATCTTTAAGGAAAATAAGTAAAGTGAAAAGTGTCGCTCAGTCCTGTCTGACTCTTTGCGACCCCATGGACTGTAGCCTACCAGGTTCCTCTGTCCATGGGATTTTCCAGGCAATAATACTGGAGTGGATTGCCATTTCCTCCTCCTGGGGATCTTTCCGACCCAGGGTTCAAACCCAGGTCTCCCTGTAGACAGACGCTTTACTGTCTAAGCCACCAGGGAAGTCCAATAAGACAGCTTCTAAACCAGGAAAATAAATAGGCCTTTTCATCCCTAAACAAAACTTTAACAAATAAATGGAAACACATTTAGACAACAACTGTATCCCAGGTAAGGGGCTAGATGCCGGGGGACTACATAGATATGAGAGCAAATATCTACCCTCTCGAAATTTTATATTTGAAGCAATCTCCCAAGATTCTTTGTACAAATAGTGAGGATGGGGTTTCAGAATGGCAAAACAATACTGTTTAGGGGACGTGGGTTCTGTAAAGGAGCTAGTATTTTATGAATTTTGAAGGACAACAATTTACTTAGAGTTGAAGAAAATATAACAATCATTATCTATTCCACACATATTATGTTACAAATTCTTTAAAACATGGCATTGTTTATGGAAATATGTCCTTTCCCTCTAAGCCTCTTTTAGGAACTTTTGTTTTATTATTTAGTAACTCCAGTAAACTATTTTTCAGCCTGATTATCTATGTCCAATAATTCTTCAGCTCCCACTTTCAAAGCCACATTGTGCATTAGAATCAGCTGTAGGACCTGTTCAAACAGATTCCTGAGCCCTGAACCCAGAAATTTGATTCAGTAGATCTGAGGAGGGGTAAAATTATTTGCATTTCTAACAAGTTAAAACAGGTCATGCTGCTGTTGCTGGTCCAAATAACCACTTCAGTGGGATCTACCAAAAAATTATTTTTTTCTTTTGATTAATTTTTGGATCTAGGCACAATGGAAACATTGGGTTCATCTGGTATAAATACCATCACCATTCTGGTAGATGATTATTGTGAAAAAAACTGATTTGCTAAAGCAATGTATCAAAACTTGAACATGCATATGAAGCAAGTAGAAGCCTTCTTGAAATGCTGACTCAGATTCATGAAGTCTGGGGTGAGACCTGAGATTTTGCATTTCCAAGAAGTTTCTAGGTGGGATGGACTGCACTACTATAAGTGAGATATTTAAAGGACCTTGTGCATAGCACCTTAGAATGATTTTTTTTTCAGTAACAATTGAGCTTCTTTAAATATCTCAAATCCCAAATTCATCTAATTAATGTCACCACTTGTTATATTATCATTGTCAACTACTCTGAACAGAAAAAAAAAAATTGTATTCACAAAAAATGCAAAATAAGTCCAAGTGTCAGTAGCTCAGTTGTGTCCAACTCTTTGCAACCCCATGAACTGCAGCCAGGCTCCTCTGTCCATGGAATTCTCCAGGCAAGAATACTGGAGTAGGTTGCCATTTCCTTCCCCCAAATAAGTCGAAGTAGACCTTAAATATCTTCCAAAGTAATCCCTTCATTTTACTTATATGGACATTTTTCTGGGTCTACATGTGACTAGGAATAAAACAACATAGAGGAATCATTTCAAAAAATATTTTTGTTTTTTCAGGGTAGATTTAGTCATTTAAATAAAGAGAAATCTCTTAAGTAGCAGTAACAGTTTATGAAACCAAGGTAGCAGAATGATATTTCAAGTCCCATGGAGATGTTAATGATCTTCACCTGCCTCTTTTAATGGCTATTAAAAGAAATACTTACTTTATAGCCTGACTGGGCCTGAAACTAGTGGGGATTATGAGCAACCCCCCAAGAAACATGAGTCATTTCTTAAGCAGTGCTACAGGATGCTTCATTTGGTATCTTATTCAAACATCTTTATAACACTAATTAGACACATCAAAAGAAAATATTTCTCTGTGTCAGTTTCATGTGAATTTCAATATAGTTTATCTCCAGCACATTCTGTTCCCTGCAGAGAATGAACAAGGCAATTAATCTCTCCCAATTCTTCAGTTATTCAGGATAGTTTTAGGCAGGAGGAATCACATCCTGATTTCAGTTAAATTTCAAAAATGTCATCATAATGCTTTGCTTTTGAATTGTGAGAGTGTTAGTTACAGAGAAAATTGCCATAAGAAATAGTGTGGTTTGTTTTCTTGTTTCTGAAGGTTACTTTCGTCCATAAGAAGACCAAGTAGAAGAGCATTTTGAATTTACAAGTATCAAGTTCCATTCTTAACTCTTTCTATATGTAATTTTAGGACAAGCATGTTGTGCATTGCTCTCAATCCACTTGCAATGCAGGACACCCTGGTTCGATTCCTGAGTCAGGAAGACCCCTGGAGAAGGGATAAGCTACCCACTGCAGTATTCTTGGGCTTCTCTGGTGGCTCACATGGTAAAGAATCTGCCTGCAAAGTGGGAGACCTGAGTTCAATCCCTGGATTGGGAAGATCCTCTGGAGAAGGGAATAGCTACCCACTCCAGTATTCTGGCCTTGAGAATTCCATGGACAGAGAAGCCTGGCATGCTACAATCCAGGGGTTGCAGAGTCCAATGCAACTGACCAACTTTCACTTTCACTTTTCAGTAATAGAAATTAGAAAAAATTTATTCCCCTAGGAAAACATAACTTGTATATTAGAAAGAGTACTTATTTCTTTTAAAAAACATTGATTCTTTGCATGCTATGAATTCCTAATTAACTTAATAAAAATCCAATATTTCCTCTAAGAAAAATCTTATTTCATTTATCCACCAATGTATCCATTTTCATAGTGTCAGGCCAACTCGGCTTTTGATGTTAAGCACTGTACATATTTATTGTGAAAAATGGATGGAATAGGTTCCTGTATTAGGATAATTGCATATAAAATAGCAGGTATACTTTTTCCCTTACTGTCATAATTCCTTAGAGAATGAATCAACTTGACCACTTTTAAAAGGTATTTTCAGAGAGACTGCTACTTTTAAAATTCAGCATTTTGTATTTTCAAACCAAAGCCCTTATGAAAATAAACTATGCCTTTAAAAAAAGCTTCATATCTCTATATAATATGTATATAAATTAAAACCTGCTTTTTCTGGGTTTTTAAAATATAGACTTTAAGATTCAATTGATTATATAACAAAAATTCCTTATACTCTTTCTTTAAGACACTAGCACTTGGAAAACTAAAGTTTGATTTTATACTTACCATTTCATTAAATCTTGCAAATATCCTTAATTAATATTCCATACATACTTTCTGTTCCTAATGGTTTGAATGTCATTCTGACTAAAAAATGAACCTAGTTTATTTTAGCATTTAGGTACCCGAGGCAGACCTAAGTTTTGTTAAAATAGGCAAGGAGGGAACAGTGGGAGGTGAAGAGGCATGCAAGAAGAAAGGGAAAAGGGAAATGAGAGGCAAGAAGAAAGTAGGAATAGAGAAGTAAAGAGAAAAAAAGTTATGCAGAGTGGGAGTATAGAATGCTACCAAGAGTTGCTACTGTGACAATTTCTTTGTGATTATTTGAATGATTCATACCACCAACAATGATGTTTTATGTTACAGATATTATAGAGCTTTTCTACTGAAGTGCACTGCCTGAGGTAAACACCCAGGCTTGAGAGCCATTTTCAATATGTGACCTTGGGCAAGTCATTTCACCCGTCTGCCTCAGTTTTACTATCTTCTAAATGAGAATCATATTAGCATTTAAATCAAAGAACTTTTGTGAACACTAAGTTGATCACATCAAGCACTTATAAAAATGAGTGGCCCAGAGACAAACTCCATAAATGCTACCAACTAGTACTGCTGGAAGTTTGCCATCCCGCTTAAAATTTTAAGCAAAATGAACATGATGTTTAATGTTCATATCAATTCCTACAAGTAAAACTAAAACTCTGTCACTTAGAGTCCCACAGAGAAGCATTGCACACCAAAATTTTAACGAAAGAGAGTTTAATGAAGGGAATTGTACAGAGATGAGAGCAGCATTAGGGGAGACCTACAAAGCATGGTGAAGAATTTAAACAGAAACAGCAGGAAGCTGCTCCTGAACTCTCACCCCCAAGGCCTGAAGGGATAGAGGGAAGATACAGTCTGCTCAGATACAAGTAGGCACAATAGTTGTGAAAAACAAAAGAGAGCTCCTCCATCTAAAAAGAGCTGTAAATACAGCACAGGGTACCTTGACAGTGGCACTTTGACTTTAAATCAGATGATTCTCTGTCGGTTGTTAGGTATGTCTTGTGCATTGTAGGATGTTTAGTAGCCTCACTGGCCTCTAACCACTCAGTTCACATCAGTCGCTCAGTTGTGTCCGACTCTTTGTGACCCCATGAATCACAGCACACCAGGCCTACCTGTCCATCACCAACTCCCGGAGTCCACCCAAACCCATGTCCATTGAGTCAGTGATGCCATCCAACCATCTCATATTCTGTCGTCCCCTTCTCCTCCTGCCCTCAATCTTTCTCAGCATCAGGGTCTTTTCAAGTGAGTCAGCTCTTCACATTAGGTGGTCAAAGTATTGGAGTTTCAGCTTCAACATCAGTCCTTCCAATGAACACCCAGGAGTGATCTCCATTAGGATGGACTGGTTGGATCTCCTTGCAGTCCAAGGCACTCTATAGAGTCTTCTCCAACACCACACTTTAAAAGCATCAATTCTCCCTCTACCATCCCTCTGGGTCTTCTCAGTGCACCAGCCCCAAGCATCCAGTATCATGCATCGAACCTGGACTGGCAATTCATTTCATATAGGGAGGGAGGAGGGAGGAGGGTTCAGGATGGGGAACACGTGTATACCTGTGGCGGATTCATGTTGATATATGGCAAAACAAATACAATACTTGCCGGGGTCAGCCCCAGCAGGATCCAGGGGTACCCTCAGGATGACAGCATTGGCGAAAGGATAGCAAAGCGAAGAGAACAGAGGCTTGACCTTCCTTGGTTAACACAGAAAGCCAATAAAGCTCCTGGCACGGAACTTGCTCTGTTCACGGAGGCCACAGGCGCCCTCTCGGTAGGGTGAGGACACAGGACGTCCCCTCCCCAGTGAAGGCGCAGGGCACCTTCCCGATCAGGTCTTAGAAGCCCAGGCAAAAAAGTGAACTCAGAGAGCCCCTGTACCCCAAGGAGTCATCCTGAAAGAAGAACAGAGAGAGAAAAGGAGAAAAAAGGAAAAAAGAATGACACGGGGAGACCAAGCTTTGGTGAGCAAGGACCATAACTTTATTTTCAAAAGGAACTTTTATACCTTGACTTGTACATAGAGGGAAATGAAAGATGCAAAGTCATGCAGAGTCAGCCCAAACATTACATCTGTTTTGTCTTTATCGAAACCAGGATTTTTTCCCACATACCTTTCCCACAAACAATGTTGTGTACATTATCTTCTGGCCTTGGAGGCCTGTGGACATTTTATGACCCTTTTTTGATAAAGGCTGCTCAACCAGGAAACTTATTTTCCCTTGAAGTGTTTTTTCTTTATATTTCTAATCTATGTCAGCCTAGGAAAGTGCTAAACAGAGTTACATTCTCAGGGAGCAAAGGTGCAGTGAGTTACAACAAAGAAAGAACCAATTAGCTCAAAGGTCTGATGTGGTTAATTCCAAGGCTGCTACTTGTTTTTCTTACATTCCAACTAGGTTAACCAATGCACTCCCAGGTGCACAATGGATAAGGGATATGGGCACTTGGCAGCAAGCACTGGCTCAACAATGAAATCCTACACCAGCACTACTCTAATAGTTTTTAACTCTTCGAAAGGCTCTATATTTTTAGAATGTTTTAGGCTTCCCATGTCTCCCATGGTTGGGAGGCTGTGAACAATCACATGTGTAGCTGCAAGAGTCTGGATAAACCTGTCAGGCAAGCTAGAAAGCCATCAGAGGGGTTAAAATAGAAATATTCCTTTCATGCTCAGGAGACTTATCAACTAAAGCCCTAAGTTGATTTTTTCCAGAGAAAGGTGGTCGGGGATAGCCCCCTGTTAATGTCAGAAGAGTTGGTGAAAGGCACAAAATAGTAAGACAGACAGATTCTGGTTTGGGGGTAGATGCTCGAGCAGATCCAGGGAATCCCTCAAGGCCTGATCTGCCTTTGCCTGTCAGGTTCTCTCCGCATGACCTTTGTCATGGGTGGGATCTCCGTGTCAACTCCTTATAGTCCAACTCTCACATCCATACATGACCATTGGAAAAACCATAGCCTTAACTAGATGGACCTTTGTTGGCAAAGTAACGTCTCTGCTTTTGAATATGCTATCTAGGTTGGTCATAACTTTCCTTCCAAGGAGTAAGCGTCTTTTAATTTCATGGCTGCAATCACCATCTGCAGTGATTTTGGAGCCCAGAAAAATGAAGTCTGACACTGTTTCCACTGTTTCTCCATCTATTTCCCATTAAGTGATGGGATCGGATGCCATGATCTTAGTTGTCTGAATGTTGAGCTTTAAGCCAACTTTTTCACTCTCCTTTTTCACTTTCAGCAGGAGGCTCTTCAGTCTTCTTCACTTTCTGCCATAAGGGTGGTGTCATCTGCATATCTGAGGTTATTGATATTTCTCCCAACAATATTGATTCCAGCTTGTGCTTCATCCAGCCCAGCATTTCTCATGATGTACTCTGCACAGAAGTTAAATAAGCAGGGTGACAATATACAGCCTTGATGTACTCCTTTTCCTATTTGGAACCAGTCTGTTTTTCCATGTCTAGTTCTAACTGTTGCTTCCTGACCTGCATACAAATTTCTCAAGAGGCAGATCAGGTGGTCTGGTATTTCCATCTCTTGAAGAATTTTCCACAGTTTATTGTGATCCATACAGTCAAAGGCTTTGGCATAGTCAGTAAAGCAAAAATAGATGCTCTTCTGGAACTCTCTTGCTTCTTCAATGATCCAGCAGATGTTGGCAATTTGATCGCTCATTCCTCTGTCTTTTCTAAAACCAGCTTGAACATTTGAAAGTTCACCGTTCATGTATTGCTTAAGCCTGGCTTGGAGAATTTTGAGCATTACTTTACTAGAGTTTGAGATGAGTGCAATTGTGCAGTAGATTGAGCAATCTTTGGCATTTCCTTTCTTTGGGATTGGAATGCAAACTGACCTTTTCCAGTCCTGTGGCCACTGCTGAGTTTTCCAAATTTGCTGACATATTGAATGCAGTACTTTCACAGCATTATCTTTTAGGGTTTGAAATAGCTCAACCGGTATTCCATCACCTCCACTAGCTTTGTTCATAGTGATGCTTTCTAAGGCCCACTTGACTTCACATTCCAGGATGCCTGGCTCTAGGTGAGTGATCACACCATCATGATTATCTAGTTTGTGAAATCTTTTTGTACAGTTCTGTGTATTCTTGCCACCTCTTCTTAATATCTTCTGCTTCTGTTAGGTTTCTATCATTTCTGTTCTTTATTGTGTCCATCTTTGCATGAAATGTTCCCTTGGTATCTGTAATTTTCTCTAAGAGATCTCTAGTCTTTCCCATTCTATTGTTTTCCTCTATTTCTTTGCATTGATTGCTGAGGAAGGCTTTCTTATCTCTTCTTGCTATTCTTTGGAACTCCGCATTCAGATGCTTATATCTTTCCTTTTCTTCTTTGCTTTTCGCTTCTCTTCTTTTCACAGCTATTCATTCGTAAAGCCTCCTTAGACAGCCATTTTGCTTTTTTGCATTTCTTTTTCTTGGGGATGGTCTTGATCCCTGTCTCCTATACAATGTCACGAACCTCCATCCATAGTCCATCAGGCACTCTATCAGATCTAGTCCCTTAAATCTATTTCTCACTTGCACTGTATAGTCATAAGGAATTTGATTTAGGTCATACCTGAATGGTCTAGTGGTTTTCCCTACTTTCTTCAATTTCAGTCTGAATTTGACAATAAGGAGTTCATGATCTGAGCCACAGTAAGCTCCCAGTCCTGTTTTTGCTGACTGTATAAGATACCAGAAATAGTTCAGATTTGACAATCTCTTATCTTGAACACTTCAATCTTGATGATAGAAATGCCTTCAGATATTAGCTACTAAATGTTCCTCTACCAGGGGTGGGGAAGTGCAAAATTGCTTCAGGTTGAAAATCACTGCTGTAGAAGAACCAGCAACTGTAGAACTATAGCGAGGCTGAATGTTTGGTAAGTTATAAATACTCTGGCCTGCCACTCCCCTCACCACTGGATGCCTCTCATTACTGAAACCAATCAAAGGTGGAAAGAAAGTGAGCTGATGAAGCAGTCTAGTGATAAATTGAGATTTTTGAGGCACTGTAGAAAGGTGTCTGAGGGGACAAAAGGAGAATAATAAATATGCAATCCAAAGACACGTATTAAACCAGAATTACTTGGTCCCCTTTGCAATAGTCATGAGCCTCTGAGGTAACATGAAAAGATAAGGAATACCATGGCTTGTAGGTTCCCAGGAAAATGTACTGATGTCAAGTCTCCAGCTGGACACTATAAGAACTACAGCTTGCAGCTAGGCTCAGTTGCTCAGTTGTGTCCAACTCTTTGTGACCCCATGGACTATAGACCACCAGGCTCCTATGTCCATGGGATTTTATAGATAAGAATACTGGAGTGGTTACCACTTCCTTCTCCAGGGGATCTTCCTGACTGAGGGATCAAACCCATGTCTCCTGTGTCTCCTGCACTGCCAGGAGGATTCTTTACCACTGTGCCATCTGGGAAGCCTCAAGTACAGCTTAGATGTATACAAATGACTTCAGCATATACTCCAAGTGGATGTTAGAAATAAGGACCAAGTAAGAAAAAACACATCCCCTCATGTATAACCGCAGCTCCATTTAAAAAGTAGAAAGATTAACATTGTAAAATGGAGGATGGGGGGAAATTAAAAAAAAAATACAAATCATAATTTTCCTTTTATTTCTGTCCTAAACTCATGGATACCTTTTTTTTTCCCCATGAGGGAGATCTCAACATCTTGTGAGAGTCAATTGATATTTGCAGTCCTGCATTGATAAATTAGATAAATACCAATAAAATCCATGTGCTCCACCATTAAATAGCAGGATTTCACTCAGCTCTCTTAGGATTTTTTTTTTTTTTTCTGGAACTCTACAGAAGAAAAATGGACTGATTCCAAATTGAGAAAGGAGTATGTCAAGGCTGTATATTGTCTTCTAACTTATTTAACTTAAATGCAGAGTACATCATGCAAAAAGCTGGGCTGGATAAAGCACAAGCCAGAATCAAGATTGCTGGGTGAAATATCAATAACCTCAGATATGCAGATAACAACACCCTTATGGCAGAAAGCAAAGAGGAAATAATGAGTCTTTTGATGAAAGTGAAAGAGGAGAGTGAAAAAGCTGGCTTAAAACTCAACAGTCAAAAAACTAAGATCATGGCATCTGGTCCCATCACTTTATGACAAAGATATGGGGAAACAATGGAAACAGTGACAGACTTTATTTTCTTGGTCTCCAAAATCACTGCAGATGGTGATGGCAGGCATGAAATTAAAAGACGCTTGCTCCTTGGAAGAAAAGCAATGACAAATCTAGACAGTATATTAAAAAGCAGAGACATTACTTTGCCGACAAAAGTTCATATAGTCAAAGCTATGGTTTTTCCAGTAGTCATGTATGGATATGAGTTGGACCATAAAGAAAGCTGAGAGCCAAAGAATTGATGCTTCTGAACTGTGATGTTGGAGAAGACTCTATAGAGTCCCTTAGACTGCAAGGTGATCCAACCAGTCCATCCTAAAGGAAATCAGTCCTGAATATTCATTGGAAAGACGGATGCTGAAGCTGAAGCGCCAATACTTTGGCCACCTGATGCAAAGAACTGACTCACTGGAAAAGACCCTGATGCTGGGAAAGATTGAAGGTGGAAGGAAAAGGGGATGACAGAGCACGAGATGGTTGGATGGCATCACCAACTCGATGGACAGGAGTCTGACCAAGCTCCGGGATTTGATGATGGACAGGGAAGCTTGGTGTCCTGCAGTCCATGGGGTGTCAAAGAGTTGCACGTGACTGAGTGACTGAAGTGAACTACAGAAGAATTAACAATACTTTTTCACAAATTGATTCATCAACCACAGCCATACTTCTTCCATCACTGTGAGAGAATCCACCCTCCTTCATGCAAAACAACCTCACCACTAGTGATGATGGTGCCTATACTAGTCAGCTCAAGCTGCCATAAAAAAATATCACAGGTTGGGTAACTTAAACAATAATTCTGGAAGCTAGTAAATTGAATATGCTGGTGAGGTACGTTTCATTCTGAGGCTCCTTCTCTTGACTTGTCAGTGGTCATCCTCTCACTGTGTGTGCACATGGAGCAAGAGAAAGCTCTCTGGTATCTCTTCGTATAAGTACACTAATCTTATGAAATCAGGACCCCAATATTTATAACCTCATTTGACCTTAATTAACCTTAACATAAACTCCCTACCCAAAAGGTGGTAGAGGTAGGAACATGTATTATCTACATCCATTAGTAAGTTAGTTAAACACAATTTTCCTGTTTCACTAAATGAAGACCACTATATTTCTTTAAATGCTATATAATTTATAATTCACATTAAGTGATCATCTCTTAGTCTCAGTTAATGAGGTTTTACTAGATGCTTAGCCAAAAATATAGTAGGGCCTTTTCATAGCTAATTAAATACAAGTATCCTGTCATCCTGGAAAACAGTACTTTAGGTTTCCATGTATAAACTATATAAAATTAATATACCCAAGAATATTTTGAGTTCTTTTTCTACCAAATTTTCAATGTTAGACTGCATTCCAGCATCTGGAACCTTTTCTCTGAGGCTCTAAATTCATGATGAAATAGTAAAATAATATATAACATATTATTATATTATGAATAAGCTTATTTATAAAATTATTATAAATAAAAAGTATTATTAATATTCAATTCCGTTCAGTTCAGTTGCTCAGTTATGTCCAACTCTTTGAAACCCTATGGGCTGCATCACACCAACCTCAATGTCCATCACCAACTCCTGGAGTTTGCTCAAACTCATGTCCATTGAGTAGGTGATGCCATCCAACCATCTCATCCTCTGTTGTCCCCTTCTCCTCCTGCCTTCGATCTTTCCCAGCATCAGAGTCTTTTCAAATGAGTCAGCTCTTCCCATCAGGTGGCCAAAGTATAGGAGGTTCAGCTTCAACAGCAGTCCTTCCAATGAACACCCAGGACTGATCTCCTAAAATTTTGGATGGATTGATTGGATCTCCTTGGAGACTCTCCAAGGGACTCTCAAAAGTCTTCTCCAACACCACAGTTCAAAAGCATCAATCTTCGGCGCTCAGCTTTCTTTATAATGCAACTCTCACATCCATACTTGAACACTGGAAAAACCATATCCTTGGCTAGATGGACCTTGGTTGGCAAGGTAATGTCTCTGCTTTTTAATATACTATCTAGGTTGGTCATAACTTTCCTTCCAAGGAGTAAGCGTCTTTTAATTTCATGGCTGCAATCACCATCTACAGTGATTTTGGAGCCCCCCAAAATAAAGTCAGCCACTGTTTCCACTGTTTCCCCATTATTTGCCATGAAGTGATGGGACTGGATACCATGATCTTGGTTTTCTGAACATTGAGCTTTAAGCCAACTTTTTCACTCTCCTCTTTCACTTTCATCAAGAGGCTTTTTAGTTCTTTTTCACTTTCTACCATAAGGGTGATGTCATCTGATATCTGAGGCTATTGATATTTGTCCTGGCAATCTTGATTTCAGCTTGTGCTTCTTCCAGCCCAGCGTTTCTCATGATGTACTCTGCATAGAAGTTAAATAAGCAGGATGACAATATATAGCCCTGACGTACTCCTTTTCCTATTTGGAACCAGTCTGCTGTTCCATGTCCAGTTCTAACTGGTGTTTCTGACCTGCATACAGGTTTTTCAACAAGCAGGTCAGGTGGTCTGGTATTCCCATCTCTTTCAGATTTTCCACAGTTTATTGTGATCCACACAGTCAAAGGCTTTGGCATAGTCAATAAAGCAGAAATAGATGTTTTTCTGGAACTCTCTTGCTTTTTCCATGATCCAGCAGATGTTGGCAATTTGATCTCTGGCTCCTCTGCCTTTTCTAAAACCAGCTTGACCATCTGGAAGTTCACAGTTCATGTATTGCTGAAGCCTGGCTTGGAGAATTTTGAGCATTACTTACTAGCGTGTGAGATGAGTGCAGTTGTGCGGTAGTTTGGGCATTCTTTGGCATTTCCTTTCTTTGGGGTTGGAATGAAAACTGACCTTTTCCAGTCCTGTGGCCACTGCTGAGTTTTCCAAATTTGCTGACATATTGAATGCAGTACTTTCACAGCATCATCTTTCAGGATTTGAAATAGCTCAACTGGGATTCCATCACCTCCACTACCTTTGTTTGTAGTGATGCTTCCTAAGGCCCACTTGACTTTGCATTCCAGGATGTCTGTCTCTAGATGAGTGATCACACCATCGCGATTAACTGGATCGTGAATATCTTTTTTGTACAGTTCTTCTGTGTATTCTTGCCACCTCTTCTTAATATCTTCTGCTTCTGTTAGGTCCATCAGAGATGGCAATGGCACCCCACTCCAGTACTCTTGCCTGGAAAATCCCATGGACAGAAGAGCCTGGTAGGCTGCAGTCCATGGGGTCACTAAGAGTCAGACACGACTGAGTGACTTCACTTTCACCTTTCACTTTCATGCATTGGAGAAGGAAATGGCAACCCACTCCGGTGTTCTTGCCTGGAGAATCCCATGGATGGCGGAGCCTGGTGGGCTGCCGTCTATGGGGTCGCACAGAGTCGGACACGACTGAAGCAACTTAGCAGTAGCAGCCGCAGTTAGGTCCATACCATTTCTGTCCTTTATTGAGCCCATCTTTGCACAAAATGTTCCCTTGGTATCTCTCATTTTTGTGAAGAGATGTCTAGTCTCCCATTCTATTGTTTTCCTCCATTTCTTTACATTGTTCACTGAGGAAGGCTTCCTTTTATCTCCTTGCTATTCTCTGGGACTCTGCATTCAAATGGGTATGTCTTTCTTTTTCTCCTTTGCTTTTTGCTTCCCTTCTTTTCACAGCTATTTGTAAGGCCTCCTCAGACAGCCATTTTGCTTTTCTGAATTTCTTTTTCTTGGAAATGGGTTTGATTCCTGTCTCCTGTACAATGTCATGAACCTCTGTCCATAGGTCATCAGGCACTCTATCAGATCTAGTCCCTTAAATCTATTTCTCATTTCCACTTATTAATATTACTGATAATAATAAACCAGCAAACCACAATTTAGTTGGCACTTAAAAATTAGTCAGTCCATTGAGCATTCCTAGTAACACTGAATGAGTGCCAGTCTTCTTGCTAAATGCTATGATCTATCTGCATTAATACAGTTCAGAAAGAAGAACTAACAGATAAACTATTAAGAGCAATGGGAGATTAGGAATATTGGCCAAATACCTTGACTAGGGGCCTTCCCAGGTGGCACTAGTGGAAAAGAACTAACCTGCCAATGCAGGAGACGTAAGAGACACAGGTTCAATCCCTGGGTCAGAAGGATTCCCCGGAGAAGGGCGTGGCAACCCACTCCAGTATTCTTCCCTGGAGAATCCCATGGACAGTGGAGCCTGATGGGCTACAGTCCACAGGCTCCCAAAGAGTCAGACACAATTGAAGCGACTTATCCCAGCACAGCACACAGCACGTTGACTAGAGTGAAGCACTCAGAGATCAGGATCTCGGAGAAACAGGTAAACCTCGAACACAACAGTAGATTAGAAGTGACCTGGTGAGATAGTCAGAGGTTTAAGGTATCTAAATCATGATAAACAGCTGAGGAAACTACGTGCCATTCATTGAAGTGGTTTGGGATAGAGGGTAGTTAATGATGTGATCAGAATTCAAGAAAGCAGGGTAGAATTTTTTAGGAAATGTAGAAAAGCAATTTGGTTTGGGGGAAAAAAAGCTGTTTGAGGCATGGTGTAGAGTGGGTTTAGATACCCAGAAGAGGTTAGATTTTGGGTGTTGGCCCAAAAAGAAAGAAATAAATGAAGTGCAGCATGATAGATTCACCCAACTCCTCTGGAGTGTGTCAAACAATTCAACTACTCAATTTAGCTTCATTCTAAAATAGGACTTATTCCAAGGCAATAAAAATAAAAACAAAAATAAACAAATGGGACCTAATCAAACTTATAAGCATTTGCACAGCAAAGAAAATCGTAGAAAAATTACAACAATGGAATGAGGGAAAATATTTGCAAGTGATGTGACAAAGTCTTAATCTCCAAAATACACAACAGCTCATACAACTCAACAACAAAAATAGCAATCAAAAAATGGGCAGAAGACCTTATCAGACACTTCTCCAAAGATGACATACAGATGGCCAGTAGACACATGAAAAGATGCTCAACATCACTAATTATTAGAGAAATACAAATCAAAACTACAATGAGGTATCACCTCACATTGATCAGAATGGCCATCATTAAAATGTCTACAAATAACAAAATGCTGGAGAGGATATGGAGAAAAGGGAACTCTCCTATACTGTTGGTGGGAATATAATTTGGTGCAGCCATTATGGAAAATAGTGAGGAGGTTCCTTAGAAAACTAAAAATAAAATTATCACATGATCCAGCAATTCCACTCCTGAGCATATACCAGACAAAATTATAATCAAAAAGACAATATGTACTCCTATGTTCATACAGCACTATTCACAATAGCCAAGTCATGGAAACAACCTAAATGTCCATCAACAGATTAATAGATTAAGATATGGTCCACTTAAGCAATGGAATGCTACTCGGCCCATAAAAGAGAATGAAATAATGCCAGTTGCAGCAATGTGGATGCAACTAGAGATTACCATATGAAAAGAATTAAGTCAGAAAGAGAAAGACTAATATCATATGACAGTACTTAGATGTGAAATCTAAAATACGGCACAAATGAACCTATCTACAAAACAGACACACAGACATAGAGAACAGTCTTGTGATTGCCAAGGGGGAAGAGGTCAGGTGAGGGAAGGACTAAGAGTGTGGGATTAGGAGATGTAAACGATTACGTACATGATGGAAAAGCAACAAGGTCCTAATGGATAGCACAGGGAACTATATTCAAATCCTGTGATAAACTATAATGGAAAAGAAAAAAATTTTTTAAAAGAATGTCTGTATGTGTATAACTGAGTCACTTTGCTGAACAGCAGAGCTTGGCACAATATTATAAATCAACTGTATTTTAATTAAATATTCAATTAAAAACTAAATAGGAACCCATGAAGGCGATCTGTAATAGTAGACCTTTGGAAGTATAAGCATGGTGCTTATACCATGCTTATGGTAGGTAGAGTCAAGTAAATAAATGCTGTGGTCTTCAGGATGGGCGGCACCCAGTGCTGGCAGCGGTGGGTGGAGGAGCTTCTTCAAGCTGGCCTCTGAGGTCTCACACCTGCAGATCATTTCCCCCCATTATTTACTACAACAGGTGGTGAATTTCATCAATTATAAATCAATTCTTAACTAATTTCAGTGGCAGGAGACACCCTTTTAGAGTCCCCTGTGTATTTGAGTATCAGGTTGTTTCGAAGCAAAGATGAATTTAATAATCCTTCCCAAAGTTTTTTCCTAATCATTATTGCTGACTTGCTAATACTTTGGAGTTATAATTCTTTTTCTTTCATTTTAAATTTATCACTTGATGGAAACAATTGGGAGGTGTGAATATTTTTTCAACAGTGGGAACCTTTATTAGCTTTTAAGTAGATAAAAATATCCTTTCTTCCCCATAGTGCAAAGTGGAATGGGCTATTACTACCACCTCAGTAAATTAAATGATTTTTAAAAAAAGAAAGAAATAGATTGTGAAAATGTTTAGCCAAAGGAGTTCTCCAGCTGACTGAACATTTATGGGCACTTTACCATCAAGGCAAGGTAAATTCACCTACAAGTAGCTATTTAAGAAACATGTGTATAATGATGGTTGTTAAACCTACCCAACTGAATTACACCTAACTTTAGACAAAAGAGTAGAATATACTCATTACTAAATTGATGATAACTAAAAGGATGGTAGAATAACCACCTATAAGAATATGAATAGGGCCAAATAAAGAAGCTTAAATTTGTGAAACAGGATAATTAGCAGTAATGTATTGAACTTAAGAAAAACTTGCAAAGTAAACATGCACACACACACACACACACATATGTATACATGTTTGGCAACTTCTGATTGGGAAATAATTGCTTTGTTTTGAGCCAGGTGGTCTCCAGGCAGGCATGGGAAATTAAATCATACTGGAGAAGGCAATGGCACCCAACTCCAGTACTCTTGTCTGGAAAATCCCATGGATGGAGCAGCCTGGTAGGCTGCAGTCCATGGGGTCACTAAGAGTCGGACACAACTGAGCAACTTCCCTTTCACTTTTCACTTTCATGCATTGGAGAAGGAAATGGCAACCCACTCCAGTGTTCTTGCCTGGAGAATCCCAGGGACGGGGGAGCCTGATGGGCTGCCATCTATGGGGTTGCACAGAGTCGGATACGACTGAATCGACTTAGCAGCACCAGCAGCAGTGTACTCCCTGCTGGGCCTAATTATTTAAAGGAAAGTCGTCTAAATTTAACAAGAAGCAGTGTTCTCTAGGGGAGAAGGCAATGGCACCCCACTCCAGTACTCTTGCCTGGAAAATCCCATGGATGGAGGAGCTTGGTAGGCTGCAGTCCATGGGGTGGCTAAGAGTCGGACACGACTGAGTAACTGCACTTTCACTTTTCACTTTCATGCATTGGAAAAGGAAATGGCAACCCACTCCAGTGTTCTTGCCTGGAGAATCTCAGGGATAAGGGAGCCTGGTGGGCTGCCATCTGTGGGGTCGCACAGAGTCGGACAGGACTGAAGCGACTTAGCAGCAGTAGCAGCAGTGTTCTCAAATGTAGTTGCACATTTGTAACACCTGAGTTTCTTGCTGTTAGCTTTTTAATCGACCATACCCTAGAAATTCTGAGTTAGTTGATCTTGGATAGGGATGAGACAGAAGTATTTGTTTCAGCCAAACCTGAGAACCACTGTTTAAGTGCAGTTTTGTGGTTGATGAAATCCCAAATGACAAACAAAAGAACAAAGCACTCTACTTTTTGGTTTCCATTAAGGGTGGCATGGGTTGATTGTTTTGTTTCTCAGCAACAGCTGAGAAACCAGCTATAGCAATGCCCTGCCTCCTCCATATCCCAGAGGCATGATAAGTCTCTGCTGCTGCTGCTGCTGCTGCTAAGTCACTTCAGTCGTGTCCAACTCTGTTCGACCCCTGAGACAGCAGCCCACCAGGCTCCCCCGTCCCTGGGATTCTCCAGGCAAGAACACTGGAGTGGGTTGCCATTTCCTTCTCCAATGCATGAAAGTGAAAAGTGAAAGTGAAGTCACTCAGTCATGTCCGACTCTTCCAGGCTCTTCTGTCCATGGGATTTTCCAGGCAAGAGTACTGGAGTGGGTCAGCAAATGCCAGGCATGCAAATTTTTGTAGACAGAAATGTTTGTGTGCTATCCTAAATCCCCTTTAAATTCAAAGCCACACATGGATGAAAGACAGTAGAAACAAAAAAAAAGGAAAGGGAGAAGTTCCACCACCACCACACTTTCTGAGGCAAACCTCTTCCAAATAAAACCCAACTTTCTAACAAATACTTCTCATAACTTCATATTCTTTTAGCATGTATTGATTGAAATACTCTAGACAGCCACAAACCAATCAGAAAAGCTCTCAGACAGCATGAGGCTTACACTGGAGGAAAACAGTACAAAAACAAAGGAACTGTGGATATTTAACATTTTGATAAATGCTGTGAAGAAAAAAGAAAAACAGGACACTGAAACAAGGCATGGCTGAGAACTCTCTGCAGAGTTCCAAAGAATAGCAAGGAGAGATAAGGCCTTCTTAAATGAACAAGGCAAATAAATAGAGGGAAACTATAGAATGGGAAAAATAAGAGATCTCTTCAAGAAAATTGAAGGTATCAAAGGATAATTTCTTGCAAGTATGGGCATGATAAAGGACAGAAATGACAAAGACTTAACAGAACAGAAGAGATTAAAAACAGGTGGCAAGAATACATAGAACTGTATAAAAAAGGTCTTAATGACCCAGATAACTGGTATGATCACTCACCTAGAGCCAGACATCCTACAGTGTGAAGTCAACTGGGCCTTGGGTAGCATCACTACGAACAAAGCTAGAGGAGGTGATGGAATTCCAGCTGAGCTATTTCAAATCCTAAAAGATGATGCTGTTAAAATGCTGCAGTCATTATGTCAGCAAATTTGGAAAGCTCAGCAGGGCCACAGGACTGGAAAAGTTCAGTTTTCATCCCAATTCCAAAGAAGGGTAGTGCTAAAGGATATTCAAACTACCAGACAATTGTGCTCACTTCCCATGCTAATAAGGTTATACACAAAATCCTTCAAGCTAGGGTTCAGCAGCACTTGAATCAAGAACTTCCAGATGTATAAGCTGGATTTAGAAAAGGCAGAGGAAGCAGAGATCAAGTTGCCAACATTCATTGGATCATAGAGAAAGCAATGAAATTCCAGGAAAACATCTACTTCTGTTTCCCTGACTACACAAAGCCTTGGACTGTGTGGATCACAACAAACTATATAAAATTCTTAAAGAAATGGGAATACCAGACCATCTTACCTGTCTCCTGAGAAACCTGTATGAGGGTAAAGAAGCAACAGTTGGAACCTTACACAGAACAACTGACTGAATCAAAATTGGGAATGGAGTACAGAAAGGCTGTATATTGTCACTGTGCTTATTTAACTAATATGCAGATTACATCATGTGAAATGCTGGCCTGGATGAGTTACAAGCTAGACTCAAGATTGCTGGGAGAAGTATCAACAAACTCAGATATGCAGATAATACCACTCTGATGGCAGAAGGCAAAGAGGAACTAAAGAGCCTCTTGATGAAGGTGAAAGACGAGAGTGAAAAAGCTGGCTTAAAACTCAATATTAAAAAAACTAATAAAATGGCATTTGGTCCCATCACTGCATGGCAAATAGAAAGGGAAAAGGTAGATATAGTGACAGATTTTCTTGGGCTCTAAATTGTGGTGCAGGTGGTGAGTGCAGCCATGAAATTAGAAGATGCTTGCTCCATGTAAGGAAAGCTATTTCAAACCTGGAGAGCATATTAAAAAGCAAAGACATCATTTTGCCAGCAAAGGTATAAGTAGTCAAAGCTATGGTCTTTCTGGGCTTCCCTGGTAGCTCAACTGGTAAAGAATCTGCCTGAAATGCAGGAGACTGTGGTTTGATTCCTGGGTAGGGAAGAAGACCTGGAGAAGGGATAGGCTACACACTCCATTTTTCTTGGGCTTCCCTGGTGGCTCAGACAGTAAAAAATCTGCCTCAATGTGGAAGACCTGGGTTTGATCCCTGGGTTGGGAAGATCCCCTGGAGGAGGGCATGGCAACCCAATCCAGTATTCTTGCCTGGAGAATCCCCATGGACAGAGGAGCCTGGTGGGCTACAGTCCAAGGGGTCTCAAAGAATCAAACACAACTGAGTGACTAAGCACAGCACAGCACACATGGTCTCTCAGTAGTTATATACAGATATGAGAGTTGTACCATAAAGAAGGCTGAGTGCTGAAGAATGGATGTTTTCAAATTGTAGTGCTAGAGAAGATTCTTGAGAGTCCCTTGGATAGCAAGGAGATCAAATCCGTCAATCCAAAAGGAAATCAATCCATTGGAAGGACTGATGATGAAGCTGAAGTTCCAATACTTTGGCCACCTGATTGCTATGAATTGCTGACTCACTGGAAAATATCCTGATGCTGGAAAAGACTGAAGGCAAAAGGAGAAGGGTGGCAGAGGATGAGATGGTTGGATAGCATCACCTATTCAATGGGCATAAACTTGGGCAAACTCTGGGAGATGGTGAGAGATGAGGCAGCCTGTCATGCTGCATCCATGGGGTCGCAGAGTTGGATACACTTAGTGACTGAAAACAACAACAATGGCTTCTATGTGTGAATAGGAATGAGATGACATTTTAGGCATGACGATTGGAGACAGCCCTTGTAGAAACATGACATTTAAACTGTATCTCAAGAGATTAAGGTAATTTCACTCCAAAGAATTGAAAGAAGTATATATCCCCGGCAAAGGGTATGGTGAATACAAAGACCCAGAAATGGAAAAAGGCTTGATGGAATTGAGAAATTAGAAGAATGCTTTTTAACTTTTTCACAAAGCAAAAAAAAACTATTTATAATTAGATGATCTGTGAAACTAACCTTTTACTAAATCACCAAAAATCTTTTGGGCTTTGCAATATAAACCATCATACACCTAGGGACAGTTTCACTGGATTAAAAGTGCTGCTTAAGGTCTTCACTAAAAAGTCACTGGGCATTTATTCTACCAGAGATGTTTGATATAAATGACCTGAATGGTAACTTCAGAACTCCCACCTGGAGATTCAAGTCTGACTTCTAAGGTAGTGTGAATCCAGCTAGCTCTTTGTCTCAGATCTTCTGAGAGCTTTGCTCTCAAGTGAAAGAAAGACTTGGATCTTCACAAGGAAACCTGCAGTGTGTACTGGCTGGGGGCACTTTTCTCCCTCTGCTTTCTGGATTTGGGTTATGTGGTATAAGACACAGGGAAGTGGAATTGGGTTTGCCTCATTCTATCAGTTCTGAATAAGTTCCTTGAGTAAAATACTCTTATTTTATTCTTCTTCAGATACCAAGCACCTACTACAATGCCTAGCTTATAGTGCACTGGCTAACACCTGAATAGCTTTACTTTTTTAATGGTTTAAAAAAACAAAAATATAGAAATGCTTTATGACACCTAAAAATTATATCAAATTCCATCTCAATATTCAAAATCATTTTTACTGAAACAGAGCCACAGTCATTTACATTTTGTCAAAACCTATGTGCTTTCATGTTATAATGGCAGACTAGACTATGTGGGTTACAAGCCTTACTTACTATTTACTAGTCACTTATTATTGGCCATAATCGCAATGGTGTGATCACTCATCTAGAGCCAGACATCCTGGAGTGCCAAGTCAAGTGGGCCTTAGAAAACATCACTATGAACAAAGGTAGTAGAGGCGATGGAATTCCAGCTGCTGCTACTGCTGCTAAGTAGCTTCAGTCATGTCCGACTCTGTGTGACCCATAGACGGCAGCCCACCAGGCTCCCCGTCCCTGGAATTCTCCAGGCAAGAACACTGGAGTGGGTTGCCATTTCCTTCTCCAATGCATGAAAGTGAAAAGTGAAAGTGCAGTCGCTCAGTTGTGTCCAACTCTTCACGATCCCATGGACTGCAGCCTACCAGGCTGCTCCATCCATGGGATTTTCCAGGCAAGAGTACTGGAGTGGGGTGCTATTGCCCTCTCTGGGATTTCCAGCTAAGATATTTCAAATCCTAAAAGATGATGCTGTTAAAGCGCTGCACTCAATATGCTAACAACTTTGGAAAAATTATCATTGGCCACAGGACTGGAAAACATCAGTTTTCATTCCAATCCCAAAGAAGGGCATTGCCAAAGAATGTTCAAACTACCACACAGTTACACTCATTTCACACAAAGTAATGCTCAAAATTCCCCAACCTAGGCTTCAACAGTATACGAACAAAAAATTTCCAGATGTATAAGTTGGATTCAGAAAAGACAAGGGAACCAGAGATCAAATTGCCAACATCCTTCAGATCATAGAAAAAGCTGGAGAATTCCAGAAAAACATCTGCTTCATTCACTATTCTAAAGCTTTTGACTGTGTGGTTCACAAAAATCTGTGGAAAATACCTAAAGAGATGGTAATAACAGACCACTTTACCTGCCTCCTGAGAAGCCTGTATGCAGGTCAAGAAGCAACAGTTAGAACAGGACATGGAACAATGGGCTGTTTCCAAGTTGGGAAAGAAGTCTGTCAAGGCTGTATATTGTCATCCTGCTTAAACTTACATGCAGAGTACAGCATCTGAAATGCTGAGCTGGATGAAGCACAAGCTGGAATCAAGATTTCTGGGGAAAATATAAATAATGACAGGTATGCAGATGACACCACCCTTGTGGCAGAAAGTGAAAAGTATCTAAACAGCCTTTTAATGAAAGTGAAAGAAGAGAGTGAAAAGGCTGGCTTAATATTCAACATTCAAAAATCAAAGATCATGGCGTCCAGTTCTGTCATTTCATAGCAAAAAGATGAGGAAACAAGGAAACAGTGACAGACTGTATTTTCTGGGACTCCAGAATCACTGCAGATGGTGACTGCAGCCATGAAATTAAAAGACTCTTGCTCCTTGAAATAAAACTTTTGACAAACCTAGATAGCATATTATAAAGCAAAGCCATTACTTTATCGACAAAGGTCCATCTAATCAAAGTGGTGGTTTTTCCAGTAGTCATGTATCGATGTGAGAGTTGGGCTATAAAGAAAACTGAGGGGAGGGAGGAGGGAGGAAGGTTCAGGATGGGGAACACATGTATACCTGTGGTGGATTCATTTTGATATTTGGCAAAACTAATACAATTATGTAAAGTTTAAAAATAAAATAAAATTTAAAAAAAAAGAAAAGAAAGAAAACTGAGTGCCAAGGAACTGATGCTTTTGAACTGTGGTGTTGGAGAAGACTCTTGAGAGTCCCTTGGACTGCAAGGAAATCCAACCAGTACATCCTAAAGAAAATCAGTCCTGAATATTCATTGGAAGGACTGATGTGGAAGCTGAAGCTCCAATACTTTGGCCACGTGATGTGAAGAGTAGACTCATTAGAAAAGACCCTGAAGCTAGGAAAGATTGAAGGAGAGAGGAGAAGGGGATGACAGAGAACAAGAAGGTTGGATGGCATCACCAACTCAACGGACATGAGTTTGAGCAAACTCCAGGAGGTGGTGAAGGACATGGAAGCCTGGCGTGCTGCAGTCCATGGCATTGCAAAGAGTCGGACATGACTGAGTGACTAACAACAACAACTATTGGCCATTCACAGAAAAGTTTGCCAACCTCTGTGACAAATAATTTTCATGTAAATGAATGAATATATGAATAAATTAACTATAACAGAAAATTTATTTTTATGCAATTACTCCTCAAAAGTACTCCATGGCAGAGATCCAGATGTTGTCTAGATTTTAATACATTTTATTAAAAATATGACGCTTGTATGTATCGTTCTGCTGTGCTATTCTGAAATAGATTCAATCAGAATAAAAATTATAATTGTGTTTTCTAAATGAGCTTCTCCTATTTTTGTAATTAAACATACATCATCATGCTTCTTTTCATGAGGATCAGTCAATCCCCCAAGAAATTCTTTTTAAACTCTGTTCATCATCTCAGGTTACTCATCTCACTCTATCAAGTATATGTATGTCCTTTTGGGATCTTCTTCCTTCTGCATTTGTCATTTGGTTCTAAACTTTTACCCTGTGATAGGCATTTCTGATTTTTAAAGTATGACTGCAAGAAACTTAATCACCTTCCTTATATGTGAATTTCATTTCACTTTTTTCTTTACATTTCTAAAGAAATTATAGCTATTACTGAATACTCACTGCACTTTTTGAAGTGGTTATTTGGAAGAATCACAAAGTGACTATATCTTGAAAAGCAGAACCAGTCACATTTGGATGAAATAAGATTTATGCTCTTGTATAAAGCAAGTTGGTGAGGGTAAAAGAACAGAGTGAAAAAGCTGGCGTGAATTTCAGCATTAAAAAAAATATAAGATCATGGCATCCGATCACATCACTTCATGGCAAATAGAAGGGCAAACAGTAGAAGCAGTGACAGTTTTTCTTTCACTGGGCTCCAAAATCACTGCGGATGGTGACTGCAGCCATGAAATTAGAAGACGCTTGCTTCTTGGAAGAAAACCTATGACAAAACTAGACAGTGTATTAAATAGCAAAGACATCACTTTGCCCACAAACGTCCAAGTAGTCAAAGCTATGGTTTTATCTACAGTCATATACAGATATGAGAGCTGGACCATGAAGAAGGCTGAGCACTGAAGAATTGATGTTTTGAATCGTGGTGCTGGAGAAGACTCTTGTAAGTCCCTTGGACTGCAAGGAGATCAAACCTGTCAATCCTAATAGAAATCAACTTTGAATATTCATTGGAAGGACTGATGCTAAAGCTGAAGTTCCAATATTTTGGCCACCTGATGCAGACAGCCAGCTCATTGGAAAAGACCCTGATGCTGGGAAAGACTGAAGGCAAAAGGAGAAGAGGGTGACAGAGGATGAGATGGTTGGATAGCATCACCAACTCAATGGACATGAACTTGAGCAAACTCCAGGAGATAGTAGAGGACAGGGAAGCCTATCATGCTGCAGTCCACAGGGCTGCAAAGAGTTGGACACAACTTAGCGACTGAACAACAACAACATAAAGCAAGATATACACACTGTTATTTATTTAACAACAACAAAAAAAAAGCTATACACAATACATATTACAACATTACAAATAAACTACTCTGAACAGTGTGGGGAAAAGAAGAGAACTGAAAGAAAAATGGCTCTAACGCTATTGCTTGCACCTTCCTAGTGTTGACATTCTTGCCGCTTTTCATTTATTTTCTTTTCCAAATTTCTGAAAAGGGATTACAAAGTAAATAATAAGTTGAATCTGTTACCTGAGATGACAAGGTTTTTTTTTTCTTTTGTGTAGTTTTGTTTTTAAATTTGGACAAGTGGATTCAGACTCAAGTTCTTTAAAAAAAAAAAAAGACTTGTCTTCTGCACATCATTGATCTCACTGAAACTGATAATTTTATAGAGGCAAAAAATGTGGGTTTTGATATTTATCATCTCCTTTTTTTCTCTAAGTGTTTTGGAAATAAATTTATATAGATTGCAGTAAAAGAGTATGTTCATTTGCAATACACTCTAGGGGAGATCTTATTTTTTCAAATTCAGGGGCCAGCGCTACAGAAGGAAAAGCTTTAGAAGTTAATACTACTTAGTTAATCCAGCTCATTAGCCCCAAATCTCACTGAATGCTGAGACTGCTGCTAACATAATAATTTCCCCTGTTAATGGAGTCAAAGTAAATTTCAAAGAATGGCTGGTACCTCATTCATTAACTTAATCAACTCTCTGGACACCTCACAGACAAGGCATCCTGGTAGGAGAGCAATAAAGATGTAAGTGGGTGTTCTATTCTGTTTTCCCACCACTGATTTAAAACTTAAAATTCAAATAACCAAGAGTGCACAAGTAGTAAACAGTCCCATCTTCCCTGGTGACTGAGACAGTAAAGAATCTGCTGGCAATTCCAGAGACCTGGGTTTGATCCCTGGGTTGGGAAAATCTCCTGGAAGAGGAAATACAGTATTCTTGCCTGGAAAATTCCACAAACAGAAGAACCTGGCAGGCTACGGTCCATAGGGCCACGAACAGTTGGACATGACTGAGCACACAGGCAGGCACCACCTTTATTATTTTTTTTTTATTTTTAAACTTTCCAATATTGTATTAGTTTTGCCAAATATCGAAATGAATCTGCCACAGGTATACATGTGTTCCCCATCCTGAACCCTCCTCCCTCCTCCCTCCCCATACCCTTCCTCTGCGTCGTCCCAGTGCACCAGCCCCAAGCATCCAGTATCGTGCATCAAACCTGGACTGGTGACTCGTTTCATATATGATATTATAGTATTTCAATGCCATTCTCCCAAATCATCCCACCCTCTCCCTCTCCCACAGAGTCCATAAGACTGATCTATACATCAGTGTCTCTTTTGCTGTCTTGTACACAGGGTTATTGTTACCATCTTTCTAAATTCCATATATATGCGTTAGTATACTGTATTGGTGTTTTTCTTTCTGGCTTACTTCACTCTGTATAATAGGTTCCAGTTTCATCCATCTCATTAGAACTGATTCAAATGTATTCTTTTTAATGGCTGAGTAATACTCCATTGTGTATATGTACCACAGCTTTAAGACCAGAACAAGAAAAACAAATGCTACTATGTAACTTTTGTCAGAACTTAACTGCAAGGAGATCCAACCAGTCCATTCTGAAGGAAAGCAGTCCTGGGTGTTTATCGGAAGGATTCATGCTAAAGCTGAAACTCCAATACTTTGGCCATCTCACGCGAAGAGTTAACTCATTGGAAAAGACTCTGATGCTGGGAGGGATTGTGGGCAGGAGGAGAAGGGGACGACAGAGAATGAGAGGGCTGGATGGCATCACTGACTCAATGGACATGAGTTTGGGTGAACTCCAGGAGTTGGTGATGGACAGGGAGGCCTAGCGTGCTGTGGTTCATGGGGTTGCAAAGAGTCAGACACGACTGAGCTACTGAACTGAACTGAACTGGACTGAAGTTTGAAATGATCCAAATAGAGAACAGACAATATAAAAACCCAAAATCTAGTGTACCTAGCATTGTATATTTTACATGCTAGAACTGCTGTACACACTTTAGCCTGTAAACAAAATGGATGTGGGGTGGTTATTAATTTGCACCATTATTATTTTGTTTTCCTTTAAAGATTTTCTAAAACAAAGGTCAATATATTTAATGAGTATATATAGCAAATACTTTTTTTTTCACACTTTTGACATTTAATCTTTAAAACAAAGTACGAGAAAGATAAGATTGTTATTTTTCTTTCACTCAATCAATATGTGAATACCTTCTGCCTACCTAAGCGGTATTTAAATGTTGTTGTTGCTGCTTAGTCACTAAGCCATGTCCAACTGTTTTGCAACCCCATGGACTGTCCCATAGGATTTCCCAGGCAAGAATAATGGAGTGGGTTGCCATTTCCTTCTCCATGGGATCTTCCTGATTCAGAGATCAAATTCAGGTCTCCTGCATTGGCAGGTGGATTCTTCATCACTGAGCTACCAGGGAAGCCTGGTGTCTAGATGATAAAATTCAGTAAGAATGCATTTTAAATTATATTTAAATTATTTTTATTAATTTTTAGCAAATCTTCTTATGAGTTCTTGAATCTTTCTCATTTCTGGATAATCTTCACTACTATAGTTACTACTGAGGGAGGGTGGGAGGTCCTCATGCCTGTATAAAGTGTTAAGATGTCAGAGATTGTGTGGGATTCTTTTTTAAAGAAATAGGTTTTGTTTAATTAGTGAACTAGTTAAAGTTTGGGGGTGGCAGAGAGAGAGGTTATTGGTGACAGTAGCTGAACCAGAAACAAAACAGCAGGAAGAGTTTTGCTTCTCTTTTGTCACTTAAAGAACTCTCCATTTTCTAAAACAGAAAGTGAGTTTTCTGGTTCAGGCACAACCTTAACTGACTTCAAGTCCCACAGTGTGAATCCTTGGGAGTGACTGTTATTCTCCTCCTGCACCTGCCCCTGGTTTCACCCCCAGCCAGAGAATTATTCAAAACTCTGTTTTCTTTCCTCTCTACCTACGTAGACACTCAAAGGTGGGGAGTGTTTCATAGTTCTACAAAGGACTTTTCCCCAGCCCAAACTAGCTGTTCCTCCAGTTGCATTGAATTATATGCTAGCAAAGCTTTCTTTTGTTCTGTTCTATCTTGCAGGAATTTCTAAGAGGCTTTGATATGGTTATAGAAAAACTCACAAACATCTCTGATTTCTGAAATGAAGATGTACTACTGAAAGCTTTACTTTTAATTAACAGAAACTAAATGCTTAGAAAATCAGTGTTCTCTAATGCAGAAGCAGCCTGTATTTTAAAAATAATGAATAAGAATGTTTCATTGTAGAATGGGATTTAAAGTGTAATTTGATACATTGATTTTGGGTTCACTACTTATATTGTGTCTCTTTTACATTATACATGTCTTTAGATATTCAAAATCTAAGAAGGTAATTGGCACTTCTCTCGATTGAGACATGAAGGATAAAATCAGGTTTGGAAGTACTATTAATTTTCAGTTCAGTCTAACGCTCATACGTCCTCTGGGGTTTTTGCTCTTGGGCATATGTGCCTGCAACAAGCTTCCATGAGCTGTATGGGGTGTTAGCTAGTCTAATAACCTTTAGTTGCTCCACTGAAAGGAAGACTTTCCTTCCTTCAGTGGTCTCACCTGGGCTTGTTCACATGGTGGTAGCTAGCCTGGCCCAGGATCCTAAGAGCCTGGCAACCCAAACAGTGTTGCTGCCATTTTGTTCTATAAGCTAAAGAAAGTTACAAAGCCAGCCAGTGTTAAAGGCAAGGAGAAATGGACTATAATATCTGGATAAATAAACAGAATTGTAGTCATGCATGCAATCTACTAAGTCTGGAACATGCACAACTTTGGAGCTATAGCAGTCATATGTACAATCAGGTTGAGGAAACAGACAGTCAGGACATGGAGATAACTTGCAGAGATAATAATGTGTGGCTGACTGAGATGACCCTGGTAACATTTGTGCTCCTGGTTTTAGCTGTTTCCAAGATTTTAGTGGTACCCTTGCACTTCCCTCAGTGTTGCTGTTAAATCCTTTCTTGAATCTATGAGTCAATTAAGTCTCCCTTTTTACCTAACTTAAATGAGTTCTATTGGCTTTAATCAAAATTCCTGAAAAAATACCTGCACCCAAACTTATTTGCATTTTCTTATTCCCTGTCCATTCTCGTCTTATACTAATATACTCAGTAGAATAAAGGTTAAGTTATATATTCATTTAGCTCCTACCCTTCATTTTTCAATCAATTTTATTTCCAATAAACCAAATGTCCATCTTAATTAAGCAACTCAACTGTATATAATTCCTCATCTGGATTTGTAGGATGGTGCTTTTTAAATGGTCTGAGTAGTCAGACACTACCCTTTAATTCCAAAAATTAGAGACTAAATGTCATTTAGGAAATTGAAAATCAACTTTTTATGACTTCAATTGAAAGAACTCATACTGAAAAGTGAACAATGTTCATGAAAAGTTAATGAATAAGACTAATGATAGTGTGTAGTAATTTTAGAATGATCAGGCTATTAAACTACTTATAACTAATGCTAATACCTTAGAGAAAAGAGGTTAATGGTATTAGAATTTCATGCTCGTAACAAAACTGAACTTCAAAAGCCTTTCATGATGACATATATCAAGAATCCACTCCACATTACTCTCACATTCACTATCTAGACACATTCATTTATCATTTTAAATATAATTATTATGGATGTCAAACTCTAGTATCTGAAGCAATTTTATGACTTTTGAACACCGCATATCCCTGTATAATTTTGCGCTTCCTCCTAAGATTTAAAAATATTCCCTTTTCTTGTTCCCTTTTTGGGCCACTGTAATTGAGAGGTCTGTGTCCTTTTAAAGTCCTTTCAGCATGTTGGAAGAAAAACATAATCTAGGGAAAAGGTAAATAATGTTTTTAGAAAACCAGCACAGATGGTAAGGATGCTAAGCTACTGAATGCACAGAGTAGGAATAAAAGCCTC
This sequence comes from Bos mutus, assembly GCF_027580195.1. Lineage (NCBI taxonomy): Eukaryota > Metazoa > Chordata > Mammalia > Artiodactyla > Bovidae > Bos > Bos mutus. Next base: position 47,317,703 of record NC_091627.1, on the reverse strand, counting down.
TGCTAAAAGAACGATTCTGTGACCCATTACATCCTTGCATCTCTCTGAATGGAAACAAAAAAGAAGGCACAGTTTCCAGGAAAGACACTATCAATGTTGAGTAAAATTTGTGTAGGACTATGCCTTTTCAGTATATTCTTCTTTCTTCAGAAGCAGACAGTTACTTTGAGAGTTACCTGGTATTTACAGAGGTCAAGGAGGTGTCATTATTGTCCTCAGTTTCAGTAGATTCACAGGCAATGTGGGAGAATTTAGGAGACTTACAATTAGTGATAATGGTGTTTCCTCCCTTTGGTAATCTACTTCAAAATGTCTCTATAGAAGTTTATATGCCTCTATAAAAGTTTAAATTCAATTGAGTCGAAATGTTCATATTCCTGAGAAAAACAAACAATAGAATTTTAGTATACTTCCCCCAGTGAGACCCCTTCATTCCAGTGCCACACTGGTTATCTGTAAATAAAGTGCAGCTTTCAAGGCAGTCAGTGAGCCATCAAGCATGTGAAAGAGGCAATATTTCAGCAGTGCTGTGCTGTGCTAAAGAGTGAAATCCATCAGAGAGCTGATAAAACACAGGGGCCCTTTGGGAAAGCTCTAAGAACACATTCACAAAAATATCAAATACAAATTAAGGGGAACTTAAGGATACTTTGTTTTGACTGCTGGAAAGGAAACAATGATACACAGAGGGACCCAGGTGGTTAATGTACTGTGCACATCACTACTATGAGGTACAAAACCTCAGTCTCTCAGCTCTTCAGAAACTACAAAGTCAACTGATTACATAGTGCCCTGTAGAATAGACTTTAAACTTAAGTGAGCAAACATCCCAGATATCCTTTCAAAGACTGCCAATTCACTTGGCTTTTGAAGTCTTGTTATACGGCAGTTTTACAGGATAAGATTACAATGTTTTAACTCTACTAGAGGTTCTATTGGAGAAGGCAATGGCACCCCACTCCAGTACTCTTGTCTGGAAAACCCCATGGACAGAGGAACCTGGTAGGCTGCAGTCCATGGGGTCACTAAGAGTTGGACATGACTGAGCGACTTCACTTTCCCTTTTCACTTTCATGCATTGGAGAAGGAAATGGCAACCCACTCCAGTGTTTTTGCCTGGAGAATCCCAGGGACAAGGGAGCCTGGTGGGCTGCCGTCTATGGGGTCACACAGAATCAGACACAACTGAAGTGACTTAGCAGCAGCAGCAGAGGTTCTAAGCTTCTCAAAAACAATACAGAAAATGGCAGGAGCCCTTGTTCATTGAAGTAAAAGTAAACAGGTACAATAGTAACAGCAAAACAAATTTTCTGGATTCAGAGATGATGCAATATGTAAACCTAAGGATCTGACGTTAATGTAAGTCCTTAGACATGGTAGTCAACTTCATTAGAAGGCAAATAGGGAGTTACTTTTTTCCATTTTAATTCAATTTTAGGGAGTTTATTTTATATTGGAAATTCAACTATGTTCACATATGAGCTAATGGTTTTCATCTATAGATTAACCTGATTGTTTCCTGAGAAACCTGTATGCAGGTCAAGAAGTAACAGTAAGAACCAGACATGGAACAATTGACTGGTTCCAAGTTGGGAAAGGAGTACATCAAGGCTGTATATTGTCAAGCTGCTTATTTAACTTATATGCAGAGTACATCATGTGAAATGCTGGGCTTGATGAATCACAAGCTGGAATCAAGATTGTAAGGAGAAATATCAACAACCTCAGATATGCAGATCATACCACTCTAATGGCAGAAAATAAAGAGGAATTAAAGAGCCTCTTGATGAGGGTAGAAAAGAAGAGAGAAAAAGCTGGCTTGAAACTCAATATTAAAAATACTAAGATCATGGCATCCAGTCCCATTACTTAATGAAAAATAGAATAGGGAAAAGTAGAAACAGTGAAGATTTTATTTTCTTGGGCTCCAAAATCACTGTAGATGGTGATTGTAGCCATGAAAATAAAAGATTCTTGCTCCATGAAAGGAAAGCTATGACAGACCTAGATAGCAGAGGCATCAATTTGCTGAAAAAGGTCTGCATAGTCAAAGCCATTGTTTTTTCCAGTAGTCATGTACAAATGTGAGAGTCAGACCACAAAGAAGGCTGAGTGCTGAAGAACTGATGCTTTTGAATTGTGGTGCTGGAGAGGACTCTTGGGAGTCTCTTGGACTGCAACGAGATCAAATCAATCAATCCTAAAGGAAATAAACCCTAAATACTCATTGGAAGGGATTATACTAAAGCTGAAGCTCCAAAACCTTGGCTACCTGATGCAGAGAGCTGACTCATGGGAAAAGACCCTGGTGCTGGGAAAGACTGAAGGCAAACAGAGAAGTTGGCAGAGGATGAGATGGTTAGGTAGCATCACAAACTCAATGGACATGAATTTGAGCAAAATCTGGGAGACAGTGAAGGACAGGGAAGCCTGGTGTGTTGCAATCCATGAAGTCTCAAAGAGTCAGACATGACTTGATGACTGACCAGCAACAACAACAGAAGGGTCTTTAATATCTTGTCTCATTATCACATTCTCTGCTCATACATATTTGTAGATTCAAGTGTCTTCTTACCACAATGACTAGAAAGTCTATAATGAGAATACAAAATGGTGGACAAAATCACAACCCATGCTTAATGTTTACTTTGATGTCTTTTAGTAATTTGATTTGATAATTTGGAGATACAGAGTCATTCCTCTAATTGAAAGTGTGCAAAAAAAATGATCTATACCCAGTGAATGTTGCTGTCATTGGAAATACTTTGGTGGATGTTTTTGGTTTTGAGTAATACTATTTCACATATCAATAGCAACAACAAAAATTAAGACTGGACTATGTAACTCATAGGGAGATATTCTTCATAAAATTCTTCCTGTTGAAATGTCTGAATCATATGCTCTGATTTGTATGCTTTTTCAGAGTTTTGCAGACCCATGACACAAAACACAGCTATCTCTATCTAACCAATATATTTTAAAAGCCAATAAGGTTTCCCAAAATAGAACTTGCTGACAAACGCTTCAGATGTGGACCTTTAGTGAGTCATACATGAATATAGTAGAGGCAAGAGTCACTAAAGGCAAGTTCTACATGAGTAAGAACAAAAAAAATCACTGTCGATTTGGGGAAGACCTAATTTAATATTTAGTATTTAGTAATTCAGCTATATTGTCTTATAATTTGTTCCTTGCTTTCACTATCAGTACAAAAACTAATGTCTAATGTCTAAAACATCTCTGTATAAATCCCAATTTTGACCTAGTATGTATTCAAAAAACTAAGATCATGGCATCTGGTCCCATCACTTCATGGGACATAGATGGGGAAACAGTGTCATACTTTATTTTTTGGGCTCCAAAATCACTGCAGATGGTGAATGCAGGCATGTAATTAAAAGACGCTTGCTCCTTGGAAGGAAAGTTATGACCAACCTAGACAGCATATTAAAAACTAGAGACATTACTTTGCCAACAAAGGTCCGTCTAGTCAAGGCTATGGTTTTTTCAGGGGTCATGTATGGATGTGAGAGTTGGACTGTGAAGAAAGCTGAGCACCGAAGAATTGATGCTTTTGAACTGTGGTGTTGGAGAAGACTCTTGAGAGTCCCTTGGACTTCAAGGAGATCCAACCAGTCCATTCTAAAGGAGATCAGTCCTGGGTGTTCTTTGGAAGGACTGATGCTAAAGCTGAAACTCCAATACTTTGGCCACCTCATGCGAAGAGTTGACTCATTGGAAAAGACCCTGATGCAGGAGGAGAAGGGGATGACAGAAGATGAGATGGCTGGATGGCATCACCACCCCACCCCACCCCCAGGGATCGAGCCCAGGTCTCCTGCATTACTGGCAAATTATTTACCACTGAGCCACCAGGGAAGCCTGGCTAAAAGACAGTGTCATAGTATAACATAGACAGCAACATCAGGAAATAACTGCCACTCCTACCACTTGTAGGATTAAGGAACGAAAGGAAGGCATTGGAATCATTAAGGATTGGAGGAGGAGCTTTGTGGAGATGAACATCAGACTTCCCTGGTGCTAGAGTCTCTGAGGGGGACATGATGAAATTAAATGCTGGAAATGCAAATGTCAGAAAGACTACAAACTAGAATCACTTGCTATTACAGAAAGGCACTACTGCAGCCAGAATGAAGAAGTGTTGAGGTAACTACCTGGAGCAGGAAGAAACAGAGAGGAAGTCCACCATATGAGCAATCCTTATGTCTCCTCTAGTCTTTCTAGCTCCTTCCAGTAGTCTCAAGCAGAAGGTCAAGAGAAAATGGGGTTTGCAAAGCTCCTGCTCAGCATCATAAAGCCAACTACCGAAGTGGGGCTGGAGCCAAGAGACAATGGTTTGAAATGCCACAACCTCTACCTTACAGGACAGTGAAGGGTTTGCAATTACATCATTGGTGGACGGTTCCCAAGAGTGTCAGATTGGATCCAGTGAGTTATGAGAAATGCTCTAGGATGAAAGCAAGAATTAAGCAATGATCATTTCCCTTTTTTCTAGTTTTGAGATACATTTTTCTTTATTAGAAAGTTGTAGTTTAATAAAAATCTGTACAGAGAATCAAAATTATTATAACTTTAACATATTCAGTGTTTCCTATTAAAGAGATTTCTACTTCAGGTCTAGTATTCTAATATTAGACACATTTTGGCTTATTAGCTTAAAATCAGCAACATTATATATTATAAATGCAAAGATGTGCCCACTTTCAGGATTCTAGACTGCTTTTGTCCAGATATTATAGAATTGTTAGAAATAATCCGTGAGAAACTGTGATTTTTTAATTAAATAAAATTTATATACAGACATAATAAAGATTTCAATTATTTGTAAAAATACTTTTAAAGTAAAAAAATCTATATGTTCATAGTTTTAGTCACACAAAAATGGATCCTACCTCAATTTTTTTTACTTAATATCATCCCTTGTAATATTACACAGATTGATATTCCCCAATCTTTGTATTATTATCTGCATTCAAACGTACACGCACATAATATATGTTAAAATTCCCTCTTGATGGTAATTTATGTTGTTTGTAACTTTCTGCTATGATGATAAATGATGAATGAACAAATGACAGGATACACATTGAACAATCTTTATATGTGATCTCATATACAAAGTGTTGGAGAAGGACATGGCAGTCCACTCCAGTATTCTTGCTTGGAAAACCTCATTAACAGGGGAGCCAAGTAGCCTACAGTCCGTGGTGTCACAAAAGCGTCGGATACAACTGAGCGACTAAACAACAAATATACAAAGGGCATGTGTGTGTGTGTACGTGTATGTGTGTGTGCATTCTTAGCATATAAAATGATATATATAATGGACAAAACAATACCGAGTTAGATACTAACAATCAGTATTTCGTCTAATGTTCATTAATAGTTGGGTCAGCCATTCATGACTTAAAACATCATGAAAAGACAACAAAATACAGTCCTATGAGTGTCATGTCATGTTTTTATTCAAAGCATTTTTATAATCAGTATTTTTCTTTCTTATAACCAGATCCTACACCATGTGAAGCCCTTACCATATTACAGCTACGACCAGCCGGTGATCAGGTACTGCCAGGCTCACCAGCCACTCCGTGTCAACAAGGGCTATGAAGCAGTGTCTCCAGAACAGGACGAATCTCCCCGTCTGGAGCTTGGGCACGACCACAGCTTCATCGCCACCATCGCCAGGTCTGCAGCCCCAGCCATTTACCTTGAGAGAATAACAAACTAACGTGAAAGGCAACCCCTCATTGGAGAACTCAATCCGGGAAGGAGGGCCTTCATCTTAAAGGAGAATGAGTGCCCAAATCACGCAACGCAGCCGGCTCATCGTTCCTGAGATATTTATGACAGAGAGGAAAGGAAACAAAGAAAACTGCTTAAAGAGAGCAGCGGATGCACCTACAAGCATAACCAGAACTACAGAACTCTCTTTGCTTTAAAACATACAAACAGAAACTCTCCTGGATGTAAATAGTAAACGTGTCAGGTTCTTATAAAAATAGATTTCACCTTAGCTACATATAGCTTTGTTTGTATATTTTGCTTTTTTACAACTGCATGGTTCCTGGGCTGGAGAACCACAGTGGGGTGGGGGTGGGGGGAGCATCAAACCAGATGTGGGTGGGAAATTGGGGAAACAATACATTTTTCGCTGTTAAACGTGTGTAACAGATTATTCCACTTGTTTTCGTTTCATTTTTCTTTAAAAATGTCATTTGTTCTTGTTTGGTTTGTTGTGTTTTTTTACTGGTCATGTGATTCTGTTTCCAATTCTGAACATGGGCACTGAAATTTATGTTGTTCCAAAAGATTTTCTTTACCACAGACCACAAAGAAACAAAGTTGACCACAAAATCTGACAGAACTACTGGGATGAAGATCCAACAAAATCTGAGCAAATGATCCTTCAAGTCACATTGTACGCAATGTGAAGAGTTCTGATTTTTTTTGTCCTACTGGCAGCCCACACTGTGAGCTTTCACTGTGTGAGAGGTAAAGAGAAAGACCTGGAAGACCTCCAGATAAGAAGACTCTTAAAAAGTTTCTCAACTTCATATACCTAGGGATATATGAAGAACAAAGGCCATGTGGTCAATGAACCAAACTACCAAGCTGACAAATTTCTAAACACACAATAATGTGTCACCTTGCTTTTTAAATTATCAATTTGCTTTTGTGTAGATTTTATCAATAAAAGAAAAAATATTGGAAAAAATAAACAATTATTTTGTGGTTAGTATACCACAGCCCACCTGATGTTGAATGCTTTGCCTCTATATTATGGAATCTTTCTAGTATATTGTGACAAGTAGAGAAGAATATTTTGATATCTGTCAGCTGCCTTCTATATGTTCTTCCCCTCAGGTAAGGAAGTCCTACAAGATTAGAAGAGAATTATGAGATATCGTATGCACTAATTGCTTTCATAATTTCATTTACGATATGATGTGACTCAGAACTGTTTAGCAATAAGAAAAAATTAAGTATCCATGAAAGTTTTGGAGGCTGAATGATCTTCTAGGACAGACAGAACTGTGTGGATGTTGATTACTATTTCAATAAGCATAGTTATCACCCATTTTTTAACAAAGGATATACCTATGCACACATCAGTTGAACCATTTTCACTTAACTTCCTTGGTGCTGTGATGCTATCTCATCAATTCTCCTATTCACTACAAACATTATCCTGATCTAGCCACTTGTCTGATTCACTATTTTTTAAATAAATTGAAATTATATAATGTATGTCATCCTTTATTAGGTAAGATTTTGCATTCTGAAAGGTGCTAATATATGGTGATACTAGTGGGTTTTCTGAACAACTAAATGGATTGCTGCCATCCATTTAATTCCAAATTCTCTTAAAATAATAATAAAATTATTGTCAATTACTTTCACATCAAAGTAAACTAGCATAGAGTACTAAGATTTTTTCCTCAAGGTCATTCTGTCTTACTACTATTTTAAATTAGATTTGAAGATAAATTCTATCTTAACTGATAAAAATGTTGTCATATTAGAGAAAATTAAAGGAAGCGTTTTACATTGGAACACAGGTGGTTGACCTCAGATTCTGATAACTTTCCTGTTAACATTTATATGGGCTTACCTGGTAGCTCAGCTGGTAAAGAATCTGCCTGCAATGCAAAAGACCCCAGTTCAATACCTGGATTAGCAAGATCTGCTGCAGAAGGATTAGGTTACCCACTCCAGTATTCTTGGGCTTCCCTGGTGGCTCAGCTAGTAAAGAATCCGCCTGCAGTGCGGAAGACCTGGGTTCGATTTAAAGTTAAATTCTATATTAATTGATAAAAATTTTGTCATATTAAAAAAATTTAAAAGAAACCTTTTACATTAGAACACAGGCTGTTGTTCTCAGATTCTGATAACTTTCTTGTTAACATTTATAAGTTTGGATTACATTATATCTGGGTATGTTTCTTATACATATTCAAGTATAGTTATATATCACCAACTCAGTGAACATAAATTTGAGCAAACTCCAACAGATAGTTACGAACAGGGGCCTGGTGTGCTGCAGTCTACGAGGTCGCAAAGAATTGAACATGACTTAGTGACTGAACAATAACAACAAAATTCAATTCAATGAGTTGATTATGAGCTTAAAAGTTAAAAATAATTATTTGCCAATTTACTTTTTTTTAAGAATTATTTAACAGATTTGTGTAGTCTTCCAGGTGCCACTAGTGGTAAGAGCCCACCTGCCAATGCAGGAGACTTAAGAGATGCAAGTTTTATCCCTGGGTTGGGAAGATGCCAACCCAGGAAATGGCAACCACTCCAGTATTCTTACCATGGGAAATCCCATGGACAGAGAAGCCTGGCAGGCTACAGTCCATAGGGTTGAAAAGAGTCAAATATGACTGAAGTGACAGCATAGCACACAATATATTTGTAGCAAAACATTTTGGAGTGTCTTCCCAAATTACACGAATTCTCTTAACTCTTCCCACCATCTCCAACTATCCAACATCACCTATATATCCCATCTGCCACCCCATTCCTGCCTGAGGTGATTTACTAGAGGTCATACCTGAAAAACTGTGATCAAATTTCTCTTAAATCAACAATTTATTCTGTTTATTTCTCTTTCTTGCAAGCAAAAAGTGCCCTAAAATTGATAATATTCATGTTATATAAAACTGCCATATTTGGCCAACCATTGCCTCAAATCTAACATGAAATCCTGAACTACTAGCAAAACAGACAACATTATGACAATGCTGCTGCTGCTGCTGCTAAGTCGCTTCAGTGGTGTCTGACTCTGTGCAACCCCATAGACGGCAGCCCACCAGGCTCCCCCATCCCTGGGATTCTCCAGGCAAGAATACTGGAGTGGGTAGCCATTTCCTTCCCCAATGCATGAAAGTGAAAAGTGAAAGTGAAGTCGCTCAGTCCTGTCTGACTCTCAGCGACCCCACAGACTGCAGCCCACCAGGCTCCTCCATCCATAGGATTTTCCAGGCAAGAGTACTAGAGATGGGTGCCATTGCCTTCTCCGATGACAATGCTATATCCTCTTAATAGGAAAACTTTCAAAGAAATTTTTAAAAACAGTTTCATTTACATATGCCAGAACAAGTTTTACTGCATTTTGGAACTCTACTGATGATTAAACAAAAAATCGAACAAGCCAACCAATCTAACAAACCAAAAAAATCTAAAAAAAAAAAAAAAGTTGCTTAAGTAGGTTTAGAAAAGTGATTGAAAAATTCAACCTAGAAATTGTGTGAGATATCAAGTAGATTCTTAGAGAAAACAACTTCTTGAAAAAAATAATGCCATTTTCAACAGAGAACTTAACCAGATACTGGATCTTTTAAGATCCTTTAAGCCCAAAAGTTAATCATGTCTATGTTGAAAGCCTGGTATAACCAAGGAGGATGCAAGGTTTCTGTCAGTCACAATCAAGACTAAATTATTATCAGGACCCCTCAGTGATACACAGCAAACCTGAACCATCTGGTCACCTTCATCACAATTTCTGGTTTACTCAACTGCTAGGCTATGCAAACCGGTTGCCCTAGATTCTCTCTTCTCCCTAAACCTGGAAGAGAGTTCGTAATTTGGAATTGTGGCCCCATCAGAAGGTGCCATTCAATGAGTGAAGCAGCATACTCAGTATTTTCCTAGTTCAGGGGAAGAAATATATCACACTTCTAGAGACATTTTGAATTTTCTCTCTAGGTGTAGCTAACATAAGTTTTGGTTTTTGTTTTATACTGTCTTCTAAAAGTCAAAAATCATTTTCATTCTATTTGTTTTTTAGGATAAAATGTTAAAGATCCTTAAAATAAGTTATGCTTTATTTCAAGACCACCATAATTAGTAGTTTGCTTTTATACTATAATATTTATTAAACCTCTGAAAGGTATGCGGGTTGAGGAGTAGCATGGTGTTAACCATGCTAAACAGAACTATGAATGTGACACCTACAGACTGAAATGGTCAATTATTTAAACATTATGATTATATTTTTCATAAACATTCTTAGTAATGTTGAATTTGCTTTTACTTGCTGTTTAATACAATAAGGAAATATCTAAAATCAGAAACTATATATATATATATGTTTAAATTTTAATTCTATTGTAGCTCTACTCACAATATATCATATATGACCTTCTGAGACTAAAGCTATAAATGGTGAGTCATCATTTGCAGAATGCCAGAAACCCAAGTACTTTGAAAATTAAAGAGAGACTAAGTTACAATATTTCAAATAATTTATCTCAGTAATAAGACAGTGTGAGAGGAAGGAGGCCTCTAGGAGGATTTCCCTAGCATCTGCATTTAGCCTTCATGCCGCACTTTCATCCGTAGCTTGAGCAAAAGTGATACATATCATGAAACTGAGAAAAGGGAGAAAATGTAGTATTCCAACCTGTAAACCTTGTTTTTTATAAGCAATAATTACATGTAAATTACATTTGGAAATTTTGGTTAAACAATACTTTATCATTTCTCCACAGTGTCACAAGACCATCAAAGGAAACAAATCAAAGAGAAGCGCAAAATAAAGAATGTTATTATTCGAACCTAACCTTTACTAGTCAAACCATGCCTAGGATTCAGGATCAGTGTTATATCAGCAAGGGGACATCTCCAAGAATAGTAAAAATAATACTGAAATTTGTGTAATCCATAGCATATATCCCTGCTCAATCAAGGAAAGCGTGTACCTTTGCAAATAACTATTTCCACATTTACAAATGACATGATATACTCTTATGTCTGAAATGCATGGAGGCATTTCTTTATGAAGAACACAATATATTTTAATCTTGCTAATAATAGAGCGAATGTCAAGTTCATCTGGATTAAGTGAAAATGAATAATTAAAATGACAAGAACCTAGTATCATGAGTGGAAAATGGATCTCTCCATATACAGCTTTCCTCTTCCTTGTAGGAGATAGGCCCATTGCTTCTACTGTGTAAAGAGTTGCAAAATCATAATTAATAAATGCACAGAGTATTGCAGAAAGCAAAGAAGTAAAGCGTCTCTTGAGGAAAGTTAAAAAGGTGAGTGAAACAGTTGGCTTAAAATTCAAAAAACCAAGATCATGGCATCCAGTGCCATCACTTCATGGCATATAGATGGGGAAACAATGGAAACAGTGATAGACTATTTTGGGGGGCTCCAAAATCACTGCAGATGGTGACTGCAGCCATGAAATTAAAAGATGCTTGCTCCTTGGAAGAAAAGCTGTGACCAACCTAGGCAACAGAGACATTACTTTGCCAATAAACGTCCATCTAGTCAAAGCTATGGTTTTTCCAGTAGTCATGTATGGATAGAAGAGTTGGACTATAAAGAAAGCTGAGCACTGATGAAATGATGCTTTTGAACTGTGGTGTTGGAGAAGACTCTTGAGAGTCCCTTGGACTGCAAGGAGATCCAACCAGTCAATCCTAAAGGAAATCAGTCCTGAATATTCATTGGAAGGACTGATGTTGAAACTGAAACTCCAATACTTTGGCCACCTAATGCAAAGAACTGACTCACTGGAAAAGATCCTGATGCTGGGAAAGATTGAAAGTGGGAGGAGAAGGGGATGACAAAGGATGAGATGGTTGGATGGCATCACTGACTCCATGGACATGAGTTTGAGCAAGCTCTGGGAGTTGGTGATGGACACAGAGGCTTGGCATGCTGCAGTCCATGAGGTCGCAAACAGTTGGATATGACTGAGTGACTGAACTGAACTGATATATGTATATGCATTTAATAGATGTGAATTTATTATTTATTAAATAGCTGTCCAAACTCTGGGAAATAGTGGAGGTAAGAAGAGTTTGGCATGCTGCAGTCCATGAGATCACCAAGAGTCAGACATGGTTTAGGAACTGAACAACAACAACATATTTATATGTCACTGTGTGCTTTTATAATATTCTATAAAGTTGGCTTTTTCAAGTTAGAGAAATATATATATTTTGCTTCATATTTCAGATATATATACATATAATTTAACTACTTATATTGGGAAATTTCCTTCAAGAAGAACAAAATAAAGTTAGAATTTCTTCTTTAAAGCATGCATCAAAATAAAACCAATATTGAAATATAAATTTTTAAATAATTTAAAAATTGAAATGCATATGCATTAAGTCCACAAGAATAATATAGGTAAATGGATAATATTAAGGAAACACTAAAGGCAGGAAGTGTAAAAATGATATTTTAATAAATAAAACATAAACCTTGTAAAAAAAATCTCAAAAAATGCAAAGCAAACTGGTCCTTTAGAATTTGTAACATAAACAATTACAATTATGTAATATCTTTAATATACAAAGAGTTCTAAAAAGATAAGTTAGGGATTCTATTTATGTAACATTTATATGGTAAAATTATAGAGGTGGTGAGCAAATTAGTGCTGTCTATGAGTCAGGAATGTAAGAGAGAGAGAGGTCTATGTGTGACTATAAAGAGATAGCATAAAACACTGAGGTGATAACATAGTTCTGTACCTTGATTGTAATATACTTACACAAAATAATAAAAATGGCATATAACTGTAAACACATATGGTGCTAAAGTCAATTTCCTAGTTTTGATTTTGTGTTGTACTTATGTACAATGTAAATATTGTAAAAACAAGGTAAAATTTACATAAGAACTCTGCAATTGTTTGCAACTTCTCAGGAATCTGTAATTATCTTAAAAATAAAACTTAAATTACATAAAAGCATTTCCTCTAAAGTCAGGAACAAGACAAGGGTGCCCACTTTCACCTTTACTATTCAACATAGTTTTGGAAGTTTTGGCCACAGCAATCAGAGCAGAAAAAGAAATAAAAGGAATCCAAATTGGAAAAGAAGAAGTAAAACTCTCACTATTTGCAGATGACATGATCCTCTACATAGAAAACCCTAAAGACTCCACCAGAAAATTACTAGAACTAATCAATGATTATAGTAAAGTTGCAGGATATAAAATCAACACACAGAAATCCCTTGCATTCCTATACACTAATAATGAGAAAACAGAAAGAGAAATTAAGGAAACAATTCCATTCACCATTGCAACGGAAAGAATTAAATACTTAAGAATATATCTACCTAAAGAAACTAAAGACCTATATATAGAAAACTATAAAACACTGGTGAAAGAAATCAAAGAGGACACTAATAGATGGAGAAATATACCATGTTCATGGATTGGAAGAATCAATACAGTGAAAATGAGTATACTACCCAAAGCAATTTATAGATTCAATACAATCCCTATCAAGCTACCAACAGTATTCTTCACAGAGCTAGAACAAATAATTTCACAATTTGTATGGAAATACAAAAAACCTTGAATAGCCAAAGCTATCTTGAGAAAGAAGAATGGAACTGGAGGAATCAACCTACCTGACTTCAGGCTCTACTACAAAGCCACAGTTATCAAGACAGTATGGTACTGGCACAAAGACAGAAATATAGATCAATGGAACAAAATAGAAAGCCCAGAGATAAATCCACGCACATATGGACACCTTATCTTTGACAAAGGAGGCAAGAATATACAATGGATTAAAGACAATCTCTTTAACAAGTAGTGCTGGGAAATCTGGTCAACCACTTGTAAAAGAATGAAACTAGAACACTTTCTAACACCATACACAAAAATAAACTCAAAATGGATTAAAGATCTCAACATAAGACCAGAAACTATAAAACTCCTAGAGGAGAACATAGGCAAAACACTCTCTGACATACATCACAGCAGGATCCTCTATGACCCACCTCCCAGAATATTGGAAATAAAAGCAGAAATAAACAAATGGGACCTAATTAACCTTAAAAGCTTCTGCACATCAAAGGAAACTATTAACAAGGTGAAAAGACAGCCTTCAGAATGGGAGAAAATAATAGCAAATGAAGCAACCGACAAACAACTAATCTCAAAAATATATAAGCAACTCCTACAGCTCAACTCCAGAAAAATAAATGACCCAATCAAAAAATGGGCCAAAGAACTAAATAGACATTTCTCCAAAGAAGACATACAGATGGCTAACAAACACATGAAAAGATGCTCAACATCACTCATTATCAGAGAAATGCAAATCAAAACCACTATGAGATACCATCTCACACCAGTCAGAACGGCTGCGATCCAAAAGTCTACAAATAATAAATGCTGGAGAGGGTGTGGAGAAAAGGGAACCCTCTTACACTGTTGGTGGGAATGCAAACTAGTACAGCCACTATGGAGAACAGTGTGGAGATTCCTTAAAAAACTGGAAATAGAACTGCCTTATGATCCAGCAATCCCACCGCTGGGCATACACACTGAGGAAACCAGAAGGGAAAGAGACACGTGTACCCCAATGTTCATCGCAGCACTGTTTATAATAGCCAGGACATGGAAGCAACCTAGATGTCCATCAGCAGATGAATGGATAAGAAAGCTATGGTACATATACACAATGGAGTATTACTCAGCCATTAAAAATACATTTGAATCACTTCTAATGAGATGGATGAAACTGGAGCCTATTATACAGAGTGAAGTAAGCCAGAAGGAAAAACATCAATACAGTATACTAACGCATATATATGGAATTTAGAAAGATGGTAACAATAACCCGGTGTACAAGACAGCAAAAGAGACACTGATGTATAGATCAGTCTTATGGACTCTGTGGGAGAGGGAGAGGGTGGGAAGATTTGGGAGAATGACATTGAAACATGTAAAACATCATGTAAGAAACGAGTTGCCAGTCCAGGTTCAATGCACGATACTGGATGCTTGGGGCTAGTGCACTGGGACGACCCAGAGGGATGGTATGGGGAGGAGGAGGGAGGAGGGTTCAGGATGGGGAACACATGTATACCTGTGGCGGATTCATTTTGATATTTGTCAAAACTAATACAATTACGTAAAGTTTAAAAATAAAATAAAATTTTAAAAAAAACTTAAATTACAAAGAAAAATATGAAGAAAACAGTCAAGATTTTGAATACAACAATTTCATACACACATTTGCATTAAAATACACAAAGAAGAAAGAAAAATGCCCAATAATCATGCTTTACCCATCATTAATAAAGTCTAACCAATAAACCATTCAGGTATGACCTAAATCAAATCCCTTATGATGATACAGTGCAACTGAGAAATAGATTTGAGGGACTAGATCTGATAGAGTGCCTGATGAACCATGGATGGAGGCTCGTGACGTTGTACAGGAGACAGGGATCAAGACCATCCCCAAGAAAAAGAAATGCAAAAAAGCAAAATGACTGTCTAAGGAGGACTTACAAATAGCTGTGAAAAGAAGAGAAGTGAAAAGCAAAGAGGAAAAGGAAAGATATACACATCTGAATGCAGAGTTCCAAAGAATAGCAAGGAGAGATTAAAAAAAAAAAAAAAAAAAGCCTTCCTCAACGATCAATGCAAACAAATAGAGGAAAACAAAAGAATGGGAAAGACTAGAGATCTCTTCAAGAAAATTAGAGATACCAAGGGAACATTTCATGCAAAGATGGGCTCAATAAAGGACAGAAATGGTATGGACCTAACAGAAGCAGAAGATATTAAGAAGAGGTGGCAAGAATACACAGAACTGTACAAAAATGATCTTCACAACCCAGTTAATCATGAAGGTGTGAACACTCACACTCACCTAGAGCTGGACATCCTGGAATGTGAAGTCAGGTGGGCCTTAGGAAGCATCACTATGAACACAGCTAGTGGAGGTGATGGAATTCCAGTTGAGCTATTTCAAACCCTAAAAGATGATGCTGTCCATAAGACTGTTCTATACATCAGTGTCTCTTTTGCTGTCTTGAGGGATGGTATCAGGAGGGAGGAGGGAGGAGGGTTCAGGATGGGGAACACATGTATACCTGTGGCAGATTCATTTCGATATTTGGCAAAACTAACACAATATTGTAAAGTTTAAAAATAAAATAAAATTTAAAAAAAATAAATAAATTCACTTCTAAAAGATGATGCTGTGAAAGTGCTGGACTCAATATGCCAGCAAATTTGGAAAGCTCAGCAGTGGCCCAGGACTGGAAAAGGTCAGTTTTCATTCCAATCCCAAAGAAAGGCAATGCCAAAGAATGCTCAAACTAATGCACAATTGCACTCATCTCACACGCTAGTAAAGTAATGCTCAAAATTCTCCAAGCCAGGCTTCAGCAATACATGAACCATGAAATTCCAGGTGTTCAAGCTGGATTTAGAAAAGGCAGAGAAACCAGAGATCAAATTGCCAACATCCGCTGGATCATCAAAAAGCAAGAGAGTTCCAGAAGAACATCGATTTCTGCTTTATTGACTATGCCAAAGCCTTTGACTGTGTGGATCACAATAAACTGTGGGAAATTCTGAAAGAAATGGGAATACCAGACCACATGACCTGCCTCTTGAGAAACCTGTATACAGGTCAGAAAGCAACAGTTAGAACTGGACATGGAACAACAGACTGGTTCCAAATAGGAAAAGGAGTATGTCAAGGCTGTATATTGTCACCTTGCTTATTTAACTTCTATGCAGGGTACATCATGAGAAACGCTGGGCTGGATGAAGCACAAGCTGGAATCAAGATTGCTGGGAGAAATACCAATAACCTCAGATATGCAGGTGACATCACCCTTATGGCAGAAAGTGAAGAAGAACTAAAGAGCCTCTTGATGAAAGTGAAAGAGGAGAGTGAAAAAGTTGGCTTAAAGCTCAATGTTCAGAAAACTAAGATCATGGCATCCAGTCCCATCACTTCATGGCAAATAGATGGGGAAACAGTGGAAACAGTGGCTGACTTTATTTTTCTGGGCTCCAAAATCACTGCAGATGGTGATTACAGCCATGAAATTAAAGACATTTGCTCCTTGTAAGGAAAGTTATGACCAACCTAGACAGCATATTAAAAAGCAGAGACATTACTTTGCCAACAAAGGTCCGTCTAGTCAAGGCTATGGTTTTTCTGGTGGTCGTGTATGGATGTGAGAGTTGGACTATATAGAAAGCTGAGCACCAAGGAATTGATGCTTTTGAACTGTGGTGTTGGAGAAGACTCTTGAGAGTCCCTTGGACTGCAAGGAGATCCAACCAGTCCATCCTAAAGATCAGTCCTGGGTGTTCATTGGAGTGACTGATGTTGAAGCTGAAACTCCAATACTTTGGCCACCTGATGCGGAGAGCTGACTCATTTTAAAAGACCCCATTTCTGGGAAAGATTGAGGGCAGGAGGAGAAGGGGACGACAGAGGATGAAATTGTTGGATGGCATCATCAACTCAATGAACATGGGTTTGGGTGGACTCCAGGAGTTGGTGATGCACAGGGAGGCCTGGCATGCTGCGGTTCATGGGTCACAAAGAGTCAGACATGACTGAGCAACTGAACTGAACTGAAGCAAGTCTAATAGAAAAAGCAATGATAGTCCTTTTTTTCCCTTAATTTTTTAAGTGGTCAAAGCAAAAACAGCTTTTGGTGTGAGGAAGTGGAAATTCTTACACTCTACTACTAGAAGATTAAAATCTGAGAAATTAAACCTCAAATACAAAAAGTCTAAAATTGCATATCTCTAATCCCAGAAATTCCTTTTTTTGTTATTTATCACAGGTAAGTAATAAAGATTTCTTCATACATCTAATCTCAAGGTTACATGTTAAATTTTAGTTTATAAAAGTTTAAAATTACAAAATCTCAAAGGTACAGTGAGAAAATTGGTGAAATGAAATACCCATTAGCATGATTGTTGTTGTTGTTCAGTGATTCAGTCATATCTGACTTTTTATGACCCCATGGACTGCGGCATGCCAGGTTTCCCTATCCTTCATCATCTCCCAGAGTTTGCTCAAACTCATGTCCATTGAGTGGTGATGTCTTCCAACCATCTTGTCCTCTGTCATCCTCTTCTCCTTCTGTCTTCATTCTTTCCCAGCATCAGAGTCTTTTCTAATGAGTCAGCTCTTCACATCAGGTGGCCAAAGTATTGGAGCTTCAGCTTCATCGTCAATCTTTCCAATGAATATTCAGGATTGACCCCTTTATGGTTGACTGGTTTGATCTCCTTGCAGTCCAAGGGACTCTCAAGACTCTTCTCCAACACCACAGTTCAAAAGCATCAATCTTTCAGTGCTCAGCCTTCTTTTTTTTTTTTTTTTTTTAACTTATCTTTTGGTTTTTTTTTTTTTAATTTTATTTTATTTTTTAACTTTACAATATTGTATTGGTTTTGCCATATATCGAAATGAATCTGCCACAGGTATACATGTGTTCCCCATCCTGAACCCTCCTCCCTCCCCATACCATCCTTCTGGGTCATCCCAGTGCACCAGGCCCAAGCATCCAGTATTGTGCATCGAACCTGGACTGGCGACTCGTTTCATATATGATATTATACATATTTCAGTGCCATTCTCCCAAATCATCCCACCCTCTCCCTCTCCCACAGAGTCCAAAAGACTGTTCTATACATCAGTGTCTCTTTTGCTGTCTCGTATAGTCCAACCTTCACATCCATACATGACTACTGGAAAAACCATAGCTTTGACTATATGGACCTTTGTTGGCAAAGTAATCTCTCTGCTTTTTCATATGCTGTCTAGGTTGATCATAGCTTTTCTTCCAAAGAGCAAATTTTTTTTAATTTCATGGCTATAGTCACCATCTTCAGTGATTTTGAAGCCCAAGAAAATAGCATGATATCATTAGCATGACCATGTATAATAATAACTTATATGCATGTCCATGTTTATATCTGGAAATATCTATCAAAAATTGTCTTGCGATAAATTATTTATATTTTCTTCATTATATCAATTCTCATCTTGTTTCCAGACTTTCATATGTTTTTTAATAGATGTAATTATATTTTAATAATAATTTAATCAGAGAAATAAGTAATCTGCTTTAGCTTTGTGTGTGTGTGCTCAGTCATTTCAGACTCTTTGTGACCCCCATGGACAGTAGCCCACCAGGCTCCTCTGTCCATGGAATTTTACAGGCAAGAATACTGGAGTGGGTTGCCATTTCTTAATCCAGGGGAATTTCCTGACCCAGGGATTGAAACTGCATCTCCTGTGTCTCCTGCCCTGACAGGCAGATACTTTACCACTGAACCACCCGGGAAGTTCCATCTTTAACTTCAAATGAATTTAAAATTTAAAGAAAGGAAATACATCTGCATTAAATGATTATTGAAAGATTTTACTTTCAAAATGCATTTATGGATCTCTGTTCCACAACTAAAATAGCAACACATCAATAAAATTTAGCAATTTTATACTGATTGGTGCAAGAATGTGACATTAGATATCATCATTTATTTTCATCTTAAGTGTCTATTCCAAAGACTTGTTAGCTTTTTAATTATATAATTTAGCTAAATTATTGTGTCTTTCTAGGAAGAAAGTAAAATCTTTCCTGCCTTCTTGTATGAAACAACATCGTCAATCTAGTTAATGGTGAATAAGAATATCAGAGACATGTGTGACAATTGATGTGAAAAAATTAGGTTCCTGCTGGCAATTGCCCATCAAGAGCAGGTTGACTGATTGCCAGAGTTAAAACGCATGCAAACTGTCAGCTATCATAATAGAGCAAATGTCCCAGAACCTGGGTGCAGCGTCAGGTAGAAATTCAGTTTTCACTGCTGGAAACCTGCCCTTGATGCTACACATTCATGATCTTCCCTCATCAGCCAGATCTACACATTCAAAGATGTCCATCATTCCAACAGTCAAATATATGTCCTGTCATATACATTCAGTGGCTCTCATGATAAGTAGGACAAGAACTGACATGCTACTCATGATTGAATAGAAGAGCATACAGTACACAACTCCTGCTGTCATAATTTGTCATTCATTTTCTATAGCTAGGTAAGGGACAACCTTGACATTTCCTAAGTTCAAATATTACAGTCAATTAAAAGATAAGACATGTAGAAATTGTTTCAATAAGTTTCATATAAACCATAACTATGATGATATAGTAGTAGATAGTCAAATAATAAATTTAATTTGATTTTTAAAACAAGTGTATCAAGATTCAATAAAAAAATTAAAATGGGAAACACTGTGACATTCAACTTCAAATTTTGCCTAAATTGCCACAGGCAGCCTAATGATTGAGCACTGTGCTGATATGTTTACAAGTATTAGCTCCTCTAGTGTGAGGATATGTTTTTCATTACACAAATGAAATATCTATAGATCAATATTATATTCAAAAGCATTCACTGAAATCTAGCTTACAGCCAAACCCTGAGCAACAGAAAAGAAAGTGATTCACCTCTGACAGTGCTTTCTAAAATTAATCAAGAATTCAACATAATGAGCAAATATGCAGAAACTTTCTTCACTTCAGATTTTTTTTAATTTATTTATTCATTTTTATTTGGAGGATAATTGCTTTACATTATGTTGGTTTCTGCCACATATCAACACAGATCAACCATAGGTATACATATGTCCCCTCTCTCCTGAATCTCTCTCCCACCTCTCACCCTCTCCCATCCAACTAGATTATCATGGAGCAGCAGGTTTTAGCTCCCAGAGTCATACAGTGGGAGCATACAGTAAATTTCCACTGGCCATCTAATTTTACCGGAAAGGGCAATGGCACCCCACTCCAATACTCTTGCCTGGCATATCCCATGGATGGAGAAGCCTGGTGGGCTGCAGTCCATGGGATCGCTAAGAGTCGGACACGACTGAGCAACTTCATTTTCACTTTTCACTTTCATGCAGTGGGAAAGGAAATGGCAACCCACTCCAGTGTTCTTGCCTGGAGAATCCCAGGGATGGGGGAGCCTGGTGGGCTGCAGTCTATGGGGTCACACAGAGTCGGACACGACTGAAGTGACTTAGCAGCAGCAGCAGCAGCATCTAATTTTACAAGTGGTAATGTATATGTTTAGGAGTAGCAGCTGCACTTTGCTGGAGCAGCCGTGAAGAGACACCCCACGTCCAAGGTAAGAGACCCAAGTAAGACAGTAGGTGTTGCTAGAGGGCATCAGTGG
Organism: Bos mutus; assembly: GCF_027580195.1. Classification (NCBI taxonomy): domain Eukaryota; kingdom Metazoa; phylum Chordata; class Mammalia; order Artiodactyla; family Bovidae; genus Bos; species Bos mutus. Next base: position 47,296,679 of record NC_091627.1, on the reverse strand, counting down.
GCAGACACAATGAAACCATAATCACAGAAAACTAGTCAATCTAATTACACGGACCACAGCCTTGTCTACCTCAATGAAACTAAGCCTAGCCTTGTGGGGCCACCCAAGACGGGCGGGTCATGGTGGAGAGGTCTGACAGAATGCAGTCCACTGGAGAAGGGAAAGGCAAACCACTTCAGTGTTCTTGCTTTGAAAACCCCATAAACAGTATGAAAAGGCAAAATGATACAATACTGAAAGAGGAGCTCCCCAGGTTGGGAGGTGCCCAATATGCTACTGGAGATCAGTGGAGAAATAACTCCAGAAAGAATGAAGGGATGGAGCCAAAGCAAAAACAATACCCAGTTGTGGATGTGACTGGTAATAGAAGCAAGGTCCGATGCTGTAAAGAGCAATATTGCATAGGAACCTGGAATGTCAGATCCATGAATCAAGGCAAATTGGAAGTGGTCAAACAGGAGATGGCAAGAGTGAACATCAACATTCTAGGAATCACCAAACTAAAATGGACTGGAATGGGTGAATTTAACTCAGATGACCATTATATCTACTACTGTGGGCAGGAATCCCTTAGAAGAAATGGAGTAGCCATCATGGTCAACAAAAGAGTTAGAAATGCAGTACTTGTATGCAATCTCAAAAACGACAGAATCTCTGTTCATTTCGAAGGCAAACCATTCAATATCACAGTAATCCAAATCTATGCCCAACCAATAACACTGAATAAGCTGAAGTTGAACGGTTCTATGAAGACCTACAAGACCTTTTAGAAGTAACACCCAAAAAAGACGTCCTTTTCATTATAGGGGACTGGAATGCAAAAGTAGGAAGTCAAGAAACACCCGGAGTAACAGGCAAATTTGGTCTTGGAATACGGAATGAAGTAGGGCAAAGGCTAATAGAGTTTTGCCAAGAGAATGCACTGGTCATAGCAAACATCCTCTTCCAATAACACAAGAGAAGTCTCTACACATGGACATCACCAGATGGTCAACACCGAAATCAGATTGATTATATTCTTTGCAGCCAAAGATGAGGAAGCTCTATACAGTCAGCAAAAACAAGACCAGGAGCTGACTGTGGCTCAGATCATGAATTCCTTATTGCCAAATTCAGACTGAAATTGAAGAAAGTAGGGAAAACCACTAGACCATTCAGGTATGACCTGAATCAAATCCCTTATGATTATACAGTAGAAGTGAGAAATAGATTTAAGGGACTAGATCTGATAGATAGAGTGCCTGATGAACTATGGACGGAGGTTCATGACATCGTGCAGGAGACAGGGATGCCCATGGAAAAGAAATGCAAAAAAGCAAGATGGCTATATGGGAAGACCTTAGAATAGCTGTGAAAAGAAGAGAAGTGAAAAGCAAAGGAGAAAAGGAAAGATATAAGCATCTGAATGCAGAGTTCCAAAGACTAGCAAGAAGAGATAAGAAAGCCTTCCTCAGCGATCAGTGCAAAGAAATAGAGGAAAACAACAGAATGGGAAAGACTAGAGATCTCTTCAAGAAAATTAGAGATACCAAGGGAACATTTCATGCAAAGATGTTCTCAATAAAGACAGAAATGGTATGGATCTAACAGATGCAGAAGATATTAAGAGATGGCAAGAATACACAGAAGAACTATACAAAAAAGATCTTCACATCTCAGATAATCATGATGGTGTGATCACTCACCTAGAGCCAGACATCCTGGAATGTGAAGTCAAACAGGCCTAAGAAAGCATCACTAACAACAAAGCTAGTGGAGGTGATGGAATTCCAGTTGAGCTATTTCAAATCCTGCAAGATGATGCTGTGAAAGTGCTGCACTCAATATGCCAGCAAATTTGGAAAACTCAGCAGTGGCCACAGGACTGGAAAGTGTCAGTTTTCATTTCAATCCCAAAGAAAGGCAATGCCAAAGATGCTCAAACTACCACACAATTGCACTCATCTCACACACTGGTAAAGTAATACTCAAAATTCTCCAAGCCAGACTTCAGCAGTACATGAACCATGAATTTCCAGATGTATCAGCTGGTTTTAGAAAAGGCAGAGGAACCAGAGATCAAATTGCCAGCATCTCCTGGATCATGGAAAAAGCAAGAGAGTTCCAGAAAAACATCGATTTCTGCTTTATTGATTATGCCAAAGCCTTTGACTGTGTGGATCACAATACACTGTGGAAAATTCCACCTGACCTGCCTCTTGAGAAACCTATATGCAGGTCAGGAAGCAAGAGTTAGAACTGGACATGGAACAACAGTCTTGTTCCAAATAGGAGAAGGAGTATGTCAAGACTGTATATTGTCACCCTGCTTTTTTAACTTAAATGCAGAGTACATCATGAGAAACGCTGGGCTAGATGAATCACAAGCTGGAATCAAGATTGCTGGGAGAAATATCATTAACTTCAGAAATGCAGATGACACCACCCTTATGGCAGAAAGTGAAGAGGAACTAAAAAGCCTCTTGATGAAAGTGAAAGTGGAGAGTGAAAAAGATGGCTTAAAGCTCAACATTCAGAAAACGAAGATCATGGCATCTGGTCCCATCACTTCATGGCAAATAGATGGGGAAACAGTGGAAACAGTATCAGACTTTATTTTTCTGGGCTCCAAAATCACTGCAGATGGTGATTGCAGCCATGAAATTAAAAGACGCTTACTCCTTGGAAGGAAAGTTATGACCAACCTAGATAGTAAGATAGTAAGAGACATTACTTTGCCAACAAAGGTCCATCTAGTCAAGGCTATGGTTTTTCCTGTGGTCATGTGTGGATGTGAGAGTTGGACTGTGAAGAAAGCTGAGCGCTGAAGAATTGATGCTTTTGAACTGTGGTGTTGAGGACTCTTGAGAGTCCCTTGGATTGCAAGGAGATCCAACCAGTCCATCCTAAAGGAGATCAGTCCTGGGTGTTCTTTGGAAGGAATGATGCTAAAACTGAAACTCCAGTACTTTGGCCACCTCATGCGAAGAGTTGACTCATTGGAAAAGACTCTGACGCTGAGAGGGATTGGGGGCAGGAGGAGAAGGGGACGACAGAGGATGAGATGGCTAGATGGCATCACCGACTCGATGGACGTGAGTCTGAGTGAACTCCGGGAGTTGGTGATGGACAGGGAGGCCTGGTGTGCTGCGATTTATGGGGTCGCAAAGATTCGGACATGACTGTGCGACTGAACTGAACTGATGGTAGTTTTATTTCTAGTTCTTCAACGAATCTCCATGCTGTTCTCTGTAGTGGCTGTAGCAATTTGTATTTCCACCAGCAGTGCAGTAATGTTCCCTTTTCTCCACTTCTTCTCCAACATTTATTGTTTTTAGATTTTTTGATCATAGTCATTCTGACCAGTGTGAGGTGATATCTCATTGTAGGCTTGATCTGATTTCTCTAATAATGAATTATGTTAAGCATCCTTTTTTTTAATTAATTTATTTTTTATTGAAGGATAATCGCTTTAGAGAATTTTGCTGTTTTCTGTCAAACCTCAACATGAATCTTTTCATGAACTTATTAGCTATCTGTATGTCTTCTTTGGAGAAATATCTTTTTAGGTTTTCTGCCCACTTTTTGATTGCGTTGTTTGTTTTTCTGATATTGACCTGAATGAGCTGCTTGTGTATTATGGAGATTAATCTTTTGTCAGCTCTTATGGTGAAAACCTGAAGAACTGACATGTCTTTCCTCTAAGATCAGGAGCAAGACAAGCATGCCCACTCTCACCACTATTTTTCAACACAGTTTTTGAAGTCCTAGCTACAGCAATCAGAGAAGAAAAAGAAATAAAAGGAATCCATATTGGAAAAGAAGTAAAACTCTCACTGTTTTCAGATGATATGATTCTTTACATAGAAGACCATAAAGATGCTACCAGAAAATTACTAGAGCTAGTCAATGAATGTAGTCAATGAAGTCACAGGATAAAAAATTAATACACAGAAATCTCTTGTATTTTTATACAGTAACAATGAAAAATAAGAAAGAGAAATTAAAGAAGGAATCCCATTCACCATTCCAACAAAAAGAATAAAATACCTAGAAATAAACCTACTTCAGTGGGTAGTAGATTAAATGGATAGCAGACCACCAAACAGTGACCATGACCTATTTTTGGTGCAAGTTTGGCTTTGGGAAGTGCTTTGGAGCTTCTTCTCAGTTCAACCACTAAGCTGGTTATCACTGGTTGTTGTATAAAATCCACTTTTTGTCACACATCATAATCTGATTGAGAAATGTTCTGTTGTTTCATAGAACAAAAGAAGATGACACTTTAAAATGATGAAATATCAGTGAACAAACCAAAAACCATGTCCTCATGTACTAATGCAAAGAGACAGAAGACAATAGACAAATAAGTTGCAAATTATATAGTATCTTAACAGGTGATATATATATATATATATATATATACATATATATATACACGAAGTGTAGAAGTGTCAGGCATGTAGAGCAACAAATATATTCATTCTGGGTTGCCTGGTCAACAGGAAGGCTTGGAGTAAACTCTTCCTACTTTCCCTGTGGAGGGACTATGCATGAGTGCATGCTAAGTCACTTTGATCATGTCTGACTCTTTGCAACGCTATGGACTGTACCCTGCCAGGCTCCTCTGTCCATGGGATTCTCCAGGCATGAATATTAGAGTGGATTGCCATGCCCTCCTCCTAGGGATCTTCCTGACCTAGGGAAGGAACCCAAGTCTCTTAGGTCTCCTGCATTGGCAAGTGGGTTCTTTACCATGAGCACAATCTGGGAAGTCTGGAGGCACTATATCTGAACCCAGTTAATGATCACATCTTTCATCCCCTGACAAGGATCTATAGTTCACAAAGATCCTAAAACTGCCAATGGGAAGCTGGCTTTCTCAGACAACTCCTATAGAGAAGACTTCTAGATGTGTCTGTAGACATCTCAATAATCTGCATCTCCCCTACCCCACCCGCCTGCATGACCTAGTTGTTTTCATATTTGTCCTAAAAAAAAGAGAGAGAGGGATATGGATTACAAATCTATACTCCATGTCCCACACAAAGTCCTGATTCTGGCAAGCTTCTGTCTCTGGAAAAGGAAATCTTTGTGGAGTGATTGCCTTCTTTTTGTTGACTCTAGATTTATATTTCTGAACAATAGTAACTTCTTATGTAATATGATTTGTTCCAGCCCTTAGTACATGAGAGGTGGCAACTACAAAGAAATTTTTCTTGCATAACAAATCCTTATCTCTTCCCTTCATACAGTTTTGAGATTTAATTAACAGAATCTTTCTTATTTAATTTATAATACATAAGTGCTGCTGCTGCTGCTAAGTCGCTTCAGTCGTGTCCGACTCTGTGTGACCCCATAGATGGCAGCCCACCAGGCTCCCCTGTCCCTGGGATTCTCCAGGCAAGAACACTGGAGTGGGTTGCCATTTCCTTCTTCAATGCATGAAAGTGAAAAGTGAAAGTGAAGTCGCTCAGTAGTGTTCGACTCTTAGCGACCCCATGGACTGCAGCCTACCAGGCTCCTCCATCCATGGGATTTTCCAGGCAAGAGTACTGGAGTGGGGTGCCATTGCCTTCTCTGAAATAAGTGCTAGTAAAGTACCAAAAAAAAAATGTTTATGATGTGTGTTCATGGAGAAAATTAAATTTATCAGATATTATAACAGATATAAACTTATCAGATATAATATAAGGATTACAAAAGCAGATTTTGAAGAAATTTTTAGAAAGAAAAAAGAAATAGTGGCTTAGATGAGCTTTTAACTGCAGAAATAGCTTCCACCCATAGGTCTGGGGGAACAAAAGGAAAAGGTTGAGATTATCAGATTCAAGAAACTCAGAAAAGGTATTTCATGGAATCAAGGACCCTGATCCTTTCGGAGAGTCACTGCAGATCAACAGCTTGCCTTCTCAGCATCTTGGAGGAGAATATACACTAAGCAACCCAGACCTCCATGGGGAGGGCATTTCTCTTTTCCTAATATTTTTTTTAATTTTATTTGTCCTCTCAGATATATTTTTTTTCCTTTGTAGTTTCTTCTATTGTGATTTTAAATAACCTACCTCACTCAAAGCTTATACAAATGTCCGTAAACTATTCTTAGTTTTTAGTATTTTTAGTTTCACTTTCTCACCTTCAGTCTTTGACATATCTAGAATTTATTGTGAGGATTAAATTAAATTAGAGGTACAACTATGTTTTCACAAATAGGGACCCAATTTTTAACCCATGTGATAAAAAATCTTTACAGATTCAAATTTGGAACTTTTATTGTATTTTAATTTTGTATATATTTTTCAATTATGGTAAAATATACATAACACAAAATTTACCATCTCAACCACTTTTAAGTGTGCAATTCAGTGGTATTACACACATTCATAATGCTGTACAACCATCATATCTCCATCTATATAACCCTTTTCATTTTGTCAATTTGAAATACTATGCTCACTAAACAAAACTCCCCATTTCCCTTTCATCCAGACCCTGGACATCACCATTCTGCTTCTGTTTGTATAATTTTGACTACTCCAACTACTTCATGTAAGCAGAATTATAGTGTTTGTTTCTTTTTGTGACTAGCTTACTGTATATAATATCTTAAAGGTGCATCCACATTGTCACTTATGTCAGTATTTTCTTCCTTTTTAAGGTTGAATGATATTTTATTATATGTGCACACCATGTTTTGATTATTCCCTCCTCTATCAATGGACACATGTTGTTTTCACTTTTTGGCTGTTGAGAAATGCTTCTATAAACACGACTGTACAAATATATCTTTGAGATTCTACTTTCAATTCCTTGGGATATATACCCAGAAGTGAAATTGCTGAATTATAGTGTAATTTTATTTTTAATCTTTATGGGTACCCACCATGATGTTTTCTATAGCAGCTTTATCATTTTACATTTGCACCAACTCTGTACAAGTGTTTCAATTTCTCCACACCCTCAGCAACACTGGCTTTTTTTTTTTTTTTTACTAAAATAGCCGTCCTAATAGGAATGAGGTGGTATTTCACTTTGGTTTTGATTTACCTTTCTATAGTGATTCATGAAGTTGAGCATTTTTCATATGATGATTGGCCACTTGTAAATCTTCTTTATAGAAATACCTATTATAGTTTTTTAGCAACTTTTTAATCAGATTTTGTTGTTGTTAGGTGATAGGAGTTATTTATATACTCTGGATAATAGTCCCTTATCAGATATATGATTTGAAAAATGTTATCGTATCCTATGGACTATCTTTCACCCTACACTGTTGGTTATGTCTTGATGCAGTTTTAAACTTTCAGTTTGTCTGATTTATCAATTCTGCTGTTTTTTTCTGCATTACAATTCTACAGAGAAACACAATCAACAGGAGATATATTGGGTTGGCCAAAATGGTCATTCCAGTTTTTCTGTAACAGTTTATTGCTTTTTTTTTTTTTTCACCTGGCCAGCCTGGCCAGGGCTGGCGGGCCTCCTGCAGTCCTTTCTGGACCTCCTTGTACATCCCTTCTCCCCCAATTCCTTGAACACTACTTGACATAATCATGTCACGTTTCCAAAGTTTTCAACTGCTATCAGAAAAACTCAAATGAACTAGCTGGCTAGATATAAACATAAAATAAAAACTGGCTCACATAGTTACAGAGGTCAAGAAGTCCCACAGTTTGCTGTCTATGAGCTGGAGAACCAGGAGAACTAATGATATGATTCAGTTTTAGCACAAAGACCTGAGAAAAGGGCCACTGGTGGATGTCCTATAATCCAAAGGCCCAAGAACCAGGAGCTCTGATCTCAGAGAGCAGAAAGCAGAACCTCTCAGAAAGCAGAGATGTCCCAGCTCAAGGAGAGAGAGGAAATTTGCCCTTCCCTTACCTCTTTGCTCCATTTGGGAGCAATAATTTGAATGTTTCCCATACACGTTTGTGAGGGTAAATCTCTTCAATCTGTCTACTGAATCAAATGCTAGTCTCTTGCAGAAGCACCCTCTTAGGCACACCCAGAAATAATGTTCTACCAGTTATATGGGCATTATATAAGTAAGTTAAGTGGAACAAAATTAACCATCACACTGTGCTTTTGATGTCATAGCCAACAAATCATTGTCAATTTCTATATCATGAAGATTTTCCTCTATGGTTTCTTGTAATAGTTTTACCATGTTGGTTCTTATGTTTATGTTTTGCTACATTTTGAATTAATTTTTGTATATGGTTTAGGTAATAGATTCAACTTCATTTTGTCAATAGTCTTGAATCGTTACTTGGACATATTTCTCTTTCTATGAATATCTTTCTATTCTAGTACTATTTCCACGCTACTTAATTTGTATGACAGACCACACACATGCACATGTGTAGATATGTGGATATTTGATGATCTGACATTGTGTTTCTTTACCCCTAATGTATTAGATAATCTAAATCAAATTGCATATATATTAAAACAAATTGAACATGTATCAGAATACCCTGAAGAGCTTATTAAAACAGTGAATGTTGGACTTCAACCTCAGATTTTCTGATTCAAGAAGTCTGGTATGGAGCCTGACAATTCACATTTCAAAGAAGTTCCTAGTGATACTAATAATGCTGGTCTGGGGATCACACTTTGAGAATCACTGGCCTAAGGTATTTATTCTTCAAAATAAGCTTTTGGATTATCTTTGCCATGTTTTAAGAAAAAATAGTCATTTTTCAAATCTGAAGCACACTATTCTTCTTAAATTCTTTTGAAGACATTGCTTTCATTAACTTTTCTTCTGAATTCTACAGATAAGGTCAGTTTTTGGTTCTTTGTCTCGCTAGATTTATAATAAGCCATCCACCATTTTGTGTTCAATTTCTGGTTTCTAACACATTTTCAGCTCATTATATATATATATATATATATATATATATATATTCATTATATATATACATATAGAACACATATCAAATGTTCCTTCTATACACTAATACCCTAAAAATTTGAAATATTGACAATTGTAATACTAGGATTTGTTGCTAAAGCAGACAATTTATACTATCCAGATAGTCTTCCCACAGCCCTGTTTCCAACTCTACTGTAGTCATATCCTGCCCAGTGCTTTTGGAAATTTGGTGTCCCTACTGCTCTATTGGTAGATTTTTTTTTTTTTTAAGCAAGATTAATGCCATTCTCCCAAATCATCTCACCCTCTCCATGATACTGGATGCTTGGGGCTGGTGCACTGGGACGACCCAGAGGGATGGTACGGGGAGGGAGGAGGGAGGAGGGTTCAGGATGGGAAACACCTGTATACCTGTGACAGATTCATGTTGATAAATGGCAAAACCAATACAATATTGTACAGTTAAAAAATAAAATTAAATTAAAAATAAATAAATAAAGGTTATAAAGAAAAAAAATAAAAAGCAAGATTAAGACCCTCATGCAGAAATAATATTCTTAAACCTGAATCACAAAGCATCTGGGGAAAGAATGATAGCAACAGCAAAAACAACAGTAACGGAGAGATAGCTGCCTCTTTCTTTGGATGACAGAAACCCTGTGTCTCCAATACTGACATCAGATAATAGAGAATATGACAAATCCCTGCTACCTTGTTTCATGAAAAGAGTCAGTACATGCTAATTTGATGAGTATAATTGTAACATAAATTAATCGGTTTTATGATTTCTTCTATTTTCTTCTCAGAAGTTGAAATTGGGATGCCTGCTAGTCTCAGTTCTTGCTGATGTTGTGGTCCCTTCTCCCGTCTCCATGGGTAATTTAATGGGAAGTCAGAGGAGTGAGCAGTAGAAGTTTGGGTTATATACCATTTTAAATTGGTCTGGTCACATTCAAATCTTGGCCGTCTATAATAAAATATAGTTTCATTCCAACCTCATAAACCTTCTTTCTTCCTTTTGTTCTTCAAATGTATAAACACTTTATAGACAGAGATATACTTGCTTTCATTGCGATTATTTTGATTTACTTAATATTTTTCAATATCATTGTTAATATTGTTTTAAACAGTTCTTGAAAACAAGAAACAATGCAGAATCTTCTCAATACAAGAAAAAAACTAAAATTAAATTAAAAACATAGATTATATCTGGTTTACCCATTGTAATATTAGTACATAAAACTTTTGAAAAAATTAGTTACTAAGAAGCTCTTAAATTTAGCATTAATCATAAAATGCTTAACATAGTTATTTAGACAAAATGTCACTTAATTAATTTTTTTTAAAACTCTTACATTCTTACTTTCAGCAAGAAGTGAAAACTGGAGAAGAAGGGATAACTTTACCATATAAGCGTTTTAACCTAAATATAACAAATTTTTATTTTTAAGGCTTTCCTAGTACAAGAGACTGAGAAGGCAATGGCATGCCACTCCAGTACTCTTGCCTGGAAAACCCATGGATGGAGGAGCCTGGTAGGCTGCAGTCCATGGGGTCGCTAAAAGTCGGGAACAACTGAGCGACTGCACTTTCACTTTTCACTTTCATGCATTGGAGAAGGAAATGGCAACCCACTCCAGTGTTCTTGCCTGGAGAATCCCAGGGACGGGGAAGCCTGGTGGGCTGCCGTCTCTGGGGTCACACAGAGTCGGACACGACTGAAGCGACTTAGCAGCAGCAGCAGCAGTACAAGAGAAGTGACAAAAATAGAATTAGTGGAAATTTAATTGTATACTTGGCTCACTTTTATTTTTTATGATCAGTTCAGTTCAGTCACTCAGTCATATCCAACTCTTTGCAAACTCATGGACTGCATGAAGCATGCCAGGCTTCCCTGTCCATCACCAGCTCTCAGAGCCTGCTCAAACTCATGTCCATTGAGTCGGTAATGCCATCCAACCATCTCATCCTCCATCATCCACTTTTCCTCCTGCCATCAATCTTTCCCAGAATCAGAGTCTTTTCCAATGAGTCAGTTCTCTCATCAGATGGCCAAAGTATTGGAGTTTCAACTTTAGCATCAGTCCTTCCAATGAATATTCAGGACTGATTTCCTTTAGGATGGACTGGTTGGATCTCCTTGCAGTCCAAGGGACTCTCGAGAGTCTTCTCCAACACCACAGTTCAAAAGCATGAATTCCTCATTGCTCAGCATCCTTTATGGTCCAACTCTCACATCCATACATGACTACTGGAAAAACCATAGGTTTGACTATACCCACATTTGTCAGCAAAGTAATGCCTCTGCTTTTTCATATGCTCTCTAGAATTGTCATAGCTTTTCTTCCAAGGAACAAAAGTCTTTTAATATCATGGCTGCAGTCACCCTCTGCAGTGATTCTGGAGCCCAAGAAAATAAAGTGTGTCACTGTTTCCATTGTTTCCCCATCTGTTTGCCATGAAGTGATGGGAATGAATGCCATAATCTTCATTTTTTGAATATTGAGTTTTAATCCAATTTTTTCACACTCCTCTTTCATTTTCATCAAGAGGCTCTTTAGTTCCTCTTCGCTTTCTGCTATAAGTGTTGTGTCATCTGTATATCTGAGGTTACTGATATTTCTCCCTGAAATCTTTATTTCCACCCTTCCAATCTTTATTTCCAGCCTGGCATTTTACATGTTGTACCCTGCATATAAGTTAAATAAGCAGGGTGACAACATCAGCCTTGACACATTCCTTTCCCGATTTGGAACCAGTCTATTGTTCCATGTCCAGTTCTAACTGTTGCTTCTTGACCTGCATACAGATTTCTTAGGAGGCAGGACAGGTGGTCTGATATTCCTATTGCTTGAAGAATTTTCCATGGTTTGTTGTGCTCCACACAGTCAAAGGCTTTGGAGTAGTCAAGAAAGCAGAAGTAGATGTTTTTCTGGAACTCTTACTTTTTTGATGATCCAGCGGATATTGGCAATTTGATCTCTGGTTACTCTGCCTTTTCTAAATTCAACTTGAACATCTGGAAGTTCTCAGTTCACATGTTGTTGAAGCCTATTTTGGAGAATTTTGAGCATTACTTTGCTAGCATGTGAGATGAGGGCAATTGTGCAGTAGTTTGAACATTCTTTGGCATTACCCGTCCTTAGAATTGCAATGAAAACTGACTTTTCCAGTTTTGTGGCCACTGCTGAGTTATCCATATTTGCTGGCATACTGAGTGCAGCACTTTCACAGCATCATCTTTTAGGATATAAAATAGCACAAGTGGCACTCCATCACCTCCACTAGCTTTGTTCATAGTGATGCTTCCTAAGGCCCACTTGACTTTGCATTCCAGGATGTTTGGCTCTAGGTGAGTGATCACACCATCGTGGTTATCTTGGTCATGAAGATCTTTTTTGTATAGTTCTTCTGCATATTCTTGCCACCTCTTCTTAGTATCTTCTGCTTCTGTTAGGTCCCTACAGTTTCTGTCCTTATTGTGGCCATCTTTGCATGAAATATTCCCTTGGTATCTATAATTTTCTTGAAAAGATCTCTAGTCTTTCCCATTCTATTGTTTTTCTCTATTTCTTTGCATTGATCGCCAAGGAAGCCTTTCTGTTTTATCGTATTTTTTATGATAAAATATTTTAATAGTATCTATTATTTCACTGGGATTCATTTATTCCAGGAGAAGTTCTTATCAAATTTTCTAAAATTTTTCTCATAGAACCAGGTCACACAAAAGGCTCAAACAGATGATTTTGAGTGTTGGAAGAAGTTTTCCATCATTTTAGTTAAATTTTTTTCTTCTCCTTTCAGAGTAAACATGGGATTCCAGAAGAGGCAGTAGAAGGATCAGTTATTCTCTGCAAGATGTGAATTATGTCTTTTTCTGGTTTGAAATATCTCCTAATTACCTATCATTTGCTCTCTAAAAGTCATTATTCTATATTTAACCTTTCTAAGATTTTATTTTTAGTTTTGCCTCTTCTAAACTACAGATTTGTGCTTTTCTTCAACTGAGTTTTAGTGTTTGTTTAGCACGTAAATTTTACAATACACTATCTAAAATCCACTAGCTGAAAAATGAACAAGTCAAAGTGTACTTTCCCACTATTCCTATTAAAATGGTACTAGAAGACCTAGGTAATGCAACAAAACAAGAAGAGAAAATCAAAATGTACAAGTTAGAAGGAGGGACTATGATTGTTTTTATTCTCAGATAATATGGTTGCTATGTACAGGATCTCAAAGAATTGACAAAATATTCCAGAACTAATAAGCAAATACAGCAAGGATTTGTATGTCAATGTACAAAACTACTTTCTTATGTGCCAGCAATAAACAAATAAAATTTGGAATTAAAAACAATAACATTTCATTAGCGTACAAATGATGTAGTTAGATATAAATTTAGTATAATATGCACAGGATATATATATGGAAAACTATTAAACACTATGGAAATAAATTAATAGGGATCTAAATTAAAGGAAAGATTGTGTTAAGATTTCAACTCTACCCACGCTGATGTATAGATTTAATGAAATCCCATCAAAATCTAAGTAAACCGTTTTGTAGATACTGACAAACTTGATACTAAATTTTATTCAGAAATACAGAAAACTTAGAATATCCAACATAATACTGAAGAAGAACAAAGTTGTAGAATATATGCTACCCAGTTTCAAGACATACTACAAAGCTACAATTGTTAAGACAGGGTCATATTGACAAATAATAGACATAGAGACCAGAATAATAGAACAAAATAGTGCACAGATAGACCCACAAAAACACAATCAGTTGATCTTTGACAAACAAATGGTGCTGGAAAAATCCAACCTTTGCATGCAAAAAACAAAAACAAAAACCTAACAAAACCAAACAGAAGCTCATCTGACACTTTTTATGATAATTAACTAAAAATAGATCTAGGACTGAAAGTAGCATGCAAATTATAAATCTCCTAGAGCAAGTTATAGATGAAAAAATGAATTAGGATTTGGTGATGAGTTTTAGATAAAACACCAAACATGATTAATGAAAAAAATTACTTTCATTAAAATTAAAAATTTCTGATATGCAGAAGATGTGTTTTAGAGGATGAAAAGGCAAAAGATATACCAGGAGAAAATGTTTGCACAATAACTCATAAATAATGTATATCAAAAATTACAAAGAACTCTTTAAAACTCAATGATAAGAAAGTAATAAGGACTAAAAATAGGGAAAAATAACTCTACAGACATTCCATCAAAGAATATATACTGATTGCAGATAAGCAAATGAAAAAATGCTTCATATCATATGTATCAAAAAGATGAAAAAGCAATAGTAAGTTACCATCAAACACTACAATGGTTAAAATTGAAATACCTGAGTATACCAATTATGGCAAGACTGCACATAAACTCTTTTTTTATAACTACAGTTGATTTACAATAGTAAATAGGGTCCTAAAGCGTTGCACATGACTGAAGTGAAGCACAATCCCCAAAAAAGAAATACAAAAGTGCAAAATGGCTGTCTGAGGAGGCCTCATAAATAGCTGAGAAAACAAGAGAACAGAAAGGCAAAGAAGAAAAGGAAAGATATATCCATCTGAATGCAGAGTTCCAAAGAACAGCAAGGAGTGATAAGAAAGTCTTCTTAAGTGAACAATGCAAAGAAATAAAGGAAAACAATAGAATGAGAAAGACTAAAGATCTCCTCAAGAAAATTAGAGATACCAAAGGAACATTTCATGCAAAGATGGGCACAAAAAAGGACAGAAACGGTATGGACCTAACAAAAGAAGATATTAAAAGGAGGTGGCAAGAATACACAGAAGAACTCTACAAAAACGATCTTCATGACCCAGATAACCACGATGGTGTGATCACTAACCTAGAACAAAACATCCTGCAGTGAGAAGTCAAGTAGGCCTTAAAAGCATTGCTATGAACAAAGCTAGTGGAGATGATGGAATTCCAGTTGAGCTATTTCAAATCCTAAAAGATGATGCTGTTAAAGTGCTAGACTCAATATGCCAGCAAATTTCGACAACTCAGCAATGGCCAACCAGAAAAGGTCAGTTTTCATTCTCATCCCAAAGATGGGCAATGCCAAAGAATGTTCAAACTACCGCACAGTTGCACTTCACATGCTAGCTAAGTAATGCTCAAAAGCCTTCAAGCTAGGCTTCAACAGTATGTGAACTGAGAACTTTCACATGTACAAGCTGGATTTAGAAAAGACAAAAGAATCAGAGATCAAGTTGCCAACCTCCAATGGATCATAGAAAAAGCAAGGAATTCCAAAAAGAAAACATCTACTTCTGCTTCATTGATTACGATGGGCATCACAAAAAACTGTGGAAAACTGTGAAAGAAATGGGAATACCCAAACATCTTACCTTTCTTCTAAGAAACCTGTATGCAGGTCAAGAAGCAACAGTTAGAACCATATGTGCAACAATAGACTGGTTCAAACTTTTGAAAGGTATATGTCAAGGCTGTATATTGTCACCCTGCTTATTTAACTTACACACACAATACAGCATGCAAACTGCTGGAATGGATGAAACACAAGCTGGAAACTCCCATGCTGGATGAATGCACAGAGAAAAAATAGTCTACTTACATTAAGTCTTTAAAAGTATGATTTTTCTTTAATTATAATTTTTTACTCTAACAAATACTATTCAGTTGGCTAAAGTTGCATGCATGTGTGCTCAGTTGCTTCAGTCATATCTGACTGATTCTTTGTGACCCAATGGACTACAGCCTGCCAGGCTCCTCTGTCCATGAGGATTCTCCAGGCAAGAATGCTGGAATGGATTGTCACACCCTCCTCTAAGGGGTCTTCCTTACCCAGGGATCAAACCCATGTTTCCTGTGGTTCCTCCACTGCAGACAGATTCTTTACAGATGAGCTGCTGGGGAATCCTCAGTTGGCTAAAGTTAGGTTAATTCAAACTGGCTCTACCACATTCTAGCTACCTCTGGGAAGAAAAAAAAGAAAGAAAGAGGAATAAAGATTTTTTAGTCATGTGTGTCTATTTATCATCACTGTTTTTTCCAGTGTGTGCTTGTCTTTTGAAGTTTAAACCAGAAAATTAAAATTAAAACCAATCCTATGACTCAAAACATGCAAAAGTACTGAAACAAGAGTGATCAAACAGTAAATTCAAAAGACTAAAAGGGAAAAAGAAGAGACAAAATAGGACAAGAAATGACAGGATAATTGATGAGTAGAGAAAGGGACGAGGGTTTATGACATTGTACAGCAAGCAATGATCAAGACCCTCCCCAAGAAAAAGAAATGCAAAAAGGCAAAACGGTTGTCTGAGGCAGCCTTACAAATAGCTGTGAAAAGAAGAGAAGCTATAGTAAATGAGAAAAGGAAAGATATACCCATTTGAATGCAGAGTTCCAAAGAATAGCAAGGAGAGATAAGAAAGCCTTCCTCAGTGATCAATGCAAAAAACAGGGGAAAACTATAGAATGGGAAAGACTAGAGGTCTCTTCAAGAAAATTAGAGATACCAAAGGAACATTTCATGCAAAGATGGCCACAATAAGGACAGAAACTGTAGGGTCCTAACAGGTGCAGAAGATATTAAGAAGAGGTGGCAAGAATACACAGAAGAACTGTACAAAAAAGATCTTCATGACCCAGGTAACCAAGCTGGTGTGATCACTCACCTAGAGCCAGACACTCTGGATTGCAAAGTCAAGTGGACCTTAGGAAGCATCACTACAAACAAAGCTAGTGGAGGTGATGAAATTCCAGTTGAGCTATTTCAAATCCTAAAAAGATGATGCTGTGAAAGTGCTGCATTCAACATGTCAGCAAATTTGGAAAACTCAGCAGTGGCCACAGGACTGGAAAAGGTCAGATTTCATCCAAATCCCAAAGAAAGGAAATGCCAAAGAATGCTCAAACTACTGCACAATTGCACTTGTCTCACATGCTACCAAAGTAATGCTCAATTTTCTCCAAAATAGCTTCATCAGTATGTGAACTGAGAACTTCCAGAGGTTCAAACTGGATTTAGAAAAAGCAAAGGAACCAGAGATCAAATTGCCAACATCCGCTGAACCATCAAAAAAGCAAGAAAGTTCCAGAAAAACATCTACTTCTGCTTTATTGACTACACCAAAGCCTTTGACTGTGTGGATCACAACAAACTGTGGAAAATTCTTAGAGATGGGAATACCAGACTACCTGACCTGCCTCCTGAGAAATCTGTATGCAGATCAAGAAGCAAGAGTTGGAGCTGGACATGAAACAACAGACTGATTCCAAATCAGGAAAGGAGTATGTCAAGGCTATATATTGTCACCTTGTTTATTTAAGTTATATGCAGAGTACATCATGCAAAAGACCAGACTGGATGAAACACAAGCTGGAATCAAGACTGCCGGGAGATGTATCAATAATCTCAGCTATACAGATGACTCACCCTTATGGCAGAAAGCAAAGAAGACTAAAGGGCCTCTTGATGAAAGTGAAAGAGGAGAGTGAAAAAGATGGCTTAAAACTCAACATTCAGAAAACTAAGATCATGACATATGGTCCCATCACTTTATGGCAAATAGATGGGGAAACAGTGACAGACTTATTTTCTTGGGCTCCAGAATCACTGCAGATGGTGACTGCAGCCATGAATTAAAGATGCTTGGTCCTTGGAAGAAAAGCTATGACACATCTAGACAGCATATGAAAAAGCAGAGACATTACTTTGCCAACAAAGGTCTGTCTAGTCAAAGCTATGGTTTTTCCAGCAGTCATGTATGGATGTGAGAGTTGGACTATAAAGAAAGAAGAGTGCCTTAAAATTGATGCTTTTGAACTGTGGTGTTGGAGAAGACTCTTGAGAGTCCCTTGGACTGTGAGGAGATCCTACCAGTCCATCCTAAAGGAAATCAGTCCTGAATATTCATTGGCAGGATTGATGCTGAAGCTGAAATTCCAATACTTTGGCCACCTGATAAAAAGAACTGAATCCTTTGAAAAGACCTTGATGTTGGGAAAGATTGAAGGCAGGAGGAGAAGGGGATGACAGATGATGAGATGGTTGGATGGCATCTCCCATGCGATGGACATGAGTTTGAGTAGGCTCTGGGAGTTGGTGATGGACGGGGAAGCCTGGTGTGCTGCAGTCCATGGGGTCCCAAAGAGTCAGACATGACTGAGCAACTGAACTGAATTGAGAGAAAGGGCTAAAGCTGGTAAAAGTAAGGGCAGAGAGACAGAATGACTTATAAATCTGAATGAATCACACTGAGGAAAAACAATGGCAGATAGAATAAGTCAGCAAAGGGGAAACTGGAATAGCATGTGTTACATTTGTTCAAGCTAAAAGTTGAAGTGAGATCATAGGTAAAGATTAAAGAAAAGCTATATAAAGGGAAGGAGATAGAAAGATACCTTCAAGGCTTTGTGGTACATGAGAATATCTGAGATACATATGGTCAGTGTGATTTGATCAGACTCTGGGTGTAAGATGATGAGAATGATTTTTCAAGACTGTAATATTCATCATAGAATTGGTTGTAGACGAGTGTTGGGCCACTGAAATGGATTTGCTTAAATCATTGTCTTCATGTCTTGCTTAGTAAACAACTTGAAAAATAATAGTATTAGTCTCTCAGTCATGTCTGACTCTTTGCAATCCCATGGTCCATAGCGTTCCAGGCTCCTCTGTCTGTGGAATTCTCCAAGCAAGAAAACTGGTCTGAGTAGCCATTCCCTTCTCCAGGGGACCTTCCTGACCCAGGGATCAAACCCACATCTACTGCATTCTAGATGAATTCATTACCCCCTGGGCCACCAATAAGCAGATTGCTGCTGCTACTGCTGCTAAGTCACTTCAGTCATGTCTGACTCTGCACGACCCCATAGATGGCAGCCCACCAAGGCTCCCCCGTCCCTGTGATTCTCCAGGCAAGAACACTGGAGTGGGTTGCCGTTTCCTTCTCCAGTGCATGAAAGTGAAAAGTGAAAGTGAAGTCGCTCAGTCGTGTCTGACTCTTAGCGACCCTACGGACTGCAGCCCACCAGGCTCCTCCATCCATGGGATTTTCCAGGCAAGAGTACTGGAGTGGGGTGCCATTGCCTTCTCCAAACAGATTAGAAGTACTTTAAAAACAGAAACTTAAGAGGGTATTTTAAATTTCAATGATTTATTGAATAACTCTTGGAAAGTTCTCAAAGAATGTAGAGATGGGTGCTAAATGAATCCTTAAAAATTTTATTTTCAATTCTAAGATTTTTGATCTTTGTGAATATTGCTATACTGTTTCATATTCTTTAAAATATTAACTTAATAGGGTCAAACAAGCAACAAAATAGACTTTGAACAGCTGGATCAAAATACTATGACATTCAGGTTGTCTGACTTTGCTTAGTCATCCCAAAAGAGGCTTAAAAAAATAATAAGACTAATAGTCTGAGTCCCTGCTGCCTAACTGCTATATTAAAATAATGCTGAAAACAGTATTATTTTAATTAAAAGGTAAGTACTGGCCTATAATATACTCCACTTCCACTGTACTGATGTTGGCAAATAATATTTAACTGTCGTTGTCTCAGCCCATTAGCTTCTCCATCTGGTTATCTTATTATAGTGGCTCAGTAAATTAGTCAATGTTCTTATAACCTCCAGGAAACCCAGAACAGGTCATGTCTTTTGCTAGATTGACTGGAAATTGCTGTCATTAGGTAGTGAGTCTGTATTCTCTCCAAGAGTTGATGAGCACAACTGTAGAATGCGTCTGAGTCTGCAGCCTGGCTGTTTTTTTCTGTGTCTGTAGACCCTGCAGCAATGCAAAGATGCATGACCAAAGCTTTTGCAGGTTTTATCTGAAAATACTCCATTAACCTCATTAGTTCTTACTTTGTTTTAACACTGAATTGCACTGTCCTTTAATATTAAAACCTTGACTGCCTTAGTTCTGGGATGCTGTGTGACCTGTAAATGCCTCATAGAGAGCTTTTAAGTCTTTTTCATTAGGGTCTGCCATCTGGCTATGGTGATGTCATTTGGGACCAAATTACTAATAGCCTTTAAATTATTATGTGACTTTTCTTCTTTATTTCTGAATAAACATCTATTTTACTTCATGTTTGCCAATAACTGCAGTAACTCTGATTTTCTATAACAATTTTTGTTTTACCTTTAGTATCCCCACTGTATGTGCTAACCACATAAAAAGTGGAAAAATCTAAAACTGCCAAGATATCTTACAAACTGTAAACTATAAGAGAGACACACTATCAGTTCAGTTCAGTCACTCAGTCGTGTCTGACTCTTTGCAACCCATGAACTGCAGCACACCAGGCTTTCCTGTACATCACCAACACCAAGAGCTTGCTCAAACTCATGTCCATCAAGTTGGTGATGCTATCCAACCATCTTATCCTCTGTCATCCACTTCTCTTCCTGCCTTCAGTCTTTCCCAGAATCAGGGTCTTTTCCAATGAGTTAGGTCTTTGCATCAAGTGGCCAAAGTACTGGAGCTTCAGCTTCAGCATCAGTCCTTCCAATGAATATTCAGGACTGATTTCCTTTAGGACAGACTGGTTTGATCTCCTTGCAGTCCAAGGGACTCCCAAGAGTCTTCTCCAATACCCAGTTCAAAAGCATCAATTCTTAGACACTCAGCTTACTTTATGGTCCAACTCTCACATCCATACATGACTACTGGAAAAACCATAGCTTTGACTAGATGGACTTTTGTCGGTAAAGTCAAGTCTCTGCTTTTTAATATCCTGTCTAAGTTGGTCATAGCTTTTCTTCCAAGGAGTAAATGTCTTTTAATTTCATGGCTGCATTCACCATCCGCAGTGATTTTTGGAGCCCAAGAAAATAAAGTCTGTCACTGTTTGCATTGTTTCCCCACCTATTTGCCATGATGCAAATGTTTATGAAACATATCTATAAACATATAGACATATATTTACCAACATGTATATATATATATATATATATCCATCAACATATAGATATGTATTGATCTTTTACAATATGGACATAAAGAGTAGGAAAGAGAACAAATAATAAAGCAGATTAGCTTAAAACTGGCCTGGTTTCACATCCTGAAACATTGAGAAAAGGAACAGTTTGCTTTATTTTTATCAAATAGTGTCAAGTAATTTTACTTCTCCAAGACTGTTACCTCAGGTGTGTAGGAGATAGTAGCAGCAGGCTAATGTAGCAAAACAGCATGGGATAAACTGGGAGTCAGCCAAAGCTGGTAACAATTCCAGCAGGGGAAAAATATCACCTTAACTCAAGGAGAGTTCATTTGGCTATAGCTATAACAACAAACTGGTTCCAAATAGGAAAAGGAGTTCGTCAAGGCTGTATATTGTCACCCTGCTTATTTAACTTATATGCAGAGTACATCATGAGAAATGCTGGACTGGAAGAAACACAAACTGGAATCAAGATTGCCGGGAGAAATATCCATAACCTCAGATATGCAGATGACACCACCCTTATGGCAGAAAGTGAAGAGGAACTCAAAAGCCTCTTGATGAACGTGAAAGTGGAGAGTGAAGAAGTTGGCTTAAAGCTCAACATTCAGAAAACGAAGATCATGGCATCTGGTCCCACCACTTCATGGGAAATAGATGGAGAAACAGTGGAAACAGTGTCAGACTTTATTTTTCTGGGCTCCAAAATCACTGCAGATGGTGACTGCAGCCATGAAATTAAAAGACACTTACTCCTTGGAAGGAAAGTTATGACCAACCTAGATAGCATATTCAAAAGCAGAGGCATTACTTTGCCAACAAAGGTTCGTCTAGTCAAGGCTATGGTTTTTCCTGTGGTCATGTATGGATGTGAGAGTTGGACTGTGAAGAAGGCTGAGCGCCGAAGAATTGATGTTTTTGAACTGTGGTGTTGGAGAAGACTCTTGAGAGTCCCTTGGACTGCAAGGAGATCCAACCAGTCCATTCTGAAGGAGATCAGCCCTGGGATTTCTTCGGAAGGAATGATGCTAAAGCTGAAACTCCAGTACTTTGGCCACCTCACGCGAAGAGTTGACTCATTGGAAAAGACTCTGATGCTGGGAGGGATTGGGGGCAGGAGGAGAAGGGGACGACAGAGGATGAGATGGCTGGATGGCATCACTGACTCGATGGACGTGAGTCTGAGTGAACTCTGGGAGTTGGTGATGGACAGGGAGGCCTGGCGTGCTGCGATTCATGGGGTCACAAAGAGTCGGACACAGCTGAGCGACTGATCTGATCTGATAGCTGTGCTTTAGATGGCTATTTCTGATTCCACTACATTAGAACATTGCCTCTGAGGTTTTTGGGTTTTTTTGTGTTTTTTTTTGGTATTTTTGTTGTATTCTCAATACTGATCAGAACTGTTGTGCTTCAACCCATTGAATGAGTATGTATCACCTCATTCAGTTTATACTGTGACTGTGTCACAAAGCACCTGATGCAGATCTGATGGAACAGAAGACTCCAGTGAGGGACTGAATGCTTCAAAAATGTACACTTCTGAAAGTCCACTATGCTCTGAAGATGGGTGTAGAGTGAAAGCAGGGTCAGGAAGGCCAAGCATGAGCTTTCTGAAGTATGGGGGCTCCCTCCTATATTCTCCATGTTCTTTAAATCTTGTACATATATTCTTTGTGTTCTCCAACCTTTCCTGCTCTGAAGATTAATGAATTCAATCTAATACCATTAACTGATGGAAGTGAGTAGGCCATCTCCTGGCCTCAGAACACTCATATCTCTATACTAGGAGAGTCCATGATTTCTCATTTGTAGTTAGAAATATAAAGGTATTTATAGATGGCATGGATTTTTATACTGGCAATGATAAGTTGATTAATTTTACTTTTGCTTTACTAAAATTAATAGCAGTAACAATAATAAATAATAGCTATAAAAGCTATCTCCTATGCAACAGAAGGCATCCTTAGACTTTCACATTCATTTCTCATTTCATCAAAAAATAATGATAAGTGGTATATTATATTATCCTATATTACAAATGAGGAACCCAAAGGAGGAAATTAACTCTCCTCATCTTAAACAATGATTAAAGGGGTAATTAAGCTACAGTTTGTTAAGCTCTAAATTTGAGTGCCAAATACCCATTTTTCATGGTAATTTTTCCACTTATCTTTTTCCTTTACAAAATATTTCATACATTTTATTTTATATGTTTATATAAGCTACAGTTTATATATAGGTATATAAATATATTTTGCTTAATTTATATTTATTGTTATTCAGTTGCTCAGTCATGTCCAACTCTTTGCGACCCCATGGACTTGCAGCACATCAGGCTTCTCTGTCCTTCACTCTGTCCCAGAGCCTGTTCAAACTCATGTCCATTGAGTCAGTGATGCTATCCAACCATCTCATCCTCTGTCATCCCCTTTTCCTCCTGCCTTCAATCTTTCCCATTATTGAAGAGATAGCTCTGCACACTAGGTGGCCAAATTATTAGAGCTTCAGCTTCAGTTTCAGTCCTTCCAATGAATATTCAGGACTGATTTCCTTTAGGATTGACTGGTAGGATCTCCCTGCAATCCAAGGGACTCTCAAGAGTCTTCTCCAACACCACAGTCCAAAAGCATCAATTCTTTGGCACTCAGCCTTCTTTATGGTCCAACTTTCACATCCATACACGACTACTGGAAAAACCATAGGTTTGACTATATGGATCTTTGTTGGTAAAGTAATTCTCTGCTTTTTCATTTGCTCTCTAGATTTATCATAGCTTTTCTTCCAAGGAGCAAGTATTTAAATTTCATAGCTGCAGTCACCATCTGAAATGATTTTGGAGCCCAAGAAAATGAAGTCTGTCACTGTTTCCATTGTTTCCCCATTTGACATGAAGTGATGGGATTGGATGCCATGATCTTAGTTTCTTGAGTGTTGAGCTTTAAGCCAGCTTTTTCACTCTCCTCTTTCACTTTCATTAAGAGGCTCTTTAGTTCCTCTTCACTTTGCTTTATATTGTATTCATATTACAATAAATTTTGTATTTTATTTATAGCATAATAAATTTTGAATTTTTTCTCCCATCTAGGTTTTCTCCAATTTCCTATTTCCTTATTGTCTATTTTGGTCTCTGAAGTTCATGTTAAAGGTATTCCTTATATTCTTGTTGATCCTCACTTGCTTTGTTTCTGTTTAGAAAGCTCATTGCAGCACTACAGATGTGGATTGAGATATGAGTTTCTCTGAAAATCATCTGTCTGTGCTGTTTTCTGGTGGCCTTTCTGATATCAGTTTCCTAAATCTTTCTCTGTGCTAATCAGATTCCTCAGAGAGGACCTATCTAGTTTCCTGCCAAGAGGGTATTGATCCAGCCAATAATATTGTGAACATGGGTGGGAGAAGAGGGTTGGTTGTCTCAGAATTTAATACTCAATTACTTTCTTTTGTGCACACATGGTTACTGTGAACAGCGCTTTCTATAGTCATGCTCTGGTTTACCCTCTTCAGCCTGGATAAGGAAGGGGCAGTCCCCCAGCTGCACAGAGTTGAGGTGGGGATATTTTTATTGTCAGAGTACCCAGTATTAATACTAAAAACCAAGATCATTACTTGCTCTAATATCTTGTTTTTCTTTTCCTTATATTCCTAAAAACTTTCCCTAATGTTTTTCTTCCAGTTTTGCCACAGATTGGAATCTTTCTCTTTTTAACCTCATCTTCACTCTAACTTCCAGAGGACCTATTGCTGATAACTTCTGGGGCTTTTGGTGATTTCTGAGTTTTTTCCAGTTTGGCTCTATATACAAAGTCAGGGATCTTTTGCCTTTCTGTTTTCAGCTTCTGAATGTTGTTAATTTCTTTCCTTGTCTTTTATGAGGATATGACTTCAATAAAATCCCTTTGTTGATATTATATGGGAATTCAGGAGAAACTCAAAATTAGTATCAGTGTTTTATCTGTCATTTTTACCAAGTATAAAAATTCTTTGTAATTCTGAATAATAAAGCTCTAGTTTCAAAATGGAATATTAATATAAATTAACATACATTAGTGCTATTAATCTATATGATATTATAATTAATTGGTAATGCTATTTTAATTAATTATATTTTCAGTTTCAGATGTAATTCAATTATCTCCCCAGCCAAATATAGTCTTGTGTGGCTCAGCAGGTTAAGAATATATGAAATAGACTGGGAACTGGGAGGCTAACCCCTATCTGAACAACTGGTAATAACATCTCAATCTGTTGACAAAGCATGTTCTTTCAGAAATATCTGACAAGCCCATAAAAGTATCTTGCCTTGATGAGGATGAAATACTTGTTTTGAGGCTGGAAAAGTTCCTCCTGGAATTCAAACTGTTATTGCAACTGACTGCATTTCTTGCAGACACGATCTCATGTAGGGTTGAAGAAATTAGAAGATGGACTCTGATCTGGGAAGGAATATTTAATTTTAGGATTGGAGGCAGACTTAAATAGGGTTTCGGATTACAAGGCAGCTGCTATGCAGGCAGAGTCCTACATGGAGAGAAAGCTTTGATGGAGCTAGGACTTCATTTCCTGAAGCATAAAAGCATTGCCTCGCAGAACTTCACTAAGAGATCTGGCTTGGATGATCCAGGCAACAGTGGGTGACACTGTGTTTAAAATTCAAAGTTCTACTTCCCTCTTGGGACTAACGGCTGACATGTTTACCCAGAAAAATAAATAAAGGGGTACGCTACAGTAGAAAAATGAGATTAGGATGACACACTTGTGCTGTCTTTGGAGTAGCAAATTTCCAAAGCCAAGGATGGACACGGTTTTTAGAAAAGCACTTGACTAAAGTTGACAATTTGAGGAGTAACCATTAGAAAGTTTGGGATACAAAAGTCTTTGGGACTTTTTAAAGCAAGAATATCGGGACAGGAGGCTGTCTTTTCAAAGACAGCATCTCTCACAATCGAAGAATTAAGACTTTTCTCTATCTAGAGCCCACATCAATCCAGCACTGAAATGCAAGAAAGATAGAAGACAAAGGGAAAATAAAAACTTTTAAACATAATAATGACTGATATATCCTCAAGAAACCTGTTAAGAAACTAATCTGAGACCTGATCAAATTTTAGAATTTCTGTGAGCACAGAGCTAATGCTCTGATAGTTGTATATGTGTCTTGTTAACTCTGGAAATTCAGAAATGTGAGAGTAATGAGTGATTTGCCATTAAAATGATCACCTATTACTGAAGAAGCAGCACTTGATACAGTCCAAACATAGACCTTCTGCCTGGAAATTGGCAATATAAGAAGAAACAAGTGTAGGAAGTTAACTTGAACTTACATTGCAATTTAATCTACCTATGGAAACAAAAGATTTTCTTCATAAAGACCAATTTGAAACATTTTCTAGTGTATTTATTATAATTTGGCATATTGTGTCACCTGGCTTAGGTTGGTAGATGAATTTAGGTGATATACTGGAGCCATTTTTGAGGTAGAAGAAAGAGAAATGATTTCTGGTCTTTGTATAAAATTTTGAATATTAAATCTTCAGTTACATTAATTGGAAACAGAATAGCATAGTGTTTATGAGTATATAATCCAAACATTAAAACCTGGGCTTGAAGCCCAGCTCTAGGGAAGTCAAACAATTCAAAATACCTTTGCCTTAGTTTTCTCACCTATAAAGTGGTAATAGCAATTGTATTTATCACATGTTGTTCTTGTGAAGGTTAATGGGGATAATAAGCCTGAAAATATGAACTTGTTTGTTCACATGCCAGTTTTCCAAAGCTTGTGTGCACAAGAATCACTTTAGAAAATTTAAGGAATTGCAGATGAACTAAATGCTTTTCATGAGGTGGTTTTAAGGCCATACTCATCTGGGTCCTTGTTTTCTGCTCATGAGCACAGTTTCAAAGGGATTTCAGTACTGCTTTTAATACAGGTAAGAAGCAATGACCTAAGAATCCTCCTCACGTAGGGTTGCCAGATTTTTAAAAAAGCAAAACAAAAACAGAAAATTGGACGCCCCAAATCAGCATTTGCCTTTACTGTAATGCTAATGGCAGTCCACTTACTCAGCTGAACACACCAGACCCTCTTCCTCCATTTTCACCTCTTTCTGTAAACTGAGGGTAGGATTGCCCAATAAAACATAGGACAAATTAGTAAATCTGTATTTCACATAAATAAGTATAAGTATGTTCTGTGAAATATTTGAAGTTTGAGAATACTAAAGCATTGTTCACTGTTTAGATCTCTGCCTAACTTTAACATGAGCTGTGCTTGACATAAACTTTTCATCCTTGGCTCTTTGACTCTTCAACTTGAGAGCTTCACCCTCTCATGAAATATTGGTACAATAATTGAGTAAATACATTTTAATAACAACATTTCATGGATCTGATATTATTAAAGTTGTCCATAAACTGTAAGCATATGATCACTTAAGGCTTCCCAGGTAGCTCACCTGGTAAAGAATCCACCTGCAATGCAGGAGACCCCAGTTTGATCCCTGTGTTGGAAAGTTCCCCTGGAGAAGCAATAGGCTACCCACTCTAGTATTCTTGGGCTTCCCTGGTGGCTCAGAAAGTAAAGAACCCACCTGCAATGAGGGAGACCTGGGTTCAATCCCTGGGTTGGGAAGATTCCCTGGAGAAGGGCAAGGCAACCCACTTCAGTATTTGGGCCTGGAGAATCCCCATGGATAGAGGAGCCTGGCAGGCTAGTCCATGGAGCCACAAAGAGCCAGACACCACTGAGCAACGAAGCACAGCACAGCACAGTCATTTAAACCACAACTACAGAGGAATCTGGTAGGGGGTTCTGTCCACAGAGTCACAAAGAGTCAGACACGACTGAGTGACTAAGCAAAGCATTGTGATATTACTATAATAAAATTAGCAGAAATGTTCACTTAATGTAATGAGCTTTTCCTTTTCATTGGTATCTGACTTTGTTATATTAGTTTCAAAAGCTAGCTGATGGACATGCACACACTGCTATATTTAATTATAGATAACCAATAAGGAACTACTGTAGAGCATGTAAAACTCTGCTCAATGTTATGTGGCAGCCTGGACAGGTTGGGAGTTTGGGGGGAAATGTATACATGTATATGTATGTCTGAGTCCCTTTGCTGTCCACCTGAAACTATCATGACATTGTTTGTTAATCAACTATGAAAAAAAGTGAAAGTGTTGCTCAGTCATATCTGACTCTTTGTGACCGCATGGACTATAGCTTGCCAAGCTCCTCTGTCCATGGACTTCTTTCTCCAGGCAAGAGTACTGGAGTGTGTAGCCATTCCCTTCTCCAGGGAATCTTTCTGACCCAGGGATTGAACCAGGGTCTCTTGCACTGCAGGTGCATTCTTTACCGTCTGAGCCACCAGAGAAGGCCTACTCAGCTATACTCCAGTACAAAATAATTAAAAAAAATTTTTTAAGCTGGTTGATAAGTGTGAAGGACTAAAAATAGTGTTAGGATGAAAAGGACAGATATGACAAAACTCTTCCGTCAACCAGGCTGCTGGGTTAGAAAATGCAGAGAAATCTGAAATTAAAGAATTATTCAGAAATCAGGCTGTAGAAAAAGGCACCCAGAAATGGAGGAATATGCTGATGAAATAAGCAGGATGGAACACACTCTACAAATAGGTTACATCTGTGCCCAGGGGGAAAAAGGTAGTTTCCACTGAGCTATAAAGGGGACTGTAAAGAGTTTTCTCTTTGAAAATATGAAGGGCAATAGCACATGTACAGTTTCTATTTTGTAGCAGAATTGTAGAGACGAAGGAGAAAACACTTAGTGGAACATCTGCTGTTTGAACCACTTCAAGAAAAATAAACAGGCAGCAAAATGAGCACATCTGCCTGACGTTTGGCACACATGGTGAGGTTGTAGGAAGAGAGCAACAAAGATATGGAATAATAAACAAGGGCTTTAAGGGCATGTGCATCCTTCAGCTTTCCCCAGAGCTTTGGGGGGAGGAATTGAAAAAGGGTTAATCATCTAGAGAGTGCTTGAAGATAGAGAGACACTCCTCTCAATCTGGCTACCAACTGGAAGGGTGCCTGTGTAGGGAATATAATCACAGCTGCTGCTGCTGCTGCTGCTAAGTCGCTTCAGTCATGTCTGACTCTGTGCAACCCCATAGACGGCAGCCCACCAGGCTCCCCCATCCCTGGGATTCTCCAGGCAAGAAACTGGAGTGGGTTGCCATTTCCTTCTCCAATGCATGAAAGTGAGAAGTGAAAGTGAAGTCGCTCACAGCAGCTGACACATAAGCACAGACTATGGAGTCAATTGATACCACATGTGTAGCAATCAGTGCATCCAACAGGGCTGCTGGTGAAGCTCCCAGGACTTATTTTGCCTAGGAAGTCTTTCAGGAGAACCAAGACATGCTCAACCCCATCAGAGAAGACACACCGTGACAGGTCTTATGTTATATGGTATAACAAACATTTATGTGAAATTCTAAATACCAGTGTTTCTCATACTGAGCAATGCACCATTTTAAATATCATCAAATAGTGTACGTCCTGTCGAGGGACTAGATTACCTATAAAATGACTGAAATATTACTATAGGTTTCCTGAGCAACATGTTGCTGCTGCTGCTGCTGCTGAGTCGCTTCAGTGGTGTCTGACTCTGTGTGACCCCATAGAGGGCAGCCCACCATGCTCCCCGGTCCCTGGGATTCTCCAGGCAAGAACACTGGAGTGGGTTGCCATTTCCTTCTCCAATGCATGAAAATGAAAAGGGAAAGTGAAGTTGCTCAGTTGTGTCCGACTCTTAGCGACCCCATGGACTGCAGCCTACCAGGCTCCTCTGTCCGTGGGATTTTCCAGGCAAGAGTACTGGAGTGGGTTGCCATTGCCTTCTCCTGAGCAACATGTTACCTGTGCCCAAAGACCCCACATTCTCCTGTTGGGGAGAATGTAGCGTTTCATAAATTCCAACTTAAAACTTTGTCTCAGAAAATGATCTGAAATCTATTTATACAAAGGTTTAAAAGGCAGATTGATCAAGAGATGTTTTTTAAAGTTTTTTCTTGTTTTTGTATAGAATTTCATCCTTATCAACATCCCAGTGCCTGAAACATGTAAATATGTTGTCTTACATGGCAAAAGGGACTTTAAAAATGTGATTAATTTAAGGATTTTGCATAGGGGAGCTTATCCTGGATTAGCCAGATGAAACCAACCTAACTACATGAGTCCTCTCAAATTTGAGGAATCCTTCCTGGCTGTCCTCAGAGAAAGAGATACTCTACAATATCTCTTTGTATACTCTACAAAGCCAGAGAGACTCTACACTTCTGGCTTTGAAGCTATAGGAAGAGGACATGAACTAGGGAATGCAAGCAGTCTCTAGAAACTAGACAAGGCAAAAAACAGATCCTTGCCTGGAGTCTCCAGAGAAGACTCGAATGTTGACAGCACCTGGATTTAACCGAGTGAGACTCATGCTGGACCTCTGGTCTGTAGAATCACTGGAAAATCATAAAATGATAAATACGTGTTGTTTAAGCTGTTATGCCCTTGACAGCTTGCTATAATACTGCTAGAAAACTAATACAATGTTCTAGCCATTTATTCACATAAAATATCTTCATGTGGACAATTAGGTCATTTAGGAGTCCTTGTGCAACCACCTCATAAGCTCATTTACACTTTCTATATGGAAGTTTTAATATTGTATTGAGTAAGACAGCTATAGAGTGATAAATTAATCTAAATGCTAATAAATGAAGAAAGACTGTCTAGCTAATTAGTGAAACAATATAAATTTTCTTCTAATTTCTGAGATTGCAGAAGAAATTTCCCACAAATGAGTTAAATATAGCTTTTAAATATTGGAGGGGAAGGTTTTTCTTGAAAGAAGCAATTATATTATTTGCAAAACAAATTTTTTAAAAAATGAAAACCTTGCATCGGTGTTTGAAAGTTTTATCTGTATGCCAATCACTAAAACTTGCTGCCAAATTTAGTGTAAATGGTATGGAATGTAAAGAGAACTCAAAGTGAACAGGAAACTCATCATTCCCAAATTCACCATGACATAGCAGAGTTCAGCAGAGAATATATGGGGGTTGACTTTTTTCCCCAAGGTCCTATCTTACATAATCAAAGACTAGAGACATGAATAGTGAACCGTGGTAAGTGAAATACAAGGTAAACATCTCATTTACAGGATATTTCCCCACTGAGCATGAGAAAGTTGAAGTTGTTGGAGCCTCACAATCCTTAAGCTTATAACTAAAGAAATGAGAGGGAAAGGGAAGCAGTGCTTCATAAGGATGTAGAGCTGTTGTAGCAACAGAAATGACAAGTCACAAGTATTGTACATAACAGAAGCTAAATCCCCCACCAAAAGAGCTGTCCTGCTGAGATGACCTTCACCCCCTCCTACCATCCCCAAAGGGCTGACAGATCTGGCAACTAGAAACTAGCCCCATCTTCTTTTCCAGTTTTCTCAGTGAAGTGCTGACAAGAGAGATTCTGAAGGTCAAGTCTTTACTTAACTATGAAGGTAACAGTAAACCTTCCCACATATGAACACCATTAGGATATTTTCCACTATATAGCCTTCTTACTACATTACTTATATTATTCTTTGAGAAACATAATAGCTGAAAGAAGAATCACTGTAAAAGAAGATTCCAAGATCCCAAGGAGAGAGACATGATGATCTAAATAGAATTAGTGTAAGGTTTATATCTATTTACACACTAAGATCAACATTTTATATACATATAAATATATATATGAAGACAAGTACAATAAATGTACATATGTATTGTTGAACCTTGAACAACATAGGGTTGAACTGTGCAGATTCACTTACACATGGGTTTTTTTCTATAGTAAATATGACAACATTATTAGATCAGCAGTTGGTTGAATTCCTGGATACAAAGAAATTTTGTGTAATGGCAAGCTGACTTATAGATTATAAGTGAATTTTTCACTACAGATGTTTAATGAACTAGTAGAGCTATGAGTCATAATATTTAATTGCAATTTCACACAAACAAGAAAATAAGTATCTCTTGATTCTATTCAGATCCTTAATTTATTTAAAGCAATTTAAACTATGAACAAATTTTAGCTCTATATCCACAACATAAAATACGATTCTCTTGTTCAGTTGCTCAGTAGTGTCCAACTCTTTGTAACCCCATGGACTGCAGCATGCCAGACTTCCCTGTCCTTCACCATATCCCAGAGATTGCTCAAACTCATGTCCATTGAGTCAGTGATGCCAACCAACCATCTAATCCTCTCTCATTCCATTCTCCTCCTAGTTCAGTCTTTCCCAGCATCAGAGTCTTTTCTAATGAGTCAGCTCTTAGCATCAAGTGACCAAAGTATTGGAGCTTTACCTTCAACAATAGTCATTCTAATGAATATTCAGAATTGATTTCCTTTAGGATTGACTGGTTTGGCTCCTTTCTCTCCAAGGGAATCTCAAGAGTCTTCTTCAACACCATAACTCAAAAGCATCAATTCTTTGGCATTCAGCCTTCTTTATGGTCCAACTCTCACATCAATACGTGACTACGGAAAACCACAGGTTTAACTATACCCACTTTTGTCGGCAAAGTAACATCTCTGCTTTTTAATACTTTTTCTAGGTTTGTCATTGCTTTGCTTATAAGGAGAAAGTGTCTTTTAATTTTGTGGCTAGTTACCATCTGCAGTGATTTAGGACTCCAAGAAAATAAAGTCAGTCACTATTTCCATTGTTTCTCCATCTATTTTCCATGAGGTGATGGGAATGGATGCCACAGTCTTAGTTTTTTGAATGCTGAGATTTAAACCAGCTTTTTCACTCTTTCACCTTCATCAAGAAGCTCTTTAGTTTCTCTATGATTTTCACCATAATGGTGTTGTCATCTGCATATCTGAGGGTATTGATATTTCTCCTGGCAATCATAATTTCAGCTTGGGCTTCATCCAGTCTGGCATTTTGCATGATGTGCTCTGCATATAAGTTAAATAAGCAGGGTAACAATATACAGCCTTGAGTATTCCTTTCCCAATTTGGAACCAGTCTGTTGTACCATGTCTGGTTCTAAATGTTGCTTCTTGACCTGCATACAGATTTCTCAGGAGGTAGGTAAGGTGGTCTGGTATTCCTATCCTTTTAAGAATTTCCCACAGTTTGTTGTGATCCACAGAGTCAAAGGTTTTAGCACAGTTAATGAAGCAGAAGTAGATGTTTTTCTGGAATTCTCTTGCTTTCCCCATGATTCATTGGATGTTGGCAATTTGATCTCTGGTTGCTCTGCCTTTTCTAAATCCAGTTTGAACATCTGGATTTCTCAGTTCAAGTACTGCTGAAGGCTGGCTGGGAGAATTTGAACATTACATTGCTAACATGTAAAATGAGTACAAAATTGTGGTAGTTTGAACACTGGCATTGCTCTTCTTTTGGACTGGAATGAAAACTGACTTTTTCCAGCCCTGAGGCCACTGCTGAGTTTCCAAAATTAGAGATACCAATGGAACGTTTCATGAAAAGATGGGCACAATGAAGGACAGAAATGGTATGGACCTAACAGAAGCAGAAGATATTAAGAAGTGGTGGCAAGAATACACAGAAGAACTGTACAAAAAAGGTCTTCAGACACAGATAATCATGATGGTATAATCACTCACCTTGAGCCAGACATCCTGGAATGTGAAGTCAAGTGGGCCTTAGGAAGCATCACTACAAAGTTAGTGGAGATGATAGAGTTCCAGCTGAGCTATTTCAAATCTTAAAAGATGATACTGTGAAAGTGCTGCACTCAGTAGGCTAGCAAATTTGGAAAGCTCAGCAGTGGCCACAGGACTAGAAAATGTCAGTTTTCATTCCAATTCCAAAGAAAAGTAATGCCAAAGAATGCTCAAAATTCCACACAATTGCATTCATCTCACATGCTAGTAAAGTAATGTTCAAAATTCTCCAAACCAAGCTTCAAAAGTATGTGAACCGTGAACTTCCAGATGGTCAATCTGGTTTTAGAAAAGGCAGAGGAACCAGAGATCAAATTGCCAACATCCACTGGATCATCGAAAAAAGCAAGAGAGTTCCAGAAAAACATCTATTTCTGCTTTATTGACTATGCCAAATAATAGACCACACACTTTGACTGTGTGGTCATGACAAACTGGAAAATTCTGAGAGAGATGGGAATACCAGACCACCTGACCTGCTTCTTGAGAAATCTGTATGCAGGTCAAGAAGCAACAGATAGAACTGGACATAGAACAACAGACTGGATCCAAACAGGAAAAGGAGTATGTCAAGGCTGTATATTATCACCCTGCTTATTTAACTTATATGCAGAGTACATCATGAGAAACACTGGGCTGGAAGAACCACAAGCTGGAATCAAGATTGCTGGGAGAAATATCAATAACCTCAGATATGCAGATGACACCACCCTTATGGCAGAAAGTGAAGAGGAACTTAAAAGCCTCTTGATGAAAGTGAAAGAGGAGAGTGAAAAAGTTGACTTAAAGCTCAACATCCAGAAAACTAAGATCATGGCATCCACTCCTATCATTTCATAGCAAATAGATGGAGAAACAGTGGAAATAGTGTCAGACTTTATTTTTCTGGGCTCCCAAAATCACTGCAGATGGTGACTGCAGCCATGAAATTAAAAGACGCTTACTCTTTGAAGAAAAGTTATGACCAACCTAGGCAGCATATTAAAAAGCAGAGACATTACTTTGCAAATAAGGTCCATCTAGTCAAAACTATGGTTTTTCCAGTAGTCATGTATGGATGTAACAGCTGGACTACAGGGTGCTCAGGGCTGGTGCACTGGGATGACCCAGAGGGATGGGATGGGGAGGGAGGTGGGAGGGGGGTGCAGGATAGGGAACACATGTACACGCATGGCTGATTCATGTCAATGTATGGCAAAAAACACTACAATATTGTAAAGTAATTAGCCTCCAATTAAAATAAATAACATGTAAGAAACGAGTTGCCAGTCCAGGTTCGATGCACGATACTGGATGCTTGGGGCTAGTGCACTGGGACCCAGAGGGATGGTATGGGGAGGGAGGAGGGAGGAGGGTTCAGGATGGGGAACACATGTATACCTGTGGTGGATTCATTTTGATATTTGGCAAAACTAATACAATTATGTAAAGTTTAAAAATAAAATAAAATTTAAAAAAAAAAAGAAAGAAAGAAAGAAAGATGAGCACCTAAGAATTGATGCTTTTGAATTGTGGTGTAGGAGAAGACTCTTGAGAGTCCCTTGGACTGCAAGGAGATCCAACCAGTCCATCCTAAAGGAAATCAGTCCTGAATATTCACTGGAAGGACTGATGCTGAAGCTGAAGCTCCAATAATTGGCCACCTGATGTTAAGAACCGACTCATTTGAAAACCCCAATGGGAAAGACTGACGGCGGGAGTAGAAGGGGACAACAGAAAATGAGATGGTTGGACAGCATCACAAACTCAATGGAGAAGAGTTTGAGTAAATTCTGGGAGTGGTGATGGACAGGGAAGCCTGGCATGCTGCAGTCCATGGGGTCACAAAGAGTCAGACACGACTGAGTCACTGAACTGAACTGAACTGAATTTTCACAGCGTCATCTTTTAGGATTTGAAATAGCTCAACAGGGATTCCATCAACTCCACTAGCCTTGTTCGTAGTGATGCTTCCTAAGGCCCAATTGACTTCGCATTCCAGGATGTCTGATTCTAGGTGAGTGATCACACCATCGCAGTTACCTGGGTCATGAAGATTTTTTTTGTATAGTTCTTCTGTGTATACTTGCCACCTCTTCTTAAAATCTTCTGCTTCTGTTAAAGCCATACCACTTCTGTCCTATATTGTGCACACCTTTGCATGAAGTTTTCCCTTGGTATCTCTAATTTTCTTGAAGAGATCACTAGTTTCCCATTCTACTGTTTTCTTCTCCATCTATGCATTGATACCTGAGGAAGGCTATCTTATCTCTCCTTGCTATTCTTTGGAACTCTGAATTCAAATGGGTATATCTTTCCTCTTCTCCTATGCCTTTTGCTTCTCTTATTTTCTCAGGTGTTTGTAAGGTCTTCTCAGACAATCATTTTGCCTTTTTGCATTTTTTTTCCCGTGGGGATGGTTTTGATCACCACCATTGGTACAGTGTTATGAACCTCCATCCATAGTTCTTCAGGCACTCTGTCTAACAGATCTATTCCCTTGAATCTTTGTGTTATTTCCACTGTATATTCATAAGGGATTTTATTTAGGTCACACCTAGACTGCCTAGTGGTTTCCCCTCAGTTCAGTTCAGTTCAGTCACTCAGTCGTGTCCGACTGTGCAACCCCATGAATTGCAGCACACCATGTCTCCTTGTCCATAACCAACTCCCGGAGTTCACTCAAATTCATGTGCATTGAGTCAGTGATGCCATCCAGCCATCTCATCCTCTGTCGTCCCCTTCTCCTCCTGCCCCTCATCCCTCCCAGCATCGGGGTCTTTTCCAATGAGTCAACTCTTCGCGTGAGGTGGCCAAAGTACTGGAGTTTCAGCTTTAGCATCATCCCTTCCAAAGAAATCCCAGGGCTGATCTCCTTCAGAATGGACTGGTTGGATCTCCTTGCAGTCCAAGGGACTCCCAAGAGTCTTCTACAACACCACACTTCAAAAGCATCATACTTCAGGGTCTGAAGTATTCTTCACAGTCCAACTCTCACATCCATACATGACCACTGGAAAAACCATAGCCTTGACTAGACGGACCTTTGTTGGCAAAATAATATCTCTGCCTTTTAATATGCTGTCTAGGTGGTCATAACTCTCCTTCCAAGGAGTAAGCGTCTTTTAATTTCATGGCTGCAATCACCATCTGCAGTGATTTTGGAGCCCAAAATATTAAAGTGTGACACTATTTCCACTGTTTCTCCATCTATTTGCCATGAAGTGATGGGACTGGATGCCATGATCTTAGTTTTCTGGATGTTGAGCTTTAAGCCAACTTTTTCACTCTCCTCTTTCACTTTCATCAAGAGGCTTTTGAGTTCCTCTTCACTTTCTGCCATAAGAGTCTTGTCATCTGCATATCTGAGGTTATTGATATTTCTCCTGGCAATCTTGATTCCAGCTTGTGCTTCTTCCAGCCCAGTGTTTCTCATAATATACTCTGCATATAAGTTAAATAAGCAGGATGACAATATACAGCCTTGATGTACTCCTTTTCCTATTTGAAACCAGTCTGTTGTTCCATGTCCAGTTCAAACTGTTGCTTCCTGACCTGCACACAGGTTTCTCAAGAAGAAGTCATGTGGTATGGTATTCCCATTTCTTTCAGAATTTTCCAGTTTATTGTGATCCACACAGTCAAAGGCTTTGGCATAGTCAATAAAGCAGAAATAGATGTTCTTCTGGAACTCTCTTGCTTTTTGGATAATCCAGTGGATGTTGACAATATGATCTCTGGTTCCTCTGCCTTTTCTAAAACCACCTTGAACATCTGGAAGTTCAAGGTTCACGTATTGATGAAGCCTGGGCTTAGAGAATTTTGAGCATTACTTTACTAGCATGTGAGATGAGTGCAATTGTGTGGTAGTTTGAGCATTCTTTGGCATTACCTTTCTTTGGGATTAGAATGAAAACTGACATTTTCCAGTCCTATGGCCACTGCTGAGTTTTCCAAATTTGCTGGCCTATTGAGTGCAGCACTTTCACAGCATCATCTTGCAGGATTTGAAATAGCTCAACTGGAATTCCATCACCTCCACTAGCTTTGTTTGTAGAGATAAGCATCTCTACAAGGCCCACTTGACTTCACATTCCAGGATGTCTGGCTCTAGGTGAGTGATCACACCATCGTGATTATTGGTCATGAAGATCTTTTTTGTGCAGTTCTTCTGTGTATTCTTGCCACCTCTTCTTAATATCTTCTGCTTCTGTTAGGTCCATACCATTTCTGTCCTTTATAGAGCCCATCTTTGTATGAAATGTTCCCTTGGTATCTCTAATTTTCTTGAGGAGATCTCCAGTCTTTCCCATTCTGTTGTTTTCCTCTATTTCTTTGCATTGTTTGCTGAGGAAGACTTTCTTATCTCTCCTTGACATTCTTTGGAACTCTGCATTCAGATGTTTATATCTTTCCCTTTCTCCTTTGCTTTTCGCTTCTCTTCTTTTCACAGCTATTTGTAAGGCCTCCTCAGACAGTCATTTTGCTTTTTTGCATTTCTTTTCCATGGGAATGGTCTTGATCTCTGTCTCCTGTACAATGTCATGAACCTCCATCCATAGTTCACCAGGCACTCTGCCTATCACATCTAGTCCTTTAAATCTATTTCTCACTTCCACTCTATAGTCATAAGGGATTTAATTTAGGTCATACCTGAATGGTCTAGTGGTTTTCCCTACTTTCTTCAATTTAAGTCTGAATTTGGCAATAAGGAGTTCATGATCTGAGCCACAGTGTACTCTCCATCTTGTTTTTGCTGACTGTACAGAGTTTCTCCATCTTTGGCTGCAAAAATATAATCAATCTGATTTCGGTATTGACCATGTGGTGATGTCCGCATGTAGACTTATCTCTTGTGTTGTTGGAAGAGAGTGTTTGCTGTGACCAATGTGTTCTCTTGGCAAAGCTCTGTAAGCCTTTGCCCTGCTTCATTTTGTACATCAAGGCCAAATTTGCCTGTTACTCCAGGTATCTCTCGTCTTCCTACTTTTGCATTCCAGTCCCCTATGGTGAAAAGAACATCTTTTTTGGGTGTTAGTTCTAGAAGGTCATATAAGTCTCCATAGAAGCATTCAACTTCAGCTTCTTCAGCATTAGTGGTTGGGGCATAGACTGGGCATTACTGTTATATTGAATGGCTTGCCTTGTAAGTGAACTGAGATCATTCTGCCGATTTTAAGATTGGACCCAAGTACTGCATTTTGGACTCTTGATTTGGACTCTTGACTATTTGGACTCTTGACCCAAGTATTGCATTTTGGACTCTTGATTTGGACTCTTGACTATGAGGTCTGTTCCATTTCTTCTAAGGGATTCTTGTCCACAGTAGTAGATACAACGTTCATCTGATTAAATTCACCCCTTCTGGTACATTTTAATTCAATGATTCCTAAAATGTCCATGTTTACTCTTGTTATCTCCTATTTGACCACTTCCATTTTGCCTTGATTCATAGACCTATCATTCCAGGTTCCTATGCAATATCGTTCTTTACAGCATCGGACTGTACTTTAACCACAAGACACATCCACAACTGGGTGTTGTTTCTGCTTTGGCTCAGTCTCTTCATTCCTTATGGAGCTATTTATTCATTCTTCTCCAAGTAACAGATTAGGCACCTACCAACCTGGGGAGTTCATCTTTCAGTGTCCTAGCTTTTTGCCTTTTCATACTGTTTGTGGGGTTCTCAAGTCAAGAATACTGAAGTGGTTTGTCATTCCCTTCTCCAGTGGATCATGTTTTGTCAGACTTCTTCACCATGACCCATCCGTTCTGGGTTGGCCCAATGCAGTATGGCTCATAGTTTCACTGAGTTAGACAAGGTTGTGATCCATGTAATTAGTTTAGGTAGTTTTCTGTGTGTGTGTTTTTGTTTTTTGTTTTCATTTTGTCTGCCCTCTGATGGATGAGGATTAAGACACTTGTACGTCAGGGGTGACGACCAAGAGGAGCAACCCCACGTACAAGAAGCAGTGGCTGCACAGGCGAAGGAAGGTCCCAGAGGAGCTATTCCATGTTCAAGGTCAGGAGGAGTGGCCGTGAGGAGATACCCCTCATCCCAGGTAAGGAGCAGTGGCTGCGCTTTGCTGGAGCAGCCGTGAAGAGATACCCCACATCCAAGGTAAGAGAAACCCAAGTAAGATGGTAGGTGTTGAAAGCGGGCATCAGAGGGCAGACACAGTGAAACCATAATCACGGAAAACTAGTCAATCTAATCACACTAAGACCACAGCCTTGTCTAACTCAATGAAACTAAGCCATGACCTGTGGGGCCACCCAAGATGGGCGGGTCATGGTGGAGAGGTCTGACAGAATGTGATCCACTGAAGAAGGGAATGGCAAACCACTTCAGTATTCTTGCCTTGAGAACCCCATGAACAGTATGAAAAGGCAAAATGATAGGATACTGAAAGAGAAACTCCCCAGGTCAGTAGTTGCCCAATGTGCTACTGGAGATCAGTAGAGAAATAACTCCAGAAAGAATGAAGGGATGGAGCCAAAGCAAAAACAATACCCAGTTGTGGATATGACTGGTGACAGAAGCAAGACCCAGTGCTGTAAAGAGCAATATTGCATAGGAACCTGGAATGTCAGGTCCATGAATGAAGGCAAATTGGAAGTGGTCAAACAGGACATGGCAAGAGTGAACATCGACATTCTAGGAATCAGTGAACTAAAATGGACTGGAATGGGCGAATTTAACTCAGATGACCATTATATCTACTACTGCAGACAGGAATCCCTTAGAAGAAATGGAGTAGCCACCATGGTCAACAAAAGAGTCCAAAATGCAGTACTTGGATGCAATCTCAAAAGCCACAGAATGATCTCTGTTCATTTCCAAGGCAAACCATTCAATATAACAGTAATGCCCAGTCTATGCCCCA
Organism: Bos mutus; assembly: GCF_027580195.1. NCBI lineage: Eukaryota > Metazoa > Chordata > Mammalia > Artiodactyla > Bovidae > Bos > Bos mutus. The sequence continues at coordinate 47,256,291 of NC_091627.1, read as the reverse complement.
ACCAGTAATGCTGAAGAAGCTGAAATTGAACGGTTCTATGAAGACCTACAAGACCTTTTAGAACTAACACCCAAAAACGATGTCCTTTTCATTATAGGGGACTGGAATGCAAAAGTAGGAACTCAAGAAACACCCGGAGGAACAGGCAAATTTGGCCTTGGAATACGGAATGAAGCAGGGCAAAGGCTAATAGAATTTTGCCAAGAGAACGCACTGGTCATAGCAAACACCCTCTTCCAACAACACAAGAGAAGACTCTACATGTGGACATCACCAGATGGTCAACACTGAAATCAGATTGATTATATTCTTTGCAGCCAAAGATGAGGAAACTCTATACAGTCAGCAAAAACAAGGCCAGGAGCTGACTGTGGCTCAGATCATGAGCTCCTTATTGCCAAATTCAGACTTAAATTGAAGAAAGTAGGGTAAACCACTAGACCATTCAGGTATGACCTAAATCAAATCCTTATGATTATACAGTGGAAGTGAGAAATAGGTTTAAAGGACTAGATCTGATAGATAGCGTACTTGATGTACTATGGACTGAGGTTTGTGACATTGTACAGGAGACAGAGATCAAGACCATCCCCATAGAAAAGAAATGCAAAAAAGCAAAATGACTGTCTGAGGAGGCCTTACAAATAGCTGTGAAAAGAAGAGAAATGAAAAGCAAAGGAGAAAAGGAAAGATATAAGCATCTGAATGCAGAGTTCCAAAGAATGGCAAGGAGAGATAAGAAAGCCTTCCTTGGTGATCAATGCAAAGAAATAGAGGAAAACAACAGAATGCGAAAGACTAGAGATCTCTTCAAGAAAATTAGAGATACCAAGGGAACATTTCATACAAAGATGGGCTCTATAAAGGACAGAAATGGTATGGACCTAACAGAAGCAGAAGATATTAAGAAGAGGTGGCAAGAATACACAGAAGAACTGCACAAAAAAAGATCTTCATGACCAATAATCACGATGGTGTGATCACTCACCTAGAGCCAGACATCCTGGAATGTGAAGTCAAGTGGGCCTTGTAGAGATGCTTATCTCTACAAACAAAGCTAGTGGAGGTGATGGAATTCCAGTTGAGCTATTTCAAATCCTGCAAGATGATGCTGTGAAAGTGCTGCACTCAATAGGCCAGCAAATTTGGAAAACTCAGCAGTGGCCACAAGACTGGAAAAGGTCAGTTTTCATTCCAATCCCAAAGAAAGGTAATGCCAAAGAATGCTCAAACTACCACACAACTGCACTCATCTCACACACTAGTAAAGTAATGCTCAAAATTCTCCAAGCCAGGCTTCAGTAGTACATGAACCATGAACTTCCAGATGTTCAAGGTGGTTTTAGAAAAGGCAGAGGAACCAGAGATCAAATTGTCAACATCCGCTGAATCATCAAAAAGGCAAGAGAGTTCCAGAAAAACATCAATTTCTGCTTTATTGACTATGCCAAAGCCTTTGACTGTGTGGATCACAGTAAACTGGAAAATTCTGAAAGAAATGGGAATACCAATCCATCTGACCTGCCTCTTGAAAACCTGTATGCAGGTCAGGAAGCAACAGTTAGAACTGGACATGGAACAACAGACTGGTTCCAAATAGGAAAAGGAGTATGTCAAGGCTGTATACTGTCACCCTGCTTATTTAACTTATATGCAGGGTACATCATGAGAAACGCTGGGCTGGAAGAAGCACAAGCTGGAATCAAGATTGCCAGGAGAAATATCAATAACCTCAGATATGCAGTTGACACCACCATTATGGCAGAAAGTGAAGAGGAACTCAAAAGCCTCTTGATGAAAGTGAAAGAGGAGAGTGAAAAAGTTGGCTTAAAGCTCAACATTCAGAAAATGAAGATCATGGCATCTGGTCCCATCATTTCATGGGAAATAGATGGGGAAACAGTGAAAACAGTGTCAGACTTTATTATTTTGGGCTCCAAAATCACTGCAGATGGTGATTGCAGCCACGAAATTAAAAGACGCTTACTCCTTGGAAGGAAAGTTATGACCAACCTAGATAGCATATTCAAAAGCAGAGGCATTACTTTGCCAACAAAGGTCCGTCTAGTCAAGGTTATGGTTTTTCCAGTGGTCATGTATGGATGTGAGAGTTGGACTGTGAAGAAATCTGAGTGCTGAAGAATTGATGCTTTTGAACTGTGGTGTTGGAGAAGACTCTTGGGAGTCCCTTGGACTGCAAGGAGATCCAACCAGTCCATTCTGAAGGAGATCAGCCCTGGGATTTCTTTGGAAGGAATGATGCTAAAGCTGAAACTCCAGTACTTTGGCCACCTCACGTGAAGAGTTGACTCATTGGAAAAGACTCTGATGCTGGGAGGGATTGGGGGCAGGAGGAGAAGGGGACGACAGAGGATGAGATGGCTGGATGGTATCACTGACTCGATGGACGTGAGTCTCAGTGAACTCCTGGAGTTGGTGATGGATAGGGAGGCCTTGGCGTGCTGCAATTCATGGGGTCGCGAAGAGTCGGATACAACTGAGCGACTGAATTGAACTGAACGGAAACCTCCAAGGTGAGGTAGCTCCCATTCAGACACAGAAATTTCCTCAGAGAAGTGGGCAGCTGTGTCTCACATTGGTCGCATGGTGTCTTAACTGATAAGGGGAGTAAGGTGGGTCCCCAGTATCATCCACTCTATTGTACATGTCCAGGCTTCAGTTGGTTTCCCAAGATCTTCTAATGATTTTATTGGCATGTAAAACTTTGATTATATTCAATTCCTTGATAGAGCTATAGTGATTATGTTATATGTAACTAAATTCTGAGTAATAAAGTCATAAGCAAGGCTTCATTAAATAAGAAACAAAAAAATGTCAACAAAACTGTTAATAATTGTTTGGCCTCACTGTAACCAAATAATGCAATTAGAGGAAAATTGATGAATGGCATTTTCCTATGATTAGTGAAAGCTAGAAAAAAATACAGTTCAAGTTTGACAAGGTGTAAAGAATTGAGCATTCTAATAATTGTTCAGTTCAGTTCACTCAGTCATGTCTGACTCTTTGAGACCCCATGAATCGCAGCACGCCAGGCCTCCCTGTCTATCACCAACTCTTGGAGTTCACCCAAACTCATGTCCATCAGGTCAGTGATGCCATCCAGCCATCTTATCCTCTGTCATCACCTTCTCCTCCTGCCCCTAATCCCTCCCAGCATCAGGGTCTTTTCCAATGAGTCAACTCTTTGCATGAGGTGGCCAAAGTACTGGAGTTTCAGCTTTAGCATCATTCCTTCCAATGAACACCCAGGACTGATTTCCTTTAGAATGGATTGGTGGTTGCTTAAATTGGTACAACTTTTCTGGAAGAAAATTTGGTAATATATTTCAAAATCTTTGTAAATATGCATACATATCCTCTTTGACTAAGCAACTCTACTTCTAATAATTCTGAGGAAACAATTTCAATGATTCAGAAGATTCATTTAAAAAGCTGTATATACCAGAAAATTCATTTCAGCAGTATTTATATCAAAGCATCAGAAATAACCCAAGTGAAATACCTAATACTGTTTGGAATGTAGTAGAAATATACATTAAATGCATATGTAATGTAATAGGAATTGTCTATATCTCTCTATATTTTAGTATATTATGTATGCATATGAGCAATATATGGCTATTAAAATTACAGGACTCTAATCACACTGAATGTTGAGCTTTAAGCCAACTTTTTCACTCTCCTCTTTCACTTTCATCAAGAGGCTTTTTAGTTCTTCATTTTCTGCCATAAGGGTGGTGTCACCTGCATATCTGAGGTTATTGATATTTCTCCTGGCAATCTTGATTCCAGCTTGTGCTTCTTCCAGCCCAGCGTTTCTCATGATATACTCTGCATATAAGTTAAATAAGCAGAGTGACATTATACAGCCTTGACGTACTCCTTTTCCTATTTGGAACCAGTCTGCTGTTCCATGGCAAGCTCTAACTGTTGCTTCCTGATCTGCATACAGATTTCTCAAGAAGCAGGTCAGGCGGTCTGGTATTCCCATCTCTTTCAGAATTTTCCACAGTTTATTGTGATCCACATAGTCAAAGGCTTTGGCATAGTCAATAAAGCAGAAGTAGATGTTTTTCTGGAACTCTCTTGCTTTTTTGATGATCCAGTGGATGTTGACAATTTGATCTCTGGTTCCTCTGCCTTTTCAAAAACCAGCTTGAACATCTGGAATTTCACAGTTCATGTATTGCTGAAGCCTGGCTTGGAGAATTTTGAGCATTACTTTACTAGCGTGTGAGATGAGTGCAATTGTGCAGTAGTTTGAGCATTCTTTGGCATTGCCTCTTGATGAAAGTGAAAGAGAATGAAAAAGTTGGCTTAAAGATCAACATTCAGAAAACTAATATCATGGCATCTGGTCCCATCACTTCATGGCAAATAGGTGGGGAAACAGTGGAAACAGTGGCTAACTTTATTTTTCTGGGCTCCAAAATCACTGCAAATGGTGATTGCAGCCATGAAATTAAAAGATGCTTACTCCTTGGAAGGAAAGTTATGACCAGCCCAGACAGAATATTAAAAAGCAGAGACATTACTTTGTCAACAAAGGTCTGTCTAGTCAAGGCTATGGTTTTTCCAGTGGTCATGTATGGATGTGAGAGTTGGACTATAAAAAAAGCTGAGCATGAAGAATTGATGCTTCTGAATTGTGGTGTTGGAGAAGACTCTTGAGAGTCCCTTGGACTGCAAGGAGATCCAACCAGTCCATCCTAAAGGAGATCAGTCCTGGGTGTTCATTGGTAGGACTGATTTTGAAGCTGAAACTCCAATACTTTTTGGCCACCAGATGCGAACAGCTGACTCATTTGAAAAGACCTGATGCTGGGAAAGATTGAAGGCGGGAGGAGAAGGGGACGTCAGAGGATGAGATGGTTGGATGGCATCACTGACTCAGTGGACATGGGTTTGGGTGGACTCCGGGAGTTGGTGATGGACAGGGAGGCCTGGCATGCTTCAGTTCATGGGGTCGCAAAGAGTCGGACACGACTGAGCGACTGAACTGAACTGAATCACACTGAAAGTTTTCCAGAACTGTACCTGGAAAAAGCAGCCATTAACCTAAAACCATTAAACAGTCAGTTAAGGAAACAAAAAAAAAAAAAAACAGCAAAATGTGTTTATTCAGGAGAAGCAAAGAATTGCAATTCAGGGCAGGAGGAGAACCACATGCAAGCCCATCAAAACAATGAAAGAGAAACTTTCCTGGAGAGAAGGAGAAGTTGGGAGGTGCTGTTATAAAGAAAAATATCTTTGAAAGAAACTGGGAGTTCAAAGTATAGTGGCTTTTCATTGGCTGAGCTGTGACAGTCTCTCTTTGGCTCAGTTCTTGCCAGGCAAGGGGAAAAATCTTTCTTCCTCTTCCGGGCAATAGAAAAGTTGTGTTACTTCTTTCAAAAATGCAAAGGTCTTCTCTTCCTTTTGGGATTGTATTGACTCGGAGTGGTCTGTGTGTGAGAGCTCCCCATTCTCCCCATGGTCTTCTGGCTATTTAAGTGAAGTTTTCCTTTTTAATTTTTACACAGACTACAGAAGAGTAAGAAAAAATGATTTTATATGTTCAATATATATAAAAAATGTGTAGTCCTGACTGACCACTGGGTAATGGATTTATTTCTTTTTTGCTTATCTTTATTTTCTGTCTTTTCTTGTGTATTGAAAATACATTTCAATAAAATGTATTGAAAAACTGAGGGTCATCTGTTCTGGTAGTTGCAAGACCCAACAACAAAAATTTGATGTGATCTTTGAAATCTTTTTGTTTGTTGTTTGTTTGCCTTGGGTTTTGTCTTTGTTTTCTTTTTTGCTCTTCCTTGGTTTTCTGCCGCTGCTGCAAAGTCACTTCATTCGTGTCTCTGTGTGACCCCATAGACGACAGCCCACCAGGCTCCTCTCTCCCTGGGATTCTCCAGGCAAGAATACTGTTTTCTGAATCTGACACAAAAGACAGAAGCAACAAATGACTTGTCAATATTCTTTTTTGTGCTTGTCCAGATAGACCATTCACACCTAAAGCTGTAGTATTTATCTACTCAGGGGACCCAAAGAAACACTGTAAAGAAAATACTATGTTCCAAAAGGATGCGATGATTTAGGAATCGGACGTCTTTATTGTCTGTCAATAGACTGACAGTTCAGAAAGCCAGGTATCCTTCAGGTTGTGGTAGGAATTTGAGCTGTGAGATTTTGCGGGGGGGAGGGGGGCTGGATTATATTTTACTTGCTCTTTTTGAGTGAATGGAACAAAAGCTGAGAATTAACCAACTCTCCTCCAAGCCCTGCTTTATATTATGATTTTAACCTTGTTTACTGCATCAGCTATTTCTTGTGGTTGATTCAAAATGGGAGCAAGCTGTGGATTCATACTACATAAATAAATACATACTACATGAATTTATGTAGCTCCAAAATTATGTAGCTATTCCAGAATATTCTTCAGAGTTCTCTTTTATTATGACCTGCTGAAAAACCTGATGGTGTGTATACTGTAAACATATAAAGGTCTAGCCAACAAATGTGTCTTTAATCATTTTAAAAATTCCATTCCAACTTTGAGATATTTTATTTGTGTGTTGGAGCATGTACTTTATTTAGAAGTTCCTTTACTATTATTTTTAGGGTTTTAAAATTATTTTCTTTTCAAATGTCACAGAATGTCTTACTGCCCATCTGCTGAAGAACCATAATTATAAAACTGACAGTATTTTTTGACACCTCCCTGAAGTAGGAGGAATGAGCACATTTTCATTCAGTTTGGGAACTCAAATTTTGGCTTTATGCTTTCCCTGTGGGAATGAGCCTTTTGAAGAGGGTTCATATTGCATAAGTTCTTGTAAGATGTATAAAAAAAACAAGGACTCTTTAAAAGACAGCCCTATGGACATGCTCAATTACTTAAGCCACTAGTAGAATTGGTAAATTGTTATTTCAGCCAAAAACTAGCTAACCTCATCCTAACATTTAGGCAACTTTTACATTCAGAATTGCCTACCTCTGGGCCTCATCAGAGTAATGTAGGTAATATACGATGCTGTCATATTTTATTAAGCTCAAACAATAAATTATGTTGCTTATTAATAACCTCATAAATCCATATACTAAACTTTATAAGAAGTGATAGTTGCTTTAAAATATGGAGCCAACTTCTGTTCTGATCTATTGAAAAAAAATAATACAAAATTTTATCTATTGCAAGCATTGTACTTTTAAGGATCTTCCTGACATGTGTTTTTTAAAAAATATTAAGACAATTGAGATGCATCAGTCATTTAGAAGATCATCTTGGGACACTCTGATGCATGTTCATGATGAACTGATTTCATTCAGTATGGCTTTGGTCACCTCTGACAAGGTTATAATTCTAAGAATGGCATTTTAGCACTAGTAAATCAGAATTTTTGAGACTGTAATTTCAGAAATGCTGTTTTTATAAGACTGGGCAGATTTCAGTTCTGGTAGCAAAATGTCTGAGTAACAAGTTATCTATTTGTGAAAAAAAAGAAAGATGCATTTTAACAGTGCACCAAAAGGTAAAATAAAAAACAGAGATATGGACATAAGGAATTATTTTGAAACTTAAAACTATTATAGTGATTCAAGTCATTTTGATATTTGGCAAAACTAATACAATTATGTAAAGTTTAAAAATAAAATAAAATTTAAAAAAAAAAATGAGGCTTATTCTAAAATTCCAGACTTCAGGTTAAATCAACCTTTTTAAGGTACCTATGGTATGATATTAATCAACGAATGGAGCATGAACCCTTTGGCCCTGGGGTTAGCTCTGGACCCAGTTTATAATTAGGCAAACAAAGCTATGTGAAAATGTAGGAAATACATAAAAGTTAAAGATTATAAACATTTGAAAGAGGAAGAGATTCCCAAAGGTTTGCCTTATCAGTAAAAGCTTACAATTGCTCTGATGACATAGAAAAAGTTGATGTAGATTTTCTAAGATTACATGTGTTCCTATAAGACACCTTACTCTTCTCACCTAAAGGCCTCTTATATGATGGTCTGTCTAAACACCTTTTGCCTTAGCCAGAAATATTTGGAGGTCGTTACAATACTCAGGTATGAAGGGACAATGGATTGAATGAGAACAATGACAGCAGACAAGAAGCTACAATTCATTAAGCACCTACCAAGCTAGTCACCACTGATGTTTGTTGCTGTTTAGTCACCCAGTTGTGGCCGACTCTTTGAGAACCCAAAGATTGCAGCATGCCAGGCTTCCCTGCCCTTCACTATCTCCCAGAGTTTTTTCAAACTCATGTCCATTGAATCAATAATACCATCCAGCCATCTCATCCTCTGTCTTCCCCTTCTCCTCCTGCCTTCAATCTTTCCCAGCATCAAAGTCTTTTCCAATGAGTTGGCTCTTTGCATCAGGTGGCCAAAATATTGGAGCTTCAGCTTCAGCATCAGTCCTTCCAATGAGTATTCAGGGTTGATTTCCTTTAGGATTGATTGGTTTGATCTCCTCACTGTCCAAGGGACTCTCAAGACTCTTCTCCAACACCACAGTTCAAAGGTCAATTCTTTGGTGCTCAGCCTTTTTCATTGTCCAGCTTTCACATCCATACATGACTACTGGGAAAACCATAGCTTTGTCTATACCTTTGTAGGCAAAGTAATGTCTTTGCTTTTAATATTCTGTCTAGGTTTGTCATTGCTTTTCTTCCATGGAGCCAGCATCTTTTAATTTCATGACTGCCAGTCACCTTCCACGGTGATTTTGGAACCCAAGAAAATAAAGTCTCTCACTGTTTCCACTGTTTCCCCTTCTATTTGCTATAAAGTGATGGCACTGGATGCCTTGATCTTTATTTTTTGAATGTTGAGTTTTAAGTTAGTTTTTTCACTCTCCTCTTTTACCCTCATCAAGAGGCTCTTTAGTTCCTCTTCACTTTCTGCCATTAGTGTAGTGTCATCTGCATATCTGAGGTTACTGATATTTCTCCCGGCAATCTTGATTCCAGCTTGTGTTTCTTCCAACCCAGCATTTCTCATGATGTACTCTGCATATAAGTTAAATAAGCAGGGTGACAATATACAGCCTTGATGTACTTCTTTTCCTATTTGGAACCAGTCTGGGGTTCCATGTCCAGTTCTAACTGTTGCTTCCTGACCTGCATACAAATTTCTCAAGAGGCAGGTCAGGTGGTCTGGTATTCCCATCTCTTTCAGAATTTTCCACAGTTTATTGTGATCCACATAGTCAAAGGCTTTGGCATAGTCAATAAAGCAGAAATAGATGTTTTTCTGGAACTCTCTTGCTTTTTCGATGTACATAGATGGATATAATGGAGTAGTTCAAATTTTATTTATCATGTTTTGAGGATTCTGCATGTATGTTACTATTTCAGTAAAAATATAATCACAACAGCATAAAAATTTTTTTAAATGTAACTCCTGTTAAGACTCTGAGCACAGTTTTCAGAATCTCTAACTTCTATATTTTACAACTATAAAAATGGATCTGATATAACTGCTTAAACAATTTATTCTATGTGAGAAAATTGGTAGAGTTTTCTTATTTCTGTATGATATACCAATAATCATACCTTCCTTTTTTATTTTGGGTCTGGAATTGGTAATGTTTGAAATCTACCAAGCTAAGATTTGGCTACTTTGTCACATATAAGTGACTAAGAATCAGCTATCCAAAGTGTCATTTTCTGTTTTAAAGATCTGTACTTCATGATGTTCTTATTGACCCCATATCATGTGTTCCACTATTTTCTGTGAATAGTTTGTATATTGTCAGATATTTTGAAATAATTTATAGCATACAGATTTTTAACAATAATTTTCTGCCAAATCAATCACCAAACCAGCAATTTCATTGGTCCTTCTTTCTGATTTTATCTGATATTTGATTCTGCTAGAAAACCTCATAATATGACCAAGAACTAACAACTAGAAGACCTGACATATTTGGGAATGTGGTGAATAATTGATTTGGAAAGCGAATAAAACATTTTCTTGAAGCCAGTGTCATCTATGGTAAAATTTTAAGTCTGAAAATGACATGAAAATTACTTATTTCTCTCATTTTGATGAAAAATTGGAAGTGCATTAAAAGTTATATTTTTTATATTTCAGAATATGGAAATATTTTTAGTTGTAAGTATCTAATAAAAATTAACCCAAGAACACAACTTCTCTAAACTTTTTCTCAAACCTCATTAAAATGACCATAGGAAAAAGCAGGGGAAAACTGGAGTCATTTTTGGAATCCAGGTAAAGAGTAACTACATTCAGAGTAAATCTGATACATAGGATTGTTTTGAGACAAAATAAAAACAAACAAATGGGAATGTCAAAAGCTAACAACATTCCTTCTGTGAAAGAAATGTGGCATTTCAGAAAGCCAGTAGAGAAGATTATTACAAAGCTGTATGAGTGCTCTGTGATTTGAAAATTCAAGAACTAGATATTTGCTATGGACTGAACGTTTGTGTCCTTCCAAATTCCTGTGTTGGTATCCTAATCCTCAACATGAAGGCATTTAGAGATGGCACCTTTAGAAAGGAATTCATTTTAGATGAGGTCATGAGGATGGAAGCCTCATGATGGTATTAATGCTCTCACAAGAGGAGGAATAGACATTAGAACTTCCTTTCTCTACTTTCCATCATATGAAGATGCTAAGCAAAGATAGCCATCTTCAAATCAGAAAGAGGGCTGTCAATAAACGTGTTTTGTGGACAACTGACCCTGGAGTTCTCAGCCTCCAGAATTGTGAAAAATAAATATTTGTTGTTAAAACCACTCCAGCTATGGTATTCAGGTTATAGCAACCTGAATTCACCAGGCTTGGGTTATATCATACCCTGGTATAGAAAATGAGTTTTTGCTACTGTGGTTTTAGGTTTGGGGCAGTTGTGTGCATGGGCTTTGGCAGTGTGGTTCCAGTGAGAAGGCCTTCATTATGACACCGTTTTTTTTCCTGATATAATAGTCAAAATAATAAAAATCAGTTCTAGATAAAAAATATTTTCCAAATTAATGGAAGAAGTACATACAAAATAAGTGAAAAACGAAAAGCAAAAAACAAACAAAAAGAGAAAAATATAAAATATAGGCCATCATTTATTTTAATCCCTATTGGTGCAGGTTTTTCTTTGGCCTAATCATACAAAGCAATGAAGAGTTTATAATATAAAATAATAGATAAGTAGATATATTTTTTTTTTTTTTTTTTTGGTCTTTTCATACAGTTCATGGGATTCTCACGGCTAGTATACTGGAGTGGTTTGCCATTTGCCCCTCCAGTGGCATTACCAATTCAATGGACATGAACTTGGGCAAACTCCAGGAGATGGTGAGGCACAGGGAAGCCTGGCATGCTGCAGTCCATGGAGTCACAAAGAGTCAAACAAAACTTGGCAACGGAACAGCAACACGGTATATGCATAGATAGCTAAGTACATTTATAGATAGAACTGTATTTGTACCTATTGGCTAAAAAGCCCAAAGACTAAGTAAAAAGATTACACATGAAAAGAAATATAAGGCTTCCCTAAGTGGCTAAGTGATGGAAGTAAACTCCGATGCTGTAAAGAGCAATATTGCATAGGAACCTGCAATGCTAGGTAATGAATCAAACTGAATTGGAAGACAAGAGATGGCAACAGTGAACATCAACATTTTATAAATGCTGGAGAGGGTGTGGAGAAAAGGGAACCCTCTTACACTGTTGGTGGGAATGCAACCTAGTACAGCCACTATGGAGAACAGTGTGGAGATTCCTTAAAAAACTGGAAATAGAACTGCCTTATGATCCAGCAATCCCACTGCTGGGCATACACACTGAGGAAACCAGAAGGGAAAGAGACACGTGTACCCCAATGTTCATCGCAGCACTGTTTATAATAGCCAGGACATGGAAGCAACCTAGATGTCCATCAGCAGATGAATGGATAAGAAAGCTGTGGTACATATATACAATGGAGTATTACTCAGCCATTAAAAAGAATACATTTGAATCAGTTCTAATGAGGTGGATGAAACTGGAGCCTATTATACAGAGTGAAGTAAGCCAGAAGGAAAAACATAAATACAGTATACTAACGCATATATATGGAATTTAGAAAGATGGTAACAATAACTCTGTATATGAGACAGCAAAAAGAGACACTGATGTATAGAACAGTCTTATGGACTCTGTGGGAGAGGGAGAGGGTGGGAAGATTTGGGAGAATGGCATTGAAACATGTAAAATACCATGTAGGAAACGAGTTGCCAGTCCAGGTTCGATGCACGATGCTGGATGCTTGGGGCTGGTGCACTGGACGGCCCAGAGGGTTGGTATGGGGAGGGAGGAGGAGGAGGGTTCGGGATGGGGAACACATGTATACCTGTGGCGGATTCATTTTGATATTTGGCAAAACTAATACAATTATGTAAAGATTAAAAATAAAATAAAATTAGAAAAAAAAAATGAAACATAAAAAAAAAAAAAAAAAAAGAATCAGTGAACTTAAATGGACTGGAATCAGTGAATTTAATTCAGATGACCATTATATCTACCACTGTGGACAAGAACCCCTTAGAAGAAATAGAGTCAACAAGAGAGTCCCAAATGCAGTACTTGGATGCAATCTCAAAAATGACAGAATCATCTCTGTTTGTCTCCAAGGCAAACCATTCAATATCACAGTAATCCAAGTCTATGCCCCAACCAGTAATGCTGAAGGAGCTGAAGTTGAATTGTTCGATGAAGACCTACAAGACCATCTAGAACTAACACCCAAAAAAGATGTCCTTTTCATCATTAGGAACTGGAATGCAAAAGTAGGAAGTCAAGAAACGCCTGGAGGAACAGGCAAATTTGGCCTTGGAGTACAAAACGAAGCAGGGCCAAGGCTAACAGAGTTTTGCCAAGAGAATGCACAGATCATAGCAAGCACTATCTTTCAACAACACAAGAGAAGGCTCTACACATGGACATCATAAGATGGTCAATACCGAAATCAGATTGATTATATTCTTTGCAGCCAAAGACGGAGAAGCTCTATAAAGCCATCAAAAACAAGACTGGGAGCTGACTGTGGCTCAGATCATGAAATCGTTATTGGGAAATTCAGACATAAATCAAAGAAAGTAGGGAAAACCACTAGACCATTCAGATATGACATAAATCAAATCACTTACGATTACACAGTGGAAGTGGCAAGTAGATTCAAGGGATTAGATCTGATAGACAATGTGCCTGAAGAACTATGGATAGAGGTTCATGACATTGTACAGAAAACAGCAATCACGACCATCCCCCCAAAAAAAGAAAGGCAAAATGGTTGTCTGAAGAGGCCTTACAAATAGGTGATGAAAAAAGAGAAGAAAAAGGCAAAGGAGAAAAGGAAACATATACCCATTTGAATGCAGAGTTCCAAACAATAGCAAGGAGAGATAAGAAAGCCTTCCTCTGTGATCAATGCAAAGAAATAGAGGAAACCAATAGAATGGGAAAGACTAGAGATTTCTTCAAGAAAATTAGAGATACCAAGGGAACATTTCATGCAAAGATGGGCTCAATAAAGGACAGAATTGGTATGGACCTAACAGAAGTAGAAGATATTAAGAAAAGGTGGCAAGAATACACAGAAGAACTGTTCAGAAAAGATCTTCATGACCCAGATAACCACGATGGTGTGATCACTGACCTAGAGCCAGATATCTGGAAAGTGAAGTCAAGTGGGCCTTAGGAAACATGGCTATGAACAAAGCTAGCATAGGTGATGGAATCCCAGTTGAGCTACTTCAAATCCTAAAAGATGATGCTGTGAAAGTGCTGCACTCAATATGCCAGCAAATATGGAAAACTCAGCCATGGCCACAGGACTGGAGAAGATCAGTTTTCATGCAAAACTGTCATACATCATGTGACATGCCAGACTGGATGAAGCACAAGCTGGAATCAAGATTGCCAAGAGTAATATCAATAACCTCAGATATGCAGATGACACCACCCTTATGGCAGAAAGCAAAGAAGAACTTAAAGAGCTTCTTGATGAAAGTGGAGAGTGAAAAAGCTGATTTAAAACTCAACATTCAAAACCAAAATTATGGCATCCAATCCTATCACTTCATGGCAAAGAGATGTTAAACAATGGAAACAATGAGAGTCTTTATTTTATTGGGCTCCAAAATCACTGCAGGTGGTGGCTGCAGCCATGAAATTAAAAGATGCTTTCTCCTTGGAAAAAAAACCTGTGACAAACCTAGACAACGTATTAAAAAGCAGAAACATTACTTTACCAACAAAGGTCCATACAGTCAAAGCTATGGTTTTTTCCAGTAGTCATGTAAGGATGTGAGAGATGGACCATAAAGAAAACTGGGCACCAAAGAATTGATGCTTTTGAACTGTGGTGACGGAGAAGACTCTTGAGAGTCCCTTGCACTGCAAGGAGATCAAACCAGTCAATCATAAAGGAAATCAATCCTGAATAGTCATTGGAAAGATTGATACTGAAGCTGAAGCTCCAGTACTTTGGCCACCTGATGCAAAGAACCGACTCATTGGAAAAGACCCTGATGCTGGGAAAGATTGAAGGCAGAAGGAGAAGGGGACGACAGAGGATGGTTGAATTGCATCACCAACTCAGTGGACATGAATTTGAGCATGTTCCAGGAGTTGGTGACGGACAAGGAAGCCCGGCGTTCTACAGTCAATGAGGTCCCAAAGAATCTGACATGATTGAACGACTAAATGGAACTGAACTGAACTAACATCACCTTTCAATGCACATAAATTTGATCAAACTCTGGGAGACAGTGGTTGACAAGGAAGGCTGGCATGCTACAGTTCCTGGGGTCACAAAGAGTCAGACACAACTCAGTGACTGAACAACAATAAAAACAAACCCATCCCTAATCATGCTCTATTATAGAAATTTAATTCAAACCTTTGTTTTCCTCTTGGTGCTTGTCACATTGTGGTGGATTGAAAATTGCCCTCCCTAAAAGACATGTTCAAATCTTGAGCCCCAATGCCTGTAAATGTAACCTTTAGTAGAAATAAAGTCCTTATAGGTATTGTTAGATTACAATGAAGTCATACCAGATTAAGGTGGTTTCTAAATCCAATGACTGGTGTCTTTATAAGAGAAAGGAGGGATCTGTTTGGACCCAGAGATGTAGAGGATAGACAAAGAAAAGATGAAGGTAGAGATTGGAGTGATGAGGCCACAAGTCAAGGAAATGCCTGGGGGCCTTAAGAAGCTAGAAGAGGCAAGGAAGTTTTCTCTCCTAGAGACAGAGAAAACATGGTCCTGCTGACACACTGATTTCAAACTTCTTGCCTTCTAAACTGTGACAGAATAAATTTCTGTTGTTCAAGTCACCCAATGTGTGGTAATTTGCTACAGCAGCCCTAAGAAACTAAAACAAATAATCCAAAATTAACTTATTTTTTGATATTTTGCTTATTGTTTATCTCCCTTCAGGACTGTGTGCACAACTTGAGAGTAGAAGTGTGTCTTCTTCACTAAAAGCTGAAATGATACTGACTGCAGCACGGTGGGCACTTACTAAATGAATGAATGGATGTACAAATAAATGATGAGCTGATACAACAGAAAAGTAAAACACAATCTTTTACAAATAACCAATGACTATATTGAAAAAATTTTCCCCTTAATAGTCAGTTAAATAAAAACAGAATAAAATCTTTAGTCTCTTAAATTTAGTCTCTTAAATTGGTAAGAGTTTAAAGTTTTGGTAATAGCCAATTTCATTAATTATATAGAAATAAATAATCTTAGCTCCCTGTCAGTAGATACTAAATTGATAAACCATTTTAGAAAAAAGAATTTAATGATACATATTCTTTTATTCTTTCCATTAATTTGTTCTTAGAAATTCATCATAGAGGTTGATGCCATTTTGTCTTATTTAAGTATATTCCTCCTGGGATTGTTAATAATAATTTAAAAAACTTGAAATAAAAATAAATAAATAATTGTATTGATTAAATACATGTTTTGGTACATTATGAATTTCATGTCCATAAGTATAGCTTTATATAAAACATTTTAATAACATAGAAATCTGCTCCTTATTTATTATAAAATGAAAAAAAATTAAACCATAAACAAGTAGCCTATTATTGTCCCAATTTTGTTTAAAGACTGGTTATGATAATAGAAGTTTCTCTGAGTTGTGAGCTTCAAATAATCTTTATTTTTTTTCTTTGTGGTTTCTACATCTTCCTACATTTTATTTTCTGCAGTGAACAGTTGTTACATTTAGAGTGAGAACTAAAGAAGAGCTAAAGAAATTCTTTCATGCCTCAGCTATTACATGTCCTTGAATAATGCTATTGTTCCTTTTACAAATGATAGGCTTGAGTTTTTCTTTCACTAAGACGTTTGAGTTTAAAGACTTTCTACAGCTAATGATGTGGCACAAAAAATAATTAGCCAATTCATAGCTCAGAGTTCATTTACACTTCTCTTGGGAAACCTAATAATGTGTTACCTTAACCTGTACCTTAACTATACCATAGTTTGATAAAATGTGGTGTAGCAGACAATTCAGCTGAAACACAGCAGTGGAGTGCTCAAACATATATATATTTTTTTATTTTATAGAATACAGTGCCTTTAATGGTGGCTGAACAGTTGATCTAAAGTTATTTTTCTGAGTGGGGTATTCTCTAATTAATGAATTCGCTAATATAGTAAGTCCCTTACATCTGAACCTTCAAGTTGCAAACTTTCAAAGATACAAACATACTTTTGCATGTCCAATCATGTAAGTTAGCTCACATGTCTGGTGTACACTGACCTGTGCATATCCTCTACAAGTGATGTGCTTTTGTGTACTTTACTGTACAGTATTGTACAGGATACAGTATTGCTGAATCTTTATTTCAAGCTCAGAATGTCTGGAAGCAAGCATAAAAGAAGTGGTGATGTAGCTGGTACTGCTAAGAAACACCAATAATGGAAACAAAAGTTGAAAATATTGAGGAAGTGGAGCCGCAAGAGAAAGAACAAGTAACTGAAGATGAGAAGAGAGTCAAGATGCAGGAAATGGCAAGGGAATTTTCTTTATTTGAGGAAACTCAGTTTTTGAGACACAGGACCCAAACTTAGAACAGTACATGAAGGTTTTAGTAGCCATTCAGAATGCAATCTAGAATTGCCATGCCATCTATGATGAGAAAAAAAGGGCTACTACCCAGACATGCTGGATCACTTTTTGAAGCGACTAAGATAGATTTGAATCTAACAAGGAACAAGAGCCTGTGCCATTAACATCAGGTGTGAGGGAAAATGCAGCTTGCCCTTATCTCCTATTGCTGACAGTCCTTCAGCTCTACTATCTCCTACCTCTTCTCCCTCTCCAGTCAGTAACTCTTCGTGCCTGTTCACTTGATGCCACCATCTGTATGCCAACTGTTGTACTCTGCTACTGTACTTTTCAAGGTACTGTACTGTAAGATTAAAAATGTTTTCTTTATTTTTGTATTTGTTTTTTGAAATTACTTAATTTTTTAAAAGAAACAAAGATGGACATTTTTAATGATAAAAGGTACAATCACAAAGACAGACCATTAGACACCTTAACAACAAAGAAACAAAGATACATAAAGCAAAAATCAGAAGAAATATAAGGAAGGAAAAATAATCATTGTGAGACATATTAACATCTCTCTGAGAATATTTTATCAAATGCAGAAAAAATAAGAATAGAAGCATCTTGAATCATGTCATTAATAATTAAATATAATAGTTTTATATTTAGTTAAATTATATTAATCATATTCTACACAAATATCCGGAGAAGGCAATGGCAGCCCACTCCAGTACTCGTGCCTGGAAAATCCCATGGATGGAGGAGCCTGGTAGGCTCCAGTCCATGGGATCGATAAGAGTCTGGCACTACTAAGCGACTTCACTTTCACTTTTCACTTTCATGCATTGGAGAAGGAAATGGCAACCCACTCCAGTGTTCTTGCCTAGAGAATCCTAGGGACAGAGGAGCCTAGTGGGCTGCTGCTTATGGGGTCACACAGAGTCGGACACGACTGAAGTGACTTAGCAGCAGCAGCAGCTATAGCAATCAGAGAAGAAAAAGAAATAAAAGGAATCCGTCTCCAAGCACACAAATATATTTAAAATTTTGTATCTATACATTGCTATTTATGTCCATAGGAGATTTAGAAAAACTGGCAAAAAGATAAACATTACTAAATTTCAAAAAGGGGAATTCTTTTTTGTGTGTGTGATTGAGTTATACATATACATATATATTATCTTTGAAATTATTTTCCATTATAGGTTATTACAAGATATTGACTATAGTTCCCTGTGCTATACAGTAAACTTTCATTGCTTGTTGAATAGCTATTTTTTTAAATTAGAAATCCAGCATTCTATTCATACTAATTCAAACAAGTGGAATCAAAATGCCATAATTTTTTTAGTTAGGTAAAAATTCATAAGTTCTCTAAAATATATATATTATACAAAGTATTATATATATGTATACAAAAGCTTTTCTACTATGCTTGATAAAGGCTTGAGAAAGAATATTTTTTAAAAAGTGATGTAGAAATTGGAAAACATAAACTAAATGAAATGGGAGCACTGAATATGCAATAGAAATAGTGAAACAAACTAGGTAACAGTAAAAGATTCTCACATAGTCCAGTTCAGTTCAGTTTCTCAGTCGTGTCTGACACTTTGTGACTCCCTGGACTGTAGCACGCCATGCTTCCCTGTCCATCACCAACTCCCAGACCTTGCTCAAATTCATGTTCATTGAGCCGGTGATGCCATCCAACCATCTCATCCTCCATTGTCCTCATCTCCTCCTACCTTCAATCTTTCCCAGCATCAGGGTCTTTTTCAGTGAGTCAGTTCTTCACATCGCATGGCCAAAGTATTAGAGTTTCAGCTTCAGCATCAGTCCTTCCAATGAATATTCAGGGCTTGTTTTTAAACATGGCTGATCATTAGATACCTATCTGGAGGTCTGGCAAAAAAAAAAAAAAAAAATAAAAATAATACCTAGGTATTTGTAGTTTTCTAAAAATTCCAAGATAATTCTGCTATGCATATGGATTTTAAAAGTGATTACAGAGTTTTTCTATTAAATGGTAGTTTTAGGGATATAGAATTTATAATTTTTATGTTGAACAATGATGATAAAATGGTATTAAGTGAGAAATAATTACATAATCACAATAGTAAAAGATGTTGATCAGTTTTCACAATTAATAGCCAGACAAAAAATAAAAGATAATTACAATTGCAAGCCATAATGAGAACATGATTAATCTAACAGTATAAAATAATTACATACAATTTGGGGGGTCAAGCAGAATGATGTGGTAAGTGGCAGTTCATACATCCACATGTTTCCTTCTTCTCAGCCAGTCTGTTTTTTGCTTGGTGCATTTAATCCATTTACATTTAAGGCAATTATCATATGTATAATCCTATTGCCATTTTCTTAATTGTTCTGGGTTTATTTTCTGTAAGTCAGGCTTTTCCTTCTCTTGTATTCTGCCTAGAGAATTTCCCTTAGCATTTGTTGTAAAGCTGGTTTGGTGGTGCTGAATTCTTTTAGCCTTTGCTTGTCTGGAAAGCTTTTGATTTCTCCATCAAATCTGAAGGAGAGTTATGCTGGGTAGAGTATTCTTGGTTGTAGGTTCTTCCCTTTCATCACTTTAAATATATCATGCCATTCCCTTCTGGCTTGTAGAGTTTCTGTTGAGAA
The DNA here is from genome assembly GCF_027580195.1 of Bos mutus. NCBI lineage: Eukaryota > Metazoa > Chordata > Mammalia > Artiodactyla > Bovidae > Bos > Bos mutus. Next base: position 47,236,533 of record NC_091627.1, on the reverse strand, counting down.
ATCAACTGGTAGCTTGATGGGAGTTCTCTTGTATTTGTTGTTTTTCCCATGTTGCTTTTAATAGTTTATCTCTGTCTAATTTTTGTCAGTTTGATTACTATGTGTTTCATTGTGTTCCTCCTTGGGTTTATCCTGCTTGGGACTCTGTGCTTCCTGGACTTGGTTGATTATTTCCTTTCCCATGTTAGGGAGGTTTTCAGCTATTATATCTTCAAATATTTTCTCAGGTTATTTCTCTCTTCTCCTGGGACCCCTATAATGTGAATGTTCATACATTTAATATTGCCCCAGAGGTCTCTTAGGCTGTCTTCATTTCTTTTCATTTTTTTCTCTATATTCTGTTCTGAGGTGATGGTTTCCACCATTCTGTCCTCCAAGTCATTTAGCCATGCTTCTGCCTCAGTTACTCTGCTATGGATACCTTCTGCGTGTTATTCATTTCAGTTTGTTTGTTGTTTAGTTCTGGTAGGTCTTTGGTATACAGTTCTTGCATTTCTCAGTCTTTGCCGCCACTCTTTTTCTGAGATCCTGAATCATATTCACTCATTATTCTGAATTCTTTTTCTGGAAGGTTGCCTATCTCCACTTCAGTTCAGTTCAGTTCAGTCGCTCAATTGTGTCCAACTCTTTGCAACCCCGTGGACTGCAACACACCAGGCCTCCCTGTCCATCACCAATTCCCAGAGTTCACTCAAACTCATGTCCATTGAGTCAGTGATGCCATCCAACCATCTCATCTTCTGTCGTCCCCTTCTCCTCCTGCCTTCAATCTTTCCCAGCATCAGGGTCTTTTCAAATGCATCAGGTCTTCGTATCAGGTAGCCAAAGTTTCGGAATTTCAGCTTCAGCATCAGTCCTTCCAATGAATATTCAGGACTGATTTCCTTTAGGATGGATTGGTTGGATCTTTTTGCAGTCCAAGGGACTCTCAAGAGTCTTCTCCAACACCACAGTTCAAAAGTATCAATTCTTCGGTGCTCAGCTTTCTTTATAGCCCAACTCTCACATCAATACATGACTTCATTTAGTTGATTTTCTGGGATTTTATCTTGTCCCTTCATCTGGTATGTAATATGGTCTTTCTTCAATGTGGTTTTGTTTTAGTCCCTGTGGGTCTGTGGTTCTTGTTTCTTCTGTCTTCCCTCTGATGGAGGAGTCTAAAGGGCTTGTGTAAGCTTCCTGGTGTGATGGACTGGTGGTGGGGAAAAAATGGATCTTGGATGGGCAGTGACCTGCAGTAAAGCTTTAATCCATTTATCAGCTGATGGGTGGGGTAGTTTTTTCACCTGAGGCAGCCCCGCCCTTGGGTCTATATGCTCCATGGTTAATGTCAACCTCCAAAAGGGGTGATGCCAAAGGGGGCCTTCCCAGACAGCAGCTGCCAGTCCCCTCATCCCTGTGGTGAGGCCCTGCGAACCCATGTCTCCAAAGAAGACTCCATCACTAGCAGGTAGGTTTTGTTCCGTTTCCTATGGAGTCGCTGCTCCTTTCCTCTGGATCTTGGTGCATGCAAGATTTTGCTTGTGCCCTCCAAGACTGGAGTCTCAGTTTTCCCCAGTCCTATGGAAGTAATCTTACAATCAAACCCCAATGACCTTCAAGGTCAGATTCCCTGGCTAACTTTTGTTGGACTTACAAACAAATTGAACCTATGAATGTACTTTTGGCATAGAACTCATTTGTAAACAGGGGACTTAGTGTATTGTTTCTCCTATAGTCATTTTTTTTTAATTACAGAAAAGTATTGTTAAGAAACCTCATGTGTTTAAGCAACTCAGAGTTTCATGTTGAAATCTGATATTCCTGACTTCATGTAAAAGCACATCGGATGTTTTGTGAGAATGGGAATGAGAAATATAGTTAGCAAATCTATGTTCTAAAATGGCTGGGAAAATAATGCCTTTGTCATTTCACTCCAAGTGGTCAAAAGGAACCACAGGCTTAGTGGAGGTCTGGTTGGGGAGGGAGTGTGCAGCTGTATCTAAGTGACACCAGACTTCTGCATGCCAACCTGCCTCTGCCAGCTGCTGGCTCCACATTGTTTGGGTTATTTATTAACTCAAAGAATGTTTTTCTCATTTTTAAACTAGCGAAACAATATAGAAAATGTTCTTTAGTGCTTATTATGTGTTTTGAAAATCATTGTGGTTGCCTTTTTTCAGGAAAAGGGGTACAAATTTCAATTTGCTACCCCAAAAACTCCCATTGTTCTTGTGTAGGAACATACCCATCACTCTCGTAGTAGTTCACTTAACTCTGAACTACTAAAAGAAGGTGGTCCCTTCCTGTTGTCCTGTCAAAGGTGTCCTGTCCGACTCTTTTGATATCACAGTCTTCAAAATATGAACCTGACCTCATTGACCTGCTTCTCTATAATTACCTAACAAGAATCCAAGGCACCCAAAGCTATAACATACAAAATTAAAGAGAGGCCAAAGACCAAGAGTCTTTTCCTACTACCTGAGAGCTACTGTCATTTCAGTGATTTTGCCAAGCCTTTGCTCCTCTGTCTTTTAGCTGTCTTTTGAGTTTCAGCCATTGTTGACCCAACCAGCCAGATAAGTGATTCTTAAACTCTTTGGCTGAAACATTAGCACTTAGTGGGTTCTGAGAAATGGTCCTGCATTAACAGAAAATTGTAAAATAAAGTGTTGGTTAGTAACAAGTATGCTATTTCTTTTTCCTGATGCCACATTTTTATATCTTATTTGCAGTAAATAACATAGCGCCTGTATTTAGTAGAGTAGTATGGCATGTTGTTTTTCAAGTTAAACCATGATTCACTGGAAAATTTTGAGAATTTTCAAGTTCACTGGACAGACTGTAAATTTTATCTTTTCATTCTTCTTTTTTGACCTATTTCTTTTGGTAAGCCAAAACTTAATTGCACCTTCCAAAATTTCCCTTAAAATGGTTCAAGGATGAGGTTCAGGGTTTTTGAATCCTGTAAGGACACCACACACTCAAGCACTCATCTTAAGTACCTGGCAAATAATTGCTACTCAGTTACTGTTTATTGATTGAACAACAGATGACTGAAATATTGAGGGTCTGTGACATCCATATTAAGTTTTGCATCAGATATAATAAGAATTTCAAATGATTAGAATGATTATGAGAGAATAACTAGTTTCACCTAGTTCAGAATGCCTTTGCAGCTGTTGACAAAAAAAGAAGTAGAGACATCAGCTTCAAAGATCTTTTTCAAGCTTCGGTGAAGGGGCTGTAGTTGAGGTAAGAGCTGATTTGAAATTACAACTATAGTACATCCATGGATACGGTGCTCTGCTATAAAGGGCACTCAGCAAATGTTCTTGCTGATTGTTTCTAAACTTTACATTTCTTAAGCATACCAAAATTAATGGCAAAGAAGCAAGATTCACACATAGAACCCTAATTTGCAGGTTTTATAGCTTTGTGTTTCACCTAGACATTTTTTTCCCCAAATCATTATATATATTAGAGTTAAATCACATATATCTTAAGGGCTACTCAAATGTGATTAGCCTTTGGTTTGGGGACAGTGTTTTTATAAAAATGATAATAAGTATATTTAAAAAGCTACACTGAATTAATTGTTTTAATAAGACCCCATAGGCACCATACAAGCAATAAGAAATAACCCAGAATAAATTTTGTTTTAGTTGAATAATAACCATTTTCAAAAGCACTTTTATTCTGAGCTGAAGAATGCTTGCTTTCCTCATTTTTTGTCTAATATTTTATATAAATCAAATGAAAGGTAATGATTCTGTGATCTTTGAGAAATCTCTTGTCTGAATCAGTGTTTATTTGGTTAAGCCTGAACAGGATGATCTCAGTTGTGACAAAATTATTAGGAAACTGTCATATGACATTATCAATTTCAGTATCATGAGAGCAGTTTTAGAACAGTGTTTTACTGTGCATAGTTCTGTTTCAGGAAAAAAAACAATGATGTATCACCCCCACTTAAGGATATATTGCTACTTCTTGTCATATATCTTGAACTCTAATCACTCCTCAAAGGCCAGGGTTAGGGTTTCTTTCCCTCAGATATTTGTGGTCAGTTAAACTGCTGAACGATCAGAATAAAAAGATGAAAAAATTAAATTGCAATTTCAACTGTGGATATCATTGTTTTTTTCCATTCATACTGTTGACATGAGCATTGGTTATTTTACAATTTAAAATGAAAGTTTGAAATAATTATAATTCATCATATTAGATGGACAATTGACAGGTGTTAGAAAATGCTCATATAAGCCAATTTACAAAACACACACTGACTGTAATATATTTTCACTTAGAAATTATTTCCTTTACATTCAGTATACATGGAAACACTTAAGAGTATGCAAAGTGTGAATATGAAGGCTATTAAAAGATCAGCTCAATATGTTATTGCTGAAAACCCACTGCAGTGTTGGCCTTGACATGACCTATAGAATTTTATGTTGGCAGGACACCAGCTTTGAAATTTGTTCTGTAGCAAATCATTGTGGCAATGTACTTCCAGGAATTAAATCCTTTACATTGCATGGCAGTGTTGCCAGAGAGAAAATAAGGGTCTCTTCTGATAGCAACCGTGAAGCGGGCTTTGGCCAGAAATTCAAAGCCATATGTTAGCCTTGTCAAAACTGATATGAATCTGCTTACAAAAACCTTGCTCAGTGGCTTTGCCAGGAACCCTGTGTCTGTGTCCTGCCGGAAAGCCATTGCATGCGTTATCACTGCCAGAAATTGATGCTGCCCTGGGATAATCTAACAGCACTAAAGACTCAACCTCTGGATTTCTACCGCCAGACTTTAACTATTAACAGAGCCTGTGAGTGTATTACAGGGAAATAAGGCCTATTTGCCCTCTCTAGGGTGAAGGTGGGCAATCCTGTTGGCTTCAAATACTTAGAGTTAATTAGTGCTTTGGAAAGGATTCCTGGCTAGGATTATAGTGGTTATTTGTTTCCTGCTGCACATGAACTCTAGCTAACATTTTCTCAAGAATAGACTCGAATGATAGTTTTATTTATAGAGGGAAAATGGACAAATACAAGTAAAAGTTAAGACATTTTTCTGCAAAAGAATAGTTTTATATATCATAAAGTGTACTAAATATCAAATTTTGGTTGCTATACAAAACCTAGGGTAACAAAGTTCCCAGTTTTGATATTTGTGTCACAAAACAGATTGATGGCAAATTACTCCCATATTCTCCAGTATTGTTAGTGTTACACACAAATACTTTAAGATGGATATACCATAATGGAAAATTCTCCAAAAATTCCATTTATATATTTGGAATATATGAGATTGAATATTTTTAAGACATTTTTATTTTGAAATCAAAGACCATGTTTCCCAAGTTGCATAAAACTATCCTTGACCGATGATAATTTCTGTTTAGTATACAAATAAGTACAGAATAACAGGGGAAGTGCTTTGAAAATTTACAGCAATTTGATATGGCTGAAAATTTTTCATTGTATTTTATGAAATATAAGTCTGAAATAAATTAGAATTTTGTTGTTGTTTTTAAATTTTGTTTATTTTTTTTAATTTTATTTTATTTTTAAACTTTACAATATTGTATTGGTTTTGCCATATATTAACATGAATCCACCACAGGTATACATGTGTTCCCCATCCTGAACCCTCCTCCCTCCTCCCTCCCCATACCATCCCTCTGAGTCATCCCAGTGCACCAGCCCCAAGCATCTAGTATCGTGCATCAAACCTGGACTGGCGACTCGTTCCATATATAATATTATACGTATTTCAATGCCATTCTCCCAAATCATCCCACCCTCTCCCTCTCCCACAGAGTCCAAAAGACTGTTCTATACATCGGTGTCTCTTTTGCTGTCTACACCACAGATAGTTTGAGGAGCACCGGTTCTAAAAATGGCACCATTTCCTTATTTTATGACTAGACATTGCTAATCACAGACTTGATTAAGCCATTCCTTTATCATTGCTTGCGTTGGCTTTGTCCATAATTTTTCTATTATTAGTAACTCTGAGCTACAAGCTTTTTACATTAATGTTTGAATGCCTTGACACTGCTGTAGAGAAATGGTGATGGGTCAGCCAATGACTTCAATGTGAGCTCCTTCTCCTTACCCAGTTCCATTGTGAGGAACACAAACAAGATTATTTTCCCAAATATGTGCATTTCTTGCATGTTAATTCTCTTACCCACATGGTGGACAGCAACTGAAAAAACAATAGGTTATTTATACCTATAAATAAATTAATTAACAATACTGATTTTGGCCCTTAGTTTCACCAAAGATGTGATGAAGTAAGATCCATGGTCACACAGTTTGATAAGAACAAATTCCCATGATTTTTCTGTCACCTATAATCTTTATCACTCAGTCTTAACAAATCTGGGTTTTAAATCCTGTTACTGGTCCCCACAGGCTATATACAACCTTCATTTTGTTTTCAAAATTAAGTAGCCTTACATATCTGATATACCTCTAACTTTTTACCCAGTAACTACTTTTCAAGAACTCAGCATTAACTGGGTCTCAAACTGGGTACTGGGTTTACAACAGGAAAAACTAGCAACGTCTATCTCTGTTGTCAGGACCCTAAAATGTAGCAAGAGGAAAAAATGTTAACAAATAATTACAAATGGTAATAGACTAAAATGTGTTTGCTCAGTCATGTCTGACACTTTGCCAACCCATGAACTGTAGTCCACCAGGTTCCATGATCCATGGGATCATCCAGGCAAGAATACTGGAGGTTGCATTTCCTCCTCTAGGTGATCTTTCCAACCCAGGGATCAAACCTGCATGTCCAGTGTCTCCAGCATTGGCAGGTGGATTCTTTACCACTGAGCCACCTGGGAAGCCCATAGAGGAAAAGGGACTGGTCAATTGAATTTTGATACAGTCACCCCTTGGTATCTGTGACGGATTGGTTCCAGGACTCTCTGCAGATATGAAAACGCAGGAATGCTCAAGTTCTTTATACAAAGGGTAAAATGATATAGTATTTGCATATAATCTATACACATCCTCCTGAACACATTATTTTTTAATTTAAATTTATTTATTATAATTAGAGGCTAATTACTTTACAATATTGTATTGGTTTTGCCATACATCAACATGAATCCACCACAGGTGTACACGTGTTCCCAATCCTGAACCCCCCTCCCACATCCCTCCCCATACCATCCCTCTGGGTCATCCCAGTGCACCAGCCCCAAGCATCCTGTATCCTGCATCAAACCTGGACTGGCGATTTGTTTCTTATATGATATTATACATGTTTCATAAACACTTTAAATCATCTCGTTGTTTGTTGTTCAGTCACTAAGTCATGTTTCAGTCTTCATGACGCCATGGACTGCAGCATGTCAGGCACCCTGTTCTTCACTATCTCCCAGAGTTTGCTCAGATGCATGTTCATTGAGCCAGTGAATGACTATCTATCTAACCATCTCATCTTCTGCTGCCCCCTTCTCCTTTTGCCTTCAAGCTTTCCCAGCATCAGGGTCTTTTCCAATGAGTCAGCCCTTTGCATCAGGTGGCCAAAGTACTGGAGCTTCAGCTTCAGCATTAGTCCTTCCAATGAATATTCAAGGTTGATTTCCTTTAGGATTGACTGGTTTGATCTCCTTCCTCTCCAAAGGATTGTCAAGAGTCTTCTCCAGCAATACAATGTGAAAGAATCAGTTTTACAGCGCTCAGTCTTCTTTATGGTCCATCTCTCACATCCATACATGACTGGAAAAAACATAGCTTTGACTATAAGGACTTTTGTTTGCAAAGTGATGTCTCTACTTTTTAATATGCTGTCTAGGTTTGTCATAGTTTTTCTTCCAAGGAGCAAGTGTCCTTTAATTTCATGACTGCAGTCACTGTCTGCAGTGATTTTGAAGCCCAATAAAATAAAATCTGTCATGCTTCTACTTTTCCCTTCTATTTGCCATGAAGTGATGGGACTGGAAGCCTTGATCTTTGTTTTTTGAATGTTAAGCTTCAAGCCAGTTTTTCACTCTCCTCTTCCACACTCATCAAGAGGCTCTTTAATCCTCTTCATTTTCTGCCATTAGAGTGGTATAAGATCCCCTGGAAAAGGGAATGGCTACCCACTCCAGTATTCTTGCCTTGAGAATCCCATGGACAGAGGAGACTGCCTGGCTACAGTCCATGGGATTGCATAGAGTTGGACACGACTGCACAACTAACACTTTCACACTTTCATCTGCATATGTGAGACTGTTGCTACTTCTTCTGGCAATCTTGATTTCAGCTTGTGATTCATCCAGCTTAGCATTTCACATGACTCTGTACAGAAATTAAATAAGCAGGGGGACAATATACAGCCTTTTCATATTCCTTTCCCAATTTTGAACCAGTCAGTTGTTCTATGTCTGGTTCTATCTTGCTTTTTGACCTGATTACAGTTTTCTCAGGAGACAGGTAAGGTGATCTGGTATTCCCATCTCTAAGAATTTTCTGGTTTGCTGTGATTCACACAGTCAAAGGCTTTAGCATAGTCAACAAAGCAGATGTTTTTTCTGGAATTCCCTTGTTTTCTCTATGATCCAACAAATGTTGGCAATTTGATCTCAAGTTCCTCTGCCTTTTCTAATCCCTGCTTGTACATCTGGAAGTTCTAGATTGCATATAATACCTAATATAATGTAAATGCTATGTAATTAATTGTTTCAAAGCATATTTTTCGAGAAACGTAGGTTATCAGAACAACATATCTAAAAAGTTATATTCTCACTATTTGATATGTATCAATGCAGAGAAAATAATATTTGAAAGAAATTTATCAAAATGCTAATTATAAAATAATCTCTGTGGGAGTACTTGAAAGTAATTTTTCTTTCTTTATATTTTAGAAATTATTTTAATACTTGACAGTAACATTTATGAATTCTGCAAGAGAATAAAGGTTAGTTTTGAATGGCATTTTTTTTTTTTTGTTCTTTGGCTTTTAATTGTATGTTTTTGATGAGGAGGATTTTAGCTTAATAGTTTTTTTTTTTTTTTTTTTTTTTTGACTATGACTGAAGTGTTTTTATTTTTTTTTATTTATTTTTTTAAATTTATTCTTTTATTTCTCATGTGTTCCCCATCCTGAACCTGAAAATAGTTTTCTTTAAAATTTCTACTTTTCATGTAATGTATAGAAAGAGCTTCTCCAAGTTTAATGTTACATTAATATTTATATTCTAGCTGTATTTTTTATTTCATGTTTTAGTATCAATTCTTTAATCATTTTGAAATTATGTTGATACATAAAGTAATGTAAACATCTTTCCCTGTTCCCAAAGAGTTGGTCAATTGGTCTGACACCATTTGTAGAGTAACTTGGGTATTTAATGCTAACTTGGTATATTTAATACTATGTCCTTCACATACTAAATATTTACATACTCTGGTTTATTTTTTTGCTTTCTGTTCAATTTCCTTATTTATTTTTTCATTGGCCAGTATCATATTATTTACTTTACCTTAATTGCATAGATAATTTTATAATATTTGGCTAACCTCCATGTATCCCTATATTTTTCTTCCAATTTTAAATTTTCAGTCATTTTTTTCCAAACTCAAACACAAACATTTTACCCTGGAATAAATTACATAGAAATTATTTCAGAGAGAATTACCATCCATTTTAATATTGAATGTGGAAGAATTATAGAATAATTTTGTTAAACTACCAAAACACATAATTAGGATTTTAACTTGAATTAAATTTAACTAACTTTTATATATTTCATTTCTTATACTATTCAATAGTAATGTCAAACAAACCCTTCTAATTTTTTGACAACAATTGAATTTTGTTATTCTCTTTATGTTTCTCACTTATTATGACGATATTTTTATGCATTTTACATTTCTTGTTATTGTTGTTGTTTAGTTGCTAAGTCCTGTTTGACTCTTTTGAGACCCCATGAACAGTAGTCCACCAAGCTCCTCTATCCGTGGGGTTTCCCAGGAAAGAATACTGGAATGAGTTGCCATTTCTTTATGAGGGGATCTTTCCAATCCCGTGATCAAACCCATGTCTCCTGTATTGCAGGCAGATTTCTTATTACTGAGCCACCACTTGAGATATTTATCATATAAGTTATCTATTATTTAAATACTATTATATGCAGGATCTTTTAAAATTATGTCAGAGATTAAATGGCAATAATTTGCTAGTTAAATATAAAATGGGTAATTTTTTTGTATTTTTAATGGCAACCCACTCCAGTATTCTTGCCTGGAAAATTCCATGGGCTACAATCCATGGGGTTGCCAAGAGTCACAAATGACTGAGCGACTTCACTTTCACTTTCAAGCTCTGGAAAAGCTAATGTAACAGAACACTTTCTCCTCCTTTTCTTTTATCTTTCTTCAACATAAACATCTCTTTTCTTAAAATTTGTTATCTGATTGTCTCCTTTTCTGACTTTCCTCCAGTTTTAGATACATGGTTTCACATTTGATCTATTGTTCTTTCATCCCTTGAGTCATTTTGTCTCCCTGCTTCTGCTGCTGCTGCTAAATCGCTTCAGTTGTGTCCGACTCTGTGTGACCCCATAGACGGCAGCCCACTAGGCTCCCCCGTCCCTGGGATTCTCCAGGCAAGAACACTGGAGTGGGTTGCCATTTCCTTCTCCAATGCATGAAAGTGAAAAGTGAAAGTGAAGTCTCTCAGTCGTGTCCGACTCTTAGTGATCCCATGGACTGCAGCCTACCAGGCTCCTCCATCCATGGGATTGTCTAGGCAAGAGTACTGGAGTGGGTTGCCAATGAGGAGTCAAAGGAAAAAAATGTTTGTTTCCCTTTAAACGCATGGTTTAATGGACTGCAGCAGACCAGGTTTTCCTGTCCTTTTCTATCTCCCAGAGTTTGCTCAAACTCATGTCCAGTGAGTCAGTGATACCATCCAAACATTTCATCCTTTGTTGCCCTTTTCTCCCCCTGCCTTCAATTTTTCATAACATCAGGGTCTTTTCCAGAGTCAGCTCTTCACATCAGGTGACCAAAGTATTGGAGCTTCAGCGTCAGCATAAATCCTTCCAATGAATATTCAGGGTTGATTTCCTTTAGGATTGACTGTTTTTATTTCTTTGCTGTGCCAAGGGATTCTCAAGGGTCTTTTACAGCAAAACAATTCAAAAGCATCAGTTCTTTGGTGTTCAGCCTTCTTTGGGCTCCCAAGTGGCGCTTCTGGTAAAGAAACTGCCTGCCAATGCAAGAGACATAAGAAATGTATAAGAATTGCGGGTTCAGTCCGCAGGTTGGGAAGAGCCCCTGCAAGAGGGTATGGCAACCCAATCCAGTATTCTTGTGTGGAGAAACCCCTTGACAGAGAAGCCTGACGGGCTACAGTTCATAGAGTTGCAAAGAACTGAACACAACTAAAACAACTTAGCATGCATATAGCCTTCTTTATGGTCCAACTCTCACATCCATACATGATTACTGGAAAAACCATAGCTTTGATTATACAGACCTTTGCTGGCAAAATGATGTTTCTGCATTTTAATATGCTGTCTAGGTTTGTCATACTTTTCTTCCAAGGAGCAAGCGTCTCTTAATTTCATGGTTGCAATCACCATCTGCAGTGACTTTGGAACCCAATAAAATCTGCCACTCTTTCCACTTTTCCCCCATCTAGTAGCCATGAAGTGAAGGGGCTAGATGTCATAATCTTAGTTTTTTGAATGTTGAGTTTTAAGCCAGCTTTTTCACTCCCTTTTTTTACTTTCATCAAGATGCTCTTTAGTTTCTCTTTGATTTCTGCCATTAGAATGGTATCATCTGCATATCTGAGGCTGTTGATATTTCTCCCAGTAATCTTGATTCCAGGTTGTGAGTCATCCAGCCCAGCATTGCACATAATATAGCCTGCATATAAGTTAAATAAGCAGGGTAACATTATACAGCCTTGATGTACTCCTTTCCCAATTTGGAACTAGTTCGTTGTTTCATGTCCTCTTCTAACTATTGCTTCTTGACCAGAACACAGGTTTCTCAGGAGACAGGTAAGGTGGTCTGCTATTCCCAACTCTTAATTTTCCACAGTTTGTTGTGATCCACATAGTCAAAGGCTTCAACCTAGTCACTGAAACAGAAGCAGATGGGTTTTTTTGGAATTCCCTTGCTCTTTCTATGACCCAACAGATGTTAACAATTTGATATCTGGTTCCTCTGCCTTTGCTAAATCCAGCTTTTATTTATTCTATATTATAGAACTTATGGAAGTTCTTGGTTCACATACTTTTGAACCCTAGCATGAAGGATTTTGAGCTTTACCTTGCTAGCATGTGAAATGAGCACAACTGTATGTTAGTTTGAACATTCTTTGGCATTGCCTTCTTTGGGATTGGAATGAAAACTGAACATAGTAATTAAGGAGAAATTGACAGTTCAGAGAGATAGCCAGGAGTCTTGTTTATCATGTAGGAGAGCACTGGGCCAAAATGGTGCTGTTTAACTGTTTATCATTAAACTGTGCTGTTTATCCTGTTGTTTAATTAACAGGTAGTAGATGCTCAATAAATATGACTTGAAATATAGCTGCTGAAGAGGAGAATACATTTTTAATTACAGTTACTGTTTTAAAATATAACATACAAAACTACAATTGAAATTTTACTATTATTTTCTTCTGTGCAGCAAAACACACAGCTTAGAAGCTGACGTTTTTCCCGTTTCTCACAAATTTTAGAAAATTATACATAATTAATTCTTGCTAAGAGTTTTCTATTTGGCTAGATGAAGACTGGCAAATAAAATTGAATATCCCTTAAAAAAGATAATTGTTTCATAAAGGAAACCCCAAACAGTATGCACTGTTCCTATTTCCAAGAATAATGAGTCATATTTTTATTCAGTTAAAACTATTGAACAACTGTAGTGCTTTAAAATTTCAAGAATATCATTTGCATTCAATTTTTGACTGTCCTCTTTTTTTATCCTATATCCATTATGCTTTTTCATAACTTTTCATGTGTTCGATGATTTATCTCTTTCGTTTATTTGTACAAAGAGAATATTTTATCACAGCTCTCATTACCACCTTCACCATGCCCATTACTACTACTTGTCTCTAATGACAGGCTGGTAATCAATTATCATACCCTAGCTGCTCTCTTGTGTGTGCTGAATACTCCAGCTGCCCTAGAACTTCCCACATGTCTCCTGATTCCCTAGCCCCTCCCCTGTAACTCCCCTATATCCACTTTCAAAAGGGTCAGTGTCAGGCCCCCAAGGCCTTCTTCTAGCCTCAAAACCTGAATCTGCTTTGATTGATTATTGACTATGATAGGGTGATTTCCAAGTATTTTAAACATTACCTCTGTTTCTATGAACCAAGCACTCACGTGGTAGGTAATATGCTAAGAAATTTACTTATGTAATATTATTATAAGTAAAATAAGTCAACATCCATGTGTAATTGTTGTTATCTCCATTTTACAAATGGGAAAACTAAAGCTCAAAGGGTATTGTGACTTGCCCAAGATCACATTGGCTTGACTAAAATTAACCCAGGGCTATCTGACTCTAACACTTGCATTGTCAACTATGGCAGTGCATTTTTGGTAGTAGAAGGTATGTGGTGTTTTGGTATTTGTATAAGTGTTCTTTACCTGAGACAAAATGAAAAGCAAGGTATTTTTACCAGTTTGAAGTCTACTGTATTCAGAAGGGACTTTTCTGGAGAAAGTTGATATCTACAGGGTAGAACATTTCATAATTAGCCCTCAAAGTTTATTGGTAAAATTTTTGCTTGTTCTGAATTCAGTTTAAAATTTTTAATGTTTACTAGAGAAATATTTCCACTAAAGACATAAAAATATTTCTCCTGAAGTGGAAGCTAAGTCTGTTTGTTGTTCTGATGTCAGTTGATAAATAAGCCCCCTAAAAGGTGTTATTATGTTGTCCAGGTGATATATTTTAAATATCAAAGAGCAATTGTGTTGTTTCTGTGCTGTCGAGTCAAGAAGGAGCACAGATGTCACCCATGAAATTCTCTAGGATACATCTTTTTACTACTAGTTTCCAGAGTAACAGTAATATAAGACCATCGCAACCCTACACAGGTGAAACCACCAAGGGTTCAGATCTTTTAGCACTGAAGGCTTGGGCTAATCCACTCTGAACAGATCTCTGAGAAGTTGAAAGGCTAGGTGAAAACAGAAGTAAGTAATCTTTAGTTGTTATTAGATAAGGGAAATAATAAATCCTCTCTTATGAGTCGTCCCACAACTAAGTCCCACAATTTTCTGGATGCAATAGTGTGTAAGTCCCACAATATATATATATATATATATATATATGTATATAGCTTCTTCCCTCCCATGTATGTGTGTACGTGTGTTGGAAACAGACTATTTCCTTTTATTTTCTCTCATTTTACCCATTGTTAAATACTAGGTTTGGCTACCTTTATGACTTAGTAGTTTGCCTATATACAGATGGTATTCAGAGAGAAGAAAGGAAATACAAATCCTCACAGGTCATCGTCACACAAAACATAACATGATTTGGGTGTTTCCATGTGATGATGAGGTGAGACATTTTGCTTGCAGTATGAGACAGTTAAAATATGGTAAGCAAGAACATTGTTTTGAAGGGTGAGAGAGATACATTAGTGTTGAACAACCAAAGTTTTAGTTGTAGGTAACAGTCATTTTTGTACTCTTGCCTGGAAAATTCCATGGACGGAGGAGCCTGGTAGGCTGCAGTCCATGGGATCACTGAGAGTCGGACACAACTGAGCGACTTCACTTTCACTTTTCACTTTCCTGCATTGGAGAAAGAAATGGCATCCCACTCCAGTGTTCTTGCCTGGAGAATCCCAGGGACAGCACAGCCTGATGGGCTGCCGCCTATGGGGTCACACAGAGTCGGACACTTCTGAAGCGACTTGGCAGCAGCAGCAGCAGCAACAGTCATTTTTACCAGTTCATCATTGGAATATCCTTTTATGTTTGGCAACTGTGTTTAAGTCTTCATGGAAACCAAAGTCACCTGCCCCCTACAGAAACTGAGAAAGCGGCCTTTCTTGAAGAAAAAGGGCAAGCAAAGGATTTAAACCTTAACATTTAGAGACACATTCTGATCCTGAAATGGGACCTAGTGATATTTTAATGACAGCAGTAGCGACAGCAATATGAATTTTCTGGATGCAATAGTGTGTAAGGAGACATCCTGCATCCTGCATGTTAGCATCAGTGGAGCAAGCTAGAACATCCAGGATTCAATAAGAGCAGCAGAGGATAGATGTCATAGTGTATGAAAGTACACGAAAGTACATGAAGTCGCTCAGTCGTGTCCAACTCCTTGCAACCCCACGGACTGTAGCCTGCCAGGTTCCTCTGTCCATGGGATTCTCAGGCAAGAATACTAGAGTAGGTTGCCATTTCCTTCTCCAGGGGATCTTCCTGACCCAGGGTTCAAACCCGGGTCTCCAGCACTGGAGGCAGACTCTTTACCGTCTGAACCACGAGGGAAGTCATAGTGTATAGTTGCTCTTTATTCCAACTGTTTTCCAAGTATGACCTTAAGGACACCTAGTGATTTTGTGTGTGACTTAATATGCTTCCAATAAATTTCAGGTTTTCTATTGCTTTAAATAAAAAAGTCTAGGTGATATGTTGGATATATTATATTCAACCATTTCAGTACAGATGTGGAAAGATGATGTCGTTTTTAAACACATTGACATTAATTGTCATCATGGACAGGGATTTCCTGTTATTTTCTCACTTTGAATTTTTATCAGAACTTCAAATACATCATTAATTAATTCTCTAGGGAAATATGACAGTCTCCAACTAAAGTAGAAAAGTGAATTCTGATAAGATAAAATCAATCCAGAATGTTGCTTTATTCTATTTTTTCCTAGTGAAAGACCATAAATGTTTAAAGCTCTTTCCTCCTTAATTTAAAGTGCTGACTTTAGTTTCAAATAATATCCTGGTGAAAACAGTTTTTATTCCTATATAGTTGAGGCCTCTGGTTGTAATGAACCTGATTTTTAGTGTGTGCAGTGGAATTTCCAATTAATGAGATTAAAGAATCTGGGTTCCACCTCTTTCTCTTAACTAGATCTCACAAATGTTTTTTAAAGGTTAACTCATCTCTGCTTCAGGGATCCATGTTTCAGATCTACTGTCATCTCATTAGTGAAGTAGATTTCATTATATCCAGACTCATTATGAGTTCCAAACTACTATGCTATCTTCAATTCTTTCTCTAATATCTGGAGTATTATAATTGTTCATTAAACAGCCACCTGTGACAGACTTATACTTTATTAAGTAGCCCATTAATCTGCCTACTTGGGACTCTGAATAACTGTATATTAATTTCTGTTGACCTTGTTTTTCCCATTTTATATTTTCAGCAGTTTGTGTGTATAATGATGACATGATAATCAAATTCTGTTACTGTTTTATATCAGAGATCCCTTTACTAGAAAATATTTGCTATTCATCACTAGATTGTTTTTCTTCTCAAAAGAAATTAACTGCTCCATATTTGGAACACTAAGATATTATTAATAGTATCCTAAGAAAATTGTTTTCACTGTCTTTCATGAAGGATTTATTGGCTCTGTTGTATCATGCACTGATAAAATATATACCTGGAATCTGCCTGTTTGTTTTTTTTAACTGGAAAAGGAAGAGGCTGAATTCTATGGATTCCTAATTTTAAAACCAGAATTCCTTTTAGAAGACTTTTGTTATTAATCAGTTTTCACTACAAAAGTATACAAGAAATGAAAGTGAAAGTGTTAGCTGCTCAGTCGGGTCTGACTCTGTGACTCTATGGACTGTGGCCCACCAGTCCCACGGGATTTCCCAGGCAAGAATACTGGAGTGGGTTGCTGTACCCTTCTCCAGGAGATCTTCCCAATCCAGGGATCAAACTCAGGTCTGCTGCATTGCAGGTGGATTCTTTACAGTCTGAGTCACCAGAAGCTAAAGCTTTAAAAAGTACAAAAAAGCAAGTAGAAAAAAATAAAAATCATCCACATCTCCCTGAGAAATAGCAATAGGTTATCATTTTGGTGTTTGCATATACAATCTCTCTATATATATTCCATCTATTTGTAGATTTATTCAATCATTCAGCAAATGTTTTTGAGTGCATAGTAATATCAGGTTTAGTTCCTGGCAATACAGTAGTAAATGAAATGGATTCTTTTTAAAAACTGTCTTATATGGTGAATAACCTAAATTAGACACACAAATACAAACATACACACACGTATATAACATCCTAATCCATATTTTGTTAAAGACATTCCTGGTTAGGATTTGTGAATAAAATTTTTAAATAAAATATTTAAAACATGGTGTTTTAAAAACTGAAGTGAAATAAAGGAGTAACACAAAATCAACAATTTAAAAATGTACAATTGAATGGCACTTGATACATTCACATTGCAACCATCATATCTAACTGGTCCTAAAACATTTTCATGACCTCAAAAGACAAATCTCATATCAAGTTAACAGTCACTTCCTATCCCCCAAGCCCTTTGGTTCTAGAAAATACCAATCTGGTTTTTGTCTCTGAATATTCTTAATATTTAATATAAATTGAATTATGCAATGTGTGATGATTTGTGTCTGACTTCTTTTTCTTCTGCTTCACAAAATGCTTTTGAGGTACATCCATGTACTAGCATATATCTTTACTTAATTCTTTTTATGGGTGAAAATATTCTATTATATTTCATAAAGTTGTGTGTGTGTGTGTTAAGTCACCTCAGTGTTGTCTGACTCTTTGCAACCCTCTGGGCTGCAGCCCACTAGGCTCCTCTGTCCATGGAATTCTCCAGGCAAGAATACTGGAGTAGACTGCCATTTCCTTCTCCAGAGGATCTGCCCAACCCAGGGATTGAACCCACCACATCTCTTACGTCTCCTGCATTGATATAACTTTATATATATATATATATATATATATATATATATATATATATGTAAAACTTTGTTCAACAGATGATGGACATTTGGGTTGTTTCCACTTTTAAGCTATTGTGAGCTATGCTGATGTGAACATTCATGTGAGTAATGCTGTAATGAACATTTAGTCATTGTTTGAGCTCCTATTTTAAATTGTTGAATGGCTTATGTATAGGAAGAAAATTGCTAGGTGACATAATGATTCTGTATTTAACTTTTTGAGGAACTACCAAACTGCTTTGTTAGTGACTGAACTATTTTGCATATCCATTAGCAATGTATAATACAAAAGGCTGAATTTCTTTATATTCTTTGAACACATTTTCAAATTTTAAAACTTACAGTCATTCTAATGGATATGAGGTGATAGCTCATTGTGATTTAGATTTGCATTCCCCTATTGGCTCCTAATATTGAACATTTTTTCTTATACTATCGCCTGTTTGTATATCTTCTTGGGAAAAATATCTACATTAGTCCTTTGCTGATTTTTTAAGTTAGTTGTCTGTCTGTGGTTGAGTCATGAGTTCTTTATATATTCCAGATACTAGACCTTTATTATACACATGCTCAGTTGCTTCAGTCATGTCTGACTCTTTCCAACCCTACGAACTGTAGCCCTCCAGGCTCCTCTGTCCATGGAATTCTCCAGCAAGAATACTGGAAAAGGTGCGACTGAACCAACATCTCCTGTGTCTCTTGCATTGCAGACAGTTTCTTTAGCCACTGAGCCACCTGGGAAGTCCCTTATTATATATATGATATTTCAAATATTTTCTACCATTATGTAGATTATTTTTCACATCTCTTGATAGTGTTCTTTGATGTATAAAAATTTTAAATCTTGATGAAGTCCAATTTATCCCCCTCTTTCTCTTGTTTTGTTGCTCATGTTTCTGGTGTCATATATAAGAATCAATTGCCAAATCCAAGAATGTAAAAATTTGGTCCTATATTCTTTTCTAAAATCTAAATAGTTTAAAATTTTATATTTAGATATTTGAATTATTAGAGAATTTTTTGTATATCATGTAAGGTAAGATTCTAACTTCATTCTTATTTATCTTGGAAAGTCTTTATATACCCTTCATTTAAGGAAGAGAATTTTGCTGGATATGAAATTTTCTTTGACATATTATTCTTTAAGCAACTTAAAACTGCTGTCCCATTTTCTTCTGGCCTTCATGGTTTGTGTTGAAAATTTGACTATTAAACTTGAGAACCTCTTGTTTATGACAATCACTTCTTGCTGCTTTAAAGATTCTCATTTTTTTAATTTAATTTTATTTTTTTAATTAGTACTATTTTTTTTTTTACTTTACAATATTGTATTGGTTTTGCCATACATCAACATGCATCCGCCACGGGTGTACACGTGTTCCCCATCCTGAACCCCCCTCCCACCTCCCTCCCCATACTATCCCTCTAGGTCATCCCAGTGCACCATCCCCAAGTTTCCTGTATCCTGCATCAAACCTGGACTGGCAATTCATTTTTCATATGATATTATACATGTTTTAATGCCATTCTCCCAAATCATCCCCCCCCCGACTCCCACAGAGTACAAAAGACTGTTCTATACATCTGTGTCTCTTTTGCTGTCTGGCATACAGGGTTGTCATTACCATCTTTCTAAATTCCATATATATGCATTAGTATATCAGCAGATGAATGGATAAGAAAGCTGTGGTACATATACACAGTGGAGTACTACTCAGCCATTAAAAAGAATACATTTGAATCAGTTCTAATGAGGTGGATGAAACTGGAGCCTATTATACAGAGTGAAGTAAGCCAGAAAGAAAAACACCAAGATTCTCAGTTTGTCTTTGACTTTGGACAATCTGATTTTAATGTGTCTCCATAAATCCTTTTTAGTTTAACTTTGCTAAAATTTATTTAGATTATTTGATGTGTATATTCATGTCTTCTTATCAAATAGAGAGAGCTTTGAGCTATTATTTCTTTGAATATTTTCATTTGCTCCTTTCCTCCCTCTCTGAGACCCTCATTTTGTATATGCTATTGTGATAGACTGTCCCACATGTCCCTCAGACTGGATAATTTTGATTGACCTGTCTTGAAGCCTACTGCGTCTTTCTTCTGTTTGCTCAAATCGGATATCAAAACTATCTAGTGAGTTTTTATGTTACTTATTTTAGTTTTCAATTCCAGATTTCTATTTGGCTTCTTTTTAAAAAATTATGGTAAATTATACATAACATAAAATTTACTATCTTAACCATTTTTAAATGTAAAATTCAATAACATTGAGCTCATTCATAATGTGGTACAATCATCAATACCATACGTCTCTGTAACTCTTTTCATCTTATAAAACAGACATTCTATACACATTAAAAAATAATTCTCTATGACCTCCTTCCCCCAGTTACTGGCAACCACTACTGTTCTTCTGTCTCTATGATTTTAGCTACTATGATTCATATAAGTGGAATCATACAGTTTGTCTCTTTATGACTGACTTATTTCACTTAACAAACTGTCATCAAGTTTCATTTATGTTGTAATAAACATCAGAATTTCCTTCCTTTGTGAGGCTGAATAATGTTCTATTGTATCTATCAATGGACTTTGCATTGCTTCCACATTTTGGCTACTGTGAATAATGCTGTTACAAACATGTGTGTGCACATATCTTCTCAAGACTCCACTTTTAATTCCTTTGAGCATGTACTCAGAAGTTAAATTGCTAGATTATATGGTAATCATATTTTTCTTTTTTAGGAAGCTGTCATGCTGTTTGCTGCAGTGGGTATACCACTTTACATTCTTTCCAATGGTGCCAAGTACTCCAATTTCTCTATATCTTCTCCAACACTTGTTGTTTTCTATTTATTTGTTTGTTTGATAGTAGCCATTCCAATAGGTATGAGGGAGTATCTCACTGTAGTTTTGACTTGCATTTCCTCAATGATTAGTAATGCCAAGCATCATTTTATATGCTTATGGCCATTTGTATATGTTCTTTGGAGAAAGGTCTATTCAAGTCCTTTGTGGATTTTTCAATCAAGTAGTTCATTTTACTATTGTTGAGTTTTAGGAGTCTCTATACATTCTGGATATTAATTCCTTATCAGATGATTTGCAAATATTTTATCCCATTCTGTGGGTTGCCTTTTTGCTCTATTGATAATGTCTTTTGATGCACACAATTTTAAATTTTAATAAAGTACAATCTACCTATTTAATGTTTGGTTGCCATATCCAAGAAACAATTACTAACTCCAAAATTGTGAAGATTTTGCCTTGTGTTTTCTTCTAGGAGTTTTATAGCTTTAGTTCTTATTTACTATAAGATCTTTGAATCATTTAAAATTAGTTTTGGCATATGGTGCTAGGTGAAGGTCCAAATTCATTTTTTTAAATGTGGATGTCCAATTTTCCTTGTACCATGTCTTGAAAAGACTATCCTTTCCCAGTTGAATGGTCTTGATACCCTTGTCAAACATAATTTTACTATATATTATTTCAGACTTTTTATTGTTTTTAATCGTTCTGTATTCCTGTATTTATTCCAGTATTTAATTGCCTTAGTTTGGTAGTAAATTTTGAAATCAGGAAATATGAGTTCTCTAGCTTTATTCTTCCTTCTCAAAGTTGATTTGGCTGTTCAGTTTCCTGTGAGATGGCACATGCATTTGATTGTCTTTTATGTTTTTTAAAAAAACATTGAAATTTTGATGAGGATTACATAGATTCTGTAAATTTCATTGTGTAGTATTAGCATCTTAACAATATTGTCTTATATTTCATGAACAGAGAATATATTCCATTATTTATATCTTATTTAATTTCTTAATGTTAATTTCTTTAATGTTTTCTAATATTCATTGCACAAGTATTTCATTTTCTTGGCTAAGTTAATCCTAAATGTTTCACTGTTTTTGATGCTATTGCAAATTAAATAATTTTCATAATTTCCTTTTCATACTGTTTATTGTTAGTGTAGAGTTAGAATTGCATGTGTGTGTGTTATGTGTGTCTATATGTTGACTTTGTAGTCTGCTACTTTGTTGAATTTATCTTATTACTTCCATCAGGGTATTTTTTGGTGGAATCTTTAGGGTGTTATACATATGAGATCATATCATTTGCAAGCAAATAATATCAGGTGGGCCAACAGGTTTGTTTGGTTTTTTCAGTAACATGAAAAAGTAGTGCTTAGTTGTGTTCAAGTTCATTTGTAACAATTTTGTTAGACTATATTGTCATATCAGGTGTCATATCATCATGCATTAAAAATTTATCAAAATTGGTGAAGTTTTATATAGCCATTTTAATATTAAAGATGGAAGGAAAAAGCAGCATTTTCAGCTATTACGACTTATTTCAAGAAAGGTAAAAACACAACTGAAATGCAAAAAAAAAAAAAAAAAGTGATTTGTGCAGTGTATAGGGAAGGTGCTGTGATTGATTAAATGAGTCAAAAGTGGTTTGTGAAGTTTCACACTAGAGATTTCTCACTGGATGATGCTCCAAGGTCAGGTAGACAAGTTGAAGTTGAAAGTGATCAAATCAAGACATTAACTGAGAACAATCAACACTATATCATGAAGGAGATAACCAACATACTCAAAATATCCAAATCAAGGACTGAAAATCGTTTGTACCAGTTTTGTTATGTTCATCACTTTGATGTTTGGGGTTTTCACCTAGGTTAACTGAAAGAAACCTTCTTGACTGTATTTCCACACGTAATTCTCTACTGAAACATAAGGAAAATGTTTTCATTTTAAAACAGGTGATGAAAAGTGGATACTGTACTGTCTAATAATGTGGAACAGAAGAGATCATGGGGCAAGTGAAATGACCAACCACACAAAAGGCTGGTCTTCATCCAAAGAAGATGTTGTTTTGTATATGGTGGCACTGGAAGAGAGTTATCTATTATGAGCTCCTTCAGAAAATCAAACAATTCCAACAAATACTGCTCCCAATTAGACAACTGAAAGCACTGCTCAAGAAAAAGCATCTTGAATTAGTCAACAGAAAAAGCATTAGTATAATACAAGACCACATGTTGCTTTGATGACCAGGCAAAAACTTACACCTTGGTTGGGAAGTTGTGATTCTTTTCTCCACATTGACCAGACATTACACCTTTGGATTTCCATTTACTTAAGTTTTTACAAAATTTTCTTAATGAAAAAAATTTTCAGTTTCTTGGAAGACTATAAAAGGCACCTGGAACAGTTCTTTGCTCAAAATGACGAAACATTTTTGGAAGATGGAATTATGAAGTTGAAACAGGACAGAAGGTAGTAGAACAAAATGGTGAACATGTTATTTAAAAAGTTCTTTGTGAACATGAAAAAATGCGTCTCTCTTTACTTAAAAGCCAAAGGAACTTTTTGGCCAACCCAATATTACTTCCTTTTCTATGAGTTGTATTTCTCTTTGTTACCTAACTGGTCTGGCTAGAACTTTGCAGTTCTACCTAGAACACTCCAGTTCTAGGAGTGGTGAAAGTGGGCATCCTTGACCATTTTCTTTTTATTTATTTATTTTCAGTTGCACTGGGTCTTTGTTGCTGCTCATAGGCTTTCACTAGTTGTGGCAAGCAGGATTTACTCTTCTCTGTGGTGCACAGGCTTCTCATTGCAGTAGCTTCTCTTGTAGAGCACAGACTCAACGATCATGGGCTTCAGCAGCTGCAGCTTGCGGGCTCAGTAGTTATGGCTTGTAGGCTCTAGAGTGCAGGATCAGTAAGTGTGGTGTACAAGCTTAGTTTAATTGCACCACAGCATGTGGAATCTTCCCAGACCAGGGATTAAACTAGTGTATCCTGCATTGGCAGGCAAATTCTTATCCACTGTGCCACCAGGGAATTTCCCTGTTTCTTGATCATAAGTGAAACACCTTTTAGTCTTTCACTATCGAGTTTGATGTTCACAGTTATTGTTTTATATATGGAATTTATAATATTGAGATAATTTCTTCTATTCCTAGTTTTTGAGCATATTTGACATAAAATAGTATTTAATTTTGTCAAATGTTTTTCCTGCATTAATTGAAGTAATCATGGTTTTTCCCCCGCTTCATTCTGTTAATGTGGTTTATTATACTGATTGATTTTTGTTTGTTGAACCATTCATGAATTCCAGGAATAAATGTCACTGAGTTATTGTGTATAATTCTTTTTTTTTTAACTTTACAATATTGTATTGGTTTTGCCATATATCAACATGAATCTGCCACAGGTATATAAGTGTTCCCCATCCTGAACCCTCTTCCCTCATCCCTCCCCATACCATCCCTCTAAGTCGTCCCAGTACACCAGCCCCAGGCAACCAGTATCGTTCATAGAACCTGGACTGGCAACTTGTTTCATATATGATATTATTCATGTTTCAATGCCATTCTCCCAAATCATCCCACCCTCTCCCTCTCCCACAGAGTCCAAAAGACTGTTCTATATATCAGTGTCTCTTTTGCTGTCTTGTATACAGGGTTATTGTTACCATCTTTCTAAATTCCATATATATGCATTAGTATACAGTATTGGTGTTTTTCTTTCTGGCTTACTTCAGTCTGTATAATAGGCTCCAGTTTCATCCACCTCATTAGAACTTATTCAAGTGTATTCTTTTTAATGGCTGAGTAATACTCCATTGTGTATATATATCTACCACAGCTTTCTTATCCATTCATCTGCTGATGGACATCTAGGTTGCTTATATGCTTCTGAATTTTGTTTTCTAGTATTTAGTTGTTAATTTTTGCATTCATATTCATAAGAGATATTAGCCTATGGCTTTATCTCCTAGTATTGTCTTTGTTTTGCTTTGATATCAGGGTAACACTGGCCTCATAGAATGAATCGTTCTCTACTCTTTTTTTTTTTTTTTGAAACATTTGATAAGGATGGATGTTCTTTTTAAAATATTTGATAGAATTCCTCAGTGAAGCCATCAATTCTTGGGCTTTTTTTGTTGTTGTTGGAAGCTTTTTGCTTACCAATTCAATCTCATTACTAGTTATAGGTCCTTTCAGATTGCCTATTTCTTTGTGATTTAATCTTGGTTGTTTTTGCTGTTCTAGGAATCTATCCATTTCATCTCAATTTTTCAAGTGTTTTTTCCATAGAATTGTTCATACTACTGCCTTATAATCCTTTTTATATCTATATAATTGATAATACTGTCTCCATTTTTATTTTGGATTTTAGTAATTTGAGTCTTCCCTCTCTTTTGTTAGTATCAAGCTAAAATTTTAACAATTTTGTTAATTTTCTCAAAGAACTTTTTGTTTTATTAATTTCTCTACTATATTTATATTTTCTATTTCATGCATCTCTGCTCTAATCTCTAATGTTTCTTTCTTTCTTCTATATTTAGCTTTTGTTTGTTCATTCCCTTGGTGCTGCATTTGCTGTATCTCACAGTTCTAGTATACTGTATTTTAATTTTCATTAATTTCCAAATATTTTCTAAATTTCCTTTGTGATTTATTCTTTGATCTATTGGTTGTATAAGATTGTGTTTTTAATTTCTGAGATTTTGTAGATTTTCCAGTTCTTGATGATTTCTAACTTTCCTCTGTTATGGTCAAAGAGGTTACTTTGTATAATATTTATATTTTTACACCTATGGAGACTGAATTTATAGCCTAACATATGGTCTGTCATGGAAAATGCCCCATATGAATTTGGGAAGAATGTGAATGCTATTATTTTGATATAGAGTGTTCTGTATATGTCTGTTAAAATAGTAGGTTGATTGTGCTGTTTAAATTCTTTGAGCATATTTAAGATGATTGACTTAAAGTCTTTGCCTAATAAATCCAATGCCTATGCTTCCTCAGGGATAGTTTCTAGAAATTTCTTCTGGGAATAGGCCATGCTTTCTTGTTTCTTTTCATGCTTTCTAATTTTTTATAAAACACTTGGAATCTTGAGTTATATAATGTGATAACTCTGGGAGTCAAATTTCCTCCATCTTGTCTTTATTTTTCTTGTTTGCTGTGTTCTTTAGCTGTTTTTTGGTGACTTTTCTATAATATTTTTGTAAAGTCTGTATTTAGACAGACTCACTTCAGCACTGGGTATTTGTAGGCTTTTTACATGTGTCCTGCCTTGAGGATGCATATGGTCAAGTCTCCAGTATACATGATCCCTTGTGAATTTCAAAAAGCAACAACAAAAAAGAAAAATGAAAAAAGAAAGAAAACCTCTTTCTTCAAATTTTATTCCAGAATTTAGATATTTTATTGTTTACTATAACTATAATCTTTAACCACAGGCCCCAGGAAATCATTCAATTGCCTTACAGTTGTTTTTGAAATGAATACAACTTTCCATATTGTGTGAACCCTGTTAGGAAAAATGAAATCAAGTAATTATTCCAGTCTTTATGTAGCCCCAGACATGTTAGAACAGATAAACATGATCATTTGAGAGTAAGGTCTATTCTATTCCCTATGGAACCAGGGACCAGAGTTCCATGATGGAAAGTAAGCTGCCATCTTTAAGATTAGGCTTAAGATAGGAGGGAGTTGGACAATGCAAGCAAAAACACTACTTTTCTAAATGATCATTTTCTTTATGTTCAGTGATGATTTGGTTGCTGCAATCACTTGACTATTTTCTAACATTCTGACAAAATTGATTCTAACAGTTTTTGCTTCACTTTTCAATGTTACTATGAATGGATTCTTAGAGCTACCTACTCTGCCACTTGTGCTGATGACCTTTTCTAAAACAGTCTTTTTGATAACTATAATTATCTACTGCTTACAGAATATATGAAATATAATATAGGTGATAGATGGTTATTTCTCCCCTTTAGATAGTATCTAATTTTTTGAGAACAGAGTAGGGAAGCTATTCTATCTGGATTGAAATGTTTACTCTCCCATTTCTTCTTATGAGATAAATGACATTAAAAATCTTTAGACTACAGTATTCTTTTCTAGAAAAATGAGATGATCATTTGGACCTAATATTGTCATTAATATGTTTTAAAATGTGTGTAAATTGCTTAATGCTGTCTTTATCCATTGTGTTTTTAAAATCGTATAGAAAGTAGTTGCCTCAACACTTCTTTGCTTACAGCTATGATTATTTCCTTAGTATGAATTTCTGGAAGAAAAATTGATGAAATAAATAGCTGTTATTGTTTAGAATTAAAAATAATATCAACAAATTGTCCCTTTTAAAGGGCTGTGCGACTTTATTCATCTTTTCTGAAAAGACCTCATTTTCTGCTCTTGAGCAGCCTGACTTTCTTGTATTTGTACTTGAGGGGGGAAATAGAGATAACAATTTCCAAATATTCTTCCTATATCCAATCAGATTTATTGTGTCATTTTGGACTTCTTCTCCCCTACTTCTGCTTGGTTTAATAGTTAACAGTTAAATTTTGTACAGCTATTCCTATCAAACTGCAAAAGATACTAATGTAACAGGACAAGATGAACACAGCCCTTAGCAAGTAGCCATTGCTGTGCCTCATTTTTCTGCACTCTGTTACGAGACAACAGGTCTTGCTCAGCCATTGCTCAGTGTCTCAGTGGGCCCTGCTCACCAGCAGCCAACTGTCAATGAGCAGCTGTTAGTTGTCCTACTCAGCTATTGGTCAGCACTGCAGTGGGTCCTGTCCACAGCTAACTGTCAGTGAGGAACCATTAGGGGAATGATTCAGTCAAGGGTCAGTGGTGTGTTGGTTATCAGGTGAAGAGTGAGGTAACAGGAAAATTCAGGCCTTCTCCTGGAGGCCCTCTAGCTTATCCAGCCTTAGGCCAGCAGGTGGGCTGGAGGGCCCAGGGAAGAGACTGGGGACTATGCAGGGCTACAGAGACCTCAGTAAGCCCCTCCTCTAACCTTGACCCATGCCTTGAGGCAGCAGAAACCTCTCCCCCAACCCTGTCTCTGTGACCTAATAGCAGTGGCCATCTGTCTGGGTCACAGTATATGAGACCTAGTCTCCCCATTTGGGAAGCCTGAGGAGACTGAGGACCAGTTGGGTTGGACGGCTTTCTCCCTCAGGGATGACAGCCTGGTAAGATGTGGGAACCTGGCCCTGAAGGAGTTGCAAACTGAGATTTGCCTCCTCTTAGCCAGGACTGGGCCCTTGGAGGGTGAAAATTGTGCCTTGGGACTTTGCTTCTTGCCAGAACAGACAATAACATTCATCAGGAAGAGATTTATAGGAACATCATTACCTGCCCATGACCTGACCTCAAGAACAAAGGATCTGACACCCAGAAGTCTGCAACAACTAACCATGTCCATGGTTAGTTTAGTTAGTTACTCCTTTTGCTTTTAAAAGGACTTGCTGAAAGCTCTCAGTAACTTTGGAGTTCTTAGGGCATGAGCCACCAATCTCCTTATGTGAATCTGTAATAAACTTTTCTCTCTTCTGAACTCTAAAGTTTAATATTAATGGGCCTCACTGTGCATCTGGCACATGGACTTCTGAATTCAGTAACACTAACAAGTATGTGGGAAAAGAGCCATTTCAGATACTCATAGACATCACCCAAGAGCAAACTGATGACTCTAACCCCAAGATTGTAGGATCTATATTTCCGAAATACAAGCATGTTGAAACAGTCATTATGTCCCTAGCGATGACCATATAATTGACAATAAGTCCAAGACAGTTATGTTTTTCCTAAAATTTCATTTTAAAATATTCTAAACATACAACCCCAAAACACTATTGGAAGTAAAAGGAGATTGTCCCTGGCAAACTGAGACTCAAGATCAAGCAACACACAAATTATTTATTGGTTACCTGTTTTTCCTGGTGGCTCAGATGGTAAAGGACCTGCCTGCAATGCAGGTGACCCAGGTTCAATTCCCAGATCAGGAAGATCCCCTGGAGAAGGGAATGGCAACCCACTCCAGTATTCTTGCCTACAGAATTCCATGGACAGACCATGGGGTCACAAAGAGTCAGACACAACTGAGTGACTAACACACACAGTGACATCAATCAAGAGTCTGACATTTCAATGGGAATTTGCTGTATGACTCAAGGAACTCAAACTGGGCTCTGTGAGAATGGGCAGAAGGTGGGAAGGAGATTCAAGAGAGAAAAGACATATGTACACCTGTGGTTAACTCATGTAATTGTATGACAGAAATCAAACCAATATAGTAAAATAATCATAAATCAACTAAAAATAAGTAAATTAAAAAAAAAGAGTCTGGCATTTGATTGGTATAAGTCTTTATTTTCTTTTTTATTTTTTTGTAGGGAGGTATATGTACTTTCATAGCTATTTTTGTTGGGTGGTGATGTGAGGCTGCATGAAGTTTTTAACTATAATTCATTCCTTTTCTGATGTATAAGTCAATGTGATAAGTTGCATTATGGCTAAAAATACTTCTTGTCCCTTCTTGGGCATTCCTTTTCGTGGTGATCTACTTTATGGAGTATAATTTCAAATTTCTTGGCCTCAAACACAAACACTCAACTTACTTTGGCCAATCAGTTACCAGTGTGATGTAAGAGAAAACATCAATGTTCATTTCCCTCAAATCATTTCTGCATTAGTTCCAACTTACATTTTATATATGAGGTTGGTAATGTCTTACATAAAGGGTCTACAGTAAGCCTGAATACTGGAGCAAAATAGCATAAAAAAAATCAGAGCCAACTCATGATAGACAAGTAGTTTCAGAAAGAAGCACACATTTGTGAGTCACTGAGATTTGGGGGTTGTTTGTTATAGTTTCATAATTTAGCCTAAACTGATGTAGTAAGTCCACTAAGGGAATGGTTTATTCCAGTATGGGAGAATTAAAAAAAAAAAATGTGAATACTATCCTTTATTTAACAATTGACTCATTTACTTAGCCTTGTCTTTTTTTCTACCTAATACCTCAATACTCTTGACTATATCTGTTTCAATTATGCATTTTCATTCCTTATATATGCACAAGTAAAGATAAAATGCCCTATCAATGGTCTATACCTCTAAACTGGTTACTATTCATAAAGACTGGTTCTCTGTCTGGACTTCATGATATATACATGAGAAACTTTGATCAAGATATCTTGAAATCCCTGGGATACCACAATTACCATCTCTAGGGATTTCATTTATATTGAGGGTTTCAGCTCAGCCCAGATTCACAGGAAAGGTTTTTAGAAGGAAATTTTTACTGTAGACTTTCTAAATTTCAGATAGTAGAGAGGAAATTTCTCAAAGTTAAAATTGTAAAAGTATATATATTATGAGATAAAATCATGTAGAATAAATACCTTACCTTAAATATGTTCTTGAATTTTGGAGGCAAAAGGATGGTAAATGTATAATCATATAATCCTCAGCTGTTTACCTTTGTAAAACACTCTCAACAGGTAAAATTTATCCAGATTTTATCTTAGGAGACATGTATTATACTTGTGCCCTATGGGATTGAACATCTCTACCTAGTCATCCGTCCTGTAAACATTTCAATGTAAAGTAAACAGACCACTCCTATAGAAGTTGACTCAAATCAACTTCAGAGTTTTCCAACCTGATTACAGGATGCATTCCACCAAATTAAGTGACTTGAGAGGTCTTTTTCTAAATATTAAATTACTCCTTCCACGAGTTGTCAGATAATGCCTAGAAATAAGCCAGGGGAAATTCTGATGAAGTTTCATGGAAAGAACCCTAGATTAGAAATTGTATCTGCTCTGGGAGTTGGTGATGGACAGGAAAGCCTGGCGTGCTGCAGTCCATGGGGTTGCAAAGAGTCAGATACAACTGAGCGACTGAACTGAACTGAACTGAAATTATAATCCTGAGTCTATCCCACTTATCTTTGTTGAATTTTAGTATTACTTTTGGAAAATACATCAAGGCTTTATATTGTCACCCTGCTTGTTTAACTTATATACAGAGTTCATCATGAGAAATGCTGGACTAGATGAAGCACAAGCTGGAATTAAGATTGCCGGGAGGAATATCAATAACCTCAGATATGCAGTTGACACCACCCTTATGGCAGAAAGTGAAGAACTAAAGAGACTCCTAATGAAAGTGAAAGAGGAGAGTTAAAAAGCTGACTTAAAACTCAACATCCAAAAAACTAAGATCATGGCATTCGGTCCCATCACTTCATGGCAAATAGATGGGGAAACAATGGAAACAGTGAGAGACTTTATTTTGGGGGGCTCCCAAAATCACTGAAGATGGTGACTGCAGCCGTGAAATTAAAAGATGCTTACTCCTTGGAAGAAAAGTTATGACCAACATAGATAGCATATTAAAAAGCAGAGACATTACTTTGCCAACAAAGTTCTGTCTAGTCAAAGCTACGGTTTTTCCAGTAGTCATGTATGGATGTAAGAGTCGGACCGTAAAGAAAGCTAAGTGCCAAAGAATTGATGCTTTTGAACTGTGGTATTGGAGAAGACTCTTGAGAGTCCCTTGGACTGCAAGGAGATCAAACCTCTCAATACTAAAATAAATCAGTCCTGAATATTCATTGGAAGGACTGATACTGAAGCTGAAACTTCAATACTTTGGCCCCCTGATGCGAAGCACTGATTCATTGGAAAAGACCCTAATGCTGGGAAAGATTGAGGGCAGGAGGAGAAGGGGATAACAGAAGATGAGATGGTTGGATGGTATCACCAACTCAATGGACGAGTTTGGGCAAGCTCCGGGAGTTGGTGAAGGACAGGGAAGCCTGGTGTGCTGCAATCCGTGGGGTCGCAAAGAGGTGGACACGACTGAGTGACTGAACTGATAATCCTGAGTCTATCCCATTTATCTTTGTTGGGTTTTAGTATTATTTTTTGAAATATGAAGTTATTTGACTAAATTTTTTCATGCTGATCTATATAGCAAATTCCATATAGGTAGACAGTGTGCCTGAAGAACTATGGACTGAGGTTCTTAACATTGTACAGGAAGTGGTGACCAAAATCATCCCCAAGAAAAAGAAATGCAAGAAGACAAAATGTTTATCTAAAGAGGCCTTACAAATAGCTGAGAAAAAAAGAGAAGTGAAAGGCAAAGGAGGAAGGGAAAGATATACATAACTGAAACAGTTGTTCTAGAGAAAAGCAAGAAAAGATATACACAACTGAACACTTGATCTGGAGAAGAGCAAGGGAAGATAGGAAAGCCTTTTTAAGTGAACAATGCAAAGAAATAGAGGAAAACAATAGAAGGGGAAAGTCTAGAGATTTCTTCAAGAAAATTCGTGATACTAAGGGAGGATTTCATGCAAGGAGGGATTCAATAAAGGACAGAAATGTCGAGAACCTACCAGAAGCAGAAGATATTAAAAAGAGGTAGCAAGAATACACAGAAGAACTATAAAAAAGAAATCTTAATGATCCAGATAACCACAATGGTGTGATCACTCACCTAGAGCCAGATATCCTGGAGCATGAAGTCAAGTGGGCCTTAAGAAGCATTACTATGAGCAAAGCTAGTAGAGGTGATGAAATTTCAGCTGAGCTATTTCAAATCCTAAAAGATGATGCTACGAAAGTGCTGCACCCAATATGCCAGCAAATATGGAAAACTCAGCAGTGGCCACAGGACTGATTAGGTTTCACTCTAATCCCAAAAAAAGCAATGCCAAACAATATTCAAGCTACTGTAAAATTGGGCTCATTTTACATGCTAGCAAGGTAATGTTCAAAATCCTTCAAGCTAGGCTTCAGCAGCATGTGAACTGAGAAATTCCAAATGTACAAGCTGTATTTTGAAAATGCAGGGGAACTATAGATCAAATTGCAAATATCC
Organism: Bos mutus; assembly: GCF_027580195.1. Lineage (NCBI taxonomy): Eukaryota > Metazoa > Chordata > Mammalia > Artiodactyla > Bovidae > Bos > Bos mutus. Next base: position 47,203,868 of record NC_091627.1, on the reverse strand, counting down.
ATTATATCATTTTTGAAAAAGCAAGAGAATTCCAGAAAAACATGTACTTCTGCTTCATTGACTACACTAAAGCCTTTGACCATGTGGATCACAGCAAACTGGAAAATTATTAAAGAGATGGGAATACCAGATCATCTTACCTGTCTCCAGAAAAACCTGTATGCAGGTCAAGAAGCAACAGTTAGAATCAGACATGAAACAATGGACTGGTTCAAAACTGGGAACCAGTTTGTCACACTGCTTATTAACATATATGCAGGGTACATCATGTGAAATGAAGGGCTGGATAAAGCAAAGCTGGAATAAAGATTATATCAATAACTCAGATATGCAGATGATACCACTCTAATAGCAGAAAGCAAAGAGGAACTAAGAGCCACCTGATGAAGGTGAAAGAGGAGAGTGAAAAAGCCAGCTTAAAACTCAACATTCAAAAAATAAAAATCAGGGTATCCTGTCCCATCACATCATGGCAAGGAGATGGGGAGAAAGTGAAAACAGTGGCAGATTTATTTGGGGGGCTCCAAAATCACTGTGGCTGGTGACTATAGCCATAATATTAAAAGATGCTTGATCCTTGGGAGAAAAATCATGGCAACCTAGACAGAATATTAAAAATCAGAAACATCACTTTATAGACAAAAGTCCATATAACCAAAGCTATGGTTTTCCTGTAGTCCTTTATGGATGTGAAAGTTGAATCATCAAGAGGGCTGAGGGCCAAAAAATTGATGATTTCAAACTGTGGAGCCGGAGAAGATTCTTAAGATTCCCTTGAACAGCAAGAAGATCAAACCAGTCAATATTAAAGGAAGTCAATCTTGAATATTCATTGGAAGGACTGATGCTGAAGCTCCAATACTTTGGCCACCTGAAGAGCCGGCTCATTGGAAAAGACCCTGATGTTTGGAAAGATTGAAGGCAAGAGGAGAAGAGGGCAGCAGAAGATGAGATGGTTGGATGGCATCACCAATGAGTTTAAGGAAACTCTGAGAGATAGTGAAGGACAAGGAAGGTTGATGTGCTGCAATCCATGGGTTGCAAAGTGTTGGACACGACTTAGTGACTGAACAATCTAGGACTCGGGGCATATCAAAATCCTTTTTTCTCTGAAGACCTTAACGTTTAGTTGAATTTCTAAATTAGCTAATTTTTAAATAAGTAAAGAGTTAAGAATTCACCAAATTTAACATGATAACATTTTGAACAAGGTCTCACCTTGGCCTAAAGGACTGTAAATTTGATAACAGAGGAAGTAGTCCTGGGCTAGAAAATGCTTTCTAATACCACTGCCTCAGTTTTGTTCTTTTTTAATTAGAGTATAATTGCTTTACACTGCTACATCAGTTTCTGCTGTACAGCAAAATGAATCAATTGTACGTATACATATATCCCCTCATTTTCAGATTTCATTCTCATTTATGTCACCATAGAGTACTTAATAGAGTTTCCTGTGCAATGGAACAGGTCCTCATTAGTTATCTATTAATATTTTATACATAGAAGTGTACATATGTCAATCCCAATCCCCAATTCATTCCAACTCCCCTTACCCCCTTGGTGTCCATACATTGTTTCTCTGCATCTGTGTCTCTATTTGTTTCATAACAAGATCATCATACTATATTTCTAAATTCCATATATGTATTAATATTCAATATTTGTTTCTCTATTTATTTGGGGCTGTGCTGAGTGGTCATTGCTGTGCACAGGCTTTCTCTAGTTGCTATGAGCAGAGGCTATTCTTTGTTGGGGTACGCAGGCTTCTCATTGTGATGGCTTCTCCTGTTGCAGAGCACAGGCTCTAGGGTACATGGACTTCAGCATTGTGGCGTGTGGGCTTACTAGTTGGGGCTCCTGGGCTACAGAGTACAGGTTCAGTAGTTGTGGCACATGGGATTAGTTGCTCCACTGCATGTGGGATCTTCCTGGATCGGGGATCAAACACATGTTTCCTGCATTGACAGGCAGATTCTTTACTACTGACCCATCAGGGAAGCTCTGTTTTTCTCTTTCTGACTTGCTTCACACTGTATGACAGTCTCAAGGTCCGTCTACATCTCTCCAAATGACACAACTTTGTTCCTTTTAAGGGTTGAATAGTATTCCATTGTATATATGTACCATATCTTCTCTGTCCATTCCTCTGTTGATGGACATGCAGTTTGCTTCCATATACTGGCTATTGTAAATAGTGATGCAATGAACACTGGGGTGCATGTATCTTTTTGAATTACAGTTTTCTCTGGGTGTATGGCCAGGAGTGGTATTGCTAGGTCATATGGTAGTTCTATTTTCCGTTTTTAAGGAACCCCCATACTGTTCTTGATAGCAGCTGTATCAAGTTAGATTCTCATTAATAGAGTAAAAGGGTTCGCTTTTCACCAAATGCATTCCAGCATTTATTGTTTGTATAATTTTTTATGATTTCCATTCTTACTGATGTGAGATAATACCTCATTGTAGTTATGATTTGCATTTTTCTAATAATTAGTGGTGTTGAATATCTTTTCATTTGTCTTTTTTGAAGAAAAGTCTAGTTATTCCACACATTTTTTGATTAGGTTATTTGTCTTCTTAATATTGAGCTGCAGGAGGTATTTGTACATTTTGAGAATTAATCCATTGTCAGTTACTTCTTTCGCAAATATTTTCTGCTATTCTGAAGTTTGCCTTTTTGTTTTATTTATGGTTTCCTTTGTTGTGCAAAAGCATTTAAGTTTAATTAGGCCCCATTTGTTTATTTCTGTTTTTATTTTCATTATTCTAGGAAGTGGGTCAAAAAGATCTTACTTTAATTTATGTCATAGTGTTTTCTTCCTCTGTTTTCCTCTAAGTTTTATAGTGTCTGGTCTTACCTTTAAGTCTTTAATCCATTTTGAGTTTATTTTTGTGTACTGTATTAGGGAGTGTTCTAATTTCATGCTTTTACGTGGAGGTGTCCAGTTTTTCCAGCATCCCTTATTGAAGATAAGTCTTTTCTCCATTGTATATTCTTGCCTCCTTTGTCATATATTTGGTGACCAAAGGTGTGTGGATTTATCTCTGGGCTTTCTATACTGTTCTATTGATTTATATTTCTGTTTTTGTGCCAGTAGCCTTGTCTTGATTACTGTAGCTTTGTACTACAGACTGATTTCTCCAGCTCCATTTTTCTTTCTCAAGAGTATTTTGGTTATTTGGGGTCTTTTGTGTTTCATACAGATTTTTAATTTTTTGTTATAATTCTATTTTTAAAATGCCATTGGTAAATTGATAGGAATTGCATTGAATCTGTAGATTGCCTTGAGTAGTATATTTTCAGAATATTGATTCTTCCAGTCCATGTATATGGTTTATCTCTCCATCTGTTTGTGTCATCTTTGATTTCTTTCATCACTATGTTATAGTTTTCTGAGTACCTGTCTTTTGCCTCCTTAGGTTTACTCCTAAGTATTTTATTCTTTCTGTTGCAATGGTAAATGTGATTGTTTCCTTGATTTCTCTTTCGTATCTTTTGTTGATAACACTTAGAAAAACAAGATTTCTGTGTATTGGTTTTGTATCTTACAATTTTCCAAAGCTCTTTGATGAACTCTAGTAATTTTCTGGTGGCATCTTTAGCATTTTCTATGTATAGTATTATGTCATCTGCAAACAGTGATAGTTTTTCTTCTTCTCTAATGTGTGTTCCTCTTATTTCTTTCTCTTCCCTGATTTCCATGGCTAACACTTTCAAAACTATGTTGAATAAAAGTGGTGAGAGTGGATATCCTTTAGGTGCTTTAGGTTTTTCACCGTTGGAAATGATGTTTGCTGTGGGTTTGTTGTATATGACTTTATTATATTGAGGTTAGTCTTCTCTATGTCTACTTTCTGGACAGTTTTTATCATAAATCAGTGTTGAATCTTGTCAAAAGCTTTTACTGCAGCTGTTGAGATAATTGGATGGTTTTATTCTTCAATTTGCTAACATAGTGTATCACAATGATTGATGAATCATTGCATCTCTGGGATAAATCCCACTTGATCACCGTGTATGATCCTTTTAATGTATTGGTGGACTCTGTTTGCTAGTATTTTGCCAAGGATTTTTGCATCTATGTTGATCAGTGTTACTGAGCTTCAATTTTCTTTTTTTGTGTGATACCTTTGTGTAATTATGGTACACAATTGGCTCAAATGGTAAAGAATTTGCCTGCAATGTGGGAGACCCGAGTTCAACCCCTGGGTTGAGAAGATTCCCTGGAGAAGAGAATAGCTACCCAATCCAGTCTTCTTGCCTGGAGAAATCCATGGACAGAGAAGCCTTGTGGGCTACAGTCCATGGGGTTGCAAAGAGTTGGACACGACTAAGTGACTAACACTCATGTAATTGTGATATCGGGGACATGATGTTCTCTTAGAATGAGATTGGGTGGGTTCCTCCCTATGAAATTTTGGGAAGAGATTGAGAAGGATGATGTTAGCTCTTCTCTAAATGTTTGATAGAATTTGCTTGTTAAGTTCCTGGTCCTGGATTTTTGTTGTAATATTTTTAATCAAAGTTTCCATTTCAGTACTTGTGATTGGTTTGTTCATTTTTATTTATTTATTTTTGGCTGTGTCAGGTGTTAGTTGCATCAGATAGGCTCTTTGTTGCTGCACGTGGGATTTTTCACTGTGGCATGCAGGCCACTTTTTTGCAGTGCACAGACTTCTCTCTAGTCGTGGTGTGTAAGCTCCAGAGTGATTGGGCTCTGTAGCTGTGGGGCATGGGTTTGTATTCTAGGACACATGAGCTTTGCAGTTGCTGCACAGAATTTCTCATTGAGGCATGCAGGCTCAGAAGTTGTGGTAAACGGGCTCAACTAAGGATCCTCAACATAGGATCTTAGTTCCCTAACAGGGAATTGAACCCACATCCCCTGGGTTGAACCCACTGGAAAGCTGATTCTTAACCACTAGACCACCAGAGAAGTCCTGCTTGGCCTATTCATAATTTTTATTTCTTCCCAGTTCAGTCTTAGAAGCTTGCACTTTTCTAAGAATTTAATCATTTCTTCCAGGTTTTCCCTCTTATTGGCATATAGATGCTTGTCTTCTAAAGGAGATCAGCCCTGGGTGTTCTTTGCAAGGAATGATGCTAAAGCTGAAACTCCAGTACTTTGGCCACCTCATGCGAAGAGTTGACTCATTGGAAAAGACTCTGATGCTGGGAGGGATTGGGGGCAGGAGGAAAAGGGGACAACAGAGGATGAGATGGCTGGATGGCATCACCGACTCCATGGACGTGAGTCTGAGTGAACTCTAGGAGATGGTGATGGACAGGGAAGCCTGGCATGCTGCGATTCATGGGGTCGCAAAGAGTCGGACACGACTGAGCGACTGAACTAAACTGAACTGAGATGCTTGTAGCAGTCTTTTATGATGCTTTGTATTTCTGCAGTATCATTTGTAGTTTCAACTTTTTTCATTTCTACTTCTATTGATTTGGGTCCTCTCCCTTTTCTCCTTGATGAATATGGTTAAAGTTTTATCAATTTTATCTTCTCTAAGGAGCAGTATTTAGTTTCATTGATCTTTGCTATTGTTTTATTTGTTTCTATTTCATTTACTTCTGCTATAATCTTTATGATTTCTTTCCTTCTACTATCTTTGGGGATTTTTGTTTGTTTGGATTCTTCTTTCTCTAGTTGCTTTAGTTGTAAGGTTAGGTTGTTTATTTCAGATTTTTTTTTGTATCTTGAGGTAGGATGGTATTTACATAAATTTCCCTCTTAGAACTGCTTTTGCTCTATCCCACAGGCTTTCAGTGATCATATTTTCATTGCCATTTGTTTCTATGTTTTTTTTTTTTCCTCTTTGATTTCCTCAGTGATCTCTTGGTTATTTATAGTATGTTGTTTAGCCTCCATGTGTTTGTGTTTTTTTTTTACTTTTTTTTTTTTTTTCCTTGTACTTGATTATTAATCCCATACCACTGTGGTTGGAAAAGATGCTTGGTATCATTTCAATTTTCTTCAATTTACTGAAGTTTGATTTGTGATCCAAGACATGATCTGTCTTGAAAAATATTCCGTGTGCACTTGAAAAGAAAATGTATTCCATTACTTTCAGATGGAATGTCCTATAAAAATAGATTTAGTCTTTCTGGTCTAATGTGTCATTTAAGTCTTCATCCATCATCCATCATGTGCCCAGTCAAGTCTGACTCTTTTGAGACCCAGGTTCCTCTGTCCTTGAAATTTTCCAGGCAAGAATATTGAAGTGGGTTGCCATTTCCTTCTCCAGGCTGTCTTCCCAACCAATGGATCAAAACTGCATCTCTTGGCTCTCCTGCATTGGTAGGTGAATTCTTTACCACTGAACCACCTGGGAAGCCCTAGTTAAGTCTTGTGTTCCCTTGTTAATTTTCTCTCTGGATGACTTATCCATTGGTTTAAATGGAGTGTTAAGTCTCCAAATCATATTGTGCTACTGTCAAATTCCCCTTTTATGGCTGTTAGAATTTGTCTTATTTATTAAGCTGCTCTAAAGTTGCATGCACAAATATTCACAATTACTTTATCTTTTTCCTGCACTGACCTCTTGATTATTACATAGTACCCTTCCTTATATCTTGTAATAGTCTTTATTTTAAAGTCTATTTCATCTAATATGAGTATTGCTACACCAGGATTCTTTTGATTTCCATTTGTAAAGAATATTTTTCCTATCCCCTTACTTTTAGTCTGTATGTGTTCTTAGGTCTGAAGGGGGTGTCTTGTAGATAGCTTATATATAGGTCTTGTTACTGTGTCCATTCAGCCAATCTGGTTTTTTCTGTTGGAACATTTAATACATTTACATTAAAAGTACTTATCAGTATGTGTGTTCCTATTACCATTTTCTTAATTGTTTTTGACCTATGCTTCTTGCCTAGAGAAGTTCCTTTAATGTTTGTTGTAAAACTTGGTGGTGCTAAATTCTTTGAACTTTTGCTTGTCTGTAAAGCATTTGATTTCTTTGTCAAATCTGAATGAGATCCTTGATGGGGAGAGCAATCTTGGTTGTAGGTTTTTCTCTTTCATCATTTTAAATATGTTCTGCCACTCTCTTCTGGCCTGCAAATTTTCCACTGAAAATCAGTTGATAACCTAATGGGAATTCCCTTGTGTGTTATTTGTTGCTTTCCCTATGCTGCTTTTAATATTTTCTGTCACATTTAATTTTAGCTTGATTAATATGTGTTGGCATGTTTATTTTGGAGTTATTCTGTATGAGTCTTTCTGGGCTTCCTGGACTTGGGTGACTATTTCCTTTCCCATGTTAGGGAAATTTTTTACAATAATTTCTTCTAATATTTTCTCAGACCTTTTCTCTTTCTCCAAAATAGAAAGGAAACTTGAAAGATGCACAGAAAATATAAGGCAAAAACATAAAAATGATCCAAAAACAAAAAAAGAATAAAAACACAAAAAAACCCAGAACAACAAAAATAAAGTAAAAGAAAGAAATTTTAAATAAGTAAAAATTTTTTAAATCAACAAAAACTGAACAAAATTAAACAAAATGAAAAAAAGAATAGTACTAATAAGAATATTTTCCAGTGGCCTCCTCTGTTAGGGTCTTTGCTCTCACAGTGAGCTGCAGCCAACACCTACCTCTCCAGGAGGCCCTCTTATTATCACTGCCAGGTCCCTGGATCTGTAGTGGGCACTATGGGGCCAGCGCAGACTCTGACCTGGCCCAACTCTTGCGTATACTTGCCCCCAATATCACTGCTGCCAAAGTTAGACTGGTCTCCGAACACTTGTTGTCTATTCCCATAGTCCAGATGCAGGTTTTACCAAGCTTATTGTGAGGATTTAATTTACAGCTTATGTAGCAGCAAGGCCAGATTTCCATTCTTTTCCTTAGTGGCACCACTCCTGGGGCTCATCTTTGGCTTTTCTCTACCTCTGCCTGTGTGTGACCTCAGGCATCTGTCCCCTAATCAGGCAAGAGGGAGCAAAAGCAGCAGCTGACTGGGACACTTACTCACTCAGATTAGGGTTGGGGGGAGGGGTATTATGGCCACAGCTAAGGTGTTGCCAAGTGCCTGCTGAAGCAGAGACCAGAAGGCAGCTGCAATAGAGTAGGGTGTACTTGCTCTGGTGGGAGTCCCTCCCAGTGGCCACAGAAGCAGGGGCTGGCATGTGAGGGCTATGGTTACCCCACCCCTTGCACACCAGTCAAGAATGACACCTCATTTCCCAGGCAGACCACACTTCCTCTAGGGGCATTCCCAGCCAAGGAGCCATTCAATCTTTACCCTTGTGTTGTATCCACATGGTCAATAGCAATCCTGTCCCTGAATCTGCTCTCTTAACCCCATGCTTTAGCACTCATCCCCCTTCAGCATTGGCAGATTCCTGTCTCAGGCAGGAGGTTCCAGGACAGACTCTGGAGGCTTTGTGAAGGGTGGTGCTCAGGACCCTGGAGCTTACACAGGTGGAGGAGACCATGACTTGAAGTGCAAGTGAGCCTGTTCAGATGGGTCCCCTCCTAGTGCTCACAGAGACCAAGCTCATGGACAAGGAAGGCAGTTGGCATGGCAGCCCCACCCTTTGCGTGCCACTCAACAATGATGCCTTGCCCCTATGGTATCCTGGGCTTTTTCCAAAACTTTGCCAGTTGTGAAACTCTTAGTTCCTCTTCCTTCAGGCTGTCTTTTCAAAGCCAACAGCTGTCTCCTCCCTGGGTCCACTTTCCAGCACCCAACCCCTTTCTGTAGTAGGAGACACACAGCTCAGGCTGGGAAGCACAAGGATGCAGCACAGACTAGATGAAACAGGAGGAAAGGAGATGAGGCACAACTTTTGAAAGAATGACATAGCCCAAGGACACAACATAAAATGATTAGAATCAAATGGGTTCAAGATGTCAGACAAGTTGACTTCAACTAGACCTTAATCCTCAGCATATGCTCATTGTAGCACATCAGCAAGCTAAATGGCACACCCAGAGGCACCATGACAGTTCCAAGGCTGACCATAAAAGACCGGAAAGTGGCAGTGGCCCAATTCCGGGAAATCTCCCTCCCACAAAAAATAGTTGAAATAATCCTCCCACTCATTAGCCTATGAAATTTGTTCAGTTACTTAGTCATGTCTAACTGTTTGCAACCCCATGAAATGCAACACACCAGGCTTCCCTATCCTTCACCATCTCCAAAAGTTTGCTCAAACTCATGTCCAGTGAGTAAACTATGTCATTCAACCATCTGTTGTCCCCTTATCTTCCTGTCTTCAAAATTTCCCAGGATCAGGGTCTTTTCCAATGCTCTTCACAACAGGTGGCCAAAATATTGGAATTTTAGCATCAGTCCTTCCAATGAATATTCAGGGTTGATTTCTTTAGGACTGACTGGTTTGATCTTGCTGTCCAAGAGGCTTCTACAGTACCACAGTTCAAAGGCATCATTTCTTTGGTCCTCAGCAATTTTATTGTCCAACTCTCATATCCATACATGACTACTGGAAAAACCATAACTTTGACTATACAGACCTTTGTCAGCAAAGTAATGTATCTGCTTTTTAATACTTGTCTAGGTTTGTCATTTCTTTTCTTCCAAGGAGTGAGCGTCTTTCAATTTCAAGGCTGCAGTCACCATCTGCAGTGATTTTGGAGCCCAAGAAAATAACGTCTCATTGTTTCCATTGTTTCCCCATCTATTTGCCATGAAGTGATGAGACCAGATGCCATGATCTTAGTCTTCTGAATGTTGACTTTGAAGTCAGCTTTTTCACTCTCCTCTTTCACCTTCATCAGAAGGATCTTTAATTCCTCCTCTCTTTCTGCCATTAGGGTAGTGTCATCTGCATATTTGAGGTTATTGATATTTCTCCCAGAAATCTTGATTCCAGCTTGTGCTTCATTCAGCCTGGCATTTTTCATGATGTATGTACTCTGCATATAAGTTAAGTAAGCAGGGTGACAATATACAGCCTTGATGTCCTCCTTTCCCAATTTGGAATCAGTCCATTGTTTCATGTCTGGTTGTAACTGTTGCTTCTTGACCTGCATATAGGCTTCTCAGGAAGCAGGAAAGGTGGTTTGATATTCCCATCTCTTTAAGAATTTTCCACAGTTTGTTGTGATCTACACAGTCAAAGGTTTTTGTGTAGTCAATGAAGCAGAAATACGTGTTTTTATGGAATTTTCTAGCTTTTTCTATGACCCAATGGACATTGGCAATTTGATATCTGGTTCCTCTGCCTTTTCTAATTCAGCTTGTACGTCTGGAAGTTGAAGCCTAGCTTGAAGGATTGGGGGCGTTATTTTGCTAACACGTGAAGTGAGAGCAATTGTGTGATAGTTTGAATATTCTTTGGCATTGCCCTTCTTTGGGACTGGAATGAAAACTGACCTTTTCCATCCTGCGGCCACTGCTGAGTTTTCCAAATTTGCTGGCATATTGAGTGTGGCTCTTTCACAGCATCATCTTTTAGGATTTGAAATAGCTCAGCTGGAATTCTATCATCTCTACTAGCTTTGTTTATACTAATGCTTCCTAAGGCCCACTTGACCTAACACTCCAGGATGTCTGGCTCTAGGAGAATGATTACACCATTGTGGTTATCTGGGTCATGAAGATCTTTTTTGTATAGTTCTTCTTTGCATTCTTGCCACCTCTTCTTAATATCTTCTACTTGTGTTAGGTCAATACCATTTCTGTCATTTGCCTAACTTTGCATTAAATGTTTCCTTGGTATCTCTAATTTTCTTGAAGCTATCTCTAGTCTTTCCCATTCTATTGTTTTCCTCTGTTTCTTTGCATTGTTTACTTAAAAGGGCTTTCCTATCTCTCCTTGCTATTCTTTGGAACTCTGCATTCAGATGGGTATATCCTTTGTCCGTTGCCTTTGTTATGGAGCCTATGAAATTACCCACTCCCTAAGCTAACTGTGCCACATTTTGAGGCCGCACTCACCCTCTGCAATGGCCCACATTCTGTCTGTGGAGTGTTTCTCTCTGAATAAGCCACTTCTTACCTACCCATTTGTCTCTCACTGAATTCTTTCTGCAATGAAACATTGAGAACCTGAGTTTCATTAGGTCCTGAAACCAGGTCTGTGTTCACGGGTGGAAGACCATGGGTTTGGGCCAGGTTCAAGTCCCAGCCACATGGGTTCAAGTCCCAGGCAGGGTTTTGGCCAGGTGTGAGTCCTGGCCTCTTGGGTTTGAGTCCCAATCTAAGGTACAATTTCACATGTACACAGTTTTATTTTGTCCTGTCTTCCACAGATTGTCCACTGAGCTCTCCTTTGATCCCTCAAAGGTTATTTTCTGTCCTCGCTGATTTCCCCACTGCAAGGGCAGTTTTCTAAGTGCAGGATCCTCTTCTCGCCCTCAGTTTACCACCGTGGTTCCTGGTCACTTGTTTGTTTCCTCTTTTCTTTTTTTCTTTCATCCTACCCAATTGAGAGGGAATTCTGCTTGTCCTTTTAGATGTCTGAAATCTTTCACAAATGGTCAGCAACCGCTCCGTGAGATGTATTCTCACATTCACTTGCAGATGTATTCTTGATGTCCTTATGAGGAGAAACTAACTCCATGTTCTCTTGTTCTGCCATCTTGACTCCTCCCCTCTGCACCTCTGTTCTTACTAGTTTATTTCTAATAAACTTGGAATACTATCACTTCTTCTACTTTCTTTGTCCAGGGCTGCCAGATGGGCTTCTTTCATAAAATATGCCTTTCTGGAAGAAGAGTGAGTATAAGAAAGACTTGTAAAACAGCTACAGATACTAACAGCAGCAACTCTACTGGCAACCAACGGGAAAAATTTTGTGGAGCCTGAACTGAGCATATGTAAGCCTTGCACTGTTCCCTTATCACTTAGAGATAAACTTGTGGATTCAAGTAAACTCAAGTCATTTCTTTCAGGTACAGGGGAAGGATATATATAAAACAAAGGGAAGTGCTAGGTGTGTATCTCAAGTTTGGAGTATACGGTAGGGACCCCTCCAAATGTATCTCTTTGGACTAAATTTCTGGAAAATTGGAGTGGATATAAGGCCTAACGTGCTCATATGCTTAGTTCTTAGAGATTTTATTTTATATTCCTCTAATACAGTAATGTAAGAGGATACAATTTATTAAAAGGGAGAAAAAGAAAGAATACAATTAAACACAAAACTTTCTTGACCTTAATTTGGTGGCTAAAAATCTTCAAGACCTGTTTTTGAAAGACAGTCCTACTACTGACAAAAAAATCATGTCTTAACTAGCCATTTCTGTTAGTGATGATTTGCCAGGAAAGTAGCTTAGGATTCTTTTAGAAGAGATCAGCCAGAACCAAATCTCTCCTCATCAAAGCACTTCTACTGGAAATCTAGAGATTCATGTGTCTTGAAGAATATCAGTTGTGATATTTTTATGAAAATACTCAGTTTTAGGTTTGACTTTCATAAAACATTTCTAGCAGTATCCAATAAGGATAAGATTATATATGAATTCTTTCTAACCTAATAGATTTCTAATAATACAGATCATTTAGTATTTTTATAAACAGTAAAGTAATTTCACTAGTGAAATTTAAATATACTATTTAATTTAACAGCATTTGCTGAGCACTATCTGTGCCAAGCATTGTGCCAGACTCATCTTTCCATGCAGTGTGGCCTGAACTAGCAAAGACAAAAATAGGTTACAAAAGCAACAGCTAGTTGGCTTAAAACTCAGCATTCAAAAAAACTAAAACCGTGGCATCTGATCCCATCACTTGATGGCAAATAGATTCTTTCTGGAGTTATTTGTCCACTGATCTCTGGAAGCATATTGGGCACCTACTGACCTGGGGAGTTCCTCTTTCAGTCTCCTATCATTTTGCCTTTTCATACTGTTCATGGGGTTCTCAAGGCAAGAATACTGAAGTGGTTTGCCATTCTCTTCTCCAGCGGGCCACATTCTATCAGTGGACCACACTCTACACATGGACATGAGCAGATGGTCAACACCGAAATCAGATTGATTATATTCTTTGCAGCCAAAGATGGAGAAGCTCTATACAGTCAGCAAAACAAGACAGGAGATGACTGTGGCTCAGATCATGAGCTCCTTATTGCCAAATTCAGACTTAAATTGAAGAAAGTACTGAAAACCATTAGACCATTCAGGTATGACCTAAATCAAATCCCTTATGATTATTCAGTGGAAGTGAGAAATAGATTTAAGGGACTAGATCTGATAGATAGAATGCCTGATGAACTATGGACTAAGGTTCGTGACATTGTACAGGAGAAAGGGATCAAGACCATCCCCATGGAAAAGAAATGCAAAAAAACAAAATGGCTGTCTGGGGAGGCCTTACAAATAGCTGTGAAAAGAAGGGAAGTGAAAAGCAAAGGAGAAAAGAAAAGATATAAGCATCTGAAAGCAGAGTTCCAAAGACTAGCAAGAAGAGATAAGAAAGCCTTCCTCAGCAATCAATGCAAAGAAATAGAGGAAAACAACAGAATGGGAAAGACTAGAGATCTCTTCAAGAAAATTAGAGATACCAAGGGAACATTTCATGCAAAGATGGGCTCAGTAAAGAACAGAAATGGTAGGGACCTAACAGAAGCAGAAGATATTAAGAAAAGGTGGCAAGAATACACAGAAGAACTGTACAAAAAAGATTTTCATGTCCCAGATAATCACGATGGTGTGATCACTCACCTAGAGCCAGACATCCTGGAATGTGAAGTCAAACAGGCCTTAGAAAGCATCATTATGAACAAAGCTAGTGGAGGTGATGGAATTCCATTTGAGCTATTTCAAATCCTGGAAGATGATGCTGTGAAAGTGATGCACTCAATATGCCAGCAAATTTGACAAACTCAGCAGTGGCCACAGGACTGCAAAAGGTCAGTTTTCATTCCAATCCCAAAGAAAGACAATGCCAAAGAATGCTCAAACTACCGCACAATTGCACTCATCTCACATGCTAGTAAAATAATGCTCAAATTTCCGCAAGCCAGGCTTCAGCAATACGTGAAACGTGAACTTCCAGATGTTCAAGCTGGTTTTAGAAAAGGCAGAGGAACCAGAGATCAAATAGTCAACACCCACTGGATCATCGAAAAAGCAAGAGAGTTCCAGAAAAAACATCTACTTCTGCTTTATTGACTATGCCAAAGCCTTTGACTGAGTGGATCACAATAAACTGTGGAAAATTCTGAAAGAGATGGGAATACCAGACCACCTGTTGTGCCTCTTGAGAAACCCGTATGCATGTCAGAAAGCAACAGTTAGAACTGGACATGGAACAACAGACTGGTTCCAAATAGGAAAAGGAGTACGTCAAGGCTGTATATTGTCACCCTGCTTATTTAACTTATATACAGAGTACATCATGAGAAACACTGGGCTGGAAGAAGCACAAGCTGGAATCAAGATTGCTGGGAGAAATATCAATAACCTCAAATATGCAGATGACACCACCCTTGTGGCAGAAAGTGAAGAGGAACTAAAAAGCCTCCTGATGAAAATGAAAGAGGAGAGTGAAAAAGTTGGCTTAAAGCTCAACATTCAGAAAACGAAGATCATGGCATCTGGTCCCATCACTTCATGGGAAATAGATGGGATAACAGTGGAAACGGTGTCAGACTTTATTATTTTAGGCTCCAAAATCACTGCAGATGGTGACTGCAGCCATGAAATTAAAAGATGCTTACTCCTTGGAAGGAAAGTTATGACCAACCTAGATAGCATATTCAAAAGCTGAGACATTACTTTGTCAACAAAGGTCCGTCTAGTCAAGGCTATGGTTTTTCCTGTGGTCATGTATGGATGTGAGAGTTGGACTGTGAAGAAAGCTGAGTGCCAAAGAATTGATGCTTTTGAACTGTGGTGTTGGGGAAGACTCTTGGGAGTCCCTTGGACTGCAAGGACATCCAACCAGTCCTTTCTGAAGGAGATCAGCCCTGGGATTTCTTTGGAAGGAATGATGCTAAAGGTGAAACTCCAGTACTTTGGCCACATCATGTGAAGAGTTGACTCTGGAAAAGACTCTGATGCTGGGAGGGATTGGGGCAGGAGGAAAAGGGACGACAGAGGATGAGATGGCTGGATGGCATCACCGACTCAATGAACATGAGTTTGAGTGAACTCTGGGAGATGGTGATGGACAGGGAGGCCTGGCGTGCTGTGATTCACGGGGTCGCAAAGAGTCGGACACGACTGAACGACTGAACTGAACTGAACTGATGAACCTCTATTTTACTCAGGAGGAAACTTAGGTAGAGACTATTTAAGCATCTTAAGATGATTCAGTAGATAATGACAGGACCAGGGCTAAAGTCAACAGTCATATTATTAAAAGAATATTTAGAACATAATCTGTGATTTGTTTAGATGATTACATCATTTTTCCCAACTCACCGCACCATATTTGACCATCATACTCACCGGCAGTGAGGGAGTGGCTAAGACTGAGGCTTATTTCTAAGAGGATAGCACTCCCTCTGCCCTATCTGTCCTTGGACTGTATCCAGGTATGACAGGCAGGCCTCAGCCAATTCTTTCCATATTTCTCTATACCTGGCTCTTTCATCATCTTGGATCACTAGTTTCCTTGACTTGAGGAGCAAACTTCTCACAACTTTATCTTTTCTCTGTGGCTATTTTGGAGACAGAGGGAAAACTACTCTTTGAAGTCTTTAACCCTAGAAGCAGATGTAGATGTATGCCTTTGAAAAAATTAATATTGAAGATGTATCACCCATTTATTTATTATTACAGAGATAAATTATTTCTGAGAACCAATTCTAAAGCTTAGAATTTAATACGCAAGGAATCCAGTTTAAATTGTTAAAAATATTTCAGTGAAAAAAATCTTTGAAATACATGAAATTTATGAAAATGTAAACAAAAACCATAATTAACACATCTTTTAATATGTAATTCAAAATAATTCAAAACCCTAGAAGGAAGTATAATGAGTTATTTCACAACATGTGTTCTGGAGTAAAGATGGCT
This sequence comes from Bos mutus, assembly GCF_027580195.1. Classification (NCBI taxonomy): domain Eukaryota; kingdom Metazoa; phylum Chordata; class Mammalia; order Artiodactyla; family Bovidae; genus Bos; species Bos mutus. Next base: position 47,187,923 of record NC_091627.1, on the reverse strand, counting down.
TTGTTTTAAATTCTAGCTTCACCTTTTCCTTCCTGTGTAATGGTGGACAAATTATTTCTTTTTTTTTAATTTAAATTTATTTATTTTAATTAGAGGCTAATTACTTTACAATATTGTATTGGTTTTGCCATACATCAACATGAATCTGCCATGGGTGTACACATGTTCCCAATCCTGAACCCCCCTCCCACCTCCCTCCCTGTACCATTCCTCTGGGTCATCCTGGTGCACCAGCCCCAAGCATCCTGTATCCTGCATCGAACCTGGACTGGCAAAAGAGACACAGATGTATAGAACAGTCTTTTGGACAAATTATTTCTTACTGGAGTCCACTTTCTTTACAAATGAAAGTGGTGCCACTTTAGTGTGTCTTTCAGATTTGTGCTGTAAAGGTTAAAAAAGCTATTGCAAGTAAATTGCTCAGTGTAGTACCTAGTAGTGATAATAAATATAAAGAAACCAACAGAATACATCAAGAATGACAAATGGTGGATAAAATCCCTATAAAGAATGATCATGGACATATTGCAGCAAAGGATGGTGAAACTCCACAAGATATCTCTAGCATCACGTTGCCTGTTGTTTGCTGCGTATTTTCTGCCCTAATTGGATCTAAGCCCTATGCTTTCCTCAGAAAATTCCTAAGCATTGAGCCAAAAGCCTTGCCCATTTCTGACTTCCCACAGTTTTCACAGGGCATGCTATCAAACCTTAGTGCAAGTGACAAGTTTTAAACTTCAATCTTATCATGAGTCTACCTGAAATGAACAGTTGATTCTTTCAAGTAATATTTGTATAGTTCTTCACATGATGCTTCACCATTTGATACAATATCACATTCTCTCATTGTCCCAGAAGTTCCTAAAGAAACTCATAATTTTTCACATTTTAAACATAACATATTCGATCTCAGTCAAGTTTAAACCTAGATCATTGGATTCCGAATTGTGTGTTTTTAAACATCAAGTGGTCTATAAAACAAACATATTTTAATCAGTATAGATTCAAATACATGGTTTACTCAATGTGATTAAGGAAAAAAATAGTCAGAGAAATGTTATCAAGTCCAGGCTGTGTTCACCTCCAAAGTGATTTAAAATCTTAGCCACATTCAACATGGTCCCGCTAGATTTGCCTAATATGTAAATCTTACTCATTTAGTTAGTGTTTTTTTTTTTTTTCCTCTCCTTTATAAACAGGCTGTTGAGAACAATTTGGTTATAGTAGCAGTTTCATTCTGCCAATGGGGTGAATAAACACTGAGATATCATGCATAATCAATCATGCAAATATAACATATGTCCATATGTCCAGGGACTAGAAGAAATTACACTACACCTAGAGCATGCTGCACATTCTCACTAAGTATTTATTCTTGATTTATGAATTGCTTAAAATAAGACTAGGTCATTGAGAAATCAGGCAGGGACCCAATCAGAATTTTAATGATCTTGGCTTTTTGCCCACTTTTATCATAACGTGTGCCCTTTCTTCACTAACATTTAAAGTTGTGAAACACAACTTGTCATCTCATTCTCCATTTGGCTTTTTTTTTTTTTTTTTTTTTTTTTTTTTGCTTGTACTGAATCTGTAAACAAATTGTTATATTGACTTTCAGCAAATGGCTTTTAGAGTACTACACATAAGAGTCACCTTGGAGAGCTTGTTAAAAATACAGATTGCACACTAGGTATTACCTCAGAGATCTGGGTGAGACAAACAAATGTGCACTTTTAACACAAGTGTGTTGTCGAGGCCACACTCTAAGAAGAGATGTTATAGTGAAATCATTTTTTTTTTTTTTTTACTTTTGGAAAGAGGCAGACACTATTAACAATACACAGTCATTTTTGTTCTAAGAAAATTCTATTAATCAATTACGTTACCATCTCTCTGATGGTTTGACATATAAAATAGTTGTTGGGTAATGTCAATGGACAGGGAGGCCTGGCATGCTGCAATTCATGGGGTCGCAAAGAGTCGGACACGACTGAGCGACTGAACTGAACTGAACTGAATGGCAATGGCAATATCAGCCTTGGTCATCATTAACATGGAATGGATATTCAGCCCTTTAAAAGAAGGAAATAAGGAATTTTAATCATTAATTCTGCATACATAGTCACTTATAATTTTATTTTTTGTACTTATTAAATGTATCTTTTCCATAAATTATAAATAAAATAAATAAAAATGATATAAGATAAAGATATTTTATAATTTACTTTAAGAAGTATTTCAGAAGTTGATTTTAAGTAAAATTTAATGAGAATTCAGTGATCTGACAATAATATTGAGACTCACTATTAGCTGCTATATTCAAATTTGATAGCTAAATTTTGAGTCTCGGTATTATCACCAGATAAAATCTGAATATGAATTTGGCTATCAAATTAGAATATAACAGAGTGTCTGCTATCAGGATACTATTTTGCTTGGGCTGATGTTAGTGATAGTTGATTGGGTTGTTTTCCCTGCAATTTTTCTTGCATTTTTAAATTTATTTTAATTGAGAGTTATACATCTCTGTACTCTTTTACAGTCCTTTAATATATATTTCTCTCTACCCTGTCCAAGTTAGTTGCAACAGATTTCATATAACTCATAAATATATTAAGCTCTCTCACCTTTTAAAAGCTCTTGGTTGTGTATTGTGGTCACCTACAGGGTGGTATATTTGACTCTTGTTCAGGACCGACTTTGTACTGTTACTGGGCTAGACCATGTGTCTGCCTCACCAGTCCATTCACTGACCGTAGCTAATTGGTCAAAGTATAGACTCCTGAGGAACACTAGGCAAATCAGGTTTTCTCTTCAATAAATTAGAATTGAGAGCAAATAACTTTACTCTGTCTACGCTGCCTCTTAAGTGGAAAAAGGTGCATAGTCCCTTCTGTGAACAGAAAGTTCTGCAGAGAGAGAACAAAATAGACATGACTCCTAAATTTTTATCTCTGCTTGGACCTCTCCTCTGAACTCCAGGCTTACATATTCAACTGTCTATTTAACATCCTGATTTATTTCTAATATAACATGCTGCTGCTGCTAAATCATTTCAGTCATGTCCAACTCTGTGCGACCCCATAGACAACAGCCCACCAGGCTCCCCCGTCCCTGGGATTCTCCAGGCAAGAACACTGGAGTGGGTTGCCATTTCCTTCTCCAATGCATGAAAGTGAAAAGTGAAAGTGAAGTTGCTCAGTCGTGTCTGAATCTTAGTGACCCCATGGACTGCAGCCTACCAGGCTCCTCCATCCATGGGATTTTCCAGGCAAGAGTACTGGAGTGGGGTACCACTGCCTTCTCCAAATATAACATGTCTAAGCCTTAAATTCTAATCTTCCTTTCCAAAGTTTCTCCACCTGTTATTCCCCATTTTACTTAATGTAACTATATACTTTGTGTATCACACACATGAAAAGCTGAGTTATCTTTTACCTCTCTGTTTTATCTTATATCCATTGTCATCAGCAAATTCTATTGAATTTTTCTTTAAAACATATTCAGTCAGATCACATTTCACTGTCTTTACTGTTTATTTTCCTGGTTCAATCTCCCATCATCCCTTATGTGGGTTATTGCCATGGTCACCCAACAAGTGTTCTTACTTCCATCTTTCACCCTCTACAGTCTATTCTCACAAAAGCAGCCAGAATGATTCTTTAACAATGCAAAATCCTGCAATTTCTCTAATCAAAACCTTGTGACATGTCCCCAATGTGTTCATTTTGGAGGTCTAAGTCACGTCAACTACCTAAAAAACACCATTAGTACTTGCAAACCAAAAGCCTTAATTAAGATAACCAGGTACTCTGAAGGCCTCATCTGGGCCTAGTTGAACTTGGTTTTCACTGGCTTTTACTCTTTAAAGTGACTTTAGGTATATCTTCAAACTCATCAAATTCTAAGTTTGTGCTTCTGTAAAGTGAAAAAAAAAAGGAAGAGGGGACTGGCATCTGCTCTCCTACTTTCAAAACATTCTTTTGAGGATAAAAATTGGGGATATATGCAAGAGTACTGCACATATATAAACGATTATCATTGGAAAGCAACACAGACCTTGAACTTTGGTATTCAAATAATGGAAGAAATATAGCATCTAAAGAATGCAGCTTTGGGACTTCCCTGGTGGTCTAGTGGTTAAGACTCTGTGCTTGTACTGCAGAGGGCATGGGTTCAATCCCTAGTTAGGGAACTAAAATCCCACATACCATGTGATATGGACCAAAAGAATTGCAGCTGTCAAGCATTGTGCTTTAGAAAGTATACGGATTTAGATTTCATCTTTATTAAAATTAAAATTTTTGAAATTTTAATTCGAAACATAAGTGAATTTGATGGGACATCTGAAAGGTGGTTACAGTAAAGGTTGGGGTGTAACCAGATCCACACGTTTAGAAAATAATATACAAAATGAGTGCAAGTTTGTTACTTTCATATAAAAATACCGAATAAAAATACATAATAGAGTCTCCAAACCACTGTATTTTTTCCATGGACAGGCTGAAAGGAAAGATGACAATCAGAAGGGAGCTTTCTCTTTCTAATTAGAAACAAAATATGTAAAAAGTTTACGTACAGATTTTTATATACTTTACATATTTTCCTCAAATGACTGAATTTGGGAGACCAGTAAGCTATAATTCTGTCCCCACTTCTGAGTTTTGATTCAGTAAGAACTATTCACAGGCATTATATACAAACATCATAAACAATACAACAAGAAGATAAAAAGATAGTTGACATAGCCATCAATTCCTATTTTTCCAGTAAGACCACAAGGAAAAAGAATACTAGCACACATAAAATGAGGTAGGCACTAACTTAAACTTTTATCATTGACTATTTTCCCATACCTATTCACTTCACAGCTCTGTGTCTCTGCATCTAGAGATTATCACTTTGTAATGAGACAGCCTAACTGACAGCCAGTGCCTCCTCCTGCAAAGAGCAGAATTATATTGTGTTCTTTTATAAGTCAGTATCAGTAGAGATTCATCTTTTCTTCAGTAACTCAGAAAATCCTGCCTTTCTTATTGATCCACTGCTAATGAAGCAGGAGTTTTGAAGAGTTTTCTCTTCAGAAAAGAAGTTGGGAATCAGTCCTGGAGTGCAGCTAGGCTCATCCCTACTGGACTTGGAAAACTCAACAATGCTCTCTCTTCATGTAGATGACTGAGTAGGGTCATCTTCTGTGACACAGGGAAGAGGCCGACACAATTATATCTGGCATCCTTATTCTTAGTCCCCAGAAACCTTGATTTTCTCATTCTAATTTTTTTTTGGGGGGGTATCTTTTTCAGTCTCCATTTGCCATGTCATCATGGATCACTAAGAGGAAATAGTCAAGTGGATATGCTTGATTGGAATTGAGGACTTGTGGAAGGCACAGGAAATGAGTCTTGAGAAGTAAGCAGATGGTAAAGGACCAGCCGCACATGGCAGAGAATATTTGTCCTGTCAGTAACAGGCAACAACTAAAACTTTCAAGTCAGATCTCATATTTCATTAAAAGGAAAAAAAAAAAAAACACTTTAATGAATATGGAAGGTGAACTGGCTTCATGATGGAGAGAGTAGACAGAGCAACCCAATGAGGAAGCTGGAGTGCTGGGAGCCGGCATGAGGACCTCCACCCGTGGCAAAGGTCATGAGGAAGGAGGCTCAACATACGCAAAGGCGGGATCGAGCCTCAGGAGTCCCCCTGGAAATTCTCAAGCATCTACCCCCAAAACCAGATCCTGCCTACTTTACTACTTTGTGCTCTCACCTACACCTCTGACTTTACGGTGGGCTATCCCCCACCACCTCTTTCAGAGAAGGAGTTAACTTAGAGTTCCAGTTAATAATAATTCCTGGGCGTGACAGGAGTGTTCCAAACTTACAAACTCCTCTGAAGGTTCTCTAGCCTGCCTGACAGGCTTGTCCGGCCACATGTGATTGCTCACAGCCTCCCAACCGTGAGAGGCACAAGATGCTTTAAACCTTCTAAAAATAGGTTCCTTAGAGAAGGTAGAAAACTATTAGTATAAGTATAGTGGGCTGATTAGAAATTGTATTGGTGAAGGGTTTTTCATTTGTTGAGCCAATGTTTGCTGCTAAGTCTCCACATCCCCTGCCCTTACACACATTAATGAATATATAGAAGAAATAAGTATTAACCTTTGATATTAATCACATTAGACCTTAGGCTAAGTAAATTCTTTCCTTAATTAAAACCCACTACACCCTCACCCTATAGGAATGTAACTTTATTTGGGTGGCGTCTGTTTTAAGAATAATCACCCCTGGAGAAATAGGTGTTGACTGACCGCTGTCACAAGGAGAGGGTCATAAATTGTCAGCAGGCCCCCTAGCCAGAAAATGATGTAACACCCCTAAGACCTCTGTATACATCTGTATGAAGCACCTGACTTTAATAAAAGTCAGGACTGCTGACCCCGCCTGACTTTTGTATAACATCTCAGTGTATAAAAACAGACCCTGGAAAATAAAGAATTGTGATCAGTTCCTCAAAATACTGGTCTCCCCATGTCTCTCTCTCTCAAACTGTGGCTGAGTCTCCATCTGGAGCGCGGAGCCCGCCAAGCTTACTAATTTTGCCTGGGCTTCTAAGATCCGACCCGGGAGGCCTCAGTGTTTCCTCTCCTTCGGGAGAATGGAAGGACACCTGCGGCCTACGTAAGTGGTGCAAGCTTCTTGTCTTGAAGTTTTATTGGTTTCCCGCATAAACCAAGCTACTCAGCCTCTTTTCTCCACTGAATTTTCCTGCTGAGCTATCCTCATTACTATATACTATTACTCTTTATATCTCTAATTAATATCTAATACTGAGCGACTTTCCCTTCCCTAAATCCAATATATTCGCCGACGCCGTCTCTCCTTCAAATTTCCCTGGATCCACCGGGGCTGGACCCCGGCACTGGAGCACTAATTCAGACTGGAAATAAGGAAAGATCTGAACTAGGACAAGCAAGTGAGGACTGGAGATGAGGGGAGATAATTGAGAAATATTTAACTAGATTCTATGTTACAGGTTGGAAAGACATATCGTTGTTGTGTTAAATAATAGAGTTTAGAAAATTTCTTGCTCTAGGGCTAAAACCCAAACTTCTAATTAAGGTCCTCCTTCCAGCATTTTAGAACTAATTTAACATCTAAGTCTAACGTTTTCTCCTCCTCACCTCCACATGTATAGTTTCCTAACTACAGTAGTTTCAATGTGGGAAAATTAATGGAGACTTGCTATCTACCCTCCAGGGATGTTAAGCCTGGTTAACGAGTCATCTGATGAGAACCTGTCCTATTTTTTTTAGGGCTTTCCAGCTCTCCAGGGTTGTACACTTTCCACTGACTTTCCTGTCTTGCATAAATTGATGATCTTGATTAAGTATCTGGACTTGAAGAACAGACCTTAGAGATTCTTAATTTCAAAACTCTGAAATGCCCTGCAATACTAGAATCCCAGTCTTTGAAGTCAGAACCAATCTTGGGCATTTAAGATGTCTGAAGCTACCTTAAGTTTTCCCTTTTTCCTACTTAAGATTTCATTCTTACTGTTTGTCACCATTTTTGCCTGGGTAGTTGCTTCAGATTCTTTCTAGATTTAGTCTTTATTCTCTTGAGATGTACCACATGGATAGGAAATTCATTAAGGATACTAATGCCCTATTTACACTAATCCATTTTTAACTTAGAGAATACATACAGGAGAGGTTCTAAATGTTGATTATGTATCAGAGTCACTGTAGAATTAAAAAAAAGAAAGGAAACAAAAGAAAATGAGAAGTCAAACAATATGTACATAAATGGATTAATTCTTTCATAGTCTGTTCCCATTGGTCTAGATGACAACTGCTGCTGCTGCTGCTGTTAAGTTGCTTCAGTCGTGTCCGACTCTTCGTGACCCCATGGACTTCAGCCTACCAGGCTCCTCCGTCCATGGAATTTTCCAGGTGAGATTACTGGAGTAGGTTGCCATTGCCTTCTCCGAGATGACAACTAAGTAGCCCTAATTTTATCAAAAGCTTCCTAAATATTTTTGATGAGGTATCAACGTTGAAAAAAATTTAACAGTTTACATAATACAACTTCTTACTTTGAAATGGGAACACAGGACCCAACTAAGAGGAATCTTATAGTTAGAGGTAGCAGTAGAGCACAGAACTTCTCTCTCATATGTTTTCTGTTTTTAGTAAATTCTTTATCCTCATTACTTGACTCAAATTGGTAACTGTATGTATCTCAATATGATGCTTAACTCATGAGCTCTTTTATTCTGATGGGTCAGTAAGCATTGGAACTTATTGTTCAGTCAAATTCAATGACAATAATATTCAATAAAACCTTCATAAATAACAAACCTGATTTTAGTCAAAATAGCAACAACTATTTACATAATCAGTTAAATATATTTAATCAGTTAAATATCAGTTATATAATGAGTTAAATCTGAAGCTACAGGGTTCAGAAGCAACCCAATAAATACCATAATATGGACTCAAGTATTCAACTGTCAGTCTAACCCATAATTCCCACTTCTCATCTTTTAGAAGCTTGAGCTTATAATAAATGTATATTAAGCATTACTCCAACCTGTTTGAAACATGTTATATCATTTATGATTACGAACTTGTGCTCACAAGAATCTGTGTGCAGCCAGTTATGCTAGCTTGAGTTTCTTGGGAGATTATGGTAATAAAACTGATTGCGGGCTTATATTCAGAGATGCTATGGTTCTTCCTTTATTCCTGGGCTTGAGTTTATGGATTACTTAACATAACATCCCAAGCAAGTATTATATTTTATTCTTTTGTATTCAAAGCTATTTTTAAAACCTTTTTGGCTTTGTGCAATAATTTGTCCTTGTTAATGAAAAAAGCACAACTCAGCTGACAAACCCCACACATGCCATATTGTGCTTCAGATGAGTGCCCTGAGATGCCCTAACCTAACCTTACCAGTTAATAAATCTGTGTGATAGTATCTTTTGTCCTATATGTTGACAGAGGTGTCATGTCTCAAAATGGGCATCACTCTATGATTTTCCGTAAGGCATGGCCCAATGGGACCAGACTATCCTCTACTAAATGTTGTCAAATTGGGAATTCTTGTTCTGTATGACCAATTTCTCAAGGTATTTTGGAGACTCCCAATAAGCTACTGAATGCTGTTTAAAAAAAAAAAAAAGAAGAAGAAGAAGACTTTAAGATATCTAGAAAAGATCCTAACTTCAACATAAATGTTTACCCTCCCACACAAGCTCCTTTCCATTACAGGACTGAAATATATACGAAAATATGAATATATATTACTGTGGATGGATGGATAGATAGACAGATAGAGACATGAATACATACCCACATATAATCTGTTGACATGATGGGCTTCCCCAGTGATGGAAACTCAGAAAGAGTGCTAATTGAATGGCACAAAATAGAATAATTTTGATGAGATATTCTGTAGGGATGTTGAGGGAAGATGAAAGTTGGCTTACAAATTCCTAACCAAGAAAGGTGTACAGAGTTAAAGAACTTGATTAGAAAAATTCCTAGTGGAATACTGCTCATACACTGTAATTTAGAGTCCTGCTCAATGAAAAACAAAAGGAATACCCAACTTATCATCAAGTTAGCTGAGATTAAATATTGTTAAGAAACAGAGGACCTAGTAGGCTAACAGATATACAAAAGAAAATTAAAATGTTGTTGCTCAATCACTTAATTCTTTGCAACCCCATGGACTGTAGCACTCGAGGCTTCCCTGTTCTTCACTATCTCCTTAAGTTTGCACAAACTCATGTCCATTGATTCAGTGATGCTATCTAACCATCTCATCCTCTGCCGCCCCTTTCTCCTCCTACCCTCAATCTTTTCCAGCATCAGGGTCTTTTTCAATGAGTTGGCTCTTCACATTAGGTGGCCAAAATATTGGAACTTCAGCAACAGCCAATCCAATGAATATTCAGAGTTGGTTTCCTTTAGGATTGACTGGTTGGATCTTCTTGCTGTCCAAGGGACTCTCAAGAGTCTTCTCCAGCACCATAGTTCAAAAGCAACAATTCTTCAGTGTTCAGCCTTCTTTATGACCCAATTCTCACATCTGTACATGACTACTGGAAAAACCATAACTTTAACTGTATATACCTTTGTCTCAAAGTGATGTGTCTCTGCTTTTTAATACACTGTCTAGTTTTGTCATAGCTTTCCTTCCCAGGAGCAATCATCTTTTAATATTATGGCTGCTATCACTATCTGCAGTGATTTTTTTGAGCCCAAGAAAGTAAAATCTGTCACTGCTTTCACTTCTTCACCTTCTATTTGTCATGAAGTGATGGGACCAGATGCCATGATCTTAGTTTTTTGAATGTTGAGTTTCAAGCCAATTTTTTCACTTACTTCCTTGAGCCTCATCAAGAAGCTCTTTAGTTCCCCTTCACTTTTCTGCCATTAGAATGGTATAATCTGCATATCTGAGCTGGTTGCTATTTCTCCCAGCAATCTTGATTCCAGCATGTGATTCATCCTGCTTGGCATTTCACATGATGTACTCTGCATAGAAGTTAAATAAACAGGATGATCATATACAGCCTTAAGGCACTCTTTCCCAATTCTGAACCAATTAGTTGTTCCATATCTGGTTCTAACAAAATAATACCAGTGAATAAAAAGGGCTCCAGTGGGATGGTTGCCCCTGATGTAGTTTTTAACTGAAATCATGTGTCAAACTACTGTCTCAAAAATTAGAGAGATATACAGTCAGAGTCAAAGAATCATAAATTAATAGACACCTCCATGTGAACCAGTACCAGGATAGAAATACCTGAATTATACTTGGCAAATTGCTGGAGACTGCATGTGGACAAGTTTGAGAACTGAAACTCAAGGGCAGGGGCCTAATCTTAGTGGGGAACTTACACTTTTATGAGTTTTTCCTCCAAGAGTCCTATCAGGGTCTCACAGTAAAGACCAGAGAAATAATTCTTACTCTTTCCAGCATGGAGAGGGGATATATCACCAATCTGAAACACTCCAGAGAATTCAGCTCTTATTAACAAACTCTACTCTCAAAAAAAACCCTATTTCTCCAGAGGTTAAATGACTGGGATTTTACCCAAGCCTCACCAACCTGGGGAAAAGGGAATGCCCACCAAAAGCCCATCCTAGCCTTGTATATGGGGGGAAAAGGGCCTAAATCTAGCCCCCACTAGACATCCATAAAGGAGAAGGGAAATATCAACTCCAGTCCCCTCTAGCCTTCCTGCCAAAACCAAGAGGGGAGAGCACGAGAAATGACAAGCACTTAACCACTTGCGAAGGTCACAACCCCAGTATACAGGCTCACTAAAAGACTGAAATTCATCATAGAAATAAGACTATGTAAAGTTTTCTCTCTCTCTTCCTACCACCACATCAGTAGGGCTCCTGCATAACAACAGAGGAACACAACTGAAAGAACTGCACATTTAACTTTACTTAAGAACAAGTCTTTAGGGAACTCCAAAGACAATGGGAGAGATAAGAAGAATTCCAGAGGAAATTTTAGCCTGTGACACCAGCAGCCACAACAGTGGTAAACACAATTATACTCCTAGCCAGATAAACATCAAACCTCACACTAAAAGAATATTTACTTCAGGTATTTTTATCCAGTACATAATGTTCAGGTTTCATTTAAAAAAAAAAAAAAAGGCACACTGAAGGACAAAAAACTAAGTTTGAAGAGACAGGGGAAGCATCAGAACCTGACAAAGATATGTCAGAATGTTGGTATTATCAGACCAGAAATTTAAAGTAGTTGTATTTAATAGGGATCTAATGGAAAAAGTCGGAGAAGGCAATGGCACCCCACTCCAGTACTCTTGCCTGGAAAATCCCATTGGCGGAGGAGCCTGGTAGGCTGCAGTCCATGGGGTCACTAAGAGTCAGAGACCACTGAGCGACTTCACTTTCAGTTTTCACTTTCATGCATTGGAGGAGGAAATGGCAACCCACTCCAGTGTTCTTGCCAGGAGAATCCCAGGGACGGGGGAGCCTCATGGGCTGCTGTCTATGGGGTCGCACAGAGTCGGACACGACTAAAGAGACTTAGCAGCAGCAGCAGCAATGGAAAAAGTGAACATTCAAGAACACATGGGTAAAGTAAGCAGACAGATGAGAAGTCTAAAAAAAAATCAAAAATAAATACAAGAAATCAAAACACTGTAACAGGAACAGATATCTTTGATAGATTTTTTAATAGGCTGGGCACAGCTGAAAAAAAATCAGTGAGATTAAAGCTATATCAATAAAAACATCAAAAACTGGAAAAAAGTGAAAAAAGAAAAAATAAACCCAGAATACCCATAAACTATGGGAGAACCACAAAGCATATAACATATGCTTAAGGGGAATTCTACAAGAAGAAGAAGAAGAGAAAGAAACAATAAATATTTGAAGTAACTGATTAGTGTGAATATCCCAAACTAATGTAGAAACGACACCACAAATCCAGGAATTTCAGAGACCACTAAACATAAAAAGTGCTTTTTAAAAACCTATAATTAAGAAATAATATTCAAATTGAAGAAAATAAAAGACAAGAAATTTTCAAAGAAAATTTTGAAGAAGCTAGGGAAAGCAAGCAAACAAACAAAAATAATAGTAATAATAATAACCTGTAGAGGAGTATAGAAGGAAATGGCAACCCACTCCAGTGTTTTTGCCTGGAGAATCCCAGGGACAGGGGAGCCTGGTGGTCTGCCGTCTCTGGGGTCGCACAGAGTCGGACACGACTGAAGCAACTTAGCAGCAGGAGCAGAGGAGTATAGACAAGAAAAAACTTCCCAGAAAAATAAAATTTGAGGGAATTTGTTACCAGTAGACCTATTTTTGAAATGTTCACATTCTCATAGGAAACAATAATGAGAGTTTACATCTCTCACAGTTAACTGATATAACTGGATTTAGAAAAGGTGGAGGAACCAGAGATCAAATTACCAACATCCACTGGATCACTGAAAAAGCGAGAGAGTTCCATAAAAACATCTACTTCTGCTTTATTGACTATGCCAAAGCCTTGACTGTGTGGATCACAACAAACTATGGAAAATTCTTCGAGATGGGAACACCAGACCACCTGACCTGCCTCCTGAGAAACCTGTATGCAGGTCAAGAAGCAATAGTTAGAACTGGACGTGGAACAACAGACTGGTTCCAAATCAAGAAAGGAGTACGTCAAGGCTGTATATTGACACCCTGCTTATTTAACTTATATGCAGAGTACATCATGAGAAATGCCAGGCTGGAGGAAGCACAAGCTGGAATCAAGATTGCCAGGAGAAATATCAATAACCTCAGATAACACCACCTTTATGGCAGAAAGTGAAGAAGAACTACAGAGCCTCTTGATGAAAGTGAAAGAGGATAATGAAAAAGTTGGCTTAAAATTCAACATTCAGAAAACTAAGATCATGGCATCTGGTCCCATCATTTCATGGCAAATAGATTGAGAAATAATGGAAACAGCAAGAGACTGTATTTCGGGGAGCTCCAAAATCACTGCAGATGGTGACAACAGCCATGAAATTAAAAGACAGCTGCTCTTTGGAAGAAAAGCTATGACCAACCTAGAAGGCATATTAAAAAGCAGAGACATTACTTTGCAAAAAAAAAGACCATCTGGTCAAAGCTATGGTTTTTTCAGTAGTTATGTACAGTTGTGAGAGTTGGACCATAAAGAAAGCTGAGCGCTAGAGAATTGATGCTTTTGAACTGTGGTGTTGGAGAAGAGTCTTGAGAGTCCCTTGGTCTGCAAGGAGATCCAACCAGTCCATCCTAAAGGAAATCAGTCCTGAATATTCATTGGAAGGACTGATGCTGAACCCGAAACTCCAATACTTTGGCTACCTAATGCAAAGACCTGACTCATTGGAAAAGACCCTGATGTTGGGAAAGATTGAAGGCGGGAAGAGAAGGGGACAACAGAGGATGAGATGGTTGGATGGCATCACCGACTTGATGGACATGAGTTTGAGTATGCTCCAGGAGTTGGTGAAGGACAGGGAAGCCTGGCATGCTGCAGCCCATGGGGTCGCAAAGACTAGGACATGACTGAGCCACTGAAGCAAACTGAACTTAATAATGACATAACAAGGTCGTGAGAGGTTCTGGGAGCTTGTCTGATTTGACTTTGAGAACAAGAATTTCATATTATATTGCCATCAAATGAGTTCTTTTCATTTGGTCTTCATTGCTGTTATTTTAGTCACTAAGCCATATCCAGCTCATTTTCAACCCCATGAACTGTAGCCCACCAGGCTCCTCAGTCCATGGGATTTCCCAGGCAAAAACTCTGCAATGGGTTGCCATTTCCTTCTCTGGGGGATCTTCCTGACAAAGGAATCAAAGCCACATCTCCTGCATTGGCAGGCAGATCCTTTACCTCTGAGTTACCAGGGAAGCCCTTGTCTTCATAGCTTTCCCTACTTTCTAACTTTTTCGAGAAACCTTCCCTTTTTATAATTTTTGCTTACTAACATCCTTCTACCCAGATTAGTCCTTATTTTTTTTATGTATTAATTTTTTAAGAACTGGTTTTCATCTCTGTTTAGATTTTGAGTTCACTGAGGGCAAAGGCTATGCCTTACATTTTCTCTTACTCACTAATAATTTTGAGCAATAAGTTTTAAATAGCCCAAAATAAGCAGTCAGTTAATTGATTAGCATGCTTGTATATGATGTTTCCTCTTCAATATAAGGGCTTCCCTGGTGGCTCAGACAGTAAAAAGTCCATCTGTAATGCAGGAGACCCATGTTTGATCCCTGAATTGGGCAGATCCCCTGGAGAAGGGAATGGCTCCCCACTCCAGTATTCTTGCCTGGAGAATTCCATGGACAGGGGCACCAAGCAAGCTTGAATATAAAGGGGGAAATAAGCATATGACAATGCCCTTTTCTGTATTCTCTGCAAGTGAAAGTCTCTCAGTCACGTCCAACTCTTTGTGACCCCATGGACTATACAGTCCATGGAATTCTCCGGGCCAGAATTACTGGAGTGGGTAGCCTTTCCCTTCAGGGGATCTTCCCAACCCAGAGATTGAACCCAGGTCTCCCACATTGCAGACAGATCCTTTACCAGCTGAGCCACAAGGGAAGCCATCTGTATTCTCTACTCTAATAATAATTTGAAAGATAATGATTGTGTCTTTGCTGGGTCTGAGACACAACCTAATTGTGACCTTTTGATATGACCATGTTTCTGTGTCCCATAAAATACAATTGTGGAAATTCAAATAGCTTTGGTTTGAGGCACGAGCCAAAATTTAAAATGGATTTGGCTGAGCTCTAGTAAATTGAAAATGTGTGTTTAGCACACAAGGAAACTTGGAACCTGGTTATAACATTATGTGATAGTAAAATCAAATTAACCTATTTGTAACTTACCAAATGTTTTTAAAGCTATCCAAAAAACTCGTTTTTAATTTAAAGTAACAATTGGGCATGGGATATGTCATGGAAATCCTATAAGTTGGCAAGTTTCTCCCATATCTTACCAAGCATAGTTCAATACATAGAGAAAAGCTGGGAAATAGGCTAATAAAGTTCCCATACTTTAAACTGAGTAGCTGACAAGAGAGCCAAATAGCAGTGGTGATAACTACAGGAAATATTATTTCTGGCTCTGCTTCAGATGCTGTAGTTTACTGTTAAAGCAGAAGTCTCTTTCTGGAGATTAGTTCAAAAGAAACTAAACTTGAGGGAAAGTGATATTTATTGTTAGGATAAATGGTTTTCCTTTTGCTGGTAATTTATATATACAAGTTTTCTAAAAGAAAGAAGACAGTTCAAATCATACTATTCTAAACCATAGACTAGTGTGGCATTTCACTCTTCTGAGTCACTGGAGATATTCCAGGATCTGAAGGTGAATTTGATAGCTTATAACAGAAGTCATCTGTTGGTAATGATGGACAATCAAATTTAGGAAATTTTTATATGTGCAATTCAATCACCATATATATTTTGGATTTAGGGCTAATTTTCATGAACTTCAAGGATGAAAAATTATATATTCATATTATAGTAATACGAATATATGGTAGTATATGAACTTCTATAGCAAAATTTATGGCATCTCTCAATAATTTTAGGATATGCAAACTTCTGGGACCATTCAACCTCTATTTCCAGCATTAAAAACCTGACCCACATCATTTTCTTGTTATAATTGATATTGATCATTCATAACCTCCCTTCAATTTTCACTTAGCCATCTGTCTATATTCCAAATTACAATAAGCTTAGAGACATAAAAGTACTGAAAAAGAAGCCCTAAGTTAATTACTTAATAGTGGCAGACATAGTTTGCCATTTTAAAAGAATAGGGAGCTTATAGATCATGTCTTAATCTTAACTCATTACAACAAAAACTCTACTAGACTCCACTAGAAAGTAGTAGAGAAATAATTTCTAAAGTGTATTTAGACTTGTGTTCTTAATTACATGGGGTTCTTACATACCAAAGAATTTTTTAATTAATTTTTAAATGAAATGAATATGCACTTTTATGTATGAAATAAACTAAGTAAATAAAATAAAAATTAATTTGTGTATTATGTTGCTTTTCCTTTTAACGATGACTTTTATAACATCTAGGCAGTGTTTTGGATTTTATGAGTTAACATAAAATTGTCTACTTAGGACTTTCTTTGTGCTATTTTCCTATGAGTTTATTATAATTTCCAACAGAGAAGGCTGGGAGTGAAAATTGAAGGAAAGTTGTTACTGATCACCATCAGTCAATAAAAGCACGATGATGAGTTCAGTTTGTGAAGCTGAAAGTAGAGGCTGAATTGTTTCCAAAGTTTGAATATTCCAAAGTTAGTGGGAAATGTCTTGAGTTTGGGTATAAAAGAGAGCTGAGACTAGGAGACAGGGAGGAGCGGAGCCTACAGAATCAATCTGGCTGTAAGTAAGAAATCAGAAATGTGGTGCTAATTTTATCACATTGACCAGGTACACGGCTCGCTCCAAAAAATTGATATAGCCTTTGATGTTGTTCAGTCACTAGTGCATGTCCGACTCTTTGCCACCCCATGGACTGCAGCACACCAGGCTTCCCTGTCCTTCACTGTCTCCCGGAGCTTGCTCAAACTCGTGTCCATTAAGTCAGTGATGTCATCTAACCATCTCATCCTCTATCGTCCCCATATCCTCCTGGCTTCAACCTTTCCCATCATCAGGGTCTTTTCCAAGACTCTTCCCGTCAGGTGGCCAAAGTTTTGGAGTTTCAGCTTCAGCATCAGTCCTTCCAATGAATATTGAGGGTTGATTTCCTTTAAGGCTCACTGGTTTGATCTCCTTGCAGTCCAAGGGACTCTCAAGAGTTTCCCCAACACAGTTCAAAAGCATCAGTTCTTAGATGCTCAGTCTTCTTTATTGTCCAACACTCACATCCATAAAGGACTACTGAAAAAACCATAGCTTTGATTATATGGACTTTTCTCTGCAAAGTGATGTCTCTGCTTTTTAATATGCTGTGTAGTTTTTTCACAGTTTTATTTTAAGGGGCAAGCGTCTTTTAATTTCATGACTGCAATCAAAGTCCTCAGTGATTTTGGAGCCCAAGAAAATAAATTCTGTCACTGTTTCCATTCTTTCCCCATCTATTTGCCATGAAGTGATGGGACTGGATGCCATGGTATTAGTTTTATGAATGTTGAGTTTTAAGCCAGTTTTCACTCTCCTCTTTCACTTTCATCAAGAGGCTCTTTAGTTCCTCTTCACTTTCTGCCATAAGGGAGGTGTCATCTGCATATCTGAGGTTATTGATATTTCTCCCAGCAATCTTGATTCCAGCTTGTGCTTCATCCAACCCAGAATTTTGCATGATGTACTCTTAATATAAGTTAAATAAGCAGAGTGACAATATACAGCCTTGATATAATCCTTTCTCAATTTGAAACCAGTCCGTTGTTTCATGTCCTGTTCTAACTGTTGCTTCTTGACCTGCATACAGGTTTCTCAGGAGGCAGGTCAGGTGATCTGGTATTCCCATCTCTTTCAGAATTTTCCACAGTTTGTTGTGACCCACACAGTCAAAGGCTTTGGCATAGTCAATGAAGCAGAAGCAGATGTTTTTCTGGAACTTTCTCACTTTTTCAATGATCCAATTGATGTTGGCAATTTGATTTCTTGTTCCTCTGCCTTTTCTAAATCCAGCTTGAACATCTGGAAGTTCACAATTCACATACAGTTGAAGTCTAGATTGAAGGATTTTAAGAATTACCCTGCTAGCATGTGAAATGAGGGCAATTGTGAGGAGTTTGAATATTCTTTAATATTGTGCCTCTTTGTGATTGGAATGAAATCTGACCTTTTCCAGTCCTGTGGCCACTGCTGAGTTTTCCAAATTTGCTGGCATATTGAGTACAGCACTTTCACAGCATCATCTTTTAGGATTTGAACAGCTGGAATTCCATCACCTCCACTAGCTTTGTTCCTAGTGATTCTTCCTAAGACCCACTTGACTTCACACTCCAGGATGTCTGGCTCTAGGTGAATGATCACACCATTGTGGTTATCTGGGTCATGAGGATCTTTTTTTTGTATAGTTCTTCTGTGTGTTCTTTTGTCCCACTTCTTAATATCTTCTGCTTGTTAGGTCCATACCATTTCTGTTCTTTATTGTGCCCATCTTTGTATGAACTGTTTTCTTGGTATCTCTAATTTTCTTGAAGAGATCTCTAGTCTTTCCCATTCTATTGTTTTCCTTTATTTCTTTGCACTGATCACTGAGGAAGGCTTTCTTATCTCTCCTTGCTATTCTTTGGAATTCCTCGTTCAAAAAAGTGTATCTTTCCTTTTCTCCTTTGCCTTTAGCTTCTCTTCTTTTCTCGGCTATTTGTAAGGCCTCTTCAGACAACCATTTTGCCTTGTTGCATTTCCTTTTCTTGGTGTGGTTTTGATCACTGCCTCCTGTACAATGTTATGAACCTCCATCCATAGTTCTTCAGGCACTCTGTCTTTCAGATCTAATTCCTTGAATCTATTTGTCACTTCCACTGTATAATCATAAAGGATTTGATATAGGTCATCCTTGAATGGCCTAGTGGTTTTCCCTACATTCTTCAACGTAAGTCTATATTTGGCAATGAGGAGTTCATGATCTGAGCCACAGTCAGCTCCCGGTCTTGTTTCTCCTTACTATATAGAGCTTCTCCATCTTTGGCTGCAAAGAATATAATCATGTGTAGAGTCATCTCTTGTGCTGTTGGAAGAGGGTGTTTGCTATGACCAGTACGATCTCTTGGCAAAATGCTGTTACACTTTGCCCTGCTTCACTTTGTACTCCAAAGCCAAACTTGCCTGTTACTCCAGGTATCTCTTGACTTCCTGCTTTTGCAGTTCAGTCCCCTATGATGAAAAGGACATCTTTTTCTGGTGTTAATTCTGCAAAGTCTTGTAGGGCTTCATAGAGCTGTTCATCTTCAGCTTCTTCAGCATTCGTGGTTGTGGCATAGACTTGGATTACTCTGATGTTGAATGGTTTGCCTTGGAAATAAATTGAGATCATTCTTTCATTTTTGAGATTGCACCCAAGCACTGCATTTTGGATTCTTCTGTTGACTATGATGGCCACTCCATTTCTTCTAAGGAATTCTTGCCTGCAGTGGTAGATATAATGGTCACCTGAATAAATTCTCTCATTTATGTCCTTTTTAGTTCACTGATTCCTAAAATGTCAATGTTCACTCTGGCTATCT
This sequence comes from Bos mutus, assembly GCF_027580195.1. Classification (NCBI taxonomy): domain Eukaryota; kingdom Metazoa; phylum Chordata; class Mammalia; order Artiodactyla; family Bovidae; genus Bos; species Bos mutus. The sequence continues at coordinate 47,168,180 of NC_091627.1, read as the reverse complement.
CCTGTTTGACCACTTCCAATTTACCTTGAGTCATGGACCTAACATTCCAGGTCCCTCTGCATGCAATATTGTTCTTTATAGCATCGGACTGTACTTTCACCACAGACACAACCACAGTTGGGTGTTGTTTCCGCTTTGGCTCAGTCTCTTCATTCCTTCTGGAACTATTTTTCTGTTCTTCTCCAGTAGCATAAAGATGACCTGGGGAGTTCATCTTTAAGTGTCATATCTTTTTGCCTTATGTCCTTATCTTTTAACAAATATTTATCTGGCTTATTCTTGTATCTCAAAAGTTTAAATCAGGAAATAGAGACCTACACTGGTGGACAAACTGTTAATGCGTAGTGATGATTTTTAATGAGCATGGACATGAATATTTTCCTAGATACACATACACTAGTACACCTAAATCCCCACCTGGTGAGCTTACTTTTAAGCTCTTAAGGATATATTTTTATACTGACCACTTGATAGAGATTTATTTAGAAACAGAGGTGGTACATGGCTTAGGCAGTGAAGAATATGCCTGCAATGCAGGAGACCTGGGTTTAAAAGATCCCTTAGAGAAGAGAATGGCTACCCACTCCAGTATTCTTGCCTGGAGAAGACCATGGACAGAGGAGCCTGGTGTGCTACAATTCATTGAGTTGCAAAGAGACAGACACAGCTGAGCAACTGACACTAAAGAATGGAAAATATCAGTGGATCGAGTTGTGTAAGGGTAGGAGAGCTGACAGTAATTTTGCCCCTGTTATCAATCTTAAACTATCACACAAGTCATGGGAGCTCATTATTTTTAAGTATAGTTTAGTTAAACAGCTTTATTTGTTGAGGCACATGTGAGATAACTAAGGAAAATCAGAGTAATAAGAGTTCATCAATAATATGGAATTCCTGAAGTAGTTCTTGGGAATAAAGAAAATAGGAGATACTGTTGTTAATGTGACCCTATTTAAAACACTGAGCTGTTGGGGAACACATAAGTAGAACTCACATAAATACATTTCAAAAACTTTATACAAAGAACAAGAAATATGTGTCTTTACTTGGTGACCTAGAAGAGTTTAACTAGAGAAGAAAACACGAGAAGTAATATTTGAAGTGTTGAAGAATTTGAAAACTAAGAAGAGAATTCCAGGCAGAGAAAGCATAGGGGAAAAAGAAAAGATATGCAGTCATGAGAGAAGGGCTTATTCAGAAATGAGGAAATTCAATGTGGGTTGGAGTTTGGAAGCATGGGATGATGTTCATGAATGGAAAATGCATTGCAGGCAGACTCTTTAATGTCTGAGGCACAAGGCAAGCCCCCATTTAGAGACACAGTTGAGGTTAAATAACAAAAGATAATTATACCATAAAATAGCTTATCCTAGGATATCCTAACACATTTAAGAAGCCATTAGTAAAATTTTCTATTCTCTTGTTATGCTATTGTATGCTATGTAACCTCAGTCATGTCTGACTCTGCAACTTTATGGACTGTAATCCTCAGGACTCCTCTGTCCATGGGATTTTCCAGGCAAGAATACTGGAGTAGGTTGCCATTTCCTCCTCCAGGGGATCTTCCTGACCCAGGTGCTGAATTCGAGTCTCCTGCATTGCAGGTGGATTCTTTACCTGCCAAGCCATCGGGACAGCCCCTTATTCAGTATCTAATATATGTTACATATTTCATATCAGTGTTTATCTAAGTCTTTGAGTGCTGAATAATGAATCAGGGCAAAAATAGAGTAAATAGAGTTTTTTGTCAGATCAACAGTGAGAGAGAAACATAAGCAGTCCATGGGGTTCAAAGAACCAGACACAAGGGAGTGACTGAACACAACAGCAATATTTCTTCAAATATTTGATATTATTAAGTATAATGATAATTGTGAAATCTCCAAGGGAGATATGAGATTCCAAAAATTAAATATATTACTTTAAATTTGTGTTACTCCCATGTGGGGATCCCTGAAAACTTTAGAAGATAGTAGTACGGAGTATGGTCAGAACTTGGAGCTGCCTTTAGAAACGCACCAGGCTTGAAGCATTATATATTTAATAGACAACTCTCTGCTGCTGCTGCTGCTGCTGCTGCTGCTGCTGCTGCTTAGTCGCTTCAGTCGTGTCCGACTCTGTGAGACCCCAGAGACGGCAGCCCACCAGGCTCCCCCGTCCCTGGGATTCTCCAGGCAAGAACACTGGAGTGGGTTGCCATTTCCTTCTCCAATGCGTGAAAGTAAAAAGTGAAAGTGAAGATGCTCAGTCGTATCCGACTCTTAGCAACCCCATGGACTGCAGCCTACCAGGCTCTGCTGTGCTGTAAATGTCTACCACATCCTCCAGAAAGTCTTCCCAAACTCGAAAGAAAAAGTAGGCTTCCTCTATCTCTTCTGCAGGATTCAAGTGGCCCTTAGTAATTATCTCACTGGGATGCACTTGTCTGGTTGCATGTCTCTTCTATGTCTTCTGGCTCAGAGCTCTTTTTGTTGGGAATACTGTCCCACTGTCTTCAGCATCTCTAGTTACTAGCAGTGCATGAGTGTTAGTTGCTCAGTCATGTCTAACTCTTTGTGACCCCATGGACTCTAGCCCACCAAGTTCCTGTGTCCATGGGATTCTCCAGGCAAGAATACTGGAGTGAATTGCCATTTCCTCCTTCATTTTACTAGCAGAGTGCCTATAAAATATATTAGATTTTTAAACTTATGTTTAATCAGTGAATAGGGAGTGAATCCAACACCAAATGAAAGTTAGAATCCTATCCATTTGAGGAGAGAATATTATCTGCGAGGTCAAACTGGACTGGATTACCAACTCTACTTATGCAATTCCACCTCTCATCCCACCCTCTAAAATTATTTTCTTACTTGTCAAAGGTAAAATAATGTATTTCTCTCTAAAGCTTACTTTTATGATTAATGGAAAGAACATGTTCAGGACACTTGCCAGATAAAAAGAATGAAATAAAATGTGGTTCTCTTTCATTTTCTTATTCTACTCTCTTACAGACTCTTAAATTCAGTTCTGTATAAAAACTCATGATCCTAAAAATATGTATGTTTCTAGATACAGTAATAGTATGATACTTGAACATTTGTTTTTACCCTTTATTACATTCTCTTTTGTCCTTGTTGACACATGCATAATATCTAGTCAAAATAAAAATAGTATAAAAATCAGTTACAATGATCTTTGGAATGATAATTTCCCTGGATGACTCATGGAAAAATTAGTCTAACATTATAAAATGATACATTATGGGAAATAAAAATGATAGAGGAAACTGTTTTAAATGTAATATTCATACATTGACTAATACAGGACCCTAAATATTTCAAGGCTTTATGTATAAAAAGTCAAAATTAGTATGCAGTTACATGAATCTTTGTTAAGTGCCTACAACTGTGTTAACACTTTACTCATTAGATTTTTTTGTTTGCCTTCATTTCTCAAACAATAATAGAAGCATACAACCTCAGACTATCCCTTATTGCCAGATGGCAATGGAGGCTAATTATTCAGTTTTTATATCAGCCTTCTTCTTCCTGAATGTGAATTCTCAGAAATGTAATGCAACTACAGTTTTCACATGTATTAGATGGTAAAATAATACTCTATAGGGTTTTTGTTACAAGTAAATGAGATAACACATGTTAAAACTATCTACATAGGTAGTGCTATTAAAATTAATTAATAATGTTTTAATATTAATATTGAAACAAAATACCATTAAATAATAATAAAGCTATTCTATGAATATATATTTTAACTTGTGTGTTCAGTTCAGTTCAGTTCAGTCAGTCATGTTTGACTCTTTGTGACCCCATGGACTGCAGCACACAAGGCCTCCCTGTCCATCACCAACTCCCAGAGTTTATTCAAACTCATGTCCATTGAGTCGGTGGTACCATCCAACCATCTCATCCTCTGTCATCCCCTTCTCCTCCCACCTTCAATCTTTTCCAGCATCAGGGTCTTTTCCACTGAGTCAGGTCTTCGCATCAGGTGGTCAAAGTATTGGAGTCTCAGCTTCAGCATCAGTCCTTCCAATGAATATTCAGGACTGATTTCTTTAGGATGGACTGGTTGGATCTCCTTGCTTCCAAGGGACTCTCAAGAGTCTTCTCCAACATCACAGTTCAAAAGCATCACTTCTTCAGTGCTCCGCTTTCTATATAGTCCAACTCTCACATCCATACATCACTACTGGAAAAGCCATAGCTTTGACTAGATGGACATTTGTTGGCAAACAATGCCTCTGCTTTTTAATATGCTGTTTATGTTGTTCATAGCTTTTCTTCCAAAAGCAAGTGTCTTTTAATTTCATGACTGCAGTCACCATCTGCAATGATTTTGGAGCCCCCAAAAAGTAAAGTCTCTCCCTGTTTCCATTGTTTCCCCATCTATTTGCCATGAAGTGATGGGACCAGATGCCATGGTCTTAGCTTTCTGAATGTTGAGCTTTAAGCCAACTTTTTCACTCTCCTCTTTCACTTTCATCAAGAGGCTCTTTAGTTCTTCTTCACTTTCTGCTGTAAGTGTGGTGTCATCTTCTTATCTGAGGTTATTGATATTTCTCCCATGATCTTGATTACAGCTTGTGCTTCATCCAGTCAGACATTTCTCATGATGTACTCTGCGTATACTGGGGTGAAAACCAGTGGATAAAGTTTAAGTCCATCAGTTAAGGCGAGATACACACACAGTGGCTTATTTGGCAGCAACTGTAAGGAATGCTTTGTGTTCTCAACTTTGTCAAGGAGGAAAACCCATGGAGAGAAGGCATGTAGATTGAGACAGTGTTCATGTGGTTTGTACAATGTTGCATTAAAAGAGGTGATTGCATACCTAAGGTTATTTTAGTTATATAGGTCTAAAATAGGTAATAGTTTGCTTAACCCTCCAAATTATTTCTTTAAAATAGCTCTATTTGATTTAGTTGTATACTAGTTTTAACACAAACTTTAGTTACTAAGGGCTTCCCTTGTGGATCAGCTGGTAAAGAATCCATCTGCAATTCGGGAACCCTGGGTTTGACCCCTGGGTTGGGAAGATACTCTGGAGAAGGAAAAGGCTACTCACTCCAGTACTCTTGCCTGGAGAATTCCATGGACTCTATGATGCATGGGGTCGCCAAGAGTCAGACACAACTGAGTGACTTTCACTCACCTACTCACTCTGCATATAAGTTAAATAAGTACTCCAAGGCCAAATTTGCCTGTTGCTCCAGGTATCTCTTGACTTCCTACTTTTGCATTCCAGTCCCCCGTAATGAAAAGGACATCTCTTTAGGGTGTTAGTTCTAGAAAGTCTTGTAGGTCTTCACTGAATCATTCTACTTCAGTTTCTTCAGCATTACTGGTCAGGGCATAGACTTGGATTACTGTGATATTGAATGGTTTGCCTTGGAAACGAACAGAGATCATTCTTATATTTTTGAGATTGCATCCAATACTGCATTTCAGACTCTTTTGTTGACTGTGATGGCTACTCCATTTCTTCTAAGGGATTCGTGCCCACGGTAGTAGATATATTCTTGTTAAATTCACCCATTCCAGTCCATTTTAGTTCACTGATTCCTAAAATGTTGGTGTTCACTCTTGCCATCTCTTGTTTGACCACTTCCAATTTGGCTTGATCATGGACCTAACATTCCAGGTTCCTATGCAATATTGCTCTTTACAACATCAGACTTTACTTCCATCACCAGTCACATCCACACCTGGGTGTTGTTTTTGCTTTGGCTCCACCTCTTCTTTCTTTCTGGAGTTATTTCTCCACTGATCTCCAGTACCATATTGGGCACCCACCGACCTGGGAAGCCCATCTTTCAGTGTCCTTTTTGCCTTTTCTACTGTTCATGGGGTTCCCAAGGCAAAAATACTGAAGTGGTTTGCCATTCCCTTAACCACGTTTTGTCAGAACTCTCCACCATGACTTGTCCATCTTGGGTGACCTTACATGGCATGGCTCATAGTTTCATTGAGTTAGACAAGGTTGTAGTCCATGTGATCAGATTGGTTAGTTTTCTCTGATTGTGGTTTTCAGTCTGTCTGCCCTCTGGTGGAGAAGGATAAGAGGCTTATGGGAGCTTCCTGATGGGAGAGACTGACTGAGGAAGAAACTGGGTCTTGTTCTGATGGTCAGGGCCATGTTCAGTAAATCTTTAATCCAATTTTCTGTTGATGGGTGGATCTGTGTTCTCTCCCTGTTCTTTGACCTGAGGCAAAACTCTAGTGAAGGTAATGAAGATAATGGTGACCTTCGAAAGGTCCCATGCATGCACTGCTACACTCAGTGCCCCCAACTCTGCAGCAGGCGACCACCAACCCACACCTCTGCCAGAGACTCTTGGACCCTCAAGGGCAAGTCTGGGTCAGTCTTTTGTGGGGTCACTGCTCCTTTCTGCTGGATCCTGATGTACACAGGGTTTTGTTTGTGCCCTCCAAGAGTCTGTTTCCTCAATCCTGTGTAAGTTCTGGTGGCTCTATTGTGGGATTAATGGTGACCTGCTCCAAAGGGATTTATGCCATACCCAGGTCTACTGCACCCAGAGCCCCTGACCCTGCAGCAGTTCACTGCTGACCTGTACCTCCTCAGGAGACACTCAAACAGTTCTGTCTCAGTCTCTGTAGGGTCTCTGGGTCCTGGTGCACACAAGGTATGTTTGAGCCCTCTGAGCATCCCTGGTGGGTATGGAGTTTGATTCCAAACATGATTTTGCCCCTCCTACCATCTTGCTGAGGCTTCTCCTTTGCCCTTGGATGTTGGGTTTCTCCTCAAAGTCGCCCCAGTGCCATGCAGTCACCACTCCATCGCCCACCATTTTTCTGGGGCTTCTCTGCCCTTGGATGTGGGATATATATGTCTGTGTATACATTTAAGGCCTCCCAGGTGGCACTAGTGGTAAAGAAACTGCCGGCCAACACAGGAGATGTAAGAGATGCAAGTTTGATCCTTGGGTCAGGAAGATCCCTTGGAGGAGGGCATGGCAACCCATTCCCGTATAGTTATCTGACTAATCTCATGGATGGAGCAGCCTGGTGGGCTACAGACCATAGGGATGCAAAGAGTCAGACATGACTGAAACAACTTAACACACATGCATATACATTTAATATATGATATGGATGAATGTACACAGATATATATTTGTTTTATTTAAATGTAATTATTCTCTTCAGAGGACCATACCTAATAAGGTGATTTCAGGTGTATTTTGTGAAAGTGTATATTGATGACCCACATATTCATATTATATTTCAGCTTCAAATCTTCTCTTCCATATTTGGCTCTGGGATGCTCACAGAGATCTGCAAACTAAAATTTTTAGATTCTTTTGCTATGATCTCTGCTAGCTGTGTTAGAGAAAGGTAGGAAAGCAGGATGCAGGGAGAATAGGCACAGTGGCTCAGCTGGTAAGGAATCTGCCTGCAACATGGGAGACCTGGGTTCAATCCCTTGCTTGGGAAGATCCTCTGGAAAAGGGAAAGGCTACCCATTCCAGTATTCTGGCCTAGAGAATTCCATGGATTGTATAGTCCATGGGGTCACAAAGAGTCAGACACAACTGAGTGACTTTCACTTTCACTTTCTGTTCATAGCTCATGTTAGTACCACTTCAGTTTCAGATGACAGCTGCAATATCATCCTCCATGTCCTTTTGGTACTTCCAGCCCTAGAAGCACCAGCCCCAGCTGGCCACACTTCCCTCAGCAGTCCATTTACCAACCATGTAATGTATCCTTCAAGGTCCAAGAAGCAACAGTGTGGGGCCTCTCCTATGAATCCCCAGGGTAGTTACCACTACCTCTTCCATTTTTGAGATTCCTCAGTTATTATTACTTTGGTTACCATAGTCTTATGGATAATATCTGCTTCTTGCAATAACTATTATCTGGTACCCTTTTGTTTATTCAGACTTTAAATATCTATGTGCCAATTACTTGCATGAAATCTCTTCAGGTTCAAATGTCTAGGGTGGCTTGTATGTTCCCAACTCTTCTCTGACTGAGTCAGCATATAAACAGTATTGTTAAAAATTAATTTCTGCCCTTAAATAAGAAGATTTAATCACTTATTTTATTTTATATTTCCTTAGAAATTTGGGGATTGTTTTGAAAAGTCTATGTAGCACTCTCTCATTAAACTTTCTGTGATAATAGAAGTACTATATAATGGAACTTACATATTATGCTAATACTGTTATAGCAACCACTAGTCACATAAGACTACTGACCATTTGAAACATGGCTATGTGACTAAGGAACACAAATTTTAACTAATATAAATTTAAGTAGCCACATGTAACTAGTGGCAATCAGTATCAGTATCAATTCAGTCACTCAGTTTTGTCTGACTCTGAGACCCCATGAACCACAGCACGCCTGGCCTCCCTGTCCATCACCAGCTCCTGGAGTTTACCCAAACTCATGTCCATCGAGTCAGTGATGCCATCCAGCCATCTCATCCTCTGTCGTCCCCTTCTCCTCTGGCCTTCAATCTTTCCCAACCTCAGGGTCTTTTCAAATGAGTCAGCTCTTCACATCAGGTGGCAAAAATACTGGAGTTTCAGCTTCAACATCAGTCCTTCCAATGAACACCCAGGACTAATTTCCTTTAGGATGGACTGGTTGGATTTCCTTGAAGTCCAAAGGACTCTCAAGAGTCTTCTCTAACACCACAGTTCAAAAGCATCAATTCTCCTGTGCTCAGCTTTCTTTAGTCCAATTCTAACACCCATACATGACCAATGGAAAAACCATAGCCTTGACTGGATGAAACTTTGTTGGCAAAGTAATGTCTCTGCTTTTTAATGTGCTGTCTAGGTTGGTCATAACTTTCCTTCCAAGGAGTAAGCATCTTTTAATTTCATGGCTGCAATCACCATCTGCAGTGATTTTGGAGCCCAGAAAAATAAAGTCAGCCACTGTTTCCACTGTTTCCCCATCTATTTGCCATGAAGTGATGGGACCAGACTGATGATGAAGCTGAAACTCCAATACTTTGGCCACCTCATGCAAAGAGTTGACTCATTGGAAAAGACTCTGATGCTGGGAGGGATTGGGGGCAGGAGGAGAAAGGGACGACAGAGGATGAGATGGCTGGATGGCATCACTGACTGGATGGACATGAGTTTGGGTGAACTCCGGGAGTTGGTGATGGACAGGGAGGCCTGGCGTACTGCAATTCATGGGGTCGCAAAGAGTTGGACAAGACTGAGTGACTGAACTGAACTGAACTGAACTGATGGGACCAGATGCCATGATCTTAGTTTTCTGAATGTTCAGCTTTCAGCCAACTTTTTCACTCTCCTCTTTCACTTTCATCAAGAGGCTTTTTAGTTCCTCTTCACTTTCTGCCATAAGGGTGGTGTAATCTGCATTTCTGAGGTTAATGATATTTCTCCCGGCAATCTTGATTCTAGCTTGTGCTTCTTCCAGCCCAGCGTTTCTCATGATGTACTCTGCATATAAGTTAAATAAGCAGGGTGACAATATATAGCCTTGACGAACTCCTTTTCCTATTTGGAACCAGTCTGTTGTTCCATGTCCAGTTCTAACTGTTGCTTCCTGACCTGCATACAGGTTTCTCAAGAGGCAGGTCAGGTGGTCTGGTAGTCCTGTCTCTTTCATAATTTTCCACAGTTTATTGTGATCCACACAGTCCAAGGCTTTGGCATAGTCAATAAAGCAGAAATAGATGTTTTTCTGGAACTCTCTTGCTTTTTCCATGATCCATTGGATGTTGGTAATTTGATCTCTGGTTCCTCTGCCTTTTCTAAAACCAGCTTGAACATCTGGAAGTTCACGGTTCATGTATTGCTGAAGTCTGGCTTGGAGAATTTTGAGCATTACTTTACTAGTATGTGAGATGAGTGCAATTGTGTGGTAGTTTGAGCATTCTTTGGCATTACCTTTCTTTGGGATTGGAATGCAAACTGACCTTTTCCAGTCCTGTGGCCACTGCTGAGTTTTTCCAAATTTGCTGACATATAGTGTTGTACAGAACCCGCTGTGCAGTTGACCCAGTGATTAATTTTCAAGGAACTGTAGTAGTATGTTCTATCAAGTAGAAAAAATACTTTTTAAAGAATTTTAAGATCTCAGTAACTGCTTCTAGGATATTGTAGTCCCATAAAATCTCACAGGAAAAAACATAGTATTTTATACAACAAGGAGCATATTTTATGATGTGCTTAATTTCTCAGTTGTGTCTGACTCTCTGTGGTCCCATAGACTGTAGCCTTTCAGTCTTCTACATCCTTGGAATTTTCCAGGCAAGAATACTGGAGTGGGTTGCCATTTCCTACTCCAGGGGATCTTCCTAACTCAGGAATCAAACCCATGACTCTTACATCTCCTGCACTGACAGGTAGTTTGTTTTTTGTTTCTATTTGTTTTTAGCCCCACCCAGGGAGCTTATGATAACCTAAGATAATATTAAAATCTTGAAGACCACTGTAAACTGTTATCTAATAAATGAACATAAATGAAATATTATGATCTTCAATCATGAATTTTTTAAATATATATTTTTATTGAAGTATAGTTGACTTCCAATGCTTCAGGTACACAGCAAGGTGATTCAGTTATACAAATACACATATATTATTTTTTCAATTATTTTCCATCATAGGTTATTATAAGATATGGACCATAGTTCCCTATGCTATATGGTAAATCTTTCTTTTTGCTGCATATCTGTTTTTAAATTAGAAATCTAGCATTCTATTCATACTAAGTCAAATAAGTGGAATCAAAATGTCATACTCTTTTAGTTAGGCAAAATTCATGTCTTTTAAACATGAATAAAATATATATATATATATATATAATTCATATCTAAACATGAATTTTAAATATATATATATATATATATATAATACATATATACTACCCTACAGATATACTACAATACTGTTGCTGCAGCCTGAGACAGGTCATGAGCTCTCTCTGGGGAACTGGTCCAGGTTGCAGGTCTGACCAACCACAGCTGCATTCCTCCCTGCCTCTGGCACTCAGGCAGGTGACCTATGCAGTCTGTTCTGGGGTCAGGGACTGACCACAACCACATCCTGTCCCACCTTTGGCACTCACATGGGTTGACCAGTGCAGCCATCTCTAGGGTCAGAGACCTCCCCCCACAAAGCACTTGTGAAGGCAGTATTCTGTAGTCTGTAAATGCATGGACTTAGAAGGTCCCCACGACAATGATCTCTTGCATCTCTGGCAGGCCCAGACTTTTTCCTGGGCTCCCTCAGCAGTGTCATACTAGCCCCCTCAGACTGTCTTATGATAGTCAACCCTAGACCTCTCCTGGGGGTCTGACCTCTAAAGCCTGGGTCTCAGCATCCAGTCCCCACCTGCTCTGGTGAGCATGCAGATATATGTCCCAGGCTAGGCAGTGCTGGTTGGCTCTGATCTCTGTGCAGAATTTTCTGCATTTTGTCTTCTACACACCTATTGTGCATTCTCCTCTGAGGTTGCAAGGTGCCCATTGTCCCGACCTGTGAGGGGGTTTCTGAGTGTGTGGAAACTTGCTCCTTCACAATTCCTTCCCCAAGGCACAGGTCCTGTCCTGAATCCTTTGTGTTTTTCTCTTTTTTGTTTTGCTTTGTTTTGTTTCATGTCTTTTGCCCAGTAGATCTTCTGTAAGACTTCCATGTGCAGATGCATTTTTTATATATTTGTGGGGAGAAGGGTGACCTCTGCATTTTACTCCCCTGCCATCTTGATGGTCCTCCCCCTTACATAGTCTTTAAGAACATTTTGTGAATGGCTGCATATTATTTCTTTACAAGGAGATATGGTAGAGTTGGACATTTATATTGTTGCCGGTGATTCACTATTACAAATACCATTTTAATGTATTTCTAAAAGTGGAATGATTAGGCCATTACAAGTAATACTTTGATTACAAAATTGTATATCTCTAATGTAGAATGTAAGAAAAGAAATAAGAATATTATAAATGTAAAATATTAAGTAGAAATACAGGACTTAGAGATAAATACTGTTTGAAAGTTTTTGTATGTATTGTCAGTAAATTTTCTGAGCATTCATGCATATTTTATGAAAAATCATACCAACTCTATGGACACTTCACTACCTTGTTTCTCTCATGAATTTTTATATTATGTATATCGCTTCATGTTTATATTCTGTAGAATATAATTTAAATTTTTTTGTGCTATGTAATACTATATTATAATTTACCTAATACTTCATTTTGGAGTATTTAGTTTTTTTAATTATAATTCATATATACTTACATTAAAATATTTTATAAAAAGTTTTACATATTTTCACATATCAATCATACATTTCTTAGAATAAATTTCTAGTGTATGAATTAATGGAGCAGAATATATAAATATTCTGAGGATATTTAATGACCATTGGCAAATTGCTCCACCAAAGTGCCAAATTTGCTCTCCCATCAGGAAGGCCTCTTTGCCTAATTTTTTTTCTACAAAACATTGGGTAACGTTGAGCATATTTGTTACCATTTTAAATGAGGTTTCATCACTATTTATCTGCTGTCAGTTGAAAAAGAAATCACAACCTAAAGTTGAGATTATTTTTACTTGGGGTGTTACTGAGAACTATAGCACTGAAACAACTTATCAGATAGATATGAGGAATTGTTCCAAAGAGATATGGGAGGAGCCAGGATATATAGGAATTTACTCAAAAGTAAAACATGTAGTTGAACATCAAAAGATTACTCAATTCAGTTCAGTGGTTCAGTCATGTCCAACTCTTTGTGATCCCATGGACTGCAGCACACCAGGCTTCCCTGTCCATCACCAACTCCCAGAGCCTACTCAAACTCATGTCCATTGAGTCGGTGATGCCATCCAACCATCTCATCCTCTGTCATCCCCTTCTCTTCCCACCTTCAATCTTTCCCAGCATCAGGGTCTTTTCAAATAAGTCAGGTCTTCGCATCAGGTGGCCAAAGTATTGGAGTTGCAGCTTCAGCATCGCCCTTCCAATGAACACCCAGGACTGATCTCCTTTAGGATGGACTGGTTTGATCTCTGTGTTGTCAGCTCTCAAGAGTCTTCTCCAACACCACAGTTCAAAAGCACCAATTCATCAGTGCTCAACTTTCTTTATGGTCCAACTCTCACATCCATACATGACTACTGGAAAAGCCATAGCCTTGACTAGATGGACCTTTGTTGACAAAGTAATGTCTTTGCTTTTGAATATGCTATCTAGGTTGGTTATACCTTTCCTTCCAAGAGTACGCTTCTTTTAAGTTTTTTTTTTTTTAATTTTATTTTATTTTTAAACTTTACATAATTGCACTAGTTTTGCCAAATATCAAAATGAATCTGCCACAGGCATACATGTGTTCCCCATCCTGAACCCTCCTCCCTCCTCCCTCCCCACACCATCCCTCTGGGTCGTCCCAGTGCACCAGCCCCAAGCATCCAGTATCGCGCATCGAACCTGGACTGGCAACTCGTTTCTTACATGATATTCTACATGTTTCAATGTCACTCTCCCAAATCTTCCCACCCTCTCCCTCTCCCACAGAGTCCATAAGACTGTTCTATACATCAGTGTCTCTTTTGCTATCTCGTATACCAGGTTATTGTTACCATCTTTCTAAATCCCATATATATGCGTTAGTATACTGTATTTATAGTACGCTTCTTTTAATTTCATGGCTGCAGTCACAATCTGCAGTGATTTAGGAGCCCAGAAAAATAAAGTCAGCCACTGTTTTCACTGTTTCCCCATCTATTTGCCATGAAGTGACGAGACCATTGCCGGCTGCGAAGGACCATGCAGCAGAAACACGCGGCTGTAACGGACCTAGCAGAAGCATGGCCGAGAGGAGCTACCCCACGTCTGAGGTCAGGGACGGCAGGTGGGAGGAGCTACCCCATGTCTGAGGTCAGGGGCAGAGGCCCAGAGTGCCAGGCTGCGATGGTGCAGGAGCGGCAGAGAGGAGCTACCCCACGTCCCAGGCCAGGGGCGGCGGCCGAGAGGAGCAATCCCATGTCCACGGAGCAGTGGCTGCAAATGTGCAGGAGGGCCAAGAGGAGCTACTCCACGTTCAAGGTCAGGAGGGGCGGTAGTGAGGAGATACCCCTGGTCCAAGATAAGGAGCAGCGGCTGTGCTTTGCTGGAGCAGACGTGAAGAGATACCCCACATCCAAGGTAAGAGAAACCCAAGTAAGACGGTAGGTGTTGCGAGAGGGCATCAGAGGGCGCACACTGAAACCATAATAGAAAATATAACAGAAAATATTCATTATAATCACACGGACCACAGCCTTGTCTAGCTCAATGAAACCAAGCCACGCTGTGTGGGGCCACCCAAGACGGGCGGGTCATGGTGGAGAGGTCTGACAGAATGTGGTCCACTGGAGAAGGGAATGGCAAACCACTTCAGTATTCTTGCCTTGAGAACCCCATGAACAGTTTGAAAAGACAAAATGATATGATACTGAAAAAGGAACTCCCCAGGTCGGTAGGTGCCCAATATGCTACTGGAGATCAGTGGAGAAATAACTCCAGAAAGAATGAAGGGATGGAGCCAAAGCAAAAACAATACCCAGTTGTGGATGTGACTGGTGATAGAAGCAAGGTCCAATGCTGTAAAGAGCAATATTGCATAGGAACCTGGAATGTCAGGTCCATGAATCAAGGCAAATTGGAAGTGGTCAAACAGGAGATACCAAGAATGAACGTCAACATTCTAGGAATCAGCAAACTAAAATGGACTGGAATGGGTGAATTTAACTCAGATGACCATTATATATACTACTGTGGGCAGGAATCTCTTAGAAGAAATGGAGTGGTCATCATGGTCAACAAAAGAGTCCAAAATTCAGTACTTGGATGCAATCTCAAAAACGACAGAATGATCTCTGTTCATTTCCAAGGCAAACCATTCAATATCACAGTAATCCAAGTCTATTCCCCAACCAGTAATGCTGAAGAAGCTGAAGTTGAACGGTTCTATGAAGACCTACAAGACCTTTTAGAACTAACACCCAAAAAAGATGTCCTTTTCATTATAGGGGACTGGAATGCAAAAGTAGGAAGTCAAGAAACACCTGGAGTAACAGGCAAATTTGGCCTTGGAATACGGAATGAAGCAGGGCAAAGGCTAATAGAGTTTTGCCAAGAGAACGCACTGGTCATAGCAAACACCCTCTTCCAACAACACAAGAGAAGACTCTGCACATGGACATCACCAGATGGTCAACACTGAAATCAGATTGATTATGTTCTTTGCAACCAAAGATGGAGAAGCTCTATACAGTCAGCAAAAACAAGAACGGGAGCTGACTGTGACTCAGATCATGAACTCCTCATTGCCAAATTCAGACTTAAATTGAAGAAAGTGGGGAAAGCCACTAGACCATTCAGGTATGACCTAAATCAAATCCCTTATGATTATTCAGCGGAAGTGAGAAATAGATTTAAGGGTCTATATCTGATAGATGAAGTGCCTGATGAACTACAGACAGAGGTTCATGACATTGTGCAGGAGACAGGGATCAAGACCATCCCCATGGAAAAGAAATGCAAAAAAGCAAAATGGCTGTCTGGGGAGGCCTTACAAATAGCTGTGAAAAGAAAGGAAGTGAAAAGCAAAGGAGGAAAGGAAAGATATAAGCATCTGAATGCAGAGTTCCAAAGAATAGCAAGAACAAATAAGAAGCCTTCCTCAGCGATCAATGCAAAGAAATAGAGGAAAACAACAGAATGGGAAAGACTAGAGATCTCTTCAAGAAAATTAGAGATACCAAGGGAACATTTCATGCAAAGGTGGGCTCAATAAAGAACAGAAATGGTAGGGACCTAACAGAAGCAGAAGATATTAAGAAGAGGTGGCAAGAATGCACAGAAGAACTGTACAAAAAACATCTTCACGACCCAGATAATCATGATGGTGTGATTATCTAGAGCCAGACATCCTGGAATGTGAAGTCAAGTGGGCCTTAGAAAGCATCACTATGAACAAAGCTAGTGGAGGTGATGGAATTCCAGTTGAGCTATTTCAAATCCTGAAAGATGATGCTGTGAAAGTGCTGCACTCAATATGCCAGCAAATTTGACAAACTCAGCAGTGGCCACAGGACTGCAAAAGGTCAGTTTTCACCCAATCCCAAAGAAAGGCAATGCCAAAGAATGCTCAAACTACCGCACAATTGCACTCATCTCACATGCTAGTAAAGTAATGCTCAAAATTCTCCAAGCCAGGCTTCAGCAATACATGAACCATGAACTTCCAGATGTTCAAGCTGGTTTTAGAAAAGGCAGAGGAACCAGAGATCAAATTACCAACATCCTCTGGATCATTGAAAAAGCAAGAGAGTTCCAGAAAAACGTCTATTTCTACTTTATTGACTATGCCCAAGCCTTTAACTGTATGGATCACAATAAACTGTGGAAAATTCTTCAAGATATGGGCATACCAGACCACCTGACCTGCCTCTTGAGAAATTTGTATGCAGGTCAGGAAGCAACAGTTAGAACTGGACATGGAACCCCAGACTGGTTCCAAATAGGAAAAGGAGTATGTCAAGGCTGTATATTGTCACCCTGCTTATTTAACTTCTATGCAGAGTACATCATGAGAAACACTGGGATGGAATAAGCATAAGCTGGAATCAAGATTGCCAGGAGAAATATCAATAACCTCAGATATGCAGATGACACCACCCTTATGGCAGACAGTGAAGAAGACCTAAAAAGCCTCTTGATGAAAGTGAAAGAGGTGAGTGCAAAAGTGGCCTAAAGCTCACCATTCAGAAAACTAAGGTCATGGCATCCAGTCCCATCACTTCATGGGAAATAGATGGGGTAACAGTGGAAACAGTGTCAGACTTTATTTTGGGGGGCTCCAAAATCACTGCAGATGATGATTGCAGCCATGAAATTAAAAGATGCTTACTCCTTGGAAGGAAAGTTATGACCAACCTAGATAGCATATTGAAAAGCAGAGACATTACTTTGCCAACAAAGGTCCGTCTAGTCAAGGCTATGGTTTTTCCTGTGGTCATGTATGGATGTGTTGGACTGTGAAGAAAGCTGAGCGCCAAAGAATTGATGCTTTTGAACTGTGGTGTTGGAGAAGACTCTTGAGAGTCCCTTGGACTGCAAGGAGATCCAACCAGTCCATTCTAAAGGAGATCAGCCCTGGGATTTCTTTGGAAGGAATGATGCTAAAGCTGAAACTCCAGTACTTTGGCCACCTCATGCGAAGAGTTGACTCACTGGAAAAGACTCTGATGCTGGGAGGGATTGTGGGCAGGAGGAGAAGGGGACGACAGAGGATGAGATGGCTGGATGGCGTCACCGACTCGATGGACATGAGTTTGGGTGAAATCTGGGAGTTGGTGATGGCCAGGGAGGTCTGGCATGCTGTACTTCATGGAGTCACAAAGAGTCAGACACGACTGAGAGACTGAACTGAAATGATGGGACCATAGGCCACGATCTTAGTTTTCTGAATGTTGAGCTTTAAGCCAACTTTTTCATCTCCTCTTTCACTTTCATTAAGAGGCTCTTTAGTTCTTCACTTTCTGCCATAAAGGTGGTATCATCTGCATATCAGAGGTTATTGATTAGTAATAATCACAAAAGAAGACATCTCAAGATAAAGATTTTAGTACTTTTCTATGTATGAAAAGATGCAAGAGTCTAGAATTATTGAACTTATTTCTTTGATACACACCTCAACTATCTAGGGCCAATATCCTGTTTTTCTTCATCCTTAATACCCCTTGGGGTGCACCATCAGGGGGCAGCCTTATAGCTAAAACACCCTTTGTTTATGAAAATGGCTGCTGTCATTCTTTGTCTACACTGCCTGTGGCTGGCACATAGGACATTTATTGATATATATGTTTTATTTTAGACATCTCATGGACCTATTATTATTACAATCACAAAACACAATCATCAGTTGCTCATTTCCAACGATATGGTAAACATAACCTGAATATATTTCAGGTACGCTTAGAAATACTGTGTGAGGCTTTTGAAGGTAAGTAAATGATGAATAGAAGAACTGGCAAGAAAGAAAGGAAAATCCTCAGGTGCTAGGAATAAAGAATTGAGAATTACTATAATTGACTTTGACTGGAATTTGAAGCTATTACACATCCCGGGAGTTTAAAGGCTGAGTTTCAGTACCCATGCAGGTAAAGCAAATGATACATTCATATTCAGTGAGTTGCAGAGTTGGAATGTAAGCCCTGTATTTGTCTAGAACTATTCAAAAGCCTGCATATATCCTTCATGAACAAGAAATATTCAGAAAATTCACTTATCTGCATGTGAAAACTGTAGGACTGTTGAGAAAATATTTTGATGTTTTTGCATGGTTAGGGCTTTCTAAACAAAGAAATCTGAAATGTGGATTAAAGGATGTTTTGGAAGTCAAAAGATGATTTGGATCTCTTTGGAGCACAGATTTACTTCCCTGGAGGTATGTGTTTACATTTCAAAGGGAGATTATACGTGGAGCTATCATTTACATTACAAAGGATTTGTTTATACTGATAAAACATTCTACTCCTCTCTTGGTGGGGAGGTGAGGCTACTGGGCAAGCTCTCTTAGAAAAACTCCCAAATTCCTAGTTCAAGGTTCCTCTCCTATAGTGCATAACTTTAGAAGAGGGAAAAATTGGGGAAATGGGAAACTGATGTTATTTCTGTAATAATGATAATCTGCCTGGATTCATAAATTTTGTTCACTTTCGTAAACAAATATAAATGTCAAAAATTGAGGCAAGATGACAAAAATATACATCTTTGCTTGAGGTCTGAGTGTGGACATTTGACTCTGATAATTTTAAACCTCTAGTTTATAATTTACTTAGTTTGGTGTTTCAATTTGCTAGACATGTCAACTACAAATTGACACTTGCCATGGGAACTTGCCATCTACTTCTACAGGGATTAAATCATGTGCTACTGCAGCTGCTGACCTTCAAAATCCCCTAAAAGGAGTTCAGGGTGGAGAACAGAAATGAGGCACATGTGCTCAGGGAAAAACTGGTAGGACAAGTCTTCAGATAGATACATTCAGGACTCATTTTATGAGCCCAATTTTGTATCTCCTCATATCCAGAAAAACACTAAAATCCTTCATGTGATGACTGTTCCTCATGATTAGCACAAAACTTTGAGACTAGCAGAAATCTTCTGGAAAAATATGTGCTTGATTGCCTTTATTCTCCTTTCACCAAAATTATGCATATACTGACCTTCCTCATTGCTTCTTTGGAGCAGCTTCTCAGAGCTTTCTGAGGTGCTGTCTCCCAGTATGTGGTCCTCATTTTGCCCCCAAAAATCTTAACCCACAACTTTAATGTTGTGCATTTTTTTAAGTCAACATTTCCATGGTGACCATGAAGGAGCCCAGAGTAGATTTCTCTCCTTCATCTGAACTCTACAAGGAACTGGAGTCTTGGTATGAGTAGAGACCCCTTTTGTCTGACCACCTTCATAGACAGTCCAGACAAATTTGATAAGTCTCTCCTGGTTCTCAAATCTCCCATGTTGGTTATGATCCTGAATTTTATTTGTCAGTATAGCGGGTACCTGCCCTCTCCCAGTTGAAAGATACTGGGATGTACCCAGTTGAAAGATACCAAGGCATCCTAACCCATTGGAAAGATATTGGGTGGGGCTTGATACAAAGGAATACCCTCCTAGTTGAAAGATACAGAGCAGGGGGCTTGTTTAAAGATACCAGGGCAGACTTACCCAGTGGAATGGTAGTGGATGGAGCTCAGTTGAAAGATACTTAGGAATACCTAACCAATTGAAAGGTACTAGAGGGTCCTGGTATTCCCATCTCTTTCAGAATTTTCCATGATTTAATGTGATCCACAGAGTCAAAGGCTTTGGCATAGTCAATAAAGCAGAAATAGATGTTTTTCTGGAACTCTCTTGCTTTTTCCATGATCCAGCAGATGTTGGCAATTTGATCTCTGGTTCCTCTGCCTTTTCTAAAACCAGCTTGAACATCAGGAAGTTCTCAGTTCATGTATTGCTGAAGCCTGGCTTGGAAAATTTTGAGCATTACTTTACTAGCATGTGAGATGAGTGCAATTGTGCAGTAGTTTGAGCATTCTTTGGCATTGCCTTTCTTTGGGATTGGAATGCAAACTGACCTTTTCCAGTCCTATGGCCACTGCTGAGTTTGTCAAATTTGCTGGCATATTGAGTGCAGCACTTTCACAGCATCATATTTCAGGATTTGAAATAGCTCAATATGGATGTGAGAGTTGGACTGTGAAGAAGGCTGAGCGCCAAAGAATTGATGCTTTTGAACTGTGGTGTTGGAGAAGACTCTTGAGAGTCCCTTGGACTGCAAGGAGATCCTACCAGTCCATTCTAAAGGAGATCAGTCCCCGGTGTTCTTTGGAAGGACTGATGCTAAAGCTGAAACTCCAGTACTTTGGCCACCTCATGCGAAGAGTTGACTCATTGGAAAAGACTCTGATGCTTGAGGGATTGGGGGCAGGAGGAGAAGGGGATGACAGAGGATGAGATGGCTGGATGGCATCACTGACTCGATGGACGTGAGTCTGAGTGAACTCCGGGAGTTGGTAATGGACAGGGAGGCCTGGTGTGCTGCGATTCATGGGGTCGCAAAGAGTCAGACACGACTGAGCCACTGAACTGAACTGAACTAAGAGGGTCCTGGTTAAAAGATACCAGGGCATACCCACCAAGGTGAAAGTTTCTGGGTGGGGCTTGGTTGAAGGATACCAAGGTTGCTCAATTGTAGGAGACTGAGTGGTCTGTGCTGATTAGGTCAGAGGCTTATCTGATGCTTTTCCTCAAATTGTCTGCCTTCACATAGTTTGTCAGGATAAAAGTGAAGATACTACTTGAAAGCTTTGCTCCAAAAAAAGGGACAAGACTGCTCCCAGTTATGACTCTCTCAGGTGACTGAGAAATTTATGGGAGTGATGGAGGCCGAGTCCTCATACCATGCAATGTTCCCATAAGGAGACCACTCATTTTTAAAATGCTTTCACATCCAGATGTCACAGAGAAGAATTTGCCATTCAGCAATCCATGATCCACAGTGGTCCTAGACTGCTGAAGGTAGACTCTGAGTCACGTAAGCCAGCTGAAATGACTCTAGGGTGATACTCAGAGGAGGATACTCACAAGCAGGATACATGCACATCACACAATTACACTAGTGAATTTTATCCCTGATAAATTCAATGTAAAATGGGAAATAGAGCCTCTCAAAAACAGAAACAAGAGGCATCAGAAAGCCAGCCTCTAACTAACACCCCAGCCAGGGTTATATACATACCAAACTTATACTTGCAAGTACCTATTTAATTGGGGGAATTATACTAAAGGAGATCTTAACATAAAAATACCAAATATTGAGTTTCATTTGATATTCCAAAATTGATATTTTTGCACACAAATTTGGAAAAAGCTGGTTGTAAGATCAAACAGACTGAACGGAACACTTACTTCAATTGGTATCTAGAATCTTCTCTTAAAACTATATCAGAACAAAAGGGTTGCTAGCACTTTGTCACTGACTGTCTCTCCCTCAGCTCCTCCCACGTATCTTCTTCTATCTGAATTACTTGGAAAATGTGAAAGTGTTAGTTGTGTCCATCTCTTTGCAATCCCATGGACTGTAGCCCACCATGCCCCTCTGTCCATAAAATTCTCCAAGCAAGAATACTTGAGTGGTAGCCATTCCCTTCTCCAGGGCATCTTCCTGACCCAGGGTTAGACCCTGCGTCTCCTCCATTGAAAGCCAATTGTTTACCATTTGAGCCACCAGGGAAGGCTACATGCCATCTCTTTTTTCTCTTCAAACTCTTCTACTTCTTGCTGCTCCCCTTTTCCCAGCAAAGGAGGATAAAAAAAAAAAAAAATCAGAAGTGATTTTTTTAAGAAAAAATCTATTATAGGGAGAAGTGAACAATTCTCAGTGCTTATTTATGTGCCCCAGCTCCTGAGCTGAGTCTTGGCTGAGAAATATCCCAGTCCAAGTCAGGATCATTGAGATTTGCTCAGGAAGTCAAGTTACCCGTTTGGTCCTATGAGCCCAGGTTTTCAGATCTATATCACTAATACAGCTCTTAGTTTCTGAAAACAAAGCAAAGGAATGAACAAAGAAAGCAGAATGGAAACATCCCTTAATGTACTTCAAGCACATTCAGAAGCTCGTACTGAATGCAAGGAATTAGCTCAGAAATAATTCAAACTTATCTCTGAGGTTTTTCCTAAAACTGTAGATTCAACAGTGCAAGCAAAGATTGAATGAATTAACTCTGGACTATAATGAAATATTTGAAAAACAAACAAAAATACCTTTTAAACAACATTCCAGCTTGAAACCTTAGTTATTTTTTAACCACCAAAATGATCTTTACTTATTTCTGTCTTTTTAGAAGGCTTAGATGAGGATTTGGCTACTTGAGTCAAAAGACAATCTAGATTGATATGAGTCATACACAAACACTCTTGTTCCACTGGCTGACCAACTTTTCCAAACCATTAAAATAAAAGGGGATAGCTACAAAAATTATGAACCTTCAATTATGCCAATTAAGTTCACAGTTCCAGTTCAAGTTTAACCAAACCCCAATCAGTTTAATTCCCAATCAGAAGAGAATGCTACCTTGAAGGAAAAAAAAAAGTCCTACTTAAGAGAACCAGATTTTTGCTCCCTGTGCCTTGAGACCAGAGCTCTCAGAATCACTTGTATACACCATCTCTAATTTCTGAAACTGAAGGAAAAAAATGAACAAAAACATTTTAAATTTTTTTCTTATTCTGTTATTTACAACTAGTAAGTTTTATATTGTGATACTAATTCATGGCTTATTCCAACTGTTGTTTACAACTAGTGAGTTTCATACTTTGATATCTGATTCATGACTAAGTTTAGAAAATGAAGGTAGATCTCTTGTTGTGTCTGTATGAATATATGTATGTCTCAGTATGTATCTTTGTCTTTGGATAATATTACTGAAATTAATTTGTAAATGAGCTTTATTTAACTAGCCTAAAGAAAAGTAAGCACTTACAAATCAAACAATTCTAAATACTTCTAAATACAAGAGAAATTAAGCTAAATGAATTTCAGGTTCACATGAACTGGAGAATATTTAATATTAAATTGACATCCATTAATAAAGTTTAAGTTTGTTCATCTGATTAGTATAGACATGTCTGGTGTCAGCAGCATCAATATCATGCCTAGGTTTAATATAAGCTAGAAAAGATCTTATATCTGTTGCAAATTTGTCAGCAAACAAAATAACTCAATGTGAAGAAACTTTTAAGGAAAAAAATGTAAATGAGATAAATGCTTTTAGATAAATTCTATTAATAACAATTATGTTTTAGGAATGTCTATTTTAGTCTCTCCAGATTTCGGTAACTTGAATTTCTAGGGTTGTGCTAAATTAAGTGATGGAAGTTTATTGAATAGCTAAGTGACTTCCAAATAAAATAAAATGCTGAAACATTAATAACTGAACATTGGCTTCCTCTTACAGTGGAACTAAGGATATTGAGGACCATTCATGAGTATGTTTAGTACCATCCTGAGGTGATGTCTATAAGAAAACAAATGTTTTTAGAAATTATCACTGATATTTATGTTCACCAATCTACAGAATGCTAATATGAAGGACAGTTTGTGGTTGCTTAAGGAAAGTTCGATATGTATTTTCAATAAAGAAAGCATGAGAATTGAAATTGCATTTTATTAAGGGAAAAGGAAGTAGGTCTGTTTTATAGGTGGCTATCCCTAGATGAGCAAATTAAGTGATGGCTACAGAAAGTGAAGAAAGTTTGTGAAAAGTGGACCCCTAGAGAAGAGTTTTGTGCATACTGCATACTGCAAGTATTCTTAAGATGTTGAACTTCTCTTGATAAGAGATTTTAGGTTTCTTTACCTCTTAAGTGATCTGTTATGTATTCATCTTTGAAATCATTTATTATAATTTGGCTAAGTGAATTACTATTGTTTCAAAGTAACCTTGGGCTTCTCTGATGGCTTGGCTGGTAAAGAATCTGCCTGCAATGTGGGAGACCTAGGTTGGATCCCTGGGTTGGGAAGATCCCCTGGAGAAGGGAAGGGCTACCCATTCCAGTATTCTGGCCTGGAGAATTCCATGGACTGTATAGTCCACAGTGTCACGAAGAGTCATACACAACTGAGTGATTTTCACTTTGCTTCTTCATTTCAAAGTAACCTATGATCCTATCCTAGCAATTGTTTTAAACCCTTTATATATTTATTGACAAAACTTCCTAAATCAAAATTTAATTAAGTCATTTGACCTCTGGTTAACTTTGGGTTGTCTCAAAGGGCCCCTGGAACATCCCAAAGAGAGATATTAAACTAATTAGGTTCATTTGGTGTGTTAATTTACATGGGAAGTATGGTCAAATGAGTAATAAATCTTCTTAGGTTATATTCTATGGTTGTTGTTGTTTAATTATTAAGCCGTGTCTCTTTTGCAACCCTATGGACTCTAGCCCATCTGGCTCCTCTGTCCATGGGATTTCCCAGCCAAGAATACTGGAGTGGGTTGCCATTTCCTTCTCCAGGGGATATTTTCAAACCATAGATGAAACCTGAGATTCCTGTAATGCAGGCAGATTCTTTACTGCAGAGCCACCAGGACTTCCCAAATGTTGCTAATAAATTAGGAAAGCTACCTCATCAACAGGTACAGTAATCTCAAAGTATTTTGGGGGTCTTAATAAGGGAAGAATTCACCTAAGTGAAATGTGTGATAAGCTCTTAATGTGACTTTCTTACCTCTGAGGGTTTTTTAAAGTTCAGACTGAGACTCCTTATAAAAGTTTTAGTAAAGCAAAAAATCTGTATGATAAATTATAGTTATATAAATTATCAGGTCAAGTTTTTGAAGCCAGACTTTTTTTATAAACAAATTATTCTTAATTTGGGTATATTTGGTAGAAATGAGGGTAATTTTGGAGAGAAAAAGAGTGTTCCAATGAATGTTAAATCCAAATTTTGTACTAAGTCACTTCCCAGATAGTTTCTTGCAGTTACACTATATTAATGTAAAGTTAACTGTATTATTAAAAGGACACTATAAATTTTGTTTATGAAGCTAATTTTTGTAATCACTGAATGAAGATCAGATGCCCCATGGCCTGCAACCAGGGGATTATGTGTACTGTAAAACATAATTTAAAGGATTATCTCCAACTGGATGGAAGGACTTTTATCAGGTACTCTTAATTAGCTCATACACAGTGAAACTGAAAGCAAGCTGACTCTTGAATTAATTCTCATTTTCAGAGGCCCCTACACTAAACTGGTCTATAGAGCAGACTGCTGACCTCAAATTTACCTTAAAAAGATGTTCAAACAGAGGAGACTACATTTCAATGAAAATGAGAATAACACAACATCAAAAGTAGACAGCTTAAGCAAGATAATGAACTAATTTGTTTGATCATTTATAATGTTTTCTTGACTTCTTGGACCTTTGTATATAAATCAAGTGTTTTACTATAATGGACACAGTCCTATGCTAGTTTGAAAAAGCATTCCATATGTTGCATTGTGGCCTATTACCTGTATCTAGTACTTATAGATTACCTTGCTGTATCTCTGTACTCCAAGGCTCTAATTGGATGACCCTTAGAAAATTTATTTTAGAAAATAGGAAGTTCAGTCTCCTCAGGCTGCTCTTGGTATTACTAGGTGGTATGCTCTCACTAACCAATTAATAATATCTACTCTGACCATGGCCATAAATATAAATTTCCTCTAAAGTTCCTCAGCTCAATCAGAGTAACAAGCAAGAGTTCAGCCAAAGAATAAACCCTCCCACAACTATGGGATGAATTTATGTGGTTAAACCAGGCTGTGGTCACTTAAGTTTTAAGGCCCTCCTAAAGGAGGAACAATTAAATTATACTAAGGACAAGCAGCCTGGTAACAATAGGAAATTGGACTGGGAGCTTTATGGACAGTGTCAATATAAAATTACCCTGAAAGACAAAGATTGGTACAGACTAAACTAAGTTGGATGACCTGAGACTATACCGAACTACACTTAATGGAAGTTCTTGGCTGAATTCTTATTTATGACTTTAATATTACTGCTAGTTACATTACTTGTACTTTTCCTATTTTATTAATTCAAGATTAATTACCATATGTGTGACAGAACTTCTGATAAAAAAATATAGGAATACCAGACCACCTACCTGCCTCTTGAGAAATCTGTATGCAGGTCAGGAAGAAACAGTTAGAAATGGACATGGAACAACAGACTGGTTCCAAATAGGAAAAGGAGTACGTCAAGGCTGTATATTGTCACCCTGCTTATTTAACTTATATACAGAGTACATCATGAGAAACGCTGGACTGGAAGAAACACAAGCTGGAATCAAGATTGCCAGGAGAAATATCAATAACCTCAGATATGCAGATGACACCACCCTTATGGCAGAAAGTGAAGAGGAACTAAGAAGCCTCATGATAAAAGTGAAAGTGGAGAGTGAAAAAGTTGGCTTAAAGCTCAACATTCAGAAAACGAAGATCATGGCATCCGGTCCCATCACTTCATGGGAAATAGATGGGGAAACAGTGGAAACAGTGTCAGACTTTATTTTTCTGGGCTCCAAAATCACTGCAGATGGTGACTGCAGCCGTGAAATTAAAAGACGCTTACTCCTCGGAAGGAAAGTTACAACCTAGATAGTATATTCAAAAGCAGAGACATTACTTTGCCAACAAAGGTCCATCTAGTCAAAGCTATGGTTTTTCCTGCGGTCATGTATGGATGTGAGAGTTGGACTGTGAAGAAGGCTGAGTGCTGAAGAACTGATGCTTTTGAACTGTGGTGTTGGAGAAGACTCTTGAGAGTCCCTTGGACTGCAAGGAGATCCAACCAGTCCATTCTGAAGGAGATCAGCCCTGGGATTTCTTTGGAAGGAATGATGCTAAAGCTGAAACTCCAGTACTTTGGCTGCCTCATGAGAAGAGTTGACTCATTGGAAGAGACTCTGATGCTGGGAGGGATTGGGGGCAGGAGGAG
The DNA here is from genome assembly GCF_027580195.1 of Bos mutus. Classification (NCBI taxonomy): domain Eukaryota; kingdom Metazoa; phylum Chordata; class Mammalia; order Artiodactyla; family Bovidae; genus Bos; species Bos mutus. The sequence goes on along the minus strand of NC_091627.1, from coordinate 47,141,119 downwards.
AAAGGGACGACAGAGGATGAGATGGCTGGATGGCATCACTGACTGGATGGACATAAGTCTGGGTGAACTCCGGGAGTTGGTAATGGACAGGGAGGCCTGGCGTGCTGCGATTCATGGGGTCTCAAAGAGTCTGACACGACTGAGCGACTGAACTAAACTGAACTGAACTGAATGATTGTAATAGGAAGTCATTTCCTAGGAAGGTTGATAAGGAGTCTAGGGGTCCCCAATGAGAGAGGGGTCTGGAATTCTCAAGGAGGAAGAAAGGACAAACTTTTTTCCTTCTCTACATTCCTTAGGATTATATAACAATAATGTATCCTGCCTGAGGACAGTCTCTAGATTACACCTTCTGGCTAATTCTGTTATCTTAAAATGTAAATTATGGGAGTAGGTCTGGTGAGGTCTTTACAACCTCCAGACATTCTTTGGATTCATTGGAGAGTATATAACTTCATTGCTAACACTAACAAGGGGGTACTCTTTCTGCCCCCTTCTGATGCCTATGTCAGAAGCTTTCTCTATCTCCTTTATACTTTAATAAAACTTTATTATGTAAAAGCTTTGAGCGATCAAGCCTCGTCTCTGGCCCCGGATTGAATTCTTCTCCTCCGGGGGCCAAGAATCCCGGTGTCTTCATGTGATTCAACAACCTTTTAATAGTGTTACTCTAGATATGGAAAGAGAGAATAGAGAATTTTTATTCTCTCATCAATAGAGAATTTTTCCTAGACTGTAACAGTTAAGGTAAGACAGGTTGGTCTAGAGCTCTTTGATTACTGTTGATAGATCTAGTCCAGTAATAGCAGATTGAATGGCCTATCAGTGAAACCTTCACCAGACCTAGGAATCAGTCTTCCTAGCACTGTAGGATAAAATGGTTATTAAATGCTTCCCAAAGTATGCTCAAATTTATTACCATGAGTGGGCCGTCAACTGAAAATCGGTGCTTGCAATTTCACCTGCTCTACAAGGATTAAATCCTGTACTGCTGTCACTATTGACTTTCAACACTTTCAACACCCCCTGAAAGAAGTTCAGGATGGAGAGCAGAAATTAGGCACTCTGTGCTCAGGGAAATACTGGAAGGACAGGTCTTCAGATGGCTATATAATTTCAGGAGCCAATTATATAGCCTGATTTTTTAATCACCTCATAACTAGAAAAGTATTGAAGTCCCTCATGCTGATGACAGTACTTTGAGATTAGCTAGCAAAGCTTCAGGAGAAGGCAATGGCACCCGACTCCAGTACTCTTGCCTGGAAAATCCCATGGATGGAGGAGCCTGGTGCGCTGCAGTCCATGGGGTCGACTGAGCAACTTCACTTTCACTTTTCACTTTCATGCATTGGAGAAGGAAATGGCAACCCACTCCAGTGTTCTTGCCTGGAGAATCCCAGGGACGGGGGAGCTGGTGGGCTGCCATCTACTGGGTCGCAGAGAGTCGGACACGACTGACGTGACTTAGCAGCAGCAGCAGCAGCAAAGCTTCATGAGACTAGCAGAAACTTTCTGGAAAAATATGTGCTTGATTGCATGTATTCTCCCTTCACCAAAACAATGTATATACTGACCTTCCACCCTGCTTCTTTGGAGCAGTTTCTCAGAACTATACGTAGTGCTGTATCCCAGTCTGCAGTCCTCATTTTGCCCCCAGTAAAACTTAACTCACAATTTCATGTACATTTTTTAAGTCAACATACGTGAGTGGCCCTGGAGTTACCAACTGAGAAATTAATATCAATAGTGATTGATCCAATTATGTGCATTTTGTTCCTGCAGAAGACAATTAAAATCACTCTAGGGATGATACTTTGACAACCTAGGCAAAAGGAATCAAAAAAGAAACAAATAAAAGACAAATACGAACTAACCTTCAGAAATTACCAAATACACAAAGCAAGATCAAGCATGGAATAAGTGTAAACAGCAATAGGAAATAACAGAAATATGGACAGCATGAATTTCAGATAATGAGAGAAATATCATAAGGGGAATATGAAATACTTTTCACAATGATTAAGCACATAAATTATTAAGCACAACTTAGATGGCTCAGATGCTCAAGAATCTGCCTGCAATGCAGGAGACCCAACTTTGATCCCAGAGCTGGGAAGATCTCCTGGAGAAGGGAGTAGGAACCCACTCCAGAATTGTTGCCTGGAGAATTCCATGGACAGAAGAGCCTGCCAGGCTACAATCCATAGGATCACAGTCAGACACAACTGATCGACTAGCACTTACTTACTAAAAAAGTTTAGATATCAAAAGCTAAACAGACTGTCTTAAAATTTTTAAATATGTAAATGAATTTTAAAAGCTGTAAATGAGTTTTATAATGATAGATAGGTCCAGGAAGCAACAAGTTAGACCTGAGGAAACTATGAAGATTGAAATAGCAAAAATGTTATAAAATACGTAACAGTTTCCAAGGAGGAAACTGTGGTGACTTCATGGGTCAGGCCTTTCCCTTATTTCTGCTTTAGTTCCTCTCTGAAGTTCACCTCAGTTCAGTTCAGTCACTCAGTCGTGTCCGACTCTTTGCAACCCCATGGACTGCAGCACACCAGACCTCCCTGTCATGACCAACTCCAGGAGTCTACTCAAACTCATGTCCATTGAGTCAGTGCTATCATCCAACTATCTCATCCTCTGTCATCCCCTTCTCATCCTACCCTCAATCTTGCCCAGCATCAGTGTCTTTTCAAATGAGTCAGTTCTTTGCATCAGGTGGCCAAAGTATTGAGTTGCAGCTTCAACATCAGTCCTACCAATGAATATTCAGGACTGATTTCCTTTAGGATGGACTGGTTGGATCTCCTTGCAGTCCAAGGGACTCTCAAGAGTCTTCTCCAACACCACAGTTCAAAAGCATCAATTCTTCAGTGCTAAGCTTTCTCTATGGTCCAACTCTAGCATCCATACATCTCTACTGGAAAAACGATAGCTTTGACTAGATGGACCTTTGTTGGCAAAGTAATGCCTCTGTTTCTTAATAAGCTATCTAGGTTGGTCATAACTTTTCTTCCGAGAAGGAAGTGTCTTTTGATTTCATGGCTGCAATCAATATCTGCAGTGATTTTGGAACCAAAAAAAAAAAAAAATAAAGTTTGACACTGTTTCCACTGTTTCTCCATCTATTTGCCATGAAGTAATGGGACCGGATACAATGATCTGTTTTCTGAATGTTGAGCTTTAAGCCAACTTTTTCACTCTCCTCTTTCACTTACATCAGGAGACTCTTTAGTTCTTCACTTTATGCCATAAGGGTGGTGCCATCTGCATTTCTGAGGTTATTGATATTTCTCCTGGCAATCTTCATTCAAGCTTCTGCTTCATCCAGCCCAGCATTTCCATGATGTACTCTGCATAAGTTAAATAAGCAGGATGACAATGTACAGCCTTGACATACTCTTTTCCAGATTTGGAACCAGTCTGTTGTTCCATGTCCCGTTCTAACTGTTGCTTCTTGACCTGCATACAGATTTCTCTGGATGCAGGTCAGGTGGTTTGGTATTCCCATCTCTTTAAGAATTTCCCACAGTTTGTCATAACCACACAGTCAAAGGCTTTGGCATAGTCAATAAAGAAGAAATAGATGTTTTTCTGAAATGCTCTTGCTTTTTCAGTGATCCAACGGATCTTGGCAATTTTCTTTCTGTTTCCTCTGCCTTTTCTAAATCCAGCTTGAACATCTGGAAGTTCACGGTTCATGTACTGTTGAAGCCTGGCTTGGAGAATTTTGAGCATTACTATACTAGTGTCTGAGATGAATGCAATTGAGCAGTATCTTGAGCATTCTTTGGCATTGCCTTTCCTTGGAATTGGAATGAAAACTGACCTTTTCCAGTCCTGTGTCCACTGCTGAATTTTACAAATTTGCTGGCATATTGACTGCAGCATTTTCACAGCATCATTTCAGCATTTGAAATAGCTCAACTGGAATTCCATCACCTCCACTAGCTTTGTTCGTAGTGATGCTTTCTACGGCCCACTTAATTTCGCATTCCAGGATGTCTGGCTCTAGGTGAGTGATCATACCATTGTGATGATCTCGGTCATGAAGATTTTTTTTTGTATAGTTCTTCTGTGTATTCTTGCCACGTCTTCTTAATATCTTCTGCTGTTAGTTCCATGCCATTTCTGTCCTTTATTATGCCAATATTTGCATGAAATATTCCCCTGGTATCTCTAATTTTCTTGACGACATCTCTAGAGTTCCCATTCTATTCTTTTCCTCTATTTCTTTGCATTGATCACTGAGGAAGGCTTTCTTATTCTCCTTGTTATTCTTTGGAACTCTGCATTCAAATGGGTATATCTTTCCTTTTGTCCTTTGCCTTTTGCTTCTCTTCTTTTCATAGCTGTTTGCAAGGCCTCCCCAGACAGCCATTTTGCTTTTTTGCATTTCTTTTCCATGGGGAAGGTCTTGATCCCTGTCTCCTGCACAATGTCACAAACCTCCGTCCATAGTTCTTCAAGCACTCTATCATACCTAATCCCTTGAATCTACTTGTCACTTCCACTGTATAATCTTAAGGGATTTGATTTAGGTCATACCTGAATGGCCTAGTGGTTTTCCCCACTTTCTTCAATTTAAGTCTGAATTTGGCAATGAGGAGTTCATAGTCTGTACCACAGTCAGCTCCCAGTCTTGTTTTTGCTGACTGTATAGAGTATCTCCATCTTTGGCTGCAAAGAATATCATTAATCTGATTTCAGTATTGACCATCTGGTGATGTCCATGTGTAGAGTCTTCTCTTTTGTTGTTGGAAGAGAGTGTTTGCTATCACCAGTGTGTTCTCTAAGCAAAACTCTATTAGCCTTTGCCCTGCTTCATTCTGTACTCCAAGGCCAAATTTGCCTGTTACTCCAGGCATTTCTTGACTTCCTACTTTTGCATTCTAGTCCCCTATAATGAAAAGGACATCTTTTTTGGGTATTACTTCTAGAAGATCTTGTAGGTCTTCATAGAACCGTTCAACTTCAGCTTCTGCAGCATTATGGGTATGGGCATGGACTTGGATTAGTGTGATTTTGAATAGTTTGCCTTGTAAACGAACAGAGATGATTCTGTCATTTTTGAGATTGCATCCAAGTACTGCATTTCAGACTCTTTTGTTGACTATGATGGTTACTCCATCTCTTCTAAGGGATTCTTGCCCACCATAGAAGATATAATGGTCATCTGAGTTAAATTCACCCATTCCAGTCCATTTTAGTTCACTGATTCCTAAAATGTTGATGTTCATTCTTGCCATCTCCCATTTGACCACTTCCAATTTGCCTTGATTCATGAATCTGACATTCCAGGTTCCTATGCAATATTGCTCTTTAAAGCATTGGACTTTACTTCCATCACCAGTCACATCCACAACTGGGTGTTGTTTTTGCTTTGGCTCCATCCCTTCATTCTTTCTGGAGTTATTTCTCCACTGATCTCCAGTAGCATATTGGGCACCTACCAACCTGGGGAGTTCATGGTTCAGTGTCCTATCTTTTTGGCTTTTCATACTGTTCATGGTGTTCTCAAGGCAAGAATACTGAAGTGGTTTGCCATTCCCTTCTCCAGTGGACCATGTTTTGTCTAAAGTACCTAAAAAATAACATTTGATACACATTTTCAGAGTTGTTTTACAGATGTGAAAATCTCTCCCATCAAATGTAAGATGTCAACTACTTGATGACCATGAATATCTAGCCTCAGGCCTCCAGCAGCCTAAGGACTGATAATACTAACCCCTATGGCACCACCATCTTATCTCATCAATCAATCAAAGAATTGTGCATTAGCTGATTACATACCCTGCTACCCTCCTCCTCACCTGGCTTTTAAAAATGCTTTGCCAAAACCCTTTGAGGAGTTCATGCCACTTTAGGGCACGAGCCACCCACCCTCCTGCATGTCCCTGCAATAAACCTTTCTCTGCTGTAAACTCCAATGTTTTCATGTGTTTGGCCACATTGTGTGTTGGGCACATGAACTTGAACTAACGATATGAGTTTTAAGGATAGAGTGAGAAGTGCTACATGTGAATATTAGGACTTAACAGTAAAGATAATAAAGAAATAATGTGAAAGATAACTGTGGGGAAACTATGTCAACAAAACATCAATTAATAGTCAATCTAAGAAAGAAATGGAAAAGTTTATTTGAGCCAAACTGAGGAGTATAACCCAGGGGACAGCTTTTCAGAGAGTTCTGAGAACTGTTCTGAAGAGGTAATGGGGGAGGTCAGTATATATGTGATTTTGGTGAAATGAATACATGCAATCAAGCACACATCTCAGCAGAAGGCTGCAACTAGCCAGATGGAACAGATATCTTAGTTAATGGTTTTGGTGTTTTCCTGAAATCAGAAATTGTAAGAATCCAGGTTCATAAACAATTTCCTCTGAAAATATCTAACTATCTGAAGACTTATTCTTCTAGTTTTGCCCCAGTCTTCAGTATTGAAGGTCAGCAACTGCAGAGGCCAGTAACTTGATTTGTGTAGAACTGGATGGTAGGCAACATTCTTTATTTTACAACCCCTTCCCTTTCAGTCTTAATTTCAACCCAGGTTTGGGAGGCATTTTGTGACCAACTTGTCCCATGGCATTAGAAATGCTCATTCCCAGATTAGGCAAGGATTTTGTTGAAAGGCCACTTAATGTGTTATTGGGCTAGGCTCTGTCAACAGTAATCAAAAGCCTCTGGGATCCCTGTGTTTATCAGTCTTAAATGGTCCAGGAAATGTTTCTTTCTTGTTGCTTCTTCCTATATCTGCCGTGCTGCCAAGCCACGTCAGTCGTGTCCGACTCTGTGCGACCCCACAGATAGCAGCCCACCAGGCTCCCCCATCCCCAGGATTCTCCAGGCAAGAACACTGGAATGGGTTGCCATTTCCTACTCCAATGCATGAAAGTGAAAAGTGAAAGTGAAGTCACTCAGTCGTGTCCAACTCTTAACGACCCCATGGACTGCAGCCCACCAGGCTCCTCTGTCCATGGGATTTTCCAGGCAAGAGTACTGGAGTGGGGTGCCATTGCCTTCTCCTCTTCCTATATCTAGAACTATACTATTATGAAAATTGATCTTGTAAGACTACATATTTGGCCAATTGTTTCAAGCTGCCCAATTATCATCAGTTTCCTCTCAGGCTCTGTCACACATTTGGTAATGTAGTCTTGTAAAATAGAATACAGACAATATTGCTAGTAACATCAATAAAGTCATAAGTAAGTATTTAAGCTAGGAACATCCATTAGGTGTGGCCTAGTGTCTCCCCAGGTTTACTAACCAATTAGTTCTTCACCAATCACTATCTTAAGGGAAATAATATATTGGCTTTGTACATAAAGTTCACAAAAGATACCTGCACATACAGAGTGGTGAGTCATCCTGATCCCTTCCAGGATTGAAAAAGGAATGTTATCTTTTAAGTAGTTACATGGTTGGTGCCAGAAGGAGAGAAATAAATCTTTATGGTTGAGCAGGTATTTCTGCCATAGGGGAAGTCTGGTTAACACATAATACAGAAGCATAACACACAGTTGAGGGGAGGGAGAAAGCCAAAGGACATAGAAAAAGCTTTATATTTAAATTTTTTGTCTTATTTTAAAATGTGAACTTTTATTTCCTCAAATGAAATTGATAATGGCTGAGGATTCCCCAAGATTGGTGAAAGTTTTAAGGAGAATTATTGGTAAGCAAAATAATTTAAAATATATTTCAACTTAGATACATAAACAGTGAACCTGAAGAACCAAGAATAATTATTAAAGCAACTAGAAAAAAAAATTTATTACCTACAAAGACCAAAAGTTGTTGGACACAGATAGGATACAATTGTAAGACACAATCTAGTCAATTGTGACAGAAAGCCTGGAATTAGGGAGATGGGAGAAACTGAGAAGGGATATAGGGAATGTTGTTGGATGGTAGATATTTGTTTACCTGGGTTGTCAAAAATTGAGAAATTTTATGTTCAAAATGAGTGCATCTTGTTGCCTGTAAATTATACATGTTAAAAATGATCAAAGAACACAATTTAGGTGTGATAAAATTAATTCATATGGACCCACAAAATAAAAACTGCCCCAGTGGCCAACCCACAACACAAATCCAAACCTAAATCAGTTGCACTTACAAGAAGCCTCCCTCATGTAAGGCTAACATACCCTAACCACAATCTTTGAACTCCTCTTTCCCAAGTTCTCCTTAGCCTAGAAAGCAGGACCTGCTAACCTCCTAAGGAAATCCCCGACCTCGTAGCCCATCTTGCTCTTCTAATCTCTGTAAAACTGACTCTTGCCCCCAATCCCTCAAGAATAGTGCTCCACTGCTTGTGAGGTACTGAACTCCCTCAGTCCGTAGATTGTTCTCCCTTGTACTCAAGAGAGACATCAAATTCATTATTTAAAATTGTTTTAGCTTTTTTCATTTATCAATTAACACAATCTTTGTTTAACACTTTGCGAAGCAAGCTTTCTCTGTTCAGAAGAGTGCAGAGAGCCGAAAAATAGGATGGAAGAGAAGAAGCAGCTTTTATAGGGTAAAGAATAAGGAACAGGGAAGACAACAATAAAAAGTGGATCGAGAACAAGACACTAAGCATACAGCCCAGAGTTGACTGGGCCGTTTGGGGACTGGCTGCTAGGACATAATGTGTTTCTGGTCCAGGGGAGAATTGATACTGACGTGAAAGTTACCCAAGTTTTGGCTTGTTATCATGGCACCAGGCAAGAGCGGCCCCACACATTTTTCTTTTTGACACATTTCAACACAGAGAAAGACAAATGTCATTTTTCAATGAGACATTCCCTACCAGTCAGGATGGGAAACTAATTATTAGTTGGTGGGGATAACAGAGTTGCCAATTTTGTTGGAAGAAGGGTAAATTTGTATAACAATTTTGGCAATATCTAATTATATTGGAGTTGCCTACATTATCAAATTCTGACATTTCATATTCAAGTGATAACTCTAGAGAAATTCTTGTATATGTGCACAGGAGACCTGTGCAATGATGTTTATTCTTCATGTCCCTTTATAAAAGAATGGTAAATCATATATAATGTGTTCACAAGGAAAAAATATAGTTTCAGCACTTGAAGTGAATAAATCAAGTCCCTGAATACTCAAAAATATATTGCTGTGAAAGCAACTTCATATAAGAAAACAAAAAATCCACTTAAATAAATTATAGAAATTGTAAATCAAACTACCCAATTTTAGTTAATAAGATACCTTTATGTAGGAAATTACTACAAGCCTGTACAGGAAATGCTTGTAGCAATATCAAGACAGCAATAGGAACTTGGAAATGGGTCAGGGGCAGGGTCTTTCAGGAGTGAATCTTTATTTTTACTGTAATATTCCATTTAATTTGTTTTTAATAGAAAACAGATCAGATAACTATCAAGGAAACTTCTCATATCTATTTTATTTTGGCAGTGGATAGCATGGTGTCATTAATCTATGTTTTGAATATTTTGTTAAAAAAATTTATATGAAAAACAAGATTATCTACAAATAGCAGCTGTATTAACTGCTTTTCCATGTGTGAATTCTTAATTATTAATTCATTGAAAACTATGATATACTTCTAAATAATTTTGTAGTAATTCTGTATATTATTCTCAGATTTTAAAAAGAATTCTTCTGGTGTTTCATAGTCATTAATATGGCTCACTATAAAGTTGGCATATCTGTGTGTCTCTTTTTTTTTTTCATTTTGGTCTTAAAAAAACCCCATCTTGTAGTATTATTTAAACATATCTTAAAAATAATTTTTAATCAATAATGAATATTGAATTCCATCAACTGCCTTTCTGACATGTTAATCATATAAGCAATACAGTTTGGTTTCTAGAAATTTAGAAGCAGACTACATTCTTTGACTACTCATCACTTGACTTCATAAATTATGGGCCCAATATCTCCCTTTATTCAAGCATTTTTCACCTACTTCACAGGTGGTAAAAAACAATATAAATAAATAAAATGCTAACATTATTATACATTTATGTTTTCTCCTTCACTTATTGATAATGAAAAGTCATTCAGACAGTGTTTATCAAACAGTTAACACAAAATTGGCATTGTTATAGTCATTAGGAAAGAAGTGATATGTTAGCAACAGGCAAGGTTCTCTCTTCTATGCAGTATAAAGAATATAAGAATTTCTATTAAAGTATTATATAATATTTGACTATCTTTCCATTTTCAAAGTAGACTTCAATTATATAGTTGGCTTTGTTTGCTAATATATTTAGGATTAGGATTAATGGCATATGTATGGCACATCCATAATTTTTGTGTGTGAATGTGTGTTTTTTTAACATGAATATCTTTTGAGTGACAAAGAAGCTGTTTGTGAACAGAGACTTCAAACCTGAAACTATATGAAGCTCTGAGGTGTAGTGTTACAGGATGGCTTATAAAGTGAACATGAACCTTTACAATGATTGGTTATTATAATGAGTATTTCTAGATGGCAGCTGCTGCTGCTACTGCTAAGTTGCTTCAGTCATGTCCGACTCTGTGCGACCCCATAGACGGCAGCCCACCAGGCTCCGCCGTCCTTGGGATTCTCCAGGCAAAAATACTGGAGTGGGTTGCCATTTCCTTCTCCAATGCATGAAAGTGAAAAGTGAAAGTGAAGTCACTCAGTCGTGTCCGACTCTTAGCGACCCCATGGACTGCAGCCTACCAGGTTCCTCCATCCATGGGATTTTCCATGCAAGAGTACTGGAGTGGGGTGCCATTGTGGGATCAGTTAAAAGTAGTCATACAATTTAAGGAAGATAACTTAAATTTTATGATTATCAGAGGCTTTAACACAAAATAAGTTTTACAAACATTCATGAAATAAGCTACATTAAGGTTTTTTTTTTTTAATTTTATTTTATTTTTAAACTTTACATAATTGTATTAGTTTTGCCAAACATCAAAATGAATCCATCACAAGTTTTTAATATACTTTTACTTATTTTGCCTGCTTGGGGTTCATCAAGCCTCATATCCATTTAATTTTGTGTTAATACAAGCCAGGGAAAATCTGATTTATTGAACACCTGAATTCATCTCCATTCATTCCTGACCATGTCCTTTCTCCCTACCTTCATGACATTAATAAATAAAAGGGCACAGACCACAAGGACAAAGAGACAGAAAGGATAATCATAATATACTGAGAACTTCCTGTGGAATATCCAGAAATTTCAGTAAGGCTTGTCTTCAGACATGGGCCTTTAACTTAGTTTTGAAGTACTGTATCTCTCTCTTATATATGGACATCCAAGAATAAGAGTCATTTGAAGAATGCCTCTAATATGTATTTGTTGTTGTTCAGTCACTCAGTTGTCTGACTCTTTGCCATCCCATGGAATGCAGATGCCAGGCTTCCCTGTCCTTCACCATCTCCTGGAGCTTGCTCAAACTCATGTGCATTGAATCTGTGATGCCATCCAACCATTTCATCTTCTGTTGTCCCCTTCTCCTACTGTCTTCAATCTTTCCCAGCCTCAGGGTCTTTTCTAATGAGTCAGCTCTCCTCATCAGGTGGCTGAAGTTTTGAAGCTTCAGTTTCAGCTACAGTCCTTCCAGTGAATATTCAGCATTGATTTCGTTTAGGATGAACTGGTTTGATCTCCTTGCTGTCGAAGGGACTCAAGAGTCTTCTCCAGCACCACAGTTCAAAAGCATCAGTTCTTCGACACTCAGCCTCCTTTATGGTCCAGCTCTCACATCTATACTTGACTACTAGAAAAATCATAGCTTTGACTATACAGACTTTTGTCGGCAAAGTAACGTCTCCACTTTTTAATACGCCATTTAAGTTTGTCATATTTTTTCTTCCAAAAAGTAAACATCTTTTAATTTCATGGCTGCAGTCACCATCTGTAATGATTTTGGAGCCCAAGAAAATTAAGTCTGTCACTGTTTCCTCTGTTTCCCTATCTATTTGCCATGAAATGATGGGACTGGATGCCATGATCTTAGTTCTTTGAATGTTGAGTTATAAGCCAGCTTTTTCATTCTCCTCTTTCACCTTCATCAAGAGGTTCTTTAGTTTCTCTTCACTTTCTGCCATAAGGCTGGTGTCATCAGCATATCTGAGGTTATTGATATTTCTCTCAGCAATCTTGACTCCAGTTTGTGCTTCATCCGACCTAGCATTTTTCATGATATACTCTGCCTATAAGTTAAATAAGCAGGGTGACAATATACAGCCTTGACGTACTCCTTTCCCAGTCTGGAACCAGTCCATTGTTCCATGTCTGGTTCTAACTGTTGCTTCTTGACCTGCATACAGATTTCTCAGGAGGCAGGGAAGGTGGTCTAGTATTCCCATCTCTTTAAGAATTTTCTACAGTTTGTTGTGATCCACACTGTAAAAGGCTTTAGTGTAGTCAATGAAGCAGAAGTGGATGTTTTTCTGGAATTATAGCATGTATGACAATGATGTAAAACAAGAAAAAAGTAAAACAGAAACTCTGAGGGGATAAAGATATTGCAGGGGACAGAAGAAAGCTTAAAAAAACAAATTAAAAGTAATATTCTCAGATGAATTCTTCATCACTGATATAAGAACAAGACACAATTTTTTAATAATTCAAATGAACCTATTTACAAAACAAAAACAGACTCACCGACTAAAGAATGAATTTATGGTTACCAAATGGGGAGGATGGAATGGAGGGATAGTTTCATGTTGATATGTACACACTGCCATATTTAAAATAGACAACCAACAAGAATACACTGCACATCACAGGAAACGCTGCTCAATACTTTATAACAACCTAAATGGGAAAAGAATTCAAGAAAGAACAGCACATGCCTATGTATAACTGAATTGCTCTGCTCTACTCCCAAAACCTACCATTGTGGTTATCTGGATGCATATTCCTAAAGGAAATCAGTCCTGAATATTCATTGGAAGGACTGATGCTGAAGCTGAAACTCCAATATTTTGGCCACATGATGAGAAGAACTGACTTATTGGAAAAGACCCTGGTGCTGGGAAACATTGACGGCAAGAGGAGATGGGGATGACAGAGGATGAGATGGTTGGATGGCACCACCGACTTGATGGACATGAGTTTGAGCAAGCTCTGGGAGTTGGTGATGGACAGGGAAGCCTGGCATGCTGTGGTCCATGGGGTCGCAAAGAGTCAGACACAACTGAGCTGCCTAACTGACTGACTCCCAAAACCAGCACAATTCTATCAATAAACCACACTTCAACACAAAACAAAAAAAATTTTTTTAATCCATGCATTTTGAATGGAAGAGAAAATAAGAGTCAGAAGATAAGTGTTCCTGTCAGTTTAAAGTACTGCATAGAAAAAATAGAAATATTCATGGAAAATAGAGAAAAGAGTAGTCATGGCCAGGCGCATGTATAAACAAATGGGCCAGAGGAACTCAAATTCTAATCCCTCAAATACTAATGTATGTGGAAAGCAGCTCAGTGATCTGCCCTTTCCTTCAGCCCCAAACACTGCTGTGGGTGTGTCTGAGAGAGTCCATATTCCATAGTGGGGAGCCATGTGGTTGGAAGGATTTCAATGAAGATTGTGTGGACTGATACCTGAAGGTTATGTCAAGATGGAGGATCTTAGGAAAAATGTAGTTAACAAAGATGTTGCTGCCCAAACCTATTAAGACAGTACTGGAGGTCAGATAAAACAGAGAATGGCGTGAAACTGGACACCCTTCCCTCAAGGCCCGATGCTGATGTCATGGAAGTCACTCCATTATGAATGGGTTTACTTTTTATAAGATTTTTTTAAATGGCTCGAGCAATTAAAATACAATAGAAATGAATTTTTATAAAACCTAGTATTAAAACTATTTGTATGAGATACAACTTTTCCGCTTAGTTCTTTGACAACTCTTAAAGGTTTTGCATTTATTATTCAGATATTATTAAATTATTCTACCCAGTCTTGAATATTTTCAATTATAAATTTATTCAAAATAGCCTATTTCACTTTAATTTCAAATTAGCATTTTAGTTACATTAGTTATATTTTTAATATCATAAACAGACATCAGTGTTAATATATTCCTTTTCTTATACATAATATATTGCTCATATTGAGTCATGAGCTATCTTAACAGAGTTGATCTATTTTATTGATGTTATTTAACAAGTTAAGTCTTCACTTAATCAACTCTTTATTCTTCTGTTATTGAACAAATTAAATGTTGATTTTTATCTCTATCATTATTACTTCTTCTAGCTTCATTTCATTCTTTTTATTCTATCTCATTTAAGTTTTTTTTTAGAAAAAGACTATTAGATATTCCTGTCATACAGCTTTCCCAATATCTTTTTAGTTTTGATAAAAATTATTCTCATTGATAACAACTTGTGGTTACTTTGAATTGCAAATTCGCAATTTTGATTATTTGACCAAAAGTGACAAGTTTCTTTAATTTCAAAGTTGTTAGATTATTTATTGTTTAGTCAGAAGTTACTTTGCCAACAAAGGTCCATATAGTCAAAGCTATGATTTTTCCAGTAGTTGCATACAGATGTGAGAGTTGAACCATCAAAAAGGCTGGGTGCCTAAGAATTGTTGCTTTCAAACTGTGTTGCTGGAGAAGACTCATGAGAGTCCCTTAGACAGCAAGATCAAACCAATCACTCCTAAAGGACACCAATCCTGAATACTCATTGGAAGGTCTGATGCTGAAGCTGAAGTTCCAATACTTTGGCCATCTGATGGGAAGAGCTGACCCACTGAAATAGACCTTGATTCTGGGAAAGATTGAGGGCAGGAGGTGAAGGGAGTGACAGAGAATGAGATGGTTGGATGGCATCACTGACTCAATGGACATGAATCTGAGCAAACTCTGGGAGATAGTGAAGGACAGGGAAGCCTGGCTTGCTGCAGTAGTGGGGTAACAAAGAGTCAGACACAGCTTAGCAACTGAACAACAACAATTCAAGAAGTCTATCATTTTCTGAGTAATTGTGTTGCTTTAAGACAATATATGCTCAATAAACAATTACTGAAGTTAAGGTATACTTCTACTGACTGAAGTTGAAGAACGTAGTTAATAGAATTTCTAAATAGACAATATTCTATAATTTTCTTAGTGCCTAGTACAATATTAAAGTCTATTCTTTTCAAGCATATATATAAAGCAAAACTACATTCATTATTTACAGGTGAAATGTTTGGTATAGATATCCTTACACATGATATAGGTATATGTAATTGTGTACATGTATAGTGGTTGTTGTGAATGTAATAAAATTTTTGACCATCTGAAATAAATTTTTTGTCAATCAGTTATGTTTCTATCTATTAGTGTAGATCTTTGGACATGTAGGGGAGAGTTTTACTTGCACAGGTGGCTACAAAGCCTTAAACATATGTTCATGTCCCCCACTGATTTATTGTGTATCAAACCATCGTTTGCATTGCAGTTATTTTGTTTTGTCTTAATATTTTATTCTGTGTATGAAGTTTTTATATATATATATATATATATATATATATATATATATATCTCCACATCCAGGAACATTACAATTTAATTGTGAATGTTATATTTAATGAATATGAATATATCTGTCTATAAATATTATATTACTTAATATATAAATATGGCTATAAATATGCACATGATATACACAGTTCAGTTCAGTCACTCAGTCGTGTCCGACTCTTTGCGACCCCATGAATTGCAGCACACCAGTCCTCCCTGTCCATCACCAATTCCCGGAGTCTACTCAAACTCATGTCTATCAAGTCAGTGATGCCATCCAGCCATCTCATCCTCTGTCGTCCCCTTCTCCTCCTGCCCTCAATCCCTCCCAGCATCAGGGTCTTTTCCAATCAGTCAACTCTTCGCATTAAGTGGCTAAAGTACTGGAGTTTCAGCTTTAGCATCAGTCCTTCCAATGAACACCCAGGACTGATCTCCTTTAGGATGGACTGGTTGGATCTCCTTGCAGTCCAAGGGACTCTCAAGAATCTTCTCCAACACCACAGTTTAAAAGCATCAATTCTCCGGTGCTCAGCTTTCTTCACAGGCCAACTCTCACATCCATACATGACCACTGGAAAAACCATAGCCTTGACTAGACGGACCTTTGTTGGCAAAGTAATGTCTCTGCTTTTGAATATGCTATCTAGGTTGGTCATGACTTTCCTTCCAAGGAGTAAGCATCTTTTAATTTCATGGCTGCAGTCACCATCTGCAGTGATTTTGGAGCCCAGAAAAATAAAGTCTGACAGTGCTTCCACTGTTTTTAATATAAATTAAATACTAAATACACATATTAGTATTTAATCTGAAGACTTTTTTAGTCTTAATGACATATTTCTTCACTTAAGTTATATTTGTCTAATATTATCTTTACTCCCTCCATAATTTTTTGCCCTATCAATTTGTTTCTGATATCTTTATGCTGTGTTTTCTATGTGTTAGAAATTCTTACGATTTTCTTTTAAAATATCTTTCTATATTTATGAATTATTTATAAATTTTTATTTTTACTTTTTTTTTTCTGTTGAACTGTAAGTGAATATGATTTTCCATTAATCTGAAAGACAAAAGAATTCTAAAAGATCTCTTTTAATAGGTTTAAGTTATCTCTCTTAATAACTTTAACTAGTCTTCAACTTTTCTCAACAATCCTGAGTTCCAAATTTATTGAAATAATTTGTGAGTATTAGACCCAACTTGTTAATTAGTTGTTTCATACAGCATGACATATTCTTTCAAAAATTCTCTTCCATATTTCATTATTTAGTAAAATGTTATTAATAATTATTTAAAAGTAAATGTTCATTTTGTTATTTTCATTAGTACCAGCCTATAATTTTATTTCGTGTCTTCCCTATTTTTGATTCATGTATGAATTTATATGTGAGAGTGTATGTTCTGCTTTTTTGATTTTTCTTGATTAGATGGAGTATTAGGTCAAGAGTTTACTTTCCAGAAAAGGTAGTATATTTTGTGAGAATTTTTGATTTAACAAATAGCCTATATTTTTCTATAGAGTTCACATATAGTTTGAGTGAAAATTCATACTAAAATTTTAAAACATTGTCCCATCATATTTCAACATTTAGTATTTGAGAAAGTGATACTATATTAAATACATATTTTCTATATTTACATTTTGCCTACATTTTTCTATCTGAATATATTTAAGTATTTTACTCTTTATTTTTGAAATTTAGAAAAGTAGTTACATTTCAGTTAGGCCAATATGTCTTTTAATTAGTTTTACCAAGTATTTAAGGGACTCTTTTAAGTTGAAGACACTGACCTTTCCTTCTACTATACTTACTTTCTTATTTCTTCTGTGTATTCCCTGAGCTCCACTTTTATAAATTTCTGTATTTTTTTTAGTAGTTTGAATAATTATTTGTTAGTCAATATTTTGATGAAAGAAAAGGTTATATTATCAAATTATATATTTTGGTCAATATAATTCATCAACAAGAAATAACTGAGTGAAGTTTTAAATCATTTTCAATAGTGAGGTTTTATTGATAATTAAGGATTGCCCTGAACTTGAAGAGTTTGCTCTTTAGAATCAGATTATCTATTTTTAATCCTAGTTTCCACCTTCCAGATGAAGAACTAGGGCAAGTTACTTTATCATTCTGTACCATGTTTTCCTCACATGATCAATTAGCATAATAATAGCATCTATCTTACTGTTATCACCATAAATGAAATGAAATACCTGAAGGTCTCAGAACAGTTTTGGCATTTAACAGTGCATTCTAACTTTGTTATTATGAAAGTTTATTTCTTTGCTATTATTATGAAAGCTTATTGCCTATTATGAAAATTAATTGCTCATATTATTATGAAAATGTATTGCTTACACATTTCAGCTTTCAGACTTGCTTCCAGATTTTTTCACATCCTTTCAATAAACTTTTGGACAAGTTACTTGAACTCTTATGTTTCAGTTTTCTCATCAGTTACAACTGAAGCAATATTAATTAATATATATCATTTGCAAGGATTAAAGAAGATAAGAAAAATATAAATATTTGTAACTTACTTAGCATTTCTGACATACAGTAATTACCAAAAGCATATAACATACAATTTTCTTAGAACCTTTAATACACTATGTGGACATATTGTCAAATTAAATATTTATTAAATAAATGAATAAACTCTTTCCCTAAGATATTGATGTTTGTTCTTACCATCTCCTGCTTCACCACATCCAATTTACCTTGATTCACGAACCTAACATTCCAGGTTCCGATGCAATACTGTTCTTTGCAACATCGGATTTTACTTTCATCACCAGACACATCCACAACTGAGCATCATTTCTGTACTAAAACCACCTCCCTGAAACTGCCTGCCCTGGCCAGGACCTATAGTAATCACTTGCATGAGTTTCCTTACAGCAGAAGGTCCCAGTAAGGCATGCAGAGCTAACAACTAACACAGCTTCTGAACTAACAACATGCATAAGCTACCAACAACCTGAAGACTTAGGGAAAGTTCAAAATATAGAGAAGACACCAGTCCACAAGTCCTACTGACCTCCCAGAATCCTTCTTGCTGGAATCCATCTTAGCTGAGCAATGCGTGCGTCATCAAGAAGGACCCAGAGTAAGAATGATTGGCCAGAAACTAACCCCATTATCATGAAACCTGAGACTGTAAGACGCACGGTAGAGCAGTGCTCCTGGGTTTCCTTATGCTCCTATTCTCTGTCCGGGCACCCCTTCTCTTACTTTATCAATACATGTCTCCTTGGACAATTTATTTCTGAGTGTTCAACAAGAGCCCACTCTTTGACCCTGGAAGAGGTCCCCTTTTCTGTGACAGCAGAGGCTCTGTGTGCTGGATGGAGCAGAGCCTAGGGATCAGAGTCCTTTCTGTGCCCCATTGTCTCTGCATGGCCCAGCGAATATTTATTTACCAAATATTTGCTTTTCCATCATCATGTTGTCAACTAAAAACTCCACAACCTAAAAATTGAGAGTTATGTCTTTGTCGACTTAAAAAATAACTCACAACTAAAAGTTGACAGTTATGATGTTTGGTAGGAGTTTTTAGGACTTCAAGCCCAGGAGACAGCATCTCAAGTGACTCTGAGAGAATTGTTCTGAGGAGGCAAGAGGAGGAGCCAAGTTGTATAGAAGTTTTGCCAGGAAGGGCAGGTAGTACGAATATATATTTAAAAATTATTAATTAAAGAAAAATCAGATATCCCAAGTAAAAAAATTTAGTACTTTTCTATGTGTGGGAAGATGAAAGGGTCTGAGCTCACAGAAATCATTCCTTTCATATGCACTTTATCTGTCCAGGGCTAGTATCCATGTTTTTAAATCCTGAGATTCCTCAGGACTCACTGTTTGGAGTGGCTACAGTCTGATAGCTGCTAGATCACAAGTATTCTTCTCCTTCCTGAGTGACCTTAGGGCTCACCAGCTCATACTGGAGGGCTGCAATCATTGATGACTGTGACATCCTTGTTTATTGGATGGAAGGAAGTATTTTATTTCTTAATTTCCTCATCTTAGTCAGGAATTCAACCAATATTTAGGAGACATTTCATGACCAATCTTTGTCCCATGATGCTCAGAGGCTCACCATAGATCAGGCAAAAGTTTTCGTTGATATGCCACTCCAGGTATTAATTTCCAGATTAGGCCCATGGGTAGATAATAAACAATTCTATGGATACTCTATCTTCTAACCTGTTATTAATATGACCCAGGAAATAATCTCCCTGTTGCTTCTTCTCATACCTAGAATCAGACTATTATAATTATTTGTCACATACAGAACTATATATATTAATATTTGATCAACTGTTTTAAGTCACCTAGTCATTATTATTTTTGCTGGAGGCCTGGTTACACGCTGGGTGGTGTAAGAGACAACAATTTTATCAAATAAACAGGACATAAGTAATGCGGCTAGTAACATTGATGAAGTCATAGTGTAACAGGGACACAAAGCACAAATAATCTAGAAGCAAAGAACAAATTAAAACAATGATTAGCAGAGTTGCACAGTGGAAATGCACTGGGAGAATAAAACAGTAAGTACAACTAGTTGTAATCCAGTTGGAATAAACCATTAAGACCACAGGAGAGCCAGTTGGACAAGACAAATTCTGACATGATCAGGTAGAGATAAAAATATGAATGTTTCATCTTTGTTTAAAAAGGCATGCTTTATCAACTTATACATCATAGCATAAGACAAAAGGTTTTACAGAAAAACAAGGATTCAAGTTAGTATATTTTCTAAAGTCGTAAGTCATATCAGCCCCATGTAATTGGTTCCTGTTGAGCTACATGAAGTTATCAGGTTTTCCATTAAGACTTTGTCATTTGTTACCCAGTTCAGCGACATTATTTAAAGACCATCAGAAATATATTTATTGAAAAGTTCTTTTTATGAGTCTTAGAAAATATTCACTTTGTAAAAGCAGTGTAAAATTATGATCATCAATAAAGAACAAGGGCTTCCTTGGTGGCTCAGACAGTAAAGGATCTGCCTGCAATACGGGAGACCCAGGTTTGATCCCCTGGTCAGGAAGATCCCTTGGAGAAGGAAATGACAACCCACTCCAATATACTTGCCTGGAGAATTTCTTGGACAGAGGAGCCTGTCAGACTATAGAATATGGAGTTGCAGAGAGTCAGACACAATTGAGCAACTAACAAATAAAGAACAAAACTTAAGGTAGCATGGTTAAAGATTTGAATACAATGCATTTAGCAGGAAACTTGGATATTTTGACAACATATAGCATTTTAGGATAATAACTAGAATTACAATTGATAGCTTTTTATCAGGACATACCAGATGTAAGAGATTCGTATAAACCTTGGAATATCTATATTAATGACGTTTTCCCATACTTTACGAAGTCCACATTCAATCACTTGAAAATGTTTTTGAGTTAAAAATACCAAGTAAGCTTAGCTTAACATTCTTCTCTGAGATGTCTCAGAGATGTTTTTTTTGAAGCATCCCAGAATTAGCTGGAGGCTAAAAGAGCTTTAGTTACATTTTGATATTTGGGAAATTTGTTAGAAATATTAGAAAAGTTTCTAAACACACAGGATCACAGGTCACTGAAGCAATACTTATTCATTTAACAAAAGTCACAACAGCATTGAAAAGAAAATAAATATATATCACTTAAGGGCACAGAAAGTGATTTTTTTAATCAGAAAGATAAATCCAATTTCAGTCCTGCATTAGCTTATTTAACAAAATCCATTTAGTTAACCTCAATCTATATTTAGTTAATCCTGAATATGCATAATTTTTTTTATCCTCAAGGTTCTTTTCCACAATCTCTCATGACTTTTTGTATACAGCCTTTCTCTCATTTTCCATACAAATAAAACCAACCAGTTCATTCCTTCTGTTTCCTCAGTAAAATGTAATTCCATTCCTCATACCTTCTTTACTGAAAACATACATTCTACTTTCTTATTGTACAGAGGTATTTGTTATTCCATTATCTTTAATAACATATTTAAATTAGAATCCTCAACTCTTAAAACCTTAATTTACAGTGAAAGTTAAGAAGTAAGCAATTATGAACTATCTTTTACACTAGCATTCTATAGATTGGTGAGCATAAATACCAATGATTATTTTTAAAAAAACTTGTTTTCTTACAGATAACATCTCAGGGTGATACTAACAGTCCTAAATATCTTTAGTATCTCTAATTGGTAATTAATGTCTCAGTATCTAATTTTTAATTATCTATTTAATAAACTTTTATCACTTAAGTTAGCAGAACTCTAGAATTTCCAGTTGCCAAATATCTGTGGAAAGATCATTTTAAGTAGATATTTCTAAAATATTACTATTTCAAAGAGTTCATCCCAAAGCTCTTATGTCATTTACATTTTCTTTAAAGTTTCATCATATCAAGTTATTTTCCTTGCAACAGATATAATGTGGTATTTATTAAACCTAAAGTACAATAAAGTATTATACTTAATTTTGATGAATTTTAATGACATTAAACAAAAAAAAAAAAAAAAAAAAAAAAAGATCAACAAACAAAAATTAATATCAGGATTCCCAGGAAGCACTACCCACTCAGGTGGGTAAAGAACCCACCTGCCAATGTAGGAGACATAAGAAAAGTGGGTTTGATCCCTGGATCAGGAAGATCCCCTGGAGGAAGGTATGGTAACCCACTCCAGTATTCATGCCTGGAGAATCCCATGGTAGAGGTGCCTGGCAAGCTATGTATGGTCCATAAGGTTGCAAAGAGTCAGACACAATCAAAGACACTTAGCATGCATGTCAACCTAATACTGACTATATCCCATTGTACATGAACCTGAAAATCATCTTGGACTGTGTCTTTAAATGTGGCACTGTTTACTAAATAGAAATCTTTATAAATTCAATTTTGATAGAACTGTTTACAAGTAGAGATAGCTCATGTATAATGTGTACAGACATAAATAGGCAAACTAGAGATCTCTTGGAGAAGGCAATGGCACCCCACTCCAGTACTCTCGCCTGGAAAATCCCGTGGACGGAGGAGCCTGGTGGGCTGCAGTCC
The DNA here is from genome assembly GCF_027580195.1 of Bos mutus. Classification (NCBI taxonomy): domain Eukaryota; kingdom Metazoa; phylum Chordata; class Mammalia; order Artiodactyla; family Bovidae; genus Bos; species Bos mutus. The sequence goes on along the minus strand of NC_091627.1, from coordinate 47,118,563 downwards.
GTGGGGTCGCTAAGAGTCAGACACGACTGTGCGACTTCACTTTCACTTTTCACTTTCATGCATTGGAGAAGGAAATGGCAACCCACTCCAGTATTCTTGCCTGGAGAACCCCAGGGACTGGGGAGCCTGGTGGGCTGCCGTCTATGGGTCACACAGTCTGACACGACTGAAGTGACTTAGCAGCAGAGATCTCTTGACTTTCTCATAAGAGATCTCATAACTTAAAAGCTTAGTTATGAATCAGGTATTACAATATAAACTTACTAGTTTACAAGCAGTTGAGTGCCTTAAAGTTGTTTGCTCAGGTGACTAAGGCTTACTATCTGTAAGGTTTGACTGAGGGAGCATTCCCAGCAGTTTGAATTTTAAAACTACCAATTTTTTCCCCTTAGTTTCAAGTTTTGCTTGATTGAGCTAATTAGGCTCAGTAAGCCTCAGGTCAGGCTATGGTTTTTCCTGTGGTCATGTATGGATGTAAGAGTTGGACTGTGAAGAAGGCTGAGCGCCGAAGAATTGATGCTTTTGAACTGTGGTGTTGGAGAAGACTCTTGAGAGTCCCTTGGACTGCAAGGAGATCCAACCAGTCCATTCTGAAGGAGGTCAGCCCTGGGATTTCTTTGGAAGGAATGATGCTAAAGCTGAAACTCCAGTACTTTGGCCACCTCATGGAAAGACCCTGATGCTGGGAGGGGTTGGGGGCAGGAGGAGAAGGGGACGACAGAGGATGAGATGGCTGGATGGCATCACTGACTCGATGGACGTGAGTCTGAGTGAACTCCGGGAGTTGGTGATGGACAGGGAGGCCTGGCGTGCTGCGATTCATGGGGTCGCAAAGAGTCGGACACGACTGAGCGACTGATCTGATCTGATCTGAAGCCTCAGGTCCTATAGCATGTACTTACATTTCTGGATTTTAGAGATTTTTAAGAGAAATACAATTGATTTTAGTTCCCAAAAAAACAGGTCTGTCACCTTAAAAAATACTAAAAGGTTTTATCAGTATCAAGATTTCTAACTAAACAAATTTATTTTACAAGTTCTATGTTCTATAATTTTAGAGTTTAACTTGTTATGCCTCCAAAAGTTTGTATAAGGCACTCAGCAAAGACCTTTCTGTGTTTACAAGAAAAACCCAAAGCAAAATCACTATTTTTACTTTTATAAGCCTTTACATGTTCAGTCATGCCCAACTCTGCAACCCCATGGACTGCAGCATGCCAGGCCTCCCTGTCCATCACCAACTCCTGGAGTTTACTCAAATTCATGTCCATTGAGTCAGTGATGACATTCAACCATCTCATCCTCTGTCATCCCCTTCTCCTCCCACCATCAATCTTTCCCAGCATCAGGGTCTTTTCCAGTGAGTCAGTTCTTCACATCAGGTGGCCAAAGTATTGGAGTTTCAGCTTCAGCATCAGTCCTTCCAAAGAATATTCAGGAATGATTTCCTTTAGGATGGACTAGTTGGATCTCCTTGCAGTCCAAGGGACTCTCAAGAGTCTTCTACAACACCTTACATGTTATTTCCCAGTTTTTACTTATTTTGTATGACTTAGGTAATCCTATTGGTTTCCTTTAGTGTGTTCAGTTAATATTTCCTGAGGCATGGATTTATATGTATTTTATAATATCAGGCAGGGGAAGCATTCCTCTTGAAACATGCTAATTCCATAATATAATTAAATGAAAGAGATGTAAACATCCTATATAAAACCCATTTAAATATATCAGTTTTATACACTTTCATCTCAGTTCTGTTAACTTTTATATATTTAACTTTAGTGTTTTCATTAGAATACAGTTAACAAGCTTTGGTCTTACAAATGGAGTTTTAGAAGTTTTTCTTCTTTTGTTCCCTGTCCCTTTTATCTATTTTTATATTAAAAAGCTCTGAGATTCCCCAGAGTGGGGCTGAGCTACAGAGATCAGACCTTTGGTCTAACCAAATAATTGCTGAGCAGATGTCTCATGGTTAACTTTTTAGCCCCTTAAATATAATTTAAAACTGATGTAAATACAACAGACTTGTTTGGATTTTGACGTTGGGGACCAATAGGCATCCCTTCAGGCCCGTTTAACCCTAGGCAGTGTGGTAATGTTAAATCTTGTTTTAGTCACAAAATGTCCAGTTTATTTATCCCATTTTAAATAATTATCTATGGATTTGTTCATTTGAGATAATTCCTTTTAAAATTTCTACCTTGTTGGAAAATAGTAGTTAGACTTTCCTTACAAGTTTTTCTTATTAACATTAATTATTCAAATATGCTTATTAGCATCTGTAAGATCCATTAAGGGGAAACATGGACTACCAATGAAGCTTCTGAAACCAGTTTTTCTTACTTGTTTTAAACAATGGAAGTTCTTAGGTTAAATATCAGATATAATTGTCACCTTTAATTTGATTTTTGTTTTATAGGTACCAATAAAACAGCTGTTTATAATAAGAGCACTTTAGATTCACTAATTTGTTAGTTTCTTCAAATTTAAAAGGATCCATCATTTGGCCATCACTAAAATATATATCAAACCATTAAGATGCAAGAGTCGGCCCCATAAGACTGGGAGAGAATGTAACCTAAATCTGGAGAGTTTACTCTGAAAAAATAGTATGGCAAAGATGAAGTTTTCAAAACACATACATGCAAGCGCACATATACACAGAACATCCTAGGAAGATCAGGTAGAACATTTACAACTCAAAGACCCAGGAAGAGGAATGGAAGTTTCCCCTAGAAGGTCTTTGTCTAAAGTCAGAATTTTGAAAAGATATATTTACAAAGCCAATTTTTAACCTTAATTTAACTGCTTATGCAATTAAAAACACCCTCATTTTAGGGCGAGATTTCCTATAGTATAATTTCCCCAATTAACAAGGTACTTGCAAGTATGAACTCCATATATATAATACATGAATCTGACTGGGGTGTTAGTCAGAGGGTGGCTTTCTTACGCCCCTTGTTTTCGTTTTTCAGAGATTCTATCTCCTGTTGAGAGAGTTAATTCTTAGGTAAGTTGATAAGGAGTCCAAGGGCCCTGAAAAGAAAAAAGGAGTCCGGGGCCTTTGAGGAGCAGAAAGGGGACCAGGGGCCTTGAGGAGGAGAAAAGGACAAACATGTGTTGCTTTTTTCTTCCCTACATTACTTCATCTTAGAGAAGTCTCTCCCATCAGAAAGTTTCCATAAACCTCTTATTCTCATGAGAGGGCAGAGAGAATGAAAACCACAGTCATAGAAAACTAATTAAATTGATCACATGGATCACAACCCTGTCCAACTCAATGAAACTATGAGCCATGCCGTGAAGGGCCACCCAAATGGATGTGTCTTGGTGCACAGTTCTGACAAAATGTGGTCCATGGAGAAGGGAATGGCAAACCACTTCAATATTCTTGCCTTGAGAACCCCATGAACAGTATGAAAAGGCAAAAAGATATGACACTGAAACTGAACTCCCCAGTTCGGTAGGTGCCCAATATGCTTCTGGAGAAGAATGCAGAAATAACACCAGAAAAAATGAAGAGACAGAGCCAAAGCAAAAACAACGTCCAGTTGTTGATGTGACTGGTAATGCTAGTAAAGTCCAATGCTGTAAAGAACAATATTGCATAGGAACCTGGAATGTTAGGTCCATGAATCAAGCTAAATTGGAAGCAGTCAAATAGGAGAAGGCAAGGGTGAACATCGACATTTTAGGAATCAGTGAACTAAAATGGACTGGAATGGGTGAATTTAACTCATATGACCATTACATTCACTACTGTGGACAAGAATCCCTTAGAAGAAATGGAGTAGCCCTCATAGTCAACAAAAGAGTCCAAAATGCAGTATTGGGTGCAGTCTCATAAACAACAGAATGATCTCTGTTCATTTCCAATGCAAACCATTCAATATCACGGTAATCCAACTCTATGCCCCAACCAGTAATGCTGAAGAAGCTGAAGTTGAATGGTTCTATAAAGACCTACAAGACCTTCTAGAACTAACACCCCAAAAACATGTCCTTTTCATTATACGGGACTGGAATGCAAATGTAGGAAGTCAAGAGACATCTGGAGTAATGGGCAAATTTGGGGTTGGAGTACAAAATGAAGCAGGGCAAAGGCTAACAGAGTTTGCCAAGAGAACACACTGGTCACAGCCAACACCCTCTTGCAACAACACAAGAGAAGACTCTACACATGGACATCACTAGATGGTCAATATCAAAATCAGGTTGATTGTATTCTTTGCAGCCAAAGATGGAGAAGCTCTATATAGTCAGCAAAACAAGACTGGGAGCTGACTGTGGCACAAATGATGAACTCCTTATTGCTAAATTCAGACTTAAATTGAAGAAAGTAGGGAAAGTCAATAGATCATTCAGGTATGACCTAAATCAAATCCCTTACGATTGTACAGTGGAAGTGACAAATAGATTCAAGGGATTAAATCTACTAGAGAGAGTGCTTGAAGAACTATGGATGGAGGTTCATGACATTGTACAGGAGGCAATGATCAAGACCATCCCCAAGGAAAAGAAATGCAAAAAGGCAAAATGGTTGTCTGAGGAAGCCTTACAAACAGCTATGAAAGGAAGAGAAGTGAAAAGCAAAGGAGAAAAGGAAAGATATACCCATGTGAATTCAGAATTCCAAACAATAGCAAGAAAGGATAAGAAAGCCCTTCTCAGTGATCAATGCAAAGAAATAGAGGAAACTATAGAATGGGAAAGATGAGATTTCTTCAAGGAAATTAGAGATACCAAGGGAACATTTCATGCAAAGATGAGCACAATAAAGGACAGAAATGGTATGGACCTAACAGAAGCAAAAGATATTAAAAGAGGTGGAAAAAATACACAGAAGAACTAACAAAAAAACATCTTCATGACCCAGATACCATGATGGTGTGATCACTCACCTAGAGCCAGACATCCTGGAATGTGAAGTCAAGTGGCCCCTAGGAAGCATCACTACAAAGGTAGTGAAGGTGATGGAATTCCAGTTGAGCTATTTCAAATCCTAAAAGGTGATGCTGTGAAAGTGCTGCACTCAATATGCCAGCAAATTTGGAAAACTGAGCACTGGCCACAGGACTGGAAAAGATCAGTTTGCATTTCAATCCCAAAGAAAGGCAATGTCAAAGAATGCTTAAACTACCACACAATTGCACTCATCTCACATGCTAACAAAGTAATGCTCAAAATTCTCCAAGCCAGGTTTCAACAGTACATAAACTGTGTACTTCCAGATGTTCAAGCTGGATTTAGAAAAGGCAGAGGAACCAGAGATCAAATTGCCAATATCCACTGGATCTTTGAAAAAGCAAGAGAGTTGCAGAAAAATGTCTATTTCTGCTTATTGACTACGCCAAAGCCTTTGGCTGTGTGAATCACAACAATTTTCCACAGTGAAAAATTCTTCAAGAGATGGGAATACTAGAACACCTTACCTGCCTCCTGAGAAATCTGTATGCAGGTCAAGAAGCAACAGTTAGAACTGGACATGGAACAACAGACCAGTTCCAAATCAGGAAAGAAGTATGCCAAGGCTGTATATTGTCACCCTGCTTATTTAACTTTTATGCGAATACATCATGCAAAATGCCAGGCTGGATGAAGCACAAACTGGAATCAAGACTGCCAGGAGAAATATCAGTAACCTCAGGTGTGCATTAGCTACCACCCTTATGGCAGAAAGTGAAGAATAACTAAACAGCCTCTTGCTGAAAGTGAAAGAGGAGACAGAAAAAGTTGTCTTAAAACTCAACATTCAGAAAACAAAGGTCATGGCATCAAGTCCCATCACTTCATGGCAAATAGATGGGGAAACAGTGGAAACAATGAGATACTTTTTTGGGGAGAGTGGGCTCCAAAATCAGTGCAGATGGTGACAGCAGCCATGAATTAAAAGATGCATGCTCCTTGGGAAGAAAAGTTATGACCAACCTAGACAGCATATTAAAAAGCAGAGACATTACTTTGTCAACAAAGGTCCATCTAGTCAAAACTATGGTTTTCCCATTAGTCATGTATGGATGTGAGAGTTGGACTATAAAGAAAGCTGAGCACCAAAGAATTGATGCTTTTGAACTGTGTTGTTGAAGAAGACTCTTGAGAGTCCCTTGGTGCAAGGAGATCAACCAGTCCATCCTAAAGGAAATCAGTCCTGAATAGTCAGTCATTGGAAGGATTGATGCTGAAGCTGAAACTCCAATATTTTGGCCACCTGATGTGAAGTACTGACTCATTTGAAAAGACCATGACGATGGGAAAAATTGAAGGCAGGAGGAGAAGGGGATGACTGAGGATGAGATGACTGGATAATATCACCAAATCAATAGACACGAGTTTGAACAAGCTCTGGGTATTGGTCAAGGATAGGGAAGCCTGGCATGCTGCAGTCTATGGGGTCTCATGGACTTCTGACTAATCCTATTATCTTAAGATGGAAGTTGTGGGAGTTGGTCTGGTAAGACCTTTACAATCTTGAAAAAGTATATAAGGCCTCATAAGACTAAGAGGGCATTCTCTGCCCCCTTCTGATGTCTATATCAGAAGCTTTTCTATTCCTTTTTCACTGTAATAAAACTTTTGCCACACGAAGTTCTGAGTGCCTGAAGCCTCATATCTGGTCCCGAAGACAAATTCTCTTCTTTGGAGATCACAAAGGGAACACCATTCACTATAAGCTATCATCATCTTAAGTTGAATTTGTCAGGAACAAAATTGACTAGTAAAATCAGGTGGTAGACCTATGTGATACTTGTGAGCTTGAGTCCTCCAGCCATCACCCAGAGCCCTTTCAGTTTGTCTTACATGTCTCAGCTTTTCCCTCCAGCAGTCTAAGACCACAATGGATGCTCAAATGGCTGAATGGCCAACTCTAATTTGTGACCTTTGGGTGAGCAAGTGTTTTAATTAATGAATGGATTTCCCTATGGAGCCACTGGTCTCTATCAATCTGGTAAATTTCTCAGTCACCTAAGAAAGCCATAACTGGCCAGGAGAAATCTTGTCTCTTTTCTTTCGAGCAAAGCTCTCATGCAATATCTTCACCTTTATCCTGAAAAATTCTATTAAGGCAGTGGAACTGGAAAAAAAAAAAAAAAAAGCATCAGATCAGGCTCTCACTTAACCACTCATCCAAGACCACTCAGTATCCTACAACTGAGCAAACCCTGGTGTCTTTCTTTCAACCACCCCCATCCCCAGTACTTTCACTTAGGTGCGTATTCTTCAGTATTTTTCAATCAAGCCCCACCCAGTATCTCTCAGCTGGGAAGGGGCAGACCTACTATACCTCACCAAATAAAACTCAGGATCATCAACCAATACAGGAGATCCAAGAACCAGGAGAGACTCACTGAAATTCATGTGGACTCCCTTAGGATGCAGGTGGGCATAAGAAGCCTAGGATGGTACCAAGGCTCCGGGTCCTCTTAGTGTTCAGGTGACAGAGATAAATCTGCTCTGGCCCCTTTGGGGGTCACCATAGCTTTTGACTAAAGAGATAGTCTCAACCTTAAAGTTATGTTTTATTTCAGTAGGAAATTTTAGGGCTTCAGGCCCATGAGGTATCATTTCGAGTGTTCCTGAGAGAAATGTTCTAAGGAGGCAAGGGGAGGAGCCAGGTTTTACAGAAGCTTTGCAGCAAAGAGCAGGTAGTCCATACATCTAAAGGGTCATTGTTAATTAAAGAAAGCCAGATAGCTGAAGTTAAGGAATTTAGTGGTTTTCTCTGTATGGGAAGATACCAGAGCCTGAACTCACTGAAATCACTCCTTCATATGCATCTCAGCTGCCTGGAGCCAGTATCCTGTGTTTTCACATCCTGGGCTTTCTTGGAACTCACTGCAAGAAGTGGCTGCAGTCTGATGGCTGGTAGATCACAGGTATTCTTCTCCTTCCTGAGTGCCCATAGGGCTAACCAGCTCATACTGGAGCACTGCAATCACTGATGACTGTGACTTTTTTGTTTACTGATATGGCAGGAAATATTTCGTCTCATCTTATTTGACTAGAATTTTTAGCACTTCAAGACTGGAAGGCAGCATCTCAAATAAACTTGAGAGAACTTCTCTGAGGAGATTGGAGGTGGGAAGCCAGGATATATAGGAGTTTTGCAACAAAGGTCAGGCAGCATAAATGTCAAAAGATTATTGTTAATTAAAGAAAACTAGAAATCTCACGGAGAAGGCAATGGCACCCCACTCCAGTACTCTTGCCTGGAAAATCCCATGGATGGAGGAGCCCGGTAGGCTGCAGTCCATGGGGTCACTAAGAGTTGGACATGACTGAGCGACTTCACTTTCACTTTTCACTTTCATGCATTGGAGAAGGAAATGGCGGCCCACTCCAGTATTCTTGCCTGGAGAATCCCAGGGACGGGGGAGCCTGGTGGGCTGCCGTCTATGGGGTCGCACAGAGTCGGACACGACTGAAGCGACTTAGCAGCAGCAGAAATCTCAAGGAGTTTACTGCTTTTCTATGAGAAGATGTAAGAGTCTGAGCTTACTGAAATCGTTCCTTTGATATGTACTTCAACTGTCTTGGACCTATATCATGTGTTTTCATGTCCTGAGTTTCTTCAGGGCTCACCATAGGGAGCGACTACAGTTTAATGACTGGGAGATGGCAAGCATTCTTTTCTTTCTTGTGTACTCCCAGGATTCACTATCAGGGTAGTGGCTGCAATCATTGATGACTGTGACATCCTTTTACAGATACGGCAGTCAATATTCTATTTATCAAAGCAAACTGCCTTCCTTACCTTTTAAGTCCCAAACCGCTACCCCGACACTCTCTTTTGTCTTTAATTGAAAATGGTATTTAATGTGAGGGCTTCTGCCATCTTGGCCACTGACTGTTTTTCTTGGTCTCTCCCACATACACATCTCATTTTTCTCCTGTTAATCTATCTCATGTCAATTTAATTCTTAAACCAGTCAGAAAAACCTAAAAGGTACAGAAAATTTTCTTCCTCCCGCCATGTATATATTAGGTTGGTTCAAAAATAATTGTAATTTTGCATTTTTGAACTTTGCCATTTGATATTGGAATATATTCTTAAATGACTGTGATTATACATTATTTTAATGCACATTTCTCACTTGATGATTTTTGCTAACGATTTACTTGCTGTTCCTTTTTATATTTATTTTAGACTAGGGAAATGGTGTTAGACAAAAAGCAAATTCAAGCTTTTTCCTTATTTGAGTTCAAAATGGGTCATAAAGTAGCAGAGGCCACTGGCAACATCAACAAGCATTTGGCCCAGAAATTACTAACAAACGTATAGTGCCGTGGTGGTACAAGAAGTTTTGCAAAAGAGATGAGAGCCTTGAAGATGAGGAGTGCAGTGGCTGGCTCTTGGAAGTTGACAATGACCAACCGAGAGCCATCATTGAAGTTGATCCTCTTACAACCACATGAAAGTTGCAGAAGGACTCAGCATGAACCATTCTATGGTCATTCAGCATTTGAAGCAAATTGGAAAGGTAAAAAAGCTCAATAAGTAGGTGCCTTGGAGCTGACCACAAATCATTTTGAAGTGTCATCTTCTCTTATTCTATACAACAACAAACCATTTATCAATTGGATTGTGATGTACGATGAAAAGTGGATTTTATACAACAACTGGCAATGACCATCTCAGTGGTTGGACCAAGAAGAAAGTCTAAAGTACTTCCCAAAGGCAAACTTGCACCCAAAAATGGTCATGGTCACTGTTTTGCGGTCTGCTGCCAGTCTGATCCACTCTAGCTTTCTGAATCCTGGCGAAACCATTACATCTGAGAAGTATGCTCAGCAAATCAGTGAGATGCACCAACAACGGCAGTGCCTGCAGCTGGCATTCAGCAACAGAATGGGCCCAATTGTTATCCATGACCAACACCCAACTGCACGTCACACAGCCAACACTTCAAAAGTTGTACAAAGTGGACTACAAAGTTTTGCCTCATCCACCATATTCACCTGACCTCTCACCAACCAACTACCATTTTTTCAAGCATCTCAACAACTTTCTGCAGGGAAAACGCTTCCACAACCAGCAGGAGGCAGAAAATAATTTCCAAGAGTTCATCAAATCCTGAAGCATGGATTTTTACATTACAGGAGTAAACAAACTTACTTCTCATTGGCAAAAATGTGTTGATTGTAATATTTCCTATTTTGATTAATAAAGATGTGTTTGAGCCTATTATAATTTAAAATTCACAGTCCAAAACCATAATTTCTTTTTCACCAACCTAATACATGCAGTATTGTAGTGAATTTATATCTTGTCTTCCAGAACGTTATTCCAATTATCTGAACTGTATGAGAGGTCTCATTTCATTGATGATGAAGATAATCATTTTTGAAACATTGGGTATTTTAAAACTTAAGAAAAATGGCTTTTTTTAAAAATGCGTTTCTTCTATTAAAAGTAAAACCTCTTTCCCAAAAAAATACCTATTAACCACTTGTATTTCCTACTTTGTGAGTCAATGTTCCAAAATTACTTTTGTCCTGATGTTAAATTTTTAACTTTTGTTTCTAAAAATTATTCTGCATAGTAAGAACAATAATTCACTGTTTTCCACAAATATTATTTATTTTATTTTATTTAACTTTACAATATTGTATTGGTTTTGCCATATATCAAAATGAATCTGCCACAGGTATACACGTGTTCCCCATCCTGAACCCTCCTCCCTCCTCCCTCCCCATACCATACTGGGTCGTCCCAGTGCACCAGCCCCAAGCATCCAGTATCGTGCATCGAATCTGGACTGGCGACTTGTTTCATTTATGATATTATACATATTTCAGTGCCATTCTCCCAAATCATCCCACCCTCTCCCTCTCCCACAGAGTCCAAAATACTGTTCTAGACATCAGTGTCTCTTTTGCTGTCTCACATACAGGGTTATTGTTACCATCTTTCTAAATTCCATATATATGCATTAGTATACTGTATTGGTGTTTTTCCTTCTGGCTTACTTCACTCTGTATAATAGGCTCCAGTTTCATCCACCTCATTAGAACTGATTCAAATGTATTCTTTTTAATGGCTGAGTAATACTCCATTGTGTATATGTACCACTGCTTTCTTATCCATTCATCTGCTGATGGACATCTAGGTTGCTTCCATGTCCTGGCTATTATAAACAGTGCTGTGATGAACATTGGGGTACATGTGTCTCTTTCAATTCTGGTTTCCTCAGTGTGTATGCCCAGCAGTGGGATTGCTGGGTCGTATGGCAGTTCTATTTCCAGTTTTTTAAGGAATCTCCACACTGTTCTCCATAGTGGCTGTACTAGTTTGCATTCCCACCAACAGTGTAAGAGGGTTCCCTTTTCTCCACATCCTCTCCAGCATTTATTGCTTGTAGACTTTTGGATCGCAGCCATTCTGACTGGTGTGAAATGGTACCTCATTGTGGTTTTGATTTGCATTTCTCTGATAATGAGTGACGTTGAGCATCTTTTCATGTGTTTGTTAGCCATCTGTATGTCTTCTTTGGAGAAATGTCTATTTAGTTCTTTGGCCCATTTTTTGATTGGGTCATTTATTTTTCTGAATTTGAGCTGTAGGAGTTGCTTGTATATTTTTGAGATTAGTTGTTTGTCTGTTGCTTCATTTGCTATTATTTTCTCCCATTCTGAAGGCTATCTTTTCACCTTGCTTATAGTTTCCTTTGTTGTGCAGAAGCTTTTAAGTTTAATTAGGTCCCATTTGTTTATTTTTGCTTTTATTTCCAATATTCTGGGAGGTGGGTCATAGAGGATCCTGTTGTGATGTATGTCGGAGAGTGTTTTGCCTATGTTCTCCTCTAGGAGTTTTATAGTTTCTAGTCTTACGTTTAGATCTTTAATCCATTTTGAGTTTGTTTTTGTGTATGGTGTTAGAAAGTGCTCTAGTTTCATTCTTTTACAAGTGATTGACCAGTTTTCCCAGCAACACTTGTTAAAGAGATTGTCTTTAATCCATTGTTGCCTCAGTCATGTCCGACTCTGTGCAACCCCACAGACGGCAGGCCACTAGGCTCCTCTGTCCCTGGGATTCTCCAGGCAAGAACACTGGAGTGATTCTTGCCTCCTTTGTCAAAGATAAGGTGTCCATATGTGCATGGATATCCTACACAAATACTATTAATTATTTTATGGTTTATTGTTTCTTTCCCTAAAACTTTTATTGAAATCCATATTCTACTTAAAGTATAATTATGCATTATTTAAATTTGAAACTAAAAATGACAGTAGTACATTTTTATATATATGCTTGCTCCTTGGAAGAAAAGCTATGACCAACCTAGACAGCATATTAAAAGCAGAGACATTACTTTGCCAACAAAGGTACATCCAGTCAAAGCTATGGCTTTTCCAGTAGTCATGTATGGATATGAGAGTTGGACCAAAAAGAAAGCTGAGCGCTGAAGAATTGATGCATTTGAACTGTGGTGTTGGAGAAGACTCTTGAGAGTCCCTTGGCCTGCAAGGAGATCCAACCAGTCCATCCTAAAGAAAATCAGTCCTGAGCATTCATTGGAAGGACTGATGCTGAAGCTGAAACTCCAATACTTTGGCCACCTGATGCGAAGAGCTGACTCATTGAAAAGACCCTGCTGCTGGGAAAGATTGAGGGCAGGAAGAGAGGGGACAACAGAGGATGAGATGGTTGGATGGCATCACTGACTCAATGGATATGAGTTTGAGTAAGCTCCGGGAGGTGGTGATGGACAGGGAAGCCTGGCATGCTGCAGTCCATGGGGTCGCAAAGAGTCGGACACAACTGAGCAACTGAACTGAACTGATATATTTTTATAAAAGAAAAAACTCACAAATATCCCTGAAATGAGTCTCTTGATGAATATTTATATCAGTGTTAATGTCCTCTGAGTTGCTCCCATGCTATGTATGGTCTGGATCATGATTACAGCTGAAACCACTTACACTTTTATAGTATCTGGAACTTATATAAATGCAGTTCAGACATCAAGCTTTCTCTACTCACCAGCACCGCAGAAACCACTTATGATCACATACTGGAACCATCAGGTATATGTTAAAATGTTTAAACTTAGCTCAGCTAATTTAAGCCCTAAGATGTGACTTACTTGTGAAGTCTATTTCTCTTTAGCTGTATTTATCAATGTAAGAAGATTATTAGGAGAAAGGGTATGGACTTTTCCTCTGTTGACAGATGGTGGGGATAGTGAAGTGCCTGTGATGCATTGAACTTTTTGACTTTGTGCTCAAAAAGTCTGTCTCTCAAAGGAGCCTTTCTTTGGCAGGTAGAGTGACTGCCAAAAGCTTCAAGGGGGACAATATATTTCTTTGACATTATATCTGAATTATTGCCCTGAAGTCGGGCAGGGCACTTGTATGTGTGAGCACTTAAGGCTTTCAAATAGAAAGCAGGCCTCAGGTTTCAGAGACATTTATTAAGAGTTATGAATTTTACTTTCTCATGAATTGCTGAAGATAAAACATTCTAATACAATAAAAAAGTGAAACTGTGGCATAAAAGTGCATTCAGAAAACATATAATTGTCACACCAAAAATTAATGAAAGTGTCAAAGAACTAAGTCATAAGTCATATTTGGAACACAGCCAAGCTCTGGATGCAGACAAACTAATAAATGAATTCTAAAGTGTTTCCTTGAGTCTCCTTTGAGTATTCACTCTTTTGTAATCTGTTAGTTTTAAAGACAGAAATGGCTAGTCTTTTTTTTTTCTAACCAAGCTTAATCTAAGAACAACCCTTTGCATCAATTCTTTCTCTAATAAATATTACAAATGAGTTTTGTGTATATAGAACATTCTCAAAAATAAAATCTTCTAATTCAGTCATATATGTGTATTGAGTACCTACTATGTTCTAAGTTCTTACTTAGATGTTAGAGTTAAAATAGACATGTATGATATATAGATATATATATATACATCCATGGCCAATGAAAAGTAAAGTTTCTTGGATTGCTCATGTGGTTGAGACTGGCTTTCTTTCGATTTGTAATTCTAGGTCATACTTGTCATTGCTTCCATCAGTTTAGGTATGGCTATGTTGGGTCAGTGCCTCCTCATCTATAAGCTTTGTTAACCCAACCGATCATCTCTGCAATTTCACAGAGACTTTAATATGTATACAACCTGATCTTAGCTGGACCACTAATGAAATAAATGCCCTGACTGGGAAAAACTACCTGAGTTTGGACAATGAAATCTTGATAGATTGTTAATGGAAAGATTCTTCTCAATTATGATGAGCAGTAACAGTCTTAACCAATAGCATTATCATGCTTGTGTGTGTTAGTGGCTCAGTCATGTCTGACTCTGAAACCGCACAGACTGCAGCCTGCCAGGCTTCTCCACCCATGGGATTCTCCAGGCAAGAATACTGGAGCAGATTGCCGTTCCCTTCTCCAGAGGATCTTCCCGACCCAGGAATTGAACCCTGGTCTCCAGCATTGCAGGCAGATTCACCATTTAAGCTTCAGGGAAGTCCTCTTATCATGCTTAGTGGTGAAATTAAGTGGGCATTTTAATTATATTGGGACCCATGAACTATACAGCCCATGGAATTCTCCAGACCAGAATACTGGAGTGGGTAGCTGTTCCCTTCTCCAGGGGATCTTCTCAACCCAGGGATCGAACTCAGGTCTCCCACATTGCATGCAGACTTTACCAGCTGAGCCACCCAGAAAGCCCATTGGGAAACCAGATAAGGTCAACTAGTGTCTCCACCTTTATTCAATAGTGTTTCAGAAGTTTTAGCTGAGGGAACAAAATAAAAAAGAAATTTGAAGTATTACTGTGATGACAATGTGATTATTATTTTTAGATAATATAAGATTAAACTGGTAAACCAAAGAGACTAATAAAGAGGCAAGTACTTTGTGTAGAAAAAAAGTGAATGTATAAATATCAGTAATTTCCATATACCAAAAATATTCCATTTTAAAATGTAGTAGAAATATACCATAGTTATATGTATGACATATCTCTGATCAAGATAATTGCAATATATTTATTAACTACTTTAAGAAGATATAGATAAGAAAAATTGCAAATGACTTAAACAAATGAACAAATGATAGAAACAAAATAAAAACAGTCTGGTGAAGGTATGAGGACATAGACATTTTCACAGACCATTTTAGATTGTTTATAGTATGAGAGTATAGCTTGTCAACACAAAAAATTTAAAAATTGCAATTATTCACTGGTAATACAGTTTTTCAGAATGTACTTTAAACAAAAAAAATTAAGCATGTATGCAAGATCTTCTCTATATGAAACATTAATTTTACTACTGAGAACTGGAAGCAGTAAAAAAAAGTCTAGAATCAAGGGACATATTAAACACATTACAGAGTTCTAGTAACACAAAGCTTGTTGCAACATCAGATCTCAGGTTACTCTAAGATGCTTATTGCTATGGAAATATGATCATGCATTTTACATGGAAAATTAACTATAAAACATGCACTGTGGGATTTCAGTTCTGGGATGATATAGGAGGCAGACATGTGACTACCTAATAGGCATTCCAAACAATGTAGCAGAGGAAGAAAAGGAGTTGATTCCTAATATCCATTCTTCTTTCTTCCTGCAGGCATTAAGATCCTGAATTTTAGCTGATCACAAGCTGCCTGGCTAAGGTCTGTATAATACAGTCTCCGTAAGTAGTTGTAGCCTAGTGACTAAGTTCTGGGCATTGGTATGTGTATGGAAGTGATGTGGACAAATTCCAAGTCATTGCTTTAAAGAAAGGGAGCATTCTTCCCTTTCCTCCTTCATCTTGCTTTCTGGTATTTGGATGTAGTCTTAAAACATCTTCAACAAGGTGGAGGACATAAGAAAATGTATATTCAAAAAATTTATGTATCGGGAAATGGGAAGGTAGAAGGGAAGTAGTACAAAAAACAGTCAGAAAAATTAGATAGAAACAGAAGTCAGAAGTAGTGTGGAGAGAAGGAAAATGCCATTGTTTTGACATTTTAAAAATTAAGTGTGGAAACCGAAATGTTTTCCACTTTGGAAAGCTGTGTGGAAAGCCCCTCAGTTTTTCCACCTCGCTCTACCATGGCCCTCCCACCCACTGCTTCCCCACTGCGAACACAATTTCAAACTAAGTGTGTGTTCTTTGTCTTACACTTATTTTCTAGTTATTCTGTTAAACAGAAGCTACCCTGGTAGCTCAGTTGGTAAAGAATCCGCCTGCAATGCTGGAGACCTGGGTTCAATCCCTGGGTTGGGAAGATTCCCTGGAGAAGGGAATGGCTACCCCCTCAAGTATTCTTGCCTGGAGAATTCCTCAGACAGAGGAGCCTGGCGGGATACAGGCCATGGGTTGCAGAGTCGGACACGACTGAGCAACTAAGCACACACACATAACTGAGGCTAAATTCTGATAGCCAGACAGTTCTTTCAGGTTTTGCAGCCATAAGGATAAATCTATTCCTTGCATTTGCTGCCATCTGCTGGCTTTGTTTGTGCTAGCATACTCAGTACTTGTGCCTGCTTATTCCTGCACTTCAGGTAGTCCAGGTTCTGTGATTTTCATTATGTTATTTGTTGCTGTTCGTAGCTAAGTCATGTCTGACTCTTTGCGACCCCATGGTCTGCAGCACTCCAGACTTCCTGGTCCTTCACTGTCTCCCAGAGTTTGGTGAAACTCAAGTCCATTGAGTCTGTGATATCATTCAACCATCTCATCTTCTGTTATTGCCTTCTCTTTCTGCCCTCAATCTTTTCCAGCATCAAGGTTTTTCCAGTGAGTCAGTTCTTTGCATCATGTGGCCAAAGTATTGGAGCTTCAGCTTCAGCATCAGTCCTTTAAATGAATATTCAAGGTTGATTTCCTTTAGGATTGACAGGTTTGATCTCCTTGCTGTCCAAGGAACTGTTAAGAGTCTTCTCCAGCAGTACATTTGAAAGCATCTATTCTTCAGCATTCAGCCTTCTTAATGGTCCAACTCTCACATCCATACATGACTATTGGTAAAACCATAGCTTTAACTAGATGGACTTTGGTCAGCAAAGTGATATCTCTGCTTTTTAACATACTGTCTAGGTTTGTCATAGCTTTTCTTCCAAGGAGTGTCTTTTAATTTTATGGCTGCAGTCACCATCCACAGTGATTTTGGAGCCCAAGAAAATAAAACCTGCCACTGTTTCTATTGTTTCCCAATCTATTTGCCATGAAGTGATGGGACCAGATGCCTTGATCTTATTTTTTTGAATGTTGACTTTTAAGCCAGCTTTTAACTCTCCTCTTTCACCTTCTTCAAGAGGCTCTTTAGTTTCTCTTCACTTTCTGCCATTAGAGTGGTATCATCTGCATATCTGAGGTTGTTGATATTTCTCCCAGCAATCTTGATTCCACTGTGATTCATCCAGTCCAGCATTTTGCATGAGGTACTCTGCGTATAAGTTAAATAAACAGGATGACAATATATAGCCTTGATGTACTCTTTTCCCAATTTTGAAACAGTCCATTGTTTCATGTCAATTTTTAACTGTTGCTTCTTGACCTCCTCTGGTTTCTCAGGAGGCAGGTAAGGTGTTCTGGTATTCCCATTTATTTCAGAATTTTCTACAGTTTGTTGTGATCCACACAGACAAAGGCTTTAGCATAGTCAATGAAGCAGAACTAGATGTTTCTTTCTGGAATTCTCTTGCTTTCTCTATGATCCAAAGGATGTTGGCAATCTCTGGTTCTTCTGTCTTTTCTATTTACCTGCCTTTCATTCTTGATTAAGTAATTTTGAAAAGTCAAAGAGTCTTTCTTAACCCTGGTTTCCTCATCCATAAAGTAAGAATTATAATAAAGCTTGCTTTACAATTTTGTTTATCAGCCACTAAGATAATGCTTTGCAAAATTCTAAACAGCTGTTTTTAGAATGTCAGGGTATCTTGACTCTGATACCAGGCACAGTCACTTTTTTAAGTATTATTAATAAATTACCAACAATTCAACATAGCTGTAAAGTTTCACCTGAATAGTTCCAAGTTATAAAACATGCAGAACATAAAAAAGAAAAAGAAAGCACTGAATACCATCACAGAACCATTCAAGTTTACGTGTAAATCTGGATCTCATATGAAAACAAATCGATTCAATTTTAGGGCTCTGGTCTGCTTTTAATAAGTGTCCACCTTAGCAGGGAGTGGCTATGACACATTATCAAATATTATCAATATGTGCCAGGGACACAATTCTTTCATTTTTGAATATTAATAAAATAGAAAACAAATCACAGCTTTGTTTAAGCTGCTGATGAAACTAGCTTTAAACATACTACAGAAGTTAGAAAGAAGTTGATGGAATCTAGAGCACAAAGCAAAATTGTGAAAGACCTTTGGGGAACAGAAAGTTGGTAGGGTATTTATGAGGGAAGAAACTGGGGACCTGAGGTGGGGCAGGGCCAAAAGCCGAATGAGACAACATACTGTGGAAGTGCTTTCTGGTGTGTTCCACTCTTTTCTTCATCAACGTCAACAAAGAGAACATTACAGTGTAAACTAAAGTAGTCCAGCTGGGGTAGAAGACAGATTCTTGCAGTGATCCTGTCCCACCCCAGGAGTCACACAATGTCAACCTAAGGAAAGAGCACTTTGAAAATAGGAGCGGACATATTTGATGGTCTTCGATGGGAAAGGTCACTTAAAATGAGTTGAGACTCGATGGGAATGCCAGATATCCTTGGCCCTGAAGTATTATCCCAAAGACACTTTTAAACTCACTTTTACAGGCCTACCATAGAACTGTGGCATCCAGGTTTACAATAAAGACAATATATGCCATTTACAGCAACCTGGATAGACCTAGAGATTGTCATACTGAGTGAAACAAGTCAGATAGAAAGAGAGAAATATGTTATCTATCACTTACATGCAGTCTTAAAAAGTAATATAAATGAATTTATTTATAAAACAGAAACAGACTCACAGACTTAGAGAACAAGCTTATGGTTACCAAGGTGAAAGGGTTGGAAGGAGGGATAGGGAGTCTGGAATTGACATGTATACACTGCTCTATTTAAAATGGATAATCATCAAGGACCTGCTGTAAATCACAAGGAACTCTGTTGAATATAATGTAACAACCAAAATGTAAAAGAATTTGAAAAAGAATAAATACAATGTATATGTATAACTGAATCATTTTGCTGTACACTTGAAACTAACACAATACTGTTAATCAATTATACTCCAATGTAAAATAAAATTTAAAAAAACAGTGAAAAACCCCCCAATACAGATAAGATAACTGACACCAAAAAGCAATAAGAAATCATAGGGGAAAATGACAAGACTAAGGTCTATGAAAGAAACAAGAGAATAAATAAATTTTCAGATAAATATTAAGCTTACAAATTTTGAACTTAAAAAGCACCACATATAATTCTTTTAAATAGGATATAAAATTGGTAGCAGACATGTAAGTATATAAAAAAACAATTTACAATATAGGTATGAAGAATATAAAATAGGAAATAAAGAACTAAAAATAGAATAAAGAAAAAAATTAGTAACTGGAGGCTGAGATCATGTAATATTTTATAGAAAGCACAGAAAAAGATTAAAAAGTTGGCAAAATAAAAGATAAGTCTAGAGATATGAAATATAAAAATAGAAGAGCCATCATCCATAGACTGTATATATCAGACAGAGAAAAAATGTAGAAAGGAATAATTGAAATAATATATGTCTTCTGTTTAAAGGAAGATGAAAAATGCAACTATAACCTTAAACTTTTTTTTTCTTTTTTTTTTTTTTTTTTTTTTTTTTTTTTTTTTTACAATATTGTATTGGTTTTGCCATACGGCAACATGCATCCGCCACGGGTGTACACATGTTTCCAATTCTGAACCCCCCTCCCATCTCCCTCCCCATACCATCCCTCTGGGTCATCCCAGTGCACCAGCCCCAAGCTTCCTGTATCCTGCATTGAACCTGGACTGGTGATTCATTTCTTATATGATATTACACATGTTTTAATGCCATTCTCCCAAATCATCCTCCTCCTCCCTCTCCCACAGAGTCCAAAAGACTGTTCTATATATCAGTGTCTCTTTTGCTGTCTCGTATACAGGGTTGTCATACCATCTTTCTAAATTCCATATATGTGCGTTAGTATACTTATGGCAGAAAGTGAAGAGGAACTAAAAAGCCTCTTGATGAAGGTGAAAGTGGAGAGTGAAAAAGTTGGCTTAAAGCTCAACATTCAGAAAACTAAGATCATGGCATCTGGTCCCATCACTTCATGGGAAATAGATGGGGTAACAGTGGAAACAGTGTCAGACTTTATTTTTCTGGGCTCCAAAATCACTGCAGATGGTGACTGCAGCCATGAAATTAAAAGACGCTTACTCCTTGGAAGGAAAGTTATGACCAACCTAGATAGCATATTCAAAAGCAGAGACATTACTTTGCCAACAAAGGTTCATCTAGTCAAGGCTATGGTTTTTCCTGTGGTCATGTATGGATGTGAGAGTTGGACTGTGAAGAAGGCTGAGCACCGAAGAATTGATGCTTTTGAACTGTGGTGTTGGAGAAGACTCTTGGGAGTCCCTTGGACTGCAAGGAGATCCAACTAGTCCATTCTAAAGGAGATCAGCCCTGGAATTTCTTTGGAAGGAGTGATGATAAAGCTGAAACTCCAGTACTTTGGCCACCTCATGGGAAGAGTTGACTCATTGGAAAGACTCTGATGCTGGGAGGAATTGGGGGCAGGAGGAGAAGGGGACGACAGAGGATGAGATGGCTGGATGGCATCACCGATTCAATGCACGTGAGTCTGAGTGAACTCCGGGAGTTGGTGATGGACAGGGAGGCCTGGCATGCTGCAATTCATGGGGTCGCAAAGAATCGGACATGACTGACTGACTGACCTGATCTGATCTGATACTGTATTGGTGTTTTTCTTTCTGGCTTACTTCACTCTGTATAATAGGCTACAGTTTCATCCACCTCATTAGAACTGATTCAAATGTATTCTTTTTAATGGCTGAGTAATACTCCATTGTGTATGTGTACCACAGCTTTCTTATCCATTCAGCTGCTGATAGACATCTAGGTTGCTTCCAAAAATATACAAGCAACTCCTGCAGCTCAATTCCAGAAAAATAAACGACCCAATCAAAAAATGGGCCAAAGAACTAAATAGACATTTCTCCAAAGAAGACATACAGATGGCTAACAAACACATGAAAAGATGCTCAACGTCACTCATTATCAGAGAAATGCAAATCAAAACCACAGTGAGGTACCATCTCATGCCAGTCAGAATGGCTGCAATCCAAAAGTCTACAAACAATAAATGCTGGAGAGGGTGTGGAGAAAAGGGAACCCTCTTACACTGTTGGTGGGAATGCAAACTAGTACAGCCACTATGGAGAACAGTGTGGAGATTCCTTAAAAAACTGGAAATAGAACTGCCATACGACCCAGCAATCCCACTGCTGGGCATACACACCAAGGAAACCAGAATTGAAAGAGACACATGTACCCCAATGTTCATTGCAGCACTGTTAATAATAGCCAGGACATGGAAGCAACCTAGATGTCCATCAGCAGATGAATGGATACAACCTTAAACTTAAAGGTAAAAGCCCACTTATATATATATATTGCTATAATATTTGAGATCACCCAATAAAGAAAACATTCTAAAGGCTTCCAGAGAGGAAAATAGCCTACAAAAGTATAAGTATCAGATTAAAATCATATTTCCCAACAACTGCATTGCATGCCAGAAAGTAATAGAATAATATTATTTATGAATTGATGAAAGATAAATCTGAACATAAATTTTTTTATCAAGTAAAGCTATAATATAAATGTGAGAGCAAAATATTATCCTCAGGCATATGAGACTGCATAAAATTTAATATGCAAAATTTTCTTTGAAAACACTTTTGGAGGAAGTACTCAAAAATAGAAATGGACTCAGGAAGAAACAAAATTTAGAAGATAACATTGGATAAGTGAGTTAAAAAAGCTTTAAAGTGGTCTAAATAAATAATATCCCCAAATTAAGAAAGGGCAGAAAAATATACTTGGTGAGGTTATCTACATATCAGAAGGAAGAAAGAAATGAATATTGTCCTTAAGAGATGGGAAGAAATACACATAAGTATACATAAAATTAAATATGTGTATGAATCACCAAGACTAAAAATCAAATAAACAAACTTAAATCAGAAGAGAAAGTAAATTTAAATCATTTAATGCTATTAAGAGTGAAGAAGGAACACAAAGTAACTAGAGTCTGAAATAAATATGATATATAGAAAACTGGACATACAAAAGCAGAAGTCCTAATATAACTGTAAATATAATAAATGTAAAAGGATTGCTGCTGCTGCTAAGTCACTTCAGTCGTATCCGACTGTGCGACCCCATAGACAGCAGTCCACCAGGCTCCCCCATCCCTGGGATTCTCCAGGCAAGAAACTGGAGTGGGTTGCCATTTCCTTCTCCAGGAGATTTTCTCAACCCAGGGATCGAACCCAGGTCTCCCGCCTTGCAGGCAGACGCTTTACCATCTGAGCTAAATAATTCTTTTTGCTATTTTTTTTAATTGATTGATAATTGGTTTACAATATTGGTTTGATTTCTGTCATACATCAACATGAATTAACCATAGGTGTATATATTGTCCCTCCCTCTTGAATCTCTCCCACTTTCTTCATTGAAGAAAAAAGACAATAAAATATTGAATAAAATGTAGTAATTTAAATTAAAAGTATGGCATATAGATAAGGTTTTCAGAAGAATATTAGTGAAACTGCACAGTGAGTAGGAAAGTAAATGCAAAGAAGTAGCAAGGACAAAAATAATAAAAAATGACTAATAAGGGTAAAAGTAGAAAATTAAGATTTATACTGAATCTTTGCTATATAAATGAAGGAGAAGAATAGATTGCCTAATAAGGCATAATTTTATTAATCAACTTTAAAAGTACATAATAATATACAGAGCACATAATATAACATTGTGTAGATTTTATCTCTGGGGAAGTTAAGACAGAAATCTGTTTATGTAAATTATCCTTTTGGTGAAAAAAGGAGAAAATGGTACAATCATTTCATTGAGGCAAGAAAAGCATTTGATAATTTTCAATCCTAGTCTCTGATAGAAAATGTCAGAATATAAGAAGTAAAAGGGAATCCTTTTATTTTGAAAAAGAAATAACCTACCCTGATGATAATGATCATGGCATCTGGTTCCATCACTTCATGGCAAATAGAAGGGGAAACAGTGGAAAAAGTGTCAGACTTTATTTTGGGGGGCTCCAAACTCACTGCAGATGGTGATTGCAGCCATGAAATTAAAAGACACTTACTCCTTGGAAGGAAAGTTATGACCAACCTAGATAGCATAATCAAAAACAGAGATATTACTTTGCCAACAAAGGTCCATCTAGTCAAGGCTATGGTTTTTGCAAGGTTTTGTATGGATGTGAGAGTTGGACTGTGAAGAAAGCTGAGTGTCGAAGAATTGATGCTTTTGAACTGTGGTGTTGGAGAAGACTCTTGAGAGTCCCTTGGACCGCAAGGAGATCCAACCAGTCCATCCTAAAGGAGACCAGTCCTGGGTGTTCATTGGAAGGAATGATGTTGAAGCTGAAACTCCAATACTTTGGCCACCTCATGTGAAGAATTGACTCATGGAAAGACCCTGATGCTGAGAGATTGGGGGCAGGAGGACAAGGGGACGATAGAGAATGAGATGGCTGGATGGCATCATGACTCGATGGACATGAGTTTGGGTAAACTCCGGGAGTTGGTGATGGACAGGGAGGCCTGGCGTGCTGCAATTCATGGGGTCACAGAGTCAGGCACGACCGAACGACTGAACTGATGATAATGGGCTTAACAAAGGACAGAAATGGAATGGACCTAACAGAAGCAGAAGATATTAAGAAGAGGCGGCAAGAATACACAGAAGAACTGTACAAAAAAGATCTTCACGACCCAGATAATCACGATGGTGTGATCACTCACCTAGAGCCAGACATCCTGGAATGTGAAGTCAAGTGGGCCTTAGGAAGCGTCACTACCAACAAAGCTAGTGAAGGTGATGGAATTCCAGTTGAGCTATTTCAAATCCTGAAAGATGATGCGGTGAAGGTGCTGCACTCAATATGCCAGCAAATATGGAAAAAACAGCAGTGTCCACATGACTGGAAAATGTCAGTTTTCATCCCAGTCCCAAAGAAAGGCAATGCCAAAGAATGCTCAAACTACTACATAACTGCACTCATCTCACACACTAGTAAAGTGATGCTTAAAATTCTCCAGGCCAGGCTTCAGCAATACATGAACCGTGAACATCCAGATGTTCAAGCTGGTTTTAGAAAAGGCAGAGGAACCAGAGATCAAATTGCCAGCATCTGCTGGATCATCAAAAAAGCAAGAGAGTTCCAGAAAAACATCTATTTCTTCTTTATTGACTATGCCCAAGCCTTTGACTATGTGGATCACAAGAAACTGTGGAAAATTCTGAAAGAGATGGGAATACCAGACCACCTGACCTGCCTCTTGGGAAACCTGTATGCAGGTCAGGAAGCGACAGTTAGGACTGGACGTGGAACATCAGACTGGTTCCAAATAGGAAAAGGAGTATGTCAAGGCTGTATATTGTCACCCTGCTTATTTAACTTATATGCAGAGTACATCATGAGAAATGCTGGGCTGGAAGAAGCACAAGCTGGAATCAAGATTGCCGGGAGAAATATCAGTAACCTCAGATATGTAGATGACACCACCCTTATGGCAGAAAGTGAAGAACTAAAAAGCCTCTTGATGAAAGTGAAAGAGGAGAGTGAAAAAGTTGGCTTAAAGCTCAATGTTCAGAAAACTAAGATCATGGCATCCAGTCCCATTACTTCATGGCAGATATGTGGGGAAACAGTGAAAACGATGGCTGACTTTATTTCTGGGCTCCAAAATCACTACAGATGGCAATTGCAACAACATAATTAAAATACCCTTACTCTTTGGAAGGAAAGTTATGACCAGCCTAGACAGCATATTCAAAAGCAGAGACATTAAAGTAATGGCAAAGTGCCAAAAAAGGTCTGTCTAGTCAAGGCTATGGTTTTTCCTGTGGTCATGTATGGATGTGAGATTTGGACTATAAACAAAGCTGAGCACAGAAGAATTGATGCTTTTGAACTATGGTGTTGGAGAAGACTCTTGAGAGTCCCTTGCACTGCAAGGATACCCTACCAGTCCATCGTAAAGGAGATCACTCCTGGGTGTTCTATTGGAAGGACTGATGTTGAGGCTGAAACACCAACACTTTGGCCACCTGATGCAAAGAGCTGACTGATTGAAAAAGACCCTGATGGTGGGAAAGATTGAGGGCAGGAGGAGAAGAGGACGACAGAGGATGAGATGGTTGGATGGCGTCATTGACTCAATGGACATGGGTTTGGGTGGACTCCGGGAATTTGAATGGACAGGGAGGCCTGGAGTGCTGCAGTTCATGGGGTCACAAAGTGTCGGACACAACTGAGTGACTGAACTGAACTGAACTGATGATAATGAGTTCAGTCACTCAGTGGTGTCTGACTTTGTGTGACCCCATGAACCGCAGCACACCAGGCCTTCGTGTCCATCACCAACTCCCGGAGCCTACACATACTCATGTCCATCGAGTCGATGATGCCATCCAACCATCTCATCCAATGTTGTCCCCTTCTCCTCCCACCCTCAATCTTTCCTAGCATCAGGGTTTTTTCAAATGAGTCAGTTCTTCACATCAGGTGGCCAAATATTGGAGTTTTAGCTTCAACATCAGTCTTTCCAATGAATATACAGGACTGATTTCCTTTAGGATGAACTGGTTGGTTCTCCTTACAGCCCAAGGGACCCTCAAGAGTCTTCTCCAACACCACACTTCAAAAGCATCAATTCTTCAGTGCTAAGCTTTCTTTATAGTCCAACTCTCACATCCATACATGACTACTGGAAAAACCATAGCCTTGACTAGACGGACCTTTGTTGACAAAGTAATGTCTCTGCTTTTTAACATGCTGTCTAGACTGGTTATAACTTTTCTTCCAAGGAGCAAGCATCTTTTAATTTCATGACTGCAGTCACCATCTACAGTGACCTTGGAGCCAAAAAAAATAAAGTCTGTCACTGTTTTCACTGTTTCCCCATCTATTTGCCATGAAGTGATGGGACCAGATGCCATGATCTGAGTTTTCTGAATGTTGAGTTTTAAGCCAACTTTTTCACTATCCTCTTTCACTTTATCAAGAGGCTCTTTAGTTCTTATGATAATAGCAAACCTTTTAATGCATTACATTAGGATGAGATATCAACAACCTCAGATATGCAAATGATGCCACTCTAATGGCAGAAAGTGAGAGGAACTAAAGAGACTCTTGATGGGGGTAAAAGAGGAGAGTGAAAAGCTAGCTTAAAACTCAGCATTCAACAAACTAAGACCATGGCATTAAGTCCCATCATTTCTGGCAAATAGATGGAGAAAAAGTGAAAACAGTAGCATAATTTATTTTCTTGGGCTCCAAAATCACTGCAGACAGTGACTGCAGCCACAAAATTAAAAGGCTTGCTCCTTGGAACAAAAGCTATGACCAAACCTAGACAACATATTAAAAAGCAGAGATATCACTTTGCCAACAAAGGTCCATATCGTCAAAGCTATAGTTTTTCCAGTAGTCATCTACAAATGTGAGA
The DNA here is from genome assembly GCF_027580195.1 of Bos mutus. Taxonomy (NCBI): domain Eukaryota; kingdom Metazoa; phylum Chordata; class Mammalia; order Artiodactyla; family Bovidae; genus Bos; species Bos mutus. Next base: position 47,091,866 of record NC_091627.1, on the reverse strand, counting down.
GTTGGACCTTAAAGAAGGCTGAGAGCCAAAGAATTGATGCTTTCAAACTGTGGTGCTGGAGAAGACTCTTGAAAGACCTTTGGACAGCAAGGAGATCAAACCTGTCAATCCTAAAGGAAATCAACCCTGAATACTCAATGGAAGGACTGATGCTGAAGCTGAAAATCCAATATTTGGCCACCTGATATGAAGAACTAACTCATTGGTAAAGACCCTGATGCTGTGAAAGATTGAAGGTAGGAAGAGAAGGGGATGACAGAAGATGAGATGGTTGGATGGCATCACCGACTCAATGGAGATGAGTCTGACCAAATTTGGGGAGACAGTGAAAGACAGGGGATCTTGGTGTGCTGCAGTGCCTGGAGTTCCAGAGTCAGGCATGACTTGGTTACTGAACAAAAATAACAGGATGAGATATAGGGAATTTCCTGGTATCATCATTCCCTGATGTGCAGTGCGGAATTGAAAACAATTTATATATCTATTACTATGGTAAATAATAGTAGAATTTCTTTTCTTTGTAAGGGATGGAATACTATAAAGTGTTCTAAAATTAGTAAAATTTATACAACACCATGATTAGATTTTTAAAAGAGTAGTAAGTTTAAAGTAAGAAAGTCTATTACTGTTAATTTTTAAAACTTGCAAGTATCAGCATATACTTTTCAACAACATATGCATAACTTAAAATGCATTTTAAATACTCTAGATTTGGTGAGTATAGAGTCAGACTCCAGTCAAGAAAATGGAATCCATGCCAGGTCGTTTAATATGGAGAGACAAGGAGGAAAATCACCTGCGTTTTCCCCTTCTCTCCTTTCTTGTGCCTTCTATTGACCCAGCCTAACATGACAACAGAGGATAAGGGAGTCTGGACATGTATTCTGTAGGGGGTCTGTTCCTTGTTTAAAATGCAGGCCAAGGGCATGCAGGGGGAATGCAGACTGGTTGGATCTGAGGGCCAACAGGTAATGAGTAGCCCAAGGCCTTTACAGGAGAGGGAAATAAGTAGATAGATGATATTGGATGAAATAATAATAACATTAAAATGACTGAAAAGTTTGCCAACCAATGCTTCCAGTGTACCATGAACCAAGCAATTTTGTGAATCTGAGATAAATTATAATGAAACAGAAACATTATTAAGCACAAAAATAATATTAATGAAATGAAAACTTTTTAAACTAGTCAATCTGCTGTAATGCTTACTTATTTGAGATTTGATCTGGTGGAAATCACAGAGCAATTGCTCTGCATTCTCATAAATCCACAGTATGTCCACGGTACCGTATCATTTCTGTTAGCTAATGACTATACCCAAGCTGGGTGTAAAGTAGCAGTAATTTAGATGAGACAATAAACTTTATATTTTTAAATGATTAATCATTTCTCTATGTAAAGAAATGTTCTGTGTTCTGACAGAAATCTCTCAGAACACAGATTATTCAACCAGTTAAAGAGAAAAAGAGAATGATAAAAGACAAACACACCCAGTGCTAGACCCTCCTTGGCATGTGCTGACTCATTTAATCATCTCTGCAACACTGAGGGAAGTTCTAAGTAGTAGCCTCATTTTACAGATGAGGAAACTGATGGTCAAGATAGCTTAAAGTATTACCTTATCACACTGCTATGAATGACAGGAATAGGATTTTAACTCACTCATCCTGGAGCTAAATGAGTTAGAAAGATAAGAAACTGACCAATTGATAGGTGGCTTTAACCTTATAAATTCAACCTCATCTTCTTTCTAAGTAAACTTGCTTGCTCACATACTAGAGGATCTAAGAAATATTCTTGCCTTTTAGCTTAGAGAGGAGTCAGGACAACAATTCAGTTCAGTTCAGTAACTCAGTCGTGTCCAACTCTGCACACCATGAACTGCAGCACACAAGGCCTCCTTGTCCATCACCAATTCCCAGAGATTACCCAAACTCATATCCATTGAGTTGGTGATGCCATCGAACCATCTCATCCTCTGTTCTCTCCTTCTCCTCCCACCCTCAATCTTTCCCAGCATCAGGGTCTTTACAAATGAGTCAGCTCTTCACATCAGGTGGCCAAAGTATTGGAGTTTCGGCTTCAGCATCAGTCCTCCCAAAGAACACCCAGGACTGATCTCCTTTAGGATGGACTGGTTGGATCTCCTTGCAGTCCAAGGGACCCTCAAGAGTCTTTTCCAACACCACAGTTCAAAAGCATCAATTCTTCAGTTCTCAGCTTTCTTTATAGTCCAACTCTCACATTCATACATGACTACTCGAAAAACCATATCCTTGACTAGACAGACCTTTGTTGACAAAGTAATGTCTCTGCTTTTTAATATGCTGTCTAGGTTGGTCATACCTTTCCTTCCAAGAGTAAGCTTCTTTAAATTTCATGGCTGCAATCACCATCTGCAGTGATTTTGGAGCCCAGAAAAATAAAGTCTGACACTGTTTCCACTGTTTCCCCATCTACTTCCCATGAAGTGATGGGACCAGATGCCATGATCTTAGTTTTCTGAATGATGAGCTTTAAGCCAACATTTTCACTCTCCTTTTTCACTTTTATCAAGAAGCTCTTTAATTCTTCTTCATTTTCTGCCATAACAGTGGTGTCATCTGCATATCTGAGGTTACTGATATTTCTCCCAGCAATCTTGATTCCAGCCCATGATTTTTCATGATGTACTCTGCAAGTAAGTTAAATAAGCAGGGTGACAATATGCAGCCTTGACGGACTCCTTTTCCTATTTGGAACCAGTCTGTTATTCCATGCCCAGTTCTAACTGTTGCTTCATGACCTGTATACAGGTTTCTCAAGAGGCAGGTCAGGTGGACAGGTATGCCCATATCTTGAAGAATTTTCCACAGTTTATTGTGATCCACACAGGCAAAGGCATTGGCATAGTCAATAAAAAAGAAATAGATGTTTTTCTGGAACTCTCTTGCTTTTTCGATGATCCAGCAGATGTTGGCAATTTGATCTCTGGTTCCTCTGCCTTTCCTAAAACCAGCTTGAACATCTGGAAGTTCACGGTTCACGTATTGCTGAAGCCTGGCCTGGAGAATTTTGAGCATTACTTTACTAGCATGTGAGACGAGTGTAATTGTGTGGTAGTTTGAGCATTCTTTGGCATTGCCTTTCTTTGGGATTGGAATGCAAACTGACCTTTTCCAGTCCTGTGGCCACTGCTGAGTTTTCCAAATTTGCTGACATATTGAGTGCAGCATTTCCTCAGCATCATCTTTTAGGATTTGAAATAGCTCAACTGGAATTTCATCACTTCCACTAGCTTTGTTTGTAGTGATGCTTCCTAAGGCCCACTTGACTTCACATCCCAGGATGTCTGGCTCTAGGTGAGTGATCACACCATCGTGATTATCTGGGTCATGAAGATCTTTTTTGTACAGTTCTTCTGTGTATTCTTGCCACCTCTTCTTAATATCTTCTGCTTCTGTTAGGTTCCTACCATTTCTGTTCTTAATTGAGCCCATCTTTGCATGAAATGTTCCCTTGGTATCTCTAATTTTCTTAAAGAGATCTCTAGTCTTTCCCATTCTATTCTTTTCCTCTATTTCTTTGCACTGATCGCTGAGGAAGGCTTTCTTATCTCTCCTTGCTATTCTTTGGAACTCTGCCTTCAAATGGATATCTTTCCTTTTCTCCTTTGCTTTTGGCTTCTCTTCTTTTCACAGCTATGTGTAAGGCCTCCTCAGACAGCCATTTTGCTTCTTTGCATTTCTTCTTCTTGGAGATGGTCTTGATCCCTGTCTCCTGTACAATGTCACGAACCTCCCACCATAGTTCATCTGTCTATCAGATCTAGTCCCTTAAATCTATTTCTCACTTCCACTGTATAATCATAAGGGATTTGATTTAGGTCATACCTGAATGGTCTAGTGGTTTTCCCCACTTCAATTTAAGTCTGAATTTGGCATTGAGAAGTTCATGATCTGAGCCACAGTCAGCTCCTGGTCTTGTTTTTGCTGACTGTATAGAGCTTCTCCATCTTTGGCTGCAAAGAATGGAATCAATCTGATTTCGGTGTTGACCATCTGGTGATGTCCATGTGTAGAGTCTCCTCTTGTGTTGTTGGAAGAGGGTCTTTGCTATGACTAGTGCATTTTCTTGGCAAAACTCTATTAGCCTTTGCCCTGCTTCATTTTGTACCCCAAGGCCAAATTTGCCTGTTACTCCAGGTGTTTCTTCACTTCCTACTTTTGTATTCCAGTCCCCTGTAATGAAAAGGACATCTTTTTTTGTTGTTAGTTCTAAAAATGTCTTGTAGGTCCTCGTAGAACTGTTCAACTTCAGCTTCTTCAGTGTAACTGGTCAGGGCATAGACTTGGATTACTGTGATATTGAATGGTTTGCCTTGGAAAAGAAGAGAGATCATTCTGTCATATTTGAGATTGCATCCAAGTACTGCATTTCGGACTCTTTTGTTGACCATGATGGCTACTCCATTTCTTCTAAGGGATTCCTGCCCACAGTAGTAGATATAATGGTCATCTGAGTTAAATTCACCCATTCCAGTCCATCTTGGTTTGCTGATTCCTAGAATGTCGACGTTCACTCTTGCCATTTCCTGTTTGACCACTTCCAATTTGCCTTGATTCATGGACCTAACATTCCAGGTTTCTATGCAGTATCACCAGTCACATCCACAACTGGGTGTTGTTTTTGCTTTGGCTCCATCCCTTCTTTCTTTCTGGAGTTATTTCTCCACTGATCTCCAGTAGCATATTGGGCACCTACTGACCTGGGGTGTCCATCTTTCAGTGTCCTATCTTTTTGCCTTTTCATACCGTTCATGGGGTTCTCAAGGCAAGAATACTGAAGTGGTTTGCCATTCCCCTCTCCAGTGGACCACATTCTGTCAGAACTCCCCACCATGACCCATCCATCTTGGGTGGCCCCACACAGCATGGCTTAGTTTCACTGAGTTAGACAAGGCTGTGGTCCGTGTGATTAGATTGGCTAGTTTTCTGTGATTATGGTTTCAGTCTGTTTGCCCTCTGATACCCTCTCTCAGTGCCTACCATCTTACTTGGGTTTCTCTTACCTTGGACATGGGGTCTCTCTTCATGGCTGCTCCAGCAAAGCACAGCCACTGCTCCTTACCTTGGACGTGGGGTCTCTCCTCTCAGCCTCCGCTCCTGACCTTGGACGTGGGGTATGTCCTCTCTGCCGCTCCTGCCCCCGCAGCCACTACTCCTGTGGGACAGATAAGCAGATTCTTATCTCCATTAGTCTTTAACCTGACTTCTGTGTGATTTCCCAAAGGCGGTGATCTCAACCACAGAGGAGGGTGCCTGCCACATTCTGCAGAGATAATGGGGTTCAAGGCAAATCAAAGAAACAATCAGAAGAACACAAGTTGCTTACTTCATGCCCATGTATATCTTCTTTATTTCTTTCACTGAAAACATTACATTCCACCTATCTTCATAGCATGAGACTCCACTATAACTTTGTATCTATGAGGTAGTCTACTCTTCTAAAATACTTTGGAGCTTGGCCCCAATTTGTCCTCTTGTCTGAATGAAATGAGATACATAATCAAGCTCTTAAAATATTAAAAATTCCATTATTGTATATCTATCTAAATGAGAAAACAGTGGCTTAGTAAGGTTAAAGGCAATTTTGAAAAAAAGAGAGAGAGAGAGAAAGCTATCCAACCTTCTGGCCTTTGTCAATGAGTACATGGTTGTCTACATTCATTACACATGGAATTTGTTTTTAAAAAATTATATTCACATTGATATAAATGTGATAAATGTGTTCTCTTGATTAACTTGCTCAGCGATTACAAGCTGAGCTTCCAGTAATTCTGAAACTTACTTGCTTCTGTTTTGGATTACTTGAACAGGAGGGAAACAGGATGTGGGTAAAGAATCATTCTGAAAAGAAACAGAATTAATGCCATCAGTTCTCCATCAACTTTTCAGGAAAAATCTGTGTAGTCCTTTGTTATTTCAGGATCTGTTCCTCTTTGTTAAATGACAGTAATTCAGTCTTTGAATTTCTTGAGGAAAATAAAATTTGAATGTCAAGAACAAGACCACAGTGAAGTAAGCCAGAAAGAAAAACACCAATACAGTATAATAATGCATATATATGAAATTTAGAAAGATGGTAATGATAACCCTCTATGCAAGACAGCAAAAGAGACAGATATATAGAACAGTCTTTTGGACTCTGTGGGCGAGGGCAAGGGTGGGATGGTTTGGGAGAATGGCATTGAAACATGTATATTGCCATATGTGAAACGAATCACCAGTCCAGGTTTGATGCATGATACAGGGTGCTTGGGGCTGGTGCACTGGGATGACCCAGAGGGATGGGATGGGGAGGGAGGTGGGAAGGAGGTTCAGGATGGGGAACACATGTACCCCCGTGGCAGATTCATGTCAATTATGGCAAAACCAATACAATATTGTAAAGTAAAAATAAATAAATAAATTTAAAAATAAATAAACAAATAAAAGTTATGTTTACATTTAAAAAAAGGAAAGGGTGAGGCCAAGATGCAGAATTCTTAATCCTCTAAAACAAATCTTTATCAAAAAGTCATGGAAGGACTGTGCTGTTAGGGGACAATTTAAGTTGTCAACATGATGCAAAATAGAAAAAGTGTGGTGATGATCTCAAGTCCCGTTGTTTTTCAATGGCATTCATCACAATGGAAATGGCAGACGTTACATTTACAGAAAAACAGTAAGATCAAGCCTCTCTGGTGGGCACCCAGAGAATCAGGAGGCTACTCAACAGCACACACACCCCTGAAGAATGAAGGCAGCTTAGGGTCCAGGGTTAAATATGGAGGGAGTAAAGAAGTGGTTGGTTCATCACTAACAGTCATAATTCCACTTTTTAATCTTAAAAAGTGCTTTCTTCCCCCATGTCCTTCCAAATATGATTTGTTATAAATCAATTCATGTTTAGTTTGCTCAATTAATGTATTAATAAATTAGTATAGTATTTTTATACACACACACACAAAAAAAAGAGCTAAAAGTTCAACAAAGAAGCAGGCATAAGTTTCATGGAGAGGCAGGTTCCAATAAATTTTCTTTTTCACATCTGGGACTTCTTTTACTTTCATCTGCTCCATCTGCCTGTGCTGAGAGAGCTAACACGTGCATCACTGCAGGCTTCTCAGCATCTTTTTTCTTTGCTAAGACACCATATCTTTAAAGTTTTAATACTTGCCTGTAAAATTATATATTTAATAAATATGTTATACATGATCATTATTGAGAATTTGTTAAATCTCATGAAGTTACAAAGCTTTTTTTCATAATTCAATTATCCAGAAATAGCTACATTTAACATTAGATAAAAATCCTCTAGAGGAGTAAATGGCTATTCACTCCTACATTTTTGCTGAGAAAATCCCATGGACAGAGGAACCTGGTAGGCTACAGCCCATAGGGTCACAAAGAGTCAGACATGACTCCAGTAACTGAACATACACAGATGCACACATGTTTCTCAAGGCCATACCCACACATACATAGATATATCTATAAACTGGGTTCTGACTCTTTACTAGATTCAGACTAGAATGACTAGACTGACACTAGAATGACTCTACATTCTTTATTTCACATTATACTGCAAATATTTTCATTAACTATTCTTGAAAACACCTTTTATAGCTATTACTTAACATATTGTTATGTGGATGTACCACAATCTATTTAAATATTACCCCCAAACTGAACACATCCATTTTTTCCTGAAGTCCTTTATATCTACCCTGTAATATAGAAATGCAAGGGCTTTTTCTCTAGCACATATGTATTTGTCTAATGTGAGTGAGATGCTTTCCAATTTTTTCCTCTTTTTTCTTGGTGTATAATTGCTTTACAAGGTTGTGTTCATTTCTGCTGTACAATAAAGTGAAGCAGGTGCATGCCTTCATGCTTAGCTGTGTCTGACTTTGTGATCCCAGGGACTGTAGCCCACCAGCCTCCTCTGTCCATGGAATTTTCCAGGCAAGAATACTGGAGTGGATTGCTATTTTCTCTTCCATGAATCAGCTATATGTATGCGCTTACCCCCTCGCTCGAGAGCCTCCCTCCCCCATCCCACCCCTCTAGGTCATCAAGATACCAACAAGATAAACTAATGAATCTAAAAACAAAGTCAAACAATTAAAAAAAAATTCCAACGAAATCACAAAACAAACAAACCAAAAACCAAAGCAGAGAACTAATGGAAGAATAAAGCAAAGGAAATAAAACAAACAGGCAAAAATGATTTTTTTTAAAAAAGGAAAAAAATCAATATACAAACCAAAGTGGGGAAATTGTCCTCAGAGACCCGTTATGCGGGGATCTTTACAGTCCTTTCCAGTGTTCAGGGTTTTCTAATAGTATTCATTTGGTGTTCTATGGTAATTGTTGCATCTCTAGATGTATTCCTGATGCATTTGTGGAGAGAGAGATTTTCTACATCCTCCTTCTGCTTGCTCAGACATCTTGAAATTCCCTTGCTTTCCAATTTTGCATTCACAAAGGAACTGAGAAGTCCAACTCCAGGCAAAAATCTTACGTGTAAATGATCTAGCTTAATCATAGGCAGTGATAAGGTTTAGTGTGGCAGATCTCAAGGAAAGCTGGAGCTTATTTTTGCCACCTGACTGTGCTATCACAGGAAGTGAAGAAAGGCTTGTTGTAACTTCCAGGATGGCTCATAGTCCTAGCTAATCTACTAGTCCCATGACTGCTCAACATTACTAGGGGTTTCTTTTCTGCATCTTTCAAATTACACTTGAATACTGTCTCTCACATTTTTTAAGTTTCCCAATGGAATAGAGGGAAAAAATAAATATGAATTCAATTAAAAATGAAAAGGATGGATTAGTGAGATTAATATTTAGGAGGCAATTGCACTTTTTGAAGAATCATTCTAGGCGTTTTAATCTAAATATCACATTCAATTTATATTTACATTCCCATGCAGTCTTCACAAACATTTTATTAGGGAGATATTATTTACCCACTTCACAAACAGGAAAAGTCAGGTGTCAAATCAAACAAACTCTTGAAAATGCTTAACTGTCTCCTTGTAGCAATGAATCTGAGTAAATTTCCTCTTGGCAGGCAATGAAATATTTTAGAGTAAAGTTTCTATATTTCTTATTACATTTAAAGATGGTATGTATAAGCAAATACTGAAGATCAACATACATTTACTTTGAGTTGATGGCACCAAGTAAAACAGCATTCTCCTTGTTTTTTCCTCAGAAATATGTTTTGTCCTTGGGGAGACAAGATCTTCAGGACAAGTGAAATAAAATCCTGACTTTCATTCTTACATCGTGTTCCCTACTCCAGTTGAAAGTAATCATCAGGGGAACTTTATTCTTCACAGGAATTAAGCATATTTACGTCTTGTCAAGTTGAATCAAAACTCAAACAGATGGAAAGAACACGGTAGAATACTGTAAGTAACACACCTGCTTGTTGGTCTCACACGCTTTTAGTATTTTCAATTATTCACAAAAAATTACCGACATTATATAAGTTTATTATTCAAGAGTAAAAGACGTTAAAATATTTAGAAGATACTTCTAAGAGGCAAAACAGAACTTGAGGCATGAGCTTTGGAGAGGCCAGTGAGATAAAATATAAAATGAATTCACTAATCATGACAGGTTATGATTAGTCTGCAGCTAATGACTGGTCTGCAGCTCTAAGAAATGTTCGTCTGTTTGCTATATCTTTATGCCCATTTCACAGGTTTATATTTGATAAAGTCCCCCCAAAAAATGGCATAGAAAATGATTTTTATAATGATTGCTGAAGGAAATTCCTGGAGTTACATGGGTTATGCTTGTGCTCTGTACTTCAGTGATTAAATAAATTTATTTGCTCCTCAGTGGTGACTTGAATGTGCCTTAAATTTAAGTTAGATATTTCAGGATCTTGCTAGGCTAATGAATTTATCTAATTTTGAATATGTTTAAGAGCCAACATTAACTCTGTATTGAGTCAGCTTCTAGGACTTATCTAACAGTGAATAAGAAAAAAAATAAACAAAGCCAGCTTTCCTGGAATTGGGCAATGATGTAAAATCAGACATTAGAGCAAACAGCTAGAATATAAGAAATAGAGGCCAAAGTGTTTTATAGAGTACTGTGGAAACACAAGGTAAAGACAGTGAAATCCCATGAGTCAAACCAAGATTTTCTACCTTTCAGAGTAGTCTGCTGTGGGTTAAAAATGAAGCAAAATTAGAAGTGTTTGGATAAGTAAAACAAAATAAGGATAGCTATCATCAACATACTTTCTCAACATGAAAGCAGTTAAAGGGCATTCACCATAAAGTCCATGTTGATGGACAAAGATAAAATATTAGTTTATATTTGTTGCAAGTAATATCAAGATTGCCATGAGAAATATCAATAACCTCAGATATGCATATGACACCACCCTTATGGCAGAAAGTGAAGAGGAACTAAAAACCCTCTTGATGAAAGTGAAAGAGGAGAGTGACAAAGTTGGCTTAAAGCTCAACATTCAGAAAACTAAGATCATGGCATCTGGTCCCATCACTTCATGGCAAATAGATGGGGAAACAGTGGAAACAGTGTCAGACTCTATTTTTCTGGGCTCCAAAATCACTGCAGATGGTGATTGCAGCCATGAAATTAAGAGACGCTTACTCCTTGGAAAGAAAGTTATGACCAACCTAGATAGCATATTCAAAAGCAGAGACATTACTTTGTCAACAAAGGTCCGTCTAGTCAAGCCTATGGTTTTTCCAGTAGTCATGTATGGATGTGAGAGTTGGACTGTGAAGAAAGCTGAGTGCTGAAGAATTGATGGTTTTGAACTGTGGTGTTGGAGAAGACTCTTGAGAGTCCGATGGACTGCCAGGAGATCCAACCAGTCCATTCTAAAGGAGATCAGTCCTAGGTGTTCTTTGGAAGGAATGATATTAAAGCTGAAACTCCAGTACTTTGGCCAGCTCATATGAAGAGCTGACTCATTGGAAAAGACTCTGATGCTGGGAGGGATTGGGGGCAAGAGGAGAAGGGGACGACAGAGGATGAGATGGCTGGATGGCATCACCGACTCGATGGACGTGGGTTTGGGTGAACTCCAGGAGTTGGTGATGGACAGGGAGGCCTGGCGTGCTGCAGTTCATGGAGTCTCAAAGAGTCGGACACGACTGAGCGACTGAACTGAACTGAATTGAATATCAAACTGCTTGTAATTGTAATGTAGGCTAAATGTGGTTTTGTCACTTATAAATACACTGATAATTAAAAGTACATTTGGATTCTGAGAGTATTTGTATTTCACAGGAAAGACTGCTGCTCAGTCAAAATAATATGTTAGTTGCTCAGTTGTGTCCGACTCTGTGTGACCCCATGGATGGTAGCCCACCAGGCTCCTCTGTCCATGGAATTTTCCAGGCAAGAATACTGGAATGGGTTACCATTTCCTTCTCCAGGAGATCTTCCCAACCCAGGCATTGAACCTGGATCTCCTACATTGCAGGGAGATTCTTTACTGTCTGAGCCAAGACGCCCAAAATGATATATGTTGATATTTATGATTGATAAATTCTGAATGTGATTGAGAGAGTCATTTCCTAGGCAGGTTGATAAGGAGTCTAGGGGTCCCCAAGGAGAGAGGGGTCTGGAATTCTCAAGGAGGAAGAAAGGACAAACTTTTTTTCTTTCTCCACATTCCTTAGGATTATATAACAATAATGTATCCTGCCTAAGGACAGTCTTTGGATTAAACCTTCTGTTATCTTAAGATGTAAATTATGGGAGTAGACCTGGTCTTTACAAGGATGTATCCTGCCTGAGGACAGTGTTATCTTAAAATGTAAATTATGGGAGTAGGTCTGATGAGGTCTTTACAACCTCCAGACATTCTTTGGATTATATAACTTCATTGTTAACACTAGCAAGCGGGTACTCTTTCTGCCCCCTTCTGATGCCTATGTCAGAAGCTTTCTCTATCTCCTTTATACTTTAATAAAACTTTATTACACAAAAGCTCTGAGCGATCAAGCCTCGTCTCTGGCCCCGGAGTTGAATTCTTCTCCTCCGGGGGCCAAGAATCCCGATGTCTTCGTGTGATTCAACAACAACCTTTCATGATCCTAACTACAAAATGATTTTTAGGTGAGCTTAATTTATAAACACTCACCCTGTGGTTAAATCTAGTTCTGTTTTAATGCTAAACATTTTAAAAGAAATGTAAGGGGTAAATGAAATAATAGAAATGGCTCTAATTACTACTTCTGTAATGCCCACACAAAGTTGTACAGTCTCACAAACTGGATTTTTTTCCCAGTCACAGATAGTCAAGGTCCACTTCTATGTTTCTTGTCTATGTTGCACTTCCATTGTTTGTTACTTGGCACATTTCTATGGGGAAAATGCCAGGGATTTCCTGGTAGCTGTTTAACCATCTTTGGCAGAAGGAGATGTGTTCTATAGCCTCACAAGCCCTTGATTGATAGTAGCTTCTCTCAGAAATCACAACTCTACTGTCCACAGTAGTACTGTCTCTCCATGTGGTTTTAATTCACAGCCATGACATTAAAAGTGGACTGTTTTTTTTTTAATAACTTACTTTGGCTGAGTCCCGTCCCTGTGCACCTGAAACTACCACAACACTGTTAATTGACTATATCTCAATACAAAATAAAAAGTTTTTAAAAATAAAAAAACATTTTCTTTTAATAACCAGTTGAAGCAGAGTTTTGGCTCATGGCTTAAATTTAGGGAGGAAAATTTTGGCCATACAAGAAATTCAGAGGTTTTAAATTTGAAGTTAACCTAACTAGCACAAAATTATCTTAGACATGAGTACAGTTTATAATAGTTTCACATTGGAACTATAAACATGTCATATTATTTTATTCTGTCAGAAAAGTCTTATCTGCTCAGAAAATATCCAGAACAGGCATTTTTAAATTTTTCAACACAAGGAATGGTAGAAAAAATCAGAATTTCATAGACTTTTCTGATATGGATTGATATTTTGTTGTAAATTATTTCTAAATGTTTATGCTTTTCTCATTTTATGAATTCTCAGTAAAAGCTAAGTATTTAATAAAACAAATGGTGACTACCATTATATGACTAAAGAAAATAGCATGGATTTGCACATAAGAAAGTTTCAGAAAAGGGCATTCATTGAACTAACAGCAAAAATTCAGATTCCAAAAATTTTGAAGGCATTGAAAACACTAAAATTTTCTAATAGTGAGCAGTTAGCAAAATTTACAAAAGAGTACATGAATACTGTTAAGTGTATTTGTATATCAAAGACTCTTTTGTAGTTTAAATATGTAAAATGTATTGTGATTTAGTTGATTTATTGCTGATGTTATCAATTTGGACATGTTTAATTAAGAGATATTACAAAAATACATAAGTGATATTTTTTGATTTTATTTGAAAACCTAAAAATATACTTGGAGGTGTGCACCTTATACATGTGGGGGGGGGGGTGTTTTATTTTCTCTTTTCTATAGATTTTGTTTCTAGTTTGCCCATTCCTTAGTCTTCTCTATCTTTAACTAGAAATAAAAGTCTTAGATTGTGTCATAAATTATTCTGGGACATCTTATTTGGCCTTTAAAATCATTTTAAAGCTGTGATCATTATGATTTTCCTACCACTTGCTTATTATAATTCTCTTACCATTTTTTTGTGTATACTGCAAAGATGAACATCACATTTGCTAAAATCACATTTATTGAAAATCTGTGTGCCTACAGAAGATAAAAACATTAGAAATGTATGTTATCAGTCTTTCTTATATTGATGCTACAAAACTTGAATTGAGGGGAGCAATAATTATCAAAAGATATGTCACTTCTGTGTGGGTGCAATTTTTCTTGCAAAAGTATTGCTCCAAAATAAAATTCTAAACTATGCAAAAATGTCATATAAAACCTCCTGTATTTCATATTTTATTCCTTTTATTCATTTCTAAAATGAAGATCAGCTATGTGTTTTATTTTTATGATGCTTCAGTTTATCAAGCATAATATAAATCCCAAATGTTTACTAGTCATATTAATATGGACTTTGCAAAGACAAAATATTTAGATGATATATTCCTACAAGGTCATCAGTCATTTTTATGCTACAGTGAAATAATCTTCCCGGTATGTTGCCTGGGAAGTGAACGTTCTTTTAAATCATCATAATTTAGATTTTCTCCTCCCTCCCTTTGGAATGCATTTTATGTGAGTAACAAAAAATAGTAATGATTTGCGTTTTTGTTGAGCATGCAAATCTTATATGTGACACAGGGAAAAAAGAATTCTAATGATTCATCATAATATATTCAGAGAGATATAAATGTCCACCTATTGACTCAGAGAAATCACTGCAAGAGTAAAGATTAGCTTAAAAAAGAAAAACCAGTAAAGAAATCTGATCTGTAATGGAACAAATCACTCAGTATTATCAGTGGGAAGGAAAGGGAAAAGAAGTATTTATTGAGCACTTGTGTGACAGATTCATGATTATCAAAATTATGAAGCCTGTTATGGAGGAAAGACATCCCTGGTGGCTCAGACGGTAAACCGTCTGCCTATAATGCAGGAGACCTGGGTTCGATCCCTGGGTCGGGAAGATCCTCTGGAGAAGGAACCACTCCAGTACTCTTGCCTGGAAAATCCCATGGACGGAGGAGCCTGGCAAGTTGCAGTCCATGGGATCGCAATGAGTCAGACACGACTGAGCGACTTCACTTTCACTTTTTAACTTTCATGGAGGAAAGAAGAAATAAAAATGAATCACTAAAATGACAAAAGTCCTGTAACTGTAGAAATTATACTTTAAGAACCTTACTAATGTTAAAAAATGATAAACACATAAGATCATAGGGTTGGAGAAAGGGAAGTAGAAGTATCAATACACTGATTTTCTGTTCTTTCATAGCAGAAAGTTAATACTGGAAATATTAAAAATGTTGGAATTATTAGACATTTGGGAAACATGGATGAAAGACAAGCTACAATAACTCCAGTTTTTGATGTGCTTCAAAACTCCTCTGCTGATAGAGATACAGACATAGAGAAGAGACTTGTGGACACAGTGTGGGAAGGAGAGGGTGGAACAAATTGAGAGGGTAGTATTGAAATAATAACATTACCATGTGTAAAGCTGATAGCTAGTGGGAAGTTGCTGTACAACACAGAGAGCTCAAGCCAGTGCTCTGTGACAGGCTAGATGGGCGGGATGGGGTGGGGAGAGGAGGGGAGATTCAAGGCGTCTACTAAGTCTGATTCACATTGTTGTATGGCAGAAACCATCATAATTTCATAAAGTAAATACCTTTCAAATATAAAAGAAAAAACCCTCTGCCTCCATTAGCTTCAGAGGGATTATTTGTAAGGAATTATTAAATTAGAGGTACCAAGGGAATATTTCATGCAAAGATGGGCTCGATAAAGGACAGAAATGGTATGGACCTAACAGAAGCAGAAGATATTAAAAGAGGTGGCAAGAATACACAGAAGAACTGTACAAAAAAGAGCTTCATGACCCAGATAATCACGATGGTGTGATCACTCATCTAGAGCCAGACATCCTGGAATGTGAAGTCAAGGGGGCCCTAGGAAGCATCACTATGAACAAAGCTAGTGGAGGTGATGGAATTCCAGTTGAGCTATTTCAAATCCTGAAAGATGATGCTGTGAAAATGCTGCACTCAATATGCCAGCAGATTTGGAAAACTCAGCAGTGGCCACAGGACTGGAAAAGGTCAGTATGCATTCCAATCCCAAAGAAAGGCAAGGCCAAAGAATGGTCAAACTACCACACAATTGCACTCATCTCACATGCTAGTAAAGTAATGCTCAAAATTCTCCAAGCCAGGCTTTAGCAATACTTGAACCATGATCTTCCTGATGTTCAAGCTGGTTTTAGAAAAGGCAGAGGAACCAGAGATCAAATTGCCAACATCTGCTGGATCATCAAAAAAGCAAGAGAGTTCCAAAAAACATTTATTTCTGCTTTATTGACTATGCCAAAGCCTTTGACTGTGTGGATCACAATAAACTGGAAAATTCTAAAAGAGATGGGAATACCAGACCACCTGACCTGCCTCTTGAGAAACCTATATGCAGGTGAGGAAGCAACAGTTAGAACTGGACATGGAACAACCGACTGGTTCCAAATAGGAAAAGGAGTACATCAAAGCTGTATATTGTCATCCTGCTAATTTAACTTCTATGCAGAGTACATCATGAGAAACGCTGGACTGGAAAAAGCACAGGCTGGAATCAAGATTGCCAGGAGAAATATCAATAATCTCAGATATGCAGATGACACCGCCCTTATGGCAGAAAGTGAAGAGAAACTACAAAGCCTCTTAATGAAAGTGAAAGAGGAGAGTGAAAAAGTTGACTTAAAGCTCAACATTCAGAAAACGAAGATCATGGCATCTGGTCCCATCACTTCATGGCAAATAGATGGGGAAACAGTGGAAACAGTGTCAGACTCTATTTTTCTGGGCTCCAAAATCATGGCAGATGGTGACTGCAGCCATGTATTAAAACACGCTTACTCCATGGAAGGAAAGTTATGACCAACCTAGATAGCATATTCAAAAGCAGACACATTACTTTGCCAACAAAGGTCCGTCTAGTCAAGGCTATGGTTTTTCCTGTGGTCATGTATGGATGTGAGAGTTGGATTGTGAAGAAAGCTGAGCGCCAAAGAATTGATGCTTTTGAACTGTGGTGTTGGAGAAGACTCTTGAGAGTCCCTTGGACTGCAAGGAGATCCAACCAGTCCATTCTGAAGGAGATCAGCCCTGGGATTTCTTTGGAGGGAATGATGATAAAGCTGAAACTCCAATACTTTGGCCACCTCGTGCAAAGAGTTGACTCATTAGAAAAGACTCTGATGCTTGGAGGGATTGGGAGCAGGAAGAGAAGGGGACAACAGAGGATGAAATGGCTGGATGGCATCACCAACTCAATGGACATGAGTTTGAGGGAACTCCAGGAGTTGGTGCTGGACAGGGAGGCCTGGCGTGCCGTGATTCATGGGGTCACAAAGAGTCGGACACGACTGAGTGACTGAACTGAACTGAACTGATTGCCTCATGAAAAAATTTTGACCTTAAGTTCTGCAATATCTTCCTTTTTTAATTCAGATTTATTTTATCTTTTTATAATCATGCAAAATTTACATATTAAAATATATTATTAATATATATCATTAAATACTGGCAAATATTTTATGACTACTATCTGTCCATTGATAGAAATATTTGGACTGATGTTGAACAATTGTTAATAGTTCCTGTTTATGACCCTTATTTTACCTTCTTCATGTTTCTGACTATCAATTGTATTATCATTATTATATTATCTTATTGATAATCTTATTGCATATCATACTGAAAAACAGTAAAAGGTTAGATAAGTTTTAATTAAATTTAAGTTAGCTCTTACTGGGCTCAAACTCCTAAAATTTCAAGCAAAATTCAATCTCTCATTTATCATAAAAGTATCTGCAGGTTGAGGGAGAAACAAAACAGTTTGCAATTGTAATCATTCTAATAAAGACAAAATACAAATTAATAAACCAGGGAAATTCCCAAATATACAGGAAACAACTTTAAATAACAAATATAATTGTAAGATCTAGAAAATTACTTTGATGCAAGTAATTTTCTCCTTTTTCTTCAAAAAGTGTATGTACCAGGAACATATTTTAATTCCATTTTTCTTCCTTTTTGTTTTTTTTTTGGTATCAGAAAAAAAATCTAATGTTTGCTAAAGTACTTTCATGCTTCATTGTAGCAATAAAAAGGTAATATTCAGGAAACATATATATATTTTTTTATTCTCACCTATTTAACCACGAGAATTTCATTGACCTCAGAGTTTGATATATGTTTTATTCCATGGTTACTATTGGGAGCAAAATATAACATGTAATATTAGAATGACATTTTTTGTATGTTTTCAATATGCCTAGCTAGATATAATGATGCAATCTCTGCAAATTCTTCAGAAGCTGCTTCCAATGCCTTAGTAGAAGAAAGGATTGCTATGAATAGTCAGCTGAATGTATAAAAGGACTTTGAACTTTGGGAGAGGAGTTTTTTGTTGAGCTCCTCTCTGCCGCTTCAACTTGATGTTATTCTGTGCATTTTTCAGACCATTAGAAATTTTCAGTATATTGTGCTGAAAGTAAATTTCAAAAGCCTCTAATGGAGATCACAGGAGACGATTCTTGGAAGTGTAGTCTAAGAATCATAAGAGTCTGGGAAAATCATTAAAAACTACTGATAGCTAGATGAGAAAACATTCCAGCCCCTACAACAAACTAAAGGGAAGTGTAGGAAGAAGTATAAAACTAAACAGACACTAAAGCTCTTTTTCCTAAAAACGTGAAAAAAAATTTTTTTAACTACATTAGGATATAATCAGAAAATCTAAGCAAAGAAAGAGAATTTTTAGAGCTATGGTAAGTTCAGTTCAGTTCAGTCACTCAGTCGTGACCAACTCTTTGCGACCCCATGAATCGCAGCACGCCAGGCCTCCCTATCCATCACCAACTCCCGGAGTTCACTCAGAATCACGTCCATCGAGTCAGTGATGCCATCCAGCCATCTCATCCTCTGTCATCGCCTTCTCCTCCTGCCCCCAATCCCTCCCAGCATCAGAGTCTTTTCCAATGAGTCAACTCTTCGCATGAGGTGGCCAAAGTACTGGAGTTTCAGCTTTAGCATCAATCCTTCCAAAGAACACCCAGGACTGATATCCTTCAGAATGGACTGGTTGGATCTCCTTGCAGTCCAAGGGACTCCCAAGAGTCTTCTCCAACACCACAGTTCAAAAGCATCAATTCTTTGGTGCTCAGCCTTCTTCACAATCCAACTCTCACATCCATACATGACCACTGGAAAAACCATAGCCTTGACTAATTGGACCTTTGTTGGCACAGTAATGTCTCTGCTTTTCAATATGCTATCTAGGTTGGTCATAACTTTCCTTCCAAAGAGTAAGCGTGTTTTAATTTCACGGCTGCAGTCACCATCTGCCATGATTTTGGAGCCCAAAAAAATAAAGTCTGACACTGTTTCCACTGTTTCCCCATCTATTTGCCATGAAGTGATGGGACCAGATGCCATGATCTTCGTTTTCTGAATGTTGAGCTTTAAGCCAACTTTGTCACTCTCCTCTTTCACCTTCATCAAGAGGCTTTTGAGTTCTTCTTCACTTTCTGCCATAAGGGTGGTGTCATCTGCATATCTGAGGTTATTGATATTTCTCCCGGCATAGTAAAGTGTACTATATTTATATTCAACAAATGTGTGAAACACTTTCTACCTACATTCCTTAATTTAATTTAATACATTTTTTTGTGCTGCCAAATTGGAAAAACTTCAACTGAAGAGTACTGACTGAAAGGATGACATCTTCAGAGTAGATTAACAAAGGATTATCCAGAGGCAACTTGGAAATTAGATTCTGGGTGCATATTTCTGCAAGGGAGCTAGAGGGACAGCAGAATATTTATGTACCTCTCTGTTCATCCTCATAACCATGTCCTCACACCCCTACTGTCTGCTCTTTCTGAGACATAATTGTTCTCCTCTCTTCTGCTTTCTGTTTTTAAGTATTTAATTAGAATATATTATTATCTTGTTTTTGTTTGTTTGTTTGTTTTTTGTCCCAATAGTGCTTGATCTTTAAACCTTTGGCATCCAGAAGGACTGGTTAAGAGACATCTATAAGTGATACCCAGAAAGTTGTGGCATGGAAAAGATAGAGTGTATTGTTGAACAAGTGGCCAAAGATATGGTCAACTAGTGGACAATAGGACCAGAAAATGAAAAGAAAGGTGATAAATATCTGTGCTCCACCCTAAGCCTCATGCTCTAGGTACATTTTTTGAATGAGTAAGATTTAAAATGATCACAAGAATTCGACACCTGTCTACCCCTCTGTATTCTACCCCTCTGTAGAATAGCAAGTATCCTTTTCCTAATTTGTAAAATGAGTGTAGGGCGTCAAAGGAACTAAGTTTTCTATCAAGGTTTTCAGCTCTATGCACTTTGATGACTGAATATTAACCTATCCTTGGTTTATTTTGACTAAAAACATTGTAAGCTCTTTGAAGATGAATATGATGTATTGTGCATTTTGTTTTCGTCACAACGCTTTTAGTATAAGGAACAATGTGGTGGATTCTCAAAAATAATTCTGAAATGGTCATTTAGCTAAATTATCAAACTTGAAAGATCCACACATAGAAAGCAAAACTTTGAATGTTATTTTTGTGTTCAGTTTTATTTTAAAAATCCCTCTATAGTAATCTGAAAAAAAACAAGGAAAAAAAAAAAAGCTGCACTTGATCAAAAATGGAAGGAAATCAATTTAAATTAGATTAAAAATAAGGACTGAATTTTATATGTGTTGGTAGTGACCAACAGCTTCTGATAATGAAAATATTAATTGAATCATATGTACATTTTACTATACACATTAAACTGAGAAAATCATCAAATTAAATTTTAAGAATTCTTAATAAAACTATCAGTACACTTAAATATACTTTTATACTTTCCCCAACTTAAAATAGGGATCACAAAGTAATGACATATTTTAACTAAATTCGAATGCAAAAAAAAGGGCAGGAAATAGAATTTATCATCAAAAATCAACTGGCAAGAGTTAAATGAACACCAGCAGCTATCTCATACTGGGGAGTAGTAAACAAGGCTGGATAAAGAATGAATCATGTCAGGTTAATCTAATTTCCTTATATCTCAAAATGACTTAGGAGATCAAGGAGGAGCGATAGATTAAATATATCCTGATGTTAACAAGGTTTTCAGTGCTGTTCCATTTAACACCATCAATCATTACCAAACAAGGAAAAATGTGGCGGAGTCTCGCATTTATTAGGAGGGTTGGCAGAAATTTGGAAAATCTTTGACATAATGTCAATAACAAGGTTAGGAGATGTCTACCCTATTCTGCGGTTGTCTAACATGAAGCAGCTGTTACTTATATAAATCAGTTGTTTTCAATAGATCATATTTTTTAATATTGATAACAGACTCCAAGACATTTTTTTTTTCAGTATAGGCTTACAAATATAAGAAAAATGGAGAATTTTGCTATAACTTCCTCAGCTATTAAAATAAAAATACTGATAGGGATTAGTCAAAGTGCTGCTGTAACAAATAAACCATGTAGAATGCTTATCACAGTGCTTGGCATATAACATTACTTCATTCAAAAATGGTTCCTTTGACAATTAATTTTATTTCCATGAGTGTATAATATGAAGATTTTGACATGTAATTTTGTTTCTAGATATAGCATAGCATGTGCAGACTAAGTCACACAATCATGTCCAATGATTTGCGACCCCATGGACTCTAGCCACCTGGCTCCTCTGTCCATGGAATTTTCCAAACAAGAATAATCCCTTCCCAAGCCAGGGATTGAACCCATGCCTCTTATGTCTCTTGCAGCATGGCATACTTATCACACATTATTCATTGACCATCTGATGTGAGATGGTTTGATTTTATATGGTCTGGCAAACTCAGAGAGTAGGAAAAACTCAGTACAAATACATTACAAATAAGAGCTCTGATTAAATGTATAAATTTACAATAAATTATTTTTGGCAACTCTTTCTGTGCCTGCCTGTTTGTCTATCCACATCTACTCTTTTTCCTGCTAATAAACATTTTTCTCATTTCACTACTTTCTGCCTCTATGTGGAAATGTATTTCTACAAAGCTGATGGACCAGGACCTTGTCACTGGCCACTGGTACCTGGTGGTCAAGTGGTTAGGATTCAGTGCTCTCACTGCCACAACCTGACTTAAATCACTAGCTGGGAACTGAAATCCTGCTTTCAGCCTCGGAGGCCACCCAAGATCAAATACAGTGCCAAAATGCATAAATTCAAGATTGGTTCAAGATGCAAGAGCAGAAGGACATGCATTCATCTCTTCTGACAGCACCAAAATCACAAGTAACTGCTGAACAACCACTGACAGGAAGACACTAGAACTACCTAAAAAGATACTCTGCATCCAAAAACAAAGAAGAAGCCACAATGAGATGGTAGAAGGGGTACAATAATGATAAAATTCAATCCCGTAACCACCAAGTGGGGAACATGAAAACTGGAGAACCACATAAGTTTTCCCACTAAAGTGAAAGTTCTTAGCCTCATATCAGGCTTCCCATCCTGAGGATATGAAAAGGGGAGTAAGAATCCCCAGAGAATCTGACTTCAAAAGCCAGCAGAATGTGATTATGGGACTTCCAGAAAATTGGTGAAAAGAGAGACTCCACACTTGGACACACAAAACGTCTGCGTGCACCAGGACCAAAGGGAAAAGAGCAGTGACCCCAAGGAAGACAGAGTCAAACATACTTCCTAGTATTGGAGGGTCTTCTACAGAAGAAAGGGGTGACTGTGGCTCATGCAGGGACAAGGGCACTGGTAGCAGCAGTTCTGGGTAGTACTCACTGGTATGAGCCCTCATGAAGCCGACCCTTATTCCCACCATAAGGCCTGTAGACTCCAGTGACAGGTCAGTTCAGTTCAGTCACTCAGGTGTGTCTGACACTTTTCGACCCCATGAATCACAGCAGGCCAGGCCTCCCTGTCTATCACCAACTACCGAACTTTACTCAAACTGATATCCATCAGGTCGGTGATGCCATCCAGCCATCTCATCCTCTGTCGTCCCCTTCTCCTCCTGCACCCAATCCCTCTGAGCATCAGGGTCTTTACCAATGAGTCAACTCTTCGCATAAGGTGGCCAAAGTATTGGAGTTTCAGCTTCAGCCTGAATCCTTCCAATGAACACCCAGGACTTTAGAAAGAATTGGTTGGATCTCTGTGCAGTCCAAGGGACTCTCAAGAGTCTTCTCCAACACCACAGTTCAAAACCATCAATTCTTCGGCACAAAGCTTTCTTCACAGGCCAACTCTCACATCCATACATGATCACTGGAAAAGCCGTAGCCTTGACTAGACGGACCTTTGTTGGCAAAGTAATGTCTCTGCTTTTGAATATGCTATCTAGGTTGGTCATAACTTTCCTTCCAAGGAGTAAGCGTCTTTTAACTTCATGGCTGCAGTCACCATCTTCAGTGATTTTGGAGCCCAGAAAAATAAAGTCTGACACTTTCCACTGTTTCCCCATCTATTTCCCATGAAGTGGTGGGACTGGATGCCATGATCTTTGTTTTCTGAATGTTGAGCTTTAAGCCAAATTTTCACTCTCCACTTTCACTTTCATCAAGAGGCTTTTGAGTTCCTCTTCACTTTCTGCCATAAGGGTGGTGTCATCTGCATATCTGAGGTTATTGATATTTCTCCCGGCAATCTTGATTCCAGCTTGTGTTTCTTCCAGTCCAGCGTTTCTCATGATGTACTCTGCATAGAAGTTAAATAAATAGGATGACAATATACAGCCTTGACGGACTCCTTTTCCTCTTTGGAACCAGTCTGTTGTTCCACGTCCAGTCCTAAGTGTTGCTTCCTGACCTGCATATAGGTTTCTCAAGAGGCAGATCAGGTGGTCTGGTATTCCCATCTCTTGAAGAATTTTCCACAGTTTATTGTGATCCACACAGTCAAAGGCTTTGGCATAGCCATAAAGCAGAAATAGATCTTTTTCTGGAACTCTCTTGCTTTTTCTATGATCCAGCGGATGTTGGCAATTTGATCTCTGGTTCCTCTGCCTTTTCTAAAACCAGCTTGAACATCTGGAAGTTCACGATTCACATATTGCTGAAGCCTGGCTTGGAGAATTTTGAGCATTACTTTACTAGAGTGTGAGATGAGTGCAGTTGTGCGGTAGTTTGAGCATTCTTTGGCATTGCCTTTCTTTGGGATTGAAATGAAAACTGACATTTTCCAGTCCTGTGGCCACTGCTGAGTTTTCCAAATTTGCTGGCATATTGAGTGCAGCACTTTCACAGCATCATCTTTCAGGATTCGGAATAGCTCAACTGGAATTCCATCACCTCCACTAGCTTTGTTTGTAGTGATGCTTTCTAAGGCCCACTTAACTTCACATTCCGGGGTGTCTGGCTCTAGGTGAGTGATCACACCATCGTGATTATCTGGGTCATGAAGATCTTTTTTGTACAGTTCTTCTGTGTATTCGTTCCATCTCTTCTTAATATCTTCTGCTTCTGTTAAGTCCATACATCTCTGTCCTTTATCGAGCCCATCTTTGCATGAAATGTTCCCTTGGTGTCTCTAATTTTCTTGAAGAGATCTCTAGTCTTTCCCATTCTGTTGTTTTCTTCTATTTGTTTGCATTCATCGCTGAGGAAGGCTTTTTTTATCTCTCCTTGCTATTCTTTGGATCTCTGCATTCCCATGCTTATATCTTTTCTTTTCTCAATTGTTTTTGGCTTCTCTTCTCTTCACAGCTATTTGTAAGGCCTCCCCAGACAGCCATTTTGCTTTTTTGCATTTCTTTTCTATGGGAATGGTCTTGATCCCTGTCTCCTGTACAATGTCACAAACCTCATTCCATAGTTCATCAGGCACTCTATCTATCAGATCTAGGCCCTTAAATCTGTTTCTCACTTCCACTGTATAATCATAAGGGATTTGATTTAGGTCATACCTGAATGGTCTAGTGGTTTTCCCCACTTTTTTCAATTTCAGTCTGAATTTCACAATAAGGAGTTCATGGTCTGAGCCACAGTCAGCTCCTGGTCTTGTTTTTGCTGACTGTATAGAGCTTCTCCATCTTTGGCTGCAAAGAATATAATCAATCTGATTTTGGTGTTGACCATCTGGTGATGTCCATGTGTAGAGTCTTCTCTTGTGTTGTTGGAAGAGGGTGTTTGTTATGACCAGTGCATTTTCTTGGCAAAACTCTATTAGTCTTTGCCCCGCTTCATTCTGTACTCCAAGGCCAAATTTGCCTGTTACTCCAGGTGTTTCTTGACTTCCTACTTTTGCATTCCAGTTCCCTATAATGAAAAGGACATCTCTTTTGGGTGTTAGTTCTAAAAGGTCTTGTAGGTCTTCATAGAACCGTTCAACTTCAGCTTCTTCAGCGTTACTGGTTGGGGCATAGACTTGGATTACTGTGATATTGAATGGTTTGCCTTGGAAATGAACAGAGATCATTCTGTCATTTTTGAGATTGCATCCAAGTACTGCATTTCGGACTCTTTTGTTGACCATGATGGCTACTCCATTTCTTCTAAGGGATTCCTGCCCACAGTAGTACATATAATGGTCATCTGAGTTAAATTCACCCATTCCAGTCCATTTTAGTTTGGTGATTCCTAGAATGTTGATGTTCACTCTTGCCATCTCCTGTTTGACCACTTCCAATTTGCCTTGATTCATGGACCTGACATTCCAGGTTCCTATGCAATATTGCTCTTTACAGCATCAGACCTTGCTTCTATCACCAGTCACATCCACAACTGGGTGTTGTTTTGCTTTGGCTCCATCCCTTCATTCTTTCTGGAGTTATTTATCCGCTGATCTCCAGTAGCATATTGGGCACTTCCATCCAAGGAGCAGCGGCTGCATGGGCACAGGAGGGCCAAGAGGAGCTACTCCACATTCAGAGTCAGGAGGGGTGACCTCATCCAAGGTAAGGAGCAGAGGCTGTGCTTTGCTGGAACAGCTGTGAAGAGATACCCGATGTCCAAGGTAAGAGAAACCCAAGTAAGACAGTAGGTGTTGCAAGAGGGTATCAGAGGGCAGACACACTGAAACCATAATCACAGAAAACTAGCCAATGTAATCACATGGACCACAGCCTTGTCTAACTCAATGAAACTAAGCCATGCCATGCGGGGCCATTCAAGACGGACAGGTCATGGTGGAGAGGTCTGACAGAATGTGGTCCACTGGAGAAGGGAATGGCAAATCACTTCAGGATTCTTGCCTTGAGAACCCCATGAACAGTATGAAAAGTGACAAGTCACTTGGGGCTAAACAACTAACAGGGAGGGAACACAGACCTGTTAGTTGTTTAGCCTGAGGTGACCCATTAGCAGAAAAGTAGATTAAAGTTTTACTGAACATGCTTCTGCCCACCAGAGCAAGACTCAGCTCTGCTCACCAAAAATCCCTTTAGGAAGCTTGCACAATCCTCTTAGATAACCTCATCCACTAGAGGGCAGACAGTATAAACAAGAAGAATTGCAACCCTTGCAGCCTGAAGAATGAAAGTCACAATCACAGTGTGTTAGGTAAAATGAAAAGGCAGAGGATTATGTCTGAGATGAAAGAACAGCATAAAATCCCAGAAAAACAATTAAATGAAGTGGATATAGACAACCATCCAGAAAAACATTTGAGAGTAGTAACAGTGAAGATGATCCAGGATCTAAGAAAAAGAATGGAGGATAGGATCTAGAGAACATAAGAAATGTTTAATAAAGACCTAGAAGAACTAAAGAACAAACAAATAGAGATGAAAAACTCAAATGAAAATATACACTGAAAGAATTAATAGCAGAATAACTGAAGAAAAAGAACAAATAAATAGCCTAAGATGCAGAATGGTGGAAACACTACTAAGGAATAGAACAAAGAAAAATGAATGAAAAGTAATGAAGACAGGATAAGAGAACTCTGGGCAACATTGCATATACTGACATTTACAATTTAGGAATCCTGGAAGAGGAAGAGAGAGAGAAAGGACCCAAGGAAATACTTGCAGAGATAATAGCTAAAAATTTCCCTAACATGGTAAGGAAATATTCAACAGAAAGAGCAGAGGGTCCAAGGCAAAATAAACTGAACCATAAACAATCTAAGAAATATAACAGTCCAACTGATGAAAATTAAAAAGAAAAGAAACTATATTAAAAGCAGCAAGTGAAACATGACAAATAGCATACTCCCATAAGGTTATCTGCTGATTTCTCAACAGAAACTCTGCACACACAAAGGGAATGGCATAATATATTTAAAGTGATGAAAAGGAGGTCCCTACATACAAAAATAGTCTACCAAGAAAGGCTGTCATTTAGATTTGATGGAGAAATAAAAAGCTTTGCATACAAACAAAAGCCAAGAGAACCCAGCAACATCAGGCCAGCTCTGTGACAAATCCTAAAGGAGGTCCTCCAGGGAGGAAAGAGAATAGCAACATAAAAATAAAACCTTATACATATATAGAATGCTATATCAAAACCACATTAGAACAGCAAATCCAAATACTACAGTAAATACACACACACAAAGAAAAGCAACCAAAACCCAAAACTAAAGATGATCATAAAAACACATGCAAAACCAATACAATATTGTAAAGTTAAAAAATAAAATAAAATATCAAAAAAATAAGAAACACAATAGAAGAGAACAAAAGAGAAAAAGAAGAAAAAAGACTTACAAAAACAAACCCAAAACAATTATGAAAACAGCAAATAGATCCCTTAAATATAAATAGATTAAATGCACTAACCAAAAGACATAGACTGCCTAAATGGTTACAAAAATAAGACCCATATATATTCTGTCTATAAGAGAGAGACCTCAGATCTAGGGAAACATACAAAATGAAAGTAAGGGGATGGAAGAAACTATTCCATGTAAATGGAAATCAGAAGAGCAGCAATATTACTGCTGGAACAGTAATGTTCATATCAAAAAAAAAAAAAAAAAAAAAGACTTTAAAGGCTATTGTAAGAGACAAAAAGGAAAATATGTAATGATCAAGAGATTAAGAAGAAAATATAACAATTATAAATAGATGTGCACTGAACATAGGAACACCTAAATACATAAAGAAAATGCTAGAGCCATACAAGGAAACATCAACAATAGCAATAAAATAATGGAGGTACTTTAATATCTCACTTTCATCAATAGATCATCAAGACAGAAAATCAACAAGAAAATTCAGGACTTAAATGCACACATTAGACCAGATGGATTTTATTGATATTTATAGAGCATTCCACCTAGAAGCAGCAGAATGCACATTCTTCTCAAGTGCATATGAAACATTATCCAGGATTGACCACATATTAGGCCACAAGGCAAGCCTTGGTAAATTTAGGAAAATGGAAATAATATCAAGCAACTTATCCAATCACACCACTATGAGATTAGAAACAGATTACAAAACAACTATTCTAAACAACACAAATACATGGAGGCAGAGCCATATTCTACTAAACAACAAAAGGGCCACTAAAGAAATCAAAGAGGGTATCAAAAACAACCTAGACACAAGGCAAATGAAAATACAAGGTTCAAAACCTATGGGATGCAGCAAAAGAAGTTCCTTGAAGAAAGTTTATAGCAATACAATATTACTTCAGGAAACAATAAAATCTCAAATAAACAAACTAACATGTATCTAAAGCAATTAGCAAAAGAATAACAAGAAAACCTAAAGTTGCCATAAGGAAAGAAAGCATGATATAAAAGCAGATATAAATGAAATACAGGAAAGAAAGCAATAGCAAAGATCAATAAATTAAAAACTAGTTCTTCAAAAGATTAAAAAATTGATAAATGTCAGACAGACTCATGAAGAAAAAAGAGAAATAACTCAAATCAATGCAGTCAAATTATAGGGGTCCCAAAAGAAAAAGAGAAAAAGAAAGGGTATGAAAAAAGGAAAGATATACCCATATGAATGCAGAGTTCCAAAGAATAACAAGGAGAGATAAGAAAGCCTTCCTAAGAGATCAATGCAAAGAAATAGAGGAAAACAATAGAATGGGAAAGACTAGAGATCTCTTCAAGAAAATTAGAGATACTGAGAGAACATTGCATGCAAAGATGGGTACAATGAAGGACAGAAACAGCATGGACCTAACAGAAGCAGAAGATATTAAGAAGAGGGGACAGGAATACACAGAACTACACAAAAAAGATATTAATGACTCAGATAACCAAGATGGTGTGATCACTCACCTAGAGCCAGACATCCTAGAGTGTGAAGTCAAGAGGGCCTTAGGAAGCATCACTACAAGCAAAGCTAGTGGAGGTGATGGAATTCCAGTTGAGCTATTTCAAATCCTAAAAGATGATGCTGTGAAAGTCCTGCACTCAATATGCCAGCAAATTTGGAATATTCAACAGTGGCCACAGGACAGGAAAAGGTGAATTTTCATTCCAATCCCAAGGAAAGGCAATGCCAAAGAATATTCAAACGACTGCACAATTGCATTCATTTCACATGCTAGCAAGTTCATGCTCAAAATCCTTCAAGCTAGGCTTCAACGGGATATAAACCAAGAACTTCCAGATGTTCAAGCTGGTTTTAGAAAAGGCAGAGGAACCAGAGATCAAATTGCCAACATCCTTTGGATCATAGAAAAAGCAAAAGAATTTCAGAAAAAAAAATCTACTTCTGCTTCATTGATTATGTTAAAGCCTTTGACTGTGTGGATCACAACAAACTGTGGAAAATTCTTCAAGAGATGTTACTACCAGACCACCTTACCTGTCTCCTGAGAAACCTGTATGCAGGACAAGAAGCAACAGTTAGCTGGTTCCAAGTTGGGAACAGAGTACTTCAAGGCTGTATATTGTCACCCTGTTTGTTTAACTTCTATGCAGAGTACATCATTTGAAATGCCAGACTGGATGAAGCACAAGCTGGAATCAAGATTGCAAGGAGAAATATCAATAACTTCAGATATGTAGACGGTACCACTATAATGGCAAGAAGCGAAAAGAAACTAAAGCTATTCTTGATAAGGGTGAAAGAGGAGAGTGAAAAAGCTGGCTTAAAACTCAACACTCAGAAAACAAAGATCATGGCATCCGGTTCCATTACTTCATGGCAAATAGATGGGGGAAAAAATGGAAGCTTTTTATTTTCTTTTCTTGGGCTCCAAACTCATGGCAGACAGTGACTGCAGCCATGAAATTAAAAGACACTGGTTCTTTGGAAGAAAAGATATGACAAACATAGACAGTATATTAAAAAACAGAGACATCACTTTGTCAACAAAGGTCCATCTAGTCAAAGCTATGGTTTTTCCAGTAGTTATATACAGATGTGAGAGTTGGACCATAAAGAAGGCTGAGTGCCTAAGAAAGCCGCAGCTTTCAAACTGTGTTGCTGGAGAAGATTCTTGAGAATCCCTTGGACAGCAAGGAGATCAAACCAGTCAATCCTAAGGGAAATCAGCCCTGAATACTCATTGTAAAGACTTATACCAAAGATGAAGCTCCAGTAATTTGGCCACCTGATGTGAAGACCCTATTCATTGGATAAGATCTTAATGCTGGGAAAGACTGAGGACAGGAGAAGAAGGAGGGCAACAGAGGATGAGGCGGTTGGATGGCATCACTGACTCAATAGACATGACTTTTAATAAACCCTGGAAGATGGTGAAAGACAAGGAAGCCTGACATGCTGCAGTCCCTGTGGTTGCAAAGAGTCAGACACAACTGAATGACAGACCACAAATGCATATATATGGAATCTAGTGACTAAAGCGATTTGGCACACAAGTATGCATTGAATCTAGAATGATGGTACTGGTGAGCCCATTTTCCTGGGCAGCAATGGAGATGCAAACCTAGAGAACAGACTTGTGGACATAGTTGGGAGAGAAAGGGTGGGGCAAACTAGGAGAGTAGCATTGGAACTTATGCTTTTCTGTATGTAAGATTGATGGCCAGTGGGTAGTTGCTGTATGAGGCAGGGTGCTCAAACTCGGTGCTCTGTAACAACCTAGCGCGATGGTATTGTGTAGGAAATGGGAGGGAGTTTCAAAGCGGGCAGGGGGTGACTGATTCATGTTGATGTATGGAAGAACACAACACAATATTGTAAAGCAATTATCCTCCAATTAAAAAATTAAATAATTCTACAAACAATAAATGCTGGAGAGGGTATGGAGAGAAGAGAACTTTCCTACAGTGTTGGTGGGAATGTAAATTGGTATAGCCACTATAGAGAACAATACAAAGGTTCCTTAAAAAATAAAAAGAGTTACCATATGACCCTGCAATCCCACTCCTGGGCATATGTCAGAGAAAATCTTAATTCAAAAAGATACTCGCAGTCCAATTTTTATTGTAGTTCTATTTACAATAGCCAGGATATGGATACAAGCTAAATGTCCATCAATAGAAGAATAGACAAAGAAGATATGATACATATATACAATGGAATATTAACTGTAACAGAGAAAAAAATAATGCCATTTGCAGCAACATGGATGGACCTAGAGATTGTCATACTGAGTAAAATCAGACAGAGAAAGAGAAATATCATATGATATCCCCTATATGTGAAAACTATAAAGAAATGATACAATTCAACTTATTTATAAAACAGAAACAGAGTCATAGACTTAAAGAATGAAATTTTGGTTATGGTGGGAGGAGGTAGGGGAGAAGGGATAGTTAGGGAATCTGAGATCCATACATATACATTGCTGTATTTAAAATGGATAATCAAAAAAGACCTACTCTATACTTCAGGGAACTCTACTCAATGCTATGTGGCAGACTGGATGGGAGATTGCCACACGAGTGAATGAATGTTTATGTATGGCTGAGACTCTCTGCCATGCACCTGAAGCTATCACAACATGGTTAACTGACTCTGCTGCTGCTGCTAAATCGCTTCAGTCGTATCCAACTCTGTGTGACCCCATAGACGGCAGCCCACCAGGCTCCCCCGTCCCTGGGATTCTCCAGGCAAGAACACTGGAGTGGGCTGCCATTTCCTTCTCCAATGCATGAAAGTGAAAAGTGAAAGTGAAGTCGCTATAGTGCAATACAAAATTAAATTGTTTACAATTTTTTTTAAATTAAGGATATTTGGACCCCTGAGTAAAATTAAAATGGAGTAACAATCAATTAAAATTACAGTTTTAAATACAATTACTAAGAAAATTATGTATAACTATCGGATCTCATTTTTGAGAATGTGTAACAAATCTCTCAACTATCAGGAATTTTCCAGAAGTTTGTATTTTCAGATATACACAGACTCTGTCAAAATATAGTTTTAAAAATTTAAAGTAACCTGATTATTTACTTTCATTAAAAAATCTGTAACAAAGTTTTTCTTATTACCTATTTTAAATTAGTTCACATGCAAGGAATTTTTATTTCTGCTTAAGACTAGCTTCAACTCTAATATCTCTTGTAGATCTATAATATAAATGCCATTATTCATGAAAGTAGGATTATTTAATACAGACTTCTTTTATAGACACAATGTTTATTTTATTTTCTTTTGATATGTATTCAAGTAAAAACAGCTATAAGCTTAGATATGTACATATATTTGGTAAAACAGAATATACAAAATTACTGTCTAAATTTTTTGCAATGATAAGTATTGTTTTGATATTCAAGAAAAAAGCAAGAGAAGACTTTTCTGAAAACATAAGAAGGCATCACTAAAGTATAATTTACTATGGTTGTTGAATATACTGTGAAACAAAGATCCCAAAACTCAGTGTTTACAATAGTAAGAATTTTTTACCCTGGGTTTGTAGGCCAACTGCATCCCTGCTGGTAACAACCTGTGTCCAGTGTGCAGCTTTATGGTCCTGCTTCATACTATGGGTTAGCTGAACTTAACTGAAAGCTGAGGCTACTGTCTATATGCCCCTCATTCTCCTTTGGTCAGTTCCTATCTGGTGTATATTTTCCTTATGGCAAATTATTGAGTAGAAAGTACAAATGAAAATGAGCAATCATAATTCAAGCCTCTGTTAACATCACATCCACTAATATTCCATTGCCCAAAGCAAATCACATAGCCAAGCCCAAAGTAAAAGTATGTGGAATTTCACCATGATGACATGGTAAGGATATGGATGCCCACTTTCAACAAGGAAAGTTGAAAATCAGTACCAATAATTTAATTTTCCATATAAGGTTTGATAAAGCCAAAATCAACCAGAGGCAAAAATGAAAAAGACACAAGGATGCCCCAAAATTGCTCTATCTTCCTATGCTCCTTTCTTCTTTTGGAATCAATCTGAGGACTCTGGAATCATTTCCTCAGCAGCAGTACCTATTCTTGGTTGTTTGTCCTCCTCCAGGGGATCTTGCCAACCCAGGGATCGAACCCAGGTCTCCCGCATTGCAGGCGGATTCTTTACCATCTGAGCCACCAGGGAAGCCCTTATCTATTCCTGCTCTCCTTAAATTAGGCTCCAGTTGTAAACATTGTACTGTATTGTCTACTACACTGCCACTTGTTTATGTCCCATTCCTTTACAGTCTGATTAGTAAAACATAGAAATTAATTCTCTCTCAAGTGTTAATGACCAATTAAAACTTCTAACACCTTGCTCAAAGATTTCGGCATTTTACCGCTGTAGCTTGAAAGCTTAGCAACAGCTCACACCATCAAATTAGTTTGAATTACGTCAGGATCATTAGACATCCAAGGAAAAGTGATGTTTTAGCATGACCACATTACAATTGTTTATCTTAAAGTGAGCTGAAAACAATTTTGGACTATTTACATATGGTTTTGGAATGTAATTAATGTAGGAGTATTTCTTCAGTTATCTTCCACTGAGGATAAATATGATAGGTTTTATTAACATGCACAATGAGTCCTGCATTTAATTACAGTCCCTTGTCATCTACCTGTACCTCCAATTCATCTCTCTTGTTGATATGAATTTGTTACATTAACCCAGTGTCAGTTAAGATCAAGTACTTTGTCAGCTCACACATAATCATCTTCCAAAAAAGGCAGTCACTGAAATACAGGTTAAAGTATTAGATAGTATCAGATTTTCTTCCAGAAGATAATCATGAAAAAAGAATGCAGTTATAGATTTCACCATTATATGAACATAAAGGATATAAAATGACTGACTTTTAATGCCAGAAAGGACCTTAGAAATCAGTTGTTCAAAATCTTTAATGTTTCAAGTGAACAAAAGGAAGTGAAGTTATTTGATGGAATGTAATTAACGGCAGAGCTAGGCTTTATTCTAAATACTCTTTTCTTTCCATTACACCAAGCATATTAGTCATGATCATTGTGGATAATCAATAAAAGGTAATCTAGTTATATATAATCAATATCTTTAAATTCTTATGATTCTTACAAAAAGAGAGTTACCTAAAATAGTCTTGGGAATTCAGTATTTTTAAAGAACAAAATGAACATGAAGCAATAACTGTTTTCTCAGATGAGGAGCTTGGACAATGATGTAACTGTGGATATAGTAACAGTATGGAGAGCAGCCTCTGGGACCCCCAGGAAGCAAATTAAAGCACATGTAACCCAAAGCAATGGCACCCCACTCCAGTACTCTTGCCTGGAAAATCCCATTGACGGAGGAGCCTGGTGGGCTGCAGTCCATGGGGTCGCGAAGAGTCAGACACGACTGAGCGACTTCACTTTCACTTTTCACTTTCACACATTGGAGAAGGAAATGGCAACCCACTCCAGTGTTCTTGCCTGGAGAATCCCAGGGATGGGGGAGCCTGGTGGGCTGCCATCTTTGGGGTCGCATAGAGTCAGACATGACTGAAGTGACTTAGCAGTAGATATAATGGTCTTCTGAATTAAATTCATCCATTCTGGTCCATTTTAGTTCACTGATTCCTAAAATGTCAATGTTCACTCTTGCCATCTCCTATTTGACCAGTTCCAATTTACCTTGATTCATGGATCTAACATTCCAGTTCCTATGCAATACTGTTCTTTAGAGAAATGGACATTACTTCCATCACCAGTCACATCCACAACTGGGTGTTGCTTTTGCTTCGGCTCAGCCTCTTCATTCTTTCTGGAGCTATTTCTCCAGGAGCATATTGGGCACCTACCAACCCAGGTAGTTCATCTTTCAGTGTCATATTTTTTGCCTTTTCATACCGTTCATGGGGTTCTGAAGGCAAGAATACTGAAGTGGTTTGCCATTCCCTTCTCCAGTGGATCACGTTTTGTCAGAACTCCCCAATTTTGTCAGAACTCTCCAGAAGAGTTTGTCAGAACTCTTCACTGATTTTATGAATCAGTGAACTAAAACGGACTGGAATTGGTGAATTTAATTCAGATGAACATTATGTCTACTAATGTGGAAAAGAATCTCTTAGAGAAATGGAGTAGCCTTCTTAGTCAAAAAAAGAGTCCAAAATGCAGTACTTGGGTGCAATCTCAAAAATGACAGAATGATCTCTGTTCATTTCCAAAGCAAACCATTCAATATCACAGCAATCCAAGTCTATGCCCCAGCCACTAATGCCAAAGAAGCTGAAGTTGAACAGTTCTGTGAAGACCTACAAGACTTTCTAGAACTAACACAAAAGAAAGATTTCCTTTTCATTATAGGGGACTGGAATGCAAAAGAAGGAAGTCAAGAGATACTTGGAGTAATGGGCAAGTTTGGCCTTGGAGTACACAATGAAGCAGGTCAAAGGCTTGCTTTTGAGTTTTGCTAACAGAGTTTTGCCAAAAGAACACACTGCTCATAGCAAACACCCTCTTCCAACAACACAAGAGAAGACTCTACACATGGACATCACAAGATGGTCAATACTGAAAACAGATTGACTATATTCTTTGCAGCCAAAGATGGAGAAGCTCTATACAGTCAGCAAAAACAAGACTTGGAGCTGACAGTGCCTCAGGTAATGGACTCCTTATTGCCAAATTCAGACTTATATTGAAGTGGGGAAAACCACTGAACCATTCAGGTATTACCTAAATCATACCCCTTATGATTATACAGTGGAAGTGACAAATATATTCAAGGGATTAGATCTGATAGACGGAGTGCCTGAAGAAGTATGGATGGAGGTTCATAACATCGTATAGGAGGCAGTGATGAAAACTATCCCCAAGAAGACATGAAAAAGGCAAAATGGCTGTCTGAAGAGGCCATACTGGAAAAGATCAGTTTGCATTTCAATCCCAAAGAAAGGCATGCCAAAGAATATTCAAACTACCACACAATTGCTCAAAATTCTCCAAGTTAGGCTTCAATAATACATGACCCGAGAACTTCCAGATGTTCAAACTGGATTTAGAAAAGGCAGAGGAACCAGAGATCAAATTACCAGAATCTGTTGGATCATAGAAAAAGCAACAGAACTCCAGAAAAACATCTACTTCTGCTTCATTGACTACATTAAAGCCTTTGACTGTGTGGAAAACTCTTAAAGAAATGAGAATATCAGACTACCTTACCTGCCTCTTGAGAAATCTGTATGCAGGTCAAGAAGCAATAGTTAGAACCAGACATGGAACAACAAACTGGTTCCAAATTGGGAAAGGAGTACGTCAAGGCTATAAATTGTCACCCTGCTTATTTAACATATAAGCAGAGTACATTATGCAAAATGCCAGACTGGATGAAGTGCAAGCTGGAATCAAGATTGCAGGGAGAAATATCAATAGCCTCAGATATGCAGATGATACCACCCTTTTGGCAGTAAGCAAAGAGAAACTAAAGAGCCTCTTGATGAAAGTGAAAAAGGAGAGTGAAAAAGCCGGCTTAGAACTCAACATTCATAAAACGAAGATCATGGCATCCAGTCCCATTACTTCGTGGCAAATAGATGGCATCTACTTTATTATAAAGGTTGTTTATACAATCAGCAGGGTGTT
This sequence comes from Bos mutus, assembly GCF_027580195.1. Lineage (NCBI taxonomy): Eukaryota > Metazoa > Chordata > Mammalia > Artiodactyla > Bovidae > Bos > Bos mutus. The sequence goes on along the minus strand of NC_091627.1, from coordinate 47,055,315 downwards.
GATTAACTGTCTGGACTTAGTATTTCTTTCTAAGTTGTTACAGAGACATAACAGTTTCTTCATATTAGTAATTTGGTGGTAGCTAGTTCCCTAAGGTTTTCCTGAAGAATATGGGAAGTGGGTCCCTGAGAGCAGCAGTCTGTTAGCATCAGACTCATACCTGCCTACCTTCTATAGCACAGTGTTGAGTGAAGTCATTGGGGGTGTTGGACAGCAGGTGTCCCCAAGTATTCACTGGCATAGAGTTATAAACTGTATTTTTAAAGTCTTTAGAGCATATAGCATAGACGAATATTTTTATATACATTTGAAAATCTGTACCATTCTTCATTATTACTTAAGTTTCTCAAGGGCCAGTAGAGCAAAGACAAACCTCTAAACCATCTGGGGGACACAATTTTCCCAGGAAAACCTTAGTCTTCATTGCGTGTGTGTTCTAATTAAAAATATGTAAATTCCTCCACTTGGAAGAAGTAAAGAAGACTTTGTTAACAAAAAAAAAAAATCCCAGAAATTTTCTATAAATACAAACGTCTTATTGAAGTGAAGGTCTGTCAATAGTGACTCAACACTGATTTACTGAATGAGGACGAGCTTGAACTTAACCTTCACTTGTTGCTTTCCCATCTCAGAAACTTAGGACATTGATTAAGCCCCACTAGTGACTAACTTAGTGACTAAATAAAAGGAGTCCGGCAGGGGTTAGCGCATAAGGCTATGACATAAGCACTTGGGCATCCTAAGGCCTTTAACTGGGCCAACGTTAAGTTATCTACTTACCTCTACAAACTCAACCCCACAGCCTAGATCTGGAAAAATCAGGTGGGGAGACAAAAAAAAAAAAAAAAGTGAGATGAGCACCCATAACACACCTCATGCCACTCCTTCTGCAGCTATTCCTAGCCAGCATGTGGGAAAGACTTAATTTGTCAGCTTGTTTCACTTTTTCTTGATCGTCAACTTTCTTAATGGCTGCTTGGATAGCCTCTTGGTCGCCCAGGAACTGGTGAGGCCCAACAGAATGCAGGTTCTCATCCAGTTCCAGGAGAATGGGGACCCCAGTAGGAAGAGTAACGTTGATAATTTCTTCATCCGAGATACCTTCCAGATATTTCAGGAGTGCCCAGCAGCTATTTCCATGAGCAGATATCAGAATGGTTTTACCATGCAATACTTCAGGAGCAATCCTCTCATTCCAATAGGGAAAGAGTCTCTCCAGAACATCCTTTAAGCTCTCAGATCGTGGCAGCTGATCCAAAGGCACATCACATACTTTATACCTCCAGTCGTTGTTTTTTGTTTTTTGTTTTGAAAAAAAGCATCATTTATTTCAAAGTACAACATAAAGTTGTATTTTTAAGAAATACACCTTCAATCTTGTATCTCAAGACTTGGCAATGTGCATTTCAGTTTATCTTGAAAATAAATTCAGGTATACAAATGTTACATACCTCAAGTACAAACAGTACAGAAAATGCATATGGTCTCAATCGAATGTTTTAACATTCATTCACTGTTCTTAAAGTTGACTTAACATTTCTGTAATCTGCTTTTAAACCGAGACAGCCTTATTTAAAAAAATACTCTGTATTTTTCAGCACAAAGTCCTCATACATTTTTAAAATTAGATCTTGGCGTATAATATTGTAAAATTATTAAAAAACCAACTTTGGTAATTTAATAAAATTTATTAAAATAAAGGAATCAGTAAAAGACTTTATTTTTGTAGCTCCAAAATCACTGCAAATGATAACTGCAGCCATGAAATTAAAAGACACTTGCTCCTTGAAAGAAAAGCTGTGACCAACCTAGACAGCATATAAAAGGCAGGGACATTACCCACAAAAGTTCATCTAGTCAAAGCTATGGTTTTTCCAGTAGTCATGTATGGATGTGAGAGTTGGACTATAAAGAAAGCTGAGCGCCAAAGAATTGATGCTTTTGAACTGTGGTGTTGGAGAAGACTCTTGAGAGTCCCTTGGACAGCAAGGAGATCAAACCAGTCCATCCTAAAGGAAATTGGTCCTGAATATTCATTGGAAAGACTGATGCTAAAGCTGAAACTCCAATACTTTGGCCACCTGATGCGAAGAGCTGACTGATTGGAAAAGACCCTGATGCTGGGAAAGATTGAGGGCAGGAGGAGAAGGGGACGACAGAGGATGAGATGGTTGGATGGCATCACCAATTCGATGGACATGAGTCTGAGCAAGTTCCGGCAGATGATGATGAAGGGGTGTGCTGCAGTCCATGGGGTCGCAGAGTCAGACATGACTGAGTGACTGAACTGAACCGAAAGTAACAGTAAATCTTTATGTCAACCCAGTTCCTTCCATTATTGATTGCTCTGGGTAATTTTCAGAGATACTATCTATACCTTACTTCCCAAAGTGGTGCTGAGCAGATAGTACCTCACATAGAGCTGTTTCGACGGAACTGTTGTCAGAAATAGTCAATGATTGCAGAGCATTTTAGTAAACTATGCCATATAAATAAAACAAATATTGTATTCCCAGTGGATCTACAATGTTTAGACCTAAAAGGCCAATTCTTTAACCAGTTGTTCTATGGCTACAACATGAGGCATTTGTGCTAGGAAGCAGCACTTTTTCTAGTGTATAACCAAAATATTTACTACATACTATTATTTATTTGTTCCTTGTCAAAATTCAAGAGAAGTTGTTCTTTAGGTTGAATAGCTGCTATATGGTTTGTACAATGAAAACTCACTACTCAAAAATCAACAGAATACATATCCACAAACAAAACAAATATTTATTTGACTGTCCAGGGAGATATTCATAGTAATGGGACATATGAGGCTACCCTTGATGTTCTAGGTGTAATTCAGCCAGCAGCCTATTAAAATAAATGTTTTGTAAAAGTCAGATTTGGGTAGAAAAAATAAACTATACATGATTGGTGTCATCCTCAAACCACTATCCATACTGGCCCTGCTTTGTTATTTTATAAGGCCAAAAGAAGCAGTTTAGAATCATATATTTTTTTTTCTCCACTTTTGTCCTGTTTTAGTAGAAGCTGTGCTGTGTCTGCTGGTTGAAACATTAGACAAACGAACCCTGTGGCAGTTTGTCTATTGCTTCTCATTACACTAATATGGAAAATTAACTAGGAATCATGCTTTCTCTCTCGTTAGCCTGGTGGCACATTTATAAGGACACCATCAAGACTGTTCTTTTCATTCAGTCCTCAGATTGTCTCTGGGTAGTTGCTGCTTTCTACACATTTGTAATCGTTCTTCATTAAACTGAAATACAACACTACTGAGAGTCTTTTGTTACAAGTAGCCACGGACATGACTGTCATTTTGTTCATTATTAGGTCAGTGGTGTGAGTTTTGAGAACAAAGGCAATAGGAATAATAATAGTTGGTATTAGATATTAAAGTCACTAAGTTATCCTGAAGGATTCACAAAGAAAAGGGATCATTGCCCTTGTTTTCACAGATACATGAACAAATACTGAATTACTCTACAAGGTCAAGAAAACTCGTGATATATAGAGAGAAGATTAAAACAATTTAAGTCCTTATGGCAGCATATTTTTGGAGGATAACAGTTGCAATGCTTGTTCTTTTTCCTTTTTCCTCTACAAATCCCCTAGGTGGACTCTGCTCTGGTTTTTCTTATCTTTTAATATCATACTACATTTTAAAATACTGGCTTTTTTTTGCTTCTTTCTTTGCAGATACATTACATTTTTAAAAGCCAGAAAACATGTTTTTCTTTGAGTAACCCTCCTTGAAAAGAGGGGGTTTTAAAGAAAGCTTCCCAATATTGTTTTAGAAATACACTAGAGAAAACATGATCCAGGTCTAAGCAACATTTCTTTTTCTGTTTCCTTTACTCTGGATTTAATGTATTCAACTTTTGGAAAGAAGTGGGTTTTATAAGTGTACCATGATAAGAAAGATGAGAAAGGCTTTAAATCTCTGTAAATCATCCTTTTGCTTAAGTGTTTCCTGATACTTCTGTGAGTTGAACCCATACTGTGGTCCCAATTTATTCTAATTTTAGGACCATAAATGACTGATATAAAATATTAAATTACAAATTAGATATTTAAAAGGGAAAATTTTGTTTCTATGCACATGAGTCGTGTCTAATAATCCATGCCAATATGAGAAACAGTAACATTAAATGTGTGAATCACAATAAACTGGAAAATTCTGAAAGAGATGGGAATACCAGACCACCTGACCTGCCTCTTGAGAAACCTATATGCAGGTCTGGAAGCAACAGTTAGGACTGGACATGGAACAACAGACTGGTTCCAAATAGGAAAAGGAGTACGTCAAGGCTGTATATTGTCACCCTGCTTATTTAACTTCTATGCAGAGTACATCATGAGAAATGCTAGGCTGGAAGAAGCACAAGCTGGAATCAAGATTCCCAGGAGAAATATCAATAACCTCAGATATGCAGATGACACCACCCTTATGGTAGAAAGTGAAGAGGAACCAAAAAGCCTCTTGATGAAAGTGAAAGTGGAGAGTGAAAAAGATGGCTTAAAGCTCAACATTCAGAAAACGAAGATCATGACATCCGGTCCCACCACTTCATGGGAAATAGATGGGGAAACAGTGGAAACAGTGTCAGACTTTATTTTTTTGGGCTCCAAAATCACTGTAGATGGTGACTGCAGCCATGAAATGAAAAGACGCTTACTCCTTGGAAGGAAAGTTATGACCAACCTAGATAGCATATTCAAAAGCAGAGACATTACTTTGCCAACAAAGGTTCATCTAGTCAAGGCTATGATTTTTCCAGTGGTCATGTATGGATGTGAGAGTTGGACTGCAAAGAAAGCTGAGCGCTGAAGAATTGATGTTTTTGAACTGTGGTGTTGGAGAAGACTCTTGAGAGTCCCTTGGACTGCAAGGAGATCCAACCAGTCCATTCTAAAGGAGATCAGCCCTGGGATTTCTTTGGAAGGAATGATGCTAAAGCTGAAACTCCAATACTTTGGCCACCTCATGTGAAGAGTTGACTCATTGGAAAAGACTCTGATGCTGGGAGGGATTGGGGTCAGGAGGAGAAGGGGACAACAGAGGATGAGATGGCTGGATGGCGTCACTGACTCAATGGACGTGAGTCTGAGTGAACTCCGGGAGTTGGTGATGGACAGGGAGGCCTGGCGTGCTGCGATTCACGGGGTCGCAAAGAGTCGGACATGACTGAGCAACTGAACTGAACTGAACTGAACATTCAAAGTGATCAGTGGAGCATAATAATGACAATGATAAAACTTTTTAAATCAGCAGATTTGACTTTGTCAGCTTGGAAGCTGCACCTGCTCCTTAGGGCCTGCTTTAGATGCCTGGTATATTCTTTGTCTAGAAATATGCCTCGTTCCCCTACTCACTTCTTTCAAGGCTTTTCTCAATTCTCACCCTCTTGATGTGGCCTCTCCTGAATGCTCCATTTGACTCTGAAAGCTAATACTGCCCTCCCCTTCCTAGACCTCACTATGTCAAATGCTGTTCTACTCTGTCATTATATCCTTGGCCTTTATCATTTTCTAACAAATAACTGTGAAAAGAAGAGAAGCATAAAAAAAGGAGAAAAGGATAGATATACCCATTTGAATGCAGAATTCAAAAGAATGCAAGGAGAGCTAAGAAAACCTTCCTCAGTGATCAATGAAAAGAAATAAAAGAAAACAATAGAATGGAAAAGACTGGAGATCTCTTCAAGAAAATTAAAGATAACAAGGGAACATTTCATGCAAAGATGGGCTTGATAAAGGAGAGAAATGGTATGGACCTAACAGAAGCGGAAGATATTAAGAAGAGGTGTCAAGAATACACAGAAGAACTAAACAAAAAATATCAAAAAAACAACCCATATAATCATGATAGTATGATCACTCACCTAGAGCCAGACATCCTGGAATGTGAAGTCAAGTGGGCCTTAGGAAGCATCACTATGAACAAAACTAATGGAGGTAATGGAATTCCAGTTGAGCTATTTCAAAACCTAAAAGATGATGCTGTGAAAGTGCTGCACTCAATATGCCAGCTAATTTAGAAAAGTCAGCCTGGTGCTGGGAAAGATTGAAGGCAGGAGGAGAAGGGGACGACAGAGGATGAGATGGCATCACCGACTCAATGTACATGAGTTTGAGTAAACTGCGGGAGTTGGTGATGGACAAGGAAGTCTGGCATACTGCAGTCTATGGTGTTGCAAAGAGTCAGACACAGTCTGGAACACACAAAGAGATTCACGGAGTTGGATAGAGAAGAGAAGGGGGAGGGAGGAGACAGAGGCGACATGGTGGAGAAAAAGGAGAATCCAAAGGGGGAGAGAGCAGTCAAGCCAGTAATCTCGCTCCCAAGTAAAAATGGGTACTGAAGATTGGGTTTTTAAAGGTACAAAATTGATAACAAATACCAAAAAGCAAAGATTAAAAATCTAGAGTAGAGGTTGGATTCTCAAAAATACAATATTCAAGAAAAAAACAAAGTCACAAAAATTATAAAATATATATATATGAAGTTTGCTTTAAAAAATAGGATCTTTTTTTTGCAAAGTAATAGGTTATAAAAATGAAAATTAAAGGAGTAATAGAGGACTTAAAATAATTTTTTTTTTAATTTAAAGAATGATAATAGTAAAAATATATCTAGGACTTTCTCTGGTTTTCTTGTGGACAGTGTGGGCTCAGTTCATTTTCAGATAGTTCTTTGATCCAGCTTATACTTCTCAAGATCTATAGGCCCCTTCCTATGTAGTCGGTGCTAACTACAGGGTTTTAATCTATTGCACATGTCACTTCCAAGGCGGTTCCCTCTGTTTCAGCTTCTTCTGTTTGCTGGTCTCTTCAGTGTCTAATTTCTGCCCTGACACTAGGGGGCGGTGGTGGACACTTTTTTAGGCTCACTTGTTCAGATGGGATGGGGAGGGATGGCAAAACCAATATAATATTGTAAAGTAATTAGCCTCCAATTAAAATAAATAAATTTATATTTTAAAAAAAGAGTCAGACACAACTGAGTGACTGAACTGAATGAACTGATTGTATAATTTCCATGTATCCGTCTTTTTTTTACAGTGTCTTTTCCTATAATTGATCTAGGCTCACAAAACTGTGGTCTGAAAAGATAGTTGATATTATTTCAATTTTCTTATTTACTGAAGCTTGATTTGTGACCCAAGATGTGGTCTATCCTGGAGAATATTCCATGTGCACTGGAGAAGAAAGTATATTCTTCTGCATTTGGATGGAATGTCCTGAAGATATCAACTAGGTCCATCAGGTTTAAAGTTAATTTAAGGCTTGTGATTCCTTATCAATTTTCTGTTTTGATGATCTGTTCATTGGTGTAAGTGGGGTTTTTATGTCCCCTACTATTATTGTGTAACTGTCAATTTTCTTTTCTGTATCTCTTAGTGTTTGCTTATATATTGGGGTGCTCCTTTGTTGGGTGCATAAATGTTTTTAATTGTTATATGTTCTTCTTGGATTAATCCCTTTATCATTATGTATTGTCCTTCTTTATCACTTATAATATTCTTTTAAGGTCTATTTTGTCTGATATGAGAATTACCACTCCAGTTTTATTTGCTTTCTATTTGCATGCAGTATCTTTTTCCACCCTTTTACTTTCAGTCTGTATGTGTCTCTAGGTCTGATGTGGGTCTCTTGTAAACAGAGACAGCATATATATGGGTTTTGCTTGTCTGTCTGTGTCTTTTGTTGGAAGCATTTAGTCCATTTACCTTTAAAGTAATTATTGATATATGAAGCGACTTAGCAGCAGCAGCATGTTGCTATTGGCATTTTCTTAATTGTTTTGGGTTTGTTTTTGTATGTCTTTTCCTGTTCTTGTGCCTCCTGCCTATAGAAGTCCCTTTGCCATTTGTTGTAAAGCTGTTTTGGTGGTGCTAAATTTTTTTAACTTTTGTCTGTAAAACTTTTGATTTCTCATCAATTTTGAATGAGATCCTTGCCAGGTAGAGTAATCTTGGTTGTTGATTTTTTGTTTTCCTTTGTGTACTTTAAATATATCTGGTGATTCCCTTTTGACCTGTAGAGTTTCTGCTGAAAGATCAGCTGTTAATTGTATGGGGTTTCCCTTGTATGTTACTTGTTGCTTTTCCCTTGCTGCTTTAATAGTTTTTCTTTGCGTTTAATCTTCATTAGTTTGATTAGCATGTGTCTTGGCAAGTTTCTCCTTGCTGCTGCTGCTGCTGCTAAGTCACTTTAGTTGTGTCCGACTCTGTGCGACCCCATAGACGGCAGCCCACCAGGCTCCCCATCCCTGGGATTCTCCAGGCAAGAACACTGGAGTGGGTTGCCATTTCCTTCTCCAATGCATGAAAGTGAAAAGTGAAAGTGAAGTCGCTCAGTCATGTCAAACACTTAGCGACCCCATGGACTGCAGCCTACCAAGCTCCTCCATCCATGGGATTTTCCAGGCAAGAGTACTGGAGTGGGGTGCCATTGCCTTCTCCGAGTTTCTCCTTGGGTTTATCCTATTGGGACACTCTGTGCTTCATGGACTTGATTGTTAATTTCCTTTCCCACGTTGGGGAAGCTTTTGATTATAATCTCTTCAAAACTCTTCTAAGACCTTTTATTTTTCCTCTTTTTCTTCTGAGACCCTTATAATTTGAATGTTGGTCAGTTTCATATTGTCCCAGAGGTCTCTGAGACTATCCTCAATTTTTTTCCTTTTCCCTTTATTCAGTTCTTCAATAGTTATTTCCACCATTCTGTCTTCCAGTTCACTTATCTCTTCTTCTACTTCAGTTATTCTGTTATTGATTCCTTCTAGAGTATTTTTAATTACAGTAAATGTGTAATTCATCCCTGTCTTTTTATTCTTTATTTCTTCTAGTTTCTTGATGAATGTATTATTTGATTCTTGCATTTTATTCTTTATATTTTTGAGGTTTTGAATCGTCTTTTTTTGTATCTTTACTCTGAAATCTTTTTTTAGGAAGTTTGCCTATTTCCTCTTCATTTACTTGGTCTTGTGAATTCTTACCTTGTTCTTTCATTTGCATTATATTTCTCTGTCTTTTCATTTTTTTCTAACTTACTCTGTTTGAGGTCTCCTTTTCCTAGGTTTTAGGGTTGTATTCCTCTTCCTTCTTGTTTCTGCCCTTGGTAGATAAGGCTGGCCTGGTTGTTTGTGTAGGCTTCGTGTTGAGAGTGACTTGTGCCCATGTTCTGTGGGAGAAGTTGATTTTTTTGTATTGTATTTTTCTCTCTAATGGGCAAGGATATGTAAAGTAGTATGTTTTGGGGTGAATCGTGTATGCTAACAATTGGATTTGTATTTTTGCCTTGCTTGTTTTTGAGTGAAGAATCCTTCACTGGGTGCGGCAAGAAGTTGAGTGATGCTGGCTCTTTTGTGCAGGTAGAGGCCTTTGTGGGAGTTCTCACTAATTAATACTCCCTGAATTTAGGAGTTTTCTGACAGCCTAGAGTCCTGGACTCAGTGCTCCCACTCCAAAGACTCAGGCCCAATCTCTGGTCAGAGAGCCAAAATTCCATAAGTCATTTGTTATGGCATTAAAGGGGGAATAAAACAAACACACAAATAAACAAAATATAAAAAGAAACAAAAGATGATCCCACACAAATGGTCAAGACAAAATAAGACAAATAATAACAAAAACAATGAAACATACCCCCACACACACATACACACATACAAATGAAATCACAGCAGTCCAAAAAAAGAAAGTAAAAGAGAATGACCCAGCAAGCAAAGGAAACCAGAAATTATATCAACCAATTAAAAGAAAACTAACTAAATGCAAACTGGAAAATAAAACCAAAGCAGAATGTCAACTGGGGAATAAAGCAAAGAAAAAAAAAAACAAACTAACAAACATATTGAAAAAAGAAAGAAAAAGAAGAAAAGAAAAAATCATAGAAAAACAAAGTTAAACAGAATTATATAAAACAGATTTATATATATTAAAATAACAGCAGGAAAAGAAAAATAAAAACAATAATAATTGAACAAAAACAAACAAACAAAAAAACCCACAGAACTACAAAGGGCCAAAATAGAGGTAGAAGTTTATAAAGGAAATAAAAAGTATGATTAAATAAATTCTCAAAATCTTAAATAGAGTTAATAGTAATAATAAAATCAACAACCTCAGCAACAGAGGGGAAAGAAAAGAAAAAAACTCCAGAACCAACTCCAGAACCAATCAAAATATAAGGATAATAATTCTTTTCTCAAATATCAGTTGTAAATATCCTTTCCTTCTCTGTGAGTCACAGTTCACTTCTGTCTCCCTAATGATGCCCTCCAATACTGGGCTTTTCTCTGGACCTGCTGTAGGCCTGTAGACCTGATGAGCTCAGAGTCTCATCTGGCCTTGCTCCTGTGTGTTCTTGCCTCTATGGTCCACAGCTGCCAGAATCAGTAAATTTTCCTTTGTGGGAGCTCTAATTGTCAATTTATATATTGCATAGACACAGTCTGCCTACTTGATCATGTGGATTTAATCTGCAGCTTGTACAGCTTGTAGGAAGGCTTTTGATCCTCTTCCTTAGCCACATTCCCCCTGGGATTCAACTGTGGTTTTTATCTCCACTCTCTATGTGGGTCATCCACAGGAGTTTGTTCCCAAGGCTGCCCTGGAGGATTTGGGTCTGTCACAGTGAGGGCTGGGTATGGAGGAGGTGCAGCTCCTTGAACCACAATGACCCTGGCAAAACCAGGTACACAGGGGATCCTGCAGCCAGGGGAGCAGGAGATATGATGCCATTAGGGATTTTCTAGCCTCTAACAGATCTGTTCCACTGGGGATCAAGCAAGCAGGTGGCACAGCTGCTTGAATCACAGAGAGCCTGGCAATGCCACATAGGCAGGGGAGCCAGCAGCCATTGGCCTAGGAGATATGGTGTTCAGTTCAGTTCAGTCACTCAGTCTTGTCCAACTCTTTGTGACTCCATGGACTGCAGCACATGCCAGGCCTCCCTGTCCATCACCAACTCCTGGAGTTTACTAACTCATGTCCACTGAGTCTGTGATGCCATTCAACCATCTCATCCTCTGTTGTCCCCTTCTTCTCCCACCTTCAATCTTTCCCAGCACCACGATCTTTTCAAATGAATCAGTTCTTCACATCGATGGCCAAAGTATTGGAGTTTCAGTTTCAACATCAGTTTTTCCAATGAATATTCAGGGCAGATTTTCTTTAGGATGAACTGGTTGGACCTCCTTGCAGTCCAAGGGACTCTCAAGAGTCTTCTCCAACACCACAGTTCAAAAGCATCAATTCTTCAGCGCTCAGTTTTCTAGTCCAAATCTCACATCCATAATGACTACTGGAAAAACCATAGCTTTGACTAGATGGACCTTTGTTGGCAAAGTAATGTCTCTGTTTTTTAATATGCTGTCAAGGTTGGTCATAACTATTCTTCCAAGGAGCAAGCATCTTTTAATTTCATGAATGCAGTCACCATCTTCAGTGATTTTGGAGCCCCCCAAAATTAAGTCTGTCACTGTTTCCACTGTTTCTCCATCTATTTCCCATGAGGTGATGGAACCAGATGTCATGGTCTTAGTTTTCTGAATTTTGAGCTTTAGCCAACTTTTTCACTCTCCTCTTTCACTTTCATCAAGAGGCTTTTTAGTTCTTCTTCACTTTGTGCCATAAGGGTGGTGTCATCTGCATATCTGAGGTTATTGATATTTCTCCCAGAAATCTTGATTCCAGCTTGTGCTCCATCCAGCCCAGCGTTTCTCATGATGTACTCTGCATAGAAGTTAAATAAGTATGGTGACAATATACAGCCTTGATGTACTCCATTCCCTATTGGGAACCAGAATGTTGTTCCACGTCCAGTTCTACTGTTGCTTCCTTATCTGCATATAGGTTTCTCAAGAGGCAGGTCAGGTGGTCTGGTAGTCCTATCTCTTTCAGAATTTTCCACAGTTTCTTGTGATCCACACAGTCAAAGGCTTTGGCATCGTCAATAAAGCAGAAATAGATGTTTTTCTGGAACTCTCTTGCTTTTTCCATGATCCCGCTGATGTTGGCAATTTGATCTCTGGTTCCTCTGCCTTTTCTAAAACCAGCTTGAATATCTGCAAGTTCACAGTTCATGTACTATTGAAGCCTGGCTTGGAGAATTTTGAACATTACTTTACTAGTGTGTGTGTAGGGGCGGCGGCCAAGAGGAGCTACCACACGCCTGAGATCAGGGGAGGCAGCCAGGAGGAGCAATGCCACATCCAAGGAGCAGCGGCTGCGCGGGTGCAGGAGGGCCAAGAGGAGCTACTCCACGTACAAGGTCAGGAAGGGTGGCCCTGAGGAGATACCCCTTGTCCAAGGTAAGGAGCAGCAGCTGTGCTTTGCTGGAGCAGCTGTGAAGAGATACCTCACCTCCAAGGTAAGAGAAACCCAAGTAAGATGATAGGTGTTGCGAGAGGGCATCAGAGGGTAGACACATTGAAACCATAATCACAGAAAACTAGCCAATCTGATCACACCAACCACAGCCTTGTCTAACTCAATGAAACTAAGCCATGCCATGTGGGGCCACTCAGACAGGAGGGTCATGGTGGAGAGGTCTGACAGAATGTGGTCCAGTGGAGAATGGAATGGCAAACCACTTCAGTATTCTTGCCTTGAGAACCCCATGAACAGTATGAAAAGGCAAAATGATAGGATACTGAAAGAGAAACTCCCTGAGTCGGTAGGTGCCCAATATGCTACTGGAGATTAGTGGAAAAATTACTCCAGAAAGAATGAAGGGATGGAGTCAAAGCAAAAACAACACCCAGTTGTGGATGTAACTGGTGATAGAAGCAAGGTCCAATGCTGTAAAGAGCAATATGCATAGGAACCTGGAATGTCAGGCCCATGAATCAAGGCAAATTGGAAGTGGTCAAACAGGAGATGGCAAGAGTGAATGTCGACATTCTAGAAATCAGCAAACTAAGATGGACTGGAATGGGTGAATTTAACTCAGATGACCATTATATCTACTACTGTGGGCAGGAATCCCTTAGAAGAAATGGAGTAGCCATCATGGTCAACAAAAGAGTCCGAAATGCAGTACTTGGATGCAATCTCAAAAACGACAGAATGATCTCTGTTCATTTCCAAGGCAAACCACTCAATATCACAGTAATCCAAGCCTGTGCCCCAACCAGTAACGCTGAAGAAGCTGAAGTTGAACAGTTCTATGAAGACCTACAAGACCTTTTAGAACTAATACCTAAAAAAGATGTCCTTTTCATTATAGGGGACTGGAATGCAAAAGTAGGAAGTCAAGAAACACCTGGAGTAACAGGCAAATTTGGCCTTGGAGTATGGAATGACGCAGGGCAAAGGCTAATAGAGTTTTGCCAAGAGGATGCACTGGTCATAGCAAAGACCCTCTTCCAACGACACAAAAGAAGACTCTACACATGGACATCACCAGATGGTCAACACCAAAATCAGATTGATTATGTTCTTTGCAGCCAAAGGTGGAGAAGCTCTATACAGTCAGCAAAAACAAGACCAGGAGCTGACTGTGGCTCAGATCATGAACTCCTTATTACCAAATTCAGACTTAAATTGAAGAAAGTGGGGAAAACCACTAGACCATTCAGGTATGACCTAAATCAAATCCCTTGTGATTATACAGTGGAAGTGAGAAATAGATTTAAGGGACAAGAGCTGATAGAGTGCCTGATGAACTATGGACAGAGGTTCGTGACATTGTACAGGAGACAGGGATCAAGACCATCCCTATGGAAAAAAAAAAAAAAAAAGCAAATTAGCTGTCTGAGGAGCCCTAACAAATAGCTGTGAAGAGAAGAGAAGCCAAAAGCAAAGGAGAAAAGGAAAGATATCCATTTGAATGGAGAGTTCCAAAGAATAGCAAGGAGAGATAAGAAAGCCTTCCTCAGCAGTCCATGCAAAGAAATAGAGGAAAACAATAGAATGGGAAAGACTAGAGGTCACTTCAAGAAAATTAGAGATACCAAAGGAACATTTCATGCAAAGATGGGCTCGATAAAGGACAGAAATGGTATGGACCTAACAGAAGCAGAAGATATTAAGAAGAGGTGGCAAGAATACACAGAAGAACTGTACAAAAAAGATCTTCATGACCCAGGTAATCACGATGGTGTGATCACTCACCTAGAGCCAGACATCCTGGGATGTGAAGTCAAGTAGGCCTTAGGAAGCATGAGTATGAACAAAGCTAGTGGAGGTGATGGGATTCCAATTGAGTTATTTCAAATCCTGAAAGATGATGCTGTGAAAGTACTGCACTCAATATGCCAGCATATTTGGAAAATTCAGCAGTGGCCACAGAATTGGAAAAGGTTAGTTTTCATTCCAATCCCAAAGAAAGGCAATGCCAAAGAATTTTCAAACCACCGCACAATTGCACTCATCTCACACGCTAGTAAAGTAATGCTCAAAATTCTCCAAGCCAGGCTTCAGTAATACATGAACCGTGAACTTCCAGATGTTCAAGCTGGTTTTAGAAAAGGCAGAGGAACCAGAGATCAAATTGCCAACATCTGCTGGATCATCGAAAAAGCAAGAGAGTTCCAGAAAAGCATCTATTTCTGCTTTATTGACTATGCCAAAGCTTTTGACTGTGTGGATCACAAGAAACTGTGGAAAATTCTGAAAAAGATAGGACTGCCAGACCACCTGACCTGCCTCTTGAGAAACCTATATGCAGGTCTGGAAGCAACAGTTAGAACTGGACATGGAACAACAGACTGGTTCCAAATAGGAAAAGGAGTATGTCAAGGCTGTATATTGTCACTCTGCTTATTTAACTTCTATGCAGAGTACATCATGAGAAATGCTGGGCTGGAAGAAGCACAAGCTGGAATCAAGATTGCCAGGAGAAATATCAATAACCTCAGATATGCAGATGACACCACCCTTATGGCAGAAAGTGAAGAGGAACTAAAAAGCCTCTTGAAGAAAGTGAAAGAGGATAATGAAAAAGTTGGCTTAAAGCTCAATGTTCAGAAAATGAAGATCATGGCATCTGGTCCCATCACTTCATGGGAAATAGATGGGGAAACTGGAAACAGTGTCAGACTTTATTTTGGGGGGCTCCCAAATCACTGCAGATGATGACTGCAGCCATGAAATTAAACGATGCTTACTCCTTGGAAGGAAAGTTATGACCAACCTAGATAGTATATTGAAAAGCAGAGATATTACTTTGCCAACAAAGGTCTGTCTAGTCAAGGTTATGGTTTTTCCAGTGGTCATGTATGGATGTGAGAATTGGACTGTGAAGAAAGCTGAGCACCGAAGAATTGATGCTTTTGAAGTGTGGTGTTGGAGAAGACTCTTGAGAGTCCCTTGTACTGCAAGGAGTACCAACCAGTCCATCTTAAAGGAGATCAGTCCTGGGTGTTCATTGGAAGGACTGATGCTGTGGCTAAAACTCCAATACTTTGGCCACCTCATGTGAAGAGTTGATTCACTGGAAAAGACTCTGATGCTGGGAGGGATTGGGGGCAGGAGGAGAAGGGGACGACAGAGGATGAGATGGCTGGATGGCATCACCGACTTGATGGACATGAGTTTGAGTGAACTCCGGGAGTTCGTGATAGACAGGGAGGCCTGGCATGCTGTCATTCATGAGGTCGCAAAGAGTCGGACACGAATGAGTGACTGAACTGAACTGAACTGAATTTACTAGTGTGTGAGATGAGTGCAATTGTGTGGTCGTTTGAGAATTCTTTGGCATCGCCTTTCTTTGGGATTGGAATGCAAACTGCCCTTTTCCAGTCCCGTGGCCACGTCTGAGTTTTCTAAATTTGCTGGCATATTGAGTGCAGCAGTTTCACAGCATCATCTTTCAGGATTTGAAATAGCTCAACTGGAATTCCATCACCTCCACTAGCTTTGTTCATACTCATGCTTCCTAAGGCCCACCTGACTACACATTCCAGGATATCTGGCTCTAGGTGAGTGATCACACCATGGTGATTATCTGGGTCGTGACGATATTTTTTGTACAGTTCTGTGTATTCTTGCCACCTCTTCTTAATATCTTCTGCTTCTGTCAGGTTCATACCATTTCTGTCCTTTATTAAGCCCATCTTTGCATGATATGTTCCCTTGGTATGTCTAATCTTCTTGAAGTGATCTCTAGTCTTTCCTATTCTATTGTTTCCCTCTATTTCTTTGCACTGATCACTGAGAAAGGCTTTCTTATCTCTCTTTGCTATTCTTTGGAACTCTGCATTCAAATGGGTATGTCTTTCCTTTTCTCCTTTGCTTTTTGCTTCCCTTATTTTCACAGCTATTTGTAAGGCCTCCTCAGACAGCCATTTTGCTTCTTTGCATTTCTTTTTCTTGGGGATGGTCTTGATCCCTGTCTCCTGTACAATGTCACGAACCTCCATCCATAGTTCATCAGGCACTCTATCAGATCTAGTCCCTTAAATCTATTTCTCACTTCTCCTGTATAATCATAAAGGATTTGATTTAGGTCATACCTGAATAGTCTAGTGGTTTTCCCCACTTTCTTCAATTTCAGTCTGAATTTGGCGATAAGGAGTTCATGATCTGAGCCACAGTCAGCTTCCACTCTTGTTTTTGCTGACTGTATAGAGCTTCTCCATCTTTGGCTGCAAAAAAGGTATTCTGATTTCATTATTGACCATCTGGTGATGTCCATGTGTAGATATGGTGTTACTAGTGTTGTTTTCCAGCCTCTGGTCACTCTGTCCCAAAGAGGACTGGGTGTGGAGGTAGCACAGCTGCTTGGTACCCAGGCAGTGCCAAGTGTGTGGGGATGCTGGCCATCTCAGCCACAGGAGCTATGGCACTATTAGTCCCTTTCTAGACTCTGAAGCTGGCATTCAAAGGACCTCTTTTGATTGCTCCTTATCTGCTCCCTGGTGCATCAGGCACTTAAAGTGCACTGTGGCTGGAGTCATTCTCTGTTTCTTAGTGCTTCAGGCACTTGAAGGGCCGCTCACTATGAGTCCTTCTCTACTGTTCAACTTCCCAATCTGGTGTGTAGGGAGAGAGGCTACGGTGATGGCTTCATCATGCGCACATGACTCAGCATTATTGCCTTGTCTCTATGGCCACTCTGCTTTCCTGCAAAGGCATTTCCTACCATGATCTCCTCCCGCATGTCCCCTCATACTGTCTCCCCACAGTCAACAGCAGACCTTGCCTTGGGATTGTTCTCCAATCTCTATGATCCAGCTCCCAGCCACCAAGCATGCCAGAGAACTTGTGTCCCTGTCCAGGGTATGTAGGGCTACAGCAAGGATCGTCTGTGTGGTTCTTATTCCATTCAGCCTGTCACAGGTCAGCTTCTGCACTCTCCAACAGCTTCAAATGCTCCTCCACTGTCCCAACAATTTCCCTGATGTGGGGGTTGACCCCTGCCTCAGATCTCTCACCCCTTGGGTGGAGGTCCGTTTGTTCACTCTCCTCTTTTCCCCTCCTTCCTTCATCCTACTGAGTTTTGTGTGGATCTATGCATCCCTTTCAAAATTATAATTTTGAATTTTACATTTAAATCCATAATCCAGTTAGAATTATTTTTTATGTAAGTTTTGAGACTTAGGTTGGGGTTCTTTCTTTTCTTCTTTATTTTTTTGCATATGATTCTTTAATTATTCCAGCATGATTTTTTGAAAAGACTATTATTTTTCCTTTGAATTTCTTTTGTACTTTCATCAAAAAGTTACTTACATCTGTTATACTAGCTTCTCTATTTTATTTCACTGATGTGTCTATCTCTTTACCTATTTTATACAGTCTTGATTACACTAGCTATATAATGTTCATTCTTCCTACTTTATTCTCCTTTTTCAAGATTGTTAGCTATTATAGTTGTTTTGCCTTTCATATAAATTTTTAGAATAATATAATCTATATCTGCAAAATGTTTTTGCTTGGCAGGTTATTTGTTGTTGTTCAGTCATTCGGTTGTGTCCAACTCTTTGCGACCCCATGGACTGCAGCACGCCTGGCTTCCCTGTCCTTTACCATCTCCCAGAGATGTGTAAGCTCAAGTTCATTGAGTCGGTGATGCCATATAAACATCTCATCCTCTGTCGTCCCCTTCTCCTCCTGCCTTCAATCTTTCGCAGCAGCAGGGTCATGGATGGCATGACCTCCAGCAAGGACATGGATGTCAGTTCTATGAGTGCAAGGCACTGGATTCCACCAACCAAAGTGAGCAAGGGAACAGATTCTCCACTAGAGTCTTCAAAAAGGAATACAACCTGCTAACACCTTGATTTTAACCCAGTGAGAACTGTATTGGAGACTTGAGACCTACAGAGATATAATCTAGTTATGTTGTTTTAAGCTCCTAAAGTTGGGGAATCTGTTATAGTAGCTGTAGAAATCTAATACGGACCTCCAAATACAACTGTTTTTCTAAAGCAAATAAAATGAGATGAATTTATCTTTCTTTATGCAACAAGATAATGATAGTGATGCATCAGTTCAGTTCAGTCACTCAGTCATGACCCATGGATTGCAGCACGCCAGGCTTCCCTGTCCATCACCAACTCCCAGAGCTTGCTCAAACTCATGTCCATCAAGTCGGTGATGCCATCCAACCATCTCATCCTCTGTTGTCCTCTTCTCCTCCTGCCTTCAACCTTTCCCAGCATCAGAGTCTTTTCTAATGAGTCAGCTCTATGCATCAGGTAGCCAAAGTATTGGAGTTTTAGCTTCAGCATCAATCTTTACAATGAATATTGATTTCCTTCAGGATTGACTAGTTTGATCTCCTTGCAGTCCAAGGGTTATAAGAATTGCATTAAACATGCAATTGGCAGGTTATAAGAATTGCATTAAACATGGATATTAATCTTGAGTGAATTGATATCTTTAATAGGTTAGATCTTTTAATCCATGAAGAAAGTATGTCTCTCCACTTATATAGAGCTTTAAATTCATTCAATATTTTGTAGTTTTCAGAATGCAAACCTAAAATGTTTAGATAGACTAACATTAAACATTTTTTTAAATGATTGCATTTTTCCCTTTTTTTCATTTTTATTGAAATATAATGGACATACAGCACTTACAAGTTTAAGGTGTACAACTTAATGACTGATATACATATGGCAGTGTGAAATTATTAATATAAATTTAGTTAACATCCATCACCTCATACATTCACAAAAAAATGTTTTTCCCCCTTTGTGTAACTAGTTTTAGGCCTTATCTATTAGCAACTTTTAAAAACACCATGCTGCTGCTGCTACTGCTAAGTCACTTCAGTCATGCCCGACTCTGTGTGACCCCATAGACGGCAGCCAACCAGGCTCCCCTGTCCCTGGGATTCTCCAGGCAAGAACACTGGAATGGGTTGCCATTTCCTTCTCCAATGCATGCAAATGAAAAGTGAAAGGGAAGTCGCTCAGTCGTGTCCGACTCTTCGTGACCCAATGGACTCCAGCCTACCCAGCTCTTCCGTCCATGGGATTTTCCAGGCAAGAGTACTGGAGTGGGGTGCCATTGCCTTATTATCCATTATATCCCAGTCCTTGTTCATCTTATTTTAACCATATTTATTCAATTCCTCCATCCCTGACCTATCATCTCTTTAAACCACAAATCTCTTCTCCTTTTTCTACAAGATTTTTTGGTTTTGTTTTCACTTTTTGATTTATTTATAAGTGAGATCATGCATTTGTCTTTCTTTATCTGATTGAACCTGGGTCTCCCTCATTGCAGGCAGACGCTTTACCGTCTGAGCCACCAGGGAAGCCCTTGACTTAGTTCACTTAGCATAATACCTTCAAGGTTCATCCATGTTACCACAAATGATGGGATATCACTCATTTTTTAATGGATATTCCATATGCATATGGAAATATACATGTATATATATTATGTTATATATATAATATACATTTAATACATATACAATATGTCCCTGCCTCCATCTTATCCATTCATCTGTCAGTGAACCTGTAAGTTATTTCTGTGCCATGGCTATTGAAAATAACACTATAATGAGCATAGGGGTGCAGATACCTCTTTGACATAGTGATTTTGTTTCCTTTGTATATATTCCTAGAAATGGAATTGGTGGAGCACATTGTAGAAGTTCATGCACAACAAAAGTAATGATCAATGAAGTTTAAAACCAAACTATAGGATGGAAGAAAATATTTGCAAATTATGCATCTGATATGGAGTTAATATCCAAAATATATAAGAAACTCATAAAACTCAATAGCAGAAAAATAAACAATTCAATTTAAAATTTTTTCAAAGGACCTGGAAAAGACATTTTTCCAAAAATGACCTTTAAATTCCCAATAGGTACATGAAAAGATGTTCAACATCACTAAGCATCAAAGAAATACAGATTGAAGCCACATAGGGTATCATTTCACACCCGTTAGGATGTATATTATCAAAAAGATAAGAAGTTAAAACTGTTGGTAATGATGTGGAGAAAAGGGAACACTGTTGGTGGGAAACACCAATTGGTACACCCACTATGGAAAACATTAAGGAGTTTTCTCAAAAAATGAAAAACAAAACTATCATATGACCTAAAATTCTGCTTCTGGTTATTCAGTTCAGTTCAGTTGCTCAGTTTTGTCCAACTCTTTGTGACGCCATGGACTGCAGCACGGCAGGTCTCCCTATCCTTCACCAACTCCCAGAGTTTACTCAAACTCATGTCTGGTTATTAGACATATATAATGGAATAGGACACTATTCAGTAAAAATGGAATACAGTTAAGCCATAAAAAGAAAAAAATCTTGTCATTTGTGACAATACAGGTGGACCTTAAGGGCATTATGCTAAATGAAAAAAGCTAGAGAGAAAAATAAATCCATTGGGATCTCACTTATATCTGGAATTCAAAACAAATGAACAAACATGTTCATAGAAAAAGAGAACATAGAAAAACAGTGAGAGATCACTTACTCAAAGCGTTAACTGCAGGGTATAAGAATTAAATGAAGATAGTCAAAAAGGGAATGATTCTCCTTTTAAGTTCACTGAGTACATGCTAACTACTAGTATGTAGAAATATAATTTATTTTTGCATTTTTATATTAGCGATATTTCTGAGTTCTGTAGTAAAGGGAGGCTCTTTTGTTAGTTTTTTGTTTGGTTGGTTTTTGGGTTTTTTTGTAGATCTCTTGTTATTTTCTGTGTAGACAGTCATGTCATCTGCCATGGGGAAAGTTTTATCCCTTCCTTTACAATTTGTATGCCTGTATATATACAATCTATTCATTTTTATTGTATTGCATTGGTAGAAATTCCAGCATTATGTTGAATAGGAGTGGTGAAAGTGAACATCTTTTTCTTGCTCCTAGTCTTAGAGAGAATGCATTGTCTCACTTAGATGACACCACCCTTATGGCAGAAAGTGAAGAGGAACTAAAAAGCCTCTTGATGAAAGTGAAAGTAGAGAGTGAAAAAGTTGGCTTAAAGCTCAACATTCAGAAGACTAAGATCATGGCATCTGGTCCCATCACTTCATGGGAAATAGATAGGGAAACAGTGGAAATACTGTCAGACTTTATTTTGGGGGGCTCCAAAATCACTACAGATGGTGACTGAAGCCATGAAATTAAAAGACACTTACTCCTTGGAAGAAAAGTTATGACCAACCTGGATAGCATATTCAAAAGCAGAGACATTACTTTGCCGATAAAGATCTGTCTAGTCAAGGCTATGGTTTTTCCAGTGGCCATGTATGGATGTGAGAGTTGGACTGTGAAGAAAGCTGAGCACCGAAAAATTGATGCTTTTAAACTGTGGTGTTGGAGAAGACTCTTGAGAGTCCCTTGGACTGCAAGGAGATCCAACCAGTCCGTTCTGAAGATCAGCCCTGGGTGTTATTTGGAAGGAATGATGCTAAAGCTGAAACTCCAGTACTTTGGCCACCTCATGCGAAGAGTTGACTCATTGGAAAAGACCCTGATGATGGGAGGGATTGGGGGCAGGAGGAGACGGGGACGACAGAGGATGAGATGGCTGGATGGCATCACTGACTCGATGGACGTGAGTCTGAGTGAACTCCGGGCATTGATGGACAGGGAAGCCTGGCATGCTGCGATTCATGGGGTCGCAAAGAGTCGGACACGACTGAGCAATTGAACTGAACTGAACTGAAGAGGTTGTAGTGTTTTACACTGTCTTTGCAAAAGTCTTTGTATATCGTCTTATACAAATTGAGGTCCTCTTCTATTCCTAATTTTCTGAGAGTTTTTATCATGAATGGGTGTTGAATTTTCTTAAATGCTTTTTCTGCACTGATAAGATCGTGCTATTTTTCTTCTAGAGCTTTTCAATATGATTTGATTGTATTACCTTTCAAATATTAAAGTGACCATGCATCCCTGCTATAAATCCCATTTGGTCACAGGGTATGTACATTGCATAATTCTGCTTACTCATATTTTGTTAAGGATTTTTGCATCTATATTTATGAAAGATGTAGCTAATTGATTTTCTTGTTTTATGTTTTGGAGTCAAGGGAATAGGATCTTCATAAAATGAATTCAGTTTTTAGGAGGAGATTGTGGTGAATTGGTGTTTTGTTTGTTTATGTTTGGTAAAATTGTTCATTGAAACAAAGCTGGGTCTAGGAATTTCTTTCATGGGAATTTTTATATTACAAATTTAATTTCTTTAATAGGGTTACTCAATTTACTTCATAATGAATGAGTTGTTTATGGTTTTAAAGAAATGGTTCATTTCATCTTAGTTGTCAAATATATGCATACAGAGTTGTTTATACTATTTCCGTATCTTTTTTATGTCATCAAGCTCTGTAGTGATAGCCTTTATTTCATTCCTGATATTAAATATCTGTATTTTCCTTTTTTTCTTGTCAGTCTTACTAGATACTTATATGTTTCATTCAAATTTCCAAAGAACAAGCTCTCACTTTTCTTTCACAGTTTCAATCGTTTATGACCTTTATTTCCTTCCTTCTCTTTGCTTTGGATTTCTTTTTCTATATTCTTGATGTAGAACTTAGATTATTGTTGTCAGGCTTTTCTTTTTTGTATCATTTGTAACTTAGTGCTATAAATTTCCCTTTTATCAAACCAGTCAATCCTAAAGGAAATTAACCCTGAATACTCATTGGAAGGACTGACGCTGAAGCTGAAGCTCCAATACTTTGACCACCTGATGCAAACAGGCAACTTGTTGTAAAAGACTCTGATGCTGGGAAGGACTGAAGGCAGAAGGAGAAGAGAGTAACAGAGGGTGAAATGGTAGGATGGCATCACCAATTCACTGGACATGAACTTGGGCAAACTCCTAGAGATAGCGAGGTACAGGGAGGCCTGGTGTGCTACAGTCCATGGGATCGCAAAGAGTCAGACATGTCTTAGCAACTGGACAAAAATAAACATTACTCTAGCTGTATCTCACAATTTTTTATGTTGTATTTTCATATATATATACACATACAAAACTTTTAAATTTAAATTTTTTTTTTTTTTTTTTTTCAGTTGGTCTGGAAGTCTTGGAGATATTTCAAGAACTCCGAGCCCCCTCTCCAAGCACAGCATTGCAGCAGTTCCGGAGAAAGAGTGATTCTTCCACCTCTCTGCCTGAGAATACTGAGAAGTCTGATGTAGCTCCGTTAAAAAGTGATGAGTCAAGTGATGAATCACATCCCTTACATGACGTGGGTTGCTCTTCACAGGAAAGCATGGACTTGTCACCACACAATTTAAATGCATCAAAACTTTCTCAGCCTTCTAGTAAGGATTCAGATTCAGACGAATCTGATTGCAATTTTAAGTCACTTGATAAACAAGGTAATCAGAAATCCAAGCTACACTTGTTTCATTTTTTCAAGAAAGACACGCCTCTAAGAAACAAGATTCCTGGGCTGTATAAATCCAGTTCTGTGGACAATCTTTCTACAACCAAGATCAAACCTTTAGTACCTGCCAGAACCAGTGGGCTGAGCAAGAAGCCACCAAGTGTCCATAAGAGAAATCATCACAATGCCGAGAACAAGCCAGGACTGCAGATCAAAATCAATGAACTCTGGAAAAATTTTGTATTTAAAAAGATTCTGAAAAGCTTCCTTCTTGTAAGAAGCCAGATCCCCTGTCTCCAGTCAAAGATAACATCCAGCTAACTCCAGAAGAAGAGGATATATTTAACAATTCTGAATGTATGCTTGTTCAGAGAGCACTATTCCAGTAAAGGCAAGCAGCTGGGAGACTGTTGCCTGCAAGAGAATCTCTATCAATTTTTGAGTCCTGTTTGGAAATGAGGCCATTCTGAAAGATTTGTTCTTAGATCTATGCTATTTATTTTAAATAGAACACAATTTTTTATAATAATTTTGTAACTGTTCTTGTTTGGCTTTTTATATTTTTATAAGAAGCTAACTAGAGAAAGAACTTTGGAAAATCTACTCTCCTACTTTCCCTGTGGTACAGCGGCTAAGACTCCTTGCACCCAATGCAGGGGACCTGGGTTCGACCCCTGATCAGGGAACTAGATCCCACTTGCCACAACTAAGGGTCCCCATGCTGCAACTAGGTCCCAGTGCAGCCAAAATACATAGTTTTAAAACAAAAATCTATTCTAAAGAAACAAAAATCTATTCTAAAGATTTCTATAATGTTGTCAAATACAAAGATGGTAAATGGAAAAAAAAATAAATAAAATAAATTTATAAATATATTTACCATGACATTTCATCCTTGACCTAGGAATTATTTAGAAATGTTGCTTGGTTCACAAGTGTTGGATGATTTTCCTTTTATGTTTATTATTAAATCAAATTCTTTTAAATTTGATGATGTCTATTCTTAAGCACCAGTTATAATCCTGGGACTATATATGTTATTATATGGTCTATTGACACTTGGAAAAGAATGTATACTCTCTTGTTGTTAGGGTGTTCCAAAATATCGATCAGATTCTGTTGGTTAAATGTATTGATATTATTGAGTTCTGTATTCTTGCTGATTTTCTATTTCTTCTATCAATTATTAAGAGAG
Source organism: Bos mutus (assembly GCF_027580195.1). Classification (NCBI taxonomy): domain Eukaryota; kingdom Metazoa; phylum Chordata; class Mammalia; order Artiodactyla; family Bovidae; genus Bos; species Bos mutus. The sequence continues at coordinate 47,030,338 of NC_091627.1, read as the reverse complement.
GGATGTTGCAGTCTCCAACTTTAGTTGTGGGTTTGTTTGCTTCTTTTAATTCAGTTAGTTTTTTCTTCACGTATTCTCTAGCTTCATTGTTTGGTGCATGCACATTTAGGGTAACTATGTCTTCTTACGGAGAAGGCAATGTCATTCCCAACTCCAGTACTCTTGCCTGGTAAATCCCATGGACGGAGGAGCCTGGTAGGCTGCAGTCCATGGGGTCGCAAAGAGTCAGACACAACTGAGCAACTTGACTTCCACTTTTCACTTTCATGCATTGGAGAAGGAAATGGCAACCCACTCCAGTGCTCTTGCCTGGAGAATCCCAGGGATGTGGGAGCCTGGTGGGCTGCCGTCTATGGGGTCGCACGGAGTCGGACATGACTGAAGTGACTTAGTAGTAGCAGCAGCAGCATGTCTTCTTAACTGACTGACCATTTTATCAATACATAATGCTCATTTCTGTCTCTCATAATTTTATTTTGCTTCAAACTTATTTTATTATTATTATAGCCACTCCTGTTTTCTTAGATTATTTATTGTTGATTATTGATTACTATTGATACATTTTGTTTCATCTTTCTTACTTTCAATCTACCTGTATAATTATACTTGAAATAAATTTCTTGTGGATATAGTTAGGCCATGTTTAATTCTCTCCACCAGTATTTTTATTTAATTGGTATATTTAGAACATTTGCATTGTGTTGTTATATCTTTGTTAAGGGCTTAAGCCAGTCATTTCATTTTTGTTTTCTGTTATCTCTATCTTTTATTTCTATTTTTCATATGTAACTTTCTGTGAATCACTAGAACATTTTTAAAAATTCTATTTTGGTTTATCTATGAGTCTATCTATTTGAATATATTTTATATTGGTTTCTATAGTTAATATATATGATAACTTATATTAGTCTACTTGTGCTATTTACTAGTTTTCCTTTCTTTACATCTTTTTATGCTCTATAGAAGGCAATATAATTGCCTTAAATATTTTCTCTGATTTAGAATCACATCAGAGTTCATTTTTTTGTTCAATCACCAAACAGGAAAATTAAAGAAGAAAAAAAAGTCAATTGTAGTCATCCATATTTTTGCTTACTATATTTTTTCTTTCTTCTTTACATTCTAAGATTCCTTCTTTTATCATTTCCCTTTGTTTAAAGAACTTCCTTTTAGACTGTGTGTGTGTAAGTGTACTGCTACTGATAACATATTTTCTTAAGTTTCCTTCATTTGAGAATGCTTTATTTCTCCTTAATTCTTAAAGAATACTTTTTGCTATGTATGTAATTCTGGGTTAGCAATTATTTTCTTTCATCACTTAATATATATTGTGTTATTTCCTCCTGGCTTCTGTGGTTTCTAATGAGAAATTCATTATAATTTGAACTTTTCACCATATAGGTAAAATGTCCTGTTTTTCTGAATGTGTTAGAGTTTTGTGTGTGTGTCTTTAGCTTTTAGAAGTTTAATTATGTATATTGACACGGATTTCTTCAGCTTGATCCTGTTTAAAGTTAATTCGGTTTCCTGAATTCGTATATTTGGATCTCAAACTACCCCAAGAGATGCAATTTGTTGTAGAGCTGGATGAAATAGTCTCATCTGTGTAGTTGATTCCACTCATGTGATAAACCAGTAGATGCAGAGATAAACAGATTAGCTCAAGTTCTCAGTAATTTGGTACCAGGTTTGTGTTAAGGGAGCCATGATGGCGATTTCTTCGGGATTAGGAATGACAGATTTTTTTTTAATCCCGTGTCTCTCACTGACTTAAAAAAAAGTATTTGTTGGAAAATCACTTAGCATTTTGAATTGTGTAGTGGAAGCAGACTTTTCACACCAATGTACCTGAATTAAATCATTCTTGAATTATACAAGTTTCTGAGATTTAGTGTTTAACTCTTTGATTTTTGTTTTACTTAGCTATATATGGGGATAAGTAAACTATCATTTCTTATCCCTTTTCCAGAGTGTTTCAAAGTCAGATCCTATAATGCATATAGAATTGTTTTGGAATCTGCATGGAAATGATGAAGTTGAGGGGCATTTTGTCCTTTATCTCATGTATTGTCATGGGTTGCAATTCATATTTGTCAAGTATAAGTTTTAGGTACATATTGCATGCCTGTGCCTCAATTTAAATAGTATTTAATAGTATTTATTATTCAATATTTAATAAAATATTTATTTAATTTTAGAGATTTAATAAAGTATTTAATTAATTTATATTTACTTAATAAATAAAATATATAAATTAGTAATTATTTAACATTTAATAAAACATAAGATATAATTTAAGTACTAGAGCATAATGAAAGGAATAGTCAGAAAGACAGTTGCCCAGGCAGCCTTTCTATAAGATATATTGAAATGTATCCAAAGAAACAAACTATGAGTGGAAATGTGACTGGAAAGAAAAACAAAATCTTAAGCAGGAAACTTTGCAGTTGAACACTGTACATATTTGGAAAGAATATGGAGAGTCTAAGTGGAGAATGCCCCAGTGATATAAATAACCATTTTGTATACTTCATTTAAAATCTTATTGCGAGAATCATCAGGGCCTTTCAGAGATTTAAATTGCTCATATTTTCAATAATCATATGTTGCTAAAATGGTCAAAACATGTCTTTAAGCCTGCCCACAAGCTGGTCCTATACATTTCAACATTGCTTGCTGTAATCCTATAATTATACTTGCTTCTGGCATCATGAGGATAGTCTCAAGTCCACTGTGTTATTCTCCTGCAGAAGGACATAGAGTCAGCTACTCTCTATGGAAAGAAGTATGTCAGAGACCACTTGCCAGGGCCTGGAGAAATCACCAGACTTCCTGGTAAGCAAATGGCATTGTTGCTACTGCTACTGCTATTGGGCTGCTTTGGTGACAGGTCTGGAAAAGGTATTTCTTTTTAGGAGTATAATTTTACTTTCTATATTCTATAATTTTTACATTTCAAACATAAATAAGTTATTGTAGCCTCTTTTCTTATAATAAATAAGTTACTGTAGCCTCTTTCTTATAACCTCTTATTAGCTAACCATTAAGATGTTCTACTACTCTGACAAATAAGATCATAAGAAAATATCAATTTCTACTGATAGAATACATAAATCAGTCTTTGGCAATAGTTTATTCAGCAAACTTCACAATTAAACTTTGAGTTCTCCTTCTGTGGCAGGATTAAAATTTCTTTTCAATTATAATGAAAATTATTCCACTATACTAACATAATTATGTGAGATGATATTATAAGGGAATAGGAAACAATGCACTTTTTTTACTTAGAAAGGATATTAATTTGAAGACACACAGAACTTAAACCCAGTGAAGGTAAGAAATGAGATATAAATTAGTAAACTAATTGCCAATATACTAATTAAAAATCAACATTTTTTGCAATTTTAATAGTCTTTCTTTGTGTCAAGAGCCAAAAAGAGAGAGTAACTGAAAGAGCAATCACACGTATTTCAGAAAATTGAAGATCAACTGTAAAAGATTTCAGAGTTGAAGAGAATTATTTCATATCAATTCAGTTCAGTTCAGTTGCTCAGTTGTGTCTGACTGTTTGCAACCGCATGGACTGCTGCACACCAGGCTTCCCTGTCCATCACCAACTCCCAGAGTTTACTCAAACTCATGTCCATTGACTCGATGATGGTATCCAAATATCTCATCGTCTGTCATCCGCTTTTCCTCCTGACTTCAATCTTTTCCATCATCAGAGTCTTTTCAAATGAGACAGCTCTTCGCATCAGGTGGCCAGAGTATTGGAGCTTCAGCTTCAGCATCAGTTCTTCCAATGAATATTCAGGACTGATTTCCTTTGGATGGACTGGTTGGGTCTCCTTGCAGTCCAAGGGACTCTCAAGAGTCTTCTCCAACACCACACTTCAAGCATCAATTCTTCAGTGCTCAGCTTACTTTATAGTCCAAATCTCACATCCATACGTGACTACTGGAAAAACCATAGCTTTGACTAGATGGACCTTTGTTGGCAAAGTAACATCTCTGCTTTTTAATATGCTGTCTAGGTTGGTCATAACTTTTCTTCCAAGGAGCAAGCGTCTTTTAATTTCATGGTTGCAATCACAATCAGCAGTGACCTTGGAGCCCCCAAAAATTAAGTCTGTCACTGTTTCAACTGTTTCCTCATCTATTTGCCATGAAGTGATGGGACCAGATGCCATGATCTTAGTTTTCTGAATGTTGAGTTTTAAGCCAATGTTTTCACTCTTCTCTTTCACTTTCATCAAGAGGCTCTTTAGTTCTTCTTTGCTTTCTGCCATAAGGGTGGTGTCATCTGCATATCTGAGATTACTGATATTTCCCCCAGCAATCTTGATTCCAGCTTGTGTTTCATCCAGCGTTTCTTATGATGTACTCTGCATATAAGTTAAATAAGCAGGCTGACATTATACAGCCTTGAAGTATTCCTTTCCCAATTTGGAACCAGTCTGTTGTTCCACGTGCAGTTCTAACTGTGCTTCCTGACCTGCATACAGGTTTCTCAAGAGGCAGATCAGGTGGTCTGGTAGTCCCATCTCTTTTAAATTTTCCACAGTTTGTTGTGATCCACACAGTCAAAGGCTTTGGCATAGTCAATAAAGCAGAAGTAGATGTTTTTCTAGAACTCTCTTGCTATTTTGATCCAACAGATGTTGGCAATTTGATCTCTGGTTCCTCTGCCTTTTCTAAAACCAGCTTGAACACCTGGAAGTTCATGGTTCATGTGTTGTTGAAGCTTGGCTAGGAGAATTTTGAGCATTACTTTACTTGCATCTGAGATGAGTGCAATTGTGTAGTAGTATGAGCATTCTTTGACACTGCCTTTCTTTGGGATTGGAATGCAAACTGACCTTTTCCAGTCCTGTGGCCACTGCTGGGTTTTCTAAATTTGCTGACATATCAAGTGCACCACTTCCACAGCATCATCTTTCAGCATTTGAAATAGTTCAACTGGAATTCCATCACCTCCACTAGCATGTTTTTAGTGACACTTCCTAAGGCCCACTTGACTTTGCATTCCAGGATGTCTGGCTTTAGATTGGTGATCACACCATCGTGATTATCTGGGTCATGAAGATCTTTTTTTTTTTTTTGGTATAGTTCTTTTGTGTATACTTGCCACCTCTTCTTGGTATTTTCTGCTTCTGTTAGGTTCATACCATTTCTGTCTTTTATTGTGCCCATCTTTGCATGAAATGTTCCCTTGGTATCTCTAATTTTCTTGAAAAGATCTCTAGACTTTCCCATTCTGTTGCTTTCCTCTATTTCTTTGCATTGATCACTAAGGAAGGCTTTCTTTTCTCTCCTTCCTATTCTTTACAACTCTGCATTCAAATGTGTATACCTTTCCTTTTCTCCTTTGCCTTTAGCTTCTCTTTTATTTACAGCTATTTGTAAGGCCTCCTCAGACAACCATTTTGCCTTTTTGTATTTCTTTTCCTTGGGGATGGTCTTGATCCCTGCCTCCTGTACAATGTCACGAACCTCCATCCATACTTCTTCAGGCACTCTGTTCATCAGATCTAATCCCTTGAATCTATTTGTCACTTCCACTGTATAATCATAAGGGATTTGATTTAGGTCATACCTGAATGGTCTAGTGGTTTTCCCCATTTTCTTCAATTTAAGTCTGAATTTGGCAATAAAGACTTCATGGTCTGTGCCACAGTCAGCCCCCGGTCTTGTTTTTGCTGACTATATAGAGCTTCTCTATCTTTGGCTGCAAAGAATATAATCAATGTGATTTCAGTATTGACCATCTGGTGATGCCATGTGTAGAGTCGTCTCTTGTGTTGTTGGAAGAGGGTGTTTGCTATGACCAGGGTGTTCTCTTGGCACAACTCTGTTAGCCTTTGACCTGCTTCATTGTGTACTCCAAGGCCAAATTTGCCTGTTACTCCAGGTGTTTCTTGACTTCCTACTTTTGCATTCCAGTCCCCTATGATGAAAAAGAGATCTTTTGAGTGTTAGTTCTAAAAGGTCTTGTAGGTCTTCATAGAACCGTTCAACTTCAGCTTCCACAGCGTTAATGGTTGGGGCATAGACTTGGATTACTGTGATATTGAATGGTTTGCCTTGGAAAATAACAGAGATCATTCTGTCATTTTTGAAATATCACCCAAGTACTGCATTTCAGACTCTTTTGTTAACCATGATGAGAATTGTTTAAATGGTATTAAATTTGGAGGTGACTCCTTACAGTTATTTTCTTTAGTTTCTTCTTGCTCACCTTTTATTAGAAGAAAATTTGCATGAAAATAGAATCTTTGCTGCTTGAGGCTTTGTTTTACCTAATGACCTGATAAAAATAAAAGTTTTAATAGGTACAACATTCTCTGACTCACCACATAAAACAAGACTTTTAAAAGTAAGACACAAGGAGACAAAATCATCTTTTTTACTTGAAGCAAAGCACCTTATTTTACCTCACCTGGATATAGGCCTTTCAAACAATCGCAGTGAATTCTTTCCTGCATAGGAACTGAAGGCCCCACAGTTTAACATACGTTGACACTTGAACAACATTGGATTAGACTGTGTAGGTTCACATATATGTGGATTTTTTTCAATAACTACATTGGAAAAAATGTTTGGAGATATATGACAGTTTGAAAAACTTGCAGATAAACTCTGTAGACTAGAAACATTAAAAAATTAATAAAAAGGGAAGCTAGGGATGCATAAAATTTATAAGGATACTATGCCTATCCTTAGATAGGCATAAAGTGAGCTATATTTAATATAAAATGAATAATGTGTTAGTTTTCTGTTTTACAACTTTGATTTCAAAGAATTCAGTTCAGTTCAGTTCAGTCGCTCAGTTATGTCCGACTCTTCGCAACCCTGTGAATTGCAGCACACCAGGCCTCCCTGTCCATCACCAACTCCCAGAGTTCACCCAGACTCACGTCCATCGAGTCAGTGATGCCATCCAGCCATCTCATCCTCTGTCGTCCCCTTCTCCTCCTGCCCCCAATCCTTCCCAGCATCAGAGTCTTTTCCAATGAGTCAACTCTTCACATGAGGTGGCCAAATTACTGGAGTTTCAGCTTCAGCATCATTCCCTCCAAAGAAATCCCAGGGCTGATCTCCTTCAGAATGGACTGGTTGGATCTCCTTACAGTCCAAGGGACTCTCAAGAGTCTTCTCCAACACCACAGTTCAAAAGCATCAATTCTTCAGTGCTCAGCCTTCTTCACAGTACAACTCTCACATCCATACATGACCATAGCCTTGACTAGACGGACCTTTGTTAGCAAAGTAATGTCTCTGCTTTTGAATATGCCATCTAGATTGGTCATAACTTTCCTTCCAAGGAGTAAGCGTCTTTTAATTTCATGGCTGCATTACCCATTACTGTATAGTATGTTTTTCTTCCTCTCATCTAATTGAAGGCAAAGGAAAAAAGGAACAATATACACATCTGAATGCAAAGTTCCCGAGAATACCAAGGAGAGATAAGAAAACCTTCCTAAGTGAACAATGCAAACAAATAGAGGAAAACAATGGAATGGGAAAGACTAGAGCTCTCTTCAAGAAAATTAGAAGGAAACCAGAAGAGAAAGAGACACGTGTACCCCAATGTTCATTGCAGCACTCTTTATAATAGCCAGGACATGGAAGCAACCTAGATGTCCATCAACAGATGAATGGATAAGAAAGCAGTGGTACATATACACAATGGAGTATTACTCAGCCATTAAAAAGAATACATTTGAATCAGTTCTAATGAGGTGGATGAAACTGGAGCCTATTATACAGAGTGAAGTAAGCCAGAAAGAAAAACACCAATACAGTATACTAACACATATATATGGAATTTAGAAAGATGGTAACAATAACCCTGTATATGAGACAGCAAAAGAGACACTGATGTATAGAACAGTCTTTTGGACTCTGTGGGAGAGGGAGAGGGAGAGGGTGGGATGATTTGGGAGAATGGAATTGAAACATGTATAATATCAAAAATGAAATGAGTCACCAGTCCAGGTTCGATGCACGATACTGGATGCTTGGGGCTGGTGCACTGGGACGACCCAGAGGGATGGTACCGGGAGGGAGGAGGGAGGAGGGTTCAGGATGGGGAACACGTGTATACCTGTGGCAAATTCATGTTAATATATGGCAAAACCAATACAATATTGTAAAGTTAAAAAATAAAATTAAAAAAATTAAAAAAAAAGAAAATTAGAGATACCAAGGGAACATTTCATGCAAAGATGGACAGAGTAAAGGACAGAAATGGTATGGACCTAAGAGAAGCAGAAGATATTAAGAAGAGGTGGCAGGAATAAACAGAAAAACTACACAAAAGAGATCTTAATGACCCAGATAACTACAATGGTGTGATGATTCACCTAGAGACAGACATCTTGAAGTGCGAAGTAAAGTGGGCCTTAGGAGGCATCACTATGAACAAAGCTAGTGGAGGTGATAGAATCCCAGCTGAATTATTTCAAATCCTAAAAGATGATGCTGTTAAAGTGCTGCATTCCAAAGCAAATTTGGAAAACTCAGTAGTGGCCGCAGGACTGGAAAAGGTCAGTTTTCATTCCAATCACGAAGAAGAGCCATGCTGAAGAATGTTCAAACTACCGCAGTATTACACTCATTTCACATGCTAGCAAGGTCCTACTCAAAATCTTTCAAGCTAGGCTTCAACAGTATGTGACCAAGAACTTCCAGATATTCAAGTAGGATTTTAAAAAAGCAGAGGGGGGAGGAGCCAAGATGGCGGAGAAGTAGGACGGGGAGAACACTTTCTCCCCCACAAATTCATCAAAAGAGCATTTAAACGTTGAGTAAATTCCACAAAACAACTTCTGAATGCTGGTAGAGGACATCAGGCACCCAGAAAAGCAACCCAACTCTTCGAAAGGAGGTAGGAAAAAATATAAAAGACAAAAAAAGAGACAAAAGAGGGAGGGACGGAGTTCCGTCCCAGGAAGGGAGTCTTAAAAAGAGAGAAGTTTCCAAACACCAGGAAACCTTCTCACTGCCGAATCTGTGCCGAGCTTTGGAAGCACAGAGGGCAACTTAACAGGGATAAAAAATAAATAAACAATTAAAACTCGCAGATTGCGAGCCCTACAGTAACTCCCCCAGCAGAGAAGCAGCGCAGACGCCTGCATACGCCATTGGCAAGCGGGGGCTGGGCAGGGAGGTGCGGCGCGGGCTGCATCGCTTAGAGTAAGAATCTGGCCTGAATACCCTGAGCGCTATCTGAGCGAAATAATTTGGGCTAGCAAACCAGACTGTGGGATATCTACCACACGAAAAGCCATCCCCAACCTAAGACACCGCCAGGCCCGCGCACGGAACAAAGGACTGAACAGAGATAGCCGGCTGCAGACCATCCCCCTCCGGTGACAAGCAGCCAGAGCCGGAAGGGGGCGATCACAGCCCCAGAGAGACATTATCTATAAAACTGTAAGCAGGCTTCTTTGCTAACTAAAACTTCTTAGGGGTCTGGACGGTCAACATCTGCCTAAGAAGGTGCGCTGGTTTTACACCCAGATAACCGAGTGGTGGGGAGGTGATAAGTCGCAGCATTGGCGCTCGCCAAACACCTCATCACCTGAGCTGCTCGGACCTGGGAAGAGCACAGAATGCAGGCCCAACTGAGTCTGCGCCTCTGAGGACTACCCGAGTGCCTGAACCTGAGCGGCTTGGACCTGGGAAGTACAGGCAGCCCAGGGCCGGCCACGGATGGTTCCTGGTGGAGCAACCTAGAGCCTGAGCAGCGTGGGCAGAGAGGCTACACGCGCCGTGAGCGGGGGCAGACCCAGTGTGGCTGAGGCACTGCGAGCACACGCCAGTGTTACTTGTTTGCAGCATCCCTCCCTCCCTCCCCTCAGCGCGACTGAACAAGCAAGCCTAAAAAAAAAAAAAAAAGTGTCCTCCACCGTCCCCTTTGTGTCAGGGCGGAAACCAGACACTGAAGAGACCAGCAAACAGAAGAAGCTATAACAGAGGGAAACGCCTCGGAGATTAAAACCCTGTGGTTACTACGGACTACATAGGAAGGGGCCTATAGATCTTGAGAAATATAAGTCGGACCAAGGAGCTAGTCAAAAATGAACTGAACCCACAATACTCACAACAAAACCAGAGAAAGTCCTAGATATATTTTTACTATTTTTATGATCATTCTTTCTTTTTTTTTTTAATTTAAAAAAAAATTTTAAGTCCTCTATTGTTCCTTTAATTTTCACTTTTATAACCTATTACTTTGCAAAAAAAAAAAACCCTATTTTTTTTTCTTCTTCAGCGAACTTCATATATATATATTTTATAATTTTTTGACCTTTTTTTTTTTTCTCTCTTCTTTTCTTTAACATTGTATTTTTGAAATTCCAAACTCTACTCTAGATTTTTAATTTTAGCTTTTTGGTATATGTTATCAATTTTGTACCTATAGTTTTTTTTATAATTTCTGTGACTTTTTTTTTTCTTTCTCTGTTTCTTTCTCTTCTTCTTTTATATAACATTGTATATCTGAAATTCCAAACTCTACTCTAGATTTTTAATTTATGCTTTTTGGTATTTGATATCAACTTTGTACCTGTATTTTCTTTATAATTTTATGACATTGTTTGTTTTTGTTTGTTTGTTTGTTTTTCTCTTTATTTTTTTCTTCTTTTTTTTTTTAACATTGTATTTTTGAAATTCCAAACTCTACTCTAGATTTTTAATTTTGCTTTTTGGTATTAGTTATCAATTTTGTACCTGTAATTTCTTTATAATTTTCACGACCTTGTTTGTTTTTCTTTGTTCTTTTTTTCTCTCTTTCTTTTCCTTCTTCTTTTCTTTAACATCGTAGTTTTGAAATTCCAAACTCTACTCTAGATTTTTAATTTTTGCTTTTATGTATTTGTTACCAATTTTGTACCTTTAAGAACCCAATCTTCAGGACCCATTTTTCACTAGGGAGTGAGATTACTGGCTTGACTGCTCTCTCTCCCTTTGGACTCTCCTTTTTCTCCACCAGGTCGCCTGTGTCTCCTCCCTAACCCCTCTCTACTCTACCCAACTCTGTGAATTTCTGTGTGTTCCAGACAGTGGAGAACACTTAGGGAACTGATTACTGGCTGGATCTGTCTCCCTCCTTTTCATTCCCCCCTTTTATCCTTCTGGCCACCTCTGTCTCCTTCCTCCTTCTTCTCTTCTCTGTATAACTCCGTGAACATCTCTGAGTGGTCCAGTTGTGGAGTGCACATAAGGAAGTGACTACTGGCTAGCCCACTCTCTCCACTATTGATTCCACCTCATCTAATTTGGGTCACTTCTAACTCCCTCCTCCCTCTTCTCTTCTCCATGTAACACTGTGAACCTCTCTGAGTGACCCTCACAGTAGAGAAACTTTTTGTCTTTAACGTAGATGTTTTATCAGTGGTGCTGTATAGAAGGAGAAGTTTTGAAACTACTGTGAAAATAAGACTGATAACTGGAAGCAGGAGGCTTAAGTCCAAACCCTGACTCCAGGGAACTCCTGACTCCAAGGAACATTAATTGACAGGAGCTCATCAAATGCCTCCATACCGACACTGAAACCAAGCACCACACAAGGGCCAACAAGTTCCAGGGCAAGACATACCAAGCAAATTCTCCAGCAACAAAGGAACACAGCCCTGAGCTTCAAGATACAGGCTGCCCAAAATCACCCCAAACCCATAGACATCTCATAACTCATTACTGGACATTTCATTGCACTCCAGAGAGAAGAAATACAGCTCCACCCACCAGAACACCGACACAAGCTTCCCTAACCAGGAAACCTTGACAAGCCACCTGTACAAACCCACACACAGCGAGGAAACGCCGCAATAAAGAGAACTCCACAAACTGCCAGGATACAGAAAGGACACCCCAAACTCAGCAATTTAAACAAGATGAAGAGACAGAGGAATACCCAGCAGATAAAGGAACAGGATAAATGCCCACCAAACCAAACAAAAGAGGAAGAGATAGGGAATCTACCTGATAAAGAATTCCGAATAATGATAGTGAAATTGATCCAAAATCTTGAAATTAAAATGGAATCACAGATAAATAGTCTGGAGACAAGTACTGAGAAGACGCAAGAAAGGTTTAACAAGGACCTAGAAGAAATAAAAAAGAGTCAATATATAATGAATAATGCAATAAATGAAATTAAAAACACTCTGGAGGCAACAAATAGTAGAATAACAGAGGCAGAAGATAGGATTAGTGAATTAGAAGATAGAATGGTAGAAATAAATGAATCAGAGAGGATAAAAGAAAAACGAATTAAAAGAAATGAGGACAATCTCAGACCTCCAGGACAATATTAAACACTACAACATTCGAATCATAGGGGTTCCAGAAGAAGGAGACAAAAAGAAAGACCATGAGAAAATACTTGAGGAGATAATAGTTGAAAACTTCCCTAAAATGGGGAAGGAAATAATCACCCAAGTCCAAGAAACCCAGAGAGTCCCAAACAGGATAAACCCAAGGCGAAATACCCCAAAACACATATTAATCAAATTAACAAAGATCAAACACAAAGAACAAATATTAAAAGCAGCAAGGGAAAAACAACAAATAACACACAAGGGAATTCCCATAAGGATAACAGCTGATCTTTCAATAGAAACTCTTCAAGCCAGGAGGGAATGGCAAGACATACTTAAAATGATGAAAGAAAATAACCTACAGCCCAGATTATTGTACCCAGCAAGGATCTCATTCAAGTATGAAGGAGAAATCAAAAGCTTTTCAGACAAGCAAAAGCTGAGAGAATTCAGCACCACCAAACCAGCTCTCCAACAAATACTAAAGGATATTCTCTAGACAAGAAACACAAAAACGGTGTATAAATTTGAACCCAAAACAATAAAGTAAATGGCAACGGATCATACTTATCAGTAATTACCTTAAACGTAAATGAGTTGAATGCCCCCAACCAAAAGACAAAGACTGGCTGAATGGATACAAAAACAAGACCCTTACATATGTTGTCTACAAGAGACCCACCTCAAAACAGGGGACACATACAGACTGAAAGTGAAGGGCTGGAAAAAGATTTTCCATGCAAATAAGGACCAAAAGAAAGCAGGAGTAGCAATACTCATATCAGATAAAATAGACTTTAAAACAAAGGCTGTGAAAAGAGACAAAGATAGTCACTACATAATGATCAAAGGATCAATCCAAGAAGAAGATATAACAATTATAAATATATATGCACCCAACACGGAGCACGCAGTATGTAAGACAAATGCTAACAAGTATGAAAGGAGAAATTAACAACAACACAATAATAGTGGGAGACTTTAATACCCCACTCACACCTATGGATAGATCAACTAAACAGAAAATTAACAAGGAAACACAAACTTTAAATGATACAATAGACCAGTTAGACCTAATTGATATCTATAGGACATTTCATCCCAAAACAATGAATTTCACCTTTTTCTGAAGCACACATGGAACCTTCTCCAGGATAGATCACATCCTGGGCCATAAAGCTAGCCTTGGTAAATTCAAAAAAATAGAAATCATTCCAAGCATCTTTTCTGACCACAATGCAGTAAGACTAGATCTCAATTACAGGAGAAAAACTATTAAAAATTCCAACATATGGAGGCTGAACAACACGCTGCTGAATAACCAACAAATCACAGAAGAAATCAAGAAAGAAATCAAAATTTGCATAGAAACGAATGAAAATGAAAACACAACCCAAAACCTGTGGGACACGGTAAAAGCAGTCCTAAGTGGAAAGTTCATAGCAATACAGGCACACCTCAAGAAACAAGAAAAAAGTCAAATAAATAACCTAACTCTACACCTAAAGCAACTAGAAAAGGAAGAAATGAAGAACCCCAGGGTTAGTAGAAGGAAAGAAATCTTAAAAATTAGAGCAGAAATAAATGCAAAAGAAACAAAAGAGACCATAGCAAAAATCAACAAAATCAAAAGCTGGTTCTTTGAAAGGATAAATAAAATTGACAAACCATTAGCCAGACTCATCAAGAAACAAAGGGAGAAAAATCAAATCAATAAAATTAGAAACAAAAATGGAGAGATCACAACAGACAACACAGAAATACAAAGGATCATAAGAGACTACTATCAACAATTATATGCCAATAAAATGGACAACGTGGAAGAAATGGACAAATCTTAGAAAAGTACAACTTTCCAAAACTCGACCAGGAAGAAATAGAAAATCTTAACAGACCCATCACAAGCACGGAAATTGAAACTATAATCAAAAATCTTCCAGCAAACAAAAGCCCCGGTCCAGACGGCTTCACAGCTGAATTCTACCAAAAATTTAGAGAAGAGCTAACACCTATCCTGCTCAAACTCTTCCAGAAAATTGCAGAGGAAGGTAAACTTCCAAATTCATTCTATGAGGCCACCATCACCCTAATACCAAAACCTAACAAAGATCCCACAAAAAAAGAAAATTACAGGCCAATATCACTGATGAACATAGATGCAAAAATCCTTAACAAAATTCTAGCAATCAGAATCCAACAACACATTAAAAAGATCATACACCATGACCAAGTGGGCTTTATCCCAGGGATGCAAGGATTCTTCAATATCCACAAATCAATCAATGTAATACACCACATTAACAAATTGAAAAATAAAAACCATATGATTATCTCAATAGATGCAGAGAAAGCCTTTGACAAAATTCAACACCCATTTATGATAAAAACTCTCCAGAAAGCAGGAATAGAAGGAACATACCTCAACATAATAAAAGCTATATATGACAAACCCACAGCAAACATTATCCTCAATGGTGAAAAATTGAAAGCATTTCCTCTAAAGTCAGGAACAAGACAAGGGTGCCTACTTTCACCATTACTATTCAACATAGTTTTGGAAGTTTTGGCCACAGCAATCAGAGCAGAAAAAGAAATAAAAGGAATCCAAATTGGAAAAGAAGAAGTAAAACTCTCACTGTTTGCAGATAACATGATCCTCTACATAGAAAACCCTAAAGACTCCACTAGAAAATTACTAGAACTAATCAATGATTATAGTAAAGTTGCAGGATATAAAATCAACACACAGAAATCCCTTGCATTCCTATACACTAATAATGAGAAAACAGAAAGAGAAATTAAGGAAACAATTCCATTCACCATTGCAACAGAAAGAATAAAATACTTAGGGATATATCTACCTAAAGAAACTAAAGACCTATATATAGAAAACTATAAAACACTTTTGAAAGAAATCAAAGAGGACACTAATAGATGGAGAAATATACCATGTTCATGGATTGGAAGAATCAATATAGTGAAATGAGTATACTACCCAAAGCAATTTATAGATTCAATGCAATCCCTATCAAGCTACCAACAGTATTCTTCACAGAGCTAGAACAAATAATCTCACAATTTGTATGGAAATACAAAAAACCTCGAATAGCCAAAGCGATCTTGAGAAAGAAGAATGGAACTGGAGGAATCAACCTGCCTGACTTCAGGCTCTACTACAAAGCCACAGTTATCAAGACAGTATGGTACTGGCACAAAGACAGAAATATAGATCAATGGAACAAAATAGAAAGCCCAGAGATAAATCCATGCACATATGGACACCTTATCTTTGACAAAGGAGGCAAGAATATACAATGGATTAAAGACAATCTCTTTAACAAGTGGTGCTGGGAAATCTGGTCAACCACTTGTAAAAGAATGAAACTAGAACACTTTCTAACACCATACACAAAAATAAACTCAAAATGGATTAAAGATCTAAATGTAAGACCAGAAACTATAAAACTCCTAGAGGAGAACATAGGCAAAACACTCTCTGACATACATCACAGCAGGATCCTCTATGACCCACCTCCCAGAATATTGGAAATAAAAGCAAAAATAAACAAATGGGACCTAATTAACCTTAAAAGCTTCTGCACATCAAAGGAAACTATTAGCAAGGTGAAAAGACAGCCTTCAGAATGGGAGAAAATAATAGCAAATGAAGCAACTGACAAACAACTAATCTCAAAAATATACAAGCAACTCCTACAGCTCAACTCCAGAAAAATAAATGACCCAATCAAAAAATGGGCCAAAGAACTAAATAGACATTTCTCCAAAGAAGACATACAGATGGCTAACAAACACATGAAAAGATGCTCAACATCACTCATTATCAGAGAAATGCAGATCAAAACCACTATGAGGTACCATTTCACACCAGTCAGAATGGCTGCGATCCAAAAGTCTACAAATAATAAATGCTGGAGAGGGTGTGGAGTAAAGGGAACCCTCTTACACTGTTGGTGGGAATGCAAACTAGTACAGCCACTATGGATAACAGTGTGAGATTCCTTAAAAACTGGAAATAGAACTGCCTTATGATCCAGCAATCCCACTGCTGGGCATACACACTGAGGAAACCAGAAGGGAAAGAGACACGTGTACCCCAATGTTCATCGCAGCACTGTTTATAATAGCTAGGACATGGAAGCAACCTAGATGTCCATCAGCAGATGAATGGATAAGAAAGCTGTGGTACATATACACAATGGAGTATTACTCAGCCATTAAAAAGAAAACATTTGAATCAGTTCTAATGAGGTGGATGAAACTGGAGCCTATTATACAGAGTGAAGTAAGCCAGAAGGAAAAACACCAATACAGTATAATAACGCATATATATGGAATTTAGAAAGATGGTAACAATAACCCTGTGTACGAGACAGCAAAAGAGACACTGATGTATAGAACAGTCTTATGGACTCTATGGGAGAGGGAGAGGGTGGGAAGATTTGGGAGAATGGCATTGAAACATGTAAAATATCATGTATGAAATGAGATGCCAATCCAGGCTTGATGCACGATACTGGATGCTTGGGGCTAGTGCACTGGGATGACCCAGAGGGACGGTATGGGGAGGGAGGAGGGAGGAGGGTTCAGGATGGGGAACACATGTATACCTGTGGCGGATTCATTTTGATATTTTGCAAAACTAAAACAATTATGTACAGTTTAAAAATAAAATAAAATTTAAAAAAAAAAGAAAAGAAAAGAACATGAGCAAAAAAATAAATAAATAAATAAAAATAAAATAAAAAAGCAGAGGAAACAGATATCAAATTGCCAACATCCACTGGATCATAGAAAAAGCAAGAGAATTCCAGAAAAAAAAATCTACTTCTGCTTCATTGAATACACTAAAGCCTTTGTGCAGATCACAACAAACTGCAGAAAATCTTCAAGAGATGGTAATACCAGACCACCTTACCTACCTCCTGAGAAATATGTATGCTGGTCAAGAAGCAACAGTTAGAACTGGACATGGAACAATGGACTGGTTCATAGTTAGGGAAAGAGTACATCAAGGCTGTATATTGTCACCCTGCTTATTTAACTTATATGCAGAGTACATTATATGAAATGCTGGGCTGGATGAAGCACAAGCTGGAATCAAGATTGCCAGGAGAAATTTCAATAATAGCTAATATCAATAAAGATATGCAGATGACACCACCCTTATAGCAGAAAGTGAAGAGGAACTAAAGATCCTCTTAATGAAGGTGAAAGAGGCAAGTGAAAAGCTGGCTTAAAACTCAACTATCAAAAAAAAAAAAGATCATGGCATCCAGTCCCATCATTTCATATGAATAATGGGGAAACAATGGAAATAGTCACAGACTTTATTTTCTTGGGCTTCAAAATCACTGCAGATGGTGACAGCAGCCATGATATTCAAAGACACTTGCCCCTTGGAAGAAAAGCTATGAAAAGCCAAATAGCGTATCGTAAAGCCAACAAAGTCTGTACAGTCAAAGCTATAGTTTCTCCAGTAGTCCTGTATGGATGTGAGAGTTGGACCATAATGAAAGCTGAGCACTGAAGAATTGGTGCTTTTTAACTGTGGTGTTGGAGAAGACTCTTCAGAATCCCCTGGACTGCAAGGAGATCAAACCAGTCAATACTAAAATAAGTCAGTCGTGAATTTCATTGGAAGGACTTATGCTGAAGCTGAAGCTCCCATACTTTGGCCACCTGATGGGAAGAGCTGACTCATAAGAAAAGACCCTGACACTGGGGAAGATTGAAGTCAGGAGGAGAAGGTGATGACAGAGGACAAAATGGTTGGATGGCATCACTGCCTCGATGGACATGAGTCTGAGCAAGCTCTGGGAGATGGTGAAGGACAAGGAAGCCCGGTGTGCTACAGTCCATGGGGTCACAAAGAGTCAGACGTGACCTAGCGATTAAACAACAACAAATGGAGGACTAATCTGGTGTGCTTGGTATTATTTTTTGTTTTATTTGCTATTTTGGAAAATTATAGGTTGAATTAATTATAAACACATAGGAACCAAGACACTATTTCTTAAATTAAAGGTCCAGGATTTTTAGCTCCAAGTTGCAGAAAAAGAACTGTACAAGAAAGGCAACATCCTCTAGTACATTTTAAAGCTTATATAATCATAATAATATTAAATATCATATAATGATTTAACAAAATTGTGTTGTAAATATACTGTGGTAATTGGAAAAAAAAATTTTTGGTGGTGAGTATGGAAGAAGATACACATATACATGTATACATATTTACTTATAATATTAAATATTATATACAAGCCTATAATATTTATATAATATACTTTCTATATAAATATATGTAATTTTTTTTTTTTTTTTAGGAAAAACCTATTTAAATCACAGCATGGAGGGAGTTCAATATCTTCACCCTAATACTACTGACTTTAATCTGCTGCATAGGAGTGAACTGTCCAATGTCAACAGATCCATAGAAGTATTCAGATAAGCAGAAAAAAAAGCTTCCTGAAGTATTTCATTCTTACCCCGGGTGCAGCAATAGCTTAACAATCTGCAGAGTAAGTTAGCCTCAAGAAAAGAAAGGGATACTGGTTATAGTTAAAGGGATATATTACGTAAAGTGAAAGGAGTATATATGGGCTTACAACATATGCAATATATGCAGTGTGTCATATATAATCTAAAACATTGAAAATAAACAAATAGGTTAAAAGTATCAGATAGATGAAATTTGTACAAAAATATGGAAGAATATAATAGAAAGAGCACTTTACAATTATTAAAGGAGATTGCCTCTAGTATGAAGAATTTGTGGTGGTGATTCAGGTAGCTTTTTTCCTTATGTGATAGCATTATTTGGCTTTTTATACTACATGCTTTTATAATTTTAATAAAACTCATAAAATAAAAAAGAAAACATAGGGGACAAAATATAAGTAAAGGCAAATTAAAAGCATATACAGTGTTTATTGCTGCTGTTGTTCAGCCACTCAGTTGTCTCTGAGTCTTTGTGAACCCGTGAACTGCAGCACGCCAAGCTTCCCTGTCCTTCATTATCTCCCTGAGTTTGCTCAAACCCATGTCCATTGAGTCAGTGTTGCCTCAACTTGGTTTATATACACTCCACTGTTCATTTCAACACTTTTTCACAATACCCAAGACATGGAAGCAGCCTAAATATCCATGAGCAGATGAATGGATGAAGAAGGTATCACATACATATGTGTGTGTATATATATATAATGGAATATTAATCATCTATTAAAAAGAATGAAATAATGCCATTTGCAAATTTCTTTTTTAATTATAAAAAGAAAATAATTGTAGCCACCTTAAAAAAAGAATGTACAACGTTTACCCTTGGAAACCTAAGAATTAAAAGAACTATTCTTCAATCTCTAAGAGATATCATAGAACATGAATTCTTATTACAAACAAAAATTTTTTAAAAAGAGTACAAGTCAAAGCAAAGGATTTCTTTAAATAGAAAAAAAAAGAAACCAAATTGACAAAGTTAAAGAATTGAAAGAAAAATCAACACTACAGAGAATGCCACTTTAAAAGTAATACTAACAACAAAATAAAATTAATGCAACAGGAAATGTCTTGGACACAATGGCAAGATTGAATAAATAATATTTAAAAAGGAAAACTGCAAAGAGTGAATATAATGTGTTACAATTCACGACAAATATATATCAGTTATAAAATATATATTTGCAAACAAACCTAACATATACATACATTTTAAAATAACACAATAATGTAGAAACTTAGCAGACAGTTCATATAGGTGTCATAACAAGTAATATCAAGTTCCACAGATGCTGGCGGCAATGTCTCCACTTTCATACAAGTAGCCACACGCCCTAAGTATGTCACTGAGATGGTTACATAAGAGGTTTCTAACTTTCTCGCCTTTGACTGTGTGGATCACAATAAACTGTGGAAAATTCTGAAAGAGATGGGAATACCAGACCACCTGACCTGCCTCTTGAGAAATTTGTATGCAGGTTAGGAAGCAACAGTTAGAACTGGACATGGAACAACAGACTGGTTCCAAACAGGAAAAGGAGTACGTCAAGGCTGTATATTGTCACCCTGCTTATTTAACTTATATGCAGAGTACATCATGAGAAACGCTGGACTGGAAGAAACACAAGCTGGAATCAGGATTGCCGGGAGAAATATCAATAACCTGAGATATGCAGATGACACCATCCTTTTGGCAGAAAGTGAAGAGTAACTAAAAACCCTCTTAATGAAAGTGAAAGAGGAGAGTGAAAAAGTTGGCTTAAAGCTCAACATTCAGAAAACGAAGATCATGGCATCTGGTGCCGTCACTTCATGGGAAATAGATGGGGAAACAGTGGAAACAGTGTCAGACTTTATTTTTTTGGGCTCCAAAATCACTGCAGATGGTGATTGCAGCCATGAAATTAAAAGATGCTTACTCCTTGGAAGGAAAGTTATGACCAACCTAGATAGCATATTCAAAAGCAGAGACATTACTTTGCCAACAAGGGTCCGTCTATTCAAGGTTGTGGTTTTTCCAGTGGTCATGTACGGATGTGAGAGTTGGACTGTGAAGAAAGCTGAGCGCTGAAGAATTGATGTTTTTGAACTGTGGTGTTGGAGAAGACTCTTGAGAGTCCCTTGGACTGCAAGGAGATCCAACCAGTCCATTCTGAAGGAGATCAGCCCTGGGATTTCTTTGGAAAGAATGATGCTAAAGCTGAAACTCCAGTACTTTGGCCACCTCATGCGAAGAGTTGACTCATTGGAAAAGACTCTGATGCTGGGAGGGATTGGGGGCAGGAGGAGAAGGGGACGACAGAGGATGAGATGGCTGGATGGCGTCACTGACTTGATGGACGTGAGTGTGAGTGAACTCCGGGAGTTGGTGATGGACAGGGAGGCCTGGCGTGCTGCGATTCATGGGGTCGCAAAGAGTCAGACACGACTGAGCGACTGAACTGAACTGAACTGAACTTTCCCACAGATATACATTAACATACAGATCAATTCCCTCGGAGAGAAATCCAAAAAGTAGTTGAGTGATTCCTCCATATTTGGGTGACTGAGAAAATATCCACATCAAATATCCACATACCAGCCTGTGCCTAGGTATGGACTAGAATCCTCAACAGACCCTGAAAGGATCAGTGGGTACTTCCCCAGCCTTCTCTCTCCAGCTCACTCCAACAATAAAGGCAAGTCAGCAGCATCTCCCTGGAAGGAGCTTATTCATACATCTAGCACACCAACTTTTGTGGTTGCTACACAAGGGACATTCCCTGAATCATCTTGTTCTGATAGTTAACAGGGTTTGCATTCATTAGTCTCACAGTAGTATAGCAAACAAACTCTGTTTTAAAACTGGTACTTGAGCACTCCCTATGGTTCTATGTTAGGCTCAGTGCAGAGGGAACAGGAAAAATAAACACTCATTTCCCAGTTTCTCCCTGGAAGGAGTTGACTAAATACATTCCCAGCTTCTGCCCCAGGGTGTAGTTTCTAATAAGCCTGCATCTAGGTGCTGACTGGGATCCTCCTGGAAGACCCAAAGAGCCAGCGGGCATTACCCTCAAATTTTCCCTCTGCGTGGCTTCAACAATAAAACCAAGTCTCCAGCTTCTCCTTGAAAGGAGCTTGTCTGCACTTTTAGCACTTCAAGGTCCACACAACTGATGGACCTTCAAATCACCTAGATCTGTTAACAAAGTCTATAGGTTTAGAATTCACAAGTCCATGTGAAAGTCACTCAGTATGTGTGACTCTTTGCCATCCCATGGACTACACAGCCCATGGAATTCTCCAGGCCAGAATACTGGAGTGGGTAGCCTTTCCCTTCTCCAGGTGATCTTCCCAACCCAGAGATAGAACCCAGGACTCCCACATTGCAGGAAGATTATTTACCAGCTGAGCCACAAGGGAAGCCCCCACAAATCCATAGAGCCATATTACATAACAAGTAGTTTTGAAACAGGCACACAGCATTTTCTGCAGCTATGACCTCTGGGTTCAGTTCAGAGGGAATGGACAAAAATGCCCATCTTCTGATTTCTCTCTGGAAAGAAATGCTTCCAAACTCATTTCATGAGACCAGTGTTACCTTGATACCAAAGACAGACAAGAACACAAGAAAAGAAAAGTACAGGCCAATACCCCTAGTGAACATCAGTTCAGTTCAGTTCAGTTGCTCAGTCGTGTCTGACTCTTTGCGACCCCATGAATCACAGCACGCCAGGCCTCCCTGTCCATCACCAACTCCCGGAGTTCACTCACACTCACGTCCATCAAGTCAGTGACGCCATCCAGCCATCTCATCCTCTGTCGTCCCCTTCTCCTCCTGCCCCCAATCCCTCCCAGCATCAGAGTCTTTTCCAATGAGTCAACTCTTCGCATGAGGTGGCCAAAGTACTGGAGTTTCAGCTTTAGCATCATTCCTTCCAAAGAAATCCCAGGGCTGATCTCCTTCAGAATGGACTGGTTGGATCTCCTTGCAGTCCAAGGGACTCTCAAGAGTCTTCTCCAACACCACAGTTCAAAAGCATCAATTCTTCCACGCTCAGTCTTCTCCACAGTCCAACTCTCACATCCATACATGACCACAGGGAAAACCATAGCCTTGACTAGACGGACCTTAGTTGGCAAAGTAATGTCTCTGCTTTTGAATATGCTATCTAGGTTGGTCATAACTTTCCTTCCAAGGAGTAAGCATCTTTTAACATAGATATACAAAAAATCTTCAAAAATATTTGCGAACTGAATTCAACAGTAGAGTAAGAGGATTGTACATCATGATAAAGTGAGATATATTCTTTGGATGCAAGAATGGGGTCGACATATGCAAATGAGTCAATGAGATATATCACATTAAAAAATTGAAGATAAAAATCATATGACCATCCCAATAAACACAGAAAAAGTACTTGATAAAATTCAACATCCTGTCATGAAAAAGACTCTCAATGATTTAAGCATAAAGGGAATATACCTCAACATAATAAAAGTCATATAGGACAAGCCCACATTTAATGTCCCCAACAGTGAAATTCTGAAAGATTTTCCTTTAAGATCAAGAACAAGACAAGTGTGCCCGCTTTATCACTTTTATTAAACACAGTTCTGAAAGTCCTAGCTAGAACAATTAGAAAAGAAAACAAAGCAAAAGGCATCCAAATTGGAAAGGAAGAAGTGAAATTATCTCTATTTACAGATGACATGATCTTATAAATAAAATCCTAAAGACTCCACCAAAAATTTATTAGAATAAAGAAATTTAGTAAAATTGCAAGACAAAAAATCAATAGGCAAAAATTATATACATTTCTCTGCATTAATAATGAACTATGAGAAAAAGGAAATATAAAAAATCATTTACACGTGTATAACCAAAGAGAACTATGGTGTTGGAGAAGACTCTTGAGAGTCCCTTGGACAGCATGATCAAACCAGTCAATCCTAAAAGAAATCAGCCTTGAATATTCATTGGAAGAACTGATGCTGAAGCTGAAGCTCCAATACTTTGGCCACCTGATGTGAAGAATTGATTCATTGTTATTGGAAAAGACACTGATGCTGGGAAAGATTGAAGTCAGGAGGAGACGGGGATAACAGAGGATGAACTGGTTGGATGGCATCACTGCCTCGGTGGACATGAATTTGAGCAAGCTCCAGGAGTTGGTGATGGACAGGGATGCCTGGCATGCTGTAGTCCACGGACACACAAAGAGTTGGATGACTGAGTGACTAAACTGAACTGAAACATAAACTTAATTTTAAAACATCAAGATGGTAGTGTCAGCAACAGTATGTTAGATTCTTAGAAAATTAAATTATTTTCCCAAAGAGTCCTTTTTCGAAACTCTAGCTAATTTTTCTCTTCCTTCCCATGTTTGTTGCTCTCTATCTGAGTGAAAGTGAAGTCACTCAATCGTGTCCAACTCTTTGCGACCCCATGAACTGCAGCCCACCAGGCTCCTCCATCCATGGAATTTTCCAGGCAAGAATACTGGAGTGGGTTGCCATTTCCTTCTCCAGGAGATCTTCTCGACCCAGGGATTGAACCCAGGTCTCCTGCATTGTAGGCAGATGCTTTACCATCTGAGCCACCAGGGAAGTCTCTAAGTAACCTTATTTGATTCCCTTAAGCATTTACGACTAAATTAAATTATTTATTTACATTTTCCTTCACTAGAATGTAATACTCCTGAAGACAGAATCTTTATAACACCGTTTCTAGATGCTAAGCATTTATTGACTGTGTAACCATAAAAGATGAGATAATTGGGCCCTTATGCTTCCTTCTACCTCCCCTCTGCCAGATATTATTATTTTTATTACTCTTTTATTTATATTATTTATTTTTATCTTTATTACCCTCAAGGTATATTACAACTATGTTTTGTTGTATTTTCAGTTCCAACAAGTCCTTAGCCTTAATTTTATATGAAAATTAATTAAATGCTCATCATCATGTGGTAAAGGGTGTGCTCATCATCATGTGGTAAAGGGTTACCACAGTTTACTCTTTTCAAGTTTCTGCATTCTGATTCCATACTCAATTAGCTGCATTTGACCACTGGGAAAATTTTCCAAGAAGAGTCACTAAATGTTATTTCCTTGTGTCTTCTGATGTTTGAGGATGTCTGTTAATTGCCTTCATAATTGAAACTCATATCAGCTGGATAATTTATAATTGAGTCACATTTATTTTTCATTTAATTTTATAAACATAATTTCTTTGTCTTCTGGCCCATATGTTACAGTGGAAAAGGCTGAAGTCAGCCAGAGCTTTTCACCCTTGCAGATAATTTGTCATTTTCCCTGAATATGTATGCATTTCTCTCTTTTCCTAGAACTTAAATGTCAGTTTTCTGGACTGATTTTTTTTTTTAATAGCATAGTTCTCTTTTCATATTGAGAATAATTTCCCTCTATTTCAGAAGAACGTTTCTTCATGACCACTTTTAATTCATTATTTTCTTTCCCATTGATTGACTTCTTGACTTCATCAAAGCAAATTACACTTGTCTGTTCAACTTTTTCTCTCCCTACATTAAACTTTCTTCATATTATTCTTTCTTCCATCTATATTATCTATTATTTCTCATTGCATATATTATTTCCCATATATTAAGGGAGATTGTCATTAAACAACATATGGAAAAACATTATAAAATTACAAATCTTGAGAAATGGTGCAAGGAAAAAAAAAACTTTAATAGTGATATAGAAAATGAAAGTTGCTCAGTCGTGTCCAACTCTTTGGAGCCCCATGGACTGTATAGTCCCTGGAATTCTCCAGGCCAGAATACTGGAATGGGTAGCTTTTCCCTTCTCCAGGGGATCTTCCCAACCCAGGAATTGAACCAGGGTCTCCTGCATTGCAGGTGGATTCTTTACCAAATGAGCTTAGTGATATAGGGGGTCCTAATTTATACTAGGTAATGTATACTAGGTCCCCCATAGTGATATAGGGGGTCCTAATTTATACTAGATAATCAGGACAGAGTTCTCAGTAGAAGCGATATTTAAGCTGTGAAGTAAATGTTGAGTTAATCAGGTGAAGAGTTAGTGGGAAATCATTGGGACAAATTGCATATAGAGGAAATAGCTTGTCTCTCTCTGCACCAGGAAAATAATTGGTGTTTGAAGAACCAAAAGACAGTCTGTATAGCTGAAGTACAATGAATGCCAGAAAAAAATAAAATGATTTGGAATGGTTTTTGAAAGGAAAGGAAAATCATATAGAGCAACAGTAGATAAAAGAGTCATTGTTTAGTTGCTAAGTCTTGTTCAACTCTTTCACAACCCCATCAACGATAGCCTGCCAGGCTCCTCTGTCCATGGGGTTCTCCAGGCAAGAATACTGGAGTCAGTTGCCCTTTCCTTCCCCAGGAGGTCTTTCCCACCCAAGGATTGAACCCACATCTTCTGCTTGGTAGGCAGATTCTTTACCACCTGGGAATCCCAAAAGGATTCTATTTTATTCTAAATTAGATTATAATTCAATCAAGTTATTTTTAAAGGAGAGATACGAGGTATTTGTAGTAATAAATAAAATATCACCTCATTAGCAGTATGAAATTTAAGGGGTAGAACAAATGTGTGATGAATAGAGTAACAAGTAGATATAGTGTGAAGAAGTATTGGTAATGGTTTGTATAATGGTGATAGCAGTGGACTTGAAAAGAGATGCATAAATTTAAGATATTTGGGGGAAGTAGAACTGACAGAATTTTGCAATGTGTTGAGGGTTGCATATGTGAATACAAAAGAATGTCAAGGAAACCTTCATATTTCTGAAATATACAAGGAGAGGTATAGACACTATTTACCAAATCAGAAAAATTAGAAAGGAGAGTCACGTTGCCTTGGTTGTGAGAGGTTGAAACATAAGGATCACTCTGTATATATATTAAATTTGTGATGCCCATTAAATAGCAATGTGAGATGTGGAGGAGGCAGCTGTAATATGAATTTGATACTTAGAGTTCTTAATAACTGTTAGACAAAAGAGTCTAGGCATCATAATCAGTGGTTGCAGCACACAAGCTCAGCAGTTGCGGCTCACGGGCTCTAGAGCGCAGGCTCAGTGGTTGTGGCGCATGCGCTTAGTTGCTCAGAAGTGTGTGGAATCTTCCCAGACCAGAGATCAAACCCACGTCCCCTGCACTGGCAAGCAGATTCTTACCCACTGTGCCACCAGGGAAGTACCTGAATGTAATACTTAATTACGTAACGCTAACATAGCGTTCAGAGACTATTATAGAAAATTTTAAATATAGTGAAATACTTATAGAATACTTAGAAGTTACCATTTAAAGCTTTACTCAGATTAACTCACTAAATCCATATAATAAAGCCAGTAAGTAACTAGTAAGTTACTCTTATTCTAGTTTTAACAATGAACATTCTGAGGCAAAGAGAGGTACATGCTCTAGGACACACAGCTAATTAATTACATGTCTAGAATAAAGAAAATTAAAGGAAAGAGTAGAGGAAAAAAGAAGTAAGGATGATTCTAAAAGACCCATGTACCCCAATGTTGATAGAAGCACTGTTTACAATAGCCAAACATGGAAGCAACCTAGATGTCCATTGACAGATGAATGGATAAAGAAGCTGTGGTACATATATACAATGGAATATTAGCCATAAAAAGGAATGAATTTGAATCCATTCTAGTGAAGTAGATGAAACTAGAGCCTGTTATACAGAATGAAGTAAGTCAAAAAGAGAAAAACAAATATCATATATTAATGCAAATACATGAAATCTAGAAAAATGTTACTGGTGAACCTATTTGCAGGGCAGCAATAGAGACACAGACATAGAGAACAGGCTGTGGACACAGCGGGGGAAGCAGAAAGTGGGATGAATCCAGAGAGTAGCATTGAAACATCTACATTACCTATGTAAAATAGATAGCCAGAGAGGACAGACAGACTGCAGCCCAGGGGAGAGTTTTTGTGGTTCTTCTGATTTCAGGTGATGGGCAGGGTTGGGCTGGTGCTATGATCTCTCTAACTCAATAGTTCCATGATTCTATGATGTCACTGAAGAGAGAAGAATTGGGAGCTGGGCTCGGCTCCAGCTACGCCAATTCCTCCGTCCTCTGGATTCTGATAGTTTTTGGGATGAGGGGAGATGAGCTGAGTTCCAGCTCAGTCTCCCCTCTAGCCACCTCAGCCCCCACCACATTTATGGAGAGAAATTAACCAGGGTGAGTCCACACCACCAGAACAAGCCGAGCATCTTTTATGAAGCTGATCAAAAGAACAACAATAAAAAGATCCTTTTATTCTTCTGTTTCTAGAAAACTTAAAG
This sequence comes from Bos mutus, assembly GCF_027580195.1. NCBI lineage: Eukaryota > Metazoa > Chordata > Mammalia > Artiodactyla > Bovidae > Bos > Bos mutus. Next base: position 47,002,190 of record NC_091627.1, on the reverse strand, counting down.
AACAAGAGAACTACATTCACACTGAGCTGGAAAACATATTTGGACAATCTGTGATTGTGAGAGTAGATGAGTCGTCTAGTTAACCATATGAACTTTGAAACCACAGCATTCACTTTCTTCATCATCCTTCTAATTTGCCTCAGTTGCATCTTCCTTTTATTGGTGGTTTTTTTATATAAATGGTATAAATCCATGCTGATAAATTGGGATCAGACTTTAAGTCAGTAGCAAATGTATCTAGTAATAATATAAAGCAATTTAAAATAGAGCAAATAATAATGCTGTAGGTATCTGTTTTTTCTATTTCAGGGTTTTAGAAATGCTAATTTCCTGCTTAAAAGTGAAGTTCCTTTCCAAGTCTTAACATCAAGACCTTTCTTTCTTTTCCACACTTTCTCCTTTATGATTATAGTTCCCAAAGCAGGACAGATGAAGAGACAGAAAAAGGTCCTTGTACAGAAAATGAAGGTGAAGATTGTCCAGCTGCTAATACAGAGATGAACAATTTAGACAACCAAGAAAAGTAAGTCTGCACCTTAGGATGTGGTGGAACACCATTTTTGTGTGTGACCATGAGGGCTAAGATGCATGAATTTTAAAAACCTTGCTGATTGATTTTCTAGGACTCTTGCACCTGCAAGGCATGGCATTCTTGTCCAGAGACGGAGTAAAGATGCGATGACCACACCCTTAGGAAATAGAGAGGATGTAGAGGGTGAAGAAGAGAACAAAATAAAAGAGAAGCAAAAGCCTGAGAATGCTAGAGAAAATGGTCAAGAGGTGATATGCTTTTCTACTCTTAAGAGGCATTTAGTATTTAAAGAAGAGGTAAATTCCTTGGCTAGGTATATTGAAGGATGGTCTTGTTTGTAACTTAGGTTTGTATCTGGAAGGAGTGCAGTGTTGATAATCATTTAAACCACCCTTCTTAGCTTATTGGTTCATTTTGTTAAACCAATTACACATGCCATGCCTGGACACTTGCTCCATCTTCATCCTTACATTTGTGGTTTTCTTAATAATTCCCTTTCATTTTGCTTTATTCAGAATCCTAAGGTGTTAGAGCTGGAGGAGATCATTTAGGGAGCCAACCCTCTTATGTTACGAATGAGAAAATAAGATGAATTGTTGAGGTCACTCCTCCTCCCTAGCCAGGCTCAGGACCAGATGCCAAAGACCTGCTCTACTTCTGGGTTCCTTCTACAACAGCTTGTAAACATTGTCGGGGTCTTCTTGAACTCCATGTTTGAGGCTGCCTAATAACAACAGCTCACATGTCCTCCTAACATGAGACCCATGACCACTTGGAGACAGAATGGTGATCCAGGTGGCTCTTGGGTTTGCCTCCTTTGTAGAGAAAATAACACATGTTGCCAGATGCTATTTGAATATAGCAGTGTGTGCTTTTATAACCATAGAAATATGAAAATTATGTCTTTATGGATTATTACTGCTTTTCTGTATCATTTAGAAATCCTTTTTCTGTTTCTTACTAACAATGTACATATAACCCATATTTTTTAAAAGCAGGGCTTGTTGTATTCATAAATTTATCATTGATATTATTTGTTATATTCTCTTACAGGATGACTATTTGCAAAAATCACTCATACCTCTCACTGGAAGTTCTTCAGTTGTTGATAACCATAAAAGACCCTTAAAAGGAGTAACATTTTCTAGGGAGGTAATCGTTGTGGACCTTGGAAAGGACAATCCTATGGCTCGAAGCTATACTCGATTACATAAAGAGAGAAAGTGAAGCTCAAAAAAGGCTGAGAGCAAAAGAAATGTAACCTTAGACTAACAAGGAAATGACTGGGGGTGCAAAATCATGTTGAAACAGCAAAATAATGGGGAATTACACAAATATGGATAATATTTTATCTTTGTGCAGAAAAGGTGGACTATGTACAAAATTCTATAAGTAAAATACCCAGGGCAACTCAAATGTGAGTTCAAGAAATTGATTGTATTAAGTGTCCTTAAAACTCTGTCTACTCAAATACTGTTGTACCATGTGAATAAAGTTATTTGTGTTTGTGCAGATGTCTTTTAGGTCATATTCAAGGGGGATTTTGGAAACAGCCCAGGTTCTTGGTGCTTTGATCATAGGCATTTAGAATCAAATAACATTACTGCTAACATCATGGAAACTTTCAGTAAGTAGGACTTGGGTCTCCTCGACATAGTTCCCTTTGAATTCAGTCCTGAAATCTTTCTTGTCCTGACAACTGCTTTTTTTTTCTAATTTAAATATATATATATATATATTTATATATATAATATAATAATATATAATAAAAAGGCAGAGAGGTGAAAATGTGTGTTGAGCCTGATAGCTGGAGGCGTGTTGAGAGTTAAGAGTGAAGTGTGGTGAGGGGTCCGAGTACGGTAACTCTGAGGATTCCAGGCTAGAGAGAGGTACTGGGTAGAGAATGCAGTAAAGTAGTGTGTGCTGGGGGTGGGGGTCTACAGTAATATCCATCCAGAGCCCTAGAGTCCAGGAACTGTCTACAAGCACTGAAAAATATTGGTCTTTCACCTGATGGTAACATTAATTTTTTTTTGCCTGCATCCCACAGCATGTGGGATCCAACTTACCCTGTCAGGGATGGAGCCTGTGCCCCCTGCAGTGGAAGCACAGTCTTAAGCACTGGACTGCCAAGGAAGTCCCAACATTAAAAATTTTTTAATTTAATTATTGTAAAATACACATAAAATCTACCACCTTAATGATCTTAAGTGCACAGTTAAGTAATACTAAGTACACTCACATTGTACAGACATCACTTACATCCACAGTACTCCTCATTTTGCTGAACTCTAAGTCTACCCATTAAACACTAACTCCTCATTTCCTACCACCCCAGCCCCTGGTAACTACCAACCTACTTTCTATCTCTATGAATTTGACTACTCTAAGTACCTCATACAAGTGGAATTGCAGTCTTTGTCCTTCTGTGACCAACTTCTTTCACCCAGCATAATGTCCTCAAGGTTTATCCATGTGTCAGAATTTCCTTTCTTTTAAAGCCTGAATAATATTTTTTTTTTTTTTTTTGCATATTCCAAATGTTTATACATTTATCCATTAATGAATACTTTGGGTTGCTTCACTTTTTGTCTACTAAAAATAATGCTGCTCTGAATGTTTCAAATTCTAATATGAAATTTCAGACCTAGATGACCATTTATTTCCATATGAGTATTTCCATATGAGGGCTTCCCTGGTGGCTCAGATGGTAAAGAATATGTCTGTGGTGCTGGAGATCCCAGGTTCAACACCTGGGTTGGGAAGATACCTTGGAGAAGGAAATGGCAACCCACTCCAATATTCTTGCCTGGAGAACTCCAAGGACAGAGGAGCCTGGTGGGCTACAGTCCATGGGGTCGCACATGGGGTTGCAAAGAGTCAGACACTATTGCATAACTACTAACACTTTCACTCTCTTTTTGTTTCCATATGATGTCATGATTTCATTGCCTATATCTGTGTCTGAATTTATAAAACCAAGTTACTTTTTCACAAACTGACAAGAGTATTGAAGAATGAATCCATAAATGGTGCATCTATGTCAAAGTAAAGGCCAGTTTCCTGGTGAGTGGACTGTACTAGCTGAAGTTTTGTAAAACTTTCAGTAGAAGAAAATGGTAGGAAAATGGGCCATCAGTGCCTACGATAGTACAGACACCCGAAATTCCAAAAAGACCAATCAATGTGCCACCACTATGGGGTGAGTCAAATTCAATGTTAACTTGAATTTTATTAGTTTTTATGCTTCTGTTTGTATTTTGTTTGTAAATTTGTTTTGATTTGATTTTTTAAAGATACCTGGCTAAAAATGTTCAAGACAGCTCTGATTTTTCTGAAAAATGTTAATTAGTTTGGCTGCGCCGGGTCTTAGCTGGGGGACTCGGGACCTTTGATCTTTGTATTGGCACACAGGGGTCATTTATCGCGGCATATGGGATCCAGTTCTCTGACTAGGGGCACAATGCTCCCCTTGCATTGGGAGCACGCAGTCCTAGCCACTGGGCCACCAGGGAAGTCCCTGTTTTGATTTTAGAATTGAATGAGAGCACTAAAGATATTCAGTTTTATGTTTCAACACAGTTTAAAAGTTACCCTATATATACTGAACAATTCAAGGTCATTGTGTGTGTGTTGCGGGGTAAGTCCCTGAGAATTCTACTACAGGATTAGGTTATTGATTACCTGGGAGATAAATGGAGATGACTGTAGTGACAATTCAGGGTTTAAGGATGAGGGTCTGGAACAGAGAGGTGGCAGAACACAAAGTAAAGAACATCAGTTTCTGGTTAGATGTGGGAAAATGAGAGGACTCGACAGTGACTCCTGAGTTTGGAAACCTGATGGTCAGAAAGAGGCAAGTCCAAAGAAGTGACTGGTGGGAAGGAAATGATTAGCTAGATTTTAGCTCTGCTGAACTTGAGATGTTTGCCTGCGGGGCAGGAATAGAGATGCAGATATAGAGAATGAACCTTTGGAACAGTGAAGGAAGAAGAAGGTGGGACGAATTGAGAAAGTAGGATTGACATATATACACGTGTTTGTAAAACAGATAGCTAGTGACAAGCTGCTGTAGAGCACAGGGAGCTCGACTGGTGCTCTGTGAGGACCTGGAGGGGTGGGATGGGGTGGTGGGAGGCTCAACAGGGAGGAGATATTTGTATACTTGAGTGGATTCACATTGTTGTACAGCAGAAACTAACACAACATTGTAAACCAATTATCCTTCAATTAAAAAAAAATTACAGAAAAAGTTGTACAAGTAGTACAGAGAACTATATATGCTTTCACTCAGATTCCCCAATTAACTGTTTGCCATATTTGTATTACCATCCTCTCTCTCCATAAAATTCATATGTTTTAAGCAGTTGAGAGTCAGATGCAAACATACTGTATCACTGAAGCCTTAGCACTTCAGCACAAATTTCCAACAAACTGGGACATCTTCCCACGTAATCAACCATCAATTAACATTGATACACTTGCTGACTAATCCACAGGCCTCACTCAACATTTGCTGGTTGTCCCAGTTATATTCTTTGTAGGTCCAGGATCCAGTTCAGGATAACACTTTCTGTTTAGCCATCATTCTTTGGTCTCTTCAATTTGGACAGGTTCCTCAGACTTTCTTTGACTTTTTTGACCTTGACACGTTTGAAGATTGCAGATCAATTACTTTGTAGCATGTCCCTCACTGTTGGACTTGGCTGATGTAACTTCATGATTAGGTTCAGGTCATGTACCTTTAGCAAGAATATTCAAGAGGTGATCCTGTGATCTCAGTGCATTGTATCAGGAGGCATGTGCTGTCATATGTATTGATGTAATTTAATTTTTACCACTTGGTTTTGTCAGATTTCTCCCCTGTAAATTAATAAGTGGTTTTTACTTATTAATAAACAATATTAGTTGACAGCCTACAGAAAGGAAAGCCTTCTCTTCCCTCCTACTCAATCACTTATTCAATATATCAGTATGAACTTTTAGATCCTGTTTTGTTCAGTGGGTTATAGTCCTTTACGATCATTATTTATTTGGATATTCACATGTTCCCAGATAGGGCCAAGGGAGCCCCTTCCAAATGGCTCTTGGATCTTTAGACATATTTGAGCACTCTGTTGTATAAGATGTTCCAAGCTCATCTTATACTTTCTCTGCCCCAGCCCTGGAATCAGCTATTTCTTTAGGGGAGAATGCTATTCCAAAAATAAGATCTGCATGCTAGGCATGCTCATAGCTCCTGGGTTATCATTGCTTCTAGAATTTTTCAGTGGACAGAGGTAGGAAATGTATGTATGCACAAACACATAATATACACATATGCAGACATATAATACATATTAATTATCTACAAATGATCCTCAAACTTAGTGGCTTAAATAATAATTCTGTATTATCTCTCATGGTTTATGAGGGCCAGGAATTCAAAGTGCATACAATGGGGAATGACTTGTTTCTGTGCCATGATGTTTGGGTCTTTGGGGCTGAAATCATCCAAAGGTTGTTCATTCACATGTGTGGCACTTGCTGCTGGCTGTCAGGGTCAGGAGCTATCCCTGGAACACCTACATATGGCCTGCCATGGGACCCTGGCTTACTCACAAGTTGGTGACTGGATTCCAAAATCAAGTAATGAGAGAGAGAAAGAAGGTGAATTTTTATATCCTTTTTATAACCTAGCATTGGAGGTCATCTAAACATTAAGTTCTAGACTAGAAATCTTTTCAAGAAAGTTAGAGATACCAAGGAAACATTTCATGCAAAGATGGACACAATAAAGGACAGAAATGGTATGGACCTAACAGAAGCAGAAGATATTAAGAAGAGATGGCAAGAATACCAAAAAACTACACAAAAAAGATCTTCATGACCCAAATAAACATGATCGTGTGATCACTCAACCTAGACCCAGACATCCTGGAATGCAAAGTCAAGTGGGCCTTAGGAAGCATCACTATTAACAAAGCTAGTGGAGGTTATGGAATTCCACTTGAGCTATTTCAAATCCTAAAAGATAATGCTGCTAAAGTGCTGCACTCAATATACCAGCAAATTTGGAAAACTCAGCAGTGGCCACAGGACTGGAAAAGGTCAGTTTTCATTCCAATCCCAAAGAAGGGCAATGCCAAAGAATGTTCAAACTATTGCACAATTATCTCACACACTAGCAAAGTAATGCTCAAAATTCTCCAAACCAGGCTTCAACAGTATGTGAATCAAACTTCCAGATGTTCAAGCTGGATTTAGAAAAGGCAGAGGAATCAGAGATCAACTTGTCAACATCTATTGGCTCATAGAAAAAGCAAGAGAATTCCAAAAAAACATCTACTTCTGCTTTACTGATTATGTAAAAAGCCTTTGACTGTGTAGATCACAAAAACTATGGAAAATTCTTCAAAACATGAGAATACCATACCACCTTACCAGCCTCATGAGAAATCTGTATGCAGGTCAAGAGGCAACAGTTAGAACCAGACATGGAACAATAGGCTGGTTCCAAATTGGGGAAGGAGTTTGTCAAGGCTGTATATTGTCACCCTGCTTATTTAACTTATATGCAGAGTACATTATGTGAAATGCCAGGCTGGATGAAGCACAAGCTGGAATCAAGATTGCCAGGAGAAATATCAATAACCTCATCTATATAGATGATACTACCCTTGTGGCAGAAAGTGAAGAGGAACTAAAAAGCTTCCTGATGAAAGTGAAAGAGAAGAATGAAAAAGCTGGCTTAGAACTCAACTTTCAAAAAACTAAGATCATGGCATCTGGTCCCATCACTTCAGGGCAAATAGATGGGGAAACAATGGAAACAGTGACAGACTTTATTTTCTTGGGCTCCAAAATCACTGCAGATGGTGACAGCAGCCATGAAATTAAAAAACGCTTACTCCTTGGAAGAAAAGCTATGACCAACCTAGACCACATATTAAAAAGCAGACACGTTACTTTGCTGACAAAGGTCTGACTAGTCAAAACTAGTGTTTTTCCAGTAATCATGTATGGACACGAGAGTTGGACTATAAAAAAGCTAAGCACTGAAGAATTGATGACTTTGAACTGCGGTGTTGGAGAAGACTCTTGAGAGTCCCTTGGATTGCAAGGACATCCAACCAGTCCATCCTAAAGGAAATCAGTCCTGAGTATTCATTGAAAGGACTGATGCTAAAGCTGAAACTCCAATACTTTGGCCACCTGATGGAAGAACTCACTCACTGGAAAAGACCCTGATGTTGGGAAAGATTGAAGGCAGGAGGAGAAGGGGACAACAGAAGATAAGATGGTTGGACGCCATCACCGACTCGATGGACATGAGTTTGAGCAAGCTCCGGGAGTTGGTGAAGGGCAGAGAAGCCTGGCATGCTGCAGTCCATGGGATCTCAAAGAGTCAGACTGACAGACTGGACTGAGTGAGACATTAAGTTCAGCCCACATTCAAGGGCAAGGAGATTATACTCTACCTTTTGAAGGAAAAGAATTTTTTAAAAACCCACCAAAATGTGGATCTACTTTAAAACCACCACAGTATCAATATCTATAGCTATCCTTATGAAAGATCATGAGCTCATACCAAACTTTCAATTCCAATCCAGCAAGGTCTAGTCTAGCTTCCCCTGCTCCATAATTTCCTTCCCTGATAGTGAGAAACCTGGTTCCCATTACACTCAATTTATTTCTGTATTTTCTCAATCCCACTGTATGTCACTATGCAGCAAACACAGGGCCATATATCCCTGGCTCCACTGATTTGGTTATTATTATACTGGAAAAGTTTATTTTTTTGAAAGTCTATTTTTTAAATAAATTTTTAAATTTAATATTTATTTTATATTGGCGATACAGCTGATTTACAATGTTAGTTTCAGGTACCAAGCAAACCGATTCAGTTATATATATATCCATTCTTTTACATATTCTTTTCCTATACAGGTTATTATACAATGAGTCGAGTACCCTGTGTTATACAGTAGGTCCTTATTAATTATCTGTTTTATATATATTAGTGTGTATATGTTTAAAAATGGTAAAAATTAATTTCTCAGTCATGTCTGACTCTTTGCAACCCCATGGACTGTAGCTTGCCAGGCTCCCTGTCCATGGAATTCTCCAGGCAAGGATACTGGAGTGGGTAGCTGTATGTTATCCCCAAACTAATTTATCCCTCCCCTCCACCTTTTCCCTTTGGTAACCATAGATTCAGTTTTGGAGTCTACGGATCTGTTTCTATTTTGTAAATAAGTCCATTTGTATCATCTTTATAGAATCCACATATGAGTGATTTCATGATATTTATCTGTCTGACTTACTTCACTTAATATGATAATCTCTAGATCCATCCATGTTGCTGCAAATGGCATTATTTTATTTTTTATAGCTAAGCAGCTATTCCACTGTGTATATATACCACATCTTCTTTCTCCATTCATCTGCTGATGGACATTTAGGCTGCTTCCATATCTTGGCTATTGTAAAAAGTGCAATAATGAACATTGGGTTCGTGTATTTTTTGAATTATGTTCTTTGTGAGATAAATGCTCAGGAGTGGGATTGCTGGATCACATGGTAGTTCTGCTTTGATTAGTTTAGGAAACCCCCATATAGTTCTCCATAGTGGTGGTACCAATTTACATCCCCACCAATGGCGTTAGAGGATTCTCTTTTCTGCACAACCTCTCCAGCATTTATTGTTTGTAGACTTTTTGATGATGGCTGTTCTGACTGATGTAAGATGGTATCTCATTGTAGCTTTTTAAAATTATTGTATTTACTTATTTTTGATGTGGACCATTTTTAAACCTTGTTTTTGTCTGTGCTGGGTCTTTGTTTGTCCAGACTTTTCTCTAGTTGTGGCAAATGGGGGTTCCTCTCTAGTTGCAGTGCACTGGCTTCCCATTGCAGTGGTTTCTCTTGTTGCAGAATAAGGGCTCGAAGGCACACGGGCTGCAGTAGTTGTGGCTCCCAGGCTCTAGAGAACAGGCTCAATAGTTGTGGCTCACAGGCTTAGTTGCTCCACAGCATGTAGGATCTTCCCAGATTCGGGATCAAACGTGTGTCTCCTGCATTAGCAGGAAGATTCTCTACCACTGAACTACCAGGGGGGGCCCTCTCATTATAGTTTGGATTTGTATTTCTCTAATAATTAGTGATTTAGCATCTTTTCTTGGGCTTTTTGATATGTCTTCTCAGGAGAAATGTCTATTTAGATCTTCTGCCCAGTTTTTGATTGGGCTGTTGGTTTTTGTTTTGTTTTGTTTTGTCTTGTTTTTATATTGAGCTGCATGAGATGCTTGTATGGTTGCTTAATTTGCTAATATTTTTTTCCTTTCTGTGGGTTGTCCTTGTTTTGCTTATGGTTTCCTTTACTGTACAAGAGCTTTTAAGTTTAATTAGGTCCCATTTGTCTATTTCTGTTTTTATTTTCATTACTCCAGCAGATGAATGAAAAAAGATGTTGCTTATGTTTTCCTCTAAGAGTTTTATAATAACTGGTCTCACATATAGGTTTTTAACTCATTTAGAGCTTATTTTTGTGTATGGCGTTAAAGAATGTTCTAGTTTCTTTTTTTAACATGAAGCTGTCCAGTTTTCCCAACACCACTTATTGAAGAGCCTGACTTTTCTCCATTATATAGTTTTGCCCCCTTTGCCATAGATTAATTGATCATAGGTCCATGGGTTTATTTCTGGGTTTTCTATCCTGTTGCATTGATCTATATTTTTGTTTTTGTGACAGAGTCATACTGTTTTGTTTACTGTAGCTTTGCAGTATAGTCTGAAGCCAGGGAACCTGGTTCCTCGAGCTCTGTTTTTCTTTCTCAGAATTGCTTTGGCTCAGTTCAGTTCAGTTCAGTCACTCAGTCGTGTCCGACTCTTTGCGACCACATGAATCACAGCACACCAGGCCTCCCTGTCCATCACCAACTCCCGGAGTTCACTCAAACTCATGTCCATCGAGTTGGTGATGCCACCCAGCCATTTCATCCTCTGTCGTCCCCTTCTCCTCCTGCCCCCAATCCCTCCCAGCATCAGGGTCTTTTCCAATGAGTCAACACTTCGCATGAGGTGGTCCAAGTACTAGAGTTTCACCTTTAGTGTCATTCCCTTCAATGAACACCCAGGACTGATCTCCTTCAGAATGGACTGGTTGGATCTCCTTGCAGTCCAAGGGACTCTCAAGAGTCTTCTCCAACACCACTTTGGCTATTTGCAGTGAAAATTAGCATTTCCATGCAAATTTAAAATTTTTTCTTCTAGTTCTGTGGAAAAGCCTATTTTTAAGAACATTTGTGACAAAAGGATGATTTCCATATTTATAAAAAAAAACTGTTAAGAGCACTCAGAATCATAAGAATTATTTCACCCATAGAAATAAGAAAAATGTAAATAACTTAAAATGGTAATTTTTGTAAAAGTATGAAGTCATGATGAGCATTTAAAAATTTGGCCATTAACTTTTATGTCTACACATATTATCTTTGCCTATTTTAATTAATTTATTTTTGGCCACACCATGAGGCTTGCAAGATTTAGTTCCCTGACCAGGGATTGAACCCAGGCCCTGGCAGTGAAAGCACTGACTATTAAGCACTGGACCACGAGGGAATTTCCCTCTTTGCCCTTTTTATGCATTTGTGCCAAGGCCACCCCTCGGGGTGCTCCTAACCAATATCTGAACTGGCAAGGGTTACTGGCAAGATTCAAGACTCCTTCAATATGAACACTGGCTCTAGGTGTTGCCAGTGGGTTGTCTGGGAAATCTAGACTGGTGGTGGCTTAGCAGCTAAGTCGTCTCCAACTCTTGTGACCCCATGAACTGTAATAGAAGTGTCAATTTAGGATTGTTTGGAGTTTGGTGGTGTACAGGTGTTATGCAGAGGGGAGGGTGAGGATAAGACAACAAAAACATTTTTAAGTGATTCGTTCATGCTTGGAATTGTTCTAAGAACTTCAGTTGTATTCATTTCCTTTAACTTCACATTGCCTATGAGGTTGGGGGCAGATACTGCTAGTTATCCCCCAATATCTATTCTTTCTTGGGAGCAGGACTCCCAGGTGTCGGCCAGCCAGGCCATGTAGCTGACTAGAATAAAGACGGCACTTCCCAGCTTTCCTTGCTGGCTGTTGCCATATGAACTGTTCTGACCAATAGGATCAAAGCAGAAGTGCTGGGCTGTGTCTTACAGGTTGAGGATGTGCTAGTGCTCTTTCTTCTTCCTTCTGGTTGTATTGATTGGAGTCGGACCCTGATATGGAAGCCATATTTTGGGGATTGGTGATGTAAACTCGGGCCCTGATGATTGTGTATCTTTCATACTCGCCATGGACTGCCTATTTTTATGTGAAAGGAAAGGGCTATCTTGTTTAGTATTATTTTGTTATTGCTACTTTGCTACTAGCAGTTGAATCTAATAATAATACAGACAGGTGGTGATACTATCCCCATGTTACAAAGTACAAAGAGGTGATGAAGTACAGGGAGGTTAGGGAAATTGCCTAAGGTCACCCAACTGCTAAATGAGATCTGAGACTTGCATCCAAGCACTGAGCTGCAGCAGAGCCTGTCAGCATGGTCTAATTCTGCTATGGCAGATACAGCTCAGTACAGTTTTTCACGTTAGTATAGAGACTCTTCACACTGGCTTTCACACTCTCCTCCAAATGTCTTCATTGAAGTCTTTGTGCCCATTCTGCATGCATCCAGCCTACTTACCCCCGGTTACTTTCCCATCTTTGCTAATGCTTTTTCTCTTGGTCTGGACCGACCTCTCCCATTTCCAACTTCAAGGTGCTTTCATATTTCTTCATTCCCATCTTCTTTTACTCCTATGAAATGATTCATTCAACCAATATTTTCCCCCTATGTATTAAGAATGACACTACTTATATATCATCCCGGGAAGAATCAAGAAAATAGTCACTGAAATTATTTTCTGTGTTCTGTAGTTCATATGAGGAGCTCCAGTTAAGAAAGGCTAATAATAGACATGCAAACTGAAGTCAGTAAAAATGACTTGCTCAATCTACAGCATATGGAAAAGCTAAAGACAGGAAATTCCTGTGCTAAACAGCCTCTCATGTTATTATATAAACTAATCTATGGGAACCATGTTAACATAAATCCCCTTAACTTCTTCTGTTACCTTTGCCCCCACTCAGTCAACCAAAATTTATTGAGATCTGCCGTGTACAAAGCACTGGGGATTATACTATGTGCAAAACAGATCAAGTTAGTTATAAGCTAGTGTACTTATCTTTGTTTGCCACAGCAGTGGCTTTCAAACATAAAATAAAAACAAGAACAATCTCACTTAATGTAACCATAGCATATTTCATATATGGGATGATTTAAGAAGCAATGTTTCTTCTTAAACATATCAGGCCTTCCCTGATAGCTCAGTTGGTAAAGAATCCACTTGCAATGCAGGAGACCCCAGTTCGATTCCTGGATTGGGGAGATCCGCTGGAGAGGAGATAGGCTATCCACTCCAGTATCCTGAGCTGGAGAATTCCACGGTCTGTATAGTTCATGGGGTCACAAAGAGTCGGACACAACTGAGTGACTTTCACTTAAGAAGCAATGTTTACCTTTACCACAGGTAATCACTCTGATACTTAAACTGTATTCTATTTCATTAAGGTAAAAATGATGATGAATGCCTGTTAAATTGATTTTACAGCCTACTCACAGGTTGGAAATACAGGTTTGAGAACTGTTCATTCCCTTTTCCATTCAGTTATCCAAACAAACATTTACTGGTGCCTACTGTGTGCTGGGCACAGCTCAGAGAGCAGTTGCTGAGCCCCACCTGCCTTTGTGCTCATCTCCTTCCATTGTTTCTGGGACTCTCTGCTCCACAACCTGACCCTCTTTTCACAAGCTAATCCCCATCAACACATGAAAACATTTAAATGGAAAAGGCAAAATCTCCCTTCTCCACGTATCTCTACACAGCTACTGCCCACTAGTCTTAGCCATCCTGTCAAACATTTTAAAAGCATGGTCTCAACATTCTCACCTCCCATTCATTCTTCTATACACTGTGACTTGACTTCTGCCGTCATTCACCAAAACTGCTTCCTGGAAAGAGCCCAATGGCCGTCCTATCAAATCCAAAGAAGAATTTGTCTATTATCCTACTTGCCATCTTCCATAGCTAACACTGTGACTACTCCCTCCATCTCAGCCCTTGGCTTCCATGATCAAATATCTTCTCTGTTTTCTTCCTGCTTCTTTTGGTTTCCCTTTTCAGCTCCATCTTCTCTGCCAATCCCCTGCAGGCTGGTCTCCAGAGGTAATCACCTAAGTCCTCCTCCAGGCTCTTTTCATTCTAGCCTCTCAGAAAGGTGGTGACTAACCAAGCTGAAAGTCCCAGTCTCTTAAAAACACTTCCTCAAATACACCCAATATCTGATACACTCCTAGTTTCCATTTCCAAATGCTTCTCATATCTCGTCTCCTCTCTACTTGGACAAGTATTCCCCGCTTCCAGTTTTTACCCACTCCTGTCAAATTGTCATGATTCTAAAACACAAGTCTGACCTCGTGACATTTCTCCATTTATATCACCTCGGTGGTCTCTTGCTGCCTACAAAGTCTGTGATCCTCAGCAGAGCAAATGGGGCTCGTTATGAGGTGGCAAGTTTGCCCCACTGCAGACTCATCTCCTGCAGCCCCTACTCCATGTCTCGGTTAGAGCCCCCTTGTGCAGTGTGCTTCTCCAGGCTTCTGTGCCTGGGTGGACACTTGCTGCCCTTCATGCCTAGTGTCCCCTTTCCTCTATTGAGCACAAAGCCCTCACATGGACTCCACTGGTGGACCAACGGTTAAGAATCTGCCTTGCAAAATACAAAGAAAACAAAAACAAACAAATGAAAAGAATCTTCCTTGCAATGCAGGGAACGAGGGTTCAATCTGTGGTTGAGGAACTAAAATCCCACCTGCTTTGGAGCAACTAAGTCTGTGCACCACACCTAGGGAGTCCCTGCGGCACAGTAAAAGTCCTGATGCAGCGAAGATCCCGAGTCCTGCAATTAAGACCTGAGGCAGCTAAAAAAAAAAAGAGTCCTAACTTTCAGACCTCCTCTGAGAAAAGAACTATGTGAGCACCACACTCCCTGAGGGAGAGGCACTTTCTTTTCTGTGCTCCCAAGGCACCCTGGGTTACCCTGAAGGTGAATTCACAATGGTCTCTTCACTAGTGACTGATCCCCATGTCTTACTCATTTTTCTGATGACATGAGCATACAGCAGAACTGGACACACAGTAGATGCTCGATAAATGTAGCATAATGTTTAGCCACCTAGCACTATATGGTTACAAAAGGCTAGAACCCACGCACTGACCCGAAAGATGCCTTGCCTCATTCCTGCCAAAATTTTTTTTTAATAATCTCTAACTTACAGAATCATTGCAAAAATAGTTTAAGGAATCTCAGATACGCTTCACCTGAATTCACCAGGTGTCACCCTTTTGCCCCCACACTTGCTTCATTTGTCTTCTTTTCTCTCTGCACTGAGTTAATTGCAGACATCGTGACAATTTACCCGCAAATATTTCAGCATGTCTCCCAAGGTCGAGAATGCTCTTCTCTAATAAATAAAGAATGCTCTTCTTTGTAACCAAAGATTAACACTCAGAAAATTTAACCGTTGACACAAGGTTACCCAGTATGTAGTCTGAAATGAAATTTAAATTTCCCCAATTATGTAATTTTAAATTGTTTGGACCCAGAAGCTCTGTTAGGTGATTGTTTCCTCATGATCAGATTCAGAATAAGCATTTTTGGCAGGAATACTAGGTAGGTGACGGTGTGCACCAGTTATGTCTTTGCTCCATTATTGGTGATGCTGAGTTTGATCATTTGGTTAAGATGAGTTACAGATTTCTCTCCTGTAAAGTTTACTTTTCCCTTTTGAATGTAGTAAGCTAAGTGTGGGTGTATATATCTTCATGTTGCATGATTATCTTCTTCCCCAACAACTTTTTACTCATCAATTTAGGTGCTTTTTATCCAAAATTTTTTCATTGTGGTAAAACACACATAAAAGTTAACACTGTAACCATTATGTTTACAGTTCAGTGTTGTTAAGTATATTCATAATGTGCTACCATTACCACCGTCCATCTTCAGAATTCATTTCATCTTGTAAAATGGAAATCCTATACCCACTAAGTAATAATGCCCCACCCTCCCTTCAACTCCTGGCAACCACTGTTCTTTCTGTCCCTATAATTTTTGCTCTCAATACTTCATATAAGTCTAATCATGCAGTATTTGTCTTTTTGTTACTGGCCTAATTCACTTAATATAATATTAAGATGCTAAGTTCACACTAAGAGCATAATATGAATCTCAAGTTTCACCCATGTTGTGGTTTATGTAAGAATTTCCTCCCTTTTTAAGGATGGAATAGTATTTCATTGTATTGCTAATCCAATTCTTTTCTACTTGATACCTTGTGTTCGCTCTCCATGCTTTTGACAAAGTGTAAAAGGTGAAATCAAAATGCCATTTCGTTTGGGGGGGTCAAAACACTCTGAAGCAGTCTGTTTACAAAATTGTGATAGGTTTTGGAAAATGAGGTTGGAATGTAGTATCTCCAGTAAGCAAATGGAGAAAAATACCCTCCCCCAGTTCTGAGAAGACTAGATCACAGGGAGAGGACAGGTCATCACAGTGGAGCAGAACGGAGAAGTAACCTGCAGACTTCCAAAGTTCATACGTGTTCTGCCTTCTAACTAAACATCCTCAGACCTGTGGGCAACATTTTCCAAACAGTTGACGCAAAGTTTTTGCTGGAAGGTGGAAATTCGTTACAGGAATCATTAATTTCTGTACAATTGCATCAAGCTGCAATAATACACTCTTGCAATCTCCTTCTTTTGTCATCTCCAAAGGATCATCACATGAATAAAATGTAAACATTCCCGAAGTAACTAAGACCTTGGTGGCCCGTGCTACTTGGACAGGTGTTGGAAAGGCGTGAGAGGTGGCGTCCAGGGGAGAGTCAGAGGGCACCAACTCCTGAGAACTTTCCACAAAACAGAGTTGTGCTGTAAAGTGGGCGCGCTCCGACCTCGGCAAGCCGGTCGCACAGCAAACCAAGTGTTCGGGCAGTGACCCCGGGAGGACCGAAGGCCGTCAGCGCGGGCGTTTCCCGCCTGCACCGGGGTGCTGCTCTCAGGCGCCCCTTACTCAGCGCCCCCCTCTGCCAACACTGGAGGCAATCGCTGCGGTAATAATAATGAGTCGTGGAGAGGCGTCCGGCCTTCCGGAGGCGGCGGACGTTCCCCCTTCCCGGCCACTGCACTCGCAAGTCCCGTGGCAGGGCCCAGAGCCTCCGCAGACCCCACCCGGCCTCCAGGGCCGAGCCCCGGCCTCTAGGGTCGCCTCTCCGCAGCGCCGCGGCTCGGACCTCTCTCCCAACCGCAGCCGCCGCCGCCCCCCACCCGGGTCTCCCAGGCCGTGACCTCTCCCCTCCCCGGCCGCATCCATCTCCGGCCCGGCGCCCTCCCGCGCGCCGACCTCCAGGGCCCAGACGCCGGCCTCCTGCCGCCCCTCGGGCCCCTCCCCGCGCCCCCGCCCCTCGGCTCGGGCCCGGTCGCTCTCCCCGGGCGCTCCGCAGCGGGGCGGGCGGGGCAGGCTGGCGCAGGGGCGGGGATTTCTGGCACTTTCTGGGCTCCGCGAACGCTCTGCTCCTGGGTTCGCCGGCCGGAAACGTCGGCGACGGAGCCGCACCGCCGCCGCGGCCGTTCCTTGTTCTCCGCCGAGGCCGCGCCGCCACGCTGACATGGCCAAGTGGGGACAGGGGGACCCGCGCTGGATCGTGGAAGAGCGGGAGGACGGGACCAACGTGAACAACTGGCACTGGTGCGGTCGGGCGGGGGCCGGGGCCGCGGCTTCCGGGCGGGCCTCCTCGCTCGCAAGCCGCCGGGAGGGACGGGAGGGACCCTCAGCGAGCGCCCGGTTCCCGGGTGGAGGGCGGCCGCGGGTCTCGGGGCGCTCCCCTGGCCGCGGCGAGCCCCGGGCGGGAGGAGCGGGGAGGGTTGTGAGGCTGCACAGGTGCAGATGCTTGTCTTTAGCGTCGGGGCTTGGGGAGCCCTTGGAGCCTGGAGACCTGGGGTCTTACCCTCACTGGCTCTGGGACTTGACTTTGCTGTTTGAAAGTTGGGTTGGGCCCCAGGAGAAGCAGTCATTCCTGACTTATCTCTTCAGCTTTGGCAGTCTGTGTGACCTCAGGAGCTACCCTCCCGTGGCCCTCCGCCCCAGCCCCTTGAAGTCTTGGGGGGAATTAAAATGAAGCTGGAAAGTTTGTGTGTGTGTGTGTGTTTTACGTCTATAGTGGAAAGAACAGGAAAACAGAAATTTGGATCGGAACTCCACATCTAACTTGATGGGTCTCTAGTGAGCCTGCTTTCTAGAAGTTGGAACTAGTTACTCATCCTTTTTCAATCTTATCTAGAGTATGGGCCAATTTCTGCCTCCCTCCTCCTTCCGCCTGAGCTTTCAGGAAGTGATGTTCTATGCTCCTTTCCTCTGAAGGCTAGGGCTATGCTACCTCGGGTCCATGAAGGTGATGCTGAGGCAGGTCCAGGGCAGAGCAAGGCTTTGGCCTGTGAGGGCAGCCTTTCCTGGGGATGTGGGGGGGTGTAGGGGGGAGGGGACGTCCTGGCCTGGGGGTGGGACGGGCTGACCTCTTCTTTCCCAGCCTTGCCACCATGAACACTTAATAGACTTCTCTCAGCTTATTTTCACTCCCCTAAATTGGAAACATTATTTGGGAAGATTGTGTGAGATAATATACTTGTGAAAACACTTAATAATTTGTCTTATTATGATAAAAATTATCTCAGTTATAACTACTTTTTCATGTGGCCCAGGCTTTGCCCCTCCATTTCCAACAGGTGAAATTTCTAGACCTCCTTTCTCCCAAATAAGCCATGCCTCCCAGCATATCTTAAATCACTGATGAGAATTAGAAGATGTTTGGTAGAAAACTGGTCTGAGAAGTGTGCTTGTAAGTTTGTGGGTGGCAGGTCTTTCACATGGTTGAGAGGAATTGGGCAGATCTGGACTGGGCCAGGGATGGGCGTGTGGATATCAGCAAGAGGGTCCATTCATGGCTCTGCTCTTCTTCTGGTCCTGGCAGGACAGAGCGGGATGCCACCAGCTGGTCCAAGGGGAGGCTTCGGGAACTCCTGGTGGGTATCACCGTGGAGAATGAGGCTGGCCGCTGCGAGATCAGTGAGCTGAAGCAGGTGGAAGGCGAGGCTTCCTGCAGCAGCCGCAAAGGAAAGCTGATTTTCTTCTATGAGTGGAACATCAAGCTGGGCTGGAAAGGTAACAGGGGCTCCAGGTACTGGCAGGGTAGAGTGCAGTGTTGGTGGAGCAGAGTTGGTTGACTCATTACTCATTCATTCAGCAGATACAGTTGATTCATTAGTCATTCATTCAACAGATCTTTTTATTTTTGGTTGCACTGAGTCTTTGTTCCTGTGCGTGGGCTTTTTCTGGTTGCTGCGAGCCAGGGCTACTCTTCGTTGTGTTGCACGGGCTTCTCATTACGATGGCTTCTCTTTTTGCCTAGCACAGGCCTTAGGCACATGGGCTGAGTAGTCGTGGTTCACAGGCTTAGTGGTGCAGCTGGCATGTGGACTCTTACTGTACCAGGGGTTGAACCTGTGTCCCCTTCATTGGCAGGAGGATTCTTATCCTCTGGACCACCAGAGAAGTCCAACAGATAGTTTTAGAACTCCTGCTTGGGCCCCTAAATTGGTGTTTGTGGTTGCAGACACCCTTACTACATGTGGAGTTCTTGCCCCGCGTGCCATGGGCTTCCCTCTCTCCCAGCATTCGGAGCTGCTTTTTGTTCAGTCACTCAGTCATGTCCAACTCTTTGCGACCCCATGAACTGCAGCAAGCCAGGCTTCCCTGTCCTTCACCATCTCATTTGCTCAAACTCATGTCCATTGAATTGGTTGGTTGGTTCTCAGCAGGACTCAGTCGGCCAGGCACTTGTGAGCATTATTATTTCCTGGAGCTGCTGCCTGGACCACTCTTCCCCTGGATTGTTGCATGCTGGCTCCTTTGGCTCCTTCAGGTTTGCATCCTGAGTACATTCTATAAAAATGTCACCTGTCTCCATTCTATAAAAAAATACCAGATCTTTTCTTGTACTGTTTCCCTTCTCTGCTTAGTTTCTCCTGAAAGCACTTATACTTGGCACACTACATGCAGTTATATTATTATTGTTCTGGATCCCCCTTTTCTCCCCATTCATTGGGGCAGAGATTTTTAAAAATACCATCTTTATTGAGATATAATCACATACCACACAATTCACCTGTTTATTGTGTACGATTCCCTGGTTTTCAGTATATTCACAGAATATGCAGC
The DNA here is from genome assembly GCF_027580195.1 of Bos mutus. NCBI lineage: Eukaryota > Metazoa > Chordata > Mammalia > Artiodactyla > Bovidae > Bos > Bos mutus. The sequence goes on along the minus strand of NC_091627.1, from coordinate 46,982,260 downwards.
CATTACTACAGTCAGTTATAGAACATTTTCATCTCTCCCACAAAAATATTTACCTGTCACTCGCCCAGTCCTTGGCAACCACTGATCTATGTTCTGTCTCCACAGATTTGCCTATTCTGGACTTTTCTTATGAATGTTACCACAGTTTTTGGTCTTTTGTGACATGTTTCTTTTATTTGGCATAATCTTTTCAAGGTTCATCTGTCTTATAGCACATTTCATTCTTTTTCATGGTTGATTGATGTTCTGTTGTATAGATGTAGCACATTTTGGTTATATATTCATCAGTTGATAGACATTTTGGTTGTTTTCGCTCTTTGGGTCTTTAGGTCAGGGATTGATTAGTTTTGTTTACAGATTACTGCCTGAAAGATTGTGTATTTGTTGAATGAATGCATTTCTCCCATGGTGCCCAGCTCCTTGCTGGGTAGACAGCCTATATTCAGTAAATCCTTGTTGAAAAAACGAGGAGCAAGGGTAAGATTTGGTTCTGGAGGATTGTGCTGTGTTAAAGTTTGGGCCTCAGCTCGAGTCATCTCCATTCTTGAGAGCTGCCCAGTTAGTGGCCTTGGGCCTCTGACCTAGTGACTGTCTTGCTGACTTAAGCCATGCCAGAGCCCAGGGAGGTGTTGAGTGAGCATCAAAAACAGCCCCACTCCTGCCTTGGAATATTCTGGCTGGAGGTTGCCTATCAGTTGCTCCCTCAGTGGCTCCTGCTGGCTGGATCATAGCAGGGTCTGGTTCCTTATACATTCCAGCTCCCCAAGACAGGGCTCTGAGAGCCCCAAGGAAGCTTTTGATCTTGTATCTCTTCCATCTCCCTTAGCTCAAAGCAGCAACCAGCTCCTTTGCAGGGTAAGTCCCGGGCAGGAGCCAGAGGGCAGGCACACCAGTGCTTCCCTGACGCCATGTGCTTTCTTTTCTAGTAGTGACTCCTAGAGGTGGCTAGTGGGACCTGCTGGGGAGGAGGCAGTACTCTGGTCTTGCTTTTTTTTTTTTTTAATTAAATTTTAGTTACATTAAATTTAGCTTTTTTCAGCTTTATTGAGATATAGTTGATTTATAACATTGTATGAGTCAAAAGTGTACAGTGTGATGATTTACTATATGCATATATTACAAAAGTCACTTCAGTCGTGTCCAACTCTGTGCAACCCCATAGACGGCAGCCCACCAGGCTCCCCCGTCCCTGGGATTCTCCAGGCAAGAACACTGGTGTGGGTGGCCATTGCCTTCTCCAGATTCTACAGTAAGGTTAGTTAAAACATCCGTCACCTCATAGAGCTGTAGTTTTCTTTGTGCGTTTGTTGAGAACCTTTAAGATCTGCTCTCTTAGCAGTTTTCAACTGCACTGCTCACCATGCTGTACATTAGGGTCCTCAGAACTTACTCATCAAATGAGCTGAAGTTTGTACACTTTGTACCTTTCGACCACCTTCACCGCCCTTCCCTCCCCCACCTTGCAAACACCAGTCTACTCTGTTTCTGTGAGTTTGGTTTGTCTGGATTACAAATATAAATGAGATCATACAGTATTTGGTTTTCTCTGACTTATTTCACTTAGCATAATGCCCTCAGGGTCCATCCATGTTGTCACAAATGGCAAGATTTCCCTTCATCTTTGTGGCTGAGTAATATTCCATTATGTAAATATGTCATGTTCTCTTTATTCATTCATCCATGGATGGACACTTAGGTTTCCACGTTTTGACTACCATAAATAATGCCGTTTTGTACATTGGGGTGAAGATACCTCTTTGAGATAGTGATTCCATTTTCTTTGGCTATATATCCAGAAGTGGAATTGCTACATCATATGGTAATTCTATTTTTAATCTTTTGAGGACCCTCTACTGTTTCCCATAGTTGGCTGCACCAGTTGACTTTCCCACCAGTAGTGCATGAGGGGTCTCTCTTCTCCACATTCTCATCAGCACTTGTCGCTTTTTGATAGTAGCCATTCTAACAGGGGTGCAGCAGTATCTCTTTGTGATTTGGATTTAAATTTCCCTGTTGATTAGCAATATTGAACACCTTTTCATATACCGATTGGGCATTGGAATATTTTATTTGTATAGATATTCAGGTCTTTTGCCCATCTTAATGTTTTTTTTGTTTTTTTTTTTTTTTTACTATTGAGTTGTATGAGTTCCTTAGATATTAACTTCTTATCAGATACAGTTTACAAGTATTTTCTCCCATTCTGTTGGCTGTCTTTTAATTTTGTTGTTTGTTTTGCCATGCAGAAGCTTTTTAGCCTGACTGGTCCCACTTGTTTGTTTTTGCTTTTGTTATTTGTGCTTTTGGTATCATATCCAAAAATCATTGCAAGACTGACATCAAGGAGCTTTTTCCCTGTTTTTCCCTAGGAGTTTTATGGATTCAGGTCTTTCATTTAAGTTTTTAATCCATTTCAAGTTAATTTTTATGTATGGTGTAAGATAGGGATCCATTTTCATCCTTTTCATCCTTTTCATGTGAATATTCAGTTTTCCCAGCACCATTTACTGACGATAGTAGCTTATAGCCATGGAGTAGTTTTGTGGCCCATGTCATGTACTAGTTGACCATGTATGCAAAGGTTTATTTCTGGCCACTTGATTCTTTTCCACTGATATGTGTCTTTTTTTATGCCAGTACCGTAATTTACCACTATTGCTTTGTAGTAAACTTTGAAATCAGGAATTGTGATGTCTCCAGCTTTGTTCTTTCTCAGGATTGCTTTGACTATCAGGAGTATTTTGTGATTCTGTGTGAATTTTAGGATTTTTTTTCTAGTTCTGTAAATGCCACTGGAATCTTGATAGAAGTTGCATTGAATGTACAGATGCCTTTGTGTAGTAGGAACATTTTAATAGTATTCTTTCAAGACACGAACGTGGGTTATCTTTTTTTTTTTAAGAGTTTTAAAATTCTTTACTAGTAAACACAAGAAACTTTTAAAATTACTAAACTGTTTGATAAAAATCCAGGTCCTCACCACCTGCCCAATGCATTAATCAATGCACAGAATATTATCTAAATGTTTGTTTAGCTTAAAGACTAAACATATATATAAGCATACACTTCAGCCCAACAGGAAAATTATCCATTCATATGTATATAGTTCCAGCTAGATGGTACCTTTGTGCAACAAAACTGCATTCCTGAGGAGCCACTTGGGGTTTCTTTTTAAGGTGTGGGACTAAAAGAAACAAATACAATTCTGTTAGGAAACTGAAGTTGTCATTTTAATTCTGCTCAACTCAGACAAGACCCAAGTCTTTATAATGAGTCTGAAAACCTAATTAAACATCCACTCCTAGGTAAATTTTGTCTCCAGACTGTAATTACTGATTATACACTTACTTTAACTTGTAAATAGATGTTTCATCAAGCAGGGAAGGAAGAGGTGTATATTACTGAGGGAGAATAGCAAGTAAAAATATTTAAGACCTATAAGAGTTCTAAACTGTTTCCTTATACAAGTGAATTAAAATTCAACACCATAAATCTTACCCTTTTGTAAAAACCAACACGCAATTTTTACCAAATATAACCACGTACAATAAGCAGTTTCAGTTGAATCTATCAAAAGGGAAGTTTCTTCAGTTCATTCCAACAAGTATCTTCTGGCTGAACTCAAGTTGGAGGAAGGAATATAAACAAAGCTTTACATGCTAATCACCAGTGGCAGGTACCTGTATTTAAAATCGACAATTCTGGTTTTCTTACACACATCCCCACCCTCCCCAGCCCAGCAACCCCAGGTGCTACAGTTCCATGGCTTGCCAGTTAGGAGTAGTGTCTGTGTTGTCAAGCTCTCTTTGTTCCAGTAGCTCTGCTTCTATTGCACTTTTCTGACATGCATTCCAGGGATTAATCCCATTTGATCATAATATATGATCCTTTTAGTGTGCTGTTGAATTCAATTTGCCAGTATTTTGTTGAGAATTTTTGCATCTCTACTTATGAGGGATATTTGTCTGTAATTTTTTCCTGTAGCATCCTTAACTGGCTTTGTTATCCTGATAATACCAGCCTCTTAAAATGAGTCTGAGAATGTTTCCACTCTTCAGTTTTTGGGAAGAGTTTGAAAAGGATTGATGTTAGCTGTTTAAGAATTCTCCATTGAAATTATCTGGTTCTGGACTTTTCTTCATTGAAAGTTTTTTTTGATTACTGATTTAGTTTTCTTAATTGTAATTGGTCTGTTCAGACTTTCTAGTCCTGAATGGTTCAGGCTTGGTAGGAAATATATTTCTAGGAATTTATCCATTTCTTTTAGATTGTCCAGTTTTACAGCATTTAATTGTTAACAATGGTCTCTTATTATCCTTTGTATTTGTGTGGTATTAGTTGTAATGTCTCATCTTTCATTTTTAATTTTATTTGAGTCCTCTTTTTCTCCCCTTGGTTAGTGTAGCTAAAGTTTTGTCAATATTTTTGTCTTTTCAAAGAACCAGCTCTTTATTAATCTCTTCCATTGTTTTCTTATTCTGTTTCATTTATTTTTGTTCTAATCTTTATTCCCTTTTTTATTGAGATATAATTGATAAGTAATATTATATTCACTTGGGGTTATAATGAATATATATGTGTGTGTTTATATTTGTACACATCAAGAAATGGTGACCACAAGAAGTCTAGTTAATATTTATCACCATACAGTTCCAAGTTTCTCTTTTTCCTTATGAGAATTTTTAGGATTTGCCTTTCAAATATGTAAAGTAGTCTTCTTATAGCTCCCATACTGTGTACTCCATCTCTGTGACTTACTTTCTGTAACTGGGAATTTGTACTTTTGACCACGTTCACCCATTTTACCCATTCCACCACTCCCTGTTTCTTGCAATCACTGATCTGTTCTCGGTATCTACGACTTTTTTGTTTTCTTTTAATTCCACATATAAGTGAGATCAAATGGTATTTATTTTTCTTTCGCTTATTTACTTAATGCCTTCAAGTTCCATCCAGACTGCTGCAAATAGCAACATTTTTTCTTTTTTATAGCTAAATAATATTCCGTTGTGTGTATACTACATTTTCTTTATCCACGCATCTGTTGGCGGACAGCTTGCTTCCATGTCTTTGCTGTTGTAAATAATACTACAGTGAACACTGGGATGCAGGAATCTTTTTGGATTAGTGTTTTTGTTTCCTTTGGGTATATACCAGGAAGTCAAATTGCTAGATCATATGGAAGTTCTATTTTTAATTTTTGGAGGAACCTTCATTCTGTTTTCCATAGCAGTTGCACCAGTTTACATTTCTACCAACAGTGCACAAGGCTTCCTTTTTCTCCACATCCTTGCCAACACTTTTTGTTTCTCCCCTTTTTAATAACAGACAGTATAACGGGTTTGAAGTCATAATTCCCTGATGATCATTGTTGAGCACAATTTCATATACCTGTTGGCCATTTGTACCTCCTTTTTTTCTTAATATGTGTATTTTGTTGATGTATAGTTGACTTACAGTGTTTCAGATGCATAGCAAGGTGATTCACTTATACATAAATACACATACATTATTTTTGAAATTATTTTCCATTATAGGTTATTATATGTTACTGACTATAGTTCCATGTGCTATACAGTAAACCTTCATTGCTTGTTGCATAGCTATTATTAATTAGAAATCTAGCATTCTATTCCTACTAAGTCAAACAAGTGGAATCAAAGTGTCATAAATTTTTTAGTTAGGCAAAAATTCTTAAAAGTTTTCTACAATATATACATATTGTGATCCCGTGGACTGTAGCCTACCAGGCTTCTCTGTTCATGGGATTTTCCAGGTAAGAGTACTGGAGTGGATTGCCATTTCCTCCTCCAGGGGATCTTCCTGACCCAGGGATCGAACCCAGGTCTCCCACATTGTAGGCAGACGCTTTACCCTCTGAGCCACCAGGGAAGCCCCATATATAGGTATACAAAAGTTTTTTTACTGTGCTTGATAAAGGCTTGATCAAGATAGAAAAAGAGATGGAGAAATTGGAAAACAAACTGAATGGAATGGGAACACTGAATATGAAATAGAAAAACTGAAAATAAATAAATCACAGTAGTAAAAGTGTTTATCAGTTTTCACAATCAATGGCCAAAATCAGACAAAATATAAAAGATTGTTATAATTGCAAGCCATAATGGGAACATGATTAACCTAACAGTATAAAATAATTACATAGTCAAGCAGGATGATGTGTCAAAGCAAGCGAGATGCATGCACATGTTTTCATCCACCCAGACAGTCTGCGTCTTTAGGTTGGTGCATTTAATTTATTTATATTTAAGGTAATTATAGATATGTATGATCCTGTTACCATTTTCTTAATTGGTTTGGGTTGGGGCTTGCTTGGTGACTCAGATGGTAAAGTGTCTGCGTGCAGTTCGAGAGACCCGGGTTTGATCCCTGGGTCGGAAAGCTCCCCTGGAGAAGGCAATGGCAACCCACTCTAGTACTCTTGCCTGGAAAATTCCATGGATGGAGGAGCCTGGTAGGCTGTACTCCATGGGGTTGCAAAGAGTCGTACACGACTGAGAGACTTCACTTTCTTTCTTTCACTTTCTCTTTTCTGTAGGTCTTTTCCTTTCTTGGGTTTCCTGCATAGAGAAGTTCCTTTAACATTTGTTGTAAAACTGGTTTGGTAATGCAGAATTCTCTCAACTTTTACTTGTCTATAAAGCTTTTGATTTCTCCATCAAAGTGGAATGAGAGTCTTGCTGGGTAGAGTATTTTTGGTTGTAAGTTCTTCCCTTTTATCAATTTAAATATGCTGTTCCCTTCTGGCTTGCAGAGTTTCTGTTGAGAAATCAGGAGTTCCCTTGTATATTATTTGTCATTTTTCCCTTGTTGCTTTTAATATTTTATCTTTGTCTTTAATTTTTGTCAGTTTGATTATTATGTGTCTCAGTGTCTTCCTCAGGTTCTTTCCTGCCTGGGACTCTCTGTGCTTCCTGGACTTGGCTGACTGTTTCCTTTCCCATGTCTGGGAAGTTTTCAGCTATTACCTCTTCAAATATTTTCTCAGGTCCTTTCTCTCTCTCTTCTCCTTCTGGGACCCCAGCATAATGTGAGTATTGGTGCATTTAATGTTGTCCCAGAGGAATTTGTGTGTATGTCTTCTTCTTTGGAAAAACATCTCTTCAGATTTTCTAACGAGATTGTTTCTTGTTATTGAGTCTTACAAGTTCTTTGGATATTAATCCCTTATCAGTTACACCATTTGCAAATATTTTCTCCCATTCAGTCAGATTCAGATTCAGATCAGTCGCTCAGTCGTGTCCGACTCTTTGCGACCCCATGAATCACAACACCCCAGGCCTCCCTGTCCATCACCAACTCCCGGAGTTCACCCAGACTCACGTCCATCGAGTCAGTGATGCCATTCAGCCATCTCATCCTCTGTCGTCCCCTTCTCCTCTTGCCCCCAATCCTTTCCAGCATCAGAGTCTTTTCCAATGAGTCAATTCTTCGCATGAGGTGGCCAAAGTACTGGAGTTTCAGCTTCAGCATCATTCCTTCCAAAGAAATCCCAGGGCTGATCTCCTTCAGAATGGACTGGTTGGATCTCCTTGCAGTCCAAGGGACTCTCAAGAGTCTTCTCCAACACCACAGTTCAAAAGCATCAGTTCTTCAGTGCTTAGCCTTCTTCACAGTCCAACTCTCACATCCATACATGGCCACTGGAAAAACCATAGCCTTGACTAGACGAACCTTTGTTGGCAAAGTAATGTCTCTGCTTTTGAATATGCTGTCTAGGTTGGTCATAACTTTCCTTCCAAGGAGTAAGTGTCTTTTAATTTCATGGTTGCAGTCACCATCTATAGTGATTTTGGAGCCCAGAAAAATAAAGTCTGACGCTGTTTCCACTGTTTCCCCATCTATTTCCCATGAAGTGGTGGGACCGGATGCCATGATCTTTGTTTTCTGAATGTTGAGCTTTAAGCCAACTTTTTCACTCTCCACTTTCACTTTCATCAAGAGGCTTTTGAGTTCCTCTTCACTTTCTGCCATAAGGGTGGTGTCATCTGCATATCTGAGGTTATTGGTATTTCTCCCGGCAATCTTGATTCCAGCTTGTGTTTCTTCCAGTTCAGCATTTCTCATGATGTACTCTGCATAGAAGTTAAATAAACAGGGTGACAATATACAGCCTTGACGAATTCCTTTTCCTATTTGGAACCAGTCTGTTGTTCCATGTCCAGTTCTAACTGTTGCTTCCTGAACTGCATACAGGTTTCTCAAGAGGCAGATCAGGTGGTCTGGTATTCCCATCTCTTTCGGAACTTTCCACAGTTTATTGTGATCCACACAGTCAAAGGCTTTGGCATAGTCAATAAAGCAGAAATAGATGCTTTTCTGGAACTCTCTTGCTTTTTCGATGATCCAGCGGATGTTGGCAATTTGATCTCTGGTTCCTCTGCCTTTTCTAAAACCAGCTTGAACATCAGGAAGTTCATGGTTCACATATTGCTGAAGCCTGGCTTGGAGAATTTTGAGCATTACTTACTAGCTTGTGAGATGAGTGCAATTGTGTGGTAGTTTGAGCATTCTTTGGCATTGCCTTTCTTTGGGATTGGAATGCAAACTGACCTTTTCCAGTCCTGTGGCCACTGCTGAGTTTTCCAAATTTGCTGGCATATTGAGTGCAGCACTTTCACAGCATCATCTTTCAGGATTTGGAATAGTTCAACTGGAATTCCATCACCTCCACTAGCTTTGTTCCTAGTGATGCTTTCTAAGGCCCATTTGGCTTCACATTGCAGGATGTCTGGCCCTAGGTCAGTGATCACACCATCGTGATTATCTGGGTCATGAGATCTTTTTTGTACAGTTCTTCTGTGTATTCTTGCCACCTCTTCTTAATGTCTTCTGCTTCTGTTAGGTCCATACCATTTCTGTCCTTTATCGAGCCCATCTTTGCATGAAATGTGCCTTTGGTATCTCTGATTCCCATTCAGTGGGTTTATTTTATTTACTTTGCTGTGCAGAAGCTTTTTAGTTTGACTCATCCTCCTTGTTTATTTTTGCTTTTGGTGTTAAGTCTAAAAATCATCACCAAGACCAGTGTCCAGGAGCTTATCATCTGTGTTTCTTCTAGGACTTGTTTTTGGTTTCAGGTCTTCGGTTCAAGTCTAGTTCACTTTGATTAATGTGTGTGTGGTGTAAGATAGTGGTCCAGTATCATTGTTTTGCTTATGGATGCCGCTTTTCTCAACATTTGTTGAGCAGACAGTCCTTTCCTTACTGTATTTTCTTGATTCCTTTGTCTTAGCTTAATTGACCACATAAGCATGGACTTATTTTGGGCTCTTTTTTCTGTCTATTCTCTGTTATAGTTCTGCTGATCTGTGTGCCTGTTTTTATGATAGTACTAAACTGTTTTGATTACTATATCTTTATAATACAGTTTGAAATCAAGAAGTGTGATGCCATTAGCTTTGTTGTTTCTCAAGATTGCTTAGGCTATTTGGGCTCTTTGTAGTTCCATACAAATTTTAGGATTTTTTGTTCTATTTCTGTGAAAAATGTAGTTGGAATTTTACCAGGCATTGCATTGAATCTGTAGATGGCTTGTTACTTATTTTCTTCTGCTGACTTTGAGCTTACTTTTTTCTTTTTCTAGTTCCTTGATGTGTAAAGTTAGGCTCTTTATATGAGATTATTTCTTGTATGAGTTTACAGTACCAGCTTCCCTCTTAGGACTGCTTTTGCTGCATCTCATAAGTGTTTGTGTTGCCATTTTTATTTGCACCAAGATATATTAAAATTTTGCCTTTGATTTCTTTAAGCCATTAGTTGTTCAGGAGTATTTTAATTTGCATGTACTTGTGAATTTTCTAGTTTCATACCATTTTGACTGGCAATGATATTTGTTATAATTTATCTTTAAAAAAATTGTTCAGACTGGTTTTGAGGCCTAACCTATGATTTATTGTAGAAAATGTTCTGTGAGTGCTTGAGAAAAATGCATATCCTATTGCTGTTCAATGGACTGTTCAGTATACATTTGTTAGGTGTATTTGGTCTGTGGTGTTCAGATCGGGTATTTCCTTACTGGTTTTCTGCTTGGATGATATATATCCGTGGTTGAGAGTAGGGTATTAATGTCCCCAACTATTATTGTATTGCTGTTTATTTCTCCTTATAAGTTGTTAGTAATTGCTTTATTTAGGTACTATTAGATGCTTAAATGGAGAAGGTGATGGCACCCCACTCCAGTACTCTTGCCTGGAAAATCCCATGGACGGAGGAGCCTGGTAGGCTGCAGTCCATGGGGTCGCTAGGAGTCAGACATGACTGAGCGACTTCACTTTCCCTTTTCACTTTCATGCATTGGAGAAAGAAATGGCAACCCACTCCAGTGTTCTTGCCTGGAGAATCCCAGGGGCAGGGGAGCCTGGTGGGCTGCCGTCTATGGGGTTGCACAGAGTCGGACACGACTGAAGCAACTTAGCAGTAGCAGCAGCAGCAAATGCTTAAATATAATTGTTATATCGTTGATAAATTGACACCTTTAGCTTTATATGATGACCTTCTTTCTTTTGATCATTTTAGCTGAAAGTCTATTTGTCTAATGTAAGTATAGCTATTCCTACTTTCTTTGGTTAACATTTGCTTGACATTTCTTTTTCCATCCCTCTGCTCCTGGTTTTCGTGTATCCTTAAAGGTAAAGCGAGTCTTGTAGAGACTGTCTGTTATGGAGACACTGTCATGTTGTTGGACCTTGGTTTTTTAATCCATTCAGGCATTCTGTGCCTTTTGATTGAGGAATTTAATCTGTTTATGTTTAAAGTAACTATTGATAGGCAAGGACTTACACCTCTCTTGTCAGCTCCATAGTCCTTTGATACTTTTTTGAGGTGATATGCTTTGAGTCTTACTGTAATCTTTTGTGGTTTTTCCTTTGCGGTTAACCTGAGGTGTATATATTTAAACTGATAACAACTTAATTTTGATAGCATATAGAAATTTATACTTCTTCACCTCTCACATTTTAGGTTGTTGATGTTACAGTTGACATATTTTTACATTGTAGAAATTTTCATAGGTATAGTTACTTTAAATTGTCATAGTTATGGTTATTTAAGTACATTTGTTTTTTAACTTTTAATGCAGACTTGTTACCATTGCAATTTTAGATAATCTGATTTTGACTGTATATTTACCATTACCAGTGAGCTTTACACATTCATATGTTTTTATCATGCTAACTAACATCCTTTTATTTCAGCCTGATGAATGTTCTTTAGCATCTCTTGTAAGGCAGGTTTAATGACATTGAATCCCCATCAGCTTTTATTTGTTTGGGGATGTCTTTGTCTCTCTTTTACTTCTGAAAGGCAGCTTTTCTGGGTGTAGTATTCTTGGTTGACATACTGTTTCTTTCAGTATTTTGAGTACATCATCCCACTGCTGGCCTGTCAAGTTCCTGCTGTGAAATCCACCTGTAGCCTTATGGAAGCTCCCTTGTTTGTGAAGAGTCACTTTTCTCCTGCTTTCAAAATTTTTTGTTTTTGACTTCTGACAGTTCAGCTCTTGTGTGTCTTGATGTAGCCTTTTTCTTTTTTTAAGTTCAGCCTACTTGGGGGACCGTTGGGCATTGTGCATTGTGCATTTCTCTTCCCAGGTTTGGGAAGTTTTCAACCATTATTATTTTAAATAGATTTTCTGGCCCTTTCTTTCTCTCCTCCTTCTGGAACTTCCATAATGAACATATTGTTTCATTTGATGGTATCACATGAGTCTCCTGTTCTTTCTTCACTCTTTTTCTTTCTGTTTCCTTGACTGGACAGTTTTGAATAACCCATCTTCTAGTGTACACATTGTTTTCTTCTACTAGGTCAAGTTAGCTGTGGAAGCTCTCTGTTGAATTCTTCAGTAAAGTCATTGTATTCTTTTGCTCCAACAGTTTGTGGGCTTTGTTTAACACTTTGTTTCTTTTTGGAACTTGTTTTGTTCATGCACTGTTTTCCTAATTTCGTTTAGTTGTCTGTGTGTTCTTATAGTTGGCTGAATAAGAGATTTATTCTGAATTCCAGATTATATAGTTCATGCATCTCCATTTATTTAGGGTCAGCTATGGAGCGTTATTAGGTTCTTTTGGTCTCATGTTTGCCTGATTTTTTTCTTGAACCTTGTTTCCTTGCATTAATAGCTGCATGTGTAAGTAATTGGTCTCTTCCATGTTTTACAGGTTTGCTTTGGCAGGGAAAATCCATCACCTTTGAGCTTGGGTTATGGGATGTGTCAGCTCATAATGTCTGTGGGTGGGCAAGACTTGCTGCCAGGGTCTCCAGCTGAGTGTGCTCTGAGGTCGGGATGGGGGGTTACCAATGGCTGGCCTTTATGGTTGGGTGAGTCAACTGACTCCATCTTCAGGCAGGGCTGCTCAGTGGGCTCCTTGACCAGGCAGGGTTGCTGGCTGTGCTCCATGGTTACATGGGGCATTAGCTGTGCTCTGCAGTTACCTGTGGTCAGGCAGAGTCACTGGCTGTGTTCCTTGGCAGGGTGGTGCCCTGGTTGGATTCCATGATTGGGCAGGGTTCTGAGCTGGGCTCTGCCATCACTCCTAGTTGAGTGAGGGGTCTCAGGCTCTGCTCTCCGACAGGTATTGCTCCTGGTTGGACTCTGTTCAGACAGAACTGCAGGCAGAGTTCTTGGGTAGGACCTTAACCTCCATTGTGTTCTGTGATCAGATGGAGACACAGATTGTGCCTTGAAGTTGGGCAGGGCTGCAGGGTTGGTTTCACCATCCATAGGCTGCTGGGTATGCTCCGCTGTCGAACAAAGTTGCTGGCTGGGCTCTCTGGTCAAGAGAGGCTTCCACCTGTTTCCTGCAGTTGAGGGGCTGTTCTCTGTGGGGTAGGGTCGCTGCTGAGCTTCTTGTCTGAACAAGGCCCCAAGCTATGTTAAGCAATTTGGCAGGGCTGTAGGCTCCACTCCGAGGCCACTTGGGGTCACTGTTCAGGATCCCTGGCTACACAGGGCTGGAGGCTATTCTCTGTAGCCGGACAAGACTGCTGGAGTGGCTCCCTGCCCAAGGGAGCTGTGTGGATGGGCTCCAGGGCTGCCCAGGTTCTCTGGTCCAGCTTCCTGGATGATCAGGCTGGGAAGCCACACACAGCAGTTGAGTGGAGCTGTGAATTTGCTTCGCCTGTTGCTTGGGGACCCACATCAAGCAGAATTGCCAGCTGAGCTCTGCTCGTGTACTGCCTCAAGCAGGAACACGGTCCATCCAGGTTTGAGCATTGGTGGCTGAAAGCCCGAGTCCCCGTGGCTTCCACATGTTGAGACCCTGTTGGCCTCCGAGGAAGCATCCACCAGTGCCAGGGAGTCTGCCCTCTGCTGCGGGAAAACTGCAGTGGGGCCCCCGCCGTGGGGCTCTGTGCTGGCCTCGGGGTTTGGTCAGAGTGTCACCACTCCTCATACCCTCTACTGCAGTCCTCTTCTGTCTCTGGTCCAGAAGCGTGCATCAGCCTCACCTCTGGGTTTGGGATTTTCAGTGGTGTCCTGTCTCTGCGTAGTTGCTAGTTGCTCTTCTTGTGAGGGGTGCTGAAGTTGGGAATGACCTGTGTCACCATCTTGATGTCACTGAAGTCCACACCCGGTGTTGAAAGACATTAGCTGCATGGGGGGATCCACACAGACGTCCCCACCTCTCTGCCTTTCCCTCTGTGATCAGAACTCAGTGTCCCTTTTTGCCTTCCTGTGCCTTTTCTTCAGGATAGTCCTTTATCACGCTTTGACTTGTTAAATATTGGGGGATGAAAAAAGAAACCCTGGTTAACAGACCTGCTTACTTCACTCTCATGCTTCATGTGGACCCTGATTTCATGTGCAGTTAAAAAAAAAAGTCTAATAATAGCACTGTTCTTCTTTATTTTCTGGCCCTGCCATGCAGCCCATGGGATCTTAGTTCCCTGACCAGGGATCAAACCCTTGCCCCTGCAGTGGAAGCACCAGGAAATTCCCTTGTCCGCACTTTAATTGCCCCCCACCCCACCCCCCACCTGAACCTCCGACGTGGGCCAGGAGAGCAGAGTTGGTTTGGACATGCATGTGATGGGCGTTTGTGGGGGAAGGTTGCGCTCTGTGAGGAGGGTGGGCTGTTCAGTGAGGCAGGGCAGTTTTACATAAACTAGTTGTTACTTTGTAATTGAAGAAGACATTTTGCTCATTTCAGGTATCATTAGAGAATCTGGTGCGAAGCACAAGGGGTTGATTGAAATACCCAGCCTGTCTGAAGAGAATGAAGTAGATGACACTGAGGTGAGGTATCTGATGGAATTTCTTTCTTTTCTTTGTTTTTAAATCAAGTTTCTGCTATACATATTGGACAGTTGAAAACCTGTGCCCGTGCGGTAGTTTTGGTGAGTGGTGAAGGGCTCGTTTGCTGAGAAAGAAGCTGCGCTATGGAGAGGTAGGGTGGGGTGTGGGCAGAGTGATGTGGGAAGGGCATGCCTGGGAAGCCGCGGACTGCACCCTCCACGGCCTCATCACCTTTCAAAGGTGTCATCAGATGTGTGCAACTGTATGTATACTGGGAAGTGCTCAGGTATTGTGCACAGCTTGGTGAATGGGATTTTGTATCTCCTCTGCATCTTTACTCTTTCCCTTTAATAGTGAAAATTCTTGGCTTTTCGCCATGATCTCCCTTGGTTTTATCACATTTGTTTGGACATAAGTTAGTATGTGTGTTGGTTTTGACTGGCTCTTCTCATCGTTGGGGGAGAGCAAGCCTGTGTAACTCCCATGCTTGGTTTGCAGTCAGTGTCCACTTGTAAGCTAAAAGCTTGGTTGTGGGGCGAAACCTTTTGTATGATAGCTATATTTCCAGATGACAGTCTGACAGGGTCTTTTTTGATTTGTGAACACATTTAGTGTGAAGGCCTTCAGGAGAGCAGGTTACACCAAACTACCAGGAGTTGCCTTTCTTAAAGGCTATGAACTACCCTAAAAGTGGTAGCTTCAAATGTGGTCAGTGCACTCAGGGCCTGTGACTTCACTTTGCTCTGTCCACATCCACCATCTCAGAAGTATTTTAGCAGGATATTAAATTGGTCTTTTTGATTCAGTCCTTGGTAGTACTGCAGAACAAACTCTCTAATGTAGAACTGGGCCCTGGGAGCAGGCCCACCTCAACTGAATCACAGGGACATGAAGGGAGTTTCAAACCAATACCTCTTCTTTCTGAGAATACCAGAGGCACCCCCAGAGCAGCATTTTGACATTTCCCTCTCTCCTCCTGTCCTGGCCTTCCTTCCTTCCTTTCCTCCCCCTCTTCCTCTCTTTCCCAACTCTCCTCCTTGCCAAAAAAAGAAAAAAGAAAAAAAAGGTGTAGCCCAAGACCAGGTTATGTGGGAACCTGATTTTCCTAATTAACTGAATTTGGGACTCTAGACAAGCACTGTTCAACAGATACATAATGCAGGCCACATAAATAACTTAACATTTTCTAGCAGCAGTTTTAGAAATATTTAAAAGAAACAAAATTAAGTTTTAATACTTTTTATTTTACCCAAAATATAAAAATATCATTTTAACATGTAATTAGTATCAGGGTTATTCATGAGATTATTTTGTATTCCTTTGGTGCTAAGTCGTTAAAGTCTGGTGTTATGTGTGTGATTTTGCACTTTGAACCCATCTCAGTGGGTGCTCAGTAGCCACATGTGACCAAGCAGCTGCCGTATTGAACAGCACGTTTCTAGACTCTTAACACCATGGACTACATTATCAGTATGATACATATACACATAAAATATATGCAGATTAGGGGTTCACATTCTAAGAAGTCCCTTCAAGTTTTGGCCACCAGTTTCAGTAGACACTTGATTAAAAAACTCTTACATCTTCTCAAACTATATGAAAAAGCCTGTCACGTCTCTCTCTCTTACATCACTTCTTTCCCTTCCCTTGCCATCACAGTTCCCTCATCCATTTGTCCCAGTATTGTAAGAATACGTCAAACCAGATTTTTCTTCGGTTTGTATTTTTCTGATTTGTAGGTGAACGTGAGTAAAAAGAAAGGAGATGGGGATATTCTGAAGGATCTTATGAAAACTGCAGGCACCGCCAAGGTCAGGGAAGCCCTTGGAGATTACCTGAAGGCACTTAAGACGGGTAAAGAAGGCATCCTTGTGAACTAGAGGGTCCCTTTCCCATTTACCCAAATAATGCTCTGCACTGTAGTCTGGATTCCCCGGTCAGGCCAACGTCCCAGGTTCCAGAGATGAGCTCTTTATGCTGCACGATAAATTGTAGTCTGGAGGTTGAGATCTAGTCATGAATTAGACCATTAGTACTTATCAGTATTTTATACAGCATGAACCATTTTGCCTACAGAATTGTTGTTAGTTTCTGGAATGATAATTATTTAATCAGTTTTTATAATTATCTGTCTAATGTCTGTCTTCCTTGCTAGACTATAAGCTTCATGAGGGCATGGAAGGACTCTGTCCTGTTTACTACTGTTGTATCTCAGTGTAGCACAGTGCCTGATGTATACAGTAGATGCTTAATCAATCTTTGTTGAGTGAATGAAAGTGACTATAGATATTACAGGTGTAGCTGGAAACTTACTCAGATAATCCCTGCACTGAGTGGAACTGAGGTTATTGTCTTCTTTGCTAAATTAGAGAAGCTCCCTGCCAGGTAAAACAGCCAGCAGGGCTCGTACGTCCGCACCTCATCCTTGGACTCTGCCGAGTATCTCAGTGTTGGCATAGATGGGTTTGGGGTTTACTTTTCTCACGAGATCACACATGCTGCTGCCACAGGCTTGAATGGAGACCAGGCTTTGTGAGGTGGTGGTGATGAAGCTGTGAGCCAAGTGTCTGGTTTTGACAGTAAGTGACAGTCATAAAGCTATTAGTTAAGTGTATAAAATGGAGCTTTTTGGAAAACAGCATTTGAAAATGCTATTTTTTGTCAAGAACTAGATAAAAGTGAGGCATTCAGTAAAAAGAAAAGGATCAAAGGCATTTGTTGCTGTGGAACTCATGTTAATGATTAGCTTTATATGTAAAGATACAGAATGGTCTTGAAATTCTCAAAATGCTATAGGAATTCTTTCTATAAATGTGTTTCTCTATATTCTTATATATTTTCAGTTTTCTGCCTATTTGTGCTGGAAGGGGAAAGGTGCTTTATTAAAGTCATTTCTCTTATGTTTCCTTTATAGAATTTACAATGGGAATGATTTTACCAACCAAAGCTATGGCAGCCCAGGAATTGACGGTTGAAAGGAAACTGAGTGAGAATACCTTGCAGGTGTGGCCTCTGGCGGACGATACGCAGGGAGGGGGAGAACGAAGTGCCTAGTGTGTGCATGCTGTGCGTGCGTGCAAGCTCAGTCACGACCTGCTCTGTGCAACCCCATGGGCTGTAGCCCACCAGGCTCGAAGGCTTCAAAGCTTCAAGAGCCTGTGATGATGGAGGACTATACAAAATACGGAGGACCAGTTAATCCACCCTGGCATCTTCTGCCATTTTGGGGAGAAATGATGAGACTTTCATCCTTGATGGAAGGGATTGTATAACTAGCCTTTTTGTTAAATATTGAATTTAGTTCAGGACAGTGCTGTTTTGTAGTCATTACACTAGAGAGTCACAAAAGGTGACTTTGAAGTTCACATACACAATGGAAGGAGCATCTCTCCACTTTCGGAGGATTGGGAGGTTTTAGATCTTGTTCTTGGACTGTAGTGATGGGGAGTTTGACACCTTTTGGCCTTAAGTGCTGTGTCTTTCACCTGTTTATCTTTATGCCCCCTGGGCCATAGTTACATATCTAAGTAGGATTTGGGCTGTGAAGTTCTAGTCTGGGCTCTGTTTCCAAAATAAAGACTAGAGTGGAAGGATATTGTTTGGGACATTGTGATATTTTACTGAGACTGTAAAACTGAATTTCTAAAATCTCTTGTCATGCTAATTATGCTTTGGAACCTTTTCTTTTGAGATTCAGGCCTCCTCTCGGGTGGCACTGGGTGTGAGGATTCCCACTGTGGCTCTGCACATGACAGAACTCTTTGACACAGCTATTGAGCAGCTGTACAGAATCTTCACTGTGAAAGATGTAAGTAACATCTCAGTATCTGGAATCAGAAATGCTGACATTGGGAGAGAATATGCCACTAAGAACTGAAGCTGGTTTTTGGTTTCCTACATGCCTTATGTTTTTCTGATTGAAGGGATCTAGTAACCTTTAGGATAGCTCAAGGAGGGGTAAGCTATCCTAAGGATTTGAGGGCAGAAAAGATGGGTGTTTGGGAGCTGGGGTGGGGGAGTTTATCAGCATTGAGATTTGGAACAATCTATTGAGGCTGTATAATTAAAAGCTATGTATTCACAATTAAAAACAACCACAGGAACTGTTATGTTATACATTTAGGTTGAAAACATGATAAGCACATGCCAGAATAACATGTCTCTTGTATGTTTCGCTTTGTTAGTTGGTGCAAAAATTTTCTAAATCTCCTGCTGTATTAGAAGCTGAAAAGGGAGGGAAATTCCAAATGTTTGATGGAAACATCACCGGTGAATATACAGAACTGGTAGGTAACCTAACGTTAAAGGAAAGTAAGCTAGACCCTTCAGTTAAAATGTTTTATTCATGCTGTTTTTAAAAGTGCTTCGGTTTTTATCTGAGCTCACAGAAACTTGAGTGCTTTATAAAGTTATATGGCAAATAAAAAATTGATATTTACTAAGTAGTAATAAAGATGAAGCCTTAGTTTCACAGCAGTTGTGCCACTGTTGATGACTTTTAGAAGACGCAAGTACAGTTCCTCCCAACTCTTGGGTCTAGAGTTTCTGGCCTCTGCCACTAGTGTGTGTGCTGCCGCACGTCAGCCGCCTTCCTGCTCACCGCAGCTCTGCGCCGGCTACCGCACTTCCGTCTGGTGTTCCTGCTGTTACATTCTGGCACGAGGGACAGTCAGTCAGTCCTCAGTGGTGCTGGCATACAAACCAAGTATGAGTGTGTGTTCATTGACTAGTTCTCGTATTTCTCCCATAGGGGCTCATGAAAGGATTTGGTGTTTTTCTTTATTGTAGTGTTGTACAAAGTTTTAAAAGATGTTTTCAGTGGAATTTCCCCTTTGTTTTCAGTTAACAAACAAAAAGATCGTCATGAAATGGAGATGTAGGAACTGGCCAGAAGGTATGTTATTAGCACCTTTTAAGTCAAAAAACACTTCAAGTATTCTACCCCCTAATATGAAAAGCAAATAGTGATACTGTATGGATAAATTCTTTTCATAATACAGTAATAAACTTTCCTTCTTTTCTTCCAGAACACTATGCAATAGTTGCACTGAATTTTGTGCCTACGCTACAGCAAACGGAATTACAATTGGACTGTAAAGGAGTTCCTGTCTGTGAAGAAGAGAACATGAAATTTTGTTGGCAGAAGCAGCATTTTGAAGAAATAAAAGGTTTACTGCAGCTGACCACCCTAAATGGTTGAGTTAGTTTGAAGATTTTATAAGGGCATTACTTTTTGTAAGCAGAAAGTATCATGTTTACCTCCTCTTCTAGTGTTCCTTTAAAAAAAAATAATTTATACTAGATGAAATCCACAAACTAATACAGAATTGAAAGCACTGTTGAACCTTTATTTACTATGACTAGACTCTGCACTGAGCTAAAAGCAAGCAATGTGAAATCAGACTGTTAACGTTACCGTCCATAGATGCTCCTCCGGGAACACATTGCGTCTCCGAGTATGGATAGTTGAAGTGTCCCAAGCTAAAGCTTGTCTTTGCGAGCCTACTTTTAGCTGTAAATTTTTAATTCAGGAAGAGACAAATGGCATGTTGGTACTTCCTTTATTTTACTTCAGGGTTTTTAAGGTGTGTAGCTCTAGGTCGTGAAACAGTGGCATGTTGCATTCAGAAGCATGTTGATGTGAGGGCGAGCGGGCTGCATTGTTATGCTTCTCCCTGCAGCAGTTATGCACTCTGGAGTGGCGAGGACTGAAAAGTCTATGGAAAAAGGTACTTTCTGGCCTGCCACTGTACTTCTCATGAAGTAGCAACAGTGGACAAGTACATCTCCCGGTTCACAGTTTTCTCATTACTTTCATCTGAGAAGACTGAAGCAAGGTATGTAAACAATTAAAAAGTCATCACAATCAGTTTAATTAAGTGCATAGAATAGCAATCAGTCATGTCAATAAAAATAAAACAATTATTTTTACATCAAGTGTGCTTTATTTCCTCCACAGGTATTCTGTTAAATAAAGCACCATTTATATACTGCCAGGCCACAGCTAAAGAGGATTCTTTACAGAATCAAATTTCTTGTGGTTGTTCCGTATACAAGTAAACTTAATTTTGATAATAAGAACCACAGCGATCGGAGGCAATCTGCCTCTATTATAAGGTACAAAACTGGCACAGAGGACACCATATTATACACAGTAAAAATGCTGTAAGTTTAAATTACATTGTACAGGGCCAGAGAACCCTGTGCCTCCCAGACAGCCATATTAAATGAAAGCCACTACAGTGAACTCTTAATTACGTAAAACATATTCATTATCTGATTGCCCTTTAGAAAGTATACTGAAGATGCAAATTTTTTCATCTGAAGTTTCTGCCTGGCCAAGAATTAAGCCTATAAATCTATCTTGCCATTCAAGCAGAGAGCACTGGACGAACTGAAGCACGAAAACAGAAATAGGCGAAACTTATACAAACAGCATCGGGTGGGGGCAGGGGTGACCTTAAAAGTAGACATGCTACATCTAATGTCAAGAAGCAGCTTGGTTTCCTTTGCCAGATATCCTCATGACCACATGGATTGTAGATTCAATGGTCCTACACAGGGTATCTAGAATGTCGTGCTGCTGCATGTGACTAAAGAGTCCTCTGGAATGGCCACAGCTGAGTGATAAAGCCACCTCAGGGTCCTGGGAGGACAAAGCTTGACCGTCACAGCTTCTCAAGTCAGCTAAGTCAGACAGAACTGCAGAGAGAGAAGTAGAAGGGAACTCGGATTCCTCCTCAGCAAGGTTAGAATCCTTGGAACAGTGGAGGTCTTTCAATTCCTTACAGTCTTCAAACCTACCATTGTCGGACTGTTCTTCTGCATGCTGTGACCTGATATTTGATGTGTCTTCTGAAAACGAAGATGGAACTTCCATTCGGTATTCTTTAACAGAACTATTTTCAGGGGAAGGAAGATCTTGCTCGGTGCCTGGGTCGATAATTGAGGAGTCTCTCGTCTCATTGTCTGAAGTGCTAGTTGGGGTCAGGACCTCCCTGGTTTCTGTCTTCATGTCACTGATGCAGCTGTCGACGGTGTGCTCCTCATCGCTGCTAACGCGCCGCCTTTTAACAGGAGTTGCCCCTTCATCATCTGTGAAAACGAACATGAAAATTTCTCTGAAGAGTCATTAAGATCATATTGGGGGTGTTTGCATTTTTTAGCATTTATATTCAGGAGGCTCACACAACTACTGTAAAATCAGCAGTGGAAAGTGTACTTGTCCTAAACTCAATATTTTATTAGTCTGCAAAGCTAACCTTTAGTTTTTCTTTCTTTGGCTTCTTGCTCTTGGAGTGAGTTTCTCTGCTGCAGACAAGTCCTGCATTTGCTTAAAAGCTCTTGCAGAGTTGGAATTAGAGCCGGGTTTAATTGTTTGGGAGTATGTACCGACAGGAGCAAAGCAAGTGCCCGTAAGTCCTACAAAAATCCAAACAAACATTTTACATTCCAAAGCCAACATTTTGACACAGTTAGTAGTTTAAATGCACATGTTTATTACTCTTCCAGGAATCCATCCTGGTTCCTCTGGTACTTTTAGAAGGATGCTAAAACTAGAAAGCCAGTGTTATGATACTACTGTCTTTGTATTTCATTGGTTCCAAGTCACTAATACCATTGTTCTTTGCACCACACCACTTGACTGAAGACCTAAACAGTATTTTCTGAAAATGGAAAAAAAAAAAATCAGTAATAAAATTTATACAGGAATTTTAAAAGCAAACCCTGAATGATCCATGAACAATTTAGGCCTCATTAATCTAGGACTCAGTTTTCAGAGATACTTGATTTCTGGTAGGTACCACAGGTCGTCTTCATGTAGCGCTATAATCCACCCTGGCCTCTAAGCATTTTGTTACTTAGGAGGCAGGCAGCTGCTGGACGTGTGCCTCACATGCTGGCGGGTGTTTCATTTTTCTGCAACACGGCTTTCATGGAAGTCTATACAAGCAACCAATTCCCCAGCTTTAACTGGCTTTATAGGCAGACTATTAACTTGATTTTCAGTTCCTTATGAGTCACAGGCACTAATAGAAACATCACAAGTAACAGTTGAAAAAATTTGAGCAAGTAAAGGCAATGTCTCCTCTTAGTGGGTTTATTGCCCTTAGCATTTTATGACATTGGCTCATGTTTTAAGGTGACAGAAAGTATGCTACATACATAAAAGGCAGAGGGAACACATTTTCATTTGGTTAGTTTTTCATCATATGTGACTTCTAGAGTTTGAGTAAGTTAAAATTATGTGTATACTAAGGCCAGATTTAGAATTGATGTAATAAGGAGAGTTTGAAAGTACATGACTACTGCTTTGTATAGTTCTTACCCCATTTAAAGCAGCACTTGCTTTGGAAATTTCAACTCTGTTGGTGAAATCAGACTGCAGGTTCTGATATTGATTTATCAAGTTTGTAATAAGGGTGCTGATCAAATTGGCACAGTTAGCTTCAGAAAACACTTGACCTTGAACCTGAAAAAGATGATTGTAAAAAAAATTCTCCAAAAAACCAACATAATGAAAACACAGCCATTAACTAACTGGAAGTAACAAGTTGAGTTTCCAACTTGTGACATACCTTTAGAAGAAAATGTGTCATGAATGTGTAGACAATGTTGTTGTTTAGAAAAGTTCTTTCATCCATTAAGATGCATTTTATATATTCTGCAAAAACAGGATCTTCACACAAAAGCTTGATGCAGTTTTTTGACATAGCAGACTAAAGTGGGGGGAAAAAAGCACTGATTGGTTGAGCACTGAAATAAGTGCAAGTCTTAAATACACTGCTTATGATAGATATACATCCAAAGTCACTTAACATCTTATTGGAAAAACCACTTCCCTTTGGCCATGCCATGCGGCTTGTGGAATCCTAGTTCTCAAATCAGGGATTGAAGCTGGGCCCTCAGCAGTGAAAGCACAGTGTCCTAACCACTAGGCCACCAGGGGAATTCCCAGAAAAGCCACTTTTACTGGGTTGGTCGAAGCGTTCATTCAGGTTTTCGTGTAAGATGTTATAGAAAAACCTGAACAAAATTTTTGGCCAGCCCAATACTTTAATCTACTCAACTCTTGGTTACAATTATACTCCCAATAACTTAAATGAGTAAGTGTTAAGAAGAGACTTGTAAAAAGTCTGAAAGGCGAAACTGAACAAATACATTTTAAAAGAAATGCAGCCTTATTATCTACCATTGAGTTAATAAGGACTGGAAAAATAAGACAAATGGGATGATGTTTTCAGGGGAAAAGAGATAACCAAACCACCCACAGAGAAAAGATTTTAAGAAATTTTATTCCCTAAAATGAGTTAAAACTTGCACTATATAATGTCATAACAATAGTAATTTGTTTGGTAAATCCCTTTCCCCTACACCTTCATAAATATTGCAATGATAAACAGCAAACCTCTTTTCCTAATTGTCTCACATAGAAATCAGTGGGTCCCAAATATAGAAATTGTACTAAAATTTGGTTTTCCTGTTTTCAAATGGTCATGGCTCTTAAACACAAGTAGTATGTCTTTAAGTATATTCCCTAGATTATTTATACATGTTTTAATAATAACATCATTTACGTGGAAGAAAAAATGGATTATTTTTTTAAAATAGGACAAAGTTTAGATAATACTGTACATGCATATACTTGTTGTAAGTAAACTGTTTAAGGTCAACCCAAGAAATTAGGAGTCAAGTACAACTGGCACCCAGGTTTTCAGATCCTTGGTGTCAGGAAAATCTGTCTTACTCTACCAGTAGTAACAGTCTCTGCCTATGATTCCTGCACAGTACAGATGGCTTTTTCTATAGGGCTGCTAGGGGCTTTGGAAGCTTGAGGTGGTCTGACTTTGTTTTAAGGGAAGTTGGGGGCGGGGGGGCATGCTGATGAATTTTGTGGGAAAAAAGCCAAGAGAGTAGTGCAGTGCAGCAGCAGATAAAGCAACAGAGAAGCGACAGGCAGTGGCAGAACACAGAAACCAAAGAAAGCAACCACCGAAATAAAGAAGAATGAAAACAGCAGCAGCAAGTGGCAGAGTTGGCGGGGGGAGGCTAGATATCTGTTCCAATTTACTGAATCAACCACTCAGCTCAGAAGTCAACCAGCAAGTTGTTTTCTGTGTGTTTACTATGTAATACTATGCCATATGACTAGCCTATCAAAGATTCCTAGTATAGAAAACAAAATGACATTTCTTTAGGAATACAGATGACTCAGGTAGTCTTTAGACTTGTGAAATTCACAGTTTGGGACAGGGAGGCAGAGAATCAACTATTACAGTACCATGTGACATGTATCCATTAGGAGAGCACACAGCATGCAACAGCCTGGACAAGAGGCTGGACCAGACTCAAAGTATTCTGGGTGCTAAATGTGGGTAAAAGTCCATGCCAAAGGAATCAATCAACTCACATCATCTTCTGGAAATAGGCAACACACTCAGGCAAGAAACTGGAAGTTTTTTTCAGAGTCTAAAGAGTAGGGTCCTTTATGCCTGATCCAAGGATGAGCCAACCCTTAGAATCAATCTGATTTCCTCCTCTTTCCCCACCATTCTTCCTCCACAATTTAACAAGCATTGTTTCGGTGCCTACATTAAGGGGTTGGCTCTTAGACTTAAGATAGGAAGGGTACAGTGTTTGCTGTTCTCAATGAGACTGCTAATAAGAAAACAAGTGCACCAGACTCCAAAAACTGCTCTGAGGTCATAGGTAAGCGAGAGGTAGTGAACAGTCTGCTGAAATGTTTTCTGTTAGAGGTTTTGAAATGGTGGCAAGGAGAAGAAACAGGAGAGGTGAGGAAGACCAAGAAGTGGCACATGGCTTCTTATCCTAATAGCTCCCTGTCTCAGACTTTCACAACTATTTATACTGACCTTTAAATGAGGAATTCAACTAAAAACAGCTTGTGTGAAATATCCTTTGTGATAACAAATGTATGGAAAAAGAAAATTTCACAGGGCGACTAGATGTCCATTGCTTAATAGTTATTTTTTCTATTAACAGTGTCTTACCTACCAAGATTTGAAAACATCCCCAATTTCTAGCCAATTTTCAACCCAGTGTTCCTAAAATTACTGACCACCTGTTTGGATAAGATGAAACACCAAGTCATCTAAAACTCATTTTCTTTACCTGAGTCTGGCATAGCTCAGTCCAAAGTTTGGGGAACAGTGCAAGATGAAGTGGCAAACCTTCATAGGCAACTAGGACACCTAGTATTTGAAAAGAAACCAGAATAGGTTATAATTATAAATTACACTACTGAGATATTAAACTCTGCAGGTACAATAAATAGTATGGCTATTTCTAGTCATAACTGCATATTTTCTATGTTTTAGAAATACGTAAAGTATTTAAAGGGGAAGAATTCATTCCAATGTTTTAACCAGTGAAATAATTTTTAGAGTTCAGTATACTTTGACTTCATTTATCTCCCATACCTCATTCCTAGAAGGACCTTCGACAACTTAAACCAATTCAGGTTTTTGAGAATCAGAATTTTATCTGGGACAATAAAATTTACTGCAAGTGGTTCCAAAGCTTTCTTGGGTTAAGTTACCACTCCGCATATTAGATCATATTACATGGAATTGCTAGAGTGCAGTGGGGACAAGGGGTACAAGTTCAAACAGGATGTGAAGAAGTAGGAAACACATCATTCTCTCCTCTCTTATCTTGTTTCTCCAAGGATAAGATGAATGCCTTTGTAGTAGATTTAGGTAAATTCTGCTCTAACAGCCCCTAGCCTCGTCCCCAGGACCCTTCGGGTGGATCCCACTTAGCTGCTGTATGTCAGCATCTTACTTGAAACGTCCAAGGTTTTAACTTTTCTTTCTCTTGACTATTCCAGATATCAAATGTTTCATTAAGAAATTAGTTCACCTAGCCCCTGCTATCCTCTCTCTCTCTCAAAACACTGAAGTTGTAATGCCACAGTCAGTCATAAGTAAATTTTCCATCCTCCAACACTCCCATCCCCCAAGGAAATCATGGAGGAGAAATATAATACAAGTTATCTTCCTACAGTTAAAAAAATTATGAGAAACAGCTCAAGTTGGCAAACATTTTCAGTACAGGGCCAAATAGTAATTACAGGTTCCCCCAATTATGAAACTTTTCATAAGCTGAAACATCAAGTGAAAAAGCAATTTACCTTTTTCCATAAAAGCAAAAATCCCCTTTGCATTTCTTTCAGTTAGCAACAAGAGGTACTAAAGGTATTTCATAAAAGTGAAGTGACATAAAGCAAACTTTCAAAAATTTGGGAATACCAGTATTTTAGTCTTTGTAGGCTATTTAACTGTTGCAACTGCTCCACTGACAGCACTAAATGAATGGGTGTGGCTGGTCTTTCAATAAAATGTTATTTAAGACATTGAAATTTGAGTATTGTGTAATTTTCATGTATATCACAACATACTCAAAATCTCAGAAAAAAATTAAAAATTGTAAAAACTCTTCTTAGCTTGCAGGCAGCTCACTGGTTGTTCAAAACAGGCAGCACACAGGTTACTGTTTGCCAACCTCTGTATTAGACTACGGGTCTGAGAAAACCTCAGAGAAACCAGATCAGTCATTCAGTTTAATCGTCGAAGGATGCCTAGACTCCCTTTTGTGGGAAAGCCTACCTTTTATTTTCCTGTCAAGATTAATTCCATTTTAAAGAACCAAAGAAACTCTCACCTTTCTCCATTATCCTAACCTAATCTGGCTGGGATTGGAGGCATTTGCCAATCACAACATCACAATACACAGAAGCAAACAAAGGCATGTCATCAACACTGATGGCTACAGAGAATAAAATTCCTATGTTCCCATGTTTCAGCATTATAATTATTCATAAAAGTACAGCAGGGATTGGCAATAGGCCCATGGCCCATTTTTTCTGGCCCCTTCACAGAGTCTGCCAACCCCTGAACTAGAGGTTGCCCTGACATAAACCCTCTGTGAAAGCAGGCTTTAACTACAATTTAAGATCCTCTAGACTTTATTCCTATTTTCCACAACTACTAAAAAGCTAGCACTACCACAAAAACAACAGCAAAAAAACAGAGGCCTTCTATGATGTAAGATTGTTTTCAAATAATATTGATTCAAATATGTTTATTTTACAAGTGCAGAATGGAATAAACATACTAACATCTATTGTGCTAGGTAAGTCAGACAATCATATTTAATTTTCTCATCAACTTTGGGAGGTGTTATGTTACCCTCATGTTCCCCACTGTTTTGAATGAGGAAATGAGGCTCAGAGAAATCACTAATCTGCTCAATTTCATCCCCAAAGCCAGTGAGTGATACAGCTGTATCTATCCCAGACTTAGATATCTGAGTCTAAAGCCCACCATCTTTTCAATAATCAGTTTCCCAAGCTTTAGCCATCCATGTATAATTTTCATCACTGTTTTCATATCTGTCCATCTTCTCTGTTTACTTGATAACTGTGCTTTAGATTCATTCAGAGAAGCTAATCCTATGTTGTCCTTGTCCTAGGCAATATAACATCCAGGACAATCATGCATTTGGTATGAATTATTTACTTTTGTAATACAGTAAGATCTATTTCTTAACATGAAAATTATTTTCTCTGGGCCATCTTGTACATTACATTCTGGAAAACACTGCCACCCACAGTGAGCTAAAGACACCTCTTTCACATCCTAATTCCCTACTGAGCTTGCACCTTTGGAAGGAAGGCCATCCCTTCAAAGCAGGAGCTCAGTTTCTTTCTAGCATTTTCACAAAGCACCAAGGATAAGGTGTATCTAGGCTCTACTAATTTAAGGTAGAGGCCAATGCCATCCTAGTCCACACACTCCTCCTCCAATAGGGGTATCTCACTTACTGGGTGCAAAGCACAGGGAGATGCAATCACCAGCATTCATAGGCACGTTTCCAAGCCTTACCTCAGCAAACAGGATGGGCAGGCCTAAAACATACTGGTTCCGGTATTATCACTCATCTTTCTCAATCCTGTGACTTTGGGCATCCTTAACAAGGGTCCTTACTCCACCCCGTTCCCACCCACGAAGGAACCATGTTCAACAATGAAGAGCTATTCCAAATATATTTTTTCCTCAATAGTGGCACCTTATACTGTAGAAGCTGTTGGGTGTGTTATGTAAAAGAAAAATCTTTTAAAGACAGCTTTTGTAGGTAAAATGGTAATACATATGGTTGCTGTGAGGATGAAATATTTTATATGTATATTTACTAGTTAGGGTCTCTATCCAGCTTTCTATAGGAGTATTTATCCCATTCAAGCATTACTCATGGGAAGTGGGAGCTCTGGCCAATGGATGGAAGCCCACAGCTAATGCTCCACTGCAAGACTGAATCAAGACATCTTAGCCTGAGAATATCACATTTAATTCTTCTAATTCCCCTATTTCTGACTTCATATCCACTAAGCAAACTATTGTTTACTCGGCTTCCCATGCAGGTTACAGGGGAAAATCTGCTAGCCCTACCATGTAACTTTCAGATTGCTATGCTCATTCTTCTTTGTAAATTAACAGACTGGTAACCAAACCCTAAATTATACATATGTCTATTAAACATAATGATTCTATATGACCTCATATAGGTGGATGTGCCCTTGGATGGATAAAAGCTGGCTTCATTCATCCTAAGAAGCCTTTGGGGAAACAGCTAAATGAGCTGTTTCTCCAATAAGTATCACCTTGATATCAAAAAAGCTGAAAGATGATCAACAGTTGTGCTTTCATATTGAATTTTAATCTGTTTACTTACATACTTACATCAACTATATTAATTTAATTCTAGAAACTTTGAAGATTATGGATGTTCTAGGTATATCATGTTACTTGCAAAAAATATTTTAAACCACCTTTCACTTATTAAAGTATTAAGAAAGCTTTCAAAAACTAATGTCAAGGTGATTTTTGCTTTGTGTCTAAAAATGAAAATTATGAAATCTAGGGATTTGTTTGGAGAAGGCAATAGCACCCCACTCCAGTACTCTTGCCTGGAAAATCCCATGGACGGAGGACCCTGGAAGGCTGCAGTCCATGAGGTCGCTAAGAGTCAGACGACTGAGCGAATTCACTTTGACTTTTCACTTTCATGCATTGGAGAAGGCAATTGCAACTCACTCCAGTATTCTTGCCTGGAGAATCCCAGAGACGGGGGAACCTGGTGGGCTGCTGTTTATGGGGTCACACAGAGTCGGACACGACTGAAGCGACTTAGCAGCAGCAGGGATTTGTTAGTTTAATTTTACTTGAATATCTTATTAATCTGCATGTGCACTACTAAGGTACCTAAAAAACTCAGTATGATTAGGGTTTGCATTACCAATTTTCTGTTTTGGAAAAAACTTTCCTCAAATGTAAGATCAATGCATGATCATTACAAATAAGTTGTATTTAACCTAGAAAATAAAAGCATCCCATAATTTTATCCTTAGTTAAGAATATAATCCTCTTTTTTAACATGTACTGATCTTCCCCCTTGTTCATAAGAATGTGGTCATATTCTGTATTTTCCAATTTGCTTTTTCATGTGATCCAAAGTTATTTCCTATCATTTTATTTTAAAGACTATATTATACAAATGAACTTAACTAAGCTGCTATTGACAGACATTTGGGTTTTTCCCAGTTTTACCCAATACAAACCAAGTTAAAATAAACATCCTATGTATGTTACTATATATTTAATGAGTAGATTTAGGGTGGATCCCCAGATCTGGTATTGCTTGGGCAAAGGGCATGAACAATCTAAACTTCCTCTCCAAACCAACCCCATTAATAGACCTCCTCTTTGCCAAACTGTAGTATCATCCAAACTTTACCTCATAGTTGGGAGGGTGGGAGTAGAAATAACTGTTTACTTTAATGTTCTTTACCATCTTACTGAATCCTAAAAACTCTTTGTATACTGGTATTCCTAGCCATTTATCTGATAAGAAGGCAAATATTTCACTCATTAGCTGTATGTATTTTAATTCAATTCATGGCATTTTCAACATGTAGTATTTTCAATTTTCATGTAATAAAAAATTTCAATTTCTTATTTATTGTTTCTGGGTTTTGTGTCCTGCTTACATGGTCCTTCAAATCTCAAGACAGTATTCATATGATCCTATGTTTTTTATTTAATATTTCTAGGATTTTATTTTTCACAATTAAATAATCCTCCTAGGATGTATTTTGGTCTAAGGAGCAAAGATGGTATTAAAATCTTGCCTCTCCTCTCCCAGAAAGCTACCCAATATCTCAATACTACCCATTTTCGACTAATCTGGTGTGTCATCTTTATTATCTACCAAATCCTTGTGTATCCTTATGTTTGTTTTGGGGCTGTTTTTCTGCTGTTCCATCCATGTGTTTCCATAGCTGCAATGTATGGTTTTAATCATTAGTTTTAGTCATTCCTTGGGTATTAATGGGGTACTGGTTCCAGGAGCCCCCAATGCTTAAGACCCTTATATAAAATGGTAATACAATGATTACAGTGGAAATTTCAATCCACAGTTGGCCTTCTGAGGATACGGAGGATATTTACATAGGTGCTGCTGTGCTTCATGGCTCAGTTGTGTCTGACCCTTTGCGACCCCACAGACTGTAGCCTGCCAGGCTCCTCTGTCCATGGGGATTCTCCAGGCAAGAATACTGGAGGGGGTTGCCATGCCCTTCTCCAGAGGATCTTCCCGACTCAGGGATAGAACCCAGGTCTCCCACATTGCAGGCATATTCTTTACCCTCCCTCTGAGCCACCAGGGAAGCCTATTTACATGAGAAAGAGGAGAAAATAAACCCATACTTGCTGTTTTTATGTTAAAAAAAAAAAAAAGAATAAAATTTTTACATATCAAAATACTGCAGTTTCAGACACACTAGTATTATTTCACTTGGCAATTGGCAGCTTTGTTCATATTCCCTGGATTCTCTCCCAACTTTGTCCTTTGTCTCTTCTATCCCCATGCCTGACTGTCCTCACTTCAACAGCACTTCAACCCTCCCCTCTTGTTGCCAAATATAGTTTCTTGAAGAGACTATACAATTAAAACTCCTTATCAACTCTCTGCTTCCCATCCCAGTTGTTAATGTGGGCTTTGCTTTCTCAAGCTCTCTCATTGCCTCTACCCTGGAAATAGTTATTTCAGCTAGAAGACTGGGACATAATCTCTCCATTTTTAAGAAGCATAAGGAAAGCAATGCTTTTAGTTCTTTGTTTTACTTCATATCCAAAATAATGTCCAATTTTCTTCATTAAGATATAACCATGAAAAATTTCTTTTCCTGCTCAATTTGTTAAAGGTTTCGGTTTATATATATGTAGAGCTGTCCTATGCAATACAGTAGCCACAAGTCACATCTGCTATTTAAAATTCATTTGGTTAAAATAAAAAATTCAGTTCCTTAATTACATTTCAAGTTCTGAACACACACATGGTCAGTGGCTATCATACTGTGGATGGTGATGCAGTTGGAGAATATTTCCATCCTGCTAGAAAATTCTAAAGAACAGTCCTATGTAGGGAACTAAACACCATGAGCCAGCATAAATGTGCTTCCTGAGTGTTAAGTGATGAGGAGCATAAAGTAAGATGAAAGTTGAGTCAGCTAATGGGATGGCCAGGTATGTGTCCTTTCTTTCCCTCCCTCTCCTATGTTTCCCAGAACTGTCTATTTGTGTTAGTGAAGAAGACAGTCTCACAGGGTGAAACATTCATTATTTCAAGTAGATAAGACAGCTCCTCACTTAACTTTTGGTATAAATCACATGGACACAATTACTAAGAACTTTTCTTGAGGTTAACATCTTTCTAAGTCTTCCTCCTTATCTGGGAGCAAGACTGTCTTATTAGAACTCCTGGGTATTTCCCTACACTTGATCGTTGTCACTGCTAGATTTCAGCTTTTTATAGCCAAGTGCCACAACTCAATTATATAATCATGAAATGGCCGATATGAACATATCCTCATCTGCCCACTCCCCGATCTTCAGCCACATATATAAAAAACTAGCTAATGGTAGCAGGTGGAAGGAACACCCTTTCAAATCTGAAGACATTCTAATCACTTACCAATAAGCTGGTTTTTCTGAAGAGAAATTATCCCTGACAGTTGTTACCACTTCCTTCTTGGATAACAAAATCTAATGTATGTTCACATCTTTGGCCCTATCTATAATGGATCAAAACCTTTGCCAAAGGAAGGAGGGGGTTGTGACTGAGAAGGAGCACAATACATAACTTTCAAGGTGTTATATTACTTCCAGGAAGTAATATTCTACTTCTTGACCTGGATGGTGGTTCCATGAGAATTTCACCTCCCATGCTCTTGACACAAAAACTATGGTACAATGGAGAGGATCCTGGGCCATCCCTAAAGGTAATAGACTCATACGACACACAGAGCCTGAGAACTCTGGAGATCTTAAGACACGGGACATGTGGAGGGCTACATTTCTTCTAAAGACTTATCAGCTAGAAAAAGTCACCCAAAGGGAGCAGTCTTCTAAGAGCTCTCAGCTGCATCCGCAGAGAGACAATATTACATAAAAATAATTCAAGGTTTTCCCCTTTTATAATTCACTGATTTTTTTTTTTTCTATTTCTCATATCTTCCTTTTCAAATTCCCCTTCTCACTCATCCCTCTATTTTATGAGACTTACCTCCTAATTTACTCATATATGCACCTCTGCTTCACCCTGGCAAGTCCACTTAGCTTGCTCTTGGTGTTTCCAGCTCCAAAGCACAGCTGGCACTATTGATCTTATCTTATCCTCTAGATCAGGGCTGGGGAAGTCCATCTCTCTAAGTCTGCCTCCCTAAACAGAGCAGTTTTTGGTTTTTAAATTCTGCTGGGCAGATGGAGGAGGACTTGGGCTTCTATGTACAAAAGTGATGAGCCTATTCCACACTCCTTTATAAGCCAGCTGAAACTCTGGGCAGAACTATTCAATGGAAACCAGTAAGTTGGTGTTTTCTTAAAAAAATAAAAATGTTCCCAAGAATAATTAATATTTTTCAACATTCACTTTAAAAAAGAAAAAAAGGATTGGCTCATTTTTTTCCTCCCCTTCCTAAATGGCTAGGGGCTTAAAATAATTCAGTGGAATTTACTGCTCATCTTTTATACTTACTCAGCT
The DNA here is from genome assembly GCF_027580195.1 of Bos mutus. Lineage (NCBI taxonomy): Eukaryota > Metazoa > Chordata > Mammalia > Artiodactyla > Bovidae > Bos > Bos mutus. The sequence goes on along the minus strand of NC_091627.1, from coordinate 46,948,884 downwards.
TAACTAATGTTTCAGTAAATTTTTCACAGTTGATTGCAACTCGGCATAATAGATGGATGAATTGATGATAAGAAAAGAAGTAGTCTAGCAGCATACGATCATAAACGTCATCTTTGCCCTGAAGGTTAAAGATGATAAAATGGTTGCACTTAAATTGTATAATAAATTAAAGAGCATATTTTGTGCAAATGTAATAAATTTAACTAAAAAGCTGATTAAATATTTAAATTCTATAAGAACCTAGTTTTAAATTCCAAGTTTCTATTAATGTTATTAAGATCTTAATTGTCACAAGTTTATTTTCAGTGTGCAAATGTTATCAATTAAAATTACCCCTTATTTCTATATACTTTAATAAAGTAAAACTACTGTAGGATTTTAAAATGTGACACTTGAGTTCTACAGACATATCATCAAGAAGAGTGAATTAAATTTGATTTTTGAAATAAATTTCAGATTATTTCTGAAATGGTTTCTACTGTATTAACTATTTTAAATATTTTATTTAATACAAACTTCTTAAATGCATTTAAGATCCAAAGATAGTGGGCAAGAGAGAATGTGAATAAAGTGGGTGAGGAAAGATAAATTAGTGAAAAAATTGTTTATAAAGTCTTAGAACTAAGATAAATTATCCTGTGTCGATGTTCCCTCTCTCTATAATTTAGAATTAGCTCTATTTTAGAATAAGTATTAGAGAACCAGAATCAGGCTACAAACGATGATAAATTCATCAATCAGTGATAATTAGGCTTAGGTCAAAGAATTATAATTAAAGGGCAGTAAAAGGAGTCATTGATTATATGGTGAAATATAAACAGTAGTCAGTACCTAACTTGACCTTTCAGATTTAGATACATGACCCATTTACAATTTAGCCTAGTGACAAATACTAATGAGACTTTCTGTTAGGATATTTTTTGAAGGGCAAAAAAAACTTACTACTTGTGCTTATTATTGATTTTGCAAATATTCAACCAACATTTCAGAGCAGGAAAAAGTCCAAATGAGTCTAATCTCCTTAGGATCCAGAAAATGATCATTTAAATCTAATATATTCATAATGGCCAGAGGGGAAGTTCTAAATTACTGTGTACTAGAGAAACATGGTTTTCCTGGCATCCCAACATACCTTACTGGTTTCCACCATTGTGGGCAAGAGGCACATATTGAGTTCAGGGCGCGGAGGCCGAATATTGCTTTTCCCTCCTATTAGCTTGATATTTTCTCGACAAGGGAAATAAGGTCCAAGAGACACTAAGACATTAAAAGTGTACAATAAGAATAAATGGAAAAAATAAATCTCCATGTTTCAGTGTGCAGAAAGATTAAATGCCAACCATGTCAAGCACTGTGCTAGATGAATACATACTTGGTATATTACTGTGATGATAAGTACAATGGTTGTGCTGTAGAAATGGAACCAGAGTATGAAGAAAGTCATGGGGACTCAAAAGCACAAGTTCCTTGAGGACATCTGAAAATAAAAACACAATGTTGGCATTAAAAACTGGAGTGTGGACCTGCTATCTTCAAATTCACCAGTCCTACTGGAGTAATTGATGGTAGTGTGGCAGCTAACAAGTTTTAATGAGTCTCACACTGTCTGAGCTCTCAGCCCCAGGACAAACTGTCTGATGCTTAACCAAAAATGGATCCACAGAGTTATTAACCACAACAGGGCATCATTAAGAAACCGAAGTTTAAAACTTAAAAGAAGCATCAGGGACAAGTACAATGGAGGAAATATTTAATGCACACTGATTATGTTTCTTCATAAAATCAACCAAAGCAAGGTTTGAAATTCTTTGGATCTGCGAATCCTTCATCAACTTTGAAGTAACCCTCTCTTCTTGATGGAGCAGTACAGGCCAATAACTCTACAGAACATCAGGCGACCTGCCAAGATTAACTGCTCATATATATCTACCATTTTGAGAAACTATAAACAAATAGCTACAGTCTCTAAAGATGACTTAAATGGCCTATGACATAAAAAAAAAGAAATGCAGTATGAATTTAAACCAAGGGTTTCCTTTAATAGATATAAATTATCATTTCATTATAAATATGCAATTAATAAAAAGCTAAAATACTCAGGAGTCCAAGAACAGCTACTAGGAAGTATCTCTAGACAAAAAGACTCACTGAAATAATCACCCCAACTCTTTACAACGTCAGTTCTAATCTGTAAACATCTGCATGATTCTACACTGTTTATATAGATTGGAAGATTTCAGAGCTGGAAGAGATCTAACCTTAGGTCAGCATGCCCAGATATATGAAGTGACCTGGCGTATGATGACATAGTTAATTACTGATATGTTAAGAAACAGAATTCTATTTTCTTAAGAGTCTGCTGGCCAGTGTAAGTCACTCATAGAAAGTACAAATGTCTTCCAAACTCTACAGAACTAACACTACATCTTATATACACACACACACACACAGGATCCCATAAAAATGTTCTTCCATTAGGCTCTTACACAGGTTTATTTTCCAGGTAACTTACCTATACAGGCATTTCTAAGTTCTGGAGGGCTATAGGAATTAAGAAGAGTTAACAGTTTATGGGCAAATTCAATTCGCTCCTGCCACTGGATTAACGCTTGCTTCACGTCTGGAAACACAAAAGCATACGTAAATATGCCATCTGAAGTCAAACTTCTTCACAATTATTTTCTGTTGTAAACTACAGAATGCTAAGACTAAAACATTCAAATTTATTACATAAACATCTTTAGTGAAAGCTAAGTGATTATTTTTATAAGATAGCTACTATTGTTAAACTTGCTAGATTTCTTAAAACACATATTTTAGTGATTGTATGTCCCATTTTCTAGAAATTCACCTACATTTCAAAGTTTATATGATTTTTACAGGGACACAAGAGGTAACTGTTTTATAGTTATTTCTCTTGAAAATAAATGATCTAATCTAAGCCATGGAAGTTTCCAGCTGGAGAACCTTCACAAATACTCATGTTGTTACTGTGCTTGGAAATATTTTCCAGTCTCCTAAATCTTTTTTTTTTTTTAATATTTTATTGGAGGATAATTGCTTTACAATATTGGGCTGGTTCCTGCCATACATCAACATGAATCAGCCACTAGCATGCTTGCCTATTTTTAAGGCACGAATAAAGAAAATAAACAAGAACATTCCAGCTTTACATCAGGAGGTCACAAACATTTTCCTAATGGTTAGCTAACATCAGCCTTGTAAAGACAAATTCTCTGAAGCATGTGGTTTAAAAAGTCTTATTTCACTCTTTAATTGTTAAACTAATAAAAATAAGTAGGATTAAGCAAACCTTTTCTCTGAAGATATGGGCGTGTAGACTTCAAAACTGAAAGGAATATTGACAGAAGTTCTACTAAGTCTCCAGTCACATGGCAAGCTGTGGCTTCATGATACATCATGTGCAGTGTGTTGAAAGACTACAAGTGATTAAAAAAAATAAAAACTTCATTCCACTTTTACTTTATGGAGCCACAAAATTATACCACTCATCCTCTATGACATGTTTTCAGACTCAGACTATGAGTGTGCCTATGTGCACAAAGCAAATGTATCTGCTTTCTACCTACAAGTCAAAGACCCCCATTCAGCTCTTTTAAAGCACAGAACAGACCTCACTCTCAGAGTCTGATATTTTGTGTTTACATTTTACTTTGAACAAATAATTTATTTAATTAGACTTTTACGGGGGAGGGGGTGGTGGTTTACTGTTTGCTCTAAGTACACATTTCTAAGACTGCAAGTTTCAAAGATTACAAAGCAGCAGTAACAACAGGAAGACTGGGGAGAACAGGCTACTGTTTTAACTAACTTTCCAGAGTTTCTATCAAAGACAAAGGTGAAACTGCTGTCAGTCATAGTAGGTCTAAAATAGTAGCAGTAAAATGGTAGGTCTAAAAGAGGTAAAAGAACTCCAAAGGTAAAATTCCTTTAATCATATTGGCTTGTTAAATCTTTTGATTCCTTTAACTGTACTAGCTAATGAAACCCTTGGTTTCTATTTCATTGTACACCAATGCATCATCTTCCTAATCTTGTCAAATCAGTTCACCATGGCCTATAAACTACTCACAATTCACAGGTGAAAATTCATAACCTAGAATCTGTGACAGTACATAATCTGAACAATGTACTCATGTGACATTTAATGTGTTAATTGTGAGGACAGAAATCATGACTATCTTGTTCACTGCTATATCCCCCGTGCCTAGCACAATGCCTGACAGAGTAGACGTTCAAACAGCTGTTGAAGAATTAAGTTCTCATTACTCTTCTTCACAAACTTTTGTTTTAGCCAGACAGACTTTGCTTTTGTTGAATACAACCAATACTTTCTTACCTTTGTGTTGATTAAATCATTTACGTTAATCCTTTTCTATTTTGTCTCTGCAGGTTCACATTCTTCAAAGCAGAGTTTCATATACTGTATCCTTATTCTATAATACCATCAACTGAAAAAACTATCCTACCTTTTAATTTTCATAGTGCCCTTGGTATGTACTCTTTAACCTTATCTCCATTATTAGACTAAAGGGTACGATGCACCTCCGTAGACTTAAAATCATCGTAAGAGTTGTGGATGTTCAGTAATTATGGGAAGAATGAACAGTTGATTTTTAACCACCTATAGCAGCCTCACTAGGTTCCTCTAATGAGGAACGCACATAAGCGCACTCTTGAGAAACTGTGTCAATTAAATCCTACAAATTTCATTCATTTCTAGTCCTACAAATGAAATGAATGTATGTAATTGTTATGAAAAAGAAAACAGCATGCTTAGTACCATGATGTAGTTATTCTTAGAATATAAAGTAGCATTTACTGATTTGCATATTTAAAATCCAGACACCTATAATAAACTCTAAATATACACAAAAAAAGTTTTGGTGAGAACATTAAATTGGAATAAATCTATAGTAAAACACAATAAAGCATTTACCTCAGTCATCAGGATTAACCCTCGATTAAATACAACAAGAAGTCTGTCTTCATCAGATTCTAATAGTATTCTGAAGGCACTAGAAAAATACATAAAGTCCAGTTTGAGAACTCTGAATCAGAACAGAACACTTACGTGGTTGGCGGGTGGGGTGGGGGGTGGGGGGTCGGAGAATAAGTAAACTGTCATTTTGGTTCTCTACTTTCTTACCTAGAAAAAAGACAGCTACATCTAGGTCTTAGTAATTTAATAAAAAGATAATATTTAAAAAGAAATCTTCAATGCAACCTGGGCGGGGGACCCCAAAACTTCTGTTGGCGCTGAAAATAATCTACATAATAATCATCCATAAGTAGGTTCATTACTCTTATTAACAGACTTTCACTATTAGTACTGGAAACTGCTATTATACAGTACAGTCGGAAATTCTATTTTAGTGAGATGTTTTTCTTTCCTTTTTAAAAACAGTTATCAGGAAAACTCCAAATTTTCTTTTGAAAATAAGCTTTTAAGTAGCAAATCTTGGGAAAACAATGTTTCCAAATTAATGCTAAAATTTTGAAAGTTTCTTCAAAGAGTCTTGGCAAGTGCAGTTAATTTGATCTTACGTACTAACAAAGATTCAAATTTTAAGGTTTTCTGAAGAAGATAACCTTATCTATTGTGGGTTGATTACCTTAAGATTCCACAGTGTTCAAAAGAGTACTGCCAAAAAAATGTGTGTCTAATAAAAGACATCAGTCCCAAGTCTCAGATGCAATACACAGAAAAGAAGTTAATCTAGACTTTATTTCTACAGTTAAAGGGAATTAAGTGTAATTTGTAGCAGTTCCTTTATAGCTATTCAGTAATTTCTGAGCTCTGAACAATTAACTGTAAAGATGATATTTTGTTATTTTGGCTAATTCCTATAGTTGAAAAAGATAGATCTGGGCTAAATAAAAGGAAAGTATCTTAACAGTGAAACTTATTCAGAGATGGAGTAAGCTATCTAGAGGCCTCTAGAATTGAACTGTCCAAGCGTAAGTTAGGATGAACTGCCAAGAGAGAAGGATTCAAGCTTTAGGTGGAAGATCATACATTAAGGTTCCTTCCAACCCTAATGATTCTGATAAAACACACAGAGACAATCCAAATCAAAATAAAAACTATTCAAAAGCAGCTAGCTAGCTCTCAAAATACAAAGTCTGCCTAAGTGTCAAAAGGTTTAAATGCTTTCCCAATAACCTTAAAGAACTGGTAAACTTTCTCTTATATAAACAATTTAAATTATTCCTCTTTAAGTGTCAAAATGATGTTCCCTTACTTGGAAAAACAAAACAAAAACATCAAAAAAAATTTTTTTTACCTTATTAAAGTAGTCCAGCAGGACCGGCCATCTAAGCAACGTAAGTAACAACTTATGGTTGTTTTCTTAAACTGTTTAATATCTTCTAATTCTTCTTCTCTCATATCTGGCCTCTGAGCTATGAACAGTTGCATCAGGTTAAATAGTTCTTCTACTGCCTGAAAAGGGTAAAAAGCATAGTGATGACCTTTTAGCCCTATACCATTTTATAGTATCTGTTTCTCATTTGTAAGTGTTGTGCTCATTTAGCTAGCTCTTAAAATTATACAAATTAACTTAAATTGCAGTGGCATTCATAAACAATTAAAAAATCAGCAATGGATTCTATTTTAAAATTTTAATATATTACTTACTAGAAGAAAATTACCTTAAAATAGAATTTCAAGATTAAAACCTATAAGTAAATACAGTTCAACTATAGTCCTATTTAAATTACTAGTTTTGTAATGTCAAATATATGTTCCAGAGACGCAATGCCAATCTTTTGTCTCTTTTAAATGAGAAATTATTACTTTGTCACAAAGATTTCACACACCTCAATTACACCTGAATACCGTTTTTTAGAAACTCTTTGTGGCAATATTTAGAGTGATCTTTCCAGACTGACAGATGATCCAGTTCAAGCCACCTGATGATGAACCACTTTTGGTACTTATTATACTCACTTTCTTTATTATAGGCATTCTAACTTTCTTGACAAAAAATTAGATTATTCTTTCTGGGTAAGAAAAACAATTCACTATATTATGTCTAAAGGACAGTTAAGTTCCTTTATTCCTTCAACAGGAAAAAAGTACAGCACCCAATTCAAGGATACTAATATTTAAAATACCATTTACTACAGTCATGTGATTGAGCTTTTAAGTAAATCTTGAATGTCTTGAAAAAGTTCCTTCCTTCTACACTCCCATCACCTCCCATTTAGCAAAGTATTTCTCCTATTAGCAGTTTATGGTCTTTGGGTTGACAACCGCTTGAAAAAGGGTTCTGCACTCTGCTTCCAACCTCCTTCCCAGATTTATACCCTCTTGGTGTAAATTTGAGTTTACAACAAAGAGTAAGAAGCAATGATGGAAAGAAATATCCAAGAATGACAGCCTAACATGAAGAGAGGAAACTTTAATATAAAACCTATAGTCTGCAAAGAAAAACGAATCAGACTTAGATGGTATATATTTGTATTCTGACAGGCCCACCTCTTAACCATTTCATTCACTTGAATGTAGTGTGAACAAGTGAAAAGGATTCCCTGGTGGCTCAGATGATAACGAATCTGCCTGCAATGCAGGAGACCTGGGTTTGATCCCTGGATCGGGAAGATCCCCTGGAGAAGGGAATGGCAATCCACTCTAGTATTCTTGCCTGGACAATTATCCATGAGGTTGCAAAGAGCCAGACACAACTGAGCAACCCAGCAAGCAAACATGAACAAAGAAACCAAAAAAACAAAAAACCCTAGGGAACATTCTCAGCTAAGAAAATATTGTCTAGCTCACAGTTTAGCAAAGCATGTACATCTTGATAATAAATATCTAAATAGTGAATACTCACTTCCTTAAAACTATACCACAAAGCTGAATTTTCTGATTAGGTATATATGAAAAACTCATTAACAAAACCACAAATTAACATAGATAAGTTCCATTAGAGATAAAATTTCAATAATCAAACTAAAAAAATTATCTACACACTTATCAGTTTTTCCCCCACTTATCAATTTTATAACATTTTACAAATATAGTCAAGAAAACAAATACACCTATAAGAACAGTTAATTAGACTATACTCCCATATTTTGTCACTACACCCCACAAGGGGAAAAACAGGCATTTCCAATTAATTTGAGAATACAGATACAAGAGTTATCATTTTACTCACTCCAGGGTATTGGCTGGCATGTGGTGTAAGATTCTTAAAGGCCCACTGAATGTTCTGGTGAGAAGCCAGTTGTCGTGTAAATGCAGGAGACTGCTCACAGCAGAGCCTCAGAATGCCATAGTAGGCAGGCAGCATCCCACGGTTAAAAAGCACCACATCCTGATCATCATGGTCAGCAAGGATGTAATTGAAGGCAATGTTCTTGGTTACCACTGGGTTCTGAACAATAAGGCGGATATTCTCTGGACAGTCAGCACACACATTGTACCAAAACGAAAGCAAAGCCTGTTTATTGTGATTTGTAGCTATTGCTGGCTCAGAAAGTTTAGGCTGGAAAAGGTTCCACAAATCCATGAAATATGTGGAAAACATCAGCTTCTCAGTTTTGGAAATTAAACAGTAAGTCATAAAGCTAAAATAGGGCACTAGCTTTGTAGTGCCATGAACAGCAGCATCAACATAAAGTTTGGCTCTTGAGAGCAAACCAAGGAGCACGTTGTAGACCTGATGTAGGACTACTGTTGTGTCTGGACTGAGTGGAAGGTCACGGGTTGGGATGTGCAAAGACCTTGTTGACCGGAACATCTGGCGGAATGAATTGCTTGGTATAAGGGACACCAGAAGATAAGCTGCAGCTATAAAATGTAAAACAAAACTGTCAGATGTTTATAAGATATGAAATAGACTGAAGAGCAGTCATTAAACACAAAGCCACTCTTCCCTGTAAAAATCAAAATGAATAAAAATTAAAGAGACATGAACATCTCTTTTAATATCTTTCTGCTCTACCACTCGTACCAGAGAAAGATCCCAAGGAATGACAAAAACAGACGCCTTCCATTCTGTCACTATTATTTTTAAGTGGTGACAACAATTGCAGTAACTACTAGAAAGTTTTAAACCTCTTCTGTTCAGCTTTCCCAAGATACAGAATTTTCCCATTTGTTTTTATCATTTTATTTCTTCTCAGGGAGTAACATGGTTTAACAGGAAGAACACAGCATTTGGGGCCAGAAGACCTACGCTGTCTGACAGGGTCAAATATTTAATTTAAGGCCTTAGTTTTCTTCCTCCTTATCAATTATTACAAAATAATATTATTTTGTAGATAATGGTAAACTTACATTATAAAAATAGAATGAGATTTATCTAAAAGAATTTTGTAGTATAAATTATATATACATATGCCAATTAGAGAACACCAACTTTGGAAAATCTTTAGAAGTCTTCTAGGCTAACCCTGCGTGCAAAGAAAGAATCCCTACCTTCAACATATATCTGAAAAATGTTGTTAAGCCTATGGTATAATTCTGAGAGGATGACTCATTAGTTGAGTCCATCTGTAAAAGGAGTTAGTATGAGCTAGGTACTTTACAAATATTATCTCATTTAATCTGCACAATCATTCTCGACGTAAGTGATGATACATTGGAAAATTTGAATCTTGGAGAAGCAAAGATCAAGATCACACAGATAAAAAGAGGGGGACCCAGATTTTGACCTTGAGAAACGATGATGATGATGACAATGATAATGGTAACAAAAACAAGAACTGCTAAAATTTATCAAATTCTTAAATTTAACAACACAGCTTTATGTACTTGGTATTACTTTTATTATCTCCACTTTTACTCAGACTTAAAATATTAAGACAACCCCATTTTACACAGTTATGGCAGAAATGGAATTCAAACACTGATTGTCAGACTCATGAGTTAATCTTGTTACCAATATTCAATACAGAGCCTTCTCAAGGCATCTAATGGCTTAGCACAGCCCTTTGCAATACACCTACTAATTCTGTCTCCCACTATTCTACCTATAATTTGATAACTTCATTTGTACTGCCAAAGCAAATGATGTTAGGGTTTCTAAATTAACTGTAAACTCTTTTACAGATTTACTTCAAATTAGACTTTACTTTTTGCGCAACACTCCATTTTCTATATATTTATCAACTAACTATACACTGCTCTGGTTAGTCTGTTTCAGTTAGGCTCAATTTGGTATGTGTTTCAAATATAAAAACTTGGCATGTAGGTGTCATCTTGAATAATTTTGTATAAAACTGCAATTGAGAAAAAAATTTTTGATTAAAGGAATTATTCAGTTTAAGTTAAATACTTTTAACCCAATATTTTATTATGAAAAAAATCCCAAATACCCTGAAAGGTTGAAAACACTCTACCAAATAATGGCCCATGGACCCACCACATAAAGTCTATAATTAACATTTTGTTTTGCTTTATCAGATACTTAACCATCTACTTAGTTCTATAAAAGTTCCGTGCTTTTAAATAAAAAGGTAAGTTCTGCTAGGGAGAAGAACACAACTTTTAAATTATATCTATCTTTGAGAACAAACATGAAGGTCAATGTGAAAGAAAAGACCATCTTTCTAAAAACTGCCTTGCTAGAATATAATTTAAGAATTCCCAGTTCTAGAGAACTTAGAATAAAACTTCCATTTCTACAAGGTAACTCAACTATTCTAGGCCATCTATCATGTCACCATTTTTCTTTTCTCTAAACATTTTAAACAGTTATTCTTTACAATTTTGTAGGATTTAAAAGTATTTCTCTGTAGCTTTTCTTCTACACGTTACCCTAATTCTTACTGAGTTATATTACTCTATTTAAATATTTGGCTCCTATGTTCAAACATTCAAAAGCATGCTTTCATATTTCTACAGTCTTCATTATTTTAATTTTTAAATGATGCATAACTATTTCCTATCTAAACATCTAGTTTTAATTTTTCACAATTATAACTAATGCTATTGGACATTCATATATTGGATGACTTACTTATACTAGAATCCCTGAAATGGTATTACGGAGTTGAAAAAAAGGGAAAAAAAAAAAAATTTAAGGATCTTGGTACATACTGCTAAACTGCATTTTATAAGGATAATATTAACTTACAAAGTCACTGCAATGTATGAGATGCTTTCTTCAGCACCATTATGTATGTTAGGTGTACCAGCTAGCTAAAAAGCTTTCCTTCCCTTTTTTTTGGGGGGGCGGGGGGCGGAAGGAGGAAAGGTGGTTCAACATAGGTTTTTAACTGTCTTATGGTCCGGAGTCAGGACATAAATACCAACCAGCATATGTGTCCGCTCTTACAAATATCCCATTACTGTGGTGTTGCCTAAACTGATAAGAAGAAAAGCCTACGAGCAGAGCACCACTGCCAATCCATGTGTACCCATGACTGACACATGTTCTCCCACTTCTACTGTGACATTATTACTACAGTACACTTGTAGTGTACCAACACTGACACATTACTTTTAACTCAGTTCCACACTTTAGATTTTAATAGTTTTGTCGTAATGTTCTTCTGCTTCCAGGATCTCATTTAGGATACACCAGATTCAGATGTCATGTCTCTTTAACCTCCTCTTGACTGTGACACTTTGTCGGACTTTCTTTTGAAGACCATAGTAGTTTTGAGTAGTGGTCCAGTATTTTTGTAGAATGTCCCTCAAATGAGTTTATGTGATGTAGAGTAGACTAAGGTTATAGGATTTGGGGAGGAAGACCACATAATGAAGTGCCCCTTGTATCACATTATACCAAGGGCACATGCTATCAGTATGACTTATTAGTGACACTTTTAACATTAATTACCTGCCAGAGTTAATGTTTGTCAAGTTTTTTGACTTTAAAAGTTATTTTCTCTATCTGTAATACTCTGTTCTTTGAAAGCAAGACACTAAAGCTGATACTCAAAGGGTATGAAATTACACTCCACCTTTGGAGGGGAAAGATATACAAAAATGATTTGGAATTCTTGTGTATGGGGGATGCGCCTCCTCATTTATTTGTTTATTCAATCATTCATTTGTATTAGCATGGACTCATGGACATTTATACTTTGGATTATGATTCAGTGCTATGTTAACTGTTTTTCGACCCAATGTGTTCCAGGTTTGGAGACTGGGAGATCATCAGGTTGATTCTATGTCCCTTCAACATATCCTTATCATTGTTTCTGGAGCATTTCATTACTTTCTGGTTCTACAAGATGCTCCAGGCTCATCTTGTTTATTCCCTGCCCCAGTCCTATAATCAGCCATTTCTCCCAGGAACTGTGATTCATTTTACTAGAAATGTTATTCAAAAACATGGATCTGGGTATTCGATGTGCTTGCTGCTTTCAGAGTGTCACTCATTGTTTGCGCTCTCAATAGAAAACTAGGAAATACAATTTTAATGACTAAATTGAATGATTAAAGAATTTTTAAGAATGAACCACTTTGATTTTTATTTAATACTATCAAAAGAAAACACTGTGTGTATTTATGAGCAGTTTCCTATTCTGTGAAATATCTATTTTTGCTATTTGTCCATCTGTCTTCCAAGATCTTTGCTTATTCCCTTCTGGCCTGGATACAATAAAGATAGTCATCATTTAACTCCCATAACTTTAGAGAATATTTTCTCTCAGCCTGTACTGTTTTTATTGCTACTTTTACCCTTAGCCTTCTCAAGTTATTTTTAAGACAAGATCTCTTCACTAATGCTGATCATGCTTTTGTGACTCTACCAAAAAAGGAAACAAAAATGATGGTGGTGGTGATGTCACCCAAGAAAGAGTTTCCTATACTTAAAAAAAAAAAAAAATTACAGATATTTGTAAAATACTGTCATAGGTTTTCAAATACTAATAAAACTTTGGCCTTTAAAACAGTATTTCAAAAATAAACAAGAGTATCTCTAAGAGTCTTTTTGCATTATATACAATGAGCATACTATAATCACCTTAAAAACAAAACTTGGAACAACAAACGGTTTGTTAAATTCTGAATATTTGACTTACAAGTCCTGACTCTAGGATAATTGTGAGCCAAAAGAAACCGCTCAACCCAGTTTTCCATATTCTGTAGAACCCAGCTGTGCGCCAGTTTGTTTCGGGGTGTCTGCACTGCCAACCAATCCAGACACTGAGAAGGATTGTATTCAATCACCTACAAGTAAAATGACAAGAACAGAATGTAAGTCTAAGTGCGTGAGCAGTTACTCTTTCAAACTGACTTTTGGTATATACATTAGACACTTGAAAGCTAAAACAGTTTCCTGAAAACTAGAACCTGAAAGAAGTTTCACACCCATGTTTTTTTCTCCCATTTTTAAAGCAATTTATTTTTATTAACAGGAATATGTTCAAAAAGTTTTTCTCAATAGTTTACAAAATCAAATTATATTAACCAAGGATTCTAGCAAAGGACCAATAAGAGAAACCCAATGACTTTTAGGTCTTAAGTTTACAAACTTATTTAAAACTGTTTTCAGGGCTTTCTTGGTGGTACAGTGGACGGGAATCCGCCTGATAGTGCAGATGACACAGGTTCAATCCCTGGTCCAGGAAGATCACACATGCCACAGAGCAATTAAGCCTTTGCAGCACAACTACTGACACTTTGTGCTCTAGAGCCTGGGAGCTGCAACTGCTGAGCTCACATGCTGCAACTACCGAAGTCCAGATGTTCTAGAGTCTATGCTCAGCAACAAGAGAAGCCACCGCAGTGAGAAGCCCTCACATCACAACTAGAGAGTAGCCCCTGCTTGCCACAACTAGAGAAAAGCCTGTGCAGCAACAAGAACCCAGCATAGATAAAAACAAATGAACAAAATTAAAATTTTTTAAAGTATACATTAAAGTGCTTTAATTCCTTGAAGTTTCCATCTTTACTTTTCTTATTGTTTGACCAATCTGCTACTATAATTGAGAATGAAAACTAGCTCAGTATACTGCTGGAAAGATTTTCTTCATGGAAATCTAGAGGTTGGAAAATTAGGGATTGCAGGACAAATTCTGTGGTTTGCTTGTTTTTGAGTTTGTATTGGAACATAGCCATGCCCACTCATTTATATTTTGTCTATGGCTGATTTTATGGTAAAACAGCAGTTGAGTGGTTGACAGAGACCATATGGCCCACAAAACCTAAAATATTTACTATCTGGCCTATCAAGAGAAAAAGTCCACCAAGCCCCTAGACCAGCGAGAGGGCATTTCCAACACTCAGTAAGAAATTCTGTAACCTCAGCAGTAATTCTAGAAGAAAGGTAGTGTTTGGTGCTTTCTCTGTATTTTCTATCAACTACTGAAAGCAGCTAGTTTTTATTTCTAGGGCTTCTACCACTTCATGGAATCTTTGAGAGCAGGGGAATGGGAATGAGAACCTCATATGGACTAAAGGTTGTTTATGATTCTACAAGAAAGTCTTTAAACATCTGAGACACTAACTAGCCAGAAACTCTTCTTCCTTTAGATCTTCTGACTAAAAGCCATCTTTTCTTCTCTTGACCTGTGACTTACTAAAACCATTTTGAGTTACCCAAGCAAGAAGAAACTAGTACTTAAAATGGCAGCGATTGTATTAGAAAAATAAATACTAGAACATCTACAAGACTTACCTCCCATATCCTCTGCAGAATGTAAGATGCAAAGGGAGGCATTCCTGGAGGTCCACCGGCAAACTCCATTAGCATAGTCAACAATTTAAAGAAAGGATTGGCTGCCTATAAGACACATACATGACTGCGTATTTAGATCTGGTGAATCACTTACTTTTGCTAGAAAACAAATATAACTCTTCTACAGATCACATTTAAATCTGCTGTATTAGGTTAGAGAGATTAGTACTCATACATATGAACCTGAACTATCATAAATCAGCAGGATGAGCTCAGGATACAGTGTCAATTGTGCAGCAGCCACATGTAACAGAAAATATAGTTTTCTGGATGTCAATTTAGGGGGAAAAAAAACTCTAGTTAATGAGACAGCCATGTTTATAGAAAAGTTTAGATTAAAAGTTTCCTGTAGCAACTTTTGCTTGCTGAGGTAGAATTCATATTAATATTTGAAATGTATTCTCAAAATAGCTATAACATTTTCATTTTTAAAAAGATACATATTTATCCACCTAAGCAGAATTTTAGTTAGTTCACTTTCTTCCAAGGTACAATATGACATATGCTTCAAACCAAACAACTTTAAAGCTTAGTACCTAGGTGACACACTGATATGTTCAAATTATATGTTAATTTAACTGGGAAAATGACATTTGTGATAAGACATGAAGAGGTAATTCAATTTATTCAAGTTTTAAAATAGGTTACTATATAATGGGGGAAGCCTTGACAAACTTTTCCTCAAGAACAGTTAGAAAGGTTCATCTGAAAGCATGGTCAGTGCTCACAGTAATTTGAAAAACATGAATTAACAAATGTCTACATACCTCAGGAGTCAATTTTGCTATTGATGTGAAAAGCATAGATACAATCTAAAACAAAAAAAAAGTGGGGGGAGGAGAATTTCAGAATATTCTTCCAAAAATTACCAAAAAACTTTTGACTGTTTCTCAGTACTTACATGTTCTGCAAGTCGATTATTGTATCGACAAAGGCTGAAAATCAGATTACAAGTTTGTCTTATATTGATGCCATCACGAATATGTTGAAACAAGAAGGGAAATCCCTGTCAAAAGCAAAAGTTGTTCATTTAAGAATTGTTTTGTTATTTTTGGGATTATCAAGTGGTCTAAATATTAAGAAGGTATTACCTTTCCTCCTGTTAATGCCGCCATGTCAGTCTGTGACAGTGTCAAATGCCTGAAAGAAAACATTAGTGGAAATAAGTTTTTCTTTCCTCTATACTAATTTAGAGCCATTTGAGTCATGATACATAACAACATTGTTGATTCAGTTACAAGTATACCAAGACACCATCATAAAATGATTTTTGAACTTTCTGTTAGACTTGTTCATTAGACACCTTTTGGACAATTTTTTAAAATTCCAAGATTTATATATAGAAGTCCAAAGCTACTTTATTTCCGTTTAATTAACTCAATATGTTCATGCACTAAGATGGATTTAATTTAGAGAGCTTTTCTGACACGAGGACCTTTAAAACAAAGCAAACTTTGAAGAAATAAAGAATTTCACTTTCAAGTTTAAAATTACTGCATATTTCTTCAACTTAGTAAATAAAATTTCAAACACATGCAAAAATAGTGTAAGCATCCCAACAGTCAAATTACCAACTCATGGTCAGTGTTGTTTCATTTGTACCTAGTACTTAATCAATTTGAACTATTCTGAAACAACTCAGATATTGTATCACTGAGCCCATAAATCAATATATATCTCAAACATAAACTTCAGAAATGTAACACTACCATTATTCACACCTAAATTAAAATTCCTTATTATCATACAAGATCCAGTCAATGTACAATTTCCTCAAGTTTCTTAAAAAAAAAAAAAGTTATAATCTGTTTGAATCAGGATCCAAATAAAGTCCTCTGTTGCCATTGGTTGAAATGTCTTTTAAATCTCTTTTAGACAACTGGTTTCCCCTCCGATTTTGTTTTTATCTTGCAATTTAATCTGCTGAAGAGTAGGTGGTTTGTCGTGTAGAATTTCCCACATTTCCATCTTGCTGATTATATCCTCACTGTGTTGTTTTAACATATTCCTCTGTCCCCATATTTCCTGTAAACTGGTAGTTAAACCCAGAAACTTGATCAGATCTAGTTTTGACTTTTTAATTAAGAATACCTTGTAAGCGGTGGTATGAACTTTCATCACAAGGCACAATGAAAAGTTGTCCCTCTTTTTCTAATGTTTTCAGCCCACAATGATCAATTTCTAGATCCATTATTTCATTTGGGATACAAAATACTAGTATCCCAATTCCAGCACTACTTGCTCATTTATTAGCTCAAATACCTCTATGACGACGAGCGTGTCTCATTTACAATCTGGTTGCCATGAAGTATAATTCTTGCAGGTAAGATAAACACTTGATACTGTTCCTTTATTAATATGCTTTCAAAATTATCATTTGGTTTCTTAATATACTCCGAAGGTTGCCAATGATTTTTAAAATTTTGTTTTTAGGTATCATTATGAACTCATGGATGTAAACATCCATGACATGTTTTAGTCCACTTGCAGTTACTTCTTGTTATTATTGATGTTCAAGTTGTCCAGTCTGTGACCAAAGATACCTCAAGTTGACTCTTGAGACGTTTTAACATGACCCCAGCAGTCTTTGATAGCCTCCCTGCTTTTCAAAATGACAAAATGTTCAAGGCTTCCCATTCATTTCTTGCCCAAAACCTGGAACTGGCCATTTTCCTAAGGGACCTTCATTTTTTTCAGTGGTAAATAATATCTAGATGCCAGTGGCACTCATTGATTTTGGGTTGGACAGAGTTTCTAGACATTTTCAGAAAATGGGAGATACATAATACATTTTTTGTTTGCTTAAGACAAAATATACCATGAACTTTACTGATACTGCCAAATTCAAATTTAGTGTTGAAGAAGTCAAATAAACATTCTACAATTTTATATTGATATTTCTCCTCTTTTCTTTTTCTGAAAATCTTGGTTTCTAATGATGTTAACAATTATCTATTTACTTTATTCGATAACATAGTTTCAGAACAATAATTCTAGTTATATTAATACTAACAATATAATTAGCAAAACACTTTTAAGATAATTTTACAATTTTTCTTTGTCTTTCAGGTACATACCACTAAAAATTACAGTTAAATCAATGTGTTCTAAAGTCACTTTAATTAATTCTTCTCCAGTGTTTATGTCACCAACTCAATATACAGTTAGTTTCATTTATTTCAGTCTGCTTTTGATTTTTAGGGACTGCATTTTATTAAGTTTGTAATCATATAAAACATTCACATGATTCCAAAAATAAATCTAAAAAACAAAACAATGTACTACATTCAAAGAAGTCAAACTTCCATTCCTGTCCCCTCCAGTCTGTTTTCTCCTCCCCACAACCACTGGAAACTTGTTTTTAAAGTGTATTTTTAAAAACTTAGTCTTCAATTAAAAAAAAAAAAAAAAACCCTCAATTCTTGTCATTTGCAGTACTTATGTTCTATACGGAGATGCAAACACTGAATTAGTGAACACCAAATCACTGCTTATAGGGAAAACACACAGTTTGTTCCTGTGAACATCAGGGTCATAACATTTTCATTGATAAATCAATATGTTACCTTGTGTCATATGTGTGCTTCTGTTTCAAGACACCTGATTTAATGTTGACCATTAGCACATTCTTGAACTTTGGAACAAACTAGATAGCACTTGGCACTATGTTTGGGACCATTTTTAAACAGCCAAATGACCAAATAAAGAGCATAAATGTGAAAAATGTGGCACATACTGCAAAAAAGTTTGTTTACAATATGAGAACTGAAACAAGAAGGCATAGTGTCACGACATCTGACCTCAGCTGGGGAAGTGTGTTGTCACATCAACTCCAAATTTTTGGTACATTCTGTAATCCACAAATGAATATAAAAGCTTCACAAGTATTGATTTGAGGATTACAAATAAATTTTAGTTAAGTAGGCAAATTTGCAAATTGGAGATCCATGTATAATGAGGCTTGGTTGTGCATGCACACACGCACAAACAAATGCACACGCGCACACAGAAACGAACGTGCACGCACGCGCGTGCGCACGCACACACACACACTTTCACTCATTTTGTCTCTCTCAGCCTCCCCTGTCTTAAAAAGTATCATACTGTAGGGGATTTTTTGGCAGTCCAATGGTTAGGACTCGGGGATCCTGCAAGCCAAACCATGCGGCCCCCAAAAAAAAAAAAAAGAAAATAGTATTCTATAGATACTTTTGTCCACCTTCATTTTTTTCACCTTAGTAATATCTATCCTGAAGATCTCTTCATGGTAATATACAGATTCCATATTCTTCTTTTTTCTGCAATGGAGTACTCTTATAGAGGGAATGCTGTTTCTTCAACTAGTCCCATCTTTGTGGACATTTTCAGTCTTTTGCTGTTTATAAACATTGCTTCAATAAATATACATCTTTCTGTATTTTGGGAACAGAATCCCAGAAGTGGGGTTGCTAGGTTAAAAGATGAATGCACATATAATTTTGCTAGATATTTTACTGTATATTTCTTCAATGTATATTTCTAACATGACTCAGAGGCAAAGTAAAAGTTTG
Organism: Bos mutus; assembly: GCF_027580195.1. Lineage (NCBI taxonomy): Eukaryota > Metazoa > Chordata > Mammalia > Artiodactyla > Bovidae > Bos > Bos mutus. The sequence goes on along the minus strand of NC_091627.1, from coordinate 46,929,665 downwards.
GTACAAAGGACTGAAATACTTATGCTACAAGAGTTGATGAATCATGTTATTATTTAAAAAGAATTAAGTAACAAAGCCACTGAATTAAGAATGATAAAACAATTATGTAAAAAGAATAAAACCAAACATGCTTTAAGCATTTTGAATGTTGAAACATTTCACCTTTCTGAGCGAGACTGTTCAACCAAAAGAGCAACTAAAGCTATCATTTTTTCAAGGGCAGCTGGCCTGTATTTCTCTTCTGCCAGAGAGAGTATATCTTCCTCCTCCTCCTCCTCTTCTCCTTCTTCCTCTGACAACACTTCAACTTGAGGCTAGAACATAAACACAATTCATTTTTAATATATTCATTTTTTAACATTAGGTTGACAGCAAATAGCTTGATTATTTTATACAACAATGCAGGGTAGACAGTGGCAGGAACATGCATCATGAAAAATAACATTCAAAGGCCTAACTCTAACTTTAAAAATCTAAATGACACTCAGGACAATTTTAGATTTAACAGGCAGAGCTGTAAAGAACAATAATTCCCAATACTGTGAGTATTTACCTTACCTAAAGAGATAAATTCTTTAATAATAACTTTTTCTTATAGGTAAGTTCTTTGAAAGATAAATCAGGATCAAAGTTCATATGAATTGGAAAAAAAAAGTATTTAATAAAAACGTCAGTCACACAAATAAAGGAATCTATATTTGCAATTTTCAGAAAATCCAAACAGTAGGTATGTCAAAGAGATATTCATCAGAAGTTTGAAATGCAATACTGAACAAGTAACCACCTAGGCTGGAATTAGATAATAACAGTATATATCTGGAGAACCATGACCGCATAGTGGCTAATAGTTTTGTTCAAGAGTCTAATCAAGGATCAAATGCTAACTCACTGTTATCTAAAATAAGTTAACTTCTTTATGCCTCAAGTTGCCCATCTATAAAATGGAGATAACAATAGTACTTACCTCTTAGGGTTGCAACAAGAATTTAATAAGATAGAACATACAGAGCATTCAGTCCAATATGGTCATTACAAACAATATACAATTGATAAAATACTTTCAATATTATAAACAGACTAGCTACCTGAATTTTTGGAAGACATACAAATTTAATACAGCAAAGGGCTTTAAAAATACGGTCAGAAAAAACGTTCACCAAAACACAATATGCTGACGGGAAACTAAAGCAGGTGGTGGTCATTTTGCTACATTTATTGGTTTTGATCCTGGGCCATACCAGTGAAATGTATTACTTGATTGTTTCTTCTCTCACTAGATCCATTAAAAATATCAACCAAACAGACTCCTAAAATCATTTAATATCAGGGCTGCTGCTGCTGCTCCTGCTAAGTCGCTTCAGTCGTGTCCGACTCTGTGTGACCCCATAAATGGCAGCCCACTAGGCTCCTCTCTCCCAGGGATTTTCCAGGCAAGAATGAATACTGGAGTGGGTTGCCATTTCCTTCTCCAATGCATGAAAGTGAAAAGTGAAAGTGAAGTCGCTCAGTCGTGTCCGACTCTTAGTGACCCCACAGACTGCAGCCTACCAGGCTTCTCCATCCATGGGATTTTCCAGGCAAGAATACTGGAGTGGGCTGCCATTGCCTTCTCCTAATATCAGGGCTAGACAGGACTTAAAAGGAAATCTATTATCTTTCCATGGTGCAACTTGAAACCATGGCCTCTAAATATCCCTGATATGAGGCAGAACTGTACTTACATTTTCAGGCCCTTTGGTTCCCATGTAAAAATGTACCATTGTAGATATGGCTTGCAATGAAAGCAAAAACTGGCTCTAAAAACAAAAATATTGATTTAAAAATATAAACACAATTATGTTTTAAATACCAAAAATAAGTATATAATACCAAAAATAAACAAGATACAGTCTCACCTCTTCTTCACCCATTTTGGCAAATTCATAAAGGAAAGCAAAATATTCTGTAAGATGTTTACTGTGAGGCTTTACACCGTGTTCCATAATTAATAACAGAGTTCTCACAAATCGAGTGACACACGAACGACCACCTATATCTTCTACTGAAGCATCCATATCATCAGACCTGAAAACATAATTTTATGTATCTTAGAGAAACTATGAAGTCTGGGGATAGATATTCTGGGAGGAGAAATATTAAAATCTGAATTTATCATCTTTATAATTATGAATACCACCAATGATAGCAATACAAACAGTTGGATTCTAGTTCTCTCTCACTGAAATCAAAACAAAAAGACAAGTCAAAGTTCCTTGTAGAGGATTTCGAAAATGCAATTAAACAAAAATAAAACAAAAATTTTCCTCCTTGATTTATATTATTATAGACTTTTTAAAACAGGAGAACCTAAATATTTCAGTGTGGATATTTAAAAATACTTTGTAAGCAGGTAATCAAAAAACTTAAAATGTTCAGTTCAAAAGGTATACTTCTTACCCATCTTCCATCCCTGGTTGTAGATAGAGATGAGCGTGCACAGGTCTAAGTCTCTGAATTACATGGATACACAAACGCTGAAACATCTAAAAGTGAAAAGATATGACAACGTAAGAGACAAGTCATGTCAGGTAACAAAGATACTGAAAAATGAACATGATCAAAAATTCTGTTGCTCATTTATATTTTTCTCACAGATTATCTTTTGACATTCTAAAGCTTTCCTGGAGTCTCCACTACAGACTGAGGACAAAAGGTAGAGTTAGCTTGAAAAGCAATATTCAGTTTTATAATGGAAAAAGCAACAATAAACTATAGGTATTGGTAGTAGAGATTGCTAACTACAAAGTTTCATGAAACCTTCTTCACTAGTGGAGATACAGAAGAAACCTGGCATCCATTTCTTTCATAAAAGTGGAATGGGGAAGGGTATCTGCTTATCAGAAACTCAATGACCAAGAGAAAACAATTTAAGTTTATCAAAAAAAATATGAATTACAAATGTCTGAGGTGAGACTTCCTTGGTGGTCCAGTAGTAAGAATAAACCTTCCAATGCAGGGGACACAGGTTCGATCCCTTGTTGGGGAACTAAGACTCCATATGCTGCCGGGATACTGAGCCGGCACGCCACAACTAGAGAAGCCCTGTGTGCTGCAACAAACAGCCAGTGCAGCTAAAAAAAAGTCTAAGAATTCGCTAAATAAGATATACAAATAGCCAATAAGCATATGAAAAGATGTTCAATATCATTATTTCCAAAGGAAATACAAACCAAACCATGATATACTACTTCACACCCATTAGGATGGCTAAAATCAAGATGATAACAAATGCTGAAGAAGATGTAGCAAAACTGGAACCTTCATAGATTGCTGCTGGGAATGTAAACAGGTGCAGACATCATGATAAAAAATCTGACAATTTCTAAAAATGTCAAATATAGTGACCATACAACCCAGCAATTCACTTCTATGTATATATCCAAAAAAACTGAAAACATATGTCCACACAAATATCTATACACGAATGTTCACAGCAGTGTTATTCAAACTAGCAAAGAAGTGGAAACATCACAAATGTTCATCAACTGCTGAACAGAGAAACAAAATCTCATATATGGAATATTATTATGCAGTAAGAAGAAATAAATTACGGATATAAGCCACAACACGCCAGTCACAAAAAAACACATACTGTGTGATTTTCTTCAAGTGAAATGGTGAAAATAGGCAAATCCATAGAGATAGAAAGTAGATGAATGGTGGCCAGGGGCTGAAGAGAAGGAACAGGATAAAATGGAAGTGACTGCTCATATGTATGGGATTTCTTTTCAGGGTATTATAAAATTACAGACAGATAATAGTTGCATGTTTGGGAACAGGACTAAAAACCACTAAATTTTACACATCAAAAAGTTTTATAAGAATTATATATCAAGAATAACTTAAAGTAGCATCTTTCAGATTAAATTTTTGGTTTTGTATCGTAAGTGGATATATGTGTTTTTTCTTTCTTGTTAATTTTTCCATTGGTTTAAGAAAAATAAATTGATTCATGTGATAGTTCAGAATCTGTCACAGAAATAAGTTATATACTATTCATTTAACTTCAAGGCTATTACCGTACCCTACCATGGTTAGAGCATCTAAGGAACTGAAAAAGTATCAATACAATTCACATATCACACATCGATCCTGTGATCTCCAGAGTACAATACGCATAACTGAGAAAACAGGCAGTTATAGCTATCTTCCCATAACCAGGAAATGTGAATTATTTTAATCACTTAAATGGAATGATAGCTGATTTGCCAAGAGGCTGGTGAAAATAAAAGCAAAGTGACTTTTGTGGTAAGAGGTCAATCTTTTCAATGCTTTCATTGAATTAAATGAATTAAATGGGTTAAAGTATATTCATGGGCAAATTCAGAGTAATCAACTTGAAAACTACTACTTTTTCAAAGAAAATTTTTCTTACCTGTCTCACAATTTGATTAGGGCACTTAATTAGTATCTGCATTGGCCACCAATCATCATCAGCCATGCGGTCCAAAAACCACTGTAAGAAAATCATGTGATTTTTAATATTTAACCAATAATTGGGGATAAACATTACACAAGGATTTTAATTTTAACTGAAATTTGAATTATTTTAAGTTCTCACCAAAACAGATTCTTCGATAGAAAGTCTAAAATCTAAAATGCCTAAAGTCATAATCAAAGTCTTCTCAATACAGAATTCCATGGATGCCATTTATATTAGTGTACAACCCACATGATAACAACTGGCAGTGCTTAACAAAGTGGAATGTTATTTTTCTCTTAGACTTCTTAAATGTCACACTGTAGAATCTTTTGCTCCTATTAAATAAGATAGGATCTGAGTATGATTCACTTTTCCTGTTTAAAACCAATTTATGTCTCTTGATAACAAAAAACATTTTACACTTACTTAGCTTAGACAATTTCCCATTAATTTCAAGATATCTCTTAATCACATATTTAACTCCTTTACTGAACTGTACTGCTCATTAATGCATACATATAATTGCTGACAACTGTAGAGAATTTTAACTCCTTGAGTTCCAGAAGAAAATCCTTAGTGAAAAAACTAAAGTGACAACTTTATTTAAAAACAACAAAAACAAAACAAATTTATGACCTAATATAGCTTCTCCATCTACCAGTTTCTTAAAAATCATGAAGAAGAAGGGGAATAGAGGAGTATGTCAAAGAACACACAAAAGATGCTGTCGGTCAAAACCAGCATGTGGAAAATCCTGCAGAACAAATGACAAAGTGGTACGGAGGGGGGAAAAAAGGTAACTACAGCTGCTCTTTGGTATGGAGTCCCAGCATATACAAAAATCTGCAAATACTCAAGTCCCATAGCTGACCCTCTGTATCTGAGATTCCTCTGCATTCTCAGACTTAACCAACCACAGATTGTACAGTACTGTACATATCTACTGAAAAAAATCTACGTATGAGAGGACAAACAGTTCAAACCCCTGTTGTCCACAGGTCAACTATATTAATAGGTGAAAAAAGATTTATAAGACAAAAGCAAAATGTGGAAAGGATCTTGTTTGAATCCTAAGTCAAACAAACCAACTGAAAAAAACTCAAACTCTCTCTAAAAACCTATATGAAAAAAATCTTCAACTAATCTCATTGTACACTATGCTGCTGTCTCCCATTTCTGGACATTTATAAGACTTGCATTCCTAGTAAGATACATACCACTTTGCAAGACCATAAAAATGATAAACAATAGTAAGATGACAATATGGCTAAGTGATTATTACCAGTGTGCATATTATCCTAAGGGATATGTTACTCTTATAAGGCAATTCTGGAAAAGATAAAATAGGACATAAATTGATCTACTGGGATAGATTTTCCTATTTTCCTCAGGGGGTAAGGGATCTACTATTTTCCTCAGGGGGTAAGGGAGATATGTATTTTTTAGTATTTTCTAGTAACATGCAAAAGTAGTTAAGAAATATCTGGTACAGTCTTAAATCTTCTATACTTTTTCCTTCTGATACATGACAGGGAGAACACAAGAACTTTTAAATAACTTAAAAATCAATTATTTATTCAGTGTAATGAAGCTGATACACAATTATAAATTTCTCTTGGCTATCAAGTAATTTTAGAAATAACTGACACTGGGCTCTCTATGATTTATAATAGATAAAATAATTTTGCTGTAGCATCTTAAGAATAAAAGAAAACAAGAAACTGAATCTTAAGCTATGCATTGTTTTGTTGAATTATTCACCTCACCTCACAAGCTGCTTGACTATTATTAAATTGCTTGGTCAACAGTTCAATCCACTGAAGCATTGTGGGCTAAAAAAGAAAAAGAAGTCACTGGAGGTTTTAAGAGCTATCTGATAAATGACATAAATAGCACAAAAGTTTAAAAAATAAAATATGCACCTTTTCTTTTGAATGAATAAAGGTCTCTAGGACAAACGAAGTGCTTAACTGCAAGAAAAGACAAAGTTAAGCAAAAAAGATTTAATTATTTTAAAGTCATCAATTTTGAAGAAATTTTCTAAGGTTATACATATATTACCTTTGCTGTCATTAAAGACACAGCTTTAGGATCTGGTAATGTACTGGGAATACAACTACACAACTGCCACATAAACCTAGAATTTGAAAATAATAGGTTAAAATTCTCACGAAGTAAGATTTTTTAAAAATGTGTAACAAAAGATCTCTTATTAAAATCTACCAAACTTACCCAAAATATGTATGTTCAAAAATGTTTTTGTCTTGAAGAAACTGCATGTTATCATGCCAAATCCACTGAAGAAAAAAATGTTAACATGAGGTATCAGAAAGCATGTTTCATGACACTTTACCAATATTTTTATTAGACAGACTAAGACTTGCTCTAGAACCAAAACAAAACAAATACATGCATTTAAAATTTATGTTGACTTTTTCTAGGTAAATGGAATATGGAAGTAGTCACTAAACCTGATCCAATTTTTCATTACTTATCTGGCTAACTCAAGCCCCACACTGTTTTTATTCTAAATTTATGAAAAATTTTAAAGTATGAACTCTGAAATTCCACCTGTCTGAAGAGAAAACATATAATAAACAAAACACAGGAAAATGATGGTAGGCTGGTATTTTTATAAAGGTTTATGTTTAAAAATTGGAAAACAGTTATTCAGGTTCACCAATCTAATGAGAGGTAATTTCTTTGTTTATAATAATCATGAAAAATTATTTCTGACATCTGTCCTATAGAATTGCTTTGCTGACTTTATTTTTTGTGTCCTTTCCCTCTCTGAATACCCTAAATATGTTCTAAGTCATTGACAGTTGGTTCCATAAAATTATTTTTATCTGGAATAAATTTATGTTTTGATTATTATTAAGTTTTACTTATTTTTGGCTGTGCTGGGGTCTTCATTGCTGCATATGGGCTTTCTCTAATTGCAGACAGTGGGACTATTCTTCCTTGGGATACACAGGCTTCTCATTGTGGTAGATTCTCTTGTTGTAGAGCACAGGCTCTAGGGCAAGGGCTCAGTAGTTATGGTGCCCGATTTAACTGCTCTGTGGCATGTGGGATCTTCCTGGACCAGATCAAATCCGTGTCCCTTGCACTGGCAGGCGGGTTCTTAACCACTCTACCACCACAGGGAGGTCCCCTATGTTCTGATTATAGGTATTACTCTCTTCATCCCTCTGAAGATTTGAAACCACCTCTACCTGCCTTCCCTATCCATGACTCTAGTCCAGAATCAGGTCTTAAAATCACTAATTAGGGCTCCTGCTCCATATTATCAATATTTGGAAAAAATCACAGACCTGATTTGGCCTGCTTCAGAGTTCTTGTTCCTCTAGGATTTCCAACCACAGCAGCTTTCTTATAGCCCCGGGGAGAGACTGAAAGCATTTACCTATCCCAATTCAGTGCCTTTTCACAGCAATAGAGCCCCATTCCAAGCTTCCTGCTTTTAGCCACAAGCTCAGCTCCTGTGTCATAATTTTTGTCACCCTTTACTCCACCAGAACTTAACTCTCAACCACTACTGCTTTGGTCTTAGAGCCTGGTAGACCCTGGAGAAGGCAATGGCACCCCACTCCAGTACTCTTGCCTGGAAAATCCCATGGATGGAGGAGCCTAGTAGGCTGCAGTCCGTGGGGTCACTAAGAGTTGGACACGACTGAGCGACTTCACTTTCACTTTTCACTTTCATGTATCGGAGAAGGAAATGGCAACCCACTCCAGTGTTCTTGCCTGGAGAATCCCAGGGATGGGGGAGCCTGGTGGGCTGCCGTCTATGGGGTTGCATAGAGTCGGACACGACTGAAGTGACTTAGCAGCAGCAGACCCTGGTTTCTACCAGGCTCAATGTTTTTCATTCTATTCCATTTTTGCCTGGAAAATTCCATGGCCAGAGGAGCCTGGCAGGCTATAGTCCATTGCGTCGCAGAGTCGGACACAACTGAGCAACTGGGCACAATAATTTCTGTCCTACAGAAATATTCATTTTGTTTTCTGATGGCCCTTTTTACATCGTATCCATACAATATACGTGGAGCCAACTGAGTATGTCTAAGAATTAGATTACTGCACTACACTGATGAAAACATTCCTAGGTATTTTATATGTATCTGTCCAACTTCACCTTGGGCCACTCCTTCACCACAGCCACAGCCACAAAGATTATCATTCAGCTTCTAAAACATGCCAATAGGCTCTATCCTTCTTCAAGAGATTTATACATAATGTTCTGTTTGCCTGGAGAACTTACCACATGATTAATTTCTTACTGACTTTCAAGTCTCAGTTTCAGGTTAACTTAAAACATATCCAGATTACCTGCCCCCTCCAGCAATCCTGATCAACTCCCTACCATTTCTGAGTACTCTGCTTGTTCTATCCATAACAGTCACTACAATTTATCATGTTTGTTTACTTAATATATTTTATGGTTTTAAAATTTTCTATTTTCCCTTTGAGAAAGTCTGCTCCCATCTATATTTCAACTGAAGAAATCTAAAGGACCAGATTCTAGTTTATGTCTAAAATCTATGTTTATGTTAAATAATACAATAAAAATATATTTTATTTAATTTTTAGTAAAATATATATGCAGCCAAACATTTTAAATTAATAAGCTACAACAATGATAGGAGAAAATGTTTGGTTTAGGTCTGCAATCAGAAATAACGCTGAGGCATCCCTGGTGGTTCAGTGGTAAAGAATTCACCTGCCAATGCAGGAGACAGGGGTTCAATCCTGGATGTAGGAAGATCCAACATGTTGCAGAGCAACTAAGCTCATATGCCACAACCACTGAGCCTGTGCTCTAGACCCTGGGAGCCACAATTACTGAGCCCATATGCCACAACTACTGAAAGCCTGACTGCCCTAGAGCCTGTGCTCCAAAACAGAAGCCATCACAATGAGAAGCCTAGAGAGTAGCCTCCACTCTCTGAAACTAGAGAAAAGCCCATGTAGCAACAAACACCAAACACAGCTGAAAATATATAAATAAATTATTTTTTTTTTTAAGAGTAATGTGGTTCAGCTTGTTTTTATATTATAGTAAAAGTCTGGGATTCTCTTTTGTCACAATGTAGATCAGTGGTCCTCAAAGAATGGTTTAGGGAGGGGAGAAGTAGGGGTGGGGGTGGCACGTAGGTACAGTGACCTTCATTGGGTGTCTGTAAAATTCAAACATTTTATACAAGCAGCTCATGCAGCTCAATACCAGAAAAATAAACGACCCAATCAAAAAATGAGCCAAAGAACTAAACAGACATTTCTCCAAAGAAGACATACAGATGGCTAACAAACACATGAAAAGATGCTCAACATCACTCATTATCAGAGAAATGCAAATCAAAACCACAATGAGGTACCATCTCATGCAGGTCAGAATGGCTGCTATCCAAAAGTCTACAAACAATAAGTGCTGGAGAGTGTGTGGAGAAAAGGGAACTCTCTTACACTGTAGGTGGGAATGCAAACTAATATAGCCACTATGGAGAGCAGTGTGGAGATTCCTTAAAAAATTGGAAATAGAACCACCATACAACCCAGCAATCCTACTGCTGGGCATACACACTGAGGAAACCAGAATTGAAAGAGACACGTGTACCCCAATATTCACTGCAGCACTGTTTACAATAGCCAGGACATGGAAGAACCTACATGTCCACTGCCAGATGAATGGATATTACTCAGCTATAAAAAAGAACGCATTTGAATCAGTTCTAAAGAGGTGGATGAAACTGGAGCCTATTATACACAGTGAAGTCAGAAAGAGAAACACCAATACAGTATGTTAACGCATATAAATGGAATTTAGAAAGACGGTACGATGACACTATATGCAAGACAGCAAAAGGGACACAGATGTAAAGAACAGACTTTTGGACTCTGGGAGAAGGCAGGGTGGGATGATTTGAGAGAATACCACTGAAACATGTATATTACCATATGTGAAACATATGATCAGTCCAAGTTTGATGCATGAAACAGGGCACTCAAAGCCAGTGCACTGGGACAACCCAGAGGGATGGGGAGGAAGCAGGGAGGGGGTTCAGGACAGGGGGACACATGTACAACCATGGCTGATTCATATCAACGTATGGCAAAAACCACCACCACAATATTGTAAAGTAATTAGCCTCCAATTAAAATAAATTTTTAAAAAAGGGATTCAAACAATTTTATTAGTAACACTAAAATGTTATCAGTCTTTAAAAAAAAAAAAAAAAAACCACCTCATTCTCTTCTGAGTGTACAATGAAGTTTTCCAGAGGCTCAATGATGAATGAAATCACAAGAGACCAAGTGCAGAAGCTGTTATGAGACTCCAGCTGTCTTCCATTAAATCAGGTATTAAGAGAGATTTGTAAAAAAAAAAAGAAGTAAAACAGGGCCACTTTCCTCACTGAACTGTTCTGTTCTGAAGAACATTTTTTTTTTATTTGTATCAGAATGTCATGGGTTATTTTTTAAAATAAATTTTTAAAATTTGCTTTAATTTTAATATGGTAAATATTGATACATATAACCACATAAAAATGAATAGTTAAAACTCTAAGGTTCTCAATATTAAGAATATAAAGAAGTCCGGAGACCAGGAAGTTTGAGATGTACATGAGCAATATACAGTTAACCACTGTCGTGCTGTGTGGCATGCGAGACCTTGGTTCCTGGACCACAGATCAAATTCCCTGCAGTGGAAGGGCAGGGTCTTAACCTCTAGACCACCAGGGAAGTCCCTACAGCTGACCCAAACCTTGAACAATGAGGGAGTTAGGATTGCCAAAGTCCTGCAGTAAAGATCTGTATATAACTTTTCTCTCCAAAATTTAATTACTGATAGCCTACTTGTGTTGACTGGAAGCCGTTGAACTGATAGCATCAACAGTTGATTAATACATATTTTGTATGTGTTATATACTTTATTCTTACAACAAAATAAGCTAGAGAAAATATATTTACAGTACTGTATTGTATTCATCTATACTGGTGTGTTTATGTTGTCTGTTTACAAGATGAACTTCAATACCTGCATCAATAGCTTTGGGTTTTTTTTTAATATTTATCTATTTGACTGCACTTGGTCTCAGCTGTGGCAGGCAAGGTCTCTGATCTCGGCTGCAGCATGTGGGATGTTTAGTTCTGGCATGCAGGATCTTTTTTAGCTGCAGCATGCAAGATCCAGGTTCCTGATCAAGGATCGAATTTGGCCCTCTACATTGGGAGCTTGGAGTCTTAATCACTGAACCATCAAGGAAGTCCCTCAATAGTCCTATACAGAACACTGTAGATGTTATATGTATTATGAAAACTACACATCAAACATGAAAAGATAACATGAAAAAGAAATTCATATTTACTTATACATCCTGCATTTACTGGGAAAAAAAAAAACACATATAAGTAGAACCTTGCAGTTCAAGCCTATGCTGTTCATATGTCAACTGTAAATCAGTAAGATTTTATTTACAATTTTATTTTACTTCAATAAGTGGGTTGACTATCATAAAATATTGTTAGGGCCTCATCTAGAACACAGTCTACATTTATCTGAATACCTTGGGAACACGAAGTCTTGCACATAATGATGATACTCTATAATAATTTTGCTATTATGACAGAATTTGAAATAAATTTTTGTATAAACAGGTGAGTTTCATAGTTTGACTTCTCATTCTGATGGTAAACCCAATTAAGGAGTTTGGGAGAAGGTAATATACTTGGCACTGCATCAGAAAATTATAGGTAGGCAAGATACCATTAAGAGTAGGGAACAAAGTCTCCTCAGCTTTAAGACTTGACCAAAACAGTGCAAATGCCAGTCAATCAATGAAAGTTTAATTGTCTTGTAGGAAGATTACATGTTTACCAGGTAAACCTTCCTGCAGATTTACTTTCTGTACTTTTGGCTGAGTCAGTTTATAACACTGATATAACACACTCAGCATGAATATCTTTTATAAATCCCTAACAATATCACTTAATATATTATTAAATGAAGAGAGCTTCATTACTACAAATGAGACACATTTTAAAATATATATACATACATTTTAAATGCATTTAAAATACACTTCTGTATAATATGAAGCATAAGAAAAGGAATACTCTCAGTCCTATCACCCAATCCATATATATCACTGATCATACAAGTTATTTGTGAGCTTGCACTAATTCCACAAACCTTTTACCTCTCTTATTTTTCTTCAGTGTTACTAATAATTGTTTCCACTCCCTTTAATCTCATTCACTTTATGTTCACCTGTCATATGTCGGCATTACCAAGACTATTTGTAAAATAAATAGTGTTAAGGTCTACTTTGGATTACAGATACTAATGATGTTTGAGCCTGCTTTTATACTATAGAATACTTGCATAAATACTTAACATGCTTTTAAATTGTTGCTAAACTTAAATTAACTCATACCTCTAGCAATTCGGATGAAACATCAAATTTGTACTCTTTGCCACTTTCTTCCTCTGGTTCCATGCGTTTGTAAAACAGCATATATGCACTGTGGGTCTTCAAGAGGGAAAAAATAGTATATTTTCATTTTGACATAGTTTAACTATACAAGTAGATAATATGGAAGTCAGAAAACAATGTAAAATATATGAAGGAAATGGCTACCTTTTCAAAGGAGAAATCCATAAACTTATCTGTAACAGAATCATAGGTCTTGGTCTGTATAAAAAAATGAAAGTTTTCCTTAAGAAACAGGTACACTCAGCTGTATTTATATACAAAATATTTTACTAACAGATATTTAAAACTTTACAGTAATTTTGTAAACAGTTCTCAAATAGCATTATCACATAAAAATCTTTGACAGAAATTTTTGGCAAAGAAAATATCAAAATATTTTTAAGGTACTTTACCACCAATATATAAAGTTTAATAAAAAGGACTGCAATCTGAAAAACTACTTTTAAAAGAAGAGTTTTGCAAAGTTTGTTTTCTTTTTAATCTTTTTTTAAGGAACTATTCTAGGAATAACACCTAGAGATGCAATAGGTTTAGCTATGCCTTCAATGGTAACACATTATTTACTTCCTTCTTCTACTCATTTTCAAAGTGTTAAAAATTTTTCTACTTCTCCTTTTCGATTCAGAATAGTACCTAAGAGCATCAAAGAGCAATAAGAAAGCCTCTTCATTAAAATCCAGAACGGCAACCAGTTATTCACAATAAACACAGTTACTAAAGAAAAATATAACTTTATCTGGGCTTATCTGTGAAATATAAAATACTTTTTAATACCTGATTTAGATAATCAACAGGGAAAATTTAAAGTTTTCAGAAAATTGCTACCAGGGTAAAATGCATATGAAGAAGTGAAATTATTTTAAGACTACTCCAATCTGTCTTTTTTACATCTTAACTGCTAATTACATAAGAGATAACCCTTTTCTATCCTGTCACCAGTAATAATTAGTAATAACAGCTGCTATTGTTACACAAAGTACCAAGGAATGATCTTTAAAGTTCAGCTTAAGCCAACTTCCTGGTCAAAGATTTCTCACAGTAAGTCAATAAAGAGCAATTTCTTCCTGTTCTAACCCCAAAGTATTTAAGTAAACAACTTATTCAATAATGTCTTGTATCAGTGTAATTTAACTCTTATACTTTTATTTTTCAATTGTAAGTCAACCTTCTTAATCAGTTGAAGAAATCATTTAAAAAATATTTTTAAAAAAATTGCCATGTCTGGTATCTGCTCCAAACTTAGTAACTATACTAAACAAATAACAAATCTTACATATAATTAGGAGCTAAAGGAAAGTTAAATGACTGTTTTGGGGTTTTATGATACTGTAAAGCACTTGGAAATTCACAAACCACTTAATTTTTGAATAAAACTTACCGTCATCTCTCCACCAAAACATTCAGAGGCAAGTTGAGCAGAATCAAAAGGTTTTACCTCAGCATCATTAAAAAGATACCTAAAGCAGAGCATATATGTATTGATCAAGTATATATGTACTATATATAAATATATGTATATATGACTGGTTCAAAATTGGGAAAGGAGTATGACAAGGCTGTATACTGTCAACCTGTTTATTTAACTTATAAGCATAGTACATCATGTAAAATGTTGGGCTGGATGAATCACAAGCTGGAATCAAGATTGCTGGAAGAAATATCAACAACCTCAGATATGCTGATGACACCACACTTATGGCAGAAAGTGAAGAGGAACTAAAGAACCTCTTGATGACAGTAGAAGAGGAGAGTGAAAAGGCTGGCTTAAAATTCAACATTCAAAAACCTAAGATTATGGCATCTGGTCCCATCATTTCATGGCAAACAGAAGGGTAAAAAGTGGAAAAAGACAGATTTTATTTTCTTAGGCTCCAAAATCACTGCAGATGGTGGCTGCAGCCATGAACTTAGAAGACATCTGCTTCTTAGCAGGAAAGCTATGACAAACCTAGACAGTGTATTAAAAAGAAAAGACATCACTTTGTCAACAAAGGTTCATATAGTCAAAGCTATGGTTTTTCCAGTAGTCTCCAGATGTGACAGCTGGACCATAAAGAAGGCTGAGCACCAAAGAATTCATGCTTTCTAATTGTAGTGTTAGAGAAGACTCTGTGAGTCCCTTGGACTGCAAAGAGATAAAACCAGTCAATTCTGAAGGAAATCAACCCTGAATATTCATTGGAAGGACTGACGGTGAAGCATCAATACTTCCCTCACCTAATGATAAGAGTCGACTCATTGGAAAAGACCCTGATGCTTGGAAAAATTGAAGGCAAAAGGAGAAGAGGGCAGCAGAGAATGAGATGGTTAGATAGCATCACCAACTCAAAGGACATGCATGAATTTGAGCAAACTCTGGAAGCAGTGATGGACAGGGAAGCCTGGCATGCTACAGTTCATGGGACATGACTTAGCGACTAAACAACAATATGTACTTTACCTGTGTTGTGCCTATTTTTAAAATATTTAGATTACATTCTAATATATTACAAATATTGATCAAACATTAATGTGCAATCAATTCTAACTAAGCTCTTGTTTTGACAATTTTAATCCACTAGAAATTGGGAATATAGTTTCACAACATAGTTATAACCACCTTAAAATGTGACAGATCTATTTATAATCTAGGAGTAACAAAAGAGTTCATATAAGCGAGGAATAAAAAGTTTGCATAAATATAACATGTAAAGCTATTGGACAGAAAATATTAAGAGCCTGGAAAACTTACAAAGATAAAGGTACCATTTCAAAATTTATTTTCAAATGGACCAGAAAAAGTAAAAGATACCATAGACATGATGGCTTAAAGAGAAATAATTGAACAAAAGTATTCTGCAAAAAAAGTGAAGCTGCTCAGTCGTCTGCAACTGTTTGCAATCCCATGGACTGTAGCTTACCAGGCTCCTCCATCCATGCAATTTTCCAGGCACGAGTTCTGCTAAGCACAAATCAATTTACCAATGTACACTTTGTTCAAAGCAATATCCCCAACACTTAGAACAATGCCCAGGACAGCAATAGTCTCTACATATAAGAATTTAACCAACAACATTCGAAGGCCAAAAACCAGCTATTAAAGACTGATCGAATGACTTCCAGCCATTAACTTGATAAAAGATGATAAAAAAGAATGTGTGTTAGAGGGGAAAAGTAAAGTGAAGAAAATGGAGTATGCAGGTAATTTCTAAGTGGAATATATAAGGACTTTGTGGCCATCCACAGGTAAGATTCAGAAGGTGCAATATTGTCTATGAATCTTAAGCTGTGTGCAAAACTCTTGAGGGTCTTCATTTTTCTTGGGTAAGCATTTATCAAGTTCTCAAAAAAGTGCAGAAATCTATAAAGCTTAAGAACAATGGATTCATATTATCTTTTGAAAGCCTCTTTCATTTAAACATTTTATGTGCCCCCTTTCCAGACATAGGTACAGTTTAGAAAACAAAAATCTGAAAACATATCTCAGGAAAAAAACTATTATAAGCTTATACTTTAAAAATTGAAACAGATTTTCATTTTAAATCCCAAGGAAAAAGTATTTAAAACTCACCATTTATTGTTTTTATAAGCATGTGGGTTGACTATATCTCTAATGAAGCTGTAATAGTGTCCACCATCTGCGGTTCCTGTATGAACAGTCACTCCTATCAAGTCATACTCATAGCTCTCCGTGTCTTTTGAATGATCACTGACTTCCTTAAAACCTGAAATGATTTACATGAAGTGGCAGTGATTGTGAAAACAGCACACAATGACATCTTAGAATCACTTGATAGAGTATACTTCATGCACAGAAATAGGCACAGATACTTCATATATTCAAACAGGCACAAAACAACTCTATTTGCTGTCACTCACTATTTATAGCCTACAATTTTAAGGAACTTTTATACACATTACTGGAAAAACAACTACCTTGTTAGTGCATAACCAGGGACAATCTCAACATAACAAGTAAATGTAAATTTTTGTTTGTTTAATCTGGCTATTCCTTTTGAAATAGATAAACTTGAATGAAACAGTGTATATTATCTTTATTAGGAATAAGCAAACACAAGACCTGAAAGGTATTAACATATTTATGCCTGCTGGTCTATGTTAAGGAAAATGAAGCACTGTACTGGTAGCATGGTTCCAACTGTTTTATCAATTAATAAAAAACACTATGTATTAGAAGCTTTATGTACAAAGAAACAAAATAAAACATACTTCCAACCATAGAGATTCAATCTGAAAGGTTATTATAATAGATACTAAGGAAAAAAACTCCAGAAGATGTATGATTTACAATCTATATTTCCACCATCACACAAAAAGAAAAGGTGTAATTAAAAGCATGTATGAAACAGCAGACTTGGTTCACCTGAGTGCACAGTGTAACATGAAAAGTGAAGCAACAATTAGCTGAAGAGGAGGAAATGGCTGACAGTGGCAGAGCAGTGGCTGAGGAGTTTGGGTATACTAGGATCTGATTCTGTGGCCTAATAAACTCCTTTATCTTGGCATTCTTGTTATTTTCACGCATGGTGGCATCATGGAAAATACAGTGAAGCACAGTTACTATGTAGTCTTGCTATAATTTTACAAACGGTTTGAAAGCATTCTGAAAAGTAGGACATATATATACAATGTCAACTTCTTAAATCTGTCTATATTTTCAAACTTACCTCTTTTTGGTCACTTCCTGAAATTCCTAAACATACTCAACTTTACTATAAAGTTCCCTCCCTTAACCCTGTATCCCTTCATAGTTATAATCACCATCCTCTCTTTTCAAAGAAAGATTATGTTATTCTCTTGAAAGAGTAGCGCTCACTCATTGCTTGTATCTCTCATTTCCCATTTAGTGAAGAGTAAAACACTCACTGGATGCTCATTTAAGTACCCGGCAATACAGTATAAAGAATAAAATATGGTTCTTTTTACTAAATCTTATAATATGGTGGCTCTTCAAATTTCAAAAATTTCAATCTGCATAACTTTCTATATAAACAAAACACCACCAGGCCTCTTATGTAAAATAGAACTTCTCTCTGCCAAAGAAGAATGGAAAAGGTAAGGGCTAAACCAGTTCTGCTTTCTTCTCTCCTCTCATCTATTCCCATTCCTCACCATGGTTCTTAGGGCATGTACACAGATGTTTGAAAATCACTGGTCTTATGAAAAGAACAGCAATTTGTAGGTAACTCAAGTGCCATTTTAAATTCACTGCAAACTGCCTTCCTACCACAATACCCATATTAAATTGCTGTGATAACCAAAGATCTTCAACATGTTAGATAATTTTCCCTTGTGGTCTTACTAGAACCGTTGCTTTTCTTTAGCATTCAATACTTCTGACCACATTCCCTCGTTCTTGAGCTCTTGAAGTACTGATCCCACTAGTCACCTAACTGATCAAACAGAAACCTTTCTTGACTTTTCCTTCCTCTAGGAGTAGACTGACTAAACTATAAGCTTCAGAGGGGTAGACACCTTCTTCTTCTTATCATTATATTCTCATTATTATGATAGCAAGTTAAATAGTGGACAGATGTTCAGGAACTTTGTTGATTTCACTGTTTCACTCAGTCATTGAGTTTTATTAACTCCACTGCCATACACTTCTCTCTAACCCTACTAGTATGCTTCCATTCCTGTGGTTTGCCTTAATAGCCTCCCCACACTCCTTTTATTCAGCCTCTAATCCATTTCTATTACTATAGTTAGAATAACTTTCTCCAGATCTCACCTGGTTATCTTGGTTTCCTGCTTAAAATTTTTCAATAGCTTCACATTGAAATAAAGATCAAAATTATTAACTTGGCCTACAAAAGACTAATCTGGCTGCCACTCTTTTGCCTGTTTTACCAACCCCCTAACCCCCCACCCTCCAACAAGACTATTTGCTCCTCTCAATCTAGCTCTTGATACTCAGGTTCTGCTTAAATGTCACCTTCTCTTGAAAGCAACCCTGTGATTCCCCTCAACCAATCTGACAACACTTTATGTTAATAATCCCGTTTAAAATATGCCATGCCCAATAGACTTAAGTTCTTCAAGACCAGGAACCATGTTTATCTCATTCACTATTGTGTCCCCGATGCCTAGAACGGTGCCTGCAACACAGTCCTAGTAGATACAGAACGTTTATAGGCCAACTGTCTGAATATACCATATTGTCTTTAGAAACATTTTTCTAAGATTTAATTTAATTTTCTTAAATGTATATTTAATTACAATGTTGTAATTAGGACTATCTTGTCATGGCGACCTACAGTAAACACAGGCAAGAGAAAGAAATTTTGCATTACCTTCTTTCCTGTCACTCTTTCCCATAAGGAAATCTTCTGTATAGGGTGTCATATCCAAACGTAATGGGAAGGAAAAGTGTGTATTCACTTTTTCTTTCATCATTGTGACCATATTAAATGTATACCTCATAGTATTGAAACTCAGAATCTGAGGCAATTTCTTAAAACATGCTCTGAAAGACAAAAACAAAAGTTGTTAAAAATTATCTTTCAAAAGTATTCTAGCTATTATCAATTACATTTATACTACACTTATTTCCATATTCAATTCAGAGTAATAATAAACAGTACTCTGAATCATGCTCTTATTAAATCTATCAATCTATCTCCTTACATGACTTTCTATTCTGAAAGAACTTCCCCACGTTTAGATGGGAAAAACAAATGAAAAACTACAGTAGACTGTAGAATATGCCATGGTGAGGATGGGAGAGCAAAACACAGTTTTCTGAATTAGGTAAGATTATTTGGGAACCATTAGCATATCAGTCCGGAGAAGGCAATGGCACCCCACTCCAGTACTCTTGCCTGGAAAATCCCATGGATGGAGGAGTCTGGTGGGCTGCAGTCCATGGGGTCGCTAAGGGTAGGCCACGACTAAGCGACTTCCCTTTCACTTTTCACTTTCATGCATTGGAGAAGGAAATGGCAACCCACTCCAGTGTTCTTGCCTGGAGAATCCCAGGGACCGGGGAGCCTGATGGGCTGCCGTCTATGGGGTCGCACAGAGTCGGACACGACTGAAGCGACTTAGCAGCAGCAGCAGCATATCAGTCGGAGAAGGCGATGGCACCCCACTCCAGTACTCTTGCCTGGAAAATCCCATGGACAGAGGAGCCTGGTAGGCTGCAGTCCATGGGATCGCTAGGAGTCGAACATGAATGAGTGATTTCACTTTCACTTTCATGCATTGGAGAAGGAAATGGCAACCCACTCCAGTGTTCTTGCCTGGAGAATCCCAGGGACGGGGGAGCCTGGTGGGCTGCCGTCTATGGGGTCGCACAGAGTCGGACACGACTGAAGCCACTTAGCAGCAGCAGTATATCAGTAGAGAGTGGTATTATGGTAGTAGATAAAATTTTTTAGCAAAGAATGAGTAACTGAGAAAACCAGAGCTTGAAGACAGAACTGAGTATGATCGGTTGAACACTTACTATGTTATTAGAGACATCTAGAAGTATGATAAGAGTACAAGAGGACTGAATAATACTTTTCTTGGAAGATATTTGACAATATTAAAAAAACAAAACAAAACAGTAGAATCATATTAGCCAAATTAAAGGAATGCTTCAATAAAGAAATAGTTATCAAGAACAACAGATTTATTCAATAAGCTTATTCCAAATTTATTGAATAAATAAGAGATTCTATAAGAATGGAGCCTCTCAATTATCTTTCACTAACTTCTAATTATATTACTCCACAGTAATAAACTTTTGCCTGAGTCCAGTCTGTTTTAACTCCTTAACTTCTGACCTAACCTCTCGTCAGATGAGTTTGTCTTTTACATGTAACTGCCTGCACAGTTATGCTTTGAGTGTATTCATTATAACTTTTCTCTTTTGCAACCAACTTGACTTCTGGAGACTGAGAAGAAGAATACCATTCTTTTCAAGGGCATATTTATCTGGGAAAATCTTCTCTTAAGCAATTTGAAAAGAAAGCTTTTCATTCACTGTCTTCAAACATGCTCAGATCTACTTCATGTAGAAAACTCCTCCTCTGCTTGATTTCAAAGTTCTTTCTAAAAAAGTCCATCTTTCTTTCTGTTTCTTACTGCCAAACTTCTAAAATGAATGATCTATACTTTGTGTCATGTTCTCTGATGACTCTGCTTCTACTGCTACAACCTGACAGAAACATCATTGAACTATCTTTTTGAAAAATTCGATGATTTTATTTGGCTATTATTTTTTCCCTCATCTCTGCATACTATGTCAATTGAATGAATACCTTCTTGAAATTCTCTTCCCCAGATTCTGGGTTACCACAATATCCTGATTCTTTTCCCTTCCTGACTTTCATTCTGTCACTTTTTCCTCTGTAGTTTTAGGTTGGCAAAGGTCTGAGTTCTTTGCAACAGTTATGTTCTTTCTCAGGCAAATGTTCTGATGGCTTCAATCAACTATGCAGATAATCCTCAAATCCAGGTGTTAATCATTTGGTGTCACTGTATATTAACAATCTTATTTTCTATTACCATGAATGTAAATCCTCTGCTTGAGGCAAGGTGGTCAAATCCCAAACTTTCTAGTACTTATAAGGTCATTACCATTTCTCTGCCTTTGTTTCCAGTAATGAACAACATAATCTTTCAATCTAATTTCTATTCAGTGTTCAAGAGTAGGATTGAAACATCTTTACCGAACTACTCTCTGTCCTAAACCAGCCATCTCGTGGCTGGCTCTAAAGAAAAAAATCTCACTTTAGAAGTTCAGAGGAAGTCTTCAGCTCATGAGTTGATTCTTTATCATGTTCCACTGAGTGCATGGGAAAGGACTAAGCAATCATACACACCTTGTTAAATACTTGATTAAAAAAAAAAAATTAAGAGTGCTTGAATGTTTACTTGAATAACTGAATGAAAATTTGCTGTGTAAGAATCAGCTTCAAGCAGCTGATTGTATCATGTAATCATGTAATTTTCATAAGCGTAACATTAATTTATCCTGTTTGTATTTTACTTCTATTTGATGATTTATCAAAATGACAAAAATTAGGTTTCAAAAAAGCATACCTTTTTTCAGCTCGTACTTTCTTCCCACAATGAGAACAAGTATACATGTTGTCACCTTCTAAAGTATCTTTAATGGTAACTTCATCAAGAGATTCCTGTTTACACATTTAAGAGTTTCATATTATTATTTGCAACACGCAAAAAACACAAAAAGCATTCATTACAATTTGAACAGAATGCAGAGAGGAAATCAAAGTTTTTATTTTAAAAAATGAACTCTTAAATTTAGTAAAAAAAAAAAAAAAAAATGGACAAGGTGCTCTGAATCTTACTAAATATTTCTAAAACTCAACTATTTAAATTCTGATTAGGAAAAATCAGTTCTGTGGTCTACCTTTAATTCTTATTTGAGTAACATCGCAAGAAGAAAACAGATGAAAACATGAAAATTTTCTCTCAAAGTAACAAACAGAAGCCTGCTGTCTCTCTCTCTATATATAAATATGTGTGTGTGTGTATACACACAAACAGTTGAAAAACAGGAAAAAAATTTAAAAATATATACATTACTCACATAAATATTCTTCATATCAGCCACCTGGCACCTCACAGTATAAAACTCTTCAGCAGTCTGACTAACATGTTCACAATCCTAGTCAATCAATAGTCAAAAATTGGTAAATTCTCATAATAAGCTAAAACATACATAAAAATTTTCAAAAAGCAAAAATCAGGAAGAATACTTACCAAGGACACAACATTGTTTGTAATTACACCTCCAAACAAACTTTTGACAGTATTTTTCTTAAAAAAAAAACAAACAAAAACACAAAAGTCAGTAATTTAGAACCGTGCAAAATCTCTAAAAATTTCAAAGGAACTTGAACATTACAGTACTAACCAGTTCTGGAGACATTTCTTCAATTTTAGTAATCAGATCAGTAAAAAACTCTGTCATATCTTTCTGCTCCCCAGTGTTCAAAGGCTGCTTATCCATCGTGTATGTTTTACAGAAAGGTCTAGGATTATATGCCTTGCATTCACTCTCCTGTGAAAGAAAAGGGTGTAAGGAGGAGGATTATCAAACAATCAAATAAATGTACCTCTCAAATAACAATAAAAAAAGTATCACAAGGTTCTTGAATAAACAATAAAATAGGTAAATAAAATCTTTGTAAATCTACTAAGAAAGAACTAAAATACTCTATTTCATTTTTGTTTGATTCTCACTTTAGTATTCACGGACTTCCCTGATGACTCAGTGGTAAAGAATCCACCTGCAAAGCAGGAGACCTGGGTTGGGAAGATCCCCTGCAGGAGGGCATGGCAACCCACTCCAGTATTCTTGCCTGGGAAATCCCATGGACAGAGGAGCCTGGCAGGCTACTGTCCAAGGGGTCGTGAAGAGTCAGACACAACTGAGTGACTAAGCACAGCACATGGCATTTTGAGTTAAATAGTTCTGGTGCCAGAAGATGCTTAAAGTACCATAAGCTAAGAAATTTTCATTTTTTTTAAGTCTAGGAATTTCTAGGAAGGAATGTGGGATGCAGACTTGTATTATAAAGCATAAAATCAAAGCCTTTACAGGGTGAATAAACTTTCCTATCAACTGAACTTTGGTTTAGTAGTGGTTTAAAACAGCAGTAATACTCAAAGCCTGCATCTGTGACTCTTTGTAATTCAATAGAATTCTCCCACAGCAGAATAGAAATCAATAAACGTGACTTTAGCAAGCCTATCAACAATTGATGTTTGTCAAGAAAAAAAAAAAAAAAAAAGGAAGTATTTTCCTCTTGTACATCCCTATCACAGCACATATATCTTTGACCAAAAAGATAATGAATCAACAGAAGTTATCTTTTATTGTCTTATTTTCCTACAGCCCCCAAATTTGCTACCTAAAAGCTGTTTCTGATTTTTCAAGTTTCCACATCAATAATACAGCTCACTAATATTCAAAGAAATCAATTATGTAACTAATATCTGATGATTATTACTGTGTTACAAAGAATCAACCAGATGTCATGTGGCAGCTTTTTACCCCAGGTAATAAATTGTGAAATAATGATTTAAAAAAAAACAATAAAAAGCAGTAAAACTGCTTTGTCAGTTCAAATAGCATGTTCCAACTATCTTAAAAGATTGTAAGTGGAATCAAGGGATAACTAACAAATCTTTTAATTTTGTTTCAAAAATCTCATTTACTGAATTTTCATTAAATCTCAGAAGATGAAATACACAGGTATAAATAAAATAAGATCTTTCCTCAAAATTCTACTAAGTTAGACAAGTAACTTTCAATACAAGTACTTGTGTAACAAAATTATGGTGATAAGGAATACTCTGGAATTTGGTCACTCAGGGGACACTTTCTCAAGAAAACCAAGTTGATTCCTGAAAGATGAGAAAGGGAAGAAAATGGAGAAGAGTGTTAGTGGAGGAGGGCTATAGGCAGGAGGAGCAGGATAAATAACTGCACAAGCGAGGAAGCAAAAGGTGATGCACTTCTCTGGCTTGCAGTTACTACAGGGTGAGGCTGGATGTGGGCAGTGGTTGGGGGGATATAAAAAAGGAAGTTGAAGGGAAGGGGATACATGCCATCCTGGCTGGACCTGAACACCAAAACTAGTTTCATAATAAAGAACCACTGAGGAATTTTAACTAGGGGAGTAGTATTTTAAGATTTGCTATTTTTTAACGATTAATTTTATAGTTTTCTGGGTGGAAACTAAGAAAGACAAAGAAAAATCAGTCAGAAAATCCTAAGACTAAAGGGTGGGGGTGACCTTGCGATGAAAAATGGACTGGATATAAGAAATTCTTCAAAGGATAAATTAACAAAATACAGATGACTGAAATATGAAAGTTAAAATTCACTATGATAAAGAACATCAGCAACTGACAAAGTCAATTTGAAAAATCAGAGTATATAGTCAGGATAGGCCAATACACTCAAACTCCAATTAAAGTTTTTTTTGGTCAAAGGGTATATCTAACTAGTTTCCATATCTGATTCTCAAACATACCATTAAATAGGTAAACATTTTTTGAAGCTCCAGAAGAGTGGTCTTATGCTTCATATCTTCGGAATACTGTAAATTAAGAAAAAACCTTCCATTACAACATACTGGCGTTGATGGTAAATTAGATATTTTAGAAAAGAAAGCATTAAAATGTGCTCAACACTGTTTTCATTCTTTTAGGAAAAACACACAGTCTGTTTTCTTAACAATTTTAGCATTTTAAAAATTGAAGTATTTTGTTAATTATACAAACACAGCCATCATTATTATGTAAGGAAACTAAATAAAGAAATCTTAAAACTACTTTATTTATCAGTACTTATTTGGTTCAATGTTGATTTACAAGTTGGCAGTTTCGCAAGAACAGAAAACATCTTCTCCAGAAACAAATTCACACATTAAAAAATATACTCATCTAGTCATACCTTCATTTTTTTCTAGAACAGTAGATCCTTAACACTGCAGGGCAATTCTGGCCAATTTCTTTGAAAATCCTCTAAATATTCAAGTACATTAACTGAGATTTAGGATTCTGGCTATACTAATTTACTGGAGACTTGGTTCAGAACATCAGCCTTATAGGAGAGTCCCACATTCATCCCAGGCACTTGTTAGATATACTCTTATCTCATTAAAATTTTAAAATAACCAATAAAGTAGTTAATATTCTCTTTACAAATTATTACCTGTCATAATTTTGAAGAAGCAGATGAATCTTGAAGACATTATGCTAAGTGAAATAAGTCAGTCACATGCTAATATTGCATGATTCCACTTATGAGGTACTGAGAGTAGTCAAATTCATAGAGACAGAAGTAGAACAGTGGTTGCAAGGGATATGGGTGAAAAAAGAATGGGGAGCAAAGTATTTAATGGGTATTGAGTTTCACTTGGGATAGGTGAAAAAATTCTGGAGATTGATGTGTTAATGATTACAGTGTGAATATACCTAATACCACACAACTGTACACTTATAAATGGTTAATAGGATAAACTTTATACTGTGTATATTCAGCCACAATTAAAATACATGCAGTTTTCTTTAATCTTTCCGTGAAAATCTGAAAAGGAAATAAAAATGACATTTTCATGTAAATAATCAAGTGCTCATTTGACGAGAGCACGTTCCAAAATCATGTCAAATTTCTATTCTGTAAGAATTCCTTATGTAGAGACAAGTCTAAATTTAGTTTTTATCCAAAATTACCATTTCTGACATTCATTCAGTTAACACATGTGATTGTTCTTTCTGTTTCTACATACTAATTCCTGACAGTGCTAATGGCTAAAAGGTGATCGTTAATATGAAGAAGATAGACTATAAAGTGTCGTTAAGTCATCTCCTAAAAAGAAAATCACTGAAAACACGCTTCTTTAATAAGTGGTTCTATAAAGTTATACAAATGGGGACAACATAATTTAGTCACAAAACTTTACACATGCCTAATAAAATCAACTTCTAATTATAATCAGTTAGATGATAAAGACATCAATTTAACTAAAAAAAAAAAAAGAAACCCATTTGAGTATATTGTAAATTTGGAGATTCTAAAGCACACCTTAAACATAGTAAGGATTCACTAAAGATATACAAAGAATTTCAATACTTTGTGGTGGGGGGTGGGGGTGGGAAAGCAAGGACATCAAGATGACATGTGGAAGAAAACAAAATATTCAAGTATATACAAAGTCTGCCAAAAACTTATAAAAGCAGTCCAGAAGGCAAACTAAAAAACAGCCCATGGCAAACAAAGAATGAAAACTACAAAGAACAAATTAACAAAAATAACATAAAGTAGAGCTTACTTAAATAAACTAGGCCACAATCAAATTTACCCTAAAATATTAAAAAATAACAAGTTCAGTGATTCTAATAATAATTTCCTACTTTGTTTTAGGCTTTATTATCTATGTAATTAAAATTTATATTTATTTTTACAGAAAATACCGTGTTCATTCAATACACTGAGTGTGTATATTCCACAACTGTATTTTCCTTTGCTAAACAAATTATACTGTGGTGTTTAGAATAATCAATTAAAATGTTAAAATAATTCAAATATATATGTTAGCTAGTAATATCCAATTTTGTCAATTTTATTTAAAATTATTTTCTCAAACAATATTTACTAAACTGAATCAGGATCTATCAACAAAGTTTTAAAATTCTGTTTTAAAGTTTTAACTTTCAAAGTACAGAAAACTGTACCTTAGCAGTGAAAACAGCCTGTCTTGCCTCAGGTATCATATAAAGTTGCTGAATAGTAGAAGCCAAGTAACAAGTAGCTCCGAGGTTAGTCAGGCCAACAAATCTACACTCAGCACGGACATCTTCATGAGGCCAGTAGTCCCATTTATAAGGTGCGTGAGCTGCTGAAAAAAGGAGGGAGAAAAAGACACCCCCCAAACAAACTATTAAACATAATGTATTCTGCTTTCACTATCAGCCACTATACCTGTTACTTATTTAATTCATATATATATTGCTTAGGTTTATATTACTCATTTAGTTCATATACATATTTACTTCACATACATAAAATATTTGGTACATTTTAAACACACAGTAAAATTAACTCATTCCTAAATATTCAAGACTATCAGAACTTGACTTTATTTGGCACTAAATTATTTAACCCAAAAATGCCAAAGTATTTCACATATCTCTGAAAAAGTTTATCACAACTGTTGCTTTAAATTCAAAAACCAATATTCCCTTTTTAACTTCATACATCCTAGCATCAATAGTTTACAATGTTAAAACGTATGAATGGTGAATTCTGTCTTTATTGTATGAATGGCAAATTCTGTCTTTAAATCATGCCCTCCAAAATCTTATTTCCATGAACAAAATTGACAAAGATTAAAGGAAAAGAAGAATGCTTACACTGCATGTGTTGTGCCATGACCCAGTTATGTATTAATCTGTAGTTTTCAACAGATCCCTTTACCATCTCCACTAACAAGTCATAAGCAGCAGCTCTTGAAGAATGTGATTTGCACTTTGGCTGTTGTCTATCTTTTAGACTAGGCAACAAAAACAGGAGATTGAAGATATCTCTTAAAAATTCCTGGGGGGGGGGGGAGGAAAAGAAAGACCAAGTATATTATCCAAACTTGGAAATTAATGATATCCCAAATATAGTAAGTTCTATAGAGTAAACTGGACTATATGACAATCAAAAGTTTACGAAGACTGTTTTAAAACTTAAAAACATCACATACCATCATCTAAAAGTATTCCCAAACATCATTTCTCTTAGAGAAAAGTAAAATGGGAGAAGGCGCTCAACTTTACTTTTCTCTCCTTCCTAATATCTGATCGTTTAGAGTTCCAACGACAGTATATTGTATTCGACACCATTCAGTGATCAAACATTTTAACCTAGGACTCACTACTTTCTATCTTGACTTTCTCTGTATTTACTTAAGTTTCTCCTTATTTCACTCTAATAATTATAGTAGTAGTAGCAACAGCAGCAACTCACTTATAATGTGCACTTACAAGTGCCAGATACTATTCACAGGCCTCAAAACAAACAAAACACAAAAAAGGTTAACAATCTTGCCCAGCATCAGACCTAGAAGGTGCTGCAGTCAGGAACTACAACATCAGGCTCTTAACTTCAGTAACAGTGAAGTTCAAACTGAGGTGCAAGGCTTAACCATGTAAAATACACCCTATAGGTGTTTTTCCCTAATCTGCCTGAGAAAGGGTCACTTTTCCCCACCAGTTCTTTAATTGGTCCTTTCCTACTATTACAAAGAAAGTCATCTCCCTCACCCATCTTAAGTAGTACAATGGTATACTGTTCTGGGGTATAAAACCTCCTGGAGTACTGTGTAGAAAAGAGGTAATATTGTTAAGACTGAGACTGCTATCCTTAGAAAAGGCTGCATTTTAAGTTTGGCTCTTGGTTGTTGTCTGAACACTTGAACGCTCAACAGTTCCCTCCTCTGTTATAAAACTTTGCTGAAGTGATATAAGTGGCCCACTATGGCTATCTGTATTTGGTTTGTGAAGAATACTTGCTTTTCATCTGAATTTCAGTAACTGCGGTCCGTTATACAGGTATTATGTGCCTACATGACCCAACCCCGGATAAAACCCCTGAACTGCTTGGCTAAAGAGAGCATCCCAGGCAGACAGCACCTCAATGTCACAATCATTGCTGGGGGAATTAAGCACATTCCCATGCAACTCCTCTGGGAGGTGACTCTTGGAAGGGCATACCTGGTTTCCACCACATCTGGCCCCAGACTTTTTCTTGGCTGAATAAAAGTTTTTGTCATGAATACAATTACATGATGAGTCCTTTGAGTCCTTCTAGTGAATCACCAAATCTGGGAGTGGTCTTGGGACCCTCTGATACAGGTACCAAATGAAGGACAATTTAGAATATTTTCCCATTAATGATCTCACCTCCTCCATCTCACTGCTGTCAAACAGAATACAGTGCATAGTTCCTGACTTGGCAAAGAAAAGTAAGTTTGGCTAAGAAATATGGAAGGTGAACAGAGGCTTATTTTATATAGCTGATAAACTGACAGTAAGGTTATGTCTCATCTATTCTATAATTGAAAAGGAGAAGACCATCTTGGAGACACAGAGCAGCATGTTCACATGAACTGGAAAATATACGTCATTCACTCAAACAGAAATAGAATTGGCTAGTAACTAGTTTAACAATGAACTATCTTTGATAGTTTAAATATAGAAACTAAAAAAAATAAATATTCATAGCTTCAAAGTTTTGACAAAATATACTTAAGGCCTCTGATAAAAGTATTTTAATTAAAATATTAGGTTTGGTAAAACCATGCTGAAATGAACAATACTTTTATTTTCCTCACTCTGAGTTTGCCAGGAAAGCAGGTGACCTTAAGTTAAAGAGTAACATATATATTAACATGTGTTAGTAGCTCAGTCATGTCTGACTCTTTGTGACTCCATGGACTGTAGCCCATCAGGCTTCTCAGTCCATGGAATACTCCAGGCAAGAATACTGGAGTAGGTTGTCATTCCCTTCTCCAGTGATCTTCCCAACCCAGGTATCATACCTGCATCTCCTGCATTGCAAGCACAATCTTTACCATCTAAAGCCAAGAAGGAAGCCCATATTAACAGTAGGAATGGAAGGAGTTTTAACAATGCTTTTGAATTCTTTGAATTTCTTCTGAATTATGTGTCAAAGATTATACTCCTTTTGACCTATTTAGATCAAAAATTATAATGTACCATTATAACAGTACACCCATACCAGTATACTTCACAGAAAGAAGAATCTCAAAAATTATAATATACCATTGTAACGGTACAGCGATTTTGGTATACTTCACAGAAAGAAGAATCTCAAACAGATACCTGAGAGAACAGGTCTGAGTGTGATGTTTGACATGTAATTTAGAAGAAATTCAAAGAATTAAATAACATTGTTAAAACTCCTTCCATTCCTACTGTAAACAATATGTAAACAAGGTTTCTTACAATTTATATCTCTAGAAAAATAAAGTAGGAAGAGAAAATTTGCAAACAATAAATTAACTTAGGTGGCCTGCAACAAATTCATATACACAAATCCTTCCTCTTCATAAACAGCTAATTAGAAAACAAAATTGAACAAAGAGTCCATTGCCCAAGGTAAGAGAAACCCAAGAAAGACGGTAGGTGTTGCAAGAGGGCATCAAGGGCAGACACACTGAAACCATACTCACAGAAAACTAGTCAATCTAATCACACTAGGGCCATAGTCTTGTCTAACTCAATGAAACTAAGCCATTCCCGTGGCGCAACCCAAGATGGGCGGGTCATGGTGGAGAGATCTGACAGAATGTGGTCCACTGGAGAAGGGAATGGCAAACCACTTCAGTATTCTTGCCTTGAGAACCCCATGAACAGTATGTTCATGGGACAAAATGATAGGATACTGAAAGAGGAACTCCCCAGGTCAGTAGGGGCCCAATATGCTACTGGAGATCAGTGGAGAAATAACTCCAGAAAGAATGAAGGGATGGAGCCAAAGCAAAAACAATATCCAGCTGTGGATGTGACTGGTGATAGAAGCAAGGTCCGATGCTGTAAAGAGCACTATTGCATAGGAACCTGGAATGTTAGGTCCATGAATCAAGGCAAATTGGAAGTGGTCAAACAAGAGATGGCAAGAGTAAATGTCGACAGTCTAGGGATCAGCGACCTCAAATGGACTGGAATGGGTGAATTTAACTCAGATGACCATTATATCTACTACTGCGGGCAGGAATCCCTTAGAAGAAATGGAGTAGCCATCATGGTCAACAAAAGAGTCCAAAATGCA
The DNA here is from genome assembly GCF_027580195.1 of Bos mutus. NCBI lineage: Eukaryota > Metazoa > Chordata > Mammalia > Artiodactyla > Bovidae > Bos > Bos mutus. The sequence continues at coordinate 46,898,392 of NC_091627.1, read as the reverse complement.
GTACTTGCATGCAATCTCAAAAACAACAGAATGATCTCTGTTCGTTTCCAAGGCAAACCACTCCATATCACGGTAATCCAAGTCTATGCCCCAACCAGTAACGCTGAAGAAGCTGAAGTTCAATGGTTCTATGAAGACCTACAAGACCTTTTAGAACTAACACCCAAAAAAGATATCCTTTTCATTGTAGGGGACTGAAATGCGAAAGTAGGAAGTCAAGAAACACCTGGAGTAAAGGGAAATTGGCCTTGGAATACGGAATGAAGCAGGGCAAAGACTAATAAGAGTTTTGCCAAGAGAATGCACTGGTCATAGCAAACACCCTCTTCCAACAACACAACAGAAGACTCTACACATGGACATCACCAGATGGTCAACACCGAAATCAGACTGATTATGTTCTTTGCAGCCAAAGATGGAGAAGCTCTATACACTCAGCAAAAACAAGACCAGGAGCTGACTGTGGCTCAGATCATGAACTCCTTATTACCAGATTCAGACTTAAATTGAGGGGAAAACCACTAGACCATTCAGGTATGACCTAAATCAAATCCCTTATGATTATACAGTGGAAGTGAGAAATAGATTTAAGGGCCTAGACTTGATTGATAGAGTGCCTGATGAATTATGGAATGAGGTTCATGACACTGTACAGGAGACAGGGATCAAGACCATCCCCATGGAAAAGAAATGCAAAAAAGCAAAATGGCTGTCTGAGGAGGCCTTCCAAATAGCTGTGAAAAGAAGAGAAGCGAAAAGCAAAGGAGAAAAGGAAAGATATAAGCATCTGAATGCAGAGTTCCAAAGAATAGCAAGAAGAGATAAGAAAGCCTTCCTCAGCGATCAGTGCAAAGCTATAGAGGAAAACAAGAGAATGGGAAAGACTAGAGATCTCTTCAAGAAAATTAGAGATACCAAGGGAACATTTCATGCAAAGATGGGCTCAATAAAGGACAGAAATGGTATGGACCTAACAGAAGCAGAAGATATTAAGAAGAGGTGGCAAGAATACACAGAAGAACTATACAAAAAAGATCTTCACGACCCAGATAATCACGATGATGTGATCACTGACCTACAGCCAAACATCCTGGAATGTGAAGTCAAGTGGGCCTTAGAAAGCATCACTAGGAACAAAGCTAGTGGAGGTGATGGAATTCCAGTTGAGCTATTTCAAATCCTGAAAGATGATGCTGTGAAAGTGCTGCACTCAACACGCCAGCAAATTTGGAAAACTCAGCAGTGGCCACAGGATTGGAAAAGGTCAGTTTGCATTCCAATCCCAAAGAAAGGCAATGCCAAAGAATGCTCAAACGACCGCACAATTGCACTCATCTCACACGCTAGTAAAGTAATGCTCAAAATTCTCCAAGCCAGGTTTCAGCAATATGTGAACCATGAACTTCCTGATGTTCAAGCTGGTTTTAGAAAAGGCAGAGGAACCAGAGATCAAATTGCCAACATCCGCTGGATCATGGAAAAAGCAAGAGAGTTCCAGAAAAACATCTATTTCTGCTTTACTGACAATGCCAAAGCCTTTGACTGTGTGGGATCACAGTAAACTGTGGAAAATTCTTCAAGAGATGGGAATACCAGACCACCTGACCTGCCTCTTGAGAAATCTGTATGCAGGTCAGGAGCAACAGAACTGGACATGGAACAACAGACTGGTTCCAACTGGAAAAGGAGTACGTCAAGGCTATATATTGTCACCCTGCTTATTTAACTTCTATGCAGAGTACATCATGAGAAACGCTGGACTGAAAGAAGCACAAGCTGGAATCAAGATGCCGGGAGAAATACCAATAACCTCAGATAGGCAGATGACACCACCCTTATGGCAGAAAGTGAAGAGGAACTAAAAAGCCTCTTGATGAAAGTGAAAGTGGAGAGTGACAAAGTTGGCTTAAAGCTCAACATTCAGAAAACGAAGATCATGGCATCCGGTCCCATCACTTCATGGGAAATGGATGGGAAAACAGTGGAAGCAGTGTCAGACTTTATTTTGGGGGGCTCCAAAATCATTGCAGATTATGACTGCAGCCATGAAATTAAAAGACGCTTACTCCGTGGAAGGAAAGTTATGACCAACCTAGATAGCATATTCAAAAGCAGAGACATTACTTTGCCAACAAAGGTCCGTCTAGTCAAGGCTATGGTTTTTACTGTGGTCATGTATGGATGTGAGAGTTGGACTGTGAAGAAGGCTGAACACTGAAGAATTGATGCTTTTGAACTGTGGTGTTGGAGAAGACTCTTGAGAGTCCCTTGGACTGCAAGGAGATCTAACCAGTCCATTCTGAAGGAGATCAGCCCGGGGATTTCTTTGGAAGGAATGATGCTAAAGCTGAAACTCCAGTACTTTGGCCACCTCATGCAAAGAGCTGACTCACTGGCAAAGACTCTGATGCTGGGAGGGATTGGGGACAGGAGGAGAAGGGGACAACAAAGGATGAGGTGACTGGATGGCATCACTGACTCGATGGACGTGAGTCTGAGTGAACTCCGGGAGTTGGTGATGGACAGGGAGGCCTGGCGTGCTGCGATTCATGGGGTCACAAAGAGTCGGACACGACTCAGCAACTGAACTGAACTGAAGAAAGAAAACTCCTAAGAAGAATCTTAATTAAAAATTCCTGAAATTCAAATTCTAAATGACATTAACTTGGGTAACACAAGAAGACTGGTCTTCATAAATAAGAAGACAAATATTGCTCTTGTACAGGCAATTTAATATAATTTTAATATTTTTCTATATCAAGCCATAAATTTAACACAACCCCAATTTGAAAAGTATCAGTATTTTAATTTTTGAAAGAATGAGACACACTGATTCTAAAGTTCGTTGTGGAAAAATAAACAACCAAGACAATTCTGAAAAGGACTAATAATGAAGATGGACAATCTCCAGAAGACATTTAACTGAAAAGTGTAACTCTGCTTAATTAGAATACAATACTGGAGAATGAACAGATCCATAGATCGAAACAGAAAGACCAGAAACATCCCCAAATATACAGGGCACCTTCCTACATACAAAAATTCTACAAATTATCAAGAAATGGACCACATACATACATACATAAAAGGAAAATGAGGATAGGATTTGAGCAACTCGGAGAAAAAATAATACAAGTAAATGGCTTTAAAACACATGAAAACAAGTATGAATATACAATGGAACAAATATACAAAGATGTTCACTGCAGTTGTTTTTTTTTTTTAAACAAATATAGACAACATCAATGTCAATAAAAATTAAAGAATTTCTCTTTTGATGTATTCAAGTTTTTAATGTATTTTCTCCCTCTTTTTGGATTCATTTTAAATGATGAACACAAATCACAGAACCGTATTTACATAATATATACCTTTGTGTTTAATACAGCCACAGAAAGTCCTGGAAGGCCATTACCAAAACATCACTTGAAATTAAAATATATAAGAATCTTACCTTTATCAGCACTACCTAAAAATTCCTTTTTCTTTAAAATGATGTTTTGCTTTATAATGATACATTATCAGATCAATTAATATATTTACACTTTGGAATAAAAACTACATATTGCTTTAAATATAACATAAGACTTCCACCAAGCAAGACTATAAATAAGTCAAGTTATTCCCAGTGAGACTAACAGAAAAATTTTAAAAGATCCAGGAGAAAACCCACAAAACAGGGCTTTGTGCAATAGGGGTAACAGCACAGATTTAAGTCAAGTCAGACTATCACTTTAAGTTTATCTTAAGAATCCCTTAGCCCATGTTCATGGCGGACAATCTTCCATTCTGTTGGTTATTCCTGTTTCCTAAGATGATCAGTAACCTCAGGAAAGCAATACTCCAAACCATAACTTAATTTCCTTAATGAAACATGGACAAAGTGCCAGTGACAGTAAATAACACAATCTAAAGAGAAATTAGACATTTGTTGGTATAGAGCTATTAGGTGTTATCAAACAGTCAATTATAGAATTTGTGTCAAATGGGCCTTTAAGGTGTGAATCAATAAGTACTCCACAATGACTACATTAATTCCATGTGCTATTAATTCAAAATATTCAATTCTATAAAAATCTATTAAGTATAGATGGCCTCTTTATATTCAGTCACAGTAATTAAAACTTGTTCTGCATTCTAAAAACAAGGCTAAGATTTATATTTCTAGGATTCATCTTATTCAAAGTTCACTGTTCCTACCAGTAATAAAGTTCTGATAAACTTTATATTTGTATGTTTAAGGAGATTTAACATATCCACATATAAGGAAACAATATTAAAAAGCTTAGTTTTATTTCATATAAATACTTGGATGTGTTATTACCAACCTGTCCTTCCCTTGAAAATTTAAAGGGTGGTTTGTGTTTAATAACACTTGTTGCAAGCCTTAGGAGTCCTGTAAGCCCATCATCTTCTATATTACCATCTTGATGATCGAGGATCTCCCTGCTACAAAAACCACAAGCAAAACAAGATAGGTCATGCAGTTACTTCCTTTATCTTTATGCAACAAAACTGTCAATTTCACATCAAGTTTTACCTTCGAATACAGTCAGCCAAATGCCGTGCCAAAGCATCCAGGTCGAGCAGTGTTGTCTTAATACAAAAAGAAAATACAAAATTCAAATACAGATTTTTACATTTAGTATTTCAGTATTTACTAAAACAAAACAAAAAAATCCTTACTTTTAAGTAACAAGAATTCTTCATTAACATGCCAATTAAATTATAAATATTTAACTACTCTTTACTTATACATAATATCAATAAAATTATAGTTGTAAACACACCATTAATAGTCCTTCAAAAAAAAAATCAATGAATTGTTGGCAATAAATTATGACAGCCATAGCAATTTATTAATGAGAAAACACTAGGTCTGATTTATTTTTTAACAATTTTACTGAGATATAATTCACATACTATACAATTCACCAAGGTTTGCTTCTAATAGCACCTTTTGAAATAAACTTAAATGGACAGTTCACTTCAGAAATCTTTATTCTCATTATAACCGAGCAACAAAATTAAAACAGATTTCATAAAACAGAATCTAATTTAAGAGGATTCACAGTACAGTGGTTAGGACTCCACGCTTTCAGTGCAGAGGGTGTGGGTTCAGTCCCTGACTGGGGCCATAAAATCTTGAAAGCCATGTGGCACGGCTATAAACAAAAAAGAAGATTCTCAAAGAAACTTAGATAACCAAGAAGGAAAATTACTTTTGACTACCAAGCAAGAAATAACAGATTCCTACTTTAAATAGGCGACCATAGGTTTTAAAAAAAAATTCTATGTCTATCTGGCGTTAGTATTTTATGGACAATGTCAAATACATTAAAATATGCTCTAGGGGGAGGAAGACCTGGAAGCGGTCATCAAAAGCAGTAAGATAAGTAAATACTAGTAATATACAACATGATAAATATCATTAACATTGCTATATGTTATATAAAGTTGTTGAAAGAGTAAAGTGCTCATTACAAGGAAATAAAATCTCTTTCCATTTCTTTAATTTTATATCAGTATGAGATGATAATCTTCAACTATGCTTATTGTGGTAATCATTTCATGATGTATATAAGTCATTATGCTGTATACTTTAAACTTACACAGTGCTGTATGCCAATTATAACTCAGTAAAACTGAAAGAAAAAATTAAAACAGGTTCAATATTGATTTTTAAATTTCTCAAATGTAAAATAGAATAAGAATTCAGATGTAAACTGTTCCTTAAAAGTAGAAAGCTCAAACGTTAAAGGACTTTTAAAATACATAGTGTATATATTGGACTTTGATTGAAATACATGAAAAAAATTGACAGAAAAGGTTTCCTAAATATTTAAATTTAAATTTTTCAAGTGTTTCTCACTTTTCTGTGAGATCAAGTAGATTTATTTTAGCTTACTAAATTTATAAAAAGGAAAAAAAAAGTTTTTATGTGGCCAAGCTTTTCTTCGAAATGGACTTGTTTTAAATGACTTTGTTAGACAGGAGTATCATTGTAGTCTCATATAACAAAATTAAAAGATCAGAAAACTGACAGTACTCTTTAGCTTAAAAGTGATTTCTATTAACTTCAACTTTACTTTATATACTCAAAATCTACTTACTATTACAGAAATCTGTATATTTAAGGTCTAAATTTCACACTCCAAATAAGATTTTATACCCACAGATCTTACTCCGAAGACACAGGAAACTAAGTACCAAGTAAAGACATTTCAACTAAGGTCAAAATAAAAGGAAGGAATGAGAGCAAAACACAAAGGTACAAATGAAGTAGAAAAACTATGACATTTTCAACTCATTACAGACTGATAAAAATGCCCTTAAGGATAAGGACTTACAAAATTCACAAAGATACATGTACATAATTCATCTCTATTAACAAGTTAATGTAAAATTTTCTGAACATACCTGACTAGCATCCTTTATATGTATGTTGTCAACTAATTTGCACAACAACCAAAAATATTCTTTACATCCAGGTTTTAACATTGGTTCTTCTTCATAATCATCTATCTATCAAAAAAAATTTAAACTTTGTAAAAATAGTTTAAAAGGGGAAAATGAACTTAAAATTATATTTTAAAATCTTTTAGGGTTTATTAAAAAAATTAAATCCTTACAAACTAAACAGTATTCAAAATTTAACCAAAAAATTCTGAAGAAGACACTCCTGGTTTCTTTAAAATTAAAACTACTATGTACATAAGTGAATGATGAGAAGTTTGAGGAAAACATTACTCTCAAATTACTTATAAACTACTTGGAAAAGATATGAATAATGTATAATACTAAATAGTGTAGTGTCAACTAAAAATTCAATGACAATGTGAAAACACAAGAAACCTACAGAAAATGAGTATATATAAATCTACCCACATGTAATGGTCTATTATAGTTTTCAAATCTGAAAAATAAAGAACATTACATTTCTTACACAGTCAATGACAGTAAATATGGAGAAGAAAAATCCTACAATGCATCATATTTCTAGAGATTAGTACAATTTACTTATTAATGGGCCCTGAATTTATTATGTGGGAGAAGGGGTTTACAAGGCTAGCAATGAATAAAGTTGAAAATTCTAAGTATCACAAAGATAAAACAACTGTGATTGAGTAAGGAGAGAGCTACATTTATGATGTTTCTATCATTCAACTTATCAACACAAGGCTCAAAACTTATAAAGACAAATGTTATTTCCAAAACAGAATACCCATGAGATCCCACAGAGCTGAAACCAAAGCACATAGAATCTATCCTTAAAGTGTAACATGGACACAATACGTCACAATGCTATTACTTTAAGAACTATATAACTATCATCCTCCTGGTGAAAACTATAAATAGTAAACAGGTATTCAAAATGACTTGCAAGAATAATATAATGATAAACGTGGGGCAAATGAAAATGCAGAAATAGAAACTGCTGTTGAACACAGTAAAATCTTACTCTGATAGGTTTGAGTGCTTGAGCATCTGGAAGGAACTTCAACAATGTTGAGGCAGCCAGTAGCAGAAAAGAGCGATTGATTGAGTCTCCTCCATCCAGCCCTGATAGAGATAACTTATAAAGACCATTGCAAGACTCATGACGGACTGCAGTCTAAATGAAAAAGCAAGTTCCAAAGATAATCTGAGTCAGTGATAAGAAATTAATCTTAACGTTGCTAGAAATAATATGTTAGATGGCTTCTTTAATAACATATTTTAAAACACAATGTCCTGATCACATACTCAGGCATGTAAATAATACATGATCAAATGAAGTACCCCAAAGTATATACAGCAATATGTAAAAACATTTTGGAAATTCCCAAATACGGCCATAAAAAAAAAAACTAAATAAATACAAGAACAGACAAATACAAAAAGGATTGAGAAGAGATTATTCATAATAATTTACATGATTAAGTAACAAGAAAAATATTTTCAGAACTAGAAGCAACTTAGGAAGTATTTAAACCAAAATATATTACAGATTTTAGAATCTTGTTCAAATGTTAGAATAGTTACCTGGGACAGAGCCAGAACAAGAACACATATGCATTCAATACAAAGCTAATAATTCTAGAAAATGTTCTCTAAAAAAGATGTGAATATCGTGGCTAAGTGTACTAATAAGTGTTTCTACTACTTCATTTAGGATATGGTGTGAGTAACATCAAGATATGATTGGTGAAAATTATACTGACTTCAGTGTCAACAATGAAACAAAAGGAGTATATATAACTTATTGTCGGTCTCTCTTGCATCTAAGGATACTCTCAACTAGATAAAGCAAAATAAATTTCTCTAAAATATAAATTACAATAATAAAGGCTCAAATCTTTCTAAACCCTCAGAAAACAAAAAACCCCAAAGAAACCACTCTGTAAACAAATACTACAAAAAGAAGAAAAACATGAATGCTACACAGTAACATTCACGCTGAAGTGTACATAGTTCAAAATACTCTAGATCTTAAAGGATTAGTAAGTACTTTCCAGGATATATTTATGGAATCACATTCATTTGTTTCCATTAGCTCTTTTTATTATCAGTGCTAATAATATGAAAAAATATGAAGAGTACTGCTAATCTTCAAACTTTAGCTTACCTCAGGAATAAGGAGAGTCAATTTCTTTAGCCAATCTTGTAAATGATCACTATCAGCAAGGCTAGATTTCACTAAAGAACAGCAATGAGCCCAACTCACCAAGAGCCACATAGAATAATGTGAAACTAAAGAAAAATTGGAAAAAAGTTACTATAAAAATTATTATAAGGGCTTGTACTATAAAGAAAACAAAATGTTCATTATTAAAGAAAGGTATTATACGTAAATGTTTCCAGCCATCCAAATCTTTAGTTTCCAGCCATCCAAATCTTTATCTATTAAAAATCAACTTTGTGGAACCCTTACCTTCATGTCTAGACCTGTGATCAGATTGAGCTTTCAAAACTCTGTAAAGTAAAAACATACCACCAGGAATAGTTAAATTCAGCAATGAATTAAAAAATAACTCTATTTCTTACTATATTTATCATTTAACTTTCCCAAAAGATAATAGGTTTTTATGAAAGATACTAATTTATTTTTCCATGGTCTTCATTTTTTGTTTAAAGAATCACTGGCAAAATCTTACTATAACAAACACTAAATGACTTCATATTTAATAAATAAAATCTGAGTGAATCCCATATTGACTTAAGTGCACTCTCACAGTGCCTAAAAATTTGGTTACTGAAGTGACATGCATTACAAACAGAAAGGTTATAATGGTTTAGAATCTAAATATAAGACTTCTAAAAGGAAAAAAATCATACACTGGCATAAAATGACCTTTTTTTTTTGTATGGGTAAGTTCAATTTTCACTGGGAATAGTTAAAAGTAAATTACTGAAAAGTAGAGAAAAATAACTAATTTAATTCTATATTGCTTCAGTTCTATTTTTTCCCCATGATACTTTTAGTAACTTCAGTGGAAAATGTATTACACCTCAATCTAAAGAAAACTAAACAGTAAAAATTTTCAGTTTAATAACACCATTACACAGGAATTTAGGTTCACCTTACAAATAAATTGCTGTTTTTTTTTTCTTAAGAAAAGCACAGATCTCTAGATACCTACTTTGTTATAATTAAATTTTTATAATTAAAAACACCTTTGAAAATTTCAAAATCTATATAACTGATTTAAGTAAAAGGTACTGAAAAGTTAAAACTTGTAAGTCAAGATCTGGTCATATTTCATGTTTAACTTTTATCATATTGGCTTAATATATTTAACTTTACCAAGAGCAACCTACTCATGCACCTTTTAAATCTGCGGCATTTGAAGATTTTTGGTAACAGACAGTAAGTTTTTTCTAACTACCTTAATTGATATAAACCTCCCAGCACCATATAAACTGAAGGTGGGAAGTATATAGAATGTATGTTAGAGGACAGGGAGAAAAAGTTAATAATTATTTATCTGGAGGAGAGTAACTGGTAGTTGGTACAGAAAATCTATTTTCCTCATACAAACCAAGGTCAAGTTACTGCACTTTCTTTGTTTCCCCACATTATCCATTCCTAAGTTTTATAACTAATAGGTGAAGTGCCTGACACTAATAATGGTGAGCAAAATCAGATAAAGTACATACAAAACTATACTGTCAGTGAGGTAAAGCAAGTATTAATCAAGTAATACAAATTCAATAGAGACAAACACTAAAGAAAGACAAACTAAAAAAGAAATAATCTTAAAATAATCATGCTACTTATATTCAACCACTGCTTATGAAGGTGACTTTTAAAAGCATCTAAAAAGAAACAACTAGCTATTAGCCATAAATAAGCACTTTGAAACATGTTTACATGAACTCTGTAAATCATCTGAGTAACAACGGCAAGCTTAAGCCCAACATAATACCTAGAGAAAACAGTACTTGAAAATATTTCTACATACTTTAATGTATCATTTAAGGTATTTAAGGTATTATTTAAGGTTATTTAAGGTTATTTATTTAAGGTATACAGAGTCAGGTCTTTATGTATTAGCAAATATCATTTATACACTATTAAAATTTTGTACATTATTTTTTAAAAATCGCCAATGTAGCCCAAATAAATTGGATCATATGACAGGTTTAAACTATATTCTTAAATAAATATTTCCAGCTTTATCTACTGAGAGCCCAGAAGAAAGTTAACATTAGGAGCCATGAGTATCCATATTTCACTGGTTCCACGCCAACAACTAGGGCTTCCTAAACACTGATTCCAGAACTAAGGCATATAAGCAAAGTGAACAGTAATAGTAATGAATTATCTTGCATTAAAAAATCCAACTTGATACTAAATAAAAGGAAGAGAAAGCTCTTCCTCACAATAAAATGTCAACTAATAAACATAAAATGAATGGCTGAGTTAGAAAATCACTAGTTTGCAAACACTGTACTGATACTTAATTCAGGCAAGATTCATCATCACTGTAATCCATAGGGTAGTTTTAATTAGAAAAATCAGAAACTTCACTGTAGAGAAATCTGGATGAAACCAGACTGACTGATCAAAATCACTAATAATAAGACAAACTGCTATCACTGGGATGTATTGGGAAAGATATGCTACTTAAGGAGTATTCCTGCTAAAAGGTATAGTCTGAATTTAATTGTAAGGAACAATCAGGAAAACCTAAACCAAAAGGTGTTATAAAAGAACTGTCCTGGGATGCTCAAAAATGTCTGTTCCATGAAAGAAAGGATAAGAAATATCCCCTATTACAGGAAATGGAAGAAATATGACTATTAAACATAGTATGTTATCCTGGATGAGGAAAAAATTGCTATAAAGAATATTAATGGGGAAATTTGAATATGGATAAGATGTTAGATAATATTATATCAATGTTGAATTGTATTTCACTATAGTGGTCAGGAAACTGTCCTGGGTCTTAGGAAACACATCAAACTATTTATGGGTAAGTGACCATATGTCTAAACTCTTACAGAATTTAGGATAACCTGTAAATAAACGTGTGCACAGGGACACCCACAGAAAATGCTATAAAAACTTGCAAAACGTTGGTAACAATATGCAAGTCTTAATGAATGATATGAAAGTGCACTAAAATACCCTAACCATTTATCTATTAGATTTCAAGTTTTTCCAGATTAAAATTTTTAAACACTGTATTCTTACTATACATACATACATAATATAAAAACATCATACCTAGGAGCCAGATTATCATATGTATAAGCAACAGACATAAGTCGCTGAATCAAACTGGTTCCTTGGACAAGAACAAGAAATACCTTTAAAATAAAAACATTTTAAAAAAAATCTGTAAGTACACTAAAGCACAAAACTGCATTTTAAACAGACTCCATATTACTTTGATTTTTATTTATAAAAATATAAGGAATACTCTAAAAATGGTTATTGGAAAATACTACAAAAGTATTAAATACTAGAAAAACAGATTTTCATAAACAAACCTAAGAATAACAACTTTAAAAAGAAAATAATAAAAATTTAGAAAATACACAGGCAAATCCTCTCTATTTGGTCCACAGATTATCTATTTGGCCCACAAATTATCTGCATGTCACCCAACAGTGCAAGAAAAATTATACATTATACATGCCAGTGATTTTGGGGGGCAGTAGATGAAGTAACATTTTTCACTTGAAATAAAACTATAGTTAACCAAGCTTGGAATCCAGATTTAAAATCCTGAGGTTCAACATTAGTTGACTTATTTTCAAGCTGTATGACTCTAATACTAAATTTCTCAGTTCTTAATCTATATAATAGAAAAAATATTTGCTAACTTAATAAAGAATTATTAAATTCCTTCTGCAGGCCCAAACTCATTCTGGCCACTAAACTCTAAAAAGCACTGTTCCTATCCTGGGGAAGTTAGTCCATGTAGCAGATAACATACAAAGCATTGCAGGAGCTTCCCTGGTGGCTCAGTGGAGAAGAGTTTGACCACCAATACAGGAGACACAGGCTTGATCCCTGATCTGGGAGGGTCCCACATGCCATGGAACTAAGCCCATAAGCCACAACTATTGAGCCCACATTCTAGAGCCTAGGAGCTGCAACTACTGAGCCCATATGCCACAACTACTGAAGCCTGCGTGCCCTACAGCCTGTGCTGCACAACAAGGGAGGCATCGGCAATGACAAGCCTGCACACTGCAACTAAAGAGTAGCTCCTGCTTGCTACAGCTAGAGAAAAGCCCTTGCAGCAACAAAGACACAGAGCAGACAAAAATACAGTACTAAAAAAAAAAAAAAAAAAAAAGGCACTGCAACACAAGTATATGCAATGTGCCAAATGATCAACAGAAGAGAGCAGCAACTAAAGCTGTCCCGGACAAAATAAGGAGAGCTTTAAGAAAAACTATATTTAAGTTTGGAGGCTAATGGATACATGTATATGTATCGCTGAGTCCCTTTCCGGTTTCCCTGACTCATCACAATATTGTTGATTGGCTTTATCCCAGTACAAAATAAAAAGTTTAAAAAAAAAAAGACAAGCTATACTTAGGCTGGAATTTGAAAGTTAAATTTGGAATCTGAAACTTCCAAAAGGCTACTGAAGGATAATAAATGAAATATTGCATGACAATAAATTAGTAAAGGAATTAGTGTTTCTTTCTATTAGATGACTTTGTCTCGAGAAAAAGAGTAACAAAAATTTCCCCTCAAATAGCTTAGATTTACATACTATGCTCTAATTATTAATGATAAACAAAGGAAAAAATATATCATATGCTCTTTTTCTAAACTAGAACTATAATATTGGCATATGCATAGAAAAAAATATGCACATAAAAAGAGAATCCATGGTAATGACCTGTGACTCTGGGGAAGGTTCATTTGTATATTCTTTTTTGCCACATCACAGTTTGCAGGATCTTAGCTCCCTGACCAGGGACGGAACCTGAGTCCTCAGCAGTGAAAGTGCAGAGTCCTAACCACTGAGCAGTTAGGGAATTTCCTCAATTGTACATTCTAAGTATTTTTAGTAATTATGTACTTAAACAAATTTTTTTTAGCCAATTATTTAAAAATCCCATATATGAGTATATGTATTTTATTTTTCTATCAGTAACAACTCATTGCTCTGAAGTTTCTTGAACAGGTATGAGGTAAGCTGCTGTCCTCAAATGATTACAATTTAAGGAACAGACCGAGTAAAAACTTATCTTCAACCTTCCCCGGTTCAGTTCACTGACAGAAACAGTGGAAGGGCAAATATTTGATTGTATGAACAACAGAATCCACAGTCAGAAAGATTTAATTTTATTGCTGGATGTGCTGGTTATCGTGCCACTTTTGTTCAGCTCCAAACCCACCATACTGTGAACTTGCTCTGCCATTATAATGGCTGGTAAATTTCTCCTCAGCCAGCTGGCTTTCTTTTAAGTTTGTCAACCTGGGATACTTGAGAGATACCTTACGTGCTTTTTCTTGTTTGTTTTGTATTGGGGTTTTTTTCTTGGTTGTGCCATGCAGCTTGTGGGATCTTAGTTCCTGACCAAGGATCAAACCTGGGCCCCTGGGTGGTAAAAGCATGAAGCTCTAACCACTGAACCACCAGGGAATTCTTGTTTTTTTTGTTAACACTGTTCCAAAAGTATTTTAACCAGATGAGGAAACTGATTTCAGAATCAGTAACAGAATGACTTCCTCAGAGGCCTAAACTCCAGTTCAGCAAGATCCCATCTATAGGCTTCTCACTTCTGGTAGTTATAATCTTTTACATATATTCCTCAAAAATATGTGAAATTGCCTGCATTACCTTAACATTCCCTTTTTAAATTATAGCCCTTCAAAACATGGGATTCTCTGATGGCTCAATGAAAAAGAATCCACCCGCCAATGCAGAAGTCACGGGTTCAATTCCTATGTCGCGAAGATCCCCTGGAGAGGGAAATGGAACCCACTCTAGTATTCTTGTCTGGGAAAAATCCCAGATGGGGGCTACAGTCCAGGGAGTCACAAAAGAATCGGACACAACTTAGTAACTAAACAACTCTGAAATATACGAATAAAATTAGTTCTCAATTTTAAATCTACTCTGTTGGAATACCTAGTGTAGTTTGTTTTTCTGAATGGATCCTCCATTCAGCATAAAAATTATTGAGACCAACTAATCAACTCAACTCTACAGTTAGATAACATATAGAATGGCATAAAATTCAATCTGCAATTTGGATGATGAACTGAAAAGTTTTACTCCTTCATAATTGCTACTGCTTTAAAATAAATGAAGGCATAACTTCTGCTGTGAGGTCATACTGTGGTGATTTAGGATAGCATTTCATAGATATCAGTGTTGTTCATTTTGTAAAATCAAACAAATTCTCTTAAAAGACAAGTGTTTTACTACAGTTTAATGGTAACGTTTCTACTTTACCTCTGTTAATCTTGGTATATGAAGACCCTTAGCATGATCACCAGCAGCCTTTCTTGATTTGCCAGGCCATGTTCTTTTCCTATGGCTTTCTGCTATACCAGACCAGGCAAAGACATCATGATAAGCTAAATCCAAATCAGATGGATCTACTGCAAACTGGCATATTAACTTCAGCAAGCAAGCAAGACAGTCTAGCTGCCACTGTGGATAAGAAGAAAATGTTATTTACCTAATTTCCATTAATTTCACATGGCCACCATAAAAACTGAAATTAAAGACTAGAAAATGAAAATAATTATAGCTAGTACTTAATCCATGAGGTAATGAAATTTTTCCTGTTCATGTATTACGGTTAATAACAACCCAATCTTACAAAAATAGACACTAGATAACTAAAATGTGTATTCGATGAAATGAAAACGATACTTGTATTTCTATCATGAAATAATCATACAAATGCATATAATAACAAGATATAAAAAATACTGCTTGGAATGAACTGAAATAATAAAACTATTAAAATACTTTACCTACAAAATTAGCATTAAGGGCAAAAATATTAGAAGCTGCCTCTCCACATTAAGTGGCATATACTCTAATATTTGGGAGTGAAAACTATTCTCAATAATTTGATAACTTTTCAATTGAAAATTTGTACTTTACAAATGTACATGTAAAATAAAATAAGTATCTCATCAATAAGATACTGCTTAGTATGGAAAGTAAAATTTCTAACTGATTTAAAGCTCTACATTAAAATTTTTTTAATAAAACAATTCCTTCAAATAAATAAGAACATCATCTATGTATGAGAGCTTTCTCTTCAATGGTCCTTGTTCTCTTCTTTTCCTAATACTTCTACTAAATGTTACAACTATACCAATATACCAGGAAACACAGCAATACTATGTAACTGATTTTTCAAGAAAAGTATCACAAAATTTCAGGGAGAAAAAAATTTCTTCACACAAACAGTGCTAGAAAAATTGGATAGCCATATGGAAAAATAAAACCTCACCCTCATTCTACATATTCAAAAGTTAACTCAAAATATATCACAGATCTAAATGTAAAAGGTCACTATAAAATTTACACAACACATAGAATATCTTTGTGACCTCAGAAAAAAGGTTTCTTAGCTAGGATTAAAACTGAAAACTTCTCTGCTTAAAAGACACTGTAAATATAAAGAAAAGACAAACCACAGATTGAATGCAAATATTCTTAATACATATACTTGACCAAAAAAACTTGTCCAAATTCATTAAGGAAAAAAGTCTTACAGCTCTTTACTAAGAGAAAAAAACAAAACAAAAATCCCTAAGATATTTACAGACACTTTACAAAAGAAGATAAAAAAAACATGGTCCAAATGAAATGTTAATGGGGAAATTTATAACTATGTTTACATTAAAAAACAAGAAGGTTCTCATTAATCTAACTTTAGAGGTTAACAAACTAGAAAAAGAAGAACAAACTACACCCAAGGCTAGTAGTTGCAAAAAGGAGATAATAAAAATCAAAACAGAGATAAATAAAATAGGGAATAGAAAAACCTAAAGAAAAAAAATCACTGAAAATCAAAGCTGGTTCTTAAAAAAGAACAAAATTGACAAACCTTTAGCTAGGAGGACTAAGAAACAAGAAGAACCAAATTACTGAAATCAGAAATAGAAGTGGGACCATTTCAACTAATTTTACAGAAATAAAAAAGATTTTAAGAGAGTACTACAAACAACTGTTACGTCCCCAAACTCAATACACTATACAAAATTAACAAATTTCTAGAAACACAAAACTTATAAAAATTCAATAAAAAAGAAACAGAAAATCTGAACAGACTTATAACTAGTGAGGAGATTGATTCCATTATCAAAAATCTCCCAAAAAAGAAAAGTCCTGGACCTGACAGCTTCACTAATAAATTCTAACAAACATAAAGAAGAACTAATGCCAATAATCCTCAAACTTTCCCAAAAACTGAAGAGGGAACTCTGTAACTCATTTGATGAAGCAAGCATTAACTCTGATACCAAAGCCAGACAAAAGACACTACAAGAAAATTACAGGCTAATATTCTTTATGAATATTCATGTAAAAGTCCTCAACAAAATATTAGTAAACAGAATTCAGCAATATAGTAAAAGGATGACCAAGTGGGATTTACTCTTAGAATGCAAGGATAGTTTGACATATGAGCACTGATCAATGTAAATACTCCATATTAACAAAATGAAGGAAAAGACTACATTATCTTGATTACTGATGAAAAAAGCATTTGACAAAATTCAACACCCTTTTATGATAAAAAATACTCAATGAAATAGGAACAGAAGGAAACTAGTGCAACATAATAAACAAAAGTCATATTGAAAAACTCAGTGAAAATCATACTCAATGGTGAAAGACTGAAAGCTTTTCTTCTAAGATCAGGAGCAATGCAAGGACAATTGCTTTCATCACTTCTATTCAATACCATAGAGTTAAGTTTCGGCCTGAGCAATACACACAAAAAATAAAAGGCATCAAAATTAGAAAGGAAGAAGTAAATTTATCTGTTTGTTACTGATGCAGAAAACCCTAAAGACTCCATGTAAAACCTGTTAAAACTAATAAATGATCTCAGCAAAGTAGAAGGATACAAAGTCAACACACAGAATTCAGTTGTACACGAACAACGAACAATATGAAAAGGCAATGACAGAAACAATTTCATTTAAAATAGCATCCAAAAGAATAAAATACCTAGGAAGGAACTTAACCAAGGAGCTGAAAGACTTCTACAATGAAAGCTAAAAAAGTTGCTCAAAGAAATTAAAGACAAATAAATGGAAACATATCCTGCATTTATGGACTGGAAGACTTATTATTAAAATATCAATACCATCCAAAATCACTGCAGATGGTGACTGCAGCCATGAAATTAAAAGACGCTTACTCCTTGGAAGGAAAGTTATGACTAACCTAGATAGCATATTCAAAAGCAGAGACATTACTTTGCCAACAAAGGTCCATCTAGTCAAGGCTATGGTTACTCCAGTGGTCATGTATGGATGTGAGAGTTGGACTGTGAAGAAAGCTGAGTGCTGAAGAATTGATGCTTTTGAACTGTGGTGTTGGAGAAGACTCTTGAGAGTCCCTTGGACTGCAAGGAGATCCTACCAGTCCATTCTAAAGGAGATCAGTCCCGGGTGTTCTTTGGAAGGACTGATGCTAAAGCTGAAACTCCAATACTTTGGCCAACTCATGCGAAGAGTTGACTCATTGGAAAAGACTCTGATGCTGGGAGGGTTTGGGGGCAGGAGGAGAAGGGGATGACAGAGGATGAGATGGCTGGATGGCATCACCCATTCCATGGACATGGGTTTGGGTGAACTCTGGGAGTTGGTGATGGACAGGGAAGCCTGGCGTGCTGCAATTCATGGGGTCACAAAGAGTCGGATATGACCGAGCGACTGAACTGAACTGAACCACCCAAAGTGACCTACAGATTCAGTGCAATCCCTAACAAAATCCTAATGATGATTTTTGAAGAAACAGAAAAATTCATTCTAAAATTCACAAGGAATCTCAAGGAACTCCAAACAGACAATCTTGAAAGAAAAGGACAAACCTGGAGGACACACACTTTCTCATTTAAAAACTTACTACAAAGTTACAGTAACTGATACCAGTGAAGTACTGGCATAAAGATAGCTTTAAAAAAAGAATGGAACTGAGAGCCCCAAAACAAACCCTCATCTATATGGTTAAATGATTTTTGATAAGGATGCCATGAACATTCACTGTGGCAAAAGGAGTCTTTTCACAGAAAGATGGTGGAAACCTGCATCTCCACATGCAAAAGAATGAAGTTGAACCTTTACCTAACAACAATTAACTCAAAGTGAATCAAGGATCCAAATATAAGACCTAAAAAACAATAAAAATCTTGAAAGAAAACACAGAACCAAAGGGTCATGACACTGTATTTAGCAATGATGTCTTGGAGAGTATACCAAAAACTCAAGTAACAAAAGGAAAAACAGAAAAATTGGACTTCATGAAAATTTAGTTTGTGAATCGTAAGACTATTCACAGTGTTCTTTAATATATTGAGAGATACATTATGAATAGTGGATCTCAGTCAATCTGAAAGCAATTTATGTCTCAGGCAAACTAGCCATCTCAAGCGTTGCGAAGCTACAATGTGTGCCATATGGTAGTAAATTTTTCTTAATACTTCATAAAAGTATCCATAATTTTAAAGCAAAACAGAGAAAATCTTTAGCACATGATTACCTGTAAACTTTATTCAAAGAAAACACATAAGTTTTTAAGCAAAAGTCCTATGAACTACATATAACTATTCTAAAATTTTTAAATTCTCTCACTTTGTCTGAGAACTAAAAGGCACCTTATAATTCTGAAAGAGTAGTGAGAAAACTAAAACACAACAATAAAACACAACAAAAGACATCCGAGTTTTAAAAGTCAAAAAACAACAATTACTATTGCAGAGGTATTTATTCTAAGAAGGAAAATATCTGTAGCAAAATATGTAAAATAAAAATGGCAAAGAAGTATTGAAACCAATGGTAAGATTAACAAAATCTTAACAGATAGCAATACCTGTCTTAAAAAGTATATATTTTTTAATATACTGGATGCAGCAGCACTCAATAATAAATCAAGAACATCTGACTCCTGGACTCTAAAGTAATTCTAAAAAACAAGTACTAAGAAATTAATTTTTGAATGCAATGTTTTATAATGCTATTCTGCTTTGCTGGAGGTCAGGAAACGAGCATACCTTCCATTTCAGACAAAACTAGATTACAGAATTTGGTCCATAATTATGAATTTTAAAATATTCCACAAGTAAGCAATTTTATTTTCCTAATATTATAGGACAGTGCTTCTTCAAGTTAACAGAAGTACTATTTCCTAAAACTTCCATTTTGTTAAAGATCAATAATTTTGTAAAATACTATTAAAAAATACTGTATCAATGTCCAATTGCTATAAAAATTTCTAAAGGCTTACTCTCAAATTCTGTACCTATTTCATTGCAGACCAGTCACAAATGGTCTGGAAATATATTTTTGAGTAGTGCTGCTTAAAGGAAAAAATGGTCAAAACAAAACAAAGAATATTTTCAAAAAACTAAAGACATAAACCAAGTTTTTCTTAAAAACCATCCCAAATTTTAAGACTATATAAACATTAATATATAACTTACCAAGCTAAAGAAAAAATGTTCATGAATTATAGTTCAGCACCATTAATATTAGCACTTAAAATTTGTACAGAGTTGACACTGAGAACTCTTACTGAATAATTAGCTCACCAGATTCCTTATTTTTCCTTAAATTTATTTCTACTGTACTCCACCCTCCTTTACTACAATAAAGTTTGCAGGAAAAGTTACACTTGCAAGTGGTTCATGGATTTGGCTTATAGAAGTGGCAATCAGCTACTGTAACTGGTTGAAAGGGTGAATTTTCACTTACCACAGTCCAGGATTCCTGCTCTTTTGGCTCTAGAATTCCAGAATTAAAAATTTCTAACAACTGTTGAAGTCCTCCAGCAGCAACAAACTGTAAGCAATTGCAAGAGTATGGTAAGAGGAAAGCAGCTACATAATGCAGTAAAATCTGCTTTTTAATTCAGTGACTGGATGTGTGTTTATGTCTGTGTGTGTAAGTAAAATACTATATATCTTTCATTTAGGAAATTATTCTTTGGCTTAAATAACCAATATAACTTGTATACAATAAAGTAACAACAGCTAATTTTCAACAATTTTTTGAAAAGATTCTTACAAAAATCTATATACATACTTTGTATTCCATTAACCATTTAATTTCAGGCACTGGGATGTCCTAACACAGTACTCTAATGAAGGAAAAAAAAGTGCTAAAAACAGAAGCACCAAGGCCTTAAATAATCTCAGTTTATTAATGTGATTAAAGTAATATATAATTTAAAAATCATGCTTTATTTAAATGATACGTTACTTTAAAACAATAATTATGGTACCTACTTTTGGTACACGAGATCAATTATTTTTACCAAGACACTGTAAAACATGTATAATCAAACCTTGCAACTCCAGGAATTTTTACTGTTTTCCACTTGATCCTCACTTGAATCATCTGAATCTGGATAGAGATCACTATAACTTCCCTGTGGGAATGGCAAAAATAAATAAGGAAGGGTGGCAGGAGGATTAAAAGATAATGTACTCTGGAATTTTGCTCCAGAGAGAAAACAAGCATTTGATGATAATAATGGAAATGCAGTCACCGTTGACTCTCTCCTTATTCTTCTGTTAGGTTTTCCCAGTGCTTCAATAATTTCCAGGGCATATAACAGCTTGTGAGCACTTTTAATTTTGAGCAGTTCTTTCCAATTAAGTCCATCATTGCTCTTAAATTAAAAAAAGAAAAAAGGTTTCTCAAACCAACTTACTAAGAGAACCACACCTCCTCCCCAAACCCAGGGGCGGGGCGGGATGGTGAAGACTAAAGAAACTGACACTATATATAAAAACTCAAATATTACATATACGAAGGGCAATATATAATTGGAACTAACCATATGCTTAAAATACCAATTATTCCTTAAATTTTGCTAAAATTAATATATAATAGCAGCATAGGAAAAAAATATATCTGTTATCCTCCAAAACAGTTGAGGTAATTTACCATCTTCTGAATAAAAAACACACAGCCTAACTGAATGTGTCAACTTTTAAGGATACAGTAGTACAGTGTGTATATAATATTTATGTGACACCTACCCATTTAAAAAGTCATATACAAACACACAAACTTTAAAATATTATTCTACTCTCAATTTATAAGTGCTATTCACACTTAGTGTGCACGCTGGACAATGTTATTTACAGAGCTACAATGAGTCAACTCCCATTTTCTAGGCCCAATTTCTTCAAAGTGAATGCCTTAAAATCACGTAAAGAATCACCTAAAGTGAAGTTGCTCAGTCGTGTCCGACTCTTTGCAACCCCATGGACTGTAGCCCATCAGGCTCCTCAGTCCATGAAATTTTCCAGGCAAGAGTACTGGAGTGGGTTGCCATTTCCTTCTCCAGGGGATCTTCCCAACCAGGGGATCAAACCCGGGTCTCCCGCATTGCACGCAGACGCTTTACCGTCTGAGCCACCAGGGAAGCCCTGAAAAATTTAACATGTATTAATATTTCCAGAGGCATGACCTCACATGTATTAATATATCTTTGTAAAGATGTCTGTTAAAATTAAAGATTATTTTTAAAAGTTACATAATAAGGGGTTACTTAGTGCAAGTACCAACAGAACACCTATTGAACTAATTCAGAACTAATTCAATAGGTGTTCTGTTCTGAATTAGACATCTTTACAAAGATACATTAATACTTAATACATGTGAGGTCATGCCTCTGGAAATATTAATATAAATTTCTTTGCCTCCCTTTTTCTCTATTTCTACCAGTTGTCATGTATAAGCAGCCAAAATAAGCACTGATGCAAATATCATTAAACCTTGGTGTATTTTCTCTAAACGTTACTTTTTGTTGTCAAAAACAAAGCAATATTCAGAACATACAGTAATATGAAAAAACACTAATATAAAGGCAAATTTACTGTTTACAGAGATAACTTTAGAGACCATTCTTGCCTTATATATAGCCCATATTACGCAAGCTCACTAGTAATTAAATATATGAACTTTAAAATGAAGTGGCACTTTTTAACCTATTAAATGGGCAAAATTTTACTGAGGTTACAGGTTAACAACCAATCTCATATACTACCAGTAGAAATGTAAACTGTATCATCCTCCAGGGAAGTAAAAATATTTTGTGAACTTACCTGTTCATCTGAGATATTCTGGAATGCCATCAACATGTTAGGACATGTAGGAAGAAGCATCAGTAGCTCCCATACACGCCTGGAAAGGTTTTCTGCGTGAAGATGAAGTTCTTCACATCTTAAGCTCTACAAAAATAAGAATAACTGCTTATCAAAACAGATCAGTTTTTTAATTAATCTAAACAATTTCAATCTGCATCAAATCACTCTCAAGTTTGATAATATATTAAAATCTTACTTTAAAGTGAGAATAAACCATTTTTTACACAGTAAAGTTAGTTATGTCAAAGCAGTGGTTTTTCAACTTGTTACTGAACGCTTTTCTAGGAAAAAGTGACCTGCAACTCTGGCCACTTTCCTCAGAAAAACTTTTCAAACAGAAGTGAAAATATTTTATGAAATCATCCAAATAAATTTCAATCAGACTATCACCTATCTCCTCTTTGCAGACCACTATTCCAAGAATGACAAAAAGCTGGTTAATTAAATCCCTGACCTTCTATTTGGGGAAAGAGTACACCTATTTCTCTTATGTTCCTAATTCATATCTTATATTTCAAGCAGAGATAAAAGAAAAGCAAACACTTTTAAAGAACCTACTTTTTTCCATTATCACTTGTTAAATTTGAATTATCTAAGGTACGAGATAACAGTACGCTAAACAATATTGCAAAAAGTATTAAAAAAAGAGTCGGACACGACTTAGTAACTGAACAAAAACCACAATGTAAGAAATAGGCAAGTTTTGGGGTTTTTGTGTTTTGGTTTTGTTTCTTAATTAAAGAACAACCCTAAGAGGTAAACAAGCAATGAAAGCTAAAATATACGGTTTTGGAATTTTCCAGAGTATGAGTTTGTACTCATTATTCTACTACTAGCTGCTGTCACATAATGATTTTGAGGTATTCACCAAGCCTAAGAGATGCCAAAGGAATATCCTTACACATCTACAAAAAATAAAAATCCAGTTCTTTCTGTATAATGGCATAAAGCTAATGTACTTTGAAGGTAAGAGAATTTTAGAGATGAAATTTCAAGATAAACTTTGCTTTACACAGACCTAATGAAAAAAGAGAAGCAACCCACGTTAATACTGTTAGTTTAGTTGAAGACAAGGCACTGACAGGTCTTCGGTAAAATAGAATTCATTCCTTTGTAAATACCCAGTTTGAAAAAGAGAAGGAAGGGGAGAGGGAGGGAAACGAGGAAGGGACTGAACTCTGCAGCAGATGATCTAGAGAGGAAAATAAAAATCTTCCAAGTGTACATGACTATGATCTACATTGTGACTAGAAGGCCACACAATGTCATACATAGTCAAGATCCATTATGTTTTTGGTAATCGTCTTCAAGACTGAACCAGTCTAGTACAACAAAGAAACTCCACACCATCAACTGCATACTGGTCATGATGTTCAATAATTTATCTGTCCAAAACGAATGTTTTCTCTCTGGTTTAGGCCTCACATGGTGAATTACAATGGGCTACTAACTGGTATGCCGACCTCTGGTCTGTTTTCTCTTAACATAATCCTCCAAACTAACATCTGAACTGTGACTTTTTGTTGCTTTAAAATCTTCCATGATAATAACAATCCATTTTAATACAAATAAAACCTCTTAAGGTCTTTTGTAGTATGGGTTACAATCTGTCTTTCTGTCCTTATATTTGAATTACATCATAATCACACTCCCAGTTTTTCAAATTTTTGTTTCCTCCTTTATGCTCCCATAACACACTTCATAGATTACTAGCACCCTCCTCAAAAAATCAGGAAGTTCTTATACTTATCTTTTACTCTTAAACTAGCCATACAACACTGACATGAAGTAAAAGGTTATTAAGTATGGCATAAAATTTAAAGGTGAGGAAATGGAGGTTTAAGACATCTATTATTATCAAGATTATTCTGGTTGAATAAAAAGGGGATTTCTTGGGAATTTAAGAGTGTGCCACCACAAAAGAAACCAGGTTATGGGGAACAGATGACTCAATTTGCTAATTCATGAGCAAATACATTGTGGAAATGTAGAAAGAAGCCACTTAACATTCTTAGCGAAGAACTCTGTTAGCCTAACATAGAAAAGTCATAAAGGCACCAGTCTGCCAATCTCAAAATGATGATTCTTCCAAGAAAGATGGTCCCCTGAAATAGAATGGTGGCAGTGAAAATAAATTAAGAGGACAACAGGTCAAAACATCAGGTGTGGCAGACGGGATCAGGAGGAGGGACAGACTCGGCTTCAGGAAGAAGATAAGAAGAGATGGAGTCCAGGTTTCTGACTTGAGGAACTGGGTAGATTCCATTTCAATGAAGGAGAATGGATGCCTGCGGGACATCAAGTGCAAGTGTTAAGTAAGCAACTGAATGTTTAAGTTTGGAACTCAAGAGGTTTGGTCCGGAGAAGTGAGTTTGAGAGTTAGCACTAAAAAGATGGTATTCAAAGTCAACTTTTTTTAATTATTTATTTTTTATTGAAGGATAATTGCTTTACAGTATTGTGTTGGTTTCTAACCAAATAAAGTCAATTCTTCCTCCGTGTACTACTTCCATGCTAGTACATGAGGTTCCTTATTGTTTTTTCTATCCCTGTCAAACAAACCTATTACCTTTAAAAGGAAAATTAAGATATATGTCTCTCCCTCTGATTAAAATACTTCAGTGGTAGACTTCCCTGGTAGGCCAGTGATTAACAATCCTCCTGCCAATGCAAGGGATATGGGTTCCATCCCTGGTCCGGGAAGATTCCACATGCCTCAGGGCGAATAAGCTTGTGTATCAAAACTACTGAAGCCCAAGGCCCTAAGAGCCCAAGCTGCACAAAAAAAGAAGTCACTGAAATGAGAAGCCCATGCGCTATAACAAGGGATCAGCCCAGTTGCTTGCTGCAACTAGAGAAAGCCCATGCTCACCAACAAAGACTCTAAATAAATAAATATAGATAAATAAATTAATAAAATTTGAAAACAAAACATCATTCCAATGCTTCCATTTTGAGTGAACTGGAAACAGCTTGCAAAGGCCAGCTTAGCTGTTTACCTTTTCATTTCATTTCCCTCATTTCACTCTCCCACTACCCTCCTCACTCTACTTACTGGCTCCCAAACAATTCCCAGACCTGCCTAACTCCTTATTATCAAGGGCTTCAGGAATCAGTCTACTCTATATCCAAATTATTCTTCATTCTCTTTATTTAGTAGCCTCCTTTTCATCTTGAAAGCTGAAGTTTATATGGTCTCCCTCAGAGAAACCTTCCTTGACCAAACATTAATAATATATAAATGTTGTTGTTCAGTTGCTCAGTCGTGTCAGACTTTTGTGACCCCCATGGGATGCAACACACCAGGCTTCCCCATCCTCCACAATCTTCCAGAGTCTGCCAAAACTCATGTCCACTAGACAGTGATGTCAATCAACCACCTCATCCTCGGCTGCCCACTTCTCCTCCTGCCCTCAATCTTTCCCAACATCAGGGTCTTTTCCAATCAGTTGGCTCTTCACATCAGGTGGCCAAAGTACCAGAGCTTCAATATCAGTCCTTCCAATGAATATCCAGGGTTCATTTCCTTTAGGATTGACTCCTTGACTTTAGGTTTGATCTCCTTGCTGTCCGAGAGACTCTCAAGACTCTTCTCCAGTGCCACAGTTCCAAAGCATCAAGTCTTCAGTGCTCAGCCTTCTTTATGGTCCAACTCTCACACCCACACATGACTACTGGAAAAACCGTACTTTGACTATATGGACATTTGTTGGCAAAGTGATGCCTCTGCTTTTTAATGTGCTAACTAGGTTTGTCATAGCTCTTCTTCCAAGGAGCAAACATCTTTTAATTTCATGGGTTTTGTCTATCACCAGTCTCTAATGTCAAGTCATGACAACTATGTCTACCTAAAACTGTTTATCTGTTAGTTTACTTGAAACTGTTAGGCATGGCAATTATCCATCTTCCCCACTGGACTCAATGAAGGCTGAAACTGTGTCTGTTTTAATCCTTGTATAATAGTACTTAAAACAACATGCCTGGGATATTAGGCACTTAAATACTTAATGAATTAATAAATGGATTCTTTGGTTTTATTGACATTTAAGAGATTACTGAGAGCATTGTTTTCCACTCAACAAAGACAAAACAAGATTTTGTGAAAATAAAATGATATAGTCACCTCACTATCTTCGACTGCCATTTTTCCTGAGGGTGGTTTAAATGATGCGAGCATCTCTAATAAATCAAAAAGAGTAGTTAAATGAGGTTCTTGTAAGAGCAAAAGCATTGGAATGTTGTCCTTTTGAGGGGGTGGTAGGCAAGATGCTGGCAGCTGAACACCTTCCCCTTTCCGTTCTCTCCTTGGTGCACCCAGAGATACGAATACCATCTATAAAAACAGGAGCAACAGGGGAGGAAAAAAAAATCAACATATAGTCAGACATATTAAGTTTTTGGTTTAATAAATCTGTGATGTAGAAAATAACTTCCCTTACAATTTTAACAAAAGTTAAGACTGATTTTGAACTATACCTCAACTAAACAACTACTGACTGTAAGTCAAAAGATAATTAAAACTCAAACCACATTTATGTTTACCTGCATATCCTTAAAACCAAGCTCATGAAGTGCTTTTTCATCATAATCTGTTGTTAATTCATGTCCAGAAGAAATCATCCTGACAGGTCCCATAAGGCCTCCTTAAAAAACAGCAGAAAATGAAAGTCAACTTTTTGTAAAAGTTAATTTATCTGCCAACATGAATACATGGTTATAGCAATTAATTCCACTGAACATTAAGCTTAAATATAATTCTTGAGCAAAGTGGAAATGGTGCTAAGCATGCTTCCTGCATAATTTGCTATTGTCCGAGGTTAGCCTTAGGCAGTTAGAAATTCTAAGAAAGTCCTCCTTTAGCACCAGTCTAATTAGATCAATTTCTGCTTGCTTAATAATATGAAAAATTTACAATTAAAAAAACACTACAGAGCTTTCTGAGAACCTACAGCATTTCCCCTCAGTAATATGTGAGACCCAGATTCATTAATGCTTTAGTTCACAAGTAATCAGCATGTATTTAAAATGATCCAGTTCTCTCTTCCCAATTATTACCCAACAAAACAAAATAAAATAGAATATAGGACACACATAAAGTTCTGGCATGAAATGAAAAAAGATGAGCTACAACATTCTACATTACAGTAAATTCAATGACCTCAATAGACTGAGACAATTCATTTCTAGAATGCATAAGTCCTCTTTGCTGCCTACATCTCCATTTCCCACCATCATCCATACCAAAATATGCTTTAGTTGCCCAAGCATGTTTTTTCTTTAAAGCACCAGTATGTTCCCATCTCAAGGTCTGCTCCACCCCAGAAATTCATACGGATCATTTCCACAATTCAAGTTTTTCACAAAATGTGAGCTCTAAAAGGCCTTCATCCTAAATCTAAAGAGCTGCATCTCACTCTTAACCCCTTACTTTGCTTTATCATTTTTTATAGCACTTATTAGTATCTGATATTTGTCTCTCATTAAAAAAAAATAATAATAAGTTCCACAAAGCATGTATGTATTCCCAACATTAGAACAGCAGGTATTCAAATTACTGTTTAATCCATGAAAAAAATTTTAAAGAAAATGCTTGATAGAGGAAGAAAATTAAGTAAAATGATGAAACAGCTGATGAATAAACTTAAGTATTATTAAATTTTATTAACTTAATGTAGGAAAAGTCCACTGGATAGGCATAAAAACAACTACTTTCAGTAATGAATGAAGCAGGACTACTGCTTTCCATAATGACATACAACATTTTAAAAATACATTTTCCTTCCACTCCAGAAAATTCTATCAGAAAATATTTCTGGTAAGGAAAGTGGGTTCCTCTAGTAAGATTCATTTCAATTATTTTCCTTAAGTATAACTGCTGTGCAGCACAATTGCTAATTGTTGTGTAGCTAAATCTAAGATTCTTAGCCTTCTTGCCATTTCTTAACCTAGAAACCCTGGTCCTCCCAGTGGTTTGATGAATATTCAATCCTGTATCTTCTGAATATTCCTATAGTGTATTGGGTGTGTGCACACACATGTGTGTGTAAAAAAAGACTTTAAATTCATCCTGATTATTAGAAAGAAACAGAGTTTTTCTTTCTGCCCAAAGAATATTTCTTTGTTACCTATTGTGATTTATTTCACAACTCTTCAAGAGATCATAATGTTGTAGTTTTTAAATGTATATTAGCTAATATTAAAATTCATCTATTATCCTTTTAACCTCTCAGAACTTATAATACTGTTTTGTTTCTTCACACAGTTTATTATTCAGAGTAGTTTCATCCAATTTAAAGTAAAACTTCATTCAGATTTAAGTAAAATATATTAGGAAAGAAATTAACTTAGCATCTCTACAATATTTTATACATAGAAATGCTAGGTATAATCACTTATTCAGGTGTTCATTCACATATCTCAGAAAGTTTTATTCTCATATATTACACAAACACAGTAATGAAGAGTACCCTAACTAAGGACTTTCCTAGCAGTCTAGTGGCTAGGATCCAGTGTTTTCACTGCTGTGGCCCTGGGTTCAATTCCTGTTTGGGGAGATTCCACAAGCCACATGACAAAAAAAAAAAAAAAAGTACCCTAAATAATGTTTAAAAAATTGTTTCAAAGTACTTGATATCTTTAGCTTCCTATTTATCATCATATGACTTGCAAATCATCACTGAGTTCCTTCTTCTGATACTGTTTTATCTAAATCAGTTATTTAGCAGAAAGTAAATGCTTAAGAAAAACATGAGCTACTACATGGAACAGAAATTCTATACTAAACCTTTAATACTTTGGTAGATTTTTATTAAATTTCTCTGTTATTGTGATAATCTAATACAATCCATAACTTGATCTTTTTACAACAGTTGATAAAATATCCTTGGTTGTGTTGGATTGCTAAGATAATATGGAGTTGATTTGCTTCCTCTTTCCTTCTAAATACCCTAAGCATGCATGACTTCATTCCAAAATACAACTAAGATGGCTAGTACTTTACTTAGGATTCAGGTTTCTATTTGATATGTGAGTTAGGCTTATACATTGTGTACACCCTTTAATTATAATTGATAAATTGGTTTTTAGAGTTAACTGAGCAGCTTTCTATCTTCCACTACTTTTAAGAGGATTTTTAACCTAAGAACTGCTTATTCCTTAACAGTTCTGAAAAAATTTGCTATCTTTTAAAAATTCAGTATCTTAATGCAACAAATTGGAAACAACAAACAAGGAAGGAACAAGAAAAGGAAACAAGAAATCTTAAAAATTCTTAGGTTATGATGCTATGTTAAACAACATTCATCTAATTTTAAGCCTCTGGAACTGCAATGAAGTAAATTTTTATAATTCTACAACTATCTGACAGAGAAAAAAGGGAATAGATAATACAGGTTTGCAAGCTGGCAATCAAATGAACTTACAGTAACCATCAAGACCTGAAAAAGATAAATCCTAAAGCAGACACAAAATTATAATCTATAATCTTATTTACACTGATTTGGCAGAGGAACAAGATCAACACCTGACAAAGAAGGAAAAGAGAAGAGTGAAGTAAGGGGTAGAAAGAGAACAAAAAGAAAGAGAAAAGGGAAAGGAAAAACAGCGCCTCAGTGATCTATGAGGCACTAACACTGCTAAACTTCATCAGAGGTCCAGAAATTATGGTGAGACTAAGGGGGTAAATTTTTCTTAAAAACATATAACGGCTAATCTTTTTCAAATTTGATAAATATTACAAATACACAGGCCTAAGAAGCTGAACTAAATCCAAACTGCATGAACGTAACAAGGCACATTAATAATCTCACTGCTGAAAATCAACATTAAAGAAACATATTTAAAACCAAGCACAGTTAGAAAGACATACTGTATATAAGATAAGAAAAATGACAGACTTTTAGTCAGAAATTCTGCAAGCCAAATGATAACTGGCAATCTTTTACAAAGTTCTGAAAAGAATTTCTTTACCTAGAAATCTATATCCAGTGAAAATTTCTTTCAAAAATGAAGGCAAAACAAACTTTTTATTCAAACAATAAAAGCTTGAGAAAATTACTAGATCTGCAATATAAACATTTTTAAGCGAAATTTATTATAAAGAAGAAGAAAGATAAGTGGAAATTTCTCAATCTACACAAAAGGAATGAAGAATGCCAGAGGTGTGTGTGTGTGTGTATAAGGTAAAAGATGAGATAAAGTTAACAGAAAATAATTGGTAATTAGCTAAGCATTCTAATTAAAATGCACACACCGTCACTCTGGATTTTTAAAGATCCAATGATTAAGGGAAAACACATCAATATTCTCAAAAAAATACGTTAAGATATCAGGAGTATGCTGAGGACAAAAAAAAAAAGAGAGAGAGATGTCAGATATTAAAAGCACCACTGCAAAAATGAAAAACTCAAAAAAACTTCAAAATAAAGTTGAAAACATATCTAAGAAAGCTAAGACTCAAAGAAATGAAACATAGGGAAGAAAAGATAAATAAATTAGAAATAGTCCAAGAAATGAAACATGTAAAGAATTTCTAGAAAGAAATGATAAAATAGGACACAGAAAGTAACTCAAGAAAATTTCCCCAAACTAAAAGATACAAGTTGCCAAACTAAAAGGGACCTCTGAATATAAAGTACCCATTACAGTTGCTGAAAATAGATCCATACTCAGGCATAGTATTGTAAAACAGGCACAAGAAGGTTCAATAAGCTCTGGAAAAGGGGAAAAAATATTAACAGGATGTATAAAAACTACCAGAAATCAATATGGCTTCAAAATTTGAAACAGCAACAGAACCATGAAGTGCATTAATATCTCTAAAATTCTGAAACAAAATTATTTCTGACCTAGAATTCTATACTTAGCCAAATTACCATTTAAAGTATCAGAAATATATTTTCGATCAGTCAAAGAATCTCTCAAGAAGTTACTGGATAATTTGCACTATATTCCAGTCAAATAAAAAAAAGTGAACCAATAAGGAAGGTATGGGATATTGAAAACAGAATAGTCAACACATGAGAAAGACAAAAATTACAAGGAGGATGATAACGGAGAGCCAACTACTGTAAGTCAGATGTGGAAAACAATCAATAGGATCAGTGTCACTAGAAAAACGTATTCCTGAGGGCCAAAAGACCAAATCTCTGCTACTTTCACAATACTTTCTCTATCTAAGGAAGGAATGCAAAAGTGAACTGGGCCCAGAATCTTTATCTCTACTCGGACTGTCAAGTCTCTACTCTAACCTTCAAGTCCTATCATCAAAGAGAAGAAATTTCATTTTGAATAAAAAGATCAGAAAAAGAAAAGACTATTCTGTTGAGTATTTCAGCATCTTCTCAACATCATAGCACTAAGATATGTCTTCACTGTGCCAAGACCTAAACTTGAGAACTTTCCCACTGATAACCTTCGATGAGGCTTTATAATACATCTTTTCGGATTCCCTGGTCGCTCCAGACAGTAAAGAATCTGCCTGTAATGCAAGAGATCTGGATTCAATTCCTGGGTTGGAAAGCTCCCCTAGAGAAGGGAATGGCTACCCACTCCAGTATTCTTGCCTGGAGAATTCCATGGACAGAGGAGCCTGGCAGGCTACAGTCCATGGGGTTGCAAAGAGTTAGACAGGACTGAGCGACTAACACTTTCACTTCTTACTAAAGAGATGAAAGTATACCTTCTTTAGCTTGCATTTTCTGTGACCCTTTGCCTAACAAGAACATACTCCCTTTTCCTTAATCCATCAAGTTTCTCTGTGCTTATGTTTCACAGAACTAAATACATCCTTTAGGAAAAGATACACTGGAGGTAAAGCTATAAAGAATATTAAAAAAAAAATCAAGATAGTGTTAAGGGGAAGAGGAAATGATGATATCAGGGAGGGACACACAACTAGCTTCTAATAATGTTCTAGCCCTTATTCTTGGTGGTAGGTGCACTGGTGGTTCATTTTATTATTACTCATTTCATACTCTCTTTATATACATTGCAATGTAACAAAAATATACTTTTTGATCTGAAAATTCCATAACTAGATATTTAGCCAACTCCTGTGAGATAATGTATGTATTAAGAATACTCTGTATAACACTATAAAATCAAAAGAAAAGAAACTACTTAAATATCCCTTAATAGAGAATAGGTAAAATAAATCATGGTACCACCATACTACAGACAATATAGATCTTGAAAAGAATGAGGTAACTTTCTATATTTAACTATATGGAATGTTCTCTAAGATAATAAGCACAATGAACAAGGGATAGAAGAGTATAAACTGAATGCTACTATACTTGTGTTTTAAGTACACAGCTGACACCTGAACAACAAAGGTTTGAACTGTGCAGATCCATTTATATGCAGGCTTTTTTCAACAGTAAATTCTAGAGTACTACCTGATTCTCAGCTGATGGAATCCACAGATGCAGAACTATGGATATGAAAGAACAGTGGGTATGAAGAGCCAATCATAAGTTATACATGGATTTTTGATTGTGCAGAGGGTTGGTGTCCCTAACCCCCATATAACTCAAGGGTCAATAAATATCTTGTTATCTCTTGAAAAATATCTAAGAAAATCTGCCTCAGGAGAAGGGAAATGGGGAGATTCAGAGATAGGATTAGAAGGGAGATTTTCAACATCTACTCCTCTATCAAGAATACTCACTAATTATTTAAAAACAGTTTAAGATTTCTAATATATTTAAAATGTACATATGATTTCATCTTAAGCACAGTGTAGTAAAACTGTTGGCTCCTTACTAAAAGAGACAAAAGAATTATCTGCTCACAGGCAGGTTATAAGTCTTAAAAAGCAGCTTTTAAAACTTCAAGATTTTCTTCCACTAATGTTATCAATCAAAGTGACATTACCAGGTAGGCATTTTAAAATATGTATTTAGCCTATTATCATTCAGACCTTTAACCTGTAAGTAAAACGTAACAGCTTTTCTGGTTGCTCCTCTGAATAGCCCCTATTTTATGTGCTATGTAAAGACACTAAAAGGGAGTAATCAAATACGCCTTTCAGGCTCACATGAAAATTTCTTAATATGATACTTTTTTTGAGGAAAGGAGAGATGCATAGGTGGGAACTCAATGATGTATTGTTTTCATACGCTTCAAAAAATATATCAAAATAGCAAAAAAAAAAAAAACCAAAAAACTACTGAGTAAAACTGGGTACTTAGAGAAGCAACCCACTCCAGTATTCTTGCCTGGAAAATCCCAAGGACAGAGGAGCCTGGCAGGCTACAGTCCATGGAGTTGCAAAGAGTCAGACACTACTTAAAGTGACTAACACTTTCACTTTTAAAGTTGGATTCTAGGTGGTGTATGGACACAAACTTATTAATTCCCACGCTGCTTATCAAATAACCTACAAAAGCAGATTTTTTTTTTTTTTTGAGAATAATGAGTACAAGTGTTTGCAAATAACATCTTTTAAAAAAAATGAAAAAGATAACTATTAACTCTTGCCTAAGAATTGATGGCACCATACCTAGGGTGGGAGGGGAGGAGTCAT
Organism: Bos mutus; assembly: GCF_027580195.1. Lineage (NCBI taxonomy): Eukaryota > Metazoa > Chordata > Mammalia > Artiodactyla > Bovidae > Bos > Bos mutus. The sequence continues at coordinate 46,864,053 of NC_091627.1, read as the reverse complement.
GAACACGGCTCATAGTCTTTACTTAAAGAAGTAAAGGTTTGAAGTCAATATATGATAGAACCTAGAAAATAGAAAAATTTGAACTGATGGACTTACCAGGAAACTCTCCTTTTCGGCTGCTTTGACCAAACTCCTGAAGCTGAGCTTGTTGATTTATTTGTTCTTTCTGTAAATTTTCATACCAATGAGTTACTTCAGCCCTAAGATCTGCTACCTGGTCACTAGGATACATTTCAATAGTCATCTGAAACATGAGATGCAACCAATTTAAAAATACAAAAAGAACATATATTTGAACTGGGAAATGTTATTAATTTGGAAACTAAAACTATGTAACTACCTTATCAGGAAGTCCAGCTGGCTGGCAAACAACCCTTAGCGGCAGGGACTGTTTGTCACTCAGTGCTTTCAAATGACTACTAATGCCCGTGCCTTCAATTTGCCACTGTCTGAGATGATATGCAAACCTAGAACACAAAAACCACATCGAGGAAGGGTATCATTTTAAACTATTTTAATGTTACAGAAGTTTTCGCTATTTTACAAAATGAAAGAGCCCACAAAAGGGTCCAAAACACTACAGTTTATTCTACAACATTAAATTTAAGTTTGGATTCATGATAATGAATCAAACTCAAATGTGTAAATATAGTTGAGTGCCTTAAAAATTAGTTTCCAAGAAAAATTACCAAAAAAAAAAAAAAGGCCCATTAAGAATATTATAGGGTTTTTTTTTTGTTTTTTGTTTTTTTTTTAACAAGAGGGAGGGAGGACTGGGGAGTAGCAGACAGGAGGAATTTAAAGAAACAAATTAATCCGGTAAGTGAAACAGCAAGCTGTCAATCCTATTTTCAAAGGAAGACAAAAGGTATTAGGAAAGATTTTTCAAAGAGAGAACTGTATTGCAGTAAATATATGTTAACCAGCCTAACAACTTTGAGAGCGGATTCCATGACTGCTAAAAACATAAAATGAATAATAAAGATTAATATATCAAAGGAGACAGGCAATTAAGCATGACACTAAATATTAATTTTCTAACTGATTTTCAGTTGAACACAGGATCCAGGGTACCTCAATGTATTTAAGGAAAAAAAAAAAATCAATGTCTAAACTAATCAGCAATTCTGGAATAAAAGGGCAAGTAAGCAAATAAATGTACTTGATTTCCAAGATGTGATCCAATGTTCACCTTCTATGAGCAAAAGAGTAATCAATCTTTTGGAGCCTGATAATTCTTAAGTAATGAGGGGGTTATCTGGTGTACTAGCAATGTCTGGCAATCTTCTACCTACTATATGCCAATAACATTGCCTTCTCCCTTAAGCTGTGATAATCAAAAATGTCTCCAGGAATTACCTAATGTTCCCAGAGAAACAAAATCATTTCTGGTTGAGAACCACTGTTAAGATTATAACCTTATCTCTTTTTAAAAAGAAAATCCTTTGAAAAAGACATTTTTATTTACTCTTTTAATTATAAGGAATATATAAGTGCAATAATTACTTTATATTTTCATTTTATAAATGTTTAGGCAATTTTAAATTAGAAACAGCAATCTTTTAAAACAACATTTTTAATTATTCTTTTAATATAAAGAATAAACATAATAATTACTTTATGTTTTCATTTTATAAATGTTAGGCAATTTTTAATTAGGAGTAGCACTAAGCACATTAAGCACCTGAAACTGTATGATACTATACAAGGATTTGCTTGAAAATTCCTATATAATTTTTTAAAACCAGCTCTCAGTTTTTGAATGTTCAATTGTTTCCTAGATTCTTTACTTGCCACCCAAAAAGTATATTATTTAGCACCAACATTAACTTTTAGAGGAAAACATAAACAAATACAAAGGTTTCTATTAAGGATATTATAATAATCAATTTTCTTCAGTTTGAAAAAGTTTGTACACCTGAGAAGGAACTTTTGAACTAAAATTCATTAAACTGATAAAATGCACCACTGGAATCCTAGGAAAAATTTGTTTTAAAAGACTTTTAAATAAGCACCTATTTTAAAAACATGGGTTAACGCTATATGAGGACTGAGGGCTTGAACCAACAGGACTGTTTTGGTTTGCTGTTTGTAGACCCTGCAGCACAGAGAAAATTTTAGAAGACCATGTACTGTTATCATTAACAATAAATATCTGATAGGAAAGGGTAGATTATACAGACTCTGATTTTCTTTAGTATTATCTTAGTGTAATATCTGAATTTTATAATGAGTATGTATTAATTTTTTATTAATTTGAATAAGACATACCACATTTGCTTTTTTATTGTTAGCTTTTAAAGTGATAAAAATTATGAGGCAGTGTGAAGTTTCTGTTGAAAAAGACTCAAGACTTCCCTTACACATTCTTTAAAAACACAAGGAATTATTTAAGTAGAATTTCTACAATTTACAATCGTAATCAAAATAAGGAATTTTGCAAAGCCTAAATGTTTTAAATCACAGAGCCATGTTATTTATAAGGAATGTGTAGAAAATCTTTATTCAGTATCTTCTGACATTTTAAACAAAGGTCAATATATATAAATGGTATAGGTTTCATTATCAAACTGAGCTTGGAAGTTGAAATAAGTTTTAACAATTTTGTTCAACAGTTCTTTGTACTTTTACATTTACTCATGATTTTTAACAAACAATTTCTTAATTAAAACTATCTACTCACCTTTTAATTCAGTCGATATATTCATAAATGTTAATTTGCTTTATTTCTGTATTACACAGGGTATGTCTAAATTAATTATATAGATATTCATTAACACAGAATTTTTTGATCATGTTTCCATGGTAAATGGAAATTCAAAATTAAAATACTGTCTCCTAGTCCAGGAAGAAAAAAAAACAGCAAATGAAACAAATGACTCAACTTGATTCAACTATGAGAGATTATCTGATGTTCTTGGTGAGAGTTTTAGTGAAAACTTTTTTGGTAGTGGTGTTCTGCCGTTTCAATCATAGTAATACTTTCTTAGAGATGGAATTCTGTCTAGAGATTTTTATTCATGCACGTCTTCTCAGAGTCTTATGATATTTAAAGCTCTGCAGTATTTACCAGGAACCTATATTGCTGATTCCACGATGAAATGGTACATATCATGAATAAAAATTACTTCCATTATTAACTCTTCACTTTTGGTAAGTTATGTTTTCTAGCTGCCCCCAAGAAAACCTTTAGTTTTAAGAATACTTTAGGACATATCAGCTATTTTTTTAAAAAGCCTAAAATTCATTCTAATAATGTGGTTTTAAAAAATTACCTTCTCCTAAATGCTTCCAGATGTGTCTTCAGCATAAGAAGTCCTCTTTCTATAACAGTGAGACTTGAGTGTGATTCCTGTTCAAGACTGCTAGAAGCTATCATAAGACTCTCCATACACTTACTAATAAATTCTTGCTCCTTCTCCAAACCCGTTTTACCTAAAAAGTCAGATGTTTAGATATGTATTATCAACCTTATATTCTTATTTAGCTGTATTAAAGAAAATGAATTATAGATAAGAAAAATACTTACATAAAAATTACCTACCAGACAGTAATTCAAATCACTCACCATTAATATAATAGGAGTTAATATACTGGATAGCTGCTCGACTGACATCACCAGATTGTGCTCTTAAAGCAATGCCCCAAAATTGGTCCATACCACAAAGCTAAGAAGCAAAAATATGCCATCTATAAATGTTAATTGTAAAACAATGTTTAATTAAAGACCAAAGTTACAAATTTAAAAGGCATTCAATTATCAGAGCTTTAATATTTTATAAAGTATTTAAAAGGCAATTCCTAATGATAAAAACCTTGAAAATTTCTTCACTTTCTGAAATATACCTGTACTAGTTATAAAAATACCTACTTACGAATCATCTATGTATGTGTACAACATTTAACTCATAAGTTATGACTACACAGTGAGAAAAAGTCCTCAAAACATGCTACAAAGGAATAATAACTGACATAATTATTAGCGTAACATGTTAACGTAACATGCTTTCATCCAACTTATTCTGAAAGTCACTGATTTCAGGCATTCACAGAAAATTAAAAAGATTCACTAACTGAAACTGATAATTAAACTTATGACTTAAACTCTGAGATGAAAAAAAAATGTTTTCACTGAAAATTATAGAAAAAGTGAACAGTGGAAGTTCTCAAAAACTGTAACTAGGGTGAAGAAAAGATAACCTTCTGATAAGTGACAGAATAGCTTTAGTGTTCATGGCATCTACTTAAAAAGCAGTATTATCTCAAAATTAGAGTGTGACCTTTTAGGTAAATCAGATCTGTCCAACTGTATGAAATCACCAAATTGAAACTTATCATAGTGCTATCAAAGTAAGAGCTTGAACCAAAACATTAAAAATAAAAATAAGTAAACCAACACTATTCAAACAAGGAAAGAAGGTAGGAAGATACTATGAAAGCAATATACAACTGCTTGCTCTAAATACAATTACAGTTATCTTTACCACATAGATTTTACAACAGTTTATTTTTCTCTCTATAACACAACTCAATCTCTAAAGAAAATTAATGAAAAATATAAGTGGAGTGCAGATGGCATGAATCAGAGCTATCATTAATAAACTGAAATGTCCAATAAGCAAGACTTTCAAACAACAGTCTATGTTAGGTGAGCCTAGGAATATATAATGCATTCAACAAAAACTCGCAGTCATCCAACCTAGCCAAATAAAAGCCAGAAATAAGACTAGCAATCTGTGACAGTCTTCAGCTAATGAACTGATCATGCCTCATGGTCACTAATGATTTAGGTATATTCCATTCCAGAAGCGAAGTTATTGATAGAACTCTGAAGTTGCCCAAGAGCAACTGAAAGTTTGGCCACAAAAATGGCCTGAAAAACAGATTTTAGATTAATCAAACTTCTACTCAGCAAAATCCTTTATTAACCAAGGAACATACAGTAAATTATATTACTTCAGTTATACTAACATACAATATTCTATTAGTTTCAGGTATACAGAACAGTGATGCAATATTTTTATACATTATGAAAAGATTACTGTAAATAAAATCAATTACCATCAGCACCATATGAAGTTGTTACAATATTATTGATTATATTCCCTATGTGGACATTACATCTTTGTGACTTGTTTCACAGCTTGAAGTGTGTATCACAAGTTTCCATTATTCACAACAAAGATTATTTTCAGTAATAAAAATTACCATGTTTGCTTTATAGAACTTTTAAAACCCAGAAGATAAAGCTTAAGACTTCAAAATAAAAGTCTGCAGAGTCAGTAAATTCAATGCTTGGTAGTAATCTAATTTGATGAACAAAAGAAATTCCACAAGCTGACCCAATAAAAGGACAAATCTCAATTCATACCTCAGAGTTTGAACCACCATCATAGGCACTGGTAGCCAGTCGAGCCAAGTTACAGAGATGCTGAAACAGGTTTAAGCCAGTCATGCTAATTGTTTCAGGTTTTAGCTGGGGCATCTTAAAAAAAAAAAAAAAAAAAGCTGTCAAGGTAGTTTAGGTGTGATAATTAATTTAGCAGATTTCATTTTATTAGATTTAAAGTAACACATTTAAGTTAACAAACCTAGTTTTACTGAAAACACTGAAGAGGAAAATGTAGTATCTGAGATTTTTAGTGATAACAAAATAATTTCATAAAAAATTTTAATCATGATGTAACTGAAACCTGCTGATACGTGCTTCCATTTTTGAGATGTATTATAGACCCAAACCAGAGGAAATTTATAAATTTTATTAGTTATTATATAGTTACACCAGACACATTTACAACATACAGATACACAGTTTTTGTATAAGTCAGAGCTTGAAATTAAGATAACTGAAGACCTGTTTGTAGCTTTGTCTTGAATCTATTAAGTGATTTAAGTGATTTAGTTTCTATTACCAAAACTCATTCATATGAACTCAAGTCTACCACAGACTTTCTAGAGCCTTTATAATCTCAAAAATCAGCATATAACAAATAAAGTGTATTGCTTTATTATCAAAGTTTTAAAATCTAAATGGAAAATTATCTACTGAACCAAATGCAGCATCTTATAAATAAAAATAAAAATTGGATAATGTGTATCTTTAATATCATAACAGCCCTTCCTACAATGCCCTCCCCCCAAGAAACCAACAAATCTGAACATTAGTTTATATCTGCCAGAAGACTAGCTAAAAACCATACCATTTAATTAAAAATTGCAGAATAGGGCTCCCACACTAGTAGGTGTGGCACCACCCCTCAAAAATTGAAACATGTTACTAATGATTTTAAAAAATATATAACAAAACCCCACACACATCTCTTATTACTGTTCACCAAGAGTTACACTTACTGTTTAAGTACTTTAGCTAAGGAACATAACATTTTTGTAAATCAAAACTAAGTATTCATTTAGATATACAAACACTGTAGAGCACAAAACTAAAGCAACATCTAAGTGGCAAATATTATACAAGGACTGCAGATAAGCAGTATATTTATCTTTTTTAAAAAGAATTCCAGGGCTTCTTTGGTGGTCCAGGGGTTAAGAATCTGCCTTGCAATGCAACAGATTCGATTCCTGACTTAGGAAGATTCCACATGCCAGGAGGCAACTGAGCCCACATGGCTACACATGCTTTGCAACAAAAGAAACCCCTGCAATGAGAAGCCCTGGCACTGGACCTGGAGAGTAAGCCCCGCTCATCATGAGAGAAAGCCCCAGGCAGCAATGAAGACCCAACCAAAATAAATATTAAAAACTTTTTTTTAAATTAAAATATTTCAAGAGGAAAAAATGAACATTTACAGTTTACATTTCAAGAGCGAAAAAGGAAATACAGAAAAACAATACAAATAGTCAAGAAATAAAATTACCTTCTCCAGGAAAAGATGTTTGTAGGTTTCCATTCCCATAGCATGTTGATCTTTACTTCGAACTTGATTTAAAAACCAATGGAGTGCATCATCGTAACACTCAGAATCTTCTACTAAACAATGCCATAAAATATCAACTTGCTCCAAACTTAACCCTAGATAAAATTACAAATTTTAAATCCTGGTACATGCAACATTTTCATCCTAATTAAATATACCAGAAGCACCAATACATACAGAAAAACAAAGGAGATATTTCATAGCAATTTATAAAAATTGTTTCGTAGGAGACTTCATATAATTTATGCTTTCAAATGTAGTTAAATATACTCCAAAGATAAATCATCTTAAAAAACAAGACTTATATGGGATAGTATCCTAGAAGAGACATTTGTTCTGGAAACTCATTTTCTTTAAGACATGAACAATCATTGTATTATAGCAAACATGATTAAAAGAAAGTAATCCCCAAAAAGTTAAGTCAGTTCTAAGGTTTAAGGGTAAAGAATACAGTGGATACCATATTCACAGCTAATTCTATGCACATAGGAGATAAACAATAAATGCCAATAAGCATCATGTTTGTAAACTATGAAAAAAGGGATCCTTACAATTAATAAAACAAAAAGGAACTTACTACCTAAAACAGAACAGCAACACATCACAGGTAACAATTAGCTAAGAAGCCACTGAAATCAGACAGAATCTGTATGGTATTAAAACTTCGACCCAAGTATTAGATAATTCTAAAGTGTGTCAGAAGGAATCAGAACTATTCAGAATCAAAGAAAAGGCATTAGGGCAATCACAAGTCTGATAAGTGAGACAATACAAAAGGGTAGAATAAAATTATCACAGGGATTTCTAAAGTATACCATAAGAGATTCAAGAGCATGGGCTTATTCCCCAGAATCAGAAGGCACTGAGAAGATGACAGAATCTTAAGTAACCACCACCCCCATCCTTTTTCCGGCCAGTATGGAGCTGCTTGGAGGCTGGTTGGGGTGGTGAGGTCCAAAGCAGCTTCTGGAATTTCTGAGCAGCCCTGGTCGGTACAAGATGGACCCAGTCGTCTTGAGTTACATGGACAGTCTACTGTGGCAGTAATTTGTCTCATACTGGATCCTCCAAGTTGGCTCAACGTTCATATGTTTGCCTTTGAGTACTTTGCCAATAGTCAGTTTCATGACTGCTCTGACCGTGTCTTCTTCACTAGCCCTGAAGTCACTCAGTTTATCAAGTACGCTGGCAACCCAGCAGAGATCACCATGTTGCCTGAACCCTTGGACCTCTCCAATAAAGAGTTATTATTTTTAGCCATCAATGATAATTCCAACCACACAGCTAGGGGAATCCATTGGAGCCTGTTGGTTTATCTCTAAGATAAAAATGGCTTTTTTCATTATGATTCTTATGGTAGTAGCAATTAATTCCACCCAAAGCAGGCAACAAAGAAATTAGAGGCTCTCTCAGGCAGAAAAGGAAACAAACTAGCCTCTGTGGAAGAGAAAGCGCTCAACAAAACAGCTATAACTTGGGATATACATGATATGTAACACTGAGGCCTGTGTCAGAACTACTTTAGACGACAGCCAGAATCACTATTGCAGCTACTCACTCTTACATACATCATAAAGAATAGAGAAAAATGGAAGGATCTCATTGCCAGACCTGCCAAAATTTAGCTGTTGAAATATAGTTGACTTTTGAAGTCTCCTCTTTCTGCCTGTCCCCATGTATTGGATGGCTGTAGTCTCAGTGTCTGAGGGAAGATGCCTGGGAGAGGAAATCTTCGGATGCTTGCTTTCTCCTGAGAGAATGTTATCCTCTGCATTCTCCTAATGGGAAGTTTTGCTTTAACCCTAACTTTAGAGCAATATATGTTCTGTGAAAATGTCTTCAAAATATGCACCAAAACCTTAAAACCAATCTTAACCAATCATAACACTTATTAATTCCCTTTTGGTCTCCCTTATCCACACTGGTTTATTCCAAAGAAAAAAGACTGATTGTAAAACAAATTAAGAATATGTGAAATCTAGAAGCAAGAAGAAAATCATAGAAGAACCAAAAACTTATTGCACAGTCCACATATTCCAAAAGATCAACTGGCTACAAGCAGATCAAGTCACAACTAAATGTAAGATCAAATATTATCAGTTACTCAGTTCTATGATACCTCTTCCATTCAACAAGCAAAGGCTTTCCCTGCTACAAGCTCTGCCAATACTTGATATTATCAAGATGGTGTTAGCCTATAGTCGCCCACTGATTCCTAGAACACTTTGAGAGGGAATAGTAAATAATGTTGTTAAAATAAATGTGGTATACCTCTTGTTTTGTATCTGAAACTTACTAAAAGTTGGTTTGAGATATAAAGGAAAAAAGTGACCTTTCTCAACTCTTTCACTTAATTCAAAATGCAGATAATGAAATTTTTGAAATGTGGAACCAAGAATAAAAAGAAGTATTATTCCTTCAAAAAAAAAAAAAAAAAGAAACCACTCGCAACCCTCCCCCTACTCCAAAAAGTAGATGAGATCCAAAACCACATGAGAAAATATTTACCTAGTAGCAGTATCAGTCTAAGAGATTGAGGCGAAAAATGTATACAAATGTATCCAATCAGTTTCTCATAGAAATAGTTAATGTATGTCTTATTCATTCTAAGAATCTGTGCCCAAGAGCCAACATAAAAACACTAGGAACAACATTTAGTGTATAACTTAAATACAGTAAGTAGTTAAGAAGAGATAAATGAAGATAGGTAAGAATCTTTTTTAAAACTGTAACTTTCGAGTAACTATATTATACTTCAAAGAAACTGTAACAGTTAGAGAAGTACAATTATGATGTGGGATAAGTTCAAACATGATTCTAAATGTGCAGTAGCTATTGAAAGCCCACACAAAAAGAACATATTCTATGTTTAATGGAAAAGGAGCAGCAAAATAAATAACTCGTTATTCAAATACTGAAAAAAATGATTAACTTTTTCCAATGAAAATCTATATTCAACAAACAGGAAACAATGGTCATGTGAAATTATTTATACTGAAAATATTTGTTTGCGTTTGATTTCTCCATGTATAAAGATTTTTAAATATTTTATATTATTTCTTGTATATCCTGAATGATAATGGGTGTAATAAATGACCTACTAACATGAAACAGGGGTTTCCTATCAAAAACAGGTGCCTTCATTTTGTAATCTACTGGTAACATAATGTTTGTGGCATTCGTTACAAACACCTTGACTTAAAAGAAATTACAGACTCAAACAGTAAAATAAACACATGGCATACCTCAAGCACAGATATGGACTTAAGAGTCATGAAGACATCTCTCAAGCTAGCAACATACTCACCCAGCAGTTTGACATTAACCATAGCTAAAAAAAAAGAATGTCCTTCTAATAAATGAGGTTGTTGACACAGACATACAGAAAACAAGGCATGTGGAGCGTGAAAGAAAATAAGTCAGTCTAGCAAGAGGAGAAGGCAATGGCACCCCAATCCAGTACTCTTGCCTGGAAAATCCCATGGATGGAGGAGCCTGGTAGGCTGTAGTCCATGGGGTCGCAAAGAGTCAGACACGACTGAGCGACTTCACTTTCAGTTTTCATTTTCATGCATTGGAGAAGGAAATGGCAACCCACTCCAGTGTTCTTGCCTGGAGAATCCCAGGGACAGCGGAGCCTGGTGGGCTGTCGTCTATGGGGTCGCACAGAGTCGGACACGACTGAAGCAACACAGCAGCAGCAGCAGCAAGAGGAAAGGTGCTCTGGCTGAAAGAAATCAACCTTCCTCCCTTCTTGAGAGGATATCTTGCATGTGGATTTAGAAATGGTCCACACTCTTAATATACCAGACCAATTTCTCTGTTTTTTAAGATTAATTATTAATGAAATTGAGTTTGAGATTCATCTAAATTAAATGTGTCTCCAAATTTCTGTCACCTATGAAGTCAACAAATATGGGATAAGATTAGCCCTGATATAATATACAGACAGTGGCTGTTTCCAACTGGAGTGAAAGGAATATTCTATTAACCAAAGGTTAAAAAAAAGAAAACTACAGTCACTCTAACATGATATGTTCACCTATGCCAAATATTTTGTTCATGCAATGAGTCATTCATTCATTAAGAAACCGACACATTCAGAGATTGAAACAAGAACATGTCAGGGACAAGCTGCTATTGCCATACACAGATAGGACGTTTAGTACTGAGAATAATTTGATCACCACAGAAATCTAAAGGCATGAGTACATTTAATTGGACTCTTTCAAGAATCAATGAAGATCTAAAAACTTATTAAAATGTTGATTAAAAAACTTACTGAAATGATCAGGTGATCCCAGAGTGGAAAAGACACAAGTTAAGAACTGAAGTCGCACCTGAACTTCGGCACTATGGCTGTACCTGCAGTTAAAAAACCGTTAAAATAATTAGCTGAGAGACCTTATATCTTAATTATTTTTAAAGATCTAATGGTCCTAATCTTAAATTGTACCAAATAAATAAAATTCCATTTAAGAACTCAATTATTAAATATTTCAAATTATATCTTTAGCTACACACACAAAAAATGGCCAAAGCCAAATGTTACAGGAAAGAATTATTTAATATTATAAAACTCTACAAATTATTAGAACACAAACTTTCAAATTAGATAAGTAGGTAAGAACAACAGTAGAAGAAATGTTAAAGTTATGCAGTATGTACATTAATTTTAATATTTAATACATTTCCATCTAGAAAGTCCATGTTTCACTGTCACTGTCCCTCCAGGGATAATACTATATTCCTTAAACAAGAAATGTTAATGATATATCATTTCCATAAATACAATTCATGAAGAAAACAAAATAAGCATTTATTTTGATAATAAATTATAAATAAATAAAATTGTATCATTTTATTTTGATACAAAATAAGCATTTCTGAATGTTATTTCAAATCTAAGTAACTGTAATTCATATGTACAAAATTCAATGTATAATGTAAAAATTGCTTTGAAAGCTTGTTAAGTAGGTAATTTCACATGGTTCTCTGGGAATCTGTCAGCATTTGCAAAGGAAAGCATTTGAAGAATCAAGTGTTGGTCTGTGGTACAGGAAAGGTAGGAGATGGGTCTGAAGAGGGAAGCAGGGGCCAAACTGCTGTGAGCCTGAATGTCAGAAGAGTTTGATACTGTTATGGACAGATAAGAAAGTCACTTATCTGGTGAAGGATGCTGGCAAAAGAAAAGGGGTAGTGATCAGATTTGCATTTTAGGATTCCTGTAGCAGCTCTGTACACTGCACACTGAACTGTGACTGTGATATCACAACATTCTAGTTCCCACAAGCACCTGAATCAACGAGACTGAATCAATGAAGAGTTTTTATGTTACAACTCAAAAGGCTGGCTGGGGATGAATTGCCCAAATTACCATGCCAACAAAAGAGAGCAGCCACTCTGAACTATGATCTATATCCCAGTTTGCAGATAGAGTCTCTTAATTCAATTTCTAAATATCCGTAAGCAGGTGCAAAATTCTAAAAGCTTCCTAAAGTTAGCTGGTTTCAAAAATTACACTAGATTTGCTACTGAAGTTTAAAGTTAAGCTTTCCTACAGATTGAGTTTGCTTGATATATCTTAATTTTTCTTTACTGTCTCATATTAACACTGGCAAAGTAAAGATAATATTTGCTTCATTATTGTTGCAGTGTCCTTTCTGAAGTTCAAAGTACTTGTGTCAAGCTGGCTGGGAATTGGGGGTGTGGTGGGGTGGAATACCGTAAGCAACTCACAGACTAGAACACTATTCAGATTAAATTCAAGACCTTCTCTTAACAGTTTTCATCCTTTTACCAATAGGGCAGATTTTGTAGCAGAGACTTTGGAGTATAAGTTCAAATACGAGTTCTATCATACATCAGTTCTGCGATTTTAAGTAAATTACTACACTTATCTGAGCCTGAGGATGGGGAATAAAAGAGGAATAATGCCTTGTCCTTTACAAAGTGCCTTTACTTTCTGAATACTTCCTTCCCTGAGAGTAAAGGGACCTATAACCTTAGAAGGTAGGGACAAGTCCCTTTGTCCTTCTTTCTTCCACTTTCACCGTAGTGCCACTGGCTCCACATTTCAAAGGACTCTTGCCTGCTCTGTTAGAATCCCACTGGCTGATGAAATCACCAGCCAGGAAATTTCCTGGGATGCAAACCAAAAGTGTTATCAATACTGATAAACTCTCCTGGGCTTGTCCATGGCTCCCAATATTACAGAAAATACAGGACAAAAACAGTCTCACCACAGGCATAAAACTCTAGTGAAAAACTGCCACCTTAAAAAAATTAATCTCTTTATAGCCTAAATGTTGGCACAGGGTTTTCTCTAGAGGCAACTGTATTCAAGGAATATATACTATGTCCATTTATTAAATGAAATGTTATCTTTAATGCAACAAGAATCTTTTTGTCCTATGTAAAAATCTTAGAACTTGCCTACTATAATCTCCACTGAACAAATGGAAAGTAATGTGCCACAAACTTATGAAACCAGTATGCTTTATCAAAGAGCAACAAACGTACAACTCAGTTTTCACCCTGAAGAAACAAGCGGATTACGCCAAATTAGTCCAGACAGCTCTCTCTTCTAAGATTTTATTCTCTTAAAATGTCAGGTAACAAAGCAGACTAGAGGACTGGAAGGATACTCTGGCATACCCTAGGAAAGTGTAAAACTTATACTCATCTCCAAACAGTACCACATAAGCAATGCTTCTTTAAAAAACAAAAAACAAAAAATACAGGCATCAATGCTATGAGGCTCTACTTCTGGCTCCACTAACAAAGTAAGCAACTTCACTGTTGCCAATGCTGTCAATAACCAAGTGTCAGACATGTGTTCATTTTCTGGCACTTAATGTTGGACTTTTTCTTTCTGAGTATGATTCATCTGAGTCTGCGATGCCCCTCTGTTAAGTTCGTGTCCCTGCTCTTCAAGCCCACAGGCTTTGTTTCCAATGGGAGCTCTCTTGCAATTTAAATGTTTCTTTGTTGACAGGTTAATTTGAATTCTGCCTTCTAAAAATGCTGGTCAGTGTGGTTTTACTCCTGCTCCTTGTTGATTTTAAGGCTACTATAGAAAATGTATGGAGATACAGATTCAGAAGGCAATAATCTTTACCTCTGCTTCAAGAAGAAAAAATGAAAGAGGACAGACTATGAAGAATACTTAGAATTTTTAAAGGATTTAAAGAGAATGCACCTTTACAGAGGTAAGTTTGTAAGCCAAGTTACAGAAAAGAATAAATTTAAGGAAATATCTCAGAAATAATTTAACAAGCATAAAGAACAATTTCTAAAAGAAAAAAAATCATTGAACAACAAAACAAGAAAGGTTAGTTGAGTTTAGATTTTAGAGGGCCCAAATACTAGACAGAATAAACTACAATTTATTTTTTATTCAGCGAAGAGTCTAAATGAGGGTAGGAGTCAAGTTTCTTGCCTGTTATATACCATAGTTTATTTTAGTGACATAACTACAATTTATAGATGACCTACTATGTGCCAGAAACAGCTTACTAATTTATTTATTCTTAAAAAAAAAAACTCATACACTAAATAATTAGAAATTAGAGCATTAAGTAACTGAAATAAGGTCAAACAATAGATTCATAACCTAAACCCAGATCTGTGTGATTCTCGGGCCCATGTGCTTTCTAAAAGTATCATTAATGCCTTCTGCAATTCATAAGCATGAGTAATTAACAATTATGGGGGAGGCTGAGGGAAGAAAATTGATCCAAAGGTTGGTTAAAGAACTGGAACAGTGTTTGTGGGCATGTCCACTTGTGAACCGCAGAGTCTTAATCACTGAACTGCCAGGAAAGTTCCTGTTCTAACTTTTAAAATGACGGTTCCTACTTCAAATTAGTTGTTGTGTACCTTGAAATTAATACTTAAAACGTATCCAGCACATAGCAACTATCAATGAATACTGGCTATTTTTATCACCACCACCACCATTATTCATGATTCGAAATACACATATACAAAAAGGGCCCCAAGTTTTAGATGACCTGGAGGATGGCAGTACACTGAAAAGCAAAGTAAATTTTGGAGAAATAACTGATGGGGGGTGGTAGGAGGAAGAAGGTGGACATGATTTCATTTTTGGAGGTGAACAAGCATGCCTTAAAAACCCATAGCTTTTCTGAAAACTGCTACTATCTGATCCGTTATCTACATGAAACTTTTCTATGAAGATGTTTTCTCAATAAATACTGTGTATATTTTTCTTATTTACGGACATGGTGGTTTCCATAACAGTTTCCACTGACTCACAAGTAGAAGCTTTCTGAATTCTACATGATTTCATCTATGCAGGAATCTCCCTTTATAAGAAACTTTAAACACAGCTATACAACTAATCAACTTCTACTAATACTTACACAAAGGCACTTCAATATATCCAGACAATATTTTTAATTATAAAATATTAACCATCTGTACCATAACAATTTCCATTTTCACGTAATAAATACTAGTATATAACTATAATAATGAAGGAAAATGGTTTAAATTAATTCTATGATAAAACATTTTTTCAGAAGTCAACATTTATATTATTAAATATTAAATATTATTCAGTTCAGTTCACTCAGTCGTGTCCGACTCTTTGCAACCCCATGAATCGCAACACACCAGGCCTCCACATTGATCACCAACTCCTGGAGTTTACTCACACTCATTTCCATTGAGTCAGTGATGCCAATCAACCATCTCATCCTCTATCATCCCCTTCTCCTCCTACCTTCAATATTTCCCAGCATCAGGGTCTTTTCCACTGAGTCAGTTCTTTGCATCAGGTGGCCAAAGTATTGGAGTTTCACCTTCAGAATCAGTCCTTCCAATGAACATTCAGGACTGATTTCCTTTAGGATGGACTGATTGGATCTCCTTGCAGTCCAAGGGTCCCTCAAGAGTCTTCTCCAACACCACAGTTCAAAAACATCAGTTCTTTGGGGCTCAGCTGTCCCTGTAGTCCAACTCTCACATCCATAAATGACTACTGGAAAAACCATATCTTTGACTAGACGAACCTTTGTTGGCAAAGTAACGTCTCTGCTTTTTAATATGATCCCTAGGTTAGCCATGACTTTTCTTCCAAGGAGGTAAGCGTCTTTTAATTTCATGGCTGCAGTCACCATCTGCAGTGATTTTGGATCCCAAGAAAATAAAGTCTGCCACTGTTTCCCCATCTATTTGCCATGAAGTGATGGGACCAAATGTCATGATCTTAGTTTTCTCAATGTTAAGCTTTAAGCCAACTTTTTCACACTCTTCTTTCGTTTCATCAAGAGGTTCTTTAGTTCTTCATTTTCTGCCATAAGGGTGCTATCATCTGAGGATCTGAGGTTATTGATATTTCTCCCAGCAATCTTGATTTCAGCCTGTGCTTCCCTCTAGCCCAGTGTTTCTCATGATGTACTCTGCATATAATTTAGTTAAATAAGCAAGGTGACAATATACAGCCTTGACGTACTCCTTTCCTGATTTGGAATCAGTCCATTGTTCCATATCCAGTTCTAACTGTTGCTTCTTGACCTGCATACAGATTTCTCAAGAGGCAGGTCAGGTGGTCTGGTATTCCCATCTCTTTAAGAATTTTCCAGGGTTTGTTATGATCCACAAGGTCAAAGGCTTTGGTATATTCAATAAAACAGAAATAAATGTTTTTCTGGAACTCTCTTGCCAATGGATGTTGGCAATTTGATCTCTGGTTACTCTGCCTTTTCTAAATACAGCTTGAACATCTGGAAATTCACAATTCACATATTGTTGAAGCATGGCTTGGAGAATTTTGAGCATTACTTTGCTAGCGTGTGAGATGAGTGCAATTGTACGGTAGTTTGAGCATTCTTTGGCACTGCCTTTCTCTGGGATTGGAATGAAAACTGACCTCTTCCTGTCCTGTGGTCATGGTTGTGTTTTCCAAATTTGCTGGCATACTAAGTGCAACACTTTCACAGCATCATCTTTTAGGATTTGAAATAGCTCAACTGGAATTCCATCACCTCCACTAGCTTTGTTCATAGTGATGCTTCCTATGGCCCACTTCACTTTGCATTCCATGATGTTGGCTCTAGGTCAGTGATTATACCATCATAATTATCTGGGTCATGAATCTTTTCTGTGTAGTTCTTCTGTGTATTCTTGCCACCTCTTCTTAGTATCTTCTGGTTCCGTTAGGGCCATATCATTTCTGTCCTTTATTGAGCCCATCCTTGCATGAAACGTTCCCTTAGTATCTCTAATTTTCTTGAAGAGATGTCTAGTCTTTCCCATTCTATTGTTTGCCTCTATTTCTTTGCCCTGATCACTGAGGAAGGCTTTCTTATCACTCCTTGCTAGTCTTTGGAACTCTGCATTCAAATGGGTGCAGAGTGCATTCAAAAGGATGCATTCAATTCAAGTATCTTTCCTTTTGGCTTCTCTTCTTTTCACAGCTATTTGTAAGGCCTCCTCAGATAGCCATTTTGCTTTTTTTGCATTTCTTTTTCTTGGGGGTGGTCTTGATCACTGCCTCCTGTACAGTGTCACGAATTCCGTCCAAATACAGTCCAAAGGCACTGTATCAGATCTAAGCCCTTGAATCTATTTTTCACTTCCACTGTATAATCTTATGGGATTGATTCAGTCATATCTGAATGGTCTAGTGGTTTTCCCTACTTTCTTCAAATTCAGTCTGAATTTGACAATAAAGAGTTCATGACCTGAGCCACAGTCAGCTCCTGGTCTTGTTTTTGCTAACTGTATAGAGCTTCTCCATCTTTGGCTGCAAAGAATATAATCAGTCTGATCTCAGTACTGACCATCTGGTGATGTCTATGTGTAGAGTCTTCTCTTGTGTTGTTGGAAGAGGGTGTCTGCTATGACAAGTGCGTTGTCTTGGCAAAACTCTGTTAGCCTTTGCCCTGCTTCATTCTGTACTCCAAGGCCAAATATGCCTGTTACTCCAGGTATTTCTTGACTTCCTACTTTTGCATTCCAGTCCCCTATAATGAAAAGGACATCTTTTGGGGGTGTTAGTTCTAGAAGGTCTTATACGTCTTCGTAGAACCATTCAACTTCAGCTTCTTCAGCATTAGTGGTTGGAGCATAGACTTGGATTACCATGATATTGAGTGGTTTGCCTTGGAAATGAACAGAGATCATTCTGTCATTTTTGAGATTGCATCCAAGTACTGCATTTCAGACTTTTTTGTTGACTATGATGGCTACTCCATTTCTTCTAAGGGATTCTTATACACAATAGTAGATATAATGGTCATCAGAGTTAAAGTCATCCATTCCAGTCCATTTTAGTTCACTGAGTCCTAAAATGTCAATGTTCACTCTTGCCATCTCCTATTTGACCACTTCCAATTTGCCTTGATTCATGGACTTAATATTCCAGGTTCCTATGCAATATTGCTCTTTACAAAATCAGACTTTGCTTCTATCACCAGTCACATGCACAACTGGATTATTTAAAATAATATTAAATCATATTATATTTACAATGCCCTAATACGCCAAAGCCTTTGACTGTGTGGATCACAATAAACTGAGGAAAATTCTGAAAGAGATGGGAATACCAGACCACCTGACATGCCTCTGGAGAAATCTGTATGCAGGTCAGGAAGCAACAGTTAGAACTGGACATGGAACAACAGACTGGTTCCAAATAGGAAAAGGAGTACGTCAAGGCTGTGTATTGTCACCCTACTTATTTAACTTCTATGTAGAGTACATCATGAGAAACGCTGGGCTGGAAGAAGCACAAGCTGGAATCAAGATTGCCAGGAGAAATATCAATAACCTCAGATATGCAGATGACAACACCCTTATGGCAGAAAGTGAAGAGGAACTAAAAAGCCTCTTGATGAAGGTGAAAGAGCAGAGTAAAAAAGTTGGCTTAAAACTCAACATTCAGAAAACGAAGATCATGGCATCTGGTCCCATCACTTTATGGGAAATAGATGGGGAAACAGTGGAAACAGTGTCAGACTTTATTTTTTTGGATTCAAAAATCACTGCAGATGGTGATTGCAGCCATGAAATTAAAAGACGCTTACTCCTGTGAAGAAAAGTTATGACCAACCTAGATAGCATATTCAAAAGTAGAGACATTACTTTGCCAACAAAGGTCCGTCTAGTCAAGGCTATGGTTTTTCCAGTGGTCATGTATGGATGTGAGAGTTCGACTGTGAAGCAACCTGAGCGCTGAAGAATTGATGCTTTTGAAGTGTGGTGTTGGAGAAGACTCTTGAGAGTCCCTTGAATTGCAAGGAGATCCAACCAGTCCATTCTGAAAGAGATCAGCCTGGGATTTCTTTGGAAGGAATGATGCTAAAGCTGAAACTCCAGTACTTTGGCCACCTCATGCAAAGAGTTGACTCATTGGAAAAGACTCTGATGCTGGGAGGGATTGGGGGCAGGAGAAGAAGGGGACGACAGAGGATGAGATGGCTGGATGGCATCACTGACTCGATGGACGTGAGTCTGAGTGAACTCCGGGAGTTGGTGATGGGCAGGGAGGCCTGGCGTGCTGCAATTCATGGGGTCGCAAAGAGTCGGACACGACTGAGCGACTGAACTGAACTGAATACAAAACTGGTGACTTCTGAAAAAAGTATTTACTTTTGATTCCTAAAAACACTGCCTTATGAAAAGAATCTATAGTGAAGGTAATCAACTCCTAAAGTTATATAGTTTGTATTTCCCTAAGGTTAAGCATTATTAAAATAACCTTACAAAAGTCATATTAAAAAAGAAACTTCCTCTTATAATTTTATAACTATTTTTCATTATATTTATTATACAAAAAAAAAGGAATGGAAAACTGAAAAATTATCTTATCTTTCAAAGCAAAGACAATCAACACTACACATACCTTACCTAGTTAAAGTATACTTACAATGCATGCTTTTGTCTGCCTTCTCTTACAGCTTGAATATAGTATACCAAATTATCAAAGAAAAGCTTCATCATGTTCAGTTCTTTTTCTGCCCACCTGAACCAATTAAAAGAGAAAATAATTTCAGAGGCACAGGGTGAGATAAATCTATTCTAGAACAGAGAAAACCACTATAGTGCACCTTAATTTTTATGAAGTTATAGTATGATTGTGTTTAAATCTCAAAATATTCAATCTCTGTGTAGGGAATAAAATGTCTGGTCAAATGCTAAATAAATGACTAACATGAGTTAATGTTTTAAAAAAAACAGCACAATACAGTCCATGCCAGCCTGTCAATTTGCTGGTTACCTGAAGATTTACGAAGATGATCAGAGATAATTTCCAATTTTAAAATATGGACCCTAAGAGTTCAAGAGAAAATACATATCAAATCAAACGTTGAGTGCTACTGCATATAACAGACTCACACCAAGTGCAAGTTTTTGCTATTATTGATGCCAATTAACTGCAGGAGCTCAGAGTTCTTTTAAGTGATCCACCTAGTAAGATAAAGGACACCAGTCTCACATGAGAATTAACAGAGCTTATTTATGTTTAAATAAGAAACAAGCTAGGGGTTTCATAGGTGGCTCAGTGGTTAAAAATCCACCAGTCAATGCAGAAGACACAGGATACTCTGGTTCAATCCCTGGGTTGGGAAGATCCCCTGGAGGAGGAATTAATTGGTGACTGAGCACACAGTACACAAAAAACAAGCTAAAAGGGTTTCAACTCAATACACTTGATAAATAAGTAAGTATGTTAGTCACTCAGCTGTGTCCAACTCTTTGCAACCCCATGAACTATAGCCCACTAGGCTCCTTTGTCCATGGAATTCTCCAGGCAAGAATACTGGAGTGGGTTGCCATTCCCTTCTCCAGGGGATCTTCCCAACCCAGGCAATTCTTTACCATCTGAGCTACCAGGAAGCCCCAATATACTTGATAAGTAACTGAATATTCAGAGCTTCCCACTTCCATTAGAATGTTAGCCTCTGTAACTCCTTAATATAAACCTCCTCAAATGACTGCAATACCAACTTGCCCAGGTGAGCTACAACTGAATCACTTTAATGCTTTTGAATTTTGTAATTTGGCCATTTAAAAACTAAGAGAAGAGTAAATGAAATAAAACTCATGCTACTCTTGTACTTAAAGGATGCTAAATGCTTTCCCCTACTCCTCTGTCCAAAGACCCTCCTTGCAGTCACAAATAGAACTGTCACTAGGATCACACCGTAAAAATCAAAGAAAGAGCTTTTTTAATATGCTTTTTAAAAAACAGTAATAGAGGTTCAGGTTAAACCAATCCCCTATTAAAAGAAAAATAAACAGTAAGGGCTGTAACTCAGAAGAGCTAACTTCATCTTATTTGTGTGTGTATTAGTTACTCACTTGTGTCCAACTCTTTGTGACCCCACAGACCATAGCCCGCCAGGTTTCTCTGTCCATGGAATTCTCCAGACAAGAATACTGGAGTGGATTGCCATTCCCTTCTCCAGAGGAGCTTCCCATCTTTAGATGTCTACAAATTTTTTAAATCATACTCATTTTGAAAGAAAGTATTCTTACCAACTAATCTTAGTTTTGAGAAGGAATTATATAAAATTCCATCCTACGTGATTTCATAAATAAATCCTTCAACAGGTCTAATTTTTCCTAAATTTTAAGTTTCTGAAATCTCTCCAAAAAGGCTATTTTGAATAAAGCAAGTTACACATTCTCAGAGGTTAATGAAATACTCATGATAGTGAACTTTCACCAGAATTTTCTCAAATATTAGATCAATATCACATCAACAGCACACTATCGTTGAAAGAATTCTTTAACATTAATCATAAGTTCTCTATGTATGTAAAAGAGTAACACAGTGGTTTCAAAATTATTCCTAACATGATGCAATGCCTACAACCAATTTCAATCATGGATAAAAATTAAAAGCATCCTAAAATGTTCAACATGTGGATCCTCTTCAGGAGTCTTTTGCCATGATCAAACACACTAAAAAATCTTTACCTGAAAATTAAAGCATTAATTGCTACACTATTTTTCTCAAGCTACAATGAATACAAAGGTCAGATTTCCTACTGGCAGGGGTATATATAATCTCCATGGTGCTAAGTGGCAGAAACAGCACCTCAGAAATCTAAGAAAACATTTGAATTACGCAAAATTCATATTTTCCTTGTACAAATTAGCAGCTGATAAGTTACTCAAAAACTGAGAATTATGATTGGAAAAAGTCTTGAAAATGAATACTTTCTTTTATTTACTTACATTGTAATCCAATGTGTATCATAACTGCTCCCAAACTGCTGAAAGGTACCAAAGAGTTTTGGAAGAAGACGAAGTGAAATTACTACTGATCTGAAATAACAAAAACAGATATTTATAGAAAAAAATAATTTTAACTACTATCAGTAATTCTAGCTCTTAACAGAAATTCAGTTATTTAAAATCAAACACAAAAAGAATTAATGAATTTTACAGATGCTTCTATGCAAACATTAGAGTTTTTTCTCTAAAGTATCAGCTTATTATCCACTGTGGCAAGAAATCTAAGTTTTAAAAAATTCAATCCAAAACTTTTAAAGTAAAATATACTATATAAATATCTGAGTATAAAAGAAAAGTGAAGCGCTTTTAAATATAAAAATTTTTAATGGAAGTTTTCTTTTAACAGTCATAGGTGTTTCTCAGGATTTAATCAAGGAAAACAAGCAGCAGCAGGTTGAGTCAATTATCTAGAGCAGGGCTTCTCAAAGTTTAGTCTTAAAGTGCCAACTCTGATCCAGTAGGTCTGGGGTAGGTTCAGGATTGCATTTCTAATAAGCTCACAAGTGATACTCAAACTGCTGGTTTGTGGACCACAAACAATAAATATAGAGAACACTTTTCAAACTACATAAATTATCACTTTCCCCCTATCTCTCACTTAATATAAACTGTATCTAAACTGACAATCACTGCATTATGAGCAATGTTAATAACAGAAGCACACCATAAACCTCAAGAAGCCTTGAGGTTTGGCTCCTTAAGGAGCCAAAAGGCAACATGAAATCACTCAAAGACCTCAAGAAGATCTGAGTATGTCTATCTTCTGGAAGAAAAGGGGGACAGGGAACACACTGATATACAAATCCCAGAATTCCTAGTAGGCAAGAAGGCTGCTTCCATGAGCCCTGAAAGAAGCACAACAAACTCTAATATTTTATTTTTAAGCTTAGGAGCAGTATTGCTTCATGAAAGAATTATTTTTTTTTTAATTTGGCACCCTACTAACAAATATGGAGTACAAGTAAGTCCTCAAAAATGCCTACTCTTTTCGAGAGGAGTACCAGGAATATTAGTATACAAGGCTACACTTCTGAATAGGAGGAAAATCATGGCAAACGCCAAGCAGGAGAAACTGCAAAATTTCATCTTTCTAAATAAAATCCAAAGTACTTAAATTTGATTACAAAGCCATATGTGATCTGTCCCCATTTCTTCTATCAGTGTAACCTCTTTTCCTTCCCATCCTCCTTGAGCTATTCCATCAGCACACACAAGCACATTCCTGCTTCAGGGGCTTTGCTATTGCCTATGCTTGGAATGCTCTTTACCTAAATATCTACTTGAAGGACTCCTTCCCCCACTGTATTAAGGTTCCCTCAATATCAACAGAAACAATGACCCTGACAACTCAATAATTAAATAACACCTTCCCACTGCTCCACGAACCTCTTTATTGACTCCTTTACAATTTTTATTCATCATCATCACCTAATGAATATTCCTTTATTTAATGCTACCACTAGAATATGCTCTATGTGAGCAGACTGTCTTATTCATTAAAAATTCCCGCATATGTGCGTGCTGAGTATATATTTCCTCAAGCAACAAACAACAAACCAGCAAAGAACTTAAAAGCAAGATTTTCAAGTAAGGAAGAAGAACAACAATGTACAATGTTATATTACAGTTCTGAAGTACAAAGAAGAAAATATTACCAGAAGACAGCATGCTAAGAGAACGTCAGAAGATCAAAACGACATTAGTATGTAAGAATATACAGTGGACTTCCCCAGTGGTCCAATAGTTAAGACTGGGCTTCCACTGCAGGGACACAGATTCAATCTCTGGATGGAGAAGGTCCCCATGTCTCAAGGTATGGCCAATAATAATAAGCATACAGTGAAGAAATAAAGACAGTAAATGCCTGGTATCTAGTAAGTGCAAAGTAAAGATTCTTTAAATATTTAAAAACACTTAAACGTTTAGTATATTTTTAAATATTAAAATTTTTAATATTCTTCAGCAAGTTGCACAGTAGTGGTGCTTAGGAAGATAGACCATAGAGGATCAGGAGAAATCAGTTTCAATTTTAGATTACTTATCTAAAATCTTCTGTCACAATTTCAGAAACATTAGAAGAGTTTTTCCCAAAAATTAAGACATAGAAAACTAGAATGTATACATATACATTATTTGACTTTATAAGCACAAAATCAGTAAGATAACACAATGAAAAAAGGACACAGGAAAATTTCACCTAAAATCACAGAAGCAAATTCCAAAATTATTTGCCTAGTGTAATTTCAAATTTTAAAATATACAGACAGACAGACTAGATATACCATAGCTCATTAAAGCAAGTCTTATACTGTGCAACAGTTGTATATTTTCTGAAAATCTTATTTCCTCTTTTGCATTCAATGCTGTTAAGAGTCTAAATTGTTTAAATTTACTTTCCAAGTTTTCTACAATGAACATGATTTCATTTTATAAAATGTAGAAGCAAGCACATGATGCTTGACATTAGAGAACAGGATGCCAGGCTCTGAGTGGGTAACAGTGGAAGATAATTAACTTACTTGGTGATAACAATAATTTATATTTCAATGTTAATGGAAACTTCGCAAGAACAGATGTATCAACTTGTTCCAATTAAAATCATATCATGCTGTACAGCAGAAACTACACAACACTGTGCATCAACCACACTCCAATAAAACTTTTCTAAATTTTTTAAAAATGTTATAGCATTTCTCCTGGAAGAACTATGTTACCTTATCAACTTTTTTGCCCAAATAGTTTTCATTGCTGATATGCTTACAAAAAACAGAAATTATATTCATACTTATATTTCACAAACTCTTCCAAGAGTGAAAATTTTAAATATGAAAACATACAACCCTGGGCAACAACAGATTTAAGATAAAAAGGAACAACAGTCCTGAATAACAAGATACAGTTAGCTCTCCATAGCCACAGGTTCCTTATCTGGGGATACAGAGAGCTGACTGTCCTACACTACTGTCTATGAAGGACCTGAGCCCTTGTAGATTTGGGTATCTGCAGAGGAATCCAGGAACCAGTGCCCCACAGATACCCAGGGACTATTGCGCTAAGTTTAGAATCAGGAAAAATGCTATCATCTTAAAACTGCTCTGGTTTTTTGCTTAATTCCAAGTTTTTGTTGTAACCAGAAGCTTATTACTAAACAACAGTGTGGTATGACTCTAAGAATTACCCACGCTTAGGAGAATGAACCGGAGAAGACAATGGCACCCCATTCCAGTACTCTTGCCCGCAGTCCATGGGGTCGCGAAGAGTCGGACACAACTAAGCAACTTCACTTTCACTTTTCACTTTCCTGCATTGGAGAAGGAAATGGCAACCCACTCCAGTGTTCTTGCCTGGACAATCCCAGGGACGGCGGAGCCTGGTGGGCTGCCATTTATGGGGTCGCACAGTCGGACACAACTGAAGCGACTTAGCAGTAGCAGGAGAATGAACACATTTGCTGGTGGGCTTCACAATTAAAAAAGTCACATTTGGATGGTTTCCCTAGACTCCATATTTGAAGAAGACTGGTGTGTTCTACAAAATGCTATTCAGTCATTCTGAATTATAGTATATACCAACAGTTGACATGAAATGCTATTATGTAATACTGTCTTTACAGAGAGGAAACAAAACCAAAAAAAAGTACATAGTACCATCCATTTCTTAATTATATGAACCTCTAAACAAATCCCTAATATGTATAAGAATTTTCACTTATGTATTCTAAGGCAAAAAATTTCACACATGGATTAAACTACCTAGTACAAAATAGAAAAAAAAAAAAAAAAAGCACAAAATGGACAGGTTCCCAGAGTCTCAAATCAATTCTTGCTAAGTAGCACAGATTCTGATTCTGTGCTAGGTAGCACAGAATGTGAACACCTGTCTTCTAATACACATAAAACATCAAAGGGGCTGATTACAACTCAACCCTTACTTCCACCCTACTCACTGGACAGCAGTCTTATCTCACTGACCCAAAGTAACAAATTCTAAGCTGGAAAGTCATGGACTTTTCATTGTGGGAGTTACTGTCCACCTCATGCTCTCATTTTATGACAACATTCTGCAAACCAGTCTACTCTGTGTTTCTGTGTATAACTTTAAACTTCCTGCGCCACGGAAATGTCATTATACAGCTCATAAAACAACCTGCCTAAGACTAAAAGTGCATATGTCACATGCTGCACGTTTTAAAGCGTTTATGGTGGGTTCCATATAAATGGCAGAATTATGGACAATTTATGGAAGACTTTTTCTTTTTCAGATCTCTAAGCCCCCTTAGAAGTAATAAGGAAAAACTGCTGTTCAAAAGAAAGCTAAGTTCATTCTGTAAAATAAACTGTAATATGATCATAGAAAAGCAAAAAAAAAAAAAAAAAATTGCTGAAAGGTCTATAAACCACAGCAAGTGAGGAACTAGAAAGAAAATCAAAATGAGCACAAAGAAAATTTTTAAAAAATAAAACCTCTGTAAAGTATGTAAAAAATTGACATTATCAAGAAGTAGACATCTGTGGGGATTTGGGGGTAACATGTCAGAAAATCGTGTATGAGTAGGTTGCCGTGGTCCATCTGTTTCAACATAAGGAAGAGCTTTCCTATTAACACCCTTTCTCAACACTCCTTTCCTACAGAGATGACAAACACAGGGGGCTAGGCTTGGAGAAAGTATTCTTGTGTTTAGGACTTCTTAGACTCTGATGTCACTACTGACATTTCACACAATTCTCCTTTGTGAAACGCTGTCCTCTGTATTGAAGGATGTTTAGTAGTACCCCTGGCTCAAAGTAACATCTCCAATTCAACTCATCAATGTATCAACCAAAGATATCTCCAAGTATTGATACTGCCAAGGAAGAATCACTCCAGTTAAAAACCACTGATTCATCAGGAAACTGAAACTAATAATGGTTTTCTAAAAAGATGTTCAAAACTAATTTTTAATTTGCATAACTTTAGTAAGTTCAGTTGGTGTACACTGGATATGTTGTATATATCCAGGCTAAAAAATGCTACTATGCTCTAAGCATTGGTATATATGATACATTAATACTAAGACTAGAATAATAAATACAACAACCCTCTAAGGAGTAAATTCTGAGGGCAAATTTAACATCAATATAATAGTTATATTTACTATATTTTCCATACACCATTAAGTAACTATAACTGGGGTATAGGATTGCCTCCAACAAATGAAAATGCATATCTTTTCAAGTTATTTGGGACTGAACAAATTAAAGCTTACTAAAAATTCAAGTTGGAAATTTTCCATACAGTTTTATACAGTTTTCCTACTGTCTCTGTTAAGATACCCTTGGAGAAATAAGTGCTCATTATGGAAAAACTGGAAAATAGAAAAGCATAAAGAAGAAAAAAAAATAACTGAATCCTCCTAGAAGTAACTACTCTACAGCCTCACATATTGCTTATTATCTTATTAAAAACAAATGGGCCTATGAGTATATGCCCATATTAATATACAACTTTTGAAAATGTATGACTCAAAGGCTACATAATATTTCCTCTTTCACATAGCTTTTTATATTTAAGTGTAACATTCATGTAAAAACATGTATAAAATTAAGTGACAATTCAAAATGAGGAGGTGAACATACGTATGTAATATGTACCCACATTAAGAAAGAAATCCTCACCAGCATCCCAGAAGACTTGGGAAGAGCCCCCTTTCTAGTCACTGACAACCCAAGAGTAACCATTATCCCAACTATTAAATAGGTTTCTTGTTTTTAAACTCTACATAACGAGAGTAATAGAAATAAGCCTTTTTATTACGGCTTCTTTCACTCAACATTATGATTGTGAGATTCAACCACACTATTCCTTGCAGTTGTAGTTCTTTCATTGCTACTGTTATAAACATTTTATTTAACAAACAGTCCACAATTTAATTTTTCCTTCTTATTCTGTTTTTGGCATGTGGACAGCAGTACAAAGAACAGTTATTTTGAATAATGTTTTTATGAACATCCTTGAATATGTCTTTTGGTGACCATCTGGATGTATTATTGTAAGCCACATACTTTGCAGTGGAACTGCTGGGCCATACAATATGCAGATGCACATATGGGGAATAAAAATTGATACAACTTAAAAAAATGTTCAGTAGCTTCAGGAAGACTATTAAAAGACAATTAACATTTTAAAATTAACTTCTGTAATACGTATATAAATTATGAAATATCATCCAGCCATTAAAAGCGTTCCTTTTAAATACATGTTGAATGAGGCAACTGATCCACTGCTGCTGCTGCTGCTGCTAAGCCGTTTCAGTCGTGTCCGACTCTGTGCGACCCCGTGGACTGCAGCCTACCAGGCTTCTCCGTCCATGGGATTCTCCAGGCAACAGTACTGGAGTGGGGTGCCATTTCCTTCTCCAATGCATGAAAGTGGAAAGTCAAAGTGAAGTCTCTCAGTCATCTCCGACTCTTCGCGACCCCATGGACTGCAGCCTACCAGGCTCCTCCATCCATGGGATTTTCCAGGCAACAGTACTGGAGTGGGATGCCATTGCCTTCTCCAACTGATCCACTAACAGGGACCTATTAGTAGTTTCTTACACCTGCATGAATAAGCAATTTTTCTACTGTGATTGTTCAAATTATAGACCTTTAAAGACCAAAAGTAGAAAATAAAATATTGAACATATTTTTTCTAATTCAATTAGGTCAAAAAATATTTTTTTACATAGTTAAATATTCAATAAAATTAGACATTTATATTGAGCCTGAGCGGAGGTAAAATGAAAATGTTAATATGTTCAATTAATAACTGAATTCACTATGAAAGAGAATGAAACAATATTACCAAAGCAGTATAAGACAAGGGAAACTGGAAACTGTATCAATAAGCAGAACTGAAAATCAAGAAATTTGTAATAATTTGAGCCCCAATAAAAAGTATACATATATACAGCAGAAGTCAAACCAGATAAAAAATACTAATCTAATTCTCTATGCACTACAGAAGTCAAAAAATCCACTCAGAAGGAAGAAAAATGCCATTATCAAAATGTATGTATTTCAGCTTAGTTGTTTACTTATCATATTTAGCTTCCTTTATATATAATAGCACAAGAATATTTAACTTCAATCTGAAAATAATCACCATCATTCCCAGAATCAAGGAGACAGTATTATTATTCCCTTATTTCTGTTAGAGGGGATCTAATCAAGAGTGCCAAAAAGTGTTGAAATAACCAAGACCAAGTGATAACATATGAACACTGTGGGGGGAAAGAGTTTAATACAAAAACCACGATTACTTAAAAAAAAATTTTTAAGGCTAATAATGGTATATTAATTATGAATATGATTACCATGTAAAAAACTGTCAATTCCTATTTACCTGTTGTTTCCTAAATTTTCGAGGCAACCTTCGATGAATCTCATTCGAATCTGTCTATCTGTAAACCAACATACTAAGGAACAGAGAAGTTTCTCTGCTTCATTTATTAATCCTTCAGAAAGATTAACCTACAAAAAGAATGTACATACATTAAGTTACTAACACTGATTGCATTCTGCTGTAATTTTGTAGTCTTTTGGCTTTATTAAATAACTTACTGCATCATCATCCTGGACTATATCCCACAACAAAGTGTTTCCTTTCTTGCAAACGTTATCCAAATTAATGTCTGTCACAGCATTACTGCTGAATTGATGTTTATGAACTGCAGGTCCTGAGGGGCAAAACATACCACACTATAGAGGAATGCAGCTGACTGAAATTGTAAAGTGAATTACAGCATTCATAAAAATAACAAATTCAAAGTGAAGTATAATGATAAATCTTTTATTACATCACAAGACAAAAACAAGATTATTACAATAGTTGCTTTATAAGTGAGAGAATAGTATTGTTTAGTTTGATACTACTAAAGTGAAGAGTTTTCATAATCTCTTCACTATTTCATAGCCTCTGCTCTATTAAGTATTATTATTTAATGTTTTCCTCATGTCAAAAGAACTGTATACAAATACCTGAAACCCAAATTAAACATAAAAATTACTGTTGATGGCTCAGATGGTAAAGAGTCTGCCTGCAATACAGGAGAGGGTTTGATCCCTAGGTCAGAAAGATCCCCTGGAGAAGGGTATGGCTACCCATACCATACCATAGGCTGACTGGCTATAGTCCACAGGTTGCAGAGTTAGACACGACTAAGCAACTAACACTAACTGAATTAACTATATAGCCATGGGACATAACTCTGTTAAGTGTCTTATATCTAAACACTGTTTTGAATTGAGAAAGTGAAAGTGAAAGTTAAGTCGCACAGTCATGTCCAACTCTTTGCGACCCCATGGACTGCAGCATACCCGGTTCCTCCGTCCATGGGATTTTCCAGGAAGAATACTGAGGTGGGCTGCCATTTCTTTCTCCAATAGATCTTCCAACCCAGGTATTGAACCTGGCTCTTCCGCATTGTAGGCAGACAATTTATTCAAAACATTCAATTAAATTCAAAAATTCTAGTAAATAATTCTCCCTAGCTCTGTTATATTAAGCAGAATTGCTTCTTTTTTAGCAGCTTTACATGAAATTTTCCTCTTAAACTGTACACGTACATTGATTTCATAAAATGAGAATTATGCAACCACCACTAGAATAGGGTTTTAGAACACTTTTACCACCTTAAAACATTCCCTCATACCTAATTAATTATATTTAATCCCTGAGCCCATTCCCAAGCCCTAGTCTATTTTTCTACTCCCACAAATTAGCATTTTCTAGAAATTTCATATAAGTGAAATTATACAATATGCATGTACAGTCTTATGTCTGACTTTGCTCACTTAGCAGAATGTTTTTAGAGGTTTGTCCACGTTGAAGTACCTATCAGTAGTGTGGTCTTTTTAATTACAGAACAATAGTCCATCATATGAAAATATTATTTTGTTTATATATCTACCAATTAATGAAAATTTGAAGTTTCCAATTTTTGTCTAATATGAACAGTGCTACCATAACACTGATGCAACCGGTCTTTGTACAGACGAAGCCCCAGTACTTTGGCCACCTCATGCGAAGAGTTGACTCATTGGAAAAGACTCTGATGCTGGGAGGGATTGGGGGGCAGGAGGAGAAGGGGACGACAGAGGATGAGATGGCTGGATGGCATCACTGACTCGATGGACGTGAGTCTGGGTGAACTCCGGGAGTTGGTGATGGACAGGGAGGCCTGGCGTGCTGCGATTCATGGGGTCACAAAGAGTTGGACACGACTGAGCGACTGAACTGAACTGATGCTTTTTTTCTTTTGGGTAAATATTTAGAATTGTGGGATCATAAGGTAAACACACAAATACGTGAACGTTCAAAATTTGAAGAAACTGTCAAATTGTTTTCCAAAGCAGTTGTAGCACCAGTTACTGTTCCTCCAAATTCTCCCCAATACATAGCTATGGTCCTTCTTTTTAATTTTAGCCATTCTCATAGGTATGCAGTAGGATCTGTTTTTTATTTGAATTTCTCTAATGACTAATGATGCTAAGCATCTTTTCATGTGCTTATTAAGCTATTTGTGTACCTACTATGGTGAAATAAATCAACTCCCAATTTTTAATTAGGTTGTCTTACTACTGAGTTGTAAGGTAAAAGTTCTTATATGGTCTGGATACAAGCCATAGATACATGATTTGCAAGTATTCTCCCAGTCTGCAGTTTGACTTTTTAAGTTTGGGTTTTTTTTTTTTGGTTTGTCTGTTCTGGTATCTGCTTTTTAAAATTAATTTTATTAAAATACAATGTAAATATAAAATCAGATACAGAACACTTCTATCTCCCCCAAAAGTTCTCTTCTGTCCCTTTACAATCAGTCCCCACCACCAACCACTGAGTAGACATCAACCACCGCAAATCACTTTAAGAAATTTTAGAAGTGCATATAAATAATATATAGTATGTACTCTTCTGTCTAGCTTTATTCACTTAGAATGTTTTTTACATTCATCTATGGTGTTGAATGTATCAGTAGCTGTTTCCTTTTTGTTCCACTGTGTGAATATACGACAATTTGTTTATCTACCAGTTAATTCCAGTTGAGGTTCATAAATGAACCAGTTAACATTCATGTACAACTCTTTTTGTGGACATGTTTTCATTTATCTTGGGTAAAATATGTAGAATAGGAATTCCAGCGTCACATGGTAAGTACAAATTTAGCTTTGTAAGAAACTGATAAAACAGTACTCTAAACTGGCTGTACTATTTTATGCTCCTTGACAGCATTGTATGAGACTGTAGTTGCTCTCCATCTTTAGCGTCATTTGATAGCATTAAGTCCTTAATTTTTTACCCATCCCAAGTGAATAGAAGTATCTCACTGTGGTTTTAATTTGCATTTCCCAGATGACTATCGATATTGAGTATCTTTTCATGTATTTACTGACCATTTCTATATCTTCATTTATGTATTAACAAAATTAACTACTCACATCTTTCACCCATTTTTAAATTGTTTGTCTTTCTGTGTTGGAATAATTCTTTATAATAGAAGAAGAATGGCAAAAAATTTAATAAATATGGTATCTAATTCAATTGAGCTCAATCTTAACCCATTCATTTCTCAACAACCACAATAACAAAACAACAAAAATGTCAGAACAGGGAATTCCCTAGCTGTCCAGTGGTTAGGACTCTGTACTCTCACTGCTGAGAGCCCAGGTTTGGTCCCTGGATGGGTAACGGAGATCCTGCAGGCTATGAGGCATGCCTCCACATCCCCTATCCTCCAAAATCCTGAAGTAACCTTATCTAGATCCTATGCTAGTAACATCTGAAATCAGAAGTTGTTTCCAAGATTCACAAATTGCATCTCTAAGTCTAATCACAGCAGTAACAGCATATACCTAATCTATCAGGTTGTACTTAATCATTTATTGGCATCCCAAAACCTATTTCCTAGGCTAGCAAATGGTGGTGGTGTGTAACCAAGCAAGAGGTTGAATACTGACCTTGACATTGCCAATTCTATAACTGTTTTCCCTCCTAACTTCTCCCTTTCTTCCTTCACTTTCTTCTATTCTTAAACATCCTCTAATCTCCATTCATTCAAGTTTGGTCGTGTCCTATCACTTTTTTTAAGATTAATTTTAAAGTGATTAGAACATCATTTTTTGAACATTTTTATCACCCCAGACGAAAGAAACACCTTACCCTTTATCAGTCACCCCTCCTCTTGTTTCCCCCAATTACCCCTAGCCACAGGGAACCACTATCCATATATCTTAGTTATTTGATATAAATGGAACCATACAATATGAAATTCTGTGTAATCACCTACTTTTAAGTCTTAAGCTTCCAGAATATAAAATCTAATATAGCCATAGTGAAAGTGAAGTTGCTCAGTCATGTCCGACTCTTTGCGACCCCATGGACTGTATCCTACCAGGTTCCTCTATCCATGGGCTTTTCCAGGCAAGAATACTGGAGTGGATTGCTATTTCCTTCTCCAGGAGATATTCCCGACCCAGGGACTGAACCCGGGTCTCCTGCATTATAGGCACACAGTTTTACCATCTGAGCCACCAGGGAAGCTCAATATAGCCATACATTTTCTCAAATACAAAGCTATAATTTTGCATATTATTTTTTAATTTCCTTTCCTTATTAAATATCTCTTGGTGGAACTCTAGCCTTCATATTCATGATGGACCATTCATAATAATTTCATTTCTTTGTTAAAAAAAACTGTAATATGAAAGTTATTTGGTAAAAACAATGAAGTATAAAAACATTAACTGTTGATCTCTTTTAACAATATGTTACATTCATTTTAAATAAAGGAATACATTTTACTTAATACAGAACCTTACCTTGACTAAGATGTTCATGGTAAATAGATGCTAAATTGGGAAGATGTTGTTGGAGATGAGATGTTAGCTCTGCATGTGAATTAATCTGAACTAGCTCCTCTTCACACCCAGATTCTTCACCATCAAAATCAGCCATATTTTTTTCTGATTTTGCACTGACCTGGGAGCTACTACAACTGACATCATCTGCACTGAGCATATCATCAACCATATGACTGTAACACAGAGAAGAGCAGCACAAAGTTAGCAATTACAATTCAAACACACATTGTGATTCACAAAAAATCTCTCTCAAAACATCTGGCACAAGTTACAACATACTCAAGAATGAAGCTACATTTTGTTTGTTAACACTATGGGATACTGACAAGCCTTACAAAATATAAAAGCCCACAAGTCAGCACTATGTATTAACTTTACATTATATCCACATATATGGTCGATCAACACTTCACTAAAACAACTTCAAAGGGAATAATTTTAGAGAAAAATCAGTAAAACTTACTGTTAGAATTATTTTATAAACTCAGATCTTAAAGTGAAACCTCAAATTTTATTTTGTTCAGCCACTGCAGAATCAAATGACTACCAGGAAAAAAAAATTTCAATTTAAAGATGCAATCCAGATTTGGTTGGTATTAACTGGGGGACTTTCACAAGTGGTTACCATACACAGAGAATATGGAAATGAGTAACATAAAAAATTAAATCATTAGGTCTTTTCAGGTGAGGGTTGGTGTGAACACTAAAAGAAATTTATAAAGTGCCAAACTGAATATGCTGCTACCCACATTGGTTTTATGAACTAACTGCTTTGTCTTCAGTATGTCCTGGGAAGAATTATGAACGTGCATTTCTGTAATGTCAGACCATAACCAGTGGTTTTCAATCAGAAGGCCAAGGGGGCATCCAGGAAATGTCTAGAAACAATTTCTGGTAATTACAATATAGGAGATACCTCTAGTATACAGGGACACAGGCTAAGGATGCTGCTAAACATCCATGCTACAATGCACAGGACAGCATTCACACTGCCGTAAATCCAAAACACAGAACTACGTGGCCCAAACCATCAACCCTGTCAAGACTAAGAAACGTTATCAGGGCTCCCCTGGTGGCTAAGTGGTAAGGATCTACCTACCCATGCAGGGGACATGGGTTCAATCTCTGCTTCAGGAAGATCCCACATTCCATGGAGCAACTAAACCCATGTACCACAACAATTGAGCCTGTGCTCCAGGCCAGGAGCTGCAACTCCTGAGCCCACATGCCACAACTACTGAAGCCAGCAGGCCCTAGAGCCTGTCCTCCACAATACAGAGAAACCACTGCAATGAGAAGCCTGCACACCACAACTAAGCCTCACTTCTCCCCATTAGGGTTAGGGAGAAAGTCTGCATAAATATATAAATAAAATAAAAAACAAACATTACCATATACTCATATGGAATAAAGATAAGAACCAAAAAGCAAAGGAAATAAAGTAGGAACATGTATGGATATGTAATTCTCCCAAACAACCATCTTAAATTCTGAAAGGCCTGGCAAACAGTCAGGTCTAAGAAAAAGTCTGATCAAGCACTCATCCCTATTTCATCATTAACTCAAATATTACTACTTATAATGACAATAATAACAAATAGTAGCTAATATTTATTAAGCTCTGATTATGTGCCAATCATATCAGCCCATGAAATGCTCACAATAAAGCCCAAGAGATAGGTATTATTGTTTCTATTGTATACACAAGAAAATGATGTTGAAAGAACAATTGAGTACTCTGCCTAATACTGTAACACTACTGACAGAATCACTATTAAACACAATGGGTGTATTTCACAGATGATCAAAAAGCTTTATGCTGAGGCTTTAACTTTACTGATATCCTAAAAATGGAATGTGCATAAAATTCCCCTTTCCATGATCAATTTTAATGGAAGTATCCCACAAGCAATTTTCTATCTACTTTTAGGCAAGTTTAACAAGGAGTTGAAGATCTAAATCTGTACTTCCTATACAACAGTCACTAGCCATCTGTGGCCCTTGCACATGGAAAAAGTGGCTGGTCTCAACAGAATATGTGAGCAGTAGTAAATATGCACAGATTATTGAAAATTTAGCATTACAAAAAAAGAATGTTAATAATTTTACACTGATGACGTGGATATTACTGCTTTAAATAAAATTTATAATTAAAAATCAATCTTCTCTGTTTTATCTTGCTTTTTTATATGTGCCCATTAGAAAGTTAAAAATTGGGACTTTCCTGGCAGTCCAGTGGTTAAGACTCCATGCTTCCACCACAGGGGATCGCAGGTCCGATCCCTGATTGGGAAACTAAGATCCCTCAAGCTGCACAATGCAGCCATAAATCAATAAGGAAAGAAAATTAAAAATTACATATCTGAAACATGCATTTGTAGCTTACATTATATTCCTATTGGACAACACGGATCTAGAATTTATCACAACTGAATAAATGGAGGCTACAATTAACTCCCTGAAGAAAACGTAAGCTGTTTTATTTTTAGGT
This sequence comes from Bos mutus, assembly GCF_027580195.1. NCBI lineage: Eukaryota > Metazoa > Chordata > Mammalia > Artiodactyla > Bovidae > Bos > Bos mutus. Next base: position 46,827,472 of record NC_091627.1, on the reverse strand, counting down.
AGACTTACCCATCATGGTGGTGGTGGTGGTGGTGGTGGTGGTGGTGGTGATGCTGTGGACCTATAAACTGCCGACAATTAAATAATTCATTCCCAATAGCCTCCCCAAGAAAGTCCCCAGTGCGTGTAATACAAGATTCCTGAGATGCTTGTGCTATATGAGCAGCATTCATTTCCCCCGAAATATCATGTTCTGGGTCTTCAGAGTGTGAACAGGCATCTAGCATTCGTATTCTATTATCTACCGATGGCATTGACTCAGTATTAAAAACCAGGTCCTTTCCTGTTCCATTGTTTGTCCCACTTCTTTCTGATGGGCCTTGGGAATCCCCTAAGCAAATGCCTGCTTGACTTTCTAACTTCCTGTTCCGAAGATCCGTACCACAACTGCTTTTAGGAGGATTATGACCATGATCATCATCTTCATCTTCTTCTTTCAGGGCTTCAATATCTGCAATGTCTTCTGACTGTAACTCACTGCCAGGGCTCCCTGCTGACTGGCTTGCATGGCTAGAATTCACCTCATTGCTAGATCCATCACTATGTCCACTGCTGCTACCAGGACCACTACTTCCATCTTCACCACTGTTGGCAGTTTCATCAGAACTTCCCTGCATGGATTCCTACATTTAGAAATGAAGACTTAAATAAATATTTAACCCAGTAAGAAATGACATTAACACACTATACTTTCTAAAAAGACTGCCACATATTTCCTTGAACAATATAAAATGGAATTAAAAACTCAAAGAGAAGTAAAGAATTTAAATGATACTAACAAGATAGGAGAGGTCTTAACAGGGCTCAAGTTTATATTCCCAGTTCAAAGGATAAACATGGCACAAACCCAAATAACTCTTTAAAGGGGAGGAAAAAAGGGTTTTCATACCTCTGTATCTGAAAGTCGCTGTTGCACATGTTTGGTTCTATTAATAAGTTGCTCATCCATTTCAATGTCACTGCCTCCACTTTGATGGGTATCACTGTTATCACTGCTTTGAGGACTGGCTGCAGGTGACCCTATATTAAAATGATGGGTTTTTTTTTTTACTCTTACTTGTATTAATATGGATCTATCAGAATGTCATAATCCTTTGATTCTCTGACATACCAAAGCTTCATGCCAAGTAGCCAAAAATATAATCTGGAAATATGTTAACACTTGCCAATTACTTCTAAAGAGAATATACATGATTTCAATTAGAAGTCAAGACACTAATGATTTAAACAAAAAGGGTAAGACTGATAACTAGTAAGGATTTACATCTCCTGCACAAAATGAACTGATACACACATATAAAATCAATTAACTCTAGATGATCATCAAAATAAAACTATAAGTCATCTTGCCATACATTTCTAAGACTCAACTTACAAGGTGATGGTGCAGCTCTTCTGAGCTCTTCTTCCTCTGAAGGAAAAGGAAAAACAGGACGGAGATACTCTAAGTGACTGAATTTCTTTGGGACATGTATCAGTTGTTCTTATTACATAAACAACAAGATATAGGTAGGGAAACCTGTAATAATATAAGACCCCACCACTTGCCACAGTAGCTGTGGGAGCCTGCATAGAAAAGCCTAAGGAAAGAGTAGTATATGATGTCAGGAGACCAAAAAGAGGGGTAATGTTGGTAAAGTTTTAGAAAACCCTAGAAAGCTATACGTGTAAAAGCACACACAAAACACCTAAAATGACAGAAAAGTGTGAAGTAGAAAACATGAAAAGATAAATGTATCATTATGTTCTATTCTCAAAACTATATCTAAAACAAAACATGTTGACTGTTTTCTAACTTAAATTTCTAGAGATTTTATGAAACTTTTTTTTTTAAGGGAAAAATATCAATGAAACAAGATCCAATAACTACTTAAACTTCATTGCCATTACTTGAACAGTATACCAAAAGCATGAGCTCACTCCAATTTATTAACCTTTTCACAACACCAACAGCTCTCATTTCAAAATTGAGATTAAACTTAAACTAATTTGCAGAAACTACTTCACATCTGAGTTAAAAACTAGGGACAACTCACTTCAAATTACATAATACTTTACGAACCTTTCTTATTTCCAATGGGAAGATTAGTGTTTAATAAAGATGCAAAAGAACTCTGTTTAGATAGCTGGGCCTTAGCTGCTAGCGCATTATTCCATAGTGCTTTGATTAACATCGATGCCAAGTACAATGTCTAAAAAAAAAAAAAAGGAGAAGTTGAAATTAGAGGTTTTAGGAAATATTGTAACAAATTTAATACGCTTTTGCTTAAATGAAATACCAACAGTAATAAACTACAAGTTAAATCATGTGAATAACAAATAAATTTTCACTTAAAAAACTTAACAAAAAAAAAATTTCATTATGTTTTGAATCAATTACCTGTTCAGTATGAACACTTGGCTCAAGAGCCGAAACCAGATTAAGAAGATGTCTAAGTGGTACTGGATCCAAATTCTTGATGAGTGAAGGAAATAAGTCATGTATGTATCGACTACAGTGTTTCAACTAGAAAATAAAAGTAGTGACAATAGTCAAATATAATTATACTGCATAAATAAATAAGCTGATAGCAAAAAAGTTATGTAAGTTTAAAAGTGAAGAAAGTGGCTGGTATGCTAATATGTTCAATACTAGCAAAGTATTAATTAACAAATTAACAAATATAAGTTACAGTACATAAAACTGTGAAAATAAAATTACACTTTACCACAACTTCACCTTATCCAAGAAATCACAAGCACAACTTTTTAACCTCAAGAGGGAAGCCCACAATAAGTGATTTGTAAGTTCCAAGTATAAAAAGAATTCCAATTTAGGAATGTATCACTAATATACAAACAAACAGCAAATTAAAATGCAGGAAATAAAAAACAAAATAAATTACAATTAGGAGAGAAAACCAAATAAATATTATTTTTTAAGTGTACAGTGGGCCCTTGAACAACACAGGTTTGAACTGTGTGGTTATACAAGGTTGGTTTGTTCCCCACTAATAATGATATGTTCCACAGATACAGAACTGTGGATACTGTGGAAGGTTGACTGTAAAATTATACATGGACTTTTGACTGTGCAGAGGGCTGACACCTCTAATCCCCATGATGATCAAAGATCAACTGGATTATATTTCTTATATTAAGTGGTTATAAAGTATTTATATAACATGTTCATTTTTAAAACAGAGTCAAAACAGAAGCCCCTTTACAATCAAAGACTACATAATATAAACTAGGAAAGTCTACTTTGTTACACTAAACAGAATTAGGTAAATATGAGGGAAAATATAATTTTCAAAAAGATATGACTACTAAATATTACAATGTCAGTAAAACAAGCATGTTTTATAGCTACAAGGCTGTTAACTGCTAAATCAAGATATGCAACAAATATGACTAGGCCAGAAATACTCAATTTCAGGACTCCAAAAGTAAAACATATTCTATTATCTTCAATACATTAAAAATTTATTAGAAAATATAGATCCTTCTATTCTAAACACTGACTTTCATATTTTTTCAGGTGTAAATCATGTACCTTTTCTATACTGCATCATCTTATCAGGGTAAATATACACAACCTAATGTTTGAAACAGAGGTAAAATAAAATAACACTGGAAAAATTCCTCTATGGTGAGGTAACTTTTAATAAACTACTCTATTTACTTCAATCTACTATTTGATTCAACAGTGTTTACTTACACAATTGCTATACTTTAAGACCAAAACATCATTAGATTTTGAGAAGTGAATCATCAGTTATAAGTCTGCCCATTTTACAGATTTTACCTAAGAATATTAGTTTTAATATATTAACATTCTAATTAAGACTGTACTAACAGTTTATACTTGCTTTATGTCAACAAGTAGCTGTTAGATTTATACCATTCCTAATTAAAATGTGATTTAAAACATTCTATGCAATAAACATGATTTGTGACAACTTAAATGATTAATAAAATGGGATTTTCATAATAAATATAATTTTGATTATTTTTAAATAATAAAGACCCTTAAAAGATAATTACATAATCCTGTAGCGGAGGCAAAAGACACATAAGGCTCTTTACAAGATACACATTATGAAAACACATCCAAAAAGTGAGGAGAAAATTTTAAGATTGACAGCTTTAGTTACTGGTAAAAACAGCAGTGTGGAGTTGGTTCACAGACTCTTCACTAGTTATTGAAAAGAAAAGAGAGGAAAAGATGTCAGGGAAGATGGTAGGGCAGAAAGTGCCAGGAATCCATCTCCGTACCTAAAAAGCAACCGTACTACAGAAACTGTATGAGGTAACAATTCCGAAACTCTAGAGTTGCCAATCTGAACTCTTACGTTCCCAAAGGAAAACTTGGCTGGTAAACTGTTATTAATGCTGGCCATTTTCAGCCTTCAGAGTGATAGAAGCTACCCATTTCCCAGTCCTTGACGCTACGCCAAGAAGCTGTGGGGACAGCAATGTGACGCTGGTACAGTTTGTTGGAGCCATGGGTGGGCAATAATGATCTTGTGCTCCAAATAATAAACTTCTGTGTTCTGAACTTGGATCACTACATCGGATGGCTTGAGGTGTAGGCAGGCAGGTTAACTGCCACTGTTTCAACCCAAATAAGGTGAAGTGTCTACTGGAAGAATTAAAGAAGTCACACCAGGATGTTTTTTTTTTCTTTTTGATGCTCAACAAAGAATGAATGTATAGAAAAATTTAGAAAGATACTACACATTGTAAGGGAAAGACACAGGCTCAGGAAAAAACATGAAAAGTCCATAAAGTTTCACATTAGATTGATCTTTAGCCCAAAAACAATCAGAAAAGAACAAACTCTGAAAAAGGAAGAGAATCTTTTTTCCAATTTACCATATTGTAGACTTCACACTGTTTACAACCAAAAAAAAAAAGAAAACCAACACAAAATATAAAAAGAAACAGGAAAAGATGGCACATTCAAATAAATAAATCAACACAAAAGTACCATCATTCATAGAATGCAAACCCAAAGAAATTACTAGACAAAAGATCTTGAAACATCTTAATGTTAAAAGAGTTAAAGGAAAAGGGTGAAGACAGGAAAATATTGCCTGAACAAAATGAGAATATCATTAAAGACATAAATCATAAAAAGGAGCCAAAAGAGAAATGCTAAAAAGTAAAGTAATGGAAATAAAAAATATACTACAGAACCTCAAAAGAAGATCTGACAAGCAGAACAATAAACAAACTTGAAAATAGGACAACTGAAATTACTGAGTCTAAGGAATAGAAAGAAAAAGAATGAAGAAGATTGAACAGAGTCTAAGGGTCCTGTGGAACACCATCCAATCTACCAATATAATCGTTGTAGAAATCTCACAGAAAAAAAAAAAAAGTACACAATGTATATTTAAGACTAATAGCAAAAAGCTCCTCAACTTGAGGAAAGACACAAGTTCACAAATTCAAAATTTCAAACAAATTCCTAATAAGAGCTGAGTTACCCCAAGACATATTATAATCAAACTGCTAAAAGCCAAAGACAATAGAATAATCATGAAAGCAAGAAAAGGAAATGCTGACATTCCACTGCACAGAAGGAAATTTATTAAATGTAAACTTTAAAAGATGAAACGAGTTGCCAGTCCAGGTTCAATGCACAATACTGGATGCTTGGGGCTGGTGCACTGGGACCACCCAGAGGGATGGTACAGGGAGGGAGGAGGGAGGAGGGTTCAGGATGGGGAACAAGTGTATACCTGTAGCGGATTCATGTTGATATATGGCAAAACCAATACAATATTGTAAAGTTAAAAATTAAAAAAAAGATCTCCTTATCAACAACCTAACTTTACCACTTAGAAACTAGAAAAATAATGAACTAAACCCAAAACTAAAAGAAGGAAAATAACAAAGGTGAGGACACAGATAATAAAATACAGATTAGGAAAACAATTTTTAAAAATTAATAAAACCAGAACTTCCCTGTGGTCCAGTGGTTAAGAATCTGTCTTCCAATGCAGGGGACACAGGTTCAATCCCTGGTCAGGGAACTAGATCCTGCAGGCTCACGTGCAGCCAAACAAATAATTTTTTTTTTTAATTAACAAAACCAAGAGCTAGTTCTTCTAAACAAGTAATAAGCTTTTTGCTAAACTAAAAATAATTTTTAAAAATAGAAAGAGGAGAAATGTAAATAGCTAAAATCAGAATGTGGTATATTGCTACCAAACTTGAAGGTTAAAAAAAATTTTTTTAAGAAAATACCATGGACACTGTATGCCAAAAATTGCTTACAAGTTACCTCAACTGACTCAAGAAGAAATGAAAAATGTCTCTTTAACAACAGAATGAGTCAGTAATCAATCTCCCAAAGTACAGTTTAAAATACATGGTTTAACTTGAATTCTACCAAACATTTAAAGAAAAATTATCACCAATCCTTCTCAAACCCTTCCCCCAAACTGAAGACAATCAACTTCTTTACTCATTCTATGAGACTAGCACTAACCCAATACCAAAACTTTCCTAAGAACAGAAAGTAACAGAGCAGTATCTCTTTTAATGATACAAAAAGTCCTTCACAAAATACCAGCAAGTCAAATACAACCTCATAGTAAAAAAATTTTTACCAGGACCAAATGAGATTTACTTCAGGAATACAAGAATAGCTCAAAAAGAAAATTAATTACTGTAATACAACGTATTAACAGAAAGAAGGAAAAAAGCCATACAATCTCAACTGACACAGAAAAAGCATCTGACAAAAATCCAACACCCTCTCAAGACAAAAACTCTCAGCACTTTTAAGAAGCTGCTGCTAAGTCACTTCAGTCGTGTCCGACTCTGTGCAACCCCATATACGGCAGCCCACCAGGCTCCCCCGTCCCTGGGATTCTCCAGGCAAGAACACTGGAGTGGGCTGCCATTGCCTTCTCCCACATTTAAGAAGAAAAACTCCTGAACATGATAAAGGTGATTTATAAATCCCACAACTAACATCACAGCCAGTACCCAACGACTGAAAAAAATTTCCCTTAGGATCAGGAACAAGACAGTGATGCTCACATTCACCATAGCCACTCAATGGTACATAGAAATTCTAGCCACAGATATCAGACCACAAAAATAAATAAATCAATTAAAAAATGAAAATACATTGGAAATGTATTTTGGAAAGGACTTGTAAAACTATTCATAATGACATGATTTTATAGAGAGAGAAAGCAAGTAGCACTAAAAGCAGATTCACAAAATCACACACTACAATGTACTGAGTATAAGCTCAACAAGCAGAATTCAGCTATTTCTATGTAACAGTAATCTATTTTACATATGCAAACTGTGGAAAATTTCTTAAAGAGATGGAATACCAGACCACCTGACCTGCCTCTTGAGAAATCTGTATGCAGGTCAGGAAGCAACAGTTAGAACTGGACATGGAACAACAGACTGGTTCCAAACAGGAAAAGGAGTACATCAAGGCTGTATATTGTCACCCTGCCTATTTAACTTATATGCAGAGTACATCATGAGAAACGCTGAGCTTGAGGAAGCACAAGCTGGAATCAAATTGCCGGAAGAAATATCAATAACCTCAGATATGCAGATGACACCACCCTTATGGCACAAAGTGAAGAAGAACTAAAAAGCCTCTTGATGAACATGAAAGAGGAGAGTGAAAAAGTTGGCTTAAAGCTCAACATTCAGAAAACGAAGATCATGGCATCTGGTCCCACCACTTCATGGTAAACAGATAGGGAAGCAATGGAAACCATGACAAGATTTTATTTTCTTGGGCTCCAAAATCACTGAAGATGTTGACTGCAGCCATGACATTAAAAGACGCTTACTCCTTGGAAGAAAAGTTATGACCAACCTAGACAGCATATTAAAAAGCAGAGACATTAGTTTGCCAACAAAGGTCTGTCTAGTCTTTTCTAGACTTTTTCCAGTAGTCATGTATGGATGGAAGAGTTGGACCATTAAGAAAGCTGAGCCCCGAAGAATTGATATTTTTGAACTGTGGTGTTGGAGAAGACTCTTGAGAGTCCCTTGGACTGCAAGGACATCCAACCAACCCATCCTAAAGGAAATCAGTTCTGAATATTCCTTGGAAGGACTATTGCTGAAGCTGAAACTCCAATACTTTGGCCACCTGAAGCAAAGAACTGACTCATTTGAAAAGACCCTGATGCTGGGAAAGATTGAAGGCGGAAGGAGAAGGGGACAACAAAGGATGAGATGATTGGATGGCATCACCGATTCGATGGACATGAGTTTAAGTAAACTCTGGGAGTTTGTGATGGACAAGGAGGCCTGGGAGCTACAGTCCATGGGGTCGCAAAGAGTCGGACACAACTGAGTGACTGAACTGAACTGAAGTGATAACATGATGAACCCTAAAAAGCTGTATTTAGTAAAATAAGCCACCACAGACAAATACTGTATGATTCTACCAAAATGAGGTACCTAGAATAGTCAAATTCATAAAGATATAATGTAGAAGAAAAGAAATCAAAAGTTCCCTGAGAGATGGGAAGAAGGAACTGAGAGTTATTGTTTAGTATGTACAGAGTCTTCATTGGATGTGATGTCAAAGTTTTGTATACAGGTAGCTGCTGCTGCTAAGTCACTTCAGTCGTGTCTGACTCTGTGTGACCCCACAGACGGCAGCCCACCAGGCTCCCCCGTCCCTGGGATTCTCCAGGCAAGAACACTGGAGTGGGTTGCCATTTCCTTCTCCAATGCATGAAAGTGAAAAGGGAAAGTGAAGTCGCTCAGTCGTGTCCGACTCTAGCGACCCCATGGACTGCAGCCTACCAGACTCCTCCATCCATGGGATTTTCTAGGCAAAAGTACTGGAGTGGGGTGCCACTGCCTTCTCCATGTATACAGGTTAAGTGATGGTTAAAAAACATTTTGAGTGTATTCAATGCCACTGAATCATACATTTACAAATGGCTAAAGTGGTAAATTAATGGTTTGTTATGCTGAACATATTTGTACCACAATAAAAAAAAGTTTAAATAAAATACTGTTGAAGGCCATCAACCAAAAATTCAAAACAAGTTAAAAAGGGAAAAAAAAAAAAAAAACCCTCTGGGACTTCCCTGATGGTCCAGTGGCTAAAACTTTGCACTCCCAATGCAGGGATCCCAGGTTCGATCCCTGGTCAGGGAACTAGATCCCACATGCCACAACTAAGAGTTTGCATGCTGTAACTAAAAAAGATCCCACATACTGCAGCAAGATCAAAATGCCTCAACTAAGACACAGTGCAGTCAAATGAATAAAAAAATTTTGAAAAAAAAAAAAAGAAAAACCCTCATGGGGTTAATGAACACCTACAAAACAACATGAGAGAAATTCTGCCAACAAAGAATGATGGGATATATAGTAGATACTCTTTTCTGTTTAATATTAAAAATAAAAGTTGTTCAGAAAACAAAGGACTACTCTTCAAATATACTACACTGTTCTTACTGAAAGCTAGAGTGGCTCTTTATATGATATTCGATCAAATGCTTCAAGTACAGAGATCAGACATCTCAAATATGTGGAAACCGAGAATAAAATACCCACAATTTTCTCTTCAGAGATGTTAGAGAAAATAATCGAGAGGACATTACTGCCAGTTGACTTTTGAGCTGAAACTGAGCAAAGAGAGGTACCTCACTTCCTCCCTTGTCACTTCCTCCCCTGTCATTGGAATATACACTCTGCCTGCCTGCCACTCCTTAAGTAGGAACTACTCCAAGGTTATAGTAATTGTGTCTAAACCCAGTTAAGGCCTCACTTACAACTTCTAAGATTTGGCACGTGAGTGCCGAGATCTACTCATCTTGCAGCCACTGAAGACAAGCCTCTTAAACTTCCCTTGCTTTTAAACCTGCCACCTACCAATCTAGAGTGATCTCTGCCTCTTTCATTCTCCCAGACCACTGTGTATAAAGGCCAGTTTATAAACCAACAAAGTAAAATAAAAGTCTACTCTGTGAAAGCCACAAAAATAAGCACAAATTAACTCGAATAAAGAAAAAGAAACAAGAAAAACAGGAATAAGGAAAAAGGATTTGTGGTAAATCATATACCTACATACAAAATTAATACTAAATAACTGTGGAAATTATGGTTCACTTAAAAGTTGCATAACTTGATAAAATATAAATAACATAATAAAAACTGCAAAGTGGAAAATGAGAAGAGAAAAATGATGAGAATTTCCTCATCTTCCATAAAGGAAACTCATTCATTACTGTATTTTAGAATGAAAAGAAACAAACCCACAAAGAAATGAGAACCAGAAACAGATAAAACGGGCTTCCCTGATAGCTCAGTGGTAAAGAATCTGCCTGCCAATGCAAGAGATGAGGGTTCGATCCCTGGGTTGAGAAGATCCGCTGGAGAAGGAAATGGCAACCTGCTCTAGTATTCTTGTCTGTGAAATCTCATGGACAGAGGAGCCTGGTGGGCCACAGTCCATAGGTTTGCAAAGAGTCAGACAAAACTGAGTTGCTGAGCACGAGAATCAAGGGAGAGAGAAAGCTATAGCTCAGAAAATTTGCGAGTGAGCTGCAGAGGAGATAGGTCTATCTCTGCAGTGTAACTGGAAAAATCTGAGTTATTTGAGTACCAGATTTGATAGACAGCAGGAATGAAACAAGGACATTAAATCCTGTTTTCCCATTTCCAGAAGTCTATTTAAGAGCTCTAATGGAAAAATATTTCACAACACCTGAAAGTACTAAGATCTCTTACCAGTCGTCTACCTTAAATATGAACAACACAGGAAATACCCAACAACATAAAAAAAGAATATAGTATAGACAAGAGGTTTGAATATATAGTACAAGAAGGAATCACTATTCATATAAACAGCTCCTAAAATAGGCATAAATGAACAGAATTCAAATCATAAGATGTAACACAATGACAGATACTGCAATGGCCAGATTATAACTGAAGTACAATCATAACTTCACATGCTAACAGTATGCAGAGTCTCAAAAAGCAGCAGTTTAAATGTACATACAAATATACAAGCAGAAGCTAATCAGTGTTTCTAAAATTAGTCATCATATATTCCCTTTGAGAATCAGATGAGAAGTATGAACTATTGCCCTTCAAAATGTACATAATGCACACTGAATCAGATGATATTTAAATTCTAAGACCTAAGTAATTTTACTTCTGTCACTGAGACAGGAAAATCCCCAAAAAGCTTTTAGCTGTATTTTAAGACAAAATTATTATCTAAGTTACATAAATCTATATATCAGTTCAGTCGCTCAGTCGTGTCCGACTCTTTGCGACCCCATGAATTGCAGCACGCCAGGCCTCCCTGCCCATCACCAACTCCCGGAGTTCACCCAAACTCATGTCCATCGAGTCGGGGATGCCATCCAGCCATCTAATCCTCTGTCGTCTCCTTTTCCTCCTGCCCCCAATCCCTCCCAGCATCAGAGTCTTTTCCAATGAGTCAACTCTTTGAATGAGGTGGCCAAAGTACTGGAGTTTCAGCTTCAGCATCATTCCTTCCAAAGAACACCCAGGACTCATCTCCTTTAGAATGGACTGGTTGGATCTCCTTGCAGTCCAAGGGACTCTCAAGAGTCTTCTCCAACACCACAATTCAAAAGCATCAATTCTTCGGCACTCAGCTTTCTTCACAGTCCAACTCTCACATCCATACATGACCACTGGAAAAACCATAGCCTTGACTAGATGGACCTTTGTTGGCAAAATAATGTCTCTGCTTTTCAATATGCTATCTAGGTTGGTCTTAACTTGTCTTCCAAGGAGTAAGCGTCTTTTAATTTCATGGCTATATGTAATCTATATATAAATCTATATATATTCTTTAAATATGGAAAGCATTTAATGATAAATTCCAATACAGTAAAAAAGATTCTGAAGTTTACCTTTTTATGTCCTATGACTAAAAGATTTTATATGAAAGGGTATGAAGAGAGATGTAAAGAGGTAACTCAAATCAGAATAGTAAGTCATTTTAAATGGTACAGAAAGTCACTTAAATGTCAAAATCTTTACTGTAACTTTATGTACAACTTTTTATATTTAATGAAAAATTAGTAAACACATGTAAAACTTTTCAAGTTTACATAAACGTGGGCAAAATCTCCCACCTACCTCAGGCCACTTCCCCAAAAGCAAACCTATTAAAATTTCTTGTGTGTTTTTCTAAAATTGTTCCAGACACTCACAAGTACAAAGAGTACATATACATGTATGTACATTCTCTTTTTACCACTGTTTTAATACACAGTGGGAGAATACACTGGGTACTTACTGTTTCTCTTAATAAAAAATCTACTACCGTTATTATTTAATAAAAACATATCTTGGAGGTTGTTACACATGAACAAAATATATCAGGTTCAGTCCTTCTCATGGCCACCGAACATTCTACTAGACGGTTTTCCCAAAACTCATTTAGTCCCACGTGACAGACATTCAGGGTCTAGTAGCATAGTGAGTGGTATATCAAACATTTTCATGTACATGTATTTAGAAGACAAATAACTAGAAAGAGAACTGCAATGTTGTTCTCCTAAAGTTACACCATACTCTGGTTAACAGAGTGTATTGTCAAACATAATGAGAATTACCTAATACGTGAAAACGATATAATGTTAGCTGAACTTACATTTAATTATAATCAAAGATAAGCATTTTTCAAATATTTATAAACCACTTTACACATTTTTTTCAATTTCCCTATGTCACCCTTATCTCTTTTCTGCTTGGATTCCAATAGAAGAGTTTTGATACAAACAATGAAAAAAATAGCAGTCAATCCAATTGTTACAGGGTGAAGTGTGTGTATGTATGCATACCAACTGTGCAAAGTGATTTCAAAAACTTACTCCAGAGGGAAGGAAAAAAGACCCAGGCAAGACCCTATGAAACCAACCAACCAACCCTAGACAACCTGTAACCTGATGTCTGTTATAGTTGGTACTCAAAATGTAAAAATTCCTGATAATTTGAAGTCTGTAGTACAGTCAAAAGTTAAACAGTAACAAATCACAGGAATACGCAAATAAAATAATCTTTCAAATATATTTATTTCATCTCATTAAACTATCCTTTATAAATATTTTAAGTTATTTCAGACTATATTACAGATTATGCCAGAATTTTTTAATAATTTCCTTTTTGGTGAATTCAAATTTTTGCCAGGATAAAATGCTAGATAAAATTAATACATAGTATCAATTTAAATGTGATGAATTTCAGTTTCAATAAACAATGCTTCATTACTCCTAGTTACTTATTCTATATTACTTAATATATCATTGTTCTCAATTTTGTCTTGCTATGAATAAAAATTAAAAATCAAAAATTTGAAAAAGTGTAAGTATATTAAAAGTTTATGTATATATGTTGTGATCATTAAGAATATGGATGAAACAAAAATATAATGGATGAAAGCAAGTATAAGGGGAGAAATGGCTATTTTAATAGCAATAATATATAAAATTAAAACCCTTAAGAATGAGCTTAACATATGATAAAATCTATATGCAAGTAACTCTGAAATGCTGAAAGATACAAAATAAAACAAATGGCATATCACAACTTGGATAAGAAGATAGCACTTTTCAAAATAATTATAACAATGAAAATAATATTTTTAAAGGTAAGTCAATGCTAAAACTCACATGGAAAAATAAATGAGACACAGATTCTTTAAAATATATATCAAGGATCAGCTTTGCCAGATATTAAGAAATGTTACACAGACACAAGGTGAAAAAAGAAAAGATATGAGTATAAAAGCAGGGACTAACAAATGTTTTCTCAATGCACCAGACAGTAAATATTTTAGGATTACAGGTGATACATTCTCTGTAACAGATATTGTATTCTGCCACTGCAGTGTGGAAGCAGCCACAGACAATATGAAAATGAACAGGCAAAGCTATGGGGCAAACAAACTACAAAATCCAGTGTCCAGCCCACAGGCTATAACTTTACCAATCCCTGGAATACAGATCATGACTATATACACAAAAAGGTCAGTCTACAAAGTTCAGAAATTGGCCCAGTCAAGATAAAACTAGTGTCTGAAATCAGTGAAGAGAATTACTAAACAAATGGAATGGGGACAACACAACCAAAAATTGGGAGGGGAAATACTGCGTATGTATATGATAAATTCCTATTGGATCGAAGATTAAAAAACAAAATTGAAACAAAATGTACAGAAAGGAACTAAAGGTGAATTCTGTTATAATCTTGAAATGCATTTCAAACCATAACACAAAAGCCACAGGCCATTAAGAACTTAAACCACAAGTCTGAAACCACGTACTTGAAACTCAACTGCAAAAACCACCTGAATTAAGCAAGGAGACATCAAAGCAGAATGTAGTCATAACTCCTAACAGAAAAAAAGTCCAATTTCACTGATATATAAAGATCTCCTACAAAAAAAAAGTAAAGCAATTGATAAATGGCAAAGAATATAAACATTCCCGGAAACAAAAAGGGTTCTTAAACACAAGATTTCCAACCTGATTCACATTAAAGAAATCCAAATTTAAAACATCAATGATAACACTTTTCACTCACTAGTTTAGCAAATAAAAAGGAGTTTAATACAACTAATTGAAGAGGATAAGGATAAGGACTTCCTTTCACTTAAAGGTGAAAAGATAAGGAATGATGCTGAAGTTGAAGCGCCAGTACTTGGACCACTTGTCGTGAAGAGCCAACTCACTGGAAAAAACGTTGATGCTGCGAAAGATTGAAGACAAAAGGAGAAATGGGTGGCAGAGGATGAGATGATTAGATAGCATCACCAACTCAATGGACATGCATGTATTTGAGCAAACTCTGGGAGACAGAGGAGAGGGAAGTCTGGCATGCCTCAGTCCATGGGATTGCAGAGAGTCAGACATGACTTACCAACTAAACAACGGCGAGCGGTCAAAGTGGCACTATCACACCATGAGCTACCATAAGTAAACCACACATAAACTTTAATGTAACAATTCTACCTACAAGTAGGAATTTATCCTACATAATGGTTTTGCACTTGGATGAAATGACTGTAAATAGGTTACCTGTTGTGGCACTGTTTGTAATGGAAAAGAATAGAAAAAGACAGTGCCTATGAACAAGAATTGGTTAAATAAACTACGGTACATGCATATAATAAAACACTATCTAGTCCTTAAAAAATTAAGTGCTTTATGTTACTTATATGGAATAATAATCTCCAGGACAAAATGTTAAGTGAAAAAAAACCAAGTCCATTTAGTATGATACATCTGTGGAAAAGAAAAGTGGAAAGAAAAATGTTTACTGTTTACAATTAGAAATTTATACAGAAAATGTATGATGTACCTGAGAGATAAGGAACTGCATGCATGAGAGACTGGTAGAAAGGGGAAAATGTATAGCATATCTTTTTTGAAAAGATATCAATTTTTTGAAATTTAAACCATATGGAAATGAGCCTATTCAAAAATTAAATTTAAAAAGAAGATAGTATAATAGAAAAAAAAACATTACAATGTTCAGGACAGAAGCACTGATTGTATAAATGATAATAATAGGAAAATGTCTCTTAATAAACCAAGAACCTCTAACTGACTAGCTCTCACTTCCTTTAATTATACCACTTGTACAGTAAGACAAGACATGGATTCACAGATTTGGTCCCCAATTTTTCCCATGTCTTGGTTTCTTTAGCTACAAAATGGTAACAGAATTCACCTTATCAGGGAGTGAGCACTTAGAACATATAATAAGGAAGTATTTAATAAATGTAAGCTGTTGATATTACCTGTGCAGCAGCCCAAATGCAGTCAATATGCTGAGTACTCAATCGCCCTTCAGCTGCCAAAAAATTCAAAATCACTTGGCATTGTTTGATAATCTGGGAAAGAAAACCTTATTATAGTTAATTTTTAAAAACTTTCTCTCTTAATAGAGCAGATAAGTCATATAAAAGTCCACAAACCTCAATATGTAAATTTGGTCCAAATATATGCTCTACCACATTGTTGCTTATAAGCCAGTCTGCAAGTTCTTTTGCAATGGACCTAAAGTCAAATAAAAAAAAAAGTTTATACATTTCAAAAACTATTAGTATCATTCTGTCCCATGTCTAAAAGCAGACTCAGGTGAAAACCCAAAACTGCTCACATACAAATTATAAGTGTTAGTGTGTTAGTCGCTCAGTCGTGCCCAACTCTGCGACCCCATGGACTGCAGCCCACCAGGCTCCTGTGTCCAGAAGATTTTCCAGGCAAGGATACTGGAGTATAAAGAAGTGACTATATACAATTAACTGTTAATAATACTACAAAGAGTAACTGAAACCGAAATCAAGAAATGACATTACTACCTAAATTTATGAACAAACAAAAAAATTCTGAAAAGTCAGGCTAACTAATACCAGGTGCATAGGGGAGAATACCAGGTACATAGGGGAGAATACCAAGGGTAACACCCAGAAAGCGATGCATTTTCTGACTCAAAGATCATGCCTTCCCATTATTTCCACAGTAGACACTGAAGCATTCAAGGAAGGTTTTCCCGTAGGTCTGCTATGGCTGGGCTTCCCTGGTGGCTCAGTGATAAAGAATCCGCCTGCCAATGCAGGAGATGCTGATTTAATCCCCGGGTTGGGAAGATTTCCCTGGAGATGGAAATGGCAATCCACTCCATTATTCATGCCTGGGAAATCCCATGAACAGAGAAGCCTTGTGGGCTATACAGTCCACAGAGTCACAAAAAGTCAGACACTGAGTGATCAAGCACGAGCCACTATGAGTAGATATCATAAAAGTAGGTTACCAAAGTGTGGGGGGCGGGAAAGAAAACTCTCCAAGCCAAACGGTAACTCCCCTGCCTGATACTCAAAAAGGTTCTGCTAAAGAGTCGGGTATCAACTGACTGTTCAGAACACTTGGCTACATTTATCATGAACAATTCACCCTTCATTTCAAAATGTGAACTTTTTATTCCTAAACAGTTTTAGATTTTCCTTCATTTTTGGAAAAGAGCTAACAACTTTCTTTTAGAGTAATAAACCACTGGCACAGAAATTAAACTATTAGGTAGCTGGCCAAGTTCCTCTATCCATGGAATTCTCCAGGCAAGAATATTGGAGTGGGTAGCCACTTCTTCTCCAGGGGATCTCCTCAACCCAGGGATCGAACCCGGGTCTCCTGCATTGTAGGCAGATTCTTTACTGACTGAGCCACAAGGGAAGCCCAACAATACACAGTGTCAGTTTATCAGTTAATTTGTCTTTTATAGCTTTAAGATACGTGTGAAACATAATAAACTGAACATATTTAAAGTATATAGTTCAGTGAACTCAAGCTTACATATACATCTATGAATTCATCAGCACTGTCAAGACTACAAACACATCAACCCAAAAAGTTTCTTTATGCCACTTTATCTTTTCTCAGCTCTCACCCCCACTGCCCAGACAATCAGTGATCTGCTTTGTTATTAGTTTTCATTTTCCAGAATTTCATGTAAAAAGATACAGCATGTGGTTTTTTTATAATTTAGATTTTTTTTTCACTCAGCATAATCCATTTTCCTTCATTGTCATTAACCCATTGGTTTCTTTCAAGTTTGGGCAATTATGATTAAAGCTGCTGTAAGCACCCATGTGCAAGTTTTTGTGTGGATATAAGTTTTCAAATTCTTTGGGTAAATGCCAGGGAACAAGACTGCTGGATCATAAGGTTATGCTGAGTTTTGTAAGAAACCATGAAACTGTCTTCCAAAGTAGCACCAGTGATGAACAAGTGTTTCTACTGCTTTACTCTTTGTCAGTATCTGGTGTTACCAGTGCTGTGCATTTTGACTGTTCCAATAGGTGTGTAGTAGAATTTCATCGTTGTTTTGATTTGCATTTCCCTGATGTATGCATGTGTTCATGTGCTATCCGTATATCTGCCTTGGTGTAGCTGTCTGCTAAAGTCAGCGTATTTTCAATCTGATTTTCTTTCTGTTCATTTTCTTACTGTTAAATATTTAAGAGTTCTTTGTATATTCTGGATAACAATTCTTTATCAAATGTCTTCTGCAAATGTTTTCCCCTGTCTATGGCTTGTCTTCTCATTCTCTTGACACTGTCTTTCCCAGAGCAGAAGTTTTTTGAAGAAGTCCAGCTTATCAATTCATGGATCATGGTATGGTATTCAAAAGGTCACCACCATAGCCTAGGTCATTCAGGTTTTTTCCTATATTCTTTTAGGAGTTTTCTAGTTTTGCATCCTATGTTCAGGCATGTGATTCATTTTGAATTAACTTTTGTAAAGAGTGTGAGATCTACATCTAGATTTTTTTTTCCACTTGGTTGTCCAATTGTTTCAATACTTGTTTGTTGGAATACAAATACAATATTTGTTGGAAATTCTATCTCTGCTACATTGTACTGTCTTGGCACCTTTGTCAAATATCAGCTGACTGTATTTATATGGGCCTATTTCTGAGCACCGTATTCTGTTCCACTGATCTCTCTGTTCTATCACCAAAACTGCACTGTCTTGATCACTGTAAATTTAGAGTAACTGTTGAAGGTGGGTAATGTCAGTCCTCCAACCTTCCAATACACTGAAGAGCAGTGGTGAGAAGGGATACCCTTTCTTTGTTTCTGATCTTAGTGGAAAAACTTTGACCTTCACATCATTAAGTATGGTGTTAGCAGTAGGAGGTTTTGCAGATGGCCTTTATCAGGTTGATTTAGTTCCCTTCTGTGCCTAATTTACTGAGAGTTTTTACCATGAATGGTAAAGTCTGACTTTGTCAAATTTTGACTTTACATTAATTGACTTTGAAATGCTGTACCAGCCTTGAATACCTGAGATAAATCTCACTTGGTTGTGATGTATCATTCTTTTTATACCTTGTTGGATTCAATTTGCTAATATTTTCTAAGGGTTTTCATATGTTTGTTCATGAGAAATACTGGTCTGTAGTTTTCTTTTCTTGTAATGTCTTTGTCTGGTTTTGCTATTAGGGTAATGCTGGCCTCAATGAGTAAGGAAGGCTTCCTTCTGCTATTTTCTGAAAGAAACTGTAGAGAACTGGTATAATTTCTTCCTTAAATATTTGGTTAAATTTACTAGTGAACCCAACTGGGCCTGGTACTTGTTTTGGAAAGTTATTAATTGTTGATTCACTTTAATTGATCCAAGCCCTTTCAAATTAATTCTTTTAAAAATTTTTAAATGGTTACCACAGAAGAACACCTAATGAAAAAAGTAGTGTTACATATACTGTGGGTAAAAGAAAATAGGTTTCAAAACAGGATGTGTAGTGCAAAGATTCCAAGTTTTTTCAGCAACATAAATTATACACAGAAAAACCGGGAAGAAATTAAAATTCCTTTTCTTGTTTATCCACAAAAGAATTATTTTTAATTTTAAAATTATTATAAATATTTTTTAAAAGAAGCTATGAATTAGACATATGGCCTCAAAGGATCAAACATGAAAATAAAACTACTAGTGGTATATTTTACCTACTTCTGAGTAGGCTGACAGAAGCTATGATCCACAAATGAACTCCATAGAAAAAGACAATTTAACAACTAAAAATAATTCTTTCAGTTCCTTGAAAAACATTCAGAGTAAGTGTAAAATTGGACAACATTATCAATAACAACCATTCAGGACCCTGGAAACATACACACAACTGGGACTCCCATAAGGACTAAGGGGAGCAAGCAGAAAGAAAATTTGAAGAAATTATGGTCAAACATCCGAAATTTGAAGAAAAATGTTCATCTACACATTCAAGAACCATAATAAACTCCAACTAAGATAAACACAAGGATATTAACGCCCAGAGAAACCACAATCAAATTCTTAAAAGCCAACGACCAACAGAAAAATCTTAAAAACAGCAAAAAAAAATAAATAAATAAACATGTACAGAAGAACTACAATAAGATTAACAGCAGACTTTTTATCAGAAAATAGAGCTATACTGAAGCAATGTTCCTATATTTTATTAGAATTGTTATTAATCTGAAGTAGACAGTAATAAAGATGCATATTGTAACCCATAAAGCAACCACTAATTTTTAAAGTATAAAAAAATAGAATTAAAATGGTATACAGTTGGTTCTCTGTATCCATGGATTCTGCATCCATATATGCAAACAAAAAAGGATCAAAAATATTTCTTAAAAAAATTCCCAGAAGTTCCAAAAGGCAAAAGTTGAATTTGCCACATGCTGACAACTATTTACATAACACTTAAATTTTGGTATCCTCAGGTGGTCTAGAACCAATTCCCAACACATACCAAGAGACAACTATACTACTATATACACTGCAAAATAAGGCAGTAAAGGAGAAACAGAAAAAAAATTTTAATTAAGACATAAAAAAACCAAAAGCAAAATGGCAGGCATAACTCCAACTATACAGTGACTGAATTAAATAATACAATCATAAGGGAGTACTGTGTAAGAGTAGATTTTTTTTCCCAATCCAACCAAATGCTGTCATCAAGAGATGTATGTTAGATCCAAAAATACAAACAGGTTGAAAGTAAGAGGAAGGAAAAAGAGTTAACATAATAAAGTTACACTGACTATACTAACATCAAATGAAATGAACTAAGCCAAATATTGTTTTAAAGAGACGAAGACGGACATTTTAGGATGATGAAAGGATGAAATTATCAACATAACATAGTAACTATAAACAGAGTGTACCCAACAAAATGTCCTAAAGTACATGCAGCCAAAACCAACAAAAATTGAGAGAGAAAAAGAAATACAGCCAATTCTCATCACCCCTGGTAGTTGTATCATACAATGTCACTGCACTGAGTTAGCTAATACTGAACCCCTGAATATTTTTCTTAGATTACTATTACCCACCGCTTTAATGAATAAAAGGAACATGTTATTAGCATCAAGTGCTTCCTAGAGTGGGTTCTCTTTAAAAGAATGACTCAGTGCAATAATATGACTCATTGGTTAGACTGACTGAAAGAAGACACAGACTTTGATTAAATGCAAATCTCACATAGTAACATTAAGTACACAATTTGGTCTACAATTCATTTGCAGAACTTCTTCAAAGAAATATTGTTTCACAAAACGAATATTTGTTTTGAAGTTTCCACTTCAGTCAGAACAATGCAAAGGAGACTTTTCCCTTTATGTAAAACTGTCATCATAAAAAGTTCATCAACACCCTTCCCCTTCCCCATTCCCTCTGGAAAAAGAGACATGGCTCTCATTTAAGTGTTACCATGTTGTTTTCTTCGATACTCTTTTTCTAAACACTTTTTATAATTGAGGTACAACGGACAAACAACATGATTAGTCCCAAATGCACAACATGATGATTCAACATTTGTATATATAGCTAAATGACTGTGTAAGTATATACCTAAATTATAGTAAGTCTAGTTAACATCCACTATGATGGTGTTACAAAATTTTTTTTTCATTTGTGATGAGGACTTTTAAGATCTACTCTAACAATTTTCAAATATGCAATACAATATTATTAACTATAGCCACCATGCTATACATTACCACTCCTACAACTTACTTATTTTGTAACTAGACATTTGTATCTTTTGACCTCCCTCACCTCTTCTGCCCTCCTCTGACCTCCACACCTCTGACAACTACCAATATATTCTATCTTTGAGCTTAGGGTTTTTAGTTTTTCAAGTCTGTATATAAATGAGACCATATGATATCTTTCTGACTTATTTCACTTAGTATAACGCCCTCAAGGTCCATCCATGTTACCATAAATGGCAAAATTTCATTCTTTTTATGGGTGAATAGTATTCCATTGTATATTCTATTTCACCATAGAACTGAAAGAACAAATAAATACAGTCAATTCTCATTTTTTACTCATGGCAACTGAATCCTATAAAATCTCTGCACTGAATAAACTCATATTGAATTCTTGAATATCAAATTTAAAAAAAAAAGAACTTCTTTTCAGATTCTATTTTCGTGTTACAAAAGAGAAAATGAGCATCAGAAGTGTTCAGTGACATGGCTCAGTTCAGTTCAGCTGCTCAGTCACGTCCGACTCTTTGCGCCCCCATGGACTGCAGCACACCAGGCCTCCCTGTCCATCACCAATTCCCGGAGTTTACTTAAACTCATGTCCATCGAATCAGTGATGCCATCCAATCATCTCATCCTCTGTCGTCCCCTTCTCCTCCTGACTTCAATCTTTCCCAGCATCAGGGTCTTTTCCAATGAGTCAGTTCTTTGCATCAGGTGGCCAAAGTATTGGAGTTTCAGTATCAGTCCTTCCAATGAATATTCAGGACTGATTTCCTTTAGGATGGACTGGTTGGATCTCCTTGCACTCCACGGGACTCTCAAGAGTCTTCTCCAACACCACAGTTCAAAAGCATCAATTCTTCAGTGCTCGGCTTTCTTTATAGTCCAACTCCCACATCCACACATGACTACTGCCCCAATATCAAGTACTAGACGTGAGACTCATATCCCTCCAACTGGCCCAGAGTCACAGCTTCTTGCACTATACTGCACGGCCTCCTACCACTTCCATCCCCTGGTCCTTTCTAAACCAGTGCTAAAACAAGAAAACAGAGCATCACTTTATATGACTTCAGCTGGGAATGTGCACGTTGGGAGACTTTCTTATTGCTCTGTGCATTTCAGCAAGACTATGAAGAACCAAAAGTATTGATTTGGGGGTTACAAATAAACTGTAGCACACAGGCAAATTAATAAAAACAGAATCCACAAAATGAGGATAAACTGAAGTCAGAGACTTCAATCCCCTACTTTTAATAACAGATTGGAACAAGTAGATAAAAAAATCAACAAGGATACTGAAGACAAACATTACGAGTTCACTAGACCTAAGAGACACCTAAGGACTTCCCTGGTGGCTCAGAGGTTAAAACATGTGCCTGCAATGCGGGAGACCTGGGTTCGATCCCTGGGTCGGGAAGATCCCCTGGAGAAGGAAATGGCGACCCACTCCAGTATTCTTGCCTGGAGAATCCCATGGACGGAAGAGCCTGGTGGGCTACAGTCCATGGGGTTGCAAAGAGTCGGACACGACTGAGCGACTTCACTTTGACTTTCAAGAGACACCTATAGAACACTCCATACAACAGCTGAATAAATTCTTCTTAAGCACACATTAACATTCTGTGGTACAGATTATATGTTAATCTGTAAAACAAGACAAATAACCCAACTAAAAACTAGGCCAAAAAGTGAACAAACAATTCACCAAAGAAGAAACAGAATGGCAAATAACCATATAAAAAGATGCTCAGCATTACTGGTAATTAGGCAAATACAAATAAAAGTCATAATGAAATGACACTAACACCCACTATAATGGCTATAATCAAAAATACAGGTAAAAACAAGTGTTGATACGATTGGGGAAAACTGAAACCTTCATATATTACTAGTGGAAATATAATACAGGAATGCTGGAAAACATTTTGACAGTTTCTTTAAAAGTTAAACATAAAATGACCTTACAAACCAGCTGATCATACCTATGTATCTACCAAGAGAAATGAAAACATATGTCCAAAAAGACTTATACACAAATATTTAAAGTAGCATTATTCATACTAATCAGAAAGTAGAAACAATCAAAATATCCATCAATTTGGTAAAAGAATAAACAAAATGTAATAAAGCTATATAATGTAACACTATTCACCAATAAAAAGGAATGAAGTACTAATTCATACCACAACATGAATGAGCCGCAAAATAAACAGTGTAAGTGAAAGGTGGCAATTGAAAACAAACACTATCATATGATTCCATTTATAGCAAACCCCCAAAATGGGCAAATCTACAGACAAAGATTATTAATGGGGATGGGGATAAGAATGGGGATTGACCCACTGCTGGGCATACACACCAAGGAAACCAGAATTGAAAGAGACACGGGTACCCCAATGTTCATCGTAGCACTGTTTACAACAGACAGAACATGGAAGCAACCTAGATGTCCATCCACAGATGAATGGATAAGAAAGCTGTGGTGCATATACACAATGGAATATTATTCAGCCATTAAAAAGAATACATGTGAATCGCTTCTAATGAGGTGGATCAAACTGGAGCCTATTAAACAGAGTGAAGTCAGAAAGAAAAACACCAATACAGTGTATTAACGCACATATATGGAATTCAGAAAGATGGTAACGATCACCCTACATGAGAGATAGCAAAAGAGACACAGATGTAACGAAGAGTCTTTGGGACTCTATGGGAGAAGGCAAGGGTGGGATGATTTGAGAGAATAGCATTGAAACATGTATATTATCATATGTGAAACAGATTGCCAGCCCAGGTTTGATGCATGAGACAGGGTGCTCAGGGCTGGTGCATTGGGATGACCCTGAGGGATGGGATGGGGAGGGAGGTGGGAGGGGGGTTCAGGATGGGGAACACATGTACACCCATGGCTGATTCATGTCAATGTATTGCAAAACCCACTACAATATTATAAAGTAATTAGCCTCCAATTAAAATAAAAAATTAATTTTAAAAAACAAACAACAACAAAAAAAGAATGGGTATTGATGTAATTCCCTGGCAGTCCAGTGGCTAAGGCTCTGAGCTTCCACTGCAGGGGGCATAGGTGCAATCCCTGGCCAGGGAACTAAGATCCCACATGCCATGGTACAGGAGGGGTGGGGGGGATACAACTGACTACAAATGGGCAAAAGGGATCCTTCTGAAGTAATATAAATGTTCTACAACTGGACTGTGATGAAAGTTGTACAACTCTGTAAATTTACTAGAATTCATTATAAAAACAGGTGAGTTTTATGATATGTGCATTATCTATACCTTAATAAAACTGCTTAAAAAGACAGACACAAGTCACAGGCTCCAACAATGAATTTGCTCCAATCTTTCCACACTGTACAAACTCTTCTCTTTCCAACTTAAAATATCTCTACTAACTATTCCTCAAAACTTTTAATCCCCTCCCTCTTAAGCATGTCTTTAGTATGTATAAACTTCACACATTTTTTAAATGGAATTCCTTCTTACTCTCTATCCACAGGAACATAAAAACCTAGCCTGTACATGTAGGGTTACTACACTGGTGAGTTCAAGACTTTTAATTTCTGTCTTTTTGCAGGGATGGGGAGTGATTACTTCATTGGCAATTTTAAAATTCTCTTAAAGGCAGTCTGAAGGGGTGCAAGGGGATGCACTCAGGTGTCAAAAAGGGAAATACAGACATGTAGTTTAATATACATTGGATATAATCTACTTACTATCTTGACTGTGTGAAACAGTACTCCTAGTATGAACCAGAATTTATAAAGCTACTACCCATTCTGGGCCACACATTTTAAGGGGACTTAAACTGACTAAGAATGTTGCCAAAAGTGAATGACCCGCCTGGCCATATAGCTAATAACCATAATATGTGAGAAAAACAAAGTACAGGCATAGTCTCTGGTTTCCAAACTCATGAAGGGATGGGTTCAATGGAAATTAGCTCCACAGAGCAGAACTAACATCAATGCATAAAAGTTATAGTAAACCAAAAATATGACTCATTCATATCATTACTAATTTTCTAACACCTTAAAACTGTGTAACTCTGAGGAATTCTCTGGCGATCCAGTGGTTAGGATTCCACACTTTCACAACCAAGAGTGTGGGTCTGATCCCTAGTCAGTGGCTCAGAAGTAAAGAATCTGCCTGCCAAGCAGGAGACTTCAATCCCTAGGTTCTGGAGAATCCACTAGAGAAGGAAATGGCAACCCACTCCAGTATTCTTGCCTGGGAAATGCCATGAACAGAGGAGTACGGTGGGCTACAGTCCATGGGGTCACAAAAGAGTCCAACACAACTGAGCCACTAAACAACCACAGGGAACTAAGACTCGGCAAGCCGTGCAATGACACAGCAAAAATAAAACTAACGAACTCTGTTACAGCAGAAAATATTACTACCCAACTGAGATTTTAAAAAATGATTTCTATACTGGATGGACAACTAAATAGAATATTAGAAAAATAAGCATTTCTAAGTACTTTAAAAAGCTGTAGGTTATAAAAACTACTTTTTCATATGTGAGCATCATGAACTTGGTTTTTCCAAAAAAAAAAAAAAGTTAAATGAGAGCTTTTCCTGCATCAAGTGCGGTTTCCGAAAACTATCAGTACCATATTCTTTACTATTAAGTTCTCCTGTATAGTCTCTCTTTGTATTTTGTGAAAAATAACACTGTATGTTTTAAGTGTTGCAATATATTCCTCTGAAAGCTTATTAAAGGCTATACCACAAGGCAAAATATTTCCAGTGAACACTTCAAATCAAATAGTCACAGTTATATTTATCATATAAATAGCTACACACTGATATAGTGTACTTATGCATAAATTACTTACGTTTCTGTGTCTGATACCAATGATTCATTATTGCACACATCATTGAAGGTGTGAAGCTGATTCTATACAGAAAAGAAACATATTTTTCCAAAATTATTCTTGCATGTTAGCAACTGGCAAGAAACATAGTTTGACGTATTTGATATGCAGATCAGAAAGCAATAATCAGATCAAAATTATAAAATATAAGATCATCAGATATATACTTCCCAATTAGCCTATTTCATTTATCATTTTTAAACATGAATTCATTCCACAAGCAATACTTGGGCTTTATTTCACTGAGAATGTTAGAAAAAAGCTGAATAAGGGGGAAAAAATCACAAAAATTTAATGCAAAGCAGCAAGTAATGTGTCATTGCGTGCATGCCAAGTCACTTCAGTAGTGTCAGATTCTTTGCCACCCCATGGATTGTAGCCTGCCAGGCTCCTCTGCCATGGGGATTCTCCAGGCAAGAATACTGGAGTGGATTGCCACGCCCTCCTCTAGGGGATCTTCCCAACCCAGGCACCAAACCCGTTTCTTATGTCTCCTGCATTGGCAGACAGGTTCTTTACCACTAGCGCCACCTGGGAAGCCCAATGAAATTCGAGAAAGGCTTCCTAGACCTATACTTTTAAGATTTGATTTGGGAAACTGCCATTGTTTTCTACATTTACAGTCTAATACATGGGTAAAATCTAGCCACTTCAGAATAACTATACTATAAAAATAGGTAGTAAATATAAAGGAGTAAATCTAATACAGACCTTTGTAAACCAGAGTAAGCATATCCATTCTGAAAAATGCAGCTAACTACTTAGCTCTAAGCAAACTGTCATGCAAGAAGACAGATTCAAGAACACCAGATTCTTGCCACCCGCCCCTCTCAGAGAGGCTAATAATATGTATTTCTCACCATTTAAAACAGTATTTGCTACTGTGCAAACCAAAAGTTTCTGTTAGTCAAATCTTGCCTATGGCCCAATAATCTGTGGCTTCTACCCGAAATGAATTAGTTACTTATAATCTTCTATTCTTTTTCTCCCTGAAAACATTGCTTTCTAAATGTAAAAAAACTGAACAGCTAGGACTTCCCTGGTAGTCCAGTGGCTAAGACTCCACGCTCCAAATGCAGGGGGCCTGGGTTCAATTCCTGGTCAGGGAACTAGATCTCACATGCTGCAACTAAGATCTGGCACAATGAAATAAATAATAATAAATTTTTTTTTAAAAAGAAGGGGGAAAATTTACCCAAAAAATTATTTAAAAAAAAATATATATATATATAAAAACAAGTGAAGGAGTTGGACCTGAAAATCAAAAAGACCTAAGGTATAAATCCTTCTAAGTCCCTGCCTCTTCACATTTAAAATAGGAGGAAAGAGAACACATAAGAAATGATTTGTAAGGACCACAAAAAATAATGCACTTAAAGTCCTTAGCACAATGGTGCTCCATTGTGCTCCATAGATGGCTCCATAAGCAGTAGGTATTATGATGATGATAATGATAGCCTGAGAAGGCAAACAAAAAATTACCAAAAATAAAAATAGCTTACAGTTATCTGACTTAGTCCAGCCAACCTCATAGTCAAAGTAGGTGACATAAAGTACTTAAATGCAAGATCTAGGCTTTCTTTATCAAAGCACAACGTCGTGTCCAATGGTT
Source organism: Bos mutus (assembly GCF_027580195.1). Lineage (NCBI taxonomy): Eukaryota > Metazoa > Chordata > Mammalia > Artiodactyla > Bovidae > Bos > Bos mutus. Next base: position 46,799,428 of record NC_091627.1, on the reverse strand, counting down.
CTTTCACTGTGCTCCACATTAAGTCAGCCATGTTGCGAGCCGCACTCTGCCTTAACTCCTGATCAGAGAGCTTGCATAAATACCTGAAATGATTCAGAAATACAACATACACGAAAACTTGCAAGCTATTTCTTAATCCAACTTAAAAATTCAATAATATTCCTTTGCTCCCTAACTTTGAAATGTTTGGTACAGTAGAACCTGACATCCTGGGATTAATATCCCCAATTTAAACTATTTCTAAGTGATACTTCAAGCATTGTGACCTGTGGCAACGTGTCCTTTGCTGAGAGTTCAACATGAATCAGAAACTGCAAAGTCCAACACAACATAGAAGGTGGGTAGAGGGAGGGAGGGAGGGAGGGAGGGAGGGAGGGAGGAACTACACAGAGACAAGTGGTTTAACATCAGATTCCGCACCTCCAGTAAAGCTTTCTATTCTCTAATACCTGTCATGTATACAGCTCTTGCTTTTAATAAGTTTCACTTAACTTCATACAAACAACATATCTACTTCCTGACACAGCCAAAATCTTTCAAAATGTGTACATTTTAAACAGCACTATTTGGATTTCAAAAATCACAATCCACTGGTTTTCCTCTCAGGCCCTACCTATATTATTTGGTTGGTTCCTCCTCCTCTACCCAACCTTTCAACATTACTGCTCCTCAGGGCTCATAATGGATTGCAAAAAGACTCCATATCCTTCCCATCACTTCATACAGCAGTCTTTGCAATGTGACTTCGCCACTCTTCCTATCAAAAGTGTCATTTCTCTACTTCCTTGCACCTGAACTTTGCCATGAAAGTTCCTTTGGCCAATGGCACAAAGAAATGTGACACAGCAGAAGCTTAAAAGCATTTGGGCTTGCTCTCTATTGCTGGGAACTCTTCAACTACCAAGAAAATGGACTCAGGAAAGCCTACTGGATGAAAGACACATAGCTAATGCCCCAAATAACATCCAGCCAACTGCCAAAATATATATGAGCACCTGTCTCCACCTGAGACCAATCCACCTGCCAACCACAAGACAAATGAATGAAGTTATCTATCCTAGAGCATCCAGGTCCAGCCAAGTCAACACAGATCGGAAGAGCTAACCAACCGGAGACCTGTGAGAAATGATAAATGGCTGTTATTTTAAGCTACTAGTGCTGGGTGTTTTCTTACACAGCAAAAGCTACGTGATGCAGGCCTGCATCCTAGCTTCACTTGTATTCTCTTTCTATGTTCTCTCCCTAGATGAGTTCATTTATTTACTCCAGAAGATTCTAAGAGTGATTCTTTATGCTGACAACTTCTAAATTAATGCTGTTGTTCTAAATTACATGCTTTTACTCCCAATTTCCTACTGTCACTTAAATGTCCCAAAGGCATGTAAAAATGAAGTCTTTAAACTCTCCCAGTCTTTCCCATCTCAGTTAATGATACCAACTGCAAACAGAGGAATCAAGGAGAAGAGGGTTAAGTGTCATCCACTACGCTATCCCTTTTCTTAAACTCCACAATCACCAATCTTGTTGCTTTCATTCTCAACTATATCCAATGAATCTGCAAAACATAACAATAACCTTGTACAAGTTTATTGCTTATCAACAATCCTTGAACAAGTATCCCTAACTTCTTTCCAGGACTACTGCATTAACTTTTCAGTTGGTCTCCCAGCTTCTCCTTCAACCCTCCTATAATTTATGAGGCAACTTCCAAGCTACTGAAAGGCCAACCTGATCTTTTAAAAACCACTATGAGGGCTTCCCTGGTGATCCAGTGGTTAAGAATTCATCTGCCAATGCAGTGGACACACTTTCAATCCCTGGTCCAGGACGATCCCATGCTGCAGTGTGCGTGGGCACACTGAGTCCCGTGTGCCACAACTATTGAAGCCTGTGCACCTGGAACCTGTGCTCTGCAACAAGAGAAGCCCCTACCCTCCACAACTGGACACAGCCCATGGGCTTGAAGCAGTGAAGACCCAGCAAAGCCACAAACAAAATAACCAAATCTTTTTAGAAAATTAAGCTATTAAAAAAAAAAAAAAAACCATCAGGATTCATCTACTTAAAACCCTTCAACAGACCCCACGGCTAAAAGTAAATTCAAATTCCTTGCAACAGCCTGAAGGTCCTAAATAATTTTATCAATCATATCATAATTGAACTTCCCTGTGCATTATTCTCTGCCAATCTACTTCTAGTTTTTTAATGTCATATTCTTTCCAACTTCAAAGCCTATGCCTTTATGTTCCTTCTACCTGAAATATGTCCTTCTAATTAATATCTGATGAGCAGATTCATGTTCTTCAGATGCCACCTTTCTGAAAGGCCTCATATTCTCTATCACCTTATATCTTTACTTGCACAGGATTCAGCATTATCTGATTCTTTTCCTGATACTTTCTCCAATAACTTAGACAGTAACTGGAAAATAGTAGGCACTAAAATTTTTGCAAATGCAAGAATAAGAAAAATTATAAAGAACTCTTAAATATTATCAAGTAACACAATCTAAGAACACCAAAAGCTTACATCCTACATTTAAACAATACAATTCTTTCTCTATCTTCATCATAGGTTTCATTCATAGGTTGGGACTTACAAAACACAAGTATCACTTGCTCCTCAATGAGACCTTCTCCATACCCACAGTTACTAATTGTGACCTACCCTCTAGAACTCTCAATCCACCCTTGTCATTATTTTTCTCTGTAGTACTCATGAATTTCTTTTTTATGTTTTAATTATTTATTTCAATTGGAGGCTAATTATAATATTGTAGTGGTTTTTGCCATACATTGCCATTACATCAGCCATGGGTGTACACATGTTCCCCATCTTGAACCCACCCACCCTCAACTCCCTCCCCATCCCATCCCTCAGGGTCATCCCAGTGCACCAGCCCTGAGCACCCTGTCTCATGCATCGAACCTGGGCTGGAGATCTATTTCACATATGATAATATACATGTGTCAATGCTATTCTCTCAAATCATCCCACCCTCGCCTTCTCCCACGGGTCCAAAAGTCTGTTCTTTACATCTGTGTTTCTTTTGCTGTCTCGCATATAGGTCATCGTTACCATCTTTCTAAATTCCATATATATGCGTTAATATACTGTATTGGTGTTTTTCTTTCTGACTTACATCACTCTGTATAATAGGCTCCAGTTTCATCCACCTCATTAGAACTGATTCAAATGCATTCTTTTTAATAGCTGGTACTCATGATTTTCTAAGGACTCTATTATTTTTTATTGTGTACACAGATTACACAAAAGGAGGTAACTTTTCTTCTCTGCTATATTCCCTATGCCTATAAAACTTAGTATATATTTGCTTACTGAATAAATATAGCTGAATATCGTGCAACCACTGTTAATCTCTCATTCTTTATACTCAAGGAAAAAAAATTCCAACATGAATTGCTTAAAAGTAAACATTAAATATAAAAATACATGTTCATTAGAAACTATAAATTGTCAAATTAAAATTTTCTCTGGGGAATGTGAATGCAAAGGGCTTTCAAACAATATAATTCTGTACTATTATATGAACAGTTTTAAACACTACTATATTGACAACAAGGGGAGAAAAGTTTTATAAACTTACCTGATAACGTATGTCCTAAAAGGAATAATGTGCTGCATGACAGCAGGGATATGCAGCCATATTCTAATCTATAAAGAAACATAAAAGCAATATTAATGTATAATGAATATGAAATACATGTCTTTAAGAACAAAAACATTTAGTATTTTGCTACATCTAAAACATAAATATTTTGTAAAGGATAAACTAAGAAATATTACTGAACACATACAAGTAGTTTAACCTATACATTTTTAATACATATACCTAAAATCAACCTAAAGAATTACTATCAGCATCTTGATAAAAAGGGAGAACCATCAATCCAAGAGTATCTTACTACCTGCTATTCTATACCTCTTTGCATGGTAGCAACCCAAATACAATAGAACTATATAATTTTTTCATAAATCATCTTAGTTTTTTAAACTATATATTTATTTATTTATTAGGCTATGTTGGGTCTTAGTTATGGCACTCCAGCTTCGCTCTAGTTGTGGCACACAGGCTCAGTGGTTGTAGTATGCGGATGAGTTTCCCCATGGCATGTGGCATCTTAGTTCCTCAACCAGGGATCGAACCCATGTCTCCTGTGTTGACAGATGGATTATTAACCACTGAGCCACCTGGAAAGCCCTATATGTCAATTACACCTTAATTTTTTTAAAAAAATGACAAGGAGGTAGAACTTGTTTTACTGCATAACAAGACTTCTTAAAAAGCAGCAGAAATTAGATAGGATGAAAAATAGCACAAGACTAATCAAATAGACAAATGGAACATACTATAAATCTGAGACTATGCCCAAGAAGACACATAAAGATACTTGATTTATGACAAAAATGAGTCTGCAAAACAAAGAGGAAAGAACTGTCTTTGCTACAAATAGTGATAGGACCAGGAGTTGGCTATATGAAAAAGAAAATGAATCCTAATCCCTCACATACACCACACACGGTCAGTTACCACGGAATTACAGGTCAAAATAACAAAGTAATATAACAAAACTTGAAGAAAATGGAAAAATATCTTCATAACCTGAGAATAAGATTTTTTTAACCATTAATGAAAATATTAACCATAAGGAAAAAATTTCTTATAAATTATACACCATTAAGATTTAAAGCAATCCTTAATGAAAATGCAAATTACAATGAGCTGTCATCTCACATAATTCAGAATGGCCATCATCAAAAAGATTACAGATAACAAATGCTGGAGAGGGTAGAAAGAAAAGGGAACCTTCCTGCAGCATAGGTGGCAACGTAAATTGGTGAAGCCACAATGAAAAAGTCCAGAGATTCTGATAAAAACTAAAAATAGAGTTACCACATGATCCAACAATCCCACTTCTAGGCATATATTCTAAAAAGAAAGGGAAAAAAAAACTCTAATTCAAAAAGATACATCCATCCCCAATGTCCACAGAACACTATTCACAATAGTGAAGACACAGAAGTAATCTAAATGTCCACCAACAGATGAACGAATAAACAAAATGGGGTATACATATCTGTTCCTGCTGTTCAGTTGCTAAGTACAACTCTTTGTGACCTCATGAACTGCAGCACGCCAGGCTCCCCTATCCTCCACTATCTCCCAGTTTGCTCAAATTCATGTCCACTGAGTTGATGAGGCTATCTAACCATCTCATCCTTTGCCATGCCCTTCTCATTTTGCCTTAAATCTGTCAGGGACTTTTCCAATGAGTTGGCTCTTTGCATCAGGTGGCCAAAGTACTGGAGCTTCAGCTTCAGCATCAGTCCTTCCAATGAAAATTCAGAGTTGATCTCCTTTAGGATTGACTGGTTTGATCTCCTTGCTGTCCAAGGTCTTCTCCATCACCACAATTTGAAAGCATCAATTCTTCAGCGCTCAGCCTTCTTTCCTGTCCAACTGTCACACCTGGAGACTACTGGAAAAACCGTATCTTTGACTATGCAAACCTTTGTCGGCAAAGTGATATATGTGCTCTTTAATACACTCTCTCTGTTTGTCATAGCTTTCCTTCCAAGGAGCAAGCATCTTTCAATTTCATGGGACTAGTCACCAGCCAGTGATTCTGGAGCCCAAGAAGATAAAATTGGTTTCCACTTCCACTTTTTCCCCTTCAATTTGCCATGAAGTGAAGGGACCAGGTACCATGATCTTAGATTTTTTACAATCAAATTTCAAGCTAACTTTTTCATTCTTCTCTTGCACCTTCATCAAGAGGCTCTTCAGTTACTCTTCACTTTCTGACATTAGAATGATATCTGCATATTGAGATTGTTGATATTTCTCCTGGCAATGTTGATTTGAGCTTGTCATTCATCCAGCCCAGCATTTTGCATAATGTACTCTGCACAGAAATTAAATGAGCACAGTGACAATATACAGCCTTTTCATATTCCTTTCCCAATTCTGAACCAGTCCTTTGTTCCATGTCTGGTTCTGTTGCTTCTTGACCCTCATACAGGTTTCTCAGGAGACAGGTAATGTGGTCTGTTATTCCCATCTCTAAGACTTTTCCACGGTTTGTTGTGATCCACAAGTCAAAGGCTTTAGCGTAATCAATGAAGCAAAAGTAGGTATTTTTCTGGAATTCTTAATCACAGCACTTTAACAGAATCATTTAGGATTTGAAACAGCTCAGCTGGAATCTATCACCCCCACTAACTTTGTTCATAGTAATGCTTCCTCAGGCCCACTTGATTTCACTCTCCAGGATGTCTGGCTCTAAGTGAGTGGCCAAACCATGTTCATTATCAGGTGATTAAGACTTCTTGCATAGTTCTGTGTATTCTTCCCTCCTCTTCTTTATCTCTTCTGCTTCTGATAGATCTTTACCATTTCTGTCCTTTATCAGGCCCATCCTTGCATGAAATGTACCCCTGGTATCTCCAATTTTCTTGAAGTGATCTCTAGTTTTTCCCATCTAAATTGTTTTCCTCTCTTTCCCTGCATTGTTCACTTAAGAAGGCCTTCTCATCTCTTCTTGCCATTCTCTGGAACCCTGCATTCAGTTGGGTGTATCTTTCCCTTTCTCCCTTGCTTTTGGCTTCTCTTTCCTAAGCTATTTGTAAACCCTCCTCAAAAAGACAAACAGCCTTCCTGCATTTCTTTTTCTTTGGGATGGTTTTGGTTGCTGCCTGCTGTACAATGTGACAAATCTCCGTCCATAGTTCTTCAGGCACTATATCACATCTACTCCCTTGAATCTATTTGTCACTTCAACTGTATAATCATAAAGAATTTGATTTAGGTCATACCTCAACAATCTAGGGATTTCCCCTACTCTCTTCAATTTAAGCCTGAATTTTATAAGGAATCCATGATCTGAGCCACAGTCAGCTCCAGGTCTTGTGTTTGCTGACTGTACTGAGCTTCTCTACCTTTGGCTGCAAATAACACAGTCAATCTAATTTTAGTACTGACCATCTGGTGATGTCCACGTGTAGAGTCTGAAGAGACTGTTGGAAGAGTTGTTGGAAAAGGGTTTTTGCTATGACCAGCATGTTCTCTTGACAAAAACTCAGCCTCTGCCCTGTTCATTTTGTATTCCAAGGCCAAACTTGCCTGTTAAACTCCTGACTTTCTACTTCTAATCCTACTTCCTAATCCCTATGATAAAAAGGACACCTTTTTTTGGTGTGTGTACCAAAAGGTCTTGTAGGTCTTCACAGAACCAGTCAACTTCAATTTCTTCAGCATCAGTAGCTGTGGCACAGACTTGGATTCCTGTGATGTTGAATGGTTTGCCTTTGAAACAAATTGAGACCATTTTGTCATTTTTGAGACTGCAACCAAGCACTGCATTTTGGACTCTTATTGACTATGAGGGTTATTCGATTTCTTTCAATAGATTCTTACCTATAGCAGTAGATATAATGGTCATTTGAATAAATTTGACCATTCCCATCCATTTCAGTTCACTAATTCCTAAGACGTCAATGTTCGATCTTGCCAATTCCTCCTTGACCACATCCAGTTTACCTTAATTCATGGACTTAAAATTCCAGGTTCCTAAGCAATACACTTCTTTATGGCATCAGACTTTACTTTTACCACCAGCTGTATCCACAACTGAGCATCATTTCTGCTTTGACCTAACCCCTTCATTCCTTCTGAGCTCTTAGTTAATTGTCCTTCGCTCTTCCCCAGGAGCATACTGGACATTCTAACCTAGGGGGCCCAGCTTCCGGTGTCATATCTTTTTGCCTCTTCATACTGTTCATGAGGTTCTCCAGGCAAGAATACTGGAGTGGATTCCCATTTCCTCCTCCAATGGACCACATTTTCTTGGAACTCTTCACTATGATCCGTCCATCTTGGGTAGCCCTACACAGTGTGGCTCATAACTTCATTGATTTACACAAGCCCCTTTGCCACAGACTATAATCCATTAACTGGGGTGTGTGTGTGTGTGTGTGTGTGTGTGTGTGTGTGTGTGTGTGTGTGTGTGTGTGTGTGTGTGTGTGTGTGTGTGTGATAGAATATTACTAAACCATTAAAAAAAAACAACTTGCAATTTGCAGCAACATGGGAATGGACCCAGACATTATCATACATAGTGAAGAAAGTCAGGCAGAGAAAGACAAATTCTATATGATATCACTCATACACGGAATCCAAAAAAATAATATAAATCAACTTCTGTACAAAACAGAACACCTATGGTTACCAAAGGGAAAGGTGAGAGGGAGGGATAAATTGGGAGTATGAGATTAACATCTGCTTCAGCTTCATTGACTACATGAAAGCCTCTGACTATGTGGATCACAACAAACTGTGGAAAGTTCTTTAAGAGACAGGAATATCAGACAACATTATCTGTTTCCTAAGAAATCTGTATGTGGGTCAAGAAGCAATAGACTCTTACATGGAACAAATGACTGGTTGAAAGTTAAGGAGTACAGAAAGGCTATATATTGTCTATTTATGCAACTTCTATGCAGAATACATCATGCAAAATGCCGGACTGGATGAATCACAAGCTGGAATCAAGATTGCCAGAAGAAGTACCAACATCCTCAGATATGCAGATGATACCACCCTAATGGCAGACTGTGAGGAGGAACTAAAGAGCCGCTTGATCAAGGTGAGAGAGGAGACTGAAAAAGCTGGCTTAAAACTCAACATTTAAAAAAACTAAGATCATGGCATCTGGTCCCATCACTAAATGCAAATAAAAAGGGAAACTGAAACCAATGACAGACTTATTTTGGGGGGCTCCAAATCACTGCAGACTATGACTGCAGCCATGAAATTAAAAGATGCTTCCTCCTTGGAAGGAAAGCTATCACAAACCTAGACAGTGTATTACAAAGCAAAGATATCACTTTGCTGACAAAAGTTTGCATAGTCAAAGCTATGGTTTTTCCAGCAGTCATGTACAGATGTGAGAGCTGGACCATAAGAAAGTCTGAGCACCAAAGAATGGACGTGAATTTGAGCAAACTCTGGGACACAGTGAAGGACAGGGAAGGCTGGTGTGCTGCTGTCCATGGGGTCACAAAGAGTCAGACACAACTGAACAACTGAACTACAATAATGAGATTAATAAATACATACCACACCTTAGATATAAATAAGGGCTTACAAACAATAAGGGCTTCCCTGGTGGCTCAGTGGTAAAGAATGTGCCTGCCAATGCAGAAGACATGGGTTAGATCTCTGGTCTAGGAAGATCCCACATGCTGGAGAGCAACTAAGCAAGCCCTTGTGTCACAACTACTGAGCCCATGTTCCACTGCAGCCCACTCACCCTAGAGTCTGTGTATCAGAACAAGAGAACACATCACAGTGAGAAGCCAGCCCCAACTCACTGCAACTGCAGAAAGCTGCATGCAACAATGAAGACCCAGCACAGCCAAAAATATCAATAAACAAAAATTTTAAAAAACAAACAACAAGGATTTACTGTATAGTACATGGGACTATGTTCGGGATCTTGTACTAACCTATAGTGAAAATGAAGCTGTATACCCAAAACTAACATAATATTGTAAATCAACTATTTGTTGTTTTAGTTGCTAAGCTGTATCTGACTCTTTGCGACCCCGTGGACTGTAGCCCCCCAGGCTCCTGTCCGTGGGATTTTTCAGGCAAGAATACGGGAATGGAATGGCGGGTTGCCATTTCCTTCTCTGGGAGGTCTTCTCAGCCTAGGGATCAAATCCACTACTACTACTACGTCTCCTGCATTACAGATGAACTCTTTACCACTGAGCCAGTTATATTAAAAATAATCATCTTTAAAAGATACAAGAGAATGGAAAGCAAAACCAGAGTTGAAGAAGGTATTAGTAATCCATGGATGTCAGGCAAAAGACTTGTATAAAAAACATATAAGGAATCTCCATATATCAGTAAGGAAAGGGCAAACAATTTGATTTTTTTAATGAATTTAATAAACCTGAACTGACACTTCTCAAAAAATATTCAAATGGCTAATAGCCCATGAAATTGTGTTCAATTTCTTTAGTCATTTAAAAATACAAAAGGAGACCATAATGAGATACCACTACTCATCCATCAGGAGTAAGAACACTTGATGTTTGCTTGGATACGGAGCAATGGGAAACCTCATTCCTGGTAGGAGTATAAACTAATACAATTACTTACGGAAACCTTAACATTAATGTTTAAGAGTGATTTTATGCATAACTTGTCATCAACAAATTCTACTACTAGATATATATCAAAATAAAACACATGCACATATGCACCAAAAGACATGTAAGAGGTTGCTGACACCACATAACTCTTAATAATCTAAATATTCAACACCAGTAAAACAGACCAATGGAAGTGTATTTTAAAGGAGTATTATACAACAATGAAATTGAGCTACTTCAGCTACACGCAATCTCAATTTTAAATTAAACTAGCCATACATGCTATAGTCCATGGGGTCACTAAGAGTCAGACACAACTGAACGACTTCACTTTCACTTTTCACTTTCATGGAGAAGGAAATGGCAACCCACTCCAGTCTGGGTTCTTGCCTGGAGAATCCCAGGGACGGAGGAGCCTGGCGGGCTGCTGTCCATGGGGTCGCACAGAGTCAGACACGACTGAAGTGACTTAGCAGCAGCAGCAGCAATACATGAAAGATGCATTATGTGTAATTTCACATACATGGTTCGGTTCAGTTCAGCCACTCAGTTACGTCCAACTCTTTGTGACCCCATGGACTGCAGCACGTCAGGCTTCCCTGTCCATCACCGACTCCCAGAGCTTGATCAAAGTCATGTCCATCGAGTTGGTGATGCCATCCAATCATCTCATCCTCTGCCTACAATTTTTCCCAGCACCAGGGTCATTTCAAATGAGTCAGTTCTTCATATCAGCTGGCCAAAGTATTGGAGTTTCAGCTTCAGCATCGGTCCTTCCAATGAATATTCAGTACTGATTTCCTTTAGGATTGACTGGTCTGATTTCCTTGCAGTCCAAGAGACACTCAAGAGTCTTCTCCAACACCACAGTTCAAAAGCATCAATTCTTTGGCGCTCAGCTTTTTTTATAGTCCAACTCTCTCATCCATACATAAAGTGAAGTGCAGTGAAAGTCCCTCAGTCATGTCCAACTCTTTGCAACCCCACAGACAATAAAGTCCATGGAATTCTCCAGGCCAGAATCCTGGAGTGAGTAGCCTTTCCCTTCTCCAGGGGATCATCCCAACCCAGGATCGAACCCAGGATCGAACCCAGCTCTCCCGCATTGCAGGAGAATTCTTTACCAGCTGAGCCACAAGGGAAGCCCTTCCATGACTACAAGTCATCCATACATGACTCCTGGAAAAACCAAAGCCTTGACTAGTCGAACTTTTGTCAGCAAAGTAATGTCTCTGCTTTTTAATATGCTATCTAGGTTGGTCATAGCTTTTCTTCCAAGAAGCAAGCAGCTTTTAATTTTATGGCTGCAGTCACCATCTGCAGTGATTTTGGAGCCCAAAAATATAAAGTCTGTCACTGTTTCCATTATTTCCCCATCTATTTGCCATGAAGTGATAGGACCAGATACCATGATCTTAGTTTTTTGAGTGCTGAGTTTTAAGTCAACTTTTTCACTCTCCTCTTTCACTTTCCTCAACAGGCTCTTTAGTTCTTCTTCACTTTCTGCCATAAGGGTGGTGTCATCTGTGTCTCTGAGGTTACTGGTATTTCTCCCGGCAATCATGGTTAACCATACATGGTTAACAAGGGACAAAACTAAATTATAGTATTTCAGGCTATAAGCTTAAGTAATAAAACAATAAAGAAAAGCAAGAAATAAAAATATGAATTGTATTTACCTTTAAGGGCAAAGAGATGGGAAAGTGACTTAGAGGAATCATAAAGGAGGCTTCTGGGGAGTTAACTGTTTTGTCTCTTGGCATAGTAGTGGTTAGAAGGGTAGTGATTAGAAGGGGTATTCACTTTGATAAATCATAAACCTTATTCTGTGCACTCTTCTGTTTGAATGTGTATTTCAAATTTTTTTAAAAGGTTAACACATTCAATTATATACAAGATACATTAGAGATGGTGAAAATGAAAATAGGTACAGTGATACCTTTTATTTGCGGATAAAGACCTCAATGAATAAAAGTGTAAATAAAAATAACAAGGGAAAATGTCAACACTGGAAAGAAATTTTTAACAGAAAGAGCTACCATTTGTTGATCCCTTAATATTCTCATTCTGATAGATGGAAAAAGTGAAGTTTATAATGTAATCAAAATTAGATAAAAAGTGGGCTTCCCTTGTGGCTCCGTGGTAAAGAATCTGCCTGCCAATGCATGAGACACAGGTTCGATCCTGGGTGCAGGAAAATCCCACATGCTGTGGAGCAACTGAGCCTGTGTGCCAAGAGAAACCACTGCAATGAGAAGCATGGGAACTGCAACTAAAGAGTAGCGTCCACTCGCCACATCTAAAGAAATGCTAAAGAAAAGCTACAAAGACGCAACACAGCCAAAAAAATAAAAAGTAAATAAAATTTTAAAATAAATAAAAAGTATTAAATAATATTAAGCAAACAATACCAAAAAGATAGTACAACAGAACTACAATTCAAGCCCAGAATTATTCCTCTGTAAAATCTACATTCTTTATACTATTATAATGGAAAACAATATAAAAATCAAATTCCATACACTATTAATCATATAATATAGGTGGTTCTTCTTTCCTTACTGTTAGTGCAGCCAAAAATAAATAAATAAATGAGACTTAAAGAAACCACCAGGATTTATAATTTACAATGCTCCACTAATGGAAAACTACTCTGCTCTAAGTCAATTTGTATGTGACAAGAAAATTCTGAAATTTAAAGGCCTAAAAAGGGATGTCTATTTCAAGTGCTTAAACAGATCACTAAGTGCTTTCATTAAACTTCAGAGTGGTCAAAACCCCAAGAAAGGTCAGAAATCATGCTAAAACTCATACTACTTTAAATGTCCAAACTCTGAAAAAAATTAACTACAGGGTCTGCAGAAAACATAATTACCAAAAACCCCCGGCAATTTAAGCTCCTAATTGCACCAAAGTATTAACTGTATTTAGAAAAACAGAATGAAAAGGGCAAAATCAAAAAATATTTTTTTATGACGAACGGTGCCAAATGATAGTTATCCATTCAAGTTATAAAATATTTGGTTGGAAAGTACATTATGTTATACTCTCAGGAAAAAAACACATCAATTTAGTATCCAAATAATTACATTATTAATTAAAACAGTATGACTAATTTTAACTTTGGTTTATTGGTCTCAGTTGAGCTACAAAATAACGTTATGCAAACTGACAACAGTCCACAGTTAGCAGTCACAAAAAGGCTGGGAACAGAAAACTGAAACTGAATTCAAACTTTTTCTCTAGTAAAGGACTCCTTTTCAAGAGAGAGTAATAAATTAGTCTTTAATGAGGCTTTCATAATAGACTTTAACCAAGCATTAGTAAAATTAATTCAAGAAATAAATTTAATTCAGGTAATATTCCTAAGGAAAACTGTTGATAAATTATTTTGTGAATTTTCGATTTCAAACTCAATCAAATACTTTGTCTAAATTTATTACAGCTTAAAATTAAAATGTCAACACAGGATTCACTCAAAATTTTATTTTTTCCTTTTTCTACCAAAGGAAACCAAAATGAATAGAACTTCCTTTCAAACAAAGTCAATCAGATTAACAGAATTAAGTGTTAATAACAGCTACAATAAATAACAGCTATCGGTAACGAAGTATTTACTATTTATCAAGTACTATTAATAAGAATTTAAAATCTATCTTAAAACCTCATCACCATCTTTAAAGGCAGATCACCATACTTATCATTCCCATTCTACAAATTAAAAAATTGAAGCTCAGATTCAGAATTCAAACACAATTGTTAATCCAAATGCCAACTATGAATTCAAAGTGTATATTCCTAACCTACAAAAGCTACATTGCCGTTACAGGTAGTATTTTCAACCTATCCAAGGAACCAGGGAATTTGGGGGCTAAAAATGGTTCAAATATGGAAATGGAGGTATTCAAAACACTTTAGAAAGGCAGTGTCCTTTCCAGTGTATTTCTACACTGGAAACAATGAGACAAAGTTATTTTGTTGGGTCTTTTTTACCCCTTGTATTTTTATTTTACATACACACTTGAAATATTTCACAGTAGTTATTATTTACGGTGAGTCAGTTAACACAAGAATTCTGGCTTTGGCAAAGTTAGATTTAAGTTTTCCTGTACGATTTTTTAAAATGATGACCAAAATAAAAGGTTATTTCAGGTTAAATTTTAATATAGAGACAATAAGAAATATTTCTGTGTTTCGGCACATACTGTGTTTCACATAACTGACATTAACATACAAAAGAATTATCTTCTTTACAAAGGCAAAAAGAAATGTTAGCTTTTTACCTGTAATACAGAGGGAAGTCAGACACACTATAATAAAGCCCTGGGCTAGGCTAACCATTATTTAAGAAACCAAAAACCCTAAGAAGTCAAAAATTTGCCAGTACAAAATTCCAGACAAGGAAAGCTAAAAATCAGCATAAGACTGTGTAAAGCAATCCATCTTACGTTTCAAATAAAAGAGGTAGATAAATTTACATTTTTTACTTAAATTCATTAATTTTTTCTTGCGATGCCACACAGCTTGTGAGATCTTACTTCTTTGACCAGGAATTGAACCCAGGCCACGCAGTGAAAGCACTGACTCATAACCATTGATACAAATTTTAATTTTACTTTAGTGAAGACTGAAAAAAAAAAAAGACTTCTATACTCAACTTTTTCAAAGTATAATCCAGAAAAAAAAAAGACTATTGAACATAACAAATCTTCATAACCTTTTTCTGGACATATAAATGCATGTTATTAATGTAAGTCTTTATTCCCAAGATTAAAGTCAATAATCAATAATCAATTAAAATAATCAATAATCAATTTCAAACAATACTTACATTAGACACAACTGTAATAAATGCATGTGCTATCAGAAATGGTAAAGTTTCAGGAGTTCCATATTCAAAGCAGTCCTTCATAAGAGAAAGGCCATTTTTCCCACAAAACAAACATACATAACGAAGCAAATGCAATGGTACTTCTACATCCTGAAGAAAAAAAGAAAATTATTTTAAAACTTATCTGAGGTAATTTTCATTTTATTACCAGTACTGGAAAGATACTGGTCAGACATAAACTCAGACTGTATGAACAAAATAATAAAATTTCCATAACTCTAAAAATGAAAAAAGATAAGCACTTACATTCATATCACAGAATGCCCCTAAAATGTTGCTTTCTTGGGTTGATATATCCTGATTAAGAAGAAGAAAAAAAAAAGGTAAATGCAATTGCATCACACTATCACATAACCATCTTTTAAAACCACAATTTTTTAAAGACCGATTTTACAAAACCTCATATTTTACAACTATTACTCTTCATGAACAGTAGTATTCCAACTGAAGTTAATATGATTCAATTCTAAAGTATATTTTAACTCTTCTCTGAAGAAATAGAACTAAGATGGAATGGAATGGGTGAATTTAACTCAGATGACCATTATATCTACTACCATGGGCAAGAATCTGTTAGAAGAAATGGAGTAGCCACCATGGTCAACAAAAGAGTCCGAAATGCAGTATTTGGAACAATCTCAAAAATGACAGAATTATCTCTGTTCATTTCCAAGGCAAACCATTCAACATCACAGTAATCCAAGTCTATGCCCCAACCAGTAATGCTGAAGAAGATGAACAGTTCTATGAGGACCTACAAGACGATTTAGAACTAACACCCAAAAAACATGTCCTTTTCATTATAGGGGACTGGTATACAAAAGCAGGAAGTCAAGAAACACCAGGAGTAATAGGCAAATCTGGCCTTGGGAGTACAGAATGAAGCAGGGCAAAGGCTAACAGAGTTTTGCCAACAGAACGCACTTGTCATAGCAAACACCCTTTGGCACTGTTTCCACTGTTTTCCCATCTATTTCCCATGAAATGATGGGACCGGATGCCATGATCTTCGTTTTCTGAATGTTGAGCTTTAAGCCAACTTTTTCACTCTCCACTTTCACTTTCATCAAGAGGCTTTTGAGTTCCTCTTCACTTTCTGCCATAAGGGTGTTGTCACCTGCATATCTGAGGTTATTGATATTTCTCCCAGCAATCCTGATTTCAGCTTGTGCTTCTTCCAGTCCAGCGTTTCTCATGATGTACTCTGCATAGAAGTTAAATAAGGAGGGTAACAATATACAGCCTTGACTTACTCCTTTTCCTATTTGGAACCAGTCTGTTGTTCCATGTCCAGTTCTCACTGTTGCTTCCTGACCTGCATATAGATTTCTCAAAAGGCAGATCAAGTGGTCTGGTATAATGTTACCCTGCTTATCTAACTTATATGCACAGTACATCATGAAAAACACTGGGTTGGAAGAAGCACAAGCTGGAATCAAGATGCCGGGAGAAATATCAATAACCTCAGATATGCAGGTGACACCACCCTTAAGGCAGAAAGTGAAGAGGAACTAAAAAGCCTCTTGATGAAAGCGGAGAGTGAAAAAGTTGGCTTAAAGCTCAACATTCAGAAAATGAAGATCATGGCATCTGGTCCCATGATTTCCTGGGAAATAGATGGGGAAACAGTGGAAACAGTGTCAGACTTTATTTTTGGGGGCTCCAAAATCACTTCAGATGGTGACTGCAGCCATGAAATTAAAAGACGCTTACTCCTTGGAAGGAAAGTTATGACAAACCTAGATAGCATATTCAAAAGCAGAGACATTACTTTGCCAACAAAGGTCCGTCTAGTCAAGGCTATGGTTTTTCCTGTGGTCATGTATGGATGTGAGAGTTGGACTGTGAAGAAGGCTGAGTGCTGAAGAATTGATGCTTTTGATCTGTGGTGTTGGAGAAGACTCTTGAGAGTCCCTTGGACTGCAAGGAGATCCAACCAGTCCATTCTGAAGGAGATCAGCCCTGGGATTTCTTTGGAGGGAATGATGCTGAAGCTCAGTCTCCAGTACTTTGGCCACCTCAGGCGAAGAGCTGACTCACTGGAAAAGACTCTGATGCTGGGAGGGATTGGGGGCAGGAGGAGAAGGGGACAAAAGAGGATGAGATGGCTGGATGGCATCACTGACTCGATCGACGTGAGTCTGAGTGAACTCCGGGAGTTGGTGATGGACAGGGAGGCCTGGCGTGCTGCGATTCATGGGATCGCAGAGAGTCGGACACGACTGAGCGACTGAAGTGAACTGAACCAAATGATTCTTACCATCTTTCGATTATCAATGTAAAGCATTAAAAACACGACTCATGTCGTGTTCTTAAGACTACATTTTGGAGTTTTGCATGAACTGATCCCCTTTTTGTTGACCAAGGTGACATTTTTTAGAATGATTAATAAACATCTGATATCATATAGGAGATTTATTAAAAGGTTTCTTTATGGGAAGATAACAATAATTAAGAATACTAGAAGACAAAGCACAATCTGATTTGAAGTAGTTTTATGGAAAATTCTAATAGGGAAAATACCCACCTCCTGGACTATATTTTTAAATAGTCTCAATTCACTGTTGCAAACATTTTCAGTAAAGAACAATTTTTTTCCAGATGAAGAAAGACGTTTAGAGAAGTCAGTATGGAGGTTATAGAAAAATAAGCTGGAAAAAACAGCCTTTAAAAAAAAAAAAGGCATGTGGTAGATCCGTTAATGCCCACAAATCTACCTATTCGTGGATGTATAGAAAAACATAATGTACTTTAAAGTTAAAAATGAAACTTTACCTCTCCTCCCAACCACATATAGAATCTACATCACACCCCTTTGATCTCAGCTGTCCTTGTGAACTGTTTCTACAAACAGAATATGGCAAAGTTGATACTGTGTGATTTCCAAGATTGGACTTTTATTATAAGACTTTTACCCTTATCCAAGGTAAGGAGCAGCGGCTACGCTTTGCTGAAGCAGCCGTGAAGAGATACCCCACGTCCAAGGTAAGAGAAACCCAAGTAAGACGGTAGGTGTTGCAAGAGGGCATCAGAGGGCAGACACATTGAAACCATACTCACAGAAAACTAGTCAATCTGATCACACGGACCACAGCCTTGTCTAACTCAATGAAACTAAGCCATGCCGTGTGGGGCCACCCAAGACAGGAGGGTCACGGTGGAAAGGTCTGAAAGAATGTGGTCCACTGGAGAAGGGAATAGCAAACCACTTCAGTATTCTTGCCTTGAAAACCCCATGAACAGTAATGAAAAGGCAAAATGATAGGATACTGAAAGAGAAACTCCCCAGGTCGGTAAGTGCCCAATATGCTACTGGAGATCAGTAGAGAAATAACTCCAGAAAGAATGAAGGGATAGAGCCAAAGCAAAAAGAATACCCAGTTGTGGATGTGACTGGTGGTACAAGCAAGGTTCGATGTTGTAAAGAGCAATATTGCATAGGAAGTTGGAATGTCAGGTCCATGAATCAAGACAAATTGGAAGTGGTCAAACAGGAGATGGCAAGAGTGAACGTCGACATTCCAGGAATCAGCGAACTAAAACGGACTGGAATGGGTGAATTTAACTCAAAAGACCATTATATCTACTACTGCGGACAGGAATCCCTCAGAAGAAATGGAGTAG
Organism: Bos mutus; assembly: GCF_027580195.1. NCBI lineage: Eukaryota > Metazoa > Chordata > Mammalia > Artiodactyla > Bovidae > Bos > Bos mutus. Next base: position 46,780,728 of record NC_091627.1, on the reverse strand, counting down.
CCATCATGGTCAACAAAAGAGTCCAAAATGCAGTACTTTGATGCAATCTCAAAAACGACAGAATGATCTCTGTTCGTTTCCAAGGCAAACCACTCAGTATCACTGTAATCCAAGTTTATACCCCAACCAGTAATGCTGAAGAAGCTGAAGTTGAACGGTTCTATGAAGACCTACAAGACCTTTTAGAACTAACACCCAAAAAAGATGTCCTTTTCATTCTAGGGGACTGGAATGCAAAAGTAGGAAGTCAAGAAAACACCTGGAGTAACAGGCAAATTTGGCCTTGCAATACGGAATGAAGCAGGGCAAAGACTAATAGAGTTTTGCCAAGAAAATGCACTGGTCATAGCAAACACCCTCTTCCAACAACACAACAGAAGACTCTACACATGGATATCACCAGATGGTCAACACCGAAATCAGATTGATTATATTCTTTACAGCCAAAGATGGAGAAGCCCTATACAGTCAGTAAAAACAACACCAGGAGCTGACTGTGGCTCAGATCATGAACTTCTTATTGCCAAATTCAGACTGAAATTAAAGAAGTAGGGAAAACCACAAGACCATTCAGGTATGACGTAAATCAAATCCCTTATGATTATACACTGAAGTGAGAAATAGATTTAAGGGACTAGATCTGATAGACAGAGTACCCGATGAACTATGGACGGAGGTTCGTGACATTGTACAGGAGACAGGGATCAAGACCATCCCCATGGAAAAGAAATGCAAAAAAGCAAAATGGCTGTCTGATGAGGTCTTACAAATAGCTGTGAAAAGAAGAGAAGCAAAAAACAAACAGGAAAAGGAAAGATATAAGCATCTGAATGCAGAGTTCCAAAGAATAGCAAGGAGAGGTAAGAAAGCCTTCCTCAGTGATCAATGCAAACAAATAGAGGAAAACAACAGAATGGGAAAGACTAGAGATCTCTTCAAGAAACTTAGAGATACCAAGGGAACATTTCATGCAAAGATGGGCTCAATAAAGGACAGAAATGGTATGGACCTAACAGAAGCAGAAGATATTAAGAAGAGGTGGCAAGAATACACAGAAGAACTGTACAAAAAAGAGCTTCACAACCCAGATAATCATGATGGTGTGATCACTCACCTAGAGCCAGACTTCATGGAATGTGAAGTCAAGCGGGCCTTACTTAGAAAGCATCACTATGAACAAAGCTAGTGGAGGTGATGGAATTCCAGTTGAGCTATTTCAAATCCTGAAAGATGATGCTGTGAAAGTGCTGCACTCAATATGCCAGCAAATTTGGAAAACTCAGCAGTAGCCCCAGGACTGGAAAAGGTCAGTTTTCATTCCAATCCCAAAGAAAGGCAATGCCAAAGAATGCTCAAACTACCACACAATGCACTCATCTCACACGCTAGTAAAGAAATGCTCAAAATTCTCCAAGCCAGGCTTCAGCAATACGTGAACTGTGAATTTCACCTTCAGAGGAACCAGAGATCAAACTGCCAACATCGACTGGATCATCGAAAAAGCAAGAGAGTTCCAGAAAAACATCTATTTCTGCTTTATTGACTATGCCAAAGTGTGGATGATACTAAACTGTGGAAAATTCTAAAAGAGACTGGAATACCAGACCACCTGACCTGCCTCCTGAGAAACCTATATGCATGTCATGAAGCAACAGTTAGAACTGGACATGGAACAAGACTGGTTCCAAATAGGAAAAGGAGTCCGTCAAGGCTGTATATTGTCACCCTACTTATTTAACTTCTATGTAGAGTACATCATGAGAAACGCTGGGCTGGAAGAAACACAAGCTGGAATCAAGATTGCCAGAAGAAATATCAATAACCTTAGATATGCAGATGATACCACCCATATGGCAGAAAGTGAAGAGGAACTGAAAAGCCTCTTGATGAAAGTGAAAGAGGACAGTGAAAAAGCTGGCTTAAAGCTCAACATTCAGAAAACTAAAATCATGGCATCTGGTCCTATCACTTCATGGCAAATAGATGCAGAAACAGTGGAAACAGTGTAGACTTTATTTTTTGGGAATCCAAATCACTGCAGATGGTGACTGCAGCCATAAAATTAAAAGACATTTACTCCTTGGAAGGAAAGTTATGACCAACCTAGATAGCATATTCAAAAGCAGACACATTACTTTGCCAACAAAGGTCCGTCTAGTCAAGGCTATGGTGTTTCCTGTGGTCATGTATGGATGTGAGAGTTGGACTGTGAAGAAAGCTGAGTGCCGAAGAATTGATGCTTTTGAACTGTGGTGTTGGAGAAGACTCTTGAGAGTCCCTTGGACTGCAAGGAGATCCAACCAGTCCATTCTGAAGGAGATCAGCCCTGGGATTTCTTTGGAAGGACTGATGCTAAAGCTGAAACTCCAGTACTTTGGCCTCCTCATGCAAAGAGTTGACTCGGCCACCTCATGCAAAGAGCTGACTCACTGGAAGAGACCCTGATGCTGGGAGGGATTGGGGGCAGGAGAAGAAGAGGATGACAGAGGATGAGATGGCTGGATGGCATCACCGACTCGATGGACATGAGTTTGAGTGAACTCCGGGAGTTCATGATGGACAGGGAGGCCTGGTGTGCTGTGATTATGGGGTCGCAAAGAGTTGGACACGACTGCGACTGAATTGAACTGACAGCTTCCACTTTTGCCTTCCTGGATCAATGCTAAGACTGTCGTGTAAGGAAGTCAGGCTACCCTAATAAAGAATGAGAGGTCATGCATAGAAAAATCCAAGGAGCCCTCAGGAGCAGCCAGCACGATCAGACATGTGAATGAGACGATCTTGGGACTCTCAAACCCATTCAACTCCCAAAATAAAGGCAACTGCGTTAAGTGAGGCCATACAAAAACCAACAAAGGAAATAACCAGGCTAGCCATGGAATCATGAGAAATAATCACTATTGTTTTAAGCCATTATTATAATACATTATCACATAACTGTTTCAATTCTTACTATATGGAGAAATAAATGCCATTATCTAAATAAACCTAAGACGGAAAGGCTTGTATAAATATCACTAGTGGAGGAGGGAAGAAGGGAGGGAGGCAGAGAAAAAAAATCACTAGTGGAATAAGTAAAGCATCTTGAATACAAAAGAAAATACTATTATTTAAAACTAGTAATTACAGATAATTTGTTAAGCATTTTTTCTTTATAAAAGGAATTCCAAATTCTGTTAACCTACATTTCTAAGAATAAAATTCCATGTCCTTTTTCCTCAATTACTAGTTTTTGAAAGTCACAGTAAGTAGAGCATAGATATACATTAGCAAAATATCTATCACTGATAGTTTACTTTTTATGAGTTCAATTTATAAATCTTTCCTTATTAGAATTACACTGAGCAAATGTTCAACACAAGTCGCTACAGAAATGCTCTTAAGAAATCCAAAATAATTTTTATAACGATAGTGATTTTTATAATTTTCCATCAATAATGACTATCTTCATATTTATTCGTAAGTGAGAAATTACCAACATAACCATGACTTGGTATTACTTAAAATTCACAATACCTATTTTTACATACCTCTATAGTAGGATGAGTATTATGCTTGTAAGCAGTATATAAGGGAAACTGAATCTGAAAAATTTTTGCCACACACAGTAAGAGTTTTTCCTTCTCATCTGTACTCCACAAACTAAAAGGATCAGAGTTCTTTGAAGATTCTTCCTCAGTCAGATTACAAATTCTTGTAGAGTTTGATTTTTTTTCTATTGATTTTTGTCTTTCTGTACTTCCTTCATTACATTCTCTTTCTATATTCTGTGGTTCTTCCGCTTGATTACTCTCATCTTGCCATGTGGAATCTATGTTGATAGTAGTACAATGTTTACAAAGCTGATCTCGGAGCACTTGAACTTGGGCAATCACTAAGTTAATAAGTGCACACACTACTTGGTTAAAAATCTCCAAATGCTTATACTCTTTGAAGCAGCACAGACATTGCCTACAAGAGAAAAAAAAAATTTAATTAATAAATGCTTCCTAAAGAGGCAACAATTATATCCTTCTAAAAAACAGTATTACAAAAGTAAATACTAAAATATTATTTTCAAGTAATTATTTCCTCCCTTCTGATAGAGTAGCACTATAGAAACTTTAAAAGATAGCATCACACCAAAAACTGATACTGGTAAAAAGTCACTAGATTAGATTGACAGCTATCATCTTCAGTTTTATATTTTATCTATCCCTCTAGACTTCCCTTCCGTTGTAGCTCAGTTGGTAAGAATCTGCCTGCAGTGCAGGAGACGCGGGTTCATTCCCTGAGTTGGGAAGATCCCCTGGAGAAGGAAATGACAACCCATTCCAGTATCCTTGCCTGGAAAATCTCATGGACAGAGGAGCCAGGTGGGCTGCAGTCCATGGGGCTGCAAAGAGTTGGGCACGACTGAGCGACTAACACTTACCCTCCAGACAAAGAACTACTTAAGAACAAGAATTACGGCTGTATCTTTGCTTCTCTAAGTACTAAGTACTCAATGCATGTTTAATAAGTTATTAGGAAACTGACTATAATAAAATACCTTGTTAGTAAACTTGACTCATTATCTTACATAAGGGATTTTGCTGTCAACTAATAAAAAAGTTTACATTTTGGGGGGGCAGAAGGGATAAATGTATATGTATGGCTGAATCCCTCTGGTGTTCACCTGCAACTATCACAACACTGTTTGTTAATCAGCGATACCCCAACAAAAGCTTCTTTTTTTAAGTTACATTTAAAAATAATTTGCAGCGGACTACACTGGTAGTACGGTAGTTAAGAATCTGCCTTCCAAAGGGAGGATGCAGGTTCAATCCCTGGTGGGGGAACTAAGATCCCACATGCCACAAGAAGCCCCTGCACCACAATGAAGACACAGCACAGCCAAAAAAAACTTCTAAATAAAAATAAAAAAATAATTTTCTTGGGATTTTCCTGGCAGTCCAATGGTTAAGACTCTGTGCTCCCACTCTGGTCAGGGAATGAAGATTCCACATGCCAGCTGTGCAGTGGCCAAAAATAATAATTTACCTGAAGGCTATTTAGAAGGACGTTCCTACCCTATCTGGCAGATCAAAAGTGTTTAGGAATAACACTTACACACACACTTACTTCAGTTCCAGTAAAAAACAAGAATAAAAATAATAAGAGTCTAATTATTACACATAATTATAGTTCTCTTAGACATGTTCAGTTAGAACAGTGCCTAGCATTTTACAGATAATCAAAGGGGTCTGGTGAGTCAATAAGTAAATGATACACAAGTACCACATTATAATGTATACAAAGACAAATGACAGTTAAGCGACTATCACAATTTGCATCTATTTATCAAAACAAATCAAAACTCTTACTGTACCAAAAAGATCACCAACTTCCTGTATGGCCATATAAGAATAATTTCTTTTTCTCTAGATGTGGAAGATCTGAAGTATGGCCACAATTCTTTAACACTCTTCCCTTTAAAAAGGGAAGCCCAATTTTCCTCCTCTTGAATGTGGACCAGACTTAATGACCAATGAACGGAATGTGGCAGAAATGACAATGTGTGACATCTAAGACTAGGTCATAAAAGACCTTGCTTCTGCCTTGCTCTTTTGGATCACTCACTCTGAAGGAAACCAGCTAACATGTAAGACACTCAAGGAGGCCAAAGCAAGGTCCACATGAGAAAAAACTAGCCTTCCACTAACCACCCATTTGCCAACCATGAAAGGGAGTCAACTTGGAAATAGATCCTCCGGTCTCATGTAAGGTCATGACTACAACCGGAACCAACCAACTAAACCACTTCCAAACTCCTATTCATACAGTAATTGATGATAAATGTTTATAATTGAGATAATAAATGTATCAGGATAAGAAATGCTTGTGTGTTTTTTTTTCAATTATTTATTTGGATGTGCCAGGACTATCCCATGGACGGAGGAGCCTGGTAGGTTGCAGTCCATGGGGTCTCGAGGAGTCGGACACGACTGAGTGACTTCACTTTCACTTTTCACTTTCATGCATTGGAGAAGGAAATGGCAACCCACTCCAGTGTTCTTGCCTGGAGAATCCCAGGGACGGGGGAGCCTGGTGGACTGCCGTCTCTGGGCTCACACAGAGTCGGACACGACTGAAGCGACATAGCAGCAGTGCCAGGACTTAGTTGCAGCATGGGGGATGTAGTTCCATGATCAGGGATCAAACCCAGGCCCCTGCATTGGGAGCAAAAGTCTTAGCCACTGGACCACCAGAGAATTTCCTATTGTTGTTTTTAAAACACTAATTTAGGAGTACTTTGTTACACAGAAATACACAAATGATATACCAGGACTATTTTCTAGATGGCAAAATGAAAGGAATTTTATCTCTAAGGCCTCCTCCAGCTTTAAGTTCTATAATATTACAATATCTACAAGAAGAAAAACACATTAATCAACATTTTTCTGATGAACAGCTTCTTTCTTTAGGTTTAGGAAAGACCAAGGTCAAAGGGAAGAATCATACATTTGACTATCTTTAGTGAAAATGGCATCTTGAGTTTCTCCTCAAAAAAACAAACTTAAGGTCAGAGTTCAGATCAGTAAAGCCAAAGAGTTAGTCAAATTTACTTTAAAAATTCACTGTCAGGGATGGACCTAGAGATTATCATACTAAGTGAAGTAAATCTGACAGAGAAAGACAAATATCATATGATAATCTCCTATATGTGAAACCTAAAAAAAAAAAAAAAGATACAAATGAACTTATTTACAAAACAAACTCAGACTTCAAAAACGAATTTATGGTTGCCAAAGAGGAAAGGTAGGGGGGAGGGATAATTTAGGAACTTGGTATTAACATATATATACTACTATATATAAAATAGATAACCAACAAAGACCTACTATTCAGCACAGCGAACTCTATTCAATATTCTGTAATAACCTATGTAAGAAAAGAATCTGAAAAAGAATAGATACATGTGTAACTGAGTCACTTTGCTATACACCTAAAACTAATACAATATTGTAGATCAACTATACTCTAGTATAAAATAAAATTAAGAAATAATAAAATTAAAACACACTATCATGATACGAGCATTAAATTGTTTGATAACTGACTAGGAAACTAATCTTAAAATACTAAATTGATATATGAACAAAGTAACAAACTGGATCTAGGTCCTTACAGATGTAAAATATACACATTCAAGGAGAGTTGAGGATTTAAGATAATACACACACACAAACACATATCTTTAAAATAATTATATACTATATAAATTATACATTGTACTGCCTCCTCAATTTTGAGAAGTCTAGGTATCTGAATTCTCAATTCCGCATGTCTCTCTGTATCCACACCCACAACACAAGGAGGGAAAAAATTTTAGTTTTTTAAAACAAAAACATCACCTTTTCAGTTAAGCCCAATCTGATTTTACAAATAAACTTATTTCTTCTATGTTGTAAATCACACTACAAATATACATAAGGAAAAAAATCATTAAAGAGATAATGGAAGAAAAGATGACAGCAAGAAATTCTGGATGTTAGAAAAGGGAGGAAAAACAAGTGTGTTCCAAATAAACAAACTTAGAAGGGGCCACAGGAGAAAACTATCAGCAAAAAGATTCACCCCACAGAACACTGGAAAAGCTCAGGACTGAAGAGGTTCAGACACCTCAGAAGGTAGAAATAAAGGAAATAGGACTAAATGAAAGGTACTGTTAAAACCTGCAGGCTCCCATTCCAGACAGCAAGAATACTACCCCTACCTGACCCAGGAAAAGAAGAAATTCTTACTGTACATAAAATGAACAAGATAAACTCAGGAACATAAGATACTGAAGAAGGCAAAGATAAGAAAATGAAAGTGAGAATTATGTAAAATTATGACTGAATGGTGAACCTCACTCAAGTATCCTTCTCTGCCCAACCATCAGATTAATGTATCTCCAAGGGGAAAGATTCTATTTCTATTCTAACAGAAATGTTCACATTTCTATTAGAAAATGTGAACAACCAAGAGAGAACGCCTATAATAAAGTCTGCTCAACATTTTACCACATCATACAGTACATGCCAAAATCTGAGATGCCCCATTCACACAGAACTTGCAATCTATTTTTCAGTGGCCCTCTCTTAACCATGAAAAGATAGCCAAGGATACTAAGACTTTCCAGGAAAAACTGTGTCACTAAAAACAGATGAAAGCAAACAAAAGAAGTTTAGAGGCAGTAGATAAAACACAGCAAGAAAAAAGGTTTTAATTTATATCCTCAGAGAAATGAAAGATACTCGATTACCGAAACAACAGAATACTGTTAAAAAACGCATTCCAGTTACAAAACAGAGCCATTTAATGTGTACAGATGTGCATTATATAGCTTTTGCTTATATATCATTCACAATTTAAAAAAAAAATTAAAATTACATCAATTTGTAAAATTCAATAGTAGATCCAGAGGTAAAACTGAAGAAATCTCCCAGAAAGTAGACTAGGCAAAGAAAAATAATGGGGAGAAAAAGAAAACTATCAATCAAGGAGGTATAATTTCTGACTGATATTTGCAAGAAGACAGCAAAAAATACAGAGCTAAGGAAACTATGAAATAAAAATAAAATTCAGAACTGAAAACCCACGAGAACACGTATCATCATGAAATTTCTGAAGCCAAGGAGGGATAAAGATCCTAAAAGCTTGCAGGAAGAGTCAAAAGAGTGACATGGAAAAGCTCAGGAATAAAAACAGTGCATACTTCCTCAAAGTAATACTAGGAGATAAAATACAATGGAATAACACTTTCAATATTCTGAGAGATAATAATTTTCTATCTAGTATTCTGTATCCAACAAAAGTTATCAATAAACGTAAGGGCAGAAGAGACATTTCTTTTTTAGGCCACAAAGGTCTAAAAACCATTTATCTCCCTGGTAATTTTTCTCAGAAAACTCATCATCCAAACAAAATAAAGAAGTAAACTAATAAAGATGGCATGCAATCCATGAAACTAGAGATCCAAGACAACAGAAAAGCAAAAGAAATTTCAAGGATGATCTAAAGAGAAGATAGCTGTTTCAGTAACCCTAATGAGAAATCAATACAGACTGGAGTAGGAAGATGAAGTCCAAAGGAGATGGAGGGAAGGAAAGAAATAACAGATCACTTAATGATGTATAAAATGTAAAAACTAATACTAAGAAAGGCTGTAGATTTGGGGGAAGAATAAGCAATTCCCACCCAGAAAATTAATCAAATGAAAAACAAGCCACTAAACTCTATGAAACAAAGAATAACAAAAGGAAAACAACAATTGATATATTTTAAGGCATAAAGTGAATCACAGAATCTTTTTTGGCAATCACTGAGCAATTATTTTCATTTTTAGAACTACCTCAAGAACTGACATAACTATATTGAGAGGATGGGGAAGGTTAAGTGGGTGAAACCATTATGCATCAGAAAAGGAAGTTCACAAATTATATCCAAAATTAATAAAGCAATAGAAATATGATTTTTGATATAGCTGAAATATAATTACTATTTCAGAAAATAAGTTAATGTCAAAACCAACATTTTAAAGAATTTAAAACAGAAATGGGTCTGAGAAGACAGGAGACAATGGACTTTTTTACAGGCCTTTTCTTCCCATTTATTTTTTAAACTCTACACATACTGCTTTGTATTTGTACACCAAAATCATATATTACCTTTGACTACCTGAGCTTATCCTATTTTATTCTCTGTCTTACCCCTATTACTACCAGCCTGATAAGACTTTTATTACTTAAGTAGAGTTTTGTGCTGCCTATGTGAGTGGAGTACGCTTACACTTAAGAACACACAATGATAAAAATTTCTAAATGATAATATAAAATGCATGTGTGCTCAGTCACTTCAATCATATCTGACTCTTTGCGACCCTACGGGCTGTAGCCCACCAGGCTTCCTCTGTACATGGGATTCTCCAGGCAAGAATCCTGGAGTGGGTTGCCATTTCTTACTCCAGGGAATCTTCCCAACCCAGGGATCGAACCCATGTCTCCTGCATTACAGGTGGATTCTTTATCCATTGAGCCACTTGGGAAGCCCCCAATATAAAATATGTAGCATTAATTAATATAATAAAAATACTAACTACACATTCATGAGGAAGCTATATGTCAAAATTAAATTATTTCAACCTGGATTCCATAATTTGATCTAGCAAATATTCCAACAGATCTAACATTTTCCTGGCCTAGTACTGCTAAACATGAGAAAAAACTATTCATCTACAGCATCCAACCTTAGCAAAAGCTTATTTATGAGCTAATTTCTGAAAAGCACTACTTTGAATAGTGGTCAATATCAATATCCCACTAGCCACAATCTTAATGCCAAAATAAAGACTAAACTCTTAAACAGTGGAGAATATACATTAACCTATTCAAAAGCAGTAGTATCTAAAACCATTCTAAAACAGTTTTAAAATAAAGTTGATTAAAACAATGAAAATAAGCAATAGCCTCAAATATTTATTAAGTAACAAATGACAAATAAGAAAGGTACAATTTTTAGCCTGAAAATACAAAGAATCACCCCCTACCTAGCACTCAGAATTCTTTCAGGGGAGAAATAAGATTAGAAAGTAGACAAGCAGGAGACAATGAGGAAACCTGAATGGCTACTAAAGGCATCTTCAAGATATAAACATAATAAGCCTATTTTATAATAGGCTTTAAACAAGTCAAAAAAAAAAAAAATCTGGCAGCAATTCCAACAAGAAGGATTTTGCCTTGTAGGATCAATGCCTTCATCATTAATGACATTTCCTTTCATATCCATATATGCTCTTTTCCAAATTTATATTCTTAAATTTATTCTAATATTCTCTCCCCATTCTCTGAGAATTCATTTTATTTCCCATTTCATTCCAATTTCCCATTCCAATAGTGATAAAATAATGATAATCTGTTAAAGTAACATACATAACTACTTAAATCTTACAAAGAAGTGACAGCTATATTACTGAGATGAAGCAATTAAAAATGATGACGAAATAAGGATGACACAGTCATTCTGTTATGCACCTAAAACTACCACAACATTGTTAACTGATTATATTCCAGTATAGAACAGTTTAAAAAAATATTTGATGATATAGAGACTGATCACAGTTCACATAAAAAAAATCAGATTATAAAAGATATAGTTTTATAATCACATTTTTGTAAAACTTTAAACTTTACTGTTTCCAACCTTACACCAAGGTTATGCCAAAAAAATTTACCAGTTGTCAATCTGGGTGATGGCATATTTTCCTTTTAAACTTTTATCTTCTGTATTTTCTAAAAAGATTTTCACAGTAAGTATATCCTTTAAACAGGAGGAAAATTATAAAATATTAAAGCCTTCGAACTTTCTATAAATATTAAACTTTTAACATACTGCATTTTCAAGTGAACATTCTCTTTCACCTATATCCTGGCCAATCAATATATCAGAAAAGTGATTCATCACTCATAATCTTATGGAAGTTAACACTTTTCTCCCAGAAAACCTATAAAGAACATTTTGTATGAGATGTCACGGGTCCATTTGTGCATAAAGGTACACTGATGGATTTTCCATGGTCATGAGCCACCAAGTTAAGACTTTCTTTTGTAAATTAACTTTGTCTTGCTGCTGCTGCTGCTGCTAAGTCACCTCAGTCGTGTCTGACTCTGTGTGACCCCATAGATGGCAGCCCACCAGGCTCCCCCATCCCTGGGATTCTCTAGGCAAGAATACTAGAGTGGGTTGCCATTTCCTTCTCCAATGCATGAAAGTGAAAAGTGAAAGTGAAGTCACTCAGTCGTGTCCGACTCTTAGCGACCGCATGGAGTCCAGCCTACGAGGCTCCTCCGTCCATGGGATTTTCCAGGCAAGAGTACGGGCTGGAGTGGGGTGCCATTACCTTCTCCAACTTTGTCTTATTAGTAGCCAATTACCCCCTACAAGAACCACAATCTTAACCTAAGCAACAATATTTTTTGATACCCTAGAGAGAAACAGGAGCAGGGAGAGCAGAGCAGGCGAACAGGCAACAACTTTTACTATACAGCACTGCGATCCAACTGGATATTTTACGGTCACTTCTCTCTTCTATCAGTATGAATGATTACAAGTGTAATATTCTACTTTTTGGTATTTTTTACTATCAGCTAAATAACTATCGCTACTTATCAACATGTGAACAGCATTATAAATATGACAAACTGTTTTCCAATTTGACATTTCATTCTTTGGCTTATGTACCCCTTCAACATAGATTTCATTTTCTAAAATAAGTTTTAACAATTTTAATTAAAATAAGTGTTTAATTAAGTTATTTTGTTTAGATACTGTACTAAGTATCTTGTTTCTTCAACTTCATGAAGACAGTAGTAGCTTTATTATTACTCATTTCACAAGTAAGGAAGTAAGAGTTTACAGAAGTTAGCTAATTTGTCATAATCACCTAGTATACAGGTGATGGAGGACTGGAAGCCACATCTACTGGGCTCCAAGGCCACAGTCTAAAGCACTATATTCCGGAACAGCATCAGATAAAAGGCAGAGTCTCTACAGTGAGAGCTACAAATTACTGCCTGCTGCTGCTACTGCTAAGTCACTTCAGTCGTATCCGACTCTATGTGACCCCATAGACGGCAGCCCACCAGGCTCTCCTGTCCCTGGGATTCTCCAGGCAAGAACACTGGAGTGGGTTGCCATTTCCTTCTCCAATGCATGAAAGTGAAAAGTGAAAGTGAAGTCGCTCAGTCGTGTCCGACTCTTAGGGACCCCATGGACTGCAGCCTACCAGGCTCCTCCATCCATGGGATTTTCCAGGCAAGAGTACTGGAGTGGGGTGCCATTGCCTTCTCCGAAATTACTGCCTAAAACTGTACATATCAAAATTTCATTTACATTTTCATTCCCAGTCCACAAACTCCAAGTTAAAGTTTCCTGATACAAGGACTGAGTATACATCTAGGATAAATGTGAACTAGAAAAGGACCCATTCAGCTCCACTGATAACTAATGGTGAGATGCCAGGAAAATGATAATTCTCTGAATTTCATTTTATTTAGTGGCACACTTATAAATCCTGAAATCAGGAATAAGATTTTATCCCAGTAAATAACATGTTGCTACCGAGCTGTAGCTGCAATAAATTCAAAATTATGACTCAAATGTATCATTTCTCAGCAAATACTTTAGATTTTTAATGTTAATTTTAAATCATTAGTATAACGAAATATCCAATCATCTATCCTACCCATAATGAAAGGGACAAACAGCAAGCACAGATAAACTTAAGTCAAAAGAAACTCAGGTCAATGGGACTCAGCAAAGAGATGCCCAATAATAATGGCACTTATGTTTTAAAATCTATAATCTTTTTGGAACAAATACAAGCACCGCTTTATTGACAAGAGAGAAAGAGAAAACACAGGATAAAGGGATGTTACTGTAAAGCAAATGCTATTTGAAATTAAACTATTCTGATAAACTCCATGATCAGTCTGTCACCTCACAACATTCACCTCTGTTATTACTGTATTTAATGTGTTCATTAATCACTGCACACAATGCTTCAAACATTTTTTTTTCCCAGAAAATTTCAGAAGAGCTAAGAATCTTTAAACAAATAGATACCTACGTAAAAGAATTTTTTAGCCATGACCAGCTAAACTCATGTCGAGGAACAGTAATTTGCAAATCCCTGCTATACACTGTGGTTATAGTAATGACTGTTCTGTACAATTTTATTCTATATATTTGTATGAAATTTAAAAATCAACCTAATATACATAATTATTATGGAAGGAACAAATAGAAAGTAGCTCCCAGAATGGTCAAAGTGTCCTCTACTATAATACTGTTTTAAAAGTTTAAGTTTGTTATAGATCTCTAGCTATGACATAATGATTGTTCAATCTCTCAAAATAATTATTTTTTACCATTTCAGTCATTTCCATGTTTCTAAGTAATGACAGAATCCTTCCCATATTTCTAAACAATTCATGTTTTAAAAGCAAAACATGAATGATCCCAAGAATAACCGGAGAAGATTTAATATTGATAAACTGTGATTTAATGACAAAAGGTATATAAACCAAAACCCTAAAGAAAAAATTTGATGACAGTGTAAATTTAAAATACAACAAGGGGGAATTCCCTGGTGGTCTAGTACTTGAGCTTCCACTGCAGGGGTACAGGTTCAATCCCTGGTCAGGGAACTAAGATTCCATAAGCCCTGCAGCATGGCCTAAATGAATTAATGAAGCTTTTCAAAAAAAAAAAGAATATAACTAAAAATTCCCTGGCGATCCAGTGGTTAGAACTCCATGCTTTCACTGCCAAGAGTTAAAGTCAATCCCTGGTTGGGGAACTAAGATAATATAAGTCACGTGGGTGTGACCAAAAAAAACAAAAAATTAAAATATAAAATAAAATACAACTAACAAAGTTAGTCTTCAAAGTACTTAAAGACGCATACCTCTGTGTCCAGGAATTGATATAAGCAAATATTTTGAGAGTATGTTCCTTTCTGAGCTGCAGTCCATCACCACCTTCTATATCAGATACTGAAAGAAAGTAGAAAAAGTAACTTTTAAATTATGAATAAACAATGCTAAACCAGTATTAAAGTCAACAGGGACTTCCCTGGCAGTCCAATGGCTCAGACTCCATGCTCCCACTGTAGGGTACGCAAGTTCGATCCCTGGTCGGGGAACTAAGATCCTGCATGCTACACACAGTGGCAAAAAAAAAAAAAATAAAAAGCCAATACTTAAAAAAAAAAAAAAAATAGATTTACAAATATTTCACATAATTTGTTTTTGCTTTCACTAAAGAAAATAAATCTGTTTAATTAATGACTAATATGATGCTTTGTCCCACAAAGTCTCAGAAAAACTCAGAAATTAGAAACATTGAGTACTTCTAAAAGGAGGAATATAAGTGAGGTTAAAAAATAGTAGAGCCTTATTAAGAAGCAGTTAGACAAACCCCCATACCCTTTACTGCCCTCCCACCCCACCCACCCACTTTGTGTGTGTGCACAGGGGCGCGCACGCACGCACACACACACACACACACACACACACACACAAGACCTCCAAAAGTTTCTCTGGAGGTGCTGAACCAGAGCGAGCTGTGTTTAGAACACTTAGATAGCTGAAAGCGAAGAGTATCATACTGAAAACATTTAATTTCTCTGTACAAGCATTCCCTGCTCTGTAACGTAAACATTGCTATGAATCCTTATATAATATAAAATCTTACAATAAAGAAAATGAGACTAACAATAAAATGTTACAAGCAGACTATTCAAAACCTATGAAACTATAACCAGAGCACTGATAAAACCAGTAACTAGTCTGATTTAAGCTTTTTTAAAAAATACAAGCACAGTTAAATCCATTGGCATTTGTGCTAACTATTGTCAGTCAACATTCTTCAGCTTTAAACCATGAGGTTCATGCTTCATCTTTTGATACGAAGGTGCTTGAGGGCATTCAATTCTAACAAAGATCATTTCCAAAAATTAAAGATTGAATATAATCATTCTCATGAATCTATCCTTTTTTTATGACTTTGCATCTCCACATAGCTCTACAAAGTAGAAAATACAGGGGTTCTTGAAGGCAATAAAGCAATCACATGCACAAGAAGGCATTTTTGAGGAATGTCAGCTTTGTTATTCTTTTTTCATATACTACTAGAGTCTTGTCTTTAATCACAAGAAACCTTTCATGAATTACTATAAAACAATGTGATGGCGGAAAATCTCATATGAACTAGTAAGATGTTCCATTACACTAATATCTTTCCACTATTTACCAACTGTGTATGGCTTAACTTTCATTTGTAAAAATAAAAACCTCTCCCTGTTCTAGATCAGACTATATACCTTTGACAGTGTGGATCACAATAAACTGTGGAAAATTCTGAAACAGATGGGAATATCAGACCACTTGACCTGCCTCATGAGAAATCTGTATGCAGGCCAAGAAGCAACAGTTAGAAATGGACATGGAACAGACTGGTTCCAAATCAGGAAAGGAGTGCATCAAGGCTGTATATTGTCACCCTGCTTATTTAACTTCTATGCAGAGTACATCATGAGAAACGCTGGGCTGGATGAAGCACAAGCTGGAATCAAGACTGCCGGGTGAAATATCAATAATCTCAGATATGCAGATGACACCACCATTATGGCAGAAAGTGAAGAACTAAAGAACCTCTTGATGAAAGTGAAAAGAGGAGAGTAAAAAAGTTGGCTTAAAGCTCAATATTCAGAAAACTAAGATCATGGCATCCGGTCCCATTACTTCAAAGCAAATAGATGGGAAAACAATGGAAACAGTGGCTGACTTTATTTTGGGGGGCTCCAAAATCACTGCA
Organism: Bos mutus; assembly: GCF_027580195.1. Classification (NCBI taxonomy): domain Eukaryota; kingdom Metazoa; phylum Chordata; class Mammalia; order Artiodactyla; family Bovidae; genus Bos; species Bos mutus. The sequence goes on along the minus strand of NC_091627.1, from coordinate 46,764,348 downwards.
GATGGTGATCGCACCCATGAAATTAAGACGCCTGCTCCTTGGAAGAAAAGTTATGACCAACCTAGGCAGCATATTAAAAAGCAGAGACGTTACTTTGCCAACAAAGGTCCATCTAGTCAAAGCTATGGTTTTTCCAGTAGTCACGTAAGGATCTGAGAGTTGGACTATAAAGAAAGCTGAGTGCAGGGGAATTGATGCTTTTGAACTGTGGTGTTGGAGAAGACTCTTGAGAGTCCCCTGGACAGCAAGGAGATCCAACAAGTCCATCCCAAAGGAAATCAGTCTTGAATACTCATTGGAAGGACTGATGTTGAACCTGAAACTCCAATACTTTGGCCACCTGATGCAAAGAACGGACTCATTTGAAAACACTGTGATGCTGGGAAAGACTGAAGGCAGGAGAACAGGACAACAGAGGATGATCAAATGGTTGGATGGCATCACCGATCGATGGACAAGAGTTTGAGTAAACTTTGGGACTTGGTAATGGACAGGGAAGCTTGGCATGCTGCAGTCCATCATGTTCCAAAAATTAGATAGAAATAAATAGAAGTCTCATATCCATGGAACTTTTAACATCATTAAGTGTCAATACTGCCCAAAGTGATCTATACAGTCAATACAATCCCAACCAAAATCCCAACAATGTTTTTGCAGAAATAGAAAACTCTACCCTTAAATTTATAGAGAATTTCAAAGGATCCCAAATAACCAAAACAATTTTGTAAAACAAGAACAAAGATGGAAGCTCAAATCTCATGATTTCAAAACAAAGTACACAAGTGAAAAACCACAATGAGCTATCCCTTCACACCCATTAAGATGGCTACTACTGGGCTTCCCTGGTGCTGCTGCTGCTAAGTCACTTCAGTCATGTCCGACTCTGTGCATAGATGGCAGCCCACCAGGCTCCTCCATCCATGGGATCTTCCAGACAAGAGTACTGGAGTGGGTTGCCATTGCCTTCCCCACTTCCCTGGTGGCTTAGTGGTAAAGAACTGCCTGACAATGCAGGAGACACAGGTTCAATCCCTGGTCCAGGAAGATCCCATATGCCACACAGCAACTAAGCCCGTGCACCACAACTACTGAGCCTGTGCTCTAGAGCCTGGGAGCCACAACTACTGAGCCCAAGTGCCGCAACTACTGAAGCCCACGCACCCTAGAGTTCATGCTCTTCAACAAGAGAAGCCACTGCAATGAGAAGCCCATGCACGGCCACTAGAGAGTAGCCTCTGCTCACCACTAGAGAAAAGCCAAGAGCAACAAAGACCCAGCACAACCATTATTTTTTTTTAAAGATAGCTACTATTAAAATATCATAAAATAACAGATATAGATGAGGATGTGGAGAAACTGAAACCCTTGAGCAATGCTGGTGGGAATACTAAATGGTGCAACCACTATGGAAAAGAATACAGTACTTCCTCAAAAGATTTCAAAAAGAATTACCATGTGATTCAGCAATTCCACTTCTGGGTATATATATGAAAAAGAATTGAAAACTGAACCTCAAAGAGATATTTGTACACCTATGTTCATAGCAGCATTATTCACAATAGGCAAGAGATAGAAGTAACCCAAATATATACAAACAGATGAATAAGCAAAAAGTGCTGCATACATACAGAGGAATGCTATTTAGCCTTAAAAAGGATGAAAATCCCATCACATGCTACAACATGAATGAGCCTTGAAGACATCATGCTAAGTAAATAAGCCAGGCACAGAAAGACAAAATACTGTATGATTACACTTATAAAAGATCTTGAGTAAACAAATCCACCAAAAACAAAGTAGAATGGTGGTTGTCAGTGGGAGATGGAAGTAAGGAATTGTTTAATGGGTACAGAGTTTCAGTTTTCAAGATGAAAGAGTTCTGAAGATCTGTTGCATAACAATGTGAATATTCTTAACACTAAATCATACACTTAGAAATGGTTAAGATGAAATAAACAAGTTCCTCTGTACAGCACAGGGAACTGTATTCAATATCTTGGAATAACCTATCATGAAAATATATATATATAAAAACAAGTCACTCTGCTGTACACCAGGAACTAACACATTATAAATGAAATACACTCCAATAATTTTTTTAAAAAAATAGCTAAGATGAGAAAATTTATGTTATGTGTTTTCTACAATTAAAAAAAAAATCAATAAAAAAAGAAAACAGAGAAGCCCAAACTTCAGTTTAAAAGAAGCCACTGATCTTTACAGATCAAAGATCCATTAAAGTCCACAATATAATAAATAAAGGAAAGAAAAAGGGAAACTTTAAGAAATCCTTCCACCATTTCCTATAGAAGAAACTGTATTTCAACTCTAAAGGGCCAACCACCCAGACAGATAAGAGAGAATGGTGGACTGTCACAGAGATCTAAAGAACACCAAAAATAATAGCCCAAGAGAAAAGATCAAAGTGGAATTGGAAACATTAAGGCTGGGTAATCAGATATCCCTCAAAAGGAGGAAAGTTCAGTAACTGATAGAAATGTACCCAACTGACATAATGCGTGAGGTAGCAGGATGGAAATAAGGTGAGGGGTTCTCATTACTTAAAATTTAAAAAGAAAATACTCATGAAAACTTCAAAGACCACAAATGGACATTATGATAACATGATGGCAAGCAGAATCCCAAAAGGAAACATGAGGATCAGATCACATCAGATCAGTTGCTCAGTCGTGTCCGACTCTTTGCGACCCCATGAATCGCAGCATGCCAGGCCTCCCTGTCCATCACCAACTCCCGGAGTTCACTCAGACTCACGTCCATCGAGTCAGTGATGCCATCCAGCCATCCCATCCTCTGTCATCCCCTTCTCCTCTTGCCCCCAATCCCTCCCAGCATCAGAGTCTTTTCCAATGAGTCAACTCTTCGCATGAGGTGGCCAAAGTACTGGAGTTTCAGCTTTAGCATCAGTCCTTCCAAAGAAATCCCAGGGCTGATCTCCTTCAGAATGGACTGGTTGGATCTCCTTGCAGTCCAAGGGACTCTCAAGAGTCTTCTCCAACACCACAGTTCAAAAGCATCAATTCTTCGGCGCTCAGCCTTCTTCACGGTCCAACTCTCACATCCATACATGACCACAGGAAAAACCAAAGCCTTGACTAGACGAACCTTTGTTGGCAAAGTAATGTCTCTGCTTTTGAATATGCTATCTAGGTTGGTCATAACTTTCCTTCCAAGGAGTAAGCGTCTTTTAATTTCATGGCTGCAGTCACCATCTGCAGTGATTTTGGAGCCCAGATAAATAAAGTCCGACACTGTTTCCACTGTTTCCCCATCTATTTCCCATGAAGTGATGGAACCGGATGCCATGATCTTCGTTTTCTGAATGCTGAGCTTTAAGCCAACTTTTTCACTCTCCACTTTCACTTTCATCATGAGGCTTTTTAGTTATGAGGATAGGCGGCATAAACCCACACATCTAGTAAGAAACCATTAGTAGATATGACCAAGATCCTACCCCAAGCAAAGGGTAAGTATTGCCATACACAATCTCACAATTATCATATGAAAAACTTCATGACCACTACCAGGCCAAAAGTGCTGAACACAACCTCATATACTTCTTACAAGCCAGTAAGAAGGGTACAAAAGTCCCCTACATATGAACCTTGAAGTTGCGAACATTCAAAGATGTGAACATGTGTTTGCATGCCCAATCACTTAAGTTAATTCACGTGCCTCACATATAATGACATGCAAGCATCCTCTACAAGTAGTTGTGCTTGTGTACTTTACTGTACACACAGTACTGTACAGAATACAGTAGGACTCTACCATCTCTCATCTCCTCTCCCTCCTACAGTCAGTAACTCTTTCTATTCACTCGATGCCAGCCCCTGTATACCAGCTGTTGTACTATACTACTGTACTCTTCAAGGTATTGTACTTGAAATTAAAATTTAAAAGATTAAAAATGTTTTAGTTTTTGTCTTGTATGTATTATTTCTGTGAAAAGTGTCAAATCTATTATAGTACAGTACTACATAGGTGTTGGAGAAGACTCTTGAGAGTCCCATGGACTGCAAGGAGATCCAACCAGTCCATTCTAAAGGAGATCAGTCCTGGGTGTTCTTTGGAAGGAACAAAGCTAAAGCTGAAACTCCAGTACTTTAGCCACCTCATGCGAAGAGTTGACTCATTGGAAAAGACTGTGATGCTGGGAGGGGTTGGGGGCAGGAAGAGAAGGGGACGACAGAGGATGAGATGGCTGGATGGCATCACTGACTCGATGGACATGAGTTTGAGTGAACTCCAGGAGTTGGTGATGGACAGGGAGGCCTGGCGTGCTGCAATTCATGGGGTCGCAAAGAGTCGGACACAACTGAGCAACTGAACTGATATAGCTGACTGTATTAGTTGGGTACTTAGGCTAACTTCATTGGACTTAAAAACACACTCTTGGAATGAAACTCATTTGTATGTAGGAGACAGCATACTGTCCGCAAAGTCCCAAAAGAATGGTACATGCAAGAAGCTGGGCCCTATCCAGAACCCTAGCCAGCACCAAGGTTAGCCACAGAGACCTACGCAGGTGGGTAAAATGGTTAAAATAAGTATAAACAACCCAGAAGACCAGAACCAGCTAGCACACCTAGCCTGAGTTGTTCCCTGGGTATACAGAAATTACAACTAATGCATCATTTTAAAACTGGAATAATACATATTCACCGATCTTTAGACATAGGACCTTTTCTTAGGATTTTGGTTCACTGACTGGAGTTCTGCATCTTTTATTTCAAAAGAATAAAAGCAGTACACTGGCTGTCATTTCCATTTCAGCTATTACAGTAGTTTAAACACTCAATTTGCAAAGCAATCTAAATATAGAATACTTTCTACACTTTTAAAACATTTACCAACCTATTTGAACAATACCTAGTTCAAGAGAACTTTTTAGTACAACTCATCATCATTAACTCTTTCCAACTTTTTTTTCTTAACCTAACAAGCAGGAAATGGAAACAAAGTCTTGGAAAGGATTAAGGAAAGTTCCCTAAAAGAAATAACTGAAAGATAGGAATTAGTAAAAAGGGAAGCAAGAAGGACAGTAGAAAAGATTAAGAAGGAGTGATGACAAAAAAGCTCACAGGGGATGGAATCCTAGTCAGAAGGATCATCATGTGCAAAGGAAGAGACAATTAAGAGAAACATTATGTACTAGATAACAGTTCAATAAAGGAATATGAAGATAAAGCTGTTGAGGCAGCTAATACATTATCTAAGGCTTGATTCAGTAAATAATGTAACAAGATGCTATTAGAAAATTCTATCAACAATCATAAGTCTTAAATTCTTTAAAACCGGTTGCCTGGAAGGTAAAGTGTTAACTATTTGACATAGAGTTACAAACACATTTAAAAGACCATTCAAGGGGCCAATTAAGGGAATACAAGCCAATTAAAGAAAGGTACTACATAGTTATGAACTTGAATGAACTACTGACAAAATTTACCTTTTAATACCATAAGTGTATTACTCTTTTGCACATATTATAAATTTTCCAAAGAAAATTTTAGCAAAATCTTCAGAGAAAAAGACTACATAGAGTAACACGACCAAAGACTGAGAGGCAGACTTCTGACCAAAAGAAAAAGCTGTTCTTTAAAACATTAAAACAATGTTAAAATAATGGTTAATCTACAATTTTACACCCAAGTAAGCCTCAATCTAGAATTTGATACCAAGGGTAGACCTCAAGAAGAAGGGTGAAACAAAACCTGGACAAATGTATTATATGTTTAACATTGACAGATCATGAATAGAAAATCAAATTTTAAAAAAGATTAAGAGGTACTTTCAAAGGGGGGTGGGGGGCGGGGAGGGGAAAAAGGAAAAGAATCTAAGAGCAAAAAGCAAAAAAAAAAAAAAAAAAATCCCAAAGAAGGAAATAAGCACATGGGTAAACCTAAATGAGCAAACTCATGAAAAATTAACAAATACTTATTACAGACTTTTCTCTATTTACTATGTGATTATATAACTATAAACCCATTGTAAGTTGAAAATACCATAAATTGTGAAAATTAACTCATTACATCTAATCTACCAAGCATCATAGCTTAGCCTCACCTACCTTAAATATGCTCAGAACACTTACATTAGCCTACAGCTGGGCAAAATCATCTAACACAAAGCCTGTTTTACAGTAAACTGCTGAACTTCTCATGCAATTTATTTAATAATGTATTTAAAGGTAAAATCAGAGTGGCTCTATGGGTAAAGAATGGTAAGTATATCAGCGTTTACCCTCAAGACTGCAAAGTTGACTGGGAGCAAGGCTGACTGCAAGCTATGGGGCTTACTGTTGCTGTCCATCCTCATACAAGAGTATCATACCCATATTGCTAGCCCAGGAAAAGACCAAAATTCAAAGTACAGTTTCCACTGAATGTATATCACTTTCTCACCATCACAAAGTTGCAAGTCAGGTACTATCTGTAGTTTGGGAGTCTTTAAAGTCAACTGAAATACTAGATAACATAGAAGATGGCAGTGGCATTTTTAAACTGTTCTGAATTGATACATCTGAGCACATGAAAAGTTTAATTATAGATAAAAACAACACAGAGCAAAATCTCAAAGGAACCACAAACCAGGAAAAGTCTTTACAAAACAGTAACCTCTCTGAGCTCAAATAAACATTAAGAAATATTAGAAAAACTGAGTAAATAGGATTAAAAAAGAAAAAATGATACATATCAGATTCAAACATACCACTGAAGTACGATGTTTTCCTACAAATAGATTGCAAAAAGTTTAAATAACACTTAGTATTGATAAACTCAAAAGAAAACATTTGTTGTTCAGTTGCTCAGTCATGTCCAACTCTTTGCGACCCCACAGGCTGCAGCATGCCAAGCTTCCCTGTCCTTCACCATCTCCCTGAGCTTACTCAAACTCATGTTCACTGAGCTGGTGATGCCATCCCACCATTTCATCCCCTGTCATCCCCTTCTCCTCCTACATATGTACTTATGCTTTCATACATCAGTAAAAATTAGACAGTATTTATCAAAATGAAAAATACACTGATCCCCTGAGTACTATTTTAATCCTCTTTTTCTAACACACTTTTTCTCATCTAAAATAGTACCCAATGATACTCAACACTGTTCTGAACACTAAAAGACTGGAAATAACCTAAAAGTCTACCAACACAAGTTAAATTCATCCTGACCGTGGAAAACTATCCATCAGGAAAAAAGAGGGTTCTCTTTATAAACTGATATAAAATAATACCCCAAAAGTTAGGTGAATAAAAGTAAAAACATTACTTTTAATGACATAATTTTATAATAATCCTGAAAAAAAAAAAGGACCAATTTCAATCAGATGTTAAACATTTTACAGAATTCACTGTTTGAAACTGGTAAATAAAAGGAGAAAACTGAGAAATGTATCCTCCTTCCTGTACAAATAGTAATTCAAAGTAATAGGTACTAAAAGAAAGTTTCTCCTTATACAGATAGATCAGCTAATTAGAAGAAAAAAAAAGACAGGATTAGAATATCACTATTTGGGGGCTTCCCTAGTGGCTCAGTAGTAAAGAATCCACCTGCCACTGCAGGGGACACAGGTTTGATCCCTGATCCTGGAAGATCCCACATGTGTGGAGCAATTGAGCCTATAGCCACAACTATTGAGCCTGTGCACCCCAACCATGGAGCCTGTACTCAGGAGCTACAACTCCCGAGTGCACATGCCACAACCACTGAAGCCCCTGCACTCGAGACCCTGCGCTCCTCAAGAGAAACCACTGCAACGAGAAGCCCACACACCACAACTAGAGAGTAGCCCCCACTCTCTGCAACTAGAGAAAAACCTATGCAGCAAGAAAGACTCAGCACAGCCAAAAATAATAAATACAATTATTTTTAAAAAAGAATATCACTATTTCGCAACTACTAATGAAGTAAAAGATCTAGGGGATGGCTGCTGGCATTACAAAAAAAAGCAACATGACATTATCTGCCTTCTGATAAAATACAACACATTCTATAAAGTCTTGCCAAGAAATCTAATCTAAATCTGATCCAGCCTCTAAATCCAATAATCAAATTATAAAAATAGAGGAACATGAAAAATGTTCAATAATTCCATAAGGATACAATAGCAAGATCCAAAATGAAAAACCTTTATGGGTGGAATGATCCATGTCATCAGTAGTTTCTTCAACAGATAAATAACAAGAACAAACAAACCAAAAAAAGGTTAACAAGGGTACCAGGAAACTAAAATAGTTTCAAGAAACAAATAAGCAAAACCACTAAGCTATCCTGAGTGAGGAAGGACTCACAGAAAGCTGACTTGGTCTGTCTGTATGTACACACACAACACACACATCAGTGACTACAAACCACAGGGCAACCAGAATCTACAGAATGAGTCCAGGCAGGTAGCCAATGAAGCAGCAACAACAACAAAAACACAAAGAAGCAAAATAAATAAAAACTATGTCCCATCACTTCATGGCAGATAGATGGGGAAACAGTGGCTGACTTTATTTTTGGGCTCCGAAATCACTGCAGATGGTGACTGCAGCCATGAAATTAAAAGATGCTTACTCCTTGGAAGGAAAGTTATGACCAACCTAGACAGCATATTCAAAAGCAGAGACATTACTTTGCCAACAAAGGTCCATCTCGTCAAGGCTATGGTTTTTCCAGTGATCATGTATGGATGTGAGAGTTGGACTATAAACAAAGCTGAGCGCAGGGGAATTGATGCTTTTGAACTGTGGTGTTGGAGAAGACTCCTGAGAGTCCCTTGGACTGCAAGGAGATCCAACCAGTCCATCCTAAAGGAGATCAGTCCTGAGTGTTCTTTGGAAGGACTGATGCTGAAGCTGAAACTCCAATACTTTGGCCACCTGATGCAAAGAGCTGACTCATTGGAAAAGACCCTGATGCTGGGAAAGACTGAGGGCAGGAGAAGAAGGGGATGACAGGATGAGATGGTTGGATGGCATCACCGACTCAATGGACATGGGTTTGGGTGGACTCCGGGAGTTGGTGATGGACAGGGAGGCCTGGTGTGCTGCAGTTCATGGGGTCACAAAGAGTCGGACACGACTGAGCGACTGAACAGAACTGAACTGAAGCAGTCTCAAACTAGAAACAAACCACCCGTCCAAAGCAGAAAAAAATTATAGTTTTCTATTCAACAATGAAAAGAAACAGACTACCAATACACTAATAAGCAACATGGGTAACTTACAATGATATACTAAATGAAAAATGTCAGATACATAGAAAACTTAGTTTATTTCCATTTTAATTAGTTATATTAATATTATACAAAAGACAAATCTAAGCCTGGGTTGTATAAGTACATCAGTAGACAGTGACGTCATCAAAATAGCAAAATGGGAACTTTCTACCATCTTCCAAAGAACATTGATTTCAACAATCACCACAGACAACAGTGCCTCTGTGGATGTCTAGGAGTACAGCAAAGAAGTTCTGACACACACACAAAAAAAATCCAAGACTGGGACACACTTAAGAGATTAAGAGGAACAATTTCACTTTACCTGTGAAACCCTTCCCCCAAGGTAGCACAGCACAGTGCCAAGAGAGATATTGTCTGAAAATGCCCCAACCCCACATAAGCACCCAGGATTCTCCATGTACCTCACTCACACACTCTCACCCTGTGGCTGGTCCCTTGACTGTACCCCTAAGGGCAGCAAAAGCAAGCCTTCACAGACAATTAGTGAGCATGAGCAAAAAGCTGTCCAGACTCTGCAGAACTGGGAGGAAGTACTCAAACTTGAGAATTCAGCATAGCTGCAGGAAAAGCAAATGAGAAGCTATCAGCACTCAGCCTGGATTTGCATGATCAGGAGAGGATATACAATCTTAGAATTATGCTCCAAAAGAGAGTAAGAAATCAGGAGCAGACACATCCACTTTAAAAGGTCTGAAAAAGCTTCACAATTCTTAACAGGGCTGACAAAAGACATGCTCTCCAAAAGCCTGTCAGTAAAAAACTGAAGAATACTGCTTCCCTACAGGCAAAAACAGCAACTCAAGGCACCACAGAACATGAAAAATCAACATTAAACCACCAAGGGAACACAATAATTTTCCAGTAACCAACTCTAAGGAAATGAGATCTGAAATTTTGTCAAATAAATAATTTAAAGAAGTTGTTTTAAGGAAGGTCGGTGAGCTACAAGAAAACACAGAAAGACAATTTCAATGAAATCAGAAAATAATGCAAATAAGAAGTTAAAAGAAATTATAATACAACAGAAACAAGCAAAAACTCCAGGACTAAAAAATACAATGAATGAAATAAAAATGTGACCAGCATCAATGGCAGACTTGATTAAGAAGAAATTATGAAGTGGAAGACAGTTCAATTGAAATTATCCAATCAGAGGAGAACAAAGAAAGAAGAGAGAGTAAAGGAAGCCCACAGAAACTGGGATACAAATGAGAGAAACAATCTATGCATTACTGAAGTCCGAGAAGGAAAAAAGAGGGTAAAGGAGCAGTAGTTTACAAAGAAATAATGGCTGACAACTGTCCAAATCTATAAACATATTTGGACCTCCATGGTTCATGAAGCTCATAGTTCCCCAAAACTTTCAAGTCAAAAAGATCTTTTCCCATACATATTATAATGAAATTATCTGAAAGAGAAAAAAAGAGTTTCCTCACAAAGGAACCCCCATAAGGCTATCGGTGGCTTTCTCAGAAGAAACCTTACAAGTCCAGTAAGAATGGGATGATATATTCAAAGTGCTGAAAGAAAAAAACTGCCAACCAAGAAACCCAGAATAGCTGTCCTTCAGAAATGAAGGCTTTTACTATAATATGGTGGTGTATCAGTCAGTTAACTCTTAGCATAAAGGTTAAATGGCAAAACTGCTAAAAATAAATATAGCTAAGATAATGTTAATGGACACCCGATATAAAAAAGATGTAAACCTGATGTTTTCCTGAGTTTAAGCAAGCTCCAGGGGATGAGAGATAGGGAAGCCTGGTGTGCTAGAGAACACAGGGTCACAAAGGGTCGGACACACTAAGTGACTGAACAACAAGAATATAAACAATATAAGCCAACAAATTAGACAACCTACAAAAATGGACAAATATCTTAAAACATACAACAAAGATTGAATCATAAAGAAACAGAAAATCTGAAGAGATCAATAATTAGCAGGGGAATGGAATTAGCAATCAAAACCTCCCAACAATGAAAAGCCAAAGACCAGATAGTTTCACTGGCAAAGTCTACCAAATATTTAAACAATAAGCAACACCAATCCTTTTCAAATCCTTCAAAAACTGAAAATAAAGGAACATTCCCAAACTCATTTTACAGTAAGGTCAGCATTACCCTGATACCAAAGCCCAATAAGGATACAAGAAAACTACAGGTCAATACTCCTGATGAGCACACATGCAAAAATTCTTCAACAAAATACTAGCAAACCAAATTCAACAGCACATTAAAAGGATTATACACAATTATCATCAATTCAATGGACAAGAACTTGGGCAAACTCCAGGAGATGGTGAGGGACAGGGAAGCCTGGAATGCTGCAGTCAATGGGGTCAAGAAAAGTTGGACACAACTTGGTGGCTGAACAACAACACATCATCATCAAGTGGGATTCATCCCTGGTATGAGTATCATGTTTGCAGATAATGATCACATCTCACATATAAAAAAATCCTAGAACTTTCCTGGTGGTCCACTGGTTAAGAATTTGCCTTCCAATGCAGTGGACACGGGTTTGATCCCCAGCCAGAGAATTAAGAGCCCCCATTCCCTGGGGGAAACTAAGCCCATACACTGCAACAAGAGAAGCCCCCACACCACAATGAGAAACCACATGACACAATGAAGATTCAGAGTCAAAATAAAAAACAGTAAAATAATTCTAGAGACTTCACCAAAAACAAACAAAAAACTTTTAAGAGTGAACAAATCCAGTAAAGTAGCAGGATACAACATCAACATAGAGAAATGTTATTTTCCAATATACTAACAATGAATTATCTGAAAAAGAAAACAATCTCATTTACAGTAGCATTATATAAAATATTCAGAAGTAAAAATATTCATATTTTAAAAAAAGGTGGAAAATCTGAAAACTGTAAGACAAGGAGGAAGGAAACTAAAGAAGACACAAATAAATGGAAAGATGTCTTGTGTTCAAAGACTAGAAGAATTAACATTGTTAAAAAGTCCACAATACCTAAAACCATTTAAAAATTCAATGTAATCCCTCAAACTTTCAAAAGCATTTTCAAAAAAGTAGAAAAAACATTCCTAAAATTCACATGAAACCACAGAAATCTCCAAATAGCCAGAGCAATTCTGAGAAAGAACAAAGCTAGAGGTATCACCACTCCTTGTTTCAAATTATATTACAAAATTATGATAATCAAAACAGTACATCACTGGCATAAAAACAGACACAGAGATGAATGGAACAGAATGAAGAGGCCAGAAATAAACCTATGCATAAATGGTTAACTAATACTTGGCAAGGAAGCCAAGAATATTCAATGGGGAAAGAACAGTCTCTTCAATACAGGGTGCTGGGAAAACTGAATAGCTACATGTAACAGAATGAAACTGGACCCTTATCTTGCATCATACACAAAAATTAACTCAAAATGGATTAAAGACTCAAGCATCAGATCTGAAACCAAAATCATAAAGGAAAAGTTATTTGACAGTGGTCTTGGCAACAATTTTTTTGGCTATCACAACCAAAAGCATAAGCAGCGACAACAAAATAAACAACTAGGACTAAATCAAACTAAGAAGCTTCTGTACAGCAAAAGAAACTATCAGCCTACAAACCATTATTTTATAAACGGTTAATATCTAAAATATACAAGAAATTCATAAGCAAAAAAATCAAATAAACAATTAAAAATGACAAATTAACTAAACAGACATTCTTCCAAAGACAACATATTAATACAAATAGCTAACGGGTACTTAAAAGATGTTCAGCATTACTAATCATCAGGGGAATGCAAATGAACTACAATGAGCTATTACCTCACATCTGTTAGAATGACCATTATAAAAAAAGACAAACGGTAACAAGTATTTGTGATGATTTGGAGAAAGGGGAACCTTGGCGCACTGTAGTGAGAATGTAAATTGGTAGAGCCACAGTGTAGAACAGTATGGTGGTTTTTCAAAAAACACAAAAATAGAACATAATCTAGTAATCCCACTTATGGGTACATATCATAATGAAATGGATTACTACCTCAACAGGACATCTATACTATACTCCCATGTTCAATGCAGCATTTTTCACACAACCTACCTCAACCTCATTTTTTCACAACAACCTCAAAGCAACCTACATGATCAATGATAGATGAATGGGTAAGAAAGATGTGGTTCATACATATAATGGAATACATTCAGCCATTTGTGATAATATGGATGGACTTTGAGGACATTATGCTAAAGTGAAATAGGTCAGAGAAAGACAACACTACTTGGTCTCGCTTATGCATAAAATCTTAAAAAGCTCAACTCAAGAGAAAAAGATAGCAGAATGGTGGTTGCCAGCAGAGGTGGGATAAATGAGATGATGTCAGTCAAAGAGTACAAACATCTAGTTATAAAATGAATAAATTCAGGAACTCCCTGGCAGTCCAGTGGTTAGGACTCCACAATTTCACTGTCAAGGGCATGCGTTCAAACCCTGGTCAGGGAACTAAGACTCTGAAGCCATGCAGCACAGCCACACACACACACAAATATTAGCAACTACAATAGACTTCAACTGAATCTAGATTCAAAATGAAGGAAAAATTAAATAAAACTTTAAAAACTTTAGACTATGAGAGAAATTTGCTCACTAGATACTCTGTATTGTATTATTAACTTTTTAACTGTACCAATGATACTATGAATACATATCTTTTTAAGTATTTGTCTTTTAGAGAGCTACACTGAAATGTACAAAGGTAACAAAAACAAATTGCCTATGAGTTAATAATTACTGATTGGGTGAGAGATTCATAAACATCATTACTATGAGTCTTCCTACTTCTACACATGACTGTTTAACTCTTTCTATAACAAAGTTTAAAAAAAAAACACTAAAGTAACCCCAAAAAAAGACCATAAACCACATAATCAAAAAAAGAGGAAAAAAAAAAAAACAGTAAGACAAAAAATGAGATAGATTTATCAGACCTGAATTTTATAATACCAGCATATTCAAAATATCAAGATACAGAATTACAACAAAGTTCTAAAATCTATTAAGAATCAAAAGCTTTAGAATTAAATATACAGTAACTGGACAACGAAGGTTCATCTTGTCAAGGCTATGGTTTTTCCAGTGGTCATGTACGGATGTGAGAGTTGGACTGTGAAGAAAGCTAAGTGCCGAAGAACTGATGCTTTTGAACTGTGGTGTTGGAGAAGACTCTTGAGAGTCCCATGGACTGCAAGGAGATCCAACCAGTCCATCCTAAAGGAGATCAGTCCTGGGTGTTTATCGGAAGGACTGATGCTAAAGCTGAAACTCCAATACTTTGGCCACCTCATGTGAAGAGTTGACTCATTGGAAAAGACTCTGGTGCTGGGAGGGATTGGGGGCAGGAGGAGAAGGGGACAAAAGAGGATGAGATGGCTGGATGGCATCACGGATTCAACGGACATGAGTTTGAGTGAACTCCAGGAGTTGGTGATGGACAGGGAGGCCTGGCGTGCTGCAGTTCATGGGGTCGCAAAGAGTCGGACACAACTGAGCGACTGAACTGAACTAAACTGGAATTAAGCTCTCAATAGAAGGCTCTAATACTAGATTACATACAATTTAAGGAGGGATTAGGAAAAGTAAAATAGGTCAAATATAAATAAGTATCTAGGGACTTCCTTGGTGGCACAGTGGTTAAGAATTCACCTTCCAATGCCTGGAACGCAGATTTGATCCTTGGTTGGGGAATTCAGGCCCACATGCCAGAGGGCAACTAAGCCCAAGCACAACTAGAGAAGTCTGCAAACTGCAGCGAAGATGCCACCTGCCACAACTACGACCCAATGCAGTCAAAAATAAAATCAAGTAAATAAATACTTTTTAAATAAAATATCTAGACTGAAGTACACACACAAAAAACAAATGGATGCAAAATACAGAACAGAGCAAAAGAGACAAGGAAGATGATTGAAAAGCATAGAGTTTATAAGACAAGCTCCAAAAGGCCAAAATCATGTGGCAGGACATATACCTCAAGAAATAATGGCTACAAAACTAATTTTTTAAAACTCAAACCGGATTCAAGAATGAATCCCAAGCAAATAAATACAAAAAGAGATACAGACAAGCCACAAAAAAAAAAATTCTTAATAGAATGACTTACTGAAAGAAGCAATAGCATTCACAAATCTGTAATTCAATACTCCATTTCAGTGTTTGCTTGTTTGAAAATATATATTGCTTTCATTTTAAAATATATATTGTTTTCATTTTCATTTCCCTGGTGGCTCAATGGTTAAAAAAAAAAAAAAAAAAAGTTCTGTCAATGCAAGAGACAAGGGTTTAATCCCAAATCTGGGAGGATCCCACGGGCATCTGACCAGTTAAGCCTGTGCACCACAACTATTGAGTCTGTGCTCTAAAGCCTGGGAGCTGCAACTTCTGAACCCATGCTCCAAAACAAAAGAAGCCACCACAATGGGAAGTTTGAGCACCACAACTAGAGTAGCAGTCCCTACTCTGCAGCTGGAGAAAAGCCTGCACAGCAATGAAGACCCAGCTCAGTGAAAAACAATAAACTTTTTCAAATTTAAGAAAAAAGACAAGCAAATACAGGAAAGATCCACAGCAGAACTACATTAAAGAAAATGCTGCAAGAAAAATGACCCCAGATCAAAGCCCAGAGATGCAAAAAAGAATGAAGAGCAACAAAAAGAATAAATGAGGGTAAACCTAATTGAATACTGACTTGATTAATGTCTTATGGAACTTTAAAAATACATGTAATCAAAATACAACAGCATAAAAAAACAAGAGCAGAATAATGACACTAATGTACTCTAAGGCTTTTCTGCTCAATGAATGTTCTAAGGACCAACGAGATCAGCATCATCTGGAAACTTTGTTAGAATGAAGAATCTCAGGCAAAGTTCCAGACTGCTTGAGTTAATTTGTCTTTTAAAAAAAATCTCCAGGTCATTCATATGTACATTAAAGTTCCAGAAGCACTATTCTGAAGTCTGAAAGGAAGGACAGGTACTAAAATAAACTCCGGCGTGAGAAATTCATAGTTAAGCAAGAAAAGCATAGTTAAGCAAGTGGAGAAGGCAATGGCACCCCAATCCAGTACTCTTGCCTGGAAAATCCCATGGACGGAGGAGCCTGGTAGGCCGCAGTTCATGGGGTCCATACGAGTCGGACACGACTGAGCGACTTTACTTTCACTTTTCACTTTCATGCATTGGAGAAGGAAGTGGCAACCCACTCAGTGTTCTTGCCTGGAGAATCCGAGGGACAGAGGAGCCTAGTAGGCTGCCCTCTATGGGGTCGCACAGAGTCGGACACAACTGAAGCGACTTAGCAGCAGCAGCAGCAAGATACAGGTAAAGCAGCAAGCAAGAAAATGAATATGAGTACAACATGAAGTACTCAATTTCACTTTTGCTGAATTTGAAGACAAAGTGAAAGTCGCTCAGTAGTGTCCGACTCTTTTTGTGACCCCATAGACGATACAGTTTCTCCAGGCCAGAATACTGGAGTGGGTAGCCTTTCCCTTCTCCAGAGGATGGAACCCAGGTCTCCCACATTGCAGGCAGATTCTTTACCAGCTGAGCCACAAGGGAGTTGGTGGTGGACAGGGAAGCCTAGCATGCTGCAGTCCATGGGGTCACAAAGAGTCGGACACGACTGAGCAACTGAACTGAACTGAAAATCAGTTGACCTATCTTGGTCTCTAAATAGATCTTTCATCCATAAATGACTATATAACATCATACACTGGAGATATGCAAAATATCAGTTCACTAAGTTATGCCAATCTTTCCAATGTTCACATATTTCATTATACAATATAAAAAAATCACATCATTAACAATTCCATCAATCTCACAATAAATCTAAGTTTTGGGCAGCTGTCAAACTCAGTGACAGGTACAAGTTCTCCAAGTTTTTTTTTCTTGAAAGCTTAATTTTATCACTGACAGCTAATACTTTCAGCCTTCTCTGAAGTGACATGCTTGCTTCATTCATTCCAGAAAATGCACACCATACTGTTGCTGTTCAGTCCTCTGACTCTGCGACCCCATAGACTGTAGCCTGCCAGGTTTCTCTGTCCATGGGATTTTCCAGGCAAGAATACTGAAGTGGGCTCCCACTAGCCTCTCCAGGAATCTTCCCAACCCAGGGATCAAACCCGCGTCTCCTGCTTGGTAGGTAAATTCTTTACCTCTGAACCACCCAGGGAACTACACACACACACACACACACACACACACACACATATCTGGATAACCTGAGTTAATCATTCTTTCAAACAAATATGGTATTTCATGAAAAAGCAACTAGTTCAGCTTACAACCCAATCACATGAGTGCACTTCCCTACAACAACCAACTGTATATTGCAGTACACGTAAGAAATGCTTTATATGCATTTCTCATTTCATCACAGCATATTAAAGACATGCACACAAGCTGTTGAGATTTAACGGTATTAATTTCCATTGCTTCAAAGGCATCAAGTGAATTTTTTTTTTAACAGCAAGTGCTTGGCAGCAAAGATTACATTAACTATTTAACACCACTGTATTTCTTGCAACGTAACCAGGAGTTTTACCCATCATGCCTTTGCACTACCAGTGAAAACATCAACCAAAAAACAAGTATGTCTTGCCTCTCAGACCCCCTGAAAGGCTCTCTGGGACCCCCAGGGTCCACATATCAAATTTTGAGAACCACTGATGGAGCCAGCCAAAGATATAAGATTTAATAATAAAGGGTTATATTATGAAACAAAAGACATCCCAATTTAAAAGAAGGAAGTAAAACTGTTTCTAATCATGGACAACATGATCTTATGTAAATCCTAAGAAAGTCCTAAAGAATCACTGAAAAGAATAAACAAATTTAACAAGATTGCAAGTAACAAGATTGATATACAAATATCAACTGTATTTCTATATGCTAGCAACAAGCAACGAAAAGATGAAACTTAGCAATTCCATTCACAATAGCATAAAAAAAATTCTTGGGAATATATTTAATAAAAATGGGTGCAAAATTTATACTCCGAAAGTTGAAAAAAGTTTTTTAAAAATTTAATACAAAGATATCCCATGATACATAAGTTCATGTATCAAGACTTACTGTTGTTAAAATAGTAATACTCTTCAGCTTTATCTACAAATTCATCACACTCTATCAGAATCCCAGCTGGCTTCTTTGTAGAAACTGAGAAACTAATTGTAAAATTCATATGGAAACTCAACAGACCCAGAAGAGCCAAAAGTAATTTTGAAAAAGAAGATCCACACTTTCCCATTTCAAATACTACTAAAAAACTACAGTAATCAAGACATACAAATCAACAAGACAGAAATGAGAATACAAAGACAAACCCATGCATCCATGGTCAACAGGTTTCCAACAAAGCTGCCAAAACCACTCAAAGCAAAATGCCGCCTTCCACAAATGGTGCTGAAAGAACTGGACAAGCTCAGGCAAACAGATGAAGTTGGACCCTTATCCCAAACCATGCACAAAACCTGACTCAAAATGGATAAAAGATCTAAATATAGGAGCCAAAACTATAAAACTCAGAAGAAAACATAGGGGTAAATCTTCATGCCTTTGGACCTGGCAATAGATGAGATACCAAAAGCATAAGCAACAAAATAAATAAATTAAACTTCAACATTAGAACCTTTTGTGCTTCCAACAACAGTACTGATAAAGTGAAACAACTACCTACAGCATGGGGGTGGGGAACTGCAAACTCTTACAACCCAATAATAAAAATATAAATAACCCAATTAAAAAGTGAGCAAAGGATCTCAAAGGACACTTCTCCAAAAAAAATACGCAAGCAACAAATAAGCATATGAAAAGATATTCATCATTATTCATCAGAAAAATCCAAATCAAAACCACAGTGAGATACCACTGTAAGATCACTAGGATGGCTACAACAGTCAAAATAACAAGTACTGGTTGAGGATGTTGAGACACTGGAATCCTCATACACTGCAAAAGGGAATATAAAATGTTGCACCATTTTGGAATATAGTTTGGCAGTTTTTTGGTTTTTTTTTTTTTTTTTTTGCAAATACTGTGCTAACATAAACCCACTTATTTAAATTTATTTAATTGGAGGATAATTGCTTTACATTATTGTGCTGGTTTCTGCCATACATCAGCATGAATCATCCATAGATTAGACATGTCCCCTCCCTCTCGAACCTCCATCTCAGTGTGGCAGTTTTTGAAAAAGTAAAACTGAGTTACCACTTAACCAAATAATTCCACTCCCAGGTATAACCTGTGGGAAATAAAAACTAAGTCCATGGAAAACTTTTTACACACGTGTTCACAGAAGCATTATTCATAAAAGCCAAAAGGTAGAAACAACTCAAATGTCTATCAACTGATGAATGAATTATTAATAACAAAATGTGGTATGTTCATACAATGGCATAATACTCAGTCACAGAAAGGAATGAAGATCTGATACATTCTCCAATATGGATGAATCTTGAAAATGCTAAGTAAAAGCAGTCAGTCACAAGATATACTGCAATTCCATTTGTATGAAAGATTCAAAATAGGCAAATACATAGAGGAAGTAGACTGTTGCTTAGGGCCAGGAGAACAGGGGATTTATAGTGATAGTTAAAAGGTGTGGGGTTTCTTTCTGAGGTGATGAAAGTGCTCTAAAATTGTGGCAAAGATTGCACAATTCTGTGAATACACTGAAAGCCATCAAGTTGTACAGTTTTAATGAGTAACTTGTATGTATCTCAAAACTGCTACCAAAAATAAAGTAAAATAATGATAAAAGTGTGTAAAAATTCCATTAATAATAAGAAACAAAAATACCTAGGAATAACTATAAAGGAAATGCACAGAATCTACATAAAGGGAAAACCCCACAATGTTTCACAAAGAAACAGAGAAGAATATATAAATGGGAAAGCACATTATGCTTCCAGAAGTGGCAGAATCAATACTGTAAGATGTCAATTCCTGCTATTTATAAACATTATGCAATTTCAATAAAACTTCCAAGAGAAAAAATTTTTTAAGTATCAACAGAATGTGGGTGGAGGAGGGTAACACAACAACAAAAGAATTCTGAAGTTTTATCTCAGGAATAAATAACTTTTCACCAGTAATGTGGTTTAATATTGTCAGGTGCCACACTATATCATGAAGTGACTAAAGTAAAACCAAACAAACAATAAAAAGCTTAAAATGAGACCTCCAGGAATACACTCAAAAATTCTGTATAAGACAGAGATGGCATATCAACACAGTGAAAAAAACAGATGGATGCTAGAATCAATGAATAGTAGTTTGAAAGAACTAATAATAGATCTACTTTATAATACACCAAAATAAATTCCAGATGGATTAAAAACTAAAAAATTCATAAAAACTGGAAAAGATAGAAAAGAATATGTGATCTCAGAATGGGAAAAGTCTTTCTAAATAATAGACTACTCGCTATTAAAACTTAAAAACCAAATACATCAATACAAACAATACAATAACACCTTAATATCTGAACTGTTGCAGGAATCAAGTAGTTTAGGATAGTAACTATATCTGTTTTCCCCCTACTACATGAAATGTTTAAAATATCTAATGCAAACAAACAGGCACTCTCAAACACTGCTGTTGGGGTGTAAACTAGAACCCTTCTAGAAGGCAATTTAGAAATAAAAGTCTTAGAAGTTTCTACCTATTGACCCTGGACATGACCTAGGTTTCTATGCTCAAGGATATTTTAATGTTTTTTTTTTCTTCACAGGAAAAACACTAGTTAAATATGTGTTACATTCAAAAGACTAAAGTAGGATGGCATTAAATTCTGTTCTCAAATAAGCATAAGGATACGAGAAAATGTTCATAAGAAAGAGAAGCGTACAAATGAACTCAATATTTTATAAGTATTCACAGAAAATTAGCTGGAGTAATATATACCAAAATTACTCCCTTCACTGCACTTCAGCTATACATACTTCAATGGAGCAGCCGTGAAGAGATACCCCATGCCTAAGGTAACAGAAACCCAAGTAAGATGGTAGGTGTTGCAAGACGGCATCAGAGGGCGGACACACTGAAACCATACTCACAGAAAACTAGTCAATCTAATCACACTAGGACCACAGCCTTGTCTAACTCAATGAAACTAAGCCATGCCCATGGGGCAACCCAAGACGGGCAGGTCATGGTGGAGAGATCTGACAGAATGTGGTCCACTGGAGAAGGGAATGGCAAACCACTTCAGTATCCTTGCCTTCAGAATCCCATGAACAGTACGAAAAAGCAAAATGATAGGATACTGAAAGAGGAACTCCCCAGGTCAGTAGGCGCCCAATATGCTACTGGAGATCAGTGGAGAAATAACTCCAGAAAGAATGAAGGGATGGAGCCAAAGCATAAACAATACCCAGCTATGGATGTGACTGGTGATACAAGCAAGGTCCGATGCTGTAAAGAGCAATACTGCACAGGAACCTGGAATGTCAGGTCCATGAATCAAAGCAAATTGGAAGTGGTCAAACAAGAGATGGCAAGAGTGAATGTCGACATTTTAGGAATCAGCGAACTCAAATGGACTGGAATGGGTGAATTTAACTCAGATGACCATTATATCTACTACTGCGGGCAGGAATCCCTCAGAAGAAATGGAGTAGCCATCATGGTCAACAAAAGAGTCCGTAATGCAGTACTTGGATGCAATCTCAAAAACGAAAGAATGATCTCCGTTCCTTTCCAAGGCAAACCATTCAATATCACAGTAATCCAAGTCTATGCCCCAACCAGTAATGTTGAAGAAGCTAAAGTTCAATGGTTCTATGAAGACCTACAAGACCTTTTAGAACTAACACCCAAAAAAGATGTCCTTTTCATTGTAGGGGACTGGAATGCAAAAGTAGGAAGTCAAGAAAACACCTGGAGTAACAGGCAAATTTGGCCTTGGAATACAGAATGAAGCAGGGCAAAGACTAATGGAGTTTTGCCAAGAAAATGCACTGGTCATAGCAAATACCCTCTTCCAACAACACAAGAGAAGACTCTATACATGGACATCACCAGATGGTCAACACCGAAATCAGACTGATTATATTCTTTGCAGCCAAAGATGGAGAAGTTCTATATAGTCAACAGAAACAAGACCAGAAGCTGACAGTGGCTCAGATCATGAACTCCTTATTACCAAATTCAGACTTAAATTGAAAAAAGTAGAGAAAACCACTAGACCATTCAGGTATGACCTAAATCAAATCCCTTATGATTATACAGTGGAAGTGAGAAATAGATTTAAGGGCCTAGATCTGATAGACTGCCTGATGAACTATGGAATGAGGTTCGTGACATTGTACAGGAGACAGGGATCAAGACCATCCCCATGGAAAAGAAATGCAAAAAAGCAAAATGGCTGTCTGGGGAGGCCTTACAAATAGCTGTGAAAAGAAGCAAAAAGCAAAGGAGAAAAGGAAAGATATAAACATCTGAATTCAGAGTTCCAAAGAATAGCAAGAAGAGATAAGAAAGCCTTCTTCAGCGATCAATGCAAAGAAATAGAGGAAAACAACAGAATGGGAAAGACTAGAGATCTCTTCAAGAAAAACAAGATACCAAAGGAACATTTCATGCAAAGTTGGGCTCGATAAAGGACAGAAATGGTATGGACCTAAAGGAAGCAGAAGACATTAACAAGAGGTGGCAAGAATACACAGAAGAACTATACAAAAAAGATCTTCACAACCCAGATAATCATGATGGTGTGATCACTCACCTAGAGCCAGACATCCTGGAATGTGAAGTCAAGTGGGCCTTAGAAAGCATCACTAGGAACAAAGCTAGTGGAGGTGATGGAATTCCAGTTGAGCTATTCCAAAACCTGAAAGATGATGCTGTGAAAGTGCTGCACTCAATATGCCAGCAAATTTGGAAAACTCAGCAGTGGCCACAGGACTGGAAAAGGTCAGTTTTCATTCCAATCCCAAAGAAAGGCAATGCCAAAGAATGCTCAAACTACCACACAATTGCACTCATCTCACATGCTAGTAAAGTAATGCTCAAAATTCTCCAAGCCAGGCTTCAGCAATACGTGAATCGTGAACTTCCTAATGTTCAAGCTGGTTTTAGAAAAGGCAGAGGAACCAGAGATCAAATTGCCAACATCTGCTGGATCATGGAAAAAGCAAGAGAGTTCCAGAAAAACATCTATTTCTGCTTTATTGACTATGCCAAAGCCTTTGACTGCGTAGATCACAATAAACTGTGGAAAATTCTGAAAGAGATGGGAATACCAGACCACCTGACCTGCCTCTTGAGAAATCTGTATGCAGGTCAGGAAGCAACAGTTAGAACTGGACATGGAACAACAGACTGGTTCCAATAGGAAAAGGAGTACGTCAAGGCTGTATATTACCACCCTGCTTACTTAACTTATATGCAGAGTACATCATGAGAAATGCTGGACTGGAAGAAACACAAGCTGGAATCAAGATTGCCGGGAGAAATATCAATAACCTCAGATATGCAGATGACACCACCCTTATGGCAGAAAGTGAAGAGGAACTAAAAAGCCTTTTGATGAAAGTGAAAGTGGAGAGTGAAAAAGTTGGCTTAAAGCTCAACATTCAGAAAACGAAGATTATGGCATCCAGTCCCATCACTTCATGGGAAATAGATGGGGAAACAGTGGAAACAGTGTCAGAATTTATTTTTGGGGGCTCCAAAATCACTGCAGATGGTGATTGCAGCCATGAAATTGAAAGACGCTTACTCTTTGGAAGGAAAGTTATGACCAACCTAGGTAGCATATTCAAAAGCAGAGACATTACTTTGCCAACAAAGGTTCGTCTAGTCAAGGCTTTGGTTTTTCCTGTGGTCATGTATGGATGTGAGAGTTGGACTGTGAAGAAGGCTGAGCGCTGAAGAATTGATGCTTTTGAACTGTGGTGTTGGAAAAGACTCTTGAGAGTCCCTTGGACTGCAAGGAGATCCAACCAGTCCATTCTGAAGGAGATCAGCCCTGGGATTTCTTTGGAGGGAATGATGCTAAAGCTGAAACTCCAGTACTTTGGCCACCTCATGCGAAGAGTTGATTCACTGGAAAAGACTCTGATGCTAGGAGGGATTGGGGGCAGGAGGAGAAGAGGACGACAGAGGATGAGATGGCTGGATGGCATCACTGACTCGATGGACGTGAGTCTGAGTGAACTCCGGGAGTTGGTGATGGACAGGGAGGCCTGGCGTGCTACGATTCATGGGGTCGTGAAGAGTCGGACACAACTAAGCGACTGAACTGAACTGAACTGAACACTTTTCCTCTCACACCATTGTTTTTTGTATATTTCTTACAAACTGACACTATGTAACCATTGATATGCATTATCTTATTTAATCTTCACAAAGCCCTGCATTTTAGGTGTTATCACCCTCATTTCAAGTAAATAATAAGACACTAAGAAATTAAGGAACTTAACCAAAGCCAGAGACCTAATACATGACAGAAACAGTACTTGAACTCAGATCTGTCATAGAGCTCACTCAACTATCATACTGCCTCAACTGTATTGTTCTCTAATCTTCCTTAAGGGTAGATACACACTGCTGCTAAGTGCTGCTAAGTCGCTTCAGTCATGTCCAATTATGTGCGACCCCACAGACAGCAGCCCACCAGGCTACCCCATCCCTGGGATTCTCCAGGAAAGAACACTGGAGTGGGTTGCCATTTCCTTCTGCAATGCATGAAAGTGAAAAGTGAAAGGGAAGATATATATCTAAATGTATTTCTGTATCTACCACAGTATCCTTCAAGCTAGGCTTAGACAGTACGTGAACTGAGAACTTTCAGATGTACAAGCTGGATTTAGAAAAGGCAGAGGAACCAGAAATCAAATTATCAACATCTGCTGGATCACAGAAAATGCAAGGAAATTCCCCCATAAACAATCTATTTCTGCTTCATTGACAATGCTAAAGCCTTTGACTGTGTGGATCACAATGAACTGTGGAAAATTCTTAAGGAGATAGGAATACCAGGCTACTTAACCTATCTCCTGAGAAACCTATGTGCAGGACAAGAAGAAATTGTTAAAACCAGACACAGAATAATTGACTGGTTCAAAATTGGGAAAGGAGTATATGCCAAGGTTGTATATTGTCACCCTGCTAATAACTTATATGCAGAGTACATTATGCGAAATGCCAGGCTGGATGAATCACAAGCTGGAATCAAGATTGCCAGAGAAATATCAGCAACCTCAGATATGCAGATGGTATCACTCTAATGGCAGAAGGTGAAGCGAAACTGAAAAGTGCCTCTTGACAAGGGTGAAAGAGAGACTAAAAAAGCTGGCTTAAAACTCAACATTCATGCCTGGAGAATTCCATGGATAGCGGAGTCTGGCAGGCTACAGTCCATGTGGGTTGCCAAGAGCTGGACATAACTGAGCAACTAACAGTTTCACTTTTTCATATATATATATATATGCGTCTCCTGCATTGGCAGGCAGATTCTTTATCACTGAGCCACCTGGGAAGCATATATATATATATAAATACATCATATGTACAGAGAGAGAATACTACTCAACCATGGAAAAGAATGAAATAATGCCGTTTTGCAGCAACATGGATGAACCTAGAGACTGTCACACTAACTGCAGTAAGTCAGAAAGAGAAAGACAAATACCATATGGTATCACTTATATGTGGAATCCAAAATATGACACAAATGAAACAGAAGCAGAATTAGGGGCACAGAGATAGACTGGTGGTTGCCAAGGGGGAGAGTATAGGAGAGGGTTACATTGGGAGTCTGAGATTAGCAGATGCAACCTGGTATACATAGAATGGACAAACAACAAGGTCCTACTGTATAGCACAGAGAATTATCCTGTGATGAACTATAAAGGAAAAGGATATGAAAAAGAATGTGTGTACATGTATATACACACATACATATATATAAATAACCATAACTTTGCTATAAGTAGAAATGAACATAATATTGTAACTCAACTATAATAAAACTTTTTTTGAAAGAGACCACATATTATATGAAATGTCCCAAACAGACAAATCTGTAGAGACAAAGCAAAAAAAAAAAAAAAAACTCAACATTCAAAAAAGCTAAGATCATGGCATCTGGACCCATCACTTCATGGCAAACAGATGGTGGAAAAGTGGCAACAGTGACAGATTTTATTTTCTTAGGCTCCAAAATCACTGCGGACAGTGACCAGAGCCACGAAATTTAAAAAGCTATGACAAACCTAGACAGTGTATTAAAAAGCAGAGACATTACTTTGCCAAAAAAGGTCCATCTGGTCAAAGCTATGATTTTTCCAGTAGTCATGTTTGGATGTGAGAGCTGAACCATAAAGAAGGCTAAGTGCCAAAGAATTGATGCTTTTAAACTGTGGTGCTGGAGAAGACTCTTGAGGGTCTCTTGGACAGCAAGGAGAGCAAACCAGTCAATATTAAAGGAAATTAACTGTGAATTTTCATTGGAAGGATTGATGCTGAAGCTGAAGCTCTAATACACTGGCCGCCTGATTCAAAGAGCCAACTCACAAGACAAAACCCTGATGCTGGGAAATATTGAGAGCAAGAGGAGAAGGGGGCGGCAGAGGATGAGATGGTTGGTTAGATAGCCATCAGTGACTCACAGTAGACAAGGGTGTGAGCAAACTCCAGATGACAGAAGGACAGGGAAGCTTGGCGTTCTGAAGTTCACTGGGTCACAAATAGTCAGACATGACTTAGTGACAGAACAACAGAGCCCAGCAAATGCTTTACAAATGTTAAATATTCAATATATGTTATATATTGAAAAAGGTAGTTAAATATAGAGATAAAATCAAGTCAGTAAACAGAATATTAAGAAATGATTTTAAGTCTTCCAACCTGAACCCAGAATGACTCCCACAAAGATGGGTGACGAGAATAAGACCATTCAACCATTCTGGTTAGTGATGAGAAAATATACCATCAACATTCATGAGTGCATCCATAGAGTGAGCATCAAGAAGTGTGCCCCTCAGGCACTCAAAGAGATCCAGAAATTTGCCATTTAAGGAGACAGAATGTCCAGATGTGCCCATTGACACTGGGCTCAACAAACATTAAGGGCTAAAGGAGTAAGAACTGTCCCATACTGTATCTGTGTGTGGTTATCCAGAAAACACAATGAGGATGAAGATTCCATAAACAAACTAAATACATTGGTTACTCAGGTACTTGTCATCATTTCCAAAACTTTATAGTCAATGTAGATGAGACCTAACCATTGATTGTCAAATAAAATTATAAAACTTTCAAAAGTTAAAAAAACAGAGTTTTCAGTATAGTACAGTGTACTAGGCATCTATGTCCTTGCTGTCCCAAAACCATTTCACCTTCTGTATAATCACAACATGCCAAATTTCTTTGGGGAAAACACCTTTTTTAAATTTATGAGGTTTGCTGGGATCAGCTTCAGGAATGGGTCATCAGTTTAAGTCAACCAAAATCTATCCTCTCTGAACTCTAGAAATAAGGCCGATGATCTATGAAGCACCATCTGCTAGCAAGGTTTTGGAAAAAGTAGCTTCTTTGTTCTTGTACAGTAGGTTTCAGAAAACATTTTGTTTTGCTTTGCATAGTATAAATATGTGGCTTCCAGTGTGGTATAAAGATGGTGTGCAGTAGTCATTTCTGCTACTATGAGAAATGCCAAACCAAGGAAGCAGAGCAAAGCAAGCCACAGAGAAATAAGAAATCATTTGTAATATTATATGGATCTTATATTAAAAGTAGACCACACCAGGAAAAAAGGAAACTCTCCTTCATTGTTGAAATGTAAATTGGTGCAGCCACTTTGGGTAACAGTATAGAGGTTCCTCAAAAAACTAAAAATAAAACTGCCAAATGATCCAGCAATCCCACTTTAGGGCACATATCTGGACAAAACTATAAAAAGATACATGTACCCCTATGTTCACAGCAGCACTATTCACAATATCAAGACATGCTGCTGCTGCTGCTAAGTTGCTTTAGTCGTGTCCGACTCTGTGTGACCCCATAGACGGCAGTCCACCAGGCTCCCCCGTCCCTGGGATTCTCCAGGCAAGAACACTGGAGTGGGTTGCCATTTCCTTCTCCAATTCATGAAAGTGAAAAGAGAAAGTGAAGTCGCTCAGTCGTGTCCGACTCTTAGTGACCCCATGGACTGCAGCCTACCAGGCTCCCCCGTCCATGGGATTTTCCAGGCAAGAGTACTGGAGTGGGGTGCCATTGCCTTCTCCATCATGGAACATTGTAAATAATCACTGACAGATGAATGGATAAAGATGATGTGGCATATATAGACAATGGTCTACTACTCAGCCATAAAAAAGAATGAAATAATGCCATTTGCAGCAAAATGGGTGGACACAGAGATCATCCTAAGTCAAGTAAGTCAGAATATATCATTTATATGTGGAATCTAAAATATTACACAAATGAACCTACCTCAGAACAGCAACAGACTCACAGAGAGAACAGACCTGTGGCTGCCAAGGGGAAGGTGAGGTGAAGGAAGGATGCAGTGGGATTTTGGGGTTAGCAGACACAAACTATTACAGGGAGAATGGATGAACAGCAAGGTCCTACTGTATAGCACAGGGAAATATATTCAATATCCTGTGACAAACCGTAATGGAGAGAAAATATAAAAAAGAATGTATATACATACGTAACTAAATCACTTTACTGCACAGCAGAAATTAACACAACACTGTTTAAGTTAAAAAACAAAATCAAACAAAGAGTAGACCACACCAGAACACAGCACACACCTTGTCTGGCTTTTAAAAATTCCTTTTTCTTTCTGCTAAATAGGGTTTTCTTCCTGGTCCATGCAGAGACCTAACTTGGCTTCAAAAACTAATTCCCAATCTTAGACTTTTATTCCATAGGTGCTAAAATCAAGGAATACGGGGAGTGGCAGGGAACGGACAAAATGAAAATTTCTTTTTTTTAATCAATGAAGTACCTTTTAATGAAGCTGGGGTACAAAACAGGACATCATAAAAGGATTGACAGTACTTTGAAATATCCCCCAAAACTGAGAAAATAGGAAAAACCACCACATCCAGCCTACTCTCATCTTCCAGTAACCACCTACAGTGATCGTAAGATTTTTCAAATATTTTAACAGATACGGATCGATCCCAGTATGTGTAGGCACTGCGAAACTTGGTTAATTTAAGACAGTCACAACCATAGAACGTGCAACCCTACGTAACAAAGACACTGAAGAGAATTCCCTGGCAATCCCAACGGTTAGGATTCTGCACTTTCACTGCAGAGGGCGCAGGCCTGATCCCCATAGGGAACTAAGATTCTGGAAGCCAGGCAGAGCAGCCAAAAATAAAAAATAAAAAGACATTACACAAGTAAATAAAAGTAATGGGAAATAGATGGGGAAACAGTGGCAGACTTTACTTTGGGGTTCCAAAATCACTTCAGATGGTGACTGCAGCCATGAAATTAAAAGACGCTTACTCCTTGGAAGGAAAGTTACGACCAACCTAGACAGCATATTCAAAAGCAGAGACATTACTTTGCCAACAAAGGTTCGTCTAGTCAAGCCTATGGTTTTTCCAGTGGTCATGTATGGATGTGAGAGTTGGACTGTGAAGAAAGCTGAGTGCCGAAGAATTGATGCTTTTGAACTGTGGTGTTGGAGAAGACTCTTGAGAGTCCCTTGGACTGCAAGGAGATCCAACCAGTCCATTCTGAAGGAGATCAGCCCTGGGTGTTCTTTGGAAGGACTGATGCTGAAGCTGAAACTCCAGTACTTTGGCCACCTCATGCGAAGAGTTGACTCATTGGAAAAGACTCTGATGCTGGGAGGGATTGGGGGCAGGAGGAGAAGGGGACGACAGAGGATGAGATGGCTGGATGGCATCACTGACTCGATGGACGTGAGTCTGAGTGAACTCCGGGAGTTGGTGATGGACAGGGAGGCCTGGCGTGCTGCAATTCATGGGGTCGCAAAGGGTCGGACACAATTGATCGACTGAACTGAACTGAAAGGATGAGTTCATCCTTCACTTTCCTTGAAACCTTGCCTAATCCACTTTAGTCACAATTAATCTGCCTATGAGTTTCCCAGGTGGACCAGTAGTAAAGAATCCCCTTGCCAATGCAGAAGACACAGGTTCGATCCCTGGGTTGGAAAGATCCCCTGGAGAAAGAAATGGTGACCCATGCCAGTATTCCTGCTGGAAAATTCCAAGAACAGAGAAGCCTAGCAGACTACAGTCCATGGAGTCGAAAAAAGTCAGACATGACTGAACACACACATGCACAATCTCTATAGTTCCTCTAGGAAGTTTTCAGGGGCTTCCCTGGTGGCTCAGAGAGTAAAGCGTCTGCCTGCAATGCGGGAGACCCGGTTCAGTCCCTGGGTCAGGGAGATCCCCTGGAGAAGGAAATGGCAACCCACTCCAGCATCCTTGCCTGGAGAAGCCCACGGACGGAGGAGCCTGGTGGACCACAGTCCATGGGGTTGCAAAGAGTTGGACACGACTGAGCAACTTCACTTCACTTCCAACTCCCACAGTCAAGTTCCTTTAAAAAAAAAAACATGATTAGAGAAAGGTATACCGAGTAAGAATAAAAACTAAATTCCAGTCCTAGCTCTGCTACTTATTAGCTGTGTAAACTTGGCCAAATCATTCTATTTCTCCTGATTTTTATGAGATGCCATGAAGATGGCATCACCAACTTGATGGACGTGAGTTTGAGTGAACTCCAGGAGTTGGTGATGGACAGGGAGGCCTGGCGTGCTGTGATTCATGAGGTCGCAAAGAGTCAGACACGACTGAGCGACTGAACTGAACTGATGAAGATATGTGAAATTACACAATATTCAAATAGCTTCACAAGTAGATTGTCATTGTGTTGTATACAATTCAACACAACCTATTCCAACTCATAAGCACTGTACTACCCATTATACTTGGAGTTTGAGCACCAATATTGTTAATGGTTTTCAGGCTTATTTATAAAGCAGCTACTATCCCCCTTTCTCCTCCCAAAATCTTAATTTAACTCCAATTTACAAAATAGAACAAAATGAGTTTTTTATTTTGAAACAAAGGAGATTCCAAAGTCACCTTCACTCCACTGAAAAAGGAGCAATGCTACTCCAAGAACAGTTCATAAATTAAGGATCATTACTGAAAATCTTGAAGAAGAAACAAATTAAGGATAAGACCCTATGGCTTGCCACCAGTGATGTCTCTCCAAATCAACTAAAAAAAAAACAAAAACAAAAAAACCTCACCTTTTTTACAAGGATAGCTTCAGATTCTATGTGACTTGATATAATCAAAATATGACAGGTTTAACATAAATTACTAGTATCACATAATTTTTTTTTTTTACTATCTGTTCACTCTTTAGTGAGTGATTATTTAATAGTGGCAAGTTTCTCTCACAGTTCCCAAAATGAGGAGGTGGTGGGAGGAATAACCAAAGATAATACTTGCCAATTTCTGCTCTTCTTGAAACTTAATAAGCTAAAGGTGAATAATCACACAGAACCACAGCTTTATCTCTTTCACTGAAAGGAATGTACCATTCTTAAAAATTTTTCTCTTAACACTCTAAGAGAGTTCTCATCATTCCTTACCAATCTAGAGGTTAGATTCCCTCTTAATATATGATTTATCCTTACTGTTAGGGGATTCCTCTTAGAAGGGAAAATGGAAACAAAGTATTAGAGTAAAAGAACATTCTGCTGACCACCACCCTCTATTATACCACTCTACCAAGCAGTGGGTCCACTGTCCCCTTATTTATCTTACTTTGAACACAATACAAAACCTCTACTGTCTTAAGTATTTTCTTAAGTTTCAATTTATTCTAAGTTAGTGCTCTTACTCAGAGAAGGCAATGGGAACCCACTCCAGTACTCTTGCCTGGAGAATCCCATGGACGGAGGAGCCTGGTAGGCTGCAGTCCATGGGGTCGCTAAGAGTCGGACACGACTAAGCGACTTCACTTTCACTTTTCACTTTCATCCACTGGAGAAGGAAATGGCAACCCACTCCAGTGTTCTTGCCTGGAGAATCCCAGGTACGGCGGAGCCTGGTGGGCTGTGCCGTCTATGGGGTCGCACAGAGTCGGACACGACTGAAGCGACTTAGCAGCAGCAGTGCTCTTACTACTGCTCTTAAACTCCTACTTTCATCACTGGTTACTGAGCCTTTCTCAATAATCAGAATAAAGTTCACAAGTCTAGCAGCAAAGTTACCCAGAGTAAAAAGTCCCTTCCAATTTTGTCTTGTGGTGATTTAGAACCAATACACTGCTAAAACAGCCCACAAACCGCAGAGTCAGAATAAACACTTCAAAGACTATGAAGCCTTTACACTCATGAGCTCTAATAGTGTAAGGATAATTTTTAAAGTTTTATCTAAATAAATATTTTTAAAAAATAAAGTTTCATCATATTGCCAGATTTCCTTCCAGATATACTCTATGAGCTACTCAGCAATCTGATTTGAGAGACTACATTTAAGGTGATAATTAGACAATTCCAAAGTCATGTAACAACCCAAATGCACATCAAGAGAGGACTGGTTAAGTTAGTGTATGATCAAACAATGGAATACTACGCTAAAGCCATAAAAAAGGACAATGTAAGTACAGATGAACACCAAAGGAACTCCTTAGTATCAATAAAACAGAGTAACATATAATTAGTTTGTCTACATAAAACAGTGTATCTGAGGAAAGAGAAAAAGAATGACTTAAGAGATGTTTACTAAAATATGATTTCTTACATGAAAGCAGAGTTTCAGGTTATCCCAATTTTCTTCTTTATATTCTGCACTATTTGGGTTTTTTCTAAAAAGCAGGTATCCTTTTTAGAAAGAAAAGCAACAAAGCTACTTTCATTTTCTTCAAAGACTAAGCAGGCTGGTAGAGAGATAAGTAAGTAACAACACAGGTTCCTAAATGTTTTCCTGCCACCAAACACTACAGATGACACTTTGCTCAACATGTTCCAAGAAAATAAACCAGACTATAATGAAGCACTCACAGGTAAAGATTATACCTAATCTCCAATATTGGAGAGCTCCTCATGCGGCAATACTGGCATCAAAACTCTTTTGGTTGCACATTAACTCAAAAGGCATGTACAGAGGAGACAGCTAAAAAGGAGCTCTGGCTTCAGTATTAGAAAGGCACATCTGGGGAAGAGGGTGGCAGGAACGGGGGCTTCACTGGTGGTACAGTGGCTAAGACACCATGCTCCCAATACAGGGGCTCCAGATTCAATCCCTGGTTGGGGAACTAGAGCCTACATGCCGCAACTAAAGATCCCACATGCCAAAGCTAAGACTCAGCACAGCCAAAAAAAAAAAAAAAAAAATATATATATATATATATATAGTTAAGCTATTCCAAATCCTGAAAGATGATGCTGTGAAAGTGCTGCACTCAATATGCCAGCAAATTTGGAAAACTCAGCAGTGGCCACAGGACTGGAAAAGGTCAGTTTTCATTCCAATCCCAAAGAAAGGCAATGCCAAAGAATGCTCAAACTACTGCACAATTGCACTCATCTCACACGCTAGTAAAGTAATGCTCAAAATTCTCCAAGTCAGGCTTCAGCAATACGTGAATCGTGAACTTCCTGATGTTCATGCTGGTTTTAGAAAAGGCAGAGGAACCAGAGATCAAATTGCCAACATCCGCTGGATCATGGAAAAAGCAAGAGAGTTCCAGAAAAACATCTATTTCTGCTTTATTGACTATGCCAAAGCCTTTGACTGTGTGGATCAAAATAAACTGTGGAAAATTCTGAAAGAGATGGGAATACCAGACCACTGGATCTGCCTCTTGAGAAATCTGTATGCAGGTCAGGAAGCAACAGTTAGAACTGGACATGGAACAACAGACTGGTTCCAAATAGGAAAAGGAGTACATCAAGGCTGTATATTGTCACCCTGCTTATTTAACTTATATGCAGAGTACATCATGAGAAATGCTGGACTGGAAGAAACACAAGCTGGAATCAAGATTGCCGGGAGAAATACCAATAACCTCAGATATGCAGATGACACCACCCTTATGGCAGAAAGTGAAGAGGAACTAAAAAGCCTCTTGATGAAAGTGAAAGTGGAGAGTGAGAAAGTTGGCTTAAAGCTCAACATTCAGAAAACGAAGATCATGGCATCCGGTTCCATCACTTCATGGGAAATAGATGGGGAAACAGTGGAAACAGTGTCAGAATTTATTTTTGGGGGCTCCAAAATCACTGCAGATGGTGATTGCAGCCATGAAATTAAGACGCTTACTCCTTGGAAGGAAAGTTATGACCAACCTAGATAGCATATTCAAAAGCAGAGACATTACTTTGCCAACAAAGGTTCGTCTAGTCAAGCCTATGGTTTTTCCTGTGGTCATGTATGGATGTGAGAGTTGGACTGCGAAGAAGGCTGAGCGCCGAAGAATTGATGCTTTTAAACTGTGGTGTTGGAGAAGACTCTTGAGAGTCCCTTGGACTGCAAGGAGATCCAACCAGTCCATTCTGAAGGAGATCAGCCCTGGGTGTTCTTTGGAAGGACTGATGCTAAAGCTGAAACTCCAGTACTTTGGCCACCTCATGGGAAGAGTTGACTCATTGGAAAAGACTCTGATGCTGGGAGGGATTGGGGGCAGGAGGAGAAGGGGACGACAGAGGATGAGATGGCTGGATGGCATCACTGACTCGATGGATGTGAGTCTGAGTGAACTCCAGGAGTTGGTGATGGAAGGGAGGCCTGGCGTACTG
Source organism: Bos mutus (assembly GCF_027580195.1). Lineage (NCBI taxonomy): Eukaryota > Metazoa > Chordata > Mammalia > Artiodactyla > Bovidae > Bos > Bos mutus. Next base: position 46,729,289 of record NC_091627.1, on the reverse strand, counting down.
CAATTCATGGGGTCGCAAAGAGTCGGACACGACTGAGCGACTGATCTGATCTGATGTAATGTATGTGTAAATATATATATGTGTATATGTGTGTGTGTATATGTATAATAAAGGAAGAAAGCCATCAGGATATTAACTTCTGTCTCTTTATAGAGCTTCCATGTCAACTGTTTTCACAATTTGCCCCAATTCTCTTCTGTAAATAACTGCCTCCACTTGCTCAATGTTGCTGCTCCTTCACGTGAGCTAGCCAAAGCACTAATTCTAGTTTGGCTACTCACAGCTACCTGGTTCTTTAGTTGAAACATTCTGACAGGAAATATCTGATTCATGGACACTGGTCCCACCAATCCACCAGGTCGGGAGTCTATCTGGAGTCCAATCAGCGATGGCTAAAGAGAAGGGCCTTTCAGGGGATGTAAGCTAGATAAGGTCTCTCTATAGAAGAGGTTATAGCCAGGACAGGAGAAAGCTGTCTCTACCAGTTTAAAAAAAAAAAGCGCAAGAGGAGGCCAGGTGTAAACTACATCAAATCCCAATTAACTGAGTAACCTACATTTGGAGACTTTTTAATTTCTATAGAATTTTAAAGAAAAATAACATTAACAAGTGTTAATCACATTTAAGTTAAAAGTCCAATTATTTTCCTAGTATATAAAGTTTTAAATAAATGTAATTTAGTACATGTTCAACCCAGATTCAAATCTCACCATCTACATAGAAAAAAATATATAGTCTTTTTGCATTACCTATTTAGAATGTAGCAGCTTGGTGTGGATATTTTGTATAAGTACCTAACATATGTGATACAATCTGTATATTTCATCCACAAACTCTCATAATTACATCACTACTCACAAGAGGCCCAAGAACACTCTGGTTTACCTAGGCAATCATATTCTTCAAGAACTTTCCATTAACTAAAATGTTCACTAAGCACCTACTCTCTACAGGGCACTATACTATTACTAATATGTACGGTGGTCACTCAGTTATGTTTGACTCTTTGCGACCCCATGGACTGTAGCCCACCAGGCTCCTCTGTCCATGGGATATTCCAGGCAAGAATACTAGAGTGGATTACCATTCCCTACTCCAGAGGATCTTCCCAACCCAGGGACTGAACCGGGGTCTCCTGCATTGCAGGCAGATTCTCAACTGTCTGAGACACCAGGGAAGCCCTATTAGTACTAAGAAAAGAAACAAAACATGGTCCCTGACTTTAAGGAATTCAGCATCCAGCAAGGAAAGCTCTTGTTTTTTAAAAAAAGGTGGGGAGTGGGCTGTAACTTAAGTACATATTCTAAACGAAAGGTGTATGTTGTCATTTTGAGAGAGACTGGAATAAGTTTTAAGAAAGCCTCACAGAAAAAAGTGAGAATTGAGGCTAGAAACATGAGTTTGGGCCAAACTGTGCTGTGATGGAGCTCTCAATGTAGCTCAGTGGGTAAAGAATCTGCTTGCAATGAAGGAGACACAGGAGATGCGGTTTCAATCCCTGGGTCAGGAATATCCCCTGGAGGAGGAAACAGCAATCCATTCCAGTATTCTTGCCTGGGAAATCCCATGGACAGAGGAGCCTGGTGGGCTACAAAGGGTGGCAAAGAGTTGGACATGACTGAGGAGCAACTGAGCACATCATTAAAAATAAAGTGAAAAAGCACACAAAAAAGGGGGGGAAGTACATGATAAATTAAACCTAGCATTGATAGACTTAGTAAATGAACAGCTCTTATAATACAAAACATTAAAACCTAAAGAGTAGGAAAAGAACACCACCAACACATTAAATAAGAAATGCAAACAGCCAATAAAAATGAGTGTTTAAAACTGCTTATCACATTTTTTGCTGAAATATTCAGCAAAAGTGAGAGTGCTCAAGTTGCAAAAACACTACTAAAAGAATAGAAATCAGTATATCCTCTCTGGAAAGCAGTTAGACAATATAAAACAAAGAAGTTTACATTTTTATAAACCACTTCTAAAAGTCTGTATTTTTAACCACTTCTAAGAATCTATTTTTTAAAACCCAGTGATTAAAAGATTCATATGCAAGGATGTTCATTTGCAGCTTTATTTATAATACTGAAGAACTGAAAACAAGAATACCATGAGGAAAAATTAAATTGCATACAAAATAGAACATCATACAGACAAAAAAATGTTTTAAAAAAGTTAAGGGAAATGATCAAACAATCTTAGGTGAAAAAAGCTACTAAATATATACATATATATATATATCTCATTCTCAATTTTAAAACTGCTGGGAACCCCCTGGTGGTCCAGTGGCTGAGGTCCAGTCACTGCTGAGGGCTCTGGTTCAATTCTTGGCAGGGGAATTAAGAGTCCACAAACCAAGTGGTGCAGTCAGAAAAAAAAAAAGTGTAAATATGTACCTAAAAAATATGATGTAAAAATACTTCAAAGCATTACCAGAAATCATCATTGGATAGTAAGATTATGGGTGACTCAAACCTGAATAGTTTGGGGGGGCTTTGGGGAGGAAGGGGACACGCCATGGCATCTTAGCTCCCCCACCAGGAAAGTAACCCACAACCCTGCAGTAGCAAGCATGGACCTTAACCACTGGACTGCCAGGGGAAGTCCCTGCAAGCTGCAGTCAGGAAAAATAAGAGTAAGTGAAAAAGAGAAAGATAGCAGAGCCCATTTGGCAACAGTCTATCACACCTTGGTCATTACTGAAAAGTTCCACACTTTCTGAAAAAAATAAAAATTCTCATTAATACACATTCAACCTACACATAAACACTTGTAGATATATAGATACTATCATTATTTAACATTAAAAATATTAACATTTCATAAATACAGTGCTAAATATCAAGTTATCACTGACAATAAAGATAGTTGGCTAGTAATAATCTACTAGTGCTTTGTGATTTATAAGTTACTTTATAAAGATATATGAGTTGAAACTCTACTATTTTTGAAAAATAATATTTCAAACAGTAACTATTTTAAGAGAATATAATCTTAGCAAGATTTATTGAAATAAAAAATTTAGTAATTTGGTACTATATTGCAATAAAATCAAATTTCCAATCAATTCAAGTTTTAGAATTAAATGTCTACCAAAAAATGTTACATTACTAATGATTATTTCACGCCTATATACTTATATTTTTAAAACCCTAGAAACATGAGCTTTATTAAAGAGGTCATTGCTGATAAATATTAAGATATATTAAGACAGACTACCATTCGGCTACATTTACCACCACTTATAAATTCTTTTTACAGTGAGTACAGAATCAAGCCCAAACTTGTGAAAACACTTAAAAATTTAGTAATTTTTTATTTTGCCATCAGTGTACTCATAATGTCTTCCATTTGAATAGATCATCATAAAGTTTATACAGCATAGCCTAACTGTAAGAGCATGAGCTTTTAGCCCAACCTGAGATTAAGTCCTCTACAAATCCTGACTCCACCAAATAAAGTCTAGTGACTCTAATCCTTGGTTCTCTTATCTAAAAAGGGATGATAAGGTACCTACCTCAAAGAACTGATTAAGTTCCCAACACAAATGGCTCAATATTCTTTAAAAATAAAAATGCAAACAATTATTCTGCAAATACTGACATCAGAGTATCCTGAGTTCTAGCTTAGATAAGGCTACTAAGCAGGTGACAGGTGATCTTCAGCCAATCACTTAGCCTTATACTCTTTGTGACCCCATGGACTATACAGTCTATGGCATTCTCCAGGCCAGAATTCTGGAGTGGGTAGCCTTTCCCTTCCCCAGGGGATCTTCCCAACCCAGAGATCAAACCCAGGTCTTCCGCATTGAGGGCGGATTCTTTACCAGCTGAGCCACCAGGGAAGCCCAAGAATACTGGAATGAATAGCCTATCCCTTCTCCAGCGGATCTTTCCATCCCAGGGATCGAACCAGGGTCTCCTGCGTTGCAGGTGGATTTTTACCAACTGAGCTATCAGAGAAGCCCATTAAGAAAATAAAAATGCAAACAATTATTCTGCCAATACTGGTATCAGTGTGGCCCGAGTTCTAACTTAGATAAGACTACTAAGCAGGTGACAGGTGATCTCCAGCCAATCAGTTAGTCTTTCTGAGGTTCAACTTTTTCACCTTTAAAACTGAGATACTAGAGTTTCCTGGTGGTCCAGTAGTTAGGACTCCATGCTTTCACTGTAGTGAGCCTTGGTTCCATTCCTGGTCAGGAAACTAAGATCCTGAAAGCCACATGGCAAAGCCAAAAAAAAAACCTGCGATACCAATACCTGCTCCTGCCTATCACAAAGGGCAGGCAGGAAAGACAAATGAATTGCCCGTTTAAAACATCTGGCAAAGTGTAATTCACTAAACACATACAGAGTAAAATCCACAACAAACAAATGATTCAAAAGATGGCTGTACACTTAAAATCATTTTCACTCTGCTATAGAGAAATTTACTTCACCAACGCAGTGACTTCAATTAACTAGTTAAGCTAGCTACATGCTAATGGCCCAAAGCATAACTTCTCATCAACATCCACAAATGTTTTAGATTTAGTAACCTAGTTCAAAAAAGTAGCTATAAAAGCAGCAAATACACAAACTCAACAAGTAAAGGAATATAAACTTAAAATTATTTCCTAAACTGAATGAAACTCCCCAAACTGACAGGAGCAAAATTCACTCAACACATTCCAAACTTTTAAAACATCTTCCTTATTAAAAACAAAGCAATGGAAAGCATATGAAAACTCAAATATGTTAGTATTGCTCAAAGTGGTTATTCTAACACTAAAGCCAAATGTTATTTTGAAAACTAATTTTAAGTTTCAGGATATCTGTCAAGACTATACTAAAAAAAGAGAATGACGTGGTCCTTATTACCAAGTCCTAAGCCTGCTTCCACAGACATTACTTTAGTGGACCCTTAACCTACAAAATTCTGTCTGTATACTGTCTGTATCCTGTACATATTTCTATGGTGAGAGGTTTAGATTCTCAGCATAACTAACATCAGTATTCTCATCAAAAACTGATGACAAAAGGAAACTATTATATTTTGTCATCTATTTTTAACTACACTACATTTTGTTATTTTTAAAATAAACACTTCACTGCAAGTCCTTAACCTTATCAAAACTCTAAGTATATCAGATATAAAGCTCTACTGTCCACATCATGTCTACCTGTTCACCTAAAACACGAAATTTTTACATTATGCATTTACTAGTGTGTCCAGACAGACTGAAGTTTGATCAGTGTTTGCAAATTTAACAAGAAGCAGAAAGAGAGTGAGAGTGAAGTCGCTCAGTCGTGTCCAACTCTTTGCAACCCCATCAACTGTAGCCCACCAGGCTTCTCCATCAATTTTCTAGGCATGAGTACTGAAGTGGGTTGCCATTTCCTTCTACAGAGGATCTTCCTGACCCAGGGATTGAACCCAGGTCTCAAGTTTTTAGTTTATTTAAATTCTATCTTCCCAACACACCACCTAAAAAATACACTAATTTTATTTCTCCTTTTGGTTAAACTGTTCAGGGAGTTATAGAGAAAGTTAGACACAGTATTTGGGGGCTTTAACTGCATTTCTAATCTAGGATGAATTGATGTTCATCTTTGCACAACTGTATGGTGGATAAAAAAAGATTTCATGTACAATTATTGTGAATGAGATTACAAGAAAGACTTATAACTTAAATTACAAGTTTTATCAAGTTCCAACCATCATGCTCCAACCCAGTCATGGATAAATGTTACTATAATGAGATATAGTTAATACCCTCTGCTCTCAGGAAACTTAAGCATCTTATGTTTGAGGTACAGTAACTAAACAAAGGAAAAATGAAAACAATTGTACAACCACCAAGAGGAGGAACGGGGGAAGCAACGTGTCAAAGCCTGGTATACCAACAGATGAAATTGCTGAAGTAATTTTTTTTTTTTAAAGGAAGCTTCTTTGTCAGATTAGTGTTTAAAAGTCAAATTCTTAAACTGAAGTTTTAGAGGGCCTGCACTGCCAGGTTTTGTGAAACTGGCTCAACTAACCATATTTAATTAAAGGTAACAAAAGACAAGTTTCTAACTCTCCATAAATCAACTGCATTTTTGAGTGCTAAATTCTAAGGGTTTCCCCAAGTGCTAAATTCTAGGGGTTCTTTCATTATGTCTTTTCAAAAGATAAGGATTAACAAACTTTAGTTTCTCTAGATAGCATGTCTGAAGTTTTTAATTTTTAAACATAACTATTAAAAGCAGGCTCTTACAACAAAATTCTGTAAAGCAATTATCCTTCAATAAAATATTTAAAAAGTACATTCTTCTAATATATAAAATAACAAAGCTATCCTTTCCAATTTCAAAATAATCAAGCCATAATCCCACAACTTGCATCTGAGATATATAAAATACAGTTCACTAAAATAAGTACTAAGGACTTAAGTTTATCGTACCATAAACCACCTACACCAAAAATAACAGTATCTTAAAATATATACAAATAACCTCAAAGGTGTACCTGTGGCTGATTCTTGTTGATGTATGAGAGAAAACCACAAAATTCTATAAACCAGTTATCCTTCAATTATAAAATTTATATATATACAAATAATCTTAAAATTCCAAGAAAATTTAGAATGAAACATACTGGAAAGTATAGTTTGAATTTGTGCAAAAGCCTGCTTCCACCTGTCAGGAAGAAAACAGAAGTGAAAGTAAACTAGAACCCTTCCACTTTTATTATGGCCTTTGCTCATTAAACTCAAACACAAACTAGACGATATATTTTATAATCAAGTTGTTTTAAAGAATATTAGAAAGTAAACAGTTTGGCAGGCTTTCGAAATACCACACACAAAATACAAATCCAAAATCCATAAAAGCCGTTCGTAAATGAACATTTTCTCAACCTTCAACTTTTTGTAAATTAATCTTTTATCTAATTCACCTCGCCCAACTAGGCCTTGGGGCCCAGAAATAGTTAACTTGCAACATGCCTTGCTTCTTTAAGCTAAGATACCATCTTACAAGAGTCAGGAGTAAAATAAATTAAAGGAATCTAACTAGAAAACAGCAATACACGCTTTGTAATAATCAAAAGTATACGAAATAAAGGCCTTTCATTCCAGGAGACAGGCCATGACTATCCCGGGATGGTATCTGTACTACAGTGCTCTCCCTGATATAAGAGAACTGATCATTAAAACGACGATTGGTACACTAAGAGACATCATTAACTAATTTTTAAAAAAAATAGATATAAGGGTTCCTATTATCACTATCACAGCTCATTTTCAGCTATTTCAGGACAGGCAGAAAGGTTTAATACACCTACACACCCCCAAGGGAGGGGAAAACCACCAACCACCTCCCAGGGAGTTTAATGAAAATTAGCAGGTAAGAGGCCTCGGCCGCACGCTGAAAACCAAAGAGGGCGGCCGGAGGGTCGAAGCGTTCGGACTGCAGAGGAGAGATTGGTACTCGGACCCCACCTCGCCTCACCTTCCCGTCAGGGCGAAGGGTGCGAAGGATCATTAGTGCCTTCGTTAATTGACACCTGTAATGAGGAAACTTTCCGAGAGCGGACAGCGCTCAGGCCCGGCCTGGCCAGAGCTCCGCGGCGGGCCCCTCTAGGGCGCCCAGGTAACCGGGCCGGGCTGGGCCCGAGGCGCCGCGGCGGCCGCGCCACCGCTCACCTTCCCGGGACGCTAGGCCCGCACGCCGGCCGGTTCGGCCGCCGCCTCCCGCAGGCCGCAGCAGCTCGGGGAGGCCGGAGAACGGCGGGGGGACCCCAAACCCTACACCCCGACAGGCCGCCGCCGCGGCTACTTACTTTCATTTAACACCTCCACCAGGTCTGCGCAGTTCTCGCACATCGTTCGGCCGCCGCCCCCCCCCTCCCCCGCTTCGGATCGCACTGACTGATCCCGATCGGCGGGGGGGAGGGGAGAGAGGCGGAGGAGGGGGCCGGCCGGCCGGCGGGGCGGGGAGGCGACGAGGGCGGGCGGCGGCGGGGACGGGGCGGGGAGCTGGAGAATGGGGGAGGGGGCCGGCGGTCCCCGGAGCGGGCGGGGGAGAGGAGGGGGGCGAGGGGAGGTGCGCAGGCCGGAGGGGCGCGGAGGCGCCGGCGGCGGGGAAGGGGGGGGGGAGGACGGGGGGAGGGGAGAGGGAGGGAGGGGGCGGGTGGGGAGCGAAGCAGCAGAGTCACTTCACCGACCAGACGCCGCGGCCACCGCCGACGCCGCCGCCATTTTAATAGAGCGTTCGGGCTGCGCTCGGCTTTTTCCGTCCGGGCGAGGGAGCCGACGAGAAGGGCCTCGCGCTCTCATTCCTGCGCCTCCCTCCCTCTCTTCGCCTCCCACCTCTCCCTCCGCACTCACGCCGCACGCCCCACACCCCGCCGCGGCCGGCTCGCCGCCCTCCCTTTCCTCTTCCGTCGGGCCTCCCCGCCCTCGGTCCACCCCCTCCGCGCGCTCGCCCACCCCGCCCAGCCCGGATCTCTGTCAGCGGCCGGAAGGGAAGCGCGAAGCCAGCGCGGCCGCGGGGGGAGTCCGGGTGAGTTGGAGAAGATGGCGGAGCTCCGAGCGCGTCGCGGTTGCGCGGCGTCGCCCAGCGAGGCCGCTCCGCGGGCCCGGAGGCCCAGCAAGCGTCGGGTCACTCTCGCCGCCCTGTCCTCCGCCCCTGCGCTTCGCCATTTTAACTCTGGGTCCCCCAGGGGGACTTGGTACTCATTTGTCCCGTCCCCCTCACCCGAACTCAGGCCTTTGGGGTTGCGGGAGGCTGGGGTTCGGGGAAGCCGGCTGGAGCGACGCCGCAGCCCAGGAGGGGACACGCAGCCTTCTCCCCGCGGGGTTTTGGAAGAATGGAACAGCCCCGGGCTGCCTTAACCTGCGGGCGTGTCCTCGAGCAGTGATAACATTGATGTGACTAGAAATGGCGGAATGAAGTGTCCCAAGGCATCTTCTTCTCTTTCCGCCAGAGGGCCCCCTATGAATTACCCTTAGAGATGTCACCTGAAATAGCGTAGTATGCTTCCCAGCGAAGAGCAAATAATATGGGAATTAAGTCGGAGAGCGGAGAATGAAGAACAGGTGGAGGGAAGGGGCCACTCAGCTGAAGTTTGTTATTGTAACAACCAGCTAGTGTGGGGGAAATCTTCCTCGCCTGCACTGATACTGTCCTCACTGATTTCTGTATCTAGTACGTTCCTTTAGAGATATGACTGAGAAGTCCAGTTTACATAGTAGCATCTTCGAAATCCATAGCCAGAGAGCTTTGGAGGCCTTGTGGGAGTTCTTTTTACAGATTTTGTCGAGGTTAGATCACACCATCCCTTCACTCGAGGACCACCTTGCCGGTTTTCTTTGCCTTTCTGCCGCTTTAAGCTGATGCTGTAAAGTTTCTGTTAAACCTGTTTTGAGTTGTTCCATCCGAGCAGGTGATCCTTAGGAGCTGTAACTATTTTGCCATTGTCTTCTCTTCTTCCCAGCTTTCCCACAAAATTTGGGCTTCTGCAGACTTTGGATCCTGTAGCAGCCATTGTCGATCCAATATCCATTCCCACCCACCCCCTCTTTTCTTCCTACAGGGAAACTTACCAAACCCTAGTTTGTTTTACTGGTGGCAGCTGAGACTCAGGAATCTTGATACGTGAAAGGAAGGCCTCAGGGATTCTTTGTGTTTGCTTTAAAATGTCATGAACACTGCTCAGTATGCTGTAATAACATATGTGGGAGAAGAATCTGAAAAAGAATAAATACATGTATATGTATAATTGAATCACACCTGAAACTAATACAACACTGTTAATCAGCAATATAAAATAAAAAATTTTAAACATTATGTAATTGTTTCTCTAGGGGTTACCCAGCGGAGAAGGCAATGGCACCCTACTCCAGTACTATTATTGTTTTCAGTTCTTGCCAATGAAATATAAGCAGAAATCTGCCGAGCAGGTCTGTTGCAGGGAAAAGCCAATTCTGACTCCACGTTGGAACTGTTTCGATGACTTGCTTTTCTCTGCTTTTGTTATCTTAATCATACATAATGGCCTGCTTGAGAGAATCCTGCCCCTCTGCCTTACTGTTAAGGTGCCTTTGTTCAGAACCCTGTCCACCTGTAGATGGCAGGAAGGAAGAAATTAACACACATACTGCCTCAGAGCTTGCCATTCTAGGAGATATTTGCAAGATTAATGGCCTTTTTACTTTGTTTCTTCACCTACCCCTATCTCTGATCTGTGAAAGATCCTCGCATCCAGATGGTCATTTGACACTTTAGTTTTCCATCTTCTCCATCAGCCCGTGGCTTTCCAAATAAAGTCCTTGCCTAAACACCTCATCTTTTCATGGGCCTATCTTGTGGCGAGCAGAGCAAGCTTGGACTCGTTACAGGTCTTTGAGAAAGAATTTCCCATTCCTAATTTTAAAAAAAAGGACAAATTCAGCAGACCTGCATCTTAACCCTTTCTTTCTGCCTGAAACATGATCTTGATGCTCTAATAAAGCATCTAGTTTGTGATTTTTTTAAACAACGAAAGCACAACAGGGCAAAAGCCAACCATAAAGTTGATAATAAGGTGTAGGACCCTGATGCATCTTTGAGCAGCTCTCCACCCCTAGACTGATTATGCAAGAAAATATAAATCCCCTTTTCCTTAAGCCACTCTTATATCTCCATTACTTGTAGCCAAACACATTGCTAACTGATAGTTATTTTCGAATCTGTCCACTATGGTTTCTCTCTGACCACAGAGAGCCCATAACAGTTCTTGAAAAGGAGGACAACTAGTACCATAAAGGCAGAGTACTAGGGTGTAATACATCCCAGGTGCCTCTAGTGCTAAAGAACTTCCCCAGCAATGCAGGAGACATAAGAGATAGGGGTTCAATCCCTGAGTTGGGAAGATCCCCTGGAGAAGGGAATGGCAACCCACTCCAGTATTCTTGCCTCGAGAATCCCATGGACAGAGGAGCCTGGCAGGCTACAGTCCATGGGGTCGCAAAGAGTTGGACATGACTGAAGCATCTTAGCACACGCAGGATATATACAAGACACACTCTGATCTTTAAAGAAATAGCTTAACAATTGCCACCCAATTGTTTAAGAAATTATGTGAAATGATGCTTAGTTTAAAATGCTTTTGAGAATCTATAGAGATTTGTTGTCATGAATGATCATGGCGCTTCAGTCATCACTTTAGCTCTCAACAGATTTTTCTGTGATGAGCCAAATGATATTTTAGGCATCACAGGCAGTCCAAGTCTCTCATCATAACTATTCAACTCTGTTAGCACAAAAGCAGCCATAGATGATACACCATAGAATAAGTGTGGCTGTGTTCCAATAAAAATTTTAACTTAATGGACACTGAAAATTGATATTCATATTTTCATGTGTTACAAAATACTATTTTTGTTTTGATTTTCTCCAACCACTTAAAAATGTAAAAACCATTCTTAGCCTACAGTCCATACAAAAATGTGAAAATGGCCAGATTTGGCCTATGGGCTGTAGTTCACCATCCCTTTATCCACTTCAGTTGCTTAAGAGAGAAAAGCATAGAAGCCAATAAAACAAGGTTGCCTGCCTCCTAACTAGAATCTTCACTCTTCTGTGCTCACTTGTTAAATGTATCAACAGAGACCTTTGAATGTATCTGAAGGATGTGCATTCCAAAAGAATAAAGCTGAATCTCTGGTAAAATACCCCCTAAATTCCTCATGCAAATCTGAATTTTCAAACCAATAATAAGCAATCACCATACACCCTCTACAGCTAGATTGATAAAAGATGACTGACTGTCTTCAATATTTTGTATACATGTCACCATCTAGTGGTAGAATTATGCTTTCAGTAAAATTATACAATCTACTTTGAAATTTCTAATTCTTGAGTTTGTAGTGTATGTGTGGTATATTCCTAGGTACTTGCCTGAAAGCCAGCCCACATAAACACCTTGGAAAATTAATATTGCCATGGAACTTATTTGCTCTTCTTAGCATTCTGCCTGGAAAATCCCATGGACGGAGGAGCCTGGTAGGCTGCAGTCCATGGGATCGCTAAGAGTCAGACACGACTGAGCAACTTCACTCTCACTTTTCACTTTCCTGCATTGGAGAAGGAAATGGCAACCAACTCCAGTGTTCTTGCCTGGAGAATCCCAGGGACGGGGGAGCCTCGTGGGCTCCTGTCTATGAGGTCACACAGAGTCGGACACGACTGAAGTGACTTAGCAGCAGCAGCAGCATTCTGATTGCACTTATTGAACACAGGATTTCTGTCTCTGGAGTTTGGGGTTAAAGCCTGGTATTACTATCCGAAAACAGTTATTACAAAATGTATTCTTCTCCCTCACACCCACACTCACTGTCATTTTGTGAAACTTAAGACCATTCTTAGAAGGCTGGTATGCTGTTGTTTTCTCTCCACAGCACCTAGATCAGTGCTTTGCACATTAATTCAGCAAACTACTGTTTGGTTCTTAAACTGCTATCATAAATTGGATTATATCACCTCCCTACTTAGATCTCTTCAGTATTTCCTATTACATTTAGAATAAACTCTACTTGGGCCTTCCCCACCTATCCTGTTTTTAACATCACTGTTGCTACATTCCAGCCACACTAGTGTGCTTTCTAACAAAAACGTCCTGCTCTGGTTCTTGGTGAATGTTTCTTTCTAGGACATGCTTTCTAATTCTGAAATGGCTAACTTCTTATCCTCGAGGTTTCAACCTACACACCATCTAAAAAACTCCCCTGTAATATTTTATCACAGTCCTATTTCCACTGTAGCTCTTCCTATAATTATTTTATTTGTTTATTTGTATCAGTATGCATTAGACTGCAAGTAAAATTTTTTTCAGAGTAAATGGCTTAAGCAAATAGGCCTTGTTTTCCTCTTGTAACAGACAACAGTAGCTAGGTCAGGGCCGATACAGTGGCTCAAGGGTATGGACCCAAGCTCTTTGATTCTTTCTAACTTCTGTATATTGGCTTGTAATCTAGTTGTAAGATGGCCACCATAGCACCAACTTTACACCACAGCACCAACTGTCTGGTTTAAAGACAAGAAGAAGGAAAGATGGTGATGTCCTGTCTTGGATTGGATTCCCCCAAAAGCAGGCCCTTAAAAAAGGACACAAATGGAGAGAATTTATTTTGGCGTCATCCCAAGAAACACCCAAGAAACACAGGATACTGAAAAGTGAGAAGGAAATTTGGGGGAGGGGCTACTAATCAGTAAAGAAATATTAACATTAAGCTCTTTACTCCCAAGGGTAACTGGAGCCTGATTGCACTGGGAAACTACAAACCAGTATAAAACATGTCTTAAAATCATTCTTCCTGAGGGACAAGGAAGCTAGGTATTTATATCTTCTTCCTCTAGTCACTGATTGATTGTTGTTAGGAGGAAGGGGTGTGAGCAGCAAAGACAGCCTCAAACATAGAAATGCAGGTGCTAGCAGTTGGGAGTTTGGCCTCTGTGCATGAAGTGATAAGATCTAGGGAATATGGGCAGAGCACTCTCAGTATCTTATATGCCCCACTTCGCTCTTCAGTCTGCCTTGAGTACAGGGACAGTATCTGGAGAAGCAGCCCCGATTTCAAAATAATAAATCTATAGGCAAAAAGCAAAAGCCAAGGCATTGAAAATGACAGAGTAAAAAAAAAGGTCTGGGTCCCTGGTGGCATTGTTGAGCAGCTGAATCAGTGCTAGCAACTACTTGTTACTATATAAGACATTTGATGATCCAACAAAAAATTAAACCCTAAGGCCACTACTGGAGTTTTGTGGCACAGTGCTCATTAAAAATTGTGTGAAACTAAAAGTTGCTCAGTCATGTCCAACTCTTTGTGACCCCATGGACTGTATAGAATTCTCTAGGCCAGAATACTGGCGATTCCCTTTTCCAGCGGATTTCCCCAAAAGCAATGGAAAGCTTCTAAGTGTGGAAGCAAGACAATCGGGTTGTATTTTAAAATACTCTAATCTGTAGAGAATAGATTGGAGATAGGGACAACTGAGGGTTATTAATATTAATCCAGAAAGATGATGATAGTTTGGAGAAAGGTAAAAGGAAAGAAATGGAGAGCCCATTCTAAGGTTATTTTACAGGTAGAAAGAAAAAAAACACAAGACTGGTTGAGGGACTTCCTGAGTGATCCAGTGGTTAAGAATCTGATTTCCAATGCAGGGCACAAGGGTTCAATCCTTAGTCAGGGAACTAGGATTCCACATGCCTTGGGGCAGCTAAGCTTGCACACCACAACTACAAAGCCTACATACCTCAACAAGATCCCGAGTGCCACAACTAAGACCCAGCGTAGCCAAAAATAAATAATACTTGGTTGATGGGTATGGGAGAGAAGATAGTATTAGAGCCGTCTCCAAATTTGTGATTTGCACAAGTGGGTAAACTGGTGCTGTGCCATTCACCAAGATAGGGATCATTTAAAGGAGGGCCAGAGGGAAGTAGAGTCAATAGTGACAGGTACTATGTTGTTTTTTTTTAAAGATTTATGTTTTGCTGCACTGGCTCTTTGTTGATGCTAACAGGCCTTCTCTAGTTGGCATGAGCAGAGGCTCCTCTTTGTTGCAGGGCACAAGCTTCTCATTGTGGTGGCTTCTCTCGTTGCGAAGAAGTGCGGACTCTAGAGCACAGGGCTCAGTAGCTATGGCATATGAGCTTAGTTGCCCCGAGGCATGTGGGATCTTCCCAGACCAGGGGTTGAACTCGTGTCCCCTGCATTGGCAGGCAGATTTTTAACCACTGAGCCACCAGGGAAGCCCACAGGTACTATTTTAGAAGTGCCCAGCCTGAGGTACCTGAGAGGTAACCAAAAGGAGTTGTTAAGTAAGCAGTGGTTTGAATCTAAAGCACAGAAGAACATTGTCGGCTGGAAGGGTTAATATGAAAGCAATTCTTAGTATGCTAGCTCTTTGCCTTATGGGGAAAAGAAAACTGCTGGATATTTAGCATTACAAGTTTCAGGCATGAAGAAGTAGGAAAAAACCAGTTCCCTCAACTGTTCTCTTATCAGGAAAGCAAAAACTTTCCAGAAATCCTAATTTTACATTTGGTCTCATTACCCAAAACTCTGTCACATGGCCTCCTTTAAGCCTCAAAGAAAGCTTGAAAATCCAGTATTTCATTTTACAGCCTGCATGATGAAAGAAGGAAAAGCTAGCTAGCTGGCAGCGACTACCAAGTTTACAGTATCTGCTGCAAGTGGTAAATGAAGCCATGGGATCGTACAGGGAGAGGAAATACCTAGAAGAAAGAGCCTCAAAGAACTCTTAACATCTGAAATTTGGGTAGAAGAGAGGATGCCCCAAAGACTTGAAAGAATATGGTGGAGGAGGAGGAGGGATTTTGGTACCATTTAACCAAGGGAATAGAACTCAAAAAGGATGAAAATTACACTTGTTGAGTGCTGCAAAGTCAACTAAAATGAGATCTATCCAGTATTCATTAGATTTATTAGATTTAGTGCATGGAGGTCATGGAAGAAGGAATTCTAGATGCTGAAGCCTCATTACAGTAGACAGAAGACCATTTATAATAGAAACTTTTATAATAGAAAACTATTTGAAGACTTGGGACTCTAAAGAGAAGGTGGGGTAACTAGATGAGGAAGAAGACTAATATGTATAAATGCTAATGGAAACATGAAAACAATAGGTAGATTTCATTGTACATGCTCTGTGACAGACACTGTTTTCAGCACTCCTTTAATTCTCACAGCCACATTGTGTGGAATGTTCTATTCTCTCTGTTTCCCAAAAGAGAATAATAAGGCACAGGGAGGTTAAGTAACTTGTCCCACAAACAGAAGGTGTTGACACTAGAACAGAAAAGGCAGAGTGGTTGCTATAAGTTTTCTAAGAAGGTAAGAGGAGATGGAATCAGTATTATTGCACAGAGGGAAAGATTGACCTTTGATAACAGGAAGGAAGAAAAGGATACGGGTACCCACATGTGTACATTTGATGATCAGGAGTCAAGGGAGTTCCCATCAGATGACTTCTGGGTTTTTTCCTGAAATAAAAGGCAAAATTATTTATTTCTATTAATTTTATATTTAAATGTTTTTGAATCAGAGTTGATTCCAGGTAACTGAAACGCAGAAAGCAAAATGGTGGATTGGGGAAACTACTGTATATGTTGACATGTATCAAATTTTGGCATTGGACTTTGCAGACTATTAAGAATACATGCAAAAATCAAAAATAAATACATTTATTTTGGCAGATCATGGTCAAACTCCTCCTGTGTATTTAATGAAACAAAAATATATATTGCTAAATTCTAATTGACCTAGTAACCAGCAGATAATTTTATTTTTTTAATAAGAGTAGGAAATAAAACATTTAATACGATGAAATAAGAATTGAATTATATTCAAATTATAATTTGAATTAAAATATTATATAACTTGACAAGTTGTAATTACCTTCTTGATTTATTTATACCTTACCTGAAAGAAATTCTATAAAAATATTTAACTTTGATTTTATTTATTTTTAATATTTATTTATTTATTTGACTGTGCTGGGTCTTAGCTGTGGAATTCAGGATCTTTAGTTGTGGTATGTGGGATCTAGTTCCTTGAACAGTGATCAAAACTGGGCCCCCTGCATTGGAGTACAGAGTCTTAGTCACTGGGCCACCAGGGAAGTCCTGATTTTATTTATTGTATCCAATAATCCCCTCCCCAAATTAAAAAGAAACACCATCACCAGTAAATACACTGCTTTTTCTATTCAAATATGATCTTCCTTCCAGCCAATGATACATCTAAGAAATAAGTAATTGAAGAGTTGAAAAAAAATTTGTTTACCTTTAAATATGGGATGGAGATGAGCCATTTTGGAGTGTTTGAGGCTTCCTTGGCCTACAAGGTCACTCTCTCAAGAGCTATTCATTTCTTGACTGTTGTTGGGAATGAAAGAGACAAGTCACTCTGACCAGACCAATCTATATACAAGCATATCTCAGTTTTATTGAGCTTCCGAAATAACTGCCTTTTTTTATGAATTGAAGGTTTGTGGCAACCCTGCATCTAGCAAATCTATCAGCAACATTGTTCCAATGCCACCTGCTCACTTCATGTGTCTGTCACATTGTAGAAATTCTCAAAACATTCCATACTTTTTCATTAGTAGTATATTTCTTACAGTGATCTGTGATCACTGATCTTTGATGTTGCTATTGTAATTGTTTTGGGGTGTCACAAATAGCACACATGTAAAGTGGCAGACAACCAATTGTTAAAATGACAAAGGATTTAGAATATTAGGATATTATGTAAATTGAGTTTATTAAACAGCAGCCAGGTTTGAGAGGCTTGACTCCAGTTTTGAAAGAAGTTCTCCTGTGGGTAAAATGCTGTCAAACAGCATTATGTGTTACAGAGAAATTATTCATGAAATGAAGAATTGATCCATATGGCAAATTTCACTGCTGTCTTATTTTAAGAAATTGCCACAGCTGCCCCAACCTTGAGCAAGCACCAACCTGATAGAGCAGTCAACAGCTATCAAGACAAGACTCTCCACCAGAAAAAAAGAGTACCACTCACTGAATGCTCAGCATTTTTTTCCAACAATAACCTATTATTTTTAGCAATGAAATATTTTTAAATTAAGGTATGTACATTTTTAAAGACAATGCTTTTGCACACTACAGTATGCTGTACACATACCTTTTTTTTTTTTTTTGGCTGCATCACCCACCTTGCTGGATTTTATTTCGCCAACCAGGGATTGAAACCAGACCTTTGACAGTGAACATGCAGAGTCCTAACCACTGGACCACCAGAGAATTCCCTAAACATACCTTTTAGATGCACTATAAAACTGAAAACTCCATGTAACTTATTTAATTTATAATATCTGGATTAGGGCTTTCCTGGTGGCTCAGTGGGAAAGACTCTCCCTGCCAATGCAAGAGACACAGTTTTGTTCAATCCCTGATTCTGGAGGGTCCCACATGCCACGGAGCAACTAAGCCCATGCACCACAACCATTGAGCCTGTGCTCTAGAGCCCAGGTACAGCAACTACTGAAGCCCAAGCGCCCTAGAGCCCAGGCTCCGCAACAAGAGAAGCCACCGCAATGAGAACCCCATGCACCACGACTGGATAGTAGCCCCCACTTGCTGCAACTACAGAAAAGCCTGCACAGCAACGAAGGCCCAGCACAGCCAGAAATACATAAATAAAATTATATTGGGTTCACTGCAGTAGTCTAAGACCCAACTTAGAGTATCCTCTGAAGGATATGGTATTACCTGACCATAGGCCAGAGACTGACATTTTAATAAAATATGTATAGCAGGGAAGAATGATCCTATAAAATCATGGAGTGATTTAACTAATCAAGCTGGTTTTAGAAAAGGCAGAGGAACCAGAGATCAAATTGCCAACATCCGCTGCTGCATCATCAAAAAAGCAAGAGAATTCCAGAAAAACATCTATTTCTGCTTTATTGACTATGCCAAAGCCTTTGACTGTGTGGATCACAATAAACTGGAAAATTCTGAAAGAGATGGGAATACCAGACCACCTGACCTGCCTCTTGAGAAACCGATATGCAGGTCAGGAAGCAACAGTTAGAACTGGACATGGAACAACAGACTGGTTCCAAATAGGAAAAGGAGTATGTCAAGGTTGTATATTGTCACACTGCTTATTTAACGTCTATGCAGAGTACATCATGAGAAATGCTGGACTGGAAGAAACACAAGCTGGAATCAAGATGGCCAGGAGAAATATCAGTAACCTCAGATATGCAGATGACACCACCCTTATGGCAGAAAGTGAAGAGGAACTAAAAAGCCTCTTGATGAAAGTGAAAGTGGAGAGTGAAAAAGTTGGCTTAAAGCTCAACATTCAGAAAACTAAGGTCATGGCATCTGGTCCCATCAGTTCATGGGAAATAGATGGGGAAACAGTGGAAACAGTGTCAGACTTTATTTTTTTGGGCTCCAAAATCACTGCAGATGGTGACTGCAGCCATGAAATTAAAAGACCCTTACTCCTTGGAAGGAAAGTTATGACCAACCTAGATAGCATATTCAAAAGCAGAGACATAACTTTACCAACAAAGGTCCATCTAGTCAAGGCTGTGGTTTTTCCTGTGGTCATGTATGGATGTGAGAGTTGGACTGTGAAGAAAGCTGAGTGCCAAAGAATTGATGCTTTTGAACTGTGGCGTTGGAGAAGACTCTTGAGAGTCCCTTGGACTGCAAGGAGATCCAACCAGTCCATTCTAAAGGAGATCAGCCCTGGGTGTTCTTTGGAAGGGGTGATGCTAAAGCTGAAACTCCAATACTTTGGCCACCTCATGCGAAGAGTTGACTCATTGGAAAAGACCCTGATGCTGGGAGGGATTGGGGGCAGAAGGAGAAGGGGATGACTGAGGATGAGATGGCTGGATGGCATCACCGACTCGATGGACATGAGTTTGAGTGAGCTCCCAGAGTTGGTGATGGACAGGGAGGCCTGGCGTGCTGCAATTCATGGGGTTGCAAAGAGTCGGACACGACTGAGCAACTGAACTGAACTGAAAGGAGACTTCCCCAAAACCAGTAATTAAAATTGTCATTTTGTTACCCATACACCCCTAGGTGAACCCGAGAAGTTGAAGATCGAGAAATCGATTCCGTGCTGTGGTCTTCTGGAAAGTGTCCATATAACTCAGTATGTGCTCCGTAGTCTGAAACCACTGCTCTGAAATCTCTGCACTTTTGTCTAGCTGAGGCATAAAGACTCCAAACATTCACAGGATTTGATCCTTAATTTATGGTCCTGATGTTACGGAGCAGAAGACTTTCATTCCATCTAAGAATTTTTTGTATAACCACCACTTTGTGTCCTTGATCATGTTACTTAATCTTTCCATGCTTCTGTTTAGCTATACAATGAGGATTAATGATAGTACCTACCTCAGGGTTGGAAGGATTAAATGAATTAATGCAGATGAAATGTGTAGAGTAGTGCTTGACTCACACTAAGCACAGAATTAAATGATCTATTATTTGAGAGAGAAAAAAAATGCATCAGAATTTTTGTTGTCTGGTGAGTTACTCTCAAATTATTTACAGTAATTCTTGAACTTGGGTTCTTATGAGAAGAGATCTTAGAGTGCCTTGCTTTTGGCAGGGGATGGGGGATGTGGAAGGGTGGGGAGAAGAAACATATTCTTTGCCTGTTTCCCAGAGATTCTGATTCTGTTGGCCTGAGTTGGGGCCAGAAATCAACTATTTTAATAAAAACTTGTAATTCTGATGCAGATGGTTCTTGTCTGACCCTGTGTATTTGAAACACTACAATAAGGTTTAATGTCACTTATTCATCATACTCCTGCCTATCTTTGAAAGTGGAAGTCTGGTTTCCATTGTGACTGACTTTTCTTTGGCCCAGAACATCCAGGGCTCTTGTACCTCTTCCTCATGTAATATGATTTCAGGTCTGTACAGAATTCTGATTGAGAAATTAAGCCTGTCTAGTGAAGTGAAAGTCACTCAGTCGTGTCCAACTCTTTGCAACTCCATGGATTACACAGTCCATGGAATTCTCCAGGCCAAAATACTGTAGTGGGCAGCCATTCCTGTCTCCAGGAGATCTGGGAGTATAAAATTATGTTCCCTTTTGTTCTAAACAATGTACTCCAATTAGCAATAATATTTGGCAACTCTAAACCACACTTAATGAAAATATATCTAGGTCTTTTTCACCTTTCCTGCTGCCAGATCTCTCCCTGTATTTGTGCAATTGTTTTTTTTTAACCTATTTGCAATATTTTGAATTTCTTATTATTGTAATAATAACTTTTTTGTTTACACAGAGAAATAAGAAACAAAATATTGACCATTATCCAATACCCAATCAGAGGCACTATCAATATATAAGCACGTGTCCTTTCATTCTTTAAATAGGATGGATATCTTTTTTTTTTTATCAAAATGCGACTAAAATGTTTAAATAAGTAATTTTTTTATTAACATGTATAGATACATAACAGGCTTCCTGGTGGCTCAGTGGTAAAGAATCATTTGCCAGTGCTAGGGACTTGGGTTTGATCCCTGGCTTGGTAAGATCTCCAGGAGTAGGAAATGGCACCCCACTGCAGTATTCTTGCCTGGGAAATTCCATGGACAGAGGAACCTGGCAGGCTACACAGTACATGGGGTCACAAAAAAGTCAGATATGACAGCGATTAAACAATACATACATAATGCTTTTATTGTCCTTAACATTATATAGATTTCACAGTAATTTGATTAAACTGAATCCAGCTGATGAACATTCATTAATAAATTGTCTCCAAGTGTCCCCTCGTAAGCAACACTGTAACAAAGACCCTGATACATATATCTCTGTGTACTGTTTCACTTATTCTCTTAGGATAGATTCTTACAAATGGAGTTACTGCCTATGACCATCTTGAGATAAAACCTTTGTGTCCTGGATGTTTGTTTTCTGTCTCCTTTATTCGCTTCCTTTCATCTCTGACGACTGGAGTGCCCAAGCCTCAACCAGTCTTCTCATTTACTTTCTAGGAGATCCCACCCAGTTCCACAGGATAAAACCTGTATCTCCTACATTGGCAAGCAATTCTCTACCACTGTGCCACCTGGGAAGCAGGATAGAGGCCAAGGATGTGGCTACCTACCTTACAAGGTGCACGATGGCACCCATAACAAAGAACTACTATGTCCAAAATGTCAATAGTGCTGCGGCTGAGAAATCTTGCTCTCACTGCTCTCTACCTTGAATGTTCTTCCTCCAGGTAACCACATGCCAGGCTTCCTTACTTGCTGGTCAAAAAGTCTCCTTATCAGAGAAGCCTTCCCTGACTACCCTCCCTATGTAAGATAGCAGCCCAACAGTCACCCACTATACCTATGTCATGAATACATTTGATTATCTGTCTTCTCCTCCCTCTATGAGTAATGTAATAAGCTCTATGAGAGTGGACCTTTGTTTTGTTCCTTGTATCTTGAGCACACTGTAAGCACTCACTAAATCTCTGTTGAATTAATGAATACATTAAGGTTATATCATTTTATACTCTTATCAACAATGATGAGAGTTCCCATAACTTTATACCTTGACTGTACTGTCTATATAGTCAATTCCATTTTTTTGTTCCTCATTCTATCTAGCAAGGTTGTTTTTTTATTTTCTTGAAACTTGAGGTGTGTCATTCAACTCTTACTTCAAGTACTTATAATCATCTAATGGTAGAATAATAATTAAGATTACTATGAAACACACAGTTTTAGGGCAAATTTATAATTGGGAAAAATAAACCTGAAATTCTAAATCAAACAAGGAACTTTCAGCATACCAGGGCTATTGCTAAACTTCACTATATCAAATTGCCATTAGAATAATATGAGATAGTTTTCTAGTAGTGATGAACAATGTTTCCTCATTTTAAATTGCAAGCTAATAACATAGTTATATATCACTTCCTTTGGGAAGCGTATCTCCAATAGAATTCATGTAGCTCCCAGAATATTTTCTTCATATTCCTTATTGAACATTATCTTCTTCCATATCTGCCTTCCTCTTTAAAAGTGAGAGTTTATCAATGACAAGAAGTATATCTTATTTAATCTGTATCTCAGGTGTCTGACACATAGTAGGTAGACATATAATACTATTTTGAAAAATCTCTGTATGCCATTCAATAGGATATTGAAGAAAGTTCATTTAGTAAAGTGGTGTCAACACACTGCTATTTATAAATCACATTACTGTTCTCAATATTCACTACCCTGTCTTCCCCTAGGTAAAATAATTAGTTTTCCCTGCCCTTTCCAAGTGACTCACAGTGCATGCCTATGGGAAATGTTTGCCTCAGGAATCTCACCAATTTGAAACAGTGATCAAGATCATCACTTGTCCCTTGCTATACAGTGCCTATAGGTCAGTGCATTCGCTAACCATGCAACATGACTCTGTAAATGACCTGGAGCTGAAATGTCTTGGAAAGGAGAGAGAGATACATGCTTTCTTAGGTATTTTCTTTACAATCTGATTCTAAATTATGAAGTATAAATGTTCTGAAGTCATTGACGTATCTTACCTAATTTCTATAAAGTCATGGTCTTTGTACATTAGAAAGCAGAGATATCTTTGATAAATTCAGAATAAGGCAGAACATAAAATTAAAGCGTACTGCCCTTTTATATCAAGATGTCGTGTCTAACTGTACTTCTGCCTCTCGATCCATTCTACAAGACTAGGTTATTATGTGAGGTACTTCTAGATATTACTGTTTGGTTGATGTCCAAGACAGACTCGTAAGTGTCAAAATTCATCTGTGACTCAGGAAACAAAATGAGTTTTATTTCATCTGACTTTGCTAGGAGACACTACCCTGGCACCAGCCACTAAAAGATAAAAATAATGACTCTTTCAATTTGACTATGAAACAACTGAAAGTTTAATAAGTATATCTCACTGCTGAACAACATTTTGAGGACCATT
The DNA here is from genome assembly GCF_027580195.1 of Bos mutus. Taxonomy (NCBI): domain Eukaryota; kingdom Metazoa; phylum Chordata; class Mammalia; order Artiodactyla; family Bovidae; genus Bos; species Bos mutus. The sequence goes on along the minus strand of NC_091627.1, from coordinate 46,705,807 downwards.
TATGACAGGTTTTAACGTATTTACCACAACCCAAGTTAACAGCAGAGCACGTTCCATGAATTGAACTTTACCAACCAACCTTCGCCCTAGAATTTGCCACATGGTTCCCTCTCCTTTCATCTCTCTCCTCATTCCTGCACCTGTTGTCTTAATTATCCTTTTAGCTCTCATGCTCTCACTCTATGCCTTCCCCCGACATACACATTTTCCAGTATATTATTTTCCTTGACTGAAGCCTTAAATATTTTCATATGAACATAACCAAAGTTTTCTTGAGCTTCCACAGACATGAAACTGTTTCTCTTGTTTTTCTTCCTTTAATTTTACTGGAAGCTTAATTTAAATTCCTTTAAGCTACAGCTTTAAAAAAAAATCATTATCAAAAAATGTTTCTCAAATGCCATCACATGTCTGTACTTGTGTGGGACTGGGTGGATGAATGGAAGTAAAGGAGGCAGGCACTTTCAGTCAATGAACTCAGCAAGACCATACTTTTGGAGATTTATTTTTCTTTAGTATAAGAAGTCAAGGCAAGTTAAATGGGAAGCAGAACACCAGGAAAGTTATAACAAAATATTGATGTAAGGATCCACTAAAGGTAGAGTTTCTGTCAAGGGTACTTACTGAGTCATCTGATATTTAAATTTTCACAAGCAGGGACTTCCCTGGTGATCCAGTGGCTAAGACTCCACACTCCCAATGCAGGAGATCCAGGTTCAATCCCTGGTCAGGGAACTAGATCCCACATGCCATGACTAAGAATTCATACGCTGCAACTAAAGATGCTTCATGTTGCAACTAAAACCAGATGCAACCAAATAAATAAATAATTTTCAAAACTGTCACAAGCAAATTTTCCCACTACAGACGTGCCTGTATTGACCAGGGTATAATAGATAGCAAGATAAAAAATAAAGCATAAAACAGCAGTATTTACACAGGAATAGTGAAACAAAGTTGTAAAGTAGAAAATCCAGAAACAGACCATGTATGTAAGATTTTATTATAAGATGGCTGAAGTGATATTCGGACAAATGTTTAGTCATTTGGGGGGAAAAATATGCCCTACCTCACCTCATTTATCAAAAATGAAGAGTTAGACTATTAATATAAAGGTACTAAAATAAAATTTAGGGGAGTATTATATAATCATAGGTTGTTAGAGGCCTTTTACTCTAGGCATGACATGAAAAGTATAATCTATAATCTGATTTGACTACATCTTAAAATTTTTATATAACTATCATAAATAAAATAGAAAATGACAAGCATAAAAAACCAAGTGGAACAAAAACAGGTTGGCATAAGTTGGAAGCATATTTTAAAAAGTTAAAAAATTCAACCTCATTCAGTATTATGAAAGGAAAAATTATAATAATAATTTCTAGCTTGTGCCTAGGTATAGAGAAATCACAAACTGTATTATTGGTTGGAACACAAAATTGGTCAGCTTTTCTGGAGAGAAACTATACTAAAATATTTAATGTTTATATATGCTTTGACCTAAAAAAATCATATCTAATAATTTATCTAAGGACAATTAGCAAGCTAAGACTTGGCTACAAGCATGCTCATCAAAGTTTTGTTCAAGTGAAAAAAAAACCAGCAACCATATAAAAGTCCAGTAGTAATGGGGAAATTATAATGTGTCCATGCAGGGAAATATGATGTAATCACTAAAATAGTTTTAGGGAATTCCCTGGTGGTCCAATAGTTAGATCTCTGCACTTACACTGCAGGGGACATGGGTTTGATCTCTGGTCAGGGAACTAAGTTCCTGCAAGCCATGTGCACGGCCAAAAATAAATAAAAATAGTTTTTAAATGGGCATATAATTCTGAAGGAGATCGGCCCTGGGATTTCTTTGGAAGGAATGATGCTAAAGCTGAAACTCCAGTACTTTGGCCACCTCATGCGAAGAGTTGACTCATTGGAAAGGACTCTGATGCTGGGAGAGATTGGGGGCAGGAGGAGAAGGGGACAACAGAGGATGAGATGGTTGGATGGCATCACTGACTCGATGGACGTGAGTCTCAGTGGCCTCCGGGAGTTGGTGATGGACAGGGAGGCCTGGCTTGCTGCGATTCATGGGGTCGCAAAGAGTCGGACACGACTGAGCGACTGATCTGATCTGATCTGAAGTTCTTTTAAAGTTATCAAACAGTGTGAACTATATTGTTCTACTTTATTTAAAAAGAAGTGACAGTCACTCAGTCGTGTTCGACTCTTTGCGACCATATGGACTGTATAGTCCATGGAATTCTCCAGGATAGAATACTGGAGTGGGTAGCCGTTTCCTTCTCCAGGGGATCTTCCCAACCCAGGGATCAAATCCAGGTCTCCCGCACTGCAGGTGGATTCTTTACCAGCTGAGCCACCAGGAAAGCCTAAGAATACTGGAGAGGGTAGCCTATCCCTTCTCCAGGGGAACTTCCCAACCCAGGGATAGAACTGGGGTCTTCTGCATTGCAGGCAGATTCTTTACCAGATGAGCTACCAAGGAAGCCCGGTAAAGCCTTTTTATTTGAAAGACTAGGGGAAAAATGGGTTAACAGTTAACTTTTATTGAAGGGATTACAGATAACATTTTGCTTATCTGTATTTGGCACATTTTCTACAATGAAAATATCATTATTACAGTTTTTAAATAATAGAAGTTCTTATTAATCATAAAGTACACTAATAAAGAACATAGCTTTATTGATGGTCAAGCTGGAATCCTTGTTTCTCATCACCTCTAATCAATATGGCCTTCAGAGATGATTAACTACTGCCTCATTTCCACTACCAAAATCTTACCAGATCTTTTTTCAACAATTCCAATCAATAAACAAACATGTAAGGGTAATGGGCACTTTGGGGGTAAATTTTTACAGTCTTGTGCTTGTAATATGTCAAAGGAAGATCATTTCTAAGTATTTATTAGGAATTCCCCTCTACTATATTCCAAAACAATAGTTTACAACAAATATATTTTATTAAGCTTCTCTGTGTTAATATTATGAAAATCAGGAGAAGACTGTAGGAATTCCATACAACTGAGGCAAGTTATTTAATTTGTGTCAGGAGGGAGGGGATATATGTATACATATGGCCAATGCATGATGTCGTACAGCAGAAATGAACAAAACATTGTAAAGCAATTATATTCCAATAAAATTTGTTTTTCAAATTTGTGTCAGTTTCTTCATCATAAAATGGAAATAACAGAATCCATCTTTTACAGGAGTTGTTAGAAATTAAATGAGATAATACATGTAAAAAACTTAGCATGATAATTAGCATATACAAGAAGTGCTCAATGGCACATATTATGTTAGAAAACATATATATATTTAATGTATATAAATATAAATCATGATTATATAGGAGATTTCACTGGATAGCATTTTTTTTCCCCTTCTGGGTAGCATTTCAATATGTGGACTTCCTCTGATTTTGGTCAGTAGGATACTGATATGATCCCATAGGTGTGTGGAAAGACTGGTGCCTCAGATACCACGTAGGCCAGGATTTTTCATAGTTTTTAAAGAATTGCAAGTTATAGTAAATTTGTAACAAGACCTAGAACCAGGATGATCATATAATTTATATTCCTAAATTAGGACGTTTTTAGATTTAAAGGGGTACAGTTGAAAATTACCCTGGGTTAACAAGCATAAACTAGGAATTTCCCTAGGAAATGTGGTTACCCTCCCACATATCTTACACACATACACAACACACACACAAACATACATACAGACTTTCCTCTTATGTATGATGGGGTTAAATCCCAGTAAACCCACTGTAAGTCGAAAATATCGTAAGTCAAATAGGCATTTATTGTACCTAATCTAGTGAACATCAAAGCCCAGTCTACCTTACATATGCTCAGAATACTAACATTAGCCTACAGCAAAGAGGAACTAAAAAGCCTCTTGATGAAAGTGAAAAGAGGAGAGTGAAAAAGTTGGCTTAAAGCTCAACATTCAGAAAACGAAGATCATGGCATCCGGTCCCATCACTTCATGGGAAATAGATGGGGAAACAGTGTCAGACTTTATTTTTGGAGGCTCCAAAATCACTGCAGATGGTGATTGCAGCCATGAAATTAACAGACCCTTACTCCTTGGAAGGAAAAGTTATCACCAACCTAGATAGCATATTACTTTGCCAACAAAGGTCCGTCTAGTCAAGGCTATGGTTTTTCCAGTGGTCATGTATGGATGTGAGAGTTGGACTGTGAAGAAAGCTGAATGCCGAAGAATTGATGCTTTTGAACTGTGGTGTGGAGAAGACTCTAGAGAGTCCCTTGGACTGCAAGGAGATCCAACCAGTCCATCTTAAAGGAGATCAGTCCTGAGTGTTCATTGGAAGGACTGATGCTGAAGCTGAAACTCCAATACTTTGGCCACCTCATGCGAAGAGTCGACTCATTGAAAAAGACCCTGATGCTGGAAGGGATTGGGGGCAGGAGGAGAAGGGGACGACAGAGGATGAGATGGCTGGATAGCGTCACCAACTCGATGGACATGAGTTTGAGTGAACTCCGGGAGCTGGTGATGGACAGAGAGGCCTGGCATGCTGTGATTCATGGGATCGCACAGAGTTGGACACGACTGAGCGACTGAACTGAACTGGGCAAAATCATCTAACACAAGTCTATTTTATAATAAAATGTTGAATAGCTCATGTAGTTTACTGAATGCTGTGCTCAATGTGTAAAACAGAATGATTGTGTGGGTACAGGATGACTGTAAATTGATTGTTGACCTCATGGTCATTTGACTGACCAGGAGCTGTGGCCACCTGCTGCCGCCCAGAACCATGAAGGAAAACTATAGCATAAATCACTAGCCCAAGAAAAGATGAAGATTAAAAATTCCAAGTCTGGTTGCTACTGAATGCATATCATTTTTGCACCATCATAAATGTAGCCATTGTAAGTTGGGGACCATCTATATGTATAATCTATATATAACTGCAACATGTTTCATGAGAAAATATTTACCGTTACTATATACAATGTAGCTGATATTTCTATTTTATTTTAAAAATTAGTCATTTAAATGACATCAAAAGTACAAGAACAACAAATCAGCAAGTGAGGCTGGCTTCATCAAATTTAAAACTATGCACCACAAGAGAAACAATCAACAAAACAAAAAGGCAACCTACAGAATGGGAGAAAATATTTACAAACTGTATATTGGATAAGGGATTAGTACCCAAAACATATAAAGAACTCATCAACTAGATAGCAAAAACTAAACATTTGATTAAAAAATGGGAAGAAGAACTAAACATATTTTTTTCCAAAGAAGGCACCCAAACAGTCAACAGATAAATGAAGAGATGCTCAACATCCCAAATCACTGGGAAAATGCAAATCAAAACTGCAATGAGATCACATTTCAGATTTCTTAGAATGGCTATTGTCAAGGAGACAAGAGGGCTTCCCTGGTGGCTTACTGGTAAAGAACCCGCCTGCCAATATAGAAGACTTGGGTGCAAACCCTGGTCCTCAGATCCCACGTGCCATACAGCAACTAAGCTCATTTGCCACAACTACTGAGCCTGTGCCCTGGAGCACGTGGTCGGCAGCAAGAGAACCCACTGAAGTGAGAAACCCACGCACTGCAACAGACAGTAATTCCTGGTCTCCACAACTAGAGAAAAAAAAAGCCCGTGTAGCAAGGAAGAACCAACACAGTCATAAATAAATAAAAGTATTTATTAAAAAGTAAACTTCCAGAAATGAACGGGGTGTTTAAAAAAAGAGAGAGAGAGAGAGAAGCGGTAACAAGTGTTGGTGAGGATGTGGAGAAAAGGGAAACTTTGTATACTGCTGGTGGGAATGGGTTCAGCCATTATGGAAAACAGTATGGACTTCCGTAAAAAATTAAAAATAGATCTACCGGGTGGGTGGCGCTCCGCGCGGGGGCGTAGCGGGAGGCGGGCCTGAGGCGGGTCCAGGGGGCGGGTCCTGGACCTATTTTATTAAAAAAAAAAAAAAATAGATCTACCGATGATCCAGCAATTCCACTTCTGGGTATAAAGCCAAAGGAAATGAAAATAAGATGTCAAGGAGATATAAGCACTCTCACGTTTTCAAAGCCTTGTTCATATACGTGTACACACACGTATTAAAGTTATTAAAAAATTAGTCATTTAAAAAATACAGCAATCCCACTGCCAGGCATACACACCGAGGAAACCAGAATTGAAAGAGACACATGTACCCGAATGTTCATCACAGCACTGTTTATAATAGCCAGGACATGGAAGCAACCTAGATGTCCATCAGCAGATGAATGGATAAGAAAGCTGTGGTACATATACACAATGGAGTATTACTCAGCCATTAAAAAGAATACATTTGAATCAGTTCTAATGAGTTGGATGAAACTGGAGCCTATTATACAGAGTGAAGTAAGCCAGAAAGAAGAACACCAATACAGTATACTAACGCATATATATGAAATTTAGAAAGATGATAACGACAACCCTGTATGCGAGACAGCAAAAGAGACACAGATGTATAGAACAGTCTTTTGGACTCTGTGGGTGAGGGGCTGGGGGATGATTTGGGAGAATGGCATTAAAACATGTATAATATCACATAAGAAACGAATTGCCGGTCCAGGTTCGATGCAGGATACAGGAAGCTTGGGGCTGGTGCACTGGGATGACCCAGAGGGATGATATGGGGAGGAAGTTGGGAAGGGGGTTCAGGATGGGGAACACATGTACACCCGTGGCAGATGCATGTTGATGTATGGCAAAACCAATACAATATTGTAAAGTAAAAACATAATAATAATAATAATTAAAAAAAAATACTAAATTGATTTATCAACCTTCTAATGCATTACAGTATTTTTTTTACAAACTAATTTTGAAAACACCAACAAAACAACACTCTTGGGACTTCCCTGGCAGTCCAGTGAGTCTGCACTCCCAATGTAGCAGGCTCAGGTTTGATCCCTGGTCAGGGAACTAGGACCTGTACACCACAACTAAAGGTCTGGAATGCCACAACCAAGATCCTGCATGCTCCAACTAAGACCTGGCATAGCCAAGTAAAAAAAATAAATAAATAAAAGTTTTAAAATTCAGTTTGTTAAAAAAAAAAAATTCTCACTTTGCAGATAATTAAACTGTAAGTTTCCTTGTTTTTCAAAAATTTCTGTAAAATATTGCAACAGACAGTAACACAATACCCATTTATCAACTATTCTGCTCTTTTAAATCCTTTATCCATATTTGTACCCTTATTCTCCCAAGTAATCATAATCTCTTATCTAAATTCGGTATTTTCCCAGAACTACACGTGTCTTTCTATTACTAATACATAGCATTATATGAATTAAAAAATATAATACAACAACTTGGCGTGTTTTTCAAACTTTAAGTAGATGGTATGCATGCGTGCTAAGTCACTTCAGTCGTGTTTGACTCTGTGTGCCCCTATGGACTGTAGCCTGCCAGGCTCCTCTGTCCATGGGATTTTCCAGGAAAGAACACTGGAGTGGGTTGCCATGCCCTCCTCCAGGGGATCTTCCTGACCCAGAGATCTTTTATTTCTTCTGCTTTGGCAGGTGGGTTCTTACCGCAAGTGCCACCTAGGAAGCCCACATAGATGGTATACTATTTTGCAAATAGAGATTTTTCACTCAAGTTTCTTGAAATTTATCTTAGTCCATTCATTGTTAACTATGCATGATGGTATCACAGTATATGACTATATTACAATTTGTCCATTCTCCTACTGGACACCTAGTTTATTTCCAGTTTTTGGTGTTAGAAATAACAGTGCAATAAACATTCTCGTACAACTCCTTGGATATGTGTGCAAAACAATCTCAGAAATATATACCCTCTTCAACTTTTCTAAATATTCCTAAATTGCTCTCCACTGCAAATGTGCTCACAGCAGCAAGCATGAGATTTCCTGTTTTTTCACATCCTCACCAAACTTGGTCTTATAAGACCTTTAATCTTTGTGTGAAATGCTGTCTCATTGTTTTAAATTGTACTTTGAAGATTACTACTGAGATTGAGCAACAGATCATTCTTAAAAGACCTAATGCTATTACTTTCAGACAGAATTCTCTAACATTAAAGCATCATTTTCACACCTTATTTGTAATCCTGCTTGATGCTTACACATCCCTGTCTTCCTCCACTGGACTGCAGTCCATGGACTGCCTCCACTGGACTCCACTGTGCCTTCCTCCCAGTGGTGGAAAGAACACATGCAGCCAGAAGGCCAGGATTTGCATCCTAACTGCTCTATCATTTCTTCATTCTGTCACCATGGGCAAGTGCAAACCTGACCTGTTTAGATTCATCTGTAAAACAGGGATGATGGCATCTGACAAGGTTCTTGAGAGGATTAAATGTTATAGCAGCTTATTATTAGTGATCATCAGATCCCCAACAACTCCCACCCTTGTTATACAGGAGGATGGCCAATGAGTGAGAGAAGAGCCACTCTCTGCCTCTATGTGTTCCCTTCTGTGTACTGTAGACACATCACACCACTCTGTGCTTTGGGGCATTCACCCTTGCCGTTACCTCTGCCTCTTTTGCCCTGTCTGCCTTCTCCACGAAGCTGACTCCTTGGTTCTAGAAGGCTACTCAAAACAGTGTCCCTTGCCTTCCCCATCACGCCCAGTCAATTCTGGATTAGGTCCCCGCTTTCATACTTTATCACAACTTGTACACACTCCTTTCATAGCACCGAGCGCTTTTTTTGTATCTTTGGTGGCAGATAGGGCCCTAGGTATTTTACTCATCATTGCAACTTTAGCAACTAACAGGACCCAGCACACAAAAATCAGACTCAGCATTTGTAGAATTGAAAAACATTTACTCACTAAACATTTTCCTGAACTTCACCTTCTCAGAAGTACCAGGGGCTCATAATGCTGCCATGGTGGCCTGGCTACAGCCATAAGACCACCAACCCACTTTTGGGTTATAGAGAATGACAGCAACTTGCAGTCTGTTAGGCAGGTTTAGAAGATAATGGGACACTGTGAAATTGCTTTCTAATGTGTGCCCACTATTAGTCAACAGATGAGAAAGATCCTTGAGTGAAGTCGCTCGGTCATGTCCGACTCTTTACAACCCCATGGACTGTAGCCCACCAGGCTCCTCTGTCCATGGGGATTCTCCATGCAAGAATACTGGAGTGGGTTGCCATTCCCTTCTCCAGGGGATCTTCCTGACCCAGGGATCAAACCTGGGTCTCCTGCATTGCAGGCAGACTCTTTACCCTCTGAGCCACCAGGGAAGCCCTGGCAGGCTAAAAGATCAGTCTGAAAGATCCCTATCAGACTGAAATAATAGCAAAAAATCTTATGAAAGGTGAAATTGCACTATTTAAAAAAAAATTTATCTTTGTAGCTGAGTCAGATGGAAAACACTAAATGAAAGGAAGGTAATCTGCACTTACCTTCTGTCCTTGAAAATTCTCAAACATTCCAGGCAACAAAATACCTTTTCAAATAAAAGAGAAACAGTAATTCTCATAAATGCTTTTGAAGGAAAAAAAAAATACAATATTCCTGCAAGCCAGGAATGATATTCAAAAATTAATAATATATCCCTTTTTATTCCCTAAATAAACTAAAAATACATAATTATAGATAGTATCAAGTTAGGATACAATCATGAAATTGTTCTTATGATTACCAAGTCTTTGATTGATTTTAAGAAATTTTTCGTGTTAGTTTTTATTTGATACAACTGTCACTTAGCTAGCTAAGTAAATGCAGCCCTAGAGAGATTTAACAGACTGTTCCAATGTCTTCCCTATTAAACTGAGGGTCAGTAGCTATATTAAAAAGGTTGAGAATTTATCTCTCAGTTTCTGCTGAACTACCCTAAAAATTACTTTGAAAATTTTCTAATACTGAGGTTTTGTATGTTTAATTTCTCTATCATGTAAGTCATAAATTTATTTATTGGAATTCCATAGTTAATTACTTAGCTAAGTAATATTATTTTTCACTCAGCTTCAATCCACAGAACATGCTAATTATAATTTGGCCAAGATTTTGAACTCACTCTTGAAAGAACTGCTCATTATATTTTTCACTTCACTTTAATGCTGCTAAATCACAACAAACATGTTTATATATATGTAATTTTGATAATTTTTTTTGTTTTATATTTCATATTTCTTCATTTATATAATCTTTTACTTTGTCTTTCATAGTTTCCTTATTTTTTATATTTGTATATATTTAATCATTTAAATCAATTATTGAATTAATCTATCAGCTTTAATAACTCAAACTGGCTTCTTATAAAGCCAAAAAAAAGCTGACATGTTAGAATATTTTATTAAAAGTTGAATCTTTTAAAAACTTTTATTTCCCAAAGTCTCCAATCTCATAATTTCATTGCTTTCTTTCTTGGTGGCACTGTGCAGTTTGTGGGGTTTCAGTTCCCCTATAAGGGACTGAAAGCACAGAGTCCTAACCACTGGACGACCAGGGAATTCCCCACAATTTCTAAATTTTCTAAATTCCTAAACTAAATATATGAAGCTTGATTCCATTTCTAAACTGCTTTTTCACCTCTTGTACCACAGGTTACCTGTGGAAGTCCAAATATTCTTCCAATTTTTAAATTATTTTGATTATTCAATTATTATTTTTGATTATTTCAATTCCCTACCTTTCAGCCATATAATTCTTTGATCTTTTGATTTGATATAGAAAATTAACTATCTATAGTGATTTACATTTTTAAATCACATCATCCAGAGATAGTTGCATACAGTTAATTAGTGTTAGTTTAAAATATCCAGAAAATTTTCTCAGCTTTTGGTTAGAAGTCCAGACTTTCTTTCTAACCAGTCTGTACTAAATCCAATTTGAATTTTATGTAAGATTTCTTATTGAACTTATTTTTAATATACTACCAATAAAGTTTGATCTGTTATTTCAGATGTTTCTATCATGTCCATAAAATCAGTAAAAACCACTAACATCTTTGAAACTTAATAAATATTAGTGATTTTTTTCTATTTGTTTTAATTATTACAATTTACCTATAAAACACCTGAAATGTCATCAATGACAAAATTTTACCACTTTGATATATATTTTCCTAAGTTTTCACATTTCAGTAGATGAATGTTTTGCAAAAAGCAGAACTATTATCTAAATCATATGTATATATTCTCTGTTTTTTGCAAGTCTTTAAAAATTTTATACCTGAAAATGTTGTTGCAATTATAGAATTAAAATCAGTTGATGGTTCTAAATATATATGTCTAAATATATTTTACATATTAACATAAATGTAAATACATGCAATTTTTTTTGCTTTTATCACCATCTTGATTTTTAAAACTCTTGAAAGTTATGATTTCTAATCGTTTATTGTACATACAGAATGCATGCACAGAAACATGCTATTATATCTTAACTGTTATTGTATTTTTCAATTAATGTTTACTATAAAAATACACATATTAAATCTTCATTTTGATGAGTTTTGAAAGTTGTATCAGTTCAATTCAGTCGCTCAGTCATGTCCAACTCTTTGTGACCCCATGAATCACAGCACGCCAGGCCTCCCTGTCCATCACCAACTCCTGGAGTTCACTCAGACTCACGTCCATCAAGTCATCCAGCCATCTCATCCTCTGTTGTCCCCTTCTCCTCCTGCCCCCAATCCCTCCCAGCATCAGAGTCTTTTCCAATGAGTCGACTCTTCGCATGAGGTGGCCAAAGTACTGGAGTTTCAGCTTTAGCATCATTCCTTCCAAAGAAATCCCAGGGCTGATTTCCTTCAGAATGGACTGGTTGGATCTCCTTGCAGTCCAAGGGACTCTCAAGAGTCTTCTCCAACACCACGGTTCAAAAGCATCGATTCTTCGGCGCTCAGCCTTCTTCACGGTCCAACTCTCACATCCATACATGACCACAGGAAAAACCATAGCCTTGACTAGATGGACCTTTGTTGGCAAAGTAACGTCTCTGCTTTTGAATATGCTATCTAGGTTGGTCATAACTTTCCTTCCAAAGAGTAAGCATCTTTTAATTTCATATCTGCAGTGATTTTGGAGCCCCAAAAAATAAAGTCTGACACTGTTTCCACTGTTTCCCCATCTATTTCCCATGAACTGATGGGACCGGATCCCATGATCTTCGTTTTCTGAATGTTGAGCTTTAAGCCAACTTTTTCACTCTCCACTTTCACTTTCATCAAGAGGCTTTTTAGTTCCTCTTCACTTTCTGCCATAAGGGTGGTGTCATCTGCATATCTGAGGTGATTGATATTTCTCCCAGCAATATTGATTCCAGCTTGTGTTTCTTCCAGCCCAGTGTTTCTCATGATGTACTCTGCATAGAAGTTAAATAAGCAGGGTGACAATATACAGCCTTGACGTACTCCTTTTCCTATTGGAACCAGTCTGTTGTTCCATGTCCAGTTCTACCTGTTGCTTCCTGACCTGCATATCGGTTTCTCAAGAGGCAGGTCAGGTGGTCTGGTATTCCCATCTCTTTCAGAATTTTCCACAGTTCATTGTGATCCAACAGTCAAAGGCTTTGGCATAGTCAATAAAGCAGAAATAGATGTTTCTGGAACTCTCTTGCTTTTTCCATGATCCAGCGGATGTTGGCAATTTGATCTCTGGTTCCTCTGCCTTTTCTAAAACCAGCTTGAACATCAGGAAGTTCACGGTTCACATATTGCTGAAGCCTGGCTTGGAGAATTTTGAGCATTACTTTACTAGCATGTGAGATGAGTGCAATTGTGCGGTATTTTGAGCATTCTTTGGCATTGCCTTTCTTTGGGATTGGAATGAAAACTGACCTTTTACCCATGTAATCACTTTCTATTATTTTACATTAATTTTTGTTTTCTCATGAATTTTATAAAAATGCAGTTGGAGGTATTTACTCCTTTGAGTCTGGCTTCTTTCATCTACATAATGCTTTTGAGATGTACCCTTTTGTTGCATACATAACTAGTATATTTTATTTTATTGCTGAATAACATGATATTGTTTTAAGTTTAAAGAAGTACCCTACTGATAACTGCAAGTTTTAAAACTCATAACCTGTAACAATTGCCATTTAGATGGAATATGCTGTTATTAGCACTTTTAAACTATTTTAAATTGTATCTACATTTAGGTAAAGTGCAATAAGCCATATATAGTAACAATATAGATTGTTAAAATAATAGTCATTTTTCATTCTGGAAATACAGCTAATTGCCTTATTATTGTACCAATTCTTCCACAGTATCAAAAGACATTCTGGACTGTTCTTATTTTGTATGGTGTCACAAATTCAGGCTTCAGTTCATCATTAGTAGTATCTCCCTTTTGTCCTCCAGCAGATTCAACTTTATATTTTAAAGGACAGTTATGAAACTTTTCCAACTTTGCTGTCTTAATATCTTGGGTGTTTTGTTTTTAATACTTTGTTATAAGGTATCCAGTGTATACATATGAAAAATTACAAGAAAAATAAAACCAGAGTAAAAACTTCATTTAGGAGTGGCATCAACTATTATACATAATAAATGATAAGGATAAATAGATCCTTCTAAAGGGCAGGCTTCCTGTTGTGAAATGAACTGAACTGCCAGAAATGCTGCAAATGTTTCTCAGATGTCACTAACACAGGAGACCCATTTATCGGTGATCATCATGGTATCTTAGAAATAATTAGCTTAACTAATGCACTTATAGAATTTATGTAATTTTTCACACTGCAGCAACTAAAGCCATACTTCAGCCCATATCTATATCCATTAAAGTTACAAACACACAAACCCATTGATACAACTATTTCACTTCTGGAAATTTATCATTTGTATATAGTCACACAAGTATAAGCTTCTTTAGAGTAGTAGCAAGAAATTAGCACTTATTTCTGGACTGAACATTGTTCTAAATGCTTTATATGCCTAAACTCATTTAATCCTCATAACCTTATGAGGTCAGAGAAGGCAATGGCACCCCACTCTGGTACTCTTGCCTGTAAAATCCCTTGGATGGAGGAGCCTGGTGGGCTGCAGCCCATGGGGTCGCTAAGAGTCGGACACGACTGAGCGACTTCATTTTCCCTTTTCACTTTCATGCATTGCAGAAGGAAATGGCAACCCACTCCGGTGTTCTTGCCTGGAGAATCCCAGGGACGGGGGAGCCTGGTGGGCTGCCGTCTATGGGGCCACACAGAGTCGGACACAACTGAAGCGACTTAGCAGCAACCTTATGAGGTAGGTATTATTCCCATCTTACAGATGGGTAGGTATAACCTTATGGGTTAAGTATTATATGTAGGTACTTTATAGGTGGGTGTTATTCCCACTTTATAGACTATATGGTTAAGTTATTGATGGTATATTCTTCTAATGGAATGTAACACAGCCCTAAAAAATGAAGAGGAAGCTCTTTAATACTGATATGGGACAATAGGCAAGATATGTCACCTCACTAGGTGAAAAAGCCCAGTGTATGTAAGGTATTATTTGTGTAAAAACTACATCAAATTAGAGACCTGAAATTATATACAAAACTTAGGGGACATATGCATTTGCCTAGGAGGGTTACAAACTTTCATTACATTTTCCTCCAAAATGATTACGATTCTCCAGGCTAAGGAATATATATAAATTGTATATATACTAGGATTACATCTATTTATAAAAATATGAATAGGAAAATATGAAATATATGCAGTAGAACAATAGCATCTTACACTAAAATTCCAGATGGGCCACTTATTAAAATGATTACAAAGGTGGAATCTAAAAAGCAAAACAGGGACTTCCCTGGTCATGTAGTCATTAAGAATTCACTTTGCAACACAAGGGACATCTGTTCAATCCCGGGTCCAGAAAGACTCTACATGCTGTGGGGCAACTGAGCCCATATGCCACAACTCTAGAGCCCGTGCTCTGCCACAGGTGAAGCCACCACGATGAGAAAGCTGTGCGCTGCAATGAAAAGCAACCCTCACTCGCTGCAACTAGAGAAAGCCCACAAGCACAGACAAAAAATAATAGAATAAAAACGAAAAGCAAAACAAACATAAAACAGGAACAGACTTGAAGTGAAAGAGGTGAAGGGATTAAGAGGTACAATCCTCCAGTTACAAAATAAATAAGCCACAAGGATGTAATATACAGCATAAGGAATATGGTAATACTGTAATAACTTCGCATGGGGACAGATGATTACTAGACTTAAAGCAGTAATCATTTCATAATGTATGCAAACGTCATTATCTCTATTTTGTGTGATTTGTCTTTTTACTCTATTTTGGGGAGAATTCTTCAACTTCAACCTTTACAGAATAGCAGAAATTTAATTAGCAGGACTTCCCTGGTAGTACAGGAGATAGGGAGCCATGTGCCAATGCAGGGAACCTGTGTTCAACCCCTGGTCTGGGAAGATTCCACATGCCTCAGAGCAACGAAGCCCGTGTGCCACAACTACTGAAGCCTGCACACCTACAGCCTGTGTTCCACAAGAGAAGCTACAAAGAGAAGCCCACACACTATAACGAAGAGTAGCCCCTACTTGCCAAAACTAGAGAAAGCCCTCACAAAGCAACAAAGACCAGTTACAGTCAAAATAAATAATCTCCAAATCTTAAAAAAATTAATGTTAAGCTTTTTGTTCTCTAAATTTACCTCTAATGTATTATTTCTTGGTTGCTATGGCTTAACTACTGAAGTTATTGATAAATAGCTAAGATCCCCGAAGAGCTTTGGAAGGGACTCCTGTGAGACAAGGGCTCTGAAGTCTAAACTTCATGAACCTCATGTTTAATTATTCTCTAAGCGCAAAACTTGACAGGGTAACAGGTATAACCTGAACCATACTGCATACTGAAGATCAGAGGTCTTCACAGTGGCTTACTTACTTCACCTAAAGGGTGCACAAATGCTTCTCAATGGGTACTCTAAGTACTTTTAAGGGAAATCAACTTCAATATGCGGAGAAGGCAATGGCATCCCACTCACTCCAGTACTTTTGCCTGTAAAGTCCCATGGCCGGAGGAGCCTGGTAGGCTGCAGTCCATGGGGTCGCTAAGAGTCAGAGGCAACTGAGTGACTTTACTTTCAGTTTTCATTTTCATGCATTGGAGAAGGAAATGGCAACCCACTCCAGTGTTATTGCCTGGAGAATCCCAGGGATGGGGGTAACCCCAGTGGGCTGCCGTCTATGGGGTCACACAGTCAGACATGACTGAAGCGACTTAGCAACAGCAGCAGCAGCACCCTCAATATGAACTTTATGAAGTGATCTGCCCCAAAAGGTTTCAGCCATTTGCCAGTTTAACTCTTCTCTTTCAAATATTCTACCTCCCACTTTACAAAAGTCATACCTCTCATTCATTCTACTGGCTTACAGTGTGAAGTTTTCCAAGGGACAATTCCAGAAGGCATAGCTCGTAAGTTCCTTGTGAGCAAAGTAAAGGTTTTGGAAGAGGGGGACTGTAACTTTATCATGCTGGAAAAACTGGTAAAGTGTTTCACAGTCACCTTTGTCTTTCTTCCCCTTCTTTGAATTCAAAAATCAGAAGAAAGTTGTGAATACATGGTTTCTGGACATTTGAATGCAGTTACTGGAATTTTCTTATAAAGCCTTTTTCTAATTATCAGTGAGAAACAGTATTTTTCAAACTGAAGAGCTTTCAGCTTCTATTTTAGAAGTTTCATGAAAAACAATACACCTTCACAGAACCTCAGCTGGACTATGCAGTGTCTGAATGCATATTTTCCCAAGATTATTCCAAGTTTTAGAATAATGGATGTTCTGAAATAAATCATCTTGATGGAGTAGATGACCAACAATGCAGCCATTCTAAAATTTATTTGCAAACGCAGCCTGAGAAACTTATAGCTCAGATTTGTCAAAAACTGTTCATCTTTCCTGAGGTTGTGACTTTGTATCTACTAAGGAACCCTGTAGCTACTCAATATTATGGTTTCTTTGAATCTAGGAAACTCATTAATATTAATCATCTATTTATTTTGTGATGTGATGACTGAATTCAGAAAAACTCTGGATATTCTTTTAAATGATACAAGATTCACACAGCTGCTTCATGGAGGCAAAATGACAAAATAACATGGCTTCGGGGTCACCCTGAAGAACTAAGGAGAGAGACTGACAACTTGATAACTTAGGTGAGTATTAACAGGTACAATTTATGAATTAAAACCATTTCCTACCTTAGCTATGTAACTACATGCAGTTGTATAAACAAAATTTAAAAATACAAGTTTTGGAGAGTTTAAATTAATGAAAGGTGAAAGATTAACTATGTTTCTTAAAAGGATTGTTTCTAAGGGAGTCTTTTCTTTATCTTGATTATCAGAAAACACAAGAGATTTTAAATTAAGAAACAAGCAGAGCCTACCCAGCCCAGAGAAAGCAATGCGGAGTCAGCTAAGGCTCTATGGAGCACAATGTGTACTTACGCAAGTGGAATTTATTGCACATCACCTCACAGAATAAAGAGGAACATCCTGGGGTATCAATCTAGCTTACTAAAATCAGGATGATTTTTCTATGTGGCTAGGCACTGATAAATCTAAGTAGTTGTTATATGGTCTATTTTTAACATTGTAGCCTCTTAACAGCTCACTTGTGATCTAGTTGTAAACACCTTCAGAAGCAGAAATTTTTCTTCCTATAGACAAACCATTTCTGCTTAGTCTTTAAAATAAGCAAGCAAACACACCAGTTGCAATGCTTTAATGTAACCTAAAGGGCAGGCTTGTCAACACCAAAGCTCAGGACTTGGTCCCACCTTTTCAAATATCTTTGACTATAAAGATTCAGACTTGAGGTGGACTCAAGAATACGATTTCTTGTGGGCCAATAGTCTGAAGAAGATGGAAAACACACCACTACTTTCTGTCTAAGAGCTGGATGAATCACAAAAAGGCCAAAAATACTTAGGAATGGTTGGTTCTTACTTGATGCAGCCATGCAGATTAAGTCTGGTAATGTCTGACCTCAGAACTTTTGAGATCAAAGGGAGAAGGCCTAGTTTCTTTTCCTGTCACAGTTGTAGAAAAAGGATGTTCTGGGTCAGGAACTTCAGTTTAGGGTAGCAAGTACAGAAAATTAACCTCAGTCCACCCATAATGGATCTCTTATGGATAATCCTACTGGAGTACAAGAAAAAACAGTGTATCCCAGCTTGCAAGGAACTACAGCTTTAACCCTTTTTCACAAAGTAAATAATAGGTTTCCCAACTCCTAGGCATGGCCTAACTCCCTCAGCTTCTGTAATGCCTCCATTCCTTTTCAGGTTTTCAAGACTTCATCTTGGAACGTCAGGACACTAGCTTCAGCAGTTACCTTGAAAATCGACACAAGGCCATTAATAACAAAGACAAGGAGTGAATGGTTTTGTTTGCCACCCTGTACAGATTTTTTTTTTCCAATTGTGTACAGTGAATGACAAAAACAACTGCCACTGTTAGAGGGGCAATTTCTTTGGTATTTTCAATACCTCAAAGCTTAAGAGACTTATTTTCTCAGAGTCAACTGCCTTTTGTCCTTTTCACTCAACTTTTATAGTCAGACTTTCAATTCACTCTCCCCCTTTCTCATTAATAGAACACCAGTTTTATTCAGAGCAGCAATGCATACAGCTTTAGCATGGAATTTCTCAGCTTATTGGGCGGGGTTATGGAAATTGGAATATTCCAAAGTGTTCTGCAACTTGTTCTGGGTCTTAAAAGGGGAAGTTTTTTATTTTCCATGCTGCCCAGGATCCAAGTATAAAACCTGAAATTCCCACAACCATATTTGACCTTGGGGTATAATCCAGGTGCTGGGGATAGAAAAAAATTTCTAAATTGCCTAGACCTTCTATCATAAAGCTGCACTTCCCAACGATCTGTATTGGTTCTCTAGACACCACTGATATGAGCACCACAAAATAAACTACAAGTAACTATTTCTTGTAACACGAGCAAAAACACCTTAAAATGCTAATTTATAAAAATATTATTAAATATGTAATTGTTTTGCAAGCTAGTAGGGGCTTATTCCCTGTGGACTCTAGAATAAAATAGTAAATAAAAGTAAGTGTACTCTGAAAGCAAAGTTATCGGGGTAGAGGTACACAGGAGGGGATTTGTTAGTTGGGACAGTAGATAATACAGAATATAAACTATGCTTAGATAAACATGAAAAAAGAGAAGATACTTTAAAAAACAGATCTGCATAGTAACCAAATATTTTTCAAGAGAACAATCATCACTGAAATTAAAAACTACAAACTCAAAAAGCATGAACCTAAATTGGGTACTCATTTGGGAAAAACACACTGGGAAAAACACAAACTATGAAAAACATTCTTAGGAACTGTTGGGGAAGCCTAAACATGGACTAGATATATTATGGAATTATGGTTAACTTTACCAAGAATGCGTCAGAGATGAAAAGCACAAAAAGTGGTAAGAGACTGTACAACTCTACTCAATTACTGTTCATTTTACTGCAGTACTTTAAATACCGAAAGTACTATTTATATTTTTATGTAACTGTTTATAATCCAGACATTTTGTCCTTGAGTTTCCTCTAATCAGAACATCAAAAAAGGCTGACTATGTGACATTTTTTTAACTTTTCTATAGGCTTGAGTCTTCACACATTACAGAATGGAATTCTGTTGGAAACCTTCCGGGAGGAACATCCAATACATACACCACCAGGTCAGACCTGTTAATCTCACAGTGTTCTAATACTGCATTTTTACCAAGTCTATCCTTACATGTCTGTTGGCATCAAATCTGCATCCTAGATCCTATCACAGACCTAACTCAATGTGGGATTGACTTTCATTACTTTCTGCTTTTTTTCCAACTCTAAGGTATTAATTGCAAGATGTATTTTTATGCACCATCAAGAAAACACTTTCAACTATGACAACAGTCCTTACTAAAAATAAAAATTGGTTACAGAAGCCTTTTTGAAACTTGAGTATCAACTTCTTACAAATAAAATTGCACTGCTTGGCATTTGGTGAACAATTCTTTGCATTATAGCTTATTGACAGCTTCCCTGCTTAGGTCCCAAGAAAAACTTGGTTGCCACTAATGTAAGAAAATATGCAAGTGTGATTATTCTTCCAATGATTATTTACTCTCCCCCTTATCAAGTTTATATCCTGCTGCCTTTGTATGCCTTTTTGCATAGAATATTTTGTTGCTGACCAATCTAAGACACTTTTAATACTTTTATGTAAGACAATTTTTTTTGGTAAGACAATAAATAGCAATAAATGCATAAACAATTATTGAGTTCACACATGGACAAGCAGGGAAATATATCAACAGTATTGCCTAGCCACCAGTTTTTAAGGTGCCACAGATCTTCAGAGATGCTAAAATATTAGAATGGCATTCTACTGTTGATATCCTAACTGACTCAGGAATTAGCTTTTGTGAGACCATTTTCAGTTCGAAAGACTTGTCTATGATTCTAATGGGTGTCTAAACCAAGATTTAGACATACTTATGAGACAATTCCAGTTCTCTCTCACAATTTGTAACAACTGAGATGCTGCCTTTTTGCAAAGGTTAAACAACACTGAGCCAAACATTTCAAATGGCCAGTTTATCAGTATGCTTTCTTGTAAAACACGTTGAGGCTGGCCTGATATGATTAACTTTTATTCAAGCAAGAAATGCCCACAATAAGTTTAATTTTCTATTAGCATGTTCTCATTTTGGCCAAAGCTTGGTTTCTTCAACATTCAAAACATATCAAGGTAGGCAATGGGGCTGTAGGGTAAGAAAATTATACATGACCACTGATGGAAAGCAGATTTCAAATACAGCATATGATTTGAAACTGAACTCTTTTAACTGTTCCAAGACAACTTATTTATAGGCAAACACCAGTAAGAAAATCAAAGCTTTTAAGAAAGCTAAAGTATTAAACAAAATACTTCAATATTCCTCTCTGTATATTTAAAACATCTTACTATTTGTTGTTTAAGACTTTTATGCATGATTACATTCTACTGAAATAATGCCAATCTTTGCCAAAGACCTATATAAAAAGTTAGGAGAATAGCAATTATACAAAATTGCTGATTCTCCACAAACATGAGGCACTTCAAATGCTTAGGTTTTAGTTTAGGTATATAGAAGGCTAATTTAATCATCTGGAAACAGACTCACCCAAGCTGGTTTCCTTTTCTATCCCCTTTTCATATTTTGTAGGGAATCTACAGCTTTGTTACCCCCCAATTCCTAACCAAAGGAAAGATGCTTTTTAACTGCAAGTAAAGGTAAAATGTGTGCCAAGCTGTCACAGGAGGGATTTGTTTCTTGGGAACAGAAGATATCTCAGGAACATGTTCATTTTATACAAATGCTGCCTTTACTCAATAACCTTAGAAATAATACTTGGAAGTCAACAGTTATCAAAATTCGTTTAAAAATGTTACCTAACACCTAAACATAAATAACCACTTTCATTAATACAGGAATAAGTTTGAGCCAATAAAGGGAAAATAAATGTAAACCAAGTTTATTTTGCTTTTTAAGTAGTGTTCTTAAAGCACTACAGCTTGGTAAACAATGTAAATTAGTATAAGTCATCTCAAAAGCCAGAGTTTTGTTTTGTTTGTTTTTAATGAGTTGTTAAAAAGATGCAGCCTATTCTAACAGGATAAATATTTTTAACCATTTCACTTTGAGTTAATGAAGGCTCACAAATGAGCAACACTCCTCATTGAGGAAAACAAAAAGCTGTTGTCGACAAGCGACAGCACACACACACAAAAACAAAAAGAACTGTGTAAAAATAACTAACTGTGTTCCCATATTTTTTGAAGTCGTTTACAATGGGATGATATGCACATGATCTTGCTGCAAACTTGCCATACAGACTTGTAATACATGTAGTCTAGACAAACAATTCAGTCCAAGAGGTGCTAACTTCAGACAATGCAGCACTATAATCCTTTTAACAACGCAATCTGTTTTACTCATTATCTTTTCTTCTAGACTGAAATACAGGCTAGAAAGAAAATGCTCCCTAATTAAAAACTGGTATTCTTTACAGGAAAAATTGTATACTTTTGCATCAGAATTTACAAGTATATGTTCAAATTGGATTTTCCTCCTCCCCCCATCCCAGCCACAAAATGGGGATGAAGTTAAAATTTTTAAAAATGCCGTAATTTTCAACTTCATGCAAACTAAATAAAGATGACCAAAACAAAAGCTTAAACAATGGAAGGATATTTCACAGAAAATTTCTTATACAAAAAACACATAAGAAAAAGGGCCACTAGGTGACATTTTAATTTACAAATTGGCATCATTTTGGTCGACAAATATTCAGATGCTGCTTTCATCTGCTAACAAGAGTTGCAGAGAAAAAAAAAAAAAAAAAAAAAAAAAAAACCCAGCATGACTTCTGATTTTAATCACACATTTCTTCTGGAATTTCATGTGGATTAAGGATGCCTGGGACAGACATCTGAAGTTTGTGTTTTTCTTCCTGAGCCTGTCGAAGGGCTGTTTCTCGTTCTTCCAAAAAGAGATCCGATGTATCTTCACCTGCAAACTCCTGTGAAAAGATGGTCAACTGTCAACATACTTAGCAGTGTAATTTATCCATCAATTGTTGGGCTTAAATATATATATAATTCCACACAGTTGAATTAAAGACTAAATGTGTTAGTTGGGAGGGAAAGATTACAAAAGAGGGATAGTATAATGCCACATATAAAACATACTTCAAGAGCAATGATAACAAAGACTAATGATCAAGTTTAAGTATATTATCATTGTCCTCATAGCTATGTTATCAACTTTCATCCTTTATAGCTTTGTACGAATCAGTTTTTTACACTTAAAAAAAAAAAAAAACTTTGTATTTTGGAGGAGGAAAAAACCTGCATGTTATGTGATCAATTCTTATTTAATAGATATGGACAAGAATTCATCAGCTCTTTTTGACTTCTTTAAAACACGATGACACAACAAAAATTCCTCTTCTCCTAAGTCAACAAAGCACTGTAACAGCAGTAAATAACAGGCTAGTATCTGCTAATCACCATTGCTGCTGCTGCTGCTAAGTCACTTCAGTCGTGTCCGACCCTGTGCGACCCCATAGACGGCAGCCCACCAGGCTCCCCCGTCCCTGGGATTTCCAGGCAAGAACATTAGAGTGGGGTGCCATTGCCTACTCCGCTGATCACCATGGTTCCCCCTAAAATGAATTCTTTACTAACAATGTGGAAAATCCCAAAAGGAACTATCAATATATTTCATTCCCCCAACTCCTTTAAAAATATCTACGGTATTCAATCACAATGTTGCAATAGACATAAGTTACCCCAAACATTTTAAACCTATCTCCTCTTCTGGCCTTGATTTAAAGTTTTTCTTTCTGTAATGTATCTCAAAAGAGTAAGACTATACATATTTTAAAAGCACACTCATTTTGCTCATTACAAAAAGTGGTCAATTCTGGATGCAAGAATGCAATCAGTATTTACTCTCAATATTTCTGCAACTGCAAATAAAATATGTACCTTTATCTGTACCAGGAAATCCCGAAGATGTTCCTTGAATGCAGGAATATCCTGATTTAAGCTGAAAAGTCCTGTCACAAAGAGCTTTACTTGAGCACTGCAAGTTAAAACACAATGATTAATCACTTAAAAAACAAAACAAACAAACAAAAAAACCCTTAAAAAACTTAAGTTTATAAAAAGGGATATTTACTCTTGTAGATGAGGGAATGCGGACTTAAGAAGATTAGCCACATATTCCTGAATAAACATTTGGTTGTTAACTGGATTTCCAGGATTTAATGGTGTACTTATTTTTCCTTCTTCAACCAAATTAAACATATATGCAAGGATAGATGCATGCATTGTTAAACCTGTTGATAAGAAGGACATCATTAAACTCTAAGATATAATAACAATCAGAAGGAACATAGAATTTTTACAGCTTTAAAGTCTTACCAGCAGTATGCGAGGTGTCTGTCACAACAGAAAAGATATGCTGAAGAATATCACAAAAGTAAGTCTGATAAAAACTCTGAGCTGCAGCTTCTTCTTGTGCAACATTTTGTAAGAGTGTAAAAAGTATCTGTAGGCCTAAAAGACATATAAAGCCAACCAAGTTATTCCATACTGACAACATTCACAATGGTACTTCAGCTATCAAACAATTCAAAGTCTCTCTCGTTTTTTTTTTTTTAAGCTAAAGACAATTATTTGCCTAAATTATCTTGACTCAGTTAATGGAGTTAAATTAGAATCAATGACTGCTTACTTACAGACTAATCTAACCATCATCACCTTTCCCTTATTTCTTAAGGTTTAGTTGATTCTCTCCCACATCCATTACTGACGCACTAAAAAAAAAACCCATGACAAGTGAAGTGATACCTCTTGTCTGCAGCTACAAATACACAGATAGATGGGTGTCTATTTGTAAGTGTCCATATGTGGACTGTGGGTTGGTAGGCAAATGAATAAAGAACATCATTTTTATGTATTTACCTGTATCTGCTACATTCCTCATGGTATGTTTAAAAGCCCAAATAATAGAATCCAAAACAAGTTTAAACTGTGCCGGTGGAATAGCCAGGAATGCTGGGAAACAATGAGAATTGACAGCCTGAAGTAGTAAGAAAAAGTTCGTTCTGTGTTCAGGATATTCTTCAAAGTCCTAAAAATAAATGGTGAGAACAAAATAGAAGATTCAATGCCTTAAATTGTATTTAATGGAAGAGGGAAAGCAAGCTCTAATTCATTATAAATATTTGGAGTTAGTGGACCCCGTAAGAGAGAACAAAAATACTATTACACAAATGAATTGTCAATATGAAGGAATACAAGGTCATCTTATTATAAAGAGAACTCAACAAAACCCACAAAGACCATCACATTTTCTATTAGCATTGAGACTTGCTAGAGATTTGCTACCACTTTAAAGTGACTTTGAGATCAGTAACACAGATTAGAGAAGTCTACTGTGTAAATGTGTACACATATATTTACATGTTTTTCTTTTTGGTTAATAAATTTTCCCATTTTTCATAAACATATACTATATTTTACTAAACTGAACTAAAAATCCAGTGACTAAAACGTTTCAAGTTTTGAATAAATGTTAGCTGCTATTTGAATAAAAAACTGGCAAATTTAAAAAAAAAAAATACTTTTCTTATCTAGAAGTTCAAATGTTTTAACATCAGAGCCTAAAATTTATGCTATGCTCATAGACAGCCATCATTTACGCTTTTAAAAGTTATATGGATAACTGTAGAACTTGCCATTATGTAACTGAAATGCAAATTGCATACCTTATTTATCATATTCAATGTGCACTCAAAAACAGCATCAAATATTTGAGGTATTTCAGCTGTTATATGTCCTCCTAACTTGTTGACAATAATAGCCATAGTACTAAGCACTTCTGGCTCTCTAGCAGCTGGGACATTTCTCTGGTAATCAATGAGAACTGCATCCAACAGAGGAGGAACAAAATTTTCAGCTACCTGTTTAAAAAAAAACAACAACAAAACTTTTCATTTTAATTCAGGCACTTGCCAACTCATACTAAGCAGCCAGGTCAATGTTACCTTGTAAAACTTAATTTAGGTTGATCATCTACTGAAAAACGGAAACTCTTACGGCTTTAATTCTGGTGTATTAGAACTTTACAAAGAAAAATCAAGAAACCAAAATAGGCAGAAGAGGGCCACGGACATTGTACAGTTTAAATCTATACTTATTAAAGAAAACTGGGGCCTGACATCAAGTGAGTAGCTCTAAGTATTTTGGCAAGACCAGGATTCTAGGGATACTGTGTGTCTGTGTGTGAGGCACAGGGAAGGGTAATGCCTCACTGTACACCAAAGTATTCAAATCTAACCAAAATCAGACCTCCATCATCAATGCTTTTTTAAATTTAATGAATGCTAACCAATAGTTTAATAATCAGAAATAATAACCATTACTTACTCTCAAAAAAGGAACTACACTATGCCAGAAAGACTGTGGTAGGCTTTCCAAGATTCCCAATAAACACAGTCTAAGGTGTAAACTCTATGCTTTATAATGCATCCTCCATTAAGATGTGCTCAATAAATATGATCATGTTTCATTTAACTAAACAGTAGTAGTGTCCCAATACATAAAACAGGCCTAGCAAGATTTGAAGGATAAGCACAAAATTATTTTTCTTTTACTTACTAGGTTTTCTCTTAACTAGAACCGATTCTCCCTTCTTTTTCTTCCTTTAAGTTCTACAAGTTTACTTACATCATGAAATGATTATAGAAGAGTTAAGTTTAGTGATCATAGATATTTTATATATAACACCTCATATAGATATAAACAGAAAAAAAGTTGATAAAAATGCTTAAGATTTACTCAACTTTCTTATAAAACATACAGCAGTGTAAATTTTATATACCATGTTTGTACATTACATCCTTCTTTTGACCTACAACACGACATTAGTTCCTATTAACAGTCTAGTGATTTAATATTTTTATACATTCTAAAATGATCCCATTAAATTTATAGTCTGTCACTATAAAAAGATATTAGTTCTTGACTATTATACACTATTTCCCATACTGTACACTTCATACCCATGCCTCATTTATCCTTTCCTTGACCACTCTCATATTTCCACTCTTAACACTGAATTTATTTCCCTACACACTAAATCTGAATTATTCAACTATCTTTGAATTCACAGGCCCAAAGTTCAACATAAATCTTAGCTGTAAACTAGTTTGATACCCTGGTAATTTCCTGAAAAATTTTTCCAGTATTAACAGGAACAATACTGAAGTATCAAATTTATGAAAGTAAGTAGCACAGTTCTCAAGGCTACTTCCACACAATAGTGATGAACAGGAAAGGATTTATCGTAATGTTCCAAGGATCCAGAAGAAGGAAAGGTTTAACAATAACTAAACATAAATAGTTCCCCCAAGTTCAAGCATATAGAGCTAATTACTTTCTGAAAACCATTTAAGACTGACAGGAATAAGACAGCACAATAGACTTTTAAACCTTCAACTAGGAAACTGCTTAATCCCACTAAGGAGGGAAACAGCTCTTGTGACAGCTTTACAAATTGCTCCCAAAACCATCAGAAAAGAAATTTCATTTGAACTCTATCCATGGAAAATAAAAATTACCCAATCATCTCAACTGTCTTATTACATCACCACCCTCCCCCCACCAACAGCAATTTCTTTGGAAGAAGGTATGTATCTTGGCCGTCCCTGGTGGCTGGCTCAATTGGTAAAAGAATCTGCCTGCAATGCAGGAGACCTATGCTCAATTCCTGGATTGGGAAGATCCCCTGGAGAAGGGATCTTACTATTTTAAGGGACTCCAGAACTCCAATAAATAGAATGCTATAAAGTAACACCAAATGTAAACATCTAAATTACATTATATAATTAAGCTTTAAATAGCTAAATTCATACAGAATATATACACATTCTAGAGAGTACAGTATCAACTTTAAAAAACAAAATGACATCTCACTTACCATCTGTGGATCATTAGACCGGCTCACCCAACCAGATATTAACTTTAAAGTTTCTCTTTTTACTGTTCGCATACTTCTAATCAATGGTTGCTTTGTAACCATCTCACCTAAAAAACAAAATCAGGTGGAATCCAATTTGACAACTAAAATTCTACATTGGCAGTTACCTGTACTTCAGATACTACTGGTTTCCATTCTCCATTAGAAAACCTAAAGACAAAGAGTGCTCCTGCTCATTCATGTCCAACTCTCTGCAACCCTATGAACTATAGCCCGCCAGCATCTTTTGTTCCCAGGATTTTTCCAGGCAAGAGTACTAGAGTGGACTGCCATTTCCTCCTCCAGGGGATCTTCCAGACCCACGGATCATTGGCGGGCAGATTCTTTACTACTGAGCTACCCGGAATGCCACAAAAAACAAGAGGACACAGATTAATTTCCTGGGAAAATAGACTAATTTTATAAGGGAAAGGGGCATGTGAGACTCATTAAAAATTGTTGAGGATTGCCTAAAACACGGGAGGTATTTTGTCAAAAGTGCTAAATGCTTATGGCTAAGGCAATGAATGTAGAACTAACTTAATATAGTATTCCATAAGAATTCAGAATTGCTTACCATTAGCTTGAATAGCTGCAGAAATATTTTCACTGAGGCACTTGTATACATTAAGCATATCTAAATAAATTCTCCCAAGCTGAATCACAAATGGGTGTCCAACTGCTTTGCAAGCTCTCACATTTGTTTTCAGTATGCTACCAAGTTGCTTGACTGTTTCAGGATCTTTAAGTATATCCACATTCTGTAAGAACAAAACACAACTCCACTTATTGTAAGAGAATTCTTTTTGCTAAAGCAAAAAAAATTACCCACATTACTACGAACCACCATCACACATATAATCCTAAAGTGTAAAAGTACTGTAAAAGTCTTTATTACTAAAGAATAGAGGAAAGTATTTCCCAAAATATCATCCAAACAGAATAAAAATGTTACCATTCTTTCAATGTGCAAAAGCACACAAAGCACTATGGATCAGATATACGTGTCAAAGTACTAAATTTACTACTTTTGTAAATATAACTTTCTTAGATTCCATTTGAACTTTCACAAAAAGTAACTAAAACTTACTTTGGTTGCTTGCTGGATTATGCTATCCCAAACCTGATTAGGAAGTAGCATATATTTTTCTATCAAATGTTCTTGTACTGTTTGGTCTGTTTGTGCACCAATCATGTACCCCACAGCTTCATAAAATGTATGGACCTATGTTAAAAGGCAGACATGTTACTTGTATGCATCATAATAAGGAAAATCACATACAAATAATTCATTACACAACTTAAGCTAATTTTGTTAACATGTTAGTAATAATTAAATAGTAATTCAGTTTAAAACACTTCTGACTGAATTTCTGCCTCACTATAAAAATTTAAACACAGAAACACTTGAATCCATCAGTGGCATTCTACCCCCATTAATGAATTCTCATTAAAACAGTAGTTATTTTCTAAAAAAAATATGCTTACTGATCCACGTACCTGTTGAGGTTGAAGATCGCAAATTATAGTGTTAATGTTGTTCAAAATCTCATCAATAAATGGCATTACTTCTCCAACCTGAACCTGAACGAAATGCCTGCGGCACTTTTGAGCTATTTTAATGAAAGTATCACAAGCCATGTCCTGGACTCCATCGTGGGTCTCTTAACAAAACAAAAACAAATATCAAAAAAAAATTTGCCTTTTCCATTAAGCAAAAATAAAATATATTAAGCAAACAGGATTTACCATGCATGAATTCGAAGAGCTTGTTAACTACTGTCTTCAAAAATTTCCAGTGAGCTCTTAAAAATCGTGGATATTGACCTACTATGTACATGATATTTGATGCAATAATAGCTTTATTATCTTTGCCTCTTTTCTGTTCACATAATCCTAATAGATCCTGTAAAGTAAGAAAAATTTCAGTCATTTATAGTAAAATACACTAACAAGGTTCTAGCTCACCCCTATCTCTTGCATACCTTTATAACAGTAACAAGAAATCGCTTTTCATCCTCTTCATGCATTGCTCCACTAATGGAGCCTATTGCCCAACACAATGTATTCAAATTCTTCCATGACCACTCCGTACCATTCACTTGATTGTGAAGCTTCTCGGTCATTATTCGTTCTGTATCTACATAATCCAGATGAGTAAGATAAACTACAGGAAAGAAAAAAATTTCACGTTTTAAAATGCAAAACTTAATGAGCAAAAAGATTTTTACTAAGACCAATAGCACTCTAATAAGGATAGCTATTTACAGACTCAGAAACTAAGCATGCCTTGTTTCCTAAACAGTATTTCCACAAAAGAATACGATTTTTAATAAGGATTAAATTAATAGTATTTATTAACTTACCTAATGTTTCTCTCATATTCTTATACAAATTTATGGAATCTGTATCCTTCATGAATTCTCTTACAACTTCTCCCTGATCATTTTCTACAACTAATACTTCCTCTGGTTTAGCCATTCTACTAACCATTAATAAACGGACCTATTCAGCAATTAAAAAAAAAAAAAAAAATGTTAGATCTCTGAAATTAGTTACATTAACTATAACTCCCACTCTCAAAAAATGGCACTTAACACGAACATACCAAACACAATCATGCCCACAATATAAAATAAACATACTTAAAATATAATTCTACAATAAATTTTAATCTAAACATGGACAAAAATCAACTGTTAACTTTCCTGCATCTCATCTGCATTTCTAACAAACTCACAGGATGTGCTTGGATAGATTCAGCCAAAAAATAAAAGCCAGCATTTTCATCTGGTCCTCCAAAATCAGAGAAAGCACACTCAACCACACACTGTTGTTACCTTGGACAATACAGGCAAATATAGCTGTCTCCTAGGAGGAACATCAAAATGCTGACTTCCAGATAGCAATGGAGAGGCGGATGTTGAGAACGGGCTCTCTCTATAGAGTTCAGCTGCCAGGTGATTCCAGTACTCAAGACAAATCTTAAAGATTTCAGTTTCCTCTACTTCGGATACCAACAACATATAATGAAGGGCCTACACAGAAGACCAAAACTATTAAAACAATCCTTAGACATTACTAACAACCTCAAACGGTTTTCCATTTGCTATGTTAATGGGAAATAAAAATTCATATTGCTTTTTGTACACTATGAAGATTCATCATTTATCAAATACACAATAGAAACTGTGTATGAGCAAAGTGTGCTTTCTTCTGACATGTCCTAGAATATGCTAAGACACATGATTGTTAAATCAAACAATATTTGGTTATAGCAAAAAGGAAGAAATAATTCAAATGTTCAACAGATGTACGGACACAAAAAATGATGTATATCCATATAAAGGGATATTATTCGGCATGAAAGGGATGAAGTACTGACATACGCTATAACATGGTAACATGTTAAGTGAAAGAAAGCATCAACAACGAAAGTCCATACATTATAATTCCAGTTATGTGAAAGGTTTAGAATAGGTAAATCCATTGAGTTGTACAGCAAATTACTTGTTGCTGGGGACTGGACAGAAGAGCAGAATGGAATGACTTGTTTCAATGGGTACCTTTATCCTTTGTGGGTAATGAAAAAATGTTTTAAAATGGATAAATGGTTGACAACACTGTGAATGTACTAAATACCACTCATGCAATTTAAAAGTTGTATATTATTACACCTCTATTTTAAAATAAGGTTTTTAGACTTTGCATCTTAGGAATGACACATATGCACACTTATTGGAATTTAATATTCATTATAAATTACTGATCTGACATTGAATAGAACAGAGAAATCAGGACACTTGGCTTCTGACTAGAATTCAGAATTGAGAGCATGTACTGTATTGTGCAGAGAATAAGATATGTCAAAGAGAATGTCAAGAGAATTTTAGAACAAAAGCAGTTTACATTATAATTAATTTTAGAAGCCAAAAGCTCCACAAAGCCTACCTCCATGAGTGTTTCCCTGAGATTTAATCTTTTTTCTATAAGTTGACCATGTTCTTTAAGAAAGGTGCAGAGAAACAAACTGAGATTTTGAATAAAGTTCTGTTCATCATCCTTTCCATTTGAGTATGCAAGTCGAATATTGGTATTTAGAGGAAGCATCTGCAAATTTAAATATGGATCATAAGCCTTCAAAATAACAACAAAGATCCTACATTTAAGTTCTAAATTTCCACCAGGTTTTATTAATTTTAAAACATATGGAGTTAAATAGCTATCTTTCAATAAAATGCCTCGGTCTATTATATCCATTTTTGTACCTTTCTGTCCTAGCTTTTGTTTTTTAAATCAAAAGCACAGTAAGATTTCCTCAAAGACAATCCTTTGAAATTTTTCCTAAATCAGTTTTCCCACGTTAGTGTATATAATATATATATATAATAAACACAGAATTGCACTGATCTATTTATGTTAAGCTGTGGTGAAATGGTTCAACTGAAATCCAACTTTTTCTAAGGCACTAAGATTGTTTAGTCAGTTTAATAAGAGTGTTACATTACCTGTTTTAGCTGCATCATTGTCAGTGTAAATAGCGTTACAAATTGCTCCTCATACTGGCTTACACTCACACCAGCAATCTCAGTGAGGCACTTCAGAGAGACATTTCGAAACATTGGAACATTCAAGAACTATTTTAATTAAAAGAAAGGGGAGAGAGGGAGCATAAAATTAAATAGCCTGAAACACTTTACTTAAAATTAACAATTAAAAAAATAATGAAAGATTTAGAAATCAGGAACACTGGGGAAAGAAAATACCAGGCAAATAGGTGGTGATACAGGTTTTTGGTATCTATATTTTAAGGAAATTTCATTATCCACCCCAATAGACAGTAAATGCTTTAAAAGCAAACTGTGCTTTCTTTTGATGTGTCTTTAGACATCTGAAAAACACCAAGTTGCTTAGAAACTTTCCCCATGATCTACTACATGACTTTTAAAGATATGTTTTCTGTATAATCTGAAAATATTATAATTGTTTAAGATCCTAAGATCAGTAATATAAGATTAACAAAGGTGTAGGGAAACTAGCTCTTTTTTTATTGATGAGAAGGAATAAATGTAGCCTCCTATTTTGTGGGTGGCAATTGATGAGCATCAAAAGCCTTAAAAATGGACATACTTATTGACCAATATGTGTATTAAAATTTGCACAAAGTATCTGGACAAGTACATAAATACCCAACATTTCCTGTGGTATTGTTGACAATAGCAAATTTAAACTTTCTATCGATAAAATGGTGGCTCCAACATAGTAAATTCACATTAGAATATGACCCTATCAAGTCCTGATCCTACGAAGCCCCAAATATAAGTTATAACAGTCTGCTTTTAGAGGGTCTTGATTAAATACATAATTTATTCATTACATTTGATTAGAAAAATCTGAAAATACAACCAGTTGGTAATTGATTATCTCTGGATAAACAATTACAAGACTTTATATAGGCATTACATGCTACTGCAAACAAACTACTAGTTGTTCACATAGAATATGAGAGACTGCCTAGTAAAGTGAGAGTATCAGAAGATTCTGACACTGTTTTTAAAAATTAGCTGAAACTGCAGAAAAGTTCTTCTCAGCAGTTTTCTCATCTCAGAAATAAGGCTGATTATGGTTATGAATGTAGATTGGTTTTTCTATTCAAAAGAGCATAGTTGTGCAAACTTTATTTATAAGAAAATAAATGAAATGCATTCACATACCTTATAAATTAATGTGCTGATTAACTTGGTCTCAAAAATATATCCAAGCGGAATCCAGTTAAGAAATCTGAGCAACGTTTCTAAAGTTGCATGTACAAGTGGAGCATTTTGGGAATTTTCCTACAACAAAAACATTTTTTCAATTAACACCTTCCTATAATAATGGTTATTTTTTAAAAACTGAAATTAAAAACACTTACCATCACAAACTGACAAAGCTGAAAAATTTGTGAGAATTCGTTGCACATGCTAAAGAAAAACAAAAAAGTGATCAGTTTAGAAGAAATGCTGTAACTATTTACAGAGTAACAACATTTCAGCAGCCATTAAAACCCGTTACTTCTATTTATAAACACACGTACCAATAATTTCATCCAAAGTTATAAAGTTGGGACTTCCCTGGTGATCCAGTGGCTAAGACTGTTTTCCCAATGCAGGGGCCTGGCTTTGATCCCTGGTTAGGGAACTAGAACGCATATGCCACAGCCAAATAAATAAATGTGCCATGCTTAGTTGCTTGTGTCCGACTCTTTGCAACCCTATGAACTGTAGCCTGCCAGGCTCCTCTGTTCGTAGGGATTCTCCAGGCAAGAATATTGGAACGGGTTGCTGTGTCCTCTTCCAAGGATCTTCCCAGCCCAGGGATCAAACCCAGGTGTCCAACACTGCAGGCGGATTCTTTACCGCCTGAGCCACCAGGTAAATAAATAAACAAATATTTAAATAAATTAGTTATTAAAACTATGGGTAAACATCATTCTTTTAAAACTCACCTATAAAGAGCACATTAATTTCCTTTAAAGGTTTGGTTTTTATGTCATCCTTACTCTATTTGAAAAATTTCAATTAATATAGTCTTTTACTAATTTTTTTAGTTTGGTCATGCAGCATGGCATGCAGGATCTTAATTACCCAAACCAGGGATCAAACCGGTGCTCCCTGAAGTGGAAATTCTGAGTCTTAACCACTGGACCACCAGAGATGTCCCTCAATCTAGTCTTTTAAATCCAGACAGTTGAAATAAAACTCTCCAAATGGAGAGAGGCAGTGTTAGACATCCCTAATCCATTGTGCTTACACACCAAACCAGAGAAAAAAATTCTAAATTCTGAAGCTCGTTTAAACACATAAAGGTAAAATATTTGTTCCATAATGACTAAACACATTTTTATTACTACGTTGAAAATAATAAAATCTGCCATCTTTCTGGTGTTAACTATAGGAAAATGGATAAAATGTAGGAACAGTAGAATTCTGTAGACATTTGGACACAAGTCATATCCTTGGACCTATAATTAACTAGGCTCCATATAAAACAGACTCCCAAGAGCATTCTGGGAATTCTTAATCTACATTCTTTCCGCATAACATGTATGAAGTTACTTTGTTGTAATACCGTACATATTTTTCAAGCTTCCCCAATTTAGAGTATTAGACCATTTAAGCATTATTTAAATTTGGAGTCAGAAAGAATTAAAAATGTACTAACTTGTTCCTTAAATATTTATAATCGACCTCCAATTCCTTGAAATTGTTTGAAAAATTGCTTAAAAATTCTAAAACAATTACTTGCCTGTCTTTTAAATGCTTAGCTTTCACTTGGGTTATCTGTCCACTAGAAAAATCAAATACTTCTTCACTCAAGAGTTTCAGAATCACCATATTATTCTGACATAGACTTTCACTGGTCCGACTTGCTCCAACAATGTCACTGATAAAAGTTGGCCAGTGTTTTGGCCACTCCTGTTTAAGTATCTAAAATAAAACAGAAAGTGTTAATTTCACTTGTCAAGTGCAAATAAACAAACTTCACAGAAATTATATGATACCAAAAGCAGAAGCAAATCATCAACCACCCTTCATTTTGTTCCCCTTTATCAAGACAGGAAATGTGTCAGTCTCTATACAGAATATACTGAGTTAGAAACTACAAAAGTCCTATGTATTAAATGCCCCATTCTCAGGAAGATTTTTGTACATATTGTAAAAGTTAGGTAAATTAAAATTTTCTAGTTAGATATATAGAAAGTTTAAAAAACAGGTAAAGTATAAAGATCAATTAAACGGATGCTTGAATTCAAAGCAATTTTTTAACGTATCAGTAAGACTGAGATAGCTGACATGGAAAAGAAACATACAATGAGGCAAAAATTTTTTAATGAGTCCAACCCATACTGGAGCCAAAGAAGTGAAGTTTTTATAGTATTTGTAAATACTGTAGTACTCCTTGTAAATACTACCACAGCATATCAATAACTTTAAATGTTAGACAATGGGCTAACTATTGTAAACACTCTGAGGACTACTATCACCACTCTGCAAGATGTTTAGTTAATCAATAAAAATAGAATAGAATACTTTGTTCAACTTATCAGCCTAATTCTCAGGGAAAACAATGTATCACGTAAAAACTTACCTGAACAAGAATCATATTTAATTTCCCGATATATACCTTTTCTTTCTAAGAAAAGAAAAAAGTTCAAACAAGGGACTTAAAAAAGTTGATATAATTAATAAGAAATGCAGGCAGCCCCCCACCCATGCCCAGCAGAAAGAACAAAGTGATTACAGATCTATCATAAATGATTTGCATATGTGTCTATATGTCTGTGACAGAAGTGGGTTTAAGATCAACCCAATATGTAAATGATTTACACTCTCACAGTAGCTTCCAAAAAAGCTCTTACCTCTACACAAGTTGGGTCAGATGATGTCTTGATAATGAGGCCCACAACGTATTTTTTAATCCCTATTAAAAAAAATTATTCAGACTGTTATAGCATGCTATAAAATTGGGTAGGGAAGGGCAAAGTAAAGATCAGATCATACACCTGAATCCCATCACCAGTTATGACATTATGGGTAAAAATGTGTACTGCAACTTTAATTTTTCAGTTTCATGAAGAATGACAAAATATTGGTTTGACAACTATGAATTATTATCTTCTGAGATATTCTTTAATGCTAGATAGCCAACTATACCAAGCTGTGATTTAAAAAAAAAAAAAAAAAGGTGAGGGGGGTGGGGAGACACTTATGATTCCTTTAAAGAAACACAAGGTCAGATGTTAGTCCCTGTCAGATTTATTTACAGCACTAAGCTAATCCTGTATGTCATTTTACTTTGTTTGTTCTACAATGTAGAAAAAAACAGAGTTAAGAAGAAAGTTTTTATTTATATTCTTAAGGATACCTTTATAGCATTACCTATTCCTTCAACAGTTAACATTTCACGTCTTTGATTTTAATTTGCATCATTCAGAATTTACTGGGCATCTATCTACTATACATCCCCTCAAAATTTTAAAGTAATGTCGTTCACCTTAATATACCCAAAGGACCTGAAACAGGATTTCTTAATCCAACAAATTATCTCTCCCTATGAAAAATAAAGACTAACCTCACATCTGTTTAATAATTTAGCTTTTGCCACCGAATGCTTTATGAAGATTTTCAAATTTTCAAAGCTATCTGAACTTCAGAAATAACAGATGAAAAGTTTGTAAAACTGTGTCCCAACTCTCATCTAGCAAATCTACATTGGACTCAATATCCATTGACCAATGCTAATTTATAACAGCTACCCAGAAATATAATCAACCCTAGGCAACAAAACGCCTATTTGATTGTAAAACTACCCAAATAGAGCAATTTTTATGAGTTAAGTGTTAAATTCACTCTTTGACCCACACACTCCTTCATTGGTAACTGAAAATTAATTTTTATTAGTTATGGTGGAACTGGACATTTCAACATTCCAAATAAAATCAAAACTTTTAAAAAGCATTAATTATAAAAATATTTTCCTAATTGATGAAAAATTTCACAAATAAAGACACATAATAAGGGTTATTAATCAACTGAAAATGTAACATTAAGTATTATCAATATTCACAATATAAGAATCATTTGAAAAACTGCCTGCCAGTTACCAAAGATTTAACTATATATACACAAACACATAAAAATCAGTGAAAACTATGTTACTGACATTTTAAAAACTTCTACACTAGGCAAAGGCCCCAGTAATAACTGTTGTAGACAGGTCCACCAATGAACATGCTGTGTTGTGCTTAGTCACTCAGTCAGGTCTGACTCTTTGTGACCCCATGGACTGTAGCCCACCAGGCTCCTCTGTTCATGGGGATTTCTCCAGGCAAGAATATTGGACTGGGTTGCCATGCCCTCCTCCAGGGGATGTTCCCAACCCAGGGATCGAACCCAGGTCTCCCACATTGCAGGCGGATTCTTTACCATCTGAGCCACCAGGGAAGCCCCAATGAATGAATGAATTTATAAAAGAAATGGACAAAACTTCCAGGACAAATTGTCTAAGTTGTTAGTAGGAAAACTAAAAGGTGTAAATACATTCTGTACTTACGGGGGCAACATTTTAGACAATATTTCTATTGTCTAAAATTATTTTTTCAAAAAAAAAAAAAAAAAGAGGCTTTGTGGACACCCAAAATAAAACCAGGTTTAGATTCAACAAAGTGATTTAAAAAAAGAAAGAAAGAAACACCAGAACTAGGGGAACTAGTTTTATTTTAAAATGAGTGCTAAATCATACCACTTAGTTAGGATAAAAAAAAAGTCGCTCAGTCATGTCCGACTCTTTGAGACCCCATGGACTGTAGCCTACCACACTTCTCTGTCCATGAGATTTTCCAGGCAGGAGTACTGGAGTGGGTTGCCATTTCCTTCCCCAGAGGATCTTCCCAACCCAGGGATCAAACCTGGGTCTCCCGCATTGTAGGCAGATACTTTGCCATCTGAGCCACCAGGGAAGTCACTTAAGTTAGGATAACCCACACAATAATCTCATGTCCTTAATATCCATTAGATCGTTATCAAAACAATTCTGGTATTGTTGACCTTTCTGCTCTTTAGATAAATATTGTCATTAAGGCCCCTAAAAAAAAATTTAAGAAAAAGAACCATTCTGAATAAACAGAAAACATCACTCTGAAACCTCTAAATACAGGCTAAAAAATGGAACAGTAGTGGAACTACAATTTCTACCTCCATATGAGTTTGGAGGCTTCTCTCAGCCTCAGAAGAAAACAGAATCAGACTGAGCCTACAACTCTATTAGCAACTAAATAACTTCTTTTCAGAAACTTCTGAAATTCATCTGTAAGATAGAGCAAAGAGTAAAAGATGAAACCAGAAAAAACATGAAATAAGTAGTAAACACCCACACGCAACCTGTAAGGATCTCAGAGACAAAACTAAGTCTCAACTAAAGACTATGGTATCACTAAATATCACTCTAAAATGATGAGTGTCCATTCAAAGCATTTGAACTACATGTAAAGGCCTTTTCCATCAAGTACTGCTGTACATAGTATCTGTTTAGAATCTCCTGCTATGTAGCTTATATGATTAAGTACCATAATGCCCTCCCCAAATTTCTTCCCATTATTTACCAAAATTTAAAAAGTAAAAGGAGCCAGTTAAGAGTAGTTCTAAAATTGTAAATTAGACCTTTAAAAAAAGAAACGGTGGGAATCCCCTGGTTGCCTAGTGGTTAGAATTTTGGGCTTTCACTGCCATGGCTTCAGTTCAATCCCTGTTTGAGAGCTAAGATTCTGCAAGCCATGTGGCTTGGCCAAAAGAATAAATAAATAAATGGTGTCACACATATCAAGGTAGAAAAGTCAGATGTTTACAAGTAGCAGAGAAAGCTCAGCTTCTCAGATTTAACAGAAAACGATCCTAGACCTGACAAAAACAAAACCCCTTTATTCCCAGCATCTCTTTGTGCCAAATGAGTTAACTCATCTGCCAGTTGGAAGAAAAAAAATTTTTTTCGGTTTCTTCAATTGTTTTATAAATAAAACAAATTTCTTAAAACAAGAACTATCTTTACAAGACTTCATATCCAATAAAAACCATACTAATCAGAAATTATCTCTTTCCAATTATTCAGAAAGCATATGTGGATAGACTAGGATACTCCTTCCAGCAGTCTTCTAAGCTCTTTCCTGGGAATCAGGAAAACTTATAAATAAATGTATTAAACATATCAAAGAACACTTCACTGAAGAATTCTCATACGTAGGTTGTATGCCTCTGACAAACACAATTATGCTCTTACTGCTTACTATGCCAAGGCTTTCAAAGGACTCCTACAATGATCCAGCACACTTCTATCAATAGCCCCCACAGCCCATTCTTCTAAATAGGAAAAAAAAATTCACCTCCAAAGTTTTAAAAGTAAACTTTCAAATCATTTATTGAAAAGTACTACTTTTTTTAAAAAAGGACCATCCATACAAAATATGGTACACTATTAAAATATGGTACAAAATATGGTACACTATTAAAGCTCAACATCCAGAAAACGAAGATCATGGCATCCGGTCCCATCACTTCATGGGAAATAGATGGGGAAACAGTGGAAAGAGTGTCAGACTTTATTTTGGGGGGCTCCAAAATCACTGCAGATAGTGACTGCACCCATGAAATTAAAAGACGCTTACTCCTTGGAAGAAAAGTTATGACCAACCTAGATAGCACATTACTTTGCCAACAAAGGTCCATCTAGTCAAGGCTATGGTTTTTCCTGTGGTCATGTATGGATGTGAGAGTTGGACTGTGAGGAAAGCTGAGCGCCAAAGAATTGATGCTTTTGAACCGTGGTGTTGGAGAAGACTCTTGAGAGTCCCTTGGACTGCAAGGAGATCCAACCAGTCCATTCTGAAGGAGATCAGCTCTGGGATTTCTTTGGAAGGAATGATGCTAAAGCTGAAACTCCAGTACTTTGGCCACCTCATGCGAAGAGTTGACTCATTGGAAAAGACTCTGATGCTGGGAGGAATTGGGGGCAGGAGGAGAAGGGGACGACAGAGGATGAGATGGCTGGATGGCATCACCGATTCAATGCACGTGAGTCTGAGTGAACCCAGGGAGTTGGTGATGGACAG
The DNA here is from genome assembly GCF_027580195.1 of Bos mutus. Lineage (NCBI taxonomy): Eukaryota > Metazoa > Chordata > Mammalia > Artiodactyla > Bovidae > Bos > Bos mutus. Next base: position 46,665,573 of record NC_091627.1, on the reverse strand, counting down.
GGAGGCCTGGCGTGCTGTGATTCATGGGGTCGCAAAGAGTCAGACATGACTAAGCGACTGAGTATAAAACTGAACTGAGTATAAAAATGCCCAAATACCCACTGAAAGGTGACTTATGGCATATGAATGCTCCTTATCCAAGAATTTATGTATTAATCTTTTATAACTCTTATTTTCCCCAATATCAAGAAAAATGTCTTTCACAGTCTCATTTCAAATAGAAACCAACACCAAATTATCCACATTATCTCATAAACTGATAATAACAACATTAGCTAGCTAAAAAGGTCAGATTTAAGCACATGTAATTTCCAAAAATGCTTAAACTACCACACCATTGCACTCATCTCACACACTAGTAAAGTATGCTCAAAATTCTCCAACCCAAGCTTCAACAGTACATGAACCCTGAACTTTCAGACGTTCAAGCTGGTTTTAGAAAAGGCAGAGGAACCAGAGATCAAATTGCCAACATCTGCTGCTACTGCTGCTGCTAAGTCGCTTTAGTCGTGTCCGACTCTGTGCGACCCCATAGACGGCAGCTCAACAGGCTCTGCCATCCCTGGGATTCTCCAGGCAACAACACTGGAGTGGGTTGCCATTTCCTTCTCCAATGCATGTAAGTGGAAAGTGAAGTCGCTCAGTGGTGTCCGATTCATCGCGACCCCATGGACTGCAGCCTGCCAGGCTCCTCTGTCCATGGGATTTTCCAGGAAGAGTACTGGAGTGGGGTGCCATCACCTTCTCTGGCCAACATCCGCTAGATCAAAAAAGCTAGAGTTCCAGAAAAACATCTACTTCTGCTTTATCGACTATGCCAAAGCCTTTGTGTGGACCACAACAAACTCTGGAAAATTCTTAAAGAGATGGGCACACCAGACCACCTGACCTGCCTCTTGACAAATCTGTATGCAGGCCAGGGAGCAAATAGTTAGAACTAGACATGGAACAACAGACTGGTTCCAAGTCAGGAAAGGAGTATGTCAAAGCTGTGTACTGTCACCCTGCTTATTTAACTTATATGCAGAGTACATCATAAGAAATGCTGGGCTGGAGGAAGCACAAGCTGGAATCAAGATTGCCGGGAGAAATATCAATAACCTCAGATATGCAGATGACACCACCCTTATGGCAGAAAGTGCAGAAGAACTAAAGAGCCTCTTGATGAAAGTGAAGAGGAGAGTGAAAAAGTTGTCTTAAAACTCAACATTCAGAAAACTAAGATCATGGCATCTGGTCCCATCACTTCATGGCAAATACATGGGGAAACAATGGAAACTATGACAGACTTTCTTTTCTTGGGCTCCAAAATCACTGCAGATGGTGACTGTAGCCATGAAATTAAAAGACACATGCTCCTTGGAAGAAAAGTTATCACCATCCTAGACAGCATGTTAAAAAGCAGAGACATCACTTTGGCAACAAAGGTCCATCTAGTCAAGGCTATGCTTTTCCCAGTAGTCATGTATGGATGTGAGAGTTGGACTCTAAAGAAAGCTGAGTGCCGAAGAATTGATGCTTTTCAACTGTAGTGTTGGAGAAGACTCTTGGGAGCCCCTTGGACTGCAAGGAGATCCAACCCAGTCCATCCAAAAGGAAATCAGTCTTGAATATTCTTTGAAAGGACTGATGCTGAAGCTGAAGCTCCAATACTTTGGCCACCCGATGCGAAGAACTGACTCATTGGAAAAGACCCTGATACTGGGAAAGATTCAAGGCAGAAGGGGACGAGAAGATGAGATGGTTGGATGGCATCACCAACTCAATGGACATGAGTCTGAGTCAACTCCGGGAGTTGGCGATGGACAGGGAGGCCTGGGGTGCTGCAGTCCATGGGATCGCAAAGAGCTGGACACAACTGAGCAACTGAACTCAACTCCCATCAGACTTAATAGTTATATATATCATCTTGAAAGTTATTTACACCCAATATTAACAGTCTTACCCCCCAGGAACATCTTGCAAATATTAGATACTTAATGACAAGGTAAAAGAAATGCATTAACAGAATGTGATTCACTAAAACCCTTTAAAATGAAAACTTACTCACTACAACATACCAATGGTGCCATATTCCCGTAGAGGCAAAACGCCCTTTCTAAATTTAAATTGTAAATTTGTTCATGAGCATCTTAGCTAGTCAGTGATACAGACTACCATTATATCAATACCATTATATTTTCAACCAAGTATAGAATTCTACCCATTGAGAGAAAAATACGAGTGAAAAAGTTGCAGAATCTTATCCCTTGCTTTCATAGTGGCTCATTTTCATACACCACAGAAAATGGAGAGCCTTGACACACTATTACAAAAGTAAAGCTACAATCATCAAAACTGAGTTCAGTCCAGTCCAAAACATTGTGCAATACTTAAATTCACTTTAAATGTGTACTCTATAATCACATCCCTTCATCAAAGCCATGTGTAACTGAAACTTTTTCCAAAAAAAAAAAAGAAGAAACGTTACTTCCAGATGTATAGCAAAGTGATTCAGTTATATATACATGTTAACATACATGCATGTATACACTTTTGCCTTCCCTGGTGGCTCAGTGCCAAAGAACCCGCCTGCCAGTGCAGGAGACACGGGTTTAATTTCTGGATTGGGAATATCCCCTGGTAAAGGAAATGGCAACCCACTACTGTATGCTTGCCTGGAAAATCCCACGGATAGAGGTGCCTGGTGGGTTACATCATCCCTGGGGTTGCAGAAGAGTTGGGACACGACTTAGTGACTACACAGCAACAACATACACGTTTTCAGATTCTCTTCCATTATAGTTTATTACAAGATTATTGATACTCAATATACCACAATATATGTGCTATATAGTAGGTCTCTGTTATTTTATATATAATAGTAGTTCTGATCACATATCCCCAATTTATCCCTCCTCCCCTTTCAAAGCCTTAGGTAACCGTAAATTTGTTTCCTATGTCTTTAAGTAAGCTCATTTGTATCGCTTTTAAAGATTCCACATATGATATATCTGTCCTCTGACTTATTTCACTAGTATGATAATCTCCAGGTCTATCCAAGTGGCTGCAAATGACATTTCATTCTTTTTTATGTCTGAGTAATATTCCACTGAGTGTGCACACAACCCACTTCTTTTCCCACTCATCTGTCCATGGGTATTTAGGCCTCTTCCATGTTTTGGCTCTTGGCCTCTTGACGAAGGTGAAAGAGGACCAAAAAGCTGGCTCAACATTCAAAAAACTAAGTCATGGCACCCAGTTCCATCATTTCATGGCAAATAAATGGGTAAACAATGACAGACTTTCTTTGGCTCTGAAAAAGATTTGATGCTTTTGAATTGCAGTGCTAGAGAAGACTTTTGAGAGTCCCTTGAGATACCAAGGAAATCAACCCCAAACATTCATTGGAAGGACTGATGCTGAAGCAGAAGCTCCAATACCTCAGCCACCTGATGCAAAGAGCCAACTCATTAAAAAGACCGTGAAGCTGGGAAAGATTGAAGGCAGGAAAGGGGACAACAGAGGATGAGACGGTTGGATGGTGTTACCAACTCAATGGACAGGTGTTTGAGCAAGCTCCTGGAGACGGTGAAGGAGGGGGAAGCCTGGTGTGCTGTAGTCCATGGGGTTGCAAAGAGTCGGACATGACTTAGTGACTGAACAAAAAAACGTCTTAGCTATTGTAAACAGTACTACTATAAACACTGGGTTTCATGTATTTTTTTGAATCAGTTTTCATCTTTTCTGCATGTATGACCAGGACTGGGATTATTGGCTCATATGGTAACTCTATTTTTAGTTTTGTAAGGACCCTCCATACTGTTCTCCATAGTGACTGTACCAATTTACATTCCTACTAACAGTATAGCAGAGTTCCTTTTTCTCCACATCCTCTCCTGTATTTATTATTTGTTGGCTTTTTTGATGATGGCGTGAGGTGAGATACCTTACTGTAGTTGCGATTTTCATTTCTCTAATAACTAGGGGTACTGAGCATCTTTATATGTGCCTGTTGGCCAGAAAGGAAGGTGCTTTCCCCATGTCACACTGTTATTACAAACTTGTCCACTTAAACCACCAAGAATAATCACAGAGAGTCGCTAAAATATAGCTATTTGTCCTATTTACCTTATCATCCAAAGGAATCCAGAACAATTTTCCTATTCCTCATTCACTGAAATACTCATGGAAACAAACCGCAAAATGAGAAATAGAAAAAAATAATTCAAAAGCAGGGGTTCTTAACCTACAGTCCCCAGAGATTATAAATTGGAATTAGACTGTAATTTATTGCCTATATGTTCAGTAGTTTTAAGAAGAATGGATCTTTATTTATTATTCTTAGAAGGGTTTATAGCTGCAAATAGTACTGAACAAGAACTCCTAATGAGATAGAGCAATTAAAATTCTATTAAATTCACAATATACAATATTTGCAAACAACCCACAGGTAGATAAAGTAGAATAAAATGTTCAGTGTTTAAAAAAAGGAATGAAATTGATACATGCTGCAACATGAATTAACCTTGGCAACATATGCGACTGAAATAAAGCAGATTCAAAATATTGTATGATTGTACATATGAGTTACCAAATAGGCAAATTCATAAAGACAAGTATAATAATGGTTAACAGGGACTGGGAAGAGTATAAGAAAGATAATGTTTAATGGGTAGTTTCAACTGGAATGACAAAAAAATTCCAGAGATCAACAGTAAGGATGGTTGCACAATACTATGAATTTACTTACTGACAATGAACCATACATACACACATACACTTAAAATGGTAAATATGTATATTTAATCACAGAAAAGTTTTTATTTTACTAAAAATTCAACATTTTTTTCTAGAAAATCCGCAACTCTTTAAAAAAATTTTTGGATTTAAATAATTTTTTGGCCATGCCTGGTAGCCTAAGGGATCTTAGTTTCCTAACCAAGGATCAAGCCCATGCCCCCTGTATTGGAAGTGTGGAGTCAACCACTGGACTACCAGTTCCTCCAAACCTCTTTAATAAAATCTACAGGTGGTTTGCATCTCCTGTGTGGATGTGATGTAAGGATTAGGCATTGTGAGGTCTCAAGTAAAGACCGCTTATGAAGTTCCACATAACTAGGATATACTGGGGGGGAGGGACCACATTGTTATTATACCTTAAATAGAAATGGTAGGAAAACAGTTTTTGTCAATTACATATGATGCTGGTGTACAAAATAATATTTTAAAAAATATCATGTGTTATTGGATAAAATGTAATCAATATTGTGCTTTATTATCTCATTGTGTTATAAAACTGGCAAAAATACACCAATAAGAGTGCTTGTTAAATCTGAGATTAGACTGATGCTTCACACATTACATTCCACAGAGTGGGGGGAGAATTTCTCATGGATTTGCTTAAAAGCCATGGCCTTACAAGAGTCCAAACACTTAAAAGTTCTTTTCAAAATGACCAACAAAGGAAACAACTATCTCTGTTAAATAGGCCTAACAATATTAACTTAAATATGCATACAGAGATGATGTGTAGGTGCTCAACAGCCTAAGTCACAGTGAGAAGCCATTATATATGTGCTACACCGGCTAGAATTTTAAAAAACTGACCACAAGCTTTGGTGAGGATGGGAAGCATACTGCTACTGAGAATGTAGAGTGATACAATCATTTTGGAGAACAGCTGGGCAGTTAAAAACATACACCTACCATATGATCTAGCCATTCTACTCCTAGCTAATCAATTGAGTGACAGCAGATTGGGGGCTGGGGAGGTAAAGGAAAAGGCATTCACCAAAAAAGGGTCATGATTAGTCAAAATGTATCAAATTGTATACTTGAACTTGTTCTTTGTAAATGTTAAATATACCTTAATAAAACCATTAAAAAAAGCAAACAATTTTTAAAAAGTCATTACTGCTTAAAGGCAACAAGTTAAATATGTGATATTCAGTACAATGGGCGATTTATGCATAGGAATGACCTGATTAGTTCTGTTTCTAAAATACACTAAACCCTTTGCTGAAAATATATCACAAGGGACAAACAGAAGTGGGTGTTAAGGAGCCCAGTTAGGATGTTACTGCAGAAATTTCAAGGCAACTTGAGAGTAGTATACAAGCACTTGGTGAAATGGAGAGAAGTGGGAGTATTTTTTTATGGAAAGGGGCTGACAATACACGTGTTTATCCACAGTCAGCACCCAGATATGCAGAGCGTTTTAAACACATTACTTATTATATCATTTTCCAATAACCATACAAGACAATCAAAATAGTATTGCTTTATCACTATGAACTCTTTTCTTCACCACTGCTCTTTTCAATGTCAGCAGGTCTGTATATATTTCATAAAAATGTAGTGATCTGTAAACTACATGTCTTAACAGATTAAAATATAATCCTTTGGTTTAAATGAACCATTCCCTATTTGGAAATTATTTTCCTTCATATATTAAAATTCAATTTTTTTCTTTAGTTGAAACCATTACCTTAAATAAAAACAAAAATTAACAACTGAGACTTAAAACTTCAAAGTTTTTGCACAGCAAAGGAAAACATAAACAAAACAAAGATACGCTATAAAATGGGAGAAAATATTTGCAAATAACACAAATGACAAGAGACTCATCTCCATAATATACAAACAGCTCACACAGCTTAAAAACCCTTCTCAAGACAAAAAAAAAACAATCAAAACATGGGCAAAAGATCCAAAGTTATTTCCTCCAAAGACACACAGACAGCCAAAAGGCACATGAAAAGATGCTCAACATTACTAATTATTACAGAAATGAAAATCAAAATTACAATCAGGCATTGCCTCACAGTGGCCAGAATGGCCAATCATTAAAAAGTCTACAAATAATAAGTGCTAGAGAGGGTGTGGAGGAAAAAGAAACCTCCTACACTGTTAGCGGGAATGTAAATTGGTACAGCCACCATAGAGATCACTTATGAAGGTTGCTTAAGAAACTATGGAAGTGAACTTCTCCGGTGGTCCAATAGTTAAGAATTCGCCTACCAATACAGGTGTCAGAGGTTTGATTCCTGGTGCAGGAAGATTCCACATGTGGCGGGGTGGGGGAATTAGCCCATGCTCTTCAACAAAAGAAGCCAACACAACTAGAGTAGCATCCACTTGCCACAACCAGAAAAAGCCCATGTGCAGTAACAAAGACCCAATGCCCCCCAAACTAAATAAATGAAACAAAAGTATGGAAGCAATCTAAATGCCCATGACAGATGAATGGATAAAAATGTGAAACACAATGACAGCCAGAAAAAAGAAAAAAATAATGCCATTTGCAGCAACACGGATATACCGAGATTATCATACCAAGTAAAGCAAACCAGACAAAGTATCATATAATATCTCTTATATCTGTAATCTTTTAAATGATACAAATGAAATTTATACAACAGATACAGACTCACAGACAACAAACTTATGGCTACCAAAAGAAAAGGAGGGTGATAGAAGGGATAAAAGGAATTTGGGATTAAAATATACATACTATATATAAAATAGATAACTAAGACCTATTGTACAGCACAAGGAACTATACTCCATAGCTTTAAAAGACTGTCTTGACTTATAGTAACTGATCTATGTTATTCACTTCAAAACTTAAACCTCAAAGATATCAATGATATATAATATGTACACATGTAATATAAAAATGTAAAAGCAAAAATATTGGGAAAGTCATTAGGTTCTTAAATAAAGGACTGAATTCCAAATAAGGAGTGGTGTTAGTCACTGAAATAATACTAAGCAATTAATTGAGTAATTATATACCAGCTACTGGAGCTGATGGAATTCCAGTTGAGCTATTTCAAATCCTGAAAGATGACGCTGTGAAGTGCTGCACTCAATATTCCAGCAAATTTGGAAAACTCAGCAGTAACCACAGGACTGGAAAAGGTCAGTTTGCATTCCAATCCCAAAAAAGGCAATGCCTAAGAATGATCAAACTACTGCACAAATGCACTCATCTCACACGCTAGTGAAGTAATGCTCAAAATTCTCCAAGTTAAGGCTTCAGCAATACGTGAACAGTGAACTTCCAGATGTTCAAGCTGGTTTTAGAAAAGGCAGAGGAACCAGAGATCAAATTGCCAACATCCACTGGATCATCAAAAACGCAAGAGAGCTCCAGAAAAATATCTATTTCTGCTTTATTGACTATGCCAAAGCCTTTGACTGTGTGGATCACAATAAACTATGGAAAATTCTGAAAGAGATGGGAATACCAGACCACCTGACCTGCCTCTTGAGAAACCGATATGCAGGTCAGGAAGTGACAGTTAGGACTGGACATGGAAAAATAGACTGGTTCCAAATAGGAAAAGGAGTCCGTCAAGGCTGTATATTGTCACCCTGCTTATTAACTTATATGCAGACTACATCATGAGAAACACTGGGCTGGAGGAAGCACAAGCTGGAATCAAGATTGCCAGGAAAAATATCAATAACCTCAGATATGCAGATGACACCACCCTTATGGCAGAAAGTGAAGAGGAATTAAAAAGCCTCTTGAAAATGAAAGAGGAGAGTCAAAAAGTTGGCTTAGAGCTCAACATTCAGAAAATGAAAATCATGGCATCTGTCCCCATCACTTCATGGGAAATAGATGGGGAAACAGTGGAAACAGTGTCAGACTTTATTTTTGGGGGCTCCAAAATCACTGCGGATGGTGATTGCAGCCATGAAATTAAAAGATGCTTACTCCTTGGAAGGAAAGTTATGAAACCAACCTAGATAGCATATTCAAAAGCAGACATTACTTTGCCAACAAAAGTTCGTCTAGTCAAGGCTATGGTTTTTCCTGTGGTCATATATGGATGTGAGAGTTGGACTATGAAGAAGGCTGAGCGCCAAAGAATTGATGCTTTTGAACTGTGGTGTTGGAGAAGACTCTTGAGAGTCCCTTGGACTGCAAGGAGATCCAACCAGTCCACTGAAAGGAAATCAGTCCTCGGTGTTCTTTGGAAGGAATGATGCTAAAGCTGAAACTCCAGTACTTCTGCCACCTCATGTGAAGAGCTGAGTCACTGGAAAAGACCCTGATGCTGGGAGGGTTTGGGGGCAGGACAAGGGGACGACAGAGGATAAGATGGCTGGATGGCATCACCGACTCGATGGACATGAGTTTGGGTGAACTCTGGGAGTTGGTGATGGACAGGGAGGCCTAGAGTGCTGCGATTCATGTGGTCGCAAAGAGTCGGACACAAATGAGCAACGGAACTGAAGGACACACTAAGGGAAACCAAGGCAAGAGACATCTAACTCAGTCTAGGATTGTCAGGTATATTTCTGGCAAAGTGCTTCAGACAATGCTGTAAATTGAAAACGCCATTCCCCTAAAAACATGTGAAATTAACATCCGCTTATGGATGGATAAGAAACTGAAAGGTCATAAAATATGAACTAGACTGAAATAAATGATTACAAAAATTTTTTTGGCTGACTCTACAGCCAAACCTATCCTTCTCTGAAAATACATCAAGCACTGCCACTTTTGTGAATAAGCTTGTCTAAAGGGGCCAACCAGATTTTCCTTTTCTTTCACCACATGCTAGGACTCATATATACTAAGACTAGCTAACAAATGGAAGATAACAGCTTAAAAGATTGACAATTATAAACAAAAGGAATGTATAGTATTTCAGGGGTTATACTGATTTATTTCCAATGTCAAAGTTAAAGATGAAGAAAAATTAACATTTGGAAATATTAGTATACTTTGTGAGATATAAAATCTTAGGATGGTACAAGCCTCTTAGGAATGACAAAGTTGAAAAGAATCATAAATATAGTAGTGAATAAATTTATGTCTCAATTTTTGTAAACGAGATCAATTACTTTAAAAACACAAACTAAATTCATCATGCAAAGTTGCTGCAGATCTAAAGTTCACTAACATTCTCTGGGAGCCATTTTACATCCTCTTCTGATATTGAACCTCTGAAACACCCTAGAAATTACACTACACTTTCCCCTCCATGTAATGACTTCATTGACAGTGACAACCACGTATGTGGTGATAGTAACTTCAGGTATTTTTAGAAAAGATTTACATCCCACTCAATCTTACCACTAGTGTTAAGGGGAAATGTAAAGAGAAAGGTGATTCTGTAACTTTCAGAGAAATGAAGTGTCTCATTAATACAGAATAGGAACACATGAAGAATCCTCCTCCACCAGTTTTTTCGCAAACAAGACTTTTAAAACTGAAAAATCTTATGTCCTGGAATATGCACAGAAATATATGGAAGTTTTTGACTGTGTGATAAAAGCCAAAACATGCCACTCCCATTATTCATGTGGAAAGCAAAAAATGTCAAGTTCTCAAGGGTAACTGTAACCTCTGATATTATAAGCACATATTACTTCAAATCATTTAATTTTACAGCTGGAAAATAACTTGGAAGGATCATCGAGCATAATCCTTATCTAATAAGCAGCAAAGGTTTATGTGTTTAGAAATTAAAGAGGGACTTACCACAGTACAATGGCAATGAAATAAAAAAATAAACACTTTTCTGTTGGTATGGTAAGCCATGGCTCAAGCCACAAGTATAAAACAACAATAGTAAAGGAACTAGGACTTCACTGAAGTCCCTAAAAGTAAGTAGTGATGAAGTACAAAGGATCTATTTGGGACAGGAGTCAAACCGTACTTATTAATTTCTAAAGTCACAGAACATGATCTAAAATGGTTTCAAACCAAAATACAACATTAAAGAACCTCTTTGGGTGGCAGTATTCAAATACTTCCATACTATCATTCTTAATTCACAGTTTATGATGTTTTAGGGATATTGCTGATAAAAAACTGTCCCATTCTCCTCTAAATGTGTTATAAAGATGTCAAGATTTAAGTCAGGATTTCATAAATCCAGGTCACTATCCCATTATAAAGATGATATGAAAAAGCAGGTCAAAGACGACATCTTAAAAAGCAATAGTCCAAGAAAGGGAACATGATTTAATAGAACGCCATCAAAAGTAGAGTAACCCCATTATAAAGTCCAGACAAACAAGTAACAAAGTAGTTAATAAGGGAGTATGTGAAAACCACATTAAAGAATTTCAAGACTAACTTTGCCCCTTGTTTCTTAAACCATGACTACTTTTATCAAGGTAGTACAAAGGGAGACGTTAAAATATTAATACCAGGCATCATCAAATATTCATTTAAAAAAAATCTTTCCTATTTTAGAAACAAATCTTTTATAAGGTATGCTTAGAATTTCAAAAGGTAAAGTCCTATGATTTTTAAAACTTGGTTTTTCCTGTGCTGTTACGTTTATGTGTTATTCCTATTTTAATTCCCATTATTTGTTCCATGTGATGAATTTAAAACAATGCGTAAGAGCACATATTCAAATTTCATTCACTTCAAACATGGTCCAGATTAACTATGAGTTTGTAAGAATGTTTCACAATATTTACAGGAGAAAGTTGGGCCAGTCTAGTTTCTGCTTTCTCCCAAATAAAACCTTATTCTTCCTCTGCCCCCAAATATAATCAGTATCTGCCTTGCAACATAATGAAAGCAGTAAACAAACCATTAGTGCATAATAAACTATTAAAGATTTGACATATTCCCCTAATAGTCAACTAACAAAAATGCCAGGGATAATAAAATTCTAAATTTGCAATTCTTAAAACACTTTCCTACCTTCACATTGGTTCCTTGGAAGAATCTTCCACCTTGTTTTTATCACATTTTCCAAAATCTGTAGTCCATAATACTGAAAATTGGAGAATAAAAGTATGTGAATATATTGCTATAAGACTGGCAATTTCCAGGATTCACAAATGGACAGACATTCACACATTTACATCTAAAGTTTCAAAAACAGTATGCTACCAAGTTTAATTACATATATTAAACAAGGATCTATTCATTCGCCCATATACTGAATTTTCATGCATTTTCCTCATTTTATTGTTTACTACTCTATTTAACGTCCTGCTGTTTATACATGCTCACACCAGGAGGAAGAACCAAATAAAAAGCCCTTAGCAGCCAAATGGGCTGGGTGTGCAGAAGGAAAATGTAGCAGCCAGATATGAATTCACAGCATAAATGACTGCTTACAGGCTCACATACTTTAACAAAACCAGGCTCCTAAGAATTTAGCAGCTTGGATGTTCTCAAGCTTCCTACCATCTTCTAGGAGTTGTAAACTCTTGGCCAAGTATTAAAGTATTGTCACAGATACTTTCTATACAAAGTGTTTACAAACATCACTGGTGTGTTACTTAAGGAGCAGCAAGACAGCCCACGGGTTTAATTTAAAAATTTAACCCCACCCTTATAGTTGCTATTTCTACTAATTTAAAGATAAACTTTTGTGCACAGTCAAAATAATACACAAATGCATGTTGCAATCTGTTATCTACCTTTCAGGTATTTCTTCCAAGTATAGAAATAACTAAAAATGTAAATTAATAAACACAAATACCACTTTGAAGCCATTTTGTCCCCCCTGTTGATTACTCACTCTAAATAGTCAACAATATTTATAACAATTTATAAGGCTACAGGAGTTACTACCCAAAATTATTACCATGACCAATTAGTGTGGATAGACAGGAGGAAGAAAAGGGTCAAAATCCTTGTGGTATGTTTCAACTGGTTGAACTAGGGAAGAATCAGCTAGAATACCTGAAAGGCAAACTCATTCATATATAGACATATAACCTCAGATTGCAAGTTTTGGCTGAGAATAAGAGTTCATCTTTAAAATGGTTAGTCACCACACAATAAAATAGGAGCATTAGTATTTCAACCAAAGGGATCATGTGAATGCACACTTTATCCAAAGCACAATATAGACTGTCCCAAACTACATTGTGCTCAAACAATGTTTTTGCTGTTTTCTTTCATTTTTAACATTTTGTACTTTTTAAGGGAAATTTTGCCATTTCAACCCAAATCCTACATTTGCAGAACATTCCTTAAGAAGACTTCATAAATAAAAACAAGGCCAAAGCAAAATTCTGAAATTATAAATTTGACGCTATTAAAGTTTCATAATCAGCAGCAAATGGTGAAGCTTTCTATCCTATTTAAAGATCTAGCTCTCAGACACATGTAAATATACAAAGGTAAGTTTCTCACTGACTAACATTCTAAATTAACTTTAAAAACATACTACTCTAAACTTGCTTTAAATTAATTTTATAGTCATGAAGTCAAGAGGGGCCAAAGTTTTACCAAGTCAAAACAAATGCACTTCCTACTACATGGAATATACATCCTCTTGCTAATTTTCAACCAATTACAAAGATCTTTAAGAAACTAAGAAACAAAATCCACCATAAATACACCAGTTAAGAAGTAATAATCCTAATGATAACTTCACCATATTCAGCTGATATATTTTTAGCTTACCCCTTTTTAAATCTAAGAATATTCCCCCTTTATTTTGCTGCATTCATTTATTTACTTCTGCCTTTATATCTGATACTTTGTTACCTACATTACCAATTTACTGACCTCTAGTCCTTTCTTCAACTGTAAAAAAGTAGCACAGTTTGTTGAAGATACAATTCATATTTTCATCTTTCTGCTAGGAGGGCTGAAGTAGGAAGCCCGATAAAAGCTGTTTACAAGTTAGTTCAAAGGAAGACACAGATAACTTTCAGAATACCCTAAAACCCAATCTTTCCTAGACATTGAGACTTTACAAATGATGAGAATTCAGTTCTTTGAAAAGGAGTATTTTAATGAAAAAATCTGGAAGTGACAGCCAAATCTGAGGGCCAATGATAAACAACTACTTTGGAAATATACATAAATAATTCAAATATCATTTTGAAGTATTACATTTCTGCTTTACATCTCAGGACTTGAGAAATCCACTGCTGAGTTATGAAGATGAGGGACAGATAACAGCAAAGACTACATGAAGAAAAAAAAAAAATGAAATGATCCCTATGGTAGAAATTTCTACTGAGCCCTTAGAAATACTTATTTTACGCATTGAATTCCCCTTTCCCCTCCCACCACCCATGAAACAAAAACAATTGATGAACAGAATTCAGTTAAAGGGAATCAAAAGGGTAGACCTTGTGGAGGCCTGCCGTCAAAGCCTAGCTGTGTCAGTTGCACAGGAAGACACCCCTTTTCTTCCTATTACAAGCAATCAACATAATGGAACATTATGATTAATATCAGGTAGTGTTAACATCTTTAAAGAAAAAAAAAATGATTGCATAAAAGCCAAATGTCATAGTGCATAAATTTAGCACCAAATCATTTGTAATTTATGTAAATTGAAGAATTCTTTACCTGTTGCTTTCTTTCTGTTCCTCTAATCATCTCATTTTTCACAAGACAAATTTGAGTTTTTAAAAATACTGTTGATAAATCAACTTAAACATTAGTAATGTCTGTCAGTATAAAAAGCAAAATTTACCAGGCAAGCAAACAGGCAAACACTGTTATGTTACTTAAGGTTAGCACTTTGAGGAAGTTCTGGACTGTATTTTTGCCCTAAAATTTATAAGATGTCAAAACTAGTTAATATTTTAAAACTGTTAATTAACACAGTCTGATTTCAGAAACAGAGGTGAACATGGCTAATTTCTGTTTTAACACAATGTATACCAAGTGGAAACCTTGTGTGTTTTTAAACAGAATGCCATGCATGGTATTTTATTACTTTAAGGCAGTTTAAAGAGAAGTGTGAATCATCAAGCCTAAACAGTCAAAACACATTTTGATCAACCTTTCTGTTCAAACTTAAGAAAAAAGGACCCAAATGATAACATTTTCAATTGCAAATAAAAACTGAGTGCTGTCCCATTAAAAGCATTGGTACCATGGAGTCGGGTTTTACGCTGCTAACAAAACTTGGTTTTGGAGGTGCCTAGCCTGTGTTATATTGATCACTTGCCCAAAATGACTCTTCTGATGTTTCATCTCTGAATAACATTCAGAATAACATTCAGAATTTATGCTGAGATCTGTACACATATTCTAAAAAAAAAAAAAAAAAAAAAAACCCAAAAAAACCCCCAAAACAACAAAAAGAAAAAGCCACCTTGCATACTAGTCCCAATTACAAAACTCAATTCATAATTCTTAGGACTATTTGCAAGAATTAATTCTATGTTTAAGACTAAATTTTGAAATAAGTCAACATTATTAAATGATTTGAGATAACAAAGACTAATACTAAAAATGAGATACCTTCCTCAAAGTTTATGACTGGAAGAAAAGAAGAAATAATGGATTTTAAAACCACCACTTGCTTACTTTTGTGTTCATATTCTGTGAAAACTCCAAAATTGTGTCGACTCTTGTCCACGCATCAGGATGTTCCTTTAAATGTGTCAGTACTTCTTGAGCCATTCTTTGCTAAAATAGTACACAAAAACAATTTTAAGCTAACTTGTTCTTTTCAAAGGTATCAAGCAAGACAAAAGTCCAAATAGGAGAATGATTTTATCAACTTTTGGAAATACTGGGGGGAAAAAACTCCTTACAGAAATAAAAATGTGTCCATTATCAGTCTTAAAACTTCAGTTAAGAATGGAAATATACCTCTGAAACACAGAAGTGTTTTTTCCCCTTAATCTACCTCATTTGGTATTCTCAAAACGGAACTTAAAATTCTATCAATTCTAACAAAGAGCTACTCTGACATAAAGGGGTGTCTCAGCACACAATCAACCAAAAAAAAAAAAAAAAAAAGGCAACACAGAAAAATTCACATCTACTAGATAAACTGTGTAACAGTATACTCTGGTTTGTAAGAGTCACCAAGATATCTTCAACAGTATCTCTAAAACTATATTTCATGGGAGACAGACAAAAACCTAAGTCTAAGTAAGTCTACAAATCTCAAATACCTGTTGATACATTCAAAACATTAAGACAGTCTCTTTGGTTTATTGTAAACACACATTTATCTCTGAAAAATCTTCTAATTTTATATATTAACTCCTAGTTTGAGATTTCTTTTTTGCTTTTGTATTTCTAAAATGCAAACCCAGAAATAATTTGACCTACAAAAACATCATCTAGAACATTAATAAAATTAGTGTTTTTAAAATCTGTCCATTTTAGATGTTGTTGTACACTTGTATGTTTTTCTTTTAAATATCAGATCTAAAACTTACGGAACTTAGTACCTTTCTTCAATGCCATTTCCTTTCTTTGTTCCTTCTTTCTAGACAATCACTTTCATGATCTGGTGTCTTTTCCTTGATTTTCACAGCATGTGTATGACTTTCATAAATATAGTTGTATAATTACTGAATTTTATATTAATAGTACACTATGGAAATCCTTCTGCAACTTGCTCTTTCCATTTGACAGTTTTTTTCCCTCCGCTTTACTGAGCTATGATTGACACCTGACAGTTTTAAAGATGTAGCCATGCTGACATTATCTAGTTTCTTCATTTTAAATGCTAGTTTTTCGTATGATACAAACACTGTATTACCAAAGGCTAAAAAGTCTATTGATTTTCTACCCACGCCCCCCCCAGGAAGCCAACAGGTTAATGAGTTTCACCTTTAAGGCTCAACTGGATCCTAATTATCTTTTGCCTGTTTCTACCACATGTCGTAACCAAAAAAAAAAATAAGGCTGTCAGTTATCCTTCTGGTTAGATCATTTAGTTGATCAAGGGTTTGACTCTATGGGTAATTAATAAGAAATCATCAAAAAGGGAGGAGAAAAGCATTCTTATTTAAATCATCTCTGACAGAGACACCTCATAATATTAAGTTGGCTTTTATTCCAATTTACAAAAAACTCATTCTCCTCTTGTAGCTTTGATGTTAAGAAAGAAGTCTTTTCCTCAGGGAACAGACATCACATTCATGACTTTTTTCTCATTTATTAATGAGCAATACACACTGCTTATTGTTTAAAAGAAAACTTTGACAAATACTCACTAAATTAGGTAATGGTTCTGTACTCTAACAGTAACACGAGAAACACTGTGAAACTTGAAAGAAAAATCAGGTGCCTGGGTTTCACTCTAAGGGTCCAGGATTAGAGCCAGAGTGTAAAGTCTTGAAATACAGCTATACATTTTTAAATTTTGATTAAAGCACTGATAGCGTTAAAGGGTTCTAACCGTATTATATAATAACCAACCAACAAAAGTAGAAAAAATAGTTACGTGAGTTATTTAGGGTCAAAGCCCATTTTAGCAGTGTTTTGATTCTTCCCCTGAGAATATCTAACTAGAGACAATATCCAACTAGATAAAGACTTGAATGTAATATAGTAACCCATATTAAGAGGATAAGGTGTATTAAACATCCATGCCTAGAAAGTTATTTGGTCATGACACAACTTCATCAGTTTTGAAGTGATGAACATTCTACATATTATAAATGAATACTTTCCACAGTATTACTTTCATTTCAACCTCTGCATAAATCATGTTCCTTGCTTTTATATCATTCATTCTGTCATAATTTTACTCTCAAAAGTTACTTCTAGTATTTGCATCCTTTTAAACAACTGTCTTAATCCCACTGTCCCCTCATATTCTTTTCTTAACTTAAAAGCCCAGGAGGGGTTAAAAGACACAAAAGGAAACCAAAGAGAAAATCTGGCATCTCCCTGTGTTACTAACTGAATGGTGAAAGTATTTTAGTTGCTAAGCAATAGACAAAAAAGTTCAAGACACTTAACACAGTATTGAAGAAAACACCCAACTCTATCATTTTTTTCTCCTGGCGGCCTACTTGGCTAAAAATGTTTATAAGAGAAGGTAGTCCTAATATTACAGTGCTAAAATTTTACTATACTACCCATCTAAGCAAAAGTTCTACCTACACCCTTCTAATAATTTCTTTCTCTCCTAAGTTATGTAATCGTTTTAAAAAAGTTAGGCTACATAAAGGTGAGTTTGACAGCTTAATTAGCATAATTTCTAGTTGCTATTTTAAGTACATATTTGATGACAAACCAAAACCAAACAAACACTCCCCACCAAACCATATATTAAAACAATGACTTTACATCACATATCTTCTTTACTATACTTTCAAAAGTATCCTTAAAGTAGCAGTCACTGGTAACAAGTGCTTTACAAAACCTCATCACTAACCCCCTAGTCTCTTCCAAGGTAGGTAACACTTTGTGGATGAGACTCCAGAGGAATGACCAGAAACCTTACTGGAATAAAATTAAGACATCTAACATTAAAACAATGCTTTCCAAACTTTTTATCCAAAATAAAAACCCTCAGAGGTGGTATATAAAAAACCAACTGAACAAGGAAGTTTAAAGATACCCCAACAAAAAAGGGGTTCTTAGCTGCCTTTAGGCTCTAAGCCTGTTTCCTAATCTGTAACAAGTATCAACTTACTGATTATCTTTATACAATTGATTTGTCCTATAAGAGATCTAACTAAACATAAAATGTTTACTTTCGAGAAAGTTAATTTTGCTTTTATAAATGGGAAAATATTTGTAAAAACTTTCATAAATCTACTTTTTATTCAGAAATCAAATTTAAAACAAATCACTGTATCTCAACACTATGAAACATTACTAATAGTAGTATTACACCCTATTCTTCATAACCACTATTCCAATTATAAGCATAGGGCCCTGGTCTATTTAGTCATCATACTTTTAGACACTGTGAACCAGGTTAAAAAAGAACAAAGACTAGACAGCAGTGGTAGCTTAATGATGTGATAAAATTAAACGTCAATCTTCCTAGTGGCTTACAGACTTGTGCTTCTAATACAAAGGCGAGCCCAATCTTGTTGTTGTTCAGTCACTAAACATGTGATCCCATAGATTGTAAGCCCCGCCAGGCTCCCGTGTCCATGGCATTTCCCGAGCAAGAATACTGGAGTGGGTTGCCATTTCCTTCTCCAGGGGATCTTTCTGACCCAGGGATGGAACCTATGTTTCCTGCATTGGCAGGCGGATTCTCTACCACTAAGCCACATACCCCTCACTTCATGCATTTCAATCTTACTTTCATACTTTCTTCCCAAAGCAGCTGTTTTCCATACATCATGTTGGGATGAAATGGAACTTAAAACTTCATGTTGAACATATAATCATCAGGAAACTACTACATGGTAAGTGTAGCAAATATAGATACTTTTCAGAATGCTTGATCAAAAGCCCCTAGGAGTGTAAAACTGCACTAACAAGCTTACAAAATCACTGAAGTTATTTTTTCCACTCATACAACTTACATGGTCCTCAATGTTAGATTTCAGAAGGGAACAGAAATACTTATATACTTGCTAATATTTATGTACCATGTTTTTTAAGACTATCTTCTACGATGTCCACCTTTAAGAGGTTTCTAAAAATTATGAAAGTAGCTGGGGTTTAATTGGCAAATATTCAATATAATTCAGTATCTTAAAGATATACTGTCTCCCAGAAATGTACTTTCTGGCAACAAAATTGTACTAATAAGATACCTATCACATCACTTTAAAAGATCTTTTTAACCCAAAAGCAAAAACTTTTACTCATTTAAAACTTTACATTATTAAGTCCACAGGGTGAAGACTCAAGATTGTTGTTTCTTATAACATATACAAGTTTAAATTTACAAACACTTCTGTTTAGGAAAAAAAAAAACCCAACACCTTAAACTTATCAAAACATTATATGTTCAGACAATCTCCTACTTTAACAGTAGCACTTCTACATGTGCTAAAATTCAGACACTTGGTATTGTTGGATTTTTCAAATAAGTTTTATCTCTGAAGTACTTCTGCAATTTAAATGTTTCAAAAGAGAAGACTCTCTTAATTCCAATATATAGGGGACATACAACTTTTAATATCTACAAAACATTTAATACATTGGGATCTTTCAGTAAATGGGATAAAGGTTGCTGAAGGACAGAACAAGAATATTCCAAAACGTTCCACTCTAAACCGTTTGAAAATATAATGCAATTTATTTTTACAGACCACCTCTCATAGTTAATATATAATTCAAACTTAATACAAACTATGGAACACTTCTTTAAAAGGTGGTAATTTCAAATTTTATTCTAAACCCAGCAACTATTACATTGCAATAATATTTTGGTCAGCTACTTTACCTGGGCTCCTTCTCCATGGTATAAGCAATTCACCACATTGTCTAAAAGGTTGATATCCAGTTTTTGGCTGAAATCAAGCAGCTGACGAGCTGCATGGTCTGCTAACATTGTCATAATTGCTGGCATAGATTACTGAAAATAAAAAAAAAAAAAATTTAAGGTGCCTCTGACATTATCAGTCAAAAAGTTTTTACTCAAGTTATTTCACTTCCACTACGTTCTTACAAATACTTTACTTTGTATTTTGGAGATTTTTACCTGAACAACTAAGATAGTAAAAGGAAATCCTGAAACTACTTAGGTACTCCGTAACTGCATTGATTATTAGGATCTACTTTTAGACCTGAGAAAAATCGTACTGTTCTTTCTACTAACATGCATATAATCTTAACCCGTTTTAAAAAATTACTAAAGAATTTACAGCCCTAAAACCTGATACAATTGAAAGTCTTGATCTCAAATTTTTAAATGGAGATGAAGTTCATATAGATGTCCCCCTCTTCCTAAGCAGGGCCTTTTAGCTCAGTAAAAGTTCACTTTCCCTTATTTCATGCTACTTTAATTTTAAAACATATGGAAGACATTAAAAACTAAATGTGATATCGAAGTTTTCCTATATATAGCAATGATTTGCAGGAACCACAAGTCTAACCAATCTCATACCCTTAACTTATATAGAATTTAATCTTCTACATACAATGAAACCATCTATATTGTTTCTTCTTTGAATAAATATGGGGGTTTAAATTACAAGTGCACAAGCTCCTTGAACATATATGGTCTAGGAAAATAAACTTCATAGTAGTATCTAAAGATTTTTTAGAAAAATTTCCACGTATTCGCTAGCAAAGCAAAAAGCTTGCTAACTATCCCCTGACAACCCACCCTGCAAAAAAAACTAAATTCTATCATAACAGAAAAAGGAGCTTCTTCAGGTCAAATAATGTTCTGGCTGAAATCTACTGGTTCATATGCAACGGTATCCTTTTAAGAGGATTCTACTCCAAGGGGCTGGCACATGTGCACATTTTTATTGTCCAACATTATAAAAAATCTTTCCCTTTACTTTTCTTCAAAGTCAAGTGATGCTTAAGTCTGGCTAAATCAGTACTCAACCTTTTTTGGGTCAAGATGCCTCACAATCAAACAGGATGGCTCCTGCCAATTAAAAAAAAAATTCACAACTTCGTATACAATTACAGACAGACGATTCAGGATATTCCGAAAGCCACCCAAGAAACCTTGGGTTAAGCACTCCTGGTTTACAATACTTGGACCCAACAAGGTCATATGGTCATCTCTACTTCTCCCCCTCTTTTTAACCTTCCAAGACCAGGAAATGGGGTGGCTAACCGGATTACACTGGATCTGAACAAACTAGCTTGTTAGGAAAAAGGCTTATTTCTTAGGTATTTTACAACAGTTTAAAAACGTTAATAACGGCAACAATTTCAATTAACTCAAATGTTTTAATGATGTCAACTACAACAAAGTCTGAAGGATCAGTTAGGTTAGATATAACGTAAAAGTTGAGGAATTATGAATTTAAGAATTATTAAGTCTTTCCATCCACTATTGACAGTGGTGAGACTTCAAAAATTTCTACAGTAGTTATTAAATGTATTTCAAATACAAAATATTGGACACAATATTTGATCTAAATACTAAAAAACATATACTGCACAAATGTCAAATGTAAATTCCCCCTATTCGAGTGCCATACAATTTTAAAAATAAGAACAATCTTAAAAATTAATAACCAAAACCAAAAACAAAGTGACTCTTAAAAAGTTCTCAAGTACACTGTCCTTACAAATTCTTTCGAAACAAATTTCTGTGAAAAGATCAGGTTCAGAATAGAAGCTTGTGTTAAATACAGCAGGGCATGCCACCCTTAAAACTAGCTACTATCTTCGAAATGACCTACCTATTCTTGAACTGTAAGTAGTACAGAAATGGCGGCTTTCTGGTCAATGCCAAGCACATTTAGTCTCCCAAATCAAATAGCTTCCAAAACATTCTTTCCACTAACAGCAGTGTCCCACACGATTAAGATGTACAATCAGGCAGATAGCAAAAAGCCAAAGAGGGAGAGGGTAAGAGAGACCACAAAAGCCTTTTCTTCTTGAGACATCCAATCCTAAATTCCACTCACAGTATAGTAAATATAAAGTATTAACCAGCCATGTGGTGACTCCACAAGTGACTACCAAAATACCTCCACTGCCACTTCAAACTGAAGAGGCAGGCAGCTACACACTGCGGGTTCCCATCCCAAAACCAGAAACTCATAACCGCTGCTTTATGATAACTACATAGTAGGTCAAAAAAGCAAGTCTCTACAAGGAGAAACTGCTGCTTTAGGTGTGTGAGCAACTGCCTGCTTCATTCAGTAGAAACACACCTCACTAAGGCCCGCCCTCCCCCTCTCTTCCCACCCAAAGCGAAGTGCAGCACTTCTAACTATAGCAGACTGGAGCACGCTCTCACCCCGCCCATACTCGGAGGAGGCATTTAGACCAGGCGCCTGAAGTTCACCGCCCCATTCTCTATGCAGCATGGCCTCTGCGTGATCAGAGGAGGTCCGCGTCGGGCAAATCTTTTAATACTTCCTCCAGCACACCATTTCCTCCCACTCACCCCAAACTCAGGCATCAGAATAAAGGAGAATCAGGGTATCATCTACTGTACAATGCCAGCAGTAAATGAGTTGATCACTTTTAACTCACCCAAGTCCCCCGAAACAAACTACAGCACGGAACCTCATCTGCAGATCCCTGAAAAAATCAACTAACCTTTCCTGCTTCTAATTCTACTCTTAAAAAACCCAGAGATTCTGAGTTTACCTGCAGGAGGAGCAAGGACTCCACAGCCCCTCCCTCCCGCGATCCCAAGCTCTCCACCGAAGGGCCACGTGATGCAGGCGGACGTTTCAATGCTGCTGCACTAAATATTTCTGGAAACTTCCACTCCTAATAATTTACAGAAATGTTCCTGAAATCTCCCCAACTTCTCCCCAGCCCACCGAGCTGGGAGAAGCCCTTCCACCCCCGCGCCGGGCCCCACTTCACTATCTCGCTCCTTGCCTTCCGCCACTGTTCCCCGCACACACGAAATGACCCAGCCAGCGCTCCCCTCCCGCGGCCGCCTCCCCGCCTCCATCCCCCAGCAGCAGAAGCGGCTCCATTCAATCGCAAGCTCTGCTGTGGGCCCGCCGCCGCCTTCCCGGTTCGCCTCCCGCGGCCGCCGCCGCCGCCGCCGCGCCCCACGCCAGCCTCCTCCCGCCCAGCCGCGCCGCCGCCCGACCCTCGGCCCCGAAGACACAGTCGACTTACCCAGAGATTGAACCAACTGCTTCTTCCTTCCTTGTCGGGGTATTAGGGCAAGGGAGGACGGGGAGGGGGGAGAGGGGAGGAAAATCAAGGTGGGTTTCACAGTTTTCCCACCTTAAAAAAGAAATTTACAAACGAAGAGGATAAGGGCAAAAAAAAAAAAAAAAAAAAAGCTCAACAATATTTACTATTTCGGGGACACCTCCCGCCGACACGCACACTCACCCGCCCCCCCCTAAAAAGGGGAATTAATCTGTGGATAAATGCTCCCGCCTGGCTGGGGAGTGAGGGAAGGGGGAGGGGAACGGGGTCAAGTCCCAAAGATTCAGCCCCAGGGGGACCCTCCAGCCACAGGCGGCAGCAGGAGCGGCAGGAGTAGGGGCTGTAGAGTCCACACGGCCGGGGAACGCTCTGCTGCCAGTTGCAGTCCGATTTCCCCCTACCAAAATACGGCTCCCTCTCTCACGCGGCTCCGGCGCTGGCCCCCCCCCCCCACCCAGGCTCGCCTAAACTTTCCCCCCTTCTCCTGCTCCTCAGCGACTGGTGGTTCCCCCCTCCCCCTCTGGGTGGTTGCACGGACTGCAGCAGCAAAGACTGGAACAGGCACCGCCGCCCGGGCTGTAGCTACTGTTGCTCTTGCTGATGCTGTAGCTCCCGCTGCTCCTGCCGCGGCCGCTGCAGCCGCTTCTCCCCCTCCTCCTAGTGCCTCAAACTCGGAACCGGTTGAAACCGGTTCAGACTGGGAGATTCCATCTCGGTTGAGTTTTCAGCCCATGGCGCCGCGGAGCGTTTGGAACCTGGGCCTCCGCCCCCAGCCCGCTCGC
The DNA here is from genome assembly GCF_027580195.1 of Bos mutus. Taxonomy (NCBI): domain Eukaryota; kingdom Metazoa; phylum Chordata; class Mammalia; order Artiodactyla; family Bovidae; genus Bos; species Bos mutus. The sequence goes on along the minus strand of NC_091627.1, from coordinate 46,641,360 downwards.
CCATTGGCCGGTTCCAGCCACAGCCGCGCCATCAGCGTACCTTCTATTGGCCAGACCGCCTGTCAATCCCACTTCAAGGCGCCACACAAGCCCGCTGCTTAGGCCCCCGCCTCTTTCCAGCAGCGATTTGCCCGCAGAGTGGGGGAGGGGAAGTGGGGCGGGTCGCAAAGGAACGAGGAGGGGGGTGGAGGAAAAGGAGGTGGGACGAAGAGTTGAGCCGAGCAGAGAGGAGAGCGAAGAGAAGCCGTGCGGAGGATTGGTTCCAGAGGGCTGTCAATCAAACGTGGCCCGCCCTCGACTTCCCGCCCCCTCCCGTCGCTCCCCCTCCCACTGCTTAGCCCGCAGGCCCGGCCTTTCAGGCCCGCTCATTGGCTGGGCGCCTTTGGTGACGGAGGGAGTGGGGCGCAGCTCGTGAGCTAGTGGTGGCGCGAGTTTGAGCGCGGCGCGCGCCAGCCAGCATTCTCTCGGCTTGTCTCAGACCCGCGCTGGCCCGCCTCCGCCGGGTCCCGCCAACCTGCGGGGCCTGAGCCCGCCGGGATCCGGACCCGCCCCCGCAGATGGGGGCTGCGCTCCTAAAAGAGAGGGCACACCCAGCTGTGTTTTTCTTCGGGGAAGGGTGGGGTGGAAAAAAGGAGCGAAAAGACCTCAGTGGAGACCAACTGTAGGCCCCAGATCTCTCTAATCCATTTTAAATGCCTGGCTTGGGGACCAGAATGTTGAGAAGGTGAGGTGTAGGGCGCGCACTCTTTTCGCCTCGTAATTTTCTCGGAGATGTACCTAAATAGTTCGTGGTCAAGTATTTTTCAAATTTACCTCGGTGTCTCCCCCGGCTGAATGTGGCCTCTTCAACAAGGAATCATTCCTAAAAATCAAGACACTATATAATCCCTGTAATTGGCTTAACATCGCGTGTTTTTGCTGGGTAAGCTTCCATGCCAACCACCCTTGATCTTCCCCTACCCTAGGTTTTTTCTTTCAGCATAACTGCCCTTTGCATACTTCATCATCACCAAATAATATTTTCTATGAAAGTCACATGCACGTGGCCCTTCACATGGTTGTCTCTCTTGTCCCCAAGTGCCCATCAAGTGCTTTACTGATTGTTCTTCGCTGAAGAAATAGCAAGCAGCCCACCAAATTTTAGTAGGCCCATTGTGCCACCAAGAGGTTGATAAAGGGTTTATTAAATCAGTTTTCTTCAGCAAATTCTCACTCACAATGGACTGAAACATAATTCCCTCGCCTTCCACTAGATGTACCAAAATGATACTGGATTCCTTTCAGACCTAAAATTTTTATTCATTTCCTAACAATTATATCAAACCAAATTGTGTAATATACATGATATACACACTGAATACTTGGAATACTTACATTCTTACCATAAAAACTTTTAAAGGTTTTCCCTCCACATTTTCAGCTCTTAGAATAAACAGGTCACTGATTTTTTTTTTTTTTTTTTTAGATGACAGAATAATAGGAATAAAAACTGACTGGTCCTAAGACCTGGCTTTTCTCAGAATGTGATCTTAGGCAAGTCACTTCACCTCTTTGGGCCTCAGTTTCTTTCTCACCCATTCATGCCTCTCATCCATTTAAGAATCAAACGGATATGAAGGAGCAGTGTGACCCATAAAGCACTTAGTGGATTGTAAAGGTCGAATTAGCTCAGCTTGCTGACCCCTTCTTTGGCTGTTTTCATCCCATGTTTAAATCATAGCCCTTAAGTCATATTTCTCTGACCATAGTGAATCAGATGTAAATATTTAGCCCATTATTTTTGCCTAAAGTTAGCCAAAAAGCGCAAGAAGTGACAGGAGCAGACGATTATGTTTGATCACTGTATTTTAAGAATCAAATTCAGAACAAAGGTTTGACATATTTCTAATACTTTTTTCATTGTGTTCATTTGTTGGAATCAAACAGGCTTCAAGCCTTGGAGTGGGATAGGAATAAGGAAGTGTAAGTAAATTAGTTTTGAGTGTCTGCCTGCTATCTAGCAGGCTGTTAGAGACTTTTCCGTACAATATTTCATTGAATTGTTACAGCAACCCTGGGAAGTAGTCTTTTTCAGATCCCACTCTTTCTCCCTACCACCCTCTATCAAGCACACTTATACACAGATACATATGACACCACAATAGTTGAGAATTTAGAACCTATGTTTGTGTTCTTTTTGCTAATTCACATTGTCTCACAAAACAGTAATATCAAAAATAAGAGGAACAGAAACCCATAAATTCCTTTTCACTACTTGTCACTTATTTCTATTAAAATTTTTTTTAATTTGAACAGTAACACATGATTATGGTTAACAACTCAAACAGTGAAGGGGAAGGTAAAGTTGGTACCTGTGGGTTGGAAAGATGCCATTTCTTTCACATAAAAGCATACCATTAACTATTAGGCAATTAGAATCAGAAAAGGAAGTAAAATAAAGAAAAAGTTGATACTGATCCATTCATTCAACAATATTATATTGAGGTCCCAGTAATTGCTGGTCACAGACCTAAGTGCTAATGATTTGAGAGGGAGCAAATTCTACCAAAGTCTCTACTTTTATTGAACTTTGAGTTTAATGCAGAACACTGGGAGTAAATAACAAGTCAGAGAAATGGTATATTGTACAGTGATAAGTGATATGGTTAAAAATGAATCTAGGTACTTTCCAGATGGTCCAGTGGCTAAGACTCCATGCTCCAAATGCAGGGGGCCAGGGTGTGATCCCTGGTCAGGGAACTAGATCCTACGTGCTTCAGCTAAGAGTTCACCAGCTGCAACTAAAAGGTCCCACATGCCACAACTAACACCTGGCACAGACAAATAAATAAAAATAAATGAATCAGGATATTGGAGAAGGGAATCAAGGGATGGTACAATTTTAGATGAGTGATTGAGGAAGGTGATACCTAGAATGTAACATTCAATTAAAAAACTTGAAGGAAATGAAGGGCGAAGTACTTGCAAGTCTTTGGGAGATGACCTTTCTAGGAAAATGGAAAATAATGAGCTGTAGGCAAGTGCAGGTTTGGTGCTGTATTTACATTATGAGTTAGAGCCAGTTCAACTGATTCCTTGTAGCCAATTGTTAACTTTTCAAGAATTTTGCAAGCTGGTTGTCAAACATAGTCATTATTAAAAAATTAAATTATGTAAACTTCAGTTCAGTTCAGTTAAGTTCAGTTGCTCAGTCATGTCCGACTCTTTGCGACCCCATGAATCACAGCACGCCAAGCCTCCCTGTCCATCGCCAACTCCCGGAGTTTACCCAAACTCATGTCCATCGAGTCAGTGATGCCATCCAGCCATCTCATCCTCTGTCGTCCCCTTCTCCTCCTGCCCACAACCCCTCCCAGGATCAGTCTTTTCCAAGGAGTCAACTCTTCGCATGAGAGCACCAAAGTACTGGAGTTTCAGCTTCAGCATCCGTCCTTCCAATGAACACCCAGGACTGATCTCCTTTAGGATGGACTGGTTGGATCTCCTTGCAGTCCAAGGGACTCTCAGGAGTCTTCTCCAACACCACATTTCAAAAGCATCAATTCTTCGGCACTCAGCCTTCTTCACAGTCCAACTCTCACATCCGTATATGACCACTGGAAAAACCATAGCCTTGACTAGAGGGACCTTTGTTGGCAAAGTAACGTCTCTGCTTTTGAATATGCTATCTAGGTTGGTCATAACTTTCCTTCCAAGGAGTGAGTGTCTTTTAATTTCATGGCTGTAATCACCATCTGCAGTGATTTTGGAGCCCAAAAAATAAAATCTGACACTGTTTCCACTGTTTCCCCATCTATTTCCCATGAAGTGATGGGACTGGATGCCATGATCTTCTTTTTTTGAATGTTGAGCTTTAAGCCAACTTTTTCACTCTCCTATTTCACTTTCATCAAGAGGCTTTTTAGTTCCTCTTCACTTTCTGCCATGAGGATAGTGTCATCTGCCTATCTGAGGTTACTGATATTTCTCCCGGCAATCTTGATTCCGGCCTGTGCTTCTTCCAGCCCAGAGTTTCTCATGATGTACTCTGTATACAAGTTAAATAAGCAGGGTGACAATATACAGCCTTGACATACTCTTTTTCCTATTTGGAACCAGTCTGTTTTTCCATGTCCAGTTCTAACTGTTGCTTCCTGACCTGCATATATGTTTCTCAAGAGGCAGGTCAGGTGGTCTGGTATTCCCATCTCTTTCAGAGTTTTCCATAGTTTATTGTGATCTACACAGTCAAAGGCTTTGGCATAGTCAATAAAGCAGAAATAGATGTTTTTCTGGAACTCTTGCTTTTTCCATGATCCAGCAGATGTTGGCAATTTGATCTCTGGTTCCTCTGCCTTTTCTAAAACCAGCTTGAACATCTGGAAGTTCACGGTTCACATATTGCTGAAGCCTGGCTTGGAGAATTTTAAGCATTACTTTACTAGCTTGTGAGTTGAGTGCAATTGTGCGGTAGTTTGAGCATTCTTTGGCATTGCCTTTCTTTGGGATTGGAATGAAAACTGACCTTTTCCAGTCCTGTGGCCATTGCTGAGTTTTCCAAATTTGCTGGCATATTGAGTGCAGCACTTTCACAGCATCATCTTTCAGGATTTGGAATAGCTCAACTGGAATTCCATCACCTCCACTAGCTTTGTTCATAGTGGTTCTTCCTAAGGCCCACTTGACTTCACATTCTAGGATGTCTGGCTCTAGGTCAGTGATCACACCATCATGATTATCTGGGTCATGAAGATCTTTTTTGTACAGTTCTTCTGTTTGTTCTTGCCACCTCTTCTTAATATCTTCTGCTTCTGTTAGGTCCATACCATTTCTGTCCTTTATCGAGCCCATCTTTGCATGAAATGTTCCCTTGGTATCTCTAATTTTCTTGAAGAGGTCTCTAGTCTTTCCCATTCTGTTGTTTTCCTCTATTTCTTTGCATTGATCGCTGAGGAGGGCTTTCTTATCTCTCCTTGCTATTCTTTGGAACTCTGCATTCAGATGTTTATATCTTTCCTTTTCTCCTTTGCTTTTTGCTTCTCTTTTTTTCAGAGCTATTTGTAAGGCCTCCTCAGAGGCCTTACTTACTCCTCCTTAAGTAAATAAGTTATATTAAAAACAAAGGTAATAAATACTCAAAATTTATCACTTCTTAATTTCTTCATGTTAGTATTATCTATGCTCTTGGTGGCTCAGACAGTAAAGCGTCTGCCTACAATGTGGGAGACCCAGGTTGGATCCCTGGGTCAGGAAGATCCTCTGAAGAAGGAAATGGCAACCCACTCCAGTATTGTTGCCTGGAAAATCCCATGGACAGAGGAGCCTGGTAGGCTACAGTCCATGGGGTCACAAAAAGTCGGACAAGACTGAGTGACTAAACTTTCAGCTTTCACTTTCATGCTCTTGAGATTATTTACATCAATGGTATTTGCATAATGAAAATACTGTACAATGATGTGCTGTGGCAAATCTTCACAACTTTATAACCTGTGGCAATCACTGGGAGCTTGAAATTGACCATAATGGGAACACATACCATGGAAGTCAGTTATAGCAACAAAGGGGCTGGATGATATAGGGCCTTACTCTAGGCTGTTGAAAATGCTTTGACTTGTTTTCTCAGTGAGATTGGGAACCAAGTGTTTGAAATCAGGCAAGATGACTTGACCTGACTTCAAATTATAATAGGATCACTCCAGATGTTATGAAGAGACTAGACTAGGAAGCATGATTAGAAAAGGAGAGATGTATTAGGAGACTCTACATTAATCCAGGGATAGAAGTGGTAGTCTTAGAAGCATTCAAAGTCTGAATATATTCATATTTTGAAAGGAGAGTCAAAAGAACTGTATTGAATTGGGATGTGTGAAGGAGAGGATTTGAGGATAACTCCATGGATTTTTGGCTCCAGTAACTAGAAAGGTGTAGTTTCCATTTTCTGGATGGGCTTCAGGAGACACAAATTGAAGCAAATGGGGCCAAATTAGGATCTCAATTTCTCACCATCAGTCCTTAAAGATGGGGGCTTTGTGCCAACTTCTTAGTTGAGCTTGAGAACTATTTGTTGAATTCATGAATTAATCTTTTTTGGCTTTTGTAATAGGACAAAGTCCTGGAAATTAATGTTGATTAGAAGATGTTACAAGATGTGAAATTCTGTGACTCTGTGACTCTGGAGAGTCATAAAAGGAGAAAAGCTCCTAGATGTCACTCCAAACTAGGCCTGTTTTCCTTCCTTTAGTTCTCACCACTTAGTAGTGACACTGTTCTGCAGTGTCACTTTCTGGTTGTCTAGTTGTTTCTAGTTGTCTGATCAGAAGCAGAAAACTTAAAAAGAAGATAAGAAGAGTAATATATTACCAAATTCTAATGACATCTTGTCAAAATTATGTTTCAAAACTTTACTCTCTTAAAATAAACTGAAAATAGGTTCTAATAAGAGTAAAAAATGACTTGTAACATACTCTGACTTTGGAAGAAAAGAACATAGCAAAGTTAGAGGGTCCATTTCAGTGGTTCTCAATGGCGGCAGTTTAATCCCCAAGGAGATATTTAGCAAAAAAAAAAAAAAAAAAAAAATTATTAGCCAATGCCAGAACCAAACAGAGGACATTACATGCCCAGGTAGATCAGAAAGTGTAAGTAATAATACTAGGTTGATGAAAAAGTAATTGTGGTTTCAGACTGTGAATTTTAAATTATTATAACTAGGCTAAAAATATCTTTATTAATCAAAAGAGGAACCATTACAATCAACGCATTTTTTGCCAATGAGAAATAAGTTTGTTTATTCCTGTAGCATAAAAATCTGTGTTTTGGATTCAGTGAAGTTTTGGAAAGCATTTCCTGCATCTTGCTGGTTGTGGAAGCATTTTTCCACCATTTTTCCTGCAAAAAGTTGTCAAGATGCTCAAAGAAGTGGTGGTCGGCTGGCTAGAGGTCAAGTGAATTTGGCAAATGAGACAAAACTTCCTAGCCCAATTCGTTCAACTTTCAAAGTGTTGGTTGTGCAACGTGCAGTCAGGCATTGTCCTGGAGAAGAATTGGGCCCTTTCTGTTGACCAAAAGCAGTTTTCAGTGCCTCTTATCAATTTGCTGAACATATTCTCAGATGTAATGGTTTCGCCGGGATTCAGAAAACTGTAGTGGGTCAGATGGGCAGCAGGCCACCGAGCAGTGACCATGATCATTTTTTGGTGCAAGTTTGGCTCTGAGAAGCATTTTGGAGCTTCTTTGAGGTCTAACCACTGAGTGGTTGTCACTGGTTGTTATATAAAATTCATTTTTCACTGCATGTCACAGTCCGATTGAGGAATGGTTTGTTGTTGCTGCATAGACTAAGAGAAGACAACACTTTAAATACAAATTTTTTTGATTTTCAGTCAGCTCATGACACACCAGCTTATCGAGCTTTTTCACCTTTCAGATTTGCTTCAAATGCCAAACAACCATAGAATGGCTGATGCTGATTTCTTTGGTAACTTCTCGTGTGGTTGTAAGATTGGCTTTGGTGATTGGTCTCGATTGGTCATTGTCAACTTCTGATGGCCGGTTGCTACACGCCTCGTATTCACGGCTGTCCTCTCCTTTGCAAAGTGTCTTGGGCCACCACTGCACTTTATGTTCATTAGCAATTCCTGGGCCAAATGCCTTGATGTTCTGAGTTGTCTCCACTGCTGTACAACCCATTTTTAACTCAAATAAAAAAACTGCTCAAATTTGCTTCCCCCCCCCCATTTCTATAGTCTAAAATAAATATAAAATAAATAGCAAGTAATAAAGTAAAAGTGAAAGTCACTCAGTCATGTCCGACTCTTTGTGACCCCATGGACTATACAATCCATGGCATTCTCCAGGGCAGAATACTGGAGTGGGTATCCTTTCCCTTCTCCGGGGTATCTTCCTAAGCCAGGGATCAAACTCAGGTCTCCCGCATTGCAGGAAGATTCTTTACCAGCCTAGCCACAAGGGAAGCCCAGCAAGTAATGTCATTAACAAAAAAATATAAAATGAGAAATGTGCATTAAAATGATGTGTAATATAACACATTTATTAAAGAATGTATTCCAATATAAAATGGCAGAGTTCAACATTACAAAATCACAATTACTTTTGCACCAACCTAACTACACAAAGACATTGTTGGGGTGCTACTAATATCTAGGGGGTGACAGCCAGGGATGCGCTAAACATTCTGCAATGCACAGGACAGGTCCTCACAACAAAGAATTATTCAGTCCCAAATATCAATAGTCCAGAGGTTGAGAAACTATAATTTAATTATAAATTATTTTAAGTTATCCTGGCCTCATAGCCTTCTCATACTGTTCATGGGGTTCTCAAGGCAAGAATACTGAAGTGGTTTGCCATTCCCTTCTCCAAGGACTGATGCTAAAGCTGAAACTCCAATACTTTGGCCACCTGATGTGAAGAACTGACTCAATGGAAAAGACCCTGATGCTGGGAAAGATTGAAGGTAGGAGGAGAAGGGGATGACAGAGGATGAGATGATTGGATGGCATCACTGACTCAATGGATATGAGTTTGAGCAAGCTCCGGGAGTTGGTGATGGACAGGGAAGCCTGGAGTGCTGCAGTCCATGGGGTCTCAGATTCGGACACAACTGAGTGACTGAACTGAACTGAACTGCCCTCATAGAAAAAAAAAAAGCTGAACCTCAACTAGGCCAGTCTTTCTTAAACTTTATTGTATATATAAATGCTCTGGGAAGTCTTTTGAAATATAGATTATGATTCAGTAGGTCTGGAGCAGGGCCTGAAATTCCTTTTCTAATAAACATACTGTAGATGCTGATGCTGAAAATCCATGGTTTGAGTAACAAGCACTAGATTATGCCACTGTCGTATCTTTTGGAGTGGGATGGGTACAGGGTTTCCTCAAGAATTTGTGCTGAGAAATCCCCCCAAAATAATGCTTGGGACATCGTATTGGAAAGTTTTTACTTAGTTCATAAAAGTATGTTATTTTGGGGTACTCTGTATTTTGCAATTCTTTCCTCCTGGGAAAAGATTTAAAGTGCATTTCTAGAGCAGAAGAAAATCTTCTCTGAGGAGATCAAATTAGCATCATAAATGTTAGTAAAAAACATCTCAATACCTTATCCTGCCTTCAGGGGGTACTAGTTTTAAATCATTTCAAGATGACTTCTATATACTTGAGAGTGTCAGAATTAAACAGCCATAGAGTATAAACCTGGATAAATCAGAAGGGGGGAATATTACTCAACCATAAAAAAGAATGAGATATTGCCATTTGCCGCAATATGGAGAGATCTAGAGATTATCATACTGAGTGAATGTCAGACAGAGAAAGATAAATATTATATGATATCATTTATATGTAGAATCTTTAAAAAAGTATACATGAACATTGCAAAACAGAAATAGACTCACAGACATAGAAAACAAACTCAAGGTTACCAAAAGGGAAAAGGGGTGAAAAGAGAGAAATCAGGAGTCTGGGATTAATAGACACATACTATCACATATAAAATAGATAAAGAGCAAGGATTTATTGTATAGCACTGGGAACTATATTCAATATCTTGTAATAACCTATAATGGAAAAGAGTCTGAATACCTTTCTATACACCTGAAGCTAACACAATTATTATAAATCAGGGCCTTCTCTGGCAGTTTAGTGGTTAAGGCTCTGTGCGTCCACTGCAGGAGGCACAGGTTCGATTCCTGGTTGGGGAACTAAGATACTGCATGCCATATTATGCAGCCAGAAAAGCCTGTAAGTCAATTATACATTAAAAAAAAAAGAACAAGTATAATAATGGCTAACATCTCCTGAGCACTTAATATGTGCCAGGAAGTTTACGAAGCATTTCATGATTTTATTCATTTAATTTTCACAATAACCCAGTGAGGTAGGAATTATTATTATTGGCATTTTAAGATGGGAGAACATAGAAAGTTAAGGTATCCAAAAATAAAGTGAAAAGTATACACAGATACCCTGATTTTTAAAAGTGAGTGAATGAAATATAAAGTTTCCTAGAAAGAATAAATTCTTTTGGTTCTTATTCCTTTCCATTTGGATGTACATTTCAAAACCCTGTAAGACAGAAAAAGAAAGAGAAATACTATTTTCTAGAAGGACTGGAACATGTGCACATAATGAGAGCTTTAAAAGGAAAATAAAGAAAAAGCTTGATTCTAATTTGACCAAATTAGAAACTTTCAATTGCTCTTACAATATATTTTAGAACTATGACCAAATTCTCGTAGAAAAAACTTAGTATAAATCCTATACAACATTGTAAATCAACTATATTTCAATAAAACTTTTAAAAATCCTGTAAGTTATTTATTTACTTATTTAACCATTCTAAATTTATTTCAATAGCAAGTACATTTGCTGAAGCATTTTGAAAATTGCCACAATTCATGGAATCTTTTCTTAAGAACAATCTAACATGATTTGCCAGTACAACTCTTTATTTGTAACATAGCTAGAATCTGAAGATTTCCAAGTGAATAAGAATATTTGAACCACTTTTCACATGGAAGGTGAGTGAAAAATATTACAGAACTATATAGACCATTATAGATATAATTTCAGGATCTAATCCTCTGAAGATGAAGCTTATGCCATTTATCTAAGAAATGTAGAAAACTATATAAATAATTACAATTAAAGACACTTGGTGTTTTTTCTTTTTCCTTTTTTTTTATCATCAATCTGTTTATTAAGAGTCTACTATATATTAGGCAAACTTACTATATAAAAGGCAAACTTGTTTATCCTGGAATGTAAAGTGAAGTGGGCCTTAGGAAGTATCACTATGAACAAAGCTAGTGGAGGTGATGGAATTCCAGTTGAGCTATTCCAAATCCTGAAAGATGAAGCTGGGAAAGTGCTGCACTCAATATCTCAGCAAATTTGGAAAACTCAGCACTGGCCACAGGACTGGAAAAGGTAATTTTGTATTCCAATCCCAAAGAAAGGCAATGCCAAATAATGCTCAAACTACCTCACAATTGCACTCATCTCACATGCTAGTAAAGTAATGCTTAAAATTCTCCAAGCCAGGCTTCAGCAACACGTGAACCATGAACTTCCAGATGTTCAAGCTGGTTTTAGAAAAGGCAGAGGAACCAGAGATCAAATTGCCAACATCCACTGGATCATCAAAAAAGCAAGAGAGCTCCAGAAAAACATCTATTTCTGCTTTATTGACTATGCCAAAGCCTTTGACTGTGTGGATCACAATAAACTATGGAAAATTCTGAAAGAGATGGGAATACCAGACCACCTGATCTGCCTCTTGAGAAACCTGTATGCAGGTCAGGAAGCGACAGTTAGAACTGGACATGGGAAAAAAAAAAAAAAAAAGAACTGGACATGGAACAACAGACTGGTTCCAAATCAGGAAAGGAGTCTGTCAAGGCTATATATTGTCACCCTGCTTATTTAACTTATATGCAGAGTACATCATGAGAAACGCTGGGCTGGAGGAAGCACAAGCTGAAATTGAGATTGCCGGGAGAAATATCAATAACCTGAGATATGCAGATGACACCATCCTTATGGCAGAAAGTGAAGAGGAACTAAAAAGCCTCTTGATGAAAGTGAAAGAGGAGAGTGAAAAAGTTGGCTTAAAGCTCAACATTCAAAAACCAAAGATCATGGCATCTGGTCCCATCACTTCATAGCAAATAGATGGGGAAACAGTGGAAACAGTGGCTGACTTTATTTTTCTGGGCTCCAAAATCACTGCAGATGGTGATTGCAGCCATGAAATTAAAAGATGCTCACTCCTTGGAAGGAAAGTTATGACCAACCTAGATAGCATATTCAAAAGCAGAAACATCACTTTGTCAACAAAGGTCTGTCTAGTGAAGGCTATGGTTTTTCCAGTGGTCATGTATGGATGTGAGAGTTGGACTGTGAAGAAGGCTGAACGCCAAAGAATTGATGCTTTTGAACTGTGGTGTTGGAGAAGACTCCTGAGAGTCCCTTGGACTACAAGGAGATCCAACCAGTCCATCCTAAAGGAGATCAGTCCTGGGTGTTCATTGGAAGGACTGATGTTGAAGCTGAAACTCCAATACTTTGGCCACCTGATGCGAAGAGCTAACTCATTTGAAAAGACCCTGATGCTGGGAAAGATTGAGGGCAGGAGAACAGGACGACAGGGGACGAAATGGATGGATGGCATCACCGACTCAATGGACATGGGTTTGGGTGAGTCTGAGAGTTAGTGATGGACAGGGAGGCCTGGCACGCTGAAGTTCATGGGGTCGCAAAGAGTCGAACACGACTGAGTGAACTGAACTGAACTGTTTTTTCTAGTTGGATAAACTAATTTACTGGAAATTAAATAGTAGTAGTCGTTTATAAGAATATCCCTGGTAGTACCCTCCTACACTGTTGTAGGAAGGTAAATGGGTGCAGCCACTATGGATAACAGTATAGAGTTTCCTTAAAAAGCTAAAAATAGTTACCATATGATCCAGCAATCCCAACACCTGGGCATATATCTGGAGAAAACTCTAATTTGAAAAGATACCTCAATATTGATAGCAGCACTATTTACAATAACCAAGACTTGAAGTAAACCAAATGTCCATCAACAGATGAATGGATATAGAATATGTGATCAGATCAGATCAGTCACTCAGTCGTGTCCGACTCTTTGCGACCCCATGAATCACAGCACTCCAGGCCTCCCAGTCCATCACCAACTCCCGGAGTTCACTCAGACTCACGTCCATCAAGTCAGTGATGCCATCCAGCCATCTCATCCTCTGTCGTCCCCTTCTCCTCCTGCCCCCAATTCCTCCCAGCATCAGAGTCTTTTCCAATGAGTCAACTCTTCGCATGAGGTGGCCAAAGTACTGGAGTTTCAGCTTTAGCATCATTCCTTCCAAAGAAATCCCAGAGCTGATCTCCTTCAGAATGGACTGGTTGGATCTCCTCGCAGTCCAAGGGACTCTCAAGAGTCTTCTCCAACACCACAGTTCAAAAGCATCAATTCTTTGGCACTCAGCCTTCTTCACAGTCCAACTCTCACATCCATACAGGACCACAGGAAAAACCATAGCCTCGACTAGACAAACCTTTGTTGGCAAAGTAATCTCTCTGCTTTTGAATATGCTATCTAGGTTGGTCATAACTTTCCTTCCAAGGAGTAAGCATCTTTTAATTTCATGGCTGCAGTCACCATCTGTAGTGATTTTGGAGCCCAGAAGCTCAACATTCAGAAAACGAAGATCATGGCATATATAATGAAATAATATTCTGTCATAAAGAAGAATGAAATAACCCTGTGTAGCAACATGGTTGAACTTCGAGATCATCATACTGAGTGAAGTAAGTCAGAGAGAGAAAGACAAATATCATATGATATCACTTCTATGTGGAATCTACAAAAATAATATAAAGGAATTTATTTACAAAATAGAAACAGACATACAGACATAGAGGGCTTCCCTGGTGGCTCAGTGGTAAAGAATCCACTTGCAATGCAGGAGCCACAGGAGACACTGGTTTGATCCCTGGGCCGGGATGATCCCTTGAAGGAGGGCATGGCAACCCACTCTAGTGTTCTTGCCTGGAGAATTTCATGGACAGAGTAGCCTGGCAGGCTCAGTCCATGGGGTCACAAAGAGTTGGACACAACCGAAGCGACTTGGCATGCACACCCACACAGACATAGAAAACAAACTTACAGTTACAAAAGGGGATGCTAAGTCACTTCAGTAGTGTCCAACTCTGTGCGACCCCTTAGACGGCAGCCCACCAGGCTCCCCCATCCCTGGGATTCTCCAGGCAAGAACACTGGAGTGGGTTGCCATTTCCTTCTCCAAGGCATAAAAGTGAAAAGTGAAAGTGAAGTCTCTCAGTCATGTCTGACCCTCAGCGACCCCATGGACTGCAGCCTTCCAGGCTCCTCCATCATGGGATTTTCCAGGCAGGAGTACTGGAGTGGGATGCCATTGCCTTCTCCGACAAAAGGTGATGGGGAGGGATAAATTAGGAGTTTGGGAGTAGAAGATACAAACTACTATATATAAAATAAAACAAGAATTTACTGTATAGCACAGGGAACTATATGCAATATCTGGTAATAAACTATAATGAAAAAGAACATGAAAAATAATATATATATTCAGTTTCATGTATATATATATATAACTATATGTATATATAACTAGATATATATATATAACTAGTTATATATATCAGAGAAGGCAATGGCAACCTACTCCAGTACTCTTGCCTGGAAAATCCCATGGGCAGAGGAGCCTGGTGGGCTGCCATCTATGGGGTTGCACAGAACAACTGAAATGACTTAGCAGCAGAAGCAGCAGTTATACATATAACTAACACAACATTTTAAATCAACTATTAATATATTTCAGAAAAAAAAGAAAGGAAATTCCTTGGTAATTCGATCATTTATCAGTATCTGCTATTTGCCAGATGCTTTGTATATGTAGAAAGTCACAAATAAATTAGAAATAAGGCCAGCTGCTGCTGCTGCTGCTAAGTCGCTTCAGTCGTGTCCGACTCTGTGCAGCCCACCAGGCTCCCCCGTCCCTGGGATTCTCCAGGCAAGAACACTGGAGTGGGTTGCCATTTCCTTCTCCAATGCATGAAAATGAAAAGTGAAAGTGAAGTCTCTCAGTCCTGTCTGACTCTTCGTGACCCATGGACTGCAGCCTACCAGGCTCCTCCATCCATGGGATTTTCCAGGCAAGAGTACTAGAGTGGGGTGCCATTGCCTTCTTCGAGAAATAAGGTCTAAGTAAATTCAAATTTCTAAATATTTGAAAGTTTAATAAAATAAAAAGCCAAATTTAAAAATCCTTATATACAGTGAAATTTGGGTTGTGACATAACACCATAAACACAGGAAATGTATGACTATAAATTCAAAGTAAAATTATTTTTCCCTGACTTATCTAGATAATTATTTCACACATCTTTTGCCTGTAGCCTATTGAACACACTTTGTAAAAAGTATTTTAATGTTTTTTAATATTTAAAAGTTTTGAACCTATTCTAAGATCTATGAAAACCGAAGTATTTGAAAATGTTTGTCTTTCCTACATAAGTCAAATTCTACCAAAGGACACACTGAAAGTAGTTTTCCTAATAATTCATCTATAGGTTTTGTGTAGAAACTAAGCATAATTGCTGAGCTCATCACTAATGCACTACGCAGCACTCCTTTCTTTACTGGGTAACAATAGGATTCCCCAACGAGGATTTTGCATGAGTTTAGAAAGACAAGGCGAGCACAGGGTAAGCAAGTAAAATGAACAAATGTGCATGAAGCTGAGGCTGAAGCAGGGTGGTGGAACTGGAACAAGGGGACCACTGCAGCGGTTGGCAGGGTGGTTGGGGATATGCAGTCACAGGCTGGGAGGTGCAGGCTTAGCAGGAACCATATGCTATCCAAGAGGCTGAGTCAAAACAAGCCTACAACCTCACCAGATTGAGGAAATAACAAATCAGTGCTGGGTTGGCCTTCTGAGATAATGAGGATGGGAGACAGTGAAGATCACAGACTTAATTACCCAGGTGGCAGAAGCATCATCTTAATAATAAACCAACAGACTCAACACAAGAAAGCTATGGAGAAGGAAGAGGGGGACATATGAAGGACATGGGTATTAACAGTTTCAGCTGCATTTTGTGGGGGGCTGCACCACACAGCTTGGGGGATCTAGTCTCCTGACGATTGTGTGCGTGCGTGGTAACTCGCTTCACTAGTGCTGGACTCTTAGAGACTCCACGGACTGTAGCCCGCCAGACTCCTCTGTCTATGGGATTCTTCAGGCAAGAATCTTTTTTTTTTTTTTTTTTTTTTTGGCCATTCTGCGTATCATATGGGATCTTAGTTCCCCAACCAGAGATCGAACTCACGCCCCCTGCAGTGGAAGTCCGGAATTTTAACCACTGGATCGCCAGGGAAGTCCCACAGCTTCATCTTTTATCACTAGAATACAAATCTTCCTATTTTATGCAAAGGTTTCAGTTTTCTGGTTGGAAAGAGAGTGGGTCAAGAGACCAAGAAATTCATGCTATACCCAGATTAGTCAGGGTTTTGGAGATCCCCCAAGGCCCTGTACTTACTGTGTATTCTAAGTCACTTCAGTTGTGTCCAACTCTGGGACCCATGGACTGTAGCTCACCAGGCTCCTCTGTCTGTGGGATTCTCCAGGCAAGAATACTGGAGTGGGTTGCCATGCCCTCCTCCAGGGTGTACCTACTATAATATTTTCAAAGTCCAGGGTGGCCCAAAAGGGCCTCAATTTTCTAAGGAATCCTTGCTTCCACTGGTACAGCTAGAGAAAACTGGAGGCAAGTCAGTAGAGCTTGTCACTCATTGTGTCAGGAGATTTTGTCCAGTCTTGTCTATGGTAGTGTCACCCCTGATGCTAGAAGAAAATACAAAAACACAAAACCTAGTCCTTGAAGTAAGCATCTGATAAACAAGGGGCTATTGGAAGTTCACACAGCTCTAGATCATCTTTTCAACAGGAGCTGACCTATCACCCACACCTTATCAACAATGTGGACTGTAGCCTGTTTAGCTCCCGGCCTCCTATTATCCTTGTTAAGGAGCAGGATCCTCTGGGCCCTCTGGCTGAACCCTCAAGGCAGGAGATGTGAATGCCCTTCCACAGACAGGAACTAAGATAAGAAGATAGGCCAACAGGGCTTTTCTTCCCTTTCCAACCAGGCCTCTCCAGAGAGGACCCAAAAGACTGTGGGCAGCCCTAAGGCCATCAGGGGAGCTCCTAAAAGAATTGTCTTCTTGTCCCTGCCTTTAGAGACATAGAACTGGCAGGTGTTATTTCTCCCTTCTAGTTTTTTCTCACAAACGAATGGCATGGGGTGGAGAGAGTAGGAGAATGGTTTCAGACATTTAAGCTTTAGTGGGAGATGGGACTTCCCTGGTGACTAGGACTCTGTGCTCCCAATGCAGAGGGCCCATGTTCGATCCCTAGTTAGAGAACTAGATCCCACATACTGCCATTATCCCAAGCCATATTATGTCCTTATTTACATAATATTAGTTTTTCTTTAAAAAAATCCACCCTGTAGGCATATTCAGGATCCTGATTTTAAAAACCAACGATTAAAAAAAAAAGACTTGGCACAGTCAATAAATAAATAAAAATAAATATTAAAAAAAAAAGGTTTAGTGGGAGTGAGAAATCTGAAAACATATTTCTTGTGTGATCAGGGTGGCTAAGGGAAGAAAAGAAGACCACCAAGGGAACCTAATGGGACAAAAAGGGGACCCAGTGAGGAAGGATAGAGTAAGTGGGACCTCATCCTGGGATCTAGAGAGAGAACCAGAATCACTACCAAATCTGAGAAGGCAACTGGCAGAATGTCATCGAGAACTCTTGGTAGGAGGGCATGAGAGAATTTGCTTTTACTGGCTTCAGCAAACATGAAATCCCTGAGGTCTTGTGTACAACATAAACTTCCTTGGTTGTTGAAGACTGAAGCCAACAACTTTTACTGTGGAAATAACTGGCATAGAGAAAAACACACGAGGTTTACTTGAAGGACAAAGACACCTTCATTTTTAAATTCCACATCTGTATTTAAAATTTTGCTCCTGCAGGAAATACGTGGCTTTCTAGTAGCTCCAATGAGATAGGTCAGAGCTGTACCAAACAAGTGAGTTTCACAAGATCAATCAGATTTTAATAAATGTTGTCACATCTTTCAAAATTGAAATTACAAAATGAGGCAGTGAAAAATGTCTTGGATCAGGAGAGCTGAATTCTCCTCCCTGTTCTCAGGCAGAGCTCTTCACCATCCGTGAAGTATTCCTACTGCTAAAAGGTTCCTAAAGTCCTTTCTGGCCTAAAGACTATCCCTAACTTCTGTGCATTCCTTTCTTCTGGAAGATTAAAGCTGATAAAGAAAAGTGCAAAAAAAAAAAAAGTGCAGAAAAAAATCTTTACTAGCAATTTTGTGAATATAAGTGCCTTAAAGACGCATTCCCTATACCTGTTCAGACATTCATTCATTTAGCTGATATTCTGAGTCCCCATCATGAAACAGGTACTGTACTGGGGCTAGGGATACAATGATGAGAAAAACTGTTCACTTCCCTGGACAGAAAAAGACCTAACGATAAAAACATTTTCTTCAGATGTGATTTCCCTATAATTGGGCCTACAATAGATTCTAGATAATCACACATTGCTTCATAAATTTGAACATGTTATCCTTAACAACTGGGGGAACACTGTTGCCTTTCTTTTAATACCAGGGAGCTACTTTCACTGAATGATCTTAGAAAAAGACATTTCAGAATCACTTAGTCAAAAATATTTGTTGATAATCTAGTGCATGCTGGATTTGCTGTAAGTGGTGAGAATATGGTAAAAACAAGACAGGCAGAGGCCTTGCCCTCAAAGACTCATAATCTTGGGTCTACGAAAGCACGAAAACTTAAAACTAGTTTGCACTCACGCAGTTTAAACTTTCTCATCACACTAGTCAATTGCCCCAGCTTCATAAGGTACCCCTGAAATTTTTCAGATGATTTTCTTTTTTCAACTCAGGACTGTGTTTTCTTATTTAGACAATTTGTGACAAACTGTCACTTTTTCTAGCAATGCTGCCAGCTAGTTGATTTTAAAAAATAAATGTGACCATTTAACTCTTCTTTCTCCCTAGCTCCCCATACATTTCTTCCACTTAAAAACAAAACAAAAAACCTTCCGTGTCTACCCTTTACTTTACAAAAAAAGAAACCCCAGCTCTCCAGCACATCCCCTTTGTGACTGGACCTTGCCTCCCCCAGTCCCATTCATGCTCTGAGGCTTGCACACTGTCCTCTCTGGCCTTACTGATTGTCATTTTCCAGTCTCTCAGCTCTAGGCCTTCATCCATGCTGCTCCTTCAGTGTAGATTACTCTTCACCCTCTTCCTCCTTCTGCCTTCACTTATCCCTGGACTTGGTTTCATCCATAACCCCACAATTCCTGTGTCTACATCCCATCCTGAGACTCACCTAGTATAGTACAGTGGCCCACTGACACTTTTCAGGACAACATACAGGGCTGGACATACAGACACCCTTAATGAAAGTTTTGAGTGATGAATTAATGAGCACACATTTACAGATGACATTCCTAGCAGGGAGAACAACATGACAAGAGATGAGCATGGCGCATTAGGGACTCTGGAAAGAATTCAGAATATATGGAAAACATAGTAGAAGAGGAATGGCTAGAGATGGGACAAAAGAGAGAAACAAGGACAGATGCAGCCAGTTTGATGATTTGACAATAGTGAGTCACTAAGGGGTCTTAGGAAGAGGAGTAATTAGATTAGGGTTTTAGAAAGAACCTTGTGAAGAATAGATTTGAAGGAAGCAAGACAGGGGATGAGGAGATGTGTTAGAGTGACTATTGCAGAAAACCAAGGGGAGCTGGTAATGGCCTGAACTAATTTAGCAGCACTGAGGATACAAGAAGTGGAAAGATTCAAGCAATGTGCAGCCATGAAATTAAAAGACTCTTGCTCCTTGGAAGAAAAGCTATGACCAACATAGATAGCATATTAAAAAGCAGAGACATTACTTTGCCAACAAAGGTCCAGCTGGTCAAGGCTATGGTTTTTCCAATAGTTATGTATGGATGTGAGGGTTGGACTATAAAGAAGGCTGAGCACCGAAGAATTGGTGCTTTTCAACTCTGGTGTTGGAGAAGACTCTTGAGAATTCCTTGGACTGCAAGGAGATCCAACCTGTCAATCCTAAAGGAAATCAGTCCTGAATATTTGTTGGAAGGACTGATGCTGAAGCTGAAGCTCCAATACTTTGGCCATCTGATGTGAAGAACTGACTCATTGAAAAAGACCCTGATGCTGGGAAAGATTGAAGGTGGGAGGAGAAGGGGACGACAGGATGAGATGGTTGAATGGCATCACTGACTCGATGGACCTAAGTTTGAGCAAACTCCAGGAGTTGGTGATGGATAGGGAAGCCTGGCGTGCTGCAGTCCATGGGGTTGCAAAGAGTCGCACATGACTGAGCGACTGAACTGAACTGAACTGAGACCTCCAGGGAAGCTCCATTTGAAAATACTGAAAAGTATAAAAATGACCAAACATGAGGCTAGTTTGAACTATGATGTTCATATTTTAATTGTAATTGAAAGATAGATGTTTTACCACATAAGATCTCAAACTATTAATTTTATTGCCTTAAATGTTCATTTACTTCTAGGTTTTTAAAAACTTTTAGTTGGTCAAGTTTTTAAATGATAGATAAAATGTAAATGATCTTTCTCCAATTTTTTTACAATTTAATTAGTAAAGAGAACTTAAAAGACTAGTTATTCAATGCTTTTGATTTGATAATTAAAAAACAAAACACTGTCAACTATATTTCAGGCTGGTGGGCTTGCAAAAAAATTTTTTTAACCTCAACCCACAGTAAGAAACACATTTCACATTATGACCTAATCCACAAGCCTATACATAAAGGACTGAGATAGGACAGTACTTCTACCAAACATTACCGCGATGCACTCTGGTACTTACTGTTCTATTCTAATTATGTTTTAAAGACTTGCTAAAACAGCAGGCTATGACCTGCTGTTTGAAAACCTCAGCTTTAGTCACCCCACATTTTATAGAGCATTCAATTCAGTTTAGTTGCTCAGTTGTGTCCAACTCTTTGCGACCCCATCCATGAACCACCTCACGCCAGGCCTCCCTGTCCATCACCAACTCCCGGAGTTTACTCAAACACATGTTCATTGAATTGGTGATGCCATCTAACCATCTCATCCTCTGTCATCCCCTTCTCCTTCTGCCTTCAATCTTTCCCAACATCAGGGTCTTTTCAAATGAGTCAGCTTTTCACATCAGGTGGCCAAAATATTGGAGTTTCAGCTTCAACATCAGTCCTTCCAATGAACACCCAGGACTGATCTCCTTTTGGATGGACTGGTTGGATCTCCTTGCAGTCCAAGGGACTCTCAAGAGTCTTCTCCAACACCACAGTTCAAAAGCATCAATTCTTCTGTGCTCAGCTTTCTTTATAGTCCAACTCTCACATCCATACATGACTACTGGAAAAACTATTGCCTTGACTAGACGGACCTTTGTTGGCAAAGTGATGTCTCTGCTTTTTAATATGCTGTCTAGGTTGGTCATAACTTTCCTTCCAAGGGGTCAGCGTCTTTTAATTTCATGGCTGCAATCACCATCTGCAGTGATTTTGGAGCCCAGAAAAATAAAGTCAGCCACTGTTTCCACTGTTTCCCCATCTATTTCCCATGAAGCGATGGGACTGGATGCCATGATCTTCGTTTTCTGAATGTTGAGCTTTAAGCCAACTTTTTCACTCTCTTCTTTCACTTTCATCAAGAGGCTCTTTAGTTCTTCTTCACTTTCTGCCATAAGGGTGGTGTCATCTGCATATTTCTGAGGTTATTTACATTTCTCCTGGCAATCTTGATTCCAGCTTGTGCTTCATCTAGCCCAGCATTTCTCATGATGTACTCTGCATACAAGTTAGATAAACAGGGTGACAATATACAGCCTTGATGTATTCCTTTTCCTATTTGGAACCATAATGGTTAATTAAAGACTCTAGGTGCAGCTCCACTGCCTTCTAGTTTTGGGATTTTGTGTAAGTTTCCCATCCTCTTTTGATCCAGCCTCTCCACCAGTAAAATGAGGATAAGAACAGAATCTACATCATTGTGAGAATTAGTTTTTAATATGCATGGTACTTGTAAGAGTGAATAAAAGTGTCTACCACTTGGTAAGCATTCAGTTCTACCCCATTATTATTATTTTTTAGTCACCAGCTGTTTTCTTGACATCTATGTATAATCTATGGTACCAGGCATTCTCAAGTATTCCAAAGACACACTGCTCTCATGACACATCTTTTATTTGATTGATAAATTGTAACCATGACAAATTGATATCAGTGAGACACAGAACTGTCACTTCTTCAAGATACAGTGTTTGCCTCGATTTAAAACAGACAAACAAAAAATCAAGTTCTATATAATTACCAAGTAACTACCCCCTCAGAGTCAAAGAATAATTTTCTCACGGAGAGTGCTTATCAACCTCATCAAGTCTCTCTGAAAAGAGAGTCCAGTGTTTGAGATGCATTTTCACATGGTGTTTATATTCTCTCCCTTTGGTGAAGAAATGTGTTGTTACAAGACATTTAAAATCTTGCTTGTTGTCCTTGGACTTTTCATTCATTCAGATTTAAAAAGCTTAAAGCACCACAATTTATATCTACATTATTAATTATATTACAAAACAGTGGCTTTTCCCCCTTTTTTAAAAAATGTCAAAGGAGGAAAAGAAAATATATTTCCCCTAAGGTCATAACCTTCCAAACAGACATTCAGAACTTTATTACTTAGCACCTATATAAGCAATAATGTCAAATTCTTTACAAGATGAAGAACAGAATAAAAGTAATTCCAGACTTTAAAGTTGTATTACAATTATTACAACTGTAATACAATAATACAATTTATATGTATTATTATTATTTTGATAAGACAATAAGTATTCTGTTATATCATTTTAGTCTATTAACTTTAGCCAAGTATATTAGCTAGCTATTGTTAGACCACAAGCTCCATAAGACTACAGTTCCAAGTACCACTTCCTAAACTGTTACCCAAATTCATTTCTAGATGCTTAAGGCAATCAAAGAGTTACTGTAAAAACCATACTAATTAAGAGGCAAACTGGCTTTACTCTGCTATTCCTTAGTTTCCATATTTGCTTTTGCTTCTTTGCTAGAACTGTTTCTCTTGTCAAGTTCTTTGAGGTTTCTCCTGAAGTAGAGCAGGGGGAAGGCTTGGCCTGCCTACACGGGGGTAGAAGAGATCGCCTCAGAGTTTCAAGGTTGAATTATCCTCTACAGTAAACTTACATAAACAGGTAGCAGAATCTATCTATAGTGGTAACCACTCGTGTGCTTGCTAAGTCACTTCATTTGCGTTGGACTCTTTGCTACCCTACGGACCATAGCCTGCCAGGCTCCTTGGTCTGTGTCCAGGCATAAATACTGGAGTAGGTTGCCAGGCCCTCCTCCAGGGCATGGCAGATCCAACCTGTATCTCTCATGTCTCTTGCATTGGCAGGCAAGTTCTTTACCACTAGGACCACCTGGGAAACCACTCTAGAAATGGTTAATAATCTACAGCTCAAAGAGATCTGTGAATTCCTAGATCTAAAGAGGATATGGTCTCAATGAAATATAAAAGAATGTGCAAACCAAATAAATCTGTATTATAGTCTATTGAATATAATTAGCAAAGAATTATTGTTTCAGTTCAGTGCAGTCGCTCAGTCGTATCCGACTCTGCGACCCCATGGATTGCAGCACACCAGGCTTCCCTGTCCATCACCAACTCCCAGAGCTTGCTCAAACTCATGTCTATCCAGTTGGTGATGCCATCCAACCATCTCGTCCTCTGTCGTCACCTTCTCCTCCCTCCTTCAATGTTTCCATCAGGGTCTTTTCCTGTTGAGTGAAGAACGGATGAGTCAGTTCTTCACATCAGGTGGCCAAAGTATTGGAGCTTCAGCTTCAGCATCAATCCTTCCAACAAATATTCAGGACTGATTTCCTTCAGGATTGACAGGTTGGATCTCCTTGCAGTCCAAGGAATTCTCAAGAGTCTTATCCAACACTACAGTTCAAAAGCATTAATTTTTTGGCACTCGGCTTTCTTTATGGTCCAACTCTCACATCCATACATAACTACTGGAAAAACCGTAGCTTTGACTAGACGGACCTTTGTAGGCAAAGTAATGTCTCTGCTTTTTAATATGCTGTCTATGTTGGTCATAGCTTTTCTTCCAAGGAGCAAGCATTTTTTATTTCATGGCTGCAGTTACCATCTACAGTGATTTTGGAACCCAAGAAAATAAAGTCTGTCACTGTTTCCATTGTTTCCCCATCTATTTGCCATGAAGTGTTGGGACCGAATGCCATGATCTTGGTTTTTTGATTGTTGAGTTTTAAGCCAGCTTTTTCACTCATTCATTCACATATTTCTGCCTGACTTTTCTAGAGCAATCAGAAAGATCTGAAGAAATGCTAACCTAATCAATTCTTTCTCCTCCTTAAAACCCTCTTTGGAAGCCCATTGTTCTCAGTATGAAGCACACCAGTGTTAACAAGTCTTATCAAGTCTACCTCCAGGGTTGCTGCAGAAGTTTCTCTCTTCCTCCCTCCCTAGGGGTCAGCTGATCTTTTGGCTCCCCATTGGCATAAAACGCTTCTTTGAGGAGGCAGTTCCCTCCCCTGCAACATTCTTTATAATCTTGGCTAAAGTAATACCCTTTATTGTCAATTCTCACTTTAAAAGCCAGTTTCTAAGGAAGACACTCCCTGATCAACCCCTCCGTGGAGGGTCTCCTTGTACTTCAGGTACAATTTCTCCTTCATCCTCACTTCACTTCAATCCAGTATCTATTTCATGTCTGTCTCCTCTGCTAGACTGTCAGCAGGACCACAGGTCTCTTCAGTGCTCAACAGCAAGCAGAGTACCTGGCCAAATAGTAGGTGGTCAACAGATCTTTGTTAAAAGAAGGAACACGAGCTCACTACAGCCTACTACCTGGCAGGCCGTATGTTGGACACTGCAGGGACAGAGCTGAGTAAAATAGGGTGTTTGTCTTCAAGGGATCAGATTTGCAAACAACTGTAACCACAGAGCACAAGCGCTTTGAAGGGAAGTGAGTACTGGGTGCCCTGGGTGGAGGGAGAACAAGCATCAACTCTCAGAAAAATGAAAACAAACATTTCCACTTAGTACATGCTGGGCTCTGAACTAAAACCTGTACAACGTTACATTCCTCATTCAATTTCTAATGACAACCCCATGTGGTGGTTAAATAGCTTGCCTAAGGCTACAGCAGTATTTGAATCCAGCTTATCCAGGTCTTCTAATTTCAAAGCAGAAAGCTACACATAGAAACACAACAGCTGACACAATGAGTCCCTGGGAATATGTCCAGCCACTTCACCATGCTCTGTTAACAATTTAAAAGGGGGCCATATAGCCAATTTAAATATTGATTTAAAATTTTTAAATGTTGAATATGTAATACATTCACATGTTTTTCCCACATGTTTTTCTGAATAGACAGTGCATTCTTATAATTCGTACATATCAAAAAATAAGCAGGTTTAGTTAAGTTTCCCACTCCATGTAAGTTGGTGCAGCTGCTAAAGGAAACAGTATGGAGGTTACTCAAAAAACTAAAATGAGTTGCCATATGATCCAGCAATCCCACTCCTGGGCATATATCCAGACAATACTATAATTCAAAAAGATACATGCACTCCTATGTTCATAGCAGCACTATTCACAATAGCCCAGACATGGAAACAACCTAAACGTCCATTGGCAGATGAGTGGATAAAGATGAGGTACATATATATACAGTGGAATATTACTCAGCCATAAAAATGAAATAACGCCATTTGCAGCAACATGGATGGACCTAGAGAATATCATACTAAGTGAAGTCTGAGAGAGAAAGACGATGCCATATGGTATCACTTACATGCGTAATGTAAACTGTAACACAAATGAACCTATCTATGGAACAGACATAGAGTACAGACATAGAGAACAGTGTTGATACCAGGGGGAGGAAGGTTGGGAGGGATGGATTGGGAATTTGGGATTAGCAGATGCAAATTATTATATATAGAATGAATAAACAATAAGTTCTTACTGTATAGCACAAGCAACTATATTTAATATCCTGTGATAAACTATAATGGAAAAGAATATAAAAAAGAATGCATATATATGTAGAACTGTATCACTTTGTTATATATGTATAACTATCACTTTGCTGTACAGCAGAAATTAAAATAACATTGTAAATCAATTATACTCAAATAAAATAAATTATACTCAAATAAAAAGTATAGGATTGCCCATCCTATCTCCCATTAATTAGCTCAAACCTAGATTACCAAAACTAATCCCTATTATACTTTATGCATTTTTCCAGATTCTCTTTATAAGTATACAGATACAAATATATATTCTTATTTTGCCTTTAAATTAAAAAATTTTTTTTTTTATTTATTTGTTTTGGCCTTGCCACAAAGCATGTGGGATCTTAGTTCCTGGACTAGGGATTGAACCCATGCCCTCTGCAGAGAAAGCGTGATGTCTTAACCATTGGACTGCCATAGAATTCCCTAAATTTTATTTTCAATTAAAAAAAATTGAAGTATAGTTGATGTATAATATTATATAAGTTATAGATACACAATATATATATAGTGACTCACAATTTTTAAGGGTTATACTCTGTTTATAGTTATTATAAAATATTTGCCCCTTTTTTCCATCACAAAAGGTAGCATACATACTTGCTGTTGCACACTTTGATTTTCTCAGTTGCTGCTGCTGCTGCTGTGTCGCGTCAGTCATGTCCGACTCTGTACGACCCCATAGACGGCAGCGCACTAGGCTTCCCCCTCCCTGGGATTCTCCAGGCAAGAACACTGGAGTGGGTTGCCATTTCCTTCTCCAATGCATGAAAGTGAAAAGGGAACGTGAAGTCGCTCAGTCGTGTCCGACTCTTAGAGACCCCATGGACTGCAGCCTACCAGGCTCCTCCACCCATGGGATTTTCCAGGCAAGAGCACTGGAGTGGGGTGCCATTGCCTTCTCCAGATTTTCTGTTAGTGATTTATATTTTGGAGATCCTTCTGTATTGTCAGGACACCATTCTTTCTTGGCATCATAGTATTCCATTTCATGTATATACTACTATTTATTTGAATGATTCCTTATTGATAGATGTTTGGATTGTTTCCAATGTTTTGCTATTACAAACAATGCTGCAATGAATAACTTTGCACATAGTTCAGTTAGCACGTGTGCAACTATATCTGCAGGATAAATTCCTGGGAGTGGTACCAATGGGTCAAAGGGCATATGCATGTGTAATTTTGATAGATATTGCCAAATTGCCCTCTGTAGGGATTAAATCAGTTTAAATTCCCACCAGCCGTGAATGAGAGCAGCTGTTTTCCCATGGTCTCTCAACAAACAGTGTTAGCAAAGTTCTGATTATTTGCCAGGCTAATGGATAAAAAATGGGACTACAGCATTTTTTGCATTATAAGTGAAGTTTAGTGTTTTTTTTTTTAACATTTATGAGTTTATATTTCATTCTTTCTGAACTATTTACATCCTTTTTCTGTTTTTCTTTTGTTGGTCTTTTTCTCTGGGTTTGGCAGAAGCATTTTCTGTATAAGGGAGATTAGTTTTTACCTGTGATATAGTTTTAGCCACTTTCCTATAATAATGTTTTAGAAGTTCTGACCAATCCAAAAAAACATGTATTAGATGTGATGTAAAAATATGCAAAAGGAGAAGGCAATATGTCATTATTTGAACATGATTATATAGCTAGATAACTTTAAAAATTAATAAAATTAATTGGATATCTCTTGATACAGGAAGCTGAAAATGCTGGAGGATCTAAAAAGAAGATATAAGAGAATATACACACCTTAACACCATTTCTACATGCTAAGAATAATAAAAATATGACAAAAAAGAAAATTCACAATAACTATAAGAAATAGAAAGTACCTAGAACTAATTTTGGCAAAGAAAGAGTATGACCTATATGAATAAAAATAAAATATAAAATTTAATTTGTTTTCTTTATAAAAGAAGACTGGAGTAAATGAAAACACAGATTAATGTATTGAATGAGCAGCTTACATATTTGAAAGAGGCACCTGAATTATTTTATAGGTTTAATACCATTAAAACAAAACTGCTGCTAAGTCGCTTCAGTCGTGAACGACTCTGTGCGACCCCATAGACGGCAACCCACCAGGCTCCGCCGTCTCTGGGATTCTCCAGGCAAGAACACTGGAGTGGGTTGCCATTTCCTTCTCCAATGCATGAAAGTGAAAAGTGAAAGTCAAGTCACTCAGTCGTGTCCGACTCTTCGTGACCCCATGGACTGCAGCCTACCAGGCTTCTCAGTCCATGGGAGTTTCCAGGCAAGAGTACTGGAGTGGGTTGCCATTGCCTTCTCTGGAAAACAGAACTAAATAATTTTAAATTTGAGAAAGTGTTTTCATGTATAAAAATGAAAGATAATAAATATATACATATGCATATGCTTTAATTCTAAGAAGAGGAGTCATTGTGTTAACATATATTATAACAGATGTTAACATATATTATACAACAATATTAATTAAAGCAGTGTGGTATAAGGACAAGATTAAACAGATGAATCAGTCATCCAGAAACGTATCCAGCTGGAAATATGTAGATGATACACAGTGGTCCTTCAGTATCTTCAGGGAGACTAATGGTTTCAGGACCCATACCAAAATCCACATATGCTTAAGTCTCTTACATAAAATGACACATCCACAGATGCAGAGTGCATGGATACAGAGGGCTGACTGTATAATAACAAGAGGCACATAACATAATTAGGGAAGAAAAGTTATAATTTTAGTAAGAATTAATGCTTAGGTAGTAGTATTCTCTGCTTGGCATTTTCTAAATTCCTCATGTATATCAATTAATTATTTTTTTAATCCTATTAGATCCATGCTACTTAACTGGTGAGTAATCTGAGACACCAGGAGGGTCAGTCAGTTTTTCAAGGCCATACATACAGCTAGAGAGTGGCAGGGCAGGGCTTAAATCCAGACAATTTGCCTTCAGAGTCTGTGGGCCTAACCATTTGTAATTAGGATAACTACCAATTTATTAAAAGTAAAAAGATAAGAATATAAGCAAAAATACTTTAATAATGCATATTTGAAAATCTGCTATAGAATATCATACAGCTTATCTCAAGTAATTCCTTTGCTTTGCTTTTACATTTCTGTTTTGTTTGAAATCTTTTTCAATTATAACTGCATAAGACTTTCATAATTAAAAGAACAAAATAAATGGGATATTTTGAATTAAAAAAAATCTTTGACTATGCATGAATTATTTCCCACCTGTTTATCCAGTTGAAATAATATATTATCTATTCTTTCCTCTTTCAGGCATTGATGATCTATCTTTCTTAAAAACATATTTATTAAGTTCCTACTGTTTGCCCTGAGTGAAAATGGACAAGATAAGTGCTGTAAATTAGGGACAATGTGGATGTAGATTCTCAGGCATGTGGAAGTTATTAAAAATAGCAGTCTGTTTGGCCAATAGCATTAAATAAAGGTTGTCCAAAGGAAAAGTGGAATGAGCCGTAAACTTTGTTTTGTAAACTATGTATATATAAATTATTTTAGTAAACTTAACATCAATATATCAGCAATTTTCATCTATTTTTAATTTCTACAGGTATTCCTCATATATCTCTACCACAACACCTTTCCCACAAGTATATACAGCTTTACGAAGCTGAAAAAGTAACTCCAACCCATCACTAACATACTTAAAGTTTTTTTAAGGATCTTAGGTGTGGGTTTGTACATTAGTTAAAATCAGAAATAAAAAAAGATAATCAGTGGGACTTCTCTGGTGGTCCAGTGGTAAAGAATACACCTTCCAATGCAGGGAAATCTGTGTTCGATCCTTGGTCGGGGAGCTAAGATCCTCCCACATGCCCCAGAGCAACTAAGTCAAAACTAGAGAACCCTGCGTGCTGCAACTACTGAGCCCCCGCACCACGACAAAGACCCAGCATAGCCTGAAAAAAAATGATACTCAGGACTTTTATCGGAGAAGGCAATGGCACCCTACTCCAGTACTCTTGCCTGGAAAATCACATGGGCGGAAGAGCCTGGTAGGCTGTAGTCCATGGGGTCACGAAGAGTCGGACACGATTGCGCGACTTCCCTTTCAGTTTTCACTTTCATGCATTGGAGAAGGAAATGGCAACCCACTCCAGTGTTCTTGCCTGGAGAATCCCAGAGACGGCGGAGCCTGGTGCGCTGCCGTCTATGGGGTCGCACAGAGTCAGGGATACGATTGAAGCAACTTAGCAGCAGCAGCAGGACTTTTATTCTGGTATGAAATAGTGGTTCAGTTGTTCAGTCGTGTGTGACTCTTTGCAACCCCATAGACTGCAACACGCCAGACTTCCCTGTCCTTCACCATCTCCTGGAGTTTGCTCAAACTCATGTCCATTGAGTCGGTAGTGCCATCCAACCATCTCATCCTTTGTCCTCCCCTTCTCCTCCGGCTTTCAATCTTTCACAGCATTTGGTTCTTTTCCAATGAGTCGGCTCTTTGCATCAGGTAATGAAAGTATTGTAACTTCAGCCTCAGCATCAATCCTTCCAATGAATATTCAGGTTGATTTCCTTTAGGATTGACTGGTTTGATCTCCTTGCTGTCCAATGGAGTCTCAAGGGTCTTCTCCAGGATCATAGTTTTAAGGCATCAATTCTTTGGCTCTCAGCCTTTCTAATTTTCCAGCTCTCACATCCAAATACGATTGCTGGAAAAACCACAGCTTTGACTAGACAGACCTTTGTTGGCAAGGTAATGCCTCTGCTTTTTAATAACGCTGTCTAGGTTGGTCATAGCTTTTCTTCCAAGGAGCAAGCGTCTTTTTAATTTCATGGCTGCAGTCGCCATCTGCAGTGATTTTGGAGCACAAGAAAATAAAGTCTGACACTATTTCCATTGTTTCCCCATCTATTTGCCATGAAGTGATGGGACCAGATGCCATGATCTTCATTTTTTGAATGTTAAGTTTTAACCCAGCTTTTTAACTCTCCTCTTTCACCTTCATCAAGAGGCCTGTTTAGTTCCCCTTCACTTTCTGCCATAAGGGTGATGTCATCTGTGTAGCTGAGGTTATTGATATTTCTCCCAGTAATCTTGATTCCAGCTTGTGCGTCATCCAATTTTCAATAAATAAGGAAATATTTAGGAACATCACATTCATCCTTTCTTTTTTTTTAAATTTTTCTTTATTTGTTTGTTTTGGCCTCACCAGGTGGCCTGTCAGATCTTTGTTTCCTGACCAAGGATTGAACCCCTAACCCTTGGCAGTGAAAACATGGAGTCCTACCCCCTGGACCTCCAGGGAATTCCCAAATTTGCTTTTTTTCCCAAGTCTCTAAGTACTGTCTCTGGTTGCTAAAACATTCAATAACTCAGTAAAATATATGATAAAAACCCACTGAAAAAGTAGAGTGTTTTGACTTCCATTACATCTGAGAGAGAAAGCTCCATCTGCTGACTCTATTAGATTCTGATCCCAGCTAGCCTCTATGAATAAAACCTCATGGTGACAGATTCATCTCTTTCAGTGTTACCTGTATCAGAAATCTTATGGGTTGATTTCATCCTTAATTTGTTAATAGACTTAAAAATAGATAGAATTTTTAAAGGAAATTTTTATGAGAAAAATAAATCTAGAAAAAGAAGTTTTCAGATTTATGCCTACTTTGAATGTTATAACATTAAGAGGAGGCAGGCAGAGGTAATAGAAAGGGCACTGGAGATGGAATCAGAGAAGGGGTGACCTAACTGTGTCATTGGTCTCTGTATCTTTTAAATGGTCACGTTCCTCCTGACTTTGAGCCCCAAATTCCTCATCTATTAATTTAGATTTTCTTGCATAGTGTCGCTTAGAGAGCCAACTCAGCCTATGTATGTAAAAGTACGTTTTTAAGATTACTCTACATTTGTTTTGGATTATGTTTAAGGCCTTCTTGTTAATATTATTGTCAAAGTAGTGACTGAGAAAGTTGCTTTGTGACCATCCTCTCATGCCATTGCCCTGCCCAGATTTTGTCCCTCTATCCTAAGCTGCTCCCTGTACCTTGAACTTTCTAGTCTTTCTCACTCCTTACATTTTGGTACAGTAAATAACTTTATCTTAAAACACCCACTAAACTTCTGGAACATCATTCATTTCTGGTTTTTCTCTTATTTTAGTTTCCTTTTCTGGGTCTTTCTCTTTTTCCAGATCCCTAAATATTAGGATTTCCCAACTCACTTCTGAGACTTCTAACTCTATTCATTTCCTTGGTGATCCCATCAAAATCCCATGCTGATGAATGCTAGTCTCTACCTGATCTCCACTTGCATATTTCTCTAATTTAATCCTCTGCTGTATTTCTCTCTCCCTCACTGTCCCCACTGCCCACCACAGGGCCTTTGCACTTGCTGTTGTCCTCCTTCCACACTTTCTCCCTTACTTCACTCAAGTCTCTGCTCAAATATTATCTCCTTAGAGAGTGCTTCTCTTCACCATCTTATCTAAAATGGCACACACCACCCTAGACCCTCTCTCATCCTTTATCCTGTTTGTCATTTATACATTTATGTGCCTACTTGTTAATTATCTTTCCCCCCAGGAGGGCACAGACTCTCTGTTTACTGCTCTATTTCCAGAGCCCACTGACCAGCACATAGTAAGCCCTGTAATTTGGAATGAATGAATAAATGAATGAATGTTGCTTCCTCTGATTAGAATACTATCCATCTACCTAACTTTTACTCATCTGTAAGGAGCACCCTAAATATTACCTCCTTTGAGTAGCCTTTCCTGATTGATCAAACTGGTTTACCTTCTCCACCTCTGTGTGTTCATAATAACTTCCTACTTAGGTTAAATCCATTAGAGCATCTTATTTGTTTACTTGTCTGTTTCCCCACCTTACTGCTGTGTTTCTTGTTGTTCTAATTCAAGGGCAAAACATCTTGCTGGGAATGAAATTGTGAAACTTTTCTATAGATTTGATCACTTTTAAATAAAAAATTAAAAGATAAAGAATATATTTTTGCATTTAATATTATTTAAGAATGTTTATAGATATTGATAGAATATTGTTCAAAAATGCTGCCATGTGTGTTGCAAATATTTTTAGCAGGATTTTGATTATGGCTTTGGGGCCTTGTTGATTATTGTTATTATTCATCCTTTTCTGTAGTCATATATGTCTGTTCTTTTCTTTTTTGGGCTTCTGACTTTTCCAAGTTTTTAGGTCTTTCAAACCATAAGTTTATATAAATTTTTTCTCACATTTTTTTCTGATTATATATTACAACTTTCTTTGTTTAATTCTTTAAACTGCATGCAAAATATTTTACATTTGGAACACAGGAAGTAAAGGACTAGTCTTATTTTCTAATATTTTAAATAAGAAGGAGACAGTTCAAACAGAAAACTTACTTTCTGTCTGATAGTACTAATAATATAGAAGTTATCTATTTCTTTCCCATAGCTGGGAAGGAATTTTTCCATACCTGGGGAGGATTTCCCAAATACTAATTCTTTTTGTGGGTTTTGATGCCTTATTGAATCCAGAATTCATTTTTTTTTTTTGGCCAAGCAGTGCCACATGCAGGATCTTAGTTCCCTGCCCAGGGGTTGAACCCACACCCCCTGCAGTAGAAGTTTGGAGTCCTAACCACCGAACTGCCAGGGAAGTCTCAGAATCCATTTGAGCCTAGTTAAAATGATCTCTTGGAGAAGGCAATGGCACCTCACTCCAGTATTCTTGCCTGGAAAATCCCATGGGCAGAGGAGCCTGGTAGGCTGCAGTCCATGGGCTCATTAAGAGTCGGACATGACTGAGTGACTTCACTTTCACTCTTCACTTTCATGCATTGGAGAAGGAAATGGCAACCCACTCCAGTGTTCTTGCCTGGAGAATCCTGGGGACGGGGGAGCCTGGTGGGCTGCCGTCTGTGGGGTCGCACAGAGTCGGACACGACTGAAGTGACTTAGCAGCAAAATGAACTCTAAGTGTAACACATGTCCACTGTGGAAAATATAGAAATGTGCTCTTGAGAAGATATCATGACTTTGACAGTAAATATGTGACCCAGCATCTTATCAGAACAAGGTCAGAATTGTGTTCATTCTATGTGAACATTTTTTTCAGCCTTAAAACTTGAATAACAATGACATTTAAACCGTGGTCTCAGGAGTCCAGGGAGACAGTGGAAGCATCCCAGGGGCTGCTGTGTGGGGGCGTAAGGCTGGCAGAGGGTAGGTGGGCTCTAGATCGTCTACTCTGTATCCAACCAAGTGGGTCTGTATAAAATTTCATTTAAAAAAATGTTTGAAAGCCACAATCTACAAATAAAACAAATGCTCAAATGCAGGATTATAAAATTACAGTATATTTAATTTTGTTTCAATCCGATAGTGTTTCTTACACTTAAAATGATAATGATGATTTAGATCCCACTTTCCGACCAAAGCCTTTCCCCTACCCTGCCCTTTCCTCAGTTGCTCCTCAGACGTGGGTCCTTTGACCTCCTCTTCTCTCTCTCCCTCTGTTTGGGCCAAGTTCTTTCTGCCTTCATTCCTCCCTATTTCAGCCTGGAGCTCTTACTTCCCTTGCCTTCTTGTGGTTCCATCTGCAAAGGGGCCCTCTGGGCAGCCAGGCTAAGCAGTGTTTCCCATTATCTACAACTGCCTTTTCAAACCTCCACAAATCTCTGACCCTCCTGCCTCACCCTTAAAGAATGACCTCACCTCCTACTTTAGTGAAAACAGAAAGCTTTAAAAGGAACTCCCCCAACTTCCTGCCTCCAAAATAGCACCCCTCCTTTCCACCTATTAAGGCTATTTTTTCCACCTATGCTGTGGAAAACACACCCCACTCCTGTTGTCTTGGGCTTTGCACTCACTATTAATCATCCTCTCTCTCTGAATCTTGAATCACTCCGGCTTACTAGTCTTTCACTCAGTCAGTTATAACTCAACAATTTGATTGAATTACCATCAAGGCTTCTGTCTGTTTGTGGCCACTTCGGTGACGCTCCTGGGCCCATGGACCCAAATGTTCTTTTCTTTATGCTGGCTCCTTTGTCAAGCAACTTAAATTTACCAAAGATGCAGGGACAAAAAGCTAGAAGAAATCTCTATGCGTATAGTTCTTTTGGAGCTTTAAAAAAAAAACTTTAAAATCACTATGCTTTGGGTCACATTTGTGAAATGGAATGGAGAAAAGGTTCCTTTCAGAGTTTTTTTAACTGATGCTTTTAGTTACACAGAGAAAGGTGGGGAGGGAGAAGGTGAAAAGACTTAACGTAGTTACTGAAAATAATTTTGGAATAATTGTCAAGTATTATATCAGGACAACAATGAAAAGGATGGCCCAACATCTGGATCTGCTGATGAGTCAGATGCATCTCTCTTGAAGATAGTAGTTAGTAAGACAGGTTAGCAGAAATTAACAATTTTCAGAGACCCAGGGATCCAAATAACCTACTAAATGACTGGTCTCAGAAACTGAACTCGCTGTTATCTACATCTCATAGACAAAGAAGAGATGACACATAATCCACAGTAAGGGACTAGAAGTCCTTAATGTTTTTGAGAAGGCATTTGAACTGGAAATCATAAAAATAAACTTAGCACGGGGTGCCCAGTAATATGGTTTCTTTATTCCCAAATCCTTTATCTAAAGTTAAAACAAAATAAGTGGAAATATTTGAGGCTCTTTTGGTTTTAAGTTCCCTAGGCTTCATTCCCTGGATTGTAAGTGTCAGCAAATCATTCCTATTTATTTGTTTAGCCCCCTCCATTACAGTATGTTTATGATTTGTCTTTGTAACTGTTCCTTGGCACTCTTGTATTAAGTAATGTCAAAAAGCAAGATACGTTGTAGATATTGATATAGTTTCCTGCCAAGGGCCCTTGATAAATTAAGATTTAATCTTATACTCTTACCTTTTATAAAAAGGTGACTATAAGAAATGTCTTTTCAAAGAAATATTTCCTGTATCTTTTGTAAAGTCAAACCAAAGACATCCATTAATTCATTAACAAATATTTATTGAATCCTGATTACATGGCAGGCTGGCGATACAAACATGAATGAAACACAGTGCCAGCCCTGAAGGAGAACCCAACCCGGCAAGGTACGGACACATAAATAAATCATAATACAGTGTCAGAGTGTCTGTAATTAAAAGCACAAATACAGTGCTATGGGAACAGAAAGAGAGGGAGTAAGTCAGCCTCCAGGTAAAGGAAGGCTTCTCATAGGACAACAGAAGAAAGTTGGATGTTGAAGGTTGAGAAGGGCTACCCTGACCAAGAGGCAGAAGAGAAGAGCCAGAGCCAAGAGCTGAATGAATAAAGCTGGACAAGCATTGATTCATAAATTCAGAGAACAGTCATTAGGATAGAAAAAGGACACTAGGAAGTATCCTGAGATGAGGCCAGAAAAGTAGGTTACGGCTCAACTTTATTTATTTATTTATTATTAATTTTTTTCTTTGCAAAGTGAAGGTTGTGTATTGCATATTATGATTTTGACAGGCAAGACTCTATATAGGAACTGTAATACTTACAGGTGATCTTTACCAAATGCCTGCACAGACACGAATGTTGGAATGAACTTCATGTGTGTGTGTTTTCCTGGAGTTCTCACTTACCCTTTCCTGGTGAAGCAGAGCTCCCATCTTCCCAGCGAAGGAATCCAGAGACAGACAGTGGGGCCTGTGCTGGGGCTATGTGCTTGCCCGTCACCTCCCCTCACTCCGTCCACACCCAAACAGCCCGATTTCAAAGGTACTTGCGGCATAATGGATGACATTTAGGCCCTGGAGTCAGACTGCCCTGTGTAACTAATTTACTATTTTCTAGCTATAAAATCTGGAGAAGGAAATGGCAATCCAGTCCAGTATTCTTGCCTAGAGAATCCCATGGACAGAGGAGCCTGATGGGCTGCTGTCCGTAGGGTCGCACAGAGTTGGACATGACTGAAGTGACTTAGCATGCAGGCATGCATTGGAGAAGGAAATGGCAACCCGCTCCAGTGTTCTTGCCTGGAGAATTCCAGGGACGGAGGAGCCTGGTGGGTTGCCATCTGTGGGGTCACACAGAGTCGGACACAACTGAAGCGACTTAGCAGCAGCAGCAGCTATAAAATCTTGGATGACTCAACATCCTAAGCCTCAGCTTTGTCTCCCCATCTGTAAAAGAAGAATGCATTCATTCAACAGTATTTATTGATCAGCCACTATGGGCCAAGCACTTAATAATAATACCTGTCTAATAGGGTTGTTGGGAGGACAAGTTAATAAATGTAAAGCATTTTGACTGGTGCTTGACCCACAGTAAGTACTGACTAAATGTTAGTTACTAGTATTAATGATTGTAAGGTTAAAATATCTTCTTTAATGACAAAGGGTATGTTTTTCATCCTGAAAATGAGAAGCTATTTTAGATTTCTAGACAAGGAACAAGATTGGATTTCATTTTAGAAAAATTATTGGCTAAAGAGGATAGAGGGGAAAATTGGAGAGAAAGAGATTAGAGATGGGAAGAAAAAGTAGGAAGTGATGCCAATAGTCTGAGATTGAGCACATAACACATATTAGTGGTGTTAAGGTTGGAAATGAAGGCAGACATCTGAGAGATGTCTAGATGAGAGAACTTGAGTTGAGGTAGGGTTGAGGAATTAAAGACGACCTTCACAATTCTGGTGTGGGTGATAGGATTAATGGCCTCCTTAACTGAGACAGATAACACAAGAAATTGTTATGATGTAGGCAGAAGTTGGATGACTAAGTGTCCAGCCTCAGACAACAGGAAAGGAACATAGACTGGTAAGTGAGGAAAATAACTTATATTTAAAAAAATTTTTGGCCATGACGTGCAGCATACAGGATCTTATTCCTGAAACAGGAATCAAATCTGTGACCCCTCCATTGGGAGTACAGAGTCTCAACCACTGGACCACCAGTGAAATCCCTTAGTAACTTTAATATTGTACACTTTGCCTTTCATAGTGAAGATAGGAAGAAGCAAGAAACAAAGAAAAACCAAACAAACAAATCTAGATTTCAACAGAGAGGTGCTATAGAATCAGAGATTTGAGAGTCATAAAAGCAGCAGCAGCAGCAGTGCTGTAGCTAGGAGCTGAATCGTGGAAAGAGATCTTGCCAAGATAGCCTTAACGATAACTGACATTTCACCAGTGAGCTGAGAAACAGAAATCAATCCTTCTCAATATTTGAAGCTCTCATAGTGCCCAACCTGTTTTGTTCCTCTCTTCATTTCAATATAATCATTACCCTGATTTTTGTAGTCATCACTCTCTTATTTTCCTTCAGTTTTATGACACACATATATATGTTATTAAATGTCTCGTGCTTTCATTGCATTTTTCACATTTCATGTACCCCAACATTGTTTGTGAGATTCATCCATGATAACATAGGAAACTATAGTACTTAATTTTCACTGTTCTATAATATTCCATCACATCAGGATAAAACTATCTGTCCATTCTACTATGAAGGAGCATTCAGGTTGTTTCCATTTTTTGCTCTTAAGAGCATAGCTACTGGTATATAGTGCAAGAGTTTTTCTTGGATTTCCAGTTATGATTTGAATCACTAGGTTGTTGGATATTATTTGTCAACTTTCTCAAATAATACCTAATTATTTTCAAAGTAATTATACCAACTTAAATTCTATTTGTTGTTGTTCAGTCACTAAGTCGTGTCCACCTCATTGCAACCCCGTGGACTGCAGCATGCCAGACTTCTCTGTCCTCCACTATCTTCCGGAGTTTACTCAAATTCATGTCCATTGCGTCAATGATGTTATCTAACCATCTTGTCCTCTGTCGCCACCTTCTGCTTTTGCCTTCAATCTTTCCCAGCATCAGGGTCTTTTCCAATTAGTTGGCTCTTTGAATCAAGTAGCCAAAGTATTGGAGCTTCAGCTTCAGTATCAATCCTTCCAATGAATATATAGTGTTGATTTCCTTTAGGATTGACTGGTTTGATCTCCTTGTAGTCCAAAGAACTCTTCAAGAATCTTCCCCAGCATGACAATTCGAAAGCATCAATTCTTCCGTACTCAGCCTTTGTAATGGTCCAGCTCTCACATCTGTACATGACTACTGGAAAAAAACATAGCTTTGATTATACGGATCTTTGTCAGCAAAATTATGACTCTGCTTTTTAATATGCTGTCTAGGTTTGTAATAGCTTTCCTTCCAAGGAGCAAGCGTCTTTTAATTTCATGTCTGCTGTCACTGTCCAAAGTGATTCTGGAGCCCAAGAAAATAAAATTTGTCACTGCTTCCACTTTTTCCCCATCTATTTGCCATGAAGTGATGGGACAAGTTGCCACGATGTTAGTTTTCTGAATGTTGATTTCAAACCAGCTTTTTCACTCTGCTCTTTTGCCCTCATCAGGAGGTTCATTATTTTCTCTTCACTTGCTGCCATTAGAGTGTTATCACATGTATATCTGAGATAGTTGATATTTCTCCTGGCAATCTTTATCTATGATCCAGAGAATGTTGGCAATTTGATCTCTGGTTCCTCTGCCTTTTCTAAATCAAGCTTGTGCATCTGGACGTTCTCGGTTAACATGCTATTAAAGAATGGGCCCTAGATGGTGGAGTAGAAGGATGTGTGCTCATCTTCTCCTGCGAGAACTACAAAATTGCACCTTGCTGCTGAACAACCATCGACAGGAGAGTATTGAATCCCACCAAAAAAAGATACCCCACATCCAAAGGCAAAGAAGCCCAGCAAGATGGTATGGGGTGAAATCAAGTTTGCAATCAAACCCCATGCCCCGCAGAGACGCTTGGAGGGTTCAAACAAAACCAGGACCCAGAGAGCTTATTCATCAGAGAGCAGACAGAATGAAAACCACAATCACAGAAAACTAACCAATCTGATCACATGGACCACAGCCTTGTCTAACTCAGTGAAACTATGAGCCATGCCATGTAGGGCCACCCAAGACAGACAGATCACAGTGAAGAGCTCTGACAGAACATGGTCCACTGGAGAAGGAATGGCAAATCATTTCAGTATTTTTGCCATGAGAACCCCATGAACAGTATGAAAAGGCAAAAAGATATTACACTGAAAGATGAACTTCCCCGGTCAGTAGGTGCCCAATATGCTACTGGAGAATAGTGGAGAAATAACTCCAGAAAGAATGAAGAGACAGAGCCAAAGCAAAAATAGTGCCCAGCTGTGGATGTGACTGTTGATGGAAGTAAAGTCTGATGCTGTAAAGAACAATAGTGCATAGGAACCTGGAATGTTAGATCCATGAATCAAGGTAAATTGGAAGTGGTCAAACAGAAGATGGCAAGTGAACAGCAACATTTTAAGAATCAGTGAACTGAAATGGACTGGAATGGGTGAATGTAATTCAGATGATCATTGTATCTACTACTGTGGGGAGGAATCCCTTAAAGAAATGGAGTAGCCTTCATAGTCAAGAAAAGAGGCTGAAATGCAGTACTTGGGTGCAATCTCAAAAATGACAGAATGATCTCTATTCATTTCCAGGGCAAACCGTTAAATACCACAGTAATCTAAGTCTATGCCCCAACCACTAATGCTGAAGAAGCTGAAGTTGAACGGTTCTATGAAGACCTACAAGGCCTTCTAGAACTAACACCCAAAAAGATGTCTTTTTCATCATAGGGGACTGGAATGTAAAAGTAGGAAGTCAAGAAACACCTGGAGTAACAGGCAAATTTGGCCTTGGAATACGGAATGAAGCAGGGCAAAGACTAATAGAGTTTTGCCAAGAAAATGCACTGGTCATAACAAACACCCTCTTCCAACAACACAAGAGAAGACTCTATACATGGACATCACCAGATGGTCAACACCGAAATCAGATTGATTATATTCTTTGCAGCCAAAGATGGAGAAGCTCTATACAGTCAGCAAAAACAAGACCAGGAGCTGACTGTGGCTCAGACCATGAACTCCTTATTACCAAATTCAGACTTAAATTGAAGAAAGTAGGGAAAACCACTAGACCATTCAGGTATGACCTAAATCAAATCCCTTATGATTATACAGTGGAAGTGACAAATAGATTCAAGAGATTAGATCTGAAAAAGTGCATGAAGAACTATGGGTGGAGGCTCATGATTATGTACAGGAGACAGGGATCAAGACCATCCCCAAGGAAAAGAAATGCAAAAAGGCAAAATGGTTGTCTGAAGAGGCCTCACAAATAGCTAAGAAAAGAAGAGAAGCGAAAGGCAAAGGAGAAAAGGGAAGATATACCCATCTGAATGAGGAGTTCCAAAGAATAGCAAGGAGAGATAAGAAAGCCTTCTTCAGAGATCAATGCAAAGAGAGAGAGGAAAACAATAGAATAGGAAAGACTAGAGATCACTGCAAGAAAATTTGAGATACCAAGGGAACATTTCAAGCAAAGATGGGCACAAAAAGGACAGAAATGGTATGGACCTAACAGAAGCAGAAGATATTAAGAAGAGGTGGCAAGAATACACAGAACTATACAAAAAAGATTTTCATGACCCAGATAATCATGATGGTGTGATCACTCATCTAGAGCCAGATATCCTGGAATGTGTAGTCAAGTGGGCCTTAGGAAGCATGACCACAAACAAAGCTAGTGGAGGTGATGGAATTCCAGTTGAGCTATTTCAAATCCTAAAAGATGATGCTGTGAAAGTGCTGCACTCAATATGTCAGCAAATTTGGAAAACTCAGGAGTGGCCACAGGACTGCAAAAGGTTAGCTTGCATTCCAATCCCTAAGAAAGGCAATGCCAAAGAATGTTCAAACTACTACACAATTGCACTCATCTTATATGCTAACAAAGTAATGCTCAAAATTCTCTAAGCCAGGCTTCAATAGTATGTGAACTGTGAACTTCCATATGTTCACAGATTTAGAAAAGGCAGGGGAACCAAAGATCAAATTGCCAGCATCCACTGGATCATAGAAAAAGCAAGAGAATTCCAGAAAAACATCTACTTCTGCTTTATTGACTATGCCAAAGCCTTTCTGTAGATCACAATAAACTGGAAATTTTTCAAGTAAGGAATACCAGACCACCTGACCTGCCTCCTGAAAAATCTGTATGCAGGTCAAGAAGCAACACTTAGAACTGAATATGGAACATCAGACTGGTTCCAAATCGGGAAAGGAGTTTGTCAGGGCTGTATATTGTCACCCTGCTTATTTAACTTGTGGAGTACATAATGAGAAATGCTGGGCTGGATGAAGCATAAGCTGGAATCAAGATTGCTGGGAGAAATGTCAATAACCTGAGATATGCAGATGACACCACCCTTATGGCAGAAAGCGAAGAATTAAAGAGCCTCTTGATGAAAGTGAAAGAGGAGAGTGAAAAAGCCAGCTTAAAACTCAACATTCAAAAATTAAGATCATGGCTTCTGGTCCCATCACTTCATGGCAAATGAATGGGGAAACAATGGAAACAGTGACAGACTTTATTTTCTTAGGTTCCAAAATCATTGCAGATGGTGACTGTAGCCACGAAATGAAAAGATGCTTGCTCCTTGGAAGAAAAGCTATGACCAATCTAGACAGCATATTAAAAACCAGAGATATTACTTTGCGACAAAGGTTCATCTAGTCAAAGTTATAGTTTTTCCAGTAGTCATGTATGGATGTGAGATTTGGC
This sequence comes from Bos mutus, assembly GCF_027580195.1. NCBI lineage: Eukaryota > Metazoa > Chordata > Mammalia > Artiodactyla > Bovidae > Bos > Bos mutus. The sequence goes on along the minus strand of NC_091627.1, from coordinate 46,598,961 downwards.
CTATAAAGAAAGCTGAGCACTGAAGAATTGATGCTTTTGAACTGTGGTGTTGGTGAAGACTCTTGAGAGTCCCTTGGACTGCAAGATCAAACCAGTCAATCCTAAAGAAAATCAGTCCTGAATATTCATTGCAAGGACTGATTTTGAAGCTGAAACTCCAATATTTTAACCACCTGATGAAAAGAACTGACTCACTGGAAAGACCCTGATGCTGGGAAAAATTGAAGGCAGGAGGAAAAGGGGATGACAGAGGATGAGATGGTTAGATGGCATCACCATCTCAATGGACATCAGTTTGAGCAAGCTCCAGGAGCTGGTGATGGACAGGGAAGCCTGGTGTGCTGCAGTCCATGAGGTCACAAAGAGTCAGACATGACTGAGTGATTGTTATGAGTTGAACTGAAGCCTAACTTGGAGAATTTTGAGCATAATCTTCCTTGCATGTGAAATGAGCACAATTGTATGTTAGTTTGAAAATTCTTTGGCATAACCTTTCTTTGGGGTTGGAGTGAAAACTGGCCTTTTCCAGTCCTGTGGCCACTGCTGAGTTTTCCAAATCTGCTGACGTATGAGTATAGCACTTTAACACCATCATCTTTATGATTTGAAGTAGCTGAGCTGGAATTCCATCACTTCCACCAGCTCTGTTTGTAGTAATACTTCCTAAGGCCCACTTGAGTTCATACTCCAGAATGTCTGGCTCTAGGTGAGTGACCACACCATCAGGTTATCTGGGTCATTAAGAAAATATTTTTTGGTATAATTCTTCTGGGAATTCTTGCCATCTCTTCTTAACCTCTTCTGTTTCTGTTAAGTCCTTACTGTTTCTGTCCTTTATCATGCCTGCCCTTGCATGAAATGTTCCCTTGATACCTCCAGCTTTCTTGAGGAGATCTAGTCTTTCTTATTCTACTGTTTTCCTCTAATTCTTTGCATTGTTCACTTAAGAAGGCCTTCTTATTTCTCCTCACTATTCTCTGGAACTCTGCATTCAGTTGAGTGTATCCTTCCCTTTCTCCCTTGCCTTTCTCTTCTTTTCTTTCCTCAGCTATTTGTAAAGCCTCCTCAGACAACCACTTTGCCTTTTTGCATTTCTTTGGGAAGATTTTAGTCACTGTCTCCTGTGCAATGTTACAAACCTCCATCCATAGTTCTTTAGGCACTCTAACAGATCTAATCCTTGAATCTATTTGTCACCTCCACTGTATTTATGTATCATAAGGGATTTGATTTAGGTCATACCTCAATGACCTAGTGGTTTTCCCTGCTGCTGCTGCTGCTGCTAAGTCACTTCAGTCGTGTCCAACTCTGTGTGATCCCATAGACGGCAGCCCACCAGGCTCCGCCGTCCCTGGGGTTCTCCAGGCAAGAACACTGGAGTGGGTTGCCATTTCCTTCTCCAATGCATGAAAGTGAAAAGTGAAAGGGAAGTCACTCAGTCATGTCCAACCCTCAGCGACCCCATGGATTGCATCCTACCAGGCTCCTCCATCCATGGGATTTTCCAGGCAGGAGTACTGGAGTGGGGTGCCATTGCCTTCTCTGAGTGGTTTTCCCTACTTTCTTCAATTTAAGCCTGAATTTTGCAATAAGGAGCTCATGATTTGATCTACAGTCAGCATCTTCAATAGCAAAGAACATAATCAATCTGATCTCAGTATTGATCATCTGGTGATGTCCATGTGTAGAGCTGTCTCTTGTGTTTGTTGCAAAATGGTGTTTGCTATGAAGAGCGTGTTCTTTTGACAAAACTCTGTTAGCCTTTGCCTGGCTTCCTTTTGTACTCTAAGACCAAACTGTTATTTGGGTATCTCTTGACTTCCTACTTTTGCATTCCATTCCCGTACAATGAAAAGGATATCTTTTTTTGGTGTTAGTTCTAGAAGGTCTTGTAGGTCTTCATAGGACCTGTCAACTTCAGCTTCTTCAGCATCAGTGATTGGGCCATAGACTTGGATAACCATGATGTTGAATGTTTTGCCTTGGAAATGAACTGAGATCATTCTGTTATTTTTGAGATTGTACCCAAATACTGCATTTCTGGAGCTTCCCAGGTGGCACGAGTGGTAAAGAAACCCTCCTGCCAATGCAGGAAACATAAGAGACTCCAATTGATCCCTGGGCTGGGAAGATCCCCTGGAGGAGGGCATGGCAACCCACTCAAGTATTCTTGCCTGGAGAATCCCATGGACACAGGAGCCTGGTGGTCTATGGTTCATAGGGTTGCAAAGAGTCAGAGACGACTGAAGCGATTTAGCATGCACTGCATTTCAGACTCTTTTTTTGCCCATCAGGGCTGCTCCATTTCTTCTGAGGGATTTTTACCCACAGTAGTAGATGTAATGGTCATCTGAATTAAATTTGCCAATTCTTGTCCATTTTAGCTCACTGATTCCTAAGGTGTTGATATTCAATCTTACTATCTCCTGCTTGACCATGTCCAATTTACCTTGACTTATGGACCTAACACTCCTAGTTCCTATGCATTATTCTTCTTTATAGCATCAGACTTTACTTTCACCACCAGACACATCCATAACAGCATCATTTCTATTTTGGCCCAACCCCTTCATTCTTTCTGGAGCTCTTAGTAATCGCCATTGACTCTTCTCCAGAAGCATATAGGACCTCTTCTGACCTGGGGGGTTCATCTTCTGGTGTCATATCTGTTTGCCTTTTCATACTGTTCATGGGGTTCTCCAAGCAGGAGTATTGGAATGGGTTCCCATTTCCCCCTCCAGCGGACCACATTTTGTCAGAACGCTTCACTATGACCTGTCCATCTTGGGTGGCCTTGCATGGCATGGCTCGTAGCTTCATTGAGTTACCCAAGCCCCTTTACCACAACAAGGCTGTGATCCATGAAGGGGTCAAATTCTATAAGCAGTGTATAACAATTGTATCCTCACAGCATGTGCTATTATATAATTTTTTCTTTTTACCAATCTGAAATTTATAAAGTAGTGTTTCATTGTAGTTTGAATTTTCAGTTCTCTGATTACCAATGAAGTTGTGTATCTTTTCTAATATTTATTATCTTTCAGTATTTCCCATCCATGAAATGCACCTTTGTATCTTTTACCTTGCTTGGTTATGTGTCTTTTGGTTAGGTATCTTGTAAATCCTAGACATGAGGCTAAGGACTTTAATGCAGGTTATCGCACAACGTACTTCCTTAAATCTTTTTTGGGGTCAGAAAGTGAAATTGAAAGTTGCTCAGTTATGTCCAACCCTATAAGACCCCATGGACTCCAGTCCATGGAATTCTCCAGGCCAGAATATTGGAATGGGTAGCTGATCCCTTCTCCGGGGGATCTTCCCAACCCAGGGATCAAACCCACATCTCCCGTATTGCAGGCGGATTCTTTATCAGCTGAGCCACCAGGGAAGTCAAAGGATTTTGGGGTCAAGGGATTTATATATGTTAATAAACGTTGCCTTTATATAAAGTATCTGTCTACAGATTGAAAGAAAAAGGAACACAGTTGCAAGTTTCCTAACCTATTAGCAAAGTGTTAGGCATCCAGACCCAGCACATTTATTTTAGGAATGACTTTAATTCTGGCTTTATTTCACAAATACTATCTGAAAGTAGCATTAGTTTTGTCAGTTAAAGCTTTTGTTATTGTTCATCAAAAATAGCTTGCATTTGAAACAGAGGATCATGAAAGACAGCAAGAGACTAGTGGTTTAGCTCCTTGCTTCTTCAAGTCTGAAACACAGACCAGCAGCGTCAGCATCACCTTGGAGCTTGTTAGAAATGCATTAGCCTCATCCCAGACCTAATAAAAAGCTGCATTTTAACTGGTCTCCACGTGACTCTTTAGGCACTTTATAAAGTAAGAGAGGGGCTGGTTAGCTAAATGGTGGTAGACACTATGTGTGATATCTTAAGAACATCTTTGTTTTTCAAGCACCTGGAGAGCAAAACTATGCCTGGCGTTTTTAGGTATGAGTGTTTGAATCTCTGAGGGGCCCACCTAGATGAGCTGAGAATGGAGCTGAGAAGAAGCCAGTTGCCTCGATCCATCTGGTAGGATTCTGTCTTATAGGCCCAGAAAAGTAAAAAAGAATAAACAATTTGGCTTGAAATATATCTAACTGAGGTCCAATTTACTTTTGATTTCTTTCCAGAATGATCCATACAATTGATCCAACTCTCCATGTCACTTTGAGTGTATGATTCAGGCTGACAGTCTAAACATTAACTAGATGGGTTCAACTAATAGATTTTCAAGCCATAGGATGATAGAAACCCCTTGTACCTACAGTCTCATTTTACAGGTGAGACAAATGAAGCATTGAGCAAATAAGTGAGAGATCATGTAGCAGCTGGTAAAGACTTGAGTCCCAATATCAGGCTTTCCCTATTAAATCAGAGGCCCACATTAGGAGTTTCTCAACTCTAGATACATCTCCTAGCCTGAACAGGGTAAAATTCAGTCTTTTTTTTTCCTTTCAGGAGAATAAATTAATATTTTGGAAAAATAGCCTGATAATACAAAATGATGCAGAAAGCAACTTTCTTAATGAAAGGGTTCTATGATGCCCATCTGTTTTTAATCCCTATTATAATTATAAGAAGCAAAACAACTTAAGTGGCACCATCTTCTGTGTCCTTTTCTAACTCCAGTGCAGTGTTTGGATCTAGAGAAACATCTAACACACAGAGTTTTCCACTCTTCTCACCATATTCTCTTAGAATTCAAAGTAATGACTTAATATTTTAACCCTGGTGACTTTCTAATCCCTAAATTACATTAATTAGGCTGACTCTAGTGACTGACTGTAGTGGCCCCACCTCCAGAAGGGCAGCGGTGGAGTGACCCTATTGTTCTGGACTTCCTTTCTTTGTCCACTCCCAGCCTCTGGCCAGTCACCTTAAGTCATCCCTGTCCTGCTCTCAGAGATCTAAAAATGGCCTGGGGTTTTCCCTGCTGCTGGACTAGTTTATGACAAATACCATTGCTCCCCTATTTTAAAACTTCCCTTTCCCCATAATGAGTATTTATGTGATCAGTGGGGACTTTTACAACTAACAATAGACACTGAAATTCAAGTAACTCAAAAGGATTTACATATATTTTCAAAAATCATAAAAGAAGGATACGAATAAATTGCCAGCAGAGGTGATCTCCTGGGAAGGAGGTGGGGTGGGTGGAGGGTGGTCTGAACTGCCTCATTTGAAATGACCCTGATGCTGGGAAAGATTGCAGGCTGGAGGAGAAGGGGACAACAGAGGATGAGATAGTTGGATGGCATCACCAACTCAATGGACATGAGTTTGAGCCAGCTCAGGGAGATGTTGAAGGACAGGGAAGCCTGGTGTGCTGCAGTCTACTGGGTCACAAAGAGTCGGATATGAGTGAGCGATTGAACAACAACAAGGAATGCCAGGTTTATGGTGGAGAAGTGCTGAGTCAGGCAGAGGCCTTGTTTGAAATATCCAGAGGATAACCAAGGGCAACCTACGACCAGAGGTCTCCTGAGATATTGACACTGCCACAAATGGAAGGCAGTGGCAACTTGGTTAGAACAGTGGACAGGCTGTGAGTTCAGAAGTGGAGGTTGAAATGATCCCCTGGGCCAGCCTCCATCAGCTACAAGGCCAGATCCTGACAGCTTCAAACACAGAGGTCAAAGGCACAAGTGGTTTGTTGTCACACAGCTTTCCTTGGGAGGAGACGCGGGTGTGGTCCATGTGATAGGCATCTCCTGGCTTGGTGATTGGTTGCTGGAGAGGGATGAGGAATTAAGATTTGTTGTGTTTTCTTTGGACGAAAGATAGTTGAGAATCTTCTCTAAGTAGGGTTGCCCAAAACACAGGCTACTCAGTTACATTTGGATTTCAGATGAATAATGAATGCTTTTTTTTTAGTATGTTCCAAATATTGCAATCATATAGTTGCTCCTTTTTAAAGAGAATAGATAAGTTTAGGGGAGAATGCAGGAAGCTCCTTATTTATTTTTATTTTTGACTGCACTAGGTCTTCATTGCTTTGTGTGGGCTTTTCTCTAGTTGCAACAAAGCGGGGCTACTCTGTTGCAGTGCTCAGGTTTCTCATTATGATGGCTTCTCTTGTTGCAGAGCACAGGCCCTAGGCAAGTGGGCTTCAGTTGTGGCAGCACACGGGCTTAGTAGCTGTGGCACACAGGCTTAGTTGCTCTGCAGCATGTGGGATCTTCCCCAGGATTGAACCTGGGTCCCCTGCGCTGGCAGATGGATTTTTATCCAGTGCACTATCAGGGAAGTCCAGGAAGTTCCTCTTCTCTAAAATGAGGGCAGCTGCTGAAAGGGAGAAGGAAGGTGGGGAGCAGGGGTTTTGAGGAGAGGGCTAGACTTGCTGCAACTGTTGAGGCCACTGGATAAACAGGTGACGAGGGCCGCCTGGATGCAGAGACAGGTAGTGAGCTGCTCGCAGTGGTGAGGACTCAGGTTTGGAACCACACTTCCAGGGGCTGTACCTCTTCCTAACTTTGGTTTTAGGCAATTTACCTATCCTCCCTGCTCTTGTCTCCTCATCTCTAAAATGGGCTCCCTAATGGGACCTTCTTCATGGGGTTGTTGTGAGGTTAGGTGAAGTGATGCAAGCAATACACTCACACCTGTACCTATCACAGAGTCAGTGCTTGTCATTGTCAAATGGCAGTGGCACGAATCTTCATGACTGTGTGCCTTTTTCAAGCCATTTTCTCCAGGAGAGAAAGTAGATCTCTCAATTGCTTCATTTGTGTTCCTAATTAGAAAATTCAATTTGACTTTTAGAACTGTTAGGCAGCTGAATTTTAATGAACCCAAAATTAAAACAATTTTTTTATTACAAAAATAATATACACTCATTGTAGAAGTTTTTGAAAATAAAGATCAGCACAAAGAAAATTAAAACCATCTGTAACTTTATCTTCTGAGAGTAAATACTTAATATGTTCAGTTCAGTTCAGTCGCTCAGTCCTGTCCGACTCTTTGCGACCCCATGAATCGCAGCACGCCAGGCCTCCCTGTCCATCACATACTCCCGGAGTTCACTCAGACTCACGTCCATCGACTCAGTGATGCCATCCAGCCATCTCATCCTCTGGCGTCCCCTTCTCCTCCTGCCCTCAATCCCTCCCAGCATCAGACTCTCTTCCAATGAGTCAACTCTTCGCATGAGGTGGCCAAAGTGCTGGAGTTTCAGCTTTAGCATCATTCCCTCCAAAGAAATCCCAGGGCTGATCTCCTTCAGAATGGACTGATTGGATCTCCTTGCAGTCCAAGGGACTCTCAAGAATCTTCTCCAATACCACAGATAAAAAGCATCAATTCTTCGGCGTTCAGCCTTCTTCACAGTCCAACTCTCACATCCATACATGACCACAGGAAAAACCATGCTAGTAAAGTAATGCTCAAAATTCTCCAAGCCAGGCTTCAGCAATACGTGAACCGTGAACTTCCTGATGTTCAAGCTGGTTTTAGAAAAGGCAGAGGAACCAGAGATCAAATTGCCAACATCCGCTGGATCATGGAAAAAGCAAGAGAGTTCCAGAAAAACATCTATTTCTGCTTTATTGACTATGCCAAAGCCTTTGACTGTGTGGATCACAATAAACTGTGGAAAATTCTGAAAGAGATGGGAATACCTGACCACCTGACCTGCCTCTTGAGAAACCCATATGCAGGTCAGGAAGCAACAGTTAGAACTGGACATGGAACAACAGACTGGTTCCAAATAGGAAAAGGAGTCCGTCAAGGCTGTAATTGTCACCCTGCTTATTTAACTTCTATGCAGAGTACATCATGAGAAACGCTGGACTGGAAGAAACACAAGCTGGAATCAAGATTGCTGGGAGAAATATCAATCACCTCAGATATGCAGATGACACCACCCTTATGGCAGAAAGTGAAGAGGAACTAAAAAGCCTCTTGATGAAAGTGAAAGAGGAGGGTGAAAAAGTTGGCCTAAAGCTCAACATTCAGAAAACGAAGATCATGGCATCCGGTCCCATCACTTCATGGGAAATAGATGGGGAAACAGTGGAAACAGTGTCAGACTTTATTTTTTTGGGCTCCTCACTGCAGATGGTGACTGCAGCCATGAAATTAAAAGACGCTTACTCCTTGGAAGGAAAGTTATGACCAAACTAAATAGCATATTCAAAAGCAGACACATTACTTTGCCAACAAAGGTCCGTCTAATCAAGGCTATGGTTTTTCCTGTGGTCATGTATGGTTGTGAGAGTTGGACTGTGAAGAAAGCTGAGCACCGAAGAATTGATGCTTTTGAACTGCGGTGTTGGAGAAGACTCTTGAGAGTCCCTTGGCCTGCAAGGAGATCAGCCCTGGGATTTCTTTGGAGGGAATGATGCTGAAGCTGAAACTCCAGTACTTAGGCCACCTCATGCAAAGAGTTGACTCATTGGAAAAGACTCTGATGCTGGGAGGGATTGAGGGCAGGAGGAGAAGGGGACACCAGAGGATGAGATGGCTGGATGGCATCACTGACTCGATGGACTTGAGTCTGAGTGAACTCCGGGAGTTTGTGATGGACAGGGAGGCCTGGTGTGCTGCGATTCATGGGGTCGCAAAGAGTCGGACACGACTGAGTGACTGAACTGAACTGAACTTACTAGATGGACCTTTGTTGGTAAAGTAATGTCTCTACTTTTAAATACGCTATCTAGGTTAGTCCTAACTTTCCTTCCAAGGAGTAAGCGTCTTTTAATTTCATGGCTGCAGTCACCATCTGCAGTGATTTTGGAGCCCCAAAAAATAAAGTCTGACACTGTTTCCACTGTTTCCCCATCTATTTCCCATGAACTGATGGGACCGGATGCCATGATCTTCGTTTTCTGAATGTTGAGCTTTAGGCCAACTTTTTCACTCTCCTCTTTCACTTTCATCAAGAGGCTTTTTAGTTCCTCTTCACTTTCTGCCATAAGGGTGGTGTCATCTGCATATCTGAGGTGATTGATATTTCTCCCGGCAATCTTGATTCCAGCTTGTGTTTCTTCCAGTCCAGCGTTTCTCATGATGTACTCTGCATAGAAGTTAAATAAGCAGGGTGACAATATACAGCCTTGACGGACTCCTTTTCCTATTTGGAACCAGTCTGTTGTTCCGTGTCCAGTTCTAACTGTTGCTTCCTGACCTGCATACAGATTTCTCCAGAGGCAGGTCAGGTGGTCTGGTATTCCCATCTCTTTCAGAATTTTCCACAGTTCATTGTGATCCACACAGTCAAAGGCTTTGGCATAGTCAATAAAGCAGAAATAGATGTTTTTCTGGAACTCTCTTGCTTTTTCCATGATCCAGCGGATGTTGGCAATTTGATCTCTGGTTCCTCTGCCTTTTCTAAAACCAGCTTGAACATCAGGAAGTTCACAGTTCACGTATTGCTGAAGCCTGGCTTGAAGAATTTTGAGCATTACTTTACTAGCGTGTGAGATGAGCCAATTGTGTGGTAGTTTGAGCATTCTTTGGCATTGCTTTTCTTTTCTTTTCTTTTAATTGGCATTGCTTTTCTTTGGGATAGGAATGAATACTGGCCTTTTCCAGTCCTGTGGCCACTGCTGAGTTTTCCAAATTTGCTGGCATATTGAGTGCAGCACTTTCACAGCATCATCTTTCAGGATTTGGAATAGCTCAACTGGAATTCCATCACCTCCACTAGTTTTGTTCGTAGTGATGCTTTCTAAGGCCCACTTGATTTCACATTCCAGGATGTCTGGCTCTAGGTGAGTGATCACACTATCGTGATTATCTGGGTCGTGATGATCTTTTTTGTACAGTTCTTCTGTGTATTCTTGGAACCTCTTCTTAATATCTTCTGCTTCTGTTAGGTCCATACCATTTCTGTCCTTTATCGAGCCCATCTTTGCGTGAAATGTTCCCTTGGTATCTCTAATTTTCTTGAAGAGATCTCTAGTCTTTCCCATTCTGTTGTTTTCCTCTATTTCTTTGCGTTGATCACTGAGGAGGGCTTTCTTATCTCTTCTTGCTATTCTTTGAACTCTGCATTCAGATGCTTATATCTTTCCTTTTCTCCTTTGCTTTTCGCTTCTCTTCTTTTCACAGCTATTTGTAAGGCCTCCCCAGACAGCCATTTTGCTTTTTTGCATTTCTTTTCCATGGGGATGGTCTTGATCCCTGTCTCCTGTACAATGTCACGAACCTCATTCCGTAGTTCATCAGGCACTCTATCTATCAGATCTAGGCCCTTAAATCTATTTCTCACTTCCACTGTATAATCATAAGGGATTTGATTTAGGTCATACCTGAATGGTCTAGTGGTTTTCCCTACTTTCTTCAATTTAAGTCTGAATTTGGCAATAAGGAGTTCATGATTTGAGCCACAGTCAGCTCCCGGTCTTGTTTTTGCTGACTGTATAGAGCTTCTCCATCTTTGGCTGCAAAGAATATAATCAATCTGATTTCGGTGTTGACCATCTGGTGATGTCCATGTGTAGAGTCTTCTCTTGTGTTTTTGGAAGAGGGTGTTTGCTATGACCAGTGCATTTTCTTGGCAAAACTCTATTAGTCTTTGCCCTGCTTCATTCCGTATTCCAAGGCCAAATTTGCCTGTTACTCCAGGTGTTTCTTGACTTCCTACTTTTGCATTCCAGTCCTCTATAATGAAAAGGACATCTTTTTTGGGTGTTAGTTCTAAAAGGTCTTGTAGGTCTTCATAGAACCATTCAACTTCAGCTTCTTCAGCATTACTGGTTAGGGCATAGACTTGGATTACTGTGATGTTGAATGGTTTGCCTTGGAATCGAACAGAGATCATTCTGTCGTTTTTGAGATTGCATCGAAGTACTGCATTTTGGACTCTGTTGTTGACCATGATGGCTACTCCATTTCTTCTGAGGAATTCCTGCCTGTAGTAGTAGATATAATGGTCATCTGAGTTAAGTTCACCCATTCCAGTCCATTTTAGTTCGCTGATTCCTAGAATGTCTACATTCACTCTTGCCATCTCTTATTTGACTTAATATGTTAGTCATTTTCATATTCATTCTGTCCTTATATATTAAAATATTTAATGTTGCTGTATAGTACTTATTTGCACTTCACAATGTATCCTGAACATTCTCTCAGTCACTCATTGGTCCTCTACAACATATCTTAATGGCTACATATTAAATTGATGAACTGAATTGTAAAAAGCAATCTCCTCTGTAGGATATATTGTTTGGAGTTTTATGAGACAGATTAATCAAATAATACTTCTTGGTGATCTACATTTACAAAATCCCAATATGTAATTTCTTTAATTTCAGAAGTATTATACTGAAAAATAGGATAAAATAATTTTATTTCCCTAATACAACTAAGTTTAGTTCATCCTCTGTCAATACAGATCTGTGCGTCTGTGTGTTTATGTCAGTTGTAGTTGCTGATGTAGTTGAACTGTGTTACCTGGATACCTCTTGGAGAACATGAGGTCACCTTGGCCTGAGGTATTAATATTTAACAGACCTGAGAATGATATGGATTGATGATAGCAAAATTAACTCAATCCACCTAGGTTTCATTCTGTCAACAAAATTAGCAATGCTATTCTACTGACCAGAAAGCAAGCACCTCTGCAAGAAGCAATCAATAGCAATTGATGTTTTTGAACTGTGGTGTTGGAGAAGACTCTTGAGAGTCCCTTGGACTGCAAAGAGATCCAACCAGTCCATCCTAAAGGAAATCAGTCCTGGGTGTTCATTGGAAGGACTGATGCTGAAGCTGAAACTCCAATACTTTGGCCACCTGATATGAAGAGCTGAGAGCTGACTCATTTGAAAAAACCCTGATGTTAGGAAAGATAGAAGGCAGGAGGAGAAGAGGATGATGGAGGATGAGATGGTTAGGTGGCATCACGTACTCAATGGACATGAGTTTGGGTAAACCCTGGGAGTTGGTGATAGACAGGGAGGCCTGGCGTGCTGTGGTTCATGGGGTCACAAAGAGTCGGACACAACTGAGCAACTGAACTGAACTGAACTGTGGCCTCTAGAATCTGGAAATGTGGACAGGCAGCTCCATTGGTTTTCTTTCACCTTTGTTCTCAGACAAATGTCTCTAGATTAGCTGCTGAAGGGTCATATTGTCTCTATCCCCCTTCTTTAAAATCTTGGTATCTCAGTAAAGAAACAGAAAGGCCCACAGAGAAAAGCACATTTTAGTTAGTCTATAATGTTGTCTGGAAAGTCCAGTCTCAGGTAAGGTGTTCAGCCTCATTGCAGAGAGAATTAATCCATCATATACATGCATTGAATAAATGTTCTGCTGAATCAATTAAGTTGGTTTGTATTCTCCAGTGATGCCTCTCACCTTTGGCTTCTGTTAAAGGAAGGTATCCTGGCAGCCTTTTCTCTGCCACAAACGTGTGGGTTTGTAATCTGCTGATATGTTTTAGATACAAAAATCATCAACTCTGGGATGTGAGCCAACACCTTACTTGATATTAACCACATGGTTTTTTGTTTTTGAGATGTTCAGAATAATACAGACATATCTGTAATCACAGGGAGTATAGATCATTATGTCAGGGGAGTGTGTAATTTCCTCAGTTCTATCTCATTGCAACAAAAATTTGAAGCCATGGACGGACCAGCGTTACAGCCCTCAGTCGGATCAGTGTTACAGCTCCATGTTACAGCTCAGTTTTATTTAGAAAGTAAAGGAAAATACATCCTTGAGGTGTGAGGGCATGCCAACCCAAAAGACATGAAAAGAGGCCCCCTGGCCCAGTTTTGGCTCCTCTTTTTATATGTTTTTTCTCCTCCCCCGAGCCTGCCCTATGTAAATTGCTAGCCAGGAGTGCTGTTTGTTTTACCTGAAGTCCTCACTCTGGTCCTTGGACCTTCCTTTGTTCTATTTTCACAGGCTTTTCCCTTCCTTGTCTGTTAGCCACCACTACTCTGGACTCCTTTTTCCTATTCAAACTACATAACAATTAGAAAAAACAATTCCTTAACCTGAGAAACATCCACAGACTTGCAATTGACCTTACTTCCATCTACTCATGTTGTATTTTGGCAGGCACTTTTCATGTACATTATTTTATTTAAAGCTCAGAGAGGAACTGCTCTAGTGCTTCAGTGGTTAAGACTCCATGTTTCAACTGCTGGGAGTGTGGATTTGATCCTTGGTTGGGGAACTAAGATCCCACATGCCACATGGCTCTGCCAAAAAATATAAAAATAATACAAAAGATAAAGCTCAGAGAATAGGCATTGTTATAATTGTCATAAATTAATTCCTCAGTCACAAGTCACTGCCCAGCCCCTCTCTGGCAAACCCCACCTCCGCTCTGCTCTCTATTCACTTCCCTTCCTGGCTGTTCCTCACCAAGCCCACTTAACCACTTAAGAGCCCATGAAATTTGCTTTTCATTTGCCTCCAGAAACCCACACTACTCATACCCTCACAATCCTAGGGTCTTGACTCAATTCTCAGTGTGGCCTTGCCAAGAAAGATATTACTGACTCTATTTAAAATTGTACCCCCTGGCCCTCACACTCCCCATCTTCTTTTCCTTTATTTTTTTCCGTAGTACTTATTACCATTTAAAATAACATACATTTTCCTTGTTCATTTTGTTTGTTGGTGGTCTTTCCCCACTGGAATGTAAAGTCCATAAAAGTAGGAATGTTTTTGTTTGTTTTGCTAATTACTCAGTCCCCAGTGCCCAGAACTGTGTCCTGCAATGAGCAGGCTTAATAAATATTTGTTAAATGAATGAATGAAAGGCCACTCAACCTGTATATGGTGGAGGTAGACATTCAAAATTTGGGTCTCCTGGCTTGAAATCTGGTTCTCTTTTCTCAACTCCATGCTGCTTCTGGAGAGAAAAAAGATTTTCTTTCAAAAGCTAACACAGGCAAATGTTAATGGAAGGTAATGGCAAAACCTAGAGAAGGAAATGGTAACCAACTGCAGTATCGTTGCCTGGAGAATCCCATGGACAGAAGAGCCTGGCAGGCTACCGTCCATGAGGTCACAAAGAGTTGGACATGGCTTAGCAACTGAACAAAACAAATAGCAAAACCTGGTCAATACTCCATCCACAATATTTGATAGGTCTGATCCTTACTAGAGTATCCTGAACCAACTGAAAAACTGCATTTAAAGAAAGATTTAGAGAATTCAGAGAAGATAGAATGACTGAACAGGGGCCAAATTGGTGTTTTCTAGAAGAATTGGAGGAAAAGGCAATGGCAACCCACTCCAGTACTCTTGCCTGGAAAATCCCATAGACAGAGGAGCCTGGGAGGCTACAGTCCATGGGGTCATGAAGAGTTGGACACGACTGAGGGACTTCACTTTCACTTTTCACTTTCATGCATTGGAGAAGGAAATGGCAACCCACTCCAGTACTCTTGCCTGGAAAATCCCAGGAACAGAGGAGCCTGGTGGGCTGCCATCTACAGGGTCGCACAGGGTCGGACACGACTGACGTGACTTAGCAGCAGCAACAGCAGAAGAATTGGAGCCACTGAATTGGTAAAAGGGAAGTCCAAAAGTCACACAGGACCTCAAGCGTTTACAAGGTTAAAATGAGATCCCTAACCAATTGTTAGTCATTTCTAAAAGGATGCAACAAGATGAAATAGGTCTTTGTTAAGCCTAAGAAAAATGTTATTGACTCTAAAAATGTTTGAACTTCTGAGTGTAAAGCTCATATCACAGAGAAGTAAAAGAATAAGTAAACACCAGTTATCTGTTCACTCATTCATTCAGTCACCTAATAAGCATTCTTAGAGTGCTTTTCTGTTTACCACTAGGGCTCCAGAACTGCTGTCTTTAGGTATATAACAGTAAATAAGTGAGGCACAGAGTCTCATCATGAGCCTAGCAAATGCTTCAGATGCTGTCTTGGACATATCTAGTGCTAGATTTCTTGAGATCTCTACCAGTTCTCAATTCTCTGAGTATATTTAAAAAAACAGAATTTTAGTGCTCACTTTAGCAGCACATATACTTAAACAATGGAATTCTAAATTTAATTTATTATTATTATTTTTTTACTGTGCTGTGCAGCTTAATGAATCTCGGTTCCCAGACCAGGGATTGAACCCAGGGCCATGGTAGTGAAAGTGCCAAATCCTAGCCACCAGGGAACTCCCTTATTTAATTTCTTGAGGTCACAAAACTTCAAAATTCAAAAAGTATAAAAGTCTCCGTCCTCTGTCCCTAGCCGCCAGTTCTCCATCTCAGAAGCTACTAGTGTTGGAAGTTTCTTGTGTTCCTTTTCAGAGATGGTCTCTCAGTATATAAGCAAATAGGCACAAGT
Organism: Bos mutus; assembly: GCF_027580195.1. Taxonomy (NCBI): domain Eukaryota; kingdom Metazoa; phylum Chordata; class Mammalia; order Artiodactyla; family Bovidae; genus Bos; species Bos mutus. Next base: position 46,583,695 of record NC_091627.1, on the reverse strand, counting down.
TACCTTCCCTCTCCCTCCTATCCCCTAACCTCCCACCACCTGTTTTTTTTACACAATTGCTCACCTTTTTCACTTTACAATATATCATGGCAATCTTTCCCCATCAGAATAAATATCTCCCTATTCCTTTCTAAAGGTGGCATGGTACTCTATTGTATGAAGTCGCTCAGTTATGTCTGACTCTTTGCAACCGCATGGACTGTAGCCTACCAGGCTCCTCTGTCCATGGGATTTTCCAGGCAATAGTACTGGAGTGGATTGCCATTTCCTTCTCCAGGGGATCTTCCCAAACCAGGAATTGAACCCGGGTCTCCCACATTGTAGACAGATGCTTTACTGTCTGAGCCACCAGGGAAGTCCTACTCCATTGTATAGTGGACCATAATTTATTTTACTAGTCTCCCTCTGATGGTCACTTGCATCTAATCTTTTGTTAATACAAACAATGTTGTAATAAATATCCTTCAGCACACCTCATTTCCCACAAAATATGCATATTTCTAATTATATTGTTGGATGAAAGGTTTAACTGTAGTAAAAAAAAAAACATATAAAATTTACCATTTCAACTGTCTTCAAGTGTACACCTCAGTAGTGTTCCATACATTTACATTGTCATAAATGTATATGCTGGTTTGACAAATATTGTCAAATTGCCCTCCATGGCGATTGCACCTATTTACACTTCACCAGCACGTGTGAGAGAGGGCCCTTCACACAGTACTGAAAAGCAAGTAAGTACCTGTGATTAACTGGAGATGGTGTGGCAGAGGAGAAAGGGTACCAGTTCTGAAATTTAATCCTTGATCTGATGCTTGCCAGCTGAGTGCTCTTAGGCATTACTTAATTCCTTTGGGTTCTGTTTCCTCATATCTAATACTGAATCTCGTAGAGGGGCAAGGATCCAAAGGGCCTAGAATAAAGGCCAGGCATATATAGAAAGCACTTAATAAATTACAGCCATTAGCTATTATTGTGAGTTGAGTCCTTCCCCAATCAGTCTACAGGTACAAGCTAGTTAACACCTATGAGAGCTAATTTTCTCATGTGTAAAATGAGGGGATTTAAATAATAGAGAGCTGGTTACCCAAATTGTAGCCTATTAACTCACTGGAATACTACTTAGCTATTAAAATATAATCAAGATATATTGAGAGGTAGTGCAGAGTAGGGTTAAGCATATAGATTGCAAAGCCTGGTTGCAAGGGTTGATTCCTGGTATTACTCCTTACCAGCATGTGTAACCCTGAGCTGACCCTTAGTCAGTTTGGGTTGCTGTAACAAAATGCTAGGGACCGGATGGCTTATAAACAACAGAAATTTATTTCTCACAGTTCTGGAGGCTGGAAGTTGAGATCAGGGTACCAACAGGCTCCAGTTCCTGTGAAAGCCCACTTCCAAATTGCAGACTGCTGACCTGAATCCTCACATGGTGGAAAGAAACCTAATTAGCTCTCTGGCTTCTTCTTAAAAGGCACTAATTCTATTATTGAAAGCTCCATCCTTATGCCCTATACCGCCCAAAGGCCCTGCCTCCAAATACTATCACACTGGGATTAGGGTTTCAACATTTTAAGTTTTGGGGAAGACACAGTTAACCCATAGCAATATCTCTGTGCTCCAGTTTGTGTGTGTGTGTGTGTGTTCAGTCTCTCAGTCGTGTCCAACTTTGCAACTTTATAGACTGTAGCCCTCCAGGCTCCTCTGTTCATGAGATTCTTCAGGCAGGAATACTGGAGTGGGTTGCCATTTCCTGCTCCAGAAGAGCTTACTGACCCCAGGGATCAAACCCATGTCTCTTGTGTCTCCTACATTGGCAGGTGGATGAGCCATCTGGGAAGCCCTAGTTGTGTTTCAGTTTAATCATCTGTAAAATGGGGATAATAATAATACCTATTTCAGAGAGTAACTGTGAGAATGAAATGACATGATGAACATAAAGCTTCTAGAATAATACCTGACACTTAGAAAGCTCCCAAAGAAATGCTGGGCTCTATTGTTATATACGGAGAAGGCAATGGCAACCCACTCCAGTACTCTTGCCTGGAAAATTCCATGGACGGAGGAGCCTGGTAGGCTGCAGTCCATGGGGTCGCTAAGAGTCGGACACAACTGAGCGACTTCACTTTCACTTTTCATTTTCATGCATTGGAGAAGGAAATGGCAACCCACTCCAGTGTTCTTGCCTGGAGAATCCCAGGGACGGGGGAGCCTGGTGGGCTGACGTCTCTGGGGTCGCACAGAGTCAGACACGACTGAAGCGACTTAGCAGCAGCAGCAGCATTGTTACATACAAAGAAGCCTAAGCTAAGGGGTTCGGAGGTCCTGCAGAACCCGGACTGGCTAATAATCTTTTCTGAAACACAGATCTTGTTGAAAAGCTGAGATGATCCAATTTTTTTTTTTTTTTTTTTACTGTGCTGCCCAGCTTGCGAAATCTTAGTTCCCCAACCAGAGATTGAACCTGGGCTATGGCAGTGAAAATGCCTAGTCCTAACCACTGGCATCACTGATTCAAAGGACATGAACTTGGACAAACTCTGGGAAATAATGAGGGACAGGAAGGCCTGCTGTGCTACAGTTCATGGGGTCACAAAGAGTCAAACACGACTTAGTGACTGAACAACAGCAACCAGTGGACGGCCAGGGAACTTCAATGATCCTAATTTTTAAGGGCAACTGCCAGGGAAAAAAACGCAGTGGAGTGCCTGATTAGACATACAATTTCAGAGGTTCTTGGACCCCAGGCTAAGAATTCCCAGTCTGGTTTAAATTCTTCAGTCCATGAACTAGAAGGGTCCTTGGATGAACATGATGACTTAGCTGATAGCAAATTCAATTGTGGAGGCTGAAGTTGGATTGTTTTTGGTGGAGAAGAGATTAACTGGAGAAGAAGAAGAGATAGTGGATGGAGATCACTCTTTCAGGTAGATTGGCTGCAAAGGGAGTAGAGAGGGAATCTGCTAGATGGATGCCATGCTTTTAAAACATGTGTTAATAATAAATTCTTTGGCAATTCTCCTGTCAAGCAGTAGGATCATATCCCCTTCCCCGACTCATAACCATTAAGGACATGGTAGAAGTGATGCAATACTAGTTTTTTGACCCAGACCTTACAAAGCTGGTACCTTCTTCTTTCTGTCTCAGACATTCACTGTTGAAGAAGTCCAAGCAGCCTGTGGACAGGTCCATGTGGAGCAGAACTGAGCCCGTCCACAGCCCCAGCTGACAGCCAGAATTAACTTGCTAATTTGAAGGGTACCTTCCAGTCCCCTCAGTGAAGTCAGACTAACTGGAGCAGAAATGATCCTCCTTGCTGATTTTGGCCCAGATTGTCTATTTAGGTGTTGATTTTATTTACAGTGCAATCAGAAGCCACTGACGGTTTTAAGCATGGGAGTCAGATGATCCAGTTTACATTTTAAAAAGATCCCTGCTTCCAGAAATGCCTAGAGGGGGTAGTGAAATAATATTTTAAAAAAGTAAGTTTTCATTGAGTTTACTAATTTTTTAAAACTACAGTGGGTTTTGTTGCTGTTTTTCAACCTAGGTTTTAAAGCCAGATCCTCAACAGGTCCTTGTGCGGGGATTTAAAAAAGATAAATTCAATTACACCTTATTCTTGGAGTGCTTTGGCATTGATGTCCCATTATCTCAGAAATGCATGATATTTGACATTAGAGAATATTGACCCAGATGTGCAGATGTCCTAAATATTTAGTACTTGTGGAGAAAAGTCATTATTTTATAATTCCCCCAAGCCAAAAAAAAAAGATAAAATTGAACAATAAATGTACAAGACTTATTTGAATAAAACTTTAAAACACTCCTGAGAGAATCAAAAGACTTTATGAACAGATAGTCATAAAGTTCTGCCATGTTCTTGGAACAAAGGGCTCAGCATCATAAAGATATCAGTTCTCACTAAGTTAACCTAAAAATATTTACCACAATCCCAATAAAAATACCAAGAGAATTATTTTCCTGGGAACTTGACAAGCTGATTCTAAAGTTCATGTGGGAAAATAAACAAGCAAGAATAGACAGGAAAATTCTGAACAGGAAGAATATTGAGGGGAGACTGGCCTTACTAGATGTTGAACCATAATCTAAGACTTCAATAATCAACACTATAGCACTGATGCCCATGCAGACCTACAGATAAATGGGTAAACATAGAAAGTACAGAAATGGGTTCAAATACACATAGAAATTTAGTATATTATAAAGTAACACTTCAACTAGGAGAAAAAAATGGATTTTTATGACCAGTGGGATGGCTATCTCAAGAAAAAGTTTAATCTCAATTTAACTTTTTTTTATAACAGAATAAGTTCCAATTGGATCAAAGATTTAAATAAAAATAATAAAACCATGAAAGTACCAGAGGAAAGCATATGAGATATTCTGTTATATGCTCCTGGGAAGAAGGCCTTTCTAATGAAAGCATAAAACCCAGAATCTCTAAAAAATTTAATACATTTGATGATGTGAAAATAAAAATATGATGCATGAAAAAATCATGAATACAGTCAATGACCAACAACCAAGAATAAAAGGTGTGCAATGCATGGCATGAAGACTCGTTTCTCTAATATGTAAAAACTCTCACAAAATCATCATCAAAAGACCAACAACATAGTATGAAAATCAGCAAAAATATTAAAACACAGCCCCCAGAAAAGAAACACTAATCATGTCTGCAGAAATGAAAAGATGCTCATCCTCACTCTTCAGAGAGATGGAAACTAGAACTTCAATAAATCACCATATTCGATTTACAAGATAGGGAAGGATCAAAAACTTGGTTTAGAAAACCTGTATTAGTCAGAGAATGAGGAAACAGGGTCTCATACATTACTGGTAGGAGCTTGAATTGGTATAGTCCATACAGAGGACAATCTGACAATGTCAGTCAAAATCACAAGCACATATAACCATTGATCTATCAATTTCTCTTGTGAGAATTTAACCTACAAATAATTAGCACATGTAGAGAATTGCTCAAGTACAAGGTTACTTACTTACAACTCGTAAGAGCAAGTAAATCGTGATTCAGTATGCCATCAAATTTTAGTGAACTGTTAGAAAAGGAGAAACTGTCCATAACTGGAAAAGTAAAGTTCTGCAAAGGCATACTGTTGAAAGGAAAAAAAGGAAGGTTTAGAAGAGTACCTGCCTTTGTGTAAAAATAAGGGAAATAAAAGAATATACACTGGCTTATAAGCATAAACAAAGAAATTTTGGAAAGTTATATAAGAACAAATAATAAAGGTTAGTTCTTAGGAATAGGTGAGGAATTGGTGATTGGATACATGGGTAAGAGAGAAACTTTTAATTTATTTTTAAATTAATTTTCAAATATGTGACTAATTTCTTATCAGAAAATTAAATTTTAAAAATGAAGAAGGCCCATAAAAACTGATATGGAATCTCCAAGATTATTTTCTCCAAATTAAGTGAGGAAATAAAGGAGCAAAATTGTAAAATTCCTATTGAGATGTAATTGACAGCAACAGCCAAACTCTTCATCCCTAGTTCAACTATAATCTCTTACAACATTGGAATTACGTATTTCAGTCCCTTGAGTCTCCTGAATGTGTGTGGTACAGGGCTTTCTGCAAAGTTTGGTGCCCTGTAAATGTAGGCTATCTCCTTGGAACACAAAATCAGAGTTCTCTTAACTCCACACCCCAAGTAGCTTAATGACAACTCAACTAGCTCAGTCATCCACAGTGCTTGGTCAGGGAGACACTCAGAGTAGGAATCTGATGGCTTAATACAATCAGCCTGGGACAGCTGGCATGAAGCCTACGGCAGTTATCTTAGAATTTCCCGTCATGACCCATCCTTGGACTCTTGATTCTGTGCTTCATGCTGCACCAGGCAATTGAAGGGATCAAAGAATCTCCTTTCGTGTCTCCTTTCCTGACATTTTAGTAAGATCTTAATACAAGTGTTTGTTGAATAACAAAGATCTAGAAAGCTGGAGGCTTGTGAAAGTAATTTAAGGAAAAACCTCCTGAGGCAGGCTTAAACGGTAATCACATCAACGGTCAAATCAGTTTTGACTGATCCTATTTCACAGGTTGGGATCCTTTGTATTTTGAATGAATTAGTGAAATTAATGGGGTTGACTAACATTCTGGCTCCACTGTTCCTAAAGCCGGATATCTAATACTTTACAGTTTCCTTAAGGCAAAAACAGGCAGTTCAGCCTTTAAAAGAAATTAACCTTTATTATTTATTCTTATGTAGGGTCTTAGCTGAAGAAGCTGAAGTTGAACGGTTCTGTGAAGACCTACAAGACCTTTTAGAACTAACACCCAAAAAAGATGTCCTTTTCATTATAGGGGACTGGAATGCAAAAGTAGGAAGTCAAGAAACACCTGGAGTAACAGGCAAATTTGGCCTTGGAATACGGAATGAAGCAGGGCAAAGACTAATAGAGTTTTGCCAAGAAAATGCACTGGTCATAGCAGCAAACACCCTCTTCCAACAACACAAGAGAAGACTCTACACATGGACATCACCAGATGGTCAACACTGAAATCAGATTGATTATATTCTTTGCAGCCAAAGATGGAGAAGCTCTATACAGTCAGCAAAAACAAGACCGGGAGCTGACTGTGGCTCAGATCATGAACTCCTTATTACCAAATTCAGACTTAAATTGAAGAAAGTAGGGAAAACCACTAGACCATTCAGGTATGACCTAAATCAAATCCCTTATGATTATACAGTGGAAATGAGAAATAGATTTAAGGGCCTAGATCTGATAGATAGAGTGCCTGATGAACTATGGAATGAGGTTTGTGACATTGTACAGGAGACAGGGATAAAGACCATCCCCATGGAAAAGAAATGCAAAAAAGCAAAATGGCTGTCTGGCGAGGCCTTACAAATAGCTGTGAAAAGAAGCAAAAAGCAAAGGAGAAAAGGAAAGATATAAACATCTGAATGCAGAGTTCCAAAGAATAGCAAGAAGAGATAAGAGAGCCTTCTTCAGCGATCAATGCAAAGAAATAGAGGAAAACAACAGAATGGGAAAGACTAGGGATCTCTTCAAGAAAATCAAGATACCAAAGGAACATTTCATGCAAAGTTGGGCTCGATAAAGGACAGAAATGGTATGGACCTAACAGAAGCAGAAGATATTAAGAAGAGATGGCAAGAATACACAAAAGAACTGTACAAAAAAGATCTTCACGACCCAGATAATCACGATAGTGTGATCACTGACCTAGAGCCAGACATCCTGGAATGTGAAGTCAAGTGGGCCTTAGAAAGCATCACTATGAACAAAGCTAGTGGAGGTGATAGAATTCCAGTTGAGCTATTCCAAATCCTGAAAGATGATGCTGTGAAAGTGCTGCACTCAATATGCCAGCAAATTTGGAAAACTCAGCAGTGGCCACAGGACTGGAAAACGTCAGTTTTCATTCCAATCCCAAAGAAAGGCAATGCCAAAGAATGCTCAAACTACCGCACAATTGCACTCATCTCACACACTAGTAAAGTAATGCTCAAAATTCTCCAAGTCAGGCTTCAGCAATACGTGAACTGTGAACTTCCTGATGTTCAAGCTGGTTTTAGAAAAGGCAGAGGAACCAGAGATCAAATTGCCAACATCCGCTGGATCATGGAAAAAGCAAGAGAGTTCCAGAAAAACATCTATTTCTGCTTTATTGATTATGCCAAAGCCTTTGACTGTGTGGATCACAATAAACTGTGGAAAATTCTGAAAGAGATGGGAATACCAGACCACCTGACCTGCCTCTTGAGAAATCTATATGCAGGTCAGGAAGCAACAGTTAGAACTGGACATGGAATAACAAACTGGTTCCAAATAGGAAAAGGAGTCCGTCAAGGCTGTATATTGTCACCCTGCTTATTTAACTTCTATGCAGAGTACATCATGAGAAACGCTGGACTGGAAGAAACACAAGCTGGAATCAAGATTGCTGGGAGAAATATCAATCACCTCAGATATGCAGATGACACCACCCTTATGGCAGAAAGTGAAGAGGAACTAAAAAGCCTCTTAATGAAAGTGAAAGTGGAGAGTGAAAAAGTTGGCTTAAAGCTCAACATTCAGAAAACGAAGATCATGGCATCCGGTCCCATCACTTCATGGGAAATAGATGGGGAAACAGTGGAAACAGTGTCAGACTTTATTTTTTTGGGCTCCAAAATCACTGCAGATGGTGACTGCAGCCATGAAATTAAAAGATGCTTACTCCTTGGAAGGAAAGTTATGACCAACCTAGATAGCATATTCAAAAGCAGAGACATTACTTTGCCAACAAAGGTCCGTCTAATCAAGGCTATGGTTTTTCCTGTAGTTGTGTATGGATGTGAGAGTTGGACTGTGAAGAAGGCTGAGTGCTGAAGAATTGATGCTTTTGAACCGTGGTGTTGGAGAAGACTCTTGAGAGTCCTTTGGACTGCAAGGAGATCCAACCAGTCCATTCTGAAGGAGATCAGCCCTGGGATTTCTTTGGAAGGAATGATGCTAAAGCTGAAACTCCAGTACTTTGGCTACCTCATGTGTAGAGTTGACTCACTGGAAAAGACTCTGATGCTGGGAGGGATTGGGGGCAGGAGGAGAAGGGGACGACAGAGGATGAGATGGCTGGATGACATCACTGACTTGATGGACATGAGTCTCAGTGAACTCCAGGAGTTGGTGATGGACAGGGAGGCCTGGCGTGCTGCGATTCATGGGGTCGCAAAGAGTCGGACAAGACTGAGCAACTGATCTGATCTGATCTGAGGGCCTTAGTGTTTCTTTCTTTCTTTCTTTTTGTTTTGAAGTTTTTTTGTTTGGGAAAATTTAGGCTTGACATTTTTATGACTAAACATTTCCCTCTCCCAAGGCATATACACCTAGCACTACGCTGCCCAAAGAGTTAACAGATTCATTACTATATTGTTTACCATTTTAATATTTTATTGTGTGGCTGTGGCTTAGACAACAGAAAGGAACTGATAATTACTCTCCAGTTGTACGATGGTTGCCGTGTGGTTTCTTGGTGCACAGTTTCCATATAATTAGAGCTATGTACATCCTGAAAAACAAAGCCATGCCCATAATCTCCAATTGCAAGCATGAAATTAAATTTCCCAGGTTGAGGGTTAACAATTTCAGTTTTGAGCATTTCTTTGGGAAATTCAAAATATTCTTCCAGGATGTAGAAATAACTTTAAGTTTCTGATTACAGTTCAGTATGAATGGAGATCTTTCTATCAAAATTGGAATGTGAATTTCTCACTCTGAGCAGAGGTTTGTGCTGGGGCTAAGTTCTGAGGGTAAGTCAGGCACTGCCTTCAGCATCCTGCCTTTGAATATTTGGGGAAAGAATGGCTTCTAGAGAGTCTGAAATTTGAGGAATTAGGGTCTCTCAAAGGCCCAGACAGAGAATGAACAGTCAACAGAACTGTTCTGAACAGATGAATTATGTTGTTTCTCTCTGCCCTATAGAAGCCCCCCATTAATAGGCACTACCTGAAATCTGATTTTACTCAAATGAATCTTAAAGAAAACCAACTGTATTTTCTTATGTATGATCTCTTGATTAAACACATGAATAGTCTCCTAGGTTGAGAGTACTTCATTTTCAGATTTTATCAACATAATTTCTGAAAAATACATTTAAAACTAAATTTTACTGGAAAAGATCTGAACTCGGATTACTCAAGAGCACTTTCTCCTCTGATTTCAGTTTTAAAAGCCATGACCTGAATTTCCTTCTCTTAAACCATGGAGCATCCCAGGATTTCTATGATCACTGCATTTCCTGCTTCTACCAATCACTAAGTCCTCAGAATGTCCCCAGTTGTCCAAACCCTGAATCCCCTACATTCTTTTATTCATTTGGAACCTGAGCTTCCCAAGTGGCCCCCTCCTGTGCTTCCTGAACCTACCTAGGAGCATCCTAGTTCTTTCTCTTTGGGAATAGGGATGAGAGTGAGTAGATACTTTTCAGTTCTGACAGCATCCAAAGACTTTGTGCAAGCTTCATGTGTGACTAACTAAAAACAAATACTCCACCTACATTAAGAAATACTTTTTATTGATGAAAATTTATAAGATATAGATAATCAAGAGAAAGAAAATTAAAATTGCCCATAATCTTAACACCTGTTGATCACGAAAAGCAATACTTCGGTGTCAATTCATTTTGTCTTACAACTAGGCATTAGAAAGCTTTTTAAAAATGTGACATTACTGTTTTACAACCCACTTTTTCCTACTTAATATAATGAGAATATTTTTCCTTTTCTTAAACCTAGTCTTCATTTTCATCATTTCTCATGGCTGCATAGTTCTATGTGTTATGCATTCACCTTGGTTTAGCCCGTTGTAGAAATATGGTTGTTCCTAATTTTCCCATTTCATAAATATTCCTGTGGCAAAATCTTTTGGGATACCTATGGTTATTACCAGGAGGTAAACTCCTAGAAGTAGAATTTCTGTGTCAGAGAGTATGTGTATTTTTAAGTCTGTTTAAATGGATTGCTAAAGTATACTCTAGAAAGCACCATTTATGATCCTCTGTGATATGTGTAAGAAATATATACATTCCTTTGTCCTACCTTTACTAACACTGGTATTAAAATTTTAAAAAATTGTCAATTTGATAGATAAAGATAATATTTCATTGCTGCATAAATTTGTATTTATTTTTATTAGGCAGGTTTTAAAAATATAGATCTTTCTGGCATTTTGCATTTATTCTTAGTAAATTGCCATTTTCTTTTTACATCTTCCCCTGGGTGCCAGTCATTTTCTGATAAATTGTGTTTGATACAATTTTTGAGCCTTGCTCTCAAATACTAAATCTTGATTTTTAGAGAAAAATTTCTGGATTACTGTTCTCATAAATCTACAACTCTTTGCCCCTACGTGAAGTTCACATATAGGGTACTCATTTAAACCCAGATGATCTATTAGGAAATTTAATTTATAATATGCTGATGTTCTCTTTGAAATTCAATGAAGACCAGTGCTGAAGTTTTGAGCATCATTCCACACTTTTTACACATTTACTAAGCCATTTAAAGTTTATATTTACCCCCTCACTTACCAGCTGAATCATATTTCCTTCACCTTCTTACATTTACAAATATTCTTTATTTCTCAAAATTCTTCTCCCGGTCTGGAATCTTTCATTTTGAGTCTTGCCATTAGGGAGGGGAGCTAAGAGTATTGGAATGTTCTATAAATCCTGCAAGGTTGATTTCTGTCTTCACCTTCCAGAGGTTTCTGGGTGGAGAACTGAAGAAGTCAGCACCTGCAGGAAGGTTCCTGGTCATCAGCTGCAAGTTACAGACACCACGTGACTTGTCAGAGCTCGAAAGAGACCATGAGGGCCCACTTTCAGATTTGACCAGAAATTTGTCTTTCTTTTACTTTCTTAGCTTATTAATCATTCCCTCCCAAAGCATCCCCAACTCCATCACCTGTAATTTAAAGCAAAGATATTTTCATTTATTTTTAACTTTTTATTTTGAAATAGTTCCAGACTTTCATAATCACTGAAATAATAGTACAAATAATTCCCTTTTCCCAGATTTCCTATATGTTAATATTTACTACATTTGCTTTATCATTTTCCCTCACTCTTTCCTGTTTGGCTTCTAAGCTCTTTCACTGCCTATGTAACCGATTACCATTACATATTAGATTCATGTTAGTATTATGAATTAGTATTAGTTACATATTAGTATTAGATTCCCTCTCTTTGAAATACCTAAGGTCATTTTGGGAATTTTTTTTTTTTTTGGCTCAATCCTTACTGAAAATATGGGTAAGATTTTGTTTGAAAGTGTTCTTGCTCAAATAACATCAGAAACCACTGCCATGAATGATTGCCACAATCCTTTATTTTACTTTGTGCCCGTTTATTTATTCATTCACTCACATGCTATATCAGTTCAATTCAGTTCAGGTCAGTCGCTCAGTCGTGTCTGACTCTTTGACCCCATGAATCACAGCACACCAGGCCTCCCTGTCCATCACCAACTCCCAGAGTTTACTCAAACTCATGTCCATCGAGTTGGTGATGACATCCAGCCATCTCATCCTCTGTCGTCCCCTTCTCCTCCTGCCCCCAATCACTCCCAGCATCAGGGTCTTTTCCAATGAGTCAACGCTTCACATGAGGTGGCCAAAGTACTGGAGTTTCAGCTTTAGCATCAGTCCTTCTAATGAACACCCAGGACTGATCTCCTTTAGAATGGACTGGTTGGACATCCTTGCAGTCCGATGGATTCTCAAGAGTCTTCTCCAACACCACAGTTCAAAAGCATCAATTCTTTGGCGCTCAGCCTTCTTCACAGTCCAACTCTTACATCCATACATGACCACAGGAAAAACCAAAGCCTTGACTAGACGGACCTTTGTTGGTAAAGTAATGTCTCAGCTTTGAATATGCTATCTAGGTTGGTCATAACTTTCCTTCCAAGGAGTCAGCGTCTTTTAATTTCATGGCTGCAGTCACCATCTGCAGTGATTTTGGAGCCCCCAAAAATAAAGTCTGACACTGTTTCCACTGTTTCCCCATATATTTCCCATGAAGTGATGGGTCTGGATGCCATGATCTTCATTTTCTGAATGTTGAGCTTTAAGCCAACTTGTTCACTCTCCGCTTTCACTTTCATCAAGAGGCTTTTTAGTTCCTCTTCACTTTCTGGCATAAGGATGGTGTCATCTGCATATCTGAGGTTACTGATATTTCTCCTGGCAATCTTGATTCCAGCTTGTGCTTCTTCCAGCCCAGCGTTTCTCATGATGTACTCTGCATAGAAGTTAAATAAGCAAGGTGACAATATACAGCCTTGACGGACTCCTTTTCCTATTGGGCCCTTAGTAGGTAGCAGGACTTAGGTGCTAAGGACATAAAGGAGAACAAAACAGTTACAATAGTGACTAACATTTACTGAGATTTACTATGTATCTTTTAAGTCCTTTAACATCATCCTCTTGTCTTAGGTCTCCATTGCTGGGTAACAAACTGCCCTAAAACGTAATGGCTTAAACAAGAATTTATTACCTTAGTTCCTGCAGGTAAGAAATTACAGAGTGGTTTAGGAGGTTGGTTCTTGTTCAGGGTCTCTCAGGAGATTTCTGTCAAGATATTGGTAGGGACTGCCGTTATCTGAAAGCTTGAGTGGGGCTTAGAGGATCCACTTCCAGGATGGCTCCCTCACAGGGCTGTTGGTAGGAAGCCTCAGCTCTTCACCACATGGGTCTCTCCATCAGCTGATTGTTTTCACAATAAGGTAGCTGACTTCCCCCAGACGAATGATCCAAAGCCACAATGCCTTTTCTGTGCTAATCTCAAAGGCACTACCACTTCTGTTATATTCTATTTGATAGTCATTAAATTGTCCATATTCAAGGGAAGAGAACTTTAGCTGCATATCTTGGAGGGAAAAGTGTTGAAGAATTTTCAGACATATTATAACACCACCACACATCTCATATAATCTAACAACCCTAAATTTGTGACAGTCCCACTTTGTAGCTAAGGAAACGGAAACCACAGATGGTCAAGGACCCAAGGTCCCATAGCTGGCAAGTGATAGAATTGGGATTCCAATGCAGATTGACTCTAGAATTTGTGTTTTTAACCACAGTGCTATATTACCTTGATACAAAGATGCCTTGCACTCATGAAGCTTATTTTTCAACAAAATGACTGACATTAGTCAAGCAATTTCTCTCTCTTGCTAATACACATACACAATTACAAACTATTTAAATCCCATGAAGAAAAAACACAGGGAACTATAGGAGTGCATGGTTGTGAAACTAGATCTAGTCTGTGGTAACAAGCTGCCGTATTTTGAGTCTACAAAGTCCCTGACCCCAAGTGCAACTCTTTAATGGGCTAGCAAACAAGTAGTTCCCATGCCTGACTACACATTAGAATCATCTAGAAGGCAGTTTAAAAAAATACTCATGCCCAGGACATAGCACAGGCCAATTAAACAAGAATCTCTGCAAATGGATCCAGACATCAATATATTTTAAAGCTCCTTGAGTGAATCCAGTGTGTGGTTGGGGTTGAGAAGTATTGCAGGGTTCAATTTCACCATGCAAACTTGGACATGGAAATGCTTTAACTAAAATCGGATGGCAGAGCTTAGCTTCTACCTTGCTGCTGTGACTGGGGGTGCGGTGGGGGGGGTGGGGAGTGGCTCTCTTCTAAAGGAACTTTTCAACACATTTTAAAATTTAAAGTAATTTTTTTTTTTTTTTTGGCTGCACTGTGCAGCTTCTGAGATGTCAGTTCCCCAATGAGGGATTGAATCTGGGCCACAGGCAGCAAAAACACCAAGTCCTAATCACTGGACCACAAAGTGCAGCTCAGTTCAGTTCAGTCGCTCAGTCATGTCTGAATCTTTGCGATCCCATGAATCACAGCACGCCAGGTCTCCTTGTCCATCACCGACTCCCAGAGTTTACTCAAACTCATGTCCATAGAGTTGGTGATGACATCCAGCCATCTCATCCTCTGTCATCCCCTTCTCCTGCCCCCAATCCCTCCCAGCATCAGGGTCTTTTCCAATGAGTCAACTCTTCACATGAGGTGGCCAAAGTATTGGAGTTTCAGCTTTAGCATCAGTCCTTCTAATGAACACCCAGGACTGAGCTCCTTTAAGATGGACTGGTTGGACCTCCTTGCAGTCCAAGGGACTCTCAAGAGTCTTCTCCAACACCACAGTTCAAAAGCATCAATTCTTCAGCACTCAGCTTTCTTCACAGTCCAACTCTCACATCCATACATGACCACTGGAAAAACCATAGCCTTGACTAGACGGACCTTTGTTGGCAAAGTAATGTCTGCTTTTGAATATGCTATCTAGGTTGGTCATAACTTTCCTTCCAAGGAGTCAGCGTCTTTTAATTTCATGGCTACAATCACCATCTGCAGTGATTTTGGAGCCCCCAAAAATAAAGTCTGACACTGTTTCCACTGTTTCCCCAACTATGTCCCATGAAGTGATGGGACCAGATCCTATGATCTTAGTTTTCTGAATGTTGAGTTTTAAGCCAACTTTTTCACTCTCCTCTTTCACTTTCATCAAGAGGCTTTTTAGTTTAGGAATTCCCTAAAATTGAAAGTAATTTTTAAATGTCATGATTTGTGGAAGTTTTCATTTTTTAAAAAAACTTTTTCTTTTATATTGGAGTATAGCTGATTAACTATGTTGTGATAGTTTCAGGAGGAAGGTGGACAGCAAAGGGACTGAGCCATTCATATACGTGTAACCATTCTCCCCTAAACTCCCTTACCATCCAGACTGCCACATAATATTGAACAGAGTTCTCTAAGCTATATGGTAGATGCTTGTTGGTTGTCTTTTGGCAAAGAAAGGACACATATTGTCTTAAATATTTTGCTTGATTGAGAAATCACTTTTTATGAATGAGATAATTCTAATCTTCCTTGAAGCCAGAGGGCCACTTTTTCTCATGGGCCTCCATCATTCCAAATATCAGGAAGTAAAAAGAAAATCATACCAGCAAATCAATTGCAGAAGCTCCACTCCAGGGAGGGTTGCATAGATGAAATGAAGTTGAGGATACAAATTCTCTTTTCATTTCTGATGTGAGCTAAGTCTTTCTGATTCTTCTCTTCCAATCCTATTCAGAGGACTGTAGAATCATTCTGCTCCCAAGATTCTGAGAGGTTTATTCTACTCGTACAAGATAAGCTCAGCACTATCTTGTCTCTGGTAGGCTTCCTGCTTGTTCTCAGACTGTAGTTTCCTAGAGAGTTGAGACCAAGTGTCATTTATTTTTGAATATTCAGATCTTAATACAGTGCTTTACACATATCAGGTGCTCAAAACATTTGTATCATTGAACTAATATGTTATTGCATTTTCAGAGATTGAAGATGGTGATTAATTCAGCTAGTGAGACACAGAACCAAAGATGTCAAGAGAAGGGATGTAACACCTTCTCAGTACCTACTAACCGACTATATCACAATGCATGTGTATAAACCAGTGCAAATCTGTGAACATTTCCAAAAAATACATTTAAAACATACATTTTGCTGATGGCGCAAGAGCAGCAGCCTTGTTGCAATCTTTTAACTGGATTCTGGCTTCCTGTCTTGACCCCCAACCCATCTCCCATCCAATCCTCACATCACCCAAAGTAAGCTGTGATACTTAGAGAATATAAATGTGATCATATGACTCCCTTGGTAAAAATAACCTCAGTGGGGAGACCCATAGGGTTCTGTACCATCTGGCCTTTGCCTCCCTCTCCAGTTCCATTCCAACTTCCTCCAAATTCTTTCCACCCATGGACTTCTGCATTGCTGTTCCCTCTGCCCACAGCTCTTTTCCCAGGCCCTCGACATGGCTGGCTCCTTTATAGGCTCCACTGAGAGAAGCCTTTCCTGACCATTCTACCTAGAATGACTTCTCTTAAATTATTCCTTACCCCTGCTTGTTTTCTCCAAATCATTTTTCTCAATGTGAAATTACCTTACTTATTTACCTGTTTACTGTCTCTCTGAGCCTGAATATAGGTGCCATGAAGGTGAGAACCTCATTTTATCTATCTTGATTGCTCTTGTATCCCCAATATCTGACTCACAGTGGGCATTCAGTCAGTACTTATTAGATGATTAAATAAACACATAGGAAAAGGAGTACTGTTATTCATTAAGGAGGTGTAAGGTATTACAGACAGAATAGTGGTCACAGATTATAAATATTTTAAAAAGTCTTTGCTATGTAAAAAAACCTCATATATTAATAATATTTCCCCGGAATCTTAGAATATTATTCTTCTATACTCGTGTCTTTTCCTTTTAAAATAGTTCTGTGGGGTGGAGGTGGGTGGCAAAAGGCGATATTTACTTTGGAAACAAACATGAAAATTACTTTTACTTTACATGCTGAGAGTAGAAATATGACCCTTATGCAATGCAAGATTTGCAATAAAGCTGAAAAGGACAAATGATATTAGCATTCCCATCTATTATAACTGGACCAGAACTTCAATCACCAGCTGAAAAAATAAACATGGGGTCAGCAGGCATTTGCCCTGTACCCTGAGTGCATTCCAAAGCAGAAACCATGCACAAATGACCTAAAGATCAAATGCTTTCTGATTTAGAATTCATGTAAAGCTATGCAATCCTATAGGATGAAGCGAGCCATGGCAGAGTGAGTGAAGTCGCTCAGTCGTGTCCGACTCTTTGCAACCCCATGGACTGTAGCCTACGAGCCACGGCAGAGTGTCCTTGAAACTGATGCCCATTGTAGGAGATAGTCCAGGGGACAGGGGAATCATATCTGAGCCAAAAGAAACTATATAGAATTTCTTGCTTTTTTTCCCGCCTAGTGATCAAACAACTAGGGCCATGAACAGAAAGGTGATTTTGCTGGAGGTGGGATGGCTTCAATCCCAAGGTTTTGCAGCAGTTGCCTGGCTTCAGCAAGGAGCAAAGCAGGACATGTGGAGGGCCAGCTTAGACGTCTATAGCGTTGTTGCTTGGGGTGAGGTGAGAGCCACTCTGGTTTGGCCCTGCTCTGCAAGGAAGCCTGATGTGAAGCAAACCTGGGTAAGGCTAGAGGACTCTGTGTTTATCTCTGTAATTAACAGAAAAAACTGAAAATGAGTAATATGCTCTGCTTGGTTTAGGGGTTATACAGAGGTATAAGCCACATCGCCATAATCTTCCCAACCACACGTATCTCAGATAATCTTGCCTTTTCTCCTTTTACCTGACTTTCAATTTCTTATGGTAGAGACAACAAAGATGATTGCTACTTCAAGTGCTTAGGAGTAGCCTACATTTATCTGCTGAAACACCTTCCTTTGGTTCTTTGAATGTGTCATGCTTCCTATTCTGGTTTCTATTGCTATATATCAAACATCCCCCAAATTTAGTGCTCTAAAACCATAGCCATTATTTATTATGCTCTCAAACTCTGTGGGCTAAGTGTGGGTAGAGCCTAGTAGAGATGTCTTGTCTCTGCTCCATGGTAACTGGGCCCTCAGCTGGGAAGACTGCCATGCTGGGGGGCAGGGCGGGTGTGACTTGAATAATCAAGGCACACCTTTGAGATCTTTACACGTCCTTTGTCCAGTTGAAAGGCTCTATGAAAGGTTCATTTCCCAGCCCTAGACAACCATTAATCTACTTTCTGTGTCCATATATTTGTCCACTCAGGATGTTTAATATAAATGGAAACCTCCAATATTTAGTCCTTTTAGAGTGGCTTCTTTCACTTAGCATAATGCTTTCAAGGTTCACTGCATCACGGTCATTCCTCTTACCTCCATTTCTCTCACTAACTCAGTATGTTCCCACCTGGCAGGATGTGCCAGGCTCTCTTTCTCGCATTGCCGTATCTTCGTGGTAGTTACTGTGGATTGGCTCAGTCAGTATCCACTGCAACTTCCTTCTAGTGTGTCATCATCTATTGCAAAAGTTAGAATGTGATGCCCTGCACTTCCCAGAGTTCCTTTCAGCTAGACGCCAATTTATGTTCTGCCAATCAGCTGCTTGAATGTGAGACTTTGAATTCGGAATTCAGTAAAATCAGGAGAGAGTCATGTGTATTTCTGGCAGGGATGTAGCCAAGGAGACAGTGTGCTCAGTGGTCCTCAGCTTCCTGTGAGGGCAGCAGCACTTTCCCCCTACAGAAGAAGCAGTGTGATTCTGGGGGTCGAGGGTTGTTCCTAGAAGCTCCACCTAGAACCTGCTCCTCCAGCCCTTCCAACGATTTTGTACGCCTACTAACATCTGATAATAAGTGGATTCTGTTGTCCTTGGAAGGCACCTAAAGAGTCTCTATGATTTCTTCTCTTCCCTGCCTCCAATAAAAACAAAAGTCCTAAGTCATTCAACATAGGCAATTGGCTAGCTGCCCTGTTTTTAAAGATAGCCTAGAATTGAAATCTTTAATCTCACTTCCTAAATTACCCAATCACCGTCATAGTCAAGTAGTGTTTCTTCATATCTAAGTAAACATTTTAGAGCACTGCTGTCCAACAGAAATGTAATGCAGGCCATATATGTAATTTTAAACTTTCTAGTAGCCATATTAAAAAGTGAAATATTTAACTCTATATCAAAAATACCGTTTCAATATGTAATCAATATGAAAATTATTGACAGCAAGTCTTTGAAATCCAGTGTGTATTTTAAACTTATGCTGTTGTTGTTCAGTTGCTAAGTCATGTCCGACTTTTTGTGACCCCATGGACTGTAGCATGCTAGCCTCCTCTGTCCTCCACTATCTCCTGGAGACTGCTCAAATTCGTGTCTGTTAAGTCAGTGATGCAATCTAACCATTTTGTCCTCTGCCACCCCCTTATTCTTTTGTCTTCATTCTTTCCCAGCATCAGGGTCTTTTCCAATGAGTCAGCTCTTCACATTTGATGACCAAAGAACTGGGGCTTCAGCTTCAGCAACAGTCCTTCCAATGAATATTCAGGGTTGATATCTTTTAGGATTGATTGGTTTGATCTCCTTGCAGTCCTAGGGACTCTCAAGAGTCTTCTCCAACACCACAGTTTGAAAGCATTAATTCTTCCATGCTCAATGTTATATGTATAGCTCATCTTAATTTGGATCAGCCAGATATTCTATAGCAATGAGTAGCTGCCTATGTGGATAGTATAGTGTTAGAACTATTTAATACACTTCTACTTTTTCCTCATGGAGAGCAACAGACTGGATTCCTTACAATATACTTTCAGAAAAAAGACTAGAATTAGTAACTGCCTCATCCTGAATCCCGAGCTGTGTGCTGTTGCCCAGCACACAGTTTTCATTCAATTCCCTAACTACGTCCAGCCCTTTGCTGTCCCAGGGCTTTGGTACCTCTTAGTCCCTGGGACTGCAAGGAGATCCAACCAGTCCATTCTGAAGGACATCAGCCCTGGGATTTCTTTGGAAGGAATGATGCTAAAGCTGAAACTCCAGTACTTTGGCCACCTCATGTGAAGAGTTGACTCGTTGGAAAAGACCCTGATGCTGGGAGGGATTGGGGGCAGGAGGAGAAGGGGACGACAGAGGATGAGATGGCTGGATGGCATCACCGACTCGATGGATGTGAGTTTGAGTGAACTCCAGGAGATGGTGATGGACAGGGAGGCCTGGCGTGCTGCAATTCATGGGGTCGCAAAGAGTCGGACACGACTGAGCGACTAAACTGAACTGAACTGATCCCCCTTTACCCCACTTGTTCTCCTCTAGCTAACTCCAGCTTCTCCTTCAGTTTCAGCTGAGAAATTGCTTCCTCAGAGTCCTTCCTGACCACAGTCCCCTCCCCATATGAATTTTTATTCTTCCATAATTTTTGCCCACTGCATGCGTTCATGCTAGGTCACTTCAGTCATGCCTGACTCTTTGTGACACTATGGACTGTAGTCCACCAGTCTCCTCGGTCCATGGGATTCTCCAGGCAGGAACACTGGAGTGGATTGCCATGCCCTCCTTCAGGAAATCTTCCCATCCCCTGCACTGGCAGGCAGGTTCTTTACCACTAGCCCTGGGAAGCCCTTTTGACCACTACAGTATGTATTTCACCTAGGAAGTTTCTTCTCATTTAGATATTAATCAGAGGAAATCCTGAGTCCATAGTAGCCTGAAATGAACCCAGGTTTCTTAAACTGGATACCCAAATCTACTAAATCTAGTCCCTGTTGCTAGACAGCTATGGCCTGTTCCCATTGACCCTGTATCCTGTCTTTCTGGGCCACAGCTGATTCACCAGGGTGGTTTGTCAGTCTTCAGGCTATAACCTTCCTCCTACTGCCCAATGCAGTAAGTCTGCCGGTTTGCGGGGAGGCAGCTAGAACAGTGTGGATGTGTCACAGCATATGAATAAGCTCTGCAGCTGAGCAGCTTTGAGCTAGAACCAGCCTCTATTCCAACCAAAGGAAGCCTGGTGATGACTCCTCTGGAACTAATGCTAGAGACCCTTTATCATGCCTTATATAATAAATCCCCTTTATTTTAACTTTTCAGTTCAGTCACTCAGTCATGTCCAACTCCTTGCGACCCCATGAATCGCAGCATGCCAGGCCTCCTTGTCCATCACCAACTCCCAGAGTTTACTCAAACTCATGTCCATCCAGTCAGTGATGCCATCCAGCCATCTCATCCTCTGTCATCCCCTTCTTCTCCTGCCCCCAATCCCTCCCAGCATCGGGTCTTTTCCAATGAATCAACTCTTTGCATGAGGTGGCCAAAGTATTGGAGTTTCAGCTTTAGCATCATTCCTTCCAAAGAACACCCAGGGCTGATCTCCTTTAGAATGGACTGGTTGGATCTCCTTGCAGTCCAAGGGACTCTCAAGAGTCTTCTCCAACACCACAGTTCAAAAGCATCAATTCTTTGACGCTCAGCTTTCTTCACAGTCCAACTCTCATATCCATACATGACCACTGGGAAAACCATAGCCTTGACTAGACGGATCTTTGTTGGCAAAGTAATGTCTCTGCTTTTTAATATGCTATCTAGGTTGGTCATAACTTTTCTTCCAAGGAGTAAGCATCTTTTAATTTCATGGCTATAATCACCATCTGCAGTGATTTTGGAGCCCCCAAAAATAAAGTCTGACACCGTTTCCACTGTTTCCACGTCTATTTCCCATGAAGTAGCAAATCTCAATTCTCTGTGATCAAATGAATCTAAGCTAAAACACCAAATACAGTAGATATTTCTTTTGCTTCCAGCCGACAGCTTTCGTTCTCTGAGAACTGCCCCACCAGAAGGTGTGAGCCCAACCGGCTGGTACCCTTATAATAAGTAAGGCCCCTCAAGTGAATTTCAACCAGAAGATCTTTGCCTAAGACCCCTGTGCAGCATCTCCCAAGTTACCAACACACAACTTGTAAGCTGCCAGGTGACTGAAGCAAAGAAGCTACCTCCCTGGGCAATGTAGAGTAAGATTGAGTCTCAGTCTATAAATTCCTCTTGCTAAGAAACACTATTAATATTCATTCATTCATTCTACAAATACATATTAAGTGTCTGCTGCTGCTGCTGCTAAGTCGCTTCAGTTGTGTCCGACTCTGTGTGACCCCAAAGACAGCAGCCCACCAGGCTCCCCCATCCCTGGGATTCTCCAGGCAAGAATACTGGAGTGGGTTGCCATTGCCTTCTCCAATGCATGAAAGTGAAAAGTGAAAGTGAAGTCGCTCAGTCGTGTCTGACTCTCAGCGACCCCATGGACTGCAGCCTACCAGGCTCCTCCGTCCATGGGATTTTCCAGGCAAGAGTACTGGAGTGGGGTGCCATTGCCTTCTCCAATTAAGTGTCTACTATATCTATACACCAAAAATTTGAATGGTTTCAATTATCTTATGTGTGAATCTAAATTTGTGGAGTAGACTTCGACTCCAACCATTATTTGTCACATGGTTTTATTTTTATTTTTTATTTTTTTTTGTCACATGGTTTTAAAGTAAGCTTTGTTCTACATCCCTCCACCCCAATTGCCTTCCAATTACTGTCTGACCTAGGATGCAAGCTGAGGATTGTCTGCAAGGCAGAGAGCAGCACAGTGGTTGTCTCACTTGAGAAAAAGCTGCTGACTTTCCGTATTGTTTTTTGGGAAAGCGACCAGGACTACGAGAGGTTATGCTTCAAAATGCAGCTGTGTTTAAGGCATTCACAGGAAAGCAAACAGTGCAGTGAGAGTGGAATGTGTGTTTATTGAAACACTTAGTGGAATGCCTGGAAAGTCTCTGAGATGAGTCATTAGTGATCTATATAATTGTTAGGTGTTCTAGATACTTTAAGGGCTTCCCTGGTGGCTCGGACAGTAAAGCGTCTGCCTGCAGTGTGGGTCATACCCAGGTTCAATCCCTGGGTTGGGAAGATCCTCTGGAGAAGGAAATGGCAGCCCACTCCAGTACTCTTGCCTGGAAAATTCCATGGAAGGAGGAGCCTGGTAGGCTGGGGTCGCAGAGTTGGATACTGAGCGACTTCACTTCAGATACTCTAAGTTTGGTGGGCTTTGTCAAGCTTGTATGTATTTGCATTCAAGAATTAAATTCATTCAGATAAAGACTGAAAGAAAAAACAATTAGGCTTTCACCTAGGAGAAAATCCTCTAGAAGAATGATTCTCTTTTGAGTATGAGAATGCCAGAAAAAAAAAAAAAAAACTTTTATTTTCTTTATGACTGCAAAAGTAACAGGCTCATTTAAAAAAATTTAAACATTACAAAGTATTTATTTACCACCTACTATGTATAAGACCCTTGTTGTTTTTGTTCAGTCACTAAGTCCTATCTGACTCTTTGCAACCCCATGAACTGCAGCATGCCAGGCTTCCCTGACCTCCACCATCTCCCAGAGTTTGCTCAAATTCATGTCCATTGAGCTGGTGACACTATTTAACCATCTCATCCTCTGCCCCCTCTTCTCCTTTTATCTTCAATCTTTCCCAGAATCAGAGTATTTTCCAATGAGTCTGCTCTTCGCATCAGGGGCCAAAGTTTTGTAGCTTCAGCTTCAGCATCACTCCTTCCAGTGAATATTCCGAGTTGATTTCCTTTAGAATTGACTAGTTTGATTTCCTTGCAGTCTAAGGGACTTTCAAGAGTCTTCTCCAGCACCACAATTCAAAAGCATCAATAACACCCTAGACTAGTCACTGAAGATACAACAGTGAGCATAAAATAGACAATCTCTTATAAACACACCATCCAGAGAAAGCATTACAAACAGCTTGTTGCAGTTTGTTCTAGTCGGTACACATGTCCAGATTCTAACACATGGTGAGAAGTCTATGGTCCCTGGCTCTCCTGCTAAGACGTGCAGGTCAGAAAGCTGCTCTAGACGTCTTAGGTGACACATTTGGCCTCACAGACTTCTATCTCTGCACCATACATTACTGAGAGTCAAGACCTGCAGAACTACATCACTTGATGGGAGCTATTTCCATGAGAACAGGTACAAAAGCAAGTGAAAACACATTTCCTGGTGGATGTTGGTAAACAGGGAAACTATCTTATTTCAGATCCAAGGCAACGACCAGGTATCTGCTAGGTTAGTGTCTTACTTAGAGCCTTACTAGGGCCCAGTAAAGACTGAATGTTGAGACCAGTCTTCCAGTTGCATTTGAAGGAAGAAGAGGCTTCCTGTTGCTCTTGTAGAGTTCAATAGGACAGGTGTACATGCACATCGCTTTTGAAAACATGATTTTCCTAAGTCTCTGACGTCAGCACCCTCCTCCCACCTCCGAGATGCTGAAGATGCTGGGTGGAGCTTTGACATTAGATGCTCTCATTACAAGCTGTCTTTTGTGTTTCAGTTTAATGATAGCCCTGGGCATACAGCTCATAATCTTACTTCAGGTTGAGAGGCATCTTTTCTGCAGTTTGAAGTTTTTTATTTATAACTAAGTTGTCTTCTTCAGTGATGCTTTAATTGGGAATTTTGGTCTAAATATTCAAGAATTTTTTTCATGGGCAAAGGTCTTTTACAATACATATTTTGCCAGTTTTGATTAAATAATTTATGCCACCACCTGGTCTTTTTAGGACTTTTTCATTATTAAATTTTTTATAATTAATTTGTGTTTGTGCTGTGCACAAATGTGTCTAAAATAACCTTTCAAGCAAACCCATAAATCTTTTACAAGGACTATACTGATGTTGACCCACATCTTCTATTTTTAAAATTTCCCCTCACCAAGGCCAATTTTAAAAAGTACTTATGTATTATTAAGGGGAGAGCTATTATTCTCTAGTCTAGACTAACATTCCTAAACAGCATATATTTTAGACTTCAAAGCCTTTATGAATATCAAAAAGCATATGGTCCTGGTGAATAGTAAGTTTGTCATTTCTACAAATGTAAAATAGCTCATTTAGCTAGAAAACCTTTAAATGACTCTTTTTGGAAGGAAAAGTTGTAACAAAGGTAACAAAGCTATTTAATTGTCTTACTTTCCCCTGACAATCTGCCACCCTTCTACTCTTACCTCCTCTTGTAGAAATTGGAGGAATTCTCTACATAACACAGGATTGATGTTTCTCATTTAAAATTCATATGCATGCCTCAGAGTTCTACCAGAGACGAATGAGGAGCAAATTGAAGTGCTCATAGAACCTCTCAAATTGACTCTGGCTAGGGTTGTGATTTTTTTCATCTTAAGAGAAAACATGTTAATTGTAGTAACTTTGGAAAATACAGGCAACCACAAAAAAGGAAATAAAAATAATGTATAATAAGCCCAACTCTCAAAGAAAAGCAGTATTAACATAACAGTGACTCTCTTTTCCAGATACAGTTATACAATTTTCTTCAAAAACCAAACTGGGAAAGCCTAAGGATAATGCCTTACCTACTGTTTTGTAACTTGCTTTTTTCATTTATCAACATGATGTCACTTCTCCATTTTTTTATTCTTCCAACATTTGGAATTCCATCACCTACATGAACTGTACTAGGTTGAACTAGTTCCATATTTATGACTCTTTAGTTTGTGACCATGTTTTTTGGCAATAGAAATAAGTTGCAGTGAGCATTCTGATATGTATACCTTGGTGTGTAGCTACGATGCTTTCCTTAGGATAATGTGGGAAACTCAAGCAGCAGAATTTGCAGGATCAAATGTTAAGGACCTTTTTCAGGTTCTCAGTCCATATTAAATGATAATTGACAGACCCCAGGAGAAGGGCATATTTCACTGTTGAGGCTCCCTCAATCTCACTGTGGAATTCTTAGGAGGACAAAGCTGACTGGTCATTTCAGCACCGAATGGTTTGAAGAGTGAATAATCTTTTTAAATGACAAGAGAAGTTCTGATTGCTGGTAACAGAGATGCAAATAACAGACTACATAGATATCTATGAAATCTTAGGGTATTTTAGCTGAGATGTTTCAGAAAATAACTGTTCTGTCCGAGCTACAGAAATAAATATATTTTCTTAAACTTTTTTTTTTTTTTAGTATATAAAACATGTACAGCAGGATGGATATGTATAGCTGCCCAGGCCACACACAGCACAGCTCCAAGGGTGCAATTTATCCAGATTAGAATATGAATAGTGTACTGTTAACTTCCCTGGTGGCTCAGAGGTAAAGCCTCTGCCTACAATGTGGGAGACCTGGGTTCAATCCCTGGGTTGGGAAGATCCCCTGGAGAAGGGAATGGCAACCCACTCCAGTATTCTGGCCGCCACCCGCCCCCCCCCCCCAACAAAAAAATGGCCATTCCCTTCTCCAGTGGACAGAATGTGGTCTACTGGAGAAGAGAATGGCAAACCACTTCAGTATTCTTGCCTTGAGAACCCCATGAACAGTATGAAAAGGCAAAATGATAGGATACTGAAAGAGGAACTCCCCAGGTTGGTAGGTGCCCAATATGCTACTAAAGATCAGTGGAGAAATAACCCCAGAAAGAAAGAAGGGATGGAGCCAAAGCAAAAACAATACCCAGTTGTGGATGTGACTGGTGATAGAAGCAAGGTCTGATGTTATAAAGAGCAATATTGCATGGGAACCTGGAATGTCAGGTCCATGAATCAAGGCAAATTGGAAGTGGTCAAACAGGAGATGGAGAGAGTGAACATCGACATTCTAGGAATCAGCAAACTAAAATGGACTGGAATTGGTGAATTTAACTCAGATGACCATTATATCAACTACTGCAGGCAGGAATTCCTCAGAAGAAATGGAGTAGCCATCATGGTCAACAACAGAGTCCAAAATGCAGTACTTCGAAGCAATCTCAAAAATGACAGAATGATCTCTGTTCGTTTCCAAGGCAAACCACTCAATATCACAGTAATCCAAGCCTATGCCCCAACCAGTAATGCTGAAGAAGCTGAAGTTGAATGGTTCTATGAAGACCTACAAGACCTTTTAGAACTAACACCCAAAAGAGATGTCCTTTTCATTATAGGGGACTGGAATGCAAAAGTAGGAAGTCAAGAGATGCGTGGAGTAGCAGGAAAGTTTGGCCTTGGAGTACAGAATGAAGCAGGGCAAAGGCTTATAGAGTTTTGCCAAGAGAACACACTGGTCATAGCAAACACCCTCTTCCAACAACACAAGACTCTACACATGGACATCACCAGATGGTCAACACTGAAATCAGACTGATTATATTCTTTGCAGCCAAGGATGGAGAAGCTCTATACAGTCAGCAAAAACAAGACCAGGAGCTGACTGTGGCTCAGATCATGAACTTCTTATTGCCAAATTCAGACTGAAATTGATGAAAGTAGGGAAAACCACTAGACCATTCAGGTATGACCTAAATCAAATCCCTTATGATTATACAGTGGAAGTGAGAAATAGGTTTAAGGGCCTAGATCTGATAGTAGAGTGCCTGATGAACTATGGACTGAGGTTTGTGACATTGTACAGGAGACAGGGATCAAGACCATCCCCATGGAAAGGAAATGCAAAAGAGCAAAATAGCTGTCTGGGGAGGCCTTACAAATAGCTGTGAAAAGAAGAGAAGCGAAAAGCAAAGGAGAAAAGGAAAGATATAAGCATCTGAATGCAGAGTTCCAAAGAATACCAAGGAGATAAGAAAGCCCTCCTCAGTGATCAACGCAAAGAAATAGAGGAAAACAACAGAATGGGAAAGACTAGAGATCTCTTCAAGAAAATTAAAGATACCAAGGGAATATTTCATGAAAAGATCGGATCGATAAAGGACAGAAATGGTATGGACCTAACAGAAGCAGAAGATATTAAGAAGAGGTGGCAAGAATACACAGAAGAACTGTACAAAAAAGATCTTCATGACCCAGATAATCATGATGGTGTGATCACTCACCTAGAGCCAGGTATCCTGGAATGTGAAGTCAAGTGGGCCTTAGGAAGAATCACTATGAACAAAGCTAGTGGAGGTGATGGAATTCCAGTTGAGCTATTTCAAATCCTGAAAGATGATGCTGTGAAAGTGCTGCACTCAATATGCCAGCAAATTTGGAAAACTCAGCACTGGCCACAGGACTGGAAAGGTCAGTTTTCATTCCAATCCCAAAGAAAGGTAATGCCAAAGAATGCTCAAACTACCGCACAATTGCACTCATCTCACACACTAGTAAAGTAATGCTCAAAATTCTCCAAGCCAGGTTTCAGCAATACGTGAACCATGAACTTCCAGATGTTCAAGCTGGTTTTTGAAAAGGCAGAGGAACCAGAGATCAAATTGCCAACATCCACTACATCATCGAAAAAGCAAGAAAGTTCCAGAAAAACATCTATTTCTGCTTTATTGATTATGCCAAAGCCTTTGACTGTGTGGATCACAATAAACTGTGGAAAATTCTGAAAGAGATTGGAATACCAGACCACCTGACCTGCCTCTTGAGAAACCGATATGCAGGTCAGGAAGCAACAGTTAGAACTGGACACGGAACAACAGACTGGTTCCAAATAGGAAAAGGAGTCCGTCAAGGCTGTATATTGTCACCCTGCTTATTTAACTTCTATGCAGAGTACATCATGAGAAACACTGGGCTGGAAGAAGCACAAGCTGGAATCAAGATTGCTGGGAGAAATATCAGTAACTTCAGATATGTGGATGACACCACCCTTATGACAGAAAGTGAAGAGGAACTAAAAAGCCTCTTGATGGAAGTGAAAGTGGAGAGAGACAAAGTTGGCTTAAAGCTCAACATTCAGAAAACAAAGATCATGGCATCTGGTCCCATCACTTCATGGGAAATAGATGGGGAAACAGTGGAGACAGTGTCAGACTTTATTTTTTTGGGCTCCAAAATCACTGCAGATGGTGACTGCAGCCATGAAATTAAAAGACGCTTACTCCTTGGAAGGAAAGTTATGACCAACCTAGATAGCATATTCAAAAGCTGAGACATTACTTTGCCAACAAAGGTCCGTCTAGTCAAGGCTATGGTTTTTCCAGTGGTCATGTATGGATGCGAGAGTTTGACTGTGAAGAAAGCTGAGTGCCGAAGAATTGATGCTTTTGAACTGTGGTGTTGGAGAAGACTCTTGAGAGTCCCTTGGACTGCAAGGAGATCCAACCAGTCCATTCTGAAGGAGATCAGCCCTGGGATTTCTTTGGAAGGAATGATGCTGAAGCTGAAACTCCAGTATTTTGGCCACCTCATGTGAAGAGTTGACTCACTGGAAAAGACTCTGATACTGGGAGGGATTGGGGGCAGGAGGAGAAGGGGACGACAGAGGATGAGATGGCTGAATGGCATCACTGACTCGATGGACGTGAGTTTGAGTGAACTCCAGGAGTTGGTGATGGACAGGGAGGCCTGGCGTGCTGCAATTCATGGGGTCGCAAAGAGTCGGATATGACTGAGCTACTGAACTGAACTGAACTGACTGAGTGAACCGCTGGCCCTCTGCATACAGTACACAAAGGTTCAAACAGGTATATGGTAAGAAATTAGTTTCTCTGCTACCTATACCCTGATGGCTGTCCTATCTGAGGGCAGCGGCTCAGTCTTTATCCTTTTCAAGATATTCTATGCACATACAAAAACTTACATACCTACCCCATTACATCACAGACACTGTACTGCTCTTGGCTTTATTATACTTAACCACAGATCTTGCTAATTGTTCTATATCAGTATATCTTGAGTTTCTTCCTCTTTTCTTTTAATGGCTGAATGATACCTCACCGTGCGATTGTTTAAGGCTTTTTTTTCATAGGTAGGAGAATTGTGGTATTATTGGAAATAAGACACTTAAGCTTTAGAAAGCATTAAGTGTTTAGTCGCTCAGTTTCCGACTCTTTGCGATCCCACGGACTGTAGCTTGCTGGGCTCCTTTGTCCATGGAATTCTCCAGGCAAGAATACTGCAGTGGGTTCCCATTTCCTTTTCCAGGAGATGTTCCTGACCCAAGAGGCAAACTGAGGTCTCCTGCATTGCAGGTGGATTCTTCACTGGCTCAGATGCAACTAACTAGAAAGCATTAGGATGTTAATATATTGTGTTGTGGGCATGCCAAATCTTAAAACTGGTAATGTGAAACATGAATTGTTTGTGAAAGTTGTTAGGATTAGAAATGGATCCTGGAGTCATTCGATGTGTGAGAATACAGGCTGAACTGCTATGACAAAGATACCATAAATTTAGTGGCTTAAATAATATAAGAATTTATTTCTATCTCACATACCAGCCAGAGATAATTAGTCAAGGGTTGGTAAGGTGACTCTGTCATCCTCTACTTCTGGCTCCAGCTCCTGCCATCACATCTGCATCTCAGATAGGAGAAAGGAATCAAAGACGAGTGAAGGGCATGCCTACTACCTTAAGAGAATGACCGGGAAATGAGGCATATAAATTCTCACATCCGACTGGCCAAACTTAGTCACATGTCTTGCATTCCATGGCCAGCTGCAAGACTGCTGGCTGTCTCAGGCTGAGTTCCAATAATAAAGGAAAAAAAGAATGAATATTGGTGGAAGCTAGCAATCTTTGCCATACTCACAGATACTGTTAGGTTAAATTCCCTAGGAAAAAAAAAGACTGGGAGATTCATTTGCAGAGTTATTTTTCCTCTTGTGGTAAAATGATATAAATGTTACCATTTTAACTACTTTTAATTGTATATTCAGTTCAATGTAATTAAATGCATTCACATTATTGTGCGACCATCTCCACTACTTCAGAACTGTTTCATCTTCTTGAACTGAAACTCTGTACCCATTAAACATGAACATCCCATTTTCGCTGTGCTCAGGATTTTATTCGTCATACCCTTGGGAATCAACATCTGTGTGGGAGTGAATGCAGGAGGAGTGGGCAGCCAGGGAGCTGAACTGAGTGAGCCTCAGTTGAGCCTCAGCTGACTCAGTGGGAGGTCTGGAGCAGGATGGGACCCTGGAGATGTCCCATCTTGAGCAAGGGGTCTGGACTCTATACCAGGCAGGGAAAAGGATTTGGGGCAGGCTTCCCAGGAGGCGCAGTGGTAAAGAATCCGCCTGCCAATGCAGGAGACATAAGAGATGCAGGTTCCGTTCCTGGTTCAGGAAGATCCCCTAGAGGAGCAAATGGCAACCCACTCCAGTACTCTTGCCTGGGAAACTCCATGGAGAGTGGAGCCTGGCAGTCTATAGTCCATGGAGTCACAAAGAATCAGACACGAGTGAGCGACTAAACACACACACAGCACTTACCAGCTGAGGGCAATTCCTAGAGAAGGATTCAGCTAAGAGCTTTTGGTAACCAACATGCTCAGCCTCTGGGGGAATGAGTGCCTGGGTCCAGACCAGAGGATAGGGCAACACACAACAGCATCCATGACACTCTGCCTCTTATCCACTCAGAGCCACTTGCTTCATATGATAAATCCACTTTCCCCAGAATTTGGGTTGCTCTCTTTTCCTGGGGAAAACTTAAAAGAGGAAGAACTCAGCCCTCACCATGGCAGGTGGTCTCCAGGTGCAAATAAAATTCACAGCTGTGCTCTTCTACTACATGTCCCAGAGTCCCCTTACCCTCAGGCAGCACCACTGCTGGTCTAAGCAGCTTCCTTTGTGGTCTGGATGAACCAGTCCCTCAACCCAGGGGAATTCTAGAACAGGTATGACTGGTGCTTCAGAGATATCCCACCTTGAGGCAAGAGGGCTGGCCCTTCTCTTTCCCACATGGAACAAACAGTGGATGAGGGCTTTCCCCAGGGAGGGGATGTAAACTTGGGTGAGGTTGATTTCTTTGCATGAAGGCAAGGTGTAGAGAAGAACTCAGCTGAGAGCTGTTATCTTCCAAACTTCCCAGCAGCTAGGGAAAATAAAGCTTCAGTACAGTAGGGGGATTTGGGGTGATATACCAGTAGACACTGCAGGGATTATAACTAAAATTTCAAGAGAGAATTAGATAAAAAAGAGAGTCAAGGACACTTCACTGAAGAGACTCTCACATTTATGTGACAACAGAATTAAGAACTGGTGCAGAAAGAGACACCAGAGACAGACGAGAACATGGAGAGGGGAAAGCCATGGAAAATATGGAAGCAGATGGGAGGAGGCCACAGGAAGCTGGAGTTTATCAATCCGATCTCCCAACTTTAAAGCTGAGCAGCTCTAGACCAAAAAGAACAAGGAGTTTAATTCCTGCTCAGTCAACAAGTTTGTGTCAAAGCCAGAACCAGCATTCAGATTTTCTGATTCCCTCTCCAATGTTCTTATCTCTGTGTTTCCTCCTTTTAGCCTGTCAGTGATCTTTCTTACTTAGCCTTGGTGAGGGTGGGGAAAATTTAGTGACACTCTGGAGTGGTCCATTTGGGGGGGCTTGGTTCCTAAATTCGTTACCTTTCACAAAAAAGTTTCTTGAATTATGTATATATGATTCTTCTTGAATTATATAGAGAGTTCTTCTTTTCACATTGAATCATGTCCACAAAGTGACATTATTGAATGTGAAGGGAGTCACTAACAAGTCTATATGTTATTATGAAGGAACTTCAGGAAAAATTCTTCTGTAGAGCGCTGCCTACCTTGTCATAAGTTTGTTACAGAAATGAAGGGTGTTTCTTTCATTTCTCTGCCTTAAATATAAGACTGAAGTTGCTAATACTTTCTTTGTCTCTTTTTTCTAAAGCTTATCATGATGTGCCAAGAATATTTAATTAAAAAAACACCAGATGCAAGGGGTTGAATTATCATTGAGATATTATAAATTAGAAGTTTATTTAGTCTTGTGCATCCAGGACTGTGGTTATTTTAGAACAAAAGTTCCCGGGGAGGTGAGGGAAACAAAACCTGATGATTGGTTCCTGAAATCCGGTGCTATGCCCCTTAGTTTTCTATATAGATTTACGGTTTGCAAGGGAAAGGCCTTGTGCCTGAATGAGGCGTGTGGGCCCTACAAGCACACATTGAGAAGATATTGAAAACTAGGGCTTGAAATTCCCGGGTAGCCCAGTGGGAGGAAACAGTCTTCACAGGGGCCTGATGACAGAAGCAGATCCTGCTGTCACGGTACCCTCTTCACCACATAATGTGGCCAGTCACTGAAGGACAGAAGGCAACTAAATCAGAGATTACATGTTGGCTGTGGGGACAGAAAGGGAGGCTAGAACTCTGCTTCCTCCAGCTACTTCCCTCTGCTTTGTCAGAGGAGCAGGTCACTTTTCTAATTTGTCTTGTTTTATTTTCCTTTGCTTTTTGATACTGTTGACAACTTTTAATAGGCCAATAATTTTATTCAGATGTTCAATAATGATCTCTAGTAGCATATTAAAAATATTCCAAGTTGACAGTGTATGTATCCCATCTAATAGCTCTAAAAATATTTAATTTCAATATGTTCTTGAACAGAACTTTGGGACTGATTCTAAGGAGGCTCAAATTCTACCCACTTACTAACCACTTAAGCTTATTATATTCAATGATATTGAGCAACATGGGCCACATTTCCTCTCAGAATACATTTGTGTATCAATATAGTAAATTAAATTTATTTGAGCTAATTTTTAATTCTCAGATGAGAAACAAATCCAAAAAAAGTCATTTTATTCAGAGACTCAAGATCTTCATTCATGTACTAAAGCTAAAACATATATCTGAATACAAAATATAGATACTTGAAAATACCTGGAAGACCGAAATGTTCAGTTTTCAGTTAAGATCTTTGAAATTGTGTGTAGAGAACATGCTTTCCCCCCTACGATTAAGAACAAGGCAGGGGGCTTGGCTGGTGGCTCAGAGATAAAGAATCTGCCTGCCTGCAGAACACATGGGTTTGATCCCTGGTCTGGAAGGATCCCACATGCCATGAAGCAACCAAACCATTGCATCACAACTATTAAAACTGTGCTCTAGAACCCGGGAAATGCAACTACTGAGCCCATGCGCCTCAACTACTAAAGCATGCATGCCCTAAAGCCTGTGCTCTGCAACAACAGAAGCCACCACAGTGAGAAACCCACACACTGCAACGAAGAGTAGCCCCTGATCCCCATAACTAGAGAAAGTGTGCACAGCAGTGAAGACCCAGAACAGCCAAAATAAATAAATAAATAAAATCATGTAAAACGATTTTAAATAAAGAACAAGGCAAGAATGCCCACTTTAGCCAATTCTATTGAACATTGTGCTAGTGCGGTAAGGTAAAAATTTTAAATGAAAAAATAAAAATAATTAAAAAATTTTTAATTAGACAAATTAAAAAATTTGTCTTCCACTAAGTAAAACTCATTTTATTCACATATGACATTGTTATCTGTGTAAAATCTTAAAGTAATCCAAAAGCTAAATGCATTTAGCAAGTTCACAAGATACAAGTCAATGTATAAAAAGCTATCTGTTTCTAGCAACAATCAAAGAATTAAAATAAAAAAAAATCACAATAACATCAAAAAATGAACTATTTGGTGATAAATTTAATATAAAATGTTCAAGACTTTCAAGACTGAAAAGTATAAAATTTTGCTGAGAGAAATTTAAGAAGACATATATTATTAGAAAGACTTCCTGTGTTCCCAGATTTTAATTAGCTGAATTAGTTGAATTGAAAGTTGCTCAGTCATGTCTGACTCTTTGCCACCCCATGGACTATACAGTGACCCAGGGCAGGATACTGGAGTGGGTAGCCTTTCCCTTCTCCAGGGGATCTTCCCAACCCAGGGATCGAACCCAGGTCTTCTGCACTGCAGGTGGATTCTTTACCAGCTGAGCAATAAGGAAAGCCCAAGAATAGTGGAGTGGGTAGCCTATCCCTTCTCCAGAAGATCTTCCCAACCCAGGAATCGAATTGGGGTCTCCTGCAATGCAGGCAGATTCTTTACCAACTGAGGTATCAGGAAAGCCCTTTAGAAGACTTAATATTGTTAAGATGGCAATATTACCCAAAGAACTCTACAGATTCAATGCAATTCCTATAAAAATCCCAATGGCAGAAATGGAAAAGTTAATTCTTAACTTTGTGTATAATTGCAAGAAACCCTGAAATGACAAAACAATCTTGAAAAGCAAAACTGTTTTGTTTTTGTTTAAACAAAACTTACATATAAATGTTAATAGTAACCCTATTCAAAATAACCAAAAGGTGTAAATGACCCAAATGTCCACTATCTGATAAATTGGATAATTCAGCCTTAAAAGAATAAAGAAGAATAAAGTAGTACTGGTACATGCTACAACATGGATGAAACTTAAAAAAGTTATGCTAAGTGAAAGGGGCCAGACACAAAAGATCATATATTATATGATTCCATTATATAAAATATCCAGAAGAGGCAAATCCATAGAAACAGAAAGCAGATTAGTGGTTGTTAGAGGCAGGAGGAAGGGAGATGGGGAGTGCCTAATAGATACAGCTTTGGGTGTAAACATTCTGTAATTAGATAGTGGTGATGGTTGAGGGTGATAAATTTAACATAAAATGTTCATGACTTGTACACCAAAAACTACAAAATATTGCTAACAGAAATTAAAGACTTAAGGAAGTAGAGAGAAATACTGTCTTATGGGTCAAAAGATTCCATTTACGATGTCGTTTCTCCTAAAATGACCTATATATTCAATGTAAGTTTTCTTAGCCGCAGAACAATTGACATGTGTTGTAAGAGGCTATCCTGTGCACTGTAAGATATTTAATAGCTCTACTGGATTCCAATAGCACCTCCTAGATGAGACAACCAAAAATGTCTCCAGACACTTCAGTTAGGACCCAATGATTCAATACAATTCCAATCAAAATCCCAATTGTGGAAATTGGCAAGGTGATTCCAAAGTTTTTATGAAAATGCAAAAGACCTAGAAAACCCAAAACAGTTTTTGTTTTAGTTGAATAGTTGAAGGACTTACAGTATCTATTTTCAAGACTTATCATAAGGTTGTGGAAGTCAGGACATTGTGATATCAGTAGAATGATGATTTGTTCAGTTGCTAATTCATGTCCGACTCTTTGCAACCCTGTGGATTACAGCACGCCACACTTCCCCGTCCTTCACTATCTCCTGGGGTTTACTCAAACTCATGTCCATTGTGTCAATGATGCCATCCAATCATCCTCTGTTGCCCCCTTCTCTTCTTGTTCTCAATCTTTCCCAGCATCAGAGTCTTTTCCAATGAGTTGGCTTTTCACATCAAGTGGCCAAAGTATCTTGCACTGTTGTAAAGGTTCTAGGCCTTGTATTGGACTCTCCAGGGATCCAGCAAAGGGACTGGGGATCCCCAGGGAATCTGACCTTGAAGGCCAGTGGGATTTGATTATAGAATTTCCATAGAACTAGGGGAAACAGAGACTCTTAGCGGGCACAAATAAAACCTTGTGTGCATCAGAATTCAGGAGAAAGAAGCAGAGTCCACAGGAGACTGAGCCAGACCTGCCTCTGAATGTTTGAGGGTTTCCTGTGGAAGCATGGGTCGACAGTGGTCTGCCTCAGAGACCGGGGCACAGGCAGCAACAGTCCTGGAAGGCACATGTTGCCATAAGATTTCTTGGAAATTGTCTACCATAGACCCTGTAGACTCCAGGACTGGGTCACCTCAGGACAAACAACAGGGAGGGAGCAGAGCCCCACCCATCAGCAGAGAATTGGATTAAAGAATGACGATTAATGGAATAGAATAAAGAGTCCAGACATAGGCCTACAGAAATATGGCTAATTAGTTTTTGACCAAGATTCCTAGATAATTCAATGGCAAATGGATAAATTGTTTTAACAAATGGTGCTAGAATAATTGGATATGTACATGAGAAAAAAATTAACCCAATTCTTACTTCATAGCATAAAAAGTATCAATGTGAAATTGATCATAATGTAAGAATTAAAACTATAAAAATTTAGAAAAAAAAAAGAGAATCTTAGTGACCTTGTATAAGGCAAAATTTCTTAAGTAGAACACAAAAAGGCAGAACTATAAAAGAAAAGAATGATAAATTAGGCTGTATTAGATTTCTAAGGCTGCCAAACAGGATGGCTCACAACAATAGAAGTGTGTTTTCTCACACTTCTGGTGGCCAGAAGTCCAAAATAAATGTGTGGCAGGGTCATACATAGTCTTTGAAGTCTCCAAAGAACACTCCTTCCTTGGTTCGTCTAGCTTCTGGTGGCACCCAGCTTGTGGCAGCATATGATATCGTGATTTATAATAAGAAATATATATTTGGTTTCTCTGCCATTTTTGGCATGAAGCTCCTAATGCCCTTGGAATTTCTTTCCTGAAAAGAGAGGGACAAAAGTATCTTTTGTTATGTTAATGAAGTGGCTTTTGAATGCCGCCTCCCCCTCAATGGGGCTGGTTGCCAGGAGAACCAATGATTTGAGGGTTAGATCTTTCAATCCCACTTGTCTGACCTCCAAGGAGAGAAGAGCAGCTTGAGGTTAAATCAATTGCCAATGGCCAATGAGTTAATCAATCATGTCTGTGTAATGAAACCTCCACAAAAAAAAACCAGACATCTTCTAGGTAGGAGAACCAGAAAGCCTCCACAAGCCACCGTGCTGGGCCCAAAGTCCTTTGTTTGGGACCTCGTCCTATGTATCTCTTCATCTGGCTATTGATCCTTATCCTTTAATATCCTTTGAGACAAACCAGTCATTTAGTGAATAAATGGGTTTTCTGAGTTCTATGAGCTGTTCTAACAAATTAATCAAACCCAAGGAGGGGGTTGTGGGGACCTCAGATTTATAGCCAGTCATAGAAATGCAGGTTATAACCTGGGCGTGTAATTAGCATCTGAGGTGGAGGGCAGTCTTGTGGTACTGAGCCCTTAACTGGTGGAATCTGATGTTATCTCTGGGTAGACAGTGTCAGAATTGAGTTATTGTAGGACACCCAGCAGGCGTGGGACCCCTCCCTCAATGGATTGGTACCAGAAACTATTTACAGCATAATCACAGTCTCTATCTTCATCTACACATGGCTTCTTCTCTGAGTCTTTGGTGCTTTTCTGTATCTTACAAGGACAAGTATCATTGGACTTCGGGCCTATCCCAATCCAATAGGATCTCATCTCAATCCTCACCTTGATTAAATTTGCAAAGATCCTATTTCCAAATAGGATCATTTTCTCAAGTTCTGGGTGGACATAAATTTTGGGGAAACAGTATTCAATCCCCTACATGAAACTCAACAAAATTGAAACTTTTGCTCTTCAAAAGACACTTTTAAGAAAAATAGCAATCCAGAGACTGGGAGAAAATATTTACGAAACGAAGGACTTGAATCCAAAATACATAAAGAACTCTTACAATCCTATAATAACAAGACAAACAGCCCAATAAAAACTGGGGGTAAAAGATTTGAATACTTTACCAAAGAAGATATACAGATGACAAGTAATGCTCATGAAAAGCTACTCAGTGTTAGTCAATAGGGAAATGCAAATTAAAACTGCAGTGAGATACCACTACACACCCACTAAAATGGCTAAAACTTAAAAGATTGCAACATCACGTATTAGTGAGGATGCACAACATCTGGAACCTTCAAATGATACTGCTGAGGATGCAAAACAGTATAACTACTTTGGAAAACAGTTTGGCAGTCTCTTATAAAGTTAAACACACACTTATCAGAGACCTGGAAACTCCACTTGTAAGTATTTATCCAAGAGAAATGAAAACAGAGTCACACAAAGATTTGTACATGCATGTTAATAGCAGTTTTATTCATAATAGCCAATAGTTGGAAATACCCCAAGTGTCCATCTTTTGGTGAATGGATAAAAATTTGTAGTATTTGATATAATGGAATACTACTCAACAACAAAAGAAACTACTGATATACACAACCAAATGGATGAATCCCAAGAGAATTAATGCCAAGGGAAAGAAGCCAGACACCAAAGACCACATGCGGTATGATTCTATTTATATGGAATTCTAGTAAAGGCAAAACTACAGTGATGGAAAGCTAATCAGTGGTTTCCAGGCACCAGGAGTTGGGAGCAGTGGGTTAACTGCAAAGGTGGACCTTTTTGGAATGCTGGAAATATTTTATATCATGATGTGGTAGAGATTATATGACTATACATGATACTGTGCAGGGCACCGTGGGGCTCCTCAGCACAAGGCTTTGTGTCCCCCATTTCTTTGATTATAGGAAACAGCCTTCATTCAGTCCCCATGACCTTCCCGGAGTTCCAATGGGCAGATTCAAGCAGTTGTTAATTAGGGAAAGGAGGGGATGGGAGAACAGGGGTAGCTGTTGGACAAGGTCCTGTTTCCCCATCAAAGGATACACACTGAAACCCCCTCCAGGTGGGAGAAGTTAACAATTAACAATGGTTATGCTGCCCCAAAGCATGTAGATCCCAGACTAGTTGTACCTGAAGGCTGATGATGCTGACTTCTACTTACCTTACCACCAGCCTCAGAAGAATGTCTACCAGCTGATCACAGCCTCTTTGGGCAATTAATATAAAACTTGTCTTTATATACTCCCCAAGTTGGGACACATGGTTTTGAGGGCATGAGCCCTTTATGTCCTCCTTTGCCTGGCAAAGCGATAAAGCTATCTTTTTCTACTTCACCCAAAATTCTGTCTCTGAGATTCAATTTTAGCACGGGTATGGTGGCTCAGACGGTAAACCATCTGCCTACAATGCAGGAGACCGGGGTTCGATCCCTGGGTTGGGAACATCCTCTGGAGAAAGAAATGGCAACCCACTCCAGTACTCTTGCCTGGAAAATCCCATGGATGGAGGAGCGTGATAAGCTACCCTTATGGCAGAAAGTGAAGAGGAACTAAAAAGCCTCTTGATGAAAGTGAAAGGGGAGAGTGAAAATGAAGATTCATTTTCATTCAGAAAATGAAGATCATGGTATCTGGTCCCATCACTTCATTGGCAAATAGATGTCAGACTTTATTTTTTTGGGCTCCAAAATCACTGCACATGGTGATTGCAGCCATGAAATTAAAAGACGCTTACTCCTTGGAAGGAAAGTTATGACCAACCTAGATAGCATATTCAAAAGCAGAGACATTACTTTGCCAACAAAGGTCCATCTAGTCAAGGCTGTGGTTTTACCTAGTGGTCATGTATGGATGTGAGAGTTGGACTGTGAAGAAAGCTGAGTGCCAAAGAATTGATGCTTTTGAACTGTGGTGTTGGAGAAGACCCTTGAGAGTCCCTTGGACTGCAAGGAGATCCAACCAGTCCATTCTAAAGGAGATCGGTCCTGGGTGTTCTTTGGAAGGAATGATGCTAAAGTTGAAACTCCAGTACTTTGGCCACCTCATGCGAAAAGTTGACTCTTTGGAAAAGACTCTGATG
This sequence comes from Bos mutus, assembly GCF_027580195.1. Classification (NCBI taxonomy): domain Eukaryota; kingdom Metazoa; phylum Chordata; class Mammalia; order Artiodactyla; family Bovidae; genus Bos; species Bos mutus. The sequence goes on along the minus strand of NC_091627.1, from coordinate 46,543,507 downwards.
CTGGGATGAATTGGAGGCAGGAGGAGAAGGGGACGACAGAGGATGAGATGGCTGGATGGCATCACCGACTCGATGGACATGAGTTTGGGTGAACTCTGGGAGTTGGTGATGGACTGGGAGGCCTGGTGTGCTGCAATTCATGGGGTCGCAAAGAGTTGGACACAACTGAGTGACTTCACTATAGAGAGTAGCTGAGGTTTCAGCATCATATACATGTATTAAAACTCATCTAACTATATACTTAAAATGGGGTATATTTTACAATATGTAAATTACATCTCAATAAAACAAGACCCATCATTCTGAAACTTTAGAACCCTGGGGCTTCCATAGAGAAAACAGATAATCTCTAAAGGCTTGAGAATCAGGACAGCATCTGACTTTTTAAGAGTCATACTGGAATCTAGAAGGCAATTGAGAAAGGCAATCAAAATTATGAACAATTTTATAGTCAGCTAAACTATTAACTAAGTTTGAGGGTAAAATACAGCTGTTTTCACACATAGAAAGCTACAAATAAGTTACCTCCCACTTATCATTTCTCAGGAAGTTATTAGAGAATGTGTCCCACCAAACTGAGGGATTAAACCAAGAAAGAGAAGGAATCCAAGGAGCTAAACGCAGAAGACAAAATAATGTGTAGGAAAGTAGTGATGAAAAGTACCAGGAGGACAGATGAGTCTCAGGTGTACAGAGGAACTGTCCAGACTGAAGCAGGAGAATGAAAGGCTCCAGAAGGATGACTCCAAGAAAAAAATGTACCTGAAGTATCAATATGTGACTACATGAGAAGTTATTTTCCTGTAATGTCAGAGCTTGAGAATTAATCAGTAATAGGTATCTGGAAAACTAGTAATAGAGAAAATGAGGCAATTATTACTTCCAGGGAAAACAGTAAGTTGCCCAAGGTAAATAACTGTGTACTGAGTGACTCAGCAGAGATATTTACAGTGATAATGTTGACATTAAATATTAATTTAATTAAAAACAGCAATATAAGGTAGGGTTTTTAGCACCTTCACTAAAACTGTTCCAGTTTTCATCTTGAGGATTGCTTTCTAAGCTATTGTTGACTATCAATTCTCACTAGTGTCAAAATGTCTGTCCCTCCAAGATTCTGCTCTCCATTCCAGTTTCCTTCTTTTCTGCTGTGAACTTGGAAATCAGATAATCAAGCTTATTTTATTGTGTAACGGTGGACATGTAAAGTTTAACTTGCCCGAGTTTTACTGCACAGTCACGGTGACATTCATACTGGCTTTCTTGGAGCCTTTCTTGGTCTTTGTGACTGTGGATAAATTACCTAACCTCTCTGTGAGGGAAATGATAGGGCGTGTTTCAAGGGTTGCTGTAAAGATTAAAAGTGGTCGAGACTGGGACTTCCCTAGTGGTCTGGTGGCTAGGATTTTGTGCTCCCAGTGCAGGGTATCTGGATTTGATCTCTGGTTGGGGGATTAGATCCCACATGCTGCAGCTGAAGATCCCACATGCCTCAACGAAGACTTGCTGCAGCCAAAAATAAATAAATAAATAATAACATTGGTCAAGATTAATTGAAGGTAGATTTAATATAATTCTTTTTTTATTAATCAATTTTTAAAGTTAGGAAATCAAAGTAATAAATTAATATGCTATTCTTTATTACCTAATGTGTAATAATGCAATGTCATGAATAGCCAAATTATAAGCTATTTATAAAGATGTGTGTTTTGATGTCTGTTTCAAATTCTGAGGTTTGGCTTTGACAATAAATAAGTCTCAAATATAAAAAGTAGTGCCATTATTTCATTAGACATTATGACAAATTTTTTCCCATGATTTAATGAAATGGAAAGATATAGACTGTAAAAGTTATTTAATCTGGCAAGTAACATACAATTTCATTTTTGTTAATGAGAAATAGGCAATATTAAATAAAATAAGATGAAATAAAGATGAGAATTGATTAAAACTGGAATAAATATTTTATTATGATTTTATAAAAAAGTTTTAAACCATCTTATTGAATAACATATCAAATCTGAAATTTGATCATGTAAAAACTTGATTTATTTAGCTAGTGTATCATGAAAAATTTGGTGATCCTAGAAAATACTGTAATCGATCTAAAATGATCAACTACTTTGGCCATTTCAACATATTTCTTTTTTTTTTTTTCATTTCAACATATTTCTTTCCTGCTAATGACATGACTTTGGGATTGAGAATAGGTCAAAATAATTAAAGTATTTGAAAAACTGCTGTTTAGCATTTTAAAAAAGGTGCATTCTGTGCTTTTTTCCTTTAAAATAAATGCTTTCTTTGATAATTCTTAGAAGACAGAAGAAGGCTTAATCCCACCACCCCACTATACCACAAATTACATTCAGACCGTAAAAGCATGAGCCAAAATTCCCTACTTCTAAAGCCGTTTCATTCTTCACAGAGGTATGTAAAAGATAGGGAAAGATTGGTTCCTAGTTAATCATTGACAGAGACTTCCTCTTTGATGCTCTAGAGGATATTATTCACCTGGTGGTGCCATAAAATCAGATTTAGGAAGAATAATGTGTATGCCTTTCTTTTTGAAAAGTTAGAGAAGGACTATTGTGAACACAGATACTTTCCTAAGCAGGTTAGTTTTAGGAAAGAGGTCACATGCAAGTTGAGGATGGGAAAATTGATTTCCTCAAGGCTATCCATAATTAAGCATGTCTTGGAAAGCGTTTTGAACTCCCAGTGGTATGAGAATCCTCAGTTTGAAGGCCCATTAGGGTAACTGAAAAATCGTTCAATGTGCCTTAAGAAAACATTGCCATCTAGTGGCAACTATTTCTAGTCATAGACACAAGGACCTAAAGGTTCCCTTGACCCTTTGAAGGACACCTCTGATTCAGCCCCATGTTGCAAAATACCTTGCATGTATATTGTGCTGTATCATTCATTGTGTTACTTAACATTTCAAACAAGCCCTTAAGGTGGTGATGCTATTTTCTTTTGCAGATGAGGCCACTGAGAATCAGAGAGAGTAATTTATCCAAGATCATGCTTTCATTTGTTCATTCAAGATCCATTTATCAAGCATGAGTACGTGATTAACATTATTCCTGGCTTGGAGCAGGGGCATAGATTGTGAGTGAATTCAGAGATGACTAAGACACAGTGTCCTTATGGTCATTCTAGAGGAAACATGGAAATGTGAATGCTGGAGTCAGGATTCGCATCTAGGACTGTTGTGTATCGGTGTTCTCGCCACTGATCATGGTACACGGGAAATGAGTTGTAAGGGTGTTCTGAGGAATCCTGAAGTCCTTACAGTACAGGATGAAGACAGTCACCAGGAAAGGTGATTTCCAAGCAAAATGACTCACTGAATTAAAATGTCAGCTGAACAGAGTGCCTGCCCTTCCCTTTCCTTCTAATCTGAGGCTTGTAATCTGCTATGGGCTTGAAAACCAGCTAAGGAAACTTATTTACAGGGTATTTAACATGAAAGCAAAGGACCTGAGAGAAAATCCCAGAAGTTCCCTGAAGGGTGTTGTGTGAGCTTTAGAGCATAGACTTTATTACATCTGTTCTGGCCACTCTTGGGAGTTTCTTAAGATGTCCTCTCTCTGAATCAAAGCCAGGCAGCTGAGTTACCCAGTGAGTTCTGAGTGGGCTTCGTTACAGTAGAATAGATAATTGTGCCATAATGAGCACAGTGAGGTAGGAAAAAGCCACATCCTTTATCAAGGCATGCCCGCCTCCCCAGCTTTGTGTTTAGGATCTCTCCCCTAGCTTAGTGGACTGCAGAAATGGACCTTCTTTCTTCTTTTTGAACATTCCAAGATCTTGCCTAACTCAGGCCTCTTTTTCTCTCTCTCTCTCCCTCACTCTTCACAAGGCTGGCTCCTCATCTTTCATGATTCAGCTTAAATGTCACCTTCTCAGAAAGCTGTTCCATAATCACTCTACATAATACCTAATATAATAACTAATATCCACCTTACCTATGCCCTCTACCAACACCCACTTGTGTCCTAAAAATGTCCTAGACAATTTTCTACACTAAATGAAGCTGTAGCACTTACCACCCTCTAGTATTTACATATTTTGTCTCTTATCTTTATTGTCTATCTCCTGCCATTAGAATGTCAGCTTTTCATGGACGAGTTTTTCATCTAGTTGGCTCTTTTCCGTATACCCACTATCTAGAACAAGACTTGGCCGATGGTAGGCACTCAATAAATATCCGTGAATGGATGGAATGAAAACTCTTTTCCTCTTTGTCTCATGTAGCTATTCTCAATAAACACAGCCAGACTGGCCTGGTTTTCTTAAATAGATTCTGACAGTTTTACTTGGCAGCTCATGAAGCAGGACTGCTGTGGGGCTTTGTTCAGTAAATGGACTTCAAGTTACCTTCCCAGGGCCCAAGCTTCTCTGGGACGTTTATTTTCTGGGAAATCAGGCATCAGTCAGATATGTTAAATAGCGTTTCCTAGTGGTTTGTTCGTTAACCCTCTTGGCCAGGACACAGGGGCAATGGGGTCAGGGTCTTGTTCAACTATCAGGTTGGCTTTCCCCCACTCTTCACCATAAGCCACACCCTCGGGATAAACTGGCTTTCAGGCCAGCGTGCCGCAGATCTCACCGTGGGAGGATAGGCCTGGATAGAGTAGAGGTTTTAACCCTGTTCCATTCCTGGATTGCCAGGTTCATCCCTTGCTGTTATTAAGTCAAGTCCAGGGATGTCTTGAGAAAAGAACAGTATATGTAGTGAAGGACGGAAAACTGCACTGCAAAGTCACCAACTTCCAGGAAGAGCCTGGGAATGAAAAAGGAGCAGGTTTCCCAGCCCAGTGATCTCAAGAGGCATTTACGGAGGTCTGGTTTGCATACAGCACCACTCTGAAGGTAACAGTGGAGAATCCCTGTACCGCCCTTTGACTTAGAGAGAAACAGGTGGGGGCTGAATACTTCCTTGGAGAAGGAAACAGCACCAGCCCTCTTGAGCAGCCAGTCTTCCTGACAGAGTTGCTTGCATCCCTGGTCTCCACTGCCTCACTCTCTAGTCACCCTTCTGGACTCACTATCTTTCCAGCTTCCCATGCTCTCTCATTCTCCCTCAGTCCGCCGTGTGAAGGTCTTTCTGTTCTTGAATGCTACAGGTATTTGGAGCCCCAGACCTTTGCACGTGATGTGCCATCTGTACTCCCATAAAAAAGACACTCAGTTAATGTTATCTACTTCTCTTTTGCATTTCAGCCTCTCACTACCTTCTGGCTTCTGTTTTCACATATTGAGTTGACCCAAACTATGTTTGCCAATGTGATCAAAGATGTACTTGTTTCTAAATGCAGAGATTAATGTAGAGAGAATTGATACCTTGTGATTGAGTCCTCTGACTCCCTGTCTAAGAACACCATTGTCCTTTCCATTTCTTAAGTCTTCTTTTGTGTCCTTGAGGAACATTTTAAACTTTTCATCATATAGGTCTTGGGTATTTCTTAGTAAATTTGTTCTTGGGAATTTATCTGTTTTCGTTGCCCCTATAAATAGTGTTTTTCCCACTATACCTAATTGATTGCTATTTGTGTACAAAAAAGCTATTAATTTGTATACAATACTTGCATTCTTATTTTATTTCTCATGGATTTGTCATTTGATACTCTTGGGGTTTCCAGATACATGATCTTATCTACCAACAGTGATACTTTATAACTCCTCCTTTCCAGTTTTGACATCACTAACTCCCTCCCAATGCACTGACTAACACTTCTAGAACAATATTAGGTGTGTCGGCGGTGGACATCTTGTCTTGCTCTTACATCTAGTAAGAATGCTTCCATTGTTTCCCCACTGAGGGGGAAGTTGGCTTTTTGGTTGTCCATAAATTTCTGGAATCTGTCTACTTCCCTCTATTTCTACTGTCTATCTTGGTCCAAGACACTGTCATTTTCACCTGTAATAACCCCCAATTTCCATTTTCATTCTTGCTTTGACCACTTCACTCTCCACACAACACCTAGAGTTGAAATATAAAAACCTGATTGTGTTGTTTCTCTCTTAAAACACTCCAGTGGCTTCCTATCACTTTTAGGAGAAAGCCTAAAGTCCTGAACGAGACCCATAAGGCTCTGTGTGATTTGACCTCCAGTCATGCATTTCCATCTTCACTGTGTACCTTCTCTTCCTGACCACCGCCCTGCTCACACAGACCTTTCAGTTCCTTGAATGTGGTAAGTATTTTCACCTGCAGACTCTGCACATCCTGCTCTGTCTCTACTCCTCTGCTTCCATCATCCTACTTACTCTCTGAATTTGCACTTCTCACTGACTTGCTCAGGAAAGCCTTCCCTAACATGTTAGACCTAACATACTGTCACCGCACCGCTCCTTTTCTTCTACAATCCTTTTCACTGGAGCATATTTACATATAACTATTTATAGAACCTTTATCGTCAGTCTTTCCTGCTGGATTGAGAATTACCTTAGTGCCTAATGCACTGCCACTTCTCAACAATTATTTGTTAGGTAAATAAATGAATATAAATTATTCAAAATGTATTAAAGATATAAGGATTGCCTCTCTCTGTTCTTATATAAGAAATATCTCAGGTTCTGAGACTGGTGTATTTGCAGGAGAATATGGGATAATATCAAAGCAAACAGATTAGAAAGTGAGTACATAGTACATATGGTTATACTAGAGAGTAAAGAAATTATCAAAGACCACTGAGATCATGACTAAAGGGCTCCAGAACCAAGTTTGAAGATTTTCCCAATGGCTAAAGACGGAATAACTTGTGTAAAAAAAATAACTACAATAGATTAAAACACATCAGATATGTTTACCTCTTCTGATACTAAGAAAATAAAAATTAAAACTCACAGTTAATTTCGCGGACAATGGAAAGGAATCAGTTCACTCTTTGAAAACTGGTAATAAAGAGAGAAAAAAAGTTAAGCATTTATTCTGCCTTTCCTTTACCTATGGATAACTGAATAGTTAATGAGAGGTAATATCATTTTTCAATGCATATATTCCAACTAGTAAGAAGAAAATGATAGAATATCAGTTTTATAGCCTAAAATGAATTAATGGTTCTAGGCAATTATTAGCATCATTCTCTGATACTTCAACTAAATAGAAGGATACAATACAACATCTAAAAATATCTTTGGGGCTTCCCTGGTGCCTCAGTGGTAAAGAATCTCCCTACTAAAGGAGGAGGCAGATTCAGTCCTGATCCAGGAAGATCCATGTGCCATGGGGCAACTAATCCCGTGCACCACAACTATTGAGCCTGCGCTCTAGAGCTGGGGAGCCGCAACTTCTGAAACCCACATGCCTAGATCCTGTGCTCCACAACGAGAGAAGCCACCACAGTGAGAAGCCCTTGTACCACAACTAGAGAAAAGCCCTCACGGCAATGAAGACCAAGAAGAGCCATAAATAAATAAATAAAATTATTTTTTTTAAATGTCCCACAAGCCTCTAGGTCCAACTACCCAACCACAGGAGGTAAAGGTGACAGAGTAACATGTTAAATTTGCCAGGGGTATGCAATGAACAAAGTCCAGGCTCTGGAAGACTTTTCAGAACAGAAGACTTGATTTCCTCTACAAAAAGTTGTGAGGAATAAAAAGAGAGATGCAAGAGCACTTACAGATTTAGAGACTTCAAGGATACATCAACCAATGCATTGTACGGACCTTGTTTGGATGACTGTGTATTTGAAGATATTAAGGAATTGTTGGGGATTTGTTTAGACATTATAATGATATTGTGGTTAATATTAGTTTTTAAAAACATCATCTTTTAGAGATACATAGGAAAATATTTACAGATGATGTGGTGTCTGGAGTTTGTTTCAAGTTAATCCTGATGGAGAGAGTGAGTAGTGAAATAAATGAAACAAGACACGATCATTATTAAGACTGCTTGGTGAGTACTTGGGAATTCATTATATGAATCTGCTACTTTTGTATATGTTCAAAAACTTCAATAACAAAAACAGGTAAAAAAAATGATAAAGAAAGGGACATTACATCTGGGTTAATCCCTAGATTGTAGGAGGCATTTTAATGAATGAATGAATAAAGAGATTAATTTGGCTGCACCAGGCCTTATTTGCAGCACATGTGATCTTTGTTCTTTGTTGTGGCATGTGGGGTCTTTAGCTGCAGCTTGTGGGATCTAGTTCCCAGATCAGAATCGAACCCAGGCCCCCTGCATAGAGTGTGGAGTTTTAACCACTGGACCACCAAGGGAGTCCCAGAGGTATCTTACAAAGAACACAAGTCTGGTTATTGAATGTCTAAATCTTGACAGTTTGAGGCTTAAAAGAGCAGTTGTGCCTCGCTGCCTGGGGGAAACTAGGGGCAGAGCTCACTTCAGAAGCCCAGAGCCTTCCGTCCTGCTTACAACCAGACGATCCAGCTGGCAGGAACAGTATGAAATGACAACAAATATTTATTCCATTTTAGGATTGTCCTGTACTACTTGGATTTCCAAGAAGAAACTTGGATACGGGGCAATCCCCTTCACCCAAGCCTTTAAAACTTTTGGCTCCCTTTCCGGCACTGTCAGAATAATGAGCAGCAAAATTCATGAGAGTAAAATAGATTTTTATTGAATGGAGGAAAAGAAAACAACTATTCAGTGTAGACCAGTGATGTTCAATAGAACTTTCTACTATGATGAAAGTTTTGTATTGCCGCAGTTTAATGTGCTGGCCAATAGCCACAGATGGCTACAGAGCACTTGAAATGTAACTAGTGTGACTGAAGAAACAAATTTTATTTTTTATAAATTTTCTTTTATTAGTTTTTCCAATATTTATTTATTTTTATTTATTTGGCTGTATTGGATCTTAGTTGTGGCTCGTGGGGTGTTCTGTCTTTGTTGCAACATGTGGGATCTTTTTTTTTTTTCCAGTTGCAGCATGTGGGATCTAGTTCCCTGACCAGGAATTGAACCCAAGCCCCCTGAATTGGGAGCATGAAGTCTTAGCCACTGCACCACCAGAGAAGTCCCAGGAAACAAATTTTAAATTTCCTGTGACTAGCAGCTACTGTATTAGAAGGCACAATTTGACTCTATGTTATGTCTGTATATAGAGGGATCTAAACTCATCTTTATTAAAAAAATATTTATTTATTTATATTTTTGACTGTGCTGGGTCTTTGTTGTTGCCTCAGGCTAGTTGCAGTGAGTGGGGCTACTCTCCACTTGGGGTGTGCAGGTTGCCCATTGTGGTAGCTTCTCTCGTTGTGGATTCCAGGCTCTAGGCGCACAGGCTTCAGAAGTTGCCCGACACGGGTTCAGTAGTTGTGGCACATGGGCTTATTTGCTCTGTGACATGTGGGATCTTCCCAGGTCAGGAATCAAACCTATGTCGCCAGCACTGGCAGGCAGATTCTCATCCACTGTACCACCAGGGAAGTCCTAAACTCCTTTTTAGGGAGATGAAGATTTTATTTTGGAAAGAATCTGAGAGAAAAGAGACCTCCCTGCAGAGAGAAGTGAGGACAGAAGCAGACAAAGTCCTGACTGCAATTTGTGTCTCTCTTTCAAGATATCCCTTGCCATCTCTGTACTACCCAAGGCTTGGTTACTGGAGCCAATGAATTTTTTCCTTTTTGATTAATCCAGTTTATGATGGATTTCTATCCTACTTTCTTACCATCCTAGCAAACTGATTCCACTTTTCCATTTAATCTTATCGTTTGTGTTTTGCATACCCATTTTTATATAGATTGTATTCTTCAGTGTACAACTTTGTATTCTGCCTTTTCACTTGTCAATACTTCATATTTCTCCACAGCTGACAGAATGGCTGCAAGTTAATAATTCTAAGTTAATATACCACAGCCCCACAGTTTACCAACTGTAGAATATTTAGATTATTTGCTTCCCCTCCCCTTTTTATTGTATTTAACATGACAGTGACCAAATTGGTGTATGTAGTCTTATTCTTCTGTTGAATTAATTCTCAAGTTGAATTCCCGGGAAGGGGATTGTTGAATCAAAGATCATGAATACTTTCATGGTTTTTGGTACAAAAATATGTATATTTTACATTTCAGAAAAAGTTTACTTAGTTGTCAAGTTTAAAGGAAATGTCAGTGTCTTTAATGGCGAGAGGCTTGAGTCACTTCCTCCTGACTAAATTTCTATCTCTTGGTTCTGTTTTCAGGGCAAGTGGGGCTTGTTGCTCATCTAGAACTTCTAGGGAGGGAGGAAGAGCCTGAGGCCACAGTACCTGGCTGTGTGGGGTTTTTCTCTGCCCAGGAATGGAGCTCTGAGGTATGGTATAGGGTTCTCATGAAAGAAAGAGAGGGTAATGGAAGGGACTGGAAGCATCAGGAGGGGATTTCAACATACCAAGTTTTCCCTACCCAAAGCCAGATTCAGAATCTCATCAAGGTGAGCAACCCTCCACAAGAGATTCTGGTGCCAAGTTCCTAATAAATCCTCTTATTTTTACCTTCCTATAGCACTTTGGATTTTTTCTTCATAGTGCTTATTATTATTGCAAATTATTAATTATGCAATTCATTGTCCCATTCCTGGTAATTTAACTTAAGAATTAATTCTTAAGAGGGAATTCACCTAAGAGTTAGGCTTCCCTGGTGGCCCAGCGGTAAAGAAGCTGCCTATGATGCAGGAGGTACGGGTTGTTGGAAGATCCACTGGAGAAGGAAATGGCAACCACTCCAGTATTCTTGCCTGGGAAATACCATGGAGAGAGGGGCCTGGTGGTCTATAGTCCAAGGGGTTGCAAAGAATCAGACACGACTTTAGCAACTGGATAACAACAACAACAAACCTAAGAATTAATTCAACAGGAGAAAGCTACATTCATTGCATTGTCTATAAGTTCCACGAGAGCACAGATATGTGACTTTGTTCACCCACGTATCCTAAGCCGCCAAAATGGTGCCTGACACATAGGTACTGATAAAAAAATTTTTAATGAATAATTGAATTAGCATAATAAAAGAAACCAGGTGAACTATGTTCCTTAAATTTAATTGACCATGGAACCATTTTTTTTCAAATCCAAGTTAACAGTCTAAGGTACACACTTGGGAAATGCCAGGTCCATGTATTAGAGAAAAGTATCAAGAGGAGGCGAGGAGAAGTAGCCCTGTGTATTCCACGGGAATTCTGTGCCCCTCTGAACTCCATTGAGCTGCTGCAAGCACTAGGAGCACAACAGAGACAAACCCTCATGATTTGACTGACTTGAAGGGAATTTTGTTGAAGTAAGTTGATCACCACAGCACTTTGATGATCAGGTGGAAGTTTAATAGTTCTGGTTAGTGTTCTCTTGAAAATTCGTAGCTTGTGGATCATTGAGCAGTTTTACAAGCCAGTCCGTTGAACTATTTTAGAAGACATCTCCAAGATGCTTTGTAGGGAAGTTTCTTTGTAAGCATGTTCCCAGTACTGATGTATACCGAAGTTAAATGAGTCTTCTGCATATTTTAAAAGATTAACATATCCAAATAAAAAGATTAATTAATTCATAGAAACTTTCTCTGACTATAAAAGTGAGAAATTATTCTGGCGTTGAGTCACTGTGAGTATAAAGAACTCTAGATTAGGGATCTAGATTAGTTGAGACACCTGGTTCTAATTTCAGCTCTGCTCCTAAAGAACCTGCTTGATCTTTCTGAGCCTCAGGGAACTCTCCTATAAAGCGATAGATTGAATTTAAAAGACTGTAATTTGCTTTCCTGCTCAGATAGTCCATGGTGCTTATCTGAAAGCACATTCGGTCTCTAGGAATGGCATAAGTAGCTGTGAACAGGAAGAACTGGTTAATACAGGCATTGCTTTGGCAACTACAGTCTCCAGAGCCATTACAGAGAAGTAGATGCTAACATACAATGTTCAGATTTCACGACTTAAATCACAGTTGCTCTTCAGCTGAGGGATTCCAATGGCTCTCACAGAATAGATCTGAGTAAGGCCCACCTGTGGTTAATGCTGGCTGAGAAGAAAAGTGAAATGTGATGAAAGATACACTGAAATTAACCTGAAGCAGTGTTGCTATTTGCAGGTCTCTAGTAGGACCACTTCACTTAGCAGCTTTGTTCTGTGACCTTATAAGTGTCTCTTGAGCTTCCAGCACTGGATTTTCCCCTCAGATACATTTCCCCTGTACTGCTTATCTTGTAAAATTAACTACTGTGTTACAGATGCATGAGCCAAAGCTAATTTTATAAGAAACTTGAGTGAGACGAAATCAATCTTTCAAGGTCCCTGAAGTCCTGAGATCACAAAGAAAGGGCTGAAGAAGTAGTTTCTGGCTTTTAGCTTTCGATTTCCTTTTTAGTTTCAGTTTTCTTTTTCTGAAACTCTCTCCCCAGAACTTCCATGGCATATATAGACGCTTATAAACAAAACAATGACGAATACTATGCTGTTAGAAAGGTCACAGCCCTCGCAGCCAGCAACCACTGCCAGGCTGGCTTGTTAGTGGAAATTTACAAATGATAATGGGGCTGCCACTTTAGCTTTAAGAGCTACTCCCCCTTGGGGACCTGAAACTATGTAGTCACCAAAACAGCAAAAAGTGGTAAATTCTTTGATTTACTGCAAGGAGCCCTATTATCAAGTTCATTTAAGGTAATCAGTTTATTTTACACATAATCATGGTTTGGCAACCATACACACTTCAGCACTTACAAGTGGTCAGATTTAATTATTGTTGAGTTATGAAATCATGGAGTATGCCCCTCACTGTAAGCCCAATCTTACAGCATGTACAAGCTTAAAATTCTAAGAATTGTTTTCAGTATCTCTCCTAGTTATGAGATTTTATGTGCATGTTTTTGTTATGTAAAACTCAAGTCTAACGACTGTTTTGAAAAGATCTAGGCAAAGGGTCATGACAACAATTCAGCTATTTAGCACAACTCTGTAAACAAATCACCAGAGAAAGGCTTAAAGTGAGGTAATAATTCCGGCTCATTGTCAATGAATAAACACCAGGCATCCATAGACATGTTTAATTAATTCTTGCACTCTTTTCAAATACAAATTAATACAAAATAACATTTTGTGACTTCGAGGTAATTGTTCACATGGCTGAGCTGTGTATCTTCAAGAGATGTGTAATTTAAGTGTGGATTTAGGTATGGAACATACAAGACTCTCAACAAATATTTTGAAATGAACATTTATTTCACAGAAAAAGCAGATGAAGTTGAGAATAAATGATGGCAAGGCAGACACCAGAAACAAGTAACAGCAACGCATGGCAACTGTGCCCTGCTAGAAGTATAAACAAAATCCCCTCTTAGCATCAGGGAGGGGCAATGTAAACCAGATGAGAGGACAAGCTTCACACAGACGGGGAGATGATCCTGAGTTCTTCTAGGAAGATGAGTACTGTTCTGATTAATAGAAGAGGTGGAAGGCAGAGGAAGCATTACAGTTAGAGGAACGTCAGAGGCAGAGAGGAGTAAAAAGCACTACCTGGGTGAACAGAAATGGTAGAAGGTGGGGCTGAAACTGAGCTAGGGACTCATTTTGAGCAGTCTTGAATGTTAACCTAAAAGTGTGAATCTATCAGAAAAAGATGATTTTTTTTCCTCCCATTTTGGGGTCTTCACTTTTTCAAATTGAAAAATAAAAAATAAATCATTATAAATATTAAATCTGTGAAAAGTAGTGAACAACACTGTGAAAAATAGAAAGTTAGCCTCTCATAATTCCACAGCCCCAGAGAGAACCATTGTTAGGGCAAATGGGTATTATTAAAGTCTTGACAAGTATTGCTAAGTTGCCCTCTGAGGTCTCTATCTATGAATACTTGCACCAATAATGGATGCAGACGCTTGTTTTCTCACATATTTGCCAACACTGGTTATTGCGAATCTCGTAGGGGAAAAAAAAACACAACATTTCGTTCTTGAGCATTGTTTTGTTTTGGCCATTTGATTTTTTCCCCTCCTGATTTGAAATGCTTCCTTTATCGTAACTCACCAGTGCATCTCCTGTACCTAGCCATATGAAGCACTGAATAAATGAAGACATGTAATAAATAAGAATGATGCATTTCTGCTCTTTTGAAGAGAAAAACAGTATGATCATACCTAGGCTTTAAGACCACAGTTCTGGTGGGATTATGGAGAAAGGACTGAGAGCAAAAAGCTAATAAATTCAGAGTATAGTTAGAAAATCATTAAAACATTCCAGGTAAGAAAATGATGAACACCTTACCTAGGGTAGTGCCAATGGGGATGAAAAATGGAAATGGATCTATGGAGTATTTCAAGAGTGGAACCAAGGACTTTGTATCCATTTAGGACTTCCCAGGTGGCACTAGTAGTAAAGAATGTGTCTGCCAATGCAGGAGACGCAAGAGATGAAGGTTCGATCCCTGGGCGGGGAAAATACCCACTCCAGTGTTCTTCCTGGGAAATCCCATGGACAGAAGAGCCTGGTGAGCTATGGTCCATGGGGCCACAAAAAGTTGAACATGACTGAGTGAATGAGCATACACACAAGCAGGAAAGGAGATGGAAGACGAGGCGGTAACAAAGAAGACTGGAATTTCTAGCTTGGGTGCTTGAGTGGATTTACATACAGTTAATGGGAATATGGATCCAATAATGAGGAGTAACTTTTTTGAAGAGAGTTGTGAATGAGTTAATTTTATATACTAAGTGGGACCTGCTTCCTTCTATTTTATCTATGACTCTATTCTCATCCTCATAATTGCCAGTTATGTAAGTGTTCCACCAGTTTCCACTATTTTTGCACTTTTGATTTCCACTGGAGTTCTATACCTAAAAGCATGTTAAGTTGCCCCTTTCCTCAACTATACCATTATTATAGTCTCTCCTTTATTACCCCCACTGACCTGACCTTTCCTTTGTAACCACCCTTATGCATGCATTAATTTATTCACTTATGTAATTAATATTTATGGAGAGCTTTCATACACCAGGCATGGTTCTACATGATGGGAAAGATCAGTAAATAAAAGAGACAAAAATCCTTGCTTCCTTGGAGGTCACATACTTATTCTACTTACTCATTATTTCCTTCTTATCTGCTTCCATCATTGTCCTGGAATTGTTCTGAAAGTTGACACCGATTTCAATGCTGTGAAACCCAAGTGCCATTTCTTGGTTTCTTTGATCTCTCTGCAGCACTTGACATTGTTGGCAGCTCTCTATTTAGTTTAACTCTTGTTATCTTTACCTCTTCTGCTTTTCTATTTCTTGAAATGCTTCATTTATGTTTCCTTCTCTGCCTTTCTTCCATTCTTTCCTCCACCCCTTCCTACTCATGTTTTAAGGACTTGCTCTTAAATATGACATTCTAACTTGTGCTATGCCATATACCCAAGTTTATGTTTTTAAAAAAATAAATGTATTTGTTTTTGAATGTGTTGGGTCTTGTTGCTATGCAGGCTTTTCTCTAGTTGCAGCAAGCGGGGCTATTCTCAAGCTACAGCGTGCAGGCTTCTCATTGCAGTAGTTTTTCTTGTTGTGGAGCACGGGCTCTAGGGTGCACTGGCTTTGATAGTTACAGCACATGGGTGCAGTGGTTGTGGTTCATGGGCCCTAGAGCATAGGCTCAGTACTTGTGGGGCATGAGCTTAGTTGCTCAGTGGCATGCAGGATCTTCCAGGCCCAGGGATCGAACCCTGTCTCCTGCTTGGCTGGCAGATTCTTTACCAATGAGCCACCAGGGAAGCCTGGGTATACGTCTTATCTAGACCACTGTTTCCTAAAATGTGTTCCATGGAACAGAAGTTCTTTGGGTTGTTAACAGATGTTGAAAGGTCCTGTGGTAAAATACTTTTGGGAAAACTTTGGGGTAAACACTGGGCTTCTCCATAGTGGTACTTCTTGGAGCAATTAATATGCCAATGAGAATTATGAATCACCTACGGAATGAATGTGTCTCCCTCATGTCTTGGAGCATAGAACATTATTTTTGAGTTGCATCTTGTAGGACTTCTGAAGAATACACTTTAGGAAATATTATGTTAGACAATAAGCTCTTTGAATGCCAAGACCTTATCATATATATTTGTTCATGCACTCCCCAGAGGGGATTCTCCCAATGGCTCCGTGGGTAAAGAACCCACCTACAACGCAGAAGACACAGGAGACACAGGTTCAATCCCTGGGTTGGGAAGATCCTGTGGAGAAGGAAATGGCAACTCACTCCAGTATCCTTGCCTGGAGAATCCTATGGATAGAGAAGCCTACAGTCCATAGGGTTGAAAAGAGTCAAACATAACTGAAGAGACTGAGCATGCACACGTGCACTGAATTCTACCAAGCATAGGTACGATAGGTACAGCCAAGCCTGATGTTGGAGGAGTTCAGACTTTACCTGATCAGTAATGGACGATTGAAGGTTAAGGACAGTTGCGTAATCTAGTAAGGACAGGATTAAATTCCTTTTTCCAAACAGAGATACTGCTGAACCACCTGTGTCATCCACACTCCTAAGCTGAGAGAGAACCAGGTTGGCTCTGAATCTACTCTGCACAGGTTCTATGACATTTACTACATGGTTGCATACGAATATTAAGGCTGTGGGGTAATCCAATAGTTCTGAGCTGGAATAAATATCCTAAATCCAAGAATCACCAGCAATAGACATTCACCTGTCTAGAAATTAGTGAAAGTAGGTTATGAAGTGGGCAGCTTACTATAGCCTCAGAAAATTTGGCTAAACCGGGCCAAACTTGCTTTTACAATCTTTAGTAAGGAATCAAAGCTACTCAGAAAAAATGACCAAAATTCATGTCACATCATGGCCATAACCATCACCCCAAATTGCCTTATATAAGATCCCAAAATGAACTTCCTCTCCATCCCTTTCTATTTTTAATTCCATATAAATACTTATTAAAAACATGAATACAGGTACTTTTCTCACAAAATTATCTTACTTCTGTACATTGTCTTACTTCTTTTAAAGATATTATAAGGCTGGGATTCCAGATCTTCAGCAGAGCAGGAACAAGACTCTGATACACAGCCAGCAGTAGACTCCCTTAGAGCACATTCAGTGCCTGTCAGTATGATTTTTCCTTCATATTATTCTTACTTATAGCTTTCTACTTGGCAATCACTAAGGAAAATCTAGTGTTAAATTTCCTCTATTATCTTAATTCATTCATTTGCCAAATATTTATTGAGCATCTACTTGAGAAGACTCTTGAGACTGCAAGGAGATCAAACCAGTCAATCCTAAAGGAAATCAACCCTGAATCTTCTTTGGAAGGACTGATGCTGAAGCTGAAGCTCTAATACTTTGGCTACCTGATGTGAATAGCCAATTTGTTGGAAAAGACCCTAATGCTGGGAAAGACTGAAGACAAAAGGAGAAGGGGGCGGCAGAGGATGAGATGGTTAGATAGCATTACTGATGCAATGGACATGAATTTGAGCAAATTCCAGAAGATACTAAAGGACAGAGGAGCCTGGTGTGCTGCAGTCCATGGGGTCGCAAGGAACTGGACATGACTTAGCAAATGAACAACAACAAAATGTTCCAAATGCTGACCTAGACTCTGGGGATTAAGCAATGAACAGAGTCCCTGCCCTCATGGAGCTTATATTCTAGTTCAGTTCAATCACCCAGTCATGTCCGGCTCTTTTTGAACCCATGGACTGCAGCACTCCAGGCTTCCCTGTCCATCACCAACTCTGGGAGCTTATTCAAACTCATGTCCATCGAGTTGGTGATGCCATCCAACCATCTCATCCTCTGTCGTCCGCTTCTCCTCCTGCCTTCTATCTTTCCAAGCATCAGGGACTTTTCTAGTGAGTCAGTTCTTTGCATCAGGTGGCCAAAGTATTGGAATTTCAGCTTCAGCATCAGTCCTTCCAATGAATATTCAGGACTGATTTCCTTTAGTATAGACTGGTTTGATCTTCTTGTAGTCCAAGGGACTCTCAAGAGTCTTCTCCAACACCACAGTTCAAAAGCATCAATTCTTCGGCTCTCAGCTTTCTTTATAGTCCAACTCTCACATCCATACATGACTACTGAAAAAAACCATAGCTTTGACTACATGGATCTCTGTTGGCAAAGTAATGTCTCTGCTTTTTAATATGCTGGCTAGATTGATCATAGCTTTCCTTCCAAGGAGCAAGTGTCTTTTAATTTCATGGCTGCAGTCACCATCTGCAGTGATTTTGGAGCCCCCAAAAATAAAGTTTGCCACTGTTTCCACTGTTTCCCCATGTATTTGCCATGAAGTGATGGGATCAGATGCCATGATCTTAGTTTTCTGAATGTTGAGTTTTAAGCCAACTTTTTCACTCTCCCCTTTCACTTTCATCAAGAGGTTCTTTAGTTCTTCTTTGCTTTCTGCCATAAGGGTGGTGTCATCTGTGTATCTGAGGTTATTGATGCATTCTGCATGATTTTTCAATTTGGAGACAAATTAAACCTGAGTTCAATCTTAAACTGGTTACTTATTGGTCATGTGACCATGGGCAGGTCACCTTAACTTCTCAAAGCCTAGATTCTTCTCTCTGTGAAATGAGGATAGTGGTAATTTCAGAGTTGTGAAAGTTCTCTGAAATAATGAGCAAGTGTCCAGCATACAGCCTATTCTTAATTCACCTTTCACTACTAGGTAGGATTTTTATTTGTTTTTTCTTCTTCCTTTAATTTTTTTTAAATCTTTTTTTTCTTGTTTTTAGGTAAGATTTTTTTTTTTAACTTCATATTTATAAATTTCTATCTGGGTCTTCAAAATAGACATTTATGAATTCATTTCTTCCTCACTTCTGACTGTTAACCATATTCACTTATTCTTTGTCAGAGGCAGAAGAAACACTGGAGAAACACCCTGAACTTACATCTCGTTTGACCACTCAGAATTTTCAGTATGTCCTGGTCAGCAATGGCAGACATATATAATTGTGTGTACCTTTCACTCTGCTACCAACCACAGCTAAATAATTTCTAAAGGACAAAGTTTCACTGGGACTATGTGGTGACAAAGTATGTCTCACAACTACATATTTCCTTAGGCAAAAATTCACAGAAGTCAAGTGATGGCTTCTATAATTGTTCAAGTACAATGCTAAGCACTTGAAGCCTTCCCGACCCCCCTTTAAACTCCTTACAAGAGTGAAAAGCAACGTTCTTCAGTGTCTGAGAACACAGGCAAACAACTGTATGTGCTCAGTCACCTGACTTTACTTGAATCACAAGGGTTTACACCAGCCAGTGAATAACTCCCTGACTACAATCTGCTGTCAGACACAAAGAAATCCAGAAGGCAGACTTTAAATCATTCTTGATAATGTTGTTGATATATATTCATTGGATAGATCTTTCAGGCTTCCCTGGTGGCTCAGAGGGAAGTGTCTGTCTGCAATGCAGGAGACCTGGGTTCGATCCCTGGGTCAGGAATATCTTCTGGAGGAGGAAACGGCAACCCACTCCAGTATTCCTGCCTGGAAAATTCCATGGACAGAGAAGCCTGGTGAGCTACAGTCCATGGGATCACAAAGAGTCGGACACAACTGAGAGACTTCAGATAGATACTCTACTATTTTTCAGATATCTGGTGGGAACTCTGGAAGCACCAAGACCCCATTTTTGTGCCTTCATTTCTCTAAATATTGCCATCTGCACTTCATTTGCAAACATTAGGTCAGGCATCTCCTATAGTTAACAGACATCCTGTGAACTGTAATTAATTAGAAGGTAGTCTGAAATTAGTGATACTTTGATGGTGATTCTAGCCATTGGTATTTTCTTTAACAATAAATTCGATGCCCTGAATTTTAGTACTCTCGTGTCCTTGCCCGCGATTTTTCTTTGGCCAGTCACTTGGTAACTCGGTTGCATTCTTCACCTTTCAACAATCCACCTACTCCCCTTCCTATCACTTTCACTTGTGAGGCTTGGGACCGGTGAGCCAGGAGGAAGAAAAGCACAAGTAGATCTTCAGGATACACCCTCCCCAACAGGGTCTCACTGCAGAGAAGCTCCTGAAAGAAGACTCAGCCTCAAGGCCTTCTGCCACGGCGGGATCCCCAGGGCTGGCCAGAGCCCTAAGCAGAAAACACCCTGGCCTCGCCTCGGCCCAGTCTCTGCCAGGACTTCTGGATGCTAAGACCCAAGGCAGCGCGGAGAAGGAGGAGGGACTAGAAAGAGGAGGAAGAGCAGGAGAGGAAAACGAAACTCTTTCTTTGAGGCTGACCCAGCCTAGTGGAACCTCAGGGGCTTGGGGTCCCAGGAGGCGTGGCCTTAGGGATGGAAGGAGGGCGGGGCTTCATGGGGCGGAGACTCATGGAAGAGAGCGAGAGAGGAGGGGCGGGGCAGCAGAGACTCCTCCAAGTGGGCGGTCGGGCTGCACTAGTCCGTCCGCGGTAGGAAAGGAGGGCACACCCTCTCCCCCCCGCACCCCTCTCCCCTACTCCCCCCTAGTGGAGAAGGCAAACTCTTAACAGGGTCGCCAGCCGCGATGTCGCGGCTCGTCCCATCCTCTCTTACAGCCTACGTGACCAGCGCAGGTCGTCAGCCCGAGAGCAGGCAATCTTTGCAGTTTCTGTTTTCATTTTCCGTTTCCCGCTCTGGTCGCAGTCTTGGAGGGAAGAGGCGGGGAGGCGGGGGCGGCTGGGGGGCGGGAAAGGGGGCAGCTCCAGTGTCACCGCCCCCCACCCCAGGCAGGGAGTTAGGTAGTCTGCAGGGCTACACCATTCAGAACGTTATGATGCCCAGAGATTCCCACCATAGACGCAATCTAGGATAAAATGCTGCTGTACTGGGGTCATGATAAGAACTGACGTGTTTCTGGCCCACAACTATCTAAAACTATTCTATTGATTACGAGATTAACTGCTTTTTCTTCTATTTTTAAAGTAGAAAACCGGACCCTTAAAAACACCAGGTGTGGCGCCCTAGCTACTCTGCGAGCAACTGAGCACAGAGCACCTCAGGGGAAACAAAAGATTCTCCCTTCCTCCCAGTTGTTAATATGTGACATAGCTCCACTCTCAACTCCTTGCAAATGATTCGTGTTTTCGGAGAACTCAGTTTTCCTAGTTTTGCAATAACTTAACTGGAACTCCGGGAGTTGGTAATGGACAGGGAGGCCTGGTGTGCTGCGATTCATGGGGTCGCAAAGAGTCGGACAGGACTGAGCGACTGATCTGATCTGACTCTTGATTGTGTCATCTACTCCAGTGCTAGACCAAAGAGTTAAAAGACAAAAAGAAAGTAAGCTTCTTACAGAAAGGAAAAGCTGTAATACTTGCCTAAGCCAAACATACTTAAGCTTCCATAGCTGCAAAATATGTTTGGTTTAACCAGCCAAATTCTGTGCTGGACCCTGGGGAAAGTCATATATAACACAGATACTCTAATAGGGAAGATAACTGAATAGAAAAACAACTATAATTCAGTGTCACACAATTAATAAAAACATATACTAGATCCAAAAGTAGCATCATTGAAGAAGTGACTGATTCTATGGGACACATGGGGATGAGGGCATAAAAGGTTTCACCCAGGAATTACAACCATCTGAGCATAAGTAAGAATGTTTAAAACAAAAAAAAAGCTTATGAGATAGATATTAATAAATTACTACAAAACGCTGATTGAGTGGTGCAGAATTCTCTTAATTTTAAAATGTCGGCAAAGAAATTAGCTGGAAAATGGGGTTGAAGGGGGAAAACTCCTTTTACTCAAACCTTAAATGTTACAGAAATAACAGCCCTCCATAATTCCCATTCCAGGAAAGATCAGTGTTGTTGTACATTGTATACTCCTCCAGGTTATATATTAACAATGACACTGTATTCTACAGAAATGGAATCTCCAGAACCTGGCGGTGGTATAGGAAAGTGGTTAGTATGCTGGCTTTGGCAGGGTGGTGTCACCTGGGCTGGAATGCAGCATCTATCAGTTCCCAGTTCTGTCACCTTGGAAAGTTATTTCTCTTCCCCCCAGTTTCCCCTTTTGCAAACAGGACTACAATTATATCAGTTATCAGCTGAGATTTTAAATGTCAGAGGGGATTCTTTGTGCATGCAACCCATAAAGTTGCTTGTTTTATTTTTTTCAAATTAATTTATTTTTTATTGGAGTATAGTTACTCATTGGAAAAAGACTCTGATGCTGGGAGGGATTGGGGGCAGGAGGAGAAGGGGACGACAGAGGATGAGATAGCGGATAGCATCACTGACTTGATGGACATGAGTCTGGGTGAACTCCGGGAGTTGGTGATGGACAGGGAGGCCTGGCATGCTGCGATTCATGGGGTCGCAAAGAGTCGGACACGACTGAGTGACTGAACTGAACTGATCTGATAGTTACTTTACAATGTTGTGTTAGTTTCTTCTGTACAGCAAAGTGAATTAGCCATATGTTTACATATATCCCCTCTTTTTTTGGATTTCCTTCCCATTTAGGTCAACACAAAGCACTGAGCACAGCTCCCTGTGCTACACAGTAGGTTCTCATTAGTTATCTATTTTATGCATAGTATCAATAGTGTATACATGTCAATCCCAATCTCCCAATTCATCCTTTTCCCCCTTGGTATTCATATGTTTGTTCTCTACAAATTTCTTGTGTTTTAAATAATATTTACTTGAGTTGTAAAATTTAAATCTAGTCATTATTAAACACAAATTTCAAATTCATTTACAAATCTGTCAATTTCATGTTAAAATAAAACACTTTCACTGTTCTTTGATTAATGCCCAGTAAGCATATTAATTTGATATATTAAACTTCCCGTTTAAATGCATTTATCAATGGGATAGAATTTTCTTAGGCCATATTAACATCACAAAGCATGCAAATCTAACAAATCAAATTCTCTTGTACATTTACACAGTTTATAAATCTCATTTATTAAGTTCCCTTAAATATGTCAAATTCACATATTGCTGTACCTTATTGCCTCACGTACTTCACACTCCTAACAAGGCAGATTTACACTCTGTAAATCATCTCAACCCATTCTCAGCCCAGTCCTGAGCACTTACAGAGTACTCTGTGAGTCTTCCTGAGCACTGAGGGGGGCAATGGTTAGGTTGCTGTGCTAATAACTGGCTGTGTGATCTTGGTTAAGCCACATAACTCTTTGTACCTCTGTTTTATCATCTGAATGGGGAGTAGCAATAATACCAAACTCATAGGGTTGTTATGAGCTTTACCTGAGTTAGTGCATGCAAAGCACTTAATACAGTCCTGCTAAGTAATAAGCACTCAACAAATGTGTTATTGTAAATCTAGTAAGTCATATTCTCTCAGGCATCTAGGCAGCATAAAAATCAAACCTATATATTAAATCAAATTCACAAGTGTAAAAATATTCACTGTATCCTTAGTCGGTCAAATCCTAAGTATTTCAACAAAAAATTACTTAAAAATGTCAATTTTTAGTACAACTTGCAAGATTCTTTAAAACATCTCAAATATCTTAAAAACAAAGAACACATACACAAACAGCACAGTGAGTTAAAAAATCTGTTAATATACCTTGTAAATATATCATTCAAATGATATTATCAGTTCAGTTCAGTTCAGTTCAGTCCCTCAGTCACGTCTGACTGTCTTGGACCCCATGGACTGCAGCATGCTAGGCTTCCCTGTCCACCACCAACTCCCGGAGCTGGCTCAAACTCATCTCCATTGAGTCAGTGATGCCATCCAACCATCTTGTCCTCTGTTGTCCCCTTCTCCTCCTGCCTTCAATCTTTCCTAGCATCACAGTCTTTTCCAATGAGTCAGTTCTTCACATCAGGTAGCCAAAGTATAGGAGTTTCAACATCAGTCTTTCCAATGAATATTCAAGACTGATTTCCTTTAGGATGGACTGGTTGGATCTCCTTGCTGTCCAAGGGACTCTCAAGAGTCTTCTCCAACACCACAGTTCAAAAGCATCAGTTCTTTGGTGCTCAGCTTTCTTCATGGTCCAGCTCTCACATCCATACACAACTACTGGAAAAACTACAGCTTTGACTAGACAGAGTAAAGTCTCTGCCTTTTAATATGCTGTCTATATTGATCATAGCTTTTCTTCCAAGGAGCAAGCATCTTTTAACTTCATGACTGCAGTCACCATCTGCAGTGATTTTGAAGCCCAAAAAGATAAAGTCTGTCACTGTTTTCCCATTTATTTGCCATGAAATGATGGGACCCAATGCGATGATCTTAGTTTTATGAATGTTGAGTTTTAAGCCAGCTTTTTCACTCTTCCCTTTCATCAAGAAGCTCTTGAGTTCTTCGTTTTCTGCCATAAGGGTGGTGTCATCTGCATATCTGAGGTTATTGATATTTCTCCCGGCAATCTTGATTCCAGCTTGTGCTTCATCCAGCCTGGCATTTTGCATGAGGTACTCTGAATATAAGTTAAATAAGCAGGGTGACAATATACAGCCTTGATGAACTCCTTTCTCGATTTGGAACCAGTCTCTTGTTCCATGTTCAGTTCTAACTATTGCTTCTTGACCTGCATACAGATTTCTCAGGAGGCAGGTCAGGTGGTCTGGTATTCCCATCTCTTTCAGAATTTTCCACAGTTTGTTGTGATCCACACAGTCAAAGGCTTTGGCATAGTCAGTAAAGCAGATGTTTTTCTGGAACTCTCTTGCTTTTTCCATGATCCAGCGGATGTTGGCAATTTGATCTCTGGTTCCTCTGCCTTTTCTAAATCCAGCTTGAACATCTGGAATTTCACAGTTCACATACTGTTGAAGCCTGGCTTGGAGAATTTTGAGCATTTCTTTACTAGTGTGTGAGACGAGTGCAATTGTGCAGTAGTTTTGCATAACCTTTCTTTGGGATTGGAATGAAAACTGACCTTTTCTAGTCCTATGGCCAGTGCTGAGTCCTCCAAATTTGCTGGCATATTGAGTGCAGCACTTTCACAGCATCATCTGTCAGGATTTGAAATAGCTCAACTGGAATTCCATCACCTCCACTAGCTTTGTTCATAGTGATGCTTCCTAAGGCCCACTTGACTTCACATTCCAGGATGTCTGGCTCTAGCTGAGTGATCACACCAACATGATTATCTGGGTTGTGAAGATCTTTTTTGTACAGTTCTTCTGTGTATTCTTGCCACTTCTTAATATCTTCTGCTTCTGTTGGGTCCATACCATTTCTGTCCTTTACTGTGCCCATCTTTGCATGAAATGTTCCCTTGGTATCTCTAATTTTCTTGAAAAGATCTCTAGTCTTTCCCATTCTATTGTTTACCTCTATTTCTTTGCATTGATCATTGAGGAAGGCTTTCTTATCTCTTCTTGCTATTCTTTGGAACTCTGAATTCAAATGTGTATATCTTTCCTTTTCTTCTTTGCCTTTAGCTTCATCATGTGTATATTATGTGGGACTGCAGTTATTATCCAATGACATTTTTATGGAGGGGAACAGATGTAGTTTGGGATTGGTAATATGATGTCAGGTATTCAGTCAAAGACAAGATTGGGGTTATGAATTCAAAATTCACTTTTGCCTAATTTTTATAGTACCTGCATGTGCTAAATTGCTTCAGTGGTGTTTGACTCTTTGAGACCCTATGGATTGCAGCCCACCAGGCTCCTCTGTCCATGGGATTCTCCAGGAAAGAATACTGGGGTGGGTTGCCATGCCCTTCTCCAGGGGATCTTCCTGACCAGGGATTCAACTCGCATCTCCTGCAGCTCCTGCAGCTCCTGCATTGCAAGTGGACTCTTTACCGCTGAGCCAATGGGGAACCAGTTTTTACAGTAACTACCTTCAAGTTTTCCCTGCTTGATTTGAGAGGATGGTATTATGCACCTCAGCACAGCAGAATTCAGCTAATTTCTTTGCTTATTAAATTCTTCACCTTTTTTGTATTTGCTTTGTTAGCTAATAAACAGATTATAGCCCTACATCATAGCTTTAAATGAAATTATGTAAATCACAACATCTGGTATATAGTTAGTGCTCAATTGGTGTTAACTATTACTATTATTATGTGGTTGCTTTTTCAGATTTTTTAAAAAAAATATTTCACATTCTTTAAATACTTGATTAAAATGCACAAAAACAATTGTCCTTCAAACAAAACTCAAACTTACACTGCCTTCTGGTAAGACACTGTTAGCTTCCTATTGCTGTTATAACAAATTACCATACATTTAGTGACTTAACACAAATTTGTTTTCTTACAGTTCTGGAGAGAAATCTAAAATGGTCTCTCTGGACTAGGATCAAAGTGTCAGCCGTGGGCTGCTTTCCTTTCTGAAGACTCTAAGGCAGAATCTGTTTCCTGGCCTTTTCCAGCCTCTAGAGGCTGCATGCGTTCCTTGGCTCATGCTTGTTCCTCAAACAACTGAATCACTCTGACCTCTGCCCTTGTTGTCATATCTCCTTCTCTGACTCTCTTGCCTCCCTCTTTTGCTTTTAAGGAGCTTTGTAATTACGTTGGGCCCATCTGGATGAGCCAGGCTAATCTCACTATCTCAGGATCATTAATTTAAACATATCTGCAAAGTCCCTTTTGCCATGTAAGGTAACATACTCACAGGTTTCAGGAATTATGATGTGGACATCTTTGGGCAGCGGTTGCTCTGCCTGCCCCAGAAACTTCCTGAAATTACTAATGATAAGACCAAAGTTGGCATTATATATCAGCAAAGGGAGGAAGAAAGGATACTTATTTCACTGTCCTTTAAATAGACCTTAGCCAAATGTTGATGGCATACCAAAGACAAACCCTTTGACTATTTGTTTCCTTAGAATTGGGCAATTTTTTTAATCTAATAGGTTCTGAATACCTTCCAGGATTTCAGTCTTAGCAATATTTTATATACAGTTGACCTTTGAACAATAGGAATTGAATTGTGCAGGTCCACCTATTTATTTTCAATAAATACTACTACAATACTGTACAATCTGAGGTTGGTAGCATCTGAAGATGCAGAACTACAGATTCCAAGGGCAGACTGTAAAGTTATACTCAGATTTTCGACTGTGAGGAGAGTTGATCAATGCCCCTAACTTCTGCATTGTTCAAAGATCAACTGCATATGTGTATATATATATATATACACACACACATCTGTATATTTACATGTATAGGATCCTCTCATCTACCCACAACATGGCAACATGTTCCTAAGCTAAAGCTTCGGAAATGCATATGTACCCACACATACACATACACAAAGTCACACACAAGCTGTCCTGAGTAGCCAAAATAGCTGACGAAAAATTATTAAGACTATTGTGTTTCACTAATAGGAAAATCTTAGACTCATTCTCAGATCCTATCGCTTGATGTATAGTTCTAATAAAATTGGCTATCTTGTTTTCAAACCTTGGCCAACTTCAAGTAGAAAATTAGAAGAGCAAGAAGGAAAGCTCTAGGCAGGTAAATTGACAAAACTAAGCAGACCTGAAGACCAATATCTCAGTCAACCATGTGCCTTGTTTATATAATATAGTCAAATGAAAAAAAATATTAATAAATCTGGGCATTCAAGAAAGGAAAGTGAGAAATAAGAGGTGTTTTCAGGAGAATCTATTAATTATCAAACCTTTGGATAATCACTAACTTTCTGGGCTTTCACTTCTTCATATAAAAAAAAATGCAGACTATTTGATGTCTAGGTTCCTGTCTACTCTAGAATTCTATGATTTCAAATGACAATAATATCTTGTCACAGAGGAGAAAATCAGAAGTGCTATGTATTATGGTATATATTATTATTTTTTAGTGTATTTACAATATGAACCTAATATGTTACCACACTTAAGGGATAACTTAAGTGTGTCTAGGATGATTAAGAGTGAGGCAGGCAGGGCAACGAACTTCAGTAGTGTCACAACCAGAACAATAAGTAATATTTATGATGCTTTAATCTAACTAGCAATTAACAGTTACTATGTGCCAGGCATTGTGCTTGCTGCTAAGTCTTCATGAGAAATTAATTTATTTTTGTGTTTCCTGGAAACAGGTGGAGAGCAATTTGGTAGTAACCAAATTAAAACTTTAGGGAATTCCCTGGCAGTCCAGTGGTTAGGACTTTTACTGCCAAACCACATGGTGCAGCCAAAACACAAAGCAAAACAAAACAAAACAAAAATCTCCAAAAATATGTAAATGTTTTGATCTAGAAATTCTTCTCAGATATTGTTCAACAGAAACTTTTTTTTTTTTTCGAACAGAAACTTTCATGCAAGTGCTCAACATATCTGTTCAAAGATGCTTACTTATGCATTGTTTGTAATAATAAAACCAAGGAAATGACCTCAATGTCCATTAATAGAATGAGACAGACCTATATATACCAACATGAAAACATGCCACAGACACAATACGAAATGACAAATAAATTTATGACAGTATGTTTTTCTGTTGTTGATATATAGATATAAGAATATGCATTAAAAAAGAATATGCATAAAAATACCTGGAGGATACACAACAAACAAGGGACAGGATGATGGAGGTTTTTTCTTTCTACATTTTTTATAATATTCACTTAAAAATAATAAACACATTACATAGGAAAAACAATACAGATAAAACAAATGTAATAATACAAAATAAGAGGTGAGACAAAAAACAAAATATTTTAGAAATATTTTCATGAGGGATTATTGAAACTTCATTTAAAACAACATGTTTTCCAAGAATTTGAAACAGGTAAGTTGTTTCACCTGCAGTTCTCTAACCCAGTAGCTAGAAGCTGTGAACTTTGACTCAGTTTACCCCTTTCTTCATCCTGGTTGGTTCCAGCTTTAAGTAAAGCTTTTCACCTGAACTTGCTCTTTAAGAGCCCTGGATTCAGAACAGGGGAGAATAGTGAGCCTGTGCATGCGAATTTGTTTACGGTGAGTCTCTCAGAGGAAATCATGTGCATGTCTGTTTACTTTTCCTTGGAACCTAGAAGGTCACCTCTAAAAATAATCTCGCTCAGTGTCAGAGCTTCCGTGACACAGAGGTACATGCCTCACATGCTCTCTGCAGTTAGTGCCCCATGCCAGGCCTATCCAGTTCCCCAAAGGACATAGACCAGAGAGGAGGGGAAAGCAAATGCCAGCTAAACTGTCCAGCTAATAATGGATAAGCTCTTTAAAAAAAACGGCCCATACTTATTCTCATGGCTGACATTCTAACTAATGACATTGAACTTTTAAATATTTATTGGCTGTTTGCATTATTCTTTTGTGAACTTCCAAAGGAAATACTAAGAGAATTTCTGAACCAGAGCACATGATTCTGGTTACTGGGCTTTGCAATAGACACATCTGAGATGGTTAACCAGCCTTTACTTCTTCCAGGGTTGCAAAGACTTGGACACAACTTAGCCACTGAACAACAACAACAACCTCTTCCAGAAGGGCTCTGAAGCTCATGTTAAATTGGTGGGCCTGAGAAACTATGCCTTACTTGGGAATATGTTCCCTTTGCCTCCGACCTCCACTTCACTCCTAACTGATTGAATATTCCCTTAACTCATGTTGGGCAGAGATCACATTGTGGAAGACTTTGAAAGCCAGACTATGCATTCTGAAGAAGGCAGCAAGATGATGAGAGCTCTGCTTTAAGATTAATCGGCATTAGTGTAAAACAGACTTGCAAGAGAAAAGTGAGAAGAAAGAGAGATCGGTTAGAGGTCTATTGTTTAAGTCAGAAACAATGAAAGTCTGAACTAAAGTCATGTGCAGGAGAGAAAAGGATAAAAAGATGGTAACTGAAGAAGCAGAATCTATGGAATTTTATGCCTGATTGGATCCAGGGTGCAAAAGGAATTCCACATGTTATAGAAGACTCCAAGGCTTCTGTTAGGAAACTGGTGGTGCCATTATGGAGATGTCCCACACGGGGCTCTGAACTCATCTTCTCACACCAACAACTGTTTTGTCATCTATCTTCAATTGTTCACGTTCATTTAAGCCTACTCAAGAGTCTCCCATATTTTAAAAACAAAATAAAGCAAACAGAAACAGACCTTTCCCCTTGAGAGGCAGAGGGAAAAGTAGGCTATTGACATCCTTACCTTAAATGTAAGGAGCCAAGACAAGCTATCTATGATTAAAGGAATGAAAAATAGAGCATAAGTATGTTGCGAAGGTGGCCAGCAGAGAAATAGAATGGTGATACAACCACTTTGGCTGAGAGAGGTATAAGAGAAACAAATTTTTATTTAGCATACCAGGAAATTAATAGATAATGTCTACTTCCTTGGTGGCTCAGATGGTAAAGTGTCTGCCTACAATGTGGGAGACCTGGGTTCAATCCCTGGGTCCTGAAGATCTCCTGGAGAAGGAAATGGCAACCCACTCCAGTATTCTTGCCTGGAAAATCCCATGGACGGAGGAACCTGGTAGGCTATAGCCCATGGGGTCGCAAAGAGTCAGACATGACTGAGCGACTTCATTTCTCCACTTCAAGGTAAATCAAGAAATAGTCATATTATGAGTTTAATTAGCAATATGGAGGTTACCACAACACAGAAGTAGTTCAAAGTAGTTGCCTCTGGGCAGGGGAGGGTAACTCAGAGGATTGTTGCTTTTTGAACCAACTGTATGTAATTCTTCAGTGTGGTTTTCTTTCTTTTCTTAAAATTTTTTGACCACACCATACAGCATGTGGGATCTTAGGTCCCTGACCAGGGATTGAACCTGCACCCCCTGTATTGGAGAGAGAAGTCTTAACCACTGGACTGGTGGGGATTTCCTTGATATGGTTTTTGAAGTTTTTTCCTTTTTTTCTTCATTATGACAAAGATAGAGGTCTTTTAAAAATCCTCCCTAAATTCACATTTTGTTATAATTACCATTAGCTCTTTTCATCCTTAAAATATATTCCTTAATATGTAGTAATAAAAGCCAACATTTATTGAATCATTGTTATGTGCCATCATTCTTAGCACTGCTTTA
The DNA here is from genome assembly GCF_027580195.1 of Bos mutus. Taxonomy (NCBI): domain Eukaryota; kingdom Metazoa; phylum Chordata; class Mammalia; order Artiodactyla; family Bovidae; genus Bos; species Bos mutus. Next base: position 46,512,648 of record NC_091627.1, on the reverse strand, counting down.
TTTTCATCATCTCATTTAATCTTCACAGGTAACTTATTGTAACTAGACATCTTGAAAAAGTTGTCTGTGTTCACTATCCACATTTGTTTACCATCCAATCTCTCTTCAACCCACTCCAGACTGATTTTTGCCACCCAAACTCAGCTGAGACTGCTCTCAGTAAGTTCAGTTCAGTTGATCAGTCATGTCCGACTCTTTGTGACCCCATGAACTGCAGCACACCAGGCTTCCCTGTTCATCACCAACTCTCAGAGCTTGCTCAAACTCATGCCCATCAAGTCGGTGATGCCATCCAACCATCTCATCCTCTGTCATCCCCTTCTCATCCTGCCTTCAGTCCTTCCCAGCATCAAGGTCTTTTCCAGTGAGTCAGTTCTTCATATCAGGTAGCCAAAGTATTGGAGTTTCAGCTTCAGCATCAGCCCTTCCAATGAATATACAGGACTTATTTCCTTTAGAATTGACTGGTTTGATCTTTTTGCAGTCCAAGGGACTCTCGAGAGTCTTCTCCAACACCGCAGTTCAAAAGCATCAATTCTTCAGCTTTCTTTATGGTCCAGCTGTCACATCCATACATGACTACTGGAAAAACCATAGCTTTGACTAGACAGACCTTTGTTGGTAAAGTAATGTCTCTGCTTTTTTAATATGCTGTCCAGGTTGGTGATAGCTTTTCTTCCAAGGAGCAAACGTCTTTCAATTTCATGGCTGCAGTCACCATCTGCAGTGATTTTGGAGCCCAAGAAAATAATGTCTCATTGTTTCCATTGTTTCCCCATCTATTTGCCATGAAGTGATGAGACTGGATGCCATGATCTTAGTTTTTTGAACGTTGAATATTCAGCCAGCTTTTTCACTCTCTTCTTTCACCCTCATCAGAGGCTCTTAAGTTCCTCTTCACTTTCTGCCATAAGGGCAGTATTATCTGCATATCTGAGGTTATTGATATTTCTCCCAGCAATCTTGATTCCGGCTTGTGCTTCATCCAGCCCAGGGTTTCTCATGATGTACTCTGCATATAAGATGAATAAGCAAGGTGACAATATACAGCCTGATGTACTCCTTTCCCAATTTGGAAACAGTCTGTTGTTCCATGTCTGGTTCTAACTGTTGCTTCTTGATCTGCATACAGATTTCTCAGGAGGCAGGTTAAGGTGGTCTGATATTTCCACCTCTTTGAGAATTCTCCACAGTTTGTTGTGATCCACAGTCAAAGGCTCTCCGTAAGGACACCCATGATTTCCCTATTGCTGAAACCGGTTACACTTTCAGTGTCTTAAATGTCACTTCTTTCCTCCTTTGCTTCCACAAGATCACACTGTTTTGGTTTTCTTCCTGCTTCTCTGGTTTCTTGTCAGCCTCCTTTAAGGTACTTTCTTCTACTTAGCTCCTAAATGTTGGGTATGCCTCAGAATTCTTTCTTCAGTCTGCTTTTCCTCTCATTTTATATTCCTTTGGAGTATTCATAGACTTATATTGCTTAAGTTACCACTGATGACACTCAAACCTCCATTTCTATCCCAACAGTTCTTTCTCCTGAACTACAACCACTGTGTACCTGACATCCTGTTTTGTGTGTCCCACTAGGACCTCAACTCAACATGTCCCAGGTGAAATACATCACGTTCTCCCATCTCGCCCCTTATTTTGTGTTTCTCAATGACTCTACCACTATCCACACAGCTACCCACTTCCAAATGTGAACATCATCCTTGATTCCTTAGCTGCCCTCCACATCTAACAACATCTAAGCATCCATTAAGTTCTATGCAGTCTCCATTTTGGATTTCTATTTATCCTCATCTAGGGGGCCACTACCTTAATTTGCTCCACGCCATCTTTTATTTGGACTATGGCAATGGTCTGCTGATTGGTCTCTCTGCCCTCCTGCTTTGGGCCCTTCCTGAGTGCATTCTTGATTTTGCAGCCAGAGAGATTCTTTTTCATATGCAAATCTGAACCAGCCTCTTCTCTGCTAAAAATGTTCAATGCACCCTCAACCTGGATTCTTGCTGGCTGCTCACCTCTATCTCAGGCTATTTCCCGCTGGCTCCTGCCACACTGAACAGCTTGCAGCCTCCCCACTCTTTCTCCTGTTTCCAGGCATTTGCAGCCACTGCTCGCTCGGCCTGAGATCACCCCTCTCACCCGCTTCTCTCCTTTGCAGTTCCCATTAGTGCTTCTTGATTCAGCTTCCTCCTTGATTCAGCTTCCTCCTTGGTAGAGGTGTTTTCTGACCACAAAGGCTGTATTGGGTGCTCATTCTGTGCGTTTGCACAGGGCCCTATCATAGCACTTACCACACCACCATTTCTACCTGTATCTTCCCTGTTTCTCTCACTAAAATTGCAAACCTGTAGGGGGTAGATAGTAGATGATTCTTCCTGGCTGACAGCATCCACCCATTGAATGGATTATGGGAGGTGGTACTATGCATTAGAAAGAACATGGAGTCTGGATTCAGACTGACTAGATTTTGGCTTCTTCCTCTTGGTTTTTTCAGTTGTAAGATGCAGATCACAGAGCAGCTCACAGAGCTGCTAGGGAGATGAAATGAGGTACCTAGCACAAGATGTGGCACATTGGAGCCTGGAGTCAAGTGTGTGCTCCCTTACCCAACTCAGAGCAACCTGAGAACCCGGTTTGAGGGGAACAGGATGAATTCAGGGTAGGTCATGCAGAAGGAGAAGCCAGTGGGGAGCAGTGAGTGAGTCGGGCCTGAAGCTGGAGTGGGAGCTGGAGGTACAGGTTTAGGAGTCATCAGCACTCAATCCTGAGGCCTAGGAGTAAATGAGACTGTACATTGGGGAAGGCTTGGGCCTAGGTTTGCCTTCCCAAAAGAAGGAAGAAGTGTTCTGAGGAATGTTAGAGAAGAACCGGAATAATGAGAGAGAAGCAACAGTGTCACACACTGCAGAGAGGCTGAGGAGAATGTGTCCGTGGGCTTGAACTTAATGAGGTCATTGACGTCCTTGGAAAGACTGTCAGTGTCTGTTTTGTGTGGTTAATCATGTGGGACTTGGAGTTCCACAGCAAAAGCCATCGAACTGATAAGCAGGGAAGGAAGAGCTGAAGACAACAATAGCAGCAAAAACTGTTCATAAAGGCTGAGTTGGGGCACAAGCCAATGCCCAGATGCCAGGGCTCTTCCCCACCTCTCTTAGTCAATAGTCCTTTAAAATATCATTGGTTCATTAATATGAAAACTAAGGCTTAAAGAAGTTAATTAACTTTTTGGAAGTAAGTGACTTCACAGCCCTTGCTCTTAATTGGCCTGCTGGGGGTGGGGCAGTTTGGGGGAGGGGACCTGGAGAAATCAGTCTGGGAGTCAATGGAGAGGTGTGGCAAGGCTTCTGGATAGTTAGGGGATGTTTTATATATATAACATAGCTTCCCTGGTGGCTCAGAGGTTAAAGCATCTGCCTCCAATGTGGGAGACCCAGGTTCAATCCCTGGGTCGGGAAGATCCCCTGGAGAAGGAAATGGCAACCCACACCAGTATTCTTGCCTGGAGAATCCCAGGGACAGAGGAGCCTGGTGGGCTACAGTCCATGGGGTCGCAGAGCTGGACACGACTGAGTGACTTCACTTCACTTCACTTATATATATAATATACTTCCCTGACACTGTGGGCCAAGTCGTGAGTGAAGTTTGCATGCACGCATGCATGCTAAGTTGCTTACTGTACACCAAAGGCTACATCTAGAGCTGCACAGCTCCACAACATTTCTGCACTCATAGAATGCTCTCCATCTGTGCTGTTGAATACAGTCACCATTAACCACATGTAGCTACTGAGCACTTGAAATGAGGCTGCTGTGACCAAGGAATCGAACTTTTAATTGTATTTAGTTTATTAGTTAATTTTAATTAGTTTATTTTTAAACATTTTTATTTATTTTCTATTTTTTAGCTACACCATGTGGCATGCAGGATCTTAGTTCCCTGACCACGGATGGAACTGGCATCCCCTGCAGTGGATGTGCAGCTCCTTAACCACTGGACCACCATGGTAGGCCCTAATTTTAATTAAATTTTAAAACAACTCATGAATTTATTGAAAAATTATAAGTATATTTTGAAAAATAGTATTTGTTGCTGTTCAGTCACTAAGTCGTGTCCAACTCTTTGCAACCCCATGAACTGTAGCATGCCAGGCTCCTCTCTCCTTCAGTATCTCCTGGAGTTTGCTCAAATTCATGTCCATTGAGTTGATGATGCTATCTAACCATCTCATCCTCTGCTGCCTTCTTCTCCTTTTGCCTTCAATCTTTCCCAACATCAGGGTCTTTTTCACTGAGTTGGCTCGTCACATCAGGTGGCTAAATTACTGGAGCTTCAGCTTCAGCTTCAGTCCTTCCAATGAATATTCAGGGTTGACTTTCTTTAGGATTGACTGGTTTGATCTCCCTGCAGTCCAAGGGACTCTCAAGAGTCTTCTCCAGCACCACAGTTCAAAAGCATCAATTCTTTGGATAAAACTACTTTTTCAATTAAAAATTTTATTAACATTCAAACTGATATTTGTTGTACATGTAATAATATACACTAGATTTCTAAGACATATGAAAGAAATGAATGTGAAATAGCTCATTAATACTTTTTAATTGGCTACATGTTGAAATGTTAATGTTTTCAATTGTGCTGTGCTTAGTTGCTCAGTTGGGTCCGACTCTTTTCGACCCTTTGGACTGTAGCCTACCAGGCTCCTCTGTCCATGGGATTTTTCAGGCAAGAATACTGGAGTGGATTGCCATTTTCCTCCTCCAGAGGATCTTCCTGATCCAGGGGTCAAACTTGCATCTCCTATATTTCCTGCATTGGCAGGCGGATTCTTTACCTGCTGAGCCATCAGGGAAGCCCCAAAATTTTTGATGTGTTTATTTAAATAAGTATATTATTAAAATTAATTTCACCTGGTTGTAGAAAAAAATTTAATGTGGCTACTAGAAAAATGTTAATTGAACCTATGGTAGGTATTATATTTCCACTGGATAGCTTTGCTCTGAAGGTAGGGTCCTGGTACTAACAGAAGTTTCAGTCAAGTGGTGGGGTTGGAAGGCCTTTCCCCACCTTTTACTACGCTAGTTGTCTCCATTTGTTCTTTCTCTCCATCCTTATTTCTCAGACCCCTGAGGTAGGGAAGGGATTAGGTACCTAATCATACCTCTATAGGGTATTTAATTTTAAAAGACAGCAGAGGTCATGTAGCTGCTTCACATAAAGAAGTGGCTCACTGTAACTGGATTTAAGGCCTCTGAGGCGGGGTATTTGGCCTTCTAAAAGTCTCTGTTGATAGGTGTTGGTGGCATCCTTCTTAGATTTCCAAGATTGTCCCGATTTACAGGTTCTGACCATGTAAGTATTCACACTTGTCAAACTTTGAATCCCAGTTTAAAATTCCAAAATGTGTATCTATGGGAAATTATATGTTCTGCTTATCTATAATACCACTTTATTATTAAAAATGGGCTTTTCTGAGGAGTTGAAGGATACGTGTACTTGCAAACCTGTTTCGCTAAAGCCCCAAATCAGAGCTGGCATTTCTGGGTGACAGAATAAAACACTGACAATTGTACATCTCCAAAGTTGGCTCTTTGGAGCCTCTATTAAAAGGACATGGAGTAGAATCTCTTATTTATTTTTGATTTTAAAACAATGTAGCCTTGGGGAAAACAACAGAGAGAGGGCATTTGGGTACACTCACATTGTTGCTGAGAGGACTAAATGAACTCATATATGTAAGATGCTTGGACCAGTGTCTGAAATATAATGAACCCTCAACTCAGTCAATGTTAACTATTAATATAAAATGGGCACAGGATACTGCTAGCACACACACATTGTTAGAAAACATAAGGTTAGAACAGTCAGACTCCAGGGGGCTGGGTACAGCTGGACCTCAAGAACTTTGGATGCTGCAGGCACTCTCTGTCTCTCGTCTGTGCCTCTGTGTGTGCTGATTTCAGTCTTGCTCACTGAAGATGAGCTTCCTCACGTGGCCAGAAACCAACAACTCCCAAAACTATCTCTTACAATTTCTTCCAACTGGAGAGAGCTTCTTCTGAGTTATAGCTGGAAAAAAAAAAAAAAAATCCAAGGGAAAGGCTACAGGTGACTTTAGCTTAGCTCAGGTACACATCCTTAGACCAGCCTACTTTGGTGGTGGGAGTGAGGACATACAAGAGCCTGGTTGCTCCCATGGAAAACCAATGGTTGGAGTTTGGGTAGAGAAATTCCCCAACATAAAGGAGACTGTTGAGCACACCCCTGCCAGACTCAGACGTGTGCTGGGGACTGCCAGAGAAAAGCCTAGCCCCAGCTCAAAAACTGCAGCAAATTGAGCCTGTCATTTAACTGCTTCCATTGCAGCTCATCACTAAGTCCTTTCTTAAAGGGACATTCAAGCAACCTATCTCTCCATGGTTGCCAAGGTTTACCCTTTGTGCCATGGATTTACTTCTCCACATAACAGGTTCAGGGAGTAGCTCCTCCATGTTCCTCCATCCTGTAGGGTCTGAGCTTTTGTTAACCATACCCTTCTCTGGCTGGGATTACTGCACTTGTGCTGACCTTGGAACACCGGGTCGGAGTTAGGTATGAACACTGCCTATGCACTTGCTTATTGCTCTGGAGACTATCTCAGAAGGAACAGCCTGGGGGAAAACAAGGAGATCTGGACTATGTCATTGTGGTGTCTTGGGAAAGATAGATCAAAGAAAGTTTTGTAGTATGCAATCAGAAATAAAAGCTGGACTCAGAGTGGACTCTGCACCTCAGCCCAGTAGAGGCTGCAGGTCCCCTGACCCATTGCGCCAAATTTCGTGTTTCTGTTCCCATTCTTGTTGCTCACTCCCGGACCTTTAGGGCAACAGTTGGCGCCCAACATGGGGCTGGAGCGAAAGTGAAAATACAGCGACGCAGAACCTGGGACGGTTGAGAGGCCTCTGAAAATTCTCGCTGGTAAGTCTTCAGGCATTCAGGGTTAAAGTGGGAAATGTTGAGAGTGCAGAACACTATCGCCCATATATTTGTTTATTAAGACAGCTCTTGAAAGCGTGAGGAGCTTCTATTAGTGAAGGGCGATTATTAGAATTGTTACAAGCAGTGGATAAATATTGCTGCTGTTTCCCGTCAATAGGGACCTTAGATTTAAAAGTCTGGAAAAAAAAATTAATAAAAGTCTGGAAAAACGTTGGAGCCAAGTTAAAGAAAGAACATACAAAAGGAACTCTGCTCCCTGTTTATATTTGGAGTACATGGGCATTAATTAAGTCAGTACTGGGACCTTTGCAGACTTCTGATTCTTTTGATGAAAGACATGACAATTCTTTTGAAAAACCTCAAAATCAATATAGGGAGGCCAGTCACTAAATTATGTCCAATCAAGGTTATATACCAAGATTGGGACTGGGCAAAAAATCAACAAGGAAGAATTTATGCTTTGAATGCTCAAGATTTCAAACCTCCCCACCCCCTTTTTAATTGGTGGCTCAGATGGTAAGGCGTCTGCCTGCAATGCAGGAGACCTGGGTTCGATCCCTGGGTCAGGAAGATCCCCTGGAGAAGGAAATAGCAACCCACTCCAGCATTCTTGCCTGAAAATCCCATGGTCGATGGAGCCTCACAGGTTACAGTCCATGGGGTCACAAAGAATCAGACACGACTAAGTGACTTTACTTTCTTTCATTTTTCCTTTTCACTAGCGGTCACTGCTCCTATTAATCTTCCTCCACCCACACCTATATCTCTTAATTGGAAAATTGATCAACCTGTGTGGATAGAGCTACTGCTGCTAAGTCACTTCAGTCGTGTCCGACTCTGTGAGACCCCATAGACGGCAGCCCACCCGGCTCCCCTGTCCCTGGGATTCTCTAGGCAAGAGCACTGGAGTGGGCTGCCATTTCCTTCTCCAATGCATGAAAGTGAAAAGTGAAAGTGAAGTCGCTCAGTCTTGTCCGACCCTCAGCGACCCCATGGACTGCAACCTTCCAGGCTCCTCTGTCCATGGGATTTTCCAGGCAAGAGTACTAGAGTGGGGTGCCATTGCCTTCTTTGGTGGATAGAGCAGTGGCTTCTAAAACAAGAAAAATTGGATGCTTTACATAAATTAATTAATGAACAGCTTAGCAAGGGACATATTATTGAGTCCTTTAGCCCTTGGAATTCTCCAGTGTTCGTTATACAAAAGAAATCTGGTAAATAAAAAATGCTTACTGATTTGAGAGCTGTTAATGCTGTTATTGTTCCAATGGGTACTTTACAACCTGGTCTACCTAATCCTAGTATGATTCCAAGAAATTGGCATTTGTTTGTTACTGATCCCAAAGATTGTTTTTTCACTATTCCTTTATACCCTGATGATCAACCTACATTTGCCTTTTCAATTCCTTCCATTAATTTAAAGGAGTCACATAAAATATTTCAATGGACTGTGTTACCTCAAGGTATGCTTAACAGTCCCACTATTTGTTGAAATGTTGTAGCCAAGGCTTTACACCCAGATAGCAATTTCCTCATGTATATATCATTAATGATATACTGTGACTACAAAAAAGAGAAATGACATTTTTGACACTGAATGGCCATGATATTCTTTAGACTCTGAAGAAAACTGGTTAAAATAAAATCTTTTTTGAAATTGCAAAACTGGTTCTTCTTACACATGCAGTTAGGAAAAAGTTGACTTGTTAAAATACTTTTTTGGAGCTCCAATTCTGCCTGGGAAACAAAAACAGGCTAGGGAAAAAACCTGAAGTTAGCTCTTATCATGTCCTTGGGATACACAGCCCACTCTATCTGGGATTCCAGCCATAAACAAATTGGTAGAACTCAAACCAAAAAAAAAAAAAGATGGGGCAAAAAGATATTTTAAATTTCAAGCGAAAAACTGTGTCTGTCTGTCTAAATTTATCTGTGTCTCAGTGTGTGTCTTTGTTTTTGGATAATATGAAGTTAATTTATATATGAGCATTATTTAAATTCAGGTTCACATGAGCTGAAAAATATTCAATATTAAATATCTAACATTGATGTTTGTTTGCTAATCTAATTAAGACATGTCTTATGTCATCAACATTGTGTAATACTTTTATTGTCCCTAGGTTTAAGGTAAACTAAATTTGTCAACAAAAAAGTAATTCTTTATATATATAAATATATATAAGTGAGATGAAAACTTTTAGATAAACTCTATTAAAAATAATTATATTTTAGAAATGTCTATCTAAAATAATCTCTGAGGATTGAGGTAACTTAAATTTCTAGAGTTGTACTAAACTAAATGATAAAAGTTTATTGAATAGCTAGGTCATTTCCAAATAAAGTAAGATTTTAAAACATTAATTACTGAACACTAACTTCCTCTTACAGAAAGTTTCTCTTACAGAAAAACTAAAGAGATTTTGGACTACTAATAAATATGTTCGGTGCCTCCTGAGATGTTCTCTATTAAAAAAAAAAAAAGCAAAAAAGCAAATGTTAAAAAAAAATTAAAACTGGTATTTATGTTCACCAATCTATAAAATGCTAATATACAAGACAGTTCACGGTTGCTAAAGAAAAGTAAGATGTGTGTTTTTAATAAAAAGTTATAAGGAATGGAGTTACATTCTATTAAGGAAAAAGGAAGTACATCTAAACTGACAAGTGGCTGTTCTCTGAAAGGGCAAATGGAGTGATGAATACAAAAGTGTAAAAGAAGTTTGTGCAAGTGGAAGAGAGTTTTATGCATGATACAAGTTTCTTAAGACATTAAACTGCCTTTGAAATATTTTATTGTTACTTTGACTAAGTTAATAACTATTGTTTCACAATGAATATAAGCTGTTACCAATCTGAAATTTGATTTTTTCTTCCTTTGAAAAAAAAACCAAAATCTTCTTGGAATATGACTTTTGATAATAGACCATATAAATTTCCATCTAAGTGATTCCTAAATTGATGCTTTTGAACTGTGGTGTTGGAGAAGACTCTTGAGAGTCCCTTGGACTGCAAGGAGATCCAACCAGTCCATCCTAAAGGAGATCAGTCCTGGGTGTTCATTGGAAGGATTAATGTTAAAGCTGAAACTCCAATACTTTGGCCACCTGATGGGAAGAGCTGACTTATTTGAAAAGACTCTGATGCTGGGAGGGATTTATATGCTTGTTTTGCTGTTGTGTACCAAAAACTATTAAAAAACTGATAATGGCCCTGTTTATACCAGTAGAACATTCCAACAATTTCTTAAAATTTGATCTATAAAACATTCTACTGACATTCCCTATAATCCACAAAGTCAGGCCATAATGGAGAGGGCTAATTAATCACTTAAATATATAATCCAAAACCAAAAAGGGGGAAATGACATAGGATAATAAACAATATCAAATAAAGCTTTATTTACTCTCAGTTTTTGAATATTTCAACACAAGCTATGGAAACTGCAGCTGAGCGACATTTTCAGGCTAGATCCACAAATACAATTAAGACTGTGATTTGGTGGCAAGATCCACTAACAAATGCTTGGTCAGCAAGAAAGTTAATTACATGGGAAGGAGGGTTTGCTTGTATCCTCCCAGGAGAAGATCTAGAACCTGTGTGGATTCCAGCTCGTAGAGTAAAACTGAGCAGAAACAACCAGTGACTCCAGACAACCTCATCATGGTTATGTTTGCCCTGATAACCATCGCAGTGAGTATACCCCCGGTTTTAGCAAAAGCAAAGAATTATACTTATTGGACATATATACTTAACCCCCCATTACTAAAACCCATTGATTGGGGGGAGTCTATGATCCCCATTTATGTTAATGATTCTTCCTGGATACCAGGACCTGAAGATACACGCCTTCCTCTTGTTTAAAAAGAGGAAGGGGCTCCCTTCAGTGTTACTTATGGGTATGAATCCTGGCCAATTTGTGTAGGACCAGCTACAGGATGTGTTAAATTATCTATGCAAGCTTGGCTGTCCACTAATTCTTTAAATCATAACTACACTAGTGTTCAACTACATCTTCTCGCTGGTCTGAGTTTTGCTTACAACGACTTAGAACCCAGTAATGACACCAAATCAGACAGACCTTTCTGTGAGCATCGCAAGCTGTGGACTGAAAAACAAGATTGTATTCCGTGGGATAATTGCCGCGGGACTGAAGGAGTAATTTTGATTAATGGTTCCTATGGAATTGTATGGGACTGTCCTCTAAGGGGTATGCAGTCTCTAATTGCTCTCATCAAAATCAGTCCTACAATCCTCACAAAAGGCTGTGTTCAGTTCAGTTCAGTTCAGTTCAGTCGCTCAGTCGTGTCCGACTCTGCGACCCCATGAATCGCAGCATGCCAGGCCTCCCTGTCCATCACAAACTCCTGGAGTTCACTCAGACTCACGTCCATCGAGTCAGTGATGCCATCCAGCCATCTCATCCTCTGTCGTCCCCTTTTCTTCCTGCTCCCAGTCCCTCCCAGCATCAGAGTCTTTTCCAATGAGTCAACTCTTCGCATGAGGTGGCCAAAGCACTGGAGTTTCAGCTTTAGCATCATTCCTTCCAAAGAAATCCCAGGGCTGATCTCCTTCAGAATGGACTGGTTGGATTTCCTTGCAGTCCAAGGGACTCTCAAGAGTCTTCTCCAACACCACAGTTCAAAAGCATCAATTCTTCGGCGCTCAGCCTTCTTCACAGTCCAACTCTCAAGGTGCATAAAGTCTTTGACCATACTAACATTACCACTCATTCAGATCATCCAATTATATGGCATGGTAATGACATGTCACCCCCCTTTTCCACAATTGAATCAAGAAGAGGGCAAAGGGAGATTTGGAAATTGACTTTAAGTCTTAAAAAATTCCAAGTTTGGGATGGACATTATTCCAATAAAACTAATTATTCATTGACATTTAATACCAGTACAAACTGGACATTTTCTATTCAGGCTTGTGTGAGAGATCTTATGTGCTCTTGAAAGGAACAGTTTCTATCAATGAAAGTGTACAGAAACTTTCTTGCCAGGATTGCAAATTATATACTTGCTTATATTCTTCACTTTATAATTCTAATCACTCATTTGTTGTATTAAAAAGGAGACTGGGAATATGGCTTCCAGGAAATCAAACCAGACCTTGGGAAGGCTCCCCTGAAATACATGCTCTTTTAAAGGTTATAAGGAAAGTACTGCAACATTCCAAAAGGTTTACTGGACTCCTTATAGCACTATTGTGGGAATTATTGCTATAGCCACAACCGTAGCAGTAGCCAGGGTGGCACTGCATCAAACTATACAAACGACTACATTTGTATAGTAGTGGCACCAAAATGCAAGTTCTGCCTGGGGAAGTCAAACGCACATCGACCAAAAAATTAATGGACGATTGACTGATTTAGAAGATACAGTTCTACTAGGGGACAAAGTGCAAAATTTCAAATTACAGATTCATCTTCAGTGTGATTGAAATATCTCTTCATTTTGTGTCACACATAAGTATAATCAAAGTACATATACTTGGGATCAATTATCTAAACTTTGAGAGGAAACATTTGTAATAATCTATCAATTTTCCCAACCCAGGGATCGAACCCAGGTCTCCTGCATTGTAGGTGGATTCTTTACTGTCTGAGACAGCTGCAAGTGGATAGATTATTACGAATGTTTCCTCTCAAAGTTTAGATAATTGATCCCAAGTATATGTACTTTGATTATACTTATGTGTGACACAAAATGAAGAGATATTTCAATCACACTGAAGATGAATCTGTAATTTGAAATTTTGCACTTTGTCCCCTAGTAGAACTGTATCTTCTAAATCAGTCAATCGTCCATTAATTTTTTGGTCGATGTGCGTTTGACTTCCCCAGGCAGAACTTGCATTTTGGTGCCACTACTATACAAATGTAGTCGTATATATAGTTTGATGCAGTGCCACCCTGGCTACTGCTGCGGTTGTGGCTATAGCAATAATTCCCACAATAGCTGCTATAGAGTGCCTGATGAACTATGGAATGAGGTTAGTGACATTGTACAGGAGACAGGGATCAAGATCATCCCCATGGAAAAGAAATGCAAAAAAGCAAAATGGCTGTCTGGGGAGGCCTTACAAATAGCTGTGAAAAGAAGAGAAGTGAAAGGCAAAGGAGAAAAGGAAAGATATAAACATCTGAATGCAGAGTTCCAAAGAATAGCAAGAAGAGATAAGAAAGCCTTCCTCAGTGATCAATGCAAACAAATAGAGGAAAACAACAGAATGGGAAAGACTAGGGATCTCTTCAAGAAAATCAGAGATACCAAGGGGACATTTCATGCAGAGATGGGCTCGAGAAAGGAAATGGTATGGACCTAACAGAAGCAGAAGATATTAAGAAGAGATGGCAAGAATACACAGAACTGTACAAAAAAGATCTTCATGACCCGGATAATCATGATGGTGTGAACACTCATCTAGAGCCAGACATCCTGGAATGTGAAGTCAAGTGGGCCTTAGAAAGCATCACTATGAACAAAGCTAGTGGAGGTAATGGAATTCCAGTTGAGCTATTCCAAATCCTGAAAGATGATGCTGTGGAAGTGCTGCACTCAATATGCCAGCAAATTTGGAAAACTCAGCAGTGGCCACAGGACTGGAAAAGGTCAGTTTTCATTCCAATCCCAAAGAAAGGCAATACCAAAGAATGCTCAAACTACCGCACAATTGCAGTCATCTCACACGCTAGTAAAGTAATGCTCAAAATTCTCCAAGCCAGGCTTCAGCAATATGTGAACTGTGAACTTCCTGATGTTCAAGCTGGTTTTAGAAAAGGCAGAGGAACCAGAGATGAAATTGCCAACATCCGCTGGATCATCGAAAAAGCAAGAGAGTTCCAGAAAAGCATCTATTTCTGCTTTATTGACTATGCCAAAGCCTTTGACTGTGTGGATCACAATAAACTGTGGAAAATTCTGAAAGAGATGGGAATACCAGACCACCTGATCTGCCTCTTGAGAACTTTGTATGCAGGTCAGGAAGCAACAGTTAGAACTGGACATGGAACAACAGACTGGTTCCAAATAGGAAAAGGAGTCCGTCAAGGCTGTATATTGTCACCCTGCTTATTTAATTTCTGTGCAGAGTACATCATGAGAAACGCTGGACTGGAAGAAATACAAGCTGGAATTAAGATTGCCGGGAGAAATATCAATAACCTCAGATATGCAGATGACACCACCCTTATGGCAGAAAGTGAAGAGGAACTAAAAAGCCTCTTGATGAAAGTGAAAGAGGAGAGTGAAAAAGTTGGCTTAAAGCTCAACATTCAGAAAACGAAGATCATGGCATACGGTCCCATCACTTCATGGGAAATAGATGGGGAAACAGTGGAAACAGTGTCAGACTTTATTTTTCTGGGCTCCCAAATCACTGCAGATGGTGACTGCAGCCATGAAATTAAAAGACACTGACTCCTTGGAAGGTAAGTTATAACCAACCTAGATAGCATATTCAAAAGCAGAGACATTACTTTGCCAACAAAGGTTCGTCTAGTTAAGGCTATGGTTTTTCCTGTGGTCATGTATGGATGTGAGAGTTGGACTGTGAAGAAGGCTGAGCGCCAAAGAATTGATGCTTTTGAACTGTGGTGTTGGAGAAGACTCTTGAGAGTCCCTTGGACTGCAAGGAGATCCAACCAGTCCATTCTGAAGGAGATCAGCCCTGGGATTTCTTTGGAAGGAATGATGCTAAAGCTGAAACTCCAGTGCTTTGGCCACCTCATGCGAAGAGTTGACTCATTGGAAAAGACTCTGATGCTGGGAGGGATTGGGGGCAGGAGGAGAAGGGGACGACAGAGGATGAGATGGCTGGATGGCATCACTGACTCGATGGACGTGAGTCTCAGTGAACTCCGGGAGTTTGTGATGGACAGGGAGGCCTGGTGTGCTGCGATTCATGGGGTCGAAAAGAGTCGGACACGACTGAGCGACTGATCTGATCTTATCCTTAGATATTACAAGGCTACTATTTCTATTATGCAAAACGTTCACTTTACAATTACTCCCAGAAACTGCTTTATTTAAAGAAATTGAGGAAAGCTTACATAAACTTAACCCCATGATGTGGATTAAAACTTTAGGGGGAGGATTACTTGGTACTATAATATCAGGATGTATATTTTTAACTGTTTTGTGTCTAGTCCTCAGATGCACAAGAAAAACCATCCGAGAACTGATGAAGAAAAAAGTTGTTCAGACAGCGTAAATACTCCTGCAAAAACAAGAAGGGGGAGATGTAGTGGGAATTCCTAATAATGTACTTTCACAGCCTTGAGAAATTTCACAGAAATAGCACCTAGAAAAACAGCATATATTAAGAAACTGTGTTGATGATTACTTTTCATGTTTTTCTTAGAATAATAGCCTTGTTACAAACCCCAAGGCCAGACCAGAAGGGAGTATGACTGGGATCATGAAATCATGGACCATGGAACACCAGGTTGGCGTTAGGTATGAACACTGCCTACACACTTGCTGACTGTTCCCAAGACTATCCCAGAAGGGAACGGCCTGGGGTAAAAACAAGGAGATCTGGACTATGTCAATGCAGTGTCTTGGGAAAGATAGATCAAAGAAAGTTTTGTAGTCTGCAATCAGGAATAAAAGCTGGACTTAGACTGGACTCTGCACCTCAGTCCAATAGAGGCTGCAGAGACCCATTGTACCAGATTTCGTGTTCTGTTTCCATTCTCGTCGCTCGCTCCCGGACCTTTAGGGCAACACTTACGGTTGCAGTTCAGTGACAGATTGCCAAGAGGCACCCATGTGGGTCCCCTGATTTCCACACATAGTCTTCCTCTCTACCATTGTATAGCGGCAGCCCTGCCTCCACTTGCTGATCAGGGACAATGACCACTCCCAAGATTGTGACTCTTCTTCCAGTCTGTTGCTCCTCAGACGCAAGAATCCAAAGTGCCCAGGCAGCAGCCATAGTTGGTCATTTGCTATGTTCAATGGCAATCGTACACTCCCTGACCAGGCCCTCCAACCCTGCAGAGTCCAGAGCTGCTGGAATAGGAAACAGAAAATCCTCCAGTGAGGTGAAGGTAAGTGGAGCTACTTCTGCTTCCACTTCTTGGTTCCTAGGCACAGATTTCCTTCCTACTGGGGACACAGCACTATATAGAGACCTCTGATTCAGTGCATATACTGCATCCAGGAGCAATGCCCAGTTCTTAAAAGTCTTGCCTCCAATATAGCATTTCAGCTATGCTTTCATCAGGTCATTCCTTCACTCTATCAGGTCAGCAGCTTCTGGTGCTGCCATGAATCACAAGGTCCTGGCCCAAATACCCACAGCTCATTTATTCAGAACAGGGTCCTCTGGTCATATCTTAGGTTGTGTGGGATACTATGCTTGTGGATCAAATACTCTGTAAGCCCCTGGATACCTGTGCAGTGGTAATGGCTGCAACTCTGATGTTAGGAAAAGCAAATCCATATTCAAATAAATGTCCATTTATGTGAGAATGAACTTGTCTTCTGGGATGCCAGGGACCCAATTATTCTACTTATAACTGGTCGGCCTCCTCAAGGAAGAAAGCCATATGAGAGGCTGGGCTTTGGTCTCTGACAGGTTGGATATTCAGAGGCAGTAACTATGAGGTCGTCCTTTGTGTGCATGCTAAGTCCCTTCAGTCGTGTCCAACTCTTTATGACTGCATGGACTGTAGCCCATGAGGCCATTGGGTCCATATGTAGCTTCTGTCTCTGCCATCGTGGCCACTCTGTTCATGCGCCCATTGTGCCAATTCCAGTGACAAAGCTTGCACCTACAATCAAGCTGATTCATCTGTAACAAGATTGGCCTTTTTCCTCCTCCTTTAGCTGATCATACTGGATGTCCCCCTGGCCACAGAGGTGAGCTAAGGGAGGAACACTATTGCTCTTAGCAGGTCCAGTATATCCCAGTCAAGTTATTTAACCACAAGTATCAATTTGGCAGCCAGAAGAGGAGGTGGCATAGCACCAGAGGAGGGATTGGTTGCCTGTGCCATCCTACACAGGGAGGGGCAGGCCACAGGAGGGGGCTCAGGAGAGTCTGCAGAGCCACTGTCTTTGAGGGTATCCACTGAGATGTTATCATTCCATGTTTCAGGACTGCACGTTTTCTCAACCAGAGTATAATGGACCTGCGATGTCTGAGCATTCAACTGTTTGGGGGGCTCCTAACTATCAGATCCTGAGTTTACTCCTCAGTGTGCTAACTCTTCTACTTTCTAAGCTACCAAAGAGATCTTCTGGCTCTTGTATTTACCTGTAACTGTTTGTTAATTGCCCTCCATTTCCAATTATTCCTCTGTAAGATGTCAATGCAACTTTTTAATGCCCGACCAATTCCATTACCCTTATGCTTAATCACATGCATTTAAAAAGGCTTGAATCATCTCACCAGCCAGGGCATTCCGCACTGGGATGGCACTCTCTCAAGTCACTACTGGTGATATTTTTAGCAACTGGGCTACCACTTGTGGCTGAGACTATCCATGACCACATACCACTTGGACGGGGGAATCCTCCTTGACAGCAGGGAGGTATGTGGTCTAGTCCTCAAACTGAGTTTGTCATTTTAGTCCACTTCCAGAACCACTTGTGTCAGTGGGTCCTCTGGGCAGCAGATATCAAGGCAGGGTTAGAAACTCAAGAGGTTTATTGCTGATAACACCTATTAAAGGACAAAAGGGAAAAGGAGCAGGAGTAGTCAGGATAAATCTTTAGAGCGTGATACAGGTCTGACACCTGGAAAGGAGAAGGGAAAGGAAGAAAGACAGAATAGTAAGAGCCTTAAACTGAAGTATGGCTTTGACAAAATCTTGGCCATGCTTAGTTACCTATCTATCACCTCCCAGCCTATTTCAGGTGAAATAGACTGGGCGCTTCCTGGAGATGGTGGCTCTGGTGCGTAGTAACTGGAGGACAGAGGAGGGCTTCTGAGGTTTCGGTAATGATCTGTTTCTTAGTCTGGGTTTCATGTGTGTGGTCATTTTATAAAATTTTATCAAGCCCAGCTTTTATTTGTGAACTTTCATGAATATATGGTATATTTCTATTTTTTTTAAGTATTTTTTCTTAGGAAACTTAAGTTTCCATCGGTGTAGGACCTGTTACATAAATTATAGGACAGTCATACAATGGAATGATGAAATGGTTTTAAAATGATGATGAAAATCTATATTTACTGGTACTAAAGTATGTTTGTGATATAGCATTTTTAAATTTAAAAAAGTGACAAAAAATATGTTCAATATGAAGCCTTTTACCAAAAATGTAATAAGGCATATTTTTGTACTTAAAGGATTATGGGTATTTTACATAAAATATTAATAGTGGTTACTTTGGACAGTATATTAATGATTATTATTTTATATTTTTAATGTAGTTTTTAAATTTTTATAATGAAAATTTAATACTTTTCTAGTCAGATCTCTTCCCCAAAAAGCATTTAAAAATAAATAAATTGGCCTATGTTTTAAAATAAGTAATGAATCTATCTTTCAAGGCTCACACTGAGCATCTACAATGAACAGAACTTTGTGCTAGATTTTTACAGAAATTAAAAAAAATTTTTTTTAAATTTTTTTATGAGGATAAACTTTGGGAGTTTATTGTCTTCTTAGAGACGTGACAGACACACACAGAATTAGAGAGTTAGTTTACAGTCAACAGCCAGGTTGTGAGATCCTATCCTTTAGGGTAGGGAACAAAAGCTTTTTTTTATTGGGACTTCCCTAGTGGTCCAGTGGCTAAGACTCCACACTCTGAGCGCAGGGGGCTGGGTTTGATCCCTGGTCAGGGAACTAGATCCCATATGCCACAACTAAGACCTGATGCAGCCAAATAGATAAGCTTTTTTTTTTTTTAAAAGCTTATTTATCTATGTGCACCCAGGGTCTTTTGGCATCACCTGGAATATGATATTGAAGTTCCATATGTATTGAAGATATTAATGAATAATAGATTAATTTAAAAAAGAATGTCAGATGAGTAAAAGGCATTTGGGACTAGGGAATTGTATGGGATGGCTACAGAACTGGCAATGTCATCCATAATCATGCTTCAGCCTGAATCCTTACCTCCTACCCTTACTTCTTTCATGAGTTTTAGACAAATATTTATAACAGCAAACCTGATGCTGATACCTGGCTGTTACAAAGACTCCTGCAATGTTCAAGGTTGAACTCATTTCCCCACCAATCCTGTTCTTCCTTCTCCTGCTGCTAATGCCACTCAGACCAGAATCCATAGAAGTCATCTTGGACTTCATCTTCTCCCTCAGTTTTCACATTCAGTTTGTTATTAAAATGTTATTTCTACTTCTTGGATCACTTTGGAATTTCGACTTTCCTCCCCTCCAGTTTCTTCCCTCTGGTCATTCTACCTTATTATCTGTTGTCTCTGTCATTGCTAAGTTGATTTTTCTATAATAAAATGCAAATTTAATCATAATTCTCTTGCTTAGGGTTGTCTAATACCTCTTTGCTTCTGTTGTAAAACCCACACTCTTTGATTAGCTTGGCTTACACTGTCTTCCACAATTGGTCCTTTCTACCTTGTCCATCTCCCTGCAAGGCTGGGAGCTTCTGGTGTTGGGGATTATATTCTCTTCATCTTCATCATTCCAGTGCCTAACACAGCTTTAAGAACCCAATAAAGTTTTCCTAAATGAGTGGATGAAGAGGTAAGCCCTGAAGTAGGCTTTGAAGTTTGGGCTAAGTGGATAAAATATAGATAGAGGATCTAATCTGGATCCTTTACACAATTATTGAGTTCCTAAGGTGAGCTTATTGATGAAAGACATTCCTTGTCATTAATTTTTGTATCTCCATAACCTTGCAATGTTTAGCATATAATAGATGTTCAATACATATTGGATTAATTAATCAATAAATTGATGAATGTTATTGTGTATTTAGCCAAGTGAGTATTTCTTTTGGGAAATGTAATGCTTAATTAACTACAGAGCAACTTATTTGGGGAACAGATGAAAACTCCATTAATACTTTGTGACAAGGCTACTATGCTGGCCAGATATCTGAGCAAACAGATGGCCCTGAAGGCAATTTAATAGGGCATATTTTTTATTGACCAGAATAGGGACCTGCTGTTGAAGAGGACACCTGCCTTCCTGAGGTCAGCAGCTCCAGCATTAGATTTAATAACTGTAACCAGATCTGGCTACAGGTGCTGCCAGCACAGGGCTATCCCAAGGTGTCATTCAGTTCAGTTTAGTTCAGTTGCTTGGCCGTGTCGGACTCTTTGCAACCCCATGGACTGCAGCACGCCAGACCTTCCTGTCCATCTCCAACTCCCAGAGTTCACTCAAACTCATGTCCATTGAGTTGGTGATGCCATCCAACCATCTCATCCTCTGTCATCCCCTTCTCCTCCTGCCTTCAGTCTTTTCCAGCATCAGGGTCTTTTCAGTGAGTCAGTTCTTCGCATAAGGAGGCTAATTTTGGATAAATACCTCCTGGAGGCTTTTAGTATTTCAAAATGAAGACTGTATGCTCTAAGAAGTCATAAAAATTACTGGAGTTTCCATTTTCAGTAGATAGTTAAACTCATATCTTTTATAGTTTGGACATGTAATGGACATGTTGACATTAATACTTATATTGAGGTTTAGAAGTCAAATATTTTACTAAGAACTTGTAAAGGTCCTAGGAACTTGCTTCCAAAATACCGTGTTATAAAAAGTGACCCTGGTGCAATATAATCACTCCTTTCGGAGAACTTGCAAGTAAATTTAGTTAGTTAAAGCTTCTGCCAGCATGATTCTAGCCCAGGGAATAACAAGGATATCTTCGGTTGCCAGTTGATCTTATCTGCTGCTTCTCCTGCTGCCTAATTTGGAGAAACTCCATTTTGCTGCATGTTCAAGTCTCTGGATTATTGTACCCTTGGACTTTTTTTCTCCATGTATTTGTTTCTCTGGAGCTTTTGAGGAAACTTCGTGGTCTGTGATATAGTGCCTTTTACTCAAACTACAACAGGGTAAGCTGGTTAAAATATCAACAGTCAAGACTTTGTAAAGATTTTTTTTTTCTTGACAGAAAGGGTATTAATCAACTCATTAGTTAAATGAAGAGATTAAAACTTAATAACAGCCTTGGCTAATCTTCCATCATTAAGTTGGAATGTGGCTAAAGGCTTTCTACTGTCATGCCAACACAAAACGCTTTTCTTGCTTCCGGTTTAACTAGCTAGTAACTTCAACAAATAAAGCTTAAATCTTAAATTGAGATGGTTTTCTTTTGGCCCTCTAGGGCAGAAAATGGAGAAACAAAAAGGAAGAAGACCAATTTATTCATCCTGGTCACCAAGAGGCTTAGAGCTTTAGGGAAATATTTCCCCAGAGATGATATGATGGAAGGAAAGTTATGACTAACCTAGATAGCATATTCAAAAGCAGAGACATTACTTTGCCAACAAAGGTCTGTCTAGTCAAGGCTATGGTTTTTCCAGTAATCATGTATGGATGTGAGAGTTGGACTGTGAAGAAAGCTGAGCACTGAAGAAGTGATGCTTTTGAACTGTGGTGTTGGAGAAGACTCTTGAGAGTCCCTTGGACTGCAAGGAGATCCAACCAGTCCATTTTAAAGGAGATCAGTCCTGGGTGTTCTTTGGAAGGAATGATGCTAAAGCTGAAACTCCAGTACTTTGGCCACCTCATGCGAAAGAGTTGACTCATTGGAAAAGACTCTGATGCTGGGAGGGATTGGGGGCAGGAGGAGAAGGGGATGACAGAGGATGAGATGGCTGGATGGCATCACTGACTTGATGGACATGAGTTTGAGTGAACTCCAGGAGTTGGTGATGGACAGGGAGGCCTGGCGTGCTGCAATTCATGGGGTCGCAAAGAGTCGGACATGACTGAGTGACTGAACTGAACTGAACAGTCCTCTAGAAAATTAATAAGGCTAAGGCAACTTGATTTTTAATGCTTCTGCAGTCTTAGCATAGTGGCTTTGTATAGCCCTGAGCTATGTGTTTAAGTGCAAATTAAAATGTCAAAGTGGACCTCTACACATCACCCCTTCCTGCTGTTTTAAAAATCGTTTCTTTCTTAATGTGGCTAAAGGCTTTCTACTGTCATGCCAACACAAAATGCTTTTCTTGCTTCCGGT
Organism: Bos mutus; assembly: GCF_027580195.1. Taxonomy (NCBI): domain Eukaryota; kingdom Metazoa; phylum Chordata; class Mammalia; order Artiodactyla; family Bovidae; genus Bos; species Bos mutus. Next base: position 46,490,525 of record NC_091627.1, on the reverse strand, counting down.
TTAACTAGCTAGTAACTTCAACAAATAAAGCTTAAATCTTAAATTGAGATGGTTTTCTTTTGGCCCTCTAGGGCAGAAAATGGAGAAGTTTCCAGACTAACAACTTTATTTGAAAACAATTTGAAATGCCTCTGAGTAATTATGAGCAAGGGCTTCTCAGGGGTAAAGGGGTTCAGTGGTAAAGAATCTGCCTGTCAATTCAAGAAGATGCAAGAGATGCGAGTTTGATCCCTAGGTTGGGAAGATCCCCTGGAGGAGGAAATGGCAATCCACTCCAGTATTCTTGTCTGGAAAATACCAAGGACAGAGGAGCCTGGTGGGCTACAGTTCCTGGGGTCACAAAGAGTTGGTCATGACTGAGTGACTAAGACTGCAGGCATGCAATTATGAGCAAAGCTGGTCATCTGGTACTCTCTCAACGTTAGTCAGGAGCAAATGCAGCCTTCTTGGAGTTTGATACCTATGAATATTCATGAGGAGCAAGGTATCCTAGTGGTTAAAAGCACCAGTTCTGAAATCTGATGTACTGGGTTTGAGTCCTAGGTCCACTGCTCACTAGTTATGACTTGTGTAAGTTAATTAAAATCTCATTGGTTAAGTAGTGAAAGTTTCTCAGTCGTGTCGACTCTTTGCAACCCCATGGACTATACAGTCCGTCGAATTCTCCAGGCCAGAATACTGGAATGGGTAGACTTTCCCTTCTCCAGGGGATCTTCCCACCTAGGGATTGAACCCAGGTTGGTGGATTCTTTACCAGATGAGCCACAAGGAAAGCCCAAGAACACTGGAGTGGGTAGCCTATCCCTTCTTCCCAACCCAGGAACCGAATCAGGGTCTCCTGCATTGCAGGCAGATTCTTTACCAACTGAGCTATCAGAGAAGCCCATTGTGTTAAAAGGGAACAATAATAGCACCTACTAGCCTAACACAGTGCTTGGCACAATAGCAAGTGCTTGGTAAATCTAATTAGCAATAATAATAATAAGCCATGGCAGCAGAAAAACCTTTCACCTACAAGATTTTGTACTAAGTTTCGAGAATACAAAAGTATGTAAGATACGTGTTCCATCCTTCTCAGGCTGATTAGAGAGAAAGGATACATATACACATATGTTTATTAGACATATATATTAATAATAAGTTGAGCGTCACAGCTGTGAGTGGGTGAAGGGAAGGTTTGTTGAGGAAGAAAGACAGGAGCTTGACCTTGGAGGAAGGGCAGGATCCAGATATGTTGACTACAAGACTGGGTGCATTCTCAGAGCTGTCAAAATTGCATAACTGACTCTTCTTGTCAATCTCCTTGAACATCTCAGGCACTTCAAAGGCTAAGAATAAATGGGGCAGGGAGGTAGGGGCAGTTAAAAGGTCTTTGGCTGTTTTTGTTTTTAAACTGGATGTTTTCAGTTTGGTCATTTGAAAACAAAGATTTGTTGCTAGCTTAAAAATACTACTTTTCCTTAAGTAAATATTTTCTAGAATGAAGAATGGAAATAATCCTCTGCCACAAGAAAAAAATATGCTATATTTTTGCTCTCTCGCCTCCCCGCTTCCAAGATGACCAAGAAAAGAAGGAACAATGGTCATGCCAAAAAGGGCCACGGCCACATGCAGCCTATTCACTGCACCAACTGTGCCCAATGCACGCCCAAGGATAAGGCCATTAAGAAGTTCATCATTAAGAACACTGTAGAAGCTGCAGCCATTAGGGACATTTCTTTCTTTTTTTTTTTAACTTTAAAATGTTTAATTTCATATTGGAGTATAGTGCCTTTACATTGTTGTGTTAGTTTCAGGTGTATAGCAAAGTCATTCAGTTATATATATATACATACATCTATTCTTTTTCAGATTCTTTTCCCATATAGGTTATTACAGAGTATTGAATAGAGTTCCTTGTGCTATACAGTAGGTCCTTGTTGATTATCTATTATATTTATTAGTGTATATATGTTAATCCCAACCTCCTAATTTATCCCTCCCCCTGCCTTTCCTCTTTGGTAACCATAAGTTTGTTTTCTAAGTCCGTGAGTCGTTTCTGTTTTGTAAATAAGTTCATTTGCATTATTTTTTAGATTCTACGTGTAAGTGATATCATATTGTATTTGTCTTTCTCTGTCTGACTGACTTCACTTAGTATGATAATCTCTAGGTCCATCCTTGTTGCTGCGTGCGTGCGTGCTAAGTCACTTCAGTGGTGTCTGACTCTTTGCAACCTTATGAGCTGTAACCTGCCAGCTCGTCTGTCCATGAGATTCTCTAGGCAAGTATGCTGGAGTGGGTTGCTGTGCACTCCTCCAGGGGATCCCCCGACCCAGAATCAATATAGTGAAAATGAGTATACTACCCAAAGCAATCTCCCTATCAAGCTACCAACGGTATTTTTCACAGAACTAGAACAAATAATTTCACAATTTGTATGGAAATACAAAAAACCTCGAATAGCCAAAGCAATCTTGAGAAAGAAGAATGGAACTGGAGGAATCAACCTGCCTGACTTCAGGCTGTACTACAAAGCTACAGTCATCAAGACAGTATGGTACTGGCACAAAGACAGAAATATAGATCAATGGAACAAAATAGAAAGCCCAGAGATAAATCCATGCACCTATGGACACCTTATCTTTGACAAAGGAGGCAAGAATATACAATGGATTAAAGACAATCTCTTTAACAAGTGGTGCTGGGAAAACTGGTAAAAGAATGAAATCACTTGTAAAAGAATGAAACTAGAACACTTTCTAAAACTATACACAAAAATAAACTCAAAATGGATTAAAGATCTAAACATAAGACCAGAAACTATAAAACTCCTAGAGGAAAACACAAGCAAAACACCCTCCAACATAAATCAAAGCAGGATCCTCTATGACCCACCTCCCAGTGTATTGGAAATAAAAGCAAAAATAAACAAATGGGACCTAATTAAACCTAAAAGCTTTTGCACAACAAAGGAAACTGTAAGCAAGGTGAAAAAGAGCCGTCAGGGACATTTCTGAAGCGAGTGTTTTCGATGCCTATGTGCTTCCCAAACTATATGTGAAAATACATTATTGAGTGAGTTGTGCCATTCACAGCAAGGTAGTCAGGAATCGCTCTCAGGAAGCCTGGAAGGACCGAACACCTCCACCCCGATTTAGACCTGTGGGTGCTGCCCCACATCCTCCACCAAAGCCCATGTAAGGATCCAAGTCCTTAAAGACTGAAGAAATACTGGTTTCTCTGAAAAGACAATAAAATGGAAATTATACTTTATGTAGCATGTTGAATATATGTTGCCAGATGGAGTGGGGGTTGTGTACATCTTATTTCGGTCTTTGGTCTCCCCAGTTTGCATAGCTTAGGGTGGGGGTGAGGAATTAGGGCATCTATGTTTGATTAATTTAGCCTGGCAAATGGCTTAACCTGGTGTCTTAAAAATGAGGAGGAAACTAGCAGAGTGAGGAGTGCATCAGGAAGTGACTTAGACTAAGGTGTACATTCCTCTTGTGGCAACATGTTCAAATCAGTCGCTCAGTCGTGTCTGACTCTTTGCGACCCCATGAATCGCAGCACGCCAGGCCTCCCTGTCCATCACCAAATCCTGAAGTTCACCCAAACTCATGTGCATCAAGTCGGTAATGCCCATCCAGCCATCTCATCCTCTGTCGTCCCCTTCTCCTCCTGCCCCCAATCCCTCCCAGCATCAGGGTCTTTTCCAATGAGTCAACTCTTCACATGAGGTGGTCAAAGTATTGGAGTTTCAGCCTCAGCATCAGTCCTTCCAATGAACACCCAGGACTAGTCTCCTTTAGGATGGACTGGTTGGATCTCCTTGCAGTCCAAAAGTCTTCTCCAGCACCACAGTTCAAAGGCATCAATTCTTCGGCACTCAGCTTTCTTCACAGTCCAACTCTCACATCCATACATGACCACTGGAAAACATGAAGACTTTAATAAAAGTCCACAACTTGAATAGCATAAGGGGATCTGTATTCAGGTCCTTAACCTCGTCAAGTTTACCTGCTTACCTTGATCTGCTGCTAAGCCAATCACTCAGCCTTCATCTTTCTGTGGTGCATTGCTCTATGGGGTGACAATGCCCTGAATGCCAGGCATTTGGAGAAATTTGTGGAAGTCCCACAAGAGGGGAAAGAGAGGAGTTGGTGCAAAAAGTCTGGTAAAAGGCTGGAGTCTGTGTGACAACCGCTCATTTGTTCCAGAATTCAGAAATTAGAGGGTTCCCAGCTAGGAACACACAGTTGACCCTTTAACAACATGGGTTTAACTGCAGGGGGTGGGGGTTGTTTTGTTTTCAGTAAATACATACTACACGATCCAGAGTTGGTTGAATCCTCAAGTGTGAAAGTACAAACAGATACAAAAGGCTAACTCTAAAATTAATCATATGAGGATTTTTGAAGAGATGGTGCCCCTAACCAATGCTTTGTTTAAGGGTCAAATGTACGTGTATATTTGAAAAATTAATATGTAAATAGTTTGCTAAGGACTTTGCTGGTTAGGTTATATGATTTTTTCCTTAAGGTAAACGAGTAGCTTGGAAGTTTTGATTAAAGTACATATTGATCTGGGAAAGAAAGCTGAGTGCCAAAGAATTGATGCTTTTGAACTTCGGTGTTGGAGAAGACTCTTGAGAGTCCCTTGGACTGCAAGGAGATCCAACCAGTCCATTCTAAAGGAGATCAGTCCTGGGTGTTCATTGGAAGGACTGATGCTAAAGCTGAAACTCCAATACTTTGGCCACCTTATGCGAAGAGTTGACTCACTGGAAAAGACTCTGATGCTGGGAGGGATTGTGGGCAGGAGGAGAAGGGGACGACAGAGGATGAGATGGCTGGATGGCGTCACCGACTTGATGGACATAAGTTTGGGTGAACTCTGGGATTTGGTGATGGACAGGGAGGCCTGGCGTGCTGTGATTCATGGGGTCATAAAGAGTCAGACACGACTGAGCGACTGAATTGAACTGAACTGAACTGTTCTGGGGGAAAAAAATTATGCTATATTTTATAGTAAAAGTATAAACATGCCTACCTTTCTTTGAGATAACATAAGCAGATATATCCTTGGTCCTGAGATATAATAAAAACTCTGGACTATTCAAGTTTATGAACAGCTTAATAAATCATGCTTAAGGAAAAGTGTGTGGTCCAATTTAGTCCAGGGGAAATATGATAGTGTGTGATGAGGGTGACAGCAGTGAAGAGGGGGAGAAGTGTATAGATTCATTTTTACAGACAGCCTATTTTAGACATGATATATTGAAGCTAATAGATAATATTTTCCAAAAAGACTCTTCTCTAGAGACAATAAAGATATTTGGTGCTCTATCATAACCAGAAACTTAATCAAAAGATAAAAAAAAAAAAAAAAAAAACAAACAATGACATGCTGCTGGTGGAGCTACTAAAATATCTTATCTTGAAACCATACTCATTCATTTATTCTTTTATTCATTAAAAAATTAATATATTATGTTTCCTTCTATGTGCCATGCAGTATGTGTTAGGTATTGCATATCCAATTGTGAATAAAATAGATGTTTCCTTCTCTCATGGAACTGGAAGAAGACAGACAATAAAATATCACTATATAATTGTATATTCATCCGTTTATTCCAAGAACTAATTCTTTTAAGACTTTTTCTGATGTGGATCATTTTTAAAGTCTTTGTTGAACTTGCTACAATATTACTTCTGTTTTCTATTTTTTGGTTTTTTGGCCCCAAGGCATGTGGGATCTTAGTTCCCTGACCAGGGATCAAACCCGTATCCCCTGCATTGAAAGGCAAAGTCTTTTTTTTTTTTTTTTTCACACTATAGCATGTTTAATGAACTTGCAAAAGAGAAAACAGGTCAAAGGAAGGTGGAGAAAGTTTCCCTTTTCATTAGAACCGAGGGGCTCCGTAATCATCTGGCATCCGCTCAATGTTGTGCCTATGGTTAGAAATGTACATGATGGGAACTCCAGGGATCTTCCAGATTCTTCATTTAAGGTCCCGGTCAACTGTGGCCACAATGTAACACTTGTGCTGAGTTACTCTTTGTACTAAGCAGTCATCTGCATAGGTTCCTTTTTGTGTACACGGTAATCGTTCAAATCTTGGATCCTTGGCAATCCTTAAAGCCACTCTATATTTCTGCCCTAATTTCTCAGTTTCAGCCATTACACAGTCAGTTATACAAGGGATACACTTGGCATACAGACAGTCCATCATTGACTGCACTAAGTCCAGTTTGGCCTTAATGGAAAAGTTGATAAAGTTGGTATCGACCAGGATGTGGTAAGGTGGGCCCAGCTGTGTGTTATATTGGAAGCATAAGCAGGAAGGGTGTTGGGGGACTTCTCTTTCCTTGAGTGCACTGGGATCTTTCTTTTCTTTCTTTTTCGGTTTTAATCTATCCTTTTCTTTAAGCCTCTGATCTCTGAGACTAAGCATTCGCTTCATGGTCGCATACTTCCATGTTTTCTTTTGCTTCCCCATGTTCACGCCGCGCTCTTGTTTCTTCCCGGAAGACAAAGTCTTAACCACTGGACCACCAGGGAAGTACCAAGAACTAATTCTTGAGCACATATTCTGTGTTGGGGAATATTTAGGGTTCTGGAGATAAAATGATGAGCAAAAATAGACTTGTTTCTGCCATCATGGGGCCTACATTCTGAAGAAAAAGGCAACTTAGGGTTACACTAAGATAGTAAAGTTATAACTATGTAAGAGCTAAGAAGGAATACAGAATAAGGAAATCTGACCTCACGAGGAGGTCAAGGGAGGCCTTCCTGAAAAAGTGAAGAATGGATGGAGAACTCAAGGATGAGGAAGAGTTAGCTGGCAAGAGGGGGGAGGGAAGAACATTTCAGATAGAAGGAAAAGCATGTTGCTGAGGCCATGGTATGTTATAGAGGCTGAAAGATGTTAAATTTGGCTAGAAGATAAACATTAATCCACGCAAGAGACAGGGAGGGAAGTTAGAGGTGAAGGAACTAACCCACAGAAGCTGTGAGAAGACAGTGTTTCAAAAAGGAAGTCATGGACAACAGAGTCAAATGTTGCTGAGAGGTTAAGTAATATGAGAACTAAGAATGTCTCCTGGATGTCACAACTTGCAGGTCATTGGTGAGTCCAGTGGAATGATGGGCCAGAAGCCAGAATGGAATGGTTTGAGAGTGAGTCAAAGGTGAGTGAGGAAATGTAGGGAGCAAGAGTATAGATTAGGAATCATATTTGGTCACATGTAATGGAACCTGATGACAGTAGCTTAACTAAATAGAGTTATTTTTCTCACATAGCAAGAATGACAGAGGGTGACATTCAGGCTGGTGCATGGTTCCGTGATGTCATTAATGTCCTAGAACCTTTCTTTCTGTTCTGTCATCCTCAGTGGATGGCTTTTTTGTTTTTTTTTGGTTTTTTCCAATCAGGAATTCAAAATGGCTACTCACTATCAAGCCAGTGCTACAGACAGAAGGAAGAAAGAAACATCAGGGAAAAGGTCTGGTACCTATACCAGGAAAGCAAACATCTTCTATAAATCCACAGCTGACTTCACGTCATCTGTCAGAGCTGTGCCATGTGGACATTGCTAGCTGCAAGGGAGATTAGGAAATAAAACTCTTTAGTTTGACCCATGTACTTATACATACTTATATGCAGAGTACATCACGAGAAACTCTGGGCTGGATGAAGCACAAACTGGAATCAAGATTGCCAGGAGAAATATCAATAACCTCAGATATACAGACAACACCACCCTTATGGCAGAAAGTGAAGAAGAACTAAAGAGCCTCTTGATGAAAGTGAAAGAGGAGAGTGAAAAAGTTGGCTTAAAACTCAGCATTCAAAAAACTAAGATCATGTCATCTGGTCCCATCACTTCATGGAAAATAGATGGGAAAACAATGGAAACAGTGGCTGACTTTATTTTGGGGGGCTCCAAAATCACTGCAGATGGTGACTGCAGCCATGAAATTAAAAGACGCTTACTCCTTGGAAGAAAAATTATGACCAACCTTGACAGCATATTAAAAAGTAGAGACATTACTTTGCCAACAAAGGTCCATCTAGTCAAAGCTATAGTTTTTTCAGTAGTCATGTATGGATGTGGGAGTTGGACTATAAAGAAAACTGAGCACCAAAGAATTGATTCTCTTGAACAACAGTGTTGGAGAAGAGTCCTGAGAGTCCCTTGGACTGCAGGAAGATCCAACCAGTCCATCCTAAAGGAAATCAGTCCTGAATATTCATTGGAAGGACTGATGCTAAAGCTGAAACTCCAATACTTTGGCCACCTGATGCAAAGAACTGACTCATTGGAAAAGACCCTGATGCTGGGAAACGTTGAAGGTGGGAGGAGAAGGGGACAACAGAGGATGAGATGGTTGGATGGCATCAAGTTGGTGATGGACAGGGAGGCCTGGCGTGCTGCAGTCCATGGGGTTGCAAAGAGTCGGACACGACTGAGCGACTGAACTGAACTGAGTTTGACCCATTGCTGCCATGAGAGAATCAGCTTCTGTGGGAAGAATGGGAGATGGAGGTTGAGAAGGCAACCACTGCAGCTACACAGCATGTATGAATCACATGTTCAAAAAGTGTGTCACAGAGGGAAGGAGATAATAAGATGATAGGATGATAGTTGGAGGGGGAATGTGGGATTGAGTGACTTTTTCTTTTTAAATGGGAATGACTGGAATGTATTTAAAACTTGATAAGAAGGGTCTAATCAAGAAAGAGAAAGTTTAAACATACAAGAACAAAAAACTATAACTGACAGTGTAATGTTCCTTAGAAGGAGGGAATGGAATCTAAATGAGAAGTGCTGTCCTGTGCTTAATTGCTCAGTCATGTCCGACTCTCTGTGACCCAGTGGACTGTAGCCCACCAGGCTCCTCTGTCCATGGAGATTCTCCACACAAGAATACTGCCATGCCCTCCTCCAGGGGGTCTTCCCAACCCAGGGATCAAACTCAGGTCTCCCACATTACAGGCAGATTCTTTACCGCCTGAGCCACCAGGGAAGGACAGGCTCTCAGTTTTAACAACAGGAATGAAGAATGGTTTACATGCTTTATATTCAGAAATGGTGCTCCTATTTCCTCTATAATGTTGGAGGTGAGGTTTGCTATTGCCAATGAGAAGATAGAAAGAAGTGACCAGGGTTTTGAGAAATTTGAGATGTTAAAGTTTGAAATACCTGTTTTAGAGCAAAACTGACTCAAGTATAAAGGGCACAAATAAACTGCTATCAGGGAAATGTTGTTCCCAGTGACTTTCCTGAGAAATATATTACAGAATGAGCTTTAGACAATCAGAATGAATAGAAAGACATCAACAAAAGGCCCAGCGTTGAGTATTAAATATACAATGATTTACAGAACTACCCACACTCATGCCTATGCTCAACTGAATATTGTCCCATTTCCATGATTAAACATCATTTATTCAAAAAAATATTGACTGAATATCCTCTACACACTAGATACTTATGCATGTTATGCAGCAAGCTAGGAAGAGTTGGGGTGGGTGAGAAATAGAGCCAGGGAGAGGGCAGCAGTGAGAAAGCAACTGTTTAAAAAGGTGGACACACTCTTAACTGGGGAGGAACATAGAAGCCTTAACATCCAGGCCTAGGGTGGGTGGTTAAACTTCACCCATGCAATGGCATGCAAGGGGTGGTCTGATCTGAGGATGAGATAGGCAATCGTCATGGTGCCAGGGGCAGACCTAGAGTCAGATCAATTGGAAATAAGGGTACCTGGAAGAGAGGGCTAGCTGTGAAGACAGTGGGTGCAAAGTTAGAGGGTGAAACAGGTTTTAGCAGGCCTGTTTCTTCTTGGTTGATGCTTCAAAATATCAGCTGAAAGGTGGCAAGAAACATAGATGTTAGATCCCCTTAAGTAAAGGAGCCTGAGAGACTGATACAAGAAAATTTCATCTGAATAATGTTGCCCATATCAAGAGCTAGGCTACCCTGCATATGTCTATCTTATACTGTATAGTGCAGTAAGATATTTCTACCTCTATATTCTACTTACCACTAAAAATATCTCTATTAATATATTCTACTATCACTATGGAGAGACTACATCATACTCAACAGAGCAGACAGTAATAATAACAACCACTGTTTACTGTACATATATCAGACACTGTTCTAGATACATAATGGGCTATATTTCATCTTATCCTTAAAACAACCTTCTCAGTTAGCTATTATTGTTACTGTTTACAGAGAAGAGGATGCTGAACCTGGTCCAGTAAGTTTAAGTTATTTTGCCCAGCATCAAATGGCTGTAAATGGCCAAACCAGGATTCTAGCCCATGTGTGACTCCAAACTTACCACTATCCCACAACTGTTACATCACGCTGTTCTGGTACCGTGCTGAACACTACATGTCACTTAATGATGTTAATGATTAATGATTTAATTGGTCTACATCTTTAGTAAGCAAAACTGGGATCTTAGCCCATTTCTCTGTTGCTAAAAATCACAAGACCATGCTGCCCTCTATCAGCTTCAGTGACATTGGCCACTGGTAATTTTCAGAATGAATTTGACTTACAAAAATACAAAAAACATTTTACTCAGCCTTACCACATATATTGGGCTTTGCTGGTGGCTCAGCTGGTAAAGAATCAGCCTGCAAGGTGTCTGAGGGAGACCTGGGTTCGATCCCTGGGTTGGGAAGATCCCCTGGAGAAGGGAAATGCTACCCACTCAAGTATTCTGGCTACCAACTCCAGTAGTCTGGTCGCAAAGAGTTGGCCACAACTGAACGACTTCATTTTCACTTTTACCACATATATTATGAGCACTGAAGCTGACACATTTATACACACAAAAATCAATGCAAAAATTTTAAATGACTATTAATTCAATTTATGGTTCAGTTCAGTTCAGTTCACTCGCTCAGTTGTGTCCGACTTTTTGCAACCCCATGAACCACAGCACGCCAGGCCTTCCTGTCTATCACCAACTCCCAGAGTTTACCCAAACTCATGTCCATTGGGTCGGTGATGCCATCCAACTATCTAATCCTCTGTCATCCCTTCTCCTCCTGCCCTCAATCTTTCCCAGCATCAGGGTCTTTTCAAATGAGTCAGCCCTTCAGTTTGTGGTAAGGTCTAGTTATACTCATTGCAGCACTCACTTTTTCCATAACCTGTCACTTAAAACTTTATTTTCACTTCTAGAGGAGTTAAAAAAAAAGTGATTCAGGTTCTTTTACACTTTTGTTTCCTTATCGCTTATTTAATGGAAATCTTCAAAGATATACAAAAGTAGAGAAAATAGAGCCTCCAAGTATAACTCAGTTTCAACAATGATTATTTTTCCAATAAGTTTGATAACATGATTTCCAATGAGAGTTATCTTTTAAATCCTTTCTAATCTAATTACTACTTCATTCAGATAGTATCTCAGTGTTTCCACATTAATAGTATAATTGCTACTGCTGCTGCTGCGGCGCTTCAGTCATGTCCGACTCTGTGCGACCCCATAGACGGCAGCCCACCAGGCTCCGCCATCCCTGGGATTCTCCAGGCAAGAACACTGAAGTGGATTGCCATTTCCTTCTCCAATGCATGAAAGTGAAAAGTGAAAGTGAAGTCACTCAGTCATGTCTGACTCTATGCGACCCCATGGACTGCAGCCTACCAGGCTCCTCCGTCCATGGGATTTTCCAGGCAAGAGTACTGGAGTGGGTTGCCATTGCCTTCTCCAAGTATAATTGCTACCTCATACTAATTAACTATGGCTGATGTAAGGGAGCTCTGATACATTGTCAAATGCTGTTGTTGAAATTAGGTAACTATAGCCCACAAAGTACTTCTGTCTTACCTGAGAAAATGATTGTTTTAAGTTTTAGCTTAGGTTGGCAGTGAAACTGATTCTGCTTGATACCTGTTGGCCCTGTTGGGTTAGTCCATGTTTACCACACTAACCATCCAATCTTAACCCTCTTTCTGTTAACACAGAAACTGAGAAGAAATTTATCCTATGCAAAGATGATCAGAACAGAAAATGCCACCACCTGAATAATGGCAGCATGCCTAATGTACTTCACAGCTATTTATAGTAGGTCCACTCAGACAGTTACCAGATGCTCATAATCCTGAAAGTTTGATGCCAGTGTGGGCAGGTTGACTTTCCTGTTCTGATCCTTTGCCAGTCTTCTTTCTTTTTTTTTTTATTCTGAAGGAACAGAAAGAGCAAGAGCCACAGTGATGTAATGACCAAGGGTAGAAGAAAAAAACTAAGATCTGAGACAGAGAAGGTTTTGTTGTCTATGAACAAGGATTAAGTGAATGTGACCAGGACAGACAGACAATGAAAACAGGGTCAGCTTCCAGGATGAGGCTGGAGACACTGGCAGAGACCTGAGGATGACAAAGGGCTGTAGAGCCACCTGAGGAGTCAGGATGCTGCCCTGAGGACACGGGGAAGCAAGTGGAGGTGGGAGGCATCGATTCATATTGACCTTTATTCACAGAAGACAGCTCACGATTGTCTCTCTGACTCTGAGCCTATGTTCCTGCTTCCATCCTACTGTTGTCCTTGCTTCATTGTGGAAAACTGATGTATTTCAAATTCTAAGGACAAGCGGCAACTCCCTCCAAGAACTGCCACACACAGTCACACACCCAATTTGGCCATCATTTCAGGGGTCACTGCTGCTCACCTTCTGGACTTGAGGAAACAGCATCAGATCAACTCATAGCTCACTAGTCACCAGACCACATAAAAGAGAGGAAAATGGAGCATTATACTGCCTGCTGAAACTAGGTCTTGATTCAATAAAAATTATCACTGACATCCTTACTAAGCGCTCATCAAAATAGTCTATAACTATTTATTAGTTACCAAAAAACATTTCCAAAATATAACATAAAGAGAAGACAGCAAAAGGGCCTCAAATAAACATGAAACAAACCTAAAGTTAATCAGCTTATTAAAAATTTTTCCTTGAATAATTCTGGTGCAAAGTGAAAAAACAACTGTTAATATAGCACATATTTAGAAAAGAATGATTCGAACTAATTATAGGAGACCACGAAATCTTATCAGAAGCAAATAGCTGTTGAAAAGAAAGTAGGTACCAAATGAACTAATTGTTAACCCAAGCTACAAAAAAAATTAAATGTAAACAAAGGAGAAAGCAAAAAGGAAAACCATCACTAAGAGCATGTTTAAAATTCCTTGAAAAGGTACCATGTAGTAACAGAGTCTGTCAATCCTTAGACCACTTTTCCTCTCCCACAACCTCTACTCCACACCAGGAAAAGGGTGGTTTTTGCCAGTCTTTGCCAGTCTTCTTTATGACATAATAAAGTAAATCAGGTAAAAGAGCATAAACATTTCAACCAAAACTTATCCTGGTACTGGATAACATAGATGAAAACAATAACAAAACTATACTCAACTCCTGGAATTCTTGACAGTGGAGCCATTATACTGTATTTTTATATAAATATAATAAACATGGTTCAAGTATTTTTCCCAGAAATTTTAAGACTAAAGTATTTTTTTACTCTTCTAGCTAGAAGACAAATATCTTGTTAAGATGTAGATTTATTGATATTAGAGATTTTTTCTTATATAAAAATTTCAAGCTAAATTTTGACCTTTTCCCAAGGCCTCAAATGACTTTTAAAATAGATTAAGCACATATCTTTCTTAAAATCATTTTTTAATTTCCACAATAGCTGTATTTCAAATCCCAAATAATCTGGAATTGGTCAATATGATCTGATAGTACTATTTGCTCCCACCTCTCTTTTTCTTCTGGTCACTTACAAGTAATCACAATTTTACAGATTCAGATTTAGTGAGCTGTATTTCAAGCTACTTGGTGAACTATTTGTTTTAACCCATCCAGTTATATAGTTAATATTTTTTAGTATTTTCTTATAATTGCTTCTTTAACATGCTAGAATCTTGACAGTTACTCATCTTCCTAATCAAAACACTGTTTTACATTTTGATATGTTCTCAAATCAAAATAACTATTTTCTATTTACAGGAGACACACGTGAATGTGAAACAACTTGTCACAGTTAAAAATAAAGGAATGGGAAAAGATTCAGTAGGGAAATGCTAATAAAAAGGTGAATATAACACTTTTATACTCATTATTCTACTTGGATATTATTTGGTATAGCATTTCAGTATTATAAGTATTTAACTTTTGTGTATAAGGAGTCTGAATGACATAGGCAGCAGTGATGACATCTTAATCCTATTGTATAGGTCTGGCCTACCCCACCCCACTGCCTCTAGGGTCCCCCACAATTCAGTAGGTGCCCAGTGTGCCAGATTCTCCAGTGCTTTTTCACTCACTCCCAATAAACTCCAGGTATAGCCTTTCATACCTTCAAAATCTAGGACTGAATAAACCTGGAGCTCAATTGACTACAAAGTCAACAACCTTGAAATTCTCCCAAGCCCAGTGACCTCTGCTTTCACTTGGCCTCTTGTAAGCCTGTCCACATCAGATTCCATCACAGGTTCAAGCTCACGTTGAATCTCCATTCAGTGAGAGACTTTTCAGGGCCCTGGGTCTCCCACCCATTCTGTGGAGACCTCCAGGCCTCAACTTCTGGCATTACAACCCAGGCTCTGAGCTTTTCCTCCTCTGTGCGTCATGTAAGGGCTGGCCCAACTGTGGTAGTCCTCCTCTTTCCTTTTCCCCTCAATCGAAAACAGTTACATTTCTGCCCCTAGGTTTATGCCCTCTAAATACATACTATGCTGAATGTTTTACTCTTATTCTGTTCTAGGCACTTGGTCACCAACCCTAGTTTAAAAAAAAAAAATGCTAGGGGGAGGGACAATATAGGGGTAGAGCATTAAGAGGTACAAGCTATTCAGTTCAGTTCAGTTGAGTTCAGTCACTCAGTCGTGTCTGACTCTTTGCGACCCCATGAATCGTAGCACACCAGGCCTCCCTGTCCATCACCAACTGCCGGAGTTCACTCAAACTCATGTCCATCAAGTCAGTGATGCCATCCAGCCATCTCATCCTCTGTCGTCCCCTTCTCCTCCTGCCCCCAATCCCTCCCAGCATCAGAGTCTTTTCCAATGAGTCAACTCTTTGCATGAGGTGGCCAAAGTACTGGAGTTTCAGCTTTAGCATCATTCCTTCCAAAGAACACCCAGGACTGATCTCCTTTCGGATGGACTGGTTGGATCTCCTTGCAGTCCAAGCTATTAGGTATAAAATAAACAACAAGGATATATAGTACAACACAGGGAATACAGTCAAGGTTTTATATTAATTATAAACAGTATGACCTTTAAAAATTTTGATTCACTATATTATACACCTATAACTTAAATAATATTGTGTATCAACTATACTTTAATTACAAATATAATTAATTAATTAATTTAAAAAATCCTGACCACAATCCACCTTAAAAAATATAGATATTATGACAAGGTCTATCAAAGTTTTACCTAAGCAATACTTACTTCCCTTATCATGTGGCAATGCAATCTGATATTTTCTTTTTTATTATTCAGCCACTAAATTGATTTCACTAATCACTAATGGGTCAAGACTCTCAGTTTGAAAACCCTTGATCTAAAGAGTCTCTCCCGGGTTCCCTGGTGGGTCAGTGGTAAAGAATCCATCTGCCAATGCAGTCAAGACGCAGGTTTAATCCCTGGGTTGGAGAGATCCCCTGAAGAAGGAAATGGCAACGCATTCCAGTGTTCTTGCTTGGGAAATCCTATGGACAGAGGAGTCTGGTGGGCTATAGTACATGGAATTGCAAAGAGTTGGACATTCCTGCCTGCTAAGTCGCTTTAGTCATGTACAACTCTTTGTGATGCTATGGACTGTAGCCCACCAGGCTCCTCGGTCCAAGGGATTCTCCAGGCAAGAATACTGGAGTGGGTTGCCATGCCCTTCTCAGGGGATCTTGCCGACCCAGGGGCTGAACCCACATCTCTTACGTTTCCAGTAGTTGGACATGACTTAGCGACTAAACAATAACAGAGAATCTCCCACCCCCAACTCCCCACCTCATCCCACCTCTGCAAGACTCTTCTGGCTTGTCTATCAGAACCAGGTCAGATAACATGAAGTCATATTTAAAACAATCACTGCCTTATTTCCTTGATATTCTAAAAAGGAATTCTTTTCCACAGAAGGACAGCAGTCTCTAGGCTATTAAAGGAGGTACTTTTTAGTGGTTAGAAATGATGAAGATTTATTTAAAGCCTTCTAGAAAATATCCATGATCTGAAATCTTATTAAAGAGCACATGAATGAAAGTTAGGCAACCTGAGTCCTTGTTTCACTCAGCCATTGAGTGTTGTGTGTGTTTGCACAGTCACTCAGTTGTGTCCAACTCTTTGTGACCCCATGGACTGTAGCCCACTAAGCTCCTTTGCCCATGGGATTTTCCAGGCAAGAATACTGGAGCAGGTTGCCATTTCCTACTCCAGGGGATCTTTCTGACCCGGGAATGAACCAGCGTCTCTTGTGTCTCCTGCACTGGCAGGCAGATTCTTTACCACTAGCAGCACCGCTTGGGAAGCCATGGAGTGTTAGGAGGTACATCACTCAGCCTCTCTGAACCAAGGGATCTCAATCTAGAGAATACTATGTAAATCTGATAATATATAAACCCTATACATCTAATGATTCGTTCATGTATTCATTTGCTCATTCTCCAGACAAATGCTTCATTGATTATGTCCCAGGTAGACCTCTCACTGCTCATCTGACAACTCAAGCTGGGCAGGCCAATGTTATAAATTTATCACACACCACATGTGATCATATGCCAGGACTCCTTCTCATCAAATTTGTGCATCATCAGGCACCACAGGGGAATGAGTTGCTTCATATAAGCACATTATCCAGAAAAAATGATGAACATTCATATAAACCACTTAATAAAATGTCTCCAAAATACTGTACCTAATTTCATTAATGGTTTAATTAGCTAATTCTAATAGTAAGGAGCTTTAAGATTTTTGAATTCTTAAACAAGTTTAATTTAAAATGTCAAAAATGTAATATTTGCTCTAATCCCCTCTCTGTTCTTTTTCCTTCCCACCACCTTTTAACTCTCGGTTTAACTGTCACAACACCTCGTGAGTTGGCACAATCAGTGGTAAGAGAATTACTAAAAGCCATTCCTACGCCAACATAGATAGCAGTTGGTTAACTGTACACAAAAGTGACTGTAAACTACATAAAATATCACATAGAACTCAAACTAAATATAGTCTCCAACTCCCAATTCAGCATGATCCCAAAAATGTCCACAGCCGCTCCAATGCCCCATGACGTGAGGAGGAGTTGGATTGAGAGACAGCAGTTTTAACTGATTGTTAATTTTACAAAGACATATCTTTGGAAGGCGCTCATACAAATGAAAAGGCCTGAAAGCTAAGCTTCACTAGATCATGGTAAATCTGCTTCCATCAAGTACCAATGACTGAGTGAAAATGTGAATATGGTGAGCCAGTTACGAGCCTGACAGTGGGGTTAAATGGGTTGGCATTTGATTTTTAACTTCACTGTTTACTAGTTTGTGACTGTGAGTGGGTTACTTAATTTCTCTGTGCCTCTGGTTTTCAATATTGGAAAGGGGATAATATCTAACACATAGGTCTGTTCTGAGATATTGAAAGATATTACATACAAAGCATGTGCTTTGGTGCCTGGAAGATGGTTAATGCTAATCATTAAGACTCAACATTCTTAACTATTAACTCAACATTAAAAAAGCTAAGATCATGACATCCAGTCCCATCATTTCATGGCAAATAGATGGGGAAACAATGGAAACAGTGACAGACTTTATTTTCTTAGGCTCCAAAAATCACTGCAGATAATGACTGCAGCCATGAAATTAAAAGACGCTTGCTTCTTAGAAGAAAATTATGACCAACCTAGACAGCATATTAAAAAGCAGAGACGTTACTTTACTGACAAAGGTCCATCTACTCAAAGCTATGGTTTTCCCAGTAGTCATGTATGGATGTGAGAGCTGGACCATAAAGAAAGCTGAGTGCCAAAGAATAGGTGCTTTTGAACTGTGGTGTTGGAGAAGACTCTTGAGAGTCCCTTGGACTGCAAGGAGATCCAACCAGTCCATCCTAAAGGAAATCAGTCCTGAATATTCATTGGAAGGACTGATTTTGAAGCTGAAGCTCCAACACTTTGGCCACCTATTGTCAAGAACTGACTCACTGGAAAAAACCCTAATGCTGGGAAAGGTTGAAGGCAGGAGGAGAAGGGGACGACAGAGGGTGAGATGGTTGGAAGGCATCACCAACTCGATGGACATGAGTTTGAACAAGCTCTAGGAGTTGGTAATGGACAGGGAACACTGGTGTGCTGCAGTCCACGGGGTTGCAAAGAGTCCGACACAACTGAGCGCCTGAACTGAACTGAATAATTAAGACAATAGTTATATAAAGATGATGATGACTATATTGACTATGATAAGGTGGTCAGAGGATGTTGAGGGGTATAATGCTCTTTGATGCAATAATAAATGCTTTCCAAACAACTGTGATTTTTAAAAAATTCCTTTGGTTGACTTGGTTTTAGTTTCCAAAATTTTGCAAGATTCTGCAATAAAATCTGATGAAAGATGACTTAAGGAATTTTCTCATTTAAACCAAGAAGCAGCATAAACAAAAAGGGAGTTAAGGTAGAAAAATGGTAAAACTTTGGGAAATATTTTCATATTCCTGGTATCCAGAGATACAACCAGTTTTAATACTACTGCCAATTTTTTCCAAGACTCCTGACTTCCCTCAGCTCCTCTTCTGCTCTGTGGCTTCCAATCAGTTTTAGCTGACCTACAGCTGTTCTTGCTCAATTTTAGCTCTAATTTCCATGTGGTTTAATATTCTGTGCCCCTCTATAAAATCTTTGTTTTTGTATAACTAAAGGTTATAGTAGCAGGGAAAAGTTCTTGGCTCCATTTAAGGTCACACTCTCACTCTTCTGTCAGTTTTACCAGTATTTGGAAATGACTAGATGCTAGGCTCACACATCTGGGAGCATCAATTCAGTTCAATTCAGTCACTCAGTCCTGTCTGACTCTTTGTGACCCCATGAATTGCAGCACGCCAGGCCTCCCTATCCATCACCAACTCCCGGAGTTCACCCAGACTCACGTCTATCGAGTCAGTGATGCCATCCAGCCATCTCATCCTCTGTCGTCCCCTTTTCCTCCTGCCCCAAATCCCTCCCAGCATCAGAGTCTTTTCCAAAGAGTCAACTCTTCTCATGAGGTGGCCAAAGTACTGGAGTTTCAGCTTCAGCATCATTCCTTCCAAAGAAATCCCAGGGCTGATCTCCTTCAGAATGGACTGGTTGGATCTCCTTGCAGTCCAAGGGACTCTCAAGAGTCTTCTCCAACACCACAATTCAAAAGCATCAATTCTTCAATGCTCAGCTTCCTTCACAGTCCAACTCTCACATCTATACATGACCAAAGGAAAAACCATAGCCATGACTAGACGAACCTTTGTTGGCAAAGTAATGTCTCTGCTTTTGAATATGCTATCTAGGTTGATCATAACTTTCCTTCCAAGGAGTAAGCGTCTTTTAATTTCATGGCTGCAGTCACCATCTGCAGTGATTTTGGAGCCCAGAAAAATAAAGTCTGACACTGTTTCCCCGTCTATTTGCCATGAAGTGATGGGCCCAGATGCCATGATCTTTGTTTTCTGAATGTATAGCTTTAAGCCAACTTTTTCACTCTCCACTTTCACTTTCATCAAGAGGCTTTTTAGTTCCTCTTTACTTTCTGCCATAAGGATGGTGTCATCTGCATATCTGAGGTGATTGATATTTCTCCCAGCAATCTTGATTCCAGCTTGTGCTTCTTCCAGTCCAGCGTTTCTCATGATGTACTCTGCATAGAAGTTAAATAAGCAGGGTGACAATATACAGCCTTGACGGACTCCTTTTCCTATTTGGAACCAGTCTGTTGTTCCATGTCCAGTTCTAACTGTTGCTTCCTGACCTGCATACAGATTTCTCAAGAGGCAGATCAGGTGGTCTGGTATTCCCATCTCTTTCAGAATTTTCCACAGTTTATTGTGATCCACACAGTCAAAGGCTTTGGCGTAGTCAATAAAGCAGAAATAGATGCTTTTCTGGAACTCTCTTGCTTTTTCCATGATCCAGCAGATGTTGGCAATTTGATCTCTGGTTCCTCTGCCTTTTCTAAAACCAGCTTGAACATCAGGAAGTTCACGGTTCACATATTGCTGAAGCCTGGCTTGGAGAATTTTGAGCATTACTTTACTAGCATGTGAGATGACTGCAATTGTGCGGTAGTTTGAGCATTCTTTGGCATTGTCTTTCTTTGGGATTGGAATGAAAACTGACCTTTTCCAGTCCTGTGGCCACTGCTGAGTTTTCCAAATTTGCTGGCATATTGAGTGCAGCACTTCCACAGCATCATCTTTCAGGATTTGGAATAGCTCAACTGGAATTCCATCACCTCCACTAGCTTTGTTCGTAGTGACGCTTTCTAAGGCCCACTTGACTTCACATTCCAGGATGTCTGGAATCACACCAGTGATCACACCATCATGATTATCTGGGTCATGAAGATCTTTTTTGTACAGTTCTTCTGCGTATTCTTGCCATCTCTTCTTAATATCTTCTGCTTCTGTTAGGTCCATACCATTTCCTTTCTCGAGCCCATCTCTGCATGAAATATCCCCTTGGTATCTCTGATTTTCTTGAAGAGATCCCTAGTCTTTCCCATTCTGTTGTTTTCCTCTATTTGTTTGCATTGATCACTGAGGAAGGCTTTCTTATCTCTTCTTGCTATTCTTTGGAACTCTGAATTCAGATGTTTATCTTTCCTTTTCTCCTTTGCTTTTCGCTTCTCTTCTTTTCACAGCTATTTGTAAGGCCTCCCCAGACAACCATTTTGCTTTGTTGCATTTCCTTTCCATGGGGATGGTCTTGATCACTGTCTCCTGTACAATGTCATGAACCTCATTCCATAGTTCATCAGGCACTCTATCTATCAGATCTAGGCCCTTAAATCTATTTCTCACTTCTACTGTATAATCATAAGGGATTTGATTTAGGTCATACCTGAATAGTCTAGTGGTTTTCCCTACTTTCTTAATTTAAGTATGAATTTGGAAATAAGGAGTTCATGATCTGAGCCACAGTCAGCTCCTGGTCTTGTTTTTGCTGACTGTATAGAGCTTCTCCATCTTTGGCTGCAAAGAATATAATCAGTGTGATTTCGGTGTTGACCATCTCGTGATGTCCATGTATAGAGTCTTCTCTTGTGCTGTTGGAAGAGGGTGTTTGTTATGACCAGTGAATTTTCTTGGCAAAACTCTATTAGTCCTTGCCCTGCTTCATTCCGTAATCCAAGGCCAAATTTGCCTGTTACTCCAGGTGTTTCTTGACTTCCTACTTTTGCATTCCAGTCCCCTATAATGAAAAGGACATCTTTTTTGGGTGTTAGTTCTAAAAGGTCTTGGAGGTCTTCATAGAACCATTGAACTTCAGCTTCTTCAGCGTTACTGGTTGGGGCATAGAGTTGGATTACTGTGATATTGAGTGGTTTGCCTTGGAAACGAACAGAGATCATTCTGTCGTTTTTGAGATTGCATCCAAGTACTGCATTTCGGACTCTTCTGTTGACCATGATGGCTACTCCATTTCTTCTGAGGGATTCCTGCCCGCAGTAGTAGATATATTGGTCATCTGAGTTAAATTCAGCCATTTCAGTCCATTTTAGTTCACTGATTTCTAGAATGTCAACATTCACTTTTGCCATCTCTTGTTTGACCACTTCCAATTTGCCTTGATTCATAGACCTGACATCTGGGAGCATCAGGAACCTCCAAAATGCTTATTCATTGATCCAGAGACTCCTCACCCCCCACCATAATAGAAATTCTGTAAAAGGGAGAGTTGCTTTGTGGAAAAGCTGTCAAAATGGGAATGACAAGCAGGAATCCATCAATTTTTGTTAGAGATGCTGTGAAGACAAACTGCTTGCAATTGTAAAGCATCTGAAAGCTTCAAATGTTAAGTCTTTCATTCAGGGATACAAATGTTAGTTAGCAGGACTATATGCCTTCCAGTAAAAGAACTGGTTTTGTTTTTTGTTTTTCTAATTACAGCAACTGATGATTCTTTTGTATTTTTGTTAAAGCATTCGCTTTCGGGAGATTGTAAGGCTAGACCGCAGGCACGTTACTGTGCGGGTTTGAACTTGTCTTCTCATGCTAGAAAAAGAGCCGTGAAAAGAACTCAGAGTGCATGAAATAATAGAAGATGTATTTATTGGTCTCTGCCCCGGCTCCCTGCACAAAGCTCCTAAAACTCTTGCAATTTTCTAAGTGATAGGAGTGTCTATGTTCTAATGAGACAGTGGCTGGTGGGCTCCTGGATGGGGGCTGGTCATCAGAAAGACCAAACCATGATTAGAAACTTGGAACTTTCAGCTCCACCCCCTAACCCTTCAGGAAGGGGAGAGAGGCTAGAAAATGAGTTAATGATTAGTCTTCACTATGTGATGAAGCTGCCACAGAAATTCCCAAAGTACTGGGAACTTCCAGGTTGTCAACACATGGAGGATGGAGGTACCAGGAGGGTGGCATGCCTGACAAGGACAGAGAAACTCTGTGCCTTTCCCCCCATACACTGCCTTATACATCTCTATCACACGGATATTCATCTGCATCCTTTATTGTATTCTTTTATAATAAATAGTAAATATGAGTTAAATGTCTCCTTTAGTTCTGAGAACCATTCTGGCAAACAATAAAACCTAAAGAGTAGGTTCTAAGTGTTTTAGCTGATCAGTCAGAACCACAGATGACACTCTGGGACTTGCGACTGGCACCTGAAGCTGTGTGTGTTGGCAGCGGGGGTGGGGGGTGGTCTTGTGGGACTGAGCCCTTAACCTATGAGATATGATACTATCTCCAAATAGATAGTGTCAGAATTGAGTTAAATTATGGGACACCCAGCTGGTGTCAAAGAACTGTTAGATGTGTGGAAAAGCTACACACCTGGTGGCAGAAGTAAAGTGTGGCACTAGTGTGACAGGAAAGGAGACACAGCAAATGTTTTTCCCCTACAGAGTGGTTGGGCCCAGTACTGCAAAGACTACATTGCAGGGTGGAGTAGAACATGTCTCACATGTGGCATTATTTAAGACTCAGTAATCAGCTTGGGAAATATTCTGTCATCCATAGTGATTGGTTTATCCTAGTTATATGGAACCAGACCACATCTGAGACTATCTAGAATCCATAAAGACTCTCTCAAAACTCAATAATAAGAAAACAAACAACAAATATTTAAACAAACAAATATTTTTAAAATGGGCAAAAGACTTGAAAAGATACTTCACAGAGAAGCTAAAAAGATGGCAAGTAAGCACATAAAAAGATACTTACATCATTAGCTATTAAAGTAAATCATAGTGAGATTTCACTATCCTTATTAGAATGGCTAAAAAAAAGGCTGACCATAATAAGTATTAGCAAGGATATAGACCAACTGGAACATTCATACATTGCTAGTGGGAATGTAAAATGATACAACCACTTGGGAAGACTTGGCAATTTCTTAAAAATTAAATATATACCTACCATCTGACACAGTAATTCTATTCTCAGGTATTCAGCCAAGAAAAATGAAAGCATATGTTCATACAAAGACTTATACGTAAATGTTCAGTGCAGCTTTGTAACACCCCCAAACTGGAAACAATCCAAATGTCTCTCAACAGTAGAATGGATAAGAGAATTGCAGCAGATCCATAAAATTGAGTACTATTTTATTTATACACACAACATGGATGAATCCTAAAATAACTGGGTTGAGTGAAAAAAGCCAGACAAAAAGTACATACTGTATGATTCCACTTATAGAAAAATTACAGAAAATGCAAACTAATTTATACTGACAGAAGGCAGATCAGTGGTTTCCTGGGGATGGGAGTGAAGGCAGGAGGGAGGAATTACAAAGAGGCAGGAGGAAACATTTAAAGGTGATGGGTTTGTCCATTATCTTGATTTGGTGATCGTTTTTCAGACTATCCATAAGTCAAAACTTACAAACTGTACACTTTAAAAATGTGCCTTTAGGGTATGTCAATAATATCTGACATTAAATCTGCTAATATCTGCAGAAGATATTAAGAAGAGGTGGCAAGAATACACAGAAGAACTGTACAAAAAAGATCTTCAAGACTAAGATAATCACAATGGTGTGATCACTACCCTAGAGCCAGACATCCTGGAATGTTAAGATTTCAAATCCTGGAAGATGATGCTGTGAAAGTGCTGCACTCAGTATGCCAGCAAATTTGGAAAACTCAGCAGTGGCCATAGGACTGGAAAAGGTCAGTTTTCATTCCAATCCCAAAGAAAAGCAATGCCAAAGAATGCTCAAACTACCGCACAATTGCACTCATCTCACACGCTAGTAAAGTAATGCTCAAAATTCTCCAAGCCGGGCTTCAGCAATACATGAACCATGAAATTCCAGATGCTCAAGCTGGTTTTAAAAAAGGCAGAGGAACCAGAAATCAAATTGGCAACATCCGCTGGATCATCGAAAAAGCAAGAGAGTTCCAGAAAAACATTTATTTCTGCTTTATTGACTACGCCAAAGCCTTTGACTGTGTGGATCACAATAAACTGTGGAAAATTCTGAAAGAGATGGGAATACCAGACCACCTGACCTGCCTCTTGAGAAATCTGTATGCAGGTCAGGAAGCAACAGTTAGAACTGGACAGGGAACAACAGACTGGTTCCAAATAGGAAAAGGAGTCCGTCAAGGCTGTATATTGTCACCCTGTTTATTTCACTTCTATGCAGAGTACATCATGAGAAACGCTGGGCTGGAAGAAGCACAGGCTGCAATCAAGATTGCCGGGAGAAATATCAATAACCTCAGATATGCAGATGACACCACCCTTATGGCAGAAAGTGAAGAGGAATTAAAAAGCCTCTTGATGAAAGTGAAAGTGGAGAGTGAAAAAGTTAGCTTAAAGCTCAACATTCAGAAGACGAAGATCATGGCATCCAATTCCATCACTTCATGGGACATAGTTGGGGAAACAGTGGAAACAGTGTCAGACTTTATTTTTCTGGGCTCCAAAATCACTGCAGATGGTGACTGCAGCCATGAAATTAAAAGACGCTGACTCCTTGGAAGGAAAGTTATGACCAACCTAGATAGCATATTCAAAGCAGAGAGATTACTTTGCCAACAAAGGTCCGTCTAGTTAAGACTATGGTTTTTCCAGTGGTCATGTATGGATGCGAGAGTTGAACTGTGAAGGAAGCTGAGAGCCAAAGAATTGATGCTTTTGAATTGTGGTGTTGGAGAAGACTCTTGAGAGTCCCTTGGTCTGCAAGGAGATCCAACCAGTCCATTCTAAAGGAGATCAGCCCTGGGTGTTCTTTGGAAGGAATGATGCTAAAGCTGAAACTCCAGGACTTTGGCCACCTCATGCGAAGAGTTGACTCATTGGAAAAGACTCTGATGCTGGGAGGGATTGGGGGCAGGAGGAGAAGGGGACGACAGAGGATGAGATGGCTGGATGGTATCACCGACTCGATGGACATGAATTTGGGTGAACTCCGGGAGTTGGTGATGGATAGGGAGGCCTGGCGTGCTGCAATTCATGGGGTCGCAAAGAGTTGGATATGACTGAGTGACTGAACTGAACTGAACTGAAATCTGCTAAAAATAGCATACTTCCAACTTATCTTTCTTTTTAAAAAATGTTTTTGAAGAACCTATGTGTATAATATAGTATTTAGCCTCCTCTTAGCCAGATCCTATAAAAAGGCCCACAGCTGCTCTAGTACCACCATAAACAGGAGAATGTAAAGGAATGGAAACAGTAGAAAGAGACAGAAGTCAACTGGCTGCTATAAAAATATTTACAGATTTTATAAAAACATACACCCATTTTGAAAACACTGCCAGGGCTTCTCCCAGGGCCCTGGAGGAAGCTCATGCAAGTGAGGGACTGATGGAGATGAAAAGTAACTCCTAAATACTCCTTGGATTTGGGGGGAGGTGGGGAGGAACATGTGGATCCAGCAGAACACCACACTTTCCAACTTCAGGGGCTCACATCTGCAGTATGGATATTAAGCTGTGTGACCTAGTTCTGAGGTCACAAGGTGGTAAGGCCTGAGGACATATCAATTACTAAAGGAATGCGGCAAGTGTTGCAAGGTCAGTGGCACTATCCTCAGGAGTTTCTGCATGATCACCCAGCACAAACCTGTATAACTGCCCAAGAGATATACCAGTGTGCTGAGACACAGGAGTGTAAGACAAGACTTGGGGATTCTATTAGTATGCCGCTGTGGCTATTATTTGCTGATTTGTGACTTGAGGAGGTCATATAATATCTGGATGTTGATTTCAACACTAGTAAAACAGAACAACAGGAATTATCTTCTTGTGGAGTATACTGAGATCTTTCCATGGAAATACTTTTTACCCTTGTTCTGAAATCTGGCTGCTCTCTTCTAATATCTAAAATAGCCTTTGTAATGGGAAGAAGGAGAAATAAAGAGGTGAAAGAGAATTAGATAGCCTAGGCAGGTGACTCCAGGTAAGGCAGCATTCCTGCACTGGGCTGGGGCTGCTAACATCCTCCCCTTACTCTAAGAAGCCTGACTGAGCCTTTAGGAGCCTTGTCACTGAAGGTTCTAAAACTTAAGCCTTATTTGCTTGAAGTCCACCTCTATCTGGAACTTTTCTGTTACATCTCCCCCAACCCCAATTTTTTGAAGTTACTATTTATTGGATATTTATAGCCAACAAAATTTATGATTATATTTCTTTAAGAGAAGCCTGTTGGTGATGAAAATCTGAAGTACCATCTAGAATTGGAATGGGTCCTATTTGGTGTGGTGTTGGAGGTCCAGGATACAAGATCATTAGTAGTAGTCCAGAACACACTGTACCCCAAGCCTACCGAGTCTCCCCCTCACTTTAGTTACTAAATCTTACATTTTCCTTTTTCTTGGATTATTGTTCATTTTGCTATAGTACATACCCAAATGTTTATCTCAATAATGATCTGGGGGGCAAGGGATAAAAGTCCTGAATCTTTGGATATGAAAAAATATTCTATACTCTCACTCAAAAGCTAGTTGGTCTTATTTTTTTCTCGGATCGTAGAGGACACTGTTATGTCTTCCAGCAGTGCTGCCAATGAGGAATCTGATGCCACACTGATTCTCATTCCTTTGAGCTTAACCTGTTTGTCCCTTTGGAAGCTTTTAGGACTTTATCTTTATCCCTAGTGTTCTAAAATTTCACCATGACAAGTTTAAGTTTTGGTTCTGTTTTGTTCATCTTGGCTAATACTTTAAATTTAAAGACTTGAATCTTTCTTAAACTCCGAAAAATACACTTTTATCACTATTTTTTCCTCTGCATTTTCTTTTTCTCTCTTCTTAAACTGAAGAAAATAGGGAAAACCAATAGACCATTCAGTTCAGTTCAGTTCAGTTGCTCAGTCGTGTCTGACTCTTTGCGACCCCATGAATCGCAGCACGCCAGGCCTCCCTGTCCATCACCAACTCCCGGAGTTCACTCAGACCCATGTCCATAGAGTCGGTGATGCCATCCAGCCATCTCATCCTCTGTCATCCCCTTCTCCTCCTGCCCCCAATCCCTCCCAGCATCAGAGTCTTTTCCAATGAGTCAACTCTTCACATGAGGTGGCCAAAGTACTGGAGTTTCAGCTTTAGCATCATTCCTTCCAAAGAAATCCCAGGGCTGATCTCCTTCAGAATGGACTGGTTGGATCTCCTTGCAGTCTAAGGGACTCTCAAGAGTCTTCTCCAACACCACAGTTCAAAAGCATCAATTCTTTGGCTCTCAGCCTTCTTCACAGTCCAACTCTCACATCCATACATGATCACAGGAAAAACCATAGCCTTGACTAGACGGACCTTTGTTGGCAAAGTAATGTCTCTGCTTTTGAATATGCTATCTAGTTTGGTCATAACTTTCTTTCAAGAGTAAGCGTCTTTTAATTTCATGGCTGCAGTCACCATCTGCAGTGATTTGGGAGCCCAGAAAAATAAAGCCTGACACTGTTTCCACTGTTTCCCCATCTATTTGCCATGAAGTGATGAGACTGGATGCCATGATCTTCGTTTTCTGAATGTTGAGTTTTAGGCCAATTTTTTCCCTCTCCATTTTCACTTTCATCAAGAGGCTTTTTAGTTCCTCTTCACTTTCTGCCATAAGGGTGGTGTCATCTGCATATCTGAGGTTATTGATACTTCTCCCGGCAATCTTGATTCCAGCTTGTGCTTCTTCCAGTCCAGCACTTCTCATGATGTACTCTGTATATAAGTTAAATAAGCAGGGTGACAATATACAGCCTTGACGGACTCCTTTTCCTATTTGGAACCAGTCTGTTGTTCCATGTCCAGTTCTAACTGTTGCTTCCTGACCTGCATACAGATTTCTCAAGAGGCAGGTCAGGTGGTCTGGTATTCCCATCTCTTTCAGAATTTTCCACAGTTTATTGTGATCCAACAGTCAAAGGCTTAGGCATAGTCAATAAAGCAGAAATAGATTTTTTTTGGAACTCTCTTGCTTTTTCCATGATCCAGCGGATGTTGGCAATTTGATCTCTGGTTCCTCTGCCTTTTCTAAAACCAGCTTGAACATCTGGAAGTTCACGGTTCATGTATTGCCAAAGCCCGGCTTGGAGAATTTTGAGCATTACTTTACTAGCATGTGTAAGACCTAAATCAAATCCCTTATGATTATACAGTGGAAGTGACAAATAGATTCAAGGGATTAGATCTGATAGACAGAGTGCCTGAAGAACTATGGATGGAGGTTCATGATATTGTACAGGAGGCAGTGATCAAGACCATCCCCAAGAAAAAGAAATGCAAAATGGCAAAGTGGTGGTCAGAGGAGGCCTTACAAATGGCTATGAAAAGCAGAGAAATGAAAGGCAAAGGAGAAAAAGAAAGATAAACCCATTTGAATGAAGAGTTCCAAAGAACAGCAAGGAGAGATAAGAAAGCCTTCCTCAGTGATCAATGCAAAGAAATAGAGGAAAACAATAGAATGGGAAAGACTAGATATCTCTTCAAGAAAATTAGAAATACCAAGGGAACTTTTCATGCCAAAATGGGCACAATAAAAGACAGAAATGATATGGACCTAACAGAAGCAGAAGATATTAAGAAGAGGTGGCAAGAATACACAGAAGAACTATATAAAAAAGATTTTCATGACCTAGGTAATCACAATGGTGTGATCACTCAGCTAGAGCCAGACATTCTGGAATGTGAAATCAAGGGGGCTTTAGGAAGCATCACTATGAACAAAGCTGGTAGAGGTGATGGAATTCCAGTTGAGCTATTCCAAATCCTGAAATATGACGCTGTGAAAGTGCTGCACTCAATATGCCAGCAAATTTGGAAAACTCAGCAATGGCCACAGGACTGAAAAAGGTCAGTTTTCATTTCAACCCCAAAGAAAGGCAATGCCAAAGAATTTTCAAACTACTGCACAATTGCACTCATCTCACACGTTAGCAAAGTAATGCTCAAAATTCTCCAAGCCAGGCTTCAATAGTATGTGAACTGTGAACTTCCAGATGTTCAAGCTGGATTTAGAAAAGGCAGAGGAACCAAAGATCAAATTGCCAACATCCAACTGGATCATCGAAAAAGCAAGAGAGTTCCAGAAAAACATCTACTTCTGCTGTATTGACTATGCCAGTCTTTGACTGTGTGAATCACAACACACTGTGGAAAATTCTGAAAGAGATGGGAATACCAGACCATCTAATCTGCCTCCTGAGAAATCTGTATGCAGGTCAAGAAGCAACAGTTAGAACTGGACATGGAACAATAGACTGGTTCCAAATCAGGAAAGGAGCACGTCAAAGATGTATAGTATATATTGTCACCTTGCTTATTTAACTTATATGCAGAGTGCATCATGAGAAATCCTGGGCTGGAAGAAGCACAAGCTGGAATCAAGATTGCCAGGAGAAATTTCAATAACCTCATATACGCAGATAACACCATCCTTATGGCAGAAAGCGAAGAACTAAAGAGCCTCTCGATGAAAGTGAAAGAGGAGAGTGAAAAAGTTGGCTTAAAACTCAACATTCAGAAAACTAATATCGTGGCATCTGGTCCCATCACTTCATGGGAAATAGACAGGGCAACAGTGGACACAGTGTCAGACTTTATTTTTTTGAGCTCCAAAATCACTGCAGATAGTGACTCCAACCATGAAATTAAAAGACGCTTGCTCCTTGGAAGAAAAGTTATGACCAACCTAGACAGCATATTAAAAAGCAGAGACATTACTTTGCCAACAAAGGTCCATCTAGTCAAAGCTATAGTTTTTCCAGTAGTCATGTATGGATTGAGAGTTGGCTATAAAGAAAGCTGAGCACCGAAGAATTGATGGTTTTGAACTGTGGTGTTGGAGAAGACTCTTGAGAGTCCTCTGGACTGCAAGGAGGTCCAACCAGTCAATCCTACAGGAAATCAGTCCTGAATATTCATTGGAAGGACTGAGGTTGAAGCTGAAACTCCAATACTTGGCCACCTGATGTGAAGAACTGACTTATTTGAAAAGATCCTGATGCTGGGAAAGATTGAAGGCAGGACGAGAAGGGGATGAGACGGTTGGATGGCATCACCAACTCAATCGACCTGAGTTTGAGTAAACTCCAGGAGTTGGTGATGGACAGGGATGCCTGGGATGCTGCAGTCCATGGAGTCGCAAAGAGTCAGACATGACTGAGCGACTGAACTGAACTGAACATGTATATTGAATCTTCTAGATCTTTTAACTTTTGTCTTTTGAAATGAAAAAGGGAAAATTTCTCAGCCTCTATCTTCCACTCACTAATTTATTCTTCAACTACCTCTCTTCTTTTAACAGATCATCAATAAACTCTTTCCTTGAATATTTAGCTCTTCTCTTTGTTGAGATCTGTGGTTTTCTTACATAGGATTGATTTTCCACAAAATTTTGATGATTTTTATATCTGTTTATCTTGTACCTGTTAATCCTTAGTTTCCTGCTCAATATATGTTATAATAGCTTGCCCCTTTTTAACTAAAGCTAAGGGATATGCTACTAGGAAGAGTATCTTAATGATTTCTCTTTTGAGGAATTTCCTGTCTCTCTTGGGGGTCAGGAGCTGGTTCAGAGAGCATCACTCCCTCTCTTCAGCTTCAGGGTCCATACTTCTTTAGCCAATAAACAAGCATTGCTGCCACTTGCTGTTTAGTGGAGGAGTGGGAGACAGGTTGATGGTCAACCAACCTAGTTACTTTGTTTTATTTATGTATTTATTTGGCTGTGCAGGGTCTCAGTTGTAGCACTTGGGATCTTTAATTACAGCCTGAGACCTCCCAGTTGCAGCATAATGGATCTAGTTCCCTGTCGAGGGATGGAAACAGGACTCCCTGTATTGATAGTGCAGAGTCTTAGCCACTGGACCACCAGGGAAGTCCCAGCCTAGTTAATATATTCCCTCAATTAATCACTTTAATGAATGTCCAGGGCTTGTCCATCTCATTTGTTTTATCCATTGAGTCCAGAGTTGGTATGACACCAAAGTCATCTTTCTATAACCCTCCTCTCCTACAAGTTTTTGGGTTGTGGTTTCATTTAGTTTTCATTTACAAGATCTGTCTTAGATCTTGTAGGGATTTCCCAATGTTTCTGATAAAACTCTTTCTTGTTTTTCCAAGCTGTTATAAGTTGACATGCACATGCGCGCGTGTGTGTAGCATGTAGAAATGTAAAACAGTCCAATGGAAATAGCAGGTATCCAATAGGGGCCTGGTGGGCTGCAGTCCATGGGGTTGCTAAGAGTTGGACACGACTGATCGACTTCACTTTCACTTTTCACTTTCATGCATTGGAGAAGGAAATGGCAACCCACTCCAGTGTTCTTGCCTGGAGAATCCCAGGGATAGGGGAGCCTGGTGGGCTGCCGTCTATGGGGTCCCATAGAGTCGGACACAACTGAATCGACTTAGCAGCAATAAATACTGTATATTTTGAATGCATTAAAGAATGAATGCATGTACATGTTCAGTGTGTTTTACACACACACACACACCTTTCTGAATTTTAGGTGAGAGGTGATGACATGAATGTTCTCAGACTACTATCCATAATTGTGAATTACTTTAAGACTTGGGGCATGTGGAGAAGAGGTAAGTTATTTCTTTTTTGTGTTTAAATGAAAAATAATGTCAAATTGAGAAGGAATAATGCTTTAGTTAGCCAAAGTAACTAATTTATCTAAACCAATTGGAAGTTTTATTTATTACGCATTTGTTTCATAATTATATTCTCAGTGTTTATGTGTAAGACATGGGTTTGATACTGTGGACAGATACAGTTGTATTTTTCTCTTTTTCTTCTACTCTAGCTTACCTTGCCTCCAACATATGCAGCAGCCAGAATAAGGTCATTTCACACAGAAAGATATGTGTTAAAATCCTTTCTCTGTCACTTACTAGTTATAGAGCAAGTTTGTCTGAGCCTCAGCTTCCTTATTTAAACAATATAAAGATATCAGCCACATAGGCTTGTATTAAATATAATGATACACAAAATGCCTCATATAGTGGGTAATAAATAAATAAAATGCATAGTACATGGACACAACAAACATCAGTAACCTTTCTACTCCTCTACCCTTCTCTCCAAGAAGTTTATTTTCTCACATTTATAATTGCAGGCTTTTAAACTAATGTTCTGATTATCATTCAGTTTCTTATGAGTTTGCTTAACATGAATTTATAAACCATGTTTTTGTATATTAAAAAACGATAGAAAGCAGCTTCATCATATATCTCAGAGAATAAACTTTTCAATTTATTCATAAATCTATTTGTTTTGCAAACACTTATTGAGCACTTACTTTGAGCCAGACACCATGTTAACCTCTGAAGTAAGTTGACTCCTCGTAACAGGGTCAAGACTAAGGTCAGGAAGCCAGGCAAGTGAGACATCTGCCTTTAATGCAAATTTTAAGGGATGCCAAAAAACTGAAAAATCAAGATAAATAATATTTTAATGAAATATTTTAAAAATCAAAATTAATAGAAAAAAATCCATGATGAACCCATCAAGATTTTAAATAAGGACAGAATCTATTTTAATGAATTTTTTCTCTTGTCTCAGGCTACAATACGATTTACTGATACTATTATTTTTGTCTGTACATCCTTTGAGGAATGTAGCCTTCTTCACTTCAACATGTTCTTCTGGTGGGATTATCAAGTAAACTCAGACCCTTAAGGCCACACAGATGGACAAATAAACCAAGCTGAACTAAACAAGAGTATCTCATTCTCTTGACCATATTGATTGATACAAAACAGGATAGGTAACCCATCATGGTAGTATCTTTATCTAGGAATGAATGAGGTCAATGCAGAGAGCTAAGTAGAGCCAAGAGTTGTGGAGGGGGAGGGATACAGATAAAAAAAGAAATCTAGAGGATGATTTCATTTGAATGAAAATAAGAGAAGCTATATCCATCTCTTAACTTGCCAGGGACATGCATTTATTTGAGTTGGGACTGTCCACACTTACAAACAGAGGAAGCCTGACTAACACAATGTCTAAATAAAGAGTATTTCAAACCTTGAGGAGGATTGGTCATCACTAAGTTTAGAAAACATCTTAAAAGCAGTACGCCTTCAGTATTATACAGGGAAATGGTTGCCACAGACATAACCTTATAGTGTAAATGGAATCAGAAGGTCCTTAAGATCAACCAGCTAATTCCCCTTGATCTGATTCCAAGCAAGCCAACAAGCCTTTGCCTTCCTAGGTTGAACTGCCTAGAAAAAGCATAATAAACAGAACAAGTGTATCCAGTCTACTTGATAGTTACACTGTTCATTGTTAAGCAATAAGATGGCACCTAATGAGTCAACACCCTAGAATCAGATCACTTTGGTGGATGCTAACATTAATTTTTCTGAGCTAGAAAGGTTTAGAGGCAACAAAGTCTAGTGATGGAAATACAAACTCTTGAGCTAGACTTCTTGAATTTGAATCCTAGCATTGCCACTTACTACTGTGTGACTTTGGATAAATTATTTAACCTACTTGTACCTTATTTTCTCACCTGTAAAATGGGAATATAATAGTGACTACCTCATAACATTATTAAATGAGAATTATGAGTTAATCTTTATAAAGAAAGTAAAACTTACAAGTACTATAAAATAAAATAATAGGGTTTCCCTAGTGGCTCAGATGGTAAATCTGCCTGCAATGCAGGATACCTAGGTTCAATCCTTGGGTCAGGAAGATCCTCTGGAGAAGGGCATGGCAACCCACTCCAGTATTCTTGCCTGGAGAATTCCATGGACAGAGGAGCCTGGCGGGCTACAGTCCACAGGGTCACAAAGAATCAGACACAACTGAGAGACTAATACTTCTTCTTCTTCAGACTAAAAAAGAGACCTGGGATATGACATCTACCTTATGCTGCAGCTACTCCAGGAGACTGGATAACTCTAGCACACAGAGTTAGAACTTACTTCAACTATATGCTTACATTTCTAACTGACTGGTTGGCTTCTAAGCTTCTAGAGGGCAGGGACTGTGCCTTACTCATCTTCGTATTTCTTTGTGCTTCTAATGCCTGGGACTGGGCAAGCACAAGGAGACAGTTCCCTGTTCACAGAATCCAAAGACATGGATTTGAATCTTCACTGTATTACCTACTACATATCCTGGAACAATTTACTTTATTTCCCAGACACTCAGTTTCTGCAGTAGTAAATGTGGACTCCACACAAAAACTACTAGAACTGATAAACAAATTCAGCAAAAACAGGATACAAGATTAACATACCGAAATCTGTTGCATTTCTTTACACTAACAATGAAATATCAGAAAGGGAAAGAAAAAAATCCCTTTTAAAATCACATCAAAAGATAAATTAGGAACAAATTTGACCAAGGAGGTAAAAGGCTTATATGATGGATAAAGGAAACTGAAGATGATTCAAACAGAAAGATCTTATGCTTTTGAATTGAAAAACATTTTTAAAATGGTTATACTACCCAAAGCAATCTATAGATTTAATGTAATCTCTATCAAATTACCCATAACATTTTTCACAGAACTAGAACAAATGGAGAAGGAAATGGCAAGCCACTCCAGTGTTCTTGCCTGGAGAATCCCAGGGATGGGGGAGCCTGGTGGGCTGCCGTCTCTGGGGTCACACAGAGTCGGACATGACTGAAGCGACTTAGCAGCAGCAGCAGCAGCAGAACAAATAACTCAAAATTTTATGTGGGGCCATAAATGACCCAGAATTGCTCAAACAATCCTGAGGAAAAACAACAAAGCTGGAGTCATAAATCTCCCAGACTTCAGACAATGCTACAAAGCTACAGTAATCAAAACGGTGTGGTATTGGCACAAAAACATACATCTCAATCAATGGGACAGAATAGAGAGCTCAGAGATAAACCCACACACCTTTGGTCAACTAATCTTCAATAGAGGAGGGAAGGATATACAATGGAGCTCCTGGTTCCAGCTTTGCAAGAGCATGTAACATAAACATGAAGCTGCTCACCCACAATCTGCTGAGCTTGCATGTGTGGGGAGTGAGGCCCTGTGGCTTCCCTCTGCATGGCCACTGAGGTCCATATCAACCCTGTGGAGTTCAACCCCAACTTCATAGCATGTATGATACTCAAAGTGGAGTGGGAAGTGCTTCTGGAGGCTGCCAACAGCCTGCATCTGATCAAGGTGCCCAAAGAGACGATTCAGGGATATAAGCATGACAAGAAATTTCTGAGAAAGAGGCACCATATACTGCTGGAGGTGGATATGTTGGAGGGCATCCTGCAATGCCCAGAGTCAGGATGTCTATTCCCCATCAGCCATGGGATCCCCAACATGTTGGTTGCTGAGTGGTGAGGAAAGTATGTTAGTTGCTCAGTCATGTCTGACTCTTTGTGACACCCTGGACAGTAGCCTGCCAGGCTCCTCTGTCCATGGAATTCTCTAGACAAGAATACTGGCGTGGGTTGCCATTCCTCTCTCCAGGAGATCTTCCCAACCCAGGGATGGAACCTGGGTCTCCAGTGTTACAAGCAGATTCTTTACCAATTGAATCACCAGAGAAGCCCGTGATGAGGAAACTGAGACTTAAAATTGTGCCAGGCACCGGTTTTTCACTCTATGATCATGTGTACCTTTGTTTACATGTATCTTGTTTGCTAGTCCTATCCTATGTATCCCTAATTCTTGGCCTATTGACACAACAAACACACTATGTTTTTGAGCTTGATATTATATTTTTTTCTCATTAAAGGTTCAAAAAAAAAAAGAATATACAATGGAGAAAAGACAGTCTCTACAGCAAGTGGTATTGGGAAAATTGGGCAGACACATATAAATTAATGAATTTAGAACATATCCTCACATCACACACAAAAAATTAACTAATAATGACTTAAAGACTTAAACGTAAGATATGACACCATAAAACTCCTAGAAAAAAAATAGAGAAACATTCTCTGACATAAATTGCACAAATGCTCTATAAGTTAATCTCCCAAGGCAATACAAATAAAAGCAAAAATAAGCAAATAAGACCTAACCAAACTTAAACGCTACTATGCAGCAAATGAAACCATAAAAGAAAATGAAAAGACAACTGGGGAATGGGAAAAAAACTTGCAAAAGATGTGACCAGCGAAAGCTTAATTTCCAAAATATACAAATAGCTCATATAACTCAAGAACAACAATAAACCCAATCAAAAAATGGACAGAAGACCTAAATAGCTGGGCTTCCCTGATAGCTCACTTGGTAAAGAATCCGCCTGAAATGCAGGAAACCCTGGTTTGATTCCTGGGTCAGGAAGATCCACTAGAGAAGGGATAGGCTATCCACTCCAGTGTTCTTGGGCTTCCCTTGTGGCTTAGCTGGTAAAGAATCTGCCTGCAATGCAGACCTGGGTTCAATCCCTGGGTTGGGAAGATCCTCTGGAGAAGGGAAAGGTGACCTACTCCAGTATTCTGGCCTGGAGAATTTCACAGACTGCATAGTCCATGGGGTCTCTAAGAGCTGGACGCAACTGAGCAACTTTCACTTTCTGAAGAAGATACACAGATGGCCAATAGGCACGTGAAAAGATGTTCAACATTGCTAATTGTTAGAGAAATGCAAATCAAAACTACAATGAAGTACCACCTCAGACTGCTCAGAATGGCCATCGTTAAAAAGTTTACAAATTATAAATGCTGGAGAGGGTGTGGAGAAAAGGGAACTCTCCTGCATTGTTGGTAGGAATATAAATTGGCACAGCTACTATGGAAAACAGTATGCAGTTCCTTAAAAAACTAATTGTAGAGATGCCATATGATCACCAATCCCACTCCTGGGCATATATCTGCAGAAAACTCTAATTCAAAAAGATACATACACCTCAAAGTTCACTGCAGCACTATTTACAATAGCCAAGACATGGGAGCAACCTAAATGCCCACTGACAGACGAAAAGATAAAGATGTGCCATATAGACATAATGAAATACTACTCAACCATGGAAAAGAATGAAATAATGCCATTTGCAGCAACATGAATGGCTCTACAGATGACCATACTAAGTGAAGGAAGTCAGAAAGAAAGACAAATCCATATGCTTATCACTTATATGTAGAGTTTAAAACATGACACAAAAGAACTTACTTATGAAATAGAAACAGACTCACAGACATAGAAAACAAACTTTTGGTTGGCAAAGGGGAAAGGTGGTAGGGGAAGAATAAATTAGGAGTTTGGGATTAGCAAATACAAACTACTATATATAAAATAGATAAACAACAAGGTTCTATGTATAGCATAGAGAACTGTATTCAATATCATGTAATAAACCATAACGGAAAACAAAAAAGAATATGTACATCAGTTCAGTTCAGTCGCTCAGTCGTGCCCAACTCTTTGTGACCCCATGAATTGCAGCGCCAGACCTCCTTGTCCATCACCAACTCTCTGAGTTCACTCAAACTCACGTCCATCAAGTCAGTGATGCCATCCAGCCACCTCATCCTCTGTCATCCCCTTCTCCTCCTGCCCCTAATCCCTCCCAGCATCAGGATCTTTTCCAATGAGTCAACTCTTCTCATGAGGTGGCCAAAGTACTGGAGTTTCAGCTTTAGCATCATTCCTTCCAAAGAACACCCAGGACTGATCTCCTTTAGAATGGACTGGCTGGATGTCCTTGCAGTCCAAGGGACTCTTAAGAGTCTTCTCCAATACCACAATTCAAAAGCATCAATTCTTCAGCGCTCAGCTTTCTTCACAGTCCAACTCTCACATCCATACATTACCACTGGAAAAACCATAGCCTTGACTAGACGGACCTTTGTTGGCAAAGTAATGTCTCTGCTTTGAATATGCTATCTAGGTTGGTCATAACTTTCCTTCCAAGGAATCAGCGTCTTTTAATTTCATGGCTACAATCACCATCTGCAGTGATTTTGGAGCCCCAAAAAATAAAGTCTGACACTGTTTCCCCATCTATTTCCCATGAAGTGATGGGACCAGATGCCATGATCTTCGTTTTCTGAATGTTGAGCTTTAAGCCAACTTTTCCACTCTCCACTTTCACTTTCATCAAGAGGCTTTTTAGTTCCTCTTCACTTTCTGCCATAAGGGTGGTGTCATCTGAATATCTGAGGTTATTGATATTTCACCCGGCAATCTTGATTCCAGCTTATGCTTCTTCCAGCCCAGCGTTTCTCATGATGTACTCTGCATAGAAGTTAAATAAGCAGGGTGACAATATACAGCCTTGACGCACTCCTTTTCCTATTTGGAACCAGTCTGTTCCATGTCCAGTTCTAACTGTTGCTTCCTGACCTGCATATAGGTTTCTCAAGAGGCAGGTCAGGTGGTCTGGTATTCCCATCTCTTTCAGAATTTTCCACAGTTTATTGTGATCCACACAGTCAAAGGCTTTGGCATATATATATAACTAAATAACTTTTCTCTACACCAGAAACTAACCCAACATAGTAAATCAACTGTACTTCAAAAAAAAGAGTAAACAACTTTATTGAGGTATAATTGCACATTTAAAGTGTACACTATTTTGACATATGTATATACCTGTGAAACCAACACTGCCACCAAGATACTAAACATATCAAGCGTACTCTATCACTCCTCAAAGTTTTCATGAACATTTATGTTCCATGAATGTTTATGAACAAAATCCAAATCTTCAGACTCCTAGGCTGGTGCTGCTTCTTTTATACCTGAAGGAAATTTGTGTTATTGACTGATATTTATGCTACTGTACATTTATGGAAAAGAACATAATTGAAAATAAAAGATTTTATTTATAGAAGCCCCAATATATACTACAGACACTACGAATTCTGCCATCCAGTGAGACATCCTGCCTGCTTCCTGATGAATCATCAATTCAAAGTCCTTCCAGAGACCTTGCCCTTGGATTCTGGGAGGTAACCAGGTTTATTGTGTCTTTATAATAACTTCCCTTTTTGCTCTCTGCTTATGTAACTTTAAGCAGAACTCTTGCCATTTGTTATCTCAATTTCTTCCTCTTTATCTCAGTTTTATTCCTTTTTTTCTGTGAGGATGGAGGTGAAGTTCCTGTGCTTCTAATATAAACTGTCTGGGTTCAAAACCCACTTCTCTTACTTACAAACTACAGAGCTTTGGGCAGGTTCAGATTAGATCAGATCAGATCAGTCGCTCAGTTGTGTCCGACTCTTTGCGACCCCATGAATCTCAGCACGCCAGGCCTCCCTGTCCATCACCAACTCCCGGAGTTCACTCAGACTCATGTCCATCGAGTCAGTGATGCCATCCAGCCATCTCATCCTCTGTCGTCCCCTTCTCCTCCTGCCCCCAATCCCTCCCAGCATCAGAGTCTTTTCCAATGAGTCAACTCTGCATGAGGTGGCCAAAGTACTGGAGTTTCAGTTTCAGCATCAGTCCTTCCAAAGAAATCCCAGGGCTGATCTCCTTTAGAATGGACTGGTTGGATCTCCTTGCAGTCCAAGGGACTCTCGAGAGCCTTCTCCAACACCACGGTTCAAAAGCATCAATTCTTTGGCGCTCAGCTTTCTTCACAGTCCAACTCTCACATCCATACACGACCACGACTAGACGGACCTTTGTTGGCAAAGTAATGTCTCTGCTTTTGAATATGCTATCTAGGTCGGTCATAACTTTCCTTCCAAGGAGTCAGTGTCTTTTAATTTCATGGCTGCAGTCACCATCTGCAGTGATTTTGGAGCCCAAAACAATAAAGTCTGACACTGTTTCCACTGTTTCCCCATCTATTTCCCATGAAGTGATGGGACCGGATGCCATAATCTTCGTTTTCTGAATGTTGAGCTTTAAGCCAACTTTTTCACTCTCCACTTTCACTTTCATCAAGAGGCTTTTTAGTTCCTCTTCACTTTCTGCCATAAGGGTGGTGTCATCTGCATATCTGAAGTTATTGGTATTTCACCCAGCAATCTTGATTCCAGCTTGTGCTTCTTCCAGTCCAGCTTTTCTCATGATGTACTCTGTATATAAGTTAAATAAGCAGGATGACAATATACAGCCTTGACGAATTCTTTTTCCTATTTGGAACCAGTCTGTTGTTCCGTGTCCAGTTCTAACTGTTGCTTCCTGACCTGCATACAGATTTCTCAAGAGGCAGGTCAGGTGGTCTGGTATTCCCATCTCTTTCAGAATTTTCCACAGTTTATTGTGATCCACACAGTCAAAGGCTTTGGCATAGTCAATAAAGCAGAAATAGATGTTTTTCTGGAACTCTCTTGCTTTTTCCATGATCCAGGTTATCTCTCTGCAAAGCCTGGTAGTTTGATATTAAATTCTTGGTGAATGTTACATACAACTATTTTCTCTGTAAACTGGCTTATATACTACTCAGCCCACATGGCAGAGATGTCCAAATCTCCTGTCTCATAGGTCATCCCCTCCCCAATCTCTAGGTTTTACATCTATATCTTTAAGAGACTAGTTTATTAAAAGCAGAATCCTAGCCAACATAATGTTCTAAATTGGAAAACAATTACTAAAACTGATTTTACTTCTATATTTCTTTCTGGAACCAAGTAATATTTTCATGTAAATCTACATTAAAGGGTTTTTTTTTTGAGATATGTATATATATGGGAACATTAGATGTGAACTAGTTAGTTGTGAAAGAATTAGTAGTTTTGCTTTTAAAAAATCAAATCAAATGTACCTTTTGTTACTGCTGTATAATAA
The DNA here is from genome assembly GCF_027580195.1 of Bos mutus. Taxonomy (NCBI): domain Eukaryota; kingdom Metazoa; phylum Chordata; class Mammalia; order Artiodactyla; family Bovidae; genus Bos; species Bos mutus. Next base: position 46,449,191 of record NC_091627.1, on the reverse strand, counting down.
ATCCTTAATGTATAATATTTCATTTAATCCACATGTCTCCCCACTGAGTAAGCTGAGGAGGAAGAGGATGCATTGGTCTTGCTGTCTTATGTGGCAGAGGTGGATGAGGTAGAAGGGGAGGCAGGAATACTCAATGCAACACAAAGGAAATACATCATAGTTTCTGTCTGACTTTTTTGGTTTTTCCTTTCTCTAAAAACGTTCATATACCACAAACCACATGATATTCTGTAAAATGAACACTTAGGCAATAATGATGGAGACACAAAAAAAGTCTCATACAGTTTTTGCCCCACAGTTTTTAGATTTTCACACGAAGACACATACACAAGTTTACTACTTCAATAATGATTTACTATTAGCATGATGATTTACCACTCACTAAGTGAGAGTGAATCATAAAGATCTTCATCCTTGTCTTCACATTGAGTAATCTGGGAAAGAGCAGGAGGAGGGGTTGCTCTTGCTGTCTTAGGGGTGGAAGAGGTGGAGAAGATGGAAGGGGAAGCAAGAGAGACAGGCACACTCAGTGTAACTTTAAGGAAATATTGTAATTTCTGAATGACTTTTTTGCTTTTTCATTTTTCTAAAAATGTTTATATATGGTAGCCACCACTATTTGCTTTAGTTTCAGTGCCCATATGATAGAAGTCCTGAGGTCATAAAAGAAGTCAAAAGTAGCCTTGAATAATTGGGACCTTTCTGCCAGATTGTCTTATGTCAATTTGTTTTTTGGCACTGCTTCTTCTACATCTTCCTCATTTTCTGGTCTTGGTTCAGAAGCACTCTTCTCCACCAAGTCATCTTCTGTTAATTCCTCTGATGTGGTGTCTACTAGCTCTTGAATTTCTCCAAGATCTAGATCTTGAAACTCTTCACTCCCCCTCGCTACCTTTGTTGCCATATCCATAATCTCTTTCACGATCCCCTTGACTGGTTCTGTTGTAAATTCTGTGAAGTCATGCATAACAGCTAGACACAGTTTTCTCCAGCAGGAATTTATCCTTTCAGGTTTGATGGCTTTCAGTGCTTTTTGTACAACAGTGATGGCATATATTCAATGGTATAATCCTTCCAGACTTTTATGATCTTCTATTGGGTTTCTCTTCCATAGCACTGACAATCTTTTCCATAAAGTACCATACATAATGAGGTTTAAAGTTCCTTATAACCCCTTGATCTGGGATTCCTTGGTGGCTCAATGGTAAAGAAACTGCCTGCAATGCAGGAGACCTGGGTTTGATCCATGGGTCAGGAAGATCCATTGGAGAAAGGAATGGCTACCCACTCCACTATTCTTGCCTGGAGAATTCAATGGACAGAGGAGCCTAGCAAGCTCCATGACAGTCCACGGAGTCACAAAAAGTCAGACACGACTGAGCAACTAACACTTTCACATGACCCCTGATCTAGAGGCTGGATTACAGACATTGTGTCTAGTGGCAAGCAACCACTTCAACACCTTTGGAGTTGAACTCTTGAGGTCTGAAGTGGCCAAAGGCATTGTCCAGTATCAAAAGAAATTTAAAAGGCAATTACTTACTGGCAAAGGTACTTCCTGACTTTAGAGACAAAACGTTGACAGAACCAATCAAGAAAAAGTGTTCTGGTAGTGTAGGCCTTCTTATTGTAAAACCAAAAGACTGGTGTTATCTTTTCCCTTCATGGTTTAGGAGTTAGCAGCTTTATAGATAAGGGCAGTCCTGATCATAAACTGGACTGCATTTGCACAAAATAGTAAAGTTAGCTTATCCTTTCCTTAAATGCTGGTGCTCACTTCTCTTCCTTACTAATAAATGTCTTTTGTGGCATGCCCCTCCCCCCGCCAGAACAGAATACTTTTGTCTGCATTAAAAACTTGTTTAGGCAGACATCCTTCCTCCTCAAGGATTCTTTTAATGACAACTTTTCTGCTGTCTGTTGCTGAGCAGAAGCTTCTTCTTCTATTATCTTGACATTTTAAAGCCAAACTTCTTTTTAAAATTATCAAACTATTCTTGCTGACATTAATTTTTCCAGCTTTAGGTCTTTCACCTTCCTTTTAAGTTGTCATATGACTTCATTTTTTCTGGAATCATATTAGACTCCATAGATAAGTCTTTCTTACAACAATACTTCACCCACACAAAAGGGTTACATTTTCAATATGAGATAAAAAGGCATTTCATCAACAGTGCAAAGTTTTGCAACAGTTACAAGTTTCTGTAGCTGCAGCTATGGTTTCATTTTCCTTTTCCCTTTTAAACAATGGTCTTTACACTGGATTTCTATATCTTGAAATGGTGGGTAACCACAGCTGCAGATCAAACAGATCAATCTATGCTGCATATCAAACAGTTCAAATTTTTCTTGTAATATAATGACTCTGCTTCTTGTAAGAACTTCCAGGATCATTAGCAGCACTTCGTATGGGTCCTTGGTGTTATTCAAAGTTTATGGCATTGCACTAAACATGAAAAATCTTTGAAAACCATAAGAGATAATTTTTTACTGCAATATAGAATTTACTAGAGACACAACTGCTCACATGGAGATATTTAGTGTCACATAGAGTTTTACTTGCAACACGAAACACTAGAGTTCATTGTTATAGCAACAGGAGGTAGCTATGAAATTATCAAAGTAGTACGCTATGTGTCATAGTTAATTTTATGCAGTTATGATTTAGTAATGCATCTTTATGTTTGTTTATCTTTTTCTTAACTGGGAATGTTTCCATGTATGGTCTGTAAGTGTCTGTGTAAATTTTGAAAAAATTTGAACTTTTTATAATAGACTTGTATATATTTTATAGTTGTTGATGTTCAGCCAGTAAGTCAAGTGTGACTCTTTGCGACTCCATGAACTGCAGCACGCCAGGCTTACCTGTCCTTCACTATCTTCCGGAGTTTGCTCAAACTCATATCCATTGAGTCAATTATGTCATCCAGCCATCTCATCCTCTGTCACCCCCTTCTCCTCCTGCCATCAATTTTTCCCAGCATCAGGGTCTTTTCCAGTGAGTTGGCTCTTCACATCAAGTGGCCAAAGTACTGGAGCTTCAGCTTCATCATCAATACTTCCAGTGAATATTCAGAGTTGATTTTTTTTTCGGTTTGACTGGATGATCTCCTCACTGTCCAAGGGTGAGGACAGTGAGTGCGTTCACTGTCCTTAGAGTGTGTTCTCTGGCACCACAATTTGAAAGCATCAATTCTTCAGTGCTCAGCCTTTTTTATGGTCCAACTCTCACATCCATACATGACTACTGGAAAAACCAGTTTAGACTATAGACTTTTGTCAGCAAAGTGATGTCTCTGCTTTCTAATATGCTGTCTACGTTTGTCAAAGGTTTTCTTCCAAAGAGCAAGCGTCTTTTAATTTCATGGCTGCAGTCACCATCCACAATGATTTTGGAGCCCAAGAAAAGTAGTCTGTCGTGGTTCCCACTTTTCCCCCATCTATTTGCCATGAAGTGATGGGACCAGATAGCAGGATTTTCATTTTTTGAATGTTGAGTTTTAAACCAGCTTATTCACTCTCCTTTTTTACCCTCATCAAAAGGCTCTTTAGTTCCTCTTCACTTTCTACCATTAGAGTGGTTTCATCTGCATATCTGAGGTTGTTGGTATTTCGCCCAGAAATCTTAATTCCAGCCTGTGAGTCATCCAGCCTGACATTTCTCTTGATGTTCTCTGAATATAAGTTAAATAGGCAAGGTGACAGTATACAGCCTTGACGTAGTCCTTTCCCAATTTTGAACCAGTCTGTTCCATGTCCAGTTCTAACTGTTGCTTCTTGATATGCATACAGGTTTCTCAGGAGACAGGTAAGATGGTCTGGTATTCCCATCTCTTTAAGAATATTCTACAGTTTGCTGTGATCCACATAGTCAAAGGCTTTAGCATAGTCAATGAAGCATATATATTTTTTTAATTTTCTTGCTTTTTCTATGATCCAATGGATGTTGGCAATTTGATCTCTGGTTACTCTGCCTTTTCTAAATCCAGCTTGAACACCTGGAATTTCTTGGTTCATTTACTGTTGAAGCCTAGTTTGAAGGATTTTAAGCATTACCTTGCTAGCATGTGAAATGAGCACAGTTGTACAGTAGTCTGAACATTCTTTGGCATTGCTTTTGGGGACTGGGATGAAAACTGACCTTTTCCAGTCCTGTGGCCACTGTTGAGATTTCCAAATTTGCTGGCATATTGAGTGCAGCCCTTTCACAGCATCATCTTTTAGGATTTGAAATAGCTCAGCTAGAATTCCACTACCTCCACTAGCTTTGTTCGTAGTGATATTTCCTAAGGCCCACTTGACTTCGCATTAAACAATGTCTGGCTCTAGGTGAGTGATCATACCATCGTGATTATCTGGGTCATTAAGACCTTTTTTTGTACAGTTCTTCTGTGTAGTATTGCCACCTCTTCTTTATCTCTTCTGCGTCTGTTAGGTCCTTGCTCTTTCTGTCCTTTATTGTGCCTATCTTTGCATGAAATAGTCCCTTGGTATCTCTACTTTTCTTGAAGAGATCTCTAGTCTTTCCCATTCTATTGTTTTCCTCTATTTCTCTGCATTGTTTACTTAAGAAGGCTTTCTTATATCTCCTTGCTATTCTCTGGAACTCCACATTCAGTTAGGTTTCTCCTTTCTCCTTCGCCTTTTGCTTCTCTTCTTTTCTCAGCTATTTGTAATACCTCCTCAGACAAGCACTTTGCCGTCTTACATTTCTTTTTCTTGGAAATGGTCTCGGTCAGCACCTCCTGCACAATGTTATGAACTACCATCCAGTAAATGATACTTCAGCAAATGATAAAATACTCTAGTACCTGTGTATATTTTATGCATTCATGACACACCTTACTTCTTTTTGATATTTCTAGGCTACACAATTTTTGAGTTATTTTCAAACTGTCACAAATCTAAAAAAAGTTTTGAATATATTTTTTGAAAAATTACGCGTTTAAACTGCCTTCACAGTTCAGTCCCAAGTTGTTCAAGGATCAACTGTATATATACATATGCACACGCACACACACACAGAGACATAGAACAAATCTCTTATTACTTAAGGCAGACAATCAAAACCTGACATCCAATATTCTTTAAAAACTTGAGTTATTTACTTTCAATGACATTGTTTCATAGGACATAAAATTAAGATGTTAGCTAACTTTTTCTTGCATGTAATAGCTAATGAAAACACATTAACAAAGCAGTCATGTCAAGTATTTTAAACTGTCCTTGAAAGGGTAGACACCAAGAGTTCTCCATGGACTCCCCACTGTTCTTAGGGTAGAGTTTCTGCCTCTTCTCTTTGCACCTTCTCATCCCTGATCAAAGCACTTTCAAAGAATTGTTTACACTTAATTTTTACTGACTCTCCTTTCTCTCTTGAGCCTACTCCAATCAGATTTTCCCCCCACTGTGTCATAAAAACTGCACTTACCAGAATCAACAATGACCTCCATGCAGTCAAATCTCAAGGAGAAATCTCAGTTCATATCTCATACCACCTAACACTAGCATTTGATTTATTGGTTGGCTTCTTCTTGAAATAGTTTTGTCACTAAATCTCCAAGTCACCTCCCTCTTCGGTTCTCCTTCTACATCAACGGCCATTCTTTCTCAGCATTCTTTGCTGAATTCTCCTTTATCTTCTTAACCTCTAAAAATTCAAGTGTCCAGGACTCACTGCCTAAACTTCTTCTCTTCCTATCTACACACTCACTCATTGAAGTTTTCATCTAGTCCATGACTTTAAATGCCATTTACATGCTGCTGCCTCCGAAATTCCTATGTCGGGTTCAACTCCTATGCAAACTACATATCCCACAGGCTATTTCCCATCTCCATTTGTATGTCCACAGGCATTTCAACAAGCCCAAAACTAAACTGCTAATCTTCTGCCCTAGAGTGCTCTTCCTTCAAATTTACCACTTCATAAAACAGTAACACCATTCTTCCACTTGCTCAGGCCCAAATCTTAGAACCACACTTGACTCCTCTCCTTCTCACACATCCCACATCCGATTCATTAGAACATCCAGTCAACTGTACTACAAAACTTATTCACACTACCAGTCACACTACTTCTCACTACCTCCTCCTCTTGCCACCTTGGACCAAACCTCGATAATCTCATGTTCCTTTCACTTAGTCAATTTTTCACCCTGTGAAGCAAAGCATTTAAAAGGTTAAGTTGGATTGTTACTTTTCCTACAGCTTCCCATTTTACTCAGAATGAAAAGTCTTTGTGACTATAACCCCTTATATGATGTTTCCACCATTACCACCTCCACCAACTCTTTGATCTCATTTCCTACTGCTCTCCCTCTTGCTCACCTATCATATCTACAATGTTGTCCTTACTATTCCTCACACACACCGAGCACACCCTATCTCAGGGTCTTTGTATTTCTAACATTCTCCAAGTATTCCTATGTAATGCTCTACCTTCGTCACCTAGGTCTTTCCTAACTATCCCATATAAAATAAATCCCCTCATCTTTTCAATACTCTATCCTGATTTAGTATTCATAAAACCTTTTTTATTTTGAAATAATTGTAGATTCATAAGCACTTGCAAGAAATAATAGAGATCCTGTGTACCCTTTACTCAGTATCCCCCAGTGGCCACATTTTACAAAACTACAGTGCAATATTGCCGTTGATACAGCCAAGATACAGGACATTTCCAGTTCTATCAAGGCTTCATGGTGCTCTTTTACAGCCACACCCATGACCCTCTAACCTCTACTCCCTTCTAACCCTCAGCAACCACTAACCAGTTCATTTCTAGTTGTTTTTATTTCAAGAATGTTATATAAATGTAATCATATATATTAACTTTTTGGGATTGGCCTCTTCCACATAACATTATTCCTTGGAGATTCATCCATGTTGTTGTGTCATGGCATTTTTTTACCACCTGATATACAAATATATATTTTTATTTGCTTCTTAGGCTAAGTGAAGGACAGGGAAGCCTGGCATGCTGTAGTCCATGGGGTTGCAAAGAGTTGGAAACGACTGATCGACTGAACAACAAGGCTGTTTCCTGAGAGCAGGGAATCTATTTTGTACACTGTACTATAGTGTAGATATAAAATAAACATTTGTTGAATAAATTAAGTCCAGACTCTTTAACATGACTGATAAGACCCAAATGAAGCATGCTTATCTTTCCAACCTTATCTTTCATTTCCATGACTCCTCCACACTGCCACACCACTCCCATCCAGACACACTAAATAGTGAATAATGCCATTCAATTACACTAAACATCTTGCCATTTATAGCAGATTGCGTATGTGCTCTGATTTTTTTCATATTTACTATTCATAACAGTGGGTCTCAAACAGTAGTGTACCTCAAAACCACAGGGATGATCAGGTTTATTAAAACAGACTGCTAGGCTCCAACTTCGGAGAAGGCAATGGCAACCCACTCCAGCACTCTTGCCTGGAGAATCCCATGGACGCAGGAGCCTGGTGGGCTGCCATCTACGGGATCACACAGAGTCAGACACGACTGAAGCGACTTAGCAGCAGCAGCAGCAGGCTCCAACTTCAGAGTTTTAAATTCAGGAAGTCTGAAATAAGTCCTGAGAATCTGCATTTCTGACAAATTCCCAAGTGATGTTGATTCAGCTTGTCAATGAATTGTATGTGGAAAATCACTGTCTCAGAACATTTTAAAATTTCCCTCCCCATTTCACATGCCTAATTTCATTGTTAACTTCTAGTCCTTCCCTTACCCTAGAACATGGTGTTCATGGTACACTGTACTTACCCTATCACATCACTTATCACAGGATATTATAATGTCCTATTTATGTGTGCTTCTTTTCCACCAAACGATATTCTCAGCACTTAGTACAGTCTGATACAGACTAAGCACTCAATGTATATGATGACTGAATAGGTTCCTTAATTTTGACACCTTAAAAGACTCAACTGAAATAGTATCTTTACAGTCATAGGATATTTAGAAGGAAGTGCTTCTATATGCTAGAAATAAAAGATGAAAACACCAAGGATCATTTAAGGCAATTTTTAATATTAAGATTTTATAGAAAGTATTACTGTTTATTGCAGTTCTTTTCAACCAAAAAAATACACCACACATTGAAATAATGACTGATGACAAAGGTTAAGAATGCAAGTTAAGGTACTTTAAACATTATTTTTTCAATAATTACTTCAAAGTCTGTATTTTGTTTTTCTAAAAGTGTACTCTCTTGCTTTCAGACTAAACACCCAAACCACAGACTATCTAACCCAGCCAGGACTTCAAAGAACACTGTAATTGACCCCCAGTGCTCACCAGATGTTGAAATCAGAACATATTCACTTGTACAGATCTATAGACTATTACTAAAATTCCAAAATCCAAAAAATCTTTAGAAACCTAAAGTTTTTCACAAGTTTGAGTCAAATTCATTTAGCAGCAAAATCTTACCTGAACATATATGTGGTTACTATACAGGTCATATAGCTTTATCCAAATTAGTGTTAATACTAACGCATTTTTTGTGGCATGTTTGATGTTTGATTTTAAGATGCTGCTCTAGACCCCACTGAAGTGTTACAGAAAATATGGTATATACACTATATTCCTGCCTAAAATCCCAACAATTTTGAATTCTGAAACACACTTGACCCAGAGGGTTTGGATAAATTTACATGACTATATTAAGAATGAGAAGTCAATTTCTCTAACCCTTACATTTTTGTCTACTATATTTGAAATATTTATCCAAATAATGTCCCCTACTGTTTTATCCAATTTTCTGTTGATGGGTGGGGCTGTGTTCCCTCCGTTATTTACCTGGGGCCAAACTATGGTGGAGGTAATGAAGATGATGGCAATGGTGACCTCCCTCAAAAGGTCTCATGCAAGCGCTGCTCATGACGGTGTGATCATCACCTAGAGCCAGACATCCTGGAATGTGAAGTCAAGTGGGCCTTAGGAAGCATCACTACAAACAAAGCTAGTGGAGGAGATGGAATTCCAGTCGGGCTATTTCAAATCCTAAATGATGATGATGTGAAAGTGCTGCACTCAATATGCCAGCAAATTTGGAAAACTCAGCAGTGCCCACAGGACTGGAAAAGGTGTTCTCCTTCCAACCTCAGAGAATGCTCAAACTACCACACAATTACACTGATCTCACACTCTAGTAAAGTAATACTCAAAATTCTCCAAGCCAGGCTTCAACAGTATGTTAACTGTGAACTTCTAGATGTTCAAGCTGGTTTTAGAAAAGGCAGAGGAACCAGAGATCAAATTGCCAACATCTGCTGGATCATCAAAAAAGCAAGAGAGTTCCAGAAAAACATCTATTTCTGCTTTATTGACTATGCCAAAACCTTTGACTATGTGGATGACAACAAACTGTGGAAAATTCTGAAAGAGATGGGAATACCAGACCACCTGACCTGCCTCCCGAGAAACCTTTACACAGATCAGGATGCAACAGTTAGAACTGGATATGGAAGAGGAGTACATCAAGGCTATATATTGTCACCCTGCTTATTTAACTTATATGCAGAGTACATCATGGGAAATCCTGGGCTGGATGAAGCTCAAGCTGGAATCCAGATTTCCAGGAGAAATATCAATAACCTCAGAAATGCAGATGACACTGCCCTTATGGCAGAAAGCGAAGAACTAAAGAGCCTCTTGACGAACGTGAAAAAGGAGACTGAAAAGTTGGCTTAAAGTTCAACATTCAGAAAACTAAGATCGTGGCATCCCATCCCATCGCTTCATGGCAAATAGATGGGGAAGAAATGGAAAGTGACAGACTTTATTTTGGGGGGCTCCAAAATCACTGCAGATGGTGACTGCAGCCATGAAAAAGACGCCATTAAAAGACACTTGCTCCTTGGAAGAAAAGTTATGACCAACCTAGACAGCACATTATAAAGCAGAGACATTACTTTGCCAACAAAGGTCCATCTAGTCAAAGCTATAGTTTTTCCAGTAGTCATGTATGGATGTGAGAGTTGGACTGTGAAGAAAGCTGAGCAGCCAAGAATTGATGCTTTTGAACTGTGGTGTTGGAGAAGACTCTGGAGAATCCCTTGGACAGCAAGGAGATCCAACCAGTCACTCCTAAAGGAAATCAGTCCTGAATATTCATTGGACAGACTGATGCTGAAGCTGAAACTCCAATACTTTGGCCACCTGATGTGAAGAACTGACTCATTGGAAAAGTCCCTGATGCTGGGAAAGATTGAAGATGGGAGGAGAAGGGGATGACAGGGAATGAGATGGTTGGGTGGCATCACTGGCTCAATAGACATGAGTTTGAGTAAACTCTGGGAGTTGGTGATGGACAGGGAGGCCTGGCATGCTGTAGTCCAGGGGATCTCAAAGAGTCAGACATGACTGAGTGACTGAACTGAACTGATTGTTTTATCGTTTTGTATCTGAAAGACTGGTCTTAATAAAAAGAGTTTTCAGAGCTGTGGTACATATACACAAAGGAATATTATTTGGCTATTAAAAAGAATGCATTTGAATCAGTTCTGATGAGGTGGATGAAACTGGAGTCTATTATACAGAGCAAAGTAAGTCAGAAAGAAAAACACCAATACAGTATATTAACATACATATATGGAATTTAGAAAGATGGTAACAATGACGCTATGCAAGACAGCAAAAGAGACACAGATGTAAAGAACAGACTTTTAGACTCTGTGGGAGAAGGCAAGGGTGGGATGATTTGAGACAATAGCGTTGAAACATGTATATTATCATATGTGAAATAGATTGCCAGTCCAGGTTCGATGCATGAGACAGGGTGCTCAGGGCTGGTGCACTGGGATGACCCTGAGGGTGGGATGGGGAGGGAGGTGGGATGGGGGTTCAGGATGGGGAACACATGTACACCCATGGCTGATTCATGTGAATGTATGGCAAAAACCACCACAATATTGTAAAGTAATTAGCCTCCAATTAAAATAAATTTTTAAAAAAGAAAAAAATAAAAATAGTTTTCAGGAAATTGCTGGTGGTCCAGCAGTTACGACTCTGACTCTCACTGCTGAGGGCCTATGTTCAATGGCTGGTCAGGGAACTAAGATCCCACAAACTGCATGGCACAGCCAAAAGAAAGTTTCTTCATTTTATCTAACATTAGCTAAATACTGTTGGGAACTCAATGTTTCTATTCATATATGATACTTTCTTTTTAAATCAAGGAAACTCTATACTTCTTTGGGATCCTCGTGGCTCACTACCATCAGATGAATCATCATCATCCTCAAATGAATCATCACCAGCACAACTGAAAGTATAGAACTAAAAAAAAATGCCTTGTGGGAAACATATCATTTTGAAATCCACCTCAAAGGCTAATGTCACATTTACAAGTCATTGACATTTGGCAGACTCAACTGATGAAAGTAGAATTTTTGTAGATTAAAATGTAAAGGGGACAACAACAACAGATTTATCACTGTAAAGAGGAAAACACCTTAAATACATTTAGGAATGAACTGAACAAAAAATATATAGATCTATGAAGAAAATGCCACTGGGAAACATTAAAAGAAAGCTTGGGTAAACAGAGGGCCACGTACTTCTATTCAGCATATTTGGTTTCAAAAGAAAGAGGAATCATTTAGGTGACTTTAAATTGAAAGAGAAGTTTATTTGAAGAGTAGTACCTTGTGTAGATAGGTTTAGTAGGGCAAACCAGGACCCGGAAAGTTCCAGAACCCCAGGCAACTAACTTCCCTACCACTCACTTCTAGGAACCCAGGGCTTTGTAACTCTTCTGCTCTCTATCTGTCGCTCTCTGCAGGCCTATTTGGTCTACACACTTGCATGTGGGTCAGACATCTCTCCCTCCCTTATGTGCTAGTATCATCACTTTCTAGGTTGAGACCAGGTAAGACTAATTGCAAATTTTTCAAGAGAGAATCTGATTGGGCCAGTTTGAATCCTACTCCTGGTCCAATCAGCTATGGTAGGGGAAGGAAGAGGGTTAAGTGGGTACCTGCTCACTAACAAAAGATAAAGACTGGAACATGAGGAAGTGGTGCAGGCAAATTGAATGGCATGTCTCTTATAGATGAGCAGACTGCATACCGTGGAGAGGCAATACAACATAAGAGGTTAACAGCACAGGCTCTGGGACCAAACTGCCTGAATTTGACTTTAAGTCAAATTAGTTGCTTGACCTTCAACAAGTTTCTTGACCTTCAACAAGTTATTCAATCTCTTTATGCTTCAGTCTTCTCATCTGTAAAATGAGGATGATGATAATAGGGTTGCTGTGGGGATTGAATGAATGAACACAAAGAAAGCACTCAGTTAAAAACTACTTATTTATTATTTTTATAAAGATACCCATCTCCCCTAAATTAATCTATAAAATTAATGCAAGTCCAATCAAAATCACAACTCTTTAAATCTGACAAAGCAATTTTAAAGTTACTATGGAAGAAATATCTATGGAGAGGATGGCATAAGTAGAATGGGAGGAATATACAGACTGATGCAAGCTCATGTCATAGATCTTATGATGGTTGTTTCACATTATATTTTTAATGTACATATATGACAAAATTTTCTTTTATATACATCAAAAATATTTTTAAGAAACAATTCTTTAAAAATATATTCCAAAAAGAAGACTATTAACCATGGATTTACCCTACCAGCAGTTTAAAAATAATTTAAAAGTATATTAAAACAATATTATTATCCAATAACAAGTCAATGGAATAGAAAATAAAGTATATGTGGAAATTTAGTACAGTATAAACTTAGAATTTTAAATCAGAGAGAAGACTGGGTGGTGTTCAATAAATAGTGTAGGGCAACCAAGTCATTTAGGGGGAAAAAAAAATCATGCTAGATTCTTCCCTTCTTCCTCCTAACTAAACTTCAAAAGGACTAAATATTGAACTATTTTTAAGAAGATATCTAAAAATGTTAAAAGAAAATACACAGGTAAGCATGACATTAAAGCTGGAAACAGAAAAAGACCTACCTAAAAATGTCTTTCTTCACAACAACCCCATCAGCTTTAACTTCTACTCATTTGCACTTATTTATGGATTCTGAGAAGGCAATGGCACCCACTCCAGTACTCTTGCCTGGAAAATCCCAGGGATGGAGAAGCCTGGTAGGCTGCAGTCCACGGGGTCCGGAAGAGTCGGACATGACTGAGTGACTTCACTTTCACTTTTCACTTTCCTGCACTGGAGAAGGAAATGGCAACCCACTCCAGTGGTCTTGCCTGGAGAATCCCAGGGACGGAGGACCCTGGTGGGCTGCTGTCTTTGGGGTTGCACAGAGTCGGACACGACTGAAGTGACTTAGCAGTAGCATGGATTCTGATTCTGATTAATTCTATATAAAATTTTTTACATAATACAAAATTGAACACATAAAATTTTGTTATATATTTTATATAATCTTATCATGTACTTTTCTTGTACCTCTTGTCTTTCTACTTAGCCCACACATCATTGGCATAGTCCATTCTTCACTCTGCTTCTCTCTCCTCTCTTAAAATAACTTTCTTTTAAAGTTATAAACATGTAGTTTTTAAGTGAATTTTAGTATTGTTTTCTTGAGCTCTATCTATAAAGTATCTTTTTTTGCATTTTAATTGAAATTGATAATGTACAAATAATTTAGAAATGAATTGTATTCTTTGCTATTTTAGTTCATCTGGCATCATATGTTATTTTCCCTAGACTGCCTTTTTTCCTTCAATAAAAGTTTTATTGGGGGGTGGAAGCCATACATAGAAAAAGAAGACAAGAAAAACTTTTCAGCAAATAAACACCATAAGCTATATTATAAAAGACAAATTTAAAAAGGTAAAAATATTTGTGATTACATTCAGACAAAAGTTAATATTCCTAATTTACAAAAAGCTCTCATAATTTAAAAAAAAACGTTAATATTCCAGATAGGCAGAAATCATGAACTGGCAATTCACAAAAATAGAGCCAATAAATATATGTAAGATGCTCAGTTTTACACTTGGTCAACCAGATGCAAATCAAAACAAGATGAAAAGGTGATAAGAGATATTTTTTAAGGTGATAAAGATCACAAAGATTAACAATACTCAAGATCTGCAAGAAGACCACCTAGCTATCGTTCACCCACTATGTTGGTGGAAAACTACTACTTTTCAAGGGAAGAGTCTGGTAACAACATATAGAACTTTCTAAATGCGCATTCCCTTTGACCCAGTAAATGTATTTCTATGAATTTATGTTAAGGAAAATCAGGGAAATGTACAGGTTTATGTATAATAATCATCTAGTATTGTTTGTACAACTGAAAAACTGTAAATACCTTAAAAGTCCAACAATCTAGAAACTGATTGAACATATTAATACTATATCCATATAGCCATTAAATCCATACAGCCATTAAAAACGCGAATGTAACCTACTTTATCTGGAAAGATATAAGGCATTTGGAAAACAGAATATGCTCATATTTTCCTATTAAGAAAAAAAAGTTTATGTGTATGTACGAAAACTCTGTTTATACAGAACTAAGTTAATACGTTATTTCTGGGTGACGAGATTGAGAGTTTTTCTTTTACATACGTTTATGTACTTACTATTGGACAGTTTTGCAGGGAGCAGGCATTTTTAAAAAAAGCAGTATTCTTCTTACAATCACAGAATACAAGGACACTTAATTTGCGGAGGTAAATGGGCCTCGGGTGAGACGATCCTGCTACAGCGGGAGCGGAGGGAAAAGTTCCCAGACCGCCGAGCCTCGCCCTACTGCTCAGGCGAGAGCACAGCGACCGGAAACACGCCACGCGAGATCTCGGGGATTCTGGGTATGGACGTACCCGCATTACCTCTCAAGGAAGAAAGTGTTACCGTTTGAAAACTATTTATCTCTTTCCTTTAACACAACACCTATCACTGCAGTCAAAGGACGTTTCTATCCTGAGAGGGGTGCGGGGGAGGTCGGCAGAGTTAAAGTTTTTCCTGAAAATGAAAGGCTCCCCCTCTCCCATCCACCCGCCTCTTCCCGTCATTCTGGAGGCGCTTAGAGGCCGCCGCGGGGGAAGGCCGTTTCTCTGGGTGACGATTTACAAGAACGCTGCCAGCGTCAACAACGCTGGCCGACGACTGTGTGTTACTGCTGCCTAGAAAGGTGGACGGTGCACAGCGCAGCGTGGGACGTGGAGGCGAGGTACACACTGATTGGCCCGCGGCTGCCCAGGCCGCTGCTGGGGGCGGGGCGGCGTGCCAGGCGGGGTGGCGCGCGTGCGCAAAGGCTTCCCCTCGAGCCGGACAGTTTCCCGGGTGCCACTGTGGGTGTTCCAGTCGCGGAACTGGGCGGAGCGAGGGGTTTGATTTTGGCCTGGCCGCGGGAATGGGGGCCGTTAATCTTTCACACACGCATAATTAGCAGGGCGCATAAATGAGCGAGGCTTTCCTTTGAGGCCTGGCCCACTGCAGGCGAAGAACTGCCGAGGAGTGAGAGGGGAGGCCCAGGCCAAAAGATGGGATCACATGCGGGCCACTGCCTGCGTAGCGTAGGGCGGGGAAGCCCTGCGGAAAAGCCAGAGTGGAAGGACCGACAGCCCAAACACTACCGCTCCCTTTGGCTAGGTACCTAACTTTATGGTGATAAATTAGTAGCTTTGTTATAGAAGTCTAGTTTTACGTCCCAGAGAGTGGACAAGAATCACATACTGTTTTGAGAGAGTAATACCTCCATGGGAGACCTCGAAGCCCAGTAAGGCTTCCAGATTTCCTGACCATTTGGTAAATGATGTTCAAAGGAAAAATTAAGATATGTCCATCTATGTAACTCTTCAGGCTTAAATACCTGTTTATCTTAAATTACAAAATTAAGTGAAGGAAACTTTGTAGTAGGTTATAGTGACCCATTGGCTACTATTCATTATCGTTTAAAATTTTTCTTAATTTGTAGGTATCAGAGAGCCTTTTGCTATTTTATTCTTGGAATATTGTTGTAAATGAAAAATTTTACATCAAACTGCAAAAAAAAAAAAGCTTAAATATAATTACATATATATTAATAAAACTCAGAGGAAAACGTAGGCAGACCACTCTGTGACATAAATCACAGCAATATCGTTTTCAATCCATCTCCCAGAATAGTGGAAATAAAAGCAAAAATTAACAAACGGAACCTACTATAACTGAAAGGCTTTTGCACAGCAAAGGAAACAATATTCTTACTGCCTGAGCCACCGGGGCATCCCAGTAAGCAGAGAAAGTACGGAAATCACATGTGATTTCTTTCATTTCTTTTCCCAATTCTCTAGCACCCAAGCCACCATGAAAAACTATAGAGGTAAGCTGTGCATGTGTGAATCTGACCTTCCGCATCATAGCAAATGCTTTGGGAACTAATTTTACAAGATAGATTACTGCCCAGGAATTTTACTGGCCACTGGGTGGCAACATACAGTGCAGATGCAAATAACACTGTAATGTGTTTGCAAACACAACTGATATTGAAATCAAGACCTAGAAATTTTGGTGAAACTTACAGTCTAATCCCAGCCAGATGAATTGACTACTAAAACCAAACAAAAAAATCAACATTTTTATAGGATTTAAATAAGACTCAGTATTTCATAGCACAGTTTTCAAAATATCCAAGCTATGACCTAAAATCTAGCATTCTAAAAACCGGGAAAATCTAAATTGAGAAAAGACAATCAAGAGACACCAATGCCAAAAGGACACAGATTTTGGAACTATCCAACAAAGATTTTAAAGTAGACATTGGAAAAATATTCCAGACACTCTTGAAATGAATGGAAAGATAGTCTCAACAATGAAATAGACGAATTCCACTTGTGGAAATTGGAGAAAAACACAATAACCAAAAACCTGAAAAATACAATAACCAAATTTAAAAGTTCACTAGATAGCTTCAAGGACATAGTGGAGAAAGCAGAAGAAAGAGTTAATGATCTTGACTGCTAAGTCGCTTCAGTTGTGTCTGACTCTGTGCGACCCCAAAGACGGCAGCCCACCAGGCTCCCCCGTCCCTGGGATTCTCCAGGCAAGAAAGTAGATCAATAAAAATTAATGATTTAAAAGATCTAAAATGATCTAAAATAAAAAGGATAAACCCAAAGAACACCCAGACACATCATAATCAAACTGCTTAAAACTAAAGGCAAAGAAAAGTTATCAAAAGAGATTTTTGTCCAGAAATCCAGAGAAGGGGAGGGAAATGTGTGTTATATAGGGGAACAATTATTCAAATGAAGATGAATTTTTCATTAAAAAACATAAAGGCCAGGAAACAGAACATTTTGAAATGCTGAAAAAAACAATGCAACTCAGAATTCTATATCCAGCAAGAAAAATCCTTTAGGACTAAAGTGGAAAAAACAGACATTCTCGGGTAAATGAAAATGAAGAGAATTTTTATTTCTAGCAGACTTGCTTTAAAAGAATTGCTAAAGGAAGTTTTTCAGGCAAAAGAGATATGATACTAAAGGGAAACTTAGAACATTGGGAATGAGGAAAGAGCAACATAAATTAAATATAAAATTACTCTTCTTGTGTTCTATAAAGTATGTTTCATTGTTAAAAGCAAAAATAATAATATCTGATGGGATTTTCTTTGTATAGAGGTGTTATATATAGGACAACTACAATACTCTACAAACGTGTGGCTATATGATGGTATTCTTTTTATAATCTACTTAGAGTAGTAATATGTTGATTTTATCTAGGCAGTGAAAAATTAAGTATGTATATTATAATCCCTAGAGCAAACACTAAAAATCTGGATAAAGAAATATAGTAAAAAAAAAATCTCAAAACATTAAAATGGAACACTAAAACATGTACAAATAAAGAGCAAAAGAGGCAGGACAAGGAAAACAAAGGAACAAAAAAAGAAACAGAAAGCAAATAATAAAATGGTTAGTGTAAATTTAAACACATCAGTAATTACATTACGTGTAAAGGACCTATATGTGCTTGTGTGCTAAATCATGCTAAGTTGCTTCAGTCATGGCCTACTCTTTGCAACTCATGGACTGTAGCCTGCCAGGCTCCTCTGCCCATATACCAACTGAAAAACAGAAATTATCAAAATTGACCAAAAAAATTCATGACCCAACATGTGCTGTATATGAGAAACTCACTTCAAGTATGGTTTAGAGATTAAATAGTAAAGAATTTTAAAAGATATATTTTAAAAATTCTAATAAAAAATTGGAATGGCTATATTGCTATCAGACAAGGCGGCAGAGGATGAGATGGTGAAATAGCATCACCAACTCAGTGGACATGAACTTGAGCAAACTCTGGATGATAGTGAAGAACAGGGAAGCCTGGCATGCTGCAGTCTGTGGGGTCACAAAGAGTCAGACATGACTTAGTGACTAAACAACAACAAAAACATAAAGGTAGACTTCAGAGCAAAGGAAGTGACCAGGGTAAAGATTATTTCACAGCAATAAAGAAGTCAGTTAATTAAGCAGACATTGTTTATGCACCTAACCACAAAGCTTCAAAATACATGAAGCAAAGCCTGTCAGAAGTAAAAGAAGAAATATACATATCAACAATCATAGTTGGGGACTTCAGTACTTCTCTCTTGGTAATATATAAACTAGGGAACAAAATCAACAAGAACATAGAAGATATAGATATAAAAGAACACCAGATCTTATAAATTTATCATTCCAAAACTACTGTAATTCAAATAGAATTTGGAAGGATTTGCCTAATAATCATTGTAATCAAGAATCCAAGAAGTAAAGATGCAATATAATAGTGCTAATGAATTTTTTTTAAAAGAATATCAGTTAGATCTAATTTACATTTATACAGCATTCCACCCAAAAACACAATATACATTGTTTGCAAGTGCCCAGGGAAGATTTACCAAGATTGACTATATCCTAGGTCATAAGTCATAATAAATTAAAAGAATTAGAAATAATGCAAAGTATGTTCTCTGACATAATAGAATCAATAGCAGAAAGATAACAAGAAGCTCTCAAAACACTTGGAAATTAAGCAATATACTTTTAAATAATCCCTGGGACAAAGAGAACGTCTTAAAAGAAATTAGAAAATGTTTTGAAGTTAAAAGAGAAAATACAATCCAACAAAATTTGTGAGATGCAGCTAAACCAGTGCTTAGAGGAAATTTTACAGCATTAAAATGCTTATATTAGACAAGAAGGAGCGTCTCAAATCTTTGACCTCAGTTTTCATTTTAAGAAAACTAGAAAAAGAAAAGCAAAAATAAGCCCAAAACAAGAAGAAAGAAGGAAAAAATAAAGATAGGGGCATAAAAATTAAGTTGAAAACAGGTAGAGAAAATCTATAATCAAAAAGCCATTCCTTTGAAAGAATCAATAAAATTGATAAAACTTTATCAAGACTGACCAAAAAAAGAGAGAAGACACAAGTTACCAATATCCAGACTGAAAGAATGGATATTACTAGACTCTACACACATTGAAAAGATAATAAGAGATGGTATGAACAAATCTGTACATGTAAACTCAACAACTTAGATGGAATGTACCAATTCCTCAAAAACCAAATATTACCAAAACTCATCCAACATAAAACAGAGAGGCATGAAGAAAGAAAAAGCTTGAACTCATTTTATAAGGCTATCGTTATCCTGATTTAAAAGCAAAGATATTACAAGAAAAGGAAACCAGCTCATTGCCCCTCATGATCATAGAAAAATCATCAACAAAATATTTACAAATTGAATTCAGTAATATAAAAAAAGAATAATACATCATGACCAAACAAGATTTATTCTGGGAATGGAGGGGTTGTTCAGTATTGACAATTTAATCTGTGAACTTACTAGACTAAAGAAGAAAAACTACATGACCGTTTAATTGATGCAGAAAAATAATTTGAGAAAGTTAAATTCCAATTCATGATTAAAAAAATAACTTTCAGGAACCTAGGGATAGAAGGGACTTTTCTCAACATGATGAAGGGCATCCTCAAAAAAATGTACAGCTGACATACTCAGCAATGAATGGCTAACTGCTTCCCCTTAAGATCAAGGCAAGGCTATCTCTCATCGCTCTTATTCAACATCATTGTGGAAGACCTAGGCATTGGAAACAAGAAAAATCAATAAAAGGTATATGGATGGTAAAGGAAGAAATTTGAAGATGATTTGATTATCTACAAAGAACATTCCAAAGAATCTATCTCCTCCACCCCAACAAATGTTCTAGAACTAGTGAGTTTAGCAAGGTTATAAAGTCAAGACACAAAAAAATCAGTTGTATTTTTTTGTAATGAAATGAAAAATCAAAAGTTTTAAAATAATATTTATAAAAATTCCACAAAGTGAAATATTTAGGTATAAGTTTATCAATATATATGCTCTAAAGTGGCAACTATTTTAATTTGTCTCAATCCCCTCTCATAAATGATTTTAGGATCATTGAACATTTATGTTTTTATATTATGCTTCATTTACATTTTCCTTTTTCACTTACATTTTGCTTCATTATCCATTTTCTTCAAAATGGATAGAGTCATCATGTTTATTATTTTAAGGGCTGCCTGAATGCAATTCATGGGGTCGCAAAGAGTCGGACACGACTGAGCGACTGAACTGAACTGAACTGAAGGCCAAAGAATGCTCAAACTACCGCACAATTGCACTCATTTCACACGCTAGTAAGGTAATGCTCAAAATTCTCCAAGCCAGGCTTCAGCAGTACGTGAACCATGAACTTCCTGGTGTTCAAGATGGTTTTAGAAAAGGCAGAGGAACCAGAGATCAAATTGCCAACATCCGCTGGATCATCGAAAAAGCAAGAGAGTTCCAGAAAAACATCTATTTCTGCTTTATTGACTATGCCAAAACCTTTGACTGTTGGATCACAATAAACTGTGGAAAATTCTGAAAGAGATGGGAATACCAGACCACCTGATCTGCCTCTTGAGAAACCTTTACACAGGTCAGGAAGCAACAGTTAGAACTGGACATGGAACAACAGACTGGTTCGAAATAGGAAAAGGAGTCCGTCAAGGCTGTATATTGTCACCCTGCTTATTTAACTTCTATGCAGAGTACATCATGAGAAACGTTTGGCTGGAAGAAGCACAAGCTGGAATCAAGATTGCCAGGAGAAATATCAATAACCTCAGATATGCAGATGATACTACCTTTATGGCAGAAAGTGAAAAGGAACTAAAAAGCCTCTTAATGAAAGTGAAAGTGGAGACTGAAAAAGTTGGCTTAAAGCTCAACATTCAGAAGATCATGGCATCCAGTCCCATCACTTCATGGGAAATAAATGGGAAAACAGTGGAAACAGTGTCAGACTTTATTTTTCTGGGCTCCAAAATCACTGCAGATGGTGATTGCAGCCATGAAATTAAAAGACGCTTACTCCTTGGAAGGAAAGTTATAACCAACCTAGACAGCATATTCAAAAGCAGAGACATTACTTTGTCAACAAAGGTCCGTCTAGTCAAGGATATGGTTTTTTCAGTAATCACGTATGGACGTGAGAATTGGACTGTGAAGAAAGCTGAGCGCCGAAGAATTGATGCTTTTGAACTGTGGTGTTGGAGAAGACTCTTGAGAGTCCCTTGGACTGCAAGGAGATCCAACCAGTCCATCCTAAAGGAGATCAGTCCTGGGTGTTCACTGGAAGGACTGATGCTGAAGCTGAAACTTCAGTACTTTGGCCACCTCATGCGAAGAGTTGACTCATTGGAAAAGACCCCACTGCTGGGAGGGATTAGGGGCAGGAGGAGAAGGGGACGACAGAGGATGAGATGGCTGGGTGGCATCACTGACTCGATGGACATGGGTTTGGGTAAACTCTGGGAGTTGGTGATGGACAGGGAAACCTGGCATGCTGCAATTCATGGGGTCACAAAGAGTCGGACACAACTGAGCGACTGAACTGACTGACTGAATATTTTATCATATTGCTATAGCAGTATAATATAAAAAGAAGAATGTGAGCTTTTTAAACAAGTCTGAATTCAGATTCTAGTTTCTAAAAAACTAGCAGTGTGACTAGAGGTAGGTGACCTTTCTCAGCTCAGTCATGATAAAATGCCGACTTTTCAGGAGCATTAGGAGTTAAATACAATGATATGTGTAAAATACCTGATACATGGTAGGTTCCCAACAAAGTAGTCATTATTAATATCTTAATTTTAATCTTTCTCCTATTTTTCGACTTTTCAGATTGTTTCTTAGCAGAGTCTTTATTCTGGAGTCCAAGAATTATTATTACTCCCTTTTTCAGGATCTTGGTTTTCAGGTTTTTAAATCTTCAAACATTATACCAGTTTATTAATAAACTGAGCAATGCTTGTAAGCATGTTTGCCTGTAGTTTAGTTGAAGATATAGGCAGCCCTACAAAGACAGGTGAGGAAACAGAAGCATAGACCTAAGAGGCAGCCCTTCCCCAAGTGGAAAAAGTTAGCATGCAGCAAACCCATGGTGGGGAAGGGGTTGGGGGGTGCAGTGGGGGGATGGGGGGGTGCGGTTAGCACTCAGCCTTATTCTGCCCAACTAGATAGAGGCTACATTCAAATTCAAACTGGAGCATAGCTATCAGAAGATAATTAAAATCATTGAAATGGAAGTAATAGTCTATTGGCAGCTTTCTGCTATTGTTTTGTTTGTTTTTACTTTTACTTTCTTGCATTTTAACACTTTTTGACCCTGGCAGAGTAAACGATACTCTTTTTTTGGTAAGATAAATTTTGGTATAAATTTTGGTAAAGAACAAGCTAAGTATGGTACTGGGCTTCCCTGGTGGCTCAGACAGTAAAGAATCTGCCTGCAATGCAGGAAACACAGGTTTGGCCCCTGGATTGGGAAGATCCCCTGGAGAAAGAAATGGCAACCCACTCCAGTATTCTTGCCTGTGAAATTCCATGGACAGAAGAACCTGGTGGACACAGGTTCATGGGGTCACAAAAGAGTCAAACAGGACTTAGCAACTAAACAACAAAGTATGTTTCTAATACATTAAAATTGCCTTTAGCAATGCTTTCATAGGCTATTAATATAAAGAAGTTAATCACACTATTATTATTTGTTCTACAACCATAACAATTAATTGGTTTTTATTAAAAACTTTTTATATTAATAGCCTTTGTGCACATTTTCAGTGAACACAATATACAATTTTTCTAATTCTTTTCATCTTTTCTATGTTATATTTGCTCTGGTTACATTTATGGAAATGTAGAAATAAAGGTACAGCTGATGCATTGTACATGAGAATTTGAAGAAAATCGTAAGGTGTTTCTGATACCTGTTCAACATTTTGAGTTGTATTAAACAATGTTTAAGAATTTTAATTTACAAAGGTAGATTAATTTTACAAAGCCAGATTAGAAAAAGATAATGTTTAAGATATAGTCTTTCTAGTGACTTTCAGTAGTTTTAACTAAGGGTAATTTTTTATAGTGCTTAGGAAAAAATACATTTCTCAAATCATAAATCAGAAAGATTTATAGCACTAGTGAGTAAAAAATATTTTAAGCTTTGAGTTTCTTTCCATATGTTTTAAGCAAACTGTCCTTATTTGATTAGTCATATTTCAAATCAAAATTGTTAGATATCTAATTGCCAGACAATGAATCTAGTCTAGAAGGTTTTTTGTACAAATAGCTGAATGATATCCAGAAGAAATCATTTTTTTCTAGGGGACCAAAACAGCATGATCCCCCTTTCCATGATGAGCATTTAATTTCTTTCCCTAATGGACTAGCAAAGAGGCAAAGGGGTATTTTACATGGTGATACTAATGTATGAGTCAAGAAATATTTGAACTTTATATTATCTTCATATACTAAAAAAATCTTTAAAACTCAGAGCAGATATTATCATTTTTATAAGCATTAAATATTATGTCTTCACTTAGGTGGTTTTCAATTATACTTTCCCTGTGCACTCAAATATTTAGCACAAATAGCTCCATGGAGATGACAAAATGCAGATCAAACACAATTCAGTTCTTTCTTCTCCAGTATGTGTGATCTGTTTCCATGGAAATTTCATGTTGACCAGGAATTGTAGAAATACTATATGCAAACATATCTAAAAAGCAAACCTTTTTGGAGAATATTTGTGATTTAATTTGAGTCACTCCATTAAAACTGTTCAAATAAAAGAAGACTTTTTTTCTTTAGCATAGACCATTTTACAATTTTCCTTAGCTTTAATGTATTAGTCTAATAGATTTGGAGACTACAAGGACCTTAATTAGTCTTCTGATGAGAGTAAAATTAAATCTTATTTAGGTAAATGTATTCATTTGAAAAAGATGATGGACTTATTATGAGCAAGGTATTGTTGGGATGCTGAAAGGAATACAAAGATGTGCATAATATGGTATAAAATGAGATGTCTGCAGTAAAGTTGACAATGTACTTTGGTGTGTAGAGGAGGAAGGGAATGTTTCTGATTGGGAAGATCAAGGAACTCTTCTTGGATAACACAGCATTTGAACTGGGTGTCTTGACCAATTGAGAAATTAAGGAGAGAGTCTTCCTGGTGAGGGAAACCACCTGAGCAACGGCACAAAGGTGGGAAAGCAGAGGGTACAAGTGGGGAATGATCAATCCAACTGGCTGAAGTGTAAATGAAACAGGGAGGTAAAATGAAAAGGAAAGTTGCAGGTAACTTTTGTAGGGCCTTGAATGCTGTGCTAATTTGGATACTGTGTTCAATAGCAGTAGTGTTCGTTTAGGCGCTAATAATCTGGACTATCAACAATAATTGAATATTGGGTAATGAGAAACTAAGAAACGGAGTAGATCACTATATTGAGAACCATGGTACTTGTAAGAACAGCAAAGTAGCTTGAAGAACTAGCAGGCTAAAAAATGGTTTGAGAGGACATCCATGGTGGTCCAGTGCTTAAGACTCCAAGTTTCTACTGCAAGGGGCACAGATTTGATCTCAGGTCAGGGAAATTCCAAATGCCACGCGGAACAGCCAAAAACAAAACAAAACAAATGAAAAAAAATGGTTTGAGAGATATAGTAGCTTTAAAACATGTTCACAAGTTTTTTTCAAAATTCCTTTCTTTTAAAGATGGACACTCCCAAGGAAATGGAAATAAAAAACTAAAACAGATAAATGGGACTTTATCAAACTTACAAGTTTTGCACAACAAAGTAAACTATAAAGAAAACAAAAAGACAAACAACAGACTGGGACAAAATATTTGCAAATGATGCAACTGACAAGAGCTTCATTTCTAAAACATACAAACAGCTCATACAACTTAATAACAACAAGAAAACAAAAAACTCAATCAAAAACTGGGCGGAAGACCTAAATATACATTTCTCCAAGTAAGACATGCAAATGGCCAACAGGGACATGAAAAAATGCCCAACATCAGTAATTGTTGCAGAAATGCAAATCAAAACTACAGTGATTCACACTGTTGTACAACAGAAACTAACACAATATTGTAAAGCAATTATACTCCAATGAAAAATTAAAATTTTATTTAATTGCAAAAAAAAGTGGCTGGACATAAAGTCTAAAGTAGGTAAAAGGGCATGTGAAACTATAAGGGGGTTAATGAACTAAGACTCTGAAACTGGGTCTTCTACAGCAACCATAATCTGTATCACACATTTCACATTTTATTCATAAACTACTGAAATTATCATGTAACTTTTTTTAGGGTGTGAGCCTAGTTGCCCTGACAATATCACAAACTCTGAGTAGTGATCATGGTTTATACTTTTTGTACTCTCTTAGCAACTAGCACATTGCTCCATTCTACATTTGTTGAATCAATGAATACAATCATTCCAGTATTCTGTGTATTTTCTACTGAATTTTTTTCTTCCTTCACAATAAGCCTCTGATTGAGGCTACAGATCTGCTCCTTTTAGAGAGTTGAATGTGTTCCAGCCTTGTCTCTAAGAGCCAGTATTTCTGGATGTTTTTAAGAAGCACTACATAGTGATGAAAAGGGGGACAATACCTAGTTGGTTAAAAATAATAAGCCTAATTATGCCTATGTGAATTAACTTGAAATAAATCTTGGATGATTTCTCTTCATTCTGACAAAAGTCACAATAAAAGTGAAACGGTTTGGGGAAAAACGGATAGATGAGCATTCTCTGGAAAACCAGGGGAGGCAGAAGCCCCCGGTAGAAGAATCTCACAGAAGCTAGGACTTGAAGTGGCTCCCCAGTTGAATGGGACATTTCTGTATTCTTTACCTGGTGCACTCTTCTTTCAGTTGTTTTCCTGGAAGCAATAAGCTTGTTAAAGTCTGATAAAACTGTTGCAAATAGGCAAGAAGAAAAAAATGCAAGTAGGTTTCTAAATTACTGAATAGAGTCAGTGATTGCAATGATATTAGTATGTAAGTGGTTCTTCAGATCTTTACCACCTGCCTTTCTGCTCACACTCCAACTCACCTTTCCCTCAGTTCACATTTTTCTCTATCAGTTAGTGAATGAACATTTTGATGATAGAACCAAGAGGTTCAGTTTTGGAAGTCACTACCTTTGTTGATAGTTTACATAATCATTTGAAGGTTTTATTCAAATGTTAAATATTTAAAATCAAATATTTGAATATTTATTTTTATTAAAAGGAAGAGAAATTGGACTTCCCTGGTGGTCGAGTGGTTGGGAATCTGCCTGCCAATGCAGAGGACATGGGTTCAATCCCTGGTCCAGGAGGATTCCATGTGCTGCAGGGCAACAAAGCCCAAGTGCCGCAACTACTGAAACCCGCACACCTCAGATCCCATGCTCCACCACAATGAGAAGCCTGAGCACCACAAGTGGGGAGGAGCCCCCACTCACTGCAACTAGGGAAAGCCTGTGTGCAGCGATGCAGGCCCAGCGCAGCCAAATAAATAAATTGGAAAAATTAAAAAAATAAAATGCGGACAAACCAAAAATGAATGTGTTGATTCCAGTGAGAGCAAATTTAGGATTTATACATTCAGTACAATTTAGACAAAGGTGTAAATTATTTGACTGTCTAAAAGGACCAGAACTTTGCCACAAACAGGGGCTCATTGTAAAGAAAAAGAAACCAATGAAAGAACACATAAAAAATGCTGGGACTAAATTACTAAAAATTGGGTCTGAAATTGAAGTATAATTAGGGATTGTATAATTTTTAAGTCTTCTATCATGTTAGTCCTACTTTCAGCCAAATAATATTTGTGGACAAAGAACTGTCTGTATTGTGTTGTTCTGTGTTCCAGGAGGTCACACTGGAGGGACCACAGAGACAGGTAAGCAGAACTGCAGGCCTCCCACCTCTGTTTTAGCTTCTGCCAAAATGAAGCTCATTTTCTGATTTACATTCTGGATTCTGAAAAAGATGTCTTGCAAAGAAAGAGTTTCCGTGCAACAAAACTCTGAAAATTATGGCCCTATCCTGATACAGTGTTTATACAAGAACATATAGTGGTTCAGTTTTTTGGAGGGACTACGTAGCTGCTGCTGCTAAGTCACTTCAGTCGTGTCCAACTTCTAAGCCATCACATTGTTTGACTCAGCAATTTTACCTCTAGCAATTGTTGTTGTTCAGTCACAAAGTCTTTGCGACCCCATGTACTGCAGCATGCCAGCTTCCCTGTCCATCACCAACTCCCGGAGTCCACCCAAACCCATGTCCATTGAGTTGGTGATGCCATCCAACTATCTCATTCTCTGTTGCCCCCTTCTCCTCCTGCCCTTAATCTTTCCCAGCACCAGGGTCTTTTCCAATGAGTTGGCTATTCATATTAGGTTGCCAAATTATTAGAGCTTCAGCTTCAGCATCAGTCCTTCCAATGAATATTCAGGGTTGATTTCCTTTAGGTTTGACTGGTTTGATCTCCTTGCTATCCAAGGAACTCTCAAGAGTCTTCTCCAGCACCACAGTTTGAAAGCATCAATTCTTCAGCATTCAGCCTTCTTACCGTGCAACTCTCACATCTGTACATGACTACTGGAAAAACCAAACTTTGACTATATGAACTTTTGTTGGCAGAGTGAAGCCTCTGCTTTTTAATATGCTGTTTAGGTTTGTCATAGCTTTCCTTCCAAGGAGCAAGGATGTTTTAATTTCATGTATTTCATACAAATAATCATTCAAGGATAAAAAGATATATGTACAGGATTTTTATTGCAGCATTGTTCATAATAGCAAAAGGTTGAAAAATTGCAAGTATTTATACATATGGAATTGGTTACAGGAATAATGATATTCATGTATTGGGATATTACATATTCTTTTGAAAGAATGACATGGAAAGATGTCCAAGATATATTAAGCCTAAAAAGCAAGTTATAAAACATTATGTTTCCATTTGTAAGTCAAATAATGTCAACAAATAAAACCATTGCTTTGACATGTGCAAATGGGTAGGTGTTACCTTACTTCTCTCTCTTTTTGTTTGGCCATGCCCAGTGGCTTGTGGGATCTTAGTTTCCTGACCAGGAATCAAATCCAGTCTATTTGCAACAGAAGTACAGAGCCCACCAGAGGGAATTCCCTTTACTCCTTAAAATTACTGAAAAATCATAAGTTTACTTATTTTAGTATCTTTATCATTGGGCTTCCCGGGTAGCTCAACTGGTAAAGAATCCACCTACAATGCAGGAGACCCTGGTTCGAGTCTTGGGTTGGGAAGTTCCCCTAGAAAAAAGGGATAGGCTACCTACTCCAGTATTCTTGGACTTCCCTGGTGATGTAGATGATAAAGAATCTGCCTGCAATGCAGGAGACCTGGGTTGGAAAGATCCCCTTGGAGGAGGGCATGGCAACCCACTCCAGTATTCCTGCCTGGACAATCCCCATGGACAGAGGAGCCTTGTAGGCTACAGTTTATGGGATCGCAAAGAATTGGGCACGACTGAACAACTAAGCACAGCATATCTTTCTCATTGGCAAGATATTTTCTTATTTAAGTACAAGATTGTGCATGCGTGCTAAGTCGCTTCAGTTGTGTCCGACCCTTTGAGACCCTTAGGAATGTAGCCTACCAGGCTCCTTTGTCCATGGGATTCTCCAGGCAAAAATTCTGGAGTGGGTTACCATGCCCTCCTCCAAGGAATCTTCCCAACCCAGGGATCTGAACCTGTGTCTCTTAGGTCTCCTGTGTTGAGACGTAGGTTCTTTACCACTAGTGCCACCTGGAAGGTCCAAATACAAGATTATCTTTATTCAACTTTGGAACCATGTTGGGGTTTTCCATAACCGCTCTGTCTGAAAGTCTAATTTCTTGTTATGAAAGAGTGATTAATTAAACTTATAGTATTGTGGGTTTTAGAGAGTGAGAAAAATAACTTTAAAGAGTTTTTGTAATTCTATAGGTTAAGAAGATTATCAACATCAACTTATGGAATTTAGTGACATGGTGTAACAAAAAATAAGTTGACCCCTCAAGCCCTCACAAACACAATATCTTAATCACATTCAAGACAACAGTGATTTTTGCAAATTGGCGCAAAAGGGAGTTCCATAATTTAACCTTAGAGAGCTGCTCTGTCTTCGTTTTTCAGTCATTAATTGGGTTGACCAAAGATAACAAATTTTGTTCATACAAACATATTGCAAGGAACTGTGAAATCATGAGACTTTGTTGTTGTATGTGTGATAGTCTTTCATGCCTTAATTTCACATTGGAAGATTTCCTTTTCTCTGCCTCACTACCTCCATCACAGAAAAACACAGGAAAAAGGGGTGTTCAGAACACTGGATGTTTCCACAGACATGTGGGGCAGAATTGTCAGGATAAATTTTACAAATCAATTAAACCAACACTGTCAAAAGTAATAACAGAGAAATGAAAAGTATACATTCCTTGTCTCATTCCAAACCCTAACAGTGCATTGTAAGTGCTTTAAAGACAGTCCATTAGAAAACAGACCATGGTTTTACTTGCCTTATTTTAACTAGGAAGATTGCTATCTCTCTTATACATTTTGCTCCCTGGAGAGGTCACAATGGTGAGACCATGGAAGGCATAAGGAACGCTCATCATCTGGAAAGCAATTTAAAGCATAGGTTGTTGTACAACAGAGCTCAGGCAAATTCACAACGTCATAGACAGGAACAGGCTTAAGTAGGAACTTTACCAACCAAGAATCTGCAAGAGAAGGTATAGACAGAGGTCACACAGGGGCAAGGTGCTCTGTGGGACATGTCATAAGTGAGCATTCCGATGAAGGGACATCCTCTCTTCTTCCAGACCAAAGCTGTAAACATTCTTGTCAGTGGGGTTCATGCAGACCACTTGCTATCAGACTGTGTAGATGTCAACTGTCAAGAATTATCTGAGAGAGCCAGCTGCTTGTGTCTGGACTCCTTGGGTGTCCATGGGAAGCTGTGACCCCTCCTGCAGGGAGGGAGGAAGTCACCTGTGCCAAGGAAAGGGGAATTTAGAAGAAATAGGGAGACTGCTGGACACAGCTGGTCCGTTGTCCAGACAACCCAGAGTGGTCTCCTGAGGTCATCTGCAGACTATTCTGTTTCACCATTGGGACTGGTCAGACATCTCTTTACATTAAAAGACACAGAGTTTAGAATTCTGTTTTTATTAAAAATTTAAAATGCTCGTTTCTGACACAATTGTTTGTAATCCTGAGAACCTTTTGAGGGGCTTCTGTTTTATGCCAATTTAAACAAAATTTAAATATTTTAAAAACTGGCCTTTAATTACGAATTTTAAAGATTCTTAAAGATTTCAATGCCCTTCTGGCTTTGGCTCTCAATATTTCTCCTTGGAGTTTTGTCACTTACTCATTGCCACCTGCTGGATAAAAAAAGAAGTGCAGCTGAACATTTGCCTTTTCCTTAACATACCTGTCAGCCCTTCTCAGTTTATAAATCAGACCCTGTCCTCCAAGGAGTGGCCCCTTTTTGCCCCAGGTGAAGGCAGAGGAATGTAGTTCGGACTCAGGAAGAAAGAGGTTCTCTGACCTTTCCACTCCTGAGTGTGTTCTGCAACCTGCATTCATCCCTTCACCCCAGGGGTTGGGGGTGGGTAACTTGATGAACGGGATAGCAGCAGGTAAGTTCACTGACTGCTCCCGAAGAGAAGTGCCTGTGGTGATAATACTGGCTGCTCCCATACATCCGCTGTTGAGATCAGAGCAGCTTTGATAGGTTTCTGTACCCTGTGGACAGGTTGCTGCTGCTGCTGCTAAGTCGCTTCAGTTGTGTCTGACTCTGTGCGACCCCATAGACGGCAGCCCACCAGGCTCCCCTGTCCCTGGGATTCTCCTGGCAAGAACACTGGAGTGGGTTGCCATTTCCTCCTCCAATGCATGAAAGTGAAAACTGAAAGTGAAGTCGCTCAGTGGTCTCTGACTCTTAGTGACCCCATGGACTGCAGCCTACCAGGCTCCTCCGTCCATGGGATTTTCCAGGCAAGAGTACTGGAGTGGGGTGCCGACAGGTTAGGTTATTTAGGCTAATGTCAGATGACCTTAGGAATAAAAATTAGAGAAAGCTATTTTCAAGGCTATTCTTAAGATATAAAATTAGGCTTAAACAAGAGATTTGAAAACTTGTTCACCACAGACCACTAAAAGTTTTCATGGCTCCATGAACACCTTTAACTTTTTGTTTCAAGAATATTGTTGTTCAGTCACTAGGTCATGTCAGAGTCTGCGATCCCATGAACTGCAGCACGACTGTCTTCCTTGTCCTTCACTATTGAAAATTATTGTTCAAATCTGTCACCTTTCCTATTGAGCTCCAGTTCAGGTAACCACAGTGTGTCCCCCGGACCTCTCTCATCCCAGCCTGACAGGTCTCTGCTTCTGTCTTAGCCACCGCCAATCCATTTTCTCGCTGCAACCAGAACAATCATTATAAAATGCAGACGTAAGCATACCATTGCCATTTTTGAAGTCACGACTTTAATAAGCTTGGTGTGGGGGGTGGGGGCGCGTCCCTGGTGGCTCACTGGTAAAGAATCCACCTGCCAATGCAGGAGATACGGGTGCAATCCCTGATCTGGGAAGATCCCACATGCCTCAGAGCAACTAAGCCTGTGTGCCACAACTATTAAGCCTATGCTGTAGAACCCGAGAACAGCAAATACTGAAGCCCACATGCCACAGAGCCCAGGCTCTGCAACAAAAGCCACTGCAATGAGAAGTTCACGCACCACATCTAGGGAGTAGCCCCCACTCGCCGCAACCAGAAAAAAAGCCCGATCAGCAGTGAAGACCCAGCACAGCCTAAAGTAAATAAGTAAATAAATAATTAAAAAAAAAAAAACTTTGGGGGCCACTCAGAGGCTGTTTTAGTCTCCCTCTTTATTTTAACCTTTTCCTGTCATTTTCAATTCTTGCCATGTTAACCCACGTCCATTTCCCAAGCACTAGCCTCTCTGTCATTTCTAGGCCTTCACATGCGCATACTCACACACACTGCAGACTCTCTGACCAACTGGCTGACCTGTACTCACTCTTTAGACCTCAGATTCCTTTCACAAGAGGTGTCTGATCTCCCAAGGCTGGTGGGGCTCTGCTCCCAGTCCACACCAGGAAAGCTCCATTTTCACACTGTCTGTGAGGAACCATGTCCTCGTCACCACTCCATTTATACCGCACAGCTCTGGAGGGCAGGGAATGGGTCTTGTTTACGTTTGTATTCCCAGTGCCTAGTACTGTGCCTGGCAATAGTAGATATTCAAAAAACAAATGTTGCATGAATACATGAAATAGCATATTTGAGACACTTTTAATTTCCAAGAAAAAAAAAATGTATGCTGTCAATTATACAGAGTAAATCAGAATCAATGTCTTTCTTTAAAACTAGGTTTTCTAATTAAAGAGAAATTCACAACTTACTCTCATAATTACTTTAAAAATACTGAGGCAAGAAATAAAAATGTACCCTGAGCCCATCATAAATGAAATGACTCATGAGACTCATTTAAATCTTTCTTTCCCCAAGACTTAATCAACAGAATGTATTACTTAAGAATGAGATTTTCACAAGACCAAATACTATTATGAAAAATAAGTGTGATTTTACACACTGATTAAAACTGGCCATATTTATCTAATCCATAATACTCTTTCCCACTAAAGAAACTGTCAAAATACTTTGAATAAAGTTGTAGAACACTTGTTTCTTTCTTTGTTTTTTAGTGGTTTTTTTTTTTTTTTTGAGCTTTTCTCCTTTTTTAATCAATGACCACCTTATACAGCTTTGGAAATCTGGACAAAGAAGAGGCTGAGAAGAGGCCTGGTTCCGTGTCTGAGGGTCTCTGAGTGAGTCTGCATCAGCCAGTGGGCCCCAACTAGGCCTGTCCATGGTTTGGGCACAGCAGTTTCCTGAGTAAGGGCCTGTCCCACCCTCAGGGTAGCACCCCAGTCAAAAAAAAAAAAAAATCAAGGCCCTCTAGGCTTCAGCCTCTTTCTAAGGCCCTCAGGAAATTGGTTAGATTCTGAGCCCAGCCTGGGAGGAGGGAGTTTACAAAGGGCAGGCAGGATCAAGTACCCAGGGATCCCAGTGATTCCCAGGCACTCTCCTGCCCTTTCCTGACAAGGGAGCAAATAAATAGACCTCCAACTCAGGAACAGAGGTTTTGGAGCAGGGACACCCTCCCCTGGGAGTTAGTAATTAAGACTCATGTTAAAAACAAACCATCCCCAGCCCCTGCCAGTGTCTACAAAATCCTAAAGGATTGGGTGAAGGGCTAGCCTGCCTGGGTTATACAGCACCCAGCCCTGCAGGCTCGTGGAGGGGCTCTTATGTCTGTTTTGCAGCTCCTGGGGCTCCCGCCTCTTTGGGGGTGGCTCCAAGAAGACTGATGGTGGCTTCTTCATTGAGTAGGGAGAGGCAGAGACACCCACCACCAGGAAGTGGTTCTTTTTCTGAAACAATCTCCATAGGCCCCGGTGGTTGCCACGCACATCCAGGTCCCAGATAATGGAGGCACTTGACAAGCTGTGTCCAGGTGATGAAGTCATCATCTTTCTCAATTCAGATAAAGGCCGTGTAGGTGTGGCCCTCTGTGCCTGGCAGGAAAAGAGTCTTCACAAGGGTTCTTGCTGTGGTCGAGAACCTTGGCTTCATTGAGCAGCCTGTGAACTGCCACTACATAAGCGTGCTTCTTCAGACTGTCCATGTTCCTGAGCTGGACACCTGGAACTGTGTTGAATTGTGCTTCCGGAAGTAATCCTCATGGAAGCAGCTGTTCATGTTGAGGCCAATGATGCCCAAGTGGTAGGATCAGGACACATAAGGGATGTTGCACTCTGTACCTTGGCATTGTTCCAGCATTGGCATCCACATATCCCAAGCCCAGAGCTTTTCCAGTGTGGACCCCTGGGGCTCAAGCTTCTCCTTGTACAAGGATTTCTGAGCACCCAGCCCAGCCTAGGCATGGTCTCCATATGGTACAGCAGTGCTGGGTCCTCAGCTGTGTGCTCATAGCCCTGGTCATTCCAGGGAGAGATCCAGTACAAGCTGTCGTCCTCCTCTAGCAGCTGGATGGATTGGCTCAGGAAACTGAAAATATCCACAGCAGTGTCCAGGTCCTCCTTCCAGAACCACAGCAAACCTGGCTTCCGGAAACAGGTTGAAAGTGGCAGTGAGGCTGGCCTCGTTGTGCTGAGACACAAGGGTATTCTTGACACCGACAGAAGTGTGCTGGATGCCCCTTGGACCAAACAGCAGCCACCACAGCAGTCGGTTCCTCATAGTAGCCATCGATGAAAACTGTTATCATTTGGGAAGACAACCCCTGGGCTGAGGGTAGAGAGCACAGCATCCTGTACAGGTAACTGGGCCGGTTCCCCGCAATGACAGCCACAGGTACATTGAGGACCTTATTGTCTGGGGTGGGTCAGGGCTGAACTGGGAAGGTGTGGGGTCCTTGCAGCTGTACATGTTCCCGTCGCCCTTGATTTTGCTGCAGAAGCAGCAGCTGTGACGGTTCAGCTCCATGTCTGCCCAGTGGCACATCTTCATCTCTGCCTCTTCAGCTGAGCTTAGTGGCACATCTGTCTTCAGCAGAACTGAACCCCCTCAGGAGGAGAGGGCAGGTGAGTCAGAATGTTTCTCCCCAAGGATAGGATCTCCTTTTCATCCCACGAAGGCCCGGGTCTCTCTCCAGCCCAGGGCAGGGCCAGCCTGGCTGTCGCGCCTCCTCAGCAGAGCCTTGGCTGTGTCCTTGAGATGGAAGGAGCCCGTGTCCTTAATAATGCAGGTGAACCCTTGGCCAGGTGCCATCATGTTGAGGAACAGCACCATGGCCTCATCTATATGAGGCACGTGCATGCCTGCTAAGTTGCTTCACTCGTGTCCTACTCTTTGTGACCCCATGGACTGTAGCCCGCCAGGCTCCCCTGCCCATGGGATTCTCCAGGTAAGAGAGTGGGTTTTCATGCCTTCCTCCAGGGGAATCTTCCCAACCTAGGTACCGAACTCAGGTCTCCAATATTGCAGGCAGATTCTTCACCGTCTGAGCCACCAGGGAAGCCCAGGTCAGTTTCTACTTCCCGGTAAGATACCACTCCACTTTTTCCACACCTCAAAGGGCTTGATGAGGGGGCTGGGCTTCCAGTTATCCATGCTGTATTGAGGGGCGGAGGGGGCGGGGGTGCAGGGGTCGTCACCACTGTCCTGACCAACCCATACCTGCAGGAATGGCTCAGGGAGCCCAGGCCCCGCTGAGGCCCACACAGCTCTGCCCATCACACTGCAGCTTCCATCTACTCCACGCCCCTGGTGGCCCCACCCTGGCCCACACTTGTTTTTAAGAGGCCAAAAAGCAGGACAAGTTTAAATTCTTGGCCTCCAAATCAAATTTTGGAAAGACTTAACAGCATCAAAATTACATTATTGTTAGTCATGCCTATTCTTCTCCTATCGTTGGGGCCCCCAAATACCCCTAAATGCTGTAGGACTCCAGCTCTAGCTGTGAAGCTGACACAGTTCTGTGCCCTGGCACGTGGCAAGGACTCTGAGATCACAACCTGGTTTCATGAT
Source organism: Bos mutus (assembly GCF_027580195.1). Taxonomy (NCBI): domain Eukaryota; kingdom Metazoa; phylum Chordata; class Mammalia; order Artiodactyla; family Bovidae; genus Bos; species Bos mutus. The sequence goes on along the minus strand of NC_091627.1, from coordinate 46,413,229 downwards.
GAGGAGATAATGACTGTAAGTGATGAATGGTAAGGGCTTTATGTTCTGTCTGCAAATCATGATGGGAATCTCATGGTACAAGATATAAAACAACTTGTTCTCAAATATTGCTTTGCCATCTCCACTGCTCATTAATTTTGGTGGAGTTTCTGGATAGAAGACAAACACTTATATGAACGACTCACAAATATTATCATACAAGTCTTTGGAAAATGCAATTCTATTGTTATATTTGAAAATAGTCATTGCCTTTCTTTGTTTTCCAGAGATAAATATGTTTTCCAAGGACAGCAAAGGAAAAATGCAAAAAGATACCTCCTGGTATTCTCGTGGGAGCTTCCCTTTAGCTATTAATACAAAAATGTCAGTGTAGTAGGCTAGGTGATGGCCCTGGAGATATCAGGTCAAACACCCGGAACCTGTAAATGCTGCTTTATCTGGATAAAGGGACTTTGCAGATGTGGGGTTTCTTTTTTTTCTTTCAGATTTCTTTTCAGATGGGGAGATAATCCTGGATTATTGGTTGTCCTAAATGCCATCACATACATTTTTGTAAGAGAGAGGGAGACAGATATTTGACAGAAACATAGTGAAGGTGTTGTGAAGATGGAGGCAAAGAGTGGAGTGATGTCATCACAAGCAAGGAATGTCACCAGGAGTTGGAAGAGACAAGGAACGAATCTTTCCCTAAAACCACCAGAGCAAGAAGGCCCTGTAACACCTTGATTTTTGACCCAGTGACACTGATTTCACACTTCTGGCCTCCAAAACCATGAGAGACTGTTTGTAGTGATATGTGACACAGCCGCAGGAAACTGATACAACCAGGGTTACCGAGGGGCTACATGAGCTTCCCTGGTGGCTCAGTGGTAAAGAATCCATCTTCAATGCAGGTGACACAGGTTCAGTCTCTGGATCGGGAAGATCCCCTGGAGAAGGCAATGGCAACCCACTCCACTATTCTTGCCTGGAAAATCTCGTGGACACAGGAACCTTGCCGGCTACAGTCCGCGGGAGCTCAAAAAAGTCAAACACGACTTAGCAACTAAACAACAACATGGAGATAAATGTTTATTTTAGTGGATTTTGATTATAATCCTGAGGATTCATTCAACAAATACTGATCACTTACCATGTGTGACTAGACTATAAGCTCCACTGGGCAAAGATTTTTGTTTAGTTCACTATATGCTCAGCATCTGGAACAGTGCTTGGCACATAGCAGATGCTCATAAATATTTTGGAATGATATTTGCTTGCCTCTCTTCTAGGCCCAAGGACACAGCAGTGAACAATGTAGATGACATCTCTGCATTTGGGACGCTTACATGTTAGTGGAGAAGAGACAATAAATACACAAATAAATATGTTACATTATAGTAATGATCAATGCTCTATGGGAAAAGCAGAGTAAGAGAGACTGGGAATGTGAAGTGGTGCCTTTTTAGGTATAGAAGTTAGAAAAGGCTTATCAGAGGTGACATTTGAACAGAAGCCTGAATGAGGTGAGAGAGCAAGTCTGGTGACAATCTGGGGAAAATGTTATAGGTATAAGGAAAGGCATGTGCAAAGGTCCTGTGGTGGTTAAAGGTTTGGTGTGTTGGAGGAACAGGAGGACCAGCAAGACAGCCAGTGTGGCTTTGGAGCGGAATGTCTAACAATGGGGCTCCGGGAAATTAGATCAGAGAGGTGGGCACGGCAGGATCTAGATCATAAGGGACCTTTTTTTGGTTAGGACTTGAGGTAGGTATATCTAATTCTCTACCAAGAATTTATTTGTTGTTCAGTTGCTAAGTTGTGTCTGACTCTTTGCAACCCCATGGACTGCAGTATGCCAGGCTTCCCTGTCCTTCACTATCTCCTGAAGTTTGTTCAAACTCATGTCCATTGAGTTGATGATATCATCCAACCATCTCATCCTCCATCACCTGCTTCTTCTCCTGCTCACAATCTTCCCTAGCATCAGGGTCTTTTTCCAACGAGTTGGCTCTTTTTATCAGGTGACCAAAGTATTGGAGCTTTAGCTTCAGCATCAGTCCTTCCAATGAATATTCAGTGTTGATTTCCTTTAGGATTGACTGGTTTGATCTCCTTCCAGTCCAAAGGACTCTCAAGAGTGTTCTCCAGCACCACAATTCAAAAGCATCAATTCTTCGATCCAACTCTCACATCTGTACATGACTACTGGAAAAACCACAGCTTTGACTTTTGTTGGCAAAGTGATGTGTCTGTTTTTTAATACTAGTTTAATGACTAGTTTGTCATAGCTTTTGTTCCAAGGAGCAAACGTCTTTTAATATCATGGCTATAGTCACTGTCCACAGTGAATTTGGAATACAAGAAAATAAAATCTGTCACTGTTTACACTTTTTCCCCATTTATTTGCCATGAAGTGATGAGACCAGATGCCATGATCTTCATTTTTTGAATGTTGAATTTTAAATCAGCCTTTCTACTCTCCTCTTTCAGCCTCATCAAGAGGCTCTTTAGTTGCTTTTCGCTTTCTGCCATTAGAGTGGTATCATTTGCATACCTGAGTTGTTGCTATTTCTCCCAGAAATCTTGATTCCAGGTTGGAATTCATCCACCCTGGCATTTCACATGATGTACTCTGCATATAAGTTAAATAAGTAGGGTGACAATATACAACCTTGACGTACTCCTTTCCCAATTTTGAACAAGCCCATTGTTCCATGTCGGGTTCTGTTGCATCTTGACCCACATACAGCTTTCTCAGGGATAGGTAAGGTGGTCTGGTATTTCCATCTCTTTAAGAATTTTCCTCCACCAAGAATTTATAAGTGATCACAGATTTTCTGACTTTAACTAGTTAAGATAAATGTTTTCACTTATCTACCTTTCTCCTCATCCTTTTCTCCTTCCAGGCCCTAAGTTTTAAGTTTGTTGTTTGGCTTTATGGATGGATGGTGAGTTAGGTTGTCTCTTTTAGTGGGAGCAGAGACTGGATTTACAAAGGCTGTTAATAGTATTGTCTTTGAATGAGTAGCACTGTTGTTCATTATGACACATTAAAAGTATATGAAAGATTCTGCTCAGACCCTGCTTGGTGAGAGGAATTAGAAAAGACTTGCTCTGTGGGATAAATTATTTCCAGAATTCATTTCAAACAGAACATATGATTACTTGCAAAGGTTAAAATGACTTCCCTCGTACAGAAAACACTACAATGCACAGGACTTTTCTCTGTAGCTAGGTCATTTATGTGATAGTATTATTTTCATTACTCAATCCCCTCCCCTTTCCCAGTGGTTTCTGTCAGAAATGGACATTAGTCATCTAAGTTAGGATTTGCATTATTACTGGCTAAAAATATTCTAACGAATAACACTAATGTTGGGAAAATTACTTAACAGTCCAGCATCAAGTGCTCTAACCTATAAAACGGGAGTGATTCCGTTTGCCCTATCTACTCAATATACTCACTGAAAAAGTGCTCTTTTTATTTTTCAAAATAGACTATATCCAGAAGATGGTATTATGTCAAAACAAAGAAAATTAAGTTGAGTAGCTTGGGGCATTTCCTATAAACCATTAGAGTACTGTCAAATTTGCAAATAATAGAAACTATTTTCTTTTTTAAACAACTATTTCAAATACATGCATTCAATGAGTATCACAGAATTAGCACCATTGTCAATTTTTGCCTTTATTCAGTCATTCAACCAATATTTATTGAGCACCCACAATGCACCAGGTACAGTAACTGGCAAAATGGTCACAAGCCCTGCCCTCGGAGAGCTTCAGAGCCCAAACACTTACAGATCCATCTCAGAAGTGACTTCTGAGCAAGGTGAGAACACCAGTCTGGTTATTTTGCTGTTAGTTTTTTTTTGAAATGAATGCCACTACTTTGGCTACTTATCTTATTCACTAGTCTTGTCAAGTTACTTTTGTCAGTGTTTTAAAAAATTAACTTGTTCTCAAAGAAGAAATATTTGGCACCACTGAGATACTCAAAAGAATACACCCTAAGCTCAGAAATCAATTTCAAACCAGAAGGAGTGTTCTAAGTATGTGCTTATCCACAGTGGCTCAAAATATACTGAGAACTATTCCTCTGAAGGAGCCATCACTTCTTAAATAAATGCATGTTGAGGTTCTATTTTAAAACTCATGTTACTATTTTTAGCCCCTGCTTAAGAATCTGGCCTTACTTTACATGGAGCAGGCTTCAGATATGGCAGTGACTGCAGTTGCTCCTTATTATTCTGTCAGTGTCATTGTGAAATCTTCACATTAAACATCTGGGGAATGGCAACAGGAACCATGTCTTAAAATCAGAGGAAAGATAAATGGTCTTGAAATTTTAATAATAGTTCTCAGTTTTTATTTAGAAGCAAATCTCTAGGGAAAGTATTATGAGTAATTGATTTGAAAAAATTTAAATCGTGTATTTTTCACATGAAAGCAATTTTGCTTTCCACATCTTTATTTGAAAGAATCAAATCTCACATTTGTCAGATGAAATTGCTGCTTAAATTATCTGAGATGATTTTCAAATTCTTTTATGGAAATCAAATTTTGTGAGGTTGTAGAATTACTTTAGAAATGACTGTGGAGTGTTCACTCTTCCAGGAGAGATTGCTAATTGGAGTTGAAGCATTATTAATAAACATCCTCCTGAAAGTACTCAAGCTAACCCAAAGCCCAGACAAAAATTAAGCAAAGTAAGTTAGTTCTTGAAATGAAACTCTTGAAACCCCAACTTGAGAAGATAAAGAACCAGGAAAAAAAACTATAGAAAAAAGAAAAAAATGACAGAGTATTAAAATGACAGAATACTTATTAGAAGTATTTTTTAACTACATATTTAGTTTTTCAATTACACACATGGCATAGATTATACTATAGCTTTGAAGTATATCTGTTCATTGTGTCTCTCACTGCTTGAAAATGTAAAACAGAAAAATTTCCACGTGCCTGCACCTCACATGTGCAGAGCCCCACACTGAGATGCCTGCTCGGCCACCTCCAGGGAGGGCTGTCCAGAGTGAGGGACACATGGCCATGCAAGTCAGCTGCCTCTGACGTTGCCCTTTGTTGCCAGGTGAAGTGCAGGCCCAATGCTGCTAGACATTCCAGATGTTCAGAAGACCACTGTCTTGGTTGGGCTTTCCCCAAAGCAGACCCTGGGATGAAGATTTGGGTACAAGTATTTATTTGGAAGGTGATCCCAGGATACTCAGTGGAGAGGGGCAGCTGCCATCTGACAACCACTGAAAGGAGAGAGAGCAAAAATTGCCTTGTTTTCAAAGGAAGTATTTTGAGATTTTAGTTGTTAACAGTAAACATATTTAAAGCTTCTTAGTAATTGTTTACAGACAATGGAAAAAATTTTCTAATAATGAGCTGAACCCAGGATTTAAGGTAGGCTCTTTTTTTTTAGGCATAGAATGTGCTATCCAGGAAACTACAGCATTACTATATCTGGGATGCACGATAAGAATAAGTTCAGGTAGGCTTAGAGGGGAAAGGTAAGTTGTTACTCCTGGGGGAGGAGAAGGGACTACATCATTAAAATGACACGTGAAAGCGAATTCCCTGGCCATTCAGTGGTTAGGACTTGGTGCTTTCAATTCCCAGGCCAGTGTTCAAGTCCCGGTCAGGGTACTAAGATCCTGCAAGCCACAAGGCACAGCCAAAAAAAAAAAAAAGTAAGGTGTGAAAAGCACAACACGATAGATGGGTATGTGGGGTGGGGCGGGATGGATGATGCCTAATCACAAGGTAGTTGTATATAGATAATATGTTGACTTCCTTTTAAATAAGAATTTTCAAATGGTTTGATCCTCTAGTTCCTTTTTAAGAACTATGGTAACTCCATATCTGGCCTAAAATGTATAAAAATCATGAAAAGTTCCCCAGGGCTGCAGAGACTGGTTAAACTTGTTAGTGTGCTGAATTTGAGAGCCGCTGCCTCTCCTTGGCTCCCTTCTCAGCATTTTCCACGTTAACAGACCCCCCTTCCCACCACCAGTAAATGGTTTACTTACCTCTGCCTTTGAGGCAATGGCACCCCACTCCAGTACTCTTGCCTGGAAAATCCCATGGACGGAGGGCCTGGTGGGCTGTAGTCCATGGGGTCGCTAAGAGTCCGACACGACTGAGCGACTTCACTTTCTCGTTGAGTTGTAAAATAATTCTTGTGTGCTAAGTCACTTCAGTCATGTCTGACTCTTTGCGGCCCTATGGACTGTAGCCTGCTGGGCTCCTCTATCCATGGGATTCTCCAGGCAAGAATACTGGAGTGGGTTGCCATGCCCTCCTCCAGGGGATCTTCCTGACCCAGAGATTGAACATGCATCTCTTGCATCTCCTGCACTGGCGGGTGAATTCTTTACCACTAGCGCCAACTGGGAAGCCAACCTCCCTAACCCGTTTTATCCCAAGTCTTTCCCATTTCAGCAAGTGGCAATTCCATCTTCTAGTGGCTCAATCTAGAAACTTCATCTGTGGACTCATCAATTTCTTTCACATTCCACCTTAAATTTCTTTTAATGTCACCTTTAAAATGATCCAGAATCTGAATATTTCTCATTATTGCCTCTATTACTACACTGGTCCAAGCCACCATCATCTCTCATTTGGATGACTGGATCATTGAAACCACCCTCCCTGGTCTCCTATGCACCAGCCAGAGTGGCCATTTCAAACTCAAGTCCCTCTTCAGTTCTCAGCACTTGCAGAGCACCCCATCTCATTTAAAACAAAATACAAAGGCCTCTTACTGTGGTGTAGAAGGCTCCAGGGAATCTGGGCCCCACTATTTTCCTAACCTCACATCTTATAACTCTCTGTCCCTCATTGCTCTGGCCTCACTGGTTTCCTTGTAGTTCTTCAAAACCCCAGGCTCACTCCCACCTCAGGGCCACTGGACTTGCTGTTCCTTTATCTGAGATGCCCTTTGCAGTTATCCACACACTTTATGACCAACCTAGACAGCATATTAAAAAGCAGAGACGTTACTTTGCCAACAAAGGTCCATCTAGTCAAGGCTATGGTTTTTCCAGTGGTCATATATGGATGTGAGAGTTGGACTATAAAGAAAGCTGAGCGCCGAAGAATTGATGCTTTTGAACTGTGGTGTTGGAGAAGACTCTTGAGAGTCCCTTGGACAGCAAGGAGATCCAACCAGTCCATCCTAAAGGAGATCAGTCCTGAGTGCTCATTGGAAGGACTGATGTTGAAGCTGAAACTCCAATACTCTGGCCGCCTGATGCGAAAAGCTGACTCACTTGAAAAGACCCTGATGCTGGGAAAGATTGAAGGCAGGAGGAGAAGGGGACAACAGAGGATGAGATGGTTGGATGGCATCACTGACTCAATAGACATGGGTTTAGGTGGACTCCGGGAGTTGGTGATGGACAGGGAGACCTGGCGTGCTGCAGTCCATTGGGTCGCAAAGAGTTGGACATGACTGAGCAACTGAACTGAACTGATACAGTGCTTACTTTCTTCATGTTTTTGCTCAAGTGCTGCTTTATTGGAAAAGCCTTCCTCGACTCTAATTTTCCCCAGTCATTTATTACCCCCTTACCTTGCTTTATTTTTCTTTATTCATCAGCTGACATAATGTTTTAATATATATTAAAATTTTTCATCGAAGGATAATTGATTTACAGAATTATGTTGTTTTCTGCCAAACATCAACATGAATCAACTATAGGTATACATGTCTCCTCCCTCTTGAACCTTCCTCCCCATCACCCCCAACTAGAATGTAAGTTCCATGAAAGCAGGGATTCTTTTTTGTTGTTGTTTACTGATGTGTTCTCAGTACCTAGATTAAGCTCTTATTGACTGAATAAATTAGTATGTATTATGGAGCATTCTGATTATCTTATATAGATTATTTATAGGCTAGCTCTCCAGTTAAAATAAAAGAATCAGAAGCCTTCAGTAAAACAGCCTGCTTTAAAAGAAGGATGCTTAGGGGCTTCCCCGCTGGTCCAGGGTTACAAATCTTCCATGCAAAGCAGAGGACACCAGTTCGATCCTTGGTCTGGGAAGATGCCACATGCCACAGAGCCAACTATGCCTGTGTGCCACAGCTAATGAAGCCTGAGCGCCTAGAGCCTGTGCTCTGTAACAAGAGAAGCCACTGCAATGAGAAGCCCATGCACCATAACGAAGAGTAGCCCCCACTGACCACAACTAGAGAAAGCCTACATGCAGCAATAAAGACCCACCACAGCAAAAAAAAAAAAAAACAACTAAAATTAAATAGATTAATTTTTTTTTAATTCTTAAATCCCATACTTCAAGAAGTTGGTAGTGAAAACCCTTGTGTTATGCTCAAATAAAGATTAGTATAACAATTTTAGAAAAAAAGTTATTCTTAGAGTCATACTATTGAAATCGTTTATTGAAACATATCATGCTTTATATGCTTATTGAAATGTTTATTCAAAATGTTTATTGAAACATATTTTAGGTTTATTCATTAATCAGTCACTCAAAAACACAAACTGAGTCCTTCCTGTATGAAGGGTGATGGGCCAGTCCTGGGGATTGAAAGTTGAAAGAAACGCCTGGCCCTCAAGGATTGACCATCGCTATCAATTACAACAGAACAAGGGGAGGTTCTGAGTTGGCAGGTGTGTATGCTGCTTGAGAGTCAGAGCTGCTACATGTCAAGGTAACGTCAAAGGCACCAGAAAGACCCCTGGAAAAAGTGACAGGAGTAAAGATGCACAGACCCCTGGGGAGTCAGGCAGGGAGAGAAAGCAAGAGCTCCAGACGGGGTAAGCAGAATGCAGCCAGAGACGAGGGGGCAAGGTTTGTTGAGGCCGTGAAGTGGCTCAGAATGGCTGGAGGGTTCCCTGCCAGTGAGAAAATGACTGCTTTAAAGATGTGCTAGGATGTGGACTACTGAACTGAAACTGGTGGCTGTAAGTCTAAGCGAACAATTTCTGTTACAGGAGATGTAATGAGGTAGCACAACTCTCTGGGAAACTTTCTGGTTTCTTTCGGAGATGTAATTGAATTGTGGTACCCAGTGTTTGAGATTCAGAGGTTTGTTCATTGGTTTTTCAACTGGAAAGCACCTAAGGTTCATCCAGAATTTATCCCCATTTTCTCTGAGTTCCTAGGTTCCTGATAGTTTGCACTTTGAACTCTTTGGCCACTTATTATCAGTTCTGTTAGATTTCAACTGCTTTTTACAGAATGCCTTGATCAATGCATTCACTTCCATGTCTTGTCTTCTCTCCTTCCTCTCTTCTCATTTATCATCTCTGTCACTCATCTTTGTAAGACTTGGATTCTCCTGGTTAGTTGTGATGTCAGTTCCAAATGGTAATTAAACCATTGTGTATTTTAAGGAAAACTTTGAGTAATTGAAATGCTTACTGTAACATGAATTGAAATGCATGTAATAGTAGATACTTTAAAGGATACGATTAGAATTAGAATATAACATTATCTTTAAAGCAATTTTTAAAATACCTTCCCTATACAAAACATATTATGTAATGTTCAGCTGTTACCACCTGGTTGTCACCCTCTGCAGTAAGATCTTATCTTCAAGTGTCTGAGCAGACGCAGTTTCCTCACCTTTGCACACATTCACCTTTCAGAGGGTGGGTGCGGCACACACTAGGCTTCTGACCCTTTGTGTGCGCTCTCCTGGGGCAGAACCATGGGCCACCAGGACATTAGTCATAACTCGTCCCCTCCTTGAGACTCATTCAATCGGCAGGTTCCTTTCAGCTCTCCAGGGGTGCCGCGAAGCAAGCTGGCATGGTTTTCTAAAGTTTTCCACAGGGCCTTGCGATTATACATCACTGGACATGGGGGCCGTGGTGGACCGGAGAGTTCTGGTTGACTCTGCCTCCACCGGACTCACTGCAAAGTGCATTTATCAGCAAGTCCAATGATAACATGTTGTGTGTATTCCTTGACTTTGAACAACCGGCTCTTTATTTTCTGCCCTACTTGCCTTGGTGACCCCATCCCTACAATCACTCTTGGATCGAGCCACACTGACTGACCTCAGCAAGAGGAAGCAGGGACCCAGAGCAGTATTTCTGAAGCGGGATGCACACACAGGAGCAGAAGGGAGCAAGATGCCCCATCTGGTGTGGAAAGAAGTGACTACTAGAACATTTCTGCTCATTTTGTTTGAAAAAAGTCAGTTTTACCAAATTGACTGTGTGGATTGTCCCTGGCTATTCACATGGTCTGGTCCTCAGACAGCCAAGTGCCAGTCCGGGACACGGCCTCTACTTTTGTTCCCGTGACTATTGTGGCTATGCAGCCCAGGCTGTGTGTGCCCTGGCAGGTAGCTTCACAAATTGTATCAGCAGCTTTCCAAAACCAATCTTCACAAAACAGACAAGCAGCTTTAAAAGAAAATCCTGCAAAGACACCTCTGACTGAGGCTAACACTCTCAACACAAGCACAAGGGACAGGAAAATATCAGAGTGCTCCTCCTGTACCTGGTATGAGCTCTTAATCAGCTACATAAGGAGGCAAAAACAATGATGGTCTAATCAGTCTTGTTTGGAGTGAGCCAAAAAGTTCAAAGTTAGCAGATGACTGAAATAAGCATTTATGTCCACTGTGATCAATAGCAAACCTCATCATACGTGGATACTAAATACTAAGCATGGAGTCTTGTGCAGTATCTTTCTCAGCATGACGGGCATTCAAGCCCATTGCTGAGACACACTCAGAACCATCTTTCAGACTGCTTTATCATCAAGTGTTAAACCAACATTTCCAAAATAAGACACCATATTCAACCACCTTCTTCTAATAGGGCAGAAGTTTTAAAAATAATTATTGCATTTTAAAAACTACTTTTAAGGGACTTCTCTGGTGGTCCAGTGGTTGAGACTCTGTGCTTCCAATAGGGTTCAATCCTTGGTCAGGGAACAAAGATCACACATGCTGTGTGATGTGGCCAAGGGGAAAAAAAAAAACAACTACTTTCAAGACAGTGTTATAGACTAATCTTACCCAGAGCAATGAAGACCCAGAACAGCCAAAAATAAGGTAATTAAATAAAATAAAGGAATTTATATAACAAAACAGAAACAGACTCAAAGATATAGAGAATGAACTTGTGGTTATCAGTAGGGAGAGGGAAGGGGGAGGAGGAAGATAGGCAAAGAGTTGATTAAGAGACACAAACTACCAGGTATAAAATAAATAACCAACAGGGATATACCGTACAACACAGGGAAATATAGTCATTATTTTGTAATAACTTCAAATGGAGTATAATCTATAAAAATATTGAATCATTATACTGTATACTGAAATGAATATAATAGTGTAAATCAAGTATACTTAAATTTATTAAGAAAAAATAGTGGTTCAAATATCAGTTCAGTTCAGTAGCTCAGTCGTGTCCAACTCTTTGTGACCCCATGAACCGCAACACGCCAGGCCTCCCTGTCCATCACCAACTGCTGGAGTCTACCCAAACCCATGTCCATTGAGTCAGTGATGCCATCTAACCATCTCATCCTCTGTCGTCCCCTTCTCCTCCTGCCCTCAATTTTTCCCAGCATCAGGGTCTTTTCAAGTGAGTCAGCTCTTTGCATCATGTGGCCAAAGTATTGGAGTTTCAGCTTCAACATCAATCCTTCCAATGAACACCTGGGACTGATCTCCTTTAGGATGGACTGGTTGGATCTCCTTGAAGTCCAAGGGACTCTCAAGAGTCTTCTCCAACACCACAGTTCAAAAGCATCAATTCTCCTGTGCTCAGCTTTCTTTATAGTCCAACTCTCACATCCATATAGACCTTTGTTGGCAAAGTAATGTCTCTGCTTTTTAATATGCTGTCTAGGTTGGTCATAACTTTCCTTCCAAGGAATAAGCGTCTTTTAATTTCATGGCTACAATCACCATCTGCAGTGATTTTGGAGCCCCAAAAAATAAAGTCTGACACTGTTTCCACTGTTTCCCCATCTGTTTGCCATGAAGTGATGGGACCAGATGCCATGATCTTAGTTTTCTGAATGTTGAGCTTTAAGCCAACTTTTTCACTCTCCTCTTTCACTTTCATCAAGAGGCTCTTTAGTCCCTCTTCACTTTCTGCCATAAGGGTGGTGTCATCTGCATATCTGAGGTTATTGATATTTCTCCCGGCAATCTTGATTCCAGCTTGTGCTTCCTCCAGCCCAGCATTTCTCATGATGTACTCTGCGTATAAGTTAAATAAGCAGGGTGACAATATACAGCCTTGACGGACTCCTTTTCCTATTTGGAACCAGTCTGTTGTTCCATGTCCAGTTCTAACTGTTGCTTCCTGACCTGCATACAGGTTTCTCAAGAGGCAGGTCAGGTGGTCTGGTATTCCCATCTCCTTCAGAATTTTCCACAGTTTATTGTGATCCACACAGTCAAAGGTTTTGGCATAGTCAATAAAGCAGAAATAGATGTTCTTCTGCAAGTCTCTTGCTTTTTCGATGATCCAGCAGATGTTGGCAATTTGATCTTTGGTTCCTCTGCCTTTTCTAAAACCAGCTTGAAAATCTGGAAGTTCACGGTTCACAACTGCTGAAGCCTGGCTTGGAGAATTTTGAGCACCACTTTACTAGCGTGTGAGATGAGTGCAATTGTGCGGTAGTTTGAGCATTCTTTGGCATTCATTGCCTTTGGGATTGGAATGCAAACTGACCTTTTCCAGTCCTGTGGCCACTGCTGAGTTTTCCAAATTTGCTGACGTATTGAATGCAGCACTTTCACAGCATCATCTTTCAGGATTTGAAATAGCTCAACTGGAATTCCATCACCTCCACTAGCTTTGTTCGTAGTGATGCTTCCTAAGGCCTACTTGACTTCACATTCCAGGATATCTGGCTCTAGGTAAGTGTGAGTGATCACACCATCATGATTATCTGGGTCGGTTCAAATATAATTTCTAACAAAATAATATTTAAATAATTTTGTATCTCATTTAAATAAAAGAAGGTCTAGTTAAAGTTAAAAGTTTCTTGAGGACTATTCTGTCCTCTGACACTGTCACTTGAATACCCTAGCTTACAAAGAACTTTTCTGTATATTACGCCAGTCTTTCCCACAGCCACCCAAGATACGTAAAGTGGAGAAAAGTGGAAGTTGCTCAGTCCTGTCTGATTCTTTGCGACCCCACAGACTATACAATTCCCATTTTTAAAGAAAACTGAAGCTTGGTCCTGAAACCAAGTCCTATACACTGCCCAAAAAACTGAGAAGAAACAGAATGCAGAATAAATCCTTAGGAAGCAAGTTACGTTTTAAATGCTACAATTTGTGAATTGTGTTTCAACAGGTTCTCAATAAATTGAAAGGGAAATGTTTTCAATCTGTGTGTACTCATTTTGAAGTAATTATAAGTAAAACTTAAAACTATATCCATCTATTTATTCAAGCCTTTATTCAGTACCTACTATATGGACAATCCTGTGCAAAATATTCAAGGAATAGAAAGATGAATTTTTAACTAGTGCCAACTCTCAAGGAGAGTTTTCAATCTAATGATAATGAGTTTAACACAAACTGTAGGAAAGGACTTAGGAGTAGGCATTTGCCCTTAATTGAGAAAAATCACCTCATTTTTGTAGTTTAAGGCATAAATTGCCAGTTGGTAAACAGTACTATTATACATACCTTTATTAGTTCATCATCTTTAAAGGAGGTAGATCTATTTCTTCTAAAAACATCTTACTCAATCACATCTTTATGACTGGTTTGAATTTTTGAAGCAAAAGTTTGCTCAAAGAGCAAAATAAGATTCATAAAATCAAACTAACATTATGCACAGAAAGACAAGTATCTACAACAGCATGCAAAGGTTCAGTATTAAAGGGTTAAATCTGAGTTACTTTGGAGACTTGTCCTGAACAAGTTGTTATGTACAATTTCATCATCTATAAAACAGGGGTGATATTTAATTCCAATTAAGATTATAACTCAGATGCTACAATTATTTCCACCTGTCATAATAAACAGAGTTAAAAAACTAGTATAAAAACTTTTCTAATAATTTATGTTTTAAAAATAAACTGGAATGAAAGTAGGTAAAGGAAAAAGTGATGATGGTGTGGATAATTTAACAGTAACTCTCAGTACATAAATGAATGTAAATGTGCAAGTTATCTATTTTTTCCTACATCTTATTACTTTTTAAAAAATGGCTCAGATAAGAAACTTAAAATACCTAGTAAAATAACTTTGAGGATTCATTTTGTGAGATGTATTGAAGAGAAAAAGAAGGAGAAAATAGTATAATTTAAAAATATTTATTTTTCAATTCATGCTTTCCAGAACACTTTTTCCAAACAAATCATCAAAGGCCAATACTTCTCCCTACTCTCAATGTTAAGTGATTTTTCCACCCAAAATAATGAAGTGATGTATACTTTTATATCTAATCAGTTTGTGACAGCTGTGATTCTCAAACATTTTTTAAAAATAGATCAAAGTTGCAAACAGATCATATATAGTGATTTTAAAAACTGGAAGGCAAAACCTGACTCTAAATGATCAAATGACCCACTAGCTGGATTTGACCTTCTCAGGCCACAAGAGGACTTCGCTCAAGAGTCCTGCACATAACAGATGGGTTCTCATAGATGTCCTTAACACCACAAGCACAGCTTCTGATGCTCAATGCTGCCAACAACAGCAGGGGCACAGAGAGGCGACCCTGCCAATTAACTCAGTTTTATTCTTCAACACATTTCTCTTCTCCATTCTCTTCATTGACTTCATCTGTTTCCTTGCAAGAATCTTGGCTGTTGGTATCAGTAAGATAATTTTCTTCCCCATTCTCTCTTTCTTCTATTTTTTCTTCTTCATTAAAGCTAGAGGAAGAAATTTATCAATCTTTCAAAGGAAAATGGATTTGGTTTAAAGGTAAACAAACCCTCTGCAATGTATGCCATCCTGCAGCCAGTCTTCCTCAAGTGTATAAGCTCCAATTTATCAAGAAAAGTTTATAAAAGTACCAATTGGGAAAGTAAAGATTGACTCTTTAAACTTCATTTGAAAGCATGTTATTGTTTTCATTATTTATGTCAGAAATTTACATTATTTGACTTTAAAAAATACTTCATCACCATGTAATATTTTGAAGTGTCAAACATGTTAAAATGTCAATATGTTTTACAACACTTCACGTGTGTTCCATTAGATAAAACACCTTTTAAAATCTTATAGAACAGATTTTTATGCTTTCCTGCAAGCAAGAATTTTTTCAAAGGTTAACCATTCAGACATCTTATATATGTTACCTTTCTTTATCTTCAGTGAAATTTTTCATCTCTTGATTGCTGAAGTACTCAAATATTTTTCCACTTTGGCCTTTCTTTGAAACAAACTCATCAGATATTCCTAGTGCTTTTAAAGTGTTAGAATAATGCTTTTCTGCTGCCATTCTTGCATTTTTCTATAGGAAAGACAAACCTTTTTAGAGGAGGACAAAAGACTTCAAGTTTCCATTAAAAATGTTAAAAGCTCCAGTGAAAATTAAATTCAATAATCACAGCAGGTTGAAAAATATGCATACTCTGACCAGCAATTCCACTCCTAGGTAGGTGCCTAGAGAAACTCCAACCTATGTGCCCAGAGAGACACACCAAAATGCTCAGAATAGTACTGTTTGTAACAACCCCAAACTGGAAACAACCTAAATATCTATATCAACACTAGATGGATAAATAAATACTGGTGCGTTCATATAACAGACTAAAATTAAGCAGAAAATGAACTCTAGCTATATGTTACAACATGGATGGACCTTACTAACACTGAACAAAAGCCGCGTGCCACAAAAGAGTGCACACGGTATAGAAGACCCGAGACAGGCAGAACTAAACCATGTTGCTCAGGGGTTGGTACATCGGCGGTAAAACCGTAAAGAAAAACAAGGAAACGCTCATCTCAAAGGTTAAAATGGTGGTTACCTCTAGGTGAAATAGTTTTGATCTGGGCAGGGCACACAGCGTTTCTGGGGTACTGGCAATGCTCTAATGCTATATTTGTTAACATGGGTAATGGTCACATGAGTTTTGAACTATAATTATTCTTTACACTGTACTGTTTCATGACTGTCCGAGGATATCTGAAACAAAAATCAGTAAGAAAATAAGATCATGTGTAGTTGTCAGAGGGTTCTTTATGTGCCTACTATAAAATTTTACTCTTTACAAGCCATGTCTCTAATCCACTGAAGAGTATAAATCATCAATGTTGTTATCTTTACTGTGTGGGGGAAGCAATGGATACAGCAGGAAAAACATGAATTTAGAATTGGGTTCAAATCTCCGGACTGTTACTTCCTGGCTTTGGGGCCCGTGGGAGTAGTGATGACCCTCTCATACCTAAAGCAAATCAATTATCACAGTTCCTGAGACCACAGGCTTTACAGAGACACAAGATAACTGAGGTTCATATGAGTGCCTTGGCTCCTGATACCACAGGCTTTACAGATGCACAAGCTGACAGGTTCACACGAATGCCTTGACTGTAGTCCCCTTCTACCTCCTGTGCGTGGGTGTGACCAGCACAGGGCCAAAAAGCACTAGCTGAACCTGGAACTACAGGCCAGTGATGAGGAATGGCCCAGCCCCAATGCACCAGCGGCATCCCATCCTGAAAAGGGTGTGGAAGAGCACTCGGTCTCACCCCAAAATTCAACACAGAAGAGGAAACCAAGATGCTCGGTCCACCCTTCCTGAGGTTAAGTGGTTTGCTTAAACTCACAGAACATACTGAGGGAAAAGCAAGTCTCCTAATCCTTTCCTGGGTCTTCTTCACTCTACCATGCTGCTTCCTCTAAGTGGCAGTGGTCATCCAACGTGGCCTGAAGCCTGACTTCAGTAATGCAGTGTCAGACACTTTCCTAACCCAGAGATCTCAGGATAAGGACGGACCCTGGAGTCCAGTGTTCCATGGGAGAAACCAAAATGGCAAGGGCTGATTACAGCGGATGAAACTATCACTAGTGTGTTTTCTGACACTCTAGAAAACCGAGAAAGAAGCACTCAACTGCTGCCAAAATGCACCCACTGTGGATGATGACTTTTAGACAAGTAAGTAAAAATGCCACCAGAGGCTATGAGTACCAATAGACAAGCCTTGGGCAACTGAAAGGCACGGGAACGTGACCTGAGAACAATGCCCCAAAGACTGTAAAGCAGGATAGAGAAACCCCAGACCTAACTCAATGTGCTAAAAAGAATATATTCTGATTTAAGTAAATGAGGTATAAAAGATTTAAATGATACTACTCAATGTTACTGCTCTTAAGCCTTCATCTGAATTTGATTTAAAATTTGATTTAGTGCTTTGTTTAATATTTGGTTTGAAAGTGAAAGTCGCTCAGTCATGTCCGACTCTTTGCGACCCCATGGACTATACAGTCCATGGAATTCTCCAGGCCAGAATACTGGAGTGGGTAGCCGTTCCCTTCTCCAGGGTATCTTCCCAACCCAGGGATCAAACCTAGGTCTCCCATATTGCAGGCAGATTGTTTACCAGCTGAACCACCAGGGAAGCCCTAATATTTGGTTTAAAATCTGATTTAACATATTCAGTTAATAAATCCTGTGATTTTTAAGAAACAGGAAAACATGGTTTGTTCTGTCCTAGATCACAGCCTAACTCTGCTAGGGGGATAACTCAACAGCAGCAAGAAAATAATTAACACTTGTAAAAGGGTAATGCATACCGTTGTGAGTGAATTTATTAAATAACAGCTGTTAATTAGCAGTAATAGTAACTGCAAGAAAAAAAGTACCAATTTATGTTAACAAAACCAAAACAATGGTGAGTCACTGCCAGTCACTCTGTATATAGAATTTATTATCTTTTAATATTTCATATCAAGGTGAATAGTATGTAACTGTTCTTTTTTTAAAACAAACATGTCCCCCTCAAACTTCACCATGCAAAAAGAACTGTAAAGACTATGAAATAAAAGTGGTTAAAATAACTGAATGATTATTTTGTTTTTGTATCTAAGATACTGCAAAAAATAAATTATCTTTGTTTCTTCAGGCAATTTGTCTACAATCACGACTCTAGTTTGAAGAGGAAAAAAATACTTAGTTTTAAAGCCGAAGTTTATAGCAATTCTTTCCTTTAATATTAATTACTGACTACTTATTTTGTGACAAGCCCTCATGGGAGGTAGGGGTATATGGGGAGAAGATAGCATATGTGTTGGCTGAAGTTGGTTGAAGAAAATATCAGCTATGAAACTAACCTATGCTTTCAATATTTAACACTTCTTTACGGGTTTAATTTCACACACACCACTATTTTGCCACATTTTCTCTGGTGACTAGAAAGACTGGGAATGCACAGCACTGCAGAGCTGCTTCTCACTGCTGAGACCCATCACTACTATGCTAGGGTAGTGCTCTAGGCCTGGGCTAGTCCCAGGGAGAAATAGTCCAGTTTGGGTTCAACAAATGTTTATGAACATGTCCTCTGTGCCGTATGCTGTCCTAGGAGCTAGCAACACAAAGATTTGACCAACACCTTTCAAAGAAACTAGCTGAAAGAGAAGAGAGAGCATTAAACAGATAATTTCCACACAATACATAGGAATAAAGACAGAAATGCACAAAGGGTAATAAAAGCACACAGAACAAATAGCATGCAACTCAACCTGGGACACAGTGCAAGAAGTGATTTTATACTGAGCCTTGAAAGACTCAGAGGAAAGATACAAAGAAGTTACATGGGTGTTGAGAAACAACCTGAATAAAGATTTCAAGTTTGAGGGACTTCCCTGGTCGGTCCAGCGGCTAAGACTCTGCACTCCCAATGCAGGGGGCCCGGGCTCGAATCCTGGTCAGGGAACTAGATCCCACAGGCTGCAACTTAAGAGTTTACATGCTATAACTAAGGAGTTTGCACACCACAGCTAAAAAGATCCCACATGCCACAACAAAGATCAAAGATCCCAACTGCTGCAACTAAGACCTGGCACAGCCAAATATATAAATAAATATTAAAAAAAAAAAAAAAAAGATTTCCAGTTTGAAACTAGTGGTGTGGTACAGTCTACAAGTAAAGGGTGTACACAGAAGGGGGTGGAGGCATGCAGTGGTCGATGAACTAAAGAGGTCAACAGGGATCAGATAAGAGAGGATTCGGTACACCATGTTAAGACTTGAGGACTTATCTTCTGGGAGAAAGCAGGACAGCTTACTGCTAAGCATTTGGAATCAGGCCAACTAGGGTTCCTAGTTCCATTATTTACTAACTATAGACATTAAGAGTTATTTACTTTCTTTCAACTTCAGTTTCTTCCTCTGCAAGACAAGAATACCCATCTTGCAGCACTGTTTGGAGAAGCCAATGTCAAGCTCCCTTGATACCATTTACTGAAAATGAGAACAAATGGCATCAGTGAAGTGCATGATTGCCACCGTTACTGGGGTGAACACTGTGGCAAGGGAATGGGAATGGCAAAGAGAAGACAGAGTGAGTGGCTTTGCAAAGAACAAGGCAAGAAAACCAGTCAAACCATAATAATAACTCAGAAAATAACAGCGGCTTCACCTAGCATTTCACCATCAGGAATGGAGAAAGGTAGATCCAAAAGTTGTTTAGAAAGGAACTTCTCAGGTCTCAGTGAGAACTGAGAAAAAGTGGGGGGAAAAGTGGCTTCCAGTCATCTAAATTGCAGCCCAACAAAAACACGAAAAATAGAGAGGAAGGTCTATTCTTCCCAGAGAGGAAGGTCTACTTTGTGGAAAGATGAATATAAGATGCCTGTAAGAAATCTGGGTAGATATATCTAGACCAGTGGACATAAAACCTGCAGTAGAGAGCCGGGAAAAACTATGTGAAGCAAAAGTCAATCACTTCATGCTGAGTAACGTAGAACAACTTATGATCATTTTTCTCCCCTAAAGCTGAAACTGGGATGTGAGAAAAAAAATCCCTTAAAGTGAAAAGTGTTACATAAAATTATATCCAAATCAGTAAGTAAAGGGTTCCCATAACTTTGAGAGACTGTAATATGCCACAGCGAATGCCCTTTGTCTTCAGTGAGACTCTGACAAGGACAGTCCTACAGGACACTCATCCCTCCCAGACACTTGCTGGCAGCAAGCTCCAAATGTAACAGCTTGAAATTCACAACACAGCACCTGTAACCTCTAGTGATTTTGTCTATTTTTAAATTACGTAGCCCATAGGAGCTTTTCCCTTATGGATACAAAAAAGATCACCTGACATCAACACATTTCTCTTAAGGGAAAGACTGTAAAACTGAGTATAAATCTAGTAAAATTATGATTCATTGTTCATAGCACCAAGCTTTTTTTTTTTTCCCAATAAAAAGGAAGTCGTTCTCACAGACACAGAAAACAAATTTATGGTTACCAAAGGGGAAAGGGAAGAGGTGGGATTAACAGATATACACTACTTTACATAAAATAGATAAATAACAAGGTCCTACTGTACAGCACAGGGAACTACACTTAATGTCTTGTAGTAGACTATAATAGAAAAGAATCTGAAAAAGAATATATATATATGTATGTGTATGTATCAGTTCTGAATCACTTTGCTGTATACCAGAAACTAATACAACATGGTAAATCAGCT
This sequence comes from Bos mutus, assembly GCF_027580195.1. Classification (NCBI taxonomy): domain Eukaryota; kingdom Metazoa; phylum Chordata; class Mammalia; order Artiodactyla; family Bovidae; genus Bos; species Bos mutus. The sequence continues at coordinate 46,392,642 of NC_091627.1, read as the reverse complement.
ATACTTCAATTTTTAGAAAAAGGAGTAATTTCACTAATTATAGCTAAAACTAAAAATTATAGACTCACTTAAAAAAAAACTGATCAACAAAACAAAAAGGCAACCTACTGAATGGGAGAAAATATGTGCAAATCATCTATTTGATAAGAGGTTAATATCTAAATAATATCCAAGTAGAGGAGCTACTCCATGTTCAAGGTCAGGAGGGGCGGCCATGAGGAGATACCCCTCGTCCAAGGTAAGGAGCAGCGGCTGCACTTTGCTGAAGCAGCCATGAAGAGATACCCGCTGTCCAAGATAAGAGAAACCCAAGTAAGACAGTAGGTGTTGCAAGAGGGCATCAGAGGGCAGACGCACTGAAACCATAATCACAGAAAACTACTCAAACTAATCACGCTAGGACCACAGCCTTGTCTAACTCAATGAAACTAAGCCATGCCCATGTGGGGCAACCCAAGATGGGCGGGTCATGGTGGAGAAGTCTGACAGAATGTGGTCCACTGGAGAATGGAATGGCAAACCACTTCAGCATTCTTGCCTTGAGAACCCCATGAACAGTATGAAAAGGCAAAATGATAGGATACTGAAAGAGGAACTCCCCAGGTTGGTAGGTGCCCAATATGCTACTGGAGATCAGTGGAGAAATAACTCCAGAAAGAATGAAGGAATAGAGCCAAAGCAAAAACAATACCCACTTGTGGATGTGACTGGTGATAGATGCAAGGTCCAATGCTATAAAGAGCAATATTGCATAGGAACCTGGAATGTCAGGTCCATGAATCAAGGCAAATTGGAAGTGGTCAAACAGGAGATGGCAAGAGTGAACATAGACATTCTAGGAATCAGTGAACTAAAATGGACTGGAATGGGTGAATTTAACTCAGATGACCATTATATCTACTACTGCGGGCAGGAATCCCTTAGAAGAAATGGAGTATCCATCATGGTCAACAAAAGAGTCCGAAATGCAGTACTGGGATGCAATCTCAAAAACGACAGAATGATCTCTGTTCATTTCCAAGGCAAACCATTCAATATCACGGTAATCCAAATCTATGCCCCAACCAGTAACACTGAAGAAGTTGAAGTTGAACGGTTCTATGAAGACCTACAAGACCTTCTGGAGCTAACACCCAAAAAAGATGTCCTTTTCATTATAGGGGACTGGAATGCAAAAGTAGGAAGTCAAGAAACACCTGGAGTAACAGGCAAATTTGGCCTTGGAATACGGAATAAAGCAGGACAAAGGCAAACAGAGCTTTGCCAAGAGAACACACTGGTCATAGCAAACACCCTCTTCCAACAACACAAGAGAAGACTCTACACATGGACATCACCAGATGGTCGACACCGAAATCAGACTGATTATATTCTTTGCAGCCAAAGATGGAGAAGCTTATACAGTCAGCAAAAACAAGACCGGGACCTGATTGTGGCTCAAATCATGAGCTCCTTATTGCCAAATTTAGACTGAAATTGAAGAAAGAAGGGAAAACCACTTGACCATTCAGGTATGACCTAAATCAAATCCCTTATGATTATACAGTGGAAGTGAGAAATAGATTTAAGGGCCTAGATCTGATAGAGTGCCTGATGAACTATGGAATGAGGTTTGTGACACTGTACAGGAGAAAGGGATCAAGGCCATCCCCATAGAAAAGAAATGCAAAAAAGCAAAATGGCGGTCTGGGGAGGCCTTACAAATAGCTGTGGAAAGAAGAGAAGTAAAAAACAAACAGGAAAAGGAAAGATATAAGCATCTGAATGCAGAGTTCCAAAGAATAGCAAGGAGAGATAAGAAAGCCTTCCTCAGCGATCAATGCAGAGAAATAGAGGAAAACAACAGAATGGGGAAGACTAGAAATCTCTTCAAGAAAATTAGAGATACCAAGGGAACATTTCATGCAAAGATGTGCTGGATAAAGGACAGAAATGGTATGGACCTAACAGAAGCAGAAGATATTAAGAAGAGGTGGCAGGAATACACAGAAGAACTGTACAAAAAAAAAAAGATCACCAGCATTAGGGAAATACAAATCAAATCCACAATGAGATACCACCTCACACTTGTTACAATGGCTGGTCTCAAAAAAAAACCAACACATAACAAATGCCGATGAGGATGTAGAGAAAAAGGGAACCCTTATGCACTGTTTATGGGAAAGTAAATTGGCACAGCCATTATGGAAAACAGTATGGAGTTTCCTCAAAAAATTAAAAATAGAACCACTACACAATCCAGCAGTTCCTGTGTATTTATTAAAAGGAAGTGAAATCATTATGTCAATTCACTGCAGCATTATTTACAATAGTCAAGACATGGAAAAAACCCAAATGATCATCAAAAGAAGAATGGATAAAGAAAATGTGGTAGATATGCAATACTATTTGGCCACAAAAAAGGAAATCCTGCCATGTGTAACAATACAGATGGACCTTGAGGGCATAGTGCTAAGAGAAATTAGAGAGAGAAGGACAAATACTATATGATCTCACTTATGTGTGGAATCCAAACAGACACACACAAACAAAACTCACAGAAAAAGAGATCAGATTTGTGATGACTGGAGGAATTAGATGCAGGTGTCAAAAGGTACAAACTTCCGCTTATAAGATACGAAAGTACCGAAGTGTAACGTACAACGTGATGATGACAGTTAACACTGCAGTGTGGAACATACGGAAGTTGCTAAGCGAGTAAATCCTATAACTTCTCATCACAAGGAAAAAATGTTTTTGGTAACAATGAGGTTGACAGGCGTTACCTAACTATAATAAGCATTTCCTAATATATGAATGTCAAGTCATTATACTGTACATCTTAAACTTATACCTGCCAAATGTCAATTTTATCCCAATAAAACTGGAAAAAAAAACTGGCAGAAATAAATCTGATTCAGTTAGCCATTTTGTTTCAGTTTTTAATTCTTCAAAGACTTCCAATTCATATCATGAAGCCTCACCTTAATATCTGGCCAAGTTGGTACTGAAAAAAGACTGGCCATTAAAAACAGGTTGTGAAACTATTATTTTGAAAATGAATGGATTAGTAGCATGTTCTTTATCAAGCTTATGAACCTCATCAAGATATAGTGCTCAAATTTAAGCAAATTACTTACTGATGTGGTGAAGCTGTCACAGAAATAATAATGTCTCAGTAAATTACGTAACACATAAGAAAAATGGACGATGAAAATTAGGAGCTAGAGAGGTTAAAAAAAAAAAAAAGGCTGACAATAGTTCTCAAATTCCAACAAACACAACCTGAGCAACTCTTTCAAATAGCAGCGGCCTGTTTTTTAATTTTTCTTCTCTTTCTTCTAGTTCTCGTCGGTATTCTCTCATCCTTTCCTTTTCACTCTTTCTAAAATCAAATAAAAGGAATGGAATTTTTAAAAGAAACAGGAACTTGAACATATAACATTTAGCTTAGATGACAAATCAGAAATTAAATCATGAGCACAGTTTATCACAATTTCTTTTCTGGACTGGTAGATTTTTTTCCCCATTAGACTGGTAAATTTTTAAGGAATGCAGAATACAAATTCTAGGTTTTGAGAGCAAACATTTTACATCTCAGAACAGTCTGGGTATGCTGTGATTCCTGAAATCTTCAAAACAAGAATGGATTAAGGGGCTTCAAACTGGCCTCGGGAGATTAATCAATGCCCTCTCATCTCATTTATAAACCAAAAAATTTGGTCCAAATTAAGAATCTTCTCTTTGAGGAATTTCTTCTGAAAATTAGACAGTGCTCTTCTTTTTTCCCTAGGTGAGATCTCCTATAGGCTGGTGGCACAGTTAATTAAATGGGAGCGGGGTAGGGGAGAAACAAGGAGTATGGAAATAGCACATATAGAGAAACAGGAACCAAAACACAAAAACTCACAGTAAGTATACCCACTGTTTGAACCAGATCCTATAATGAATTAAACTATGCTTTTTTCTCTATGTAAAATACACTAATTCTACCAAGATCATGACTTCCTGGATTAGAAAAAATAATTATACCATAAAATGATAATTATGCTTAAATATACACAATTTAGCATTATGGAAAATCCAGTTTACTTTCTAAAGATGAATGGTATATTTCTAGAGAATATTTTGCTCAAGTTCATCAAATCAAGCTCCTTCTATCAATGAGTTACACTTATACACATAAGGTATATATATATATAATATACATTATAAATGAATATAATAATTATTACATATAATATACATATTTAAAGGAATGATCACAATTAAAAGCAAATATAGATTTGGGGGGTACTTATGAATCAGATTAAAAATTAATAAATCATGTTACTTACCCAGCTTTGAGAAAGATACTTTACTACTTAAACATGAATATTTTTATGTTGCAACATAAAAATATTCCTCTGGAACACTGATTTTCAAACTTTGTACTGCAGAATTCCAGTGTGTCACATACCACTAAACCTTAACACACATGTTAATTGACACATCACATAACATCAATGTGCTAATCTGTGTTATCAGATTTTGTGTAGACCTTAGAACAAAGGTCTTGGACATATTTGTTTACTGAAGAATATTTTGAGATTACACAGCAAGCTGTTAAAAAAGAGCTTTGTGTGAATCAAGATTTTTCTCAATATCACACTGTACAATAAAAAATAATATAAATAAAAAGTTTAGATGCTAATACAGGATTACAACTGTGAACCATGGCCACAGTATAAAATGCTTCTGTCCATCAACACGGCATCATGGTCTTCATTGTGGGGTGAGTATGCATGTTGGTTCTTACCATGAAGTGAGTGAGCATTAGAGTGTGTGTGTGTAAGTAAACTGTAAGTAATTGATAGTAACTTGAATCCACAAACTGAAATATTATGCTATTCTTCATTCATTCATATATTTGAGGGGTACACTGATAAAAAAAAAAGTTTGAAAACCAGTGATCTGGAGGGTCAGGGTTCTCTTGTGATACCTGAGAGCTTTTATTCTGGATTTAGACATTTGAGCTAAACTCTCATGTGAGTCATAAGCCTTAGCCCGGGTTGTCAGGAGTTTCTGCAATTCTTTCATTCTTTGCTTCTGCTTAGTTAATATCCGATGTCTCTCTTCTTCCAACATTTTCTTTTCCTCAAGTGATCTCCTGAGGGCAACAAACTAAGGCTTAATTCACTTTAAGCCAATGAGAATGTTGTTTAGTAAAGATTTAGCACAGGATAATTCAATGGCTGGAAAAAAAGGGCAACCTTTTGAGAAGGATCTGAGTTGTAACTAGAAATCGATAGGCTGACTGTAACCTTTTCTAGCCCCAAAGATTCATAAAATGGAAAATATATTTAGTTCTTGGGTCTTCCTGACCCAGGGATTGAACCCCAGTCTCCTGCATTGCAGGCAGATTCTTTACCATTGGAGCCACCAGGGAAGACCTCTTAGCACACCTTCTGGCAAAACGTTCTATATTTTATAGTAAAATATGTTACTGGATAACATAGCATAGTATTTTCAAATCCCCCAACACAAAATCACTAGCGCGACCGTGAGTCAGTCCTCATTGTATTGGTCATTTACCTTGTGGCCTGCTCTCTTCCTCGGGAGGACACCGTGGGCGTTGGAGGGTTGCAGCTACAGGGTGCAGGCTTTGTGTTTGCAGCCCTTACTGGTGACTTGCGCCTTGGAGACAGATAAGGCCAACGTGTTTCTTTTAAATTCTCTTCATCTGCTTCAATGTCTGCCAAAATTTTCTCTCTTTTAGTGGCTGAATGTGAGGCTGCCTGAAGGTCACATGGTTCACAGACTGTCAGGAATTTGCGATACTTCTGTTCTGAGTGGTGTTTCTGATACCTCTCAGGTAGGTCTTCAGAATCAGCAGTCTGGCGCCTAACCCTGTGTTTATACTTGGACTTCTCAGCCTGTTCAGGACCCCTGGACTTCCTTGTAGCAAAACTCCTGCGAGCTGGACTGTAAGGCCGAGGGGATGGATTCTGTAAAAAGTCTTGAGTTCTCTGCTGTGCCCTCAAGTTTTTATAGAGTTCTTCTTCTGTTAACTTGTCATTGATAGTTGAACTGTAAGTAGATCGAGGTACAGGTCTGGCTTTAAAACGATTTGTTTTCTTTTTAGACTTAAAAAAGTCTTTCAGCTGCTTTTCCCTAACTGCTTGCTTCTGTTCCTCCCTTGCAACAAACTTAAAGGGCTTTTGAGAGGCTAAAAGAGCTTCTTTGTTTCTCTCCTTCATAGCCCTCCTCCGTACCTCATTTTGCTTGACTATATCATGATAAAGGGGGAGAAAGACGAACGCAGGAACTGGGTTGGCTCGGAATTTTTTCTTACACTCTGACTCCTCTTCTTGCTTCTTGAGCAGTTTGTGTACCATTTCAATATCTGATTTCGATTTCATGTTCTCTTCTTTTTTCTTCTGCTCTCTAACCATCATTTGAAAAGGCTCAGGTACTGTAATCCTTGGCACCCATTCCTTCGGTTTCTTTCTTTGTTTTTCAAGTACTGGCAGGTTGACATCTTCATGCTGGATATAATCTTCTACACTGAAGTTTGTCCACATGTTGTTGATGAGCTCCTTAGCATAGGTCATCATACCGCTTTTCTCAGAATACTTTTTTTCTAAGTTGGGCAACTCTTCTTCAGAGGAAGACACAATCAAGGAGGAAGACTGACTTAAATCAGGTTCTGAAATTGATGTCATTAATGAGACAGGGTGATAGGAGTTCTTTTCTGATAAAGACCTAAGCAAGTGAGGAGAATAATCAGGTTACCTTTTCAGTTGCATGTGACCAAATAGAAAAATTAAAAACTACATAATTTCTAAGATCAAGGTAAAATCAGTTAGAAAATAGGAACTGGACAGGGCTGATGAAAACTATCAAATTTTTTTAGAACAGAGCCTGGGAGATGCCTGAAATTGATCTAAGTTGACTTCCTCATTTTACAGGGGAGGAACCTGAGACAGAGTTTCCTTATATCTAACCACTATTGAATTCTCCACATGTTTTCCAGAGTCACCATCCTAAAATAGACATCTGATCACATCACTTTCTTTCCTGAAACTTTCCCATGACTTGCCATTGTTACCAAGCTTAGATTATAAAGCCCCTCAAGACTAGCTCCTGCCTACCTTTCCAGTTTCACCTCTTGCCTCTCCCTACCCAGGTCACCATTCTTAAGTCAGATCCAATCATAGGCAGTTTCTCCCACACTGGTGATTTCTCAAGGCGCTTTGTACACATGGTTCCTGGTGCCTAGAAGGGCACTCCTCACTTCCTACATCTGTTTCAGCTATTTCTCCTCTAAGACTGAACTCCGATATGATACTTCACTTGCCTGTATCCCTCCACTGACACTCTGACATGTTCAACTGCTCTTCCTCTCTCTCCATGATACTCTGTTACACCATGTTGTATTTTTGAATCTCAGATTGTCTTTGATCTCCTTGAGAGCATCTTGATTTTGAGTCCTCAGTGCCTAGGCAACATCTGGTACACAGGAGATGCACCATCAGTGCTGACTAACTGGATGAGTGGCCTCAAGTTTCAAAAGAAGCAGGTTTATGGCAAAAATGACTATTTTGAAAACAAATCAGATTTATGTCTTAGTTCTGAACAATCTGTGTTATATCTGTAATGAGCTCATGTTAATCCACATATTATATTTTTAAAAAGACATTTAAAACTGAATTTTAATATTCAACATTTGAAAATGGCCCAGACTAAATATTCTGATACATGTCTAAGAGTGGTGCATCAGAGAGAAAAGACCTAAATGGCCATCAAATAACCCTCAAAGCAAGAAGCTACCTAGTAGGTTGATAAGCCATCAAACAATCTGAATAAAAACCCACCTCCATATATCATTAAAAGCACAAAGGGATATTTGAGAGAAAGTATTTTGAAATAATTTGTTTTGCATTTTTAAGTATATATTTTATCTTACAGTCCACAAATAACAATATGGACAAACTTACCCAGAAGAGACACTAGCAGCTTCTTCCCTGGTGACTGCTGGTTGAACTTCCTTTAAATTTAATTTACTCTGGTACAATTTCTCTAACTTTGCCATAGTTTCTATGTGGGCTGCCTTCAGTTCTTCTAGTTTCCTGAAATACTCTTCATTAGAGTGGTAAATATCAGAAAAGTTCACAAAATCCTCATGGCTTATATGTTTTTGTTCATTCACCCTAGAAATGCTGGTGTTAAAATCAGCCTGGTAGGATGAAAAAAACCTGTTATATGATGTCTGGAGTTTAAAGACAAATTAAGTTGACATTTATTCCCAATGCTGCTTTTTTAAAAGTCCACTTAATGAGGTTATATGTTTACTTGTGGACTATGTACATATAACATATTATAAGTTACTCGTGGGCTATATACGTTTTCTCCTAATAAATATTTTATTAAGAATAAGAGAGAGAGAGAGGGAAGGAGAGAGACAAGTTGCCAGAAAATAAATACTGTTTAATCCATCTTTTAAAGGGTGGTTAGATTCTCAAATTATGTACTAAGAAACACTACGGCAGGATCAAACCACACTTTATAAAGAGCCTCCTTCTCAGCGCAGGTTTATCTGAGACGAAGAACACAATTTCTCCTGCTGCAGACCAAGCAACCATAGCCCAGTGCCCTCTCTGAGCTGGGCTTTGCAGTGTGGGCCCCAGGGGTGTTTCGGCAGGGAGGAAAACTGAATGAGAATTTTGGGAAATGTGGGAATGGAGGGAACAAAATTCTCGGGGGCGCATCAAGAAGCCAGAGAGAAACTTTCCTCAGTGTGCGTGGGGTGGGGGTTGGGGGCAACCTCAGGAGCAGAAGGAGGTGAGGGTAGGAGGGACTTCCAGAATAGCCACTCCTGTGGGCAACAAGAACAGCAGCTCCCATGGTGACAAGGACTGTGGGGGTGACAAGGGAACAAGAACACGTAGGGTGGTTATTCTCTATACATGCCTACAAGGGTATGACTGATCCTTTCCCCCTCACTCCCTTCAAAGACCTTTCAACTTCTTTTAACTGAAGGAACTTTAAAGAGGTAAACCCCCATATCCTCCACAAGTTTATAAAGATTTCATATTTTCTCAGGTGAGAAACAATTGAAATTGTCTATGATACTATGCATAAAATGTTACTATGGTTTTAAATTTAGCTTACTGCCTGAAATAGACTCAAAATGAAAAAAGTATATTTGCCAAAGAAAAATAGAGATCCAACCTGATAAGACTCTAGAAAATAAACCTGAATAGTGTCTCCCAACAGAAAATTCAGAAGATTCAGTTGTCCATAATACTTATAGATATAACACTTTAATGGGCTCAAAAACAGTGTACACGAGGCCAGTGTTGTACCACTTGGGATAACTTAAGAGAAAACAAATGAAAGAAAACAAGTTTTCTTCAGTAGAACAAGTGTGCAGAAATTCATTACCAAATAAGTTGGAGAATTGCTTTATGAGTCATGTTGCTGCTGTTGCTCAGTCACCCAGTCGTGTCCAACTCTTTGTGACCCCATGGACTGCAGCACGTCAGGCCTCCCTGTCCCTCACCATCTTCCGGAGTTTGCCCAAGTTCATGTTCATTGCTTCTGTGATGCTATCCAGCCATCTCATCCTCTGATGCCCTCTTCTCCTTCTGCCCTCAATCTTTCCCAGCATCAGGGATTTTAAAATGAGTTGTCTGTTCGCATCAAATGACCAAAATACTGGAGCTTCAGCTTCAGCATCAGTCCTTCCAGTGAAATTCAGGGTTGATCTCCCTTAAGATTGACTGGTTTGATCTCCTTGCTGTCCAAGGGACTTTCAGGAGTCTTCTCCAGTACCACAGTTCGGAAGCATCAATTCTTTGGCGTTCTGCCTTCTTTACAGTCCAGCTCTCACAACTGTATGAGACAACTGGGAAGATCACCGCCTTGACAATATGGACCTTTATCAGCAGAGTAATGTCTCTGCTTTTCAACACACTGTCTAGGTTTGTCACAGCTTTCCTGCCAAGAAGCAATTGTCTTGACTTCATGGCTATAGTCACCGACAGTGATTTGGGAGCCCAAGAAGAGGAAATCTGTCACTACTTCCACTTTTTCCCCTTCTATTTGCCATGTAGTAATGGGGCTGGGTGCCATAGTCTTAGTTTTTGTAATATTTAGTCTTAAGCTAGCTCTTTTACTCGCCTCCTCACACTCATCAAGAGGTTCTTTAGTTCCTCCTCGCTTTCTGCCATTAGAGTGGTTATCATCCGCATATCTGAGGTTGTTGATGTTTCTCCCGCCTATTTAGATTTCAGCTTGTAACTCATTCAGATCAGCATTTCTCAAGATGTGCTCAGCCTATCGGTTAAACAAACAGGGTGACAGCAGATAGCCCTGTCATACTCCTTTCTCCATCTTGAACCAATCAGTTGTTCCATACAGGGTTCTAACTGTTGCTTCTTGACCCGCATACAGGTTTCTCAGGAGACAGGTAAGATGGTCTGCTATTCTCATCTCTTTAAGAGCTTTCCACAGTTTGTTATGAGCCACACAATCAAAGGCTTTAGCACAGTTGATGAAACAGAGAGGTTTTTCTGAAATTCCCTTGCTTTCTTTATAATCCAGTGAATGTTGGCAATTTGATCTCTAGTTCCCCTTCCTTTTCTAAACCCAGCTTGGACAGCCTCAAGTTCTTGGTTCAGATAATGCTGAAGCCTAGCATGCAAGATTTTAAGAATGACCTTACAAGCATAAGAAATGAGTGCAATTGTCCAATGGTTAACACATTCTTTGGTACTACCCTTCTTGGGAACTGGGATGAGGATGGACTTTTTCTAGTCCTGTGGCCACTGCTGGGTCTTCCAGATTTGCTGACATAATGAATGCAAAACCTTGATGGCAACATCCTTTAAGGGATTTGAATAGTTCTGCTGGAATTTCATCATATCCACTAGCTTTATTAACAGCAGTGCTTCTTAAGACCCACTTGAGTCATTCAAGTCAATTAAGAGAATTTTCTGATATCGTCTGCTGTTTTTCCTATGTGCTCTTCACCATTACCTTCTTAGCTATGGGAATGAGTACTTTGTTAATTTCCTCATTCATTCAATATTTAGAGACACTCAGTATTTAGCTAGCTGCTGAAAGATACAAATCAGATAAAAACTCTATCTTCCAGAAATGGCAACCCATTTTAGTATTCTTGCCTGGAAAATTCTATGGACAGAGGAGCCTAGTGGGCTATAGTCCATGGGGTCTCAAAGAGTTGGACACGACTGAGTGACTGAGCACATCAGCACATACTGTGATCTAAAATGGTTGTTTCCTTTTTTGTATTCCTACAAGAAGAGTTTGAGACTTCTGGTTCTTTCATATTCTTGCCAACATGTTTAAGTCTTTTTAAACTTCTGACCTTTTGAATAAATGTGTAGCATTAGAAAAAAAAAAAAGACAACTCCACCTTCCAGAAGCTTCCAGCTAGTTTAGAAGAGGACATGCAGATAAATAATCAATAGCAGGCTCTGAATGAGACAGAACTCCTGATTCCTGCCCATGATTTGCTCCAAGCTGAGCAGGGAGACAGAGAAGTGACCACGTATGTCACGATATCAGGGACCTTGAGAGCTCACAGAAAGATCGTCTAATTCTGACCAGAGGAAAGAAGAGGCAAAATTTGCAGAGATCAGAAAGACTGGAGACACAAGGCTGGATAAGGACAAGGTTTGTGAAAAACAAAGAAACTGAGGCCTAGGGCTCGAACATTCACTGTTGCTTCATGATGATGCAACTGGCAGGTCTCTGTCCTTGGTGAGGAAACTGAGGCTCAGAGGAGTCAGGTGACCTGTCTACAGTCACACAGCTAGTAAGCAGCAGAGCTGGGCTCCAATACCATGCCTGTTAGACTCCAAAGACACACCACACTCCTCCCAAGTGCAGGAGGGTTTTTTCTCTGCAAGTGGAAGTAACAAGCATGCTGTGCTCAGAGGAAGGTATACAGTCTGAGAGGGGGTGGGGAAGAGCATATATGGAGCACAACGGAGGAGGGAAAACAAGGTGAAAAAGGCAAGTAAAGGGCCCCAACCAAAAGCCCAGTGGGCCAAGCCACAGGCACCAGGAGCCCTGAAGGATGTGAGCAGAGAGTGACAGTCAGTAACACCCAGAAGGACTCTCTGGTAGTGAAGTGGAGGGACGGAAAGCAAGGTTGGTGGCAGTTAATGGGCTATTGGGAGATTTAAGAGGCTGAATCATTAACCTGACAATGGCCTGGACTGTGGGCAAGAAACTGAAAATGTTTTCTGTTTGGAGTGCTGCATGTCTAGGTAAATGACGATCTGCCATTTATCAGTAGAGGGGCTACAGGGAAAAGGAGTATTTTTAAGGAAAGGAAATTAATCTAGGTCTTAGACACACTAAGTGTGAGGGGACAGTAGGGCAGCCCAATGTCCAGGAAACAGAGGGGTAAATATATCTGGAGACCTGGTAAGAAGGCTGGGCTGGAGATGGAAATACAGGAGCCAGCAATGCACACAGAAATGCAGGTGCAGCCCTGCGTGTAGATAAGGCTTCCTGTGAGCAGTGAGAGGCGAGAACTTGAGGATGGAAATGTTGGCAAACACTAGCATCCAAATAAGCAGTGAGAGGACTTCCCTGGTGGTCCCCTGGTTGAGAATCCAGCTGTCAATGCAGGGGACATGGGTTCAGTCCTTCGTGTGGAATGATTCCACGCGGCATGGAGCAACTAAGCCCGTGCATCACGACTACTGAGCCCGCACTCTAGAGCCCACGAGCTGCAACTACTAAGACCCATGAGCCTAGAACCTGTTCTCCACAATAAGAGAAGCCACCGCAATGAGAAGCCCAAGCACTGCAATAAAGAGTAGCCCCCGCTCGCCACAACTAGAGAAAGCCTGCAAGCAGCAACAAAGACCCAGTGCAACCAAAAATACAATAAATAACTAATTTTTTAAAATAATGTACAAAAAGTATGAAATGGACCACTGTCACAAAAGATCACCAAGATCAGGCTGAAACAGCAGAATCCTGTGAGGCTCTCCAGGACACAAGAGTCTTTCCATGTCCTTGTTTCAAAGAGCAGATGCAAACAGTTACTAATTAGAGGAGTTAGGGACTGCAGGGAAAAAAATAGAAAGGCAGTCAAGAAATAGTGTGGGGAAGGAGCAGGGTCCTGGTTCCTCCTTAAGCGAAACACAAAACAATCTGATACAGAAACTAAGGCACCCACCCAGGTAGAGGATGGTAACTTCAGGCTAAGGAGAAGCACACTGATCCCAGAATGGTTGGAACTGGAAGAATGATGATTGAGCTTCCTTGACCACCACCCTGTTACCTCCCATCAACCAATCAGAGAAAAGGTCACACACGCTTGAAGCCCACCCCCTAAATTTTGCTTATAAAACCTCTTCCCCAACAGAGTAGTCAGGCTTTTTGAGCACAAGCTGCCCACTGTCCTTGTTTGGCTCTGCAATAAAACTTTCTCTGCTCTAAGCTCCAATGTGTCAGTTCGTTTGGCTTCACTGTACATTGGGCAAACGAACTTGGATTCAGCAACAAAGTGATACCATACTTAAAGGAAGGGAGCGTTGGTTTTGAGTTTGGAAGATACTGAAAGACTTCCTGGAGGAGGTGATAGTTGAGCTGAGCCAAAGAATAGAAAAACTGGAGGATCAGAGAAAGTATATGGGGAAAGAGGGAAAAGGTACTCTAGAAAGAGGAAATGACAGTAAAAGCAGTGGGGATGGGGTTGTGGGTGGGTGGGTGGACATGGTGGAAAGCACACAGCTGTAGGCACCTGACCTGCCTCTTGAGAAACCTGTATGCAGGTCAGGAAGCAACAGTGAGAACTGGACATGGAACAACAGACCGGTTCCAAATAGGAAAAGGAGGATGTCAAGGCTGTATATTGTCACCCTGCTTATTTAACTTCTATGCAGAGTACATCATGAGAAACGCTGGGCTGGAAGAAGCACAAGCTGGAATCAAGATTGCTGGGAGAAATATCAATAACCTCATATGCAGATGACACCACCCTTATGGCAGAAAGTGAAGAGGAAATAAAAAGCCTCTTGATGAAAGTGAAAGAAGAGAGTGAAAAAGTTGGCTTAAAGCTCAACATTCAGAAAACGAAGATCATGGCATCTGGTCCCATCACTTCATGGGAAATAGATGGGGAAACAGAGGAAACAGTGTCAGACTTTATTTTTGGGGGCTCCAAAATCACTGCAGATGGTGACTGCAGCCATGAAATTAAAAGACGCTGACTCCTTGGAGGAAAAGTTATGACCAACCTAGACAGCATATTGAAAAGCAGAGACATTACTTTGCCAACAAAGGTCCGTCTAGTCAAGGCTATGGTTTTTCCAGTAGTCATGTATGGATGTGACAGTTGGACTGTGAAGAAAGCTGAGCGCCGAAGAATTGATGCTTTTGAACTGTGGTGTTGGAGAAGACTCTTAAGAGTCCCTTGGACTGCAAGGAGGTCCAACCAGTCCATTCTGAAGGAGATCAGCCCTGGGATTTCTTTGGAAGGAATGATGCTAAAGCTGAAACTCCAGTACTTTGGCCACCTCATACAAAGAGTTGACTCATTGGAAAAGACTCTGATGCTGGGAGGGATTGGGGGCAAGAGGAGAAGGGGATGACAGAGGATGAGATGGCTGGATGGCATCACCGACTCAGTGGACGTGAGTTTGGGTGAACTCCAGGAGATGGTGATGGACAGGGAGGCCTGGCATGCTGTGATTCATGGGGCTGCAAATAGTTGGACATGACTGAGTGACTGAACTGAACTACAGGCTATAAGGAAAGTAAAAATGAACAAAGCAATTTGGGGCAGAAAGCCTGGAAAGGGAGGTTAGGGCAATCAAGATGCAGTTTCTATCTATAGATGGCTCCCGACCCCTCCCTGGTCATCTGGTTTCAGCCCCCTTACAACCCTTCAAAGCTGAAAGGGTCGGACACTTTGGAGTTTGGAACGTTCATATGGCTTGGGGGAAAGATTACAGACATGGTGTCAGAATTCTCATTCAAGCCTAGGTTCTGCACTTCTCAGTCATGTGGGGAGGCTAAGAACTTTGGAACTTCAGCTTTAAGAAACATAAAGTATGTGAGCCAGTTGTTAAACTATTGTCTCACAGCTCCAAAGTCACCCTTTTATACCCTGCTAAGTGATGCTGGGGACAGGACTCTGCAAACAACATTTCTGCTTTGCCAGAGACTTACCACTGCTGTTGCTGCTGCTGCTGCTAAGTTGCTTCAGTCGTGTCCGACTCTGTGCGACCCCATAGATGGCAGCCCACCAGGCTCCCCCATCCCTGGGATTCTCCAGGCAAGAACACTGGAGTGGGTTGCCATTTCCTTCTCCAATGCATGAAAGTGAAGTCGCTCAGTCATGTCCGACTCCTAGCGACCCCATGGACTGCAGCCCATCAGGCCCCTCTGTCCATGGGATTTTCCAGGCAAGAGTACTGGAGTGGGTTGCCATTGCCTTCTCCGAGACTTACCACTAGATTCTGCCAAAAGTGGGGCTAGAGGGAGACTGCAAGGCTGGAGGAGGAAGAAGGGACTATTCCTTCCTGTTAGTTCTCCATCTATTTGTCTGCTTGTATCACCCCAGCTTCCCTGGTGGTTCAGACAGTAAAGAATCCGCCCACAATGTGGGAGACCTGGGTTCAATCCCTGGGTTGGGAAGATCCCCTGGAGGAGCAAATGGCAACCCACTCCAGTATTCTTGCCTGGAGAATCCCCATGGACAGAGGAGCCTGGCGAACTAAAGTCTATGGGGTCGCAAAGAGTTGGACACGACTGAGCGACTAAGCACAACCACACATCACCCCAGCAGTGTTCTTCCTCTGGGCAGCAGCAGCTCACTCTAGCAGCAGGGGCTGATTCCAGCCTGCAGGTTCTCTAGTGCTCACAGAATCAGCAGAATCACCCTGAGGGCTTACTGTTCCCTCCCCCTCGGATGCTCTGCCTCCAGATATCTGCACGGCCCACCTGCTCACTCCTTCAGAGCTTTACTCAAAATGTCATCCTCTCCACAAGGTCTTCATTGACTACCCGTTTTTGAAATGACAACCTCTCCTCTGACTCACTGCCACCCCTTTTTTTTCCTGCTTTATTTCGTCTCATAAGTACTCACCACCAACTGACATTCTACTCTTATTTGCTGATGTCGTTGTGTATTACCTCCCTGTCCCTACCAAAGAGTAAGCATCACGAAAGCAAGCATTTGCTCTGTTGTGTCCCCAGTGCCTAGAAGAGTGTCACTGAAAGACACTCAATCAGTGTTTACTAGATAAACAAATGTCCAGCTAAAACAATATTAAGTCCTCCCAAGGGGAATGAACAGGTATTCCCTCACCAAAGGCTAAATCAAAGAAATACTGGCTGCTCTAAAAAGCTATATTCTACTGAGTGTTAAGGAAAGGGGTTATCTTCCGAAAGCTATCATTAAAATAGGGTGGATATTCCAAAGAATTGTTTTTAGGCAAAAGCATCCACCATTCATTCTTTTAGACTCTTCCTTAAAAGAAGGTCTTATAACAATCATTTTCACAAAAAGGATGAAGTTTATTTGAACCTGGAAAAGATGTTTGAAAATGATACAGAAGGATGTGTAACTTCTAAAGAGATGCAACAGGCCTGATAATTATACTTAAGCACTGACTGCACAGTATTCACTCCACTTCAGCTTAATGCTGGGAACACAAAACTTTTCAGATAAACAGATCTCACAGTGTTTTACCCAAAACAGATAAATGGTTAATAAGCGGCTTCCAACTCTAAATTCATCATTGTCTCCACACAGAAGGAAACAGTAGTTCAGATAACCTAGGCCAAGGACATTATTTTCCAAGAGCCTAAGATTGCACCCTTTCCCTTTAACTGTTGAGCTTTTTGTAGAATGTTGTACACACAGCCATGAGATTAGAGGATAATCTTCCCTAGATTGGCTTGACCCATTTAGATGATGACTCCTTCCAACACATGTTGCTTCATTAGTAATCAGCATTCATCATTATCTGTGTTAAAGTTATCATCTATAATTCTGGAATTTTTATTAAAAAAATTTTTTTTGCATTAAAGGGATTTGTAAGGAATGAGGTAGATCTACATGTAAATGATAAAAGGAAAAAACCAAGGGGCAGGACAATATATATCTACAAAATGCTACCATATATTAAAATATTATGTACACAGGAGATAAGAAAAGGCCTAGAGTATATATCTGATTCAAAACAGTGACTACTAGGACTTCCCTGGTGGTCCAGTGGCTAGGACTCTGGGCTCCCGATGCACAGGGCCTGGGTTCAATCCCTGGTCAAGGAACTAGATCCCACATGCTGCAGCTAAAGATCCTGCATGCTGCAACTAAGACCAGGTGCAGCCAAATAAAACAAACATTTACAAACAAAACAAAATAAAACCCAGTGGCTACTAATGCGGAGGGGGGGGAGCCAGACTCTCTTTTTGCAGGGAGAAGTATCAAAGGGCCTTAGCCTTATTTATAACATTTAAAATTTTTAAAGGAGAATGTTTATGTATTACTTCTATAATTAAAATGTAACAACAAAAAAAAGAAAATGTTTTGTGAATAGTAATACTAAATTAAAAACTGAACAATTTCTAATGGCTACTTGGTCAGCCTGGCACGTCCTGTGCTCCTGGAAGTGGCTCTCACACTGCCCCCACGATCCTGCCTACCTGTTCCTTGCTATTCTACCTGCTCCCACCCCCACCCCCCAACTGCAAATGATAACACCTTTATTTCTTCAGGAAAAAAGAAACTATCACAGGGAGTTCCCTCATCTTTCCATCTACAAAACTGCCCACTTTTGTGCCCCTTTTCGCCTTCCCTCCTGCCTCAGAGACGAAATGTCCCTTCTCTTAGCAGCATCTGACCCTTCCCCTCATCACTGAAACCAATGAATTGGAAACCTCCATGCTCCAGCAATAAATCTACCACGGGAGCTGATCTTAACCTCTTTTGCCCCATTTTCATGACCTGACTGTTGTTGAGGGTTTTAAGAGCTCTATACTAGGCCCCTTCTCTTCTTTCTCTGCACTCTGTCCCTAAGTGACTTCACTGTTTCAAAAAGGCTGAAAACTCCCAACCCATGCCCTGCAGTTCTCCAGTTTCATAGGCCGAACTGCTTCCTACATCTTTCCACTTCCTAGTTTCACAGATATCTCAAATTTACCTGTTCAAAACTGAAACCTTGATTCCCACCTGGCCTCTGAATCTACTCCTCTTCAAGTTACTCCCAATCCAGTAAATGGCATTATCTTCCATGCAGCTGGTCAAACCAGAAATCTGGGCATGAGCACTCTTGACTTCTTCCTTGGCCTCACATAAGTCCTATACAATCTGTGTCCACTTCTGGCCTGGACTCTAGGTCCAAGCCACTGCCTCTGGCCCCTTAATCACTGCAACAGCCTCCTACCCAATCCCCTTTCTTTCTCAAACCTCCAATCATTCTCCACAAAGCCATCAGAGTCATCTTTAAAAAATGTAAACAGAAACACGCTAGATCTCTTAAAAGCCTCAAAGACTTCTCACTGCACCTGCAATAAACATTAAACTCCCTACCGTGGTCTGTACGGACCTCCTTACCTCTCCGACCTTTTCCAGTCCTGTTGGCTGTCTTTCAGATTCTTAATGACACAAAACTCTTTCTCTTCCTATCTTTGGGCCTCTGCATATGCTGCTTCCTCTACCTGGAATGCTTTTCTCACCCCCACCCCCACCCCCGTCTCCAAAAATGGTTGGTCTTTCTCATCTATCAGGCATTGGCTTATATGTTAACTCATTGAAGTCGGTCCCTGCCTATCACATTTTTAATTATAGAAGCCTGCTCACCTCTTTCCCAACATTTCCTGTCTTATAATCATTTGACTGCTCATATTTTATTGTCCAACTTCCCTATCAGACTGGAAGCACTGTGACAACATGAGCTGTGTCTGCTGGCACTCACTTCTAAATAGTCCATTACTGGCACTTAATAAATGCTCAAAATGTGCTGAAAAAGAGAAGGCCATCCCATTAGGAAAATCCAGGAAATTTTAACTGTGAATTACAGAATATTCCTTTACCCATATCATCATCAACCACAAAGCAAGACCTACGAACTGATATCTCCAACTGAGGCTAGATTCAAGGAATATGCCTTAATGCCCTTATATGGGCACAGAGTCCTGTAAGGGGTGTATATGGAGCCATGAGGGCTTGCGGGGAGTGGCTTGGCAAGCCAAAGGATTTAAAGGGGCCTACTATGACAGTGAATTTTTTGGGCTCCAAAATCACTGCAGATGATGACTGCAGCCAAGAAATTAAAAGACGCTTACTCCTTGGAAGGACCGTTATGACCAACCTAGACAGCATATTAAAAAGCAGAGACATCACTTACCCAACAAAGATACATCTAGTTAAGGCTATGGTTTTTCCAGTAGTCATGTATGGATGTGAGAATTGGACTGTAAAGAAAGCTGAGTGCCAAAGAATTTATGCTTTTGAACTGTGGTGTTGGAGAAGACTTTTGAAAGTCCCCTGGACTGCAAGGAGATCCATCCAGTCCATCCTAGAGGAGGTCAGTCCTGAGTGTTCACTGGAAGGAGTGATGTTGAAATTCCAATACTTTGGCCACCTGATGCAAAGAACTGACTCATTGGAAAAGACCCTGATGCTGGGAAAGATTGAAGGTTGGAGGAGAAGGGGACGACAGAGGATGGGATGGTTGGATGGCATCACAAACTCAATGGACATGAGTTTGGGTAGACTATGGGAGTTGGTGATGGACAGGGAGGCCTGGTGTGCTGCAGTCCATGGGGTTGGAAAGAGTCGAACATGACTGAGCAACTGAACTGAACTGAACTATGACAGTTAGTTCTCCGTAATCAATTTTGTGTGATGGCTATGGTAAGCTGAGTTAACTCCATTTTACAGACAACAAAGTTGAGAGAAACTAGCATTTAAAAATCAAGGTGAGATATCAAGCCAAACTGTGAGGAAGGTAAAGCTTGGCTGCTGCACTCTCTTTCTTGCCTTTCCAGTGCTTCGTCTGCCAACCCCAGTGTCTCCATCAGGTCTACTACCATGTGCTGCGTGCTAAGTCACTTCAGTCATGTCAGACTCTTTGTGACCCTATGGACTGTAGCCTGCCAGGCTCCTCTGTCCATGGGATTTTCTTAGAGAGAACACTGGAATGGGTTCCATTCCCTTCGTCAAGGGACTTCCTGACTCAGGGATCAAATCCACATCTCTCACATCTCTTGCACTGGCAGGCAGGGGGTTCTTTACCACTACTACAGTGGCAGCTGATCCAAATTTGCTTTTGGTTCCTTCAAGTACTGTGGTCTCAGAATAGAGTTAAACTTAGCTTCCTTTTTTCTTTTTCAGTGAGATACTGTCCCTCAGAAACTAGTTTATTAGATAAACTGATCTCTCCTAAGGTAATGTTTCTAATACAAATTTGCATTTTTACAGGGTACTCCGGAAGTATACCTGCAACCACAGAAATGACTGACTTTTCCACTACAGCAAGCCAGAAGAGAACTTAATCTCTTGTTGTCTTGTTCTCTTTCGGATAGGTGTTTAAATAACAGCCCCACTGGCAGCTGTTGTTATTACTACTAATTTATACAAACTCTTTTAGCTATCACATATGCTCTCATTTGGTTCTCATAATAGCCCAGTGAGACAAGAAAGACAGTTATTTTAAAGCTCTTTTATAGATAAGGAAACAAACTGAAAGAAGTTACGTCTTAATGTTAACTAGCAAATGAACAGATCCTAACCCAGGACTCCAAATTCTTCTCTTCATTCAAATCAATGTTCAACATCAGTCTACCTCCTCCATTGGGTATTGAAATTTGAAGCTTTATCATAAGTGAATTTGGTTGTAGGTCACTCATTCTGGTTCAAGTTCAGGGTCTTAATCTGCTTTACTCTGGATAACCTCAAGTAGTTTATCTGTTGGTAAAATACTGCCCATAAAAGGTGTTACTACAGATTTTCTCATTAACACTTCTAGTGCAGATTAAAGAGATTAGAATTCCAAAATATCCAGTGATTTCTAATAGCCCGAGACCACAAGATCCCCTGGAGAAGGGAAAGGCTGCCCACTCCAGTATTCTGGCCTGGAGAATTCCATGGACTATATAGTCCATGGGGGTCGCAAAGAGTCGGACACGACTGAATGACTTTCACTAGACCACATGTTTTGAATCTAAGATGCTTTGAGCAAACAGTATTAAGAATGTGGGGGGACTTCTCTGTTGGTTAAGACTCTGCACTTCCAATGCAAGGGCCTTGGGTTCCGTCCCTGGTCAGGGAAGTAGATTCTGCACGCCACAACTAAAGAATCCACACAAAGGTCGCATGGAGGCAACTGAGTCTCAGCACAGCCAAATAAAATAAATATTAAAAATAACAAAAGAATCTTTTACCTGGGGTTAAGAAGGTTTATATCTGCAGATTGCTGGTTAAAATTCAAAGTTCTCATCTTTTAAGGGAATAGAGCAGATGGCAGACTTGGCCCCCTACCTGGTAGACAGGTGTTTCCAAAACACTTGACACTGAAAATTGATCCGTGAAAAAGCTGTTTCTTCCCACTCTGAAGAGCAGTGTGGCAACACTGCAGCCTCAGTGATTTGCTTCTCTGGAGGCTTAACTCTGTTTCTGATCTACCCACTGAACTCCTGCTGGTTTTAAACATCATCTCTCATGTACTGTATTAAGATGCACTAATAACCAAGACATTGAAGTGACAACAAAGCACACCTGATAACACAGCTGATTCACTTGCATTTTTTGGATTATTCTCTGTAGGACAGCAGTTTTCCTCAAGTTGAAAAGAAACAGAAAAAAAAAAAAAAAGAAAAGAAAATATCTACTCCCAACAGTTGCTGGAGCATAAGAATAAAGTTCTGTACTTTTCATTAGAAATAGCGTAACGTAAATGCCCTCCAAGAAATTTCTACAACAATCTCTTTGGTTAAAATTAAAAGACTTTTCAACCCCTCGGTTTTGAGTATTTTCCGTGAGGGCCCAGAGGACATGGTGGGCCAGGCTCACCTGTACGGAGGGTCAGGACAGGGTGCGCATTTCCCAGCCCGCGCCTCACCAGCGGGGGTCGCCGATCAGCCTCCAATTGCAGCCAGCGCCCAGCCCCACCCCACTTCCCGCCCCTGCATTACCGGCGCCCGCGCCAGCCGTGCCGCCGCCTCTTTCTCTTCTTCTTCCTCCTCTTCCTCCATGGCCGCCGCCGCCGCCGACAGGGAATTCAAGGGGTCTTTGCGTTCGTACTGGGCGACCCGCGCTCTGGTGTTGGGATTGACCGGGGTTTGGAGACTGCTGGCCGCCAACTTCGCCGCTCGGTGCGAAGCGGCCATCACCGCGCCGCCGAGGCCTGAGCGCCCGCGCTGGCCCGGGGCGGGGAAGCCGGCGTGGCCGCAGGCGCCCGATTGCTCTTTGCTTAGGGTGGTGGTTACTAGGGGCCCGGTAACTAGGGACGCTACAGGGGCCGCGAGGGGCCAAACATCACTTAAAACCGGCGCCCGCGCGGGGCCCCTTAGTGGAAGTCAGTATTGAGTCTTTGCTGATTTAGAGGATTGGTCTGCGGAATAGGGCACCTGGTCCCTCTTCTTCGCATTTCACCCCCTAAACGCAAACTTCTCACATTACACTAATGAAACGACTTGTGGTGGTAGTGGTGGGGCTTTTTATTCATTGAAATAATATGTTTGGAGGAGGTGGCGGCGGCAGAAGAAAGCAGGGCGTGTTATTGTGTTGCGGTCTCGGGACAATGGTAACGTTTGCATCCCGCGACCTAACATGGCTCTCCAGCGAACCAGAGAATGGGAAGCCGTGGGTTACCTTCTACCCTGACTTGAAAGCTGGAAATCGACCAGTTTGGAGGAAGGTGGAGCCTGGACCACCCACCAGTGATTGACAGTGCAGGTGTGTGACTCGCACATTTGCTGCTTTGGTTCCTGCGCTTTACAGTGGTGGGAATCGGAAGGCGTGAACGCCCACCAGTAGCCACAAACAAGCCTCATCTCCACCTCACCCCCAACATCTCCCACTTGGGATTTGGGCTCTTCAAATGACGCCTTCCCACTACACCAAGCGCCTGTTTGAGAAGCCTAACCTTAAAATAGCAGGCGTGGTGCTGCTGCTGCTGCGGCTGAGTCGCTTCGTGGTGCAGTGTCAGACAAACCCCTACTCCCTGAGGCTGAGGCCGCAGCCACCTCCCACTCCTGGCCCTACAACCTGCTGTCGCCACCACGCAGTTAGGGTATGCAACGCGCGATATCAAGACCCCTTCTCTGAGGTCTGAACCAAGTACTTCTTCCGTCAGGAATGTAAACACTTGCGAAACGCCCCACTCCCTCACCTTTCTGCAGGCTGCTCTTTGTTTTGGCTGAGGATTTGCTTTGACCACTGGAACGATACTGGCTGGATTCTTAGCCAAAGCTAGAGTTGGAAGCCCCTGAGGTACCGACGCCGCAAATGACCACAGAAGGGACTTCTAGGCGTTTGCATGCAGCGAGTTCTGTGGCTGCACGTGACCCTCTTGTGATTTGACCCCAACCCCAAATCAGCTTGCTGAAACACTGATAATAGAACATTAGAAGAGAGTGGAAAAGAAGCAGTAAGTGTGGAGGACATATTGTATGTGTATGTAGAAGAGCAAAAAAGCTTCCACTCGTGAGCAATATTCTAAATTTGCAGTTATCTTTTAAATTGTTTTTATTGAAAAATAGTTGATTTACAATGTTGTGTTAGTTTATGTACAGCAAAGTGATTCGGTTATATATACATAAGTTTGCAGATATCTAATAATATAGCCTCAAAATATATAGAGCAGAAATGGACAGATCTACAAGAAGAAAATGACAAATCTTAATCATCATAGGAAGAATTATTTTTGCACCTTTGTATTGAAATATATACAGTGCAATGAATAGATCTTAAATGTGTAGTTGGATGCCTTTTGACAAGTGTGTACACTCGTAAATCATATTAAGGTACAGAACATTTCAGTCATTCCAGAAAGGTCCTTTGTGCCCCTTCCCTGAATGGTCCCCATTTCACATTTCCTTGACTGTTCTAGAACTTCATATAAATGGAATCATACTGCATATAGTCCTTTTTCTCTTCACTTCTTTTTATCAACATACCAGTTTTTAGGGATTCGTCCATGTTGTATATAGGGGTGGTCTGTTCCTTTTTAATTGCTGAATAGTATTCTTTGCTAAGATAATAGTTTTCCAATACTGGAAGAATTTTCCTCTTTATTTTGTGCTATTCATAATGTAACAGTTACAGACAAGATATACTCTTACATTTAATCAGCACCATTGTGCTGTACTCAGTCACTTCAGTTGTGTCCAACTCTTTGCCACCTCATGGACTGTAGCCTACCAGGCTCCTCTGTCCATGGAATTCTCCAGGCAAGAATACTGGAGTGGTAGCCATGCCCTCCTCCAGGGGATCTTCCCCACCCAGGGATTGAACCCTTAACTCCTGCATCTCCTGCATTGCAGGCGAATTCTTTACT
The DNA here is from genome assembly GCF_027580195.1 of Bos mutus. Classification (NCBI taxonomy): domain Eukaryota; kingdom Metazoa; phylum Chordata; class Mammalia; order Artiodactyla; family Bovidae; genus Bos; species Bos mutus. The sequence goes on along the minus strand of NC_091627.1, from coordinate 46,368,121 downwards.
GCTGAGCCACAAAGGAATCCCAATCTGCATCGTTAACATTGTCTGTATCACTTTCTTAAGTTTATTCACTTACCTGTTGTTTCCATTTATTTACTATTTGTTTGCTGTCAGTTTGGATCCTTCAGGAAGATGACACCAAGAAGGAGTTAGAAGTGAAAGAGTTATTGGGGGAAGTTTCTGTGAAAGATAAAAGGAGAGGAATAGGAATGTTTTCAGGACAAGATATATTCTGACACCTTAGATAAGAGAGAGGGAAAGGAAAATAATTGTGTAGGAGGAGGCTGAAACTACAGTGAAGGCCTGAAAAAGTCTCCGACTGGTTAAAAAGAGAACTCCAACACAAGGATTGCACATAGAGGAGACATGGCCAAACACTACCAGTCCGGCAATCTCATCATTGGCTAGCACTCTCTTTGAAAAGCAAGTTCTCAGATGGTATACTTGGGAAAACCCTAAAGTGCTGCGCTTGAAGCCTGTTTGTTAGCCAGTGGTATGCTGGTAAATGGTTGATGACGGTCTCTCTGGGAGAAAGTGTGTGTGTGATTATGCTTATAAATTTTAGTAATAAAAAGAATTGTAGCACATAAGTTATAAATAATACATACTTTTTACTGTAAATCACCCACAATTGATTCTTCCAGAATACTTTCACTGGTTTTTGCTGAACTCTTATATCTATAGCCAACCTATGGTTGCAACTGATTGATGAATGCTGGTTGATATTTTTGTTTGTATTAATGACTAAAATGAAAGTAAAACAACCAACATGTATATTAGAATTTCACTTGTTTGCCAATGTTGTGAGCAACTTCCTTGCTAGAATACTTTTCTAACACTAGAAGAATTTTCCTAAATTTTTGTGCTATTCACAATGTGACAGCTTTAGATACCACACACAAGTTTTTTCTGCATTACTAACATTTTCTTTATTGCTTTAAGTTTTAAAGTCCAACTTGTAGCACAGGCTGATTTCCATGGTGTCTCCCCCACTACAAGAGCCAATTTCAAGTTACCAGTGTCACATCACCAAACATGAACTTGGGGAAAGATGCCCAATAGGACACCATTACACAGTTTTCCCACCACACAGATAGAGTAATAGTCTCGAGAGCATGCTGCTGCTGCTGCTGCTAAGTCGCTTCAGTCGTGTCCGACTCTGTGCGACCCCATAGACGGCAGCCCACCAGGCTCCCCCGTCCCTGGGGTCTCGAGAGCATAGGTATAAGAAAATGTAGTAACAGAAGAGGAAGTGAAGAGTTTTGAGAAATTATCTTTGTTTTGAATGTAATTTATTTAATTATAGTTCAGCAAAACAATTTTTAAGAATGGCTATGTTTAACAACCAGTTTGAAAATATCCTGAAATTTTTACAATCAGCTATTTCAAGGCAGTACTGACAGGCCCCTGTACACTGTAGTGTCAACTGCCTGCAGTCCTCACAGCAGAGCCTGTCTTTAAGGGAGATCTAAGCAGCTAAGTTAGATGGCTGCCACATTTGCCATTGTGAATAAGGCAGCTATGAATACTCCTGGATGTGGCTTTGACATAGTTATGTATATATGGAGGGGTGTAGACGATTTGAAGAGCACAGTTACAGAGAACACATGTCCATGTGAAAGTGAAAGTCGCTCCACCCTGTCTGATTCTTTGTGACCCCATGGAAGGACCCCCTTACTGTCCATGGAATTCTCCAGTCCAGAATACTGGAGTGGGTAGCCATTCTCTTCTCCAGGGGATCTTCCCAAACCCAGGGATGGAACCCAGGTCTCACACATTGGGGGCAGATTCTTTACCAGCTGAGCCACCAGGGAAGCCCAAGAATATTGGAGTGGGTAGCCTATCCCTTCTCCAGCAGACCTTCCCAACCCAGGAATCGAACCAGGGTCTCCTGCACTGCAGCCATATTCTTTACCAGCTGAGCTACCAGGGAAGCCCTGGTAATATACATATTTAGAGTATACATATTTAGTAATATGTACATATATGTTTTGGGAGCAGCGGCTGCGTGGTGTGGGAGCAACTGTGAGAAGATACCCCATGTCCAAGGGCAGAGAAGCCCCAGTAACACAGTAGGCACTGGAGCAGCAGCTGCTCGGTGCTTGAGTGACTGTGAGGAGATACCCCATGTCCAAGAACAAAGGAGAAGCTCCAGCGAGACGGTAGCAGGGAGCAAAATCTCATTTAGAATCAAACCCCATACCCGCCAGAATCACTCAGAGGCCTCACACAAACCTTGTGCGCACCAGGACCCAGAGAACCCACAGAGACTGAGACAGAACTGTGTTTGTCTCCTGCAGAGGTATGGGTCTGCCCATACCTCAGCAGTGGACTGCCTCAGGGACAGGGGCTCTGGGTGCAGCAGACTTGGGTATGGCATAAGCCCTCTTGGGGGAGGCCGCCATTAAACCCACCATAGAGCAGCCAGAACTTACACAGGACTGGGAAACAAACTCTTGGCAGGCACAAACAGAATCTTGTGTGCACCAGGGCCCAGGAGAAAGGAGCAGTGACCCCACAAGAGACTGACTCAGACTTGCCCATAAATGTCCAGGAGTCTCCAGCAGAGGCATGGGTTTGTGGTGGCCTGCTGCAGGGCTGGGGGCACTGAGTGCAGCAGTGCATGCAAGGGACCTTTTGAAGGAGGTCGCCATTATCTTCATTACCTCCACCATAGTTTGGCCCAAGTAAATAACAGGGAGGGAACACAGCCCCAACCATCAATAGAAAATTGGATTAAAGATTTACCAAGCAGGGCTCTGCCTATCAGAACAAGACCCAATTTCCCCCTCAGTCAGTCTCTCTCATCAGGAAGCTTCCATAAGCCTCTTACCCTTCTCCATCAGAGAGGGCAGACAGATGAAAACCACAATCACAGGAAACTAAGCAATCTGATCACATGGACCACAGCCTTGTCTAACTCAATGAAACTATGAGCCATGTTGTGCAGGGTCACCCAAAACGGATGGGTCATGGTGGAGAGTTCTGACAAAATGCGGTCCACTGGAAAGGGAATGGCAAACCACTTCAGTATTCTTGCCTTGAGAACCCCATGAACAGTATGAAAAGGCAAAAAGATAGGACACTGAAAGATAAACTCCCCAGGTCAGTAGGTGCCCCATTGGCTACTAGAGATCAGTGGAGCAATAACTCCAGAAAGAATGAAGAGATGGAGCCAAAGCAAAAACAAAACCCAGGTGTGGATGTGACTGGTGATGGAAGTAAAGTCTGATGTTGTAAAGAGAAATATTGCATAGGAACCTGGAATGTTATTTCCATGAATCAAGGCAAACTGGAAGTGGTCAAATAGAAGATGGCAAGAGTGAACATTTTAATAATCAGCGAACTAAAATGGACTGGAATGGGTGAATTTAGCTCAAATGACCATTATATCTACTACTGTGGGCAAGACTCCCTTAGAAGAAATGGAGGAACCATCATAGTCAACAAAAGAGTCTGATGTAGTATTTGGATGCAATCTCAGAAACAACAGAATGATCTGTGTTTGTTTCCAAGGCAAACATTTCAATATCAAGTAATCCAAGTCTATGCCCCAACTAGTAATGCTGAAGAAACTGAAGTTGAATGGTTCTATGAAGACCTACAAGACCTTCTGGAACTAACACCCAAAAAAGATGTCCTTTTCATTACAGGGGACTGGAATGCAAAGGTAGGGAGTCAAGAAACACCTGGAATAACAGGCAAATTTGGCCTTGGAGTACAAAATGAAGCAAGGCAAAGTCTAATAGAGTTTTGCCAAGAGGACGCACTGGTGATAGCAAACACCCTCTTCCAACAACATAAGAGAAGACTCTACACATGGAAATCACCAGATGGTCGACACCGAAATCAGATTGATTATATTCTTTGTGGCCAAAGATGAAGAAGCCCTATACAGTCAGCAAAAACAAGGCTGGAAGCTGACTGTGGCTCAGATCATGAGCTCCTTCTTGCCAAATTCAGACTGAAATTGAAGAAAGTAGGGAAAACCACTAGACCATTCAGGTATGACCTAAATCAAATCCCTTATGATTATACAGTGGAAGTGAGAAATAGATTCAAGGGACTAGATCTTATAGACAGAGTACTGATGAGCTATAGACAGAGGTTTGTTACATTGTACAGGAGACAGGGAGCAAGACCATTCCCAAGGAAAAGAAATGCAAAAAAACAAAATGGTTGTCTGAGGAGGCCTTACAAATAGCTGTGAATAAAAGAGAAGCGAAAGACAAAGGAGAAGAGGAAAAATATACCCATTTGAATGCAGAGTTTCAAAGAATAGCATGGAGAGATTAGAAAGTCTTCCTCAGCAATCAATGCAAAGAAATAGAGGAAAACAGTAGAATGGGAAAGTCTAGAGATCTCTTCAAGAAACTTAAGAGATAGCAATGGAACATTTCATGCAAAGATGGGCACAATAAAGGACAGAAATGGTATAGACCTAACAGAAACAGAAGATATAAAGAAGAGGTGGCAAGAATACACAGAAGAACTATATATAAAAAATCTTCACGACCCAGATAATCAAGATGGTGTGATCACCAACCTAGAGCCAGACATCCTGGAATGTGAAGTCAAGTGGGCCTTAGGAAGCATCACTATGAATAAAGCTAGTGGAAGTGATAGAATTCTAGTTGAGCTATTTCAAATCCTAAAAGGTGATGCTGTGAAAGTGCTGCACTCAATAAGTCAGCAAATTTGGAACTCTCAGCAGTGGCCACAGGACTGGAAAAGGTCATTTTTCATTCTAATCCCAAAGAAAGGCAATGCCAAAGAATGCTCAAACTACCACACAATTGCACTCATCTCACATGCTAGAAGTAATGCTCAAAATTCTCCAAGCCAGTCTTCAACAGTACATGAACCATGAACTTCCAGATGTTCAAGCTGGATTTAGAAAAGGCAGACGAACCAGAATTCAAATTGTCAACATCCTTTGGATCATTGAAAAAGCAAGAGAGTTCAAGAAAAACATCTACTTCTGCTTTGTTGACTATGCCAAAGTCTTTGACTGTGTGAATCACAACACATTGTGGAAAATTCTGAAAGAGTTGGGAATACCAGACCACCTGACCTGCCTCCTGAGAAATCTGTATACAGGTCAGGAGGAACGGTTAGAACTGGACATGGAAAAACAGACTGGTTCCAAATCAGGAAAGGAGTATGTCAAGGCTGTAAATTGTCACCCTGCTTATTTAACTTATATGCAGAGTACATCATGAGAAATGCTGAGCTGGATGAAGCACAAGCTGGAATCGAGATTGCAGGGAGAAATATCAATAACCTCAGATATGTAGATGACACCAGCCTTATGGCAGAAAGTGAAGAACTAAAGAGCCTCTTGATGAAAGTAAAAACGGAGAATGAAAAAGTTGGCTTAAAACTTAGCATTCATGGAGAAGGAAATGGCACCCCACTCCAGTACTCTTGCCTGGAAAATCCCATGGATGGAGGAGCCTGGTAGGCTGCAGTCCATGGGGTCGCTAGGAGTCAGACGTGACTGAGCGACTTCACTTTCACTTTTCACTTTCATGCATTGGAGAAGGCTATGGCACCCCACTCCAGTGTTCTTGCCTGGAGGATCCCAGGGATGGCCTGGTGGGCTGCCGTCTCTGGGGTCGCACAGAGTCGGACACGACTGAAGCAACTTAGCAGCAGCAGCAGCATGTGTATGGGCAAAAAACTCAAGGACTGTACTTGTGACTAATTGTAAAACAGGTTATTTTAGTTTCTGTTCTGTGTAAAGTGTAAAGCATTCCAACAAAGGGTTTTAATGTACATTTTTTTTTTGCACCCACACTGTTGATTGCTAAATGTAGTAGTCTGATCATGATGCTGAATAAATGTTTAAAAAAAAAACAAAAACTTAGCATTCAGAAAACTAAAATCATGGCATCCAGTCCCATCACTTCATGGCAAATAGATGGGGCAACATTGGAAACAGTAACAGACTATTTTGGGGGGCTCCAAAATCACTGCAGATGGTGATTGCAGCCATGAAATTAAAAGACGCTTGCTCCTTGGAAGGAAAGTTATGACCAACCTAGACAGCATATTAAAAAGCAGAGTGAGTGAGTGAATGAAGTCGCTCAGTCGTGTCCGACTCTTTGCGACCCCGTGGACTGTAGCCCACCAGGCTCCTCAGTCCATGGGATTCTCCAGGCAAGAATACTGGAGTGGGTTGCCATTTTCTTCTCCAGGGGATCTTCCCAACCCAGGTCTCCTGCATTGTAGGCAGACGCTTTAACCTCTGAGCCACCAGGGAAGTCCAAAAAGCAGAGACGTGACTTTACCAATAAAGGTCCATCTAGTCAAAGCTATGGTTTTTCCAGTAGTCATGTATGGATGTGAGAGTTGGACTATAAAGAAAGCTGAGCACCGAAGAATTGATGCTTTTGAAGTGTGGTGTTGGAGAAGACTCTTGAGAGTCCCTTGGACTGCAAGGAGATCCAACCAGTCCATCCTAAAGGAAATCAGTCCTGAATATTCTTTGGGAGGACTGATGCTGAAGCTGAAACTCCAATACTTGGTCACCTGATGTGAAGAACTGACTCATTTGAAAAGACCTTGATGCCAGGAAAGATTGAAGGCAGGAGGAGAAGGGGACGACAGAGGATGAGATAGATGGTTGGATGGCATCACCAACTCAATGGAGATGAATTTGAGTAAACTCTGGGAGTTGGCAATGGACAGGGAGGCCTGGTGTGCTGCAGTTCATGGGTTCAGAGAGTCAGACACGACTGAGCGACTGAACTGAACTGAACATACATATTTAGTAATATACATATTTTAGAAAATATTTATATAAATATATTTTATATATTTTAAAGGGCTTCCCAGTTGCAGCTAGTGGTAAAGAATTTTCCTGCCAGTGCATGCAGGAGACGTGAGTTCAATCCCCTAGATCAGGAAGATCCCTGGAGGAGGGCATGGCAACCCACTCCAATATTCTTGCCTGGAAATTCCCATGGACAGAGGAGCCTGGGAGCTACAGTTCATGGGGCTGCAAAGATTCAGACACAACTGAACAACTGAGCACATATATTATAAAATAATATAAATAAATTTACATAAATATATATATAAAACCATTGGAGAGTATGTATTATTTTAGGAACACATGGAACTTTGTAAAAAGAAACCATAGCATTAAGCCATAAAGCTAGCCACAAGAGACATCAAAGGATTAATATTGTACAGTCAACATTCTTTGATCAGTTAGTGCAATTAAGTTAGACAATAACTTTTTAAAAAAGCTAGAAAAAACCTTTCAGTTTGTTGACTCTGGGCTTCCCTGGTGAGTCAGATGGTAAAGAATCTACCTGCAATGCAGGAGACCTGGGTTCCATCCCTGAGTCAGGAAGGTCCCCTGGAGAAGGAAATGGCTACCCACTCCAGTATTCTGACCTAGAGAATTCCACAGACAGAGGAGCATGGCAGGCTACACAGTCCATGGGGTGGTAGAATTGGACATGACTGAGAGGCTTTCACTTTCATTTTGCAGACTTTAAAATATTTCTAAAAAACAATTCATGGGTTACAGAATTCATGACAGAAATGATAAAATACATATATATTTAAATTATACATGAAATAAATATATTAGTTACTTTGAAACCACTTAAATGTATGTCAAATATAAATCATATATTAGTAAGTTTATATATCAATACATAAAGTATACTAATATATAATTATACATTAATACAATAGTACATTAATGTATTTAATAACTTATTTTGTTTTTAAGCTGTGTTGGAGTAATTTTTTTTAGCCATGCCACGTGGCTTGCGGGATCACAGGATCTTAGTTTCCCAACCAAGGACTGAACCTGTGACCCCTGCAGTGGAAGTGTGGAGCACCAACTGCTGGACTGCCGGGTTATTCTTGTTTTGTTTTCTGATAGCAGCTGCTGCTGCTGCTAAGTCGCTTCAGTCGTGTCCGACTCTGTGCGACCCCATAGACAGCAGCCCACCAGGCTCCCCCGTCCCTGGGACTCTGAAAGGGTAAGGAGGTGTTATCTTGTAGTTTTGATCTGCATTTCCCTAATGATTAGTGCTGTTGAGCATCTTTTCATGTGCTTATTGGACATTTATATATCTTCTTAGGAGAAATGTCTATTCAAGTTCTTTGCACATTTTTAAATTGTGTTGCTGAGTTTTGGTAGTTCTTTCTTGACATTCTAGGTGAAAAAATTGAAAAAGTGAAGGTGTTAGCCGCTCAGTGGTGTCCGACTTATATTCTAGGTAGTAATCCCTTATCAGATATGGGATTTGTAGAAATTTTCTCCCTTTCTGTGGGTTGCTTTTTATTCTGTTGATAGTGTCTTTGATGCACAGAATTTTAAAATATCATGAAGCCCAGTTTGTCTCTTTTGTTATCTGTGATTTTATGTCAAATCTAAGAAGTGATTGGCAAAATCTAATGTTGTGAAGCTTTTGTTCTGTGTTTTCTTCTAAGAGTGTTATTGTTTTAGGTCTTAATTTAGGTCTTTGATCCATTTACAGATAATTTTTGTGTGTGGTGTTAAGTAAGGGTCCCATATCATTCTTTTGCATGTAGATATCCAGTTTTCCCAGCTCTATTTGCTGAAGTTTGAACTTTCCACATTGACTGGCCTTGGCTCCCTTGTCAAAACTCATTTGACAATATATATGCTTTTGAACTGTGGTGCTGGAGAAGACTCTTGCAAATCCTTTGGACTGCAAGGAGATTCAACCAGTTCATCCTAAAGGAGACCAGTCCTGGGTGTTCATTGGAAGGACTGATGCTGAGGCTGAAACTCCAATACTTTGGCCACCTCATGCGAAGAGTTGACTCATTGAAAAAGCCCGATGCTGGGAGGGATTGGGGGCAGGAGGAGAAGGGGACGACAGAGGATGAGATGGCTGGATGGCATCACAGACTCGATGGCCATGAGTGTGGGTGAACTCCGGGAGTTGGTGATGGCCAGGGAGGCCTGGAGTGCTGCGATTCATGGGGTCGCAGAGTTGGACACGACTGAGCTACTGAACTGATGAGGGTTTATTTCTGGGCTCTCTATTCTATTCCACTGGTCTAAATGTGTGTCTTCATGCCAGTGCCACACTGTTTTGATTACTGTTGCTTATAATATAGCTTGGAATCAGGGTGCATAATACCTCCAGCTTTATTCTCCTAAACGGTGCTTTGGACATCTTTTGTAGTTCCTTACAAATGTTAGGATTATTTGTTCTAGCTCTTTGAAAAAAATGCCGTTGGTATTTTGATAAGGGATTATATAGATCACTTTGGATATACTGACACTTTAACAATATTAAGTTTTTGAATCCATAAACATACAATGTTTCCATTTGTCTTCAACAGTGTTTTGTAGTTTTCACTGAGCGTATCTTTCACCTTCTTGGTTAATTTCTAAGTATTTTTTGATGCTATAATGAATGGAATTCTGTAATTTTTTTTCATAGTGTTCAGTTAATGTATAAATGCAAATGATTTTTGTGTTGATTTTGTATCATTACTTTGCTGAATTCATTCATCACAACAGCTTATGTGTTGAATCTTTGGGACTTTTTACATGTAAGATTGTATCTGCTGAGGCAATTTTACCTCTTCCAATTTGCATGCCTCTAATTCTTCTTGCCTAACTGCCCTGGCTAGAACTTCCAGTACTATGTTGAATAGGGGTGGCAGAGTGGGCATCCTTGGCTTTTTTTTTTTTTTAGTAAAAAAGCCTTCAGTCTTTCACTGTCAGTCTTTACTCTCTACTGTGATTTTACTTGCATGACTGATTTTTCATATTTTGATGTCCTTTTAAAAACTGAAGTGCAGTTGTTATCCAATGTTACCTGTGTACAATACAGTGATTCACAATTTTTAAAAATTATACCCCATAGTTGTTATAAAATATTGGCTATATTCCTCATGTTGTACAATGTATCTATTTTATACCTCATAATTTGTATCTCTTACCCACCCCTATATTGCCTTCCTTCCTTCTCTTGCCACTGGTAATCATTCGTTTAAATTTTTTGTGATACTCACTAGTTGTATTCCACATATAAGTGGTATCATACAGTATTTGTCCCTTGTTTCACTTAGCAAATGGTCTAGTATCCCATTGTATATATAATACATCTTCTGTATCCATTCACACTACTGATTTTTTTGTTGAATTCCAGGCACTGTGAATTTTGTTATTATTATATCCTTTAAGAATTTTAAGCTTTGGTCAGATTCAATCTTGCTATTAAGGCTGTACTATTCTGAAGGCTCTACTCATTCCCTATTACAAGGTTTTCTCCAACCTAGTAAGAATTTAAACTATTTCAACGCCACTGTAAATCCAGTCTACTACTTTCACTGGTTTTCCTGTGAATTCTATATAGTTTTACCGGACACATAAATACTCAGCCAAAGACTCAACTACACCTCTACACATCTCTGGGAACTATTTCTGTAGAGCTTCATTTTCTAGTACTCTGTTCTACAACTTCTAGCCACTCAGTGTATCTGAACCTTTGATCCTTATCTTAATTCAGCAATACTGATGGAAAACTATTAATCTGTACCTTTAAAAAGCTCAATAAACTTAAAAAGTGATCTACACCTAAGATACATTATAGTCAAAACCATCAAAACACAAGAAATTTTAAAGTGGGAAGTGACTTCAGCAACATCGTTTCACATTTGCTTGATTTCAAGAAAAATGTGAATACACAAAAATGCATCCATCTGAATCAAACTGCCCCATGACACACGAAACTGCACACACACCTCAAAAAAACTGTTAAAAGGTTAAAGACATTAACCTTTATAAGCCAAACTCAACACATCCAGTGTTGCAACCTAGGTTTCATATAACCCTCCTTCTACTACTTTGCAATGACATTAGCTCCAACAGCCACTTCAATTTTCTGGTGTTTTTTCAAGTGGCATGTAAATGTAATTCTTAACCAATTACTGTTTGTTAACTATTTGATCAGGTTCCTTTTGTGTTGTTGATGAAGTCTTGGGGTTGTCTCCAACCACATTTCTTCTCTAAGCCCTGTGGTTTCTATTGCAAAATTTTGCGTACCAAGATTTTTAAGGATACATCGTATTATAGAACTGACTTCTATGGTAAAATGTCAATAGTTCGAGGGTATAGGGTGTTCATACTGTTCTGTAAACTGTTTTTTAATGAAAAGCTAGGGTGGGAATTCCCTGCCTGTCTAGTGGTTAGGACTCAGCGATTTCACTGCTATGGGCCTGAGTTCCCTGGTCTGGCAATTAAGATCCCACAAGCCACGGGGTGTGGCCAAAAAAATAAAAATGAGAGTGAAAAAATAAATAGTACTCAAGAGGAAAAAAGTATGCAAAACCTTTGTCTCATTAGGATAGTCATCATTCCTATTTCAAAGCATACCTCTTAAATATTTAACAGGATAATTTTCCTTTCATTGCTTTAGAATTATCTAACTGAATCAGACCACTATTTTTGAGTTTTGTCATTTGGCCTTTCAGTGACAAAGCACCACCACTGCTTCGGAAAACATTAACTTTATAAATTTTATAAACTTGTAAAACCCAATCAAACCCTAAATAGTGGCTTAATTTACATCAAACTTAATGACTAACATTTGTCTTGTTAGCATTCCTTTTACAAATTTTTAAACATATTTAGATATACAGGTATAGCCTAAGACACAGACACACATAAGGGTGCTGAATAACTCTTAAAAGTTCCAATATGAAAAATTCTGGCTAAAGTATTTTGACTTAAAAGTTTTTACATTATACAACATTGTTTTATGGCAGCTATAAAATGATTCTTTTCCAACAGCAAGGTCCTAATACCCACTAAAAAGAGAAATAATTACTGAATTATTAAATTCCAGACTATCCAAAGACTTATCTGAATTTACCACTTATCAGATTAGTCATTTTAATTAACTACTGGAGTTATCAGATACAAAGGAACTTCATACTGATTGGCTGAAGTTCTCCAAAACCTTTAGGAGTCCCCCCCTCCATCCACTGCTTTCATAATACTCTTTATATATAATACAAAAGATGATGAGAGTAATCACGGATTTAAGGCTCAATTTGTGATCCACCTTAAAGGTCTGGCCTTTATCCAAAGGCAATCAAAAGCCATGAAAGCGTTTATAAAGGAGTGCTTGACAAGTTAAAAAAAGACCACTAAACTATATATAGAATGTGTGCCAAGTTGACTACATGGTGACTAAAACAAGGACAGAACTAGTTAAATTTTATAATACTCTTGGTGTAAGACTAAGATGTTTTAAACCACTGAGAAAAGACTTACTTATACAAACAAAATTTGCTACATATATGCATATTTTTATTTTTAGAAGGAATCCCAATACACACAACAGTGGTTCTTAGAAAATGGGATAAGAATGAGAAAAACTTTCATTGTTCACTCTTTCTGTACTGTTAACTTTTCAAACCGCATATGTATTACTGAAAATGGGGGGTTATCAGGGTGATGAGCATATTGGGCCATTTTTCCTTCTCAATACTTCTATCAATAAACACAAAACTGGAGACTTCCCTGGCAGTCCAGTGTTTAAGATTCTTTGCTGCCCATACAGGGAGTGTGGGTTTGATCCCTGGTCGGGGAAGTAAGATCCCACATGCCATGCAGCCAAAAAAGAGAAAAACAACAAAAAACCACAACCTAACACAAAACTTAAGAGTACCCAGCATTAAGTCCTTCACTTTAACAGGCAAATGTTAGCTCCTTTTTTCTCTCCTCACAGATTTCTAGTCAATCAGAAATAACAGAATTTAGGAGAGAGTGGGAATAATGCAGAGTATAGAGCAATAAATTAATCTGCTTTTTGAAACCATGTGTTTAATATTTTCATTAAACTGTGTCAATACAATTTCAAGCAAATGCCAACTGGAAGACCAGGCCCAGAAATTCATAACAATCTTCCAAAGGAATGCCAAGGTGCTCTTCCACTCCAGCTGCACCATTAGTGGTCATGATGGTGCCAGTCAGACAATGTTAACCAGATTACCGAGTGTTTACCTGAAAAGAGAAAAATTTCAGAATCTCTAAGGACACAATTTTAAGGATGGAAGATGTTTAAGGTGGTTATCCAAACTTCCCTATTTTTATAGGTGAGAAAATACTAGACATATGAACTGTTTTCACCCTCGTGACTAGCAAACTAACAACATTTACTGCTCCCACCCCAACTCCTCAAAAATATGCCTTTCTGCCCTTGTAGGAAATTCACAACCTGTATATACTTACCACATCATCAATCTTCAGAATGCTCCGGACAGTTTCAGTTGCTAGAGTCAGTGCACTGACTGAAACCAACAGAGGCTGGACAACCAGTTCCTCCAGTATGTTGGAAATACCACCCTGCAAACCAGTACAAGTTGCTTTTAGTATTTGTAATGATACACATTACCAACTACACTGTTACCAGTAAACCTCAAAGCCTTTCAAACTTAGTTTTCCTGTAGTCTAGTCAAAGTCAGGTACTCTCTACTAAGCATTTCCCCAAGTTATAGGCTGTTTTTCAACTAAAATCTGGAAAAACTGAATTAACGCTAGACTCTCCCAATCTGAACTCCAAAACAATTCTTTGTATCTTTTAAAATTCCTGGCAAAAATTAAGTAGATGATATAGTTATTAAAAATTTTAAGATTTTTTTTGCTATATACCTGGAACTTGTTGAGTTGCTCAGTCTTGTCTGACTCTTTGAGACCCCATGGACTATAGCCTACCAGGTTCCTCTGTCCATGGGATTTTTCCAGGCAAGCATACTGGAGTGGGTTGTCATTTCCTTCATCAGGGGATCTTCCTAACCCAGGGATCGAACCCATGTCTCCTGCATAGGCAGGCAGATTTTTTTACCGCTGAGCCACCAGGGAAGCCCTCAAAACTAACACTCTAAATCAAGTATCTCAATTAAAGAAAAAAGTAATGAAATTTAAATCATCTGATTCCTAATTCTGAATTTGGCCAAGTCTAGTCTACCTGGTCCTTCACATCATTCTCGCTTTCCACTTTTAGATTCTTCCTGCCACTATTCCCTCACCTTTATCCTAGGATTACTGCTGATGTCTTAATAGGCAATCCTGTCTCCATTCTTCCCTCCTTAAAATGCTCTTTCCATCACCTTAGTCTCTTGGTTTAAACAAATACACAAAAACTCGCAACTACTGGAATTAAAAAACAAACAAACACCCAGCCACCCCACCCATTCATCAACAACTCAAGGGACTCTTCATTCTAGCTTTTATCCAATCTTTCCAATCTTAAAGTCCATTATATGATCAACACATCACCTCTGCTCTAGACAAAATGAATTAACTTTTTTGGTCCCTCTTACCTATAAATCACTGCTTCCCCATTTGACACTTTTTTATCCCCTACCAAAGTTGCAGCTTCCTAAAACTTTCCCTAACCAGGTAGTGCCCTCGAATTCTACCTGCTTCTACCTTAAAAAAAAAAAAAAAAAAAAATCACCTTGTATTGTCCATTTTTTCCCATTACATGTTACCTGTCTTCTCAATAAAAGGAGACGTTAATAAAACAATACAACAGGAGAAATCACTACTGTTCTGTGTGTTTACCCTATGTAACTACACCAGGCTGGTGCTCACAATAGCAGCAATGGTTAACTATACACCAGGTGTCTTTGTTAAGAACTTTCTATTTAGTGACTTCCCTGGTGGCTCAAATGGCAAAGCATCTGCCTACAATGCAGGAGACCCAAGTTCAATTCCTGGGTTGGGAAGATCCTCTGGGGAAGGAAATGGCAACCCACTCCAGTACGCTTGCCTGGAAAATCCCATGGACAGAGAAGTGTGGTAGGCTATAGTCCATGGGGTCGCAAAGAGTCGGACACGACTGAGCGACTTCACTTTCATTTTAAACTTTAATCCTCACAGGCCTATGAGGGAACTATAATAATCCCTGTTTTTACAACCAAGAAAACGGAAGCACAGATTTAAAGTTGTACAATCATAAAATGGCAGGGTTAATGAACAAAATACTATTTCTCACTTAAGACATCATCTTCATTTTCACTCATTAGCATACATTAACTAACCTGCAGGTTTTGTATCCAAATTGAAGGTTACTCTATTTTTAATTACAAAGCCTTTTTCATTCCACAGACAATTATGAAGCTTTCAGTATTTTTTATTAATCAACATTTTCTGCAGTAACCAAAGTTTAAATTACTACCTTTCGGACATTAATGCCTGTAGTTTTTTCTCCCTGAGCATGCCGGTTTCTTAGTTCTGTTACAGTAGAAATGGGATTCAGGCCAGCGTTTTCAGCTAGTGTAGATGGAATGACTTCCATAGCATCTGCAAAAGCACGAATGCAGTAGGATTCCATACCACTCAATGTTCGTGAGTATTCAGTTAACCGTAGGGCCAACTCTATTTCTGGAGCACCACCTCCTGCAATAAGAGCTCTGAAATTCACAAGTGTATTTTTAGTTTATTTTATCTGACAGAAATAATAATTTATTTAAAAGCTTAATACTCTTTAAAGTTTTAATAATACTAAAAATCTTTAAAATATAAAATCTTAATAATCAAAATACGGCAAAACGTTACTTAGTAATATTACCTCTTCTTCACTAAACAGCGAATAACACAGAGAGCATCATGGATAGAGCGCTCAGCTTCTTCAATCACCAATTTGTTAGAACCACGAACAACAATTGTAACTGTTTTTCCAGGGCTTGCACAGCCTGTAATCTTTAGTAAACAAACTCTGGAATTAGGTTATTTGAAGGATTAAAAAAAAAAACCCAAATCCCAAGCAAATAGAAACTTAATTTTAATAGTTA
Organism: Bos mutus; assembly: GCF_027580195.1. Taxonomy (NCBI): domain Eukaryota; kingdom Metazoa; phylum Chordata; class Mammalia; order Artiodactyla; family Bovidae; genus Bos; species Bos mutus. Next base: position 46,352,308 of record NC_091627.1, on the reverse strand, counting down.
CCTTGATCAGTTTGCCAGAACCATTTAAGCTGACCTCCTCAGCTAACTCAGCAGATCCCAGCATGTCAGCAGTGAACTGGTCAACATGAGCAACTGGTTTGGTTCCAATCGTCTGGGAATAACAGTCACATTCACAAACTCAGACGTCTGACTAGTGAACATTTTCACATATACAGATAAAGAATATTTTACCTTACAAATGAATTCAATGTCTTCTCTTTCAATATCCTTTACCACCATTATCTTCATTTTGTTCAGGAAATGTAATGCAAGATCACTAAGAGCATCTCTAAAATACAGAAACAGTGATTATGTCAATACTGGTTTGGAACAGAAATTCTGCTATTTAACTCCTTAGGGTTTTCCGTAATTTTACTATCATTTAAATGGCCAATTATTTAGTTATTTGTGAAAGGAGATGCTTTAAATAGCTTGACCAAGTTTATGAGCTCAAAATTCTTAAATAAGATTTCTAAAGGATAATATTTAAAATGTATTCCAATAGCACTTGTAAAACACACAAAAGCAATTGTCATCATTCTTCTGATAGTTAACAATTAATACTTCATGAATTTAGAATTAAGTATCATGGTAAATTATGTTTGCTGCTACTGCTAAGTCACTTCAGTCATGTCCGACTCAGTGTGACCCCATAGACGGAGCCCAACAGGCTCCCCCGTCCCTGGGATTCTCCAAGCAAGAACACTGGAGTGGGTTGCCATTTCCTTCTCCAATGCATGAAAGTGAAAAGTGAAAGTGAAGTCGCTCAGTTGTGTCTGACTCTTATCGACCCCATGGACTACAGCCTACCAGGCTCCTCTGTCCATGGGATTTTCCAGGCAAGAGTACTGGAGTCAGGTGCCATTGCCTTCTCCATCAAATTATGTTTAAGACCCCACAAATTTACACGTTTACACAAACTATCTGAATGACCCCTGCACCCCAACAACCCTGATACTGAAGGGTAGATATCAGTATCCTTGTTTTACAGATAAGTAAACTGAGTTTTGAAAGCAATTTACTACAAGTTACTAGCTATTACATAACTTGAATTTAGAACCAGGTACTCCAACTCTTCAACAAGGTGTCTATATCAAGAGATCCACAATACTTTCTGGCATAACATATAGAGTACATGAGAATGTGTCTACACTGAAACATCAGTTTCTTCAAAAAGGCATCAGTTCAAACTTTGGAGAATTCTTTCAATCCGTGGACTATCCAACATTACCCCCAAAAGAACTTGCTAAAATTTCAAGACAAACTATTGCATGGCCCTTTAAATAAAGAACTTCCCTGGTGGCTCAGACGGTAAAGCATCTGCCTTCAATTTCAGGGTTGGGAAGATCTCCTGGAGAAGGAAATGGCAACCCACTCCAGTATTCTTGCCTGGAAAAATCCCATGGACGGAGGAATCTGGTAGCCTATAGTCCATGCGATCGCAGAGTTGGAGACGACTGAGCAACCTCACTTTAAATAAATACCTCTAAAATTTTAGCTATATTACGTACCTTTTTACTTGATAGTAAGGATCTTGGTCAAGAAGGACATATATCCCACACTTAAATTATCATTAACAAGAAGGAAACTCACTTTAGATCATTTACCAGAATACAACAATGGCCTAAAATGCAAATCTGTTCCAGATTTCTAGTGGTTTAACACACCCCTAATGCTTCTTAAAAACTGCTAGAAGGGATCCAAAATCAATTATTGTTAAGAGATGAACAAAATAAAATGCCCTATACCTTAGAATAGACTTCTGTATGAGAAGAACATTACATCCTGTTTTTTTAATTTGCTTCACTAAATTTAGAATATAAGCTCTCTCTTCTCTTAGCACTCGATCCATTTGAACATAGTCAGAAACCACTATTTGATTGTCCATCTGTTCAGAAAAAGAACATATTAATAATTTGGATTTTAAGAGTTCTTAAGCAAAAAATGAGAATTTTAATGAAAATATTATGCACAATATAAATCTAACGAAAATCACATCAAACTAGATATTACATGGACACACACAGAAAAAGTCTAGAAAAATGAATATACATGAAATATAACTCAGGTTTTATATTTTTAGCTATACACCTTACTGGTATTTTTTACAATGTTTTGGAAATCATTAAATGTAAAAATGATCATCCTATTTCATGGATATGTCAATTCTCCTCATGAAAACTTACATGTTACTGAAATAACTTCAATTGCATCTTTTACTCTATGGTTAAAAAACATTGATATGCTGAAAGCAATTACTAAAGACAAGTACTATAGTATTTAAGACCTATAAAAGAACACTGATTTTTATATGGGTTAAAATTTGGGAAACAAACGACTCAACCTATATGCTAATACAATATGAAATGAGAGCAAACCTGAAATCAGGTGACAAAGATCAGCCACTCCTTCAGGGAATAGTACTTATCACTAAGAGATTTAATGTGTTAAATTAAAAAATCACCTTTTTGGAATAAAAACAATAAGCTGGTTTAAAGTTCTACTATGCAAACATAAAGACAAAGATCTGGAAATCCCTCTTACACATAGCCTAGTTTTACTGTTTCATACATATCCTTATGACTGTCTTCATTTGAGAAGTCAATGCTCAATTTCAATAAACAGCCAACTGAAATTAAATTTATCACATGTGGCATCCAATATTTTATACATTTGTCTTGATTTTACTAATTATTTTTAAATCCTTGCTTTCTATCACTAGTATTAATATCAGCATTTTCTATTTTTATAATAATCAGCAAAAATCTTTGTTATTAGAAAGTCAAACACCTAAGGAATCATTTGGTTTTACTTACATCTGTTTTGGGAGCAGATAAGCAGAACTGAATAAGCCCAATCTTGGCCTTTTCAACTCTGGTTATGCCAGAATTTGCTACCTTTTGAGTAAGAACCAGACCTTCCACCAACTCACAATCATCAATTGTCCCACTAAGAAAAAAGAAAATGAAGAGACAGTTAAGAGGGGAGGGAAATCTCCAAGTTTAACAGACTGAAAACAGATAAAAAATCATCAGCCTGATAAAATGTGCTTCAACCTCACTCATATTTATTAATGGCCCATTCCTGAACCTCTCTGATCACACTACTGCTCTGCCATCACTAGGGAATAAAAACTAATTCTTCAAACTTCCACATTAATATCAGCTGTCATGAAAACAAAACAACTAAACTTACGTGACTATCATCTACATTTTTCATTTAACTATTTTTGAAACAGCTTATGTTTACTTTGAAAATTATTTTTTATTAAAGTTATAATTAGAGATGCTTACCCAAGCTTCTTAACTATTTTAATATCTCTAAGATCTACACTAGTAGCTGTGGCTGGGTCAATCACTTTCATCACTGCATCTACACTCATTGGAGAAAGAAGACTTGAATACTGAGACACAACCTAGTATTAAAAAGAAAAAAAGTTAGTGTCATAAAATGTTGTAACAGAGAAAGTCCCAGTTCTTTAATGATAAAGATATTAAAAGAAGTAATCTCAATTACTTTTTTGAGTGGGGTGGAGAACAAGGGTCAGACACAACTGAGGTGATTTAGCACACACATGGAGTACATGTAAGAAAACATTACATATAAACTATCTTTTCCACTCAAGTTTGACTGTCACCATATAAAAATATATGTTTGCATTCCTCTTTTATTAATAGTCAGGACTGACTAGATTACCTAGTAATTCAACAGGAAATCCAAAAGAACAATTTTATGCTGAGGTTTTGTACTTAAACTGAATTTATGATCAGATGTTTTTTATGTGCACCCCTATTACTGAGAGGCTGATAAAAATAGGTAATGGTTAGAACATAGTGAGCATGAATTCTATGTCATGCAGTAGCTTTAACACTTTACATTCATATACTCAATCTTCCAATGAAAAACCTAAAACATACAGCTTAATTAAGTGGAGCCGGCACTGAACCCAAGCAGTCTAGGCTCTATGACCAATGCTTATAACCATTATGATATTCTGTCTAAATTAGTTCTGGGGACATTTACCAACACTATTACTTAATGTCACTAATACGATCTAGATTTCCACTTAACATTTAAATAATACTGATGAAAAGGAAAAAGAATGGAGTGGGCATGTGACACACAACATAATAGAGAATAGGTGACATGAGCTTCTAAGAAACTAACATTAATGCTTTATATTTGATTAAAAAAAAAAAAAAATAGCAACATGGTTAAGAGATGGACCATGATGGGCAGCCCTATCTGGGGTTCAAGTCTCATCTCTACCTTTCATTAGTGGGTCTTGGATAAGTTATTTAACTTCACTTTCTTTTCCCATCTGTAAAATCAACTTACCTAAAAGCCTTGATGTGAGTTAATTTTACTTGAACTAATTCAGTTATGCAAATTAGTTTAGTTACCCACTCTTGAGAGTTAATATTTATGAACTATACAGCATGAAAAACCACAGCATCAAAAACCACAGAATAAGAGCTGCAGTTCCTGATGAACTTAACTGTACTTTTACAATGATCGCATTGTGCTTGTCTCACCTTTGAGTTCAATGAAGTGGCCGCACTATTTAACAAAGTTTCTCTGTCACTCAGTTCCACAGGTCGAGACATGTCAGTCAAGATTTCAATGCCCTTTTCCAAAGCCTTCTGGAATGACTCAGAAATGATGGTGGGATGAATCCCTGTCATTTGTGAAAGGGTAGTTAATTTAATAATAACAGATAAACTTCATACTTGACATGACTTAAAATTTGTTCATTACAACATCAATGCAGTCAAATTTTAAATTATTCTTAATAATGGTTCAAATAACTTTAACTGCTAATATGTCTAATAATTTATTTCTATTTAATTTGAAATAGATAAATTACATACTATGTGATACTTAAGACTAAAACCATTTTTTTACTTTACAAAGATTCTATAAATCTACATCATAGTAAGTGACTGAGGAATCACAACTACATTTAGGCAGTATGTACCAAGACAAGAATCCTTACTTTCTCTCCGAAATCACAGTTTCTCATCTATAGCCTGTTTAGTACCACCACCAACCAGTCATTTCTTAAAAGCAAAATTTTATGAAGTTCCATTCAAAACAAAGTAGGAAAGCCAGGGGTGGGGTGGGGTGGGGTGGGGGGAGATCCAGAAGCAAAAAAAAAAGTTTTTAATTCACATGATAAACATAGCAAAATTAGCTGTTTCAAATTAAATTGTTAATCTCATATTACTTAATAACTTTTGCCTTTCTTCAGTAATAAAGCATGTCTTATGTCCTACCCACCTTTCTGAAGAAGCTTGGTACAGGAATCCAAAAGAGAGCCAGCAATAATGACCACTGATGTGGTGCCATCTCCTGCTTCTATATCCTGAGCCTTGGACAGCTCCACCAGCTGGGTGAACAGAACATGTCAAGTCGCTCAGTAAGAACTGGTTCATGAGAACCCAATAACATCTTACTTTACATCAGTGAGATTCACATCATGTTCACTTATAGATCTTGATTATCAGCACTGTAAGAGTCAATATACTTTTCTTCTGATTTTTTGTCCACCTTGGTTTGATTTAAAAATGATGACCTATATATTTGTGGCATGCAAAATTCTACTTACACACTTTATAAGAAGCTATATTATGATTTATAGTTCAGACTACGGGTTGTTTTTTCTTGCCACTACTTAAAAGAACTAGGGGCACTCTGTATATTGAGAAGCTATAAAGTGCAGGATTCAGATGAGAGGAGATTGTTAGTTTGAAATCCTTGGCCAAGTTTATCTAAACTGACCCTGCATGAAGCAGAACCTGACTCATTTTCAGTCACCTTCACCTAATCAAAAGGGATTTTTTAACAGGAATTTCTAAGGAATTTGTTTTTGCTGATAGTTTGACTCACTTGACACTAGAATCACCATTATGATTTGTAGTTGAATTAAAAATTATTTTTAAAAATAAATATCATGGGAAGTTTAAACACAAGATTTATTTTGCAAACAATTAAAATTCTACTTTCAGCTAACACCCACTGAATAATTGGTACAAATTTTTTTTCAACAGTACAATTTTTTTCTCTATTCTTTATATGTGAGGCACGTGGCTGTGGAAAAGGAGAATTATGTTTTATTATGATTTTCAACAAAGAACATAATGCTAGGGATACAACATATCCTAAAAATATGCCTGATTAGCATAAAAAAGAAAAACTTTCACCATGTTTAAACTTACCATGTGATCAAATAAAACAAATTTAACTGTTTACCGAATATCAAATAACATACTTAAAGAAAACCAAAAAACTCTCGCCTAAAAATTACACTTACCATTCTGGCTGCTGGATGTAACACCTGCATTTGTTTCAGAATGGTGGCACCATCATTTGTAATGGTCACATCACCTTTTCCATCTTGAATCTGCAAAGTATAGTTTTTTAAAGGTTGTTATTTCAAAAAATTTTTTTTCTTTATCCAGTATTAATGTGAAACCCTAAAAGCTCTACTAATTTTAATACTTCTTGTACAGAAGTTAACTTATGTTTGCATAATGCTTAATTTCAAATTGTTTTCCCTTACCTTGGTGTCATGATTAAGAACATGCAGTAATAGTCCCAGTTTACAAGTGAAATACCTGGGTTTTTTCCTACTTAAAAGTGAAGGAACTAAGACACTAAAAAAGGGATACAAAAGATATTATAAAGAATCATCATAAAATATGAATTATAACTAGGTCCCGTTCATCCCAAAGTAATCTACCCCTTTCTGAACTCTCAAAGACTTTCTAACACTTTACTTTTTAAACAGCACATCTTAACCCTCTAGAGAGCTTGCAGTAGGCACAGTAGTACTCAATAAGTAATGGATGATTGAGCCTTTTACCATTTTATCCATTCCTTTTGGTCCGAGGCTTGTTCTAATGGCATCAGCAACAGCTGTAAATGTGGGGGGGAAAAAAGAAACCAAGACTCTTTAACGAGCAAAGCATTTCTTCTACCCGCAAATCATCATTTTGTCCTTATTAAAATATGGTGCGTAACAATTCACTGTTTGCTAAAGAAAATTCTATACCTAAAAATCTACTGAACACAGAAATATTTTACTCCTTTAATTGTATGACACTTCACTTTTTGTTGCTAACGTCACTATACGTAGCCTTTGTACCCTGCACATATGGTAGAATACATTTTGAAGTCACCTAATCCTCCTATAAATATCAATATAACTTAAGTCATGTGCTCTCAATGAGGACTGCATTACCTTCCCCATTTTCTGAAACAAAACAAGCAGCAATAACAGGACAAGCTAGATCTCCTAGTATATTCTACAGCCCTATTTGCTTTTGTATATTCCACAACTAGAATAATGCTTTCAGTAGGTTGTGTTAACAATACATAATCTTAAAAAGATTATAAGAAAATATTTGGTATAGTTTAAAAAATATTCTACTTAATTATTTCATAATTGGGGGCTGCATTTCCTAATTATTCAGCCATCATTAATTACTCTTTTAGGTGATTTTAGTGGACCCACATGGCAACGATGCTACAAGCAGACCAATTCACTTTAAGAACACCTTTACAGTCATCTACAGGAAGCCTCTAGAAAGGCACACTATTCAAAAAATAAAATTTTTGCCGACCACCTCCTCAAAAGTGAAGTTTAACATACTATGTAGTACACAGTATTATCTGTTAAATGACTTGTGCTGAATAGTACTAGAACTACCACAACTACTTGTGTGTGTGTGTTGTTTTGACATTGTCAACCAAAGAGAAAACTGGCTCCACGAATTACACTAAAGATGCATCTGGCAACAGCTTTTTCCCACCAGTCTGTAGGGTTCTGTTTGACTTGGACAGTCTAGTATGTTCCAGGAGCTCTCCTCACTTCAGATGTAAGGGTCAGGTTTACAAGTAAGTGGCCTTTTCTTCCTATATGCATTCCTCTCTTGTCCAATTTCAATTCTCTGTGCAGAGATGTTTCCAAATTTGCCGAAGTAAACATCCCATCCTGTTACCTTGTTTGTTGAAAATCTACCATATTCTATAGCTTTTCCAGCCCCCCAACATGGCACCAGAATTTACCTAACACCTTGTTTCTAATGAAATAAATCTAAGCTTCAATTATGGTCTCTAGATAACTATCAAACAACTTTGATTTCCTGGTAAAGACTCTCTTGAACTTTCAAACGACTCCTAAATTTACCATGTAGTCATTCTGACATCCTCAACTCATTTAAGCCTGAACCAGAACCTATTCTCTCGTCTTCCACCATCCTTCCTTCAGTGTACCTGGTTTTTCCCAGCAGTAGCAGCACCAGCAGCACCATACCCTCAGTCCCCTGGACAGATAACCTCAAATATCTTTAAGGCTGTACTCTATGTATACATATATATATACACCTGGCTCCTCATATGCTTTCTTATTTAAGCCTTACAGCAACCCTCCAAGGTAGCTATTATTTCATTATATTGAAAAACAATCTGCAGCTGAGAGAGTCGTGTTAAACCCTTTCCAGAACAACAACAAAGGACACCAGGCCTTTAAGATCGGGCCCCACTCTACCTTTCCGATCTCCCCTCTCGTTTCTTTCGGCACCTGATGCTCTAACCCAAATGAACTACTCCCTGTACTCAAACACATAACGGGCAAGAACTCTAAGCCCCTGTTCTCACTTTTGCTTCTAGACTCTTCACATTCAACCCGACGTCTCTTAATCTTCACAAATTTTTTTTAAGCGAACTTTTCCATCCTCAATTTTATAGGGAAGAAAACCTCGGTTAAAGGTCACAAAGGCACGAAGTAACGTAACTGAACGAAACCCAGGACTTCTTGAATTCCACCAAAAGCCAAACTCTTCTCCATCTGCTGGCTGTACGTGCAGAGACGATATCAAAGCTCAACGCAGCCTCGTAATTACTCTCAAACAAGGTGGGTCGGTCGGTTTCCCACCCCCCGAGTACAATGGACCCCGCCCCAATTTAAGGCGCGGAGAGTTTACCCCAATTCAATAGCTGCCCCCAGAAAAGTATTTCCCTATTTTAATAAAAACAAAAAGACTGAAGAGTATCATACAAACATTATAAGAGTAAACCGCTGCATAAGGGCCCCGGCTGCTTTCTTAAGTATGATGAAAGCAGCACGCTCCGGGACGGAAAATTATGGGCGTCTAAGACGCAGAATGGGGCCAGTCCAAAGGCTTCCATACTCGGGGTCGGGAATAACGGCAGGAAGGAGGAACCCTGCACTAGCTTGTTCTATAAGAGGCCCAAAGCGGATCAATGAACGAACAGCCCACCCAAGGCTGGGGGTGAGAGTGCACAGTCAGGCCCGGCGGGCCGCGGCTCAAGCCGGGGAGCGATACCTTTGGCTGCGGAGATGTTGCTGAAGCGGATTTGGGCCGGCTTATCGCGGTCCTGATAGGCGCTCTTCCCGCGGCCGCCGGCAGCCCCGGCAGCCCCGACAGCCCCGGCGGGCGGCCCGGTCCGGGGTGCTACGTTCTCGGGCATGGCAACCTTTGATGGGTCTGCGTGAGCTTGGGAAGGACGGATGGACGCGGATTGAGGCTGACCAGGGAGCAACCGTAAGCGCCCACCGCCTTCACGAACCTTCCAGAAAGCGGCGCCGGCGCCGGGAGGAGGAGGAGCCGGAGAAGGGGTCCTTCCTGGAGGCGCGGCGCGGCCGTGACGTCACAGACTGCCCGCCGCGCGCCGGGTGAGGGGGCCAGCGCCGAGGACCTGGGGGCTGGCCGGGGCTCTTGGGCCGGGGTCCTTTGGGCCGGGGTCCTTTGGGCCGGGGGCGCGCTGAGTGAGCTCGAGGGAGGCAGAAAGGCCCACCTGCCATTGTAAAGGCTGGTGTCGGGACACCACATCTCCCCACTAACCCCTCCTCGGGCCTGAGGACCCCTCTGTTAACTGTAGTTGGAAGAGTCACTCCCTGGTGGGTGGGGTTTTTGCCGGCGGTAGACTTGTGTTTTTGGAAAAGGAAATGGCGACCCAATCCAGTATTCTTACCTGGAGAAAATCCATGGGCAGAGGAACCTGGTGGGTTACAGTCCAGGGAGTCGCAGAGTCGGACAAGACTGAGAACAGACCTGTATTTTATTCAGTTCTATTCGTTTTGAAAGCGAGTCGGAAAAGAGATCTGGTTGTTCAATTCAGTCGCTCAGTTGTGTCCGACACTTTGGGATCCCATGGACGGCAGCACGTCAGGCTTCCTTGTCCATCACCAGTAACTCCCGGAGTTTACTCAAACTCAGTCCCATTGAGTCGGTGATGCCATCCAATCATTTAATCTTAAGTCGTCCCCTTCTTCCGTCTTCAATCTTTCCCAGCATCAGGGAGTCGAAGGGACTCGCGAGAGTCTGCCAACACCACAGTTTTAACAAGCATCAGTTCTTCGGCGCTCAGTTTTCTTTATAGTCCAACTCTCACATCCATACAGGACTACTGGAAAAACCATAGCTTTGAAGAGAGGGACCTTTGTTGGCAAAGTAATATTTATACTTTTTAATATGCTGTCTAGGTTGGCTTCCCTGGTGGCTCAGAGGGAAAAGCGTCTTCCTGTAGTGCAGGAGACCTGGGTTCTATCCCTGGGTCAGGAAGATCCCCTGGAGAAGGAAATGGCAACCCACTCCAGTACTCTTGCCTGGAAAATCCCATGGACAGAGAGGCCTGGTAGACTACAGTCCATGGGATTGCAAAGAGTCGGACACTACTGAACGACTTCACTTTCTTCTTTTCTTCCAAGAAACAAACGTCTTTTAATTTGATGGCTGCAGTCACCATCTACAGTGATTTTTTGGAGCCCCCAAAATAAAATTTTGTCACTCTTTCCATTGTTTCCCTATTTGCCATGAAGTGATGGGACCAGATCCCATGATCTTAGTTTTCTGATTGAGTTTTAAGCCAACATTTTCACTCTGCTCTTTCACTTTCATCAAGAGGCTCTTTAGTTCTTTGCTTTCTGCCATAAGTGTGGTGTCCTCTGCCTATCTGAGGTTATTGACATTTCACCCGGCAATCTTGATTCCAGCTTGTGCTTCATCCAGTCCAGCATTTCACATAATGCACTCTGCACATAAGTAAAATAAGGGTGAGGATACACAGCCTTGACGTACTCTTTTCTGGATTTGGAACCAGTCTGTTGTACCATGTCCGGTTCTAACTGTTGCTACTTGAGCTATATACAGATTTCTCAGGAGGTCAGGTGGTCTGGTATTCCCATCTCTTTCAGAATTTACCACAGTTTGTTGTGATCCACACAGTCAAAGGCTTTGGTGTAATCAATAAAGCAGAAGTTTTTCTGGGCCTCTCTTGCTTTTTCGATGATCCAGCGGATGTTGGCAATTTGATCTCTGGTTCTTCTGCCTGTTCTAAATCCAGCTTGAACATCTGGAAGTTCATGGTTCATGTACTGTTGAAGCCTGGCTTGGAGAATTTTGAGCATTACTTTACTAGCATGTGAGATGAGTGAAATATGTGAGATGAGTGAAATTGTGCGGTAGTTTAAACATTCTTTGGCATTGCCCTTCTTTGGGATTGGAATGAAAACTGGGCTTTTCCAGTCCTGTGGCCATTGCTGAGTTTTCCAAATTTGCTGGCATATTAAGTGCAGCACTTTCACAGCATCATCTTTTAGGATTTGAAGTAGCTCAACTGGAATTCCATCACCTCCACTAGCTTTGTAGTGATGCTTCCTAAGGCCCATTTGATGTCGAATTCCAGAATGTCTAGCTCTAGGTGAGTGATCACACCATAGTGGTTATCTGGATCATGAAGACTTTTTTTGTGTGTAGTTCTTCTCTCTATTTTTGCCACCTCTTCTTTATATCTTCTGCTTCTGTTAGTTCCATACTGTTCCTGTCCTTTATTGTGGCCATCTTTGCGTGAAATGTTCCCTTGGTATCTCTAATTTTCTTAAAGAGATCTCTAGTCTTTCCCAGTCTATTGTTTTCCTCTAATTCTTTGAATTGATCACTGAGGAAGGCTTTCTTATCTCTCCTTGCTATTCTTCAGTGTATGTATAACATAATCCGTGTAGCTTTTTAAATCCCTTAAAGATTGAAGGCAGGAGAAGAGGACAACAAAGGACAAGATGGTTGGATGGCATCACTGACTGGATGGACCTGAATTTGAGCAAGCTCTGGGAGCTGGTGATGGACAGGGAAGCCTGTCCTGCTGCAGTCCATGGGGTTACAAAGAGTCGAACGAAACTGAGTGACTGAACAGCAGCACCCCTGTCTTGCCTCTCTTTCCAGCCCCTTTCCCTCTCTGCACGGGTAACCACTAGTATTTGGTTTTTTTTTCCCTCCTATATTTATGAGTCTGTTTCTGTTTTATTATATTCATTCACCGGTTTTATTTTTTAGAGTCCCTCACATAAGTGATAACATATAGTATTTATCTCTCTCTGACTAATTTCACTTAGCATGATAGTCTCCGGATCCATCCATATTGTTGCAAATGAGGGAATTTCATTCTTCCTATGGCTGAGTAGGATTCCATTGTGTATATATACCACCTTTTCTTAATCCATTTATCTGTTGATGGACACTTAGGTTGCTTCCATATCTTGACTGTTGTAAATAATGCTACTATAAACATTGGGGTGCATATATCTTTTGGAGTTAGTGTTTTCAGTTTTTTCAGATATATACTGAGGAATGGAATTGCTGGCTCATACGGTAGTTCTATTTTTTCATTTTTTGAGAATCTTCTATGCTGTTTTCGACGGTGGCTATACCAGTTTACCTTCTCACCAATATTTTTGCCAATATTTGTAATTTGTGTTCTTTTTGCTGCTAGCATTCCGACAGGTAAGGGGTGATAGCTCGTTGTGGTTTTGGTTGGCATATCTCTAATGATTAGTGTGCCTTTCTCTGATGATTGGAGAAGAGAATGGCATCCTACTCCAGTACTCTTGCCTGGAAAATCCCATGGACGGAGGAGCCTGGTAGGCTGCAGTCCATGGGGTCGCTAAGAGTCAGACACGACTGAGCGACTTCACTTTCACTTTTCTGCATTGGAGAAGGAAATGGCAACCCACTCATAGTTCTTAATCCTGTAATCCTTAGGAGATTTTACTCTCACTCAGGACACTAGCCCTAGAAGATGAAGCTTCTTAGGTGTTCCATGATCTATAAGTCTAGGGTTGATTTCTCTTCAAAGGATCAGATTATGTCTGTGTAGCCTCAAACATTGGAGAAGGCAGTGGCAACCCACTCCAGTGTTTTTGCCTGGAAAATCCCATGGACAGAGGAACCTGGTAGGCTGCAGTCTACGGGGTCACTAAGAGTCTGACATGACTGAGTGACTTCACTTTCACTTTACACTTTCATGCATTGGAGAAGGAAATGGCAACCCACTCCAGTGTTCTTGCCTGAAGAATCCTACGGATGGGGGAGCCTGGTGGGCTGCCATCTATGGGGTTGTACAGAATTGGACATGACTGAAGCGACTTAGCAGCAGCAGCAGCCTCAAATGTACTATAATTATTTGTTAAAACAACTAGTGTAGTATGATGCAAAAAAGTATGATGAGGATGATGGGAATAGCATTAATTTGGGAGCTCAAAATTCTGGCTTGAGTTCCGTTTCTGCTATATCAGTTCAGTTCAGTTGCTCAGTTGTGTCTGACTCTACGACCCTATGGACTGCAGCACGCCAGGCTTCCCTTTCCATCACCAACTCCTGGAGCATGCTCAAACTCATGTCCTTCCAGTTGGAGATGCCATCCAACCATCTCATCCTCTGTCATCCCCTTCTCCTCCTGCCTTCAATCTTTCACAGCATCAGGGTCTTTTCCAATGAATCCATTCTTCGAATCAGGTGGCCAAAGTATTGGAGTTTCAGCTTCTGCATCAGTCCTTCCAATGAATATTCAGGACTGATTTCCTTTAGGAGAGATTGGTTTGATCTCCTTGCAGTCCAAGTGACTCTCAAGAGTATTCTTCAATACCACAGTTCAAAAACATCAATTTTTCGGCACTCAGTTTTCTTTATATTCCGACTCTCGTATCCATACATGACTACTGGAAAAACCATAGCTTTGATTAGATGGACCTTTGTTGGCAAGATAATGTCTCTGCTTTTTAATATGCTATCTAGGTTGGTCATAGCTTTTCTTCCAAGGAGCAAGCATATTTTTAATTTCATGGCTACAGTCACCATCTGCAGTGATTTTGCTGCTGCTGCTGCTAAGTCGCTTCAGTCGTGTCCGACTCTGTGCAACCCCATAGATGGCAGCCCACTAGGCTCCTCTGTCGACCAGTTCCATGTCCAGTTCTAACTCTTGCTTCTTGACCTGCATACAGATTTCTCAGGAGGAAGGTCAGGTGGTCTGGTATTCCCATCTCTTTAAGAATTTTCCACAGTTTTTTGTGATCCACACAGTCAAGATTTTGGCAGAGTCAATAGAGCAGAAGTAGATGTTTTTCTGGACTAGCTGTGTAATCTTGGGGCAGTCATTTAAGTTCTCTGGGTCTTATATTCCTCATCTATGAAGTAGGAAGGTTGAATTCAATGGCTTCTAAAGCTTGGTAAACTGTACCATTTTTATCAGTGTGAAGAGTAGACCAGTTAGCTAGAAATGACAAAGCAGAATTTGGAAGATGCTGTTGTTGGCTTTTGGGGACAGTCTCCATAGGTGTGATAATTGCCTTAATTATCTGAAAGATTTCAAGTTATAATTACATATTTTTTTCTATAACAATTGATATCAGAATTATTTTCTTCCTAGGATTAAGCAATAATACATGCCAAGAACCAAAGGCGGGTGCTAGCAAACTTAGAAGTTCTGTGATCTATTGTAAGTAAACAAGTAACCAGGTAGTCTATCTAGTAACTGAGATGAACTAATGTTTAACTATTATAGCACTCTCCATAGCCATAAATGTTGCAGATTTGTGGGCAGAATAGATGACTCTTATTTTGGAGGTCTAGAAAGTGTCCCATGGTTGGAGGACCTGGTAGGCTACAGTCCATGGGGTCAAGAAGAGTTGGACACGACTGAGCCACTTTACTTTCACTTTTCACTTTCATGCATTGGAGAAGGAAATGGCAACCCACTCCAGTATTCTTGCCTGGAGAATCCTAGGGACGGGGAGCCTGGTGGGCTGCCGTCTATGGGGTCGCACAGAGTCGGACACAACTGAAGTGACTTAGCAGCAGCAGCAGCAGGAAGTGTGGTGGTGGGGCACAGAGCTTTAATAGGCAGCAGACACTAGATACTTCCTGGCAGAAAATGAGACAAGCTGAATCTGAACCTAATCAAATTCCTAGATCTAACTACAAATTTACAAATTTGTAGGACACACTAGGACAGGAGAATATATTTTTAAAAACTGATACCATGCGGATATAGTCAATAAAATCTAGATTATGAGAAACTCATTAGGACAAATGACCTACAAATAAATTACAAGAAAATAAAGCCCAATGAAGCTGGAAGGGGAACCTATAGCTAATTTCATTTGACTGGCTAATCCACTACTTAGACAAACCAGTAAAAAATATGAAGTTTGTAAGATAATTGGGAATTGATTGATTGATATTCTTTCATTATTAAGAAAGTGTTTTTCTTTTAGTGTGGAAAATGGAATAATGTATTATTTTTTTAAGAACCTATATCTTTTAAGAAGCATACTGAAATATTTACACATAAACTGTTATGATGTCTGGGGTTTTCCAAATGTAAGAGAAGGGTCAAGTGGATGGGAGTAGAAAGGAAACAAGATAGGTGATTTATTTGTTCAAGTTGGTGATGGGAACGTGGGAGCTCATTATACAATTGTTTTTGCTTTGTATGTGTTTGAAATTTTCCATGAGAAATGTTTTTTTTTTTAAATGTTTGGATACTCAGAAAGAAAACAAGACTAGATTTCTCCAAGTATGTCCCATCTTTCCAAAATCAATCCCATTTAAAATCTTTGAGCCTGAATTTGAATTAAAATATTTTAAAATGCAGAATGAGAGTTTTGTTTTATGGCAATTTCATTCCAAATACTTGCTATGATAGTTATCTTGATTAGCACAGCCCACTAAGGGGTAAAATAACACACCAGATACATGGAGAGGTAGCCTGCAAATAAACGAGCCCCTTTGTGCTCTGAACCATCATCTACTCTGTCACCAAGGTTCTGTATTTTGGGGGAGTGTGTCCTGAATCCTACTGTTACACTCTGGGGTTCCTAGTGTTCCTCAGCATACCACTCTGTTTCATGCTTCCCTATATAAGGACATGCTGTTTCACCTGCAGCATACCTGGCTATTCACATTTCTTTGACCTATTCCAAGTTAGTCATTTTTTTCTTTCTCTCACCACCAATTCTGATAGCTACTTCTAGGTACTAGATAGTAACAACCCTTAGTTCATTACTTTTTTTGTTGTTGTTGTTCATTTCATTTTAATAATTTATTGATGTAAAGGAGGAAAAAATAGTTTTCCCTCCCACTCTTCTGTTCTGGCTGGGACACCTGTAACAAAAGACAGATTAATGAGAAAAACAAACAGGTTTACTAACAAGTACGCCTCATATACCTGGAGAAGTAAATGGCAACCCACTCCAGTATTCTGGCCTGGAGAATTTCATGCAGAGGAGCCTGGAAGGCTGTAGTCCATGGAGTCTCATAGAGTTGGACGTGACTGAGTGACCGACACACACACACACCCCTTATATGGGGAATTTCCCTGGTGGCTAAGCAGTAAGGAATCCACCTGCAATGCAGGAGATGCAGGAGACATGGGTTTGATCCCTGGGTCAAGAAGATCCCCTGGAGGAGGAAATGGCAACCTATTCCAGTATTCTTGCCTGTGAAATCCCATGGACAGAGGAGCTTGGAGGGCTACAACCCATAGGGTTGCAAAGAGTCAACGTGACTGAGCAACTGAGTACAGTACGTGCCTCGTACATGCATGTGACATACCCAGGGAAAAATGAGTGACTCAAAGCAGTGGCTCAGAACTCCTGTTTATATACCATCTTCAGCCAAAGACAAAGAAAAAGGACCATGTCCAGAAGCTCATTTTTGGGGAGATGACAGGGAAAAGCATGATAAACAAGAGTGAGGTTTGAATCACAGATTTAAGTCGGTTTCTTCTCCATTAATAAGGGTCTAAAATTGTCTTCTGGCATTTATTTTTGTACTTCCTGGTAGACAGGGAAGGAGGGACACCTTTGAAAATGTTGTTTTAGTCGCTAAGTCTTTTGTGACCTGAGGGACTTAGCCCACCGAACTCCTCTGTTCATGGGATTTCCCAGGCAAAAATACTGGAGTGGGTTGCCATTTCCTTTTCCAAGAAATCTTCCCAACCCAGGGATCAAACCCATGTCTCCTGCATTTGCAGGGGGTTTCTTTACCACTGAGCCACCAGGGAAGTTCTTTGAAAATGTATGTCCTGCTTTTAAGTGAATAGGAGGAGGGCTGTGAGCTTTCTTTGCATCTGCTTCTCAGATATATTCAGCTCAACATAATCCTTATGCCAAAGTGGTATATTTTGGGGTGGCATATTCTGCTACCGTGCATTTACCTATTATTTTCTCTTTCCAGAATGTAAGATTTTAGAGCAGTGTGTCTTATTCGTTCTCTGTCCCCTGGAGCCTAGCAGAAAGACTGGCACAAAACTCTGAATCAGTATCTGTTAGTGGAGAGTGAGTGGTGATTAAAGTACAACTGGAAAAGGCAGAGGAGAGACAGGGAGCAAGGAGTTTACTGCACAACTTAGGGGCCAGGGTATTTCTACATTATCTCGGTTCACATTTTAAATTTTAATATTTTTAGAGTTGGAAAACTTTATAAAAACACATATTGATGGCCTGGGACCAAAGAGCCTGTAAGCCATAAAAGGAGTAATTTAACAGGGCAAGCGACTAGCTGCTTAATGAGACTTAGAATGGGCATCTATTTGGCCACAATGAAAAGCAAACCCGTTGACCAGAAGGGCTGCTAGTTAGATGCTTGTAGTTTCCTTTGAGACAGGGCTCGGAGTATTTTCCTTGCTGTTGTCTTATAGCAATTAGGCAGTTCTTTTAATAGGCCTGCACCCAGGTTTATCATCTGGAAATCAGGTTGTGTTTTGAGATTTAACAAAGCTTTGTGCTTTGGTCCTTTTGTTTGAAAGGTATTCTAAAAATGCAGTCCTTTCCAACCTAAAATAGTTACATTGGCAATAGCAGCCCCTGGTGGCACAGAGGTGATTTTCTTTTATTGGTCACCTTGGTGTTTTGGAATCTGTAGGCTCAGGCAGGCCCTGTGTTAAAAAAGCAAAATTCAACTCAGTAAGTTTTAAAGATCTTATTGGCTTTCTTCATTGATTGATGAATCAGGCAGCATCCAGTCAAGCAAACAGAAAGTACAATAGCCCCAGGAGCTGTACAAAATAAAAGACTTATAGACAGAAGGGAGCAGGAACATGTGTTGTATTAGACAAAAAAGACTGTTTATTAAAAGATCACCTTTGTTTAGGGGATGGCAGGGATCTACCAGTTTGCTGCTGCTGCTGCTAAGTCACTTCAGTCGTGTCCGACTCTGTGCGACCCCATAGACGGCAGCCCACCAGGCTCCGCTGTCCCTGGGATTCTCCAGGCAAGAACACTGGAGTGGGTTGCCATTTCCTTCTCCAATGCATGAAAAGTGAAAGTGAAGTCGCTCAGTCGTGTCTGACCCTCAGCAACCCCATGGACTGCCGCCTACCAGGCTCCTCTGTCCATAGGATTTTCCAGGCAAGAGGACTGGAGTGGGGTGCCATTGCCAGTTTACCTAAGTAGTATTGATTAGGAGAGTTCCTGATTGGTAATTAAGTCTCATTTTGGTGATGTGACTCCATCCTGGGCCTCCTTAACTTATTTTTAACAAATGATATGTCCAGGTATTACATACACTGCAATGAGAGTTGAATAATGGTTATGATATACAGAATTTCCCCTGTTTCTATTTATTGTGAGGATTAATTAGACTGGGAGTACTAAGAGAGAGTTCCTAAAGCCAGTGGAAAACTGGCAGGTTTATAAAAGTTTCAGGGGGGTAAATTAACCCCTAGATATCGTAGACTGTATTTGATGTGTATTTGCATTTGGGGGAGAAAATATCTGAGGCTTCTATAAAATTCTGACTTTATCAAAATGTTTAAGAAACACTATGAAAGGTGTATAGCTTTTCTCAGTAATGTAGAACAAGTGTTCTTTAAAGCTTTTTGTTAAAAGAATTCTGATTTTAAGACATAGTTATCTTTTTAAAAAACTGAAATAGTTGATTTACAGTATTGTGTTAGTTTCAAGTATAGAGCAAAGTGATTCAGATACACATTTTTCCAGATTATTTTCCATTATAGGTTATTCAGTTCAGTTCAGTTCAGTTGCTCAGTCGTGTCCAACTCTTTGTGACCCCATGAACCGCAGCACGCCAGGCCTCCCTGTCCATCACCAACTCCCAGAGTTTACCCAAACTCATGTCCATTGAGTCAGTGATGCCACCCAACCATCTCATCCTCTGTCGTCCCCTTCTCCTCCTGCCCACAATCTTTCCCAGCATCAGGGTCTTTTCAAATGAGTCAGCTCGTCACATCAGGTGGCCAAAGTATTGGAGTTTCAGCTTCAGCATCAGTCCTTCCAATGAACACCCAGGACTGATCTCCTTTAGAATGGACTGGTTTGATCTCCTTGCAGTCTAAGGGATTCTCAAGAGTCTTCTCCAACACCACAGTTCAAAAGCATCCATTTTCCTGCACTCAGCTTTCTTTATAGGTCAGCTCTCACATTCATACATGAAAAACCATAGCCTTGACTAGACAGACCTTTGTTGACAAAGTAATGTCTCTGCTTTTTAATATGCTGTCTAGGTTGGTCATAACTTTCCTTCCAAGGAGTAAGTGTCTTTTAATTTCATGTCTACAATCACCATCTGCAGTGATTTGGGAGCCCCCCCAAATAAAGTGAGCCACTGTTTCCATTGTTTCCTCATCTATTTGCCATTATAGAATATTGAATAAAGTTCTCTGTGCTATACAGTAAATCCTGTTGCTTATCTAATTTGGTATAGTAAATTGTACCTGTTGATCCCGTAATCCTAATTTATCCCTCCCCTGCTTTCCCCATTAGTAACCATGAGTTTGTCTTCTGTGTCTATGAGTCTATTTCTGTTTGGTATATAAGTTCATTTGTATCATTTCTTTTTTAGATTTCACATATAAGCAATACTATATATTTGTCTGACTTACTTCACTTAGTATGATATTCTCTAGGTCCAACCATGTTGCTCTAAATGGCAATATTTCATTTTTATGGGTGAGCAGTATTTGTGTGTGTGTATGCAAAGTAAAGTGAAAGTGTTAGTTGCTCAGTCATGTCTAGCTCTTACAGTTGTATCTGACTCTTTGTGATGCCATGGACTGTAGCCCATCAGGCTTCTCAGTACATGGAATTCTCCAGGCAAGAATACTGAAGTAGATAGCCATTCCCTTCTCCAGGGGATCTTCCTGACTCAGGGATTGAGCCTGGGTCTCCTCCATTGCAGGCAGATTCTTTACTGTCTGAGCCACCAGGGAAGCCTCTATGTGTGTGTGTGTGTGTGTGTGTGTGTGTGTAGTGGTTTAGTCACTAATTTGTGTCCGACTCTTGTGACCCCATGGACTGTAGCCCACCAGGATCCTCTGTTCGTGGGATTCCCCAGGCAAGAATACTTGAGTGGGCTACCATTTCCTTCTCTAGGGGATCTTCCAAATTCAGGGATTGAACCCACATCTGCATTGTAGGTGGATTCTTTACTGTCTGAGCTATCAGGGAAGCCTGTGTGTGTGTGTGTTATGTATATGTATACATATATAAATGTAACGTATATACTACATCTTCCTAAACCAGTTATCTCTTGATGGGCCCTTTATTTATTTCTATTGACCACACAGTGCAGCTTACGAGAGCTCAGCTCCCTGAGCAGAGATTGAACCTGGGCCACAGCAGTGAAAGCCTGAATCTAACCATTAGGGCACTAAAGAGCTCCCGATGGGCACTTCAATATATCATTTCATTAAATAACTTTTTATTACAACAGTATTACATGTACACTGTACAGTTCAGTTCAGTTCAGTCGCTCAGCCATGTCTGACTCTTTGTGACCCCATGAACTGCAGCATGCCAGGCCTCCCTGTCCATCACCAACTCCGGGAGTTTACCAAACTCATATCCACTGAGTCAGTGATGCCATCCAACCATCTCATCCTCTGTTGTCCCCTTCCCCTCCTCCTTCCATATACTGAGAAGCCTGTCTCGTCCCCTCAATCTTTCCCAGCATCAGGGTCTTTTCAAATGAGTCAGTTCTTCACATCAGGTGGTCAAAGTATTGGAGTTTCAGCTTCAACATCAGTCCTCCCAGTGAACACTCAGGACTGATCTCCTTTAGGATGGACTGTTTGGATCTCCTTGAAGTCCAAGGGACTCTCAAGAGTCTTCTCCAACACCACAGTTCAAAAGCATCAATTCTCCTGTGCTCAGCTTTCTTTACAGTCCAATTCTCACATCCATACATGACTTCTGGAAAAACCATAGCCTTGACTAGACAGACCTTTGTTGACAAAGTAATGTCTCTGCTTTTTAATATGCTGTCTAGGTTGGTCATAACTTTCTTTCCAAGGAGTAAGCTTCTTTTAATTTCATGGCTGCAATCACCATCTGCAGTGATTTTGGAGCCCAGAAAAATAAAGTCAGCCACTGTTTCCACTGTTTCCCCATCTATTTGCCATGAAGTGATGGGACCGGATGCCATGATTTTAGTTTTCTGAATGTTGAGCTTTAAGCCAACTTTTTCACTCTCCTCTTTCACTTTCATCAAGAGGCTCTTTAGTTCTTCTTCACTTTCTGCCATAAGGGTGGTGTCATCTGCATATCTGAGGTTATTGATATTTCTCCTGGCAATCTTGATTCCAGCTTGTGCTTCATCCAGCTCAGCATTTCTCATGATGTATCTGCATATAAGTTAAATAAGCAGAGTGACAATATACAGCCTTGATGTACTCCTTTTCCTATTTGGAACCAGTCTGTTGTTCCACATCCAGTTCTAACTGTTCATACAAGTTTCTCAAGAGGCAGGTCAAGTGGTCTGGTATTCCTATCTCTTTAAGAATTTTCCACAGTTTGTTGTGATCCACACAGTCAAAGGCTTTGGCGTAGTCAATAAAGCAGAAATAGATGTTTTTCTGGAACTCTCTTGCTTTTTTGATGATCCAGCAGATGTTGGCAATTTGATCTCTGGTTCCTCTGCCTTTTCTAAAACCAGCTTGAACATCTAGAAGTTCACGGTTCACATATTGCTGAAGCCTGGCTTGGAGAATTTTAAGCATTACTTTACTAGCGTGTGAGATTAGTGCAATTGTGCAGTAGTTTGAGCATTCTTTGGCATTGCCTTTCTTTGGGATTGGAATGAAAAATGACCTTTTCCAGTCCTGTGGCCAGTGCTGAATTTTCCAAATTTGCTGACATATTGAGTGCAGCACTTTCACAGCATCATCTTTCAGGATTTGAAATAGCTCAACTGGAATTCCATCACCTCCACTAGCTTTGTTCGTAGTAATGCTTCTTAAGGCCCACTTGACTTCACATTCCGAGATGTTTGGCTCTAGGTGATTGATCAGACCATCGTGATTATCTGGGTCGTGAAGATCTTTTTTGTATAGTTCTTCTGTGTATTCTTTCTCCTCTTCTTAATGTCTTCTTCTTTGCACACTGTAGACATTTAGAAAAATCAGGTTAGCAGAAAGAAGCAAATAAAAGCCATTTGCTCAGATATATACTTCATAACCATTTTGGTGACTAACCTGGGTTTTTCTAGGCAGGTTGATAGATTCAACTCTATAAACCCAAGGAACATGTTGCAATATAAGTAACAAGCATTAGTATTACTAATGTATAAAAAGCATTTAGAAATCACTGAAGTGACAAACCTCTATAGAAGATGGACAAGGAAATGGGAAGAAATACAAGTAGTCAATCAGTATATATAAAAAGTCCTCACATAAAGGTGGTTGTTTAAAACAAGACAGCAGGACCCAAATGGAGTCCCTTATGCTAAACAAGCTCCACATCACCAAACTGAGAATTACTGTTTCAGCTCTCAAGAAATGGTATCTTAAACCAGTCAATTAGGAATCGCCTAATTGGCACCCGACTCCAGTACTCTTGCCTGGAAAATCCCATGGATGGAGGAGCTTGGTAGGCTGTGGTCCATGGGGTCGCTAAGAGAGCGACTTCACTTTCAGTTTTCATTTTCATGCATTGGAGAAGGAAATGGCAACCCACTCCAGTGTTCTTGCCTGGAGAATCTCAGGGGCGGGGGAGTCTGGTGGGCTGATGTCTATGGGATCGCACAGAGTCGGACACAACTGAAGCGACTTAGCAGCAGCAATCAGCACTAGTTAGGTAATCTGCCTGATAGATCCTTGACATCCCCTAAAGGAAGATGACCCTGTTAATAACCAACCTGATTTTTGTTTTGAGGTATAACTTGTTCTCACTCCCTTTTGCCTATAAAAATCTTTCATTTTTGTACAGCTCCTTTGATCACCTTTCTAGCTAAGATTGGATGCTCCCCTATTCATGAATTATTAAATAAAGTAATAAGATCTTTAAAATTTACCAAGTTGAATTTTTTTAACAGTTCAAAAGGTACAAACTTCCATTTTTAAAATAAATAAATCCTGGACTTCCCTGTTGGTACAGTGGATAAGAATCTGCCTGCCAATGAGGGGACTGGGTTCTACTCCTGGTCCTGGAAGAATCCGGCCTGGAGCCTGTGCTCTGCAACAAGAGAAGCCACTGCAGTGAGAAGCCTGCACTCCACAATGAAGCATAGCCTCCACTCGCCGCAGCTAGAGAAAGCCTGCACACAGCAACAAGACCCAGTGCAGTCAAAAATCAATAAAATAAGTCCTGGGAATGTAATGTACAGCATGTAGTTATAGTTAGTAATACTGCATTGTTTTTTTATTTATGGCTGAGCTGTAAGGCTTGTGGGATCTTAGTGCCCTGACCAGGGATTGAACACAGGCCCTTGGCCACAAAGGTGAGTCCTAAGAGTTGGATTGCTAGGGAATTCCCAAGAATTGCTAAGAGAGTTAATTTAAAAAATTCTCATCACAAGGAAAAAAAAATGCAGCTGTGTGGTGATGGATGTTAAATAGACTTACTCTACTGATCATTTACAGTACATACAAATATAGAATCATTATGTTGTATATTTGAAACAATGTTATATTGTCAATTATATAGATTAAAAAACATTCACTCTCAAAATTTAAGAAATGCATATTAAAACAATAATATTTCTCATGTATCAGATGGCAAAGATTATAAAGAATAGTATTAGTCAGTGTTAGTAAAGTATCATGGAAATAAATGCCTACAGCTTTTCTGTTGGGTAATTTGGAAGTCATGTGCTTAATAGTGCTTTTTATCCACTTACCACCCTTATATTACTTTTTCCCTTACACGGACCATTCTCTGCAACTTCTGCAGGCACACTTAACAGAATGTATAGTTTATTTCTAGATTTGCTTTTCTTTGAGTTGTGAAAGCATCTCTGAATTTGCTTTTTAGAAAATTAATTCCTTTAGGGAAAGAAATACCTTACATCTTTTCTAGAACAAAGAATACCTCCTGACTTCAGGTAAATGATGGGTAGATATTAAAGTAGTCTAGACCAGTGATTCTCAACCAGCTGGCACTACTTTGAAAGGGGTATTTCAATTGTCCCAATTATGGAAGAGGAAGAATGGCCCAGGCCAGACAGGCACCAGGAATACAAAATGTCTTGCCATGCAAGGGACACTCATGTAGGTGAAAAACCTACCTTTTTGTTATTGTCTGAGCCTGAAATCTAAAAATTATACATTGAAATGCATGTATTATAACTTATTTTCCTTTTATTTTTGTCCTAAATTATGGTTAAGTCATTGATTTTAAGTTGAGATATAATTCACATACTATTGAAGTTCATATTCTTTTAAAGTTACAATTCAGTGGGTTTAGTATATTCACAAAGTTGTACAATGATAGCCACTAATTCTAGAATGCTTTCATCATCCCCAAAAGAAACCCACTGATAGTCATTCCTCATTCCCTACTCCTCTAGTTCATCTACTTTCTGTCTCTATGTTTCTACCTGTTTTGTACATTTCATATAAACAGGATCGTGCAATATCTGGCATTTTGTGGTTGTCTTCTTTCACTTAGCATTCTTTTAAGGCTCATCTATGTTGCAGCATGTATTGGTAACTCATTCTTTTTTTTTAAATTTATTTATTTTTAATTGAAGGATAATTGCTTTACAGTGTTGTGTTGGTTTCTGCCAAACATTGAATGAATCAGCCATCAGATCAGATCAGATCAGTCGCTCAGTTGTGTCCGACTCTTTGCGACCCCATGAATTGCAGCACGCCAGGCCTCCCTGTCCATCACCAACTCCCGGAGTTCACTGAGACCCACGTCCATGGAGTCAGTGATGCCATCGAGCCATCTCATCCTCTGTCGTCCCCTTCTCCTCCTGCCCCAAATCCCTCCCAGCATCAGAGTATTTTCCAATGAGTCAACTCTTCGCATGAGGTGGCCAAAGTCCTGGAGTTTCAGCTTTAGCATCATTCCTTCCAAAGAAATCCCAGGGCTGATCTCCTTCAGAATGGACTGGTTGGATCAGCCATAGGTATACATATGTTTGGGGCTTCCCTGATGGCTCAGATGGTAAAGAATCTGCCTGTAATGCGGGAGACCTGTGTTTGATCCCTGGGTTGGGAAGATCCCCTGGAGGAGGGCATGGCAACCCACTCCATTATTCTTGCCTGGAGAATCCCATAGACAGACTGGTGGGCTACAGTCCATGGGGTCACAATGAGTTGGATACAACTGAGTGACTAAGCACAGCACAGCATGCATACATCCCCTCCCTTTTGAACCTCCCTCCCACCTCTCTCCCCATCCCACCCTTCTAGGTTATTACAGAGCCCAGGTTTGAGTTCTGTGAGTCATACAGCAAATTCCTATTGGCTATTTATTTAACCTATGGTAACGTATGCTTCCATGTTACTCTCTATATACATCCCACCCTCTCCTTCCTCTCCCGTGACCGGGTCCATAAGTCCGTTCTCTATGTCTGAGTCTCCATTGCTTCATTTATTTTTATTTATTTTGCTGCACAGGATCTTCAGTCTTTGTGGCATGCGGGGTCTTTTGTGGTGACATATGGACTCTTAATTGCAGCATGTGGGATCTAGTTTCCCAACCAGGGATTGAACCAAGGGTCCCTGCGTTGGGAACCCAGAGTCTTAGCCACTGGACCAGCAGGGAAGTCCTGTAACTCATTCTTTTTTATTGGTGAATAATACATTGATTTTTGGAAATTATTTGGGCAGGAAGTTATATTATCTATGAACTTTATTTCAGGCTAGGAAAGAGTTTACAAAATATTTGTTATAGAAAGGAACATTGAATAAGAGGCACTAAGCTAGCTGGAAACACAAGACCATGTGTGTAAAAAGGTAGTTAACAACCTAAGCAGACATATTATCAAGGTAGAGTCAAATTTTCGGGGACGAAAGATACACAGGTAAGGATTAGGCAGAGATCAGATTTGAGTGATAGATCCTATTCAGTTAAAGGACTGGCAAAGCCTGGAGGGTGAAACAGCCACCCAAAACTTAAACCGCCACCGGCATAGCATGCTACTCCATCTAAAGTAATCTTCGCCGAGTAATTTCCTCTCTGAGTAGGCCCTGGGGTTGAAGAGGGAAATCAGCAGAAGCAAAATGAGGGGTCTGCAACCTAATGAATTGATAGCTCCGCACTGGCAAATGTAAGGGTTGTGTTTTGCAGAGCTTGTTATTGTTGTTCAGTCGCTACGACCTGTCCGACTCGCTGTGATCCCATGGACTGCAGCACGCCAGGCTTCTCTGTCCATCACTATCTCCTTGAGTTTGCTCAAACTCATGTCCATTGAGTCAGTGATGCCATCCAGCCATCTCATACTCTGTCGTCCCCTTCTCTTGCCCTCAAGTTTTCCCAGCATTAGGGTCTTTTTTTTTTTTTAAGAATGTAGAATATTTTATTAACAATTTTTATATTGATTACATTTTGAAATGGTAATACCTTGGGTATATTTTGTTAAATAAAAAGGGTCTTTTACAATGAGTCAGCTCTTCGCATCAGGTGCAGAGCGGGGAGCTGCCAACAGCGACCTCTGCTGGCACTGCGCCGCCACTTTCCTCTCGCGCGTTCGTCCAGCAGTTTAGGCCCGTCTCGGCTGCCGTAGCGCGGTCGCGCTCAGCTGTCGGTGGTCTCTGCTAACCATGGCGGCCGAACTTGAGGGTTCCAAGTGCCTGAGTGGGCTGTTGAGCGGCCTGGCTCAGGATACTTTCTACGGGCACCCGGGTATCACCGAGGAGCTGTTGCGAAGCCAGCTGTATCCGGAGGTGTCACTTGAGGAGTTCCGCCCCTTTCTGGCGAAGATGAAGGGGATTCTTAAGGTACCGCTTCTCTCCGCAGCCTTCGGTGCGGAGCCGAGTCTCTTCCCCGCCGTCCTCCGACTAGTCCCCTCCGAAGCCGAAAGGCTTCCCTCCTCAGACCTCCACTCCAGGGGCTCCATGTTATGCTTCATCAGGTCCCCGGCGCTCGCTCTGTCGCCTCTTCTCACTTTCTGAGGGCTCCCGGCAGCAGTGCTGACGGTTACCCACCGAAGACTCGGGTTTTGTCTCCAGGCACTTCTCTGTTGTGTAGGTCACGATTTCGAGTTGCCTCTGCAGATCTCTGCGCTCCATACTTTTTAATATTAAGAGCGATCAAGCCAGCAGTTTTCCTGGGCCGTTGAAGTGTTCAAGAGTGTTAGTGGTCAGGTGTTTGCCGGGATAAGGGGTGGATTAGCCCGAGGGAACCCCTGTCAAGCAGTATACTGTACGGTTAAGAAAGCACGTTCATCAGCTTGAAGTCAAAGCGTAGCTCAGCCTTTCCCAGTAAAAATGCAATGCGAGCCAAACGTAACAACTTTAAAATTTCTAGTAGCCGCACTAAAAAAAAGTAAAAAGAAAAACGTGAAACTTATTTTAATATTTAACCCAATATATCCAAAGTATTTTTTCCCATGTAATCAATATACAAAATATTAATGAAATGTTTTATATTAGTTTTTTCATTAAGTGTTTGAAATCTGGTGTATATTTTGCATTTAAAGCACATGTCAAATTGGACTAGTCACTACTGCAAGTGCTCAACAGTCATACGTGGCTAATGGCTACCTTATTGGACCATACTGGATTAGACTAGGAACTAGCAATAGGACGGAATCTAGTAATGAAGTATACTCAAGAGATAATGTGTAGAAATATATTTTTGGGGGGGCTTTCTATGTGTTAGGAATTCTTTTAGACATTTTCTGTTTTGTTTAATTTGTTTCTTGCAAAAACCTTATGTGGTAGGTACACCCCCATTTTAAAGATTGGGAAACAGGCTCTGGGAGTCTAAGCATTTAGCCTAATGGTTACACTGATTAAAATCAGTGTTGAAATTTTATCTGTTATCCTTTTGCACTTGCTGTGTTTCAGAACTGCTTATGATACCTTAAAGGGCAGTTGTGTTTCTTTTTTTAAAAACTGCTTTTGCTTATAGGATTTGAATCTGGAAAAAAGAAAACCAAAGCAATTATTGAAAAGAAAGTAAATGGATTGTCTTATTGAAATGTAAGGAGTAATGTATGTGATTCTGGACATTTTAAGTAATTTTAGTTATGATGAGTCACTAGTGAAAGTCTTCTGTTTCTATCAAATGTTACTCTTAAAGTGATAAGAAAAGATTTCTTAGAGAATTTGACATCTTACCTGAATTTCTGGTGTTTTGCTAGGCCCATAAGGGAATGAGGATAAGGGACTGAAGGCTGAAAAGTAAGAACAGCACAATGTTTTAGAATCTCTAAATATTGGGGGATATTTTGAATCTTTTGTTATGACAAAAATTGAAGTATACTGAGAAAGAATATTATGGAAACTGTCCTTTATTTTCTTTAAAATACATTGCCGTGTAATATCTAGATCTTGCTCTCACTGTTCTCAGTCTGCTGCCTGAGGCTGGATTGAGTAGCAGGACTCTTGGTATTGGGAGTAGAACTGAAGATTTGCCTGTGCTTCACAGCTCTGCACAGATAATTGGTTTGAGGTAGGAAGGGAAAAAGCCTTTGATTGGTTGACTTAGGGCTGAAACTATGGGCTCAGGGTAACATCAAGTTCCAGTCTTCATTTACCTTGTAAGCACCACTTAGGGATAAACATCTCTAATTCTTATGAAAATGTAAAAAGTAAATATGAATTTAAACAAAAAGGTTTCGAGCAGAGATAGAATGTCCATCTGCAATAGAAGAGAACATACACAAATAAACATTATACAAGGATACATAGTATTTGGAAATAGAGGTCTGAGTGGTCTACTATGGACAGAAAAGAGATATTAGCTGTTTCTGGCAAATTTCTTGGAGATGCCATTTTTGTTGCTCTTGAAGAAAGTATAGAGTATTTTAGATTAAAATGAAGGGCAGCCATATAGGGCATGTAGGCTGAGAAAATAGCAGAGGTGGAGCAGGAAAATGTAGAGCAGATTCAAGAAATGGTGAACAGTCTGATTTGACCAATGCATGGCCATACCCAGTTTGGAGTACTGGTTGAGGAGGCAAGAAAAAAGTGAAACTACTTTTTATTCCTTTATTCCTACTAACTTTTTCCTGCTTTTTAGCAGCTTATACTTTTTTCCCCTTCAATTAAAAAAATTTTGGTAAAATACACAAAACATAAAATTTATCATCTTAACCATTTCAAAGTATACAGTTCATTGGTATTAAATACATTGATAATTTGTACATCCATCACAACCATCTGTATCTATAACTCTTCACCTTGTAGAACTGAAACCCTTACCCATTAAACAGTAACTCCATATAAATCACATCTCACTCCCTGACCAGCGCCCTCCATTTTACTTTGTGTCTTTATGATTTTGATTACTCTAAGTGTCACATATAAGTGGAGTCATACAGTATTTGACTTTTTTTGTGACTGGATTATTTCATTCCAGCATGCTCTCTTTCAAGTTCATCCATTTTATGGTGTGTGTCAGAAATTCCTTCCTTTCAAAGACTAAATAATAGTCCATTGTATGTATCAGGATGCACCACATTTTGCTTATCCATTCATCTGTCAGTGAACACTTAGGTTGCTTCCTTGCTTTAGCTGTTGTTAATAGTGATGCTATGAATATGGGTGTGCTAATACCTCTTTGAGACCCTGCTTTCATTTCTTCTGGGTATATACCCAGAAGTGGAATTGCTGGATCATATGGTAATTCTATTTTTAATTTTTGAGAAACTGCCATCCTGTTTTCAACAGCAGCTGTGTCATTTTACATTCCTACCAACAGTGTACAAGAATTCCAATTTCTTCACATACTTATCAGCACTTGTTATTTTCTGTGTGTGTCTGTATGTATATTTTGACGGTAGCCATACTAATGACTATGAAGTGGGCAGGGTATACGTTTTTACATAATGATGACTGCAGAAGTCAGAACCGTTTTTTCTTCTGTCTATGGAGTCTCAACAATCTTGAATTCAACATTCAAGGCTAGAATGAAACATGCATGCTAGAAGAAAAGCAGTGAGGAAAAATACTAAAGAAAAAAAATGTTGGAATCTAAACAGAGGGGAAAAAAACTAAGGATAAAAATGAAGTAGTGTCATACCTTTCAGTGATCTATAGAGCATCAAGTTCTATAAAGAGAGTGAAAATGAAGAGGGACAACAGAGGTAGGAGGAAAGGAAGGAAGGGATGTGTAACTCCCAGCAGGGAATAGGCAGTGGGTATATGTTAATAGTCTCCTTGTTGCCAGCTGCCTGCCTTCATTTATTCATAGGCTGTGTTTCAAGTTCAGCTGCTTCCTGAGCTGTAGCCTTTCCCTCTAACCTTCACATTCTGTGCCCAGGTGTAGTGTACTGATTGCTCACATTTGTACTGGTCCCTGTTTTCCACTTGAACTGGAGCTTTTCTACCCTACTTGGCTGGGACATGAACCCTCTGTAGCTTTGTTTGTTGATAACAGAAGGGCAAACCCTTCATCAGTGTGTGGATACATGAAGCTGACTATCCACTTGCTTTAGTTTTATTTTTTGGTATCTCCTGAGAAGCAGTGAAATCAGTGATTTGAGTTTGGTGTATTTAGTTAGGGAAATGACATCCTATATAAATAGGATGCCATTTTTATCTAATTTTTTTTGCTCATATTTATAATTTCAACTTCTCATAGATATGTGTTTGCTTAATCTCGGTTTCTTGCTTCTGCTGTTAACCTCGCAGGGATGCTCCTCAATTCTAGTTTACTAGAATTCTGAAGAAAGATCTTAACTACGAAGCTGGATCACAGTTTGTACGCTTATGTTCTGTATTCACTACTGCCCTCTGTTGGTGATGATATTATATTTCCTCACCGAAACTTCATATTAAACAAAAATTTTTAATGAAAATTCTATTGAGTTTTGTTTCGTCTGTTGTTGATATAGGGCTTCCCCAGTGGTTTAGCGGTAAAGAATCTGCCTGTGGTGCAGGAGGTGCAGTTGACACAGGTTCAGTCTCTGGGTCAGGAAGATCCCCTGGAGGAGGACATGGCAGCCGATTCTAGTATTCTTGCCAGGAAAATCCTATGGTCAGAAGAGCTTCTCAGGCTACAGTTGTGGGGTTGCAAAGAGTTGGATGCAGCTGAGCGTGCGTGCACACATGCATGCACACACACACACACACACATTGTTGATATAATTCTTTGTTCACATTGTCAATCAAAAGTTAATTTTGCCATTTCTCTTTTTTGCTATCATTTTTTTTAATTGAAGTATAGTTGATTTACAATTATTAGTTTCAGGTGTATAGCATAGTGGTTGAATATTTTTATAGATTATACTCCATTTAAAGTTATTAGAAAATAATGGCTATATTTTCCTGGGCTGTACAATCTATCCTATTGCTTATTTTATTTATTGCTTATAAGATCCAGTCTCTATGGTGGCTCAGATGGTAAAAGCAACTGCCTGCAGTGTGGGAGACCTGGGTTTGATCCCTGGGTCAGGAAGATCCCCTGGAGAAGGAAATGGCACCCCACTCCAGTACTCTGGCCTGGAAAACTCCATGGATGGAGGAGCCTGGTGGGCTACAGTCCATGGGGTTGCCAAGAGTCGGACATGACTGAGTGACTTCACTTTCACTTTTCATCTTCTCTATAATTTGTATTAAAAATATGTTTAAATTCTGTTTAGAAATCTATAAATACATGCAGCAGTTTATGGTCTGGCTTTCCTGTTCCACTTTTGTCTCCTACAGTCTGCCTCCTACCTCCTACAGCACAGCTACCAGTGAACCTCGTTTTCTCCCCAACTTTATTGAGATATGTCAAATAAACCAGTGATCTTTTTAAAACATACATCATACCTACTAACTGCCCTGCTTTCAACCCTGTCATATTCATGAGCTTAAAATAAGATCCCGTCCTTTTTACCATAGCCTATAGTTTCCTGTGATCTCACCGTTACCAGTTTCTCTGATCTCATTGTCTTATTCCAGCCCCACTAACCTTGTCTTTAAACCTGTTAGGTGCTTTCTGAATCTGTTCAGGACCTTTGCAGGTAGTTGTCCATATGCCTGCAGTGCTTTCCCCCAAGATGTTCATTTGGATTGTTTATTTACTTCATTCATTCTCTAGCTAAAAGTGATTTCCTAGGAGGTCTTCCCTGATCCATGCAAACAGCCTCACCCTCCCTCCCCGACTCTTTTTGCCCTGCTTTACTTATTTTCATACCTGTTACTAACTGAAATTATGTATACCCTATTGGAATGCAAGCATTAAGAGGGCAGCACTTTATTATTACTTTTTCCCTTTTTTTTAATCACTAACACCTGAAACTGTTTTGGGCACATGGTATGCATATAATAAAAATCTGTAGAATATGTGAATGGATGGATACTACTTAAATGTGGAGATTGCCATTAAAAAAGTAATCACAGAGAGAAAACCTATATTATTTCTGTATGGGAAGAGCTGGAAGGAATCACACTGTGGAAGGTTATAATCAGGGGTCAGCAAACTATGACCCCTGGGACAAATCTGGCCTGCAGCCCATTTTTATAAATAAATTTTTACTGGAACATGGCCATGTACTCATTCATTTACATCTTGTCTGTAACAGCTTTCACCACTGTAATAATAGAGTTGAGTAGTTGTAACAGAGATCTTGTGGCCTTCAAAGCCTAAGATATATACTACCTGAATCTTTACAGAAGAAGTTTGGTGATTCCTTTCTTAGAATTTGTTCCTAAATTCATGTGTAATACTTGGAAACAATCTTGTATAAATTATATGTTGGTTGCTGCTGCTGATTTAGTTGCTAAATCATGTACGACTCTTTGTGACCCTGTGAACTGTAGCCTACCGGGCTCCTCTGTCCATGGATTTCCCAGGCAAGAATACTGGAGTGGGTTACCATTTCCTTCTCCAGAGGATCTTCCTGACTCAGGGATCAAACCTCTGTCTCCTGCTTTGCAGGTGGATTCTTATACCACTGAGTTGCCAGGAAAGCCCTATTTATTGGTTACTTGATAGAAATCTAAAATAGAAATATTTAAGAAATAGTTATCATTTGGTCTTATGAACTCTTGAGGAATTTCACTAATCTTTTCTTTAGGTCATGAAGCTTGTGGTAAATGAGAAATAAGCTTTAATAATTCTGTAGTACTGCATGTGTTCTTGGTAAGACATAATTTGAATTTGGATTTTTTTCATAGTAAGAGGATGTAAAATTTATGTTTATTAATATAAAATGTATAAAATTAATGTTGTAAGCTTAAGAGTCAAGTTATACCATCAATGTATGAAAACTGGTTTACATTTATATGAGAAAATAACGTCAGTAACGTATTAAGATTTAAAGTAGTAAAAGATGAAGAAATATTTATATCTATAAAAACCTGCTTTTGTCTCCACTCCTGAAGCTATGAAAATTTGTAATTTTTTGAGAACTAGATTGACCGGAAAGGAAGACCTGTGGTAATATAGTTTTCGTGTGTCTTATAACAACAGAGATAGGTCTTCCGAAGGATGCTGCATTTAGTTACTTTTCAGTTTTGCAAACATTTAGCTACCTATATGCTTTCCCTTAATACTTTTTATTGTAAATATTATTTAACTTTACAGAAAATATAGAAATCAGATGTGTAAAAACACACAAGTATCATCTGTTGACATCAGTTCAGTTCAGTTGCTGAGTCGTGTCCGACTCTTTGCGACCCCATAGACTGCAGCACACCAGGCCTCGCTGTCCATCACCAACTCCCAGAGTTTACCCAAACTCATGTCCATTGGGTCAGTGATGCCATCGACCATCTCATCCTCTGTCGTCCCCTTCTCCTGCCCTCAATCTTTCCCAGCGTCAGAGTCTTTTCAAATGAGTCACCTCTTTGCATCAGGTGGCCAAAGTATTGGAGTTTCAGCTTCAGCATCAGTCCTTCCAATGAACACTCAGAACTGATCTCCTTTAGGATGGACTGATTGGATCTCCTTGCAGTCCAAGGGACTCTCAAGAGTCTTTTCCAATACCACAATTCAGAAGCATCAATTCTGTGCTCAGCTTTCTTTATAGTTCAGCTCTCACATTCATACATTACTCCTGGAAAAACCAAAGCCTTCACTAGACGGACCTTTGTTGGCAAAGTAATGTCTCTGCTTTTTAATATGCTGTCTAGGTTGGTCATAACTTTCCTTCCAAGGAGTAAGCATCTTTTAATTTTATGGCTGCAGTCACCATCTGCAGTGGTTTTGGAGCCCCCAAAAATAAAGTCTGACACTGTTTCCACTGTTTCCCCATCTATTTCCCATAAAGTGATAGGACCGGATGCCATGAATTTAGTTTTCTGAATGTTAAGCTTTAAGCCAACTTTTTCACTCTCCTCTTTCATGTTCATCAAGAGGCTTTTTAGTTCTTCTTCACTTTGTGCCATAAGGGTGGTGTCATCTGCATATCTGAGGTTATTGATATTTTCTTCCGGCTGTCTTGATTTCAGCTTGTGCTTCATCCAGCTCAGCATTTCACATAATGTACTCTGCATATAAGTTAAATAAGCAGGGTGACAATATACAGCCTTGACGTACTCCTTTTCCTATTTGGAACCAGTCTGTTGTTCCACATCCAGTTCTAACTGTTGTTTCCTGACCTGCATACAGATTTCTCATGAGGTAGGACAGGTGGTCTGGTATTCCCATCTCTTTCAGAATTTTCCAGTTTGTTGTGGTCCACACAGTCAGAGGCTTTGGCATAGTCAATAAAGCAGAAGTGACGGCGGAGCCTGGTGGGCTGCTGTCTATGGGGTCGCACAGAGTCTAACAGAACTGAAGTGACTTAGCAACAGCAGCAGCAGCGGCAGATATTTTTCTGGAACTCTCTTGCTTTTTCGATAATCCAGCAGATGTTGGCAATTTGATTTCTGGTTCCTCTGCCTTTTCTAAAACCAGCTTGAACATCTGGAAGTTCATGGTTCATGTATTGCTGAAGCCTGGCTTGAAGAATTTTGAGCATTACTTTACTAGTGTGTGAGATGAGTGCAATTGTGCAGTAGTTTGAGCATTCTTTCTTATTGCTGTCCTTAGGGATTGGAATGAAAACTGGGCTTTTCCAGTCCTGTGGCCACTGCTGAGTTTTCCAAATTTGCTGGCATATTGAGTGCAGCACTTTCACAGCATCATCTCTTAGGATTTGAAAAAGCTCAACTGGAATTCCATCACCTCCACTAGCTTTGTTCGTAGGATTATGAAATAATTATAGTAAACCAAGGGAAATTTAGCAATGCTTGTTTGTAAGCTCTTTTTTTAGCATTCCTTTGTTTTTGGAGACAAAGAATGGATGTTTCATTCCTCTAGGTATAGTGAGGGCACCTCTCACATGAGGATTTTATGACCTGTTTTAGAGGAGAAGGATTGGTGGGGAGGGCAGGGCGACCTTCCTGCTCTTTATTTCTTAGATTCCTTAACTTTATGATAGTTAATATGCCAGGGTGCCATAATTTGGGGTAGCATGTCCCCATCACCACCAGCCTCTCTCTCTCTCTTTTTTTAAAATACAAGGCGGTGAGCATACAGTACATAATTTCTGCATTTGACTTTTAAAAAATTTCTTTTTTTAATACTATTCTCGAGTATTAGGAATTTAGTGCATTTGTACTCAGCAGTGGAGAGAGTTTTTTTGCAGAAGCTTTTGAAGAACATTATATAGCTGTCTTGTTTTGGGGTATGATGTAAATTGAAGAGGTTAAATTTCTATAAAGGGATACCCTGTTTAATCTTTTTAATACTCCAGTAGTTTGATGTTTTGCATACTGTGGTGTGTGTGTTTACTTTTATTATTGGTATATGTTGCTGTTATTATTTATTTTAAAAAATTTAATCCTAGTCCTCTGTCATTTTAGCTAACTTGTGTTTGTATGGCAGCTTCCTTTATTTATTTTTTATTTTTTTGGCCATGCCATGCAACTTATGGGATCCTAATTCCCTCACCAGGGATTGAACCTGGACCCTTTCAGCAGTGAAAGCACAGAGTCCCAACCACTGGACTGCCAGGGAATTCCTTGGTATATATTATTTATTTATTTTTTATTTTTTTGGCCATGCCATGCAACTTATGGGATCCTAATTCCCTCACCAGGGATTGAACCTGGACCCTTTCAGCAGTGAAAGCACAGAGTCCCAACCACTGGACTGCCAGGGAATTCCTTGGTATATATTATTTTAAAAGCACAATTTGATTCTAGTTTTGTTGAAAGTATTTATAGTAAAAGCAGAGGCTTAAAAGTGAATTTGATATCAAGTTTATAAAACAACTCAAGTTACTGCTCATTAGTGATTTTGTTGTTGTCAAATAATGGTTTTACCAGCTTCACTTTTGAAATTTATCTTGTGGCGTATATGCAGTACTGGATTCTTATGAAAAAGCCCATTGTGAAAATCCATCATGCTTTTGAATGTTGAGTTTTGTTGTCTCTGCAGTACAGTTTTTGGATTTATTATATAATGTAGAAAGATTTTACTATGTAAGATATTTTAAAATCTGTTACTGGCCTCTCTTTTCAAATAAAGAAAAGTACGTAAAGCAGTATCTTTTTGATACTTAACTCACTTTAAGAATGAACTTCACCCATATATGTTTTGAACAACAAATAATAGGTAATAAATTAAGTATGAAAAATGGATGCAAAATATCTGATCTTAAAATGTTTAGATCAAGAGACATGAGTAGGAGAGATTGAATGCATTTGACTTATTCTGTCATATTTTCAGGATTCAGTTGTCTTCTGTCTTAACTATAAGCAGTGATTCTCTTTTTCTACTTTAGGTGGCGGTAGAATATTGGCTTGCTAATACACTGATAAAATAGGTTGGAAGCAACATAACATTTAAAATGTTCTTCTTAAATTGTTCTTAGTTTAGAAAACAAAGTTGCCTACTCAATAATAAGAATTTGTTATCCAAAAGAGGTCTAAATATTTGGTTAGATATTTTGAATTTAGAAATATCATTTTCTGGAAAATGTAAAGCTCTGTAAACAGATTCCTTTTGCTACAGTTCTCTAGGTTTTGTGTAAATAAATTTTGCTAATTTCATTGATGAATTTTGAGAATTTTTTAAAATTTAATTTTATTTTTATGTTTTTAATTGAGGTATAGTTGATGTACCATATTATATAAGTTATAGGTGTACAAGATAGTAATTCACAATTTTTAAAGGTTATACTCCTTCTATAGTTACTATAAAATATTGGCTGTATTCCCTGTGCTGTACAATATATCCTCGTAGCTAGTTTCTTTTATACATAATGGTTTGTACCTCTTAATCTCCTACCCCATCTTGCCCTTTCCTGACTTTGGAAATTCAGATGATAACTCATGAGATGTATTCCTGCCTCTCTGAAGGACTGGCAAACAACTGTTTGATGTTAGGTTTTTATGTCACTGGACATCATATGATAAAGCAGCAATTGCATATTACCAAGTAGAGTTTGCAAAATATGTGAGTAGACTCAAGTGACCTGTAATGGGGTGTTCTGTAAGCTTTTTTCTTTCTTTCTTAGTTTAGAGTAAAATCCATATTAACTGAAGACCTATTTTTGGTTCTTTTCTCAGAGCAAGTTTCTAGGTCTCCTTTTCTCAAAGCAAGTTTCCAGGTCTGAAAACTTGACTTGGATTGAAGGAGTTCCTGGGTAAGAATATGTATTTTTTAATTTTTTAGTTTTAATTTTGGTTATGCTGGATCTTCACTGCTGCATGCGGGCTTTTGCTAGTTAGAGTGAGTGGAGGCTGCTCTCTCGTTGGGGAGCGCAGGTTTTCACTGTGATGGCTTCTCTTGTTGGAGCACAGGCTCTAGGCATGCAGGTTTTAGTGGTTGCAGCACGCGGGCTCAGTCGTTGCGGTATGTCGGCTTTAGTTGCTCCTTGGCATGTGGGATCTTCCCTAACCAGGGATCAAACCTGTGTCCCCCTGTGGCTGATTCATGTTGAGGGTTGACAGAAAACAACAAAATTCTGTAAAGCAATTATCCTTCAATTAAAAAATAAATAAATTAATTAAAAAAAAAACCCAAACAAAAACCTGTGTCCCCTGCATTGTCAGGCAGATTCTTATCCACTCTACCACTAGGGAAGTCCAGTAGGAATATTTTTAAAGAGAATTTCTATCTTTGATTTACCTATCAAGTGCAGTCAGTCTTGTTTATTCATGGCTTCTGCATCAGAGGATACAGAGGGACAACTATACTGTGCCATTTCATTTAAGAGACTTGAGCATCGGTGACCTGTGGGCACCAAGGGATAGCTGTTTTTACCAAGTCTCTAATATGTTATATGGGCTTCCCTGGTGGCTCAGTGGTAAAGAATCTACCTGTTAATGCAAGAGACATGGTTTCAGTCCCTGGATCAGGAAGATCCCCTGGACAAGGAAATGGCAACCACTCCAGTATTCTTGCTTGGAAAATTCCATGGACAGAGGAGGCTACCATCCATGAGGTCACAAAAAGAGTCAGACATCACTTAGCAACTAAACTAAAAATATGCTGTGTACCCTGTTCTGTTTATAGAAGTGATTATCACAGCCCATGCCTTGAAGAATCCTGTATTACATGGTAAATGTCATAAGAAAGGCATAAATGATATGTTCTGCTAGAATGGATCCTTATTTATAATCTTTTACTGGGGTCTCCTGCATTGCAGGTGGATTCTTTACCAACTGATCTATGAGAACTACAGACATACAATAAGTCACGGGTTTTTTGGTCATAACGCACCTATGTTTTTTGGCTTTAACTTAGAATGTAGTTTTCATAAATTTCAACCTCCATTATGGTTCATCTTTAATGAAAAATTTGTTTCAACTAATTCAGTTTTTTTTAAAAAAGCCATATTATAGAAATTTTGGTATGGGTTGTGTTATGTGTGCTGTATATATGATTAAATTAATATCTTTATATGCCAGTGTGAAATTCTCTCTGAAAGATACTATTCTCTGTCATGACATCTGATCTCTTCCTCAGTTTTCTATAGACCTTTGTTTTCTGTCAAACCTCAGCATGAATCAGCCATAGGTATACATATATCCCCTCCTTGAACTCCCTCTCATTTCCTTCCCCATCCCACCCCTCTACGTTGATACAGAGCCCCTATTGAATTTCCTGAAACATACAGCAAATTGCTGTTAGCTATCGATTTTACTTGAACTGTGGTGTTGGAGAAGACTCTTGAGAGTCCCTTAGACTGCAAGGAGATCCAACCAGTGCATTCTGAAGGAGATCAGCCCGGGGATTTCTTTGGAAAGAATGATACTAAAGCTGAAACTCCAGTACTTTGGCCACCTCATGCGAAGAGTTGACTCACTGGAAAAAACTCTGATGCTGGGAGGGATTGGGGGCAGGAGGAGAAGGGGACGACAGAGGATGAGATGGCTGGATGGCATCACTGACTCGATGGAAGTGAGTCTGAGTGAACTCCGGGAGTTGGTGATGGACAGGGAGGCCTGGCATGCCGCGATTCATGGGGTTGTAAAGAGTCAGACACAACTGAGCGACTGAACTGAACTGAACTGAACTGAATGTAAGTTTCCATGTTACTCTCTCCACACTCTCTCCTCCCCTCTCCCCATGTCTGTAAGTCTGTTCTCTATGTCTATTACTCTACTGCTGCCCTGCAAATAAATTCTTTGGTACCATCTTTCTAGATTCCATATATATGTGTTCACATATATGTGTTAGTGTATATTTACCGTTCTCTTTCTGACTTACTTCAACTCTGTATAATAGGCTCTAGGTTTATCCACTTTATTAGAACTGACTCAAATGTGTTCCTTTTTATGTCTGAGTAGTATTCCATTGTGTATATGTACCACAACTTCTTTATCTGTTCATCTGTCAGTGGACATCAGGTTGCTTCTGTGTGTCTGAAGTGAAGTGAAGTCGCTCAGTTGTGTCCGACTCTTTGTGACCCTGTGGACTGTAGCCTGCTGGGCTCCTCTGTCCATGGGATTCTCTAGGCAAGAATACTGGAGTGGGTTACCACTTCCTTCTCCAGGGCATCTTCCCGACCCAGGGATTGAACCCAGGTCTCCCACATTGGAGGCAGACGCTTTAACCTCTGAGCCACCAGGGAAGCCCCTTGTGTCTAGTGAACATTTATTGCACACCTACTGAGTTCCAGATTAAAGATTTAATCTAAAGATCAATGCAAAGAAATAGAGGAAAACAACAGAATGGGAAAGACTAGGGATCTCTTCAAGAAAATCAGAGATACCAAAGGAACATTTATTTCATGCAAAGATGGGCTCGATAAAGGACAGAAATGGTATGGACCTAACAGAAGCAGAAGATATTAAGAAGAGATGGCAAGAATACACAGAAGAACTGTACAAAAAGGATCTTCACAACCCAGATAATCACGATGGTGTGATCACTGGCCTAGAGCCAGACATCCTGGAATGTGAAGTCAAGTGGGCCTTAGAAAGCATCACTATGAACAAAGCTAGTGGAGGTGATGGAATTCCAGTTGAGCTATTCCAAATCTTGAAAGATGATGCTGTGAAAGTGCTGCAGTTAATATGCCAGCAAATTTGGAAAACTCAGCAGTGGCCACAGGACTGGAAAAGGGCCGTTTTCATTCCAATCCCTAAGAAAGGCAATGCCAAAGAATGCTCAAACCACCACACAATTGCACTCATCTCACACGCTAGTAAAGTAATGCTCAAAATTCTCCAAGCCAGGCTTCAGCAATATGTGAACCATGAACTTCCTGATGTTCAAGCTGGTTTTAGAAAAGGCAGAGGAACCAGAGATCAAATTGTCAACATCCACTGGATCATGGAAAAAAAAAGAGAGTTCCAGAAAAGCATCTATTTCTGCTTTATTGACTATGCCAAAGCCTTTGACTGTGTGGATCACAATAAACTGTGGAAAATTCTGAAAGAGATGGGAATACCAGACCACCTGATCTACCTCTTGAGGAATTTGTATGCAGGTCAGGAAGCAACAGTTAGAGCTGGACATGGAACAACAGACTGGTTCCAAATAGGAAAAGGAGTTCGTCAAGGCTGTATATTGTCACCCTGTTTATTTAACTTCTATGCAGAGTACATCATGAGAAATGGTGGACTGGAAGAAACACAAGCTGGAATCAAGATTGCCAGGAGAAATATCAATAACCTCAGATATGCAGATGACACCACCCTTATGGCAGAGAGTGAAGAGGAACTCAAAAGCCTCTTGATGAAGGTGAAAGTGGAGAGTGAAAAAGTTGGCTTAAAGCTATACATTCAGAAAACAAAGATCAGGGCATCCGGTCCCATCACTTCATGGGAAATAGATGGGGAAACAGTGGAAACAGTGTCAGACTTTATTTTTCTGGGCTCCAAAATCACTGCAGATGGTGACTGCAGCCATGAAATTAAAAGACGCTTACTCCTTGGAAGGAAAGTTATGACCAATCTAGATAGCATATTCAAAAGCAGAGACATTACTTTGCCAACAAAGGTTCGTCTAGTCAAGGCTATGGTTTTTCCTGTGGTCATGTATGGATGTGAGAGTTGGACTGTGAAGAAGGCTGAGCGCCAAAGAATTGATGCCTTTGAACTGTGGTGTTGGAGAAGACTCTTGAGAGTCCCTTGGACTGCAAGGAAATCCAACCAGTCCATTCTGAAGGAGATCAGCCCTGGGATTTCTTTGGAAGGAATGATGCTAAAGCTGAAACTCCAGTACTTTGGCCACCTCATGCGAAGAGTTGTCTCACTGGAAAAGACTCTGATGCTGGGAGGGATTGGGGGCAAGAGGAGAAGGCGACGACAGAGGATGAGATGGCTGGATGGCATCACTGACTCGATGGACATGAGTCTGAGTGAACTCCAGGAGTTGGTGATGGACAGGGAGGCCTGGTGTGCTGCGATTCATGGGGTCGCAAAGAGTCAGACACAAGCGACTCATCTGATCTGATCTGATCTGAAAGATTTACTTAGCATGGTCCCACCCATCAGAGCAACACCGGTTTTACCCCACAGCCAGTCCCTCCCATCAGGAAGCTTCTATAAGCCTCTTATCCTTATCCAAGAGGGCAGACAGAATGAAAACCACAATCACAGAAAACTATCAAACTTATCACATGTATCACAACCTTGTCTAACTCAATGAAATATGAGCCATGTGGTGTAGGGCCACCCAAGGGTCATGGTGGGGAGTTCTGGCAAAACGTGGTCCCCTGGAGGAAGGCGTGGCAAACCACTTCAACATTCTTGTCTTGAGAACCCCATGAACAGTATGAAAAGGCAAAATGATAGGATACTGAAACATGAACTCCCTAGGTTGGTAGGTGCCCAAAATGCTACTTGAGAAGAGCACTGACATAGCTCCAGAAGGAATGAAGAGGCCGAGCTAAAGAAGAAATAGTGCCCAAGTATGGATGTGTTTCGTGGTGAAAGTCCAATGTTGTAAAGAACAATACTGCATAGGAACCTGGAATGTTAGGTCCATCAATCAAGGTACATTAGAAGTGGTCAAACAGGAGATGGCAAGAGTGAACATCGTCATTTTAGGAATCATTGAACTAAAATGGACTAGAAAGGGTGAACTTAATTCAAATGACCATTATATCCACTACTGTGGGCAAGAATCCCTTAGAAGAAATGGAATAGCCCTCATAGTCAACAAAAGAGTCCGAAATGCAGTACTTGGATGCAGTCTCAAAAATGACAGTGATCTCTGTTCGTTTCCAAGGCAAACCATTCAGTATCACAGTGATCCAAGTCTATGCCCCAACTACTGATGCCAAAGAAGCTGAAGTTGAATGGTTCTATGAAGACTACATGACCTTCTAAAACCAAAAAAAGATGTCCTTTTCATCATAGGGGATTGGAATGCAAAAGTAGGAAGTCAAGAGATACCTGGAGTAGCAGGAAAGTTTGGCCTTGGAGTACAAAATGAAGCAGGGCAAAGGCTAACAGTTTTGCCAAGAGAACACACTGGTCATAGCAAACTCTCTCTTCCAACAACACAAGAGACAGCTCTACACATGGACACCACCAGATGCTCAATACCGACATCAGATAGATTATATTCTTTGCAGCCAAAGATGGAGAAGCTCTATACAGTCAGCAAAAACAAGACCAGGAGCTGATTGTGGCTCAGATCATGAAATCCTTATTGCAAAATTCAGACTTAAATTGAAGAAAGTAGGGAAAACACTAG
This sequence comes from Bos mutus, assembly GCF_027580195.1. NCBI lineage: Eukaryota > Metazoa > Chordata > Mammalia > Artiodactyla > Bovidae > Bos > Bos mutus. Next base: position 46,308,522 of record NC_091627.1, on the reverse strand, counting down.
GCCATTCAGGTATGACCTAAATCAAATCCCTTATGATTATACAGTGGAAGTGACAAATAGATTCAAGGGATTAGATTTGATAGAGTGCCTGAGGAACTATGGATGGAGGTTCATAACGTTGTACAGGAGGCAGTGATCAAAACCATCCCCAAGAAAAAGAAATGCAAAAAGGCAAAATGGTTGTCTGAGGAGGCCTTATAAATAGCTGAGAAAAGATGTGAAAGGCAAAGGAGAAAAGGAAAGATAAACCCATCTGGATGCAGAGTTCCAAAGAATAGCAAGGAGATACAAGAAAGCCTTCCTCATTGACCAACGCAAAGAAATAGAGGAAAACAATAGAATGGGAAAGACTAGAGATCTCGTCAAGAAAATTAGAGATACCAAGGGAATATTTTACACAAAGATGGGCACAGTTAAAGACAGAAATGGTATGGAACTAACAGAAGCAGAAGATATTAAGAAGAGGTGGCAAGAATACACAGAAGAACTATACAAAAGAGATCATAATGACCCAGATAACGAAGATGGTGTGGTTACCTACCTAGAGCCAGACATCCTAGAATACAAAGTCAAGTGGGTCTTAGGAAGCATCACTAGGGACAAAGCTAGTGGAGGTGATGGAATTCCCTCTGAGTTATTTCAAATCCTAAAACAGGATGCTGTGAGAGTGCTGCAATCAATAGGCCAGCAAATTTGGAAAACTCAGCAATGGCCACAGGACTGGAAAAGATCAGTTTTCATTCCAGTCCCAAAGAAGGGCCATGTCCACAAATGTTCAAACTACCACACAGTTGCACTCATTTCACATGTTAGCAAAGTAATGCTCAAAATTCTCCAAACTAGGCTTCAACAGTACATGAACTGAGAACTTCCAGGTGTACAAGTCAGTTTTAGAAAAAGCAGAGGAACCAGAGATCAAATTGCCAAGATATGTTGGATCGTAGAAAAAGCAAGATAATTCCAGAAAAACATCTACTTCTGCTTCATTGACTACGCAAGAGCCTTTGACTGTGTGGATCACAACAAAGTGTGGAAGATTCTTCAAGAGATGGGAATACCAGACCACCTTACCTGCCTCTTGAGAAATCTGTTTGCAGTTCAAGAAGCAACAGTTAGAACTGGACATGGAACAACAGACTGATCCCAAATTGGGAAGGACTACGTCAAGGCTGTATTTAACTTATATGCAGAGTACATCATGTGAAATGCTGGGCTGGATGCAGCATAATTTGGAATCAAGATTGCCAGGAGAAATATCAATAACCTCAGATATGCAGATGACACCACCCTTATGGCAGGAAGTGAAGGGGAATTAAAGAGCCTCTTGATGAGGGTGAAAAACAAGAGAGAAAAAGTTAACTTAAAACTCAACATTCAGAAAACTAAGATTATGGCCTCTGGTCCCATCACTTCATGGCAAATGGATGGGGAAACAATGGAAATAGTGAGAGACTTTGTTTTCTTGGGCTCCAAAATCACTGCAGATCATGACTGCAGCCATGAAATTAAAAGACACTTGGTCTTTGGAAGGAAAGCTATGACAAACCTAGACAGTGTATCAAAAAGCAGAGACATTACTTTGCCAACAAAGGTCCGTCTAGTCAAAGCTGTGGTTTCTCCAGTAGTCATGTGTAAATGTGAGAGTTGGACCGTAAAGAAGGCTGAGCGCTGAAGAACTGATGCTTTTAAACTATGCTGTTGGAGAAGACTCTTGAGAGTCCCTTGGACTGCAAGGAGATCCAACCAGTCTATCCTAAAGGGAATCAGTCCTGAATATCCATTGGAAGGACTGATGCTGAAGCTGAAACTCCAGTACTTTGGCCACCTGATGCCAACAACTGACTCTTTAGAAAAGACCCTGATGCTAGGAAAGATTGACGGCAGAAAGAAAAGGGGACAACAGAGTATTAGATGGTTGGATGGCATCATTGATTCAATGGAAATGAGACTGAGCAAGCTCCAGGAGTTGGTGAAGGACTCGGAAGCCTGGCGTGCTGCAGTCCATGGGGTTGCAAAGAGTCGGACACTTTGAGTGACTGAACAGCAACAACAGCAGCTATGTTCCAGGTCCTGTGCTTTGCACTGGAAAAATGAATGAACCAAACTGTCAATTGTCCTGCCTCCCAAACCTCACATTTGGTGAGGCTGGGATATCCTGGATACAGTAAGCAAGAATATGCGCATAAAAGGATGATGGCAGAAAATGTATTCATTTTTTATGTACTGCCTCCCTTTTGCCTCTAATAATGTTTTTTGATCCTTGAAAGTCAATGACAGACACTCCCTAGGATAATGAATCTTAAGTCATTAGTATCTTTGATTTTCTTCTGCTAGATTTTACTTAAAATCAAGGTGATAGATATTAACTTTATATACATTTGATGTTTAGAACAGAATTTCCTAGTATGTTATTTTTACCATCCAGATTTGGTTGGTATATAATCAGTTTTTTGGTATAGAGATATAAAGTGACTTAATTTTTCTGTTAAGGATTCCACACCTGTACATGAGGTATATATCATACATGAGATTTACTCTTGTTTAGATCTCTTTAATTATCTGTTCCTAAAGTCAGTGGACTTTGTATCTTTTCTGGCTTTTCAGTTAGTTTCCTAGAACGAACACTTAAATTTTATTTTAAAAAACTTGTTGAGTATTGCATACATACAGAAAGGTACATAAATCACTTGTGCAGCTTAATGAATTTTCCCAAACTGAATATACCTATATAACCAGTGCCTTGATCAAGAAGGCAAATGCTGTCATCACTCCAGAGCCCATCTTATGCTTTCTCTAGGCACCCACCTCCAAGGGAGCCACTCTCCTAACTACTAATGACACAGTTTAGTTTTTTGTTTTTTTTTAATTTTTAAAATTTATTAAAATTTTTTTAAAGTATAAATTTATTTAATTAGAGGCTAATTACTTTACAATATTTTATTGGTTTAGCCATACATCAGCATGAATTCACCACAGGTGTACATGTGTTCCTCATCCTGAACCTCCCTCCCACCTCCTTCCCCATACCATCCCTCTGGGTCATCCCAGTGCACCACCCCTGAGCATCCTGTATCATGCATCAAACCTGGACTGGCGATTAGTTTCACATGTGATATTATACATGTTTCAATGCCATTCTCCCAAATCATCCCAGCCTCTCCCTCTCCCACAGAGTCCAAAAGACTGTTCTATACATCTGTGTCTCTTTTGCTGTCTCATATACAGGGTTATCATTACCATCTTTCTAAATTCCATATATATGCGTTAGTATACTGTATTGGTGTTTTTCTTTCTGGCTTACTTCACTCTGTATAATAGGCTCCAGTTTCATCCACCTCATTAGAACTGATTCAAATGTATTCTTTTTAATGGCTGAGTAATACTCCATTGTGTATATGTACCACAGCTTTCTTATCCATTCATCTCCTGATGGACATCTAGGTTGCTTCCATGTCCTGGCTATTATAAACAGTGTTGTGATGAACATTGGGGTACACGTGTCTCTTTCAATTCTAGTTTCCTTGGTGTGTATGCCCAGCAGTGGGATTGCTGGGTCGTATGGCAGTTCTATTTCCAGTTTATTAAGGAATCTCCACACTGTTCTCCGTAGTGGCTGTACTAGTTTGCATTCTCACCAACAGTGTAAGAGGGTTCCCTTTTCTCCATACCCTCTCCAGCATTTATTGCTTGTAGACTTTTAGATAGCAGCCATTCTGAATGGCATGAAATGCTACCTCTTTGTGGTTTTGATTTGCATTTCTCTGATAATGAGTGATGTTGAGCGTCTTTTCATGTGTTTGTTAGCCATCTGTACTAATGACATAGTTTAGTTTTGCTTTTTGCGAATCTTATAGTACGTATTCTTGTGTCTGGCTTCTTTCACTCAACATGTTTATGAGATTCAGCATCATTGCATACAGTTGTAGATCATTCATTCTTATTGCTGTAGAGCAGCGGTCAGTAAACTACACCACACAGGCTAAATCTGGCCCCCTGCCTCTTTTTGTGCAGCCAGTGGGCTGAGAATAGTTTCTGTGTTTTCTAATGGTTAAAAAAATTTTTGTGACACGTGAAAATTACATGAAATTCAGATTTCAGGGTCCATAATAAAGTGTATGGTTGCTTTTGCTCTACAAGGGCAGAGTTAAGTAGTTGCAGTAGAGATGGGATCGTTGGCAAAGCCTAAACTATTTATTGTCTGCCCTTTACAGGAAAAATTTACGAACTTCTGCTGAATACACCACCCACTCCAGTGTTCTTGCCTGGAGAATCCCAGGGACAGGGGAGCCTGGTGGGTTACCGTCTATGGGGTCGCACAGTTGGACACGACTGAAGCAACTTAGCAGCAGCACTGAATACACCAATGTTTGAATATATCACAATATGCTTATCCATTCTACTGTTGATGGGGATTTGATAAGTTTCCAGTTTTTGACTTATAATGGATAGAGAATACTACTTCCCCCCCAAAAAAATAACCATTTTTTTCTCATGTTTCCTCCATTGAGCAGAGAAACCTTTCTTTTTATTTAAATTTTTAAGTATACAATATAATATCACTGACTGTAGGTACAGTGTTGTGTTTCAGGTCTCTAGAGGTTATTCAACTACTCAACTCAAACTTCATGTCCATTGATTAATAACTCCCCATTACCCCCCTGGCATCACCTTTCCACTCTTTGATTCTATTAATTTGACTGTTTTAGGTTACTCATTCAAGTGGACAAAGACAAGTATTTGTCTTTCTTTGACTGGCTTATATCTCTTAATAATATGTCCTCAGGGTTCATCCATGTTGTTGCATATTGACAAATTCTTTTTTAAGGGTGAATAATATTATAATAATATTGTATGAGGACCATTTTTGATCAAGTCACATACAGGTTGATTTTATAAGCTTTTATATAATTTAATTGAGCTGTATTTTATCCTGACAGATAGATTGGATGTAGGAACCTGTGCCCTCAGGTGTATTTCTTTTGAACTCCTTTATAATGGAGATATGTTCTGCTTTGAAGCTGCAAATAATTAAATATGTTTGTATATTCTTTTCTTCAGGTTTTGTATCTCTGTTATCTCTCATACATTTTAAAGCCTGCCCAATGGTTCTTTAATGGTCTTATGAATAAGTACAGCTAGTGCAGTGTTTATCTTTTCTCTTATTCTTATTTTCCTTTATTATTAAGACATTTTTATTTCTGCAGGATCAGGACTTTGTCTTCTGTTGCAAACCTATGAATTTCAGCTGGTTGTGGGGCTCTGGTTATAATGAAAGATGACCTCTAAGCAATCTGTTTCTTGAAAAGTTTTTTTATTTTTTTACATAAATATTAATTTAGGAACTTGATTAGCACACTAATCATGTGCTCTTTCCTAGGAGAAGGCTTTATGGTCTGTCAAGAGAAAGGGAAGAATGGGTATTTTTTTTAACTTTATAATTGCTTCTGGAGACATTCCCATAAACATACCTGAGCTGGCCACAAAATGTTCTTTTAGAAAAGGCTAAATTCTTTTTCCATGAAGTTAAAGGCTAATGTGTTGCTTGGAGTATTTAACAGGAGGAAACTTTCACTGTTCTTCATCATGGATTTTTTTTTCCCCCTTGCTGACAGAGACAGAAGTCCTATACCAAACTGGAAGAACATAGAAGATGAGTAAGTTATTTGGTAAAAGTAACTTGGCAGAATGAAAGCCAATTAATAACCATGCTGCTGCTGCTGCTGCTAAGTTGCGTCAGTCGTATCCGACTCTGTGTGACCCCATAGATGGAAGCCCGCCAGGCTCCCCCATCCCTGGGATTCTCCAGGCAAGAACACTGGAGTGGGTTGCCATTTCCTGCTCCAATGCATGAAAGTGAAAAGTGAAAGTGAAGTCGCTCAGTCATGTCCGACTCTTAGCGACCCCATGGACTGCAGCCTACCAGGCTCCTCCATCCATGGATTTTGCAGGCAAGAGTACTGGTGTGGGGTGCCATTGCCTGAGCTTCTACTAAAGAGTGTAATTTAGAAGCATCCTAAACATTAGGTTGTGACATAAATAGTCACTTAACAACAGATCCAAGTCAGTCTTTGGTTCTCCAATGAATAGAGGGAATCCTAGCCTAAAGAATTTTTACTAGAGAAAATCCTGGCTTTTACTCAGAAATATATTTTCTGTCTTTCATTATAATACTTGAGATAAACATTTGTAATTGTTTAAAACGTGTTACATTCTTGAGTTTAATCGTTTACAGAAGCATTAAAGTGTTATGTAAATATATTCTGTTGGTCATTGTTTCTGAGAATTAAACCAACCCAGCCTTATTTTCGGAGAAGGCAATGGCACCCCACTCCAGTACTCTTGCCTGGAAAATCCCATGGACGGAGGAGCCTGGTAGGCTGCAGTCCATGGGGTCGCTAAGAGTCAGACACGACTGAGCGACTTCACTTTCACTTTTCACTATCATGCATTGGAGAAGGAAATGGCAACCCGATCCAGTGTTCTTTCCTGGAGAATCCCAGGGACGAAGGAGCCTGGTGGGCTTCCGTCTATGGGGTCGCACAGAGTCGGACACGACTGAAGCGACTTAGCAGCAGCAGCAGCAGCAGCCTTATTTTGGGGGAAAAGAGTGATTGATGAGTTTGCTTTACCTTTCTTTACTTACCTGGTTTGTGTGTGTGTGTGTGTGCATTTTTTTTTTCTTTTATTGAATGAGAGATTCTTTAAATTCTGTAATTCTTTACAGGTTTCAAAAGTTTCACACATGATATCATGTAATCCCATAATACCCCCCTTTCTCCCACAGCAACCCTATTTTGTCTCTTCGTGTGTGTGTGTGTGTGTGTGTGTATGTATATACCACATCTTCTTTATCCATTCATCTGTTGATGAGTACCTAGGTTGCTTCCATACCTTGCCAATTATAAATGATGCTGCCAGGAACATTCATTTACTTACCTGGTTTTGCATGAATTTTTTTCATCTTAGTCTCTAAGAAGCAGTCCAAAATTGGCAGTGCTATTGCTTTCTTTATTTCTTTTATTAACTTACTAAGTTTCCTTCATTATATGGTCTTTGTTGTTGTTTAGTCACTAAGTTGTGTCCGATTTTTTTTGCAACTTCTTAAACTGTAGCTACCTAGTTTTCTCTGTCCATTGGATTTCTCAGTCAAGAATACTGGAGTGAGTTGCCATTTCCTTCTCCAGGGTTATCTTTCTGACCAGGGTTTGAACTGGGTCTCCTGCACTGCAGGTAGATTCTTTACTACTGAGCCACCTGGGAAGCTATTATGTAGGTACAGACTGAAAAATTAGAATTTTTGAACCTTTATTTAACTTGAATATTTTTTTCTTATAATGTGTTCTGAAGAGTGTTTTGGACTTAAATTACATTTGTCAGCAGTTTAATAACAGACTGCATAAAAAGAAACATAGGAGATAGTCACTAGGTTTATAGCCAGAAAATGACCGGGTCTTGGCTTATAGTGTTTCATATTATGACATTAGAAAACTTGGTAAATTTTGGTTCTTATCAATGACATGGGATTATTTTTTTTGGAAGAATCTGGTCCAATGCAGGAGGTATCCTAAAGATTTGCCATGAAGACAGAATCTTAAATTCTTGGTCTGTTTTTTTTAGGTTCTGTTTCACTGCTGATTTTTTTTTTTTTAATAGCTTTGTGGCTATTTTATTATCTTATAAAAGTTTGTGAGTTTCAATTTTTTCCCCTTTTGCAGTTTTATGCAACTTGAATTTGATTAAAATGTGGAGTAATTTCAGAGATACTATTAGTTATAATTACTTTAAAAGATAATCTCAAAAATATACAAGCAACTCCTACAGCTCAACTCCAGAAAAATAAACGACCCAATCAAAAAATGGGCCAAAGAACTAAATAGACATTTCTCCAAAGAAGACATACAGATGGCTAACAAACACATGAAAAGATGCTCAACATCACTCATTATCAGAGAAATGCAAATCAAAACCACTATGAGGTACCATTTCACACCAGTCAGAATGGCTGCGATCCAAAAGTCTACAAGCAATAAATGCTGGAGAGGGTGTGGAGAAAAGGGAACCCTCTTACACTGTTGGTGGGAATGCAACCTAGTACAGCCACTATGGAGAACAGTGTGGAGATTCCTTAAAAAACTGGAAATAGAACTGCCTTATGATCCAGCAATCCCACTGCTGGGCATACACACTGAGGAAACCAGAAGGGAAAGAGACACGTGTACCCCAATGTTCATCGCAGCACTGTTTATAATAGCCAGGACATGGAAGCAACCTAGATGTCCATCAGCAGATGAATGGATAAGAAAGCTGTGGTACATATACACAATGGAGTATTACTCAGCCATTAAAAAGAATACATTTGAATCAGTTCTAATGAGGTGGATGAAACTGGAGCCTATTATACAGAGTGAAGTAAGCCAGAAGGAAAAACATAAATACAGTATACTAACGCATATATATGGAATTTAGAAAGATGGTAACAATAACTCTGTATACGAGACAGCAAAAGAGACACTGATGTATAGAACAGTCCTATGGACTCTGTGGGAGAGGGAGAGGGTGGGAAGATTTGGGAGAATGGCATTGAAACATGTAAAATATCATGTAGGAAACGAGTTGCCAGTACAGGTTCGATGCACGATGCTGGATGCTTTGGGCTGGTGCACTGGACGGCCCAGAGGGTTGGTATGGGGAGGGAGGAGGGAGGAGGGTTCGGGATGGGGAACACATGTATACCTGTGGCGGATTCATTTTGATATTTGGCAAAACTAATACAATTATGTAAAGATTAAAAAAAAAAAAAAAAAAAGATCCCTTGTAGACACCTGCCCAAAGACTGTTTATTACCTATGTAGCAGAAGCGTAAGACAGGGGTAGACATCTGAACCCCAGTGGCCTGCAAGGAGATCAAACCAGTCAGTTGTAAAGAAAATCAGTCCTGAATATGCATGGGAAGGGCTGATGCTGAAGCTGAAGCTCCAGTACTTTGGCCACCTGATGCAAAGAATTGACTCCTTGGAAAAGACCCTGATGCTGGGAAGGATTGAGGGCAGGAGGAGAAGGGAGTGACAGAGGATGAGATGGTTGGATGGTATCACCAGCTCAATGGACATGAGTTTGAACAAGCTCCAGGAGTTGGTTATAGACAGGGAAGCCTGGCATGCTGCATTCCATGGGATCGCAAGGAGTTGGACATGACTGAGTGACTGAACTGAACTGAACTGAGACATCTGTTTGGAGGAAAATGATTAGAATCAAATCAATAGAATCACTATTGACTTTTCATGATTTCTGATTTATCATCTAAATTTGTTCCAGAATCACAAAACTTGTAGATCTTTTTGTTGAGTAACAGTGTAATTTAATATAATCCTAATATAATGTTCTGTAATTAGACTAGGGTAATATGGAAACAGCAAATTGCTTTCAAGATATCTAACCTCAAGAAATCTTTGCTGAAGCAGATACTAGGCTATTCTTTCAGGCTTTCAGAATATGAAGATTTGAAAGCTGGCATGATTAGTAGATTTGGAAATAGAAAACAACACTCTTTCATAGAATATCTTTTAATTGAATTTTATTATTTTGTTATTCTTTCATTATTTTGTTACAATTCTTTATTAAATTGTAAGCCCTTTTAACATTCCACCAGGTTAATTTTCTTCTAACTAGGTAGGTACATTGAATGATAGATAATGCAGAATTTAAGTGGTTACTCTAATCTGATGATGAAACAGGTGTGGGGGTAGGAATCTTTCTTTCATTCCATATTCATTAAACTGTGTGCACAGTATTCTGCCAAGTATTGGGGGAAATAAGAATCATGTAAATCCCCATGGAAAAGAAATGCAAAAAAGCAAAATGGCTGTCTGGGGAGGCCTTACAAATAGCTGTGAAAAGAAGGGAGGCGAAAGGCAAAGGAGAAAAGGAAAGATATAAGCATCTGAATGCAGAGTTCCAAAGAATAGCAAGAAGAGATAAGAAAGACTTCCTCAGCGATCAATGCAAAGAAATGGAGGAAAACAACAGAATGGGAGAGACTGGAGATCTCTTCAAGAAAATTAGAGATACCAAGGGAACATTTCATGCAAGGATGGGCTCAATAAAGGACAGAAATGGTATGGACCTAACAGAAGCAGAAGACATCAAGAAGAGGTGCCAAGAATACACAGAAGAACTATACAAAAAAGATCTTCACGTCCCAGATAATCACGATGGTGTGATCACTGACCTAGAGCCAGACATCCTGGAATGTGAAGTCAAGTGGGCCTTAGAAAGCATCACTACGAACAAAGCTAGTGGAGGTGATGTAATTCCAGTTGAGCTATTCCAAATCCTGAGAGATGATTCTGTGAAAGTGCTGCACTCAATATGCCAGCAAATTTGGAAAACTCAGCAGTGGCCACAGGACTGGAAAAGGGCCGTTTTCATTCTAATCCCAAAGAAAGGCAATGCCAAAGAATGCTCAAACTACCGCACAATTGCACTCATCTCACACGCTAGTAAAGTAATGCTCAAAATTCTCCAAGCCAGGCTTCAGCAATATGTGAACCGTGAACTTCCTGATGTTCAAGCTGGTTTTAGAAAAGGCAGAGGAACCAGAGATCAAATTGTCAACATCTGCTGGATCATGGAAAAAGCAAGAGAATTCCAGAAAAACATCTATTTCTGCTTTATTGACTATGCCAAAGCCTTTGACTGTGTGGAGCACGATAAACTGTGGAAAATTCTGAAAGAGATGGGAATACCAGACCACCTGACCTGCCTCTTGAGAAGTCTGTATGCAGGTCAGGAAGCAACAGTTAGAGCTGGATATGGAACAACAGACTGGTTCCAAATAGGAAAAGGAGTATGTCAAGGCTGTATGTTGTCACCCTGCTTATTTAACTTCTATGCAGAGTACATCATGAGAAACGCTGGACTGGAAGAAACACAAGCTGGAATCAAGATTGCCGGGAGAAATATCAATAACCTCAGATATGCAGATTTCACCACCCTTATGGCAGAGAGTGAAGAGGAACTAAAAAGCCTCTTGATGAAAGTGAAAGAGGAGAGTGAAAAAGCTAGCTTAAAGCTCAACATTCAGAAAACGAAGATCATGGCATCTGGTCCCATCACTTCATGGGAAATAGATGGGGAAACAGTGGAAACAGTGTCAGACTTTATTTTTTGGGACTCCAAAATCACTGCAGATGGTGACTGCAGCCATGAAATTAAAAGACGCTTACTCCTTGGAAGGAAAGTTATGACCAACCTAGGTAGCATATTCAAAAGCAGAGACATTACTTTGCCAACAAAGGTTCGTCTAGTCAAGGCTATGATTTTTCCTGTTGGTCATGTATGGATGTGAGAGTTGGACTGTGAAGAAGGCTGAGTGCCGAAGAGTTGATGCTTTTGAACTGTGGTGTTGGAGAAGACTCTTGAGAGTCCCTTGGACTGCAAGGAGATCGAACGAGTCCATTCTGAAGGAGATCAGCCCTGGGATTTCTTTGGAAGGAATGATGCTAAAGCTGAAACTCCAGTACTTTGGCCACCTCATGTGAAGAGTTGACTCATTGGAAAAGACTCTGATGCTGGGAGTGATTGGGGGCAGGAGGAGAAGGGGACGACAGAGGATGAGATGGCTGGATGGCATCACTGACTCGATGGATGTGAGTCTGAGTGAACTCCGGGAGTTTGTGATGGACAGGGAGGCCTGGTGTGCTGTGATTCATGGGGTCGCAAAGAGTCGGATGCGACTGAGCGACTGAACTGACTTTACTGAAGACACTGTATATTTCACAAGAAGCTTGTAGTTACTAGTCTAAAATACCTGACCCACCAAATGATAAGGCTTCATTTTCATCATTAAAATTGCTTAGAAGGATCAAAATTAATCTGTTTAAATTTCACAACTTCTGTTCCTACTTATGTATCTCAGACTTGAAGTAAACAACAAAATAGTCACATGAATACAGTAGAAGGAAGCAAAGTAACCTGTATGATCCGCAAGATGGGTATGGATATGAATTATAAAGATTTTTGCACAATTTGAAATACTGAATTTGATTTCCATAGTTTGCTACCATTTACTTTTATTTTCTGTTTTATAGTGAATTTGTATTCATTGAGAGTAAATTCACTTAAAAATTAATGGATATAAATCTGGAAGTCTTGGGTCTGAGTCATGGGTTTGGATCAGGCTTTAATTGGGGCAAGCCATTAGAGTTGCTTTTAGTTTCACTAACTCTTAATGTGCTTTGGCTGCCATAACAAAATATCATGAACTGGGAAGCTTAAACAACAGAAATGTATTTCTCACAATTCTGGAACCTAGGTAATCTTAAGATCAAGGTGACAATAAAGTAGGTTTCATTCTAAGTCCCCTTTTGGCTTACAGGCAACTGCCATTTCACTGTGTGCTCACATAACCTCTTTGTGCATGCGTGCAGGGAGAGAGAGGATGAACTCTCTGGTATCTGGTCTTATAAAGGCACTAATTTGATTATGAGGGCCCCACCCTCATCACCTCATCTAACTCTAATTTCCTCCCAAAGGCCCCATCTCTAGATAATCACATTGAAAGTTAGGGCTTCAACATATAAATCTGGGGGTTGGGGGTGGGGTGGAGACACAGAGTATTACTCTTGTTTGAGGAGGAAATTAATTTTTGTGCTTACTCTTTAGTTTGTGTATAAACCACTTCTTTAGAATTTAACAGGCATCAGAATCTTTTAGCTAATGAGTTTGACATTTTCAGATTCATCTAATGAAAACCTGTGGAATGTTCTCATTCTAAAGTCAACCAGATCCAAGTTGTTTTTGCATGGGGAGAGTAAGCAGAGTAGGAACTGGACATCTGTTTAAGCTGCGATAGTGACTTGTTCTTATCTTATCTTTTGACTTTGCTAAAGAAGAAGGTAACAGTGTCTGCTCCTGGGAAACAACTCTGTGTCCTGTTCCCCTTAAAATACAAAGCAAGAGTATGACTTTTCTTTGGACCATGTATGTCTCCTGATATGAAAGCATGCATTTAGTGTTCTTTATAGTAGCTAAGATCCTTGAAACACAGTACTGTTGCTTTTTTAAAAATGTAAATAAGCTTAATTTTTTGGAGCAGTTTTAAGTTCACAGCAGAAAGTACAGAGAGTTCTCACATGCTTCCTGCTCCCACACAGGCACAGCCTCATCTATTCTCAACATCCCCTCCAGAATGGTACATTTGTTACAATAGATGAACCTACACTGACACGTTATTATCACCCAGAGACCATGGTTTACTTTAGGGCTCACTTGTTCATCTCTCTGTTCCCCTTCTCCTTGACAACCACTGGAGGGTTTGTTTTTGTTTTTTGTCTCCATGGTTTTGCCTTTTTTAGAATGTCTTATAATTGGAATCATAGAGCATATAGCCTTTTCAGATTGGCTTCTTTCACTTAGTAATATTCATTTAAGATTCCTCCATATCTTTTCATGGCTTGAAAGCTCATTTCTTTTGAATAACATTGAATTGTCTGGACCTGCCACAGTTTATCCACTGATGCTGAAGGATATCCTGGTTGCTTCTAAGTTTTATCATTTATTAATACAGCTGCTATAAATACCCGTGTGCAGTTTTCTATGTGGATGTAAGTTTTCAACTCATTTGGGTGAATACCAAGGAGTGCAATTTCTGGATCATATGGTTGAGTATGTTTTCTTGTTTGTTTTTCTTTGAGTATGTTTGGTTTTGTAAGAAACTGCTTCTCTTTCAAAGAAGCTGTAGTATTTTGCATTCCCACCAGCAATCACTGAAATTTTGCATTGTTTCACATCCTTGCCAGTCTTTGTGTGTCAGAGGTCTGGATTTTGTCCATTCTAATAGATGCATTGCTATTCTTGATTTGGTGGTTTATTTCTGAAAATCCTAGGGACTGCTTGATTGTGTGAAAGTGTTATTAAATATCTTTCATGACAGAGAATATATTTACTCAGAATAGAATCTTATTGCAGTTGCCAAAGAGTCTTAAGTGTCTAAATGTTTATGTTGCTTTAATAGATATTTATACTCTGCCTCCAACTAGGATCACAAATCATATATGCATATAAAGAAGAACTAGAAGGGAACTTTAAAAAGTGATTGTTGGCCTATCTTTTCTTTTTATTAAGAATTATGTTTGTAATAAAATAAGGGAAAGCTTGAATAGTTTACCTTTAGTATGTGTTTTAAATATTTAAGATTTGAGTTGATTTTAGTTATAATCCAGGCCTTTTGTTAACTCTTTGTGATATCTGTTTTTTTTTAATACATTATATGGTGAAGCATATTTTTTAAAATTTTATTTATTTTTAATTGGAGTGTAGTTGTTTTATAATAGTGCGTTGGTTTCTGTCATACATCAGCATGAATCAGCCATAGGTATACCTATGTCCCCTCCCTCTTGAACCTCTCTCCCACCTTCCATCCCATCCTGTGTCTCTAGATTGTCATAGAGCACTGGGTTTGAGCTCCCTGTATTATTTGCCTTGTAAATTCCCACTGGCTATCTATTTTACATATGGTAAAGTATATGTTTCAATGCTACTGTCTCAATTCATCCCACCCTGTTCTTCCCCAGCTGTATCCACAAGTCTCCGTTGCTGTCCTACAAATAGGTTCATTAGTACCATCTTTTTAGATTCCATTTATATATGATGCTTATTTTTCTCTTTCTGACTTACTTCACTCTGTGTAATAGACTCTAGGTTCATCTTCCTCATTAGGACTGACTTCAAATGCATTCCTTTTTATGTCTGAGTAATATTCCATTGTATATATGTACCACACTTTCTTGCATTGACAGGTGGATTCTTTACCACTGGTGCCACCTGGGAAGTCCCTGTACCACAGCTACTTTATCCATTCATCTGTCGACGGGCATCTAGGTTGCTTCCATGACCTAGCTGTTGTAAATAGTGCTGCAGTGAACATTGTGATACTTGTGTCTTTTTCAGTTATGGATTCCTCAGGGTATATGCCCAGTAGTGGGATTGCTGGGTCATAGGTAGATTTATTCCTAGTTTTTTAGGGAATCTCCATAGTGTTTTCCATAGTGGCTGTATCAATTTACATTCCCACCAACAGTGCAAGAGAGTTCCGTTTTCTCTACATCCTCTCCAGCATTTGTTTGTAGATTTTTTGATGATGGCCATTCTGACTGGTATGCAGTGATATTTCATTGTAGTTTTGATTTGCATTTCTCTAATAATGAGCAGTATTGAGCATCTTCTCATGTATTTATTAGCCATCTATATGTCTTCTTTGGAGAAATGTCTGTTTAGGTCTTCTGCCGACTTTTTGAATGGGTTGTTTGTTTTTCTGGTATTGAACTGCATGAGCTGCTTGTATATTTTGGAGATTAATCTTTGTGACATCTATTTTTGTTAGATACATATTTATAAAATCTTCTCTTAAACTTTGTCATTTTTTTTCTCTTTGTTTGATTATATTCCAGAAATATGGCAATTTGATAAGAAATAGAATGTGAGCTACCATAGAGTTTAATGATACTGTATATTTAAAACATTGTTGTTTAAAATACCTTAAAACCATACCTATGGGTCTGTAATTCAGATTATTGATGACTTTTCACCTTAAAACTTTTAAATTCCACCGTTACCTGTATTCTTTTAGGTTCCTTTGAAATTTGACAAATGTTCTCCTGGATTATGTTTTTCTTCAAACAAAACAAGAATACGACTTGAAAATACATTATATCGACAGCAAAAAAACATATAACAAATTATAATCACTTATGTGCTAAGTCATCTTACAAGAGAAAAAGATTCAGAATTTAAAATAGAGATTTTGCTTTTATAGGAATTACATTGTAGGAAAGAAGGAGAGGCAGATAGAGGGTGAGCACTGTCATCTCATTTTCTTAGTACATCAAATTAATATTTTTCTTATTTATAAATAGAGGCATGTTTTGTGTGGAGAGGGAGACAAGGGAGTGAATTGACTTACAGAAGGGAGGAGAGTTCTCTTGATCCTCAGAGAATACTTGAATCTCAGGTAGAGGGGGCGAGAGGGCATGAGACCTCATGGTATTCAACCTTGGAAAGGGACAGGGATGGAGCCAGTAGCAACACATGTTAGCATACGTCAGAAAGACTATTTGTTAGCCATACTGGTAACAGACCTTTGAAAGTGAACATTGTGTTTGTCCAGTAAAGCATTATGGATTTATCATTTGATTGTTTTTCTCTAACCATTGAAATAAAATGTTGCCTTATTGTGGAGGACCTGATTTCTTCATGTAAATCAGGGAGTCAGCTTGTCGCACAGAGTATCAGTTCCTCAAGTTGTTTTTTTGTGGGGGGAAGCATTTAGTGATCAGTTAGAACTGGAAAATGCTGCATACTAGATGTCTTTTTTGGAAATGAGCATTAATGTATTAAAGACACAAGGACATCATGCACAGAGAAACATGTCTAACTTTCTTTGACTTAGGTTTTCTCAAACTTAATCTATGGAATCTCAATCCCCACCCCAACTCCTTCCCCAGCTGTGGCCACCATAATAGTTTTCAGTGGAACAGTGGTCTGTAATAGTTAACACTTAAATAGTTCTTACTGTATGCCAGGCACTGTTTTAAGGACTTTACATATATTAATTTGTTAATCTTTGCTCATCCTATCTTCTTTCTCCCCCCACCCCAAGTACTAGTGCCTCACAAACTGATCGATTAAACAAGAGGCAGTATAGTACAGAAGCTGAGGGCCCAGACTTGGAGCCCTGACTGGGTTAGAATCCTAGCTAATTAAATCCCATTATACAGCTTGTGATCTTGGCGAGTCACTTATTCTGTGCTTCAAGTTTTTTTAAAAGATAGAAACAAAACTTTGAGTTATTATGAGAATGTTCAGTTATAAGAAAAGTAGAGATTAATATACACGTCACCTAAATTATGAATTGTTAATATTTTTCTATATTTTCTTTCTCTTCTTTCCTTTTCTTTTTTCCTGGAGTACTTTAAAATATATGCCATGATGGAAGAACCCAGATGTCTATCAGCAGACAATTGGATAAGAATTGGTACATATACACAATGGACTATTCAGTTCAGTTCAGTCACTCAGTCGTGTCCGACTCTTTGCGACCCCATGAATCGCAGCACGCCAGGCCTCCCTGTCCATCACCAACTCCCGGAGTTCACCCGGACTCACGTCCATCGAGTCACTGATGCCATCCAGCCATCTCATCCTCTGTTGTCCCCTTCTCCTCCTGCCCCCAATCCCTCCCAGCATCAGAGTCTTTTCCAATGAGTCAACTCTTCGCATGAGGTGGCCAAAGTACTGGAGTTTCAGCTTTAGCATCATTCCTTCCAAAGAAATCCCAGGGCTGATCTCCTTCAGAATGGACTGGTTGGATCTCCTTGCAGTCCAAGGGACTCTCAAGAGTCTTCTCTAACACCACAGTTCAAAAGCATCAATTCTTCGGCCCTCAGCCTTCTTCACAGTCCAACTCTCACATCCATACATGACCACAGGAAAAATCATAGCCTTGACTAGATGAACCTTTGTTGGCAAACTAATGTCTCTGCTTTTGAATATGCTGTCTAGGTTGGCCATAACTTTCCTTCCAAGGAGTAAGCGTCTTTTAATTTCATGGCTGCAGTCACCATCTGCAGTGATTTTGGAGCCCAGAAAAATAAAGTCTGACACTGTTTCCACTGTTTCCCCATCTATTTCCCATGAAGTGATGGGACCAGATGCCATGATCTTCGTTTTCTGAATGTATAGCTTTAAGCCAACTTTTTCACTCTCCACTTTCACTTTCATCAAGAGGCTTTTGAGTTCCTCTTCACTTTCTGCCATAAGGGTGGTGTCATCTGCATATCTGAGGTTATTGATATTTCTCCCGGCAATCTTGATCCCAGCTTGTGTTTCTTCCAATCCAGTGTTTCTCATGATGTACTCTGCATATAAGTTAAATAAGCAGGGTGACAATATACAGCCTTGACATATTCCTTTTCCTATTTGGAACCAGTCTGTTGTTCCATGTCCAGTTCTTTTCTTTTTTTTTTTTTATTTTATTTTAAACTTTACAAATTGTAGTAGTTTTGCCAAATATCAAAATGAATCCACCACAGGTATACATGTGTTCCCCATCCTGAACCCTCCTCCCTCCTCCCTCCCCATACCATCCCTCTGGGTCGTCCCAGTGCACTAGCCCCAAGCATCCAGTATCGTGCATTGAACCTGGCCATGTCCAGTTTTAACTGTTGCTTCCTGACCTGCATACAGATTTCTCAGGAGGCAGGTCAGGGGGTCTGGTATTCCCATCTCTTTCAGAATTTTCCACAGTTTATTGTGTTCCACACAGTCAAAGGCTTTGGCATAGTCAGTAAAGCAGAAATAGATGTTTTTCTGGAACTCTCTTGCTTTTTCCATGATCCAGCAGATGTTGACAATTTGATCTCTGGTTCCTCTGCCTTTTCTAAAACCAGCTTGAACATCAGGAAGTTCACGGTTCACATATTGCTGAAGCCTGGCTTGGAGAATTTTGAGCATTACTTTACTAGCGTGTGAGATGAGTACAATTGTGTGGTGGTTTGAGCATTCTTTGGCATTGCCTTTCTTCGGGATTGGAATGAAAACTGACCTTCCCCCCCCCCTTTTTTTTTTCTATTTATTCTCTTATTTCTTTTTTTTTTTTTTTATTTTATTTTATTTTTAAACTTTAGTCGTGTGGCCACTGCTGAGTTTTCCAAATTTGCTGGCATATTGAGTGCAGCACTTTCACAGCATCATCTTTCAGGATTTGGAATAGCTCAACTGG
This sequence comes from Bos mutus, assembly GCF_027580195.1. NCBI lineage: Eukaryota > Metazoa > Chordata > Mammalia > Artiodactyla > Bovidae > Bos > Bos mutus. The sequence goes on along the minus strand of NC_091627.1, from coordinate 46,289,744 downwards.
AATTCCATCACCTCCACTAGCTTTGTTCATAGTGATGCTTTCTAAGGCCCACCTGACTTCACATTCCAGGATGTCTGGCTCTAGGTTAGTGATCACACCTTCGTGATTATCTGGGTCGTGAAGATCTTTTTTGTACAGTTCTTCTGTGTATTCTTGCCATCTCTTCTTAATATCTTCTGCTTCTGTTAGGTCCATACCATTTCTGTCCTTTATCAAGCCCATCTTTGCATGAAATGTTCCCTTGGTATCTCTAATTTTCCTGAAGAGATCTCTAGTCTCTCCCATTCTGTTGTTTTCCTTTATTTCTTTGCATTGATCGCTGAAGAAGGCTTTCTTATCTCTTCTTGCTATTCTTTGGAACTCTGCATTCAGATGCTTATATCTTTCCTTTGCTCCTTTGCTTTTCGCTTCGCTTCTTTTCACAGCTATTTGTCAGGCCTCCCCAGACAGCCATTTTGCTTTTTTGCATTTCTTTTCCATGGGGATGGTCTTGATCCCTGTCTCCTATACAATGTCATGAACCTCATTCCATAGTTCATCAGGCACTCTTATCTATCAGATCCAGGCCCTTAAATCTATTTCTCACTTCCACTGTATAATCACAAGGGATTTGATTTAGGTCATACCTGAATGGTCTAGTGGTTTCCCCTACTTTGTTCAATTTAAGTTCGAATTTCGCAATAAGGAGTTCATGATCTGAGCCACAGTCAGCTCCTGGTCTTGTTTTTGCTGACTGTATAGAGCTTCTCCATCTTTGGCTGCAAAGAATATAATCAATCTGATTTCGGTGTTGACCATCTGATGATGTCCATGTGTAGAGTCTTCTCTTGATTTGTTGGAGGAGGGTGTTTGTTATGATCAGTGCATTTTCTTGGCAAAACTCTATTGGTCTTTGCCCTGCTTCATCCGTAATCCAAGGGCAAATTTGCCTGTTACTCCAGGTGTTTCTTGACTTCCTACTTTTTCATTCCAGTCCCCTATAATGAAAACGACATCTTTTTTGGGTGTTAGTTCTAAAAGGTGTGTAGGTCTTCATAGAACCGTTCAACTTCAGCTTCTTTGGCGTTACTGGTTGGGGCATAGACTTGGATTACTGTGATATTGAATGGTTTGCCTTGGAAACGAACAGAGATTATTCTGTCGTTTTTGAGATTGCATCCAACTACTGCATTTCGGACTCTTTTGTTGACCATGATGGCTACTCCATTTCTTCTGAGGGATTCCTGCCTGCAGTAGTAGATGTAATGGTCATCTGAGTTAAATTCAGCAATTCCAGTCCATTTTAGTTCGCTGATTCCTAGAATGTCGACATTGACTCTGGCCATCTCTTGTTTGACCACTTCCAATTTGCCTTGATTCATGGACCTGGCATTCCAGGTTCCTATGCAATATTGCTCTTTACAGCATCAGACCTTTCTTCTATCACCAGTCACATCCACAGCTGGGTATTGTTTTTGCTTTGTCTCCATTCCTTCATTCTTTCTGGAGTTATTTCTTGACTTATCTCCAGTAGCATATTGGGCACCTACTGACCTGGGGAGTTCCTCTTTCAGTATCCTATCATTTTGCCTTTTCGTACTGTTCATGGGCTTCTCAAGGCAAGAATACTGAAGTGGTTTGCCATTCCCTTCTCCAGTGGACCACATTCTGTCAGATCTCTCCACCATGACCTGCCCATCTTGGATTGCCCCAGGGGCATGGCTTAGTTTCATTGAGTTAGACAAGGCTGTGGTCCTAGTGTGATTAGATTGACTAGTTTTCTGTGAGTATGGTTTCAGTGTGTCTGCCCTCTGATGCCCTCTTGCAACACCTACCATCTTACTTGGGTTTCTCTTACCTTAGGTGTGAGGTATCTCTTTACAGCTACTCCAGCACACTCAGCCATTAAAAAGAATACATTTGAATCAGTTCTAATGAGGTGGATGAAACTGGAGTCTATTATACAGAGTGAAGTAAGTCAGAAAGAAAGAACACCAATACAGTATACTAACGCATATATATGAAATCTAGAAAGAGGTAATGGTAACCCTATATGCAAGACAGCAAAAGAGACACAGATGTATAGAACAGTTTTTGGACTCTGTGGGAGTGGGAGAGGGTGGGATGATTTGGGAGAATGGCATTGAAACATGTACATTTTCATATGTGAAACGAATCGCCAGTCCAGGTTCGATGCATGAGACAGGGTGCTAGGGGCTGGTGCACTGGGATGACCCAGAGGGATGGGATGGAGAAGGAGGTGGGAGGGCGTTCAGGATGGGGAACAAGTGTATACCCGTGGCGGATCAATGTCAATGTATGGCAAAACCACTACAATATTGTAAAGTAATTAGCCTCCAATTAAAATAAATAAATTTATATTAAAAAAATAAAATATATGCCATGATATTTCACTTTAACTTCAGTGTGTCTCTAAACTGCATAACACAATATGATTATACAACCAGTACAATTAACAATAATTCCTTAATGTATAGTGTTCCCGTGATTGCCCCTAGAAATGTCTTGCTGGTTTATTCAAACCAGGATCTGATCATAGACTACACACTACATTTGGATGTTAACACTGGAAGGAAAATAACTAGTGGAGATGAGGTTGAGGGAGTTGTTTTGGGATTTTAGTAATAAAGTAGGACATCGATTCTCTGCAGAGATTGAGGGGTAGGAAGGAGGATTTGGAGTCTGGAGAGGCTAGAAAAAATTTGGAATAAATAAAGTCAAAGGTAGATAAATAGGTGCTAGGTAGCTTTGGTGGATGAAAATGCCCAGCAACAGAAGCATTGAGAGTCATTAATGGATATCACCTTAATCAGATGATCACACTCAGCATCATCAATAGACAAATTGACATCTCTGCTTCATAGATAATATTTGTGCCCCCAAACCATAAACCATCTCTAATGAGTAATAGCTATCTTGCAAAATAGCCACTGTAGAGTCTTCAAAAAGTCAAGAGAGACAGGGTCATTATATGTCATCTTGGAGACTAAGGAGGAACACGTTTTCCAAGTAAAGGAAACCATTTATTGGGACATTTAAGTGAAGATTCTAGTGGCTTGAATATAAGGAGTATGGAGTTCAGAAAAGATCAAGATTGGGAGTTGGGATAATGATGTTGATAAAAATGTAACTTTCCAAAAAAGTCAACTTGTTACCCTCCTACAGATACAAAAATAAGCACACACATTACAGAATTCACTTTACTCATATTATGTGAGGCAACCAGGGATATCTAATCCATACAAAGGACAAATCAAGGGACTTCCCTGGCGGTCCAGTGGTTAAGCCTCCAGGCTTCCACTTCAGAGGGCACCAGTTCCATCCCTGGTCGGGGAACTGAGATCCCACATATTGTGTGGCAAAAAAAAGAAAAAGTCAAAACAGCACAAATTTTTGTGTTGTAAAGGAATGGTATAAATTGTAAATTGAGATTGGACAAAACTAGGTTTTTCCCCACTCCTGTAGGAAGGAGGGGGGATGTCAAATTACTATTTGACAGTACATAATTTACATATCTATCAGTAGTGTACCACTTATGGAGAGTTGTTAAGTAACTCAAAGGCATTTAACTGGGCTAGAATCTGATAGCCTGGAAAAGTGTGATCTTTTTTCTGAGATGTAGTGTTGGTGCTTCGTGTCTAAGGCAGGCAACGCTCTGGAAGAAAGGCAAGTCTAACTTTTTTCTGTGCGCCTTAAACAATTCTTGTAACTTTCTTCAAAAAGCATTTTAATGATGTAGGAGGAAGACTTCTGATAATTCATCCTTTTGAATTTTTATCCCAGGAAATAAAATGTTACTCGATTAAAAAAAAAAAAATTAGGGAGGGAGGAGGGAGGAGGGTTCAGGATGGGGAACACATGTATACCTGTGGCGGATTCATTTTGATATTTGGCAAAACTAATACAATTATGTAAAGTTTAAAAATAAAATAAAATAAAAAAAAAATTGTTCTGAGTTCCTCATTTAATCCTCACTACAATCCAGCAACTGTGATGCTGGGAAAGATTGATGGCAGGAAGAGAAATGGATGACAGAGAATGAGATGGTTAGATGCATCACCAACTCAGTGAACATGAATTTGAGCAAACTCCAGGAGACGGTGAAGGATAGGAAAGCCTGGGGTTGCACAGAGTTGGACGTGACTTGGTGAGTGAACAGCAGCAGCTCTCCAGCAGGGGAGATAATCTTCTCTCCATGTAATTACAAAATTGAGGCTTAGAGTAGATAAATAACTTGCCTAAGATCTTACTTAGTAAAGGGGAAAGAGTACTGAACACAGGTTATTTTGACTCCTTAATCTGTAGTTTTAATCACTCATAACAGATATAAACATGTTCTGTGTAGATAAAGAGGAGGAAACCATTAGTTTCTGGAGCTGTGTTCTAAAGGAGTTGGAGAAAAGATGGGGGTTGTTGAGGGTTATCGCAACCAGAGGAAACATCTTGAGCCACAGCATTCAGATGTGAAAGATGGTGGGATATTTGGGAAACAGTAAGTACAAAGAAATGTCAGCAACTCCCACTTTCCTACTTAGAAGAAATCATAATGCTGGTTACTTAAAATGATATTTGGACCATTTTAGTGAGTGTGTGTGTTTTAGGAGACAGTTTATTACTGTTGAAACAAACAGGACTTAGGAGGCAGAAAGACCTTAGTTAGAATTCCCAGTATTACAGTTTACTGTTTGAGTAACGTTGGGTGAGTTATTTAATCTTTTTGAACCTCTGTTTATTTATTCATATACAGAATAAGAAAAATAATTTCTAATTCAGCTAGAACTAGTAGTATAATATATGTGATACTGTATATAAAACTCCTAAATAGTGCTTGGCATATGATTTGTATTTAATAATTATTGCTCTTGTTATATTAAAATCCTCCCATGTGGTCAAGTGTTAATTCTCTTTAATCCTTCAGAAAGTCATTTACTTCAGGAATTTGTATTTAGATCCAGTGGATACAGAGTAAATTACAAAGGTCCTGACTGTGAAAAGAAGAAACCAGTTGTAGAGTTAGATTTTTTTTTTAAGTAAAACATAAACATTTGCATAAGTAATGTACAAGTAAAACTTTCCTCATTATAAAGTTAGATTTTAGTTATTTCTTTCTGACAGCTGTGTCCATCTGCAGTGGAATTAACTTTTAGACACAGTGATGACAGTCTTCTAAGAAGCTGAGTCATATGCAGCTGGGGTTTTTTTGGTATCTTTTTTCAATATCCTAAAGAGCTAACTAAAATTTTCAGTTTTAGAAAAAAGAACTTGTCATCTATTATATTTTGCAGGGGTACCACCTTATCTATATAAGCATGACTACATGTTTTAAAATTCTAGGTGACTACTCTTGGAGTTCAAGAAAAATAGGAGTTATCCATAGTAGAGCAAGCCAGCCAACTCCCAAGACAGTCCTCTTTCAGTTCAGTTCAGTCACTCGGTCATGTCCAACTCTTTGCAACCCCATGAACCTCAGCACGCCAGGCCTCCCTGTCCATCACCAACTCCCTGAGTCCACCCAAACTGATGTCCATCGAGTCGGTGATGCCATCCAACCATCTCATCCTCTGTTGTACCCTTCTTCTCCTGCCCTCAATCTTTCCCAGCATCAGGATCTTTTCAAATGAGTCAGCTCTTCGCATCAGGTGGCCAAAGTATTGGAGTTTCAGCTTCAACATCAGTCCTTCCAATGAATATTCAGGACTAATCTCCTTTAGGATGGACTGGTTGGATCTCCTTGCAGTCCAAGGGATTCTCAAGAGTCTTCTCCAACACCGCATTTCAAAAGCATCAATTCTTCAGTGCTCAGCTTTTGTCATAGTCCAACTCTCACATCCATACATGACCACTGGAAAAAACATAGCCTTGACTAGACAGATCTTTGTTGACAAAGTAATGTCGCTGCTTTTTAATATGCTGTCTAGGTTGGTCATAACTTTCCTTCCACGGAGTAAACGTCTTTTAATTTCATGGCTGCAGTCATCATCTGCAGTGATTTTGGAGCCCAAAAAAGTAGTCAGCCACTGTTTCCACTGTTTCCCCATCTATTTCCCATGAAATGATGGGACCGGATGCCATAATCTTAGTTTTCTGAATGTTGAGCTTTAAGCCAACTTTTTCACTTTCCTCTTTCACTTTCATCAAGAGGCTCTTTAGTTCCTCTTCAGTTTCTGCCGTAAGGGTGGTGTCATCTGCATATCTGAGGTTATTGATATTTCTCCCTGCAATCTTGATTCCAGCTTATGCTTCTTCCAGCCCAGCGTTTCTCATGATGTACGCTGCGTATAAGTAAAATATGCAGGGTGACAATATACAGCCTTGACGTACGTACTCCTTTTCCTATTTGGAACCAGTCTGTTGTTCCATGTCCAGCTCTAACTGTTGCTTCCTGACCTGCATACAGTTTTCTTAAGAGGCAGGTCAGGTGGTCTGGTATTCCTATCTCTTTCAGAATTTTCCACATTTTATTGTGATCCACACAGTCAAAGTTTGGCATAGTCAGTAAAGCAGAAATAGATGTTTTTCTGGAACTCTCTTCCTTTTTTGATGATCCAGCGGATGTTGGCAATTTGATCTCTGGTTCCTCTGCCTTTTCTAAAACCAGCTTGAACATCTGAAAGTTCACGGTTCACGTATTGCTGAAGCCTGGCTTGGAGAATTTTGAGCATAACTTTACTAGCGTGTGAGATGAGTGCAATTGTGTGGTAGTTTGAGCATTCTTCAGCATTGCCTTTCTTTGGGATTGGAATGAAAACTGACCTTTTCCAGTCCTGATGAGTTTTCTAAATTTGCTGACATATTGAGTGCAGCACTTTCACAGCATCATCTTTTAGGATTTGAAACAGGTCAACTGGAATTCCATCACCTCCACTAGCTTTGTCCGTAATGATGCTTCCTAAGGCCCACTTGACTTCACATTCCAGGATGTCTGGCTCTAGGTGAGTGTGAGTGATCACACCATCGTGATTATCTGGGTCATGAAGATCTTTTTTGTACAGTTCTTCTGTGTATTCTTGCCACCTCTTTTTAATATCTTCTGATTCTGTTGGGTATATACCATTTCTGTCCTTTATTGTGCCTATGTCTGCATGAAAATTTCCTTTGGTATCTCTGATTTTCTTGAAGAGATCCCTAGTCTTTCCCATTCTGTTGTTTTCCTCTATTTCTTTGCATTGATCGCTGAGGAATGCTTTCTTATCTTTGCTTGCTAGTCTTTGGAACTCTGCACTCAGAAGCTTATATCTTTCCTTTTCTCCTTTGCTTTTTGCTTCTCTTTTCACAGCTCTTTGTAAGGACTCCTCAGATAGCCATTTTGCTTTTTTGCATTTCTTTTTCTTGGGGATGGTCTTAATTCCTGTCTCCTGTATAATGTCATGAACCTCTGTTAATAGTTCATCAGTCACTCTGTATATCAGATCTAGTCCCTTAAATCTATTTCTCTCTTCCACTGTATAGTCATAGGGATTTGATTTAGGTCATACCTGAATCGTCTAGTGGTTTTCCCCACTTTATTCTATTTAAGTCTGAATTTGGCAATAAGGGGTTCATGATCTGAGCCACAGTCAGCTCCCAGTCTTGTTTTTGCTGACTGTATAGTTTCTACGTCTTTGGCTGCAAAGAATATAATCAATCTGATTTCAGTGTTGGCCATCTGGTGTTGTCCATATGTAGAGTCTTCTCTTGTGTTGTTGGAAGAGGGTGTTTGCTATGAGCAGTGTGTTCTTTTGGCAGAACTCTATTAGCCTTTGTTCTGCTTCATTCTGTACTCCAAGGCCAAATTTGCCTGTTACTCCAGGTGTTTCTTGACTTCCTACTTTTGCATTTCAGTCCCCTATAATGAAAAGGACATCTTTTTTGGGTGTTCTTTCTAGAAGGTCTTGTAGGTCTTCATAGAACCGTTCAACTTCAGCTTCTTCAGCATTACTGGTCAGGGCATAAACTTGGATTACCATGATATTGAATGGTTTGCCTTAGAAACTAACAGAGATCATTCTGTCGTTTTTGATACTGCATCCAAGTACTGCATTTCAGACTCTTCTGTTGACTATGATGGCTACTCCATTTCTTCTAAGGGATTCCTGCCCACAGTAGTAGATACAATGGTCATCTGAAGTCACCCACTCTAGTCCATTTTAGTTTGCTGATTCCTAGAATGTCGACGTTCACTCTTGCCATCTCATTTGACCACTTCCAGTTTGCCTTGATTCATGGACCCACATTCCAGGTTCCTAGGCAATATTGCTCTTTACAGCATCAGACCTTGCTTCTATCACCAGTCCCATCCACAACTGAGTGTTGATTTTGCTTTAACTCCATTCCTTCATTCTCTCTGGAGTTATTTCTCCACTGATCTCCAGTAGCATATTGGGCACCTACCGACCTGGGGAGTTTATCTTTCAGTGCCCTATCTTTTTGCCTTTTCATACTGTTCATGGGGTTCTCAAGGCAAGAATACTGAAGTGGTTTGCCATTTCCTTCTCCAGGACCACATTTTGTTGTCAGAACTTTCCACCATGACCCGTCCATCTTGGGTGGCCCCACACGGCATGGCTTAGTTTCATTGAGTTAAACAAGGCTGTGGTCCATGTCATTAGATTGGTTAGTTGTCTGTGATTGTGGTTTCAGTCTGTCTGCCCTCTGATGCCCTCTCTTAGCGACTAAATAAATCAGAAAGCACCTTTCTCTATTTATGATTTGAAATCTTATTTTGTCTATTGTATTGTATGTATAGTAACTCAAGGCAACCTTCCAGAGACTAACTTTGGAGGTCTTGTCTTCTTTTTCACATTGGCTACAAATCTTTCCTTCTTTCTCTGCTGACATGTTTAATTCTTCTCTGACAGTAATGTCTACATCTGTAAAGTTCTTTGGATAAAATGTATATGAAGGCCACAAGTGGATTTCTATAAAACAGTACTTGCATTCCTGGCATTTCCTTGTTGTTATTTCAGTTGTCTGAGTTGCCAAGAGATTCAGATACCACCCATGTTTTATAGACCTTTCAATAGTAAAACAGACAGCTATGTTCCATGCAGGGAGAACAAATCAGACAGGCAAATACAAAACCTATTGGCTTTATGTTCTCTGCTCCCTCTTTTCAGTCCTAAGTTCAGCATAGACTTTGCAGAGATTGGCACAAAGTCTAAGGAGCAAAGAAAAACAAGGGAACAAGCAGCTTTCATTTAATGCTAAAATACTAAATACTAAAATACCCAAGTCCAGTATAACCATGAGCTGCTACGTTTAAAAACAAACTGGGCTTGAGATGTGTTGAGTGTGTATATGTGACATGTAGGAAAAGTAGAGAATGAAAAATAAGTTATATTGATTAGTAGGTGGGACAGTTGGGAAAGCTCCCTTGAAGTCACCATGGGGTTGCTACTTTATAAAGACAGAATCAGGAGATGCCCATATCACACACCCTAAATGAGTCTTGCCTCAGCCTTGTACCATTCTAAAGTATCAATGTGAAGGAATAAAATCATAAATAAAATCTACTTTTCTCCCAAAAAGGCTTTGTAAGTTCATGAATTGAAATTTTCAGTTAAGGGAGAAGGCCAAAGATACGAAATTGAGAAGTAAACATAATGGAAGACAGAGGGCTAGGGTGGTCAACATTCACTGGTTTATCAGACTTTATGAATTAGTGAAGAGCCCGCTAGAGCCAAATATTACTCTTAAGGTGTTCATTATCTTCAGAGTATTGAGGTTATTTTTATTAACTGGATTATTAACTAGATTATTTAAAACAAGTATCTTTTCTGTATCATTGCTTTAAAATTTTTTTTGTTTGTTTTGTTCTTGTTTCACTACTTGATGTTGTTAAGAGGAAAACTTTTACAGTTTGGTTCCAGTGGTTGTTGCCTACAGATTGTGGCAATAGATTAAGAGGAGAAAAGACCAACTTACTTTAGGCTTGCCTGGTATACGTGAGGGAGTATTTAATAGCTAGCGTTAAAAGGTTTATATACCAAACTTAACAAGGGTGATGATGGTTGGGTTGATCTTAGTTTTCTGAATGTTGAGCTTTAAGCCAACTTTTTCACTCTCCTCTTTCACTTTCATCAAGAGGCTCTTTAGTTCTTCTTCACTTTCTGCCATAAGGCTGGTGTCATCTGTATATCTGAAGTTATTGATATTTCTTCCCACAATCTTGATTCCAGCTTGTGCTTCATCCAACTTGGCATCAGCATGATGTACTCTGCGTATAAGTAAAATAAGCAGGGTGACAATATATAGCCTTGACGAAATCCTTTCCTGATTTGGAACCAGTCTTTTGTTCCATGTCCACTTCTAACTGTTGGGTCTTGACCGGCATCCAGGTTTCCGAGGAGGCAGATCAGGTGGTCTCTAATTCCCACCTCTTGAAGAATTTTCCACAGTTATTTGTGATACACACAGTCAAAGGCTTTGGCGTAGTCAGTAAAGCAGAAGTAGATATTTTTCTGGAACTCTCTTGCTTTTTCGATGATCCAAAGGATGTTGACAATTTGATCTCTGGTTCTTCTGCCTTTTCTAAATCCAGCTTAAACATCTGAAAGTTGACAGTTCACATACTGTTGAAGCCTGGCTTGGAGAATTTTGAGCATTACTTTGCTAGTGTGTGAGATGAGTGCAAATGTACAGTAGATTGAGCATTCTTTGGCATTGCCTTTCTTAGGGATTGTAATGCAAACTGACTTTTTCCAGTCCTGTGGCCACTGCTGAGTTTTCCCAATTTGCTGGCATATTGAGTGCAGAACTTTCACAGTGTCTTTTAGGATTTGAAATAGGTCATCTGGAATTCCATCACCTCCACTAGCTTTGTTCATAGTGATGCTTCCTAAGGGCCACTTGACTTTGCATTCCAGGGTGTTTGCTCTAGGAGAGTGATCACACCATTGTGGTTACCTGGGTCATGAAGATCTTTTTTGTACAGTTCTTCTGTGTATTCTTGCCACCTCTTCTTAATATCTTCTGCTTCGGTTAGGTCCATACCATTTCTTTCCTTTATTTTGCCTATCTTTTGCATGAAAATTTCCTTTGGTATCTCTGATTTTCTTGAAGAGATCTCTAGTCTTTCCCATTCTATTGTTTTCCTCTATTTCTTTGCATTGATAATGGAGGAAGGCTTTCTTACTGCTCCTTGCTATTTTTTGGAACTCTGCATTCAAAAGGGTATATCTTTTTTTTTTTCTCCTTTGCCTTTAGCTTCTCTTCTTTTCTCAGCTATTTATAAGGCCTCCTCAGACAACCATTTTCCTTCTTTGCATTTCCTTTTTTGGGGGATGGTCTTGATCACTCCCTCCTGTACAGTGTCATGAACCTCCATCCATAGTTCTTCAGGCACTCTGTCTATCAGATCTAATCCCCTGAATCTATTTGTCACTTCCACTGTATAATATCAAGGGATTTGATTTAGGTCATACCTGAATGGTCTAGTGGTTTCCCCTACTTTCTTCAATTTAAGTCTGAATTTGGCAGTAAGGAGTTCATGATCTGAGCCACAGTCTGCTGCCGTCTTGTTTTTGCTGACTGTAAAGAGCTTGTCCATCTTTGGCTGCAAAGAATATAGTCAGTCTGATTTTAGTATTGACCTCTGGCATTGTCCACGTGTAGAGTCTTCTCTCATGTTTTTGGAAGAGGGTGTTTGCTATGAAGTGCCTTCTCTTGGCAAAAGTCTGTTAACCTTTGACCTGCTTTGTTTTGTACTCCAAGGCCAAAGTTGCCTGGTTGGAGTAGACTCTAAACACATTTTCTGTGTTCAGAGGGCATCCGGTCCAGATTTTTAGGTGTTGGGCTCAAAGTATCTTTAGATGGTAGAGACATCAATGTCAAGTTACTTCCCAGAGCAGAGCATGAAAGATCATGTTTTTGGTGACCTTCCCAAGTGACCCAAATTTGAAGTTATAAGTAGTTTTAAGTTTAAAGCAAATTGTCCAGCTTCAGCTTGTAGTCTTTGGAACAGGATTACCTAGAGTCTCAAGAAGGATCTGGGCAGTCAGGTTTTAGTTGTCAATGATGTCAAGTCTCACACGCTTGTAAAGTAATGCTTAAAATTCTCCAAGCCAGGCTTCAACAATACGTAAACCATGAACTTCTAGATGTTCAAAATGGATTTTGAAAAGGCAGAGGAACCAGAGATCAAATTGTCAATATCCGCTGGATCATCGAGAAAGCAAGAGAGTTCCAGAAAAACATCTATTTCTTCTTTATTGACTATGCCAAAGCCTTTGACTGTGTGGATCACAACAAACTGTGGAAAATTCTGAAAGAGATTGTAATACCAGACCACCTGACCTGCCTCTTGAGAAACCTGTATGCAGGTCAAGAAGCAACAGTTAGAGCTGGATATGGAACAACAGACTGGTTCCTAACAGGAAAAGGAGTACGTCAAGGCTGTGTATTGTCACCCTGCTTATTAAACTTATATGCAGAGTACATCATGAGAAACGCTGTTCTGGGTGAAGCACAAGCTAGAATCAAGATTGCCGGGAGAAATATCAATAACCTCAGATATGCAGATGACACCACCCTTATGGCAGAAAGTGAAGAAGAACTAGAGCTTCTTGATGAAAGTGAAAGAGGAGAGTGAAAAAGTTGGCTTAAAGCTCAACATTCAGAAAACTAAGATCATGGCATCTGGTCCCATCACTTCAAGGGAAATAGATGGAGAAACAGTGGAAACAATGTCAGACTTTATTTTTTGGGCTCCAAAATCACTGCAGATGGTGACTGCAGCCATGAAATTAAAAGATGCTTACTCCTTGGAAGGAAAGTTATGACCAATCTAGACATCATATTAAAAAACAGAGACATTACTTTGCCAACAAAGGTCCATCTAATCAAGGCTATGGTTTTTCCAGAAGTCATGTGTGGATGTGAGAGTTAGACCATAAAGAAAGCTGAGCACTGAGAAATTGGTGCTTTTGAACTGTGGTGTTGGAGAAGACTCTTGAGAATCCCTTGGACTGCAAGGAAGTCCAACCAGTCCATCCTAAAGGGAATCAGTCCTGGGTGTTCATCAGAAGGACTGATGTTGAAGCTGAAACTCCAGTACTTTTGTCACCTGATGCGAAGAACTGACTCATTGGAAACGACCCTGTTGGCTGGGAAGGATTTAAGGTGGGAGGAGAAGGGGACGATAGAGGATGAGATGGTTGGTTGGCATCACCCACTCAATGGACATGAGTTTGGGTAAACTCTGGGAATTGGTGGTGGACAGGGAGGCCTGGCGTGCTGTGCTTCATGGTGTCGCAAAGAGTCGGACACAACTGAGCAACTGAACTGAACTGAACTACTGTATTCTGTGTAATACTGTTTATTAAAGTACACAAAAGCACAGCTACTTTTAGAGGATGCATGCATGTGACAGTGTACACCGGACAAGTGAGCTACTTATATGATTCAACCTACGAATACACGTTCACATCTTTGGGAGTTTGCAACTTGAGGGTTTGTATGTAGGGGACTTATTGTAGTTTATATAAGCACTTCCTTTCCCTAAGTCAATTAGAATAGAGCTTCTTTGTTAATTTAGTAATATGGAGATAGGAAAATAGTACATATGCATATCATATTTTTAGACAGACAGGAATGTAGAGAGCTTTATGACTTTCATCCTAAAATTTTAGCTATGCATCAGACATAAATACAGTAATACAGAATGCACTCATTTATATGTAAGCATTCTCATCTTTGTCCCACCTTGTGTTTTTATTGAATAGTGTGTCCGGTAAATGGGAGAAGTTGTTACCTGCTCAGTATAAGGGATACAGCTTTTTACCTTTATTTTGGAAGAGTTTTAAGGTTTTCTTTTGTCCTGATATATAATCTTGTGGAGAATGTGGACTAACAATTAACCTTTTTATCCAAGTGGTTGCTTTTGTGAGTTCTGAGTCCTTAGAGGGAGTGGGCAGGGGGCTGAAGATCCAATGACTCTAGGGAATTGAGGGGCTCACATGCAGTGGGCAAAGCCTTGGAGAAGCCAGCTTAGGAAATCTTTAAGTTTTTCTAAAGAACCTTTGGAAGTTCTAAATTATTCTTGTAAAGGCATACCAACAAGGGAGAAAGCAGAGAGTTAGAGTTAGTGGTGTAGTGGCAGAGCATATGGTCAGCAGGGGTTGGAGAAGGATGATGTTAGTTGACTTAAAGTTCCCATGATAGGAGCAGGACCAAGTAGTGAGAACAGAGAGGCTTCAAACAGAAATCCAAGAACTCACAGCCTGAGTAAGCATAGCGCCTTCAAAGCAGCAGAGAGACCTGAAAACCAAAGTCAGAAATAACTTCCATCCTAAGGTTTACCTTAGAAAAAAGAAGCCTGGGACTCTAACTCAGCTTCAGAAAGTAAGCTAATTCAAAATGTGATGCAAACCATAAGCCTTTTTATGGGTTAGGCATAGCTTCAAGAGACATCCCCCCAAAAGGTACACAGAAGTGACATGTCTATTTAAATCTTCTGCCCATTTTAAAATTCAGTCATTTTTGTTATTAGTGAGTTATAACAACTTAAAAATATATATATTCTGGATACGTTTGTTACCAGAAATATAACCGGCAAATATTTTCTCCCAGTCTGTGGCTTGTCATTTAATTTTGTTTTGAACTGCAACAAGTATTTGATTTTGATAAAGATCAGCTTATGAATTTGTTTCTTTATAGGTTGTACTTTGGTGTTGCATTTAAGAGCAGTTTTCATGTTGAAAAGTTCTCAAAGATAGTCTATTTTATTTTTTTCAAGGAGTTTTATAGTTTTAGGTTTTACATTTTAGTATATGATCCATTTTGAGTTAATTTTTGTGTGTCAGCCAATATTCTCATGCATTCTCATTGGAGGAGATAATCAGTTCTTGAAGAATGAAAAAAATCTGTATTTATATGTAAACCAGAGATAGAGCAGATAAACAGGGACTTCTCTGGTGGTCCAGTGGTTCAGAATCTGCCTTGAAATGCAGAGGACATGGGTTCAATCCCTGGTCTAGGAACTAAGATCCCACATGGCTTGGGGCAGCTAAGCCTGCTGTGCCACACGATGGTCTTGTATGCCCCAGCTAAGACCCAGTGCAACCAAATAAATATTAAAAAAAGATAAATAGGATATTTGTTGCATTAAAAATTTTTGAGGGGAGGGCAAATTAAGTTTAAAATATCTCAAGGCACTTCTTAGGAATGTGTAATGAAAACTTGAGGAACACCGTCTAAATTAAACTTTATGCATGCTATGCTTAGTCACTAAGTCGTGTCAGGCTCTTTGCGACCCCATGGACTGTAGCCCGCCAGGCTTCTCTGTCCAAGGGATTCTCCAGGCAAGAATATTGGAGTGGATTGCTGTGACCTCCTCCAGAGGATCTTCCCAACTGAGGAATCAAACCCAGGTCTGCTGCATTGCATGTGGATTCTTTACCATCTGAGCCACCAGGGAAGTGGGTGCACAATTATGCCAGCCCTATTTATTGAAAAGCCTATCCTTTCCTCACTGAATGAATTGTCTTTTCACCTTTGTTGAAAAATCAGTTGACCATGAATATAAGGGTTTGTTTTTGAACTCTCAATTTTATTCCACTGATCTATGTCAGATATGACTTTAAGATCGCATGTAATTGGTAGAATAACTTTTCAGGTGCTTCAAAAATTAGCACTTTAAAATTAATTCCTTATAATTTTTATTTGAAACAGGATACAAGACTCTGATGCTAGGAGGGATTGGGGGCAGGAGGAGAAGGGTACGACAGAGGATGAGATGGCTGGATGGCATCACCGACTCAATGGATGTGAGTTTGAGTGAACTCCGGGAGTTGGTGATGGACAGGGAGGCCTGGTGTGCTGCGATTCATGGGGTTGCAAGGAGTCAGACACGACTGAGTGACTGAACTGAACTGAACTGACAATTTCTCATTGAAGGAAGATGCATGTTTCTAATCTTCCCCAAGTAAAAATTGCATCTGAAAATTTTATTTACAGTGAAATGGGAAAAGTCTTTTGTTTGAATATATTTTATAAGGTCAGGAAACTTTGATTTGTACTTTAAGAATGAAGTTATTTAGATTTTTTCAAATGCCTGTTTAACTCAAAGCATTAAAGAACCAGCAGTGTTTCAAACAAAAGTCATAAAATCATTCTCATCAATGTATTAAATCCTGTTACTAATTCTTACTCTGCTGTGCTGTGTCTGTTTGCTGCATAGGCTTTTTTCTCTAGTTTCAGACAGTGGGGGTGACTGTCTAATTGCGGTGCAAGAACTTCTCATTGTGGTGCCTTCTCTTGTTGCAGAGAATAAACTCTAGAGCATTCGGGCTTCAGTGGTTGTGGCTCCTGGACTCTGGAGGACAGGCTCAATACTTGTGGCACATGGGCTCAGTTGCTTCGTGGCATGTGGGATCTTCCAGGATCGGGGATCGAAACTGTTTCTCCTGAATTGGCAGGCAGATTGTTTACCTCTGAGCCACCAGGGAAACCCTTTCTGAAGTTCTGCAGTGGGAATGCATGCTTCTTAGCTGTATACCCAGAGAAATCTGTATATCTAGACGTCATAACACTTGTTTCTTAACCATTTTCTCTTCTTTTTGTCATCTTCTTCATTGTATTTTTCATTTTTATATTTGTGATAAAGAATTGAGAGACTGAGTAGTGTTTCTGAACCTATTATTATCTGAATTTTGTTTTTTCAGCTAGTTGAGTGTTTGATATCTAAATAAATGTTCTGTGAATATTCAGAATAGCAGATATATTTACTTTGCTGTAAATGAATATAATTAAAAAATCTAAAACTACTGTGATAGAGTTTTTATTAATATGAAAGCATAAACATGGATGTAAAATTTCATGTAAAATGTTCTGAAGTAGTTTTAATTTCTGTAGTTTCCAGCTGATAATTTCTGATAAATTACATATCTTATTTAATGGAGAGGACTGTATGGCTTAACAGTGTGATTTATCTGCTAGGCCTAGCTACCAAGTAAGACTATTTAAAAAACCAGAAATGAAACTACTTCTGCAGAGAAAATTGTTAGATATAATCTGTAGTCTTTCTACTAAACTGTAAATATTGTATGAGCAGGTATTTCAACATAGTGTTGAGCTTTGTGAACACTTAATAAATAGTTGGTGATCAACTGATGACTGTATGTGAAATCTTATACATGACTAAGAAAGATTGAAAAACCAAGTGTAATCTCAGTTAGGGGTAGATGTTTAAAAATTCACCAGAGCAGTTACTAAAATGTGAGGAAAAAAAGTGGCTGCTGCAAGGGGTTATCATTAAGGGCAAGGTAGATCTCTAGGACAGGAGTTGGAGCTTCAGAGTTCAGTATCCTTTCTCACAAGGAGACTTCATTGCCTTTTTTTTCTCAGTATTTTATTTTTTTGCCTTACAGAAAACTTGTCTGAGAATGTTCAGCCATGCAAAAGGATAAATAAGTATTTACTTTTATTGAAGTATCAAGGTTTGATTTCCTTAAGGAAAGAAGGTCTATAAAGCTGCCCTCAGAGGGACTTCCCTAGTGTTCCAGTGGTTAAGAATCCACCTTGCAATGCAGGAGACTGGGTCTCACCCCTGGTGGGGGAACTAAGATCCCACATGCTGTGGAGCACCACGAGCAACAACTACTGAGCTCTTGTGCTCCAGAGCCCATGCCACAACTAGAGTCTGTATTTCACAGCTAAGACTTGATGTAGTCAAATAAATAAATACAAGAGAAAAGAAAAAAAAAACTGCCCTGAAAATTCTGGGAGGTTGGGTAGGTTTATTTACTAGCTAAGCGTACCTTCTGGAACACATAATTATCGGAGCACAGTGACTAAGTGCTGTGTACCCAAGATTTCCCAGTTGTTTGAGGCTGTTTTTAAATTGTTGATGTTCAGACTTCAGTTTTCACAGGTGTTCTGTTACCTGATATGGATATATTTAGCCAGATTCATCACTAAATGTATTACAGTGTGTACTTTTATATTTTTCTCACTCCCATCTAGCTCTCTATCACCAGATTCTGGGCTGTCTGCCCTTAATTGGATGTTAAAGCAGCCAGAAAACTGGAAATTTCTTGGTATAGTCACTGTTACATAGTAGTTGTACTTGTCATTGCACTTTGGAATGTATCCAGAGGTACTCTAGGTGAGTCCGTAATTGGCCAAATTTTTCTCTTAGGAAAATTAGTTTCTTTTTTAATGTGTAAATTTAGAATAGAATATGGCAGTAGTACTCAAGAGATACACTAGTCCATTGTATATCATTTTTTAATTTATTTATTTTTAATTGGAGGGTGATTATTTTACAATATCGTGTTAGTTTCTACCATACATAAACATGAAATCAGCCATAGGTATACATATGTCTTCTCCCTCTTGAACCTCCCTCCCACTACCAACCCCATCACAGAGCACAGGTTTGAACTCCCTGCGTCATACAGCAAATACCCACTGGCTCTTTATCAGTTGTGTAGTAAATCTAGTAATGGGAAATATGAAATTGCCTTTGAAATATGATTTGATTGCATTTCTGTGTTTACCTGTGCCAAATGAAACATGGTTGGATTTTGTTTACAAAGGCTCCAGTAATTTCCCAGGTGTGGAGACATCAGATAAACAGAGACTATTATTTTATCACAGATGTCAAGGAACAGGACTAGTTACACAGATGTGTGAGGAATAAAGTCTCCTACTTACTCCATATCTCTCCTTTTTGCTGAAGTTTCCTTCTATTGGTAATTTTCAATTGCTGAATTGTGTGAATTGAGAAATTCATATGATTGCAGCTTTTCTTTTTTTCCTGTAAGAAGAACCAGGCATAGACAACAGTGATTTATAAAATTTGCTGTCAACGTGAAATATTTTCTTTTCTCCCCTTTGAAGACTAATAGCATTTTCTCATTTCTTATTTTTAGCTTTGACTTTAATCTTTCCAACTTGTCCATAGCCAGCACCTTATTTTCTTCTTGGTATCCTTGTTTCCCTCCTTTTAAATGTAGCCAGGATTTTTATTATAGTGGAAACAGGGCTGATTAGCTATTAGTTGATGAAGTCAGATATGAGATGAGTGTTTTTAGTTTAAAATACAGCTGACCTAAACTGCAAAAATAATAGACTCAACACCAGTGCTTCTTTTTCTTTCAACTTTATTTTTTTTAATTTTCAATTTTATATTGGAATAACCAGTGCTTTTTAAATGATGTCTGTTGAGGACCAGTTTTCTTGTGTGTGTGTGTATGTGTGTTGTTTTTTAGAATTTTCAATTTATGACCAAAAATACATAAAAACACAAGGTTTAATCTTTTTGTTAGAATAATTGATCTAAGAAAAAACCCATTACATTGTCAAAAAAGTTTCTGAATGTTTATTCTCTTTCTACAGTCACCTCCCTTATGATTATACAGTGGAAGTGAGAAATAGATTTAAGGGCCTAGATCTGATAGATAGAGTGCCTGATGAACTATGGAATGAGGTTCATGACACTGTACAGGAGACAGGGATCAAGACCATACTCATGGAAAAGAAATGCAAAAAAGCAAAATGGCTGTCTAGGGACGCCTTACAAATAGCTGTGAAAAGAAGAGAAGCGAAAAGCAAAGGAGAAAAGGAAAGATATAAACATCTGAATGCAGAGTTCCAAAGAATAGCAAGAAGAGATAAGAAAGCCTTCTTCAGCGATCAATGCAAAGAAATAGAGGAAAACAACAGAATGGGAAAGACTAGGGATCTCTTCAAGAAAATCAGAGATACCAAAGGAACATTTCATGCAAAGATGGGTCCGATAAAGGACAGAAATGGTATGGACCTAACAGAAGCAGAAGATATTAAGAAGAAATGGCAGGAATACACAGAAGAACTGTACAAAAAAGATCTTCACGACCCAGATAATCACGATGTTGTGATCACTGACCTAGAGCCAGACATCCTGGAATGTGAAGTCAAATGGGCCTTAGAAAGCATCACTATGAACAAAGCTAGTGGAGGTGATGGAATTCCAGTTGAGCTATTCCAAATCCTGAAAGATGATGCTGTGAAAGTGCTGCAGTTAATATGCCAGCAAATTTGGAAAACTCAGCAGTGGCCACAGGACTGGAAAAGGTCAGTTTTCATTCCAATCCCAAAGAAAGGCAATGCCAAAGAATGCTCAAACTACTGCACAGTTGCACTCATCTCACATGCTAGTAAAGTAATGCTCAAAATTCTCCAAGCCAGGCTTCAGCAATATGTGAATTGTGAACTTCCTGATGTTCAAGCTGGTTTTAGAAAAGGCAGAGGAACCAGAGATCAAATTGCCAACATCCGCTGGATCATGGAAAAAGCAAGAGAGTTCCAGAAAAACATCTATTTCTGCTTTATTGACTATGCCAAAGCCTTTGACTGTGTGGAGCACAATAAACTGGAAAATTCTGAAAGAGATGGGAATACCAGACCATCTGATCTGCCTCTTGAGAAATTTGTATGCAGGTCAGGAAGCAACAGTTAGAACTGGACATGGAACAACAGACTGGTTCCAAATAGGAAAAGGAGTTCGTCAAGGCTGTATATTGTCACCCTGCTTATTTAACTTCTATGCAGAGTACATCATGAGAAACGCTGGACTGGAAGAAACACAAGCTGGAATCAAGATTGTCGGGAGAAATATCAATAACCTCAGATATGCAGATGACACCACCCTTATGGCAGAAAGTGAAGAGGAACTCAAAAGCCTCTTGATGAAAGTGAAAGTGGAGAGTGAAAAAGTTGGCTTAAAGCTCAACATTCAGAAAACGAAGATCATGGCATCCCGTCCCATCACTTCATAGGAAATAGAGGGGGAAACAGTGGAAATAGTGTCAGACTTTATTTTTCTGGGCTCCAAAATTACTACAGATGGTGACTGCAGCCATGAAATTAAAAGACGCTTACTCCTTGGAAGGAAAGTTATGGCCAACCTAGATAGTATATTCAAAAGCAGAGACATTACTTTGCCAACAAAGGTTCATCTAGTCAAGGCTATGGTTTTTCCTGTGGTCATGTATGGATGTGAGAGTTGGACTGTGAAGAAGGCTGAGCGCAGAAGAATTGATGCTTTTGAACTGTGGTGTTGGAGAAGACTCTTGAGAGTCCCTTGGACTGCAAGGAGATCCAACCAGTCCATTCTGAAGGAGATCAGCCCTGGGATTTCTTTGGAAGGAATGATGCTAAAGCTGAAACTCCAGTACTTTGGCCACCTCATGTGAAGAGTTGACTCATTGGAAAAGACTCTGATGCTGGGAGGGATTGGGGGCAAGCGGAGAAGGGGACAACAGGGGATGAGATGGCTGGATGGCATCACTGACTCGATGGATGTGAGTCTGAGTGAACTCCAGGAGTTGGTGATGGACAGGGAGGCCTGGCATGCTGCGATTCATGGGGTCGCAAAGAGTTGGACACAACTGAGCGACTGATCTGATCTGACAGTCACCTTGTTGGGGACTTGTAATGAAGTTTGTGAACTGACATTGGTCTACAGACTGTACTTTGGGTAGTACTGCTCTAGATTTCCGAGTAAATAAGGAAAGCCAAGGATGCTGCATTGCGCTTTTGTTTACACACTGGTTTGTGTGCTCTTCAAGGCATGTTTGTGTTATTCATCTCTTTGAGAGCTTAGGACAGGACCTATTGGGAAGTTGGTTGAAACCAGGAGATGAAGATCATACAGTGATAACAGTTGGAGTCATAAAACTGAGTGGGCTACAGCAAATGCTGCAAATACTTAAAACTGAATTGGGAAGTAGTAACATAGGAGGGGGAGAAGGCAATGGCAACTCACTCCAGTACTCTTGCCTGGAAAATCCCATGGACGGAGGAGCCTGGTATGCTGCAGTCCATGGGGTCGTTAAGAGTCGGACATGACTGAGCGACTTCACTTTCATTTTTCACTTTCATGCATTGGAGAAGGAAATGGCAACCCACTCCAGCGTTCTTGCCTAGAGAATCCCAGGGACGGTGGGGCCTGGTAGGCTGCCGTCTATGGGGTCGCACAGAGTCAGACATGACTGAAGCGACTTAGCAGCAGCAACATAGGAGGGTTTCCATATCAGATTATCTTCTTTTTCTTCAGGAATAAAATAGGCCTTAAAATTTTTTTAATGAAGTGCATTTGATACTAATGGCAATTAGAGACAGCTTTCATCATTTTGCTCTACTTTAAGAATACAAAAAAACCGTACATAAAGTAAACAACACAGACTTAGTATAGCACAGGGAACTATATTCAGAACTATATAATGGGAGAAGTGAAAAATATATATAGATACATACATACATAGTGTAACTGAATCGCTTTGCTATACATCTGAAAATAACACAATGTTGTAAATCAACTGTACTAAAAAAAATATACAAAAGCTGCATGAGGCCAAAGATAGTTTATAGGAAGGAATAAAACTTAGATTTAACAAGATTGAACCACTTCAAATTACCATTTTTGTAAGTCAAAAATGGTTGAATGCTGGTAATTTTATGGCGCTCAGTCTATAGATGTAGTAACATGGAATGTTAATGCTGGGGGCAGAGTACATAGAGATCATTTGGGAGATCCCCTTCATTTAATTTTAGGGAAATTAAAGCTCAGAGAAGTGTTTCAAGTAGCAAAACCATTTTCTAACTGCAAGTGCAATAAATCAGAGTTTGCTAATTTGTATGCTAAGTTGCTCAGATATGTCCACCTCTTTTCTACTCTGGACTGTAGCCCTCCAGGCTCCTCTGTCCATGGGGTTCTAGGCAAAAATACTGGAGTAGGTTGCCATGTCCTCTTCCAGGGAATCTTCCTGACCCAGGGATTGAACCTGCATCTCTTGTGTCTCCTGCATTGGCAGGTGGGTTCTTTACCACTGGGAAGCCCTTTTTACTGAAAGTAAATAAAAGACAAAACTATTTTTCTTTTGGACTATTTCTGCTTATGTTTTGGACAATGTTCTACTTTAAATAATAGCATAAACAATTTCAAAGGAAATATTTAATTTTTAAAAACAAGAAGACTTTTGAAAACACTAATTTACCTAAACCATTTTTTGGGCTGTTTCACTTGCTTTAGCTTATTATGTGAGTTTTTATTCCAAGAGGCTATAGAAATGCAACTAAGGTCTTTTGACCTAGTATTGGTCTTTAATTGTGTAAATATGTATTTCTTTTATTATTATTATTAGAAAATATTTTTTGACTGTGCTGAGTCTTTGTTGCAGCACACAAGCTTCTCTGGTTGTGGCACTTGGGCTCACTAGTTGGAGCACATGGTCTCTGTTGCCCCAAGACATGTGGGATCTTAGTTTCCCAACCAAGGATTGAACCTGGGTGTCCCATGCATTGGAAGGTAGATTCTTAACCACTGGACTGCCAGGGAAGTCCCTAAATATATTTTTGACAGAAAATATTCTTATGAAATAAATCAGGAGAAAAAACATTCTCTTTATGACCCTTTACTACCAAGCTAATATTAATAGTCACTAGAAAGTGAAGAGGAACTAAAAGCCTCTTGATGATAGTGAAAGTGGAGAGTGAAAAAGTTGGCTTAAAGCTCAACATTTAGAAAACGAAGATCATGGCATCCAGTCCCATCACTGCATGGGAAATAGATGGGGAAACAGTGTCAGACTTTATTTTTTTGGGCTCCAAAATCACTGCAGATGGTGACTGCAGCCATGAAATTAAAAGATGCTTACTCCTTGGAAGGAAAGTTATGGCCAACCTAGATGGCATATTCAAAAGCAGAGACATTACTTTGCCAACAGAGGTCCGTCTAGTCAAGGGTATGGTTGTTCCCGTGGTCATGTATGGATGTGAGAGTTGGACTGTGAAGAAGGCTGAGCGCCGCAGAATTGATGCTTTTGAAGTGTGGTGTTGGAGAAGACTCTTGAGAGTCCCTTGGACTGCAAGGAGATCGAACCAGCCCATTCTGAAGGAGATCAGCCCTGGGATTTCTTTGGAAGGAATGATGCTAAAGCTGAAACTCCAGTACTTTGGCCACCTCATGTGAAGAGTTGACTCACTGGAAGAGACCCTGATGCTGGGAGGGATTGGGGGCAGAAGGAGAAGGGGACGACAGAAGATGAGATGGCTGGATGGCATCACTGACTCGATGGACGTGAGTTTGAGTAAACTCTGAGAGTTGGTGATGGACAGAGAAGCCTGGCATGCTGTTATTCATGGGGTCACAAAGAGTCGGACACGACTGAGCGACTGAACTGAACTGAGAGGCAAATTGCTTTTGCTTTCCTGAGGTCTTAAGTTCTTTGTGTTAACAACCGGTAGCATTCTGTAGTTCATAGGCTTAACTAAACAAATGTCTGCACGTTTTGCATAGCAAAGTTTTTGGAACCTTGACAGAAATGTTGACAAGTAAATGTTTGTTTTTGGTTACCATGAGTAATTTCTATGGGGGTTGAACTATTGTTAGTTCTTGGTTGGTTTTCTGTGCTTCTAAATCTGTTTTCCTTAGACATGATGATGAATTTAAATCCCTTTGATGTGTTCCAGTTAACTTACTTCATGGAAATTAGGGGAATGCATAACTTTCTGAAGTTCTTAATTACTGTTCCCATTAAGTACTTGGAGAAGCAAATATTTATATCTCGTGCATTATCTTGCTTAATTCCTAATCATTCTTTCTTCTTGGATATAACATAGTCACTAAAGAAGTAGCTATTTATTCAAACAATTGCCTTGGCACATTCCAGCAATATTTTTTTCCTTACTATGTTAAAAAAAACCCCACACAATATAACTAGAAAAAGATAGTTATTTCCAAGTAGGATGAGATTGATGGTAAGTGTATTATTTGTGGGTGAGAATTTTCTGCTTGTTTTTTAAAAATTATTTATATAAGTTGCTAGCAGTACTGACCATGATAAGGAATATATCTTCAATTAAACTTTGTTTCTTTCTTGGAAAAATAGAATTACCTAAATTCAAGGTCATTTATATTTAAGTGAATTAGATACTTATCCTAGAAGTTTATTATTTATCTTTGACATTATTTTATCTAGTTCATTACAAAGAGCTACAAGCTATTACACTGCATTGATTCATCACTTACATTTGATACACTTAAAAAATAGTACTTTGGGGTTATTGAATTTATGTCCCCGATATTCTTCTTCTTGGTAGTAAGAAGCAAGATTTTCCACATTAATTTGTATTTATTACATTAGACTAGGAGAAGGCAATGGCAACCCACTCCAGTACTCTTGCCTGGAAAATCCCATGGATGGAGGAGCCTGGTAGGCTGCAGTCCATGGGGTCGCTAAGAGTTGGACATGACTGAGCGACTTCACTTTCACTTTTCATTTTTATGCATTGGAGAAGGAAATGGCAACCCACTCCAGTGTTCTTGCCTGGAGAATCCCAGGGACGGGGGAGCCTGGTGGGCTGCCGTCTATGGGGTCGCACAGAGTCGGACACGACTGAAGCGACTTAGCAGTAGCAGCAGCATATTAGACTAGCAGGTTTTGCTTTCCTCTTTTCATCCAGAGTAAAATTAGAGATATTAATGATTCTTATATGGTAATTCTAGTTTTGATTTTTTGAGAAGTCTCCATACTGTTTTCCAGAGCAGCTGGACCCATTTATATTCCCAACAGTGCATAACGGTTCCCTTTTCTCCACGTCCTTGCCAGCGTTTATTTGTTGTCTTTTGATGATAGCCATTCTGACAGTTCTGAGTTGATGTCTTACTGTGATTTTGATTTGCCTTTACTTGATGATTAGTGATGCCCCATGTCTTGTGTCTGTTCGTCATCCATATGTCTTCTTTGGGGAAATGTCTATTCAAATCTTCTGCCCATTTAAACTTTTTTTGTGTGTGTGCTATTGAGTTGTATGAATTCTTTGGATATTAACTGCTTATCAGATATATTGTTTGAAAACATCTTCTCCCATTCAGTAGGTGGCCTTTTAGAACAAATTTTGGAATTGTTTGTTCTGGTTCTGTGAATAATGCTGTTGGTATATTGATAGTGATTACACTGCATCTGTAAATGCCTCAGGTAATATGGTCATATTAACAAAATTAATTGTTCCAGTTTGTAAGCACAGTATTTTCTTTTTGTCTACGTTATCTTTCGTTTCTTTCATTAGGGTCTTAAAATTCTTCATGTATAGGTCTTTTACCTCCTTTGTTAGATTTGTTCCTAGTATCTTACTCTTTTATAAATGGTATTTACAATGCACTCCAGTATTCTTGGAAAAGGAAATGGCAACCCACTCCAGTATTCTTGCCTGGGGAATTCCATGGACAGAGCACCTGGCAGGCTACAGTCCATGGGGTCGCAAGAGTTGGACACTACTTAGCGACTAAACTACCACTAGTATTCTGGCGTGGAAAGTTCCATGGACAGAGGAGCCTAGCTGCTGGGTACAGTCCCGGGGTTGCAAAGAGTTGGACACAACTGAGCGACTGAGCACACACACACATTTTAAAATTTTTCTTCTGACAATTCTGTTAGTGTACAGAAATGCAACAGGTTTCTGTATGCTAATTTTGTATCCTGCAACTTTACTGGGTTCATTTATGAGTTCTAATAGTTCTTTGGTGGTATCTTTAGGATTTTCTGTATATAGTATCATCATCTATGAAGTGACAGTTTTACTTCTCTTTCAGTTCAGATTCCTTTTATTATTTATTTTTTCTTGTTCAACTTCTGTGGCTGGAACTTCCAATTCTGTGTTGAATAACAGTGGCGAGAGTGGGCATCCTTATTTTGTCCCTGATCTTAGAGGAAAGGCTTTCCACTTTTCACCATTGAGTATGATGTTGGCTGTAGGTTTGTCCCATATGACTTTTATTATGTTGAGGTATGTTCCTCTGTACCCACTTTGTTGAGAGTTGGTATCCTAAATCGATGTTTAATTTTGTCAAAAGCTTTTTCTGCATCTCTTGAGATGATCATAGGATTTTATTCTTCAATTTGTTAATGTGGTATGTCTCTTTGATTTTTGGATTTGAACCATCCTTGCATCCCTGGCTGTGTGGATCACAATAAACTGTGGAAACTTCTGAAAGAGATAGATGGGAATACCAGACCACCTGACCTGCCTCTTGAGAAATTTGTATGCAGGTCAGGAAGCAACAGTTAGAATTGGACATGGAACAACAGACTGGTTCCAAATAGGAAAAGGAGTACGTCAAGGCTGTATATTGTCACCCTGCTTATTTAACTTCTATGCAGAGTACATCATGAGAAATGCTGGACTGGAAGAAGCACAAGCTGGAATCAAGATTGTCGGGAGAAATATCAATAACCTCAGATATGCAGATGACACCACC
The DNA here is from genome assembly GCF_027580195.1 of Bos mutus. Taxonomy (NCBI): domain Eukaryota; kingdom Metazoa; phylum Chordata; class Mammalia; order Artiodactyla; family Bovidae; genus Bos; species Bos mutus. Next base: position 46,262,524 of record NC_091627.1, on the reverse strand, counting down.
GTTATGGCAGAAAGTGAAGAACTAAAAAGCCTCTTGATGAAAGTGAAAGAAAAGTGAAAAAGTTGGCTTAAAGCTCAACATTCAGAAAACTAAGATTATGGCATCTGGTCCCATCGCTTCATGGCAAATAGATGGGAAAACAGTGGAAACAGTGGCTGACTTTATTTTTCTGGGCTCCAAAATCACTGCAGATGGTGACTGCAGCCATGAAATTAAAAGACGCTTACTCCTTGGAAGGAACATTATGACCAACCTAGACAGCATATCAAAAAAGCAGAGACATTACTTTGTCAACAAAGATCCATCTAGTCAAGGCTATGGTTTTTCCAGTAGTCATGTACAGATGTGAGAGTTGGACCATAAAGAAAGCTGAGTGCCGAAGAATTGATGCTTTTGAACTGTGGTGTTGGAGAAGACTCTTGAGAGTCTCTTGGACTGAAAGGCGATCCAACCAGTCCATCCTAAAGGAGATCAGTCCTGGGTGTTCATTGGAAGGACTGATGTTGAAGCTGAAACTCCAATACTTTGGCCACCTGATGCGAAGAGCTGACTCATTTGAAAAGACCCTGATGCTGGGAAAGATTGAGGCCAGGAGGAGAAGGGGACAACAGAGGATAAGATGGTTGGATGGCATCACCGACTCAATGGACATGGGTTTGGGTGAACTCTGGGAGTTGGTGATGGACAGGGATGCCTCGTGTGCTGTGGTTCATGGGGTAGCAAAGAATCAGACATGACTGAGCAACTGAACTGAACTGCATCCCTGGAATAAATCCCACTTGATCATGGTGTATGATCCTTTTAATGTATTGTTGAATTTAGTTTACTAATATTTGTTGAGAATTTTTGCATATTCATTCATCAGTGATACGGGCCTGAAATTTTCTTTTATTTTTTGTAGTGCCTTTGTCTGGTTTTGTGTCAGGTGATGCTGGCCTCAAAGAATGAGTTTAAAAGCGTTTCTTTCCCTTCAATTTTTGTTGGAATAGTTTGAGGATAGCCATTAACTCTTCTTTAAATGTTTAGTAGAGTTCACCTGTGAAGCCTTCTGGTCCTAGACTTGCTTATTGGGTTTTTTGTTTGTTTGTTTGTTTTTTCAATTACTAATTCAGTTTCACTACTGGTAATTAGTCTGTACATATATATATATATATATATATATATATTTTTTTTTTCCTGGCTCAGTCTTGGGAGATTGTACATTTCTAGGAATTTATCCATTTCTTCTCAGTTGTCCATTTAATTGGCACATACTTGTTTGTAGTAATCTCTTATGACCCTTTATATTTCTGTGTTGTCAGTTGTAAATTCTCCTTTTTCCTTTCTCATTTTATTTATTTAGGCCTGGGTTTTTCTCCTGATGAGTCTGGCTAAGGTTTATCAATTTGGTGTATCTTTTCAAAGAATCAACTCTTAGTTTCATTGATCCTTTTGTTTTTATTTTGTTTTAGTCTCTCTTTCATTTATTTCTGCTCTGGTCTTTATTATTTCTTTTTTGTCTAATGACATTCAGAAAACTAAGGTCATGGCATCTGGTCCCATCACTTCATGGGAAAGCGATGGGGCAACAGTGGAAACAGTGTCAGACTTTATTTTTTTGGGCTCCAAAATCACTGCAGATGGTGACTGCAGCCATGAAATTAAAAGACGCTTACTCCTTGGAAGGAAAGTTATGACCAACCTACATAGCATATTAAAAAGTAGAGATATTACTTTGCCAACAAAGGTCTGTCTAGTAAAGGTTATAGTTTTTCCAGTGGTCATGTATGGATGTGAGAGTTGGACTGTGAAGAAGGCTGAGTGCCAGAGAATTGATGCTTTTGAACTGTGGTGTTGGAGAACACTCTTGAGAATCCCATGGACTGCAAGGTGATCCAACCAGTCCATTCGAAAGGAGGTCAGCCCTGGGTGTTCTTTGGAAGGAATGATGCTAAAGCTGAAACTCCAGTACTTTGGCCACCTCATGCGAAGAGTTGACTCACTGGAAAAGACTCTGATGCTGGGAGGGATTGGGGGCAGGAGGAGAAGGGTACGACAGAGGATGAGATGGCTGGATGGCATCACGGACTCCATGGACGTGCATTTGCGTGAACTCTGGGAGTTGGTGGTGGACAGGGAGGCCTGGCATGCTGCAATTCATGGGGTCGCAAAGAGTCGGACACGACTGAGCAACTGAACTGAACTGAACTGAACTGAAAACATTATTGACCTGCACAGAAGAATTTCAAATAATTTATGTAGATACTTTGCCTCCAAGAAGCTGGAACAGAACTTCCTGTTCCTAAAGTGTGGGCTGCTCATGGCGACTTCCTACCAAACAGTAGGTTATAGAAAAGTGAGAGAATATAGTAATTTTACAGTGAAGAAACCTGACAAACACTCTGCTAGGCCCATGAACAGTGATAAGTTCTGCTGCTAGCATGTATTCTTGATATGGTATCATGAGAATGACAGTTTACCTCTAGTTTTTCTCCCAAATCCTATAACCCAGTCTAACCATGAGAAAAGCATGAAGCAAATCCTCACTGAGGAATATTCTACACAGTACCTGACTAGTATTCTTCAAAATTGTCAAAGTTACAAAATACAAGGAAAGTTTGAAAAACTATCATAGCCAAGGGAAACTTAAGGAAAAATGATGACTAAATGTAATGTAACTTGGATGGGATCCTGAAACATAAAAAGCACACCAGGTAAAAACTAAGGAAATATGAATAAAGTATAGACTGTGGTTAATAATAATGTATCAGTATTGATTCACTAATTGTCACAAGTAAGGTATAAGGTGTTCATAGCCAAGGAAATTGAGTATGTGGTACTAACTCTGTACTATTTTCACAGCTTTTCTGTATTCTGTGTTAAACGTTTATTAAAAACATTAAAAAAAATTGTAGATATTACTAGGGCTTTCTATATGCCTCTCAGACTGCATTCTCCCTATCCTCTGAAGTATCCTCTGACCTGCATTAGGTGTTGATTATCAACCTCTTGCATAATATTACACTTTTACTATATATATGTTTTAAATTTATAGTGTTTTTCATCTGATAAAATTTTACATAAATAGTATCATACCTTTATATATTTGTGTGCAGTTGACTTTTTTGTTGTTCAGCATTGTGTGTGCTTTATTCATATTGATAAATATAATTCTAATTCATTTACTGTGTGTTAGTCCATTGTTTGATTGTCACTGACCATTTTTGTTGTTGTAGTCCTGGATATTTGGTTGATTCTAATTTATTACTATTACTAACATTGTTGAAATAACTGTTCCTGTATGGGATTTCCAGTGCACAGACATAAGACTTACTTGAAGGTTTTTCCATTGCAGAAGAGTTGCTGAGTTCTAGAATATGTACATCTTCAATTTTGATAAATAATACAAAATACAGTGGTCACAGGACTGGAAAAGGTCAGTTTTCATTCCAATCCCAAAGAAAGGCAATGTCAAACTACCACACAATTGCACTCAGCTCACATGCTAGCAAAGTTATGCTCAAAATTCTCCAGGTTAGGCTTCAATGGTACCTGAACCATGAACTTCCAGATGTTCAAGCTGTATTTAGAAACAGCAGAGGAACAAGAGATCAAATTACCAGCATCCGCTGGATCGTCGAAAAAGCGAGAGAATTCCACAAAAACATCTACTTTTGCTTTATTGACTACACCAAGGCCTTTGTGTGGATCACAACAAACTGTGGAAAATTCTTAAAGAGATGGGAATACGAGACCACCTGACCTGCGTCCTGAGACATCTGTATGCAGGTCAAGGAACAACAGTTGGAAGTGGACATGGAACAACAGACTGGTTCCAAATAGGAAAAGGAGTTTGTCAAGGCTGTATATTGTCACCCTGCTTATTTAACTTATATGCAGAGTGCATCATGTGAAGTGCCTGGATGGATGAAGCACAAGCTGGAATTAAGATTGCTGGAAGAAATATCAATAACCTCAGATAAACAGGTGACACCAGCTTTATGACAGAAAGTGAAGAAGAACTAAAGTCTCTTGATGAAAGTGAAAGAAGAGAGTGAAAAAATTGACTTAAAACTCAACATTCAGAAAACGAAGATCATGGCATCAGGTCCCATCTCTTCATGGCAAATAGATGGGGAAACAATGGAAACAGTGAGAGACTTTATTTTGGGGGGCTCCAAAATCACTGTAGATGGTGACTACAGCCATGAAATTAAAAGACACTTGCTCCTTGGAAGAAAAGCTATGACCAACCTACATAGCATATGAAAAAAGCAGAGACATGACTTTACAAACAAATGTCCGTCTAGTCAAAGCTATGGTTTTTCCAGTGGTCATGTATGGATGCACTGTGAAGAAAGCTGAGTGCCGAGGAATTGATGCTTTTGAACTGTGGTGTTGGAGAAAACTCTTGAGAATCCCTTGGACTGCAAGGAGATCCAACTAATCAATCCTAAATGAAATCAGTCCTGAATATTCTTTGGAAGGACTGATGTTGAAGCTGAAACTCCAATACTTTGGCCACCTGATGCGAAGAACCAACTCATTGGAAAAGACCTGATGCTGGGAAAGATTGAAGGCGGGAGGAGAATGGGACGACAGAGAATAAGATGGTTGGATGGCATCCTTGACTCTATGGACATGAGTTTGAGTAAGCTCCGGGAGTTGCTGATGGACAGGGAGGCCTGGCGTGCTGCAGTCCATGGGGTTGCAAAGAGTCGGACAGGACTGAGTGACTGAACTATATACAAAATTGCTCTTTAAAAATGTTCAGTTAAGTGAAGAAACAACATTTAGTGTTGTGGAATAGTTTACTTTTTGACAGTTTAATGGATGGGAATTGCTATTAGTTTCAGTTCAGTTCAGTTCAGTCACTCATTTGTGTCCGACTCTTTGTGACCCCATGGACTGCAGCACGCCAGGCCTCCCTGTCCATAACCAGCTCCTGAAACTTGCTCAAGCTCATGTCCATTGAGTTGGTGATGCCATCCAACCATCTCATCCTCTGTCATCCCCTTCTCCTCCTGCCTTCAGTCTTTCCCAGCATCAGGGTCTTTTCCAATGAGTCAGTTCTTCGCATCAGGTGGCCAAAGTATTGGAGCTTCAGCTTCAGCATCAGTCCTTCCAGTGAATATTTAGGATTGATTTCCTTTCAGATTGACTGGTTTGATCTCCTTGCCATCCAAGGGACTCTCAAGAATCTTCTCCAATACCACAGTACAAAAGCATTAATTCTTTGGTGCTCAGCTTTCTTTATGGTCCAACTCTCACATCCATACATTAGTTTACTTTTTCTTTATTATTAGTTTAGGTTGCTTTTTTTAACCAACTTTTTCACTCTCTTTTTTCACCTTCAGCCTCATCAAGAGGCTCTTTAGTTCCTCTTCACTTTTTGCCATTAGGATGGTGTCATCTGCATATCTGAGGTTATTGATATTTCTCCTGGTAATCTTGATTTCAGCTTGAGCTTCATTCAGCCAGCATTTCTAATTATGTGCTCTGCATATGGATTAAATAAGCAGGGTGACATTACACAGCCTTGATGTACTCCTTTCCGTATTTTGAACTAGTCCGTTGTTCCATATCTGGTTCTAACTCTTGCTTTTTGGTTTAATGGATGAGGGAGCTTACACATCTGAAACAAGGTCCTGGAGCAGCACCCCACCATGTGCAGCAGACGGTAGAGCGGACATCGTGGCAGGTTTCACTCCTGGGTGGAAGGGATAGTTTAGTCACTTATTCGTGTCCATATGGAAGAGGAGATTGCCAGTTATAGGGGGAATTATGTCAAATTGGCTTATTAGTTACCAGGGAAATCAGAGGCCCACACCCCTCATCAACCTTTTGATAAAAAGAGCCACTAGCTGGGGCCTGGAACAAGTTTGTAAGGTTGGTCATGTGAGTAAAGCAGGCGCTGTTAGGCAGGGGATGTACAGAGAACAAGAGAACAGCCATCTTGAGTGACCTGACTATAGAGTTCTTTTTAACCTTAAATGAAATACATATGTAATTATAATTCACATATAATAAAGTTAATATGTATAATTTCTAATCAGTATGGTGACATGAGTATAATGTAAAGTTATGAGGAAAATAAAAAAGTAAAGTAATTTAAAATATATATTTAAAAATGTGAGTGTTGAGGAACTTTTGCTTCCACTAAGACTTTGTGCTTCCACTGCAGGGGAAGCAGGTTCAATCCTTGGTCAGGAACTAAGGTCCTGCATGCCATGTGGTGCAAAAAAAAAAAAAAAAAAATGTAAATGTTGAAACATTACTGAATTAGAACATATAATGAATTAAATACTTGCAGGTATATATTTAGTGAAATATATATATATATATATGGTGAATGTGCAGCAATAAGTATATATATAGTGAATGTGCAGCAATAAGTACAGACAGATATAGATGGTTTGGTAGTTTAGATATAAAAATACGAATGGTATTGCCTCTGGTAATGAGATTTTGTAAAATACTTGATAGCCTGTTTATAAAGTTCTGACCAAAGTACAAGCTACGTTAGTTGCATTCCTGGAAAATTCAGAACTTATTAAAACTGTGCAAAAAATACTTTTTTAATGTAAAAAGTAAAAGACTAATTTCTAGGTCCAAGTAATTATAAACAGGTTTTCTTTCCACATGATCTTAGATGGGACACTGCCAAGTCATGTGGGACATGTGTCAGTTTTTTTTGTAGCATGTTCTTGAGCAGGGTTGGCAAACTACATCCTGCAGGACACACTGGGCAAAAAAAAAGAAAACTATGTTATAGAGATGGTAACACGTTTTTTTAGGTGAACTGATTTTAGTTCAAGGTATTATTGATTGGAATCCAATCAAAATAACTTCTGTCACAAGTGAAGTTAAATCAGAGTAGATTTCTTGATATGCTTTGAGGAAAAGAATGATACACATCAGCTGTGTTGTGCTGTGATATTGTGAAGCAAAGTGCCAGTAGAAATAATTTTATTTAATTATAGTATATTATACAAGTTAATGTTTCTGTTGAGTCACATAGCCAGAAATTTTGGACCCTTATACCTGGTAAATAGGCAGATATTCAGTAAATGTATGTTGAATTGTTATGAGAAATGCCTTTATGTTCTAACATTTATTGTACAATTTTTATATTAATAGAGGAATGAAAGACAACATGTTTGTCTTTCAGCCTCTGTTCCACCCATTCTGCCTATATTCTGTGTGTACACTACCTACCTTTACATTCCTCTGTTCTCATTTCTAATGCTTAAGTTTAGGTAGAACTCTTGCTTCCAAATGATAGCTATACAGCTTAAACTATTTTGAATAGTAAATGGGATTTTTTGGTGTCTACAGGTGGAAAAGATGCTGAGATAACATGGAGTCGAAGAGAGGTCTGTAGGAACCAGGGCCTTGGGGATCACAGAACAGGGATAGCACTCCATTAGAATACATTTTCATCTTTTTTTGCAGTCAGATATTTTGCCAGAAAATCAAAGATGACTGTTTGCAACCATCTAGCCTCATATTCTTCTGGTACCATCACACCCAAGAGGCAAAACCACTTCTCCACCTACTCTAAATTGGGAGATTAATTTGGGTCAGTCACTGTGCCCAGAGAAAGGAGGTATTGTATTTTGGTTTGGAACTTTTGGTCAGGCAGGGGAAAGCTTGTTCTGAAATGAAGTATTAAACATCACTGTCCTATCCAAGGCTCCATTGCCTGAGCCCTTTGATGATTTCCCACTTCAGTTTAGCTGCTTATTCTTCTCAGAACAGCAGTGGCAGTTAAGGTTTGAAAATTTATGGAAAAACATAATGTAGTATACTTTAGAGTAGTATTATTGAATATGAACTATTTGGTTGAAGATAGGCTACAAATCTAAAATAATACATTTAACAAAATTTACTTAGTACTTCTTATGGACAAGGCATCACACATTTATAGTATATCAAACCAAGCCTGGCTATAAGGCACTGTGAAATTACGTAAGATTTCATCAGAGCACTAATTCATTTTACTCTCATCTTATTATTTTATTTTTATATTTTTATTTATTATTTTCTCATCATGGAACTGGATATTTATAGATTATAGTTATTAATAGAGAATTTGAGTGATGTGGATTTTTTTTTTTCTTTTGGCCATGCCTTATGGCTTCTGAGATCTTTGTTCCCCAACCAGGGATTGAACCTGGGTCCTCAGCAGTGAGAGCATGGAGTCCTGTCTACTGGACCACCAGGGAATTCCCAATGTGAAATTTTTAACAGTAGCTTTTCTGATATTCAGTATTTTCAAAGGGAATATTTTTGTCCTTATGAAGAGCTTATTCTCATTACTGTCTTTTGATGACCTTTTTAAAAAAGATTTATTTATTTGGCTGTGCTGGGTCTTCATTGCTGTGCATGGGCTTTGTCTAGTTGCATCAAGCATGGACTACTCTCTAGTTGGAGTGCATGGACTTCTCATCGTGATGGCTTCTCTTGTTGTGGAGCACGGGCTCTAGGGCCTGTGGGCTTCAGTAGCTGTGGGGCATGGTACCAGTATTTATGGCTCGCAGACTCTGGAGTGCTGGCTCAGTTGTTGTGCTGCAGCAGGCTTAGTTGCTCCATGGCATGTGGGATCCTTCCAAACCAGGGATTGAATCTGTGTCCCCTGCATTAGCAGGTGGACTCTCAACCACTGGACCACCAGGGAAGGCCTTGATGACCCTTTTTGAAAGATTATTCAGTGATTAAGAATCATTTAAAAGTGTGATCTGTGGTTAAGAAACTATCTTTTTCTAGTTATCTACCAAATTCAAATTTATTCCTTTTTCTGTCTTTAGTCTATTGCATCTGCAGACATGGATTTCAACCAGCTGGAGGCATTTTTGACTGCTCAAACCAAAAAGCAAGGAGGGATCACATCTGAGCAAGCTGCTGTCATTTCCAAGTTCTGGAAGAGCCATAAGACAAAAATCCGAGAGAGTCTTATGAACCAGAGCTGCTGGGACAGAGGGCTTCGGAGCTTGAGCTGGAGAGTTGATGGCAAATCGCAGTCAAGACACTCAGCTCAAATACATACTCCTGTTGCCATCATGGAGCTGGAAATAGGGAAAAGTGGACAGGTGAGTTCAAACTTTGATCAATTCCCCTTTGTAAACTATATTTTCTATTACATGTTAGCCATACATTCAGAACAATTTATTTTACAGTCTTTGTTTGCAGAGATGATAATAGGAAAAGATTCTGCTTTTTAGAATCCTTTTTCAGAGATAGAAATCATCTGAAAATGTGGATATTCTCAGTTGTGGATTGAGTCTGAAAGCCACCAGCCTCTGGTATAGCTATCTCAGAGGAACAAAATGGACCAATGAGGTGACTGCACAGAAGTTGTCCACTGCTCCCTTCTGGTTAGATCTCCGCATTCAGAATCTCCAAGGCAATGATAAAAATGCTAAATAAAGACCAGAAATTAAGATTAAACAGCACAGAACAAAACTGACTCACAAAACTCATCTTTATAGGCATTCAGGTATAAGAGGCCACGTATTTTAATTACAGTATTGTCCTAAAGACCCTGAGTATGTACTGTTTCTGTCCCTGAGCCTACAAATAATTTTTAATTGATACTGATTATTTATAAAACAGTACTGCTTTCCTTGCGATGGAGAAGGAAATGGCAACTCACTCCAGTACTCTTGCCTGGAGAATTCCATGGACAGAGGAGCTTGGTGGGCTCTAGTCCATGGGATCACAAAGAGTCAGACACGACTGAGCGACTCTCACTCACTCACTCACTGCTTTCCTTTCATTTTCCAGTGTCGTTATGGCATGGCTTTTCTTGAAGTCAGTTTGAACTGGCAGTCACGTGACTGCCAGATCAGACTTTTAATGACCTGGTATATGTCTTTTTGCGGAGGAAAAAGCAGCAACTTGTAATTAAGAAGAGAAAATCCAGATCACTGAATTGGCTAATTAGATTTATTCCCAGGTAAATAATCAAATAAGTGGTTCTGTTATATGCTATAATAGAAATGTATTTCTTTTCTTCTAATAAGGAGAACATTTTTTAGCTGGCAGATTTCCTCACATATTCCCTTCTTGAGTTTCTTAGGATTGTTCAGTATTTGTAGTTCTCTAATGACTTTTAAATTTTAATTTAAAGATTAAATTTTTTTAATTTAATTTTTATTTTTAAATAAATTTTTAAAAATTGTACTTTTGCAAAATTTATTTTGAGGTCCTTTTATTCCTTTATTTTGCAAGCCTTTATGACTTTGGTTTCTCTGATCCTAAAGTCCATTTTCTTAACCACTCCAATTAATTCCTAGACCAAAAATCAGACATTTAAGAAGGTGCAGAAAGTATTCTTGGATATTTCAGTTTCACCAGCCATTTGTGTAGGCTATTCGTTTTTTATGCTGGCAGTAGTGATTATTTCATTTTGTCTTCTAGTATTTGTTATTGGGCAAGAAGATGCAAACATATGTATCTGCTTTGACTTTGCTAGAAAACCATGTGCTGTGCTAATAAGTCACTTCAGTTGTGTCCGATTGTTTGCCACCCTGGTAGTCCACCAGGCTCCTCTGTCCATGAGATTCTCCAGGCAAGAATACTGGAGTGGGTAGCCATGTCCTCCTCCAGGGGATCTTCGCAACCCTGGGATCGAACCGCATCTCTTAACCTCTTCTGATTGGCAGGCGGGTTCTTTACCACTAAGTGCCACCTGGGAAGAAAACTATTACAGTATTCCTTTAACTGGATATTTTCCTAGTATTTTTTGAGCTAGGGTTTATAATGTGCCTTTTGATTTTTTATGCCATCTAAACTTACTGGGTACTGACACAGGGATTTTAAAAATCTATTTTTGAGTTCATATGATTTTCCTTTCATTTTGTTAGCTAAAGTAAAAAAAAAACTTTTTTAAAAATAGTGAAATGTTTTTTTGTCAATCAGTAATTCTAAACATCACTACAGATGTTTTTTAGCTAGCTTCAGGAACATTTCATGATTATTTAGAATAAGTTGGTAAGCTTTTTTTAAGAGGACAGATATTTTAGACTTGACAGCTATATAGTTTCTGTCACAAGTACTCATCTTTCTTGCTGCAGCTCAGAAGCAGCCACAGGCAGTATGTAAACAAACAAGCATTGCTGTTTTTCTAGAAGGTTTACCTATTTCAGTAGAATCAATAGGTCCAAGTCAGAGAGTCTTTAAGCACTTGTCTAAGGTAACTTACATAGGTGAGGTGACATATAAGCCCATTTTCTAGAGAAGGTATACGAGGCAGATAAGTGACTTGCTTCAGACACAGCTGCTAAGTGGTAAAGGGAGAATTAAAATGGGGATCACCAGACCTAGTTTTTCCAAAAATCATTGATGCCTACATCGAGGAGCTTTTTTAGCTTCTCACAATAGTCTGTGCCAAGAAAATATGTTAGGTATACAATGTGGTAATCAAGAGCATTGATAGGAATATCACTGAGCAATAAGAGGGAAAGAACTTTTGATATATATAACAAAACAGTTGAATCTCAAAATCATTTGCTGAGTGAAATAAGCCAGAGGAAAAGTTTTTTTAGCATAATGTATGATTCTACTCATATAAAATCCCAGAAAATGCATGAAAATTTTTAAGTGTGGTAGAAATGTTTATGTTCATTGTGACAACAGGTTTATGGACATATATGTATATCAAACTTATGAAATTGCATACTTTAGATATGCAGTTTATTGTACATTATTTATACTTCAAAGTTGTAAAGAAAATGATCATTATGCAAATGATTGGAAATGTACTTAAACCCACAGAAATTCTTTGACTGCAAATATATTCTTAAATCAAGAAAAGGTGTAAAGAAAAAAGTAAACTGTAATAGAAACTAGACAACTAGAATGGTGGTAAAATATACAACGCAGATCCTACCGGAAATGTTTTTGTGAGACCTGGATCCTTGGTTAGTACTTCTGTCAGCTTCTAGGTGAATATTATTTATAACATACTCTACTAAGTCAATTTTTAGAACATACATAGGCAACAAAGGCTAAGTTATTTTCACAGTACTGTCATTGGATGAGTTTGTTAGAGAATTAATGATGCTAGGGTATTAAGAGGTTGCTTCTAAGAAGAATGATCAACTTTTCTGAACTCTGGTGTGTGTGTCTGTTCATATATCTCAATCAACTAAATCACCTTGTTTGTTCATTTTGTGTCATTTTAAATCAGTGGTTCTTGGTCAGTGCTGCATATAAGAATGAGTTTTGGATCTTTAACAGTTTTCATGCTCTGGACACACTTCACACTAATTAAATAAGAATTTATGGAAGGCTTCCCCGGTGGCTCAGTTATAAAGAATCTGCCTGCCAATGCAGAAGACACAGGCTTGATCCCTGATCTAGGAATATTGCACATGCCATGGAGCACCTAAGCCCATGGGCCACAATTACTGAGCCTGTGCTCTAGAGCCCAGGGGCCTCAACTGCCAAGCCCACATGCCACAGTGGCTGAAGCCTGCATGCCTAAACCTGTGCTCCACAAGAGAAGCCACTACATTGAGAAGCCTGAATATTGCAACTAGAGAGTAGCCTCTCTAGTCTCAACTAGAGAAAAGTCCGCACAGCAACAGAGACTCAGCACAGCCAAAAATATGATACATTTTTTAAAAAAAAAAAAAAAAAAAGAGAAGAATCTGTGGGAATGGGACCTGGGCATCAGAATTCTTTAAAATTGGTGATTTCAAAAAAAGGGTGGGGACTTTCCAGGCCATCCAGTGGTTAAGACTCCACTGCAGGGGTTACAGGTTTGATCCTTGGTCGGGAAACTAAAATCCTGCATGCCCTGTTGTGTGGCCAAAATACAAACAAACAAAAAAAAAAGCCAACTAAAACTGGTGATTTCAGTATTCATCCAGGATTGAGAACTACTGTGTTAAAGGTAGCAAAATACTCTGATTTAAAATGTTAATAGAGCTTGGCATTAAATTTTTACAGTGAGAATGATGTTGGCCTGTTAGTTCTACTTGCCATAATTTGTGAAGTGCTTGAGGACTATTTAGAAAAGGCAGAGGAACCAGAGGTCAAACATCCACTGGATCATAGAAAAAGCAAGAGAGTTCCAGAAAAACATCTACTACTGCTTTATTGATGACTACACTAAAGCCTTTGACAGTGTGGATCACAACAAACTGTGGAAAATTCTTCAAGAGATGGGAATACCAGACCACTTGACCTGGCTCCTGAGAAATCTGTAGGTCAAGAAGCAACAGTTAGAACTGGACATGGAACAACAAACTGGTTCCAAATTGGGAAAGGAGTACATCAAGGCTGTATATTGTCACTGTGCTTATTTAACTTCTATACAGAGTACATCATGCTAAATGCTGGGCTGGATGGAGCACAACCTGGAATCAAGATTGCCAGGAGAAATATCAATAACCTCAGATATGCAGATGACACCACCCTTACGGCAGAAAGTGAAGAGGAGCTGAAGAGCCTCTTGATGAAAGTGAAAGAGGAGACTGAAAAAAGCTGGCTTAAAACTCAACATTCGAAAAACAAAGATCATGGCATCCAGTCCCATCACTTCATGGCAAATAGATGGGGAAACAATGGAAACAGTGACAGACTTTATTTTTGGGGGCTCCAAGATCACTGCCGATGGTGACTGCAGCCATGAAATTAAAAGATGCTTGCTTCTTGGAAGAAAAGCTATGACAGACCTGGATAGCATATTAAAAAGCAGAGATGTTATTTGCCAACAAAAGTCTGTCTAGTCAAAGCTATGGTTTTTCTAGTAGTCACGTATGGATGTGAGAGTTGGACCATAGAGACAGCTGAGCGCCAAAAAAACTGATTCTTCCAAACTGTGGTGTTGGAGAAGACTCTTGAGAGTCCCTTGGACTGCAAGGAGATCCAACCAGTCCATCCTAAAGGAAATCAGTCCTGAATATTCATTGGAAGGACTGATGCTGAAGCTGAAGCTCCAATACTTTGGCCACCTGATGCGAAGAACTGACTCATCGGAAAAGACCCTGATGTTGGGAAAGACTGAAGGCAGGAGAAGAAGGGGATGACAGAGGATGAAATAGTTGGATGGCATCACTGACTCGATGGACATGAGTTTGAGCAAGCTCTGGGAGTTGGTGATGGACAAAGGAATCCTGGTGTGCTCCAGTTGCAAAGAGCTAGACATGACTGAGCGGCTGAACTGACTGAGGACTATTTATTCAGGTACTAGATGTCATGGTGGTAGGTTTTTGGGTTTCCCCCCACCTCCCTGCTTAAGTTTCTCTCTCCTACCCAGTTTGCATTACTTCTTTCTTTGGTCCAAAAAGTACATTTGACAGTTGGCAGCCAAGTGCATGTATTACCTCTTTTTTTTTTTCTCTCTTATTAACTGCAATATATAATACCTTTGAAGTATGAGGAAGCCAAAGTAATAGAGAAGTTACTAAGGAAGTAAATATTTATGTAAGTATGCAAAGCTAGAGAAAATGACTATGCACTAGTAACCTAATTACCTTTCTTATAGTAAATGCTTTTCTTCAACAGAAATAAAATTTTTGTAGGAATAAAACATGAATTGAGTCGTGAAAGTACACAGAAAAGTTTGAGGTGAACATTTCATGTCCAAAGGGAAGAACATCAGTGCTTTACTTGTATAATTGATATCCTTCTTGTTTTATCATAAATCATAGAGAGACCTAAGCCTTGAGGACTGGTGTGTATATTAGAAAAGTTTCATTGTTTTGCTTACTTAGTCAGAACCACTGTTGTGTTTGTCTTTCCTGGAACTGAAACAGAATTTCTCGTAGAATGTTTTTCTTTTTTTAAACAGTAACATTCTTTGGGTGGGGGGGGATCGTTTATATGCTTAGTAGAGTCTCATATATAGTTACTTCTCTCTTTTGAGCCTCAATTTTGGCTTTTTATAAAGACATGCTAGTTTTTCTTTTGTAACTTCTTGTTTTTCAAGACCAGTAAGACATTTTGTGAGGAAACATTTTGCCACAACTTCCATGCTAAACCATCTCGTAGTGAATTATTTCTTCTTTCTTCTGCTAAATTGTTTTTTCTTAAGTATTTAGAGATTCCCCGCCTGTAGAGATCCTGAAGTATAAAGCTCTGTTTCTTTATTGTCATTTTTAAAAAATGGCTAATGTTGCCTTTTCTAGACAAAGTTTTAGTGTATCAAGCACTCTAGTTTTGGGCTATGTTTTTAGCCTACATAAGGAAGAAGTAGAGTCTACCTTTACTAATCTGTTTTTTTTTTTCTCCCCATCTCATCAGATATGCAGTCCTGTCGTTTTCAAACAGTTAGATAAGTTAGATAAGATATGCGATATCAAGAGATTATATACAATGGTGAGTGAGTATCAATGAAAGTTGCTCAGTCATGTAAGACCCCAGGGACTGTAGCCCCCAGGCTCCTCTGTCCATGGAATTCTCCAGACAAGAATACTGGATTGGGTAGCCATTCCCTTGTCCAAGAGATCTTCCCAACTCAGGAATCAAACTTGGGTCTCCTGTGTTGCGCACAGATTCTTTACCATCTGAGCCATCAGGAAGCCCAAACAATGATAAACATGCTCTCATTTCTTAGATTAAGACAGATTTGGCTCTGGATTAAAAGGCCAGTATTTTGTCTGAAACATAGGTAAATATGTAATCTCAAAGAAAGTAGTCACTTATTTTTAATTTGCACAATTCCTTCTAAAACAATGTACACTGATCTCCTTGTATAATTCTGTCTGGTAAGGAGCAAGAACCTGCTAAAACCTGAGTAATTATCAGTTTTATGCCGAGCGCTCTTACTTACTATTGTAGCCTTTTAAGCCTGAGCACAGCCACCACAACTCCCTGCTTTGTGTCATAGGAGAAGAAGCAAAGTTTAAAACACATTCTCTCTTTCTCATGCCTTTCTCTTTTACATACATATATATACACTTATCTGTATATGTATCAGTATGTGGGGAAATTTGTAAGGATGGGATATAGAGAATTAGCACTTAGTCACCATTTTGAGATCACGTTGCAATAGCTTGGATAATCTTATTTAGTTATACAAGTTGTAATACTTGGCCTATTTCTGATAATTCTTGTTTTTAAAGTTGGATTTTCACTTTTAACAATGTAATAAAGGAAAGCCTCCAGAGAAATTAGTCAAACTAATCTAACAAACCACTCTTTGTCATTATGGATTGATGAAATTTAACAGCTTGAGGATGCTTTAAATCAATTTAGAATACTTTTTTTTTTAATAAAGGAATTTTCCATTTTATATTTTATATAAAGTTTCAAATATTGGGTTTATTTAAACTTTAGTTCTAAATAGGTCAACCCTTTTTGTAGCTCTAACATATATTTCATATTAGTTTGTTTTCTAAAGTTGTAGTCCTAAACTTACAGTTCCAAGATATAGAAGGACAGTGCCCAAGGTCTATAACAACACAGAAAATAAATAAATAAAATAAATAGAGTAAAAAATTTGGTCCTCGTTGAAAGCCGTTGTGATTTTTATTGTGTTCATTTTTGTTAAACAAACACGGAGACTGAAAACTTAATATTTAAATTCTGGCTAACTCTGAATTAGCTATTTGCAAAAATACCTTGTACAGAAGGAAATGTTTTACAAAAGAAAAAAGATGCTAGAAAACTTTTGTTAGCATTTCTAATTAGAATGAATAGAGAATATGTAATAGCCAGTGGGGGAAAAAATTTAAGTGATCATCTAGTTTTGAAACAATTAAAATCAGCACTTTTCAGTAGTCGATAATTTACCAGTTAAAAAGTTGGCATTTTGGGGTATTTTAATGTAAGAATTATGTAGTAATAAGTGGCATTTAATATTTTAATGTGTTAAAGATTAGACTGGTCTACTGTTAATACAGTTGATTTTCTTAAGCCTTTGTTCAAAAATTTATATAATATTTTTGCATTTATTTTAGTCTTAAGTCTTATGAACAACATTTGACATACTTGAATTCTCTATTCTTTGAAACACTTGTCTTCTAAGACACCATAGTTGCCTAATTTTCCTTCTAATTTCTAGTGTGTTTTTTTTTTCCCCCCCTTTTCATATTTTTCTTGCTGACTCTTTCTTATTTCCCCAGCTTCTCAATGTTGAAGTGTCCCTGAGCTTAAGTTTTGGTCTTGTTTTCTTCCCTATCTGCAACACACTTCCTGCTGCTGCTGCTGCTGCTGCTAAGTCACTTCAGTCCTGTCCGACTCTGTGCGACCCCAGAGATGGCAGCCCACTAGGCTCCCTCGTCCCTGGGATTTTCCAGGCAAGAACACTGGAGTGGTTTGCCATTTCCTTCTCCAATGCATGAAAATGAAAAGTGAAAGTGAAGTCGCTCAATTGTGTCTGACTCTTAGCAACCCCATGGACTGCAGCCTTCCAGGCTCCTCCATCCATGGGATTTGCCAGGCAAGAGTACTGGAGTGGGTACTTCTCCACATACTTCTCCATACACCTCCACACACTTCCTAGGTGGTCTTATTTGTTTAATGGATTTAAATACTGTCTATTCTAAAGGAGATCAGTCCTGGGTATTCTTTGGAAGGAATGATGCTAAAGCTGAAACTCCAGTACTTTGGCCACCTCATGAAGAGCTGACTCATTGGAAAAGACTCTGATGCTGGGAGGGATTGGGGATAGGAGGAGAAGGGGATGACAGAGGATGGGATGGCTGGATGGCATCACTGACTCGATGGACGTGAGTTTGAGTGAACTCTGGGAGTTGGTGATGGACAGGGACGTCTGACGTGCTGCGATTCATGGGGTTGCAAAGAGTCGGACACGACTGAGCAACTGAACTGAACTGAACTGATACCCTAACAACTCCCAAATTTGTATTTCCAAACTGAATTTCTCCCTTAAATTCCATGTATATACTTATGACGTACTTGAGAACTCTAAATGTGGAAAGGCTATCAAAAAATTGAATATGCCTCAGACTAAGTTCCTCTGTTGCCTCCCTTATTTGTTCCTCCTTCATTTTTTATCATCTCAGTCAGTGTTACCTCCATTCCTCTACTTCCTATCCTCTTCTCATGCCCACATCTAGTCCATCATCAGATCTTGCTGGGTTTAATTTGATTACTCTTCTCTGTTCCCCTCTACTCTGTTCAGATCACCATAACTTCTCTCCTAGATTGTAGGAACATCCTCCTAACTGAACTCTCTGCATCTGCCTTTGGCAATTCTCTACACACAGCAGTGTGTCAACAGTAACTCTGTTAAAGCCCAACTCAGTTAATGTGTTCATCTCTCTGTAGGGCCTTCATATCACAATCAGATTAATCACTCTCTCCCCTGCTCCGTCTGCTATAGCAAGACCCAGTGGCCTCCTTGCTGATTCATGGCTCATGCTAAGCATGCTCCCTCTTTAGAGTCTACACATTTGCTGATCTCTCTGTCTTGATTGGTCTTCATTCAAGTATCCTAGAGTTAGTCTTTTCACTTTCCTGAGGTCTTTTTAATCTTATTTCATTTACTTATTTTTCTAAGGTCATTTAAAAAAATTTACCTTCTCAATAGCACTTTCCCTGACCACCTCTCTAAAGTTTAGTCTTTACTTTCTGTTTTATTTTTTGAAAACTTTATTGAGCTATAATTTCCATACAGTACAGTGTATCTATTGGAAGTATCCCATTTGATTAATTTTGGCTGGTGTATGTGTATACTTGTGAAACCACTATGGCAGTCAAGTGACAGAGCAGGTTATTCATCCCTTAAAAGTTTCCTTCTTCCCCTGTACAATCCATCTCTCTCTCTCCAGCACAGTTCCTAGACAACCACTGATCTACATTTGATCATCATCAATTAGTCTTTTCTGCTTTATTTTTTCTTCTTGGCACTTACTGCTATCTACCATGCTGTATATTTTATTGTACCTACTATACTTGTCTGTGCTCCATATTAGCATGCAAAGGGATGAAGATTATTGCTGTTTTGTTCATTGCTATATTCTCAAAGTCTAGGATGCTACTTGGCACGTAATGTTCCGGAAATAGTTGTTGAATGAATAAACGAATCATATAACTCACTATTTTACTAAGCATCTACTATCAGGCACTATGTAGGTGCTGAGGATATATCTGTGAACAATGTGGACAACTCTTATCTTAAGGAGCTGACGGAAAACAAAAAATAGTAGTAAGTAGTGTAAGAAAGTGTATCAGAGACTGAAGAGCCTTATCAAAGCTCAGAAAAGGAAATGGCTGTCTTTATCCAAGAAGTTGAGAAAGGTAGTTCTAAGGAGGTAACATTTGCATTTGATTTCGCTGACTTCGTCTCTGATTCAGAGTGTCGTGAACTAAGAAAAATGAAAAAGGTGGTACAGATAGTATGACTTCTCTAGAGTTTATGAGCATAACCCTTTTGTTTAGCATATAGGTGTGACCTTTGGCACTAGTTTAGTACAGGTTGCCCTTTCTTTCCTTCTTACTTTTTTCCTTCCTTTCTCTCTCTCCACCTCCCTCCCTCCCACCACTTTTTTTTTTCTTTCCTTTTTTTTAGGGAAAAAAAAAACTTTTCCTACATGTTGATTTTCCAGTTTCTCAAACCATAGGTAGTAACAAGTACCGGGAAGTAAATTGGCAGAAAAATTGTCTCAAGCAAAAGCAAGACTCATTTATCATTTACTACAGTAATTTTCAGCATCGCTGTGAATCAGACTCACTTAAGGAGCTTTAAAAAATTATGGACCCCCAGACCCCACCTCAAAGTAAAGGACTTTTGCTTTTGTTTGAGAGAGGGAAGGCTTCTCTAAGAAGGCAGGGTGATTGGAGAGCACCAAATACGTGCCGAAGGAACAGCAAAGGCAGGAAGTTGGCCTTGGTAGGAAATTTGAATTTTTATTCAAAGTATAGTAGGAAACCACTGGAGGGCTTCAAAACAAGGGACTGATGTAATGTGGTTTATGTCCTCACAGAGTTCCTGAATTCATGTGAGAAGGATGGCTTATTATAGTCAAGAGTGAAGCCATGGTTCTGAGAGGTTAGGGGAAAAAATCACCAAGGTTGGAACTGTTTTTTTGCACATTAAAAGCTATTCTCTTTTGCTTCCAAATATCTGTGTGATATTAGTAGGTAAAATGGGATTTCAAGGTAAAAACAAAAATTCTGAAAACTTCCTCTTTCATTTTATTAGCAAGGTTAGGTATCTAGAATGAACAGAGCCAAAATTAGTACTTTGTTTCAAAATGGGTTTTCGTGGGTTTACCTGGACTTCTGACAGTCTTCATCCCACATTTCTACCTCTTTCCCATAATTAGGACGATCTCCTTCCTTTTCAAATTTTGTTGTAACATGTTTCAAAACTTGGCAAGCCCAGGGATAACTAATAAAAATCATTACAGTGCCAAAAGGGAAAGCATAGTCAGGAGAACACTTAGCAGGTGCTATAGTGGTGGGCCAGGTAAGAACGTTAGCCAGGAAGATGGAGATAATTTTAGCAACCAAGGTGGAGAGAAGTGAGCAGATAGAAGAAATGTTTTAATGTAGATAAGTTGCTTTGGGATGTGTTGGAAGCGATGGAGGAAATGAAAGAAAGTGAGGAATTGGGAATAACTTGTTTTTTGTATGAATATGTTAGTATAAATTGGTAACCTTAGTCTTTGTTTAACAGTCTTACACCTAAGTTTGGTGGGGTGGTTTAGTCGCTAAGTCATGTCCGACTCTTGTGTCCCCATGGACTATAGCCTACCAGGCTCCCCTGTCCGTGGGATTCTCCAGGCAAGAATACTGGAGTGGGTTGCCATTTCCTTTTCCAGGGCATCTTCCAGACCCAGGAATTGAACCCAGGTCTCCTGCATTGTAGGCAGATTCTTTGCCAGCTGAGCTACAAGGGAAGCCCCTACTACTAAGTTGCCCATCTAATGTACAATTTGAGTTTTTTGTTAGTTGTTATCACTAGCCCTTCCACTTGGGAAAAAAATAAATCAAAAGAAATTATTTAACATTTGGCAATTAAGAAAATGCTTTTGTGCTGAAGTAATTTTATTTTTTAAAAAGCCCCAATTTATGAAGAGATGCATTTGAGATTTTTGAACTTAAATTCTTCCTAATGAGCTTTAAAAAATATCATTATTTCTTATGATGTGCCCTTTTCTTTCTGTATATTATGTTTCAGTGTAAAGATTTAAAGAGAGAAAGAGTGATCAGTGTTTGTCTTTGCAAACTTGTTGACCGTGTTTGAGAACAGGGCTTTAGCAGTGGTGAAGTCCTCAGCTTCTAATAGCCTGCCAACAGGCAGCTCGTGGACTTCTTTCAGATTGTTGCCATTCAGGCTCTCTGGTTCTATTCTTGTGGACAGATTGGGTATTTGAGAGGAAGCCAGGAAACCAAGCTTTAAGAGAACTTGGAAACAGTTTTTGTGCTAAACTCAGGGTGACTGGGTATCCTGCCCAGCAATGTTGAAGCTGCTTGTGTTTGTCTAGTATTTATGTACTGGCTCAGGGCCTGTGGGCTTCATTCCATGTATGCTGCTGCTTTACAGCCAAGATAAATGTAGAAGGCCTCTGACCCAAGCCCACTCTTAGAACTTTTTAAAAAGTATGTAAAATATACAAGATGTAAAATTTACCATTTAACCATTTTTAAGTGGTATTAAGTACATTACCACTCTCTGTTTCTAGAACTTCTTCATTATCCCAAACAGGAACTCTGTACTCATTAAACAATATCTCTCCATTCTCACCTCTCTGGCCCCTGATAATCTCTGTCTACTTTCTGTGTCTTTGAATTTGCTCGTTATACAAGGTACCTCATGAAAGTGGAGTCATAAGATGCTTACCCTCTTGTGTCTTGCTTACTTTGCTTTGCATAATGTGTTAAGATTTATCCATGTTGTAGCACTGTGTCAGAATTTCATTGCTTTCTGAGGCTGAATAATATTCCACTGTATGCCTCCACTGTGTGTGTATATATGTACACACACACACACACACACACATTTTATTTATCCGTGAATCTGTTCATGGTCAGTTGAGTTGTTTTCATTTTTGGTTTTTTGTAAGTAATATTATTATGGATGTGATGTACAAATATCTGTTTGAGTCCCTGCTTAGGGTGTATACCTAGGAGTAGAATTGTGAGAACATATGATAATTCTGCATTTAAATTTTTGGGGAACTGCCAAACTGTTCTCCACAGTGGCTACAACCGCTTTTTATCCTTTCCAGCAATGTGCAGGGGTTCTAATTTCTGCACATCCTCATCAACAGCTTTTCTTTCCTTCTTTCTTTTTTTTTTCTTTTTTATAATTGCTATCCTAATAGATTTGATTGGTATTTCATTGTGGTTTTGAGTCACATTCCATAATAATTAGTGATGTTGAGCATCTTTTCATGTACTTATTGGTAATTTGTATATCTTCTTTGGAAAAATGTTTACTTAAATCCTTTGCCCACTTTTAATCTGGTTGTTTATTGTTACTGTTGGGTTATACAAGTTCTTTGTATGTTATGGATATCAATCACTTATTGGATATATGATTTACAAATATTCTTCGGCATTCTGTGATTTGTCTTTTCACTGTCTAGATAATATCCTTGTATGTACAAAAAAATTTAATTCTGATGTAGTCCAGTTTATCTATTTTTTCTTTTGTTTCCTATGCTTTTAATATCATGTCCAAGAAGTAATTACCAAATCCAGTGTTATGAAACTTTTCCCATTTTCTTCCAAGGGTTTTATAGTTTTAGCTCTATGTTTAAGTCTTTGATCCATTTTGATTTAATTTTTATTTATGGTGTAAGAAGCCTGGCTGGCTACTGTCCATGGGGTTGCAAAGAATTGGACATGACTGAGCGACTAACACTTTCACTTCCACAAGGTCATTTGTAACATTTTGGGATGGATTTTTAAAAATTTATTTCTCAATTGAGGAGAAATAAAAGTGGGACTTTTGAACTTCCAAGCTAAGTTTCAGTTTTATCATGTTTCTCATCTTTCTGTAATTAATTAAAGAGAGCTCAGTAGTATCACCCAAGATACAGGAGGCACTTAATAATAAGTTGTAGTCACTAAAAGTGAGCTCAGATTAACTGCCAAATAAGTTCAACATCTTTTTCATTGCCAGGGTTATTAACTTAAGTAGATTAGAGAGAGTCAATAATAGTGGAAGTATGTCTATATCTGAATTTTAATGTTATTTATCTGTGGTTAT
Organism: Bos mutus; assembly: GCF_027580195.1. NCBI lineage: Eukaryota > Metazoa > Chordata > Mammalia > Artiodactyla > Bovidae > Bos > Bos mutus. The sequence continues at coordinate 46,239,405 of NC_091627.1, read as the reverse complement.
AGTACAGAAGCAGGAACTGAATTATGATGATAAAACTAATGAGTGCATAGTTCACTGAGTGACATCCAAACAAGATTGGTTACAAAGTGTGTTTGACCAGTTATACTGTGATAAATAACCCCCTCACCCATGCCCTTAGTCTAGGAAAAACAGCTTAGCCCTCTAGGAATATAATTTAAGGTTTCCATGCTGTAGCACCTGTTTTCCATGCTCTGTCATCTATTGTGCAGTCTAACCATGTGGGACTATATTTTCCATACATGTATATCCTTCTCTGTTGCTACTTGGAATGTTCTTATCCATGCCCATTTTCACTTGGTTAAATCCTCTCTCTTCTTTAGCATTCGTATTGCTTATTATCTCTGCCATGAATTCCTGTCTAGTTATCTCAACTAGATCCGATAATCTGAATTCTCAGGATATTTGAACCTTTCTTTAAAATTTCTTACAACTTAGACTTTTAAAAAATTGAATTTATTTATTTTTAATCGAAGGATAATTGCTTTACAGTATTGTGTTGGTTTCTGCCAAACATCAAACGAATCAGCCATCAGTTCAATTCAGTTCAGTCGCTCAGTTGTATACGACTCTGCAACCCATGGACTGCAGCACGCCAGGCTTCCCTGTCCATCACCAACTCCCGGAGCTTGCTCAAATTCATGTCCATCGAGTCAGTGATGCCATCCAACCATCTCATCATCTGTCTTCCCCATCTCATCCTTCCTTCAATCTTTCCCAGCATCAGGGTCTTTTCAAATGAATCAGTTCTTTGCATCAGGTGGCCAAAGTATTGGAATTTCAGCTTCAGCATCAGTTCTTCCAATGCATATTCAGGACTGATTTCCTTTAGGATGGACTGGTTAGATCTCCTTGCAGTCCAAGGGACTCTATAAAGAGTCTTCTCCAACACCACAGTTCAAAAGCATCAATTCTTCAGCGCTCAGCTTTCTTTATAGTACAAATCTCACATCCATACATGACTACTGGAAAAACCAGAGCTTTCACTAGATGGACTTTAGTTGGCAAAGTAAATATGCTGTCTAGGTTGGTCATAGCTTTTCTTCCAAGGAGCAAGCATCTTTTAATTTTGTGGCTGCAGTCACCATCTGCCCTAAAAAATAAATTCTGTCACAGTTTCCATTGTTTCCCCATCTATTTGCCATGAAGTGATGGGACCAGATGCCATGATCTTCGTTTTTGAATGTTGAGTTTTAAGCCAGCTTTTTCACTCTCCTCTTTCATTTTCATCAAGAGGTTCTTTAGTTCTTCTTCACATTCTGCCATAAGGGTGGTGTCATCTGCATATCTGAGGTTATTGATGTCAGCCATAGGTGTATCTATGTCCCCTCCCTCTTGAACCTCCCTCCTGCCTCCCTCACCACCCCACCCCTCTAGGTTGTTACAGAGCCCCGGCTTGAGTTCCCTGAGTCAAATTCCCATTGGCTATCTAACAACTTATTTAAAATAAAAAACAGAGCACTTACTATTAGTGTCTAACTTAATTAAGCACAAAAGAAGGTTAGCAGGTTATGTCCTTAAGAAGCCCAGAAGTGGCTGTTGAGTCTCTCCAACTCTGTTCATGTCATTCTGTAAACAAGCTTACTCCCTCTGGCAGTAAAAGGATGGCTCTCAAGTCCCAGTTTATCTTTTCAGCTTAACATTACCAATGGAAAGAGGTACTTCTCTCTTCCCAACATATATATATTGAATAAAGGCTGAAATTTTTATTTTCTCTGCTTAAGTCACATGGCTGTCCACAGAGAAATCACTATATATAGGAATTAGGATAGTTTAAACTTGCAGTATTTGCCCAGCTCTTTAACCAGGAGTAGGGTAGTGTCAAGACTATGGTTTTTCCAGTAGTCATATACAAATGGAGCTTTCCAGCTCCATAAAGAAGACTGAGCATCAAAGAATTGATGCTTTCAAATTGTGGTGCTGGTGAAGACCCTTGAGAGTCCTTTGGACTAAAAGGAGATCAACCCTAAAGGAAATCAACCCTGAATATTCATTGGAAGGATTCAGTGCTGAAGCTGAAGCTCCAATACTTTGGCCACCTGATGTGAAGAACTGAGTAACTGTAAAAGATCCTGATGTGGAAAGATTGAAGGCAGTAGGAGAAGAGGGTGAAAGAGGATGAGATGGTTGGATGGCATCACTGATGCAATGGACATGAATTTGAGCAAACTCTGGGAGATAATGAAGGACAGGGAAGCCTGGCGTGCTGCAGTCCATGGGATTGCAAAGAATAGGACACGACTGAGCGACTAATAACAAAAACAACAAGGGTAAAGTGTAGATTGACTGCTGATACCACAGGGAATAGGTGGGGAGTACTTTCCCAAAGGAATTAGGCATGTTGGACAAACAAAACCAGTATATGTCCACTATACCTTGTTCGGAGAAGGCGATGGCACCCCACTCCAGTACTCTTGCCTGGAAAATCCCATGGACGGAGGAGCCTGCTAGGCTGCGGTCCATGGGGCCGATGAGAGTCGGACACTACTGATCGACTTCACTTTTCACTTTCATGCATTGGAGAAGGAAATGGCAACCCACTCCAGTGTTCTCGCCTGAAGAATCCCAGGGACGGGGGAGCCTGGTGGGCTGCCGTCTGTGAGGTCGCACAGAGTCGAACACGACTGAAGTGACTTAGCATAGTGCCTTGTTAGTGTGTGCCTTCAAGAAGCCTACAACTTTCTTTTGGGGGGGTGGGTGGTTATGCCTCTTGGCATGCAAGATCTTAGTTTGCTGAGCAGGGATGGAACCCGTGCCCTCTGCAGTAGAAGTACGGAATCCTAACCACTGGACCACCAGGGAATTCCCAAGAGGCGTCCAATTTATCATTAATATTTATATCCTTTATGTATGTGTGTTGGTCGCTCAGTCACATCTGACTCTTTGCCACTCCATGTACTAGCCCGACAGCCTCCTCTGTTCACAGAATTTTCCAGGCAAGAATACTGGTGTGGATTGCTATTCCCTTCTCCAGGGAATCTTCCCAACTCAGGAGTTGAACCCAGGTCTCCCGCATTGCAGGCGGATTCTTTACCTTCTGAGCCACCATGGAAGTTTAAAAGAACAACAAACATTTATTATCTCACATAGGAGTTGGGATGGGAATTTGGAAGCAGCTTAGACAAGTGATTTTAGCTGAAGGTCTCTTGTGAGTTGTACCAGGTGTCAGCCAGAGTGTCACCATCCCAAGGCTTAACTGGGGCTGGAGGATCTGCCTCCAGGCTCACCATCAGCTGTGAAAAGAGCCCTAGGCTCCTTTGTGGTTAATGGCCACTAGCTAACATAGCACCTGGTTTCTTCCATAGTGGGTGATCCAGGAGAGGAAAAGCAAGCAGGGAGCCACAGTGCCTTATACGATCTAGTCTCTGACTTGTACACCATTACTTCTGCTTTTAAAAAAAAGTGTATGTCACAGTTTACTTTTGCTAGAAAATAATGAGGGATAGAGCAGTATAACAATAACAAGTTTGGAATTAATGAAGTTAGCTCTTGTTGGTTTGTTATTACATATTTTAGTTTTCATCCATCTAGTATTTATCTACTAGGTGTTTAATATCAGAATAATTAAACTATTATTTATTATATCTTCACCATGATCCATGTTCTAAACATATTTTATGCATTGACTCACTCAGTTCTCTTACCAACCCTCTGAAATAGTTTTATATGGTGTTTTTTTTTTTTTTTTGGCTTTAACTTTATTTTTGAATAACTTTAGGTTTATATAGAAGTTGCAAAGATAGTAGAGTGAACTCCCTTATACTCATCCAGCTTTCCCTGCTAATATTTTACATTACCATGGTACTTTTGTAAAAATAAACTAAAGTTGGTATATTGTTACTAACTAAACTGCAGATTTTATTTGTTTTTCACTAGTTTTTTTTTCCATTTTATGTTTCCTTTGTGTTCTAGGATCCAGTCCAGGGTATCACTGAATTGCTAAATAAACTAAATTACATTTAGTTGTTATAACTTCCCACTTTCCTCTAATCTGTGACAGTCTCTCATCTTCCCTTTTCCATTACCAAACAATCTTTAAGACTACTGACCAGGTATCCTTTATAATTTCCCTCAATCTGAGCTTATTTGTTGTTTTTCTCATGGTTAGACTGATCTTGTGAATTTGGGGAAAGAATTTATCAGAGATGATGTGCCTTTCTTGTCACACCATATTACGGGATGAATGCAGTCTACACAGCATCACCATTGGTATTAACCTTTATTACACGTTAAAGTGTCATTTACCAGGTTTCTCTTTTGTAGAGTTATTATTTTCCCTTTCCTCTATTCTATTCTTTGGAAGCTACTTTTCTATAGTAGTTAGAAGTAAGTCACACTACAGAGGGTGGGCCAGTTCAGTTCAGTTGCTTAGTCGTGTCCAACTCTTTGCGACCCCATGAACTGCAGCACGCCAGGCCTTCCTGTCCATCACCAACTCCCAGAGTCCACCCAAACCCATGTCCATTGAGTCAGTGATGCCATCCAACCATCTCATCCTCTGTCGTCCCCTTCTCTTCCTGCCCTCAATCTTTCCCAGCATCAGGGTCTTTTCCAATGAGTCAGCTCTTCACATCAGGTGGCCAAAGTATTGGAGTTTCCGCTTCAACATCAGTCCTTCCAATGAACACCCAGGACTGATCTCCTTTAGGATGGACTGGTTGGATCTCCTTGCAGACCAGGGGACTCTCAAGAGTCTTCTCCAACACCACAGTTCAAAAGCATCACTTCTTCAGTGCTCAGCCCTCTTTATAGTCCAACTCTCACATCCATACATGACCACTGGAAAAACCATAGCCTTGACTAGACAGATCTTTATTGACAAAGTAATGTCTCTGCTTTTTAATATGCTGTCTAGGTTGGTCATAACTTTCCTTCCAAGGAATAAGCGTCTTTTAATTTCAAGGCTGCAGTCACCATCTGCAGTGATTTTGGAACCCTAAAAAATAAAACCAGCCACTGTTTCCACTGTTTACCCATCTATTTGCCATGAAGTGATGGGACCAGATGCCATGATCTTCGTTTTCTGAATGTTGAGCTTTAAGCCAACTTTTTCACTCTCCTCTTTCACTTTCATCAAGAGGCTCTTTAATTCTTCTTCACTTTCTGCCATAAGGTTGGTATCATCTGCATATCTGAGGTTATTGATATTTCTCCTGGCAATCTTGATTCCAGCTTGTGCTTCCTCTAGCCCAGCGTTTCTCATGATGTACTCTGCATAGAAGTTAAATAAGCAGGGTGACAACATACAGCCTTGACGTACTCCTTTTCCTATTTGGAACCAATCTGTTGTTCCATGTCCAGTTCTAACTGTTGCTTCTTGACCTGCATACAGATTTCTCAGGAGGCAGGTTAGGTGGTCTGGTATTCCAGTCTCTTGAAGAATTTTCCACAATTTGTTGTGATCCACACAGTCAAAGGCTTTGACACAGTCAATAAAGCAGAAGGAGATGTTTTTCTGGAACTCTCTGGCTTTCTCGATGATCCAGCAGATGTTGGCAATTTGATCTCTGGTTCCTCTGCCTTTTCTAAATTCAGCTTGGATATCTGGAGTTCATGGTTCACATACTTTTGAAACCTGGCTTGGAGAATTTTGAGCATTACTTTGCTAGCATGTGAGATGAGTGCAATTGTGCAGTAGTTTAAATATTCTTTCGCATTGCCTTTCTTTGGGATAAGAATGCAATCCTTTTCCAGTCCTGTGGCCACTGCTGAGTTTTCCAAATTTGTTGGCATATAGAGTGCAGCACTTTCACAGCATCATCTTTTAGGATTTGAAATAGCTCAGCTGGAATTCCATCACCTCCACTAGCTTTGTTCATAGCCATGCTTCCTAAGGCCCATTTGACTTCATATTCCATGATGTCTGGCTGTAGGTGAGTGATCACACCATCGTGATTATCTGGGTTGGGAAGATCTTTTTTGTATAGTTCTTCTGTGTATTCTTGCTACCTCTTCCTAATGTCTTCTGCTTCTGTTAGGTCCATACCAATTTTCTTGAAGAGATCTCTAGTCTTTCCCATTCTGTTGTTTTCCTCTGTTTCTTTGCACTGATTGCTGAGGAAGGTTTTCTTATCTCTCCTTGCTGTTCTTTGGAACTCTGCATTCAAATGGGTATATCTTTCCTTTTCTCCTTTCCCTTTAGCTTCTCTTCTTTCCTCAGCTATTTTTATGGCACTCTTATAAATTTGGCCCCGCACATCAGAACAAGACCCAGTTTCACCCTCAGTCAGTCTCTCCCATCAGGAAGCTTCCATAAGCCTCTTATCCTTCTCCATCAGAGAGCTGCCAGACTGAAAACCACAATCACAGGAAAATAACCAATCTGATCACATGGACCACAGCCTGTCTAACGTAGGGAAACTATGAGCTTTGCTGTGTAGGGCCACCCAAGATGGACGGGTCATGGTGCAAAGTTCTGACAAAATGTGGTCCACTGGAGAAGGGAGTGGCAAACCACTTCATTATTCTTGCCTTGAGAACCCCATGAACAGTATGAAAAGGCAAAATGATAGGACACTGAAAGATGAGCTACCCTGGTCAGTAGATGCCCAGTAGGCTACTGGAGATCAGTGGAGAAATAACTCCAGAAAGAAGGAAGAGATGGAGCAAAAGCAAAAACAGCACCCAGTTGGGGATGTGACTGGTGATAGAAGCAAAGTCCAATGTGGTAAAGAGCAATATTGCATAGGAACCTGGAATGTTAGGTCCCTGAATCAAGGCAAATTGGATGTGGTCAAACAGAAGATTTATGTCAACATTTTTGGAATCAGTGAACTAAAATGGACTGGAATGGGTGACTTTAACTCAGATGACCATTATATCTACCACAGAGGGCAAGAATCCCTTAGAAGAAATGGAGTAGCCATCATAGTCAACCAAAGAGTTTGAAATGCAGTACTTGGATGTGATCTCAAAAACAACAGAATGATCTGTGTTCATTTCCAAGGCAAACCATTCAGTATCAATGGTAATCCAAGTCTATACCCCGACCAGTAATGCTGAAGAAGCTGAAGTTGAACGGTATTATGGAGACCTACAAGACCTTTTAGAACTAATACCCAAAAAAGATGTCCTTTTCATTATAGGGGACTGAAATGCAAAAGTATGAAGTCAAGAAACACCTGGAGTAACAGGCAAATTTGGCCTTGGAGTACAGAATGAAGCAGGGCATAGGCTAATAGAGTTTTGCTAAGAGAACACACTGGTCATAGCAAACACCCTCTTCCAAAAACACAAGATTCTACACATGGCCATCACCAAATGGTCAATACTGAAATCAGATTGATTATATTCTTTGCAGCCAAAGATGGAGAAGCTCTATACAGTCAGCAAAAACAAGACTGGGAGCTGACTGTGGCTCAGATCATGAACTGTGTATTGCCAAATTCAGACTGAATTTGAAGAAAGTAGGGAAAACCACTAGAACATTCAGGTATGACCTAAATCAAATCCCTTATGATTATACAGTGGAAGTGAGAAATAGATTCAAGGGACTAGATCTGATAGAGTGCCTGATGAACTATGGACGGAGGTTCATGACATTGTACAGGAGACAGGGAAGAAGAAAAAGAAAGAAAAAGAAGAAAAATAAATGCAAAGAAGGAAAATGGTTGTCTGAGGAGGCCTTACAAACAGCTGTGAAAAGAAGAGAAGCAAAAAGCAAAGGAGAAAGGGAAAGATATACTCACTTGAATGCAGAGTTCCAAAGCATAGCAAGGAGAGATAAGAAAGCCCTCCTCAGTGATCAATGCAAAGGAATAGAGGAAAACAACAGAATGGGAAAGACTAGAGATGTCTTCAAGAAAATTAGAGATACCAAGGGAACATTTCATGCAAAGATGGGCACAATAAAGGACAGAAATGGTATATACCTAACAGAAGGAAAAATATTAAGAAGAGGTGGCAAGAATACACAGAAGTATACATAAAAGTTCTTCATGACCCAGATAATCACAATGGTATGATCACTCACCTAGAGCCAGACATCCTGGAATGCGAAGTAAAGTGGACTTCAGGAAGCATGACTGAACAAAACTACTGGAGGTGATGGAATTCCAGCTGAACTATTTCAAATCCTTAAAGATGATGGTGTGAAAGTGCTGCACTCAATATGTCAACAAATTTGGGAAACTCAGTAGTGACCACAGGACTGGAAATGGTAGTGTTCATTCCAATCCCAAAGAAAAGGAATGCCAAAGAATACTCAAACTACTGCACAGTTGTACTCATCTCAAACGCTAGTAAAGTAATGCTCAAAGTTCTCCAAGCCAGGCTTCAGTAGTACTTGAACCGTGAACTTCCAGATGTCCAAGGTGGTTTTAGAAAAGGCAGAGGAACCAGAGATCAATTTGCCAACATCTGATGGCTCATCGAGAAAGCAAGAGAGTTCCAGAAAAACATCTTCTGCTTTATTGACTATGTCAAAGCCTTTGACTGTGTGGATCACCACAAAGTGTGGAAAATTCTTTAAGATATGGAAATATCAGACCACCTGACCTGCGTCTTGAGAAATCTGTTTGCAGGTCAAGAAGTAACAGTTAGAACTGGACATGGAACAACAGACTGGTTCCAAATTGGGAAAGGAGTACATCAAGGCTGTATATTGTCACCCTGCTTTTTTTTTTTTTTTGAAGAAAGGAATACAACTTTATTTGGAAAGCTAGGCATCCTAGTAGATGGCAGGCTATTGCCCAGCCTATCATCTTATCTGGGTCTGAATCACAGTTTCTTTTATAGACAGGGAAGAGTAGGAGGTGAGGAAAGTGAAAGTGAAAGTGACGTCACTCAGTTGTGTCCAACTCTTTGCAACCCAATGGACTGTAGCCTACAAGGCTTCTCTAACCATGGAATTTTCCAGGCAAGGGTACTAGAGTGGGCTGCCATTTCCTTCTCTATCACCCTGCTTATTTAACTTATATGCAGAGTACATCATGAGAAATGCTGGGCTGGATGAAGCACAAGCTGGAATCAAGATTACTGGGAGAAATATCAATAACCTTAGATATGCAGATGACACCACCCTTATGGAAGAAGGTGAACAAGAACTAAAGAGCCTCTTGATGAAAGTGAAAGAGGGGTGTGAAAAAGTTGGCTTAAAGCTCAACATTCAGAAAACTACGATCATGGCATCCCATCCCATTACTCCATGGAAAATAGATGGGGAAACAGTGGACTCTGTGACGGACTTTATTTTGGGGGGCTCCAGAATCACTGCAGATGGTGACTGCAGCCATGAAATTAAAAGACACTTTCTCCCTGAAAGAAAAGTTATGACCAACCTAGACAGCATATTTTAAAGCAGAGACATTACTTTGCCAACAAAGGTCTATCTAGTCAAGGCCATGGTTTTTCCAGTGGTCATGTATGGATGTGAGAGTTGGACTATAAAGAAAGCTGAGCGCCAAAGAATTGATGCTTTTGAACAGTGGTGTTGGAGACGACTCTTCAGAGTTCCTTGTACTGCAGAGTTCCAACCAGTCCATCCTAAAGGAAATCAGTCTTGACTATTCATGGGAAGGTCTGATGTTGATGCTGAAACTCCAGTACTTTCACCACCTGATGCAAAGAGCTGACTCAGTTGAAAGGACCCTAATGCTGGGAAAGATTGAAGGCAGGAGGAGAAGGGGACAACAGAGGATGAAATGGTTGGGTGGCATCACTGACTCAATGGACATGAGTTTGAGCAAGCTCTGGGAGTTGGTGATTGACAGGGAGGCCTGGCATGTTGCAGTCCATGGGGTCACAAAGAGTCGGACATCACTGAGCCACTGACCTGTTAAATCTTATTTAAGTTCACTCCCTTAGGTGAAAGTCACGCCCAAAGATCTCTGTATGATATAAGCCATTTTCTGTTTTTGGTTTCTACTAAGAGATGATGGCTTGTAGCATGTTAGAAACTATAGTATTTGATTAAAAGAATCTGTGAGTCATACTTTTAAAATCTTGAGAAGACGTTTTGTCTAACTGAATAGTACTCAGAATCATCGTCTTAGAGCTTTCTGAGGCTATAAGAAAGAATTTTGTAGCTCTGCTTTTAACCTCATGTTTTAGACCAGGTTTTCTTGGCAATGTCTTAAACTTTTCTTAGAAGCCATGTCTTACTTTAATATTGTTTGTTCTGGAGAGACTCAGAATCTTCAAAACCAAGTTCTGGCTCCTTTTCGTTGAGCTGTGTTTGAGATGTTTATTAGGAATTTGGAAATTTGGGTTGGGGTTTCAGTGATGTAGCCTTGGCAAAAAGAAAGATCTGGAAGTCATGAGGATTTATTCAGCAGCCCTTGAATTTGAGAAATTATTGAGGAACAGAAGGAAGGCCAAGAGTGGAACTTTGAGAATTGTGGACCTTTAATGAGCAAGTGATTAAAGACTGTGAGGGAGGCAGTGTTGGAGGAGGTCAGTGATAGATTGGAGAAATGAAACATACAAGATTGGAGAAGTATTGATGATGATACTTTCTCACTTACTTTACATGCTCAGTTTAGTGGGAAGTTTTCCAGTTTCCTCTTCATATAAATTCTTTGAGTCAAGGAGATCAGTACCTTTTTATAGTTAAATTTATGATGTTAGCTTTTCTATTAAGCTGAAGGATAAAAACACAGCCTTGGAAGCAAAGTTGAAGAACACATCTAAACAGCTTGCCCTCTGTGTCCATAAAGTGTGAGTGCAAAAGGAACTCCTATTGGAAAAGAATGCTGTATGCTTACATTCATTAATACTTTAAAAAACTGTAGGTTGTCTTTTTTGCTGAGTTTTTAGAGTTCTTTATATATTCCTGATGTTAAACTCTTTCAGATATATGATTCACAAATGTTTTCTCCTGTTCTCTACGATGTCTTTTCACTTACTTGGTAATGTCCTTTGATGTACAGAAATTTAAAATTTTTATGAAGTCCAGTTTATCTGTTTTTTTCTTTTGTTGCTCATGCTTCTAATGTGAACTCTAAGAATCCATTGCCAAATCTGGGTCATGAAGATTTATCTTTATTTAGCTTAAGAGAAATCGGTCATTGTTATATATTTAGTCATGGGTCCATTTTGAGTTAATTTTTATATATGGAATAATGTAGGGATTGAATGAACTTTTCTTTTTGACATTGTATTTTAGAGTGAAAGAACCTCAACATGTGAATGTGTAAGTTTGCTCTTGAGGACAGTCAGTATCTCGTTCAGGTTATAGTTTATTTTATTAATTTTCCTATAGTGTAGTTTTTAATTCTATGAGACCCTAAGCAAGTTGCTAACTCAAAGTTTTTTAAATTATTTTTTCCTTTATTTTTAACCTTTTGAATTTTGATAACGAAGGAGGATAGTTGTAGAAACTGTAAATTAGATATTCTGAGATCAGTCTTCTAATATCATTTGCCAGTGCTTTCTTTTCCTTTACGTGAAGTGGGGACCAGTGTAAATTGAGGTACTTGGTGAACAAATCATGACAGTAAAGTATTTTTAGCAGTCTGTTTAAATGTTTTTTTGGAATGTGTTTTAATTCTAGTTTCACATTTTTATTTACCTAGGGCTTCCCAGGTGGTGCTGGTGGTAAATACCCGCCTGCCTGTGTACATCAGTAGATGTAAGAAACGCAGGTTTGATCGTGGAGTTGGGAAGATTCCCTAGAGAAGGGAATGGCAACCCGCTTTATGCCTGGAAAATCCCGTGAACAGAGGAGCATGGTGGGCTACAGCTCATAAAGTTGCAGAGTCAGACACGACTGAAGCAACTTAGCACGCACAGCAGTCTAGTATGGGAGTACTTCTAAATAACATAGTTACTATAAATTTGTATTTTGCACCCTCTTTAGTGGAAATGATAATGTTAATAAAAAATAGAAACTCAAATGCTTATTAGCCACATTAAGAAAAGGTAACTTGTCTGTCAACCTGAAGTAGAATCAAAGAGCAAAGTGATGAGTGGGGTTAAAACTGTGGGTCTTCAGTCTCCATGGTAAGTGTTGGTAGCTGACTTTGATTCCTGTGTAGTCAAAGGAAGTAAATGCATTTCACATACAGGCCATGTACAAATTTTTTAAAAAATATCCAGATCACTTAAAAAGTATGCGTGAAGTGGTAAATACTAAGTACCTCTGAGGAAAGGATAGAGGAAATTGAGATAAGGGAAGAAAACAGTGGCACCGGGTAAATTTTTATTACTTAAAAAATATCCAAAAACAAAAAGAAAAATTGGGTGTGTGTGTTGTGGGAAAGAAGGAGTACTCATAGAAATTCAGTCTAAGGAAACAACCTGAGATTCTACAAATATTTATTTCTGTTATTGTTTTTCGGTCATTAAATCTTGTCTGACTCTGTGACCCCATGAACGTCGTTCACTATCCCCTGGAATTTGCTCAAACGCATATCCTTTGAGTCAGTGGTGCTATCCAACCACCTCATCCTTTTTCGCCCCCTTTTCCTCTTGCCCTCAATCTTCCCCAGCATCAGGGTCTTTTCCAGTGAGTCAGCTCATCCCATCAGGTGGCTGAAGTGTTGGAGCTTCAACTTCAGCACCAGTCCTTCCAATGAATATTCAGTGTTGATTTCTTTTAGGATTGACTGGTTTGATCTCCTTGCTGTGTGAGAGACTCTCAAGAGTCTTCTCCAGCACTACAGTTCAAAAGCATCAATTCTTCGGCTCTCAGCTTTCTTTGTGGTCCAACTCTCACATCCATATGTGACTACTGGAAAAACTATAGCTCTGACTGTAAGGACATTTGTCAGCAAAGTGATGTCTCTGTTTTTTAATATGCTGTCTAGGTTTGTCATAGCTTTTCTTCCAAGGAGCAAACGTCTTTTAATTTTGCAGCTGCAGTCATCATCCGCATTGATTTTGGAGCCCAGGAAAATGAAATCTGACACTGTTGCCATGTTTTCCCCATCTGTTTACCCTGAAGTGATAGGACCAGATACCATGATCTTCGTTTTTTGAATGTTGGTTTTTAAGTCATCTTTTTACTCTCCCCTTTCACCTTCATCAAGAGACTCTTTAGTTCCTCTTCACTTTCTGCCATTAAAGTGGTATCATCTGCATATCTGACATTTATATTTCTCCCGGCAGTCTTGATTCCAGCTTATGCTTCATTCAGCCCAGCATTTCACATGATGTACTCTGTGTATAAGTTAAATAAGCAGGGTGACAATATACAGCTCTAACATACTCCTTTCCCAATTTTGAATATTTAAAAAATTTTGAATATTTACGTAGAATTTATTTATTTAAATATTTATTATTGTGTTTAGGTGATGGAAAATTAGAAACAGCTTCATGTCCAATAATAGGTGAAGGAATGGTGGGCAGAGGGGGAGAATGAGTGAATAACCATAAAAATGGTTAGATTCACTCTATGAAATACTCTACAATCATTTTTTTTAGATCAAAATTTTTAAAGATTATTTAATAATATTAGAAAATGAAATAGTGTTCCCTGTGGGGGGAAAAAAGCAAAATACAGAGCTGTATATATAGTATGTGTAGTATAATCCATATTTTAAAATAGTTTATTCTTATAAAGTACATGTAACATAAAATCTACTTTCAGTGACATTTAGTACATTCACAATGTGCAACCATCATAACTCCAAATTTTAGAAATACATATTTATTTGCACAGAAAAAAATGCCCTCCAAAATATATAACAAATGTTCTCAGAGAATTATTTTTTTATGTGATGGAGATATCTGCATTTCTTGTTCCTTATCTGTTTTAGTGTTTTCCACATTTTCACGCCCTGTTTTCTTTTTCCTAAAGAGTCATTCTAAGGGTGAAACTAGTAATGTTTATTTCTTTTGTTTTTAAACATTTAAATAAAATGTTTATTTTCTCCTTATTTTGAAATGTCATACAAAAGGCTAAAGGGGTTGCGTAATTTGTATTTGGCATGTGTCCAAGAAAATGCTATACTGCATCAGGTTAATAATAAGGAAAAAGGTTAATTAAGAAATTGAATGAGGTTTAGAGTTAAACTCTTTGATAACGGTTTAGATTCTTTCTTGTTACGGGACAACATTCTAAAAAGTTATTTCATTGAAAATTTAAAATTAATTAATAAATACCAGTGTTTATATTTTCTGGTAATAAAATGCTCTTCATATATATTTTAAACCATAATTAGCAGTATTTGGGTGATAATGTTATAGAAGAAATCTTTGCACTATATTTGGATTTAAATCTGCTGTAGACAGTATTTTATTTTACCTTCAATTTGCACAAGGAAAAATTAGATCTAGGATCTTTCTCAACTAAAGGAAATGTACACAAGATTTTTAAAGTGTTAATTATAAACCTAGTGAATTTCTTTATAGTGTATGTGGTTGTACTCTATAGATAAGTAAATTATACATGTATCTTTTCTGTTGATGATTACAATCCAGGGAGGTTAAATCAGAATTTTGTATTGAATGTGTTGGGAAGAACTTTAAAGTTATCTATGAATGTTTCAGAGAACTTTGCTTCTTCAGGACCTGTATAAATCCAAATTTAAAGAAGACCTTTCCCTGCCTGTCTAGTCTCTTAAGAATGGTCTTCATTTATAGTCTCCTGTAAGTATGTAATGTGATGTTACCTTATCTAACTAATATGAGTTACCTTAATCAGCATGGTATATGCAAAATTCAGAATATTTACTATAATATTATTTTCTGCCATAACTTACCTAATACCATTCTGACTTATAATTTCCTCTGAACCAAATGTCAGATGGAACACACACACACACACATGGGAGCTGTGGGTTTAGTTTTATTTAGGGACTTACTGAGGACTGTAACCCAGGAGACAGCTTCTCACATAGCTTTGAGGAACTGCTCTGAAGAGGTAGGGAGGGGAGCTCAGTGTATATATGATTTTGGTGAAGGGGGTAGGGGCACATATCTCAGTAGAAGGTTGCTGCTAGTTACAAGAAGGTTGCTGCTAGTCTCAATAAGTTGATGTCTCTGTTAATGATTTTAGTGCTTTCTAGATTTGAGAAGATGTAAAAAATTGAATTCACAAAATTTTCTCCTGAAAATATCTAACTATCTGAGGCCTGTTCTGCCAGTTTTCCCCATAGCACAGAGTGCCTCATTCCTTGTCTCCACCTTCAGCTCCTTTCAGGGTGTGTTAAAGGCCAGCAACTGTAGTGGCTAGTGACTTAATTCTTGAAGTACCAGATGGCTAGTAACTTTTTTTCATGATAGCAGGAAAGGGTGCTAAGCCCATAATAATAAAAAAGGTGTCATTTGCTTTCTGACAGGTTAACAAAAGCTCAGTGGGAATGTACTGTTCTTATTCCTACTTTGCATATAGGAAAACATGGTCATGGAGAGTTGATGTAACTTGCCCAGGGTCACATAGCTAGTAAAAGATAGAACCAGACACAGGCCAGTTTGAGTTCAGTCAGACCTTATGTCATAACTTAGCAACCCATCTAGGTATCTTTTGCTGTGTGATCAGTGCTATCCCTCACTGTTACCCACTTAGAGCTAGTCTGTCTTGATGCCAGAGCTTATGTGTTTCCTAGAGAGGTCATGTTGTCATCAAAGGTATAGGGGAAAGATGGTAAATTCTGGATCCTACCATTCCTGGACTTAAATTCTATCTCTGATACTTATTGGCAAGTCACTTAACCATTATGATCCTCAGCGTTCTCATTCATATAATGGGCACAGTACCATATACTTAATAAAGGTTATTTTGAAGGTTAAAGATAATGTATATTATGGTTAGTACTGAAATCAGATTGATTATATTCTTTGCAGCCGAAGATGGAGAAGTTCTATACAGTCAGCAAAAACAAGACCAAGAGCTGACAGTGGCTCAGATCATAAATACCTTGTTGCCAAATTCAGACTTTAATTGAAAAAAGTAAGGAAACCACTAGGCCATTTAGGTATTACCTAAATTAAATCCATACAGTGGAAGTGACAAATAGCTTCAGGGGATTAGATTTAATAGACAGAGTGCCTAAAGAACTATGGATGGAGGTTTGTAATGTTTTACAGGAGGCAGTGACCAAAACCATCCCAAAGAAAAAGAAATGCAAAAAGGCGAAATGGTTGTCTGAGGAGGCCTTACACATAGCTGAGAAAAGAGGAGAGGCGAAAGGCAAAGGAGAAAAGGAAAGTTATACCTATCTGAATGCAGAGTTCCAAAGAATAACAAGGAGAGATAAGAAAGCCTTCCTAAGTGAACAATGCAAAGAAATAGAGGAAAATAATAGAATGGGAAAGACTAGAGATCTCATCAAGAAAATTACAGATACCAAGGGGACATTACATGCAAAGATGGTCACAATAAAGGACAGAAACACTATGGAACTAACAGAAGCAGAAGATATTAAGAAGAGGTGGCAAAAATGCCCAGAAGAACTATACAAAAAAGATCTTCATGACCCAGATAATCACAATGGTGTGATCACTTACCTAGAGCCAGACATCCTGGAATGTGAAGTCAAGTGGGCCTTAGGAAGCATGACTACGAACAAAGCTAGTAGAGTGATGGAATTCCAGCTGAGCTATTTCAAATCCTAAAAGATGATGCTGTGAAAGTGCCGCACTCAATATGCCAGCAAATTTGGAAAACTCAGCAATGGCCACAGGACTGGAAAAGGTCAGTTTGCATTCCACTTCCAAAGAAAGGCAGTGCCAAAGAATGTTCAAACTAATGCACAATTGCACTCATTTCACATGCTAGCAAGGCCATGCTCAAAATTCTCGAAGCTAGGCTTTAACAGTATATGAACTGAGAACTTCCAGTTGTACAAGCTGGATTTAGAAAAGGCAGAGGAGCCAGAGATCAAATTGTCAGCATCCATTGGATCATTGAAAAAGCAAGAGAGTTCCAGAAAAACATCTACTACTTCTTCATTGACTACACTAAAGCCTTTGACTGTGTGGGTTACAATAAAGTATGGAAAATTTATTCAAGAGAGGTAAATACCAGACCACCTTACCTGTCTCCTCAGAAACCTGTCTGCAGGTCAAGAAGCAACAGTTAGAACCAGACATGGAACAATGGACTGGTTGCAAATTGAGAAAGGAGTACGTCAAGGCTGTATGTTGTCACCCCAGTTATTTAACTTATGTTCAGAGTGCATCATGCGAAATGCTGGGCTGGATGAAGCACAAGCTGGAATCAAGATTGCCGGGAGAAATATCAATAACCTCAGATATACAGATCACACAACCCTTATATATAACTATTGTAATTTAATGGCCAGTCACCACACATATGTTTAGTGGGTTACTGGTAAGTTTTCTCAATGTACCTAACATCTGAAGTGTCTTTGACCTTTGAGAAATGGTTTTTTTAAAAAAAAGCCTGATCCTGTGTGTTTGAATGCTAGACTGTTGGAGCTTCAGTTTAATCACATGTTAAATAAGAAAACCAAGTGATACTTGACAGTTAGCACATGAATCACATGCTTTATCATCAGCATCTTTGATGATGAAATAACCAGAAACTATCACCGGGTGCCTCTTCTGTTAAGGCATTATTTCACATGTTTAATTCTTTCAGTTCTTCCAGCAAACAGGAAGCTTAAAGCAAGATTTCAGTATTTGATTTAGATAAAAATTTTGTTAAAGTCATGTATGTCCAGGCCTCCACAGAACAAACTTATGTAACAAAGGGCCTTGGACAGAGTGGAGTAGGGGTTCACCATATATTTACGTGAATCATATCATTTTTGTATACTGATATATTTTCTTTCAAAGAGAGACTTCTTTAGTACTTTCTTTAAACATTTACACAAAATATCTCCCCACTCTTATGAGACGTAATTTTTATGTTAAAACTCAAAGCTCAATTGAAAAATTGCTCCTTGAGATAAGTTTTTATTGACTGTGACATCTGTTTGGTAAAGATTCTCAGTTCTGTATCTGTAATGTTGAGAGTGAACCAGAGCCTGTGTGTAATCTGATTATCAAGGTAAGATGGTATCCTACTATATAGGTATAGGGATTTTTCTTCTTGAGTCAATACTGGTAAATTAATATAGATTCTTTTCAAGTATAGTTAACAAAGATATATTAAGCTTTCTATTTAACTGGTAAGATTGGTATATTTTATAATATACAAGTTACATGGTATTTAATACTTTAAATCATGCTTTGATGTATATTATTTTATCAAATAATTACAGCACTATTGTGAAGTAGGTAGTGTAGCTGTTAGAATTCCTTTTTAACAAATGAAAAAGCTGAGAGAAAAATTATTTGCTTTAGCTCACATATGTGGTCTGTAGCACAGGCAAGAAGGAAACAAAGTCACATTCTAGTTTGCTGTCCTCTTAAAAAGACTACATAGTTTTTAAATGATCATGTGTTACAATTTCACTATATATTTTTAGGTACAAGCTAGTTCATTGGGTATAATGTTTTTGGTGGTAAGAAAGGAGCAGAGCTGATAATGGCTTCTCTGGAGCTGATACAAAGGTTAATTTTCTTTTCTTACTTTATGTAATTTTAACTTTGAGATCAGCTCTGACTTTCTCCATGCTTTTTGTATATGCAGTCACTTACTGGTTTTATATGTACAATATCAATCATCTTCATCCTGGTTTTTTCCCAAATTTAAGGTTTATTTTCAAAGGTAAGTTAAGTTTGAGATTTGTTCTCAGTTGGCTCTTGCTATTAATAAACTTGACCTGCTGGTTGGCAATTGTTCAAGCCCAGGAAGGTTTATGCTGGTATTTTGAAAAAATAATATTTCTTTGATTTATGAGCCTTGTGTGTGCTTCTGACAGTAATCCTTTTGCAGAAATGTATACAGTGTTAGCAAAACATGGCATGGTTACTCAGGTGGGTGTGGAAAAGAAGTTTATGCTGTAGTTTGCACTCAAATACATTTCTTTATGCCTAAAAATCAATTGTGGCCTCTGCTTCTGCTTCAGGTGTCGGTCCATCAGCAATTCAGAACAGCATGCTGTTCACCATTTACGGTTCAGAAGCTGCTTAGAAATCTTGAAATAATCCTTTCCTTTGGCCAGCTGTTCCTCCATTTTGGTGTTCCTAAAGCGTTCAGCAGCTTTGGAGAGGTTGGCTGCCTCTTCTTGACAGCGCCCCACCCCAGTCCACCTCATTTAACTAGAATAGCTTATAAGATAACTTCCATTTAAGATTTTATTTAAATTGTATTTGAAGAAAGATATCCATATTTAACTTTGGAAACAAAAAGCTAGTGTCTTTATGTCAGCGTTTTAAATGAGGTGACAGTATTGCCAAAGAATGAAGTACTCCTCCTTCCTTCCTGTTATATCACACGGTACCATGGGAGTAGTTCAGTAATTAGTAAGCTCTGCCTATCCATTATCTTTGGAACAGTACATAACAGATGTAATTTTTACTTTTACTCCTATCAATATATAGTTTTGAAAATATGGTAACTATGAAAAGTGTTATTTTACTAGTCTTGTTCATATTTAGATTAGATTAACTTTATGGATTTCCCAAAGGGAATGAGTCACCATCTGATGATGGTGTTTTACACCGTATTTTTTCTGAGTCATCCTGATCTTCAGAAGTTCCTCAGAGTCTCATGGAGGAGGAAAAGTGGAGTATAGGTGTACTGAGCTCTGGCCCCAATATCTACTTCAGTCAGAGCAGGTGCAGTTTTACCTGTTGAATTAGTGAAGTCCCACAAAATATTTAGCTTGAAAGAGAATTCCGGAGCTAAACTTTGAGACCACCAGATTAGTAGAAAGACCTAGGAGTTAGGAAATCTAGGTACCAGTTCTGGCTATCCCATTAACTAGTTTTGTAGCGTCAGGAAAGTCACTTCACGTGTCTTTCTCAGTTTTTTTTTTAATATAAAATTGCATTAATCCTGTCTAAAGTTGTTTTCGAATAGTGGTTTTTAAGACTGAGTCAGAAAGTGTGATAAAGATACTATTATTAATGGGTACAAATCCCACTAACTGAAAAGTCTAAAATGGTTTTTAATTTTATTGTAGAATTCATCGTGATAATAACAAAAATTTCCCCTAATTTTCTGTGATCCAGGGCATTGTCATTTCTTCTCCTTCTATTTTTTTTTTTTTTTTTGAAGGTATGTTGGCTGCCTTCCTTAAAACTTGATCTCTTTCTTTCTTTCCAGCTGTGCTGGGTCTTTGTTGCTGTGCACGTGCTTTTTTTGCGCAAGTGGGAGCTACTTTTCTTGCGGTGTACGAGCTTCTCATTGCAGTGGCTTCTCTTGTGGAGTACAGGCTCTAGAGTGCACAGTCTCAGTAGTTGTGGTATATGGGCTTAGTTGCTCCACAGCCTGTGGGATCTTCCCGGACCAGGGATTGAAACCGTGTTCCATGCATGGGCAGGCGTGTTCTTAACCACTAGACCACCAGAGAAGTCCCTAAAATGGTTTTTGATGGGAGACAATGATTTCATAAACACCAACACACACACAAATGTGTGTATGTTTTTAACAATTTGTATTAATTTTACTTCACTGTTTCTAAGAACGTAAGTAGATAAATGAAGCTTCACTTGGAGAAAATTTTAACTGTTCCTGCATTCCCAAGAGAAATCAAGTCCAGGATGCTTGCATTAATTTTCAGTCTTTGAAGGGTCAGAAAATTGTGCCTAAATTGGGTTAGCACATTTCTGACACTGATGTTGTTACTTTGCTTAATTGAGTTGGATGTCATTTCTTTTCTTCTGTCCTTGAAGCAGAGTACAAGCTTCTTGTTTTCTTTAGGGAATCATCCCAAACCTGTAAATTTATTTAAATGCCACAGCTTGTGAAATCACAGTGGCATGCATGAAGAATAGATCTTATTCAGAAAAGCTTATCAATTGTGTTCCAGCTGTAAAGAGAACAAGCCTGTCCTCTTCTCTTTTACCTGATGGAGTATCAGAATGGCCTCTCAGTAAGGAGTTGAGTAGCTAACTTGATTCGTAGAGAAATGAGAATAACATTGTGAGGTTAGGTGGTGCTGGCTGATTTTTAGCTCTTGAACAGCATATGCATTTTAAATTGACAGAATTAACCTGTTCCTTGTATCATACCACCAGAGTGGGATTGCCCAGGTTACAATTTTGAGCACAGCTGGCCAGTTTCTATCAGCTGATATGGAGGCAGAGGAAAGCAGAGTCCTGTCTGACAAAGGAATAAATCTGTCTATGGGGTATTAAATGTGAGATACGTCTATGAGGTATTAAATGTGAGATATGCCAGAAGTGTAATATATCCTATCTTCTGGAAGTTAACAAAATAAAATATCTGAAAAGATATATTCTTTTTCCTTTCTTATAACTTTCTACTGAATAAAAAAAGTCCTTGGAACCAGGAATTCCATAGGAATTAAAGCATTTTTAACTGGTCAGATATTTCCTTGCACATGCAGTTTTATTGTTCTTGTAACATGTAATATTCCTGAGAAAAATTTAGCTATTCCATAATAATTATAACAGTAGCCAGTTGTTGAGTGCCTCTTCTGTGCCAGTTCTTAAAATAATATTTTAAGGATTATAAATGAGGAAAGAGGTTTAGTTGAACAATATACACAAGGTCATACAACTCAAGTAGGAGGGTTAGAGGATTGAGCATAATATTCTCTTGCTGTAAAACTCTTTCCCTATCCATGCTGTCTCTCAGTGAAGAATTACTCATGAAATCTTTTAGTTACAGAGTATAGTTTCCCTTTACAATAATTTTTGTCAAGTGAATCCTACCTTAGTTTTACTTTTCATGGTGAAATTAGATATACCTAAAAATGAAAATCCCAGACTAAATTAAAATATTTCAGGAAGAAAGTTAAGGTTGGAATCCTTGGGAGTATGTATCACCAACATTGATTTGCCTTGCTGAGGCTTGTCACTTGTCACCTCTTTTTGTTGTTTGTGTTATGTTCTTTAATATAGAATTTTCCCCTGACCACTGATCACCCTTTTCCTCTTCACACTGCTGTACTCCCCACTCCTAAGAGACTGTGGGGATCTTTAAGGTCCACACCACCAGACACTTTGCTCTTCCTCCAGATACTCATGACTAATATGGGGATGCAATATTTTAAATATTCTAAGTATTCCATTTAAATATTTTAAATATTCCATTTAGTCATAGATGCCATCATCCAACATGATGTGCTTCAGCCTGAAACTTCTTCAATTCATGACTTTAGGTTATTTTAAGTAACTCTATTTCTACTTTCTGGATCAAAAACTTTGGATCTCTTTTTTGTTCATAATGAAAAATACTTTGTTTTTCTTGATAGATTACATTTGTATTTTCTGCTATCTGTTTTCTTAATATAAGAAATTGAGTAACAGTTGACCTATTTTTACATGTTTTATGTGCTGGCACTAAGGTAATGGTGCCACTGGTAAAAGTAATCCTCTGATGAAGATATCAGGCCAGTTAATGCTTTTACCTTCCAAAGGTGTTTACAAGAAATTGAAATACCTCGTTTTATTTTTAAGGCCAAAGAATACTTCAAACCTATTTTTCTGTGCAGATTTAGGCACTTGAGAAGATTGTCAGATATCCTCTAACTTTGGATTAAGGAACACTGAGTTTACCGTCTTTCACCCAATAAACACAATGTCATTTAGTGGTATCTCGCATACAGAAAGTATGTCTCTATTTGCTGTGTCCTTACCTATAAATTTGAGTTAACTTGAACTTTACTTTTGGAAGTTATGTCCAACTAAGTCTACCTACCAAATGATTGGAAAGTTAGCAGAAATTAGTGTTCTACTTCCTGCTCATTATGAAACTGAAACAAAGGTGGCAAACTGTTATAAGAGGGAAGGTAAAGGAATATTATTCTTCTTCATATGAAACAAAGGCTGGGCTTACTCCCATTAAATTTCACCAACCATTTTTTTTTTATTCAAAGAGGCTAAGCCCTTGTCATTTTGAGATTTGTCAACGAGTCAGAGCCTTTGGAAGTAGCCTTTGGAGCTAAGCCAGTGATTCTGGGTGTAGCTTTAGGGAAACAGAATAGCTTATACCTTTGCTAGTTGGAGATTAAACAAAAATAGCAGTCATGTTCACTAAGGATGTCTGCTTAATAATGGCTAGGTGAACTAAAGTGTCTTTTTTAAAATTCTCAGACTTAACTGCTTTATTTCAGTTAACTGTTCTTTGTTAGATGGCTTCTTTTCCATTTTCTCTCTCTCACTACAAAGGTGTGTCTGTCTATCCATCTATATATGGAACCAAATCAGTTTTCAATACCATAAGGAAAGGTTTTAAATTTTTTCTTGGTTGTCAACCAGGCATAGTGGTGCCAAATATAAACTTGTTGCATTAATGAGCAAATGAATAGTTGAATGTTATGAGAGGTTAGGTGAGGACTTGCCTAACTCATTCCCAGTGTTTTAGTTATCTAAACTAGGAACTCTCCTCTAAAATCTTTGCACTACCTTATCTAAGTAGAGACTGATAGAACATTAAGGGTGAATGTGGAGTAAATTAACTGTTTTAAGGGAGGTCTTATATAATTTTACAGGTGGATGGTAATTTTTTTTTAATAACTACAGGTATACTTTTAGCCATTTGTTTCTAAATTTATTGTGCTGAGCTTTTGAGATATGTGTTTTATTCTTCTGCTGCTTTCTGATTGGGCTCTATATAAATTTTTTCGTGGATATTCATGTCAGCGTAGTATTTTTGTCTGAGCATTCATGGGTTTGATTTATAAAAAAGGATTACAGATTTATAGGTTTTTATCATAGAAACTACTTGAGTGCACATTGTGTGTGGGTAAAGCCTGAAGGATGGGAAATAACCCTTTAAACTGTGCTTTAAATAATGTGTTATTGTTTATGATAGCTTTGTATCACTCATTGTGGCATTTAGGAATATTTGTTATATCATTTGTAAAGTGTTTTTGTTTCTCTAGGGGCCATGGGAACATCAAAACATTTTCCACAGGAAACCCATGATCCTTAAGGAGTAAAGATTTTTTCTTTGCCGTTTAATGGCCTTCCTACTGCTAACCTCCAGGTGTTCTTTTCACTTTCTGGCTTCCCTCTAATTTGGGAATAATTATACTATTTTTTTAAATAATTTATAATATAATTCCAATTATATTATTCAGTTCAGTTCAGTCACTCAGTCATGTCCAACTCTTTGCAACTCCTTGGACTGCAGCACACCAGGCTTCCCTGTCCATCACCAACTCCCAGAGCTTACTCAAACTCATGTCCATTGAGTTGGTGATGCCGTCCAACCATCTCATCATCTGTGGTCCCCTTCTCCTCCCACCTTCCATCTTTCCCAGCATCAGGGTCTTTCCCAATGAGTCAGTTCTTCACATCATGTGGCCAAAGTATTGGATTATATTATTATATAATTGGATTATATTATTATTATTATATAATTATATTATTATATTCCAATAATTATACTCCAAAATTTTTGCAAATTTTGGCAGCAGATTTGTAATCCATTTCTTTGTTCTTTTCCTTCATTGTGATTAACCAAGACTAGATTTTAATTCGCAGATTTTCTTGAATTTGTGACTTATATAACAACTTGTAATATGTCCAGTTAGTTTTTGTAACATTTGGTTGAAGAGGGATGTCATTTTGAAGGTAGAGACATTTATCTTATTTCTGATGGCCTTCTAATCTACTTTCTGGTTCATCTCTTGCTTTTGTTTTTCACTGATTTCATCCTACTTTGATGCTTTTAAGTGATTTCTATGTTGGCCTCATTTTTTAAAACTTACCAATTTAAATTGTTAATTAGGCATAGAATTTATAAATGTGAAAGTAGCTGTTTGCTATAGTTTATTTGTATAGTGCCTTTCCTGTTTCTATAAGTGTCTTATTTGTCTTCTTGGCATCTTTACAAAGTAGATTTAATAGGACTATTAAACAGAATTATTTAATAGAATTATTCTTTTTTTAATATTCTTTTTCTCAAAGGGTGAACCAGGCATTGTAGACTAGCAGTCAGTGTCAAAGAAAAGCAGAAAGAAGTAACAGAACAGGACTTTAGGGATCAGGGTTCTGCTCCTTCTCCTATCAAAGAAACAGTCTGGTGAGAATTGGCTTCTGCTCATTTGTGTATAGGATCTCCAAGGAATAGGCTTCCAACCATGTGAAGAATGACCTGTTTTCTTCCTGTATGAACAGTTAGAAGTCTTCTGTCACCATATTCACATTAATTTGATTGATGATACAGTCATTTGGGGATCTGAAATTCATAGTATTGTTTTTATGGAAGAAGAAAATGAGTCCTGGTTAAGTCATATAACTTCATTTTATTTCAGTGCTTCTTTAGCAGGTGCTAAATGTGTAGCTAAATCTGTTCTATATAGATATGCTATACAGAATTTGACCTGGGTAAGGAGATAAGACAGGTGCTTATGTATGCAGTTCTGACCAGTAAAGTATATGATAATGTGATCTGAAAGACTGTGGACCAAAATGCTAGACAACTTAAAGTCAAAGGAAAAGAGTTCATGAAAAGGTAACTTTTGAGTTGGATTCCAAAAAAAAATATAGGATTTATCCAGAGCCTCTTGGATTTTAACAGAGCTGGGATTTGTTGTCCATTATGGTATTCATTATATCCTATAATTTTTTGCTGGAAAAATAAAATTAGTATAGAACTCACCATGAAACATTAATTGAAGAAGTTAAGCAAAGAGAAGAGCTTAGACCTACTACTTATTGGCTTGATCCTCCAAGCAGTTCGTTTTCTTTGCATTGAGTCTTGACAACATGATTCAAAGAATGTAGCAGATGCCAGTTTTGAGGAAAGAAACTTGATGGATTCTTTTTTCTCTCTCTCTCCAATTCATGATTTACAAAGTCTTCATTTTTTCCAATGTTTACTTCTCTACGTAGCCATAGTACTAGAATAGGTAAGTAGGTGAACTAATACATGACTTACAAAGATAGGACTAGTCAAGTGATAATCTTGTGAAGCTAATAAAGTGTTTGGTCTTGCAGTATTATCTCTGAGTGCAGGTTAGAGGTGATTACTCCCACCACCACCCTGAACTCTGGAAATAAGCCAGAGTTTATTGCTTGAGATAGACATTAAGAAACATTCATTCAGTCTTCAGTTCAGTTCAGTTCAGTCGCTCAGTCGTGCCTGACTCTTTGCGACCCCATGAACCGCAGCACCCCAGGCCTCCCTGTCCATCATCAACTACCAAAGTCCACCCAAACCCATGACCATTGAGTCGGTGATGCCATCCAGCCGTCTCATCCTCTGTCGTCCCCTTCTCTTCCTGCCCTCAATCTTTCCCAGCACCAGGGTCTTTTCAAATGAGTCAGCTCTTCACATCAGGTGGCCAAAGTATTGGAGTTTCAGCTTCAACATCAGTCCTTCCAATGAACACCCAGGACTGATCTCCTTTAGAATGGACTGGTTGGATCTCCTTGCAGTCCAAGGGACTCTCAAGAGTCTTCTCCAACACCACACTTCAAAAGCATCAATTCTTCGGTGTTCAGCTTTCTTTATAGTCCAACTCTCACATCCATATGTGACTACTGGAAAAAACATAGCCTTGACTAGACGGACCTTTGTTGGCAAAGTAATGTCTCTGCTTTTAAATATGCTGTCTAGGTTGGGCATAACTTTCCTTCCAAGGAGTAAGTGTCTTTTAATTTCATGGCTGCAGTCACCATCTGCAGTGATTTTGGAGCCCTAAAAAATAAAGTCAGCCACTGTTTCCACTGTTTGCACATCTATTTGCCATGAAGTGAAGGGACCAGATGCCATGATCTTCATTTTCTGAATGTTGAACTTTAAGCCGACTTTTTCACTCTCCTCTTTCACTTTAATCATCAAGAGGCTCTTTAGTTCTTCTTCACTTTCTGCCATAAGGGTGGTGTCATCTGCATATATGAGGTTATTGGTATTTCTCCTGGCAGTCTTGATTCCAGCTTGTGCTTCATCCAGCTCAGCGTTTCTCATGATGTACTCTGCATATAAGTTAAATAAAGCAGGGTGACAATATATAGCCTCGATGTACTCCTTTTCCTATTTGGAACCAGTCTGTTGTTCCATGTGCAGTTCTAACTGTTGCTTCCTGACCTGCATACAGGTTTCTCAAGAGGCAGATCAGGTGGTCTAGTATTCCCATCCCTTTCAGAATTTTCCACAGTTTATTGTGATCCACACAGTCAAAGGCTTTGGCATAGTCAATAAAGCAGAAATAGATGCTTTTCTGGAACTCTCTTGGTTTTTCGATGATCCAGCGGATGTTGGCAATTTGGTCTCTGGTTCCTCTGCCTTTTCTAAAACCAGCTTGAACATCTGGAAGTTCACGGTTCACATATTGCTGAAGTCTGGCTTGGAGAATTTTAAGCATTACTTTACTAGCGTGTGAGATGAGTGCCATTGTGCAGTAGTTTGAGCATTCTTTGACATTGCGTTTCTTTGGGACTGGAATGAAAACTGACCTTTTCCAATCCTGTGGCCACTGCTGAGTTTTCCAAATTTGCTGGTATATTGAGTGCAGCACTTTCCCAGCATCGTCTTTCAGGATTTGGAATAGCTCCACTGGAATTCCATCACCTCCACTAGCTTTATTCGTAGTGATGCTTCTAAAGGCCCACTTGACTTCACATTTCAGGATGTCTGGCTCTAGATGAGGCTTACTGGACACCAAAAAGTCTTCAGGACAGTTAAAATATATAGTCACTACTCTCAAGTTCTTTATAATCTGGTTGGAAAGACAAAAATGAAAAACATAAGTTAAGGCTGTGTTGTTAGTACTTTTTAGTTCATAAGCAGTTTTTTTCACAGGTTCTGTTTTAGATTATCAGAATCACTATACCAACTGTCCAACTGACAGACTAGAAGCTACATGATTTAAGTTGACTTAGATAAGAAACTAAGTTTCACCACTTACTTAAATTGCCACATTACTAAATACTGATAGTCTTGTGGGAAAAGAAAATGGCAACCCACTCCAGTATTCTTGCCTGGAGAATCCCATGGACAGAGGAGCCTGATGGGCTGCTGTCCATAGGGTCACACAGAGTCGGACATGACTGAAGCAACTTAGTATGCATGCATGCATTGGAGAAGAAAGTGGCAACCCATTCCAGTACTCTTGCCTGGAGAATCCTGGGGACAGAGGAGCCTGGTGGGCTGCCATCTATGGGGTCTCACAGAGTCAGACACGACTGAAGTGACTTAGCAGCAGCAGCAGCAGCAGCGATAATCTTGTAGGAATGAGAGAAACCATTGTCATCAGTAGATTTTAGGCAATTTACAAACACGTTCACATTATATAGTAAAGTTGGTTATGTGAGTGCATTTTTCTAGGAAGAGGGTCCTTAGTTTTTATCAGATTCCCCCCCTTTTCAATTGATATATAATTATCATTTCATCAGGTTTTGAAAGTGAGTCTGTGGCTCCAAAAAAAAGTTTAAAAACTACTTGTCTAGGTTATTTGGAGAATACTTAGAGAATGAGTCCTTAGCTGAATTCTGAACAATAAGCCAAGTGAAGAAATAGCAATCTGGACAGAAAAGTAATAGCACCTAAAATTTCTTCTATCATCTCTAGTAGGAGTGCCCTGAACTGCTATATCTTCAGCACAGATTCCTGGTGAAGTTTATTTACTTTCTTATGCTAATTTTCCTACTTCCCTTTGCTGTCACCCATGTTCTGTAATGTACAGGTAATTGGTTCGTATATCATGGTTACATCAAAGGTCTTAATAATTAATTTTTAGATCTGATTTAACTAGTAGTTTTTTTAGTTAAAATGGAGAGGAGAAATACATTTAAGAAATTATCAGATCAGATCAGATCAGATCAGTCGCTCAGTCGTGTCTGACTCTTTGCAACCCCATGAATTGCAGCACGCCAGGCCTCCCTGTCCATCACCAGCTCCCAGAGTTCACTGAGACTCACATCCATCGAGTCAGTGATGCCATCCAGCCATCTCATCCTCTTTCGTCCCCTTCTCCTCTTGCCCCCAATCCCTCCTAGCATCAGAGTATTTTCCAGTGAGTCAACTCTTCGCATGAGGTAGCCAAAGTACTGGAGTTTCAGCTTTAGCATCAGTCCTTCCAAAGAAATCCCAGGGCTGATCTCCTTCAGAATGGACTGGTTGGATCTCCTTGCAGTCCAAGGGACTCTCAAGAGTCTTCGCCAACACCACAGTTCAAAAGCATCAATTCTTCGGCGCTCAGCCTTCTTCACAGTCCAACTCTCACATCCATACATGACTACAGGAAAAACCGTAGCCTTGACTAGACGGTGCTTTGTTGGCAAAGCTGTGTCTCTGCTTTTGAATATGCTATCTAGGTTGGTCATAACTTTCCTTCCAAGGAGTAAGCGTCTTTTAATTTCGTGGCTCCAGTCACCATCTGCAGTGATTTTGGAGCCCCCAAAAATAAAGGCTGACACCGTTTCCACTGTTTCCCCATCTATTTCCCATGAAGTGATGGGACCGGATGCCATGATCTTCGTTTTCTGAATGTTGATCTTTAAGCCAACTTTTTCACTCTCCACTTTGACTTTCATCAAGAGGCTTTTGAGTTCCTCTTCACTTTCTGCCATAAGGGTGGTGTCATCTGCATATCTGAGGTTATTGATATTTCTCCCGGCAATCTTGATTCCAGCTTATGTTTCTTCCAGTCCAGCGTTTCTCATGATGTACTCTGCATATAAGTTAAATAAACAGAGTGATAATATACAGCCTTGACAAACTCCTTTTCCTATTTGGAACCAGTCTGTTGTTCCATGTCCAGTTCTAACTGTTGCTTCCTGACCTGCTTACAAATTTCTCAAGAGGCAGATCAGCTGGTCTGGTATTCCCATCTCTTTCAGAATTTTCCACAGTTTATTGTGATCCACACAGTCAAAGGCTTTGGCATAGTCAGTAAAGCAGAAATAGATGCTTTTCTGGAACTCTCTTGCTTTTTCCATGATCCAGCGGATGTTGGCAATTTGATCTCTGGTTCCTCTGCCTTTTCTAAAACCAGCTTGATAGTACACATAGAAGTCATGATAGTTTATCCTGAAAATTGAATAATAATTGACTTCCCAATACTATGGGTAGAATATCTGTATAATTTAGTTCATTTAACAGACATTGTCACACATGATCATGGGCCAGAAACTGCTGTAAA
Source organism: Bos mutus (assembly GCF_027580195.1). Classification (NCBI taxonomy): domain Eukaryota; kingdom Metazoa; phylum Chordata; class Mammalia; order Artiodactyla; family Bovidae; genus Bos; species Bos mutus. Next base: position 46,209,367 of record NC_091627.1, on the reverse strand, counting down.
TACAATACCCAGAAAAAAAAAAAAAAAGACCTTGACCTTGAGCTTTCAAAACAAATTTCACAAATGTGCTTATAATTATGAACCCAATTATACTCTTTGATGTCTTTTTTTGAAAATCCCAGATAAGATCACTGACCTACATTGACAGGACTTTTGAGGGTTGCTCTCTTCCTCAACCAGTGCTTCTCACTGGGGGCTTGCGAGGAAAGGTTGCCCCCAGAGTACATCTGGCAGTGTCAGGAAACAGTTTTGCTTGTTCCAGCTGGGAAGATAATACTGATATTTAGTACATAGGCCAGGGATGCTGTTAAATATCCTCCAGTGCACAGAGCAGTCTCCACAACAAAGAGTTATTCAGCCCAAACTGTCAACAGTGTCAAGACTGAGAAACCCTGCCCTAGATGGACATTTCAAAGTGACTGAACCAAGTTGCCGTAATAAGGCAGAGTCAGGACTTAGGCATTTCAGTACTACAGCATCATATCACCTGAAGGTTCTAGTGTTTCTTGAGATTTTATTTAAAGACTCTTTGATGTAGGCAAAGAGTTCATTTCAGTGGATATGGTTAAAGTGATAGGGGATGGTGGCTTGGGTTTGAAGTTGGGAACTATGCTTTCTTTTAAAAGATTACCCAGTCTGTAGTGGTATGATTAATATATTCCTTTTATTATCTCTTACTATCAATATTTATTGAATTCCATGACTATATATAATAGGTAAATCCCCAAAAATGATCATTATAGATTAACAGATAGGAAGGGCTTAGAAAGGAACCAACATAGGTGTTTATTTCTAGATGAATAGTCTAGAACTAGCTTAATGTGCAGCTAGAAATCTTACTAACATGTAGGCTCATTATATCTGCATTTCTGTCAAACTTCTGGGTGGGAAGGCTAGGTGAAGCATTAAATCATAGCACAAAATAAGAATGCCTGAAGTGTCATCATTCTTCAGCCAAACAGAAGAAGATTAAAAGGCTTTTTATGCTGTTAACAATTTTAGTTTTACTTTCTGGTTATAATAGTGATGAAACTAATATTGGAGACCATTTGAAAAACATTAAAAAAGTGGGAAATCTCTAGTACTAATCTCTACCATTCCAATAAGGTTACTAGTATTTTGTGTATTTTCTTTCCATTATTTTATCCTTAGGGCTTTAATATATGTATGCTTAACTATAATGTATACATTATAAAATTCTGTATCTGCTTTTGTTGAAAAAAAGAAGAAAAAAAAATCCCCCCCCCTTTTTTTTCTCATTTTCTTTGTCCTCTCTACTACTGCATTTTATTGTTCAGCTTTGGATAATTTAGTTTAGGAAAGAATTTATCAGTTAGGAAGAGATCTGCTGAGAGGGATAAAGAATCAAATGCCTTACTGTAAAGACTTAATTTCATAAGCTGACTTATGTCATGTGTCAGTTAAAAATATATTTCTCATCATTGGGAAGAACAAAGCTGAGAAAAGTCTGTTCCTTTAAATTTGATTTTCTTTTTTCTTGGATAATGCATAATCAATATTCTGAAACTTTACATAGAAAAGGAACATACCATTACTATTTGAAATTGAACAGTTTTTTCCTTAAAGAACTAACATTTCTTCCTTATAATTGGAAGTTCAGTGATAAATGTAAGATTAAAACACAGGTGTACATTGATGTGCAGGTACTGAAAATCTGTGAGTGAGTGAATATATGTGATGGTGAATCTTATTTTCCACTTACAGATCTTCCCTGACTTACAATGGGGTTCTGGCCCGATAACTTTTACAGCCCATTCTAAGTTGAAAATATCATAAATTAAAATCATTTAGTGCACCTAACTTATCTGTCATCATAGCTTAGACTAGCCTATATTAGAAGTGCTCAAAACAGCCATGTTAGTCTACAGGTAGGCAAAATCATCTAACACAAAACCTATTTTATAATAAAATGTGGACTATCAGTAATTTATTGAATGCTATCAGATCAGATCAGATCAGATCAGTCGCTCAGTCGTGTCCGACTCTTTGCGAACCCATGAATCACAGCACGCCAGGCCTCCCTGTCCATCACCAACTCCCGGAGTTCACTGAGACTCACGTCCATCGAGTCAGTGATGCCATCCAGCCATCTCATCCTCTTTCGTCCCCTTCTCCTCCCTCCCCCAGTCCCTCCCAGCATCAGAGTCTTTTCCAGTGAGTCAACTCTTCGCATGAGGTGGCCAAAGTACTGGAGTTTCAGCTTTAGCATCATTCCTTCCAAAGAAATCCCAGGGCTGATCTCCTTCAGAATGGACTGGTTGGATCTCCTTGCAGTCCAAGGGACTCTCAAGAGTCTTCACCAGCACCACAGTTCAAAAGCATCAATTCTTTGGCGCTATACTGAAGGTGAAAAACAATAGTTTTCTGGGTACAGAATGATTGTGAATGTATAGATTGTCTACCCTTGTGATTATGTGGCTGACTGGAAACTGGGTCTTTGCCTGGTCCAGGGAAAAATCAAAATTCAGAGGACAGTTTCTCTTGAATGAAGATCTCTTTCACACCATTGTAAGGTTGAAAAATCATGAATTGAAACATTATTAACTCTGGAACCGTCTTATATCATTCACCACTAATGAAGGTTGTAAGGAAATTTTACAGGTTGTTAGAGAAAATTACCTTTTGCTCTATGCTTTTGATACAGCTTGTCTTATTATCTGCTTGCCTTAGTTAGGCTTGATTTGTCTTGTGAAGGCTTCTATTCTAGATTGACAAGTAATTAACTTATACACTGGACTTTTTGGTTATCATAAAAGTCTACTTTTTTAAGCCGTCTTAGGTCTCTCAAGTTTCAGTGAACTATTTATTTCTTTAACTCAACTCATAATTTGTTCAGTTGCCAAGTCATGTCTGACTCTTTGTGACCCATGACTGCAGCACATAATTTGTAGTGTAACCAATTTTTTAAAAAAAATAGAGAATCATTATATAGAGCTGAAAGAACTTTTATTGCTATGCTAAAAAGTTTACCATATTTTCATATTGTATAACTGTCAATCTAAGTGATTTATAACAAACATTTTTCTGCTCATCTTTGATCTTTCAAATCTCTTGATAATTTTTGTGTTTTTGGCCTCATGGCACATGGGATCTTAGTTCTCCAACCAGGGATTGAACCCAGGGCCATGGCAGTGAAAGCAATGTGTCCCAATCATTTGCATCACCAGGGAATTCCTGATGCCTTTTTAAAGTTGGCAGATTTATGAGAGTGATTATGTGATGTAAACCAAAAGAGTCCAAAATGTAGTACTTGGATGCAGTCTCAAAAACGACAGAATAATCTCTGTTCATTTCCAAGGCAAACCATTTAATATCACGGTAATCCAAGTCTCTGCCCCTACCAGTAACGCTAAAGAAGCTGAAGTTGAACGGTTCTGTGAAGACCTACAAGACCTTTTAGAACGAACACCCAGAAAAGATGTCCTTTTCATTATAGGGGACTGGAATGCAAAAGTAGGAAGTCAAGAAACACCTGGAGTAACAGGCAAATTTGGCCTTGGAGTATGGAATGAAGCAGGGCAAAGGCTAATAGAGTTCTGCCAAGAGAACATGCTGGTCATAGCAAACACCCTCTTCCAACAACACAAAAGAAGACTCTAACATGGACATCACCAGATGGCCAACACCAAAATCAGATTGATTATATTCTTTGCAGCCAAAGATGGAGAAGCTCTATACAGTCAGCAAAAACAAGACTGGGAGCTGACTGTGGCTCGGATCATGAACTCCTTGTTGCCAAATTCAGACTGAAATTGAAGAATGTAGGGAAAACCACTAGCACATTCAGGTATGACCTAAATCCCCTTACGATTATACAGTGAGAAATAGATTTAAGGGACTGATAGACATCTGATGGATCTAGATCTGATAGACTGCCTCATGAACTATGGATGAAGGTTCATGACATTGTACAGGAGATAGGGAGCAAGACCATCCCCAAGAAAAAGAAATTCAAAAAAGCAAAATGGCTGTCTGAGGAGGCCTTACAAATAGCTGTGAAAAGAAGAGAAGCGAAAAGCAAAGAAGAAAAGGAAAGATATATGCATTTGAATGCAGAATTCCAAAGAATAGCACGGAGAGAGAAGAAAGCCTTCCTCACTGATCAGTGCAAAGAAATAGAGGAAAATAATAGAATCGGAAAGACTAGAGATCTCTTCAAGAAAGCTTAAGATACCAAGGAAACGTTCATGCAAAGATGGGCTCAATAAAGGACAGAAATGGTATGGAGCTAACAGAAGCAGAAGATATTAAGAAGAGGTGGCAAGAATACACAGAAGAACTGTAACAAAAAGATCTTCACAACCCAGATAATCCCGATGGTGTGGTCAGTCACCTAGAGCCAGACATCCTGGAATGTGAAGTCAAGTGGGCCTTAGGAAGCATCACTACAAATAAAGCTAGTGGAGGTGATGGAATTCCAGTTGAGTTATTTAAAATCGTAAAAGATGATGCTGTGAAAGTGGTACACTCAATGTGCCAACAAATTTGGAAAACTCAGTAGCGTCCACATGACTGGAAAAGGTCAGTTTTCATTCCAATCCCAAAGAAAGACAATGCCAGACAATGCTCAAACTACTACACAATTGTACTCATCTCACATGCTAGCAAGAGAAGGCAGTGGCAACCCACTCCAGTACTCTTGCCTGGAAAATCCCATGGACAGAGGAGCCTGGTAGGCTGCGGTCCATGGGGTCGTGAAGAGTCGAACATGATTGAGCGACTTCACTTTCACTTTTCCCTTTCATGCTTTGGAGAAGGCAATGGCAACCCACTCCAGTGTTCTTACCTGGAGAATCCCAGGGCCAGGGGAGCCTGGTGGGCTGCCGTCTATGGGGTCCTACAGAGTCGGACACAACTGAAGCGACTTAGCAGCAGCAGCAGCACATGCTAGCAAAGTAATGCTCAAAATTCTCCAAGCCAGGCTTCAGCAATACGTGAACTGTGAACTTTCAGATGTTCAAGCTGGTTTTAGAAAAGGGAGATGAACCAGAGATCAAATTGCCAACATCTGCTGGATCATCAAAAAAGTAAGAGATTTCCAGAACAACATCTATTTCTGCTTGATTGACTATGCCAAAGCCTTTGACTGTGTGGATCACAATAAACTGTGGAAAATTCTGAAAGAGATGGGACTGCCAGACCACCTGACCTGCCTCCTGAGAAACCTGTATGCAGGTCAGGAAGCAACAGTTAGAACTGCACATGGAACAACAGACTGGTTCCAAATAGGAAAAGGAGTATGTCAAGGCTGTGTATTGTCACCCTGCTTATTTAACTTCTATGCAGAGTACATCATGAGAAACGCTGAGCTGGATGAAGCACAAGCTGGAATCAAGATTGCCAGGAGAAATATCAATAACCTCAGATATGCAGATGACACCACCCTTATGGCAGAAAGTGAAGAAGAACTAAAGAGCCTCTTGATGAAAGTGAAATAGGAGTGTGAAAAACTTGGCTTAAATCTCAACATTCAGAAAACTAAGATCATGGCATCCAGTCCCATCACTTCATGGCAAATAGATAGGGAAACAGTGGCTGACTTTAATTTTTAGAGCTCCAAAATCACTGCAGATGGTGATTGCAGCCATGAAATTAAAAGACGCTTACTCCTTGGATGGAAAGTTATGACCAACCAAGACAGCATACTAAAAAGCACAGACATTACTTTGTCAACAAATGTTTGTCTAGTCAAGGCTATGGTTTTTCCAGTGGTCATGTATGGATGTGAGAGTTGGACTGTAAAGAAAGCTGAATGCCGAAGAATTGATGGTTTTGAACTGTGGTGTTGGAGAAGACTCTTGAGAGTCCCTTGGACTGCAAGGAGATCCAACCAATCCAGCCTAAAGGAGATCAGTCCTGGGTGTTCACTGGAAGGACTGATGCTGAAGCTGAAACTCCAATACTTTGGCCACCTGATGCAAACAGCTGAGTCATTTGAAAAGACCCTGATTCTGGGAAAGATTGAGGGCAGGAGAAGAAGGGGACGAAAGAGGATGAAGTGGTTGGATGGCATCACCGACTCAATGGATATGAGTTTGGGTAGACTCTGGGTGTTGGTGATGGACAGAGAGGCCTAGTGTGCTGCAGTCCATTGGGTCACAAAGAGTTGGACACGACTGAGTGACTCAACTAAACTGAAACCATTGGTTATTTAGCCCTGTTATGCTGTTGAGAGTGATTCTTTTATTGATTTTCTCAGATGTGACTTTTTGGAATGGATTTTTAAGTCTTCTATAGTTATATCACAATCGGTTCTTTTTGGGCCTCCCGGAATTGGTTGAAAGCAGTGCTGTAGATAGTCCAAAGGTTTTTAAAGCCATATGTTCATTGAAGCATGTAAATGATTCAGTAAGCTCATGTACTTTGTCATCAACATGATTAGGCTTCATAGCAAGGATCAGCGTCTGTGAATATGCCAAAGACTTAGCTGATCCACTCTACTGAGTTCACTCTTTAGAAGATTCTCATTTGTGCTACACAGGTAACCCTTCCAACCTCTTCATTATATTGTGCATGCTAAGTCACTTGAGTTCTGTCTGATTCTTTGAGACCCTATGGACTGTAGCCTACCAGGTTCCTCTGTCCATGGGATTTCTCCAGGGAAGAATACTGGAGTGGGTTGCCATGCCCTCCTCTAGGAGATCTTCCTGACCCAGGGATCGAACCTGTCTCCTGCATCTCCTGCATTGGCAGGCGGGTCTTTACCACTAGTGCCACCTGGAAAGCCCTTGCCTCATTGTATCAGAGGAATAGTAATTAAAAGTTTCTCATCTTTCTCAAAGAATGTATGTATGATCCTAGTTCAGTCTGCTTTAATGGGATGACTCTTAAACTGAATGATAAGGAATCTCTTCACCATCTTATTTTGCTTTACTTTTGTATTAGTTAGGATTAAGTTCAGCTGTCAGTTACAGAGATCCAAATTAACAAAGACTTTAAAAAGATAGGAATTTATTTCTCTTTTATGTGAAAGTCCAAAGTTAGGTTTTGTTCCATTCAGCCTTCAGAGTTCCAGACTTTTCAACAGATCACTCTGCTGTTCCTTGGGTGTAACCCTTGTTCTCCTGTCCTAAGAAGCTATTATATCTACATCTCAGGCAGCAGGATGAAGGAAAGGGTCAAAGAAAGGAACAAAAGTTACATATTGCCTTTCTATTAAGGAAGAGTCCTTGAAGCTGCCAGCAGCAGTTCTTACTTTTATATACCATTGATTGGAGCTGAGTCACATGGTCATACTGAGCTGCAAGGAAGGGAAAGACATATTTTCATTCTAGGTAGCTACGTGTCTCATTTATTACTGTGGAAGAAGGGATGACAGATACTGAGAAACAAATGGCACTGTCACACTCACCATGATTTGTTTCCTCCATTGTCATTGAGTAAAATAAATTTCAACATAATTTCATCCCAGTTTTAGCATAGTATCTTTATGTTAATAAGAACTTAGTAGACTAAGATGAGGGGGAAAATAGAACATGAACTATGTGTTAGTGTATTCACACAGCTCTTCTGTTTTTGAATTTTCAAATATTGTTACAGTTTATGTTCTCACTAACCACTACAGTTTCTTTACCATTTGGTCCAAAGGGACAGGATTTGTCTTCAAAGAGTCCTGAGCTTGAAACCTAGATTGAGTAAAAAGTGTCATTGTCAATATCTTGTAATTCTGACGCCTTTATCACCTTCTTAAGGTGAGCTCTTGACTGCATCAGAGAATTAAAATGTGAGTCACAAATTAATGAGAGAAAGATGAGTGTGGGAGCCATTACATTTTGTGTCAGAAATGACATGAATGGTGTTAATAGAAAAGTTTTCCTAGTAATGCAGGGCATTTAAATCAGGATACTGTCCGTAGTAACAGAACATGGAACCATGAAAAGTTGGGATCTCTGGAAAAGAAATCAGGACCAAAATCAGCTGATGGGAAATAATTTATCTCTATATTTGGGGAGGTACTTGGTTTGCTTTTTAAATGTCAAATTTTATAATAGGGTTTTGTATAGTGGAAGGAAATGGAAGATACTTCCACCTTGCTTTTCCAGTGAATGAGAGAAATAGTATTCTCAACTTTTAAAGATTCAAATGCATTTTTGAGACTGATGAACAGAGTCTAATATTGGGTCTCTGAGAAAAAATGTAAACAGGTCCCATTCTTTCTTTTCAGTTGTCTGAATGAGCCCAGTGAATTCCTTTGGGTTTGACCGACCTCAGCAATTAGGTTTCAGAGATGACTGAAATGGTTAGCTTGGTTATAATGCAGTCCAGCAGGACATCTGGAAACACATTTGACCAGATTCTGAGGAACAATGAGCATGTCCATCACAATGATGTCACACCTTTACCGCATAGAAAAGAGCTTTTTTTGAATGAGGTATTAGAGTTGTTGTATTTTTTGTTATATTTGTCCGTTTAGAATTTTCGTGTCCTTTATTAAATTGCAAATGTTCAAGAAATAATTCTAACACAAGCCAAAAGGTACATTCCCTACTCATGGAGCACTTTTTAGATATTTCAAAGTACTTTAAAAATCATTTTTGAATGCAGAAGTTTAAAAGAACTTAAGTAACTTTCCCAAGACGGTATAGTGTTACTATACCTAAGAAAAAAATGAAAAACATATTATAAATTTAAAATAGATATGTGGAACTAGTGTAAATGTTAACCAAATTCTATGAAATGTAATTCTGTGTATTAATAGCTTGAATTGGGTAAAAGAATGCAAACCTGTGATGATCTACGTATCACAGAGTTTTCAAGTATCTGCTCTTGGCTGCCCATCTACCTTGTTTTTCTTAAAGTAATTTCTCCATGACATTTTATTACAAAAAATTTCAAGCATACCAAAAGTTGAAATAATTATACCGGGAACACTTGTACAACTCTATGCATTTTCTACAGTTGTTAACATTTTGTTATTTTTGTTTTATCACTATCTTACCATCTATCTTTCCACCTATTTTTAAAAATATACTTCAAAAGTAAGTTGCAGGCATCACACTCCTCCCTTACATTTTTCTGCATGCATTTCTTTAACTAGATTTATTTATGATTTTTAAGGTAAAATTTGTATATCCTAAAGTGCTCAAATGTTAAGTGTATGATTTCATGAGTTTTGAAAAATGCATACACCGGTGTAACCAAATCCCCATCAAGATACAAAACATTTCTTTCATGCCCAGAATTTCCCTCTTGCCTCTTCTGAGTCAGTCCAAGGCCCTAGAAGCAATCACTCTTCTGTTATTTTTAAAAATCATGGCTTAGTTTGCCTGCTATAAAACTTTGTTTAAATGGAATCATAGTATATATTCCTTTGTGAAAGGCTTCTTTCACTCAGCATGTTTTTGAGATTTATCCATATTATTGCGTTAATCAGTATTTCATTCCTTTTTATTGCTGGCTAGTATTCCATTGTATGAATATACTGTACCTTATTCATTCATTCTTCTGTTGATGACCACCTAGACTGTTTGCAGTTTTGGGCTAAGAGATAGATAATAGCCAACAACTATAATATAATATACAAATATGTGTGATACAAATAACCACTTCATGGCAGTAGAATGGGAAAAAGTGGAAGCAGTAACAGACTTTATTTTCTTGGGCTCCAAAATCACTGTGGATGGTGACAGCAGCCATGAAATCAAAAGACGCTCACTCCATGGAAAAAAAGCTCTGACAAACCTAGATAGCATATTAAAAAGCAGAGATATCACATTGCTGACAAAATTTCATATATTCAAAGCTGTGGTTTTTCCAGTAGTCATGTATGGATGTGAGAGTTGGACCATAAAGAAGGCTGAGCACCAAAGAATTGATCCTTTCGAACTGTGGTGCTGGAGAAGACTCTTGAGAGTTCCTTGGACAGCAAGAAGATCAAACCAGTCAATCCTAAAGGAAATCAACCCTGAATATTCATTGGAAGGACTGACGCTGAAGCTGAAGCTGAAGCTCTAATACATTGGCCACCTGATGCCAAGAGCCAACTACACACTGGAAAAGACCCTGATGCTGGTAACGATTGAGAGCTAAAGATCCTGCATGCCACAGTGAAGAACGAAGATCCCAAGTACCACAACTAAGACCCAGTGAAGCCAAATGAATAAATATTTTTAAAAGAAAGGAATTAAGACAGAATAAAACATGGTCTTATATACCTAGTCATATTTATACCACTTCCACTGCTTTTTGGTTCTTTTTAAAATTATTTTTATCATTTTTAAGTTCCATTGATTTATTTTCTTTTATCTGTACCAGTTCAATGTATAGTTTCTTACTACGTTTATTTATTTAACTGAACTGTTCAGTTCTTTTTGAAGATCTTTTTCTCCATCTGGTCTTTTCATTAGTTTGAAGAATCTTCTGTAGCATTTCTTATTGTACAGGTATGTTGGCAATGAGTTTGCCTTGTTTTCATTTATCTGAAAATATCTTTATTTCATCTTTTGATAGATATTTTTGCTGAATTTGGAATTCCGTAATTTTCTTTCAGGACTTTACATATATATTGTTCCACTGTTTCCATTGTTTCCAATCTAACATTCAGTTCAGTTTAGTTCAGTTCAGGCACTCAGTTGTATCTGACTCTTTGTGACCCCATGGACTGTAGCAGTCAGGCTTCCCTGTCCATCACCAACTCCTGGAGTTTGCTCAAACTCATGTCCATCGAGTTGGTGATGCCATTCAATCATGTCATCCTCTTTCGTCCCTTTTGCTTCCTGCCTTCAGTCTTTCTCAGCATCAGGGTCTTTTCCAATGAGTCAGCTCTTCGAATCAGATGGCCAAAGTATTGGAGCATCAGTCCTTCCAATGAATGTTCAGGACTGATTTCCTTCAGAATTGACTGGTTTGATCTTGCAGTCTAATCACATATGTTATTCTGTATGTAAGGTGCTGATTTTAATTAGCTGTTTTCAAAATTTCCTGTTTATTGAAGTTTGCCTTTCAGTAGTTGAGTATGCCATGCATAGGTACGAATTTCTTTGTAAGTATCCTCCTTGGTATTTATTGTTATTCTCAAATTTGTACATTTATGTCTTCTATCAAATTTGGGAAACTTTTGGTTGTCATAAGTCCTCTTTTATTGCCTTACTCCCTTTCATACCCCACTTTTTCTTATGGAAATCCAATTACACATGTCTTGCATGTTTTAATATTGTCCCACCTGTTCCTCAGTCTCTGTTCCCACCATCTCCTTCAGTCTTTTTTTTCCCCACTTTGTTCTTCAGACTGCATTATTTCTGTATCTTCAAGTTCAGTGACTCTTCTGTCATCTCCAATCTTGCTTTTAGAGTGACTCAAAAACAATCTAATGTTGTTTTTCCTATTTATTGAATTTTTTTACTTCAGGCATTATATTTTTTAGTGTTAGAGTTTTCATTTGGTTATTTTATAGTTTTTCTTTGCTGAGATTTCCTATCTGTGCATTATTTCAAACATCTTTTGATATAGATATCATAGCTATTGGAAAAGGAAATGGCATCCCACTCCAGTATTCTTGCCTGGGAAATCCCAAGGACAGAGGAGCCTGGTGGGCTACAGTCCATGGGGTCAGAAAGAGTCAGAAATGACTTAAAAACTGAGCAACAACAATTATAGCTATATCTGCTAATTCCTACAATTGGGTCATTTCAAATTCAGTCTCTGTCCATTTGATTATGTGTCACATTTTCCTGTTTCTTCATATGTTTAATAATTTCTTGTTGCACAGTTGCTCAGTCATGTCTGACTCTTTGTGACCCTTTGGACTGTCACCTGCCAGGTTCTTCTGTGTCCATGGAGTTTTTCAGGCAAGAATACTGGTGCATTTTATCATTTCCAACTCCAGGGGATCTTTCTGACCCAGGGATTAAACTTGCATCACTTATGTCTCCTGCATTGGCAGGTGGATTCCTTACCACTGCGCCACCCATAATACAATAGTGCATTGAAGATACTGTTGGTTCTGTTATGATTCTCTGAGGAATGTTGATTTTTTGTTTGGTTGGTTGGTTTTCAGGCAGTTAACTTGACTGAATCTATCACTGAACTTCAGTGGGTAGCAGCTGAAACTTTTGTTCACATTTTAGTTTTATTGGGCTGGGTATAATCTGTCTCTTGTGTACAGAATTTACTGTACACAGTACAGTAAATTTACATTTCAGTAAATTTACATTTACACAGTACAGTAAATTTACATTTCAGTAAAGGCATATGAAGAACGTGGAGTTTCTTTTCTGTAGCATACTCCCTCTGTCTCAAGAATTTTTCCTTAATTTCTGGATGTTGTGGTAGCCTCAAACTCTGTTTTCTTGGTTCCTCAAGCCAGAGAGACTGCAGATTTTGGTATTTTAGCTGTCCATCCAGCACGCAGTGGAGTGTGTCCTCAGCAAAAAGCTGTTTAAATTTAAAAGAGGGCATAGGGGCAACAAACTCTCTAAGCCGGTAATATTCCTAGATGTTGACTCCCCAGCAATTTCTGTCTGCTCTTGTTTTTTCTTTGCCTTTAGATTTTGTTTTTGTTTTGTTTTGTCCAGTTTTTGTGATTCTTATCTGAGAGATGGTAGGTTGAATACAAGGTACTCCACCACTAGTGGAAGTAGAACTTTTTTCTTTGGTTTCAAGAAGAAGGAAAAAAAAGGTTAACTCAAGTTGTTTTTAGAAAAGAGCATGGGGAAAGAGGCCTTCAAGCAGTGTCTTAAGGTTCTTCTCCTTGGTCATTCTAGACATCAGGGACATAGTCTTATTAATATTTTATATCCATTATTAAAAATTTGAAGTAAGAAAGCAACATGATATAGGGGGGAAACCTGAGAGTGAGTGGGGCGTCAGGAGACCTAAACTATAGTCCAGCTCCTTCATAGACCAGATGGTTTTCTAGTATTCCAAAATTAACTTTTTATTTACTTCAAAAAACTGAGAAACACATGTCTCTATTTATACAATATTTCAAGTTTTATCAGTATCCTAATTTGGCTTTGCCTACATCTTCTAGTGTTATGAAATGTGTTTTTTAAATATTTTATGTATCTAATGTTAGTATTTGGAGCATGTTTTTTGAGTCCATAAAATTTGAATTGTGAGAATAGAAAAGTAACATAGCTTAATGAAAAATAAAAAGTAGTACTTAATGGAGAATAGTACTCCTTGAACAAGAAGAAAACTAGAATAGCATGCTAGTTGCTTACAGTCTCACCTTTCCAAATTTGGACACTATTATATCAGTAAAATTCATCTCTGTGTTACTACTCCTTAGACTTAAATTCGGAGAAGGCAATGGCACCCCACTCCAGTACTCTTGCCTGGAAAATCCCATGGATGGAGGAGCCTGGTAGGCTGCAGTCCATGGGGTCGAGAAGAGTCGGACACGATTGAGTGACTTCACTTTGACTTTTCACTTTCATGGATTGGAGAAGGAAATGGCAACCCGCTCCAGTGTTCTTGCCTGGAGAATCCCAGGGATGGTGGAGCCTGATGGGCTGCCGTCATGGGGTCGCACAGAGTCGGACACGACTGAAGCGACTTAGCAGTAGCAGCAGACTTAAATTACTTGAGGCTCATCAGAAGTCAGCAGCAAAAAATACTGCAGTTTATGTTTAGCTTTTTCTGGCCATGTGGAGCCTACCAATTTATGAGACTTGTTAAGGTCTTCAGCTGTTATCCTTGTGAGGTGCTGCTAAGTACACATCTGCTACCTCTACTGTTCTGTCATCATCACCTAGTAGTTAAAGAGTACATTGCCCACCAGCTGTACTCAGTTTACAAGACAGCACAACTAGTAAAAAAAAAAAGGCACACCTGTTTAACCAGCTTTTGTTGAGTAAAGACGAAACTATTAAACACATCACACCTGAACCATCCCTGGATAATAAACTATTTTAATTGAGATCTCCGTTTGAGTTGTCATTCCAGTAGAAAGCACACACTTATATAAATTTGCTCTACATTCTCTTGTATCTGGTGGCATGTGTTTATGAGGGAAAGTCTCTACCTACTAAAATGTTTTAGAACTTGTCTGTTTTCACATATATTTGATTGTTTACACTTTGCTTTTCATTGTGGTATTTTTTCCTATTCTTACAACTCAAATCCTTTGAAATGAAAAGATTGTTTCAAATACTAACATTCGTTGCATTTAACATTACAATTTTTTTTTTCCTTCAAAAGGGTAAAGGAAAGCCAGGAATGAGGAGTTTAAATCTTGAATATTTTCTATTTGTAATGAAATAATGAAAGTGGGGTTTGGCCCTGCTGAAGAGCTCTGATAGGCCTATAATACTGAGTTGGAAGGCCACTGAAGACCATTTTGGAGCAGAAGTATATTCATGTCTGAATAAATTGGTTGCTCTGATAACAACATTGGGTTGTTTTAGAGTTAGTGAACTCTAAACAGCGTGTCTCCATTGACTCACAGTGTTGTGCAGACTAAAGAATAAAGATGAATTGCTATGGTTCTTGTCTCTCAAGAACTGTGAAGAATCTGAGGTTTTACCCTACTTACAAGCTAACAAATTAATCTGCCACAGTTTTATGAATGCTGGCAGATTCCTGGGTCAGAGACAAAGGTCACCATCAGTCCTGGTGGTGGTGGCAGTAGTAGAAATAGTAGTAGCCAGAGTACCAGCAACTGTACTATTTGCCCACTTCGTATCACTCGATTTACTCTGTTTACCAGAGTGATACAGAGTGGGTCAAGTGAACCCTGCCCGGGAGGAGAGATTATCGTAGTGGACGATAAACACACCTACCCTCTACTCTAGAGGGTGACCTTATCTTCCATAGCTGCTTGCACTAACAATTTTTTAAAATATTTATTTATTTATTTTGACTGCTTTGGGTCCTAGTTGTGGCATGCGCAATCTCTGATTGCGGCATGAAGTCTTCTCTCCAGTTGTGGCGCATAGGCTCCAGAGCGCATGATCTTTGTAGTTGCGACACTCAGGCTCTCTAGTCATAGCGTGTGGACTCAGTAGTTCTAGCATGCAGGTTTATTTGCCCCATGGCATATGGGTTCTTAGTTCACTTGGACCAGGAATTGAACTCACGTCCCCCGCTGCATTGGAAGGTGAATTCTTAACCACTGGATCACCAGGGAAGTCCCTATTCTAACATTTTGAAAAGAGAGTCTGGAACAAATACAGTCAGTGCTTCAGCTCACAAAATATCCAGAAATGTGAGAGACCTGTGGAAAATTGTTGCTTAATGGTGACTTTTAGTATGTTCTTTTAAAGCATAGTATTATGTGGATGAACCGATATAAAACAAAACACATGAATCAAGTTTTTCTCTTCCTTTTAAAATATTGTTAATATTTGATCTAGAAAAATGGTACAGATGAAATTATTTGCAGAAGAGAAGTAGAGTCACAGATGAAAAAAAAAACTTATGGTTATCAAGAGGGTGAAAGGGAGGGTGGGGTGAATTGGGAGATTAGGATTTTACATATACACACTACTATATGTAGAATTGATAACTAATGAGAACCTGCAGTATAGCACAGGGAACTCTACTCAGTGCTCTGTGGTGACCTAGATGGGAAAGGAATATAAAAAAGTGAAATATATATATAACTGATTCACTTTCCTATACAGCAGAAACTAACACAACATTGAAAAGCAACTATAATGTCAATTAATTAAAAAAATTAAAAATGAAATGGAAAAAAATTTTAAAAAGAAACATGTACCCCAATGTTCAAAGCAGAGTTATTTATAACACTCAAGCTATGGAAGCAATCTGAGTATCCATCAACAGATGAATGGATAAAGAAGATGTGGTCTATATATACAACAGAAGACTGCTGCTGCTACTGCTGCTAAGTCACTTCAGTCGTGTCTGACTCTGTGTGATCCCATAGACCGCAGCCCACCAAGCTCCCCCGTCCCTGGGATTCTCCAGGCAAGAACACTGGAGTGGGTTGCCATTGCCTTCTCCAGTGCGTGAAAGTGAAGTCGCTCAGTCGTGTCCGACTCTTCGCGACCCCATGGACTGCAGCCTACCAGGCTCCTCCATCCATGGGGTTTTCCAGGCAAGAGTACTGGAGTGGGGTGCCATCGCCTTCTCCGACAATAGAAGACTACTCAGACATAAAATAACAAAATTTTGCCATTTGCTGTAACATGGATGGACTTGGAGGGCATTATGCTAAGAGAAATAAGTCAGAAAAAGACAAATACTATATATCTCTTATATGTGGAATCTAAACAATACAATAGACTAGTGAATATTACAAAAAAGAAGCAGACTCACAGGTATAGAGAATAAACTGGTGATTACCAGTAGAGAGATGGTAGGAAGGGACAACATAGAGGTGAAGGAATGGGAGGCACAAACTACCGAGTGTTAGATAGTATTAAGGATTTGTGTACAACACAAGGAATATATCCAACATTTTGTAATAACTGTAAATGGAAAGTAACCTTTAAGTTTGTATAAAAATTAAAAAAAATTTTTTAGTGCATGAATCAAAACTAATTATGTAACTTCAGGCTACCATGACCCAGAAGTTTACAGTAGTAACATTTTATATGCACTTACTTTAAGGGGAGCCTGGAATTTAACTGTTATTTTTATTTCAAATACTCTTTTAAGAATAATATTTTTCAGGTATTGAGGACATGTTTATTATAATTGTTAAACTAATATTTAGTAAAAGTCTTCTGAGTAAAACTTGTGATAGACTATAGCTCAAGGGAAAAATTAACCTGGATCTTTCTTTATAATTCAGAAGAGGAGAAGCTATTTAACTGGAAAATTCTTTGTGATGATTTAAATTCTGTCATGCAATTTGATTATTTAATTAGAGTTAGAAAATCTGTGAAAAGAAATAAGAGAAATAAGAATGAGAAGTGGCTAGTCACAAGGGAGGGAGTATATGACAAACCCAGTGGTGTTTGGGTCTTTGTGTGGTGGTCAGGTCTCCCAATTACCGCTCTATTAGCAGCAGAATTAATAGTGATATTTCCCACTCAGTTTTGCTGGTTATAGGCAGTGAAACTGACATTCAGATTTAATTTGAATTTACTAAGGCTTTTGTTCCCTTTTTTTAAAATATAAATTTATTTATTTTAATTGGAGGCTAATTACTTTACAATATTGTATTGGTTTTGCTATACATCAACATGAACCTGCCACGGGTGTACACATGTTCCCCATCCTGAACCGCCCTCCCACCTCCCTCCCCGTACCATTCCTCCGGGTCATCCCAGTGCACCAGCCCCGAGCATCCAGTATCATGCATTGAACCTGGACTGGTGATTCATTTCACATATGATATTATACATGTTTCAATGCCATTCTCCCAAATCATCCCACCCTCGCCCTCTCCTACAGAGTCCAAAAAACTGTTCTATACATCTATGTCTCTTTTGCTGTCTCACATACAGGGTTATCGTTACCATCTTTCTAAATTCCATATATATGCGTTAGTATACTGTATTGGTGTTTTTCTTTCTGGCTTACTTCATTCTGACTTTTTTTTTTTTTTTTTAAGATAAAGTTGGAGGGAGGACAGCTGGATTCTTGAATTATCATTTCTAATCTCATAATTGTTTCCTGCAAATTACAAATAGAAAAGAACTCCCCACCCTCTCTTTTTTCTTAACTGTTGTGCTCTCTTAAGATGATCTTTGTTTAGCATTTTAGTACTTATACTATATTTTGAGGGAGAAGAGGACAAAATGTGTGTATGAAAATGCCCAAATTCTCATTTACAATGAGGGGACAATGAGGGGAAATTTTGATTACAACTGCTTCACTCCTGGAATGACTGATCAGGGATGCAAATCAGAACTAAGTGTATATGTTTGTTTGTTTGTTTTTTTAATTTATTTATTTTAATTGGAGGCTAATTACTTTACAATATTGTATTGGTTTTGCCATACATCAACATGAATCAGCCATGGGTGTACACATGTTCCCCATCCTGAGCCCCCCTCCCTCCTCCCTCCCTGTACCATCCCTCTGGGTCATCCCAGTGCACCAGCCCCAAGCATCCTGTATCCTGCATCGAACCTGGACTGGCGATTCATTTCTTATATGATATTATACATGTTTCAATGCCACTCTCCCAAATCATCCCACCCTCGCCCTCTCCCACAGAGTCCAAAAGACTGTTCTATACATCTGTGTCTCTTTTGCTGTCTCGCATACAGGGTTATTGTTACCATCTTTCTAAATTCCATATATATGCGTTAGTATACTGTATTGATGTTTTTCTTTCTGGCTTACTTCACTCTATATAATAGGTTCCAGTTTCATCCACCTCATTAGAACTGATTCAAATGTATTCTTTTTAATGGCTGAGTAATACTCCATTGTGTATATATAGTTTTAATAGGCTGTTTGTTACTGCTAAAGTCCTAGGTTCAGGTTTCAATATTCAAATGTAGAGAAAAGGATGGAATTTCATGAGTACTTAAAATTAGACTCCTAAATGAAAAATTAGAGAAAATATTTTAATTGTGTAGCCCATTCAAGGCATTTTCCCATATGTTTTCTCTCTTGACTGTCAACAGTCCCATGTGGTAGGTGTTATCCTCTGGATACATGGAGTCTTCATTGATGGTAGGATTTGTATTAGAATTAATTTCTACTGATTCTTAGTCCCACATTCTACTTACAGGATGCTGATTGCTATCTCAAAACCCCAGTTATTGAAGAAGCACACTGGTCATACTGTAAATAGACATCCAAGTCATTTGTTCCTGGTCGTAGAATAGAGTCCAGCGATAGGTACCATATACATGGTCAGTTGATTTCAGCAAAAATGCAAAGGTGATTTAATGGAGAAAGGATGGTCTTTTTAAGAAATAGGTGCAAAGGAACATTTGGAATTAAAAGTGACTCCCAGAATTTAATGCAAATATAGTGGTTACCTCCAACAGGACTACTAGAGAACACAGTTGGGAAGAGGGGGGATACTGTGGCTTCAAAGATATTGATATGGTGTTAATTCTTCAGGTGTTTCATTGGGCATTATGTGTTTTTATTATTCTTAAAGCCTTACATATATGTTGTATAAATTCTTGACTACATGACTAAATCCTTAAGAAATAAAGTTTAATTAACTTTGAAAAGATACTGAAGACCTTTTTGGAAAACAGGAAAACCATTGTCAAAATCAGTCAGTCCTACTTTATTAAATAGTTTTTGTCTAGAGGTTTTAGTTGTTATTTAGGGAAAAAATGACTTTCCATAACACAGGACAGATATTTTATATTCTGGTTTTATTTTTACATTTTTTGGTGGTGCTGCTGCTAAGTCACTTCAGTCGTGTCCGACTCTGTGTGACCCCATAGACAGAAGCCCACCAGATTCCCCCGTCCCTGGAATTCTCCAGGCAAGAACACTGGAGTGGGTTGCCATTTCCTTCTCCAATGCATGAAAGTGAAAAGTGAAAGGGAAGTTGCTCAGTCATGTCCAACTCTTAGCGACCCCATGGACTGCAGCCCACCAGGCTCCTCCGTTCGTGGGATTTTCCAGGCAAGAGTACTGGAGTGGGGTGCCATTTCCTTCTCCGGTGCTAGCATGATATTAATTCTGTGTTTTTGGACTTTGCAGAACAAGAACAGAGGCAGATATGGGAAATTGGAAGGTTTTCAGCAAGGCCAAAATAATTTAACAACCTGATAGTAAATGATCTATGATAGAACATCAACCTTCATTTGTTAAGGCCAAGGTGTTTACTTGAGAAAAATAATTAGAGCTCAGGTAGTCTTTGTTAGAAGTAGCAACTCAAGTGGGAAGCTTACCTATGAAGGGGAAAGGGGCTGGTAGGAGTAGTGGGGAGGGCAAAGATTTAAGTTAAATAAAAATAAATAATAATATGTATTGCTGGGGCCTGAAAGACAAACTCTCACTGGTTGTATTTCTTTCTGGCAGACTTGTGAGATGTTTGTTTTCAAGGGGGAATAAATATTAGTTTTCTATTTTAAGAAAGAGATAATTTTTAATTTGACTTTGTCTTCTTAGTGTAACATTTGGTACTTGCTTTGCTAACATTATTACTTGTGGCTGAAATACAAGCTCTTGAGTATAGGCTATAATTGAGTTTAGGCTCCTGATTACTCCTGAGATTAGAATTCTCTCTGGCACCAACAATTTAGATCTATCAAAATGTGTTGTGTTTAATCTTAAAATTAAAGTACATTCTCTTGTAATACTGCAGTGTTCAATTCTGATGTTAACCATCCAAAATCAGTGCAGATCTCCCAGTTAAAGACATGGTCCTCCAACAGACTGCCCTCACTTCTGACTCTGGTTGCAACTTTGGGGGGGGTTTCAGAACACCTACATTTCTGACCAACTGGATACAAATATAGGAGGTTCCTGCAAAAGCCCCCCTCAGATTTGATAATTAGCTAGAACAACTCACAGAACTCAGGAAAACACTATACTTATGATTTCAGTTTAATTATGAAGGATACGAATCAGGACCAGCCAAATGAAGAGACACACAGGGTAAAGTCTAAGAGGGTTCCAAACACAGAACTTTCATGCCCTCTCCCTTTGGCATCTGAGTTCATCTCCCTTCTAGCAACTGATACGTTCATCAACCAGGAATCTCAACTGAGCTTCTATGTCCAGAGTTTTTGTTGGGGTCACATTTCCCAACCATTGACTGACTGTACCATTGGCCACATAATTGAACTCAGTCTCCAGCCCTCTTGCCCTCTGGGAGTTGGGCTGATATTATGTGGCTCAAAGTCAACCCTCTGATCACATAGTTAGTCTTTCCTGCTTGGTTTGACCCCATTCTGAGTCACCTTTTTAGCATAAGCTATCTAGGGGCTTACAATGAATCACCTCTAGAGTGTAAATTATCAGAGCCCGCCATGAATAACAAGACATTCCTATCAAGGGGGAAATCCCAAGGGTTTTGTTGCTCTCTCCCAGGAACCAGGCACAAAGACCAGTCTTATCTGCATTGTACATCACTCTCGATCCAGAAAGTTAAAAGGTATTCAGGGCCTTTGCTCTCTATTTCTGGTATTGTCTTTCAACAGTAGTATCAATTTATCTTCTCTATTTTGTCTCTTATCATTTTCTCAGTACAGGAAAAACTAGGAATCAAGTGATGAAACCAAAGCCATTACCTTCCCCTCTCACCAAGTCTTTGAAGCTTCTAGCAAGGGAACTCTATGGCAGCTTCTCCCTTCCCTCTGAGCCATTAAGGCGTAGACTGCAAATTGGTGACATAGGTTTCAGCAGGGGCTTCCCAGGTGGCACTAGTGTTAAAGAACTCACCTGCCAATGTAGGAGACATAAGAAACAGGAGTTCAGTCCCTGGGTTGGAAAGATCCCTTGGAGGAGGGCATGGCAGCCCATTCCTATATTCTTGCCTGGAGAATCCCCAAGGACAGAGGAGTCTGGAGGGCTACAGTCCGTAGGGTTGCAAAGAATCAGGGACGACTGAAGTGACTGAGTGTGTACACACAGGTTTTACCAGGTGTTATACTGGTGCACCCTTTGAAAAAGTGTTTTTAAATTACATGCCAATGTTCTTTTTAAAAAAGAAAAAAAATGTGGAGAATTCACATTAATGTGAACTTTCAAACTTGTCTTAAAGTTTAAAAATATATGTATCACTGGCCTGTGTTCCTACATAGCAATATTTGGCTGCAGTTTAGGAATCTCTGCAATTGATCACAATCCTTACCTCCCTCATCCTCCTACTTCCATTGAGCAACTTGATTAAAAAAAAACACAACTTTATTTTTTATCATAGTGTAGCCAGTTAACAATGTTGTGATAGCTTCAGGTGAACAGTGAAGGGACTCAGCCATAGGTATACATGTGTCCATTCTCCCCCATACTCCTCTGCCATCCAGGCTGGCACATTGAGCAGAGGTTCCATGTGCTGTACAGAAACTCCCGAAGTGGCCCTTCCCCTTGACAATCATAGGTTCATTTTCTAAGTCTGTCAGTCTTTCTGTTTTGTAAGTTCATTTGTATCATTTCTTTTTCAATTCCACATTTAAGGGATATCATTTAAGGGATTCCACATTTAAGGGATACCTTCTCTGTCTGACTTATTTCTCTCAGTATAACAATCTGTAGGTCCACCCATGTTGCTGCAAATGGCATTATTTCATTCTTTTTAATGGCTGGGTAATATTTCATTGAGTATATGTAACGCATCTTCTTTATCCATTCCTCTGTCAGTGGACATTTAGGTTTCTTCCATGTCTTGGCTATTGTAAACAGTGCTGCAATGAACACTGGGGTGCATATATCCTTCGGATCATGTTTTTCTCTGGATATATGCCCCAGAGTGGATTGCAGGGTCATATGGTAGCTCTATTTTTAGTTTTTTAAGGAACCTGCATAATCTTCTTCATAATAGCTGTGCCAGTTTACATTCCCCCCGCCAACAGTGTAGAAGGGTTCCCTTCTCTCCACACCCTCTCAAGCATTTATCATTAGTGGATATTTTGATAATAGCCATTCCGGCTGGTGTGAGGTGATATCTCATTGTAGTTTTGATTTGCAGTTCTCTAATAATCAGCAATGTTGAACATCTTTTCATGTGCCTTTTGGCCATCTGTGTGTCTTCTTTGGAGAAATATCTGTTTAGGTCCTCTGCCTATTTGTTGATTGGGTTGTTTGTTTGATGCTGTTAAGCATCATGAGCTGTTTGTAAATTTTGGAGACTAATCCATTGTCAGTCACATCATTTGCAAATATTTTCTCCCAGTCTGTGTGTTGTCTTTTCATATTGTTTATTGTTTCCTTTGCTGTGAAAAAGCTTTTGAGCTTAACTAGGTCCCATTTGTTTATTTTTGTTTTTACTTCCATCATTCTCGGAGGCAGATCAAAAAAATATTACTGTAATTTATACTAGAGAGTGCCCTGCCTGTGTTTTCCTCTAGGGATTCACCTTTAGGTCTTTAATCCATTTTGAGCTTTGTTTTTGTGTATGGTGTTAAAGAATGATCTGATTTCATTTTTTTTCTTATAGGTAGCTATCCAGTTTTCTCAGCACCATTTGTTGAAGAGATAGTCTTTCCAATATTGTGTAGTCTTGCCTCCTTTGTCATAGATTAATTAACTGTGGGTGCATGAGTCTGTTTTTGGGTTTTCTATCCTGTTCCATTGATCTGTATTTCTAGTTTTGTGCCAGTACCATGCTGTTTTGATGACTGTAGCTTTGTACTATAGTCTGAAGTCAGAGAAACTGATTCTTCCAGTTCCATTTTTCTTTCTCAGGATTGCTTTGGCTGTTCGGGGTCTTTGATGTATCCATACAAATTTTAAGATTTTTTTGTTCTAGTTCTGTGAAAAATGACATTGGTAATTTGCTAGGGATTGCACTGAATCTGTAAATTGCCTTGGGTAGTATAGTCATTTTGACAGTATTGATTCTTCCAATTCACAAACATGGTATATCTTTTTATTTGTTTGTGTCTTCTTTGATTTCTTTCATCAGTGTCTTATAGTTTGCAGAGTACAGGTCTTTTGTCTCCTTAGGTAGATTTATTCTTAGGTTTTTTTGTTTGTTCGTTTGTGATGGTAAATGAAAGTGTTTCCTGAATTTCTCTTTCTGATCTTTTGTTGTTGGTATATAGAAACACAACAGGTTTCTGAGTATTAATTTTGTAACCTGAAGCTTTACCAAGTTCTAGTAGTTTTCTGGTAGCATCTTTAGAATCTTTTATGTAGAGTATCATGTCATCTACAAACAGTGACAGTTTAACTTCTTTTCCAGTTTGGATTCCCTTTACTTCTTTTTCTTCTTTAATTGCTGTAGCTAGAACTCCCAAAACTATGTTGAATGAAAGTGGTCAGAGTGGACATCCTTGTCTTGTTCCTGATTTTAGAGTAACTGCTTTCAGCTTTTCACCATTGAGTATGATGTTAGCTCTAGATTTGTCATATTTGGACTTTATTATGTTGAGGTATGTTCCCTCTATGCCCACTTTCTGGAGCATTTATTTTTATCATAAATGTGTATGTGAGAGCTGGACTATAAAGAAAGCTGAGTGCTGAAGAATTGATGCTTTTTTTTTTTTTTTTACTTTACAACATTGTATTGGTTTTGCCATACATCAACATGCATCCGCCACGGGTGTACACATGTTCCCCATCCTGAACCCCCCTCCCACCTTCCTCCCCATACCATCCCTCTGGGTCATTCCAGTACACCAGCCCCAAGCTTCCTGTATCCTACATTGAACCTGGACTCACGATTCATTTCTTATATGATATTATACATGTTTTAATGCCAGTCTCCCAATTCATCCCCTCCCGCCTCTCCCACAGAGTCCAAAAGACTGTTCTATACATCTGTGTCTCTTTTGCTCTCGCATACAGGGTTGTCGTTACCATCTTTCTAAATTCCATATATATGTGTTAGTATACTGTATTGGTGTTTTTCTTTCTGGCTTACTTCACTCTGTATAATGGGCTCCAGTTTCATCCACCTCATTAGAACTGATTCAAATGTATTCTTTTTAATGACTGAGTAATACTCCATTGTGTATATGTACCACAGCTTTCTTATCCATTCATCTGCTGATGGACATCTAGGTTGCTTCCATGTCCTGGCTATTATAAACAGTGCTGCGATGAACATGGGGGTACACGTGTCTCTTTCAGTTCTGGTTTCCTCCGTGTGTATGCCCAGCATTGGGGTTGCTGGGTCATATGGCATTTCTATTTCCAGTTTTTTAAGGAATCTCCACACTGTTCTCCATAGTGGCTGTACTAGTTTGCATTCCCAACAACAGTGTAAGAGGGTTCCCTTTTCTCTACATCCTCTCCAGCATTTATTGCTTGTAGACTTTTGGATCGCAGCCATTCTGACTGGCGTGAAATGGTACCTCATTGTGGTTTTGATTTGCATTTCTCTGATAATGAATAAGAATTGATGCTTTTGAACTGTGGTATTGGAGAAGACTCTTGAGAGTCTCTTGGACTGCAAGGAGATCCAACCAGTCCATCCTAAAGGAGATCAGTCCTGGGTGTTCATTTGAAGGACTGATGTTGAAGCTGAAATTCCAATACTTTGGCCACCTGGTATGAAGAGCTAACTCATTTGAAAAGACCCTGATGCTGGGAAAGATTGAGGGCAGGAAGAGAAGGGGGCGACAGAGGATGAGATGGTTAGATGGCATCACCAACTCAAGAACATGGGTTTGGGTGGACTCCGGGAGTTGGTGATGGACAGGGAGGCCTGGCGTGCTGTGGTTCATGGGGTCGCAAAGAGTTGGACATGACTGGGCGACTGAACTGAACTGTACTGTATTTTGCCAAAAGCTTTTTCTGCATCTATTGAGATGATCACATGGTTTTTGTTCTTCAGTTTATTGATATGATGTATCACATTGATTGATTTGTGGATATTGAAAAATCCTTGCATCCCTGGGATGAATCCCACCTGATTATGGTGTATGATCTTTTAATATACTGTTGTATTTGGATTGGTAGTATTTTGTTGAGGATTTTTACATCTGTGTTCATCAGTGATATTGGCCTGTAAGTTTCTTTTTTTGTGGTATCTTTGTCTGGTTTTGGTATTCAGGTGATGGTGGCCTCATAGAATGGGTTTGGAAGTTTTCCTCCTCTGCAGTTTTTTGGAACGGTTTCAGAAGGATAGGTGTTAACTGTTCTCTAAATGTTTGATAGAATTCACCTGTGAAGCCATCAAGTCCTGGACTTTTGTTTGTTGGCAGCTTTTAAATCACAGTTTGAATTTCAGTGCTGATGATTGGTTTGTTCACATTGTCTGTTTTTTCCTGGTTCAGTCTTAGGAGACTGTACCTTTCTAAGAATTTGTTCATTTCTTCCAGGTTGCCCATTTTATTGGCATACAGTGAGCAACTTGATCTTTAAGAAATCTCTGCATTTAAAAGGAAAAAAAGCCCACAGCCCTCTGTTTATGCTATCTCAGTTCATCCTGGTTATAATCAAGTCAGGTGAGCATTGTAACTCCCATTTTGTAGTTGAACAAAACGAAACTGGGATGTGGTCGGGGAAGAGTTGCAGATACAGATTTGACAGCAGTATTCAGATCAGATCAGTCACTCAGTCGTGTCCGACTCTTTGCGACCCCATGAATCGCAGCACGCCAGGCCTCCCTGTCCATCACCAATTCCCGGAGTTCGCTCAGACTCAACGTCCATCGAATCAGTGATGCCATCCAGCCATCTCATCCTCTGTCGTCCCTTCTCCTCCTGCCCCCAATCCCTCCCAGCATCAGAGTCTTTTCCAATGAGTCAACTCTTTGCATGAGGTGGCCAAAGTACTGGAGTTTCAGCTTTAGCATCACTCCTTCCAAAGAAATCCCAGGGCTGATCTCCTTCAGAATGGACTGGTTGGACCTCCTTGCAGTCCAAGGGACTCTCAAGAGTCTTCTCCAACACCACAGTTCAAAAGCATCAATTCTTCAGTGCTCAGCCTTCTCCACAGTCCAACTCTCACATCCATACATGACCACAGGAAAAACCATAGCCTTGACTAGATGAACCTTTGTTGGCAAAGTAATGTCTCTGCTTTTGAATATGCTATCTAGGTTGGTCATAACTTTCCTTCCAAGGAGTAAGCGTCTTTTAATTTCATGGCTGCAGTCACCATCTGTAGTGATTTTGGAGCCCAGAAAAATAAAGTGTGCCACTGTTTCCACTGTTTCCCCATCTATTTCCCATGAAGTGATGGGACCAGATGCCATGATCTTCGTTTTCTGAATGTTGAGCTTTAAGCCAACTTTTTCACTCTCCACTTTGACTTTCATCAAGAGGCTTTTGAGTTCCTCTTCACTTTCTGCCATAAGGGTGGTGTCATCTGCATATCTGAGGTTATTGATATTTCTCCCGGCAATCTTGATTCCAGTTAGTGGAGGTTGTATGCTATTGGCGTCCGGAAGAGGATCGCTTTATAGTCCCAACTCTGTTTTATTTGTTTGTTTGACTGTGCCAGGTCTTCCATCTTCATTGCAGCATGCAGAGTCTTCAGTTACAGCATGTAGAATGTTTAATTGTAGCGTGTGGGGTCTGGGTCTCTGACCAGGCATTAAACCTGGGCCCCCTGCACTTGGAGATAGTGTCTTAGCCATTGGACCCCTGGGGAAGACCCTCACCTCTCTTTAAACAGTCACTAAATGGAATAAAGAGCTTCCTTCTCCAGTAAATTTTATTTATCAAGCACCATTTCAAAAGTTACCAAAAAATTCACAAAATTTATTAAAAATACAGAAATATGTAAAACTTTACATATCCCTCAATTCTGCCAATAGTAGTATTCTTTCACTTTGTCTTCCCTGTTAAATATAATCATACTTCAAGGTTTTGAGGAGTAGTTGGATATTTTTACCAAAATTGGATTATATTGTATGATACAGATTATTCTGCTAACTTGCTTTATTGCTAAATAGATCATGGACAGTTTTCAAGGTCAGTAGATACAGCCATAAGTCACTCTTTTTTTTTGGTCTGCTGCCATGTGGTGTGCAGAATCTTTAGTTCCCCTACCAGAGACTGAACCCATGCCTCCTGCAGTGGAAGTGTAGCTTCTTAACCACGGGGCCACCAGGGAAGTCCCAAATCACTCTTTTTTTAATAGCTTACTATTAAAAAATAAGCATACTATTTACTCCACAGTCTAGTCAGATATTAGTGATATTCAATATATTTTCATTTCATTGTTTTTAATTGCTGTTTCTGTCACTATATACAATCTAGCAGAACAATATCCTTATGTATGCTTCTATGTCCTTACATACTGATGCTTTTGTTTCTGTAAGAGAATACTAAAAATATAGTGTTTGTTACAAGAGGCATGTGTACCTTAACTTTTAATAGTTATTGCTATTAAATAGTTATTAATTTTTTTAAGGTAATAATTTACAGTTCTGAAGCAACACATATTTCTTTTTTGCCTTCATCTTTACCATCCTTGAATGTTATCATTCTTTAATTTTTCTTATCCTGGATTTTTAAAAAGTGATATCCCATTGTTGCTTTATTCTGTATTTCCATGACCACTAGCAAGGTTGAGTCTGTCATATGTCATAGAGATTTCTGGGATCTCTTATTAACTGCTTGTATGCATCCTATGTCTGTTTTTTTTTTTAATTTGATGGCTTATGATTTATGAACTTAGAAGTTCATAATGTGTTGTAGGAATTTTAAATCTATCATGTATGACAGACACTTATCATTAGACCTCAAAATTAACCTTGTATCCATTATTTAATACAACTTATCACTGAGTAGAAGATTAAGAATTGGATATAGGAATCCTCTCCCTACAAAAATGACCAAATTCCAAAAGTCTGTTGTCTGTATGTATGATTTGTGATTCTGAATTTCTTTATTTCTCTGTTTTGCTGAAGAATAGAACAAAGGCTTTTCCCCCAGTTTTGAGTGTGTATAGCCTTTATCACCACTCCTCTTTTTCCTGTAAAATGATAATTAAAATCTCAAGATTTGATTAGATTTAGATTAGACATTTTTTCAAGATCATAGGTGAGTTTTTAAATAAATTTTGCAGAGAGAGGAAGGAGAGATGCTTTTTAGGGTATAGAGTGCTGTGGAACGATCTAGCATCTTAAGAAAGTATGGCCAGAAAGGAGGGAGTGACAGAATAGTTCTAGGTACTGGAGACAAAGAAGTTCTTAGTTATCATGAAGCCATACCTATCTGTTGATTATTCATTAATGGACATATTGCAGTCAAAGTATTCAGTTAGATTGGCTACTGAAATTCCGACTTTTGAAATTTAATTGAGTATCTCTTCTCTCCTAAATAAGCACAAACTTTAGGTAAACCTGAGGTAGGAAAAATGATACCAGAATAACCCCACTGATCATTGATAATGAAATCCTTTGATCTGAGCAGTTCAGAGAGCTTTGGGAACATTATCTCATAATTCTGAAATGTTCTCTGAAGTAGGAGGGCAAATACTATTACCCTGACTTACAGATGTATTGATAGTTGTATGGTCTTTGAAAGGTTAGAGAGGTGCTCCACGTGGAGCTAAAGGCAAAAGTCGGGATGAATTTTAAAAACATTTTTAATCTTTTGAGAGCACTCTAAGCCCACAATTGTTCTTTGCAGAACTATAAAGATTATTATAATGTTCCAGTTCAGTCGCTCAGTTGTGTCCAACTCTTTGCGACCCCGTGAACCACAGCATGCCAGGCCTCCTTGCCCATCACCAACTCCCAGAGTTCACTCAAACCCATGTCCATTGAGTTGGTGATGCCATCCAACCATCTCATCCTCTGTCGTCCCCTTCTCCTTCTGCCCTCAATCTTTCCCAGCATCAGGATCTTTTCCAATGAGTCAGCTCTTCACATCAGATTCTTCTTACCTGAAGAATCCCATGGACAGAGGAGCCTGGCAGGCTACAGAGTCGGACACAGCTGAAGCGACTGAGCATGCATGCATACAAGCACACATGCTACTTAAAAATATAACTGTTTCTTCCATAGAAATCTAAATACACAAGTCATTTCCTTCATGAATCTCCTTAATTCTTTCAGTGAGACGTAATATCCCTCCTGTATATATTGAGTTGGCCAAAAGGTTCTTTCAGATTTTTCTGTAACATGGGAAACCCAAAAGAACTTTTTGGCCAGCCCAGTACATTTGTAATACCTGGGCTAAACCTTTTTCTATTATGTCCTTGACGTTTTATTTTGAATTGTAGTTCATTGTGTATGTACATCACTTTCATGCATCATGAGCCTGCTGTTGGTGGAGACTGTACATAGAGCACAGCCACACTTTAATAACTTTTCATGTAGTAGTCTTAGCTTTCAGCTTTAACTGAAATGCTGTAATTTGTTGAGTAGATCAATTTCACAGATTGATTCATCTTCCTACTACTCGTAAAAATTGACTAGAAAGAATAATTTTGTTTCACAGGTGTTAAAAATCCAGAAAAAAAAATTGCTATCTTTGGACATGTTTCTTGAAATCACCAATATATTGGATTGGGCAAAAAATTCATACAGGTTTTTCCACAAGATGTTGTGGAGCCAGCCTAATAGCTAGAAATGGATTCTTCTTTTGTCCATAGTAAACTATTCTAAACATTTAACATTTTAAAGAATGTGTTCCACCTGTATTCATTTCTATGAAATTGTTGTAGGACATTAATACAGGCTGACAGAATTCAAAATTTACCCTCATTTGTTCCATTCCTCTGTTCTTCTCGCCAGCTGCTCTTCATAGTTTAGAAGTAAGTGCCTGCTATGTGCCAGGCACAGTTCTAGGTGCTAGAGATACAACTGTAAAACCAAACATAGTCTGTTTTCTGATTTCAGGAAGTACTCATGTTGTCCTGTTCAGTCACTCAGTCATGTCTGACTCTTTGCCCACCCCATAGACTGCAGCATGCCAGGCTTCCCTGTCTTTCACTATCTTCTGGAGCTTGCTCAAACTCATATCCATTGAGTCAGTGATGCCATCCAACCATCTCATCCTGTTGCATAAAGTCATATAAAGAAAGCAAATATATACACTACAGCAGATTAAGAATTGTATGAAATGCTAAGAAATACAGAAGATCTGTTTCTATTTGACTGGGCTAAATTGCTTGCTTTGAGTTTAAATTTATATGTAAATCTTTGCTCGTCTGTCACATTCCTTGCCCATGCTAATTTTGTTTAGGTTTGTATTTTGCGTTCCAGATTACATAGTAGTATGTAGAATTTATTAAACTTAGATGTAATTTTAGAAATAAATGTTTTTCATGATAAATCATATAAGTTCTTAGGAAATCATAAACATCAAATTTTAAAAATTTTATTAATTTTTCAGCATTAGGGGATTATATTTAAAAGCTACTTTTAAACACTTTAGAAAATGAACAATCATTTTTCACTTGTGTGAAAGTGTTTTTTTACATGAATGGTAGTATGCTTGAATCGTGGTGCACACATACACAGGCATCATATTTAGTCATATGAATAATTTGTTTCCATTGGGTACCAGTTAATCTTACATGCTTGCTAATCTTAAATGGCCATCACATCCACTTGGCTTTAAAAGTTGTCTGTGCTTTCCCTAGGGTAGCTTATTGTCCGCTCTTCCTAAGCTATAGCAAAATACGTCTATCACTGTCTGTGCTACCCTGCCAACTAACCTAAGAGAAACTACTTTTCCTATAGTCATTGCTGTGTGAGTAGTAAACCATGCCAGCTTTTCATCCCTACCCACTGACCCTCAGTTAATTAGATCAGAGGGAACCCCAAACAGGTATTTGTGACATGGTTTGGTGTAACAGGCTGTTCCTGAGCAATGGTTTTAGGTTGAGATAGACTCTTTTCAGAATTTTCAACTTACTGGTGTAGAGAAGCTGCCAGGTGGTGATAAGCATTGTAGCTGAGAGGTCACCTAGAACTTGTGTTAGGGTATTAATTATTGGTCATACGTATACTGCAGGACTGTTTTTTGGAAAGAAGAGAATAGAACTAAGATGTATGTGTATTTGGGAGGGGTGGTGATGTGCGCATGGTTCTGTGTGTGAGTTTACGTGTATGTGAGAGAGAATAATAACTGTTCCTGATGGTCTCATAAACGTTGAGAGGCCCAATCTGGTTTCCTCACTGTCCTACAGACCTACCATGCTCATTCCCAACTCTGTGTATTTGGATACATTAGTCTACCTATTTTCTCCCCACTTCAGGTCATCTTGAATAGTACCACCAGGTTCAGTTCAGTTCAGTCCAGTCGCTCAGTCATGCCTGACTCTTTGTGACCCCATGGACCCTTTGTGACCCCTTGTCCTTCACTATCTTCAGAAGTTTGCTCAAAATCATGTCCATTGAGTTGGTGACACTATATGAATGTCTCATCCTCTGTCTCCCCTTCTCCTCCTGCCCTTAATATTTCCTAGCATCAGGGTCTTACCAGTGAACTGGGCTCTTTGCATCAGTTCAGTTCAGTTCAGTCACTCAGTCGTGTCCGACTCTTTGCGACCCCATGAACTGCAGCACGCCAGGCCTCCCTGTCCATCACCAACTCGTGGAGTCCACCCAAACCCATATCCATTGAGTTGGTGATACCATCTAACCATCTCATCCTCTGTCATCCCCTTCTCCTCCTGCCCTCAATCCCTCCCAGCATCAGAGCCTTTTCCAATGAGTCAACTCTTTGCATCAGGTGGCCAAAGTATTGGAGTTTCAGCTTCAACATCAGTCCTTCCAATGAAGACCCAGGACTGATCTCCTTTAGGATGGACTGATTGGATCTCCTTGCATCCAAAGGACTCTCAAGAGTCTTCTCCAACACCACAGTTCAAAAGCATCAATTCTTCAGCACTCAGCTTTCTTTATAGTCCAACTATCACATCCATACATGACCACTGGAAAAACCATAGCCTTGACTAGATGGACCTTTGTTGACAAAGTAAAATACTCTGGTTTCTCTTCGGATCAGACCACCAGGTTAGCGTTCCTTAAAATTTTCTAATAATGATATTTATTTGACCAAAAATCATTAATGGTTCCCATGTTACCTTTGTGATAAAGTTTAATTTCCTTAATTATATGTATATGATCTTTTTCAACTGTTTTCTAGGATGTTTTTTCCAAAAGAACAAAGCCTATTAGTTTGCTATTTTGGTATCTCAGATCGTGGTAAAAGTCCATAGTTCTATTCTTTTGGCCATTTGTCTCCAGGAACTTTATTGATAATATCAGTTGGACTGGGAGCCCCATAATCATTTGTTGCAGAAGAAAACGTAAATGGGTTTGAGGCTAAAACATGGACTGCCAGCGATGTCTCTCTATATGTTGAATGTAAATGAATAGTGGTGCATTCAGGGTCTAGGGCTCCTGGTGGGAAACTGTGAGCCCAGGCTCCCCTATCCAGCTTCTTGCCAGATGACAGGCAAGTCTAATGTGAGCTTTGTCTGATCATTAACCTGACAATGTTGCCAAAGTGTCCAGTAAATCTTACTTTCCATCTTAAATTCTAAATGTTTTTATTGATCAGAAAGAAATAACCCTTCAGAGATCATTTAATTTTTGCTTTGAAAGCTTTGACCAACAATTCAGTGCCAACAGAATTGATTTATAGTGTGGTTGGTTAAACTGGCATTCATTTGGGAATTTTTCAGGACTCCCAAATTGTATGGGTCAGCATTCAGCCTTATCCTCTATTTTGTAAAAGTTAGTAAGGATAGAAACATATAACTCTTAGCAAGATACGAAGTACAATGATTTCCCCTCCTTGTCATGGCCTTTATCTTTTAAAGGTTATCTATTAAAATCTTAACTTTTTACTCCAGAATTCAAGATTTTCACAGTCTTCTCCCATCTGCATCTTGTTCGTTCAGTAAAGGAATTCAATTTTTTAGCTGAGCAAGTCTGTCCATTCTCTTTCCTCCCCACAACATGCCAGGCATATTTCTCCCTCAGTGTTTCTGCATATAATGTTTGACTGGCTTGAAATGTCCTCTCTCCTATCGCTAACTGGCAAGGCCCAGCTTAATATTTACTTCCTCAAATCAAAATAATATAAATTATATATCAGCATCAATAAATACTTTTAAAATAAATGACTCATCCTTTTACTGGCAGAAGGCATATACACTATGAATTTGTAGTTACCCCAGGTGACTGAGCAGTTTGCAAGTGAAAATCTCAGGAGCATCACACAAAAATGTAATTTCTTGAATTTTTTGCAATAACAAAGATTGGTCAACAGTGGGCCCACTTTTCTACAAATAATAGGTTAAAGCTGAGAAATTATTGTCCTTTTAAATGATACTTGTATTTACCACTTGGATCCTACCACTCCTCATTCTCTCCTCATATTGCCCTAGGCCCCTTTGGCTCTCTACTTGGCCCTCTGCCCCATAGGCAACTGAATTTAAGATAATGGTTATGGAGATACCCAAGTATAGTATTCCAAGAAGAAAAGAGAGATTATCAAGGTCTTTGATAGTCTTTGTCTTAACAGCTAAGAGAGGTGACTTCATATTTATTTCTTACCTCCTGAAAAATGAAAGTGAAGTCGCTCAGTCGTGTCCGACTCTTTGCGACCCTGTGGACTGTAGCCTACCAGGCTCCTCCGTCCATGGGATTCTCCAGACAAGAATACTGGAGTGGGTTGCCATTTCTTTTACCTCCTAATTGATAATAATTAGTGAAAATAACTCATAAAGTAAGGATATTTAATCATGGGGTAAATTATGAAGAAATGAAATACCCTTCAGAAAGTTATGTTCTGATTTTAGCTTAGAGTAAGGAATAATCACTAAGAAGGCTGTCTTGAGACTTGACATTGCTTTTTAGGATCTGTTACCTCCAAAAGGTGAGCCCTTTGGGACAACAGTGGAAGCAAAGATTTCAGAACAGCTAATATACAGGAGTAGGGATTCATTTGGTCTTGAATATAGTTAATGTTCCTTTTCTCATCTGCCTTCCTATAAACATTTTGATTACACAATAATAAATGATATTTGTCCAATGTTTTAAATAAGTCCTTTTATCATATTACCTCATGTAAATTTCCTGAAACCCCTACACAGTGGGATACAATAAATGAAGAATGTCAAACTCTGGAAGTTTGAGTGAATTACCTAAGTTAATATGAATGTTAAGTGATAGAATTGGAACTAGATCCTTGATCTTGAGATTTCTGGTCTTGTTCTCTATAATTTTATATTGTCTGGGCCTTCATTATCTTCCTATGAATGATCTCATCCTGCTTTTGTATGTGTTACCAAAGGACAAGGGCAATGATGCCAAGTCCATAGCAAGGAGACAATAATGTGAGAATTGCATTTGAGAACTGGGTCAGTGTCTTATGGGCTTCCCAGATGGCACAATGGTAAAGAATCTGCCTGCCGATACAGGAGACGCAAGAGACGCTGGTTTGATCTCTGGGTCAGAAATATCCCCTGGAGAAGGAAATGGCAACCCGTTTCATTATTCTTGCCTGGAAAATTCCATGTACAGAGGAGCCTGGCAAGCTATAGTACATGGGGTCGCAAAGAGTCAGACACGACTGAGCATAGTACAATACAGCATCAGCATCTTATAATTTATTCAATCTTTCTTCCTTGAGTAAACTGCCTGGAAAGTGGCTAGCAGTTTTCTCAGAATGTCAAGAGTTTTTTTTTCCCCCTGCACTGCACGGCTTGGGGGATCTTAATGTCCCAACCCAGGATTGAACTCGGACCCTCTGAAGTGAAAGCATGGAGTCCTAACCACTGGACCTCCAGGGAATTCTGAATGTCAGAAGTCTTGATCTACGTGTCTGTTGTACATCAAAAACATTGACCTATATGATCTGGTGAAATTGCTTTTTAAATTGTTTTAATTTATTGCCTTTTTTCCTGTTAGAATGTTAGCTCTTTAAGGGCAGAGGTTCCATCTGGCTTACCATTGACTCTGTTTAGAACTATACCTAGCAGATATGGGACAGTTAATAAGTATCTGATGTCTGATTCACTTGCTTAGTGTTTTATGATCTTTATTCAGAACCTGCTGCCCGCATCAAATGTTGGTTGTTTTTCGGACATTGACTTCATCGTTTACGTCTGACATGGGTGGTCAGCCTTATGAAGGAGTGTGGACATTGATTTAGAGCAGCTTGGAGTTAAAACAAAGAATTTTATGTGATAAAAGTCTGTGTGTGTGTTTGTGTGTGTGTGTGCGCGCACACTCAGTTGCTCAGTCATGTCTGACTCTTGGCAACCCCATGGACTGCAGCCCACCAGGCTCCTCTGTCCATGGAATTTTCCAGGCAAGAATACTGGAGTGGTTTGCCATTTCCTACTCCAGGGGAAAGAGTCAAGTGGCAGACAGGTTTATATTTGTATACCTTTTTTCTCAGTACTGATTGTATTTGGCCTTTGGGCCCATCAATACTTTCAAGTCCCTTTAGTTCAGAAGTATCCTGTGGGAAAACAAAAAACAAAAAAAACAAGTGTCCTGTGTTAAGGTCTATCTATTGCTATGAAGTGGGAGCGCCTGGTAAGTGTTGCTTTATTGGATTACAAGCAGATTTTAAGATTCTGAACTTTAGCAGGAAGTCTTCTACATGGTAAGAGTTTTGTGATAATGCAGGCGAGGGAAATACACAGACATGTTTGAACCAGTGCATCAGCAAGTCTGCTATTTCCAAAAACAGAAAGTGTAAAAGTTGAGATTCTGAAAAGTTAAGAAGGGCTTACTGTTTAGTCCTGAGGCTTTGCCAGTTTCTTCATGGTTGAGCTTGGCTTTTGCTAATTCGTAATATTTGAATCCTTTGGGTGGTCATGTTGAATAAAGACCTCTATTAAGAAGGCAAAAGAGGACAAATCATGTGTCTGATCCTTGCAGGGAGAAAAAACTGTTGAAAGAGCACAAGGCTCTCAGGATGTTAAGTAACACTGTAAAAACATGCAGAAGTTGATTTACTGTTTGGGGCTTGTCATAGCCTGAAGCCGTTGGTGCTGTTTCCCACTGTGAGAACTTTTTTGTTTCTCCAGGACAGGGTTAGGTCCTAGCAGTCTTTCACACGACCGTTTGTCACTATTGAGAGCAAAGTATCTGTTCTGAAGAAAACAGGGCTGTAGCTAAAGTGTTCAGCAGAACTCCTTTGAAAAGTGTCAGAGGGCAGGATGTGTGTAACACAATAGAAAGAAACACTAACATTTTTTGTTTACAGTTTTAAAATTTTTAATTTATTTAAATTTATTTTTGGCTTCTCTGGATCTTTGTTGCTGTGTGCAGGCTTTTCTCTAGTTGCAGCAAGCAGGGTCTACTCTCTAGATGCCATGCTCAGGCTCTTCATTGTGATGGCCTCTCTTATTGCAAAGCAAGAGCTCCAGGTGCACAGTCTTCAGTAGTCCTGGCTCATGGACTCGGTTGCCCCTTGACATGTGGAATCCTCTTGGATTGAATCCGTATCCCTGCATTGGCAGGCAGATTCTTGACTGCTGAACCACCAGAGAAGTCCGAGACTAACATTTACTGAGGGCCTGTTTCACACTAGACGGTGCTGGGTGCTTGTATATGTGCTATCTAATTTAGTCTTTATAAGAGTCCTTATAAGATAGCTATTATTTTTCCATTTTCTAGATTTGGAAACCTAAGCTTGGGAAAATTAGATGACTTTCCCAGGGTTACCCAGATGTTAATAGTGGAGCCATGTCTAAATGCAAATTGTCTAACTCTCAAACCAGTGGTTTTTTCCCTTCATAATATTGCTTTGGGTTTCATGTGTAATCATGGAGAGGTCTCATTTCTTGATCTTCCTATAGGGGGAGACGGAAGCAGAGTATGAAATGGCAGAGTTTACATGTATTTACATACTCCTTTCTGACCCTAACCTTCAAAATGTCTTAAATATACTGAACTTTTAAACATAATACGGAGTAGGATCTTAATGGGTGATCCAGCGGAGTGGCTGAGAAGTGCTTTTCTCCCTAAAGATGTTTACAAAAGTATTTATTACTTTCTGGAAATGTCCAATTATGAGCCATTATGTCCTAAAGAACAGAGGTTAATAGTGACCTCAGGGTATATAGCATTATCATTGTCTTACATTTAGACTTAACCTCCAGTTGAGAATTCCCATTTCTAAAACAGTTCACTTTAATCTGAGTATTTCTTGAAGGCAGACTCAGACTTAAGGTCTCTGTCCAATAAATGACAGAATTATTGGAAGTTCTGTGTTCATACTATAGTATTTTTACTCTTCACTGATAAAGATAAAGGCTTCACATAAAATTCCTCTTGTCATTTCAGACTACAGATGTAAGCCCTCATTTCAGCATGGTGATGAGACCATAATTTTCCTTTTGCTTTGCTGGAGGCCCCTTCTCATAGTTTGAAATGTAGGACACAGGAATTTTCTTGTTTGCTTCATTTTATTTTTTCCCCTAGAGACCATTTAACTTGCATCTGAAGTTCTAATTGAGGGGAAAACATAAAAATGGAGATATATTTGAGATAATAACCTAGAAAAGTAACATTTAAATTCGATTCCAAATCTCAAAAGTGGATTTGTATATCTGTATCTTTAATACTTTGAAGAACTGGTTCAGCTACTATACTCCTTTCTGTTGTTTGTTTGGTTTGGTTTTAATCTTTGACGTAGAGGAGTTATTTAACATAAATAGAATAATTTTATTGTATTCTAAGAGAAAGTGGGGAGGATGAGATCATCATGCTGAACCAACAGATTGGAAATACTCTGTACTCAAGCTCCCTTACCATCTCGCTCTGGGCAAGGGAATTATGGAAATGAAGTAAGAATGGCATCTTAACTGTGGACTTCCTGATTTTCAGTGTTATTGTTGAATATTAAAATTATCTCTCAATTTGACTATAAGAAAATTGCTTGATTTGGGTATTCTATTTTTTCTTAGAATTGACAGAGACAAATTGACAGGAAGGGATAGACTTGAGCCTGAGCTCCTGACACTGCTTTTAGTCACAGTATTTACTGCTGCTGCTGCTGCTGCTAAGTCGCTTCAGTCGTGTCCGACTCTGTGCGACCCTATAGACGGCAGCCTACCAGGCTCTGCTGTCCCTGGGATTCTCCAGGCAAGAACACTGGAGTGGGTTGCCATTCCTTCTCCAATGCATGAAAGTGAAAAGTGAAAGTGAAGTCGGTCAGTCATGTCTGACTCTTCAAGACCCCACAGACTGCAGCCTTCGAGGCTCCTCCGTCCCTGGGATTTTCCAGGCAAGAGTAGTGGAGTGGGTTGCCATTGCCTACTCCGGCAGTATTCACTAGCAGTCCCCTAAACAAGTTCACATTTTTGGCAGCTGTAACCTGGAGTTGATAGAGATGCTGCTTAATCAACCAATATTATTTTAATGTTCCTGGGGTATGAGATACTGTGGTAAAATCAGAGAAGTGTAAGATTCAGTTTACCCCACTCCAAACTGTGTTACTTTGCTTTGGATGCGTTATCTCATTCAACCTTCACAGCAACCTGGTCCGTTAAATCTGTTAACAATCATCATTTTACAGTTTAGGAATTTAAAACTTAGCCACACAGCTAGAAAGTAGTGAAGTTTTAATTTAGGTTTGAATTTAGGTTTCTGTAACTTCAGAACCCACGTTCACTAATCAATGGAGATAACTAGGAAATAGATAGGTATTTGCACATACACAGAATCTCATCGTGAAGAAAGATGAGGAAATCGGACAAACACAAATTGACATTCCATGAAATAACTAGCTTATATCCTTCAAAAATATTGAGATCAAGAAACACAGAAAGGGTTGACTGAAAAACTATTCTGGGTTAAAGGAGACTAAAAATGCATGACATCTAAATGCAATCAATGTGTGACTGTGGGTTTGATTTGGGAACAGGAAAAAAAAAACTTCATAGAGGACATTATGAGGTATTTGATAAAATTTGAATACAGAATGGGTTAAATAGTGTTTATCAGTATTATATAACCATGACTATATATGAAAATGTCTTTTCTTTAGGAAATATATACTAAAAATTTTAGGGATAAAAGGCCCTGACCATCCCCTACTTACTCTCAAGTGGTTTATGAAAGAGAGAGAATGACAAAGCAAATGTGGCAAAGTGTAAATAATTGGATAAAGGGTAAATCTGGGGAAAGAGTGTAGGAGAGTCATATTTTTATCATGTTTTTTTATATACTTGAAATTATGTAATGAAAAATTTTAAATGCCTTATGTTCTATAAATGTGGCTAAAATTCTTTAGAAACCTGCAAAACAGAACTTAGGCCAGGAGATGAGGCCCATTCATGCTTCCTCCGTTGGCAAAGAACTTGCCAAAGCAAGTTAAGGAGATAAACACAGACTTATTTTAAAGAGGAAACATAAATCATGCTGTCAAGATGTTTTTCTTATACCTCCTTTGGGGACATCTCTCTTTTCTTCAAAATAGTTGTTTTCACTAATATTTTTGTCTCATTTCTTTGGCCCCTCTTAGATATTTCATATTTCTGACTTACTAACATAATCTTGGACGGAGAGGTAAATGTGTTTGTTCTTTTTAACGAAATAAACTACAAAGTAGAATAAAAATTGCTTTCACTACTGTTTTGTTAATTTTCTTTTTTAACAGTATATATGCCACATATACTGTCTCTGTTTTAGGTGGTTGTCAGTCAAACCTTGATTATATATGAGTGAATTACGCTACTTTGGGCGTTATCAAGGTTACTGTTTTTCTTCACTCCACCAGTCCTGTTTACCCTCGCCTCGGCCAGAGGATGAGTGAAGTCACTCAGGCGTGTCCAACTCCTTGCAACCCCGTGGACTGTAGCCCACCAGGCTCCTCCGTATATGGGATTCTCCAGGCAAGAATACTGGAGTGGGTTGCCATTTCCTTCTCGAGGGATCTTCACAACCCAGGGATCAAACCCAGGTCTCCCACATTGCAGACAGACGCTTTAACCTCTGAGCCGCCAGAGAATAGATGTGGGACAAATATGAAGGTAGCCAAAGTATGGGGGCCTCCCTGATAGCTCAGTTGGTAAAGAATCCACCTACAATGCAGGAGACCCTGGTTTGATCCTGGGTTGGGAAGATCCCCTGGGGAAGGGAAAGGCTACCCACTCCGGTATTCTGGTCTGGAGAATTCCATGGACTATACAGTCCATGGGGTCGCAAAGAGTCAGACATGACTGAGCAACTTTTACTTTCAAAGTATTAGAGCTTCAGCTTTAGCATCAGTCCTTCCAGTGAATATTCAGAGTTTATTTCCTTTAGGATTGATTGGTTTGATCTCCTTGCTCTCCAAGGGACTCCCAGGGGTTGACTCACTGAAGGGGACCCTGACTCTAAGAAAGATTGAGGAGAGGAAGAGAAGAGGGTGGCAGAGGATGAGACGGTTAGATGGCATCACTGACTCAATGGACATGAGTTTAAGCAAACTCCGAGAAATAGTAAAGGACAGGGAAGCCTGCCGTGCTGTGGTTCATGGAGTTGCAAAGAGTCAGACACAACTTAGCAACTGACTAACAACAAAAT
Source organism: Bos mutus (assembly GCF_027580195.1). Taxonomy (NCBI): domain Eukaryota; kingdom Metazoa; phylum Chordata; class Mammalia; order Artiodactyla; family Bovidae; genus Bos; species Bos mutus. The sequence continues at coordinate 46,168,455 of NC_091627.1, read as the reverse complement.
ATGAAGGATGTTAAAGGTTTAAATTCATGATTTAACACATTTTTCTTTTTTTTCAATACTTTTTCATTCTCTTTCCTTTTTTAAAAAAATGAGATTATAACTGCCATATAACACTGTATCAGTTTCAGATATATAACATAATGATTTGATATTTTTATGTATTGCAAAATGATCATATTTATCTTTGTGTATTCTAAAAGTGCCTATAAATGCTGATGTGATTTTTTTCAAGATGAATAATTTGGTATTCATGGGTTAGATAACAAGGCAGAACTGGGAATTCCTTCTAATTGTAGATGGAAAGAACCCCAGATTTAAGTATTTTGGTTCAACTGATTGTGATCTGGGAGGAGTCTCAGGGAGCTCCATACATCAGTCAGTAGAACAGCAAAAATAAATGTTGCCTCCAACACCTGGTGATGGGGACAAGTAGCTATATATATAAAACTAAATCCTCTCTGCCTCCCCTCACAGCCACACACACACAGATAGAGAGAGGGAATAAAAGGCCATCTTGCCTCAGAATAACAACTTAGTCTCTATAATGCATCTCTGCATATTAACCTTGGGTTATCATACTGTCAACAGTCAGCTTCCTTTTGAATCTTTGTTAAAGTTAGTCATAGACTAACTTTCACATGTGGGTACTTAGTTTTTATGTTGTTATATATGAATGTGAGTCAGGATCGTGAAATGGTTTAAGTGCTTGGACTCTGAAGCCAGACTTGGGTTTTTTAAAAACTGGTTCTACCACTTATTACCTGTGTGGTCTTAAACAAGTTGTTCATCTTTCCTCATCTGTAAAATGGGGTAAAATTCTCGCTGATGTGAAATAATACATGTAAAGCACTTAGTGTCATACCTGGCATTTTGCATGTCTTCAACAAATGTTAGCTATTGTTATTACTGCTATTAATATTATCATTAGTGTCATTTCTAATGACATTTCTTGCATTTGCTTATGTCTTCAGATTTCTCATACTTTTCCGACAATCTCTCCTACTTCTGCCTTCCAGGCTGACTTCTTTTTAATTGAGGCATTTCATTTTCCCCCAGGGTTCAGAGATCATCCTCAAACCCCCCTCAAGCTTTCCTATTCCTTCCATTACTTCCAAAACCTGCTGAATGAATGGTGACAAAGAAATTCTTTTTCTTCACCAGTTAGGACCTGACTGCCTGTTCTGTCTTTCGCAAAGGACTGAATTTATAATCCTCGTTTCTAAAACTGTGGGCAGTAATAAGTAAATGAGGCCTTACTTTTCCTCCATGAATTGGATCATAAGTATATCAAGACTCTTGAGAGTCCCTTGGACTGCAAGGAGATCCAACCAGTCCATTCTGAAGGAGATCAGCCCTGGGATTTCTTGGGAAGGAATGATGCTAAAGCTGAAACTCTAGTACTTTGGCCATCTCATGCGAAGAGTTGACGCATTGGAAAAGACTCTGATGCTGAGAGGGATTGGGGGCAGGAGGAGAAGGGGACAACAGAGGATGAGATGGCTGGATGGCATCACTGACTCAATGGACGTGAGTCTGAGTGAACTCCGGGAGTTGGTGATGGACAGGGAGGCCTGGCGTGCTGCGATTCATGGGGTCTCAAAGAGTCGGTCACGACTGAGCGACTGAACTGAACTGGACTGAAGTATATAAAAACCCATAAAATCCATTGCATAATCTGATGAAATTTTCCAAATATAGCTGAAAAGATCTGATTTGGGATTAGATGGACAAGGTCTGTCCCTTCTAGTTCAAAGTTCCTTTTCTCTGGCTTGGCTTCTTCCTAGTAACGGCATTTCTAAGGATCAAATGAGGTAGGTCATGCGTGGGAAATGGCTTTCTAAACTGTAAACACAGTGGTGATGGGAGGGGTGATTATTACGTATGGACAAAGGCCCCAGCAACCTAAATGATGCCAGGATTCAACCTCGACAATAAAGATGCTAGCTCCAGAAGTTCACAGTAAACTCTTTGAGCTAGAGAGGCTAGTGACTAACTTCATTCAGTGACTGCAAGTCCTGTCTTCTTCCCTCATCCTCATATTCTCTGACAGAATGTTGTGTCAGATTCCAAGTCAGTCTTCAGGGCTGGACTTTGGGACACAAAATGGCAGCAAAGTACTAAATAGGGACAGGGAGTGAGGATTAGGAAAGATTTCTTTGGTGCCATTTTCCAACCCTCATCCTGGCAGCCCTTATTGATTAAATGACATTTCAAACTCAAGTTCAGTAAGGATGAGGCCAGATATGGCTTCTGCCACACTGGGCTGGCAGACCTGAGCAGTCAGAAGATAGCTTTTGAGTGTTTGCGTGTGTCTTTCTTGTTTCTAGACTATTAGAAATTCTTTTCTGTAAAGCCTAGACTCGTATGAGCTTATCATCATCATCATAACTGCAAACACTTAGGTGATGCCTGATAACGCAGTGCACTCCAAGCATTGGAGATTATTATGGAGTGAATTGTGTCCCCCACAAATTCAAATGTTAGAATGACAGTTCCAGCCTACAGTGCCTCAGAATGTTACTGTATTTGGAGTTGGTTGGAAGCCCAAAAAAATTAGTCCCCACTCTCCACAGCCTTGCCAGGAAAAAAAAAACCGAATCCCAAACTCTTTCTCCCCAAATCAGTGCTTTCTGAGTTCAAAAGTCCCCTTATTCTTCATCATTTCATCCTTTGCCCTCCTTGCATGGCTTCCCTTGCTTCCTCTAAATGGAAGGGAAATGCTGCTTTCTAACTGTGCCTAGTTCTGCTTAATCATGCTGTCATGAATGACTTAAACCACATTGAGGAAGCTGGGGATAGATGGGTGGTGCTATTGGCAGAGCAATGGAACTGGGCTCTAATTGGACATCATCTAGTTGTCTTCCTCCTGCCAAGGAGTTTGTAATTCATTGCTTCACTCTTGTCTTTTTATTGGCTGTATTAAGGTATTTCTCCCATCATAATCTCTAAGTTATCAAGAGCCCCTTAGAAAGCAAATGCCATTGCTTACTTTGTTCCTGCCTAATTAATGGTATCGCCTAAACAAACTACTCTTGATGAGGTGTTTTTTAAATCTTCTTTATTCCTTTCATGTAAATATATTTTAGTTTGTTTGTCAAAGTTGTTTGCAAATGAGTTTGCTCTGGAAGGTACCTCATCGGGAATGATGAGAGGCCCCAATTTTAACTTCAAAGTAAAATTAACAACACTCTGTTTCTCATGTGCTAAAGAGTTTTGTCATTTGGTTTCTCTAAGATTTAAGTGAAATTTCTCCTTCCCTGAGTGTGATTTGCCTTTTCAGCTGTTTCACAGTTGATCCTCTGGTCCTTTGTCCATTGTCACATGAGAACTAGTTCTACTTAGCCAAAACTCTGTATTATCTCCTGAAGATCAAACAAGAGCACCTTATAATAGTTTTTTACCAAAATATATTTCAGCCACAGTATTTCAAAATACAGAAAATCTTAACAGCTAAGTATTAAATCCTGCTGAAAATGAAGTTATAAAATGAAGTAGAGCACAGTGTTTTGTAGAAATCAGCCAATAATCTCATTGTGTTGAGCTTTTAGTGTTTATATAACTTGTTTCCATAGATTTTTAATATTTATTTATGATTGGTTTACAATATTCATTTGATTTCTATCATATGTCAGCCTGAATCAACCATAGGTATACATATGTCCCCTCCTCTTGAATTTCCCTCCCACCTCCCATCCATCCCTACCTCTCTAGGTTATTACAGAGCCCTCTTTTAAGTTCTCTGAGTCATACAGCAAATTGATTTTCTTTTGTCGGGTGTTTCTAAAATACTAAGTGTTGTTTAGTATTTATGTAGATCAGTACAAAATTGGGTCTGTCTAATTAGTTCCCAGTCTAATCTGTAAATGTACACTAACCAGGTTTGAAAGAGTCCAAATTGAGGGTCAAATGTAGGTGTCAGTTGGCAGTGGGTTGAATCAAAGAGCTGGGAGTTTCAGGCTTCATGTAAGTGGGGCTAGTCTTTGGATTTCTTTTGTTTTTAGTGGTAAAAAGAAGACTGATGTACCTTTACCTTTCACTGTACACTGACAGAGGCATCCCAAGGTGGCTCAGTGGTAAAGAATCCGCCTGCCAATGCAGGAGATGCAGGCTCGATCCCTGGGTCGGGAAGATCCTCTGGAGGAGGAAATGGAAACCCACTCTAGCCTGGAAAAATCCCATGGACAGAGGAGCCTGGCAGGCTGTGGTCCATAGAGTCATAAAGGAGTTGGATGTGACTGAGCACAAGCACATACACTGATGGTGAGCAAATAAGTGTCAAATTGCTCAGAAATCTTGGAGGAAGATAAGTAATGATAGTCTTGGTTTAGCAGTACAGAATTTGGCGAATGAAAGAAGCTCTCATTCTTTTAAGGTCAAAACTATTTTCTCCCTTTCAGAAACAAGTCAGGTTGCCTGGGCCAAAATACGTGCTCCATTTGACCACACATTGGCAGGACAGTCCAGTTTTCTTCTAGGTCATAACTCTAGATTTTTTTCCAGCTAAGAAATCTATAACCAAAAGAATTTTAGGGTCCTATTCTTGGAATACTCCTACTTTCTCTCTTCTTAGAAATTCAAACAGCTTTGAGTGGACAGTGTTCTTGGAATCTCATTGCCTTGTTGGGTCACAGGCCCTGAGCTTGCAGATGAAAATGAAAGCACCCCACGTGTGTGTGTGTGTGTGTGTGTGTGTGTGTGTGTATAAATTCAGCCTTTGGTTTTCATTGTGATTATCTTGCTAATGCCCCCTATAAAAATTCACTAGGTTTTCCTGGTGATCAGGTGATTAGAAAGGCATGGAGAGTGTATATCTAGGGTAAGACTAGCTTAAGATCCTTCACCTGTGGATCTGTGCATCTGATATGAGAAGGATTTGCTTCTGGTATTTCCCTACTTTTATGTTTCGTGCCCTACCTATTTGTCCCGCTTTCCCCAGTTCCTCTTAATGGTAGGTACCATGTGGTTTCAGGCAGGCTACTTGGGTTCATTCTTCCTGGAGGAAAATAAATGTCCTAATTTAAGTGATAGAAAGGTGTAAGTGACTTTTTTGTATTACCTCTCCTGGGAATATTTCTGTTTTAAAGACATTAAGCTGGGAACAGTAGTCCTGGTTACTAAAGGAAGGGAAATATTTGGGATAAGAAGATCTTTCTGGCTTAAATTACAACTTTATGAGTATAATTTTCCAAAGTAGTTATGTGAAGTCACAGAGTTCCTCCTAATAGCTCTAATATCCATTTCTAAAAAACCTCCTGCAGAGCTGCTATGATTTGGTCGTATTAACCAGTTTTTAAGTTTCACTTCTTTTTCCCATTTTGTAGAAATACTTAAAAGATGGCCCCCAAAAGAGGAAGTCAAGCAGCAGAGACCCAGATAATCAGTTCCTGAATAAAGAAGATCTGGTGTTATTTTATTTAAAAATTGTGCCACTTTATGTAAAACCCACGTGCACTACTTAAAAAGCTGAAATTAGGTCCCTTAGATTTGTTTAACGGTAGCTTACATCAGTGGTAGATCTGAAACTCCCTGGATACCCGATGTCTCTCTTCTCTCTTGAGTTTCTAGTTAACTGATTAAAAATTCATGTTTTCTCATAAAATTTATCTTTTAATGTAATAAGAATTTGTGAGAGAGCAAACTTTTTAATTTTTAAGCACTTTAAACTCCCGTTCTCAAGTCGTCTTCACAGAAGTCCTTTGAAATGCCTGAATAATGTCATCAGAAAACTCAGTAATTGTTATCTAGTGATGGTTAATGCTTTTATACTACACCGAGAATACTCTCTCCTCTTCTAGGAGACCGAGGGAGTGTAGATAAATACTTCCTATGGGAGCTGCTCTGGTTCTGAAACTACCATCATCTTAGTCCCATATTTGATCTTAGCACATGGGGACATCTATTGAGTTTTGGGGTAAATCATTTTAATTTAGTTGCTCTGTCATTAAGTTTCAGTCTTAGCTTCCATAAGAGATGGGTTTTAGTCTTTTCTGATCTTCAATAGAATAATTTGCTTTATAATTTATAGTATAATGTTTTTCCCTTTTGGAAAATTGCTAAAGCATGCTTTTTACACAGTAAATGTAGGATTTGTCAGCTATTATATTTGAAATGAGGATTTCCTCACGATTAAAAATGGCCTGAGTAAGGGCCATTGGTTATATTAATAAGATGTATTGCTAAAAATCTGTGTTGAAAGATTCAAAAACGTTATAAATCACAAATGTTCCTTTGGAAAGTATTGTTTTAAGCTGCCGCCTAAGCTATCCATTGCTTTAGATTTAGGGTATAAGGGCAGGTTGTAAAGATGAGGGCATTAGTCTGGTATCAAGACCTTTGATGCAGATTCTTGATGAAATGTCACCTTGCACAGTTGTTACTACTGTTGTTGTTTTTCTTCTTTTTTAATATCAAAGTGCTATTATATAAAATTTAATATCAAATTACAATAGAAAAAAATTAAATACTGATGCTGGTTCATACTGTCATTTATCGCTTAAGAGGGCAGCCTTTCTACCAACTTAGGCATGATAAAAATTCTTGCCCTGCTCGTCTTTGCAGTTTGTATTTAGTGGTTATGTACTTTCACAGTCTGAAGAAAATCATCTTAATGTCTATACTGAAGTAGTGATTAAGGCCAGAAAGTAAAGTGGGAGATAAAGAAACGATACTCACACATAGAAGATACTGGAAATAGCCGAGGAAAAGGAGTTGGGAGTAGGGAAATAAATATCCTGACCTCTGTCTTCTCTTGTCAAAACCCAACTGTAAACCAGAGAATAAGAGAGTGACACAATCTTAGAGAACTTGGAGCAAGGCAGAGAAAGGTGGGGAATGGTATGAAAGTGATCGTGGCGAGGCAGCAGCGAGCCGTGGCGTGACACGAGATCTTAATTCCCTGCCCAGGAATTGAACCTGGGTAGCCTGGATGAGAACCAGGAATCCTAGCCACCAGACTAGCAAGGGCTAGAGGCTAGGAGTTACTTTCCCCTGGATCTTTGCCCCCAGTGAAGAATGCATTTATCACGGAAGCAGAAACTGTAAATGTAGGTACAAAGTTGATTATTAGAGACATAGCACGAGTGGGAGAGCATACAGAGAAATAGTTTTTTTTTAAGTTAAGACAGAAACAAGACAGACAGAGATGCACACCTGGAGAGAAAGTATGTGAGTGTTCCCCTTAGTGAGGAGGAGCTCAGTAAAGAGGCGATTAAGCTATTCATACAGGTCAGTTCTTCTGTTGTCTTCCTTCGAGCCTGTTATCTGGTTTCTTTTTCCACACTTGACCTACCCTGGGATCCTTCCCTGGGTTGTGCATGCACCCCTCAGCCAAGATGGATCTCAAAGTGAAGGCTTCTGGGAGGAGCAAGACCAATTATGGCCTGACTTTATCTCTTGACTTTTGACTCACAAGGAGCCTTTCTGTTCATGTGTAGTGTCTCCCTTGACCCAAAAGAGGGGGAAGTAGAGATCCCTTAATGCTTTACTCAAACAGGGTTTTGCCCTTCTTTGTCCTTGCCATGACTATGACCTTAAGATGTTTACAAGAAACAAACCCTGGCTATTTACCTGGCTGTTTACATTTCAGAGAGCAAACAGGAGGCTGATTGTAAATGACTTACTTATCTGAAGCCCACCTATTTCTTGTCTCAAGAAATGGTAACAGTTGTTAAGTAACCAGCCAGAAGCCCACTTCTTTGTGTCCAGTGAAATGTAAACAGGCCAGTTGTAAATGTCTAACTTGGAGCCCATCTATCTCCTACATCAAAAGGACAAGTGAAGAATAATCAGCACAGTTTTCAGAGAATTATAAAATTTAATTTTGGACAAGTGGTTCCTTATGAAGTAACTTGGAGGATTCTTTGCTACAGAGAAGCTATTTCCAGGTCTCCTGCAGGAGTTGGGAGCAGTATTGGTATAATTCTGAGAAAGTCGCAGAAAGTATGGGAATGAGTGGTGAACACAGATTTACCTATGAAGCTGTTTTAAACTTCTCTGGTGGGCAGTATTCAAAGCCCTGGCTACCTTATTTATTATCTAATTCCTCTTCAAGACACCATTGCCAATTTTGACCTTTGCCAAATGTTCTTTCTCTTTCCAGAAGACTCAGAGTGGCAGAGCTGCAGCTCAGAAGATTAATTTCAGTTTAGGAAAGGACAACCTAAACAGAGGGATAGGCTTCATGGCTAAAACTTTGTGCTCAGCTAAGAGTCTCTTTGTGTCAGTAAATGCAGCCAAAAGAAAAATTGGGGAATTGCTTTATGAAAACTGGTCACCAAATGTGGCCTTCTGAATTAGTATTGGTGGAGAAGGCAATGGCACCCCACTCCAGTACTCTTGCCTGGAAAATCCCATGGATGGAGGAGCCTGGTAGGCTGCAGTCCATGGGGTCACTAAGAGTCGGATACGACTGAGCGACTTCACTTTCACTTTTCACTTTCATGCATTGGAGAAGGAAGTGGCAACCCACTCCAGTGTTAATCCCAGGGATGGGGGAGCCTGGTGGGCTGCTGTCTATGGGGTCTCATAGAGTCGGACACGACTGAAGCGACTTAGCAGCAGCCGCAGCAGCGGGATCTTACAGCGCCCTTTCCCACTTTCATCCTCCATTGTCCACATTTCGAACATGTTAGAATTTGCCAAAGTTGTATTATAATGTTAAATATGACCAATAAATTGGGATAGATCTTTGTGGAAACTTTGAACAGGAAATAATATAGAAGATATAGGCTATAAGATTTCTATTTTGTCTTATGTTGAATTTATTCTGAATGGTTCCACTTAGATTTTTAATAGGGCATGGCAGCCCAATCCAGTATTCTTGCCTGGAGAATCCCATGGACAGAGGAGCCTGATGGGCTACAGTCCATAGGGTCACAAGGAGTCAGACACGACTGAAGCGAATGAGCACACAGGTTTTTAATAAGTCACTTTTTGTCACTATAGTATTGTTTTGCCGAAGAATTCGTCAGGGTATGCTGCTGGACCTAGATGCTGCTGCTGCTGCTGCTAAGTCACTTCAGTCGTGTCCGACTCTGTGTGACCCCACAGACGGCAGCGCATCAGGCTTCCCCGTCCCTGGGATTCTCCAGGCAAGAACACTGGAGTGGGTTGCCATTTCCTTCTCCAATGCATGAAAGTGAAAAGTGAAAGTGAAGTCGCTCAGTCATATCCGACTCTTAGCGACCCCATGGACTGCAGCCTACCAGGCTCCTCCATCCATGGGATTTTCCAGGCAAGAGTACTGGAGTGGGGTGCCATTGCCTTCTCTGGGACCTAGATAAAAAGGTCTTCTAAATGATAGTACAAACAAAAAGATTATTTAGTATGTAGATGGAGAAACCAAACACTTGCTTAATAACAGCCTTTAATTATTATATAAACAAATAATCAGTTATATTCTCTGACCTTGCTGGGAAATGAGTTTAAGCTAAAAAAGTAAAGATTTAGGCTTGACACATAAGAGTTTCCTGAAAATAGAATAGTTATCTGGGAAAGGAGTTCCTTAGGAACGTGTAAGATGTCCTTTTCTAGATGTCATTAAAAGCTAGCTTGGTTTTTTTTGTTGTTGTTGTTGGTTTGGAGAGAGTAGCCCCTCAAGGATCTCTTGTTAGGATTTTATGACTTTTTAGCTTTTGTACTTGTAAAGAATATTTGAATAGGTTACCTTTGCTTTCTTTTCTAATTTGGAATAGAATCCTTGTGTTTAATACATTGCTGTACTCGTGATCAGAGTACAAATTCTTAATGATGCATCTGCTTATTCACCTGCTAACCATTAACCCTTGGACTGCAAGGAGATCAAACCAGTCAATCCTAGAAATCAGTCCTGAATATTCATTGGAAGGACTGATGCTGAAGCTGAAACTCAATACTTTGGCCACTTGTTGCAAAGAACTGACTCATTGGAAAAGACCCTGATGATGATGGGAAAGATGGAAGGCAGGAGGAGAAGGGGACGACAGAGAATGAGATGGTTGGATGGCATCATTGACTCGATGGACATGAGTTTGAGTAAACTCTGGGAGTTGGTGATGGACAGGGAAGCCTGGGGTTCTGCAGTCCATGGGGTCTCAAAGACTTGGACACGACTTAGTAACTGAACTGAACCATTTTCTGACTCTATCTGATGATGTATCTACACTCTACTAAGAAGCAGGTTCTACCTTTGATTCAGATACTTAAATACAGGAATTTAGTCTTATCATCTTTCATTATTATGACTAAGTTAGGCCCAGATCAAGATGGATGACTTTGAGGAAAAAATCAAGTGTTTCCAATTGCTCTTTTACTTCTTGCATCTGGTGAAAAGCATCATTTGCATTTCTAAAGATATTTTTCAAGTGCTTTAGATGTATTTTCTGCAAGGCACCCCAGCCAAATGCAAAATTTGGACAAAGCTCCATTTGATAAGCCCCAGTTTAAAGGCTCCTGATTTCCTGATAAAATATTTTGGTAGCATAACTAGATGAAGCCAGGCCTTGATAATGCAGTTTCAAGTAAACTGTTTCTTGAAGAGTCATGTATGGTTATAGGTGTCTTTCTACGACTGTTAGTCTGTGTTGTTTCCAGGGGAGAAAGGTGAAGTTTGAGAGTGCATGGAAAATATTTGTTTAACTTTGGACTCTGTTTAGCCTGCTTCTTCTCTCTGGTATTTGATTTCCCTTAGAAGTGAACTGAGCTTCATGAATACTTAGAGGTCCAATCAAAGATCATTTGAATACTGAAAATTACAACAAATAAATGATCTTTAGTCAGAAAACATCCTGGCTATTTATTAAACTTTGTTCAGGTTTTTCTATCTCTAGGAACATTGTCCTTGATAAGCTCCTCCCATATAAATGGAAACACAGGTGATTTATTATTGTAGCAGGCTTTATCTCACTGAGGTGAAACATGGGTTACATCATCTCTTCTGCCAGTTCCTAAATATATATGTTGCTGCTGCTGCTGCTAAGTCGCTTCAGTCATGTCCTACTCTGCAACCCCATAGACAGCAGCCCACCAGGCTCCACCATCCCTGGGATTCTCCAGGCAAGAACACTGGAGTGGGTTGCCATTTCCCTCTCCAATGCGTGAAAGTGAAGTCGCTCAGTCGTGTTTGACTCTTAGCCACCCCATGGACTGCAGCCTACCAGGCTCCTCCACCCAAGGGATTTTCCAGGCAAGAGTACTGGAGTGGGGTGTCATTGCCTTCTCCAATATATATGTTGGACTCTGGTAATTATTAGTTCCTAGACAATTGTTTCAAAGACCAAATATTTTTAAATGTTTTAAAATCAGGCTGAAGATCTGACATGGACAATGGACTGGTTCAAAATTGGGAAAGGAATATATCAAGGCTCTGAGCAACTTCACTTTATTTTTTCACTTTCATGCATTGGAGGAAATGGCAACCCACTCCAGTGTTCTTGCCTGGAGAATCCCAGGGACGGGGGAGCCTGGTGGGCTGCCGTCTATGGGGTCACACAGAGTCGGACACAACTGAAGCGACTTAGCAGCAGCAGCAGCAGCCTGTCAAGGCTGTGTATTATCACCCTGCTTATTTAACTTCTATGCAGAATACATAATGGGAAATGCTGGGCTGGATGAATGACAAGCTGAAATCAAGATTGCCAGGAAAAATATCAACAACCTCAGATATGCAGATGATACCCCTCTAATGGCAGAAAGTGAAGAGGAACTAAAGAGCCTCTTGATGAGAGTGAAAGAGGAAAGTGAAAAGGCTGGCTTGAAACTCAACATTCAAAAAACTAAGATCATGGCATCTGGTCCCATCACTTCATGGAAAGTAGAAGGGGAAAAAGTGAAAACAGTAACAAGTTTTCTTTGCTTGGGCTCTAAAATCACTGTAGATGGTGACTATGGCCATGAAATTAAAAGACACTTGCTCGTTGGAAGGAAAGATATGGCAAAACCTAGACAGCCTATTAAAAAGCAGAGATATCACTTTGCTGACAAAAGTCTGTATAGTCAAAGCTATAACCATTAGTCATGTTCAGATGTGAGAGTTGAACCATAAAGAAAACTGAGCACCCAAAAATTGATGCTTTAGAATTGTGGTTTTGGAGAAGACTCTTGAGAGTCCTTTGGACAGTAACAAGATCAAACCAGTCAATCCTAAAGGAAATCAACCTTGAACATCCATTGGAAGGACTGATTGTGTAGCTGAAGCTCCAATACTTTGGCCACCTGATGCGTAGAGCAACTCATTGGAAAAGACCCTGATGCTGGGAAAAATTGAAGGCAGGAAGAGAAGGGAGCGGCAAAGGATGAAATGGTTAGATTAGATAGCATCACTGACTCAATGGATGTGAGTTTGAGCAAACTCCAGGAGACAGTGGAGGACAGAGGAGCCTGGCGTGCTGCAATCCGTGGGGTTACAAAAAGTAAGACATGACTTAGCGACTGAACAAAAACAATAAAGTTCTCATAAAACTGAATGAAGAATAAGAGGCTTTCAAATCTGAGACCTGTCCTTAATTTAACCACATGAAGTACCTAATTTGCCATACATCTGCATTTATTTCCAAAAGGAGATAACCCTGCCTGTAGCTCAAACACAGGGAACATCTTTCTTGTTCTTTAAATTCAACTAAATGAAAACCTGGCAGTTTCTAAGCTCACATATGAGACTATCCCCCTTTCCTATTTAAATACATATTTGAGGAAAAGTTCCTTGTAAGGAAAGCTGCCTTTCCTTCCTTTGAAAAACTCTCATCCTTCCTTCCCTCTGTACTTGCTTCTCCTAGGGGATGTTCAGTGCCATCAATATGGACACAGCACAGCTGCTCACCAACAGCAAAGGCACTTTTACAAAATCAAATCCTGAGGGTTCTTCTAGCTGATGACAGAGTGAATCCCTGTCTTTGAAGGGAGGGATCCCTGCCACTTTGGACAGGATTGGGAAATGCCATTTATTGAGAAAGGAAATATAAAGAGCATTGACCCGGTGGCTATGCCATCAACAAACAGAAGAATAGACATGTCATTTAACGTGCCTGAGGCCTCAATTGTTTACCTAAAAAACAAGGTAGCTGGTCTCTAAAAATTCATACTGCCATAAAATTACATGGTTATTGATCTTGAGGACTTTGAACATGGTCCTCAGATTCACTCAGAATCATACTTTTCCCTTGTCTCTGAAATCAAAGTGGACCTAGAATTTGTCCAGTGTACATGAAACTTCTGTCACACACTTCAAAGTGTCACCACACTTTTCTTTAGTCTCTACCTAATTCAGGGTAGATTGATCCTAACAGTGATTAAAAGGTATGTGTTTGAGGAAATCTTAGGAGACTTGGCTTGCAGCAAGTGGAAAGGCCTCAGAAATGTTTAAGGCTGTTTTCAAGATCTGGTTATCTTTCAGTTATCTGGTTGATGTTTCCCAAGCAACTTGTTCCAAGCTTGTCATAATTTCTAATATAACTGCTAAATCGAAGAGGGCAATTCCCAGGCAAACAGAGAGTCAAGCCAAATCCTCTTTCCATTGTTTTTATTACAGGGTGCTATGGAGACCGCATGGACTTTGGAGTCAGCCAGAGCAGGGAGTTCACAATCTGACTCTGCCTTTTTCTGATTTTGTGGTACATGTTAACCTTCCTGTGTCCCAGAGTCTTCATCTATAAAACAGCAATACTTAAGTTGTTTGGTTGCTCAGTCATGTCCAACTCTGCAACCCCATGGACTATAGCCCACCAGGCTCCTCTGTCCATGGAATTTCCCAGGCAAAAATGGAGTGGGTTGCCAGGGATCTTCCTGACCCAGGGATCGAACCCACATATCCTGCATTGACAGGCAGGTTCTTTACCACTGAGCCACCAGGGAAACCCAATACTTAAGTACTTACTTTAAAAATTATTTTGTATCTCTCTTTAGCGTTTATGAAATATCTCATAGAGGTAGTTTCATTTAGGGGATTGTGTGGGTAAAATATCATTTAGGTTTTGAGACCTAAGTCAGGCTTGCTGGGTATAGACCCTGGCCTTTGGAGCTAGATCATACCAGATGCAGAGCTTTGGATAGTTTTGGGGATCTTGTCTAAAATATCCTTTTATGTTTTCCAGGAATCTGAATTTCTGTGTTTGGAATTTGATGAGGTCAAGGTCAATCAAGTCCTGAAGAAGCTCTCAGAGGTAGAAGAAAGTATCAGCACACTGATGCAACCAGCCTAGCTGAAGATGGAGGTGTTGAAGCAGAGGTGTTCATGATCCCTCCCCAAAGGCTTGCTTTTTTTAAAAAAGAAAAATCGTATTCCCCCAATAGTATTAAATCCTCAAGTTCAAATCTTGCCTGCCTCTGCTTGCTGCAATTTCTCTGTCTCCCTTTCATTTACTCTTACAGTTGATCTCCTGCAGAAGTCCTTATCCTTCAGCACACAGAGGCACTCATAAGAGCATTTTTTAAAAAGGACTTAAGGACCCTATCCTCAGAGACTTGAATCCCTCCTCAGACTAGGGTGGGATCAACTTTAGAAACCTTTGTTATGGTGGGTTATTTCTGGGTAGGATTATAGGAATTTATACATGATCAATCATGTAAGAATTTTTAAAAGGGAGAAAACATTTTACTCATGCAAATACAGGCTGACCAAATGTGGCCTGAACTGAGGCCTGAGGAGCCTGCCTTCCCTAGAAGAGGTTTACTGACCTTAGTAAGACATGAGATGCTTCTGGAACCGATTCAGGCATTTGTATTAGTTCTGCCTAAATCTAAGGGCCGGGGGGTGGTCTGGTTTGATCTGAGCTACTGGGAAACTTGGACTTTTCTGGAACCTAGAACTAAATTCGGGAAGGCAATGGCACCCCACTCCAGTACTCTTGCCTGGAAAATCCCATGGATGGAGGAGCCTCGTAGGCTGCAGTCAATGGGGTCAATAGAGTCGGACACGACTGAGCGACTTCACTTTCACTTTTCACTTTCATGCATTGGAGAAGGAAATGGCAACCCACTCCAGTGTTCTTGCCTGGAGAATCCCAGGGACGGGGGAGCCTGGTAGGCTGCCGTCTATGGGGTCGCACAGAGCTGGACACGACTGAAGCGACTTAGCAGAACTAAATTGCCTCATCATTTCAGGGACTCCCTTCACTTAGCTCACGTCAGGATTGTGGGAAGGGAAAATGTCTGCTGAAGTGATGGGAGGTCTTTTACCTTAGAAATTTTGAGTCATCACGTAAAACCTCTTGAAGAAAATTTCTTTTGAGAAAACTAGGTCCTGTTAGAGAGGTTATACCAAACACCAAGAACATTCTAAGATAAATTGTTAACCAGAACATTGAGGCTGTGGTCCTTGTTGAACAGCTTTTATCATCTGATAATGATAGCATTCAGAAACTTCACTTGTCTTTGGGATATAATGTGTCCCCCAAATATAGTACTCTTGGTCTGTGGTTACAACATACGTCAGTTCTAATGAATTTATTCCAAGGCAGTAATAATTCTTCTTGTGTTAAGCATTTTCTCCTAAATCAACTTAAAGACATTTTAGGAGCTTTTCCAAAACCCGAGCAGAAAATTTGATTTCTTCCCTGATTAAGAGCATCCCAGCAGTTAGCAAACAATGACCAGAAGGTTTTGAATGTAACCTCTGTGGACCCTTCAGAAAACATCTTCAAACAGTATGGTAAACAGAATCAGAAAAGTCGTGTGGTTTGGTGAAAGAGCTATTAAAACTTGCTTTCTGTTCTCAGGGCTACTGTCATTTGATCCAGGAGAATTTAGATAATGTTTCCTGCTGTAAAATGAAGGAAAAGATATCTCATCAGATAATGGAATTCCGGATATCACTGGAAGGGAGAACTGTGCCTACCATGTTAGTCTTGGATCACATGTCCAGTAAGTCTGGAAGCCTGAAGGAACAGTCCATGGGTCCACAGGAGAGGACATCATTGTCATGGTTTGAAGCTCTATTTAGGTCATCCTGTGAAAGTAATTGCCACAGAAGTGGACATAGGCTTGTTCATTATATCATCAAACCCTAAGTCTTTGGGAAAACTGTTAATGTATACTGAATTTTTCAGAATAATAATAAAAGAAACTGGATGCTGAAGGCAGGCCCCACATTTAACACTAAACACTTTTGAGTGCAAGTGGTTTTAGACAGGGTGTGTTTATGTGTGTTTTATGCTGATATTTTACTTTCTGATTGCCAAAGGTGTATTATGTTTATTATAGTCTTGTGAAAATAGAGAACACAGTAAGAAGAGTTAAATGATCCATCAACCTAATAAACAGAGATAACAAAAAGAAGGCTAGGACTAGAAAGAGAGTTGATTTTTCCCTGAAATAAATTCCTGAAAGTGGAGCACATAGGTTTTTTCCCAGGTTTTGTTTTTTTGTTTTCACTGAGGTATGATTGATGTACAGAGTGCAGTTTTTAAGACTTTGCTAAACATTACAAATTCCTTTTCAGTTAATATCAGGTTAAAAATCAGTTTGTGTTACCTCTAAGAATATATGAGACTTAATCATTCCCTTTCTTGCCTATTGGATATTATCTGGATTTTGTATTTTCTGGTGAGTGAGTGAGTGAGTGAAAGTCGCTCAGCTGTGTCCAACTCTCTAACACCATGGATTATAGCCCACCAGGCTCCTCTGTCATGGAATTTTCCAGGCAAGAATACTGGAGTGGTTTGCCATTTCCTTCTCCAGGGGATCTTCCCAACCCAGGGATCAAACCCAGGTCTCCTGCGTTGCAGGCAGATTCTTTACCATCTGAGCCACCAGAGAAATTTCTGTGTTTTCTGGTACTAACCTCTTTTTGTAAATTTTTGTAAGGGGAACTTTCTTATACTAGGACATCTTCCTGGGGATAGTGCTAACATGGAGAAAGGACCAGAGAAGGAGAAAACTCTCAGAAAGGTCCTAGCAGACCCCACTAGGTTGCCTACCTCTTTAATCCTGGATTAAAACCACCTTAGAGTTCAGGAAGTGTGGGGCAAAATAAAGACAACCCTCAGCCTGAAATGAGCCTTGCAGAAATTGTCCATTTGTAAATCATAAGCACTGTAACCTCAGTCTGTTTAGAAACAGTACAGAAAGGCCAAACACTGCACTGAAAAGAAGCTTCAGACTTCAGTGGTTTCATGTTGGTAAGGAACAAAGGCTTTGGCCTTGTTCTCAGGACTGCCTTATCTTGGAAGCTCTGGTTGCTATTGGCTTAATCGTTGGAGGCTTAAATTCAACCATTATAGCCTCCTCTTTCCTGTATAGAACCTGTCTTCCCCCAGTGTTATTCTAATGATGATTCAGAATAAATTACAGCATTTTAAAGTTTAGTTTAGCAGATTCTTTACCAGCTGAGCCAAAAGGGAAGCCCATGAATACTGGAGTGGGTAGCCTATCCCTTCTCCAGCGGATCGTCCCGACTCAGGAATCAAACCAGGGTCTCCTGCTTTGCAGGTGGATTCTTTACCAACTGAGCTATCAGGGAAGCCCCTAGTTTAATTTAATCTTTCCCAAATGCAAGCAGGTGGTGAAAAACCAAGGATGACATTGAGGATATGAAATCTTAAGTTGCTGACATTGTGTCAAGCTAGTAGTTCTTGAAATTATTTTTTTAAACCTGAGTGAAAATTTGGAAAACAGAATATAATAGCTATTAAAGGAAAATAAACATTAAACAGATGTTAGAAAATATTGTTTTCTGAAATACACAATAAATATCTAAACCAGTGAAGGGACCTTGTAAAGAAGTAAGGCTTCCAGAGTCAGCTCAGAAATGATTGGATATTTTCCTGAAAACATGATGCTATAAAAGATAGGCATCGGTGGGACAGTTCCCACTTCATAATTCTTAACTGCCCAACTTCCCAGTCAAGGTTTTCAAATATCTTAGATGGTGATTTAGCTAGCAGAAGGGAAAACTAGATGCAAAGTGTGCAGCTTTTTATCTCAAAATTTGAGAAATAGCAATTTATATATAAGTGGAGTCAGTTCTCCCTTATCTGGGACAGCTATAATCATCTCTCACCGCATCACAACTGCATACCGCACTCACTAGCCTTTGTTGCAAAAGAATCTGCCTCATCCTGCTTCCTGTTAGATAAATGGTGTAATAACTTACAAGTTTAGTACATATATTATCAGAATAAAATACTAAATCTGTGCAGGAGAAGATAGTAAAATATGAGTATTTATATGTTTTACTCACCAAGGACTATAAGTAGACTTTTTCTGTCTTACCTGCTCTTCGCTAGTTTTCTGTTTCCTGCTGGTGTTAGTGTTTCAAGTTCTGTTGATTTACAGTATGCAGGCAGGGGAGAAATGGAAAGGGAGAAAATGCAGATTCAATTGTACAAGTGGAATAAGAGATTAAACTACTAGTTTAAAAGGTACTTAGGCTGAATAATGAAAATAGGTAAAATCCTTAATGTTCCTATTATACTGAAAAAAAAAAAAGTAGCACATGCTCTTTAAAAATTATTAAAGATTATTTAATTTTTAAATCAGCATAGAATTATATAGAACCAAAATTCAATCTTCCTTGTCTTTTGCTTTAAAAAAAATCTCTCCTCTGAAGTAGTTACTGTTAATAGTCTAGAATGTGTGTTGCCTTCCAGACACTTTCTATGCATGTCACAGTAAGGGGTATAAACATATATACACACATATACTGTCTCTTTATATATGTTTATATAGTTATATGTTCAGATTCCTTCAAAGCATCATTTTAGATGGGTTTTAGTTAGGTTCTTAACTTTTGGATAATACATGGTGTCTTACAACGAGAGCTATGGTTTCTCTCTCCCAGAAAAAAGACATGCATGTGTTCACTGAGTTTTTCTTTCAGTCTCAGTTTTATGAATTCCCAGAAGGCAATCTGCGCCACCTCTGAGTGAGTGAAAGTCACTCAGTGTTCGACGATGCGACCCCATGGACTGTAGCCTGCCAGGCTCCTCTGTCCATGGAATTCTCCAGGCAAGAGTACTGGAGTGGGTTGCCATTCTCTTCTCCAAGAGATCTTCCTGACTCAGGGATTGAACCTGGCTCTCTTGCATTGCAAGCAGAGTCTTTACTGTCTGAGCCACTAGGGAAGGGGCTCCTCTACCAACTCCCTGAGACTTAAGGAGTCAGGGACAACCAAGAGAACAGCAGCAAATTATAGTGGATTTGGAAAGGATTATTATTTATAGCAGAAGCCTCATGAATCAGTATGCTCAGGGTACCCTTAGTTGAATTTTCTGGTCAACAGAGTTTATCACAAAATCTTTTATCATCACAAAACTTTCAATCAAAAACTATATAACAAGTCTGAGTACACTCGCCTGTGTGATAGCCAGGGATCCCTCAATATTCCACCCTCATCACTTTGTGCCTCCGGAACTCTCACACCTTCTGTCACAGCACCTGTGGCATTTTAGTACACCTCCTTGTCTGCACCTGAATCTCCCCCACCTCCACCCCAGAGGCTGTCAACTCCTTAAGGGAGGGACCTTATCCCATCATCTTTGTATCCTTCCCCCTCCTCTGCCTGCAAAAGTCTCCACAATTGTGCTTGAGATGAAGGAGCATCAGAGGTGTGATGATCGAGCTGAGTATTAATCAAATCCATGGCTTCCATGTAGTAGGGGAAAAGAAAGTATTAGAGTCAGAGAGATCTAGGTTTGAATCACAGCTCAACACAGGCCTGACTGTGACCTCAGGCAAGTTTAGTTTTCTCATCTTAAAATAGGGAGAACGTTTTTTATATATAAAATAGATGATAAATCACATTCACAGGGTTAGATACAATTGGATAAATAGAACTTAGGAGATAATCTAAAAAATATCTTTTAGAGACCCAAGGGCTCTTTGACCTGGGTCAGATCCTGGCTTTTTTATTTACAAGTTGTGCAAGCTCGAGCAACTTATTTACCATCTCTGTGTTTCAGTTTCTTCATTTGTAAAAATGGAATAATAATACAATATACCTATCTCATTTGGCATATTGGGAGAATAAAATGAGTTAGGTAGAAAAGACTTCTCAGGTGGTACCAGAGGTAAAGAATCCACCTGCTAATGCAGGAGACTAAAGAGGTGCAGGTTCAATCCCTTGGTCTGGATCCCCAAGAGTAAGAAATGGTACCCCACTCCAATATTCTTGCCTGGAAAATTCCATGGGCAGAGGAGCCTTGAGGGCTACAGTCCAAGGGGTCACAAAGAGTGTGACGTGACTGAGCACAATATGTAGAAAACCCCTGGAATAATACCTGCATAGAGTTGGCACATATGTTTGCTGCTGCTATTATTATTATCATTATTATTACTGTTAGGAACTCCTCAGGAAGCTGAAAACCAATAACCATGAAGCAGTTTACAAGCAGTTCAGATCAGTAGCCAATTAAGTGCTAAATTGAATAGTGCTAACACAATTGCTATGAAAGTTTCAGCAAAGAGAAAGGTCGGAGGGGGCTGGAGTCAGCAGGAAAGGTTTTAAGCCAAAACTTTAAAATCAGGTGAAATTGTGAAGATTAAAGAGGTATGTCTTTGGATCTGGAGGTGTAAAGGGAACATGAGTCCAGGAATGGATAGAGTCACTCCTCTTCATGGAAGGGTCCTGCCTTTCCTTCTGGTGTGGATGTTTACAAATCTGAATCATATCTGGCTGTACATCTGGGACTCAGGATCTAGGTGATGAGTTGTTGCAAATGAAGAGCTGAGAAAAGGGAGACTCAATCAGTTGTGTTCCCATGGAAGACAAACAAAGCTAAACATAGCTGGAGTCAGAAAACCTGTGACTGCCAACAGACATGGGACTGCGCAACCTAGCAAACCCCAAGGCTCCCTCCCTCCCTGAGGAGATGAGGCCGCAAGCAGTTTCTGCAGCTGAACTGTGTGCCCGTTCTGGCTCGACTGGGAAGGAAGGTGAGGTCTGATGTTCTCTCAAGGGTCGTCTACCTCCTGAAGAGAATCCCCAGGGCCTAGATTCTGGAAAGGAGCGGAAAGTGAGGAAAACATAAAAAGAAACTTTGTCTTGTTTGTCCATGATATTCATATTCATGTTCCCCAAGCAGTTTGGAGGAAGGAATGAGTGTTCTTTAAAAAAAAAAAAAAAAAAGTCCTACCTGCTCTTTCCCTCAAAGCAGCGTTACATTGTGGTGACTTGAAGGGGGTGAAGGTTGTTACTCTGCAAAACTGAACTTTGCCCAGAGGGTTTGTATTTGCTATCAACCAACAGCAGCCAAAGAGTGGCGCCCAGGAAGGTGGATGCGACAGGTAACATTCACTCCTCCCTGGAGCCCCAGCCTAACCTGGAGTGACTAGCCCAGGTAGGGGTTAGAGATGAGGTGCTAGATCCTCTGGGCAGTGAAGGTCCACCTGGCTTTGGACCTCAGATCAAGGAGGTACTTTTCTCCAGATCCTTTCTGAGGTGGAAGAAAGCACATCACTTTGTGAGTTACTTATTGTGTGATCCATCAAACTGTAGATGTAACCTTTTGCTAGATAGTGTACCACCACTTCTAATATGGTCCATAGGGAATTTAGAGAAAAATCTCCCTTCCAATCATGAAGTAAGTAAAATAAATAGTAAATAAGAAAGTAATAACTAACCAGATAATTCAAGCTGAGGAGTATCCAGTGGGCAAGTTATCAGACCCACCCAATTCCCTTGCTGAGACAGGTGGGAAAAGTTGATCCTTCTCTTCATTTGTGCTTATGTGTGTAATTTTTAAAAAGGGGGAAAGGTAAGGCAAAGGTTTAATAAACAGTTCCCTTTCCTCTCCCTGTACATACAGGGAGCAGTTGAGCAAAAAGCTAAGGGAATTTGATTCTGAAGTTCCCTGAAGAGCTGGAGAAACCTCACTGGGGACCTGACCCTGCGAGAATCAGCTTGCACCTCCTGTGGGCAAGAAGCCCAGGAATCACTGCTGGAGGGGCAAGACCCAGCTGGTTCCTGTTGCCCTGTGTGAGTCCCCTGGGGAGAAGTGGTTGCTGCATAACAGCTGGGCCATTCTTTGTCGGTGGAACACCACACCTAGTTTTGTACCTGGAAGCTTAGCAATTAACAAACAACTGTGAACTTCCAGATGTCCAAGCTGGTTTTAGAAAAGGCAGAGGAACCAGAGATCAAACTGCCAACATCTGCTGGATCATGGGAAAAGGAAGAGAGTTCCAGAAAAACATCTATTTCTGCTTTATTGACTATGCCAAAGCCTTTGACTGTGTGGATCACAATAAACTGTGGAAAATTCTGAAAGAGATGGGAATACCAGACCACCTGACCTGCCTCTTGAGAAACCTATATGCAGGTCAGGAAGCAACAGTTAGAACTGGACATGAAACAACAGACTGGTTCCAAATAGGAAAAGGAGTGTGTCAAGGCTGTATATTGTCACCCTGCTTATTTAACTTATATGCAGAGTACATCATGAGAAACACTGGGCTGGAAGAAGCACACTTTATATATGTTTATATAGTTATATGTTCAGATTCCTTCAAAGCATCATTTTAGATGCATTTTAGTTAGGTTCTTAACTTTTGGATAACACACTCAACTTTTGGATAGCACACTTATTCCTTGGAAGGAAAACTATGACAAACCTAGACAGTGTATTAAAAAGTAGAGACATCACTTTGCTGACAAAGGTCCATATGGTCAAAACTGGTTTTTCCAGTAGTCATGAACGGATGAGAAGGCGATGGCACCCCACTCCAGTACTCTTGCCTGGAAAATCCATGGACAGAGGAGCCTGGTAGGCTGCAGTCCATGGGGTCACGAAGAGTCGGACACGACTGAGCGACTTCACTTTCACTTTTCACTTTCATGCGTTGGAGAAGGAAATGGCAACCCACTACAGTGTTCTTGCCTGGAGAATGCCAGGGACGGGGGAGCCTGGTGGGCTGCCGTCTATGGGTTCTCACAGTCGGACACGACTGAAGCGACTTAGGAGCAGCAGCATGAACGGATTTGAGAGTTGAACCATAAAGAAGGCTGGGTGCTGAAGAATTGATGCTTTCGAATTGTAGTGCTCAAGAAGACTCTTGAGAGTCCCTTGAACTACAAGATTAAATCAGTCAATCCTAAGAGAAATCAACCCTGAATGTTCATTGGGAGGACTGATGCTGAAGCTGAAGCTCCAGTAGTTTGGCCACATGATGCTGAATGTGCTATCTAGGTTGGTCATAACTCTCCTTCCAAGGAGTAAGCGTCTTTTAATTTCATGGCCGCAGTCACCACCTGCAGTGATTTTGGAGCCCCCAAAAATAAAGTCTGACACTGTTTCCACTGTTTCCCCATTGATTTCCCACAAAGTGATGGGACCAGATGCCATGATCTTAGTTTTCTGAACATTGAGCTTTAAGCCAACTTTTTCACTCCTCTTTCACTTTCATCAAGAGGCTTTTTAGTTCCTCTTCACTTTCTGCCACAAGGGTGGTGTCATCTGCTTATCTGAGGTTATTGATATTTCTCCCAGCAATCTTGATTCCAGCTTGTGTTTCTTCCAGCCCAGCGTTTCTCATGATGTACTCTGCATATAAGTTAAATAAGCAGGGTGACAATATACAGCCTTGACATACTCCTTTTCCTATTTGGAACCAGTCTGTTGTTCCATGTCCAGTTCTAACTGTTGCTTCCTGACCTGCATATATTAAAAGACGCTTACTCCTTGGAAGGAAAGTTATGACCAACCTAGATAGCATATTAAAAAGCAGAGACATTACTTTGCCAACAAAGGTCTGTTTAGTCAAGGCTATGGTTTTTCCAGTGGTCATGTATGAATGTGAGAGTTGGACTGTGAAGAAAGCTGAGCCCGAAGAATTGATGCTTTTGAACTGTGGTATTGGAGAAGACTCTTGAGGGTCCCTTGGACTGCAAGGAGATCCAACCAGTCCATTCTAAAGGAGATCAGTCCTGGGTGTTCATTGGAAGGACTGATGCTAAAGCTGAAACTCCAATACTTTGGCCACCTCATGTGAAGAGTTAACTCATTGGAAAAGACTCTGATGCTGGGAGGGATTGAGGGCAGGAGAAGAAGGGGACGACAGAGGATGAGAAGGCTGGATGGCATCACCGACTCAATGGACATGGGTTTGGATGGACTCCGGGAGTTGGTGATGGACAGGGAAGCCTGATGTGCTGCGGTTCATGGGGTTGCAAAGAGTTGGACACGACTGAGTGCCTGAATTGAACTGAACTGAACCTATCTTCATATATGCCCATATTTACAGTATTGTTTTATGTATTCCTATAACACAAGTGCATTCACACTGTGTATTATGCTGCAAATTGCTTTTTCCCTCAACGGTGTGTTCAGCCCTGTCTGACTATTTGCAACCCTATGGACTGTAGCCAACCAGGCTCCTCTGTCCATGGGATTTCCCAGGCAAGAATGCTGAAGTGGCTTGCCATTTCCTTCTCCAGGGAATCCTCCCAACCCAGGGATCAAACTCTTATCTCCTACATTTCAGGTGGATTCTTTACCACTTAGCCACCTGAAATAGATAGTTAACAAGGACCTACTGTACAGCACAGGGAGCTATACTCAATATTTTGTGTGTGTATACACACACACACACACACATATATATGTATGTGAAGTGAAGTGACAGTTGCTCAGTCATGTCCAACTCTTTGTGATCCCATGGACTGTAGCCCACCAGGCTTCTCTGTCCATGGAATTCTCCAGGCAAGAATACTGGAGTGGGTTGCCATTCCCTTCTCCAGGGGATCCTCCTGACTCAGGGATTGAACCTGGGTCTCCCACACTACAGGCAGATTCTTTACCATCTGAGCCACAGGGGATGAAGCCCACATATATGTCGATATGTATGTATATGTCATATATATATATAAATTTTCAAATTCTTTTCCCTTATAGGTTATGACAAAATATTGAGTATAGTTCCCTGTGCCATACAGTAGGTCCTTGTTAGTTATCTATTTTATATATTGTGGTGTATATATGTTAATTCCGTCTTCCTAGTTTATCTATACCCCCTTCTCCTTTGGTAACCATGTTTGTTTTCTATGTCTGTGAGTCTGTTTCTGTTCTATAAATGAATTCATTTGTATCTTTTTTTTTCAGATTCCACATATAAGTGATATCATATGATATTTGTCTTTCTTTGGCTTACTTAGTGTGATAATCTCTGGTTCCATCCATGTTGCTGCAAATAGCATTATTCTTTTTAGTGGCTGAGTAATATTCCATTTGTGTGTGTGTGTGTGTGTGTGTGTGTATACATACATATATATATATACACATCTTTATCCATTCATCTGTCAATAGACATTTAATTGTGTCCATGTCTCAGCTATTGTAAATAGTGCTACTGTGAACGTTAATATCTTTTAAAGCATCTGCCTGCAATGCGGGAGACCTGGGTTCGATTCCTGGGTCGGGAAGATCCCCTGGAGAAGGAAATGGCAATCCACTCCAGCACTCTTGCCTGGAAAATCCCATGGATGGAGGAGCCTGATAGGCTACAGTCCATAGGGTCGCAAAGAGTCAGACATGACTGAGCGACTTCACTTTATGGGCTTCCCTGGTAACTCAGATGGTAAAGCGTCTGCCTACAATGCAGGAGACCTGGGTTTGATCCCTGGGTCAGGAAGATCCCCTGGAGAAGGAAATGGCAACCCACTCCAGTATTCTTGCCTGGAGAATCTCATGGATGGAGAGCCTGGTGGGCTACAGTCCATGGGGTCACAAAGAGTCGGACACGACTGAGCGACTTCACTTCAATATCTAATTCAAATATTTTTGAATTATAGTTTTCTTTGAATATATGGGATTGCTAGACCGTATGGTAGTGCTATTTTTAGTTTGTTAAGGAACCTCCATAATGACCATACCAATTTTCATTCCCACCAACAGTACAGGAGGTTCCCTTTTCTCCACATCCTCTCCAGCAATTGTTATTGTAGACTTTTTGATGATGGCCATTCTGACCAGAGTGATGGGATACCTCTTTGTATTTTTTTTCCCCCTAAATGCTGGCTCTTCTGCTTACACACTTTCTTTTTTTTTTTTTTTCTTAATTTATTTTTGGCTGTGGTGGGTCTTCGTGCTGTGAGGGCTTTTCTCTAGTTGTGCCAAGCAGGGGCTACTCTTTGTTGAAGTGCATAGGCTTCTCATTGCAGTGACTTCTCTTGTTGTGGAGCACAGGCTCTAGGGCACGTGGGCTTCAGTAGTTGCACCTCCCAGGCTCTAGAGCACAGGCTCAACAGTTGTGGCACACGAGCTTAATTGCTCTGAGGCATGCGGGATCTTCCCAGATCAGGGATCGAACCCATGTCTCCTGCATTGGCCAGCAGAATCTTTACCACTGAGCCACCAGGGAGGCCCCTCATTATAGTTTTGATTTGCATTTAGATTTCTACCCATTGGTGATGGACAGGAAAACCTGGCATGCTGCAGTCCATGGGGTCTCAAAGAGCTGGACACGACTGAGCAACTGAACTGAACTGAATTGAACCCATTTTTTGATTGGGTTGTTTGTCTGTTTGTTTTGATGTTGAACTATATGACCTGTTTGTATTTTTGGAAATTAATCCCTACTAGTGACATTCTGGGAGAAGGCAATGGCACCCCACTCCAGTACTCTTGCCTGGAAAATCCCATGGACGGAGGAGCCTGGTAGGCTGCAGTCCATGGGGTCGCTAAGAGTCGGACACAACTGAGCGACTTCACTTTCACTTTTCACTTTCATACATTGGAGAAGGAAGTGGCAACCCACTCCAGTGTTCTTGCCTGAAAGATCCCAGGGACGGGGAAGCCTGGTGGGCTGCCGTCTATGGGGTCACACAGAGTCGGACACGACTGAAGCGACTTAGCAGCAGCAGCAGTGACATTCTGTGACAAGATTGGTACGGACATTCAGGAAAAGTGTTAGAAACACTTACAGCAGTGCCTGTTGAATGTAATAAGAAGGTTGAGCTTATACAGGCATGTTGCTAGTTTGGTTCCAGACCACCACAATAAAGCAAATATGGGTTGACCAAAAAGTTCATTCGGGTTTTCTGAGCCATGTTACAGAAAAACTTGAGTGAACTTTTTGCTCAATCCAATACCACAATAAGGCAAATACCACAATAAAGTGAATCACACAAATTTTTTTGTTTGCCAGTGCATACAAGGGTTATGTTTACACTATACTATGGTCTAAGTGTGCAATAGCATTATGTCTAAAAAAATATATATGCCTTAATTAAAAAATACTTTACTGATAAAAGCTGACCACTGTCTGACAACACAGGATTTCCATAAACCTTCAATTTATGAAAAATTGCAGTATCTGTGAAGTACAATAAAACAAGGTATGCCTGTATTGTGTATATCTTTAACATTTCATTTTGTGTTTTACAAAATTATGTTATCTTACAAAATTATCAGAGTGTGATAGCTTGGAAGTTTCAAAAGTTCTCTGGTTTGGCAGTTTTGTGGTCTTATCAGATCAGATCAAATCAGTTGCTCAGTCGTGTCCGACTCTTTGCAACCCCATGAATCGCAGCACGCCAGGCCTCCCTGTCCATCACCAACTCCCAGAGTTCACTGAGACTCACATCCATCGAGTCAGTGATGCCATCCAGCCATCTCATCCTCTGCCCCTTCTCCTCCTGCCCCCAATCCCTCCCAGCATCAGAGTCCTTTCCAATGAGTTAACTCTTTGCATGAGGTGGCCAAAGCACTGGAGTTTCAGCTTTAGCATCATTCCTTCCAAAGAAATCCCAGGGCTGATCTCCTTCAGAATGGACTGGTTGGATCTCCTTGCAGTCCAAGGGACTCTCAAGAGTCTTCTCCAACACCAAAGTTCAAAAGCATCAATTCTTCGGCGCTCAGCCTTCTTCACAGTCCAACTCTCACATCCATACATGACCACAGGACGAGCAACTAAAACTCAGTGAGCCCCTTCTGGTAGGTCTGGTAGGTCATTGAGATGATTAGAGGTAATGAATGTATCTGAAGCACCTGGCACTGTGCCTGACATTAACAGAAATTAATGGGATCCCATCATGGAACAGTTCCTAACAAAACTATCTTCCAGTTGGCTGTTGAGGAACACACAAAATTGTGGAGTGTGGTGAATGAATCTTTTTATTCAGGATCATGAATCATATTCTAACTGATGTAGAGTACATTGTGGCCCCAACCTCTCCTTCCTATCTCGTCTCATATTCCCCTTCCCCATAGTCCTTTTCTCTATTTCTTCCTCCAAAGATCCCAGCTGATTTTTATTTCTTAAAAGCACAGTCATTTTCTGTTCCTGAGCCAGAGTGGGGGATGGAAATTTCTGGCCACTGTGGTCTGGCCTCCTGTTCAAGCATCTAAAAATAACCAGACCATTCATACTGGGCCAATTTACCTCCTGCTGGCGTTTCTGCTGTGTCCTTATTGTGCTAAAAGAGTATCTGTTCCTTCTTTCCAGTATTACAGAAAGCGCCTTTCTCTCACCTTCACCTTGGTAGGTATCAGTACCTTTATTACTGGGAGCACTGTTGTATGATGGTTAAATACAAGTACTTTAGAGCCAGAAACTTTGGATTGAATTCAATTGTTAGTTGTGTGGCTTAGGGAATACATAATTTTAAAAATTATCAGAATTAATATTAGAAGCAATAATATCAGGGCTGTTTATTCTAGGGGAAAATGAGTTTGAGCCATTGCCTAACCTGACTATTCAAGAAAGCGAAATGGAGTAAAAGGCTTTACCAGGCCATCTTTTCTTCCAGGATTCCACAGTTGTTTTGTTTGACAGTACAAGATCACTGGTTTAGTCTGACTCTAATTCTGAACTTTGCTGGTTAGGGTGTTTTAATTAAAGGCAATGTGATTTAAAACTCCTCTGTGATTCGGACTTCCCTGGCTGCCCAGTGGCTAAGACTCCAAGCTTCCACTGCAGGGGACACAAGGTTAGTTCCCTGGTCTGGAAACTAAGATTCCATAAACCACATTCCACATGGCTAAAAAAATAAATAAAAAGTAAAAGAAATAATAAATTGTAAAAGGTAAAATTAATTTTAAAGAAGTCCCTCTGTGATTTAAAATTTACTTCCTATAAACCAGAAATTAAGTCTAGAACCTTTACTGGCTCAGATTAAAATTTTGTCTAGAATACGAACATTCTTTTGAACCTAAATTCCTACAGAGATTTCATTCTAACAACTAACTAGTTAGCTGTTTGTTTCCCCACCTTTCTTCTGTGTATCTCCACTGACTTGTCACCCTAAGCTCAGACATCACTCTCTTAGGGATGCTGCCTCCAGTCCTCCCAGTCTGTTGCATGGACCCCTTTCATAGCTTCCACTGAAGAAGATTGTAATTACCTGTGAGTGTACCTAGGTGTCCTACCAATCGATGAACTTCTTATAGCCCACTACCCTGTCTTCCCCAGTCCCTACTTGACTTTCACCTCCTTGATACCTGCCCATCCTTCAGTCCTCAGATCAAATGGTATACCCGCTATGGAAGATTTCCCCATTATACAGAGCTATAATTTCCTGTGTTTTTTCTCACATGGCATTTATCCCTAGTCATTTTTTTTTTATTTTCATGAATTTCTGTCTCACTTATTAGACTACAAACTCCTTAGAAGCAGGACCATGTTTGCATATAGCTTACTACTGTGTCCCCAGCACCTAGCATGGTACCTGGCTCCCTGTAGCAGTTACTATTTACTGGCTGATAAAGGATGCTGTTTCATTCATTCATCCGCCTTAGGACAAACTGTCTTATTGATATTTGTGGCCTTCACAGACCATACAAGCCCTTTATGGTATGAGAAAGGCAGAAAAATAGGTCTGCATGGAGGCAAGCAAGGTAGGAAACTATCATCTTTTTAAAAAATTTATTTCTGGCTGCACTGTCTTCATTGCTGCAGGTGGGCTTTCTCTAGTTGGGGCAGGTAGGGGCTGCTCTTCCTTGTGATCGGGCTTCTCATTGCAGTGGCTTCTCTTGTTGCAGATCATGGGCTTTAGGGCATGCAGGCTTTAGTAATCGCAGCACCCAGGCTCAGTAGTTGCAGCTCACAGGCTTAGTTGCTCTGCAGCACGTGGGGTCTTCCTGGACCAGGGATAGAACCCATGTGCCCTGCATTTGCAGGTGGATTCTTATTCACTGTACCACCAAGGAAGTCTGGTGAACTATTCTTATCAAAAGTTAAACCTGAACCTAATCAAGACTTTAGACCTAACTTCTATTTTACAAGAAATAAAGAGATAGAAGAATATTTGATAACAACAGTATTGATTGCAAGGAAGCAATCAAGCCCATCCAGAAATTTTAAAACATTCTGCAAGACAACTGGTCTACGCAAAGATTGTGACAAGAAAAAGTGGGAAGATTATTCTAAATTAAAAGATTAAACAGGCATAATATCCAAATGCATTATGTGAACCTCGATTTTGTTCCTGGTTGTAAAAAGGCAATTACAAAAGGCATCTTAACTACAATTTGAGAAGTTGAAATACAGACTCTATATTAGATGATACTTTGAAATTGTTATGTTTCTTATATATCTTATACACAAAAATGTCCTTATTCTTAGAAGATGCATGATAAAACATTTAGGGTGAAGTGTCATGATGTCTACAACATAGATGATTCAACGACAATAAAATACATGTATAGATTAAGCACGGAGAAGGCAATGGCACCCCACTCCAGTACTCTTGCCTGGAAAATACCATGGATGGAGGAGCCTGGTAGGCTGCAGTCCATGGGGTCGCTATGAGTCAGACACGACTGAGTGACTTCACTTTCACTTTTCACTTTCATGCATTGGAGAAGGAAATGGCAACCCACTCCAGTATTCTTGCCTGGAGAATCCCAGGGACGGGGGAGCCTGGTGGGCTGCCGTCTATGGGGTCGCACAGGGTTGGACACGACGGAAGCGACTTAGCAGCAGCAGCAGCATAGATTAAGCAAATATGGGCAAATATTAACAGTCATTGAATTGAATTTGGGTATAAAGTATACAGAAGATTACTGTAGGAGGTTTTTTCATTTGTTTATGGTTTTTGGATTGAGGGAGTCAGGTTTAATTTACATAGAGTAAAATTCAAAAATTTTAAATTTACATAGTGTAAAATTTTATTTTGACAAACACATGCAATAGTGTAACTACCATCATGGTCAAGATCTAGAATATATCTATTGCTTTCAAAGCTCTCTTTGCCTCTTTGTAGTCATTCCCTCATCCTGTACCCACAGCCTTTGGCAACACTGATCTATTCTCCAACCCTATAATTTTGTCTTTTCCAGAATGTGATATAAATGCATTTTAAGTCTGGCTTTTTAAACTTGGTATACTAGTTTTCTAGGGCTGCTCTAACAAAGTACCACAAACCAAGTGGCTTAAAACAACAGAAATTTATTGTCTCAGTTCTGGATGCTAGAAGTCCAAAATCAATTTGTCAGGAGGTTCATGCTCTCTGGATGGCCCTTGAGGAGAATCTGTTCATGCCTTTCTCTTAGTTTCTGGTGTCACCAGCAATCCTTGGCATTCTGTATCTCACAGCAGCATAACTACAGTCTCTGCCTTGACATTGCATGGTGTTCTCCCTGTGTGTTGCCTGTCATTGCGTTAGTTACCAGTGATATTGAAGTAAGGGCTCACTCTATTCAAATGTATGACCTCATCTTAGCTAATAATACCTGCAACGACCCTATTTCTAAATAAGGCCAGATTTTGTGATGTTAGGGTTTAGGATTTCATATTTTTTGGAGGGGAGATACCATTGAACCTATGAGACTTAGCATGATACATTTGAGATTCATGTATGTTTTCACATGTTTTAGGAGTTATCAATGTGTAGTATCCCATTGTATGGATGTATCATGCTTGTTTTTATTGAAGGACAGTTGATTTACAATATTATATTAGTTTCAGGTGTTACAGCATAGTGATTCAGTATTTTTATTGAGTATATACCGTTTAAAGTTATTATATAATAATTGCTATATTTTCTTGTTCCTTATCTATTTTATACATAGTATTTTGTATCTCTTAATCCCCTACCCTTCTCTTGCCCTTCCCCCCTTCTCTTTCTCCACTGGTAATCCTAGTTAGTTTTCTGTATCTTGTGTTTTTTCTGTTCTGAATATACATTCATTTGTTGTATTTTTAGATTCCACATATAAGTGATAACATACAGAATTTGTTGTCCTTTGACTTATTTCACTAAACATGATACTCCCTAGGTCCATTATGTTGTTGCAAATGGCAGAATTTCATTGTTTTTTATGGCTCTAATAGTCCACTATATATATATAATTGTCCATTCATCTGTTGATAGACACTTGGGTTGCTTCTTTATCTTGGCTACTGTAAATAATGCTGCTGTGAACATTGGGGTACATGTATCTTTCTGAATTAATGTAGCTTTTTTGAGGAAAATTCATAGTTTACCACAGTGGCTGTACCAATTTAATGCCATGAAAAGTGTACAAGGGTTTCCCTTTCTCTACATCCTCACCAACAGTAGTTATGGCTTATGGGCTCTAGAGGATGGGCTAAGTAGTTGTGGCACACCAGCTTGGTTGCTCTGTGGCATATGGAATCTTCCTGGACCAGGGATCAAACCCTTGTCCCCTGCACCAGCAGGTGGATTCTTATCCATTGTACCAAAAGGGAAGTCCAGAAGAATTAATATTGTTAAAACATCTATATTACCCTAAATAATATGCAGATTTAATGCAATCCCTATCAAAATAACATGACATTTTTCACAGAACTAGAAGTAATCTTAAAATTTATGTGAAACCATAAAAGGCCCCAAATTGCCAAGCAAACGAGAAAAAAGAACCAAGTAGAGATATCATGCTCCTTGACTTGAGACTATATTACAAAGCTACAGTAATAAAAACAGCATGATACTAGCTTCCAACCAGACACTTTGATCAATAGAACAGAATAGAGAGTCCAGAAATAAACTCGTGTACCTATGGCCAATTAATCTATGATGAAGGAGGCAAGACTATAAAATGGAGAAAAGGACAATCTCTTCAATAAGTGGTGCAAGGAAAGTTGGACAGCTGCATGTAAAAGAATGAGATTAAAACATTTCCTCACCACATGCAAAAATAAATTCAAATGGATTAAAGACCTAAATGTAAGACCTGAAACCATAAAACTAGAAGAGAGCAGAGGCAGAACATTCTTTGACATAAATCATAGCAATATTATTTTAGATCGGTCTCTCAGGGCAAAGGAAATAAAAACAAAAATAAATGGAACCTAATTAAACTTAAAAGCTTTTGCACAGCAAAGCAAACCATTGACAAGACAAAAAACAACATTCTGAATGGGAGGAAATATTTGATATAGTCAAGTGATATGACTGATGGGGTTAATATCTAAAATATATAAACAGCTCATACAACTCAATATCAGAAAAACAAACAACCTGAGTGAAAAAAGGATATACCACATTTTGTCCATTTATCAGCTGAAAGACATTTGGATCACTTACAGTGTTAGCCAATTATGAATAAACACTATAAATATAATTTATATAACACTAATTATCAGAGAAGGCAATGGCACCCCACTCCAGTGTTCTTGCCTGGAGAATCCCAGGAATGGGGGAGCCTGGTGGGCTGCTGTCTATGGGGTCGTGCAGAGTCGGACACGACTGAAGCAACTTAGCAGCAGCAACACTAATTATGACCACAGTATTAAATGTAGCACTATAATTATTAATAAATACTGCTATTGTAGGCATTTGCATATAGATTTTTGTGTGAACAGAAATTTTCCCTTATCTTGGGTAAATATCAAGGAATGGGATGATTATCTCTATGAGAAACTTCTAGACTTTTCCAAAGTGTTGGTGCTATTTTCCATTCCCATCAACAGTATAGTCCTTCTACATTTTCATTAACACTTGACATTGTAAGTTTTTCTTATTTCAGCCATTTCAATGCATATTTAGTGGTATTTCATTTTGGTTTCAGTGTGCATTTCCCTAATGACTTATGAGGGCTTCCCAGGTGGTTCAGTCGTAAAGAATCCACTTGCCAAGCAGGGGACATGGGTTTGATCTCTGGGTCAAGAAGATCCCCTGGAGAAGGAAATAGCAATCCACTCCAGTATTCTTACCTGGGAAATCCCATGGACAGAGGAGCCTGGCGGGCTGTAGTTCATGGTGTTGCAAAGAGTTGGACATGACTTAGTGACTAAATAACAACGAAAACAATGACTTAGAATATTAAGCATCTTTTCACATGCTTATCTTCCATTTGTGTACCTTCTTTGGTAAAATGTCTGGTCAAATATTTTGCCTATTTTTACTAGGTTATTTGTTGTGTGAATTCTCTCTATATTCTATATACAAGTCCTTTAGTAGATATGTGTTTTTAAAATACTTTCTCCCAATCTGTGGCTTACCTTTTCTTAATAGTGTCCTTCAAGAGCAGAAACTTTTAATTTTGATAAAGTCCATTTTATTTTTATGGGTTGCTCTTTTGATATCATTGTACATGTTTTTTAGTTTTTCTGTGAGTTTGAAGTTTTTCTTTTCTTTTTTTGGGGGGTGGCTGCTGAAGAAATAAAAAACGTGAGTGAAGTTCACTCAGTCGTGTCTGACTCTTTGTGACCCCATGGACTCTATAGTCCATGGAATTCTCCAGTCTAGAATACTGGAGTGGGTAGCCTATCCCTTTTCCAGTGGATCTTCCCAACCCAGGAATTCAACAGGGGTCTCCTGCATTGCAGGCAGATTCTTTACCAACTGAGCTGTAAGGGAAGAAATGAGACTTTCACAATAAAAAGTTGGGGAAGAAAAGAAGGCAGAGACAGCTATTAAAAAAAAAAAAAAGCAAACAGTTATTAAGAGACAAGCGATAAAAGATAAAGTTCTTTTTTAAAAAACTCTCCAATTTGGCTTTTTTTCACCCTTTGGTCCTCCACAGATTCAGTCCCTTTCAACCCTACTGTTTCTTCCTCAGTTCCTTGTTTAATCAATCTCAAGAGAATAAGAAAGAGTAGGAGGGAGAGACAGAAAAATATGATTTTGGAACATTTCAGCATTCATGATGGGGAGTTTTGAACCTATTCTTAGAAGTTCCCATGAGACTGGAGTGGTAGTGACTCAGATTCCTCAGCTTCAGGAACTGGAGTTGATTTTGGCTGTGAAATGAACACCCATGAGTGTGTGCTAAGTTACTTCAGTTGTGCCCAACTCTTTTCAACCTATGGACTGTAGCCCTCCAGGCTCCTCTGTCCATGGGATCTTCCAGGCAAGAATACTGGAGTGGATTGCTATGCCCTCCTCCAGGGGATCTTTCCCACCCAGGGATCGAACCCATGTCTCCTGCATCTTGCAGGAGTATTCTTTACAACTGAGGCACCAGGGAAGCCCCTGAGACTGCAGAGAGATAGTCAGTTCAGATCTCTGGAGTCTGACTTGTGCTTCCTCAGTCATTGACAAATCACAGGCCATTGCCAGGCCTGGTGAGAGGCTTACTGAAGCTACATAATCTGTGGCCTGAGAGGTAGTCCTCAGCATGGTAGGAAACTGGTCATCTTGTTGCCTGTAGAAGTTCTCCAAAACCAGAAGATGAACAAAAGGAATTCCAGTCAGTGAACTGGCTTCCTCTCTACCTTCTACCAGCTGTCTTCCTGCTGTACACATCTGTCTTATCTGTCCCGGGCAGGGCTTTGTCCATCACATCCTATTCAGATAATGGTGGTGTCTCCCTCATTCCACCACCTGTATGATCCTTTGAAGCTGGTTTGAAGGGACAATAAGAACCTAGGTTAGACTCCCTGTAGATTGTTTTCAAGGTGGTAACCCAGATAGAGGAAGACCTAAGATATTTTTTGGACTCTGTGATGACCCTTTGATTTATCTTGCTTTCTCTGCTGTTACACTCAACAGGTTGCAAACACATGGAAGCTTAATTCAACTGGGGTCCTAATTTTCTGATTCCTTGCCTGAGCCTGTGTCATATGTCCTGAGTTATCAGCCTTGTCATAAGTTATATTCTGGATGGTCTTTGGAACAGGTCCTTATCAATGGTCTTTGGAATACTCTAATCTGCCCAAGTCTGCTTTGGATTAAACCCAGCATTGTCACTTGTCCAAAAGTAGGCTTCTTTCCAGGAGAAGGTGCCTCTATCAGAGCCACAGCTAACTTTGAACCCTGCTGACTGCCTTCAGAACATGGGTAATATGGTGGGTTTTGTGTGTCATTGACTTCCCAAAGTTCAGACTTTGCAAACCAGGCAGACTCTATTTCATGCCTAATTCGGCCATATTGGCGTTCCACAGGGGACCCTGTGGCCCACGTTCTCTCTCCCTCAATCAGCCTCAGGTGCTTCCCCAGTATCACCAGCTGCTGATCCCAGAGTTCCTGCTGAGTATAGCCAACCTCTGCCACACTGTTAGTACTTGGCTACTGCTCCCATTAGAACAACCGCTGATGTTGGTATAGTACTTTTCTATTTAGAAAGCATGGTTGAATACAGTCTTACTTAATGCTCATCCTAACCTTGTGAGTAACCTTATGAGTAATAGTACCTACTCCCAGTTTTCAGGTGAGGAATCTGAGGCTCAAAAGGTCACATATCCATGGTTACATAGCTGATGTTTTGAGAGGGGTAAAACCCAGGTCTTCTGAGAAAAGTAGAATGTTTAAGTTGCTTTTATAGAATATTCCTGGAAAGAAATATATAAGAAACTAATCTCAGGGATGGCCTGTTGGGATAAAAGAACTGGGTGGCAGAGAGACAGCAGTGGCAGGAAGGTTTCCCACAATATACCATTCTATGAACCACATTACTGTATCATCCATTAAAAAAAAGAGCTTTTCCCTGCCTTCCTTCTTTGGGCTGATCTGCTGATGCCACTATCGGTGATCAGCTTAAAAGCCACTCATCTACCACTCAGCTGAGTGCATCAAGACATCACACTTCGGAAACTGGCAGCATTTTGGTGTAAAATTTGTGTTCTAGCTTCAGTCTTTCAGCATGAATCCATTTACATTACACTAACATAATGTGTGGAGACACACCTCGTGTCCTTCAGGGGAAAAAAAGCTGTGTTTTCCTTGTCAAGGCAGGCCAGCCCTGTTCTCCCTGCAGTGCATCTCAGCCAGCCTCATAGGTATCTGAGGTTGCAGGGAGGCGACAGCAGTTTCTGTCTCATCAGCCAGGGGAGGATTGGGGATGATCCACTGTTCCTGGAATGCAGAATTTGGGGGCAAGATGGGGGGGGTTTTCCCCTATCAGATTCTTATTCATATCAAGAAACAAGATAGAAAGGTGGGACTTCCAGAATGGCAGAGTAAGGAGCTCAGCAGAGATCTCTGACAAACAACAATTTGGTGAAATATTAGTCTCTGAGAACTGTCCTAAGAGCATACCACAAGTGAAGAAACATTCATTCAAGAAAATCTATTAATTTCAGTAAGAACAGGGCGGGGCTAAGGCATTTGAGGGGCTTCCCTGGTGGCTCAGTGGTAAGAATCACCCGGCCAATGCAGGAGACAGGGGTTCAGTCCCTGGGTCGGGAAGATCCCCAGGGGAAGGAAATGGCAGCCCGCTCCAGTATGTTTTTCGGGATAATCCTATGGACAGAGGAGCCTGGCAGGCTATAGTCCATGGGGTCGAAACAGAGTTAGACAGGACTTAGGCACTAAACAAACAACATGGCATTTGAGACAGGGACAAGCTCCTTTACCCCTGTCCCCTGCTCTTCACCCCACACACTCTGCTCCATACAAGTACAGCTAAGAAGACATGCGCTCCTTCCCAGAATCTCCCAGTCTGGGATTACAGTTTAACCCCTGGAGGGACAGGCTCCCCTGGGGTTAAACTCTCCCCTTTCATACCCCTTATTGCAAAAGCTCTATAGCAGTCAAGCACAGCAGAGTGGACCAGGTCTCCCTTCCCCAACCCAGTCTTCACTCATATAAACTGGATCACACATACATTCCCAGGAGGAATGTCAAATGGTACAGCCACTCTGGAAATCAGTTTGGCAGTTTCTTAAAAACCTAAATATACAACTACCATACAACCCAGCAATTGCAATCCTGGGCATTTATCCCAGAGAAATGAAGACATATGTTCAAACCAAAACCCATACACATATGTTTATAGCAGCTTTATTTATAATAGCTCAAAATTAGAAACAACCCAAACATCCTTCAACAGGTGAATGGTTAAACAAATTGATACATCCATAGATGGAATACTAGTTAGCCATAAAAAGAAACTATTAATCATGAAATAACCTAGACTGAATCTCTAGAGAATTATGCTGAGTGGAAAAAAAAATCCCAAAAGGTTATATACCATATTATCTATTTACATAACATTTTCTAAATAGAAAAATTATAGAAATGAGGTAGAGATTATAGTTGCCAGGGATAAGGAGGAGTTGGGGCAGGAGGGAACTGTGTGTGGCTATAAAAGGAAAACATAGGGACTTCCCCAGCGACCCAGTGGTTAAAACACCAGATTTGCACTGCAAGGGGTACAGGTTCAATCCCTGGTTGGGGAGCTAAGAGCCCACATGCCATGGGGTGTAGCCAAAAAAGAAAAAAATATGTATAACATAAGAGATCTTAGTGATAATAGAAATGTCCTGTATCTTGACTGTATCAGTGTCAGTATCCTGATTGTGGTATCATACTGTAGTTTCCCAAGATGTTACATGGGAAAAATTGTAAAGGATTTTTTGATCTCTATATTATTTCTTACAGGTATGTATAAATCTGCAAATACATCAAAATAAAAAGCTTAATTTTTTTAAAAAATGGAAAGGATTTGAATAGACATAGACATTTGTCAAAAGATTTACAGATGGCTAATAAGTACATGAAAAGATGCTCAACATTAGAGAAATGCAAATCAAAACCACAGTAAAATAGTATAGCTAAAACTAAAAGCAAGACAATAACAATTGGTTAGGAGGATGCAGAGAAATTAAAACCCTTAGACATTGCTACTGCTACCGCTACTGCTAAGTCGCTTCAGTCGTGTCCGACTCTGTGCAACCCCATAGACGGCAGCCCACCAGGCTCCCCTGTCCCTGGGATTCTCCAGGCAAGAACACTGGAGTGGGTTGCCATTTCCTTCTCCAATGCATGAAAGTGAAAAGTGAAAGGGAAGTCACTCAGTCGTGTCCTACTCTTAGCGACCCCACGGACTGCAGCCTACCAGGCTCCTCCATCCATGGGATTTTCCAGGCAATAATTGCTAGTGGAATGTAAAATGGTGCAGTCAATTTTGAAAACAGTTCTTCAAAATCATAAACATAGTTACCATTGACCAAGTAATTCTAATCTTAAGTAAACATCCAAACGAAATGAAAATATACATTTATCAAAACTGTTTTTCAATGGTAAAAAGGAATTACTGATACATGCTACAAGACAGATGATCCTTGAAAACATTTTAAGTCAAAGAAGTCAATTGCAAAAGACCACATGTTACATTTACAATTATATTATATCAAATGTCCAGAATAGGTAAATCTATAGAGACAAAGTAGATTTGTGGTTGCCTGGGGGCAACCTGGGTGACTGCTAATGAGTATAGTGTTTCTTTGGAGGAGAATGAAAATGTCTGAAATTAGATTGTGGTGATGTCTGCTCAAATCTGTAAACTTACTAAAGAACATTGACTTTTACCCTTTAAAAAGGCAAATAGTATGGTATGTGAATTATATGTCAATAAAGCTAAAAAAAGAAAAAAGCTTGAATTCAAGCTATCTCTTTCATACTCTTTTTTAAACTTTTTATTCGGAAAAATTTTTTAAGCCACAAAAAGTTGTAAGATTCACCCACCACTGACATTTTGCCTATTTTTGAGGTCAAATTCCCTTGGCTTTGGGCTGATGTAGTTTTTTTTTTGTAGCCCTGGGTTTCAGATTGTGTTGCTTACTCTACTCCAGTGGTTTGCAGTAGAGCCATCTGGCACTGTTTGGAGACGTCTTGGAGGCAGCTGCTACTGGCACTCAGTGAACAGAGGCCAGGGAGGCTGGGAAACATCCGACAGCACAGGGCAGCCCTCCCAACCAAACGTATCTGGACCAAAACACTAGTAGTGCCAAGACTGAGAAACCAGCTGTACTCAGTCCGTTTATCAAAAAAAAAAAAAAAAAAAGAAAGATTATGGTCTTGTTAAACAGAGTGGGGATTTTATTCTCAGATTAGAGCTTCCAGGCTTCCCTAGTGCCTCAGGGGTGAAGAATCTGCTGGCAATGCGGGAGACGTGGGTGCAATCCCTGGGTCAGTAAGATCCCCTAGAGAAAGAAATGACAACCCACTCTAGTATTATTGCTTGGGAAATCCCATGGACAGAGGAACCTGGTGGGCTACAGGCCATGGGGTCTCAAAGAGTGAGACACGACTGAGTGACTACAGAACAACAAGAGCTTTGGAGTGTGGAGTGTGTATATGATTTATTAGTTGGTCTTTCAGTTGGTTCCCTTACCCTAAACATTTACCTTTTCCCTATGAGGGCAGGAGCCAGACAGAAAATGCTGCAGCATCTGAGCAACACCATAAACGAATGGGCACTTAAGGATTTGGAAAAGACGATGGGGCATAACTGGGGAGTCAAGTGGCAGCATTAACAAGGCCCAGGGGACAGTAAAGCTGGTGGATTGGGAAATCTGGTCCCAGGTTGAGGCTGCCTTATCGTGGCACTGGGATAAACCACAGCCATAGGGCTTAAAGGACCCGAGAGGTCATTTCATACATGACTTCTTGCTACTTTGGTTCCCTCATGAAATGCTGTCACTGTGGCCATTCCAAGAGGTTGGGGTTGTCAGGGTGACTGCGTGCTAGGATATCTTGGCATCCAACTTGTCAGTGGATGTGCCCTCCCAGTGCCACATAAGGGACCTGTGCAGGGTTTCCATGGTCTCTAGAGAAGATGGGAACCACAAAGGGAATCTTGGGTCCTCTAAAAGGCCTTTGCTCAGGAAGCTGAGGCTTTCATCCACCATTACATACACATATATATATATATATACATACATACACATATGTACGTATATATGTATGTATCAGTTCAGTTCAGTTCAGTCACTCAGTCTTGTCTGACTCTTTGCAACCCCATGAACTGCAGCATGCCAGGCCTCCCTGTCCATCACCAACTCCTGGAGTTTACCCAAACTCATGTCCATTGAGTTGGTGATGCCATCCAACCATCTCATCCTCTGTCGTCCCCTTCTCCTCCTGCCTTCAATCTTTCCCAGCATCAGGGTCTTTTCCAATGAGTCAGCTCTTCGCATCAGGTGGCCAAAATACTGGAGTTTCAGCTTCAACATCAGTCCTTCCAATGAACACCCAGGACTGATTTCCCTTAGGATGAACTGGCTGGCTCTCCTTGAGAGTCCAAGGGACTCTCAAGAGTCTTCAACACCACAGTTCAAAAGCATCAATTCTTCTCTGCTCAGCCCTCTATAAAGTCCAACTCTCACATCCATACACGACCACTGGAAAAACCATAGCCTTGACTAGATGGACCTTTGTTGACAAAGTAATGTCTCTGCTTTTTAATATGCTGTCTAGGTTGGTCATAACTTTCCTTCCAAGGAGTAAGTGTCTTTAATTTCATGGCTGCAGTCACCATCTGCAGTGATTTTGGAGCCCCCAAAAATAAAGTCAGCCACTGTTTCCACTGTTTAGGGAAAACAGTAGCTGTTTCCACTGTTTATCTATTTGCCATGAAGTGATGGGACTGGATACCATGATCTTAGTTTTCTAAATGTTGAGCTTTAAGCCAACTTTTTCACTCCCCTCTTTCACTTTCATCAAGAGGCTCTTTAGTTCTTCTTTACTTTCTATATATCACGATGGGCCTAGAGTGGGTACATGGGAGGGTGCTGGTCATGAACCCCTGAATCCTTTATTTCTGCATTTTCCTGGAATGTCTGAAAAGCGTATCCTGCTCTGAGAGGGCACGCAACAGTTTTCAGTAAATATTTGAATCTCAGCTCCCTCAGGCACTGCATGAGGCATACTAGTGGACAAGAGAGACTAGACCTCTAATCTCAGACATCATATATTAACAATAATGTTTATTCAACAGCTTATTTTTCTCTGTTGAGAAATTGGCTTTACCACATCTTTGCTTGTTATCATCAGAAAGTTTTCAAGTTGAAGTCAGTAAGAGCAACTGGAGGGTTGTCTGTTGAGTTTTCTATTAATAGAAGGGTTACTAACCATCAGCTGGAGTCAGAGGCTATAGAGAAAATCCTTCTTAAAGTATTTATTTAAGTGGATAAGCCACTAAAAGCTCAGTCATTGAAGAGCAAAGTAGTGAAATGGAAAATACGGGTGAATAAAGTGAACCTAAAACTTTTGAAGACAAATGGGAAAAGCTGAATGATGGCTTTCTAAAAGAATGTTATTGCATTTGGGTCTTAGAAGCTAAAAGCATTCTTAAAAGCAAGACATAGTCATTGTGGATGATAAATACTAATTTGGCCACATCTATTTTTCCTTTTAACTAATTTTAGTTCTGTTTTCCTTTCTGTTATTCTGTTTTACATAAAATATTTTAAATTTAAAATTTCTTCAAAGCCTATTCGGCATAGGGTGGGGTATAAATAAATAC
The DNA here is from genome assembly GCF_027580195.1 of Bos mutus. Classification (NCBI taxonomy): domain Eukaryota; kingdom Metazoa; phylum Chordata; class Mammalia; order Artiodactyla; family Bovidae; genus Bos; species Bos mutus. Next base: position 46,125,958 of record NC_091627.1, on the reverse strand, counting down.
TTTTTTGAAAAATCAGAACAAAGTGTGGACAATAGATGTCCCCTGGGATGAAAGTCAGGAAGGGCAGGGTGGAGACAGGTATGCCAGCAAGGACAGAAAGTCCCCTGATAGCGTTATGCCTCTATGAGGTCCTGAGCACAGTGTTCTATGTCAGTCCAGACAAAACTGACCTTTGTTTAAAGAGTTTTTAAAACCAAACATTTTTGGTACATCAAGGCCCTCTACTCCTTAGATAACTGAGATCCAGTAACTGTAACAGTAACTATGTTACTGTGTAATTTTATCCATGTTCCCAACCTCCATGCAGTGGACAGAAGTTGAGGAAAATGAGAGACTTGAACTGGGACGATAATACAGGAATCTTCCTTAACAGAATCTACTAGAAGAGGATAAGGTGCTCTCTCAGGTTGAAAATCAGGTAGGAATTTTTGTTAACTTTGTCCTGTTTCTTTGCAAAGCACAGGCAGAATCTGAAGCCCTTTTTGGAGATCCAGAGAATAAACGCCATTTCTTTCACCTGGAGTTTCAAGCAGCCAACTTTGAGCCTCTGCTGGATCCAGACAGTGACTTCCTCTAACTCTTCCACAGAGTTATGGAGTTTTTTTCCCCTCTGAACACAAAACAGGGATTTCCCTGACATGGGTTTCTGTGTTCACACATAATTACTGGTGAGCCTATTACTGGTGGCTCATAGGATTAACTTTGGAGGAACTGACTTCCTCTCATGCTCTCATCTTGCTTCCACAGTTTCTCATTTGTAGGAGGTGAGTCTCCTCCACATTCAGAGAGCCTAGCTTGGAGCCAGGCGTATAGACGTAACTAGTTAGTATCGGCTCGAATGTTTTAAGGTGTTTATTAGCTTTCTTAAAGAGAGTATGTACACATCTATTAGAATGGCTAAAGCAAAATTAGAAACAATACCAAATGCTAGCAAGGGTGCAGAAAAACTGGATCACTCATACACTGCTGATAAGAACGTAAGATGGGACAGCCACTCTGGAAAGCAGTTTGACAGTTTTTTACAAACCTAACATGCACTTACCAAATGACCCAGCAGTTTCATTCCTTGGATATTTATCCTAGAGTAATAAAATCCTATGCTCACACAGAAACCTATTCATAAATGTTTATAGCAGTTTTATTCATAATAGCCAAAAAGCAAAAATAACCAAGATGTTCTTCAACAGTAGGTGAATGGCTAAATTTTGGTACTTCTATTTATTTACTTATTTATTGGCCATGCTGTGTGGCATGTGTGATCTTAGTTCCTCTGCCTAGGATTGAACCTGTGTGCCCTGCAGTGGAAGCCCAGAGTCCTAAGCACTGGACCACCAGGAAATTCCCCAATTTCCTCAATTGGGAAATTCCCCAAACTTTGGTACTTCTATACCATAGAATACTATACAGCAATTAAAAGGAATGAGCTATTGATTTTTTTTAAAAGCCCATTCAAGAAGATACATCGTATGATTCCATTTATAGAACATTCATAAAACAGCAAAACTTTAGAAATGGAGAACAGATTAGTGGTTGTCTGGGATTAGGATTATAAGGAGAAGGAGCAGGATGATGGATGCAGTTATGAAAGGCAACTAGAGAGATCCTGTGGTTATGTAATTGTTCTGTATTTTGATTGGGATGGTGGATATACAAACCTAATTGTGATTAAATTGTGTAAACACATACATGAGTACAAGTTAAACTAAAATATAAACAGACTAGGTGGATTATACTAATGCCAGTATTCTAGTTGTATTAGTGGTTTTTTGTGTATTTTTTAACTTATTTATTTTTGGCTATGCTGGGTCTTTGTTGCTGCTCAGGCTTTCCTCTAGTTGCAGTGAGCCGGGGCTACTCTTCATTACATTGCACAGGCTTCTTATTTCAGTGGCTTCTTTTGTTGTGGAGCACAGGCTTAAGCCCACCGAGCTTCAGTAGTTGCGGCACATGGGCTCAGTAGTTGTGGCTCCCAGGCTCTAGGGCACAGGCTCAACAGCTGTGGCCAGCAGGTGGAGTTGCTCCGTGGCATGTGCGATCTTCCTGGGTCAGGGATGGAACTCGAGTCTCCTGCATTGGTGGGCAAATTCTTTACCCCTGAGCCACCAGGGAAGCCCTGTTTTAGTGTTTTGAGAACTGTTAGCATAAGGAGGCATTGGGAGGGGAGGCTTCCCAGGTGGCCCAGTGGTAAAGAATCCATCTGCCAGTGCCAGAGATGCAAAAGACACGGGTTTGATCCCTGGGTTGGGAAGATATCCTGGAGTAGGAAATGGCAACCTGCTGCAGTATTTCTTGCCTGAAAATTCCATGGACAGAGGAGCCTGGCAGGCTACAGTCCGTGGGGTCACAAAGAGTCAGACACAACTGAGCAAGCATGCAGCATTTGGGGAAATTGGGTGAACAGTATATAGATCTCTCTATATTCTTTCTTACAACTGCATGTGAATCCACACTTAATAAAATTTCAGAAACCATTCATATTAAAACAAAACAAAACAAAACTCAGCAAACTGGAAATAGAGGGAAACGTCCTCAGAATGATAAAGAGCATCCTTGTCCTCCCCAGCAGTTTGTATTTAGGGTTTCTTGGTTTTTTTTTCATTCTCATAGGTATGTAGTGGTATCACATTGTTGTAATTTGCAGTTCCCTAATGACAAATGATACAGTGCGTCTTTTCATGTGCTTAATAACCATTTGCAGATCTTCTTTGGTGAAGTATGTATTCAGATCTTTTGTGCATTTTTAAATTGGGTAGTTTATTATCTTATTGTTGAGTTCTGAGACTTTGTATATTATATACAAGTACTGTGTCAGATATATGTTCTGCAAATGTTTTCTCCAAGTCTTTGACTTGTCTTTTCATATTTTAATGATGTCTTTTAAAAAGAAATTTAATTTTAATAAGATCAAACTTGTTAATGTTTCTTTCCTGCATCATGCTGTTGATTTTATATTGAAAAACTCATTATCAGACCCAAGGTCATACAGATTTTCTCCTATTTTTTCTTCAAGAAGTTTTGTAGTTTTGCATTTTACACTTAGGTCTATGGTCCATTTTGGGTTACTTTTTATATAAGGTGTAAGGTCTGTGTCTAGGTTCATTTTTTTGCATATGAACATCCATCACTCTCACAAAAACAAAAATCAAAAAACCCCACAGTGATGGTCATATGTCAAAGGAATATTGGAGCCAATGGAATAGAGTTCCATTGTTCCATCTTAATGGCCAAAGCTGGAACAATCTGAGCAACAAAATTAATAAAGTATTGCAGTATTGTATCAGCCATAGCATAAAATAAATATTCATGATTCCATCTGGTATCAATAAATGATGGAATAAATAAATAAACTGGGGAGACCAGATATATCTCCCATGCAAGTAACTGATGTAGGTTTTCTGCCTTTAAGAGGATGGAATATAGTTTTCCACTCCTTAAATATGGTTTGTACGTGGTAACTTTCTTCCAAAGAGTATAGTATGGAAATAGAGAGAGAAAAAAAAGAGTAGCTTTACAGTAGAGAGTGAAAGTGTTATTCATGTCTGACTCTTTGTGACCCCATGGACTGTAACCCCCCAGGTTCCTCTGTCCATGGGATTCTCCAGGTAAGAATTCTGGAGTGTATTGCCATTTCCTTCTCCAGGGGATCTTCCCAACCCAGGGATTGAACCCAGGTCTCCTGCATTGCTGATGGATTCTTTAACATCTGAGCCACTAGGGAGGGAAGTCCCTAGTTTTATAGAAGAAAAACCTGACAAACACTGTCTCAACCAGGTGAGCAAAGGTAACATCAGCAGTGATAAATCATACTGTTAGTATGTTCCAGTCCATACTAGATGTGATGAGGGCAGCACTTTACCACTGTGGTCTTCCTCCCCAAAACACATTACACCAGTCTCACTGTGAGGAAAACATGGGACAAACCACAACTAACAGATATCCTGCAAAATATTAGACCAGGAAGTCCTAAATATTAGACCAGGACCCCTTAAAACTCTTATGGGTCATCAGAAAACAAGAACGATAACAACAGCAAAAAAAGAAAAGTCCAAGAAACAGTCACAGCCAAGAGGAATCTAAGGAGATATGCTGTGAATACAGAGTGAAAGTGTTAGCCACTCAGTTGTGTCCAACTCTTTACAACCCCATGGACTGTAACCCACCAGGCTCCTCTGTCCATGGAATTATCCAGGCAAGAATACTTGAGTGTGATGCCATTCCATTCCCTTCTGCAGGGGATCTTCCTGACCCAGGGATAGAATCTGGGTCTCCTGCATTGCAGGCAGATTCTTTTACCTTCTGAGCCACAGGGTATCCCAGATGGGATCTTGATACACAAAAGGGACATTAGGGTAAAATGAGGAAATACCAAGTATGAGCTTTAGTTAATAAGAAAGTATCAAGATTGGCCCTTAATTGTGAAATGCTAATGATAGGGGAAATAGGACATGGACTGTATGAGAACTCTGTACTATTTTCATAATAATTCTGTACATTTAAAACTGTTCTAAAAATAAAATAACAGGAACTGGTGTGGTTCTTGTGCCACCCTGGAGAAGGTCCCAGTGCACCTGTGCCCAGGCCGGGTGCAACATCACCTCTTGGTCTCTGCTTCAGTTTTTTCTCTTTCCCCTTTACCTCTGCAGTGCTTGTGCAGAGGATTCAGTTCTGAGACTGCCTAAAGCCACTGGGAAAATGGTGGAAAATTCACCGTCATCGTTGCCAGATAAAGCAATTTATGGCTTTATTGTTAAGTTCCCAATTTGGCTTCACACTCTTATCTCCTGCGGGCTTTTATTTCTGAATCTTGGCTAAACTTCTCAGGCTTAAGCTTTTGGCCTCAAAAACATTGGACAGTTACATTATCTGTCCACTTCCTATTTCTATAGTAAGGAGCTACAGTAACTAGCTATGTACTCTTATCTGGAGCTCATACAATTACAGATAACTATTCCCTGGTGGCTTAGATGGTAAAGCGTCTTCCTGCAATGCGGGAGACCTGGGTTCAATCCCTGGGTCGGGAAGATCCCTGGAGAAGGAAATAGCAACCCACTCCAGTACTCTGGCCTGGAAAATTCCATGGACTGAGGAGCCTGGTAGGCTACAGTCCATGGGGTTGGCAAAGAGTTGGACATGACTGAGCAACTTCACTTTCACTTTCACATGCTAAAAATCACAGCAGAACAAATACCAAGAGAAGTCACCCCAGTATTAAGAGATATCCCTCTTGGTGAAGTAAAACACGTGTTCTTTCTTGCAGCCAAAAAACTTTATACTCCAAACTTAGTTATATGTAGGCATATATTATATTATATGTAGGTATATATATATACCACAATTATTTTCACTCTGTCTTCTTTTAATACCCAGTGTTGACATGTAAAAAAAGTGAGTTGAACTTCTCTTAGATTAAGTTCTATCAATATTGTAGATGTTCTTTTATATTAATTATTTTGAACATAAATAAATAAAGATAAAAGGAATTAACTATTGATATACCCAACAATTTGGATAGATCTCAAATTATGTTGAGTGGAAAAAGTCAAACTCAAAATATTACATTTACGTAGCATTTTGTATGACATATAGCAATTTATATTAAAAATTTTTAATAACAAAATTATAGAGATGGAGCATAAATTGATGTTTGCTAGGTACTCTTGCCTGGAAAATCCGGATGAGGAGGAATGGACGGAGGAGCCTGGTGGGCTGCAGTCCATGGGGTCACTAAGCGTCGGGCACGACTGAACGACGTCACTTTCACTTTTCACTTTCATGCATTGGAGAAGGAAATGGCAACCCACTCCAGTGTTCTTGCCTGGAGAATCCCAGGGATGGGGGAGCCTGGTAGGTCTATGGGGTCGCACAGAGTTGGACACAACTGAAGCGACTTAGCAGCAGCAGCAGCAGGTTCTAGAGATGGAGAGCGAGGAAGAGCATGAGTGCCAACAGGGAGCTGGAATCCTGTGATAATGAAACAATTCTGTATCTTGACTGTGGTCGTAGTTACATGAACATACATGTGATAAAATTTCACAGAATTAATACTACATCCATGTGTGTGCACGCACATATGCACACGTGCATGTTAGCCTAATGAAATTGGAATAAGCTTTGTGGGTTGTTGTAAGGTCATCTTCCTGGTTGTGATATGGTACTAAAGTCATGCAAGATGTTACCACTGGGGTAAATGGGTCAAGAGTAAATGAGTAAAAGGCAAATAGAATCTCTCATTACATTTTCAAAACTATATTTATTTTTATTTATTAATTTTTGGCTGCATCCAGTCTTAGTTGCAGCATGCGGGCTCTTTGCTGTGGAGCACGGGCTCTGGAGCACGTGGATTCTGTAGTTTGCAGCGTGCGGGCTTAGTTGCTCTGCAGCATGTGGGATCTTGTTCCCAGATCAGAGATCAAACCTGCATTCCCTGCATTGGAAGGTGGACTCTCAACCATTTGACTACCAGGGAAGTCTCTCTCATTACATTTTATAAAGGCAATAACTATTGGTTTTACTCATCCTTTTTAAAAAATTGACATATAATTTTTATACTAGAAAACTCACCATTTAAAGCTTACAATTCAATGGTTCTTAGTGTTTGTAACTATCACCATTAATTCCAGAACACTTTCATTTCTCCAAAAGAAACCCCATATCCATTAGTAGTTGCTCCCCATTCTCCACCCCATCCTCTAGAAACTATTAATCTACATTCTGCATCTGTAGATTTGCTTATTCTTGATATTTCATATATGTGGAATCATACAATATGTGTTCTTTTGTGTCTATCTCCTTTTGTCTAGCATGTTTTCCAGAATCATCCATCTTGGAGCATGTATCAGTACTTTATTCCTTTCTGTGGTTGAATAATATTCCATTATATAGATACGCCACAGTTTGTTTATTTATTCATTCATTGATCAGCATATAGATTGTTTCTACTTTTTGACTATTATGAATAACACTGCTATGAATATTTATGTATAATCTTTTTTTAAAACATACATTTTTCATTTTCTTGAAGACATACCTACAAGTGGAATTTTAAGATGCTTTGCCATTTTACTTTCCCACCATCAGTGTATGAAAGTTTCAGTTTTCCCACATCCTCACTAACACATTATTGTCTGTCTCTTTGATGATAGCCATTCAAGTGGGTGTAAACTGATATCTTATTGTGGTTTTGATTTTCTATTTCTTATTGACTCAGTTTCAGTAGCCTTTGTCTGCCTAGGAATCTGTCTATTCCATCTATGTTATCTAATTTGTTGGCATATAATTATTCATAATTTCCCCTTATAGTCCTTTTTATTTTTGCAAGGTTAATAATGTTTACTCTTTCATTGCTGATTTTAGTCATTTTGAGTCTTCTTTTATCAGTCTAGCTAAATGTTTGTCAGTTTTATTGATCTTGACAATGAACCAACTTTTGGTTTTGTTGATTTTCTCTATTGTTTTTCTAGTCTGTTTATTTCCTTTATAATCTTCTTTTCTCCCTTCCTTCACTTGCTTTGAATCTAGTTTGTTCTTCTTTTTCTAGTTACTTTGGGTGAAAAGTTAGGTTATTGATTTAAGATTTTTCTTTTTAAAGAGAGGCACTTATAATTTCTTTGTATATTCTTTTGTAGTTTCCTGTGAATCCATAATTATTTCAAGTTTTTATTTTAAATAAAAACGTAAGGAAAAAAGTATGCTCTGCCAGACGAGTTGTGTGTGAGAATGACTCAGTCATTCTCATAGCCTCAGGGAGATTCGTGGAGAAAGCTACATATAGAGTGATTTAAAAGATGAGATGGCTGCAGAGATGAAAAACACTGAAGGATGTCCAGGGAAACCACGCAGGCACAGTTGAGGATCTATATGAACTGGAGAGTGATGCTTTTATCATGGGAGTTTCATATTCAGAGAAACCAGTTCCTAAGGAGGCTGGCACTTATTTCTTGTCAATCTTTAGGGACAACAGCTGAAGCCATTTGGGGCAGGGATGGACCCACACTCTGATTAAAGCTAACGTTCCCACCTGAGGTCTTTTTCTCTGATGCTCAGAATGCTCAGAGATATCCCCATCTCCTACCAAGTCACTCAAAATGTTCAGCATGGGTAGACTGACTGCCTTTAAAGGATAACAATAACGGTATTTAAACAGGAAGGAAAAACTAGAAAATTTGTTGGGGTTGCTGATATTTTTTAAAATTTCTTTTAACTTTAATTTTTAAAAAATTCCAGATTCACCAAAAAAAAGTTGCAAAAACAGTTAACAAAACTCCAGATACACTTCACCCAACTTTCCCAACTGTCCCAAAGGTTAACAACTTACATTGGATTGCTAACTCCTTTTAATGTTTACTAAAAAAAATTTTTGGACTAGGTAATATATTCTTTTAGTTTATAAAGTAAAACAATATAAAGAGGTACATAGGTGGAAAATCTCATTTTTGCCCCTGCCATTCTACTGCATCAGTCTCACCCCTCACAAACACTCATAATCATCTGTATTTTTTTCTTTTTTTTTTGGTTATGCTACACAGCTTGTGGGATCTTAGTTCCCTGACCAGGGATTGAACCCGGGTTCTGGACAGTGAAAGTGTGAAGTGCTAGCCACTGGACCGCCAGAGAATTCCCATCTGTATGTTTCTTTGAGCAAAAGTAATCAAAATATTTTCATATCTCCTCTTCTTCTCTTTCCCGTCCAAAAACAGTATTCTATGCATACTGTTCTGGACCTCACATTTATCATTTAACAATATAGCTTAGAAAGATTTTCAAATTAGAACATAGTAATGCTATTTTTTTAATTGAAAAGGACTTCAGTATTTATCTCATCTTTGCCCCCACTGTCTTCCAGCATCGCTTTAGACATACTTCTTGCTTCCTCGCTCACTTTCCTGTCTAACCTCTATTTAAATCCCCAGTTCCCCAAGCATAGTTCATTCTCTGTGCTGACAAGCTCAGAGCTTTTACAGACCCCAGCCAGTGTAACTGGAGCAAAGCCACCAAACCCGTGGGCCATCAGGACCACAGGGACACATTCAGAAGGGACAGCAACAGGATGATGATTGCCTTAGCATGAGCGATGCCCCGAAGAGAGCACTCTGGGCCAAGAAGAAGAAATGATCTGGAACAAGGCCTTGTTGCTAAGCAACCCCAGAGAGGATGAAATTAACGCAGTCTGTTTTTCATGTAACTGCATCTCAAATGAAAGCTGAGGACAGAGTTGATCCCATGCAAAATTAATAATTACCGCATGATTTTCTTTTAAATGGCTGCTGCCAAAAGACTGAGGACTGAAGAAACCAATATATCCTTCTTTTAAAAGAGGTGAGGAGGAGGGGGAAAAAAACAGAACAAGTATATTCAGAGGCTGTGTTTTTCCATTTGCATTTTAGGTAGGAAATTGGGCATCTTAAACTGCTGTTGAATCTGCCTGGTAGGAAACCTGCTTTAATAGTAGATCCCAAGTAGATGAGATAATATACATCAGAGAACCATGGAAAGGTAGTTTTTTTTAGAGGTGAGAGAAAGCTTCAGATCACATGAGACCCTGTTAATCTCCTCAGAAAATTTTAAATGTACTTTTCTCTCTTGGTATGTTCAGAGAGGGCACATTATCATAAAACGAAAATATCCCTATTGCCTCCACCCACTCTCCCTAACTCCACTCTAAAGGCTGAAAGAGGGGCACAGCTTGATATGCTCAATAACCCTTGCTTTTTGAGAACTTATCAATATTAAAAAGGCATAAATGACACAGAAAAGATGATTCCACCCCCACTCTGCTTCCAATGCATTACTTTGGGTTAATCAACTATGTGGTTAGAGCTGAGCAATATCCTTCTCCTCAAAAGAACCTTTTGGATTATTATTATATGGTTGTACAATAAAATATATCTCAAAACAAAACATTTTTAGCCAAAGAAACTAATGTTATTAGAGAAGGAAAACTTTCTTCCTGAATGGAAGGTCTGACTCTAACTTCCTGCCGCAAAGATAGGTGTCTTCCTCACTAAGTGTTTATGCAGTATATTTACTAGCCTTGAGGCAGGACCCTCTGTTGCTTTCCCTCTTCCACCCACCCCCTCAGCTCATACTGGGTCACTCTGAGCAAACACCCTCCCAACCAGCTTGCCTCTGTAAAGCAATGAATGTTTGCTGATAGAGCTGAGCAGAATGTACTAGAACGTGGAGAAAACAAGATAACAAAAAGGGTGTACTTGATCTTTGGAACCTCTATCGTTTGCAGTCTCAGCAGGAAATAGATGCTACATTCAAACTGGGTGCTTTGAGGAATGTTTAATAAAGGCATTATTTACAAGGGTTGGTGGGGGAACCATAAAGGATTGGTGTTACCTGGGGATGGTAACATTGGGTTGGGAGTCATTACAGGTCTAAGGCCTGAAGAAGAGAGAGAATTGGGAAGCAAAGCAATGGTATGGAGGGGGCCTCCTTATAAGAATGTAGCCCTCATGGCGGTATGTATTCCTTGGTATCACTTGCCTCCTTGTCTCTGATCTCTGGCTAGGGTTCCCCATTTGGCTGAACCCGACTGGAAGTCAGGGAATAAGGAAGTGTTTGAATGTAGTCAGTACTGGTCAGCCTCCCAGGTATGGAGCATGGGAAGAGAGACTGTGACATGAAAGACAACCAAGGCTAAGCCTTCATTAATCTCTCTGGTTCCCAGTCTTTTCAATCATTCATTCAGCCAGCATTACTGATCACCAGCTTTGTGCAGGTACAGAGCTAGGAGATACAGCAGCAAACAAGGCAGCCCTTCTGGAGCTTATGATCCCTGTGGCTGTGTCAGGCCTGGGCAAGCTTCAAACTACATCATCTCCATTATTAAAGGTCTGAGGTCACACAAGCCCTCCAATTCCTACCATGGTGACTGCATGACTTCTCTTTCTCCTCTTCCCTTTTGGTCAGGAATAGAAATTCTCTTGTTACTACAAGTAGTGGTGGTAACAAGAGTATGTATGTGTAGGTGTGTGTGCTAAGGTATGGGTATTGAAAGGTACATATACAGAGGAGCCCAGAAAAAGGAAAAGAGTTGGACATCAGGAAAGGGAGGAATAGTGGTAAAGCTGAGTCAAAGGAGCTTCACTCCAGGACCTGGTCTTTAAGGACCGAGGTTCTACCTCCAACTGTGTACTCTGCTTCCTCCACATACACCAGCTTCTATAGATTTTGCGGTCTTTCCACGCCAGTTCACTCCAGGCCACTGCCTTGCTATCTGCGTGGCCCTTGGGCTAGGCCATGGTCCTGGGCAATTAGTGACCATTATTGGACATAGAACAGTTGGTGCTATTTTTTTCTGAGCAGGGGGCTCTGGCTGGGGGAGGCTCCCCCTCTATAGGAGATATTGAGTGTGGTAGAACCCACAGCAGATAAGCCTCATATGAAAAGTTCCTGGAGATCCAAGGTCAGGGACCTGGGTCTTACATTGGTTTTCCAGTAGCCCATGGCATCGTTTCTTTTAAGTCAGCTTCTTAGTCAATATTTACTGAATCAGACTGAGCAAAAAATAACCCTTGACTTAACAATTGGATACCTCAATCACATCTGTTCTTGGAGATCTTTTAACACACAAAGACATTTGATATTTGTTGAGAAGGACTTTGTTGATCCACAGGCAGAGAAGGTGACCTGTGTTGGGCTGATGAAAAGACATGCTGGCAAAGCATGTATCCTGTTGGGGACAATGGCTCCCTTTTTCCTGAAATGCCTGCCAGCTGTGTGTGGCCAAGCCAGGGCTAGGCTCAGTTTCTTGCACTAAGTTTCTCACAGCAGCAGGAGAGAAAGTGAGGCACTGCTTTCCTGCTATGGTAATCCTCTTATTTCGTTTCAGTGATACAAGTTATTGACCCTGTGCAGAGAGACAGACACCATCAGTTCTTCCCAGAGCAAAGATGGCCTTTCTGATGGTGAGCATGGGCCTTGTCGACTTAAAAAATAGTCACAACCTAAAAGTTGAGAGGGCTTCCCAGGTGGCTTGGTGGTAAAGAATCTGCCTGCCAGTGCAGGAGACAGAGGAGACGGGGGTTCAATCCCTGAGTGAGGAAGATCCCCTGGAATTGGAAATAGCAACCCACTCCAGTATTCTTGCCTGGAAAATTCCATTGACAGAGGTGCCTGGCAGGCTGCAGTCCATGGGGTTACAAAGAGTTGGACACAAATGAGCGACTGAGCACAAAAGTTGAGAGTTATGTTTTATTCAGTGGAAATTTTTAGGACTCAAGCCCGGGAGGCAGCATCTCAAATAGCCCTGAGAGAATTGCTCCATGGAGGCAAGGGGAGGAACCAGGTTCTATAGAAATTTTGCAACAAAGGGCAGGTAGTCTGAACATCAAATTATTATTGCTAATTAAAGAAAACCAGATATCCTGGGATTCCCTGGTGATCCAATGGTTAGGACTCCATGCTCCCAATGCAGGGGCCCTGAATTCGATCCCTGGTCAGGGAACTAGATCCCACATGCTGCAACTAAGACCTGGCATAGCCAAATAAATGAATTTCAAGAAAAGAAAGAAAACTAGATATCCCAAGTTAAGGAATTTAGTACTTTTCTATGTATGGGGAGCTGCAAGAGTTTGGGCTAACTTAAATCATTCCTTTCATATGCATCTCAACCATGGGGCTAATATCCTGTGTTTTTCACACCCTGAGCTTCCTTGGGGCTCACTGTAGGGAGTGACTGCAGCAGTCAGATGGCTGCTAGATAGCAAGTATTCTTCTCCTTCCTGAGTGCCCTTAGGACTCACCACCTCACATTGGAGGGCTGCAGTTCCTGATGACTGTGACATCCTTGTTTACTGACATGGTAGGGAATATTCAATTTCTCAGCCTCAACATTGTGTATCGTGGGGATATTTTCCTCCTGGGTGGATATAAGGAATAGATTTCTTTTGGCTGAAAAATGGGGTATGAACCATACTAGAAACTGCTAGCAGAAATGTCTTTGGGCTCCCCTTACATTTCTGGCTGAGAACCTCTGAGGCAGAAAACAACTGTTTCCCTCGCAGAAACAGCTGGCCCTTTCTACAGGACACAGCTTTCCAGACCAAATACTGAAGTCCTCAGGAGACTAGCTCATCCGGAAACTAAGCTGGACAACAACTTGAAGGTTATCCATGAACAACAGAATTTGACCCTTAGGGCAGAGGAAGGTTTTAATTAACTTCATCTGAGAAATTTCCAAGGCTTTTCCAGCTGTTTTGGAATGTTGTGTTCCAGGCTTTAGAGATTAAAACTTCTCTTTTTCTGGCATCCGAAAGTGACTTTTGGAAGCAGAAGAGGAACAGCTTTTGGACCCCAATATCACAGCACATCAGCCAGGCCTGGATCTTGCCACTAAATGAGGAAAAACTGTCTCTGGGGTCTCCTTGGGGCCGGAATGTCATGAGGACTTGGCAGCCTTGGAGCAGACTCTGCTAGGGTCTGGGTCTTCTCCCAATATCTGCAACTCTAAGGGGAAGCTGGCAAAAAATGAATAGCCAGCCAGGCAGTGTTGAAATCCAAGAGAGGGAGAAATGTTGGCCCTATAGTACCCTAAGGCCTGGTTTTCCTGACATCTTGAAGCAGAGGGTACCTGCTGGGACTAGTGAATCCAAAAAAAATCAAGGAATGGAATTTTTTTTCTCTACCTGAAGGATGCGCCACATCTTTTCATGAGTGGATATCTGGTTCCCTCATTCATAGGAGGTTGATTGAGCCCCCTTTGTCCATCAGGACCATCAGTACTGGTGGTTGAAGGAAAGAGCAGCAAACAGTCACACATTTTAAGGGCAAGGACCATGTTTCATCCTCCTTGGTCTTGCTTGTAACAGACGTTCACGTACTATTTTGCTGAAACGGTCCCCCCAAAGTCACAGCTCTTTCCACTATCCGGTGTCTGTTTTCTTCCCCTTTCGCTCCTGTAACTTATCTCCTGTCTCACCAAGTCAAGAAAACACATTCATAGTCTTCCCTATGCAAGTTGCTGACTTGCACCATAGTTTACCTGCAAATCAAACCAAAAGAGAATAAGAGGGAAGAGAAATAAAATTTGTTTCCCTTGAGCCCTGCCTTGTTTTCTTCTGGCACAGCTTGGTTCTAAGAGGTTGCTGGTCACACTGGCAAGAAGCTTTTTTCACCCTAATGCTTTCTCCCCAACTGTCCACTCTCACTGAAAAAAGTTTTTTTTTTTTTTAAGGAATGTGTTCTGATTATGAAAGTAATAAATACCATTTAGAAAAGAGAATAAACTGTCCCCCACCCAATACATCTGTTGTGTTCCCAGCCTTTTATTCCAGTGAGACCTCACAAAAGCAGGCTTGCCCCTCTAATCAATGGTTTTAATTGACATATTCAGTTAATTAACAAGTCTTTAATATACACCTACAATGAACGCAGCAGAGTTTGGCACTCTTAAAAACACAAAATAGGTTTAAGATAGCCTCAGCCTCAGCCTCCCAGGAGACAAGACCTCTGAGGCTGCAAAGCCCTTTGCTGTGTTCTGGTCTACTGCTGACTTCCATGCAGCCAACACTGATGGCCACCTGTCATGCTGAAACCTTCTCTTCCCTGGGCTGCTGCATCTCCACATCCTGTTTTCTGCCTTCTGTTTCCAAACTGCGTACTCCCAAAAGCCAGTACTCAAGAGACAAGTATGGGTTGGAAAAGGAAAGATTATTTATCTGGGAGGCTGGCAACCTAAGGAGAAGGTGGACTCATGTCCCAGAACCAATTCCAAACATTCTGCTTGGCCATGCGAGTTTTTAAAGGGCAAAAAAAGAAGCTGCTGCTGCTGCCAAGTTACTTCAGTCGTGTCCGACTCTGTGTGACCCCATAGACGTCAGCCCACCAGGTTCCCCCACCCCTGGGATTCTCCAGGCAAGAACACTGGAGTGGGTTGCCATTTCCTTCTCCAATGCATGAAAGTGAAAAGTGAAAGTGAAGTCGCTCAGTTGTGTCCGACTCTTAGCTAGTCTCAGTTAATCATTTGAGGAGGGGGTCATTGTCTTCATCATCTTTCACTATGTGCAGACTTGTTGATTCTTTGTGACCTTTCTTTAGACTCTACCTTGTTCACAGAGTTTGCTCATGGGATTACTGCAGGGGGAGCTGGGGGAAAGATGTAGTTATCTGTTAATTACTTATTCTTCATCTCTACATCTTTAAGAAAAGAATCTACATGTTTTAGGCAAGACATTGTGTGATCAGGGATTACAAAACTATCTGATTAGTGAGGCATGGAGTACATGCTATAGGGGTTAGGTTAAATATTGCCTAGTAATCTCACATCTGTACTGAGTTTTTACAGTTTGAGGGAAACAGAAATAGGCAAATAGAATAGGGGCAAAGGAGCTGCTTACACATTCTCTCTCACTTCTTCCTGGCTTCCTGATCCTCCTTCGGGCCCATTCACTAAATTCGGTCCTCAGCCTTCTTCACTTCTCAGTTTCTTTTCATTCCCTGGACCATTTCAACCATTCCCATGACTTCAGATACCATCTGTATGCTGATAATTCCCTGAAATATGTGTCTTCATTCCGATATATTAATATGCCTGGGGCAGCGCCTGTGATCAAACACATTAACATATTTGTGGTGAAATATGGGAAAAAATGAAAACTATAACTACCCCTGCCTATAAATTCCAGTCAGGTTTTGCTGCCAAACTAACCAAGTTATTTGTAACACCACTATGACAATTTTTTTTTTCTTTTTCCAAAGCTTTATGGATTTCAGAATTGCAAAGAAGATTATGGGCCTGTATGAAAAGGAGTGGCCTTTGTTAGTCCAGAGGGGGAAAAAGGATAAAGAAAACTATTCTGCATTTTCCTTTCCATAGAACAATGAGTATCCATAAGACTTGAGGTCTTTCCTGCTAGAATGAAAGTGACCAGAAACTTGTAAACAGTTTTTCTTGTTAAAGTAATAAGATAATAAAGTTCTATCATATCTGGCCCTCTACTGTAATAGTGGCATTATCAGATGCAAGTCCTCACTGCACCTAGAGTTTCTCACTTAGCTGAAATGCTTGGGGTTTCTGTAATACACAGTCTATACTTCCTGCACATATACACAATCATACCTGTGATTGACTTTAATTCTTGGGCATTTAACTAGATACATAATAATTAACGAAGTAAATCCTCCGGCTCCTTTCAATTCAATGACAGCTGTTTTCACACCCTAGTTTAAAACTTTTCTGTGGGTTGGCTCTAAAGCCAGATCAGAAACAGACCCAGAGAATATTCAAGAGGCTAGGGGTGGGGGTGGGGGCACAGGGCAGCATGGAAAGGCAGGATAAAATGTTATTTTAGTATTTTCACTGAGACAGAGGAAAAATTCATGCAAATATCTCCGCTCTCACCACACCTCCCTCTTTGTTTCATAAAGCCTTTCTTTGTCCAAATCTCAATTTTTGGATTAGACCCCTGTTGACTATGTCTGCTTAAGTCCTAGATAAAGGCTTATTTGTTTGACCTGTCATATCCGTAATTGGCCTAACTGTTCGTTTTGATTTTCCCATTGTGTAGATGGTGCTACGAAGCTTGGCAGGAAGCACACTATGGAAATGTGGAGCTGAACAGCTTAATGTGTGTAATTTGGGAAGTTCAGCGGATGCCAGGGCTTAGCAGGCTCCCAGCTTGTTCAAGGCTGTTCCTGTGGATTTTCATTCTTGTGGGCATCAAGCTCCTCAAGTCTGAGGGCTTAGGTCCCACCCAGACTCAGTGCCCATAGCCACGTCCCTGCTGTCCTCCTCTTAAAACCAGGATGGTAGCTGACAGTTGGAGGCTCCTCTGTCACCTCTGCCTAAGGAAGTGGAAGGGTAATGAGGTAATTGGGTTCCAGAGATGATTCAGGTAAAGGCTGACATATAAGGCTTTCTCTAGACATGAGTGTAAACTCCTCGTTGGTTTCTAGAGGGCCTGAGGTATTGCAACATCCATCATTCCTACAGTGGCTAACACATGGAGCCACCCAGATCCCCACTCCAAGACTGAAGCACTCATTTCCCCATCTCCTGGGAGGGATGACAGCAGCAATTATCAGCTGAGATTTTTCTGAGGCTGAAAAGAGTCACCTTGTCCATGGTAGTGCCCCCTTCCCAGAGGCAGCCCACATCTAATGTCTGATCTGTGCAGGAGTAAAAAGATCCAGCTCCCTTACCTCAGTTGAGACAACTCTGAGCCATCCCAGCCCCAAAGCTGTCTAAAAGATCAGCTAAGGTTTGTTTTTAATTTTTCCAAATGATTTATTTTTTTTAGTAAATTAATCTCTCCCTTTATTTTTGGAAACTTTTTTTTAACTTTTAGTTTTATACGGGAGTATAGCTGATTAATAATCTTGTAATAGTTTCAGGTGTACAGTAAGGGGGCTCAGCCATATATATACATGTACCCATTCTCTCCCAAACTCCCCTCCTATCCAGGCTGCCACATAACATTCAGCAGAGTTCCCTGTGCTATACAGTAGGCCTTGTTGATTGTCCATTTTAAATATAGCAGTGTGGACATGTTGAACCCAAACTATCCCTTCCCCTGAAGGATCAGCTAAGGTTTTTATTGGTGATTTCAATTGTAGCTCAACTTCTCCCTTTGTGCATTCCTGCTTACTTCACTTCTCCCAGTTGTTGATGCTGAGAGTACTCCCCAGTAAACCTCCTACATACAGGGCCAGGGAAACCCTACCTGTAACACCTGCTTTGTCCTGGTTGGTAGCAGTGACTGTTCTTCTTGTGAAGATTCAGCAGTAAACCATAATTAATTTAAACTAGTCAAGGTGGTTCCATTTACTTAGCCAGTGATTGGCGTAGAACTCCATCCCAGCAAACGAGTTGGAAAGGGGAATCTCCTGGTAAAGTCTTCTTGAATCATAAAAGAGACAAGGAGAAGAGACCGTTTTCTGTCTGAATGAGATGCTTGTAGAAAAGAACAGAGTTGGGAAGAAGGTGGAGCCAAGAAAATAACAGAGAAATCAAACTGAAGAAGAGGCCACCCTGCTTAGGATCTTGTTGTCATCTGTGATAAATCCCCGTTGACAGAATAGGAGGGATTTGTCACACAAGAACTTAATGATGGAGTTGGCTCTACAATCTGTGATTTTTGTTCCAGTTGTCTGATTCCATTTTCCCACCCTTTGAGGATTTTGCTTTTTGAAATATTTGTCAGAATTCTTTCTCTTGGATGTTTCTTGATAACCTAAACTCTCTTTTTTCCTGACTTCTGGTGATCAGTAATTTGACTTTGGTTGATTAATTAAATTCTGCCTCTTTTTTCTATGGCATTATGGGCTTGGGGTTTATAGAGTTAATGTTATAATGTTATGCATTAATGTGTATGTGCAGCTAGGGGTGGAGAGAGGGTGACCTCTAAAGGAAGCTGAGTCTAGAAATCTATGTCCTGGGATGACTTTTGATGAGAAAAGTAGGAAATAGTGATAGAAAGATTTTCAAATTGTAGAGGAGCAAGGGCTTGAACCTAATGGCTTGAACCTTTGGCTCAGAATAGGGTATTCATTTTTAGTAAAGTGTATCCTCTCTGATCTGTAGTTTATTTTGACAAGTCAGTTCATAGCTGCCCTAGAGTTTGGTGCTGGAGAAATTACCCACAGTAGTGGGACTGATGGTGGGGAGCCTCCTTCTTTCTCCCACTTGCCTGTACTCCCCTCTGCCTAAACTCTGAAAAAATGTTAGTTGCTCAGTCGTGTCTAACTCTTTATGACCCCATGAACTACAGCTCTCCAGGTTCCTCTGTCCATGGGATTTCCCAGGCAAGAATACCAGAGTGGGTTGACATTCACTTCTCCAGGGGATCTTCTCCACCCAGGGATTGAACCTGGGTCTCCTGCATTGCAGGCAGGTTCTTCACCAACTGAGCCACCAAGAAAGCCTCTGCTTAAAATCTGCTGCTTCCCCCTTTTTTTTTTTGCTAGTTGAGGTTTAATCTATAACCAATGAAGCGCACAAATGCAAAGTATACAGTGTGATGAGTTTTGACAATGGTATGTAATCATTATTCCAATCAACAGATGGAATATTTTTCTCATCTCAGAAGTTTCCCTCAAGCGTCTTTCCAGTTATTTGCCTCCTTATCCCCAAGGCAATAAGTATTCTGACTTCTGTCACTATAGGTTAGTCTTCACGTCTTCTTGTACTTCATGTATATATATTCTTTGGTGTATGACTTCTTTCATTCAACATGAAAGATGTGGTTTTGAGATTCACCCACATTGTTGTATGTATCTTGCTTCCCTTTTAGAGACTATCCGTGGGGTCCATTGGGCTTCCCTCGTGGCTCAGATGGTAAAGAATCTGCCTGCAATGTGGGACACCCAGGTTCCGGAAGATCCCCTGGAGAAGGGAATGGCAACCCACTCCAGTATTCTTGCCTGGAGAATCCCATGGACAGAGGAGTCTTGTGGGCTACAGTCCATGGGGTTGCAAAGAGTTCGACACAATTGCGTGACTAATGCTTTCACTTTTTACATGGCGTCCACTGCTCTTGGATTTCTCTATCATGTTTAAGGATGAGATCCTACCCATACTGGTGGTGGTTTTATTGTGAGACAGTTTGCCAAGTGAGTTTCGTAAGTCACTGGTTCCTGAAGACCAAGCAGGTGGTTTCTTCCAGGGACAGTCAATTAATCTTTCCATGCTATGTGGAGATAATGACAGCTGATGTCTGAATTCTTTGAAGTGAGAACAGACAACAACTCCTTCTGTGGGCTCCCAGGACAAAGGTTGATAATTCCCAGGATTCTATGCCAAGATACTACCTGAATTTCGACCTAGTGAGTCGTGACCTTATTACCACTGCCAAGGCCATGGGAAAAATGAACATTTATTAAGCATCATGTGCCTAAAGGCACTTGGTCATAAGTGACCTTAACTTCCCTTCCTGGGAACTCTTTGAGATAGGTCTTACTATACTCACGAGGATGCACAGGTCTAAATCTGAATGTAGGTCTTGAACCTGGGTTTGCAGGACTCCATATCATGATTTTTCACCAGCAGCAGCCAAAATGTAAGTTCTTGTGTCCATTTAAGGTGGCGCATGCATATCACCAGGGACAGTTTTGGCCATGACTGGTTTGCTGCAGGGATGGGGAGGACTCAGGGCTGGATGTACTTCCTTTCTCAGTAATGCCCACTAGAATATGCAGGTGAGTCTTCCTTTTTGAAAGTGTTCTCAGCTCTTCTTAGCCAGGCAGCTCTGACCTTTGGTAAAGGCCAGCATATCTTTGTTATGTCCCTTGGAAATCACTGTTGTGTAACAGCTGTGTTTCCAATTGAGATGGTTTCCAGATCCAGGGAAGCTTTAGAAAGGATGATGCCAGCAAAGAGGCATTAAGTCCTCTAATAAGCTTATGCCCTGATAATCGTATTAATGGCACTGTCTCATGCTTGATGCTGCAATTATGGGCCTCTCCTCTTAAATGTAATTTTGGAGTTTGATAATAATTGAGAATATGATTTTGCATTTCTCTGTAACAAGAGTTCTATTCCCTAAAGCAACATGGTGACCCTAATAGAGATGATTGTTCATGCCCTTTCAAACTGCTGACCTTATACCTCACCACAATGTCATGAACAAACTAGACTTACTCACCTGGGAATTCAGAGTTCTTCCAGCATCAGGGCTCTTGTGGGCTATGGAACAAATCCCCTGGGGATCATGACATTGGTTTCTAGCATCTGCATCCGATAAAGAGGCTTTATGTTTTTCTGCTATTGCAAAGTCAAAGTAACCTTGGGAGAGAGGGTCTGCTTTAGGAGTCAGGTGATTTTTAACATGTGACTTAATTGTCAACATTCAAGATATTATCTCTAGTATCAGGTGTTTGGCCTCTAGAAAACTACTTCTGGGACCTTCATTTTCTCAGCTGTAAGTTCCAAGCAGTTTGGACTAGAATTCTAAGAACTTTACACTTGCCATCAGGAATTCATATTTTTAGCTATTGACAGGAGGTGGCTATTGTTTTCATGGTCCCAGCTGGAACTGATTAACAGGCTAGCAACTCACTGCTGTCTTTCTGAAGAAACCTTTGTCCAGAGCATATATGAGATCTGGGGATTTCTGCTTCTGATGCTACACATGTGTGCTTGGCTCTGTGGCATGAAGGGATCTTTTCCAGGCCTGCAGTGAAGGGAGGAGGGAGGCCCAGGACAGAGGCACCAACCAGGCCATGGGGGCTAGCCACCAAGCAAGAACACCCTCATTATGAACAGTGTCCACAGAGCTGCAGGAGTTGGCTTCCGTATAACGACGTGGGTGGAAGCCAGCCCTGGGGCTGCAGGTTTTGGATTCTTGGGCAGTTTCATGGGGCCTGTATCTGAACAGCAGGTGTCTGAATGCTTCTGGGGCATGATAGGTAAGGGCAGTAAAGAGCAAAGGAGGCAGGTGTGGGAATGGCCTCAAGGCTTTTGTTTATGGACATGCAGGTGTCCTAGGCAGATGGCAGAAAGAGGGGTACCCAGGACTCTATGGTCAAAAGCCTACAGTCTGGCTGGGCAAAAATACCACGTGTGTGCTGGCACCAAAGGGCACGGGAAACTTGCTGAAGATCAACCACTGTTTCTTCACCAGGAAATGGGTGACATGAGAGACCCAAACACGAGAGGCCTAGGGCAAAGCATAGGATCCACTGTGTAGTCCCCAGGCTACCCAGCCAGCTGGAGGGAGCCTGGGACTTACGAATGACAGGGGTGATAACAGAAGCAGGGGTGCCAAGAGAGAACTCTCGACCTGGAAACTTTCTGTAGACCCATGTCAGACTGACAACTTTGCAGCCACAAAGGAATGGACATATTTGCAACTATTCTCCTCAGGATAAATGAACAGTCTGAGCCCCTTCCACCCCACCTTCTCCAGGAAGGCTCCCCCACTTCCCCCAACTCTGGTTAATTGTTCCCTTGTCTGAGCTCGGAGCTCTTCTTGTCTGCATCCTACAGTTCAGCACTTAATCAGACACAGCTGTGCATTCCTCTCTAATTGTTTTGGGTGTGTTTGTCCTGTCTCCGGGGCAAGATTACAGCTTCCTCTAGGGCAGGGACTCACAATCTTTGGGAGAGAGTTCCTGGGAGAGGTATGGGTGCTCATAAGGGGCTTCTGAAGGAGTGAAAACATTCCTACAGCACTTTGCAATTTAGAAAGTTGTCTCCTCTATTCCTTACAATTGCCCTGAAGAAGAGAGAACATGAGTAGCAGAGGTGAGGCAAGCCTGGGATTCCTGATTTACAGCCAGTGCCTCATAGGGGTTCTTTTGCTGGACAAAAAAGCCCCCAGTGGAGAAGAGGGGGAGAAGAAAGGGAGGCCTCCACAGGCCTTTCTCCCTGATGGGAATCTCGGGGAGGAGAAAGACGTGAGGGGATGTGGCCCTGGCTTGCAGGGCTCCTCTGACAGGCTCCATAGAGACAACTAGGGCAACCCCACTGGACCCACTGTGTTTGCTTTCATGCCCCCCATCTCCCCTCACCTTCCCCCCACCCCCGCCCCACGCCACCCAGCCCTACCCCCAGATCCTCTATGCTGCCATCAACCCACAGTGCCCTCCCGTTTCTGGAAGTTTCCCATCTTCTGAACTGGTTACTCCTTCTTCCTCACTCTCTTAAGACTTTAGCTCTGGCTCCGTGGCCTTTCACACCACGACCCTGACCCCAGTTCTTGCCAACAGCTTCCTGGATGGCTTCACTAACCGCCCAGAGGATGCACCCCAATCTCTTGACCTTATATTCTCCAGCGACTTTCTCCTCTACTTTCCCCCATCACATCCTGGCTTTGTCATCATCCTAAACTTCTCCACCTTCTGAACCACAAACCTAAGCATCCAAAACTCTGACTCCATCCCCTCTCCTTCCAGCATGACTGAGCCTTGGCCGCTTTGGTCCTTCCAGCCCATGCACTTCTGTCCTTTCTCTCTGGTCACACATCATGTCAGCCCTACTTTTGCCAAGGTTCTCAATTCCTTGGCAAAAAGAATTTGCTCCTCTGCGCTAGCAGTTCCTTCACGTGAGCCTGCACCAGAGCAGACAGCTGAGCTCTGCTGGAGGAAATCACAGAGGAGGGCCAAAGGGTGCCTCACAAGTTCAAACCACCAATCTTAGGAGGGTTGCCATGCTCCTTGCCATCCAGCGGTATCTCTGGTCACCTCAGCCCTCCCACCTTCTGCACTGACAATGTCATGTTTTCCACTCTCTTCAGATCCCTCCTTGCCCTGCTCCCAACCTCCTCCCCAAACTGAGAGAAAGGTATGTGGTGGAAAGATGCATCATCATATACCAAACCTGCTGGTCCAGTTGGTCTCCAACCTCCCCGCTCCTGTTGTAATAGAGGAGGCAGCCTACTGCATGAGGTCAGCCTTTCCACTCAGACTCTGTTTCACCCTCTCCCATGGGCACAGGGACCACCTTTATTCATTGTCCTTTCTCTGCTGTACCTTCATCTTCTTCTTCTCTATAAGGTCTTTCCCATCAGCATTTAAACACATTCAATTTACTCTACCTTAAAATAAACTAAAATAAACCCATTGTTGGCATAACATTCTTCCCTAGCTATTTCCATCTCTGAACCTTCACAGTCAAACCTTTGAAGATTTGCCTGTAGTTAGCCCCTTTCTCCATTTCTTCACCTCTCACTCACTTCTCAATCCACTCCAGTTTATTTCTCATCCCTTCACCCCACCAGATAATGCTTGTAAAAGTCCCAATGACACCAAGGACACTCAGTCCAGTGGATATATTCAGGTTTCACTTCCTTGGGTCTCTCATCCATTTTGAGTGTTGCTGGCTACTGCCTCTTTATGACACATTCTTTCCTTGGGCTCCATGGCCCCACTTCTGCAAACTCCTATTTTTTTTTTCCCCTGCCTCTCTGGATGCTCCTCCACCTCTGCTAGATAGTTTGCCTCTGGCCAGCCTTTAGATAGGGAAGCCCTGGTGGCTCAGCGGTAAAGAATCCACCTGCTAATGCAGGAGACGTGGGTTTGATCCCTGGGTTGGGAAGATCCCCTGGAGGAGGAAATGGCAACCCACTCCAGTATTTTTGCCTGGAAAATCCCACGGACAGAGGAGCCTGGCAGGCTACAGTCTATGGAGCTGCAAGGAGTTGCAAAGACATGACTTAACGACTGAGCATGCGCACGAGCCTTTAGATAAGGGTTTCTCAGGCTCAGTTGTAGGTCCTCTTCTGGTAGGCTCTACACATTTCCAGGATGCCATCTCACTCTTGGGACTTCACTGCCACCTCTCTAACAGCCATTACATCCCCAGCCTCTCCACAGAGAACCAGACCGTACAGCCAACCACCTACTCAACATCTCCACTTGGACATCTTATAGGCACCTCAAACCCACCTTGACCAAATGTGAACCTTTGGAAGGTTTTCTCAATCCTCCTTTCCTGAAGGTCCCCCAACTCAGAACATGGCACCACCACCCATCTGTTTGAAGAAGCAGAGACCTGGAACTTCTTGCTTCTTCCCTAGCTGAGCAGTTGCCACGTCTTGTGGTCTTGTCTGTTATCTACTTCTTTCTATTTGTTCTCCGGCAAAGACAAACAGCCCTTTGCTTTATAGCAGCAGCCCCTAAACTGTTCCTCCACAGAACTTCTCCCTCTTCCCTGCTTCTTCTTCACATCTAAGTCAGAGTGATCCCACTGAAAATGGTATAGTAGACCATGGATGATCTGTCTACCGGTCTCTGCTTACTTCTCCAGCCTCCTCCTCAACCACACCCCTTATGTAGCCTGAACCTGCCAGGAACTCTTCTCCACTCTCTTTTCCTCTTTGCCTGAGTAAATCCAGCTCACCCTTCAGAGCTCAACTCAAATGTTACCTCCTTTTGGGTTCCCCAGACAAGTGGTCCCTCCACCTTGCACTCCCTTTGACCAATATCACCACTGTAATCATACAATTGGTAGTGCATTTAATTGTTAAGTTCCTCTTTCTCCTGCTAGACTGTGAGCTCCAAAAGGGAAGTGTCTGTGTTCTGCTAGTCACACAGTGACTAGCCCTGTGTCATGCACCTGGTAGGTGGTCAGCTCATATTTGTTAAATAAATGAATAATACATATTTACCTACTCATGATGGACCCAAGCCCCAACCCTAGGGCAGAGACTGCAGCCAAATGGGCATTTAGCATTGAGTAATTTAGCGGAAGAGTGGAATTCAGCATTGAGTAATTTCCCCCAAGACACACTATAATACAGATACACTCCCAGCTGCGTTAATTAATGGCACTATGGAGAGAATGTGCTTATTTTTTAAATTTCAGGGCCTGGGCAGCTTTTGGCAGCTGCAAAGGATACTGCTTAATTTCCTGTTGGTTGCCAGCTGACACTGTAGTAGCTCCTTTACTAAAACCCCTTGGCTGACAGTCTCTGGAAATACGTTTGTGACTACTAAGAGTGGATTTAAAGGGAAGGCATATGTGTAGAAACAATATAATGATCTGATGGCAGAAAAAAATCTTCAGATGTCAGTCTTGTCCCATCACAGCCTTTAAAGATCAGAAAAGCAGCGTAGAGATATTTTTATTTAAACCATAAACATGGTTCAGTCGCTAACTTTGTGTGTCTGACTCTTTGCGACTACATGAACTGCAGAACGCCAGGCTTCCCTATCCTTCACTATCCCCTGGAGTTTGCTCAAACTCATGTGCATTGAGTTAGTGATACCATCCAGCCATTTCATCCTCTGCTGCCCTCTTCTCCTTCTGCCCTTAATCTTTCCCAGCATCAGGGTCTCTTCCAATGAGTCAGCTCTTCACATCAGATGGCCAAAGTATTGGAGTTTCAGCTTCAGCATCAGTCCTTCCAATGAATGCAGGGCTGATTTCCTTTAGGACTGACTGGTTTGATCTCCTTGCTGTCCAAGGGACTCTCAGGAGTCTTCTCCAACACCACAAAAAGCATCAGTTCTTTGGTGCTCAGCCTTCTTTATGGTCTACTTCTCACATCCATACATGACTACTGGAAAAACCATAGCTTTGAGCTTTGACTATAGGCCTTTGTCAGCAAAGTGAAGTCTCTGCTTTTTAATATGCTCTCTAGGTTTGTCATAGGTTTTCTTCCATAGGTTTGTCATAGCTTTTCTTCCAAGGAGCAAGTGTCTTTTAATTTCATGGCTGCAGTCATCATCCACAGTGATTTTGGAGCCCAAGAAAATAAAATTTATCACAGTTTCCACTTTCCCCCCATCTATTTGCCATGAAGTGATGGGACTAGATGCCAGGAGCTTAGTTTTTTGAATGTTAAGTTTTAAGCCTGCTTTTCCCCTCTCCTCTTTCACTTTCATCAAGTGGCTCTTTAGTTCCAATTCAGTTTCTGCCATTAAAGCGGTATCTGCATATCTGAAGTAGTTGATATTTCTCCGGGATATCTTGATTCCAGCTTGTGAGTCATCCAGCCCAGCATTTCACATGATGTACTCTGCATAGAAGTTAAATAAACAGGGTGACAATAGACAGTCTTGACATATTTCTTTCCCAGGAACATGGACTTGGAATTAAGTATTTTGACACATAATGAAATGCACAGGCTCATTTGTTTATTAATTTACATATTCTGTAGAGCTCTTAAAATTTTTTCTAATATCTTGAATTCTTTAAAAATGTTTTATTAGTTTTCTAAATTATGAAAGTTAATATGTGTGTTAGTGCCTCAGTCATGCCGGACTCATTTCAACCCTGTGGACTGTAGTCCACCAGGCTCCTCTCTCCATGAGATTCTCCACATAAGAAAACTGGAGTGGGTTGCCATTTCCTTCTCCAGGGGATCTTCCCCACTCAGGGATCGAACCTGGGTCTTCCACAATGAAGGCAGATTCTTTACCACCAAGGAAGCCCCATGAAAGTTAATATAACTGGAAAAAAAAAAAAAATTCAGAGTCAGTAAGGTTATAGAACTCATCTCCCTTCCTTCTGACACCCCAACCCCACATCTGGAGTAATGGTGGTTGACTGCTCGTCTGCATGCTTCCAGATGTTTTTCTATGAATTATCAAAAGTCTGACTGTTTGGACTTTATGTCCCAGTCTTAGGAGAATCATGTGATCAACGTAAAAGCAAAAAGGACTGAAGGCTACAAATCAAAGCTTTCCCAGATCTGACTCAGAATTCCTGTTTGTGGAGGACCGCACCCATGTGGTGAGCCTCTGTGCATCCAGCAGCAACCAGGTGCCCTTTTGCTCTTGAGTTTGGATTAAGAGTAAGAGCCCACAGTTGAGCTGGCCGAGCTCAAAGGTTCTTGAAATGACTACTTTCGCAATTCCTTCACTTTCAGGTAATTTAGCTTCTGAAGGTCTCCTGAAAAATGCGCATAATTGCGGGTGTGGTGTTCTTAATTTCTTAGTCTGATTATCTAAGAGGGGTTGCTTTCTTCCTGGAGAGATAAATACCTGGGGGAGGAGGGGGCTTTCAGGTGCGCCTCTGGCCAGGCTTACCTCCCGGCGGTGTGCTAGGGGACGAGTTGCCTGCGCTGGCCCTTTCAAACCAGCGCAACCTCTCCATCCGGTCGCGCCGGGTTTATCTGGCGCCCTCAAACTTGTGTCAACAAAAACTTAGACTCACGTAAGAATGCAGTGCGCTGGCAAGCCGGCGGGGGCGCTGGATAGGAGGGTGGGTCAGTGGTCCCCGGAATTCCGGCGGGTGCTTGTGGTTAGCGCCAAGACCCCATCTTGCCGGAGGGATATGTGTCACAGTTCAGCCATTAAGGCTGCACCTAGGTGTCTGCCCTGCCCCCTGGGGCCGCGGCGCGGGTTCGAGGCCCAGCGTCTGGACATCTTGTGTTTCTGGCTTCCCGAGTCTCCCATGGGACCTGGAGGAACCACCAAAACTCCTCTCCCCACGTTCTGGGCCGCTTTCATAAAACCGAAGATCCGGTGCTGGTGCCAAGTAGGCGTCATTCGGGCACCTAAGAGATGGTGGCAGGTACTGGATGGGCAGAGAGCAATTGTCAAGTCCCCTTTTGGCCTTGTTTCTCCCTACCCCCATCTTCCATAGTGGAACCCCAAGTTCAGCCCAGGCGTTTGGGCCGCCGGGGTTCGGTCTAGGACCTGTCGCGAACTGACTCCGGCCAGAAGACACCACTGGAGTCCTCGTTCAGGCGCTTAGTTTCCCAACACCGGATGTATTACAAGAGGGGCGACAACACGAGGGATTTGGGTTAGACTGGAGTCGGAAAATAGTTCTTTTGAACTGAGAGCTGCCCTTTCCCCACTGAGGGTCTAGTTCTTGGCGGGGTTGGGGGGAGTCTCCTTCCCCCCAGCTTAAGACTGCTTTCCAGGTGAGGGCGCCGAGGTTCCCCGGAAATCAGCAGGAACGCCGAACTCCGGCTGACCGTGGGCGCGCACAGCTAGACAGGCTGGAGCTGAGCCTTACCCAAACTCCGGGCGCCGGGCCTCGGGCCGGGCGGGGCGGCGACGTGAGGGGCGGTGCCGGGCCTGATTGGTGCGTCG
Source organism: Bos mutus (assembly GCF_027580195.1). Taxonomy (NCBI): domain Eukaryota; kingdom Metazoa; phylum Chordata; class Mammalia; order Artiodactyla; family Bovidae; genus Bos; species Bos mutus. The sequence goes on along the minus strand of NC_091627.1, from coordinate 46,097,527 downwards.
GGTGGGGGTGGGGCCAGGAGAGCTCCGCAGCGGCGGCGACGGAGCCGGGAGCTGGAGCCAGAGCCGGGAGCCAGGCAGCGGCTGAGGAGGCAACAAGTGCCGGCGCTGAGCCGAGGCTGGGGCCAAGCCGAGCCGAGGCGGAGCCACCCCGCCGCCGACGCCGCTGGGCTGCCCCATAGCGGGCGCCACGCATGGAGCGAGAGCGGCGGTGGTCGCCGGGCTGAGCCGCGCGGAGCGGCCGGGACGTGGATGCAGCCGCGATCTCCCGCCCCCGCCCCGCCGAGCAGGAGCTGCTCCCGGACAAGGTATGGCCGGGCGGGTGTGCACGCCTCACCTCCGCAGGCCGGCCCCGCGCCCTCCTCTCTCTGTGGTCCCCGGCTTCCCAGCCACGGGACCCTCCTCTCTCCCTCCACCATCCGCTTCCTCGAGGGTGCCGGCTTCGTACCGGCGCCCCAGCGGAGGAATCAGACTCTAGGTGTCTTCCTGCCGCATCTTGGCGTCCCGGTCCTCCCCCTCGCCCCCACCTCTCCCGCTACCTTCCTGGTCCTAGAGGAAGAGGTTAACGAAACCCGCGGTAGCGTGTCTTTCGAGCCTCTTGCCCCATTCCACTCCTCCTCTCCTAGGACTCGGGAACATCCCCCCTCCTCCCCGCTGCACCCCAACTTCCGGGGGAGCCCTTGCCGGGGTGATGCAGGCGTTGGGAAAGGGGGGCGTCAGAGGCCCTGGCGTCCTCATCTGGGTTGCACAGGTGTTTTGGGGAGGGGGCCCTGCTTGATCTCACGCTGCACCCCCGCACCCCACCCTCGTACTGCGCTGCCTCTGGTGCCGCATGGGGAGATCAGGTGTTCCGAGAGCCGCGAGCAGTCGCTCCCCACCCCCATCCACCCGCCACGGCCAACCTCTGGGTCCCTAAAGGCTGGTTTCTGTGAAACTTAGGAGAAACCTTTCGCGTTGACCTCTACAGAAATATTCCACGCCGCCGGCGTTGAATGATTAACCAGGCTACTTGACCGAAACCTGGGATGGGGGGGAAGGGTGGGTGCTGCGGGAGCGGGTCTAGCCGGCCTCTGCGAACCACCTTGCGTGGGGGTGTGGGCGTGGAGGGGTGCAGACTCTGCGAAGGCCGCGACCGCAGGTCCTGGAGGCTGCCCCGCGACGCCAGGCGGACCCTTCCGGAGCCTGTATAATCGAGTCACCTTAATTTCCAGGCCACGGTATTTTCCACTCAGGGCTGGGGAGCCCCAGAACCCACTGTCTCCCCATCAAGTGAGGAGGAGCGGCCGAGATACTCAGCACGAGTGTCACGGCATGAAAGCAGATCTCTGAAAATAATGTATATATTTTAAACCTGGACTGAAGAGGAGGCTCCTTCTCCTTAAAATAGAAGGATGATTTGTCTTTTCTCCCCTGCTCTCCACCCATGGCCTCCTGAACCTCCCTAACTTCGCAGAATGGTAGTTTGGAGCAATTCTACCAGTCACCTGCTGCTCTCGTTGTAGCCTTGCTGTAAAATTTCAGATTGTAAAGCCAATTGGTGAATATGGGCTTCTACTTGTTATAACAAATCCTTCCAGTGTAATGTAGCCCCGGGAGGTAAGGGGATAGTTAAAGAAGTGGCCGACAGGGCCTGGACCAACTGGAAAGGCGGAGACCCAGCCCAGCTCAGCCCTGAGGCTCTCAACCGGGAGCCGTCTCCTGGTTTCTCCCCTTGGATCTGACAGCTGACCCAGAGGGAGGGTAGGGCTGGGCCGTCACTTCTTCCCTCAGTCCTAGTTCCCTCCTGTTTCTTTTGAATTGCCGGCAGATTCTTTACCATCTGAGCCACCAGGGAAGCCACCTTTGGTGGAATTTGGGAGAGTGTCACACAGAGTCCCAGGGCTCTTAAACCAGATTAGATTTTAAGACCAGGGAAGAGTCCCACACAATTTAGCAACTAAACAACAACAGGATGATGTTTGCCAGACTCCCCTCATCATGGGGGGTTGTCAATTGCTCAGTGTTGTCTGATTCTTTGTGAGAGTCAATGGAAGCCATGGACTGCGTGTAGCCCACCAGGCTCCTCTGTCCCTGGGATTGTCCCAGCAAGAATACTGGATTGGGTTGCCATTTTCTTCTCCAAGTGATCCTCCCAACCCAGAGATCTAACTTATGTCTCCTGTGGCTTCTGCATTGGCAGACGGATTCTTTTATCACTGAGCCACTTGGGAAACCCATCATGGGGGGGTTAAGAAATGCTTAGTAAATGGTGGTCATTGTATAATCAGTACAGAAGTTTCTCCAGGCGGCAACTTCCCCTTAACAAAAACAGTAACCATTTAGATTTGTTGGAGACTGAAATCAGCCAAATTTGGCAGATGGCAGATAGTTTTTGAAATCCAGGGAATGAGGTAATCTTTTGAGGAAAATAAGCATAATATGTTTGTAAAAGTTATAAATTTTTTTTCTGGGTTTCTGATGGAGAGTTGAGTGTATATAGGTGGCTTGTAATTTTGAAGATTTCCTTGTTTTTTGCTTTTTAAAGCCCACAATTTAGATTTCTCTGAGATACTAAAGGTTTGCTAAAAATAAGAAAGTGAAACTGATAATTCATGGTTGATTTTTCATTGTACAATTTACTCAGATGTGTGGCTATTTTTTTTTTAAAGGTTACACTAGGAAATGAATGAGAATTCAAAAAAGTTAATATTATTTTGCTTTATCTCACCTGATGCATTGTTGGTATAAAACTAAGATGTTCTGGGTAGAAGTGTGTGGGACTTTTTCAGCTGATGCAGGGTTAAGCGAAAAAGTGAATCCTTTGTTTCACAAACTTTGAAACTGTAGGAGAGGAAAATTTTTTTTCCTTTCTAAGTTCTTTGGCTGATCTAATAATTAAATTGATCTCAGACAGATTAATTGGAGAAAAAAATTTCTATGTACGGGGATTAAAAACATGCAACCCAAAGCAGTGACCACAGCTTTTTCATACCTTTTCGACAAGGAAAGAAATTTGTGAAGAATTGACAAAACAAAGTGGTTTGGGTTTAGGGTAACTAATCAGCAAAGGAGTAACAAGGTTTGTTTGTGCAACCTTCTCAGCCCTGAATTCCCTATCTCTGGTGATAAGGATGCCTTCTGCCCTCCTGGTGCAGGGAGGGTACCTTCTTATGGAAGATTGATCTGCTTTCAAGGGAACAGAGGGAGTCAGAGTGTCATTATACTGGCTGGTCTCTGAAGTAACTAGGAATTAATTCAAAATAATCATTGTGTCAAACTGACATTTTTTTTTTTTTTCAAACTGACACATTTATGGGTGGCATATTCTGTTCCCCTTCAAAACTTCAAAGTTTTAATGTTTTCTGACAATGCTGTTTTTGAGGGGTTTTCCCCCCATTCATAATTTCAGTTCAGTCGCTCGGTCATGTCCGACTCTTTGGGACCCCATGAACTGCATAATTTAGGAATGCTGAACCAGGGCTGTGAATGTATTTAAGGCCCACCCTGTTCATAACATACTGGGTCAGTGCTTTCCATTCAATATAGCTGGCCTGTTGGCTGTGCTTAGTTGCTCAGTTTCCAACTCTCCGTGACCCCATGAACTGCATCCCTCCAGACTCCTCTGTCCCAGGGATTCTCCAGGTAGAATACTGGAGTGGGTTGCCTTGCCATCTTCGTGGGTTGACTTACCCTCTTCCAGGGTATCCTCCCAACCCAGGCATCGAACCCAGGCTTAATTGGCCATATTTGACTCTACTTAGGTTTTTTTTTTTTTTTTCTTAACAGTTTTATTAGGCAGGTTCTTAAAGACTTTAAAAATTAATACATTTAAATGGTTACTTTTAGAAATGTTGCAACTCTTGCATCTGGGATAATATTGGGTTATGTAATCTTGCAGCATGCCCAACAGTGGTGCATGAGTTACCAATGCTGGAAAATTCTCATAAAGTCCTTTTGGTCTTATTTGCAAATACTCAGGAGGAATTAAAATCATTTCAGTCAATTGCCTGGCCTTTTTGGTGTGTACAGGTTGTTAAAACATGAATTAAACTGGGCTCTGAGTTTGAAGGTTGGGTTTCCTGGCTCGCATAACCCACGGCACCTAGTAAAGACATGCACCCAGCACGTGTGGAGTCAGCTGCCCCTCACCACTTCCCCCAAGCTGGGGTAACTGTAACTAGACGCTTGCCAAACTGTCTCCAAATTGTGGGTGAATAAATTCCTCTCTCAGGAGAGGCAATTACCTCTTGACTGAAGAGGAACACGGATGTGTGGGGTAAGGCTTGGAGCAAATTGATGTAACAATTTCATCATCACCAGGTGATGAGATTTTGCTAGTCTGAACAAAGCTTTGGTGGGAAGAACTTGTTACTTGATGGAGAGTTTATTAATCGGCCATATGCGGCACAATGACTTTACTGCTGGGAAAAGTTGTTTGAGTTTTTGTTACAACTTGCATTGAGATTTTACACTCACTGCCTTAATGCCGCTACTGTGAGTTTTATGCTCTTTGCCCACCAACTTTGTCTTCTTGCCTTGCCTTAGTTTTTGTAGCAAAATCCAAACTTCTCTTGGGGGGGGGGGGTCAGCACTGTTGATAAAGTTACAACATATGTCTTGAAATATTTTGTGTAGTTTTATTTAGGTACTTCCATAGATAACTCTAAGGATTTTGTTACAAATTACTTTCTCTGCATCTATGAACATTCCTTTAGAGCAAGGTTTAAAATTATATTCATTCTGATGTGGCTATAGAGGGGAAATTCCCAGTAGTAAGGAAATTGATACTTTATACTTTTCATTCTGTAACATTTAAAAATAGATTTATTGTTCTAATGCCTCCACTCTGGTGGAATTAGGATGTACTTCATTTACCAAAATGTTTTGAAAAACCGACTGTCCAAGGGAGTCAATTCTAGAGTGTGGTCAGTTCTGTTGAGTCGTTGTGTGATATTTAGTGGTTAAAGAGCATGAACTTGGAGGTGGTGGTGATGTTTAGTTGCTAAGTCATGTGCAACTTTCTGGGACCCCATGGACTGTAGCCCTCCAGGCTCCTCTGTCCATGGGATTTCCCAGACAAGAATACTGGAATGGATTGCCATTTCTGTCTCCAGGGGATCTTCCCCACTCAGGGATTGAACCCATGTCTCCTGGATTGACAGATGGATTCTTTACTGCTGAGCCACCTGGGAAACCCTTAATGTAAAGTGCTCTAACATTAAGTGTGCAGCTTATGGGTGTCCACTGCTAAATCAAGAAAATTATTTCAGTAGCCTAGAAGGTCCCTGTGCCACTTTCTAGTCAGTCTCCAGCCCCTAGAGGGAACCATTATTCTGACTTACATCATCTTAGGTGTGATGCATATCATCATATGTTGGTTTTGCCTGTCCTTAAACTCCATTTTGGGAGAAGGCGATGGCACCCCACTCCAGTATTCTTGCCTGGAATATCCCATGGACGGAGGGGCCTGGTAGGCTGCCATCCATGGGGTCGCTAAGTCTGACATGACTGAGCGACTTCACTTTCACTTTTCACTTTCATGCATTGGAGAAGGAAATGGCAACCCACTCCAGTGTTCTTGCTTGGAGAATCCCAGGGACAGGGGAGCCTGGTGGGCTGCCGTCTCTGGGGTCACACAGAGTTGGACATGACTGAAGCGACTTAGCTTAGCTAAACTCCATTTAAGTGGCATTTCCAGACTCATACAGTGTGTAGTCTTGTGAGACAGACCTGGATTTGAGTTTAATTTTTGCCACTTACTCTGATGTGATTACTGTGTGATAATTACTCTAAGCCTCAGTTTCCTCATTAGAGATATAGCGGAGATTATCTCAGATTGGCTAAGAAAATTAATTTGATGATACACCTAAGATACCTAGCACTGTGCCTGACATACAGTTTTCTTTGTCCTCCTTTTATTTCTTTAAAAAGATGGTAACTAAAGCAACTATATCGTCTGTGTTTTAATATACTGTTTCACTAAATAAAAGCTATGTAGGTCTTCTATTGAAAGTTAGAAGCCAGATCTTTGTCGAGTCAACACTTTGCTGTTGTAGCATTCAGCTTAAATAGGACCTATTATTTGTTGATAGTTGATCACCTATCATTTTTGATATTTCCTCTGTAAGTCATAAAATAACAGTCTTTGAAATGTTCCTTTTAGAGCTGATTAGTCACCTGTGTGATGTGAGCTAAGATGCAGTGATGACAGCTGGTTCACACATGTCTATGAAACCCGTGGAAGAGTTTGATTTAGATAAGAGACATCATTAAGTGCCCAGGGTATCCAGAACAATATTTTACTGCCTTATGTTTTGTAAAATAATTATTTCAGAGTGAAAGCACAGGGCCCGTTGTTAATTGCATGCTTCAGACAACCCATTTGAAACAGTTTCAAGTTTTATAGTCTTCCTTTATAAATGATATTGTGTATTCAGTGATCTAATGTTGCCAGTGTTTGTGCTTATTAAAAATATATATATACTTTGTATTTTTGGAACCGTTTTTTAAGTGTATCTTGATGGTACTATGGCATTCTTTCTTAAAGACTTTTTGTTATGTTTATTTAGGGAAGCAATCAAGATCAAGTGAAGAGAATAAAGTTAATTCCATCTCTTAATACTGTAATTGCTGTTAATTGGTTGAGATCCTTCTAGGTGCTTTTTTTCTACATCTGTATACTTGCAGAATGAGACTAGGAAAAGCCCGTTGCCAATGCTTTAGTCAAATATAAAGCAGATTGTATGGGTCTTGCTAGTGGTGCCTGGCTGAGAGGACAGAAGGTTTTGAAGGCCTGGATTCAGGTCCATCCTCACTCTGGCCCTACTTTTGTCTGGACCATGCAGTCCCCAGAGGCTCCATCATGGAGACCCCTGGCCTCCAGATTACAGTGGCCAAGGGGGAAAACCTGTCACCACCTACCACCCAAGATCTCAAGATGATTTATAACGAAAGGGTCACTTGGTTCACTTAGCCAGCATGCAGTGAGTGAGCACTTAGTGGATGTCTAGCATGATGCTTGGCTCCTTGTGTATTCCTCAATGGGCCAGGCACAGTGCTTGCCATTAAGGAGTTAGCAATCTGGTTGGAACTCTAACCAGAAACTGGTGAAGGAGTACTCTGATAGAGAGGGGTGCAAGAAGAGTGCAGAGTTGGGGGCAGCCAAGAAAGGCTCCGGAGGAAGTTGAGTTTGGGCTTAGCCTTGATGGATGAATAAATAACTTAGGGGCAGAGAAAGGAGGGCAGAGGCGGTGGGGATCGCAGGCTTGTGGCCCTTTTTCAGGGAAGTAGCGGGTGATCCCGTGGGTTTGGAGGGCAGGGTCCTTTAGGGGAGAGGTCATAGGACACCATGCAGCCTTGATGACTGTGTGAAGAAGTGGTGCCTGGTCAGGAAGGTCGTGGGGAGCCATGGAAAGTCCTTGCGGAGAGGACATAATGACATGTTATGGTCAGGCTTGCATTTATCAGGAAGATGAGCTTTAGCCAGAGAGGTGGGTGTGAGGGAGTTGTGATTGTGGGCCCAGGTCATTTCATGGTCTCCTAATGGGGCTCCCTGCTTCCTGTTTGCCCCACAACAGTCTGTTCTCAGGAAGAAGCTGGGGGCATCTTTAAAAACGGAAACTGCATTACATAACCTCTTTACTTGGAACCCTCCGGTGGCCCCAAGTCTCCCTCAGAGTAAAGCCAACACTCTCTGCCATCTGTTGGGCCCTTGGTTCAGTTCACCTCCTCTTCTAGTGTTGCAGCTGGAAGTCAATTCTGACTCCACGTTGAAACTGTTTCTTTGACTTGCTTTCCGTTGCTTTTGTTATTGTAATCATACATGATGGCCTGTCTCAGAGAATCCTGCCCTTCTGCCTGACTGTTAAGCTAAAGTGCCTTTGTTCAGAACCCTGTCCTCCTGGAGATGGCGGGAAGAAAGAAATTAACACATACCCCTGTCCGAGGCTTGCCATTCTAGAAGATATTTGCCTTTCTACTTTGTTTCCTCCCCTCCCGGCCCCCATCTCTGATCCATAAAAGAACCTGGCATCCAAACTGACAAGATGGTTATTTGAGACTTTAGTCTGCCATCTTCTTGGTCAGCCGGCTCTCTGAATAAAGTCGTGTTCCTTGGCCCAACACCTCGTCTCTTGGATTTATTGGCCTTTGTAGTGGCGAGGAGAACAAGCTTGGACCTGGTGACATTAGCTCTCCCCCCACTCAAGTCTCTGCAGCCATGCTGGCCTTCGGGCTGTCCTGTCTCTGGCCTTTACATCGGCTGTCCCCTCTTCTTGGAATTGCCTCCCCTCGCTCCTGCCCCGCAACCTACTCTCTGAAAAGAGAGGCTATCTCTAACCCTTTCCTTCCTTTCCCCTGTACTGTGCCTTCTATTTCGTCTAAGCATTATCAACCTTGTGATAATCAGCCACATAACTTCATTCTTCTTGGTCTGTTTGAAACATTGCTTGGTTTAAGTAGGTGCTTGATATGTGTTGAATTAGGTCACTTCATCAGTCCTGCTGGGGGAAAACTGAGGGCCCAAACCAGGTCAGGGATGGTGCAGTATTAAAGTGTGTGTGTGTGTGAGAGAGAGATTTATTTGAAAGTGAGAAAGAAAAAGATTCTCATAGTAGATTGCTAGAGATTTGGAAGGCAGGTGTGAAGGAAGTGGGCTGCACACCCGAGTATATCTGGACGTTTCTTAGCGGGACACTGGAGGCAGTAGTGTGTGGCAGAGGGTCTGGAGGGCAGGAGTGTAAGGTGAAGGAAGACCCAGTGTAGGCTTGAGCCCAGAACTGTGGAGAGGGCCCACTTGGGGCGATGGGGTCAGGATCAGAGGCTGCCAAGATGCGCAAGAACCATTAGAGAATTGGGGATAGGAGATGGTCTTGAACTTGTGGTGGGGTAGGGGTGGTGGCCAGCAGTTTTAGGTGCTCTGGGAAGTCAGGAGAGGCTGTGGACTCTGAAGTTTCTTGAGAGTGAAGGGGATGGGAAAGTCAAGGCACAAAAAAGGGGTGTGGTGAGGCGGAGAACATTTTCCGGAAGTTGATGGAGAGGGGAAAGCGCAGCCTGTGCCTGGAGCCACTGGAGAGGGAGCACGTTGAGGTGGGGGATGAAGTGGAGATTGTCACTGATACAGGAGCCCAGGCAGCAGCAAGGGCTGTCGCAGGGGAGGGCGGTCTTGTGGGGGCTGGGGAGTGACTTACTGAAAAGGGAGACTGGTCCATGTGGAGAACTAGAAGTAGGTTTCGGTCCCTGAGCTGATATTAAGTATCTTTGTATCCATGGCAACCCACTTAGCTTGTTCCCTCCTCATCCCCACCTCCTGCATAATAGGAGAAAACCTGCGCAACCAGGCTTATGTGTGGATTGTTTGAATCCTATGCAGCCACCAATATGAAAGTGTTAACACTCCAGTAAGGTTATTTCCATGGACCATAAACTCACTAAGGCTTATAATTTGTGCTTCAGAATTCTGTTGTTGTTTATTTTCTTTGAAAAGCACTTAACATCCAAATGCTTCTTAAAGTGCTTCTTGTTTTTTTGAATCCTGATCAGGAAGTAACACAGTTGTTTTTTAAAAAAGGCAAAACAAAAACCAGCTTCATGTCTGGGTGTAGATTGTTCGGTGGGAAGCCTGGTGTTGTTTTCAGGATCAAGTCTATGTACCTAACAATGAAAGGGTCAAAGTGGGTTTGTTACAAATACCATCCTCTCTATATTATTTAACATTTGGAGCTAATAACATGTATTTTACATTTTTTATTTTATGGCTAAATTTGATGCTTGTTTATAAGGAACTTAATGGAGGTTTTATTCTTTAAAGTAAATGAGATGCATCCCTTTAATTTTTCTTCTCCCTTCATGACATAAGGAGTTATTTTTCTTCAAATGAACTTAAAATATCTCTCATGAATACTCCTATTTTTAACTGACTGCTTCTCTCTTTTGAATTTTTTGAAGGTTCTGATGGGTCCTCTTTAAAAAAAAAAAAAAAGCCTCTTTATAATAGAAATTTTTAAACAAATGCAGATACAGAGAGTGACGTAATGAAGCCCCAGGGAGCCATCACTGGTTTCAGCAAGGTGGTCTCCCCTTTTTGGTCCCTGCCCCATAGGCGACTGAGATGCTGTGTGGGCACCACCGAGAGTGAGAGAGCAGGCTCATGTGGACCTCCAGGTGTGGGTGTGGGAGCCATCAGTGTAGAGATGGTGGAACTGGGAGTCATGGTGTAGAGATGATGGAGTTTGGAGTCATCGTGAAGAGATGGTGGACGTTCTGGGAGTGACTGGACACCTCGAGGGAGAAAGGAGTGAGCAGAGGGTACATATGGCACTGAGAAATACCTGGATTGCTGTGTCCAAGATGTTTTCAAGGAGGTGGTGGTAATCTATGGTATATGAAGGTGACATTCACAAAGACACTTAAAATTAGGTGATTAGGTGATTGAAGAAAACAAACTTATGTTTCCCAAGGGGTAAGGGGGTGGAGGGATAAACTGAGAGATCAGGATTGACATGTACACACTGTGTGTGTGTAGTCGCTCAGTTGTGTCTGACTCTTTGCGACCCCACGGACCGTAGCCTGCCAGGCTTCTCTGTCCATGGAATTCTCCAGGCAAGAATACTGGGGTGGGTTGCCATGCCCTTCTCCAGAGGATCTTCCTGACCCAGGGATTGAACCCTCATCTCCTGCATCACAGGCAGATTCTTTACCATTTGAGCTACAGGGAAATAATACACATACTACTAGAAGGAAACGGCAACCCACTCCAGTGTTCTTGCCTGGAGAATCCCAGGGATGGGGGAGCCTGGTAGACTGCCATTTATGGGGTCGCATAGAGTCGGACACGACTGAAGCAACTGAGCAGCAGCGGCAGATACAAAATAGATAACTAATAAGGACCTACTGTGTATAGCACAGGGAGCTCTATTTGACATTCTGTGATGACCTATAGGGGAAAAGAATATAAGAAAAGAGTGGATATATGTATAACTGATTCTCCTCACTGTACACCCGAAACTAACACAACATTGTAAATCGACTATATTCCAATAGAAATACAACAAAATGGAGTGATTTAAACTGCTTGGTTAAAGAGGCCCAATTTCTAAGCTGCTCAGCAGTGTGCTCATATACTGAGCAAACAACATGTTCTCTTTTTATTTTGGCAACACAAATTTTTCTTGGCAGGTGGCCAGAGAAAGCGATGTTACTATTTCATCCCTTCTTTAAATATGTAGACATTGTCTTGGTTGAACAGCTTTTCCTTTAATAGAACATTTGGACAAAAGGCCAAAATGTCACTGTTTTGAGGATGTATATTTTAAATCCATATGATTTATTTTGATATTTTAAAAAAAACTAAAAACAGTCCTCAGGCACCTGTTAGTAACTTGTTGACAATTAACCAACATTTGAGAAACGGAGAAGAGGCAGGAAAGAAATCTGGGAGATGGAGGCTGGAAGAGAGGGGAACCACTCTGCTTGTTTGGTATCCTGTCCTGAAGTTGCCACCCCAGGGCCACTTATCACTAGAAAGGTTGTCTTCTGGGACGAGACTGCCCCTGACTCAGGAGAAATGGAATCCCAGGGGGCTTGCATTTTAATTGGATGTGCTGTGTGCAAGCCGCAGAGCCTGGCACTCACCATTTGGGGTGCTTTGACCTCACAGTTACAGCCTGTAGGTTGGGGAGCCTCTTGTTCATGCCTCCCTCAGGGTTGAGGAGAATGGCTCTCAGCTCACCTGGCACTGTTCAGGTTGGGACGTGTTGCTCTAGGTGGGGTGGTTCTGGATAACTAGCTCTTGGTACTCCGTTTGGGGGGCTTTAATTTTGGGGAATCCCAAATGCTAGGAGGGTAGATTAAATACAGTTCACTGGGGAAACTGAGCCTGTCCTCATGGAGGAGGGGGTGGGATTTGAACCTGTACCTGTAAGCCTGGGGGCAAGATTGAGAAGTAAGAGAATGGATGTTTCCGGAAGCCAGCATGAGTTGTGGTGTGGATGAGGACCACAATTGTTTTTAAGGGGTGCTGTGTCCCAGGAGGTTTTGAGGATGGCATGCTTGGATCTCGGATGGGGTCTTTGTGAGAGTGCTTAAGGAGGAAGGGGTGCGTCACGCTCCTCTGTCCTGGCTGTGCCAACCCTGCAGCTCTGTGCCTGAATTCAAGTTTGGCAGTAGCTTAGGTGGACTTGCAGGCTGGGAGCAGCCCATCTGGGGTCCCTGTTCATGCCCCCTCCCTCCACTCTCTATCTTGGGAACCTTGAATAAGTTTCTGGAAGCAGATCATTTATCTGTAAAATAAGGATACCTCAGTAGCCACCGTATACCCCCTTGGGTCTTTGGCACGCATCCAGGCACATGGACCAGTGTTACTGAGTCCAAGCTTGTACTGTTCACTACATGACAGGGCATCTTGAGAGGCAAGATGCTGAGGCAGGGGTAGTGACTTTATATGGAAAGTCAGCGGCAGAGAAGATGGCGGACTGGTGTCCCAGAGAATCATCTTACCCAAGTTAGAATTTGGGCTTCTTTCATAGTAAAAGGGGAGAGGGTGTGGTAGGTTATTGCAGACTTCTTGGTGTCAGAATCCTTTGTTCTTGCAGCTGTCCACATAGATGTCTTAAAGTTCATGATGCTCCTGCACACCTTCAGCAAGACAAATGTATTCTCTGTTCTGCAACTTTTTATCTTTGTATCATTAGGAAGTGTTATACCTTTAAGGGTTAGAGCTTTGAGAATGGGCTATCCTGTATATTTCAGGCTATAGGCAACATTCTTTTTGTTGTGGTTTAGTTGCAAAGTTGTGTCTTACTCTTGGGCCTTGGGCACACTTCCAGGCAAATGGACCAGTGTTACTGAGTCCAAGCTCGTACTGTTCACTACATGACAATCACAATTCTGAGTGATTCAGGCAGTTATCTCAAAGCTGCTGCTTTAAGAGACTCCAAATGTTTAAGCAGGGAGTCCTGGAGCCTGAAGCATGGTACTTTATGCTCATTGGTGTCCCCTTCATTGTACCCAAGGGGAAATACTCTTTAAGGAAATTTGTCACTGGGAAACATTCATACAAACAGCCAAGAAATTGAGACTTCCCAAGGCAATTTATTAAATTACTTAAGTTAAACACAGTGAATATCACTAGTATTAATGCAGTCCCAACTTGCAGCATGTTCAAACAATATTTATTTTGGGAGATTATATTTTTATTTTGGAGATAAATGTACACAGATGTAAACTTTGGTTTTGCAAGAGTTGATGGAGATGCTTTCAAACCCTACAATTCATGGGGGCAAGAATTACCAAATTTAATAGAATTGGGAAGGGCATTGGTTGATTTGAAAGTTTGTAGAGTACTTTTTGCCTGGGGGAGAGCATGGCAACCCACTCCAGTATTCTTGCCTGGAGAATCCCAGTGGACCAAAGAGCCTGGGAGGCTGCAGTCTATGGGGTTGCAAAAAGTCAGACGCGACTGAGCGACTAAGCACAGCACAGGACAGAGTACCTTTTGGAAGTGATATAGGTGAATCTCTGTGATGGTTAGATTAAATTTGGCTGCTCAAATGCTTAACATTAAAGTGATTGTCTTAAAAATCTAAAAGTTTTACTTTATGGTCATTTATTACTGTCCATGAAATTAAGTGGTGAGGAATGATATGATTTTGAAAGTCAGTCCAGAAACTTTGAGGAGAGTCAACTTTTGATTTTGTTAAATTAGTCTTTGAGTTTTTCATGCATTTTACTACGTAAAATGACAATAATCTCTTTTCAGTGATAGGTGAAAATATTCTTTCTCAGTTGATTTCACCAGCTTTTCTCTATACGTACCTGTAGACAGGAGCCCACGTAGCAAGCACCAGATTCTCTCCTCCCCTCCCCATCTCTGTCCACCTACATCACCAGGCCATGGCTGACAACAGCCTGCTTGTTTCCAGAAGCACTTACACAAGGTCAGATTGATAACTTAGTTTATATACTTTATATTAAATAATGATAACTTTGTTTCCAGTCCAGTATTTTTATTAATTTTTAATTACCTTTTTCCCATCTTCCATCCCTTGGACCTGTGTTTGTTTACAGATTTGTTTAATCATATGAGACAAATGTTTCCAGAGATTTTTTTTTTTTAATTAAAAACAATTTTAAAATTATTATTTCTTTACTTTTGACTACATTGGGTCTTTGTCACTACGTGTGGCCTTTCTCTAGCTGGGGTGAGCTGGGGCTACTCTCTAGTTGCGTGTGCGGCTTCTCATTGCGGTGGCTTCTCGTTGCAGAGCACAAACTCCAGGGCTCGCAGGCTCAGTAATTGTGGCACTTGGGCTTAGTTGCTCCATGGCACATGGAATCTTCCTGGACTAGGGATCGAACCCATGTCCCCTGCCTTGGCAGGTGGATTCCTAATGGCTGGCCCTCCAGGGGAGTCCTCCTGGGATTTTTAGGTGATGTCCTGCGTTGAGATGACACCCAGTGATGTTGTCCTCGTGGACGAGGCACGGAGGGAAACCCCAGAATGATAGTTGTGAAGAAAAGTGGCCTGGCCTGGCACATAGACAGTCAGGGGCCAGGGAGGGTCTCTGGGGGACCTGGAGATACAGGGCCTGTGTGTGAAATGACTCAACAATGCTTTGTGTGGAGCAAAAGAGGAAAACGGTGAAAGAATAAAACTTTTATTTAGTCCTTGTTCCTTTATTGTCCCTCCCCGGTTATGTCCTTCTTGTCCTCAAGTTTTACTGTCCTCAGCCAGACACTCGAGAGACAGAAATGGAATGGCTCAGCTCCTGCTCTGAATGCCCACGTGCCCTGTGAGGTGTGTCAGACTCCTTCCCCACAAGGTGTGATAAGTCAGATAAATGTGTATTTAGTGTTAAGACACAAAAAGGAAGTAAGAAAACCACAGGCCGGGGGGAGGGGAAGCGTCGGGTGTGGGGGTGTTTCTGTTCAGGGAAGGTGCCACAGGAGGTGGTGCTGGCCTTGTTTTTTATGTTGCTAGCCCAGAATCAAAGCTGCGAGAGGACTTTGTCAGTGATGGTGATTCTCAGTGCGCCTCCTCCCTATGCTGACCTCGGGCGAGGCTGTGTGCCTTCCTGTGCTTTGGTTTCTTCTTCTCTACAGGAGAAGGCTGGAGTCCCTGAGCTCTAAGGCCCTGGAAAAGAAATGCTTATAGCTTCCGTGGGCAACAAACTCAGGATAGGGTCTGTGTGCAGAATCCATGTGCACGTTCTGGAGAGAGGGTACAGTTTGTGGCCGACACTGCTCTTCCGTTACCTTTTTTTTTTTTTTTTTTTTTGATGCAGACTAGTGTCCCTTCCTCACAGAGCCCGGGGAGCTGGGCTGCTGGACACCTGGGAGCTCACCTCTGGAAGGTGGCCAGTGGGAGGACCAGGCTAGAATCCCTGCCATTTCTGGCTGTGGTGCCAGAGTGAAGGGAAAGGCGAGGAAAGGCAGCATTTTCTCTCTGTAAAAGCTCTTGACAGAAGGGTTTGCCCAACAGGTTTGTTAGACTAGGCCAGTGCAAGCGCTGCCAGGCTCTCATTCCTCAGTGTGGATTAACACCTGCCACGCAGGCGGCAGGGACTCCACCCTCAGCAGGGGCGGTGCCCGCCCAAGCGGACCAGGATCTCTGGGCACCTTCAACCAGGGACTGCTCCCAGCTGGAGATTTTATCTACATTATTCCTTTCTCATGCTTCTCAAAAAACTCGACCGCCTGGCTTTCTTTGGAACTACCTGCATGTTCCCGGGTATCCACAAATGCAGTGACTTCACTTCCTAAGTCTTTTTTTTTTTTTAAATTGTAGCTTTATTTGAGGATTCTTGAAATCTTCTGAACAACAAGGTTGTGTGGTAGAAAAAGTAAGAGTTTAGACTCAGGGTCAGGGTCCAAGGTCCAAGTCCTGGCTGTACTCAGATTAGCTCTACTCAGGCTAATGGTTTCACGTTTTTGAACTTGAGACGGTTAGTTGAGAATATCCTGACGTAAAAAATGGGCAAAGGGTGTGAGGAGTGGGAAGTCAGGAGGAAAGTACAGCAATGACGAGGGGTCAGTTAAAACATGCAGAGGTTGTTTTGGTGTGAAGATTTAAAAGAAGGACAAGGTCCACAGTCAGTGTGGAGACCTCTGTGCTCTCTGGTGTTGTACAGTCTGGCTTTTTTTTTTTGATGAGGAAGGACATGGAATAACTTGATTGTTCTCTTTGTAATTTTTTCAAAGGGAATAATAAGACAGTGTACAAAGACACACAAATAAGGTTGTTCATCAGATTTCTTTTCCCCCCAGTTATAGGCAAAGTCCAGAGAAGGCAATGGCACCCCACTCCAGTACTCTTACCTGGAGAATCCCAGGGACGGGGGAGCCTGGTGGGCTGCCATCTATGGGGTCGCACAGAGTCGGACATGACTGAAGCGACTTAGCAGCAGCAACAGCAGGTAAAGTCAGAAACAACTCATGGGTTAGTGATTGGGTAGTAGTAGTGTTAATTGCTCAGTTGTGTCTGACTCTTTGCAGTCCCATGGACTGTAGCCTGCCAGGCTCCTGTGTCCATGGGATTCTCGAGGCAAGAATACTGACTGGAGTGGATTTCCATGCCCTCCTCCAGAGAATCTTCCTGATCCAGGGATAGAACCTGGGTCTCCTGCGTTGCAGGCAGATTCTTTACCGTTTGAGCTACAGGGAAGACAGGCCAAATGCCTGTACTCCGTCAGAGGTACTTTAGAGATCTGTTGGTGGCTTAATGGGTAAAGAATCCGCCTGCAGTGCAGGAGATACAGGTTCAATCTCTAGGTCGGGAAGATCCCCTGGAGGAGGGCATGGCAACCCACTCAAGTATTCTTGCCTGGAGAATCCCATGGACACAGGAGCCTGGCAGGCTACAGTCCATGGGATCACAAAGAGTCGAACATGACTGAAGCAACTGAGCATGCATGCGTGATAGAAGGTGAGTCACTCAGATCATGCTGCCTTCCCCGGTCCAAATCTGCTTAACAAAAATTAAATCTCTGAACACAATAGCCAATTGTGTTTGTAATGAACTTGGAGGTCAGATTTGGAGCCGTTCTTCATTTTTTCCCTTATTTCGTATTCCTGTGTGATTTAGTCAGGTTTTTTTTTTTTTTTAAATAGAGGGGCTGTGAAAGCACATTGTGGCTATCTCTTTGGAAACAGCACTTGTTACTTAGATATAGGCATGGTGCACGCTTATCCCATGGAGAGTCCTTGGGCTTATCTGCTTTCTCCAGTCGCCTCAGAACCTATCTGGCCACAGACTGGCTGCTGCTCTGCAAGCAGACACTCTGTAGCCCCACCCCACCGCTTGCCTGCCCTGCTTCTCCTCACTTCTCTGAAATCTACCCTGTTTGAAGCTCCACTCAGGTCCTGCCTCATCCTCTGCTGGTGACAAATGTACTGTCACGTATTTCTTACTTATTTATGAGTTCGCTGTACAGGACCCATGTTTTATACACTTTCCACCTAACTTCAGACTCAAATAATGATGTTCATGGTTGGAAATGACTTCAGGTTGGTGATAGGGAGATCTCTAACTTGTACCAGTTTTTAACTGTTGTCTGTCAGCTCCCAGTCCACCCTTTGTTGTCTGATCTATGAAAATGGATCAGAGCTCTTCAAATATTTTTCCTTTGCCTTCTCTCAAGTTGAGGGCTCTGAAGAGGATGTTGCAGGAGAAGGAGGTTTTCCTTCCTGCTTTCCAGAGTCTAAAATCAGGCTCGTACAGAGCCTGCTGGTTTTCCCGTGGGCTTGCAGGCTGCAGCTTTCCCCAGTGTGTGCCCACCTTGTCCTGTCTGCAGCTCTCATGGCTGTGATAGACTGGGGAGCCTGAGCCCAGCCCAGGTTGCTGCTTCTCCTCAGTCCCCACGTGTATATATGGGAGCCTGGTGGTCCTGACCATCTAGAGAGCTGGCCACGTATGTTTGTCCTGAGCACTTCCTGTCCGGGCCATGCATTGTCATGCTAAGCTCCTGAAGAGTGAGGTCTCTCCAGCTCCTGGGTCCAGTCGTAGCCAGACTTCCTGTGTGGACATGACTGCCTTTGCACCCTTGTTCTCTCCGCCTAGCTCCCAGCAGTCTCCAAGGTTTGCTTCCTGTCTCCCTCCGCATGGGGATTCTTGTATTTCAGGCTTTGTACCGGCACCCTAGAGGGTTATTCCTGCTTTTCTGGTGACTGGACCATCTTGGGCATCCAGGAACTGCCTCCTATACCTTCTTCAACAAGATACAAACCTTGCTTCCATGTTTGTCCTGTTTGGGGTACCTTTCATCTAGTATAGGGCACCCTTTAGAGTTCTATTCCATCTTTGTTGTTTAATCACTAAATCATGTCTGACTTTTTTGCAACCTTATCGACTATAGCCCATCAGGCTACACTGTCCATGGGATTCTCCAGGCAAGAATACTGGAGTGGATTACCATGCCCTCTTCCAGGGGATCTTCCCATCCTGGGGATTGAACCCTTGTCTTCTGCGTCTCCTGCATTGGCAGGAGATTCGTTACCACTGAGCCACCAGGGAAGCCCTTTATAGTTCTCAATTATAATATTTTATAGTTCTGTCTTTATAGTTACTCAATTATCATATTTTTAAACTTCCCCTGCTTGAATTATGGTGTGGTTTCTGCCTCTTGGTTGGACCCAGACTGAAATACATCCCATGTAACCCAACTCAGCAAACAGATGGATGAGCCAGAGAGAAGTCTAGGAATTTCCCTGAGGACTTGTTGAGAGCCTGCCAGACTGTGCTGGTTTGTACATAGGTTCTAGAGCTTGATGTGGAAGAACTTCCCAAGCCATACCCATGTGCAGGCTCTTAACAAGGACTCCAAAACATGTTAAGCGCCCCAGGAAGTGACTGCCTGCATTGCAACATTTCTTTTCTAATGGTTTCCTGCCTGGGTAAGTAGGTGCCCCCAAGCTTTCAGTCTGTACCAGGGGCCTTTATTTAGGCATGTTCACTTGTCCCTCTGCTATTATGGCCTTGGTGGAACTAGCAATTGCTGGAGGTCCACCCCCCTATCAGAAAGGAGTGTGGAGGTCCCTCTGTTTGGGACTGGAATGGAGGGGATTGCCTGGATACTCTGCTAGTGGAGGGATGAAGCTTTCATAGATGCTCTGCTGGATCCCACATGCCTGCATTCCCACTCAGGTGGTTCAGGGCTGCCTGTGGGCCTGGGTGGGGCTTTCACCACAATTTACCTCTTCAGATCTAGCCCCTACCCTCCCAGGTCTAGTATGGACTCACTACTAATAGTCTTATCGCCTATAACCCTAGAAAAGCCTTTACATTTTTTCTACTCTAGTACTTTAAAAAGTGAGACAGGTTTCTAAATACATAGGTCATTGAGCAGCACACATATAGTTCCCAGTGTCATCTCTTTGGAGAAAGGTCATGTATATTTATTTAATCTAATTTCTACTGAAAGAGCTATATTCAGTGAACTCAACCACATGACCAAAATACCTGTTTGTTCAACAAATGTGGAATAACTCTCAGATGCTACAGCCAGGGGTACTGGTGTTGCAGGGTGAAGACCTTGACCACAGAGGGTACCCTTGTTCCTGGGTGCTTCAGGAGTGACACTTGACCGAATTGAGGAGTAGAAGAAGCTCTTCAGGAAGGCATGGCAGACAGAGGGCACTCTGCGGATGGCAGAGGGAAACTGGGACTGTCTGGAAGAGACTGTGTTTGCTGTGGTCGGAGGTGAAAGTGTCCACGGTGTGGCGGTGGGGGATGCTGGCAAGAGGGGCTTCGGAGGAAGCACAGAGCATCATAAAGGGACTAGAGGGCATGTGAGTGAGAAGGTGGAGGGTGAGGCTGGTGTTGAGGCTGGGGCATATCCCTGGGCAAGAGGTGTCACAGAAGAGGGGCAGAGGCCATGAGGCCCTGAGCTCTGGGAGTGGAGGAAAGAGGCGTTTTAGAAGACAACACAGTTATATTTAGGCTGTGGGGAAGCAGTGCCATGGTGGTGGTGGTGACCACACCAGGAACAGCACGAGCAGGGGTGTGTGTACAAGGGCTGAAGGCTGAGCTATTGGGAAACAGGGATATTTGGGAGCTGCAGGAAGTAAGGCCTTGGGCTCCTACAGTCGCCAGCTGCAGAGCCTGATTGGAATAGAGGAGAGCTGAGGAGGAGGAGGTGCCGGTGACATTACTGAGGTGGAAACACAGATGTGGAGAGCAAAGGAAGAAGCAGCTCGCTGCTGCTGGGGAGTGCACGCGGGCCGTCGATCCATGGTGAACGCAGGACCCAGGAAGAGAGACTCCACACACGTTGAATATCTGGAGTTAGCTGGCTCAACTTGTGATCCTTGGTTTCTTGTTTTGCTGCCGTTGTTGTTTGTTTACTTTTGGCTGTGCTGGGTCTTCGCTGCTGTGCGGGCTTCTCTCTAGTTGTGGCGAGTGGGGGCTGCTCCTCACATGCGGTGTGTGGGCCTCTCGCTGCAGTGGTCTCCTGTTGTGGAGCACAGGCTCTGGGGTGCACAGGCTTCAGTAGTTGTGGCACACAAGCTCGGTCACTCCAGGGAACATGGGATCTTCCTGGATCAGGGGTCGAACCCGTGTCTCTCCTGCATTGGTCGACGGATTCTTTATCACTGAGCCACCAGGGAAGCCCTATTTGTTTGGGGTTTTTTTTGGGGGGGGTCCTACTTTTGGAGTAACATTTAAGGTGATGGATAGAAGCGTTTCTAGACGGAGAATATTTATAAAGAGGCAGTGAACCACAGAACTTGAGAAATGTGGTCAGTGTTGGGTGGAGGAACTAAACCCATCAAAGAAAACTATTGAATGCCTGTTGTACACTAGGCAACACCCTGGTGTGGCGGGTTATATCATCACTTCACAGGTGAGGAGACTGAGGCTCAGACAAGTCAAGTAACTTTGAGGTCACACAGCTAGTAGTAGGGTAGCATTACCAGAATTTAACTCTGGGTTGTTTGGCTCCAGGTGCCATACTAATTTTCCAAAGTGCAGGTGGGTCTGGAACATACCTGTCCTCAAACATCTACCAGCCTTGTTTTATAATGACACGATCTTATACACTGAAGATCTCAAACCCTTACCAGTTTTAGTAAAGGCAGGAGCAAGATGGCCTCTGGGAAGGTTAATCCCTATCATTGTTTACTAAATTTTCTTCTTTCTCCTTTTCTGAAAATCTGAACATGTTTATGTGAAGAATGATCTTAGTGTTTGATTTTATTTTAAGTGGTGAGTACCACTTGAGACTTCCCTGGAGCTTCCCTGGTGGCTTAGATGGAAAGGATCTGCCTGCAATGTGGAAGACCTGGGTTTGATCCCCAGGTCAGGAAGATCCCCTGGAGAAGAGCATGGCTATCCACTCCAGTTCTTTTGCCTGGAGAATTCTATGGGCAGAGGAGCCTGATGGGCTACGGTCTATGGGGTCACAAAGAGTCAGACATTACTGAGCGGCTAAATACACACCATTTTGAGAAAATCAGCCACACTGGGCTTTGGGGGAACTGTAATCAGTGGGGATCAGAGCATGTCCTGCAGACACTTAGATGTGTAATGTCGCCTGTGGGGACATAGAGGTGAATAGATTCATCATTTATACTTTTCCCTTTAAATTTTGAACGTGAAGGTACTACTGCTGACTTATGAACCAAATTCCTTGAATTCAATTGATCGTTGTTCTGACTTACAGACCAGAAAATGTCAGACATACGTCCTCTCCAGGTGAGGTTGTTGAGGGCATCTTGGGGCTCCCCAGCTCCAGTCCTGACAAGAACTGCAGCCAGGCTTCTTGCTCCCATTAAGGAACAAGCTCTAGGTACAGCCCCACTCTTCTGGTCCCACCAAGATGCTGCACTTGCACCCTTACCACTCAGCCATCTGCCCTGAGCACTGGAAGGTATTCCCTGTCTCCCCCAGAACCACTTGGCTACAAGCTATCCCTCTCTCTGAAAAGGTCTGGCAAGGACCAAGCAACAGATGTTAGCAGCCTGGGAGGTAAGGATTTAGGAAAGCCACTTTTGTCCGGCTTCTGGAGTGAGGACAGAGGAGGTTGGGCGGGCCAATTGACGTCCAAGTGCCCTGTCTCCGTGTGATATGGCAGCAGGCTTGGGCTCTAGATCCTTGAAGGATTTGTGTATCCTGTTGGGGCAGGAGAATGAGCAGGAAGCAGGATCCTCCCTAGACACGGAGGCTGCTAGATCAAACTCTTGTGACTGAATCAGCAACTTGGATTTCCAGCCTCCAAGCCTCAGCCTGACTGGATTGGATGGCTGGTCGTTTCATTTCATGATTACAAGAAGGTCCTGCCTTTCTTTTATCCTTAACATTGGTTCTAGGGATGGGAGAGCATAGACACAGGTTTTGGATTTGGTCTCAGTGTGGTTGCTGGCTCTGTCCCTGACTAGCTATTGGTGACCATCTACCTAACATACCTGAGCCCCTTGGGATGGGTGAGTGAGTCCCTGACTTAGAGTTTTGTGAGAATAAGTCCTTGTGGCTGGCGATGGCCACATTAAAATGTCTTCTGGCCAGTGCTTTGCTTTCAGAACTGGAGGGAACCTTTGAGAATCATCCTCTTTTGTGGTGCCAGTCTGGCATCCAGGAATGAAACACTGGGATTATTTAAACTGCATATAGGGGAATAAAATGACTATAGCATAATCATTCAGTAAGGGTTACTTATGACCTCACCCTACCTCCCATATCTGACTTTGATGGTAGTCTTGAGGGTTCAAATGTATACATATAAAGCTTTAACATTTTAAAATAATTTTTTAAGAAGATAAACCATTGAAAACCAGACCATCATCTTTTTAGTCCCTTTCGTCATAAGCCTGTGCTACAGTGTTCGCTTGTATCATGCTTTAAAACTCAAACAATGGAGCTGAACTGCTTAGATTTGAATCCTGGTTCTGCCATCTGCCAGCTGTGTGACCTTGGACAAGTTCAGTCACCTCTCTGAGTATCTGCCTCATAACATCATTGGTGCCCAGCATATAGCCAGTGGTACTTAAGTATTTATTAAAATGAAGCCGATATGTTCATATTTTGCTATTATTTTTAAGAGTCCTCTCTAATACATGGCTTCAGGCAGAGAGGATGGACCCAGGGAAAGATGTGCAATGATCTGTGGGTGGATGTAGTGACAGAACTTGTGCTGAGTACTGCAGGGACCAGTACAAGGTTGGCGTGTCTGGGACTGTGGGACCGTGGCCCATGCTAGTGATGTGGGCTGCAGAAATGGGGACCTTGCATTAGGATTTGTGTGTGACATGTTCCCCACCCCCATCCCAGCAGTCTGGATGTGTGCAGTAGAGGATGTTGAAGGGAAAAGGTGGTGGGGCAGCATTAAAGAATTAAATAACCTATAATCCTGCCACCCTGATTACACTGGTTTTGGTTTTGTGTGGTGTTTTATCTGGATTTTCACATAGTTTAAGCATGGCATCTGTACTATTTTGTAATCCATCTTCAGCTAACATAAATTTGTGTGTGTCTCTACCTTTCTAAATATTTTAATTGCAAAATAAAGGAAAGTGGAAGTGAAAGTCGCTCAGTCATGTTTGAGTCTTTGTGACCCCATGGACTAATACAGTCCATGGAATTCTCCAGGCCAGAATACTGGATTGGGTAGCCTTTCCCTTCTCCAGGGGATCTTCCCAACCCAGGAATCGAACCCAGATCTCCCACATTGCAGGCAGATTCTTTACCAGCTGAGCCACAAGGGAAGCAAAGAAGGAAATTGTTGCCAAACAAAATCAGCTGTAGTGTTTTAGAAATTTCAAGACTGTTCAGTCTTTGTTGGGGAGAATTTACTCCAAAGTACAAGGTGAAAGCTAAGGTTGTTCTTTGTTTGCACATGGGATTTTCTGTTTCTGTTACTCACAGTAAAAACTCTGTGTGTCACAGCGAGGGTTGTATAACATCTTCCCTAGCTGCAGGGTAGATTTTCTTACTCAAATTCTTTGTGAGCAGTGTAACTTCCTGCTCAAAAAAGGACACATTGGTTTTATGTCTGTAATGGGAATATTTAGTCAGATATTCAGAGAGCTTTTTCCCACAGATATTTTTATGGAGGTCACTGCTTTTTCCTCCTTTCCATGAACTCTGGTTTGTTGTAACAGTCTAGTTCTCATGTGAGGGACTGTGCCTTGGTCACAAATGAAAGATGACATTTAAACTTGATAGAAATGTCAAATTGGGAATCTGGGTGGTTTTCCCACCCTTCCTGCTCAGGTTGGTTTGGAATAAATGCCCTTTAGAAATAGTGGTAAGAATTGGCCCAAGCTGCACTTCGGGAATTTAGGAAAGGAAGACTGGCCGCTTGTCAGAAGCAGGGCCAGGCATTTCTAGCCTCCCATTTCCCTTTCTTTGGAAAGTCTTGGTAACCACCAAATGTACCATGATCCAGTGCCTTGGGTCTTTTCAGTCTTGAACCAGGCTTTGAGACTTCACTGTTGAACTGAACCAGGTTACAATACTGTGGCCATGCCTTATAGAAAAGGAGGAGCTCCAAAGAGCGCTGGCTGGGAGCCAGAAAACTGTTTCTTCTCAGCCTTATCACCTAACTCTGTAACATTTGTGCGATCAGTCGATCAGTCATGTCTGACTCTATGACCCCATGTACTGTAGCCTGCCAGGCTCCTCTGTTCATGGAATTTTTCAGGTCAGAATAAAGTGTTCTGCCATTTCCTTCTCCAGGGAATCTTCTAGACCCAGGAATCAAATCCATATCTCCCGCCTTGCAGGCGAATTCTTTACTGCTTCACCACCTGTGAAGCCCTCATTGGCCCAGTTAACCCTCTCTGAGCTTCCCCTTTTCTCCCTGGTAAAGTGGTATCCTCTCAGCTTCTCTTAGGGAGAGCAAATGAGAAATGGACAGGAAGATGTTCTGGAATCCTTGAATCGAGGACTGGAATCCTTGAAACAAGGGGAGGATGGTGTTCCTTTGAGAGCCATGAAGCCCTGTCTTGGCTTGAGAGGATAGGACGTCCTGCCTGCCTGGTTCTTGATCACAGATGGAAAAGCCTGAGTTGCATCAGTGAAGCTGGAAACCTTGGCCAGGATCAGTATTCCTCAGAGTATTCCCAAAAGAAGTATTGGTACTTTCTGTGTGTGATAAACCCCACATCATCACTAAAGATGGTTCCAGTTGAATTACAGGTATCTGTAGGTCAGGATGCATAACTGGCTTTTTTATTTGGAGTCATATTATTCACCCTGAATCTTTTTCTAGGAAAATTAACTTAGAGGTTTACAGTCTGTGCAAAAAGTACTGTGCTTCTCTTTTTTTCTTCCTTAAGCTGTCCTCTTCTACTCTAGAAATTTCAGGAATATCCATATTCCTTTTCTGAGTTGAAAATTTCTGTCAAGTAGTTAGCTGTTCGTGGCATGTGCTGTTTTCCTCCCAGATCTTCCTCATTGTAGGCTTTCTCTGTCCCCCTCGTACCTTTCCTTGTCCTCCTTTCAGCCTGTCCACGTGAAGGGCAACCCTCCAGATCAGAGATACTGGGTCACGTGCTACTTTAACTTTAGGAGAGTTATCCTGACTTAGAGGAATGGTTTGTTTCTAGAAAGCATATTGTCTGGAATCTGGAGATCAAAAAAAAAAAAAAAAGAATGAGACCATGATTTATTTACTAATAGGATGATTGATTCTTTAACTGTATCAGGTACCCACACAGACACATTCACGCTCTCCTGTCCTTGCAGGTCAGTCCCATAGCAAAGAGGTTTAGGTTGCCAAAGATGTGTGGGACTGAGACCTTCAGTTTGCTCATGCTGCTGCTGCTGCTGCTAGTCAAGTCCGACTCTGTGCGACCCCATAGACGGCAGCCCACCAGGCTCCACCGTCCCTGAGATTCTCCAGGCAAGAACACTGGAGCGGGTTGCCATTCCTTCTCCAATGCATGAAGTGAAAGGTGAAAGTGAAGTCGCTCAGTCGTGTCCGACTCTTAGCGACCTCATGGACTGCAGCCTACCAGGCTCCTCCGTCCATGGGATTTTCCAGGCAAGAGTACTGGAGTGGGGTGCCATTGGAGGTTTGCTCATAGGTGTGTTCAAAGGCTCTTTGAAAGGAGCTGACCTAAGGAGGAGGGCATGGACCCTAGGCTTAGTGTGGATATTTTGAATTGTTCAGGTTGTATGTGACTTGGCACCCTTTGAAACTATAATTAAGGAGTAGGAAATACCTTGTGGGTTTTTTGGTTTTTTTTAAATCACTTTCTTTGGAGGAAGTTTAAGAAGGCCCTTGGTAGCTCAGTAGTGGGATTCTTGAGGGCTGGAGGGTGGGTAGTGCTTGAGAAGGGAGGGAAGAATGAGGTGATGGGACACTGCTTACCAGGTGACCTGAGACCACGCACGTACCTTTATATCTGCCATGTTCTCTAGATGTGTAAAAGCTCTGGGGGAGTGAAGGTATGATGTAGGGATGGCTTTATAAAAACATCTTTCACTTATATGTCCTTAGCCAAAACTATCCAGCAGTAATAAATACAAACAACTAGATTAGAATCTGCTGGACAGATTTTAAGAGACACAAAAAGTTTGTGAATCCCCATCGATCTCTTCTGGGATGTTCAATATACTGATAACTTCACAGAATTCTCAGCATGACAAATACCTCTTCTACCGTGGGGCTATTTGTTAGAATGAGGGAATTTTAAAATCTTACAGTAAAAACTACTCTTGATTAAATATATAGTAAATAATAAATAAGTTACAAAGATGTAATGGACAGCACAGGGAATATAGTCAATATTTTATTGTAACTTTGTATGTAGTATGATCTATAAAGACATCAAATCACTATGCTGTATATCTGAAACCAATACGTTATAAGTCAACTATGCCTTAGTTAAAAGAACAAAAACAAAATCCAGTGCTCCTCCAATAATACCAAATTTGTTTCCTTTCACCATTCTTTTTTTTTTATTACTAGTTTAGTTTTTAAGTTTTTGGTTTTGGTTGTGCTGGGTCTTTGTTGCTGTGCGCGGGCTGCTGTCTAGTTGTGGCGAGCGGGGGCTGCTCTCTCGTTGTGGCGAGCGGGGGCTGCTCTCTCGTTGTGGCGAGCGGGGGCTGCTGTCTAGTTGTGGCGAGTGGGGGCTACTCTCTCGTTGTGGAGAGTGGCTTCTCACTGTGGTGGGCTCTCTTGTTGCGGAACATGGACTGTAGACCCTGGGCCAGTAGTTGTGGCATGCGGGCTTAGTTGCCCCATGACTTACGGAATCCTCCCGGGCCAGGGATCGAACCTGTGTTTCCTCTCATTGGCAGGCAGCCTCCCAACCACTGGACCATCGGGGAAGTCCTACATCATTCTTTTTGAACTTCCACGTTTCGTATTGAAATTTTAGAAGAATCAATGTTTATTAACTGCAACCCGCCACCCACCCCGCCCCCTGCCCAAACCACTTTGTTCTAGAGGTCAGAGAAGAGTGCTCCCGTTTGGCATGGTGGTCTTGAAACCCCATCACCTTGGTTAGGGTTCCAGCTCTGCTCTTAACATAGTTACTTCTTTAAATCTGTTTTCTCAAGTGTAAAATGGGAATAAAAGTAACAGTATCTACCTCAGAGGTTCACTGTAGCAAGATAACGCCCTGGCACCTGAGAAGCAATCCTTCTTCAGGATTCTTTTCAAGGATGAGTTCTCCGCTGTAGAATTAACCTGATAAGAAAATTCTTTACTGGGTATTGCCATTCCACTTTTGAGGATTCTCTTTTAATGTCAGGCTTGTCTAACTGGTGGTTCTTGGGTAGGTCATCCATCTCAGTGGTGTCAGAACTCTGCAGTTACAGCACCAGCAAACTGTCTCAGTACTCTTTCTTTGTTGCGTTGCCCACAGCCTGAAGTCTGTTCTTGGCCTTTGATATTTCACTAACATGTCATTTTCATTTCTCTTTTCCTTCTTGCTATAAATAGCAGAGTTCTCAAGGATACAGTTTGAGTTTTGACAAATGTATACATGCATGAAATGATCATCTAGATTAAGAGATACAAAGTACATGTCTGTGCCCCAGAAAGTCCCTCCCGACCCTCTCCATTCAAAACCCCCACCCCTATCACATTCAGATTTCTAGGGCCTAAATTAATGTTTGCCTTCTTGAACTAACATAGAGGGAGCATGAGGCCTGTCCTCTCCCTCACTGTACTCTTTCTGCTCTAGCAGTAGTTTCCCTTTTATAGCTGGGAGTTGTTCCAGTGTATGAATGTACCACAGCTTCATAATCCATTCTTCTCTTGATGGCATTTGGGTTGGTCTCAGTTGTGGGCGATTCGGATGAAGCTGGTGTGTGTCTTTTTATCTCTCTGAACACTCGGTGTGGTTAGTGTCTCCTCTTAGCCCTGCAGCCTTGGGCAAGTGTCTTAATCTTTGTACATTGGTTTCTTCATCTGTGAAATGCTAGGTTGGGAAATAGTTCAAAGTTGTGGCCATCGTTTTTTTATTTAAAAAAAAAGGAAATAGAATAAAATAGGTGATTACGGTGAATGACATGGAACTCCACATGCTGCAGCCCACATATAAATAGTTATGTGTGTACAGGTGTGTACATAATAACAAATATAAATTGTATTTGTTATTTTGAATTGTGAGCACATCTGTTTGCAGCACACTAGTTTGTATATGTCCTTGTATAAGCAAGGAAGTTGAAGCACCTGTGAGTTGTCTAGTTAATGTGTATCTCTGCCCTCAGGTGTCTAAAACAGCCACAGTGTTAAGGGTCACTTACTCACACCTCACTGTGGACCAGCCAGTACTTTCAAAGCTTACTAACAAAAGCTTACAGCCCTCGAAACTTTTCTATTCAGTTCAGTTAAGTCGCATCCGACTCTGCGACCCCATGAACTGCGGCACGCCAGGCCTACCTGTCCATCACCAACTCCCGGAGTTTACCAAACCCGTGTGCATTGAGTCGGTGATATCATCCAACCATCTCATCTTGAATCTCATCCAACCATCCCTTCTTCTGCGCTCAATCTTTCCCAGCATCAGGGTCTTTTCCAATGAGTCAGCTCTTCGCATCAGGTGGCCAAAGTATTGGAGTTTCAGCTTCAACATCAGTCCTTCCAATGAACACCCGAGACTGATCTCCTTTAGGATGGACTGGTTGGATCTCCTTGCAGTCCAAGGGACTCTCAAGAGTCTTCTCCAACACCACAGTTCAAAAGCATCAATTCTTCTGCGCTCAGCCCTCTTTATAGTCCAACTCTCATATCCATACATGACCACAGGAAAAACCATGGCCTTGACTAGACGGACCTTTGTTGACAAAGTAATGTCTCTGCTTTTTAATATACTGTCTAGGTTGGTCGTAACTTTCTTCCAAGGAGTAAGCGTCTTTTAATTTCATGGCTGCAGTCACCATCTGCAGTGATTTTGGAGCCCCCCAAAATAAAGTCAGCCACTGTTTCCACTGTTTCCCCATCTAATTTGCCATGAAGTGATGGGACCGGATGCCATGATCTTCGTTTTCTGAATGTTGAGCTTTAAGCCAACTTTTTCACTCTCCTCTTTCACTTTCATCAAGAGGCTCTTTAGTTCCTCTTCACTTTGTGCCATGAGAGTGGTGTCATCTGCATATCTGAGGTTATTGATATTTCTCCCGGCAATCTTGATTCCAGCTTGTGCTTCCTCCAGCCCAGCATTTCTCATGATGTACTCTTCATATAAGTTAAATAAGCAGGGTGACAATATACAGCCTTGACGTACTCCTTTTTCTATTTGGAACCAGTCTGTTGTTCCATGTCCAGTTCTAACTATTGCTTCCTGACTTAAGTGGGTTATTATCACCATTTTATAAATGGAGAAGCTGCTTAGACATCAGTTGTTATACAACTTGCCTGAGGTCAGAGGGCTCAAATCGAGGATGGTAGAGCCATGATTTGAACCCAGGTACTGCAAGTCTTGAATCTGTGCTCTAAACCACTGTTCTGGGGGACATGAAAGAGATAAGTGACATGTGAGCAAATGCAGTGAATAATAATCTAATCAGTACCATGGTTCTCTCTTTTATTTCAGATATGAGAAATGAGTGTTGGACGTCGAAGAATAAAGTTGTTGGGAATCCTGATGACGGTAAATGTCTTCATTTATTTGATCGTGGAAGTCTCCAAAAACAGTAGCCAAGAAAAAAATGGAAAGGGGGAAGTAATAATACCCAAAGAAAGGTTCTGGAAGATATCTGACCTTCCTCAGGCATATTGGAACAAGGAACAAGAAAAGCTGAACAGGAGGTTCAATCCCATTTTGAACACGTTAGCCAACCAGACAGGAGAAGCATCCGGATTCTCCAATATAAGCCATCTCAATTACTGTGAACCTGACCTGAGGGTCATGTCAGTGGTTTCAGGTTTCGACAGTTTGCCAGACAGATTTAAAGATTTTCTGCTATATTTGAGATGTCGAAATTATTCACTGCTTATAGACCAACCAGATAAGTGTACAAAGAAGCCCTTCTTATTGCTGGCGATTAAGTCCCTAACTTCACATTTCGATAGAAGGCAAGCGATTCGGGAATCTTGGGGCAAAGAAACCCATGTGGGGAACCAAACAGTGGTGCGAGTCTTCTTACTGGGCCAGACCCCTGCAGAGGACAACCATCCTGACCTTTCAGATATGCTGAAATTTGAGAGTGAGAAGCACCAAGACATTCTTTTGTGGAACTACAGAGATACATTCTTCAACTTGTCTCTGAAAGAAGTACTCTTTCTCAGGTGGGTGAGCACTTCCTGCCCAAATGCCGAGTTCGTGTTCAAGGGCGATGATGATGTTTTTGTGAACACCCATCATCTCCTGAATTACTTGAATAGCTTATCCGGGAACAAAGCCAAAGATTTGTTTATTGGTGACGTGATTCATAATGCTGGACCTCATCGGGATAAGAAACTCAAGTACTACATCCCGGAAGTTGTTTACACTGGCGTCTACCCGCCTTATGCAGGAGGAGGCGGATTCCTCTACTCCGGCCACCTGGCCCTGAGACTGTACAATGTGACTGACCGGGTCCTTCTCTACCCCATTGATGATGTTTATACTGGAATGTGCCTTCAGAAACTCGGCCTTGCTCCAGAGAGACACAAAGGCTTCAGGACATTTGATATAGAAGAGAAAAGCAGGAGTAACATTTGTTCCTATGTAGATTTGATGTTGGTACATAGTAGAAAACCTCAAGAGATGATTGATATTTGGTCTCGGTTGCAGAGTGCTCATTTAAAATGCTGAATTATGTGCAAACTATATTTTACATAGAAATGTATCTCAAATAGTTCCCATTTGTGTTCTCTTCCACTAGAGGTCATTTCTATGTAAAACCATCAAAATTGCCTTTATAGATCATGTCCATTTGACGGCCTCTAAACCCTTCAGTTCAGACGGTAAAGCATCTGCCTGCAATGCGGGAGACCTGGGTTCGATCCCTGGGTTGGGAAGATCCCTTGGAGAAGGAAATGACAACCCACTCCAGTATTCTTGCCTGGAGAATCCCATGGATGGAGGAGCCTGAGGGGCTACAGTCCACGGGGTCGCAAAGAGTTGGACACGACTGAGCGACTTCACTCATTCACTCAAACACTTCAGTGTGGTACTTCCTGAAGAGGGAAAGCAGAAGATGCTAATTTTTGATGTAGAATATGACAAAATGAATGATTCTGACTCTTCCTGTTAGCCAGTGGTCATTATTTTCTAACTTGTCCCCCTCATCATTTGAAATCATGTTTCTAGAATTTGACCATATTTTTGTTTTGCCCTCATATGATGATAATCCTATTTCCCATTATAATGAGTAAATTATCAGTTTAGGTATTCATAAACCTATTGGCAGAAGAGACATTGTTCTATATGACTCAATGGTTTTAGTGAAATGCAATTACATTTGTTTTCATGAAATTTAGATGAAGTTTTAAAATCATCTAGAAAAAATTGACTTTTGTCAGAATTGCCCTGCCACCCCAACAGTATTTCCTCGTGTTAACCTAATCAATCAGTTTTGCAAAATGAGCATCGCTGGGTGACATTTATCCAGTTTATCATGTTATGGTCTTATGATCATCATGAGAAAGCTTAACTATCTTGCATTTGGTCTCCTGGGTGGTATCATGATAGTTCTCTTTTTTAGTATTTGAAAATAATGAGTATGATTCCATAATCTTCAAACTGAAGATTGAATTGTCCCTGGCAACCATATTGTATTTATAATTTTTCATGTGGACCAGGAAAGCATATGTAACTTTTGAACTTTAAGTGAAAAGATTGAAATTGCAGACCTTTTCATGAATGATTTGTCAGTTTAAAACTTCAGGATTCTATTCTTGCCATATGGTTACATGTTACTTACACAAAATTATTATCCGAAGTAGTGACTGCTTTCCTGTTTCAGTGTAGAAGTGCCTGTGTTTTTATTTATTGTTCAGATCAAATACCAAACATTTTCTTAAATATATTTTGTGTAATATTTTATTTGTATACAGTGTTGACTTATTTAACTAGAGCATGGTATTTTAAATAGTAAGGTAACATGTTAAATAGAACTAATGGTTATTTTTGAATTTTAAAATCTGTTCTCTTTTGGGGGAATATAAACTAGGATTCTGCCAAACTGTTGCTTATATATACTATCTTGTGACATGCTTTCTTGAGATATTTTTGTGTTGTAGAGATGAAGATTCTTACGGATGTGATAGTGGAAACTGTAAGAAGAGGGAAATAAAGTCACCATATTTTTAATTGTCATGTGTAACGTGTCATCTATAATTTCTATTTCCTGTATTTAATTACATTTTTCCCCAAAAGGCCTTTCCCAAAAAGGCTGCCTTTTTCCCCCCAGAAACTATTGACTGCAGTAGTAATATTGGGCTATACCTTTTTCTCTGTCTCCGTGGGTCATTTGTCTTTGCATTTATTATTTTTTAAAGTGCTTCCCCATGTAATGTCTTTAGAGAGGAGCATGAATATTTATGCTTCCACTTCCTGGTAGTATGAAGAATTTAACTAGGAAATGGAGCAGCATCTTAAAGATTATATCATCCTAAGCCATATCCATTTTGGGATTTGTGTGTTTCTGTGAAACTTAGATGTATGTTCCATCTGTGATGAAACAGAGCAGCCTTGACCGCTCATTTTCCTGGACTTGTGCTGAGAAGAAACTGCTAACGTCCAGTTAAAAACGAGTAGGCATTGGATGAAACTCAAAAAACAGAAGGCTTATTGTGAGAACACATAGCACACTGTCCTCTCCTACTGGGAATGCCGAGGCCATACGTGTGAGTGGATGTGAGGACACAGATACTCACTCACTGTGGGGTTTGCAGGCTTGTAAGTTTGGTCCTTCTCAAGGGCTCATGTGCTGGCGTCTGACCTCTCAGCTCCAGTGCTTGTGAGTAAAGGGTGGTGGCGCACACCACCACGTCAGGTTTAGAGAAGAATAATGAAGCTCTCAGAACATTCATATGCAGTTGGTTCACAAATTGCTTGTGTCCATATACAAGCATGTGGTTCCTTGACCATGTGTTCTCAAGAAGCAGATTTCTCTCCTGAGGAAGATGTCTTTTAATTTTTTTTCTTACAGGGATTCTCCTTCACTGAGATTTCAAGTCTGCAGAGATAGAAGAGACGCAGCAAGTTTTGAACCATGTTTTGAAAAGCCACAGAGGGCCTTTGGTGAGCCTCCTCATCACATGTAGCTTCGTTTGAACATCAGTCCTGGGTGCTGATGATGTTTGGTGGGTGAGATGCTCTCCAGATCTTCTTTATTTGGCCGAGGTTCTCATGCATTCGTTACCTGAGCCCACAACACAGGTCATTGACCTCATGGGATGACCCTTTTTCAGCAAAGGGATCCTAAGTATTGGGTTCACCGTTGGTACTGGCTGATCCTAAACCCAGGAAGCACTTTTGGTGCCCTTGAGATAGATTCTTACCTGAGTGTCCATCTCGGATGTAAGTATCAGATCTAATTCATTCTTAGAGAAACATTCAATAACTGGCCTCAATGGAAACTGGTGTTTGAACCTTTTTCATGGTTATTCACAAGTCATGATGATTTTGAGTTTGAAGGTCAAAAAGGCTAAATGAGCATTGCCAAAGTTTGGGCTTTTCATCAACCCAACCAGGCTTTAAGAGGAAAAGGATGAAGGAGACCAGAATGGCTCATTTCTATCCCTGACCCTGGTTTCCTGTCTTGAGTTGGTTGAGGGAAGAATGGAAAAGAAGGGCAGGATGTTTGAGTCACACTTGAAGTTGAATTCAGAAATAAAGACACCCAAAGTGTGACCACCTCCTACTTTTCTACCCCTGATTGGTATGGTCTGGAATGTCTGATACGTACTGGCTTATCTTGTTTTCTCTCAGATGCAGAAAGGAAGGCTGCCCTTACTAAAGTAAAGGATGGCTTATTTTCACTTTCAGGAAAGCTGAAATGAAGTCTTTATTTGGGCCAGAAGTTAACTTCTCTGTGATTTGCCTTAAGAAATATGTCAGATGAAGTAAGAATTCTTGTTTAGACCAGGAAAATAAATAGTTCGTGTGCTGGACTGTGTAGAGTATAGGATACATTGATTTTTCCTTTATGTTAATTCTGTATTGGCTTTACTTTTCTGATGCCTGGGTCACCTGCTAAATAACTTTGAAACCGAACTTTACCTAATTAGCATTAACAATAAATCTGAAAAATTATTTATCCTGATGTATTCAGGTCTCAAAGTAATTTGAAAGGAAAGTTTTTTCCCCCTTAATATCATCTTGGAGGCCAAAAATTAGGCCCTTTTGTCTTTAAGGAGTTCCTAAAATCTTATTTGTTCACATTACATATGAAATTCCATACTTATTAATTATAAGGTACAGTACTATTTATACACCACTAGAAAATCGGAGAAGGCAATGGCACCCCACTCCAGTACTCTTGCCTGGAAAATCCCGTGGATAGAGGAGCCTGGTGGGCCGCAGTCCATGGGGTCGCTAAGAGTCAGACACGACTGAGCGACTTCACTTTCACTTTTCACTTTCATGCATTGGAGAAGGAAATGGCAGCCCACTCCAGTGTTCTTGCCTGGAGAATCCCAGGGACAGAGGAGCCTGGTGGGCTGCCATCTATGGGGTCGCACAGAGTCAGACACGACTGAAACAACTTAGCAGCAGCAAAAAACTCAATATGATTTGTATCAATTGTATGATATGCCTCAGTTGTGGGAGGTGTTAAAATGTGAACTACTTACTACATTTTAGGATAACTGAAGTACCGCATTGGTGTGGTGTGTGCCCTTAAATTGAAAGATGGAGCCTTGTTTAGGTTTATTTGAAAGGTGGAGCCCATTTAGGTTTATTTCCTGCCTCTCTCACTTTGATCTGTGTTTAGGATTTTTCACCCAAGCAATCATAGTAGTGGCTTCTGAGCTTCGGCAGTTGTTTTCTTCCTGTCCATTGTGCATTGTGAAAGGGGATGTATTGATTGTGCTGAAGCCGCAGAAGTAGAGTTTTTAATTTGATTGTAATCCAAGGGCTTATTT
Source organism: Bos mutus (assembly GCF_027580195.1). Lineage (NCBI taxonomy): Eukaryota > Metazoa > Chordata > Mammalia > Artiodactyla > Bovidae > Bos > Bos mutus. The sequence continues at coordinate 46,062,089 of NC_091627.1, read as the reverse complement.
TGAAGTCAGGGACCAGGCGGTTGAACAATGGTGCTTGCAGCTTCCCCACAGCTGCCCTGTATCGGGGAAATGCTCTTTCATCTTACACAAGCGATAAAGCGGACTGCACCAGGAGCTTGCCTCCTCGGTGTCAGCATGGGCTTGCTCGTGACTCTCGAATCCTACCATCGTGTACAGAGCCCATCCCTAGCCTGTCTTCAACTGACACTTTCCATCTCATCATTCAAGTCCTCCCCCAGGTTGGCGTCAGTAACCCTGATCCTGGTACCAACTTCAAGCATCTCTTCTTTTAAAATAATTTTATCAAAATGAAAAAGTATTATCCTGCTCTTGGCTGGGGCTCTTCCAGAAACAGATCTTAGGAGGATTCCAGCTCAAGTTGTTTAGGGAAGTGTAGGTGCATGGTTCACGGTGAAGTGATGTTGGGAAGGCAGACAGCCAACAATAATGTGTGTGAAGCCAACTGGCACTACAGAACTGGAGTTAAGTCCCTGGGGCATCTCTAAAGACTAGTCCAGAAAGCTTGCCTCTGAAGGAGCACTTCTCAGGCTTGCAGGGGCTGGGCTGTCTTTTGGTAACAGCTCTGTTGAGACGTTCACGTGTACAATGATTTTGAGTAGAGTTGTGCTCTAACTATCAGCATGGTCCGTGATGGAAACAATTAGGTTTTCGGTGGTAACCATTCTATTACTTAGCCCATTAATGAATTTTTAAATTTTGGCTCTGTATTTTTTCTTTTCCTTAAATTTCCAAAACAGTATCTTGTTCTCTAATTACTCGTCTTTCTGTAGCTGCCTGTTCTTTATGGATGCTATGACTTCTTATAAGAAAATAGACTTTTGGTAATTCATGGATTTTCTCAGGGCTTGGTTATGAAGAGAATAGTAAAGTGATTACTTGCCGTTTTTATGAATGAAGGACTGAACCACTTGTATAAGTTCCTGAGAAGGATGTCTTTTTCAGGGCTGTTCATCCAAAAGCCCACTTCCCTGCATTTGGAGTGAGGGTCTATAATGAGTGTGTGTCCCGGTTTAGGCTGATGTCCTTTCAGGGACTGAGCAGGTGGGAAGCAGGAAGATTTGACCCCAGATGCTGAAGCTGCCTTTCCTGCATCTCTGCTCAGTTTAGGGAACTTTTCCTAGCCTGTAAGCTGAGCTCATGCTCACCGAACTTGTGTGTGTGTGGTTATGGTTGTGGTTGTGGGGCGATGTTGATTCAGCTGTTGTACAGCCAGGCCCTCAGTCAGATCACCCCCGTTCCCTCCTCCATGCTGGGAGCTTCTGGGCTCCCTTGGGAGGGCCGGCCACACATCCCCTGCGGCCTTTGTCATTCATGTTCTGGACTCTGCTCTCCTGGTTTGCTCACTAATACAACTCTGCATATTTTCTATTTTTCAGAGACTTTCTCTTCCTCGCTGCTGGGGTTTCTTTCTTTCCTTTTGTCTCCCTTATTGTCATTTCAAGGTGATTTTAGTAGTGGGAGGAGGCTAACACTTATGCCTGTGCACTGTTCTGAACCGGGGTCCCCTGACTGTCCCTCCCCTCCCCAGCCTCTGCAGCATCTCACTCCACGCTGTCCCTCCTGCCTTGTGCGACAGGCGCTCCTCACCCGTGTGTGCCATCATGAAATCCTCCTGCCCCTTAGTCCTGCCAGCTCCCTGGTTCTGAGCTACCCATATTGCCCCCACAGCCTCCTCCCTTCTGTCCCCCTCCCCAGTATTTCCATCACTGAGCCCCATTTTTCAGTCTAGTGAAGAAACCAGTGGGAAACCTTTCCAAGTTCATTTCTCACTCACCTCTCCTCTGCCACCCTCCTCTCTTTCGCTCCTTCTTCCTCTGCAGAACCTGCATGCCTTGTTTCTCCCTGTAGGGACAGATCTGCCTTGAGACCTGGCACAGACTCTTGGGGTCACACTTGTCAACTTTGAACACTTAGGGTCACAGTCAGGCCCCACAAATGTCTTCCCGGCACCCACCGCCATCCTAGGGAAAGGGGTCTCTGTGTTGTCAGGTCTGGAAGAGGCCTTATGAAATGGAAGGCATTCCATTTTACGGTTTCTAAGGAGAATATCCCCCAGATTTAAAAGGACTGTGCCTTGGCTTCTGGTCTCTCTGAATGCTGTTACCTCTGGGGCAGCAGACCTTCAGTTGCCCACGAGTGTGGTAGACTTGTGAATGAATGCCCCTGGGATCAAGAAGATCAGTATGGAAGGTCAGTTCCTTTGTTGTTGGGGTCAAAGCACTTGCTGCCTTGCCCTGTCTTTGTTGATATCCGCCCTGTGCTCCCTTCAGAGCACCCCCAACTGCCTTCACGTCAGGCCTCTCCTTCCCTCCCTCGTTTGTCTGTATTCTCCTGAGGGTCACAACTGGAACTGGCCCGATAGGGCCTGGGACAGAGCTGTCTCCCCCTGCCCTGTCCTCCACGCTGTCCCTTGAAGCTGCTGAGGGGTGGGGAAGGGGTGGGGGTGGCCTGGGGAAGGGGACTTGTTCACAGACACCCGACCCTGCCCAGACAGCACCCCCTCAGCTGCCAGAAATTCCTGGGTAGGGGAGAAGTGGCTAGGCCTTCCCCACCTTGCTGCTGCTGCTGCTAAGTCGCTTCAGTCGTGTCCGACTCTGTGCATCCCCATAGACAGCAGCCCACCAGGCTCCCCCGTCCCTGGGATTCTCCAGGCAAGGACACTGGAGTGGGTTGTCATTTCCTTCTCCAGTGCATGAAAGTGAAGGTGAAGTTGCTCAGTCGTGTCCGACTCTTAGCGACCCCATGGACTGTAGCCTACCAGGCTCCTCCATCCATGGATTTTCCAGGCAAGAGTCTGGCCCTAATCGAGATCTCCCTGGACAAAGGCCTGGCCCTCACCTCCTCTGCGTCAGTGGCACTCTGAACTCTTCCTCTTGTTCAAAGGTTTAAGGCCTTAGGTTCAGAATGCCTTTTCCCACTTGTCCTACCTCATTGCAAAATGGGATACAGTCATGAGACGTTAACTAATCATTGGTTGATTTTTTTCCAGTCTGTGGTTAGAGAAGAGAATGGAAACAGAACTTTGTTGGCACATTGATGAGTTAGCCTCGGGGAGCCTTGGAGGGGCCTGGCAGGAACTTCACTGTGCAGAAATGCAGGGTCAGACAACAGGTACTGAGGTCCAGCAGAGCGACCAGGCTTAAGTCCTGCCTGTTCTGCCCGTGGAAACCTTGAGGCCCAGCATACCTGGAGCGGCAAGCAGCCAGACCAGAGCCCCAGATTCCCAGCCTCAGATCTGCTCTAACCTCCCGGCCAGTGAGATGGGAGAACCCCCGAGAGGCACAAAGAGAAGAGAACCAAGAAACTGAACAAACCTGAACCTCTTAAATAGCAGTGATCTCACGTGTGACTTTCCTCCTGTGGGATGTGAGACATGAGTATTGAGGGGTAGAGTTGTCGCATTTAAAGTTGGTGGGAAATGCCTTTATTTATTTGATTGCAAAAGCTTCCCAGAGTGAGTCACTGTGGAAGGAATGAAGAAGGAGGAGGTGTGATGCACAGTCAGAAAAGCTAGAGAAGCTTCTCTCTCACTGAGTCCTACTAGATTGAAGAACAAGATGAACAGAAGATGCAGAACAACCCCGTGGAGAGCCCATTGGCCTGTGAGGCGGGGAGGGGCGTTTCATGCTCTGTCTTGCTGGTCACACCTCCAGAAACTGTGGAATGAGCTGGCATGGTCCGTGCAACTGAGTGCTTGTTCAACAAAGAGGGCCTATTAGAGCCACTAAAAACCCCAGCTGTGGCAGATTTTTAATAATATTGCAAATAAAATATTGTCTGCTTTATTCAAAGCATGGGCATTTTTCATTGCTGCTAGACCAACCCCATAAGTTACTCTTCTGAGATGGGATTGACTTGTTTGGAGACTCTTGCACTTAGAAAACTTGAGATTCAAAAATAATTTTAAAAATAAAAATTTGAATTAATTTTTTATTTACAGAAACGTAGAGCAGAGAGTACTTGTATATTTCCACCCAACTTTCCATCATGTTAACATCTTGGGGGTGTGTGTGTGTGTTAGTTGCTCAGTCGTGTCCGACTCTTTGGGACCCCATGGACTGCAGCCCACCAGGCTCCTCTGTTCATGAGGGTTCTTCAGGTAATACTGGAGTGGGTAGCCATTCCCTTCTCTAGGAGTTTTTCCCGACCCAGGGATCAAACCCAGGTCTCGCACACGTTGTAGGCAGATTCTTTACCATGTGAGCCACCAGGGAAGCCCAGCTTCTGACATGACCACATCAGAGTGATCAAAATGAACACCAAGCCAGCCAACACCAGAAAATCCACACTGCTCTAATTCTATTTCCTACACTACAGACCTTATGGGAACTTTACCAGTTGTTTCCACTAATGTCCATTGCAGTCCTATCAGGGTCCCACATTACATTTTGTTATTTTTCTTTGATCTTCTCCAATCTATTAGTTTCTAAACCTCTCCTTCCCTTTCCTGACTTAAATCCTTTTGAAGAGTACTTGATATTTGTACAGTGACCTTCAGCTTGGACGTGTCTCACGATTGTTTACTCACGGTTAGCGTGAGGTTTTGCATTTTTGGCAATAACACCACAGAAGTGATGTTTCGTCCTCAGAGCATCCTGCTGGGGCTCCTGGTGTCAAGATGTCCCATTCCTGGCAATTTTAACCTTGTTCACTGGATTTCTTCTCTGTAAGGTTCTTTATCTTTGTAGTTAAGAAATGACTCGGAGGACATTTGTACATTGAAAAGTTTGTACATTTAAAACTAACAAATATCTGAGTTAGTGCTTGTAAAGCACTTAAAGCCTGGTGTGTAGTAAGTGCTTAATGAAGATAGCTGTTGTTTTTTTCATCATCACTATTATTGCTGCCTCTGTCCCAGGTCTGTCCCTGGTTTTCCTCCGGTCTTGGCTACCTTTACTGTTCCCTTCATTATCCTCTGCATCCCCTGCCAATCCAACCCGCACTGGTTACTTCTTCATGCTGGGCCTGGCTCTCAAAATATCTGTGGAAGGGAAGAGCTGGCGGGGTGGGGTGATGCAAGAGCCTCTTGTTACTCCAGGGCAAGGGGAAAGCCTTGCTAACAGTAGGGTGTGTCTCTCTTTATGGGATGTGCTTACAGAACTTAGAGAATGTTCTATAATATGTGCTTATAGAAGTGGCCTTGGCTGGGGGGTGCTCAGCTGGCCCATATCCCTCATGGTAGAGGTCTGGGCCAGAACCCGAGGACCCCCGGTCACACTCCTTGTGGACCTGGAGGGACAGGATGATGGAGGGCCCACCTGGCAGAGGCTTGAAGTAGGAGTGAGCTAGAAGCAAATTCCTGCTATAGAAGTCAGTGAAGTTTACTCCAGTGAGGCAGTGGGTTGCTGCACTGAGCTGCCAGGGTCCAGCCCCGGTGGATCCAGGGAATTCGAAGCGGGGACGGCGTCGGCGAGGATCAGGAAACAATTGCTTAATCAAACGTTAATTAAGGATATAAAGAGTGGTTAAATAAGGATAGCTCAGTGAGGAAATTCAGTGGAGAAAAGAGGCTGAAATAAGGATAGCTCAGTGAGGAAATTCAGTGGAGAAAAGAGGCTGAATAATTCAGCCAGAAGGTGAGAGAAACAACGACATGGGGAGACCAAGTTTTGGTGAACAAGGCCCGCACTTTATTTTCCAAAGTAGTTTTTATACCTTAAGTTATGCATAGAGGATAATGGGGGAAGGGGTAGAGTCATGCAGTAAGCCAGGCTTTCTTCCTGCAAACTTATCATATGCAAAAGTTTAGGTGATTTGCATCATCTTCTGGCCCGGAGGCCTGTTAACATTTTAAGAAACTTATTTTTCTCTAAAAGTGATTATTCTAAAATCAGGTGCCATCCTCCAAAAGCATTAGATAAAGTTGCATTCCTATAGGACAAAGGTGTGGTGGGCTATAACAAGAAAAAGAATTAACTCAAGGGTCCAAGATTACAAACATTAAAGCTACTACTTACACCAATTATATTAATCAATACACTGCCAGAGACACAGCAGGTAAGGGATATGGAAACTTAGCAGCAAACATTGGCCCAAGAAGTGAAAAACCCTTCACCAATACAATTTCTAATCAATCTTTTAACTGCTCAAAGGAATCTGTATTCAGACAGTTTAGAACATCTCATGCCTCTCACAGTTGGGAGGCTCTGAACAATCACATGTGGCCGGAAAAACCTATTCAGGCAGGCTAGAGGACTTCCAAAGGAGTTTGTAGGTTGAAACACTGTCACACCCAGGAATTATTAACTGGAGCTGTAAGTTAATTCTTTTTTCAGAGAGAGGTAGTGGGGGACAGCCCCCCTTAAAGTCAGAGGTGTAGGTGAGAGCACAAAGCAGAAAGTAGGCAGATTCTGGTTTTGGGGGTAGATGCTTGAGAATTTCCAGGGGGACTCCTGAGGCTCAATCCCGGTATGCCGAGCCTCCTTCCTCAAGACCTTTGCCAGGGGCGGAGCTCCTGCTCCCGGCACTGAGCCATCTTCAAGGGTCATCCCAGAGTGGATGGTCTGGTCAGGGCTGGAGGGAGCCCTGAGCCACCCTCCCTTCCTGCATGGGACAAGGACGCCCAAGTAAAGCGATGCTGGTTCCCACTGGATGAGAGCAGGGAGTCCTTGGCCAAGGTCAGGAGATGCCAGTGCGCTCAAGGTTGCCTGCTACAAAGTGCTGTCCCAGAAGTTCCTTGTCCTTCTAACACACACAGCTTTGTGTACAGAATGGCTTTCCTTGGCAGTCTTTTGGACCTCCCAGACTCTTCCCCTACTTTAGAGCACTTGAACTCTATTTTGATGCAGAGATGAAGTTTCCATGTTTGAAAATAGCTGTCATGTGGAGGACGTTGTAGCTACTGTTTTTGTCTGTAGCACACTTTCCTCCATTCTCCTCCTTTTGGAGGTAGACTGAGCCCCAGGACTGGAGTGTTGAGCACATGGCCAATCAGGGCCTGTGGGCATCCTCCCTGGACTGGGAGAAGGGTGTTCTTCTTCGTGGCTAGTGGAGTTGCCTGGCTGGCTCCCTGACTCCCCTGGAATCTTTCCATCAGTAGAGGAAAAGGATAAGGGTGACTTGTGTGAAGCAGGAAGATGTGTGGAGGGAGTGATGGTGACACACGGGCGACTTTGAGCCATGGGTGCGCATCCACCACTGGCCTCCCGGGCTCTGAGAGCCAGTGCATTCCCTTTCTTCTCAAGCTCACTGGAGTTGGGTTTCATGGTCAAGGTTGATAACGGTGAAGCCTAGTTCCTTCCCTGAGTTCTAGGTTGAGTCTAGCTGTGGATGCCTCCAGGTGCTTACTCCAAGGCAAGTCCATGCCTCCCAGTTGCAAGTCAGTGGCTCCCAGGAGGCATCTGGGGGTGGGAGTTGATGTCCTTGTCTTAGGCCAAAGAATCCGGGTGAAAAAATTTAGGAATCAGGCAGTGGGGAATAGGAAGTAATCTTTCTTTTCTCCCAGGATATGTTCAGCATCAGTCTGGAGATCCCTGGATGAGACAGTTTATAACTTCTCTTTCAGGGTCAAGTTTAACAGCTCAGTTTTTAAGTGAGAGGTCTGGTGACATGTGAAAAGCCAGAAAAATAAAAGGAAGAGATGTGTGTGAGCAAGCATGTGTGTTTGCATGTGTAAAATTGAGTTCCTTGTAAGAAGATGCTGGTGGGCTGGGAGAAGATTGAGGGGGAAGTGCTTACTGCCTCTACAACCAGGGCGCAGATGCAGGTCCCTCCCATATCGGGATCTCAGTCAACAGAGGGAGACCCTGGCAGCTCTACAGGGGTTAGCAAGCAGCTGGGTCCAGCTGGGAGGAGAAGGTGGGTGGCCGCTCGTTAGGAAGTTCTGTGCTCCAAACTGCATGGGGCTTTCCGGGACCCGAGTGAGCAGAGTCTCAGCTGCTGAGGTTGGAATAATCGATCGTTCCAATCGACGTGATCATTCTTGAAAGCATGCTTGATGTTGTCAGATGTGGGGAGGTGAGACCTCCAGGTCTTGCTGGAGGGAGTGTTAGGAGTCTGGATTTGTGGGGAGCATTCTGGCTGTAGGGAGGGAAGTTCAGTGCGTCTGTGGGATATGATCCTTTGAGCCCATTGAGTGGGATGTAACCCATTGAGCCATGGATCCATTGATCCTCCACTGAGTCCTGGTTTCCTCCTTCATGAGGAAAGTGAGGCTTAAGAAGTTATGTCAACCCAAGTTCGGGACCCAGAACTTATACCTGGGGTATCTGACTTCAAAGTGTAAGGGCTTTACTGTGCTGTGAGACTGTCTCCCTTGGCCTTCCAGAGGAGGGTGTATAAGGCTATCACTGTCCCCAGCAAATGCCACCAGCACTGTGACATCCCTGTCTAGGTCCCCAGCCTGGAAGAGCTTCTGTTTGCCCTTTGAACTTTAACACCTCTGTCCAGAGATTTTTTTCCCCCTCCATCAGCCTCCGTGCTCAGGTTTTGTCATTTGAGGATCTGACACAGCCCCACCTTGGCGTCCCACTGTGCAGATACTGGGGCTCTACTTGAAGACCCACAGTGTTTGTTGATGAAGATGTGTTAGCTGGTGAGAAAACTGAGGCTCATAGAGCATGTGACCTTTTCATTTCAAATAGGTAGTTAAAGGCTGCACAGGTTAGTGACTGCCTGGGGCTTAGAGGTGATGGAGGGGGGAACCGGGCAGTGACTGTTAAGGAGTATACGATTTCTTTAGATGAAAACCGTCAAATTCATTGTGGTGATGGTTGCACAACTCAGTGAATATACTAAAACCACTGAACTGCACACTTCAGAAAGGTGAATTGTGTAGCATGTGAGTTATATCTCAATAGCGTTGCTGCTAAAAAAAATTAAATTTCACCAAATCTAAGGGGAAAAAAAGGTAAGGTTCAAAAAAAAAAAAAAAAGGTTCCAAATCTTGCCCCAAAACAGAGCAAATCAGTTGATTCAGACTGTTTCCCCAATACCAGTATCGGACACGTTAGACTCTATGATAGTTACTGCCTATTAGGTGTGTCCTTTTAATGCTTCCTGCCCACTTATCCACTGGGCTCTTAACACCTATGCATGCTTAGTCACATCTAAACTCTTTGTGACTCTAGGCAAGAATACTGGACTGGGTTGCCATTTCCTCCTCCAGGGGATCTTCCTGATCCATGGATTGAACCCACATCTCCTGCTGCTCCTAAACTGCAGGCAGGTTCTTTACCACTGAGCCACTGGGGAGAAGGAAATGGCAACCCACTCCAATACTCTTGCCTGAAAAATGCCACAGACAGAGGAGTCTGGTGGGCTACAGTCCAATGGGTCTCTAAGAATCATACATGACTGAGTGGCTTAAGCATGCAAACGCACCCCAGTTGTCCATACACTCCTTCCCAATTCTGTAGACAAAGGCCTAAGACTTTTTCTGATCCTGAAATTCTATAGTTCTGATTTCATGAGGCCACGAGATCCCTGTCTTTCCGTGAGCTGGTTGCTTGGAATCAGGGGTACAGTCAGGGCAAAGGCTGTCGGCCTCTGGGCTCAGTTGCTTTGCTGACCTCGCATCCTTCCTGCTGTTAGACTAGGTGCTCACCCAGGAGGAGGCTGGTGCCGTCTTGTTTGTCCTTGAGTCTCAGGTGCCTACTGTCCTGTTCCTCCCCTTTACTGACTTTGGAGAACTGGTTTCTTTGTCTGCACATTGTCTCCCATCCACACCCACAGGATAGAGGTGCGTCCGTCGTAATTGCCTCTGAACCTGCACATGACTGGAGTTCAAGAGGTGGATGTTGAATGAATGAATATGCGAACTAATAATATTTGCCGAAGGAAGATGTATGTGAGTGAATAGGCAATAGTTTCAGATTTCCCAAGTGTTTTTCCTAAGTTTTTTTTTTACTAACCAGATTGATGGATTTGAGTTCAATCTTTGTTCTCTTCCCCTCAGTTTTCTAGTGAAAGCAAGTACAAAGTTCTATGAGACAGATCTCTGTTGTGTTTACCTGTGTATCTTGTCCATCAGTTCAGTTCAGTCGCTCAGTCGTGTCCAACTCTTTGCGACCCCGTGAATCGCAGCACACCAGGCCTCCCTGTCCATCACCAACTCCTGGAGTTCACTCAAACTCACGTCCATCGAGTCGGTGATGCCATCCATGATAGTAGCTTAATAGAGAGTTGTCGAATGAATGAACAGATGAACAGGTAATATTTGTTGAAGGAGGAAAAGGTAGTGAGACAAGCAAAAAGTCTCTAGAGAGGAAAGGAAGAAAGAATAGGGGAGTGTTTATTCCACACAGTTGCTAACTTTTTAAAAAAATTTTTTTTAAGTTGAAATATAGTTGATTTACAATGTTGTATTAGTTTCTGGTGTACAACAAAGTGAGTCAGTTATACATACACACACACACACACACACACACACACACACACACATATATTGGGCTTCCTTGGTGGCTCAGACAGTAAAAAATCCACCAGCAATGTGGGAGACCTGGGTTTGATCCCCGGGTTGGGAAGATCCCCTGGAGGAAGGCATGACAACCCACTCCAGTATTCTTGCCTGAAGAATTCCCATGGACGGAGGAAGCTGGTGGGTTACAGTCCATGGGGTCACAAAGAGTTGGACACAACTGAGTGACTAACCACACACAGCACATATACATACATAATATACACACGTATATATACTTTTATTCTTTTTCATATTCTTTTCCATTGTGGATTATTACACAATACTGAATATAGTTCCCTGTGCTGTAAGTAGGACTTTGTTGTTTATTTTAATGTATAGGAGTTTGTATCTGCCAATCCTAAATTCCTAATTTATCACCCCCACCCTCTTTCCCCTTTGGTAATTATGAATTTGTTTTCTATCTCTGTGAGTCTGTTACTGTTTTACCAAAAAGTTTATTTGCATCGTATTTGAAATTCCACATTATAAGAGCTGTCTTGTGGTATTTCCCTTTCTCTTTCCACACAGTTGCTGACTCTTCACTTTTTATTTTATTTGGGAGGGGGTGGCACTTGACTTTTCCCCAGTTTTGTTGAGATTATAATTGACATAGTGAAAGTCGCTCAGTCGTGTCTGACTCTTTGCGACCTCATGGTCTATACAGTCCATGGAATTCTCCAGGCCAGAATACTGGAGTGGGTACCTTTCCCTCCTCCAGGGGATCTTCCCAACGCAGGGATCAAACCCAGGTCTCCCACTTTTCAGGCAGATTCTTTACCAGCTGAGCCACAAGGGAAGCCCAAGAATACTGGAGTGGGTAGCCTATGCCTTCTCCAGGGGATCTTCCTGATCCAGGAATTGAACCAGAGTCTCCTGCCTTGCAGGTAGATTCTTTACCAACTGAGCTGTCAGGGAAGCCCTGTAATTAACATACAGCACCATATAAGGCAATGGCACCCACTCCAGCACTCTTGCCTGGAGAATCCCATGGATGGAGGAGCCTGGAAGGCTGCAGTCCATGGGGTCCCTGAGGGTCGGACACGACTGAGCGACTTCACTTTCACTTTTCACTTTTCACTTTTATGCACTGGAGAAGGAAATGGCAACCCACTCCAGTGTTCTTGCCTGGAGAGTCCCAGGGACAGGAGAGCCTGGTGGGCTGCCGTCTATGGGGTCGCACAGAGTCGGATATAACCAAAGCAACTTAGCAGCAGCAGCAGCAGCAGCAGCAGCAACCATACAAATTTAAGGTGTACAGCACAATGATTTGACTTATATACATCATGAAATGATTACTACAATAAGTTTACTGAATATTCATCACCTCGTATATATAAAAAATAAAAAGAAAAAAATATTTTTCCTTGTGATGAAAACTCTTAGAATTTACTCTCTTAAAAATTTTCATATATAACATACAGCAGTTAATTATAAAAATGTTGTACATTATACCCCTTGTACTTATTTATCTTATAACCCAAAGTTTATATCTTTTGACCACCTCATCCAGCTCTCTCTTTCCCCACCCCCTACCTCTGGTAACCACAAATTTGATCCCTTTTTCTGAGTTTATTTGTGCGTTTGTTTTTTGAAGTATAATTGAACTATAATACTATATTTGTTCCTGGTGCACAACATAGTAATTTGCTGTTTCTATATATTATATAAATCTAGTTACCATCTTTCACCAGATAAAGATATTACATCATCATAGGAACTATATTCCCACACTATACATTTCATCCCCATGACTCATTTTTTTTTAAATTTGAAGTTTGTACTTCTTATCTGTCTATCTGTCTCACCTATTTCACTCGTTCCCCTACTCCTTCCTCCTCTGGCTAACTCTTTATTGTGTCCTTTCCGTCTGTCCTATCTTGGCCCCTTGAAAGTGATGTGTTAGTTGTTCAATCCTGTCTGAGTTTTTGCAACCGCATGGACTTCAGCCCACCAGGCTTCTCTGTCCATGGAATTCTCCAAGCAAGAATACTGGAGTGGGTTGCCATTCCTTTCTCCAGGGGATCTTCCTGACCCAAGGATCAAACCCTGGTCTCCCACACTGCAGTCAGATTCTTTACTGTCCCATCTGAGCCACCAAGGAGGCCCATCCTGGCCCCTTACATGGACTCAAGCTGCCTGCACAAGGATAACCTGAAGGTAATAAACACCTGGCCATAGGTGCCAGTTGCGTACCTCAACTACCTTATCACTTCTTGCCCAGTCCTCCAGCTCCCATTTGCCTCTGCTCTTAGCTTTGATATCTGTCCCAGTCCTGCATTTAATGACTCATTTTGACACCTGAATCTTAGCCTGAGGCATTTGACTGGGGTCTGGCATTCAGTCTCCAACCCTGCCTATGGTCACAGTGGATGAGACACTCCTAATTTTTGCCCCACTCTGGAGGCCAACCAGCCATGCTGTGTCCTGTCCAGTGTCCCTGTCAGTGGAGGGAGATAGAAAATTATTCCAGAGACCAGCTTCTTCTTGGTGCCTCCAAGTGTCTGAACTTAGTGACTTGCTTCTAACTAATAGACTGTGACAAAGATATGGAGGTGTCACTTTCATGCTTAGATTATAAATGATTTCCTGTTAGCAAACCTTCCTTTCAATAGCTTTTTTTTTCCTAAGGAAAGATATATTTTTAAGTTATTTAGTAATGTTTGGCTGCAGTGGGTCTTTGTGGCTGCACTCGAGCTTTCTCTAGTTGCGGCGAGTTGGGGCTGCTCTCTAGTTGCAGTCTGTGGGTTTCTCCTGTTGCAGAGCACGGCTCTAGGGCACACGGGTTCAGGAGCTACAGTGAGCGGGCTGAGTAGTTGTGGACCTCAGGCTTAGCTGCCCCTTGGCATGTAGGATCTTCCAGGACCATCAAACCCGTGTCCCCTGCATTGGCAGGTAGATTCTTAACCACTGGACCACTAGGGATGTCCTCCTTTTGGTAACTTTAATGGAACAAGTTGTCGTGTTGGAAAGGCCTATGTGGCAAGAAACTGAGAGTGGCCTGTCTGCCAACTGGGAAATGGAGCCATTAGTCTAAAAACCCTCACGGAAGTGAATCCTGCCAACAACCACATGCATGGGCTTAGAACTGGCTCCTTCCCCAGCTGAGCCTCCATATAAGACTACAGACCCCTGGCCAACACATTTTGGTTGCAGCCTTGATTCCTCCCCCTCAGTAACTGTAAGATAATAAGTGTACCTGAAAGCACAAAGCTTTGGTGTAATTTGTTATTCTACAGGTGATAACGAATACTTTGTGTTTGTGTTTTGTTTTAACGCCCTCCAGCAAGAGATAAATTTACTAGGAAGCTAGTGAAATTTAAGTTTGTGGGCCCCTCACTTGCACAAGCCCTGGGACTGCTGCTAGCCGTGTGTTCACATAGTCATGTTTTTGTAAAGTTTAGGAAGTATTTTAACAGCAATCAGTTAGGGCTGGGGCTTCTTCCTACTTCAGCCTTCCTCTTGAGTCTGGCTGTGTGGCTGTAAATGAGGACGTTTTGAGGATTGACTAAGGGAAATTTGATTTGGAGATGCATTTCGTGAGACTTGGGGATGTCCATGTATGTGCCTTGCAGTCCCTTCTGTGTCGAGTCACGTTGCTGGCAAGGTTTCACAGGCTGGTGCTTGGCAGAGTTAGGATTCAATCTGAGGTTCATCTCATGGATTTAATGCTAGACTAGGTTGATTTTCATATTCTCAGTGATTCATCAATGACTTGATTTCTTAACTTAAAGGCATGAGAATCTGCCTTCAGATACTTGCTATATTTGATACTATTTTCTACCTTCCAACCTGGTCTAACACCCTAGTCTTATCACTCGTTGACATCATCCCTGATCCCTCTGCATGATCCATGGAACTTCTCTTTGCTGGGCCTGCCTGTGCTCATACTTCTCCCTCAGCCTGAACTGACCTCTCCCAAATACAGCTATATAGTCTTCTAAGTTTTGGCTGTCTTGCTATGAAAAACTGACATTAACATGAAACTCATATTGAGCCTCTATGAGGATATTGATGGCAAAATGGGTGATGAATGTAGTCAATTCCAAGCATAAAATGAGTCACTGAACAAGAAAACTTGAAAGTCCCTGGAATTAGTTTAGCTCCTATATAAAAGGAATTTGATAATTTTCCCCACATTTGGGAAAAGTTTGAACAATATACATAGCATTACAAATAATGAACTGTGAAGCTGAAAGAGACTTTTGTAAACTATCAGTGTAAAACAAGTTTTCATCAAACATGCTAAGAAAGACTGAGTTATCCTTCTGTTCTCTCTATAAAAAGTCACTTCACAAAATTATTATTCTGTGACATATGATCAGAGTGTACAGACCAATAAATACAGGGAAAAAGTATGTTAGAGGTATCTCAGGCAGTTTATAAAAGTATGTAATTTGGGGGGATGTTATGATCCTTTTATTTCTAAGCTATATACAATTTTTAAATTTGTTGTAATTTTCTTATTTCAAGAAATTTTGTGTGTGTGTATTTGATGTTTTGTGTTCTTTCTTTTAAGATGGTCACAAAATTGCAGCAGCTTCAGGGTTTAGAAAGTTTTTACTCCTATTCCCATCAAGTAGAACAGAGAATTTCTTGATGCAAAGATTGGAATTCTTTCTTTCTACTCTCCCCACTCTGAGTCCAACTGTATCTTACATATCCTTAGAAGGGCAATATTTTTTTTTTTTTCTAAATTTAATTCATCTAAAAGTGCTTTGGTTTTGAGAAGAGCAGGCAAAAGGAATGGGTGATAGGGATCTTCTGTCAGTGAGGTGGTCAGGTAGAGTAGGAAATAGGGAAGTTCTCTTCAAACGGAGAAGATGGCAGAATCAGAATCTCAGGTGGAAGTTGTACTCAGAGACACTTCAGTTAATTGTGAGAAGTACCTTTCTAATAGTTGACCATATGTTGAGGACCCTACCTGGACAAGCAAGATGGACTCCATGACACATGAAATCTCCTCTTTCAACTCCTGGATGCTGAGGGTGGCAGTTCAGGCCTGACTAGAGGAGCTGGTACCTGGAGATTGGACTTGGCCTTGGGGCAGGGTGGACTCTGGGGCACAGATCCTATTGTAAGTCTAGTCCAGCAGGTAGACCTCTGGGCCCATGAATGGTATCAAGAAGACCTTGTTAGGAGTAGTGGAGGGATATTTGGAGCTTTGGAATAGGAGACTGGTGAGGAGGAGGGCTGAGCAGGTTAGTATGACAGATGTTGGGCTCTAAGCAAATCAAAAGCCCGGCCTGGGGGAGGGGATAGTGCTGAAGGAAACAAGGTGAAATGCCAGACTTTGGGAGAATCAGATGGAATCCCCCTGGTTCAAGACCAGCTTGCAGGCCTGACTTGTGGTCTGGGTGGCAATTCAAGTCAGCTATATGAGCAAGTAACCACAGTGAAATATCTCACATCATTTAAATACAGCTAAAAATTCTGAAATCTCATTTACCTGTTGATCTTCTCTGCAGATCTCTCTTCCTTAACATAAAGGCAGCTACTTGAGACCATCAGAAACAATAGACTGAAGAGAAAGGTAGTGTCCTTAATCTGATCTTTTTGATGATGCTGCCTCTCAAGCTTTTCTTGTTGTCTGAGAAATATCAAAAGGAAGCTCTTGAGAAAGGCTTGGGGCCTCAGTCATTTCCTGACTGTCAGTCCCAATATAGATTGCAGATCACAGGCTGAGAAAGTCCCTTTTAGCAGGGCTGTATTCCTTAACATCTCAAAAGATGATCCACTAAACAAAAACAGTATCAATCTGTTGTAGGTTTATACATATGTAAGAGTAAAATGCATGAAAACCATTGCATAAAGCCTGGAAACAGAGAAATAGGAGTGTACTATTGTAAAGTTCTTATATGATATGTGAGATGATATAATGTCACTTGAAGGTAGCTTGTGATAAGTTAAAGATATATACTATAGACCCTGGGTCAGGAAGATCCCCTGGAGTAGGAAATGGCAACTATGAAATTAAAAGATGCTTGTTTGCTCCTTGGAAGAAAAGCTGTGACAAACCAAGACAGTGTATTAAAAACCAGAGACATCACTTTGCTGACAAAGGTCCATATAGTCAAAGCTATGGTTTTTCCAGTAATCATGTATGAATGTGAGAGTTGGACCATAAAGAAGGATGAGTGCCGAAGAACTGATGCTTTCAAATTGTGGTGCTCGAGAAGACTCTTGAGAGTCCCTTGGACAGCAAGGAGATCAGACCAGTCTGTCCTAAAGGAAATCAACCCTGAATATTCATTGGAAGGACTGATGCTGAACCTCAAATACTTTGGCCACTTGATATGAAGAGCGGATTCACTGGAAAGGGCCCTGATACCAGGGAAGATTGAGGGCAGGAGGAGAAGAGGATGAAAGAGGATGAGATGATGACATCATCAACTCAATGGACTTGAGTTTGAGCAAACTCCAGGAGATAGAGAAGGACAGGGAAAACTGGCATGCTGCAGTCCATGGGGTTGCAAAGAGTCAGACATGACTGCGTGACTGATCAACAACAAGGAAATGGCAACCCACTCCAATGTTCTTGCCTGAAAAATCTCATGGATGGAGGAGCCTGGCGGGCTACAGTTCATAGAATTGCACAGAGTTGGACATGACTGAGCAATGGAGCATGTACTCATGCACAATAAACCCTAAAGTAATCATTAAAGAAACAGAATTATATCTAATAAGCCAATAAAGAAGACAAAATGGAATAATAAAATATGCTCAATTAATTTACAGGTAGGCAGAAAAAGAAGAAAAAGGAAACAATAGAAAACAGACAGCAAGATGATAGACTTAGAGCCTAATTATGTCAATAATCACATTAAATGAAAATGGTCTCAGTCAGTTCAGTTCAGTCGCTCAGTCGTGTCCCCATGGACTGCAGCACACCAGGGCCCCCTGTCCATCACCAACTCCTGGAGTTTACTCGAACTCATATCCATTGAGTCAGTGATGCCATCCAACCAATTCATCGTCTGTTGTCCCCTTCTCCTCATG
The DNA here is from genome assembly GCF_027580195.1 of Bos mutus. Lineage (NCBI taxonomy): Eukaryota > Metazoa > Chordata > Mammalia > Artiodactyla > Bovidae > Bos > Bos mutus. The sequence goes on along the minus strand of NC_091627.1, from coordinate 46,044,673 downwards.
CACTCAATCTTTCCCAGCATCAGGGTCTTTTCAAATGAGTCAGCTCTTCTCATCAGGTGGCCAAAGTATTGGAGTTTCAGCTTCAGCATCAGTCCTTCCAATGAATATTCAGGACTGATTTCCTTTAGGAGAAAATGGTCTAAACACACCCAATTGAAAGATAAAGGATGTCAGATTGATTTTCAAAGATTAAACTTTATCAGTTCAATCTTACCACATTATCAAGATCGAACTATATGCTGCCTTGTACGAAACACACTTAAATATCTAGGTAATAAGGTAAAAGTAAAAATGAATGGGAAAAGATATACATGCATGCACTAATCAAAAGAAAGCTGGAGTGGCTATGTTAATATTAGACAAAGTTGATTTCATAGAAGTAAAGTCACTTCATGATGACAAAGGGATCAATTCATCAAGAAGATATAAAAATTCTAAATATTTATGTACTTAACAAATCTTTAAAATACATGAAGCAAAAGCAGGTAAAACAGCAGAGAGAGACAGACAAATCCACAGTTATGGTTGGAAGTTTCAGTACTCTCCCTTCAATAATTGATTGGACAAGAAGATCCAACCGACTCCAGTACTCTTGCCTGAAAAATCCCATGGACAGAGGAGCCTGGCGGGCTACAGTCCATGAGGTCACAAAGAGTCAGATACAACTGAGCGACTAAGCACACACACGAAGATAGAACATTATTAAGGATATAGATGATTTGAACATTATCAACCAATTTTACATAAAACATTCCGCTCAACAACAGCAGAACATACGTTTTCAAGTGATAATGTCATATGTACCAACATAGACCATATTCTAGGCCATGAAAAAAGTCTCAGATTTTACAAGATTCATACTAGGTATCGAGATATCCTTGGTGGTCCAGTGACTAAGACTCCAAATTCGCAATGCAGGGGACCTGGGTTCAATCCCTGGTTGGGGAACTAGATCCCACATGTCGAAACTAAGAGTTCACATGCCGCAAATAAAGATTCCACTTGCCACAGCTGAAAAGGGATCCTGCCTGTCACAAGGAAGACCGAAGATCACACATGCAGCAGCTAAAACCTGGTGCAGCCAAATAGATATTTTTTAAAAATGCTAGGTATCTTCACTGGCCATAATGGTATTAAATTGGAAATCAATATCAGACCTCTGGAAAATCCCCCAGTACTTAATAGCACACTTCTAAATAAGACATAGGTAATAGAAGAAATCAAAAGGGACATTAGAAAGTCTTTGAATTGGATGAAAATGAAAAGGTGGCCTATCAGAATGTGTGGGCTATTGTGAAAGCAGCACTTTGGGAGGGCAGTATCTGTAGCACTAAATGCTCATTTCAGAAAAAAAGGTCTCAGGTCAATGACCCCAGCTTCCACAGTAAGAAACTGGAAAAGGGAGACTAAGCCAGAATAACTAACAGGAAATGATGACGATCAATGCAGAAATTAATGAAACAGAAAATAATAGAGAAAATTAATGAGCCAAAACCTGGTTATATGAGAAGATCCATAAAACTGATAAACATCCTACCAGGCCATAAGGAAAATAAAAGAAAACATAAATTACCAATCAGAAATGAAAGAGATAACATCACTAGATTCCACAGATATTAGCAGGAACATAGAAAACATTATGAACAAGTTTATGCCAACAGGTTTGACAACTCAGATGAAAAGGACAAATTCCTCGAAAGACACAAACTACAAAAGTTCTCTCAAGAAAAAAATAGGTGACCCTAAAAGCTCTCTATTAAGAAATGGCATTTGTAGTTAAAAACCCTTCCCACAAAGAAAGAGTCAGGGCTGAATGGCTTTACTGGTAAATTCTACCAAACATTTAAGGAAGAAATAATATTGGTTCCACATAAACTCTTCAAGGAAATTGAAGAAGAAGGCGCATTTTCCATTTCACTTTGTAAGATCAGCATTGTTCTAATATCAAAACTGGGCAGACACTGCAAGAAGACCACAGACCACTATTTATCTTAATCATTGATACAAAAATTCTAAACAAAATTTTAACAAATTGAAATCCAACAGTATCTGAAAAGGATAATTACAACCAGGTAGGGTTTATCCTAGCATTGCAAGATTGATTCAAAATTTGAAAAATGAGTCAATTTAAGTCACCATACTAACAAATTCAAGCAAAAAAGCTATATGATTATTTAATAGTGTTGACTGAAAAAAATGCACAGCCTAGAAGTTAAGAGTTATGTTTTATTTGGTGGACAAAATTGAGGACTTAAGTCTAGGACACAGTATCTCAGATAATTCAGAGAGACTGCTCCGAAGAAGTGAGGGGGAGAGCCAGGATATATTGGATTTTTTGCAACAGAAGACCAGATAATTGGAACATCAAAGGGTTATTTTTAATTAAAACCAGAGGGACTTCCCTAGTAGTCCAGTGGTTAGAACTCCAAGTTTCTACTGCAGGGAGTGTGGGTTCAGTCCCTGGTCAGGAGAACTATGATCCCACAGGCCCTGGAGTGAGGCTAAAAAAGAAGGGAAAAAAACCCAAAACCAGATATCTCAAGGAATTTAGTGCTTTTCTATGTATGGAAAGATGCAAGCGTCTGAACTCACTGAAATCATTCCTTTGATATTCACCTTAGCTATCTGGGGCCAGTATCCTGTGCTTTCTCCTCCGGAGTCTCCTCAGGTGCACCATCAGGTGGGGTAGGGGGTGGCTTCAGCAGTTGACTCTGGATGGTGGGCATCTGGTTTCTACCTGAGTTCCTTTAGGGCTCAGCATAAGTGCAGCTGTACTGTAGTGGCTTGATGGCTGCAAACCACTTTGTTTACTGATATGGCAGTAAATATTTTAGTTCGCAATAGATAATCTTTCAAGGCAAAAATATTTAATTAATAAAGATGACAAGAGAGACAAAACTTTGAGGTCTAGGGCCCTGAATTATAACCACACCTTTCCATGCAGAATCAGTCCCAATGCTTCCCCAGACCCCACACAGGGCAAATCCTTAGCCATTGTCTGTCCCTGGGAACTTGGGGAGGGACTTATGGTTGTTAAGATAAGTAGAGACTAGTGGGCCATTCCCCATCCTTATTGCTAAGAGGTTTAAGGTATTTAGGAATTCCAGGAACCAAGAAACTTTTGGATAATGTGTTCACCACAATGAAAGATTCACCCTAAGATGCAGAGGATTTTCAGACCATGCTTAGGCAACAGCACAGAGGCACACACACCCACACCCCAGAACAACAACAAAATGGTATTTCTCCTAAGGGAACAAGCTCTGAAGAAATTTGACTCTGCAAAAGCAGAGACATCCTTTTACATTATGATAAGCAATTTATCACCAACATTTCCTGCTTAATATTTGCATAACATTAATGATTGAGGCAGGTGGTTTTCCAAGAAAAAGGGGAGATTCCAAGTCTACTTATTGCGGATAGAAAACTGTTCCCAGCTTTGAAATCACAGCTTTTAGATCTTTGTTTTTCCATCTTCTCCCAAGCTCTGGGTGGCTTCCCCCAGCAGTCTCTGAAAGAAGGCAGCTCCTCCCACGCTCTTAGCTGGATCTGGGAACCCAGCCCGAGGCCTTGGCAGAAGAAACTTTGTTAGCCCTCAGCACCTGATCCAGAGTTCTCTCCTGCCTTCTCACAGGGCTGCAGGATCTCCTTTACTCCAGAATAAGCCTTTGATGAGATCTGGGTGCTTGTGCTCAACCGTAGTTTGTAGGACCAAGGTAGAACTCATCCATCTGCTGAGTGTGGGCCTGTGCTAGGAACTGATAACCACAGGAAATGAACAAGGCAGAACAAGGTGTCACTCACTCCACAAGATACTTAATTCATTGCAAAACAAGGTAGGTATCTGCTGATCAGCACTCAGCCTTGCATTCCAAACTAGTCACCAAGACTGGGACACCTGACATTTGAATTCTGATGGATTCTATGAAATCTAAAGCAGCACCTGTGAGACAATTTTACCAAAAATGGCTTAACCAAGTCACTCAACCTGTATTTAATAGGTAACAGAGGTGATAAAGGAACAGGTTAAACCGCATCATTCACACAGAGACAGTGGGGCATTCTATAGGACACATGACCTTTCAAAAAGTCAGTGTCACATGTAATAAAACAATGGAGATCATTCTATATTAAAAGAAGCTAAAGAACCGAATGCAAGGTATAAACCTTGGTTAGATCCTGGTTGGAAAAAATGAAACAAAACCTAACCGTGAAAGTCAGGTTAAGGGACAGTTGGGGAAAATTCGAATTTGAACTGGATGTTAGATGATGTTAAGAAATCATTATTATTTATTTCTATTATTACCAAACTTTCTTTAAAATTTTTAAAATTGGAGTATAATTACTTTATAGTGTTGGTTTCTGGCATACAACAATGGGAATCAGTCATAATTATATAGGTATCCCCTCCCTATTATTATTGATAATATTATTATGGTTATACAGGCAAATGTCCTTATTTTTAGGAGGTGCATGATGAAATAATTAGTGACAGAGTGTTTTGATGTGCAATTTATTTTCAAATTGTTCAGCCCCTCCAAAAAAGGGGCAAAATGTTAGCAACTGATTTCATTCCATTATCCATTTCAACCAATTATCAACCAATAGCTTGATAATTTCAATAAAAATTTTTGGAAAAAAAAGGAACTAGAGTATTGCTCCTCTCGTTTCCTTTTATTCCTCATGTACTAAGTTCTGGGGTGTTTTATGTATTTGTTGTCATGACTGCTAGCAAGAATAGCTATCTGGAGCACCCAAGGGGGCAGCATCTGGAGTCGGTGCCCCATGGAAGACTGGGGTAACAGTTCTCTGCTCTGGCTGATTCTACCATTGACTAGGTGGTGTGGGCAGGGATGGACACCTTTTTCTTCTACTCTTCTAGGTTTTGAGCTGGGCCTCTGCTACAAAAGACAGATTAACAAGAGAAACAGAAGTTTCTTAACATGTATCTCATATATATAGGAAGAGTAAGTCAGGAAAGAGTAACTCAAAGAGGTGGCTAGAACTTGAGCTTAAATACCATCTTAAGCTAAAACAGGAATAAAACTGTGGAGGAAGCAAGTTATGGGGAAGTGGCCAGGAAAGGTAAATAAATAAGGGTAAGGTTTTTCATGCAGATGTGAGTCTGTGCCTTCTTCACAGATAAGTGTCCTGTGATCTATGCCTACCCTCTTTCCTGGAGGGTACCCTCTTCCTCTTTACGGAGACGAAGACACCTGTATGAGTGGAGAGAGTTCCTTTATAGACATTAATTTCCGTTATGAAAGGGTAACTTCTACTCTGTTTTCAGTGCTCTCTTCTGTCTGCTTTTTCTAAAAATCATCCTTAAACCACAGAGTCATAATTTGGGGTGGCATGTTGTAGTCTCTTAGCAAAACTCTATAAGTCTTTGCCCTGCTTCATTCCGTACTCCAAGGCCAAATTTGCCTGTTACTCCAGGTGTGTCTTGACTTCCTACTTTTGCATTCCAATCCCCTATAATGAAAAGGACATCTTTTGGGGGGTATTAGTTCTAAAAGGTCTTGTAGGTCTTCATAGAACCATTCAACTTCAGCTTCTTCAGCATTACTGGTTGGGGCATAGGCTTGGATTACCGTGATATTGAATAGTTTGCCTTGGAAACAAACAGAGATCATTCTCATTTTTGACATTGCATTCAAGTACTGCATTTTGGACTCTTTTGTTGACCATGATGACTACTCCATTTCTTCTAAGGGATTCCTGCCCACAGTAGTAGATATAATGGTCATCTGAGTTAAATTCACCCATTCCAGTCCATTTTAGTTTGCTGATTCCTAGAATCTTGACGTTCACTCTTGCCATCTCCTGTTTGACCACTTCCAATTTGCCTTGATTCATGGACCTAACATTCCAGGTTCCTATGCAATATTGCTCTTTACAGCATTGGACCTTGCTTCTTGCTTCTATCACCAGTCACATCCACAACTGGGTATTGTTTTTGCTTTGGTTCCATCCCTTCATTCGTTTTGGAGTTACTTCTCCACTGATCTCCAGTAGCATATTGGGCACTTACTGACCTGGGGAGTTCCCCTCACTTTTGCCTTTTCATACTGTTCATGGGGTGCTCAAGGCAAGAACACTGAAGTGGTTTGCCATTCCCTTCTCCAGTGGACCACATTCTGTAGACCTCTCCACCATGACCCTCCTGTCCTGGGTAGCCCTACACGGTATGGCTTAGTTTCATTGAGTTAGACAAGGCTGTGGTCCGTGTGATCAGATTGGCTATTTTCTGTGATTATGGTTTCAGTATGTCTGCCCTCTGATGCCCTCTCACAACACCTACCGTCTTACTTGGGTTTCTCTTACCTTGGACATGGGGTATCTCTTCACAGCTGCTCCAGCAAAGCGCAGCTGCGGCGCCTTACCTTGGACGAGGGGTATCTCCTCACGGCCTGCCCTCCTGACCTTGAACATGGAGTAGCTCCTCTCAGCCCTCCTGCTCCCACGCAGCCACCGCTCCTTGGATGTAGGGTTGCTCCTCTTGGCTGCCTCCCCTGACCTTGGGCATACGGTAGCTTGTCAAGACTCTACACATGGACATCACCAGATGGTCAACACCAAAATCAGATTGATTATATTCTTTGCAGCCAAAAATGGAGAAGCTCTATACAGTCAGCAAAAACAAGACTGGGAGCTGACTGTGGCTCAAATCTTGAACTCCTTATTGCCAAATTCAGACTTAAACTGAAGAAAGTGAGGAAAACCACTAGACCATTCAGGTATGACCTAAATCAAATCCCTTATGATTATACAGTGGAAGTAAGCAATAGATTTAAGGGACTAGATCTGATAGACAGAGTGCCTGATGAACTATGGATGGAGGTTCAGGACATTGTACAGGAGACAGGGATCAAGACCATCCCCATGGAAAAGAAATGCAAAAAGCAAAATGACTGTAGAGGAGGCCTTACAAATAGCTGTGTAAAGAAGAGAAGCGAAAAGCAAAGGAGAAAAGGAAAGATATAAGCATCTGAATGCAGAGTTCCAAAGAATAGCAAGGAGAGATAAAAAAGCCTTCCTCAGCGATCAGTGCAAAGAAATAGAGGGAAACAACAGAATGGGAAAGACTAGAGATCTCTTCAAGAAAATTAGAGATACCAAGAGAACATTTCATGCAAAGATGGGCTCGATAAAGGACAGAAATGGTATGGACCTAACAGAAGCAGAAGATATTAAGAAGAGGTGGCAAGAATACACAGAAGAACTGTACAAAAAGATCTTCATGACCCAGATAATCACGATGGTATGATCACTGACCTAGAGCCAGACATCCTGGAATGTGAAGTCAAGTGGGCCTTAGAAAGCATCACTATGAACAAAGCTAGTGGAGGTGATGGAATTCCAGTGGAGCTATTTCAAATCCTGAAAGATGATGCTGGGAAAGTGCTGCACTCAATATGCCAGCAAATTTGGAAAACTCAGCAGTGGCTACAGGACTGAAAAAGGTCAGTTTTCATTCCAATCCCAAAGAAAGGCAATGCCAAAGAATGCTCAAACTACCACACAATTGCACTCATCTCACACGCTAGTAAAGTAATGCTCAAAATTCTCCAAGCCAGGCTTCAGCAATACGTGAATCATGAACTTCCAGATGTTCAAGCTGGATTTAGAAAAGGCAGAGGAACCAGAGATCAAATTGCCAACATCGCTGGATCATGGAAAAAGCAAGAGAGTTCCAGAAAAACATCTATTTCTGCTTTATTGACTATGCCAAAGCCTTTGGAATTCCCTGGTAGCTCAGAGGATAAAGCATCTGCCTGCCATGCAGGAGACCAGGGTTTGATCCCTTGGTTGGGAAGATCCCCTGGAGAAGGAAATGGCAACCCACTCCAGTATTCTTGCCTGGAGAATCCCATGGACAGAGGAGCCTGGCCGGCTACAGTCCACGGGGTCACAAAGAGTCAGACACGACTGAGCGAGTTCACTTCACTTCTTCACTTCAAAGCCTTTGACTGTGTGGATCACAATAAACTGTGGAAAATTCTGAAAGAGATAGGAATACCAGACCACCTGACCTGCCTCTTGAGAAACCTATATGCAGGTCAGGAAGCCACAGTTAGAACTGGACATGGAACAACAGACTGGTTCCAAATAGGAAAAGGAGTATGTCAAGGCTGTATATTGTCACCCTGCTTATTTAACTTATATGAAGAGTACATCATGAGAAATGCTGGGCTGGAAGAAGCACAAGCTGGAATCAAGATTGCTGGGAGAAATATCAATAACCTCAGATATGCAGATGACACCACCCTTATGGCAGAAAGTGAAGAGGAACTAAAAAGCCTCTTGATGAAAGTGAAAGTGGAGAGTGAAAAAGTTGGCTTAAAGCTCAACATTCAGAAAACTAAGATCATGTCATCTGGTCCCATCACTTCATGGGAAATAGATGGGGAAACAGTGTCAGACTTTATTTTTGGGGCTCTAAAATCACTGCAGATGTTGACTGCAGCCATGAAATTAAAATATGCTTACTCCTTGGAAGGTAAGTTATGACCAACCTAGATAGCATATTGAAAAGCCGAGATATTACTTTGCCAACAAAGGTCCATCTAGTCAAGGCTATGGTGTTTCCAGTGGTCATGTATGGATGTGAGAGTTGGACTGTGAAGAAAGCTGAGCGCCAAAGAATTGATGCATTTGAACTGTGGTGTTGGAGAAGACTCTTGAGAGTCCCTTGGACTGCAAGGAGATCCAACCAGTCCATCCTAAAGGAGATCAGTCCTGGGTGTTCATTGGAAGGACTGATGCTGAAGCTGAAACTCCAATACTTTGGCCACCTCATGTGAAGAGTTGACTCATTGGAAAAGACGCTGATGCTGGGAGGGATTGTGGGCAGTGGAAGGGGACAACAGAGGATGAGATGGCTGGATGGCATCACCGATTCAATGGACATGAGTTTGAATGAACTCTGGGAGTTGGTGAGGGACAGGGAGGCTTGGAGTGCTGTGATTCACGGGGTCACAAAGAGTCGGACACGACTTAGCAACTGAACTGAACTCTTGTAGTCTCTTACAGTGGCCCTTGCTCTGTACCTCAGTCAGCTCCCCTATGACTCAGTAGTCACTGTGTTCAAGCTTTATAAACATGAAATTATTAAAAACATGCCAACAAACACGCAAATGATGCCTGAGACCTGCCTTCAGAGAGTTAATAATCTACTTGAGAGATAGGTCTTTCATCAACTCCCTGTAAAACAAAGAAAAAGAGTATCAGAATCACAACAAGAGTTTCTAAAAGGAGCCATCAATCTTGTTGGAGAATTTGGGAGGGATTCACAAAAATGGCAGCTTTTGATCCCACGTTCAAGGATTTTGATAAGTAGGATGTATCGCATGCTTGGATGGAAGATGAAGGTGAGCAAAGATCCACAGATTACTAGAAGCATCAGTTAATGTTGGAAAACCATGTTGTCAGGTGCCTGCTTTGGAAATGGAGAGGCCAAGACTTTTGTAATTGTTGGTGTGGTTGAACAGGTTTCCCCACGTTCATGGTCTGTTCATCTATTGACATTTTGTATGTTTTATATGTTTAGAACTCGTCCTTAGATCTTAGCCCTAGAGCTTGATGTTCTTCCATTTCTGTGAATCACACAAAGGCTTTCCTTTCATTGTCTTGGAAAGAAAATGCTTGCATAGTAGAGGTACCGAATCTGCCTTGATTTTCAAACCTCCTGATGACTATGTGGACATTTGACCTACTCTTATTTGATTCAAGATAATTTGAAAAGAGGGGTTTCCTTGGTGACTCAGTGGTAAAGAATCCACCTGCCAGTGCTGGAGACATGGGTTTGTTCCCTGGGTCAGGAAGACCCCTTGGAAGAGGGCAGGGCAACCTACTCCAGTATTCTTGCTTGGGAAAATCCCATGGGCAGAGGAGCCTGTCAGGGTACAGTCCATGGAGTGACAAAAGAGTTGGACATGACTTAGCGAGAAACCTGTATGCAGGTCAGGAAGCAACAGTTAGAACTGGACAAGGAACAACAGACTGGTTCCAAATAAGAAAAGGAGTTCGTCAAGGCTGTATATTGTCACCCTGCTTATTTAACTTCTATGCAGAGTACATCATGAGAAACACTGGGCTGGAGGAAGCACAAGCTGGAATCAAGATTGCTGGGAGAAATATCAATAACCTCAGATATGCAGATGACACCACCCTTATGGCAGAAAGTGAAGAGGAACTCAAAAGCCTCTTGATGAAAGTGAAAGTGGAGAGTGAAAAAGTTGGCTTAAAGCTCAACATTCAGAAAACGAAGATCATGGCATCTGGTCCCATCACTTCATGGAAAATAGATGGGGAAACAGTGGAAACAGTGGCAGACTTTACTTTTTTGGGCTCCAAAATCACTGCAGATGTTGACTGCAGCCATGAAATTAAAAGATACTTACTCCTTGGAAGGAAAGTTATGACCAACCTAGACAGTATATTGAAAAGCAGAGACACTACTTTGCCAACAAAGGTCCGTCTAGTCAAGGCCATGGTTTTTCCTGTGGTCATGTATGGATGTGAGAGTTGGACTATAAAGAAGGCTGAGCACAGAAGAATTGATGCTTTTGAACTGTGGTGTTGGAGAAGACTCTCGAGAGTCCCTTGGACTGCAAGGAGATCCAACCAGTCCATTCTGAAGGAGTTGAGCCCTGGGATTTCTTTGGAAGGAATGATGCTAAAGCTGAAACTCCAGTACTTTGGCCACCTCATGCGAAGAGTTGACTCATTGGAAAAGACTCTGATGCTGGGAGGGATTGGGGGCAGGAGGAGAAGGGGACAACAGAGGATGAGATGGCTGGATGGCATCACAAACTCGATGGATGTGAGTCTGAGTGAACTCCGGGAGTTGGTGATGGACAGGGAGACCTGCTGTGCTGAGATTCATGGGGTCGCAAAGAGTCAGACACAACTGAGCAACTGAACTGAACTGAACTGAACTAGCAACTAAACAACAACAATTTGAAAAGAAGAGAAGAAATTCTTGAGCCACAAAACCCAAATCATGGTTTCTCAAATTTGTTCCAGATGGGGCAGGAGGTTATGAATCACAGCAACCTGCAAAAGATGTTATATAAAGTTGTTATTTTTTCATTAAAAAGTTAATTTGTTACTAACTACAGATTTGAGTCAACATCACCAACTCAATGGACATGAGTTTGAGCAAGCTCTGGGAGATGGTGAGCAACAGGGAAGCCTGGTGTGCTGCAGTCCATGGGGTCTCAAAGAACTAGACACAACTGAATGACTGAACAACAACAACTACAGATTTAATAAAATACTGGCCAACTATTGACTGTTTCTTGAAAAACAGAGAGCACAGTTTTCAGAGGCAAGCTGACTCAGCTTGTAATCTTGGCCCCCCATTTATGAATCATGAACTTGGGGGTATGTAAATTCAGCTTTTCTGAGGCTCAATTTTCTCATCTGAGAAATGTATCTAAAATGCGCTTACTCCTTGGAAGGAAAGTTATGACCAACCTAGATGGCATATTCAAAAGCAGAGACATTACTTTGCCAACAAAGGTTTGTCTAGTCAAGGCCATGGTTTTTCCTGTGGTCATGTATGGATGTGAGAGTTGGACTGTGAAGAAGACTGAGCACCGAAGAATTGATGCTTTTGAACTGTGGTGTTGGAGAAGACTCTCGAGAGTCCCTTGGACTGCAAGGAGATCCAACCAGTCCATTCTAAAGGAGCTGAGCCCTGGGATTTCTTTGGAAGGAATGATGCTAAAGCTGAAACTCCAGTACTTTGGCCACCTGATGCGAAGAGTTGACTCATTGGAAAAGACTCTGATGCTGGGAGGGATTGGGGGCAGGAGGAGAAGGGGACGACAGAGGATGAGATGGCTGGATGGCATCACTGACTCGATGGACATGAGTCTGAGTGAACTCCGGGAGTTGGTGATGGACAGGGAGGCCTGGCATGCTGCGATTCATGGGGTCGCAAAAAGTTGGACACAACTGAGCGACTGATCTGATCTGAAAATATAACCAAGCCTTCCCGGGAAGCTCAGATCTGGCCTCATCAAATAATGGCACATTAGAAAAAGAGGGGAAAAAAACACTTAAATCTGACTGTAAAAGGATTAAAGAATAATTTACCCTTTTCTTAGAAATTGGGACATGTTTTCAACACATGGAAACTTGTAATTGATAGCTTTCCTTCCTTCCTTCTTAGCACATGAATGATGTATCTTGCCATTGATTACATGTGATAGTCAATGGTGTCTTAGATTAGATGAAATCTGGAAGATTCTGTATTCTGAGGTTTTCCTGAAGCCATAGAAAAAGGAATAGGTTATAATTCATGTACTAGAACTTTGAGAAATCCTCTCCAAATATCCCATTCTTTCCCCAAATTCTCCTCCCCTCGGTAGATAGTGACCTGATACTTTCCTCTTTTGTTTCTAGCCATCTCTCCAACCTACCAGCCCCTGCCAGGCTTCTTCTAGCCCCTAATTGCTGTTCTCAATTTCTCCTTCCCCCTTTAATCTTCAGCTCCCTACAGCCTCTCAGAGTCTCCATATTTTTATTCCAATTAGCCCTCTCTCTTGGCTTCTCTATTTCCTGTTCCCAACAGCACCCAAATAATGTACCTTCTTAGAAGGCAAAGAACAAGGAGGCAATTATGAATACTTAACACTTAATTTTTTGTGTGTGGTTTAATAGATAATAATACCCTTTACCTCAGGAGGCATTGTGAGGATGAGAAGAGATAGGGAATGTAAACACTTGGTAAGTTGCTAATAATAATTTAATCAATGTCAGCTATCATTACTTACTCTTATTATAAATGTGCTTCTCTGATAGCTCAGTTGATAAAGAATCCACCTGCAATGCAGGAGACCGCTGTTTGATTCCTTGGTCGGAAAGATCCTCTGGAGAAGGGATAGGCTACCCACTCCAGTATTCTTGGGCTTCCCTTGTGACTCAGCTGCTAAAGAATCTGCCTGCAGTATGGGAGACCTGGGTTCAATCCCTGGGTTGGGAAGATCTCCTGGAGAAGGGAAAGCCTACCCAGTCAAGTATTCTGGCCTAGAGAATGCCATGGACTGTATAGTCCATGGGGTTACAAAGAGTCGGATACGACTGAGCGACTCACTCACTCACTCATTCTGTAAATGATTTGTATAGTCAACATTGTAACCACAAACAAAAGAAAAAACCGACCAAAGATAAAGAACCACCCACTGTCTTACCTTTACCTATTTTCCTGGTAAAGATCATAAAAAATGTCACAGTGAAATTTGATTTTTACATTTTTCTAGTGACAGAGCATTCTTATGAATCACAGTCTATAAATGGAGATATAAAAGGGTGAAAAGAAAGTCATTGTACTTTTTTAGTGCATGTTAACGTGCAGCATTATGTGATATTTTTAGATCATCACAGAGAGGAACTTACTGTCATCTTCCTGTTGCTAGCATAAATTTCTTTTTCTCAGAAGAAGGCCATTTGGCAGACCTTTTGAAATTCAAAGGAATACTACTACCTATTATTCTAATGAAGTACCCTAAGAGAATTATAAAAAAACCTTTGGAAAGTAGGGTAATAATATTTAAGATGCTGTACCATTTCTGATCATGTAATTTAAAATGCAACCCATGGTCTTGGTTGTCATTTCATATCATGTGATTGAGAATTGAAGAGACTGCCTAAAAGGCTGAGACCCTGCTATAGACTGAATTGTGCTCCCCACCAAATTCATAGGTTAAAGCCCTTTCCCCTAGCCTGATGATATTTAGAGATGGGGCCTTCAGGAGGTGGTTATGGTTAGATGATGTCATGAGGGTGGGCCCTCATGATGGGATTAGTGCCCTTGTAAGAGAAACCAGAGAACTGCCTCTCCCTATGTGCACAAAAAGAAGAGAGAACATAGTGGTAGAAATTCAAAAAGAGAGAACATCTTGGCCAGTGACAGGCCAAGAGAAGGAGCTCAGAATGAACCCTACCTTGCCAGCACCTTGGTCTTGAACTTTCCAGCCTCCAGAATAGTGAGAAAAAAATTTCTGTTTAAGTCACCCAGCCTATGGTATTCTGTTATGGAGCCCAAGTAAATTAATATGGTCTGATTCCTCCCATATTTAAAATCAGCAGGAAGGTTAACATGGAGCTTTCTTAGGCCAGCCTCTCCATGCAAGGGAAGTAAGTCTCCTTTTTGAAAGATTTAACAATGTAAGTAGTAAAGAATATATGTGTAATATAGGCATATCTTGGAGATTTTCTAGGTTGGTTTCCAAATCACCACAATAAAGAGAGTCACATGAATTTTTCTTATTTCCCAGAACATATAAAACTATATTTAAACTATACTGTAATCTATTAAGTGTGCTATAGCATTATGTCTTTTAAAAAGTACATAACTTAATTTAGAAATTTTTATTTATTTATTAATTGGAGGATAATTGCATTACAGAATTTTGTTGTTTTAGAGATTCTTAATTAGTAATAAATGCTAACTATGACCTGAGCCTTCAGGAAGTGATAGTAATAACATCAAAGGCCACTGATCAGAGATCACTATAACAAGCATAATAACTGAAAAAGTTTGAAAGATTGGCAGAATTATCAAAATGTGACATAGAGAACGGAAGTGAGAAAACACTGTTGGAAATATGGATCAGACAGTCTTGCTTAAGGCAGGATTGCTACAGACCTTCGATTTGTAAACAACACAATATCTACAAAGTACAATAAAGTAAAACACAATAAAATGAGGTATGCCTGTATTGCAAATGAAGCCTTGATGAAATGCAGAATTAGTTTTAGGAAATTGAAACATGCTGCTTGATTGTTCCTTGATATGTTTGCTGGCTAAAATGTGGAGATGATGAGGCCATACCCAGGGCAGGATATTCTGCTGTTTCAGCAGGTTTCACGTGGCTGTGAGGGTACTGACTGCTTCAGCAGCTTCTCAGAATAAGGGTCCCCTGGTTCAGCTAAAGACTAAAGTCCATGTGCCTGGGGTAGGATACGAATGGCCTAGGATTTCCTTGGCATATCTAAATATGGCAAATTAAAGAGGAATTTCCCTGAGAGCCAGGTGACAGAAAAAATTTCTTCTTCCCTTCCTCCATGTTTCTGTTTGTGTGGTGGGAGACAAAAATTTTGCTTTTTAGAACAAGAAACAACTGCTACCACCTTCTCATTCTTGAGAAATATGTCTTATCGTCTGAGGGGGAATTGGTTCTCAGTCTGGGTGAGTCCCTGGATGGCCCTGGTGTTCATGGTGGGCATTCACGCAGGTCCAGGCCCAATGTGTGGGGCCATGCCTTCCCCAGTGGGGCGGAAAGGACTTTGAATCCCTAAAGGCAGCCTTGGAGGAGGGGCTGAGGGGCAGGGAAGAGAAGGGAGGGAAGGCAGAGAGTTTTAGATAAAGGAGAATGGAGGACTTAATGTCCAGAGAGCACAGAGTGAGGCCTGGGAAGCGAAAGTCAGCAAAACACTCAAAAGTTCAGGAATACTCACCAACTCGACTAGCAGATGTGAATGTGGTGACCCCTCCCCAGCCTTTATAAAGGTCTGTGCATACAGCTTCCCAGGTGGCACTAGAGGTAAAGAACCCACCTACTAATGCAGGAGACATAAGAAACGTGGGTTCACTCCCTGAGTGGGGAAGATCCCCTGGAGGAGGGCATGTCAGCCCATGTATTGGGTTGCAGTATTCTTGGCTGGAGGATCCCATGGACAGAGGAACCTGGTGGGGTATGACCCATAGGGTCACAAAGAGTCAGACACAACTGAAGTGACTTAGCAGGCATGCAGGTGCATACAGCTGCCTTGGGCAAGTGATATCTCTTCGAAATCAACAGGGAGCTGGGTTCCAGGGGTAGGACCCAGAGAATGGGACAACCAGGCACATGACGTAAGGTGTTCAGTGGAAATAGGAAACTGGAATGAGGTCAGGAGAGGGAATAAAACTCTGGGAAGGCATAGGGTGAACCACCAAGATGCAAAGGTTAAGGATGAGGCCACTCCCTGTGGTGGAGGATGTCCTAGCCCACGTTTAAGTCAGGTGTATGAGGATATGGTTTTACTGCTGGGTGCTGGGAGAGTCCCAGCCAGAATTCAGAGGAGGGAGGGCCCAGCCAGGATCAGTCTTCACAGTCCTGCTCATCTGAGAAAGAGTTGAGCCCCAGATCTCAAAATGGAGTCCCAACCTAAGTGGTAGACTGTGACACTCTTCGTGGTCTAACGTTGGAGCTACCAAAGGGGTTGGAGTTGGCAGCTGGTCAGATGTTCATTTCTGTACAGGTGGTGAGGAACTGGGATGGAATCCCAGGTGGGTCAGTGTGGCCTGTTGCAGCAACCACTTGTTGTCTTTGGGGTCAAGACAAATCATGAAGCAGATTTAAGACCGGAAGCCAGGTTGTTTTGATACTATACTTCTTAAATTTCTTGTTTATTTTCTTTCTTTCATGTTTGGCAAAGTCATCATGGAAGCCTGCTACAGCGGGGCTAAGAATGTCAAAGTATGATTTTTAAAAAGTTAGAAATATAGCTCTTCATCAAGCATACGGTGAGCCCTTGTTGAATATTTATCTAGCTCACGAAGGAGGAAACCAGCGTGATGGCAAAGCTAGTTCAAAGGAGGATAAACTGAAGTATGCACACCCAGTGAAAAGAAAAATGCTAAAATAAGATGGCTGAGTTAGATACAAAGCAGGTGAATGTCCTCATAGTGTAGTCAAACTTTGGGCCTATCTTTTCTACCAGACAGATGTCATTTACATCTTTACTGGAAAGGGTTATTTGCAAAACATATTCTTTTACACACTAGGTAGAACTTCACAGAGCCTGGCCTAATCAGTTGTAAATTGAAGGTCAAAAAAGTTACATCCCTTAGAAAAATCAGATGACTCACAGGCAGGTGGTTACACAGAATCATGTGGTTTTGAAAGGTCATACAGTAAACTTTCTGCTGAATTTCCAATTTTTGGGTCATCTTAAGGGGAAGCAGGGCCCTAGACCTTTGTCCTCACTTAGGTCAGACAACTGAAGGGGAGCGGCAGGGTCCTGAGGCATGATGATGGGGTTGAAGTGACTGACACAGGACAGGAAGCCCCAAGGTGGCTGAAACTCCAGGAAGATGAAAGAAAGAAAGTGAAAGTGAAGTTGCTCAGTCGTGTCCAACTCTTTGCGACCCTGTGGACTGTAGCCCTCCAGGCTCCTCTGTCCATGGGATTCTCCAGGCAAGAATACTGGAGTGGGTTGCCATTTCCTTCTCGGGAATGGCTATTTAGCCCTCCCTCCTGGGGATTCTCCTTCTGTTTCTAAAATCAGACCTTTCTGCTACAGATCCTATAAAGGTACTGCTGGTCTGTATATATCCACCGAGACCTTCTGTGCCACCACTTGGGAACCCTTGACCTAGCACTGGTCTCAACCCATTATGGGCAAACCCAGCACTGCCCTATGTATGAGGGATTGGGGAGTTAAATGCTAAAGCCACTTTGAAGACAATTGGATACTATCTCACATTTTTTAAAAAATTGTAATAACATATAAAATTTACCATCATAACCATTTTAAGTATACAGTTCAATGCTACTAAGTCCAGTCACATGGTTGTACAACCATTACCACTATCCTTCTCCAGCATTCTTTTACTCTTTCAACACTGAAATTTCAACAATAACTTTCCCACTTCCCCCAGACTCTGGTAATCACCATTCTCCTTTCTTTTAAAAAAATATTTATTTATTTTTGGCTGTGCTAGATCCTCATTGCTGCCCACGGGCTTTTTCGGGTGGGACGAGCAGGGTCTACTCTTCATTGCTGTGCGGGCTTTTTACTGCGGTGGCTTTTCTTGTTGCTGAGGATGGGCTCCAGGCGCTGAGGCTTCAGTAGTTGTGGCACAGAGTCTTAGCTGCTCAGTGACATGTGAGGTCTTCCTGGACCAGGGATCGAACCTGTGTCTCTTACATTGACAGGAGGATTCTTAACCACTAGACCATCGGGCAAGGCCAGCATTCTCCTTTCTGTCTCTGTGTGCATGTTAAGTCACTTCAGTCATGGTTGATTCTTTGCAACCGTATGGACTGTAGCCCAGCAGGCTCCTCTGTCCGTGGGGTTCTTCAGACAAGAACACTAGAGTGGGTTGCCATGCCCTCCTCCAGGGGATCTTCTCAACTCAGGGACTGAACCTGCATCTTTTCCTTTTCCTGCATTGCCAGGCAGGTTCTTTACTGCTAGTGCCACCTGGGAAGCCCTTCTTTCTCTGTAAATTTGGCTATTTTAGGTACCTCAGGTAAGGGGAATACAATAGTTGTCTTTTTGTCACATAATGTCTTTAAGGTCTGTCTGTGTCATAGTATGTTTCAGAATTTCACTCCCTTTCAAAGCTGAATAATATTCCATTTTTTATATATGCTGCATTTTGTTTATCTACTCATCTACGAATGTCTATCCACATTTTCAATGAATAAACTCTTTTGACCCAACAAGATTATTGCAAAGACTTTGACCCATGAATATACTTGCATATACACACATAGTTGGATATACCAGAGTATTAGTGAAGGACCCTCTGGCCTAAAAAAGGCTTAAGAAAGAAAAAGAAAAACTTGCTAGTAGGACCTTGAGTTGGTTCAGGTTCCAGGCCACATTGTGCTCAGGGAAAGCATGTCCTTCCATGGCACTGGGGGATGAATCTCAACTGATATGAGCCAATAATTCTATTCCCCCTTTCCAGTGATTATTCTTATTAATATTTTGTTTATGTATTTATGGCTGTACTGGGTCTTCATCGTTACTCCCGGGTGACTTCTCTTGTTGTGAAGCACAGGCTCTCGGGCACACAGGCTTCAGTAGTTGCAGATCTCTGGCTCTAGAATGCTAGCTCAGTAACTGTGGTACGTGGGCTTAGTTTCCCTGGGGCATGTGGGATCTTCCCAGAGCAGGGATTGAACCATATCCCCTGCATTAGCAGGTGAATTCTTAACCACTGGACCACCAGGGAAGGACTCATGATTGTTTTTTGCTTTGCTTTTTATTTTTTATTTTTTTTCAATAATAGAACTATTTTATTAAACATATGAATGTACTTATTTTGTACAACACGAATTTCTTTCTTTCCTCTGCCCCCGGAAGCCAGCGCTCTAGAACCCCATGTTTATAAAAACACACTTTGGCAGCTACTGTGACAAGGTGAAGAAAGTGCAATTCCGAAAGGAACAACACATAACCAAAGTGGGGAACAGAAAAGGCAGAGGGGAGTGGGCCCGGCGCTGCTCCTCTTCTCTCAGGAGGGAACAAGTTAAGAATAGAAACTCGAGCATTACTTAAGCAGTACTGCCCAACTCTCTCGGTAGCATCTTTTCAATTGCATTTATCTTGATGTTGTAACTAACTAATCTGTTACTTCTTTAAGAAATTCTGCCCTGGTTATATCCTTTTCAGTGGCCCATATCCCTTTGAGCTTCAAAAACACAGAAGTCGCTCAGTCGTGTCTCACTCTGTGACCCCATGGATTGTAGCCCACCAGGCTCCTCGGTCCATGGGATTTTCCAGGCATGAATACTGGAGTGGGTTGCCGTTTCCTTCTCCTTGCTTTGCTTTTTAGACCACGCTCTGTGGTATGTGGGATTATAGGTCCTTGACCAGGGACTGAACTCATGCCCCCCGTATTGGGAATGCAGAGTCTTAAGCACTGGACCGCCAGGGAAGTCCCTGCCCAGTGACTGTTTAGACGGGCATGTTCTAGCCAATGATGTGTGAGGGGGAGTCTGCAGAAGGGCTTCTGGGACATGTTTTTCTCCTGGAGAAAATGAGATGTATAAGGAGAAATTAACTTCTCTTTGAACAGAGTTGGATGATGCTAGGCTGTCTGGGCCAGTGGCAAACCTCTTATTCCCAAACCTGGAGGGCAAAATGCCATCCTCGGAGCATGGCAAGAGGAATAGGGAAGGTATTTGGTGTCTTAATGGCATTGTTGGGCCACTGCCGTAAGCCACACTGGGACCACTTAGCTCTAGATCTCTTGTGATGTAAAATAATAAATCCTTATGGTTTAAGCTACTTTTAGTTCTGTATTCTGTTCCTTTCATCCTGAACCACACTGACACAGTGTTTATTGCAGCATTGTTTGTAATGGCAAGCACCCTAAATGTTATTCAATGGAGCATTCATTAAGTAAGTTATGAAACATCCATACAATGGATTCTACACAGTTGTGAAAAGGAAGTAGATTTATATGCAGATATGGAACGAGCTCTAAGGGATAGTGGGAATAACAAAATGCAAGTGCATATCTGTGCTAAAAAATATATGGACATAAATATATACATACATATATATTTGTCTGATTTATACAAATGTATGCAGCAATTTGTTAATAATGTCTCTCTGGGGGTGCCAGGATAGGAAGGAAACTCACTTTTTATTATTATTATGAATTTGTATTCTTTTTGGAAAAGACTCTGATGCTGGGAGGGATTGGGGGCAGGAGGAGGAGGGGACGACAGAGGATGAGATGGCTGGATGGCATCACTGACTCAATGGACATGAGTTTGAATGAACTCTGGGAGACGGTGATGGACAGGGAGGCCTGGTGTGCTGCAATTCGTGGGGTTGCAAAGAGTTGGACACGACTGAGCGACTGAACTGAACTGATACCAAGATCATGTGTTACTTTTTCAATTAAAAACAAACAACTACCAAAAAACCAACAGTTCAAAACTACCATCACCACAGCAGCATTAATAGCACTTCAATGTATGAGTTGACAACTTCTGAGCACGTCTTTGGACCTGAACTAGCCATTGATTCGTTCTGAGCTGATTGAAGGCTTAGCTTCGGAAGGTAGAGCCAGGACTTTCAAAAGAGGCACGTTGTGGGCAGAGTCTGGTCCAAGCAAATTCATCACTCCGCATAGATCCGATTGAGTCCCCTGATTTGCCCTTTGTAACTATTCTGGGACTGACATTCACCTGGGACACGTTGGCCTGGGTGTATCTACTGTTCATGGCTGGTGTCCATTCTGATTGGGCCAGTGTTCTTTCAGATTGTTTTGTGTTCATAAAAAAATGGTTATTAACTGTTATTAAATATTAATATTTAATTATTATTAAATAATCAAATATGTATTAAATATTAATATTTAATTATTCATTAAATATTTTTAATATCATCTCTGACCTGTCCCACTCAACATGGCCTTTCCCTAGCTCTTCTAGTAGTTTTAGCCATCTGAATATACCCTTAACTCCTGGTTTCTAAACTTATCTCCTGATAGTGAATATTTTTTAGGATTTATTTGGTAGCAGGTAGTAGAATATTAACTAAAATAGCTTCAACAATACAGACAATGATTTTACATAACGAGTCTGACAGTCGGTAGTTTCAGAGCAAATTTGGTGGCTCAATGATGTCATCGAAGACCTAGAGTCTTCTCTTTTCTTTCTGCCATCTCAACGTGTGGTCAGTGTCTCCAGAGCTGCCTTGGCACCAACTATTGTCTTCATATGATAGCATCTTAACAGGAAGGTTAAGAAGGAGAAATAGGGTTTTTTTCCCTTCTTGTGATTCTATTATTTTTAACCAAAGAGTAAAATCTTCCTTAACAGATAATAACAGACTTCCACTTATGTTTTGTTGACCAGAACTGGGTTATGTACCAGTCATCCTTAGGCCAATTACTAACAAAGAGGAAGAGCTTTGGACCAATTATAATTAATCTTCTTCAATTGGGCATACCTACCCTGGATCAAAAGAGGTTTTTGTTGATAAGAAAGGAGAGGAAAGGGCAGCTGAGTAAGCAATCATCTCTGACTGCCACTCATAGCTCTTTTGTTAGTGTTTTTTTAAAATTGGAATTCTGCCAACAGTCTGTTCTTCTTTTATACAAATAATGCCTGTGTGTTTCTTATTATAAAAACACTATATGCTGATTGCACATTGAGGAAAATATAGAATACATGCTGCTGCTGCTAAGTCGCTTCAGTCATATCCAACTCTGTGCGACCCCATAGACGGCAGCGCACCAGGCTCTCCATCCCTGGGATTCTCCAGGCAAGAACACTGGAGTGGGTTGCCATTTCCCTCTCCAATGCATGTAAGTGAAAAGTGAAAGTGAAAGTGAAGTCGCTCAGTCGTGTCCGACTCCTAGCGACCCCATGGACTCATCTATTGATTTTTATTTTCTTCTATGTATTCTATTGGAGAAGGCAATGGCAACCCACTCCAGTACTCTTGCCTGGAAAATCCCATGGACGGAGGGGCCTGGTAGGCTGCAGTCCATGGGGTTGCTAGGAGTCGACACGACTGAGCGACTTCACTTTCACTTTTCACTTACATGCATTGGAGAGGGAAATGGCAACCCACTCCAGTGTTCTTGCCTGGAGAATCCCAGGGACGGAGAGCCTGGTGCGCTGCCGTCTATGGGGTCTCACAGAGTCGGACACGACTGAAGTGACTTAGCAGCAGCAGCAGCATATATATGTATATATAAACACAAAATTGAGACTGTATTGTAGATAATTTAGTTTACAATCCTACCTATTTACACTTAACATTTTTTAATTAATTAATTTATTTTAATTGGAGGGCAATTACTTTACAGTATTGTGGTGGTTTTTGACATGAATCAGCCACAGTGTACATGTGTCCCCCATTCTGAACCCCCCTCCCACCTTCCTCCCCATCCCATCCCTCTGGGTTGTCCCAGTGCACCGGCTTTGAGTGCCCTGTTTCATGCATTGAACTTGGACTGGTCATCTATTTCACATATGGTAATATACATGTTTCAATGCTATTCTTTCAAATCATCCCACCCTCACCTTCTCCCACGAAGTCCAAAAGTCTGTTCTTTACATCTGTGTCTCTTTTGCTATCTCGCATATAGGGTCATCATTACCATCTTTCTAAATTCCATATATATGCGTTAGTAAACTGTATTGGTGTTTTTCTTTCTGACTCACTTCACTCTGTGTAATAGGCTCCAGTTTCATCCACCTCATTAGAGCTAATTCAAGTGTGTTCTTTTTAATAGCTGAATAATATTCCATTGTGTATATGTACCACAACTTTCTTATCCATTTGTCTGCCAATGGATATCTAGGTTGCTTCCATGTCCTAGCTATTGTAAACAGTGCTGTGATGACCATTGGGGTACACGTGTCTCTTTCAATTCTGTTTTCCTCAGTGTGTATGCCCAGCAGTGGGAATCGCTGGGTTGTATGACAGTTCTATTTCCAGTTTTTTAACACTTAATATTTTTATGATGAACTTGCTGTTCCCCTCTTGGTCCCAGCCTCTCTCCACACATGTCCAAATGAAAGGCAAAGAAGCACAGGATATGTGTTGAGTCTCCATAAAGTGATTAATGAGATGAAAGTCACCTTTAATTTGGGAAGGTCCTGCCTTCCTAGCTCCTAACTGTTCTCCACATGGGGGTCCCACTCAGACTCCCAGGACATCAGGACACTTAGGGAGAGAGAAAGAAAAAAAAAAGAGCAAGAATACAGTCTTCAGACAGACTTGGGCTTAACACTGGGAGTGCCCCTACGTCTTAGAAAGTCCTGGCCTCATCCTTGCGGGCCTCCACAGGACACCTGTATTTCTATATGACCCGATAGCACCAACTGTTGTGCAAGGAACAGGCAGAGCTGGTGTTGGTGTGAGGGGTAATCGCCATCTCCACAGAGCTTTGCTCATACCTTCACCAAGTGTGTCATTATGTTGACCACAGGCAAGTGAGGACAGAAAACTGTCTTCTGCTGAGCCGACCCTTTGTGAGCTCCAAATGAAAAGCCATTTGTCCCTAACGAAGTTCCCTGATTACTCAATGTGTCCACAGCACCTTGTCACCTCAGGGGCCTTGCTCTAGCAAAAACATTGTCTACAGTGGTGCTGTGGAGTATCTGTTAGCATTATTTGTAACTTTGATCATGATGTCAGCAGAGACCAATGCCTGTTGTCAATAAGACTTGGAGCTACTGCCTGAGGATAGCTGTCCTCAAAGCTCAGAGTGTAAGGGAAAACAGGTGAAGGAGGATCCCTTCTCCCAATTCTAGCAACCCAGGCCATGAAACTTAAATATCATGTTTTAGGTGATGGAGAGCCATGAAAATCTCATAACTGAACTCTATGAGGACCTACCTGGAAGCACATGACAGACTGAATTTTCTGGAGATGACCACGATAATATCTCCCAACCCACATGCTCTCTGTAATGTGACCTAACTACTCCCTCATCAAGAAGTGGGTCTCACTCTCCTCACCTTGAATCTGGCTGACCCTAGTGACTCCTATGTAAGGTTGTCAGATTTAGCAAGATGCCCAATTAAATTTGAATTTCAGATAAACAATGATTTAAAAAAAAAATAACTATGTCCCATGCATACTTGTATTTTATCTGGCAACCCTCCTCTCACGGGACCGATAGAATGTGACAGAAAGATGCATGTGACTTCCGAGGCTAGGCTGAAGGAAGCTTTGCAGCCTCTGCCTTGATCTCTTAGAATACTTGTTCTACAGATGCTGCCCCTCAAGGAAACCGGCCCACTTGGAAACCAGCAGCCATGCTGTGAGAAGCCCAAGTCTCATGTAGGGAGATGCTCCACTCAAAGATCCCAGCCCAGGCACCAAGCATGTAAGGGAAGGTGCCTCCAGAGCAGGCTTCCAACTTTCTAAGATAATGGAAGTGTTCTTTGTCTATACTGTCAATATGGTAGCCACTAGCCACAGGCAGCTTTTGAGCCTTAAAATGTGGCTAGTGCCGCTGAGTAGCTGAATTTTAAATTTTATTGGATTTTAATGTAAATGTACATTTGAGTAGTCACCTGTGGCTACTACTGGACTCTGCAGTTCCAAATGATTACAGTAACCAGCCCTTGGAGTTGCCCCTACCTGTTTGAGTCTTCCTAGCTAAGACTCCAGGTATTATGGTGTGGAGAAAAGACAGCCGAACAGTGCCCTAACCACACCTGAATGCTAACCCACAGAATCTGGAAGCATAATAAAAAGGTTGTTTTTATGTTGCTAGGTCAGGATGATTTGTTATGCAGCAAAAAGTAATCAGGATGTGAAATATGCCAAGAAGAGGCTAGAGGAGGTTTCTAAACCCAAAGGTTGGAGCCCAGAAATAAACTGATGAATAGAACAGCCCAGGGATGGTATTCAAGGACCAGGAACTGGGCGAGGGATCAGTGATCTGTAGTTTAATAGCATCCTTCAGTTCCTGGTGTCCCGGGAAGGTCTGGGACCTGGGGGCTGAAGCCCTGCCACTGTCTAGGCTCTACTTGACATCCCAAGTCACATTTAATTTGGGATCCTTGATTTCTTAGTCTATAGAGTGGGACTGCAGTGAGTGACCCCAGTTGACTTAGCATGTTGTCAGAAGATCAGATTTAGTTAGGCATATGGTTCGCTCCTCACCCTGAGATGGATTCCTCATCTACCTGCTCTGCAGAGCTTTGCAAACTGACTGCAGTGACTCCTGTTTCACTTACAGGAACTCTGTGTCTTTGGAGCCAAGTTCTTATAAAATACACACTGGTCTTGAATTGAGTTGCTGTGGAAAACTGCCCACTGTACCATAAGTATCAACATTTTGGGCACCATTTAGATGAAACCTCATTCTTACAAAAATGCTTCTTGTTTTTGTGGGTATCCTGGGGCTCAATTTCTGTGAGGCTTTGAGCTCTGAGCTGTATACTTTGAGGAAATTGACTTCCAATGATGATCATCCAGGTGGACTTAGGGTATAAGGCCTTTTTTCAGGGCCTGGGCATCTGAGGGTGGGGTCTCCTGCCCTCTCAGATGTGGGGACATCAAGGGAATTGTTGCTGGGACTGTTTGAATCCTCAGGAAGAGCATGTGACATGTGTACAGTCAACACACTCTAAGTCTTAGGAAGATTTCAAAGACCGTCAGGGAAGGGTGGGCATGATCCCATGTCCTGAGTTGCAGATGAGACAGTCATGGATGAATGAGACAGTGGTGGGTTTGAATCTCAGCTCTGTAACTTGTAGGGTCAATGATTTCTGAGCCTCAGTCATCTGTGAAGGAGATGTACTACCTACATCCGAGGGTGTTGTGAAGAGTAAATTAGGACACAACAAAAGAGACACTTGATCAACATTAAAGTGAATAGGGAAGGCTGAATGCTGAAGAATTGATGCTTTCAAATTGTGGTGCTGGAGAAGAGTCCCTTGGACAGCAAGGAGATCAAACCAGTCAATTCTAAAGGAAATCAACCCTGAATATTCATTGGAAGGACTGATGCTGAAGCTGAAACTCCAATACTTTGGCCACCTGATGTGAAGAGCTGACCCTGATGCTGGGAAAGATGGAGGGCAGGAGGAGAAGGGGCAACAGAGGATGAGATGGTTGGATGGCATCACTGACTCAGTGGACATGAGTTTGAGCAAACTTAGGGAGATGGTGAAGGACAGGGAAGCCTGGCATCTTGCAGTTCAAGGGGTTACAAATAGTCGGACATGACTTGTTGACTGAACAACAACAACAACAAAGGGAACAGAGGCTTCCCTGGTGGTCCTGTGGCTAAAACTCCAGGCTCCTAATGCAGGAGGACCAGGTTTGGTTCCTGATTTGGGAACTAGATCCCACATGCCACAACTAAGAGTTCACATAAAGTAACTAAAAATTGAAAAAAAAAGATCCAACCTATTGTGACCAAGACTTGGTGCAGCCAAATGTGTGCATGTGTGCATGCTCAGCAGCCAAATAAATAAATATGAATATTAAAAAAATAAAATGAGTGTAAAGATATCTAATAAATAAGAAAATAAAGAGAATACAAATCCAGTAAAAAGGTATTCAATAAATATATAGATATTGGATAAATATTCCACCAAAGAGAAGATGGCTTAGGAGGGTTGGAGGTCTAGAAAATGAAATGTGACAACTTAGCAGCAAATTGTCTTGGTGCAAAAGAAAGGGGCAGGCAGCAAAAAGTGGTTAGAAATCCAATAGGAATGTGGTACCACTTTCCCCCACCTATGAATAAGCAAAGATGCGTGAATAAAAGTGCCTAGCATTGAAGAAGATCTGAAGGCTTTCTGAATGGGCCCACAAATCACACAAAATTCTGGGTGGCAAGTTACTCTCTCAACATCTTGAAATTCCAGTGGTCCTCCCTCTGGAAATTTATCTTAAGAGAATAATTAGAAATCTAAATCAAGAGGTATATTCAAGGATGCTGTTGATACATAGTTAAAAACTGGCAACAACCTAAATATCTCACAATAAGGGATTGGCTAAATAATTGTTTTAACCGTATGACAGTATATATGTTGCCATAAGAGTAGACAATTTATTGACAGATATTCCAAAAATGTTATGTGACAAAAGCAAGGTAACAAATAATGTAAATATTATAATCTCTTTGTGAAAAGTACATATATATGTAATATAGACCTGGAAAGCTAAGTATTAAATGCTTATGGTTACTTGATAGAATGTGCTTTTGATTGATATATAATTCACATACTATAAACTTCAATATTCACTTTAAAACTTCACCATTTTAAAGTGTCAAATTCAGTAGTTTTTAGTATACTCACAGAGTTGTGCATCACCAGTGTTTAATCCCAAAACATTTTCATTACCTGAAAAAGAAATCCTATAGCTATTAGCAGTTACTCCTCTCCCCAGCCCTTGGCAACAAATAATCTTTTCCGTTTCTATGGGTTTGCCTATTCTGGACATTTTCTATGAATGGAATCAAACAATAGGTGATCTTTTGTGTCTGGCTTCTTAGCATAATATCTTCAAGTTTTGGCCGTGTTGTAGTGTGTCAATTCTTCACTCCTTTCTATTGCCAAATAAGATTATGTCGTGCAGATATGCCAAATTTTGTTTATTGGACAAGTGATGGAAATATGGATTGTTTTTACCTTTTGGCCATCATGAATAATGTTGCTATGAATATTTGAGTCAAATTATTCTGTGTACACTTATTTTCAATTCTTTTGATTATGTACTAAGGAGTGGAATTGCTGGGCTTCCCTGGGGCTTCCCCAGTGGCTCAGTGCTAAAGAATCCACCTGCGATGCAGAAGCTGCAGGAGACGTGGGTTTAATCCCTGGGTCAGGGAGATCCCTTGGAGGAGGGCATGGCAACCCACAAGTCTTCTTGCCTGGAGAATTCCATGGACAGAGGACCCTGGCGGGCTACAGTCCACGGGATTACAAAGAGTCAAGACACAACTGAATGGCTAACACGTTCACTTTTTTTAATGGTAATTCTATATTTAACTTTTGGAATAACTGTCAAACTACTTTATACAGCAGTTGCACAATTTTACATTTCCACCAGCAATATATGAGGTTTCCATTTCTTCACATCCTCACCAACACTTGTAATTTCTTTCTTTCTTTTTCTTCCTTTTTTTTTGGGGGGGGGGGCCACTTCATGAGGCATGGGGGATCTTCCCCAACCAGGGGTCAAACCCATGTCCCCTGCAGTGGAAGCATGGAGTCTTAACCACGGACCACCAGGGAAGTCCCAACACTTGTTAATTTCTGTTTTTTGGTAATAACCATACTAATGGGTATGAAGTGATGCCTCATTGTGGCTTTGAATTTCATTTCCTGAATGACTAATGATGTTGAACAATCTTTTCATGTACTTGTTCATTTGTGTATCTTCTTTAGAGAAATGTCTGTTTATGTCCTTTGCCACTTGGTGGGATTTTGTTTGCTTTCTTTTTGTTTTTCCATATTTCTGATTTATTTGTAATGACAAGGGTTGCTTGTGTAATAATGGATGAAAGAATCAGGATAAAGGCTGGATGTGGCTGCACAGAGGTCTCTTTGGAGCCCTTTGAAGGCAGAGCCACTATCGTGGTGTTGGCTCCTTGGCTGGTGAATTCTTGGCAGGATTCCCCCACTTGGCCAGGTGTGACTCTCCTGGAGTGGGAGACATCCCTCTGGCCCTGGCTAAGGGGCACATTATCAGAAGGAAAAGAATCAGAGGTGGGTCCTGATTATAGAGGGAAAATTCAAGTCTAAGGTAGGATTCCTGATGGCAGGTGGAACAGAGGCAGGTCTGGGAGAGTCTCAGCAGTGGGGCTAGGTGCTGCCATGGAGGAGAAGTTCTGAGACTAAGGGTCCTCATCCCTGAGTCTACGCAGAACTCCAGCCTACCCTGGGGCCTGATGTGGGTCGTGCCCTCCAAAACAGAGAAGGCATCTTTCCTTCAGTTAGATTTCTCATTTGGAGACATCCACACAATAATTCTGTATAGTTTGCCTGGAATGGTTCCTTTCTTTTCCTTCCTATGGGGACGCACAGAAACTGATGTGACCGTTCAGCAAGTCTTAGGTTCTTTTGGTTACTTTGGGATCCTTCATAGTTTACACCAATGCTGGAAACAGGTCTGAAACCAAAGTCCACCATATACATACATGTTTTCCAATAAGCTGTCAGAAAAACAGCGATACTGCATGTTTGGGAAGGCACTGACTGCAAAGGGGCATAAGGGAACCTTTGGGGATGATGGGAATGTTCTGTAACTTGATTGTGATGGGTCTATAAAAATCCGTAGAAGTCTGTTTTGCATGCACTATGTAGGATCTTAGTTCCACAACCAGGGACTGAATCTGTGCCCCTAGCAGGGGAAGCGCAGAGCCCTAGCCACTGGACCGCCAGGGAATTCAGCTTTCGATTTTAATAGATATTTATAAGCCAAAAAGCCCAATAGAATGGTGCACTAAAAAGGGTACATTTCAATGTGTGTAAGTTACACCTAACAAGTTGCTTTGAAGAGAAGTGGAAGAAAAGGAGAGATCTTTGGAACAGCAAAAAGAAGGAAAAGGAAAAAAGGAGGACCGAAGGGAAGAGAAGGGGAATGAAGAAGAGGAAGAAGCAAAGAAGGGGAGGAGGGGGACAGCAAAGGAGAAGGAGGAAGAAAACTAGCACGTAGACGTGTCATACTCCCGGCTCTCTCATCCCTGCCTTGTGCCTGTCAGTGTTTTGGTTTTTGGTTTTTGAAGTATAGTTAATTTACAATGTTGTGTTAATGTCTTCTGTACAGCACAGTAACCCCTTATACATATTATACATATATATTTTGTTTCATACTCTTTTCCATTACGGTTTGTCACAGGATATTGAATATAGTTCCCTGTGCTATACAGTTGGACCTGCTGTTTATCCATTCTATATGTAAGGGTTTGCCTCTGCTAATCTCAAACTCCCATTCCTTTTCTCCCCTACCCTTCACCCGCTTTGGGAACCATAAGTCTGTTTTCTGTGTCCATAAGTTTGTTTCTGTTTTATAGATATGTTCGTTTGTATGCATTTAAAAAAAATTTTTATTGGAGTATAGTTGATTTACAATGCTGTTAGTCTCAGGTGTACAGCAAAGTATCAGTTATACATATGCACATACCCACTTTTTTAAAAAAGGTTCTTTTCATGTTGTATTTTAGAATCCAAATCTAAGTGATATATATAGTATTTGTTTTTCTTTTTCTGACTTAATCACTTAGTATGATAATCTCTAGTTTCATCCATGTTGCTGCAAATGGCATTATTTCATTCTTTTTGATGGCTGAGTAATATTTCATTGTATATATGTGTGTGTGTGTGTGTGTATACACACACTGTATCTTCTTTATCCATTCATCTTCAGTGAGCATTTAGGTTGCTTTCATGTCTTGGCTATTGTAAATAGTGCTGCTGTGACCATAAGGGTATGTATATCTTTTTGAATTATAGTTTTGTCTGGGTATATGCCCAGGAGTGGGATTGCTGGATAATATGGGTGCCTGTCACTGTTAAGTACTGGGGTGGTGTTAAGTGACCCCTGTCTCTAGGAGCTCATCGTCTATTGGAGAGGTGAAATTTTCTTCAAGATCCCCCCGCTCCAGTGTGAGAAATGATAAACATCTCACCTGGCCCCACCTGCTAGGCTTGGTAGGAAAGACAGTCTCTGTCTTTTGTTGGGGTTCCCTCCTTTCTCTCCCACTCCATCTCCCTACCGTCCATTCTCCACCCAGCCTGTGGGAGTGCAGAGGAACCACAGGCTTGCACAGGCCTGAGAAGAGTCCCTGTCTCAGGCTGACATTGGTGGCGTCCCCAAGTGCCCTCTTTCCACAGCCCTCACAATCTCCTCTGGGCTCTTGGCTCCCCATCTTTTGAACTCTGAGGACGCAGCTTGTTGGAGGATCTCCAGCCACTGCCCCTGGTGCCACCCTCTCTCATCCTCAAGGCACCACCTCTCCTGGGGTGCTGCTGCCTATGTGTCAGGAGCACCTGATGATGACTCAGGCCCCTCTTCCCTTCTGCACTATGGGCCGTTCCCCTCCCCAGCTACCTTGTAAGTCCTCCCACCAGCTCATTAGCCACTCAATAAGAGCAAAGACTCACCTCTCTGGGCAAGGGAAACTCAGAGCCCAGGACTTAAGCACGGGTTATCCATTAGGAGGAAGGAGGGTACTTGACTTTTTTTCTTAAGAGCCTAGAGCTGGCCAAAAACAAGGGCCAGTTAGTTTCTCAACATGGTCAGCTGTTACACACTGCTGCAGAGGTGGTTTACAAAACAGAGAAGGTGCTGGATGTCCAGTGGATGGCCCAGACAGTGGTCAGTGTGTGTCAGTCAAGTGTGGTGTAACCTGGTAAGGGGAGGGCCAGTGGCAGATAGCCACAGCTCTGGAAACAGACAGCATCTCAGCGTCCTGGCACTGTGCCTGGCTGGTCTGAGGTCAGCGTCTTGCCAGTTGAAATATGTGTGGTTACAGGTGAAAGGGAACTGGATTGGGTGACAAAGTGGGTGGTTTCAGGAGGTCTGAGCCCAGAGAAATCCAGGCCTTGAGGCAATAGGAGGAGGTTGCAGTAGCAGAGAATTTGAAAGTTGGCTGGTGATTCGGAATCAGATGAGGGAAGGCACAGACCCCACCCAGCCCCTGACCACATACTGAGCACTGAAGTGAAGCAGATAGGCTCCTTGTGTGCAGCCTGCCCACACCAAGATTTCTAAGAAATACTTGGTCTCTATTTCTTGGTTCTCCTGGGACCAGATGTATAATAATGTGGGTACATTTTAACTTGAAAAGGTAAAAACATCCTTCTGGCTATATCCTCCTTTTCCTTCAGAGTCAGGATAATGTAGGGGGAGAGCTTGGTTCTGAAATCAAATGGAAAGTGCTTTTGTTTCTGGATATCAGGAGGGAGGAAAAAAAAAAAAAATCTGTCAAAGAGCCAAGGCCTCATCTGTAAAAAGAAAACGTGAAATGGGCTGCGAGTCCTCCTTAATAATTCAAAGACCAAACTGAAATAACAAGAAGGTAGAGTGAATTATCAGATATACCCACACCCTTCTCTTTTTATCAGCTTGCAAATGTCCTGGTTGGCACATGGTTGGAGAGAAGCAGTTAGTGACAAGTGGAGCTAAAACCATTCATTCATTCAGTAAAAATGTCCATGACTGTTAACTCTATGCCAGTAGACCTAGTAAGGAGCTGAGGATACACTCCAGAACAAGGCACATGTCCGTCTGCCTCATGAACCTTGGAATCTATGTCATGGTTCTCAAACTTTAATGCACATCAGACTTCCCCTGGATGGCTTGTTAGAACACAGATTGCTAGGCCCCATCCCTGGAGTTTCCAATTTGATAGGTCTGGGATGGCTGAGAATTTGCATTCCTCAGTCCCCACGTGATGCTGATGCTGCTGGTCCTGGAATAACACTTTGAGAACCCCTGGTCCAGACAACCATTTCACCCAACCATTTTTACCTCTTGGCACGACCTGGTTCAGTCATTCGGGTGAACTGCAGGAAATTTGGAGCCCTGGCCCAGGGTGTTGACAGCCTGAGGTTACCTGCCCAGGAGCTGTGGCCATCCCAGGCCTCAGCCAATATTTAAAAAAAATTTTTTTAATTTAATTTTTTATTTTTCATTGAGCTGGGTTTTCCTTGCTGCGCCAAGCTTTCTCTAGTGGCCATGAACGAAGGCTTCTCAGTGTGGCGGCTTCTTGTTGCAGAGCACGGGCTCTAGGGCGCAAGGGCTTCAGTAGTTGTAGCTTGCGGGCTTCAAGAGTTGTGGCGCACCGGTTTAGTTGCCCTGAGGAATGTGGAATCTTCTGGGACCAGAAATCAAACCCATGTCCTCTGTATTGGCAGGCAAATTCTTATCCACTGTACCACCAGGGAAATCCAGGGAATCAGTATCTTAAGGCTCATTATCCTCTAAGGAGACCATGCAAAGGCCCTGCACCCACCCTGAGACAGAAGCAGGTGCAACTCTGAGAGGTCCTCTGTTGACTTCTCTTTGGAAATGAAGGAAGGCCTTGTTTACCACCAGCCTAGTGGGAGCCCAGAGCTCTGGGTGCCGAGCCTGGGGTGGTACAAGGGCATCTTCCATAGTTTTGCCCTCCCTCCAACTGGAGCCTCTCATCCTCTCTTCCTATCACGTTCTTAACCTAAACAGCTCACTTTTCTTCCACGCTCACAGGCAGCGCAGGCAGGTTGGAAGCCCCTTGGGCCTTTGTAACCTTCTCCACCTGAGTAAACATGGCATCATCGATGGGGCTCCGTGGGACCCTGCTGCAGCCAAGGCTTGGCTCCTGTGAGGGTCATGAGTAGAGGGCGGAGGGTGAGCGTGAGGGACAATAGCCCTTTGTACCATTGCCAAATGACAGATCATCTTTTGAGTCAAAATCTGCCAAGATTAATTTTTTTTCTAACTAGCTTATTGAGATATCATTCACATACCATACAACTCACCCATCTAAACTATATAATTCATGGCTTTTATGATAGTCACAGAGTTGTGCAACCATCTTCACAATCGACTTTACACCATTTTCATCCGAAAAAGAAATCCTGGGCCTTTTAGGGCCCCATCCTTTCATTCCTCCCCTAGCCCCAGGCAACCACTAATCCGCTTCCTGTCTCTATAGATTTGCCTATTCTGGGCATTTCATATGAATGGAATAGAAATGTGACAACCTATATCTGGGTCCAAAACATGCTTGGCAGAAACTCAAGATGGGCACAGATTATATGAATTGTAACTTGACCTTGAGCCTCCCTTGTCTCAGGGTGCTAATTCCCCCTTTCACAAGGGGCGGTGAGAATGTGAACCGCCAGCCCAGGCCTGGCACCCCTGCTGGTCAGGGGTGGGGACTCTCTGTAGTGAAAAGGAGGCTTAGTGAGAAGATCAACTATAGAGCAGCCTCAGATCAAAGTGATCTTATTATGAATTGGTGGCATGCTGTGGCATTCCCAAAGTTCAACTGTGAACTAAGGTTGTGTAAGTGGTGTTTCCTCTGCCTCTCATTCAGCAGGCCCTGTCTGGGTGCCAAAGTCAGCAAAGCAGCGCGCTGCTCTTTCTAACCGAAGAGGCCCAGAAACTTTCAGCCCCCACCCCACCCAGACGGCTCCTGCTCTCCCAGAGAGGAGGCTCCCTGGGGGTCCTCTAGGGACCCCGTCCCCTCTCTGCATTCCCAGATTTCTTCTGGTTGCCACCCAGGTCCCTCCCAATCTCTCTACAAGCCCTGAACTGCCCCTGCCAGGACCTCTGCTGGCAGCTGCACGTGCCAAGGCAGACGGCTTCTTACCTGATCCACGTGAGTGAGCTGACTGTTTTTTGTTGCTGCTACAGCAACACCTCTGTTCAGCTCCTTGTGAAAAGTTTCATCCCCCAGGGATCCTTTCTCTTTGATCTGTTCACACCCCTGCTTGGGGGTGGGGGTGGGGAGACCCAGCACCCAGATCAGTGATGGGCCCTACCCCCCACCAGCCTGTGTCTGCGGTGGACACTGTTTCAGTGACCACTTTCCCTGTCTCAGGCCCCTGACAGGAATGCCAGGAACCCACCCCTTCCTCTGCCCTCCCCGAGGGATTGACGTTCATAGGATCCCTCCCTGCTGCCCCACACTCAGGCCACAGAGCTGTCACCCCACCCCCACTCTCCCTCAGTGGTCTGGGGCTTTCTTGACAGCAGCAGAACAGAGTCTGAGGGCTCAAGGGAGGGGAGGGCCAGAGACCTGCCATTATGCAGGCCCTCCTCCACAGCAGTGAATTCAGGTCTGGAGACAACAGAAGGGCTGGGATGAGGCAGCGCTGGGATGAGGCAGGGCTGGGATGAGGCAGGGGTGGGGGGTGCGTGGGGTTTGTGGGGGCTGTGGGGTGGGGTGGGGGGGAGTAAAACAGGGTGGGGAGCCAAGGAGAAGGGCAGGGATGAAGGGTAATGAGACCGTTCCTTCTTTGAACTGTGTCCAGTGAGGTGTGATTCCAGCCTCCCAAGGGAAGGGTTGAGTGGCTGCCTGAGAACAGTACCAGACCTGGGATGGCCCCCAGGGCCTGGTGGACCGCAGCTGAGACCAAGGCTGAAGATCGGTCAGGACAACTAGAGCTGGCGGATGGGGCTAAGAAGGGTCTTATCAGTGACAGAGTTGGCCTAAGACTTCCCCGCCCCCTCCCCCTGCCCCCATAACCTCAGAGGTGAGGGAAGCTGGCTTTGGGATCGTGTGCAGGAAGATCTGGGGAAATGGACACCACGGCCTCGGCTCACAGCCTTGGTGTAGGCGGGGCCCGCTAGGTTGAGAGGCCTGAATTATTAAGCCCTGGGAGAAAGGCCTCTGGCCCTAGTGCTGAGGGGAGCTTATCACCTCTATTCACAGTCTCCTGGGAGGTGAAGAAGTCAGCTGCTTCCAGGGCCCCACTGTGACCAGAGTTGTAAAAGGGCATTTGGCTGGCCTGGAGGGACCCTGGCCCAGGCAGTCCTGTCACCAGGCCCCAGGTTTCTTGAAGCCATTTGTTTACAGGCTCCAGTTGACCTTTGCCACACACATTTTCCACATTGTCCTTCCCTGCAAAGGAAGGCCCCTGCAGCCACCAGGGGCCATGGAGTCTCCCGGGTCCACCTGCACTCACCTGTCAGCTTGGGGCTGGCTGGGAAGACCACCCTCCCCTCCTACTTTGACCCCCATTCGGCCATAGGTGTAGCAGGGAGGCCAGATCCTCCCAGGTCTGCTATGGCCTTACTCTGGCATTGCCCTCTGAGCAGCTAGGGTTAGGGAAGCCCCATAACAGTCCCACTTCCAGTGCCTGGGGAAGGAGGTAGAGGGATCCACCCGAAGTCAAGATCAGATGGTGCCTGTGAAACCTGGAGGGAGAGAGGCCAGGCCCAAGCAGAAGCCGCTCTGTCTTGGGTCTAGAATCCTGGGCAAGAATGCATCTGGTGGGCCTGAGGGTGATCTGGTGGTTCTGGGAGCCAACAACCACTTCCTGGTTTTCTTTCCTATAGTCCTTCCTCTCAAGGCCCA
Source organism: Bos mutus (assembly GCF_027580195.1). NCBI lineage: Eukaryota > Metazoa > Chordata > Mammalia > Artiodactyla > Bovidae > Bos > Bos mutus. The sequence continues at coordinate 46,008,426 of NC_091627.1, read as the reverse complement.
TATTCCTGAAAACTGATATTCGGCTAAGACGAGGACCAGCTGGGGCGGTATCTCTGGCCCTCACTTCTTTGATAGCACCATTCACTCTTTCCTCCCTGGCTCAGCTCTGGGCCTGATAGCCCCCTGCTTCCCTTCATCTAGACAGGAAAAATTGTCCAAGACTAGCGGATGGGACCAGAGGGATTCCTGCAAGCCCTGGAGTCACGCTGGATGTGGGAGTCACCCAGCAGTGCTGCCCTCGGTGGGTTATCTGGCTGTCTACGGGAAACAAAGTGAGACTGTCAGTTGCTCAGCCGTGTGCGACTCTGCAACCCAGTGGACAGTAGCCCGCCAGACTCCTCTGTCCATGGGACTTCCCAGGCAAAAATACTGGAGTAGGTTGCCATTTCCTACTCCAGGGAATCTTCCCTACTCAGGGATCGAACATGGGTCTCCTGCATTGCAGTCAGATACTTTACCATCGGAGTTACAATGTTGTCTGTGGGAGCAGACCTTTATTATTGTCTGCAAAATCCCATGGGCAGAGGAGCCTGGTGGGCTATAGTCCATGGGGTTGCAAAGAGGACACGATTTTAGTAACTAAATCACCACCACAGATCTTTGTCTAACTTGTGTTTACTATTAATTAGGGTATTTTACAACTTTATAAGGAAAGTGTAGAAAACTAATAGCAATGCAGGACTATTATACAGTGATGCAGATAATATTTTAATCAAGTGACCAAGGTTTTATCTTATATACCATAATTTAGCAATCATTTCAATACTCTTCCTTTCAGTTATTATAAATATTTCAGTATCTCCTGTCATATTTTGAACCCTCCTTCTGGTTCTTTCATTAATTAATGAAATACATTTTTGTTATAGGTTCATGCTACATTTGTATAAAAGCTATGTTTTAAAATTTTTAATGAAAAAATTACCATATAGGAAATTGGTATATGGTAATTTTTTCATATGCAGTTCTATGCACTTTAACCCATTTAAAGAGTGAAACCACTACCACAATCAGGATACAGAACAGTTTCATCCTCCCTGAGACACTCCCTGTGCCATCCCTACAGTCATGTTTTTGATTTTGTGTATGTTTGTGTTGATGGTTAAAACTGGAAAAAAAAATCATCAAATTCAAGCATTTTTAAGCGTACAGTTCAGTAGCGTTAAGGATATCTACGTTGTAAAACAGATCTCTGGAACCCCTTCATCTTGCAGAACTGAAAGTTTATACCCCTTAAACAATAACTTCTCTCTGCCCCCTCCAGCAGCCCCTTAAACAATGACTTCTCTCTGCCATCTCCCAGCAGCCCCTGGCAACCACCATTCTGCTTTCTAGATCTGTGAATCTGACTATTTCAGACACATCACTTAAATGGAATCATTGCAGTGTTTGTCCGCTTATGACTGGCTTATTTCACTTAGCATAATGTTCTCAAGGGTCATCTATGTTGAACCATGTTTTTGATGTTTTGAAAATTATTCTCTGACAAGATGCAGAAAGATGTCAGTGACTGGGATGTTGCTGGCTTGTCTTTGTCAGTCCCCCAGGCTGTGGGGATTCCCTCTCTGCCCCCTCTGTCAAGCCTGGGGAAAGTCTTGGGGTTTCAGAGTGGTCTCTGTTCTGCTTGCCCCACTGCTTTGCCCTCCCTTGCAGGCTGCACTTAAACTCGACAGAAGAAAACTCCCCGATCAGCAGGGTGCTTTGGGACATCTCCGGGTGTGGGTGGTGGGGTTAACCACACAAAGGGTGAATAATTAAACCAAACATGGGCACCCAAGCCAGACGTCCCTCAGTTAGCTCCTTTCTTCAGACAAAGGCAAAAGACACTGACGATAAGGGAGCCTTCACCTTTTTCCTCCTCAACAAGGAGAATCAGGAACGTGGGTACAGGAGGAGCTTGGCAAGCCTGGGAATGAGCCTGTGTGGGAGATGCAGGGCCAGTGCAGGGCCAAGGCCCCAGACAAAACCTCTAATAATATACTTGGGCCTCTAAAATGCAGTCAGCTAGACACATTCTTGCCCCTTCCCCTGTACAGCACACACACACAGACCCTGAACTCTTTTCCATTCAACATTCAGAAACTGTGGTGTGTGTAAATGCCAAGTAGTTTCCACAAGTCTAAAATCCATAACTCTCCCTAGTGCCCCCTTAAAATGTTTTTGAACCTTTTGTTTGTCATGGTATTTCCAGTGGTCATGTATCGATGTGAAAGATGGACTGTGAAGAAGGCTGAGTGCCAAAGAATTGATGCTTTTGAACTGTGGTGTTGGAGAAGACTCTTGAGAGTCCCTTGGACTGCAAGGAGATCCAACCAGTCCATCCTGAAGGAGATCAGCCCTGGGATTTCTTTGGAGGGAATGATGCTAAAGCTGAAACTCCAGTACTTTGGCCACCTCATGCGAAGAGTTGACTCATTGGAAAAGACTCTGATGCTGGGAGGGATTGGGGGCAGGAGGAAAAGGGGATGACAGAGGATGAGATGGCTGGATGGCATCACTGACTCGATGGATGTGAGTCTGAGTGAACTCCAGGAGTTGGTGATGGACAGGGAGGCCTGGCATGCTGCGATTCATGGGGTCGCAAAGAGTTGGACACAACTGAGCGACTGATCTGATCTGACAGTCACCTTGTTGGGGACTTGTAATGAAGTTTGTGAACTGACATTGGTCTACAGACTGTACTTTGGGTAGTACTGCTCGATGGATGTGAGTCTCAGTGAACTCCGGCAGTTGGCGATGGACAGGGAGGCCTGGCGTGCTGCAATTCAGGGGGTCGCAAAGAGTCGGACACAACTGAGCAACTGAACTGAACTGAACTGATGAGCAATGAAAGTAGACTTTCTTGGGATGTGCTGTCTCTACTGCTGGGTATCTCTCTCCCTCTTTGGAAGCCTCATTTTCCCCATGGGGAGAGATGTGTGATGGGGCTGGTAAGGGAAGGAACCTCAGATACTAGTTCCAGTGATGCCCAAAGGCCTCATGGTCCTGGGGAGCCACTTAAATACCCGGAGCCTCGGTTTCCCTTCTCAGAAACTATAACAACTCTTTACTCAACATTTGATGGTATTTCCACTCTGGATTTCTAAGTTCTCTTCATATGACTGTGCTTCATCTCTAGGGTGACTGTGAAACTTTTAGCCTCCAAACCGTGACATTTTTAAGAGTGAAAGGGGATGCAAATACTGATTATACTGGGACTATGCATAAACTGGGAGCTTCTTCCATGAAGAAGCCTTGTCTATCCATCTTAGAGTCCCATCTGTATCCAGCCCAGAGCTTTAAATTCACAGGGATGCTCAGTGAACACTGACTGGTGTCCACCTCCCAGGAAATCTAACTCAGGGCAAATTTAGAGGGAGAGACTTCTCAGTTTAGTTCAAATACCTTAATGTAGGTTGGGATGGCTTTGGTTGTTAAGAGTTGTGAATAAACAAAGAGACAGCAGGGCCCCCATAATATGAAGTGGACCCTTTCAGGATTGGGCTGCTGAGCACAGGGCATGTCTGACAAGTCACAATCGTGTGGCAGAATCCCCTGGGACCATAGCTGTATGCAAGGGAAGGTGTATTTGTGGGATATCCAAGTGGGATTTCAGGTCTCTGCTTTGCATAGACTTAGCAACCTGCTAGGGCTGCTGAAAGAAATGAAAAGAACCTTTAAGTCTTAACTGCTAGATCCTAGGAGAGCAGGTTGACATCTCTAGGGAAAAAATAACAGTGACCTTGACCTCTGAAGAGTATGCCCACATCGACAGAGTTCACTTCGATGTTGAAGGCTCTGGCTTGAACTTGATGGGGAGGATTCTCTTGAATGTACCCTTGGATGGTTGATGGTTGAGGACCTCTGACCCAGCTGTGGGTAGAAGAGGCCAGGAGGCCATAAGTAAGTGAATATAGCTGGGGTTTTCCTTTTGGAGTCCTACAAAGAAGCTGTGAATACTGTGACCCACTCTTCTGAGGGCAGTCAGAAGGCTGTGCAGTCTGTGCTCTGCCGCACTGAAGGAAGCGCATTCATGTAACGGACACTGCGGACAAATCTTAACAGCAAATGGCAGTCAAGTGTGCATCCCAACAAAATCAGGAAATTATGACAGTTCCTGGTAGAGGAAGAGACTGGACATCTTGAGAAAGGGCATCTTCTGGTCTAAGTGGCCCAGGGGCACAGTATGGAGTAGTGGTGGCCATGGTCAGAGAACAGGATGATGACATCCTTACTGGGCAATGACAACAAAAACCTGGGAGCTGTGTGGTTAATGGCCAACACTGGCAGTGATATGTGGAGTCAACGTCATTGACCTTGTGATGGCTAGGTTGGCAATCATGGCGAAAGCCCCAGCAAATCCCACTGAAGCAGAGAGGAGAATGGCACCAAAGAGAAGCACAGAAAGGGTTTATTGACTGAGGTGGTGTTGATAAGATACCGAAGTCCTGCCTGGGAAAGGACAGAGTGGGGACTGGAGTCAAAGATATTTCTGCCACACTGCAGCTGTGACCCATTCCCTTAGGACTCTGTGTCTGGGGAGAACATACTGCTCTGGGGTTAGAAAAGCTGCTTTAAAGGCCATGTTCTTGAAATAATGTAAATTTACTATGGGTGGCCTTACCTGATGCTCAGGGAGACTCACCCTTCATCATTAAATGAATAATCTTTGTTCCTCCTCATCCAGAAGTTATCAGTTTCCCATGTGAAAAGCAGGTTGAACCCCAATCAGTGCCCGGAATTCTGAGCACCTGCTCTCATGACTTTAGATGCTTGGCTCACACTCAAAACTTGTTTTCTTTGTCCACAGGGTCTGATAATACAGGGGAGGTCTCCCTTCTCTGCAGTCATACCAACCTCTCAGTGGACCTCAGCTATAGCCACTCTGGAAGATGCCTGCCTATTTCTCCTTGAAGTGAATTATTTTGGACATAAAACTTAGTCTATAAATAATGTTAGACAATACTGAATATACTCTAAACATTTGCTCAGAAATTATTCAACTGTTTTCATGTGATAATACAATTGTATTAACTTCTCACAGTTTAACTCATGATTATGGGCTGATTCAGAAGCCCTGCAAACCTCCCCCTATCTAAGATTAAAATATCTCTCTTATTGATTTTTCTTTCGATAAAATATTACACATTCACTGTAAAAAAAAAAGTTAAAAGATACAGATGGGCAAAAAGAAGAAAATTAAAAATACCACAGTTCATTTTCAGAGTTAACCATTATTCAGAATTTGATGTATACATTCTTCCAAATCTTCTATGTATGGACTTGTGAATGCTTGTGTATAAAAAGCACTCACATACCTATAGAACACAAAGAAGGTTATGTCTAGATATCTCAGTAACTACCCTTTAAACAATGACAATAACTTCTCTCTGCCCCCTCCCAGCTGGAGATGGCAATGGCACTCCACTCCAGTACTCTTGCCTGGAAAATCCTATGGATGGAGGAGCCTGGTGGGCTGCGGTCCATGGGGTCACGAAGAGTCGGACACGACGGGTGGCACTGCTGGACCAAACCTTAGGCTAGTGGATCAGGACTGTTTCTACCCATAGCTGGGCTGATGGGGTACTCAGTACAGCCTCTGCTGTACTGAATGGTCCTCTTCACTGAAGGGCAGTATGGTCCTATCTCCTGACCTCAAGATTCTGCTACATCTGGGGCTCATGAGTCACTGAAACCACAACTGCAGTCACCCAGTCTGAGTCCCCTGTGGGTCTTGCTGCTTCAGCTCTTATTTACATCTTTGTTCCTGACACTGAGCATGACCCTGTGGGACCTTCCCAGGGACAGACCACCCCCTTCCCCTGGGTCCCCTGCCTGTTGTTTGTAGAAGAGCTTTATCCTCCTAGGCCTTGCTTGAGTTACAAAGAGCAATTTTAATTAGAGACATGAGAAAATACAGAAACAAATAAAAACAGTCAAGCAAGATGAAATAATAGTTTGGCCATAAAACAAAGTCAAGGACCTTTAGTTCCCCCTCAAGGGCTATAAATAATATCCTAAGCCATATCTTTGAATATTTTTGCAAATACTAGAACACCCACCAGGAGGAAAAAGTTAACTACATGATGACCATCATCACATGGACCCCAGACTAGTTAGAGCCAGAAAACTGATAATTGAGATTCCCAAAGCATCACCATCAACCAGAGAATTGTGCCTGGGCTGATCACACACCCCACAACCCTACTCTTCATGCTGCTGCTGCTGCTAAGTCACTTCAGTCGTGTCGGACTCTGTGTGACCCCATAGACGGCAGCCCACCAGGCTCCCCCGTCCTTGGGATTCTCCAGGCAAGAACACTGGAGTGGGTTGCCATTTCCTTCTCCAATGCATGAAAGTGAAAAGTCAAAGTGAAGTCGCTCAGTTGTGTCCGACTCTTAGCGACCCCATGGACTGCAACCCACCAGGCTCCTCCGTCCATGGGATTTTCCAGGCAAGAGTACTGGAGTGGGGTGCCATTGCCTTCTCTGCCTACTCTTCATAATGTCTTTATAAACCCTTCCCTGGAAGGGATTGGGGAGTTTGGGTCTTTTGAACATGAGCTGCCAGTTCTCCTTGCTTGGTGCCCTATAATAAAAGCTGTACTTTCTTTCACCACAACGTGCTGTCAGTAGATTGGCTTTGCTATGTGTCAGACAAGCACATCCAGATTCCGTTTGGTAATATTCCTACTCTGTCCTTAAAGATTTGCCTTGCTTGCTTGGAGCTTGGAATAACATTTTAAAATGGTGTTTTTGTATTTTAAAATCAAGCTTTTCTATGTATTTGCAATAGGAAGTTAGGGCTGTAGGGGACTAGTGCTCATCAATTTGACCTTAAATTCAATACCAGTTATCCCTGTGTTGGATGGCTTTGCTTGTCTTCCATAGAGCAACATGTTCTTAATTGCTTTAGTTGCTTTGTCATTTTCCTCCATTTCACTGTAATTATCTCAAGCTTTCCCTCTGAGCCAGAAAATTTGTTAGCTTCTTTGATGTTTCTAACTTATCTAATAGATCTATAAATTTCTTGTTTTTGTCCTTAATTTTTTGCCTTCATTCTCAATTTCCTTTTTATTTAGTTGATTTATCCACTCATCCTTGGGCTCTTTTTTATTGTTTCAAAAACATACCAAATATGTTTAATTATACACTAAATGGATATAATTTATTAAATGTTGTATTAATGTAATTAACTATTAATATAATTAAATATTCATATTGGTTCTATAGTATGAAGCACTCAGGAGTTTTCTTCTATAACTCGGACTGTGATTACCTCTAGACTTGCTTTGTTTATCTTTTCATATTCTGTTTCTTTTTTTTTTCTCTTCCCCTCCTCTGCCTTCTTTTTGTTCCTTAAAAACATCCTGCATGTTGGCCTAGCTCCCCTAACATTGCTTTTAATTTTGCATGAGTAAGTCTGGCCAGACCATCCAATGCTCTGAAAGTGTGAGGGCCCTCATGACACCTTTCTACCTACCTGTCATTCCTTTAACCCTAGAGTTTGGAGGATGAGAGTACTTCCTGCTTCACTGAGGTCTGAGTGTTACAGTGACAGGTGGATGACAGATCTGGGCTCAGCTCTCTTTCCTGAAATGCGCTCAGTGCCCCACACCAGGGTCCTCTTTACTTAGCAGTGATGTGGCCTCTTCCTGGGGCTTTGGCTCATTCCTGGAAGGCAGCACAGAGCCCTAAAAAAACAAGTGCAGCTGCTCCTCCAGCTCCTGTTGGCCTCCCTGATGGGTTTTTCCCTGGGATTTCTTGTCAACTTTCCCCAGGCTGGCTGTTCACCCTCTTAGCCCTCTCTGTGCTAAATCATGAGGTGCTGGTGATATTCCTTGGGGTCTTATTCTCTAACCTCCTCTTCTCATTCAGTGCCAGGGTGGTGTGGAGGGAGAGTGACAACTAACATTCCATGCTAGAATTCTCTGTTTCATTTCTCTTGACACATTTTCAGTCTTATAAGGTTGTACTATTTTCCATATTTGATTGACTCTGATTAATGTTTGGCTTTTTCCCCCCAAATTATTTTTCAATCACTTTAAAATGAGTGAACTAGAAGGAGGTTGTGCTATCCGGCATCACTTGTACACTCTTACCCAAAGTCTAAGCAGATGCCACTGTCGAGAATGCCGCACAGGATCCCAGGAACTCCAGGGTTATTGCTACCGTCGGAGACTGATTCATTCTCCTCAGACAGCAGACTCTCTCAGTCTCTCTCTCAGGCCCTTTGACACCTGCTTTCTCCATCTGTGAAGTGAGTGTGTTGTGTTACGCTGTTCATCTTTCATTAAATTTCACTGTATCCAAAATGAAATTATACTTCCTTCTTACATTCAAAACGTCGAGTTTCCTTCTCCAGGATTTCTGAGTTTCCTGAGGCACAGCCTGGCGTGAGCTCCACAAAACCTTTCTCATCCAGCCTTCTCACCTTGCTGCCTTGATTCTGCCTCGGTGCTCATGAGACTGGTCCCTTGGTGACTCTGCCAGGCCTAGGGGAGAGGACATGGCCCTGCTCTCAGCCCTACAGCTTCTCTGACAATAGGCTCCTGAGAGTACTTTCTACCCGCCTTAGAAGAGGAGTGTCTGGTACCCACAAGGGCCTACCAACAGCAGTCTCCAAGCCCACTTACCAAACGGAGAGGAGGGGAAATCCTTTCCTCCCCTAGCCTAAGGCATCCTCCCTTGCCTGCCACAGGATGAATGACGGTGAGAACACAGGTTATGGTAAGTGCAGTATTCCCATGCCCCGCCCCTCCCACCACTTAGGTAAAGGTGTGGCCTGATCTCCTTGGCTCAGAGAAGATAACCATAATAGTCTCCAGTCTGAAGGTCTTGGTCTCAGCCACAGGCCAGTCCAAGAAGCAACAGTCTCTGTCCAGTGCCTTGTCACAACCTTTTCTCTCTCGTGGGATATGGAGAGGGTCAGTCTGCCATCCTCTGGTCACCTCATCTCCCACAGACACATCCTGAACAATTCAATAGCTACATCTCTAAGGAACCAACAATTATTTTCAGCCATAGAGCAGTCTACACCTGTATTTAAGGAAAGAGGGAAACTAAAACATGTGTCTAATTTGTCTGGGCCAGTTCTGCTCCTATCCTCAATGTGGGTTCCCAAGTAGGACCTATCATTTCTTGGAACAGAGCATCCTATCTGGGTTTCCTCCAGAACGACTGTGGCTGCTTGCCTTATGTCTGGTTGATTGCAAGTGCTGTTTGACATGGTTAAAACTAGACAAAACCAAGAGTGCACCCTAAAGTAAACTGTGGACTTTGGGTAATTACAATAGATCTGTGTAGGTCCGTTATTTGTGACAAACATACCCCTCTGGTGGGGGCTGTTGATAACAGGGAAGGCCATGCATGTATGGGGCAGGGCATATATAGCAAATCTCTGTATCTGCCCCTCAATTTTGCTGTGAACCTAAAATTGCTCTTAATAAATGCCTTAATTAACAAAATTATTTTTGTTTTTCAGCATCCTAGTGTCTGGCTTACAGGAAAAAGTTTCAGAGGTCATGCCTGAGATAAGGCTGCCTTCTGGAAGCCTCTCTGCAGACAGGCACAACTCCCCCAGACCCCCACTTCTTATTGGATAGCAAGTCTCAGAACCCCAGCTTGGTCCTTCCTGCCTGGCTTCTGTGAGCAGTCTGACAAGGCTGCCCCTTTTCTCACCCACCTGGGGTCTGTGCTGTAGAACATTCCAACCACTCAAGAAAGGCAGGAGCAGTGGGTGTTTCAAGACCAATTAAAGCTCCAGCCTCACTTCACTCCCCGCTATTTGTTAGCACCTCTATGATTTTCACCTGCTGGGACAGGTGTGGAGGGAGGGGGTCGCTGGGAGGATCATTTCCAGTTACTACCTTGGAGAGGCTGCTGCAGCTCTTCTGACCTCTGTGCTGGGCAAATACATGAGCCATGTCTTAGTGCAATGACCAAGTGAGGGCTTCAGGCATCCTTGGGACCCTGGGTCTGGAATCAAGAGCCTCACAGAATGAGGAACGACTTTAGGATCCTCTGCGGAGATGGATTGAAAACTTTCTTCATAGCCAGAAAAACTGCTCTTCCAGAGGGAGACTGGAAACCATCTTTGCACTTGAACGCCTCATTGTTCCTACCTTTCTTAAGTGGTTGGAATGTTCCGTAGCACAGACCTCAGGTGGGTGAGAAAAGGGGCAGTCCCGTCAGACTTGCTGCTGCTGCTGCTAAGTTGCTCAGTCGTGTCCAACTCTGTGTGACCCCATGGACTGCAGCCTACCAGGCTCCTCCGTCCATGGGATTTTCCAGGCAAGAGTACTGGAGTAGGGTGCCATCGCCTTCTCCACCCGTCAGACTTAGGGCTCCCCAAAGTCTAGCAGGAGGACTGAGCAGGAGCTTTGAGTCTTATTCTCTAACAAGGGGTGGGGGTCTGGGGGAGTTGTGCCTATCTGTGGCGAAGCCTCCAGTAGTCAGCCTTATCTCAGGCACAGCCTCTGAAACACTTTCCTGTGAGCCAGGCACCCGTGTGCTCACATTTTAATAAACATCATGACCTTTACTTAACACAGGGCTGGGGAAAAGCCAGGGCAAGTGTTCCCACTTTGAAGAGCCTCATAAATGCTGTGGCATCTTCCAACATGGGGATGAGGCGCCCACTGTCGCCTGAGTCAATTTTCCAGATGTGGTGGTGGGAAAGGACTGGTGGGGCATGGGTGGGATGGGGAGGAGGCAGCCAGCTGGTATCATGGAAGAAACCCTGGATCTGAGTCTCGGTCAGAGGCTGGATGGGCTTCCAAGGTGGCGTACTGGTGAAGAATCCTCCTGCAATTCAGGAGACTTAGGAGATTTGGGTTTGATCCCTGGGTCAGGAAGATCCCCTGGAGGAGGAACTGGCAGCTCACTCTGAGGAGGAGCCTGGCGGTTTCCAGTCCTTGGGGTTGCAAAGAGTCGGACACGACTGAGCACACACGCACGCACAGAGGCTGGCAAACCTAACTGCACAGACTGCAGCTGCTGCAGTCCCACCTCCCGGCAGGGTCTTTTCTCAGCTGTGATGTGGGAGATGAGGGGGAGTGATCTACGCCTGGTATTTCTCACCCAGAATGTATAAGCTCACGGATGTGAGAACCCTTGAAAAAGCCACTGGCTACTGATTCAACAGTAGCAGCGCAAGAGGATACATCCTGGACTTGGTGTTTAAAGTCTCAGGTTGGATCTGAGCTACTTCTTGGTCATGTAAATTTAGGTACTTCATGTCTCTAACCCTCAGTTTCAAACACCCTGGATCTAATTCCCTTGAGAGGTGGATTAAATGAGCTGGGAATGCTCAGGAAGTGCTGTTATTTGATGCTGTCAAAGGTCAGGGCCTCTTATTTGGGATTAGGGAGCAGGACACACGTGGCCTCTACAAGCCTGTTCTCTTTCAAGGGAGGAGAGCACTGGCCGGCCAGCAGCTGTGGTTATCTGGATCAATGGCTGGTTTCCTGTGGGGCTTTTCTGCCTGTGCACAGTTTCGGTTGCCCCTCTTAATCTTGGTCCAAGGCCGGAAGTGTGGGGGCGAGCAGGTTTCTCAAGCTAGGACCTCTGCAGAGCAGGCTCTGCTCACTGATATTCTTGCCATCACTTGTCCCTGGTTCGTGAACAGAAAGGACAGCCTGGTTACACATCTCACTGGTTTCTCTGTTTTCTTTTTGTGACTCATTTTGGTGAATATTTCAAGTAAACACTTTCGGGGAAGATACTGGTAGCTCAGCTGGTAAAGAAGCTGCCTGCAATGAGGGAGACCCGGGTTTGATTCCTGGGTTGGGAAGAGCCCCTGGAGAAGGGATAGGCTACCCACTCCAGTATTCTTGGGCTTCCCTGGTGGCACAGATGGTAAAGACTCCTCCTGCAGTGTGGGAGACCTGGCTTCGATCCCTGGGTTGGGAAGATGCCCTGGAGGAGAGTGTGGCAACCCGCTCCAGTATTCTTGCCTGGAGAATCTCCATGGACAGAGGAGCCTGGCAGGTTGTCCAGGGGTTGCAAAGAGTCAGACACGACTGAGTGACTAAGCACAGCACTCCTTGGCTTAGTTTTCTGCTCCCCCATCTTTGCACTAGGCAATAAGTCTTCCTTTGGTGTCCAGCCTGCTGTCCTTGAGGAAGAGGCCAGGTACCTGAGACCACCATTTGCCTGGGCTGCCTTCAGCCAGGAGCTGAGAGGGTTTGGGCATTTCTGTAATATGGAATTCATTCCATGTCCTTCGTGAAGAGTGGAAGCCATTTGCCTCCCTTCTGTCTTTCCTTGCAGGCAGCTGGCACGGGCTGAAATTTCTCTGTCGGTGACCCACTCCTCAGTGTTTGGGTCTCATGTTCAATGCAGACATCCTGGGAGTTGCCACAGTCTTCAGGAGTGATACTTCCTATTTATAGAAAGTCAAGGCCCAGCCTGGGAGGACTTTGTAACTTCCCAGGTTTGCTATTTTTACCATCTCATGTTTCCTATAATCATCATTAGCTGTGAAACTCATCCAACAAAAATGAACCGAGCACTTCTGGTGAACATGTGGAGATTTGAAGAGAGTGGGCACTCAGAGAGGGCCCCTTCCCTGTACCTTGCCCTGTGCATCTCTTCCATCTGGCTGTTCCTGAATTATATCCTCAGCACCCCACTCCAGTACTTTTGCCTGGAAAATCCCATGGACAGAGGAGCCTGGTAGGCTGCAGTCCATGGGGTCGCTAGAGTCGGACATAACTGAGCAACTTCACTTTCACTTTTCACTTTCATGCATTGGAGAAGGAAATGGCAACCCACTCCAGTGTTCTTGCCTAGAGAATCCCAGGGACGGGGAAGCCTGGTGGGCTGCCATCTATGGGGTCTCACAGAGTTGGACACGACTGAAGCGACTTAGCAGCAGCAGCAGCAGCAAACCTGTAATCTAAGTGAGTAAATGGATTTTCTGAGTTCTGTGAATCACTCTAGCAAATTAATCAAACCCAAAGAGGGGTTTCATTGAATCTCTAATCTAGAGCCAGTTGGTCAGAAGCACAGGTGACATTCTGGGCGTGCATTTGGCATCTGAAGTTGAGGGGGGATGAGGGCAGCCTTGTGGGGCTGAGTCCTTAACCTCTAGGATCTGACACTGTCTTCAGGTAGATAGTGTCAGAAGTGAGTTGAATTGTAGGACACCCAGCGGGTGTCAAACTTGTTTGCTGGTGCACCACCCACTGCAGCAAAGCTGGGTTGGTCCAGCTCTTTGGTTAGCAGGCTGGTTAGTAATCAGCCACAATGTCCCCATAGTCATCCCAGACTGCCATGCAGCTGGTGGGCAGTAACCCTCTCCTGACTGGCCTTGGACTCAGGCCACCTGTTCCTTCCACATTTACTGGTTGTCTCCTCACTCCTGCACCTATTTTGGGGGTATATGAGCTTGGTCATTTTAAACAAAGGAGGTAAATGTATTCATCAACTGCTGTGAGTTCTGTGTTGTATTCTCACATTCACAAAATCTCTGTAGATGTAGGTGGAATGCAGTCCCCAATCAACAGAAGCAGGAACTGCGATTGGAGGGGTGGTGACTGTGCTGATTGTCCCTCAGCTGGTGCTGGCCACTCTCCAGAGCTCATGTGATTTGCCTTGAGAGATGCCTTCAGAGAAAGGGACCGAAGTCTTGTGGTTCATATGAGCTGGAAGGATTTTATGAAGTCCTTTTCCATGGAATGAAGTCCATTTCCTCCTCTGAAAAATGGGGATCCTGTTAATACCTTTCTCATAGGATCATTGTAAGGATTCAATGAGTTAATTCAGGTGAAGCATTTTGAACAGGACCTGGCACTAGAAAGCGCTGAGTAAATATTTTTAATTATTGTTCATATCATCATCGTTGTCTGGCATGCCTCCTTCACTTCACAGGTAGAAGGGGAGGTTCAGGATTAGGAACATGCCCAAGGTCACACAGGTACAGACTATGGCACAGTCAGATCCAAACAGCCATCTCTGTGCTAGGTTTCCCACATTAAATGGCATGACAAAACCATAGGAGGGACCATGCGGCAGTGTGGGTTACAAATGAGTGGTGTAGACTTTCAAACGTCCTAACAATCATCAAAGGCATGTGTTCCCAGTATTTTCATTAAACAGACTTTGGTTTTCAGAGCAGTTTTAGATTTATAGAATTTTTGTCAGCACCACACAGAGAGTTCCCATATGAAACTCCCATATGAAAAAGGAAAAAAGTTTAAAAAAAAAGAAAAAGGAAAAAAGTTTCCCTTTTTACTAACATCTTACCTCAGTATGACACATTTGTCCCAATTAACAAATCAATGTTGACACACTACTATTAACTACAGTTCATATTTTATTCTGGAGAAGGCAATGGCAACCCAATCCAGTACTCTTGCCTGGAAAATCCCATGGACAGAGGAGCCTGGTAGGCTGCAGTCCATGGGGTCGCTAAGAGTCGGACACAACTGAGCGACTTCACTTTGACTTTTCACTTTCATGCATTGGAGAAGGAAATGGCAACCCACTCCAGTGTTCTTGCCTGGAGAATCCCAGGGACGGTGGAGCCTGGTGGGCTGCCGTCTATGGGGTCTCACAGAGTCCGACACGACTGAAGCGACTTAGCAGCAGCAGCAGACTTTATTCATAGTTCCTTGATTTTTACCAAATTTCCTTTTTCCGTTCTGGGGTCTCATCTGGACACCACATTACATTTAGTTGTTGTGTCTCCTTGGGCTTCTCTCGACTGTGCCAGCTTCTCGGACTTTGTTTTCGATGACCTTGGCATTTACAAGGAGTACTGGGCAGGTATTTTGTAGATTGCTTCTGTTCCTCAACTGGGATTTGTCTGAGCTTTTTCTCATTGAAAACTGGTGTTTAGGATTCTGGGAAGAAGAACACAGAGGTAAAGTGTTACCTCATCACATCAGGTCGAGGGTATATCCGTCAACATGACTTACCACTGTTGGTGCTGACCTTGGGTTGACCTCTACTTGAGGCAGTGCTGGGCAGGTTTTCCACTGTGAAATTACCTGCACTCTCTTCCATACTGTATTCTTTGGAAGGAAATCACTACTTGCAGCTCTTTAGAGACTCTTTAAGGAGTTATGTTCCCCTCCAGGGTGAAGTATCTGCATAAATTATTTGGAATTCTCCAGCATGGAGAGATTTGTCAGTATTTGTATTTTTAAATATATATGTAATGTTACAGTTAGCTAATATTTTAAGGTACAATTTAAGATATATATATGTATATATATGTACAATTTATGGTATAACATGTATACTTAGGGAGAAATTTATTCTTACACTGAATGTAATCAACCTATCAGAGTCTTCTTCTTGATAATATATATTATTTGTAGCTAAGGTCTGGTCAGTCTGACAAGAGCATCATGCTTTTAACACTTAGGAGAGCTGGATTTTATCAAGTGTTTATTCTGTGCCAGTACTGTTCCCAGCACATCATTTGCTGTATTAACTCAGTCTCCCTGAAGTGAGAGCTATTATCATGTCCATTTTACAGATAAGGCAACAGAGGCCCAGGCAGTTGGATAACATGCTCATATGGCTAGGAAGAGGCAGAGCTGGGGGGAACCCTGGCAGTTTGGCTCCAGAGCCCCCTTTTGTGGCCTCCACCTCTGCACGCCTTGCCTGGTCAAGCCTCAGTGCCAGAAACACACTGTCATTCAGTCTCCTCAAGGGAAACCAAGTTGCCATCACTGTAGGACGTAAGGCTGTGCCGAGGGTGCAGACCAGTGGTAGGGCTGGCCTCGAGCTTCCCCAAGGCTCCCGGCCATTTCCAGGTCTGAGCTAGGCACAGGGCCATCTGAGCTGTTTGAATTTGGCCATTGAGCAGAGGCTCCACAGCCTCAGTTTTATCACGGAGGTCAGCGCCCTCCTCAGAGTGCTGCTGGAGCAAGAGAGGAGTGTCCACCAAGCTTTCAGCCCCAGAGCTCCCAGAGCTTCTGCTGTGGGGCTCAGCTCCATGCTAGGGCCCCAGCGCAGCCAAGAGGTCATGAAATGAAAAGTCATTTAAAAATAACTCGGCTTTCACTTGCGTTTCTCCTATACTCGGCTTTCACTTGCGTTTCTCCTATATGGCTAAATGAAATGAGAGACCCACAGAGCTTCTCTCACTTCCCCCAGCCCTGCCCCCATTGCTCTCCCTGCAGGTGTCCCTGCCCTCTTCCTGGCTCTCAGATCCTCCCCTGGCTGTTTCCTTCCTTCCCTGGATTTTTATGTTAAGAATGGCTGGCAGAGCCGGGCTCCTTCCCTTGGAGGATGGGGTCCAGAGGAGCCGGAGGGGTATGGAGCCACCTTTCCTGGGGATGGGAAAGGCTGGGTACCCGTCAGCCTTGTGTCCCCTCACACTGCCTGGCCCTTGCTTGGTAAGGGACAAGGTGCCTGTGTTCGTTTCCTAGCACTGCTCTAACAAAGTACCACAAGCTTTGGGCACCTCAAAACAACACAAATGGATTCCCTCACAGTTCTGGAGGCTACATGTCAGAAATCAAGGTGTTGACAGGACCACGTTCTGTCTGAAGGCGCCAGGGGAGGATCCTCCCTTGCCTCCTCCCACCTCATGGTTGCTGGCTGCTGCTGCTGCTGCTAAGTCACTTCAGTCGTGTCCGACTCTGTGCGACCCCATAGACGGCAGCCCACCAGGCTCCCCCATCCCTGGGATTCTCCAGGCAAGAACACTGGAGTGGGTTGCCATTTCCTTCTCCAATGCATGAAAGTGAAAAGTCAAAGTGAAGTTGCTCAGTTATGTCTGACTCTTAGCGACCCCATGGACTGCAGCCTACCAGGCTCCTCTGTCCATGGGATTTTCCAGGCAAGAGTACTGGAGTGGGGTGCCATTGCCTTCTCTGATGGTTGCTGGCAGTCTCTGGCATTTCTTGGCTTGTAGATTTATCACTGGTCTTAGACTCCGTCATCACATGTCTTCTCCCATGTGTGTTTGTACTCAGACTTCCCTCTTCCTGTAAGGACACCAGTCACTGAATTAGGGTCCACCCTGATCCAGTATGACCGCATCTTAACTTGATTACATTGCCAAAGATGCTGTTTCTAAATAGGCTCTTGTCCACAGGTTCAGAGGCTAGGGCGTATCTTTGGAGGGAAGACAATTCAACCCAGCTCATAACAGTGCCTTATTGTTCAGAATTATTCAGAGCTAGCCCATTCCTGTCCCCAGACCTGGTTCCCTCAGGCCTGTAAATTGTTTCCGTCTCTGTTCAGGCAAACCAGAGTCCCCTGCGCCCTACAGCAGAACCTTCTTCTGGCTTCATGCCCTCAGCACCTCATTGAAGAGAGATGGACTAAGCAGGCACTTGCCTGATGCTGTGAGGGAAGGACCGGAAGCATAGCTAGTGGGGAGTACATTTTCTGGAACTTATAATTTTTCAACCACTTTTTAAAATGGTAATATGTTGACATACTGTTTTCCTAAGACTATGAGTAAAAAATTTCTCCTGTGAAGAATCAGTATGAAATATAATATTAATAGTTATGTCGTATCAGTGGGGAAAAGAGTAATTATTCAATAACTGAAGCTAGAAAAACATTCACATGGATAAAACTGCAACAGGATACCCACCTAACACCACATACATGAAATCAACTCTAAATGGATCAAGGACAGCATCAAAGCATGTCTTCATAAGCTCATCTTAGCAGAAAAGATAAATGACTATTTTTTTGCACTAGAGAAAGAAGTAATTTCTTTAATAAAGTGCAAAAAAGAACCAGCCAAAAAGAAGAAAGATTGATAAATTTGATCTGGTTAAATATATTATAAAATTGAATATTCATTCTCCATGAGTCAATGTGTACATCAGGATACACGTAAAAGAATATTCTTAATAGATCCTTGCTGCTGCTGCTGCTAAGTCGCTTCAGTCGTGTCCAACTCTGTGCGAACCGATAGACGGCAGCCCACCAGGCTCCTCCGTCCCTGAGATTCTCCAGGCAAGAACACTGGAGTGAGTTGCCATTTCCTTCTCCAATGCATGAGAGTGAAAAGTCAAAGTGAAGTCGCTCAGTCGTGTCCGACTCTTCGCGACCCCATGGACTGCAGCCCACCAGGCTCCTCCATCCATGGGATTTTCCAGGCCTTACATAATAATAAAAAACAAACCCAGAAATATCTTAGAATGCCCACTGACAGGTAAATGGATAAATAAACTGATACTTTCACAGTGGGATATTATACAAGATTAAATTTTGTTTTGGGGGTCTAAAGACTTTAGTATTGTTGGTCTTCCTTGTAGGTTTTGTAATTTTTATCTGTGAACTTATCTTCCACAGAAAACATGTTTATAAGGACATCTTCCTTCTATTCTCTGGGTTGTGAAGGGGGAATTCCCGCAAGGGAAGTTTCGGTGTTGATCTTCAGAATGTTGCACTACTAGACCAAACCTTAGGCTCGTGTGTCAGGACTGTTGACTCTGTTTCTACCCATAGCTGGGCAGATGTGTCAGTAAAACTTCTGCCTGGTCCTCTTCATTGAAGGGCAGCATGGTCCTGCCTCCTGGCCTCATGATTCCATCTTGGCCTCATGAGTCAAGGAAACTACAACCCAAAAGAGAAACATATAGGTGAAGTAACTTACTGTTAATATTTTATATCTTGGGTTGAGACATGTTTACAGATGTTCAAATATGTATAGTTTTGAAATGAATTAATAAACTAAGATTAAAAAAAGCCTTTTCAAATGTTAAAAACAAAAAGGGTAGTATCTGCCAATGATCGAGTGGTCAGACTCTATGACACCAAGAAAAATTAACCAAAGGGAAGCTTCTTTTAAAATGTGCTCTGTCGGGACTTGCCTGGTGGTCCACTGGTAAGACACCAAGCTCCCAGTGCAGGGGACCTGGGTTTGATCCCTGATCAGGGAACTAGAATTCCACATGCTGCAAAGAAGACCTGGCAGAACCAAATAAGTAAAAAGAAATAAATACTTAAAAAAAAATGTACTCGATCACCCACTAGCCAGTAGTGTCAGCTCCATCTCTGGCTCAGCCCTCCCTCAGATAGCTCCCATCACAGCATAACCTGGCTGTGCTTCCTCCTGCTCTTGGGCAGTGCCATCTGGGAGTCCATGTTTGGTTGAACAGCAGAGGGAGGGTGTTTCTATGGCCTGGGGCCTGGAGCACACCTCGTGTGAGAGGGAGGAACTCCCCCTCCTTCCAGAGAAATCAGCTAGGCAGCATCTTCACTGCACACAATGGCAGAGACAGAGACCACCGTCACACCATTGTTACTAAGGCCACCCTCCTTTTCAATTAAAGGATTAGTGATGGGCCGGCAGAGAAGCACTTGTGGGGTACTTCATCATTTCCTCTCGCTCTTATATACGTAAGATTTTCCTGCAGCACACATACCCCTGAACCAGGGTAGAGATGACAGGAAGGAAGGAGGCCCCCTGAGTATTGTGATTACAGGGGTACCTGCAGCTGCAACCGCACTCACACAGAGAGAGTCCACAGAAGGAGGGTGGGGAGAAGGTGGTTAAGAGACAAGAGAACAGAGAGAGGTTATTTGTATCTCCAAATTTGGCCCCAGACTGTGAGATTTGCAAGTGACTCTGGGAGCCTATTTTCTCCCACCCTATTCTACTCCCAGGCCTAATTTACTTAACAAAATGAATGATGATGGTTCTTTAGAGTTTACAAAATGCTCTGGGTAACATCATCACATGTGATCCTCCTAAAATGAAGTCCTGTGAAGTGGTTGTGATTGTGACCTTTATTTTACAAGTGAGGAAACAGGCTCAGAGTGGCTCAGTGACTAATCAAAGTCACAGGCTCAGTGGCAGAGCAGAGAGTAAGACTTTGACTCCCTGAGTAGCGTTCTTACACCGTGCTGTGGTTTTATCACTAAGATCTTGGCAGTTGCCAGAAAGGGTGTTAGAAAAGCATGGAACAACCACCTACCCCCTGGGCTGGCATCTGGCCCTTTCCCACTGGGCAGAGTAGGAGTGAAGGAACAGGGGTGGCATCCTGGCCCCCTCCCCAGCTGCGAGGAAGTGGTGGCTCTGAAAGGAAATACCCAGAGTTGCCTTCTGAGCCTAGGTGGGGGCTGAGGGAGTTGTGTCCTTGAGCAGCAGAGCTCTATTCCCTTGGTGTCTGTACCTTCTGCACAGTAACCCATGGTGCCTCTGAGTATACTGTTTTCTCTGGTAAATCCAGGGAAGGAGCGCTCAGGAGTTATTTCACTGTCATTTAAAACAATTGTTTAAAAGAACTGCTTCAAAGTTTAGTGTTCTGGTTTTTGTCAGGTAGGCTCACTGTAAAAACAATTTGGGAAATTACAACCAAATTAAAAGGAGAACAAAAGAGTCACAACCCCCAGAGATAATCACTTGTCCACCAGGAACTTAGCCCCTGGCTGGGAATCTAGCCAAACACAGCCTTTTCTTACCTCCCTTCCAGGCCCCACATAAATTCTAACAGAAAACGTTCTGTTTCTACTTAGGATGTAGAAAGCTGTAAGAGAATAAAGAACATAGCTCCTACCCAAACAATGAGGAAAAAGTCTATACATCATAAGTCTTCCTGAATCCACCAGAGAGAGCCAAGGTCACAAGGCAACCAAAACGAGCTGAATGCCAAAGAATGCCTCTGATAAGTACACCGCATAGCTGAGGACAGAAACAGCGAACTTGAATATACACCAGTAGAAATTATCCAAAATGAAACACAGAATAAAGAGTGAAAAACAGAGTATTGAAGAGTCATAAGGGTGACATTTCTGGTGATCCAGTGGTTAAGACTTCGAGCTCCCAACGCAAGGCGTGTGGATTTGATCTCTGGTCAGGAAACTAAGGTCCCGCATGCAGCAGCCAAGAAAATTAAAAAATAAAATGCTAAAAAAAAGCTGTTTGTTTAAGAAAAAAAGAGAGAGAGTTGTGGGACACTATCAAAGGCTCTGAAATGCAACTGACTGGAATCCAGAGGAAGAGATGGTGGTGGTATCTGGCTCTGTGTTGGGTGAAGCTAAATAGGAAGCAGACTCCTCCTTACCTGTGAGGCTGGGTGAGCACTGGCCTTTGCAGAAGAAAAGAACAGGGAGAGAAAATCTACCTTTAGTGTCAGAGCCTGTTGCCTGGACAGGGGATGACCAGTCGATAGTGGTAGTGGAGACTGCAAGTGTGCGACACCTAAGGAATCCTAGCCAGGTGGACCTGAGCCCTAAAGGTGACTAGAGCCATGTAAGCAAATAAGAATAATACACTCAGAGAGACCCAGCAACCAGGAAAATGAAATCTAGGAGAGGACTCAGAATAAATGGCTCTGAGCCAAGTATAACTGCTGAAGGATACATGTAATGTTTGAACAAAAATTAACCTTCACCAGTATTAGTAGGCTTTTGCTGGGTAATGCTGTGATAACAACCAACCTCAGAAATGCCATGGCTTTCGAAAAGAAAGGTTTGCTTCTCAGTTATAATACCTCTCCTTTGTGAGCTGGCTCTGACTCTGCCTATACCTTTTTCATTTTGGACTCAAGGTAAAGGAATATGAGAAAAAGAAATTTAAGAGGGAGAAAAGGAATTGTTGGAGGAGGTGTAGGAATTAAATTAATGATACAGGGAAATGCTTCTGAGTTTAAGAAAGATTTGCAATTTAAAAGGGCTCAGTGACCACTATGGAGAACAGTGTGGAGATTCCTTAAACAACTGGAAATAGAACTGCCATATGACCTAGCAATCCCACTGCTGGGCATACACACCGAGGAAACTAGAATCAAAAGAGACACGTGTACCCCAATGTTCGTCATAGCACTGTTTACAATAGCCAGGACATAGAAGCAACCTAGATATCCATCAGAAGATGAATGGATAAGAAAGCTGTGGTACATATACACAATGGAATATTACTCAGCCATTAAAAAGAATGTACTTGAATCAGTTCTAATGAGGTGGATTAAACTGGAGCCTATTATACAGAGTGAAGTAAGCCAGAAAGAAAACACCGATACAGTATATTAATGCATATATACGGAATTTAGAAAGATGGTAACAATGACCCTATATGTGAGACAGCAAAAGAGACACATGTAAAGAACAGACTTTTGGACTCTGTGGGAGAAGGCGAGGGTGGGATAATTTGAGAGAATATTTGAGAGAATTGAAACATGTATATTATCCTATGTGAAACAGACCACCAGTCCAGGTTGGACGCATAAGACAGGGTGCTCAGGGCTGGTGCACTGGGATGACCTAGAGGGATGGGATGGGGAGGGAGGTGGGAGGGGGTTCAGGATGGGGAACACATGTACATCCATGGCTGATTCATGTGAAGGTATGGCAAAAAGTAAAGTAATTAGCCTCCAATTAAAATAAATAAATGAATTATAAAAAATAAATAAAAGAAAAGGGCTCAGTGAACTCCAGGCTGGGATTGAGGGGAAAAGCACACATGTAGTAATAGCCTGTAAAATTCTTCAACTCCCAGGATAAAAAGAACCCCCTATAAGCTTCCAGAAAGAAAGAATAAATCACTTATAATAAAGAACCAGACTGTCATCAAGTTTTTCATCTGCAACACTGGAAATCAGAAGACTATCAGTAACATCTAATGAAAGAAGAGGACCTTGACCTAAGAATTCTGTAACCTCACCTGGCAAGTCTTTCCTGTTAGGGTGGATATGATGGGCTGCAGAGAGTATATCACCCACATGCATCATTTAAGCAGTTTATTGAAATGAAGAGCCCTTTTTGAAGCAACAAATGAATCAAAGCAAACATCTCAGGATAGGGGAAGATGAAGAAGAGAGGGAACAGTAACAGTGAGAAATAAGCCTGCTGTGCTTCTGTGTGTACTCAGTCGCTAGAAAAAAAGAAGGAAAGTGAAGTCACTCAGTCCTGTCTGACTCTTTGCTACCCCATGGACTGTAGCATACCAGGCTCCTCCATCCATGGAATTTTTTAGGCAAGAGTACTGGAGTGGGTTGCCATGTTCTTCTCCAGAGGATCTTCCCAACCCAGGGATCAAACCCACATCCCCTGTGTCTCCTGCGTTGGCAGGCAGATTCTTTACTACTGCGCCACCTGGCAAGTCTATGCCTTTGTATACCTAAATCTAAGTGAATAATGGTAGAGCAACTAGTAATTTATCCTCTAAATTTGGATTTATAATTATGGTGAGAGATTTAAGAACATTTCTTTATACTAAGAATCAAGCAGGCCAAAAATAAATAAATAAAATCCTAGAGGAATAGAAGATTTTATTAACAGACTCAATTACAGTAATGTAACTAGGCAACCTGTGAATAGAAAGGGCGAGTGAGAATGAGACCAGCTCTTGGTGGGTGGGATGGGAAGGACCATTTCAGGCATACCAAATGCCCCTCTGAGAACACTTCTCCTGTCTGCTCACTGATCTTTAAATCAAGATGAGAAATGAGTGCTTTGCTTTGAGGCTTTGTTCTGTGCTCAAAGATCTCCTAGGTCTTGAAAAAGTCTTTATTTTAAACTATGGTAATCCCATCCACTCAGCACAAGTGTGCTTGTTAAATTCCATCCTGAGACGATCTTTAATAAGGAATGTACAGGACAGACCATGAGTTCAAAGAGAGGGAGAGGGGTGGAGGAAGGACCCAGGAGACATTCAGGCCGGCAGTACTGCTCCTCCTCAAGCCCACTGATCAGTCTCACCCCCAGCCCTTCCTACCCTCTTTCCCACCTACATTTACATTGTAGTATCAAGGGTGATGGGACAAAACATTCCTTTTTCTTTCAGCATAATTCCTGAGACAAGCAGCTGCTACTCATGACATTTCTCAAACTGAGAGCATAGTGAAATGTGACTTTTAGCTCAGGAAAAAAAAAATCTGAATTTTAATTGTGGAGCTCCTGGGCCAGCAGTGTCCTTGACATTTGAAAGCGTGAACCTTATCTGGAGCAGCTCTTTGGAGGCTGACAGACCTTGCTGAACTTGAGCTGTTTAGAATCCATTGTAGGGTTATTTCTCATTTCTGTTCTCCAGTTATACAGCAGCAGAAGGTTCACTTAGAATATAAATGCTTTTTTCATTAATCCGGAGAACTAACTTAAAGTTTAAATGGCCATATTCTACAGAGAATGTACTAAAATAAATATTGCATTCCCCTCCTCATATTATTGATATGCAGGGAATATATGCCCGGGACTCAGAGTTCCCTCAGATGTCCACTCTCCATCTCCAAATATATCTTGACCCATAGCTCCTTTGCTCTGCTGTGACCTTCAAAAGCCTCAGTCTTTCCCCAACTGTACCTGTTTCTAGCTTCTTCTCCTGCCATGTGTGTATTTATTACAAGAATGACCTCACAATGGACGTCAGTGTTTTTCAATTATAAAAATTGCTCTATTTGGCTGTATTTATGTGGACATGCTACTTTTAATACAAATAGCTACTATTAAATGCAAAAGTATTGTGTTAGGCATTTTAGACACATTTTTAGTTTGAGATTATTATTCTCATTTCTCAGATGACATTCTGATTATCTGTAACAATCATCCCCACATCTGATGGATTAAAATAACTCAATATAATCATATGCTTAAACTTTTATTAGCTGGCTGGGTTCAGATGGGTGGTTCACTCTTGAACTGTCACACATGGTTGCTATTGTAGCCAAAATTCAGCCTCTGTATACCAGTACTGAATTGAATCTCAGAGTTTTGGGTGAAGTAGAAAAGAATAGCTTTATTGCTTTGCCAGACAAAGCGGGGGGGCCACAGCAGACAAATGCCCTCAAACCATGTGTCACAACCTGGAGTCGATGAGGCTGGATGTCTAAGCTGCCTTCTTCACTCACATGTCTGATGCCCTAGCTGTGATGATGGAAGCGGTTGGAGGCTGGCTGAGCATGCCTGTCTTTACATAGTCTCTCCCTGTTGGGCTTCCTCCCAACATAATAGTATCAGGTAGTTGGACCCACATGACCACTACCTGGGGACCACATTCCCCAGAGCTAGTGTTCCAAGGGACCAAGGCTTCTTATGACCCAGCATCACTTTTGCTGCACCCTGTTGGTCATTATACGAAACCCCGTTCAATGTGGGAAGGAACCACAGAAAAGCGTGGATACTGTGAAGACGCAAGGTTCACTGTGGGGTGGAGGGTGTCTTTACAGACTCGGAAATCAAGGCTTTGATATAATGTGTCCAAGATGATACTGCCAGCATGCGACAAAATTGAGATCTGAATCAAAGGGGTCCATCTGACCCCAAAACTTGTTTTTCTGTATCATTCTCTACCTTATTGGTTATTCTGGCTCTTTAGTATAGAATGTGTCTAGAATGACCTGTTTTAACTTTTGCCAGGCTGCTTGACAGCATCAAGAGTATTTTGGTTGAGTTTAGATAGAAGAGATCAGGTAAATTGAGAAGCACAGCTACCCCAAACTCCTTCTGGGACTATATTTGTAGGCTGAAATCACCCAAGTTTTCTTCAAATCAGTGGATGTTTCTTTAGTGACTGGTCAGTACTGCTGCCTTCCCCTAAGGAGTCTAAAATGTCCCCCTTTTAGCTCTACTCTGGGGACCATGGCAAACAGCCCTTTGATCCTTAGGGCATTGATGAGCAGTCATCCATTTAGACAGAGTTTACATTGTTCTAATGTGATGACTTTGGCGATTCAGGAAAAACTTCAGTGAGGGTACATTGAGGGGTAATAAATATCCCTTATATTTGTGTCCTGTAGCTTTTAAAGTACAGTTATACATTTTATCAGTCAGGATAGACTGGGTTATACTTTAAAAAAAGAAAAAAATTTCCTGTGCATTGAAACAGCAGAGGTTCATTTCTCACAGCACGTTTCCTGCAGATGTATTAGGTACTCTTGTTCCCTTGCCTTTTGCCTCCTCTGAGACCTAGGACAGTGGAGCAGCCACAATTCAGAACATTGCTAGTATCATGGTAATGTCACAGTAGGTCTCACTCAGAAATTAAATATTTGGCCCACACATGACACGTATTCCTTCTGCTCAAAATTCATTAGCCAAAGGAAATCATCTGTTGGAACTGGCCACAAGGACACCAAGAAGTATAATCCTAAAATGTGCCCAATGACTGTTTGGAAAAAGCACTAATGAATATCACATACAAATGACCTTATAGGTTTTCTTAGCAAATCATTGATGCAAAGAGTTGTGGAGTTATCCTCATTGTCCAGATGTATAGAGGCAACATCAACAGCAGAACTTGTTATATTGTTAGTGCAAATTTGTGTCCCTGATGCATAGCGAGGCCAAACAAACCAAAACATCAGAGTTTGGGGCAGAGAAAGGTTTCTTGCAGGGCCATGCAAGGAGATGGTGGTTCAGGCCCTCCCAAACCCCCTGAGTTTCTGGTTCCTACAAAGCATTTTCAAAGGTCAGGTGAAGGAAAGGAGTCACGGGATCTGTGATCAGCTTTTACACAATTCTCTGACTGGTTGATGGTGAAGTAATAGGGCTGTGTTATAGGAATTAACATTAGCAGTCCTTAGATACCAGGAGGCCTAGGTTTGTGTGCTCATGGTCATCAAGTAGTTAACATTTTCTGCATAAGGGATCTTAGTTCCCCGAGCAGAGATCTAACCTGTGTTCCCTGCAATGGAAGCATAGAGTCTTAGCCACTGGACTGGTAGGGAAATCTTTGGTGGTGGTGGTGGTGGGTGTTCACATCTGTAAAACAACTCAGGAAATGTGGGAGAAGGCCTGCCCTGGGAAGACTCCATAGAGTACTGCTCAATTACAATATATATGAAGCTGTTATAAAAAAATTAAAGGTTGGTGAAAAAGGGTGGGGTTGGTATATGACATACATGGAGAATAAATCTCTTGCAAGGTTGGTTAATAACAGGCACCCTATATTTCCCACCCCATCCATAGCCCTGTACTCAAGAGAGGCAGAGGAAGTAACGCAGGGGCACTTAACTTAGGTCCATAGATAGGCTCAGACAGTAAAGAATGTGCCTGCAATGCAGAAGACCCAGGTTTGATCCCTGGGACGAGAAGATCCTGTGGAGAAGGAAATGGTAACCCACTCCAGTATTCTTGCCCAGAGGAGCCTGATGGGCTACAGTCCATAGGGTTGCAGAGAGTTGGATCTGACTAAGCAACTAACACTTTCACTTTTCCTAGATAGAGGGAGATGATTTACAAACTCACCCCCAAATTGTAGGCAAAATGTGTGTAGATGTTCATTTTTGGGAGAGGAAGGGTACAGTTTGTACTAGCTTCTCAAAGAAGTCTATGACCACCAAAGGTTAATGAAAAGAGTAATGAACCAGTAGTCAAGAACTGAGTCCTAACTTTGGCTGCCTCTAACTAGGCTGGCAAACTTGGACAAGTCATTTCTCTTCTTCATTTGTAAAATGAGGGCCAGGACTTATTGATATCATGCTCTCTTCCAGCTCAGTACACACGATGCTGGATACCTGTGGCCAAGCAGATCTGAATTCACATCTGGTTCTGCCTCTCAATGGTTGCGTGGCCTTGTGCCAACTCTAGAACCTGTTCATGCCTCTGTCAAAGGTGAATACCTATGCAGGCTTCTTGGGAAGATTAGGGACCGTGAGCGGAGAACACCTGGCCATTGTTATTAAACGATGCTTCCTATGAGTCTATGTTTGGCTCAAGTCCTGCTGAGCACTACATATTTTCAGTGAGTAGGCATGGTCTGTCAGGAATTCAAGTTGTACCAAATCCAGATGTCGGCAAGGCCTTGCCCTCGAGCAGTTCCTACTCTAGAAAGGAAGTCTGGGTGGAAGCCTTGCCCAACCTCGTCCATGTACACACCATGCCTGACTCATGTCTTGCCTGGGCTTTCCAGTAAGGCCAGCTCCTGTCCCTACTTGCTTCTCTACACAAGTACTGAGTCATCATGGGCTAAGTCATGATATGGGCTCATAGCCTCCCCAAGAGTCTGAACCCACCAAAACACCAAATGCTGATGGAGCCACAGAACCAACCCCTTGACATTTCCAGCTTTCTTCACTGGCAGCTTCCCATGTTACTGCTACTATAGCCATCATACCCCAGATTGACTCACTGCTTCCTGCTATAGCTAGGGCAGGAATTACTGCTCCTGGTTTAGTCATGAGGTGTCACAAGCCCAGAAAGAGTAAGGTAAACGTAACCTCCACAAGGAAATGCAGTGAGCTGGTGGCAGCCCTGAGTCAGGCCTATCTCCTGGTCCTTTGTCACCTCCTTGCAAGATGTCATTATATTAGTTTTCTGTTGCTGTTATAACAAATTACCATAAATTTAGTGGCTTAAAACAACACAAATTAATGAAAACAACAAGTTAAACACTGAGATACCACTACTAAAGTCTGAAAAACTGACCATACCAAATGCAGGTGAGGATATAGAGCAACAGGAAATCATTCATCGTGGGTAGGAATGCAAAATGGTACACCCACTTTGGAAGATAGTTTGGCAGTTTCTTATAAAACTGAATGTACCCTTACCATGTAATCCAGCAATCATACTCCTTGGTATTCACCCAAAGGATTTGAAAACTTATGTCTACAGAAAAACTTGTGCACAGATGTTTATAGCAGCTTTATCCATACGTGCCTGAACTTGGCAGCAACTAAGATCCTCGATACGTGAATGGATAAATTAAACGTGATACCTCCAGACAATGGAATATTATTAAGCACTAAGAAGAAATGCGCTATCCAAGCCATAAAAAGCAGGGGAGGGACCTTAAATGCGCATTACTGAGTGAAAGAAGTCAATCAGATAAGGCTACATCCTGTGTAATTCCAACTATTTGATGTTCTGGAAAAGGCCAAATTATGGAGACAGTAAAAACATAAAGTTGTTTCCCGGGGGTTGGGCAGGGAGGTGAATAGGCAGGGCACCGAGAATTTTTAGGGCAGTGAAAATATGTTGTATGCGACTGTAATGATGAATCATGTCATGATACATCTGTCAGAACCCAGCAAACATACAACATCACGAGTGAAGCCTAACGTGAACTGTGGACTTGGGGTGATGGTGCTGTGTTGGTGTAGGATCATTGTAACAAATGTACTACTTTGCTGTGGGATGTTGGTAATGGCGGAGGGTATTCCTGTGTGAGAGCATGGAGTATATGGGAACTCCTTGTACCTTCCTGACAGTTTTGCTGTGAACCTAAAATCATTCTTTTTTTTTTTTTTTTTAATGTTTATTTATTTGGCTGCTCAGTGTCTTAGTTGTGGCACTCGGGATTTAGTTTCCCCAACTAGGGACCAAACCTAAAATCATTCTTTTAAAAAAAAAAAAATGAAGTCTTGAAAAACAAAACCAAAAAATTTATTATTTAACAGTTCTGGAGATCAGAACCTCTTTGGACTAAAACCAAGATGTCAGCAGGGGTGTGTTCTTTTCTGGGGGCTCCAGAAAAGGTTTTCTTGCCTTTTGTAGCTTCTAATGGCACCCCACTCCAGTACTCTTGCCTGGAAAATCCCATGGATGGAGGAGCCTGGTAGGCTGCAGTCCATGGGGTCGCGAAGAGTCAGACACGACTGAGCGACTTCACTTTCACTTTTCACTTTCCTGCATTGGAGAAGGAAATGGCAACCCACTCCAGTGTTCTTGCCTGGAGAATCCCAGGGGTGGGGGAGCCTGGTGGCTGCCGTCTATGGGGTCACACAGAGTCGGACACGACTGAAGTGACTTAGCAGCAGCAGCAGCAGCAGAAGCTGCCCGAATTCCTTGACTCATGGTCATCGTCAAAGCTGGCAGTGGCTGGTTAAGTTTTTTCAAGTCATATCGCTTTAAGACTCACTGTTCTGCCTCTCTCATCCTTGTGATTACACTGGGCCCACTTGGATATCCAGTATTCTCTCCCCCACTTTGAGGTCAACTGATTACCAACCTTAATTTCTCCCACACCCTTAATTTTCCCTTGTTGCATATGTTAACATATTCACAGGTTCTGGTGATAAGATGCTGTCGACTAAAAAGATGCACAATGTAAGAGTTGTGAGTAAAGTTTTATTTCAGGCAAAATGAGGACTACAGCCTGGGAGATAGCACCCAAGATAGCCCTAAGAGACTGCTTCAAAGAGGTAGTGGGGAAAGGTAAATAAATAAGATTTTGGTGAATGGGGAGTTCAATGCAATCACGTGCTAGTCATGAGGAGCCGATGTCACCATGAAGGGATTTAGTGCTTTTCTAGGAATGAAAAGATGCAAGATTGTTGTTAAAGATTGGCCCCTGCAGCAACACAAGGTTCAGTCTCCACAGAGCTCTGCTGTGCTGTGCTTAGTCACTTAGTTCTGTCCAACTCTGCGACCCCGTGGACTGCAGCCCACCAGGCTCTTCTGTCCATGGTAATTCTCCAGGCAAGAATACTGGACTGGGTTGCCATGCCCTCCTCCAGGGGATCTTCCCAACTTGGCGATCGAACCCATGTCTCCTGCATTGCAGGCAGATTTTTTTTACTGTCTGAACCACCAGAGGCAGGTGGCAAATGCCCTTGCTGTTGTTCAGTTGCTGGCAACTCTCAGCAAGTGCCAATTTGTAGTTGACAAGCCTCGTCAACCCAGTGGCTGGTGTCCCACATTTTCTAGTCTTTCAGAATTACCTTTTACTTAAGTATTCAAAGAAAATAGAAAATAGCTCATGCTCTGAGATCAAGGGAAGTCAGTCCCCTCTTAAATATTGCTAAGGATTCTCGGATGTGCATCCACACTCATGGTCTGTCTTCTCTCACTCCATTCTGCTCCCCCATCACAGGTTCTATATACAGCTCATTCCCTCTGAGCTGCTTTGCTTTCAAACAGGGACATGCCCATTATTTCTGAGGCAGGGCTATCTGGAGAGAACCAGGTTTTAGGATGCTTAATTACCCTTGTAAGGGTTTTAACAACACAGGCCAGGAGAATTCCACATAGTACTCGGCACAGAGAGCCCCCAAATCCTCTGGTCATACTGTGTTGAGGCCTTTATTCAGGGTTTCTCTCTGGCCCTGCTCAAACCCAGTCTTCTCTGAGACTCCAGGCCCAAATTGCTGCTTCCAAGACCATCAAAGGAAAAAGAAGCCCTTGAATGTTGACTTTATTATGGGGCGCCGTTTAGCCGCGGTTCACTTCAACCTGGCCCCAGGGACTTACCTTTGCATAACCGAAGGGCCCATTAAAGTGTTTCCCAAACAAAAGATAAGATTCTTTGCCAAGAAGAATTCTTCTCCTACTCTTGGAATGTGGAAATGCTGCAGTTAAAAAAATATAACAAAGCACAAACAGCTCCTTTTATTTCCAATTCCTTTGTTTACAACAGAAATAAAGTGCTAGCATGTGTGTTGTTTTGTAAAAGACTCAGATTTTACATCACAACATATAATTAATACACACCCTCATGCAACATAAATCAAAAAAGAAACAATATCTATACTTAATACTTGGGATACCTATTGACGCTTTCTATTCTCCTAAAATTTTCAAATGGTGATCAGGACCCACTAAATTTCTTTCATAACCTGCTGATGACTCACAACCTGCTCTTTGAAAAGCACTGTACTAAAGAGAATAGCCCCTTCTCTTCCCTCCCAAGCATAAGTATTTGTGTAATGCTTTAATGTTTGCAAAGCAGGTTTTAAAGCATAGTTTATCCCACTTAATCCTCACATAACCCTACAATGGGAATAATAACTCCCTTTTTACAGATGGGGGAACCGAGGTCTAAACCATTAAAGAAGCTTTGCTCAGTTTTGTGACCAAAAAGGGAAGATTGTGGATGCAAATCTCTGAATCTAAATCTGTAAGGTATAGTTCGGGCCAAGGCAGAAAAAGGAAAGACGAGCTCAACAGAAGTAGGTAACCTTTATTCAGGCAAGGAGGGGCGACAGTTGACCTAACGACCAGGCTGAACCGCGGAGAGGGATCAGGGAGGCTCCATATTTATAGGGAGGTTTGTGGAAGCGATGAGGGAAACACTAATCAGGCAGGATGTTTTGGATATTCTTTAGTTGAGATGGCGTTTGTAGTTGGGCAGGTGATAAGTCTTCTGAGCAGGTGTGGAGGGTGGAAGGTTTCTGGACAGGGGGTGATAACACCCATGTAGATGCAACCGGCCTGGAGCACCAGGGCGGGACCTAAAGTTCTGTTTTGTTTTCTCTGAAGTTAGATGATTCAGCAAGGGCCTTTGAGACTGTTGGTTTCTTTTCTAGGCCCAAAAGACTCCTTCAAAATCTAGTGTTCTTTACATTCAAACCAGACCCCTAGTGTTACCAGAAGTGGGACCCCTTCCAGGGCTTGAGAGTGGGCTGTTGTCTAACACTTAGAAATGAATTGTCTGAGGAGACACTCTTGCTGACAAAAAAAAAGACTGTTGGCAAGGAGCACCTGGTGGAAAGCAGAAGGGTAAGGGAGCCCAGGAGAAGTGCTTTGCCACATGACTTTCAGTCTCAGGTTTTATAGTAATGAAGTTAGTTTCCAGGTTGTCTCTGGCCTGTCATCTTGCTTGTGCCCATATTTGGTCTGACTCAGGGTCCTTCCTGGTGTCTTGTGCATCTCTCAGCCAAAATGGATTTTTAGCGTGAGGGTTTCTGGGAGGTTGGCGGGACATATTATGGGCTGGTGTCTCCTCCCTCCTTTTGGCCCCTCCTGAATTCTCCTGGTTATTTTTGGTGGCAGCACTGTGTTCCTTATTGGGACCTCCTGTTATGAGACAACTCATGCAAGCTGTTTTTCTCGGGCCTAGCCAAGGTGGGAAGTTTCGGTCAATCATTCTGAGACAGGAAGTGAGCAGGTACAACCTTTAAAAGAATGACATAGCCCAAAGATGGGATATAAACTCATTAGAACCAGCTAGGTCCAAGATGGCAGACTAGTTGACTTCTACTTGACCTCGAGCCTCAGTATGTGCTTATTGTAATACATCAAAGGGCTTCCCAGATGACTGAATGATAAAGAATCTGCCTGCCAATGCAGGAGATATAGTTCAGCCCCAGAGTTGGGAAGATCCCCTGAAGAAGGAAATGGCAACCTACTCCAGTTTCTTGCTTGGGAAATCCCATGGACAGAGGAGCCTGGTGGGCTATAGTCCACGGGGGTGTCTCAAAGAGTTGGACACAGCTTAGCGACTAAACAACAACAATAACACATCAAAACACTAAATGACCCATCCCAGGTGCCATGATGGTCCCAGGGATGACCACAAAAGATCAAAAATTGGTTGGTGGCTCAATTCTTTAAAACCCCCACCCCTTTCCCCAAATAGCTGGAACACTCCTCCCACTCATTGACCTATGAAATTACCCACCCCTATAAAAACTGACAGCCCCAGACCCTAAAGCCTCTCTTGCCTCCTGAGATGGCCCACACTATGTTTATGGGTGTGCTTCCTTCCTGAGTAAACCTTCTTTCACTGGACTATGGCTTGCTCTTGAATTCTTTCCTGTGAGAAGCCAAGAACCCACACTTGGCTGCCATCCCAGGGACTCAGATGTGACCTAAAATGTGACCATCCTCCCACGCCCGATTCTTTTTCCTGCAACAGTTGCTTAACATTAGTCTCACTGTACACAACACCCTCAACTCTTACGGTATGGGTTTAGGTTAAGCTAGACAATGTAAGCTCTTTTTTGAGTATGCTGGATTCCCAGTGCTCACAGAAATCTCATACTTCATATCCTCTTTGTCAGCCTGAAGTTGGTGTACCTGTCCTCCTCCCCTTCCCCTAGACCAGGTTGCTGAGCAGAGCTAACAGGGCCCTAGCACCTGCCTCAGGCCTTCACTGTGGCCTCTGAGCAGAGCAGGAGGTTGTAGTCCCTGCCTTGGGCTGGAGTGGAAGTT
This sequence comes from Bos mutus, assembly GCF_027580195.1. Classification (NCBI taxonomy): domain Eukaryota; kingdom Metazoa; phylum Chordata; class Mammalia; order Artiodactyla; family Bovidae; genus Bos; species Bos mutus. Next base: position 45,974,713 of record NC_091627.1, on the reverse strand, counting down.
ATTTAGCGCAGGAAGCTGAGAAATGGTACTATGAAAGACAATCCCAGAGGAGGGGTGAGCTGACCCTGAGGACAAGGTGCTTTGGGCAGAGCAGGCCCTCAGGAAATGTCGACTCACTGAACTAATAAAGAAACCAGACATCACAGAACCAGGAAATGCTGAGCAGGCCTGGGTAAATGAAAGAAAATCTGAGGACAGAAGATGTGGATACTGGTTTCCAAGTTTAAACACTGTCTCTTCCTCTTTCTCTCTTTGATGATTCTTCTTCCTTGGGTTTTCAACATAGGGCAGCAATTGGGAGGGGTTTACCAACATTTCAAACACTTGGACTCTGTGTAGGTGATGGGGCTCAGGATATGCCACCACTTTGGCATATTGATTAATTAGAATTAAAGTTATTTGAGAAACAGCCTGTGCAAGGAGGACACTATGACCTTCCTCTATCATCTTGAAAGCAGGAAATACATCCTCCATGTGACAGGTATCCTCCCTGCACAAGGAGGTAGAGAGACAGCCTTGTCATCAGAGACAGAGAGTTCAGGGCCAGGAGTCTTGGAAACAAACTCTGCTTCATTTCTTCACCACTTAGTACATAAACCTGTTTGTTTGTCTTGTTAGTTCCTTACAGATTTATTGCTTTTTGTATAAAAGGTATATAAACACACTGCTTTGACTACTTATTTGGTCCTATAGCTATGAGACATCTGCATGTACAAAGTCAATTTCTTTTCCCTTCTGTTAAGCTGCCTTGTGTCAATGTAATTATTAGACCAGCCAAGTATTCATCAGTTCACTTCAGTTCAGTCGCTCAGTCATGTCTGACTCTTTGCGACCCTATGAACTGCAGCATGCCAGGCCTCCCTGGCTATCACCAACTCCCAGAGTTTACCCAAACTCATGTCCATTGAGTCAGTGATGCCATCCAGCCATCTCATCCTCTGTCGTTCCCTTCTCCTCCTGCTCTCAATCTTTCCCAGCATCAGGGTCTTTTCAAATGAGTCAGCTCTTCACATCAGGTGGCCAAAGTATTGGAATTTCAGCTTCAACATCAGTCCTTCCAATGAACACCCAGAACTGATCTCCTTGGAAGGACTAATGCTGAAGCCGAAACTCCCATACTTTGGCCACCTGATGTGAAGAGCCAGCTCCTTGGAAAAGATCTTGATGCTGGGAAAGATTGAGGGCAGGAGAAGAGGGGTAACAGAGGATGAGATGGTTGGATGAGTTTGAGCAAACTCTGGGAAATAGTGAAGGAAGCCTGGCATGCTGCAGTCCATGGGGTTGCAAAGAGTTGCACACAACTTAGCGACTGAAAAACAACAAGCCAAAAGAGCCAAGAGGAGTAGGGGGAAGTTTTCCTCTCCCTGATCATTTTGGTCCAATTGGTTGTATACTGCTTGGGTACTGCCTGCTCCTGGGACTGTTGCAATAAAGAAATCCTAGAACCTCTGACATGAACCTGGCAGAAATCGCGAATTCTTACCACTTCAGCCTCCCAGATCTGTGGAGTCTGATGGAAGTGAAAGGGTTAAGAGTCCTTTTCCTCCATTTCTCTTTTTTTATTTTCCTCATTTTTAAAATTTAGACTAGCAGAAGAAAACATTTGTGGAATTAGTCCTTGTCTACAGGAATTCTAGTCAAGATTTGATAAATGAGTACTCTTGGTTTAATTGATCCTTTTCCTCCCAGTGTGTGCATGCCAAGTTGCTTCAGTTGTGTCCGACTCTTTGCTACCCTGTGGATTGTAGTCCGCCAGGCTCCTCTGTCCATGAGATTCTCCAGACAAGAGTGCTGGAGTGGGTTGCCAGGCACTCCCTCCTCCAGGGGATCTTCCCGACCCAGGACTCTGACCAGAGTCTCTTATGTCTCCTGCACTGGCAGGTGCATTCTTTACCACTAGCGCCACCTGGGAAGCCCTTTCCTCCCAGAATTGGTCACTAGTTTTCTTTGTCTCTTCGGGCAGAACACAGGCATGGGTCTTATAAACCTGCTGTTGGAGTTGGCCTCACAGACTGCCAAGTTCGTGGTTCTTACCAGACTGGTGTCTGTTTAGACCAACCATACTGTGGGTCCCTTATGTAAAAACCAGATAAGATTTTTCCTTTCATCTTGTTCTGTGTTCTGAAAGCTTGGTTTTTTGACCAGTAGAATATTCTGTCTGGTCTTTCCCATTCTGTCTAGGGTGCCCCTTGGTGGTCAGTTTATAGACTGGGGTTCCAAAGCATGAACTCCCAAGCAGCCATGCTAGCATTCAGGGAACTTTGTCATAAAGGGTCCCAATCCGTAAGAGGACTTTGTCATCTCCACCTTTCTTGTTTTTGTTTAGTACTGGAAAAGTCCCATTCCAGTAGTGCCTGCCTGGTATCACAGATTAGTGAGACTGTCATGGAGGTGTTTCACATTCCTCATTGTCACTACACCATCCTTACCATCTGTGTAACAAAGGCCTTTGCTTTCTTAGGCTACCTGAGAGTGAACCTTCTGGATCTCGTGAGGATTGTATCTGTTTTGCAGCCTTTTGTGGAAGTTTCTTGCATTCTTGGTTAAGCTATAAAAAGGTTTATAGGTTTGAATTGTTATTGAGATTAATAGATACTACTCGTCAATGGCCAGATGATGAATCTTGTAGAGTGGAAAATCTTCTATATTTGAAAAAAAATTTTTTTGGAGAATTGTTAATCATTTTATTTGTTCCTACTTTTTTAAAAGACCAAATTAAAAAGTGAATACAGAGAAAATAGCCTTCCTCAGCGATCAATGCAAAGAAATAGAGGAAAACAATACAATGAGAAAGACTAGAGATCTCTTCAAGAAAATTAGAGATACCAAGGGAACATTTCATGCAAAGATGGGCTCAATAAAGGACAGAAATGGTATGGACCTAACAGATGCAGAAGATATTAAGAAGAGGTGGCAAGAGTACACAGAAGAACTGTACATAAAAGATCTTCATGACCCAGGTAATCACTCACCTAGAGCCAGATATCCTAGAATATGAAGTCAAGTGGGCCTTAGGAAGCATCACTATGAACAAAGCTAGTGGAGGTGATGGAATTCCAGTGGAGCTATTTCAAGTCCTAAAAGATGATGCTGTGAAAGTGCTGCCCTCAATATGTCAGCAAATTTGGAAAACTCAGTAGTGGCCTCAGGACTGGAACAGGTCAGTTTTCATTCCAGTCCCAAAGAAAGGCAATGCCAAAGAATGCTCAAACTACTGCACAATTGCACTCATCTCACATGCTAGTAAAATAATGCTCAAAATTCTCCAAGCCAGGCTTCAGCAATACATGAACTGTGAAATTCCAGACGTTCAAGCTGGTTTTGGAAAAGCCAGAAGAACCAGAGGCCAAATTGCCAACATCCACTGGATCATGGAAAAAGCACGAGAGTTCCAGAAAAACATCTATTTCTGCTTTATTGACTGTGCCAAAGCCTTTGACTGTGTGGATCACCATAAACTGTGGAAAATTCTGAAAGAGATGGGACTACCAGACCACCTGACCTGCCTCTTGAGAAACCTATATGCAGGTCAGGAAGCAACAGTTAGAACTGGACATGGAACAACAGACTGGTTCCAAATAGGAAAAGGAGTATGTCAAGGCTGTATATTGTCATCCTGCTTATTTAACTTCTATGCAGAGTACATCATGAGAAACGCTGGACTGGAAGAAGCACAAGCTGGAATCAGGATTGCTGGGAGAAATATCAGTAACCTCAGATATGCAGATGGTACCACCCTTATGGCACAAAGTGAAGAAGAACTAAAAAGCCTCTTGATGAAAGTGAAAGAGGAGAGTGAAAAAGTTGGCTTAAAGCTCAACATTCAGAAAACTAAGATCATGGCACCCGGTCCCATCACTTCATGGCAAATAGAGGGAAACAGTGGAAACAGTGTCAGACTGTATTTTTCTGGGCTTCAAAATCACTGCAGATGGTGATTGCAGCCATGAAATTAAAAGACGCTTACTCCTTGGAAGGAAAGTTATGACCAACCTAGAGAGCGTATTACAAAGCAGAGATGTTACTTTGCCTACAAAGGTCCATCTAGTCAAGGCTATGGTTTTTCCAGTAGTCATGTGTGGATGTGAGAATTGGACTATAAAGAAAGCTGAGCGCAGAAGAATTGATGCTTTTGAACTGTGGTGTTGGAGAAGACTCTTGAGAGTCTCTTGGGCTGCAAGGAGATCCAACCAGTCCATCCTAAAGGAGATCAGTCCTGGGTGTTCATTGGAAGGACTGATGTTGAAGCTGAAACTCCAATACTTTGGCCACCTGATGCAAAGAGCTGACTCATTTGGGAAAGATTGAGGGCAAGAGAAGAAGGAGACGACAGAAGATGAGATGGTTGGATGGCATCACCAACTCATTGGACATGAGTTTGGTTAAACTCTGGGAGCTGGTGATAGACTGGGAGGTCTGGCATGCTGCGGTTCATGGGGTCGCAAAGAGTTGGACACGACTGAGCAACTAAACTGACAGAGAAATATAACATCTAGTTTAGCAACTCTCGTAAGAAGATGGAAAAATAGTAATTAAACTTACAAAAAAATTAGTTCCCATTTTACATACACTCACCTTCTTAAAAATCTGACCCCATCTTCTCAGCAAATTCCGCTAACTCTCCAAACTCCTCTACCTTCCCCAGAAAATCCCTGAAACACTCAGCTGCTTGTTTAACTTCCGTTTGCCTTCAAGATTTACAGAGAGCCCTCCCGCCTAATCTCTTGGCCCAGGGTTTACAAGTAACTCTTATAAATGCTAAAAGCCAGGAAATAAATTTAGCAGAAGCATCTGGGATGGACAATAAGTCTCATTTTGCTCAACTCTATAATCAGGGTTTGGGCCTTCCTATGCTATGTCCTTTGCAGATATATTCTAGATCTCCACCTGAAGAAGTTATGTCTCCTGGTCCACAGAACATAGAAATCTTTTATTTCCATTTAGCTGGAAATTTTCTCTGTGGTATAAAAAGGCAAATTTAAGATAGTATGACTGAGTGGGCAAATCAACTTCTAAACATTATGATGGAAAAGCCTCCCCAGTTCTTTGAAGGTAGCTTGCAGGAATGCAGATGAAAAAAAGAATTAAAATCAAGAACTTGACTCTTTACAAAAACAAAAGCGTAACTTGAAAAACAGCTCCAAGCATATTTCTTCCTAATTGCCTTCAGATATTTGCAGATACTGTAAAAAAAACAGGACATTGGAAATACAGTTGTTCTGCACTTGAAAAATGAAAGGAAAATTTAAGATTGTAAATATTCTAAACTACTGGTAATAGAAAAATAAACCCCAAATTCCTAGGAGAAAATTTACATTCTTTCTCTGTCTCTTAAAGTTGTAAATCTTATCATTGTAAATCTTACTTTGAAAAGTAAACACAGCCCTCATTGCCTGGAGACTAAAGGAAAAAATATTTAAAAGGAGGAAGTAGGTCTTTTAAAAATACAAACTGCTAAAAGGGCTCTCTTGCCCAAACCCTAGCCCACAGCCTCTTTAAGATTACTTGTCAAAGACAAATACAAATATTAAAAGTTATCTCCACAAATAGTAAAAAGCTTTAGATGTTTGAATGGATAAACTCAGCTTTTTCCAACTGTTATTTATAGATTCACTTAGAATATACTGCTGTTACTTGAATCAATATACTTGATTTATGGCTAACATTTTAAAGTGAACATCTCTGTGTTTGTTTTTACGTATGTCTATGTATGTGCATTATAGATATAGTATTTTTCTGCCTTTGAATAGCACCGCCACACTTAATTTGTTAAAGAGCTCTATTTAATTGGCTTAAATAAGCACTTATGTCTAAGTCTCAGAAATAGAAACAAATACAGATATTTTTCAAGTGCACATGATCAAGGATAATTTTCAGTAAATAAAAAGTAGTTTAGGTTTGTTGACTTAAATAATTCAGGCGTGTTTTAGAGTAATCAGCATTAAGTATAATACTTTTAATTTACCTAAGTGAAATAAGATCATGTTATCTCTGTTATAAAAGTTTTCAGCAAGAAAAATAACTTAATATGATGATTACCCGTTTTAATGTATCATGAGCATTTCATGAGTATAATTGTCAAGAATAAATTAATTAGATAGATGTTAATGAGGTGTTTTTAGGTAAACTTTTTAGCCATGGTTGCTTTGTGATAAGTCTACTTAGCTTCCCATATCTCTTTGGTTACTTTAGAATTTTGCTAAGCTAAATTAAATGATGGGAATTCATTGAATGTCTGTATCATTTTCAAATAAGATAGAATACTGAAACATTAATTGCTAAACCAATCTAAGTTTATCTACTTTGACATTTTATTATGGAGACTAAAGATATTTGAGTGTATTAGTAAACATGTTTTGTGCCACACTGAAAAATTGAGCTATGAGGAAATGTATGTTTTAAGAAATTATTAAATCTATTCATAAATTTGCCCAACTAAAGTATGCTTGTATAACAGGCAAGTCACAATTGCTTACTTATTTTTCACTAGAAATTAAGGCTTTTAAGGATTGAGAATTCAAGTTAATACAGGCATGCTTTAGAATTTGGTTCTAGACCACTGCAATAAGGCAAATATTGCAATAAAGTAAGACACAAGACATTTTTGGTTTCTCAGGGCTTATAAAAGTAATATTTGCACTATACTGTATAGTCTAATAAATATGCAATAGCATTATGTCTAAAGAAACACTGTACATGTGTGTGCTCAGTCACTTCAGCTGTGTCCAACTCTTCACGACCCCATGGACTGTAGCCTGCCAGGCTACTCTGTCCATGGGATTTTCCCAGCAAGATTACTGGAGTGGGTTGTCATGCCCTCCTCCAGGGGATCGCCCCTGACCCAGGGATCGAACCCATGTCTCCTGCATGTCCTGCATTGAAGGAGGGTTCTTTACCACTAGTGCCACCCGGGAAGCCAATGTACATACCTTAATTAAAAATGCTTTATTGCTAAAATATGCTATCATCTGAACCTTGAGAAAATCGTAGTTTTCTTGCTGGTAGAGGGTCTTGCCTCAATGTTGATGGCTACTGTCCGATCAGCATGGTGGTTGCTATGGCAATTTCTTAAAATATGACAATAAAGTTTGCCACATCAACTGACTCTTCTTTTCACAAACCATTTCTCTGTAGCATGCAATGTTGTTTGATAGCATTTTTCCCAGAGAAGAACTTCTTTCAAAATTAGAGTCAAAACTTTCAAACCATACTGCTGTTTATATAATCTCAGTGCTTTGTTGTTATTTTAGCAGTTATCACAGCATCTTTACCAGGAGTAGGTTACACCCCAATAAACCACTTTCTTTGCTCATTCATAAGAAGCAACCCCTCATCTTTTAAAGTTTTATCAGGAGATTATAGCAATTTAGTCCCATCTTCAGGTTCCACTTCTAATTCTAGTTCTTTTGCTGTTCCTACCACATCTGTACTTCCTTCCTCCACTGAAGTCTTGAACCCCTTCAAAGTCATCCATGAGCATTGGAATCAACTTCTTCCAAACTCCTGTTAATGTTGATATTTTGATTCTTCCCATGAGTCATGAATTTTTTTAATGACATCAAGACTGGTGAATCTTTTTCAGAAGATTTTCAATTTACTTTGCCCAGATCCATCAGAGGAATTACTGTCTGCAGCAGCTGTCATTTTGTGAAGTGTATTCCTTAAATAATAAGACTTGAAAGTTGAAAGAGTCCTTGATCCACAGGCTGCAGCATGGATGTTGTGTTAGCAGGCATGAAAACAATATTAATCTCATTGTACATCTTCATCAGAGCTCTTGGATGACCTGTTACATTGCCAGTGTAGCATTTTAAAAGGAATTTCTTTTTCTGAGCAGTAGATCTCAACAGTAGGCTTAAAATATTCATTGAAACTGTCATGCAAGTGTATGTTCCTCGGCTCTTTGTCTCATCACAACAAAGATTTGGAGTGACGGACATTAAAGCCCCCTTGGCGTGTCATAGCTCTCGGGTCTTGAATAGATTGTGTTATAGCTCTCAGGTCTCAAAAGGACCATGTTATAGCTCTTAGACAAATCAGTGTTACAGCTCTATTTTATTTAGAAGATAGCAGGAAAATCCAACTTCGAGGCATGAGGGCATGTTGATCCAAAGACGTGAGGAGAAGAGTGCCCCAGTGCGCGGGAGAGAGAGAGAGCTAGCTTTGGCTCCTCTATTTATATATTTCTCTCTCCCTGGGCCTGTGCTATGTAAACTGGGCCAGCCAGGAGTGTTGTTTGTTTTACCTGAGGTCCTCACTCCGGTCCTTAGACCTTCTTTTGTTCTGTTTTCGTGGGCTTTTCCCTTCCTTGTCTTTTAGCCACCGCCATTTTGGACTCCTTTTCCCTATTCTACCTACCTAACAAAACCATGTGGAAAACAGATGTGCTGTTATCCAGGCTTTATTGTTCCACTTATAGACCACAGACAAAGTAGATTTAGCAGAATCCTTAAGGGCTGTAGGATTTGGGGAATGGTAAATGAGCACTGGTTTCAACTTTAATGTCACCAGGTGCATTAGCCCCTAACAAGAGGGTCAGTCTATCCTTTGAGGCAGGCCCTGACTTCTCTCCAGTTATGAAAGTCCTAGATGGCATCTTCTTCCAATAGGAAGCTATTTTGTCTACATTGAAAACCTTTGTTTTAGCATAGCCACCTTCATCAATTATCTTAGCTGGAGCTGGATAACTTGCTGCAGCTTCCATATCAGCACTTACTCTTTCCCCCTTGCACCTTTAACTTGTGGAGATGGCTTCTTTCCTTAAACCTCATGAAAAACCTCTGCTAGCTTCAAACTTTTCTTCTGCATCTTTCTTGTTCCTTTCAGCCTTTATAAAATTGAAGAGAGTTGGGGTTTTGCTCTGGATTAGGTTCTGGCTTAAGGGAACATTGTGACTGGTTTGGTCTTCTACCCAGGCCACTAAAACTTTCTCCATATCAGCAGTGAGGCTAATTTGCTTTCTTATCATTCATGTGTTCAGTGGAATAAACTTTTAATTTCCTTCAAAAACTTCCTTTGCATTTGCAACTTGGCTAACTGGCATAAGAGGTTTCACTTTCAGTTTATTTTGGCTTTCAATATGCCTTTCTCACTAAGCTTATTTCTAGCTTCTGATTTAAAGTGAGAGACAAACAACTCTTCTTTTCACTTGAACACTTAAAGGCCATTGTGTTATTAATTTGCCTTATTTCAGTATTGCTGTGTCTCAGAGAACAGAGAGGTCTAAGCAGAGAGATGAGGGACATTCAGTTGGTAAAGCAGTCAGAACACACACGACATTTATCAATTAAGTTCATATCTTATATGAGCATAGTTTGTGGTGCCCTAAAGCAATTGCAATAGTAGCATCAAAAATCGCTGATCACAGATCATAAAAAATATTTATTAGATGAAAAAGTTTGAAATGTTGTGAGAATCACCAAAATGCGACACAAAGTCATGAAGTGAGCAATTGCTCTTGGAAAAATGGCACTAACAGATTAATTGGTACAGAATTGCCATAAACCTTCAATTTGTAGAAAACACAATAAATCTGTGAAATGCAATAAAATGAGGTAGGCCTGTATATGTAATTAAAGCTACTAAAAATAATAAGGGAAACAACTCTGTATGGAAGAAAAGTTCAGTTCAGTTGCTCAGTTGTGTCCAACTCTTTGCGACCCCATGAACCGCAGCACGCCAGGCCTCCCTGTTCATCACCAACTCCTGGAGTCCACCAAACCCATGTCCATTGAGTCGGTGATGCCATCCAACCATCTCATCTTCTGTCGTCCCCTTGTCCTCCTGCCCTCAATCTTTCCTTGCATCAGGGTCTTTTCAAATGAGTCAGCTCTTTGCATCAGGTGGCCAAAGTATTGGAGTTTCAGCTTCAACATCAGTCCTTCCAATGAACACCCAGGACTGATCTCCTTTAGGATGGACTGGTTGGATCTCCATGAAGTTCAAGGGACCCTCAAGAGTCTTCTCCAACACCACAGTTCAAAAGCATCAATTCTTTGGTGCTCAGCTTTCTTTATAGTCCAACTCTCACATCCATACACGACCACTGGAAAAACCATAGCCTTGACTAGATGGACCTTTGTTGGCAAAATAATATCTCTACTTTTTAATATGCTGTCTAGGTTGGTCATAACTTTCCTTCTAAGGAGTAAGCGTCTTTTAATATCATGGCTGCAATCACCATCTGCAGTGATTTTGGAGCCCCCAAAAATAAAGTCTGACACTGTTTCCACTGTTTCCCCAACTATTTCCCATGAAGTAATGGGACCAGATGCCATGATCTTAGTTTTCTGAATGTTGAGCTTTAAGCCAACTTTTTCACTCTCCTCTTTCACTTTCATCAAGAGGCTCTTTAGTTCTTTTTCACTTTCTGCCATTAGGGTGGTGTCATCTGCATATCTGAGGTTATTGAAGAAAAGTAGAATATGTTTATTTTGGTTAAAAAATGGTATGAGGGATGGAGATCCATTTTTATTGAAGGAAAAGGAAGTAATTTTATCTTAAAGTAATGCTGATTATTTCTCAATGCAAAAGAGAACAACTGACAAACTAAAATAGGCATTAAAATGTATAGAAGTTTTAGGAAGAATCAATATTGTCAAAATGACTATGTTATCCAAGACAACATACAGATTCAATGCAAATTACTTATCAAATTACCAATGGTCTTTTTTGCAGACCTAGAATAAAAATTCTTAAAATTTGTATGGAAACACAAAAGATCTCGAATAGTCAAAGCAATCTTGAGAAAGAAAAACAGAGGAATCAGGTTTCCTGACTTCAGACTATACTATAAAGCTACAACAGTAATCAAAACAGCATGGTACTTAGGACTGCCCTGGTGTTAAGACTCTGTGCTCCCAATGCAGGGGGCCTGGATTTGATCCCTGATCTGGGAACTAGATCCCACATGCTGCAACTAAAAACCCTGCATGCCACAGCTAAAGATCCCACATGCTGCAATGAAGACCTGGAACAGCTAAAATAAATTTTTTTTTGAAATTAAATTTTGTTTTAAATTTCCCTTTCCTTAACAAAAACAAACAAACAAAAAAACACCTAAAAAAATTGTACCAGCACAAAGACAAACATAGATCAATGAAACAGGATAGAAATCCCAGAAACAAAGCTACACACCTGTAGTCAATTAATTTATGACAAAGAGGAAAGAATATACAATGGAGAGAAGATTGTCTCTTCAGTAAGTGGTTTTGGGAAAACTGGACAACCATATGTAAAAGAATGAAATTAGAACATTCTCTTACATGATATACCAGAATAAACTCAAAGTGGGTTAAAGACCTAAATGTAAGACTTGGATGCTACACAATTTTTAGAGGGAAACATAGGCAGAATACTCTTTGACATAAATTGCAGCAATATCTTTTTGAATCCACCTTCTAGAAAAATGAAAATAAAAACAAAAATGAACAAATGAGACCAAGTTAAACTTAAAAGCTTTTGCACAGCAAAGAAAGCCATAGACAAAATGAAAAGACAGCCCGCAGAATGGGAGAAAATATTTGCAAATGATGAGACCAACAAGGGACTGATCTCCAGTATACACAAATAGCTCATGCAGCTTGACATCAAAAAACAAAACTAAACAGCCCAATAAAAAAATAGGTAGATCAAAATAGATGTTTCTCCAAAGAAGACATACAGATGGCCAAAACTCACATGAAAAGATGCCCAACATCACTATTAGAGAAATGCAATCAAAACTACAATGAGGTATCACCTCACAATAGTCAAAATGGCCATCACTAAAAAGTCTATAAGCAATACATGTTGAAGAGGGTGTGGAGAAAAGGGAGCCCTCCTGAACTGTTGGTGAGAATGTAAATTGGTGCAGCCACTATGGAGAACAGTATGCAGGCTCCTTAAAAAACTAAAAATAGAGCTACATATGATCCAGCAATTACACAACTGGGAGTATTTCTAGAGAAAATCATAATTCGAAAAGAAACATGTGCTCCAGTGTTCATTGCAGCACTATTTACAATAGCCAAGACAAAGAAGGAACCTAACTGTCCATCTCAGAAGAATGGATAAAGAAGATATGGTACATATATACAACAGAATACTACTCAGTCATGAAAAAGACTGAAATAATGCCATCTGTGGCAACATGGATGGACCCAGAGATTGTCATACTAACTGAAGTAAATCAGAGAAAGAAAAATATCATTTATATGAGGAATATATTAAAAAAAATGATACAAATGAGCTTATTTACAAAACAGAGAGTCACAGAATTAGAAAACAAACTACGGTTACCAAAGGAGAGACATGGGGGGATAAATCAGGAAGCTGGGAATAGCATATACACACTTCTATGTATAAAATAGATCATCAACAAGGATCTACTACATAGAATGGGGAACTCAATTCTAGACTCTATAATAACTTATAATGGGAAAAGAATCTGAAAAAGAATAGATATGTGTATCTATAAAACCAAATCACTTTGCTATACACCTGAAACTAACTATGTAAATCAACTATCTTCCAATATAAAAGAAAAAAATTTTTAAAGGATAAGTTTTGTAAAAATGGAATCTTGAGAAAGGAATTTTATGTGTGATCAAGCTGAATAAGACTAAATACATTTATTGTTTGGATCTCTGAAAGTTTGAAACTTGAAGATTTGTGTACTTACTATAGTCTTATTATGGTTATTTTTGATAAAAAATGAGGGTAATTATAAGAGAAAGATTTTTTCAGTAGAAGCTATAATATATACTTATGAATATTAAATTCTAGTTCTGTTAATTGTCTTTCAGCTTTTCTACCTGTAAACTGACTAGATCCTAAAATTCTAGTTTCTTCCAATACCTGGCTACAACTTTCCAAACTAATGTTTCCAGTTTATCTCCCACCCTTCTGACTTATGAGAACTAACACCACCCTTTTTCTGAAGCCATGTAAATTAAGGTTGGAAAATGTGATGTAAACTTTGGAGAAAACAGTCCAGCAGCTTGTGTGTGGACAGTCTTCATGCCTGTTGCTACGTGGCCCCTCAGAAAGAACACGAGACATTCAAACTACAAACCAGGAAAACGTATCAGATTACCACTGCTTGCCGTCACTCCATCTAAAGATGCTTCAAACCTAACATCTAGAAATCATCTTGACTGGCTATCTTCAGAACTCAAAAACTCGTTCATAGTTTGCCGCAATTATTAACCATTGTTTTTCTTTTGTTTCCATGTAAATGCCTCTTATTAGATACCTGGTTGATCATCCAATTATAGGCCTAAACTTGGGAGCCCACCTGCATCATTGCCTCCTAAATTGAGTTTAGCCGATCTGACCTATTCTCAGGGCTGAGAAACTGGTTTATTGAGATATGGAACAATCTACCATTCAGCTATTAATCTATTCTACTCTGTACAATCAACTCAGCTTTTAATTATGAAACTTCCAGAGATATTTCAGAAGAGGGAACTGATGAATCTCCTGATAGGTGATCAATATTGGCATATTGATGATTTTAAAGTTACTTGAGAAACAGCCCATGCAAAGAAAGATATAGTTCTTCCTCTGTCCCCTTGAAAGCAGAAAATAAATCTCCCATATGAAAGGTATCCTCTGTAGCAGGAAGTAGAGACAACAGCCTTATGATATCTCAAGCTGGATGAAATATGAGTAATCAACGCCCAAAAGTCTGCATGGGAGTGGGTGGGGTGGTCATTGCTGGTGCTAGAAGGAGGCACAGTGCTGGATGCCCTGGGCCCTCAGGGCTGGATCCAGACACTGTAGAAACCATCCCCTCCACCCATCCAGGCCTCTTGGTCCTCATGAGCCTTGTTCTAAGCTCAGGGGTCACTTCATGGACCCGTACAGCCCTCAGGGAGTTTAAGGCCAGAAACCTTGTAAACAAACTCTGCTGCATTTCCTCATTGTGCTGTGTGCTGTGCTTAGTCACTCAGTTGTGTCCGACTCTTGGCAACCACATGGACTGTAGCCCGCTAAACTCCTCTGTCCACAGGGATTCTTCAAGCAAGAATACTGGAGTCGGTTGTCTTGCCCTCCAGAGGATCTTCCACAACCCAAGGACTGAACCCAGGTCTCCCTCATCGCAGGTGGATTTTTTTTTTATCACCTGAGTCACCAAGGAAGCCCAGGAATACTGGAGTGGGTAGCCTATCCCTTCTCCAGGGGATCTTCCTTACCCAGGAATCGAACTGGGGTCTCCTGCATTGCAGGTGGATTCTTTACCAGCTGAGCTACCAGGGAAGCCCTCATTCTTCACTGCTACTGCTACTGCTAAGTCGCTTCAGTTGTGTCCGACTCTGTGTGACCCCATAGACGGCAGCCCACCAGGCTCCTCCGTCCCTGGGATTCTCCAGGCAAGAACACTGGAGTGGGTTGTCATTTCCTTCTCCAATGCATGAAAGTGAAAAGTGAAAGTGAAGTTGCTCAGTCGTGTCCGACTCTTAGCGACCCCATGAACTGCAGCCTACCAGGCTCCTCCGTCCGTGGGATTTTCCAGGCAAGAGTACTGGAATGGGGTGCCATCACCTTCTCAGCATTTCTTCACTACTTAGTACATAAACCTAAGATGTTTGTCTTGTCAGTTCTTTACAGACTTACTGTTTCTTTGTCTAAAAGGTATATAAGCAGCTTGCTTTGGTCACTTCTTGGGTCTCATAGCTACGTATATTATGATCTCTGTACATATGAAGTTAAATTTGTTTTTTCTTTCTATTAACCTGCCTTGTATCAATTTAATTATTGCACTAGCCAAAAGAACTAAGAGGGGTAGGGGGAAATTTTCTTCTCATTGATGTAGGGAAAGCTATTGATGCTTTCAAACACCGACCTGTCTGGAGAAACAGGTGAATAAGAGTTTTTTGAATGAGGGGCTAGGCTGTATAGGTCCATGAAGTGACCCCTGAGCTTAGAACAAGGCTCATGAGGACCAAGAGGCCTGGATGGGTGGAGGGGATGGTTTCTACAGTGTCTGGATCCAGCCCTGAGGGCCCAGGGCATCCAGCACTGTGCCTCCTTCTAGCACCAGCAATGACCACCCCACCCACTCCCATGCAGACTTTTGGGTGTTGATTACTCATATTTCATCCAGTTTGAGATATCATCAGCTGTAAACTGTACCATTTTTTATGTATGACTAAGCAAGATAAACCGCTGAAGAGGGAGACTCCACATCAGAGCTGGGACACCAGAGATTAAGAAATTTTCCCAAAGAAGAGACTGGCTGCAAACATGCATGTCTTAATCCTGGTAATATGTGGAAGGAGAAAAAATAATTCTGAGAATCTGAACCACAAGTCTGTCCTCATGCAGGTTTGATTTCATTCTTAAGTATGTTCTAGAAATATTCCAATACTTTGGTCACTTGATGCAAAGAGCTGACTCCTCAGAAAACACCCAGATGCTGAGAAAAATTGAAGGTAGGAGGAGATGGGGACGAGAGAGGATGAGATGGTTGGATGGCATCACCAACTCAATGGTCATGAGTTTGAGGAAACTCCAGGAGATGGTGACGGATAGGGAAGCCTGGCATGCTGCAGTCCATGGAGTCACAAAGAGATGGACATGAGCAACTGAAAAACAACAACAAATGTTCTAGAAAAGTCAAGCAGAAAATTAACTTAAGGTCATTTCATGTTGGTAGTGCCTCAGAAGTGACTGCCAAACACACATCCTCTCCTGGAGAACTAGGCTGCTTTCCTGGCTGACAGCTGTCATAGGATATCATCAATTTTAAGACACATCCCAATTTCAGTGATGTTAAATGTGCAGAAATGTGCTCCTTGGAATTAATAATATTTGTGGGCATGAAACAGAGGTGCTGTCGGCTGTACTGGTGATCAATTCACCTGGATTTGCCTGCAACTTTCCTGGTTTTAGTCTGGAGTCATCTTCACTGAACTCTCTCAGTCCTGGACAAAGGTTGACCACTCTACCTACCTCAGTCCTCTTCTGGGGTTGTCTCTCTGGTCTAGGGGCCTGGTCTGCTACCCGCATCCTTGCCCAGAGGTAGACTAATTGCACCAGGCTATGGACATGAGCGACTGAACTGAACTGAACTGATGGACACCTGACCCAGGGCTTTCTGCCCACAGGTCAGCCACATATAGGAGGCGAGGGCAAATGCAGAAGGATGAGAGAATGGAAATCTGAACTTGCGAATCTAAAGACCCGAGACCACGCACTAGGCCTCGCCTTGCTGTCGGGTTCCCTTGGGTTCCTGTGCACTGAAAAATTGCGATAAACTCTCCCTCTTATTTATTTACTTTTTGGAGGGTGAAGGAGTTAACTTCAGTATGTTTTTGGCCCTTCTGGCTTAAGGGGTCCTGACTGAGGCATAGAGGCTGTTCTGCAAGGCTTTTTAGAATCTCCATGTCTGTCCTAGGAGCTGTGAAGAGGGGACCAGTGATGCCTGTCAGTGGGTCTGAGTGCCAGGGGCACAGGCTCAGGTGTATAAATGAAGCAGAAGTAGCATGAGCTCCATCCATTGTAATTAGCAGGATGACATGAATTATTTTCTAAACAAAGGCCAAGAAAACAGCTGAACAGTCTGTTTTATCTATGTACTAAATAACTGTACTTGGAGATGTATTTGTTTCCAAGCTCATTTTCACATGTTTTCCATTCTCTCCTTCCCCTACTCCTTCAGGAGACTTCTCCAGGGAGGAATTGTGTCTCTTTTTCTCATATCTGCCCCACATAGGACCCAGCACAGATGCATATTTTCTTGTAAGCTTCCCAGTGACAGGCTTCCCTTGTGGCTCAGCTAGTAAAGAATCCGCCTGCAATGCAGGAAGCCTGGGTTTGATCCCTGGGTTGAGAAGATCCCCTGGAGAAGGGAAAGGCTACCCACTCCAGTATTCTGGCCTGAGAATTCCATGGACTGTATATCCATGGGGTTGCAAAGGGTCGGACACAACTGAGCGACTTTCACTTCACTTCACTTCCCCAGTGACAGGGAGCAGGTCTTTGTGGCTTGCTAACACTGAGCACTATCATGGCACCTAATAAGTTCTCAGTGAGTGAGTATGGAACTGAGATGAGCTTTAGACTCAACATACCTGAGCTATGGATGGAGTTCTTCACCCATTCCTTCACTGAGTATTTAATGAACTATTATATGCCAAATATTATAGTAGGCCAGGAGTATTCAGTGATGAATGAGACAGGTGCTGTCCCTGCCTCCATACACCTTATACTCTAATGGAAGTCCAGACAAAAACTTAATAAGCAGAGAAATAAATGAAGTCATAAGTTATGATAAATGCTATGAAAGTTGGCAGAGATAAAATGGTTAGGGAAGACCCCTCTTCAGATCAGATCAGATCAGTCGCTCAGTCGTGTCCAACTCTTTGCGACCCCATGAATCGCAGCACGCCAGGCCTCCCTGTCCATCACCAGCTCCCGGAGTTCACTGAGACTCACGTCCATCGAGTCAGTGATGCCATCCAGCCATCTCATCCTCTGTCGTCCCCTTCTCCTCCTGCCCCCATCCCTCCCAGCATCAGAGTCTTTTCCAATGAGTCAACTCTTCGCATGAGGTGGCCCCTCTTAGGTGGTGACAACTGTCAGGAAGGAAAAACTTTTCCTCTCCCCTCTTGGGTTTAGTAATAGGGACCTGTGAATTAAAGTGACAAAAAAAATTAGAGAGAAAAAAGACAGAATTTTATTCTTGTATGTATGCAGGAGTTCACAGAAAAATGTGACTCAAAGAGGCTGTTACAATTTAGGACTCATATACTATCTTAATAGAGGAAGGAAAGAGGGAGAAAAGCACTTATGGGAAAATATATGACTTTTAGAAAAGATATACGGCCCTCAGGAGAACAGATGGGAGAGGTGATATAGTTTTGTGACAACGTCTAACAGATTTCTTATCCCCTTGCAACTTCTGTCTGAGTGAAAGAAGTCAATCTTTCCTGGTGCAAAAGTCTTAGGGAGAAGATTGACAGTTGAGTTCTGTTTTTTTTTTAAAATTAATTTATTTTTTAATTGAAGGATAATTGCTTTACAGAATTTTGTTGTTTTCTGTCAGACCTTAACATGAATTAGTCATATGACAGTTGAATTCTTTGGGGAGGCTCTTCTTTTAGGAAGAAAAAAGGAGTTCAGCAACAAACATTTTCAGCGTGGTATATTCCAGACCCCGTCACTGTGAAGTGGAATCTCAAAGGGCAAGGAGGAGCTGGCCTCATACCCCTGAGTCAGAAGGTGTTCTAGGCAGAGGGACTGTGGGCAGAGTCCCTGGGGCGGGAAGGGCTTTCTTCCCAGAATATAAGGAACAGGAAGAGAAGTAAGAGTAGATTTGGAACAGGAAGGCAGGTCAGACCATGAGCTGGGTTTGGGAGATCGTGGCAGGATTTGTGAGCTCTGGTATTTTGTGGTGAGCTTTTTAGAAGCCACTAGCCTCGTGATTTCCGTGAGGCCTCCACTCCCAGGTGAGGAAGCCCAAGGCAGCTTCTCTGTGGATTGCAAAACTTTACAGCTGGAATGACCCTAAGCAGTGACAGGTTCCACTTTATTTTACAGCTGTGCCCTCTGTGGGCCCTGCAGCCCTCCTCACCACAAAGCCTCCCCAGAGCACACCCGGGACGCAGGAGCAAAGGCCCAAGATGCCTTCACCGACCGAGCCACATGGCTGGACTCTCAACTCAGTGATGGGCATAAAAGCAGGTAACTGGTGAATTCATGAGCAGTCACTGGGTGCTCTGGACCTGGCGCTGAGCTGTTACCTCATGTTTACCCAGGACTTTGTGCTTCTCAAGGTGGTTTCATACAAATTAAATCATGTAGGCTTCTCTGCAGCCCTATGAGGGCTACACGATGGGGTGAAAGAACTCAGGCCTTGGGTGGGGACAGCTGGGCCTGGATCCCAGCTCTCCTTCTCATAAGCAGTGTGATCTCACGAATGTTACCTCTCTTCTCTGAGCCTTACTTTTCTTCAGCTGTAAAATGGGATCCTGGTCTCCACAAGGATCCAGAGAACCTGTGTGTGGAGTACCGTTGGGGTGGTAGCACACAGCAGGTTCTGCTACAAGGTTCTGAGGTGTTGCTGCCATGAGAGTGTGTTGAGACAGGTCCCATTCGATAGAGGAAGAAACAGGTAAATGGTCCCCATATTGTTTCACTGAATGTTCACCACCAACTGTCAGCTGAGGATGAGCAAAGTCAAGCAGCTTGGCCAAGGTCACTGAGTACAGAAGGTGCCAGCTGGAGCCAGCTCTGAGTCACTTGCGTGGTGGTAGGGCAGGGGTGGGTAGGACCACCTAAAGCTTCAGAGGATGGATGTTACACTGACCTCACTATGCCTTCCTTCCTCACAGTCACTGCCATCTCAGACCCTCTGCCCTAAGGTACCTGCAGGGCTAGGGAGGGGTCCTGCCATGGATACCCCACATCTGTTCAGGTAGGGCAGAAAGGAAGAGGTTCCTTTCTCCTGGGTTCCTTAACCTTCTGATCAAGTGTTGAGCTTGCCTGAGTATCCTTGCTCCCTGGCCAAGGCCAGGAGTGAACCAGGGGCTGAGCACAGAGGCTCAGAGCCAGAGGCCAGTGGTGGCCTTAAAAATATGCACAGGAATGAATTCTAAGCCAGGGTAGCTTTTTTCCCCACTCTCTTAAAGTCATTCTTTATTAAATACCTTCTCAAAAAATTTTAAAAATGGACATGTACCCAATGAAACTATTCAAAGGAAAAAAAACAAAAACAAACTAAAACCACCCTCACCTGATCCACTGTCCCTCAGATGATCAATGTTAACTGCTTGTGGGTCACCTTTCAAAACTTTCCCCATACTCATTGTTATGGACTGAGTTGTGCCCACCGCCCAATTCGCCCCTAACCCCCAGTGTGTTTATTTGGAGATGGAGTCTATAAGGAAGTAATAAAGGTTCAGTGAGGGTTTGAGAATGGAGCCTTCCAGAGCAGAGGCCATGTGAGAAGACAGCTATCTACAAGGCAGGAAGAGAGGCCTCACGACAAACAACCCTGATGGCATCTTTGTCTTGGACCTCTGGCCTCCAGAACTGCATTTCTGTTGTTTAAGCGACCCAGTTTGTGGCAATTTGTTATGGCAGCCCTAGGAGACTAATACACTCCTAGGGCTAGATGAAAAGATCCAGGCACAAGGAGGAGAGATGTTATTTTTTTAACATCAAACACATTTTGTGTTGGGGTGTAGCCGATTAACAATGTTGTGATAGTTTCAGGTGAACAGTGAAGGGACTCAGCCGTACATTTACATATATCCCTTCTCCCCCAAACCCTCTCCCATCCAGGGTGGCACATAACATTGAGCAGAGTTCCACGTGCTATATAGAGTAGGTTTTTTTTGGTTATCCATTTTAAATATAGCAGTACGTACATGACCTTCCCAAAGTCCTCAACCATCCCTTCCCCCCGCCGGCAACCATGAGTTCATTTTCTAAGTCTGTGAGTCTCTTTCTGTTTTGTCAGTAAGTTCATTTGTATCATTTCTTTTTAGATTCCAGATATAAGGAATGCCGTGTGATATTTCTCGTTTTCTGTCTGACTTACTGCACTCAGTATGACACTCTCTAGGTCCATCCATGTTGCTGCAAATGGTCTTATTTCATTCTTTTTAATGGCTGAGTAGTATTCCATTGTATATATGTACCACATCTTCTTTATCCATTCCTCTGTTGATGGACATGTAGGTTGTCTCCACGTCTTATCTACTGTAAAGTGTTGCAATGAACATTGTGGTGCACGTATATTTTCGAGCCATGTTTTTCTCTGGATATATGCCTAGGAGTGGGATTGCAGGGTCATATGGTAGCTTTGTTTTTAGTTTTTCAAGGAACCTCCATAGTGTTCTCCACAGTGTCTGTACCAATTTACACTCCCATCAATAGTGCAGGAGGATTCCCTTCTCTCCAGAAAGGGTGTTTTATTTGTTGTTTATTTGAGCAGAAATGGGATCATCCTATAATTATATTACTGTGGAACTAGCTATTCTCATTAACACAATGTAAAGGCCATCTGGCTCCTTACTCACACCCACCTCCAATTCCATTATGGCATCCACAGACCCCGTTCCTCTTCAAAACCTGTCCAGAATCCCTTTGCTTCTCCCAGCTGGCTACTTCCACCTTGGCGTAAGTGCCACCCTCTCTCTCTCAGGGCAGCAGCCTCTTCACTCTCATCTGCTTCCAATCTTGCCCTCTTTGGTCTACTGTCCTCACAGTAGCCAGAGGGATCCTTTAAAACTGTAAGTCAGGGGACTTCTCTGGTGATCCAGTGGTTAAGAATCCACCTGCCAATGCAAGGACAGATCCTACATGCTGTGGGGCAGCTAAGCCCAGTGAGCTATTGAGCCTGTGCCCTAGAGCCCATGAGCCACAGCTACTGAAGCCCGTGCACCTAGAATCCGTGCTCCACAAGAGAAGCCACTGCAGTGAGAAGCTCGTGCATCACAACTAAACAGTAGCTCCCGCTTGCCACGACTAGAGAAGGCCCGTGTGCAGCAATGAAGACCCAGTGCAGCCAAACATTTTTTTAATTTAATTAAAAAAACAAAACAAAACGACCCTAAGTCAGGTCCTGTTGCTCCTCAGCTCAAAGCCCTCCAGTGGCTTCCCACCTTATGCAGAGTAAAACCAAAATTCTCACCAGGGGCCACAAGACCCTATGTGATCTGGGCGTACACACACACATACACACAGACTCACACCAACTGTACTTCTCTTCTCTCTCATCTCATCTGCTCCACCCTGGCCTACTTGAGCTCTCTGTTTCCACCGAGCACACTCCCAAAGCAGGTCTTTGCACTTGCTATTTCCTCAGCCTCGGCTGCCTTTCCTCTGGTTGCCATAGAGCCCCTTCCCTCCCTTCTTTCCAGACTCTGTCTCCCGACCCACCTTTATCATTCTTTATAGCACTAACCACCATCTGACATATTACTTCTTTATTTGTTTATGGTCTGTCTTTCCTCATTAAGATGTGGATTTCATAAGCAATAAACCTTGTCCTGTTCCCTGCTGTATCCCTAGTACTTAGAAGACTACCAGGTTTATGGCTGATGCTTGGTAAATGTTTAATGAATGACAACATGAATAAATCTCTCCAAGTCAATAGATATAACTCTTTTCAACAGTTGTATAGCATTTGCTAATATGGACAGACCATGATTCGCTTAACCAGGCATTGTTAATGATATTTTTCTATTTTTTCTTACTTTAAACAATATTTGTGATAAACATTTTTGCATAGCTACTTTAATATATGGGGCTTCCTTATTGGCTCAGATGGTAAAGAATCTGCCTGTAAGGCAGGAGACATAAAAGACATGGATTCGATCCCTGGGTTGGGAAGATCCCCTAGAAAAGGAAATGGTTACCCACTCCATTATTCTTGCCTGGAGAATCCTATGGATACAGGAGACTGGCCAGCTACAGTCCATGGGGTTGCAAAGAGCTGGACATGACAGAGTGACTAACACTCACCACTTTAATATACTGGTTCTTTTAATTCTATAGGATATTTTCCCTAAAGCTGGGTTGATATATCAAGAGATAGGCATATTTTACATTTAATAGCCATTACCAATTTTCCTTAGTCACAGTTCATAGGCAAATCCTGAAAAAAAAGTCCTCAATCATTTCCCCAAACTGAAGCCAGGGTAAGATTGCCCTTAGGTGAGGAAAAGGGGGCTCTGTCCTAGGCCTGTACACTTTAGAGGGCTTTGTATGTCACAAAGACAAAAAAATCAAATTTATTAATGACCACACAGGACTTTTTCTCACTTGGGATCCTGCATCGAGTACTGGGTTGGCACAGTGTGATCTGCAACCCTGAACATGAAAGCTCGTCATTAACACCGTCTTTCCTCCCATTTTCTTGAAACAGAAAACTTCTGAGTCCAAATGCTGTGAAGTCTTGTGGGTTGTACCCATGCTGACCTAGGAGACAGTCACTACTTTGGAGGCAGAAAGAATTTATTGGGCTGATATTTGTAGATAAAAGACTCATTTGTCATGTCCCTCCTCTCAGAGAATATGGGTTCAGTAGGTCCTACCATAACCAAATACTATTTTCCAATAGTTCTATGCAGAGTACATTTTGAGAAACGCTGTGCTGGAAGAAGCACAAGCTAGATTCAAGATTTCTGGGAGAAATATCAATAACCTCAGATATGCAGATGACACCACCCTTATGGCAGAAAGCGAAGAACTAAGGAGCCTTTTGATGAAAGTGAAAGAGGAGAGTGAAAAAATTGGCTTAAAACTCAACATTCAGAAAACTAAGATCATGGCATCTGTCCCATCACTTCATGGCAAATAGATGAGGAAACAGTGGAAATAGTGGCTGAGTTTATTTTTGGGGGCTCCAAAATCACTGCAGATGGTGACTGCAGCCATGAAATTAAAAGACACTTGCTCCTTGGAAAAAAAAGTTATGACCAACTTAGACAGTATATTAAAAAGCAGAGACATTACCTTGTCAACAAAGGTCCATCTAGTCAAGGCTATGGTTTTTCCTGTGGTCATGTATGGATGTGAGAGTTGGACTATAAAGAAAGCTGAGTGCCAAAGAATTGATGCTTTTGAACTGTGATGTTGGAGAAGACTCTTGAGAGTCCCTTGGACTGCAAGGAGATCCAACCAGTCCATCCTAAAGGAAATCAGTCCTGAGCATTCATTGGAAGGACTGATGTTGAAGCTGAAACTCCAATACTTTGGCCACTTGATGCGAAGAACTAACTCATTTGAAAAGACCCTGATGCTGGAAAAGATTGAGGGCAGGAGGAGAAGGGGACGACAGAAGATGAGATGGTCAGATGGCATCACCAACTCAATGGGCATGAGTTTGAGTAAACTCTGGGAGTTGGTAATGGACAGGGAGGCCTGGCGTGCTGCGGTCCATGGGGTCGCAGAGTCAGACATGACTGAGCGACTGAACTAAACTGAACTGAATGGGTGTTCAATAAAAATTGCTGTTATTGTTAAAAAAATAATCTGTCAAACTAGTCTCACAAAAAGAAAGTCATTTGCATCTTTTATGCTCCTTGACCAAAAAAGCAGAAATATACAAGTGTCTTCCTCTCTATAACAATGGAGAAAGAGAACTAAGGTCAAATTCATGTAAGTTAACATAAGAAAAACATGTTGCGGGGTGGAGGGAGGGGAGTTCTTTTTTAAAATCTAAGGTCCCTTTAATTTGAATTAACCAGTAAAACCAATATATTTATTAGTATATTGTAACAGATTGATTGATTTCAAAAAGTTACCACTCTGACTGGTTTAGTAAGATGTAGAATATAGTTCGGGAACTTTTGAAGAAAAAATAAAAAGTCCATCCAAAATGCCATCAATTTCATCCTGTAGATTCAACTCCACCTTAGAATGAAGTTTAGATAAGAATTTGACTGGACCAAGATCAACTAAATGCTAGACTGCTGAGGGATTCTTAAGACCAATCTGTTCAGCAGACTCAGAACCTCTTCTTTCATTGGAACAGGTAGAAAATTGAATCATTCCAGCAACTGGAGAAAAAGTACCTCTCCTGGACCAGAATATCACAGCAGATTAAGTTGTGCTCAGTTTTGCAGTGAATATTCTTGAGATCATATTCTCTGATCTTGGCCAGCTGATGCCTGAGTTTCCTGATGGGACCTGTTAGGACCATCTTGTCCTGCTTGACCAGCTGCCATTGGAGAATTCTGAAGTTTTTATTTTTTTTAATATTTTATTTACATATTTGGCTGCACCAGGTCTTAGCTGCAGCACACGGAATCTTCAATTTTCGTTGCAGAATGTGGGATCTAGTTCCGCGACCAGAGAGCAAACCCGGGCTCCTTGCAATTGGGTACACAGAGCCTTAGCCACTGGACCACCAGGGAAGTTCCTGAAGTTTTATTTTTATAATAATATTTAATATGATTTAATTGAAAAGTAAAATATATAAATAATTCATCTTTATTAAATAAAATACTTTTGATTTTAAAATTTTATATTTATTAAAGTTGTATTTTGCTTTGTAATATTAATAAATTTGAATGTTTTAGAAGAGTGATTTTATTTTGTAAACTCTTGGATCACTGGGAATGAGTACAAAGTTGAGTTGGGATCAATTTGGAAAATATGACAGTGCAACTCAAAAAAGACAAAGCCAGAAAAGGAAAGCCAAAAAGGTAATCTGCTTAAATTTTTACAAACCAAAAACACTGAACATGAGCAATTTTCTGTTGAGGTGGTTTCTCGTAAAATATGTGAGCAGAGAACTTCACAAATTATCTAATGTACTTTTTATTATTATTATCCAGTCCATGGGGGTCGCAAAGAGTTGGACACGACTGAGTGACTAAGCACACTTTTTATTGCTGATTAAAAACTGAAAATGAACAAGGAAAATATTCTCATCAAATTCATGACTTGAGGGACTTCCTTGGTGGTCCAGTGGCTGATTCCACACTCCCAATGCAAGGGACCCAGGTTTGATCCCTGGCCGGGAAATTAGATCCCCCTTGCCACAACTAAGACCCAGCACATCCAAATACATTTTTAAAAAATTCATGACTTGAACAAGTTGAATGAAATCCCTGCAACTTTATATTTTTTGCTGAATGAAGATTTACTTACAGAATGAGAACGTACTTGGCCTCCGTTTGCACTTGAGAGACTTAGGGGTGGGTGGTGAAAATGTGCCCCGTTAGCCTCTCTCCAGAGTCTGTTCTCAGATGAGGCAGGAGAACAGGGCAGAGTCATTCCTGGAAGTCTGTGCTTGTCAGACTCTTCAGGAGGGATATGCCTCCTGGGACACTCTGGGCTCCTGGTGGGGCTGGAGAAAGAGCCATGCAGACTCCTGCCAGAGGGTGGGTCCTGATGTCCCCATGTCTGATGCTCTTGCCCCCTACCTACTCTGTTGCTAAGTCTCTTTAGTCATGTCTGACTCTGTGCGACCCCATAGACGGCAACCCACCAGGCTCCTCTGTCCTTGGGATTCTCCAGGCAAGAATACTGGAGTGGGTTGTCATTTCCTTCTCCAACACATGCATGCATGCTAAGTCGCTTCAGTTGTGTCTGACTCTATGCGACCCTATGGACAGCAGCCCACCAGGCTCCTCTGTCCACAGGATTCTCTAGGCAAGAATACTGGAGTGGGTTGCCATTTCCTACCTACTCTGCACCCCTGTCATCTGGAGTAGGTACTGGTGTCACCTCTGGAAATGAAGGCAGCTGCTTTTCTGTTTCCACTTTTCTTCTAACACAGGCAGCCCAGAGCCCTATTTATCCACAGGAACCACCACAAAATGACAGTCCCTGTTGGATCTGGTACATCTAGTAACTGCCACAAGTCACTCAGTATAGTGTTGGAGCATCAGTGCAAAGGGAGGAAGTAGAGCAGGTTCCTCATCCCTGGACTGAGGCAATGGAGGCCCAAAGTGGGAAGGGGTTTCTTCAAGATCACATAGCTCTTCAGCAGCAGGACTAAGACTGTCAATGTCCAGTTCAGACTCTTCCGTTGTGTGAATTAGGACTATTGAGCTGTCTTCACATCTTGGTAGAAGCTTGTTGTTTTGGTTTTTCCCTTTTTCATAAGACAACTCTATCTTGGTAATTAGTAAACATCCACGGGCTCAGGGATTTGGGTAAATCTATGGATTAGAATATAAAAATGTTAAATAAATATAGTGACATTCTCCCTTTTCTAGGACCCTCTGCTTCCTGAAGCCATCCCACATCCAGTCATTAAACCCTGTAGGAGGCTTTTGCTCAGTCTAGGATGTGGGTTACACTTTCAATTGTATAGATTTCGAACCAAAGTTAGGGAGTCATAAAATGACCTCAGCATCCTTTTTGTTATGACATTTGAAAAGTATCCAGACTCCTGGTTTTTTTTTTTTTTAGTTAAAAATATGTGTTTAGCTGCACTGGGTCTTGGTTGTGGCATGCAAACTCTTAGTTGTGGCATGTGGGATCTAGTTCCATGACCAGGGATCAAACCCAGGATCCCTGCATTAGGAGCAATGGAGTCTTAGCCATTGGACCAACAGGGAAGTCCCAGACTCCCTGATTTTTAATGGCAGAAGTTTGGAAATAAGCTTAATTGTCCATCAAAAGTGGACTGATGAAATGGCTTACCCTACAAACACCCAGCAGCCTACTACAGAGCCATTAAAAAAAGAAATGATACAAGAGCTTTCCTTTTTAAAGTCTTTAGCTAACTAATAATCTACACCTTCCCATTCTGTCTCCCAGCCACCAAGTTCACCTTTCGGCATTGATGAGCTTGGCTTACTCCTTATGTAATCCTTTAAAAGATATTTCATGCACATAGAAGCATATACATGAATTGTCTTTAAAAGAAAAACATAAATAGAAGCATACTGAAAAACATTCGCCAGCATCTTTTTTTTCACATAATACATTCATTTATTCAATAAATATTTACTGAGTACCTACTATGTGCCAAGCACTCTTTTAGTTATTTAGAATTTGGCAGTGACCAAAACAGTTCTTCCCTTCACGAAGCTTGCATTTTTGTGGGCCATAAATAAATGAGTATAGAGTGATTTCTGGTAAGTGCTGTGCAAAAAAGCAGGATAAGGGGATAGGTCGTGTGTGTGTGTCTCGGTGTGTTTCTGGGGGGACTGTTGCTATTTTACATGGGGTAATCAGCAAAAGCCTTGCAGACTAAGTGATATTTGAGTCAGGGCCTGAAGAAATGAGGGAGTGACCCATGCCTGAGTCTGGAGTTGAAGGTTGGAGGCAGAGGGAACTTCCCATGTAAGTCCCTAAGGGAGGAGGGGACTTGCGTAAAGGTCAACAAGGTAGCCATTGTAGCTGGAACTGAGTGACTACATCTCAGATATTCTGTATCATTATTTTTCATTATTTTTTACATTTGCATTTTATTCCATTGTGTATGTGTGTGTGTGTGTATGTGTCATAGTTTAATTAAGCAGTCTCTGGAAATTTCAGAGACTTTCAATCTCTTATGATCGCAATGGATAACTTTATCAAGTGACCCTTTGCATGTGTGGAAGTTGAGCTGTCTGTAGGATTAATTCCTAGAAGTGGAGTTGCTAGGAGGACAAAGCAGTGTGTATTTGTAATTTTTACAGATTTTGCCAGGCTGGAACCAACAAAGAAGTTGTACTATATTTGCCCCAGTGCTAACAACATATTGATTTTTTTAGTATTCAACAAATATTTATTGGGCTCTTACCAGGGACCAGATAAATGCAGATCACTGAGAATGAAAGCAGAAACCACAACTTGTCCTGACTCACAGAACAGACGTACTGTGCTGGGCCGAGCCATGACGTGCTTCACACACCGCCAAAGCACAAACAGGCAGCACCAGTTTGTTCAGACCCAGAAGTCCAAGATAAGATCACTGGCACTTCCATGGATTCTCTAGGTTACAAAATCTAACCAGTCCTTGCAAGGAGCTCCCTATGACTAAATACTTTCTAGGGCAAAATACACATGACAATTAAGGAGATCATCTTTTTTAGGCTAGGGCAATAGGCGAAATGTTCATGAAGGAGAGAGGTCTCAAAGAAGAAGAAAACTTTTGGCTTTCTAAAGCAAAGAAGTCATGGAGGAAGAGCAGAGGTGGTTCTTATCTTAGATAAGAGCAGTTCTTATCTTAGAACTGTATACTCATTTCCAGTGAACTAGTCCCTGGTTTTTCGTATATTCACAAAGTTGTGCAACTTTCATCACAATTTTAGAATGTTTTCACCACTCCAAAAAGAAACCCTGGGTCCATTAGCAGACACTCTCCATTTCCCACTGCCCAGTCCTAAGCAACTGCTACTTTACTTCCTGCCTCTATAGATTTACCTGTTCTGGACATTTATTTTAAGTGGAATCATACAATATGTGGTCTTTTGTGACTGGCTTCTTTCACTTAGCATGATGTTTTCAATTTTCATGTGGTAGCAGGCATTAGCACTTCTTTTTATTGCCTAATAATATTCAACTGTATGTCACATTTTATTTACCTATTCATCATTTGTGTTGTTTCCATTTTTTGGCTATTATGAATAATGCTGCTGTGAACATTTGGGTACACATATTTATGTGAGTGTATGTTTGCGATTCTTTTGGCTCTATACCTAGGTCTGAGGGTACCTCTATGTTTAGAACTGCCAAA
Source organism: Bos mutus (assembly GCF_027580195.1). NCBI lineage: Eukaryota > Metazoa > Chordata > Mammalia > Artiodactyla > Bovidae > Bos > Bos mutus. Next base: position 45,945,594 of record NC_091627.1, on the reverse strand, counting down.
GTGTTTTCCACAGTGGGTGCACCATTTTTACATTCCTAGCAACAATGTAGGAGGGTTCCCATTTCTCCACATCCTTGCCAATACTTGTTTACTTATTACAGCTATGCTAGTGGACATCAAGTTGAATCTCATTGTGATTCTGACTGGCATTTCTCTTTTTCTTTCACCCTCCTAGATTTGATGCACAGAGGGCATTTAACAAAGATACGAGATTCAAGAAGGAGGCCAGAAGATGAGGCTTATATTTCATCTTAGGCTAAACAAAGGAAAGAGGGTTTTGGGCTTTTTGAGTTGAGAGGTAGTTATAAATATCCAAGCGATAAGGTCTTATTATTTTCTGGCTCTATAATTAATTTCTAGTTTTGCTACATTATGATTAAAGAATGGTATCTATAGAATTTTTGGGATTTATTGATATTTTCAATAAATTCTTATTGAAGAATTATGGAGGGTATCAGAATCTTACCCCAAAATCTGCCACTTTGGCACATACAGATTATTTTGAGCTAATTGAGAGGCAACTGAGAACCAGAAGACCCAGAAAAAACTCTTTAACTTCTCCACTTGCCTAAAAATAAAGGATTTCCCCTTTTGTAGAAAAATTTACAGTTATGAAGGAAATTTCCATTTGTGAACATGTCTCCATACCAAGAGGAAAGCTACTTTAGAGACAATGATATCACCTGAGACTCTTAACTACATAACAAGACAGTCTTATTTACCTTCAGTTCAGTCACTCAGTGATGTCCGACTCTTTGCAACCCCAAGAATTTCAGCACGCCACACCTCCCTGTCCATCACCAACTTCTGGAGTTCACACAGACTCACGTCCATCGAGTCAGTGATGCCATCCAGCCAAGTCCCTCCCAGCATCAGAGTCTTTTCCAAAGAGCCAACTCTTCGCATGAGGTGGCCAAAGTACTGGAGTTTCAGCTTTAGCATCATTCCTTCCAAAGAAATCCCAGGGCTGATCTCCTTCAGAATGGACTGGTTGGATCTCCTTGCAGTCCAAGGGATTGCAGTCCAAGGGACTCTCAAGAGTCTTCTCCAACACCACAGTTCAAAAGCATCAATTCTTTGGCGCTCAGCCTTCTTCACAGTCCAACTCTCACATCCATACATGACCAACAGGAAAAACCATAGCCTTGACTAGATGAACCTTTGTTGACAAAGCAATGTCTCTGCTTTTGAATATGCTATCTAGGTTGGTCATAACTTTCCTTCCAAGGAGTAAGCGTCTTTTAATTCCATGGCTGCAGTCACCATCTGCAGTGATTTTGGAGCCCCCAAAAATAAAGTCTGACACTGTTTCCACTGTTTCCCCATCTATTTCCCATGAAGTGATGGGACCGGATGCCATGATCTTTGTTTTCTGAATGTTGAGCTTTAAGCCAACTTTTCCACTCTCCACTTTCACCTTCATCAAGAGGCTTTTGAGTTCCTCTTCACTTTCTGCCATAAGGCCGGTGTCATCTGCATATCTGAGGTTATTGATATTTCTCCCAGCAATCTTGATTCCAGCTTGTGTTTCTTCCAGTCCAGCGTTTCTCATGATGTACTCTGCATAGAAGTTAAATAAGCAGGGTGACAACATACAGCCTTGACGCACTCCTTTTCCTATTTGGAACCAGTCTGTTATTCCATGTCCAGTTCTAACTGTTGCTTCCTGACCTGCATACAAATTTCTCAAGAGGCAGATCAGGTGGTCTGGTATTTCCATCTCTTTCAGAATTTTCCACAGTTTATTGTGATCCACCCAGTCAAAGGCTTTGGCACAGTCAATAAACCAGAAATAGATGTTTTTCTGGAACTCTCTTGCTTTTTCCATGATCCAGCGGATGTTGACAATTTGATCTCTGGTTCCTCTGCCTTTTCTAAAACCAGCTTGAACATCAGGAAGTTCACGGTTCACATATTGCTGAAGCCTGGCTTGGAGAATTTTGAGCATTACTTTACTAGCATGTGAGATGAGTGCAATTGTGCAGTAGTTTGAGCATTCTTTGGCATTGCCTTTCTTTGGGATTGGAATGAAAACTGACCTTTTCCAGTCCTGTGGCCACTGCTGAGTTTTCCAAATTTGCTGGCATATTGAGTGCAGCACTTTCCCAGCATCATCTTTCAGGATTTGAAATAGCTCCACTGGAATTCCATCACCTCCACTAACTTTGTTCATAGTGATGCTTTCTAAGGCCCACTTGACTTCACATTCCAGGATGTCTGGCTCTAGGTGAGTGATCACACCATCGTGATTATCTGGGTCGTGAAGATCTTTTTTGTACAGTTCTTCCGTGTATTCTTGCCACCTCTTCTTAGTATCTTCTGCTTCTGTTAGGTCCATACCATTTCTGTCCTTTATTGAGCCCATCTTTGCGTGAAATGTTCCCTTGGTATCTCTGATTTTCTTGAACAGATCTCTAGTCTTTCCCATTCTGTTGTTTCCCTCTATTTCTTTGCATTGATCACTGAAGAAGGCTTTCTTATCTCTTCTTGCTATTCTTTGGAACTCTGCATTCAGATGCTTATATCTTTCCTTTGCTCCTTTGCTTTTCGCTGTTCTCTTCTTTTCACAGCTATTTGTAAGGCCTCCCCAGACAGCCATTTTTCTTTTTTGTATTTCTTTTCCATGGGGATGGTCTTGATCCCTGTCTCCTGTACAATGTCACGAACCTCATTCCATAGTTCATCAGGCACTCTCTCTATCAGATCTAGGCCCTTAAATCTATTTCTCACTTCCACTGTATAATCATAAGGGATTTGGTTTAGGTCATACCTGAATGGTCTAGTGGTTTTCCCTACTTTCTTCGATTTCAGTCTGAATTTGGCAATAAGGAGTTCATGATCTGAGCCACAGTCAGCTCCTGGTCCTATCTTGGGTTACCCCTCACCAAATTTTCCATGTATAAGATCATGTCATCTGTAATCAGAAATAATTTTGCTTCCTTTTCCCCAGTTTGGTTTGAATGCATTTTATTTCTTTTTCACTCTGGCTAAGACATCTAGTAGTGCATTGAATTGAAGTTCTATGAATTTTCTTTGTAGAAGCTCATCCTGGTTTTAGCACTGAAAGTCCCATGTCCTAGGAAGCTCTCAATCCCTGGAAAACCAGGACAGTTGGTTACCCTAGTTTTCTTTTATAAGCAATAATGGAATTACCATTTTTTCTCTTCCTTTCACTTCCTTTATCAGGAAGCTTTTTTTATAACAATGGTAACAACCTTGGTGGCATCTAAAGGAGTTTAAAAAATCCTGATGCCTGTGCCTCACCCCCATGCTTCTGCTGCTGCTGCTGCTAAGTCGATTCAGTCGTGTCCAGCTCAGTGCGACCCCATAGACGGCAGCCCACCAGGTTCCCTCGTCCCTTGGATTGTCTAGGCAAGAACACTGGAGTGGGTTGCCATTTCCTTCTTCAATTAAGGAAAGTGAAAAGTGAAAATGAAGTCTCTCAGTCGTGTCCGACTCTTAGCGACCCCATGGACTGCAGCCTACCAGGCTCCTCCGTCCATGGGATTTTCCAGGCAAGAGTACTGGAGTGGGGTGCCATTGCCTTCTCCGCCTCACCCCCATAGATTCTAATTTAATTGGTTTGGGTGTGGCTTGGGCGTTCAGAACTTTTTAAAGCTACTCAGATAGTTCTAATGTTCAACCAAGGTTGAGAACCATTGGTGTGCAGAGATAGGGAACTATCTCCAAGATATATTGAGTGCAGCATGGTGTGCGTAATATACTACCACTATGTATAAGATGGAATTGTTAGGTAGTTAGAATAGGGGAAAGGAGTCCAAAATGGCGGTGGCTAAAAGACAAGGAAGGGAAAAGCCCACAAAAATAGAACAGAGGAAGGTCAAAGGAAGTTCCGAGGACTGGAGTGAGGACTTCAGGTAGAACAGCACTCCTGACTAAGCCCAATTTGCATAGAGCAGGCCCAGGGGGAAGAAAAAAACATACAAAAAGAGGAGCCAAAGGGCTCTCTCTCTCCCCCTCCTACTCTTTCTCTCTCTCTCTTTACCCACACTCCGCCCCCGCTCCGTGCACTCACTGGCATGCTCCTCCACTCTCTTCTCTTCTTCGAGGATGGATTCTCCTGCTATCTTCTAAATAAAATAGAGCTGTAACACTGATTTTTCTAAGAGCTATGGCATGGTTTGTTCAAGACCCAAGAGCTGTAAAGCGCCGAGGGCCTTAATGTCCGTCGCTCCAAATCATTGTTGTGATGAGACAAGAACCAAGAAGCATACACTCACCTGGCAGAATAAAAAGTATATTTGTATATTTACTTTGTATATAAAACTATCTTTGGAATAACATAGAAGGATCTGTTAACATTGGTTACTGCTAGGGGTATCAACTGGGAATAGGGAGGGAAACTTTTCACTGTGTTCTTTTCTGAACTTGTGAAACTATCACCTATTTTAAAGTTATTTTTAAGTTCTGTCTCTTTAATCTAGAAAAAACATTCACTGTCCTGAAAAAGTAGATATATAAATGAATAGACAGTTCAATCTTTTTTTTCTTTAAAGCCCTCAAACCACACAAATTTAACACCACCACCACTAGCAACAGTTCAGTTCAGTTCAGTTGCTCAGTTGTGTCCGACTCTTTGCGACCCTATGAACTGCAGCACGCCAGGCCTCCCTGTCTATCACCAACTCCCGGAGTTCACTCAAACTCATGTCCATTGAGTCGGTGATGCCATCCAGCCATCTCATCCTCTGTCGTCCCCTTTTCCTCCTGCCCCCAATCCCTCCCAGCACCAGAGTCTTTTCCAATGCGTCAACTCTTCGCATGAGGTGTACAGTAGTTATGCATAAAAAACTTTCTGAGGAAGGAAATACAAAATTATGTTAAGGTAATATATTACATTATAAAATTAAAATATATATTTATAAAGGTACATGAATATATATGTATGTGTGTGTGTGTGTGTGTGTTAAGTCTCATTCATTGTGTCCAACTCTTTGTGACCCCAAGGACTGTAGCCTGCCGGTCTCCTCTGTCCACTGGGATTCTCTAGGCAAGAATACCTGAGTGGGTTGCCACACCCTCCTCCACGGGATCTTCCCAACCCAGGGATTGAACCCATGTCTCTTATGTCTCCTGCATTGGCAGGTGGGTTCTTTACCACCAGCACCACCTAGGAAAAGTGAAATTGCTCGTTTGTGTCCAACTATTTGGGACCCCATGGACTGTAGCCTACTAGCTTCCTCGGAGCTCATGTACATGTATATGTGTATGTTATGTGCCCAGGCAACACCAAAGGGAGTTTACTGATAGAATTATAGTGCTTTTGTCTCTTCGATTTAAACATATGTAAACCATATTCATTATTTTTATAATTAAAAGGGAAAAGAAACTTGATAATCAGGTTTTACTCTAAAGGTAGAGCTTTTGCTCCCCTGGAAGGAGTCAGCTTTGCCTTGCTGATGTGGTGGCTTTTGCTTCTCTCCCTTTCTTCCTGTGCCTTGTGGGATCCTCTCTTCTTGCTCATGAGGAAGCCCAACCCCTGAGGTTTCAAAATCAGCCAGCTACCTCATGGCCATGGCTGGAGAAGGGCCACCCCTGGAGCCAGGCAGCTCCTAGCAGATGCCCAGACAGACTTCATTGAGTGCCTCCCACACGACGGCATGCTAGGCTGTGTGTGGGAAAAATGATCAGGAGACGGGACTCTGCCAACAAGGCCTTGCCTGTGTGAAGTGGCAGCCAGGACGAATGCATAGAAGCAGGCCTGTCCTAATATTTATGAGGCCAGGATGAGAGTATTAATAGAGGCCCACATCCCATGTGTCTAAAGATTTAAACGCTGTAACTCAAGCTACCACAGTGTTGACTAAAATATTATCTGTTCTCCTCCAGTAGTAAATATAATTTCGAAGCCCCAGAAAAGGCCAGGTTTGAATGTAGAGTTCCCTCTGTGATTCCTTGGAGTTCTGTATTTGGATAAGGCTGTGGCAGACAGCTTCTAAGATGATGCCCAGTGAGCTCCATCTCTTACACTCTTGTGTAATCCCCTCCTCTTGAGTGTGGACATGAACCACCACTTACTTCTTTATTTGTTTGTTAATTTATTTACTTATTTATTGGCTGTGCTGGGTCTTCTTTGCTGCAAGCAGGTTTTTCTCTAGTAGCAGCAAGCAGGGGCTACTCTCTAGTTTGGTGCACAGGCTTCTCCTCGTGGTGAATTCTCTTGTTGCAGAGTGTGGGCTCAGGCTTCAATAGTTGTGGCCGGTGGGCTTAATTGCCTCACTGCTTGTGGGATCTTCCTGAACCAGGGATTGAATTGTGTCCCCTACATTGGCAGGCAGATTCTTTTGTTGTTGTTGTTGTTAAGTATTTATTTATTTGACTTCGCTGGGTCTTAGTTGCAGCTCATGGGATCTTTAGTTGTGGCAGGTGGGATCTAGTTCCCTGACCAGCGATAGAACCCCTGGCCCCCCTGCATTGGACCACCAGGGAAGAATCTGGCAGGCAGATTCTTAACCACTGGAAAGTCCACATTTATTTAATTTTTAACTGAAGCACAGTGGTTTTTCCATGAATTGCTTCTAACCAATAGTATGTATTAAATGGGATGGGATATCACATCTATGATTAGGTTATACGAGATAGTGGTTTCTCTCTTGCTAGTAGACTCTTTCCCTTCCAGGTTTTGATGAAGCAAGTTGCTGTGTGGAAAGGCCTATGTGACAAGTACACAAGGGTGGTCTTGTCCAACAGCCAGCAAGAAACTAAAGCTTGCAGTCCAATGACCTTAGAGGAACTGAAATTCTGCCAATAGCTACAATCTTAGAAGCAGATCCTTTCCCAACAAGCCTTCAGGTAAGACCTCAGCCCTGGACAGCACCCTGTGAGAGACCCGAAATAGAGTACCCAGCTAAGCTCTGCCCAGATTCCTAACTCACAGCAATTGTGAGATAATAAGTATGTATTAAGTCACTAAGTTTTCAGTAATTTGTTACACAACAACAGAAAATGAATTCAATGACACTGCTGGGAGAGTTGGGCTGCTGTCCCAGCCCCAGTTAGTTATTCACATTCTCTTCCCGCCCCCTCTTTATTTTGAGTCTTGAGGGACTTTGTGTTCATTCTTATAGACACCCACTTTTATGTCAGTTCTGTCTCCTCTGCTTCCTGCTCCTAGACATCCTTCAGGCCTAGAGGGAGGGCACATCCCAAGCTGGTGTAACCCATGGGAGCAATGCTGCCCTTGGAAGAGTAGGGCAGGGGATGATTGCAGGACCATTCATGCAGGGAATTCCAGGGCCCCAGGTACTCAGTTCAGTTGAATCGCTCAGTCGTGTCCGACTCTTTGTGACGCCACGGACTGCACCATGCCAGGCCTCCCTGTCCATCACCAACTCCCAGGGTTTACTCAAACTCATGTCCATTGAGTTGGTGATGCCATCCAACCATCTCATTCTCTGTTGTCCCCTTCTCTTCCTGCCTTCAATCTTTCCCAGCATCAGGGTCTTTTCCAAGGAGTCAGTTCTTTGTATCAGGTAGCCAAAGGATTGGAGTTTCAGCTTCAGCATCAGTCCTTCCAATGAATATTCAGGACTGATTTCCTTTAGGATGGACTGGTTGGATTTCCTTGCAGCCCAAGGGACTCTCAAGTACTCCCAGGTACTCAGAACATTCTATAAGAGGGGATCCAGGTCCTTGCCCTCTCTCCTTGGCCTCCCAACCCACTGGAAAGGGCATAGCTAGTAAAGGGGCAGAGCAAGGCCCTCCAAAGCCCAGGGCAGGGCCAGGGGCCATTCTCACCTCCTATAAGGCCAGCACTGCCTTCATAAGAAGCCCTGGCTGAGGGCCAGGTGGGTTGGATTAGACCCAGAGTGCTGCCCACAGAGTGTAAATGAGCAGAACCACCCCACCTCTGAGGGAAGTCTTCAAAGGGAGCTGTGGTTGAGCTGGATCATAAAGGTGGGATGGCCTCCAGCAAGGCAGCCGGCATTGAGTTTATTGAATTTTTGTTCCCCAACAAGGTGGTTTCTTGAGGGTAGGATGGTGAGAAGTTTGACGGTAGCTCAGAGCGCATCTGTTAAAATTCTGCCTCTATACACTGGTTGTGTTGTTTGTTGTTCCATCGCTAAGTTGTGTCTGACTGTTTGTGATCCCATGAGCTACAGCATGCCAGGCTTCCCTGTCCTTCACTATCTCCCAGAGTTTATGTAGACTCATGTCCATTGAGTTGGTGATACCAACCAACTATCTCATTCTCTGTCATCCCCTTCTCCTCCTGCCCTAAATCTTTCCCAGCATTAGGATCTTTCCCTGCCTTGCTCATAGGTGGAAGGGAGAAGTGAATTTATTCAGTTGCTGATATTCTAGTTTGCTCAACAAGCACTGATAGAAACTTTCAGAGCCTGGTTGTAACTGACGTCCTCCTTCCTCAGACTCCGAGCCACGATGAGGTGTCAGGAGTGTGGAGGTCTGGGTTCTGTGGTGCCTGCCCTTAAGGAGTGTGCATCAGGCAGGGCACCCAGTCTCTGCTGCTTCCTCTGTGAAGTGGAGCAGTTACCGCTGTCCCTCCAAGTGTGGGTCACAGGCCTGCCACCTCAGCATCACCTGGAGCCTGTTTGAAGGGCAAAATCTCAGGCCCCTCCCCTGACTTACTGAGTCAGAATCTCTGGAGCTGGGGCCTGAGAGTTTGCCTAACACATTCACTAGGTGATTTTCTATTCAACAGTTTGGGGATCACTGAGATGGACTGTCAGAGGTCTTCACAGACCTGGCTCCACAGACTTCCCCCACTCACCCTTGTCCAGCTACTGATGCAGGAGGTATGAAGGCTGGGCCCCCCAAAGCAGCAGAACTGATGGGGTTCTGAGGAGTCAGATGTTTCAATTCTATTGTTAGAGACTGCTTGTTATGCTCTGAATGCTTGTGTCTCCCCAGATTTGTACACTGAAATCCTAACCCACAAAGTGATGGTATTAGGAGGTGGGGCTTTGCTCAGGTGCTTCAGTTTTGAGGGTGGGGCCCTCTTGAGTAGGATTAGTGGCTTTTATACAGGAGGCTCCCTGCTGTCTTCACCTGGAGAGGAGACCATAAGAAGTCTGTGGCCCTCACCCACCCATGCTGGTTCCCTGATCTCAGACTTCCAGCCTCCAGAACTGTAACATAAAAATTTCTGTTGTTCCTAAGCCACCCAGTGTGTTCTATTTTGTTATAGCAGCTCAAACAGATGAAGTGCTGGGCTAGGGGGCAGGGCCATCCGGTGCAAAATGCAAATGCAGGGTGCCTTGTTCAAAAGGCAGGAGGAAAGCCTTTTTCTTTGCTCTGTGGTCTTCTTCTTGTCTCATCATGTGTTTTAAAATTTGCTATTTAGTGTCATGCCATCTCAGGAAGGGGACACTTTCAGGGTGAGGACAGACCCTCACAGGCTTCTGGGGCTGTGTCTCAACCCCACTCTTGCTGAGCCCGTGCCCAGGCGCCTGCGGAGGGCACTGCAGCTGATGGGGAGACCTCTGAGCTCTGGCTGGAGCAAAAGTGATTGCAGCTGGAAGAAGGCAGTGCAGCCAGCAGCCCCTGGGGTACTTAGGGTGATTAATGAATGCATTTGGAAATTTCCTTCTGCTTCGGCCTCAGCTGGCACCTGAACTGTGGTCGATGCTGCAGTACATTTCTGTATAATCTCTTTTGACAGCTGGGAGGAGGGCAAACCCGCAAGACTAACCCAATTACAGTAAAAAGAGAGATCTGGCCGCTCCCCGCTGACAAGGGGAACACAAGGGCATCCCAGTTCAGAGATGTAATGCTTCAGGACTGGTGAGCTGCTAGCACAGCAAGTACTTGCCTGTCCAGCTCCCTGGCATATTTTTACCTCTTGACAAATGGTGGCTGTCACTGTTCAGGTGTGTCAGGGAGGGTAATGTGGAGGGAGCCGAGGGGATTGGGTTCCCCGCACTCCCATTGCCAGGCCTGTGATGCATCAACCCAAGAGGAGATGCATAGTGATAAGATCCCTGATCAGGGACTCAGAAAAGCTGGGGTCTCCTCTGGTTCTCTGTCTCATGGGGTGGCCTTGGGTAGACATTCAGCCTGTCCGGCCTCAGTATTCTCATCTGTAACATGGAGGTATTCAATGAGATTATACCCCAGGTCCACCTCTTTCATATTTATACATTTTGTATGATTCATATGATGAAAGATTGAGAGAGATTTCAGCCTGTGCAGTTAGTTGTACAGGAGGATCATTAAGAATGTAGCACAGAGTGGGATATACCCTGGATGGTGTGTTGGTCACATCACAAAAATGTCAGGAGGATCATTAAGAATGTAGGGCCGAGTGGAATATACCCCGGATGGTCAGTTGGTCACATCACAAAAATGTCATAAAGAATCTGATGCTTGTTTGTTGGCCATGGGGGACCACTGAAGGCATCTTAAGGGGAAAGGGTTATGTTCAGAGTTGAACCTTAGATGAAGTAGAATGCCAAGTTTTAGAGCTGAGAATAAAAAAAGCCAGTTATGGGGCTATGCCCAGACATCTTTGCCCTTGCACAGCTCCACTGCCTTCCTAAGGATGGTCCTAATTCACAACCTGCAGGCTGAGTTCTCATTCTGTCCTCTTGGGTTGATGCATCGCAGGCCTGGTCATGGGAGTGCGGGGAACCCAATCCCCTCGGCTCCCTCCACATCACCCTCCCTGACACAGCTGAACAGTGACAGCCACCACTTGTCAATCTCACCATCGCTTGTTTCCATCATAACCTTGGTTTGGTCATAACCTCACAGTCATTTGGCATTATCAGACCTCTGCATTTTTGCCAACCAAATGGATATGAATTGATATTTCACTGTAATTTTAATTTGCATTTTCCTGGTTAGTAGTGTGGTTGAACATCTCTTTGTATATTGATTGGATAGTTATGTTCCCTCTTCTGTGAGTTTGCCTGTTTTTTCTTATGTTGTTAAAAAATCCACTCCCCTGCCCCCACCATAGATTCTGGTTACTAATCTTTCATTAGTTACATGCAGTGCAAATGTATTTTCCCAGATTGTAGTTGGCCTTTTAAGTTTGTCAATGGTGACTTTAGAAAAGCAAGCAGATAATTGTAACAAAGGTGAATTTATCAACATTTTTATTATACTTATGGTTTGTTCTTTGTTATTACTTTAAGAAATCCTTCTTGCCCTCAAATCATAAAGCTATGTTTGATTACTCCTCTAAAAGTTTTCATGTTTTCTTTTCATCTTTAGGTCTTTGCATACTAAATTTATTTTTATATGGTGTAAGATAAGGAAGAATCAGATTGGCTCCAATTTTCTCTCTTTCAAAAAGATACCAAATTGTCCAGTACCACCCAGTGAGTGGCTCAAGGCTCAGCACTCGTGCCCCACCTGGGAGAGGGTGATGTAAGTGAGGTGCCCACCCTCAGGTGGATGAGGGTCTGCAGCACAGAGTGAGCCCTTTCTTCAATTTTGTGTCCTGGGCGCCTTCCTTGCCTCACCCTATTCAGGCCCTGAGGTCGCTCTTCCCTTCCCTCCAGGGGACCCAGCATGTGGCAGGAAGGCTTGTCCTGATAATATGCACCAGGATTTTGGGTCTCCTGCCCAGGAATGTTGGTTCTCCAGGCAGAAGTGTCTTTGTGAAGAGGGAGGGAAAGGAGCCCTGAAATCTCCAGCTGGGGAAGGACGGATGTCTGGGACTGGAGGGGGCGGGGTGGGGCTCAGGAGTGCTGGGACTAGAGCCCCGGAAGTGCTGTTTTCTGAGGCTTCCAGGGCAAGTGGCTGGTGCATAGAAGCCTTTCCCCTCCGTCAGGTCTTGAATGAACCCTGCAGAGTCAGTGCTGTGGGTCCCGTCCCTGCCTTCTCCACAGAATGTGGGAGGTCTTGAGGGCACCCAGAGGTTTAAGCTACTGCATAGACTTGGAACAGATAACAGAATAGAGAAAGATTTTTTTCTTTCAATTCTCTTTCAATCCTTCTAATTGTATCCGGGAGAAAGTCTTCCTTTGGTCTGACTCGTCTAATACTTGCTAATCCCCTCTTTTAATTCCTAGAGACTGGACCTCAGGCTTTGCAGCCTTGGTAGCTATGGTATCTGTTGTTGTTCAGTCGCTCAGTCATGTCCAACTCTTTGTGACCGCATGGAATGCAGCATGTCAGGCTTGCCTGTCCTTCACTATCTCCCATAGTTTGCTCAAACTCATGTCCATTGAGTCAGTGATACCATCCAACCATCTCATCTTCTGTCACCTCCTTCTCCCTGGTGGCTCATATGGTAAAGCGTCTGCCTGCAGTGTGAGAGACCCGGGTTCAATCCCCAGGTCATGAAGATCCTCTGGAGAAGGAAATGGCAACCCACTCCAGTACTCATGCCTGGAAAATTCCATGGATGGAGAAGCCTGGTGGGCTACAGTCCATGGGGTTGCAAAGAGTTGGACACGACTGAGCGACTTCACTCTCTTTATCTGACTAGTTAATCACACTCTTGTTTTCACTGTATTTATATTGGGAGGGCTGTCTTCTATTCTGGCAAGTGATGGCAGTTTGCTGTTAGTGATGCTAACAGAAAGTTTCCTTTTTTGATACATGTATTTTGAGCACGGAATTTCTCCTAGATATATAAAGTCACATTTCTGTGTGTGTTTGGATAAAGACAGGTATGGTGATGGTGGTGATCTCATGTTTTTTTTTTTTTGTCTTCCTTAAACTTTGTAGTTTGCATTTTTCACAATGAGCATACATTCTTTACATAATCAGAAAATAACTATTTTTGTTAAGGAAGAAAGAGTGAATGTTTAAAGGAACACATTAAGTGTAGAATAACACAAGGACTATGGGTTTGGCGACATAGCTGACAGCCAGGGTAGGGCTCCTTCTGGAAGACTGAAGAAGAGGGAGGAGCTGACTGAACGCAGGCGGAAGACAAGGACAGCCTCCCTCTTGGGGGAAATTCAGATGCCTACTGCCCTGGGGCTGGGCTTTGTCCTTTCAGCGTTGTTCAGAGGATTCTGTTTCAGAGTCTCATTTACAAGTTTTGAATTGTGTAAAGCACTGATCGTTCGGGACGATGAGGCCAGGTACATGCCCCAGGTTGGGGTGGACAAAGGGAAACTGGCGGGTCTAAACGGGTCTTATTTGGGAATGCTGTTCTTTGGTCCGTTGTACCAGAGCTGGCAAGTGACAGCCTTCCCCCTACTGGGCTGTTCCCCATCTGTGGTGACCCCTGTCTGGCTCTCTTCCCAAAGAATCCTGGCAGCCTGTGCCAGGGCACAGCACCACCCTTCCCCCATGTAACAGGAGCCCCTGGGGCAAAGGATTCCTGTGACACAGCCCTCTGACTCCTCAGTTCACTGCTCTCAGGAAAAGGCTCTTTTCCAGATCACACCCAGAGTTACTATTTAATCTTTAATGGGGTTGACAGAGTCCAGACACAACATGGAGCAGATAATTAATCCCAGATCTACCCGGGATTTACCTGGCTTCATGGTCTGATTCCGGGGCCTCTGATTATGGAACAGACCACATGGCCACTAATCAGTAAGCACTGCATTCAGCGTGACAGACAGTCACAGGTCCTGCACTCCTGGAGGCGGCAGTCCGATGGAGAAGGCAGACAAAGGATGGAGGTGTGGAGAGGGTTTGCAGGATGAGAGGGTGGGCAGCCGAGGTCAGCACTCAGCACTTATGTCTAAGACAGGGCAGGAGACAGTTAGACAGAGACACATAGAAAGAGTTCGCCAGGTGAGGAGATGTGGGGAGGGGCAATCCAGGAAGAAGGAATAGTGTGTGCAGAGATCCAGAGGCCAGAGGGACCCTGCTGTGTTCAGCTGGGGGATGCCCTTTAAGTGGCTAAAGGAAAGAGACCAGGGTAGGGAAATGGGCAGGGCCCAGATCCTACAGGACCTTTTTGAACAGTAGTTCTTAACATGGGTGGGATGCTTTTGTCCCCCAGGGACATTTAACAAGGTTGTCATAACTTGTCACAAGTGTGTGTGTGGTGAGGGGTGGGGTTGGGGAACCAGTGAAGTTGCTCAGTCATGTCCGACTCTTTGCGACCCCATGGACTGTAGCCTACCAGGCTCCTCCATCCATGGAATTTTCCAGGCAAGAGTACTGGAGTAGGTTGCCATTTCCTTTGCCAGGGGATCTTCCCGACCCAGGGATTGAACCCAGGTCTCCCGCATTCCAGGCAGGCGCTTTACCATCTGAGCCACCACTATTGGCATCTAGTGGGTGGAAACCCAGATGCTGCTAAGTGTCCTACAGTGCACAGGATGCCCCGGCCACAAAGAATGACCCAGTCCAAGATGTCAGTAATGCTGAGCTTGAGAAACCTTTGTGTGGGACCACTTCTAGGGCTTAGTTCTTTATTCTAAAGCCAGGGGGAAGCCATGATGGGATTTCACACTGGAGAGGGACACGATCAAATTTATGTTTTAAAGCGCTCACTCTGGCTGTTCCAAGGAAAGTATTGATAGTTTTAGACCCATTCATTCTTTAGCTTGGGAATTTCCAGCCTCTGTGAATCCCCTCCTTGAGGGCTTAACTTTAACTGCCTTGTAGCCATCTGGGTCTTTACCACGGTCGGGAAATCAATTCAGATACTTAGGAACTGAGCAGGCCAGGGGCTTTCCACCAGGCATAATAGGCACTGCCCTAGAGACTATAAAGTGTTTAAGGCCTGTGTGGCAGACAGAAAATATCCCCCAAAATGTTTGTGTTCTAATTCCCAAACCAGTGAATGTGTTACTGAATATGGCAAAACAGATTGTGATCAAGCTAAGGAACTTGAAATGGGAAGATTATCCTGGGTTGTTTGAATGAACCCGTGAAATACAAGGGTCCTTAAGAGGAGCAAGAGGCTCAGGTTCAGACACGTGGTACCAGAGACAGAGGCCAGGGAGAGATTTGAAGAGGCTAGGCTGCTGGCTTTGAGGATGGAGGAAGGGGACCAAAACTCTAAAATAATGAATGTGTATACCACTAAATTAATGGTAATTTGTTAAAACAGCAACAGGGGGACTTCCCTAGTAGTCCAGTAGTTAGGAACCCACATGTCAATGCAGAGAATGTGGGTTTGATCCCTGGAAACTAAGATCCCGCATGCCATGGGGCAACTAAGCCCATGAGCCTCACCTAAAGAGAAGCCTGTGTGCTACAACAAGACCTGATGCAGCCAAATAAATAAATATTTTAGAAAGTACCAAATAGCAACAGGGAACTAATGTAGGCTGGATAAAGTTGTAATTCTGAAATAAAAAAGAAAAACTGCATAATAGAAATTAAGAAATGTTATTTATTTAAAGGGCTTCCCAGGTGACTCTAGTGCTAAAGAATTCACGTGCCAATGCCGAGATTCAAGGGACGTGAATTTGATTACTGGATTGGGAAGATCTCCTGGAGAAGGAAATGGCAACCCACTCCAGTATTCTTGCCTGTAAAATCCCACGGACAGGGGAGCCTGGCAGGCTACAGTCCATGAGGTTGCAAAATAGTTGGACGTGACTGAGCACACACACACTTTATTGAAAATTTTATTTTATATTATTTAATATATTCAAAAATGTATATATAACATTTTTGAATGTTATATATAACACACAACCAGAAATACTTACCTAACTCAAGAAATCAAGCAGTTCTCATACAGCTGAAGCCCCTTGCAGATCCACAAAATCTGAATCTCATTTCCCTCTCTTCCTTCCAGAGGTAATCAATATCCTCAAAATTGGTATTTATTATCCCCATACACTTTTTGTTCCTGTGTCTCCAAACACTATATAGTAATGCTTTGCATGCTATTTTATATACATGACATCATAATGCTTGTATTCTTAAGCAACTTACTTTTTGTATCTAACACGTTTTGAGAGCTGTTTTGGTTGATGGATGTAGTGATTGCATATTACCCTAATGTATGAATAGGTCATAATTTATTCTGCTGATAAACATTTAAGTTGTTATCAGTTTTGGCTATTACAATGTGGCCATAAACATTTTTGTGCCTGTGTTTTGGTGCACTTCTGCAAGGGTTTCTCTGGAATTGATTTCCTAGGAGTGAAACCCCCGGGATCTTGGATAACCAGCTTCTTCAGAGAGTTCCAAACTGCTCTTCAAAGAGGTCAGGCCAATCTATACTCAACCAGCAAAGCATAGACGTGGTAGGGATGGTAGTACTGGTAGCCTGTAACAGTTTTATTGATATGACAGGTGTAAAATGGTATTTTATTGTATTTTTAACTTTTATTTTCTGGATTCTTATGGAATTGAGTATCTTTTCCTATGTTTATAGAACTACTCTGTTTCTTCCTTTGTGAATTTCCTGTTCATCTTTTTGCCCATTTTCCCATAGAGCTTTCTATTATCAGTATGTAAAAAATTTTTATATTATTTTGGATACTAATCCTCTGAAGCTAGATATGTTGTAATTATCTTCTCCAACTTTGTGTTTGTGTTTTCATGATGACATGTGTCTACTGAGGTGGGTTTTCACTTTACTCTAAGGCAGCTACAAACCCTGTAGGACCCTGATCTCTTGCTTTTTTGTCAAGGCTCAGTTGATGCAGATTATAGAGAGCTGCTCCATAAAATGATTTTCAAAGATGAGGATCTTCTGGACATGCTCTGAATTATTAACATAATTTATTATGAAATGATATTCAGTTCAGTTCAGTTCAGTCACTCAGTCGTGTCCGACTCTTTGCGACCCCATGAATTGCAGCACGTCAGGCCTCCCTGTCCATCACCAACTCCCAGAGTTTACTCAAACTCATGTCCATTGAGTTGGTGATGCCATCCAGCCATCTCATCCTCTGTCATCCCCTTCTCCTCCTGCCCCCAATCCTTCCCAGCATCAGAGTCTTTTCCAATGAGTCAACTCTTCGCATGAGGTGGCCAAAGTACTGGAGTTTCAGCTTTAGCATCATTCCTTCCAAAGAAATCCCAGGGCTGATCTCCTTCAGAATGGACTGGTTGGATCTCCTTGCAGTCCAAGGGACTCTCAAGAGTCTTCGCCAACACCACAGTTCAAAAGCATCAATTCTTCGGTGCTAAGCTTTCTTCACGGTCCAAATCTCAAATCCATACATGATTATGAAATGATATACACATATTTATTTAAACCAGAGATCACAAACTTCATGCCTGCAGGGAACCAGGTCAGTGACATAAAAGATTAAAGTGGGCTGGATAGGACATGTGGTCCTCTCAGAGGCACTTATTTGAGGCTGCCCATGGGCTTCCCTGATGGGTTAGTCAGTAAAGAACCCCCTACTGTAACCTATGAAGTAGGTTACAGTATTATACTCATCTTACAGATAAGGAAATCTTAGGTTTGGAGAGCATAAGCAACTTACCCAAAGTCACATAACTAGAAAGTAAAAGAGCCAAGATTCAAAAGAATCCTAAGGGCTGTTAGCATTTTTAACTATGATGCTACAATGCTCATCAGGGTATAAGAAACAGTTGACGTCTCTCTTAACTCCGCGATAAGAAGCATGGCAGTGGAGGCGAGAGTGTAACTGGCAGCTGGGATGGGACCTCAGCGATGGGGAATGTTAGCACACAGTGAGGACTGTGGCAAACTGGAGAGGAAAGGCCTGTTACCTGGCTTCTCCATTCCAGCTCCCTGAATTCAGCAGGGAATGCAGGCCAAGTGTTGACAGATCTTTTTTTTCCCCCCAAGAAAAGCTGAAAATCCAGATTTTAATGGGAATGGTAATTGATTTGTGAGTATTGGCTATTTGTCAAATTAAATAATTTCATCATAATTCTCAGGCCAAATAAAATATTTTTATGGGCTGAAACTTTATGACTTTTGATTTAGCCCAGAATAAATTGTTTATAGCCTGAACTACTTTTGTGAGTAACCAGTTCCATAAGAATCATATGAAATAACATTTCCTTCTACTTGCACTAAATAACATCAAGGAAGTAACAAGTGTCTCCCTGTATTATAATGCTTACAAATTTGGAGTCTCCAATACAATCTCATAGACTTCAATCATATCTTATATTTATCACCATCTTTCTAGACAGAAGTTACAACTGGTGAAATTAGTCACAGAACCTGGAACTGATGGTCCTGGTATTGACTAGCTTTCCACTGAAGTTTATGAAAATGATTTTTTTTTCCTCTCAGACCAAGGCAAGTGTCTTGATGTCAGTAATTTACTTGAAACCACTGCAACATTGATGGTGTAACACTGTGTACTTACAAGTTAGATTAAGCTTCAATTATAGGGGCAGTCTGTACCGAGGGTGTCAGCTAGTGCTGTATCAGAAAGGCCATCTACCAAGGTGGCCCCTATGAGTGCTTGAGTAATTTATACCTTGATCCACAGCAGACACTGCCAATCAGCACAGTGAATATCCGAAATGGATTTGATGTGATGCAATTAGTGCCTTGGTAATTAGCATAAAGAATGATAGAAAAGGACTCTCACTGATAAAGTTAAAAGATAGTCAAGGTATGTGAATAAGGTAAAATATTTTAGAGGTACTCCTCATGTTTGCCTGAACAGAGTATAAGAGCTTAGCATAAACCTGTGAAGACCAGTGCCAAACACTTTGTCCTGAGCTCTTCCTGTCTCCAAATGTAGCTGTAGGAGGATTCTGGTTGTGTGATGCTGCTACCATGAAGATAATAAAATTGTGTCTCTGAAATGTTGTTGATTCTGCCTCCAACAACATGCCAGGTAGTGGTTGGAACGCCTGAAAGGACAAGAGCTGGAACTTTATGAAATCCATGGAGCCAGTTACATGAAATATTCTGTGCCTAATTGTTTGTGAATGTTTGTTTTACAAATGTCTATATAGGGGGTTCAGGGGGTTTGGCCTTCTCAGGTGGCTCAGTGGTAAGGAATCTGCCTGCCAGTGTAGGAGATGCAGGTTTGATCCCTGGGTTGGGAAGATTCCCTGGTGGAGGAAATGGCAACCTATTCCAGTATTCTTGCCTGGAAAATCCCACTGATAGAGGAGCCTGGTAGGCTGCAGTCCTTGGAGTCACAAAGGGTCGGACACAACTGAGCTACTGAACATACACGCACACACACACACGCACATATATGGGGTACATTTTGGTCTGAGATTTGCTTTCATTATAACTTAATAGCCAAATAATGAGTAAGCAGCTGACTCTCACCCACTTCCAAATGTTTGGGCTACTTGTGGACTTAAACAATCTTAGGTCAGTTCCCAACAATAGGAAAATGGAGCCAGACCTCAGGGATGAGAGGTGGTAACTAAGGGCCTCAGGAGAATGCGTGCTATCATCCCTTCTTCCCGTACCCTCCACACTGCTGCCGCCATGGGCCTTTGAGACCAGACTGGAGACACCTCTTTTCTCTTTTCTCCCCTAGCCTTGGAGGTTGCCTGTGAGGTCTGAGAATGTGCCGGGTAGAATCAAATAGTTCCCATAAGGCCGGCCCCTCCCAAAAAGGAAACACACAGAAAAGCTGGGGTGCAGAGAACCAGCCCTGTGGAATGCTCTCCAGTGAACATTTTAATCTCAAGTCTGAATTAGTCACAGCAGTAGCTTTTCAGTAAGTGTATTTTTAAAAAGTATCCTCCGTGCTGTGCCAGATTACAGAAGCCTATAGACATGTTCCTTGCCCTTAAAAGGTTAACAGGATATCTTTTTTGTTTTAATACATAGATTGATAAATATGATAAAGCTCTCCTTCTGTGATCACCACAGCATAAACCAATTCTTCCCTTGGAGAATCTCCTGTGGTTTTCCTTTTTCTTTAAGTCCATTCCTTTTTCTGTGAAATCTTGACTTCCTTAATCATTCTCTTTTCCCCTTTGTTTTTCCCTGCCCTACAAACTTCCTGTGGTTCCGCTTCAGACTTCAGCCTCCATCGTTCCTTAAGGTTTTACTCACTCTCCGGCCCTAATCTTAGTCTTTGAAATTCCACTCAATGCAGGGACTGTCCCCTGTTCTCAAAGAGATGAGTGTCACTGGATTCCCAAAGCATTCCTCTGGGTAGATATCTTTTCTTCTCAACTACATTTTAGACCTATCAAGGACAGGGTCTATTTTTAGCTTCTTTTGTATCTCTCTGCCTTACAGCATCTGCTCTACAAATAAATTCTCAGTAGACCATCACTTCTTTCCCCATCTGGAAGATGTATCCGTAAATGTATGAATCTAGGTAGTGGCGATGGAAAGCTATAGATCTGGGTGGGGGGCACCATTATCATAGATAACATTTTTTAGCATTTATTAATCTAGCATTTCTCTTCATCATCATAAAAAAAATCCTATAAAGTAGTTATAAATTGTGTTATTATACCCAATAACCAGTGAAAAAATTGCAGCACAATGAAGTTTAGTAATTTGTCCAGGGTCAGGAGGAGCCCTACACTGAGGGGAATCCCAAACACTGCAAAATGATCTGGTAGAAAATAGGGAAGGGTTGTATGGGAGTGGTGGTGGGGTTGCTTCTCAGCAAGACTATAAATAAGGCCTCTTAACTGATTTGGTAGTTCAAACATATATTCACAAATCCCTTCCAAGTGAGGAGCCAAAATATCTCCCTTTGAGTATGGGTTGGCCTGCTGATAGGAATAGCATATGGCAGGAGTGACAATGTTTGACCCTGGAGACTAGGTTATAAGAGGCATTGTGGCTTCTTCCTTGCTCTCTCTCCTGCTCACTTTCTCTGGAGGAAGCCAGCTGCCATGTTGTGAGGATGCTCACGTAGGCAGCCCAATGGAGAGGTCCACGTAACAAGGAATGGAGGCCTCCTGCCCACAGCCAACAAGGACTGAGGCCTTCTGCCAACAGCTGTATGAACAAACCAAATGATTGGAAGCAGATTCTCTAGCCCTAGTCAAGCCTTCAGATGATAGCATCCCATCTGACTTCTTGACTGCAAAATCACAGGAGACCCTGAGCCAAGTCACTTGGCTAGACCTCTCCTCAATTCCTTATCCATTCAACCTGTGAAATGATAACTGTTAGCTGTATTACACTGCTAAGTTTTGGGATAATTTGTTATACAGCATTTGATAACCAATGTGACTAAGTTAACCTCTAAGTAAGTAGTTCTTACTCTTTGGTGAGGTATCAGGAACCCCTTTGAGAATCTCAGAAGAGCTATGAACCATCTCAGAAAAATGCACAGACACAGAAACACAGTTTCTTGAAGATCATATATTCTGATTAAGCCCATTCAAGGATCTCAGGTTAAAAATTCCTTCTCTAAATACTAGAATAGTCCAAGTATAAATTCTTTCCCACAAAATCCTTTTCCTGTGGATGACTAATTTAAAGCATTTTAAACAAATTCTTACCCTCAATTTATTTTTTCCTTGAGATGGAAGAATTTGTTAAGGAAGAACTCTCCCCACCCCTCATCCCTGCCCCTCACCCCAACCCAATTCCCCAGGCTCTTTCAACCCAGCACATTCCATAAAGCAAAGGGGTCAATCTAAGTTTTCTCATGGTTCTATTTTTGTGACTCAATTCTTTTGGAAGAGAGAGGGTAACTGGTAAGATTTCCAGAAAAGTCAAACAGTAGTTGCTAGAAATACAGGAAGGAAGTATGTTCTTGAAAGATTAAAGCTCCAAGGCTCAGAACTAAATGAGTTGGCCAGTTTGTATTCTTAGGACACATTGGAGCTTTGGCAAAAATCCTACTGAGCTCACTCTTCATCTACTTGAGCACCCCACTCTGTGTTTTCACATATACCCATCTCCAGGCTGACATCACTTGTGCGAAGGAGAAGCATAGTTATTCTTCTCCATTTTCTACCTGGGAAGATAAAGACTTCAAAAGGGACACAGACACAGGAGGAAGAGCAATTAAACTTCCTGTATGAAGTCAGTATCTGCTGAATCCCTGGAGGCCATGGTTTCCGATCAAAACAGTAATTGTGGCTCTGATTCACTTCTGCTTTGGGGACCCAGAATGGTTTTCGATTCTATTCATGGACGCATATCTCTGGGCTGCAGAAATGTGCATAATGCAATGCGAGAAATATAACCCAGGAAGTGAGAGGGAGCTTTCCGGGCACCAGGGTATGTTCATTTGGGGGAAATTAAGGCAGCCCTATAGGGTTTGAGTATATGGCAGTGATCTCCAATCGTTTTGGCACCAGGGCCCAGTTTCGTGGAAGACAGTTTTTCCACAGACCAGGGATAGGGGGATGGTTTGGGAATGATTCAAGCACATTACATTTGTTGTGCCCTTTAATCTAATGCTCCCGCTAATCAGACAGGAGGTTGCATGGCCCAGAGGCTGGGGACCCCTGAGTGGAACTGGAACTCTGGAGAGGTCTGGGTTGGGAGATATTTAGTAGTTAAAATGTGAGGATAAAAGGGCTTGCTCACTGAGAATAGAACTCTGAAATCTTATGGGTTGGAGAGGAATAGAAGCCCACTGAAGAGTGGGAGGAATGGTTGTGAAGCTGGTGAGAAAAACTGACAGAGAGAAAAATGTGAGAGAAGTCAATGGCGAAGTGAGTTTAAAGATAGAGAGAAAGTAGTTTTGCATGTGAGCAGATGGATTAGGGAAGTGACAGTTGAAGCACGTCAATCGTTTTTAGCGTGAATAGGGGCTCACTGATGGTCTTTGAAAGAGTATATCAGTGGAATAGAGGGGGCAGAAGCCAATACGAGCAGGCTGAGGAGTGAATGAGCTGAGGAATTGGCTCACATAAATATGGCTGAACAGAGTCAATCAAGATTTGAAACCAGAATGGGCAGAGATTTCTGTCAGCTCTTATTGTGGGCAGCTGGAAGGCTGTAATGAATGGACCGTATTCACTTTGCTGTTTGTTCATAAAATCTACCTTCAGGTCGTGCTAGTGGTAAAGAACCCGCCTGCCAGTGCAGGAAACATAAGAGACTCAGGTTCGATCCCTAGGTTCAGAAGATGTCTTGGAGGAAGAAATGGCAACCCACTCCAGTATTCTGCCTGGAGAATCCCCATGGCCGGAGGAGCCTGGTGGCTTTATAGTCCATGGGGTCACACAGAGTCGGACACGAGTGAAGTGACTGAGCACATACATACTTTCACTCAATGAGTAAAATCATGTTTTTAATAAACTGAGGGAGCTCTCTAGAGATATAAATTTTGGTATAGAGAAGATTTGGCTAAATGAGCAAAAGCTATCTGCCCAAATTAGAGCTATCAGAAGAAAAAGCCTTCCCAGGTAGTGACACACAAGAAATTGTTCAGGAACCAAGGAACTGAAGGGTACAGGGTAGTGAGGGAGCCACAAGTAATCCAAAGGTCAGGGCAGGAGGTAAGACGGCCTTTGCTGCCTCGTCTGAGACTCGGCCTCTCTGAATAATCAACCCTGGTCTTAGATGTATCTAGAGGACGAAGTTCTGGGAAATCCCACAGACAGAGGAGCCTGGTAGGCTACAGTCCATGGGATTGCAGAGTCTGACACAGCCGAGCAACTAACACTTATACTTACTTAGAGGGCAAAGAGGAGACGGACAAATCGCAACAGACAATTCTAGGACTTAGTTCAGAATATAGGCATCATGGGATTTGTAAAATTATTTTGTTTCAAATAAATTGATTTCCTGTGTGTTTTAACAAATAATTTTATTATCTTTCTGGCTTTAAAAAAAGTGAGTACAGACAACATTTTCTAAGTTTTTCCAGGCCGCTGGCAGGGGCTGCCCTCAGACTCCTGTGATGTTTCTCTGTGCTTCTCGAAGGCCTGTCCCTGCCTCTATGGCTGTGTTACTTTGACAACCTGTCCAGGGATTCTGTCTCCTGAAGACACTTGTTGCATGTGATCCCCAGCCCAACGGCAGAGCCCAGTCTGCTCTCGGCCTGCGTTCAGGCACAGGTAGCACTCCTGGGCCTCAGGCCCCACAGGACTTGCTGGTGAAGTCAGACCCTGTTCCCATGGCAGACGGCCTGCCTCTGCGCCCCTGCTTTGTCCCTGTGCCTGCTGCTGCCGCCGAGTTGGTGTCTCCTGCCGGGACATCTGTTGTGTAATGCAGGTTAGACAGGGAATGTGAGGGCCAGCACCAACTTTCAGGAAGTAAGGCTGGAAGCCGACAACTTTTTTGGGGTGTACTCCGCCTCACAAAACCTCAGCTGGCTGCCTGCTGTATCCATGGAAACCTCCACTAAAATTCAGGAAGAGAAGTAGGCAAAGAAAAATTTCTTTTTGAACATTTGGTGACCACCAGTACTCTTGCCTGGAAAATCCCATGGATGGAGGAGCCTGGTAGGCTGCAGTCCCTGGGGTTGCGAAGAGTCGGGCACGACTGAGCGACTTCACTTTCACTTTTCACTTTCCTGCATTGGAGAAGGAAATGGCAACCCACTCCAGTGTTCTTGCCTGGAGAATCCCAGGGACGGGGGAGCCTGGTGGGCTGCCGTCTACGGGGTCACACAGAGTCGGACATGACTGAAGCGACTTAGCAGCAGCAGACATAAGAAGAGTAACAATCTAATATGCAAATGATGATAATTGTTATAAGCCCAGAAATCCCTAGCTCGTAGGATGGAGTGGAAACTTGGCCTCACAGCTGTGTCCTGTGGTCACACAGGACAGTCTCATGGGCATCTCTCTTGCTGGGAGTTCAGAAGAATGGAGCCAGCCTCTGGTTTGATTACTGGAGGCGCTGGCTTCTTCAATGTCACAATAAAGCAAAAACTTGGACTTTGTCAAAAATTGGAAGGCAGCCCTGGCTCATTTTGCTGAACTTAAAGCCATGTGTCTTCTTTGGGGACTGGGTCTGACTGTGGAAAGTCCTTAATGCCTGTGGTGGCATTTGCCCTTGAGGAGTTTTCTGCCACAATTGCTGTGAAACCGGACCCCCAGCTGGAAAAGGGCCTCCTAATAGCCCAGTCACCTTGAGTTGGCTGTCACAGCACCCTGAGATCCCACCCCCTGCCTCCTGGATCTGCCACCTCCTAGGACCTGAAGTTGAGTTCCACTCCTAATGCCTACCAAGCAAGCTTTTGGGAAAATAATGTGAAACAATGATTTTATTATTTTTTGTTTAAAGTAACATATATTCATTATAAGAATTCAAGTAATATAGAAAAAAGTACAATAAAAATAGTAAAAAAAAAAACTCACTATGAATCCTATAACTATCCCAACATTTATAAAACATCCTTGGAGACTCTGTTGTGTGTATGTGGATAAATAGAATAACTAAAAGAATTTTTAAAAATGGGATTATACTCTGCACACCATTTTAGATGAAAAAAATTTAGTATTGTTTTACTTGAATTTAATGTTAGAGGGAATTGAAGCAAAACTTAGAAATGACTAAACTGGTTGCTTCTTCACCACAAGTTCTTTACAGTTTAATTCTCTTAGGATTAAAAACAGAATGAAAAACATTAAAAGATTGAATTTGCTATGCTTTAAAAAATAGAGAAGTTTCAATTTTAAGTATTTAGTATCTATTGACTTTC
Source organism: Bos mutus (assembly GCF_027580195.1). NCBI lineage: Eukaryota > Metazoa > Chordata > Mammalia > Artiodactyla > Bovidae > Bos > Bos mutus. The sequence continues at coordinate 45,920,239 of NC_091627.1, read as the reverse complement.
TGCTTGAATGATGAGGAATTTCCCACACTTACACTTTAGACCATATCCAACTCTATCTCTTGACCTTTATTATATTCCCTCGTTGATGTTTACCTCACTTAATTTTGTTCTCTAAATGTACTTCTTGCTGTGGTTTAGCTTTAGCTTTATATTTAATGGACCCAGTGCTACCTTCCATGTTACCCCATTGTTATGTGTTCAGTAGTGTCCTCTCCAAAAAGGTATGCTTGTGTCCTAATTCCCAGTACCTCAGCATGTGACCAATTTGAAAATAGAGTGTTTACAGGGGTGATCAAATTAAAATGAAGTCATTAAAGTAGGCTTTAATCCAATATGACTGGTGTTCTTATACAAGGGGACATTTGAACCTAGACTGCACAGAGGGAAGACTATGTAAAGAGATGTAGGGAGAGCACCATGTGAAGATTGGAGTTACGCTGACCCAAACCAAAGAATGTCTGTTACTAAAAGAAGCTGGAAGAGGCAAGGAAGGATCCTTCCTTAGCTCCTTCAGAGGGAGCATGGCCTGGCCCTCACCTTGATTTTAGAATTCTAGACTCCAGAATTGTGCAACAATATTGTTCTAAGCCATCCAATTTGTGGTATTTTGTTATGGCAACCCTAGGAAACGAATGCACCTAGGTTCTATATTCTAGAATTTATTTTCCCTCCTTGCTTGGTTGAATAGATTTCATTTAAAAGTTGTTTTTCTAGAAGTTTCTTGAGCACTTTATTCCCTAAAGTTTTTGCATGCCTAAGAATGTTTGTCTATTGCCCAGGTAATCTGAGGGATAACTTGGCATGTTCACAATCCTTGAACCATATTTTCTTTCCTTCAGACTTTTCTAGATGTTAGTCTTCTGTCTTTTGGCATTGGGAAGGAGCCTGAAGAAACTTGATTTTTCTCTCTGTAAATGGTTTACTATTTGACCATCCACATGAAACTTTCTTTATTGCTAATGTTTTATAACTTCAGTAGGATATATTCGGAGAAGGCAATGGCACCCCACTCCAGTACTCTTACCTGGAAAATCCCATGGGCGGAGGAGCCTGGTAGGCTGCAGTCCATGAGGTCGCTAAGAGTCGGACACGACTGATCGACTTCACTTTCACTTTTCACTTTCCTGCATTGGAGAAGGAAATGGCAACCCACTCCAGTGTTCTTGCCTGGAGAATCCCAGAGACGGGGGAGCCTGGTGGGCTGCCGTCTATGGGGTCACACGGAATCAGACACGACTGAAGCGACTTAGCAGCAGCAGCAGGATATATTCTGATGTTGAAGAGTCTATACCAATTTTGCTTGGAATGTATCAGTATATGCCCTTTTGATTTGTAGGTTTAAGTCATCTTTGTTTCAAGAAAGTTCTCATCTATTTTATTTTTGAAAATAATTTATATTTAATTCCTTGTATTTTCCTTCTTCAGAAATGCCAAGGATCCCTATTGGTCTTCTATAACAAGCAGTTTACTCTAGAAACATGAACAAATCTTGTTTTTTGTTGTTGTTCATTTTGTGTAATCTCCTGGGTTTTTTCCAGTATGGTTCCAACTGCTCAGTCAGTTATTTGCACTCTGTGTCCTGCTGCGTCTAATGTAGATTCCACCTCTACTGAGTCTTCCTCTTCCGTTTTTATCCTACATCTACTAGCTTGCTTTTAATCTTTTTCTTTCATTTTTAAAATTACTTCTTTGAACTCTTATGTCTTTTCTTTGGAGTCTTTTTCTAGAAAGATGTGTTGGCTGAAATTTCTTTGAGAATATAGAAAATTTATCTGAATATCTCTTCTGTTGCCTTGGGTAATTCCTCTTGTGATATTTATTTTTTTAAGTAGCTTTTGTGTGTATTCCCTTTCTCTACAATTTCTATGCGTAAATCCCATTAAGGTTTCTTTTTGTAAGTAGTTTTTTTTTCTTTTTGGTGTGGATCATTTTTTTTTAAACCTTTATTGAATTTGTTATGATATTGCTTTATTTTATGTTTTTGGCTTTTTGGTCATGAGACACACGGGATCTTAACTCCCTGATCAGGGATTGAACCCACACCCCTGCATTGGAAGCTTGAAATCTTAACCACTGGACTGCCAGGGTGGTCCCTATGGCTTCTTTTTGATAATTACTTGTCATTGAATAAGGTCTGCTACTGGCTGAATAACAGTATGACAAGTAGAGAAGCTGGTGAGGGAATTAAAGTGTTTCAACTTCAACAGTTCTTATTGTTTCAAACACCCTTTCAGTTATTTCCTTTCCCTTGGGGACCATCTCCTCTTAGCTTTTACTATTCTGGAATCCCATGTTAGACTCATAAACTTCCTGTAATGCAGTCTGGTGGCCCCTGCTTCTACTTCCTCTACCCCTTACTTCATCCTGTGTGTTGTTGCCACATGTCTCCCGCTCTGGAGGCGAGGTCAGCAGGTGGCTCCTGCAGCCCTGCCTCTTCTGACCTTCTGCAGTATAGATCCCACTCTCTATGGGACATTCTCCAATCTCTACAGGCAGCCTGTGCTACCATATCTCATAAATGCAATAAAGATGTAATCAGCCAACTTTCCATCATAGTCCTTTGAGAAGATCTGGGTCCTACCGTGGATCTAAGAAGGTACCTGGCATCTCTCTCCCCTGTTCTGGTTCTGATCCCACAGTAATCAGCAGATTTACTTAACAGCTTCTCATTGACAGGTTTGGGCCTTCCTTGTCCCATTGAAAATGGAGGTCTCCCTCTATTTTTCATTTCTTTTGCTTTGTTCATTGGGTTTCATAAAAGGAGAGTGGGATAAATATTTTAACAGGAAGTTTCTTGTCTTGAAAGGCTAATTGATTATATAGCCTATTTATAGCTTGAGAAGATTTATCGGTATTATATTTATATGTGAGTGTGCTATAAATTATAAATAGGAACATAATCTACTTTACCATTAGTTTATATTCTTCTGCTTTCTTAGTCTTAAAAGTGTCCTTGTTTGTCATGAATAGCACTCCTTAGATTCTGTTGGTTTCTTTTCAAAATGCAGATATCTTTGTGACTTTTTATTATAAAAATAGCAAATATTCATTGTAAAACATCAAACAATATTGAAAACAAAAATCACAATGAAAATCATTGAAAACCCCACCATCTCTATGTAACTACTATTAAGTTTAAGTGGTCATCTTTTGAGAGATTTTCTAAGTATACACAAATGTGTCTATAATTTGACAAAACAGGGTCACAAATGCTGTTCTGTAAAGTTTTAAAAATTATAAAAATTTTGTTTCAATACATTATCATTAGAAGAAATTCAAAGGATGCTTCCTTACTCTTTCCATTCCTTTTCCCTTCTTTTGGGAAAAGCACTGGTCTCAGACTTCCAGGCGTCTCCATTATTCATTTAAATACATTTAGAAACACGTGAAACCTGCATGATTTTTGAAAACATGAATTAGATCATACTGAATATGACTGAAATTTTAAATTTGGTATTTTCTTTTTTGTTATTGTGAATAGGATCTCATTTTAAATTAATATTTCTAATGAGTTCAAAGGAATTGTGTTTTGAATATACACTGTATCTTATATTCATCCACTTTACTCAACTGTTTCATTAATTCACATGAAGCCTCCATATCACTGCAGTGGCCAGATGATCATTTTAGGCGACTGGGGTGAAGGTGGGACTCATAGGGCTTCCTGTTCTGCTTCTATTTTTAATGACTGCTTTACATTAAAGATAAAACCAGCTTTGTTTTAAGTAACTCTATATCATGTTATTGGAATATATTTCTATTCCTCTTTTTGTAAGTGAAAAGTGACTATTGAATTTTATCAAGTGCTGTTTCAGCATCTGTTGAAGTCATCACATTTTTCATTATTTAATCCAGTGAATTGGGTGATATTTTATTGTAATTAGTAATAACAGTTGCTTTTGTGTCAAACACTTCAATCATTCTTGGGATAAAGCCTCTTTGGCTATAAATAAATGTTAGTGAAATCTATGTTTATTTTAATGTGAGATTTGTGGGTGGCTTTGATCAGGTGAAGATTCCCTATGTTGGGGCCAGTGTGAGGAAAGCAGGAGAGACTCCATCTTGACACCTGTCATCCATTTTAAAGACAGGATGTGAACTGGGCCTGAACCCTGCCCAAGAGTGAGGAAACCATTGCTAGTGGAGAAGACATAAATGCTGTTCTCTCCTGGAGACTCCTGGAGACTTCCCTCCCTACAGATGACAAATGGAGATTACAGTTGAGGCCAGGCTGCCCCTGTTAGGTTAACCATGGAGACATCCCCCTTGATATATAATCATCTCCCCCCCTTTATTGCTTTAACCTTAATTGCTTATTCTCCTAGCATCTACTTGTTGTAAAACTCAATCATATACAAGAAAGAGGTTGCTAACATGTAAGCAGTCACATAGTGGGGGGTATAAAACTGGGCCTCTCAGAAACATCAGGGTCCTTGTTGGCAACTGATCCCCCTTGGACCCACTGGTGTAATAAACTATACTCCACTGTCTTGAGTGTCCTCTGAGGTATGTTTTGCAACTCTGGATTCCACAACACCCAAAGCAGTGCTTCTTACCCTTTTCCTCATTACTGTATCCATAATAGGGATTTTTGACATTTTTTTCTTAATTGACTCCCATGTAATTTTAATTCCACAGATATACTATGTATCTGTATATATACTGTCTGTATACCTGCACTTTCTATGTAAAAATGCATAAGATGTTTTAGTCCCCTCGAGAATCAAATTGCTCCATCAGATTGCATTGAGCTGTCACTCCATTGTGAATACATGGCCTATAGTATTCTTTGTACATTACCTTTATTAGATTTCAGGATCAAGCCCTGTGCGTTTTTATATCTTGGGATAAACTATGCAATAGGTCATACTTTCAAGGTTCAGAAACAAGGTATGGAATAGCAGAGCTGCTTTAAGTGAAGACCAAGTCTGTTCATCAACTCCCCTGCGAACATCCTAATAAAGACAGACCAAGAAATACATTTGACCTTTGTCATCACTAACAAAGTCAGCCCCAGGGCTTTCCAATTTCACTCCAATCCATCCCTAGAAGGCCTTTGCTAGGCAAGACTTTGTAAACTGTGGCCCACAGCTCTTCACAATGTCAATCACAGGTCCTTTAGCATGTGGATCAGAGAGTTTGCAATACTTAGTGGAAAAGAGAGGTTATAGGACAGGAGAGGAAAGCAAGAGGTGATGACCTAGAATGTTATTAGACTCCTAAAGCTGTATGCATTGTGCATATGGTCTTAGCTGGACAGCATGACAGTCAGACAGAACAAGACTCCATAGGGAAAGCTGGTTATAAAGCCAAGAAAGTGAAACCAAAGATTGACAGTACAATAGGGTTTGAACCCAGAGAGAAGTGGAGGACAGAGGTTGGAGCTACAGACTGAGCTGTAGACTGGGATGTTGCAATAAGTATTAAAGTACATATGGATGAGAGCCCAAGGCTGTGTTCTCAGTTCAGTTCAGTTCAGTTGCTCAATCGTGTCCAACTCTTTGCAACGTCAGGCTTCCCTGTTCATCATCAACTCCCGGAGCTTACTCAAACTCATGTCCATCTAGTCAGTGATGCCATCCAACCATCTCATCCTCTGTCGTCCCCTTCTCCTGCCTTCCATCTTTCCCAGCATCAGGGTCTTTTTAAATGAGGTGATTTTTTGCATCAGGTAGCCAAAGGATTGGAGTTTCAGCTTCAGCATCAGTCCTTCTAATGAATATTCAGGACTGATTTCCTTTAAGATGGACTGGTTGGATCTCCTTGCAGTCCAAGGGACTCTCAAGAGTCTTCTCCAACACCACAGTTCAAAAGTATCAATTCTTCGGCACTCAGCTTTCCTTATAGTCCAATTCTCACATCCATACATGACTATTGGAAAAACCATAGCTTTGACTAGACAGACCTTTGTTTGCAAAGTAATGTCTCTGCTTTTTAATATGCTGTCTAGGTTGGTCATAACTTTTCTTCCGAGGAGTAAGTGTCTTTTAATTTCGTGGCTGCAGTTACCATCTGCAGTGATTTTGGAGCCCCCCAAAATAAAGTCTCTCACTGTTTCCATTGTTTCCCCATCTATTTCCCATGAAGTGATGGGACCAGATGCCATGATCTTAGTTTTCTGAATGTTGAGTTTTAAGCCAACTTTTTCAGTCTCCTCTTTCACTTTTATCAAGAGGCTCTTTAATTCTTCTTCATTTTCTGCCTTAAGGGTGGTGTCTTCTGCATATCTGAAGTGAAGTGAACTGAGGTTATTGATATTTCTCCTGGAAATCTTGATTCTAGCTTGTGCTTCATCCAGTCCAGCATTTCTCATGGAAGTGGTCAAACAGAAGATGGCAAGAGTGAACGTCAACATTTTAGGAATCAGCGAACTAAAATGGACTGGGATGGGTGAATTTAACTCAGATGACATAATATCTACTACTGTGGGCAAGAATCCCTTAGCAGAAATGGAGTAGTCATCATAGTCAACAAGAGTCTGAAATGCAGCACTTGGATACAATCTCAAAAACAACAGAATGATCTCTGTTCGTTTCCAAGGCAAACCATTCAATATCACAGTAATCCAAGTCTATGCCTCGACCAGTAATGCTGTGTTCTCAAAGGCTTAGTATTAATATATTGCCTACAGCACATGTCTCTTTTGAAGAGTTAGTCCTGCCTTAAAGGGCTAGAACTCCTTGATTTCCATTTTTCAAAGTAGGCAGTTAGTCTTGGAAAGTTTGGGAGGATTTAGCATTCACCCATTTTGGAGTGGGGTCTTCCCAGGTGGCACATTGCTGAAGAATCCACTGCAAGTTCAGGAGATATGAGTTCAATTTCTGGGTCAGGAAGATCCCCTAGTTAAGTCACCAGGTGAGAATGCTTTGATTACCACCTGTGAAACTCTGAGCCAGGAACCCAACTAAGCTGTGCCTGAACTGAGCCAGAGAAACTGTAAGATAATAAATATGTGTTAAGTCACTGAATTTGTGGTAATTTGTTATGCAGCAACAGAACACCATTGCTATACACATATAGATACACCTGTATACTTCTAGTTGAGTAACTTTCAAATTTCCTTCCCCCACCCCAAGTTATTAGTTTAATATTTACTAGGTTAAACATAGACTTTAATATTGTAAAAAAAATTGTACTTTCATATCTTCAAATTTTATTAGCATATGTTTTGTGTTCTATATTTATTTAAAATTTTAAATAATATATTAGGGGCTTCCCTAGTAGCTCAGCTGGTAAAGAATCTGCCTGCAAAGCAGGAGACCATTGTTTGATTCCTGGGTTGGAAAGATCCATTGGAGAAGGGATAGGCTACCCACTCCAGTATTCTTGGGCTTCCCTGGTGGCTCAGCTGGTAAGGAATCCGCCTGTAATGTGAGAGACCTGGGTTCAATCCCTGGGTTGGATTCAATCCCTGGGTTGTGTTCGATCCCTGGGTTGGGAAGATCCCCTGGAAAAGGGGATGGCTACCCATTCTAGTATTCTGGCCTGGAGAATTCCATAGTCCGTGGGATCACAAAGAGTTGGACATGACTGAATGGCTAAATAGCCTTCTAAATTTCCTTCTCCCTCCCCAAGTTATTGGTTTAATATTTACTAGGTTAAATGTAGACTTTAATATTGTAAAAAAAAATTGCACTTTTCATTCATGCATTCAAATTTTATTAGCATATGCTTTTGTGTTCTACTTTCATTTAAAATTTTTATATATTGGTTATTATCTCCTTTCTCAATTTATATTTTATTGAAATGCCTTTACTTTTCAAATACTGAGCTTTTGTTTTTATTTACTGATCCAGAGAAGTTATTTTTCGTTTTCAAAATGATGTCCTTCTGCTTTTATGGTCATATTTTCTTCTTCCTCTTTAGTCTGGCTCTCTTCTCCTTTCCTTTCTTGTATTGTCAGTTGAATTCTTTCTAAAATGTTCCCTTTTACCAACCACCAAAAATAAGAAAATTTTAAAACATAAAATTTCCTAAAAGTACTGCTTTCACTGCATTCCACAGAGATTACTGTGGCATTTTTTTTTTTTGGTTTTTGCTTGTTTTTTGTATTTTACTGTGGCATGTTTTAAACATCATTGTTTTCTGAATAAACTCCTTATGTGTTCTTGATTTCCTTTCCAATTCAACTGTTGACTCAGTAAGAATTTTTATGTTTCCAAGTCCTTGGTTTATTTTTATTTGTTTTGGTTGTCACTTTATATTTCATCCTCTTTTGGCCTGAGAACATAGCACGTATCATTTCTGTTCTTTTTCAACTAGTAGAGATCATGTCTGTGGCTTAGCATGTGATGTATGACACCATATGGGCAATTGCCATGAGCAGTTGGAAGTTATACATAGTACAAGATATCTATTAATTATATCTCTAAGAGATTTTTTTCTCCGGGGCTGGGACAGGCTCAGGGGCTAAAGTGAGAGTTGAAGAACATTCAAGGGTGTATTCACAGGGGTATCCTGATTCCAGGCTTATCTGGGAATGGCACCACTCAAACCGCCTAGGAGTATGTTGCTGAAATAGAGGGGACTAGTTAAGAGAAGAGCTGGTGGGACAGGCCAGAGAGATGGAGAAATGGTGTCTCACTTGCATGGTGAGGCAGGTCCAACAGTAGACAAGCAGAGAAGCTGAAGAGGGGATAGGGAGAGGGGGTGAATCTCTGGCATGTTTTGGGGTGGCATGTTCTGCTATCCTTCAAGGTCACAAATACCACACTAGAGCACAGCCTAAAGTTAGGAGGAGCCCAAACACATGATAATTTCCATACTCTACTGGTTCTGGAGGCCTGCCAGACTTGCCCTTAGTTAGGAAAAATACTCTCTTTGATTAAGCTGCCATATTTGCATTTCTTTTATTGTGCAGTTGAATTCGAGCCTCACTGAGGACAGGACAGTAAAATCTCTTACTATAATTGTTTTTCTAAAATGAAATTTTCTTATATTCATGCCCATTTTTCTTTCTGTATTTTATAGCTATATTTTAGGGTCATAAATACTCAGTGTTCTTAATTTTTTATTATTAGACGTGTCTTTTCCACTATATGATGATCTTTTTCATGCTTTTGAATACTTTTTGCTTTTATTTGGTAGTCATGCATGCATGCTAAGTTGTTTCAGTCATGTCCAACTCTTTGCAGCTCTCCGGAATGTAGCCTGCCAGGCTCCTCGGTCCATGGGATTCTCTAGGCATGAATACTGGAGTGGGTTGCCATTCCCTTCTCGAGGGGATCTTCCCCACCCAGGGGTTGAACCCATGTCTGCTGTGTCTCCTGCATTGGCAGGCAGGTTCTTTTACCATTAGTGCCACCTGGGAAGCCCATTCGGTAGGCAGTGAAAAGCAAAAAAAAATTTTTTCTTGTAGAAAAGAATTAAAGTTCTGATTATTGTTAGTTAGGACCAAAGGTAGAAAAGAAAATGTTTATTGTTTGTTTTAAGTTAATTGCCCATTACTGCTAAAAAAACAATGGCACCCCACTCCAGTACTCTTGCCTGGAAAATCCCATGTATGGAGGAGCCTGGTAGGCTGCAGTCCATGGGGTCACGAAGAGTCGGACACGACTGAGCGACTTCACTTTCACTTTTCACTTTCATGCACTGGAGAAGGAAATGGCAACCCACTCCAGTGTTCTTGCCTGGAGAATCCCAGGGATGGAGGAGCCTGGTGGGCTGCCAGAGGTCTATGGGGTCGCACAGAGTCGGACACGACTGAAGCAACTTAGCAGCAGCAGCAGCTAAAAAAACAATTGACTTACCACATATACTTACTTGCAAGATACAAGTAAACAAAAGACTTAATGGAAAAGTGATAAGGAACTATAAAAATTAAAATAAAATATAAACTCAGGAAATGACTAAACATGACAGTAAATGAATATAGTAAAAAATTTTCTACTGTAAGCAAAGTGCCCCAGTTCAGATTGAAAAACAAAATCTGTTAGTAAATTATGAGGTACACTCAAAGGTGTTTTAAAAGTCCAGAAAGTTAGACAGATATTTCTATCAAAGTGTTAGTCTTTCAGCTGTGTCCAACTCTTTGTGAATCCATGGACTGCAGCACACCAGGCTCCTCTGTCCATGATATTTTCTAGGCAGGGATACTGGAGTGGGTTGCCATGCCTTCCTCCAGGGGATCTTCCAGACCCAAGGATCGAACTCTAGTCTCCTGCGTTGCAGACAGGTTCTTTACCCTCTGAGCCACCACAGAAAGAAGAGAAAGGAGGATTTCTAGAATCATGAGCAGCCTCTGAGGGCCCCTCATTTCCTCAATCCAGTTCTCCCACAGAGAAGAGGCCACTGCCCTCAAACGCCTCAGCTCTGAGGTGCGCTGTCAGAGGTCTCTCGGGAATCCCCTTGTCATGGATACAAACCTCAGTCCGCAAACTCAAGTGAGGAAACAACATAAACTTCTCTGTTTTCCTTGACACAACTGAACTTCTAGTTCAAGTTTCCCATGCCATCAGTGTCTCAGTCTTCATCTCAGCCACGTGGGGTCTGCTCCTCTTTCCTCAGGGTGTCTAGTTCTGGAGGACTTCCCATGGCATGAGGTGAAGGGGCAGGTGCTCCTTGGTTGCTCTGGGGGCACAGGGTCCCTCAGGACTGGGCATCCTTCCACAGCTGTGCTGCCCTTCAGTGCCTGCAGATCACCCTGCCAGGCTCCGCCAGGCTCTGTCTGCCTTGACATGCTGCACACACCTCCCTTCTCTAAGGCCTTGATACCTCTCTGAATGGGATTCTGTCTGAAAATGAGGTGTGTGTGCATGCTCAGTCATTCAGTTGTGTCTTACTCTTTGCGACCCCATAGACTGTAGCCTGCCAGGTTCCTCTGTCCATGGAACTTTCCAGCCAAGAATACTGGAGCAGGTTGCCATTTCCTCCTCAGGGGATCGTCCCAGCCCAGGGATCAAACTCGTACCTCCTGTGTCTCCTGCATTAGCAGGCAGATTCTTCACCACTGAGCCGCCTAGGAAGCCCAGAAAATGAGACACAGGTCTGTTATACATGTTCATTCAGAATTTTGTTCTCTCCCTGGGGGCTCTGCTCAGGACAAAGTTCTCTGAACCTTTTTGTCTGTGATCTACTAACATCTAAGACAGGGGTAGCAAATTAGTAGCTTACAGGCTAGATCCAGTCCAAGAGGTTTTTATCTGGCTCAGACAGTATTTAAAGATTCTTTTGAAAAGATTATGAACATTTTTTTTTAAATGAGAGGTTTAGCATTTATATCCAGCTACCAATTTACAGGAAATGCAGAAGACAGAGGAAACATGTTAAATGACACAACAAAATTCAGACTGTAGAACACTCTATACAATAAAGGACCTGCCTTCATTAACAGATATCTCACCAGAGTCAAAAAGGTGGGGAGTGAATCCAGAGATTAAAGGAAACTTAAAAACATTAATCACTTGCCCTGTGTAGACTTTGGATCTTATTTCAAACAAACTACAAAAATAAAAATAATGTAAAATAAACCTTTATAACTACCACGAGAAACTGTAAAGTTTAACACTGACAGACTATTTGAAAATTATTGTGGTTTATGTAGTTATGATACTGTGTTATGGTTTTAAAAAAAATGAGTTCTTATCTTCACAAAGAAAATTATGAGTCTGGGATTTACTTTAAACTCATCTAGGACTAGAGAAGGGTGGGGTTATAGAAGAAACAAAATTGGTCATGAGTTGATAATTGTTGAAACTTAGTCATGGGTACAAGGAAGTTCATTATACTATTTTCCCTAACTTTATTTTTATTTTTTTGCCTGACTTTAAATATGTTTGTAATTTCCCGTAGTGACCTTTTGTTTTTTTGAAGGCGAGCTCCCACATAAAAATTCTAATTTTGAATTCTTTTGGGAGAATGAAAATATCTGGTAATATTATTATCTGGTAAAATAATAAATTATCTATAACAACTAGCCAAATGGAGAAGTATTACAAGAAGGCGCCATCCAGGGAACCACAGACCCAGATACTCCTTAGTGCCCTTAAAGCCCACTTCCTGTATCTGTGCTGCTGCCTAAACATCAGTGTCTGGTTTGCAAACCACAGAACTTTTCTTTCCTTCCTGTTTGACATTCTACTTCACTCAGCCCAGCCATCATGGTTTAGGTCAGGCTGGGCCAACGTGAATGCTTGACTTCCCCCTTTTTTCCATAATATTTTTCTCCTAAATCTTTTTTCTGTGCTCTGAAACATCTTTGGTCCCCCCATGAGTGAAGGATTTTGAAACTCAAAAGCTAGAAGGAGATACTTCTCCCTCCTCCATCCCTTCTGGTACTTCCGGTATCACATCCCTTCCCTGAGCCAGTGAGAACGAACAATGCAAGGCTTTGGAAGGGGAAGCAGTGGGCCAAGACAGGAAGGAAGCCCGGAGGAAAATGCGGTTACGAAGGAGAGATGGGTCTTACACATGCCAGATTGGCAAGTGTTAAAAAGTTGGCTGATATCAAGTGCCACCAAAGGTGAAGGAAAGCAGAAAGCCTCATGGGAATGTTAACAGGTACAGTCTTTCTGGGAAGCAGATTGAAGTGTTAAGTGAAATGGAATATGGACCAATTAATTCTGCAACCTTGCACTCAAGGATGCTGAGCCCGGACACATTCTTGCCCAGGCCCCCAAAGAAATGTGTGGGTATGTTCTTGTAGAATTGTTTGTGATGGTGAAGATTTGGAAACACCTAAAAGCTTATTCGTAGGAAAGTAGGCAAATAAATTGTTATATGAAAATGATGAGTACCATTCAGCAGATAAAAGGTCCATTTTTTCTTTCATATTAACTTGGAACCATCTCAAAATCTCATAATCTTGACTGGAAAAAAAAAAGTGAGAAAAGAATGACATGTAAACCAAAAGACCACTTAAGGATGTTGTCAAAGATATGCACAAAATAATATTAATCTTGGGCCTAGATACAAATAGAAATACAGATTGGCTGGACAAAAAGAATGATAGAAGAGAAAAGTGAGATTGGGGATGGAGTGAAGGGGTCAAAATATCAAGTAAAACAATAGTGAGCTCTGCATATAGTTATAAAGATGGCGCACATATGGCTAACCCCTCCTGAGCACAGGTGGTCTCAGCAAACAGAAAACTGAAGCAAAACAGAGTTAATGTTTAAAATATTAACCTGATACCTGTGGGAAGAGAAGTCTGTGAATAACTGGAGGTCTGATATGTGCCTAGAAGTGACGGAGCAGTCCTATAGGCGCTGAGATTCCCACGACTGATCTCCTGCTGGGTCACCCCATAGCTTGGCCTTGAGCTGCTTCTATCACAGACTTTCAGCCTCCTCCCAGCACTACTGACTGCTTTCAGCAAATCTGCTCGATTCCGAGATTTCCCCACAGAGATTGTCACTATGGGCTGTTTTCCTCTTCTTTCTTTAAACTGGAGTTTAGTTGGCTTTAGGTGATGCAGTGGTAAAGAATCCACCTGCCCAGGCAGGAGACTCAAGAGACACAGGTTTGATCCCAGCGTTGGGGAGGTCCTCTGAAGGAGGAAATGGCATCCCACTCCAATATTCTCGCCTGGAGAATCCCATGAACAGAGGAGTCTGGTGGGCCACAGTCCATGGAGTCGCAAAGAGTCAGACGTGACTGAGCACACACACATGGTTGCTTTACAATGTTCTGTTAGTTTCTGCTGTATAGCAGTCAGTCAGCCACACATACACATATATCCCCCCTTCCTTGGATTTCCTTCCCCTCTTCCTTAGATTTCCTTCTCATTTAGGTCACTGCAGAGCACTGAGTAGAGTTCCCTGTGCTATATAGTTGGTTTTTATTAGTTATCTATTTTATACACAGTAGTATATATATGTGTGTGTGTGTGTGTGTGTGTGTGTGTGTGTGAATCCCAATCTCCCAATCCATCCCACCTCCGTCCAAGCATGGTGTGTTTTCCATCTGTTATCAGCCTTAAATTCCTCCAACAAAGTCAGGATATTCTGGGAACACATACTCTTTCAGCCCCTGAACCCTCCGTTTTTGTGCCCCTTCAGCACCAAACATGATGTCTCTGAGAGTTATATGATGTCCAGCTTGTTTTGTTTGGGGTGTGGAGGACAGAGGAGCGTGGTTCTGACCAACAGTCCTGGTTCCACTTGGAGCCTCACTCTTGGGGAATGAAGGGAAGAAAGAGAGATGATGAGTTATTTGCTGTCTCCTGAATACATCTATCTTCTCTCTCTTCCTTTCCCCTACGTCCTCTTCTTATAAACATATATTCAGTGCTGAGTGTGCACAAGGCATATTGAATCTGATTGTCACGTGCCCTCGAGGAGAGTCAAGTCTAGTGGGGAGCAAGCAGCGAGTGTGGTCAAGCATGGTAGGGATTTATGAGACCTCAGAGATGGGCGGCTGTATCAGATGGGAGGTCTTCTTGGAGGTGGTCCTCTTTGAGCTGAGTCTAAAGGGAAAAATAGAGTTAACAAGAGAGGGTGAAAAATAGCGTAGACGTTTCTGCTGGTGGGAAAAGCCCTACTCAGACCCGTTCCCCGCTGCCCACTTCTGTTAAGTTGGTCTATGAACCTTTACCTCTGGTTCCTCATGAGTTACTCATTACACTGCACTCAGGATGGGCACAAACTTCTTTCCTCCTGTTAATCTGGCCCAACCCCCAATCCTTGAACTTAAATCCCTAAATTGGTAGAGAAAAGTTTTTTTCCTATTACTCTAATCCCCATACCTGTTGAATGGGAAGTTCTGGAACTCTTTGCACTGAATTTGCTCTCTGCTCAAATGAACTTTCCTTAAAAACAGTTACCTCTGCAGGGGAGCTGCCTCAGGGATTCTCAACCTCACCCCTGGCACAGGTGGCTAGAGACCCCCAGAAATACAACTGCTCGTCTTGAGGTCACAGCAGGGGCAAATTCTGACTTACAGAAGCTGCACCTCCCGGTCTGCCTTTCAGATCTTGGCTTATTTAGCAAACTCTTAGTGCTTGCTCTGTGCTAGGCTGTGTTCTAAGTACTTTATGAGCATTAAGTCTTTTAATCCTCATAACAACCTTGTTGTCTTCATTTTACAGATAAGGATCTAAAGGCACAGAGAGGTTAAGCAGTTTGCCCAAGGTCACACAGTGAGTAGTAGCAGAGTGGGAATTCACACCTGGTCAGCCTGGCTGTGCACTCTGTCCTGAGATGAGAACTGTCTGTTCAGTGACCATTCTGTAGCACTAGGGCACTGTTTCTTGACCAGGGCTCCTGGGGCCAGACTGGGTTAGGATTTTGAGTTCTGGCTATGGGGAATCCAGAGGTCTGCATGCAAGCAGGGCACTGCCTCCTAAGGAAACCAGGCCATGTCCTTACTAGGGAAACCACAGGGGTTTACCCTCTGTACTCAATCCCCAGAGTCCCCCTGAGCCTCGCCTGGGGCAGGAGGACCTCCTCTCTGATCATGCTCATTCCTGCCACCTCACCTTGGCTCAGCAGGTACCTGTGGAGAGGCCCCCACACTTCCCCATCTGCGTAGACCAGTGGTCCTCAACCAAGAGCAATTTTGCCCCCCAAAGGACATGTGGTGATGTTTAGAGACATTTTGCATTGTTGTGACTAGAAGGCTGCTCCTGGCACCTAGTGAGTTGAGGCCAAAGATGGTGCTAAATGATGTTCTGAAATGTATAGGATGAGGTCTCACAACAAAAGGATTACCTGGTCCAAAAAAAAAGTCAGTAGTGCTGAGGTAGAGAAACTGATTTGGGCCCATCTCACAGCCTCCTTAAGGCTGGGGATCCTACACATACACATACACACACACACATACACGCACACACACATACACGCATGCGCACACACATATACACACACGTGCATACACACACACACACACACAGAGGATCTGATTTCTGTTCACAGTGGTGGTCCAGGGTCCTGGGGGAGGCTGGGAGAACATGCATCCTCAAGCAAGCATCTCTTAGAGCCCACATCAGAACATGAAAGACGGTTTGCACTGCAGCTACAAGTTCTTGGAAATAAGAATTTTGAGCTACTGACGTGTAGCTAACGTGATTTTGTATCAGGCTCTGTACTAAGTAAGCATTTTACATCTTTTATCTTAGGTAATTTTCATAAGCCAATCTTAGATGCTATTATTATCCCTATTTCAGAGTTTGGGAAACTGAGGCTTAAAGAGGTCAAGGAACTTAACCTGTGTGTCAAGGTCACACAGCAAACAGCTGATGGGGCCAGGTTTCCAGCCGACCCAGGCAGACTGACTGGCACTTGTGTACATACCTCGGCAAAATCAAGATGGCATATTTCCAGAGAGAGCCCACCTGATTCTCACCCTGGGCTTGCCGAAGGTCAGGGGCTTGGTGCCCTCCGCTGGGATGGAGGGATGAGCACCCCTCCCTCCACTCTCAGCCGAGAGTCTGAGCTGGGCAAAGAGTGGCTTGACATGCTGTGGTTCTTAAAGAGCAAGGAGTGGAGAGAAGGGAGAGGCGGGTTGGTTTTGTACACGGACATTAAAGACAAAATCCCCGGGAGAGATGGGCGAAGAAGGCAGGCTTGGAAGCTCTTCATTATTTACTGTAGCAGGGGAAAGAATGGGAGGTTTGTTTCTCAGCCATAAATACTCTCCTTTGATCCCTGTGCATATCAGAGATAAATGAGTCACTTAGGCCTCAGAAATTAATGATTGTTCTAATTATTACCTTAAGTGACCTAGCTGCAGTAGTAATTCTCACCACTCCCGGCAAAGTAGCTGTGTCAGGGTTTGACCGGGGTTGGGGAAGAGACTGGTTTGAAGTGGGAGTGATTTCCTTCAGTGATGGAGCTCAGTCTGCAAAGAGGAAATCGGGCCTCAGCATTTAAGGCCAGAGAACAGTTAGGCCCAGACCCCAACTTCTGGGCTTTACCTTCTGTCTTAGTCTTCAGGGTCTTGTTGAATCCTGACCCCACTGAGCGGGTTGGACCAGAAATGTCTGCAGAGCGCAGGGCTATCGGAAAGCAAGAGGGCATTTGGTGCAAAGTTAACATGACCTTTTGAAGGCCCTTTCCCACTCAGATTCGAGGAAGAGCTTTGAAGTTTCCTTTGTGTGCATGTTTTTATATCCCTGATCCTGGTGTACTGGAATTAGCCTGCAACCCTGCCCATCCCTGGAGATTTATTTCCCAGCTACAAAAATCTAGAAAAATACTGCAAGCTCCACCCACCACCCCAAGCCACTGATTTGCTTTTTCCTCAGGCTAAAATACAAAGGAGAATTCAGAACCCCCACCAGGAGACATGCTGTACGTGTTTATAGTTTCTCTAGAGTCATTCCTATGACCCCCTAGAACCAGATCTCAGGGCAGGAGCTTGCAAGATAGGCATGCTGGGAGGTGGGGCGAACACGGTAAGAAGGGGAAGGGTGAGAGAACAGATAATCCCTGAAGCCTCCAAGCTGTGGGCCAGGGCCCAGGCAGTATCAGCAAGAGCCAGAGAGAATAAAAACAGGTGGACTGAGCCTTTCTAGTCACACTGAATGAACCAACCACTGCATTTTGTGTGGACAAACATCAGTCTCAGGAAACTTTGCTGTTCCGAGCATCACAAAAGGGCCTCTGCTGTCATATTGGCCAAGCCCACCAGAAAGTCAGTAATCAGTAAGTCAGTATTGATGTGGCGGGGGGGCGCAGAGAAAGCAAGGAGTGGAGGAAGAAGACTGAAACAGATAGATGGACAGAGGGAAGCTGGGAATCCCAAAGCAGCCTTAGATTTTGCTTACCTGGTTTGCTTTTCAAAGTAAAGACTCTGAGCAATAGTGCCATCATGTGGCCATGAGGAGGAATTACAGTCTCTCCGTCTCCCTCCCTCTTTCCTTCTCTGTCTCTCGGGCACATCAGTTCAGTTCAGTTCACTCGCTCAGTCGTGTCCGACTCTTTGCGACCCCGTGAATCGCAGCACGCCAGGCCTCCCTGTACATAACCAACCCCTGGAGTTCACTCAGACTCAAGTCCATCGAGTCAGTGATGCCATCCGGCCATCTCATCCTCTGTCGTCCCCTTCTCCTCCTGCCCTCAGTCCCTCCCAGCATCAGAGTCTTTTCCAATGAGTCAACTCTTTGCATGAGGTGGCCAAAGTACTGGAGTTTCAGCTTTAGCATCATTCCTTCCAAAGAAATCCCAAGGCTGATCTCCTTCAGAATGGAATGGTTGAATCTCCTTGCAGTCCAAGGGACTCTCAAGAGTCTTCTCCTACACCACAGTTCAAAAGCATCAATTCTTTGGCACTCAGCTTTCTTCATAGTCCAACTCTCACATCCATACATGACCACAGGAAAAACCATACCCTCTATTTTCAATATGCTATCTAGGTTGGTCATAACTTTTCTTCCAAGGAGTAAGCATCTTTTAATTTCATGGCTGCAGTTACCATCTGCAGTGATTTTGGAGCCCCCCCCAAATAAAGTCTGACACTGTTTCCACTGTTTCCCCATCTATTTCCCATGAAGTGATGGGACCAGATGCCATGATCTTCATTTTACAGATAAATAGATCATATAATGGGAAGTAGTAATAAGTGTAAGAAAGAGAAATAGAGTGAGGGAATTGTAAGGCTATTTCAGGTTCTCAGGTAGTAATTGACCAGGCACAACTTTTATAAGCAGCTGACATCTGCTCAGAGGCCTGGATGAGGTGAGGGAGTAGGCTGAGCCATCCAAAGTCCTGAAGCCTCTTGTGGATCTTCTCAGGGCTGTGGATCCATCAGAAGCGGCTGTAGGAGATGACACGGAGGTGATCTAGGGGTCTGGAGTCAAGGGGCTAAGAATAGATATCATATGCATCCCTTCTCTGGCCAGCCCTGTTATTGGCATCCAAATCCACCTGCTCAGGACCCACAGATTGCGTGGGGAGGCCATGCTTTCCATAGTCAGGCCTGGCTGACTATGGGAAAGGTCCACAGTCAGGACATTTTCTGGCTCCCATCTTTCCAAATATGGAAGCTGACTTTTTCCTCCGGATGGAGAAACTTAATTAACATGCAATAAGAAAATTACAATTTCTAGAGTCTCAAATGAAAGATGTCCCTAAAACTCCATAAAAATAGAACTGACCCCATTTCTTAGGGCTTCATTTCTGCTTTATTTCTTATTTCTTTTTTAGCAACATTTAATTTTTGTAAACAAATAATATGTATTCATAGTTTCAAATTCAATAGTTTTGGGTTAGGGTTGTTCATAATACAAAAGAGCATCCTTCCTACCTCCTAGTCCCTTTCTCCAGAGGCAAGCACATCTAGTACTTTTGGGTATGTCTTTCCCTATTTGAGAATTTGACTTTTTTTTTTTAATTGGTGGAAAATTGCTTTATAATTTTGTGTTAATTTCTGTCATATAACAACGTGAATCATGACTATAATTATACTCATAATTATATAGATATCCCTTCCCTCCTGAGCCTTGCCTGCTTACCCCCATCCTGCCCCTCTAGGTAATCACAGAATGCCAGACTGGGCTCCCTGTGTTATTTAGCAACTTCCCACTAACTATCCCCACTCCAGTGTTCTTGCCTGGAGAATCCCAGGGAAGGCGGAGCCTGGTGGGCTGCCGTCTATGTGGTCGCATAGAGTCAGAACGACTGAAGCGACTTAGCAGCAGCACTGACTATCTATTTTACATGATAGTGTATATATGTCAGTGCCACTTTCTCAATTCATACTACCCTCACCTTCCCCTGCTGTGTCTACAAGTCCGTTCTCTGAGGTTCATCAGTACCATTTTTCTAGCTTCCATGTGTATGTATATATATATATATATATATGTTAATACACAATACTTGTTTTTCTCTTTTTGACTCACTCTGTATAAGAGGCTCTAGATTCATCCACCTCATTACAACTGACTCAAATTTGTTCCTTTTGATGGCTGAGTAATAATCCATTGTATAAATGTACCACAACTTCTTTATCCATTCATCTTTCCATGGACATTTAGGTTGCTTCTATGTCCTGGCTATTGTAAATTTTGCTGCAATGAACATTGGGGTATATATGTCTTTTAGAATTGTGGTTTTCTAAGGGTATATGCCAGTAGTGGGATTGTTGGGTCATATAGTAGATTTATTTCTAGTTCTTAAAGGAATCTCCATACTGTTTTCCATAATGGCTGTATCAGTTTATATTCCTACCAACAGTGCAGGAGGGCTTCTTTTTGTCCACATCCTCTCCAGCATTTATTGTTTGTAGATTTTTTGGTGATGGCAATTCTGACCCGTGTGAGGTGATACCTCATTGTAGTTTTGATTTGCATCATGTATGGATGTGAGAGTTGGACTCTGAAGGAGGCTGAGTGCCAAAGAATTGATGCTTTTGAACTGTGGTGTTGGAGAAGACTCCCGAGAGTCCCTTGGACTGCAAGGAGATCCAACCAGTCCATTCGGAAGGAGATCAGCCCTGGGATTTCTTTGGAAGGAATGATGCTAAAGCTGAAACTCCAGTACTTTGGCCACCTCATGCAAAGAGTTGACTCATTGGAAAAGACTCTGATGCTGGGAGGGACTGGGGGCAGGAGGAGAAGGAGACGACAGAGGATGAGATGGCTGGATGGCATCACTGACTCGATGGACGTGAGTCTGGGTGAACTCCGGGAGTTGGTGATGGACAGGGAGGCCTGGTGTGCTGCGATTCATGGGGTTGCAAAGAGTCGGACACGACTGAGCGACTGAACTGAACTGAACTGAATAATAAGCAACATTGAGCATCTTTTCATGGGTTTATTGGCCATCTCTAAGTCTTTGGAGAAATGTTTGTTTGGATCTTCTGTGCATTTTTTGATTAGGTTGTTTGTTTTTCTGATATTGAACTGTATGAGCTGCTTATATATTTTGGAGATTAACCCTTTGTCAGTTACTT
Organism: Bos mutus; assembly: GCF_027580195.1. Taxonomy (NCBI): domain Eukaryota; kingdom Metazoa; phylum Chordata; class Mammalia; order Artiodactyla; family Bovidae; genus Bos; species Bos mutus. Next base: position 45,899,410 of record NC_091627.1, on the reverse strand, counting down.
TGTTTGCAATTATTTTCTCCCATTCTGAGAGTTGTGTTTTCATCTTGTTTATTGTTTCTTTTGCTGTGCAGAAGTATTTAAGTTTAATTAGGTCCCACTTGTTTATTTTTGCTTTTATTTCCATTAATCTTGGAGGTGGGTCAGAGAGAATCGTGCTGCGATTTATGTCAAAGAGTGTACTGTCTATGTTTATAGTTTCTGGCCTTACATTTAAGTCTTTAATCCATTTTGAGTTTTTTTTGTGTATGTGTAGGGTGTTAGGAAGTGTTCTAATTTCATTCTTTTATATGTAGCTGTCCAGTTTTCCACTTGTTGAAGATGCTATCTTTTCTCCATTGTATATTCTTGCCTCCTTTGTCAAAGATACAGTGCCCATAGGTGCATGGGTTGTTTCTTATTCCATTGGTCTATATTTCTGTTTTTGTGCCAGTACCATACTGTCTTGATGACTGCAGCTTTATAGTATAATTTGAAGCCAGGGTCAGCTCCGTTTTTCTTTCTCAAGATAGCTTTGGCTAGTTGGGGTTCTTTTGTGTTTCCGTACAAATTGTGAAATTTTTTGTTCTAGTTCTGTGAAAAATGCCATTGGTAATTTGATAGGGATTGCATTGAATCTGTAGATTGCTTTGGGGTAGTATAGTCATTTTGGTAACATTGGTTTTTCCAATCCAGGAACACCGTATATCTCTCCATCTGTTTCTGTTATCTTTGATTTTGTTCGTCAGTGGCTTACAGCTTTCTGCATACAGGTCTTTTGTCTCTTTAGGTAGGTTTATTCTTAGGTATTTTATTCTTTTTGTTGCAATGGTAAATGAGATTGTTTCCTCAATTTCTCTTTCGGATTTTTCATTGTTAGTGTGTAGGAATTCAAGGGATTTCTGTGTGTTGATTTTATATCCTGTGACTTTACTAAATTCATTGATTAGTATAGTAGGTTTTGTGTGTGTGTGTGTGTGTGTGTGGTGTTATCTGCAAATAGTGAGAGTTTTACTTATTCTTTTCCAATCTGGATTCCTTTTATTTCTTTTTCTTCTCTGATTTCCATGGCTAGGACTTCCAAAACTATACTGAATAATAGTGAGGAGACTGGGCACCCTGGTTCCTGATCTTAGAGGAAATACTTTCAGTTTTTAGCCATTGAGAATAGTGCTTGCCATGGGTTTGTCATATATGGCTTTTATTATGTTGAGGTAGGTTCCTTCTTTGCTGATTTATGGACAGTTTTTTTTTTTTTTTTATCATGAATCGATGTTGAATTTTGTTGAAAGCTCTCTCTGCATCTAATGTGATGACCATATGATTTTTATCTTTCAATTTGTCAATATGGTGTATTGCATTGATTGATTTGTGTATATTGAGTAATCCTTGCATCCCTGAGATAAATCCCATTTGATCATGGTGTATGATTCTTTAATGTATTGCTGGAATCTGTTTGTCAGAACTTTGTTGAAGATTTTTGCATCTATGTTCATCAGTGACATTGGCCTGTAATTTTCTTTTTCTCTGGTATCTTTGGTTTTGGATATCAGGGTGATGGTAGCCTCATAAAATGAGTTTGGGAATTTTCCTCCCTCTGCAATTTTTGAGAATGGTTTGAGCCAGATAGGTGTTAGCTCTTCTCTGAACTTTTGGTGGAATTCAGCTGTGAGGCCCTCTGGCCCTGGGCTTTTGTTTGTTGAAAAATTTTTGATCAGAGTTTCAACTTCAGTGTTTGTGATTGGTCTGTTCGTATTTTCTGTTCCTTCCTGGTTCAGTTTTGGAAGGTTGTACTTTTCTAAGAACTTGTCCATTTCTTCCAGGTTGTCCATTTTATTGGCATATGGTTGCTCATATGATCCTTTGTATTTCTGCATTACTTGTTGTAACGTCTTTTTCATTTCTAATCTTATTGATTTGAGTTTTCTCCCTTTCTATCCTGATGAGTCTGGCTCACAGCTTGTCAGTTTTGTTTAATCTTCTCAAAGAGTCAGCTTTTAGTTTTATTGATATTTGCTATTGTTTCCTCCATTTCCTTTTCATTTATTTCAGCTCTGGATCTTTATGATTTCTTTGCTTATACTAACTTTGGGGTTTTTTTGTTCTTTTTTCTAGTTGCTTTAGGTGTAGGGTTTGGTCGTTTATTTGATCTTTTTCTTATTTTTTGAGGTAGGCTTGTATTGTTATAAACTTCCCTCTTAGCACTGCTTTTCCTGCATCCCATAGGTTTTGAGTTGTTGTGTTTTCATTGTCATTTGTTTCTAGATATTTTTAAATTTCCTCTTTGATTTCTTCAGCAAACTCTTGGCTATTTAGAAGCACATTGTTTAGCCTCCGTGTGTTTGTGTTTTGTACAAGTTTTTGATTTTTATTCCCCCCTGTAACTGATGTCTAATCTCATGGCATTGTGATCAGAAAAAAATGCTTGATACAATTTCAGTTTTCTTAAATTTACCAAGGCTTTATTTGTGAGCCAAGATGTGATCTATCCTAGAGAATGTTCTGTGTGGACTTGAGAAAAAAGTGTAGTCTGCCGTTTTTCGATGGAATGTCCTATAAGTCTTCCAATAGATAGACCTAATTTAAGGCTTGTGTTTCCTTCTTAATTTTCTGTTTGGATGACCTGTTCATTGATGTTAGTGGGGTGTTAAAGTCCCCCAATACTATTGTGTCAATGTTGATTTCCCCTTTTATAGTTGTTAGCATTTTCCATGTGTATTGAGGTGCTTCTAAGTTGGGTACATATATTTATAATTGTTATATCTTCTTGGATTGATCCCTTGATCATTACATACTGTCCTTCTTTGTCTCTTTTAACAGTCTTTATTTTAAAATCTATTTTATCTGATATGAATACTGCTACTCCTATTTTCTTTTGATTTTCATTTGCATAGAATATCTTTTTCCAGCCCCTCATTTCAGTCTGTATGTGTCCCTAGGTCTGAAGTGGGTCTCTTGTAGACAGCATATATAGAGGTCCTGTCTTTGTATCTATTCATCCAGTCTGTGTCTTTTGGTTGGAGCATTTAATCCATTTACATTTAAGGTAACTGTTGATATAGGGCTTCCCTGATAGCTCAGTTGGTAAAGAATCTGCCTGCAATGCAGGAGACCTTGGTTCAATTACTGGGTCAGGAAGATCCCCTGGAGAAGGGAAAGGCTACTCACTCCAGTATTCTGGCCTGGAGAATTCCATGGATGGTATAGTCCATGGGGTAACAAAGAGTCAGACTGAGAGACTTTGACTTTCACTTTCACAATTGTTGATATGTCTGATCTTATTCCCTTGGACTGCAAGGAGATCCAACCAGTCCATTCTGAAGGAGATCAGCCCTGGGTGTTCTTTGGAAGGAATGATGCTAAAGCTGAAACTCCAGTACTTTGGCCACCTCATGTGAAGAGTTGACTCATTGGAAAAGACTGATGCTGGGAGGGATTGGGGGCAGGAGGAGAAGGGGACAATAGAGGATGAGATGGCTGGACGGCATTGCCAACTCTATGGATGTGAGTCTGAATGAACTCCGGGAGTTGGTGATGGACAAGGAGGCCTGGCGTGCTGTGATTCATGGGGTCGCAAAGAGTCAGACATGACTGAGCGACCGAACTGAACTGAACTGAACTGATCCTATTACTATTTACTTTAGGTTTGGGTTTGTTTTTGTAGGTCTTTTCTTTCTCTTGTGTTTCCTATCTAGAGAAGTTCGTAGAGCTGGTTTGGTGGTTGTAAATTCTCTTAACTTGTGCTTATCTGTAAAGCTTTTGATTTCTCCATCAAATCTGAATGAGATCCTTGCTGGGTAGAGTAAGCTTGGCTGTAGGTTTTTTCCTTTCATCACTTTAAGTGTATCCTGCCACTCCCTTCTGGTCTACAGAGTTTTTGCAGAAAGATCAGCTGTTAACCTTACGGGGATTCCCTTATGTGTTACTTGTGGCTTTTCCCTTGGAGCTTTTAATATTTTTTCTTTGTGTTTAATTTTTGTTAGTTTGATTAATTTGTGTCTTGATGTGTTTCTTTTTGAAAGTGAAAGTGAAAGTCATTCAGTCATGTCTGACTTTTTGCGACCCCATGGACTGACTATACAGTGCATGGAATTCTCTAGGCCAGAATACTAGAGTGGGTAACCTTTCCCTTCTCCAGGGGTTCTTCCCAACCTAGGGATCAAACCCAGGCCTCCTGCATTGCAGGTGGATTCTTTACCAGCTGAGCCTCTATCCTATATGGCACTCTCTGGGCTTCCTGGACTTGGGTGGCTATTTCTTCTCCCATACTAGGAAAGTTTTCAACTGTAATCTCCTCAAATATTTTCTCATACCCTTTCTTTTTCCATTCTTCTTCTGGGACCACTTTAATTCAAATATTGCTGCACTTTAATATTGTCCCAGAGGTTTCTGAGATTATCCTCATTTCTTTTCATTCTTTTTTCTCTATTCTGCTCTGCTTTAGTTATTTCCACCATTCTGTCTTCCAGCTCACATATCAGTTCTTTTGCCTCAGTGTTCTACTATTGTTTCCCTCTAGTGTATTTCTTATTTCAGCTATTATGTTGTTCATTGTTGATTGTCTAGATCCTTGTTAGAGAAGTGAAAATCACTCAGTCGTGTCTGAATCTTGTGACCCATGGACTGTAGCTCGTCAGGCTCCTCTGTCCATGGCATTTTCCAGGCAAGAATACTGGAGTGGGTTGCCATTTTCCTACTCCAAAGTACTTGTAGGTCCTTGTTAAATGTTTCTTGTATCTTCTCATCCATCAGTTCAGTTCAGTTGCTCAGTCACGTCCGACTCTTTGCAGCCCCATGGACTGCAGCATACCAGGCCTCCCTGTTCATCACCAACTCCCGGAGTTTACTCAAACTCACGTCCATTGAGTTGGTGATGTCATCCAACCATCTCATCCTCTATCATTCCCTTCTCCTCCTGCCTTCAATTTTTCCCAGCACCAGGGTCTTTTCCAAAGAGTCAGTTCTTTGCATCAGTGGGCCAAAGTATTGGAGTTTCAGCTTCAGCATCAGTCTTTCCAATGAATATTCAGGACTGATTTCCTTTAGGATGGACTGGTTGGATCTCCTTGCAAGGGACCCTCAAGAGTCTTCTCCAACACCACACTTCAAAAGCATCAATTCTTCATGCTCAGCTTTCTTTATAGTCCAACTCTCACATCCATACATGACTACTGGAAAAACCATAGCCTTGACTAGATGGGCCTTTGTTGGCAAAGTAATGTCTTTCCTTTTTAATAAGCTGTCTAGGTTGGTCTTAATTTTTCTTCCAAAGAGCAAGTGTCTTTTAGTTTCATGGCTGCAGTCACCATCTGCAGTGATTTTGGAGCCCCCCAAAATAAAGTCTGTCACTGTTTCCACTGTTTCCCCATCTATTTCCCATGAAGTGATGGTATCAGATGCCATGATCTTAGTTTTCTGAATGTTGAGATTTAAGCCAACTTTTTCACACTCCTCTTTCACTTTCATCAAGAGCCTCTTTAGTTCTTCTCTTTCTGCCATAAGGCTGGTGTCATCCACATATCTGAGGTTATTGATATTTCTCCCGGCAATCTTGATTTCAGCTTGTGCTTCATCCAGTCCAGCATTTCGCATGATGTACACTGCATATAAGTTAAATAAGCAGGGTGACAATATACAGCCTTGATGTACTCCTTTCCCTATTTGGAACCAGTCTGTTGTTCCATGTCCAGTTCTGTTGCTTCCTGACCTGCATACAAATTTCTCAGGAGGCAGGTCAAATGGTCTGGTATTCCCATCTCTTGAAGAATTTTCCACCGTTTTTTTGTGATCTGCATAGTCAAAGGCTTTGGCATAGGCAATAAAGCAGAAGTTTTCCTGGAACTCTCTTGCTTTTTTGATGATCCAACAGATGTTAGCAATTTAATCTCTGGTTCCTCTGCCTTTACTAAATCCAGTTTGAACATCAGGAAGTTCATGGTTCACATACTGTTGAAGCCTGACTTGGAGAATTTAAGCATTACTTTGCTAGCATGTGAGATGAGTGCAATTGTGTAGTAGTTTGAGCATTCTTTGGCATTACCTTTCTTTGGGATTGGAATGAAAACTGACCTTTTCAGTCCTGTGGCCACTGCTGAGTTTTCCAAATTTGCTGGCATATTGAAGGCAGCACTTTCACAGTATCATCTTTTAGGATTTGAAATAGTTCAACTGGAATTCCATCACCTCCACTAACTTTGTTCATAGTGATGCTTCCTAAGGCCAACTTAACTTCGCATTCCAGGATGTCTGACTCTAGGTGAGTGATCATACCATCGTGGTTATCTGGGTCGTGAAGATCTTTTTTTTGTATAGTTCTTCTGTGTATTCTTGCCACCTCTTCTTAATATCTTCTGCTTCTGTTAGGTCCATACCATTTCTATCCTTTATTGAGCCCATTTTTGCCTGAAAATTTCCCTTGGTATCTCTAATTTTCTTGAAGAGATTTCTAGTCTTGTCCATTCTATTGTTTTCCTCAATTTCTTTTTCTCTATTTCTCATCCATGCCTCCATTCTATTTATCTGTGCCTCCATTTTATTTCCGAGATTTGGATCATCTTTACTATCATTACTCTGAATATTTTTTCAGGTAGATTGCCTATTTCTCCTTCATTTGTTTGGTCTGGTGGGTTTTTACCGTGCTCCTTCATCTGCTGAATGTTTCTCTGTCTTTTCACTTTATTTAATTTACTGTGTTTGGGGTCTTCTTCCTCAGGCTGCAAGGTCATAGTTCCTCTTACTCGTGGAGACTGTCCCCAGTGTGTGGGATTGGACCAGTACCTTGTGAAGGTTTCTTGGTTGGGGGGACTGGTTTCTGTGTTCTGGTGGGTGGAGCTGGATCTTGTCTCTCTAAAGGGTAATGTCACACCAAGTGGTGTCTTGTGGGGTGTCTGTGAGCTTGGTGTGACTGGGCAGCCTGTCTGCTAATGGGTAGGGCTGTGTTCCTATTTTGCTAGTTGTTTGGCATGGGGCATCTGGCATTGGACCTTGCTTGCCTTTAGGTGTGGCCAGGTCTTAGTGTTGAGCCTTTGGGAGAGCTCTCACCAATTGCTATTCCATGCAATCAGGGATTCTCTGGTGGTTCAGCACCCTGGATTCAAGTATCAGAGCTGATTCGAGGAACCACCTCAGAGGTTCAGGCCTGAACCCTTGCTGGAGCACCAAGACTCCACAAGCCTCACAGTCCAGAAGGGAAAAGAAAGAAAGAAATAGGGAAAAAAATCAAACCAACCTATAAACAAAAAAAGAACAGATAGATGAAATCCCAAAACAAATGGTAAAAGCAACATTAATCAGACAGGAACACACAAAGAAACTCACACTCACAAAAAGAAAAAACAAGAAAAGAATAAGAGGGAACCAAAAAAGAAAAGAGCAATCAAATCAATAAACAAATCCATAAATGAAAACAAATACTAAAAACCAGAGTAGCAAAAATACAAAACCAGAAACATGGACAAAATGCAATATAACAAAAAGGTGGTATAGAAATAGGAAACGAAGTGAATTTATTTAAAAATAAAGCATTAAAAAAGGAAAAAGTAAGTAAAGGTAAAAAGGATTATTTTTTAAAAAGGAAAACAATAGAACAAAATGAAAAAGAAAAAACAAAAATATGTACATAGAGTGATAGTAAGAACAGTATCATCCTATGACATCAGTTGTCATCACACTGTGCTCCAGCCAATCTGCCTTGTCCAGAGGTCTTTCAATATTTCTAGGACGCTCTCTCGACCTGCTGTGGGAGCTGTGGGGTCAGTTCAGTCTCAGACCTGGCCTGGGTCCAGCTTGTGCTTGCTTTCAGGGCCCACAGTTGCCCCCAGTGTCCACAGTCTCAGGTTCACTGCAGGGATTTTGTCTGCTGCCCCTCTGGCTGTAGGAGTGACTTCCCTTCCTCTTCTTTGGTCACACGGCCTTTGACGCTCTGCTTTGGTCTTGGCTCTGCCTCTACTTGTAGGCCACCCTCTGGTATTTGCTCCCTGCCCAGACAAAATGGGGTGAAGGCTGAGGCTTACTAGGGCTCACTTGCTCAGTCAGGCTGGGAGAGGGAGGGTTATGACAACCACAATTGGGATATGCAGTGAGTGCTTGCAGAAGTAGAGGTCTAGTGGATGATGCTACAATCTGAGTTGGGTCGTGCCCTCTCCCAGAGGAACTGGCTCTGATTTGTGGGCAGCTAGAAAGAGCCAACCTGCTTACGCTTGCAGGAGGGTGTGGGTAGTGACCTGCACCTGCTCACAGCTTGGCAGCCGCTGTGGTTGCCCTCATGCCCACCTCTGGGGTCACAGGCCCCAGTTCCATCTTGCCCCTCACCTCTGGTGCTCATGTCAGCCTTGGCAGAAGCAGGTCCACAGGTGTGCCCACCTCTGGGGTCAAAGACTGCAGCCAGCTCATCCTACCTTGTGAAGGTGAGGTCCTGCAGTCTGGGAGCACACAGTTAGAGGGTCCTTGGAGTTAGAGGGTCCCATGACGATGATCTCTTGCCTCTCTGGCAGGCCCAGTTTCTTTTCCCTGGACTCCCTTGGCTGTGTTGTACTAGCCCCCTCAGAGTATCTTCACAGCAATCAACCCCAGTCTTCCCCCTGGGATCCAACCTCCGAAGCCTGAGCCTCAGCACACAGACCTCAGTTGCTGGGCAGGTCTGCAAACTGCTTCTCAGGTAGGAAGTGCTGGTCAGGAATGATCTCTGTGGTGGATTCTCTCTGTTTTGCCTTCTGAGCACCTGTTGCTGCATTTCCTTTTGAGATTCTGGAGCTCCCCTCCCTGCCAGAGAAGGGGTTTCTGAGCATGCAGAAACTTCCTCCTACCACTCCCTTCCTGAGGAGCAGGACCCATATGGTTTTATTTTAACTCTTCCTTTCTTATTGCTGTTTCCCTACCACTTTATACAGAGATTATTGTTGTTCAGTCACTCAGTTGTGTCCGACTCTTTGCGACCCCGTGGACTGCAGCATGCCAGGCTTCCCTGTCCTTCACCATCTCCTGGAGCTTGCTTAAACTCATGTCCATTGAGTCAGTGATGCCATCCAACCATCTCGTCCTCTGTCGTCCCCTTATCCTCCTGCATTCAATCTTTCCCAGCATCAGGGTCTTTTCCAATGAGTCAGTTCTTTGCATTAAGTGGCCAAAGTATTGTAGCTTCATCTTCAGCATCAGTCCTTCCAGGGAATATTCATGGTTAATTTCCTTTAGGATGGACGGGTTTAATCTCCTTACAGCCAATGACAGTCTTCTCCAACTCCACAGTGTGTTGTTGACTCATGTGCTGGAAAAGCCAACCCAAACGGGCTGTGATAACAATCTAGTTTGGAGCAGTTTTACTTGTAAGCAACTGGCTCCCTGCCTATAGAGAATATAATGCTTCAAAATCAAGAATAAAAACCTAGTTCCCTCCTCCCTGCTGCTGCTGCTGCACTGCTAAGTCGCTTCAGTCGTGTCCGACTCTGTGCAACCCCATAGACAGCAGCCCACCAGGTCCCCCGTCCCTGGGATTCTCCAGGCAAGAACACTGGAGTAGGTTGCCATTTCCTTCTCCAATGCATGAAAGAGAAAAGTGAAAGTGAAGTAACCCCCAGATAATGTTCCAAGTGATATTTTGTAAACACACCTGCAAACTGTGCTCGGTTTGTTAACCTGGAAATGGAGCAAAACACACCTGGACCACCAAAACACACCTCCAAAACCAATTCTTTGGTGCTCAGCCTTCTTTATATGGAGGTAGTCCTGCCTTTTTGGAAGTCTGAGGTCTTCTGCCACCCTTCAGGAGGTGTTCTCTAGGAACAGTTACACATGCAGCTGTATTCTGATGTATTTGTGGGGGAGGAAGATGATCTCCACATCTTACTCTTCCTCCATCTTCCACCAGGCTTGAGAAGTTGACTTTTGATGTAAGAAATCCAACATGCTTTGCTGTCTGGCTCAGTGTTTTCTTTCCCCAAATTGTTGGCCCCAAAATTGTGGCCAGTGATGATTCCACAGCTCTGCCTTTACTTATATCAAACAGCACAGATGTCCAGCTGAATGTCCTGATTAAGAATGCAAAGGTGAAAAAAAAAAAAAAAAGCAGTCTTTCAGAGAGAGAGAATGCCCAAGTGTTTAAGATCTGCTTGTTGGCCAGTTCATGCTCCAGGCTGGCTTACACTTGCCCCTTTCACAAACGGCACACAGTGTCCAGGTGTGTTTTGCTCCATTTCCAGGTTAACAAACAGGGCACAGTTTGCAGGTGTGTTTACAAAATATCACCTGGGACATTATTTGGGGGTAGGGAGGAGGGAACTAGGTTTTTATTCTTGATTTTGAAGCATTATAGTCTCTGTAGGCAGGGAGCCAGTTGCTTACAAGTAAAACTGCTCCAAACTAGATTGTTATCACAGCCCATTTGGGTTGGCTTTTCCAGCACGTGAGTCAACAAGAAAGAGTCAAGAGTTTCCTGAGTGGCCCCTGGGTAGATGAGGTTTCTGATTTAATCAGGTTCTTTGACTCAGAAGGTCTGAAATGCCCGCAACAAGACGCCTGAGGACTTGATAGCTTTTCTCAGCGTTTGCATTCACAATCCTGTGCAAGGGGCCCCGGTCTTTTCCCAGAGAGCATTCTATAGCCTGGGTGGTGGCCAGATCAAATGACTGCTACCAAAATAAAATAACCAAAACAAAACAAAGGCCCACTGGAATGTTATGAAACAGTGAATTCAGTCTTTTCATTTTTGTGGTTTTGGTGACTGTTTTATTTGGGCGTGTTCTTGACAGTTGATGGTTTCAGAGGGTTCTAGCCAAAAAGAAGTCTTTTGATGAGAAAGTGTTAGTTGCTCCTTGTAACATTCCCAGTGTTAGGGAGCTTGGGCTGACTGTAGCTCCAAGCTCTTCCTCTGGGCTCTCCAAGGTCAGTGTCTCCTGCTCAGGTACGTTTGGCAGGTCAGTTTGCTCAGACAATACTGTCTTGTCACAGCACTCCACAAGGGGCACCTGCCTGGGTCTGGGAAAGTCCCTGTGAGGAGCTTTGTCTTTGGTTCAGCCTGTACTTAGGCCTGTGTGTAGGGAGGATGGGCTGGTCACCGCTGCCTTGAAGCTAACCCGGTCTGGCCTGGATCACAAGCTCTAATAGACTCACTGAGAGTCAAAATATTGGCTACCAGGGCAAAGGAGGACGTAGCCATCCCCTCTCTGCCATTGCCACCTCTCCAGCAAGGGTGAGGATGACGTTTGCCTCTGTGGTTTTCAGTTTTAGGAAGATGGAGGCTGGGAGTTGGGGGCACAGAGAAGCCTGGAAATTTTGATAAGGGCTTAGAGCAGGATTCCTGGGGCGCTGCCCACAGGTTGTCTGTAAACCACGGCAACATTTCATGAAGGCAGTTTGGTGATATGTATCATGCCCAGGTCCCTTCGGGCTTATTGTGAGTTATCGGTTACTGTTAAGTTTTAAGATTACCCTTTTTTATTCTTGAAAATGTCCTGCTTTGGGGGATAAATGATGTGACCACCCAGTATTTGGGGTGCCTTTGGGAAATGTATCTTAAGAATGTTTACAAAGGTGTAGCTTCAGAGATGTTTAGCACAGGGCTACTAGGCACCAAGAAAAGTTAGAGATAAATTATGTGTCCTACAATAAACAATTAATTAAATTAGTTAAGTACATTATAGTGCTTCCACATAGTGGAAAGCTAGGTAGCCATTAAAAATGAAATGTAGCCAAATAGTAAATAGCATAAGAATACTTACGTATTATTAAGGAAGATTACTAAACACCATGTTATATATATACAGATAGGTAGGTATCTGTAGAATTATGGTATTAATCAAACCTAGTTTAAAAAGAAAAAGAAACATACGCATTTAACAAAGGATTGAATGAATATATACTAAATTGTTTGTGGTTATCTCTGGGAAGTGGGGGCTTCCCTGGTGGCTCAGTGGTAAAGAATTCACCTGCCATGCAAGAGACCCAGGTTTGATCCCTGAGTCGGGAAGATCCCCTGCAGGAGGGCATGGCAACCCACTCCAGTATTCTTGCCTGGAGAATCCCATGGACACAGGAGCCTGGTGGGCTACAATCCATAGGGTCACAAAGAGTCAGACACAACTGAAGCAACTGATCCCCACGCACACCTGGAAGTAGGGTTAGAAGTGGTTCCTATATTCTCCTTTGTGCCTTTTTTGTGTTTCTAAATTTTCTACAATGAACGTGTAGAAGATTAGTGACCAGAGATATTCGCATCCTAATCCTTAGTCTGTGAGCATGTTAGCTTACGTGGCAAAAGGGAATTAAGTTTGCAGATGAAGTCATCACTGCTAATCAGCTGACCTGGAGAAGCAGAGAGCTGATGGAATAATCCAAGTGGGCCCAATGTCATCACGAGCATGCTCAGTTGCCTCAGTCATGCCCAACTCTTTGCAACCCCATGGACTATAGCCCACCAGGCTCCTCTGTCCACAGGATTTCCCAGACAGAATACTGGAATGGGTTGCCATTTCCTCCTCCAGCGGATCTTCCCAACCCAGTGTATCTCCTGCATTGGCAGGTGAATTGGTTACCGCTGAACTACCTGGGAAGCTCAATGTCATCGCAGGGGTCTCTAAATGTGGGAGAGGAAGGCAGAAGAGAGACGCCTTGGGAGAAAGGCTCCATCATCTACCGAAGATGGAAGGGAGCCTGGAGCCCAGAAATGCCAGGGACTCCTGGAATTTGGAAAAGGCGAGAGAACAAGTTCTCTCCTAGAGCCTCTGGAAAAGGAATTCAGCCCTGCTAACACCCTGATTTCACCCCAAGGAGATCTGTTCTGGACTTCTGACATCTAAAACTTTAAGATGGTAAACTTGTGTTGTTTTAATCTTCTAGGTCTGTGGAAGTTGGTTACAGCAGCAATAGGAAACTTACACAACAAATTTCTTTTTCGAAAAGTCAGAAAAAAGATGATAATAAAAGTCATTTTAGAAGAAATGTTTAGAAATCGCTCTTTATAATTTAAACCAACAGCCATCTAGGAGGAGGTGGTGGAGGAGCGAAGGAGGAGGCCTGGCGCAATCTTTTTCCTGCAAAAAATCTGCAGGAAGTGCCCATAGGCACAGCTGGCTATTGGTTTCTTATTAGTAGAAAATAATAATGCAAGGGAGAAGTGAATAACCTGAGGGGCCAGTAGCCTGAGAACTGTCCTACAGCAGGGCATAGTGAATTGCACAAAATGGGGCAAAAGCAATGAGAACTTGGTTCTCCCAGAGGGGGCAAACCAGGGAGCTGCGGCTTCTGTGAACTCTGGGGTTAGGAAAGGAAACCAGACTTGGAAGGAAACCCTTGTCAAGTGACAAGTGAGTGGAAACTGATGGGTTATTGTGCTGGCTTGTGCTGGCAAATCCATTCTGGCACCAAGGAACAGAAGAAGTGTGATGGGCACCGCCCATGGGGAGGTTTTCCAGCCCCACCCAGGCAGGGAGCTGAGCGTGTTTGCTGTCTTGCCCATTCTGAACTGTTCACTGAAGCACTCTCACGTCGGAGAGTTCAGAGTATCCTTTCTTAGATAAAATCCTTTCCTGTTTACTTTGAAGGAAAATTTTATTTATCTTTTTGGCTGTGCTGAGTCTTAGTTGCGACATGTGGGATCTAGTTCCCTGACCAGGGGTCGAACCTGGGCCCCCTGCATTGGGAGCGTGGCGTCTTAGCCACTGGGCCACTAGGGAAGTCTCTGAAGGAACTTCTAAGGAAATGCCAGACCCTTAGCAAAGGCTATAACGAATAAGGCATCTATAAATGGAAACAGCATTTTTTTCCTTTGTTAGTGGCTCCAAAACCACTTCCCTTTCTGGAACAGAGACGACTCTGTGGAGGTGGGTGCTGAGCTGGGCCCACTCCACAGGCCACCACCTCCACTGTGTGCTCTCAGCCCTGGACACGAGACAGGGCACTTCCTCTCCTGGTCAGGTCCCCAGGCATTCACCTGCCTATTGCTATCCTGGAGGCTCAGTCAGTCTACACAAGTGCTGAACATTCATAATTACTTGGTCAGAGAGGCTTCATTTCATTTGCTCAAGCTGTACGTGCCACAAATTCCAGAAGGTGACACCTTTTCCTTTTCAGATTTTGACGACCAAGTGGTTTGTTTTATTCATGCTGTTCATTATTGCCTATGTGTGTTTAAAAACCTCAGTATAGCATACATGCAAAGTAATGTGTATTATGTACCTAGAACCATGCTTGAGTACCCCCCACCTCTTAGGATACTTACTGCTACCTTTGAAGTCCCCTGTGGTCCCCTCTCTCAGAGAGGTAGCCTGGGGATCACTGGGCTAGAAATTCTGATGTAGACTATCTCTGGCCACTCTGTTGGCCAGCACTGGCCACTGTGCCAGCAAGAATCAGGGGCGTGTGACTAGAAATATTTTCAACCTCCAAGCATTTCTCTTAGCTAGGTGTTTAATGAAGACCTGTCCCCCTGAGCTTTCCACACTGGGCTTGAGTAGAAATAAATCTTCCCTGAGACTTGAATTTCAGCACATCATTCTTTTGTTTTCCTTCACGGCGTTACCACCTTCGTATGCATTCCAATACAATATGCCATCTACTTTTGCTGGTTTTTAAAAATGTGTATAAATAGAATGTATTCCTCTTCTGTGATACTTTCTTTTCCCTCAGTATTATGTTTTTGATACCCAGCCCTGCTGTGGCATGTCATCTTACATCTCAGGCAGGCCCCTCCTCAGCCTTCTTAATTCCTGTGACCCCTGAAGGCTGAAGGGCCATGGGCTTGGGGTTTGCCTTTGTCCAGCCATCCTGCTGGAGACCCCCTTTCTTTCTCCTTACCCTCCTCTTGCTTCCTTCTCTTCATCTTCCACTATAACCTCCTTCAAGTGCAAAGACCACCCCCTACCATTCCCACCCACACACCCACACTGGTGCATCCACGCACAGGGTGTTTGGAGACAAAGGCACAACCATAATGATTACTTGGAGAGGGTTAACAACTGTGACTCTTCTCCTTTGCTTGCTCTCCACTGAGCTGTGCTAAGCAGAGATGTCGTACTGGTCCTGGCAGGGTCAGTTGATCACGGGCACCTGTCTGCACTTCCCTGGTGGGACCAGGACCCAGGCTAGTAGACACATTCGGGCCACCAGTCACACTTATTAGGGAAGAAGCCATCTAAGCTACTGGGATGTGTGCCAGGTTTCCTAAGAAGTGGCTAAACTGCCTTTTGCCAATGTAATGAAATGAAAAACAGACACTTGGAGAGCTGGGTGGAGCCTGGGACATGCTTGTCTTGGATTGACAGGGCTGAGGGACAGAGGGAGGGGGCATCCACCGTGAATGAGCCTGGCTCTGCAGTGCGGACTGTGTGCAAACTGCTCAGGCAGACTGAACAGTAATGTCGTTCAGTCCCTAAGCGTGTCTGACTCTTTGCGACCCCATGGACTGCAGCACACTAAGCTTCCCTGTCCTTCACCACCTCCCAGAGTTTGCTCAAACTCATGTCCACTGAGTCAATGATGCTATCTGACTATCTCATCCTCTGTCACCCACTTCTCCTTTTGCCTTCAATCTTTCCCAGCATCAGAGTTTTTTCCAGTGAGTCAGCTTTTCACATCAGGTGGCCAAAGTATTGGAGCTTCAGCATCAGTTCTTCCAGTGAATATAGAGGGTTGATTTCCTTTAGGATTCACTGATTTGATCTCCTTGGTGTACAAGGGACTCTCAAGTCTTCTCCAGCACCAACAGAGGCCTTGGTGAGAAAATAAAGGCCCAGGGCCTCTGCATCCCGGAGCTTGGAGTTTGTAAATGACTGCTGGTGTGTACAAACTGAAGGCTTTGCTAGGTCAGCCGGAAATGCCTAGTTAGGGCATGTGGGATGAGCCTGACTGAGTTGTCAAGGGATGCTTCACAGAAAGAGAAACACCGGGTCTTACAGGGTGAAAGGGAATCTGAAAGGAGAGGGCATTGCAGGCTGAGGAGATGTCCAGTACCGAGGCCTGAGAGGGTTCTGCAGGCTGCAGAGGATCCCCTCACACAAACCACCTGGAGTTGGTAAATTCAAAAAGACAGGAAGCAGAAGGGTGGTTATCAGGGTCTGAGGAGGGGGATGGGGAGTTAGTGTTTAATGGGTATAGTCGCAGTTTTGCAAGATGAACAGTTCTGTGGATTGATGGTGGTGATGGTTGCTGCTGCTGCTAAGTTGCTTCAGTCGTGTCCGACTCTGTTTGACCCCATAGACGGCAGCCCACCAGGCTCCCCGTCCCTGGGATTCTCCAGGCAAGAATACTGGAGTGGGTTGCCAGTTCCTACGCCAATGCATGAAAATGAAAAGTGAAAGTGAAGTTGCTCAGTCGTGTCTGACTCCTAGTGACCCCATGGACGGCAGCCTACCAGGTTCCTCCGTCCATGGGATGTTCCAGGCAAGAGTACTAGAGTGGGCGTCCATGGGATGTTCCAGGCAAGAGTACTAGAGTGGGTTGCCATTGCCTTCTCCAGGTGGTGGTTGTACTCCATTATAAATGTACTTAATGCCAGTGGATGAAGAGTACACCATTTAAAAATGGTTAAGATGGAATATATATATATGTGAAAAGTGAAAGTCGCCGAGTCGTGTCTGAGTTTGCAACTCCATGGACTGTAACCCACCAGGCTCCCCTGTTCATGGGATTCTCTAGGCAAGAATACTGGAATAGGTAGCCATTCCCTTCTCCAGGGGATCTTCCCAACCCAGGGGTTGAGCCCAGTCTCCTGCATTGCAGGCAGATTCTTAACTGTCTGAGTCACCAAAAATATATATATATATATATATATATATATATATATATGTAGGATATAGGATTGGGCTTCCCAGGTGGCACAGTGGTAAAGAATCCACCTGCCAATGCTGGAGACATGGGCTCAATTCCTGGTTTGGGAAGATCCTGTGGAGTAGGAAATGGCAACCTACTGCACTATTCTTGCCTGAAAAAGTCCATGGACAGAGGAGCCTGTCAGGCTTCAGTCCATGGGGTCACAAAGAGTTGGACATGATTGAGTGGCTAAGCATACACACACACACACACACATATTGGGTCAGCCAAAAAATTCATTTGGTTATGGAAAGGTTATGGAAAAACCCAAACTTTTTGGCTGACCCAATATATTATTCCCAAGCATGGAAGTTGCTTGGTCCAGGGTGTGGCACTGAGCAAGCCCTTTGGAGAGCTGTGTGTGTGTGTGGCAGGGGGGGCAGTGGAGGTTCTGTGGGGTAGGAGTGGCCTGAGATAGACTCAGGGACAGGTTATGAGCCAGGCCTTCTGTGCCAGGCCAGGGAAGGGCTCAGCAGGGTGTGCCCTGCTCTTGCATCTTGGAATGATCCTCTTGAAGCTGTGTGGAGGGATTAGAGCTGGTATCAGGGCACCAGTTAGGAGACTGTCCGGAAAATGATTCTGAAGTCCTGACTGGTAAGTCAGACAAAGCCAAGGGAGACACCAGGGTTCAACAGGGCAGCATTTTGGTGTCTATATGGATGTATGATCCTGAGAACCTCGAGAAATATGTTAAGAATGACACTCAAAGTTCTAGAGATAGGAGAAGATGTTTACACTATTTAGAGAGCCAGGGAAATGCAGAGCCCCATCCAGTGATGAAGCCCATGGGCTGTAATCTGACTTGGAATTGTAAGCAGTGGTGACATATTTCTAAGGAAGGCAGACCCCTTCTTAACTTACAGTGACCCTGCAGGGGCAGACACAGAGGGTTGAGGCGTCCTTTCAGAGTTGTTGCTCAGTTGCTAAGTCATGTTCGACTCTGATCCCCATGTAAGGTAACACTCCTGACTTCCCTATCCATCAGTATCTTCTGTAGTTTGCTCAAACTCATGTCCATTGAGACAGTAATGCCATCCAACCATCTCATTCTCTGTAGTCCCCTGCTCCTCCTGCCCTCAATCTTTCCCAGCATCAGGGTCTTTTCCAATGAGTTGGCTCTTTGCATCAGGTGGCCAAAGTATTGGAGCTTCAGCTTCAGCATCAGTCCTTCCAATGAATATTCAGGGTTGATTTCCTTTAGGATTGACTGGCTGGATCTCCTTGCTGTCCAAGGGACTTCCAAGAGTCTTCTCCAGCACCACAGTTTGAAAGCATCAGTTCTTTGGTGCTCAGCCTTCTTTATGGTCCAACTCCCACATCTTAAAAAAAATATCAAGGCCCTGCCTGGGTGTCACCCCTAGAGATTCTGACTGACTTGGTGTTGAGTGGGGCCAGGTGACATTAATATGCAGACATCAGCAATGAGAGCTGTGTAACACCTGGCTGGCTACCTGTCTCTGTCAGGGTTGAACCCCATCTGCCTGGTTTATGGCACATGCTCTGCCTTGACATCTGTTTTGTTGGCCCAAGGAGACAGGACAAAGGAGAATGCTGCTCTTGGTATGTCATTGGGTGGTGTATTTCTGGCAGGCCAGGATTTAAAAGCTTCAGGTGAAGAGTGAATTTTCTGCTGTTTCTTTCTTCTGTCTCCAGTCTATCTGGGATCTTAATGGCCCATGATGACATCATGTCCTGGCAGTCACTAGATACCCATTAGGCTTTCCCAGTGGGTGTGAGTTCCTGAGGCTAGGGGGCATTTCTGGGTGGTAGGGTTACATAGCAGCAGGCTGTGTGGAATCTTGGTCCTGCCATAGTTCTGAGCTCTTAATGTGGAGATTCACAACTTGGACTTTCTCTTCTGCTTCTGGTTTGAGATGAGGTAAGACAAGTGTATAAAGTCATTAGGAAAACTAGCAATTAGAAAGAGATCTAGTGTCTGAACTGTGGGAGAAGTTCCACGGGCAAGGGCATTGGGGAGACCAGTGCAGTCATGGAAGGTGCCACAGAGGAGGTAAGACTTGAGTTGGAAGAACTTAGCTAAAGGGGTCAATAGAAGGTACTATTTAGCAAAGGTGGGTGTAGATGTTGAAAGAAGAGATGACAAAATTATGAAAAAGATCAGCTATTAGGATCCAAGTAATGTAATGAGGGGCAAGCATGTTTCACTTTCTTCTGATGAATTCCACCCTGGGATTCTCTGGGCAGAAATGAAAACAAAAAAATTTTTTATAGTTCTCAAAAAAGAGGTCCCCAGACCAGAATCATTAGCATCACCTGCGAACTTGTTAGACCTGCACACTCTCAGGCCCCAAACTACTGAATCAAAACAAACTCTGGGGGTTAGGTCCAGTAATTTCTACCTTTCCAAGACCTCCTGAAGCTCACTTGTTTGAAGGCCACTGTCCCTCTTGCCTGGAAAATCCCATGGATGGAGGAGCCTGGTAGGCTGCAGTCCATGGGGTCACGAAGACTCGGAAACGACTTCACTTTCACTTTCACTTTTCACTTTCATGCATTGGAGAAGGAAATGGCAACCCACTCCAGTGTTCTTGCCTAGAGAATCACAGGGACGGGGGAGCCTGGTGGGCTGCCGTCTATGGGGTTGCACAGAGTCGGACACGACTGAAGTGACTTAGCAGCAGCAGCAGCAGTCCTGCTCTGCACCCTTATCTGCTAGGTGGTCTCTGGTTATTATTTTCAGAGACAAGGGACATGTTTATTCTGGGATATGTCACAGCCCTTGCAGTGGTCTATGGTTGGGTGATTACTGACCTTTTGTCCTGTCCAAGTGATACAGAGTCAAATAGTTGACAGACTCTTGTTTTAAAAGAAATATTTTAATTTTATTGGAGTATGGTTGATTAACAGTGTTGTGCTAGTTTTAGGTGTACAGCAAAGTGATTTAGTTACACACACACACACACACACACGTATGTTCATTCTTTTTTAGATTCTTTTCTCATAGAGCTTATTACACAATATTGGGTAAAGTTCCCTATGCTATCCAGTAGGTCCTTGTTGATTATCTATCTTACGTATAGTAGTGTATGTATGTGTTCATCCCAAGTTTCTGTTCTATCCCTCCTCCCATTTTTCCCCTTTAGTAGCCATAAGTTTGTTTTCAATATCTGTAAGTCTACTTGTGTAAGTTCACTTGTATCTTTTTTAAAACTTGGATTCCATATATGAGTGATATTTGTCTTTCTCTGACTTACTTCACTCGGTATGATAATCTCTAGATCCATCCATGTTGCTGTAAATAACATTACTTTATTCTTTATTCTTTTTCATGGCTAAGTAATATTCCATTGTATTTATGTACCACATCTTCTTTATCCATTCCTCTGTTGATGGACATTTAAAGTAACAGACTCTTACTCGTGTACTTGGGCGACATTTATTGAACAGCTGCCGTTTCCTAGGTGCCACTCTATGCTCAGCCCTGGGAATGCAGAGGTGCACTAAATCAAGGTGTGTACTTCCATGAAGCTTGTGTTCTTGCTGAGGCACAATCCAATTAAGCATAAAAATATCTAGTAGTTCTAGATTTGAGGAGGAAAAATATAAGTGATGGGGAAGGGTCTTTTTTGGACTGTGATTAGAGAAGATTTATCTGAGGTGATACTCAAGCAGAAAGCTGGTTGAAATAAGGGAGAAAGCTACATGAACTTGAGGGAGATTGCCCCAGGAAGGGGGAACAGAAGTGCCGAATCCCTGAGGTCCCTGAGGTAGCAACAGAATGTTCTAAGAAGAGAATGGAAGCCAGTGCAAGGGGGAGAGAGGCAGTACTGGGAGGCAATGGCTGGATCAAGGAAGGCCTTACTGATTCTATTCAGGTGACTTGCCTGGGAGTAAGGGCAGCCTGCTGGAGGGTGTTGGTTTGCATGATGTGTGTCTCTCTGAACAAGAATCACTCTGAAGAATGGACCATTCCATAAGAGGAGAAGCAGGGAGGCAAGTTAGAAAGGCATTAGAATAATCCGTGTGAGAGATCTGGTATAGAGGTAGAAGTAAAAAGTAGTTTGATTCCAGGTGTTTTGAAGGAGGGAGCAAGAGGCCAAGTGGATGGATTCCTCTGGGGTGGAGAAGGCTCAACAATGGCTTCTGAGTTTAGGTGACTGGAGCCCTCCTTTTCTCTAGTCTGAAGGCCTCTGTCCTCCTGCAGTTCCACACCCACAGGAAGGATGGTAACAACCCAGAAGGGTTCCTTTCTCTCAACTCCACATTGGCCATAAGAGGCTGCCTCATAAGCTTTTTTCCTTATAAATGTCATGATTTTCCCATAACTGAACTGTGTTCTCAAGGCTATAGCTAAGTTTCTGAGTGTCGCCCCCATCCACTCCCAATAGAATAAAAACAGCTGTGAGAACATAGAAAATCATGCTATGGATTAAACCTTGCCTAAAACCCTGTGAAGCGCAAATGGAGTCTTTTTTTGGTTTGTTGTTTTGCTTTTCTTGCAAAGTCTTAAAGTTTTTTTTTTTTTTTTAACTTTTACTTTGTATTGGGGTATAGCTGATAATCAAACAATGTTGTGACAGTTTCAGGTGAAGAGTGAAGGGACTCAGCCATACATACACATGTATCTATTCTCTCCCAAACGCCCCTCCATCCAGGCTATCACATAACATTGAGCAGTGTTTCATGTGCTATACAGTAGGTCCTTATTGGTTATCTGTTTTAAATGTAGCAGTGTATACATGTCCATCCCAAACTCCCTAACCTTCCCCCACATCCTTTCCCCAGGGGAAGCGTAACTCCCTTCTCTAGTCTGTGAGTTTCTTTCTCTTTGATAAATTTAAGTTCATTTGTATCATTTATTTTTAGGTTCCACTTATATGCAGAGTACATCATGAGAAACGCTGGACTGGAAGAAACACAAGCTGGAATCAAGATTGCCGGGAGAAATATCAATAACCTCAGATATGCAGATGACACCACCCTTATGGCAGAAAGTGAAGAGGAACTAAAAAGCCTCTTGATGAAAGTGAAAGTGGAGAGTGAAAAAGTTGGCTTAAAGCTCAACATTCAGAAAACGAAGATCATGGCATCTGGTCCCATCACTTCATGGGGAAACAGTGGAAACAGTGTCAGACTTTATTTTTTGGGGCTCCAAAACCACTGCAGATGGTGACTGCAGCCATGAAATTAAAAGACGCTTACTCCTTGGAAGGAAAGTTATGACCAACCTAGATAGCATATTCAAAAGCAGAGACATTACTTTGCCAACAAAGATTCGTCTAGTCAAGGCTATGGTTTTTCCTGTTGGTCATGTATGGATGTGAGAGTTGGACTGTGAAAACTGCTGAGAGCCGAAGAATTGATGCCTTTGAACTGTGGTGTTGGAGAAGACTCTTGAGAGTCCCTTGGACTGCAAGGAGATCCAACCAGTCCATTCTGAAGGAGATCAGCCCTGGGATTTCTTTGGAAGGAATGATGCTAAAGCTGAAACTCCAGTACTTTGGCCACCTCATGCAAAGAGTTGACTCATTGGAAAAGACTCTGATGCTGGGAGGGATTGGGGGCGGGAGGAGAAGGGGACGACAGAGGATGAGATGGCTGGATGGCATCACTGACTCAATGGACGTGAGTCTCAGTGAACTCCGGGAGTTGGTGATGGACAGGGAGGCCTGGCGTGCTGCGATTCATGGGGTCGCAAAGAGTCGGACACAACTGAGCGACTGATCTGATCTGATCTGATCTGAGGATATCAGAAACAGCAGTCTTAAAGACAAGGAAACTGAAATTCAGGGAGTGAAGCTACTAGCCTGATAATAGGTACCCCTTAAGAGAACTTCCTGCCTGCTAGGGAGCTTTGGATGGTCGTGTGTGTGTGTGTGTGTGTTTTACCACCACCAAAGAATTCTCCACACCAGCTGGGTGCCTACAATTCAACTCAATTCTGAAACTATCTACCCAGAGACAGCATCAGATGCCGCTGGTTAAGGGCTCTGTCCCACACGTCTGCCCTCACTTCAGAGGGCACAACTCCGAGTTGTTCTTTGTGCCTTTGGTTTATGGCCTCTACACCAGAGGTTCCCATGACCCCTCCCCAGGTTTGATTAATTTGCTGGAGTGGCTTATAGAACTCAGAAAAAGGCTACTGATGAGATTACTGGTTGCTGTAATCTAATTACAGTAAGCTGGTTACTGTAACTCAGGGACAGCCGCATGGGAGAGATGCATAGGGCAAGGTGTGGGCAAGGTGCACAGAGCTTCTGGCTCTGAGGGTGCCACTCTCCCAGCGCCTCCGTGTGTTCTTTCCCTGGAAGTTCTCTGCATCCCACCCTTCTGGATGTTCTTGGAGGCTTCACTACATAGCATGAGTGACTAAGTCAATGGTAACTAAACTCAATGTCCAGCCCCTCTTTCTTCCCCAGAGCTCCTGTGGCGGGACTGAAATTTCCATTCTTCTAATCACCTGGTTGGTTTCCCTTAGAAACCAGCCCCCATCCTTAGGTGCTTTCTAAATGTTATTAACATAAAAGACACATGTATGAGTCTCTTCACTTAAACTCCAGGGTTTTAGGAGCTCTGTGCCATGAGCGGGGAAGATCAAATATACAATTATAAATTACAATATCACAGGTGGCAAAATGGCTGAGCTTGGTGTAGCCCTTATAACTTCTCAGGTTGTCTTCATGCTGAGCATCCCTGTCCACACCCATCTAGTCTGAGCAGGTACCAGAGCTGCCTTGCAATGTCATCTATGAAGATGCTTTTCCCCTGTGAGTGCCTTCATCCTTTTTTTTTTTTTTTCTTTATTTTTTAAAAAAAAAATCACATGCTCCCCATCCTGAACCCTCCTCCCTCCCAACCTCCCCATACCATCCCCCTGGGCCTTCCCAGCGCACCAGCCCCAAGCATCCAGCATCGTGCACTGAACCTGGACTGGCATCTCGTTTCATACATGACATTTCACATGTTTCAATGACATTCTCCCAAATCTTCCCACCCTCTCCCACAGAGTCCATAAGACTGTTCTATACATCAGTGTCTCTTTTGCTGTCTCGTACACAGGGTTATCGTTACCATCTTTCTAAATTCCATATACATGCGTTAGTATACTGTATTTATGTTTTTCCTTCTGGCTTACTTCACTCTGTATAATAGTCTCCAGTTTCATCCACCTCATTAGAACTGATTCAAATGTATTCTTTTTAATGGCTGAGTAATACTCCATTGTGTATATGTACCACAGCTTTCTTATCCATTCATCTGCTGATGGACATCTAGGTTGCTTCCATGTCCTGGCTATTATAAACAGTGCTGCGATGAACATTGGGGTACACGTGTCTCTTTCCCTTCTGGTTTCCTCAGTGTGTATGACCTAATTAAACTTAAAAGCTTCTGCACATCAAAGGAAACTATTAGCAAGGTGAAAAGACAGCCTTCAGAATGGGAGAAAATAATAGCAAATGAAGCAACCGACAAACAACTAATCTCAAAAATATACAAGCAACTCCTACAGCTCAACTCCAGAAAAATAAATGACCCAATCAAAAAATGGGCCAAAGATCTAAATAGACATTTCTCCAAAGAAGACATACAGATGGCTAACAAACACTTGAAAAGATGTTCAACATCACTCTTTATCAGAGAAATGCAAATCAAAACCACTATGAGGTACCATTTCACACCAGTCAGAATGGCTGCGATCCAAAAGTCTACAAATAATAAATGCTGGAGAGGGTGTGGAGAAAAGGGAACCCTCTTACACTGTTGGTGGGAATGCAAATTAGTACAGCCACTATGGAGAACAGTGTGGAGATTCCTTAAAAAACTGGAAATAGAACTGCCTTATGATCCAGCAATCCCACTGCTGGGCATACACACTGAGGAAACCAGAAGGGAAAGAGACACGAGTGCCTTCATCCTTAATCCCCCCATGTCCCTCCCCTTCAAGGGAATCAGTCCTAACTGCCAGCTGAAGGGAGCATCATCTCCCACAAGTTGGATGTGATGTCTTTTTGCTCATATCTTTTAAACAAGCTCTCCTCACATCTTCCCGTCAACAGCTTAAAGGTGCTAGTCTCCTAGGCCAGGCACAGGAAAAGTATGAAAAAGAAAACTATGAGCTTTGCTCTTCAGAGCACTCAGTTGGACAGGGTTTCTTCCCAGTGCCTCTAAGTGGTTGTTTTTCTCTTGTAGGACTTGGAGCTTCTTGGACAGAAAGGCCACATTGTCCTGAAAAGCCAGATGGGTGAATTCTCCAACCTGATGATACAGAGTCAGTGTCCTCAGAACATCTGATGCAGCCGGACCGTCTGGCCCCCAAAGTCCATGTCAGTGGCTTTATGGTCACAGGAAATGATGACTGTGGGGTTAATTCCTACAAGATTGTGTTTTGGGGGGGTTTCCCCTATGGCAGAAAGCAAGCTGGTTCCTGCCTGTTGGACGAAAAGGGTGCATGTTGACGTCACTCAAGCTCTGGCTGTCCTGTGGTCCCGCTGTCTCAGCACTGCGCTTGAGGAGGGAGAACGAGGCCTTCCAGGGGAAGTGTTATGTCTTTCAAGATCCCAGAGCAGATTCAGGGCAAAGGATTGTGAAGCCTTACGATCAGTCTCCTGTCCCTTTTCAGAGACCTTCCTCCAAACCTACTGCTAGCATCACTGGGCCATAGACTCAAGCAGAGAGGAAACTTGGTGTTTCCGGAACAATTCTCTTCATGTTCCTCAGCAAACCTGCAGACGATGACATCCTGGTCACCACATCACTAGAAGCAAGTGTGAAGGATTTTAGAAAACAGCCTCTGCTCCAGCCCCAGTGGAAACAGCCGTCTCTGATCCGAGGTGGCCAGAGAACCCAGAAAAAATAGCCTTTCCCGGCCCTCAGCCGGTGAAGCCCTTCCAGCACTGCAGTTCCTATAAGAAGCTCCCTGGCAGCCACTCACCGGGCAGTTTGGTCCTCCTCTGTAGGATGGAGAAGCCTAGAAGGCACTTCAGAGGATGGGGTCAGCCAACCACTTTCTCCTAGCCCTTCCCAGGTAGTGAAGAGCAATCCTGGAGGATGCCAGCAAATGAACAAATGCCTGTCCAGACAAGAGTCTTTCCCAGTGAAACATCATGCTTCTTATGGAATAAAGGGCAGGCGTGGCTGCTGAGGCCCAGCAGTCCTTAGAGGGCAGGCCATCTCTCTCCCTGTCATCACACAGCGTTCTCACCTTGCCAAGTCCTCTTTTCCTGTGTCCCAAGCTGAGAGCTGTCTGGCTGACTCTGGGGAATTCTTGCTGTTCCTGCAGACACCCCAACTTCTGCATCGAAGCCTTGGCTAAGTGCTGGGCTCATCTTCAGCAAGGCAGGGGTCACCTTTGCAGGTGGCTGCATCTCCGGGTGGTGAAGCGTTGTTACCACCTACTCTCTCCATGGTCTTCAAGTGACTCCCTCTGAAGCAGTCATAGCTTGTCCCTTGGATGGCCTTGACCTCACCCCTTCCAGAGCCAGGACAGACAGCCTGCCCCTGAGTGTCTCCTCATGGAACCATGGGCATCTTATAGAAAGAGACCCAATATACATTTCCTGGAGTCCAGAGGGGCTGGCCACAGAGCCACTGGAGGGCTGGGCCAGAGTGAGGGCCCAGAGTGAGGGCTGACCACAGCCCGCACCAGGTTCTTCTAGCTACCACTGCCCCTCACTGGGGTTCCTGCCCTCGCCGACCACAGAGGTTCTGGGACACCAGGGAGGCCACCTGGACCAGCTTCACGGCCAGTGTCAGGTTTACAGTTGCCTTCAGATGCCTTGAGAGTGGAAAGGTCTCAGACAGAGACTGAGTCCGGCCACACCCTAGGTCTGGGCCCATCAAGGAGAGAGCATATGGCTGCTGGCCTCACTGCTGTGTTCCCTGGGAGCTGCCATTCAAGCTTTCTGCGACTTAACACTTTCCTTCTGTAGAGCTCACTGGTTTTCCTGGCTCCCTCTCCAAGTCTGGCCAGAGCAGAGCTGGCATCTAGAAGTTTATTTTTTATTTTTTAAAAAATGTTAAGTGTTCTTTGCAGTTTTTTTTATTCCAAGTAAATTAATTTATTTTGGCTGTGTTGGGTCTTCGTTGCTACGCGTGAACTTTCTCTAGTTGCAGCGAGGGGGACTACTCATCATTGTGGTGCGCAGGCTTCTCACGTGGTGGCTTCTCTTTTTGTGGAGCATGGGCTCTAGGCACACGGGCTTTAGTAGTTACCGTATGTAGGCTCAACAGCTGGCTTCCTGAGCTCTAGAGCACAGGCTCAATCGTTGTGGTACAGGGCCTTAGTTGCTCCACAGCATGTGGAACCTTCCCAGGCCAGGGCTTGAGCCGGTGTCCCCTACATTGGCAGAAGGCTTCTTAACCACTAGACCACCAAGGAAGCCCCCATATAGAAATGTGGTAAGTGCTTCCTGGCCTGAGCCTGAGGAAGAAGTTTCTAGTGGGGCGGTGGCTGGTCCTCGCTACTTGAGGAGGAGTGGGAACTTGCTTCCCACCATCCTAGGAGAGAGAGCACAGAAGTAGCAGGACTCCTTAAAGGAAGAAGACTGGATGGCGCTCTGTGCTTTTTGCTGCTGAGATAGTTTTCTGGTTCTGTTGCATTGCAAACTGTCCCAAAACTTAGTGACTTAAAGAAATAGCCATTTTTTTCATTTCATTTTTGTGGGTCAGAAATTTAGGCAGGTCTCAGCTGAGTGATTCTTGCATTCCATGTGGGATTTACTGAAGTTTCTTGGTGGTATTTAGCTGAAACTTGGGCTGGTCTGAAGGGTGCAAGATGTCTTTACTCATAGGCATTCATAATATGAATGTTAGGGGGACAGCTGGAGGGCTAGATGCAACGTGTCCTTGTTTATATAGTCCTGAGAACTCTTTAGTCAGATTTCTACAAGGTTGCTGGATTTCCCCTGAGACCAAGAGACCAAGATAGAAGCTGAATAGTCATGAGGTAGCTTCAGGTGTCATGCCGTGTGACTTCCTCCGTGGCTCATTGATCAAGTTGGTCGCTGAAGCCAGGCAGATGCAAGGGGAGAATAATAGGACTCTATCTTTCAGTGAGTGGAGTAGCAGAGTCTTTATGGTTACCTTTAAAATTTTTTTTATTTAATTATTTGGCTGTGCTGGGTCTTAGTTGCAGCATATGGGATCCAGTTCCCTGACCAGGGATTGAACCCGGGCCCCATGCGTTGGGAATGTGGAGTCTTAGCCACTGGACCACCAGGGGAGTCCCTATGGCTACATTTAATGACTAATTTATGCATCTTGAATCTGTGGATGCATGTTTTTTTGTACATTCAAGAAAACTTGCAGCAATTTCTTCCTCAGCTGCACATGGGATCCTCCCAGACTAGGGATTGATTGAACTAGCATCCTCCACACTGCAAGGCAGACTCCCAACCACTAGACCACCAGGGAAGCCCTGTCCCACTCCTTTTTATCCTCTAGGTCTCAGCTCAGATGCCACCAACAGTTATGGTCACATTACCCTGTTCAATTCTATCAGAGCACTTATTGCTATCGGCAGTTTTCTTGTCTTTCTCACTGGAATCCAAGTGTCACAAAGGCATGTCCCCTGACTTGTTCACTTGTGTATCCCCAGGTCCCAGCAAGTTCTGGGCATATGGCTCATATCCGTTGCATGAATGCTACCTCTCCTTGGAGTATCTTTTGTAGGAACTGCAGGAAATACAGTGATAAAGATTGAAGAATAGCTTATACTTTTAGACTTTATGGAATCTTAATGAGGGAGGGCTTTGAGTAACGGGAAGTGTCTTAAAAAATGCTCTAGAAGTATTTTCTCAGTTCTAGGGGGCCTTTTTTATTTCCATTAGTAGGGATCCACTGACTTGAATGAGTACCAGTTATTCTTTCTCAAATACCTTACAGAAAAATAGATGTATTTATTCCAGCTTTTGAACCCCCTCCATCCAACTCTGCCAAGTCATTAGGTTTTAGAATCCCAGATTTAAGTTAAACTTCTTTCTCCAAAGCCCATGGGCTGAAGTTGGTGGGTTATTGGGGCTGGTGGAGCCCAGGAACCTGATTCTGCTCTAAGTGAGTGAGTGCTGGGTACCCTGGGTCCCTGGAATGTGGGGGTGTAGGCGGGAGTCCCTCCACTGGAGTGACTGTGTTATCAATGGGCAGGAAGCCTGGCAGATGCCCGACAGCCCTGTGACTTGGACATTCTGGGTCTGCCAAGTGTTCCGTAGGGTTTTTACTGCCCCATGACTCACGGGGCAAAAAGCAACTTGTTAATGTTTAAAATAAGACAGCATTATTCATTTCCCGTCAGGACCTGTATGTGAACAGTGAATGCACATCTGTAGCTAGAGGTGCTTGTTCTGGGAGGGTGTTTACGGAATTTCATTCCTGAGTTGGCTCTGCCTGGAATGAACCAGTTTCACCAAGCAGAGAGTTGTTCCTAGGGAGACCTTGAACTTAGCCACAAGACTGCACAAAACCTCAGTTTGTTCTTGATGGTATCTTCCTCCCTCCCTTCCACTGCCCTTCTCTGCCTGCTCTGGGCTCACAGGGCAGGTGGCCCTGGAACCTCTGAAGCTGGAGGGCAGTAGCTCACTGAGGGTGGTCATAGCCCGGGTTCTTGCTGCAGCTG
This sequence comes from Bos mutus, assembly GCF_027580195.1. NCBI lineage: Eukaryota > Metazoa > Chordata > Mammalia > Artiodactyla > Bovidae > Bos > Bos mutus. The sequence continues at coordinate 45,870,066 of NC_091627.1, read as the reverse complement.
CTGGAAGAGCTGTTGACTAAGATCTCAGGAGGAGGCCTTTCTCCTGGTTTATCAGTAACTTCTGGGCTTTTGTAATCCTAAGCATTTTCATTTCAAGGAAAGCTGTTAAGTCCAATCAGGAAAAAAAAAGGCAGGGAAGAAGGAAAAAGAGTTAGATGGTTGTCAGCTCTTACGTCTGCCAGGTGGTGTGAGAAGGATCTAGGAAATATTGAGTGGAAACTCCATTCTTTTCAGGAATTTAATCACTGAGCTGTGTCAGTCAGAGTTCTTGTTCAGTTGCTAAGTCATGTCGGACTCTTTTGCGACCCCATGGACTGTGGCCCTCCAGGCTCCTCTGTCCAGGGGATTTCCCAGGCAAGAATACCAGAGTGCCATTCCTTCTTCAGGGGATCTTCCTGACCCAGGGATCAAACCCATGTCTCCTGCATTGGCAGGCGGATTCTTTACCACTGAGCCTCCTGGGAAGCCTATCAGAGACACGAAGTTATATTGTGGTAGCAAAACTCACCACCATCCCAGTGACTTAAAGATTTTTTTCTCTCTCAGGCTATACTGCATTCCATTTGGCAGGTGGGCTCTGCTCTCAGAAGGCCCTGGGTACCCAGCTAGTGGTCCCTGGATGCTTGCCAGTGGGGAAGAGCTCTGGAGGGACTGTCTTTGCACTGGCAGTTAAATGCTGTGACCCAGCGGTGAACTCGTTGGCTGGGAGTAGTCACATGAGCAGGCCCCAACACAGAAGAGTCAGGAAGGACAATCTGACAGTGTCTGGGTGGGAGGAAGAGCTGGAAACAGGGAGCAGTCTCAACATTAGTAACTGGAGTTGACTGAGTTGGCATGTCACACTTCAGAATGGTTCACAACACAAAGTTCTGAGGCTTTGACTCGAGATTTGTCTTAGTCATTTAGTGGGCTTGAGGGCTTGGTCACATGACCTTGTTCTGCTCTGGCCTAGAGAGCTATCACAGGGTTTATTTTCTCAAAGGCCTCTTTGTAAACAGTCAGTATGAACAGGCAGGTTTGGAGGTTGAAGAGCAGACCAGAGATCTGGTATTATAGGTGTGGCTATTTTAATGCTGTTTGGAGAATACAAACTTGGGTCACATTCACAGATGTAGAAGATGCAGATGAAAGGAGGGGATAGTATTCCTTTATTCTACTGTAGTTATACTCGGCCTGACACAGTTCTTCTGTTCTGTATCAATTTTGAAGGCAGCTTTGACTAACTTTGTCAAGCTGGGACCCAGGAAGGGTTATCAGGGGGATTCAGGAGTCTTGAAATTTATTGAAAGGGGTACCTTGGCAGCAGCTGTATTTGAAGATCTGTCAGAAGTTTTCCTTTTACTGGGTGAGGAATCTACCTCCCTGTATTGAGATGGATTGGACTGAATGATAAACAGCCTACTTATTACTATGTTACCAAAGAAAGCTGGAGGAGGGAGTTTGACCCTTCAAACAAAGGGTGGTTGTAAAAGGCAGCTTCTTGGGGCCTTTCCAACTCTGTCATGATAATTCTCTGATTCAGTTTTTTTCCTCAGAAATGAAAATAATCCTTTCCTCATGGGAAAGGGAGTGAATGCCAGTCGAGACTCCACTATATAAAATATTGCTGCTCACAAATGCTCTGCTGCTAATTCCTAGAGGATCTTGAAGTTGGTGGTAGAAACTCCATTTTACAGGTGAGGTAACTGAGGTTGAGGATGCATGTGAAGGATGCATGTATGTGAAGTCAGGCACACATACAGTCGTATAAGGTGTTTTGCTTTAAGTATAGAGTCTAGAGCCAGATAGCTTGTGTCTGAACCCTGGTTCTGCAGTTTTCTAGCTGTGTGACCTAAGGTAAGTCACTTAACCTCTCTGGTTTATCCTCTGCAAAATGGAAATGATAGCAGGTCATACGGTTGTGAGGATTAACCAACTTAATTATAGACAGCATATTGAACCTTGGCACAGAATGTGAGCTAAATAAGTTCATCTATTATTAAAATCATTATCAATGTCTGAACTAAGTTTGACACACTATAGGAATTTGGTTCACACAACTAGGAAAACAAAATTTCTCTTTCACTTTCTCCTATTACCCATGTAGATGTAACAATATTTTCTTCGTTTTCTGGAAATGGCTCTGTTCTAGCACTTCAACATAATCTAGGAAGTAAGATTTCGTCATTGGAGAGCACTAGATACATTCCAAATCCATTAATTGTGTTTAGAGACCTAAATCCTCTAAACTCATCCTGTAAGTTCAGGCCACAAAGAATTGTCTTCACTAGTCACGTCAAGAAGTTGACAAAAGCAGTCTTTCTGATCTGGACTTCAAGCTATGTGCCTCCCCAACCGTTATGAATACACAAACATTTTCAAAAGTGTATTTTAGTATCTAGTATATACATAGTACATACATTTTAAATAGGGTTAGTATACAGTCTAAGGTTTTGTTTGTCTGTCTTAACCTGAATAGCCACATGAGCCAGGGGCCATTGTCTCTGAACCCATTCCCAAGTCTAGTATAAACTCAAACATCAGTGCAAGCAATGAGGACAAGCTTTAGGTCAGTTCAGGGGGTACAATTCCCAAAGAGGCTTGTGAGATTGAAGCACTGTCAGCATGTTTTGTTGCTATGTCCCCCACCTGCCCCTCTGCTGATGTCTTAGTTTGATGGTTAAGTCAGACTGCCTGAAAGAGACTTTGAGTGGAGACACTTCCAAAGTGTTAAAATCTGTGGGGAGAGAAATTAAGCCAGAAGTAAGCTGAGGATTGAACTAAGTGGCTGTCGACCCATCAGATTTCTTGTTCTGGTGACAAGGTCAGTAGTCCCTGGTGGGAATCCCCACCCAATGGACATTCTCATTTTCTCTCTTTCTCCCCCTCCCCACTTTACTACCCCCGCCGCTACCCCCTTCTCCCCTGCTCCTGGCTTTTGGCTCTTACCCAGGTGGAGAACTTTCCACTACATCCTGACTTGCTGGTCCACCTTCTGGGTGGGATGAGGGAGCACAACTCAGGGGCACCAGTCCTGAAGGGGGGTGTCAGACTGTTTAGATGGTTAGGCTCTGATTATCTAACCAGGTGAGCCCCTCCTAGGTTTCCGGACAAAGTCTCCATTCCAGATCTGCTTTCTTAGTCCTGTTAAGTCCACCTGTGCGTTTTCATTTGTTTATGGCTGCGCTGGGTCTTCACTGCTGCATGCAGGCTTCCTCTCGCTGGGTTTCTCATTGCGGTGGCGTCTCTTGCTGTGGAGCATGCGCTCTAGAGCACGCAGGCTCAGCAGTTGTGGCACACAGGCTTAGTTGCCCACGGCATGTGGGATCTTAGTTCCCTGACCAGGGATCAAACCCACATCCCTCCCCCGTGCATTGTCAGGTGGATTCTTCACCACTGGACCACCAGGGAAGTCCCATGTGTGAGTTTAACAAAGGTTCTAGTTCTAAATATTTCTCGCTGGCTGAGACCTAATTGGCCAAGGAACTCACCCTGCATTGTTGCCAAATCTCAGCTGTTTTGGGGGAGGGACCATCCCATCCCATACTCCTTATCTCTTTTGCTGTAACAGACATCAGTGATAGTGACAACTCTGGTGCCCTTCAACCTTCACCTTCAGTTGGCGAAATTCATTCATCCTCAAAAGAGAATCTTTTTCCTCCTGTAAAAAGATCTGCCATAACTTCTGCGCCTCAGCTACCTCTTCTGTAAAATGAGAACAACAATAGTGTTTACCTCATAAGATTGTTATAAAGATTAAATGACTTCATATGAACAGTGCCTGGCACATTATACAAGTTACAAAGTGTTAGTGGTTGTAAGATATTGTTTATCAGGCTGTACATTGCCATGTACCTTCTGGAAAACAGAGTAACACACATATTAAAAGCCCAAAACAAAGGGCTCTCAAACATATCCGACTTCTACAAATCCCCCAAAGATATCACTTGTTAAACTTGTTAAACCAACATATTTCTCACAGGATTATTATAATAAAAGTTAGAAATATGAACGTTGAAATCGTATGTGTCAAAATCATGGTACCTTCTACATGACTGACTCCTGTATAGCTGCTAAAAGACTATAGCAATAGACGTGTTTTTTTGTTTTTTTTTTTTAATCTACAAATCTGTGTGCACATTAGTACACGATGAACACTCTGTGAAAAATGAATGTACATACTGGAAGGTGTGGGCCTTTGTGAGTTTTCCTTTTTCTTTCATAACTAAAGAGGAGATCTGCAGCAGAGGCTAAAGGTGGTCAAGTAAATCAAAAAATGGGAACAGAAGACTATCCTTTTCTTTTTTTACTTTTCTTCTGAAGATTTGACTTTAATGATAATTGTCACTTAGCAGTTCTTGCCTTAAACTAGTTGCCTTTCACTTTTTAATTGGGATTTTGTTAAACTGTTTTTTGTTTGTTTGTTTGTTTCACTGTGTGGCTTGTGGGATATTACTTCCCTGACCAGGAATAGAATCTGTGGCCCCTGCATTGGAAGGGTGGAGCCTTAACCAGTGGACCATGAGGGAAGTCCTGCTTCTCACTTTTATTCTTGAAGACTGTTTGGAAAAAGACAATCCTGTTAGAGATAAGCAACAGCTATCTACCTAATGCTGCAGTGCACTGGGTCTACTTTTTTTTTGGCACCATTCCCTTGTGTTCTGGGGCTGAAGGCAGCCTCCATAATCAATTGGTAGGATGTTTGAGTCTTGACCAGCTGTAATAAAGAGCAAAGGTGCTCTCACACAACCTCTACTTTGGCTTACAGCTCTTAGGAAGAAAAGACTCTCTCCACCCCCAAATGATGAAGGCAGGCTGACTGGAATGGAGAAGAACATGTTCTGGAAGTTTAGCTGTTTTATTATTCAAGATGCGTTAATGTGTGGTTATTCCAGTTGCAAAGGAAAAAGCCTAATTCATTTCTATTATAGTCCAAGTACCCAAATAAAGGGGAAAAAACCCCATCAAGTGTTATAAATCCATGTCAGTCAAGACCCTGACAAAGCTTACCCCTCACTTGTAGTAAATGGGAGACTAACCCGTTTACTAGTTATGTGTAACTAGTATACATACAACACAATGAACTGTGGCCACAACAACTGATATCACCAATGTCCCAGGTGGAGTGTGGTTAAAAACCACCTCCTGTGCTAAATTTTCATGTGAGAGAGGAACTTTCATACAGACACAAACCAAAACTTCTTACTTGATGGAAAAGACAGGAGTTTAAATAAGAAGCTGAATGAATTCAACAGCCCACAATGTAGTTTCATAACTATATTGCTTAGCCTTAGGTTCTTTAGAAGCTAACATTTATCTGCTACTGCTGCTGCTAAGTTGCTTCAGTCGTGTTTGACTCTGTGCGACCCCATAGACAGCAGCCCACCAGGCTCCCCCGTCCCTGGGATTCTCCAGGCAAGAACACTGGAGTGAGTTGCCATTTCCTTCTCCAATGCGTGAAAGTGAAAAGTGAAAGTGAAGTCACTCAGTCGTGTCCGACCCTCAGCGACCCCATGGACTGCAGCCTACCAGGCTCCTCCATCCATGGGATTTTCCAGGCAGGAGTACTGGAGTGGGGTGCCATTGCCTTCTCCACCAAGAGGTATTTAGGTTGTATTTCCTTTTTCTCCCTTCTAAAATACTCCTAGAAGAGATGCTGTGAATGGCACATACATTTTCAGGCTACACTTATGGTCTTAAAGGGCAGGTGTGCCTAATTTCTTATCTTACCAACTAAGCACCCTCATGAGGAACCTATAAGGCAGAGAAAAGGCTCTTCCTCAAAGGTTTGGATGGGTCTTTTGGCTGTTGGTGGCAGTTGGTAGTTACTGTACTTGGAGGTTAGCCATCAAGTGAACTACAAGTCCCTAGTGCTGTAGAAGAGCAAGCCTCCTCTCAGTCTTCACCAGGGAAAAGTTATGCTTGTACCCCAGCCCAAGTAAGAGTCGACTATGAATTCATGCATTTATGTCATATTTTATTGCATTCTCTGTACAGATCAGTCAGTCATAGTCCTGGGGATTCATTAGTGAACCTAAACGACTAATCTGTTTTCTTATGGACTTTACAGTCTAGCCAGAAGACAGACAAAACTAAGGAGTTTATTAGTTGATAAATTCCATGGAGAAAAATCAGAGAAAGGAGGATAAAAAGGGGCGGTGGTGTTATTAAGATCTGTGAAAGGTGGTAAGGGAAAGCCTCATTGAGAAGACATAGGAGACAGCCATGTATCTTAGCCATTGGGGTAAGAAGCTTCCAGATGGTATTGTGGCCCCAAAGCAGGGTTGTGCTTGATGTGTTCAAGGAGTAGCATGGAGACCAGCCAGAGAGGGAAGGACAGAGGAAGAGCCTTTGGAATAGTCTGGTGTGGCAAAAGGGACAAGATAGCGAGGCTAACCAGAACCATCTGTTTCTCCTGGTTTTAGATGTGAATGAGTGTAAAACTGGCCTGGAGCTGTGTGGTGACAAAGCAGAATGTGTCAACAGGGTTGGTTGACCCTTACTGAATAATATAGTATTTCATCCTGCATACCACATTTTCATTCACTGTTGAACTTCTATTTCCAGGTTCTAGCTATTATGAGTAACACAGCTGTGAACATTCATGTTCATGTCTTTGGATATGGATATCAGGTTTTTCTTGGGTAGATTTCTGGGAGTGGAGTTATGGGGTCAACTGGTAATTCATGTTTAACTTTTTAAAGAAACTGGCAAACTTTCCCAAAGTGGTTACACCATTTTGCAATCCCATCAGTAAAATAGGAGGATTCCCAGTTTTTCCATATTCTTGCCAAAGCTTATTACTATCTGTCTCTGCTATCACAGCTCTCCAAGGAGCTGTGCCATGGTATCTCATCATGGTTTTAATAATCCCTTCCCTCCCTAATGCGAGTGATCTTCAGCATCTTCCATGTGCTTGCCTGCTAAGTCACTTCAGGTGTGTCTGACTCTTTGCAACCCCATGGACTGTAGCCCACCAGGCTCCTCTATCCATGGGATTCTCCAGGTAAGAATACTTCTTGCCTGGAGTGGGTTGCCATTTCCTTCTCCAGGGGATCGTCTCAACACAGAGATTGAACCTGCGTCTCCTGTGGCTTCTGTGTTGCTGGCGGATTCTTTACTGCTGAGCCACTGGGGAAGCCCATGTGCTTTTGGGTTATATATTTCACCACAGAAGATAAGTGACTTTTTGATTGCTGTTTTCTAAAATCTCAAGAAAGGGAGATTATAAACTTCCCTAGAGGTGAAAGTAGAGGTCTGTCCTATTCATGTATTCGTTTCTGATGGCTGCTGTAACCAATTACCACAGACTTGGTGGCTTAAAAACAGCATGTGTTCATGCTTTTACAGACCTGAAATCTGACATCAGTTTCGTGGGGCCAAATCTGGGTATCAGTAGAGCCTCCATGGAAGAATCCATTTTCTTGTCTTTTCCCGTTTTTAGAGCTGCGTTTTTTGCTTTCTTTAGCCCATGACTCCATCTTCAAAATGAGCTGAGTAGCATCTTAAATCTCTTTCTCTGCTTCCTTTGTAATGTGGTTTTTTAAATCTCCTGTACTAAAAGCTCCCTCTCCCTCCCTCTTATAAGGACGCTTGTGATAACATTTAAGACCTACCTGAGGAATCCAGGATAATCTCCCCATCGCAATTCCCTTAACCACACCTGCTACGTCCCTTCTGCCTTATAAGGGAATATCCACAGGTTCCCGGAATTAGGACCTTGATATGGCTGGGAGCCATTACGCAGCCCACCAGTCACTAACCATCCCTTAAACTAGCTTGGCCTCACTAGCTCCGCACTTGGAGTTGGCTTGTCCGGAGGAAGACCCTGATGGGGGAAGCGTTCTGGAGGCACAGGTAGGCCCTGGAGGGATTCTAGCGCCATTTATACTGCAGCTCTCTCACTTTCCCCACTTGCTTATCGCCTCCTAAGACATGAGGAGCTGAGGGCATTTGAGAACTGGGGGAGGCTGCCAACACTGTCACCGCAGGGTGTGTATGGGGGTGGGGTGGGGAGTGGGCAGGACTGGAACTCAGGGCCTCGGATGCTCGCGTCCTCCCGGTCCCTGCCTTTCTCCCCCCACCCCTCCAGGCTCTCTTCCCCCGGGCGGGATCCTGGGTTCCGAGGTGACCCACTGTCACAGTCTCGGCAGCAGGCACGCTGCGTTCCCACGCGCGGCCAGCAGGGGTCAGCATCCTCCGCGCAAAGGGCTGCCGGCGCGCCGTGGGCCTCCTCCCGGCCTTTCTTCCATCCCGCGTCAGTTTTGTTTGTGTTGCTGCGTCACGGTCTTAGGCGCCCGGCCTTTTGTGTCTTTTTTAGTTCTCACCCGAACGCGCCTTTCCCCGGTCCGCTTGACATCTCACCCTAGACTAGGCAGATAGCCGCCTCTTGGCGTAGCAGCCGGCGAGTGGGCTGATGGCGGGCTGAAGGGAGGGGGCTTGCTCCTCCGCCTCGGCCTGGAGGAAGAACGGCCCCGTCCCCAAGGCCAGCGGAAGGAGTGTGTGCCTGGGTGTGGTCGTGCCGGGAGGAATGAAGGGCGCAGGGGTGGGAGGCTGCGGTTTCTTTGAGCCCTGAAAAGCCCAAGGGAGGACTTCTGGTAGCAGTGACCTACTGACGGTTTTAACTGATGTAGGATGGTTCAACTTACAATTTTTTGACTTTATGATGGTGTGGTAGTGATATGCATTCAGTAGAAACTGGATCTTGAAGTTTGAATTTGGACCTTTTCCCTGGGGCCGGGGATGTGTAGATATGGGGCAGGGGCTTCTGCAGCCCCATCACGAGGGTGAACAACTCATAACCAGTCTGGACCTGGATACCATTTGTTTTTCACCTTTAATACCATATTCAATAAATTACATGAGATGATTCACACTTTGTTATGAAATAAGCTTTGTAGTAGATGATTTTGCCCAACTGTAAGTGTAAAGCAAGGCTAAGCTGTGATGTTGGGTAAGTTAGGTGTATTAAATTCGTTTTCCACTTAGGCTGTTTTCAATAGGTTTATCAGGACCTAACCCCATCGTTAGTGCAGGAAGATCTGTATTAGATTTGGAATGAATTCATCACTAAGCTCATGAGAGCTTCCCAACCGGACTCTTGACCAAAGTGAATCTGATTGGGAAGTCTCCATGGTTCCAAGTGGGTGAGTGCCCATCTCCAGAAGGTGGGGTGGGGATGGGCTACCCAGTGGGAATTTTTTAGCCCTGGGGCAGAGTAGTGGGCAGCAACAAGCTTTTGTTATAGGATGTGAGCCAAGCCTGTGATTAAGGCCTTCATCCACCTGGCTGCTCTCCCTCTTGTTTGTGGCCTGACCTGAAGTTTTGCCCCCCACCCCACCCCCACCCCCACCCTCCAGCAGCCTCTGGTCGCACCACTGCTTTGCCACAGAACTCAGAAATGGCTGTTCTACTGCAAAGGAGCTAAGACCTTACTTTCTTGGACCAGCATCTCCCACATGGCTTATTCCTCTCACCTTCAAGAGGACAGAGTGATGACCCAGGTGGTGAACACATGGATTTTAATACTAAAGAACAGAAGATGTTTTGAGTAGAAAACCCAAGATAGTTGGGCCTTCTGGAGAGGCTCTTGCAAAGAGCTGGTCAATTAGCTAGTATCTGCAGCAAATCCAGGCCAGGGCGGTGCTTAAGGGTTCCTGGATACTTGTGAGCATGACAGAACACCTTCAGAACACTCCAGAAACACGTTCAGACACTGCCAATATGGAATCCTATAGACAGTTCAAGGAAAAACTAAATTCTGGTTTAGAAGTAAATTCACTTCAGTCTTTAAAGAGGATTGACAATCTATTATGAATAAAGCTGCTATGAAGGTTCATGCACAACTTCACTTCACTTGGATGACTGTTTAGACGTACAATTTGGGGATCATGTAGTTTCCATGCTTGTAGAATTTCTGATCAAAAGTTGTGAGATAGTTGAAGAATTGCTGCCCTCAGTCAGAGGTGACAGGGAGAATGCCAAAACAATCTACTCCCTGGTGAGATGCTGATGTTACTGGGAGTAGATTGTTTTTGTGAATAATGCAGCATATCTGTGTGCATGTGTGTTGGGAGGGGGTTGCCTTCCATGCTGTCTCAGGGAGGCCAGGGCACACCTGTTCTTAGGGCATCTGCTGTGGCTGCAGAGAGGCAGGGCCTTGGCCTGACCCCTCAGTGGCCCACTGAAATCTACATCCACTTGGGCTTAGGGACTGTTTCTTTGGAACTTCCTTATGGTCAGCTTGATTCAAGGTAAAATCACTTAGAATTAAGAGGCCTTCTACTGAAGGCCAGCCTTGGGTCCCAGACACATAGCATTCACGCAGGGCCATGTTTCTGCTTCCTAGCCAAGTTTCTTGACCAAGTCCCTACATGGAGCACCCACTTTCTTATCCAGTTCATTTTCCTGCCTGTCACAGCAAGAGACTTCTGTAGAGAATCCAAACAGGGCGAAGACTTTTAATTTCCATAAACAGTGCCAAAACTGCCTTATGCAGTAACTTAACTTACAAAACAAACTGTCCTGCTTAACTGACTTTTCATGTGTTCCTAACCAGAGGGGGGGGAAAGAGGACATTCACAATCAGCCCAAATATCATTGAACATTATAAAAAGTATCATCTTGCTGTAAACACTGAGTGCTACATTTTTCTCAGGCCCTGATGAAGTGGGTTTCCTTCCATAAGCAAGGCAATAAGGACAAATCTTAAAACAAAACAAAAAAAAACTAAAAATAAAGGGGAATGGAGCTCATGGTCTGTTCAGTTACAGGAATAACTGCTAAGCGCCTCTGTTTTCTATACCAGTGTGCAGACTGTTACATGTTGTTTAGCCAAGCCAAGGTATGATTGGGTCTGGTGTCAGGAAGGAAATGGCAACCCACTCCAGTGTTCTTGCCTGGAGAATCCCAGGGACGGGGGAGCCCGGTGGGCTGACGTCTATGGGGTCACACAGAGTCGGACACGACTGAAGTGACTTAGCAGCAGCAACGGTACTAAATTATGAGTAGTTATTATTGCCAGGAAATATTATAGGGTATTATTTGTAAAATGGTTATTTTAATGAACTGGCAACCTATAAAATGATTATATCGATGATTTTTCTAAAATAATAACAAAGCACAATCGTTGCTTCACTTTTTGAACTGGAAGACTAACCCTCTTGCCTTATTCAATTCTATTTTAATTTGATGAACAGCTGCACATGCACCAGGCTCCCAGGAAAATAAAAATGGGATGATCCCTACTTCCAGTAGGGCAGGAAATGGGCACTAAAATGGTTAACAATGTTGTAGGGGAAAAAAAGCATGTAATTTTGGTTGGGGGGATGGGGATGGCTTTATGGAGTAAGGAGGTTTTGAAGAATAGAGTTTTGATGGCGAATAGAGTGGGACAAATTGAGATTCAAAGCTATAAACTGGTGAGTACAGATTCCCCACAGAGGAGCTGGGTCCTAGGATCTCTGGCCAGCCCCTTGGGTCTGTTAGTTCTCGTCAACATGTTGACCTTCTGGAATTTGGGAAAACACAAAGTACATCCAGGGCTTATGTTCTGAACTCTGCTCTCTGGCATACAAATATGTTCAAATGAGCTTTGGCCTGGTTAGGATTTGAACTGGCCAGGCTAACCCAGGGAATGGGAGGTGGAGGTCAGTGTGACTTGAAACCTGAACAGACAGCATGGAGGTTCTGTGGCTCCAGTTCAGCTCCCCTAAGCCTGGGTGCTGGTTCCCTGTGGGCAGGTGTCTTGCTTGGTCATGTAGCCTCTTCTTCTGCTGGACCACACCTACCAATAAAGAGGGGCATCCTGAAGGTGATGACCTCCCCTCTATGTGGCCCCAGTGGCTCCAGTTCAGCTCCCCTAAGCCTGGGTGCTGGTTCCCTGTGGGCAGATGTCTTGCTTGGTCATGTAGCCTCTTCTTCTGCTGGACCACACCTACCAATAAAGAGGGGCATCCTGAAGGTGATGACCTCCCCTCTATGTGGCCCCAGGAACTTGACTTTTTCAGGGAAATGCTGTGAAGGACTCCGGAGATGACCAAGTCCATTACTGGTCAACGTGTGGCCCAGGATTGAGAATGGCCCAGGGTCACCTTACAGCACGGGTTAGCCAGACATGTCCCTGAATCTCATTCCAGGCCCCCAGCACCCCATCTCTGGGGTGGACCTGGGATTTTCCAGGTCACAAGGTCTCTGGCTGATTCAGACTGAGAACGCTCTGAGTCAGCCCCCTGCATTCAGTGAGTGGACTGGGGTCTGATTGGCAAAGGGATCTGTCCTGAGACTAGGATGAGAGCCCAAGGCTACTCCTAGTCCAAGGCTGGTCATCACACTTGGCACCCGTTCTTCACGCCTACCTTCCTGTCACTGTGCAGACCTGGAGTTCAGGTCCTGAGCGTTCAGCCCTGGCTGCCAGATCAGTGGGCTGTCAGTTGCTGCAGGAGCAGAGAAGCCAGGAACTGGAAACTGAATCCTGAAATTGGCCCCCTAAGACTGATTCTATGTTTTCAGCCTGTGATTTCCTTATGAATAATCCCCTCCTCCATCCAGCCCCCAGCCCTCCCCTATGGCCCAGCTCTCTGCCCTCAGCTCTGCCCCTACATGTGTGCACATCTTCATAAACACCCACATCACACTCAACACTCCAAGACCTCAGGGCTCCTCCACCGTGTGTTCCCTGCATCAGAAAGTGAACAAAGACGAATGTGCCCTGAAATCAGCATTGAAAGACTGAAGTTGCAGCCCCGTGCAGCCTTGAGCCCATCACCGCCCTTCTCTGGCCTATGGAGGATGTCACTCAGTGTTTATCACTTTGCCTTCTTATTCTGGCTTAGATCACCCCGCCCATGACCTGGAAGACAAGGCAGACAAAACCAACTCCTGTTCAATGTGTCACGGGGACCCCGATTGTTTGTTTTTGCTGCATTGGGTCTTTATTTCGATGCATAAGCTCCTTAGTTGTGGTGTGCACGCTCAGTGTGGGTATAGTGGGATCTCTCGGCACGTGGGATCTTAGTTTCCCTACCAGTGACTGAAGCGACACCACCTGCATTGAAAGGCAGATTCTTAACCGCTGGACCACCAGGAAGTCCCAGGGATCCCTGGTTTTGCTCACAGTTTTCTTCCCCACAGTTAGCACACCGCTGCCACATAAAGGTACTCAGTGAGTATTTGTTGAATTACAGATAAAGGTAAACGTAGAGGCATAGAGATGCTAGAAATCAGGGGGAGCCCTTGAGCTGAAAAGGGCTTCCCTGGTAGCGCAGATGGTAAAGAATCTGCGATCCCTGGATGGGAAGATCCCCTGGAGAAGGGAATGGTAACCCACTCCAGTATTCTTGCCTGGAGAATTCCATGGATAGTGGAGCCTGGCGGGCTATAGTCTGTGGGATCACAATGAATCAGAAATGACTGAGTGACCAACATTTGAGCTGAAAAGGCTCCTCCAACTTCAGCTCCAGAAGGGCAGTAGGAAGTACTGTGTGAAAAAGGGGTGATGTCACCTAAGAAGTTCCTTCATTTCAGAAAGGTCCCCACTGCCTTGCGGAGCTGGTTAGTCATTGACAAAGGACAAGGATCGGATGGGGAAGGAACCTTCTGAGGAGTTAGCCAGGAGTGTGGGCTGTAAGTGGCTTCCCTGGTGGCTCAGAGGTTAAAGCGTCTGCCTGCAATGTGGGAGACCTGGGTTGGGAAGATCCCCTGGAGAAGGAAATGGCAACCCACTCCAGTACTCTTGCCTGGAGAATCCTGTGGACAGAGGAGCCTTGTGGGCTACAGTCCATGGGGTCGCAAAGAGTCGGACATGACTGAGCGACTTCAAGACAGCAGGAAAACCCAGCATGCAGTTTAGGATCACACTGGGAGATGTTAGGGGTGGGGGTGGTGCTGCAGTTGGTGCTCTGAGCTGAGGGGGTGGGGAAAGCAGGCAGAACATCTCTGGGGCCCTGGGATGCTGAGCATCCTGTGTAGAAGCCCAAGCCTGTTTGCTCCTTCTTGGTCCCAGATGCTGAAAGGCAACAGAGAAAACAAGGATCCTAGGAAGCAGTCCAGGAACATTCATTGTCTGCTGGGAAGTCAACCCAAATGCAACAGGAATGTGACTTGCTGTGTTTTGAGAGTGGGGAGACCGGACAGCACGTGGCCACATGAGGAGACTGTAAAAGAGGCTTGAGTTCAGGTTTGCTGTGTGGGTGAGGAGTGTTCCTGCTGGGAGCTTCCTGATATACCTGGAGGGGCAGCTCACTCTCTCCCTGAGTTGGAGCTGAGCTCCCTCCCTGGAGGCCTTGGGGAGCAGCCCATTTGAGGGATCACTGAAGAGGGGATCCCATTTGAGGGATCACTGTGCCCCACTGAAGAGGGGGCACAGACTGAACTGATTAGAGGACCTGAGTGAAGGCCTGGCCGGAACTGCCTGCTCCAAGTGCAGCTCCATCATTTCTGTTTGAGACGAAGGGCTCCTGAAACATGAAGTTAAAGCACATGGGACCAGAGCATGACTTGCTATATCAGGTGGAAGGTGTGGGTGGCTCGGCCACTCAGTTGCAAGTGGGGGCCACTCAGTGTCTAGCCCAGTGTTCTCAATCCTGGCTGCCCAGCAGAATCACCTGGGGACCCCTTTCTGAAAACCTCAGTGCCAGGGTCCCAGCCCCTTTTGTTGCTGTTGTTGAGTTGTCAAGTCGTGTCTGACTCTCTGCGACCCCATGGACTGCAGCACACTAGACTTCCCTGTCCGTCACCATCTCCAGAATTTCTCCAAGTTCATATCCATTGAATTGGTGATGCCATCCAACTATCTCATCCTTTGTTGTTCTCTTCTCCTTCTGCTCTCAGTCTTTCCCAGCATCAGGGTCTTTACCAATGAGTCAGCTCTTCACATCAGGTGGACAAAGTATTGGAGCTTCAGCTTCAGTATCACTCCTTCCAATGAATATTCAGGGTTGCTTTCCTTTAGGATTGACTGATTTGATCTTCTTGCTGTCCAAGGGACCTCAAGAGTCTTCTCCAGCACCACAGTTGGAAAGCATCAATTCTTCAGCACCCTCTCAGCCCCCCATGTTCTTAGTTGCTCAGTCATGTCTGACTCTTTGCAACCCCATGGACTGTAGCCAGCCAGGCTTCTCTGTCCATAAGGATTCTCCAGGCAAGAATACTGGAGTGGGTTGCCTTGACCTCCTCCTCCAGGGGATCTTCCCAACCCAGAGATGGAACCCAGGTCTCCTGAATTTGCAGGCGGATTCTTTGCAGTCTGAGCCACCAGGGAAGACCTCTCTAGACATTCCAATTTAATAGGTTCCAGTTGAGACCCAGGCACAGCTAGTTTTAGGGTATTAGTATGAGTAGTTTTAGTTTTTTAACTTTTTATTCTGAAAAACAAAGTGAACAGAACAATATTTCCTCTCCTCTCTGACACTCGCCCCCACCGACCCCGACCCATTTGCCCATCACCTGTTTAAACAATTTCCAATTCTTGGAGCCCAGTCTGATGGCAGCAGTTCCTCCACCAACTCCCCCCAAACCTGCCCCTGGCTGACTTGGAAGCAGCAGGGCATCCCCAGGTGGTTCCCATGTACAGACTGGGTTGGGGCCTGCAGATCTGGTCCAGTCTCTTCTTCATACAGATATGCAAACTGTGTCCCAGAGAGAAGAAAGGCCTTGCAAAAATCCCACAAAATGTCCCTTCCTACTTTAACATTCTATAAACTTGTGGACTTGGAAGCACCATAGAGACTTTCAGAGAATCTTTATCAAAGCATGTCTGAGAAGCCTCAGCCTGGTACCAAGCCTCTACCTGGGGTAGACTGGGCCTCTACCCCAGGTGCCAACAGAAGTTTCTTTTCTTCTGGTTCCCGACAGAGCTCCATCAAGCTCTGTTCTTCTTAGCCTCATAGCACTATGGCCCACTGGTGGCCCTTTGTGAATGCTCTCAAGCTCTCAGCCCTTTGGTTGAAATTCAGTGTTTCTGTTTTGGGGACTGCAGGACCAGGTGGGGCTGTGATGATGCAGGGCTGGGAGAGCTGGGAGTTGGTGGCCCGAGGGGCTCCTCCAAGCCCCAGAGGCATGGAGGCATGTGTTCACAGAGGTTCCTGCTCTCTGAGGATTGGGTGGTAGACCCTGATGTGGGTGCCTGCGGTTGGCCTCTCACACGCCACGTCTGTCTGCTTTTCTAGTCAGAGTACACGTCCTCACTGTGAAATGGCCATTATTGACTCAGGACCTCTTTGGGAGGAACTGAATCCTGATCGGGTGGGTCTGACTCCCCAAGGCCAGGGATCCCTGGTGGTTACAGCAGCCCCAGAGTTGAGGGAAGCATCCAGGCTTGGAGTGGCTTTGGTCAATGTGTAGAGGCTGGAGTTGTTTCCTCTCCTGCTTTTCAGGTTTCCTTTTGTGTCATCCCTCCAGCTGGGGTGGGCCCTGATCCTGGTGTTCCTCCATGCCATCCTGCAAAGGTGGCCAACACCACCTCCCACCTGCTCTACTAGAGAGGCTGTTGTGGGGGCCAGGGCTATGTATGGGTCAGGGAGGTGGGGGGCATGTCAGCACACTGCTTCACGGGTCCACACCCAAGAATGAAAGGATCAGGGACCCCACATCTTACTTGACCTTTAGCCTGAAGTCCCAGGGACACTCATATTCATTGTCTCAAAGCAGTAGCTTCCAGGAGAGTTACAACTGGGGCCCAGACTCAAGCTCTTCCTGTGTTTGTCACCTGCTGGTGGAATCTCCAGATCACTGGATAGAACTGCTGTGCATTTGAGTGTTGAGGGAGTGGGGTTGTCAGAGTAGGGACCGGGTCTCCATCACAGACACACCTCTGAAAAGAGGGAGTGGGGCAGAGTAAGATCCCTCACTGTGAGAACCATATGATCCAGCTAAAAGGCAGAGCAGGTACATGGGAGATCCCCAAAGATGCTTAGATTTCTGTATGCCAACAGGTCTGACCTCAAGGATATATATTCACTATCTCTGTTGGGGAACCAAGTAAAGGCACCTTCAGAGTTCACGGGAGACTTGCTAGAGGTGGGGAGGAGAGAGACAGAGCTAAGTAATGGTCTTGGAACAGGGAACGTAACTTATGAGCACCACACCCCATCTCTGAATGTGCACCATGGAGTTGGCTCAGTTCTAAGTCATGTCAGGCTCAGCCACCTCTTTTACCTTCTGTCAGGTCATCCCCAAAGGGCCATGCTGCATACCACCTTTATTTTTCCAGAAAGGTACACATGCCCTCGTTATTTCAGGCACACATGTAATGTTTATTTTGTGTAAATTTATATGCTATAGAGGCAACTCTTAGTATAATATATAAGAATGTATATACTTTTCTAAAATGGCTAGTTGCATAGTTCAGCCTCAGTGGTGGATGTGATTGGGCTCAGCTCTTCCTTCTAAATGGGCCCAGGGTGGTATTGATGAAGTAAGCAAGGCTGGGGATTCACCTGGCCCTGTCACGTGTGATACAGGGGACGTGCAAATTTTGCTAAGACTTTCATCTTCATTTTCAAACTGCATGGACTAATTTAGCTTCTTGCTATGATTGTTTTCAGTCAATTCTTTTTTTTAAATTGAAGTTAGTTGATTTACAATGTTGTGTTAATTTCTGCTGTACAGCAAAGTGATTCAGTTACACATATATATACATTTAAAATATTCTTCTCCATTTTGGTTTATCATAGGATTTTGAATGTAGGTCTTTGTGATGTACAGTAGAACCTTGCTGTTTATCCATTCTTTGTGGATATATATAATAGCTTACATCTGCAAACCTCAATCTTTCACTCGACCCCTTCCCCCAACACCCTCCCCCTTGGCAACCTCAAGTCTGGTCTCTATGTCTGTGAGTCTGCTTCTGTTTCATAAATAGGTTTATTTGTGTCATATATATTAGAGTCCACATATAAGTGATATCATATGGTATTTGTCTTTCTCTTTCTGACTTCACTTAGTATAATAATCTTTAGTTACTTTCATGTTCCTGCAAATGGCATTATTTCATTCTTTTTTTTTTTTTATAGCTGAGTAGTATTCCATTGTATACATTAACCACATCTTCTTTATCCATTCATCTGTTAATGGACATTTAGGCTGTTCCCGTGTCTTCACTATTGTGAATAGCGCTGCTGTTAACACCGGGGTGCATGTATCTTTTTCAGTTGGAGTTTTGTCTGGATATATGCCTAGGAGTGGGATTGCTAGACCATATGGTAATTCTCTTTTTAGTTTTCCATAGTGGCTGTGCCAACTTATATTCCCACCAGTTGTAAGGGGGATCTCTTTCCTCCACATCCTCTCCAGCATTTGTTATTTGTAATTTTTAATGATGGCTATTCTGACTGATGTGAGGTGGAAACTTGTAATTTTGATTTGTATTTCTCTAACAATTATTGGGCTCCAAAATCACTGCAGATGGTGACTGCAGCCATGAAACTAAAAGATGCTTACTCCTTGGAAGGAAAGTTATGACCAACCTAGATAGCATATTAAAAAGCAGAGACATTACTTTGCCAACAAAGGTCCGTCTAGTCAAGGCTATGGTTTTTCCAGTAGTCATGTATGGATGTGAGACTTGGACCATAAAGAAAGCTGAGCACCAAAGAATTGATGGTTTTGAAGTGTGGCATTGGAGAAGATTCTTGAGAGTCCCTTGGACTGCAAGGAGATCCAACCAGTCCATCCTAGAGGAGATCAGTCCTGAGTGTTCCTTCCAGGACTGATGTTGAAGCTGAAACTCCAATACTTTGGCCACCTGATGCGAAGAGCTGACTCATTTGAAAATACCCTGATGCTGGGAAAGATTGAGAGCAGGAGGAGAAGGGGCCGACAGAGGATGAGATCATTGAATGGCATCACGAATTCAATGGACATGAGTTTGGGTAAACTCCGGGAGTTGGTGATGGACAGGGTGGCCTGGTGTGCTGTGTTCCATGCGGTCGCAAAGAGTCAGATGTGACTGAGTAACTGAACTGAACAATTATCAATGTTGAGCATCTTTTCATTCGTATAAATTGCCAATAGGCCATTTTCTTGTCTGGAAAAATGTTTATTCTTCTGTCCATTTTTTTTAATTGGGTTTGATTTTTTTGTTGTTGAGTTGTATGAGCTGTTTGGAAATTAAGCCCTTTTTGGTCATGTTGTTTGCAAATATTTTCTCCCATTCTGTACATTGTCTTTTCGTTTTTTTTTTTTTTTATGATTTCCTTAGTTAATTATTTTTATCTCACCCTGTTTTGTTTGTTTTCTAAATGAAAAGTCCAGAGATTTACCTGTTGGTCCAGTGGTTAAAACTGCACTTCCACTGCAGGGGACGTGGGTCCCTGGTGGGGGATCTAGGATCCCACATGCCTCACAGCATGCCCTCCCCACCACCCCAAATCCAGAGTTAGGTTTGCCCTGAAAAATGGAAACATTCAATGGTGTTACCAAATTAGGATTTCTTTTCCTCACTTTCAGAGTTCATTCTAAGAAATTTTATTTCAAGAAAACAAAAATGAAAATAAAGGTAAGAGTTTCTCATTCTGCTTGTTACCTGTTGCCAGTGATGGCAGGCAAATAGCATTTGAAGACTATCCGGCCATTCTGCTGCATGTAGCTGGTGAGGTCAGGACAACAGAAGGAGGCGGCAGGTTCCTGGCTCCTGAGTAGGAAAGAGTATAAGGAGTCCCAGGTGGCTTTTCTATTGGCTGGAGCTTTGTGGTCTTCAGGAGAGGCTATGTCTGGTGCCCCAGAAGTGGACTGTCTCTTGCCCTCACTGCCTGGCCGGCCTGGGTCCTACTGGCTGGCTGCCAGTTTGTCCAGTCTCTCGCCCTCCCCCTGCCCTTGAGGCAGCCCTTCCCTGCCCCAGCATCTCCACCTCTGTATTCTGATGTCCTCCTGGCCTTGAACACTCTTCCAGAGTTTGTCTTCTCTTTTCCCTGGCCCCCAAAGTAAGGTCACCTCTGAGACCAGCAAGCTGCCTTCCTCTAGGTCTTCAAGCTCTAGGAAGATGGCCCTACAGTTGTCTTATTTTCCTTTGGCATAATCAGGCCTCACTAGTCATCATCCCCCACCGCACTGACCACCTGTGCCTATGGGGTAAGGGGGCACCTTTGCTCTCTCTTCTGAGCACTTCCCACCCTGTTCCTCCACCCCTGGTGACTTCATTCCAAGGCCCTGAGGCTTCTCTCCCAACTCACCAGATACTGGAGCCAGCTCTGGAGAGAGAATTAAGTGGACATTTAAATTGATACAAAGACAACAAGCAAATATTCAGTAAGGTTCTGACTTGAATCCTGAGATCTAAATTTTCCCATGCAAAGTCCTCACTTCCTGCTTCCCAAATTCCCCTGCCTGCTACTGCAGCCCTTAGAGAACAAACACCCACAGGTGGAGTGGCCTGTGGCATTGACAGGTGCCTAGGAGAATGGAGGGCCTTTCAGACAAGGGACAGGCTGAGTCTGGCCACTGGGGCAGGAAAGTGGTACACATGGGGAGAAGAGGCCTGTCTGCCTTGCTGTTTGCGACAGTTTCTGGACAGCAAAGTATTTAGTGTCTGGACTCTTCTCCAAGGGCTACTGACTGCAGTAAGGCTGTGGTGTTTCAGCCTATCTGGCAGAGGGACTCTTGGCCCTATGAATACGCCTTTATCTTTACTGGAGCAGAGCAAAAACTCAAACACAGAGAGGTGGACTCCAGCTGGAAGTGCGGAACTGGTCTGTAGCCCCAGGAGCAGCAGTGTTAAAGTAGGACTTGGCGGGGTTTCATCCTCTGCAGTGGGTAGCTGAGAGTGTGGGTGGGAATACTGATGTTTTGTTCAGAGAAGCAGGAGGAATTTATAGTTCTTTATGGAAAATAGGATAGGTTAGCTCACTTATTACTCAGCCAGCCTTTTCAAGAATAACACAGGCTTAATGCTAATCTAAAAGCATTTTCCAACAAAGGCCATAAAATGCCAGAAGGACCCTAGAGACACCACAAACAGCTCCTTTCCAGTAAAATAAGGGTGGCCATGGAGAAACCGCTGTAGAGCCAGGGCACTTTCCCTCCTGCCTGGAATTATAGCCCCTTCATCGCCTGTGTCTGTTTTATTACTGCAGAATTTAGGCTCAGCATTATTTCAGTGCACTGCTGAGGAAGTCAAACGGAGGGAGAGAGGATGTCTGTTTATTGGCTCTGGCTGGCATCTCCCCTGTCTGCCTCCCAGTAATGCTATTTGGGCTTACTCCAAGCTTCAGGGAGTGGACAGAGGCCAGGGCTCTAAGTCCTGTGGGTTATCACTCTATGATCCCAACTCACCAAATCCAAGGCAGTGTATTTGCCAATCTGCCTGTACCAGAGGTCCAAGGTCAATGCGGGGGCGGGGGGGGGGCGGGGAGGGGGGGGTCCCTCCAGTGTTACTTCTGCTGTTATGGACATTAGGCAGTGAGAGCTGGAAAACTGCTTTTGGTTCTCCCGAGTGCTGTAGTGTCACGTCGCCAGTGCCTAGGACTATGTTAGGCATAGTTGGGAGATAAAGAAAATGCACACAACAGAAATGTTGTGCTTCCTTCAAGAAGCACACAGAGGTTTGGGAGATCAAGACGAACACTTTCGAAACAATCACAGACAGGCAGTGAAAGACTGCCTTTTTTGGAACCTGACCCTGACTGGCCTCTCAGGGAGGCACAGTGCAGCGCTGCAGGAGACCCAGGAGTGGCCACAGAGAAAAGTTCCTAGACCAGAACTGCCTCAAATGGTAAGAAAGACCCAGAGATGGGAAAAGTTCAGGGCACAGGACTGACACACATCAGGTGGTCTCTCTCCCTTCTGTTAAAAGAATGCTAAATAATAATAGCCAGCATTCCCTTTGTCTCAGACACGTTCTAGTTTCTTTAACAAAAGTAGATTACTTGATCCAACAATGCCGTGAAATCAGTACTGTTATTATCCCTATTTTATGGATGGGAAAACTAAGGTATGAGGAGGGCCTAGCACACAACCAGAACCCGGGTAGCTGACTGTGGAGTTAGGTGCTTGATCATGTTCTCCGATGCTCCCTGTGGGGCTGAGTTGAGGATCTGGTCAAGATTTGGGAGCTGAGAACAAAATGGAACTGAAGCAGAGGTGCAGACAGCCTGTTCTGGAAGGACATCCAACACAGAGGACTGACACCCAGGCCTCATGGCAGCAGAGCCAACATGACACTTCCTCTCTCCCTCACCCTCCAACTTTTTCTGACAATCCCTCATGGTGAGCAGGTGGGCAGACCATAGCCACCCAGGTTTTCACACAGTCCCAGGAATACCAGACTGAAATGGGTGGACAGAGACCATATTAGCAAAGAATATGTTGGCAGAATGAATTACCTGATTACTTCTTGGAGGGATCACACGGGCTGGGCTGGGCGGTGTGATATGGACTCTGCTTTCTTTGGAAACTTGCAGAAGAGAGAGAGGCAGGTGGGACTTCCTGGAGGAGCCTAGGCTTGAGTTGACCATTGCAGAAGGAGTACAAGTAAGTGGGCAGGGTAGGGGCTTCCCAGACAGGTGGTGGGCAGGACCTTGGTCGGTCCCCAGGTTCGTGCAGGGACCTGGGATGGCCACACTGAGGATGGGAGGGGGCCAATGTGAGGGAGTGGGGAGGCCTTCATTGTCATGGTCTGCCTGTTGGGCTTTGAGGGTCCTCCAAGAGTCCAAGCAGAGAGCTGCAATCTCCACAAATCCTCATTCACTTTCTCCATGTAAAACTGAAGCAGAGGAGGAGAAAGAGAGAGAAGCTTTTTATTTTCACTCTGTAAGAGATGAAACTTCTAAAATAGTTACTTTTTGCAATCCAGCTCCTTTGATAGGAATTGTGTGCATAGGGATATTTAAATGAACTCTATATCTGTGGTGAGAATAGCTCTATTTCTCTTCAATGTTTGCAGCTATGGTGTTCTGTGTCCACAGGCTTGCAAATACTCTCCCAAAGCTCAGCCTTCAGGCTGCTTACCCACCCACTCCAAAGCTGCTTCTCTCTCTAGAACAAGATATGCTATGTCTCTCTTGAAGCCGGGAAAGCACGGTAACGTTCCTACATAAAATATCAGCAGCTAGGGACCTTAGTTGAATTAAACAGGAGGCAGCAAATTTGGGAACTGGATAATGAGCACCTACAGCATGGCAGATATGGAGAAATACAAGCATGAATAATTCCACCCCTTTCTTCAAGAGGCTTAGGGCCCGGGGAACCCACATGGTAAAAGACAGCCCATGGCACCCTCAGAGCTAGTGGAGGGGGCACTGACTTTTCCAGTTTTAGCACCCAGAGTCCTAGATCCCAGGAACACTTCCCCAAACCCATGCCCCAATCCCTGTCAAGTAGGGACTGTTGTTCACCCCAGTAGGAGGCTGTGACTGTTGGAACTGACTTATTCCTCACCTTATTCCTTGCCTCCATCCTCACTCCTACAAACAGCCTTTTGAAATAAGCTCGCATTGCACTTAAA
Source organism: Bos mutus (assembly GCF_027580195.1). Lineage (NCBI taxonomy): Eukaryota > Metazoa > Chordata > Mammalia > Artiodactyla > Bovidae > Bos > Bos mutus. Next base: position 45,846,650 of record NC_091627.1, on the reverse strand, counting down.
ATAATAATAATTGGTAATGAAAAGAGCAACAGTAATTTATTCTTTACTAGTAGTTCTTAAAGGAGGTCAGAATATGCAACCCCCCTCCCAAATATGCCACTTTGAAATATGGATTATTTTAAGTTGAAGGCAATTGAGAAGCAAAAGTTGCAGGAAGAGTTCTCTGCCCTCCCCTTATCCACCTAAAAGCAAGGCATAAATTTCTCTTTTGAAGACATACCCATTCCCACACCACCAAGAGGAGAGCGACTCTTATCACCAAGAGTCAGCACCAAGATGAGTGTGCATAAGCAAACCTCACTAAAATTATCCTTATCTTCCACTGGTTTTCCACATATATTTCATTGTCACTTGCCCGTAATTTATTGTCCCTTGGAGCCGAAGCCCTCTCTCCCTTGCTAAGGGCATATCTTTTTTGTGAATTCTGTGCATGTAAAATATTAATAAGTTTGTATGCCTTTTCTCCTGTTGATCTGTATTTGTCATTAAATCTGAAGTCCCTCAGTACTGAATCTAAGAGGGTGAAGGAAAAGTTTCCTACCCCTGACATTCTCAACCTTGGCTACTGATTAGAATCCCTTGAGCAGCTTTTAAATCACATCATCACGCAGGACCCTCTCCAGAGTAATAGGTCAGGCTCTCCCCAGGTGCTGTATAGCTGGGGTGAGAAACACTGCCCAGGGTTTAGGATGCCAGGGGGAAGCAGTGCACAGGGGTTTATTTAAATAAACCAAATAAGCCAAAGCCTGGTTTATTTCCTGGAGTGATTTCAGCTTCAGACTCAGATCAGAAATCACTCATGGATGATGGGGACAGATTCCAAAGGTAATAATGCAGATGCTCACTCCACAGGGACTTTACTGTTTCTGTCATGGGCCACTTTGTCAGGAAGTAGATAGAATGCAGGGCTTCTCAGGTGGTGCTAGTGGTAAAGCACCTGCCTGCCAGTGCAGGGGACATAAAGAGACATGGTTTGATCCCTGGATCAGGAAGATCCCCTGGAGGAGGGCATGGCAACCCTCTCCAGTATTCTTGCCTGGAGAATCCCATGGGCAGAGGAGCCCGGCGGGCTATAGTCCATAGGGTCGCAAAGAGTCGGACATGACTGAGTGACTTAGCATGCACAGACAGAATGCGGGTGAAGCACGCCCACACGGTGGGGCTCACTGTGTCTTTTTTGGAGGGATAGCTAAGCTCATGAGGTCCTCTTTGTTGGGCCTGGGAAGCCAAGATGGTCCTCCCCCTGACCCACAGCCTCTTGCTTTGCTTCAAGAAGTTGTTCTGAGGCTGTTTTCCAGGCTGCCACTCCCTGGCGTTCTGGTTTTTCCATTTGTCACCTCTGTGAGAGAAATTAACAGTTTTGCCAGACCCCGTATAAACAGGAAGGCAAGCTGTTAACAAGAGCCTCCTGCCCCTGCTGCCAAGCCCAGCACTCACGTTTCCTTCCTCAGAGCCTGTCAGTTGTGGGGAGGAGAAAGGTGAAGAATGGACCCTCTCCGGGCACTGTGTGGGTTCTCTTGTGGCCACTTGAATGCCAGTGTAGGGGCTCGCTGACAGCTGGGTCTGCAGCTGGCTGGTTTTGTCTGCTTTTTGAGGGACAGCCAGGGACAGTCACTGATTAAACTGGGAACAAAGCGAGACTGCAGGCGTGGCTACTCACACCAGTGCTGCTGAACAGCAGAGAACAATTAATTGCCGTGTTGTGGAATGTATGGATGGGGGCAGGGAGGCGGTGGGAAATGTAAGAATGTGCAGGAAAATGTCAAGCCGTGCTCTTATTCATTAGAAGCCAAGAGAGGGCCAGCTCTCCACGTGTTCTCAGGACCCACCACAGCGTGGGGGCCCTGGTTCTTCACCTTCCCAACTAGGGTGGTCTGGCACACTGGTGTGTCCAAATGGGGACGCTCTGCCAAGCAAGATGGGGAGCCCCTTGGCCCTTGGGATGGCAGTTTTAGCTATTGTGTCTATGGTACAAAAATGCCTGTTTCCCTGTGTGCCATGACAATAAAAAGGTCGTCTCCCTGCAGGTTTGCTGTAGGGACTATGCAAGCCAGGCTCTGTGTTTGTGCCCTAGAAGCTTGCAGTCTAACTTTTATCCCAGAACCAAAGGAGGAGGACATTGGGAAGAAGCCGGAGCCTCCCATTCTGCCACCACCACTGAAGAAGATTGCTGCTGGCTCTTCAGGGAAGCTGAAATCAGGAGGACAGCGGAGAGATGGGACTAGGGTGCATGCATGTGCTTGTGTGTGTGATTTAAGCCTGAGAAGCTAACTACATTCATGCAATAAAGGGATGGAGAAGAAGAAGAGCAAGAATGGCATGCAAAGGGGTCTGAAGTAGCTGGGAGATGGTTTGGAACACAGACACAGGGAATTTAGAAAGTGTTGGCTCTTTGATACATCTTTATAGATACTGAAGGTTCAGATTCCTTTGTATGACACCATTATTGTTTGCTGGACTTCCTGCCAAGACTGAGCCTCATAGGGCCCTGGGACTTATTGAGATTACACAGAAATATTATGTTTCCTATTCTGGGTCCACCCTCTAGAAGGCTGAGCCCAACCTAAAAGTGTTTGTGTGTGGGTAGTTGATATGGGAGGTGACTTCAGGGAGCAGAAGCAAGGCATGGAGAAAAGGGGGAGGGAGGGGAAAGAAAGCCAATATAGACATCTTCCTTGGTGGCTCAGATGGTAAAGAATCTGCCTGCAATGCAGGAGGCCTGGGTTCAATCCCAGGGTTGGAAAGATTCCCTGGAGAAGGGAATGGCTACCCACTCCAGTAGTCTTCCTTATTTACTTAAGTGAGTAAAGCCTGGCTGGCTATTGTTCATGGGGTTGCAAAGAGTTGGACACAACTGAGCGATAACACTACACCACTACACATCAAGGTCATAGCTCTGTAAATGGAGCTTAATCCCACCTGGGATCGGCTCCCAGGCTGGTCTGCCTGATGATCAGCCAGAGACATACATCAACTCCTGTTGCCCATTGTCTGAGGGTTCTGTGGGAGGCATTAACTCTGCTGCATGTCAGGGCTGTGCATGTTTAAATTCAAGGGGGATCCCACTAGTGTCTACAGCATCATGGAAATTTTCAAGTGAAGGAAGCAAGAGACACAGGCCTGCTCTTGAGACAAGTTGCTATCAGGGTGAGGCTAGCTGGCATAGTTTGAGGTTGGAATCAGAAATGAGATCAAGGACTGGGGTCAGGAAGCCAGAGGGATCTGACCTACCATCACAGAGGACGCCCCTGATGTGACCCATGAACAGACTGAGAGACAAGGCAGGAAGGATATGTGATCTTAGGCCAGGCTGTAGCTGAGGGAAGCTCAGGGCCTTTCTGTATCCCTTAATGTGCCTCTCCCACCTTGAGGGGCCACCTGACTGACAGCCCCGCCCATAACCAGAGCAACACAAGGCACTCATGTCATGGCGGCTCCTGAAACTCCCACTCATCACTGCCTCTCTCACAGCACCCTTGTCCTGCTGCCTGGACCCTGTACCCTCACCCCTAGAGCCCCACCAGCTGCCATTAAACCTCCTCTCCTTACTAGAAGTGTCTCAAATTACTGTTACAAGGCAAAAAGATGATTCATATGGTTGTAGCTTGGGTACACAATAAATAAACTTATGATAAATTTCGGGTAGGCATGTCTAAACAAGAGAAACTTGAAGACAGAACTGGGAGGGAGGGTCAAGAAGTCAGTGAGCTTCCCTGTCCTGAGAGAAGTCTTGATGGAACTCCAAAGTGAAATCACTTTTTCCTAAATCCACTTTGGGGGTTCATGTGACGGGATGGGAATACTTCCTTTCTTAGCCAGTGTTGCCTGTTTTGAGTTCCCTACAGAGCAGAGAAGGGAGCAGCATGTACTGCTTTGCTGTTTCCTGAATAGACAGGGCAGGGATGAGGAAGTCCAGAGAACACTGTCCTGGGTAGCTGCCACTGGGGACCCAGCCAAGCCTCCAAGTGCAGAAAGGAACATGGGCATGAAATTCCCATGGGGTGTGTGTGTGTGTGTGTGTGTGTGTGTGTGTATTTAGTTGGCTCTTGTATGGGCTTTGTTACAATGTTGGGCAAGTACAAGCCAATGCAGGATCAATAATAAAGGGTACTGGTCCCATTTAATTTACTGTGCATCTGGGTGGGGAGTGGTTAGAATGTGGTGAGTGCCATGCTATTTTGTGTTTTTTACCCTAGCTTTCCTTTTTTTTAAAAAAAAAGTATTATTTTGAAGCTTACACCTTAACTGTCAGCTCTAGTTTTATTCCAGTTTTTGCTTCTCTTGAAACAATTTCCAAAGAGTCTTCTTTCCTTTAAGCCCCAAAGGGAGGTTGGGGTGAGTTTAGAAAAAATAAGTTCTGGTCAGGATCCAGTGAGAGAGGTAGAGTGACTTAGGAGATGTGTGTGTGTGTGTGTGTTAGAGAGAGAGAGAAACAGAACCACAAAGAAATTTGACCTTATGCAATTACGGGAGCTGAAGGACAGGGAGGCCTGGCATGCTGCAGTCCTTGGGGTCGCAAAGAGTTGGACATGACTTAGCTACTGAACAACGAGTTATGGGAGCTGGTTAAAGAGTCTCTATAAGGCTATTTTCTTTCATGTCTAATGCTTGAGTTTGAAGTCTTCAGAGAATGTATTTGGGAAGTGAAGATAGGTATAAAGTAGAGAACAAGGACAAGCAGGAACCCACAAGAATGAGGTGAAGCCCAAGAAGGATTGAAACCCATGTCAGTCTTCACTGCCTCTGACTTGAATATGAGTGACCTGTGGGAGAAGATGGTGCCCTCAGAACTAATTAGCCCACAGAACTAATCACACACCTGAAGTCAGAGAAGCTGAAGAAGGTTCTAGGGGAAGGTGGAACTGTTGTAGGCTTGACTGCTATCCCCACACCAACAAAGTGAGGCAGCAGATTAAGTGACAATGTGTGTGAGCTACAAAATGGCTGCTGCCTCAAAATGGCTGCTGCCTCATTTCTACCTCTAAGGGACTCTCTTTTACAATTCAGTCTAACCAGAGACACACAGGAAAGGGAATTCTGGAAGATATAACAGCCTGGCCAAGTTGTCAGGTTACAAAGACACCGAGTATTCTAAACAAAATAATAGTAAATTATTATTTGGCAAAAATATTAGCTACTATCTTTTGAGCAATATGCCAAATGCATAAGTTACTTCATTTAATCTCATGATAGTCCTATGAGAAAAGTATTCTATCCCCACTTTACAGATGAGGAAACCAAGTCTGAGAAGTTGCAGTGAGCACATCGTTATGGACCATACAGTACACAGACTCTTCTTTCCTGTGAGGAACTCATCCTGTGCAGTTTGGGTTTGGGTTTACAGTCTACCCTTGGGCAAAGGGATGAACACGTGACCCAGCCCTGACCAATCAGAGCACCCCATCCTCTTGGTCAGTGACTGACCCATAAATGGACATTGACCCACAATGGGCCAATCAGAACCTTTCCTGGGAATTTTCTATCAGGGAAAATATGATCTTTGTGTCTTGGGGGCTTGTCAGGTTAAGTGTGGGGCTTGGTTTCTTGTACTAATGTTACTCACCATAAAGAACAAACTTATCTGAGCATGGAGAGAAAATATCATATGGGTCCCTAGGTTCAACCATGTCCAAAGTTTGCTGTATTCTCGAACCACCCAGCCTGCCTGAGTCTATGTGTTTCTTATTTATGTTAGATAGTTTGGGCTGGGGTTTTGTCAGTTGCCACCAGAAGAGACTAGTAAACAAAACTGGAGAAAAAAGGTCCCAGAATGTAGATTTCTTATACAAGGGGAACAAACATGTGGGTTTCCTGGGTATATAAACCAATAAATTTTCAATTATTTTAAAAAATAAAATGTTGCTTGCAATGAAGAGAGTATGTCTAATACAAAGGTTAAAAGACTGGCCCAGAGTTGCCCAGCCAGTAAGAGAAAATGGCTAGAGCTTGAATCCAGGGTTGTCTGGTTCCAAAGCCTAGGCCCTTACCTTTGGCCCACACTATAGCTACACTCATTTAGTTAGTGCCTCTGAGGTCAGTCACCATAGGCTCAGTCTCTAGCATCTTGAAGAAGATTCAATGCTCTGTTAAAGGAACACCTAATGTGAGCTTTCCTCATTTGCTTTGGAGACAAACAAGACTAAGGGGTGAAGCAAAAGTAGCCAGGCTGTACCATATAGAATTTTAGTTCCCTGCCAGGGATGGAACCTGCAGCTCCTGCAGTGGAAGCATGGAGTCCTAACCACTGGACTGCCAGGGAGGTCCCTAAGAGTAACCAGATTTGAGGTCAAGATCTAAGGCTGTGATCTGGGATTCATGCAGCCAACTTCCACTGTGCCTGTCACTTGAGTATTCTATGTCCTGAACTCAAACTGATCAAATCGGTGATTAAGGCAAAGTTCATGCTAGTCAATCCAGATGTCATATTGCTACTCTATTTTTAAATCTTTCCCCGGATGCAAATTTGACAGTGTTCCTTCCTATTCTCATCCAGTGTCCAGTCACCTCACAATAAGAAGTTCTTTATGACTAACTTGCAAGCTTCCTGTTAGAGCTCTTCAAACAAGTGGAAAACATCTGGTTGTTGCTCAGCAGTTAACATAGTTTTAAAGCCCAAATTAACTCCTCACCTTTTTCCTTTCAAAGTTTAAGAAACTTAATTTAGTCTTAATGCCTCTTTCAAAGGTTCTATTTTCCAATGATGTTGGTGCTACTTGTCCAGACTATTTCTAGGGCTCCTCTATCTCTAGGGAAGCAGCATCCTATAGAACTTTCTGCAGTAATGGGAATGTTCTAGATCTGTGTTGTTCAGTACAGTAGCCACTGGCCATGTGTGCCTGTTGAGCACTTGAAATGTGACTGGGCTGACTGATGAATTTGAATTTTTATTTAATTTTAATTTATTTAAATTTAAATAGCCACATGTAGCTAGCCCCTCCCATTGTATATAACACATACATGTTTTGATCTTATTTCTGGCCTACCAAGTATTATCTTTGTCCTTTAAAGACCTGCTGACTTTTGTTCAGTTAGGGGTCCACTAGGACCCTCTACTCTGTGTGACATTTTTAGTTTCCAGCTTCTATTTGAGTACTTTGATATTTTTTTTCATGTCACCAAGTCTGTATTTATCTCTACTAGAATTCTGTTTCTACCCCTGTTTCTCATATTGTTTACAATAGTTTGGCTTTGACCAAAAAGGGTGGTCATACTGTAAAGTCAGCTGGTGGATAATTACATAAGAATTCCTCAGATGAGAAGAATGAGCAATAAGAGAAGAGCAGTCATGACTTTCCCGAGTCATGATTTCTTTGGTGGGGCTGTCTATTGCTGCAAAAACAGGGGAAAGTTAATATTGATTGCATGCCTTCCTGCTTCTTCCCCTGAAAACCTTGCTTGATCTTTTTGCTTTCTACATGTGTTATTTTACCCCAGTGTTTGGAAATACTATGTCAAACTGATCTCACTGATTCTCAGAGGGGGGAGATTACAAAACTTCAAGAAAAATATTCATGAAATGCAAGTGGCTCTAAGGGTCTGAGAGTGAGTGTATTGGCCACCACCACTTTATTCTCTTCATTGTCCTTTTATTGTTTCACTGACCTGTGCTTTTGACCTTGCATTATTCAAGGAAGAGTGGTACAAGGTTTTTTTATGTAGGATATGTGTTCTAAGATCCAAGAGATCGGGGAGGGTATCTTTAATTTGGTTAATCCAGTGTGTCCTTTTAACAGTTCCTATGCACAGTTCTATTTTGCAGTTAGTACAGGGCTAAAGCCTGCTGAAAGTTGACTTTAGGAGATGGCAACAGAAGATGACCAGCTATTGACTCTTGTTTTCTGGCACTGCTGAGTTATATTTGTCTGCATGCTCAGCATCTGCCCGAATCAAATGACGATTCTCCCGAGCAGCCGCAAGAGCCCCAGGCCCTCAACTCCCTGCGTGGAGCCAGTGCTACTACTCTCTGCCACTTCAAGCAGACTTGCACAGAATTAGCCTTACACAGTTAATGTTTAATTTTAAAAGCTGCATTTTTGTGTGTGTGTATTTCCATTTTGGTGAGCAGACCAGATGCTCTGCCAAATTTACCCTCAGCTAATTGCGTAGTTCAGTGTCCTGAAATGTGCCCTTGTTTGCTTAAAACCTGCTGATTTGCAAAAGAAACGGTTCCAGGAATGTGGATCAGAGTGGACACTCCTGTGGAAGCTGAATTGATCAAGAAAGAGCCTCAGAGTCCTGGCTGGGATGCTGGATGTGTGTAAATCTGGTAGGAATAGAGGACTCTCCAGGGCAGGATTGTCATTTTAATGTAAAGCTGCTGGGGTGGGGTCGGGGGAGGGCTGGAGACATGGACAAAGATCAGTTTGGCTCCAATCCATCCTTGGAACCCCCTCAAGCTCTTCATTTTGAGCAGGCTTTGGGGCAAGATTGGAATAAAATATTAATGCACAGCTGGAGGAAAATAATTTTCAAATCTGACATTTGCTGTGCCTCTGTCCCTGGAGGCCCTCTGATGAGATGTATGTGAAGCAGGAGTGATCATCTAACAAGAATAGAGTGAAGATGAAGTTGCTCAGTTATTCTGCCCTGTTCCTCAACGTGGAACCTGATAGCAGAGGTGTCCTTAGGGACTTGGCTCAAAGCAGATCACAGGGTTCTGACCCCTGCTGCCTGGGAAGTGAGCTGAGAGCAGTCCGGAGGGATTGAAAAGCAGAGTGGGGAACTTAAAGAGAGACCAAAGTGGAGGCAGCTCCAGTGGAGGGACAACAAACAGGGGGACGATCATCTGCCCATCTTGGTGGTAGCAGGGGGGTGGGGGGAAGGGTGTTCCCACCTATCAGTGGGGCAGGATATCAATCACATCATTTTTAGCATGTGCTTCTACTCAGGGTGTCCTGGGGGCAGCTCCCCTCTGGGCTTTTCACTCCCTTGCTGACTGCGTGTTCCTGCCAGTCTTGTTGCTGTCTTTCTCTTAAGAGATGTTTGGGGGACTAAAAGGCAGACACGAGGGCACAATTCCACTGGATTTCATTCAACTCTTGTAATCCTTCAAGAATTTATTTCCGTCCATGGATGTTCAATTGTTTTAATAATTGTATTAGTTTCCTATGGCTACATATTAGATTACCACAAATTCAGTGGCTTGAAACAGCGCAAATGGATCTCACTGGGCTGACACTGAGGTGTAAGCAGGGTTGTGTTCCTTTCTGGAACAATCCTAGGAGACAATCCGTTTCCTTACCTTTTGCATCTTCTAGAGGCTGCCTGCATTGCTGGATTTATGCCTCCTTCCAACTGCAAAGCCAACAATGGCTGGGTGAGTCTTTCTCATATTCTGTCCCTTTGACACTCTTCTGCTTTCCTCTTCTGCATTTAAGAACCCTGTGATCACACTGGACCCACCAGGATAAACCAGGATCATTTCCCTCTGTCAAAACCAGCTGCCTAGCAACCTGAATTCCATCTGCAAACTTACCTCCCACCACCTTTGCCATGTAAGCTAATATGTTCACGTGTCCTAGGGGTTAGGATGTGGATGTCTTTGGGGGGCCATTGTTCTGCTCACCTTAATCATAAACCCTTGCCTTTCTCCAAGCCCTTTTATAGACCTTATTTGTCTCTTAAATGCTTCTGAGATAGGGGAGTGGGCGGGATTAATGTTTTTTAATAATAAGAAAGCTGAAGTAGAAGTAAAAAAAAAAGTAAGCAAATAAAACTTGCACAGATCTCACCCTGAGTTTACTTTTTTTGTAAAAAAAATTATTTATTTATTTATATTTCTGGCTGTGCTGGATCTTCCTTTCTGCTTGGGCTTTTCTCTAGTTGTGGTGACCAGAGGGCTATTCTCTAGTCGCAGTGCATGGGCTTCTAATTGCGATGGCTTCTCTTGTTGCAGAGCACAGACTCTAGGGCATGTGGACTTCAGTAGTTGTAGCTCCCATGCTCTGGAGCACAGGCTCAATAATTGTGGCACTCGGGGCATGTGGGATCTTCCTGGATCAGGGATCAAAACTATGTCTCCTGCATTGGCACACAGAGTCTTTACCAATGAGCCACCAGGGAAGCCCCTGAATTTACTTTGAAAGAAAAAATTGTTAAAATACAGGTCATGATGTTCAGTTCATTTTCCAGGCTATAACTCTAGGTATAACTCAAGGTAATAATTTCAGAAAGAGGAATGTAGGGCAAGTATGGCCTTGTAGGACCAATGGTCAGACCTGGATCCAAGTTTTGTGTTCACGTGAACTTGAGCTTGCTCTGTCATTTCCTCTTCCTGAGTCTGTGAGTCCTTGTTTTTGCCTTTCCAAGTAGCTTTGAAAGTGACCAAGATGATAGCTTAAACACAGATCCTTACTGTAGGAAGTTATGACCCAAATGCAAAGCTGTTTGTATTTATTAAGATGAATGCCATTAAAAGATGCCGCATGGAGAATAAAAGCCATGGCCTTGGTACTGACCTTGTTGAATTTTACATGAAGAAGGAATAGACTATCTGTAACAAGCAATCAAGATATGGACAAACTTTTTTTTAAATAACAAATGAGCTTGTTCATAAAATAGTTAGAATGATATTTGCTGCTGCTGCTGCTAAGTCACTTCAGTTGTGTCTGACTCTGTGCGACCCCATAGACAGCAGCCCACTAGGCTCCTCTGTCCCTGGGATTCTCCAGGCAAGAATACTGGAGTGGGTTGCCATTTCCTTCTCCAATGCATGAAAGGGAAAAGTGAAAGGGAAGTCGCGGCAATCCTAAAAACAACAGACTGGTTCCAAATAGGAAAAGGAGTATGTCAAGGCTGTATATTGTCACCCTGCTTATTTAACTTATATGCAGAGTACATCATGAGAAACGCTGGGCTGGAGGAAGCACAAGCTGGAATCAAGATTGCTGGGAGAAATATCAATAACCTCAGATATGTAGATGACACCACCATTATGGCAGAAAGTGGAGAGGAACTAAAAAGTCTCTTGATGAAAGTGAAAGAGGAGAGTGAAAAAGTTGGCCTAAAGCTCAACATTCAGAAAACTAAGATCATGGCATCTGGTCCCATCACTACATGGCAAATAGATGGGGAAACAGTGGAAACAGTGTCAGACTTTATTTTTTGGGGCTCCAAAATCACTGCAGATGGTGATTGCAGCCATGAAATTAAAAGACGCTTACTCCTTGGAAGGAAAATTATGACCAACCTAGATCAGATCAGATCAGTCGCTCAGTCGTGTCCGACTCTTTGCGACCCCATGAATCGCAGCATGCCAGGCCTCCCTGTCCATCACCAACTCCCGGAGTTCACTGAGACTCATGTCCATCCAGTCAGTGATGCCATCCAGCCATCTCATCCTCTGTCATCCCCTTCTCCTACTGCCCCCAATCCCTCCCAGCATCAGAGTCTTTTCCAATGAGTCCACTCTTCACATGAGGTGGCCAAAGTAGCATATTCAAAAGCAGAGACATTTCTTTGTCAACAAAGGTCCGTCTAGTCAAGGCTATGGTATTTCTAGTGGTCATGTATGGATGTGAGAGTTGGACTGTGAAGAAAGCTGAGCGCTGAAGAATTGATGCTTTTGAACTGTGGTGTTGGAGAAGACTCTTGAGAGTCCCTTGGACTGCAAGGAGATCCAACCAGTCCATTCTAAAGAAGATCAGTTCTGGGTGTTCATTGGAAAGACTGATGCTGAGGCCAAAACTCCAATACTTTGGCCACCTCATGTGAAGAGTTGACTCATTGGAAAAGATCCTGATGCTGGGAGGGATTGGGGGCAGGAGGAGAAGGGGACAACAGAGGATGAGATGGCTGGATGGCATCACCGACTTTAGGGACATGAGTTTGAGTAAACTCTGGGAGTTGTTGATGGACAGTGAGGCCTGGCATGCTGCAATTCATGGGGTTGCAAAGAGTTGGACATGACTGAGCAAGTGAACTGAAGTGAACTGAAAAGCAACTAGCGAGGAGCAACTCTGCCTGCCATTCCGTGATTGCCACTCAGATATACAGGACTCAATTATGCAGATCTCCTAAAAGCTACATTTCCTTTGCAATTTGACTGGGAATCCTGATCTAGGGAAATCAATGAAGAAAGAAACAGGAAGTCCCTAACCTATTAACAGGTTGGATTTAAAAGGCTGATACTGAGCTCCTGCTTGCTGACACTCCTGCTCTGTTTTATTCTGTTCTTTTTGGAGAGTGGAATTAAAGACTTCCCCAATCTTAGCACAGTATCTCTGCTCAGGGGTCTGATTTAAAAATAACACACACACACACACACACACACACAAAACCCTCTTGGGGTATTTGGCTATCTTTTCATCAATAATAAAGGAGCTTATTACTATTAAGCCAGGAATTAAACTTGAAAACAACATGCCTTCCTCAAATGGACACCTTTACCAGGTGATTGAGTTTGGCAGTGTGCACTGCATGGACACCCTGAGGCTTGGAAAGGGTAACTGTATTATGAGCAACCTGCATCTCAGAAAGCAATTATAGTAAAACACTCCTAGGGCAGGTTTGCCCGAAGGCTAAGTGGTGACTGATTCTTCCTCTTCTAGCTCTGGAGCTTGGGTCTCTCAAAAATAGTTAAAATGAAAAGGGAAGGAATGTTTTCATTGGAGAGTCCTGACACAGTTTCTAGCATATTTTCCATTTGCTTGACTTTACTCTTGGCCCTGAATGAAGTAGAAGGTGGAATTTTCTCTGCTGGAATCATGAAAATCTGGCATGTGTGCTCATATCTGCTCTTGATATTGCTCATGCTGTTAACTGCAGCTGCGTTTGCTGTAAGCGAATTGCTTTTGTTTTTGGTGAGGATCACATTGCCTTGTGATTGCCCTGCGATTGGAGTGGACATTTTCATGAGAGGCTTGGTTGTTCTTGTATTTTTGTTGTGTCTTTTTCAGTTTTCAATCCATGTGCTGATGTGGGCTTGTTTGCAAAGGGAAGAGGTATTTGGCTATTCCATTTCACACAGTAAAGGTAGCAGCTTACTGGGGGCTGTTTTTATAACCTAGAAGACTGAAGTTTTTGAAAGAAATTTGGCAAGCCATAGGTGTTATTAAGATTTTATGTGATATGGAGCTGCACAATAACACCCTGCACATGGGCCTCTCTTTTAACTCTATTTTAAGTTTTAAAAGCAAAACAAAGAAACAAAGAAAAAACCTTCCATCAAAATGTTATTAGGTAAGTTTGGACATTTAAGCTCCACAGTCTTTACATCTCTGAAATCCAGAATCATTCCATTTTGTTTCTGTAAGACCAAAAATGGATTTCAGAAAATATTTAACTCTGATATTAAAAAAAAAAAACCAAAAACCTTACAATAAATGCTGAGGTATAAATACTGAGAAAGATCCGGCAACTTCTCATTATAGTTTAGAAACACTCTGAATTATAGATTAATAGGATGCAAGAAGTTATGAGTTTGTGGAAAGGTTTTTATATTTTTAAATTTTAATACCAGGCCCTTTACTAAGAGAAACAGAAAAGCATGCTATCTTAACTGGCATGGAACCCCTAAGGGTTTAAATAGCCTCTCAGAATCCTTTTCTAACTACCTCATATGACTGCGCTATTCTCTTTTGTCAGCTTCTGTGTGAACTCTCAGTTTGTACTTCATTAATTTGTATCTGCAGAAATTTTGTATTATAAAATGTGGCCTTGGGTTTTGTTCTAGGAGAAGAAAACAAGAGTGCATGCATGCCAAGCTGCTTTAAAGCACTGCTGTTTCCTGCCTCCAACAGTGGGCTGATGCTCGGAACGCCTTGGCTATTTGAAGTGGAACAGAATGCCAGCCAGTGGGGCCTAGAGTCCTCCCCAGCACCCCTTTATTACTCTCTGACACCCCAAGTTTTGAGAGGTGTACTGGACCGTAGGTCTTTTGAACAGTATCTTAACTCATCTTATTATAGAATCCCACGTGCCCACCAAACAATAGAACCTCCATTCATCTGTAGAACTGAACTGTGTGGTTAAGCTTTGGAATTGGACGTACCTCAGTTTGAATCCCATTTCTGCCAGTTTTGGGCTATGTGATCTTGATAACTTACTGCTGCTGCTGCTGCTGCTAAGTCGCTTCAGTCATGTCCGACTCTGTGCGACCCCATAGACGGCAGCCCACCAGGCTCCTCCGTCCCTGGGATTCTCCAGGCAAGAACACTGGAGTGGGTTGCCATTTCCTTCTCCAATGCATGAAAGTGAAAAGTGAAAGGGAAGTCACTCAGTCATGTCCGACTCTTAGCAACCCCATGGACTGCAGCCTACCAGGCTCCTGCGTCCATGGGATTTTCCAGGCAAGAGTACTGGAGTGGGGTGCCATCGCCTTCTCCGATAACTTACTAGAGCTCTGTTACTCGGGTTTTCTCATTTGTAAAATGTTAAATGGCATTATTATAATGATTACAGATGTCCCTGAGTTACAGTGGTTTTACTTACAGCTTTTGGACTTTGGTGCAAAAGTCATGCATTCAGTAGAAACCTCCTTCAGATTTTGAATTTGGACCCTCTCTTAGTCTGGCAATATGCTGCATGATGCTCCCACATGCTGCTGGGCAGGGCAGCTGTGGATCCCAGTCAGCCACACAACCATGAGGGGAAACAACGGATACACTCAAACCACCCTGGACCCACACATCCATTCTGCTTTTCACTTTCGGTACAGAATCCAATACATTTTCACAAGATAGTCAATACTCTATTATAAAAGAGGCTTTGTGTTAGGTGAGTTTGCCCAGCTGTAGTCTAATGGAAGTGTTCTGAGCATGTTTAAGATAGGCTAAGCTATGATGTTCGGTGGGTTAGTTGTGTGAAATGCATATTCGACGTGTGATATTTTCAACTTATCATGGATTTATTGGGACATAACACCATTGTAAGCTGAGGATGTTAATGTAATGTGTTATATTAATATAACCTAATGATAATACAATTATTAGAATTCCTTGGAAGAGTAAATAAGATAGTGCATGAAAAAATTTAGCTTTTCACAAGGAACTGCCTCAGAAAACAACAGTCCTTTTAATTAGTTTGTTAAAAGCCTTTCCCATTTAAAAAATTAATCAAATGCATATCTCTTTAACTGTCAGTCAACTTGGATGAACCTGAAATGACCAAGGTCAATGCTCTGAGTTAGTGTAATTCCAACCAAAAGCAAAAGACTCAGATTTTTAGTTTGCTAAAACTTACTCAGCCTTTCCATAGGTAAACATATTCTATTTTTTAAAAAGCAGTGACAGTAGCTTGTGTACCCCTTTTTTACTATTTTTCTTGACCTCTAGAGGTCTGGGGTCCAAACAGGAGAAATAGCATCATTGTTCTTGCTTTGGCTTCCAGATTGGACAGGTCTAAATCAACCCCAAATACATTTTTGGAACATATATTTGAGGACAAGTGAAAAACCGTGGTCTTTAGGGCCAAACAGGCTTAAGTTTAAATCTTGTCTTCTATTTACTTGTGTGACTCTGGAGAGGTTCTTTAACCTCTCCCAAGTCCCAGTTTTAATTTCTGTAAAATGGGAATAATTCCTGCCTTATAGAATTATCATGTAAATCAAATGAGATAAGGGTAAAGCCCTAGTTCAGCATCTGATACATGACTGACTTTCAGTTAAATAGTGGTGGCTGTTACTTGTATTAGTTTTGGGAGTCTTGTCAAATTTAAAATTTTACACTTAGTGTAAGAGTGGTTATTGGCAGAGGTGCTATTGGATATAAAAATTAATAATGACATATTCCTTGCCCTAAAGAAATTTGTAATCATCAGGATAATACATAGTGATTGAACTGAAAATTATATAATAGTCAAAATCAATGTGTATAAACAATAAAGGAATGAGTAGCATTCGGTAGTTAAAAAAAGAGTGGTTATTGGTTTTAAATTTAGGATTTTTTTATGGCGAAAAGATTTAGATATGAATAAATGTGGCATTCTACTGTTAGGGAGCTTATCTATTAGAGAAATTACTGTGTATTAAGAACAGGAGCTCTGAGTTCTAACATGGCTTGTTTATTTATTCATGTGGGCTTACCAGTTGACACTAGCAGTAAAGAACCCACCTGCCAATGCAGGAGACATAAGAGACTATAGTTTGATCCCTGGGTCAGGAAGATCCCCTGGAGGAGGGCTTGGCAACCTATTCCAGTATTCTTGCCTGGAGAATCCCATGGACAGAGGAGACTGGCAGACTACAGTCCATAGGGACGCAAAGAGTCGGACACAACTGACGCAACTTAGCATGCACGCACATTTTAGTCAGCATTCTTAAATGCCTACTATGTGTCGAGCACGGTTTTAGGTACTTGGTGTACATTGAATAAGACCTGGTCCCTGTCCTCAAGATGTTCACTGATTATAGGGGAGACAGACTCTCAAACTTGCCTTCTACCTCACAAAGACTTCTGCCCCACCCTTTTCTGATTGTCTTTCAGGATTTCATTTAGTAGAAGCCCCAGGGTTCATTCCTTTTGCCACTGTAAACAATCCCTGATAACCTTCTTACTGTTGTTTTTCCACTGCATTTGCTCAGTTGCTCCCTATACTCCTAACTCTGGATCAACTTAACCAACGACCTTCAATCCAAGAGTACCCAAATAGCTCTAGGAAATAACTCAGTTGCATTGATTGAAATAGCTGCACAAATCCATGGTTTCTACACTCAGCTGAGCTCTCAATACCACTTAATAATTCTTTGCCCTGCCTGGGCATTTTCTACATCCCATGATCTGGTCTCATGTACCTACCTCTTCAGCCTGATCACTCTGCTTTCTTCCTCTCAGCTCACCCTTTGAACATTACACATACTGAATGGGATTCCCTACACATACCATGAAATGAAATTTCTGCCTTCCCTGACTTTGTTGGTGGCATCCCCCAGTCCTGGAGAGAGGGAGCCCTGATCAGCATGGATTTAAGTAGTCAGTTCCTTGGCAGACACATCTCTGCAGTGAGATGAGTGCCTCAAGTTATAGCTGGATGACATGAACATCCATTTCTTTGATCTCATGGATAACAAGCAAATTTAATGATTATAATTTGGCTTTTCAAATAGATTTCCTATAGAAAAATCATACTGGAAGTGGTATTTTGCATTATACATGAGTGAATTTGTACCCTGGTTTGTACATCAGTCTTTTATGAGTTTAGTTACTGTAGTCACTCCTTTTGAGTCTGTTTAGTTTGGGATATACTAACAAAATTGAGTTTCTGGATGGAAAAGCCAAGGATCAAACTGCTAACCCCACATAGGCCACACCAAAATAATTAGCTGTCTGTCTGAGATAATGTATCTATCTTACCTCTCTGTATCAACAGTGACTTCTAAAGACCTTTTCAACTCCAAGATCATACTCCCTCAAGAGAAAGGCAAAACAACAAGAACAAAAAATCTTGGATGTGACCTATTCTAGTGGAAATGTCCCCAGTGGATATACACTAGCTTGTTAAAAACATCCTTGTAACAATATCTGATTTCCTTCTTTTAAAGCAAACTCTGCAGTTATAACTTGATCTCCCAAGTGGACCTGGCCCCTCAGGGAGTGTAAGCCTTATGCCTGTTTTTGGTGTGTGGGGAACTCAGAGTAGATATAGCTCCTATTATACATTATCAGTAAGTCTCTTATTAGTTTAGATCCATGAAGTTGCTCAGTCGTGTCCGACTCTTTGCGACCCCATGGACTGTAGCCCACAGGGCTCCTCCATCCATGGGATTTTCTAGGCAAGAATACTGGAGTGGGTTGCCATTTCCTTCTCCAGGGGATCTTCCCGACCTGGGGATCGACTTGGGTCTCCTGCATTGTGGGCAGATGCTTTACCGTCTGAGCCACCAGGGAATCCCTAAATTAGTTTAGATGGAGGTAATCAAAACCCCTGCCTGATCAAGTCTGAGGGTCAAGTTTCTGGGCCCATAAAGCGAAAGAGTGAGTTTAAAGACCAAGAAGGATTTAAATTGCCCAGGAAATTCAGAATATAAAATCATAATAAGGATATTTACCATATATAAATGCCACTTCCCAATGCAGTGGTAAATGCAGCAGACATAAGAGATGTGGGTTCCATCCTTGGGTCAGGAAGATCCCCTGGAGGCAGGCACGGCAACCCACTCCAGTATTCTTGCTTGGAGAATCCCATGGACAGAGGAACCTGGCAGGCTATGGTTCACAGGGTCTAACAGAGTTGAACACAACTGAAGCAATTCAGCACCCATGAATGCTTATTCTATTTATCTCACTTAATTCTTGCAAAAGCCCTGTAAGCACTCATTTTAAAGATGAATAAACTAAGGGTTGAAAAAAAAGTGAAAATGAAAGTGTTAGTTGCTTAGTCATGTCCGACTCTTCGTGATCCCATGGACAATTGCCTGCCAGGCTCCTCTGTCCATGGAATTCTCCAGGCAAAAGTACTGGAGTGGGTAACCATTCCCTTCTCCAGGGAATCTTCCCTACCCAGGTTGCTTGCATTGCAGGCAAATTCTTTACCATCTGAGCCACCTGTTAAGTTTAATACCTCAACCAAGCTGATAAATGGAGCAAAGACTTGTGCATAGATCTATCTGCCTCCAAAGCCTGTGCTTTTAACCACAGTGTAACACTGACTCCCCTTAATAAGTCTATTCATTTGTTTATTCACTGTCATGAGGAGGAAATTTTCTTTCAGGCTGGGTCTAAGAATTAAATTGACATGAGACATGTTTAACAGGAGAAATTCAAACAAAAGTTTAATAACACATGTATATGGGAGAGACCCAGGAAAACTGTGTGACTTGCCAAAATAGCTGGAACCCTCACCTTGAATACCATTTTCAGTTAAAGACAAAAGAAGATGTTGCCAATTAGGGGTTTGGGACTTCATTAGGGGAGGAAGGCAATTAACATGAAGATGGAAAAGCAAATGTTTGGTAAATGTTTGCTGGGCTATGCAGAGACAATGGGACACAGAGTGGACTCTGGTCTCTGAGAGTTTCCCTCACCACACCCAGCCCATATTCATTGCAGGTAAGTATCTCTGGCGATACTTACCTGTTCCATTGATATCTGTTCCACTCTGGGAACAGGCCCTCCTAAATTCTTTTTAGGCATTTGGGGGAAGGTCAAAGTTTCTTCCTGAGGCTTTGGGGCCTTGATTGTTTTCAGTTTGAAATTATCTACATGCCAGAGACATTTTGGGGTGGCAAATTTTGCTCCCCAGTATCACCAAATATTTATCGAACACTTACAAAATGTTAAGCACTGGAAATACAAGGATGACTAGGACACTTACCATGAAGACTTTACAATTAAGTACTATTGTTATTGTTTAGTGGCTAAGTTGTATCTCTTTGTGACCCCGTGGATGGTAGCCTACCAGGGTCCTCTGTCCATGGGATTTCCCAGCCAAGAATACTAGAGTGGGTTGCCATTCCCTTCTCCAGGGGATTTTCCCAACCCAGGGATCGAACCCAGGTCTCCCGCATTGCAGGCATCTTTTTTACCTTCTGATCCACTAGTGCATGCTAAGTCGCTTCAGTCATGTCCAACTCTGAGACCCCATGGACTGTAGCCCAGCGGGCTTCTCTGTCCATGGGATTCTCCAGGCAAGAATACTGGAGTGGGTTGCCATTCCCTTCTCCAGAGGATCTTCCTGACCCAGAGATTGAACCTGTATCTCCTGTAGCTCCTGCATTATAGGCAGATTCTTTACTGCTGAGCCACTGGGGAACCCCCAATTAAGTACTGCTGCTGCTGCTAAGTCGCTTCAGTCATGTCTGACTCTGTGCGACCCCATAGACGGCAGCCCACCAGGCTCCCCCGTCCCTGGGATTCTCCAGGCAAGAAATTTCCTTCCCCAAGTGAAAAGTGAAAGTGAAGTTGCTCAGTTGTGTCTGACTCTGTGCAACCCCATAGATGGCAGCCTACCAGGCTCCTGCGTCCATGGGATTTTCCAGGCAAGAGTACTGGAGTAGGTTGCCACTGCCTTCTCCGAATTAAGTGCTGCTGCTGCTGCGACCCAGTCGTGTCCGACTACCCACAGCGGCCAGCCCACCAGATTGCCCCGTCCCTGGGATTCTCCAGGCAATAACACTGGAGTGGGTTGCCCTTTCCTTCTCCACTGCATGAAAGTGAAAAGTGAAAGTGAAGTCACTTCAGTCGTGTCCGACTCTGTGCAACCTCATAGATGGCAGTCTACCAGGCTCCTGCGTCCATGGGATTTTCCAGGCAAGAGTAC
This sequence comes from Bos mutus, assembly GCF_027580195.1. NCBI lineage: Eukaryota > Metazoa > Chordata > Mammalia > Artiodactyla > Bovidae > Bos > Bos mutus. The sequence goes on along the minus strand of NC_091627.1, from coordinate 45,826,457 downwards.
TGGAGTGGGGTGCCATTGCCTTCTCTGGAATTAAGTGCTAGTAGAGGTCTAATATGGGATATATTATTTAATTCCAGAGAAGGCAATAACACCCCATTCCAGTACTCTTGCCTGGAAAATCCCATGGACGCAGGAGCCTGGTAGACTGCCGTCTATGGGGTCGAACAGAGTCGGACACGACTGAAGTGACTTAGCAGCAGCAGCAACAGCAGCAGCAGAGGTCTAATATGGGCTTCCCTGATAGCTCAGTTGGTAAAGAATCCACCTGCAATGCAGGAGACCCAGGTTTGATTCCTGGGTCGGGAAGATCTGCTGGAGAAGGGATAGGCTACCCACTCCAGTATTCTTGGGCTTCCCTTGTGGCTCAGCTGGTAAAGAATCCGCCTGCAATGCAGGAGACCTGGGTTCGATCCTGGGTTGGGAAGATCCCCTGTAGAAGGGGAAGCCTACTCACTCCAGTATTCTGGCCTAGAGAATTTCATGAACTGTATAGTTTATGGGGTCGCAAGAGTTGGACATGACTGAGCGGCTTTCACTTCACTTCAGAGGTCTAATATATAAAAATACATATAATTAATCATTTTAGATGCAGTCAAAAAATATGAGGAGCAGTGAGGCAAAGAACAGAACCCCTGTGTTTCCTGGAAATGGGTAGGGGAAAGGGGGACATTCCATGGAGGACATGATGGTTGAGCCAGGCATTATAAGATAAGCAGACTTTCAGCATGTGGATAAATTTACTTCAGGCTGAAAGCAGAATGGAGGGAAAAGGTCTGGAGGCAAAATCAAGAATGGTATCCTGGAGGAGCTGCAGGTGAAGCATTGGAGGGGTGGCAAGATGAGCCAAATAGGGGGAAGAGGCTAAGGTTCATGGGTGTTCTGCTGCAGGAAGTAGAGAGTCTAGTGGAATTTTAAGGGAGTAGTGGTGTGATTAGATGTAGTTTTAGATTTCTCAATACATGTAGCTGCAGGGAAGTTTACAATAAATGAGACGTTTATTACTGCAACATGGAAAAGTACAGTGAGATTGTTCCTTTCCGTGATCTGGTCATTCAGTTCAGTTCAGTCGCTCAGTTGTGTCCAACTCTTCGTGACTCCTGGACCACAGCACACCAGGTCTCCTTGTCCATCACCAACTCCTGGAGTCTAGTCATTATATTCCTATTGACTACCTATATATTTTCCTTTGAAAAATAGCACATAATGAACTCCTTCATTATTAGTGAGCTCATTTGAGAGGCTTAAGTTGGAGGGTGTGTGTGTGTGTGTGTGTGTGTGTGTGTGTGTGTGTGTATAAAATGTATTTGTACCAGCATTTCAACCATTATGAGATTCCTTTGAAATGTGATTGCTATCATCTACCAAATTACCTCTATAAGCTTTCTATCATTTTCAAATTTGGTAGCAAGGTCTTCTATTTCTGTTTCAATATAGATACACCATTCATTGCCTACAGTATACAGTTCAAACTCTTTATTATTATATGTAAAAGACTGAGAACATTCCGATGCCAGTCTTTCCAGCTCATCTCAGGCCCTTCTCTCCATGCTTTATATTTTAGTCACATCAAACTACTTTTAGTTTTGTTCAGGCCTCATAATTTCAAATGTCTATACCTTTACTCATGCTGTTCCATCTGTCTGAAAGACTATCTTGCCCCCTAGTCAGGATTCCTCACTTATCTTCATATTTTACGTAGTTCTATTACAAACATTATTATAAGCCATGATGATCACCTAAAATTTGTCTCCTCTGCTAGACCATGGCTGGAAGGGCAGGGACTCAATCCAATTTATCTTTTTGTCTTGGAGTATCAAGACATAGTGGATGGCGTATTGTTGGAGCTAAGTAAATTAAGTTTGCTTTGCAGAACAAAATCATAGCATACTACAAATAAAAAGCCTGAACATATCCTTTGCTGTTCTGCTTCATAAATTACCAATAAACAGTGAACTGTTCTCCTGCCTTCCTTAGCTGGGGCTTACTGGCAATCAGGAGCTCTAGTTTTCAGAAGAGCAAAAAAAAATTGACTTTTACTAGCTTTCATGCTTTCCAGAAAAGCTATTGAAGCAAAGTCCAAAACTTCCACTCTCTTTAGTGATCATTTTACTACTTCTAGGTACTAATAAGTCAGGCACTTATAAAACAATTATTAAGTGTGCATATGAACATTTTTTGAATATCAGACATTTTTTCTCTTTTGAGCTATAACATCAAGCAGTATCTTCAATGTGTTTTTGATTAGAATATAAATAACTCAAGATCAGGAACTAAAAGCCTTTTGCGATGAATCGATTATACCACTTTCCCATCAGCCAAATATAGTGCTATTAGAGTTCTGAAAAATTAAAGGAGAAAGGCCATTCTTGGTTGATTATTGTTTTTAAAATCTACATTTTTAATGTACCCAAGTGCTAAACACTTAGGCCTGTGGAACAATGAAGGACAAATAAATAGCAGTGATATATACACTGTGATTGTAGAGACCTCTTTGGGTTAGGAAACCCTTTCCAAGGGTGTGGCTGTGGAGCTTGTTTAGATGATAAGCTAAATTTCCAAGTGTCTTTAATTTTTCGTAGAATATATGTTGTATCTATCTTCTGGCCTGTGTCTTGTTTTTTGAGTTCTGTTCTTTCTTGACTTTGGTTAAAATGATTACACACCTGATCCCTAGTCTCATTTGCAGAAAGATGGGCATCTGTGTAAGCACCAGGATAAAGCTAAACACTATGGTCAAACCTGAATTTAAACAGATTTTTCTAGGGCCTGAATATTTTTAAATGCTTAATGCTTAAACACTGTGGTGGGGTGGAAGGTGGGGGGCATGCAGTGGGTGGGGGATTGTTAGAATGATTCTTAGAATAAGTTTTAGAATGATGAACTATTTAGTTTTTTTAATTGACTCAAAACCCTCAGATTAACAGTCTTCAAACTAGAATAAGACGTATACCCATAACAAATTAGTATTAATTGCACTTAAAAAATACCATCATTAAAGCTTGCTGACAAACCTTTTCTAGGACCAAAAAGCTAATGTTTCACATCATAACAAATTTACAGGATAAACCATTCTACTAGCCTCATTGTTTTCTGCCTCCATGCCTATTTTGTTATGCAAAAGCTTTATGTCAATTTACTTTTTGAGCCGTTTAAGACCAAACCAAATTATTCCTTCAGCACATTTTAAACAATCCCTTAAAGACCCTCTTTTTCTTGGCTATGTTTCCAATCTTGGCTTATCACTGTAATATTTCATGCTCCATGCTTCTGAAAAAATTCAATATTCAAGAACAAAGTAATCCAGAGCTTTACTTCATTTCAGTCTTTTTATGTCCTAGGGCTGTCCCAACTCAATGACCCAGTTTGTATTGTGTCACATCTGTCTGTTGCTGACTGCAACCAGCTCGCCTAAGCCCTTTCCTGCCCCTTATCAGTTTTCCCTTAATTCAAAACTCTTTTTTAAAAAATTCTTTGCACTTCTCCTTTCACAGCTTTTTTTTTTTTTTTTTCTCCATAGGAGACTCTGTTCCTGTGGTAGCTACTCAGAAACACAAAGATGAATAGGTCTCTAAGGTCTCTAAGTCTGTCCCTATCAAAATTTTCGTTGTAATATCTTTAGAATTACAGAGAGTGGATAATTTAATTCAGCAGTATGCATCAAGAATCCTCAAAAATGTTCATACCCTATGATCCAGCAGTTTCACTTCTGAGACTAACTTGCTAATTAAAAAACAGAATCATCTAAGATATGGAAAAAGATGTATACATGAGATGTTCGTTACAATGTTACGTATTGGGGAGTCCTCTTGGATGGCCTAATAATTAAATTGATGCAGATTAATAGAAAAACCCAATTTAATTCATATAAACAGAGATCTATAGAAATGGTATCTCCGAAGTGACCAAAGCAGACTGTTTACATATCATTTTTAGACAAACAGTTATTTGTGAAGATTTAACAAAGGGGCTTGTGCTTGGGGTAGGAGGCTAATGAAGAGGTAACAAAGTTTGTCTACAGAGTTTTCTCAGCCTTGAATTTCCTAACTCTGGTGATAAGATTGCTTTCTATCCTCTTGGTATAAGGAGGATACTTTCACATGGAGATTATTTCCTGCTTTTAAGGGGAAAGATGGGGTCAGAGTGTTTTTCTGTATCAGTTTTTCTCCACTGGCTGTTTCTCAAGTAAGTTAAATTTAAAATAATCAATATGTTATTGTAGCATATCTTGAATGAGCCTGCTCTGAGGCTCAACAATATAAATGCAAAAGAAGAAAACAACACAAATATCCAACAATAGGAGAGAAGTTAAATAAATTACTTTCCATCTACTTGATGGAATATTGTGCAATCATTTAAGATGATGGTTGCGTGACTATGTAAAAAGATGGGTAAAATTTTATGTTTTCAGAAAAGCAAGGTGCAAAGTTTCAAGTGCTGGTGGTTACAACTATGTTTTAAAAAGCATTTACAACAGGAAAACTACAAGGAAAGAGAACATTTTGCTTATACTTGCTACTTTAGGGTATGGAATTATAGATGATTTTTCTCTTTACTCTCAAAATCTTGATTCAATTTAAAATTTAAGTTTTTGAAAAGTATGATCTTCACAAGTACAAGTTAAGAATTATTTAGATATTTCTTGTAAAATAAAATTTATAAAAAACTATTTTGGACAGAGGATTACTTACGTCTAGTAATAATCTAACAATGGCCAGGGGAGGTGGGGTGGATAAGACAGTGAGTATGTCATTTTGTTTACCATTGTAATCCTCAGAAAGAAAAATAGGAAACATTTTTCAATACCTATTTTAAAATATAATTAAAAAAAATCTTACTAGGTTCTACTCAAGTTAATTTTACCACCACTGACTTTATCCAGGACAGTTCTCTCCGAAGTTGTTCATCAAGTTCTACCTTTAGCCCAACATTTGCAGTACATTTTCCACAGTTTTCAGGAATTTTTTCTGAAACCTAAATATGTGTGATATTCTACCATTTAAACTATTCAGAGTATTAGTCTTTAGCTTGCTAGCGCCTTGGAAGGTTCTCTCTTATTCTGTGGCCTTTGTTTTCACGCACGCTTCCCACCAGTTTTATCGAACTACATGTCATACCTGAAACAGTACTCAGAATCACTATTACTTCTGTCTCTTAATACTGAAACTAACACTGAGTATCTGCTCAGTCTTCAAATCTTAAAGTGTTAATTTTATTTGGAGGGCTTCCCAGATTCCTCATCTTTTTTCTCTTTAATGCTACAGTGCTCTCTCTGACCTGCTCATCTGCTTTTTGAACCAGACAGTAAACATCTTGTTATTGTGTACATGGGCAAGTGCGAGTGTGTACATGCGAGTGGTGTACACTTCACAGCAAGCCCTGCCCCCGGCCCTTGTTCTGACAGTGAGAGGAGCAGTGAATGCTGAATGATGCTGATGAAAGGCCAGTGTGCTAACCCTGGACACCAAGTGCTAGGAACAAAGAGCGGAGATGCACTGCATGCCAAGAGCTGTTTGCTATCAGGTACTTATTAGGCAGAAACTCATTCCATGCATCTCCCGGATGAAGTGAGACTTTACCTGCAACACTGTACCCCTGAGAACAGGGAGCTCAGTTATTTGTGAACTCTCCACTATTCCTTGTACATAGTAGGCATTCAAACATATGTTGATTCAAATCCAATTTTTAAAAATCATTCCAATGTACAAAAATTTACATCTACCTTGTCTGTAGTTAGAAAAAAACACCTGAAAGAAAAAAAAAATGTGAAGACAAAGTATTTGTGAAGCTCAATATCTTCTAACTAAAAAACTTCAGAACAGTGTTGTGAACCCTGGAGAGGAAATGCAATATAAATTAAGGATGAACAAATTTATAAAATAAAAATAAAGACTGCCTAAACTCCAAATGTGCTGACATGGAAATGTCTTTCCTATCTCAATTTTCCTATGCTTACATAGAGCACCACGTATACACCAATAGAAAATATTGGTTCAGACTAACACAAAATCATGGTTTTATTGTTTCATGAAAAACCAATGACTTGGTCACATTCTCAATTGATTTTCTTAGTTTCTTTTTTCTTACCCTCATTATATCTACATGTTAAGCAATAGTTATTAGAACAAAAACTTTAAAAATTTTTATAAATATATATTCCCCCCATTTTGTATTATTATTCTTTACACTTTTAGTGATTTACCTTAAAGTTTAAATGTATCAAGAGGCTCTGCTATTTAAAATAAAACTCTGGAATGACTGTTAAATAGAAAAGTCTTTCTTGATCATCACCTTAATTTATCTGTTATGTAGATTTAGTGTTCTTATTTTATATTTTCTTATAAACTCACCTATCTGGAAACAAATGTAAACAAATACATTTTAGTAAACTATCCAAACAAAATTCTATTTTGAATTTCAAAGTATTGGAATATACCTAGTGACAGCTTTGGTATAGGGCAAAGGTTAATCAGTCAGTGCATGCGGGAAGAAAACTTTGACTGAACATTATATATAATAATAAAAAGCACAAATAATAAAAAGAGCATAAACAGACTGGTAAGGTGTGATTAACAGTGGGAAGTGAAAGCATTTTCAAAATTAAGCAATATAAAAATGAATACGGCATAACATGGAAATCCTAAGATAAGCATGAATCACAAAACAGGAAGGATAGAAAAAATGATGTTTAATGTAGCTACAACTATCTCTCAGTAAAATACAGTACTTACAGAGGTACATTTTCCAATAGGAAAGAAAATACTGTACCCCTTAAGACAACCCAATTATCACTTAAAAATGATGGTTCAGATATACCCAAGCAAGCTTTGTTCTTAACAGAATTTCTTTAAATAGGTTTCTCCTATTAGCAAGGGAATATGCTCATTTATGATCATGAGTCCCTTGGGCCATCTAAACTCTATATATTAACAGGCACCCTGATTCTCAGATCAATCTTCATGTGAATTTACTGGGTATGAGCAGTTCTTCAGTGAATAATGACTTAATAGATAAGATCATAAGGGTTAATGTACCCAGGACAGTGGCAAATTACATAGAAGGTTCTCAAATAACGTACTTTTCTCTTTCAACTTTATAATAAAAATAAACCCACAGCCCAAAAGAACTGTAAAAGACAAGAGTGATATCTAAAGATACTTTAACATAAATATTTTATAACTTATTGTGAAGACATTTTGCACACCACCACCATAAATACTGAACATGGTTGTATGAAAATAACAATTTTAGGATAAAAACATTTCCTAAATATCATCACAATCCACCTGCTATCTTCTTAACCTCAGTATAATAGCTAAGACCCTAGCAGACATAAAAATTTGGTGTCTCAGTTTACAAATGTAGTCTAATACATCAGAATACTGACCAATACATACTTCATACATACTCCCAAGACATGGTTAGGCCAACAATATTGAAAGAAATATATACATTTCTAGTTACAGGTACTAACTGGAGATATTACAGTAAAGATGTAATGCCACCAATACAGATCTCTACACACCTGAAAAAGTTGACAACAACAAAAAATTCAGATATTTGACATCAGGTAGACAACACGGAGGCTTTAGGGTTGATTTACTGCTTTCATGTGCTGTACAGATAGTCTTACCATTGTGTCCAGCTTTGGAATTTCAGAGCCAAAGAGTATACAGTTCAAAACACTTGCTTTATCCTTTTTTGTGTGTTAGCCCTCTGGTGTTTTCCTGCAGTCTTCTAGAATGATCTTCCAGATCCTTATTCAACAGCACTGGGTCAAATCTCTTCTATACAGGACCTCACTCTTCTCATGTCTCCTCGGCTCGCAGACAGCCTGTCAAAGTCTTGGAGGTGGAAACGAGTTGCCAGCTGATTTACCATTTTCCTCAAGGTAAGAAATGCTGAAACAACTTGGAAAGTAAGGAATATAGTGAAGATGATATGTACTGCTTTCTCCAAGGGCAGATTTGTTAGGCCCTCATTGAAGAGCAAGAAAAGAATTAAAGGCAACTGCAACAGAAGGCTCAAAAGCCAGAAGCCAGCCAACTCAGGAACCTGCAATGATACACACGACAAACATCAGACTAGTGAAGTACCATCTTCTGCTTGTATCGATAAGCAAGTGATACTACTGTGAACCTACATTTTGAGCTCTGTAATTCAAAAGAAGTATAGTGTGGTCCTTATCCTCAGAGAACTTACAATCTAGACTGAAAGAGAAAACTAACTTATGTGACAGGCCTACATTACTACACTTAAGTGAATAATGAAATGTATGTACCACTTAGAGGAATAGACTAAATGCTCTAACAGAGTAAACAGGATAGGTAAAAGAAATAATTCAAGCAGGTAGGCTTTTAAAGTTAGACAGACTGAAGAAGTGGAGAAGGCACTGGCACCCCACTCCAGGACTCTCGCCTGGAAAATCCCATGGATGGAGGAGCCTGGAAGGCTGAAGTCCATGGGGTCGCTGAGGGTCAGACACGACTGAGCGACTTCACTTTCACTTTTTACTTTCATGCATTGGTGAAGGAAATGGCAACCCACTCCAGTGTTCTTGCCTGGAGAATCCCAGGGACGGGGGAGCCTGGTGGGCTGCCGTCTATGGGTTGCACAGAGTCGGACACGACTGAAGTGACTTAGCAGCAGTAGCAGAATGAGGAAGAGGCAAGAACTTAAGTAAGCAAAAATGTGGAAAGAATATGACTGGGAAACAACACATCAGCCTGGAATGGATGTTTGTGTTAGGAAAAAGCACGAAATACAGTGGGGTAGGCTGGGTGGGGCTTAATTATGAAGGGCCTGGAAGAACACTGAAATCTTTAGGCATTATCACGCAGTTCTGGTAACTGTAAATGCTTAGGCAGCATGATGACTCAGAAAACATGTGCCTCGCATAGGAGATGAGTTTGTCATTTTCCCCAATTTTCTTATTCAGAATCTAAATCATCATGTTTAATGACCAAGTATTTTCAAGACTACTGGGCAGAGGGAAAACAATCACTAATTAAGAGTTTACTATGTTCAGGTGCTTTATATAAATTGTTTAATATAATCCTAACAAATCTGTGAAGTGAATATTGCCCCAATTTTATATGTGAAGGAACTAAGGTTCCAGAGAGTAAGCAAACAGACCACAGTGGCAGCCGTGGTGAAGCTGGAGCTAGGCCTTACCTACAGGCCTTTGCTCCTTCCACATCTCACTGCCTTTTCTTGTTGGCAAAGTCTTAACTGCATTTATGTGTAGCACTGAGAGAAAGGAAAGAAGAGCCTACCTTCTCCTGCAGGTTCCCCATGTAGCCCAGATACAACCTGATAGCTTCAATTAAAGTTATTAGGATGATAATGGTGACCACAATGAACTTGTAGTAATCAGGCAAGATGGAATACTGAAAAAACAAAAATAAACGAAAATCTCACATATAATAAGACTGACCTGAGACTTTAAAAAATATGAAGAACTTTTAATTTTACTGACAAGGTAACAATGCCAGGCAGAAGTAGTAAAGCACACATTTACCTTCATCTGAAGCATCATAATGCTGCTCACCCACCAAAGTGGGAAAAAGTAAGTGTTAAAATAAAGTGACATCTGCAGTGCCAAACTGGAAACCATTTCATTATCTACAGAAGAAAACAGAGAGAAAAGGAACAAACTCTTACTCCTGCTCTATTCCCTGTACATCCTTTAGTTCCTCAGAATTAATAGCTATAGTTTCAGCTCAACAAAACTCCAAACTGTAAGCCTATTTATAATCATTGACCCCTGGAGAAGGAAATGGCAACACACTCCAGCATTCTTGCCTGGGAAGTCCCATGGACAGAGAGGCCTGGTGGACCCACGGGGTCACAAAAGAGTTGACACAGTAACAATAATCATTGACAGTGAAAGAAAATAGCCATAATACTACTAATATTTCGTTCCAATATTTGCTACTTGGGGGCATGTTTCATATTTTTCTATTACTTTACCACCTTTGGTTACTGTCCGATGACTTTTTTGGATACTACTGGTATAAATGTAGAACATCAATATGAATACTATTGAACAGATAACAATAATAATCATTACCTCCTTTGTTAAGAGTTCTATGTAAGTGGTGCTTGTGCTCAGTTGTGTCCGACTCTTTCTGATCTCATGGACTGTAGCCCACTAGGCTCTGTCCATGGGATTTCCCAGACAAGAATACTGGAGTGGGTTGCCATTTTCTTCTCCAGGGGATCGTCCCAATCCAGGGATCGAACCCGAGTTTCCTTCATTGGCAGGTGGGTTCTTTTACCACTGAGCCACCTGTAAAGAGCCTATGAAATGAACACATAAAATACATAACAAGACTGCAGCCATGAAATTAAAAGATGCTTGCTCCTTGGAAGAAAAGTTATGACCAACCTAGACAGCATATTAAAAAGCAGAGATGTTACTTTGCCAACAAAGGTCCATCTAGTCAAAGCTATGGTTTTTCCAGTAGTCATATATGGATGTCAAAGTTGGACCATAAAGAAAGCTGAGTGCCGAAGAACTGATGCCTTTGAACTGTGGTGTTGGAGAAGACCCTTGAGAGTTCCTTGGACAGCAAGGAGATCAAACCAGTCCATCCTAAAGGAAATCAGTCCTGAATATTCATTGGAAGGACTAATGCTGAAGCTGAAGCGCCAATACTGTGGCCACCTGATGCAAAGAACTGACTCATTTGAAAAGATCCTGATGCTGGCAAAGATTAAATGCAGGAGGAGAAGGGGATGACAGAGGATGAGATGGTTGGATGGCATCACCAACTGGATGAACCTAATTTGAGCAAGCTCTGGAAGTTGGTGATGGACAGGGAAGCCTGGCATGCTGCAGTCCATGGGGTCACAAAGAGTCAGACACAACTGAGCGACTGAACTGAACTGAATCTCTCAGGTATAAACTAATCATGCAAAACCAACCCCTCCCCCATCTCTTTCAGCATACCCTAATACCACCTGTTCATTCACACCCAATTCAAAGCCACTTTTTCCATAAGTTCTTTCTTGATCACATTCCCCACTCCAGCGGAAATCTCCTTCCCCTCTAGGTACTTATCACGCTAACCTGTGTGTAAGAAGTGTTAGCAAAGAACCACACTCCTTCACTTGAGACATAGTCTGATCATGACTTTTGAAGTCCAAGTAAACCCAGAGCTCCCCAAACTCACCAGAACTCTGGATGCCTGACTTAGGATAAAATTATTTAACCTCTTTGAGCCTTAATTTACTCATCTGTAAAATGGTAACATTAAAATTACCTCACAGATTGCTTGAGAATTAAAGGTAATATAAATTACTTCACCTGAGCACTATGCCTGGCACTGAGTAGGCACTCGATAAATATCAGTCCCTTTCCTTCTCTTTTATTTATACACAGGCTGACTGTAAGCACAGACCATATTCTACCCAAATTTAAGACCCTCACAGAACCTAGCATGTTGCTTTACAAATGGTAAATACCAAATATGAATAAGCAGAAAGAGTGAATTAATGAAAACATATTCTTACAAGGACATTGCCAGTGTAGCCCTTTGCGACACATGAATTTCATTTCTCTAAGGCTGAACTGAGAAATCTGTATGCAGGTCAAGAAGCAACAGTTAGAATTGGACATGGAATAACAGATAGGCTCCAAATCAGGAAAGGAGTACGTCAAGGCTGTGTATTGTCACTCTACTTATTTAACTTTTATGCAGAGTACATCATGTGAAATGCTGGGCTGGATGAAGCATAAGCTGGAATCAAGATTTCTGGGAGGAATATCAATAATCTCAGATATGCAGAAGATATACACGCTAAAGGCAGAAAGAGAAGAGGAACTAAAGAGCCTCTTGATGAAATTGAAAGAGGAGAGTGAAAATTTGTCTTAAAGCTCAACATTCAGAAAGCTAAGATCATGGTATCCAGTCCCATCACTTCATGGCAAATAGATGGGGAAACAATGGAAACGGTGACAGACTTTATTTTTTTGGGCTCCAAAATCACTGCTGATGGTACTGCAGCTATGAAATTAAAAGATGCTTGCTCCTTGGAAGAAAAGCTATGACCAACCTAGATAGCATATTAAAAAGCAGAGACATTGCTTTGCCAACAAAGGTCCATCTAGTCAAAGCTATGGTTTTTCCAGTAGCCATGTATGGATGTGACAGTTGGACTATAAGGAAAGCTGAATGCCGAAGAATTGATGCTCCTGAACTGTGGTGTTGGAGAAGACTCTTGAGAGTCCCTTGGACTGCAAGGAGATCCAACCTGTCAATCCTAAAGGAAATCAGTCCTGAATATTCATTGGAAGGACTGATGCTGAAGCTGAAACTCCAATACTTTGGCCACTTGATGTGAAGAGCTGGCTCAATGGAAAAGACCCTGACGCTGGGAAAGATTGAAGGCATGAGGAGAAAGGGATGACAGAGGATGAGATGGTTGGATGGCATCACCTACTTGATGGACATGAGTTTGAGTAGGCTCCAGGAGTTGGTGATGGACAGGGAAGCCTGCTATACTGCAGTCCATGTGGTCACAAAGAGTTGGACACGACTGAGCAACTGAACTGAACTGAACTGAAGGCTGATTACATAGTACCTTTTGTTTTCATGTAAGAGAGAAAGGTTCTAAATTAAGAATTTGATTTTTAAAACTGACCCCTACAAATGCATCCTAAATATGACTAAATTCTAACAATTTAAGAGTAGATAAGTATTTTGAAATCCACTGCTTGAAATGAAAGAATTTACAAAGGCTCTGAGATAAATTTCTTCAAAACAGATTATTTCTTTTTCTCCACAGCTGAGTATATCTATCATTTAACAATTTTAAAATATAAAATTATTATGGTCTCTCACAGCAAGGTTTTTCTTTTAGTTCCAAGAATATCCCTAATTAGGATGATATACTTTTCCTTGTACCTATTTGTTAAATAACCACTGATAAAGGAATGCATTCTTAAAATCTGAAGGAAACTCACTCCCTAGGATTTTTTCATGACAACAGTAAAACTCTTGGTCAGCTATGAACATGTTCATAATATACCCCTGTAATTACAGTACAAATAAACATACTTCAGATCCACAAAGAAGAAAAGGTGGAAAAATAATAAATTAAAAATTTTAATACCTTCAGGGCAAGCACTGTAGTAAAATTTTGCAAATAAGCTTTTATGTTAAGAATTCTGTACACGAGCATCTAAAGAGTTATGCTATATCTATATTTCAGCAGATCAAACTTATAATCATTCAGCTGAAAATCAAGTTAATATGTAAATGAACCTTTGAAAGCTCAAGACATGAAGTTATTAAATTTTGCAAAAGTACAAGCTGAGTTCTGTAAATGGAATTCAAATTAAAACACTATGTAATATAAATCAGGAGTAGGCAAACTACCAGCCAACTAACTGTTTTAGTACAGCAAGTGAGCTAAAAATGGCTTTTTCAGATTTTTAAATGGTTGGGGGAAGTATCAGTAGTATTTTGTGACACCGAAAATCATGCAATTCAACTTTAGTGTCCATAAATAAAGTTTTATTGGAACACTGCCATGTCTATTCCATTACCATTATCTATGACTGCCACAGAGACCTATGGCCTGCACGGTATTAAGTATTTACTATCCGCCCTTTACAGAAAACTCCTGATACTTTACATCATCATATTTTAGTGCCTGTTAAGCTCTGGCTTTAGAATCAAAAACGTAATAACCTAATTTTTCACATTATGTTTTTCTCTGTACATCCTAAATCATGACCAGCCCTAAACTGGGAGGACAGGCAAGTGATTAGAGTGAAAAATTGAAACGGTGGGAAATGACTTTTCTTGTTCCCTTTGAAAAATCCCTAAACCAAGCAAGAGGAAAAGATTTCTATTTCCCAGCACAGTTCAGTGATAAAAGCTGCCTGGGTGTGGTTGACAGTATGTTGTCTATCATCATGATTTAAGAGGGTTAAACTGTTTTGCAGAAAACTGCGTTGTCACTTGTCACATCAAATGCGGCGTCGTGGTATAGTGTTACTTGATTTAAGTCAAGAGTTACATATATACCGGGGAGGGGAAGGAGAAAGTGGGGAGAAGGCGAGTTTTGTTAAAGGCGATGCTAGTGTGGCAGCTGCTATTCCGGATTGGAGAACGTTTAAAATAACTCATTAAAAAAACCTTCTACGTCTTCTGTCAGAAAATGGACTTGTGGCAAGTACCTGTTCTGGTAGGAAAGAAGAAAAGGAAAAGATATTTTACCGGGGCACGGGGGGGGGGGGGGGGGGGGGGTGGAGTGGGGAGGACCATTCAGGGCAGAAAAGCCAGGGCGGAGGTCGTTGAGGAAAAGCAAAGAAGTCGGCCTTCTCAGCCTTCTTGGACGTAAGGCATCGGACGCGGGTTGCGAAGGTGGTTTTATATTTTTTATATTTTGAGGAATTGCCAGCGCCACCTCAGCCGCCCCTCTTGCAACTGGCCGGTTAGACCGCAGCATGATCAGCCCAGGACCAGCTGGGTATCAGAGTCCGGGTATCTGGTCCCAGTCCCGGCCCCTCCTCCAGGAGCGTTTCCCGCACTGCGGAGAACCAGCTGAAGACCAAACCGCCATCTTAGGTCTGGGCAAAATCTGGCCGTTCCAAACCCCGCACCAGGTCCTCCGCGGGCCACACGCCCTGCGCTGGGCCTCGGCCACTCACCCGGACCCTCGTTATACTCCGGCCCGGTCCGGTTGGAGTCGCTGAACACGGTCCGGCTGAAATTTCCCAGCCGCTGGCGGACTGGATCCGGCAGCTCCATGCCGGGGCCTCGGTACCGCTCACTGCTAAGGTCTTCGGGAGTCGCAGTACTCAGCTGTTCCCACGGCAACCGAGCAGCGGGAGGTGCTGGGGGCTCCGGCGCACGCGCGGATGCACTGCGGCGCAGAGGCTCGGGGACCCCTCGAACTGGGAGGACAGGGACACATTCCTGTGTAGCGCGTCAGATGAGTGCAAATCGCAGATTCCCTAGTCTTGTTTTAAGTTCCACCCTTTTAACAACGAATAATAATAAACAACCTGGGGTTGGATCTTGATATAGGAGCTCTAATGCCTTATCAATGCAACCTTTTTGGAAGGAAATACAGATTGAATGCAGAGCTTACAGAATATTCATGACCCAGTAGCTTCTATGTATGTGTATATACACATACTCTTTTCTAGGAATATATGTTGTTATGTAGTAGGGATATTTTATATATACACATGCCATATATATACATATATATATATGCACTTATATATTCACACATACTGTCTTCTAGGAATATATTATATATTAGGAATATTTTATATATACACACCATGAAAGTGAAAAAGTCGCTCAGTCGTGTCCGACTCTTTGTGACCCCATGGACTGTACAGTCCATGGAATTCTCTAGGCCATAATACTGGAGTGGGTAGCTTTTCCCTTCTCCAAGGGATCTTCCCAACCCAGGGATGGAACCCAGATCTCCCGCATTGCAGGCAGATTCTTTACCAGCTGAGCCACCATACATACCATATACATATTTCTATTTGATGGGCTGCATTGCAACAGTTTAAAAACATGCTTGCAATGAATGTTTGATTATCTGGATTAACTTTCAGTAAAAATTAAAAAATTATATGTAGAACTAAGTGGAAGTGAATCTAATTTAATAAAATGTGTGTGTGTGTGTATGTGTAAATATGTGGGGAGCAAAGAGTGGGAGGAGATGGCACAGGCACTGTGGTTTCAGAAAAAGACTAGAAGGAAATAATCAAAATGTTAATAGTAATTTCTAGGTAGTGGATTGTGGGTGATTTGAAAATTTTAAAACATTTATGTATTTTTCAGCTTTATCTCAATAAGATGTATTTTTTTAAGAAGAACTATTTAGGTATAGTACATATACAGAAAAGGGCATAAGTTGAATATAGGTAACCAGAACCCAGATTAAAAACAGAACCTTACCCACACCCAAGGAGCTCCCCCTGCCTATTCCATCATAGTTACTAATCCTCCACTACTTACTGACCTTTCCTGACTTCTTGAGCATAGAAGATTTTTGCCTATTTTTATTCTTTACGTAAAACTAATCATACAATAAATGCTTTTTAGAAAACTCTTTGCCTTAAAAATTATTCTTATGAAATTCCTTCATATTGTGAGGTATAGATTCTTTTTCCTTGTGATATGACCATACCACAATAAGTTTACCCCTTCTACAGCTGATGAGCATCTGTGTGTTTTCTAGATTGGAGACATTATGAATAGGACTGCTTTTGGTGAAAATATGCCTTTTGGTGAACATATGGATACATTTGTGTTGAACTTATTCCTAAGAATGAAATTTTTGGCTTAAGAGGTACCACCCAGCTTTATTTCTCTATCTCTTAAATGTGGAATCCCTTGTTAATTCTTTTCCCATTTAAGATGTTACATAATATTTAGCAGAGTTCCCTGTGCTATACAGTAGATCCTTGTTGGTTATCCATTTTAAACATAGCAATGCGTACATGTCATGCCCTCCAGTAGGAGAACTTCCCAGTATTCTTGCCTCGAGAATCCCATGGACAGAGGAGTGTGGCGGGCTATAGTCCATAGGATCGCACAGAACTGGACAGGACTGAAGCAACTTAGCATGCAGGTAGGCACGTGTGCATGCACGTACGTGTCAATCTCAAACCCCCTAAATATCCCTTCCCTTCTCCTCTGGTAACTGTAAGTTCATACTCTAAGTCTGTGAGTCTGTTTCCGTTTTGTAAATAAGTTCATTTGTATAATATTTTTTAGATTCTATAGATAAGCAATACCATATGATACTTGTCATTCTTTGTGTTATTACTTACTTTACTCAGTATGACAATCTCTAGGTCCATCCGTGAACCAGCATCTTTTTTGTTTTTTTTAGTGATTCTTCTCTCGTTCTCTTTTTTCGGCTGCTCTGGGTAGGCTTTCTCTACTTGAGGCATGGGCTTTCTCTAGCTGCAGTGTGTGTGGACTTCTCCTGTTGCATTGTGGAGCACGGGTTCTAGAGCATGTGGGCTCAGTAGTTGTGGGGAGCGTGCACTTAGTTGCCCCATGGCATGTGAGATCCCAGGTCCCCAATCAGGGATCAAACTGGTATACTCTGCATTGCAAGGCAGATCACTGGACTACCGGCGAAATCCCCACATGCCCAGCTTTAGTAGATACTGCCAACAGTTTTCTGAAGTGTCTGTACCAATTTCTACTACCTCCAGTAATGTATGATCCTTTCAGTTGCTCCAAATCTGTCACCAACACTTATCATTTTCCATGCTTTCTTTTAGCCACTCTGAAGGGTATGTGGTGAACAGTATTATTTTTACATATAAAGGAAAACCACACATATTTATATAAATGTCAACAGGAAGGTATGGGAGGAAATACCTATATGGGTTCAGTTCAGTTCAGTCGCTCAGTTGTGTCCGACTCTTTGCGACCCCATGAATCACAGCATGCTTGGCTGCGTGGGTACAGGAGGGCCTAGAGGAGCCACTCCACGTTCAAGGTCAGGAGGGGTGGCGGTGAGGAGATACCCCTCGTCCACGGTAAAGAGCAGCGGCTGCGCTTTGCTGGAGCAGCCGTGAAGAGATACCCCACATCCAAGGTAAGAGAAATCCAAGTAAGACGGTAGGTGTTGCAAGAGGGCATCAGAGGGCAGACACACTGAAACCATACTCACAGAAAACTAGTCAATCTAATCACACTAGGACCACAGCCTTGTCTAACTCAATGAAACTAAGCCATACCCATGGGGCCACCGAAGATGGGCGGGTCATGGTGGAAAGGTCTGACAGAATGTGGTCCACTGGAGAAGGGAATGGCAAACCTCTTCAGTATTCTTGCATTGAGAACCCCATGAACAGTATGAAAAGGCAAAATGATAGGATACTGAAAGAGGAACTCCCCAGGTCAGTAGGTGCCCAATATGCTACTGGAGATCAGTGGAGAAATAACTCCAGAAAGAATAAAGGGATGGAGCCAAAGCAAAAACAATACCCAGCTGTGGATGTGACTGGTGATAGAAGCAAGGTCCGATGCTGTAAAGAGCAATATTGCATAGGAACCTGGAATGTCAGGTCCATGAATCAAGGCAAATTGGAAGTGGTCAAACAAGAAATGGCAAGGGTGAACGTCAACATTCTAGGAATCAGTGAACCAAAATGGACTGGAATGGGTGAATTTAACTCAGATGACCATTGTATCTACTACTGTGGGCAGGAATCCCTTAGAAAAAATGGAGTAGCCATCATGGTCAACAAGAGAGTCCGAAATGCAGTACTTGGATGCAATCTCAAAAACGACAGAATGATCTCTGTTCGTTTCCAAGGCAAACCGTTCAATATCATAGTAATCCAAGTCTATGCCCCAACCAGTAATGCTGAAGAAGCTGAAGTTGAATGGTTCTATGAAGAACTACAAGACCTTTTAGAACTAACACCCAAAAAAGATGTCGTTTTCATTATAGGGGACTGGAATGCAAAAGTAGGAAGTCAAGAAACACCTGGAGTAACAGGCAAACTTGGCCTTGGAATACGGAATGAAGCAGGGCAAAGACTAATAGAGTTTTGCCAAGAAAATGCACTGGTCATAGCAAACACCCTCTTCCAACAACACAAGAGAAGACCTATATGGGTAGAATTTCAAAATAACTCAACAAATGTTAACTGCATTCCTACTACTTTTGGGGCACTGTCCTAGGCTAATTAGGGATATAGTCCCTCCCCAATCAAGAAGATCAGCCAAGTGAGAGACATGGAAACAAATAAGTACACTACACTTCAGTAAAGGAACAGTGATTAATTCTGGTTGGGAAGGTCAGGAAAAAGCTGGCTAACTTCTGCTTCTTTTCAAAGTGGAGCTCTGCCCTCAGCATCTCCAAAAGGCTTCCAGGACCTCCCGGAAGCCGGTTTAAGTGCCCTCCTCTGTGTCTCTCAAAGCATTTTCCTCTGTGTTACTTTGGTCACAGTGCCAGTCACACTATACTGTAGTCTATTTATGTCTGTTTCTCTTGCTAGTTCACAAGCTCTTTGAGGTCAGGGATGGGCTTTCATCTTTATGTCCTGAACACTAGCACAACGCCTGACCCAGAATAGGAACTAGATAACCATTGAATGAATAAAGGGAAAAGTCTAAAGACCATTCCCCTATTTTCCCATTTCTAGTTCAAAAATTTAGCCAGCTTTCATGTCAGTTTCACTCTGTAGAATGGAGAATAGAGGTATTAAAACACAGTGAATTATAGCAATCAAAACAATTTTAAACTTTGCCGCAAAGAATCAGTTTCATCTATTAAATTAACCAAGATTTTTATAAAGGGAACAGTGGAGCAGAAAGTCTCATTCTCCACGGATTGAATTATAATTTGAATAATCTCACTGAGGAAAGCGATCAACAATATGTACAAATTGCCTTAAAATATTCCTGCCTTTAGAATACCTATCCAAATTTTAAACTCTATTTTGGGAAGATAATCATAAAACAAAGTTTTATACACTAGGATATTACCTCTTTAATATTATTGATATTAAATAGGTTGCTTCCCTGGTGGCTCAGACGGTAAAGCGTCTGCCTACAATGTGGGAGACCTGGGTTCAATCCCTGGGTCAGGAAGATCTCCTGGAGAAGGAAATGGCAACCCACTCCAGTATTTTTGCCTAATATTATTGATATTAAATAACAATGCCAATATTATTATTGATATTGTGAGGTGTTTGGCTGTGGTGGAAAGGATGCCTTTTGAAGCAGAGAGAACAGGGTTAAAATCCCTCAGATTCTCACATTACCACCTAAAAACTCTGCCTTCGGACCTTTGTTTTGAAAAGTGAGACTAGTGCTAATTTACTACTATAGTTGGTATAAAGATTATATCATTAAATGTTATTGTTGTTGTTGCTTAGTTGGTCAGTCAAATCCTACTCTTTGTGACACTGTGAACTGCAGCGTGCCAGGCTTCTCTGTCCATGAGATTTCCCAGGCAAGAATACTGGAGTGAGTTGCCATTCTTTGTCCAGATAATCTTCCCGATAAGGCTTTCTATAAGGAATAGTTATCACGGACACATCTATTAGAATGATTTCCCTGGTGGTCCAGTGGCTAAGACACAAGTGGCCCAGGTTTAATTCCTACTCAGGGAACTAGATCCCACATACTGCAACTAAGAGTCTGCATGGTACAACTAAAGATCCTGCATGCTGCAATTAAGAACCAGTACAGCCAAATATTTAAATTTTTTTTTCAAAAATATATGTTTGTGGAGAAGTAAGTCCTACAGTGGAGTGAAATAAAAATTCTAGAGTTTAATTTTCTGAAACCAACCGCTGTTCAATTGTTGTTCAGTCACTCAGTCATGTCCGACTCTGCGACAACATGGACTGCAGCACGCCAGGCTTCCCTGTCCTTCACTGCCTCCCGGAGTTTGGTCAGTCTCATGTCCATTGAGTTGATGATGCCATTCAGTCATCTCATCCACTGTTGCCCCCTTCTCCTTCTGCCCTGAATCTTTCCCAGCATCAGGGTCTTTTCCAATGAGTCAGCTCTTTGCATCACGTGGCCAAAGTATTGGAACTTCAGCTTTAGCATCAGGCCTTCCAATGAATATTCAGGACTGATTTTCTTTAGGATTAACTGGTTTGATCTCCTTGGTGTCCAAGGGACTCCCAAGAGTCTTCTCTAGCACCATAGTTTGAAAGCATCAATTCTTTGGCACTCAGCCTTCTTTAGGCTCCAACTCTCACATCCATACTTGACTACTGGAAAACCATAGCTTTGACTATACAAGCCTTTGTCAGCAAAGTGATGTCTCTGCTTTTTAATACCCTGTCTAGATTTTTCATAGCTTTTCTTCCAAGAAGCAAGCATCTTTCAATTTCATGGCTGCAGTCACCATCCGCAGTGATTTTGGAGCCCAAGAAAATAAAATCTATCACTGTTTCCATTTTTCCCCCATCTATTTGCTATGAGAGGATGGGACCAGATGCCATGATCTTAGTTTTTTGAATGTGGAGCTTTAAGCCAACTTTTTCACTTTCCTCTTTCACCTTCATTGAGAGGTTCTTTAGTTCCTCTTCTCTCTCTGCATTAGGGTGGTGTCATCTGCATATTTGAGGTTATTGATATTTCTCCCAGCAATCTTGATTCCAGCTTGTGCTTCATCCAGCCCGACATTTTGCATGATGTACTCTGCCTAGAAGTTAAATAAGCAGAGTGACAATACACAGCCTTGAAATACTCCTTTCTCAATTTTGAACCAGTCCAATGTTCCATGTTCAGTTCTAACTGTTGCTTCTTGACCTGCATACAGGTTTCTCAGGAGGCAGCTAAGGTATTCTTATCTGGTATTCTTATCTCTTTAAGAATTTTCCACAGTTTGTTGTGATCCACACAGTCAAAGGCTTTAGCATAGTCAATGAAGCAGAAGTAGATGCTTTTCTGGAATTCTCTTGCTTTTTTCATGATCCAACAAATGATGGCAATTTGAGCTCTGATTCCTCTGCCTTTTCTAAATCTAGTTTGTACATATGGAAGTTCTCAGTTCATGTATTGTTGAAGCCTAGCTTGAAGGATTTTGAGCATTACCTTGCTAGCATGTGAAATGAGTGCAATTGTGTGGTAGTTTGAACATTCTTTGGCATTGCCCTTCTCTGGGATTGGAATGAAGACTGACCTTTTCCAGTCTTGTGGCCACTGCTGAGTTTTCCAAATTTGCTGGCATATTGAATGCAGCATTTTAACAGCAGCATCTCAGGATTTGAAATAATTCAGCTGGAATTCCAGTACTTCCACTATCTTTCTTCATAGAATTCAACTGTACCTGTGAGATAATACCTCTATTGCTTTCCTAGTAAAGGCACTGGCTGCAATTAACCATAAAAGAGTCCATTATTGTTAACCAAATTTGCCAAAAGCCTGAGTGAGTTCTTTTAAACATTTTTTCCCCTAACATAGAAAAAAAGATGTACCATA
This sequence comes from Bos mutus, assembly GCF_027580195.1. Lineage (NCBI taxonomy): Eukaryota > Metazoa > Chordata > Mammalia > Artiodactyla > Bovidae > Bos > Bos mutus. Next base: position 45,804,504 of record NC_091627.1, on the reverse strand, counting down.
TCTTGTTCAGACTGAGATTATTTCATCAAAATTCAGCAAAAAACAAAAAATTTTCAAAAACTTCTTGAGGAATTATGGGTATTTTTCCTTTAATTTTATTTGTTATTCAAATTTCCTACAGTAAGCATGTATTTCATAGTTTGAAACAGATCTTATTAAAAATATATAGGAAGAGAGAGTGATGGTACAAAAATAGAGAATTTTGAGAGGAAAAACATGTGGTTTGGAAAAAATCCTACCATTAGTGATGTAAGTGGTCCAAAAGACAAAAGCTTTCCAAATATGACTTTGTTAATTGATTCTCACAATATTCATAAATAATTGCATTGGTGAAATACTGAAGAACAGAGAAGGAAATCCACATTTGTAGAATCAAGAAACTAGTAGAATTTGGGTTTTCCAGGTTACTTAGGATCTAAAGAGGGAAGTATGGAGTCTCCATTCTCAAAATCACTGGTATCATTCCCAAAAAGATGAATAAGTTACCCTATAAAGTTAAACTGTTTACTTCTTATACCAATGTTGATGGTCCGAGTTATAGCTACTTCTCCAGTGATTAATGCATTTCATTGGGATTTAATTATACCTATGGTTTACTTTCCTAAATATTTATTTTCACAAAACTTTTGAGACTTGTGTAATGATTTAGTTCTCTTTAATAAGAGGCAAAGATGTCTGGTAATAACTTATAATCCTCTGTGACAAGAAACTGATTTGGGAGTCATGATTATCCCTTACCATAATAAAGGTATAAATTATTTCCACTTGACACTAATAAAGAGTTTAGAAACAATATTTTAAATATATTTTAAACACTATATTAAAGTGAACATGTCAATTTATTGCTTTAAAATGAACTCTGAGACATTTATAAGAATTTAGATAAATTTAAAGATAAATTATATATGGGAACATGCACAGCATCATCTTTTAGGATTTGAAATAACGCAACTGGAATTCCATCACCTCCACCAGCTTTGTTTGTAGTGATGCTTCCTAAGTAAGGCCCACTTGACTTCACTGTGAATATGCTGCACTCAGTATGTCAGCAAATTTGGAGAACTCAGCAGTGGCCACAGGACTGGTAAAGGTCAGTTTTCATTCCAATCCCAAAGAAAGGCAACACCAAAGAATGTTCAAATTACTGCACAATTGTACTCGTCTCACACACTAGTAAAGTAATGCTCAAAATCCAACCCAGCTTCAACAGTATGTGAACCCTGAACTTCCAGATGTTCAAGCTGGATTTAGAAAAGGCAGAAGAACCAGAGATCAAATTGCGAACATCTGTTGGCTCATCAAAAAAGCAAGAGAGTTCCAGAAAAACACCTACTTCTGCTTTATTGACTACACCAAAGCCTTTGACTATGTAGATCACAACAAACTGTGAAAAATTCTGAAAGAGATGGGAATACCAGACCACTTTACCTGCCTCCTGAGAAATCTGTATGCAGGTCAAGAAGCAACAGTTAGAACTGGACATGGAATAACAGACTGGTTCCAAATAGAGAAAGGAGTACGTTAAGGCTGTATATTGTCAGCCTACTTATTTAACTTATATGCAGAGTATATCACGCAAAATGTGGGGCTGGATGAAGCACAAGCTGGAATCAAAATTGGTGGGAGAAATATCAATAACCGCAGATATGCAGATGACACCACCCTTAGGCAGAAAGCGAAGAACTAAAGAGCCTCTTGATGAAAGTGAAAGAGGAGAGTGAAAAGTTAGCTTAAAACTCCACATTCAGAAAACTAAGATCATGGCATCTGGTCCCATCACTTCATGGCAAATAGATGGGGAAACAATGGAAACAGTGACAGACTATTTTGGGGGGCTCCAAAATCACTGCTGATGGTGACTGCAGCTATGAAACTAAAAGATGCTTTCTCCTTGGAAGAAAAGCTACGACAAACCTAGACAGCATATTAAAAAGCAGAGACATTGTTTTGCCAACAAAGGTCTGTCTAGTCAAAGCTATGGTTTTTCCAGTGGTTATGTATGGATGTGAGAGTTGGACTATAAAGAAAGCTGAGTGCTGAAGAATTTATGCTTTTGAACTGTGGTGTTGGAGAAGACTCTTGAGAGTCCCTTGGACTGCAAGGAGATCCAACCAGTCCATTCTAAAGGAAATCAGTCTTGAATATTCATTGAAAGGACCGATGCTGAAGCTGAAGCTCCAATACCTTGGCCACCTCATGTGAAGAGCTGACTCATTTGAAAAGACCCTGATGCTGGGAAAGATTGAAGGTGGGAGGAGAAGAGGATGACAGAGGATGAGATGGCTGGATGGCATCACCAACTTGATGGACATGAGTTTGAGTAATCTCCGGGAGTTGGTGATGGACAGGGAAGCTTGATGTGTTACAGTCCATGTGGTCACAAAAAGTCGGACATGACTGAGTAACTGAACTGATATATGGGCACAATATCTTTAGATATGATTCCACATCAGCAACCATATTTAAAAAATCTTATTCTACACAAACAGCTTATACAATTCAATATCAAAAAACAAATAATCCAATCAAATAATGTCAAAAGCCCTAAATAGACATTTTCAAAAGAAAACATAGAGAAGATCAACAGGCACGTGAAAAGATATTCAACATCACTAATTACTAGAGAAATACAAATGAAAGCTGCAGTGAGGTATCACCTCATCCTCATCAGAATGGCCATCACCAAGAAGTCTACAAATAATGAATGCTGGAGATGGTGTGGAGAAAAGGGAACCGTCCTACATTGTTGGTGGGAATATAAATTGGTGCAGCCACTGTGGAAAACAATATGGAATTTCCTCAAAATACTAAAAATAAAGCTACCATATTATCCATCAATCCCACTCCTGGGCATATATCTGGAAAAGATGAAAACTATAATTAAAACAGATGTATACACCACAATGTTCATAGAAGCACTATTTGTAGTAGCAAAGACATGGAAAAATCTGTGTCCATCGACAGGTGAATGGATAAAGAAGATATGGGACATATATATATGTGTGTATGTGTGTTTATATATATATCAGCCATAAAAATGAATGAAATATTGCCATTTGCAGCAACATGAGTGGACCTAGAGAATATCACACTGCTGCTACTGCTAAGTCACTTCAGTCGTGTCCGACTCTGTGCAACCCCAGAGACAGCAGCCCACCAGGCTCCCCGTCCCTGGGATTCTCCTGGCAAGAACACTGCAGTGGGTTGCCATTTCCTTCTCCAATGCATGAAAGTGAAAAGTGAAAGTGAAATCGCTCAGTCGTGTCCGCCTCTTAGCGACCCCATGGACTGCAGCCCACCAGGCTCCTCCATCCATGGGATTCTCCAGGCAAGAGTACTGGAGTGGGGTGCCATTGCCTTAGTGAAGTAAATCAGAGAAAGACAAATGTTATTTATCACTTATATGTACAATCTAAAAAATAATAGTGATGGTTCTATATACAGAACAGAAACAGACTCACAGACATAGAACACAAATTATTGTTATCAAAAGGGAAAGGGAGGGATAAATTAGGAGTATGTGATTAACTGATGCAAACTATTATACATAAAATAGATATGCAACAAAGATTTAGTGTATAATGCAGGGAACTATATTCAATACCTTATAATAAGCTACAATGGAAAATAATCTGAAAAATATAATTGAATCATTTGCTGTATATTTCAAACTAACACAATATTGTAAATCAACTATATTTCAGTTTTATAAAATCTTACTCTGAATTACCTCAAGTGTAATCTTATAATCCTCAAATTGTTAATGAATTATCAAAAGCTTTTGAAATCTCAAGTATAATATATTCTATTCACAGAATTTTTCAAAGGTTTATAAGAAACAGGCTGTGAATTACATAGAAAGTCAAACCTCATGAAAGGAATTTTTCTTATTGTATCAAGTGACATTTTAAGGCTGAGTTTAGTACTTTGTCTTCAAAGACATCCCCATTGAGCATTTTTACTAGAAATTTCTTTCACTTTAAAACTACTGTTTATATTACAGTTTTTGATTCAGTGGCATTTCTTTGTGTTAGATTACCACACTCCTCGTAGCAAGCAGCTCTTCCATGTGTCACACTACGTGGGAAATGAGAATGACAAACCCAGAAAAGATCAGTGAAGCAAAACCTTTAAGGAAACCTCAGATCTGTCAAGTGAATTGTGATACTGATTAGAAGCAAGTGGCTACTTTACTGAATAAGTAATAAATTCCACTTTTAGTGTGATAGTACTATTGTGCTAATAATACTTTTTATACCACACTGTGTAAAATGTACATTATATCCCCCTTTCTAAAAAGAAATGAATCCTTAACTTTTATTGATTATAATAAAATATTATTTCCCCTCCACTAAGTATTGATACATCTTACTCCCTCTTCCTTGTTTTAAATTGTGGTTTTTTGTTTTTAAACAAGCAGGATACTTTGTCTTCAATAACAGACTGTACATTGCTTAGTCATGTTCAATTTTGATCCTCCATCACGTCAAGGTTGTAGGAAAAGAACTCTTATAAATGGGCAACTTAGTATTTAAAACGCATAGGTAAAAGAGTTAAATTTGAATGATTTGTTGTATTTATATAGATAAATTACCCTCCAGATTTTCTTGAGGGTAAAATTTTGCAGAATAGAAAATTGTTGTGATTTTCCCCCTGTATACCATTCTTTTTTCCTATTATATTTTTAGTTAATACAGAATTGTTCTTTTTTCCAACACATGCTGTAGAGATTAACAGAAATTCCAGGTGGCTGGAGACAAGTGTAATAGGATGTCAACGGGGATGTTCTCTGGGCCACAGTTAGGTCCCAAAGCTGTGCACAGAAGGAGGTGAGCTCACATATTCTAAGTTCAGGGACCACCTGTCGTTAGGCCAGCTTGCCAAGTCATGCCAATACAGGGAAACAGCCCTAACACCAAACATACCCCAAATCACCCCATCCCTACTCCCTGAGGTATAAGGAAGAGGTGAGTGGAGAGGAGGTTAGCCTTTTCTGAAGCAGAATATTCATGTTGTTGTTCAGTTGCTAAGTTGTGTTTGATTCTTTGTGACCAGACTGCAGCACAGCAGGCTTCTCTGTCCTTCGCTAGTTTGCTCTGATTTGTGTCCATTTAATCAGTGATACTATCTAATCATCTCATCCCCTGTCGCCCTCTTCTTCTTTTGCCTTCAATCTTTCCCAGCATCAGGTTCTTTTCCAATGAGTCAGCTCTTTGCATCAAGTGGCCAAAGTATCGGAGCTTCAGCATCAGTCCTTCCAATGAGTATTCAGGGTTAGTTTTCTTTGGGATTGGCTGGTTTGATCTCCTTACAATCCAAGGGATTGTACAATTACAATCTCATAATTCATAAGGATACTCTATTCCCTCTCTTAACTGCATTCTCACTGTAGTAAAGGAGATCGAGGTACTTCTTCCACTCAAAGTCTAGAGAAGAGCGTTCAGGAGGATTGTGTATAAAGTTTAGAGATGCCCAGCCTTCCCTGGTTGGAGACTGGTGATTGTCTCTCACCTCTGGTCCAGGACCAGCAGAGTGCTTGATGTTCTAGGACAAGGAGAGTGGGTAGTAGAGAGATGACCTAGATGAGAGAAGGGGCACCATGGTGGTCCACATTGCCCTCTCCAAGAGAGGCTGTTCACTGGATCCCTTGTGGAGGAGGTAAAGGAGGTGCAAGATATGCCTCAAGGAACTGGGCAACAGGGAGGCACCCCAGGGAGCCTCACTGATGAGGGAGCCTGAACTTGGATTCGCTCCAGCATAGAGAACAATGAAAATCTGACAGGGTTAACTAGAGAAGCAGCAGCATCCAAAAGAGAGGGAATTACCATTTTGATAGCCACTTCCTCACTTCTCCTCTTGCCTTGACCTTAGAAGTGAAGCACCAGAAAGAAGGAAGAGGGGAGGGTATACAGAATAGAGCACTCCTGCCTTCAGACTCCTCCCACCCCCCACACCCTTAGTCAGAGCCACTAGAAATAGACTTGCCTGTCTTTCTCTGGAGGGAAGCGAGGACTGCTGCTGCTGCTGCTAAGTCGCTTGAGTCGTGTCTGACTCTGTGCAACGGCAGCCCACCAGGCTCCCCCGTCCCTGGGATTCTCCAGGCAAGAACACTGGAGTGGGTTGCCATTTCCTTCTCCAATGCATGAAAGTGAAGACTGAAAGTGAAGTCACTCAGTCGTGTCCAACTGTTAGTGACCCCATGGAATGCAGCCCACCAGGCTCCTCCGCCTATGGGATTTTCCAGGCAAGAGTACTGGAGTCGGGTGCCATTACCTTCTCCGGGAAGGGAGGACAAATGGTTTTAATTCAGTTTGAAGCTTAATAGAAAATGAGCAGAATTGAACTTTACTCGCCTGAATGAGATGATCCTAATAACTTGAAGAGACTGATAAATGGAATCAAGCCAAAGTGTGATGAAGTGAGTTGACACCTAGCAAAAAAATGGCAGGGGCAGAGTACAATAGTGGAGGAGATTATTGGAAAAAATGAAGCCATTTCATATTTGTAACCCAATGACTGTGAGTCCTCACGGAAGTAGTTACAAAATCAAATGTAGTTCTATTAATTTTTACAGAGGAGTGGTTTGATCAGTTTTGAGTAAGACAGGCTGGTGAGAATGATAGCAATTCAAGTAAAGAAATTACAGTGGTTTTATTCGTTTCTCTTAATTGAGGTATAACACGCACACAAAAAAGCATACATACTGTTAAGTGTAGAGCTCCCTGAATTGAAGTGTACCCATCTATGTAACCAGCACCAAATCAGGAAATGGAACACTATCAACAGCCCAAACACCCCCGTATGTCCCCTGTCAGTCATTATCCTCCTCCCCCTAAAGTCACTGCTCTCTTGATTTCTATATATGTAGGTTAACTTTGTCTTTTATTTTTACATAAATGAAGCCCTACGTTATGTACCTTCTGTTTGCTTCTTTCATTCAGTATCACATTTGTGAGATTTATCCATGTTGTTGTGTACAGAATAAATGGAAAGCATCCATTTTCATTGCTGCTTAATACTTTGCTAGTTGAATATATCATGAATTTTATTCATCTAAATGGTAGTGCACATTGTTTTTTTTCCCTCCAGTTTGGGGCTATTACAAAGAGTGCTGCTGGACTTTCTTGCTAAGTATTTTATCTAGGACTTTCACATCTATGTTCCTGAGAGAGATTGGCCTGTAATTTTCCTTTCTTGCCAGCTTTTGGTATCACAGTTATACTGACCTCATAAAATGATTGGAAATATTCCCTGTTTTTCTGTTTTCTGGATGATTTTCTGTAAGATTCATGGTTTTCCTGTTGTGTTTGGAAAAATTCACTAAAAAAGCCATCTATGACTAAAGTTTTCTTTGTGGGAAGGTTTAAAATTATGAATTTAATTAAAAAAACATTTTATAATTGAAATATAGTTGATTTACAACGTGTTAATTTCTATTGTACAGCAAAGTGATTTACTTTTACATATATATGTGTGTATATATATGTTCTTTTTTGTATTCTTTTCCATATGGTTTATCATAAAATATTGAATATATTTCCCTGTGCTATACAGTAGGGTCTTGTTTTTTATCCATTCTATATGTAATAGTTTACATCTGCAAACCCCAAATTCCCACTGCATCCCTCACCCACCATGAATTTAATTTTTTAATAGATAGAACTACTTATATTTGCTCTTTCCTTTTAGACCCCTCTGTTAAATTGTATATTTCTAGAAATTTTTCATTTCAACAGCATGCAGTTGTTTAAAATTTCCTCTTATTACATTCTTTTTAAAAATTGAGTAGTAATTGACATGCAACATTATATTTGTTTCAGATACATAGTATAATGATTTAGTATTTGTATATATTGCAAAATTAACACCGCAATAAGTCCCATTAATATTCACTACCATACATAGTATCAAAAATTTTTTCTTGTAATGAGAACTTTTAAGATTTACTCTTAGCAACCTTCAGAAACCCAGTACAGTATTATTGACAATAGTCACCATGCTGTACATTCCATCTCCATGACATTCATTTTATAACTGAAAATTTGTACCTTTTGACTCCCTTCCCCCATTTCATCACCCCCTCACCCCTTGCCTCAGGTAGCCACCAATCTATTCTTTATACCCATGGACTTGTTTTTGGTTTGTTTTTTAAAATTCCATGTATAAATAAGGTCACAGTTATTTATCTTTTTCTCTCTGACTTATTTCACTTAGCATAATGCCATCAAGCTTCATTCTTGTTGTTAGAAAAGGCAAGATTTCGTTCTTCATTTTATGTCTGAACAATATTCCATTGAATGTATATATTGCATGTTCTCATTCATTCATCTAGAAGTAGACACTTAGGTTGTTTCCGCCTCTTGGCTTTGTAAATAATGCTGCAACGAACATGGGGGTGCACATATCTTTCTGAGTTAGTGTTTTTATTTTCTTGGATAAACACACAGAAAAGTAGAATTGCTGTATCAGATGATAGTTCTAATTTTAATTTTTTGAGGAACCTCCATGCTGATTTCCATTGTGGCTGCACCAATTTTCATTCCCACCAGCAGTCCACAAGAGTTCCCTTTTTTCCACATCCTCATCAACTTGTTATTGCTTGTCTTTTTTATAACAGCCATTCTGACAGGTATGAATTGTATATTTTTAATGCTGATAGGATCTATACTGATGTCTCTACTTTTCTTCTTGGTATTGGTTATATGTAACTTATTAGTTTTTTTCTTGATCAGTGTTTTCAAGGGTTTGCAATTGTATTAGTCTTTTCAAAGAACCAATATCTGGCATTTGTTTTCTCCATACTTTCTTGCTTCTTAATTTCTTTTCTAATCTTTATTATTTCCTTATTTCTTTCTATGGGTTTAATTTTCTTTGGATATGATTTTTAAATAGACATGCAGATCACTGGTTTTCAGGTTTCTTATTTTTAATGTGCACTGCTGCTGTTGTTCAGTTGCTAAGTCATGTCTGACTATGACTCCATGAACTGCAGCACGCCAGGCTTGTCTATCTTTCGCTATCTCCCTGAGTTTGCTCAAATTCATGTCCATTGAGTCAGTAATGCCGTCCAACCATTTCATCTTCTCTTGCCCCCTTCTCTTGCCCTCAGTCTTTCCCAGCAACAGGGTCTTTTCCAATGAGACAGCTATTCGAATCAGTTGGACAAAGTATTGGAGCTTCAGCTACACAATCAGTCCTTCGAATGAATATTCAGGGTTGATTTCCTTTAGGATTGACTGGTTTGATCTCCTTGCTGTCCAAGGGAGTATTCTCCAGCACCATAGTTTGAAAGCATCAGTTCTTCGGCACTCAGCCTTCTTTATGGTCCAACTTATATCCATACATGACTACTGGAAAAACCATAGCTTTTACTAGATGGACCTTTGTCGGAAAGAAGTGTCTCTATTTTGTAATACACTGTCTAGGTTTGTCATAGCTGTTCTTCCAAGGAGCAAGCATCTTTTCATTTCAAGGCTGCAGTCACCATCCACATTGATTTTGGAGCCCAAGAAAATGAAATCTGACGGTTTCCACAATTTCCCCATCTATTTGCCATAAAGTGATAGGACTGGATGCCATCATGTTAGTTTTCTGAGTGTTGAGTTTTAAGCCAACTCTTTCACTCTCCTCTTTCACCATCATGGACAGGCTCTTTAATTCCTCTTTGCTTGCTGCCATTAAAGTGGTATCATCTGGATATCTGAGGTTGTTTATATTTCTCCCTGCAATCTTGATTCCAGCTTGTGTTTTATCCAGTCTGGCATTTTGCATAATATACTCTGCATAGAAGTTAAATAAGCAAGGTGACAATATACAGCCTTGATGTACTTCTTTGCCAATTTTGAATTAGTCTGGTATTACATGTCTAGTTCTGTTGCTTCTTGTCCTGCATATGGGTTTCTCAGGAGGCAGGTAAGGTGGTCTGGTATTCCCATCTCATTAAGAGTATTCCACAGTTTGTTGTGATCCACCCAGTCAAGGGCTTTAGCATGGTCAATGAAGCAGAAGTAGATGTGTTTTTGAAATTCCCTTGCTTTTTCAAATTGCCAGAGTATATTGGCAATTTTATCTCTGGTTCCTCTACCTTTTCTAAATTCAGCTTGTATATCTGAGAGTTCTCAGTTCACATACTGCTGAAGCCTAGCTTGAAGGATTTTGAGCATAATCTTGCTGGCATGTGAAATGAGTACAGTTGTACAGTAATTTGAACATTCTTTGGCATTACCTTTCTTTGGGATTGGAATGAAAAAAATTTCCTTTAAGTTTGGCTATTACTATACAAATTTTGATATGTAGTATTTTTCTTTTCATTTCATTGAAAATATGTTCTAATTTCCAATGAGATCTCTTCTGCAACCCATAAGATACGTAGAAGTATATTGTTTTTATAATAGGGAAACACTAGGGAACTTCTAGCTATCTTTTTGTAATTGATTTCTGGCTTTGTTCCACCATAGTCAGATAATTTAGTATTATTCTAATACTTTGATATTTGTTGAGATTCACGTTATTGCCCAGCATATGTGTACTTTTAATAAATATCTAGGTATACTTGAAAAGATTGTGTTTTCTTTAGTTGTTGAATGCAATGTTTTGATGGTTAGTTTTATGTGTCAAACTGACAACATATTACTTAGGTAATATCTGAATAGCTGGTAACACCTTTGCTAAGTTACTTCAGTCGTGTCCAACTCTGTGCGACCCCATAGATGGCAGCCCACCAGGCTCCCCCATCCCTGGGATTCTCCAGGCAAGAACACTGGAGTGGATTGCCATTTCCTTCTCCAATGCATGAAAGTGAAAAGTGAAAGTGAAGTCGCTCAATCGTGTCCGACTCTTAGTGACCCCATGGACTTCGGCCTACCAGGCTCCTTGGTCCATGGGATTTTCCAGGCAAGAGTACTGGAGTGGGGTGCCATTGCCTTCTCCAGTAACACCTTATTTCTAGGTATGTCTGTGAGGGTATTTCTTGAAGAGACTAGCATTTGATTCAGAAGACTGAGAGAAGAAACCCCCCTCATCCATCCACTGGGGCACAAATGGAACAAAAAGGGAAACAAAGGATGAATTCATTCCCTGTTCTTGGGCTGGAACACTCTTCTTTTCCTGTTCTCAGACATCAGAGCTTCTCGTTTTCAAGTCTTCAGGCTGAGACTAAATTATACCACTGGCTTTCCTGATTTTCTTGCTTACAGACACCAGACTGGGACTCCCCTACCTCAATAACTCTGAGTGAGCCAATTCCTATCTTAAAAAACATGAATACATACATGTATGTATACACACACACACACACACACACACACACACACACACACAATTGGCTCTTGAACAACATGAGGGTTAGGGGTGCTGACTCTCCACAAGTAAAAAATCCACTTACAACTTACAGTTGGCCCTCCCTCTCTGAAGTTCCTTAGAATCTCTCATTCCCCATCTTCAGATTTAACCAACCTCAGATCATGTGACTCTGTAATATTTATAGTGAAAAAAATCCACATGTAAGTGGACCCAGGAACTTCAAGCCCACATTATTCGGGGGTAAACCCTGTCTATCTATCTTCTGTTATTATAGTTTTGTTTCTCTAGAGAACCCTGACTAGTAAAAACCTTCTACCTAAGTCAGGTCGTGTTTATTAAATGTTAGTTAACTATTCTATATTTTTATTTTTGTGTCTGTTCTATCAGTCACTGAAAAAGGTAGGGTAAAAACTATTCTGATTGTGAATTGATTCATTTCACCTTATTTCTCTCGATATTCTTTATGATAGTTTGAAACTATGTTATCAGAAACTTAGAAATTTAGAATAGTTATGCCTTCCTGGTGAACTGACCTTTTTATCATTACGAAATGTGTTTTGTAACTCTAGAAATGTTTTTCCTTTACTGTATGATTTTCTATTTCTCTCACTTTTTCTGTGTTTCCTTTTATCTCCTTTCTTGCTTTCTTTGGATTTATTTTAAATTATTTTATTGTTCCTTCTATTAGCTTGTTAGGTATGCATTCTTTGTTACTCCTTTTGTGGTTACTCTGGAGAAAAATGCATGCCTGAATCTAATACAAATTAATATTTTACCTCCCTCAGACAACTTAAGGACTTTAGAACAAACTACTTGCTCCTGTCCTGTCTTCTGTATTAATGTTTTCACATATTTTAATTCTGCACACAACCAAAACCCCACAATATGTTATTATTATTGCTTTTTGTTAATTTTCATGTAGATCTACCCAATCATTTATTCTATTGTTCTTTATTCCTTCTTGCACTTCTGTGCTTCTCTCTGGGATTGTATTTCCACTTCCTTTCAATATTGGTTTTCTACTGATAAATCTGCTCAAAATTTGTTGGTCTGGAATGTCTTTATTTTGCTTTCATTTTTGAAGGCTACCCTGGGTGTAGAATTCTAGGTTAGCAGAATCTTTAAAGATGACAAACATACCATTGCCGCCTTTTCCATTACTTCTGATGATAAGGTAACTATTAGTTTTATTCTTGTTCCCTTGTAGATATTATGCCTTTTTCTCCAGCTGCTACTTTGAAGATTTTACTTTGTATTTGGTTTTTAGTGCTTGACTGTGATGTGTTTTAGATATGAATTCCTAATTTTTAAAATTCATATCTCTTCAGGTTCATATCCCCCCTTGTGGCTGATATATTTTGGATTTTTAGAAAATTATAAGGCCTTATTTATTTAAATATTGCTTCTCCCCATTTTCTATATTTTTCTTTTCTCCCCATGCTTTGGTCTATGAGTATATATAAAAGTAAAATTTGTGATTATTAGAGAGTGTATTTATTATGAACGTATCATGTCATTCTAACCTCACTTTTCTTCTTTGCTAGAATTAGCAAATTAGTAGTATCTGTCACATCAGTCACAGTGCCTACCACAGTGGTATTTAACTTCTAGATGAAAAAAATTCACCCATAGCCTCCTGCTTGGCTAAGCAGAGTTGGACTTCTCTTTGTACAATGATGGCTAATCAGATTAGCTTCTCCGTGATGCAGAGTATGGGACAATGTAGAACAAACTGGTTAGTCAGTTTCAAAAGGAGTTGTTCAGTCACTCAGTCATGTCTGACTCTGCAACCACATGGACCACAGCATGCCAACCTTCCCTGTCCTTCACTATCTCCTGGAATTTGCTCAAACTCATGTCCATTGAGTCGGTGATGCCATCCAACCATCTCATCCTGTGTCACCTGCTTCTCCTTCTGCCTTCAATCTTCCGCATCATCAAGGTCTTTTCCAATGAGTTGGCTTTTTGCATCAGGTGGCCAAAGTACTGAAGCTTCAGCATCACTCAAAAGGAGAGCAAAACAAATTGTGAAACAGAAGCCAGGACTTGAGGGAGGTACCATGTAGGTCATAAAAAGGAGAATGGAAAGAGCATATTTTCTCCAAACCGCCTTGATACTTGGGATTTATTTAGTTTTAGGTACTAGATGTGTAGTTTTGCAAAAACCTAATTTCTTATAGTGACCTAAATGAGTCTGTCTTCATTGCAACCAAAAGACTAAAATATTAGGGAAATATAGCTGAATGTATATCTGAGCTTTAGCAAAGCACTTCTTTAAGACATATAATACCTGATGGACAAGACTGAGAAATTTTCACTAAATGTGAGTGTAAATCAGTGGACTAGAAACTAAATTGCTTCAGCCTGGAGGGAGGTTTTTTGTTCCTATCTTTATTTTTGCTTTTGTTTTTGTTTTCACTGTAAAGTTCTCCCCTTGACCTTGTTCTAGCTAACATTTTTATCACTCTTTTTGTTGAGGACATGCTTATCAAATTTTCTAAGGAAATTTAGTAAGATCCTATAAGTTAGAATACAATGATCAAGTCCAAAAAGGTAATACTAAAATTTTTTTATTTTGAAAATAATACATGCACATTGCCAAATATTGAGAACACTATTCTCTTTTTTACATTCTGTTTTTTATGAAAAATGTAATTAGAACAATAACAATACTACTTTCTAAATACTTTAACACTTCAGAATCATAAGCATTTCCAAACTATTAAATATTATTTTGCAATATTGTTTTAAGAGATCATATTTATTTAACCAATCTCCTCTCAAAAAATGCTGTAATATTGTTTTCTGAACTTTTTTGTTTTGCTTCAAAATCAATTTTTCAAATAATTAAATAATATTCTCTCAATTGCATGACTGTACTATTATTGACACAATTAGAATATGTCATTAAGATTCCCATGAATATTCTTATGGTAGGCATTATTTAAATGTTATAGTTATTTTTTTCCTGATAAACTCCTAGCAATGTATGAGAATCTTGGCTCATTTCTATGTTGCTTCACCATTGCTATTATGATTTTCAAAATTCCTGCCAATTTTATAAGCACAAATTACAGTCTTGCTTTATTTTGGTTTCCTTTGAATACTAGTGAAGCCAAACATTGTTTCATGTATATTGGCTATTTACATTTCTTGTTTTGGAGCATCTATGTTCATATCTTTTGTTCATTTTTTAACTACAGAGTGTATCTTAACATTTCTTAAGGGCTTTTTATAGATTGTATATGTGTGTGTTAGTTGCTCAGTTGTGTCCGATTCTTTGTGACCCCATGGACTATAGCCCACCAGGCTCCTCTGTTTATGGGATTCTCCAGGCAAGAATGCTGGAGTGGGTTGCCATTTCCTTCTCCAGGGGATTTTCCTGACCCAGGGATCAAACCTGGGTCTCCTGCATTGCTGGCAGATTCTTTACTATCTGAGCCACCAGGGAAACCCTTTTATAGATTATGCATATTAATCCTTTCTGGAAATACATATCACAAATATTCATTCCAAGTTTGTCATCTTTCTTTTCCAATGAAGCTTATTTTTTTACAAAAAGACTTTCACTTTTAAGAAGTTAAATCAATAATCATTTAAATTGTTCTTTCATATCCTACTAGAGAGTCTCATATAACTGTTTACCTGTATCTTCTGTCATATAATATTTAATATGAATAGAGTAAAGACCAGCTTTTGGATTCAGAATACCAATTATATCACTTCTGGTTGGGGGAGCTTTGAGGTTGCCAGCATCAGTGTACTTTGGCTGTGAAAAATCTGTTGGGATCTTGGACATCATTAGTAAAAACTTAAGGTCCAGAACTAGGAAAACTATAGTCCTGGTACACTGCCAAAGCTTCAGCGCATATTTGGTTTAAATGTGGTTGAGATTGTTTTATTGGCTAGTATTTTAAGAATTGTTGAGGGATCTGTGTAATCAAAAACATTTCCTCATTCTCGAGATAAGGCAGACAGTTTTCATAGTGAAACAAGGTATACAAGTACAGCTTCAATAGTTTGTTTTTGTCTCAAACTGTCTGATACCAGCATTACAGGCATTAACTTCGGTTAAAACTCAGAAAACTTCTATGCTTCTTGTAACCACACTTCAGTTCTGACAAACTTTGCTTGATATTGTGGGGCTTCCTTTTAAAATCAAGAAGACAGGAATAACTACCACTGCCCAGTCTATTCCCCACTCAACACTAAACCTGTCAAGAAAAAAGAAACAAAAGGTGTGAGGATTGGAAAGGGGAAAACAAAATTGCCATTATTCAGAATCGGAATTTAATATGCTTTTAATTTCATGGTCCTCACCTCGGCTATTTCATTAGCTGTGTGTATCACATTTTAAGACTATTGTGTGGACATAAGCCAAAAGAGATTTGTAGGGAAATTATCACGGTGGTGACAAAGAGGGGACTTTGAAAACATGGCATATAAAGAAAAGATTTGAAAATATTTTACATGGGGAAAAGACTCACAGAAGGGAAGGTAAAGAATCTACCTACTATGCGGGAGACCTAGGTTCAATCCCTGGGTTAGGGAGATCCCCTGGAGGAGGGCATGGCAACTCATTCCAGTTTTCTTGCCAGAAGAATCCCTATGGCAGAGGAGCCTGGCAGGCAACAGTCCATGGGGTCAAAAGGACATGACTAAGCGACCAAGCTCAGCACAAACTATTTAAAGAAAAAGTGATGATGTATAACAGTGATTATTTTGTCTGACAGGCCCAAGGAAGTGTAATCAGGGTCACTAAGAGGCAAGAGGAAGAGAGACTGAAGCTCTGGCAGAACTTTTAAGAGTTTGTAATTAAAAATTGTTAGAGGGATGCCTTACGAGGTAGAAGGAAATTTGTTATTAGAAGTTTTCAACCAAAGGCTGAGTGACCATGTGTTGGGAATGCTGTAGGATTCCCTAAGGCATAGGGATGAAAAAGCTCACATTTCTTGAGCACCCACTGTGTCCATGTACTGAGCCAGGCCCTATCTCATTTAATCATGGCAACGCAATGAGGACATTTTATTGTATTCCCATTTAACAAATGAAACAAGTGTAGAGAATCTAAAGGACTGCCTGGCATCACATAGATGGTAAGTAGGAAAGCCCGAGAACAGACCCAGGCAGTCTGTTTCCAGAGTCTCAATTCTGAACCAGTGTACCACATTGTCTGGAAAGAGTGGTTGGCTTCCATAACTTTCAAGATTTCATCAAATCCTGAGATTGTATAATTGTGCAGAGAGAAAAGTCATGCCTGAAGGGATTTATATTAAAGATTAATTTTGTTGGCAGTGACGTGAGGTGGCTCCTGTTTTAGTACCTAATCTTTAAGTTAGGAATAAAATCAAAGTTGCTGAAAATCCACCCATCACTTCTAAATTAGAAGGCTGTTGGATATTCATATATCTACCAAGGTACAAATAAGTTGGTAGACAATGGCTGGGATCCCAGACAGATGCTCTTGGGCTCTGGCAATAAGACTAAGCCTATAAATATCAAATGTATATAGTATGTCTTACAAAACCAAATATCAGCAGTTTTGAAGCATCGTGGTGTTTTGTGGGTTTTTTTTTTTTTTTTCTTCTAAGCAGATCCAGCAATTGATCTTGGGCTACTTTGATAGCATCTAAAACAAAATTGTTTTATTCGGCATTTTTGAGTGTTACATCACTGAGTTAGAGGTTATATCATATTGGTCACAGAATGCTATTTAAAATTTGCAGCTAGGTACATTCTCCAATATCTATATATAATTTCTTAAAATATAGAAGCTAGATCAAACATAACTAGAAGTAACGTGTGTGCAAGAGATAAGTACAGAGATTGGCCATTTGCCATTGTTATTAGGGAGAAAGGCCTGCACACTGAGAGTTTCAACAAATTACAAATGCCAGGAAGAAAATAATATGGCTGTGTTTGAAAAGCTCATGCTATTTACTTGACAGGCTCTGCCAGGGCAAAGTTACAGCTGTGTCCCTGCTTTGCAGATCATTTAAACAGGCTTTTCTCTATGTCACTGACACTTTAGTCACATCCACAGAGCTTTGCGATCAGCAAATAATAATTATTATGTGGGGAAGATAGCCTATGAGCTGCCCCAGTATCTATACCACAAATAAATCAATAGAAACACGTTAGTTATTAATAAAATGATTTTAATTTATTTTTTCCAGTTTGTTAACACAATCAGACCTGTTAGAAGAAAGGTAGATTATCATTTAACATTATAAACAGTGATATCTCTGTGTATGCTTGCAAAAAAACAAATCAGGATTGTCTTTTTATGTGTTTTTTTCTAATCCTCTCACTTGAAATCTTTTCTGTATTCTATATAGTTGGAGATTTCTCATATTGTCATTTGTTATGTCCCACCATCTTTGTATTCATCTACCTAAAGGAAATGTGGGGTAGTAGGGAGAGTCAGTGGAAAATCCCATGGACAGAGGAGCCTGGTAGGCTGCAGTCCATGGGGTCGCACAGAGTCGGACACGACTGAAGTGACTTAGCAGCAGCAGCAGCAGCAGCAGCAGCAGGGAGAGTCAGATGGTCTGGATTTGAGCATCCTACCTGTGTCAATTGAATTCTCTGAGATTCAGTTTCTTCTTCTACAGTAATACCTACCCAGCTGTTGTGCAGATGAGAGGAAATCATGAACGCAGAGGTATTCTGTAAACTGTGAAACATACCAAGGTCAGGTCCAAAGGTCCATTTCTCCCAGCTTAATCTTTGATGGGGGCTTCCCAGGTAGTTTAATGGTAAAGAATCTGCTGCCAATGCAGGAGATGCGGTTTCCATCCCTGGTTTGGGAAGATCCCCTGGAGAAGGAAATGGCAACCCACTCCAATATTCTTGCCTGGGACATCTCACTTGCAGAGAGCCTGGTGGACCACAGTCCATGGGGTCACAGAGTCAGACATGACTTAGCAACTAAACAACAACAAATTTTTGATGGAGACTTAGAAGTTCTACAAACTATCTTTCAAGTGACTAACATTGGAAATAAGCATGGAAGTGAATCATGGTAGACATCAGAGCTTCCCTGGTGGTTCATCTGGTAAAGAATCTGCTTGCAATGTGGGAGACCTGGGTTCAATCCCTGGGTTGGGAAGATCCCCTGGAGAAGGGAATGGCTACCCACTCCAGTATTCTGGCCTGGAAAATTCCATGGACTGTATAGTCCATGGGGGTCACAAAAAGTTGGACATGACTGAGTAAATTTCACTTTCAGACTCCAGGGAAACATATTTCATGTAACTCTTTTCAATTTTTTCTTTTTTAGCTTTCATGGAGAATTACAAGGATTACTGATCATATTTATTCTAGTGAAAGTTCCTGTGGTTGTTATTATAGCTGTTGTTCTGGTGATGTAAGAAACACTAGAAGTAAATCGTGGGCAGCTAAGAGAAAAGGAAAATGTGTGAAGGTGTGTTTGGGACTTGATCAATATTATTGAATTAATACATATGAAGGTACCCAACATCTCATGTTGTGTTAATATTTAGAAATTTAAGAGAGACATGGCTGGTCAATTGCTTTGAGGCTTTGTTTCTCAGAGCCAATAGGGAACTCCAGCGCTGCAGGGGTTATGTGGGACAGCAAAACCCAGATTGAATTTCTCATGCATTCTACTGCCTGAAGCCTTCCCGAAAGTCACATAAGGCACTGATGGCCGGGCTGGAGTGGGGGGAGGGGAGTCCTGTGGAAAAACAATCTTTTGACTTTTTCCAGAATGTGACTAGAATCTCAAATGGCTTTGTTTATAACAAGTTAGTTGGGTTTTTCTATTCCTCCATTTGTCCTTAGATAAAAGAAACACAGATCCTTTAAAAGCTTTGGGGAGGGACAAACTTTTTTACTTAACAGTCTGTCACTGAGGTGGAAGGCTGGTTCAGATCTGAATGGTACAGTGCTGTTTTGTGCTTTCATGGGTGTCTGTCAGAATTTTTCAAGCCGAAAACTCCAAGGCAAGAGACATCATTCCTGAATGGCAGACAGTGAACCCCACAAAAGGCCAGGGAGAGAGCCTGGGGGTGATGTATAGGGATGGAGAGGACCAGGAGGAGGCTGCAGGAAGAATGGCTCCTTTCCTAGTCACGAGTGAATTGTTCACTGTATTACTTTTCTATGGTGACTCAAATCCTTCTTAAACTCAATAAAAAGAAGCCCAGTGCTTTTTAGGGAAAGGAAATTCTTCAGATTCTAACTACACAGACCTGTATGAGCAACGCATTAGTGATATTTGGTTTGTGTGGTTTTGTGTGTATTATACAGGTTTGGATTACAATAATTCCTCCCACTTGTATAAGGTTTTACAGTTTTTAAAGCATTTTATGCTTAATCCTCACAATAAACACAGATAGAAGAGTACAGATGGATCTTGACTCACAATAGCTTCACTTTAGACCCCTGCTGTTACGACCTTTATTATCATAAATATGACTCTCCCAGTGTTGGTCAAATCTCACCATGCAACTTCCCAGGACTCTCATCATAAGTGACAGGAAAATTGAAGCTACTTTTTATGTGAACTGGTGCCAGAAGTATATAGAACAACTTTTGATTTGATGGGTGCAGGTGTACTTGAAGCAAATCCATATGCATCTGAATTAGGCAATGCTATTGCAAAAGCATCATCCATTTATGTTGAAAAAGAGCTACCCCAAGATGTCAAAGGGAGTTTTTACTGCAAGTAAAAGTTGATTGGATCACTTTCAGAAAATGGTCGGCAAAACATTTACTATTTAAAGAAGAAGCCACAAGAACCAATAGAATAGCATCTGATACCAATAATGTGCCCACAAAGTCTGCTAAAGATAAAGGCTACTCTATGTTCTGGGTGTTTAATGATGATAAGATCAGACACAGAGATAGAATGAGGATTGCAGGAGGAGGAGAAAATGAAGAGAACACAGCAATGAGGAAAACTTGAACATTCAAAGAATTTCTTCCCCACTGAATCTACTATGATAGTTTTTAGACAGATGGCCCTAATTTTGATCACAGTTTGAATATCTTTAAGCACTGAAGCATTTACTTGCTTCAGAGAGACTTATCAGAAAAATAACATTTCTTTGGACTGGTATTTTAAGAAGACTCAGCCAGTTGATTAAAAAGAATTTTCCCAAAGGATCTAAACTTTGACTTTTTCTTTACAAACCTAGAAAATCTTTGTAAAATCATGTAGTTGTCTTTCCACAATTCATTTTGGTATTTTAGAGCATAAATTGGGTCTTCAGGGACACCATTTTAATTTATAACTTCAAAGATATTAAAGGTTTAACTTCTGGAAGTTCAGTTTGTGGCAAATATCCAGGAATAAATCAGATCATAAATGCCTATTATAGGAGTCCCAGTTTATAAATGAGGAACAGACCACAAAGCAGCAAATGACTTGCTGACTTCCCTTAAAAAAGGCCAATGAGGTCACATAATGCCCCTAAAAAACACTGATGAGGTCACTAGATTAAAGTTTAATAATGCTTCCCTTTCTCTTCCTTACCTAAAGAACATATGTTTTTCACAGGTTGTCAAACAAAAATTCATGTAACATCTGAGGGACTACAATCTTAATATTATGGTAACATCAAATAAATTAGTTGATGGACCTATATGTATTTATTATTAAGTACTATCAATGGTTAAATTCAATGAAAATTTATTGGATAAAGACAATTAGTGCCACCATGCTTTGGAAATATACACCTATATCATTGAAATAGGCAGAGAACTAGGTTAATTATTATTTCAATGGAAGACAAGTCCCTCCCTCAGGCTTAATCAAGCTATCTACCTGAATTCATCTTTCTTTTTCTTTTTCAGAAACTCATTATCTTCATTGTTCCTCACTTCCCCCTACCTTCAACCTTTTTTCTCTGCCAGTTTTCTTATAAGCTAAGCAGTTTGAACAGGCTCAAGTATCTCCCATCTTAACACATACACATACACACATATACACATACACATGCATACATATACACACACCCTACCTCATTCAACCAGCTATATTGTCTTTTTCTCCTCTTCTTTAAAATCACACTTCCTAATAGTTCTCTTCACTCACTCTCTTCATATTCTCATGTCTCCCACAAACACTCAACTTTTGATAACCTAGCTTCAGCCTCACCATGCTTTTAGAGTTGCTTTCTCACTGAGACTCTAATGAACTCTATTTGCTAAATCTGATGGCTACTTATCTGTACTTTTGTTGTCTTCTCAGCAGCATTTAATACTCCCGTTCACTCCTTGAATTTTCTTTTTCCATGAGTTTCCATGTCTGCTAACTCTGGGTCCTTCTCCTCTCTCCCTGGTCATTTCTTCATCAGTCTCCTGTCTCTTCTGCCAGTGCCTAAAATGTTACTATTTCTTAGGTTTTCTTCATAAGTCCCTTTCTCTTCTCACTGGACGATTTCATCTACTACTATGTTTTCGGCCTCTCTTGCAAGGAAAACACAAACTTAAGCTTTTACTCCCAATTTCTTCTTCTGAAAGTCTAACATGGGTCTTCACTTTGTAGTCTTCCAGAAATTTATCTTGTTTTGGACTTCCCTCCTTCAGATAGAGCATAGAACAAACTAGGGCTTAGATGCATGAAGATTATTTGAGAAGCAGGAATGAGGGCGCAAGAATAGTAAGAGAAGGAGGAAAAGTCCTTAAAGGATACATTGTTGAGCTGTAATCATTGTGGTCACAGGCTGGCCATCACTGTCACTGAGACTCGGACTTGTCTCCCTGAATGAGGGAGGCTGGGGCATTGTCTACCAGCTCCTAGCACACATTGGTTGAAGACTGCTGGAGGAAATGGTAACTTGAGGCACTTCCAGGCCATACCTTTGTCAGATTGAATGAACTTCCCCAGCTCTGGAGCAAGCTCTGTGGCAGAAAAGCATAGATAGAAAGCTATCAGGGTGCAGGGAGCCATGCCCCGCAGCTGCATGGAAATCAAGTGAGTCAATGGGATAGAAAGGAAAGTTGCTCATCATGTCCAACTCTTTGAGACCCCATCATGTCCAACTCTTTGAGACCCCATGGACTATTCAGTCCATGGAATTCTCCAGGCCAGAATACTGGAGGGGGTAGCCTTTCCCTTCTCCAAGGGATCTTCCCAACCCAGGAATTGAATCCAGGTCTCCTGCATTGCAGGTGGCTTCTTTACCAGCTGAACCACAAGGGAAGTCCAAGAATACTGGAGTGTGTAGCCTATCCCTTCTCCAGAGGATCTTCCTGACTCAGGAATCAAACCAGGATCTCCTGCATTGCAGGTGGAATCTTTACCAACTAAGCTGTGAGGGAAGCCCCAAGGGGGTAGAAAGCACATCACAAAAGTCTTGCTTCACAACATTCTAAAACTGAATTTACCTGCCCAGTGGTGACCCTCTTTGTGTCTCCTTTTCTTAGGGACTGGCTCCATCATCTTCTCAGCAGCTCAAACCAGTCACCTGAGCAGCATCTTTGACTTTCTTTTTCATAATGTCTTTTTTCAAATCCATCTGACTGTGTTCATTGACACTGCTGCAGCTTAGCTATTTATGAACTCTCATTTGGCTTTCTGCAACAACCTCCTAATTGACATTCTTGGCCTATTTACATTTGTTACTTTCACTGCAACCAGAATAATCCCTTAAAACATTCATTGGATTATGTCACTCTCATGGTTAAAACTCTTTAGTGGTTCTCCTTCACTCTTAGAATAAAGACCCAAGTTCTAAATATTGCCTCAGGGCCCTGCATGATCTGACTCCAGCTCATACCCCCCTTCATCTTTTGACATTCCCCTTTGTCTATGATCCAGCCTTGCTGACCTTTTCTCAGTTTGGCGAGTGCACTATGTTTTCCTCTATGTCTAGGCTTTCAAACATGCTGTGTCTTACTTCATGTGGGCTGCTATAACAAAACCCCACAGACTGCTGGTTTATAAACAGCAGAAATATATTGCTCACAGTTTTGGAGACTGAAGGTCCAAGGTAATTGTACCAGCATGGTCAGGTTAGGGTCCCAGACTTCTTGTATCCTCACAAGGTAGAAGAAGGTAGGGAGCTCTGTGGGGTCTCTCATAAGATCACTAATCCTGTTCATGAGGGCTCCATCCTCAAGACCTAAATCCCCTCCTAAAGGCCCCACCTACTAATATTATCACCTTTGCTGGGTTAAGATTTCAAGACATGAATTGGAGGAAAGGGGGTAGGTGCAAACGTCCAGACCATAGAATGCTATCTTCATCATAGACCACTTTCTCTAATTGCCCTTTCCCTCATCAATTCTTACTCATGACTTGGTTTCACATTAGTTGTCATCTCTTGATAATCCTCCACATCTGAACTTGTTTCCCCTCCAGTCTATTCCTATGTCATCTTATGCTTTTACTACCAGAGTGCTTATATGGTATCATAACCGCCTGTTTACTTGTCTGTGTCCCCCTGTAGGGGGGCCTCCCTGGTGGCTCAGATGGTAAAGAATCTGTCTGCAGTGTGGGAGACCCAGGTTCAATCCCTGGGTCAGGAAGATGCCCTGGAGAAGGGAATGACTACCCACTCCAGTATTCTTGCCTGGAAAGTTCCACAGACAGAAGAGCCTGGAAGACTCTGTAAAGGAAAGATCTATTTACACCTTTTTCACCATTTTAGAGACCCATTGCTTTCCATGGTATCCTTGATATATTTGATTCTCAGTAAATACTGTTAAATAATTGAATCAACACCTAACGTGTTAATAGATCCTTAATCCTAACTGTGTAGTAGACTCCTACAATACTTGGGAAAATTAAGAATTCAACTGGTTCTTAAAGGATTGTAAAGACTTTTTTAGGTTGGTGATAGGGAAAGATTTTCCAGGCTATCAACCTCAATAAAAGAGGAAAACATGGCAATCTCAAGTCATCAAAAATTCCACCACTATTTGGACATGGTAGAGGGTTGAAATTTGTGACAAACAAACTGTGGCAAGCTATAGGTGTGTCCATTGAGAGTTTAGGGCTGTATTTATGGTCAAAGAATTCAAAAGAACAAGAAATTTAGCTAAAGTCCAAGTAGCAAGTTCTTTAGCTTGAGGATGGGGACAGGTTCTTGGCAGATGTTCATTGGTTGAGGGATAACTTTCAGTTTTCTGTAAATCATGCATTTACAGGAAACCAGTCCCTCAATCCTTAGATATCATTTTCCTGAGGGCCCGTGTGTGAGATTCTCCATTTCTGTTTTAGATTTAATTTCTTTCATGAGGCAGCAGGAACAGAATATGTAAAGGCCCCGAGGCAGAAGCAGACTGGCTTGTTCAGGAAACAGGGTGCAGTTTGGGTGGCTAGAGCACAGTGGTTCTTGGTAGGGCATGGCAGCGGTGAGGCTGGCCTTACACATTGTGTCCAGATCACAAAGGGCCTTGAATGATTTGGATTTGAATGAGTAGACAAAGGCAGAACCATTAAGGAGATTTTAGTAGGAGAGCAACATAGTCATTTGGGTTTTAGAAAATTAATTCAAGGCAACAGGGTAATTTTAGGTGGGAGAAAAATAGAAGTAAGGAGTTCAGTTAGGTCACAATGACTGTGGACAACAAGGTCTGAAAAAAAATAACAGTTGAGATAAGGAAAAGAACTGGATTTGAGAGACCTTTGAGAGGGAGACACAGTTCAGTGACCAATTGGATGTAAAGAGTGAAGAAAAGCAGTGTACACTGACTATGAAATTGAATGCTTGGGAAGATGGTGATATCACTAGTTGAGCTGGTGAATTAAATTCAGTTTTAGATAAAATGAATTTAAAGTGCCTAGGGGACATCTAATAGATATTCAAAAGGAAACTGAAAATTTCAGTCTGGAGATCATGATTAGAAGTTGGGGAGGCTGAATAATGGTCCCCAATGATATCTAGATGCTACTCCTTGGAATCTGTGAATGTTACTCTATATGGCAAAAGTGGCTTTCCAGATGTGATAAAATTAGGAATATTCAGATAGGGAGAGTATTTTGGAGTATCCAGCTGAACCTTATATGTAATCACAAGTGTTCTTATATGAAGGAAACTGAGGAAGACTTGACTACAGAAGGAACAGGAGATGTAATGATGGAAGCAAGACGCTGGAGGAAGGGTCATAATCCAAGGAATGCAGGAAGCCCCTGGAAGCTGGAAGAAGCAAGGAAAGATTTCTTCCCTACAGCCTCCAAGGGAAATTAGCCTTGGTGACGTACCATACTGTGTGGCACGTGGGATCTTAGTCCCCCAACAAGGGATTAAACCCATGTCCCCTGCAGTGGAAGCATGGAGGACCACCAGGGAAGTCCCAATGACATCTTGATTTTATCCCAGTGAAACTTATTTCAAATTTCTGGGTTCCAGAACTGTAAGAAAATAAACATGTGTTGTTTTACACCAAATACTCTTGCCTGGAAAATCCCATGGACGGAGGAGCCTGGTAGGCTGCAGTCCATGGGGTTGCTAAAAGTCAGACACAACTGAGCGACTTCACTTTCACTTTTCACTTTCATGCATTGGAGAAGGAAATGGCAACCCACTCCAGTGTTCTTGCCTGGAGAATCCCAGGGACGGGGGAGCCTGGTGGGCTGCTGTCTATGGGGTCGACTGAAGCGACTTAGCAGCAGCAGCAGCAGTGGTAAAGTTGTTTCAGCAGTCATAGGAAAGTAATAAAGAGGTATAATTCAGGGAATGATTGGTAAGTAGCACCAAGTAGTAAGAATGAATACAATTATCTAGGGGAGAAGAGAATATGTAGAATAAGGGGAGAGGCGGACCTAGGAAGGAACCCTTCAGATCAACTCTCACCATTCAGGCAGAGGCAGATGGACTTCCATTTCTGGCAATATGATGGACTAGATATTCAGAATAATCTTCTCATTGAAGCAACTAAAAATGGTTGACAAAGTATTTTTTAATCTTTTGAAATGCATTCTATGCTTGCAGCAAAGTAAACACACACACACACACACACTCACACACACACACTTGGAGGCCAAGAATGGAATGTAAGTAGGAATCTAGGAAATAAGCAAGACCTAGAGAGTCTTTTGCTTGAGGGCATTTGCCAAATGAGTGAATATATTGGTTAAGGTGTACACAAAGTGAGAAATCTATGTCTAGACTCAGCCACCACTGCTTAAAGCTGGGGCCTCAAAAGACTACCCCTTTTGTGTCAGGATGAACTACAAATGAATCTACTGCCTTTCCTCCGCCCCCCAAAAGTGGCAAGGAAAATTGCCTGTCTTGAAGATTGACTCTAAATGGACGGAGAGGAAAAAGAAATCCCTAAAGATGTGAAGCATAGTCAACACTTACACAGGCTTGCAGCTTAAATTCATGCTATACCTGGGAGTCAAAAAGGAAAAAAGAAAACAACCTCAAGCCAGGAATTAAGTTAAAAGTAAACCTCAACATGTAGTTCCAAGACACCTCTCAGAAACAAATACAAATCTGTTCTAGGGGTACCCATCTTCAAAACAGGCCTTAAAGAATTCCCATCAGTATGTGCTAAAGAAATATGAGCTAATGGTTTAAATCACAAAATACAAAAGGAAAGAATACACCATGAACAAGGGCCAGCAGAAGTAACAGTAGAATCAGACTGGAAAGCATTAGCTATGAAATTACCAGGCACAGCATATAAAATCAGTATGTTACATGTATTTAAAGAAATAAGGGAAGGGGTTAAAAAAAACACATCAAACATGAGCCAGCAGACTTGAAGAAGACTCAAAAAAACTACTAGAAATTTAAAATATAATATTTGAAATTAAAAACACAATGTATGGATTTAATGGCAGAAAGCTGGAGAATGTATTAAGAAAGATCCAAAAATTCATAATGTAGCCCAAGGAGATGGAAACATAAAACAGTAGTCATATGTCATGGAGATATTGTTAAACAGTATGGCGATTACCTAATCAGAATTCCAGGCAGACAGTGAAGGAACCGGTAATGAAAGCAATAATTGAAATAAGGACTGAGAATTTCCAAGAAATGACAAATCACGATTCAAAAACCTCAACAATCCCAAGAAGGATAAATAAGAGGAAATTTACACTTAAACACATTCCAGGAGAAATGCAGAATACTATAAACAAAGAAAAAATGTAAAAGCAGCCAAAGAAAGTAAAGACAGATTACTTTCAACAGGATAACAATTAAACCTGACAACCACAGAAGCCAATGTACCAAAAGAAAATTATTGTCAAACTAAATTTATATATTATCTTTAAAGAAAAAATGTAAGAAATATCTTAAAATAAGCAAACAAAAACTGAGAGGTTGCAACTATTTAAACCCTCAGAAGGAAATTCTAAAGGCTGTTTTCACATTCTTCCTGAAGAAAGTGAACATCAGTGGAAGGTCAGAAATGAATGAAGCAATGAGGAGCAAGGAAAGTGCTAAATATGTGTTTAAGTGTAAATAAATATGGGCTAAGAACAACAACAACAACAATAATCTCTTAAAAGATTTTCTTAAAGTAGCTAGAAATAAAATACACAGCCATGAATAGCAGGTAAACTGGGAGAAGCATGATCAGACTTCAAGTATTCTGTGCTTTTTATTGTTTGGGAGAATGGTAAAGAAATTAAATTTCCAAGTTAAAATTTCTAGAATAACCACCAAAAGGGTATATAACTTTTTAATTATAAAGGAAAAAAATGGGAAAGAGAAAAAATTCAATATAAAAGTACATGAAAACAGAAAAAAAGAAATATTGAAGATTCAAGGCACATTAGAAAGCAGAAAATAAGATGGTAGAAATAAATTTAAGTATTTCAGGTGTTAAGCAAAAATAAACTGAGTACCCAACATTTTAGGCGAGAATTTACAGGTGGGGTGTGTGTACGTGTGTATGCGTGCATGTGTGCTGAGTCGCTTCAGCTGTGTCCCTGTGGACTTTGTGACCATGTGGACTGTAGCCCACCAGACTCCTCCGTCCATGGGATTCTCCAGGCAAGAGTACTGGAGTGGGGTGCCATTGCCTTCTCCAGGGGATCTTTCTGACACAGGGTTTGAACCCGAGTCTCTTGCAGCTCTTGCATTGCAGGCAGATTCTTTACTGCTGAGCCACTGGGAGGCTTACAGTGTGTGTGTATACATATACATGTATATATTCTATTTTAAAGAGTTCGGCTATATTCCATTTAAGTCATGTTTAAAACATAAGGATTTAGAAAAATTGAGAATGAGTGTGAAAAAAAAAAAAAAACACTATACCATGCAGACAATAACCACAAGAAAGTTGGTGTTGCTATATTAGTATCAGACGAAACAGTTCTTAAGACAGAAAATTTTAAGGACAAACATTTCAAAAGGATAAAAGGTTCAATTCTCCAGGAAGATGTCAGAGTTCTCTAAACTTGTAAGTATTTAGAATGAAGCTGACAAAATCAGTAAAGAGAAGATTAGAAAAACACAATTAATAAACCATCCCTAATTGAGTAAACATTGATAATATCATGTGTAACAACTACAGGATTCACATTCTTTGCAACCAACATGGAGCATTTTTGAATTTCAAAAGACTGAAATCATACAGACCACAGTTTATGACCATAATACAATTACTTTAGAAATCAATAACAAAAGGATAACTAGAAAAAACCCATATGTGGAAAATTAAGATGTCCTATTCTAAATAACCTGTGGGCCAAAAAGGAAATTATGATAGAAATTAGAAAATACTTAGTTAGACTGTATGGCAAAAAATACTATAATCAAGATGTACTCAATGTAGATAAAGTAAGAGCTAGTGAAAAATTACATCCTTAAATGCTTTTATTAGTAAACATGAGAAGGCAATGGCACCCCACTGCAGTACTCTTGCCTGGAAAATCCCATGGATGGAGGAGCCTAGTGGGCTTCTGTCTATGGGGTCACACAGAGTCGGACACGACTGAGCGACTTCACTTTCACTTTTCACTTTCATGCATTGGAGAAGGAAATTGCAACCCACTCCAGTGTTCTTGCATGGAGAATCCCAGGGATGGGGAAGCCTGGTGGGCTGCCTTCTATGGGGTCGCACAGATTTGGACATGACTGAAGCGCTTAGCAGCAGCAGCAGCAGTAAACATGAAAGGCTAACAATGAGCTAAGAAGTTAGAAAAACAATAATGAAATAATAAATAAAAATGTGAAAATAAAAATAACAGCAGAAATCAATGAAATAGAAAAAAAATATAAAAGAAGGTTAACAAGTCCCCAGATTCTTTCTTTGAAATGCCTCTTACAGATAAATATTAGAACAAAAGAGATAATTACAGTCAATGCAGACAAATAATTAATAAGGAGGATTACGAATTTTAAAGCTATGAACCAGAAAATTTAGAGAAATGGATAAATTCTTAGAAAAATATAACCTACTAAAACTTCTTCGAGAACAAATAGAAAATGATAGTCAAAAAAATTTAAAGAAAATAAATCAGTTGTTTAAAATTGTCCCATATGGAGAATGGAGGGAAGGGGTAGTTAAGGAATTTGAGATGGACATGTACATACTGCTATATTTAAAATGGATAATCAACTAGGACCTACTGTATAGCACATGGAACTCTGTTCATTGTTTTGTGGCAGCCTGGATGGGAAGGGGAGTTTGGGGAAGAATGGATACATGTATATGTATAGCTGAGTCCCTTGGCTGTTCATCTGAAACTTTCACAACCTGATGGGAAGCGCTGACTCATAAGAAAAGACCCTGATGCTGGGAAAGATTGAAGGTAGGAGGAGAAGGGGACGACAGAAGATGAGATGGTTGGATGGCATCACCGTTTCGATAGACATGAGTTTAAGAAAGCTCTGGGAGTTGGTGATGGACAGGAAAGCCTGGCGTGCTACAGTCCATGGGACTGCAAAGAGTCAGATATGACTGAGTGACTGAACTGAAATGATCACAACATTGTTTGTTAATCAGCTATATCCCAATACAAAATAAAAAACGTTTTTTAAAAAAGGAAAAAGAATTGTCGCATAAAATAAAAATCAATACCAGATAAATTTTTTGCTGTTGTTTTCCTTAAACAATTTTTTGGTAATAATTTTCAATCATACAAAACAAAGTAGAGAGAATCATAAAACAAGCTCCTCTATATCCACCACTCAGCTTCAAGGATTGTCTTCCTTTACCTTTCATCAAACTCTTCCCTCTCCACTTAAAAACTTTTTTTATTTTGAAATAACTGTAGCCTTACTAAATGTTCCAAAAACAGTACCAAAAGTTCTGATATGCTTTAACTCAGCTTCTCTTGTTAACATTTTATATAACCTCAAGACAACTAATCAAAGCTGAGTCAACTTTGATGTGTATGTGTGTGTGTGTCCAGTTGCTTGGTCAACTTTGGTACAGTAGTATTAACTAATCTTCAGACTATAATTGAATATCACAAGTTTTCCCATTAATGTCCTTTTTTTTTTTTTTTTTAATCCAGGATAAAATCAGGAGTCTCCTCCTCCTCTTCCTCTACAATAGTTCTTCAAGGTCAAGTTTCACAGCTGAGGTCTAACAAATACTCAGGAGACAAGTAATTCCAATCTTTCACAACCTATTCCAAAGACAAAAAAGAGAAAACACTCCTTAGCTTGCTTTATGAAGTTAGAATAACTGATAATGAGATCAGTCTCACTTATGAACAGTGATGCAAAAAATCCAGACAAAATAATAGAAAATCATATCATAAAGTATATGGAAAGTTAATAAATCATGACCAGGATGAATTTACTCTAGGAATGCACAGTTGGATTACCATTAGATAATCAGTTAATGAAATAAATTAATATGTTAAAAGCAAAAAAATCATATCACCTCAATAGATGTAAAAATGATAGAATTCCACATATATTCTTGCTAATTTTTTTCAAATTGAGATATTATTGACATACATTATGTTTCAGGTATATAGCATAATGATTTGATATTTGTCTATATTACAAAATGATCATTAAATAAGTCTAGTTAACCTCCATCACTATACACAGTTACACACTTTATTTTTCTTATGTTGAAAACTTTACTCTCTTAGCAACTGTCAGATATGCTATATAGTATTAACAACTGTAGTCACCATTCTGTACATTATATCCCCATGACCTATTTATTTTCTAACTGGAAGTTAGTACTTTTTGACACCTTTCACCCATCTCTTTGGGTGCTGAGTAATCTCCCCATCTCATTGTTTTCCATGGTTAGTTGAAACTTCAAGCTGCCTTCCCCTTCATTTGGCTAAAAATAATTCCCTTTCTACCACCCCTTTATCCAAGAGCAAATGCATTTTTCTACTACTTCACACACATACATGCACCCCTCAACTTCCTGATAAATCCCCAACTTGTGACACCATCAAATTATCTTCTCTCATTCTTTCCTCTGTTTCACTGGAAGTAGTGTTCTTCATTCTTTCCAAGATTAAATACTCCAGTGTGTTCTGGCCTCAATCTAGAGTCCCTCTCAAAATAGGCTGCTACATCCTATCCTGAATTGGAGGTGCCCAGCAAGGAACGTTTACAAAATCAATGTGACCAGGTCTCCCGGGGTTGACTGTTACACAATCTGAGCAGTTATATGTAGTGACCCTCTTCAAATTGTCTCCTTCCCTTTATAGTTACCCTTTCTGGAAAAAAGCTGTAGGCTGCCCTTGCTGTTTCTTCTTCCTTGTCTTCTCCTCTAGCTTCAGCCCCCACTACCTCTCTATAATATGTGTTACTTAGGCCAACAGTTTCTTACGACCAAATCTAATGAATATTTTACTATCTTTATCTTACCCAGCAGTTATTTGAAGTTACAGACCATCCTTTTCTTGAACTTTCTTTAACATCCATCCTCTTCTGATTTTCCTTCTTCTTATCTTGCTGGCTAGCTCTCAGATTCCTTTAAGATCATTCATTGTCTGGGCCTTCCTTAGAGATCAGTGTTCTCTGAGGTTACATCCTAGACTCTGTCCTCCTCTCCTTTTTTCAGATTGCTTGGGTGACATAGTTGAAATACTCAGCCTTATCTATAGTAGGATCACATTTTGAGACTTGGAGTTTGGGGGATGGAGATGAAGAGGGAAGGTTCTGAAGTCAAGTGTCGGGGCATATAATTTAGCCTTGCTGCTGTTGCTTTTGTCCGACTCTGTGCGACCCCATAGACGGCAGCCCACCAGGCTCCCCCGTCCCTGGAATTCTCAAGGCAAGAACACTGGAGTGGGTTGCCATTTCCTTCTCCAATGCATGAAAGTGAAAAGTGAAAGTGAAGTCACTCAGTTGTGTCCTACTCTTAGCGACCCAATGGACTGTAGCCCACCAGGCTCCTCCATCCATGGGATTTTCCAGGCAAGAGTACTGGAGTAGGGTGCCATTGCCTTCTCCGAATTTAGCCTTAGAGATCCTTTTAATAGTTTATGAACACACTAGAGCACCATCTGTCATAAGCTAGCATAGTTTTTCCTTCGGTGTTGAAAGAGATTATTGAATTTCAGCTGAGCACCAGGTTATCTGTATTTGACTTGGGTTTAGGACCATAAATATAAAACAAAAAGTAGGCACAATATCTTTAAATACAAGACCAACTCTCAGCCTAGGGGAATGTTTAGACTGGGGAAATGGAAACTTGCTAAAAGTATTACATCTTTTCTCATGTTCATTTGGGGATATAGGCTGTATGAGAGGAATGGTGAGAGGAATGAGAGGGAAATTATTGTATCATTATAACTATGGATTTTCTCTATCCCTTTTGTTCTTTCTTGTTTTAACCAAAAGTGTGTAGTTGGATTTGGGCTTTCCTGGTGGCTCAGTGGTGAAGAATCTGACTGCCAGTGCAGGAGATGCAAGTTTGATCCCTGGGTTCAGAAGATCCCCTGGAGAAAGAAATGGCAACCAACGCCAGTGTTCTTGCCTGGGAAAATCCCGTGGACAGAGGAACCTGGTGGGCTACAGTCCATGGGATCACAAAGATTTGGACATGAACGACTAAACAACAATAGTTGGATTTGCATAAGTGAAATGTGCTTGTGCATTCTACTACCTGTTTGCAAATAACTCTTCTGTATTTCCAATTTGGTCTTCTGAGACCAGGTTCACATGCTGAAGATCCCCTTATAGGTGGATTCTCCCTTCATATTAACACTCTAGACAGAGAAGGCAATGGCACCCCACTCCAGTACTCTTGCATGGAAAATCCCATGGGCAGAGGAGCCTGGTAGGCTGCAGACCATGGGGTCGCTAAGAGTCAGACACAACTGAGCGACTTCACGTTCACTTTTCACTTTCATCCATTGAAGAAGGAAATGGCAACCCGCTCCAGTGTCCTTGCCTGGAGAATCCCAGGGATGAGGGAGCCTGGTGGGCTGCCATCTATGGGGTCATTCAGAGTCAGACACGACTGAAGCAACTTAGCAGCAGCAGACAGAACTCAACGTTTCTCCCCCATCCTTACACAACTGCCCCCCATCTACTTCCCTTCTCTAGTCCCACCTGGAAGAATCAGTCACCCAAGCCAAATGCCTAAGAATTATCCCTAGATCTTTTCTTTTCCTTAGCATCCACATTTCATTAACAGCCAAGGCATATTCACTCTATTCTTGTAAAGTCACTCAAATCTTTGCTCTAGCTCTCCATCCCACTGCTATTGCCTTAGTTTATGTTTGCCATCTTCTGTCTTTTCTTAGAATTATTGCACTAGCTTTTAACTGTTTTGTTGTTTTCCAAGCTTCTGTCTTATCCTCTCTTCCTTCTAGTATTAAGAAAAAGTAAACAATGCTTGAAAATAAGGCCAAGGCAGTACGAGTAGATCCTTTCAATGTGTTGTAATATTTAAGGAAATGGCAACTCACTCCAGTATTCGTGGCTAGGAAATCCCATGGACAGAGGAGTCTAGTGCGCTTATAGTCCGTGGGGTCACAAAAGAGTTGGATACAACTTAGTGACTCACCACCACCAACAACCCAACAATTATTTCATTAGGGAACATACCACCATTGAAGTTTTTTTTAATGAAGATATGATGACTGGAATTTATAAGATAAGGGTTCACATTCTATGCAGTTACATGTTGATTTGTGGATTTTTGCCTGGTAGAGATACAAACAGTTTTGTCCCTAGAAAAGTTAATCCCAAGATTTTATTACTGTAACACTAAATAAATCTGTGTCTAACTTAAAAGAATAAGAAACTCATCTCATTTTGATTCCTCTCCTGATGGCCTATGTAAATCCCTTTTCTTCAAGTGTCTTGGAACCAGCTTACCTAAATTACTGGTTCTCTCATTATTTAATGAGTTAAATAAAACTGTCAACCAGTGTCCATTCTATATTAACAAGAGGCTCATTTTTTAACCATTTTGAAAATTACACTTTGACAGCATGCTGCTACTAATAAATTATTTCCAAATTGCTTATCTGATCATGTTATTTCTCTGTTTATTTCCCTTAATGGCTCCGTGTAACCTTAACAGCTGATGTTGCTCCCTAGCTTGACACTTTCATGCCCTTCATGGCTTTGATTCTGTCTATTTTCCTAGCCAAATCTCTTGCCATCCCCTCACAAGCCCTTTATGTTCTAACCATGTGACACTAAACAAGCAACACTTTCTTCTGTTTGTACATGTCACTTTCTCATCTAGAACTCCTCCCCATCTCACTTCCACTACCCTTTCCCCCTTTCCTTCCTTTCTAAGTTATTTCTGTTCAAAACTCAGCCCAGCTATCACCTCCTGTCAAAGTCCCACCCGCCCTTCCTCCCAACCCAAGAACCTGTGCTGGGTTAGGGGTTCCTCTTCTGTGTTCTCCCTTTGCTTATGGCCACTGCAACATTCGCCACACTCTCTGTAATTCTTTATTTACTTCCCCATTTGTGAGACTAAAACTAGATTGTAAGCTCTTGAGTTAGGAACTGAATTGAACATCAATTAAGTAGTTATGTTTTGACTGTACTGTGAAGAAGATGACATATTTGCCTCATTTAGCTCAGCAAAGAATATATTTTTCTAGTACAATTGTGTCAAATTTAGTGACTGTCAACAGTGTCTTATTTATTATTATTATTTTAAAATATTGATTTATTTGGCTGTGCTAGGTCTTAGTTGCAGCTCACGAGATCTTCAGTCTTTTAGTTGTAGCATGCAAACTCTTAGTTGCGGCATACGGGATCGAGTTCCCTGACCAGGGATTGAACCCTGGCCCCCCTGCATTGGGAGCATGGAGTCAGCCACTGGACCACCAGGGAAGCACCAACAATCTTTTAAAACATAAGCAAAGTTATATGTAGCCTCCTTCCGATGGCCCCTACTCCTAAATTTATCTGTTGTTATATACAGCATTTTTCTTGATTTCTTCTTAATGTTATAGTCCATGAAAGAAAATAAAATTTTATTGTAGATTTGTCTAATAGAGTTTGTTCCACACTTCTTGATCGTATAGTCATTAAGTTACTCAGATTTTTATTCATACTTCAATTTTTGCCTACAAAGTACACAGCATTTATAGGCATGAAAGTGTTCCCATTTTCCCCCAGCCCAAGAAATTTAGAGGATATTCTCTCTCGCTGGTTTTGAGGCCAAAGCTCACATTGGTACACTAGGTGTTCCTAGCCCTTGGATGGTAGGGAGGCCGCAGCCATCCCCAGTGTATCACGTGGTCCCTTGACTGGTCTTTCCTCTCAACCATTTCCGACTGCGGCTCATCCACCCAAGTGACATTTCATTGTGTGATTTCCTATTGAAAAATATTCTTCTTGTGCTTTTCTAAATGCTGTTCTGTATGGAGCAAGTTGGTTTCCATTGGCAGAGAACACTGTGAGAAAAATTTCCTGATGAAAAGAATCCTAGACTTAGATGCTGAGTATCAGCAGCATAAGGAAAAGCATACCTGCATGAGGATTAGAACCTTATAAGTGTGATTGACCTCAGGCTGCAACCAAAACAAAGACATCAGTGTAAATCCTCTGACACTTTCACTCACTCTGAACCACTGCCCAGATGTCACGGTTCTTGGTAAAGTGTGTTCAGTTTATGTCCTTGGAGCCTCTAAATCTATCAAAGAGCATTTTGCATTTTCATTCTGGGTTAGAAAAGGATCATTGGGAAAGCTGAAATAGTTTCTTGATGGTCTCATATTCGATTTCTCATTTTTTTAGGTAAACAAGCACCTTCTCCTACTAGTGGGTGCTTCTCAGAAGATTTTAAAAACCAAAGTCTCAGGTGATATGAATCCTACTGCCTACTTGCAGTGGGATTGGTTAGATTAGTGATTTTTAAACTAAGTTCTAAGTGTCCTTATGGGTCCCTTGCAGCCCAGCTTCAGTATACACAGCTCTATTTTTATCAATTTAATATAAATTGGACTCTGACACATATTTCATTTGGAAAAAAAGGGTTCCACTGCTTAAAGATATGTTTAAAAAAAGAAAACAGAACTAGAATCCTTTTTTTTTTTTTTTTTTTGATTCAGTAGTGGGCTTATACTGCATGCAAATAAGTAGGCTTAAGATACTGATATTGCTGTTAGTACAAAGCAGTGACATGTTTATTTTTTATTCATTTATTCTGCAAATATCTATTAAACTTCTCCTATATGCTAGGCACTGTGCTGGGTGCTGGAATATAACTAAAAATAGACAGGGTACCTGCCTTCATGGATCATGTAGCCTAGTGGAAAGATAGACAGTTAAATAATTTTCATTCACTGTTGATAACTAGGTATGTGTGTTGGGAGGAGGGAGTAAAGAAAGGCTTCTGAGTGTTAATGAAGCAGAAATAGGGAAGTAGGAGTTCAGGAGATGAGACCTGTATATGTGAAAGCCTGTGGGTAAGGGACATCCTGGCTCCCTGGAAGAACGGGAAAAAAAAGTGTTAACTCTGGAGTGTGGAGTTCAAAATAGAGAAGCCCTTGCAAGCTATCTTAAGGTGTATGGACTTTATCTTAAGAGCCATGGGAAGCAATGGGGCAAAATGATCAGATTTCTGCTTTTACAAGCTCACTCTGGCTGTAAAGTAGAGAACAGAATGAAGAGGAACAGAGTAGGGAACCAGAGGAGACACTGTTAGAGTGTTCAAAATGAGAAATGGGGATTCCCTGGGTTGTTGTTGTTTAGTCACTAAGTTGTGTCCAACTCTTTTGTAACCCCATGGACTATAGCCCAGCAGGCTTCTCTGTTCATGGGATTATCCTGGCAAGAATACTGGAGTGGGTTGCCATTTCTATCTCCAGGGGATCTTCCCAACCCAGGGATCAAACGCACATCTCCTGCATTGGCAGGTAGATTCTTTACCAGTGAGTCACTAGGAAAGCCCTCCCCAGGGCTTAAGTGAGAACAAGTGCAAGAGGAGAGCTGTGGCCAGATTCCAGAGATGATGCAGGGTTAGATTCTGCTGAGTCTGATGATTGATGGGATGGGTGTTGAGTTTGGAAGGAAGGAATATCAAGAATGCTCTTCAATTCTCCGGTTCAGGCAACAGAGTGGATAGTAGAGGTATTTGTGGAGACAGGAAACTCGGGGAGAGGGTCAAGTTTAGATAGAAAGTGATAGATTCATTTTGGACATGAGTTGGAGATCCCTGTGGGCCATCTAAGTGTAGATGTTGAGTAGACAGTTGGATGTTTAGGTATGTAGGTCAAGACACAGTCTGGGCTAGCGATATAGATGTGGGACTTATCAGGATTGAGATGATGATCAACAAACATCCTGAGAGTAGAGTGAATGACAGCTTCTAGGGAGGCTGAGTAGGCTGTGAAAAGAAGGATGGTTTAGAAAGGTGGCTAGAAAAAGAGGACAAAGAGAGGGAAAATAAGAGAATCTGGTGTCATAGAAATCAAGAGAATGGTTCAAGGATGAATGAATGAGATTCAGTATTAAATGTTGCACAGGTCACAGTCTGAAAAGTGTCTCCTAAATGCAGGCCTGCCTTCTGTCAGTGACAATATGCACAAGCTGTCTGGGATTATCTCTGTCTCGTCGACAAGTTTGCTGTGCTAATCCAGGAAAAAACCTCATGTATAACAGTACAAAAATAACCAGGAGACAGGGCTCCTTTAATTCTCAGTGGATTTCCATATCAATGTGTAATTTCTGTAAATATCTGAAGAAGTTTAAAATCCAAATAGCTAATGATTGAAAAATCCCTCCCCACATATGTGTGAGCAAGTAGCTAAGACTGTCTCTAATGTGATTTCTCTGAAAATACAAAAGCCCAAATCAAGAATTCCATAAGGCCTACACTTTAATGTAGTATAATGTTAGCATTGTGTAAAATATAATAAATATAATTTGGAGATAAATGACCAGAGTAAATGGAATCTACACACATACCTTGAAAAACTTTGAAAAGTCATGTTAACCCACAGCCATCTTTTGCTCAGACTTTCACCTCCCACCCTGCTTTCCTTACATTCTGTCCCTTATTCCCCTTTCTGCCTATACTTTTGGGTTTAACTTTAAGGGAGCTGTGATTGTGGGTAAATATGTTGAGTTTGAGATTTTTCACAGAATGGAAGGTAATGTTTCCCACAAGGGAAGTCATTCTTTGCAGAGTTCACAACTCTGTGAACCACATGGCTGGAAGGAAACCTGGGGATTATCTAGCCTACCTTCTTCTCTTTTTAGTCAATGAAATTAGGGTGGAAAGAAATGAGGTAATTGAGCAGTGACACATCAGGTGCTGAGAGGGCAGCTGAAGTAGGTTTACATATAGCCCGCCCTGGATTATAAAAATATAATGCATCCTAGAGAAGACAGAAAGAACTAAACTATGTTCTGTCCTATTCTATACTGCAAGACTAAATCTGTTTATGTCAAGTAGCTTTTGTTGTTGTTCAGTCACTCAGTCATGTCCAACTCTTTGTGACCCCATGGACTTCAGCATACCTGGCTTCCCTATCCTTCACTGTCTCCCAGAGTTTGCTCAGACTCATGTCCATTGAGTTGATGATACCATCTCATCCCCTGTTGCTCCCTTCTCATTCAAATATAAAGAAAAAGATTTACTTTTGTATGTGTGAGATACATTGTGAGAAACAGTCCACAAATACGAATTCTCTTTTATTTCCTGTTTCACTTCACTTTATGCAAACATTTGTTTCCAAAGAGATCAAAGATGGGGAGGTATGAATGGATTTATTCTGTGATAGCCTGTACAGCCTGCATTTTGGTCCAGGGTCCTTTCTAATACAGCACTCAAGTTCATCCATCCTCCCTTTACTAAGAGTACCAAATTCTGGCCTTCCAGTGAGATGTCAGGGATTAATGTGGCTGCTTGGATAGGATTGACAATGGGATAGGGAGAAAATGGGCCAGGAGAGGTTAGTGAATCACATTGTTCCTGGGCCAGGTCAGTGTAAGAAAGAAATGTTCCTGTGGACAGATGCACCCCTGAACTGCCAACGACCTTGATGAGATGGTACAGGAGGTAGCTCTCTAAATATTTGGAAATCCAGAACAGAAGGTAGGTGATGGAGTATAAGGAAAGACCTTGGACTATGGAGTAAATGGACTTGGCTTAGCATCCCAACTGTGCTTCTGAGTAGCAATGAGAATTTACAAATTTAACTTCTCTAAGCCCTTAGTTTTATTCATCTGTAAAACTTGGCAATCAAGATTGCCAGGAGAAATATCAATAACCTCAGATATACAGATGACACCACCCTTATGGCAAAAAGTGAGGAGGAATTAAAGAGCCTCTTGATGAAAGTGAAAGAGGTGAGTGAAAAAGCTGGCTTAAAACTCAACATTCAAGAAACCAAGATCATGGCATCCAGTCCCATCACTTCATGGCAAATAGATGGGGAAACAATGGAAACAGTGACAGACTTTATTTTCTTGAACTCCAAAATCTCTGCAGATGGTGACTGCAGCCATGAAATTAAAAGACACTGACTCCTTGGAAGAAAAGCTATGACCAACCTAGACAGCATATTAAAAAGCAGAGACATTACTTTGCCGACAAAGGTCCACCTAGTCAAAGCTATGGTTTTCTAAGTTGTCATGTATGGATGTGAGAGTTGGACCATAAAGAAATCTGAGCACCAAAGAATTTATGCCTTTGAACTGTGGTGTTGGAGAAAACTCTTGTGAGTCCCTTGGACTGCAAGGAAGTCAAACCAGTCAATAGTAAAGGAAATTAGTCCTGAATATTCATTGGAAGGACTGATGCTGAAGCTAAAGCTCCAATACTTTGGCCATCTGATGTGAAGAACTGACTCATTGGAAAAGATCCTGATGCTGGGAAAGATTAAAAGCAGGAGGAGAAGAGGACTACAGACAGAGGATGGGATGGTTGGATGGCATCATTGACTCAATGGACATGAGTTTGAGCAAGCTCTGGGAGTTGGTGATGGACAGGGAAGCCTGGCATGCTGCAGTCCATGGGTAGCAAAGAGTCGGACACAACTGAGCTACTGAACTGAACTGAATTGAAGCCCTTACTTTTCTTCATCTGTAAAATTTGGTTGTGAAGATGCAATGAAATAAAGTATGTTAAGAACCCAGAACAATAATTAATTTTAATTTCTCTTTTCTTCACTTTAAATTCCTTAGCTTTCTTCCATTTCAAGCCCTCTCTCTTCATGTTCCAGCTAACTGGCTCTACTAAAGACAGGCTAGTTTTCCTTGAGATACCCTTGAGGAAAACCTCCTTGAAACTTGGACCTATGTTTTCAGAAGAAATTAGAATGGTAAGTCAACACTGTTGGTTTTTCCTCCCAGTTCTATTGAGATATAATTGACATATATCATTGTATAAGTTTAAGGTATCAACATAATTATTTGACTTTTGTGTATGTTGCAAAATTATCACCAATAAGATTAGTTAATATCCATCAGCTCCAAATAGTTATAATTTTTTCTTTGTGATAAGAATTTTTAAAGTCCACTCTTAGCAACTTTCAAATATATAATACAGTATTATATATTACATTCCCAGAATTTATTTATCCTATAATTAGAAGTTTGTACCTGTTGACCACCTTCACCTAATTCCATCATCCCCCGCAGTACAACCCCCTACCAACTTCTTACCCTCTACCTCTGACAATTACAAACCTGATCTTTGTTTCTGCGGGTTTGGTTTTTTTAGATTCCACCTATAGGTGAGATTCGGAGAAGGCAATGGCACCCCACTCCAGTACTCTTGCCTGGAAAATCCCATGGACGGAGGAGCCTGGTAGGCTGCAGTCCTTGGGGTCGCTAAGAGTCAGACATGACTGAGCAACTTCATTTTCACTTTTCACTTTCATGCATTGGAGAAGGAAATGGCAACCCACTCCAGTGTTCTTGCCTGGAGAATCCCAGGGACGAGGGAGCCTGGTGGGCTGCCGTCTTTGGGGTCACACAGAGTCGGACACAACTGAAGTGACTTAGCAGCAGCAGCATAGGTGAGATTAAACAGTATTTGTCTTTCTCTGTCTGTCTTATTTCACTTAGCATAATGCCCTCAATAGCAAGCTGAATAGTATTCTCTCATATATATATACACCACAGTTTCCTTATTCAGTCATCTGTCAGCGGGCACTTAGGTTGTCTCCATGTCTTGTCTATTGTAAATAATGCTGCAGTGAACATCAGGTACAGATATTTCTTTGAGATACTGATTTTTTTTTACTTTGGATGTAACCCAGGAGTGGCATTGCTGGATCATATGGTAGTTCTATTTTTATTTTTTGAGTAAACTCCATATGTTTTCCATAATGGCTCTACCAACTTACATGTCTACCAACAGTGCTCAAGGATCCCTTTCTCCATGTTTTCACCACCATTTTTATTTCTTGTCTTTTTGATAATACTCATTCTTACAGGTATGAGGTAATATAATGGTTTTTAGTTGCCTTTTCCTTATAATTAGTGATAGCTTGACACTATTTGTGACAGGGAAAAACTGCTTGCAATTGGTAATACCCAACTGCTTCCAAAGGAATTTCTTTGCTGAACAGAGTGATGGGTATGAGGATGCAAGTGTAAGAAAGTTCACTAACTCTGTCTGCATTAGAAACTTTCTATTTATTTATTTTTTGCAGGAGGTAAGGGGGAGAGCAGGACCAAGGGACCATGCAGTGAGATCCAGAGCCAGGGAAAACTGGAGCCTATATGTAGATAAGATTAAAGGGTGAAGAAGTAGCCTTAGGGGGACTTTGTGGGGAGAACTGAGATGTTGCTTAATAGGAATTTCTGTGGTTTGTCTTGTGATGTTTAATATGGCCCTTTCATGCCTCTCTCCATGGAATCTATATTAAAACCTATGTTTCTTATAATGTCTCATGGGAGTTAAATTTGTTCTTGTTGAGAAGTGTAGAAGTGCTGAATTCTACTTCAAGGTATCTGTGAACCTAAGACAAGGCTGCCTGTGACGTCCAGACATATCTGGATCATATTACTTAAGATATCAGCATCCTCTCCTCTGGCCAAAGATATGCATTGTTTTAAAAAAGCAGAATAAAGAAATAAACATCTAGAAACCATCATTATTAGGCCCAGAAAAGTGAAAGTGAAAGTGAAGTCCGACTTCACTTTCAGTCCGTTCAGTCATGTCCGACTCTTTGCAACCCCACAGACTGTAGCCCACCAGGCTCCTCCATCCGTGGGATTCTCCAGGCAAGAATACTGGAGTGGGTTGCCATTTCCTTCTCCAGGGGATCTTCCCAACCCAGGGATCAAACCCAGGTCTCCCACATTGCAGGCAGATGCTTTAACCTCTGAGCCACTAGGGAAGCCCTATTAGGCCCAGAACCACACATCAAATCTCTGAAGGATTAAGGGAGTTTATGGCAAACATACCCAAATCCAGAAGATTTTGGCTTAACCTACAGCTTTCCTTTGTACCTCACAACATGGTTATAGAGCTTCCATTCCAAATGTTTCTGATTTGGACAAGGTCACTCATGTAGAACATTTACCTGATGCTGTAAAATCTGTGTGAAAAGTCAAGGAATAAAACAGTATTCAGTAAATCCTATGGCAAGGACTCTCAACTCACTGAGAAATTGTTCTATGCCCAGAAAACCAAAAGCAGCAGCCTTCCCAGTTCACTTGTTAGGTAATGGGGTAAGGGTGCGGGCGGGGGAAATGGGATAATTTTCAAAGCTTCCAGCAGAGCTTGTGGTCACATTTAGCTCCATAGCTCTACCTCCCCATAATTTTCTTTGCTTTTTCACAGTGAAATTGGGTCTATTAGGAAGCAAGAAGTAGCTTTTAAGAAAAACGTTTCAGAAAAACACATACTTCATAAAAACTGATAGGAGTGGAAATTGCATATAATATAGATGACAGAGTCCAGGAAGGAATCCAGGAAGCTTTTAAGATTTGAGAGTGATGTGTAGTGTTCTGCTTCAGAACAAAGGCTATTCGAATGAATAAAGCTGCAGGAATTTGTTGTGGGAGATTAATTGCTTCAAGCCTTTGGTGCCACTTCCAGAACAGTTACTCTTTTAATTGAAAAACTGGTTTCTACAGAATGACTTAAAGGTACAAATGAGTGGATGATGTTCTGCTGCAAAGATAACATAAAGATATCTCTGAATATGCTACCCTGAGCTGTCGCATAAGCCAGCTCTGAGAACTGAGCATCATGATGTAGAGGAAACAGCCTAAGATTTAGAGTCAAATGACCAAGATGAAAACCCAAGCTCTAAATATTTGCTACCTGTCAAGTAGCCGGTCTCTCAGTTCTTCTGAGATTCAATATCCTCTTATACCAAATGAGGTGTTACATGCCACATGATTGTCATGAGACTCGATGGATACAAAATATAGATGGAAGCACTTATAGATATGACAAGATACTGAATATAGTTCCCCTGTTGTTCTGATTTGTTGTTTAGTCAATAAGTCGTGTCCTACTCTGTGACCCCACGGACTGTAGCCCACCAGTCCATGGGATTCTCCAGGCAAGAATACTGGAATGGGTTGCCATTTCCTTCTCCAGGGGATCTTCCCAGCCCAGGCATTGAACCTCAGTCTCCTGCTTGGCAGGCGGATTCTTTACCGCTGAGCCACTGGGGAAATCCATAGTTCTCTGTGCTATACAATAAATCTTGTTTGCCTGTTTTATTTATTTGTTATTCCCATACTGCTTATTTATCCCCTCCACTTTTTCCCTTTGTTAACCGTAAGTTTGGTTTCCATGTCTGTGAGTCTGTTTCTGTTTGTATATAAGTTCACTTGTTTTTTAGATGCCACATGTAAGTGATATCATACTATATTAGTCTTTGTCCGATTTAACTCACTTACTACAATATTCTCTAAGTTCATCCATGCTGCTGCAAATGGAAACATTTCATTCTTCTTTATGGCTGAGTAATATACCATTGTATATGTATACTACATCTTACGGCAATCTGTTGATGGATACCTGTGTTGCTTCCATGGCTTGGCTATTGTAAATAGTGCTGCTATGAATATGGGGGTGCATGTATCTTTTTTTATTCTAACAAAGTGTTTTTATATTTTATTTTTTAAATTTATTTTTATTGAAGTGTAGTTGAATTACAATGTTGTGTTACTGCTGTACAGTGAAGAGACT
This sequence comes from Bos mutus, assembly GCF_027580195.1. NCBI lineage: Eukaryota > Metazoa > Chordata > Mammalia > Artiodactyla > Bovidae > Bos > Bos mutus. The sequence continues at coordinate 45,759,756 of NC_091627.1, read as the reverse complement.
CAGTTATATATACACTCTTTTTCATATTCGTTTCCATTATAGTTTATCACAGGGTATTGAATATAGTTTCCTGTGCCAGATAGTAAGACTTGTTGTTTATCCATTCTATATATTGCATGTATCTTTTCAAATTAGAGTTTTCATCTTTTCTGGATATATGCCCAGGAGTGGGACTGGGGAATCATATGGTAGTTCTATTTTTAGTTTTTTAAGTAACTTCCATACTGTTTTCCACAGTGTCTGCATCAATTTACATTCCCACCAACAGTGTAGGAGGGTTCCCTCTTCTCCACACCCCCTCCAGTTTTTATTTTTTGTAGACTTTTTTTTTTTTTTTTAAGACTTTTTGATGATAGTCGTTCTGACTGGTGTGAGGTGATAGTCTCATTGTGGTTTTAATCTACTTTTCTTCTGTAATCAGTGATGTTTTCATGTGCCTATTGGTCTAGATGGAAGCACTTAAAAAATGTTTTTACAACATTAATACATGTTCAGTGCAAGAAACTTTGAAAACAGAAAAAGACAAAGGAAAATACTAAAGAAGTACCCATAATTTTATTAACCAAGGAGAACAGACAGTATTTCAGCATCTTCAATTTTTTTTAGAGCTTCCAGGCGCATATACACACACAGACACCTTTCCTTTTAAACAAAAAATAACCTTTTAACTGTATACATTTTTGTAACCTGTGTTCTGCTTAGCAATATATTGCAAAATATTTCCTATGTCAATAGTCTTCAATTACATGTTTAGGAAAACACTTTTTTTTTTTTTTTTGTCACTCCTCTTGGCTTACAGGATCTTAGTTTCCTGACCAGGGATTGAACCCTGGCCCATGGCAGTGAAAATCCCAAGTCTTAACCACTAGATTGCCAGGGAATTTCCAGGAAAGCTTGTTTAAAACTGTCAAAGGCCATTCATATATCAGAAGTTATTATTAAAATATAAATGAATGAATGAATGTATTCATTTCTTCCCCAATACATACAAAACTCTATGCCTCCAAAAAGATGTCCTGCATCATTCTATTGGCAATTCTCTAAATAAAACTTAAAAGTGAGTGGAATCATTTTTGTCTATCATTTGTTATTTCTTTTCTAATCTTTTCTTTCTAATAACTGAAAATATAAAAGTTATAAAATGAAATTATGTGCCAGTATATTTTATTTTAAATGCCTTTAATTTATTCTCTTCAAATTTGTTTTGAAATCATGCATGGATTCTATTGAGAAATGCTACATGTGCATCATGATGCTTCACATTAACATAATTTAAAAATAATTACCTACAAGTCTGGACCCATTCCCTCTTTGTTTTTCATGTTCAAGGTCTTTTATGCTCATGAAGAATATATATGCTTTTTCTATGCACATAGCTAGAAAGTAAATTGCAGCTCTGGTTTGGAAATGGTTAAAGATGATGAATGGGTAAGTTAATTTGTGTGACATGCCTTGCCCACTTTCCCTACCTCATCTAATCTGGATTGAGATTTTGGAGGCATGGGTCCTCTCTCTGACTCTGTTACTATTTATGCATTGTAAGTAAGCCACTCACATTTCCTCAACCCTGGTTTTCTCATCTGTAAATGTCCAGAGGAGAAGGGATCATCTTTATACTTCTGAGATTCTAAGGCTCTCATTTGGAGAGCCAGGTGAATATTTTGATGGCATACGAGAGATAATGTCAATACATATGCCCTGGAACAGCTCTAACCTGTTGATAACATAGGGAAATCTTTTGGATCACTCATTAAAATGACCCTGCTGGAGCTTCCAAGTAACCTCATGCTCCAAACCCACTCCTTTCAATGTCCCTGGCCCTTCCTCCTGGATCCTCAGTCATCTTCAAATTCCAGCAACTAAGAGGTCTCCAGCTGGCGTCCATAATGGTTACTCAGTGCCTGACTCAATCCAGTTTTTAAATATTTTGAATATTACCCTTGATTATAAGAAGTTGTTTGCATGCTCACTGCCCAACACATGTCAGCTCATGACGGAGGCCAGGTCATTACCCCTGTGACTAAATCTTCTGAAGTTCACAAAATTGGAGACTATATTTAGAATTGACCATTTGTACACATAGTGGGTGGAAATATAGCAAAAACTTTAACTGAACTTCATGAGTTTTATTGACTTCTGTGTAATTTAAGGTAAAGTTGATACATTTCTTTTTCTGTGTTTGTGCTAAGTCGCTTCAGTCGTGTCCAACTCTTTGCAACCCTATGGATTGTAGTCTGCCAAACTCCTCTGTTCATGGGATTCTCCAGGCAAGAATACTGGAGTGGGTTGCCATTTCCTTCTCCAGGGGAATCTTGCCAACCCAGGGATCAAGCCCACATCTCTTGCATCTCCTGCATTGGCAGGCTGCTTCTTTACTACTAGTGCCACCTGGGAAGCCCCAGGTGTTCGGCTGTTTTCTGCGTTCAGTTGTTTCTAATTGCTTAAAAAGTAAAGGGATTTTTTTTTTACAGTTTAGTTTTAGACTTCAAAATAGCAAAATATAGGAATGCATTCTTTTTTATTTTTCGAACATCTATATTGATGTTTAAGTTATATATGATGAAATCCACCCATTTAAAGTGTACAATTCAGTGGTTTGTAGCATATTCAAGAATTATGGAACCATCATTACAATATAATTTTATCACCCTAAAAGCCCATCCTCCTTAGCTACCACTCCCCACCCCCCTCCCTTAATCACTGGAAACCGCTAATCTTCCTTCTGTCTCCTGTATATTTGCCTGTTCTTAGACATTTCATATAAATGAAATTGTATAGTACGTGGTCTCGTATTAACTGGCTTCTTTCACTTAACATACGAGTATATGTATATACAAGGGTATGCTGCTGCTGCTGCTAAGTCACTTCAGTTCAGTTCAGTTCAGTCTCTCAGTCTTGTCCGACTCTTTGTGACCCCATGAACTGCAGCATGCCAGGCCTCCCTGTCCATCACCAACTCCTGGAGTTCACCCAAACCCATGTCCATTGAGTCGGTGATGCCATCCAGCCGTCTCATCCTCTGTCGTCCCCTTCTTCTTCTGCCCTCAATCTTTCCCAGCATCAGGGTCTTTTCAAATGAGTCAGCTCTTCGCATCAGGTGGCCAAAGTATTGGAGTTTCAGCTTCAACATCAGTCCTTCCAATGAACACCCAGTACTGGTCGTGTCCGACTCTGTGCGACCTCATACACGGCAGCCACCAGGTTCCCCCATCCCTGGGATTCTCCAGGCAAGAACACTGGAGTGGGTTGCCATTTCCTTCTCCAATGCATGAAAGGGAAAAGTAAAAGTGAAGTTGCTCAGTTGTGTCCTACTCTTAGCGACCCCATGGACTGCAGCCCACCAGGCTCCTCCGGCCATGGGATTCTTCAGGCAAGAGTGCTGGAGTTGGGTGCCAGTGCCTTCTCCATACAAGGGTATGACTATATTCTAAATGTAGAATCAAGTTGTAACCAGAAGCAATCCTGAGCCAAAGTTGACACAATACTGTTTGGTGTAGTGATTCAGCTCCCCAAACCCCAGGCCTTCCCTCCCTAAAAGTTTCCCAATTCTGGACTTATGTCCTCCCTCACAAACAAATGTTTTGTCAAATGCCTCAATCTGTGAAGGTCTGTTTTATCTCAGATCTCACAAACTCAGGGGTGGGATGGGGGCGGTGAGAGGGAGGTTCAAGAAGGAGGGGGGATATATGTGTACATATAGCTGATTCACTTTGTTTTACAGCAGAAACTAATATAACATTGTAAAGCAATTATACTCTAATAAAAACATGAGGAATTTTTACTACACCTAAAAAAAAAATATCACAAACTTACTGAAAGTAAGGAATCAGAGCAGTGGGTACTTAATACGCTACTCTCCCCAGTGGTAATTAATTTAAGAGATTATTCCCTAATAACATTAAAATTCTATTTTGGAGTTCTAACAAAGGGCTGGGCTCTGACTAAGCACATTTCTATACCTCATTGTAGGTAATTCTTACTAACCACAGAGGAGTATATTAATATTTTAATTTTGCAGAGGAGAAGATAGAGGGTCAAAGGAATTAAGTAATATTCCCAAGGCAAGACATCTATCAAATGGCAGAATCAGGATGTCCATCAAGATGTGTTTGATATTAAGGTCTATGCTCTTAATTATTTCATAGAATTTAAGACTCACATTTTTCATATTTTCATGTCTCTGAAATTGGGATGCCTCTTACAATTGGAGATATCTTATCATAGTTGGCACTGGTATTTCTTTCTTAGTGGTACATAAAATAGCGGTGCATTTTACAATTGGTTGGCACTTCCCTGGTAGCTAAGCTGGTAAAGAATCTGCCTGCAATGCAGAAGACCCCGGTTTGATTCCTGGGTCGGGAAGATCCCCTGGAGAAGGGATAGGCTACTGACTCCAGTATTCTTGGGCTTCCCTCGTGGCTCAGCTGGTGAGGAATCCTCTTGTAATGCGGGAGACCTGGGTTGGGAAGATCACCCAGAGAAGGGAACAGCTACCCACTCCAGTATTTTGGCCTGGAGAGTTCCACGGACTGTATAGTCCATAGGGTGGCAAAGAGTTGAACGTGACTGAGTGACTTTCACTTTACAATTGGTTATATCTTTGTTTTGACAAAACCTGGTACAAACAATATTGCCTCCCTAAATGAACTAACCTTTAATAATGAAATTTGAGCATCAGTGACAAAGTTAGGAGCAGAGGAGAAGATGGGTTTTGAGGGGAAATTCCTCCCTCAACTTAGCAATGTATCTTGTAATACAAATGCCTATCTGTTTCTTCTGTGGATAAAAGGGATCTGATCAATGCTATCCTCATAATACCTTAATCAGAAACAATTATGTTTTCTGAATATATACTGAAATGGAAAAATTTTGAAATCTAAGTTTTTCCATTGCAATATAGAGCAATGATGATCTTGCAACATCAGTCAAAGACATGTCAGAGTTATTCAAGTTGATATACTGCTCTTAATTTTCAAAACATTATGAAACTTTTACAGGATAATGTTCCAACTCTTCAAAAGTTGAGGAATAATTGACCTACAGCAAATTGATATTAGGATATTAGGTACATACTTGCAATGCCTCATGTATTTTTGTATTTTATTCTCATAACTGTCTGCCCATAGCACTTTTGAGAAGAAGATGAATATAAATGTTTTTGCACACAAAATTATCTCTCAATATTTTTCTTTCTGTTTTCTAGTAGTGTTGGTCTTAGTCGCTCAGTTGTGTTTGACTCTGCGATCCCATGGACTGTAGCTCACCAGGCTCCTCTGTCTGCGGGATTTTCCAGGCAAGAATACCAGAGTGGGTTGCAATTTCCTTCTCCAGGGTATCTTCCTGATCCAGGGAGTGAACCTGGGTCTCCTGCATTGCAGGCTGATTTTTACTGTCTAAGCAACCAGGGAGGCATTTTAAAGGAAGTGTTCTTGATCTTTCCAGAGCAGAATGAGAATTAGGTAGAACGAAGGAGGCAGGAGAAAGCTCATGAGTATTCCCTTGTGGTTTAGTTAGGTTACTGTTGACCTGATTTTTTTTTCTTTCTGGTATTTCTCTAGACTAAGTCATAGGGCTTTAGGCTTTTCTGTCCTTTATGGAGATTCACCAGTAAAGCTGGAGTCAGGACTTTGATATTCTGGACCAATCTCAGACTAGAAACTTAAAAGGAGAGTGGCTAGAGATGGAGAAAAGAGGAGGGGAGGGGGACAAGAAAGCAGGGGCTAACATTATCAAATGGTGGGGGTTTTTTGTTTGTTTGTTTTAAGGGCTTCCTCTGGTTGCTGTGTGAGAACAGATTGGAGAATTGTTCTTAAAAGATAAGGATAAAAGATATGGATTCTTGTCCCAGCTCTACCAGATGCTGAATGACTGAGGGAAGGCATTCCTTTTGGTTCCCTAATGAGGTTAATTGTGTCTGTCATATCTAGCTTATAAGCTGTGAGGAGATTCAGATAAAATGATGTCTATAAAGTGTTTTGAAGAAGCTCAAAGGGAGACACAAATACAAAAATTAATTTACATGGCAAAGTGCTATACAGTAAAGCTTCTGTGATAATTACAACAAAACAGCTACCACTTATTAAGCACATATTTTCCATTTTGTCCTCACAGTGGCAATTATGAGAAAGAAATTACTGGTCTTAATTTAGAGCTGAGCAAACATTTAAAGAAGTTAAGCAACTTTCCCAGGGTCATAGTTGCTTAGAGGCAGAACCAGGATTCAAACTCAGGTGTGGCTGACTCTTAAACCACAGCTTAAGTCATTCTGCTTACATCTTCAATCTTTTTCTCTTTGCCACATTTATTGTGAGAACCACAGAAAAGGTAAGTACTTAAAGTAATAATTCATTTTGCCTACACATATTAATTATAAGCTTGCCTTTTTTTCTTTTGTGTGTTGTTTTGATTTATAAAACTTTTTTTTCTGCCATAACTGTGTTACATGGACAGTTGGAATGATGGCAGATAAGAGTTGAATGTCAGCAAGTAATCAGGTCAGCCTTTTTTGCTAGACTTAGGAGTGATAGGATAATATTTTCTGGTTATGATCATTCTTTCTTGTTTACTTTGTTGATACAAAGTAAGTTTACTGAATTATAGAAATTTTTTCTTTTAAAAATTGAGATATAATTGATATATAACATTGTGTAATTTCAAGGTGTATAAAATGTTGATTTGATACATTCATATATAGCAATGTGATTACTATCCTAGCATTAGCTTGCACCTCTATCAATCACATAATTTTCATTTCTTTTTTGTGGTGAGAACAATTAAAGATCTATTCTCTTGGCAGCTTTGAAGTTTATAATACATTATTGTTGGCTGTAATCACTATGCTGTGCATTAGATCCTTCAGAACTTATTTATATACTAGTTTTAAGTTTGTACCCATAAACAACATTCCTCTGCCCACCACTTCCTGATAAACACCATTCTACTCTCTGTTTAAATGAGTTCAGGTTTTTATATTCCAACATACCATATAGTATTCCACATACCATAGAGTATTTGTCCTTCTCTGTTTGACTTTCCTCACTTAGCATAACGCCCTCAAGTTCCATCCGTGTTTCTCATGACTGAATAGTATTCCATTGTGTGTTTGCATGTGTATATTTGTGTGATATGTGAAAACAGATCACATCTTCATTATCCTTTCATGTTTTGAACAACACTTAGGAGGTTTCTGTATCTTGGTTGTTGCGAATAACGCTGCAGTGAACATCTTTTCAACATCCTGTTTTCATTTCCTTTGGATGTACACCCAGAAGTGGGATTGCTAGATCACATGGTAGTTGTTTTTTTAATTTCTTGAGGAATCCCCATACTGTTTTCTATGAATTTGACTGAACCAATTTTCATTTCCATTAACATTGCACAAGGGTTCCTTTTTCTCCATAAGCTCACCAGCATTTGGTATTTTCTTCTTGGTGACAGGCATTCTAACAGGTTTGAGGTGGTATTTCATTGTGGTTTTATTTGCATTTCACCGATGATTAGTGATATCCTTTTGTGTATAGATACATCCTTTTGTGTATAGATACATCCTTTTGTGTATCTGTTGGCTGTTTGCATTATTCTTTGGGAAAATGTCTATTCAGTTCCTATGCCCATTTTAAAATCAGACTATTTGTTTTCATTACTGAGATGTATAAGTTCTTTATATATTTTGGCTATTAATCCCTTATACAATATATGGTTTAGATGTATTTTCTTCCATTCATTTAGTTGCCTTTCCATTTTTTGATTGTTTTGCTGTGCAGAAACTCTTTAGTTCAGTGTAGCCTCACTTTTGCAAATAAAAGTTTGCTTTTATTGCTTGATATTTTGGTGTCATATGTAAAAAAAATCATTGCCAAACAAATTTCAAGGAGCTTTCTTCCCTATGCTTTCTTTCTTCTAGGGGAGTTTATAGAATCATGTCTTATGATTAACTCTTTAATTCATTTCAAGTTAATTTTTCTGAGTGGTATGAAATATGGGTCCAGTTTCATTGTTTTGCATATGGTTGTCCAGTTTTCACAACACCATTTGTTGAAAGGTCTACCTTTTCTCCACTGAGTGTTGGCTCCCTTGTCAAATATCAGTTGACCATATATGCTGGAGTGTATTTCTGGGCTCTCCATTCTATTTCATTGGTCTTTGTGTCTATTTTTATGCCAGTACCATATTGTTTTAATTACAGTAACTTTGTAGTATATTTTGAAACCAGGATATATGATGCTTCCATTTTTGTCTTTTCTCAGGATTGCTTTGGCTATTTGGGGTCTTATATGGTTCTACAGAAATTTTAGAATTATTTTTTCTTTTTATGTGAAAAGTGTTCTTGGAATTTTCATAAAGATTGTGTTGAATCAACAGAGTGGTTTGAGTATGGACATTTTAACAATATTCTTCTGATCCATGAACAAGGGATATCTTTCCATTTATTTGTGTCTTCTTCAATTTCTTTCACTGAAGTCTTGTAGTTTTCATTGTAAAGCTCGTTCACATTTTTGGTTAAATTATTCATAAATATTTTCTTAATTTGATGCTATTGTGAATGGGATAGGGTTTTTTCCAGATATTTTGTTGTGAGTGTACAGAAACACAACTGATTTCTATATGTTGATTTTATATCCTGCATATTTAATGAATTCATTGATCAGTTCCAACAATTTTTGGTGGAGTCTTTAGGATTTTCTATGTATAAGATCATATCATCTCCAAATAATAACAGTTTTACTGCTTCCTTTATGATTTAGATGCTCGTTATTTCTTGGTCTTGCCTAATTGCTCTAGGACTTCCAGTACCATGTTGATTAAGACTGGTCAGAGTGGGCAACCTTGTCTTCTTCCTGATCTTAGAGAAAAACCTTTCAATCTTTCACTATTGAGTATGATGATAACCATTAGTTTGTTGTATGTAGCTTTATTGTGTTGATATATTTTCCTTCTATGTCCAATTTTTGAGAGCTTTTATCATGAAAGGATGTTGTATTTTGTTAAATGCCTTTTCTATATCTACTGAGATAATTACATGATTTTTATGTTTTGTTCTATTAATGTTGTATATTACATTTATTGATTTGTATATAGTGAAACATTCTTGCATCCAAGGGATAAATCTCACTTGGTCATTGTGTATGATCCTTTTAATGTGTTGTTAAATTGTTAATATTTTGTTGAGAAGTTTTGCATCTATATTCATCAGGGATTTTGGTCTATAGTTTTCTTTTCTTGTGGTATCCTTATCGGGTTTTGGTATCAGGCTAATGCTGGACTCTTAAAATGAATTTGTAATTGTTCTCTCCTCTTCAATTTTTTGGATGAGTTTGAGACAGATCAGTGTTAATTCTTTAAATGTTTGGTAGAATTCATCTGTGAAGCCATATGGTACTGGGCTTTTCTGTGTTAGAAGGTTTTTGATTATGGATTGTACCTCCTTACTTATTATTGGTCTGCTCAGATTTTCTATTTCTTCCTGATTCAGCCTTGGTAGGTAGTATGTTTCTTAGAATTTATCCATTTCTTCAAGTTTATCTAATTTGTTAGCATATTTTATTCATAGTGGTCTCTTGTATTTCTGTGGTGTCAGTTGTAATGTCTCCTCTTTCATTTCTAATTTTAGTAATTTGAGTTATTTTTATTTCTTAGTCTAGCTAAAGACTTTTTATCTTTTCAAAAAAAACAGCTCCTAGTTTTATTAATATTTTCTATTGTTTTTCTGATCTCTATTTCATTTATTTCTGCTTTGATCTTTGTAATTCCTTCCTTCTGCTAACTTTGAGCTTATTTTGTTCTTCTTTTTCTAGTTCCTAGAGATGTAAAGTTAGGTTTTTATTTGAGATCTTGCTATTTTCTTATTATATGTATTTATTGCTGTAAATTCACTCTCAGAACTGTTTTTGCAGCATCCAGAGGATTTGGTGTATTGTTTTTCCATTTTTATTTAAGTTTTGAAATTTTCTCTTTCAATTTCTTCTTTGACCTATTTTCAGCAGTCTGGTTGTTTCCACATGCTTGCAAGTTTTTGAATTTTATTTATGTTATTGATTTCTAGTCTCATACCATTGTCATAGGCAAAAATAATTTGTATGATTTTAGTGTTTTTAAATTTGCTAAGACCTGCTTTGTGGCCTATCACATAATGTATTCTAAAGAATGCCCCACATGCACTTGTGAAGAATGTGTATTTTACTACTGTTGAGTGAAATGTTTTATAAATGTCTGTAAGGTTCATTTGGTCTACTGTATGACTGAAGTCCAGCCTTTCCTTGTTGCTTTTGTCCAGGTGATTATCCATTGCTGAAAGTGGGGCTATTAGTGTACTGTTGTCAGTTTCTCCCTTCAGATCTGTTATTATTTGCTTAAAATATTTAGATGCTCCAATGTTGTATATATGTATAATTTTTATACCTTCTTGACAAATGATCCCCTTGTTACCATTTTGGCTTAAAGTCTATTTTGTCTGATATAAATATAGTTCACCTGCTTTCTTCTGGCTTCTAGTTAAATGGAATATTTTCTTATATCCCCTTGAGCCTATGTATGTGCTTAAATCTGTATCTTGTAGGCAACATATAGTTGAATGAAACTTTTTTCACGGCAAACAGAATACGACAGAGTCTATACTTTCTGTATACAGTTATATATATCCACAGTGGAATTGGGTCTACTGTCTGAGCTTTGAGCTATTAATGGGCTTAAATTTGTAGCAAAGGGTCAAATATAAGAAATTCTAACTTATCATATGTTCCTGTTTCCTCAGTCCAAACTAAGCCACTTTTGATGAAAAGAATTCTGTAATGTGAGTATTGATGAAAAAGCAAACAGACTTTTTTTTTTAATAATATGAGATTTAGGAATTAAATATAGCAGGCAGAAGATCCTGTAGGAATTTCAAGTAATATTTTATGATGGTTCACTACAGGATATTCTAAGCTTTGGTTTACATAGCATGCTACTTTATATAGTATTCTTTATTCTTGGGATCCCAGAAAGAGGGGATATTATATTGATATAGATAATCATCTCTGCTTCCTTCCTATCTGGCCAGGCGGGAAGGGAATAAACAAAAATAACATCTAGCTCATAGCAGAAGTAGGAAAGAAAGTTTAGAAGAGTAAAGGCCAACATAAAAAAGAAATGTGAAGGAGTAGACATTTTGAGTAGGATAAGCTTACATTATGTATCTCCTAAAAGATAAATACAACTTGAAAATAAGTTTAAATGTTTTAACTGAACTTTCTAAGAATTACTAATTTTATGGCCTTTGCACGGAGATATCTGTCACATCTTTCAAAATATCCAGGGGTGGTCTTATATTCATTTATCATTTACTCACCTTTTAATTTTATAATTATTAATTAGTTATTCATTATGCACTTATGAGGCAGATGCCAGAGACTGAGCATTTAAAAACTACAAAAAGTGGAGTTCTTGTGTGGGCTGCTTTAACATTTGGTTGGAGGGTCCAGATATATTATAAAATAATAACGGAACTAAAGCAATACAGTGACAGTGTTTCAGTTAGGAAGAAATAGCAGAGGTGTAGAGAAAAAAAAATCAACATATTTCTATTGCCATATTTTAAGAAAACTACCTCCTAGAGAAGGTGGATTTAATGAGACGAGCACTAGGAAGGGATTGACCATGGCAGTTTGAGAGAGCTGGAAAAAGCTGAACTGCAATGCTTCATAGAGGGAAATACTTTAAAGTTCTTGGTTCTGTTGAGGGGTAGAGTAAGGAAGATAAAGAATGGAAAGAGAGAAGAGAGGAGCCAGTGAGACAAAGAAGGGCTGCTACTAGGCCACACAAGATGCTCACTGCGTCATTTTGAAATTGTTTGTAATCCTTGTGACTCAAAATCCTCTTTTTCTTACCTTCCTTCCCAGGATGCTATTTATAGTAAAGGTGACTCCTCAGGAATGCTGTGTGCACATGTTGGTGGCTCAGCAGTAAAGAATCCATCTGCAAAAGCAGGAGTCTCCAGTTCGATTCCTGGGCTGGGAAGATGCCCTGGAGAAGGAAATGACAACCCACTCCAGTATTCTTGCCTGGAAAATCCCTTGGCCAGAGGAGCCTGGTAATATGAGGCTCAGTCTATGAGGTCGCAAAGAGTCGAACATGACTGAGCACACACACACACACACCACACACCATATTAATTTATGAATGACAATATTTTGGCTATGGCTAGAGATTCACTATTTTAACCTTCTTTGCTTTGAAGGAACCCATTTTCAATTCTTCTTCAAGTTGCTAATGGTTCAATAAGAAATAAGGCCCAGACCTGTGGTTTACAAACTTGTTTTTAATAACAAAATCTTACCTTCAAATAATATCTTATCCCAAAGTGCAACGTGTAAAACAGAAAAAAACTCAGTTGCCCTGGTTAAGAGGGTGGCAATCTTCTCCTTCTGTGCTCCGCCTCACCCATCCTTTAGAATTCCTGGGGCTCCACAGAGCACAGCCTGAAAACTAACACCCTACAACAAGAGAAATGAGACGGTATCATTGGTCTCCTTTCTTGATTAAATTATATTGACCTTGCTGGAAGAAGTTCCATTTAGAAGTTTGTGCTAGAAAGTGAAAAATGTCGATATTATCTAGTGTTGGCAAGGGAACAGGGAAACGGGCACTCTCAAACACTGTTGCTGAGAGTATAGATCAGTACAGTCTTTTTTAAGAAAATTGATCAAAATTTTAAATGTGATCCCTCAGTTCCACTTCTGTAAATCTTTCCACAGAAATACTCATGTTGCTGTTATTCAGTATTCACTCACTGTCACGTCTGATTCTTTTGTGACGCCGTGGACTACATACAGCAAGCCATGCTTCCCTGTCCTCCATTAATACTTATATATCCACACAAAAGTCTACGTACAAGGATGCTCATTATTTATAAGACTAGAACATAAAAATAAATTAGTAGAGGAATGGTTGAATAAATTATGCTACTTTCATATAATGGAGTATTATTGACATTAAAATGAAAGAGACAGATATATATAGATAGATTATAGATACATATATAGATTTAGATATAGGTATGGATAAAGATGGATGTACCTCATACACTAAGTGAAAATGCAGGTTACAAAAGAACATAGTAAAAATGATACATATATATTGTTAAAGGAGGCGAACAAAACCCCCACATTCTATGAAAGCTATGTAAGTACTTCTGATTGCAAAATTAAAAACCATAAAACCTCTAGAAATAGATGACTAGACTCAGGGGTTAGCGTTTCCTTCTTGAGAAGGGTAATGGAAGTAAGGGGGCATACACTCGCTATTGTATAGATGTGTGTGTTATTTGGATGTTTACGAAAGACATGCACTAATTTGACAATTAAAAAAGACAAAGATAAAAATTAATGAAGACAAAGATAAAAACACATAAAATAACTGGTTGTTTCAATAGTTGATAAGTTTCCTCTTTTATATTAAAAAAATTCTAAGAATGTAATCTACTTGCCTTCTTTCTCTATTTACCAGGAAATCCAGAGTAAACTTTGAAGCATGAACCCAGCAATGACATTGACCTTTAAACCCAGAATATTTACATTTCCTTTTTGCTTTGGCCTTGTTTTTCTATTTCCAGTTAACTATTTCCCAAAGCTTCCCCGGCTCATTTTTCAAAACAGAATCCATCACTCCGAGCAGCCCACATTTCCTTGTTAGAAACACTCTAGGGCTGAGGAGTGAAGGATTTGATTTACTATTTATACTTTACACTCTGATTATTCTCACATAGGATCCGAGGACAAGAATCGGTACTCTTGCAGCTATTTAAAACACTTGGCTCTACTTTGAAGTTTCACTTTGTCTTTGCTCCAAACTTAAGAGCTGCAGGGACAGTCAGAAGGCTCTTGTGACAGGACTTGTCTTTGTCCTGTACATGGTGGGAAACCACTGAGGGCTTTTAAGCAAAGGAGAAACTGGATCTTAACCATGTTTGAAAAAAAAAAAAAAATTCTGGCAGAGGAAAGAGTAGATTGGCACGGGGAAAGGCAGAGATACTCATTAAGTATCTGTAGAGTGGTTGGATAATTGATAGTTAAATGACCAAGGTAGTTTGAAAGTCTGTATTTATTGGAAGGGACTGTGCATCATTTGTCAGTAATGCCAGGTTGGATCATTCGGTCTGAACTCGGGCTAGTTAGGTCCACATCATAGGTCCAGTTAGATTCAGAAAAGAAAAAAATTGAGCTTCACAGACTGCAGTCTGTGATTGCAGCCAAATAAGCTGTCTCAAAATGGGGAAGGTGTAAATAGCTCAGAGCAAAGACATTCTTGTGGTCAGAAAAAAAAGGAAGGCAATAGTTTTCCCAGGTACCTTGGCAAGATACAGGTACCCAGCATCTTTATTTGGAGAGGGGTTGTTTTTTCCCACTAATGGTGAAGTATACCTGCCTCATTTCTAAAGAGGGAATGCCACCCCAACTAAGGACACTGTTTGGGGTCAGACCTAGTTCAGATCTTGATTCTGTCGATTATTAACTGTGTGACCTTGAGCAACCTCTCAGCGCCAGTTACTTCCACTGTAAAAGTGGAAGTAAAACAACCATTTCCGTGGGTAGGTGGGTAAAATGAGGGAAGGTGAGTTAATTTTAAGGACCAAGTGTGATTTTATTTTTTTTAATCTTGTTTTTAAGTATTCCACTTTGTACCTCCCTACCCCACAGGACCGAGGGATGCAGTTGTTATTTATTAGTGCAAGCAGCCTGAGGTATCTGTTTTAGGCCTTTGTACATTGAACAGTTTACAGAATGATTAGCTGGTCTGCCTGTTGTCCCTTTAGGTCTGGGGACAACGGCCATGCCCAGGGATGATAACCATCTGCCCTTCCACCCCTTTGACTCCTGCCTCGAAGGGAGTGGGGCAGATGACCCTCCCCACCCATCCTGCCCAGAAGTCCAACTCAGCTCCTGACCCCAGGAGGCATCTAACCTACCTTAACCTACCCTCAAAGCTCTCTAACCTAGCCTCAAAGGCTTCTGAGGGATGCCAGTCTGCCCCACCCTGAGGGTGCACGTGCTTCCATGCTAAGTCCCTGCAGTCGTATCTGACTCTTTGTGACCCTATGGATTGTAGCCCCTGCCAGGCTCCTCTGTCCATGAGATTCTATAGGCAAGAATAACTGGAGTGGGTTGCCATGCTCTCCTCCAAGGGATCTTCTCCATCCAGGGGTCAAACTGCTTCTCTTATGTGTCCTGCATTGGCCGGTTCTTTACCACTAGCACTACCTGGAAAGCGCAGTTTGCAGTAATTCCAGGTCGCTTGGCTAAGGATGGTCCCACCCCCTGAAGCAGGTTCACTAGCTTTGCGGGTCCTGTCCACCATGGAGCAGCTTGGCAAAGAAATCACTGACTCCAAGAATGTTACTAAATTAATATCGGTGTTTTGTGGGGGTTGTATTTCAAGTGCACTGGGGTCAGGGACTTTCTGGTTTAAAATAAAACCCATATTAAACTTCCCTCCATCATGTCTGACAAATATGAGGGGACTCAGCTACTTTTCTGTCCCTGCTCACCCCTAGACAATACACCCCTAGACTGGGCATGGCAGGACCCTTCTCACCGAGGAGGAAGAAAATCACCCAGAACCTAGCGCAAATTCTTGTCCCCGCGCTTGGGACTTATAGTGATTGCCTTCCCTCAGTTCTCCAGAAGGGCGGGGTTCACCCTGCCCTCTCCTCTCCCATCCTATGTGGGAGCCGCCCTGCCAGGAGGCACCGCCCACACCTCGTGAGGGTTCCCTGAGACCTGAGATTTCTGCTGCCGCCACTCTCTCTGCTTCTGCTCATCTCTCTGCCTCTGCTGCTGCCGCTCTCCTGGCACACCGGAGCAGGAACGGCTGGAGGGCACGCTGCCCTGCACCTCCACCCTATCGCCACCACTGACTCCATTCCACGTGTCCTGCTAACATCCAGCCTTCCGCCAGCCCAGTGCCGCTTGCCAGACTCTACTTGGCAGCAGGTGGTGTGGGCTGCTGAGGAGGGGAGGACCACAGTGAAGTCAAAGTACTTATGTAGGTCAGAGTTCATTATTTCAGAGGGTGCAGAGACTACCCCAATGTGGAGTTGTGTTGAGTACAAATACACACGTGAGTTTTCTGGGGAAAAGTGTCAAAGGATCAAGTGACTCAAAAAGTGTTACCAAACTAATATTGGTATTATGTCTGTATTTTTTTTTTTTTTTAATGCATTGGGATCAGGGGCTTGGTGGTTAATATTATAAACACGCTGAGGAAAAAAAGAAAAAGTCCAGGTTAAACCTCCCTCTACCATGCCTGACAAATACAGGGCTTATTAGTTACTTCTCCCTTTTCAAATATAAATCTGTAAGGAGTCCCCTTCTCAAAGATTCCCCTCTGGTGAATCCTTTTTGCTTTTGCTGATGTTTCCTCCTTTAATACTCTTGGGAATATTTAGTATATAGAACAAGCTCTAATATCTTAGTGCCCTTGGTAGCAGATGAGAAAAACAGGAAAGAATGTATAACACATTTATAGAGCACAACCATATGCCAGGCCCCCTTTAAACTATGTCTTTTAAAATCCCCATGCCTTTAATCCTTGTTTCTCATGTGAAGAAACTGAGGCAAGAGAGATCAAATAATTTGCCCAAGTCACAGTATTTGAATATAGATTTCAAAACTGTTTGGATCCAAAGTCATACCTTTTCTACTTCACTAAGAGTTTCCCAAGGGAAAATTTTTTTAATCACTGGTGAAATTTGCATTTTGATATTAAAACACTTTTAAACCCTACTTCCCTTGTGGAAAAAAAAAAAAAACTGTGCTGTCTCCTAAATCATCAGCATTATAGAAGATGAGAGCTCTGAACTCCCACTTGCTCCTAACTAATCCCCTCTCTTCTGGAGTTTCATTTCTTCACTGGGATCCTGTTCCATGCTGGAGGTATGGAGTTATGTGAGGGTGTACAGGAAGAAGGAGCTTTGAATTGCAATGGTGGAAAGCAAAGAAATTAACTTCTCACAGTGCTCAGATTAACCTCATTTTAGTATGTCCCTTTGTGTATATGCTTGAGTTGCTTCATAAAAGGCCCCCTCTGTCACCTTAGCCTTGATGTATATCAGGTCTCTGGAAGGGACTGCTAGAAAAGCCAAATTGTTTTTGTCAAGTATTTCTGAAGGAGTCTATGGATATGAGACAATGGATATAGTGGGAAGAGATTTCCTAGCTTTAATCTAAACTTAAAAGCTAGAATTTAGATGTCTGATGAACAGGTTGGATTGAGTATCTATTCTTATGTGGGAAGAGAGAATCCTGAGGAACCCTCTAAGAGATAACAGATCTTGAAGAAAGAATGATGCAGGTAAACCTGACCTATAACAAAACTTGGGTAGCAGGAGGGGAGGAATTTATATCTTAGAACTTGCCACCAATGATGTTTTCTTTGGCTGATATCCAAGAATCCCAGAGAAGAGAGTCATTGGCTCAACTTGGGTAATGGCTTTCCTTAAGTCAATTAACTCTAGTGTTCATGTGAGATCATGTAAGAATATGTCAGTTCCTGAGGTGGCAGAGCTGGGGGGCTACTGGAGAAGAGGAAGGATTACTGAGCAGAAAATCCTATGGCTGTTTCCCACATCAAGCCACCAGCAGAAGCCATGCTTAGATTTTTAAAATTTTTATTTGTTTATTTTTGGCTGCACTGTGTCTTTGTTGCTTTGTGTGGGTTTTCTCTAACTGTTGTGAGCACAGGGGCTACTCTTGCAGTGCTCTAGCTTCTCATTGCAGTGACTTCTCTTGTTTCAGAGCTCGGGCTCTAGGCACATGGGCTCAGTAATTGTAATGCAAAAGCTCAGTTGCTCTGTGGCATATGGAATCTTCCAGGACCAGGGATCAACACATGTCCCCTGCATTGGCAAGTGGATTTTCATCCACTGCACCACCAGGGAAGTCACATGCTTAGATTTGAAGATAGCTGTCAATGCCATGCTAATGCACCAGCTCCATCATCAGTACCTCTGAGTCAGTAAAAACAAATGACAGCAAGTTCTTTAAAGGCTGCTTAAAGAAAGCTTGTGGTGTTCTGAGCTTAGATGGTGGACTGAATGCATATATACACTCATACTGAGCATCAGCAGGGGATTGGACTGGACTCCTGTGGACACCAAAACCCTCAGATGCTCAAATTCCTTATATAAAATGGTGTAGTATTTGCATATAACCTGCACAATTCTCCTGTATACAGTAAGTCCCCTACATATGTACAAGTTCTGTTCTGAGAGCACATTCGTAAGTCCAGTTTGTTTGTTAAGTCCAACAAAGTTAGCCTAGGTACCCAACTAACACAATCAGCTATATAGTACTGTGCTGTAATAGGTTTATAATACTTTTCACACAAATAATACACACACACACACACACACAAAAAAACAAAAAATAAAACGTTTTAAATCTTACAATATGGTACATTGAAAAAGTACGATAGTATAATATAACAGCTGACATACGGGCCAGCATCAAGTGAACAGGCAAGAAGAATTACTGATTGGAGGAGGGAGAGGAGGTGAGAGATGGTAGAGCTGAAGGCTCCTCAGCAATAGGAGACAGAAGGCAAGCTGTAATTTCATTCACACCTGATGTTGATGGAATGCACATTTGCATCTTTGGAAGTATGCAACTTGAAGGTTCATATGTAGGGCACTTACTGTATTTTATTCCTAAACTAGGCTAGGTGATGAATACATAAGTATTGGATTTTTATTCTTCTTTAAACTGTGTCTGTATTTTAATAGATTCTTCTGAATGCGTGATACAGTAAGAAATAAAACAGTGAATGTTAGTGCCATTATCATAGGATAAATTTAATCAATGCTGCATTTGGCCCTTGAGCTATACTGTACACCATTCAGTCCAACCTCCTTTTTGTTTGTCACCATTATTATTGAATAACTTGCAATATAAAATTATAGGCTCATGTTTCAGATATTTGGTGAGTTATTAGACTTCCTACTGGTGTTTCCTCTCCTTCATCTGGGTCCTTTATCCTTCTGAAGGGTATGCTCAAGATTTTTTTCACTGGCCTTGATAATTTCATTTTGCTTAGATGTATGGGGTGAGATGATGGATGGGAAGACTGAAGGAGCATATTCTGTTTTTTTAAACCATCAAACTCTTCCACCTTTACTTCTCCCCTAGTACATATTCACTTGGAGTTTACTCAGTTCAGTGTAAAGATCCTGGAGACCTGGGATCTTTTTGGCCAAACTGAGCTTGACTCACCGACACATTTCTCAAGTGATCCATTGGTCCAGTGAGTAACATCCTGGAAGAAGCATGAGCTATTGTTAGTCATAATTATTCCTTCACCTTTCCTGGAATGCCTTTGAAGGCATCAGGCATCAACAATATCTGTCATCAAAAGCTCTTTTGTCTGCAGTTTCTGTGATTGCATTCAGCTTGTTCATTGCAGAGAAAGAGTTTTTCTTCCTAAGATGATGGTTTTCCTTTCATAAAAGGTATCCACTATCCAGCCCACCTGCAGAAAGGAAGTTGGCACAGGTTCTGAAGAGCCAGTCAATTCCTTAACTGTTTTTCTTGAACAAGCAACCCTTTCTTGATCGCTCTAGAATTTTACTCTAATCGCAGAAGTTGAGCAACTTGTCAGCTGGTCATTTGTAACCAATAAAACTGAAGAGATTGCCCACCATTATTTAAATTTTGGATCAATAAACAAGACCCATAGTTTGGAACTTGTGTCTTAAGGATTGACTGCTATGGATTATATCTGGACAAGACTAAATGCTGTAGTTCTTGGCATTTCTGGCATGAAAGAATTGGAAATCTAAGTCAAAACCATACCTATTAACTTCTTAATTATTTTCATGGTGGAATGAGTAAAGCATGAACTGAAGCACTGAGATACGACAGGTTAGTTATAACTTTCTTTTTTGGTTGCAAAGGGCAGAAATTCTTTGATAGCAGCATAGTAAAAGCAGGAAATTTACTGTAGTAAGGATACAAGGGATCACAGAAGCCAAAGATAAAACTGTGATTTACCCTCATGAAGGGATTGGAACCAGGAATTAGAAGGACCTAGTGACTCTTTCAGTATCATATCATTTTGCCTTTCATACTGTTCATGGGGTTCTCAAGGCAAGAATACTAAAGTGGTTTGCCATTCCCTTCTCCAGTGAACCACATTCTGTCAGATCTCTCCACCATGACCTGCCCATCTTGGGTTGCCCCAGGGGCATGGCTTAGTTTCATTGAGTTAGACAAGGCTGTGGTCCTAGTGTGATTAGATTGACTAGTTTTCTGCCCTCTGATGCCCTCTTGCAATACCTACTCTTACCTTGGGCGTGGGGTATATCTTCACGGCTACTCCAGCAAAGCGCAGCAGCTGCTCCTTACCTTGGAGGAGGGGTATTTCCTCACCGCCGCCCTTCCTGACCTTCAACGTGGGATAGCTCCTCTAGGCCCTCCTGCGCCGCGCAGCCATGGCTCCTTGGAAGTGGGGTTGGTCCTCCCGGCCACTGCCCCTGACCTCGGACACAGGGTAACTCCTCTCGTCGCTGCCCCTGACCTCGGACGCGGGGTAGCTCCTCTCGGCCGCCCCCCCTGACCTCGGACGCGGGGTAGCTCCTCTCGGCTGCCCTACCTGACCTCGGATGCGGGGTAGCTCTTCTCGGCCGTTCCTGCACCGTTGCAGCCTGGCACTCTCGGCTGCTGCCCCTGACCTCGGACGTGGGGTAGCTCCTCTCAGCCATGCTTTCGTCGCAGCCACCTGCGCTTAGTGCGCCGGTCGTCGCAGCCGCCTGGAGATCAGTGGAGAAATAACTCCAGAAAGAATGAAGGGATGGATCCAAAGCAAAAACAACACCCAGCTGTGGATGTGACTGATGACAGAAGCAAGGTCCAATGCTGTAAAGAGCAATATTGCATAGGAACCTGGAATGTCAGGCCCATGAATCAAGGCAAATTGGAAGTGGTCAAACAGGAGATGGCAAGAGTGAATGTTGACATTCTAGGAATCAGCGAATTCAGATGGACTGGAATGGGTGAATTTAACTCAGATGACCATTGTATCTACTACTGTGGGCAGGAATCCCTTAGAAGAAATAGAGTAGCCATCATGGTCAACAAGAGAGTCCGAAATGCGGTACTTGGATGCAATCTCAAAAATGACAGAATGATCTCTGTTTGTTTCCAAGGCAAACCATTCAATATCACAGTAATCCAAGTCTATGCCCCAACCAGTAATGCTGAAGAAGCTGAAGTTGAACGGCTCTATGAAGACCTACAAGAACTTTTAGAACTAACACCCAAAAAAGATGTCGTTTTCATTATAGGGGACTGGAATGCAAAAGAAGGAAGTCAAGAAACACCTGGAGTAACAGGCAAATTTGACCTTGGAATATGGAATGAAGCAGGGCAAAGACTTATAGAGTTTTGCCAAGAAAATGCACTGATCATAACAAACACCCTCTTCCAACAACACAAGAGAAGACTCTACACATGGACATCACCAGATGGTTAACACTGAAATCAGAATGATTATATTCTTTGCAGCCAAAGATGGAGAAGCTCTATACAGTCAGCAAAAACAAGACCAGGAGCTGACTGTGGCTCAGATCATGAACTCCTTATTGCCAAATTCAGACTGAAATTGAAGAAAGTAGGGAAAACCATTAGACCATACAGGTATGACCTAAATCAAATCCCTTATGATTATGCAGTGGAAGTGAGAAATAGATTTAAGGGCCTAGATCTGATAGATAGAGTGCCTGATGAACTATGGAATGAGGTTCATGACATTGTACAGGAGACAGGGATCAAGACCATCCCCATGGAAAAGAAATGCAAAAAAGCAAAATGGCTGTCTGGGGAGGCCTTATGAATAGCTGTGAAAAGAAGAGAAGTGAAAAGCAAAGGAGCAAAGGAAAGGTATAAGCATCTGAATGCAGAGTTCCAAAGAATAGCAAGAAGAGATAAGAAAGCCTTCTTCAGTGATCAATGCAAAGAAATAGAGGAAAACAACAGAATGGGAAAGACTAGAGATCTCTTCAAGAAAATTAGAAATACCAAGGGAACATTTCATGCAAAGATGGGCACAATAAAGGACAGAAATAATATGGACCTAACAGAAGCAGAAGATATTAAGAAGAGATGGCAAGAATACACAGAAGAACTGTACAAAAAAGATCTTCACAACCCAGATAATCATGATGGTGTGATCACTGACCTAGACCCAGACATCCTGGAATGTGAAGTCAAGTGGGCCTTAGAAAGCATCATTACGAACAAAGCTAGTGGAGGTGATGGAATTCCAGTTGAGCTATTCCAAATCCTGAAAGATGATGCTGTGAAAGTGCTGCACTCAATATGCCAGCAAATTTGGAAAACTCAGCAGTGGCCACAGGACTGGAAAAGGTCAGTTTTCATTCCAATCCCAAAGAAAGGCAATGCCAAAGAATGCTCAAACTACTGCACAATTGCACTCATCTCACATGCTAGTAAAGTAATGCTCAAAATTCTCCAAGCCAGGCTTCAGCAATATGTGAACCGTGAACTTCCTGATTGTTCAAGCTGGTTTTAGAGAAGGCAGAGGAACCAGAGATCAAATTGCCAACATCCGCTGGATCATGGAAAAAGCAAGAGAGTTCCAGAAAAACATCTATTTCTGCTTTATTGACTATGCCAAAGCCTTTGACTGTGTGGATCACAATAAACTGTGGAAAATTCTGAAAGAGATGGGAATACCAGAACACCTGATCTGCCTCTTGAGAAATTTGTATGCAGGTCAGGAAGCAACAGTTAGAACTGGACATGGAACAACAGACTGGTTCCAAATAGGAAAAGGAGTACGTCAAGGCTGTATATTGTCACCCTGTTTATTCAACTTCTATGCAGAGTACATCATGTGAAACACTGGACTGGAAGAAACACAAGCTGGAATCAAGATTGCCGGGAGAAATATCAATAACCTCAGATATGCAGATGACACCACCCTTATGGCAGAAAGTGAAGAGGACCTAAAAAGCCTCTTGATGAAAGTGAAAGTGGAGAGTGAAAAAGTTGGCTTAAAGTTCAACATTCAGAAAACAAAGATCATGGCATCTGGTCCCATCACTTCATGGGAAATAGATGGGGAAACAGTGGAAACAGTGTCAGACTTTATTTTTCTGGGCTCCAAAATCACTGCAGATGGTGACTGCAGCCATGAAATTAAAAGATGCTTAGTCCTTGGAAGGAAAGTTATGACCAACCTAGATAGCATATTCAAAGTAGAGACATTACTTTGCCAACAAAGGTCTGTCTAATCAAGGCTATGGTTTTTCCTGTGGTCATGTATGGATGTGAGAGGTGGACTGTGAAGAAGGCTGAGTGCCGAAGAATTGATGCTTTTGAACTGTGGTGTTGGAGAAGACTCTTGAGAGTCCCTTGGACTGCAAGGAGATCCAGCCAGTCCATTCTGAAGGAGATCAGCCCTGGGATTTCTTTGGAAGGACTGATGCTAAAGCTGAAAACTCCAGTACTTTGGCCACCTCATGCGAAGAGTTGACTCATTGGAAAAGACTCTGATGCTGGGAGGGATTGGGGGCAGGAGGAGAAGGAGATGACAGAGGATGAGATGGCTGGATGGCATCACTGACTCGATGGACGTGAGTCTGGGTGAACTCCCGGAGCTGGTGATGGACAGGGAGGCCTGGTGTGCTGCAATTCATGGGGTCACAAAGAGTCGGACACGACTGAGCGACTGAACTAAACTGAAGTGACTCTTTCTCAGCTCTGCTTCCTCTGCATGTGTACATACATCCTTTTCCTCCCGCTTTACAGATCAACCTTTCTTTGCTTCCTGGCAGAATGAGGCCACTCCTTTGTTGATTCTGTGTTAGTCAGCATAGTCTAGGCTTTGCTGAAGCAATAAATAAATCCTAAGCCACTAAGATTTTTATTTTTCCCTCACTCATGTCATGATTTTCTATGCATCATCTGGAACATGTAGCCTCCAAGGTCACTGTGGTGGGGAAATGGAGTGGAGTGACATGAAGGTTGTTTTCAATAGCAAAGCTCCCAAAATGGCTTGTATTGCTTCTGTCCATTTCCCATTAACCAGAACTTGGTCTCATGGCCCCCATCTAACTGCAAGGGGAATTGGAAAATGGAAAGTATCACATGGATAGTTAGCACTAACAGACTCCTGATAGTGTTATATTAGACCAAACACCAAATTTCTAGGAAAGAGACTCTGGCCCAGCTTTGGTCAGATGTCCACTCTGATCTACTATGCTCTGTCTTGTGGGGAGGATCATGTTGTACAGAATGGGTGCCAGATTCCCACCACCTTTAGTATGTGACCTGAATATGGGATGGAGGGGCAGTCCTCAGAAGGAGGAGGTTCTTCAGAGAATTAGTGTCTGCTCAGAAAGAAAGCTTTAGTTGCTCAGTCGAGTTCTACTTTGTGAAACCATGGACTGTAGCCTGCCAGGCTCCTCTGTCCATGGAATTCTCCAAGCAAGAGTACTGATGTGGGAAGCCATTTCCTTCTCCAGGGCATCTTCCCAACCCAGGGATCAAACCAGAGTCCCCCCCATTGTAGGCAGATTCTTTGCCATCTGAGCCACCAGGGAAGCAATTAGTGTCCACTGCCTGGAAGCATGTTTTATTTCTGAAGCATCTGAGAGTCAGTCTCTCCATTATGTTATTTCTCAATAATGGTGTCTGTGTTTATTGAATTCATTATTTTTAAAAAATGTACCCGTATTTTTAAATATTTATTTGTTGATTTAGTTTTGGCTATGCTTGGTCTTTGTTGCTGTGCCAGCTTTTTTCTCTAGTTGCGAAGAGTGGGGCCCCACTCTGCTGTTGTGGCGCATGGGCTTCTCTCTGCAGTGGCTTCTCTTGTTGTGGAGCACAGACTCTAGCGCACATGGGCTTCAATAGTTGCAGCTCCCAGGTTCTGGAGCACAGGCTCAATAGTTGTGGCACACGGGCTTAGTAGCTCCGTGGCATGTGGACCAGGAATTGATCCCATGTCTCTTGCATTGACAGGTATATTCTTTACCACTGAGCCACAGGGAAGCCCCACAATTCTTTATTTTATAGATAAAAATATAGTGAACCTGCTGGAAGAGTTATTTACTGCTTTTCCAGTAATTGTCCAGAAGACCTATGTCTAGAAACAAAGTGCTTGAGTTAGGAGGTGGTTATCAGACTTATAAATGTAAAAATCATTTTTCTTGATCTCAGTTGAGCGCTACTTGAACACAAAGGTGGCACTGAGCCCTTCCAAATGGGACCATGGTCATAGTCATTAAGATTGTTCCAAGTATTCCCATGCCATTCTCATTCTGGATATGTGGTAGATTGTACTTCTTTGCTTCCTTCGTAATTAGATGTGTACACGTGACTTGCTTTGGCCACTGAAATAAAAGCATAAGTGACATGTGTCGCTTTCACTCAGAAGCTTTAAGGGCCAGTTGCATGATTCATTATTTTCTTCTTCCTGCTGAGGACATTGTAGAAGCACATGTTGAGTTGGAGTGGCTCAGCCTGGATCCCACTGCTGACCCATACTGGACATTTGGCACAAGCAAAGAACTTTTGTTGGGTTGAGCCACTGAGACTTTGGGACTGTTTGTTGCTGTAGGTAAATTAGCTGCTTCTGTCTACTGCACCTCCATTCATAGTCTTCTACTCCACAGGGGACCCTCACCACTGTGCACAGTCATATTTGACAATCTTTCTCCAAGCAGTCTTCCTTCTCGGTGCTATTCCAAAGAGGGCCAGCTGTGTGGTCTGCATCAGCCTGGCGATGATTGTGACACTTGAGTCCATTTGCCTGGTCTCTTATTGCATCAGTTCAGTCACTTAGTCATGTCTGACTCTTTGCGACCATAAGGACTGCAGCACACCAGGCTTCCCTGTCCATCACCAACTTCTGAAGCTTGCTCAAATTCATATCCATTGATTCGGTGATGCCATCCAACCATGTCATCCTCTGTTGGCCCCTTCTTCTCCTGCCTTCAATCTTTCCCAGCATCAGGATCTTTTCCAAGCAGTCAGTTCTTTGTATCAGGTGGCCATGATGGAGTTTCTGCTTCAGCATCAGTCCTTCCAATGAAACAGGACTGATTTCCTTTAGGATGGACTGGTTGGATCTCCTTGCAGTCCAAGAGACTCTCAAGAGTCTTGTCCAAAATCAGAGTTCAAAAGCATCAATTCTTTGGCACCCAGCCTTCTTTATGTTCCAATTCATATTCACATATGACTCCTGGAAAAACCATAGCTTTGACTAGACAGACCTTTGTTAGCAAAGTAATGTCTCTGCTTTTTAATATGCTGTCTAGGAAGGCCATAGCTTTTCTTCCAAGGAGCAAGCATCTTTTAATTTCATGGCTGCAGTTACCATCTGCAGTGATTTTGGAGCCCCCCAAAATGAAGTCTCTCACTGTTTTATTGCATAAGTCTTCTGAATTTCAGGGTCACAGATATTTTAAACTGGAAAATTTTTGGATGTGGAGCACTATAGGATGGATGATATCTGAAATAAATATTTAGACATTCTTCACTGCTGCCACCCTCTGGGAGGATAGGCTGAATCGCTATGCTTGCCACAGACTGCCTGCACAGGCCATGCTTTGTTCAAGAGCAGATAAAGATGAAGTGCTAAACAGAGAGCAAGGAAGAGCATGAGACACTGCTGTGGTTCAGTGCAAACAAAGCCTGCTTGTCTCTCTGCAGCAGCTGTAACATCCTTCGCAGACTCCAGACTCATGAGCCACACTCTAACTCACTTTCTAATAAGCTTTGCTTAAAGATGTCTCAGGCCAAATCAGGAATCAAGCAAATCCGATTACTGGTTAAAGGACCAAATTTTACTTTAGTCATTAAAGATAAGAATATGAAAGAGGTATGTGGAGATAAACAGGAAATCTAAAAGCTTATTCAATACATATGTGTTCAGTCGTGTTCGTCTCTGTGTGACCCCATGGACTGTAGCCCGCCAGGCTCCTCTGTCCATGGGATTCTCCAGGTAGGAATACCGGAGTGGGTTGCCATGCCCTCCTCCAGAGGATCTTCCCGACCCAGGGATCAAACCTGTGTCTCTTACATCTCCTGCATTGGCAGGTGGGTTCTTTACTGCTAGCGCTACCTGGGAAGCCCATTCAGTACAGATAGGACCCAGCATATGACCGAACTTAACTTTCTAAAAATCTTAGGAAAAGTATTAATGGCACAAGCCGAGCAGTACCTTGAAGACACCAGAGATGAAGATGAGGTAATGAACATTGCCTGAGAGCAGCAAGAAAGGAAGTCACAATCCTGAACCTAAACACTTCATTGTGCATTTCCTTCTTACCATTCCCCCAAATGCTTAGCCTTAACAGCCCCAAATTATGGTTTTGAAACTTCCCTAGAGAGGCTTAACATCTCCTGTGCATGCTTTTCCTGGCTCTGGTGATCAGTGCTAGACCTGTCCTAGGCTCAGGGCCATACCCAGCCCATCGACTGTGTTCAGATGAGAAAAGAGGTGCCATCTTCCTTGCAGATGCTGCTACGAGCCAAGTTGTTCAGCCTGGAGAGCAGAGCACAGATCAGATTTCAACTCCACTCCCTTCTTGGCCTGACCCTGAGGTTCAGGGCCCAACTTAATATCTATACCCAGCACCCTGCCTGTTTGCCCACAATCCTTGAATTTTCTCATTGTCCAGCCTGGGAGCTGCAGTGTTTAAAATTTGGAACTTGGCATAAAACTCCCCAAAGAAGCCTTGATAATGAGGAGGAGGAAGAGAATGATAGTAATAGTTCTTATAATGATTAATTGTTAGGCATTAATAATATTATTATGATAATTACTATAGCAATCAGGTTCATAGCATACTCTCAGAAAAGCCAACTTAATGAATAGTGCTGCTAAATTCTCCTACTAATAATGTTGGTTTACATTCTTGTTCCTGGGAGCAAGGGCTACTAGCCCAAATCTCAGATGAGAGGAAAAAGGAGAACATGAGGAAGAGAAGGAGATAAAGGAGAAAGAAGAGAGGAAAAGAATGAACTCCCTGCTTAGGCCACAGACCGAAATCAGTGATGTTTGTTCTGGGCATTTCTCTCCTTTCTTTTCTTTTTCTCCTTTCTTTCCTCTCTCCCTCTCCTGGAGTGTCCTTTGCCCTCATGGTATCCACACACACCCATGACCCACTTCCTGAAGAGTGCTGTGTTCCAGAATTATCTACTTTTCTTTATCTACCCCAGCAAACGAATTCCATCTTCTTGGTACAGCTGATTTATAAGCAGGAAAGCAATCTGGCTGAACCTAACCATACTAAGATAAGAATAACAGATGATCACTGTACTTTCCTAGAAGTTTTTTTTCCTCCCTTCTCTTTTTTATATTTGTTATTTGTTTGTTTTCAAGGGGTGTTTACCAAAGTGAAGGCCCATCCCTGACTGGCTTTTGCTCCTGAAAACAGTTCCCCCAAGCTGTCCTGCTTCATATAATTCCTTCCCTCTTTTCCCTTAGGTAACCCCTAAGTTTCTAGAGGCCCTGATATTTTTCTACAGTGATCCTCTTGCAAGAGAAACAGCAGGGACCCTGGTGGAGAGGCAATCTAAGGCAGAGGGAAATGGAAGAGAGATTACTTTCACTTTTTAGTTAAGGACCCATATACTAGATAAAAAGCAGGTTTTGAGGCAGGTTAGGGGCTTTATGTAAGTACCATGCATCCATACCCTGCAGCAGCACAAGCTCCTGGTCCTAAAAATCTTGACAGAAACAGAGTGTTTTCTGTAGTTGAGACATGCCCAATTAAATCTGAGTCAAACATGAATCGGTGCAGTGCAGTGTGCATAATAGTACTGTCACAGTATCCCTTAGCTGATGTTGAGTAGCCTGAAATTTCACATTATGGGAAATTATCTTTTTAATTAGATGATTTTGTGGTGAATAACATGTTCCATAGTGAACAGTAAGTGAGCTAATGATGACCCCTCTAAAACAAAGCATACTCTGTGAAGAGAAAGTTGTATTTTAGTGGATCCCAACATTATGTCTGAGTCACTGTTACTGGAGGTTGACAAAGACAGACTGGTTGCTGGAATATTGATTCCACAACTGGTAGAAAATACCAGAAAAATAATCTTGAAATGCAAAACAAAGTAAATCTATTACTTTAATTCATCTTTCAGGACTTCATTAGGAAATCACTTAAGTTAGACAACTGAAGGCTTTTGCTAGAGTTTCCCCAGCTTCTTGCCTCTGCTTCATTTGCACAAACATAAAAGGAATGTGCTGGTCTTTTCTTTTCATTCTAAAAACAGATTGGAAGAACTTGTTGAGAATATTTGATAGGACTAAGCTCAAGAACAAACAGTCAGAGGAATTGTCTCCTTGGAGTCAAGTTTGGGTTGAGGAAGGGCTTACTCAGCGCCCAGGGTACTCAGCGCTCTCCAGAGAGACCGGTACCCAAAGGCTGCACAGTGGGAGGGGTGAACAGCGTCATTCGTCTCTGCTTTTAAACAAAGGGGGCCTACAATGGCTATTTTGTTTTCTGCTTCCCAAAAGAACAAGGCTAAAGAGTATGCTACTCATGATTAATTCTGGAGAAAAAATTCCATGCAACTAGAATTTTTTCCAAGATTTAAAACAAAACAAAATGTTCAACCCGTATCAAAACCCTCTTTGGACAACTGACACCGGGTGATGTGGAGAGTGCTTAGGAGAATATGCTACTTGTTCTCATCCTTTTCCAGAACTTGTTCATCCTCATGGCAAATTTCAAAGCCAACAAAAGGCAAAGACAGAGGTAAGGCTACCCCTGGATGAATGGGGAGAGGACAACATGGGTTAGAGTGCAGAGGGAATTGAGAGGTAGAAAGTGGGAGGCATCTTACCACTCGTAAACTATAGAACCCCTGAATCAATCACTTAATCTCTTAGATCTTAGTGTCTTCATGTGTCAAATGGGTGACAGGGCTAGATCAGGGTCCCAGCCTTCTCTGTGAATCCTTCCACAGTTACTCAGGTTGTATTTCTAGTTAGTTTTCAATATACCATTTACAAAAAATTTATTTTATTGAAGTGTAGTTGATTTATGTGTTAATTTCCTCTGTGTAGCAAAGTGCAGTGTTCAGATTCTTTTTCAGATTCCTTTCCATTATAGGTTATTATAAGATACTGAATTTAGTTCCCTGTGCTATATAGTAGGGCCTTGTTGTTTATCCATCTATATATAATAGTTTGCCTCTGTTAATCCCACACTCCTGATCCATTTCTTCCCCACCCTCCTTCCCCTTGGCAACCACAAGTCTCTTCTCTGTGAGTCTGTTTCATAGACAGGTTCATTTGTGTCATATTTTAGATTCCACATTTAAGTGGCATCATATGGTATTTGTCTTTCTCTTGCTGACTTAACTTCACTTAGTATGGTAATCTCTATGTTTATCCATGTTGCTATAAATGGCATTATTTCATTCCTTTTTATGGCTGAGTAGTATTCTATTGTATATGTGTACCACATCTTCTTTATCCATTCCTGGATAATATATCCATTCGAAATGTTGGTGGACATTTAGATTATTTCCATGCCTTAACTGTTGTGAATAGTGCTGCTCTGAACATTGAGGTGCATGCATGCATCTTTCTGAAGTATAGTTTTCTCTGGATAGCATGCATGCATCTTTCTGACGTATGGTTTTTTCCTGGATATATGCCCAGAAGTGGGATTGCTGGATCATATGGCAACTCTCTTAGTTTTTTTAGGAAACTCCATACTAGTCTCCATAGTGGTTGTACCAATTTACATTCCCACCAGCAGTGTAGGACAGTTCCCTTTTCTCCGCACCCTCTCCAGAACTTGTTATTTGTAGACTTTTTAATGATGGCCATTCTGACTGGTGTGAGGATGATACACCAATTTAAATTCCCTAACCATAACATTCTCTTAGACATAATTCTTTTTTATATTGACCTTTTAATAAAGTTATTGATATGCAGTTGATGTTCAATTGGTATAATGCTTATTCAATATATACAGATATATATTTTATCAGTGACTATAGATAATTTTAGTCTTGGTATATGTAAATTACAGATTGTTCCTACCATGGGTAGCTGGTTAAAGAGAGAATTAGAGGTTGAAACTTGAAAAGAAACTAAAGCAGAGACAAAGTTGCGATTTTTGAAATGAAGACTGAGGCAGACCAGGGAAAATAAGCAGTAATAATCCCAGGCTTTGGAAGTACCTCCTATGGTTTTCTTCAGGAGTACAAGGGGAGAAATGCATGTGCTGGCATGAAATTACCATAGGCAGATGCAGGGCTGCAAAACTCTGGGTATTGTGGGAGATCAAGTCTCAAAGGTCTTTCCATCTCAAGCCTCCAACATTGCTGTGTATTGTTCCAGGGATCCAGGTATTTAGGAGGCAGAGTCTAGGAGATGAAGTCAAATTTCATGTTAGGCTTGGTTCTCCCCCAAACAGACCCTAAAATGATTTTAATGCAAATAGCTTGCTTAGATATTATCTTAGGAATCAATATAAAGTGTTCATGAACATATTGCTGCTGTGGTTAGCAGGGGCCCAGTTCCTTTAGAGACCTTGGGACACTGTGCAGCCCCACCTGAGTTGTTCCACCCGAGGAATTGGTGCTTTTCCAACCAACTCTCTTTTGCCCCAGTAAACATTAAGTCCCCAGTCTTTCCAGCCTGCCCCTGACCAAGTCTGGCCCTGCAACTGGAAAAAGCCTTCAGGCAGAGTCACAGATATAGTAGAAAGCTCTTGGTATGTGAATGCTGTGGACAAGGCAATAGTGTGTCTGTTAGAGACCACCAAGTCACAAAATTAGAAAGACCTTGGGCATTCAGAAGAGGACCAGCTCCAGAAAGAATTCTCTCTATGGATATTTTTTAGCAATTTTGCAAAATGATTTATAAATATATTATTGAAAATGCAGAAATGAAGATGCTGAAAATGAAAATGAGTATGAAATGGTAGAATGTTGAATATCCATAGTAGTCATTGTTACTAAGGTAAGATGTCATATTTATTTTAGTACAAGAAAATGTTTTCTAATGATTTTTATATGATTTCTACCATAAGGACTTAAGTTCTTGAACCCTAAGTCCTTCTGTCTCAGAGTTCTTAAGAATGTAGTCTCCATAATTGAGGAGTCACTATTGTACAGCCTTTTGTTGTTTCATTTTTTATTTATATTGTTCAACCCCATTAGAAACTGAATTCTCTATAGTGATGGATTCTCTGAACTTTTCATACATTGAGAACAAGTCCTTGAACAGAGTAGTTTTTCAATTCGTTTGCTGATGCCATCCTAATTCTTTAAAATAGTTCCACAGTTGTATTTCTAAGGGTATTAAGAACATGCATAAATTTATAAGGAAACTATATTTTGACAAATGATCAAAATATGAATAGTTCACACAAGAAGAGGAGATTCACACAAGAACAGTAAACAGATGTGAAATATATCAGGCTCCTCTAATAACTCGATTTGGTGGAATCTATCATTCTGTCTGACCAGAGCCCTTCTTTTTGCCACCCTGTCTTTGGGTTAAAGCTCTTCCTTCTACTCCAGATAAATGGCTCTGATAGGGACCACCAGTTATAGTACCTGACTCCCTGGCCACAGTTGATTGGTTTAATAGTGACAGACTGACCCAAGTCAGGCCAATAAGACTCCTTCCCTAGAAATATAAAGTTGGTAAGCACATGCAGTCACCATCAATATGAATCATGAGAACTTCTGGTGGCCAGATTTCCAAATATGTGAAGGAAGCCAGGTTGAGAAAAGCAGAGACCAGAGTCTGAGGGAGGACACAAGCACCTAGCCATACTCCCTTTTCATTGGAAAAGACCCTGACGCGGGGAAAGATTGAAGGCAGGAGGAGAAGGATGACAGAGGATCCGACAGTTGGATGGCATTAGCAACTTGATGGACATGAGTTTGAGCAAGCTCCAGTAACTGGTGATGGACAGGGAAGCCTGGCGTGCTGCAGTCCATGGGGTCACAAAGAGTCAGATATGACTGAGCAACTGAATTGAACTGAGGCATACTCCCACCTTTTCTTCCTGTAAAAGGTTGAGGATTTTCACTTGAAACCAAGGGCTCCATCTATTACAATGGAAAAATGCAAAGTGTAAATAAATGTGAAGTAGGGGTTTTGTATCAGTAAAATAAGAGTAACAATACATGAACATGAAAGTTTGGGTACATTTGATGATTCTGTAAGCTGATGGTCTTTTTCTGGAAAGCATCTTGGATACATGACATGATGTATATATGTGTGCATGCTCAGTCATGCCTAACTTGTTGCCACCCACGGACTGTAGCCCACCAGGCTCCTCTGTCCATGGAATTCTCTGGGCAAGAATACTGGAGTGGGTTGCCATGCCCTCCTCCAGGGGATCTTCCCAACCCAAGGATCGAACCCACATCTCCTGCATCTCCTGCATTGCAGGCAGATTCTTTACCCGCTGAGCCATCAAGGAAGCCCCTTGGAATTTTTCAGGCAAGAATACTGGAGTAGGTTGCCATCTCCTCCTCCAGGGCAAAACCACGTTTCCTGCATTGTGAACTGTTTGCCACTGAGCCACCTGAGAAGCCTCTACATGTGACATGAATCAGGGACTAAACTTTTAACATTCTGTACAGTCCTAAGCTTATAATTCCATGATTAATAGAAATGATCAGACATTTTGTCCAAGTTATAGTAATTTGGGTAGGTGAAAAGGATATTAGTAGTTACCGAGTTTTAGAATACAACATATTATATGCTAAGAACCATAGATAACAAGAGCTAACGTGATTGGACATTACAGTGTGTTAATCACAGTTTTAAGGCTTAACATATATATTATCTCATATAATTTTCATACTAAAAATATGAGGTGGATAATATTATTATGCTTGTTTCTTAGATGAAGAAACTGCCTCGAAGAGGTTAAGAAGTTTATCCAAGTTCACACAGATAAGTGGTAGAGCCAGAATCCAAACACAGCCAGTTTGCCAGTCCTCATACCTTGAGCCACACGTTATATATTAATTTATTTAACTTTGGAAAGTGTAACATATACCAGAGAGAGAATACAAAGGAAAGAAAAGGCATATAAATGTGTATAGAAGCAATTATCGGAGAAGGCAATGGCACCCCACTCCAGTACTCTTGCCTGGAGAATCCCGTGGATGGAGGAGCCTGGAAGGCTGCAGTCCATGGGGTCGCTGAGGGTCGGACACGACTGAGCGACTTCACTTTCACTTTTCACTTTCTTGCATTGGAGAAGGAAATGGCAACCCACTCCAGTGTTCTTGCTTGGAGAATCCCAGGGACGGGGGAGCCTGGTGGGCTGCGGTCTATGGGGTCACACAGAGTCAGACACGACTGACGTGACTTAGCAGCAGCAGCAGCAGAAGCAATTATCAGCATATCTAAAAACTAGAAAAAGCCCACATACATACCTATAGAAGATAGCAAATATGATACATTCATACAGTAAAATATGACATTGTTGGAAGGAATGATAAAAATGAGAGACATATAAAAATGGATAAAGGATTATAGAAAACAATAGCAGATGAGATAAAATATAATTCAGAATGATAAACAACAGGCCCTAACAGTTACACACATTTGTTTTTGTGCAAGCAGTAGAATGGGAAAAGTCTTCAGGGTTTATGAAAGCATGGAAATTTGAGTTTTTTAGTATATTCATGTTGCTCTCGGTACTTAGATATTTCTATTTAACTTTCACTGTTGCTCAGTTGTGTCTGACTCTTTGTGACGCCACCAGGCTCTTCTGTCCATGGGATTCCCTAGGCAAGAATACTGGAGTGGGTTGCCATTTTCTTCTCCAAACTTTCATTGTAAAGTTGATTAAATACCCAATTAAAAGCAAACTTATTAAAGATTTAAAGTAATATTAATGGAAGAAAATAAGGAAGAGAGGTTTGTGAGATTGAAAAAAAGATGATTTTATTGGGAAAGCCTCATTTGAAGAATATAAATAAAGATGGAAGGATGGTATAGTGTATTAAGAGAAAACGTATAAATAAAAAAGATAAATTTTCATCTGCTCGTCTCTTCCTGATCTGCTGCGATCCTAGCAGTCCCTAGAAGTTTTGCTTCAATGCTGCCATCCTGAGGCCCTCAACCCGAAACTTTCTTAGAGTTTATGGTACTTCATTCATCTCTGTCTTGTGGTATCTACCCTTTTTCCACCTTGTTTTATAGCTATCTGTTTGCTTGGCCCCTCTCTTAACCATAAGCTCTATAAAGGCACCAGCCATATATTTTTAACATCTTTGTAGGCCCAAGTGGTCCCATGTAATGCCATAGGCTGGGTGTTCAATATGTGTTTGTTAGATGAATAAGTGTTCTTATAAGAGGAAGGAGGAAAGACTTGGAAGGCTCAGTTTTGAACAAGAGCAAGCAACTGTGATTGGGGATATTGGAAGTGTTGTTCTTAAGAAAGTTATTTCTTCTCCCAGATGGAGGAGGTGAGTGGCATAGTTGTGAGGGAATCCACAAGAGTACCAGAAGCATAAGGTGATTTTGATTTCGTGAACTCTTAGGCCAGTATACCTGTAGATGAAGACAATCCTAAGCCCTGATTGATGATTGCGGTTAGCAAAGAATAATGAAAAGAAAAAAGTTGAAAAAACAATTAAGTGGGAATGGAAATCAGAGAAGTTTCAAAGGTATTATCTCAAATAAGTCTTATGGCTTTACCCTCATAAGGTCCAAGGCCCTTTTTTACAGTTATTTTTTAAAAGCTGCCAGATTTTGTGTTTCTACCTCCTTTAATCATAGTAGGTTCATTGGAATGAGCCAAGTGGATTGGTCATTCTTTCTAGCACACACACACAGTTTCTCTTTTATGTGAATGATTTCATTTTTAATTTTCTTTTTATTTTAACAAACTAGGAAAGGACATAAAATGTCAAAGAACTTCTATTCCTATTTGAATTCCTAAAGGTTCAAGGATTCTAAACCTCTTTCAGCCCTATTATAACTTTGAAGGCAATGATTCAGCTCTGATTCACATGGTATACAAAATATTTGGTTGTTCTTCCTTCCCTCTCTGCCTGCATGATGTGCTGGAACACTTTGCACGTTGGAATTGTAAGCTCTTTGAGTTCAGGAACTAGGTCATAAATTATGTATGATATTTGAGCAATGCCAAGCTTAAATATTTACTAGTATGATTTTATCTACTACCAGCCACACAGACATAAATGTTCCCAGTACCTAATCTCTGTAAGCAGATAATTCCTCTACCTTGCCTTTTAAATCCAGAGTCCTCTTTAAAGAGATTTTTCTTTGCATAGTGGTTGGCTTATAATCCATCTACTCTCACCAGAATGTGAGTTCCGTGAGAGCGAAAGTATTGTCTGTTTTGTTCAACTCTGATGTCCCCATAACTTACAACAGTGCCTGGTACTTAGTAAATACTGAGTGCTGAATAAGTGAATGAATAAATGATTGAATTATCAAGTCACTGGCCATCTTTTGTAAATATTACCCTAAATATCCTATATGCATATGCAAACACAAATGGCTCTTCCATGGCCTCTCTTTCCACTCTTCCCCACCAGCTCACCAGAAAAACTAAATAGTCATTGGCCATTCTTAAGGATCTGACTGTCTTTCGCTGAACAGAAAATGAAAATGCTTTGCTTTTATAAAACCTTATGTGGGGAACTTGCATCTCAAAAAAGATGTTTGTAATGCCTAAGTGTTTTCTGTTTTATTAAATCCAGATTGTTGGGTGGAGTCCCTTAGCTAAAAGTCACTCTCAAACAAAATGAATTGCTTGTTATTCTCACAAAGAATTTACAGGAAGCAATTTGTAGAGGTTGCCATCAGGCTGAAGTCATTGTTGGCGCTAGGAATCGGTGTGTCATCAACCTCAGAGCAGTCATTTAACCTGGGTCTGCTCAGAGAAATCTCCATAATGCAAGGAAAATTGAATTCTACTGCTTCAGATTACAATCACTTTTGATATTATTCCAATTTGATCATGGACTTTAAAATATTTGACATATCAGTTTCTTCCATCCTGCCACTATGTAGAAATATCTACTTTATACGAGCTTTGCACTGTGCCTATCATTACCAACTGCTTCACAAATAGCCTTTTTTTTTTTTTTTTTTTTTAAATCTGCGCTCCTAATGGGATGGATTATAAGGCAGCAAACACTTCATGATCCAATAGCTCCAAATTTGGTAGTTTTGACCTTGAATGAAAGAATGAACCTTAAAAAGAAAAGCCTTTCCTCATTGTACTTTCCAAGCTTCTATAGGTATATCCAGGAAATGAATGGTTTGCCAGTGTAATCTGGCCCATTCTGGTCGGTAACCTGTCTGTAATAATATTCTGGTCAAGTAATAATAGCAATCACAACAAAAAATTCTACTCGTTCTGAAGGATCCTATCCTCCAGTCTAGGTGACAAGTGGAACAATTGTTTTAGATAGGCATACAGGGGCATCATTATAGCAGAGAAACACTGGATCCAGGCACGCACATGCAGGGAAGATGTACAGTTCTGTGCTCCTAATTTCCCTTAATATATTTACTTTCATCACTCTGGGAAAACAGAGCTAAAAAGATGATAACACATACATTCATATCCTTAGCAAACATTCAACCAGTTCCCTATGTCCCAACACCAAGTTGGAAGACAAGATGTTGACAAATCAAAATGATTATTTTTTAGACTTATCAAAATACTGCCCAATTTGTTTACTGATTCAGTATACTGAATGCTGTGAGCCATCAGCACCAAATAGACCAAAAATAATGCAGAAACATATTACTGCATAGACTCCCCAATGACTAAATGATTTGGAATGAATATATCCCTTGCTGTACATTGTACCCAATCATACACTGATGTTAAAACCCCTCTAGTCAGAGGATTGTCTCAGATGGAAGATGCAATAACCATCAAGTCTAAGTGGTTAAAGATGCTTCAATTCATTGAGTATTTATCCTAGAAAAAGATCGACAAGAAATGAGTGGTCCTCTGTCTCTCTGCTCCCAGAACACAATCATGCTCTTTGTTTAGCAGCTGAGACTGCTTGTTTATAAGCCCTGTCATTCAGCACCCTGATCTCTGGGCCTCCCAAGTTGAACAAGATTTCTTGATTGAGTCAAGCCATTCGACTTGGCCAGGGTGGCCTGTTGGCTGCTATTACCCTGTAACAGCTGATGCTTATTGTGTGACATGATTTGGTCTGATAGCACTTACACAGCCCACCTGTGGTTCCCATCACTTCCCATCCCACCACTGAGTAGACAGCCTCCTGCATGGTTCTTTTGCATTTGGGCCAAAGAAATTAGTTTTCACTCATCATTCTTAGTTGCAACTAGCTAATTGGACCCTAGGGTCACTTCTTTGTCTTATATAATTAATCCAAGTCTATTTAGTTAATTATTGCAGTATTTGTTCAACAAATAACTAGTGTGAACATTTCCTATGTGCCAAGCACTGTGCAAGGTGCAAAAAATAAAACAGGCCACACAAATTCCAGTAGATCAAAAAATTAATGTGTCACTAATTTATATCCAGTTTTCCTATTTTTAAGTTAAATAAATGATGTTTCTTTTCAATTAAG
Organism: Bos mutus; assembly: GCF_027580195.1. Classification (NCBI taxonomy): domain Eukaryota; kingdom Metazoa; phylum Chordata; class Mammalia; order Artiodactyla; family Bovidae; genus Bos; species Bos mutus. The sequence goes on along the minus strand of NC_091627.1, from coordinate 45,721,162 downwards.
TATGAAACCATGAACCCTTCCTTCATAATTTCTTCTTTGCTTCAAACTCAAAAATATTATGATCTTTCTAGCGATCTAACATTCACTTACTCTTATTTTGAGTTTAAAGATATTTAGTTACATAAGACTTCAGGAGTATATTTTGGGGGCTGGTATGAAGTATTTGGGTCTTCCCTGGTGGCTCAGATGGTAAAGAATCCACCTGCAGTGCAGGAGACCTGGGCTCGATCCATGGGTTGGGAAGATCCCCTGGAGAAGGGCATGGCAATCCACTCCAGTATTCTTGCCTGGAGAATCCCCATGAACAGAGAAGCCTGGCAGGCTACAGTTCATGGGGTTGCAAAGAGTCAGACAGGACTGAATGAATAAGCACATGAATTATTTGACCTAAAATAATTTAAATTTCTAATGAATGATTCCCACAAGTATGTATTTTAAAATCTTCCCTATTGTTTTGCATTGTTTTGGTCATTTTTTAATCTTTATATATATAACGAGGCCTGTTTCTGAGGTTTCTCTTCTGTTTCACTGAGTTATACTTCTGTCTTTTTTCAACAAAATTTTGTTATTCTCACATTTTTGCTTTTCTAAGTGAATATTATGGCATCTTTTAAAATCCTAAAATATATTCCATTTTTATTTTGATTGGGATTGCATTAAATTTTAAAAGAACACATTAAGAATTGACATCTTTAAAATATTTTATTCTTCCTAGATGTTATTGCCCAATAAATTTTATTATTTTGTTTATATAGCCAAATACTTCTTATTAAATCTACTCTTCTTTATATACTTTATTGCTATTGTAAATTGGATCTCTTTTTTAGAATTAGGTCTTTCTAGTTTGTAATAGTTGATGTTCAAGAATCTTAATGGCTTTTCTATATCCTAGATTTTATCTGGCCATTTATTATTGTAGTAAGTCTAAAAGTTTAGCTCATTCTTGGTCATGGTTATGGATGCATAATCAATTGTCTTCAAATAGTTATGTTTTTTTCTTCCATTGTTTATTTCTCTTGGGTTTGTTCAATCTTTTAACATAGTGCTGAACTCCTAAAACAATATTAAGTCAAAATGATGATAGAGAGCACATCTCTAGTAATATCATCTGAAATATTTCTCCTTATACCTTCAGCTAATCAACAACACTGGGGGAAGAGGCAGAAAGTTTGAGATCAAATGTTGCTGTATGGAAAACTTGGCCTTTCAAAAATTTAATAACTATGACTGACTTATGCTCCTTGGTCTTTCAGCTAAGGTCTAGTAATTATGATATTGTGATGCTATTATTAAAATTGAATCAAGAACTGGAAATATGTTTGTCATGAGTTGAAGTTTTATTCTAATGCTTTGGGTTGACATTGCTATAACTATCACAGAATTAGTTTGAATGTCAGATTTCCTCCAAAAATAGTATTTCATGGTGATTTAAAAGGCTATGTAGCTACTAAGGAATAAATTATGATTTTGAATAATAATATCAAGAATGTTCATTCCTCCAGTATGTTACACTCCTAGAAAAGCTACTGGAAGTCAAAATTAGAGAAGCCAAGTTTTTATTTTCTATAGAAATAATGGTATAATAAATCCAGAATTATATTCAAAACTAAGGGTCAAGTATCCACATTTTCCTAGCAATAACTAGCAACACCACTTTAAATAAATGTCATATAACATAAAGCTTTGTTGAGTTTATTCATAAACTGACAATTTATTGACTAGGGCAACTCAGTTACCTGTCATGTGACTTTATATTTCCTAAAGTATCATCATGTTCTATAAATATTTCTTGGTCATTTCTACTATTGCATTTAATGTTTTAAATTGAAGTAAAATTGGAATATAACATTATATGTTACAGTTATACAACATTATAATTTGACATTTGTGTACCTACAGAGTGATCACCACCAAAGGTCTAGTTACCATCCTTCACCAGACAGTTGATCCCTTTCACCCATTTTACCCATCCTTCAACCCCTTGCCCTCCAATAACCACTGATCTTATCTCTGCATCTGTGAGAAATGTTTCCTTTTGTTTGTTCATTTGTTTTGTTTTAGATCCCACATAAAAGTGAAATCATATAATATTTGTCTTTCTCCATCTTATTTCACTTAATATCCTCAAGGTTGGATACCCATGTTGTTGCAAATAGCAAGATTTCATTCTTTCTTACGGCTGAGTAGATTCTGTTGTCTATATATTCACACACCATATCTTCTTTATCCATTCAGCCATCAGTGGGCACTTAGGTCGCTTCCATATCTTGGCTATTGCAAATAATGCTACAAAGAACATAAGGGTGAGTGTATCGTTTTAAGTTACTGTTTTTGTATTTTTTTGCAAAAATGCCCAGAATTGGAGTAGCTCAATCATGTAATAGTTATTTCTTATTTTTTGAGGGATCTCCATACTCTTTTCCGAGTGGTTGTACCAATTTACTTTCCCACCAACAGTGTACAAGGGTTTCCTTTTCTCCACATCCTCTCTGACACTATTATTTCTTATCTTTTTGATAATAGCCATTCTAACAGGTATGAGGTAGTATCTCGTGGTTTTGATATATGTTTCCCTAATAATTAGTGATGTTGAATATTTCATGTGCCTGTAGGCCTTCTATATGTCTTTTTTAGAAAAATGTTTATTTACATCTTCTGCTCATTTTTAAAATTGGGTTGTTTAGTTTTTCTATCGTTGAGGTTTCTTTCTATTTTAAACAAAGTAATTAAAAGCTGAATTAAGATCATAAATTGCAGAGAAGATTCTTTGGAGTATCGCTTTAGAGCAAGAATTTGGAGCAGAGGTTTTGGAGTATGGCATACTTGGTCATAAAACCTACTTCTGCCTATCATTCATTTAAAAATACTGAATTCTAGTCGCCACAGATCCCATAATGAACAACAGAGACAACTTCCGCAGTCTCATGGACTTTACATTTGAGTACTACTTGCTGCCCATGACATAAGAAAATTTTTAAAAACATCTCTAGGGTTTAACCTCCTCATCATAAAATAAAAATAATAGCACCTACCTTATTGCATAATTTTTAAAATTAAACTAGGTAATGTCTGTAAAGCACCTAGCACATGTGCCTAGTTTTATATTTTAACATCTGCTTTTGAAAAGAATTGTAAGAAATAGAAATTCATAAAAAAGGAGAACCTTTAAATCATCCATAATCTTATCATCTAAATATAACTGTTATTGCTATTTTAATATAATACTTCCAAATTTTTCTATGCATTTTTTTCAAACTTTAGACTTTTTAATTTTATTTGGTTATAGCCAATTAACAATGTTGTGGTAGTTTTAGATGAACAGCGAAGGGACTCGGCCATACATATACATATATCCAATCCCCTGGAGAGGGGAACAGCTACCCACTCCAGTATTCTTGCCTGGAGAATTCCATGGACAGAGAAGCCTGGTGAACTATAGTTCATGGGACTGCAAAGAATCAGACACAGCTGAGCAACTAACAAACACATTTATCCTCAAACCCCCTCCCATCAAGGCTGACACATAACATTGAGCAGAGTTCCATGTGCTATACAGTAGCTCCTTGTCAGTTATCCATTTTGAATATAGCAGCATGTACATGACCTTCCTAAATTCACTGTCCCTTCTCTCTGGCAACCTTAAGTTCATTTGCTAAGTCTGTGAGTCCCCTTCTGTTTTGTAAGTTCATCTGTAACATTTCTTTTTAGATTCCACATATACAGGATGTCATACAACATTTCTCCTTCTCTGACTGACTTACTCAGTAAGTAAGTCTGACTCTCTCTAGGTCCATCCATGTTGCTACAAATGGCATTATTTCACTCTTTTTAATGGCCGAGTAATATTTCATTGTACGTGTGTACCACATCTTCTTTATCCCGTCCTCTGTCAATGACCATTTAGGTTGCTTCTGTGTCTTGGCCATCGTAAGCAGTGCTGCAATGAACACTGGGGTACATGTATCCTTTCAAATCATATTTTTCTCTGGATGTATGCACAGGAGTGGGATTGCAGGGTCATGTGGTAGCTCTGTTATTAGTTTTTTAAGGAACCGCCATACTGTTCTCCATAGTAACTATACCAATTTGCATTCCCACCAACAGTGCAGGAGGGTTCCTTTCTCTCCACACTCTCTCCGACATTTGTCGTTTGTGGATTTTTTGATGATAGTCATTCTGGCCGGTGTGAGGTGATACCTCACTGTAGTTTTGATTTGCATTTCTTTAGTAACTAGCAATGTTGAACATCTTTTCATGTGCTTACTGGCCATCTGCATGTCCTCTTTGGAAAAATGTCTATTCAGGCCTTATGCCCATATTTTGAGTGGGCAGTTTGTTTTGATGTTGTTAAGCATCATAAGCTGTTTATAAATTTTGGAGACTAATCCTGTATCATTCACATGATTTGCAAATATTTTCTCCCAATTTGTGAGCTTTTTGTGTTGTTTTCTTTTTCATGCATATATTTTTAAAAACTATAACATATACTTTTATTTTAACATCCATTTTGCCTAATTGCCCTTCAAAAAATGTTGACTGTGTACTCCCACCAGTTGTATGTGGGAGTTCTGTCTCTTTCTGGAGAGATTTTATATCAATTGAAAACTTTTTGGGAGAATGCTGCTCTCATTAGATTATGCTGATTTTTCTATAGCTATTTACTATAACTTCTAAATAAAAAACAAGACCACTAGGTATGTGTCATAATTAGAAACTTTTTGGCTGCTAAGAACCCACTCAAGCTACTTCAAAAGCAGAGTAAGGCTATGTGTAGATGGGAACCCGAACCAGAGTCAGAAAGCCATCAGGTCCCCAAGTAGTTACCCCTTCTGCCTGCCTTTCAAGAGTCCCATAAGTTTTTCCATCAACAAACTCATGGTATCTCTGCTTCCCTTTGTGCATCAGCTGATGCCACCACCCAGAGGCTGGCTTCCAGCTTGCACATGGCCTATAGTGGCCATGTCATGACCTTTCAGTCCAGCTCTTATGGTTATTTACCCTCATTTCAGCTTTTCAATTCCAAGTTCCTAAAGCAGAATATAATTGACCCAGCTCATCTTTTGAACCAGTAAATCCAAAGCAGGGGTCACTGAACAACCTTTGGATGGGTGCACTGGGTCAAGTGTCTGTCCTTCATCTGATCAGCTGTAGCCAGAGGGCAGGATCATGTCATACAGAGTATGACTACCAGAGCACAGTGGTATGAGCAGGGAAGGGTACATGACAAGGCAGCCAGACTTGGAATGTATTAAACAAGGATTTTTGTCAGATGTAAAGAGTAGTGTAATAGGTATGATTTTGATGGTCTAGTATTTGGAAGTAATTTTAATGGTTTATGGAGGTAGTGGTTTGGAATATTTGAAATTTGAACTGTCCTCTCAAATTTAGAGCTTTCTAGTCACCAGAGTAAGCAAGGTACAGTAGAAAAAAAATCCTAGGGTCTGAAATCAGCTTATTGTAAGTATTTATAGCATATATTTTTAGAACATGAACTAAAATAATCAAGATTTAAAAATTGGATTGCTATCACTCTACTTCCTTGAAAATAGATTTCTTTTTTGCTTTCTTGAACTACTCATTTCATCAGCAATAAGAGCTTCCCTTTGCAATATGATGTTATACAGAATACATCTGCATTTTAAATGTATAAACTAATCCTGACCAGTGGTGAATTGTCATCTTTCAATCCTGCTTCGCATAGTGGGACATCACTGTATTAAGAAAGTCTCCAAGTTTGAGTTTAAATAATGGCTGAAATCAAAGTCACATAGCCTTGAATGTAATCCTGTATCTATAAAACCAAATGTCCACTATGGCTGATTCATGTTGATATTTGACAGAAAACAAGAAAATTCTGTAAAGCAATTATCCTTCAATTAAAAAATAAATTAATTTTAAAAAGTACCCTCCAACCTATGGCCCAGTTCTGATTTTTGTCTTATGAAAATGAATTGGTGAGAAAAAATATTTGCAAAGCACTTAACAAAACCTTACATTTGGAATATGTATTTAAAAAAATCCTCAAAGTTCAACAGTGACAAAAGAAACAATCCAATTATAAAATAGACAAAATACATTAAAAGGTTTCATAGACGAGAATGTAGAAATGCAGGTATGAAAGATGTTCATTAGCATTAGTCATTAGGAAAATGCAAGTTAAAACCACAGTGAGATATTATTACATACCTATCAGAATGACTAAAATTTAAAAATGGTTATCATACCAAGTGCTGGTAAGGATGCACAGAAGTTGGATCTGTCATGCATTGTGGGGGGAGTGTAAAATGGTACAGGCAATCTAGAAATCGGTTTAGTATTTCCTTGCAAAACTAAACATGCCACTAGCAATCAACTCTTGGACATTTATCTTAAACAAATGAAAACTTATGTTTACATAAAACCTATACAACAATATTCACTGTAGCTTCATTTCTACTAGCAAAATATTGGAAATATCCTAAATGCCCTTCAGTGGGTGAATGGTTGAACAAGCTCTACATCCACACATTGGAATGCTGCTCAACAATAAAAAGGAAGGGACTGCTGATGAACTACGTGAAACAACCTGGATGCACCTCAAGGACATTATGTTTAGTGAAAAAAGAACCAATCATATAAAGCTAAATGCAGTAAAATTCCATTTATACCATGTTTTTGAAATAACTGCAAAGATTGAGAAGAGGTTCATGGTAGCCAAATGACAAGGGTGGGGACAAGGTGGTGAGTGCTAATTCAAAGTGGTAGCAGGAGGCAGTTATTTTGCAATAACACGACAGCTGAATCTTGATTGTAGTGGTGGTTACTTGAATATATACATGGGATTAAACTCTATAAAATTATACGCACACACACACACAAATGAATGCTGGCCATAAAAAGATGACAACTAAGTACCACACCAACTGTGATTGGTACATTAACAGTCATATACCACTGTCTGTTTCCTAGTTTGATTTTATACTATAGCTATGAGATGACTATATATACTATACTATATTATATACTATAGCTATGATGAAAGGTGCATGAGGCTCTTTATACCACAACTGTAACTTCCTATGAATTTATAATTATTTCAAAAAATGTTTAAAAAGTGAGTTATAATCATTATATGGCTTTGATATTTTTTCATCAGCTATTTTAAAGGATATAAAGAATTGGATTTACCAGCAAAGATCATGATGCTGTTATTTTTAAAAACTATATTATCCAAGAGGAGTATTATCTTTTCAAGTAGCCATCTTGGAAGTTTGACCACTTATACAAGTGTTTTGGATCATTGCAGATAAAATATTTTAGATATCCTCCTTTATAACTGCCTGTGGTGATCACCAGTCATAGGCAAGTATGAAGCCTATTATTTTATAGGACACTCTCTTGTCCTATTTTCTCCCCACTGCTGTTACTTCATCTTAGTTCTATATGTTCCTCAAATAAAATGGGCTTATCTGGCACAGATGGAACACCTGTAAGAAAAGGAACAAGAGGGTCCATCATCAGTTTATTTGAATCCAAAGGAAGTCTTTCCTTTGTTTCAGTCACTGGAAATTAATGCTGTGAACTTGTCGAGTATGAAATGTTTTCTCATGTGATGGAAGACTGAATCTTGTTCATGTTAATGCCTTTCACTGTTGCCAAGGTATGGGACAACATTTGAAAGAATTTGAAGCAACATATGTTTATCTTAAAGCAGTTGAATAGCTAATGTCAAGGAAACATTTGATTTTTTTTTTTATCTACTGCAGTGGCTTTAATTTTTATTTTATTATTTATTTTTATTGAAGTAGAGTTGATTTACCAACTGATTTTTTTGGAATTTAAGTTTTCATGACTCTTGGTCTTTGGGAATTAAATGCCTCTAAGAGATGCAGCTAAGACTCCCTATCGAGGCTCACAAGATTGTATTTTCTTACTGATGTGATGTCAGAAGGTGAGGAAACTGAACCCAAGGCTGCAGAAGGAAAAAAAAAAAATGTGCCACTTACTTGTTCAAGGAAGTACAGGTGTTAAGATTCAAACTGGCCATGTGGATTTTGCAGATATTACCTGATGTTCTTATTTGTTTCACATTGAAGAACTATCTCTGACTCAGTGGAACCACAGATTTTGAAACATTATATGACTATGCAGTAGAAATAAAGTCAGAACTACAAAAGAGATTCATAAATTTTGATGAACATGACTCATGCTGCAAGTTTCTTCAATTGCCCTTAGATTACAGACTCTGAATAAATCTCTAGCCAAGTTGCTCAGTTTTAAGAAAAGCTTGTTGAACTGAAAGCAATGCCAAATCTTTGCTATTCTAGAGGCTAGTAATACATTAACCCTGGCATTATACTAAATTTTATGGCTGTGTACTCAATTCTGGCTTTTATTTGTATCTACCTGGCTGTGAAAATGTATATGTTCTTTTAAAGAAAATACTGATATAAAGGCAAAAAGTCACTTTATTTGATTTTAATCTGGAGTCCAAACTGAGACCAGATTTACTTGCAGGCTAGATTTGTAGCCTATGCCTGTGAGCTTCTGGAGTTAAGTGATTATTCAGCTTTAGGTTTGTGCAGGTCAATCCCCTTTCTCCCTTCGTTTCCCCCTCCTCCTCCTCCTCTTCCTTTTTCTCCTTCTCCTTCTCCTCTTTTTCCTCCAAGTAAACTGAGAGTGAGAAGTAGCTTTCCTGGAGTGAAAGGATAGATGATAATCTGAATGAACTCCAGAAATAGGGCACCAGTGTCTTACCTCTTATTGTTTTTGCAATTCAAACAAGAATGTAAAAATGGAGTTGAGGATCAAATTCCTTCTTGTTTAGGATTTAGAGGAGTCACAGTTTATTTTCATTCTACCCAACTTTAAATTGTAAAGTCCTATGAAATATGTTTTGTACAGTTGACTGTCTTTTTATATCCCTTTGCCTATGTTCATTTAATTCTTATCATTTTATTGTAACTTAATTAATATAGAATTATTTGTTGATTGCATATACAATACAAATAGTTTGTAAAGTAGAAAGTAAAATACTCTAACCACTCACATATTCCCCCAGCCCCTTTCCACACCCATTCCCAAGAAGCAAACACAAACTTCTGACATCTTTCCAGACATTTCTGAAGAACATTCAGGAACACATGTTTTCACAAAAATGAAATCATACTTTGCATATTGTTACATAACTTTTTACTAATTCATCAGACTTAATGGCAAAGAATATAAAAAAGAATGTATACATATGTATCTATGTTGTTTTGTTTTGCTTTTTTAAATTCCACATATGAATGAGATTATACTGTTCTTGTCTTTCCCCTCTTTGCTTATTTTCACTTAGCATAATAACTTCAAGGTCCATCCATTATCACAAATGACAAAATCTCATTCTTTTTTAATGGCTGAATAGTATTCATCGTATACATTGTATATATGTACTACATCTTCTTTATACATCTTGAAAGCAACCAACTTAAGTTGTTTCCATATTTTGGCTATTGTAAATAATAGTGCAGTGAACATAGGGGTGCATATATCTTTTCAAATAACCATTTTCTTATGGTGTGGGGGAATACCTATAAGTGGAATAGATCATATGGTAGTTCTAGTCTCAAATTTTTAAGGACTCTCTATACTGTTTTCCATAGTAGCTACACCAATTTACATTCCCACCAATAGTGCACAGGCTTCTCTTCTTTCCACATTCTCTCCAACACTGTTACTTCTTGTCTTTTTTATAATAGCTCTTCTAACAGTTGTGAGGTGGTATCTCATTTGTTTTGATCTTCATTTACCTAATAATTAGTGATGTTGAACATCTTTTCTTATGCCTGTTGGCCATCTGTAGTCAGACTCAACTGAGCGACTTCCCTTTCACTTTTCACTTTCTTGCATTGGAGAAGGAAATGGCAACCCACTCCAGTGTTCTTGCCTGGAGAATCCCAGGGACAGTGGAGCCTGGTGGGCTGCCGTCTATGGGTCGCACAGAGTCAGACACGACTGAATCGACTTAGCAGCAGCAGCAGCAGCAGCAGCAGCAGCAGCAGGTCCTCTTTGGAAAATGCCTATTCAGATCTTCTGCTCATTTTTTAAACGGGTTGTTTGTGGGATCTCATTTTGAATTTATATGTTCCTAATTGCCAGTGAAGTTGAACATCTTTTCATGCTTATTAGGTATTAGCACTTTGTTATTTTGTGGGCTACGTGTTCATATTTTTTGCCCTTATTGGGTGTTTGACTTTTGTTTGTTTATTTATTTATAGGAGTTGTTTTTATACTAGTGCCATTAATACTTTCTCGCTAAAAATGTATTTTATAGAAATTTTACAGTTTTGTGCAGTCATCTGTCCTTCCTTTCTTTTGTGGCTTCTGAGTTTTGTGTCTTACTTAGGAAGATCTTTCTTCAAGATTATAAAGTATTTCCTGTATTCTATTCTAGAGCTTTCACAGTTTTGCCTTTTTACATTTTGCTTATTAATACCTCTGGTATTTAGCTTTTAAGATATGTGGTATGAGGAGAACTCTTATTGTTTTTTCCCTAAATAGACAGTTGACCCCAAACTAGTTATAGATTAGGCCATTCTTTCCACAATGGTTTGAAATGACGTATTTTTATATACTAAATTTCAAATTTATATAGATATGGTTCTGAATACTTCTTATTCAATTAATCTATTTCTATTCCAATATTATGCTATTTTAATCACTATAGCTTTATAGTAAGCTTTGTTACTTAAAGGATTCAGTTCCTTCTCATTTTTATTCTTATAATTTGCTTTATAATTGTTGCTAATTTACTAACCAAATGAACTTAGAATTACTTTGCCAAATTCCATTTAAAAATTCCATCGAAACTTTCAAATTTGGAGTGATTCATCTTCACAACATTACATCTTCTCACTTAGAATCATACTATGTTCTTATTTTTGTCAATAGTCTCAAATACTTTCTAGAAAGCTTTATGGTTTTCTTCATCTTGTGTATTTTTTTAGGTAAGATTTTTGCATTGTAGTTTATAGTTTTTTTTAATTAATTAATTTATTTATGGTTGTACTAGGTCGTTATTGACGCATGTGGGCTTTCTCTAGTGGCAAGCAGGGGCTACTCTAGTTGTGGTGTACGGACTTCTCATTGTCGTGGTTTCTCTTGTTGCAGAGCACAGGCTTTAGAGTGCGGGCCTCAGTAGTTGTAGTATACAGGCTTGCATATGGAATCTTCCCAGATAGGGATGAAACCCATGTCCTCTGCATTGGCAGACAGATTCTTAACCACTAGACTATAGGGAAGTCCTGTAGTTGATAATTTTATTAGTGATATTAATGGGGTCTTTTATCCATTATTTTTAATTAGTTACTATTGGTATCTACAAAAACTATTAGTAATGTGTATGTTGATATTATACCTGTCTTCCTTACTATAATCTCTTATTTAATAGCTTCTTAAAATAGATTATTTTGTACCATTTTTAGGTACGTGAACATGGCATTTTGTTTAACTTTTTTTTCTAATATTTTTCTCTCCTCTTGTGTGTTTTCTGTATATGTGTCTCTTTGTGGATAAAGAGAATGAAATAAGTTTATTTACCTTACTGCATTGGTTAACGTTTCCAGAACATTGTTGAACAATATTCATTATGACAAGCATTTTTGTCCTGTTTCTAATTCCAATGGGACTCTCTCTCTAGCATTTCAAGATTTCAAGTTTACTATTGACTTCTGATAGATACTCTTTATCAAATTAAATGTTTGTTCTATTCCTAGCTTATTAAAATTCTTATTAAAAGAATTGTTACTGCCTTGTCTCAATCTATCAAAACAAGTAAGTACCCTCTAATATATTAATGTCATGAATTAAAGTACTAGATTTTCTGATGTTGAATCATCCTTACATTTCTAAATTCTACTTTATAGTGATATGTTTTTTTTTTTTTAATATATTGCTGTATTTAGTTTGCTAATATTGAATTTAGGTTCTTTGCACCTATAATTATGAATGAGATTAGACTCCATTTTTTTCCATTTTTCTTTTGTGTAATTTTTGTTGTCATTGATATAAACATAATGTTAAGCTTACAAAAGGAATTTGACAGATTTTCTTTTTTCTTTTTGACAGATTTTCATCTCTTTAAATTCTCTGAAACAGTTTAAATGACATAGAAGTAATTTGTACCTTGGAGGTTTGAGAAAATTTACTCACAAAATCACCTGAGTCTGGAACTTTTGAAGGGAGAATATTTTAGACTAGCTTAAAACTATTTTAAGGATATTGACCTATTTTTTTCTTTTACCTTTTCTTGTATACAGTTTGGCAAATTTAGATTTTCCTAGAAATTCTTCCATCTTATCTAGTTTCTCAATGTACTGTTTTAAGCTGCATATACTATTCTTTTAAACATCTGTATTCTATAAGGTTATACTTGCCTATTATTATGATTGGCACCACCATTGTGGCTTTCTCTTTTTATTTATTAGAGTTTAGTAGAGGCTAGCTCATTAAATTGCTTTTTAGAGGAACAGTTTTGGGGTTTCAGATTTTATTTTCATCAAATTTCTGCTTTTATTTTTCTTATTTCCTCCCTTCTATTTTGTTGTTTTTGTTCTTTTCCAATTTCTTTTTTTCCGTACAGCAAAATGACTGAGTTATACCTATATGTATATATTCTTTTTCATACTCTTATCCACAGTTTATCACAGGATATTGACTATAATTCCCTGTGCTATACGGTAGGACATTGTTGTTTATCCATCCTATATACAGTTGTTTGCCTCTGCTAATCCCAAACTCTCATTCCTTCTCCAATTTCTTAAGTTGAATGCTCTATTTTATTTATTTGTTTTTCAATCTTTTTCTTACCAATAGATGGATCTAAAAAGATTGCATATGTTTCTGAGTAACATTTTGGTCATATCCCAGAGCTTTTTTTTATTCTTGTATATTTTATTCAGGTATAATTTATTTATCATAAAACTCATTCAGTTGAAGTACAGAATGTAATCATTTCTAATAAAAATATAGAGTTGATAAGCTATCATTACAACCTAATTTTAGAATATTTCCATCACCCTATAAAGAAAGCTTCCACCCTTTTGTAGTCATTCCAGGCAGTTGGTCATTTTTAAAAACACAAATGCCCAAGTCCTGCTGTAGACTCCTATGTAAGTCAGAATTCTGGGGATGTGGTCCTCACATGTGTATATCACATGTGTATATTCTAAAAGATCTTCAGTGATTCAACTTTGATCCAGGTTTGAAAATCACCTTGATGTGAAAAGAAACTATTTAATTGCTTGGTGAGAGAGGAATCAAGGAGAGTTAAAAAGTTGAATAATTCATTGGAACACTGTTTAAGGAAACAGAAATTCTTTAAATTACTTTGGTAACATGGGATCCTTGCGTCCAGGGATTGGATCAATTCATTTTTATATTTCTCACAATGCCAAGTACAGTGATTAACATAAAGATGATGCTTCAAATATATGTTTTAAATGTAGAAGAGAATTTATTTATAAAGGGTGTCAAATCTACAAAGATTATTCTCTAAAATACGTTTTTCACTTAACTTTAAAACTTATTTAGAAAACACTTTGTTTTTCATTTACATTCTGAAGTTTATTAAAGTCTAACTTATAATAAAACATTGAAAGCATTTTACTTCCCAAAATAACACATTTCCTCTTTTTTAAAAAGCCAAATGAGTTCATCATAATTAATGCTGCATACCAGATCCTGTATAATAATAATTAACCACATATTGTTAATTGCTCTGAAAATGCATTTGATTTAATTAGCTTGAAACAGCATTTTCTGTATATTACAAAATGAACTAATGTTATTCTTTCAATTTGAAGTTGTGCTGCCACAATTTAGTTTAAATATTCCATTTCAATTAAACATTTGAATTCTCTGGACTTCTCAAATTAGGTATTGCCATTTGTGGATACAATGCAATATAATAATTATAAAGCTTTTTTATTGTAGTAGAAAATGGATAACATTAAATTTACCATCTTAACCATTTTTAAGTATGCAGTACCATTTTTAAGTACACTGGCTTCCTGGGGGGCTCAGCAGTAAAAGAATCCACCTGCAATGCAGGAACCATAGGAGACATGGGTTTGATCCCAGGGTTGGGAAGATCCCTTGGAGGAGGGCATGGCAACCCACTCCAGTATTCTTCCATGGAGAGTCCTCATGGACAGAGGAGCCTGGTGGGCTACACTTCATTGGGTGGCAAAGAGTCAGACACTGACTGAAGCGACTTAGCATGCGTGCACAACAGTGTTAAGTATATGCACATAGTTACACTGAAGAACTCTAGAACTTTTTCATCTTGCAAAATTCAAACTATACACATTGAACAACAACTCCCATCTGTTACTTCCCCTTGCCCCTGACAACCATCATTCTACTTTTTTGTTTTTGAGTTTGACTATTTTCAGTTCAGTTCAGTTCAGTTCAGTTGCTCCGTCGTGTCCGACTCTTTGTGACCCCATGAATCGCAGCACACCAGCCTCCCTGTCCACCACCAACTCCCAGAGTTCACTCAGACTCACATCCATCGAGTCAGTGATGCCATCCAGCCATCTCATCCTCTGTCGTCCCCTTCTCCTCCTGCCCCCAATCCCTCCCAGCATCAGAGTCTTTTCCAATGAGTCAACTCTTCGCATGAGGGGCCAAAGTACTGGAGTTTCAGCTCTAGCATCATTCCTTCCAAAGAAATCCCAGGGCTGATCTCCTTCAGAATGGACTGTTTGGATCTCCTTGCAGTCCAAGGGACTCTCAAGAGTCTTCTCCAACACCACAGTCCAAATGCATCAATTCTTCGGCGCTCAGCCTTCTTCACAGTCCAACTCTCACATCCATACATGACCACAGGAAAAACCATAGCCTTGACTAGATGAACCTTTGTTGGCAAAATAACGTCTCTGCTTTTCAATATGCTATCTAGGTTGGTCATAACTTTCCTTCCAAGTAGTAAGCGCCTTTTAATTTCATGGCTGCAGTCACCATCTGTAGTGATTTTGGAGCCCAGAAAAATAAAGTCTGACACTGTTTCCCCATCTATTTCCCATGAAGTGATGGGAACGGATGCCATGATCTTCGTTTTCTGAATGTTGAGCTTTAAGCCAACTTTTTCACTCTCCACTTTCACTTTCATCAGGAGGCTTTTGAGTTCCTCTTCACTTTCTGCCATAAGGGTGGTGTCATCTGCATATCTGAGGTTATTGATATTTCTCCCGGCAATCTTGATTCCAGCTTGTGCTTCTTCCAGCCCAGTGTTTCTCATGATGTACTCTGCACAGAAGTTAAATAAACAGGGTGACAACATACAGCCTTGACGAACTCCTTTTCCTATTTGGAACCAGTCTGTTGTTCCATGTCCAGTTCTAACTGTTGCTTCCTGACCTGCATACAAATTTCTCAAGAGGCAGATCAGGTGTTCTGGTATTCCCATCTCTTTCAGAATTTTCCACAGTTTATTGTGATGCACACAGTCAAAGGCTTTGGCATAGTCAATAAAGCAGAAATAGATGTTTTTCTGGAACTCTCTTGCTTTTTCCATGATCCAGCAGATGTTGGCAATTTGATCTCTGGTTCCTCTGCCTTTTCTGAAACCAGCTTGAACATCAGGAATTTCACGGACAAGGGAATGGCAAACCACTTCAGTATTCTTGCCTTGAGAACCCCATGAACAGTATGAAAAGGCAAAATGATAGGATACTGAAAGAGAAACTCCCCAGGTCAGTAGGCGCCCAATATGCTACTGGAGATCAGTGGACAAATAACTCCAGAAAGAGTGAAGGGATGGAGCCAAAGCAAAAAGAATACCCAGCTGTGGATGTGACTGGTGATAGAAGCAAGGTCCAATGCTGTAAAGAGCAATATTGCATAGGAACCTGGAATGTCAGGTCCATGAATCAAGGCAAATTGGAAGTGGTCAAACAAGAGATGGCCAGAGTGAATGTCGACATTCTAGGAATCAGCAAACTGAAATGGTCTGGAATGGGTGAATTTAACTCAGATGACCATTATATCTACTACTGCGGGCAGGAATCCCTCAGAAGAAATGGAGTAGCTATCATGGTCAACAAAAGAGTCCAAAATGCAGTACTTGGATGCAATCTCAAAAATGACAGGATGATCTGTTCGTTTCCAAGGCAAACCATTCTTCAATATCACAGTAATCCAAGTCTATGCCCCAACCAGTAACGCTGAAGAAGCTGAAGTTGAACTGTTCTATGAAGACCTACAAGACCTTTTAGAACTAATACCCAAAAAAGACGTCCTTTTCATTATAGGGGACTGGAATGCAAAAGTAGGAAGTCAAGAAACACCTGGAGTAACAGGCAAATTTGGCCTTGGAATACGGAATGAAGCAGGGCAAAGACTAATAGAGTTTTGCCAAGAAAATGCACTGGTCATAACAAACACCTTTAGAATAGCCACTATAAAAAAAAAAAAAAAACAGGAAATAACGAGTGTTAGGGAAGGTGTTGAGAAGTTCAAACACTTGTGCACTGTTGATGGGAATGTAAAATGGTACACTTGCTATAGAAAACAATAAGAAGTGTCCTCAGAAAATTTAAAATAAAATACCACGTGATCCAGCTACTCCACTTCTATGTATATCTGAAAGAACTGAAAATAGGGTGTTAAAGTGAAATTTGCAGATCTATGTCTATTGCAGCATTATTTACAACTGCCAACAGGTAGAATCCACCTAAATGTCCATTAACAAATGAATGAGTGAAGAAAATGCTGTATACACATACAATGGAATATTATTCAACCTTAAAAGAAAGGAAATCCTATCATATGCTACAACATGGATAAACCCTGAAAACAAGATGCTAAGTGAAATAAACTA
Organism: Bos mutus; assembly: GCF_027580195.1. Lineage (NCBI taxonomy): Eukaryota > Metazoa > Chordata > Mammalia > Artiodactyla > Bovidae > Bos > Bos mutus. The sequence goes on along the minus strand of NC_091627.1, from coordinate 45,704,316 downwards.
CAAATAAAACACAAAAAGACAAAATCTGCATTATTTCGCCTTTAAGAGGAGAGTCCCTTGGACTGCAAGGAGATCCAACCAGTCCATTCTAAAGGAGATCAGTCCTGGGTGTTCTTTGGAAGGAATGATGCTAAAGCTGAAACTCCAGTACTTTGGCCACCTCATGCGAAGAGTTGACTCATTGGAAAAGACTCTGATGCTGGGAGGGATTGGGGGCAGGAGGAGAAGGGGACGACAGAGGATGAGATGGCTGGATGGTATCACTGACTCGATGGATGTGAGTCTCAGTGAACTCCGGGAGTTGGTGATGGACAGGGAGGCCTGGCGTGCTGCGATTCATGGGGTCGCAAAGAGTCGGACACGACTGAGCGACTGATCTGATTCTAAAGGTATCAGATGATATTTCACTGTGGTTTTGATTTGCATTTCCCTGGTAATTAGTGATAGTGAGCGTCTTTTTATATGTTTGTATGCTCTTTGTATATCTTCTTTGGAGAAACTTCTGTTGAAGTTTTCCGCCCATTTCTGAATTTTACTGTTGAGTTGTACAAGTCCTCTATACCTTTTGGATATTGATCCTTTATCAGATATATGGTTTGAAGATATTTTCTTCCATTCTGTAGTCTTTTCACTCTGTTGGTTATTTCTTTTGCTGCACAGAAGTTTTAAAGTTGATGTAGTCTCATTTGTCTATTTTTGCTTTTGCCACCCGCTTGTTTCATGTCACATCCTTGGAATTATTGCCAAATCAAATGTCAAGAAGATTTCCCCTGTATTTTCTCTAGGAGTTTTATTGCTTCAGGTCTTATGTTTAGGTTTTTAATCCATTTTGAGTTAATTTTTGTATATGATATAAGTTGAACATCCAACTTCATTCTTTTTCATGTGGCTATCTAGTTTTCCTGACACCATTTGTAGAAGAGACTATTCTTTCCCCATATGATATATTAGGTCTTATTTCTGGATTCTCTACTGTTCTGTTGGTTTATATGTCTGTTTTTATGCCAGTATCATGGTTTGATTACTATAGCTTTGTAGTATGCTTTTAAACAAGGAAATTTGAGACCTGTAGCTTTGTTTTTCCCTCTCAAGATTAATCGACTATTATGGGTCCTTTGAAATACCATATGGATTTTAACATGATTTTTTTCTATTTTTGAAAAAAAAAATCATTGGAATTTTGATAGGGATTGCATTGAATCTGTGTAAATCTTACATAAATCTGTATTTGTGTAATGTAGACATTTTAATAATACTAAGCCTTCTGATCTATTAATATGATATGTCTTTCCATTTATTTGTTTCTTCTTTAATTTCTTTCAGCAATGTTTCATAGTTTTCTGTATATAAGTCTTGCTTCCTTGGTTAAGTTTATTCTAAGGATTTTATTAATTTTGATGCTATTATAAATGAGTTTGTTTTCTTAATTTCTTTTCAGATTGTTCATGTATTGATTTACAACTGACTTTTGTGTGTTTATTTTGTATCCTGAACTTTGCTGAATTCCTTTATTAATTCCCACAGGTTTTTTTGTATGTAGAATGTTTAGGATATTCTATACAAAAGATCATGTCATCTGCAACCAGAGCTAATTTTACTTTTTCCTTTCCTGTTTGGATGTCTATTTCTTTTTTCTTAGCTGATTTCTCTGGCTAGGACTTTCAGTACTATGTTGAATAGAAGTGGCCAGATTCTAGATTGTTCTTAATCTTAAAGGGAAAGCGAAAGCTGAAACTGAAAAGTTTTTCATCATTTAACTTAAAATTTGTTTTAGTACCTAATGAAATGAAAAGTTGCCAATATACTAAAACAAATTTCCCTAGGGTGAGAGCCAGTCACAATCTTAATCAAGGTCATGAGAGAAAAATATGGTAATAGCTGATACACTAGTCAAAAGTTCAAACTAAGCAAACTTGTGTTCTATTCCAAGTCAGTCATGAATTTGCAGTGAGGCAAGCTTTTTTTTCTCCACCAAGTATCTGTTTTCCCTTCTATGAAATGGGATAATTTTTTAGAATAATTTTGTCTCTCTAAGATTTTATCTCTTTATGTTTTATGTGTATGTAAATTACTTTGTACTAATTGGTGATAAGAATAACTTCAGTTGAATGTGAGATTACAGCAAAATCTTTTTATTGGAAAAGATTATTGAGATCTTCATTTTTATTCTGAAAATAAGACTTCATAAAGATGGTAATTTTGGGATTTGCATTTATGCTTACCTTTAAAAATCATAGTAGTAACTACTATCTATAAATAAATAGCATAACTTTATTTTTTAGTACAGTGTTTTGAAATAAGGTAGTATGCAAGAAAGTCTGTTGAATTCCTATTAAATAAAAAGGTAATTCCAAATTGTATAGTATGTTACATTTTCCTTACATGTTATATTAGTTTTCTGTTGCTTTTAATCTAAATCAAGTAAAGGTATTATCTCCATCCTGGGGCACAATTTGTGTCTATTTGGTGACTCGTGAAACTAGATAACAGATTTTTATGCCCCCAAAATACATTGTTGGAATAAGCATAGGGGAACACTTACAGATGTTCCAGCTTAAAAAGGAGAAGACAGAAGGTAAAGAAAGAGTGACTGGTCCCAAGAACTTCAAAATTCAGCAGGGGAAACTCCATTAAGTTCCAAGGTCTGGGAATTATCCTCTATGGTGTATGACATGGGTCATCTTTTCTTTTTCATGGAAAAAAGTATGTGTTGGCAGCTACGAAATTTATCAGCCTGTTTCCCTCCTGTAGAATTGTGAGAATCTTACAGCCTTTTTTCTTTTTATCCTCTTTCTTTCTTAGCCCAAGCTCACAGTGTTTCTGCTGATATAAAATTCTCAAGAATTTTGTGGGTCTTCCATGTATGTCACAAGGATTCACTCTATTCTATAAGAAGGTCATCCATAGGGCTTTCCTAGATAATCCCATCCATTCTTGGATTTCACTGAGATAGCTGAGGGAAGTCTTTAAGCTTCTGAAAAACTCTCTGGCTTGATTGAGGGGATCTGTGAGTCACAACCTCTTCAAAGAAACTTTTGTGTGACTGAATACTCTGATCTTTTAGATCTTTCTGAGCTAGTAGCAAAAGTTTGTCCAGCCACATCGTGAGTTTTCATTTTTTCTCTAGAGCACACTTTGCTGACAGTCAATCTCTTGATTTTCATGTCCTTTCTAATCTGGATAGGTTGAGAGTTTCCTAGATTATCAAAATCTGGATCCTATTTGTTTAACAGTTCTTTTCTCAATTTATTTATTTTCTTTCACATTTTACTATAAACAACTAGAGGAAAAATATTTGCATCTTCAACACTTTGCTTGGAAATCTACCAGCTGAATGTCCAGTTTTATAATTTATAAATTCTGCTTTCCACAGAACTGCACAATACAAATCCTTAAAGTACCTATTTCTACTAACGGTCTATTCAATGCAATCTAGACTTTTTTCTACCATACTTCTCTAATAATCTTCCAGCCTATGCCCACTGCCCAATTCCAAAGCTACTCTCATATATTTAATTATGTTACAGCAGCATCTCATTTCTAGGTACCAAAATCTGTATTAGTTTTCTACTGTTGCCATAACAAATAACCACAAACCCATTGACTTAAAACAGCACAAATTTATTATCTTGCAGTTCTGTAGATTAGAAGTCTGACACTCATTGAAATAAAATCAAGGTATCTACAGGGCTGCTTTTCTTTATGGAGGCTCTAGGGGAGAGTTTGTTTCCTGCTCACTCAGATTGTTGGCAAAATTCAACAATTCCTTGTGTTTGTAGGACTAAGGGCCCCATTTGCTTCTTGGTGTAACATGAGGTTATTTTAAGCTTCTACAGACCACTGAACTTCTTTTTTTTAAACTTTTTATTTTGTTATTTGGGGTATAGCCAATTAACAAGCCACTGAACTTCTTAGTATATAGGCCCATTGCTCTGCAAAGCCCACAAAGGCAACTTCTCACATCACATCTCTCTGACTTCCATAGCTTTTCATATGGAAAGTTGCCTTAGTTGCTCATTACCAAAGGTTCTATAATCTCATCATTTTTCTTTATTTTTATTCCCAGAGTCACTTAGAAACCTGTTTTAAAATGTTCAAATTGTCAGACTTGGGGCTAGCGTGTGTGTGTGTGTGTGTGTGTGTGTGTGTAGTGCAATATGCTAAGAGAATGTAACATTTATGGTTTCAACTTTGGGAATTTTATTGAGATTGTCTTTGTGACTTAGTACATGATCAGTTTTTATAAAAGTTCCATAGACATCTGAGAAAAACATGTATTTTCTGTTTATTTGGTATGAAGTTCTATGTATCAGTAAGATTTAGTTTGTAACTGTGTTAAACCAATACTCTGTATCCTCATTTATTTTCATCAACTTAGTCTGCCAAATTTTTGGAGAGATGTACTAAAGTATACATTCTATTTTGGATTGTGAATTATTCAATGTTTTTCTGGGAGAGAAGAAGCACTATGTAGACCTAAATCATGTTATATATAACCCGTGATCCTGAAGAGAAATATAACTAATTAAAACTGAAGAAATCTGTTTACATAGTATCACAAAAGCATCCTGATGAATTTTTGCCAGTTCTGCTTCTTGCATTTACTATACCAACCACACTCATACTCAAACAGTTTCTTGTTTATTTCTCATCAGTTTTCCTGAACATAGCATATTTTTTGTTTCTCAAGGTCAACAATCTAGAAATTTTGAAAGAATAAAATAGTTCAAGAAACTGGTGAAGCATTCTGAGAGCAATATGGGGCTTTATAACCAGGTTATTCCCCAGATCTCAAGGGAGGAAAGTTGGGAGACACAGCATTTCCAGGAGTCAGATCTTTACTTGCAGAATTTTTAGTATGGAATAGACTTTCTATTGACTTGCGTTTTGTAAAATAGCAAAATGAGTTTGGAAAGTAAGCTCAGTACTGAATTGGTGAATTAATTTCATGAGTTTGTTGATTTTGTTTTTGTTTTACATCTTACAGCTTAGTCTAGTGACCACTACTATAAAGAATTATGGTATATAACTGTCTTACTGTAACATCCCAAATGCTGCCTTAAAAGAAAGAGAATTTTTATAAAATCACATAATCCCTGTCTTAAATGCAGCACAGTCTACATTCCTATGTGAAGACCTATCTAGGGTATACTCAGAAAAAATTCCTCCCATTTTTTTCAAAATTTATGGGTTTTCATTGTAGAACTGCTTTTTCGTTAATTTTATCTTAAGGACCTTAAGTGTCCTGTAGTTAAATATGCTTAGTTTAGGAGAGTTAAGAAAATGTAAAACCTATTTTAAGAACCACTCTTTGCTAACTTACTTTTTCTGGAAGCAAATTCAACAGGGTTCTATGCAATAATGGGCCAGTGAAGATTTACTGTCTTAGTCATTTTGAGGGCTGAACCTCCTGGCTTTCTATGCCTTACTAAACTAGTTACTCTGCTGAACTATGAATTAACAAAATAAAAACCATCAGCAGCATGAAAAGAAAGCTGCTGCAATATCCTCTTATCAGAAAAAAAGAGACAAGGCACAAAATCTTCGGCTTTAGGAACAAATAGTAAATCATTTATGCAAGAGAGATTTGGGAGAGGAAATGTGGCATCCAGACAAATAAATAAAATACTGACAGTGCAGTATTAAAATGAAGTTAGCTAGCATTTAACCAAAGAGTGAAAATAGCCTGATTTTAGCTTCAGGCTGGTTGAAGAGCACAAACTTCTTAGGCTACATATGCTGACCTGCAGACAGAATTTTCTTGTCAATTCACACTTCACAGGCTTTCCCAAGAAACATATTGTCAAGTTTTAGATGTGCTAAGATCTTGATTCAAGATCAGGAAGATACACATGTCTTCACGGGAAGACACATGAAAGGTTGCAGTCAAAGTTTAATGTAAAGGATGAGATTTATCTGTCCATGTCCTTTCTTGTCAGTTGCTCATTGGTCCCCAAGCTATGAAAATGCTCTTTCTTTTTTTTCTTTGCCTCAATTACAACCCCAGAGATTCCAGAAGAGTCTAGCCTAAGCCTTCAACTTTCCTTGATAGATAAGACTGGCAGTTCCCCACTCTTTGCCAGCTTAAAGGAGTCTTTCTTCTTGCTTTTGAATTTTGTACCAATTCGTACCCATTCATTTGCCATATGACCATGTACTGACTTATGACTTTTCCTTTACTGTTTTTTAAACAATTATTTACTTCTTTTCTTTTATTGAACTTACACCATTTATCTTTAATCATTTATATTGGTTTGTAAGTTCCTTGAAGTCAGTTCAGTTCAGTCACTCGGTCGTGTCTGACTGTTTGCGACCCCATGGACTACAGCACACCAGGCTTCTCTGTCCATCACCGATTCCTGCAGCTTGCTCAAACTCATGTCCATCAAGTTGGTGATGCCATCCAACCATCTTATCCTCTGTCATCCTCTTCTCCTGCCTTCAATCTTTCCCAGCAACAGGATCTTTTCCAATGAGTCAGTTCTTTGCATCAGGTGGCCAAAGTATTGGAGTTTCAGCTTCAGCTCCAGTCCTTCCAGTGAGTTTTCAGGACTGATTTCCTTTAAGATTGACTGGTTTGATCTCCTTACAATCCAGGGGGCTCTCAAGAGGCTTTTCCAACACCACAGTTCAAAAGCATCAGTTCTTTGATGCTCAGCCTTCTTCATGGCCCAACTCTCAGATCCATGCATGACTCCTGGAAAAACCATAGCTTTGACTATATGGACCTTTAGTCCATGTGTTATTGTTATTTGAATAAGAGTGAAGGGAAAGGGGTCAAAAAGGTGTTAACCTCTACTTGAACTGGGGCTCTCAGCTCTTGCAAACCCATGAAGCCAAAGAAATATGCCCATTTTAATGACAATTAACAGAACTCAACCAGGGTGCATGCGATAGTGTGGTTAATATTGATTACTATTATCTTGGAGATAACCACCAGTGGTTTACCAGTCACATCCTGTCAGATACAACCTGTGGGGGAAGCTGAAGAAGGGTGAGTAAGAAAGGGTAGGAGAAAGAAAAGTCAAGAAGGTAGATAGATTGGCTCAGTGAGGAACAGGACCTGAAGCAGACATAGGGGATGGATTAAGGGCCAGGGAAGAGCTGGTCGGTGAACCAACCAAAAGAGCTCCAGGCGAACATCAAAGATAAGAATGGGGACCAGGCTGTTTCCTGCATACTGATGCATGCCTGGATGAAGGAACCAGATAAAAAACAGATATATCTGCACCACAAAAGCCAGTTCAGGGCTTCAAACAAGCTGTCTCTCCACATCTACAGAGCTTTTATGTTTCAGTTGAAAATAATCTATTTCAGAACATGTGGGTCTCTCAGTTCAGGTACCATTCTGGCTGCTAGGAGAAGTCTCTTTTGCTCTGTTTGTTCGTTTGGTATTTTCTGGTGTCCTTGTACTTCCTTGGGGTCCTGGAATGGTCCTATCTTATTCCCATCAACTCCACCTTTTACACCATGTCTTGTATTCACATGCTCTGTCTTATCTAAATGTTCTTTCCTGTCTTCTCTGTATTCAGGCTGCCAGCACAAATCCCCTACTGCAGAGAACTGCATTCTCAGGCACAAGTTGCACTGTGAGGCTCCCAGTTTCTGGTTGTCTTAGTGTGTGTTTGCAATATCACTGCCTGGAGTGGCAATAAAGCCCTATTCACAGAAGATGCTATGTCAGACTCCTACACTGACTTCTATTATTCCAAGCCTTTGGGCTATTCTAAAGAGCTTTATCTGTTCCTCCCACTTTCCCTAGCATTAGCAGGTACCCATTTCTCCTGGCTATTTGTTTAAGTAGAGTGTACCTGTTTGGTCTGCTTGAACAGGAATTAGGAAGTCCTGTTGATGGTAGCTTACAGGGTTACTCAGGGTCTGTACAGACTTGTTATTTCTCAGATTATTTATGCAATTTATTTGTCTGCATTCTCTTACCTCTGTATCTCTAAAATCCATCTTAATGCAATACAGCCCTTAGTGCCAAGCCAATTTTTTCTAATACATGTTTTCCCTAAAGCCCCAATACCTTCATTTTTTGTTCTGATTTATTGCTGCTGCCTAACCACAGCTACGAGGCAGAAAAAAAATAATAATAAAAAAAATTTAAATCCTAGTAACAAGCACATCAGGATTAACATACGAGGTCCATGTTAAACCACCCAACAATGAACTAACTCATCTTTAATTTATTAGCTTGATTCTGATATAAATTCTGAATAAAAAGTAAAATGTTGTATAGATTAATAATATTAAAGTTGCAAAACAAACCCCCTGAAAAAATAGGAAACGTTAAGCAAATGGAGCTGTGCCATCTTTAATTCAATGCTAAGTTCCCAGGCAATTCCACACATGTAGGATGCAGGCTCACATTCTTAAAGTCTTTCTTAAAAAGACTCTGCCATACCAGAACAATCAATATAAGGTATAGACAGCACAGCACAATACTCTAAACTTTAGGGCCTCACTCCCATGTATTCTGTGTGATATTGGCATGAAAAATATTTCCTTATGACCTTTCATTAAGTATCACTTGCTTCTGTAAATTCTATCAGATAGATCTATCATTCAAGAGGCAAAAATTGCAGGCCAAGTACTAGATAAATCCCTAAGTGGCCTAAGGAAGGTATTACCCAGCATTTGTAGTTTGTAACCTGCAGCCAGGGATTAAGCACTGTGGAGCTGAGGGATCTAAATCAACAATCTTGGAATGAAAAGAGCATCAGTGTTAAGTGACTTGAACTTTCTCAAAACTTTCAGTACTCAGTAAAATATTGTTTATTTGACCAGATTAGGAAGGTCAGCCTGCATTTGTGAGGGGGACACAAGACAAACAACTTCTAGATAATGAAGTGAGCAAACCTTGCTCACTTGGCTTGGCTTCCCATATATATAGTTACTTCAGTCCAGGCTCTCAGTACTACTGAATCATGGTTCTGTTCTTCCTCTTACAACTGAAAAGAAAGAGTAAAGTTGGCATGTTAATACTACAAACACTAGACAAGTTTTCTAAACAACTTAATGAAATATTCTCCCTTAAATATTTAAATCAACAGGTCTCAGCAGGACACTGTGTTATGTCAGAAGCAACCTAATACCAATAATAGTAAAAATATGAAAGTTTGCAAATGACTGACTTTTAAAAATAAACCAAGGAACTCCAGGAGTTGGTGATGGACAGGGAGGCCTGGCAGGCTGCAGTCCATGGGGTCGCAAAGACTTGAACATGACTGAGTGACTGAACTGAACTGAATTGGAGGAAGACTTAAGGTTATCACAATAATATCATGGTCACACATTTATATTTCAATATGTTTTCTTGAGAGAAAAGGCGGGAGTGGGATTTCAGAGGTGAAGCCAGGCATTGCACATGGGCGGTGTTGCTCATGCCAACATCATTCTTATATTTCACAGAAAAAAAACAAAGAAACTATTGGTTTCCATGGTCAGTTTTCTCAACAAACCCTTTTATTATACAGAGATAGAACCAAACCTTGCTCACTTGGCTTTTTTTTTTAATTGAAGTATAGTTGATTTGCAATGTTGTGTTAGTTTCTGGTGTACAGCAAAATGATTCACACATATATATGTGTGTGTTTATGAAACTCCAATACTTTGGCCACCTCATGCAAAGAGTTGACTCATTGGAAAAGACCCTGATGCTCAGAGGGATTGGGGGCAGGAGGAGAAGGGGACGACAGAGGGTGAGATGGCTGGATGGCGTCACCGACTCGATGGACATGAGTTTGAGTGAACTCTGGGAGTTGGTGATGGACAGGGAGGCCTCGCAGACCTCCCTGGCATGCTGCAATTCATGGGGTCACAAAGAGTTGGACACGACTGAGAGACTGAACTGAACTGAACTGAACTTTTCCCTATTCTTTGCATTATGGTTTATTATAGGATGTTGAATATGGTTCCCAATGCTACACAGTAGGACCTTGTTGTTTACCTATTTTCTATATAGGAGCTTGTATCTGTTAATCCCAAAGTCCTAATTTATCACTCCTCTACCCCCTTTCCTCTTTGATAACCATAAATTTGCTTTCTATGTCTGAGAGTCTGTTTCTGTTTCATGAATAAGTTCATTTGTGTCATACTTTAGATTCCACAAATAAGTGATATCAAATGGTATTTGTCTTTCTCTTTATGACTTCACTGAGTACAAAAATCTCTAGGTTCATCCATGTTGTTGCAAATGGCACGATTTCATTTTTTGTGGCTGAGTAGTAATCTATTAGGAGAAAGCAATGGCACCCCACTCCAGGACTCTTGCCTGGAAAATCCTGGTAGGCTGCGGGCCATGGGGTCACTAGGAGTCAGACACGACTAAGCGACTTCACTTTGACTTTTCACTTTCATGCATTGGAGAAGGAAATGGCAAGCCACTCCAATGTTCTTGCCTGGAGAATCCCAGGGACGGGGGAGCCTGGTGGGCTGCTGTCTCTGGGGTCGCACAGAGTCGGACACGACTGAAGTGACTTAGCAGCAGCAGCAGCAGTAATCTATTGTGTATATATACATCTTTATCCATTCAAATATTGATGCACTTGCCTTTCTAATTATAGCTGATGGTTAGAATCAATTAATTAGATTGAAAAGAATGTGGGCCTCAGAGATTTACCCACCACTAATGTATTATTGAAAATTGTAGTGAAATAAGAAAAAGTGGTAGGAAAGAGGAATATAATCTGGAGAAACAGTGGAGCCTCAGAGGGTGACACTACCTTGGTGAGGCCACCTCAGGCCAGTCTTAGTCTTACAGGTTGAGGAACAACTTTGCTAGGACTCTGATGTTTGTCAGACTGATTGAGACTGTCCAAACTGTGAAGGGACTGCTGTACAACGTAATTCACTTACAGATGTTATGAACATGTTTACAGTGGGGATATTCTTTTCCAATGACTAATGTTACTTCCTTCCTGATCTCATAATACCCTGGGAATTGAATTTGTGATTATAAGGTTAGCTGATAGTGTGGAATCAGAGAAAAAAAGTAGCAGAAAGTCTAGGAATATCCTCCCGGCCATGAAGAGGTTTGTAGAATTGTCCTCCACCCACAGTAGAGAACACCTTTCTAGTCACCAGACTGAGTTCTCATAGAGGGCACACCCTCCGCTGAAGAACACTGGACAGACCCTGCCAACGTCTGATTTTTTGGATTTCTTTTCTCTGTGCTCTAAGATTCTTGAGACCTTTCTATTCAGACAGTTGGTTCAGTTTCAGTATATTTCTGTAACCATTAGTGTTCTGTAGTTATACAAAATAGAAATTGACTTCCACTAACTTGAACATGAGTGGAATTTATTGGAAGGAGTTGAGAAATTTTACCCAGTTAATTGAAAAGCTGAAGTCCTAGGTCTCTGAAAGAATACATGCAGCTGCCCTCTGGAGGCTTACTTCTTGGTGGGAGGAAAGGAAATAGACATTTAATTAAAAAGAGGCAATAAGTTACGTAACTTTACTATAGAAATACATTCAGATTTATACAGATTACCAAGGAGGGAATGGTCAATTGTCCCTGGTAAGGATTAGGAATAAGTTTCAAGGTGAGGAAAGGCTGAACAGGGGAGGTGATATTTGAACTGACTCTTAAAAGATGAGTAGATATTTGCCTGGTGGTCAAAGCAAGGAAGGGCACTTAAGACACAGAGACATGGAACTGGGACAGAGTGTGACATATTTGAGAAAGTGAATATCATTCCATTTACCTTTAACATGGAGTAGGGATTGGTAAGGTGGAATTTAGTGAGAAGAAAAAAAAAAAAAAAACTGGACAGGAGGCAGAGGACTGGCCATGAAGAGTCATGTTGCAATAAACTGAACATAGAAAACTACTATCATATTCCAAAGTAAGTTTTATGCGTAAAACTCCTATATACCAGAAATTCAAAAAAATGCAAAAGTACTCATGGGATTATTTTTCAAAGCTCAACAGTTTTCTTCTGTCTTCTCTTAGAAATCACTGATTCTCTCCTCACCAATTCCTCACTACCAACCATAACCTGCACACACACACACACAAGTCTGCATGATATGTCATGCCCACTGGAGTTGTTTTTGAACACTTAGGATATAGGCAACCTTACAATGTAATCTCATGAAAGCTGACTAGACTTCATCTTTTTGAGAACCATTCTCTGAAGATCCTTCTCTGGTAATAGCAGATTTTGCCAATAATAAATTGAGCAGTTTCTAGGAGATCTTATTGGTAGGTAATAAAGTATATTAAACCTGTCTTTCTGATCATACTTGGCCTTCAGATATGCTCAAATTAGTTATTCCAGTGGGGTAGAGAGGACAATTCATAGAGCCCAAACTGACTATCAGACCATGCTGGACTCTTTCTCCATTATCCTCATGGATATGTTAATTAAACCATGTGGTGGATCCAGATACAGATCAATCTTGGAAGGAAGAGTTGTGAAGGATTTTATCCATTCTGGACACAAGAATTTTGACCATAATACTCAGTTAGTATGCCTTCAATGGAGGTTATGAATAACTTGAACTGTAAGGGCTCTTTAGTTTTGGAATTTATAAAGGCAACCAGTGGATTTGCTGAGAAAACTAAATCTTTATTCTGAAATGAGAATTTTAACTTTTAAATATGCTATCATATGTAACTGAATTTGGCTCAGATGGGAAAGAATCTGCCTGCAGTGTGGGAGACCTGGATTTGATCCTTGGGTTGGGAAGATCCCCTGGAGAAGGGAATGGCAAACCACTCCAATATTCTTGCCTGGAGAATCCCATGGACAGAGGAGCCTGGCGGGCTACAGTCCACGGGGTCGCAATGCGTCAAACGCAACTGGGCGATTAACACACATACACAGTAAAGGATATTTTGTATTTAATATATCTTTTATTGTGGATTCTGCTGTCTGTTGGCCTTTTTCACTAAGAAAGTGAGGAAATCCCTAATTAGTGTGGCCAAAGGACTATTCTGATTCTTCTAGGTTTTAGAAATCCTCTTGCCTCAGCTTCCTAGGTTGGGATTTTTCTCTTTCAGGACTCTTATTTCTACTGGCAGACTTAGAGGCTTTGTGTATGCATTCCTCAAAGGGCAGTTTTTACCAGTAGTTTTCTATAGAAGACTTGCTTTCAAAATGCTCTGCAAAATGCTGGTTGACCACTTTACTAGTTAGCAGAAATGGCTGTTATTGCAGTTTCTGTCTGTCTGTCTCTCTCTAACTTGAGTCTTCTAGGGCCACATTATATCTGTCCTATTCACTTTCTGTGATGTGGAAAAGAGGGAAGGGGAGAGTTGGTAATGTTTTGATGCTGTTCATATCCTTACCTTCTCTTTTCCACATCCTTCCCCCAAGTAGCGACTCATAATACTTTCCAGTAGAGTGTAACATTAATAAGCCCACCAGTAAAGAAGATCCAGAAATAAAACCAAACTTACTAGTTTCAATTTTTGTACAGATCACAATGAAAATCTCTAAGAAGCAGGGATTTTTAAGAATACCTAAGACTATTTTAAAATTTTGATTCTCCATACAATCTCAGATTATTACCAGAGTGCATTTCAACTATGGCAGATGGCATATTCCAAAGACGACTGCAACAGTATCTCCCAAACCATGTGCTCTTCTACCATGTGGCATTGCTACTTTCCCATGGAGAGGTCGCTATTCCTCTACCCTCCTGAATCTGGAGAGTCCCTTGGATTGCTTTGGCAGTAGAATACAGAATACAGAATCGATTTGGATGTGATGATGTGCCAGTTCTGGGCTTAGCCACTAACTGGCCTGGCAGTTTAATTCCTGCTTCTCAGAAACTAGCTGCTATGTAAGAAGTATGATTACCTAGAAACCACCCAATGAGAATTTTCCAGTTTATTGTGATCCACACAGCCAGAGGCTTTGGCATAGTCAATAAAGCAGAAATAGATGTTTTTATGGAACTCTCTTGCTTTTTTGATGATCCAGCAGATGTTGGCAATTTGATCTCTGGTTCCTCTGCCTTCTCTAAAACCAGCTTGAACATCAGGAAGTTCACAGTTCACGTATTGCTGAAGCCTGGCTTGGAGAATTTTGAGCATTACTTTACTGGTGTGTGAGATGAGTGCAATTGTGTGGTAGTTTGAGCATTTTTTGGCATTGCCTTTCTTTGGGATTGGAATGAAAACTGACCTTTTGGTGGCCACTACTGAGTCTTCCAAATATGCTGGCAGTTCTCCAAATTTGCTTCCAAAATTGAGTGCAGAACTTTCACAGCATCATCTTTTATGATTTGAAATAGCTCAACTGGAATTCCATCACCTCCACTAGCTTTGTTTGTAGTGATGCTTCCTAAGACCCACTTGACTTCACATTCCAGGATGTCTGGCTCTAGGTGAGTGATCACACCATCATGATTATCTGGGTCATGAAGATCTTTTTGTACAGTTCTTCTGTGTATTCTACGCCAAAGCCTTTGACTGTGTGGATCACAATAAACTGTGGAAAATTCTGAAAGAGATGGGAATACCAGACCACCTGACCTGCCTCTTTAGAAACCTGTATACAGGTCAGGAAGCAACAGTTAGAACTGGATAGGGAACAACAGACTGGTTCCAAATAGGGAGAGGAGTACATCAAGGCTGTATATTGTCACCCTGCTTATTTAACTTATATGCAGAGTACTTATATCATTTTAAATGCCTGACTGGATGAAGCACAAGCTGGAATCAAGATTGCTGGGAGAAATATCAATAACCTCAGATATGCAGATGACACCACCCTTATGGCAGAAAGTGAAGAAGAACTAAAGATCCTCTTGATGAAAGTGAAAGTGGAGAGTGAAAAAGTTGGCTTAAAGCTCAACATTCAGAAAACTAAGATCATGGCATCCTGTCTCATCACTTCATGGCAAATAGATGGGGAAACAGTGGCTGACTTTATTTTGGGGGGCTCCCAATCACTGCAGATGGTGACTGTAGCCATGAAATTAAAAGATGCTTACTCCTTGGAAAGAAAGTTATGACCAACCTAGATAGCATATTAAAAGCAGAGACATTACTTTGCCAACAAAGGTAGGCTATTATTTTTCCAGTGGTCATGTATGGATGTGAGAGTTGGAGTATAAAGAAAGCTGAGCACCAAAGAATTGATGCCTTTGAACTGTAGTGTTGGAGAAGACTCTTGAGAGTCCCTTGGACTGCAAGGAGATCCAACCAGTCCATTCTAAAGGAGATCAGTCCTGGGTATTCATTGCAAGGACTGATGTTGAAGCTGAAACTTCAGTACTTTGGCCACCTGATGCCAAGAGCTGACTCATTTGAAAGGACCCCGATGCTGGGAAAGATTGAGGGCAGGAGGAGAAGGGGATGACAGAGGATGAGATGGTTGGGTGGCATCACTGACTCAATGGACATGAGTTTGAGCAAGTCCAGGAGTTGGTTATGGACAGGGAGGCTTGGCGTGCTGTGGTTCATGGGGTCTCAAAGAGTTGGACATGACTCAGCAACTGAACTGAACTGAATTAAACCCAATGAGAATTCCAAGCTACCACTGAAAGGCCCTGGAGGATGGGATGCTATGTGGAGACAGAGAAAATCAAGGGACACTGTAACTCTATATGTGGAAGTAAAGGTGTTCTCTTGGGCATCCAGTGCAGCAGAGCCTTCAGAAGACTGTGTGACTATAACTGCATGACAGTCCCCAGGAAAGAACTTCCTGGACGATGTTGTCAACCCACAGAATGATGAGAGAAAATGATATTTGAACCACTAAGTTCTGGAATGGTTTGTTAAGCAGGGATAGATAGCTAGAACCTAAGCTGTGGTGGCTATTGCAGAGTCTGAGGGTAACCCTTCTTCCCAAACTTTAAATGGAGTAGCTCTGGGTTTATCTATTTCACATTTGGGGATTCTTCATGAGAAATCATTTAGAAAAGAGTGGCTCTACCTCTTTAAAAAGCTTGACTATCACTGCCATGGGTAATTGAGAGTTGGCTAAAGAAATATAGGCCACACTTGAGGACCATAAAAAACACCATGACATCAAATCTCCCCTGATCAGATTCCTTTAGACCCAAATATACTTAGGCCCCTCCAGACGGATGTGTATTTATGTCTGATTTCTAAAACCTTTGATATAAAGGACTCCAAATCTGGCTTCTAATGGTCCTCACCATTGGGAGATTCTTTTTTGCTCAGAGAAGCAAAGACTGCAGACTGTGTTCTGTTCCTACAGCTACCCTTATTTGAATTCAGGAAAAAGAGCTCATGGCATCTTACTTGGTGATGTAGACTGTAGCTCTTGGAAGAGAGCAAAAACCAATTTCCTTGGTGCCACCGTCCTGTCTTAGGCACAAGATGAGGAGAAAATCATCTTAATAAGGGCATTTGTTTTAATTAGAAATGGCCTCTTCATAAAACTTGCACATTCTCTGGCCCCAAGCTTTGCCTAAAACATTTGAAGTGCCCTTGCCAATCAAAATCATTTGTCCTTCGACACTTAGCAAAGCAATATGTAGAAAGATTTCCTTAAAGGCTTTCAGCATCTCAGCTAAGAGCAGTGTTTTTAGTCTTCTACACTAGTGTTCTGTTTCCTTTTATCATTCATACCATCTGTGATGAAGTCTATTTTGTTAACTCAGAAAACCTCAATTTCTGTAAGACTTTAAGATGAAGCATTAACATATTTTTATGGATTGTGCTACCATTATGGTTTTGGAGACTTCTCATTTCTGTTATTAAAAAGAAAAACCCTGCCATCTAAGCTTCTCATAAGAAACTATTTTTACATTTATAATCTTTAAAGATGCTTATGGAAAGAAGTGCTTTGAACTCTTTCAGTAAGATTTAGCTTAGCCTAAAGCTTAACAATAATGTAATTTGAGTGAGTCTGATCCTACCTGTCAGAGATGCTGCAGAAAGATACATAAATCACAGCCAGAATCTCATCTGAAACCAGTTTAAAAATTCATGTGGCTAAGAATCATTCCTGTGTGATCTGGTTTCTTAATACTGTAGTACACAGTGAATACTGGGATTCCAGAGCTGGAATGCACCTTGAAACTCATTTTATCAAACCCATTAGTGCTACAGATGAGTAAACTAAGGCCATGCATTCAGACTGGAAAGTATACTTTCTTTCCACTGTCTGTTTGCACGTAAGTCAAAGTGTGTGTCTTAGAATCAGCAGCATCACCTGGGAGGGAGTTAGAAAATGCAGGATCTCAGACATCACAGCAGGCTGATTGCATTGGAATCTCTATTTTTATACCATCTCCAAATGGTTCATAAGCACAGTGAAGTTTGAGAAGCTCTGCTCCATACCATATTTTCCCCCAGAGAAGGGCAAGCCTTTGGAATACGCTCCTTGCAGATTCAAAATCCAGATTTTTTCACTAATTAACAAAGTGACTTTAACCAAATCTCTTAACCTCTCTGGTCCTCAGTTTCCTTATTAATTAATGGGGGTAATGATACCTATAGTGGAAGCTCACCATGGAGTTTAAATGGAAAGAATGTTTGTATGGTTTCTAGCCAAGTACATGATGGTAGACCCTCAATAAATAGAAACTGTTACTACTGCTGCTATTGCTACTGCTGCTGCTACTTGCTACTATTGCTACTGCTGTTGCAGCCTCTGCTGCTGCTATGCTACTACTATTACTGCTACTGCTGCTACTACCGCTGTGGCCACTACTGTTACTACTGCTACTGTTACTGCTACTGCTTCTTCTACTGTTGTGCTGCTACTACTGCTATTGCTACTGCTAATATTACTACTACTGCTGCTGCTACTGATTCTACTACTACCACCATCACCATGGTTATTAATAACTCAGAGAGGGAGAGTAACCTGCCATACATTGACAAGTGACCAAAGTGAAACTAGAGCCCTTGTCTCCTAACAGTTATTCCAGGGCAGCTTTCCCTGGACCTCATAGCTTCCCTTCTCTTTTAAGTACAGCTAAATGCTAGTGTCAACATTCTTATATAAGACCACTTCAATTCTTGGAGTAGAACATAGAAAAAGGAGACCACTTTTTTTCAAGTTTCCATTTGAACCTCTTGAAATGAAGTCAATTTGCTCAATTCTGTATCTTTTCAGGCTGTCAGAGCTTCAGCTCAGTCTGAGTTTCTTCTAGGTGACATCTTCTGTTTCCTTTAACTATAGAAATACTGCCTTTCTCTAATTTTGCTTCTGGCCTCTTAAAAATTTTCCGAAGAGAGTTTTACTGGATCTGGTAGTACATTTGTTTTCTTAGAAAACAGGATATGTGTTACGGGGAGACCTTGATTTTTTAAATGAGTTTTTTCTTTGTATATTTCAATCTTAGTCCTTTCAGCATTCAGTCCTGCTCTAAAGCATACCTACCTCCCCAGATACATAACCCCACTTTGAATAGTTGTAAAGAAAGGGGAAAAACCCCTTTGTTGTATGAAAATAGGATTTCCATTTGACAAACTAAAATAGATGTTGATTTCTTTCTTTGAGGTCCCAGGGTGACTTTTGATCCCTGTTCTTAGAACTGAAGACATGTGACTTAATTTGAGAACACTGGCTAAACTGTTAACCTTTTAGCCTCAGATACACTAGATTCCAAAAAGTTATAAATCCTTTGAATGGTGGAATAGCATAGTTTTGTGGAGAAGCATTCAAATATTCCAGCAATATTTATAAAAGTACTTTGCATATTCCTCTTTCACTTAAAAGAAAGTGAAGGAAGTATTGGTAAAAACAAAAGAACAGAATCATACAATAAGACCAGTCTTAGGCTGTATCCATTGTGGAAGATAATGCAGTTTCACAGTTAATAAGAAATCATATATGCATGCACCTTAAATATATGCAATTTTTATTTGTCAAAAATAAATAATGTGAAAGATGAAATGATGCATCTCACTCTGTTAGGTAGGTGAAAAGGCACTGGGTTTTCCATCTCCAAGAGGCTGAGACTCCTTGGCTGCTGCTAGAGTGAATGGGTACTGGGATAGATTTTTCACTGATGGCTGCATCTGACACTTGCTCAGTTTAGCAAAAGCTGTGCCTTGTGCTTTTAACAAACATTTAAGCACTTGAAGGGGTCCAAATGAATAAGAAGCTCCAGTACGTATTTTTTCAAAACACTTCCCCCAACACACACAAATTGACCAAGTTCACAGAGGAGCTGCTTTGTTAGGGTCAAGGAGCCTTAAACATGGCTCTTAATTATAAGCCATAGACACTAAATAAGAAGTCTAATATTTCCTGAGAGGAAACATAGGTACACAAATATACTATGTTGTCTTAAATTTCAAAGGCAATGTTCCCAGAGTCTTAAAAAAAAGAGGTCCTTTAAAATTCTTATCTATCCATGTATCTATCTTCTAAGGACTTCTACATTAACCAAACACAGTTTCTAAGCACTTTACAAATGTTAACTCACTTAATACCTTTAAGAATCTTTACCAGATAGGTTGCTCTTATCCTCATTTACAGATGAGGAAATAGAGTCATGAAGAATTTAGATAACTTGTCCAAGACCACCTAGCAAATAAGTGACAAGATTGGAACTCAGATAGTTCGACTCTAATGTCTATGCTGTTACTGTGCTACATTATGAGGTTATTGTGTTGCAATTTTCTTTACACTTAGCTGGTAGATAAATTTGTTAGTTGTGGTACCAATGAAACTAGGATGGTGAGTTCAGTACTTACTGTGCCAATAATGTGCCAATTACTGAGGCTCTGCATATGTGATATATAATCTATGGGCTGTATCTTTAATTTCAATGCCTTCAATTAATTATTAGCTAGCTTTTTCAATTCATAAGACTATGACAATTTTTCCTTTTAGGACCATGTGTTATTATTAACTACAAATACAAAAAGCAATCTGAAGCATTATTTCAAAAACATCCTGAAGTTACAATACAAGGGACAAGGTACAAATGCCCAGGGCTTACTAGAGACTTGAAAAAGAGAATTTTAAATGAGACTGGAAAAGAGTTATTTGCCTGTTGAACACCTTGATGCTTTCCTTCCATGCTACTATGTGCATGAAAATCTGCCCTTTAAATCAGATTATAGGTAGGAAAAGTTTTCAATATCCAACCACAACCCCCTCAAATCAAAATTGCCCAATGTATATAAAAAACGAAGAAACCTCCATATCAAAAAGGAGGGGATATATATATACCTATGGCTTACTCATGTTGAGGTTTGATGAAAAACAACAAAATTCTGTAAAGCAATTATTCTTCAATTTAAAAATCAATAAATTAAAAGAAAAGAACCTCCCTAAACAGTGACCAGAATGTTTCTGGAACCACCCCATTGTGCCTCAGCCAGTCCAGCACAGACACAGGAGTGTTGCCATGGCGGCAGGGACC
This sequence comes from Bos mutus, assembly GCF_027580195.1. NCBI lineage: Eukaryota > Metazoa > Chordata > Mammalia > Artiodactyla > Bovidae > Bos > Bos mutus. The sequence continues at coordinate 45,684,000 of NC_091627.1, read as the reverse complement.
CAACCATGTGGGCTGGTTTCAATAACCAGCAGCTGCTCACTTCAGAAAAAGCAGGATGATAGCCCAGATCTGAATGAGCATTTTTCTCTAGGCTCCGACCTGACCTGAATATTGTTTTCTCACCGAATTTCCTTTTATTTATTTTTAAATATCAACTTTCCTTGAACTTTCCCTCATTTGTGTCATAGCTGGCAGGACTATAGAACTTTTCTTTCCTTCTGTACAAAATGTTTTTTTCTTTAACAGTTCCTGAAGTTTTCCCTGTGTCTTCCTTATCTTCCCACCACAACATTTACGTATACACACACACACACACACACACACACCCCTTTGCCTCATTATATAAAGATCCCAAACAAATCCCCTGAGTTTATTTACTCCAAGAAGTGTTAACACCGAGGTAGCCCAAAAAACCCTCCGTGATTCACCCAACACCAAGTACATTTCATCTGCCTTATGAAAATATGGATCTGGAATAGGAAAATGACCGAAGGCTCACATTATTCTGGCCATGTTCAGAGAATCTATGTTTTAATCCTAAACATATTCTTAATTCACAGTTGGTTCAAAACCTGTTTTTTCCCCTTTGTTTACACATTGGCAAAATGGGAAGAATATAAAAATGTAAAAACTACTAATGTGGTTTCTGACCCCCTCTCACAGGGATTGCAGAGAAAACTGTTCATGATGCAAGACAAGAGCTGTACTATATTTGACATGAACTTTGCCCTCTCTAGCTCTTAAGGAGTTTGAAATAATTTTGAAATGAGTCTTCTGCTCTTGTTGAATTTTTTTTTTATAAATTTGAAATGTTTTGTTTACAGGTTTTTACTAAAGACTGTCAGAGAAAAATGTTTGCGGTCATGGTATCCAACAGGCTGACAGAACCCAGAACTTGCTTGGTATTCAAAGGAGAGCCCATCCACTATTATCCTGCACAGTGTATAATTACTTGCATGTTGGGAGCCAAAAAAGGGAATGCAATCCTGTGAGTGTGTGTTTATACTGAAGAGTTTGAGAAGCAAAACAATTCAGCAAGCATTCTTCATCCCCAGCATCTGGGAATAATTAATTTGCTTGCTATGGTTTATAGCAAAGTTGATAAAGTTGTCTAAAGCACAGAGGTCATCTGCCTTAGTTAAATCTTTCTACTTTGGGGTTTTACATTGTGGCTAATTTTAGTAAATCTTTGTATTTTTAATCCTAAAATGCTGTGACAAGAACCTTCTGCTTATGATTTCTTGATCATTTTCTTTTCAGTCTTATTCCCACTTTGTTTAGGAAGCTGACACTCACACGCCTCTCCCCTCATCCTTGCAATGTGATGCTGCAGGGGCAAAGAGCTCTCAAGAGAGAGGCCCTGGAAGATGCAGTGTTGTTTTCAGTAAAACACTTATTTGAACTCTGAAGAGTTCCTCTGGAATATAGAATGCATCTTTGTTCAATTCTATCTCTTTTAGGCCAGGACATTAGAGATTATCATATGAGACTCTTGATCTATTGTATTGTAACAAGTTAATAGTTTATGTTAGGTGCTACATTTCCTTAATTGTGACTTTTAGGAAGATACTATATTATATAGATTATATTATATAGATATACTATATATATATAGTATAGTGTTGTTGTTGTTCAGTTGCACAGACATGCCCGACTCTTTGAGACCCCATGGACTGCAGCACACCAGGCTTCCCTGTCCTTCACCATCTCTTGAAGCTTGCTCAAGCTCATGTCCATTGAGTCAGTGATGCCATCCAACCATCTCATCCTCTGTCAACCCCTTCTCCTCTGCCTTCAATCTTTCCCAGCATCAGGGTCTTTTCTAATGAGTCAGCTTTTCGCATCAGGTGACCAAAGTATTGGAGCTTCATTCAGCTTCAGCATCAGTCCTTCTAATCAATATTCAGGTTTGATTTCCTTTATGATTGACTAGTTCGATTGTATAGTGCATATACATATAAATGTGAGTGTATATGTGTGTGCGTGTGTATATATATATATACACACATGTATATGTATGTGTGTGTGTGTATATATATCCAATCTAACAATTCAACATGTTACAGAGGACTTATCAGTCCCTGGGGATTTTCTTCAATTTCTCACTAAGGCATGCTAAAAATGAAACACAACTGTTACTCTGACCTGAGTTTAGTTTGGGATTTCAGAATAAGAGCAAATGTTTTATTTTTGTTGGCTGAGTGCTCCAAGTGTTTAACAGTGCTAAAAGTTTTCTATAGCACTTTTGAAAGCTCCTATTTCACAACACTCAGCTCTTTTCTTTTGAATCTTGGTGAGAAACAGAGCAACTCCCCAAGTGTAGCCAGGTTTTCACCCCCCTCTCTTTCTTCAAGGTTTATCTCCACACTTAGACAACTGCTTCAAATCACTTGTACCCTGTATTTCAGGTCTCTTGGAGCTAAATATCATTGATCTTCATTGTCAAAAATGATGACCTCTAGAAGGATTTTTTATGAAAGGCTTATACTCACTAAGAATAACCAGCCTGGGATCCAGTTCTCAAACTGGCTCACTCACTGCCCTATAGCCAGAAGGTGCTTGCTCAGGGGAACTATTTCTGTTCTTCTGCTTCTATATTCCCAACCTCTGTAAAATGTGACACCCTTCTATTTCTTCCTTCAGAGTTTACAAGCACAGATTAGACCTTATACCAGTGACTAAATATTCATGTGCCATAGCTCTTAAAAGCTAACCTATGGTACAGTGACTGGATTGGTACTGGTTGGTCATGAGTTTTCCCAGATCTGTTTTCTGATTAAAAAAAAAAAACACACAAAAACACAATGAGCTGTCTGAATACAGAAAACTTCCATGTCATGTTTACCACAGAAGCCCACCATGTAGAAAAAGTCATAGCTTTTCTTCCAAGGAGCAAGCATCTTTTAATTTCATGGCTACAGTCACCATCTGCAGTGATTTTGGAGCCCAAGAAAATAAAGTCTGTCACTATTTCCATTGTTTCCCCATCTATTTGCCATGAAGTGATGGGACCAGATGCTATGATCTTTGTTTTTTGAATGTTGAGTTTTAAGTCAGATTTTTCACTCTCTGTTTTCACTTTCATTAAGAGGCTCTTTAGTTCCTCTTTGCTTTCTGCCATAAGAATGGTGTCATCTGGATATCTAAGGTTATTGATACTTCTCCTGACAATCTTGATTCCAGCTTGAGCGTCATCCAGCCTGGCATTTCAAATGATGTACTCTGCATATAAGTTAAATAAGCAAGGTGACAATATACAACCTTGACATACTCCTTCCCAATTTGGAACCAGTCCATTGTTCCATGTCTGGTTCTAATTGTTTCTTCTTGACCTTCATATAGGTTTCTCAGAAGAAAGGTAAGATGGTCTGGTATTCCCACCTCTTGAAGAATTTTCCACAGTTTGTTGTGATCAACACAGTCAAAGACTTTAGTGTAGTCCATGAGGCAGAAGTAGATGTGTTTCTGGAATTCTCTTGCTTTTTCTGTGATCCAATGGATGTTGGCATTTTGAGCTCTGGTTCCTCTGCCCTTTCTAATTCCAGTTTGAACATCTGAAAGTTCTCAGTTCACATACTGTTGAAGCCTAGCTTGGAGAATTTTGAGCATTAATTTGCTAGCTTGTGAGATGAGTACATTTGTGTGGAGTTTGAACATTCTTTGGCATTGCCCTTCTTTGGGATTGGAATGAAAATGGACCTTTTCCAGTCCTGTGGCCACTGCTGAGTTTTGCGAATTTGCACTGGTCCATAAAATTCAATATTTGGAAATCCATCCCCTAGCATGTACTTTCTTGTTGTTGCCTTTTCTCTTGTGATGTTATCCTTTTCTTCATAAAATCTGCCTCAGAAGGGATAATAAAAGTGAATTCATATGAACCAAAGTGAAAAACATTCAGATTCAGAAACACTAAAGTTGTAGAGCATTTCCCTTGTGCCAGGTCTATGCTACGCACATTCACATTCTATCCGGCTAAGTCCTAACCAGTGTCCATTATTATTTCACTTTTACAGTTGAGGTGAAAAGTGAGCTAGATTTTGGGTGATCCATATCCTTCCAAGGCAAAAAAAGGCCCAGAGGGCTGAGGAGATCCAAGAGAGGTTAGTGGCAGACATGTTGAGACTTGCCAGTCAAGGTTAATTTGCTTGGGAAGAGAATGACATAGTGATAAGAGTAAAGATGAAGAGGCATAATGAGCACCATGCAGTTAGAAACAGAGTCCAGACTGACCTGAATGGAAGGCAAGCAGCAGATGGGAAGACTATGAATGCACAGATGAGTGGACAGCATTATCACTTCACAAGTCATGATGTTTCAGATGGTACATTCTAAAGCTTGCTAACTTCTTGGATTCCCACTGAGTCCGTCAATGCCCTGAAAGACATATTTTTTTTCTTTGAATGTGTTTACTTGACCATTTTTGGCTTCTCATCATATTGCTTGGAAAGATCATTGTACTCTTAACTGCGGGGCATGTTCCCTATAAGAAAGCTTCTCTGTAGCCTTGTGGCTGAGTGTGCAATACATTCTTAGTTTTCTATAAGAGCCCAGACTATTGAGTCAGAGGTTTCCAACAGGAGCAGAAGCCCAACCCCATAAGTTTCCAGCCCAATACATGCGTGCTTAGGCTTGGTGTGAAAATTGTATGGTATTAGTCTCTTAATAAAGTCCTACTTTTTCTAGTGGTGATAGTCTTTGGATCTAAGGATATATCCACCAGTGTTAACTCTGAGCCATCTCATTTGAATAGTGAAGAATTGATAAACTTGACGATATGTGTATCTATGAAGCTCCTAGTTCAAAGCTATGTGGTAGGTGTTCAGTAAATTGTAGCTGTAGTGGATTCTCATTATTTGTAGAGTCAATATTTGCAAATTTGCCTACTTGCTGAAATTTACTTGTAAGTCCAAAACCAATACTCACAGCACTTTCATCATCATTGTGGATATGGGCAGAGCAGTGAAAAATTTGAGTCCTCTGACATATGCATTCCTACTTGAGGACAAACAAGGGAAAATGCTGCCTTATTTTGTCAGCTCTCACACTGTAAGCAAATTTTTTTGGTCCTTTTGGTGGTCTTCTTAGTGCCCTTTTATCAAATTTTTGTGCTTTTTTAGGTGATTTCATTGTGTAAAATAATTCCCTAGTGTAGTGCTGAAGTGTTTTCTAGTCTTCCTAAGCACAGGAAGCACCTTATAGACAAAATATGTGTGATTTTGTCTATAAGGTGTTATGTGTGTTAGGTAAGCTTTGTTCAGGTTTAAGTTATAGTGTTGCTGGTCAAGAGTTCAATGTTAATGAATCCATAATATTTATTAAATAAGTAAATAAGGTGTCTTTAAACAGAAACAGGTAAAACAAGGTTATGTATTGATCGCTAACATGTTTCCTGCAACTTAGTAGAATACAGCTATCACAACTAGCAAGAGTTAGTGCATTTATGATTGTAGTCATTCAAAAACGTCAAACCGTGTGCTTGCTCCCTAAGCCCAATATACTGAGAATGGTAATGATTTTACAAGATTATGTCAGATGCCATCTTCTTTCCTCTCCTCCCCCTTACCAAGATTCTCAAAGTTGTGTCTCTTCATGGTGCCCATTCAATGCAATGTCCCTCTGGTTCTTGAGCCAATCTTATCTAGGGCAGAAAGTCAGTAATCCCTGGCACAGGCCAAAAATTGGTTAATTCTGCCATGAAGTCAGACCTCCGCCCCCTACTCTTGCCAGACCTGGATATCCACTAGAGTGATTGATCTCTGAGACTGAACACTCATGTCGAATTCACAGCCCATCATTCTGGAATCCTGTATCCAAGAATGAGAACTGAGCGTTTACATCACCACTTAATCTTCTTACCTCAATATTTCCTTATAACTGAGCATTTACTGATAGGCATCCATCCAGTCAAACTTTTACTCTCGAGGGAAGAGAGATCCATCAAGGGTCACAATATAATGTAATTGGTGGTTTGTAGATGTGGATGATGCTGAAAGGAGTACAGAGGAGGGGTGTTAAATCCAACAGGAAGTCTTCCCAGAAAAGGTAGTGAGAAGCTAGTCTTCAGATCAGATCAGTCGCTCAGTCGTGTCCGACTCTTTGTGACCCCATGAATCGCAGCACACCAGGCCTCCCTGTCCATCACCAACTCCTGGAGTTCACTCAGACTCACGTCCATTAAGTCAGTGATGCCATCCAGCCATCTCATCCGCTGTTGTCCCCTTCTCCTCCTGCCCCCAATCCCTCCCAGCATCAGAGTCTTTTCCAATGAGTCAACTCTTCGCATGAGGTGGTCAAAGTACTGGAGTTTCAGCTTTAGCATCATTCCTTCCAAAGAAATCCCAGGGCTGATCTCCTTCAGAATGGACTGTTTGGATCTCCTTGCAGTCCAAGGGACTCTCAAGAGTCTTCGCCAACACCACAGTTCAAAAGCATCAATTCTTCAGCGCTCAGCCTTCTTCACAGTCCAACTCTCACATCCATACATGACTACAGGAAAAATCTTAGCCTTGACTAGACGGTCCTTTGTTGGCAAAGCAGTGTCTCTGCTTTTGAATATGCTATCTAAGTTGGTCATAACTTTCCTTCCAAGGAGTAAGCGTCTTTTAATTTCATGGCTGCAGTCACCATCTGTAGTGACTTTGGAACCCAGAAAAATAAAGTCTGACACTGTTTCCACTGTTTCCCCATCTATTTCCCATGAAGTGGTGGGACCAGATGCCATGATCTTCGTTTTCTGAATGTTGAGCTTTAAGCCAACTTTTTCACTCTCCACTTGCACTTTCATCAAGAGGCTTTTGAGTTCCTCTTCATTTTCTGCCATAAGGGTGGTGTCATCTGCATATCTGAGGTTATTGATATTTCTCTTGGCAATCTTGATTCCAGCTTGTGTTTCTTCCAGTCCAGTGTTTCTCATGATGTACTCTGCATAGAAGTTGAATAAACAGGGTGACAATATACAGCCTTGACGAACTCCTTTTCCTATTTGGAACCAGTCTGTTGTTCCATGTCCAGTTCTAACTGTTGCTTCCTGACCTGCATACAAATTTCTCAAGAGGCAGATCAGGTGTTCTGGTATTCCCATCTCTTTCAGAATTTTCCAGTTTATTGTGATGCACACAGTCAAAGGCTTTGGCATAGTCAATAAAGCAGAAATAGATGTTTTTCTGGAACTCTCTTGCTTTTTCCATGATCCAGCAGATGTTGGCAATTTGGTTTCTGGTTCCTCTGCCTTTTCTAAAACATCTAAAACAGCTTGAACATCAGGAAGTTCACAGTTCACATATTGCTGAAGCTAGTCTTAAGAATAAGCAATTAGCCAGGCAAAGAAGTGGATGAACGGTGTATAAAGATGCCTCTGATAAATGAAATGGCATAAGCAAGGGCATGGAAGCATGAAAAAGCATGGATTATTTTGGAAATCACAAATGTTTAAGTACTGCTGGTTATAAAATGTAAGGATGAAGGAAACTATAAGCAAGGTGAAAAGACAGCCTTCAGAATGGGAGAAAATAGCAAATGAAGCAACTGACAAAGAATTAATCTCAAAAATATACAAGCAACTCCTGCAGCTCAACTCCAGAAAAATACACAACCCAATCAAAAAATGGGCCAAAGAACTAAACAGACATTTCTCCAAGGAAGACATACAGATGGCTAACAAACACATGAAAAGATGCTCAACATCACTCATTATCAGAGAAATGCAAATCAAAACCATAATGAGGTACCAGCTCACGCAGGTCAGAATGGCTGCTATCCAAAAATCTACAAATAATAAATGCTGGAGAGGGTGTGGATAAAAAGGAACCCTCTTACACTGTTGGTGGGAATGCAAACTAGTACAGCCACTATGGAGAACAGTATGGAGATCCTTAAAAAACTAGAAATAGAACTGCCATATGACCCAGCAATCCCACTGCTGGGCATACGCACTGAGGAAACCAGAATTGAAAGAGACACATGTATCCCAATGTTCATTGTAGCACTGTTTATAATAGCTAGGACATGGAAGCAGCAGACGAATGGTTAAGAAAGCTGTGGTACATATACACAATGGAATATTACTCAGCCATTAAAAGGAATACATTTGAATCAGTTCTAATGAGGTGGATGAAACTGGAGCCTATTATACAGAGTGAAGTAAGCCAGAAAGAAAAACACCAATACAGTATACTAATGCATATATATGGAATTTAGAAAGATGGTAACGATAACCCTATATGCAGGTCAGCAAAAGAGACACAGATGTATAGAACAGTCTATTGGACTCTGTGGGAGAGGGCAAGGATGGGATGATCTGAGAGAATAGCAATGAAACATGTATATTATCATATGTGAAACAGATTGCCAGTCCAGGTTTGATGCATAAGTCAAGGTGCTCAGGGCTGGTGCACTGGGATGACCCAGAGGGATGAGATGGGGAGGAAGGTGGGTGAGGGGTTCAGGATGGGGGAAACATGTATACCCATGCCTGATTCATGTGAATGTATGGCAAAAACCACTACAATACTGTAAAGTAATTAGCCTCGAATTATAATAAATAAATTAAAAAAAAAAAAAAAAAAAAGACTAGAGCTTTTAGCATGGCAAAATAAAATAAAATGTAAGGAAAAAGGAGTAGGAAACGAGGCTGGGTAGGAAGCAGACCAGGGTTTCCCAGGTGGCGCAAGTGGTAAAGAACCTGCCTGCCAATGCAGAAGACATAAGGAATGTGTATTCAGTCCCTGGATTGCGAAGATCCTCTGGAGGAGGACATGGCAACCCACTCCAGTATTCTTGCCTGGAGAATCCCATGGACAGAGGAGCCTGGTGGGCTACAGTCCATAGGGTACAAAGAATCAGACATGACTGAGGTAACTTATCATGCCTGCACATAGGGAGCAGGCCATGTTATAACATGACATACCTGTTATATCAGTGATGGGAAGCCAATAAAATAGAGTAACCCAAAATACATGGTGGGATTTGAGTTACATAAAGATCACTGGTGTCTGTTTGGAGGATGAGTCTGAGAGTTGCCAAACTGGAGGCACAGAGAATATTTTAAAGCTGTTCCAATAGTCCTGGTGGGCAATGTTGAGGTCCTGAGCTAGAGCAACAGAGGGACTGGAGGGGAGAGGAACACTAGGTGGTAAAATCAGTGGACCTTAGCAATTGTAGCTAGGATGATTCCGCAGTTAGATGATTTAAGACAGAATTCCATGTCTGTCCATCTGTCCTAAGCCACTTCAGTCATGTCCAACTCTTTGTGATCCTATGGATCATAGCTCACCAGCCTTTGAGCTAGATGATTCCGCAGTTAACAAATGACCCTAGATGAGCTAGATGATTCTGACCCCCACATCTCAGTGGCTTACTGCAAAAGTTTGTTTCTCAATCATGCAGCATCTACTGTGGGTTCAAGCTTCTCTCCAAGGCAGCCGCCTTCCCAAAATGCCTCTGGCACACAGGTTTCTTTGATTTGGTGACTCTACCACCTCAACACAAGACCTCTCCATTCAACACATCAGAACAAGAGCTATTTCAGGCAATGAGAATTGAGAAAGACTTTTTCGCCCGCTTTAGCCCAGAAATAGTATGTGAACTTTCATTCACATTTCACTGGACCAAACTGGTTTCATGGCTAAACTTAACTAGAATTGGGATGGAAATGTAGTCTCTCTTATGCCCAGAAAAGAAGAATTTGATATTGGTAAGCATGTGGTGTTACCACTGCCCAAAGTCCATTCAAAGGCGGAACAAAGATGGGATGGCCACTGTGTGACATATGCATATATTACGTGGAGAAGTGAAGGGAGCTTATGATTTCCTTTAGGTTTCTGACTTGAGAAAACCAGTTGCTGGTGCCAGTATGTGAGATGGGGAAGACTGGAAGATCAGCATATTTGAGGGAAAAACAATATAATAGTTTGGGGACACATAAAACATTCCTGGTAAACATTATATCTCGAGATAAGAAGTGAAAGATAAGAGTGGAGTGGAAGGTAGTACTGGACAAAATTGAAGGCAGTTAGAGTGTTTGAATAGTCTAGAAGAAGCAGTGAATGAATATGGTCATGAGTGAAAGGCAAGGTAGACAAATTACTAGAAGGTGTTTGGGGAAGAAATATAGGCTGGTATTTAAGGCTGCTTGCAGCATCAGGCACACATTTGCCTGATGCTGTAAGATATTTTAAAGAGGTCGTTGAATACCTGACATGGCTCCAAACCATATCTAGAGCCTGGGGCCCTGGTTTTCCATCTCTCCCTGGGCCTGGATCCCGCTCCCATAAATGAGTCTTCTGGAGCCTGGTCACACGTAGGCAGCCCTGTGTTCTCTTACCACCTATCTAATCATTCCTTGGCATATCTCCTATCTAGCACCAACAAAGGCCATAACCATGAGAGAGCTGGCTACATCCTTCAGAATCTGCCTTTGAACCTCGCCCTAAGTCCAAACTCTCATGCTGGGCAGTTTCTCCAAACCCCATCCTGTGTCCCTTTCACAGGCCATTGCCTAGTCCTTGCTCACTAGTCTGCTTGCCAGTTCAGAAAAGTGTGGTCTCGGCTTGCCTTAGGCCATGCCCTTAAAAATTCAAGAGGGTCAATAAAAGCAATAGTCTTGTGTTTTTCCAGAAAATATTTACTGCCAATAAAGACTGAAATTTCTCTGAGATTCATGGAGTGAGAGGTGGATGACTTTTGCGGGAACCAGCCTGGGAGCATTAAGGCAAGTAGTGGAGAGTTACATTTGCTCTCCTCTGGACATGAGATTCTATGTCCAGAGTCCATGACTGATGGAGAGGGAAATGGCAACTGCTCCAGTATTGCCTGGAGAATCCCATGAGCAGGGGAGGCTGGTGAGCTATGATCCATAGGATCACAAAGAGTTGGACATGACTGAAGTGGCTTAGGACAGATGGACAGACATGGAATTCTGTGTCCAGAGTACATGGCTGATATTAAAGCGAACCAAGCCTGGGGAAGAAAGGACTGTAAAGAAGCTCATGGAGACTTTAGGAGATAGGTCAGAGCTGTCATCCTCACCCCCACTGTGCCAGGTGGGGACTGAAAACCCGAGATCAAGTCTATGGGAGGACATAACAGATCCAATGTAAATGTAGGTATCAGATTAGGGATCTGGGAAAGTGCAGCAGAGACATGGTTCCAGGAACACCAAGGTGGTCAGGGTCAGTTTGCATAACCATGCTGTTACAGGAGTTCTATCTGAACAAGTCAAGGGCTAAGATGGCTGGAGTCCTGCCTTCTTGACACAGCTGCCAGAAAGGCTGGCAGAAGCAAAGCAAAAGGCAAAGAGAAGTCTGCTGGGGGTGTAGGGCAGGGCAGATCTTATCCAATACAGGTTAAACTTTGAGACCCAGGTATATGGGGATCAAGTATGCAGTATGGCTGCCCCAGGGGCAGCTCTACCTGATAGAATCCTTGAAGGTTTTGAGCTTCTCTTTGACCTCTAACAATAGCTTCTTCTAGGCTCCCATTGGAAATTGGATGAGAGCAGCAGCTACTCTGGTCCAATAGATCAGTGTGTTCTGGAGTTAGGGGGAGGGGGAGAGGGAGGGCAGGGGCAGCCTTCTCCTGACTGGAAGCTCACTGGAATAACTGGGATATGGGTATGCTGTGGACAAAGCTAAGACCAGGCCTGTGATAAATACCAAAGATGACATTCTGTTACTTGCTTTAAAAGATGTATGTATCTACCAGTCATCCCAAGAGTACTCAAGTTCATACTATTCAGTTCAGTTTAGTTCAGTCGCTCAGTCATGTCCAACTCTTTGCCACCCCATGGACTGCAGCAAGCCAGGCTTCCCTGTCCTTCACCAACTCCTGGATTTTGCTCACACTCACTTCCATAGAGTCAGTGATGCCATCCAACCACCTCATCCTCTGTCGTCCCCTTCTCCTCCCGCCTTCAATCTTTCCCAGCATCAGGGTCTTTTCAAATGAGTCAGTTCTTTGCATCAGGTGGTCAAAGTATTGGAATTTCCACTTCAGCATCAGTCCTTCTAATAAATATTCAGGACTGATTTCCTTGAGGATGGACTGGTTGGATCTCCTTACAGTCCAAGGGACGCTCAAGAGACTTCTTCAACACCACAGTTCAAAAGCATCAGTTCTTCGGCGCTCAGCTTTCTTTATAGTTCAACTCTCTCACACCCATACATGACTACCGGAAAAACCATAGCTTTGACTAGACCGACCTTTGTTGGCAAAGTAATGTCTCTGCTTTTTAATATGCTGTCTAGGTTTGTCATAGTCTTTTAACTTCATGGCTGCAGTCACCATCTGCAGTGATTTTGGTGCCCCCCAAAATAAAGTTCATACTATGGCTTAATGCAATTCAAAGAGGTAACAAATATGAAACGCACTGTACATTGTAACAGTGAATAAATGCAGGGTACTGACACTGTTTAAAAGCTAGTCATCTAAAAATAGGCTTTATAGTGTCAAGTTGAAGAATAGTCACAACCTTAATGTTGAGAGTTATGTTTTATTCGTTGGGAATTTTTAGGACTTCAGCCCAAGAGGCAGCATCTCAAGTAACCCTGAGAGAACTGCTCCAAGTAACTGCTCAAGTAACTGCTCCAAGGAGGCGAGGGGAGGAACCAGGTTAAAGAGAAGTTTTGCAACAAAGGGCAAGTAGCCTGAACACCAAAAGATTATTGATTAAATTATTTAATTATTTAAATAAATTATTTATTAAATAAAATATTTAAATAAATTATTAAATAATTAAATTATTGATTAAAGGAAGCCAGACATCCCAAGTTAAGGAATTTAGTGCTTTTCTACATATGGGAAGACTAAGAGTCTGGGCTCATTGAAACCATTCCTTTCATAAGCATCTTCTCAGCTATCCAGGGGCAGTATCCTGTGGTGTTTTTTTTGTTTTTTTGTTTTTTTTAACATCCTGAGCTCCCTTGGGGCTCCCAGTAGGAAGTGGCTGCAGTCCTAATGCTGCTAGATAGCAGATGTTCTTTTCCTTCCTGAGTGTCCTTAGGGCTCACCAGCTCACATTGGAAGGCTGCAGTCACTGATGACTGTGACATCCTTATTTATTGATATGGCAAGAAATATTTTATTTCTCAATAGCCCAAATTCATTGCTATGCTAAGTATTTAATATACATTATTTTATTCAATCCTCACAACTGTAAGATGTAGGTAGTAGTATTCTTTGCATTTTATAAATGGGGAATGTCAAGCTCACAGAGTATCTAACCCAGGTCATGCAGCTAACTGGTAAGTCTGCAGTCAAGCCCATGTCTGTGTTGATCACAAAGTGCTTCCTCCAAAGACAGAAAACACTGCTATGTCTTTGTTTTGAACATCTGGCTAAGCTGCTTCTTCACTCATTGTCTGCAGAGGTTAGTCCTGCAACATCAGCTCTGGTCTCTGCTGTCACCCAGAGAGCAGTCTCCGTGGGTTTTTGAAGAAGGCCTGGTGTTGCAGGAGAACTCCCTCCCTTCCAACAACCCCATAACCACCAACTCTGGATCTTATCTGGCAGCCCTCACATTCCTGCTAAGCGCCTCAAGCAGGACACATTCCTAACTGGGCGGAGGAAGAATTCCTGGCATTCTTCAGCCTGCTGTCCTCCCAGGGACTGGTATAGAGGGAAAAAAACCTTCATTTCTAGTGTTTGGAATTACTCTGAATTAAGTCCTGCTCTCCAAGCCTTGAGAAGGGGGAAATAAAGGGAGGAGGAAGGAGAGATTAAGACCCATTGAGATAAATACTTCTCATAACCTGTTTCAGAATTGTGGAATCAGGAATTTGTACTCCTCAGTAGTCTCTTCCATCTGTGAGGCCCTTGCCTTTGACAGGCTATGTTGTTTGTCTAATACATCATGGCACCCTAACGTCAGTTATAGTTTATGAATAGAATAGTCTAGATGTTTTCATGCATATTACCTCTCTGCAACAATAACAGGTATTACTTTTATAAACACATTCATACTTTATCATGCTTTATCACTTACATCATTCCATTAGATCTTCACAAGAAATCTATGAGGTTGATATTATTATTTCCATTTTGTAGGGGAGAAATCTAAGCTGAGAAGTGAGGTAACTCACATGCTGTTAAATAACTGCCAAGAAAGAGGTGGCCTGTGCCCAGAACTTCTGACTCCCCTTCACCATTTTTCATGTTCAAAGCCCCCCATTATGCCATCATAGATACTGCAAGGGGGTAACTGGGAGTCTGCCCAGTTACTGGGTAAGATCTGATTCTCCTTCCCAGAGAGGGACTCCAGTGAGAGACTAGGGTTTGGAGGTCCAGCCAGGGAGCATTGTGGAGCTGGCTAGGGTACAAGGTCAGGATGTGCCTGTAGCAGCAAAGGATGAAACAGGAAATGTGATCCAACATCTTGAGAAGCTGAGTCAAAAAGCCAAGTCAACCACCTATGCAGTGATGAATTTTAAGGTATGGAGCATAGCCACCTGGTAGGCAGCAAGCATCCTCCTGATGTCCCACATACTGATCCCAGAATACAAGTCTTTTCTTTGGATCTTACTAGCAACTGGCCCTCGATGCCCTAGATTTTGTGTGTGAGTGTGTGTATGAGTGTGTGTGTGTGTGTCTGTGTGTCTGAAGGCTATTAATAACTGTTGAGTTGTTAAGAGTTAGTCATATTTGGTATTCATAAATAAAATTTTAGCACATTACTATAGTTTACTGAGGTGAATACTTACTATTCACCTGGTTGCCAGGCAACACTTGGCCATATTTGCAAAGCTCCTACTATCAAGGTTCAGGGACAGATTGTTGAAGTAGCCTCAATTTTTAGGAAGATAGCTTTGTTATTAGTATCAGTGCTGTATTGTCGCATCAGTATTTTTCAATGGTTACTATTCCTTGTTTTTAATTATATGTTACCCTTCATTTATCTCCATCATTATCTGTTTGATACAGATTATTTGATTAACCCTTACAGTAAGACAGTGGTATCTCTAGAGGTTAACTCAATTTATGACCTGTAAGTTTTCTGTAACAAAACATTAAAACAAATATGGATTGTAGTACACATGGGAACCATCCAAACCAATGTAGCTAAAACAGGTATTCACGCAATATGCACACAATATACTTACATAGCAACAGTTCTTTGCTATCAGGGAATTCTTTAAGAAGCAGGAAAGACTGGAGTACAGGAGTCTTAGAGCCTATTACCCCACCCACATGGGCCTCAATCAAAAAAGTCTGAGAACCACTGGGAAGAGAGGGATGAACTTGGGCTTCTTTTAATAGGATGGAAAGAAATACAGAGACCAAAAGAGAGTGAATATGTGAAGGAAGCCCGGGAGGCAGAAATTAGAGAGATTTCTGGTACTGAGGAAATGATGCCTGCAGTATCTTATCAGACACCTGTGGCTTGGGCATGGATGAGGAAGGAGTTATTCAAAGTGGTCACGTCCCAAGGGTGCCCTATAGGGCAGTCTGGTTCATGTATTGTGCCAAGGTGCCCTGCCAGGGCAGACAGTGACTGACACAGCTGTCCTTCACTGACTATGAACCCTAGTGCCAGGGAAGAGAAATCTTTTTGTAACTTGTCTGCCTACACAGAATGCCTTTAGTAAATGATTTTAAAGTGCCCATATGTGGCATATCGGTATGACCAGTAAGGGGTTAATATCCAAAATACGTAAACAACTCATACTGCCTAACACACACACATAAAACAAGCAACCCAATTAAAAATTGGGCAGAAGATCTGAATAGACGCTTTTCCAAAGAAGAAATACAGGTGACTAATAGCCAAGTGAAAAGTGCTCAACATTGCTAGTCAACAGAGAAATGGAAATCAAAACCAATGAGATAGTACCTCACACCAACAGAATGGCTGTCATCAAAAAGACCATAGTAACCAGTGTTGGTGAGAATGTGGGGAAAGGGGTACCTTTGTACACTCTTGGTGGGAATATAAATTGGTGAAGCTACTGTGGAAAACAGTATGGAGAGTTCTTAAAAAATTAAAAATAGAACTACCATATGACCCAGCAAACCTACTCCTGTAGAATTTGGTTATATATCCAAAAAAAGAAAACACTAATTTGAAAAGATATATGCACCCTAATCGGAGAAGGAGATGGCACCCCACTCCAGTACTCTTGCCTGGAAAATCCCATGGATGGAGGGGCCTGGTGGGCTGCAGTCCATGGGGTGGCTAGGAGTTGGACACGACTGAGCAACTTCACTTTCACTTTTCACTTTCATGCACTGGAGAAGGAAATGGCAACCCACTCCAGTGTTCTTGCCTGGAGAATCCCAGGGACGGGGAGCCTGGTGGGCTGCCGTCTATGGGGTCGCACAGAGTTGGACACGACTGTAGTGACTTAGCAGCAGCAGCAACAGAAGCAGCAGCATGCACCCTAATGCTCATGCAGCATTATTTACAGTAGCCAAGATATGGAACCAACCTAAATATCCATCAATAGTTGATGGATAAAGAAGTATTCACAGTGGAATACTACTTATCCATAAAAAAGAATGAAATTTTGCTGTTTGCAGCATGGATGGACTTGAAGAGTTTTATGCTTAATGAAATAAATCAGACAGAGAAAGACAGACACTGTATGTTATCACTTATATGTAGTATCTAAAAAATAAGGAAAGATACAAACATCTGAATGCAGAGTTCCAAAGAATAGCAAGAAGAGATAAGAAAGCCTTCTTCAGCAACCAAGGCAAATAAATAGAGGAAAACAACAGAATGGGAAAGACTAGAGATCTCGTCAAGAAAATCAGAGATACCAAAGGAACATTTCATGCAAAGATGGGCTCGATAAAGGACAGAAATGATATGGACCTAACAGAAGCAGAATATATTAAGAAGAGGTGGCAAGAATACACAGAAGAACTATACAAAAAAGATCTTCATGACCCAGATAATCACAATGGTGTGATCACTGACCTAGAGCCAGACATACTGGAATGTGAAGTCAAGTGGGCCTTAGAAAGCATCACTACGAACAAAGCTAGTGGAGGTGATGGAATTCCAGTTGAGCTATTCCAAATCCTGAAAGATGATGCTGTGAAAGTGCTGCACTCAATATACCAGCAAATTTGGAAAACTCAGCAGTGGCCACAGGACTGGAAAAGGTCAGTTTGCATTCCAATCCCAAAGAAAGGCAATGCCAAAGAATGCTCAAACTACTGCACAATTGCACTCATCTCACACGCTAGTAAAGTAATGCTTAAAATTTTCCAAGCCAGGCTTCAGCAATATGTGAACCGTGAACTTCCTGATGTTCAAGCTGGTTTCAGAAAAGGCAGAGGAACCAGAGATCAAATTGCCAACATCTGCTGGATCATGGAAAAAGCAAGAGAGTTCCAGAAAAACATCTATTTCTGCTTTATTGACTATGCCAAAGCCTTTGACTGTGTGCATCACAATAAACTGTGGAAAATTCTGAAAGAGATGGGAATACCAGAACACCTGATCTGCCTCTTGAGAAATTTGTATGCAGGTCAGGAAGCAACAGTTAGAACTGGACATGGAACAACAGACTGGTTCCAAATAGGAAAAGGAGTTCGTCAAGGCTGTATATTGTCACCCTGTTTATTTAACTTATATGCAGAGTACATCATGAGAAACGCTGGACTGGAAGAAACACAAGCTGGAATCAAGATTGCCGGGAGAAATATCAATAACCTCAGATATGCAGATGACATCACCCTTATGGCAGAAAGTGAAGAGGAACTAAAAAGCCTCTTGATAAAGGTGAAAGTGGAGAGTGAGAAAGTTGGCTTAAAGCTCAACATTCAGAAAACGAAGATCATGGCATCTGGTCCCACCACTTCATGGGAAATAGATGGGGAAACAGTGGAAACAGTGTCAGACTTTATTTTTCTGGGCTCCAAAATCACTGCAGATGGTGACTGCAGCCATGAAATTAAAAGACGCTTACTCCTTGGAAGGAAAGTTATGACCAACTTAGATAGCATATTCAAAAGCAGAGACATTATTTTGCCAACAAAGGTTCATCTAGTCAAGGCTATGGTTTTTCCTGTGGTCATGAATGGATGTGAGAGTTGGACTGTGAAGAAGGCTGAGTGCCAAAGAATTGATGCCTTTGAACTGTGGTGTTGGAGAAAACTCTTGAGAGTCCCTTGGACTGCAAGGAAATCCAACCAGTCCATTCTGAAGGAGATCAGCCCTGGGATTTCTTTGGAAGGAATGATGCTAAAGCTGAAAACTCCAGTACTTTGGCCACCTCATGCGAAGAATTGACTCATTGGAAAAGACTCTGATGCTGGGAGGGATTGGGGGCAGGAGGAGAAGGGGATGACAGAGGATGAGATGGCTGGATGGCATCACTGACTCGATGGACACAAGTCTGAGTGTACTCCGGGAGTTGGTGATAGACAGGGAGGCCTGGCGTGCTGCTATTCATGGGGTCGCAGAGTCGGACACATCTGAGCGATTGATCTGATCTGATCTGATCTGAGTGAATATAACAAAGCAAATGCAGACTCACAGATGTAGAGAATAGGCTATAGTAGTGGTTTCCACTGGGGAGAGAGGAGAGGGAGGGACAAGATAGGGGTTGGGGATTAAGTGATATAAACTATGTATAAAATAAATAAGCTACAAGGATATATTGTGTAGCACAGGGAATAGAGCCAATATCCCTGGTGGCTCAGTGGTAAAGAATCCACCTGCACTGCAGGAGACATGGGTTTGATTCCTGGGTTGGGACAATATCCTGGAGGAGGGCATGGCAACCCACACCAGTATTCTTGCCAGGAAAATCCCATGGACAGAGGAGCCTGGTGGGCTACAGTCCATGGGGTTGCAAAAAGTCAGACATGACTGAAGTGATTGAGCACACACACACATAAATGGAGCATAACCTTTAAAAATTGTGAATTATTGTTGTACACCCATAACTTATATATTATTACAAATCAACTATACATCAATTAAAAATTAAAAAATTAAAGTCCCCACATGAGCAAATTATAGCCCTTGAGATACTCCAGGAAGTCGTGGGGTGTTGCTTTTTTCATGGATATATTGAAGGTAGCTACCTCCTGCTCCCAACCAGAGAAGATGAGTGATAGCCTAAGGATATTGAAATGATACTGAAATAATCTTGAAATTTAGAGACGAATCCAATAATGTGCTTTCATTTTGGCAAAGTCAGAATGTGCGAAGAGAAGAGCTTAGATACAAAATATAGTCTTTCTTCAATTTCTTGAAATGCCATCAAGAAAAAACTACTATTACTGCAAAAAGGCCATCTAGAAGGAAGAAACTATGGAGAGACGTCTTCTTATTCTGAGAATTTTGGGTTTGAATTCAGTCAAGAGAAAATCATCTGGCTATTGTTATGAATCCAAAGTTTCTTAAGTGAAGCAGGCCAAAATAGAGCTATCCTCATCAAAAAGCAGTTCTAAATCTATCCTGTGATGTAATTTTATGAATACTTTATTACAAGATTTTGTTGTTACTGTTTAGTCACTAAGTTGTGTCCAACTCTTTATGACCTCTTGGATTATAGCCCTCGGGGCTCCTCTGTCCATGGAATTTACCAGGCAAGAATACTGAAGTGGGTTACCATTTCCTTCTCCAGGGGATCTTCCCTAACCAGGGATCAAACCCACGTCTCCTATATTGGCAGATGGATTCTTTACTGCTGAGCCACCAGGAAAGCCCATTATAAGCTTTATACCATCATTAATCATTGTTAAGTGTCCCATTTGATAAAGTGATAATTGGCTTCAAGTAAACTTTTAGTAAAGCTTCTCTAGTGGCTCAGATGGTAAAGAATCTGCCTGCAATGTGGGAGACCCAGGTTTGATCCCTGGGTTGGGAAGATCCCCTGGAGAAGAAACTTTAGTAAATAGTACTATATAATTGAAGATACAGATATTGAAAGAAATTTAGTTTGGCACCTAAAAAGTATTAATCTTGATTTCTTGCTTAGTAACTATTGAGAGAGATGAGTTGATATTGTGCTATTTCACAAAGACAATTTGCTGAGTTGACATACTCCTTTTAAGAATGCACATTCAAAAATGGCAATAATAGTGTCAATTGTTACCTTTATTTGATTTTCTCTGGGTGATTGAATGACTATTTGGTATGAATAAAGCTGTGGGTTAGCCCATGTCTCTGGCACATCGATCATGATCCCATAGGACTCTGTGGTTGGGCAATTTCTATGTGGGAGTTGTCAAATTGTACGAGATCCATTATTTTTGTGTTTTTTTAGTGCTTTATTAACTCACAAAAGCCCAAGCCATTGTATTACTAGAAGAGGAGGCAGAAACCACATTGCTTTTAAAAATTAAAGAAACAAACAAACTGAAAAACAGAAAGAAAACATGGTCCCACCTGTAGTCAGTGGAATTTAAATTCCCAAGGGCTATGGTCAAGTTCCATAACTTGCTCTAAGTTATGTTTTTTCTTAGTTCTTAACCTGAGTGTAAGGTCTAAAGACATCAAATACAGAAGCCTTAGAGGGTAAAGCCCTAATAGCAGAAGAATGCAGCTTTTCAAAGATCCAAATGAAGTAAAAAGGGAGAAATACAGTAAAAGCAATATTCATGCACATCTTTTTTTCTCCCTAAGACAGAGAGAGTATGGTTTATTATTTTGGTTCGTCTTTTAATTTGTAACTTAAGCTCAATATTATAAAACAATAAAAATAGTAACTAGCTCTTTAGCTTTCGTAACTGCATTCATATGTGTTAGCGTATTTGAGCTCAAAAACAGCCATTATTACTAGACTTTTTAAAATACAGATAATGCTGAGCCTTAGAGAGGCTAAAAGACTCATTCAAGGTAGTTAGGCTAGTCAGGGACTTCCTAGACTCCATGCTCCATCTTCTGACCCCAAAGCATATGCTTTGCATTTTACCAGCATAGTCTTAAAGCAAAGGGGGTCCCCTTTTTATTGGGTCCCCCACAACAGCTCAAACAAGTTTAATTGATCCCCAAATAATGGAAAATTGATAAAATCAATATCACACCTATCAGTCAGTTCAGGAACCCAGAGACCCCTTGTCTGGTTCTGCTGTTTTCATAACCGACGTTAAGTATGAAAAGCTTGACAATACCATAACTTCCCTGAGAAAGCCAAGATAGTAATCTGAATTTAAGTCAAGAGGCTTTTCCTTATCCACTGTAAATTTTACATCACTGGTACCTATACCTAATGAATTTTGAGCAGTTGTCATCCCTTTGATAGTTTAGTTACTCTAGCATTCACATTTTTCCTTTAAATTATTTTTATTTTCCATCTCTTTTATGTCTTCCCCCACCCCACCAAACCCCAATCAGCCCTCTTAACATCCTAGTGTCTTGTCCTAAGGTTCTAGTAGGTAGCTAGCACCCAAAGCATGGGTCCTAGAAAATCTCATGCCTCTTCCCTCTTGAAAATATTTAAAAATTTTTTCAAATTTCTCAAAAGCAATAAAAGACATAAGACAGAGAATCTAAGTACAAAGTCTAAAAGTCATATTGACATAAACATATTTTTAAAAAATAAAATGATTATGGGCACTAGGATACACAGGAATTTGAATCATTACATTATGTAACAACTTGATTTCAAAGTTAAATCCCAAACCATCATCAACAAAGAGCGTTGTGCCAAATGTCTAGAGGTCTGGAGCTAAAACCACAGTTTAGCAGAGTTCTGGACTATATTTTAGTCTTGGCAAACCCTGAAAGCAAGAGGACACAGCATGCTTCATCTGAGCATTTGTCAGTAGCACGCTGAAAACATTAATCCACACACCCCCACTATGAAAATATCCCCCTTCCCCTGCCCCCATCCAAATTCAGGTAAAGTCATTGGAGGAAATTTTCTTTCCAAATGTTGAGGGTTTTGTTCCTCTTTATCTTTGGTTTTTATCAACCACAGAAGAATTTTAAAGGAAAACGTTCTCCAGCCTTCTGTCTTCTTTATGAACCCTCTCGCTGGATTAAGGAGAGTTCATGAGATGGGAAAGGAAAGTTCTGTTCCTAGCTGGAGATTAACTCCTGTAAACACAGCCTAGCACAAGGTACTGCCCAGGATAATGCAGAATTCCTCCTTTCTCACTTTTAGTGCTCCCTTGCTTCACTTACAGTCCTCACCCAGCTCCACGCTCCCTCTTTCCTCAAGTTATTGAACCTAAAGAGAAGTGAACTGCGTTCAAGGCAACGGTGAAAGACAAGAGGGAAGCCTCATGGTCTCCCTGGAGAGTTCTTCAGATTAAGAATTTTGTTTTCCTTCTCCATCATTACTCACAATTATCTTATGACCTAAAATTCATCATGCTCTTTCTTGCAATGCTTGGCAAATGAAAGCTCTGCTTCCTATTAGCATATTTGTGGGGTGGGGATGGAGAGGAAGGGGAAGTGGGCACTTAAAGATTATTATTGCCTCCAACACTGCTGTGTGTTTGCTGGTTTCAGAACGGGTTGCGCAAAACACAGGAGGAAGAAGAGTGAAGTACTGGAGTTTAATGAGAGATGGCTGGACTCTAGTAGTCAGAAGAGCTGGGTTTTTCCCTGGGTGGCCGCTGACAGGTGAAAGGTGTTAAACTTGCACCCTTTCAGAGAGCTGATATGCAGTAGTGCTACTTAGGGGAGGAGTGTGAGATTACTTGATGACAAAGCCTAGGGAGAAAACAAAGCATTAGTCTGAAAGTCAGGAGTCATGGGACTTGAGTCCTGTCTCTACCTCTAACCTGTGATTACCTAACCTCAGGGTGTCATTGCACCTCATCTGCAAAGTGGGGAGAATAACACATTGCCCAACTTTCTCCCCAGAGTGATAGCAAATATCAAATACAGCAATGTGTGTGTTAGTGTTAGTCACTCAGTCCTGTCTGACTCTTTGTGATCCCCTGGACTATAGACCACCAGGCTCCACTGTCCATGGAATTCTCCAGGCAAGAATACTGGAGTGGGTTGCCATTCTCTTCCCCAGGGGATCTTCCCGACAGGAATCGAACCCAGCCTCACACATTGCACGCAGATTCTTTACCATCTGAGCTGCCAGGTATGAGAATATTAAGTACTTAAAAACCTGAATACATGTAAGATTATGTGACTGAAATGAACCAGTAGTCTAAGTAGCTGCTAAGGGTTCTTGGATAGCACAGTTCTATGCTCTTGACAGTTTTGAAGTCTGACAAATTTATGTGTAGAAAATCTGGCTCCACTAGAAATGTTGACAGGCCGTTTATAACCAAACCTATTGTGCTTAAATGGGTAGAACTATTATGGAGAAGTACGTAAGTTAGTAGTTCTACATAAACCTATAAAATACCTAGAAAGACATAAAATACTGAAAAAAATTGTTTTTTTTCCCGATTAGTTTTGTACCTGGAAGGAAATACCTAGTCTCTGAATGAGCAGTAGTGCAATGTTAAGGAATCATAAAGGTTACTAGACTATTGCTGAAGCTGAAGCTCTGATACTTTGGCTACCTGATGCAAAGAGCTGACTCATTGGAAAAGACCCCAATTCTGGGAAAGATTGAAGGCAAAAGGAGAAGAGGGCAGCAGAGAATGAGATGGTTAGACAGCATCACCAACTCAATGGACATGAATTTGAACAAACTCCAGGAGATAGTGGAGACAGAGGAGCCTGGTGTGCTGCCGTCCATGGGGTGACAAAGAGTCAGACACAACTTGTGACTGAACAACAAAGAGGGCAGGAATTTGGGGGAGCATCTCAGATAATTTTGACCAGAATAAGAAAGATGTAGAGCACCTGGGTTTATTTATCTCAGAGGAAAAGAATGGGATGGGAAAAACACAAATGCTTCATAAAATATTGAAAGGATTGTTTCAGAGATGATTAGATACTCTGTTCCAGAAGACAGATCACTGAGCAAAAAATGAAGTTGTTTGTCTGAATGATCCATATGTTCCCTTAAATTCTGATGTTCCAAAGTTATAGGGACAGAATCTGTGGATCAGCACAAGAGAATGCTTTCCATAAAGGAGAACTCTCCTTCAATGGCAGTAATACCCACTTCTGAAGATATTTTGATGTTTGGAAGGAGTCTGGGTTGCTGTTGAGGAAGGATATGGAGGGCATACCTACATTCTGAGTAAAATCAAACTGCATGACAGCATGGCCTCTCCAATTCTAAGATATTTTGATTCTTTAGTAGGATGTGTTATAAGAAGTACTAAATTAATAGTCTGTATGTCCATCGTCAGTGGTGGGAGATATTGTCTAGGTAGTGATTGCTTTCATTCTCTTCTTCTCCTTTGCTTGAAAGTTGCTAAGAAGAAGTTTTGCCAGTGCATTTGGATTAATAGCCTTATTTTCTACTTATTGGGATTTTTTTTTCCAGATGTATCCATTGTGAATAGTTATTTCTTTTTTTGTTTTGTTTTGTTTTTATTTTTATTTTATTTTTTTAACTTTACAATATTGTATTGGTTTTGCCATATATCAACATGAATCTGCCACAGGTATACATGTGTTCCCCATCCTGAACCCTCCTCCATCCCCATACCATCCCTCTGGGTCATCCCAGTGCACCAGCCCCAAGCATCCAGTATCGTGCATCGAACCTGGACTGGTGACTCATTTCATATATGATATTATACATGTTTCAGTGCCATTCTCCCAAATCATCCCACCCTCTCCCTCTCCCACAGAATCCAAAAGACTGTTCTATACATCAGTGTCTCTTTTGCTGTTTCGTATATAGGGTTATTGTTACCATCTTTCTAAATTCCATATATATGCATTAGTATACTGTATTGGTGTTTTTCTTTCTGGCTTACTTCACTCTGTATAATAGGCTCCAGTTTCATCCACCTCATTAGAACTGATTCAAATGTATTCTTTTTAATGGCTGAGTAATACTCCATTGTGTATATGTACCACAGCTTTCTTATCCATTCATCTGCTGATGGACATCTAGGTTGCTTCCATGTCCTGGCTATTATAAACAGTGCTGCGATGAACTTTGGGGTACATGTGTCTCTTTCAATTCTGGTTTCCTCAGTGTGTATGCCCAGCAGTGGGATTGCTGGGTCATAAAGCAGTTCTATTTCCAGTTTTTTAAGGAATCTCCACACTGTTATCCATAATGGCTGTACTAGTTTGCATTCCCACCAACAGTGTAAGAGGGTTCTCTTTTCTCCACACCCTCTCCAGCATTTATTGCTTGTAGACTTTTGGATCGCAGCCATTCTGACTGGCGTGAAATGGTACCTCATAGTGGTTTTGATTATTTCTATAGCAGCTACAAAACCAAAGTAACACACAAGCTCACATGAAGGAAATCCTATACTCAGTCTGGAATGAGGATGTCACTGGATTCTGTTTTAGCAGTTAGCATGTGATAAACTGATTGACAAAGCCTAGAAATAAATCAAGATCATCCTGACATTTAGGAATTTGACTGACAGATGCTCTTACATAGGTCATAGGCCTATAACGAGTGATGATGTTTTCTTACCTTCTAGACAGCTATACTGCCTGACTCTAGAACAAAACATTCTGGATTTGGGGAAACACTTTCATCCTCAGCCAACTATAAATTCTACAAGTGGAAAAATAAACTTAGCAACTGCAGATTTCACCAAACACCCTACGAACATTGAAGTAAAATTCATCCCAACACAGTTAGGAGGTGCTAAACATGTCAATTTAGTGGACAAGAACAAAAATAGCTATGTAGACTAAGCAGGGAGTAGAAGATAGAAGAAAGGTCAAATGAAACAATGGATATATTAGGATACTGTTGGTTGCAAATGCCATTGCAAAATGGCCTGAGCAAAGGGAGTTTGTTGGCTTACATAACTGAAAATTTCAGGCTTGGTTGACCCCAGAGATGAAGATGATGTCAAGACAACATTCCCACCCCACCCTACTTCCCTTGATCTCACTCTCTCTCATCTTGGCTTTTTTCTCTGGAGAGTCCCTTCACCTAGTGGCTCCTAGAAACTCCAGGCTTATATACTTTAAGTCAAATAGAGACAGCACCTCTTTCCCAGCAGTTTCAGAACAAGTTTCATTGGCTTGGCTTAGGATATGTGTACTTCCTTTCACTAATAGTAGGGACACAGAGGTGGGTAAGTAAGGTCAGCATCTAAATTACAAAGACAGAAAGTGGGAAAACATGAGAAGGGGAGGAATGATTGTTGGGCAGGCAGAAATGACAGATATCCACTTGCCTAGAACAGCTTTACATGATGTGGTAATATCACACTAGGACACTACTGCGAGCTATAGACCCTAGAACCTGGAGGTCCAGAGTTTGCCATTTTATGAACAAAAGCTTCAGGCCCATCATGGATGATGAAGCAGCGTTAAGAACACCAAGTAGTTCTGGGGTTTTGACGCTCTTCAGTCCAAGAACAGATGTCAGGCACACTAAGCACAAGACCTCACAGGAAGATCTCAGAGTGGCCTTACCTTGCACAAGTGCACACACATTGGAAAATGCTATCTGCTAGTGTCATCTTAGGGAACAGACAGAAACTCTGGGAGAGTGTGTGGGTGTGCCTAGCTATTCAGATGAAATGTCAGTGGCCTTGATGCTGTATCCCTGTCAGAGTTCAATCTGTATCACTGCCCTCAGATGAAAGCAATTGCCAAGGATAGTCCTAGAGACTCATTTTGTGGCAATGGATAGAAAAGAGAGGGGACATTAGTCAAAACCTGGGTTAAACTTCTTTCTGCGTGGAGGTAGGGGATGGACAAGTGGAATTACTCTTTGGTGAGCAAGAAAATGTGGTAGTAGAAAGTTGCTTCTGCTGCTTTTTTGAGGTGGGTGGATAAGTTTAGACGTGGATAGGTTTAGACAAATAAAGTTATTAGCAAGTTGAAAATTATTAGCAAGTTAAAGTTATTAGCTATTATTAATAGCAAGTTGAAAAATAGGTTCTTTAGTCAAAGAGTGAAAAAGCCACAGTGGGAGAAACAAGTGAAAGACTGGAGTTCTCTTTAAGAGCCTGAAATGAGCCACTGAGGTTTTTGGGTTTTTAAATTTTTATTTTGTATTGGGGTATAGCTGATTGACAATCTTGTGATAGTTTCAAATGAACAGCAAAGGGACTCAACCATACATATGCATGTATCCATCTCCTCCCATCCAGGCTGCCACATAACACTGAGCAGAGTTCCATGTGCTATATAGTAGGTCCTTGTTGGTTATCCGCTTTAAATATAGTAGTATGCACATGTCCATTCCAATGAGTTTTTAAATTTTTTATTTATTTATCAGTTTTGGCTGTGCTAGATCTTCGTTGCTGCAAGTAGGCTTTCTCCAGTTGTGGCGAGTGGGGTCTTTTCTCTAGTTGCATTGCCTGGTTTCTCATTGCAATTGCTCTCTTGTTGCAGAGCACAGGCTCCAGGAGCATAGGCTTCAGTAGTCGTGGGGTGTGGGCTCTGTAGTTGTAGCACACAGGCTTAGTTGCCCCAAAGCATGTGGAATCTTCCTGGACCATGGGTCCAACCCTTGCCCCCTGCATTGACAAGTGGATTCTTAACCACTGGACCCCAGGGAAGTCCAGACCATTGATTTGATTTTGAGCACATGGAGAAGGAAGTAGTTTCCCTTGGGCAGCCCCTTTTACCCACTATTACCAAACTTTATCACACCCCACTCCAGTACTCTTGCCTGGAAAATCCCATGGCAGAGCCTGGTAGGCTGCAGTCCATGGGGTCGCTAAGGGTCAGACATGACTGAGCGACTTCACTTTCACTTTTCATTTTCATGCATTGGAGAAGGAAATGGCAACCCACTCCAGTGTTCTTGCCTGGAGAATCCCAGGGACGGGGGAGCCTGGAGGGCTGCAGTCCATGGGGTCACACAGAGTCGGACACGACTGAAGCGACTTAGCAGCAGCAGCAGCATCACAAATATATATGGATATGCCTTTTTAACAAGGATTTGTATTTTTTTAAATAATACAGAAAACATTATAGTCCGTCAATGGCTAAAAAGAAAAATCCTGTTTCTGTCTTCCAGTCTCTCTTTTCCATGAAGTCCAGCAGAAAATGAAGGAAGGAAAGAAGGAATGAGGGCATGGGAAAGGAGGGGAAGAGGGAAAGTGATAGGGAGAGAGATGAGAGGAGAGAGAAATTTTCCCTTTTTGTAAGGACACCAGTCATATTAGATTAGGGTCCACTCTAATGACCTCATCTAAACAACCTTTGCAATAACCCTAATTCCAAATAAGGTCACATCCTGAGGTACTGGGGGTTAGGATTTTAACATATGGATTTGAAGGGGTGGCGACACAATTCAACTCATAACAATCCATAATTCTCAATATTCCAGAAGTTATATTTTGCTCCAGGGTTCAAGTTCTAGAGCTAAATATATGCTTAATACTATAATGGGGAGGATGTCGGTGTATATTTCAGAATACCCTCTTTCCTATCACCAAGACCATTATGATAATTGAAGGGTAGAAGACCATATTCTTCTATCTTGAAAGATTTATATATCTTTTGAAGCAAAAAATTGGAGGAACATCAAAATTCCTTTTGTGTATAAGAGACTGATTCTTTGACTTTCAGTGGGAACCTTTTATTAATTTACTTTTCAATAGGGAAAGAAGAATACAGTACTTCTCTCTCCATTACCACTCCCTGAAGGAGGGGCATGGGAAGAGGGTTGGTTAGTTCCTGATTCAACCTTTGAGAGCAACTTGTCCTGTTGCTGATACAAACCAAGTGATCACATGTTAACTGCAAATTCCCACTTGCCCGGTGTGAGTGAGGCTTTGTACTGAACAAAAGGAAGACAGCTCTACATTTAACCACAGCTAAGTCCTTTGTGGGACAGACAGGAATAACATACAGATTGCAACCCATAAATAATGCATCTCAGGTCATCTGCATTTTGCCTACTCTTTAGGACAGAGGCTACTATTCCTGGACAGTCTGCATTAACCCTGGATTCCTGACTCCAGAGCGGATTCTTACAGAGAGTGGTGATTTCCTTCACCTCTTCCTCTCCCTATATTTTCAGTCCAGACAAACATAAATAAACCAAGCATAAATAAGTGGGCAGTTTCTACCCTGATCACTGAAGCTCTAAAGATAGGGCACTGAACTCACCAAGTGATGAATACATGCCATATGGGCTAACGGCAAGTTCGGATGTAAATTGTCTCTGTCTTGCTCTCTGCATTGCAGATAAAAAGTCCCTTGTGTCATCTCTTTGTACTGAACTGTGTGTATCTGAAAACAGCTAAAATCACTGAGAAAAGTGGAACGTTTAATTTCCTCTGAAAAGGACTGGGTGTTATTGCTGGCATTAATAATTAGTAGATATTTTAAAAACATTCTTTGAGTGAGGTTGCACACATTTGCTTTTATTTGGAATCCCATATTTTAAGCAAATGTTTGACTCCTTTTGGCTAGCTGCCTTAATAGTGCAGTGCAGTACACAAGAGTTGGAGTCAAAAGATTCTCGTTTGTCTGACGTTAATATTTGCCAAGCACTTACTGAGGGCCGGCAACCATTCTAGGCACTTAATGTAAGTTATATAATTTACTCTTCACAATAACTCTAGAAAACAGGTATTCCTGGTATTCCTGCTTTTTATACAAGGAAACCATTTAAATAGTTCCTAGAACAGCTGGATTCAAATCCACATTGTCAACCACAAAGATAATACTCTTCCTGTTACTCACTATGACTTCTTCACTTCGAACTGTTTTGACCTAAGCAGGCACAAGCCATTTCTTAGTCTCTTTTTCTTTATTCTTAAGAAGGGGGTTTGAATTAAATTTTCTCTAGGATTTTTTCTAGTTCTAAATACTGTCTTTCTGTGATTACTCCTTCTTCACTTTTCAAAATGTAAGTAAACTATTTTATTTAAATACTGCCTTTCTTCAAATCCTAAGACAATCCTCCTATTGATGGAGGGAGGGGGAAAATCTTTCTTGGCTCAGAAATCAGAATTGATAAAGTTCAGGAACTGTTTTGCCTTGGACCCATCTCTCTGTTGACCAATGTGCAGTCTTCCAGTAGTGCAAAATAGACTTAGGTAGTTCCGGTGGTATGAGCAGAGTTTCTGAGGTTCTCAGATGATGTATGGGTGAGTTGTGATGTATGGGGTTCCCCTCTGTGTAGAAGTATAGACTATTTAGGAGTTCTAAGTAAGCACTTCAGAGAAGGCAATGGCACCCCACTCCAGTACTCCTGCCTGGAAAATCCCATGGATGGAGGAGCCTGGTAGGCTGCACTCCATGGGGTTGCGAAGAGTCAGACACAACTGAGCAACTTCACTTTCACTTTTCACTTTCATGCATTAGAGAAGGAAATGGCAACCCACTCCAGTGTTCTTGCCTGGAGAATCCCAGGGATGGGGAAGCCTGGTGGGCTGCCATCTATGGGGTCACACAGAGTTGGACACAACTGAAGTGACTTAGCAGTAGCAGTAGCAGTAAGTAAGCACTTATTGTTTGCCTAATTTTCTGGTATTCTTACCTACATCTGATAAAATATAACATGGCGTAGTAATTTCTCATTGAACTTTTCTGCTTGTTTTTTTAATGGATTGATGTGCCAACCTAAATACAAGAGGCCAGCTATGTTCTCTGAAACTGTTTGTGAGCATTCCAATACAAAGAAAAAAGATACTCCTTTAAAGATACTCCTCAAGGGCTCCAGAATTTGACAGAGACCAGCAATGGAATGATGAAGGAGACAAGAGTGAGCATATCTTTATAAAATTTGGGGTTGAGGAGATTCAAGGAAAGATAGCAAGAGTGATTCAGCCTCAGAGTAGTCCCTGCTGAACTATCCGCACTTTGTGGCAGTGGTAGTTTAATTGCTAAGTCGTGTCTGACTCTTGCGACTCCGTGGTCTGTAGCCCGCCAGGTTCCTCTAGCTCAAGTAAGTACACAGACTGGCAGATGGGGCTATTCATAGAAAAGTAGATTCTGGAAAAGATTCCTCAGCATTCTTTCTCATTGGAATGTTACCCTCAAAAAAGTAATGAAGTGACATATCTAGTAGCAGATTTTTAAAAAATGAGTTACCTCTTTCAAGTGCTGATGTTTTGCTTGAGAGATAACTACTGAAGGGAGTAATTTATTATGGATGTATAGGTTGGATATTTCAGATAGCATATCTGGTCAACACTATCTCCTCCCTTACACTTTGTCAATTTAATCAACAAAGTTACTATATTCTCCCCTCAGAGGGGAATAAAAGGAAAGAAATTAGCATCTGTTGAGTACTTTCCATGTGTCAGACAATTTATTTTCTTTTTTCATCACTTCACCTTTCCTCCCTTCATCATAAGAAAACACTTTTGAAATGGAAATTAAAATTGGATGGTTTTTATCGTCTTAACAACCTGGAAACTGTGCATTAATCCCACTTTTGGGTGGAGGAGTGATACAGGATGGAATCTAGTTTCAGAATGACTACCCTGGCTTTAATTCATAGAAGGACACTATTATAATTATTAGGAAGACTGTTTTCACACAACACTGTGTAAAATTGTGTGCATTCCATTTCATCCATTCATACTCAAGAGTCCCGGAATTGTGTGTATGAATCACTTAAAATCTGTTATTTTTAAATAGTCACTAAGCCAGAACAAATATTTAATAATTTAAAAAGAACTTTCAAGATTGTAGTCCTTTTTTATCAAAAAAGGAGGCTTAAATGCAATAAACTCATCTTACTGATTAAAACACAGGAGTTTCAAGGCCTTATCATGAGCTGTGGAAATAAGAAATATCAATATAACCTCAATAGAGAAAAAGTCAAGTGTGATAGAAGTGAAAAAACAAAAGTAGGCTAGTTCAGAATCTGTTCTTATATACTCATCTTCCTGAAACAAAAATCTCTGTTGATATTGAAAAAAAAAATTTAATGATACAAATGAACTTATTTATAGAACAGAAATAGATGTATGGTTACCAGGGGGAAAGGGAGGGTAGGGATAAATTGGGAGATTGGGGTTGACCGATACACACTGCTGCTGCTGCTGCTAAGTTGCTTCAGTCATGTCTGACTCTGTGCGACCCCATAGACGGCAGCCCACCAGGCTCCCCTGTCCCTGGGATTCTCCAGGTAAGAACACTGGAGTGGGTTGCCATGTCCTTCTCCAATGCATGAAAGTGAAAAGTGAAAGTGAAGTCACTCAGTCATGTCCGACTCTTAGCGACCCCATGGACTGCAGCCTACCAGTCTCCTCCATCCATGGGATTTTCCAGGCAAGAGTACTGGAGTAGGGTGCCATTGCCTTCTCTGGACCGATACATACTACTATATATAAAATCAATAACTAATAAGGACCTGCTGTAGAGAAAAGGAAACTCTACTCAATACTCTGTAATGGCTATATGAGAAAAGAATATAAAACACATCTTAGTGATGAAGAGTGACGACCACATGCATTTGTTGTTGTTCAGTCGCTAAGTCATGTCCAACTCTTTGCGAGCCCATAGACTGCAGCATGCCAGGCTCCCCTGTCCTTCACTATCTCCTGGTGTTTGCTCAAACTCATATCCATTCAGTCAGAGATGCTATCTAACCATCTCTTCCTCTGCCTATCCCTTCTCCTTGTGTCTTCAATCTTTCCCAGCATCAGGGTCTTTTCCAATGAGTCTCTCTTCACATCAGGTGGCCAAACTTTTGGAGCTTCAGCTTCAGCATCAGTTCTTCCAGTTAATATTTAGGGTTGATTTCCCTTAAGATTAACTGGTTTGATCTCCTTGCTGTCCAAGGGACTCTCAAGAGTCTTCTCCAGCACCACGATTTGCAAGCACCAATTCTTCAATGCTAAGCCTTCTTAATGGTTCAATTCTCACATTCATACATGACTACTGGAAGAACTATAGCTTTGACTATACAGACCTTTGTTGGCAAAGTGATATTTCTGCTTTTTGATACACTGTCTAGGTTTGTCATAGCTTTCCTTGCAAGGAGCAAGTGTCTGAATTTCATGGTTGCAGTCACCGTCTGCAGTGATTTTGGAGCCCAAGAAAATAAAATCTGTCACTGTTTTCACTTTTTCCCCATCTATTTCCCATGAAGTGATGGGACCAGATGCCATGATCTTAGTTTTTTGAATGTTGAGTTTTAAGACAGGTTTTTCACTCTCCTCTTTCACCTTCATTAAGAGGCTCTTTAGTTCCTCTTTGACTTCTGCCATTATTATCTGCGTATCTGAGCTTGTTGATACTTCTGGCAATCTTGATTCCAGCTTGTGATGCACCCAGCTCGGCATTTTGCATGATGTACTCTGCATAGAAGCTAAATAAACGGGGTAACAACATATGGCCTTGATGTACTCCTCTCCCAATTTTGAACCAGTCCATTGTTCCATGTCTGGTTCTAACTGTTGCTTCTTGACCCACATACAGGTTTCTCAGGAGACATGTAAGGTGGTCTGGTATTCCCATCTCTGAGAATTTTCCACAGTTTGTTGTGATCTACACAGTCAAAGGCTTTAGTGTAGTCAATGAATTAGAAGCAGATGTTTTTCTGGAACTCTGTTGCTTTCTCTATTATCCAATGAATGTTGGCGATCTCCAGTTCCTCTGCCTTTTCAAATCCCAGCTTGTACATCTGGAAGTTGTCTTTATGCTGAGTCATAAAGCAACTCTATGTTTGACACTTGGAGTAACTGCCAAACTGTGTTCCAAAGTTATTCCACCAGCAATGGACTTTAATTTGTTATTGTCTGTCTTTGATTTTAAGCCATTTAGTGGTTAAGTCAGTATGGTTTTGATTTCTATATCCTTGATGGTAAATGATGTTGAACATTTTTCAAATGATTATTAGTCATTTATATATCATTTTTGGAGAAATGTCTATTTTAATCCTTTGCCAATTTAAAAATTGAGTTATTTGTCTATTGTTAAGTTGTATTAGTTCTTTATATATTCAGGATAGAAGCCCCTTATCAGATGTGTGATTTGCAAATATTTTCTCCCATCTGTTGGCTGATATACACTTTATTGATGACATCTTTGAAGTACAAAAGCTTTTAATTTTG
Organism: Bos mutus; assembly: GCF_027580195.1. Lineage (NCBI taxonomy): Eukaryota > Metazoa > Chordata > Mammalia > Artiodactyla > Bovidae > Bos > Bos mutus. The sequence goes on along the minus strand of NC_091627.1, from coordinate 45,650,052 downwards.
CTAAAGCACCATCTATTTTTCTTTGTTGTTCATGCTTTTATGATCACACCATTACCAGAACTTCCCTGGTGATCCAATAAAATTCTGTGCTTCCACTCTAAGGGGTGCAAGTTCAACTCCTGGTCAGGGAACTAAGATCCCACATGCTGTGTGGTGTGGCCATAAAATATAATAATAATAAACCATTGCCAAATCCAAGGTCACAGTATTAGTCTAATTTTCTGTTATAAGTTTCATACTTTTAGCTGTTAACATTTAGGTTGATGGTCCGTTTTGTGTTAATTTTTGTATAAAGTTGTTTTCATTCTCTTAATCTTCACAGTATATTCAAGTAATCATGACCCACAGGTATCTCTGTCTAAAGCGGGTTCCAAAAACCTTAGCAATTCATACTGAAGAGATTGAGCTTTTGGGGCTGGATTGCTATTGAAGTAAGTTATAAGCAATATACTCTAGAAAGAGTAACATGTTCTAACAATGCTTCTTTTATTTATAATTTATCATAAATAGTTTAAAGATGATAAAAATTGACTTATGATTACTCTTTCCTTTAGAAATGAGTATAAACAATTGAATTAGGAACAGATACATTTAAGAACAGTATCTTTCATGTTCTTAAAAGACACCTTTATGCCTTCATGTTCACTGTGGGAATTGTGACTATAAACTTTCAACTTTTGGTCAATCAGAAAATTAAAGTTAGATAAAAATAATTAAAAAATAGCCTCATCTGGGAAAAAAATAGCCCCAACTTTCTTAAGACTGTAAAACCTAGATTATTGTTATGAGAAATTCTAAGTGCCTCTTTTTGATTTTGCACACATGTACCCATTTGTTGGGCTTTCCTGGTGGCTCAGACGGTAAAGAATCCACCTGCAAAGAGAGATCCATTTGTTAAAGGCAGGCATTTCTGAGATCACAGAATTAGAGCTGGAAAGGGTCTTAAGCATTTATCTCTTCTAACCCTTACCTCTTGGTGACAAAGTATTAGCTTTCCATTTACATTTCCCAAAGTAAAAGTTTCCCATTTATCATTTTACAGATGAGGCAAATGAAGCAACTCTCTTCTCTGCTTCATTTCTTGGCTTCCTCCTTTTTTCAGGTGGGCTTGCTTTAGTGGAGGTCACTGGAGGCAGAATACTTAGCGTTACAGCTACCAACTCAAGAGGAAATTGCTTCTCTTTCCTAGTCACTCTACTTCTACCAATTTCCCCAGAATTGTGTCTGCACAGTTTGACTTGGAGATGTATCTGTGTCTCTATCTCTATCCACTTTTCCTGCTCCGTCCAGAGGTTATGTGAGCTCATAGAATGACCCGATTAATAAGTGATGGAGCTGCAACAGTTCTCTCAAGTTCAGCCCCATCCTATGCTCAGTGCACTTCATCATAACTGGCTTGATTCTCTCCAGACTACAAGAGAATGATGGATTTCTTGTATCTCTTTTAATTTTGTCTTAAGCTGTTACTTGAATATTTTGTAAGCTATCAATTAGTTATAGTTTACATTTTTATTTTTTGTACAATTTTTCCCTCTGAAATAAGTTTAAATTTCTCGAGCTCTCCAACTGTGACTTACACAGTTATGTAAAATTTTCATACATTTTAGAAATGTGTGTAGTTTTTAAAAAAATTTATTTATTTAATTTTGGCTGTGCTGGGTCTTCATTGCACACGGGCCTTCTCTAGTTGCAGTGAGAGGGGGTTGTGATGCACGGGCTTCTCATTGAAGTGGCTTCTGTTCTGTGGAGCACAGGCTTTAGGGAGCATGGGCTTTAGTAGTTGTGGTCCATGGGCTTATTACTCCACAGCATGTGGGATCTTCCTGGACCAGGAATTGAACCTGTGTCCTCTGTGTTGGCAGATACAATCCCAGCCACTGGACCACCAGGGAAGTCCTATAGTGTTTGTTTTTTTTTTTTAAAACAGCAACACTTTCTTGCCCATATTAGTGAAAGCGAAGTCACTCAGTCATGTCCGACTCTGCGACCCCATGGACTGTAGATTACGAGGTTTCTCCATCCATGAGATTCTCCAGGCAAGAGTACTAGAGTGGGTTGCCATTTCCTTCTCTACTTACTCATATTAGGCACTTAGTAAATATTTGCTTATTTGACCCACCTGACTTGACACTGAAGCAGAGAATAGAATCCTCTGTAGAGAATATGATGACAAAAGGGAGTCAAATGTCAGCCCCAAATTAGAGGGTCATGGGGAAAATACCCAGCATGACCATGACATTCATGGTTCTAAATCTGAATAACACAATTCAAACCTGTAAAAAGTACCAGTAAAAACTATCCTTTTTATGACATAAAATACAAAAGATATCAGTAGGAATAGAACATTTTGTGAAAGAAGAGTATTCACTCACTCCCAGACTGAAGTGTGTAGATAGGCAAAATAGATTCAGTATTAAGACACATTAGATGTACTAGGAATGGATTTTTTCTGGGGAGCATTTTTATTTTTATCAATTAGATATGATTTATAAGCAGAAAGTATAGGTGGCAGCTTTTATATAGTAAGAGAACATTTTAAAGAGTACATAATGATTTATACAATACTTTCAATCTAAGACTACCGTTATGCAATTTTAATCCTTATTTTTATTGTAAAAATCAATCTAAAAACACTAAAGGAGAATTTAAGAAAATGGTATCACTCATAATCTTTACATTCTAACATATATTTGTGTACTGAGTATTCTCTTATATATCTATTTTTACATTTAAAAAGGTCATAGAACGCTTACAAGATAAATGCCAACTTTATTTTACCCCTCAGAACATCTAGGAAGGTAGTTAAAATATTTCTGAATAAAGGGCAGTGAAAATAAGCTTTTATTATTTTATAAAGGAGTCAAAAGGGATATTAAATAGGATGGGTGTGTTTCTTAAAATACTATCATTCTTAATAACATTTCATTCTTAAAAGTTTCATGGGAACACCAAGGAATGCATTGATCAAATTGTTTTGGCTAACATTTAACAGATTTCAGATAATCTCTCTCAGACAATGTAATTTCAGTTTTGGTATGTGTTAATTTTGCATTTTTACAGTTACAATAGTGTTGTCTTATATTCATAATTTTTAAAACATGGATCAATATCTCTAAAGTGGTTCAGTGAAGCATAAAAAAAGTAAAACAGTAAGGTAAATATTACTACAATTCAAGTGAATTAAAAACAAATTGTAAACAGTATCTTCACAATTGCATAGTGCAAGTACAGATTATAAACCTGTGTGAAGTGTGACAAAGTCTATGTGCGATTTTTCACAAGCAACTACAAAGAAATAAAGGTGTAAATTATAAATACAACAATAAATATCTGAAAACTGGATTTCATTGAGGGAGCAATCTGTTAATATTAGTCCCAGTGCATTGGCTTTTATAACACTTCTTTTGATTAGTTTTTGTGTCATTGTTAAACAACACACAGTCCCCTCTCATCAGTTGAGATTTTCTAAGGCAAACACTAAATAATAGTTTCTAACTGATGAGGAATGTGAGCCCCATAAGGGCAGGAATTTTGTCCCTTTTGTTGTGCTGCATCTCCAATACTTAGCTCAATGCTTTAAGCTTAGTAGTCATTCAATTATTAAAAACTTAGCTAGTAAATTAATAAATACTACTTATAACAAGTTAATAAATTACTTGTTAACAAATGAATGGATTTTTAGCTAAAAATATCATCAAAGGAAATCAAAATCACAAAACTATCAGTCAAGTTGTATTCTTTTATGTTTGTAGCAAAACTAGGTACAGGTTATGTTGTTGCAAAATCAGCTGAAAATTATTAAGATTTTAATAAGAGAAAGCAGAATGAACTATTGGCAAAACTGACCAAATATCATTCCTGGGCATTGTAAATAGCCATACCACACAGTGTTGAAGGGCTTCCCGGGTGGCGCTAGTGGTAAAGAATTCGTCTGCCAGTGCAAGAGATGTAACAGATACAGGTTCGATCCCTGGGTCAGGAAGATCCCCTGGAGGAGGACATGGCAACCCACTCCAGTATTCTTGCCTGGAGAATCCCATGGACTGAAGAGCCTGGCAGGCTGCAGTCCATAGGGTCACACAGAGTTGGACACGGCTAAAGCAACTTAGCATGCACGCACAGTGTTGAAGGGCAGTTAATACCATGTAGCAGTGTAATGGTTTCACTTTATAGCATGACATGTATGAAGACGTTCTCAACAAGTTTCTCTGTTTATCACTAAGAACTGACTGTAGGGTTTTAGTAATTATTATTTTGTCAGTTGTGAGGTAAGCTGGGGAAGAAGCATGCACAAGGTAGCTTTGTGAGTAGCTAGGAAGTGTGTTATTACAAGAATGAAAGAAGATGAGCAATCAACAACAGTCCGCCTGCTTTTATTTGGAAAAAGTTCAAAGAAAGAGTGAATATTTAAAATATGGTCAAATAAATATACATCTTTTTAGCATGGATTGTGTAAAGAAAGATGCATATGTACAGTACTCCCCTTTTCCACTGAAACATACTAGCTCACAGGGGAAAGGTGCTTGCTTAAGTTTTTGAAATAAGATATGGTACACCAATAATGCCAGATAATTACTTCTCAACAAGTGCAGCTTAGCACTATATATTCAGTACCTGAAATGGAACAAATTTATCATTTTGGGACAAAACATCACGGTTTTTAATGTTGAAGATATCAGGATTTCCTTAGAAGACTAACCTATGGCACAAAAAACAGTTCTTGCTCAACAGTTAACTTTCTTTCCTTGGAGAAAAATATCAATGATTCGTTATTGGGACTATTTAAAAATAGCAACAAAAGTTGCAACAAAATATGAAGAAATAACCAGCGGCTCTCATGAAGTTGTCTCTACTTAACAGGCTATGTTCTACTTTCTGGAAGCCCAGTCACTGGTTGATTTACTCTAAAAAGAGAGATCTGGGATGATATTGCAGCTCTCTCTGGCTTCCATGTTACTTCCCTTGTCCTGGAACTGTTCTCCATTTTGCCCTGCCTAGCAGATTGCCCAAACTATGCCTGAGTTAATCCTACCCTCTGAGTGTTGGGTTTGTTTTCCAGCTCTACTCATTTGGGGCAAGTTTCTGCAACAGGGCTAGTTTCCCTTGGCTCATGTCCAGTGCGCTGGTAAGTGAGGTTCTGCCTGATTTCAGCTTGCTGCGTTTTGCACTGTTTGAGATGGAGATGCTTTGATTCAACACCACATGGTGGGTATTCAGTGCCCTCCAAGACTGTGAATTCCTACTGGTTTTTCTTTGCCTTTCCTGTCTAGCCTCATTATTTCAGAAGATGTTAATTATATTATCTTGTTCATACTAAATATAGTCATCCAGGAATTATTCAGAAGAAAACACTGGCATCATGCTATGTCCGGTTACTTGCAATTTATTCCAATTATTGAAAACATAGGAAAAAAAAAAAAAGCAGAGATCAGTCTACTCTTTATAAGTCATCAAAGGCTCTTAACATTTAATGGGAAATGACCAATAAACCTTGGCCAAGAATCCCTGATTTTATAGGACGTACATTTATTAAATTTAGCAAACAGTTTCTCAGAAAGGGCTCGAGCCCACCTAATTTCAACTCAAACTTTTTTTGCAATAATCCCAGTAATGGTTGACTTACTGGCAAAATGTAAATTCTCTCTGATAACTGCATTTATCTTGGCATATACACCATTTCTGGGCTGGGATTTTACCAACATTAAATTATCTTGAGTAATGTGAAAGATCAGACCTGCAAAGGTACTCTAGAGTCAAGAACTGATATTTAGTTGGTCCTCAATAAGAGAGCTGGGCCAGTGGTTCATGGCTGTCATCCATTCTAGCTGATTGATGTCTTTGTTGCTAACATTTTGAGTATCCACATTTTGAAGATTTCTGAGCCTTCTAATCATTCATATATTGCTCTGTATAACAGAGGTGGCTCAGTGGTAAAGAGTCCTCGTGCAATGCAGGAGTAGCAGAAGATGTGGATTTGATCCCTGAGCTAGGAAGATCCCCTGGAGGAGGACATGGCAACCCCTCCAGGATTCTTGCCTGGAGAATTCCATAGACAGAGGAGCCTGGTGGGTTGCCATCCATGGGGTTGCAAAGAGTCAGACATGACTAAAACAATTTAGCATGCATGCATGCATAAACAGCAGGTGCCAGGCATACTGAATTACCAGTGGATGGTATCTATAGACTTGTTTCTGTCTCTATTTGAGTCTCAAGGCAGCCAAGGATGCTCCTGTGTCTCCTCCAACTAGGCCCAGGTTGCCTTTCCTAGATATTGTGGAACTGGATAAAATTGGGCATTTAGAACATAATCAAGGTCCTGGAGTTTAGTGCCATCTTAGGTTCAATGTGCAAAGGTTCATTATGGCTAACTGCAAGGATTCATTCATGGGTAATTGGAACAGAAACAATTTCATAAAAGGATATTCTGTTTTTAGTTGAAAGATGGTTTTCTGATGCAGCTTTCATGTCCACTAAAGAACTTGGGTCCTTTAATGATAGAGAAAAGAAGAGCTTCCTTTTAAGAAGATAAACATAGGTTTCCAAGCATTTTGTTAGAATTATTACTTTCAGTTGTATAGCAGGTACAGACCTCAAGTTTTACAAAATTCAGGTTTGCAAGAAATATAATTTCATTTTTCCATAACTCAAGCCAATTTCTAGTTCAAGCTCTGATTTCATGAGGGGTGGCAGATACTTAATCATAGTCAATTTGGCAGAGGTTGCATCTAAACTGAGGAGACTTCTCTAGGATTAGCATGTCAGAGAAAGAGGATGAAACATTTGATCTTTGCTCCTCCTCTGCCATGCTGGCTCCCCTAAGATTTCCACTCTGTATCTTTCCTCAAAGGCAGCTGGCCCCACAGATGGCTGCTGGATTGACCTTGGCCAATCAGCAAGGTTCCTTTAGGTCTGCTGCTTCTGCTGTCTCTGCACCCTTTTGGGGATCTGGGGCTCATCATGTTGGGCTTCTAGAACCTCCATGGTACTATGCAAGATTTCACTGTCCATTATGGTAGCTACCAGTCACATGCAGCTGTTGAAATCTAAATTAATTAAAACTCAATAAAACTTTAGCTCCTTAGTTAGGCTAGCCACGTTTCTGAGCCCTAGTGGTTTCCCTCAATAGTCCTAGTGGCTAGAAGCTACTGTATTGGACCCCCATGTATAGAACATTTCATTCAGCACAAAAAATGCTATTGAATTGGTCTTGGCCAGACTGGACACACGACCCAGCCTTTTCTTATCTTAGGGTCTTGCCACATCCCTGGGCTCTAACAAATAAAATGAACGGAAATTATCTCTCTTGGCTCTCAGTTCCTATAGACAGATCCTGCCAAAGGCTTCTGCCAGAATAGGGTGAGAAGAGAGCAGTGAGTCCTGCTCTCTGGGACCCACCAGCATGTAGCCTCTCATTACTTTCCAGCCAACTTCTTAATCCCATTCCAGTCGGAAATCCATTTCTTATCTCTAGGCAAGGAAGTTATACTATTGTATATACCAGCACTATCCAACAGGAAAATAAGGCAAGCCACATGTATAATTAAAATTTTTCCAGTAGCCACATTAAAAGAGTAAAGTAATGAATGAAATTAATTTTTAATGTCTTTTTTTATCCAATACATTTAAAATATTATCATTTCAACAGGCAGTCAATAGAAAACTTTTAAATAAGATATATCCTCTTCATTTGTACATACTAAGTCTTTGAAATTGGTTTGTATTTTATACCCACAGCACATCTCAATTTCAACTAGCCACATTTCAAATGTTCAGTAGTCACATACAGCTATAGGTTAACATATTGAACAGTACAGGTCTCTAACTGGATATATTTCGTTACCCCCTAAAGGGCTTGGGTTCCGAAACTCAAAAACAAGGAGAAATTCCCTCTTTCTTTACATTCTCTTATATTACTTTTCTGAAACAATAACAAAACCCAGTCTATCTGAGGGTGGATATGGGGCTTCCGGCTCAGTAAAGAATCTTCCTGCAATGCGGGAGATTCGGGTTTGATCCCTGGGTTGGGAAGATCCCCCTGGAGAAAGGAATGGCTACCCACTCTAGTATTCTTGCCTGGAGAATCCCATGGACAGAGGAGCCTGGCAGGCTATAGTCCATGGGATCACAACAGTTGGACACAACTGAGCAACTAACATTAACATGATGCTGAAGGTGTCTTTGGGTGGGGTATGGGAGGAGAAAGGCCATGGAATAAAAAGAATATTTGGAAAAACAACTACTACAAAAACCTCAGTTAATATTTCAAAAGTATTAGCCTGCCACAGTGAGCTTTTTAAGGATATAAATATTGCTGTAGGATTGTCAGAAGAAGTTTGTTTGTTATGGGCATAAAAGAAATAGTAATTTTATTAGCAGTTAAAAATTGCAGTAATATTGTTGTGTATTGTATAGCTGCTATGGTAACTGCAAAACACAATGCAAAAATCTGCAGTGCAGTGCTATTGTTGCAGGTAAATCTTATTACTATGACTAAGGCACAGATAAGTTCTATTAGTGGTTAAATCCTGCAATAATACCTCTGACAATTTTTTACTGCAAAGACTGTAAAACCCAAGGATAAGAATTTTATTACCAGAGATGATAATTCAAGCCTACGGTTGCACTTCATAGACTAGAATCTCCATTTAGGTGGTTAACTGGCAAAGCTGCTTCAATGAAAATAATTTCTATCATTTCAAAACTGTCATGGCACAGAGGATTTGAAATTTTGGGGTGGCATTTTCCATTTTTTTATATTCTATTTTCACTGTAAGCTTGGTGACATTTAAAGGCAATATAGAAATTATTTTAAATGTTGAATCTTTTAAGTAAAACAGCTATAATATTTTGCAGTCAACACCTGGGTCAAATGGACAGGACAATTAAAGTTACTTATATCCACAGGTGTATTATATGCAGATTAAGCCTGGGATGGAAGGAGATGATAAATCAAGACCTGAGTTAACAGGGTTTAGAAAGAGGCAGAAACACAGTTTGGAAGGGGGGAGGGTCAGTAGGCTGTACTTATTGGTACATACTGGTAGGGAGGAGAAATGGGAACCTTAAGAAAAAGGTAATTTCTAGAATGCCAAAAGATCTCACGTGATATATGGCGTGGAAGGTGGTCATGGGGACTGGGGCTAAGTGAATTCTTAGTAATTATTGAAAAGTTCTGAGTATACATAGGTTATTGGTGTTCCACTCTAGGTAATCACTGAGTTTAATGGAAGACAAATAATGTTGAAAGTAGTTTATTTTGAGATTTGTTATTCCTTGAGGTAGCGATGTTTGGTAACAACTAAGTATTGCCCAAGTTATTCTTAAAGGTCAATTTTTGATGTTTATTATGTATTATTTTTGACTGTTTGCTAACAAACACAATGATGTACATTATTAATTGCTATTTATTGACTGTTTACTGTATGTCAGGCACTTTACATATCTTCCATTTCCATTACATACTTATCTCAACATCCCAGAAAGGAAGCGTGATGATTTGTTTGACAGAATAAGAAACTGGGACTCAGAGAGGTGAAGTGATTTGTGTTAATTTCCTGCATGTATATTGAACATCTGTTTCTGCAAATTCTTTGAGAGCAGGGACTGTACCTTTTATGTGCCATTAATAACATTTCATGTGATCAATACTCAGTTGGTATTCCCTATCAGCTAAGTGGATAGAAAGAACTTAAAATATTCTATATTTAAGGTTCTCCAATAAATTTAGTTAGACAGGTTATTAAAAAAAAAGTCATGAGGGAAGAAGTAGCTACTCTGTGGGGTCTCCAGGAGCCTATGAACTTATCTTGAACTTAGCAACAGGGTTAAGGTCTGTTTTTAATTCCTCCATTTATAAACTTGGGCTCTTCTTCGCTACTTTTGCAGCTAGGATGAAAAAGAAGAGTTTATATCCAAAAGAAAAACTTCCCCTAAAAAGAAGAACTATCATACAAGAAACTCTTTCTTAGTTTCTTGAAGTTTTCCACAACTTGAGAAAGATTCCCTAGGGTCCTACACACTCCTTCTCCTTCTTTTTTTAAAAATAGTTTGTGTGTGTGCTTTTTTTTCTTCCGGATCAAACCTGTGCCCCTTGCATTGGCAGCATGGAGTCTTAACCACTGGACCACCAGGGAAGTCCCCTCTTCCTTTTTAGGAAGGCACAGAGTATTAAAAGAAACCAGAATAACCACATGAGAAAGTCTGAGAATTTCTGAAGAATAATAATAAAAAAATAGGATGCAAACCCCTCTTGATTATCATGTGGGTTGTTCTGAAGGACACCACAGATTAAAATAGGTTATGACCATTTCTATAAATTAGCCATTAAAAAATCCATACACTTAGAGTCTGTTAATGATGCAGAATATATCACTATATGAGATCATAATAGATGTAGGTTACAGTGATTTAGTAAGCCACTCAGGAAGGACACGAGAGAACTTTAAGATGTACACAAAATCAGAATCAATATAATTATTATGGTTATCTTTCATATTTTAAAATTAAGACTATAGCGAAATAAGTGATATCTATGCCCTTTTCTGTAAAATGTACACTGTGTTCTTGTAGTATTATTAGATTACTTTCTTTATTGCAAATGGAAATGGAATTAGATACTGGATTCAAGCCTTCTGTGTCTCCCAATCTATGCTGATTGTTCAGTCTCTTCTTTCTCTTGCCTCCCCATGGCTACAGATGAGCTCAGCTCTCACCCATCACTGCCCTCCTTTCTGACCTTAAAGAATCCTTCCCTAGATGGTAACACCTTTCAAGCTATTTTGTCCACACATCCTGCTCTCTATCCTTAGTAAGATTAAGAATGCGTTCTATTTCCAGGACTCATCTTGCTTGTTTTCTTTTCATGTTAGTTTCCCTCTCTTTTTCTCAATTGACTCATTGCTTGTAGGGTGCTGCTACTTCTCTGACCATTCCCTCCTGTCTCCTTCCCACTTTACTTCGTCAAATGTTGAGATTCCTCCCCAAAGTTCATTCTTTGTCTTCTTTCTCGAAACCAGAGGTCTGTGGACTACCTAAAATTGAAAGCAAATTTTTGTCTTAGGATAGGACCTATTTCTCCTCGGTAAAATATCTATACCTTTCATCATCGTTCTCAAAAGGGTCCTTGGCTCCTTTTACAAGGTTAAATGCCCCTGCCCTCACACTCTTCTTAGTTTATTTCATCCTCTCCTTTGCCCATAACCACTCTTTTTATATGCTAACCCTCCGAAACTCATCTATAATTCCTACCAGAGGGAAAAAGATCGATAGCGAAGAGGAGAAACTAGGATTCATAGAAACGCTTAAGAATTATAACAAGAAGAAATCGCACTATGAACATTTTAGGTCCCTAATGGCTCAGAGGGTAAAGCGTCTCCCTGCAATGCGGGAGACCCGGGTTTGATCCCTGGGTCGGGAAGATCCCCTGGAGAAGGAAATGGCAACCCACTCCAGTATTCTTGCCTGGAGAATCCCATGGACTGAGGAGCCTGGCAGGCTGCAGTCTACGGGGTCGCAGAGAGTCGGACACGACTGAGCTACTTCACTTTTGGTTATTGAATCTGGTTCATTAAGGACCAGCAGATCGAATATTTGGTAGGGGCTTGGCCAGGTCATTACAGTCGGTCAGAGGAAAAATCCCAGAAGGTTAAACCAAGGCTGTGTGCGCACCCTAGCAACTAGTGGCAGAGAGGGCACACCCAACTCCTAGGGTGGGGATAGGAGAGAACAGGAGAGAAAAACCACAGCAGCCTCACAGCTCACAGCTGCAGCGAAGCCAGTCCCGGGCTCTGCTCTGACTCCCGCTATAAACCCCGCCCAGCACCTTTGACCGACATCCACCTTCAGCAACCACCTTCCAGATCACTATAAACACTCTTTACTCCTCCCACCTAGCTCTTCCCTCTTGAAGCCAATCAGAGGAATGGGAGGGATTGTCCGTAGAGGGTTTCAATTTTTTTTTTTTTAAAGAAGGGTAGATCGTACGCCGCGTTCCGCCTGGCGGAAAAACACCTCCAGAACTAGGGGGTGGAGCTCTGTGATGGGCACCCTGCTCGGCCAATGAGTGGCCCCTGCCCCTCAAAGGCCCGGTCGCCGAGGTGGGCGGGGAAAGTGCAGGGCCCAGCCAATGGCGGCGGGGCGGACGGAGGTTGAGCCGCCGTGGGTAGGGTTAGTGTGAGAGGTGCGGCGGGGGAGGTAATGATGATGGTGGCGGAGGAGAAAGGCGGGGGAGGGGGTGCTGGGCGCTGAGCGGCGGCTCTGGCAGGGTTTTGTAGGGTGGGGGACGGTCGCGGGGCTACTGCGTCCGGGAGGGGGCGGGCGTGAGGCGCGCTGTCCGCCTGAGGGGCTGCAGACCCCGGCTCCCGGGAGCGCCGCGGCTGGCTCGGCTGTTCCATGTGGCTCCGGCGGGGATGGAGGACTCGGTGGCGGCGGCGGCGGCTTCTGCTGCGGCGGCGACGGAGGAGCGGCGCTGAGGAGGGAACCGGGCCAGACTCAGCCCGACAGCGGGATTAGAGGTGTGAGGAGGGGGCGGGAGTGGACGTGCTGCGAGGCCGGGGCTCGGGTACCGGGCTGGGGTCTTCTGGCATCGCCTGGGTGACAGGGACTGCGGGCGAGCCACCGCCTGCCTCCGCTGGGGGCAGGGGTCTGGGCTGTGTGCGGGAGGAGAGGAGGCTCCGGCGGACTATTCCCTGAGGATGGGGGAGGGAGGCACCGCACCCCGCACCGTGCACTTGCCCCTTTGGTCATTGCTTCACGCCCAGGCAGGAGTTTCCATTTCCCTCCGGTTGGCAGCGAAGGTGAATGAGAGCCCAAGTGGCCTGGAGCCGGGACACTGCCCTCTCTCTGTCTTGAGATTTCCCTCCACTCCTCTTTTCCCATCCGTTTCCCCCTCCGACTCAGCAGCAGCATTCTTCCCCGCTCCTTAATTTGCTCCACGCACTTATTTTAGGACTCAGAGCTATTAATTATCACCTGAAAAATAAAGTTTATTTTAAAATACTCCACTCCTTCCTCTGACTGGCTTTGGATATTAAGCAGCATCTCTAGACTTTCCCGCTCTGCTCGCCCTTCTGTGATGCTAGGAGAAGTAGGGCCCCGGCTTTCGCCTCGCAGTTGTTGATGCCGATTACCTGACGTGTTGCTCCACGTCTATGGTGTGAGTTGTAATTTCTTCCTTGGTGTCTTGCATCCTTGACGTTACTGGCTTTTGAGGTTAGTGTTTTGTTTCATTGTTTGAAAAACATGCTGGAGAACTGGGGTTGTCTGTTGCAGTGTTATCTGACGTGGGTGGTTAGTCACTTCTTAGGCTTCTCTTCTCATATTTTTTCTCTTTGTTTTGCTTTTCAGTCCTCCAGAATACATATCACATAGCCCCCGAGGTGGAATGGTGATGTCTCCATGAGGGAACCTCCTCTCACTCATCCTGTCACGTGTGTCATCCTCTTCTTGACTGGGCCATTCATCTAGGACGGAATTTACCCTGTGAAATAGGGAGAAGACTTTATGGACCCCAAACATCATTTCAAGTTGTAGCTGAGTTTTGTAAAGTACAGACATACATGCAAAGCTCCTTTGCTTTGGACCTTCTGCTTTGTTAAAGCTGCTGTGTTGCTAACCCAGAACTGCTCCACTGTTTTGACTGATCATCATGGCTTCAGTTTGGAAGAGACTACAGCGCGTGGGAAAACATGCATCCAAGTTCCAGTTTGTGGCCTCCTACCAGGAACTGATGGTTGAATGTACCAAGAAATGGTAAGAGTGCCTGGGTGTAGAGTTTGCTGTGCTGTGGCCTAAACTCTGCTGCTTCTGACAGCAGATTTACCTTTCTGCAGCGCACAAGTGTGTGAAAGCTGGGCGGGGTGCAGATGACTCTCACAAGTACTGTGGTGTGCACTGTTGCTCCTGGTACCATTCCTGTGGGTTTTAATTACTGCACTTCAGTGTGGCTCAGAGGACTGTCACTATGAGAGCACACTAAGTACAGCAGACTTGGTCTTGAGGTCTTGCATCATTAGTGTTAGGATAACTTTGATTTTTATAATTTTAAGGAGATGTAAAAATGGCTACTGAAATATTGGAAACATATGCATGTGTTTTGATTAACACATATGTCTATGTTTCAATAGAGTTTTAATACAGAAATCTATTCTTGTAGGGTGGTGCTGATCTGTTTTTTTTTTTCCTTTTGCTTAAAATAAAGAATTTTTCATTATCTGATTAATAGAATGCCAGTCCATACAACCTTAGAAATTCTTTTGTTATATGCTTAGTCAGGCAGCTGTATTTTATTTTAATTGCCTCATGAGATACATTTCTTGGCCAGACTTAAGGAAGCAATTAGTAGTGCTGGTCTATGATTTTTTGCTTTCACTTGGGCAAAGTAAATTTAGGGCTTTCTTTTCACTGCCCTGAATGATGAGCAAGAAGAATTCTTATTGGGCTTCCCTTGTAGCTCAGCTGGTAAAGAATCTGCCTACAATGCAGGAGACCTGGGTTTGATCCCTGGGTCAGAAAGATCCCCTCGAGAAGGAAATGGCAACCCACTCCAGTATTCTTGCCTGGAGAATCCCATGGACAGAGAAGCCTGGCAGGCTATAGTCCATGGGGTTGCAAGAGTCGGACACGACCTAGCAGTTGAACTACTACTGTTCTTATTAGAGGAAAAAAGTTAATCTTAAGAAAATGGTACTTTGGGTTTTGTTTATTGTAGTGATTAAGCAGTATTACTGCAAAAATAAGTCCATTTCATTGTTCACACAGACTGTAATTGCATGTCTGTATTAATCTCTTTTTATAAGATGAAAAACAACTTGTTGTACTCTCGAACTCTTAAAGCATATCTGAATATTTATTTGGAAACTAGTTTCCGAATGCTTTTCTCTTAAACTTGTTAGAATGTTATTTTATGTACAACTCAAGAAGTGCATGTACTGATTACCTACTTTATACCAGGCTCTGTAGCTTTAGAGTTGAATATGAAATAATCCCCACCCTCAAGGAGTCTAGGGCAATGACAGGACATGTAAAGGAAGTCTCTGTGATAGGTGCAATAATATAAATATGTATGATGTAGGGATCTTTATCTCCATCCCCTAACAGTTAGATAATCTTGGGGACAGGTTATTTACTCCTCTGAGATAATTTTCATATTGAGAAAGGTGATAATGATATCACTTCACAGTGAAGTGATTAAGTGAAGATTAAATGAGTTAGGACATGTAAAATGCTTGGAACAATGTCAGGCACATAGTAAATGCTCAACAAATGCCGTTTTTACTTACAAAGTTAGCAGAGAAGGAAATAACTCTTTAAGGGTAGGGTAGGGTATGGGATGACTTTCTGGGAGCTGAGCTGAGTTTTGAAAGGTTCATAATAATTGGCCAGGAGGCTAAAGAGGAAGAAATGAAGGATATTCTAGATGAAGCAACTGCTTATGCAAAAGTGTGGAGGTGAGTGGTATGCCGGAAGTTCATGCAGTGTAATTGGATTATGATGGGCCTTAAAGTGGGAGGAATGCAGTGGGCTATGATGTTTTAGAGGCAGGCAGTGGTGAAGTGCTGTTGTACATGCCTTGGACTTTATTCTGTGGGTGATGGAGAGATACTAAAAGCTTTTGAGCAGAAGAGACTTTAGGTTTGAAGAAAAGTGAAAGTGTTAGTCACTCGGTCCTGTCCATCTCTTTGCGAACCAATGGAGTGTAGCCCGCCAGGCTCCTCTGTCCATGGAATTCTCCAGGCAAGAATACTGGAATGGGTAGCTGGTCCCTTCTCCAGAGGGTATTCCCAACCCAGGGGTCGAACCTGGGTCTCTGCGTTGCAGGTGGATTCTTTACCGTCTGAGTCACCAGGGAATCCTGACTTTAGATTTTCATTCTGGAAAATGATTCGGATGACAGTGTGAAGTAAGGATCATAGTGGAAAGGGTAACTGGAGGCTGTGACAGTAGGGTAGCTATTACAATAGGTAAGGTGAGAGAAGAGGCTTAGACTAAGGCAGTGGCAGAGAAAGTGGGGAGAATAGAGTAGAGGGACACTTAGGACACAAAATGGAGAATACTTAGTGGTCATTTCAGTATGGGTCTGAAAAGGATGAGGGTGAGGGAGAGGGAAAGGTCTGGGTTGACACCCAAGTTTCTGGCTTGGAGGACTAGTATACTACTAACTCAGCTAGGGAATACATGAGGAAGTTCCTGATTACAAGTCTTTCTCAACTTGGTCTTATACTGGGGGCATCAACTATAAGATGGTTAAATTGGAATCTCTTTTCTTAAGGAAAATAGAACATATCAGGTGATTCTTTATTCACAACATGAGTTTCTTCCCCATAGTTTGCATCATTCCTGGATTTTATTTTTCCTTGAGAAATATGTATGTTACTGTTAATGTGTCGCAAGGTAAAAGCCAAGAATGAAATTTAACTTGATTATTGATGAATTTATTGATGAATGCTGCTGCTAAGTCACTTCAGTCATGTCCGACTCTGTGTGACCCCATAGACGGCAGCCCACCAGGCTCCCCTGTCCCTGGGATTCTCCAGGCAAGAACACTGGAGTGGGTTGCCATTTCCTTCTCCAATGCATGAAAGTGAAAAGTGAAAGGGAAGTCGCTCAGTCGTGTCTGACCCTTAGCGACCCCATGGTCTTCAGCCTACCAGGCTCCTCCATCCATGGGATTTTCCAGGAAAGAGTACTGGAGTGGGGTGCCATTGCCTTCTCTGTTATTGATGAATAGATGGCTCAATTACTTTTAGGGTTGGACATTATGGTATACCTATTAAATTAGATCTTTATGATAAGATCTGGCCTTAACACAAGAAGCATTTGGATATTGTAGAATTTTTAGATGTGTAGTTCTAAATATTTTGCATTTCCCCCCATCTCATTTAAAAATAGAGTTTAAAGTTAACAAGGTGACAGTGCCCAAAGAATAATATATTTGTTTGATGTACTGGAATTTTATAAGTGGATCCTTAAATAGAGCTTTAAAATCTTTTCATTATATAAAAATTTGTTGTAATAAGTTTTAGTTAATGTTCTTTTTGCTTTACTTTGCATAAGGTCCTTGTGATAAATACAGGTTAGGCCAAATTTTTATACTTAAATTCTGTAGCTCTCTTTTTTTGTTTTTCATGCCTCATTTTGAAAGAATTTTTCATGCCTCATGCTTGCAAGAATTTTTAAATGACTGAATATGTATGCTGACTTAGAATCTATTTAAAGGACATAATAATAAAAATAGACTTGTACACATAGTAAGAACATACATTTTTTCAGTTACATATACATTTTAGGTATTGTTTTGAGGGTATGGAAAAATAAAAGGAGAGGAAGGAAATTTATAGATGCCAATTGAGTAAAGGGAAAGAGGCTTTGAAGATAAATTGCAGGTGTTGAGAGGATAAGAAAATAGATCTAATATACATTAGAGAAGAAGGAATAAATTATAGAAAGAACAGCCAGTGTTCCATTAGGATTGTGCCTTTGTAAGTAAACTATGTATACATGTGCCATACCTTTTAGAACTTTGCTACTCCAAGTGTTTTCTGAGAAACAGGAGAATTTGCAAAGCCTGGGAATGAATCTGTTAGAACTGCTTCCTTCAGGCCCTGCCCTAGACTTACTGAATCAGGATCTGCATTTTAATGAGATCCACAGGGCTTCCCTGATACCTCAGTTGGTAAAGAATCTGCCTGCAATGCAGGAGACCCCGATTTGATTCTTGGGTTGGGAAGATCCCCTGGAGAAGGGATAGGCTATCCACTCCAGTATTCTTGGGCTTCCCTTGTGGTTCAGCTGGTAAAGAATCCGCCTGCAATGTGGGAGACCTGGGTTTGATCCCTGGGTTGGGAAGATCCCCTGGAGAAGGAAAAGGCTACCACTCCAGTATTCTGACCTGGAGAATTCCATGGACTCTCTAGTTGCAAAGAGTCGGACATGATTGAGCAACTTTCACTTTTTTATACCATGCATATTAAGGTTTAATAAACAGTATTTTAAAATAATGTTTTCAGCCTAAGTGCCCATTCATGACTTCAGGATAAAGTATAATGATTTCTGCATGAATTTGAAACTCAAGGGAATGAAGATGAAACTTCAGGATTCAAGAAGGGCATAGTGTGTTGATGGAAGAGGTTAATGGAAATCAGGATATGTTTTCCTAGGAAGAATGTGTTATTTCTGTGATTAAGGAGAGGAGAAATGTTTTCCATGTTCTCTTGTTATGGCTGTAGGTTATGAACCTGGGCGTGACAGGTAACAGGATGAAGGTAGGGGTTTCAGGAAGCCATCTTTAAGATCTAGGCCATGAGCAAACTCACAGCGTTTTACCCTTGATCAAAGGATGGATTCTATTTAAGGGGTTTGGGGTTTCTGCTTTCTTACACTTTTCTTTGTTGCTGTCTTACAGTATTTTGCATTTGCCTAACATAGTATGTTTCCTTAGCTCAGCAGTGTCTAACTTATAATTCTTTCTTGATGTGGCTCTAGAAGTTATGTCAGGAACAAAAACCAGAAAGACTTTTATTCATCTGAGAGGATACTAGACTGTTAAGTCCTATTCCTCATCACTCCGTAACCAGGTAGAGGCTCCAGTAAATTTGAAGATGTTAAGTGTTTATATTCCCCTTCTCTTATTGTTGTCCCCAAGTCATTTAATTATTAATCTCATTTAACTGATGTAGCTGTTGGCAAGTGGTGAGACTGGCCACTAGAGATGACTCTGTGACAAAGAGACTAGCTGTCTTTCCTCTCTTGGTTTGTTTCTTCTCCTATTCTTCTTTTTAAAAAATATCACCTGCAGGTCTTTAGATTTCTGAGAGCAGTCTTGTATGAGCTCTCAATGGCTCTTCAGCTGTTTGAGGAAACTGCTTGAAAGTTGGCAAGTTGTGGGTATGATCATTTAGTTTACAGAACTCAGTTCCGATGGGAGCTCCGTAATACATGGTGAGAACTATTATGAGCATGTATTATATTTTCTGTGTATATCTCTGTATCGTCTACATATGTGAACATATTTTATCTTTTTTATATTTCTTCTATGTGAGTTTTTAAAAAGTATTTAAAGTACCATAAACTTTTCCCCAAAAGGCATACATATATTGGTTTCTGGTTCTTCTGTCATGTAAGAATTCCTTTTTCTTATTTTTAAATGTAGTTTTAATTATAATTTATTTTTAAGATAGGTGACACAGTCACCTGGTTCAGAATTCTAGAGGTACAAAAAGGGGTTTATATGCCTGAAAGTAACCCCTCATTTTCTCTATTATTCCACAAGTTTTTGCACAGCTGCAACCTCAGGATTTGAAAAGTGAAAAAGTAGCTTTTTCCAGAGCTTAAGCGTGTGACGCTAGCCTGTTGGATAAAATATGAACTCCTTAATCTGATGTTCCAGGCCCTCTGTAACTGATCCCAAGTTAGTTTTCCAGTTGGACATTAGAGTGCTACATACACTGTGACTATTAACTTGAGTTTATGAAGGCCAAGTTACATTAATAAGTACTTATTCAAATCCACTTCTTTGGGTGACTTAAGCAAGCTTTTCTCTATTGCTTTAATGGGATGAATTAGAGGAACATCTGCCTTGATATAAAGAACATACTTTTGAAATACATTAAAAAATAATAATTGAAAATAAGCTTGGTGTGTTTTAAGAGTATCTGGAAGGTCGGTGTGTCTGCAGCACAGTAGAACAAGGTGTAAAATGGTAACAGGTGAGGTTTGAGTAGGTAGGGGTTAGGTCATGTATGGTGTTGAGGTCATGGTAAGGCTTTTGGATTTTTAGTGTGATAGGAAGCCATTGGAGAGGTTTGAGCGGGAAAGTATATGATTTACATTTTTAAAAGATTATTCTGGATACTTTGTGAAATGTGAACTGTTCTGAGTAAAAATAGAAGCTAAGATGCTATTGTAAGTAGTCCAAGTAGCAGAGGTCGTGGTGGAGGTGGTGAGAAATGACTGGCTGTATGTTGGTAACACATACACATGCTCCTACCACACTTTATTGAGGTACAACTACACTTTTACATAAATAAGATGCATCCATTTAAAGTATATAGTGCAATAAGTTTTGACAACAGTATAAACCCATGTGACTAGAAATAGATTTCTTGAAGGTGTAGTTGACAGGAGTTAATGATGGATTAGATATGTAAAATGAGAGATCGTTAATGACTAGGGTTTTGGCCTGAGCAACCAGGTTAATGTAATACTAATTACAGGAATGGGGAACACCCGGGAGGAGAAAGTTTGTTGTGAAGGAGAAATCAAGAATTGGTTTTGCTTTCTTAAAGCTTGGGACATCCAGCTGGAGATTTTAATTAGGCAGTTAATTTAAGAATCTTGAGCTCAGGGGAGAGAAGAGGTCAGCGTCTCATAGTTTACAGATAGAATTTATAACTAAAGGGCTATAGGCAATTTTCTGTGGTGCTCATAGAGATTAAGAGAACTGAAGTCTGAGCCTTGGGACATTTCAACAGATAGAGGAGGGGAGGAAGAGGAAGAACCAGCAAAGGTGACTGAAAACAATCAGTAGTGATGTAGGAGAGAAATTAGGAGTGTGTGCTTTCCAAGGAATGAAGTGCAAAATGTATCAGGAGAAGAGTGGTTCACTGTGTCAAATACTTTTGAGAGCAAGATTACCACTGGATTTGCAGGTTGGAAAGAGTTGATGACATTGAGGAGCGGTTTGGGTCTTCCCTGGTAGCTCAGTTGGTGAAGAATCCGCCTGCAATGCAGGAGACCCCAGTTTGATTCCTGGGTCGGGAAGATCCACTAGAGAAGGGATAGGCTACCCATTCCATTATTCTTGGGCTTCCCTTGTGGTTCAGCTGGTAAAGAATCCACTTGCAATGCGTGAGACCTGGGTTTGATCCCTGGGTTGGGAAGATCCCCTGGAGAAGGGAAAGGCTACCTACTCCAATATCCTGGCCTGGAGAATTCCATGGACTGTCTAATCCATGGGGTTGCAAAGAATTGGACACAACTGAGCAACTTTCACTTCACTTTGGGTGGAATGATGGGGATGAAAGCATAATTAAATTGAGTTAGAGGAAAGGAGGTGAATACAGAGTCAGTATAGATAATTTTGTTGGAAAATTTTGCTATAAAATGGAGAACTGGAGTACCTGGAGAGGGACAAGAGGTCAGGGTGTACCTTTCACGTGGAAGATGTTGCAGCATGTTTTAGTGCTGATGGAAATGGTTGGTAAAGAAGGAAAAACTGATGACGTGCTGGAAGAGGAAGTAACTTCAGGAGAAAGAGAGAAAGGAACAGGATCCAGCACACAAATGGAAAGGCTGAACTTAAGTAGTGTGTGTGTCAGTTGCTCAGTCGTGTCTGACTCTTTGTGACCCCATGGACTGTAGCCTGCCAGGCTTCTCTGTCCATGGAATTCTCCAGGCAAGAATACTCAAGAGGGTTGCCATTTCCATCTCCAGGGGATCTTCCCGACCCAGGGATTGAACCGGGGTCTCCTGCATTGCAGGCAGATCCTTTATAGTCTGAGCTACAGAGAAGCCCTGAACTTAAATAGAATCAGGGACAATTCATTGTTACAAGGAGGGAAGCATTTAGGTTGGTAGATTTGGTGGGGGAGGATGTAGATGTTCTGTTGGCTTCTGTTTTCTTAGGGAAATAATATTAGGGGTCATCATCCAAGGGGGAGGTAACAAAGTTATTGAAGGATTAACAGAAGAGGAGGTCTGAAATTGTTAAAACAAGAATGAATTGAGTAGGGAAATGTTGAAGGATTACTGGGTAGTGCTGAGGATGTTCTTAACATTGTGGTCATTAATTTAATTTAAAGTGAATGCACCAGCAAGTTTGCATATTTTAATTCAGTTACGTTATGTCCAGTACTTGGGTGCAGGCATGGAATAGGCAGACTTGGATTTAACCAGGGATGGGTTATATCAGGAATATATAACAGAGGAAAAGAAGGGCAAGGAAATTGGGAGTGAATGCATGAGGAGTGGTTATAGTGATGAACCATCAAGTATAGGATAGAAGAGGAGGAAAATAAGGACATAAGAGATAGGTTGGTCAGTAGAAAAGTGAAGAGATAAGAACTGTGAGATGTTACAAAGGTTCAATAGTTGTTGGGATTGGGATATCAGAGTGAATGAGCTGGAAAACTGGGAGGTAGGAGAGTGAGATGCTTGATTTTGGAGGATGTGGTTAGTAGTAATGACAATATGTAGGTGGTGGTCTCCTTTGCGTATTAGTTAAAAAAAATAAGCACACAACTTAAGTGTGTTTTTAATTAATACGCTTTGTATGTTAAATATGAATATACTTTAATTTCTCTTTCTTTCTTTAAAATAAATTTAAGTAAAATAGGTCATCTTCTTTTTGTATCAATACCTTAGGGGGCTTTCATTCCTCTTTAAAGACTTGTAGCTGTTAGGGTGACCACAGCAGTTGATAGTTGAGATGGAATGGAGGAAAAGAATTTTAGCAGTGAAGAGGGCAATTAGGGAATTTAAAGGTTAAGGGACAAATTATCTATGTGGCTCTTGAAATTGCTGAAACGCTGAGAATAATTGGAAGAGAAATGGTTAAGACAGGGAGTCAAGTGCTGAAATCTTAGTGAATGAGGGAAGGGGTGGAGCAAAAAGTTTTACTTTTTGAAACTTTCTATGACCAGTTTATGTGAATTTTAAACCTTATTCTTTGAAACAAAATAAGTCTTCTTTTCCACTTGATTAATTGTCAGAGGTAGATGTAATTTTGTTTAGTCACTAAGTTGTTTTGTTTAGTCACTAAGTTTTTTGTTTAGTTTAGTTTTTGTTTTGTTTAGTCACTAAGTTGTGTTTGACTCTTTTGAGACCCCATGGACTGTAGCCCCTCCAGGTTCCTTGTCCATGGGATTCTCCAGGCTAGAATGCTGCAGTGGGTTGCCATTCCCTTCTCCAGGGGATCTTCTCAACCCAGGAATTAAAACCCGCTTCTCCTGCATTGGCAAGTGGATTCTTTACTACTGAGCAACCTGGGAAACCCAGATGTAATTTTAATAGAGAATAAGTTGAATTGTTACTTTGTTAGTAATTTTATTTTAGTGTTTCATGGACTAATTTTTTTTTTTAAATTGGAATCGTTATGTGTAGTATTTTATTGAGATTTTAAATGCTTATTTTATGTGAAGTTCAGTTGTACAAAACTCAGTTGTGATGGTTTAAGGAAAATAGTGGATTGTCTTTATGCCATAGTTGGATATTTTAGTGCTTATATCACAGTTGTCTTTACACCAGACTCGTATGCCTCTAAGTCATTGGCTACTTTGGCCTCATCCAAGTTGCCTCCTCTGTAAATAAAGTTTTATTAGAATATGGCCATGTCCATTTGTTTATTTTCTATGGCTGCTGTCATACTAAATGGCAGAGTTGAGTAGTTGTTACATAGACTGGTTCACTGCAGTTGGAAGTATTTATTATCTGGTCCTTTAAGAAAGCATATTAACTTCTGCTCTAAATCATTGGAATTACTCCTAATCATTAGTTACAGCTAATGTTTGTGGAATCTAGAGTTTAGTACCTTTTCATTTTCTCTCTGCCCAACCTCCAAACTATTAATTTAATCTTACTATAGTCTTGACTGCATAAGCAGTAGAGGAGAGCCAATTGTGCCTGCTCTCCAGCCCTATGGAGGAAACTTTAGAATAGCTTTGAGGAGCATTCAGATCTGTGTTTGGATAAAAAACATGTGTTTTCTGGCTGTGCTGGACAAATTACTAATCTCTTAGTAACTCATCTGTAACATGGTAGTAACAGTGCTTTCAGCATAGAGTTGTTTTGATGATTAAATGAGATAATACTTGTAAAGTGGTTAGAACAGTGCCTGACATACTGTAAAGAAAGAAAGAAAATGAAGTTGCTCACTTAAGTGAAGTCCGACTCTTTGTGACCCCATGGACTGTAGCCTATCAGGTTCCTCCGTCCATGGGATTTTCCAGGCAAGAGTGCTGGAGTGGATTGCCATTTCCTTCTCCAAAGCACTCAGTATATGTTGCCTATTATCTTTATCCAATTATTTAAGCAATACATGGTGAAAAGAACCATCTAGAGAAAACGAGTAGGGTAATCGAGAAGAAGACTGAAAGTATGACTTGAAGATTTAAGAGTGTTTGAGGAAGATGAACTAGCACAGAAGCTAGAGTGACCTGAGAGGTGTAAACCAAGGGGCATGATAGCAGAAGCACTGTGCTGAAATGAACTACGTGCTGACAGTATTTGGCTTTTAGGGGAAAGGAACTACGTATTTTTGCTTCTGGAGCAAAATGGGTTCATATAGTTTTATTTTTATTTTTTTTTGATAATCACTTAAAGTAAGTGATTTTTGGCTAAAGAACATGGCTAAGGGATCTTAGTTCTTTCAGAGTAGAATTAACTTGCCAGCATATGTGTCTGTGTGTGTGTGTCTGTCTGTCTGTCCATGATAGTGACTATTCACAATATATTTCTTTATGACAATTTTCTTAAAAATTTTTTTTTCTCTACCATCATGACCCCATGAAATAAATTGTGTCTTTTGGTAGTATGTTTTTAAAATGAATTTTAAGGGATTATGTGAAGATATTCTGCACTTATGATTTAGTTTAGTTTCACACTAGTTTTGTAATTGGATGCTCAGGGAACTTAAAATTAGGCATTTCTAGAAATGTGCTATTGGTGCATCAGTGTGTTCTAATTTTGTGGAAAATTTCAACAAAAGAGTCACTGAAGTAGTTCACTGCATGTTGTAAAAATAGTCCAGTGTGCTAAAGGAAAAGATGTACAAGCATTTTTAACTGAATGTTCAGTAGAGATGTTCATATTCTGCTTATTTTTTAAAAGGAGTGGAACTGAGTTTGTGAAATGGGGACAGTAAAATTACTGCAGAATGCCATACATGTGTGTCTTATTTTTCACTCTTA
Organism: Bos mutus; assembly: GCF_027580195.1. Lineage (NCBI taxonomy): Eukaryota > Metazoa > Chordata > Mammalia > Artiodactyla > Bovidae > Bos > Bos mutus. The sequence continues at coordinate 45,625,150 of NC_091627.1, read as the reverse complement.
TAGTGATATTTTTAGGCAGCCTTGATAATAGACACCTAAAAAATTTCTTTGGTAACTTTGATCTATTAAAAAGTTTCCTGATGTTATTAATCCTGGTGGTGTTATTATTGAAATGCTTCTTGAAAAACACTTCTAAAAATTGGCTTTATTGCCTCAATAACAACAACAAAGAAAGGTTGACTTTAATACAGAGTTTTATCACTTAAAAATGGATACTCTTGACAATATCCAAAAGAGTTTGTTGAGTAATTTAGGGTTATAGTTAGAACAGAGATAGTCTTAGAGGAGCAGAGAGTGCATGTTACTTAGGATGAGTTACCACTGGACCCTGCACTTGGTTTTGAGTTTACTGTCAGCCGTGGCAAAAAGGGAAGCACATTGGCTCATTGAGTATTGATTCTGGCTAAAGAAGATACTCAAAATCATTTGCAGAGACTTTTGTTTTTGTTGTTGTTCAGTCACTACATTGTATCCAACTCTTTGCAACCCCATGGACTGCAGTACCAGGCTTCCTTATCCTTCACTGTCTCCCAGAGTTTGCTCACATTCACGCCCATTGAGTCGGTGATGCTGTCTAACCATCTCACCCTGTGCTGCTCTCTTCTCCTTTTGCCTTCAGTCTTTCCCAGCATTGGGGTCTTTTCCAGTGAGTTGGCTCTTTGTATCAGGTGGCCAAAATATTGGAGTTTCAGCTTCAGCATCAGTCCTTCCAGTGAATATTCAGGGTTGATTTCCTTTAGGATTGACTGGCTTAATCTCCTTGCAGTCCAAGGGACTCTCACGAGTCTTCTCCAACACCACAGTTCAGAAGCATCAATTCTTCCTTGCTCAGCCTTTATGGTCCAGCGCTCATATCCATACATGTCTACAAAAAAAAACCATGGCTTTGACCATACAGACCTGTGTCAGCAAAATGTCGTCTCTGCTTTTTAGTATGCTGTCTAGGTTTGTCCTAGCTTTCCTTCCAAGGAGCAAGTGTCTTTTAATTTCATGGCTGCAGTTACCATTTGCAGTGATTTTGGAGCCCCAAGAAAATCTATCATTGCTTCTAATTTTTCCCAACTATATGCCATGAAGTATGGGACCAGATGCCATAATCTTCCTTTTTGAATGTTGAGATTCAAGCCAACTTTTCACTGTCCTCTTTCACCCTCATCAAGAAGCTGTTTAGTTCCCTTTCACTTTCTGCCCTTAGAGTAGTATCATCTGCATATCTGAGATTGTTGGTATTTCTCCCAGCAATCTTGATTCCAGCTTGTGGTTCGTCCAGCCCAGAATTCTGCATATAAGTTGAATAAACAGGGTGGCAATATACAACTTTGACATACTACTTTCCCAATTTTGAACCAGTCAGCTGTTCTATGTAAGGTTCTAATTGTTGCTTCTTGACCTGCATACAGGTTTCTCAGGACACAGATAAAGTGGTCTGGTATTCCCATTTCTTTAAGAATTTTCCATAGTTTTGCATAGTCAGTGAAGCAGAAGTAGATTTTTTTTTTTTTAAATTTCCTTGCTTTCTCTATGATCCAGTGAAGATGTTTCTTAGAACTTAAAGCAGAAATTTTATTATGAAAAAAACGGTATGATATTGAATTAAGTCTCAAACTACAATAGAAAGTCTCAGACTATTAAATTGGATAATGTTTATAAGGATCCTTTGTAAGACCCTTTAAGAGAGTATGGCTGAGCAGCCTTGTTTTCTAATCTAGTTGAAATCAAGGATGAACCTCAGAAAATTTAGAAGAATGAATATTTAAGAGAAATAATCAAGTTCTACGCCCTGCCGTTCAGAAGCTGCTAACCCCCCTGTGGCTACTTCCATCTAAATTTAAATTAAAAATTCAACTCCTCGGTCACATTAGCCACAGTTCAAGTGCTCACTGGCCACATGTGGCTAGGGGCTACTATACTGGATAGTGCAAATATGGAAAATTTCCATCATCAAAAAAAGTTTTGTTGGACAGGACTGTTTTAGCCATTTCCTCTCAAAACTGACTGATTTCAGAATTGCTGGATCAGATCAGATCAGATCAAATCAGTCACTCAGTTGTGTCCGACTCTTTGCGACCCCATGAATTGCAGCACGCCAGGCCTCTCTGTCCATCACCATCTCCCGGAGTTCACCCAGACTTACGTCCATCGAGTCACTATGCCATCCAGCCATCTCATCCTCTGTCGTCCCCTTCTCTTGCCCCCAATCCCTCCCAGCATCAGAGTCTTTTCTAATGAGTCAACTCTTCGTATGAGGTGGCCAAAGAACGGGAGTTTCAGCTCTAGCATCATTCCTTCCAAAGAAATCCCAGGGCTGATCTCCTTCAGAATGGACTGTTTGGATCTCCTTGCAGTCCAAGGGACTCTCAAGAGTCTTCTCCAACACCACAGTTCAAAAGCATCAATTCTTCAGCGCTCAGCCTTCTTCACAGTCCAACTCTCACATCCATACATGACCACAGGAAAAACCATAGCCTTGACTAGACGGACCTTTGTTGGCAAAGTAATGTCTCTGCTTTTGAATATGCTGTCTAGGTTGGTCATAACTTTCCTTCCAAGGAGTAAGCGCACTCTGTAAATACAGAGATTTCTGTGGTCTTCAGTTCAGTTCAGTTGCTCAGTCGTGTCTGATTCTTTGCGACCCCATGAATTGCAGCACGCCAGGCCTCCCTGTCCATCACCAACTCCCGGAGTTCACTCAAACTCATGTCCATCAGGTTGGTGATGCCATCCAGTCATCTCATCCTCTGTCGTCCCTTTTCCTTCTGCCCCCAATCCCTCACAGCATCAGGGTCTTTTCCAATGAGTCAACTCTTTGCATGAGGTGGCCAAAGTATTGGAGTTTCAGCTTTAGGATCAGTCCTTCCAATGAACACCCAGGACTGATCTCCTTTAGGATGGACTGGTTGGGTCTCCTTGCAGTCCAAGGGACTCTCAAGAGTCTTCTCCAACACCAGAGTTCAAAAGCATCAATTCTTTGGTGCTTAGCTTTCTTCACAGTCCACCTCTCACATCCATACATGACCACTGGTCCTGACAGTCCTCTAATTCTGTAGGTCTGGAAGAGTGCTGGCAAGTCTGTCATTTTAGAAGTTCCTCAATTGCCTAAGATCAACAAGTCAGGTTTTAGAAATGCTGCATTTGATTTTTCCTCAGGTATTTGGCAGATGTTAGGTGGCAGTTCTTACTGGTACTCCAGAAGTTATTAAGTTGAAAATTTGAATTGGACTTTTTTCCTTTGAAACTCCAGTACTTTGGCCACCTCATGGGAAGAGTTGACTCATTGGAAAAGACTCTGATGCTGGGAGGGATTGGGGGCAGGAGGAGTAGGGGATGACAGAAGATGAGATGGCTGGATGGCATCACTAACTCGATGGACGTGAGTCTCAGTGAACTCTGGGAGTTGGTGATGGACAGGGAGGCCTGGCGTGCTGCGATTCATGGGGTCGAGAAGAGTCGGACACGACTGAGCGACTGATCTGATCCTTTGATTCAGCGGTTTTATAATATGTGCATGTGTGTGTTAATAATGAGAGCAATGTACTTTAGCTGTGCCACATACAAAGCTGACAGATTAATATAAACATTTGAACAAGTTCATTGATTCATTAAAAAAAAAAGACTGCATAGTTTGTTCTCTTCCTTAGAAACAAGGACTGCTGGGGATAGCTAAAGGTAGGATATATTTATTTATTTATTTGACTGTACTGGGTCTTTGGAGAAGGAAATGGCAACCCAGTCCAGTGTTCTAGCCTGGGAAATCCCATGGACAGAAGAGCCTGGTGGACTACAGTCCATGGAGTCGCAAAGAGTCGGACACAACTGAGCAACTAACACAACACACACTGGGTCTTAGTTGTAGCATATGGGATCTCTAGTTGAGGCATGTGGGATAGAAGTTTGGGCCCTCTGCATTGGGATCTTGGAGTCTTAGCCACTGGACCACCAGGGAAGTCCCAGAATGATTTTTTTTCTGTTGAAGAAAAGTTTGATGCTTCTGAAGTACTCGAACTGTTATACTTGGAGGTGCCGTACCTAGAGTGCTGCCATTTTCTTTGTTTTCCCTCTGTAGTATTCCTTAATTCTCACTTCAGTTTTTCTATTGCCACTGTCTTGGTAACATCCTTTATCATCTTTTACCAGGGTGCATGGTTCTCAAACTGTGCATTGAGGAGCCTTGAAAGCACAGCAGAGAACTAACGGGTATTGCCAAGAGATGCTTAAGAATGTTGAGGGAAATACAGCAACAGCTGTTGGAAACCACACAAAGTACAAGCTTGAGGTAGTTCATTTTGGAAATTAGATTTATATATTCCTTTCAGTGTTACCATATTTTTACAAAGCTGAGTTTTTGAGTTTTGTTGTGACAAAAAGCAAGTACCATGGGAAAATGTATGTGAAACAGGAAGAAGGTAGTGTCCAACCTGATTCTAATGTTGTTTGCTGTGCTCAACACAAGTTGTTAGGACATGTATCCTTCTTAAGCTGTTTGGACATGACTGTTTAAGCAGAATGGTTAGGTATTTCTTTTGGCCTGTGAAAACATTACTGATACAGTAAGGACCTTGTAAACCTAGAAAACTTGGGAACCTCTAGTATAGGTAGATGGCCCTTAACTCTTGTGATAGTCCTTAACCCTTTCCTTGCCCCTTTTGGTCGTTTGTATTGTTGCTGTTGTTATCCTTCTAAAAGGAATCTTCTAGATTTCCCCTTTTGTTTCTAGGATACTGTTAGTATGATAACTTTAATCTTTTAAATTTATCTTCATTCTGTTTTACTAGTCTTTTCCAGTTATTTCCCTTAAGCTTCTACAAGCTTGTTTACCAAATGCAAATAGTTTCCCTCAAATGTTACTTCCATTCTTTGCTATTCCCCTCCAAAAATCATTAAATGCAAAGAGCAAGTAGTAATACACTCTTATCACAAACTAACTTAATTGAAATTGAGTTTATTCATGGAATAAGTGGGTTTAGAAATTGAGTTTAATGGTTCAGCTTTAATTTGAAGTGTACTCTAATTTGCAAAATAATCTTTTAAAAATTGGTTACTTCATTTTTACACTTTTTGTTGAAATTATTTTAGGTTTACAGAAGAGTTTCAGAGATAATATAGAGAGTACTTGTATACTTTTTAACTCAGATTCCTTTGAGTGAAAATAGGGTAAATAAACTTACCACGGCCATTTATCAAAACTAAGAGATTAACATTAGTATAGTACTAATAGGCCAAACTGCAGTCATTTGGACTTCACTGGTTTTTCCGCTGACAGCATTTTCTGTTTGAGGGCACACTCTAGGTTACCACACTGCATTTTGTTGTCGCATGCCCTTAGTCTTCTCCAGTCTTTGACAGTCTACCAAGCTTTCCTTGATGATTTTGATGAGTGCTGCTGATTTTGTAGAATGTTTCTCAAGTTGAGTTTGATGTTTCTCTAATGATTAGACTGGGGCTATGGATTTGGGGAAGATGTGACCAAGGCGAAGTGCCCTCATCACATCATATCAGAGAGCACATGATAGATATCAGCATGGCTTATGACTGCTGATGTTCCCCTTGATGACTTGGTTAAGGTGGGGTCAGCCAGATTTCTCTACGGTTGTTACTGCCCCTCTCCGTTCTCCAGACTCAGTACTCCATACTCTCCGTACTCTGTTTACTAGCTACCAGTCACGGAGTCCAGCATACACATGGGCTGGAGAGTTAAGTTCTAGTTCTTGGAAGGAGGGGTGTCAAAAACTTTGAGGACATATGTTAAAATCACCCCAAAATTAATAAAGTTTAGAAGAGAGCTACTTTGAGGTTATGTAAATATCCTGTTTCTCTTTAAAATTTCAGTCAGTAATTTTCAGTTCATTAGTCGGTTTTGCCTATGGTACTTATTTAGTGTTCTAATGATGATTTTCTATTTCCCTTATTTTTCTTTTATTATTTGGAGTTCTTTTGTAGAACAAAGTTGACCTTTTCTGTTGTTTACTATTTATATCAGTTTGGACTTGTAGATATTTATAAAATAACCTTTTGATATTGTAACTGCCTTTGGTACTAAGGTTCTGGTAGGGGGTATATTGTTGGAGCTTTTTTTATTTTTTAAAGAAATCTTAATTTTTAAACAATTTCAGAATAACAGTAAAGTTGCAAAAATAGTGCAAAGAATTAATTCCTAAAAGCCTTTCACCCATATTCCCCAGATGGCAACATTTTATATAGTGCTTTATCATTCTCTCTTGCTCTCTATGTCATTTATTCTCCTTAACATTAACCTTGATAGCCCTTTACTTATAAGTGCTGAAGTGTGTGTTTCTTAAAAACAAGAATATTTTCTTGCCTAGCCATGGTTCAGTTTACCAAATCAGGAAATTAAACATTGATAAAATACTATTACTTAATTTATGGACCTAATTCAATTTTCTCCAGTTATCTCCATAATTCTGTTACAGCGAAAGAAGAATTTTTAAGGTCTGTACATTACATTTAGTTGTCATATCTCTTTACTTTCCTCTAATCTGATAGCATTCTTTAGTTTGTTGTTTTTCATGATCTTGATACTTTTGAAGATTTTGCTAAATTTGGTTTTGTCTGTTGTTTCCCATGATGAGGTTCAGACTATGAATATTTGGCAAGAGTACCAAAGTTATGCTGTGTACTCACTGCATCATATCAGCGTGTGATTGTGTGTATAAATATTCTGTTCTTTATCTAATTTTTAGTTTTAGCATTCAGTGTGGTTACATTTGGGGCTTCCTAAACGGAGAAGGCAATGGCACCCGACTCCAGTACTCTTGCCTGGAAAATCCCATGGACGGAGGAGCCTGGTAGGCTGCAGTCCATGGGGTCGCTAAGAGTCAGACACAACTGAGCGACTTCACTTTCACTTTTCACTTTCATGCATTGGAGAAGGAAATGGCAACCCACTCCAGTATTCTGCCTGGAAAATCCCAGGGACGGGGGAGCCTGGTGGGCTGCCGTCTAAGGGGTCGCACAGAGTCAGACACAACTGAAGCGACTTAGAAGCAGCAGCAGCAGCAGTGGTAAAAAACCGACCTGCTAATGCAGGAGATGTAAGAGACTTGGGTTTGATCCCTGGGTCAGGAAGATCCCCTGGAGGGGGGCATAGCAACCCACTCCAGTATTCTTGCCTAGAGAAGCCCATGGACAGAGGAACCTAGAGGACTGTGGTCCATAAGGTCAAAAAAGAGTCGGGCACGACTGAAGTGACTTAGCACGCACACACACACATGATTATATTTTACTTTGAGACGCAAATAAGTTCATCTGTTTTTATTTGTATTTCACTTTAGAAAATCCCTCTATCCTTATTAAAGTTAATAGCTGATTAATTAATGAGATTTAAAAAAAAAGATTTATTTATTGGCTGTGATGGGTCTTCATTGCTGCACTCAGACTTTCTCTAGTTGCGATGATCAGGGGATTACTCTCTAGTTGCAGTGTAAGGGCTTCTCACTGTGGTGGCTTCCCTTGTGAAGCACCGGCTCTAGGAACTCTGGCTTCAGTAGTTGCAGTACGTGAGCTCAGTAACTGTGACAAACAGGCTTAGTCGCTCTGAAGTATGTGGGATCTTCCCGGAAAAGGGATTGAATCGGTGTCACTTGCATCACAAAGCGGATTCTTAACCATTGGACCATGAGAGAAGCCCCTAATTAATGAAATTTTTAAGTGGTTCCTCAAATAAGAACTTTTAAAAAGTCACAAGATGTTGCAGGTCCCATTATTGGTGATGTTAACTTTGATCACTTGCTTGAAGAGTTGTCTGCCAAGTTTCTCCATTATAAAGTTACCGTTTTTTCTTTGTAGGAAGATACTTTGAGACTGCATAAATATCCTATTCCTAATCAGACTTTTACCCACTATTTTTAGTGTTCAGTGTGATTATGTTTTTAATTCAAAACACAGGTGTATTTGTTTTTATTTGCATCCCCACTTTAGAAAAGCTTCCCCCATTCTTAATTAATTAATGTATTAATTAAGGGAATTTAAATGTGTTTCCCCAAGTAAGAGCTGTTTTTAAAACAGTATATCTCTCCCTCATCCCATCTATTCTGTTCCCACTGCCTTGTCCTTTTCCCCTTGTTCCACCCAACCCCTGAAAGTAGCTAGTTTCATTTTTCTGGCTTTCTTCTTCTTTTTAAAAACAGATTTATTGAGAGATAATTCACATATTGTACAATTCACCCTTTTGAAGTACTCAATTCAATGGTTTTAGTGTATTCCTAGAGTTGTACAGCCATCATCACAATCTAATTTTAGAACCCTTTCATCACTTCCAGAAGAAACCCGTACTCAGTAGCAATCACTCCCTATTCCTCTGGAATTCATCCCCTCCCCTCTTCCTCTTACACCTGCTACGGCCCTATCCCTGCACTCAGCAGCCATTACTCTACTTTCTGTTCCTCCTAATTGGCCTGCTCCAGACATTTATGTAAATAGAATCATACTTTATGGTCTTTCTTTCAGTTAACATAATGATTTCAGGATTCACCCATGTGTAATGTGTATCAATACATGGCATTACTGAATCATATTCTATTGTATGAATATACTGCATTTTATTTATTCTAAGTGGGCATTGGGTTTTTACACTTTTGGGCTATTATTTGTAATGTTGATATGAACAGTTTTGTCCAGAGTTTATGCCTAGAAATGGAACTTGTAAATCATGTGGTAACTTTAACTGATGTTTTGCCATATCTTTTCATGTATTTATTGGCTATTTACATATATATGTTTGGAAAAATGTGTCTTCTGATCCTTTGCCCATTTTTAATTGTATTTTTTTTTTATCGTTTTAGCAGTGTAATGTAGGAGTATATATTTTAGATATTAGACACTTGTCAGATATGTAATTTGCAAATATTTTCTCTCATTCAATGAGTAGTCTTCACTTTTTTTTTTTTTAATTGTGGTATAGTTGATTTACAATATTATGTTAGTTTCAGGTGATATAACAGTGATTCAGTTATATACACACACATAGAGATATATATTCTGCTTGGGATTGCATTAAACCTATAGATCAAGTAAGGAAGAACCGATAACTTGACAATATTGCATCTTTTTATCTATGTACAAGGTATTTCTCCATTTATGTAGATTTTTGAAAATTTCTTGAGTTTTTTCCTTTTAAGCACTGTCTTTCTGGTTCCCGCAATTTTTGCTAAGCTGTATTTTCATTTTCATTTGTTCAGCATTTTAGAATTTCTCGAGACTCCTTTGACCCATGTGTTGTTTAGAAGTTCATTATTTGATCTCCCAGTATTTCTAGCTATCTGTTGTTGATTTCTAATTCCATTCCATTGTGTAAGAGAGCATACTTTGTGTAATTTAAATTTTAAAAACTTTGTTAAGATGTATTTTATGGCCCAGAATTTGTTCCATCTTGGTGAATGTTACATGTGAGCTTGAGAAGAATGTGTGTTTCTGCTCTGGTTGGATGAAGTACTCTATAGATGGTGCTCTTCAATTCAACTATGTCCTTACTGGATTTTTTGCCAGCTGGGTCTTTTAATTCCTGGTAGAGGAGTATGGAAGTCTTTAGCTACAATAGTAAATTCATCTAGTTCTCTTTCCAATTCTATCGGTTTTTGTCTCATGTATTTTGATGCTCTGCTGTTAGGCTCATATGAAGTAGGGAATGTTATGTCTTCTTAGAGAACTGACCTCTTTATCATTATGTAATGTCCATCTTTATCTCTTAATATTCCTTGCTGTAAAGTCTGCTTTGTCTGAAATTACTATAGCTAGTCCAGCTTTTTTTGATTAGTGTTAGTGGCATATCTTTTCCATTCCTTCACTTTTAATCTGTGTGTGTCTTTATATTAAAAGTTGGTTTATTTTAAATATTTATGTAGTAGACTCTAGTTTAGTTGTATCATTTTTTCATCCATTCTAAAAGGCTGTTTAATTAGTTTATTTAAACCATGTGAAAATAATTAGTGATACAGTTGGATTAATGTCTACCATATTTGTTACTCGGAGAAGGCAGTGGCACCCCACTCCAGTACTCTTGCTTGGAAAATCCCATGGATGGAGGAGCCTGTTAGGCTGCAATCCATGGAGTCATTAAGAGTCGGACACGACTGAGTGACTTCACTTTCACTTTTCACTTTCATGCATTGGAGAAGGAAATGGCAAGCCACTCCAGTGTACTTGCCTGGAGAATCCCAGGGACAGGGGAACCTGGTGGGCTGCCGTCTATGGGGTCGCACAGAGTCAGACACGACTGAAGTGACTTAGCATATTTGTTACTGTTTTCTAGTCTTTGCTCTATTCTTTGTTTCCATTTTGTCTTCCACTCTTTTTCTGCCTCTGTTTGTTTGCTTCTTTTCTTTCTTCAGTTGTAACTGACCATTTTATATGATTCTACTATTTGTCCTCTCCTAGCATATACATTTTATTTCTTTTTAAAAATGATTTTACTTAATTTTTATTTATTTTTGGTTGCACTGGATATTTGTTGTTGCATGCAGGCTTTCTCTAGTGGCCAGCCCGGGCTACTCTTCATTGCTGTGCTCGGACTTCTCATTGAGGTGGCTTCTCTTGTTGCAGATCACAGGCTCTAGTGCTTGGGCTTCACTAGACGTGGTTCATGGGCTTAGTTGCTCTGCATTGTGTGGAATCTACACAGACCACCGATCAAAACTGTGTCCCTTGCATTGGCAGGCGGATTCTTATCCACTGCACCACCAGGAAAGTCCTCAGTTCTATTTAAAAAAAAATTTTTTTTAGCCATTGCCCTTGAGGATGCAGTATACATTTACAACTAATCCAGGTCCTCTTTCAAATAACACTACACTATTTCACTGATATTACAAGTATCTTTTAACAGAATATTCCTAGTTCCTCCCTCCTATCCTTCTAATGTTGCTATCATTCATTTCACTTATCTATAGGCTCTAATCATCAAATGCATCATTGGTATTATTATTTTGAATAAACTGTTCTTTGCTAGATCAATTAAGAATTATTAAGAAAAATGAAAAATTTTACTTCGCCTTCATTTTTCTTTCTCTGATGCTTTTCCCTTTTTATTTCTTAAAAATTTTTGTTTTAATTGGAGGACAATTGCTTTACAATGTTGTGTTCGTTTCTGCTGTACAACAATTCTAATCAGCCATAATTATGTATGTGTGTGTATGTGTATATATATCCTCTTCTCCTTTCTTTATGTAGATATGGGTTTCTGGCTTTTGACTTACGTAATTTTCCTTCTCTCTGAGGACTTTTTAACCATTTCTTTTGAAGAGATATCTACTGGTGATGGATGCACTCGGCTTTTGTTAGTCTGAGAGTCTTTATTTCTCCTTCACTTTTAAAGGATAATTTGATTAGATACAGAATTCTAGGTTGTATTCCACCCCACCATACACACTCAGCACTTGACTTTATTCCACTCTCTTGCTTGCATGATTTCTGAAAAGAAGTTCAATGTAATCCTTATCCTTCCTCTATAGAAAAGTGTTTTTTCCTCTGGCTTTCTTTAAAACTTTGTCTTTGATTATCTGCAGTGGAAATATGATATGCTTAAATGTAGACTTTGAAATATCATTTTGGTTGGTGTTCTCTGAGCTTCTGGATCTGGCTTGGTATCTATCTTGGTATTTTGTGAAATTCTCTGTCATACTGCATCAAATATTCCTTCTGTTTATCTTTTTCTTTTCCATTATACCCTTTGTAATTGACCCACAGTTCTTGGATATTTTGTTCTTTCTTGTGCTTTTTTTTTTTTCTATTTCCATTTTAGTTTTCGAAGTCTCTACTGACATTTCTTCAAGTTCACTGATTGTTCCCTTGACTGTGTCCAATCTACTGATGAGCCCGTCAAAACCATTCTTCATCTCTGTTACAGTATTTTGATGTCTAGTGTTTCATTTTGATTCTTAGAACTTCCATCTTTCTGCTTTATTACACATCTGTTGTTTTATGTTGCTGCTTTTTCCATTAGACACCTTAGCATATTCGTTGTAATTGTTTCAAATTCCTCGTCTGATAATTCCAGCATTTCTGCCCTTTCTGAGCCTGGTTCTACTGCTTGCTTTGTCTCTTCTAATTGTGCTTTTGGTGATTTAGCATGCTTTGTAATTTTATTGTTTAGAACTGGGCATGATGTACTGAATGAATGGAACCGAGGCAAATAAGCCTTTAGTGTAAGGATTTATTTGGATAGGAGTGGGCTTCCCTAGTGGCTCAGATGATAAAGAATCTGCCTGCAATACAGAAGTTATGAGTTCGATCCCTGGGTTGGGAAGATCCCCTGGAGAAGGGGATGGCTACCCACTCCAGTATTCTTACCTGGAGAATTCCGTGGACAGACGAGCCTGGTAGGCTACAGTGCATGGGGCCGTACAGAGTCAGACACAACTGAGTGACTTTCACGTCACTTTCACTTGAGGCTGTGTTTACTGTTTGTTGTAGCTAAAATTTCCTCTGTGTACCTTTTTTTAAAAAAATATTCTATCTTGGGACAGAATATAAAAAATCTTGTCTTGGGATTTCCTAAATATTTAAACATTATATATTATAGAAACACATAATGATGATTATCTTAATGATAATTTCTATGTATCCAGCACTTACTGTGTATTAGCTTAGATACTATGATGTGTGTTTTGCCATTTAATCCTTACAGTGACTTTATGAGGGAAGGCACAGTTACTTAACTGTTCTCATTATTTCTAGAGGAAGAAATTTAGGCATAGGAAGATTAAGTAGTTTTCTCAACATATGCAGCTTATTAATGGGGCTTAGAATTGAGATTTAAATTTATAAATCTCAGACCCATAAAGCAGCCTGACTTTAGAGCCTGCTATGTTTGTGTGTAATGAGCTTACTGAAGTTTTCTGAGTTATTAAATGAATTGGTTTGTCTTATTTTAATTTTACCAGGAAATATTTGATAAATGTCAAGGACATAGTATTGGACTTAATAGTTTATTATCAAGTCCAATATTAAGTTTATTATTTAGTTAATACTATTTATAATATTAAGTTAATATTATTTATAATATTAAGTTTATTATTAAGTCCAATATTAAGCAACACAAGGCTTGCGGAATCTTAGCTCCTGCACGATGGGTTGAACCCAGACCCCGGCAGTGAAAGTGTCAACTTCTAACCATGGAACTGCCAGGGAATTCCCAATAGCTTACTTTTAATGGTTAATAATATGTCCTGTATTTCCAGTACAGCAGTAGGAGTTTACTATTGATAATAAGAGAAAATGGCGTATAGTTCATTTTGCAAAAAATATAATTAAAAAAGTTCACCATAATTAAAATACATTAATTCTACTAAATTAGGATTGATAAATAGATTCTCAGTAGTTCAGTTCAGATGCTTAGTCGGGTCCGACTCTTTGCGACCCCATGAATCGCAGCACGTCAGGCCTCCCTGTCCATCACCAACTCCTGGAGTTTACCCAAACTCAAGTCCATCGAGTTGGTGATGCCATCCAGCCATCTCATCCTCTGTCGTCCCCTTCTCTTCCTGCCCCCAATCCCTCCGAGCATCAGGGTCTTTTCCATTGAGTCAACTCTTCACATGAGGTGGCCAAAGTATTGGAGTTTGAGCTTCAGCATCAGTCCTTCCAATGAACACCCAGGACTGATCTCCTTTAGGATGGACTGGTTGGACCTCCTTGCAGTTCAAGGGATTCTCAAGAGCCTTCTCCAACACCACAGTGCAAAAGCATCAATTCTTCAGTGCTCAGCTTTCTTCACAGTCCAACTCTCACATCCATATATGACCACTGGAAAAACCATAGCCTTGACTAGATGATTCTCAATAAGTTGTCTAGAAAATATGGATTTCTGTAAATCAAGGAAATCTGCCATTTCATTAATTTAGAATTATTTTTGAAATGATTTTTCTCATTTCAAGTTTATTGAATATAGGTAACAGGTAAGAACAGTTATAAGATTATATGCGTATACATAAGGAAATATTATTTGTACATCCTACTTAAATACCATCTTTATCTTATTTTTCTCATATGTGTAATTTCTTAGTTGTATAAAAATACTTCCAGTTTTTAGTTTGTATTTTTACCCCTTTCCCTCTTTTCTTCCAGTGTACATGAATGTTTATTTAATATCTATTGGTTATTTCAGATTTTTTTTTTTCTTGGCAGACTTTAGAAAATGTGTTAATTACTGTTTGGTAAAAGTGTTTTTATATAGTATTGTTTAAGATACTGTAATTTAACTTGTACTTTAAATTTTTTCCCTTGATGATAAATCTGTGTTGAATGACTCAAATACTATTAATTGAGATTCTTTTATTTTTTCTTAAAAAAAAAAAAACAAAAAAAAAAAACTTCACTTTTTTCCTGAGAAATGTTTCTTGTCTCTTCTGCTGGGTTGGTTCACTTTGCTGTCCTATAAAAATGCCTATTTATTCAAATCTCTTCTTGATTAAGTATTTAATATTACTCTGCATCTCTGCCTAGTACCCTGTTCAACTCTTCCTTTAAGGATTAGCAGAATTCTTAAAGCCTTCCATATTCTTACTGTTAATGATCTCCTTTTTGTTCCTCTGACAACTTTAAACATTGATGGTCAATAATACTACTAAGAATAGTTTAAAAAAATAGCTGAAAAAATCATGCTGATTATGTACCACACATTTTGCCAAGTGTTTTCCTTGACTATTTCATTTAGTGCTCATATTAATTCTGCGAAGTCAGTACTGTTATCGTCAAATGACAGAGAAGGGTGACTTGGGCTTTGTAAGGTTAATCTTTGCCCAAAGTCGTATAGTTATTGGAGCCATGATTCAGGTTAGATCTGTCTGATTGCAGAGTCTATACTCAACTACTTTGCCAGCATTTAAATATTTAGCTTCTTTGTTCCTTTTCCCCTCATTCTCATACTTAATTTTGGTTCTTAGTGGATTGTAAAATCATTGAGAGTAAGACCTTATTTCTAATATGAGCCAAAAATACATGCTGATAAGTTTCTGAGTAGTACCAGAATATCTTATAGGGTGTTCAGTAATGATTACTTATATATAAAATAATTTTAATGGTTTCTTTTTAAATTAGTTAATTTATTTGGCTACATTGGATCTAAGTTGCGGCATGAAGGATCTCTGTTGTCATGTGGGATCTTTTGTTGCAGCACATGGACTCTGTAGTTGTGGCATGCAGGCTTTGTTGCTCCACAGCATTGGAATCTTAGTTTCCTGACCAGGGATTGAAACTGTGTCCCCTGCTTTACAAGGTGGATTCTTAACCAGTGGATCACCAGGGAAGGCCCTAATTTTAATGCTTTCTAAATATGTACAAAAAATATTTTATGATAATTATTTCTAAACTAAAACCATCCTGACGAGATATGGGTCAGCATTGGACTGCTGCAGGGACAGGGGCTCTGGGTGCAGTAGACCTGGGTATGGCATAAGCCCTCTTGGAGGAGACCCATAGAGCCACCAGAACTTACACAGGACTGGGCAAACAGACTCTTAGAGGGCACAAATAGAACTTTGTGTACACCAGGACCCAGGAGAAAGGGGCAGTGACCCCACGAGAGACTGACCCAGACTTGCCCAGGAGTGTCCAGGAGTCTTCAGAGGAGGTGTGGGTTGGCAGTGGCCTGCTGCAGGGCTGGGGGCACTGAGTGTAGCAGTGTGTGCATGGGAGCTTTTGAAGGAAGTTGCCATTATCTTCATTACCTCCACCATAGTTTAGCCTCAGGTCAAATAACAGGCAGGGAACACAGGCCTGCCCTTCAACAGAAAATTGGATTAAAGATTTACTGAGCATGGCCCCGCCCATCAGAACAAGACCCAGTTTCCCCCTCAGTCAGTCTCTCCCATCAGGAAACTACCATAAGCCTGTTATCCTTCTCCATCACAGGGCAGCCAGACTGAAAACCACAATCACAGAAAACTAACCAATCTGATCACATGGATCACAGCCTTGTCTAACTCAATGAAACTATGGGCCATGCCCTGTAGGGCCACCCAAGATGGACAAGTCATGGTGGAGAGTTCTGACAAAATGTGGTCCACTGGAAAAGGGAATGGTAACCACTTCAGTATTCTTGCCTTGGGAACCCCATGAACAGTATGAAAAGGCAAAAAGATAGGACACTGAAAGATGAACTCCCCAGGTCGGTAGGTGCCCAATATGCTACTGGAGATCAGTGGAGATATAACTCCAGAAAGAATGAAAAGACAGAGTCAAAGCAAAAACAACACCCGGTTGTGGATGTGACTGGTGATGGAAGCAAGATCCGATGCTGTAAAGAGCAGTATTACATAGGAACCTGGAATGTTAGGTCAGTGATCAAGGCAAATTGTAAGTGGTCAAACAGGAGATGGCAAAGAAGAAAAGGAAAGATAGACCCATTTGAATGCAGAGTTCCAAAGAATAGAAAAGAGAGATAAGAAAGCCTGCATCAGTGATAAGTGCAAAGAAATAGAGGAAAACAGTAGAATGGGAAAGACTAGCGATCTCTTCAAGGTAATTAGAGATACCAAGAGAACTTTTCATGCAAAAATGGGCACAATAAAGGACAGAAATGGTATGGACCTAACAGAAACAGAAAATATTAAGAAGAGGTGGCAAGAATACCCAGAAGAGCTATACAAAAAAGATCTTAATGACCCAGATAACCATGGTGGTGTGATCACTTACCTAGAGCCAGACATCCTGGAATGAGAAGACAGGTGGTCATTAGGAAGCATCACTATGAACAAAGCTAGTGGAGGTGATGGAATTCCAGTTGAGCTATTTCAAATCCTAAAAGATGATGCTGTGAAAGGGCTGCACTCAATGTGCCAGCAAATTTGGAAAACTCAGCAGTGGCCACAGGACTGGAAAAGGTCAGTTTGCATTCCAATCCCAAAGAAAGGCAATGCCAAAGAATGTTCAAACTACTGCACAATTGGATTAATCTCATACACTAGCAAAGTAATGCTCAAAATTCTCCAAGCCAGGCTTCAGCAATACATGAGCCATAAACTTCTAGATGTTCAAGCTGGATTTAGAAAAGGCAGAAGAACCAGAGATTAAATTGCCAGCATCTGTTGGATCATCGAAAAAGCAGGAGAGTTCCAGAAAAACATGTACTGCTTTATTGACTATGCCAAAGCCTTTGACTGTGTTCAGTTCAATTCAGTTGCTCAGTTGTGTCTGACTCTTTGCGACCCCATGGATTGCAGCATGCCAGGCCCCCCCGTCCATCACCAACTCCTGGAGTTTACTCAAACCATGTCCATTGAGTCGGTGGTACCATCTAACCATCTCATCCTCTGTCATCCCCTTCTCCTCCTGCCCTCAATCTTTCCCAGCTTCAGGATCTTTTCCAGTGAGTCAGCTCTTCACATCAGGTGGCCAAAATATTGGAGTTTCAGTTTCAGCATCTGTCCTTCCAGTGAATATTCAGGACTGATTTCCTTTAGGATGGACTGGTTGGATCTCCTTGCAGTCCAAGGGACTCTCAAGAGTCTTCTCCAACACCACAGTTCAAAAGCATCAATTCTTCAGCACTCAGCTTTCTTTATAGTCCACCTCTCACAGCCATACATGACTACTGGAAAAAGCATAGCTTTGACTAGATAGACTTTTGTTAGCAAAGTTATGTCTCTGCTTTTTAATAAGCTGTCTAGGTTGGTCATAGCTTTTCTTCCAAGGAGCAAGTAAGTGTCTTTTAATTTCATGGCTGCAGTCACCATCTGCAGTGATTTTGGAGCCCCCCAAAATAAAGTCTGTCACTGTTTCCATTGTTTCTCCATCTATTTGCCATGAAGCGATGGGGCTGGATGCCATGATCTTGGTTTTCTGAATGTTGAGTTTTAAGCCAACTTTTTCACTCCCCTCTTTCACTTTCATCAAGAGGCTCTTTAGTTCTTCACTTTCTGCCATAAGGGTGGTTTCATCTGCATATCTGAGGTTATTGATGTTTCTCCCCACAATCTTGATTCCAGTTTGTGCTTCATCCAGCCTGACATTTCACATGATGTACTCTGCATATAAGTTAAATAAGCAGGGTGACAATATACAGCCTTGATGCACAATCTAAATCAAATCCCTTATGAATAGACAGTGGAAGTGACAAATAGATTCAAGGGAAAGAGTGCCTGAAGAACTATGGATGGAGGTTTGTGACATAGTAGAGGAGGCAGTGATTAAGATCATCCCCAAGAAAAAGAAATGCAAAAAGGCAAAATGGTTTTCTGAGGAGGCCTTACAAATAGCTATAAAAAGAGAAGCGAAAGGCAATGGAGAAAAGGAAAGATATACCCACTTGAATGCAGAGTTCCAAAGTATAGCAAGGAGAGATGGTCATTGATCATCCTCAGTGATCAATGCAAAGAAATAGAGGAAAACAATAGAATGGGAAAGACTAGAGATCTCTTCAAGAAAATTAAAGATACCAAGGGAACATTTCATGCAAAGATGGAACACTGGGGTACATGTGTCTTTTTAAATTTTGGATTCCTCAGAGTATGTGCCTATAAGGGGGATTGCTGGATCATATGATGGTTTTATTCCTAGTTTTTTAAGGAATCTCCATACTGTCTTCCATAGTGGCTGTATCAACTTACGTTTCCACCAACACTGCAAGAGGGTTCCCCTTTCTCCACACCCAGCATTGATTGTAGACTTTTTGATGATGGCCATTCTGACTAGTGTGAGGTGATATTTCATTGTAGTTTTGATATGCATTTCTCTAATATTAGCGACATTGAGCATCTTTTCATGTGTTTGTTGGCCATCTGTATGTCTTTGGAGAAAGGTCTGTTTAGGTCTTTTTCCCACTTTTTGATTGGGTTGTTTGTTTTTCTGGTATTGACTTATATGAGCTGCTTGTATATTTTGGAAATTAATCCTTTGTCAGTTGTCTCATTTGCTATTATTTTTTCCCATTCTGATGGTTGTTTTTTCACCTTATTTACAGTTTCCTTTGCTGTGCAAATGCTTTTAAGTTTAATTAGGTCCCACTTGTTTATTTTTGTTTTTATTTCTGTTCCTCTAGGATGTGGGTCATAGAGGATCTTGCTCTGATTTATGTCATAGAGTGTTCTGCCTATGTTTTCCTCTAAGAGTTTTATAGTTTTTGGTCTTACATTTAGGTCTGTAATCCATTTTGAGTTTATCTTTGTGTACGGTGTTAGGAAGTATTCTGATTTCATTCTTTTACAGGTGCCTGTCCAGTTTCTCCAGCACCACTTATGGAAGAGGCTGTCTTTTCTCCATTGTATATTCTTGCCTCCTTTGTAAAAAATAAGGTATCCATAGGTGCATCTCACTCTTATTAATCCATTTTTCTCTTCAAGTGATACAGCAATGTCTCTCTCTGTCCAAATGCTGTGTGATTCTGAGTGAAAGTTATATATTTGGTATTGTAGGCCCTGGCTATTTGTTTTCTATTTACAAAATAACTCTTAGCCAAACCACAAAATGCTTTTAGTAGCATACAATGTGCAGGGTACAAATCTTGAAAATGTAAAAAGATGATATGGAGGTAGAGGCTGGAATATCAGCAATTGGAAAAGAAGAAATACTGGGGCACACAAGCACACACATTTTAGTAAAAAGACAGTAGGTGATCCAAGAAATGAGATTTATACTTTTTTATTTAGTGTTTCATATATTTTTTATTCTTATGTGCATGATTTCACAAGAATAAAAATATATTTAAATGATTCTGTATAGTACCTTAGAAGAACATACAACTTAAGGCAAATCATATAGTGAAAAACATGGACACAATCTTGTGTATAGTAGGCTTTCAGTTAGATATGTGTTATAGTGACATTGTGGGTTACTTTTAGAAAATGAAGGAAAGGAATTAATGCATTATTATGAAAATACACATATTTTAAACATTTGTAAAATAGAAGATAACACAAATACAGGCAATAAACATTGTCAAAAGTAGTTTACAAATTCATATAATAGACTCGCCTGCAATGCAGGAGACCTGGGTTCAATCCCTGGGATGGGAAGATCCCCTGGAGAAGGAAATGGCAGCCCACTCCAGTATTCTTGCCTGGAGAATCCCATGGACAAAGGAGCCTGGCAGGCTACAATCCATGGGGTCACAAGAGTCAGACATGACTTAGCTACTAAACCACCACCACCATTATAATAGACTCACTATTTCAGAACCTGTAGATAAAGGAAATAGAATACAGTTCTTTATTTTCCAAGTTAGAGGTTAACTGTGCATCATAAATGGCCTGGAAATGTTGGAAAATTGGTTGTAAGTGTGCTAGTTTTAAACACTAAACGTCTTAATAAAGTCTTTTACTTATATGAAGTATATACTCTCAGAAAGCATTGTAAAAATTACATTTCCATGTGAATTTCAGAATTAGCTTGTAATTTTATTAAAAAACAAAGCTTGTAAGAATATTACTTGGAATTGCATTAAATCCATGTATAAATTTGGGGAAGACTGACATCTTAATATTGGGTCTTCATATCTAGGAACAGGTTTATCTCTCCATTTATTTAGGTACTACTTAATTTCTCTAAACTGTGCTTTGTAATTTTCAGTCTATAGGTCTTTCTTTCACATCTTTTGTTAGGTTTATCCCTAAGTAATTTTTTTTATATTGTAGTAATATTTTAAAAATTCCTGTTTCTGATTTTTCACTTCTAGTATATGGGGATATAATTGATATTTGTTCACCTGTTTTGTATTTTACAGGTTTGCTAAACTCCTTTATTAGTTCTGGTGTTTTTTTTGCTGCTGTTTTTTAATAGATTCCACTGGGTCTTCTTCATAAATTATCATATCATCCAAATAAAGAGATTTTAACTTCTTCCTTACTAATTTGGATATCTTATTTCTTCTTTTGCCTGATTGCACTGATTAGTCTTTCTTTACAACATAGAAGAGAAATGATAAGAGTGGAAAACCCTTTCATGCTCCTGATCTTAGGGGGAATGTTCTACATCTTTCACCAGTTGTGTGATGTCGGCTATAGGTTTTTTGGTAGACGCTCTTTAGTAGGATGAGGAGGTTCTCTTCTGTTCCTTATTTGCTGAGAGCGTTCATCAGGAAAGGATTTTGGATCATATCAAATGCTTTTCCTAAATATCTATTGAAATTATCATAGTTTTTCTTTTTTAGTTTGCTAGCATAGTAAATTACATTTTTTTTTTTTTTTTAATGTTAAGGCAACCCTGCTGCTGCTACTGCTAAGTCACTTCAATTGTGTCCGACTCTGTGCGACCCCATAGACAGCAGCCCACCAGGCTCCCCCGTCCCTGGGATTCTCCAGGCAAGAACACTGGAGTGGCTTGCCATTTCCTTCTCCAATGCATGAAAGGGAAAAGTGAAAGTGAAGTCGCTCAGTCATGTCCGACTCTTAGCGACCCCATGGACTGCAGCCCACCAGGCTCCCCCGTCCCTGGGATTCTCCAGGCAAGAACACTGGAGTGGCTTGCCATTTCCTTCTCCAATGCATGAAAGGGAAAAGTGAAAGTGAAGTCGCTCAGTCATGTCCGACTCTTAGCGACCCCATGGAGTGCAGCCTACCAGGCTCCTCCGTCCATGGGATTTTCCAGGCAAGAGTACTGGAGTGGGGTGCCATTGCCTTCTCCGAAGGCAACCCTACATTCCTAGAATAAAACTAACTTTGTGGTGCTATCCCTCTGTGTGCGTATGCTAAGTCACTTCAGTCATGTCCAGCTTTGTGCCACCCTATGGACTGTAGCCTGCCAGGCTCCTCTGTCCATGGAATTCTCCAGGCAGGAATACTGGAGTGGATTGCCATGCCCTCCTCCAAGTGATCTTCCCAACCCAGGGATCAAACCCATGTCTCTTACATCTCCTGTGTTGGCAGGTGCGTTCTTTACCACTAGCACTCCTGGGAGGCCCATTATACCTTTAATATTTTGTTAGATTAAATTTGCTACAATTTTATTTAGTATTTACACATCTGTGTTCATGATGGATGTTTTTCTGTAGTGTTTTGCTTTTGTTTTCCTATAAAAGCCTTTGCCTGATTTTTGTATCAGGATAATGCTGGCCTTATTGAATGAGTTGGAAAGTATTTTCTCTTGTTCAGTTTTCCAGAAGAGTTTGTGTGGAATTGGTATTATTTTTCTTTTAAATGTTGATAGGAGTCATCAGTGAAGCCATCTGGTGTAGAGATTTCTTTGTAGGAAGGCTTTAAACTTCAAAATTAATTTCTTAAATGGATAGAGAACTATTCACATGTATTTTTTTTCTTGAGCGAACTTAGTTTTAGGAAGTTGTGTTTTAGGAAGTTGTTTTAGGAAGTTGTGTTTTAGGAAGTTTTAGGAAGTTTTAGGAAGTTGTGTTTTAGGAAGTTGTTTTTTATCTGTTGGCAAATGTACTGACATAAAAATGTTCTTAACATTTATTACCTTTTAGTATTTGTGATTATGTTACCTCTCTCATTCTGGATATTATTAATTTGTGTCATGTCTTTTTCCTGACCTTTCTAACAGTTTGTCAATTTTATTTATTTTTTGAAGGAACCTGCTTTTGGTTTCTTTGATAATCTCTATTTCCATTGCTTTTCATTGATCTTCTCTTTCATCTTTATTGTTTCTTTTCTTCTATTTATTCTGTGCTAATTTGTTCTTCTCATTCTAGTTCTTTAAGATAGAAGTTGATTTCACATTTTAAGGTGAAATTTAAGACCAATCTGCAGCTCAGAGGGATGAACTTGGATAGGAAATATAAATTTGGTTTAGTCATTGTTGCTATGGTCATAGATCACGTTGCCAACAGAGGTAGGCTTGAGGGAGAAGAGACAGAATCTGAAACTAATTTTTCCTTTAATGGCAGTAAAAGATACCTAGCATAACATGTATAATTTTAATCACTTTTACTGTATAGTTTAGAGGTGTTAAGTACACTCATATTGTTGTGCATCCATCTTTACTATCCATCTCAAGAATTTTTTCATCCTTCCAAACTGAAACTTGTCATTAGCCAATAATTCCCTTTTCTGTTTTCCTCCGTCCCTGGCAACCATCATTCTGCTTTCTGTCTCTATGAGTTTGACTACTCTAGATACATAAGTGAAATCATATAATCCTTTTGTGTCTGGCTTCTTTCATTTAAAATAATGTCTTCAAGATTCTTCCATGTTGTAGCATGTGTCAGAATTTTATTCCTTTTAAAGGCTGAATGATATTCTCCTGTATGTATATACTTTATTTTGTTTATCATTCTTCCATTGATGGACATTTGGGTTGTTTTCACCTTTTGGTTATTATAAGTAATGCTGCTGTGAACTTGATATTTAACTTTTTGAGGATCCACCGAACTGTTTTCCATAATGGCTGCATCATTTTGCATTGTGACCAGCAGTGCACAAAGGTTCCAGTTTCTCCATGTCCTTACTAACACTAACACATGTATCTATGGGAATAAAGAAAATATATGTATATAAACAATAACCATCCTTATGAGTGAGAAGTGGAATCTCATTTTGGTTTTGGTTTTTATTTCCCTAGTGATTAATAATGATGTACATTTTTTCAAGTGCTCATTGGCCACCCATATATCTTCTTTGGAGAAATGTTTAGTCAAGTTCTTTGCCGATTTTTCATTTTGGTTTGTGTGTGTGTGTGTATGTGTGTGTGTTGTTGTTGTTGAGTTGTAGGAGTTCTTTATTTATTTTGGCTATTAATTCCCTAAGAGATATATGATTTGCAAGTATTTTCTCCATTTTATAAGCTGCTTTTTCACTGTTTATAGTGTCTTTTGATATACAAAAGTTTTTAGTTTTAATGAAGTCCAACTTTTGTTGCCTGTGCTTTTGTCATATCTAAGAAATCACTGCCAAACCTAGCATCATGAAGCTTTTGTTCTCTGTTTTCCTCTAAGAATTTTATAGTTTTTGCTCTTATGTTTAGATTTTTGATTTGTTTTAACTTTTGTGTGTGGTATAAGATAAGAATATGACCAGTTTTGGAAGACTTTCCAACATTGCCTGGCCAGTTAGAGGAAGGATAAGCTTGCAAAGAGGGAAAGATGGACAAATATCAGTGTTGCTGAGTGATCAAATTTGCAGCCATGAAATTAAAAGACGCTTACTCCTTGGAAGAAAGACCAACCTAGACAGCATGTTAAAAAGCAGAGACATTACTTTGCCAACAAAGGTCCATCTAGTCAAGACTATGGTTTTTCCAATAGTCATATATGGATGTAAGAATTGGACTATAAAGAAAGCTGAGCACTGAAGAATTGATGCTTTTGAACTGTGGTGTTGGAGAAGACTCTTGAGAGTCCCTTGGACTGCAAGGAGATCCAACCAGTCCATCCTAAAGGACATCAGTCCTGGATGTTCATTGGAAGGACTGATGCTGAATCTGAAACTCCAATCCTTTGGCCACCTAAGGCGAAGAGCTGACTCATTTGAAAAGACCCTCATGCTGGGAAAGGTTGAAGGCAGGAGGAGAAGGAGACAATAGAGGATGAGGTGGTTGGATGGCATCACTGACTCAATGGACATGAGTTTGAGTAAACTCTGGGAGTTGATGATGGACAGGGAAGCCTGGCATGCTGTCGTCCATGGGGTCGCAAAGAGTCGGACATGACTGAGCGACTGAACTGAACTGAAGAGATCAAATAAGATGAGAATCCACCCCCTCCTCAACCTCCCAACTTATTACATTTAGAAACATGGAAGACACACAGGAGGAAAAGCACAGGCCATGTTTTGGAACTGTGACTGGAATAGGTTTTGGAACAATGAACAGTCTTATTTATTTGTAGCATATAATGTTGGAAATTAGACGAGAAGATTGATGGAGATCAAATAGAGAAAGACTAAGTGGGTTTGAATTTTATTCTTTAGGCAGCAGTAACATATGAAAAGGATAATGAAACAATAATTCTGTGAAGTACAGAGTCTGTTATCTCCTTTGTATTTGAAAAAATTGAATTTCCTTCTTGGTAAGTGAGGTGCATTAAGGTAGGTCATTAGAATCAGGGGAACTAGTTCTTCCTGGTTGTTGCTAATCTTTGGCTCTAGAAATAGATGCACTTCTATGCACTATTGGATATGTGTAACATACTCAACTTCTTAGTGGGGCTACAGCTGAAAATAGCAAAGTCCTGTTTTTGTTTGGCAATGGCTACACTGTATTGACGGAGAAGGCAATGGCACCCCACTCCAGTACTCTTGCCTGGAAAATCCCATGGATGGAGGAGCCTGGTAGACTGCAGTCCATGGGGTCGCTAGGAGTTGGACACGACTGTATAACTTTCAAGTAGACAACCTGAGCGACTTCACTTTCACTTTTCACTTTCATGCATTGGAGAAGGAAATGGCAAGCCACTCCAGTGTTCTTGCCTGGAGAATCCCAGGGACGGGGGAGCCTGGTGGGTTGCCGTCTCTGGGGTCGCACAGAGTCGGACACTACTGAAGAGACTTAGCAGAAGCACACTGTATTGAACTGGATTAGTGTGAGTTGTGGACCAGATTACTGCTTGAGAGATGTTATTTATGTGCCTGAAAGTCATCAAGTGGTGCTGTTATTTTCTGTTTTACTGTGCAGCAAAAAATTCTGGGCATTTTCTTCAGCTATGGGACTTTTTATCTGGAGGCTAACTACTCTTTATGCCTCATTATAAGGTGATCCTGAGCATGCAGTTATTCTCCTTAAGTCCCTAATCTCCATCACCAACACTTTCCCAATTAGAAAGTCTATTACAAAAAAAATTTTTTAACTAAGAAGAAATAGAAAATTTGAACAGACCAATCATTAGTAATGAAATTGAAGCAGTAATTTAAAAACTTCCAACAAATAGAGGTCTAGGACTAGAAAGCTTCACAGGTGAGCTCTACCAAACATTTAAAGAAAAGTTAATACCTATCCTTCTCAAAATATTCCAAGATATTGAAGAGGAAGGAATGCTTCCAAACTCATTCTATGAGGCCAGAATTTTCCTGAGACCAAAATGAGATGAAGACATTATAAAAAGAAAGAAAGTTACAGGCCAGTATTTCTGATGAATATAGATGTAAAAATAATAAAATTATCAGCAAACTTAATTCAACAATACATTAAAAGGAACATACACCATGATCAAGTGGGATTTATTATAAGAATGCAAGGATTCAACACTCACAAATCAGTCAACAACTACATTAACAAAATGAAGGGTAAAAATAAAATGATCGGCTCAATAGAGAAAAAGCATTTGACAATTCAGTGTTCATTTATGATACAAACTGTCAGGAGAACATAACTAAACATAATAAAGGCCATATATGACAGACCCACAGCTAACATCATACTCAAGGTAAAAAGCTGACAGCTTTTCCTTTAAGATCAGGAAAAGACAAGGATGCCCACTCTGAGCATTTTTTATTCAACACAGTATTGGTAGTCCTAGCCACAAGAAAGCAGTTAAGAAAAAGAAATACAAGAAATTCAGATTAGAAAGGAAGTAAAACTGTTGTTATTAGATGATATGATACTATACAGAAAATGAACTGTATCCTGCCACTTTACTAAAAAATCAGTGTATAGAAATCAGTTGCCTTTCTATATATACATTAGTAATGAACTACTGGAAAGAGAAATGAAGAAAATAGTCATGTTTATTACAATTGCTCATAAAGAATAAAATACCTAGGAATAAATACAACCAAAGAGATGAAAGACTTATACTCTGAAAACTATAAGACATTGATGAAAGAAATTGAATACAACAGCAATTGATGAAAGAGATTGAATACTGTGCTCATGGATTAGAAGATGTAATATTGTTTAAATGTCTGTCCTACACAAGGAAATCTGTAGATTTTTAACACCATTTCTATCAAAATATAAATAGCATTTTTCACAGAACTGGAACAAATGGTCCTAAAGTATGTATGGAACCACAAAAGACCCCAAATAGCCAAACAACCTTGAGGAAGAACAAAGTTGAAGGTGTCACATTCCCTGGTTTCAAACAAAATTACAGAATTATAGTGATCAAAACTGTGCTGGCATAAAAACAGACACATAGACCAATGAAAGAGAATAGAGAACACAGAAGTAAACCCATGTTTATATGGTTAATTAATTTATGACATTGAAGCCAGTAATTTACAGTAGAATAAAAGAGTCTCTTCCATCAATGGTACTTGGGAAAACTAGACAGCTACATGCAAGAGAAGGACATTGAACCATTTTCTTATACCATTTACAAAAATAAACTCAAAATGGATTAAAGACTTAAATGTAAGGCCTGAAACCATAAAAATCCTAGAAGAAAACATAGGCAGTATGCACTTTGATGTTAGTCTTAGCAATATAATTTTGGATAAATCTCAAGCCAAGGCAACAAAAGCAAAAGTAAACAAATGGGACTATAGCAACTAACAAACTTTTGCACAGTGAAGGAAACTGTCAATATAATGAAAAGGCAGTGTACTGAATGTGAAAAGATGTTTGTCAATTATATATCTGATAGGACTTAATATCCAGAAATTATAAAGAACTCCTATGAGTCAGTTTCAAAAAACAGTCTGATTTAAAAATGGGTAGGGGACCTCAATAGACATTTTCTAAGAAAAATGCACAAATGATCAACAGACACGTGAAAAGATGCTCAACATTAGTAATCATCACATAAATGCAAATCAAAACCACAAAAAATATCACCTTGTTACTGTCAGAATGGCTGTTACCAAAAGTCGGCAAATGGGACTTCCCTGGTGGTCCAGTGGCTGTGACTCTTCACTCCTAATGCAGGGTTCACTCCACCTGACCCCAGGTTTGATCCTGGTCAGGGAACTAGATCACATATGCTGCAGCTAAGACCCAGCACAGCCAGATAAAGAAATAAATATTTTTTATAAAGTCAACAAGTAACAAATGTTGGTGAGGATGTGGAGAAAAGGGAACCCTTATGCACTGTTGGTGGAATGTAAAGAAAACAAGAATACTAATTTAAAAAGATTAATCACCTATGTGTACATTGCAGCATTATAGTCAAGAGCCATGATATGAAAATAACCTAAGTGTCCATCAGTAGATGAATGGATAAATTGTGACACACGTGTCTGTCACATATTTGTGTGTGAATATTAGTCATAAAAAGGAATGGCATCTTGCCATTTGTGACAACCTGGAGAGACCAAAAGAGTGTTATGCTAACTGAAAGTCAGAAAGAGAAATACTAATACCAAATGATTTCACCTGTGTGTGGAATTTAAAAAACAAAAGACTCATCCATGTTATAACATGTCAGTATGTTACTCATTTTTGTGGTCAAATAATAGTCCATTGCATGAGTATACATTTTATCTGTTCATCAGTTGATGGACATTTGAGTTTTTTCCATTTTTAGGCTATTATGGATAATGCTTCTGTGAACAGTTAGGTACAAATTTTGGTATATATACCTAGGAGTGAAATCACTGGATCATATGGTAACTCTATGTTTAACTTTTAAATTTTTATTTATTTTATTTTTTTCTGTTTTTTAAAATTTAGTTGCTGTACAATATTATATGTTATATGTATACAGCATAGTGATTCATAATATTTAAAGGTTATACTCCATTTATAAGAGGGACTAAAGAGCCTCTTGAGGAAAGTGAAAGAGGAGAGTGAAAAAGCTGGCTCAATACTCAACATTCAAAAAACTAAGGTCATGGCATTTAGTCCCATCACTTCGTGGCAAGTAGATGGGGAAACAATGGAAATAGTGACAGTCTTTACTTTCTTGGGCTCCAAAATCATCGCACATGGTGGGCTGCAGCTGTGAAATTAAAAGATGCTTGCTCCTTGGAAGAAAAGCTAACAAACCTAGACAGCATACTAAAAAACAAAGATGTTACTTTGCCAACAAAAGTCTGTCTAGTCAGTTCAGTTCAGTTCAGTTGCTCAGTCGTGTCTGACTCTTTGCGACCCCATGAATTGCAGCATGCCAGGCCTCCCTGTCCATCACCAACTCCTGGAGTTCACTCAAACTCATGTCCATCGAGTCGGTGACGCCATCCAGCCATCTCATCCTCTGTCGTCCCCTTCTCCTCCTGCCCCCAGTCCCTCCCAGCATCAGAGTCTTTTCCAATGAGTCAACTTTCCACACGAGGTGGCCAAAGTACTGGAGTTTCAGCTTTAGCATCAGTCCTTCCAAAGAACACCCAGGACTGATCTCCTTTAGGATGGACTGGTTGGATCTCCTTGCAGTCCAAGGGACTCTCAAGAGTCTTCTCCAACACCATAGTTCAAAAGCATCAATTCTTCGGCGTTCAGCTTTCTTCACAGTCCAACTCTCACATCCATACATGTCTAGTCAAAGCTATGGTTTTTCCAGTCGTCATGTATGGATGTGAGAGTTGGACCATAAAGAAAGTTGAGTGCCTAAGAATTGAAGCTTTTGAACTGTGGTGTTGGAGAAGACTCTTGAGAGTCCCTGGGACAGCAAGGAAATCCAACCAGTCCATCCTAAAGGAAATCAGTCCTAAATATTCATTGGAAGGACTGATGCTGAAGCTCCAAAACTTTGGCCACCTGATTTGAAGAGCTGACTCGTTCGAAAAGACCCTGATGCTGGGAAGGATTGAAGGTGGGAGGAGAAGGGGACGACAGAGGATGAGATGGTTAGATGGCATCACCAACTCCATGGACATGAGTTTGAGCAAGCTACGGGAGTTGGTAATGGACAGGGAAGTCTGGTGTGCTGCAGTTCATGGATTCACAAAGAGTCAGACACGACTAAGCTGAACTGACTGAATTCCATTTATAGTTACTATAAATTATTGGCTGTATTCCCTATGTTATATAGTATATCTTTGTAGCTTATTTTATACCTAATGGTTTGTACCTCTTGTTTTCTACCACTATATTGCCCTCTCCCTTTCCTTCTCCCCATTAGCTGGTTCTTTGTATCTATGAGTCTTCTTCTTTTTTGTTATATTCACTAGTTTCTTGTGTTTTTTAGATTTCACATATAGATGGTATATAGATTCATGTATAGATGGTGAAGCTGAAACTCCAATATTTTGAACATGTAATGTGAAGAACTGACTCATTTGAAAAGACCCTGTTGCTGGGAAAGATTGGAGGCGGGATGAGAAGGGGATGACAGAGAATGAGATGGTTGGATGACATCACTGACTCAGTGGACATGACTGCATAAATTCCGGGAGTTTATGATGGACAGGGAGGCCTGGTGTGCTGCAATCCATGGGGTTGCAAAGAGTCAGACACGACAGAGTGACTGAACTGATACTGATAGATGGTATCACATAGTATTTGTCTTTCTCTGACTTATTTCACTTTTTAGCATAACAGCCTCCAAATCCTACATGTTGCTGCAAATGGCAAAATTTTATTCTTTTTTATGGCTGAGTTGTATTCCATTGTATGTATGTGTGGGTATGTGTGTGCTAAGTCACTTCAGTAGTGTCCGACTCTGCGATCCCATGGACTGTAGCCTGCCAGGCTCCTCTGTCCATGAAATCCTCCAGGCAAGAATGCCAAATTGGGCTGCCGTTTCCACCTCCAGAGTATCTTCCTGACCTAGGGATTGAACCTGGGTTTCCCGTATTGTGGGCAGTTTCTTTACTGATTGAGCCACCAGGGAAGCCCCTGTGTGTATGTATATATATATATACACACACACATATTTGTGCTGTCCATTCATCTATTGATAAAGATTTAGGTTTCTTCCGTTTTTGGCAATTGTAAATAATGCTGCTGTGAACATGGGGGTGCATGTATCTTTTTGAATTAGTTTTTTATTTTTCTCCCCAGATATGTATCTAGGAGTGGAATTGCTGTGTCATATTGTAGTTCTGTTTTTAATTTTTTGAGGATTTCCATTTGTTTTTTGGGGCTCCAAAATCACTGCAGATGGTGACTGCAGCCATGAAATTAAAAGACTTACTCCTTGGAAGGAAAGCTATGACCAACCTAGATAGCATATTAAGAGACATTACTTTGCCAACAAAGGTACATCTAGTCAAGGCTGTGGTTTTTCCAGTAGTCATGTATGGATATGAGAGTTGGACTGTGAAGAAAGCTGAGCGCCGAAGAATTGATGCTTTCGAACTGTGGTGTTGGAGAAGACTCTTGAGAGTCCCTTGGACTGCAAGGAGATCCAACCAGTCCATCCTAAAGGAGATCAGTCCTGGGTGTTCTTTGGAAGGACTGATGCTAAAGCTGAAACTCCAGTACTTTGGCCACCTCGTGTGGAAAGTTGACTCATTGGAAAAGACTCTGATGCTGGGAGGGACTGGGGGCAGGAGAAAAGGGGACGACAGAGGATGAGATGGCTGGATGGCGTCACCGACTCGATGGACGTGGGTTTGAGTGAACTCCAGGAGTTGGTGATGGACAGGGAGGCCTGGAATGCTGCAATTCATGGGGTTGCAAAGAGTCGGACGCGACTGAACTGAACTGATACTGTTTTCCACAGGCTGAACCAATTTACTTTCTCACCAGTGGTGTAAGGAGGGTTACCTTTTCTTCACATCCTTGCTAACATTCGTTATTTGTTTTCTTTTTGATAATAGTCATTATTATAGGTGTGAGGTGATATTTCACTGTGATTTTGATTTGCAGTTCCCTGATGATTAGTGAGTGATATTAAACATCTTCTCATGTGCCAGTTGGCTACCTGCACTTCTTCTTTGGAAACATGTCCATTCAGTTCTCCTGTGCATTTTTTAAGTTTTTTTTTTTTTTTTATCTTTAATTATATGAGGTGTTTATATATGTTGGATATTAATCTGTTATCTGTCTTATCATTTACAGATATCTTCTCCCATTCAGTAGGTTGTCTTTTTGGTTTCTCTGTGGTTTCATTTGCTGTGCAAAAGCTTCTAAGTTTAATTAGGTACCATTTATTTATTTTTGCTTTTGTGTTTCTTTGCTTTAGGTGAATCAAAAAAGGTATTGCCGTGATTTTTGTCAAAGAGTGTTTTGCCTGTGTTTTCCTCTAAGAATTCTATAATATCTGATCTTAAAGTCTTGAATCCATTTTGAGTTTATTTTTGTGTATGGTGTTACGAGAATGTTCTAATTTCATGCTTTTACATGTAGCTGTCCATTTTCCCCATCACCCCTTGTTGCAGACACTGTCTTTTCTCCATTGTATGTTTTTGCCTCTTTTGTCATAGAGTAACTGAGCTTAAGTGTGTGGGTTCATTTCTGGGCTCTCTATCCTCTTCCATATGTTTAACTTTTTGAAGAACTGCCGATCTGTTTTGCACAGTTCAGTTCAGTTCAGTTGCTCAGTTGTGTCCAACTCTTTGCGACCCCATGAATCGCAGCACGCCAGGCCTCCTTGTCCATCACCAACTCCTGGAGTTCACTCAAACCCACGTCCATCGAGTCAGTGATGCCATCCAGCCATCTCATCCTCTGCCATCCCCTTCTCCTCCTGCCCCCAATCCCTCCCAGCATCAGGGTCTTTTCCAGTGAGTCAACTCTTTGCATGAGGTGGCCAAAGTACTGGAGTTTCAGCTTTAGCATCATTCCTTCCAAAGAAATCCCAGGGCTGATCTCCTTCAGAATGGACTGTTTGGATCTCCTTGCAGTCCAAGGGACTCTCAAGAGTCTTCTCCAACACCACAGTTCAAAAGAATCAATTCTTCAGCCCTCAGCCTTCTTCTCAGTCCAACTGTCACATCCATACATGACCACTGGAAAAACCATAGCCTTGACTAGACGAACTTTTGTTGGCAAAGTAATGTCTCTGCTTTTCAATATGCTATCTAGGTTGGTCATAACTTTCCTTCCAAGGACTAAGCATCTTTTAATTTCATGGCTGCAGTCACCATCTGTAGTGATTTTGGAGCCCCCCATAAATAAACTCTGACACTGTTTCCACTGTTTCCCCATCTATTTGCCATGAAGTGATGGGACCAGATGCCATGATCTTGGTTTTCTGAATGTTGAGCTTTAAAGCCAACTTTTTCACTCTCCTCTTTCACTTTCATCAAGAGGCTCTTTAGTTCCTCTTCACTTTCTGCCATAAGGCTGGTGTCATCTGCATATCTGAGGTTATTGATATTTCTCCCAGCAATCTTGATTCCAGCTTGTGCTTCTTCCAGTCCAGTGTTTCTCATGATGTACTCTGCATATAAGTTAAATAAACAGGGTGACAATATACAGCCTTGACGTACTCCTTTTTCTATTTGGAACCAGTCTGTTGTTCTATCTCCAGTTCTAACTGTTGCTTCCTGACCTGCATACAGATTTCTCAAGAGGCAGGTCAGGTGGTCTGGTATTCCCATCTTTTTCAGAATTTTCCACAGTTTATTGTGATGCACACAGTCAAAGGCTTTGGCATAGTCAATAAAGCAGAAATAGATGTTTTTCTGGAACTCTCTTGCTTTTTCCATGATCCAGCGGATGTTGGCAATTTGATCTCTGGTTCCTCTGCCTTTTCTAAAACCAGCTTGAACATCAGGAAGTTCACGGTTCATGTATTGCTGAAGCCTGGCTTGGAGAATTTTGAGCATTACTTTACTAGCGTGTGAGATGAGTGCAATTGTGCGGTAGTTTGAGCATTCTTTGGCATTGCCTTTCTTTGGGATTGGAATAAAAACTGACCTTTTCCAGTCCTGAGGCCACTGCTGAGTTTTCCAAATTTGCTGGCATATTGAGTGCAGCACTTTCACAGCATCATTTCAGGATTTGGAATAGCTCAACTGGAATTCCGTCACCTCCACTAGCTTTGTTCGTAGTGATGCTTTCTAAGGCCCACTAGACTTCACATTCCAGGATGTCTGGCTTTAGGTCAGTGATCACATCATCGTGATTATCTGGGTTGTGAAGATCCTTTTTGTACAGTTCTTCTGTGTATTCTTGCCACCTCTTCTTAATATTTTCTGCTTCTGTTAGGTCCATACCATGTCTGTCCTTTATGGAGCCCATCTTTGCATGAAATGTTCCCTTGGTATCTAATTTTCTTGAAGAGATCTCTAGTCTTTTCCATTCTGTTGTTTTCCTCTGTTTCTTTGCATTGATTGCTGAGGAAGGCTTTCTTATCTCTTCTTGCTATTCTTTGGAACTCTGCATTCAGATGCTTATATCTTTCCTTTTCTCCTTTGCCTTTTGCTTCTCTCTTTGCACAGTAGCTTTACTATTTACAATCCCACCAGCAGTGTGTAAGGGTTTTGGTTTTATCTTATCTTGAAGATATGATAAAAACTTTTTATTGTCTTTTTGATTATAGTCTTCCTGATAGGTATATAAGTGGTATTTCGTTGTTCAACAACATACTTTCAAGGTTTTCTTTTAACCTTTTTGATTTTAAACTTTATCTGCTAGCTTCTTGATAAGGTAGGTGAGGATTTAGCTGTCTACCACCTCCTCCCTGAAGCATACTTACCTTTCCCTTTCCCCATCCTTCCTGTTCTCCATTCAGCTCTGGAAGAGCTAGATCAGATTCATTGTTATGACTTAGTATTGTTTGTGTTGAGCCCTGTGGTATTATGATTACCTTTTGTTTCTTTAGATTTTTATTATGTTAAAATTTGACATAATATTTTTTTTGCCCTTTTTTCATTTTGCCCTTTCCTCTCATGTATCTGTTATTAAGTGTTAGTCCCACAGCCGTGTCCAACTCTTTGTGACCTCATGGAGTGTAGTCCTCCAGGTTCCTTTGTCCATGGAATTCTCCAGGCAAGAGTACCTGAGTTGGTTGCCAGTTCCTACTCCAGGGGATCTTCCTGACCCCGGGATCAAACCTGGGTCTCCCAAATTGCAGGCAGATTCTTTACCATCTCAGCCATCAGGGAAGCCTCCATATCTATAAATATTATTTCAAATTTTTTTCTGTCAGTCTATCAATATTCCTCTCAAAACACTTAAACATTGGTGACTCATCAGTTCCTTTTTCTCCTGGAGCCCTCTAATGTCCTGACCCACTTTGAAATGGTGTCTTTCTAGGGCTGTAGCATAGACGACATCTTGCAACCTCTTCTCATAGTCCTCTTGGGGAATTAGTCAGACTTTTAACCTCTGAAAAGTGAAGGTGAAGTCGCTCAGTCATGTCCGACTCTTTGCGACCCCATGGACTGAGGAGCCTACCAATTTTCCAGGCAAGAGCACTGGAGTGGGTTGCCATTTCCTTCTCCAGGGAATCTTCCCAACCCAGGGATCAAACTCGGGTCTCCCGCATTGCAGGCAGACACTTTACTGTCTGAGCCACCAGGGAAGTCCTTTTAACCTCTGGGTTGATCTAAATTTTGTGTCTTTTCTCTCCCACTTAACGTCTCTGTTATTTATTCTAGATCTGGAAGATTTCCTTAATTTTACCTTAACTCTTCAACTTTTACTTTGCTAAATGAAAAAGGAAAACAATTTTCAGATTTCTTTACTATTCTTTAAATATTCTTTTTATATTTTATATATTTCATGAGTACAGTATCTTTTATATTTCTAAGAGTATTCATGTAATGTCTTCAGTTTCTTTCAAGTTTCTTTTTTCTCTTTTAGCTCCTTATCTTTTAGAAACTTTCTTTAGATGATCCTTTGTTTGTTCACATTTAAGAGGGAGTCTGTACAAAGCTATTTGAAAGCTCTGTGCGTATACTTGGGATGATTTCCAACATTATCTGACAATTTGCTGAGAGACAGGCACTAAACTAAGTACTTTATTTACGTTATCTTAACAGATCTTTACATTGGTCCTGTGAGGTTCTAATTTCATAGATGAGGAATGTCTTGAGGCTTAGATGGTACAACTCAAAGGAGGGATACCGAGATCTGTCTGCCTTCATATGATTTTTTAAAAATCTAACCTTCAAGTCAAATAGAAACAAGACAGGCAAAAGTGATCATCCAAACACAAAACTGCAGCAGCTACAGAAGTATGTTGAGAAGAAATGGTGAATATGATTATTTAGGAGAGTTGGGACCGTTGTCTGAGTGATGTGCCCTTTTTTTCCCCGCTACTAAGCTCTTTTTCAGAGAACCAGGTACATAACTTGGAAATATTAATATTTATGTGAGTGACATGTGAGGCTTCTTTAAACAGGATGGAAAGACAGAGGTAGTAAGTAACATGCTATATTAAAGGAAGCATCATAGGTGATTTTATAAAACAAGAAATTAGGAAGTATTATTTGGGAAGATCAGCATTACACACATGATACAGCAGTGAATGATTATAATGCTATTTTTCTCAAACATTAAAAATTATAAACCTCTTATCCTGTTGAATAGCACACAAAAATTATATATACACATTTGTGTGTTTTTTGGTGGCCTCTCAAAAAGTACACTTAGCTCAAGTATGTCAGACTGCACTTCCTCAGTTTGATGGTACTGTTTCCAAATACTGATACTTAGGTTTTAGAATCCCTGTCAGCAGAAGTCCATATGCATCACCAGTTAAATATTTTTAATCATAAGCAATCACTGTGAAAATATTTTAAAGATGGTAGGAAGATGCCAAATATAATTTTTTAAAAACATTTTTGAGTGACAGAGTTGTATCTTTTATTATTAGAACTGTCTTCATTTTTGCAGAAAAGAACTACATCCTGTGTATGGGTACTGGGTCTTATAGAATTTTTTTCCTATTAATTATTACAGCTTGCTAAATAACTCTTGTGAAGTAAGCATAAAGGAGTATAATTAACTGGAGCTACGGCAGTGATAGGACAATAGGAGGCAGATGTACCTACTGAAGGATAAAAATAATTACTTGAGAAATAGTTAAGTTAGAGTATTTCTGTGATAAGACAATTTCCCTCCTTTTGTTTAAATATTCGCAGCATTCCACCATGAAATGTTCAGTTATAGCTAAGAGCCCTTCCCCTAAAAGGAATAACCTTGTTATTTAGTGAAGTGCCTCTTCATAGTAACATCAGGGTTAAAATATTGAGCTCTCTTTTTCTCATTGTAAGCATATACTGGATTCTTTGATGAGAAGAATATGT
Organism: Bos mutus; assembly: GCF_027580195.1. Classification (NCBI taxonomy): domain Eukaryota; kingdom Metazoa; phylum Chordata; class Mammalia; order Artiodactyla; family Bovidae; genus Bos; species Bos mutus. Next base: position 45,588,302 of record NC_091627.1, on the reverse strand, counting down.
TATACTTTCTGTGTTCTAAAGACTCACGACTCTTTATTTTTAATTTAGGAAAAGCTCAAGGGAATAATTATTAGCTACTGAGTTCTCAGGTGTAACTGTCATTTATCTTTGGAAACATGGATTTCATTTATATATGAAAACCAATAGGACATAAAAAGGTTAAATTTGGTCTCAGCTCTTTACAATGTACATTTCTACAAGATAGCAACTTTTTATTGTTATTTATGTGTGTCTTTTGAATTTTCGATACTGTTAAGGAGTTACTGTAGCAGACACCCCCCCAAATCCAAGTGGTCTGACATAAAAGTTCATTTCTTTCTCACTTTTCAGTCTAGAGAAGGTTGATTGGCCTTCCACATGGTCATTCAGGAGCCCATACAACTTTTATCTTATGGCTCTGCCTTCCTCTGCATTCTGGAGTCCTCTCCATTCAGCTGGTGGGGAGAGTACATACTTATTTATTAACTGAAGAAAATGGCAACCCACTCCATGCCACAAATTCTTTACCCGACTCTTTTCTCATTTTATTTTAAAACATGAAATATTTAACCAGTTTGAGTCATTTAAACAGTCACTGAACTATATAGTGTTAGAACTAACTAAAGTTGTAGTGCAGTCTCTTCATTTGATAAATTAGAGAATAGGCTCAGAGAAATTGGAGAGATATTCCTAAGATCACTAAATGCCATATCTAGGAAAAACAAGTTTCCCAATCTCAAGGGTAGTATGTATTCTTTCTTTGTACTATGTCGTTTTTGATGAACCTTCTTTTACAAATTCACATCTCCTAAATTAATACAAATTGTTTGCCCAGATTTCTTTCCTTTTACCATCCTCCTAAGATACTTATCCTAGAGAAAGGGGGATTTTATTATAATTGATGTAGAATAGAATTTTGTGTGTTTAGTCTCTCAATCGTATCCAATTCTTTGCAGCCCCATGGACTGTAGCCTGATAGGCTTTTCTGTTCACGGAATTTTCCAGGCAAGAATACTGGAGTGGGTTGCCTTTTCTTACTCCAGGGTATCTTCCCAACGCAGGGATTGAACTGATGTCTCTTGTGTCTCCTACATTGACAGGCAGGTTCCTTACCACTAGTGATCTGAAAAGCATTTGTCATGTTGTTATTATTGGGTCCTGTAGTGGAGCACCATATTGACTTTGCAGGTTCAAGGAAGAATGCCCCAGGGATTGGAGAGGCAAAGGAGGGGAGGATGTCAGAGTCAAATAGGGTGTATTTCAAAATTTTGCCTACAGCCAGCTCGGATCTTGAGGAACATTTATGATAACTTCAAGAATATACCTCCTTCACTTAAAATGACTTGCAAAACAGATTGATTCAGCTTAGAGCTCTTTAAATTCAATGAAATTTGAAATATTAATTTGTTTAATTTTGTTGGTTGATACTTAATTCCAAACTTAAAAGTGCTATTTTATTTTAAATAAATTCCCCCCACATTTAAATAATTCCCCAGCATGAAGTAATATAAGTTCATTGCAGAAAATACAGAAAAGTATATTCTTAAAATGACATGTAATTTTAGTTCCTAATAATAACCACAGGTAGCATTTGGAGACATTTCTTCCTGGTGTCTTCATTACATGGTATAGGACAAAAATATAAATATTTATTGAATAAATTTGACACGATATCCCAAGCATTGCCCTATGCTTGTAACGTTCTTAGAAAATATTTTTACCAGGTCTGTAATATTCTAGCAGACGGATGTACTGTGATTGGTCACTCATCTTTTGTTGGACTTTAAAATGTTGTAAATTATGTATTTTTGTTTATTTGTTCTTTAGAAATTCTTAATTAGGCAATCTCAGCAGTTTAGGCAATCTCAGCAGTTGGGCAGGTTCTTTTTGTCAGTGTACATATTTCCTGAGATATTTCTAAATGGATCCTTTTTTGTATAAGGTCTTTCTGTCTCCTAGTACTTCCCCAAGGTTGTGCCTGCAGTTAGGTGGTTGGCTTAATTGTTTGTGTCTCCAGTAGCCTGTGGGCTTCCCTGATAGCTCAATTGGTAAAGAATCCGCCTGCAATGCAGGAGACCCTGGTTTGATTCCTGGGTCAGGAAGATCCACTGGAGAAGGGATAGGCTACCTACTCCAGTATTCTTGGGCTTCCCTTGTGGCTCAGCTGGTAAAAAGTCTGCCTGCAATGCGGGAGACCTGGGTTTGGTTCCTGGGTTGGGAAGATCCCCTGGAGAAGGGAAAGGCTACGCACTCCAATATTCTGGCCTGGAGAATTCCATGGACTGTACAGTGCTTGGGGTTGCAAAGAGCTGGACACGACTGAGTGACTTTCACACACCACCAAGACTGTAAGCTTCCAGAGGATCAAGGCTTGTCTTCCTTTGCCTTTGTATCTCCGTTACTCAGCACAGTGCCAGGAATGTAATAAACATTCAATAAAATACTTGTTGATGCTTATTGTGATTCTGAAAAGTGATGAGACTGGTTTTCATGTGATGGCTTTGGAATTTTTCTTACAGCTTTTTCAGTCTTACCTTGCATAAGTGACACACATAAGAATGGAAATGAATACAGGAGTCTAAATTTAAGACAGGAATGTTTTTCTTTAAATTTACTTGGATACACAGTGTTATAGATCACTAGTGGCAAAGAGGAGAAGGCAATGGCACCCCACTCCAGTACTCTTGCCTGGAAAATCCCATGGACGAAGGAGCCTGGTAGGCTGCAGTCCATGCTAAGGGTCGGACATGACTGAGCGACTTCACTTTCACTTTCATGCATTAGAGAAGGACATGGCAACCCACTCCAGTGTTCTTGCCTGGAGAATCCCAGGGACAGGGGAGCCTGGTGGGCTGCCGTCTATGGGGTTGCACAGAGTTGGACACGACTGAAGTGACTTAGCAGCAGCAGCAGTGGCAAAGAGGGGGGCCCACAACTTGCAGACAAAAGAAAGATAGTTTATTGCATTACAAACTGGTTCGTTGTAGCTCTGATATCTTTTCCTTCTTCCACTTCCATTTTCCTACTGTTCTTCCTCCTCTCCAGAAGTTAGCATCAGGATCACAGTGTTGAGATTAAGTCTTGCCACCTTCAGATTGAACTTGTTGCTTTTTAAGGATTTTGAGGGTAGGATAGAAGGTAAATTTTTATTTTATTATTTATTCATTCATTTACTTTTTAGCCATGCTGCACAGCATGTGGGGTCTTAGTTCCCTGCCCAAGGATCGAACCCACACCCACTTCAGTGGAAGCTCAAAGTCTTAACCACTGGACTGCCAGGGAAATCCTTTTTTTTAAAAATTTAAATTCATGAAGTTTGGCTTTATTTATTCTTTATAGACTCCTCTACATAGATTGATTTGACATAATTTATCAGTATATTTTTATCAAGAATATGTTATTCCAGGAAGCTAAGGCTAAGCCATGGAAACAGATAGGAGTAAATCAATAAAAGTCACACATTTTGAGGTTTCATGTGGAGAAAATAGAAAGATATACATGAATATAAGAGAAATATAGCCCTGGAAGTTTGGGAAAAGGGAACATGGGGAGAGAGCAAAACCTTGAGTGACTGGAATTTAGCCACAGTTTTCTTGCTGTTTATATGGATTATTAGCTACTTTTTGAAATGATAATTAGGTACAATTATTATGAGGCACAGAGGATCTTCAGTGTCTTTATTCCTCAAATTTTGATGCATTCCACCTTGAGAGGGACAAAAAGGACATTTTATTAAAGGAAAACCTCTCTTAGAGAATCAGTAACCTGTGTAATATAATTTCCAGGAAGACAACATTCCTTATTTTTAAATGTAAAGTTTTCTTCCCTGAGTAAGCCCACCAGAGGCTTCAAATTTTGCAGTGGAACTCATAGGCAGTGTGTCTATATGTACATTTTATGTGTATGTATATAAAATATTCTTATGTGTAAATACCTATATATGAATATATGCATGTGTGTTTATATGTCTGTATATGTATTATGTGCAGGGCTACCTGGTCACTTAGGGAATGGGGTAGAAATTTTAAATATTTGATTGTTGAATTCTAAGACAGAGCTATATCAGGTTGTCCTGACTCTACTGATAGAAAGTTGTATAATTATAGTTTCTTTGGTAGTTGGATAAAACTCTCACAGTTGCTCTATCCCTGGCCTCTTGTGAGCACATAAGTAAATATTTGATGGTTCTTTTCTAGTACAGCATAGATGCTTAAAATATTAATTGTGGTCAACCAGTTGTGTGGTTATTGGTATTCCTCTGTAAGAACAGTAACTCACAGCACAGCTCTTTATTTTAAACGTTCTGTGTTACTTTGTCCCTGATAATGTAAAGGGGAGCTGATTTCTTGTGTGTGTGTGTGTGTGTGTTGCTCAGTCATCTCTGACTCTCTGCATCCCAGTAGATTGTAGCCCACCAGGCTCCTCTGTCCATGGAATTCTCCAGGCAAGAATACTGGAGTGGGTTGCCATTGGACATAACTTGGAATCACAAAAAAGTTTATTCATCTCTGGGGGCATTCTCAAATAAGTAACTTATGTTCTATTTACATTCTTGGGACTTCAGGGATATAGGTTAGGAGACCACCCTTCCTGACTTTCTTATTTTACAGTAAGAGGCTTCCATATTCTGAAACATGAGATCAGAATGGGTGGAGGAGAGGAAGGTGCTGAGAGGCCAGGTTGGAAGGAGGCAGCAAGCAGTGCAGGTAGCACTAGGATGATATCAGGAAGGGGGTCACCCTTGTTGCCATCACAGCATCACGCCTCACTATTTCAAATCAGGAGTGTGGGGATTGCTTACTACTCTCCCTGCAAAAGAATGGTTTTCGACCTTAGCTGGGCATAACAATCAACTGTGAAATTTTTAAAAGTCTACATACCAGGCCTGACATTTAAATGTGATTCTCTAGCAGTGGAACCTAGATATCAATATTAAAAAAGCTTCCCAAGAGGTTCCAATGTGCATCCAAGGTGAAGATGCCTGCAAAGCTCAAATAAGCTGCAGATTCTCTCATTTAGTAGTGAATGTACATAGAGCCTCAGCTTTGTACCAGATTCTTATTAGTTGCTAGAAATAGAAAAATAAATAAGATATGGTTGACAAAGGAATACAATCTAGTGGAGGAGATAGAAATAATAACAAATAATGTAATAGAAAGCATGAAGTGAAAAAGAGAAAACTGTTAGTCACTCAGTTGTGTCCAACTCTTTGCAACCCCTTGGACTGTAGTCTACTAGGCTCCTCTGTTATTGGAATTCTCCAGGCAAGAATATTGGAGTGGGTTGTTGTTGTACTGCTGTTCAGTCGCTCAGCCATGTCCTACTTTTTGAGACCCCACGGACTGCAGCACACCAGGCTTCTCTGTCCTTCACTATCTCCTGGAATTTGCTCAAACTCAGGTCCATTGAGTCAGTGATGTTATCTAACCATCCATCCATGCTGCCCGCTTCTTTGCCTTCAATCTTTCCCAGCGTCAGGGTCTTTTCCAATGAATCGGCTCTTTGCAGTGCAGTTCAGTTCAGTTGCTCAGTCTTGTCCAGCTCTTTGCAACCCCGTGAACTGCAGCACGCCAGGCTTCCCTGTCCATCACCAACTCCTGGAGCCTACTTAAACTCATTGCATCAGTCCGTTGCATCAGTGATGCCATTCAACCATCTCATCCTCTGTCGTCCCCTTCTCCTGCCTCCAATCTTTCCCAGCATCAGGGTCTTTTCCAATGAGTTGGTTCTTCACATCAGGTGGCCAAAGTATTGGAGTTTCAGCTTCAGCATCAGTCCTTCCCAATGAATATTCAGGGTTGATTTCCTTTAGGATTGACTTGTTTGGTCTCCTCCCTGTCCAGGGGACTCTCAAGAGACTTTTCCAGCACCACAATTTGAAGGCATCCGTTCTTTGGTACTCAGCCTTTTTTATGGTCCAACTCTCACATCTGTACATGACTACTGGAAAAACCATAGCTTTGACTATATGGACCTTTGTTGGCAAAGTGATGTCTCTGCTTTTTAATATCCTGTCTATGTTTGCTATAGCTTTTCTTCCAAGAAGTAAACATCTTTTAATTTCCTGGCTGTAGTGACTGTGCACATTGATTTTGGAGCCCAAGAGAATAGATTGTCACTATTTCCATTTTTTCCTCATCTATTTGCCATAAAGTGATGGAACTGATGCTATGAGCTTAATTTTTTGAAAATGTTGAGTTTTAAGCCAGCTTTTTCACTCTTCCTTTTCACCCTCATCAAGAAGCTCTTTAGTTCCTGCCATTAGAGTGATATCATCTGCTTATGATTTTGAATTATTGGAGTGTGTGGCCATTCCCTTCTCCAGGGGATCTTCCCAACCCAGGAATCGAACCTTGGTTTCCCGCATTGCAGGCAGATTCTTTACCATCTGAGCCACCAGCTGAGCCCATAATACAGGGCATATAGCATATTAAAATAGAGGTGTTTAGAGTGTTAATGGAAATACAGGTAGAAGAAGCAAATTAACTTTGCCTGAGGTTGAGGATATGGGTTAAAGTGGGAATGAAATGAGAAACGGTCAGGTTTTCGTAGAGAAAGTGATGAATTAAGCGTTTATCAGATAGAAAAAGAGAAAAGAGGAAGTTAAAGAAAAAAAGATTTTAAACATGCAAAGATGGGAAGAGATTGAATAAATGTTCAGGGATTGGTTGGAAAGCAAGATGCCTTTGAGGTATTTGTAGGTTTTGCAGCTGGCAAATCAGAGTCAGGTGATGAGGTGCCTTATAAACCACAGTCAGGAATATGGATGCTATCTTGCATGCTGTGATGTCGAAGGGTCAAATATATACAGGGACTATGTAGATCATCTGAAGAATGAAGCTGGTCAGGTGGAAAGAAGTTGATAGTGTTGGAGGCTTTAGTAATCTTGATAGCATGGAACTTGTTTGAAGGCATTTAAGTAGAAATTTTTAAAAATGTTTATTTAGGTTGAGCTAGGTCTTCATTGTAGCATGCATGTGGATTCTAGTTCCCTCACCAGGGACTGAACCTGAGCCCTTTGCATTGGGAGCACGGAGTCTTACCCACTAGACCACCAGGGAAGTCCCAAGAAATGTATTCTAAAGTTTAATTTAAGCTTAAAATAAGGGAACACTATTTAGGTCAAATCTGTCAAATTCAACTTTCAAGTGCCAGTTTGTTGTACCTTCAGTATAAGAGCCCTATTAGAATAGTAAAAAAAAAAAAAAACATTAGTAAGACTTTTGTACCAATTCTAAAGTAGTATTGCAGAAGTATAATTAAAAGTTGAGGTTGGGCTGGAGATGTGGAGATAAGAACATAGTGGAAAGATCACTGTAGTAATCTTGGATAAGTGTTCCAGCAAGCCACCAATGCCTTCAAACAGGGTGGCTTAACTGTTTGGTTACTCAGTCCCTTTACTGTTAAGCTGCCAGCATTGATCCATACCCTCTGCCCAGCTCTGTTTATCATGTTGCTATATGTACCCCACCACCCATCTCCATGTCTTTGTCCTGTTCTGTTTCTCTCTGTGTTAAACACGGTTTTGTTTCTCCGTTGGTTCATATCCTTAGATGAACACTGATGTTTCATGGAAACTTTCTTCTGTTTCATCTGTAACTTAGAATTTCTGCATCTGGCTGCTGCTCCCAGCATCTCAGGTTGGAAAGACCTATATTTCAGTCTTGTTTCTGCCAGAGCTTTTGATGAGTTTTTTTTAACTTTTCCAGAATATGGTTGTGGCGGTTTAGTTGCACAGTCATGTCCAACTCTTTGCTACCCCATGGACTGTAGCTCACCAGGCTTCTCTGTCCATGGGATTTCTCAGGCAAGCATACTAGAGTGGGTTGCCATTTCCTTCTCTGAGGGATCTTCCCAACGATGAAACCCACATCTCCTGCATTGTAGGCAGTCTTTTGCATTGCAGGCAGGTTCTTTACCATTGTGCCACTAGGGAAAAACCCAGTGTACCCTGGGCTTCTTGCCAGAATGTACTTGCCTATTTTTCAGTACTGTATTATATTCTTGAAGATAGTTGAGATGATTGATTATAAAATGATTTTGAAAATCATTAAGCATTGTTCATAAGATACAGATATGCAAGAGTAGTGTAAACCACAGATTTAAATTATTTTGGAAATATTATTTTTATGCTTATTTTCTCTAAAGTGATAATGTGTTGGAAATATAGTTTTAGATGAGAGATATATATGTGCTTTTTTAAAAAATAGTCTAAGTATTTTATTTTACTTGGTTTGTCCCAATGAATTTACTTTGTAAAGTATTTTTAGAAAAACATGTGGATGAAATATTAGTCATTTAAATTAGATCATGTCTATATTGTGCATCTACCATATTTGAATAATTTATAGAGCTTTATTGTTAGTGTAACCACTCCATGTAATCTAAAGCAGGTGACATTTTTGTTCTTTTAAAGGTGCTAAAACTAAATTTTATTGACTTAAGATAAATTTTACTTAATCTTTCCTGTTTGGCAGGCAACCAGATAAACTGGTGGTAGTTTGGACAAGAAGAAGCCGAAGGAAGTCTTCCAAGGTTTGTCTGTTTTCTAAATTTCTTACCCAAATGTTGAATGTAACTTTTGATCTAATTATTAAGCTGGCCCCAGTGAAGAATATTTTTAAATATTTTTTGATATTTTGGGTTATTCTTATAATTTGCTTTACTAAAATGATTGATTAGGTACTGTATGTAATCTTGGTATTATAGTTCTAAACAGGAGCCAGATACCTGAGTTTTGATTTTGGATTTGGTGGCCTTAAATAACATAATAGTTATTTAACATCTCTGTGCTAGAATATCATGAACTAATGAGTAAATAAAGATCACTTAAAAATTATATCTAGAATTACTTTATTCAGCTTCTAAGAAGATGGAGTTAGGGCACACATAATTAATGATGAGTTATCTGAGTCCATTTGCTAGGTTACAGAAGAGAAGGGGTTGGGTTTTTCAGAAGTTTTAATCTTTTGTTCTTATGGCTTTGTGGGGGAGTGGAGCAGAATTTTTAAATGTTCAATAACAATTTTAGATATTTTTAAAATTCCAGTCTACAGACAAGTAAGATTGAGCATGTGTTTATAGGCACACAATAATTACAAGCATGTTTATTGACTGTTGGTTTCTATGTAAGTAGATTTATGTAAAGAAAAAATTCATTTATTTTACCTGAAATTAAATTTTAATTAAATTTCAGAATTAAAAAATTTGTGAATACTGGTAGTTAATTTTTTTCTTTGCTGAGTATTATTCTATCATGTGAATATATTGCAGTTTGATTATACATCTGTTGATGAAAGTATGGCTTGTTTCTAGTGAGTATTCTGAATATTCACTATTCTGACTAAATTTCTTTTAAACATTACTGTAAAAGTATTTCGGAGAAGGCGATGGCACCCCACTCCAGTACTCTTGCCTGGAATATCCCATGGATGGAGGAGCCCGGTGGGCTGCAGTCCATGGGGTCCTGAAGAGTCGGGCTCAACTGAGCGACTTCACTTTCACTTTTCACTTTCATGCATTGGAGAAGGAAATGGCAACCCACTCCAGTGTTCTTGTCTGGAGAATCCCAGGGACGGGGGAGCCTCGTGGGCTGCCGTCTATGGGGTTGCACAGAGTTGGACACAACTGAAGTGACTCAGCAGTAGCGGTAGCAGTACAAGTATTTTGGGGGACAAACATTTTCTCTTCCACAAATAACTAGGACTAGAATCACTGGGCAATAGGATAGGTACAGTTTTAACTTTCAGCGTACCCCCCCAGCAATAGAGGAAAGGTCCAGTTGCTTCACCTAATGAATAGCATCTTCTCCAAAGCATACATATGTAGTTTGGATACAGGGTATTTTGGATCTGTAATATTTTCTTATCTATTTACGCATGAGAAAGGATTCTGAAAATAGACTTAGGGTCTTCTATCAGTTTTTCTGAGTGGGTCTTAAGGTTTTATGGAAAGGAACAATATTAGGTCATCCAGTAAGTATGATAGTGGAACCTGACTATAACTATAAACATTAGACCCTAAATGTTTTTAGCTGTCAACAAAAAGTGATTTCCCTCTTGTAGTAACTAGATACTAATTGTTTTCTTAAAACATTATGAAACATAATGAAATGCTTTAGATTAAAAGTCAATTCAGAATATTCATAGTTGAAATTAAGTATACTTTTAATTTAATTGCATTTTTAAAGTCAGATAACTTTTAGGTCCAGATTCTTTTTTACATCATATTAAATTTTGATCAAATCTAAATGGTGAAATGCAAACATATGAGGTACAGGTTGATTTTTCTCAGAATGCAATATTTTCCAGAAGGAACTATTTCTTTTTTTTTTTTTTTTAATTAAACTTATTTATTTTAATTAGAGGCTAATTACTTTACAATATTGTATTGGTTTATTGGACTTATTTTCCAGTTGTGATGCTCCTAATATTTCAGATCCCTTCTGGATATTTTAGAATCATTGTATGTTTCCCTTGAAACATTATAGATGTACTTTTGAAAAGTTATGAGAACTCACAATGTATTAAGCATATTATTGTTGTTATTTAGTCACTCTAGTGATGTCCAGCTCTTTGAGACCCCATGGACTGTAGCCCCACAGGTTCCTCTGTCCATGAGATTTCCCAGGCAAGAGTACTAAAGTGGTTTGCCATTTCCTTCTCCAGGGGATCTTCCTGACCCAGGGATCAAACTCGAGTCTCCTGCATTGCAGGTGGATTCTTTACCATTGAGCCATCAGGGAAGCCCATATGCTATAATAAGCTTACAGGATTCCCTGATGGCTCAGTGGTAAAGAATCTGCCTGAAATTTACATAATATACATTCATGTATGTGTGAAATGCTGTTTTTATACATTGTATACAACAGCTGAATAAGGATGTAAAAAGCAGTTCCAGAAGCTATAAAAGAAATGATTATGATATTATGTGAAAATTAAACAAATTACTTTTTAGAAAAACTTTGAGGAGCTTGAGATCCATGGCATTTTGGAATTCTTAAAAAAAAAAAAAAAAAGCTAGCTTGTCCCTAGCTATTGTTTTTTAAAATTAACTATCAGTTATATTAAATCCAAAGAGTAGAACCATTGTTTTCATTTGAAACACTCTTCTGTTTCTGACATTTTTCCTTTGAAATACACATTAAAAAAAAGTGAAGTCGCTCAGTCGTGTCCGGCTCTTTGCGACCCCATGGGCAGTAGCCTGTACCAGGCTCCTCCATCCATGGGATTTTCTAGGCAAGAGTAGTGGAGTGGGTTGCCATTTCCTTCTCCAGGGAATCTTCCCGACCCAGGGATCGAACCCAGGTCTCCCGCATTGTAGACAGACACTTTACCATCTGAGCCACCATGGAAGTCCTGAAATACACATTATTTGCTGCTAAGTCCCATTGAAATCACTTACAGGGAAAATAGATCTCTACAACCATTGGGCAGAAGATAGTCTGGTTTTTACTTTTAGGTTTGTTTCTGGAAAGAGTTTAAACTACACAGTAATTCATTCTCTTTGGTCTTGTGTATAGCTTAATATTTATCTTGCCTGTTTCTGAATATATCTACCTTTTAAAAATTATTTTATTGAAGTATGGTTGGTTATCTACCTTTTTTATATTGGTGGATTGAAACTTATAACTGATACCCAGATAACAGATTAGACAGAAAAATGATAAGGCACATTGCCTTATTTGATATAAAGTTTAGTTCTCAGTGTTTTGCTCACTTTCTTTGGATACATGTCTATTTTTGTAATTAAATATAAAAGAACCCATTGCAGAATCATTTTTTATTGAGAGAATAATTACAAAATAATTACCATGGGTAATTATCACAATAGGCAGTTTTCCTACCTCTTATCTTCAAGTCATGGCATTTATAGCAAATATATTTTTGGGCAGCAGTTGAGTTGTATATGCTTAAATAAATTATTTTTCAGTATAGTGTTGGACAAAGGAAGCAGGAAAATTGTAATAGACAAGAAAAGTTATGGCAGAGTAGTCTGTTGCCTTAAACCTAGTTTTCAAACTAGGAATTTAAAGTCACAGAGATGGGAGAATTCCAAAGGGAAAGAAGAGCTTGAAAGTCCTCACCAGCTTTTGGATGGCATTATCACTTCTACTTCCTTGCTATAAGCTGTATTTTTGTTGTTGTTGTTTTAAACTTTTTATTTTGTATTGAAGTATGGCTGATTAACAACATTATGATAGTTTCAAGTGGACAGCAAAGGGACTTAGTCATACGTATACATGTATCCATTCTCTCCCAAACTCCCTTCCCATCAAGACTGCCATGTAACACTGAACAAAGTTCCCTGTGCTATATATATTAAGTCCTTGTTGGCTATGCATTTTTAATATAGCAGTGTGCACCTGTATAGCCTTTAACATTATGCTGTGGTATCATGAAGGGATGGGTGTAGTGGTGGCTCTTTGACTAAGACCATGATGTGGGCAGCTCTAAGACAGCTTTACATGTGACATCCTAAACGTATGCGTAGATGAAGTTTTATAAATTGAAAATCATCAATTTAAAAACTAAATGATAGTTATATTTATTCAGTGAAAAATTTCAGAAGTAACAAGTGAATATTTAGTTCCATATTAGGTTTTTTAGTTACATATCTGTATTTAGTTCCATATTAGGTTTAGGTCTTTTACATAAGGTATGATATGAAATAATTTGAAAATAAGACATCTTATAGAGTCGGTACTCAAAATTGATAAATGTTACCTTTTCCCTAGGTCTGCCTTTGCTAAAGGATCTCTGATATGATTAAAAGGTGAAGCAATTTATATGAGTGGAAGTGAATATGGCTTCATCCTTTCTACCATTAACTGTACTAGGATGATGGCAAATAATGAAATAGCCTGCCTTTCTGGACTATATTAAGGAGCTAAATAGCTGTATGTGTTTTATACTGAATTATTTTCTAGGGAAATCTTTTCTATTACTCTGATCAAAAACTGATCAGGATTCCTGTAGTGCTGATGATTGCCAACATGAGGTACTTTTTAAAAATAAAGTTCCTAAGAACCTAAAGTACTGTCTCCATGGATCTGTACAATTAGGTGTTTAGTACCACAGCTGTTTTTAGTTGCCTGTGTTAGACTTTTCATTCTTTTTCTAATACATAATAATTAGCTGACATTATGAAGCTGACATTATCAGATACTAAGCTGGACTAATTGATATTGTTACTGTGTCTTAACATAGCTAGTTTGTATAGTCACTACAAAGACCATCAGAAAGCCAGAGCTGACTTAGGTGGACCTTTTCTCTCACTGGGGAGAGTTGCTGGATAGAAAGGCGGCATACCAGCAACTTGGGAACTAGCACCCTTCTATCTCTTTTTATTTAAAAAAAAGAAAAAAGATTTTAGTTTGTTAAGCAGATAGTAGTTTTGTTTGTTCAGCAGTCTAATTACCATTTCCTGATCCTAGACTGAGAATTGAAAGAGATCATTTAGAGGACCAGCATTAGGTAATTACTTAATATCACTGTCTTCTAATTCTACCCAGTTGTTTGTTGGTCTCCACATTCCCTGCTTCTCACACTTTTGATCTCTTTCTCATGCATATAAATGTTAAGACCTTAGGGATTGAAGACTATTTTCTTGACTACTGTGTGAATCAGAAATAGAGCTGGCTGTAATGTTGGTTGGGTGAAGAACCCTGAACTTGAAAATCATGGAGCTGGTTCTCCTACAGATTGTTATTATGGGTTCAGGCAAGCCATTTACTCTTTATTGCTTCAGTTTCATTATCTGTACCTGATTAGATTTCCTAAGGATATTTTCAGGTCTAAAATTCTTTGATGGTACTTTTTAAAATTCAGAATTGTTCAAATACTATCTTTTCTATTGTCGCTAATAAGAAAAATTCAATTATTATAGTCTTTTTCAATGTATGGGGAGACTATGAAAATATAATTATGGGAAGTTTGAAGAGACTAGAGAAATAGCTTGATCTGTTGTTAGAGTACATGAGAATTACAGTTGTCACAAATCTTCAGAATTAAGTATGTAGACTATATAGAGAGGAGTTCTAATTAGAGATTATCTAAGATGGCAGCAATTTACTTTTCAAAATTCAGATTGTTTACTCTGTGGGGTTGTTTTCTAGGACTGTCAACAGGCATAGAAATAAGGCAGGGGAATAGAAGAATCTCTGGAGACGTTTTTTAATCAACAAAACTCCGTTCTTTACCACTGGCTGTGGTGTGCTAAGTCTCTATTTTTTATTAAGTATAGTTGACTTACAATATTCTGCTGGTGTTTTAACCAACAAGGTATGATAAGATTTACATGGACGTACGTTTCTGTGATCTTGATCACTTCTCAGTTCCACTTCCTGGATTCAAATCCAGTTTCTGCCACTTGCTTGCTGTGTGGTCTTGGTCAAGTCTGTGTCTCAGTGTCCTCAGATATCCTCTCAGGTGTGTTAAACCTGCTCCCTGACATGCGTCTGCACTCAAGTACTCTAACTTCTTTTCTATTATTACTGAAGAATGATCTGTGCTCCCAGCACAAGCCAGTCTGTCTCCTTTCATACTGTTAAAGACATGACTCTAGCAATTATTTCTCTTCTGCATCATTAAAATTTCCCTTTCAACTGAGTGTTTCCCATCACCCTAAAAATATTTCTGTCTTAAAAAATTCTGGCCTGACAATATTTCTCAGACTAGCACTAACCTATTTCTCTCTTTCTCTTTCAGCAAAATAGCCCAGAGAAGTTGAATGTGCTTGCTAGCTTCAGTGTCTATCTTCCTATTCTTTCTTGAACCCATGCTGATCCAGTCAGGTGTTTACCTACCCTCACCACTCCACTGAAACAGCTCTTGTGAAGTCAGTAATGGCTTTGGCTTTGTTAAATCCAGGGATCATTTTCCAGACCTCATCCTCTTGACCTGTTACCAAGATTTGGCACAGATAATTGTTCATGTCTCCTTAAAATATTTTCTCCACTAGACTTTCAGAATAACCACTTGCCTCTGGTTTTCTTTCTATTTACTGACCTTTCTTTACTGATTCCTCCACATTTCCTGGACCTGTTATTGTTGTGCTCCAAAGTTCAGTTCTTGAACCTTTATTTTCTCCCTCTCTCTCTGTTTCCCTTCCTCCCTCCTGTCACTCCCTTGGGATTACATCCACCCTTAAGCTTTAAGTATCACCTGTATGCTGATGATTCCCAAATTTATAACTCCAGGCAGGTATATCCAGCTGCCTAGTTAAACAGCTACACTTGAATATCTAATAGACACCTTAGATTTAATGTGTATAAAATCACGTTTCTAATCTGATTTTCCAAACCTGATCCTTCTGCAGTTTTATCTGTTAATAGCAATTCCTATTTTGTACTTGCTCAAGGGCAAAAGCCATACAGTCATCCTTGGCTACTTTCTTTCATACAGTCAGACAGAAAATCTTATTGATTCTGTCTTAAAAATAAAAAAATAAATAAAAATAAATCTGATCATTTCATACCACTTTTATACCACCCTAAGCCAATTTACCATCAACTCTCCTTGGGATTATTGCATAGCTTCTTTATTGTCTCCCTGTTTCCTCTCTTACACCTGGTTGTTGTTGTTCAGTCACTCAGTCATGTCCAGCTCTTTGCGACCCCATGGACTGCAGCACGCCAGGCTCCCCTGTCCTTCACTGTTTCTCCTGGAGTTTGCGCAAACATCTGGAGTCTATTCTGAATAGATTTGCTAGAGCTAAAAAAATGCAACTTGGATCATCATTCTTCTGTTAAAATCCTCCAGTGGCTTCTCATCTCTCTCAAATTACAAGCCAGAATCTTTGGATGGCCTGCTCGAACCTTGTATGACTGGACCCTCCATGATTTCCCTAGTCTTGTCTTCTGCTGCTCTTCTCTTTAACCACTCTGCCCCAGTCACACTGGCCTTGTTGTTATCTGACTGCTTCAGCACCTTTCCAGTTGCTGGTCCATCTCCCTAGAAAACTCTTCCCATGTTTAAATGATCTGATTCGCCTCCTGTGCTCTGTTCTTGTCACCTTCTCAAGGCTACTTTTCTCTGATTTGTTGTTGTTAAATTGCTCAAGCTGTGTCCAACTCTTTGCAATCCCATGGACTGCAGCATGCTAGGCTTCTGTGTACTTCATTGTCTCCTGGAGTTTGCTCAGAGTCATGGAGTTGATGATGCCATCCAATATCTCATCCTCTGTCAACCCCTTCTCTTTCTGCTCTCAATCTTTCTTAGCATTGAGGTCTTTTCCAATTAGTTGGCTATTCGCATCAGGTGGCCAAAGTATTAGAGCTTCAGTTTCAGCATCAGTCCTTCCAATAAGTATTCAGGGTTGATTTCCTTTAAGATTGACTAGTTTGATCTCCTTGCTGTCCAAGGGACTCTCAAGAGTATTCTCCAGCACCACAGTTTGAAGGCATCAGTTCTTCGGCGCTCAGCCTTTTTTTATTGTCCAGCTCTCATATCCGTACATGACTACTGGAAAAACCATGAAGATGAAGAAGTGAAGTCGCTCAGTCGTGTCCGACTCTTTGCGACCCCATGGACTGTAGCCTACCAGGCTTCTCTGTCCATGGGATTTTCCAGACAAAAGTACTGGAGTGGATTGCCATTTCCCTCTCCAGGGGATCTTCCCACCCCAGGGATTGAACCTGGGTCTCCCGCATTGTAGACAGACGCTTTACGCTTTGACTAAATGGACCTTTGTAGGCAAAGTAATGTCTCTGCTTTTTAAAACACTGTCTAGGTTTGTCATTGCTTTTCTTTCAAGCAACAAGTGTGTTTTAATTTCATGGCTTCAGTCACTGTCCACAGTTATTTTGGAGTCCAAGAAAATAAAGTTTGTCACTATTTCTATTGTTTCCCCACCTGTTTGAATTTGCCTTTAAGTTCTGAAATCACAAAATAATTTTTAAAATATTTCTCCTGAGAAGATTTTTCTTAAATTTGAAATAGCTTTTGAAAATATGATGCTCTCATTTTTCTATTTTCATGTGTGTGTGTGTAGGAGAGGGTAAATGTTTGTTTACAGATAGTAATCTGTAGCTTACATGTGATATAACTGTCATGAGTAAGTGTTAGTTGCTCAGTTTTGTCCAACTATTTGCAACCCTGTGTACTGTAGCCCACCAGGCTCCTCTATCCATGGAATTCTCCAGGCAAGAATACTAGAGTAGGTGGCTATTTCCTCCTCTAGGAGATCTTGCTGACCAAGGGATTGAACCCAGGTCTCCTGCACTGCAGGCAGATTCTTTATCGTCTGAGCCACCAACTGTCATGGTCCAAGTTTGATGCTTGAAAAGTTCTATTTGACTAATCATTTTTGTTTTAGGGAAATAGATCTAATGGATAGTTAAATAGGGTCAATATATCTTTGCAAATTATTAATATTGCATTTTCTGTACTTCAAGTTGAAGACATTTTGTTTTTTTTGGTAGGCTCATAGCTGGCAGCCTGGAATAAAAAATCCTTACCGTGGTGTTGTTGTATGGCCTGTTCCTGAAAACATTGAAATCACTGTGACACTTTTTAAGGTAAGTTCCATTTTTATAGGTTATAGGATTTACTGTGCAGTCATTGTTATAAATGATGGAATATTTCAGTATTCACTGTTCGACACACTTGAGTCCTTAATGAGCAGTAAGAACCTTAATATGCATTATTTTTAGAGATGTAGCAATTTATAACAATACAAGGTATTTCATGGTGTATAAAGTCCAAATAATATGAGAGTCTTTTTGAACTTATTCCAGTTAAAATCAACTGGAACATTTCTTTTATTGCTTCCTACATTCTACCCACAGGAAAATTTAAAGTGCTTTTTCTGTGGAAAACTGAGGTTTGTGGAATTCTTGTCCTGGAGTCTCATTTTGTTAGCCTTGTTTGACTAAAAACTAGATGTGTTTTAAAATTGATATATGGTATTTTATTAAAGTTAATATAGGAAGGTAAATTTAAAATGGATTTTTGATAAATATTTTATTGATATTGATAGCTTATAAATACTATAGCTTAAAATAAAAATTCTGGTAATAAACTGAAAGTCCAGATCCAAAAAACATAGCTGTTCGTATATCTTACTTTTTTATATATGTTTTTTCTTGAATGTCTTCTCTATTTCTTAACGTTCTAAATAGTCCTCACACATATGAAAACTAAGCACTAGAATAATTACTTTCCCAACCAATTTCTTACCTACTCAAAAAAAAAAAAAAATGATGGGGACAAATATGTCTCAGCTTCAGCCTTCTTAGAAGTGGTGCATAGGAAACAAATGCTTTATTTCTTCTTTGAATCATTCCAATCATGTTGACTTTACTTTTGCAAAAGGATAGAATGAAGGAGGACATTTAGATGAGCATAATTTAGTAACATAAACTTGTGACAATCCACTAAATACTATAAGATATGACATCTAAGTAGAACAAATTTATATGGCTTCAAGTGTGAAATCACTGTGTAAAAAGGTACTTTTGATTTTGTATTTCAGTATATTAATTGATGTGCTCTGGAACTACTGAAGAGATCAATAGAACAAAGCAGTATAATGAATGTTAATGTACTAACCCATCAATGAGACACTACTTTCAAATGCTCTGTGTTTCATAGATATTCTATTTTATGAAAGATTCTTAACACTTTATGTGTGTTTTACAGTTGTAATACTATTGTTATTAACATTATAACATCACATGATTATGCATATCATTTATACACTGTTGGCCCAGGGAGAAATAAGGCATGAGGTTGTAGCTCCTCTTCCTTTTTTTTCAGGAAAGATCAGAATCATCCTATTACCCTTCAGTCAGCTATCGTAAAAGCCTGTTATTAATCCCCCACCCTTCCCCATCCATACCTCTTCTGTATGTGTTAGTCACTCAGTCGTGTCCAACTCTTTGTGAGTCCCTGGACTGTGGCCCACCAGGCTTCTCTGTCCATGGAATTCTCCAGGCAAGAATAATAGAGTGGGTTGCCATTTCTTCCTCCAGGGGATCTTCCTGATTCAGGACTCGAACCCAGGTATCCCGCATTGCAGGCAGATTCTTTACTTTTTGAGCTACCTTGGAAGCTCCTACCTCTCCTACTAAAGTGATGTAGTAAGTTTGGTAGTTAACAACAATACCTTTAGAGTACTATTTCATTTAATTCTCAAAGTAACCCTGAAGTTCTAGAATTGTTTCCATTGTACTGATAAGGAAACTAAGACTAAAGGGGAAGGTAACTTGCCCTGTCACACTGTGATTTAGCCCTGGGGTGTGGTTGTTGTGTGTTTGGTTTTGGGTTTGTTTTACATAGCATGGCCTATTCTGTAGTAAATACCACTCTGAATATAGATTACCACGGCAGAATCTGTGACATGCTTGAGGAAAACTTTTAAGTAATCTTCTGTGTTTTGATTTAGTCTGTTTTTATTGTTAAAGTAAATGAATGGACATAGTTACACAACTTTTATAAAAATGACGATAGACAACAAGGGGTTAGAAGAGAGCTGATAAATGGTTGACAGCTATGTGTTTGGGCAAAGGATATGCACTAACTGAGTGATTTTTGTGTTGAAAGTGGCTGTTGAAATGTATTACTTGGAGGATTAGGAGGTAAGTAGTTTTCAAGTACTAATGAGAATGTTCAGCAAATCCTATCACTGAACTTTTATGTCTTTTAAATGTTAGTCTGTAGGGAAATAAATACTCCCTCCTTCCCAGTTTGCTGTATTACACATTTCTCTTCAGTGAATATCTTTAAATATCTTTGTCTTCCTGGCTCCATATCTTCCCAGAGTTGTAATAGAAGAACCAAAAAGTAAACAAAACAAAATAGCTTTTCATTCTCTCATATTAATTTTTGATTCTTGTTTTTGAACAGCATTTTAAAATATTCAAGTGGAAAGCTTTTTCATATTTCCCCCTTTCTTTTACTTATATTAAAGTCTCACAATTTACTTAATCCTGAAATTTGCAAAATAGGAAAGAACTGCTCGTATTCACAGAGGTATGTTCATAGACAAAGTGCTTTTAAAAAAAGTTATCAAGAAGTTTCACTTTTCTATGGCTTAAGCAGAAATTAATTCTTTAGCCTGCACGCTTGATTTTGAAAGTTTAATTAGCTTGAAAATAGCTATTTCTGGTAAATGAAAAAAAGCCCCTTTTAGGGTTGAGAAGGGAAATGGCTCTTTAAGCTGTTTCACTTTTTCTCTTTAGTTCAATGGTGATAAAAGAGACACTAGAGGATAGAGAACAGGATGTAAAGAAGACTTAATTGATTCAAGGTGGGAGCAACTTTCATTACTAATGTTTTTGTTTAGTCAATAACATAATTAATGAGTTTTGTAGATATACCATTTTAAAGTAACTTGAAAATGAACATTATTGTTGCTCCTTTACATCTTTTTAGTGACTTTGCCTTATCAGATGTGACCCTTGGCCCCATTAAAATTATTCTGTTATGAGTAATATTTATCTGTGTTTCTAAAAAATGTTTTTATCAATTTTGAGAATTAATGTATATCATATATAAGGTGCAATTCAATATTTGTTAAGTTTCAAGGCATATCTTCATTAATTCATTAATCAAGTTTTCTTGAGAAACTACCATATTCCAGGTACTTTTCTAGGTCCCTAGGAACACAGAGATAAAACTGAACTAACAACATGGCTAAAAGTCAGACAGACCTAAAATTGGCACGTAATTTTAACACTTATTTGTGGGAAGTTACATCTTTTAGGTCTCAGTTTTCTGTTCTTTTAACTAGGAACAAAAAGGATACCTATTTCATAAGTAGTTGTGATGATTAAAACTCTTAACACAATGACTGAGGCAGAGTGTGTGCTTTGCAAACATTTTGTATTATCACTGATACCACTACTATTGGAGCTTCTCTGGTGGGTTAGACAGTAAAGAATCTGCCCACAATGCAGGAGACCTGGGTTCAGTCCCTGGATTGGGAAGATCCTCTGGAGGTGGAAATGGTAACCCACTCCAGTATTCTTGCCTGGAGAATTTCATGGACAGAGGTGCCTGGCGGGCTACAGTCCATGGGATCACAAAGAGTTGAACATGACTGAGCAACACACACACACACACACACACACACACACACACACACACACACACTACTATTAATTGTAAAAGTTGCACTAGAGCTAGGCTACATTCTTCAACAGTGGTGTGGGTGTGGGGCAAGCAGAAAGGGTAGTAATGTATCTTTTTCCTAAGCATTGTGTCACACTATTACTCGGTCTCTAAAGTAGCACTATTTGGGTCCTAAATCTCTCATGAAACAAATCCTTTAATCTTTATTTACAGTAGTCATTCTCCATAAACCTCCACAAACCTGGGCAGGGCCAGGCTGGGGAAATAAGTATCAAGTAGAGTCTTCTACCTCTTTTTCCTTTCTACCCTTTCCTGCCTGTCCCTGCCCATCACCACCAAATAAACTCCTTTTTGGCAGGTCTTTATAATATCTGTGTGGATTTACACTGTGTGGATTTGTCATAGTTGCCTTAAGACAGCTCAGAATCAGCTAGTCACCATATTTTTAAGGTAGAAAAATAAACAAAAATGAAGTAATGAAGGAATTTGAAATTTATCCCATAGGTTGTAGGGATCATTGAAAAACTCTTAGTTGGTACTTACATGGTCAGAACTGTGGTTTAGGAGAATTAATCTGTGTACAAGATTAATTGGAGAGCAGAGAGACTGAGAGTGCTGCGGTTACTTTTATCTTGAAATAGCCTAGGCACAAAGTGATGAGGACCCAAACACAGCTGTGGCAGTAGAAACTGAAGGTTAATAATAGACTATAGTGGAATCAGTCATGAATAAGGGGCTTCCCTATGAGAAGCATGTGGTCCATGAGACACAGTAGGGGAATAGCATTTATTTGCACATACTCTCACTGTCAGTACCTCCATCCCTCCCCCACCGCTAAAACATGAAGTTGAACTTGAATAAGTTAAATGCACTTACGACGCTACTCCACTGCTTTTCCTTTTATGTCTTAAAATCTGTTGCCTTTCACCTTTACTTATTTTAGTATCTGTGGAAATCCCACCTTGTCTAAATGCTTCCTCACTCGTAAAGCTTTTCCTGTTCCTTCCTCTAAGAAATGTATTGTCTTCTAATCTCTAGTAAAACCATGTATTTCATTCATCATCTATGTATTTAGATTAGTTGTGTTTGTCTTTGAAAGCAAGGACAACTGTGTTTGAATCCGTATAACGCCTCTGTAATTCCTTATATAGTAAGTAGCCAATAAATATTTGTCAAATACTTGGTTAAAGTCTGACTCATTTAGAAAAAAAGCTGCATTTGGTTGTAGGATCTGTTACCCTTTCTCAGGCCTCTGGTAATGGAGGGCAGATGAGGGTATCAACGTCAGATTTGTCATTTTGTGTAGGTTATGAAGTTCTTTGCAGTACTTTGAAATTCCAAATGTTTATAATATGTAACCTCTGCACCAAGAAAACCTTGCCTCAAGTAATGCTTTGAGTTCAGAATACTTACAGGTATAAAAATAAGGATATCAGTATCTTAATAAATGAGCCTGGTGGGCTACAGTCCACGGGGTCACAGAGTCAGACATGACTGACTGACTGAACACTGCACAAAAAGTGCTTTTTAATAGTTCACTCACCAAGTTATCTGTCCCCGGGTTTCTTTTTTAAATTAATTTTTATTGAGGTATAGATTATTTACAATGTTGTATTAGTTTCTGCTGTACAGCAAACTGAATCAGTCATACATACACGTGAAGTCACTCTTTCAGATTCTATTCCTATATAGACCATTACAGAGTATTGCCTAGAGCTACCTGTGCGTATTAGTTATCTATTTTATATATAGTGGTGTGTGTATGTCAGTCTCAATCTTCCAATTTATCCCTCCCTTCTTTTTCCCCTTGGTAAGCATAAGTTTGTTTTCTGTCTCTTTGATTCTATTTCTGTTTTGTAAATAGGTTCATTTGTACCACTTTTTAAAATTCCACGTATAACCTCTGTCATAAAATATTTTTATGGTTTCCTTTTGTCTTGTTTTATGCAATGATGGAAAATAATGATATGTATTAACCTAAGTAAGAGAATTTCTTAATAAAAATAATGTTTTAAATTTAGATAAATTATGAAAGTTTCTTAAAAGCAGACCATTCTGCCCCTTCCTTTTTTGTAAGTTGGTAAAAGCTAATATCAAGGCTGTTTGTGTATTTTCCTAATTGAATTGACTGGATTAAAAAAATGTATTTCAACTTTATATTTTACTTTTGTTACAGGATCCTCATGCAGAGGAATTTGAAGATAAAGAGTGGACATTTGTCATAGAAAATGTAAGCTAATTGTAAATTCTGTCACCTTTCATATTTTTAACTATATACATTACTAAGGGGCATTTTGGTGGCAGAAGAAATGTTGCTTTATAAAAAATTAGTGATTTGTAGCTTTTAGAATTTTTTAAGTGAAATAATAACCAGTAGAATTATTTGTGAACATTGAGTCAGCCAAAAATTTCCTTTAGGTTTTTCTGTAAGATGTTATGGAAAAACCCAAATGAACTTTTTGGCCAATATTTTTGTTAAAAACATAAAAGTAAAACTACTCATTGATACTGAATTATGTATATGCTCTATGTATTCTGTTGGGAGTTTGAGGGAAGGATTGTGTCTTATTCATCTTTTTATCTATTTAGCATCTGACATGGTGCTTCTGACATAACATAAATGCTCTTTTAAACATTTGTTGAATGAAATTATGAATGATCTTAGAAATATTTGAAAATAAACTATATGCTTTAACTCTTTGGGTTGAAGGATTCTCAAGTAGTACTTTAATAATCATTTTCAATTAGTTTGCATTTTATGATGGAGTCCCAGGTGACTTGTAGGAAGATATAGTTGTTTAATGAATGTTTATTAAATGGAGATTAGGGAAGACAGGCAATGAAACTATGTGTGGGTTCTGAAGTCTGAGAGACAGATTGCAAGCCCTAGATCTTCCATTTATAAGCTCTGATTATGATAAGTTTCTTAACTTCTCAGCAGTCAATTTATAGGGTTGTGATGATTAAATAATTTCAATGAATATTAGCTTTTATCATTGTCATTGACATCACTATCATGATCATTATTACAGTTGTAAAATATATTTGTAACAGTTTTATAACATGCTTTATAAAACAGCATGTTCTTCCTC
The DNA here is from genome assembly GCF_027580195.1 of Bos mutus. Classification (NCBI taxonomy): domain Eukaryota; kingdom Metazoa; phylum Chordata; class Mammalia; order Artiodactyla; family Bovidae; genus Bos; species Bos mutus. The sequence goes on along the minus strand of NC_091627.1, from coordinate 45,564,157 downwards.
TCTGTAAGTGATTTTGTTTTATATTTTAGTGGTAAAAGGAATCTTACACTTTTTTGAACAGTAGCTGGACCATTTTTAGACATAAAGATCTGGGGAGCTTGGGAGGGAGGTCATGTCCAAATACAGTGGAAGGAGTTCTGGTGGCTGGATGTCAAACTAGTGTCATTGTGTTAAAGGTTCACACGTGTTAACAATTCTGACTTTTCTGTAGTGATAGGTTTGAACACTGTAGTTGGAGTAACGTTGAGGTTTTGAAAACAGACAAACTTACATTTCTTGAAATTTGTTACAGCCTCAAAAATCTAGCTTTCATTAAAATCTTCTCCCCAATGGATGGTTTTAACGGTTTTCAATATTTATGGCTCTGTTATATAGCTATGTTAACTTGATGTACTAAAGAATTAGCCTGTTAATTTCGGGTTGTAAGTAATAGTAGATGTAAACAATAACTTTATATTTGTTTAGAAAGGTGTTCTTATCATACATCTGATTAATCTTAGAATAGAGGCACAGTAGTTCTAAATTTCTGAGAAATAGATTATAAGCTGTTACTGAAAGACACAACTATTAAAAAAAGCTATATGCCACAGATTAGGTTTGGATGCAAAGTACATTCAAATCTATAGAATTTTAGGAAAAATCTTTTAAGTTCTGTATTATATATTTTATAAAAATATTTTAAAAATCAATGGAGAAATACTGGGCTTCCCTGGTAGCTCAGCTGGTGAAGAATCTGCCTGCAATGCAGGAGACCCCAGTTCGACTCCTGGGTCGGGAAGATCCCCAGGAGAAGGGATAGGCTACCCACAGTATTCTTGGACTTTCCTGGTGGCTCAGATGGTAAAGAATCTGCCTGTAATGCAGGAGATCAAGGTTCAATCTCTGGGTTGGGAAGATCCCCTGGAGGAGGGCTTGGCAACCCACATCAATATTCTTGCCTAGAGAATCCTTATGGGCAGAGGAGCCTGGCAGGCTACAAACCCTGGGATCACAAAGAGTTGGACACAACTGAGCGACTAAGTACAGCACAGAAAAATACTAAAATTAAGACAGTGAGATTTAAATGGATCATGAGATAAAAAGTTATATTTTGAATCATCCTTTCCATATTGGAGTATATGTTTCTCAAGTTGAAGAGTATATTTATATCCATTTTATGAAAAATATATATAAGCTCAGAAGCTTATTTAGCTGATTTGCCTATTTATTGCTAAAGTGATTGAAGAGGGGATGGCCATAGTAGGAAAATGGAAAATAAAATACATTAGCATTTCTTCTCTCCTAGTGTTTATTGCTAAATTAGATTCATAAAAATCTAATAAAAATAATATAGGTGACTTTTAACTATTATTCATATTGTTTAAAAACTTTATAAAACCATTATTTTAATTGAACTGTTTACTGGAGATTAAATTTTCCTGTGTCATCAGAAAATTTTGGAGACCTTACTCTGAGTTATGTTGTGGAGAGAACACTGCATTTGTAGAGTTTTCCAGGCATCATTATGCTTTTTAATAGATGAAAGATTTTCTGACTTCTTGTCATTCTGCCTCCTTATTTGAAAAAAATGCATTTTCCTTTCTCCCATATCCTAGTGTAGAGAAGACATGAACTTTGGATTGGTTAGAATTGTGTATAAATCCTGATGTGCCTTCAAAGCTGGTGACCTTGAGATTATTTTCCAGGGCTTAATTTCTTCATCTATAAAATGAAAGGTTTCTACTAAATCATCTCATAGGGATTTTCTAGGTCCATAACTTTGTTTCCGTAAATAGGAATATTTTTATAAACTTTTTTGAATATTATCTCTTTATAGATCAAATTTTTTTGTTTTCAAGTTCATGGGGAATGAAATATTTAAAAGTTATCTAGCATGTCATTTTGGAATCAGTTAATAACTCCCTAATTTATATCTTTCTTTAAAAGTCAATATTGGCATATATATTCAGTATTTTCTGTATGTTTTTATTTCTGGAATGAATTGGGAGTTTTTTGCAAGTTTCCTATTCTGAACTTTTTTAGCACAACAGTTCTTTCCCCCTACTCTTGTTGCTATAATAGTCATTTCCTATGCCATATTAGAAAGAAAGAAAGAAAATTGAATTGTGGTTTCAACTCCCTTTTATGCAAAAGAAGATACTGGCTTTTCTAGTAGAAACCTAATTTCTCAGCTGTAGGTATTAAAAAAACAAAAAACAAAAATCACCATATTTAAAGAGATGGTCAAAATTTAGGGGACTCTAGGTGCTGAAGAGCTAATGTGAAGTTAAGTAAAATTATTCAGCATGTGGGAGGAACACACAATTCCTCAGTTATTAATCATGGTGACAGCAAAAATAATGATGACTGCTAGGAACCTAGTGCAAGAAATAACAAATAGTTTATTAGATGAATTCATGATTTTTTTTATTATTAACTTTTACCTGTTTTTACAGGTTTTTTTTTTTAAGAGACATTTATGGGATTTGACCTATTTGACTAGCATAATGTATATTTTTTAAAAGTTTAAACAGAAAAAGGTAAATATTAAATGTATCCATTATTTACTTTCATAGGTTAAAGTTACCAGACTTCTTAAGTATGGTGAAATTGTTTTACTCTTAATTCACGGGAAAAAGCATGAATGCTCATGTTGTGACTAAACTCTTTTAAAATGCATCAACTTAACGGAGAACATAACTAATTTACATACTTTAAATTAAGACAGCCATCATAAATAATGAACTATTTAATGTGAAAGAATGAGTTTATATAATTAAACCTAAAACAAAACAAAAGAAAGTGGTATATTCTCACCTAGAAGATAGACTAGAATTGGGCATGTGTGTTATGTTCTGGAAAAACCTAGGTCCGTTTTCTGAGGTGCTAACAGGGCTCTTGCTTAGCTAAGTAAATTTAATAGGGGAGAAGTTCTATTCCATTTATTTCTGTATCCTCTAAAATTTTTATTATATAACACCTTCTGTGCAGTAGGTGCTCCATTTATGTTTGGTGAAGGAGTGAGTAAATGAATGATCTAGTCAAATTCAGTATCCTTAAAGGAGTATTCTTTTTAAGAGAGGAATTACAGTAGCATCCATTAACTATATTGAAGAAAAATTTAAAAAGTAGACTCTAGTGACAGTGAGATAGTATATGAAGGATCCATATGTCATTACAGTAGAAACTCTTCTCATCAATCTCTACTTAATTTACATGGATTACCTCATACTTTCCATTCGATCCATAAGACATCCTGGTTTTAATCCCACATGTGTCAACATGGTTAGTGGGCTACTCTCTGACATACTTCTACACACTCCTCTCCCAAGTGAGTTGTAAGTTGTTTTTGACCCTTTACAAGACCTCTTATGATACTGGCCTGTTGTTGTAATTATATAATTTAATTAGATATTTCCTCGGCCGGTGACGGAGAAGGCAATGGCACCGCACTCCAGTACTCTTGCCTGGAAAATCCCATGGACGGAGGGGCCTGGAGGGCTGCAGTCCATGGGGTCGCTAGGAGTCGGACACGACTGAGCAACTTCACTTTATTTTTTCACTTTCATGCATTGGAGAAGGAAATGGCAACCCACTCCAGTGTTCTTGCCTGGAGAATCCCAGGGACGGGGAGCCTGGTGGGCTGCTGTCTATGGGGTCGCACAGAGTCGGACACGACTGAAGCGACTTAGCAGCAGCAGCAGCAGGCCAGTGAACTATCAGTTTGAGGAATTATTTCATGAAAACTGTTAAAATGCTTTAGAAAGAGTTGATAGAAGTGAGTTGTTAAAAACTGCTGTCAAATCTGGTGTGGAAATGCAACTGTAAAAAATTGGGGAAAAATTTACGAAAATCTGAAAGGATTTTTGCATTCAGATATTTCTCTCTTGTTATTATATATTGCTTTCATTTAAAGATGACTGAATTGCTTATATGTAGAATCTAGAAAAATGATACAGATGAGCTCATTTGGAAAGCAGAAATAGAGACACAGATGTAGAGAACAAACTTATGGCTACCAAGGGGGGAAGAGGGAGGTGGGATGAATTGGGAATTGGGATTGACAAATATATACTATTGATACTATATATAAAATAGATAACTAAGGAGAACCTGAATGGTATGGACGTAACAGAAGCAGAAGATATTAAGAGATGGCAAAAATACACAGAAGAACTATACAAAAAGATCTTAATGACCCAGATAACCATGATGGTGTGATCACTCACCTAGAGCCAGACATCCTGGAGTGTGAAGTCAAGTGGACCTTAGAAAGCATCACTAAGAACAAAGCTAGTGAAGGAGATGGAATTCCAGATGAGCTATTTCAGATCCTAAAACATGATGCTGTGAAAGTGCTGCACTCAATATGCCAGCATATTTGGAAAACTCAGCAGTGGCCACAGGACTGGAAAAGATCAGTTTTCATTCCAATCCCAAAGAAAAGCAATGCCAAAGAATGTTCAAACTACCACACAGTTGCACTCATTTCACATGCTAACAAAGTAATGCTCAAAATCCTTCAAGCTAGGCTTCAACAGTGTGTGAACCAAGAACTTCCAGATGTTCAAGCTGGATTTAGAAAAGGCAGAGGAGCCAGAAATCAAATTGCCAATATCCACTGGATCATAGAAAAAGCAAGGAAACGCCAGAAAAACATCTACTTTGCTTCATTGACTATGCTAAAGCCTTTGACTGTATGGATCACAACAAACTGGAAAATTCTCCAAGAGATGGGAATACCAGACCACCTTACCTGCCTTCTGAGAAACCTGTATGGAGGTCAAGAAGCAACAGTTAGAACCAGATCCGAAACAATGGACTGGTTCCAGTTTGGGAAGGAAGTACATCAAGGCTGTATATTGTCACCCTGCTTATTTAACTTGTATGCAGAGTACATCGTGCAAAATGCCGGGCTGGAGTCAAGATTGCGGGGCTGGAATCAGGCCGAAATCAAGATTGCTGGGAGAAGTATCAATAACCTCAGATATGCAGATGACACCACTCTTATGGCAGAAAGAAGAGAGGAATTAAAAAGCCTCTTGATGAAGGTGAAAGAAGAGAGTGAAAAAGGTGGCTTAAAACTGAACATTCAAAAAGTGAAGATCATGGCATCCGGTCCCATCACTTCATGGCAAATAGATGCGGAAACAATGGAAACCGTAACAGACTTTATTTTCTTGGGCTCCAAAATCACTGTAGATGGTGACTGCAGCCATGAAATTAAAAAACGCTTGCTGCTTGGAAGAAAAGCAATGACAAAACTAGACAGCATTTTAAAAAGCAAGGACATTACTTTGCCAACAAAGGTCCGTCTAGTCAAAGCTATGGATTTCCAGTAGTCATGTATGGATGTGAGAGCTGGGTAATAAAAACGACCAAGCACTGAAGAATGGATGCCTTTGAATTGTGGTGCTGGAAGAAGACTCTTGAGAGTGCCTTAGACTGCAAGGAGATCAAACCAGTCAATCCTAAAGGAAATCAGTCCTGAATATTCATTGGAAGGACTGATGCTGAAGCTGAAACTCCAATATTTTGGCCACCTGATGCGAAGAGCTGACTCATCTGAGAAGACCTTGATGCTGGGAAAGATTGAAGGCGGGAGGAGAAGGGGATGACAGAGGATGAGATGGTTGGATGGCATCACCGACTCGATGGACATGAGTTTCAGTAAACTCTGGGAGATGGTGAAGGACAGGGAGGCCCGGAGTGTTGTAGTCCACGGGGTCGCAAAGAGTTGGACATGACTGAGACACTGAACAATAGCAACAAGGAGAACCTGCTCTGTAATGCAGGGATCTCTACTCAGTGCTCTGTGGTGACCTAATTGGGAAGGAAATCCAAAAAGAGTGTATGTATGTATATGTATAGCTGATTCAATTTGCTGTACAGCAGAAACTAGCAACATTGTAAAGCAACTATACTCTAACAAAAATTATTTAAAATAAGTGATTGAAAATATACTAATGATACATTATAACTGTTGATTATATGAGAAGATGGATGATCAACAAAGTTATACTCTAAGACTGGTGAATGAAACACATAAATATATATTAAACAAAATTAAATGTTTGTGTATCAATATTCATAACTTTCCCCTTTAATTGACCAACTCTCTGTGACATTCAGATCATTTAAGAGATATTCTACAATAAATATATACTAAGTCATTCTCATGAGATCTCTGTATACTCATCTATATGATTAAAAAATTGTTCTTAGAAATTTTCTTTTAAATCTAAATTCATGGTAAGTAGACATTACATTTTTCAGGCAGTAGCAGTTCACTATTTGAGCCGGTGAGGTCCTGCCCACCGCCAGGTGTTGGCAGCTCTCATCCCTCAGCCCCCACCCACCTGCCAGCCTGACCTGGAGACGCCTGCAGGGAGTCCTGTCGGTCAGGTGCACCGTCCCGTCCCACCTGGGTGATGTCACTGTCACTTCCTGACTCTGCCCTGGAGCGTCCCCTCCGGAAAGCAGGGGTCGTGATGGCTCTGTGGGCCGGTGGAGCTCCTGTGAGGAGGAGGAGAGAGACTGGGGCGGACAGAGGCAGGGGTGAGGCTTGGAAGATTCTCTAAAGACACCAGAACATCAGGAATGTTTCTCGTTGGAATTTCTGGGAGACCTGGGTTCAATCCCTGGGTTGGGAAGATCCCCTGGAGAAGGGAATGGCTACTCACTCTAGTATTCTGGCCTGGAGAATTCCACAGACTGTGTAGTCCATGGGGTTGCCAAGAGTTGGACATGACTGAGTGACTTTCACTTTCACTACAATATATCTGAAGCTTTCAAATAAATGAGCCAGAATTCATTCATTCATTCAGTAGCAGTTAATTCACTGAGTATGTATTTTGTGCTGGACACTGTTCTAGGTGCTGGAAATAGAGTGGTATATAAAGCAAAAACAAATCTCTTCCTCATGGAGTTTCTGTTTGTGTGTGAGAGAGAAAGAATAAAATTAATGCATGTAAAATATATACTGTGTTAGATAATATAAATATGTAATGTGTGTTAAATATATGTTAACATATGTGGTATGTTAAATAAGTGCTAAGAAGAAAAAGCAAGGAACAATACAGATTCTACTGTTATGGTTCCATAGAGATAAGAAGCTTTATTATTTCTTGTAACGCCTCCAAAAGAGAGTTCAGGTGTACTTGTCAAGTTAGTTTAAAAGGTATTTTAATAAGAGTCTATTAAATCAGTATATTAAGGTTTGAGAAAGTTGAAAAATAACATTGTGGCGCCATATAAACCTTTTCCTAGATTATAGCTCCCCTCAGTGGTGGATGAGGAAATTGACTCTGTTCTAAGAGAAACAGTTGTGTTCATGTAGCAGCAGCAGGGACCTGTTACAATATTGTGCTCTGCTTTATGTTTTAAATATGTTTCCCTTATCACATACAGAAGACCTAGTGAATTTCAAAGGACTAACAGTCTGTCTTTTTCTCTTTTAAAGTTTGGATTTTTTATGAATGTCTCTTGGTAAATTGTTGCAAGACTGAGAAGGCATGCTCCAAAGAGCATTCAGAAATGAAATTTTAATCTTTATTTTCTTTGCACTTTGTGTTATAACCCCACAATAAGTAAAATTTAAAGTTTCTGCTTAGTATAAAATATCCCAATAAAACATAGAAGTCTCCAAAATATATTACCCTAACAAATTTATTGGATCCTTGCTGTATATCAGGTACTGTGTGAAATGCTGTATGCACATTATCTCATTTACTCACTGTGGTAACCCTCTGAGTCAGATACTAATAACCTTGAGTAAGCACATACCTTCCATACTGACTCTGCTTCTGCGTATTAGCTCATGTCTTTTTATGAGTCCATATTCTGCTTGTGGGACTCTGCTTCTAGGTATTGGCTCCTATTTCCACATACAGACTGTGGTAAATTGACTGAAAAAAAGGCCACAGCAATTCCTCCTGTCCCTGGATGTGCAGCCCTTTGGTTATATGTTGAAGGTGGAGCTGAGGATTTGCTGATGAGTTAGTGTGGGACACGAAAGAAACAGAGGAGTCAAGGAAGATGCCAAGGTGCTTGGCCTAAGCAATAAGAAGAAAGGAACTTTCATTTATCAAGGGGAAGAAGGCAGAGGAAGAACAGTTTTGAGAGGGAGAAAAATGCAGTCAGTGAGTAAAACATTCATGAATACTAAATCTATTTATTTTAAAAATTAAACTTACAAAATCCGTAAAACAAAGATTCCCTTAAATGTTCTGATATATTTGCAATATATTAAGTAAGAGTTCAACTAAAATCCCCCAAACAGGTTAGTTAATTGCATATTTTCATCTGGAAAAAGAGTCACATCTTCTTTGGGTTGAGCTGTTGGAGCTATCTAGAGAGGTTGACCTATAGCACTGTCTCATAAAAACACGTGATCTGTGAAAGAAATTGGAGTGTCATTGCCCTAAGTAAACACTGAATTATGTGAATATATGTGATGATGTCAAATGTCTTTATTTTCTTAGCACTCTGTTATAACCCCACAATCAGTAAAATTTAAAGTTTTTGCTTAGTATAAAATATCCCAATAAAACATAAAAGTCTCCAAAATATATTACTCTAACAAATTTATTGGATCCTTACTGTGTGTCAGGTACTGTGTGAAATGCTATATGCACATTATCTCATTTACTCACTGTGGTAACCCTCTGAGTCAGATACTAATAACCTTATTTTACAGATAAAGAAAGTGAGTCTTAGAGAGGTTAAGTAATTTGCTTAAGGTTATATATCTAAGAAGTCAGGATTTTATCCAGTCTTGTCTTTCTCTGTGGCCTTTGCCCTTAACTCCTTTGCAATAATGATTTCCCATAGTGGCAAAATGAAAATAAATAATTTGAAATTGTAGAATCATAGAGAAGTTTTAAATCTACTTTCTTTACTGATAAACTTGTGAAATATATATGTATTAGATTAGTAAATGTAGTCTTTAATTATTGTACATATTCAGTCTAAAAGTTATTGAGATTAATTACTTGACTGCTGTTAGATATTACAAAATGGAATTCCAGAATTGATCAGTCACCAGAATTCTGCATGTTTTTTCTCAAGGCAGCCTTCCTGCCTCTTTGTGTTGAGTTGAGATAATGCTGCCTTCATTTTATTTTTTCTTTTGTTTCTGGGCACAGAGAAGATTTCCCAGTTGTTTGCCAAGCTTTCTTCTTTGGACCAAAAAGCTGCTTATACATAAGTCAAAACTTTAGAGGTGATTTTACCACTGCTAGCTTTGTGACCTTGAACAAGTTATTTAATCTTTTATAGCTTCTAGTGTACTCAGGTATAAAATGATAGTGTTAATATCTACTCTATAAGTTAGTGAAGATTAGCAATAATGTATGTAAAGCAGCGAGCTCAGTAAAGAGGAGCTATTTTCATAATGTTAATTTAGAGGACATAGAAAAATATAAAGGAAAGGAAGATAGGTTTCTAAAGTTATTATTGTAGGATTTTATGTTTTCTACTCCTTAATACCACGTATACTTCTTAGTAGTATCTAGACCTCACCATTACCTCAAAGGAATGTCAAGGCAACTTGTAAACTTCTCACTTGGATTAAACTTTAAAATATTTTCATCTTTCTAAAGTTTTCAGATTTTGACTTCCAGCATCTTCCCCTTATAAATTTAATCCAAGGTTAAGAGCCAGTTTGTTTTCTTCTACTTAACATGTGCTGTGCTATGCTTAGTCACTCAGTCATGTCCGACTCTTTTTGACCCCATGGACTGTAGCCTGCCAGGCTCCTCTGTCCATGGGGATTCTCCAAGCAGGAATACTGAAGTGGGTTGCCATGCCCTCCTCCAGAGGATGTTCCCAACCCAGGGATCGAACCCAGGTCTCCTGCATTGCAGGCTCACATCTGAGCCACTAACAAGTGCTAGTTAGTTATTAATATCTACCTCTGGGCCTGATAATCTATGTTAGTTATAATATGAATATACTTTAAAAATCGTTATAAATGTTTCCTTAATTTCTCTTTCAGTTTTCTCATTATTAGTGTATAGGAATGCAAGGGATTTCTGTGTGTTGATTTTATATCCTGCAACTTTACTATAATCATTAATTAGTTCTAGTAATTTTCTGGTGGAGTCTTTAGGGTTTTCTATGTAAAGGATCATGTCATCTGCAAACAGTGAGAGTTTTACTTCTTCTTTTCCAATTTGGATTCCTTTTATTTCTTTTTCTGCTCTGATTGCTGTGGCCAAAACTTCCAAAACTATGTTGAATAGTAATGGTGAAAGTGGGCACCCTTGTCTTGTTCCTGACTTTAGAGGAAATGCTTTCAGTTTTTCACCATTGAGGATAATGTTTGCTGTGGGTTTGTCATATATAGCTTTTATTATGTTGAGGTATGTTCCTTCTATTCCTGCTTTCTGGAGAGTTCTTATCATAAATGGATGTTGAATTTTGTCAAAGGCTTTCTCTGCATCTATTGAGATAATCATATGGTTTTTGTTTTTCTATTTGTTAATGTGGTGTATAACATTGATTGATTTGCGGATATTGAAGAATCCTTGCATCCCTGGGATAAAGCCCACTTGGTCATGGTGTATGATCTTTTTAATGTGTTGTTGGATTCTGATTGCTAGAATTTTGTTAAGGATTTTTGCATCTGTGTTCATCAGTGATATTGGCCTGTAGTTTTCTTTTTTTGTGTCATCTTTGTCAGGTTTTGGTATTAGGGTGATGGTGGCCTCATAGAATGAGTTTGGAAGTTTACCTTCCTCTGCAATTTTCTGGAAGAGTTTGAGCAGGATAGGTGTTAGGTCTTCTCTAAATTTTTGGTAGAATTCAGCTGTGAAGCCGTCTGGACCTGGGCTTTTGTTTGCTGGAAGATTTTTGATTACAGTTTCAATTTCCGTGCTTGTGATGGGTCTGTTAAGATTTTCTATTTCTTCCTGGTCCAGTTTTGGAAAGTTGTACTTTTCTAAGAATTTGTCCATTTCTTCCACGTTGTCCATTTTATTGGCATATAATTGTTGATAGTAGTCTCTTATGATCCTTTGTATTTCTGTGTTGTCTGTTGTGATCTCTCCATTTTCATTTCTAATTTTATTGATTTGATTTTTCTCCCTTTGTTTCTTGATGAGTCTGGCTAATGGTTTGTCAATTTTATTTATCCTTTCAAAGAACCAGCTTTTGGCTTTGTTGGTTTTTGCTATGGTCTCTTTTGTTTCTTTTGCATTTATTTCTGCCCTAATTTTTAAGATTTCTTTCCTTCTACTAACCCTGGGGTTCTTCATTTCTTCCTTTTCTAGTTTCTTTAGGTGTAGGGTTAGGTTATTTATTTGACTTTTTCTTGTTTCTTTAGGTATGCCTGTATTGCTATGAACTTTCCCCTTAGGACTGCTTTTAAAGTGTCCCACAGGTTTTGAGTTGTTGTGTTTTCATTTTCATTAGTTTCTATGCAAATTTTGATTTCTTTTTTGATTTCTTCTGTGATTTGTTGGTTATTCAGCAGGGTGTTGTTCATCCTCCATATGTTGGAATTTTTAATAGTTTTTCTCCTGTAATTGGGATCTAATCTTACTGCATTGTGGTCAGAAAAGATGCTTGGAATGATTTCTATTTTTTTGAATTTACCAAGGCTAGATTTATGGCCCAGGATGTGATCTATCCTGGAGAAGGTTCCATGTGCGCTTAAGAAAAAGGTGAAATTCATTGTTTTGGGATGAAATGTCCTATAGATATCAATTAGGTCTAACTGGTCTATTGTATCATTTAACGTTTGTGTTTCCTTGTTAATTTTGCAACGGAAAGAATAAAATACTTAGGAATATATCTACCTAAAGAAACTAAAGACCTATATATAGAAAACTATAAAACACTGGTGAGAGAAATCAAAGAGGACACTAATAGATGGAGAAATATACCATGTTCATGGATTGGAAGAATCAATATAGTGAAAATGAGTATACTACCCAAAGCAATTTATAGATTCAATGCAATCCCTATAAAGCTACCAACGGTATTCTTCACAGAGCTAGAACAAATAATTTCACAATTTGTATGGAAATACAAAAAACCTCGAATAGCCAAAGCTATCTTGAGAAAGAAGAATGGAACTGGAGGAATCAATCTACCTGACTTCAGGCTCTATTACAAAGCCACAGTTATCAAGACAGTATGGTACTGGCACAAAGACAGAAATATTGATCAATGGAACAAAATAGAAAGCCCAGAGATAAATCCATGCACATATGGACACCTTATCTTTGACAAAGGAGGCAAGAATATACAATGGATTAAAGACAATCTCTTTAACAAGTGGTGCTGGGAAAACTGGTCAACCACTTGTAAAAGAATGAAACTAGAACACTTTCTAACACCATACACAAAAATAAACTCAAAATGGATTAAACATCTCAACGTAAGACCAGAAACTATAAAACTCCTAGAGGAGAACATAGGCAAAACACTCTCCGACATACATCACAGCAGGATCCTCTGTGACCCACCTCCCAGAATATTGGAAATAAAAGCAAAAATAAACAAATGGGACCTAATTAAACTTAAAAGCTTCTGCACATCAAAGGAAACTATTAGCAAGGTGAAAAGGCAGCCTTCAGAATGGGAGAAAATAATAGCAAATGAAGCAACGGACAAACAACTAATCTCAAAAATATACAAGCAACTCCTACAGCTCAACTCCAGAAAAATAAATGACCCAATCAAAAAATGGGCCAAAGAACTAAATAGACATTTCTCCAAAGAAGACATACAGATGGCTAACAAACACATGAAAAGATGCTCAACATCACTCATTATCAGAGAAATGCAAATCAAAACCACTATGAGGTACCATTTCACGCCAGTCAGAATGGCTGTGATCCAAAAGTCTACAAGCAATAAATGCTGGAGAGGGTGTGGAGAAAAGGGAACTCTCTTACACTGTTGGTGGGAATGCAAACTAGTACAGCCACTATGGAGAACAGTGTGGAGATTCCTTAAAAATCTGGAAATAGAACTGCCTTATGACCCAGCAATCCCACTGCTGGGCATACATACTGAGGAAACCAGAAGGGAAAGAGACGTGTACCCCAATGTTCATTGCAGCACTGTTTATAATAGCCAGGACATGGAAGCAACCTAGATGCCCATCAGCAGATGAATGGATAAGAAAGCTGTGGTACATATACACAATGGAGTATTACTCAGCCATTAAAAAGAATACATTTGAATCAGTTCCAATGAGATGGATGAAACTGGAACCTATTATACAGAGTGAAGTAAGCCAGAAAGAAAAACACCAATACAGTATACTAACGCATATATATGGAATTTAGAAAGATGGTAACAATAACCCTGTGTACAAGACAGCAAAAGAGACACCGATGTATAGATCAATCTTATGGACTCTATGGGAGAGGGAAAGGGTGGGGAGATTTGGGAGAATAGCATTGAAACATGTATAATATCATGTATGAAACGAGTCGCCAGTCCAGGTTCGATGCACGGTACTGGATGCTTGGGGCTGGTGCACTGGGACGACCCAGAGGGAGGGTAGGGAGGGAGGAGGGAGGAGGGAGGAGGGTTCAGGATGGGGAACATGGGCATACCTGTGGTGGATTCATTTCGGTGTTTGGCAAAACTAATACAATATTGTAAAGTTTAAAAATAAAATAAAAAAAAATCGTTATAAATGAATTTTAAATTATCCTTTGTTATTTACAATTCCTTTCCCTATTATTAGTGCACATTATCAAGAATGGATACTACAAACAACATATTTCTGTTTTATCTACCATAATATAATAATGCTTATTCACCCAGGCAATTGACATCATGGGTTTTCTCTTTTTTTTTTTAATGTGAAACCATAACAGTTATATTTAGAAAAAAAAATTTCCTTCCTGGTGCTTTACATTATCCAACTAAAATCAGAACCTTTGTCTGCAAAATATATTCATAGGTCTTAGTTTTTGAAGTCTAAATTTTTTATTCTTTATATTCTTTTGGTTTTTTGAATGAATCAAAAAATACATACCGAGGAAAAATGCCAATCTGGGATTAATTCATTCATTTATCCAGTCATTCTGCAAACATTTAATATGCATGTCTTTATGCCCAGATATTTTATTAATACTGAAATACAGAGTCAAGACATGCAGAATTTCATCAATTCTGAGATGAATATTTTTCCCTCACATTTTAGCTTCTTGGGAATCACCTTACATTTCTGGTATCCTACAGTTATAACTGGTAGTGTTTTTTTCTTTCTTATTGCTGTATGAAATAATGATGAATCATTGAAAAACTAAAGACTTATTTGATAGAATAAAGTAACCTGTACTCCTAAAGTTTATAATCTAGTAATGGTGTCATACAAGTAAAGAAAGAAAGATAAGAAAAAGAGATGACAGAGTCTAGGAAGACTTACTGCAGGAACTAGCTATGAAGCTTAGTTTTTAAGGAAAAATGAGGTTATGCAAAAAAAGACATTGAAAGCAGAGTAAAGAAAGATCAGATAAAGGCAAGAGAGACACCTGTGAGTTTAGGTTAGTATCTACTCTTGGTGAGATCATTGAAAAGAAGAGCAAAAAAAACCCAAGCCAACCAAAACAAAAATTGAGCCCCCTACTACAGAGCAATAGTCCTCTAGGTTTTTATCTGTTAACCTAATAGATTTAATAATAGGCATAGAGATCAACTGGAAGTGCTATGTCCTCCTTAGAGGGAATCTATGGGATATTAAAATGTTTTTTGGGGGGGTCACATATCTGGTCTTTTCTATAATTTTTACACGTGACCAGTGAGAAGGACAATCTGAGTCCTTAGTGTCTTTTTAATTGCCATTTATTTGATCCTACTTCCAGAAGCCTTTTAAATGGATAGGATGGGATATTAATTCCAAGACAGTACTATAAATGATCCTCAGTTTTATTTCTTTTATTGGATTGTGTTGAACAAGATTGCTTGCCCAACCAAACTCACCTGACAAGATTACACCAAGAATGAGATGATCAGAGATCAGATCAGATCAGTCGCTCAGTCGTGTCCGACTCTTTGCGATCCCATGAATCGCAGCACGCCAGGCCTCCCTGTCCATCACCAACTCCCAGAGTTCACTCAGACTCATGTCCATCGAGTCAGTGATGCCATCCAGCCATCTCATCCTCTGTCGTCCCCTTCTCCTCTTGCCCCCAATCCCTCCCAGCATCAGAGTCTTTTCCAATGAGTCAACTCTTCGCATGAGGTGGCCAAAGTACTGGAGTTTCAGCTTTAGCATCATTCCTTCCAAGGAAATCCCAGGGCTGATCTCCTTCAGAATGGAATGGTTGGATCTCCTTGCAGTCCAAGGGACTCTCAAGAGTCTTCTCCAACACCACAGTTCAAAAGACCTGACATTCCAGGTTCCTATGCAATATTGCTCTTTACAGCATCAGACCTTGCTTCTATCACCAGTCACATCCACAGCTGGGTATTCTTTTTGCTTTGGCTCCATCCCTTCATTCTTTCTGGAGTTATTTCTCCACTCATCTCCAGTAGCATATTGGGCACCTACTGACCTGGGGAGTTTCTCTTTCAGTATCCTATCATTTTGCCTTTTCATACTGTTCATGGGGTTCTCAAGGCAAGAATACTGAAGTGGTTTGCCATTCCATTCTCCAGTGGACCACTTTCTGTCAGATCTCTCCACCATGACCCGGCCATCTTGGGTTGCCCCACGGGCATGGCTTAGTTTCATTGAGTTAGACAAGGCTGTGGTCCTAGTGTGATTAGATTGACTAGTTTTCTGTGATTATGGTTTCAGTGTGTCTACCCTCTGATGCCCTCTTGCAACACCTACCGTCTTACTTGGGTTTCTCTTACCTTGGGCATGGGGTATCTCTTTACGGCTGCTCCAGCAAAGCGAAGCCATTGCTCCTTACCTTGGTCGAGTGGTATCTCCTCACCGCCGCCCTTCCTGACCTTCAACGTGGGATAGCTCCTCTAGGCCCTCCTGCGCCCGCACAGCCATGGCTCCTTGGACGTGGGGTTGCTCCTCCCACCCGCCACCCCTGGCCTCAGACGCGGGGTAACTCCTCTTGTTGCTGCGCCTGACCTTGAACGCGGGGTAACTCCTCTTGTCGCTGCCCCTGACCTCGAACGCGGGGTAACTCCTCTCGTCGCCGCCCTTGACAGCTCAAACAATACAGTGCAAACACTATAAAATTACATAGTTTTTGACTATATTAAATTTAAATTTGTCTTCCTCTAAAATCAAGTTTGTATCTTGATCTCCTTGATTTCACAAAGCCATATTTTGATAAATTACCTTTAATTTTTCTTTAAAAAGAGAAAAACAAATGCTTAGCCATAATGATTACTTGCTGAGAGAGTTTATTGTCCTACACAGTACTAACCAATTTACATTTAAAGAATGATATATGGAAAATCCCTATATTATTAGGTCTCTTTTAGGCCATTCTTTTAGTATAAACTTCTCAAACATGTTCTTTTCTTATAACCTCAGAATCTTAGACCCTTTTGGATTTCTAAATAATCCAGAAATTTTAAAGCAGTATATGTAAGACCTTTGATGATCTTTTCCTTTGTACAAATCTAGCAGTTTGGAAAAATCCAGTGAGTGAAGTGAAAGCTGCTCAGTTGTGTTCAAGTCTTTGCAACCCCATGGACTATACAGTCCGTGGCATTCTCTGGGGCAGAGTACTGAAGTGGGTAGCTGTTCCCTTCTTCAGGGAATCTTCCCAACCCAGAGATCGAACCCAGGTGTCCCACACTGCAGGCAGATTCTTTACCAGCTGAGCCACCAGGGAAGCATAAATCTAATTGACCTAATTTTTTTTTTAATTTCACCTTAGTAATTTAAGATTGTTTCAAAGATACACAAAAGTAGGAGGAGTCTCCTACATTGTTGATGAGAATGTAAATTGATGCAGCTGATGTGGGGAATGGTATGGAGGTTTCTTAAAAAACTGAACATATCCAGCAAAAACTCTAATTCAAAAAGATTCTTTCACCACAGTGTTCATAGCAGCACTGTTTATAATAGCCAAGACATGGAAGCAACCAAAATGTCCATTGACAAATGAATGGGTTAAGAAGATATGGTGTATATATATACAATAGAATACTACTCAGCCATAAAAAAGAATGAAATAATGCCAATTTTTCACTCTTAGCAATGTAGATGGACCTAGAGATTATCATACTAAGTAAAGTAAGTCAGAGACAAATATCATGTGATATCACTTATATATGGAATCTAAAAAATAGTACAAATGAACTTATTTACAAAACAGAAACAGACTCACAGGTAGTGAAAAGCAAACAAAACAAACTTCAATTACCAAAGGGGAAAAGGGGAGGGGAGGGATAAATTAGGAATTTGGGATTAGCAGATATAAACTACTATATATGAAATAGATAAACAACAAAGTCTTAAACTGTATAGTATAGGGAACTATATCCAATATCTTTTAATAAATTATAATGGAAAAGAATGTGAAAAAGGGTATATATAGGTATGTTTCTCTATATGTATCTGAATCACTTTGCTGTACACCAGAAACTAACAGAACATTGTAAATGAACGTTGTTAATTAACTGTGTTGTTTTTTAATCTCTAAGTCATGTCTGACTCTTTAGTGACCCCATGGACGGTAGCCCGCCAGGCTCCTCTGGCTTGGGATTTCCTAGGCAAGAATACTAGAGTGGTTGCCATTTCCTTTTCCAAGGGATCTTCCCAACCCAGGGACTGAACCTGTATCTTCTGCATTGGCAGAAGGATTCTTTACCATTAAGCCACCAGGGAAGCAAATTAACTGTACTTCAATGTAAAAAAAAAAAAAGGTGTAGAAGGAATAATAAACCTCTATGTACCCATCTCCCAGCTTCAGTCATCTTCACTACTTTGATAAACTTATTTCATCCCTACTTTTTAAAAACCAGATTATTTAATCTTAGATACTGTATCATTTCTTCTGTAAAGAATGACGTCTACTTTTGAACAGTATCAGTTTGGAAACTTGCTAAAAGTTATTGGCATGTTAGAAAAGGTTATCAATTTATAAAAAAATTTCTTTTTAATTTTTGTAAACTTTATTATAGATCATCTTTCTGACCTGATAAACCTAAGGTTCAAAATTAATTATTTTTTCCCTTGAGAAATAATAGTATGTGTTCTTGTTTTCATACAAAAAGTGTTTAACTTGATATTGGAAGCAATAGAGCTTTTCCTCCAACCTCCTTAGAATTAAACTCCTGTATTTAGAATAGAAAACTCATACATATTTCAGACAGCCTTTCCTGATCTTTTAATTATCCTGTCAACTTTCTGTTTATATGATTGTATGGTGACTGGCTATGTAAATTAGGTAGAGTATTCTAAATATGTCTAGTAGTTAAATGAAACTTTGTCGGTCAGCTCACTCTCATTGGGGTTAAATTTCAGAAAAAGTCTGTACACCCACCCACACACATACACCCCTATTTTTTCTCCTCTATTTTCCTTAGATTAAATCTTTAGTATGTTGTTTCAGCTTGGAAATATCTCAGATTGTGTTTCTGGAGAAAAATTTAATCTCCTTTAAAAGAAAATAATGGGGACTTACCTGGTGGTCCAGTAGTAAAGAATCTGCCAGTCAGTGTAGGGGACACAGGTTAGATCCCTGGTCCAAGAACTGAGATCCCACATGCTGCAGGGCAGCTAAGTCTAGGTGACACAACCACTGAGCCTGTGAGCCGTAACTACTGAAGTCCATGCACCCTAGAGCCCGTGCCCCATACGAGAGAATCCACCATAGTGAGAGTAGCCCCCACTTGCCACAACTAGAGAAAGCCTACACACAGCAACTAAGAACTCATGTTCTGCAACAGAGACGTAGCACAGCCATACGTAAATAATATTTTTTTTAGAAAAGAAAAAAAATAATGGACACAATTTTGTTGCACTTCAGAAAAAGAAAGGTATGCCCAAGAATGATCATATATGCCTTGAGCCTGACAGAATTCTCAAAAACCCCAAATTCTTGTGTAACTCCCTGTTCGCTTAAACACCTATTTAGTTTTCCATTTTCACCTTGCCTGTTTGTCATTTTTAAGTTGTCAGTTTAATTAGATTATATTAATTAGACGAAAGCAAGTTACCTTTTTAACACCCTCCATTCTAAAATTCCTGACACCAGAAGGGACCTTACAGGGATTAACACCTAAAGTCCACTGTACTGTATTTATCTATGTGTAATGCAGAAAAACACTGTGTTAAAATAGTAATGAAACTACTTCATGTTAAACAGTTTATTTCATGTAGTAATTTACTGTGTAAAATGTCCTAGCTAACAAATTTAAGGAAAAGTTTTATTTAGCAGCAACAAAGCACTATTTTCATCTTGTTACCTGTGCCATTCGGTGTGCTAAGTCACTTCAGTCGTGTCTGACTCTGTGCGACTCTATGGACTGTAACCCGCCAGGCTCCTCTGTCCGTGGAATTCTCCAGGTAAGAATACTGGAGTGGGTTGATATTCCCTCCTCCAGGGTATCTTCCTGAGGCTAAGTGGTAAAGAATCCACCTGCAGTGCAGGAGACAGCGGTTCTATCCTTGGGCTAGGAAGATCCTCTGGAGAAGGAAATGGAAACCCATTCCAGTATTATTGCCTGCGAAATGCCATGGACAGACAGAAGAGCCTGGTATGCTATAGTTCAGGGGGTTGCAAAAAGTCAGATACAACTTAGCAACTAAACAACATGTGTATTACATGTATATGCTATTGAGTATTCTTTTTGATTAGATATTTTGGTTTTTGTCCCAGTTCAACATGTAGAGATTTATCTTTATTGATGTTAATCATGCTTTACAGATCAAGCTAGTAGAGCAATATAAAACTTCACTGGATTAAAGTCTTGGTACTCATAATTGCTTATTCATTCACTGCTGCTGCTGCTGCTGCTGCTAAGTTGCTTCAGTCGTGTCCGACTCTGTGGGACCCCAGAGATGGCAGCCCACCACGCTCCCCTGTCCCTGGAATTCTCCAGGCAAGAACACTGGAGTGGGTTGCCATTTCCTTCTCCAATGCATGAAAGTGAAAAGTGAAAGTGAAGTCGCTCAGTCGTGTCCGACTCTTAGCAACCCCATGAACTGCAGCCCACCAGGCTCCTCCGTCCATGGGATTTTCCAGGCAAGAGTATTGGAGTGGGGTGCCAGTGCCTTCTCCGTATTCATTCACTAACTATTATTAAATGAATACCATGTCACAGATATTTGCTAGTTTTTGAGAGTATAATAATGAAAAATATGTGACTCTTGACTCAAAGTATCCTACAGTCTGGGATGGTGATGGTGGTGGGGGTTGCGGAAATAAACAGGCAACTACTACAATAGAAGTGAGTATAGGGTTTAAACGGAGATCTCTGGGGTCACACAGAGTTGGATACGACTGAAGCCACTTAGCAGCAGCAGCAGCAGCATAGGGTTTAAATGTGCACAAGAGTACTAACCCAGTATTGATGAGGGGAAGCTTTCTATTGAGGGTGATTTATAAGTTAAAACCTAAAAGATAAGGTTATTAAATTTCAAGTGAAGCAGGGCTTCTCTTAAGCCCTTAGGCTTAGATGGTAAAGAATCTACTTGCAATATAGGAGACGTGGGTTTGATCCCTGGGTCAGGAAGATCCCCTGGTGAAGGGAATGGCTACTCCAGTATTCTTGCTTGGAGAATTCCATGGACAGAGGAGCCTGGCAGGCTATACACAGTCCAAGGGGTTGCAAAGAGTCAGACACGACTGAGCAAGTAACACTTGCACTTTCATATAGTTGATTTACAGTATTATATTAATTTCTGGTGTATAGCATAGTGATTCAGTCTTTTTGCAGATAATACTCTATTAAAAATTATTACACGATAATTGTATTGGAGAAGGAAATGGCAACCCACTCCAGTATTCTTGCCTGGAGAATCCCAGGGACAGAGGAGCCTGTTGGGCTGCCATCTATGGGGTCGCACAGAGTCGGACACAACTGACGCGACTTAGCAACAGCAATGGTTATAAAACCCAGTCCTAAACTATATCCTTGTTGCTTATCTATTTTGTACATAGTGGTTAGTAGTTCGTTATCTCTTAACCATAACCCTAACCTGTCCCTCCTTTCCCCAATGGTAACTGCTATTGTTTTCTATATTTGTAAGTCTGTTGTTTTGCATGTACATTCATTTATATTATTTTCAAAGATAAAGTTTTTACAGTCCTTTATTTGTAATCTCAAAATACAAAATCCCTGTTACTTAAAGACTTTTTAAGTGTTTATTTTTTTGAAATTTGGTTCAAACTCATTTGATGCCAAAACCTGTCATGATCTGAAGTGAGACAATTTGTAGTATTTATTCCACTTAGTGTGAATACTTATTCATTTTGCTGTACAAATAATATATCTGATTATCGGGTGCTGCGTCAGACCTCCCTGGGAATGTGTTGTAATCTGGGCACTGTAGTATAGGCATAGACACTGTATTGCCTTCTTAAAATCCAAATAAGAGATTTTAGATAAGAGATTAAGTGCTTCTGATAGTTAGCTGCAGGAAATTTGGAGAGTGCTTTAGGTGGCTAGATTAACTTGAGCCAGTCCACAAGAGATCATGGTTACTTTGGGAACAGCATATAGTTCAATAGACTATTTTCTTGAGTATTTCATTTTTGAAAGAGTGGTTGATTTTTTTTAGGGTTGTAGTAATTTATAACTATTTAGTCAAATTATATGATAATTAAGGAATTAAAAATTCACTGTATAGTTGTGGTGAATCCATCAATTTATATGGTTCACGTTGTGGATGGTAGTGGTAACAGAAAGAACTGTTGATGTTGTTAGTCTTTAAGTATTCCTGCCTTGAATCATCCATGTCCTTTTTTAACAAATCAGATACCTGGGTTCTAACTTATACCTAAAAGTAAAAGTGAAAGTGTTAGTCGCTAAGTCATGTCTGACTCTTTGCAATGCCATGGACTATAGCCTGACAGGCTCCTCTCTCCACGGAATTCTCTAGGCAAGAATACGGGACTGGGTAGCCATCCCCTTCTCCAGGTGATCTTCCTGACCCAGGGATTGAACCCAGGTTTCCTGCCTTGCAGGCAGATTCTTTGCTGTCTGGACCACCAGGGAAACCCACCTTGGACCTACTGAATTAGAATTCTGGTGCAGAAGGGAGGTGCCTTTAGGAACATTGGGGATCACCTGCTTATGCACTTATTCAGCAAATTAAAAATTTGGAAGATGAAATGGGATGGATGAGTATATAAGACAGTACTTTATACATTGTGAAATGTATTCCATTTTGAAAATGATTTTGTGCCCTCAAACTTAGATCAATTAAATAGATGTTGTATTTTATTGGAATTTATTACAGTTTACTTTTCTTTCTAAATTTACTTAGCTAGACAAAATGATGTTCATTTTAAGATCTTGTTTCACCTGCCTCTTGAAATTAAATTATATCAATGGATCAATGAATAACTTTATAAATCATAAGTAATATTTGAAAAATTTTATTAAAGAATACAGAATGTTATCAAAGTAAGTACCTCTTTCTCTGGTAGCTCAGGTGGTAAAGAATCCACCAGCAAAGCCAGGAGACCTGGTCCGATTCCTGGACCAGGAACTCCTGTGAAGTTCCCCTAGAGAGGGGATAGGCTACCCACCCCAGTATTCTTGGACTTCCCTGGTGGCTCAGATGATAAAGAATCTGCCTGCAATGCAGGAGACTTGGGTTCGATTCCTGAGTTGGGAATATCCCCTGGAGGAGGGCATTGTAACCCATTCCAGTATTCTTGCTTGGAGAATCCCCACGGACAGAGGAGCCTGGTAGGCTACACCCCATGGGGTTGCAAAGAGGCAAAAAGTTGATACAACTGAGCAACTAAGCACAGCACACAAGGGACTGATAAGTTGTATTATTGGGATCCTTAGAATTCTAAAAAGTTTTTCATCTTAGGAAATTGCTTAGTAAATTTCAATATTTCCTCTACCTTATGACTATATGAAAATCAGCTAAAACTGAATGATTAAGCATATAGCACACATTTAATCCTTATGAAACCTCCCTAAAGTGGGTATTATTATAATTTCTTCATCTCAGCGAGGTTAAGTGACCTGCTCAAAAGCACAAAGAAAACAACTTAGCCTAGTCCTAAACTCAAGTCTTCAGACTCTGAAGCCCATGGATTTACCCTTTATTTGCTCATTCACTCACCAAAGATTTATTGTCCTAAACACTGGGTTTAAAGCCTAAGTGTACTAATGAAATACTACAGAGAATGCACAAGTGCGTCTCCACTCATATGCTGCAAGCTGATCTGAGGGATACACACATGAAACAAGGCTAGTGATGTGTGCTATTGCTCAGTGTATAGTGACAGTTGAAAAGTATTAATATAACAGAAATCTCAGGTGGATCGGTTAATATGGACTGAATTATCGAGAACATTCTAGGAGCTCTTCAGACTTACCTGTGTTTATCCCTCAAAGTATGTGGCAGTTTTTGTCTTTCTGTACTGTAAATTTTCTTCTCTAATATATACTTAAAGGAATTGTTTTCGATGAAATCTCCACAGAATCATACTTTCCAGGTCCTCAGAGATATGCAGTCTACTCCTTTACTGTTAAGGGTAGTCAAGAGGAAAAGTTGGAGAAGCGTTAGATAGTGAGGAAAACAAGGCCAAAGACCCAAGGACTCAGTCAGAGCTGGTTTTGAATCATACTTATTAGCTGTGTAAATTTGGACTTTACACTTAGTTGTCCTTTCAGAACCTCTTTTCTCATCTATAAAACTGAGATATCTTACAAAATATTAATAGTAGGTGAGAATAATGATATTAAAGGCATAAAAAGAATCTATTATAATGCTTGGTATATAGTAAGAAATTCAGTACATGTTAGTAATAAATGGAAGAGAGACTTTACAAATGAGGGGAAAACAATAAACTTGGAAGGAAAAATTGAGAGAATAAAGGAATTAGTTAATTGATTAGGTTAAAAAAACAGGTATGGAATTTCATGATCACAGGCTTTGCAATTGAATATTCTTGATGAAAGAGCAAGACTTTATAAGCAAAAGATTTCAGAAATATATATATTGAAATATGGAGTGACTTACTCTATCATTTGGACCTGTGAAATCCTTTCCCTCAGTAGACAGGCACTGGAGATAGATACCATAGCCTGCTTGCTGTCACACAACTTGAAGGCTCTTAACCATGAATCCTGGGACCTTTAGGGGTGGTTACATGGGTTGACTTCAGAAGACTGAGATCTCTTTAAAATGTGGTGAAAGTTTGTGTATGAAGTTCCTTTACAAACAAACAATAACCAGATTTTCAATGAAATCTTTGCCCAGAACATTTTAAGGACTCCTGGTAGTTTTTATAATTTTTGAAAATATTGTTGAGTGATATGATACAATCATGTGGATAACCTATTTTATTACTTTGTACCTTTAGATAGTAGTTAACCTTTATATTGGGCTTCCCTGGTCACTCAGTAAAGAATCCACCTGCAGTGCGGGAGACCTGGGTTTGAGCCCTGAGTCAGGAAGATTCCCTGGAGAAGGAAATGGCAACCCATTCCAGTATTCCTGCCTGGAAAATCCCACAGACAGAGAAATCTGATGGGCTACAGTCCATGGGGTGCAAGAATCAGACACGACTTAGCGACTAAACCACCGCCTAACCCTTTTATTAATATTCTATTATCTTTAATTTACCATGCTTATTATTTTAATTTTGGATTTTTGTTTTATTTGGGCCGTGTATGCAGCATTTGGGATTTTAGTTCCTCAACCAGGGATTGAACCCATGGCCCCTGCAGTGGAAGCATGGAGTCTTAACCCCTGGACTACTGGGAAAGTCCTATAAACTACTATACTTTTTGTAGAACAGTAAATAGAAGGCACTATCTTATAGCCCCAAGTAACATTTTTGAGTAATATTTAAAAGTTTAGATTTGTTAGAGATTTGAATTAATGTCTACATTTCATCAAAAAGCTTTAAAACTAAAGGGAGTAAAGCAGGGGCATAATACTTTTGTATTGTAATAGACATTTCTGTTTATTTAAAATTGGTAATGAAATAGAAAGCATTTTACTGGATGATTACCGTGTCTCTAACAACTGCCCATCTGTGGAGACAAATGTAAGTTGACTAAAAGGTGACTTCTGGGAGTTAAGGAAAATACCACAGCCTTGTGCATTCTAGTTTCTATAAACTAAAAAATTGTCTGAACTTTATACCAAATGAATTTGATGGCATATAATTTATATAGTTATTATTGAGTCACAGTGATATACTGCAGTCTTTCTTCTAAATTGCTGGAGCCATTTAGTTTATTCTTCTTGCTTCCTGCCAGCTACCTTCAAATGCCTTTCATATAGACGAGTAAGAGAGAAAGACAACCAGAGTTGCTTTCAATTTTTTTTTTTTGCCAACTGGAGGGAGGAAGCTGATAAATAAGATAGTCAGCTATCAAAATAAACCTCTAATACTGCACCAGAGATATTTAAAACCAGCAGTGTATTTGAACAATTTTTTACATGTTTATTCATAGAAATTCAGCAGTAAAAGATACTAGCACATACAAGATGTTATGAATCTGCATGAGGTCTTATTTCCCCCCGACAAAGAACAGAGACTTGGTAATTGTTTTACAGTAGGGTTCTAATGACACTCCAGACTTTTAATAGAAAAGTATTTGTTTTAAGATTTTTCAGTTTACTACTTTCACTTGTCTCTCTTTTCTGTTCTCTCAGTAATATGTAAATAAAACTTCTGTTGTCATAATGGAATGGACTTTTGACATTCTAGTTTACTGCCACATCAGCCTTATTTAAGGCGTAGTTAATAGGTTGAAGGCTTCTATATAAATTTTTGCTCTAAGACAACCATGAAGTGAATCACAAAACCAGACTCTTAAAAATCTAAGTTTAATTATTTATTTGTATAGAACTGAAACTTTGCATTATGTAATTGGATATAGGTGCATTTGCTATAAATAATTGGATATAGGTGCTATTGCTAACAGAAGAGCAGCAAATGGAATAGTTTCATGAACTATATTCTGTTAAAATAAAATTGCTGACTTTATAAGAGAGAGGCATAACTGGTTAGGGAAACAATTTACCTGTATACTTCAGCTCCATTTTGGAAAGTTACCAGTTTGAAGATGCGAAACTGTACTAGTATTTTAACACCTTTAAGCTCTCCAAAAAATAAAATATTCACAATTCACTGTAAATAATCTATTATTCTACCAGTTTTTTCTCTTTCAGTACCTGATTTCTCTTAAAATTTTTTGTATGATTGTTTTCTTTATAGTATAGTCACTAATTTTTTATACCGTGAATTTAATGATACATTTTTGTTTAGTATGTCTCTCTGGTCTTACATAAATTGGATATAATGATTAATTTTTATCAGCATTTTGACAACTAGCAGCTGTTGAAATACAGTATCTTATAATAGCAATCTTATGCTCAGTAGTATGATAAAACATTGTTCTGATGAATATGCTACTTTAAAATAATTCAGTTCTTAAAGAATATTCTTCTTTGCCATAAGAGACTTGTTTTTCAATAAAAATTATTTTGGAGAAATTCTGGTCAATACACAGAAACTTTATAACTCCTTTTCCTGTCTTGCCTTTGACATTTGCTTGACAGTAATTGATATTTCATTACTAAGAAATGGAGGTAATGAGAAAGATATTTCTTAAGTTGTGTAAGAGCATCAGAATCAACTCTTTGTCACCTAAATTTTATAGAATCTAACTGTATCAAACATAAATGTATCATAAGGACCACAGTAATAAAGACATTTATATTCTATCATCTCTCCACGTTGCTTTTTGCAAACTTTAAACAAAAGAGTTAGTTACATATAATATCAGTATATCCTCAGACAATTTGTAGCTAGGTGAGGAGCAGTTTGTTATTATTCTCCTAATGCTTTTTCCCCCTGGAGTTATTTACCTTTCAGATCCCGGCAATCTGAATTGCCTTGTGGTATTTGTTGATTATTTCAACTAGATCATTAGAGTAAACTAGACTGGTCAGAACACTTGAGAATATGCTGAAAGGAAAGGTATGTGTTGAATGTGTTAAATGTTTGTAGAATGGCTTAATAGGAGAACAATTCTCTCATTGTACTTCTGTGTGTGTGTGTGTGTGTGTGTGTGTAACTTAAATATAAGTACTGCCTGCTAAGAAGAACAGAGCTGTCCTTAGCGAGTGGGGGACGAGGGTGGTGAGTTTGGGAGAGGTACTCCATTGCCACTTTCTTTAGCCTGAATTTTTTGATATAAGTTTCTTCTTGCTTTTTCTTTCATTTCCTGTATTTGTCCTGAATTCTTGGCTTTTATAAAACCTGAATTTTTACAAAATGGAGTCAGTTTGGAAATAATCAGTAAAATAAATTTGAAGGATTCCTCCTTTCTCATTAAATTTAAGAAAAAGTTTAGAAAAATGGTTCAGTGGCATGAAATAGGATAAAACTCTTAATTAGATCACTGGAAATCTGTAGGACTTATTTACATTATCTGAATACACATTAAACTTCTTTAGCTAAAGCAATCAATAATATATGCCTTCAGAGTTCTTTTACTATAAATATTTTCTAAAAGTATTTTTCTGCTGGCTTTTTTCCCTCTTTTCAAACCGTATATAGCACAGTGACTGTACTTAACATTACTGTGTTGCATATTTGACAGTTGCTAAGAGAGTAGATCTTAAAAGTTCTCATTGCAAGAAAAATAATTGTAACCATGTGTGGTGATAAATATTTAAACTTATTGTGGTAATCATTTGTAATATATACATATAACAAATTATTACACTGTATACCTAATACTATTATAATGTTATATGTCAGTTATATCTCAATTAAAAAAAAAACAATCAAAGGAGAGTAGGATTAAACTCTTGCAAAAGAGACTATTATCCTCCTTAATCGAGTCACAGAATGAATGCTTTGGGGGTTTCATTACACTGGGTACTGTAAAGCTGATTGTGCATTTACTTTCTAGACTTTGGATATATAGACAAGACAAGGTTTTGATTTTCAACTTGTTTTCAATCTAGTCAGAGAAGCAGATCTGTGAGCAAATGATGAGAATACAGTGATAATGCTAGAAAGAGGTAGGTGGAAGATCCATTGAGGCTGTCAGGGAGTGGCTATGTCTATCAGAGACATGGGGGAGGTTTTAGAGAGGCCTTATGAACTGTGGCTTTGGAAGACTTTAAAAAGTTTACCCACAGATAGAGTTGTAGAGAAGGATGGGATCTGGGGTCGGGACAGAGGAGACAACCTTGGCAGAGGTATAAGATAAACTTGCTACAGCTTCATACCCGCAATGGAGAGAGCAGAAGGGGTTGACACTACTGAGATGAGCAAGGACTAGATTGTGGCTGCCCTTGTATGTTATATGAAAGATTCTGAACTTCATCCCAGGGGACTCTGGGTCCCAAACCTGGCTTCCCATCAGAATCACCTATGGGTCTAGTTGTTGTTCAGTCGCTAAGTTATGTCCAACTCTTTGTGACCCCCACAAACTGCAGCATGCCAGGCTTCCCTGTGCTTCACTATCTCCCTGAGTTTGTTCAAACTCATATCCACTGAGTCAGTGATACTATCCAACCATTTCATCCTCTGTTGCCCCCTTCTCCTCTCGCCCTCAATCCTTCCCATAGTCAAGGTCCTTTTCAATCAGGCTCTTTACATCAGATGGCCAAAGTATCACAGCTTTAGCATCAATCCTTCCAATGAATATTCAGGGTTGATTTCCTTTAGGATTGATTGATTAGTTTGATTTCCTTACTGTTCAAGGGACTCTCAGAAGTCTTCTCTAGCACCATGATTCAAAAATATCAGTTCTTCAGTGCTCAGTCTTCTTTATGGTTCAACTCTCACATCTGTACATGGCTACTGGAAAAACCATAGTTTTGACTGTACAGACCTTTGTTGGCTCAATAATGTCTCTGCTTTTTAATACACTGTCTGGGTTTGTCATAGTCATAGCTTTTCTTCCAAAGAGCAAACATCTTTTAATTTCGTGACTGCAGTCACTGTCCACAGTGATTTTGGAGCCCAAGAAAATAAAATCTGCCACTGTTTCCACTTTTTCCACATCTGTTTGCCATAAAGTGATGGGACCAGATACTGTGATGTTTGTTTTTCGAATGTTGAGTTTTTAGCCAGCTCTTTCACCTTCATCAAGAGGCTCTTTAGTTCCTCTTCACTTTCTGCCATTAGTATGGTATCATCTACATATCTGAGATTGCTGATATTTCTCCTGACTATCTTGATTCCTGTTTGTGATTCATCCAGCCTGGCATTTCCTATGATGTACTCTTCTTATGAATTAAATAAGCAGGGTGACAGTATATATACAAATTTGCTTATACCCTGTATGATTCTGATTTATGACTCTAGTTAGCTCTGCTGCTGCTGCTGCTAAGTCACTTCAGTCGTGTCTGACTCTGTGCGACCCCATAGATGGCAGCCCACCAGGCCCCCGTCCCTGGGATTCTCCAGGCAAGAACACTGGAGTGGGTTGCCATTTACTTCTCCAATGCATGAAAGTGAAAAGTGAAAATGAAGTCGCTCAGTCGTGTCCAACTCTTAGCGACCCCATGGACTGCAGCCTACCAGGTTCCTCCGCCCATGGGATTTTCCAGGCAAGAGTACTGGAGTGGGGTGCCATTGCCTTCTCTGCTAGTTAGCTCTGCTGCTGCTGCTGCTAAGTCGCTTCAGTCGTGTCCGACTCTGCGACCCCATGACGGCAGCCCATTAGGCTCCACCGTCCCTGGGATTTTCCAGGCAAGAACACTGGAGCGGGTTGCCATTTCCTTCTCCAATGCATGAAAGTGAAAAGTGAAAGTGAAGTCTCTCAGTCGTGTCCAACTCTTAGCGACCCCATGGACTGCAGCCTGCCAGGCTCCTCCATCCATGGGATTTTCCAGGCAAGAGTACTGGAGTGGGGTGGCATTTAGGGTATAAAAATGTTTTAAGTAGAGAGGTAAAATGATCAGACTTGTTTTGAAAGATCAGTGCTTTAGCACTAAGTACATTTCATATTATGATGCAGTACACACTTATAGATCCAGTACACATATAAGAAAAGATTTATGAAACACATCTTAGTCTATTGTGGGATGCATGCTAGTATTTCTTCCTAATGTTTTAGAAAGCTGGTTACAAGCCATTAAATTGATTCTGCAACTCATTAAATTGATGCCATGATCCACTAATGGGTCATAGCTTACAGTTTTAAAAAATATTGCTGTAGAGAATGAATTGAACTATGTAAAACTGAAGGGCTGAATTTCTGATAGGCAGTTAATTCAGTTATCCAGGAGCCTAAACTGCGACAGTGACTTTAGCAGGTACAGACAGAGAAGAGGAAAGAGAGATTCAGTAGGTGTTTAGAAGGTGGTATTCTTGGTGTTAATTCTCAGTCAGTTCTGAGGGTTGAGGAAGGTCATTGAGTCTACGATGATTTCCAGATTTGTAGTTTGACTATTTGGGTGCTAATATTATTAAGCAGGAAGAATTGGTGAGGACAGATTATTGAGGGGAAAGATATAAGCAAAAGGCAGTTGCATATGTGAATGATTTTCCCCCCAAGTCAGACTCATTTAAATAAATGTTTGTTTGTTTTTTCCTTATTAAAGTACATATTCAAGGCTCAGTCTTTTCTTTTACTTTTCTGTTATAACCTACTTTCTCTCCCATTGGTTTCTGGTATTTTTACTGGATTGCCCTAAAATAGTTTTAAACTTTCCTTCTGTGCTTTAAGATCACCAGTTTAGTCTTTTCTGGGAAATCTGACTCCTTGCCCAAAATGAAACACAAGAATGAAATATTTTTCTTTTTTTCCAACCCATATAATCCTTTCCTTATCTGTCAGAAGTAGACGTCTCATTTTTTCTGACCCTTCTGCTTATTATTACCGTTCTGTATCCCAAGCTTTTCGGGCAATATTTGTACATATTGCATTCTCATATATAACCAACTAAGTATTGTGGTAAGCAATACAGGTTGAAGCCTGCTGAATGTTCCCTGGAACCTAATGATCATTTTCTGCCACTTGTATAGACTATAGTCCTTGACTGAGTTATTTGCAGTTTTTGTGGATCAAAAATTCAGGAAGGGATTAGCTGGAGTTTTTGCGGATACAGTAGTCTGAGGTCTTGGTGGCTAGAACATGAGGCTAGAGCTCAGGGAAAGGGGGCTTTTTCACATCATGTAATCTCAAGGCTGTCCTTTTTTCATCTCTCTGAGTAGGTTTTATTGAATTTCTTTCAGGGCAGTTGGACTACTTTTGTGGCAGCGAGAAACTTCAGGAGCTCTCCAAGTGGAAATTGCATCACCTTTTTCTGACTTAGACTGCTAGTTACATAGTGTTACTTCCCCAGGCTCTTAGCCACAAGCCAGTCACAAATCTACCCACATTCAAGGGTGGGGAATTAGACTCCACCACTTGATGGGAGAGTGGCAAAGCTCTGGAAGAAAGTGTGTGATGAGAAATATTTTTGTAGACAATCTACAACAGCTTTGTAGAAAATATCAAATGCCGTCAGAGAGATCTTTAGTTGTGCCTGGAGTCTGCTACCTTATTGGTGCGTGTGAGTGCATACTAAGTCGCTTCATTCATGTCCGACCGTTTGCGACCCTATGGACTGTAGCCTGCCAGGCTCCTCTGTCCATAGGATTCTCCGAATACTGAAGCAGTACTGCTCATCAATCTTCTAAACATCAAGTTGGCTTTTATGATTTAATTTTCTACATCTTGTATAGCCTCTGAACTCAAGTGATTTACTTTCTCTGCAGCAGAATCAAGTATACACTTATGAAGATGCTTTTAGCCTGTGTGTAAGATTTTCCTGATGAAGAATGGTTCAGTGCAGGAGCAGTGCAGCTCTGCAGAATGGGTCCATTTGAATTGCAAGTTATCTTGTGTGTTTTCTAAGAGCAGTTCTAGATTCCTATCTTCAAAACTCTAAATGACCCTTGCAGCCTGTTGAATAGACTGTTGAAAGTTTTCTAAATGTCTGAAAATACATTGTTAGAAATGTATTTTCAGATACATTTGAAAATTTAACAGTGAACCCAGCAGTTCCTTGTTAGACCATACAAATGGCTTCATGAAATAGATCAAATAATACTGACTCTCTTTCATAGCCTGCAGTTTTTCATTAGTAATAAGAAAGATCTGACAAGACACTCTTTCTATAACTATGTGTATTATTATTGCTTATTTTCAGAAATAAACTCCTGTTTATCTAGTCATGAATTTTTATAGATAAGTTTGTTTAATTCCCAATAGCACTGCTATGCCTGAATTTTGCCCAATAAAGATCATTTGATAATCTGCAGACAAAAATATTAAACCTAACTTTGACACTAAAACTGTACTTGATAAATACAACATGCAGAAAAGCAGTTCCTGAAGGATAGAAAATAAAGAACACAAATTAAAATGAGTAGTACCCCATTCCTTACCCCCAGTAATATGTGCTTTCATAGAGGAGTGGGAGTTTGTCTATATTGAAGAAGGTCTATCTGGAAGAGTCATTTAGTGCAATGCTGTTTAGAGTATTATAACCACTTGATGGCACCCTTTGATTTGGTACAAACCTCATTAGCCATACTATAGTGCAGTATAGTATTTGTAATGGAATAACACATAAGAACTAAAGACTGCAAGGTATCTGGTTAATGTAGAGATGAAATGAATGCAACTGCAAGGCTAAGCTTTCCTGACCCTTCATGAAAGAATAGATGAAAAAAGGAAGAATAAGCTATTGTGCCAAAGGGAGATGATGAAATTCAAGATCCACACACATAATCTCTGGCTCAGCCTCTGAAATGTTAATCCCTGGGTAGAATTATTTGAGCTATAGATTGCAATTTATCATCAAAATGGCACTGTGTCAAACAATACTTTTTATATGTGTGATGTTTGGAACTATCCAATTTTAATATAAAATGGTTCACAGAGCACTGGCTAATATTTTAGTCACAACTCTTTAAGGTTATGATTTTGGGGAGGGCATGGGGTGGTTTCTTTACTTCAGAAATACTAATTGTATTTTAGATTGAGGGCTTTTGGGGGATCTTTTCTGCTTTTCTTTTAGTGACAGTTTAGTTTTAGTGCCAGGAAAAAGGATTTTTAAAGAATGCCTCTTGTTAAATTAAGTTGTTTAGAATTGTTTTCTTTCACATGCTAAGAATACGTTTATAATTATAGAACAATTCTGTTGTATTCTTCGACATTGCTTAAAAATACACTAGCTGATGAAATAGTTTCTTTTTTTTAGAATTTATATGGACTTTTCCTTTATTATATCAGATATTTGTAGATTTCCTCTTATTTAAATTAACCCAACTTCAGCCCACTAGGATATGTTGTCATGATTAGTATCTGTTTGTGATACAGTACTTGCTCCTTAAAAGTCAAATCATCCCAGTTTTAAAAATAAATTTTAATCAAGTAGGTGGGGGAGGGGTATTGCATGTCTATCAGTCTTTTAGAGTAATAATCGTAGATATTTCCTATGTAAAAAAAATTAACTTTAGTATTTTAAAGGATCAGAATGCTTAAAAGAACTCTGTTTTTGAATCTAGAATCTTGAAATTCCAGTTTAATTTTATACTTTTTCTTTCAGTTTTATCATGCCTGCATTTAAAAGGCTCTTATTTTTTTTCCCTATCTTTAATTAAAAACCACTCTTCTCCTGCATTGGCAGGCAGATTCTTTACCACTGCCCCACTTGGGAAGCCCCAAAAAGCAATTCTTCGCTATTTTATTATTGAGAAATTATTTTACTTAACTTTGTATTTAATTCTTAGTACCTATTCCCCAAAATTTGCCGACAGCGACCTCTAACAAAAACCTATGCAGTCTTTATACCCAATAGAATCATGATTTCAGGACCTAATTGCAAATGTTGAAGGCATTCCATGATCCTGTAGTAGCTGCTGCAGCACAAATGTATGAAACACTACTCAGCTGTGCATGAATAATTCTTTCTTGCTATTTTTTAGCTCTGATGAGAAAAAATACTTGATTTAGTAGTGATGGAAAAAGTGGGAGGAGTCACTGCAAAAAGAATATGTCTTATGGAAGTGGCTTGACTTTCACAGCTGCCTTCTTTAAGTGATCATGAAGAGTTAAGAGTGAGATCCAGAGTTACACGTGAAGGTCAGAAATTGTCCATGTATAAGGCATTGCCCTTTCTTTATGAATCCAATCAAGAGTAATAACATAGAGTAGTCCTTAGTGATATTAAGAGTAGTCCTTGTCTAAGAGTATTCTGTGAGACTGTATAGTCATCACAAATTGTTTTTGGATGCAGAGGGCTCAGAATGTACATTAGAAAGACACAGACATATAGTAGACAGAGTGTGGGGCTCTTAACCTGATGATATTCGTACTTACATATTACAGAGTTGCTTCTTCCATTTACATAATTACATCTGCTAATGGTTTAACTTAAATGCCACCCTGAAAGTTGGGAGTTTAATTACCTGAGTGTTTTAAAATGTGACACTTTCTCAATTATGTAACCCTCCCACCCCTTCCGCCCTCAAGGGACTACTCCATGCTTCTGTTTCAGAGGACGCAGTGTTATAAAGGACAGGCAGTACTTCAAACATGCACAGCTTCTGATCTTCATAGATTTAACTCTGGATCTCACTCTTAGTTCTTCATGATCACTTGAAGAAGATAGCTGCCAAAGTCAAGACTGCAGTAACCTTTTCAGCAAGCATACTGGTTTCACACAGAGTGCCAACGCATACATCTTCCAACCCACTGCACTGGCAGTCTCATAACCAATTGCCGAAAACAGCGTTCCATCCTGGTGCCTTTCAGCATACACAAAACTGGTCAATGTCCAACTTTATCCAGCTACCCACGCTAGATATGAAACCTTGTGACACTGTCATAGATGCCTGCAGGGTAGCCTTCCTGCAAATTTATTTTTAAAACATGAGGTTGTTAAAGCTTCTAGAAAAAAAGAAAAAAAAAAAATCTTTCTGATGGCCAACCACATAAAGTTCTGTAAGTACCTTCTTTAATTTACTACAGGATGTTGGCAAACAAAATTTGGTGGGAAAGGGGTATTTTATACTTCTTGGACTTCCCATATTCTTCTAGTTTTATAGATCTTATTAAATAGGTTACAATGGGCCAGCCTTTGAAATAGGGCCCAGATGAACACTTATATTTCAACTTATCAACAGCACATGTTATTGATGATTGACCTTTACCCTGACATAGTATAGTCTTGTGACATTGAATGAAATAAATGAAGAAACTACTCCTTGGCTTGATTTGTATTGGCAGAAGAAAGCAAACAGAGTGGTTTGTCAGGTTGCTAAAAATGTAAAAATATAGTCCTGGGACAATTTCTAACACAAAAGTTTTTAACATTTTTCTTTTGTTTTTTTTTTTTAAATAATGTTTGGATGGTTGGATATTCTTTGAAAAGACACACCTTTGAAAGAAAATTGGATTCCAATATTACCTATATCAGATTAGTAATAGGAAGCAAATTGTTTGCCTTTATTTAAAATTGTATTTTATTAGGTGCTTGGTGGTGGCATGTTTGAACCTTCAGAGAATTTTTCAGTTTTATAGAAAATAGTGTTCGTGTACATATTATATGACTGGTAGTGTGTTATTAAAAGAAAAAGGCTTTATCCCTAGACAGACTTTATCCTTAGTTTTAGTGATAATTCATTTTAAATATCTTTAGTTTCTATGTGAGTTTTACAGAGTGTAACAGGATTCTATTTCAAAAGTAAGATGTAAAATATTTCAGTGTAATTCTCTGTTACTTGTCAATAGTTTCTGTCTTTGCAGTAAATTAAATATTTCTGCTAGTGGTGTCCTTAAATGAGCTGTGCTGTTTTGCAAACTTCGTTGTTCATGCCATCATTAAATAATCACAAGCATATGCAATAACTACCCCTGGGTTTTGTCTATCTTGAAAGCATTGCTTTCTGATAGTTCATGTATTTCAAATTAGTGTTTATAATATTTTTTTTGTTTTCTTTAAGTTATAATCCACTATCACATTATTCTATTACTTTAGAACCTAGTTTCCAAATGCAGATGTGGATTTCTTAATTTAGATAATCAAATCATAGAAACTTAGAGCTGGAAGGAGCCTTGGAAATCATAAAATTCTCCCTCATTTTACAGATAAAGAAACCAAGGTATCATGATCTAATAACTAGCCCAAAGTCATATTGCTAATTAGTAGCAAAACTGTTCACTTTCATTCATTTTCTTGATTCCTCACTCTGAAGTTCTACCTGCCAACTTAAAGTATTTGCATGTGTGTGATAACATGATTTTTTCTTTTTTTAATTGAGGTAACTTTGGTTTATAACATTATGTAAGTTTCATGTGTAAACTGAGATAACATGATTTTAAATGTTTGCCTTTTGTATCTCTTCAAATAGAACATAATTCAGTTGTGTTAGAAAAATGGAATTTATTGTAAGAAAAATACTTATAATCAAAGGTTTAATAGATAAGGATCTGTTTTACTGAAGTTAAAAGTAATAGTACTTTTAACTGATAGTAGTACTGATAGTAATAAAATATTAAATTAAAAGTAATTATATAAAACAAAACAAGATCTGAATATCCAGCAGCAATGCCTGGATTATTCATTTAAATTCAGTGCACAAGATCACCTACTTCAGATGTCTGTATACTAGCTACATACTAAAGTTTAAAACATCAGTTAATTTTAAACTTTGCAAATATTTTAAACAAGTAGACTTATTGAATAATATAAACTGTGTAATGCTTTAGTTTCATTTTGAAAGATGATCAATATAAATTATAATTATTTGAAAATAAGTGTAAAAATTTTTAAAATAAGTTATGACATCAAGTTTGGTAGGTAACAAGTTTGTAGTTTAATTAAGCTTTGTAAGAGATCAATGTATAATGACTTTTTAATATATGTACAAATGGCCATTAGAAATTTTCTTTATAGAATGGTTAGAATGTATATTTTTAAAATTATTAAAATAAAGACTTATAGAAATATTATTTATCAAGAATAGTGACCAGGTGTTCTTTAATAATATTTATAATAGTTTAGATATCTAAACTAAAGATTGCTTTAAAGGAGGGTTATTTTTAATGTTGATGTAAATTTCTGTCCTGGCATTCAAAAACTAATACTCAGCAGCAATGCTTGTTCTCTGGATATTGCTGATTAACTAGAACTTTGCTCATAAAGCATTTTCATTTCAGCATTTCTGAATTTAATTGTGTTATACCCAACCTTCTCCTTACAATCTAGATACAACATTGGACACATGTTGTTATATATAGGTTAAATGTGGATTAATGTTGACTTACAAGTACTACTTACAGTGTATTATTTCAGATCTCTGCTTTTAAGGTATGTCCATTGCTACAGTTAATTAAAGTGCTGCATATGCTGCTGTCTAAGCCAATTTAAAGAACAGGGCATGTATTTCCAGTTATGTAAGCTACAGAATGATTGTCCCTTAACATGAGATCTGTTCCGGTAAGCCAGTAATGTCCTACAGTTCAGCCAGATTGGTGATTGCTATTCCTTTCTCCTTCTTGAAACGTCCCATTTTTTGGCTTATTTTTGGAGTGACAGAAATTTAAGTGTACCTGACTGATTTCTACACCTAGAATAATGTTTTACAAGTAGACCTTCAGTGAATAAAATATGAAATTTGTTGCTTATTTGTATACTAAACTTGTGAATTAAAAAAAAACCAAAACATCTTACCTTATTTAACTTTCTGTGTGACTGTCTTGTCTCTCCCTGATCATTTTAGGCAGTTACCTAAGGGTAAAGAGCATGTTATTTTGTAAACATAATACTCAGCAGGATGCTATGTACTTATAAATATCCAGTAAATGGCTAAATGGATATCCAGTTGATTTTATTCTCAATAAACTTGGAGTGAAACATTTAAGTCCTGATATGTACGTCATTCTTAATTTCATGCCTGAAGGAGGAGTCTGAAGAAGGTGAAGATAAATTCTGTTGAGTCAGAGGTACTGGGAATAGTGTGCAAGTAAAATTAATATATACATATATCTTTATTGTGTTTTAGACTTATTTTTTTAATTAGAGCTTAGTGGGTCTTTTAAATATTTTCACAACTGACATAATGACAGTACTGGAGATATTAAAAAGGAAAAATCCATAATCCCATCATTTTAATAAATTGTTTTTGGTTTATCATTGTT
This sequence comes from Bos mutus, assembly GCF_027580195.1. Lineage (NCBI taxonomy): Eukaryota > Metazoa > Chordata > Mammalia > Artiodactyla > Bovidae > Bos > Bos mutus. The sequence continues at coordinate 45,525,922 of NC_091627.1, read as the reverse complement.
CTTTTTTTGCTTTGAACGTATGCATGTTGTATAACTTTTTTAGGTTGCTACTCCTTATTTGCATTTAGAGTAGATTAAATTCATAATTAGTGTTATTACATTTCTTATTTTTAAATGATGTACATTGTTTTCAGACTTCCGTAGAAGTGCTTTGAGAGCTGATACTTTTGCATTAGTATAAAAAAGCAGTTCCACTCAAAGAACTGCTCCCCAGTTGTGAGCTATGAGTGGATCTCTACTCATATGAGTAAGCTGTGGGTCTGCAATGATTCTGTCACTGGAATTCACTCCGATGATAGCTTGACCTTGTGAAAATCTGTAGAGCTTCAGATTATTATGCAAAACTTATTCTCCCAGGCTTTTGGAATGGTCTTGTTGATTTAAGGGCAGTTTTGGTGCCCTTCAGAGTTCAATTTAGAAACAGATTTCAATGTATACATGTCAGCAAGTAGATCATATAAAATGAAGGTGATGAGTAGGGGTCGTGTATGGTAAAAATGAAATAAAATTGAAGGTACCTACCTGAGATTGCTCTATCTAATTTGGTAGAAGGGTCATATTACCTTTCAGGAGATTGAAAAGAATTATCCTAAACTGATAATGATATGTATTTTATAACTGATGACTCATATGCTTCATATGATCTACTAAGAAAGAAGGGAGAAATAGAAAAGACTAAAAAAATGTTATCTTCCAATGTAAAGAAAAAATATAGGAGGAGTATAATTTAGCTGGGATTGAAAGAAAAAGTAGTTGCCAATCATATATGTTAGGAAGGAAGGAAAATGAGAGGAAAAGATACTTAGGTCAGAGGAGCTATCTGTGAAGTTAAGCCCTGGATCTGAAGTCTTGCTTACTATAAATTTGTATGGTACCATCAATGGCCCAAGATATCCAAATCAAATGCCAGCAGTGTATTTTTATCATTGTCCTCATTTCTGATTTTCATCCTTTGTCTAATTCTTATTTTTAAAAATAGTTTAGTTCAGTTGCTCAGTCGTGTCTGACTCTTTGTGACCCCATGGACTGCAGCACACCAGGCTTCCCTGTCCATCACCAACTCCTGGAGTTTGCTCAAACTCATGTCCATCGAGTCAGTGATACCATCCAACCATCTCATCCTCTGTGGTCCCCTTCTCCTCCTGCCTTCAATCTTTCCCAGCATCAGGGTCTTATATTAGCGATTTAGTAATAAATTGAAGATCTGAGAACTGACTTCAAATCCATCCTGTTCTCTTTAGTGGCCAGTTTCTAAATAATCCACAGCATTGTTTCCTTATGTAGTTTTATTTTTCTTTACCATACCCTATATTGGTGGACTTAGTAAAAGTATATTCAAAAGTCAGTTACAGTATGGATTAACTCATATTACTGTTTTTAACTTGTCAATCAAACAAGTATTGACAGTAATTAAATGTTTCGTTTACTTGATAAAGTAGTTTTACTTAAAAATGTGATATTTATAAAAATTATTAAAAGACAGGATAGGTTTACATCTCTCACTAATTCTTTGTATGTGAAAACTTTTCTTCCAAGTGAATATTATTTTTTAAACATTGTACACCTTAAAAGTAAAGACACTTTGAGTGGCTGTCAGGCTAAATTTGGATATTTATTTTCCCCTAAACTTGAGGAATTCAGATTTTGCAGTATAGCTACATTTTATTCTTTTTAAAAAGTTTATTTTAAAAAAAAACTCTGCATATTTAAAAATTAAAGAAAATCATGATTTATTCTGACATATTTGATAGCAAATCTTTAAATGAATGTCTTACCATTCCATCAAAATTAAAATACTAAATAGATAAGTTCAGAAAACCTGTTTTGGGTAAGGAAAGAAAAGGTACATAGTATTTTTCCTAGTTTCTGAGTAGGATAAACTCTACACTTCGACCTACTTAAGTATTTTTATTGTTTGTGAGCCTGAAACATGTATAAACCTTTCGTTTGGCCTTATGTATATTTAAATAAGCAACACTTCATATCGTCTCCATATAAAGTGAAATATTTCCTTAACTCTAACACAAGTCAGTTCTCAGCCAAGGCAAATAGAAGAATGAATGCTTTGTTAATCATCCGTAACTAATGTGTGTACACATAGAAAAAAAATCAAGTTGGTTTGTGACAAGAACCTTTTGATGGAATTATCTAAAAACAAAACAAAAACAACTTTTAACACAGGTCAGGCTCTTTCCTATTTTTGAGTTTAAAAATCATGTTTTTAGTTTTTTCAATGCAGACACATGTTAACAAATCAAACAGTATGGAAGAACTTTTACAAAAAGTCAGCAATTCTCCTTTACCTCTCTTCCTACCCTCAACCCAGTCCCTTGAGGCAACCTCTTGTAATTGCTTCAGGTTCTGGTTCTCCTGGTAGTTCCCTCCATGCTTCTAGTTCTCTAGGATCTGCTTGTACTCTATTTCATGATTTATCAACTTTAGACAAGAGTTATTGAGCCTCCAGTTCAAATTGTCTATGCCTAGCTAGCAGCATTTTAGAAATACAAATATTAGCTCTTCCCTGCTGATTCCTTCAGTTTACCTCCTTTCTCAGTAAAGTTTCTCACCGGGTTAATATGATTCCATTGTTGAATTCGCCATTGTTCTCACTACCTCCAAAACCAGTCTCGCCCTCAGTCCCCTCTTGACCATCTACACCTGCCCTGTGATTCTTTTCCACTTTTCTTCCTTGTTAAAATCTGTTCTTTGCCCATTTTCAGTATTAAAGTTTGAATAACGTATAGATTTAGATTAGAGAAATTTTAGATGTTTCCTTTCTAAAATATGCAAAATTCATTTAAAAAGTATCTGTATAACTCTGAGTTATTTTGTGTTAAGTTTTTCCCTGTGGGTCAATGGCCCTTGATGAAAAGAAACAAAAAAGGGTTTCTGTCCTTCCCTATTGGATAGTAGTGGAGCCTAAGTATTCTGGTCTTAAAAAACAGAAAGAGCAGGTATAGTATAAATTTGTCTAGATGGATTTTATGCTTAAGATTTTAGCATTCTTCTCAAAGGACTCTTAAAATGATATGAAGAAAAATAATAAATTCCTTCTCCCTTTTTGCTCAACTGGTCTTTTCTGCTCTTTACCCAGCAAACCTCTTCAACATAATTCATCTCCATTCTCCATCTTTTCTGAGTAGATAATTCCAATTTAAAGTGGTTATCAGGATAAAAATGGAGCTTGATACTTAATTTTAGGACTTTACTTTTACTGGCATACTTCAGTTATTCCTAGAGATTCTAGAACCAATGCTTTAGTATTTTTTAAACAGTTTGTTTGGATACTGCTTGGAAATATGTGTGAAACTGTGTGACCATTTCTGAATTTTCTTTCTCAACTTTATATGAATTCGTTTGTTAATTTTTGTTGCTCTAAAAAAGCCAATTGTATCTCTAAAGTTAAGTCAGAATTCTTGCCTTCAAAGTAGGGATATTTGGTTGTGGATCAAGACCACTAGGTTATCTTTGAGTTGGTTTTTTTGATTGTCATAAGAACTATAGGTTTCACATTTCTAGGATGTGAAATGCTTTGTCTTTATTTTTTTCCTTTTATAAAATATGTAATATAGTGCATTGATAACTTTTTTAAACTTTATCAAGTAATATGTATAAGACATATTTTTCATGGTACTTTACTATCTTATAAGGAATCAGTATAACTCCTGATTTTAACTGAAGAAGTGTTTTTAGGCTATCATTATATTATTGACATTTTAAACAAGAAAGGATTGATCAAACCTATTAGAAATATTGGGGTTATGTTATTGAAATATCATGACAACAGAGCATTTTCTTTCCTGACATTCTTGTGTATAGGGAATTTTCTTCCTATTAAAATAAAACTACTGAACTACTTCAAAAACAGTTAAATAAGAAACTTAAGCCTACACCTACTTTATGCCTCACAAATTTAAAATTAATTTTTAAAAATTCAGAAGGTAATAGTAGTCATGCAAATGAACATGAATTCTGACACTGAAGCTACCCATACCATTACTATGATATGAAAAGCTACATCCAGTTCTTTAGTGGAAAACAGTGAAGTTTTAGAAAACAGTAAAACAGATGTTGAATCTTTATTTTTTTAAATGTGATATCTTAAATAGCATCATCTTTTCAAAACTTTTGCAAAAGCTTGAATTTTTTCCTTGAAATTATTTTTACCAAGCTTTCAACAAAACAGTAGTCAAAATTTTCCACCTTTTTCATTATTTGTTTAAAATTAATTTTTTCCTTGAAAAATAGTAGGTGGTCAAAGTTTATTTAGAAGAAACCAGTATAAAAAAGTCTGTCTCTCTACTTTGTTCGTCTTTTCCTCAGGGAACTTAATATTAGATTTTCTGTGTATAGGTCCGGAAATGCCCATGTCACCTCTTAAATACACAATAAAAGCGTAATAATAATATTTTGTACTTTGAATTTTTTCATTTAACCCTATACATTGTAGTTTTTAAGTATATAAGAAACAAACTGTTAAATTTTTACTATGTCATTATTTTTCTCCACATAGAACTTATAATTTTCATTGTTAGAGTTTTTAAATGTAAAGTTTTAATCACAAATGAATCGTGACTTATTCAAAGTTGTGATGTAGTTGAGCACTTTAAATCCCATAGTATGTACCATTTACAAAGTACTTTCATATATTTTATCTTACTTGATTCTCTCAGAATAAACCCTGTGAATAAAACCTAAGGATTGTGCGTTTTGTTATGGATTTAATGACGTTCAGGTTTTTCTTTTTCTTGAACACCTCTTTTCGTGACCTCTGATTTTTTTCTAATTTCTGAAAACAGGCAGAAGCAAATCTTTTCTTTTGTCTTTTGAGTTCTGCCCCCTCCCTCGTCCCCCTCTCCAGAATCACTCAGTCTCTCTCTCTCTCTCTCTCTCTTTCTCTCGCTCTCTCTCTCTCTCTCTCACACACACACACACACACACACACACACGTTTTAAACCTAATGAATAGAGGTACACTTTCCTATTCACTCAGTCTCTCTCTCTCTCTCTCTCTCTCTCTCACACACACACACACACACGTTTTAAACCTAATGAACAGAGGTACACTTTCCTAGTTTTATCTTGCCTAGCTCCTTTTGGGAGAAGGAGATGGCACCCCACTCCAGTACTCTTGCCTGGAAAATCCCATGGGCGGAGGAGCCTGGTAGGCTGCAGTCCATGGGGTCGCTGAGGGTCGGACACGACTGAGAGACTTCACTTTCACTTTTCACTTTCATGCATTGGAGAAGGAAATGGCAGTCCACTCCAGTGTTCTTGCCTGGAGAATCCCAGGGATGGGGAAGCCTGGTGGGATGCCGTCCATGGGGTCGCACAGAGTCGGACACGACTGAAGTGACTTAGCAGCAGCAGCAGCAGCAGTATACCCAGGGACGGGGGAGCCTGGTGGGCTGCTGTCTTTGGGGTCGCACAGAGTCGGACACTACTGAAGCGACTTAGCAGCAGCATTATACTAGGTACCATACCAGACATATGCCAGCCCTACAGACACAGTTTGATTGGCAGAAAGTTATTCCCATAGAATGGTAATAATTGCATAAAAACCAAAAGAACTGAATTGAAATTTTTATCAGTTGTTAACCAGAAATAAATCTTGCTAGATAATGTTCTCCAAGTAAAAGTCTAAGACTTTGGTTTTAGACATACTACCTTTTAGGGTACTTGCCTATGCTGATATGTTTATTCACATGAAAAATATGCTAGCCAAGTCTGCTGCTGTAATATGTGAAGGGCCAACCAAGTTCTTTTTACTTAACTTCAGCACAACTCCTTTTGCTTAACAGGGCAAGCCTCTTGTCTTTTATAGTGGATGAAGAGTTCATATACACATGAACTCTTTTCATCCTATATCTACCTCAAAAAAAACAAAACGCTGCAAATGAATACAGTAATAGAACTGATGATAGGATTTTAAACTCTTTTAGATATGTCTTAATATCTTGTAGCAAGTTTAAACTTTCTGGGCCCAAGTTTCCTTCCTCATCTGAAAACAGTGGTAATTGCACAGTCTTAACTATTTAACAAGATGTCAATGAAGATCAAATAATTATTTCAAAATAGATCACTAAACAAATGAGAAGCATGATTAGTAACTTTATAAGTGCTTTTAGAGCAATTAGTGTGAAAACATAGGTCATTGTGTTTTATAAAGGGTGTTGGAATATATGGAAATAGGGAAGGAGATGTAAGTGAAATGAAGTGTAATTTTTGTTTCATAGAAAAATATTTATCTGTGAAAATTTCTTCTGTCTCTATAAGCCAGGTCCAGCCAATGGTCTGCTTCCTCAGAGGCTTTTTAGTATAATGGTTGGGATGGTTCAGAGTGCAGGCCTTGGACATTCCTAGCTGTATAGTCCTTGGAAAGTTGATCAACCTCTCTGTACCTCATTTTACTTATCTGTAAAATGAAAATAATAACATTCCTATTTCATAGGAATATTGTGTATTAACACATCTGCTTAGACTAGTACTCAACACTTGGTAAGTTTTTATTGTAGTGAGTTTTGTTACTGATCTGACAAGCAGCAGCTAGAATTATAGAAATCCATAGTGTAAGAAATGTGTAAACATTATCATTGCAGGAAAAAATCCGAGTGATATGTTGTCATATGGTCTCTCTCATTTATAGTCTTCCAAGCTTTCATATTACGTACTTAAGAACTCTACATGTGATTAGGATTGGGGAGGTTATACAATTCTTATAGAGAGCTGTGTAGTAGATCCATGTATACAAATAGTGTTATCCGTTATTGTTTTCTGAAGAACTTCTCTATAACCAGATAAATTATTTATTTAAAACAGTGATAATTTAAGGTGTTGAATATTGAATTTTAATAATATTTCTGATTTATAGCTGAAAATATTAATTGCTCTTTATATTACCTCTTTTTGGGGGGTGCTATATTCCAGAGAATTGTAGCTTAACTGTATGTGATTGTTCACTTTTAAATTTTAATGGTTAATTATGGCTTTTTAACTTCAGAAAGTTTAAGATATTTTTATCACCCCGGAGCTGAAAAGTACTTTCGGAAATCACCTACCTACCTTCCTGCTCTTAGGCAAAGTTGTATCTAAAAACATCACAGAAAGCTATGGTAATTATCTACATGACTTTTTTTTTTTTAATCTAAAGAAAGAATATCCTACAGCTTTCCCTGAAGCATGCTCAACACTCAAAAATATTTAGCTAAGTATTTAATTACACTGGAAGCTATGAAGTTGGGGCATCAATATGAGGACTTAGATATAGAGTGAAGAGTTAGTCTCATTTTTCATATCTTTTTAGTTACCTGTAGGCAGAAAATAACTTTTTAAAGACACTTAATCCACTTGGTTCAAAAGCAAGTAATTGTAAAAACCGTATTCCATTGGTGCTAGAACCTGGAAGTACAAGGAAAGAAGCATGTATTCTAACGATGGTATTTTATCCATACTCTTCTGGTAGGTTTGGAGTTGGCCATATGAGCTGCTAAAATAACTATCCAAAGGAGATGAAAGAATTCTATATGACCACCAAAGGAAACTTCTATATTTCCTTTAGAAATTCAGGCATAGATTCACCACTTTTAAAGTCCTCATGTGGTAGAATGCAAAGGTACTAGTTTATCACATAAGGGAGAGAAAACATGCTATCTCTAACTTAGAAAAACTGTTCAATAGTTTTTAACGCTAGTCATGTGCATTCCATAATTGGTTCTTTCATCTTTTCTCCACTTTGCACAAACTGAATGTTCCTTGTCCTTTTTGTAGTGATGGCAGTGATGATGCTTGAATTTTAAAGCTATATGAATGATGCTTTACCCTAGATTGTCCTCATGTTCTGGTCTCCCTTAAATATCTCATTTACCTCATATTTTTTTAAATGGTGTAGTATGTCTCTGGTGGTAAATAACCCAACTTTCCTTTCTTTCTTTAATGTTATTTGTAACACTATATCAATATTTACCCTTTAAAGAATGTCAGTATCAGAAAGTTTTTTTTTATGGTGTGAGGATGGTGATTTTTAGCTTCGTGCTATACAAACATCAAGGACAGTTTCCTAAGATTTTTCTGGTTAAGAAATTTTAAAGATCATTGGATTGTGTTTTATATTTAACAGTTGTCCAAAGCTGCTATAAATCGTTATCACTAGGAAAAGAATCTAGATGTAGTTGTTGTGAAATGACCTAACCCAACATCAAATGACCTAACATTTGATCATGTATAAATCTTAGGGGTTTTCTCTTTTGTTTGTTATTGGAGATAGCGGTGGCCGCTGAAAGTTTGAAGGTGTTTTTTTTTACAATCTTACTATCAGATTATAAAGAAATGAGAACATTCTCCCAAAACCAGATTTTTAAAGCATTCATTCATGAACACAAAACAATTGATAGCAACCTGTTCTGTAAGGCCCAGGAAGGAAGCTTTGAGCTCTCTTCGTTTCAGGTTTCCAACCATCACTTTGGATGAAGGGTTCAGTAAAACTAAATGACCAGCATTCACAAAGGAAAAGTCATTTACCCTTCTGGTCAGCACCAGGCACCCAGAAATGCTCCCAAACCCGTGGCTAGATACAAGACTGGAGTCAACTCCGGGCACCATCTCTAAAAGTAAAAGCTATATGTCTTGCTGGATTTTTGTACTCTGTTTTATAGTGGTGAATATATTTCATCTAATTCACCGTTCTAAGGTATTTTAGTAATGAAACTCACTTTTAAAAAAAATTTAATTTGTTTATTGGCTGTGCTGGGTCTTCGTTGCTGCCTGCTTTTTCTTTAGTTGTGGTGCACGGGCTTCTCATTGCGTGGCTTCTCTTGTTGCTGAGCACGGGCTCCAGGGCATGCCAGTTTCAGTAGTTGTGATGGGAGGGCTCAGTAGTTGCAGTTCCTGGGCTCTAGAGTGCAGGATCAGCAGTTGTGGCACACGGGCTTAGCTTTGGGGGCACATGGGATCAGTAGTTGTGGCTCATAGGCTTACTTTTCCCCGGCATGTGGGATTTTACCGGACTAGGGATTGAACCGTGTTGCCTGCACTGGCAGATGGATTCCTTACCGGCAGATGGATTCTTTACCGCTAAATCACCCAGGAAGCCTTGAAACCCATTTTTAGCATTCATGTTGTTAGCCAACAGCCTATTCATTTTACTTATAAACCCCGTTTTTTATATTCACTATGGTGTTAGCGATATCTCAAGTGTTGATCACATTATGAATGAAGTGCTTACAATTTCCGTATCTATGTGATAATTGCTCCCTCCACCAGATTGTCAGCTAGGACAGTTGATTTGTCCATGAGGTTGAAGTTTAAATAGATGACACATTCATATGTATCACACCATTTAAAAAGTATTTTTTGAAAATACAATTGACCCTTGAAAAACTTGGGGGTTAATTTGCTTATAACTTATGGTTGGCACTTGTTTATCTCCAGTTCCTCTGAATGTAAGGATTCAACCAGTAGTAGTACTGTCCATGCATTGGAGAAGGAAATGGCAACCCACTCCAGTGTTCTTGCCTGGAGAATCCCAGGGACGGGGGAGCCTGGTGGGCTGCTGTCTGTGGGGTCATGCAGAGTCGGACACGACTGAAGCGACTTAGCAGTACTGTCCATGTAGTACTGTTAGTTAGTTAGTTAGTTCAGTCACTCAGTCGTGTCCAACTCTTTGCGACCCCATGAATCGCAGCACGCCGGGCCTCCCTGTCCATCACCAGCTCGTGGAGTTCACTCAGACTCAATGTTCATCGAGTCGGTGATGCCATCCAGCCATCTCATCCTCTGTCATCCCCTTCTCCTCCTGCCCCCAATCCCTCCCAGCATCAGAGTCTTCCAGTGAGTCAACTCTTCGCATGAGGTGGCCAGAGTACTGGAGTTTCAGCTTTAGCATCATTCCTTCCAAAGAACACCCAGGACTGATCTTCTTTAGAATGGACTGGTTGGATCTCCTTGCAGTCCAAGGGACTCTCAAGAGTCTTCTCCAACACCACAGTTCAAAAGCATCAATTCTTCGGCTCAGCTTTCGTCACAGTCCAGCTCTCACATCCATACATGACGACTGGAAAAACCATAGCCTTGACTAGACGGACCTTTGTTGGCAAAGTAATGTCTCTGCTTTTGAATATGCTATCTAGGTTGGTCATAACTTTCCTTCCAAGGAGTAAGCGTCTTTTCATTTCATGGCTGGAATCACCATCTGCAGTGATTTTGGAGCCCCCAAAAATAAAGTCTGACACTGTTTCTACTGTTTCCCCATCTATTTCCCATGAAGTGATGGGACCAGATGCCATGATGTTAGTTTTCTGAATGTTGAGCTTTAAGCCAACTTTTTCACTCTCCTCTTTCACTTTCGTCAAGAGGCTTTTTAGTTCCTCTTCACTTTCTTCCATAAGGGTGGTGTCATCTGCATATCCTAGGTTATTGATATTTCTCCCGGCAAGACAGGACTGAGTGACTTAACGCACAAACATAATAAATTAAAAACCAGGTCTCAAATCTCTAATGAAGAAAACAGAAAACTGCTGAAGTTTGAACCCATGTTGTTCAAAGCTAACTGTACATTTGATCACTTTAATTGAAAATACTTGCCATCAGTTTACTTATTCACTGATGCTGTTTTCTTCATTAGATATTTGAGACCTGGCTTTTAATTTTTTTCATACAACACATTTATTGTGTGTTAGTCACTCAGTCCTGTCCAACCCTTTGCGATCCCATGGACTGTAGCCCACTAGGCTCCTCTGTCCATGGAATTCTCCAGACAAAAACACTGGAGTGGGTTGCCATTCTCTTCTCCAGGGGATCTTCCCGACCCAGGGATTGAACCTGGGTCTCCTGCATTGCAGGCAGATTCTTTACCATCTGAGCCACCAGGGAAGCCCAGTTATGTTTCCATGTTTCTTACTAAGTAATATGATTTACTTAAACTAAATTTTTTTTTATCATTTGTAGCCCTTCATATTTAATAGAGTTTATATATTTGAAGTTGACAAGTAGATTAGTTTTATATTTAACAATTAATAAGCACCTTCTATGTGCTGGGAGTAGTAATAACCTCCAGTATAATTCTTATGCTGTAGTGTGTATTAGAATCTTTTGGGAGCTTGTTAAATCTTCTCAAGTGAGATCCAGGACTCTGCATTTTAACAAATCTCCCAGGTGCAGCTGCTGAAGGTGGTCTGAGGCCATACTCTGAGGAACGCAGCCCAAGAGATAACTCATTAACGAGACTAAACACCTTCCTTGAAGAAGCTCACAATCTGGTGGAGATAAACAAGAAAACATTCCCATTAATTGGTACCATATGGGGCCAGTTGCCAGTAATTCTGGCCGAAGAACTAGGGAGGCTTCTCAGATTATTTAATTCCTTAATTCAGTAGGTCTCAATGTAGTAGTTGGTGGAGTGTGGGGCATTTTTGCCCCCTAGGGAGCATTTGGGACTATCTAGAGACGCTCTTGATTTTCATGCTTTGCCTTTGGAGAGGCGGAATGTGCTTCTAGCATCTAGTGGGTAGAGGCTAGGGATGCTGCTAAACACCCTACAGTGCATAGGAACCCTTCCCTGTCCCCCTCAAAAGAGCCCAAAGAATTATTTGGTCCAAAATGCCAGTAATTTTACAGTTGAGAAACCCTGCTTTAGCTTAATCATTCTTTCCTTTGTCTCCTCTGTTGCTCTGCTCTCCCCATACACATAAAGCTTTTAGAAATTATAAAAGTATTAAATAGAATAAATAATATTAAGTGTGAATAGATCATTAGGAAATGTATAAAGTAAAAAATGTTCTCTCATAGTAATTGTTCTGGACACTTTTTTCATGAAATTATATAAGCATATATATATTTTGAGGTTGTTAGGTTTCTGTTTTATTCTTAAATGGGATCATACTTTACATATTGTTTTATGACTTTTATCACTTACAGTATGCAGTTTCTGCACAATTTTCCATAGTCCAGATGGATAGTTTAACCATTCTTCTGCTAATGGATGTTAAGGTAGTTTCTAGTATACTTGATGGTGTTATAAATAGCATTGCATTGAGAATTTATGCACATATACATGATGGATTCCCAGAAACAGAATTGTGCAAAAAGGACATTTAATTTCTTAGTTTTATTCCTAAAGGAATATCCTCGTAATAAGCTGTAGCTGTTTATTTATATTTCTACTAACAGTATTTGAAATGTTTTCCATTTGTCCCTCAACAACCCTGGATATTACTAGACATTAATTTTGTCACTCTAATGGGTGAAAATATCATCTCGTTATCACTCTAATTTGTGTTTCCCTGATAACTAGTGAAGTTTAGAATCTTGTTATATGTTTATTGGCCACTTATATTTTTCCATGAATTGCCCTATGGTCATTTCGATTGAAATGATAGTATTTTCAAACTCATTTGAAGATCTTTATGTATTCTATGCATTGTTTTTTATATATCTTGCAGGTATTTTCTCCCTACTTGTCACTTTTTTTGTCACTGCAAAAGGTGTCTTTCGCCACATAGTAAGATTTTAGTATTTATATGTTCAGTTATCTTTTGTGCAGTGCAGTGTAGTGATTAAGTGTACAAACTGCAGAGCCAGGTCACCTGTTTTCATATTTCAGCTCTTCTACTTACTAGCTCTGTAACCTTGGGCAAGTTATTTAATCTTTTTGTGCCTTGGTTTCTATCTTTAAAATGAAGTAGTTATATTATTTACCTCCGGATTGTTGTGAGGGACAAATGAGATCTTACAGTAAAGCACTTAGAAAATGCCTAATACAACATAAATATCTGTAAGAAGTAATTTCTGTTGTTATTTCTGTTAGTGTTGTGTTTTATTTTCGGAAAGTCTTCTGTGCCTCAATATTATAAAGCTATGTCACCACACAAGAAATGATCAGCATATACCATTGGCAGAACATTATCAGAGTATGAGGGGCACTTAGGGGAGAGATGGTTGATTTTTCTTCATATAGAATCAGAGACAATATCCCAAAGAACTTTGCCATGTAAAAGAGTTTTACCTTTATCCTGGAAGCAGAGAAAAACTTTGACAAATTATAGGCAATTTATATAAAATTATATGAAATTACAGGCAAATTATAGGCAATTTATATTAAATTATATGAAATAGTCATATGAAGATTCTCATACTTCTCAAACCATTGTAGAAGTAGAAAGAATGGTATGGGTACTATTTGAGAGGAGGAAAAATTAGGTTCTTAACTCAGTGCAAAAGGAATTCCAAGTGGATTAGAAAGTTAAATGAAGCCTATAAATCAAAACTAAAAGGAATAAAAATGAAGATTTATTAAATCAATGGAGAAAGAAGAACTTTCTAAGATTCTGAGCAGCGGGGGAAAATCACAGAAGAAAATGTACGTAGATTTGTCTACATAAAAATAAAAACTAATATATATTTTAAAAATCATATTAAGACTCATTGTTGGCTAAGATCTACCAGCTGATGGAAATATAATTTCTAGAGAATAAATGGCAGCCATATAATGTTTTTAAAATGTGCATGCCTTTGATTCAGTTATTCAATCAATAGAACTTTATCTTAGTGAAATAAGTATGAATGTAAAGAATTAACTTAGAATTTTCACCTGGTTATTGCTTATAATATGAAAAATTGGAAACAATCGCAGTGTCCAAAAATAGGAGATTAAATTATAATGTCCATACAGTGGACATTTCTGGCCATTGTAAATAGCATCATGGCAAAATATTTATTAATATGGAAGTATATTCATCATGTTTTAATGAAAAGAATAATTTATAAAAATATGTAATACGATCCAATTTTTCTATAAATACAACTAAACTAGGAAAACAAATAACAGTATAAAAATGCTTAGTTCTGTTCCTAGGATTATATATAATTTTCACATACTTTTTTTTTTTACTTTTCTGTGTTTTATTTTTTACAGTGAACCTGCATTATTTGTGTACTAGGGAAAATATAAGGTTTATAAATCATGAGATTAAAAGACAAAGCAGGAAAATATTAAATGTGTGAGCAACAAAAGTGGCAACAAATGGCTAACATGTTCAATATTTAAAGGGCTCCAGAAATACTTTTTAAGGGTATGATTAGTTTTACAAAAGAGAAAATATAGATTGCTAATAAGCAAATATATTCAAGGTCATGAATCATCAAAGAAATGCAGATTAAATCAGTAAGATACAAATTTTCTCTTAACATTTTAGCAAAAATTTAGAAATAAGTAATAGTGCAGTTGTGGTTGTGGTGAATGAGACTAGCAGTGTTACACTTGGTACTTGGCTTGATTTCTTTGCAAAGCATTCAGATTGTTATTGTTTAGTCACTAAGTCGGGTCCAGCCAACTCTTTTGCTACCCCGTGGGACTGTAGCCCACCGGCATCCTCTGTCCATGGAATTCTCCAGGCAAGAATACTAAAGTGAGTTGCCATTTCCTTCTCCAGGGGATCATTCTGACCCAAGGATTGAACCCACGACTCCTGCATTGGCAGGTGGATTCTTTACCACTGAGCCACCTGGGAAGCCCAAAGCATTCAAATACACTTTACTCAAAAATTCCGTTTCTACATATCAGTCCTATGAAACAGTCAGAAATGCCAGAAGTACTTTGGGCATAAAAATGTTTATTGCAGTATCATTTCTAAGTGACAAATATGAAGTGACATATGGTAGTAGGGTACAGTTATGTAAATTTGTGTGTAACCATAGTTCAGAATGTATGTACAACTTTTAAAATTTTGGTTTACAGATTTATAATGTTAACTTTAAGAAACAAAAGCTTTTACAGACAGTATTATCTCAACAATTTAAAAAAAGACTAGAGAAAATATTTCAAAATATGAGCAGTGGTTTCAGATAGTTGGTAAAGTTTTCAGTGATTCTTTTTTTGTACTTCTGTGTTTATAATTTTCTGTGACAAATATTCTCATAAAATTTTTTTCTCAGGTATTAAAAAAAAGGTATAGCATTAAAAAAAGTAGTCCAGGAACTTCCCTGGTAGTCCAGTAGCTACGACTCCACACTCCCAATGCAGAAGTCGTAGGTTTGATCCCTGGTCAGATAACTAGATCCTGCATGCCGAAATAAAGGTGAAAGATCCCCTTGCAGCAGCTGACACCTGGCATGGTCAAATAAATAAATAAATATAATTTTTAAAGTGGTTACTCTCAAAGATATTTGACTTAAATACTTTAACTTGTATTTTTATGTATATCTAGAATTTCCGTCTATTTGAGGAGGTTGAAGTTTTTTATTTGGATATTTTTAGAGGGGTTTTAGATTTTATTCAAAAATCAATAATTTTTATAAATGTTTTTAAGTACATATTTAAACTGATTTTTAATGTTGATTCTGTCAATTTACATTTGTGCTACCAAACTCTCTTCCATCCAGCCATCTAAGTTGGTTATTTTAGCTGACATGGTTTCTAATTAAGTCTTTGTGGTTGAGCGAGCTCCTTATGGCATGTCTGCTTTAGCATTTAATTGCTCCATGGACTCCAAATTAAATTCTGTAGTATCCCATTTTGGTCTGCTGAGGAAGCAAAGATCTTTTCAGCATAGCCCAAGAAAATACAGTGCTGTGACAGCTCAAAGGACGTAGCATCACAATTTTGAAAAAGTTAGAACAGTTTGACTTCTAGATTGACTTTTTATCATTTTAAAATGAAGTTTAAAGTGTTATCACAGAGTTAAATGGAGAATGTGAGACATTAATAGGCTCTCAACAGTATTTGTAGAATAAAGCCAAATAGTTGATATTGTACCAAATAATTTTGATTTAGAAAGAATGAAGTCTTAGGAGTTTTTAGGTTGAATTTTAATAAAAAGTATCAGGAAACAAGTGTGATAACTCTGTTAGAGATGATATAAAGTGTTTTTGCACTGGGGTGACAGATTAAGAAACTTCGAAAGTCTCATCTAGTTTCACATTATCTCATTTGACAGTTTTGGTTTTTGAATTAGTAGAGAAACTGGCTGTTTACACCAATACTTGGGTGTGTTAGTTCTTTAATCAGAAGTAATTCAGATAGTCATAAGACAGAGGGCAAGATCTAATAACTGAGACTTTTAAGCGTTAGTCTGATCACACATCTTTAGAATGCTGTTTTGAATTCTAGCTACCTGTCACTTAATTGCTTGCTATGCTGATTCAGTAGTACAGAATCAGAACAGAATTTAGAGTTCTGATGGACAAGAATGAACAGATTCGGGCATTAGACTATGAGATTCCGGAAAGGTATGTGCTACAAGCATTGATTTACCATTTGGTACTTACTGCTTGCTTAAGATGATGCTGAGACATAGCATCTAAGCAGGCCAAATGAGAGTGACATGATTTCATTGATGATCACAGGTTCACATATAGAGAATTCCAATAAAATAAATTCTTAAACAATCCTAATAAGTCATTACAAATCACTCAGCTGAAGAGTTTAGATCAGTGTGAAACAAGTGAATCTAGTTTTCATGGTTATTTTTCTTAATCAAAACATTCAGTTCTATTCTTATAAAATTTAAATGAATTCTGCTTCTGGCAATGTAACAGACTAGATTGCATGAATAACACCCCTTTGGGAAAACAGCTATAAAGTCAGGTAAAATATGACCGAATGATCTTTATAAATACATTCTTGAAATGACACAGATAGACAGAACCCAGAAGTCTTTTTTTTTTTAAGTTGAAAGCAGGGCGTCTACAAGATAAGCATTCATCGTAGTTTTCTCACTGAAGATTTCTACTAAACCCATAATTTACCACTTTTACCACTGCATGAAGGTGCAGAAAAAGTCTGGCTTCTCCCATTCCCCCAAGATGGAACATCTTCCTCTTGTTGCACGAAATTGACACCCCAGAACTGTGCCATCAGTGTATGGATGAAGAAGAGATTAACTCACTGCACAGAAGATGAAAAGGAAAGTTGCCTTTTGTATCCTTATCATTAGTGAGTAGAAGGAATATCATCCTTGAAATTTTTAGCGAGGATTTAGCCCTCAAATGAGTTTCACTTAACTACCGTCTTGATGTTATAGTGAAATTATTAATTTGATTAAAATGTTATCCCTTAAGTATTAGTTTTTAAAATATTCTTTGTGACAAAAATAAATATGCATAAAGCAGTTGTTCTGCACTGCAAAGGACAGAGTTAATTCAAGAAAAAGCACTTGTGTGACTGAGTTGTAAGCTAAACTAAACACATTTTTATCCTGGAACATCACTTTTACTTAAAAAAACAACTAAGAGATAAACTTGTTATTCACACTTGGATATTTATTTGGTGAACATTTTCTTGAAATTGAACACAGTGAGCCTGATACTTAAATGTTAAGTGACTGAAATTATTTGTTGCCAATGATAAAATTCAAGCTTTCAAGTGAAAATTCTAATTGCGAAAAACTTACACTCACCATGTTAAATCTGATAGTTTCCAATGCTTAAAGATACATGATGTAAAAGGTAGCAATAAAAGCAAATGTAGTTATTTTGGTATTGTATGATGAAATGCTTCAACATGTATAGTATCTCCATAATTTAGAGAATTAGCATTTTCCAAATGATGTTACAGAATCTTGCATGAGTAAAAAAATTATCCAACATACATGTTAGAGCCTTGGATTTTAATTTAACAGAGTTTGAAAAGTTTATTGTTGTGGTTTCAGATTCCATATTACTGTTAAACTTTCAGAAACTACCACTGTGGAGTTTTGTGAAGTTTTGATACAGTATCAAAGAAGACCTCAGGTTATTTGCAAATGTCATTAAAATACCCCTCCTTTCCAACTACATATCTGTATAAGGCTGGATTTTTTAAAATATACTTTAACCAGAACAACATATCACACAGATTGAATATGTAGATACGAGATTCTAGATATCTGGTAACTGTACACTAGAGAGATTTTGGGAAGATCCCCCAGAGGAGGATGGCAATCCAATCTGGTATTCTTGCCTGGAGAATCCTATGGACAGAGGAGCCTGGCAGGCTATAGTCCATAGGGTCACATAGAGTCAGACATGACTGAAGTGACTTAGCACAGAGAGATTTTAGAGACATTTACACATTAAGACATTTGTTAACATGTAAAACAGTGACAGTCTTTTCATTAAATCAGTTTGTATAGAGAGTATACAGAAAGCAACAGACCCATGTGAAATCACTAAGGAATTCTACCAAACAGTTAAGGGAGAAATTACACCAATTCTCTACAGTGTCTTTCAGAGGGTAGACACAGAGAGAATACTTCTTAACTCATTCTATGAGGCTAGCATTACTCTATGACCAAACCAAACAAGGACATGACTAAGAATCTACATACCAATTGCTCTTTTGAACATAGACACAAAAATATTAAGCACAATATTAACAAATTGAACCCAAGTATAAAAAGAATTATATACCACCATCAAATAGGTTTTATATCAGGTATACAGATCTGATTCAGCATCTGAAATCAGTTGATGTAATTCACCACACCAACAGATTAAAAAATCATATGAGTATATCAATAGATGCAGAAAAAGCATTTGATAGAATCCATCAGTCATTAAGGGCTTTCCTTGTAGCTCAGTTGGTAAATAATCTGCCTGCAGTGCAGGAGACCCGGGTTTGATCCCTGGGTTGGGAAGATCCCCTGGAGAAGGAAATGGCAACCCACTCTGGTATCCTTGCCTGGAAAATCTCATGGACAGAGGAGCCTGGTGGGCTGCAGTCCATAGGGTCGCAAAGAGTTTGCAATGACTGAGCAACTAACACTTATCAGCCTTTAATGATAAAAACTCTCAGCTAGCTAGGAATAGAGGGGACCTTCCTAAACTAAATAAAGAATATCTACAAAAATGCTATAGCTAACATCATACTTGATGGCGAGAAACTCAAAGCTTTCCCACTAAGATCCAGAGTACAAAGCAAAGATGTCTCTTTTCACTGCTTCTTTCCAGCATCATAATGGAAATCCTTGTTGATGCAATAAGAGAGGACAAGGAAATTAAAAGTATACAGATTGGGAAGGAAGATATAAAACTTTGTTCACAGAATACGTGATGATCTATGTAGAAAATCTGAAAGAATCAACAAAAAAATCTCCTAGAACTAATAAGTTGTTATAGCAGGGTTGTGGGATACTAGGATTATATATAAAAGTAATTTATTTCCTCTATACTAACAGTGAACAAAGGGAATTTGAAACTAAAAACATAATTCCATTTATATTAGCATCCCCCAAATGAAACTCTTAGCAACAAATCTAACAAAATATGTACACGACCTATATGAGGAACAGTACAAAAAAACAAAATCAAATAACTAAAGTTGAGAGATACTCCATGTTCATGAATAGAAAGACTCAATATTGTCAAGATGTCACTTCTTTTCAACTTGATCTATAGATTCAAGGCAATCCCAATGAAAATATCAGCAAGTTATATTATGGATATCAACAAACTGATTATAAATTATATAGAGAGGCAAAGACCAACATAGTAGTAAAAAAGAACAAAGTTGGAGTACCAACACTACCTGAATTCAAGGCTTACTACAAAGCTATAGTAATCAAGACAGTGTGATATTGATAACAGATTAGACAAATAATCATTGGAACAGAATAGAGAGCCCAGAAAGAGGCCCTCATACATGTAGTCAACTGGTCTGTGACAAAGGAGCGACACATAGAACAAAGATAATCCTTTCAGCAGATCGTGCTGGAGCAACTGGATATCCTCTTCCAATATATGGATCTAGACAGAAACTTTACACCCTCCATAAAAATTAACTCAAAGTGGATCATAGACTTAAATGTAAAATGCAAAACAATAAAACTCCGAGATGATTACACAGGAGAAAACCTAGATGACCTTGGGTAGGATGATATCTTTTTAGATATGACACCAAAGGTATAATTCATGAAAGAAATAATGGATAAACTGGACTTCATCGAAATTGAAAGCTCTTGTTTTGCTAAAGACAGCGTCAACAGAATGAGAAGACAAATCACAAACAAAATATCTGCAAAAGACACCTGATAAAGTGCTGTTATCCAAATATATAAAGAACAGTAAGAAAATAAGCAAACTCAATTCAAAAAATGGGGCAAAAGAGACATCTCCCCAAAGAAGATATTTTTGTTGTTGTTGTTCTTCTTCTTCTTCACTTACTAAGTCATGTCCAACTCTTTGTGACCCCATGGACTGCAACATACCAGTCTCCTCTATCCTCCACTGTCTCTTGGAGTTTGCTTAATTGCATGTCCATTGAGTCCATGATGCTATCTAACCATCTCATGCTCTGCCACTCCCTTCTCCTTTTGCTTTCAATCTTTTCCAGTATCAGGATCTTTTCCAGTGAGTCAACTCTTCATGGCAGGTGGCCAAAGTATTGGAGCTTCAGCTTCAGCATCAGTCTTTCCAGAGAATATTCAGGGTTAATTTCTTTTAAGATTGACTAGTTTGATATCCTGGCAATACAAGGGACTCTCAAGAGTCTTCTGCAGCACCACAGTTCGAAAGCATCAATTCTTTGGCACTCAGCCTTTTTTATGGTCCAGCTCTCACATCCATACATAACACATACAGATAGCAAATAGGCATATGAAAAAAATGCTCCACATCATGTTATTAGGGAAATGCAAATTAAAGCAATGAGATACTACCACACACCTATTAGAATGGCCAAAATCTGTCACACTAACAGTGTGGAGAGCATGTGGAGCAACGGGGACTCTCATGCATTGCTGGTGGGAATGCAAAATGATACAGCCACCTTGGTGCAGTTTGGCACTTTCTTACAAAATGAAGCATACTCTTACCATATGATCCAGCAATCACACTCCTTGGTATTTACCCAAACGAAATGAAAACCGTTGTCCACACAAAAACCTGCACATGGATGTTTATAGCAACTTTATTCATAATTGCCAAAACTTGAAGCAACCAAGATGTTCTTCAGTAGATGAATGGATAAACTGTGGTACATATCGACAATAGAATATTATTCAGCGTTAAAAAGAAAAGCCATGGAGGAGCCTTAAATGCATATTACTAAATGAAAGAAGCCAATTTGAAAAGGCTACATACGGTATGATAGCAACTAATTGATGTTCTGGAAAAGGCAAAACTATGGAGACAGTGAAAAGATTGTTGGTTGCCAGGGGTGGGGAGTGGAGGAGATGAATAAGCAGAACACAGATGATGATTAGGGCTGTGAAATACCCTGTATATCATAGTGTAGCTATAGGATTCATTATAAATTTGTCCAGATTGATAGAATGTACAGCCCACAAGTGAACCCTAAAGTAAAGTATGGATTTTGGGTGATTATGATATGTCAATGGAGGTTCATCTGTGGTAAACAATGTACCATTCTGGTGGGTAATGTTGATAATGGGGTAGGCTATGCATGTGTAGGAGCAGGAAATATATGGAAAATCTCTTTACCTCCCTCTCAGTTTTGTTGCACACCTAAAATTGCTCACAAAAAAATTAAGTCTTAAAAAAAGAAACTATATTTATTCTTCATAAAAATCTGTTAACATGTTTATTAATTATGTTTGAATGAATGAAATATTTTTAAAATTTCTGATATTTAATTTTTAATAGGGAAAGTATTGACAGGTATAACCCACACAAACAAAAGCTCTTTGTAGTTCTCAATTAAAGCATGTAAAAGGGTCTTGAGATAAAAACACTTGAGAACCATTCATCTAAGCTCTCCAGTAAAAGACAGAGATTATCAGACTAGATTCAAAAATTTTCTGGATATATGCTATTTATAACAGACAATTCTAAAATAAAAGAAAGTTGTGTTTGAAGGGGGAAAGGGAGCCTGTCACGAAGTCTGTGAACAGCTTCTCGATTTTTTCACTTCTTTATTTCTTGATTTGTGTCCTTTAGGAAATGTTCCATGACCTCATATTTGAAATTTCTACTCCTCTGCTTGGTCCTTATCACATAAGGAAATACAGTGATCTGGTGAAATAGGTGACTTTGCTTAAAAATGATCCTGTTGTGAAAGTGGACAGAGTGTATGCATATCAGTTAAATACTTTTAAAGGCCCATGAACAATTACAAAAATTGATCATGAGTCAGGCCATAGTGCATGTCTTAGTAAATTTTGGAAATTAACATTATAAAGACTGTATTCTGTGACCCTACATCAATTAGACAGTAGTCCTTACATAAAGATAAGTGGAAAGACTCCATATAGAAGAAAAAAGTTTATAAACATCTTGAGAATCAAAAAACTTGTAATGAAAGATTAGAAAATATTTACAAAATAACAAAAATAATTCATACTAAAATGTGAGACATATTTAAAGCAATGCTTAGAGAAATACATAGTCTTAAATGCTTACATTAGGAAAGAAGAAATGCTCAGGATTCAGAAGTTAGAACAATATACCCATGGAAAACAGGAGGAAAGAAATAATAAAGATTAGCAGAAACTGCTGAAATAGAAATATACATTCACTCCAAAGGATCAAGAAAGCTAAATGATTTGGAAAGCCTGTTGAGAGACATAACTTATAGCAAGCTTTATCTAGGAATAAAAGAGTGTGAGAAGGCACAATTAGTACTGTGAATAAAGAAATGTACAAAACTATAAATTCTGCTGAGATTAAAATAGTAAAAAGATATTTTAAATAGTTTTATGACACTAAATATGAAGTATAGGGTGAAATGTGTAAATTCTAAGCAGAGGTGGAATACTTATCTAAACTGATTTAGGAAGACATTGTATACTTGAATACTTCTGTAATCATTAAAGAAATTGTTATCAGTAATTAGAAACCCTCCCTGAAAGGAAACAGGCTCACATAATTTTAGATTTTTAAAAAATGTTTTCCAGGAATGTGGAGTTCCTTTAATTTTAGAAAATCTACTAAGTTACTACATTATTCTGCCATAAATTCAAGGTTTGAGAAATCTTAAATTATTCCAAAAGATAAAGCTTTGGTAATTAAGGCAATATTATCTTGTTGTGAGGTTAGAACAGTTGGCTAGTGGCACAGAATTATTAATTATTGACCTGTATATGCAAACCAGATTTTTGGTAGAATGGGCATTGTAGGTAGGGGAAAGGAGATATATATATATGGACTATTTAATAAACAGTACCATGATACTTATTTATCAATGATTTTTTAAAAAGTGAAGTTGAATTCCTATCTGAAACTTACACAAAAATTAATTCCATGTGGCAATGGCTCTTAAATATGAAAGCAGAAGTATAAAAGTTTTAAATGAGTGGTAAGAAAACTTTATAACCTCAGGGTTGGGAAGATTTTCTCAAACAAAATGCAAACCCACAAACCATAAAGGAAAAGGCTGACTTTGAAATTGGATTCATTTTAAAGATTCCACAGAGAGTGAAAATACAAGCTAAAAACTGAAAGAAGATGTTTGTAGCACATATAAGTGATTGTGCTCAGCATGGATTCAGTACCAGAATGCATATGTAATTAGTTAGTAACCAAAAGATAAACAGCATGGTAAGAAAAAGTATAAAAGATTTCACGGAAGAGGAAACATGTGGCTAGTAAACTATGAAAGGATAATCGATGCATTAGTAATCAGGGAAATGCAATTAAGACTATAATGAGGTAATATTTAATCATCTCAGATTGGTGAAAATGAAATGAGGTAATATTTAATTATCTCAGATTGGTGAAAATGAAAAAGAAAGAAAATTCCAAGTGTTGGTGAATGTGGAGCAATGGAAACACTTAGGGACTGTAAATTAATAAAGCCACTTTGGATTACAATTTGATATTTTCTGGTAAAGTTGAACATGAACATATCCCGTGACTCATTCTAGAAATATGTCCTAGGTGAATTCTTGTGCATGTGCATGAGGATATAGACATAATATTTTTTATTGAAGTATAGTTGCTTTATAATATTATGTTAGTTTCTGCTGTACAGCAGTGTGAATCAGCCATATGTATACATACATCCCCTCCCTCTTAAGCCTCCCTCCCATCCGCCCCCATCTTGTCGCTCTGGGTCCTCACAATACACCAATTTGAGCTCCTTATGATATACAGCTTCCTGCCAGCTATCTGTTTTACACATAGTAGTATATATATGGTGGTTTAGTCACTAAGTTGTGTCTGACTCTTGTGACCCCATGGACTCTTGTGATCACATGGAGCCTGCCAGGCTCCTCTGTCAATGGGATTCTCTAGGCAGGAATACTGGAGTGGGTTGCCATTTCCTTCTTGAGTGTATATATAGACATAATAATATTGATAGCTTTGTTTTTAATTCCAGATAACTAAATAAACCTCAAGCAATCATGTTCACCAACAGTAAAATAGATGGGTAAACTGTAGGATATTCATGTAATAAAATATTAGGAACAATGAAATTTAATGAATTACAGTTTTACACATCAACATGTTCATGGGGTTCATGGGGTTCTGTGTGGATCACAATAAACTGTGGAAAATTCTGAAAGAGATGGGAATACCAGACCACCTTACCTGCCTCTTGAGAAATCTGTATGCAGGTCAGGAAGCAACAGTTAGAACTGGACATGGAACAGATTGGTTCCAAATAGGGAAAGGCTGTATATTGTCAGCTGCTTATTTAACATATATGCAGAGTACATCATGAGAAACGCTGGGCTGGATGAAGCACAAGCTGGAATCAAGATTGCCAGGAGAAATATCAATAACTTCAGATATGCAGATGATACCACCCTTATGGCAGAAAGTGAAGAAGAACTAAAGAGCCTCTTGATGAAAGTGAAAGAGGAGTGTGAAAAAGTTGGCTTAAAGCTCAACATTCAGAAAACTAAGATCATGGCATCCGGTCCCATCACTTCATGGGAAATAGATGGCGAAACAGTGGAAACAGTGGCTGACTTTTTTGGGGGGGCTCCAAAATCAGTGCAGATGGTGACTGCAGCCATGAAATTGAAAGATGCTTACTCTTTGGAAGCAAAGTTATGACCAACCTAGACAACATATTAAAAAGAGACATTACTTTATCCACAAAGGTCTGTCTAGTCAAGACTATGGTTTTTCCAGTAGTCACGCATGGATGTGAGAGTTGGAATATAAAGAAAGCTGAGCGCAGAAGAATTGATGCTTTTGAACTGTGATGTTGGAGAAGACTCTTGAGAGTCCCTTGGACTGCAAGGATATCCAACTAGTCCATCCTAAAGGAGATCAGTCCTGGGTGTTCATTGGAAGGACTGATGTTGGAGCTGAAACTCCAATACTTTGGCCACCTGTTGTGAAGAGTTGGCTCATTGGAAAAGACCCTGATGCTGGGAAAGATTGAGGGCAGGAGGAGAAGGGGACAGAGGATGAGATGGTTGGATGGCATCACCAACTCAATGGACATGAGTTTGGGTAAACTCCAGGAGTTGTTGATGGACAGGGAAGCCATCCCTGGTATGCTGCAGTTCATGGGGTCACAAAGAGTGGGACATGATTGAGCAACTGAACTGAACTGACATCAACATGGATAAATATCAAGAACTTAATGAGACTTGCTTGGTAGTACAATGGATAAGAATCCACCTGCCATGAAGTGATGAGACCAGATGCCATGATCTTAGTTGTTTAAAAGCTGAGATTTGAGCTAACTTTTTCACTCTCCTCTTTCACTCTCATCAAAAGGCTCTTTAGATCCTCTTCACTTTCTGCCATGAGAGTGGTATCATCTGTATATCTGAGGTTGTTGATATTTCTCCTGGCAATCTTGATTCCAGGATGCATATGTAGATAGTATTCTTTTTTTGGAGAGGGAGGGAAGGAATAACTCAAAATTCAGAGTCTAGTCACCTTTGGATGAGGGAATGGGAGGGAAACAGTTTTGCCTGGGAAATGAGGATTTTAAGGTACTGATATTGTTTGTTAAACAGGATGGTGGGTACAGGGTGTTCATTTTATTATTTGTTAAGTAGTACTTGTATGTCTTGTACTTTAGTGTGTGTGATCTGTTTCAAAAAATTTTTTTAAAACCCCTCAAATGATGTCGTTAGTTTAATTTTCAGTGTGTTGTAAAAAAAAAAAACTGATAAGGTATAATACTTGACAGAATTTTTAGAACATTTTTTGTAATCTCTGAAAAAATCATAAAATCTAAGTAAGATCCTTTTCTCCTTACATGGGAGAAAGTTAAATTTCTAGGTAGAGAAAATCAATCAAATATAATAGAAGAGGCATTAATTATGTTTATTTTGAGGTTTATAATGAGCTATTTAGTAAGAAGACCCTAACTTGGATCATTTGGACAAAAGATTTGTCCAACTTCTTACATTTAACTATGTGTCCTGCTATCAGTATGTTATATGTATTGTTAGTTTTAGGAGGGCAGAGTGGTAAGATTTGCTATCTTTTTCTTTTTTTATTTTGGTAAAATCTACCTTGTTTAAAAAATATGTGTAAAGAAGTCTTGAGTCTTTTTTTTTTTAAATTATTTTATTTATGGTTGTGCACGGTCTTCATGCTGCGTGGGCTTTTCTCTAGGTGTGGCTCCTCTTGTTGCGGAGCATGGGCTCTGGTGCCCACAGACCTCAGTTCTGCGGCTCCCGGGCTCGAGAGCCCTGGCCCAGTGGCTGTGATGCATGGGCTCAGCTGCTCTGCCACGTGTGGTCTTCCCAGACCAGGGGTGGAACTCGTGTCCCCTGCTTTGGCAGGGGGGCAATTCTTTACCACTGAGCTGCCAGAAAAGCCCTCAGGCATATTTTAGACTAGTTTTCCACGCTCCTATCTGGTGAGAGAGGCCTGGGAGCCGGGAGTCCTCAGCCACAGTGCTGGCTCTGCCATCAAAAGCTCTGGGGCCTCTAGCGAGTGCCTGCCCCTCCCTCAGTCGTGTCTGACACCTTTGCCCACCAGGTTCCTCTGTCCATGGGATTTCCCAGGCAAGATTACTGGAGTGGGTTGCCATTTCCTTCTCCAAGAAGTCTTGAGTCTTGTGAGACTATATTTATTCACTTTATAATCAGTTCATTCCTAATTAGAAAAGTTATTATAAATCTTTTCCCTCTTATGCTGTACAGGGAAAACATTTATTCACTTGTTGCTTGTTTTGTTAGGACTTGAATAGCAGTGAGAGTACACTGAGGTATTCATTCCAGGTCTGGTAAGAATGTCGTTGGGGGGGAATCTTTGCATGGATTTTAGTAAAGTAACTACATTATATTTTTAAGCAAACATTAAGTTATGCTTCATTTATGTTCCTCATTTTCCTAATAGAGCATGGCTGTGCACAGCCCTTAGCACACGGCCATTACCTCACACCTGTTACCAGGCAGTGATCACTGCAGGACCATTAGTGGTCCTGCTCAGCCATTGATTGGTGCTGCAATGGGCCCCTCTCCCAAGTGACCAACTGTCAGTGAGCGACTAGTGTTAGTGTTTCTGCTCAGTCATTGGTTGGTGCTTCAATGGGCCCCTCCTCCAAGTGACCAGCTGTCAATGAGTGACTGTTAGTGGTCCTACTTAGCCATTGGTCAGTGCTACATGCAATGGGCCCCTCCCCCAAGCAAGCAGCTGTCAATGAATTACCATTAATGAGGCATTCAGCCAATGGTCAGCAGAGTAGTGGTCATCATGTAGAGAGTGAAGAAAGAGGTAGATCCTGGTTTTCTACCCAGGGCCCTCTAGCTTACCTGGCCTCAGGTCAGTGGGTGAGCTGGAGGGCCCAGGAAGTAGGCCAGGGGCTGTTCTGCTGGGCTCCAGAGCCCTCATCAAGACCACCCACTGGCCAGGCCCAGGCCTTGAAACAGTGGTGAACCTCTCCTCCATCCCTGCCTCTGTGACCAAACGGCAGTGGCAGTCTGCATAGGATGCAGTCTGTGGGACCTGGCTCCCTCCCCACCGCCTTTTGGGTGGCCTAAGGAGCCTGAGGGCCAGTTGGGCCCTGGGCCTCTGGCTCCCTCAGCAATGACAGCTGGATAGGGTCTGGGGACCTGACCTTGAGGGAGCCACCAACTGAGATCTGCCTCATCAGTCAGGATCCAGACCTCAGAGGGTGAAAGTTGTGTCTTGGGAACTTGCCCTTTCTTGTCAGAACAGAGAATAACGTTTGTTTGGTGGAGGTTTATAGGAATATCGTTACCTGACCATGAGCTGACCTCAAGAGCAAAGGATCTGACACCAAAAAGTGTGCAACAATTTAACCATGCCCCTCCCTTACCTTTCCTATAAAAGGGTTTTGCTGAAAGCTTTCGGGGAGTTTAGGGTTTTTAAGGCATGAGCCACACATATCCTTACATAGCCCTCTGTAAACCTTTCTCTGTTCCAAACTCTGGTGTTCTGGTATTGTTTGGCTTCACTGTGCATCAGGCACATGAACTTGCATTTTGGTAACAATTTCAAGATTGGTGAATCTAGATAGACTACTTATAATATTAATATTAATATAATAAGCCAGGTAAACTAGTCCATGAATATTAATAATAAAACTCTACTAAATATTTTCATATGTTATTGCAAGAATTTATTTAGCACATCTAGGGTGAAAATTATTGATAAGGTATTCATCTGTTCAACTTTACAAGGTAATGTCAAATTGCTTTCCAAAATGGCTATATCAATTGAAGCTCTGTCCTGTAGTGTTAAGAGAATTTACATTGTCCCTCATCCTTATTAACACTTGGTGTTGTTCAGCTTTTGAAAATACTCACCAATCTGAGAGTGTGGGAAACTGAAGCTCAGATACATGAAGAAATATACCAAAGATTAGCCAGAGAATAAATGCTGGTCATGTTCTAATCCAGGTTTGTCTGATTACAACTACAATAATGTGCGTTTCAAAGAAATGGAAATATATAGGCTAAGTCATTTTTATGACAGAATAGTTATGAAAAATGAGATTAAAATTTCCTTTAGTAATTTCCTTAGGGGAAGTATTTCTAAAGTATGATTTTTAGATTAACTGGATCAGAATCTCTTGATAGAAGAGATGGGCTTATGAGAGGGTCAAGATGGGAATTGGGAGGGGAGGTACTTATTCTTTTTAGAAATGCCACAGATTCCTGAGCCATCTCTAGTTTATCATCTCTTGGGGTGGGATCCAGGTATTTAAATTATCTAAAGCTGGCCTAGTTTTATTTTATTTTTTTGATGAACACTAAATAAGAACTTATGCTTTATGGATGTTGAAATAATTCCCAAAATGCTGCCAGATTCACATATAAATAGCTTAGGCTGAGAGTCAGAAACTTAGCTGAATGTTTATATATAAACAATCCCTTCTTACTGACTTCAGTCATCTAACCTCTTTTCTCTAAGGGTTCCTTTTACTATTTTTTTTTTTTCCTTTATTTTTCTCCTCTTGTCCAGCCTTCATGTGAAATGAAATAGCATTAGGACTTTGACAGTAATAATAGTGCTGCTGCTGCTGCTGCTGCTAAGTAATTATCTCTAAAGTCTCTCTGTCAGGCTGACCCCTAGTCCTTTAAGGAAGGACTGTAGGATACAAAAGACATATAGCAATGCAATCAGTTATTTTATTCTTCTCTATAAAACTGATGATAACAATGATACTATTCTTGGATAGTGGATATAGATATAGACCTAATGGTTATAAAAAGTGAAGATTCATGGAGCTGGAGTTAGAGCCATGAAAGATCCTTATGTTTTTCTAATTATTGTTCTGGTAAAAAATGTCTTTTCTATGACAGCTAATTTTAAAGAGGAAAACAGTGACTGAGCTGGGTAAAGAATTACTAAAAACATCACTTAGGCCCCATTTCCTATCAAGGATACAGGCTTTAAGTGAGATCCTATGTTAATATTAGAAATGGATACTGTAGACTCAAAAGAGTTCTGTTCTGCTTGCCTGCCCAGACCTTACCTTGCTCAGCAATAATGAAATCAATAGAATGTTAATCATCAAAACTCTAGATTTTGCAGGAATCATCCTTAAACTAGGCTTTCAAAATTATGTACATTTCCAAGTTATCTTAATTTTTATAGTTTGATTATTTGGTTATAAAATTAAATAATTACTTTTAAGGGATCAATGCATATTTTGTGAAATAGATTTAACAAATATGAAAACAATATGTAGCAATTTGTATGTCATGCTTTCAAAACAGAGGCTTTAAATCCTATATTTTATGTAGTAGTTGTTAGCTATTCTAAAGGTACAATGAGAGATTATTGTTCATATCAGTGTAATAAATTGATACTCTCAGATCATAGTTTTTCATTTTGCACATTGTCACAACCTTGGACCTTAATCTTATTCTTTGATTGACAGTAGCGACCAGGGAAAGAACATTTGTATTGTTTGGGACAGTCACATCTGTTCAACTTGATTCAGTTGAAGTATTTGCATATTCTTAAGTGTTTCTTCTGAGAGGTCTGAAATCCTTCTCAAGTGCTTGATGCATTTTTAAAATTCATTCATAAGGTATCTACATGCACTAATAGTTCTGTGTAATATTGCTGTGCATAATCTGACAGATAAGACCACTTTTTAAAACAAGGTATTCTTTAGGGATGCTACATTACATTTTCACTTGTTCTGCTGGCAAATGTCAAATTTTTTAAAAAGGCCATTTTAATGTTTTGATTAAATTAGTATATCTTTATTTTAGGCAAGTTTGTCAATCATAGGGCAAATAAAGATTTATTGAATAATAATTCAGAGGTTAATGATAGTTTCTCCTGCCTTGGTTGGACAATTGAGTAATTTTGTAGAAAACCACTATAGAACTTGAAAGGATTTTTGTTTGGTCTCCTTATTTTACAGGGAAAATTACCAAGCCTCAAGTTTACTGACTTACTCAAAGTCACACAGCTTAGAAATTAGGTCTTATTTTAGGTCTGAACTCTCAGAATAGTTAAAGCCCAAGGATTGCTGGTATATGATTTCTGGTTTACATTATTTATTAATTACTCTGTGTCTAAGATTTCTCCTTACCATTAGAACACATAGTCAAAGATTATGTCTTATTCATTTTTATATCTCTCCAGAATTAACACCATGTCTTAAACATAGTTAATGCCCAATCATTATATTGTTGTTCTATTTTCATTATTTTCCTCGGTTATTATGCTATAAAGAATAATTTTGGAATGAGATAGTTTATTAATGTTAAGCATCTTTAATAGCAAATAGGTTTCATTTTGTGTTCCAATTTTAGTAAATTGACAGTAGCTGTGTGGAGGAGTTGAGATCTGCCGGGGTCATTGAGCAGTGTCCACCACAGACATACAATCAGAGAAACCAGCTCTTTCTAATTTGATTTATGTCATCTTAGGGAAGAGAGAACTTTAGACTGGAGTGAGCAGAAAAGATCCTGGGAACAATTAAGTCTCAAAGTACAGGACAGATATAGAATTCAGAGACTAGAAAAAAACGAGGTAGAAATGCCACTGAGGCTGGGGTTCTTTAAGAAATTTGAAGGTTCAAAAGGAAGAAATATCATTAGGTTCCCTGGTGGCTCAGATGGTAAAGCGTCTGCCTGCAGTGCGGGAGACCTGGGTTCGATCCCTGGGTTGGGAAGATCCCCTGGAGAAGGAAATGGCAACCCACTCCAGTACTCTTGCCTGGAAAATTCCATGGGCTGAGGAGCCTGGTGGGTTACAGTCCATGGGGTCGCAAAGAGTTGGACACGACTGAGCTATAGAAGAAGACATTAAATATAATCAAAGGAGGGAATTGAGTATTAATGCTTTTGATACCTACCTAGCTTTGTGCTAGAACCTTTTTTTAAGGAAATCTTGTGTGCGTGCTCAGTTGGTTAAGTCGCGTCTGACTCTGTGCGACCCTGTGGACTGTAGCTTGCCAGGCTCCTCTGTCCATGAGATTTTCCAAGGAAGAATACTGGAGTGGGTTGCCATGCCCTCCTCCAGGGGATCTTCACCACCCAGGGATCAAACCTGCAGTGTCTCCTGTGTCTTCTGCATCTCGGGCAGATTCTTTACCACAGAGCCACCTGGAAAGCCTGGAAACCTTAGGTTACATTAAATATAATTAAAGGAAGGAAAACAGTTGTTTAGTATTAATGCTTTGATACCTAGCTTTGAGCTAGATCCTCTTTTTACAAGAGACCTAGACACTTTCCTGTACTAGTTTGCATTCCTTGCTTTTCCTTTTCTGAGATATTTAAGGTTGTTCTAGTCTTCCCTTATTTCTCTGAGCCAGCTATCTCCAATTTTTCTCTGCCTTACACACACATGTACACCCATGGCTTATTCATGTTGATATATGGCACACACCACCAAAATATTGTAAAGTAATTAGCCTCCAATTAAAATAAATTAATTTTTTTTAAAGATATGAAAGTTGTGATATAACCTTATTACAGTTTTATTTCAGTATTATAGGAATTCATTGGAGAAGGAAGTCTCAACAGCTTTTTAATCAAATTATTAAAATAACATTCGAAGATATTTGGCTATAAAGTAAATAACTCCAAATTATGCAATGAATTTTATCTTCCAGGAATCCCCTTCTGGTCGAAGAAAAGCTCTTGCCACCACCAGCATCAACATGAAACAGTATGCAAGCCCAATGCCAACGCAGACTGATGTCAAATTAAAATTCAAGCCATTGTCTAAAAAAGTTGTATCTGCCACTCTTCAGTTTTCATTATCTTGCATTTTCCTTCGGGAAGGAAAAGCCACGTAAGTTTCTTCTGTCAGATAAGCTGCTTCAAAGTATGTTTGTTTGTTTGTTGTTTAAGAAAACATTGTAGGTAAATAGCTTTTTTCTCAGTAAACTGGCAACAGTTGAGAACACCCTACCACATACCAATCATTCTTGCCATTCTTTGTTTCTGAAGCTGAATTAGATGTACTTCTTGTTATTTATAGTCTCTTTTGACGCTAGAGAATGAACAGTAATATAAAAATGACTTTAGCAATTTTAAAAAATTTAACATGTGTATTATAGGTTATCATAGGTTTTATATTTCAGTGTCTTCAGTGTAAGTAGTTGTACTCTGAAGTACACAGTTCATTTTGTAGAGATGTGTGGTGTGGCTGAGGCATGAGGGGAACCCAAAATGAAAAGTTTAGATAAGAAGAATGAAAGAACTAAAGGAACTTTTGCCAATTCAGGTTCTTTGGCTCAGCCTTTCAAAAATTGCACAGGAAAGTACAATACAGTTTAGATAACCAGTTTGCTATAACCATTATCTTTTGCAAATATCACTTCTTAAGCAGTGCATAGCATTGCACAAAGATAGTTCCTATACCCAGTTGTAGTCTCCTGAAAGAATAAAATTTTAATTGGTTAGAAAGAGGTGAACATACCTAGAGCAAGGAAAAAAAATAGTAACATTTCTCTTAGTTGTTCCATACAGTCAAATCAACAGTAAGTGTATGTTTTGGGTGTAGTGAAAGGGTTAGTACGTACTTGGAATACTGAGAGGAAAACAGAAATTCTGTGCCTAAGACTTAAATGGTGATAGGAAGAATGAGCATTTCATTCTAATCTGCATCACACTTCTGAATGTGTTTGACCTAGTGGAAAGTGGTTACTATAATTGGCCATGTCTATTTGACTGATTAGTCTGGATTCTGTGCGTCAGTCAAAATGAGATGTTTGGCACTCATCTACAAATGACTTGGTAGATAACAATAAGCCTCTTCTCTGCAAAGTTGGCTTCTGTGGGAGTGAGGTAGAGGGACAGTGCAGGAAGCAATTACGTCTTTCATCTCAGGACTTTAAATTATAGATTTAAATATTGAAAAGTTAAAAATAAAGACCTTACCCTGAAGTTCAAGCCAAAATGAAAAGAAAGGAAGCAGAGAAAGAAGAGAGACATAATCAGAGAAGATTCTTTGAAGGTGGACTCCTTTCTACTAGGCAGAAGCAGTAAGTGATTTAGCACCATTCATGGGAATTTGCATGAGAGGAAATTCAGTCAAACCAAATATCAGTTTGAGTGAAGTATGTTCTCAGAACACCCTAAACCACCTCTCTATCTCCTCATTGGTTGCCTGCTCACCTTTCCAAAAGAAAATGTTCAGGGCAAAAATATAGGAGATAAAATAAAGCAAGGTAACATTTTAAGAACACTATTATATATTGAAATTCTATCCTAGTGATAGGAAAGCACTTTGTAAGGCATTCGCATAAAGTAATACAACTGTTTTTGCCCATACAGACTTTGTGTCACTAAATTTGTCTTGAAAAGGGGAAATTATTTTAACACTAAGCTTATATGAGATAAAATGTGAAGAATTAAAAAAAAAAAGTTTAGTCTGCAAAATCATATCATATTTAGAAGATAAGTGAATGTTAACAAGCATACTTTACAAAAGAAAAGTGTCTTTTGTTTTGTTTTTATTGTAGTAAAATGAAAAACAGTGTTTTAATTCAGCTTTCTGGATTTGGTGGAAAAATACCAGATTGAAATTTAGTTAGTACATCTCATGTTAGAAATATGTTTCATTCACTGTAATTTATTTGAAATTTAAGGTGAAAATAACAGATCAAGAAAACTTACATTAGTTAATATTGAGTAGTACACTATATAAGTTTGTATTTAAAATACTTTAAGATAAAAATCATTTTTGTGTTTTATCAAATGTATGGTCTTTAATTAACCCAAGATGGAAATTTAACCCATTTTTCATTATGTAATTCTTACAAATGCTAGGCTTTCAAGTGCTTTTTCAATTACTATAGTTTCTTAACTTTTGGCAAGTTTAAACTTCTTTGAGAAAAATACACATCTAAATAAGATTTAAATATAATTTACAGGGTTTACCACTTCTTTTTACTCCTACACACAAAACCAAAAGGATTCTTGGACTTTAGATTAAGAATTTCTATTCTAATTACTTCTGCAAGTTTGAATATTTTTAAAGTCTAGATCTCATCTGCTTTGCAAACTGTCCTGATATTTTATGAAACAAGTTTTTGTTTCTAAACTTTGTGATCAGAAGACCATACTTTAATTCCATGAAGAAAATTTTAGATATGTAGCACAGAATTTAACCAGTTAATATTTACTGTCTATTAATTAAATGTTCAATTTAAAAATTAATGAATGTTTAGATTATTCAGTAGTTTTGTATAACTGTTTAAAAAGTCTTGTTAACATTTAGAGAGAAGAAATATATTAATATTATTTTATTAAGAAACAACCCTTTTTTTGGCAATGTCATTTAATAAACTATTATCATTGATGTAGGGATGAAGACATGCAAAGTTTGGCTAGTTTGATGAGTATGAAGCAAGCTGACATTGGCAATCTAGATGACTTTGAGGAAGATAATGAAGATGATGATGAGAACCGAGTGAACCAAGAGGAAAAGGCAGCAAAAATTACTGGTTGGTTGGTTTTATTTGCTTTAAACTAAAAATTTATCTTTTTTTGCAGAAAAACTCATTGTTGTTTCCCAGGAAAAAATCAATTCCACTAACAAGGTATTTTTTCTTCCTTAATACTCCTAATATAATACAGCATTTAGCTTGCTGGAAACTTTATATGCTGATGGTAAATAACAGAGTTTAACAAGTCCAAGGCTAGTCAAGAAAGCATCAAACTACTGAATATAGTATGAAGTAACCTAAATATATTCATAGTTATTTTGTCATTGTATGGAATGAATGCTAAGTAAAAATCTGTCTTAAGGAAAAGATGAGATAACATTGACTATCTTCCTCTAGTTCATGTTCATTTATTCACATGAAGTGTATGGACATTCTTTGTTTTGAATTTGTATACATCTTATGTATCCTTATGTATAGAAGCTTCCATGCAAGTATTTCTTATAGCTGGTTTGATCAAACTACTAAAATGGTTAGTAGTTCAAACCTCTGTATTAATTGGTCAATAAATGGTTATCAACAATCTGGCTATCACACTTAAGGAACTGATGTTACACCTTTATTATTGGAATGAAAATCAAGTACTATATACATATTCCTTTCAGCTAGGAAATTGCTATCAATTTCTGGATTGATAGCTCTTGACTCTATCATCTATTCACCTCTTGGTGATTTTTCCAAATTAATTGGGTACTTTGGCACTTATCTCTTGGCTATGCCTCAATTCTTGCTGTTTTATGGGGGATTTCCTTTGATCACATGGATGAGCAATTTAATTTCTTAATTAAAAACTTCTGTGACTTCCTCAACTCCAGTGACCTTTACTTTTACTTCTGTTAAAAGGAAGTGGTCAGACTTGTATGCAAAGATAGATGTTTTGTCCTGAGCAAATTTTATAAATTACAGTTGCCTCTTTATTGATTTGAACTGCATAGGTCCACTTGAATGTAGATATTTTTTAATAGTAAATACTGCAGTACTACATGATCTGTGGAGATGAATATGTAGAAACTGAGGACTTGAAGGAACCATGAATATAGAAGGCCAACTATAGGTTATACGTGGATTTTCCACTGTACAGAGGGTTGATGTTCCCTAAACTCTGTTTTATTCAAGGGTCAGCTGCATTGTTTTCTAATTTATGTTTGCCGTTTTGATTTCTTATTTAACCCAAGAATGTTTAGAAGAATGTGCTTTATCATGGGCTGTGTTTATTTCTAGTTTAATTAGAATAAGATTCTGAAGCCTATCATATCTCAATTTTTTAAAAAATATTATTGAGATCTTTTTCTTTGTAGTATAGATAGATGATCTGTTTTTGTAAGTATTTTATGAACATCTTTTTATATGTATATTCTCTTTGTTAGATTCAGCATATAACTTTTAGACCCAAGTTTACGTTTATATTATTTACTTATTTATATTCTTATGCTTTGTGTATAGTTCATCAATGAAAGAGAACTTCAATCCTAAATTATTTAGTTCATAAAAATTTATTCTTATACCTTCGTTGTGAATTAAAATTTGATCAGTTTGTACCATTTAATGCCTGTTGTCTAAAGTTTTTGCCTGATGTTGATATTTGTAATCCATACTTTCTTTGTATTTGGTGTATTTATCACTTTATTTTTATCCTATCTGTGTTAGATACTTCTCTTCATAAACAGTATTTTGTTATATTTCTTGCTATCTGACCTACTTAATTTCATTTCTATTACTTTATACTTTTATTTGGGAATTTTCTTCTTATTTTTTTCTACCCACTCCTTATATTTTTACCATTCTTAAATGTTCTTCAGTAGAGTAATTTGAAAGTTATACATCCTATATTTTCATTTTGGAATAGTATCCTCTGAAGTAAATAAGCCAGAGGGATAACTGAGCTTGTATTTCTCTACTAACATTAAAAGTGAAGCAGAATATGTTGACTCACCTTGTGTAAGATGAGAAATGCAATATGATTTCCTCTTCTCTATATTTGAATCTCTCCTTCCAACTCCTCCTGGCTATTATTTTTATTTCAGTAACATTTTGGGATTTCTTTTTTCAATAATAAATGCTGACATTTGCTTGTTTATAATGTCAGCAGAATTATATAATAATTTTTAAAATGCCATGTCTTTGCTGTCTTTGAGTTCTTTGTTTGATTTGGCTAGTTGAAGTACTTCAGGAAGGGAAGTTATGTCCTTTCCTTACCAATTCCAACTACTTCTTACCTATTCTTCAAATTTTAATTCTTTTGCCACATCCTCTGAGAAGCCTCTTATGCCCTCTACATTTAAAATTGTCACTCTGCCCCTTGTGCACTGTACCATTTACAAATGCATGCATTTTCTTACAGCATGAGTTTTTTATTCCAGTTGGGATGTAATTTAATCTTTTAATTAGAGAAATGGTTTATTCTTTGTATATGGCTTTTGGTTAAAACTAAATCTCAGTTAGGCATTTATACCATTAGTAGCAACTAGAATATCACACATTTTCATTGTTATAGCCATTTTGATCAGTGTTGTACTATTTTCATCACAGCAGTGGGAAAAAATGGTGATAGCATGTCACAAGTTCTGCACTGCTACTGAAAAGAAAAGAAAGGACAGTATTTTTGAGTGCAATACAGGTTTAGTGAAAGGATTCAGTAGTAATTAGATTTTATAGCTGAACTCTTATCTGAGTCCATTTGAGCTGCTATAACAAAATATCAAAGATTGGGTAGTTTATAAACAACAGAAATTTGTTTCTCACA
Organism: Bos mutus; assembly: GCF_027580195.1. Classification (NCBI taxonomy): domain Eukaryota; kingdom Metazoa; phylum Chordata; class Mammalia; order Artiodactyla; family Bovidae; genus Bos; species Bos mutus. The sequence goes on along the minus strand of NC_091627.1, from coordinate 45,487,949 downwards.
GTTTTGGAGACTGGAAATCTGAGATCAGTGTGTCAACATGGTTGGGTAAGGACCATCTTCTGGGTCACAGACTTTTCATTGTATTCTTTACATGGTGGATGGGGGCAAGGGAGCTCTTTTGGGCCTCTTTTATAAGAGTATTAATCTCATCCAGCCTCATAACCTAGTCACCTCCCAAATGCCCCACCTCCTAATACTATCACATTGTAAATTAGGATTTCATTATATAAATTTTGAGAGACACAAACATTCATACCATAACAACCTTTATTGCTTAAACAAACATATATACTTTAATTTCTAAGATCCCTACTGCAGAAGTAACTTCTGGCGATAGCCTAAAATTCTCTGACTCTAATAGAAGTTACTTTTGATGATCCAAAATTTCTTTGGAATGCTACTGGTTTGTGTTATTATTTATGTATTTATTTTCCATATTTTGTGCAATTCCTTCAAGGTAGAGACTATATTTTGATCATTTTTTCCTCTCTAGCTTCTAACACATTGTCTGGAACACACTAAGGGTTTAAAATATTTTAAATGAAAGGCCACAAATGAATGAGTGGGCTTCCCTCTCCTATTGTAGCCCACATTTGTCACTCTGACCTATTGTCTTGTTCCATTCATTTTGACCTTTATACTGTCTTATATTAATATGAGATGTGATGGTCCCATTTGATGGACGAAATGCGATCTGGAGGAGACACATAATTCAGACCTTAAATAATTCAAGAGTAAATAATTCATGACACAAAAGTAATGAATATAAACTGTGTGTTGAGGGAGCATAGGTAAGTACTGACAGTGGATATTTCGTTTGTTTTAGGTCAGTAATGCCACAATCATTGTAACATACTTATGCTTTGACATTAACATATTTCTCCTCAGTATTTTTTTTAACTGTCATTAGAGCATTAAATCAGAGAAGGCAATGGCACCCCACTCCAGTACTCTTGCCTGGAAAATCCCATGGGTGGAGGAGTCTGGTAGGCTGCAGTCAATGGGGCCGCTAAGAGTCGGACATGACTGAGCGACTTCTTTCACTTTTCACTTTCATGCATCGGAGAAGGAAATGGCAACCCACTCCCGTGTTCTTGCCTGGAGAATCCCAGGGATGGGGGAGCCTGGTGGGCTGCCGTCTGTGGGGTCGCACAGAGGCGGACACGACTGAAGCGACTTAGCAGCAGCAGCAGCAGAGCATTAAATGTATTTCCTTGCGTGTTTAACTCAGTATTTTCTATTATATTTGCAGAGGACAATTACTTAAATTAATAGCACAGCATGTTATGGCAGTTAAATTAAAAACACAGCTTATTTTGACTTCCTTAGTTACATTTTTTTAGCACATGTAAATTTCATTCCGAAATGAACTCTCAGAAGTTTTTGTTTGTTTGTTTGTTTGTTTTTAGCACCAGCACTGCCACTCTAAAAATGTTTGAGTAAAATATTTTTAAGATAATAAAAAAATATTAAAATTTAACCTTAGTAATGTGTGAATAATAACTTAAGAGTAACCAAAGTGAATGTATTGTGTAAATATGGTACAAATAAAGGATGGTGGGTATTTTTATTTACCAGATAAAGTGGCAATAATAGAGCTTACATTTACTCTTCCTTGTAGCTTTAAAAATTGTTGATGCAATTTTTATAAAGGAAGGAATTATTTAAAAATTTCTCTATATTAAATATATCTTTATGTTATAATATGAATGCATAAAATACAGTCACATTATACCAATAAAATTATATATTATTTCCAGTAAAATTATATGGGCATATTATTTCTTCATATTTATATGAATATATATATAAGCTGCAAACTTCTTAAACAGACTGTTAGAATTATTTTGAGTATATCTTAGATTGATACCTAGGGGATCTTCATTTAGCCTATGTTCTTATGGAGTATAGCTGTAAATCATTAGTAATTGATAAAGTATATCTTCTGAAATTACAGACTTTGCTTGAAGTAAAATTAAATTCATGGTATATATTTAATTTAGACTGATCAAGGGCTTCCCTGGTGGCTCAGCGGTAAAGAATTTGCCTGCAGTGCAGGAGATGCAGGTTCAATCCTTGAGTCAAGAAGATCCTCTAGAGAAGGAAATGGCAACCCACTCCAGTATTCTTGCCTGGAAAATCCCTTGGACAGAGGAGTCTGACGGGCTACAGTCCATGGGGTTGCAAAAGAGTTGGACATGACTTAGCAACTAAATGATACCAACTGATCAAAAGCCTCTTCTCTATCTGAGATAAAATTCACTGCTAAGTGGATACAGGGACTGGCTGTTAGGTAGGAACCTTTTATTGAAGTTACCCATATAGATGTTTTCTGCAGAGGTGCAGTATGCATGAATGGGTAGTTGGAAAAATCACTGAAATGTAGTGGGAGTGATAGACATTGGAACTGAACAAACAAAGCCTTTTAATATGAAGTTTACTGTAGCAGGTATTCAAAATTATATATGGTTTCAAAACAATTAGTACCTCTCTCTATGTGGCAACCTCACAGTACTTGAATGAGGATTTGTTCATTTGATCATCTTTGGGATTCATGTTGAATTTCTGAATATACACCAACAGAAATGGGAGAAAAAAGTGACATTGTCACATTAAGTGACAAAGTCTTACTGAATGTAGCTAAGAAGATTTGATTTAAATGAAGCAGTGTACTGCTACTGCTGCTAAGTCATTCCAGTCGTGTCTGACTCTGTGCAACGGCAGCCCACCAGGCTCCCCCGTCCCTGGGATTCTCCAGGCAAGAACACTGGAGTGGGCTGCCATCTCCTTCTCCAATGCAGGATAGTGAAAAGTGAAGTCGCTCAGTCGTGTCCGACTCCTAGCGATCCCATGGACTGCAGCCTACTAGGCTCCTCCGTCCATGGGATTTTCCAGGCAAGAGTACTGGAGTGGGGTGCCATTGCCTTCTCTGGAAGCAGTGTACAAAAAAGCATTATTGGGGAAATCAAACATCATGAGAAACCTGAAAGTTCCCTGGTATACTTATAATTGTTGCAGAGATTGGCAGTGATTCTAGTTAGGTTTAACCAGACATTCAGACTCACAGGACCCAAATAGCGCAAGCTTGGCATTAAACTCATTTAGAAGGATATTGGACAAGAAACAGCATTCAGCAGAGCATTCCTCTTTCACTGGAGTTTTCAATGGCAGCCCAGTTGCTATTCTTTGATCTCTACCCCCAAATGACAACTTGGGTACAAGGAGATTAGATCCATATAGTTAGAAACAGGGATTATCTTGGCTTACAATATTTATGATGCCCAAGAACTAATAGCTTTTGTAACAGTTTGATAAGTATAGTTTCCAGGGTCCCTGTGAGGGACATGCTCAATTACATGCATATCCACAATCAGCGAAGGTCAAACCGTGGCCTTCCATTAGGTATGTAGTTCATTTAGAGTCCTCCCATCCAGATGCAGGGTGAATCAAAGGCTTCCCTGGTGATTCAGCTGGTAAAGAATCTGCCTACAATGCAGGAGACTTGGATTTGATTCCTGGCTGGGGAAAATCCCTGGAGAAGGGAATGGCAACCCATTCCAGTATTCTTGCCTGGGAAATCCCATGGATAGAGGAGCCTGGTAGGTTACAGTCCATGGGGTTGCAAAGAGTCCGGCATGACTGAGTGAGTAACACACACACATACACATATCCAGAACAGTTTATATATCAGGATTTATTTTTACCATGAGCAATATTGCCTGGTGTTTGTTAATCCTTTTTCTATAGTTGGTAAAGTTAATTCAGGAGGAGGAAGAGAAAGTGACATATTGGCTACCTTCAGGGAACATAATCTTACAGCACAGATGGTAGTAGAGAAGATAGCAGTTCATATTTGAGGATCTAGAGTTGATTATGGTATGACTCAGCCCTCTGAGATTAAATGTCCTACTTGCTAGGGTTATCGATAGGGATAAATAGGTCTCTTTTCTTAGATTAAAAGGTTTCTCAGAATTAACCTGGGGCTCTGGTCAGAAAATACATCTATTAATTTGTCCGTTTTTTTTACTTCTGGTTTTTTGCTTCTGGGGTTTACACTCTGGTACTTAGGAGACAAATTAACAAAATCATAGAATTGCTGTGGACTCTATAAAGTAACAATAAATTAAAATGACCACCTATTTTGGAAATCTGTGTGAAGGATGAGAATTTCTGGAATATCGCATCTGCTATTTAGGTTGTAAGGTTGGAAAATAGAAGCAGAGAGGTGGGGCATTTCTAGTGTCTTGAGCTAAAAAGTTTGCAAAGTATCAAGCTAACTCTTAAAGGAGTTTGAGACACTAGGATGAGAGACTGAAGATAGCAAGAACATTTCTTCTCAGTGTTTAGAACTCAAATGTATCAACTGAAAGAATAGTAGAAATGGCCGAAGATAGAAACTACAAATTCAGCCTGCTTTCTATGTGACTCTTAAACCATAATGCTGCTTGGTTGGTACTAAAGACAACTGAACATTATCTAGCACCCCAAGCAAGACTCTGGGAGAATTCTGTGGATACTGAGAGTCCATCTGACAGAACCACAAGGGAAGTAAGAACTCTGAAGGAGAAGTTGGACGATCTCCAGTATTTATTTAGGAAAGAGACAAGAGACAATTAATATTCTAAGTACCCATATGCATTCTTTAAGGATTTATCCTAGAAATGCAAGGTTGCTTTAACCATAGTAACAGAATAAAGGAGAAAAATCATATAATTACCTCAATAGATGCAGAAAGGAACATTTGAAAAAATTCAATACCAATTTCTCAGAAGTTTTAATATAAAGGAATTTCTTCATTTTGATAAATGGCATCTGTGGTGAGCTAACATCATATATAATGACGAAACACTGAACACTTTTCCTCCAGAGATTGGGATCAAGGCCAGGATGTTTGCTGTCTCCACTTTTATTCAATATTGTACTGAAGACCTTAGCAAGGGCACATGATACAAAATCAATATAGAAAATTTATATTTTTGTATATGAACAGTAAACATTTGGAAGATAAGGTTAATGAAACAATTTCATTTACAAAGGAGGCTGAAAGTAACATAGACTTCTTCAAAATGAATTTAGCAAAAGATGTAGAAAAACCTCTACCCTGAAAGCTATAATACATTATTGAAGGTAATTAAAGAAGATCTTATTAAATAGAGATTCTATGTTCATAGATTAGAGAACTCAATATTGTAAAGATGTTATCTTCTCCCCAAATAGATCTATGTTCAACTCAGTGCCATTCATAATCCTAGCAGGCTTTTTTTTCTGACTGTGCTGGGTTCTTCATTGTGGTGCATGGGCTTCTCTTGTTGCAGAGCACAGGCTCTAGAGCATGGGCTTTAGTAGTTCTGGAGTGCGGACTCTAGTTCTGGCATACAGGCTCTCAAGCGTGCAGGGTCACTAATTGCGGCATGCTCGCATAGTTGTGGTGTGCTGGCTTAGTTGCCCTGCGGCATGTGGGATCCTGGTTCCCTAATCGGAGAATGAACCCAGGTTCCCTGCATTGGAAGGCGGATTTTTAACTGCTAGACCATCAGGAAGTCCCTTAGCAAGCTTTTTAAAGAGTAGACATTGATAGCTGATTCTGAAATACAGTTGGATTTATAAAGGAACTGAATAGCCCAAACAATATTGAAAAGGAACAGAATTGTTAATACTGTCTGACATCAAGATTTACTATAAAGCTGTGATAATTAAGATAGTATGGTGTTGGCATAGGAAAGATGAGTGGAACAAAACATGAAGTCCTGAAATAGAAACGTCTTTGGTGAATTAATTTTAGCAAAGGTACAGGACAGTTCAGTAAAGAAAAGATTTTCAACAAATTATGTTGAAACACCTAGATATCTGTATGGAATGAGTCTCAATTCCCACATGTATACAAACATTAATTCAAGGTAAATCATGGACCTAAATGTAGAAGCTAAAACTATAAAGCCTCTGGAAAAAAAGAGACTATATTTGTGGCCTAAGAGTGGACAGAAGGTTCTTATATTACACAAGACACAGAAAGTAACAACCATGAAAGAAAAATTTGATGAATTGACTTTGTCAAACTTTAAGATGCATACTATTGAAATAGGCCAATAAGAAAATGTATGGGCAATTTACAGACTAGAAGAAAATACTCAAAATGCATATATCTGACTTGTATCTGGAATAGGTGATTTTAATGTCCTCTAACTCAATAATAAAAAGACAACCCCCCCTTTTTTTGTGTGTGGTAATGGGCAAGGATTTGAACCTGTGGTTCATGAAGAAAGATACATCGTTAGCCAGTAAGCATTAGAAAATCTTGTTAGAGTCACTTGTCATCAGGGAAAAGCAAATTAAAATCATCATGAAATATAGCTCCACATTCCCCAAGTGGTTAAAATTTTAAAAACTGGCAATAAATTCTCAGTGTTGGTAAGGATGTGGACCTACTGGAACTCTCATCCATTGTTCATGAAGAATATAATAGTAAGGTCACTTGGGAAGTTTCTTATAAACACTACAGATATACCTAGGGCATATGTTTATAAAAATAAACATTAATAACATTAATAAATATTATAAAAATGTACCCTCTGACCAAGCATTCCGCTCCTTGTGGAGTGGAATCTTTATCCTTAAGAAAACATGTATCCAGAAAAGACTAGCATAAAAATGTTCATAATATTTTATTCAAAAGAGCCCCAAACTGGAAACAGCTCAGGTATATGTACATCAACAACAATATGGCTGAAGCATATTATATTTGTGAATGGAATACTATTCAGCAATAAAAATGAACTACTGATGTGTTCAGCAACATGGCTAGATCTCAAAACTATCATGCTGAGTGAAAAAGGATTTACATAAGTGTATGTACTATATTCTGTACTCTAAGGCCAAATTTGCCTGTTAATCCAGGTGTCTCTTGACTTCCTACTTTTGTATTCCAGTCCCCTATAATGAAAAGGACATCTTTTTTGGGTGTTAGTTCTAGAAGGTCTTGCAGGTCTTCACAGAACCAACCGTTCAACTTCAGCTTCTTCAGTGTTACTGGTTGGGGCATAGCTTGGATTACCGTGATATTGAATGATTTGCCTTGGAAACAAACAGATCATTCTGTCGTTTTTGAGATTGCATCCAAGTACTGCATTTCGGACTCTTTTGTTGACTATGATGGCTACTCCATTTCTTTTAAGGGATTCTTGCCCACAGTAGTAGATAAAATGGTCATCTGAGTCAATTTCACCCATTCCAGTCCATTTTAGTTTGCTGATTCCTAAATGTCGATGTTCACTCTTGCCATCTCCTGTTTGACCACTTCCAATTTGCCTCGATTCATGGATCTAACATTCCAGGTTCCTATGCAATATTGCTCTTTACAGCATTGGACTTTGCTTCTGTCACCAGTCACATCCACAACTGGGTGGTGTTTTTGCTTTGGCTCCATCTGTTTATTCTTTCTGGAGTTATTTCTCCACTGATCTCCAGTAGCATATTGGGCACCTACCAACCTTGGGAGTTCATCTTTCAGTGTCCTATCTTTTTGCCTTTTCATACTGTTCAGGGGTACTCAAGGCAAGAATACTGAAGTGGTTTGCCATTCCTTTCTCCAGTAGACCACATTTTTTCAGAACTCTCCACCATGACCTGTCCATCTTGGGTGGCACTACACGGCATGGCTCACAGTTTCATTGAATTAGACAATGCTGTGGTCCATGTGATCAGAATGGTTAGTTTTCTGTGATTGTTTTCAATCTCTCTGCCCTCTGATGGAGAAGGATAAGAGTCTTATGGAAGCTTCCTAATGGGAGAGACTGACTGAGGGGGAAACTGGGTTTTGTTCTGATGGGTGGGGCCATGCTCAGTACATCTTATATCCAATTTTCTGTTGATGGTGGAGCTGTGTTCCCTCCTGGCTATTTACCTGGGACCAAATTATGTGGAGTTAATGAAGATAATGGCGACCTCCTTCAAAAGGTCCCATGCATGCACTGCTGCACTCAGTACTCCCAGCCCAGCAGCAGGCCACCACTGACCTATGTCTCCGCTGCAGATTTCTGGACACTTCTGGGCAAGTCTGGGTCAGTCTTTTGTGGGGTCACTACTCCTTTCTCCTGGGTCCTGGTGTGCACAAGGTTCTGTTTGTGCCCGCCAAGAGTCTATTTCCTAGTCCTGTTTAAGTTCTGGCTGCTCTATGGTGGGGTTAATGGCGACCTGGTCATAGCAAACGCCCTTTTCCAACAACACAAGAGAAGACTCTACACATGGACGTTACCAGATGGTCAATACCAAAATCAGATTGATTATATTCTTTGCAGCCAAAGATGGAGAAGCTCTATACAGTCAGCAAAAACAAGACTCAGAGCTGACTGTGGCTCAGATCGTGAAACCTTGTTGCCAAATTCAGACTTAAATTGAAGAAAGTGGGGAAAACCACTAGACCATTCAGGTGTGACCTAAGTCAAATCCCTTAGGATTATACAGTGGAAGTGAGAAATAGATTCAAGGGATTAGATCTGATAGATTGCCTGATGAACTGTGGATAGAGGTTGGTACAGGAGGGAGGGATCAAGACCATGCCCAAGAGAAAGAAATGCAAAAAAGCAAAATGGCTGTCTGAGGAGGCCTTACAAATAGCTGTGAATAGAAGAGAAGTGAAAAGCAAAGGAGAAAAGGAAAGATACACCCATTTGAATGCACAGTTCCAAAGAATTGCAAGGAGAGATAAGAAAACCTTCCTCAGTGATCAGTGCAAAGAAATAGAGGAAAACAATAGAATGGGAAAGACTAGAGATCTCTTCAAGAAAATTAGAGATACCAAGGCAACATTTCATGGAAAGATGGGCTTGATAAAGGACAGAAATGGTATGGACCTAACAGAAGCAGAAGATATTAAGAAGAGGTGGCAAGAATACACAGAAGAACTATACAAAAAAGATCTTCACACCCAGATAATCATGATGGTGTGATCACTCACCTAGAGCCAGACATCCTGGAATGTGATGTCAAGTGGGCCTTAGGAAGCATCACACGAACAAAGCTAGTGGAGGTGATGGAATTCCAGTTGAGCTATTTCAAATCCTAAAAGATGGTGCTGTGAAAGTGCTGTACTCAATAACCAGCAAGTTTGGAAAACTCAGCAGTGGCCACAGGACTGGAAAAGGTCAGTTTTTATTCCAATCCCAAAGAAAGGCAATGCCAAAGAATGCTCAGACTACCGCACAATTGCACTCATCTCACACGCTAGTAAAGTAATGCTCAAAAATCTGCAAGCCAGGCTTCAACAGTCCATGAACTGTGAACTTGCAGATGTTCAAGCTGGTTTTAGAAAAGGCAGAGGAACCAGAGATCAAATTAACAACATTCCCTGGATTATCAAAAAAGCAAAAGAGATTCAGAAAAACATCTGTTTCTACTTTTTGACTATGTCAAAGTCTTTGACTGTGTGGATCACCACAAATTGTGGAAAATTCTGAAAGAGATGGGAATACCAGACCACCTCACCTGCCTCCTGAGAAATCTGTATGCAGGTCAGGAAGCAATGTTAGAACTGGACATGGAACAACAGACTGGTTCCAAATAGGGAAAGGAGTATGTCAAGGCCGTATATTGTCACCCTGCTTATTTAACTTATATGCAGAGTACATCATGAGAAACACTGGGCTGGATGAAGTACAAGCTAGAATCAAGATTGCTGGGAGAAATATCGGTAACCTCAGATATGCAGATGACACCACCCTTATGGTAGAAAGCGAAGAAGAACTAAAGAGCCTCTTGATGAAAGTGAAAGAGGAGTGTGAAAAAGTTGGCTTAAAGCTCAACATTCAGAAAACTAAGATTATGGCATCCGGTCTCATCACTTCATGGCAAATAGATGGGGAAACAGTGGCTGACTTTATTTTTGGGGGCTCCAAAATCAGTGCAGATGGTGCCTGCAGCCATGAAATTAAAAGACGCTTGCTCCTTGGAAGGAAAGTTATGACCAACCTAGACAGCATATTGAAAAGCAGAGACATTACTTTGCCAACAAAAGTCCGTCTAGTCAAGACTATGGTTTTTCCAGTGGTCATGTATGGATGTGAGAGTTGAACTATAAAGAAAGCTGAGCGCTGAAGAATTGATGCTTTTGAACTGTGGTGTTGGAGAAGACTCTTGAGAGTCCCTTGAACTGCAAGGAGATCCAGCCAGTCCATCCTAAAGGAAATCAATTCTGGGTGTTCATTGGAAGGACTAATGTTGAAGCTGAAACTCCAATACTCTGGCCGCCTGATGTGAAGAACTAACTCATTTGAAAAGACCCTAATGCTGGGAAAGATTGAAGTCAGGAGGAGAAGGGAACGACAGAGGATGAGATGGTTGTATGGCATCACCAACTCAATGGAAATGAGTTTGAGTCAACTCCGGGAGTTGGTGATGTACAGGGAGGCCTGGTGTGCTGCAGTCCATGTGGTTGCAAAGAATCAGACACAACTAGTGACTGAACTGAATTTATGTACTGTATGATTCCATTTACATGATGTTCTGGAAGAGGCAAAACTAATCTGGTGTTAAAAATATTAGCATAGTGTCAGCTAGTGTATTTGGAGATTGTCTGAAAAGAGGCATGACAGAATTAGTGGGAATTTGGTGGTGGTGTAGTACTCTGCCTCTTGTGTCACATGGATGTATATACATTTGTCAAAATTCATTGAACTGTACATTTTAAGATTTATACCTTTCATATATGTGCATGAGTAAAATGCTGGAAGGTAATGTGAGAATTATAATAAATTCATTAGATTAGTAAGAAAATGAATGATTTCAACTTTCTCATTTATTGGTCTACTGTGTGGTAGCTGGTCTTCAAAGATTGTCCTCCAGTGAGTGAAACGGACCTCCCAGTATTCATGCCCTTTTGTAGCCCCCTCCCTGTCTTCTGGGCTGGTTCCATAAATCACTTTTAATCAATAGAATGCAGTGAGGAAGTGACATTCTGTAACTTCCAAAGCTAAGTTGTAGCTTCTACCTGAGCCCCTTGTAGTGCATTTTGTGGGAGATACCAGATGCCATATAAAATGTCCCGCTACCCGGGATTGCTGTGTTGAAAGGAAACCCCAAAATACCCATATTGACAGCTGTTTACAGTGGGGGGTGGGGAGGAGAGAGAGATGCCTGAACAGTCTTCAGTTGTTCCAGCCTCTCAGCTGAAACACCAAACATGCGTTTGAAGAAACAGTTTTAGACATCCAGCCCAGTTCAGTGTTTTGGTGATTTAATCCCAAGCCACTCTCTAACTGCAATGAGCCACTCGGCTGAGTCCAGTCAATCCACAGAACTGTGAGAGATGATAATTTGTTTTAAGCCACCAAATTTTAGGTTGGTAGCTAAAACTAACGTTTCTAGAGATAAATGAAATGTGTTGTACATAGATACATAATACATACACATGTAGATATATGGATAGATATAAGATAAACACTAGATTAAAAACACAATTGCCAAAATTTAAAAATAAGGTGTATGTTTTTCTGCCTTTATAAAAATTATGGCTAGTATTAGGACTTTCATTCAGTTTATTCATTCATTCATTTGCAATATGATCTGCTAATGGGATTGAAAATCACATTATTAAACATATTAGTTATATCCATAAATCAAATATTTATGGGCTTAAAGCCTATGAGAAAAGTGACATCCTTGGAAACTTGATCTATGTCAAGAGGTTGCAGTGTTACTATCTTAAAATGAGATATGCCTGTACTGAATCCTATACTTTGGAGGGAAGAATGAGGATGCTACAAGATTTGTAGGTATGTTGTAGCTCTAGGTAGCCCCCACCCCACCCCCACACTGGCCCTTTTAACTCCACTACAGTCTTTCTTAAAAAGAAAAACCCACCTATTCTTTGTGACAGTACTTCCATCCCCCTGTTTTGGTCCAGTGTGATAATCTCTCATGGTCAATTTCTATCTTCTTTTGCCTTCCTAACAATAAAGAAGAGTCTCAAATTACTTGACCCTGTGCTTCGATTGCTTGCCCCTAATTTAGTTTGCCTTCTTATTCTCACCAATATGAAACAAGTCTAGATGGACACACTGTTACCGATGACTTAATACTGCACTATAGGTTTATTGCTCAATTTCAGTAGTGCTAGGGTAGGTAGAAATTATATTTGTGCTATTACATATCATTATTAAATAACATTTTCCAACGTATAGACTTTTGGTGAAATAAATCTTTAATAAATAATAAAATATATAAATACATTGGGCCAGGGAATTTTTTTGATCAGGGTGGTATATTACTAGGAAAGTGTCCCACATAAAAAAATTCTGGGAATTTGTGTTGTGAACCTCCTTTTAAAGTTTTAACTTCTGTTTTTCTGATTATACATGTAAAACATATTGACTGCAAGAAATTTGGAAGTAACAGAAAAGTACTTTTTTTTTAAAGGAGAAATATATAACAAAATTTGTATTTTAGGCTCTGCATCGGCATATGCAAATACCAATTGACTTATTTTCATAAGTTTCACAGGCAACTGTAGCTTGGTATGGCCAAACTGAATAGCCCCCTCTATAGTTCTAGAACTAATGTCCACACAGTCACCCAAGACAGAAACTTGGCAGGTATCCAAGATTCCTTTCCCCACCCCCCATGTCAAATTAAAACCTTCAAAACTTTCGTCTTAATTTATTCTTTAATTAGCAAATATTTACTAAGTCCCTCCCTTCATGAAATGGTGATGCTGAACTGCTCATCTTTTATCTTCCTATCCTGTTTTATTCAGTTGTTGCTACCATGTTGCTCCTGGAATGGATGTTTCTAAAATATGCGTTTGATCTTACAGTGGCTTCTCAGAGCTTTCAGAGTAAACTTCACATTCTTCATTTTGGTCACTGTAACCTTCATGACACCACATTGGCCAACCTCATCTCATTCCATTCCCCATCCCTGGCATCTTAACCCCCAAGCAACTTGCTGTTCCTCAGGTATATCATATTCTCATTTGCTTCCCTTGCATCGTTGTGGAAGGCCCTCCTCTTTCTCTTTTAATAATAACATTGATATCTATTTGTCTTATTTTCACTCAATAACTCCAGGAAGCCTTGCCAACCTCAGCCTGAGTTATACGCCTCTCTTCCAGTTTCACTTAGCCTACGATGCATGTCTCAATTATAACATATATTTATCATATATTGCCTTACTTATCTATCTGCCTCTCCAAAGTATAATAGGTACTTGAGAAATGTTTATTATGTAGATAAATGGTATGTCTTTGGAGATTGCTTCTTTTTATGATCTGGATCACTTTGTGAATGAATTCTAGAAGCAGAGGATCTAGGTGTTAAGTAAGGATTTATTTAAGATATGGATAAATAAGGAAAGCTAGGATAGGAAGGACAATTTATCATCAGAGATGAGAATGGAAATAAGTAGTTACTTTGGGTTAGTTAATGAGGGAGTGGCTCTTAGTGGTTTTACTTTATTTTTTATCAGTGGTTTTAGATTTTTTTAATCAGTGGTTTTAGATATCACCAAAAGCATGATGAGGAGAAGGAAATATTCTGAACATTCAGAAAAATTATAATGTAAATAATTTAGTCATGTGATAGTCACTTTGATAGTATTTAAATGAATGTCCATATTGTACATAAAAGTGTATAATGGAACAATAATAATGTTTTGAAGGTAAGGACCAAATTTAATGTTTCTTTAGTATTCCGTATATTGCCCCTTTTATAAGGTGTTTGAATAAATTATTTCTACTGTCATTGAAAATATATCTAAGAATATTAAATAAAATGTGTAAAGAAAGTACAAATCTTTGAGCATTATTTTAAAATATTTTAACCAGTAATTGCACATCTGGGAATACAGTGCAAATAAATGATACTAATATACATGATAAAATGTGACTATTAGTAATAATACCTCAGGATATTCTTGAGAATCAACTAATAACATATGCAGAGCCCTTTCTACTTCTTAATAGAGGTTAACTGCTGTTAACTAATGTTATTAATATTTGTTTTTTTCATGTTTTTTTAAGTTAAAAATAAATATCTGCAAACTTTTAAAAATACAAAACTAGTAATGAATGAAAAAAAGTCAGTCATGCACTTGTAGTCACATAGCATAGATTCTCCTATTACACTTCCTTGAAAATTGCAAAGTCACAGTAACTAGTAGTTTGGGGTAAAAAATCTAATTTAAGAATGAATTCTTCCTATTAAGGAATTTGCTAGGTTAATTTGAGTCAGAATGAGATTTAAACTATTGGAAGGATAAAATGGAAGAAGATACTTTATAAAAACTGATTATTTAGCTCATATTATTCACAGACTAAGAGTCCAGTTAGTATTAATTCTGTTTACTCTTTTTTATTTTCTATGATTGACTATCTCAGGCAGTTTTATTCATACAAAATATATTTCTCATTCAGACAAGGGAAAAGAATAAGTTTGTCGGTTTTTCTAGTAGTCGTTTATGGTCTTTTTCAGTGTTAATTTCTTTCTTTATCAATGGTAAATTCCATGAGGGCAAAACTGTGCCTGATATTTTTTTCATTCTTATGTTCCAAACATGGTACTTGGCTCAGAGTGATAAATAAGTATTTATTTGTTCAACAACAAATGATTGGATGAAGACAACCTTATTACAACCATGTATTTATATTATGTGGTTCAAATAAAATTTAGACTCTAGATTTGCGTGTTAAAGAACAGCATTTTAATGCTGAATTTGCGACTGTTTTCTATTTCTAACCATTTTATTTTCCACTGAATGATCTGGATCTGTTTGGTTTGTCCTAATGCCTAAGTTATTGCCAAGTTTTAACTTTGGAAATAGCAAGGATTAACTAGAATACTCTAGTAGGTTCTTAATATTTTATTCCAAGCTAATTTTCACCCAGTGAATCATAATTTCACATATTTGGAGTTGTCCAAAACGTGTATGACTCAATTTTTAAAATTCTATTTATGCACAGAATGAATTTTTATTTTAATATTTTGCTGTCTGTTCCTGTCTTTTTTATTCTGTCTCTTACTGGCTAAATAAGATATCCTGAAGCAAATACTCAGGAGTTCCCTTAAAAGCACAAATTCCCTAGAAAGCAGGAGTAGAAAATAGCTATTGCCTGCTTTTGTTATTTTGTGCTGATTTTTAACATTCTAGAATATTAACAAGTGCTTATTATGTTCATGATTCATGTAGATATATTCTTAAATCCTTTAATTTAAATTTAGAATACTATAAAACAAATAGCACATATTTTCTATGGTATCTGATGAAAATTTTTCTTTTCTATTTTTAATGCATTCATTTAAAGCCCTATTTTACAAATGTAGAATATGAAAGCCAATGGGTTATTATCTTTGTTTTGTATTTGTTAACCTAGTTAATAGTACTAATATAAATTTTAACAAAAATGTTCTCTATTTTAAATATGAGTACAGCATCACTTTCAGTTAAATACATCTGTTATAGTTTATCAAAATAACATCCTCGGACTGTATTCTTTTGATTAACCAAATATCCCCTCTCTTTGTCTTTTTGAGTAACAGCATGCTTCTATGACTCTTTAATTAAGTGACCTTTCCTTACATTTGTCTTGACTGGCTTCTGTTTACAGAAATTGTAAACCAATTGAATGCTCTGAGCAGCTTAGATGAAGATCAAGATGACTGCATAAAGCAAGCAAATATGCCTTCAGCTAAATCAGCCAGTTCCTCTGAAGGTCTAAGAGCTTTCTTCCTTTCTTTCTGCTTCTGATTGCCTGTATTTACTGTGACCTGCTACCTCTTGACTTTCTGTCTGTACTTAGCTGTCAGTTTTGTCTTTGTGCATTTCCTTTAATAAATTTTCTTTGGTAATTTGTAGTGCACCAACAGGCAACAGCATAACAGAACTTACCATCTTTAGCAAAACCCGTATCAGGATGATAGGCAGTGATTTTAAAATATCTTATAAGATAATAATTGGTCATATGACATATTTCTTGAGTTAGCTTATATATTGTAACAACATTGTTTTAGAAATATTTGCTTATATTACATCAGTTTGAATTATTCATTAATTTAGGAGTGAAAGACGTTTTTTCTCAATATATGTTAGTACTTTTTTATTGAATCAAGTAAGATTGAGATGAGTTTCTCTATTTTCTGTTATTTTCAAATTCATATGCATATGTCTGTTTTATTTTATTCGAATATGTTGGTATGCTACAAAATACTTGAATGGCATTCTTTCATTGGTAAAATGCTATGTCTTATTATTTGCAGGTATTATTAGTGTAAATTTTTACAGTTTGAAATGTTTCATGAATGAATGATAATTATGCTTAACTCTATGTAACCACAGTGAACTGACACATGTGTTTATTTTCAGAGCTTATCAACAAACTTAACTTTTTGGATGAAGCAGAAAAGGACTTGGCCACTGTGAATTTAAATCCATTTGGTGATCCTGATGTAGCAGAATTAAACCCGTTTGGAGATCCTGATTCAGAAGGTAGCACATTTTTTCTTTACTTTTGAAGTCTTTATTTAGTCAAGTTCTCATGATTTGTAAGGACAGAAAGAGATTTTTTTGTTTTGTTTTAAAGACTTATAAATTTTGTTTATAATGACTATTATTTATTCAATACCACTTGCAATTGATTAGCAATTCTGGATAGCTTCTATTGAACTATTTTTAAAGAAAAAAGAAAGCCTACATAGACATTTACTTGGGGCTTATTTTTTTTTAACTCTGTATTAGTTTGGTCAAATAGGAAAGCTCTAATATTAGATATAACAGTATTTTACTTAGCTGGCATACAGTAAAGTCTCATTATTTTGGCCTTACCAAGCAAGATCAGGTTGTGGGAAATACCCATATTAGGATGATGGAGGTGGCCTCTCTCTTTATATGGCTTCTCCACCCTCACACCTCAGTCTGATGAGCCTCTCCACCCCTAATTCCCTGTCTCTAGCTGGGAATTATTCTCAGTAACAAAAATTAAATTGTGCATGTGAATGTCACAGAACAGAAGAAAAGATTAAGAGCTACTCCTGTCATATATACAACATATATAGAAGAAATAAAACCAAGGTTTTTTTTTCCTTAGTCATTTTTCTTATCAAGTAGTTTCAAACTATTAAAGCTTAGAAAAGAGCTTTAAAGAAATAAGACCTTTGTTTAATTAAAATCTGTTTGCTCAAAGTAAATGCAAGAATGGGTAACCCCTGTTTGCATGTTTTAGACTGCTTTTATGACATCCTCATGAGCTTTAAAGAATTTTGCTACTGCCGATCATGGTGAAAATACGATTTCAATTTAAGGATTCACTGTATTAGAGCAATATCATTTCATAATCTACTTCTTCTTCTTCTCCTTCCTTTACTTTCTCCCTTCTTACCAAATTCTAAATTAGTAAGTTTAGATTACTGAGATTGTATTTTTTTGTGACTAATTTTATATTAAAGTATTTGAAATCTTAATGATTATAATACATCTTAGAAGTAATCTGGTTCAGCAGCCTCTTTTCACAGATTAGGGAGCTGAGGCCCAGAGGAATTAAGTGATTTGAATAAGAACTTCAGGTAAATGGAGGTGGAGTTGGAGCTAAGATTACTAATCAAGTGTCTTTTTTTGACCACAAAGCTCCTTAATAACATAGTATATATGTCTGAATACACTGAGTTAAAAAAAATTACCAAAATATTTTGAGATAGGAGTATTTGAGCTTTTCATTTTAAAATTAAATAAGTAATTTTTAAAAAACATATGTGTGTCTGTTTCCAAGGTATAGAAAAGAGTACTACATAATGTATATATTGTATCTCTATTTTGGAAAGGTTAAGAGAGCCTGATTCAGAATCTTTAATTATGCCTATAGAGCTAAGAATAAACTTGACAGCCAATATTTTCTTTAAATAAACACTTCTTGAAGACTTTAGAATAAGTATTTTCTATGAGAAGAATACTCATTTTTCTTGAAATAATTTATTATTAATTTTTATGATTAAAAACATGCATTCTCAAGTAATGCAAGTAGTTAGGAAAGAAAAAAATGTGTTGTGGTTGTTTAGATATTTGTTTTTTTTTTGTTTTGCTTTTATAGTTTTATTTCTCCTTTTAGATTCATGACAGTCTGTGCTTCAGTGACCTGTTTAGAAAGTCATTTTAAAATGTATGTTATCCTTTAAATGAAATAATCTCATCTTAAACTCTCCTTTGTTGCTATTCTATCATCTTTAAATCTTGCTCTATAGTTTGAGTACTTTCTTGCTTTTGGTTTTATAACTTATGAACTTGCTTGGATCAATTTTTGTAATCCTTTACCTGAAAGTAAAAATAAAAATGGTATTTCCATTAAACAGCTTTTGTCTATTTTGTTAATAAAAAATTGAGTGGGCAAAAAAACTCTTCAGTCTCTTCTACGCTCAGAGAAAAGAAAATGCTTCATTTAGATTAGTATAAAGGTTATAGTGGTGTTTGAGTATTATCCTGGTGTTACTAAAGATACAGTTACTGAGTCTCTTCTCTACCTTAGGCTGTTTTTAAATTCATTTCACTGTTGATTTATTATGATTTTATGAATTCTGTTCAATACTTTATGATTGCTTCACCATGGTGTATAGAATTTCAATTTAGAGTTGTTTGTTTTAGTTATCTTTTCAATATAAAGACAAAATAATTTTTCTGGACTAATGTATAAAGTATAAGTAAAAGTAGTTTGACTCTAAAATATGAAAATCATATATATATGTCAATGAAGAGATTTTTATGTTAATTGGATTATATTGTTTGAAATGTCACTTATGAAACAATTATTTTTCTTGAATATTTTAATAACCAATTTTCTGCCTTCTTCTCCTAGAAATATTTTGTTAGAGTTGCATGGCATAATTAAAATTACTTTTGAACTGTTCTGTGATTATCAGCTCTCTGAAACTTTTTTCCAATTTAGGGAAGTGTTTATATCATTAAAATCTAAATTTTAAACAGTTTTATTATACATTCCAGTTTGGGGTGTTTTTTTTTTTTTTTTTTTTTTTTTGGTGGGGGCCACGCTATGCAGCTTATGGGATCTTAGTTCCCTAACCAGGGATTGGACCCAGGCCCATGACAGTGAAAGCACAGAGTACTAACCACTGAACTGCTGTGAAGCTCTCCCTGCTTTTGTTTTAAAATATTAATAAACATAAAAGCAAAATGCTGGTACTAAGTACTCCATAAGTATTTTTGAAGGACATAATACTATCATAGTGCTTTTTGTGCTGTGAAGTCAGAATTTTATTTTTAAGAGTACCTTTGTTTTCAAATTGAAATTTGTAGTAAAATTTAGAATTTAGTGGAACACATCTATCTGCTCAGTATGATTTTAATGTAGCTCTTTCAACTTTTAAGTCTTGTTATTCCTTTATGTTATTATATAAAGTATTGACTGAATATGAATTATGTTGAAAAGGCCCATTAAAAGCTGTAAAGATTTAAGGTCTTATAGTATACAGAAACCTGGTCTTTGACGACTTCACAAAAACAAATTCAGTGACATATGGTGTATTTTTGATATATTCCAGAATGAATTTTCAGATTCCTAAGTGATCTCTGCTTGTGTAACTACTAGAGACCATTCCAAAATTAAGTTCATTTTATGTTTTTTTTAAAAGCAGAAATTTTTATATATCAGTTTGGGGTGGGACAACTTAGTATAGTGAAATAAAATAAGCAACAATAGATATTGTACCTCTAAGAAGGTTCAAATTTCCAAAATCAGCATACCATAATGTCAATTTAGAAGAGATGCTAAGAGCATTAACAATTCAAAGATGCTATTTCAGAGAGCACCTAGAGAAGTAGACAAAAATCTTAGATATCACATCTTTTGAACTTAGCCCCTCTAAAACATATTATTGATTTGCACTCTTTCAACCTCATAGAGTATTAATTCGAATATTTTTGAAGACTAAATATATAAGCAAGTATCAGGTAGTATTAATTTAATTCATCTTTTGCTATTGTTTTCTAGAACAAATCACTGAAACAATTTCACCTAAAAAACCAGAAGAATCCTTTTATAGTAATAGCTATAATCCCTTTAAAGAGGTACAGACTCCACAGTATTTGAACCCATTTGATGAGCCAGAAACCTTTGTAACTGTAAAGGATTCTCCACCCCAGTCTACAAAAAGAAAAAATATAAGACCAGTGGACATGAGCAAGTATCTCTATGCTGATAGCTCTAAAGCTGAAGAAGAAGAGTTGGATGAGTAAGTACATTTCATTTTGCAATCATCATATTTTAACTAAAGAGGTCTTTCTGTAATATATCTTTGTGTGCATGTGTGCTCAGTCATGTCTAACTCTTTACGACCTCATGGACTGTATAGTCCACAGGCTCTTCTGCCCAGGGGATTATCGTGGCAAGAATTCTGGAGTGGGTTGCCATTTCCTCCTCCAAAGGGTCTTCCTGACCCACAGATTGAACCCGCATCTCCTGCCTTGGCAGGTGGATTCTTTACCACTGAGCCAGTTGGGAAGCCCTAATGTACCTTTAGTTGGGTAAAAAGAGGTCTGCTGCTGCTGCCTCTGTTTAGTCACTAAGTCATGTCCAACTCTTTGGAATCCAATAGACTGTAGCCCACCAGAGTCCTTTGTCCATAGGATTTCCCAGGCAAGAATACTGGAAAGGGTTGCCATTTCCTTCTCCAGGGATCTTCCCAACCCAGGGACTAAATCCATGTCTCCTGCATCAGCAGACAAATTCTTTACTGGTAAGCCATCAGGGAAACCCAAAAAGAGTTCTGTCCCTACGTTAATATACAGTTTATAAGTTAGTATCTGTCTCATCCCAAATCTAAATTTTTATAATCTTGACCCTCATTCTTTCACCCTCTTTCACATGATTATGTATGCATCTTAAACTAACAAATGAAGGAAGTATGTTTCTGGAGTCTCTGGTTAGAATTCCAACTGTATCTTCCCAAGCAACTATGTTATAAATGGTACATAAGTGTTTTTAGTTGATTCTTGAAGGCATTACACTTCAGTTATGTTATGGGTCTATTGTGGGAGCCAAGTAATTATTTCTGATAAAGATTTGGTGAGAAGATTTATTCAAATGCCAAGCAATGAGATCATGACATTTATAAATTCAGAATTATCTGCTTTTGCATTATTATTTCTACCTAAAAGAGAGGTTTATTGACCACAGGCTCAATATATAAATAGTGTGATTAGGGCTTCCATTTTACTCAAATCCAGATTAGGAATAGAAGAGTGCATTCACATCGTATTCTGGAATTGTACACTGCAACCCATGTGGCTGCACACTGTGGCCCTGAGTATGTTTGAAAAGCACCAATAAAACTTTTAGCCATAATGGAGTAGCATGGAGTATTTATAGCTTCTTGTCTTACATAACTAAAAAACTGAATAAAATGTATAAAACAACAGTTTTCGGACATAAAATTGCACAGGACCCCTGAGAGAGCAGAAACAAGGAATGTGGACACTACAGTGGTCCAAGCTTTATTAATGGGAGAGTATTTCCAAGTGCAGTTCAGGGAGAGAGAACCCAAACACTCCAGAATCTCCCTGTGCTGAGGAGGCAGTTTGGACTTTGAAGGTACGAGGTAGCTAGAATTTGTGTACAGAGTATCAGAGAGGAGAAAGCTACTCATAAAGAGTTTCAGCAATCTGTAGAAAGTTTCTCTTGAGTCTTTGCTGCTGCTGCTGTCACTTCAATCGTGTCCGACTCTGTGCCACCCCATAGATGGCAGCCTACCAGGCTCCCCCGTCCCTGGGATTCTCCAGGCAAGAACACTGGAGTGGGTTGCCATTTCCTTCTCCAATGCATGAAAGTGAAAAGTGAAGTTGCTCAGTCGTGTCTTGACTCTTAGCGACCCCATGGACTGCAGCCTACCAGGCTCCTCCATCCATGGGATTTTCCAGGCAAGAGTACCGGAGTGGGGTGCCATTGCCTTCTCTTGAGTCTTTAACTGAGTACTAATCAGAGTATAGGGCTTCCCTGGTGGCTCAGACAGTAAAAAATCTGCCTGCAACACAGGAGACCCCGGTTCGATCCCTGGGTTGGGAAGATCCCCTGGAGAAGGGAACGGCTACCCACTGCAGTATTCTGTCCTGGAGAATTCCACGGACAGAGGAGCCTGTTGGGCTACAGTCTGTGGGGTCACAAAGAGTCAGACTTTGACTTCACAATCAGAGTACACATATGAGGAAGTTACTGAGAACAAAGGATTAGACAGAACAATCCTGGGGTTCACTCAGGATCAAGAGTGGTTTGGATTTCCACCAGCCAGAGAGAAAAGACATCCTAACATTTGGGACATCGAGTTGAGTCCACAGAAAAGTATTGTCCCAATAGTGGGACTAAATTAACCCTTGACTAAAGGCTGTTGTAGGCTTTCCCAACGAAGTTTAAAAGCAAATCTCAAAAGAATCAGAATAATTTCACATAATTGTATCCCACACGGAGCCCAAAAATATTATATTAAAAAGAATGCCAAAAAATTCAGCATCCAACACAAAATTCACGATGTCTGACAGGCAATCAAAAATTGATCAGGCGTGGAAAGAAGCAGGAAGTTCTGACTACCAATAAGGAGGAAACTCAGTCCTTAAATATGGATGCAGAAATGGTTCAGATGATGAAATTAATAGACAAATGTGGTAGTTTAACTATTATATAAATATACTCCAGATATTCAAGAAGGTGGAAGAAATTATGAGCATGGAATACAAAAAGTAAATTCAGGTTCAGTTTATAAAGAGGAAATATACAAAATCTGATGAAAAATACACTGGATAGGATTAATCCCATGTTAGATACTGCAGAAGAAAGTATTAGTGAACCTAAATACTTAGCAATAGAAACTCTCCAGATTAAAACATAAAGGGAAAAAAAATGAACAGAGGATCAGTGGGCAACTTCAATTAGCCTAACATAAGTGTAACTGAAGTTCCCAAAGGAGAGGAAAGAAGATGAGGGAAACAGAAAAACATGTGTAAATCTACAGGTATGAGCAGCTGGATGAACCACAAGAATGATGAAGAAAACTGTACCCAGGCTTCTTAACAAAAGCAATTCAAGTTAGAAGATAGTTGGGGTAATATATAACTACTGAAAGAAAGTAAGAAAAGTCACTCAGTCGTGTCCAACTCTTTGTGACCTCATGGATGCACAAGGTTCCTCCATCCATGGAATTTTCCAGTCAAGAGTACTGGAGTGGGTTGCCATTTCCTCCTCCAGGGAATCTTCCCGACCCAGGGATGGAACCCAGGTTTCCCGCATTGCAGGCAGATGCTTTTACCCTCTGATACATAGTCCAGGAAAAAGAAAAAAACCTGCCAAAACAAATTTTTATTTCCAGGGGAAAAAAAAAAAGTCAAAATAATGGACATGTCCAGACATGCAAAACCTGAGAGAACTCATCATTATCAGACATGCTTTGCAAAAAATGTTACAAGGAAATCCTTCAGGCAGGAGAAAAATGACAGTATTTGGAAATTTGGATCTACACAAAGGAATGATCAGCACAGGAAGTGGCAAATAGAATATATATAAAATACATGTCTTATTTTTAAAAATCTCTTTAAAAGATAATTGATCATTTAAAGTGTAAATAACAGTATATTCTGGGTTTTGGATAGGGGTAGAAATAAAACAAATGACAGTAGTCACACAAGGGCTGAGCATGGGGAAATTGAATACTGTTTTAAGCTTTTTATACATGTTATTTGAAGATATACAGTACTATCTTTTTTTCACGGATGACAATCATTTATGTAGAAAATTATAAGGAATTTCTACAAAGACTACTATAACTAAAAAGTAAATTTAGCAAGGTAAAGGATACAATATCAATTTATAAATTCAGATGTATTTCTCAATAGTAACAATTAACAATCAGAAGTAGAAAATTCTAGAATACCATATATAAAAGCATCCAAAAAAAAAATAAATAAATAAACCAAAACTCAGGGATAAATTTGGACGAAGATGTTCAATGCAATACCTGTGTGCTGAAAACAATTAAACATTGCTGAGACAAATAAATGGAGAGAAATGTTATAGCCATAGAGTCAAACTGATCCATAGATTCAGTTCTATCCTAATCAAAATTTTGGTGTATTTTCTGTAATAATTGATAAGGCTAATTCTAAAATGTATACAGAAATATGATGGACCTAGAATAGCCAAAAGAATTTTGTAAAAGAATAAAGTTTGAGTATTTACACTACCCAGTTTCAAGACTCATTAACCAAGACATTCTAGTATTGGCTTAAAAGTAAACATATAGTTAAATGAAAGAGAACATAAATAAATCTATAGCTAGACCCACACATATATTGCCAATTGATTTTTGACAAAAGCAGCACAGGAAGTCAGGCAAGGATAATCTTTACAACAAATGGTGCTCAAATAATTAAAGGTCTATTTCCCCCAACCCCTCCAGAAAAGAACTGCAGTCCTTACCTCACAACAAATATAAAATTTTACTAAAAGTAGATCATATACCTAAAAGTGAAAACTGAAACATGGGAACTTTTAGAAGAAAACATAGGAGAAAAATGAATTAGGCAAAAATTTCTTGAATAGAATGCAAAAAAAAAAAAGTGAAAGTAAAAAAGTTATAATTTAGACTTCTTTAAAGTTAAATCTTTTGCTGTTTAAAAAATACATGTGAAGATAAAAAGGCATGCCACAGTGTAGCCAGACTTTTTTGTAAAATACCTATCAGTCAAGACTTCTATCAAGTATATGTAAAGAACGCTAGCTCAGTGATAAGACAGACCGTCTTTTTTAAAGAGAGAAAAGATTTGAACAGACATTTCACAGAAGATACAAGAATAGCCGATGTGTACATAAAAAGTTGTTCAACATCTTAGTCATCAAGGAAATGCAAATTAAAACCATGTAAGATACCAGCACACACCCACCTGAATTGCTCAAATTTAAAAGACTTTACTATACAAGATACTGTCAGGGACATGGAGGCACTGGTACTCTCAGAACTCTCAAAGTTCTAAATGTAGCTATTTTAGAAAAAAAAAATTTCCCGTTTTTGAAAAAGTTAAACATATTCCTATTGACCTAACCATCCCATTCCTAGGTATTTAACCAAAAGAAATCAAAGCGTATGTCCACAAAAACTCATATACATGAATATTTAACAGCTTTATTTATCATAATAGCAAGATATGGTAATAACCCCAGTGTCCACCAATAGTCAAATAAATAAGCAAATTGTAGTGTATGCATAACAGTGGAATACTGCTCAGTAATAAGGAACAAATTATTGATACATATAAGTGCATGGATCAGTTTGAAAGTTGTTATGCTGACCGAAAGAAGTCAGACCAAAAAAGAGCATATACTATATGATATCCTTTATTTAAAACTAGAAAATACAAACAGTCTGTAATGAGAGAAAGTAGACCCATAGTTGCCTGAGACTGGAGGTGGAGGGAGGGATGGATGGATTAAAAGGGATGCAAGGAAACTTTTGGAGAATTGGAAATGTTTGTAGTCTTGATCGTGCTGATGGTTTCACGCTTATGTGCATATATAAAAAACTCATCAAGTTATACTTTTTAAATATGTGCCATGTATATCAATCATACCTAAATAAAGCTGTTAAAAAAAAACAAAAACCCACAGCAATATTTAATTTTATTAACGGAAATAGTCTGTCACATGAGTGATTCCTAGCCTAGATTTCTTGGGCTTTAGGTTTGTTTGATGAAAATAATTGATGTGAAACAGGGGAGATCTACAGAATATTTTACATTTTTGAAAAGCTAAATAATGATATTTGCTTACAGTGGCTATATGGGTCTTTGTTTTCCTTGGAAATACTGAATTGCATTGAACTGATGTTATTTAGACCTTAAGAAAAATAGTTATTTCTTTCAAAATGCAGTGTAGTAGGAAATTTTTTCAAAATATGGGATATATGGGTTGAGAGGAGAATAATAAAAAGGCTCCTTTGATGTACAAAAATTGGGAGCATTTGCTTTGTGCAGTAAGAAATGTCATCCCTCTCCTGTACATTGGTCAACTCCCATTTTGAGCATTACTTTGCTTCTAGGTGCTGCACTTTACAAGGGGCATTGATGATTCAAAGCATTAACAGAGTAGAGTGAACAGTCATTAAAATCTTCAGAAACCACATCAAATGAGCAGTGACTGAGGACATAGGGACTGTTTGACTTAGTAAAGAAGTGGTTTAAGGGAACTATAATAACCAAGTTTAAATATTTGTAAGGCTTATTTGAAAGAAGAAGGTAGTTGACTTGTTTTCTGTTGCCCTGGAACTGCATTTCTTAACCTTTGCTCATTTTACAGCACATGGGTAATAACTCTCACATGTGCTACATGCTTCCATGGGCATAGCTAGGTTTTAATAAAACTAAAAAATAGTTCTTACCTCCTATAAGAACAGGAATTATGTCATGACAATCATCTGATTCAAAACCCAGGTTGAGATCTCAATACTAAATAATAACTATACAGGAGTTGAAAAAGTTGGCTCTAGCTGAAGTTGTTGTATTTGTTTTCTTTGAAATGGCTAATGTGTGATCAAAATAAAATTTCTCATGGGTGGTGTAGGTGCTGAGTAATAACCACACACCTAGAGTATTTGAATGTAAATGCAAACTTTAAAGACAAACATTCAGTCACTCCAAGATGCATGAATATTACACAATGTACACACACCCTGCTCTCTCCTATTAACAAATTAAAGAGACATTTAATGTTTGCTTAAACTTTTAAAATGCCTTAATAAAAACTAAAATCAGAATGACTAGGTGTTTCCTTTTGACCATTCTTTTTCTACATGAAAGTCACAGCCTTTACAAGTTTCCCATGAGTAAAGAACATTCTGAATTGCTCAATCATCTGAGGTTACCAGAGGAGCCTACAAACACTCAGCTTTTTTTGTAGGAACATTATCCATAAATCTCAAAGGTTGCTTGTCAGCTACTAATGTTCAGGAAGAACTCTGTGTTAATTACTTACCTGGTATTTCTCATCCTTGTCTCTAGAAGTTCATAGGTCCAAATTAAGTGGCAAAAATCTTCCAGAAGTTGTTCTTACTTCAATAATAAGCTTATGACTTTTCATCAAGATGCCTGTATGACTCATCTTCCATTACCAAACTCTTCCTGTGTCTTCTGACATAAAACTATCACAAACAAATAGTGCTGAGTTCTGTGATGTGTAAAACAGCCTTCAGAAATTCAGCGTACCTGTCAGCTCCAAGAGAATGTATGCATACTTAAGTGGCTTTAGCAGTTGTCCTTTACACTTATCAACTGTATGGTTTTCTCAGTTTTCTCATGTTGGGGGTTAGTTCAGCCCTTGCAGTTATGTAGGAAAACTGAGAAGTGATAGAGCAATAATATTTTTCAAAGCATTTATGAGATGAACTTTTGAGGTCCAACATGAAATCATTGGTGTGGGTGTACATCGATTTCTCAAGGGAAGTTGTCATTGAAGTTTAATCAGAAAAGCCACACGCTTATTTTAATACTATTGAATTGTTTTCCCAAAAAAATATAAACTTTCAAAGTGAGAGGAAGAGAGTATAAGTTTCACTCCACACTTTGTTCACTGTGTTTGCTAACCCTATTTCTAATCAACGTTAGTTCTTCTTTCTGTAATACTTTTTCTTATGTTTTTTTAAAAAATGAATAATATCATTTAAAGTTACTCTGTCCAATTTTCCACTTAATATAACTGAGTTTTTAATTCACAATGAATTAATGATACTACTAATGTATTACTTTTGAACAGTACAAGAATAAAAATAATTCTTGTTTATTCATAGTGATATGAGATGCCTTGAAATAGATGATTCAGATCAGAGTTGATTAACAGAATGTGGAAATTATGCTAATTCCTTTAATAATTTTTCCTTACTAAAAATGCTGTTCAAGTATTTTTAAATGTACTTATTAGAAATTATGTAATTTTTTTATTTTATTTTTTAATTTTACAATATTGGTTTTGCCATATATCGACATGAATCAGCCACAAGTATACACGTGTTCCCCATCCTGAACCCTCCTCCCTCCTCCCTCCCTGTACCATCCCTTTATAAAACTCCTAGAGGAGAACATAGGCAAAACACTCTCCGAAATTATGTAATTTTTGTCATTACCAAGGAGGGAAAAATTTGTGTGGGCTCAGTTGCGTCCGGCTCTTTGCAGCCACATCAAGAACCTAGAAAAAGAAGAGCAAATACACAAAGCAATCAGAAGAAAGGAAATAAAGAGCAGAAATCAATGCAACTGAAAACAGAAAAGCAACAGAGGGAAA
Organism: Bos mutus; assembly: GCF_027580195.1. Classification (NCBI taxonomy): domain Eukaryota; kingdom Metazoa; phylum Chordata; class Mammalia; order Artiodactyla; family Bovidae; genus Bos; species Bos mutus. The sequence goes on along the minus strand of NC_091627.1, from coordinate 45,459,655 downwards.
AAAAAATCAATGTCACAAAGCAGTAGTTCTTTGAAAAGATTGATAAAATTGATCATAGCATAACTTGTAGCAGAACCGATAAAGAAAAAAGAGAGGATACAAATTACCAATACCAGAAATGCAACCAGGGATATCATTACAGACCCTGCAGACACACAAAGATAACAAGAGAATACCACAAAAGAAAGTTTACACACATAAATTTGACAACTTCAATGAAATGGGCCACTTTCTCAAGAAAGACAACTGTAACTCAGCCAATATGAAATATATAAGCTCAATAGCCATAAAAATGATTTTTAAAATTCAGTTTATAATTTTAACCTGGAGAAGGAAATGGCAATCCACTCCAGTACTATTGCCTGGAAAATCCCATGGACAGAGGAGCCTGGTGGGCTACAGTCCATGGGGTCGCAAAGAGTCAGACACGACTGAGCAACTTCACTTTACTTCACTTATAATTTTAAAGCTCTCCAAAAAGAAATTTCCAGACTTTCTTTTCGCAGGAGAATTCTATGAAACATTTAAAGAATAATAATTACCAATTCTGCACAGTCTCTTTCAGAAAATAGATGAGGAGACACTTTCCAATTCCTTTACGAAATTAGTATTACCTTGATACCAAAACCAGACAACAACAGGACACAAAAAAATAAAACTACAGACCAGTATCCCTCATGAATGTTCCTTAACAGAATATTGTCAGACATAATTCAACAAAATGAATTATACACCATGAATAGGTAAAGTTTATCTCAGGAATACCAGGCTGTTTTAATATTTGAAAATTAATCAGTATAATCTACCATGTTGATAAACTAAAGAATAAGAATTACATGATCATATTTATCAATGCAGAAAAACATTTGTCTAAATACAAAGTATACCAAAATTCAAGTGGTTAGAGGGAGGCGGAGAGATGTGAAGAAAAAGGATAGTTCTAGATATCTGTGTAATACTAAATAAGTTAAATAAAAGTTGAATGCAACTCAATATTGTAAATTCAGTTATATAAAACACACTGAAAAATTGCCTGTCTTAAGGCATTTTGTCATTTTCTTCTGTTAAGTACAAATCCTTTGCAATGTGCCCAGTATACTACTGGAGATCAGTGGAGAAATAAATCCAGAAATAATGAAGAGATGGAGCCAAAGCAAAAGCAATAACTGGTGATAGAAGCAACATCTGATGCTGTGAAGAGCAATAGTGCATAGGAACCTGGAATGTTAAATCTGTGAATCAAGGCAAATTGGAAGTGGTCAAACAGGACATGGAAAGAGTGAACGTTGACATTTCAAGAATCAGCAAGCTAAAATGGATTGGAATGGGTAAATTGAACACAGATGACCACTAAATATCTACTACTGTGGGCAAGAATCCCTTAGAAGAAATGGAGTAGCCATCATAGTCAACAAGAGTCTGAAATGCAGTACTTGGATGCAATCTCAAAAACGACAGAATGATCTCTGTTTCTTTCCAAGGCAACTCATTCAATATCACGGTAATCCAAGCTATGCCGCGACCAGTAACACTGAAGAAGCTGAAGTTGACAGTTCTATGAAGACCTACAAGACTTTTTAGAACTAACACCCAAAAAAGATGTCCTTTTCATTATAGGAGACTGGAATGCAAAACTGGGAAGTCAAGAAACACCTGGAGTAACAGGAAAATTTGGCCTAGGAGTACGGAATGAAGCAGGGCAAAGGATAATAGAGTTTTGGCAAGAGAACGCACTGGTCAAGAGAACGCACTGGTCAAGAGAACTCTACACATGGACATCACCAGATGGCCAACAACAAAATCAGATTGACTATATTCTTTGCAGCCAAAGATAGAGAAACTCTAAACAGTGAGCAAAAACAAGACTGGGAGCTGACTGTAGCTCAGATCATGAACTCCTATTGCCAAATTCAGACTGAAATTGAAGAAAGTGGGGAAAACCACTAGACCATTCAGGTATGACCTAAATCAAATCCCTAACGATTATAGAATGGAAGTGAGTAATAGATTTAAGGGGGAAGATCTGATAGACAAGAGTGTCTGATGAACTATGGATGGAGGTTCATGACGTTGTACAGGAGAGAGGGATCAAGAACAGAAATGGTATGGACCTAACAGAAGCAGAAGATATTAAAAAGAGGTAGCAAGAATACACAGAAGAACTATACAAAAAAGATCTTCATGACCCAGGTAATCACGATGGTGTGATCACTCACCTAGAGCCAGACATCCTGGAATGTGATGTCAAGTGGGCCTTAGGAAGCATCACACGAACAAAACTAGTGGAGGTGATGGAATTCCAGTTGAGCTATTCCAAATCCTAAAAGATGATGCTGTGAAAGTGCTGACCTCAATTCGCCAACAAGTTTGGAAAACTCAGCAGTGGCCACAGGACTGGAAAAGGTCAGTTTTTATTCCAATCCCAAAGAAAGGCAATGCCAAAGAATGCTCAAACTACTGCACAATTGCACTCATCTCACACGCTAGTAAAGTAATGCTCAAAATTCTCCAAGCCAGGCTTCAGCAATACGTGAACTGTGAACTTCCAGATGTTCAAGGTGGTTTTAGAAAAGGCAGAGGAACCAGAGATCAAATTGCCAACATCTGCTGGCAGGTGGAAGGCAATCATCGGAAGGCTAGAGAGTTACAGAAAAACATCTATTTCTACTTTATTGACTATGCCAAAGCCTTTGACTGTGTGGATCACAACAAGCTGTGGAAAATCCTTAAAGAGATGGGAATACTAGACCAGCTGACCTGCCTCCTGAGAAACCTGTATGCAGGTCAGGAAGCAAGTTAGAACTGGACATGGAACAACAGACTGGTTCTAAATAGGGAAAGGAGTATGTCAAGGCTATATATTGTCACCCTGCTTATTTAACTTATATGCAGAGTACATCATGAGAAACGCTGGGCTGGATGAAGCACAAGCTGGAATCAAGATGGCCTGGAGAAATTTCAGTAACCTCAGATATGCAGATGACACCACCCTTATGGCAGAAAGTGAAGAAGAACTGAAGATCTTCTTGATAAGAGTGAAAGAGGAGAGTGAAAAGTTGGCTTAAACCTCAGCATTCAGAAAAGTAAGATCGTGGCATCTGGGCCTATCACATCATGGCAAATAGATGGGGAAAGAGTGGAAACAGTGACAGACTTTATTTTGGGGGGCTCCAAAATCACTGCAGATGGTGACTACAGCCATGAAATTAAAAGACGCTTACTCCTTGGAAGGAAAGTTATGACCAACCTAGAAAAGATATTAAAAAGCAGAGACATTACTTTGTCAACAAATGTCCATCTAGTCAAGGCTATGGTTTTTCCGGTAGTCATGCATGGATGTGAGAGTTGGACTATAAAGAAAGCTGAGCGCCAAAGAATTGATGCTTTTGAACTGTGGTGTTGGAGAAGACTCTTCAGAGTCCCTTGGTCTGCAAGGAGATCCAACCAGTCCATCTTAAAAGGAGATCAGTCCTGGGTGTTCATTGGAAGGACTGATGTTGAAGCTGAAACTCCAATACTTTGGCCACCTGATGCAAAGAGCTGACTCATTTGAAAAGACACTGATGCTGGCAAAGATTGAAGGCAGGATGAGAAGGGGATGACAGAGGATGAAATGGTTGGATGGCATCACCGACTCAATGGACATGAATTTGGGTAATCTCTGGGAGTTGGTGATGGACAGGGAGGCCTGGTGTGCTGCAGCCCATGGGGTCACAAAGAGTCGGACATGACTGAGTGACTGAGATGAACTGATCCTTAAATCCTCAAAATTTTTCTTAAAACTAATCATACTTATATGGCAAGTTAATAATGATTATTGTGGCAGCTACCGTGTTACGGACTTCTGTGGAAATTATAGAGAGATGTAATCAGGAATTATTTTTTAAAATATCACCCAAATAGTTCACATGTCAATTAATTCACTTAGATTGAAGTGGGTTTGTTCAGTACTGAAACATTTAACATCAGATAGCAAAGAGTAAGTTTTGAGGGGGAGAGGGGAGACTTTTTTTCATTTTCTAATTTTTGGAGTTAAATTCTTTTTAATCCCATTTCTTTATTTTTACCTCCCTTTAAACTACTTTTAATGTTTGATAAATAACTTGGTAAGGCCTGAGCAGAGGTAAGAGAGATTCTGAGGCTATATCTCCAGCTCAATGAGAAGGAGTCTCATGACACTAACTGTTGCAACTAGTGCAGAGTGAGAGTGACATACGAGTATGGTTTATTTCACCTCTCTGGTTTAGATTACTTGGTACCCAGAGTCTCATGAGAGCTGACTGTTGTTAGGCAGAGATGTAGATACTTGGTTATTGGTTTTAAATGAATCTACTTCTGTTGCAGTTAAAAGAATGTACATAATTGAATACAGAATGCTATTACCAGTACAGACCTTATATAACTAGATGGAGTTCCCTTGGTATACTTATTATGTTTGGGTGGTTTGTGTCTTAGCCTTGTAGACTCAGAAATGCTATTGTTACTGTGCATACAAGATATTGAACTCTTGGGAACAGAATGGTATTGCCAAAAAAAAAAAAAAAAAATTGCAACAAACTAATAAAAATAACCAAAATATAAATTTATTACTTTTATTATAATAGTAATATTATAATCGGAATAGGAAGAATAATCATTGTATATACCAGATACTTGTGTTTATGGATGACTGACTAGCTTTCCTGGTGGCTCAAGTGGTAAAGGATGTGAAATTTGCTCAGTTGTGTCTGACTCTTTGCAACCCCATGGACTATACAGTCCATGGAATTCTCCAGGCCAGAATACTGGAGTGGGTAGCCTTTACCTTCTCCAGGAGATCTTCCCAACCCAGGGATTGAACCCAGGTCTCCTATATCACAGGCGGATTGTTTACCAGCTGAGCCACAAGGGAAGCCCAAGAATACTGAAGTAGATAACCTGTCCCTTCTTGCAGTGGATCTTCCCACCCCAGGAATTGAACCAGAGTCTCCAGCATTGCAGGCAAATTCTTTACCAACTGAGCTATCAGGGAAGCCCCAAATGGTAAAGAAACCGCCTTAAATGCAAGAGACCTGGCTTCAACCCCTGGATCGGGAAGATCTCCTGGAGAAGGGAATGGCAATCCACTCCTATATTCTTGCCTGAAGAGTTCGATAGACAGAGGAGCCTAGTGGCCTACAGTCCATGGAGTCGCAAAAAGTCACACATGACTGAGCGACTTTCACTTTCTTTTCACTTCTTTCAACTGGGTAAATATCTACTCATAAAGAGAGTTATCAGGAAAGGAAGATTTTCTGTCTGGACCTAAACTCTAGGTAAAGAAAAAAAACTTCTCTAGGAAGTTATAAGCATAAACCTACCCTCATGTGGATTTGATGTTATGTTGGCAGGATAGTCTGGGATCCCCCCACCAAGCCAAGAAAATAAGAAACAAAGTAGCTCCTAAACTACTTGGCAAATGCAAGCATGAAACACTGAACAGAGGCAGTCCTAGCTCAGACTACACAGGATTTCCTCAACAAGTCCTGAACTCACAATCTAGAATTACAAAATACACAAGGAAATAGTTTACTAAGGGAAGAGTCAAGACCAGTATTATAAATGCAAGCAATTCAAATGATAGATTTATCAGATAGAGACTATAAAACAAATATGTATAAATGATTAATGACTCAAATCTCTGTACCTAAGGTATTATACACAAGCCATATAAAGAAATATGCTTATGAAATTAAAATTCATAGAGAATCAAACATTAAATTAGACACAATGAAACAAGAAAAGGTTAACTGGATCTTGCGAAGAATGTGAAGGAGTTATTCAGAATGTAACACAGGAGATATAAAAATTTGTAAAAATATGTAGGAAAGAGGTAATTCAACATAATTTGATAACGATTTTCTAGCGAAAAGAATAGAGAAAATAACAAAGAGGCTATCAAAGGCATAATGGCTGATGATTTTTCAGAACTACTGAAACACGTGAGTCTCCAGACTCAGGAAAATTCAAGGAGTCTGAAGCCAGATAAATTAAAAGAAGTACACATTTAGACATGTTGTAGTAAGATTGCTCAAAACCAGACATAAGGAGACCTTAACAACAACCAGAAACGAGATAAATTACAAAAGAACAGTACTAAGCCAACAGTGGACAAAGCAATGACACCCTACTTCAGTACTCTTGCCTGGAAAATCCCATGGACAGAGGAGCCTGGTAGGCTGCAGTCCATGGGGTTGCTGAGAGTCTGACACGACTGAGTGACTTCCCTTTGACTTTTCACTTTTATGCATTGGAGAAGGAAATGGCAACTCACTCCAGTATTCTTGCCTGGAGAATCCCAGGGATGGGGGAGCCTGGTGGGCTGCCATCTATGGGGTCCACAGAGTCAGACGTGACTGAAGTGACTTAGCAGCAAGCCAACAGTGGGCTACTATTTCAAAGCACTGAGGTGAATTAACTAACAACTAGAATAAACTACCCAGCTAAACTATCATTTAAGTATGAGACTGAAATAAAGACATTTTCAGTGCCTGGGAGAATTTGCTATTAAAAGAGCTTCACTGAATGAACTTCTAAAGGATAGTACCTAACAAGTGAATTTTAACACAGAGGAAGAGATGAAATGCAAGGGAAAAAAGGTTTGGTGAGAGGAGCATTAAAAAATAAATGTTTCCTCATCTTATTTCCTTTTCTGTGGATGTGGAGAATACATAGGATTTACTTTCATTACAAACATTTTCCCAAGGGTCTGTATATAGCGAGCTGAGTGTGACTTTGTATTTTAAAGATTTTAAAATACTTCTTAAAAGGGAAGATTTTATTGTTAATGATTTACAAAACAAAAGATTAATTGTGCCTATTTCCAAATTGTAAGTTATCATTGGTTTGGGTTTTTCCTTATGATTTTCAGTATGTTCTAGTTTTATAAATAAAGGTATTACAGTATTTTAGTTGGGAATAAACTATTTTTATAAAGATTAACAGTAAATCCTTTTCATTTAGATCAAATCCTTTTTATGAACCTAAACCGACTCCTCCTCCAAACAATTTGCTAAGTCCAGTTCAAGAACTGGAAACTGAAAGGAGAGTAAAAAGAAAAGCCCCAGCCCCACCAGCCATCTCACCAAAGACAGGAGGAGTAAATGAAAACACAGGTGTTTCTGCAGGAAGAGATCTCTCCACTTCTCCTAAGGTAGGAGTTTAATCTTATTAAAACATATATTAATGTTTGTTTGTTTTCAAATTAAGAACAGTTATGGTTAGCTATTAATATTTTGATGGTATAAAAAAATATAAGTAAATCCATTATACTGCAACATAGTATATACATTTGGAAGTCTATAAATTTATAGTACGTTATAGATTGGATTGTCTGGGTTAAGATTTGCTTTTTAAATGCTGTTTTGAAGTCAGAGGGAGAAAGGCAGTATAATTGTAGCGTTGGTGCTTTGAAAAAAGGATATACTCTAAAGTAGCTAGTCATGATAGACAGGTTACTCTAATATAGAGGAAAGAACAGAAATCATCTTTTTGAGAAATGTTACCAGAAAGATTGACACCCAGTGCAGAGAAATACTCTGCTGAAGAATTTCAATATTGTCCCTTTGATTTATGTCAGATAACAATTGTGGCCTTATTGTCATTCTTTTTTAGAAATGTTAATGGATAATAACTTCATGGAAAGGTAAAGCGCAGTCTTAGAACAAAGTCTAAAGCTTCTAAATGGTTTGACTGCAAATAGTATATCTTTCATTTGAAAGGTAGAGATGTTGGATTTAGCAAGTCTTTTAAGGTAAATAACTCACGACAGTACTCATGAGTGTGTTGTTGTTGTTACCATATGATATTATTTAATTCTCACAGGTAGTTAGGGGGGAAAAGAGATGAACTTGAACTCAGAAGGATAAAGGTCACAGGTCCCTCAGCCAACAGACAGGATTGGAACTGGCATATTCATTAATTACGTGCTCTCTGGACCATATTCCATCTCAGATGCCTGGGCTGCTGCTTTTCTCAAGGGCATCAAATTTCAGTAGTTCCTGTTGTATTTTATAGTTCATTCTGTGCCTTTCATTAAATGCCAGAGTTCTGAAATAGTTTGTTTGCTTTTATTTTCGTTGTTTGAGGGGAAGTGAGTTCACTGAGGTCCTCACTCTGCCATTCTGTAAGTCAGTCTCCAGGTGTGTGTTTTTATATCAGGTGTGTTTAACTGTGTGTAACTTCAGGAGGAGAAACTAGGACTAAATTCTGTCTTGCTATTGGCTAGGGAAGTTGGGAGTGGAGTCTATAAATGAAGGCAGTAGAGAATAGAAATATAAAGCAAAAGAGATGGCCAATTCCTATACCCGTGAGAGCAAAAATAAAGGTGGCAATTGAGGCATTGGTCAAAATCAAAAAGCTAATGTTTAGATTCTTTATCCATTCTAACCATCAAGAATACCTACAAATGTCCTGTTTCCCTGAATCTCTATTCTGTTGCCTACTCTCTCTCCCTGTCCCCCTTCTGTAGGCCATTGAAGTTTGAAGCTAATCACAAAATCCTAATTTCTTCATGCTGCTGCTGCTAAGTCGCATCAGTCGTGTCCGACTCTGTGCGACCCCATAGACGGCAGCCCAACAGGCTCCTCTGTCCCTGGGATTCTCCAGGCAAGAACACTGGAGTGGGTTGCCATTTCCTTCTCCAGTGCATGAAAGTGAAAAGTGAAAGTAAAGTTGCTCAGTCGTGTCCGACTGTTAGTGACTCCATGGATTGTAGCCTATCAGGCTCCTCCATCCATGGGATTCTCCAGGCAAGAGTCCTGGAGTGGGGTGCCATTGCCTTCTCCAAATCTCTTCATAGGTGAATAGAAAGGAATTTAACGGTACCCTGTTGTATGCCAGGCAATGTTCTATAACTTCATTTGATCGACAAAACAACCTGAGAAATAAATACCATTATTTCCTTTTTACACTGAGAAACTGAACCTTAGTTAAGTAACTTGCTCAAAGTGATAAAGCTAGTATTGACAGTGCCAGGATTAAAATTCAGGTTTTTTGAGTCTAAAACCCACGTTTCCCATTGTGCCTTTCTACCTGTAGAGAGGTATTTCCAGTTCCAAGTTAGAACTCTAAATACATTTTTCCATAGAAATATTGTTACTCACGGTGATTGAATTCTATTGTAGTGAAGTATAATATAGCTATTTTTTATGTTATTTTGAGGGTGGTGTTCTGTTGTAGACATATTGTGGAATAAATTATCTTTATGGGGAAAACTGAGCATTTTACCACCATGCTTTGCTTGGAAAATGCCTCATCGTGTTCAGACACACAATCAGTTGTATTCACAGTAACCTGCTGATCTGGAAGTTAATTTGGATAACTCAACTGTGTGAAACACAACTATGAAAGATTAATTTTAAAAAAGATTGCTGATATTATTATTAAATGAGAAAAAAACAAAGTGCATAACTGTATAGTATGGTAACTTTTGTATGTATAAAGTTTTATTTAAAAGGCTTTATTCACACACATATACACATGTAGACAGACATGCATGCTCCTATACAGTTTGGAAGGACTCACAAGTAAGAGAAAGATCTTACTTTAAGGAGAAAGATCTTGAGGGGATGGTGGGTATGCACAAGGTTGAAGGAGGCATTTCTTTTCCTTTTTTCCCTTTCTATGTTGTTTAAATATTTGAATTTTATAAAATGTTTTTTTTTCTCTTTTTGTTTGTTATACTGAGAGGCTATTGAGTAATGAGATCATGGATCTTTTTTTATTGTTGCCTTTTGTACAAGATACTAGATGACATTTCCCCCCCAAATTCATCCCTCAAAATAGAGAAAGTTACTCTCAGGTTTGACCAGCAGTATTAGCTTGGTGGTGGCCTGGGGTTCCATCAGATACCTTAGTGTTGTGCAGTGGTAACCAGGTATAGAGGCTTAATAATAGAAAACTTGGTCTTCTGTTCCATTTCCATAGCACTTTGGAAATTCTTTTTATTTTGTATATTTATGTAAGATTTCATTTGGGGGAAAAAAAATGAACCATTGCCAAAAAAAAAGGTAAGAAATTGAAAACTACTAACTGCAGTTATGTGTGAGATAAAGAAGATTAGAATCAATGGCATATTGATGATAATCAAAAATGATAAATGATAGCTGAAAAAGAACAGTGGCATGGAGCTTATTATAGGAATAGACTTGTTTGTGTGTGTGTATGTGCGTTTATATGTGTGCATATCCAAGTAGTTCCTGAAGACTTTGTTTGCAGTATTAAAGCTTGGTAAAATAATGACCATTTGACAACCTTGAGTCAACATGAAAAAGTCTTATTATGCTTCGTATACAATGTTCTGTTTAGGAAAGCAGGACAGTGTGTTTTATATAAAAATATATATACTAAAATTAGTGTTTTGATGCTTAAAACAATATGCTTCTTGGCCAATTATTTACTATATTTTTAAATTGAAAAGGAAGCAATATTTCAAATAAAGCTTTTGGGAAAAGAAAACAGACTCAAAATTCAGTTGAATAATAAAATAATATTTATACCAAATATTTATATTTTGTTTTGGATAACAAAGTGCTAAACTGCACTCAGTAGCATTTGACTGCAGAGGCTAATCACTGTCATAGAATGAGTGCTCAGCCAGATGAGTACTTTCCTCCACCTGTAACCCGAAACTACTTATTTTTAAGAAAATTTATGGAAAAAAAGCCAAGACCAGAATTTAAACAGATAATAAGCCTATACTTATATTGTAAATAAAATTCAAACTGCCCACCTAAAGGCAGTTAAGATTCCCCCAGTGTCATAAATCTATATAAACTCCTCACTCCAGACCATTGATTTCTGTATTTGGAAATTGAGAAAACTATGACACTTTTTAAGCCAACTTGGTAAAAAAGACCAATGTTTAGGGAAGTAACCTGACATTTAAAACACAAGCATCCAATAAGATAAAATGATAAATAAGGCTCAATGGTGGCTGATCACCATTTACTGACTGAATTTAAGTTAATAAGTATATAACTCTGAACTCCTAGATATGATTCATGCAACTTAGTGTAAAATGCGAGTCAGATAATAAGAGCTTAGGTACATAAATGACCTTGTTGCCAAATACAGCACAAAGGTATTTTACTAAGCACTGTACACCTAATTCCATAAAAATCACAATATAAATAGTTAATTGTCAATGATAAAGAATTTTTAAAAATTCAACTTGCACTTATGATAACGTGGAGAAGCTCCCCCCCCCTCCATCCGCCGCCACACATTGGATGGTGAAATAAGCCTGATCATGTGGAGAAGATCAGATCAGATCAGATCAGTCGCTCAGTCGTGTCCGACTCTTTGCGACCTCATGAATCGCAGCACGCCAGGCCTCCCTGTCCATCACCAACTCCCGGAGTTCACTCAGACTCACGACCATCAAGTCAGTGATGCCATCCAGCCATCTCATCCTCTGTCGTCCCCTTCTCCTCCTGCCCCCAATGCCTCCCAGCATCAGAGTCTTTTCCAGTGAGTCAACTCTTCGCATGAGGTGGCCAAAGTACTGGAGTTTCAGCATCAGCATCATTCCTTCCAAAGAAATCCCAGGGTTGATCTCCTTCAGAATGGACTGGTTGGATCTCCTTGCAGTCCAAGGGACTCTCAAGAGTCTTCTCCAACACCACAGTTCAAATGCATCAATTCTTCAGCCCTCAGCCTTCTTCTCAGTCCAACTCTCACATCCATACATGACCACAGGAAAAACCATAGCCTTGACTAGATGAACCTTTGTTGTCAAAGTAATGTCTCTGCTTTTCAATATGCTATCTAGGTTGGTCATAACTTTCCTTCCAAGGAGTAAGTGCCTTTTAATTTCATGGCTGCAGTCACCATCTGTAGTGATTTTGGAACCCAGAAAAATAATGTTTGACACTATTTCCACTGTTTCCCCATCTATTTCCCATGAAGTGATGGGACCGGATGCCATGATCTTCGTTTTCTGAATGTTGAGCTTTAAGCCAACTTTTTCACTCTCCACTTTCACTTTCATCAAGAGGCTTTTTAGTTCCTCTTCACTTTCTGCCATAAGGGTGGTATCATCTGCATATCTGAGGTTATTGATATTTCTCCTGGCAATCTTGATTCCAGCTTGTGTTTCTTCCAGTCCAGCGTTTCTCATGATGTGCTCTGCATATAAGTTAAATAAGCAGGGTGACAATATACAGCCTTGACGTACTCCTTTTCCTATTTGGAACCAGTCTGTTGTTCCATGTCCAGTTCTAACTGTTGCTTCCTGACCTGCATACAAATTTCTCAAGAGGCAGATCAGGTGTTCTGGTATTCCCATCTCTTTCAGAATTTTCCACAGTTCATAGTGATCCACACAGTCAAAGGCTTTGGCATAGTCAATAAAGCAGAGATAGGTGTTTTTCTGGAACTCTCTTGCTTTTCCAATGATCCAGTGGATGTTGGCAATTTGGTCTCTGGTTCCTCTGCCTTTTCTAAAACCACCTTGAACATCTGGAAGTTCACGGTTCACATATTGCTGAAGCCTGACTTGCAGAATTTTGAGCATTACTTTACTAGCGTGTGAGATGAGTGCAATTGTGTGGTAGTTTGAGCATTCTTTGGCATTGCCTTTCTTTGGGATTGGAATGAAAACTGATCTCCAGTCCTGTGGCCACTGCTGAGTTTTCCAAATTTGCTGGCATATTGAGTGCAGCACTTTCACAGCATCATCTTTCAGGATTTGGAATAGCTCAACTGGAATTCCATCACCTCCACTAGCTTTGTTCGTAGTGATGCTTTCTAAGGCCTACTTGACTTCACATTCTAGGATGTCTGGCTCTAGGTCAGTGATCACACCATCGTGATTATATGGGTCGTGAAGATCTTTTTTGTACAGTTCTTCTGTGTATTCTTGCCATCTCTTCTTAATATCTTCTGCTTCTGTTAGGTCCATATCATTTCTGTCCTTTATCAAGCTAATCTTTGCATGAAATGTTCCTTTGGTATCTCTGATTTTCTTTAAGAGATCCCTAGTCTTTCCCATTCTGTTGTTTTCCTCTATTTCTTTGCATTGATCGCTGAAGAAGGCTTTCTTATCTCTTCTTGCTGTTCTTTGGAACTCTGCATTCAGATGTTTATATCTTTCCTTTTCTCCTTTGCTTTTCGCTTCTCTTCTTTTCACAGCTATTTGTAAGGCCTCCCCAGACAGCCATTTTTCTTTTCTGCATTTCTTTTCCATGGGGATGGTCTTGATCCCTGTCTCCTGTATAATGTCACGAACCTCATTCCATAGTTCATCAGGCACTCTGTCTATCAGATCTACACCCTTAAATCTATTTCTCACTTCCACTGTATAATCATAAGGGATTTGATTTAGGTCATACCTGAATGGTCTAGTGGTTTTCCCTATTTTCTTCAATTTCAGTCTGAATTTGGCAATAAGGAGTTCATGGTCTGATCCACAGTCAGCTCCTGGTCTTGTTTTTGCTGACTGTATAGAGCTTCTCCATCTTTGGCTGCAAAGAATATAATCAATCTGATTTCGGTGTTGACCATCGGGTGATGTCCATGTATAGAGTCTTCTCTTGTGTTTTTGGAAGAGGGTGTTTGTTATAACCAGTGCATTTTCTTGGCAAAACTCTATTAGTCTTTGCCCTGCTTCATTCCGTATTCCAAGGCCAAACTTGCCCGTTACTCCAGGTGTTTCTTGACTTCCTACTTTTGCATTCCAGTCCCCTATAATGAAAAGGACATCTTTTTTGGGTATTAGTTCTAAAAGGTGTTGTAGGTTTTTATAGAACTGTTCAACTTCAGCTTCTTCAGCATTACTGGTTGGGGCATAGACTTGGATTACTGTGATATTGAATGGTTTGCCTTGGACACGAACAGAGATCATTCTGTTGTTTCTGAGATTGCATCCAAGTACTGCATTTCGGACTGTTTTGTTGATCATGATGGCCACTCCATTTCTTCTGAGGGATTCCTTCCCACAGTAGTAGATAATGGTCATCTGAGTTAAATTCACCCATTCCAGTCCATTTTAGTTCGCTGATTCCTAGAATGTCAATATTCACTCTTACCATCTCTTGTTTGACCACTTCCAATTTGCCTTGATTCATGGACCTGACATTACAGGTTCCTATGCAATATTGCTCTTTATAGCATCGGACCTTGCTTCTATCACCAGTCACATCCTTGCTTCTATCACCAGTCACATCCACAGCTGGGTATTCTTTTTGCTTGGCTCCATCCCTTCATTCTTTCTGGAGTTATTTCTCCACTGATCTCCAGTAGCATATTGGGCACCTACTGATCTGGGGAGTACCTCTTTCAGTATCCTATCATTTTGCCTTTTCATACTGTTCATGGGGTTCTCAAGGCAAGAATACTGAAGTGGTTTGCCATTCCCTTCTTCAGTGGACCACATTCTGTCAGATCTCTCCACCATGACCCGGCCATCTTGGGTTGCCCCACGGGCATGGCTTAGTTTCATTGAGTTAGACAAGGCTGTGGTCCTAGTGTGATTAGATTGACTAGTTTTCTGTGATTATGGTTTCAGTGTGTTTGCCCTCTGATGCCCTCTTGCAACACCTACCGTCTTACTTGGGTTTCTCTTACCTTGAGCGTGGGGTATCTCTTCACGGCTCCTCCAACAAAGCGCAGCCATTGTTCTTTACCTTGGATGAGGGGCATCTCCTCACCACCACCCTTCCTGACCTTCAATGTGGGATAGCTCCTCTAGGCCCTCCTGCGCCCACACAGCCACGAGAAGGGCTCCCTCAAAAAGCCTGATTAGTTGAACTCCAGTGATTAGCAATGAAACACCGTCCACTTACTCCATCTCTGAAAGTGGAAACATTATTCATATCTAAAGGCTCAGCCAAGTGACTCAAGCCTTCACTCATATTATTACATCTCTCTCGAATGCTCTTATAGAGACCCAGGTTTTATATTTGTATATTTCTGAGTACTTACAATTTGCAGAAACTGTAAGAAGCCCAGGTTATACTGAAGTCAGAGTTGCATACAGCAGTCTCTGATTGATCCTAGCAGCAAATTCAAACCACAAAACAAACATGCTTTTCAGTTTTTATACATAAAGGCCCCCTTATATGAAGTTCTTTACCTCCATATCTGTCTATGCAAAACTGTGCAGAATGGTGCCTGTGGGCCACTCATGCTGAAAAGCAATAAGCACATGACCAAACTATTAATTTCCTCATATATAAGTTGAAAGTACCTCATTACTTTGAAAGAAAATCATTAAAAGGAATGAAGATCAAAGTTTATTTGAATACAGTGATAAATGTGTACTTATTTTGTAAAATAAAATGCCAAACTTCATTCAATGATAGCTTGCAGAGAGAGCAATGGTTTGGATAAGCTTAAGTTACTGGTAAAGTTTTTATTTACTGGAATACCTTACTTACCAGAATACCTTGTTCCTCAATAATACAGAATAAATGAGGCACTGCTTTATGTATCACCTGGTCTATTGGTTCTTTTGGTTATGACTAATAGAAGGAAGCCATTTTGTTAATTTTTTTTTTTCTTAAGAAAAAGGATAACTTGTTTAGAAAACATGAGGAAATTTTTGCAGAACCAAAGGCAAAAGATACAACTGGGACTGAGTTATAAACATCAACTCTATTGCTTGTCTCTTTGGAATGCCTTCAATTTTCCCTTTACTTTTTTAGTGATAATTTAATCTCCCTACAAAATAGTTTATGTTCTAGAATTTCCCCTCTCTCCAATACATAGCCACTCTTCTTTCAGTGTAGTTGACTTTAGCTAAAGGTTAAGAACAAATGACATTTGTTGACAAAATGATACAGCAATTACTTTTTCTTAATATGAATGAGGATCCTCTCAGAATTGTTATTTACTAAACATAAAAATCTCCAGTTAATGCAGTTTCAATTGGATTTAGGATTATCTGTGTCAATAAAAATCCTTAATGATAATTTAAATAAAAGAAACATGTATTTCTGTTTTTACCAGTGTTGATGATCTAGTGCTGACACGGTAGCCTTAAAGCCATCAGGGACCCAGTCTCCTTTTGTGCTGATCCACCATCCTCAGTATAGACTTCCAGCTGGTAGCCCAAGATGGCTGCTTGAACCATGGTTGATATGCCCCATTCCAGTCAACAAGAAGAAAGAGGGGAAATAGCCACACCCGCCTCTAGCAAAGGAGACGGAAAAACGAATCTTTATTCTGGTCAATTGCATTACCCAGCTAAAACTCAAGGGTTCTATTACTAAGGAAGATAAGTAACATGGATATTAGGGAACAGTTAGCAGGCTGTGCCATAGATAAAATATGAGTTTTATAGTGGAGATGCAAATGAACCCAAACTCTGGTGTCTCTTCTGTGAGAAAACATGAATGATGACCACTGAAAATAGTCATTCAGAATGACATCTGAAAATCAAGCAATGTAAACTTTAAAGGAAAATCATCAGAATATTTTGCCACTGAGCATAAAGAAGTCTAGAAACAGTCTAGAAACAGAATACAAAAACAAAAACCACACACAGAAAACCCAGGCTATCAAAAGTTGAGTAGTATTTCCTTCAAAGTCAGTTTGCTACATTTATGCAAGGTCGTCTAAAAAGATATGGTAGTTTTCAGAGCATAGCATTATTGGCAAAGTTGTTGAGAAAAAACTACTTTTTGACGCCTACGATGTCAATTCTAAAATATATTTGGGTAGGTGCACTGCAGAGCCTTAACTAGAACACGGCAATAGAGGCTCCTAGGACACTAAATACAAGAACTCACTTATCACGTGGGTGGAAAAGAAGACTGTGCATCTGCACCACCTTAAAAGTGAATGCGTCCTTAAATCTTGTGCCCTAGGCACTCCGTGCCCAGTTGTGTCTGACTCTTTGTGACGCCATGACGTAGCCTGCCAGGCTCCTCTGTCCATGGGATTTCCCAGGCAAGAATACTGGAGTTAGTTCCCATTTCCTCCTCCAGGGGATCTTCCCAACCCAGGGATCAAACCCATGTTTCTTGCATTGACAGGTGGATTCTCTACCATCTAGCCACCTGGGAGCCGGCCCTAGGCACTGCCTTGCTTCAACTCTAATCTTAGCCCTGGTGCACAAATGGGGCAAATCTGATTGACAAATTATTCTAGCAGTAACCCACTTAAAAGACCTTTGCAGTCTAAAACAGGAACCACAGCACTGAAACCATCTCTAAGAATTTGCCTTTTGATTTTTGCTGACTGTATTTAGTGGAAGAGGTAAAATGTTACATTTTGCTTATAGAAATAAACCATGACTAGGATGCTTGCATTTTGAAACAAATTTTATAAAGCAATTAAGTGTGATTTTTTTTAAAGGTTGCTCTTTTATATCAGTATATTCTGGAGTAACTGAGTAGGTGCCTGTCACAGTTTCCCAGCTGAGAATTTAAAAAAAAAAAAAAAAAATGCCACCATATAGAAAAAGAACCTGAATAAGGTAAATAAATTATTTGAACACCTTAATGATAATGACTCATAAGTTTGGCTTAGTTGCTGAAAGCACTATAAAGGCTTAGGAATTAACAATACATGATAAATTGAGTGTTATTAATATATATTGGCAGGATCACTTTAGGGTACATTACTGATGATAAAAGCATTGATTAGCCCACCTTTACTGCATGAAGAACATATTTAAAGTATTTGAGCAGATTCATACGGGACCTTCTCAGTTCCCAGTATTGGGTAAATTTCACCCCATCATAATGAGAAACAAAAAGAAAAAAGAAAAGACCTACAACAGCATGCACTGCAGGGCAAGGTCTAGGGTGAGGCAAGAGTGGCAGCTAGGGTGCAAATTTTAAGGAGCCTCTAACTTACAGGTTCATGCAAGTGCAAACATGGCACTGTTTAAACCCAAGATTTTCCAGACAAAAATACTGGAGTGGGTTGCCAACTTCTTCCTCCAGGGAATCTTCCTCACCCAAGGATCAAACCTGCTTCTCCTACCTCTCCAGCATTACAGGCAGATTGTTTACCATGAAGCTATCTGAAGCCTTTGTAATTCCTGATATACTATAATAGCAAGTAAATAGGACTATCATAAGTATACTTGCCAAAGAATTAAAATGAGATCTAGTCAAACCACTGGTTGTAATAACTACCAATTTACAAGAAATACTAAGGGGTAGAACGGAATGTATGAAATACTGAGGGGTAAAATGCATCCAGTCCCATCATTTCATGGCAAGTATGAAGGGCAAAAGTGGAAGCAGTGACAGATTTTCGTTTTTTAGGCTTCAAAATCACTGCAGATGGTGACTACAGCCAGGATATTAAAATATATTTGCTCCTTAGAAGGAAATCTATGAGAAACCTAGACAGTATATTAAAAAACAGAGGCATCACTTTGCTATAGACAAAGGTCCGTATAATCAAGGCTGTGGTTTTTCCAGTAGTCACATAATGAATGTGAGAGTTGGACCATAAAGAAAGCTGAGCACCAAAGAATTGATGCTTTCGAATTGTGCTGGAGAAGACTCTTGAAAGTCTCTTGGACAGCAAGATCAAACCAGTCAATTCTAAAGGAAATCAACCCTGAACATTCATTGGAAGGAGAATGCGGAAGTTCTAATCCTTTGGCCACCTAATGCAAAGAGCCGACTCATTGGAAAAGACGTTGATGCTGGGAAAGATTGAGGGTAAGAGAAGAAGGGGGCAACGGAGGATGAGATCGTTAGGTAGTGTCACCAATTCAATGGACATAAATCAGAGTAAACTCTGGAAGTTAGTGAAGGACAATGAAGCCTGACGTGCTCATTTCATGAGGTTGCAAAGAGTTGATATGCCTTAGGGACTAAACAACAACAACAGAATGGAATGAGGGAGAATTTCAGAAGTAACTTTTAAAAAACTACAGGAATAAACTAGTAGTCCGTATCTTATTAAGCAATTATATAGCACATCTCTATATAATTGATGGAATAGGCCAAGTTAAAAATCAGTAAGATTTAAAGACTTGACAATTTTGGCCTCATAAAATACTATACCATTGGATTAATTTCTCAATGGAGAATGACTATATTTTAGGCTCTAAAGTAAATTTTCAACACATTTCAGAAGGTAGGATTATGTTCCCTGTCCAAAGTGCAATTAATCTAGGAATCAGTTTAAAAGAAAAAAACGAACAGTATTTATAAAGCAATCATCCATCAATTAAAACTAAATATAATTATAAAAAATATTTAGAACAAATCCATATATTTGAAAATTAATATATATTCTTTCAACTAATCTATAGGTCAAAGAAGAAATCTTAACAAGATAAACTGTAAATCCAATGAAAATGTTTGGTTTCACTACTTGATGTGTTGATGAGGAATTTATATAATCAAGTTGAATTCCTGTAGTTGTTTCTGTGATGGTTTTATGTTTACTTAAACTTCTTGCTTGGCACTGTTTTTTAATATAAGTCCCAGCTTGAAAGTCTTGAAGAACAAGCCTGACATGTTTGAACTTGGAGAAGAGTCCCAAAAACAATCACATACAGTTGAGTTAATGGAGCAACTAGATACCATAAAACGGCTTTAATATTCCTTTCATTGTCTGTTTCCATGGCAAGAGTTTCTATTCAAGCAAGAGTTTAGGACATATTTGTTTTCAATAGGAGTGAGTATTCTTTAACCAGCTCTTACACAGAAGGCTAACCTACTGTGGGATATGTAAACTCTTGAACACCTGGATTAAGAGTTGTAGTCTAAGAATTAATATATACAATATATATGGAGTTCATTAGTGCCATTTTCATTAAGGGTGTGTGAACATTTTCTTTGCAGACTTGCATGTTGTTAGATCATTACATTAGATCTTAAATTTGTAACCCAGGAATCTTGTATCCATAAAAAAAAAGCAAAAACAAAGTAAACAGCTAATAGCGTTCAACATAGTGCTGCTGCAGAAAGAAGACTTTGAAGTTAGGTAAATCCCTCTAATAATGATCTTTTTGAGAAGCAAAGCCAATAATTAAAATACATTGTGAATAAATTAATAACTTCTTGGAAATGTAAACTTATAAAGTATCTGTTACTTTAATAAGTAAGTTTGTAGTATTGTACCTTACAGTAAATTGTATTTCTGTTCTAGTACTGAATTCTAAAGTTTGGTATCATCCTTATGCCCAGATGCCTCAAGAAGCTCAATAAATAATTGTGTATCTGTACAACATCATAATTTCTAATTTTGGGATGTAATAATTGGGGTTAAAATCCTAAAACTATTTCTCCACCCTTCTCCCCACCCCCAGTAGCAGTAGATGCTATTGCAGGGGAAACTCTCTAGTGTCTATTTACCTCTTAACTGCTTTGGAAAACAGGTTTTAGCATAGCTGGACTTTTTTTTTTTAAAACAAGGACTATCCACATTTAATGTCTTAGAATAAACCTCATAGGTAATTGAAACAGAAAAACCTCATGTAATTGAGTGATTAGTATAAGCACAGAGTTTATTTTTACTTTTAATAGAAAACAGTTTATTCTTTCATGTACTCACAATAACTTGCATTATTAAACAGAGATCTTCATTTGGTCTGACAATGAGTTTTATATATATATCAGTAATGTGCACTTAAGATTTTCACACAAGGTAAAAACTTTTTTTCCATCATATATTGTTCCCCTTATATATATTTCTTTAAAATATGTTAATATTTTTTATTTATTTAGTGAAACTTCACCTTATATAGCAGATCTTACCTTTATTTCAGCCCACACTGTTGTCACAAATTTATAATTGACTAAAATCTTTTGAATATAAAGTTATTTTACTTATTCACTATTTTCCCCCAAAAAAGCATGCTTCTTGTAGAACACCTTTAAATTTTTTTGGAAAGAGAAAACCACTCCAAAGCACGGCATTGCTTAATATAAATTCAGATACCATGTCCTACCCATTACCAGTTCTATATTAATAGTATTTGAATGATGATGCTTTGGAGTATACATAACTAAGACGTTACTATACATTTATTAATTTTGAAAATACTAATTCAGACACATGAGAACTTTATAATTTCTATGAGTAGTAACCATGACTTGGTAAACAGTAGCCATAAAAAGAGATTCATGAAAATTTTTAAAAGATATTTTTCAATAGAAGTGTCATTTTTTATCTGACTCTGAAGTGAAGCTTTTAGTTACTCTGAAGGAAGCATCAAAAGTAGTCTCACAATAATTCTTAGCTTCCTAACACCTTAAAAGAAGGCAAAGCTAAATGAACATTATAAGGTTTGCTAAATAATTTAAAATAAAATTAAATTCAACACTCAAAATTTTATTCATCATATAAGACACCATTAATAACCTGAGTATTTTCATTTTAAGAAATATTCTCATGAAAGTACATTTGTATAATGTGTTTGAAGGGCATGAGATGCAAAAATGCTATAAAATAGAACCTGAAAATTTCTCGAGTTAAGTCAGTTCATTTCAGTAACTCAGTCATTGTCCTACTCTTTGGGACCCCATGGATTGCAGCACGCCAGGCCTGTCTGTCCATTGCCAACTCCCAGAGTTTACTCAAACGCACATCCATTGAGTCGGTGATGCCATCCAACCATCTTATCATCTGTCCCCTTCTCCTCCTGCCTTCAATCTTGCCCAGCATCAGGGTCTTTCCCACAGTTCTTCGCTTCAGGGGGCCAAAGTATTGGAGTTTCAGCTTCAGCATCAGTCCTTCCAACGAATATTCAGGACTGATTTCTTTTAGGATGGACTGGTTGGATCTCCTTGCAGTCCAAGGGACTCTCAAGAGACTTCTACAACACTACAGTTCAAAAGCATCAATTCTTCGGCATTCAGCTTTCTTTATAGTCCAACTCTCACACCCATACATGACCACTGGAAAAACCATGGCGTTCACTAGATGGACCTTTGTTGACAAAGTAATGTCTCTGCTCTTTAATATGCTGTCTACGTTGGTCATAAATTTTCTTCCCAAGGAGCAGGTGTCTTTTAACTTCGTGGCTGCAGTCACCATCTGCAGTGATTTTGGAGCCCTCAAAAATAAAGTCTGTCACTGTTTCCACTGTCTCCCCATCTATTTGCCATGAAGTGATGGGACCGGATGCCATAATCTTAGTTTTCTGAATGTTGAGCTTTAAGCTAACTTTTTCACTCTCCTGTTTCACTTTCTTCAAGAGGGTCTTTAGTTCTTTGCTTTCTGCCATAAGGGTGGTATCATCTGCATATCTGAGGTTATTGATATTTCTCCTGGCAATCTTGATTCTAGCTTGTGTTTCATCCAGCCCAGCGTTTCTCATGATCTACTCTGCATATAAGTTAAATAAGCAGGCTGACAGTATACAGCCTTGACGTACTCCTTCCCTATTTGGAACCAGTCTGTTGTTCCATGTCCAATTCTAACTTTTGCTTCCTGACCTGCATACAGATTTCTCAGGAGGCAGGTGAGGTGGTCTGGTATTCCCATGTCTTGAAGAATTTTCCACAGTTTGTTGTGGTTCACAATCAAAGGCTTTGACATAGTCAATAAAGCAGAAGTAGATATTTTTCTGGAACTCTCTTGCTTTTTTGATGGTCCAACAGATGTTGGCAATTTGATCTCTGGTTCCTCTGCCTTTTCTAAAACCAGCTTGAACATCTGGAAGTTCACGGTTCACATACTTTTGAAGCCTGGCTTTGAGAATTTGGAGCATTACTTTACTAGCGTGTGAGATGAGTGCAATTGTGCGGTAGTTTGAGCGTTCTTTGGCATTGCCTTTCTTTGGGATTGGAATGAAAACTGACCTTTTCCAGTCCTGTAGACACTGCTGAGTTTTCCAAACTTGCTGGCATATTGAGTACAGCACTTTCACAGCATCATCTTTTCAGATTTGAAATAGCTCAACTAGAATTCCATCACCTCTACTAGCTTTGTTTGTGTGATGCTTCCTAAGGCCCACTTGACTTCACATTCTAGGATGTCTGGCTCTAGGTTGGAGATCACACCATAGTGATTATCTGGGTCATGAAGATCTTTTTTGTACAGTTCTTCTGGATATTCTTGCCACCTCTTCTTAATATCTTCTACTTCTGTTAGGTCCATACCATTTCTGTGCTTTATTGAGCCCATGTTTACATGAAATGTTCCCTTGATATCGCTAATTTTTGGGAAGAGATATCTAGTCTTTCCCATTCTATTTTTTTCCCTCTATTTCTTTGCACTGATCGCTGAGGAAGGCTTTCTTATCTCTCCTTGCAGTTCTTTGGAACTCTGCATTCAGTGGGTATATCTTTTCTTTTCTTCTTTGCCTTTCTCTTCTCTTCTATTCACAACTCTTTGTAAGGCCTCCTCAGACAACCATTTTGCCTTTTTGCATTTCCTTTCCTTGGGGATGGTCTTGATCCCTGTCTCCTATACAGTGTCATGAACCTCCATCCATAGTTCTTCAGGCACTCTATCAGATCTAATCCCTTCAATCTATTTGTCACTTCCACTGTATAATCATAAGGGATTTGATTCAAATCATAGGGATTTGAATGATCTAGTGGTTTTCCCTACTTTCTTCAATTTGAGTCTGAGTTTGGCAATAAGGAGTTCATGGTCTGTGCCACAGTCAGCTCCCAGTCTTGTTTTTGCTGACTGTATAGAACTTCCCCATCTTTGGCTGCTGTGAATATAATCAATCCAATGTCAGTATTGACCATCTGGTGATGTCCATGTATAGAGTTTTCTCTCTTTGTTATAAGAGGGTGTTTGCTATGACCAGTATGTTCTCTTGGCAAAACTCTATTAACCTTTGCCCTGCTTCATTCTGTACTCCAAGGCCAAATTTGCCTGTTACTCTAGGTGTTTCTTGACTCCCTACTTTTGCATTCCAGTCTCCTATAATAAAGGACATCTTTTGGGGGGTGTTAGTTCTAGAAGACGGAGAAGGCAATGGCACCCCACTCCAGTACTCTTGCCTGGAAAATCCCATGGATGGAAGAGCCTGGTAGGCTGCAGTCCATGGGGTCGCTAAGAGTTGGACACGACTGAGCAACTTCACTTTCACTTTTCCCTTTCATGCATTGGAGAAGGAAATGGCAACCCACTCCAGTGTTCTTGCCTGGAGAATCCCAGGGACGGGGGAGCCTGGTGGGCTGCCGTCTCAGGGGTCGTACAGAGTCGGACACGACTGAAGCGACTTAGCAGCAGCAGCAGTTCTAGAGGGTCTTATAGGTCTTCATAGAACTGTTCAACTTCAGCTTCTTCAGCATTACTGGCTGGGGCATAGACTTGGATTACTGTGATATTGAATGGTTTGCTTTGGAAATGAACAAGAGTTAACCTCTTTTATACTGGGTTAAAGACAGCAGTTATGTAGAATGCTACCATAAGCAGTTCAACAGTATTTATTGCTACTCTTACCACAGTCTGAACATGAAGTAAAAATAAATTATTTATTCTACTAAAATCATATTGTTTATCTTAAAATTTCCACGACAAAGGGCAGTGTATTTCCATTAAGTATTTGTTAATGATGATTCATTTTGCTTAGGTGGGAAATAAGCCAATTCAAAAATGGATGAAACAGAAAACAAAAAGAGCAATTATATTTCTTTTTCTAAGAAAGAAATGTTCTGTAGGAGTGACTTTCAAAGTTTTTTTTTTCTTTTGAAGGGAGAGGGTAGGATTTATAGGGAGTCCATGAAACACAAAACATCTTAAAAAACATTTGGGAACATGCCTGCTCTCATGTGCTACTTCACACATCTTTTTTGTTGTTGTTGTTAGACCTTTTCAGTACAGGAAGCTGTACTATGAACTAGGAGAAAAACATGGCTCGTACAAAGTCTTTTGTCTTCAACAGTCTTCTCAACCTACCCAATATGGCAGTCACATAAAAACTATGATACAGTATACTGGGCTACAATAGACATAGGCTAGAGTACTATAAGATCAATAATGAGAGTGTTACTTATACCAGATTACCTCCTCTGCAAGCACACTTCATTGGAGATTAGGAACAGGGGAAATGTGTGTGTGTGTGTGTGTAGTGTGAAGTATAGTGTAGTGGTGGTGAGAGAGGCAGTAGAGATCACAATTTATCTGAGCTATTGAAGGACAATTAGAATTCACTAGATGAGCAAAGAAAGGAGGGAAGGACATTTCAAAAGGAATAGATGGGCAAAAGCATTGGGGTATAAAAATGCCTAGTTCAGGAGACTATGAGCACCACTGGTGTGATAGAATACCTGGACTTAAAAGTGGGGTCTGAGTCTGACTAATTGTTTTTGTGTGTGTATGATTGCTCAAAATTTGGGCTTTATTGTGTAGACAGTAGGAATAGTAGCAATCTATTTAAACCATGTACAAAATGCATTATTGAAAGGCTGCAGTAGTTTATACACTCAACTGCATTGATAAATCTCAAATGTATTATGTTTAGTGGAAGACATCAGACTCAATAGGCTACATTCTATATGATTTTATTTAGGTGGCATTTATAAAAGGCAAAACCATAGGGACAGAATTGCACCAAAGAATATCAGTGGGTGGAGGGGATACGTGGGAATTTGGGGAAGGGGTAATGGAATGGTAGAGGTTGTAAAACTGTATGCATTTGTTAAACTAAGACAGCTGCCCACTAAATGGTAAGTTTTATGGTATGTCAATTCTATCTTAAGGTAATATCATAATAAAAATAGTCATGGCCATGGAAGCAGAGCAGAGCAGCCTCTCTTAACCTTCCTTGTCCATTGCCTTATCCCCACTGCCTTCCCTGTTATCAGCTTCTGCTCTTCACTGTGACTTTTGGCTTCAGTGACCTCCTTTCACAGATCCTAGCTCCAAGATTATAAAACGGAACCTCTGCTTATTCTGTTGATTGCCAGGTTGAACTGTACACAGCCTTGGTTTCTATTTGATAAAGGAAAAGACATGATCAGATTTCAGTAGAATGAAACCTTGAAAGACCATAAATGAAGAATAGAGAGTGATGAACCTAAAGACATGGATAGAGAGACAAAAAGTTTTATAGTAGTCCAGGCTGAAATGGAGGCCCCAAAGCAAAAAATAACTTGTCGTGTTTCAAGAACTGAAAGAAGGTCTATGTAAGTGGAGTGTAGTGAGCAAGGAGCAAGTGATGTTGTATAAGTTTGGAGAGGTGGGTACTGCCCAGGTCATGGAGAATCTCACAGACTGTAGTAAATGTTTGATTAAATGCATGTGCAGTGGAAGGCTATTGAAGTTGAAGTATGTGCATGTTATGTGTATGTTAAGAAAAAGGCAACATGATTTGTAACCTCACATCCTGCCTTAGGTTTTAACAAATGAACTGTCCCTGCCTTTATCCAAGGGCCACCCAACCACCAACATGTGTATTAGACCCACACCCCTGGTCTGTTCAAGAGTTTTGGTTTTATAACACTTCTTCCTTCATCAGTTTCTTACTCTGTACCTGACCACTTCAATTAGTTTACAAATAAAATATTGTATAGTCCATCTTAAAAAACCCCAAGCTTGCTAAACATCACATGTTCCTAAATGACTTCCCAATTTCTCTGCTGCCTTCTGAAAAGTTTTCTATACTGATAATTTCTGTTTTTTTCAATCCACTCCAAACAGGCTTTTCTTCCTACTTTTAACATTTGAAACCTCCCTGGTTAAGATCATTTCCAACTTGCCAAATTCAGTGGTCAATTTTAGTCCTTATCTCATTGATCCCTTAATGTAGCTGATTATTATTTCCTTTTAGAACATGTTAGTAGAATTGTCTTATAGCCAGGTAATATATTAACGTGGTTCAGAAATCAAAATAACATAACAAGAGACCCATCAGGAAGTCTTGCTGCCACCAAGGAGATCACCATACTACTACACCCCTCTCCACCCCAGCTTCCTAAAGATAATTTCACTCTTACTAGTTTTTTTATCTTCTCCCAGTGGTTTTTACACCAATACAAGCAAATCTAAGTATTTTTTTCTTACTCTTTTCTTTGTTTTCCCTGAAGGTAACATCCTATAAATATTGTTCTGCCCCTTAGTTTTACACTTTTAACTTAATGGTATATCCTGGAAATCTTCCCATTTTAGTATGTGGAGAGCATTCTCATCCTGTTTTACATCTCTATTCTAATATGTGAATGTATCATAACTCACATAGCCAGTTAACCATAGATGATGATGTTTCTAGTCTTTTTGTTATCCTGAACAATGCTGCAACAAAGGACCTTGTATACAGATTATTTCATATATGTTAGATCAATGTCCTGAAGTGAGTCAAAGAATAATGCCTTTGTAATTTTGACATTCATTGTCAAGAGGCCTTCCAAAGGGGAGGTACCATTTTGCAATAAATTATAATCCGGTGATTTAAAATACTATCTATAGTATTAACATATTTCATTAACATTCTATTAACATAACATTAACATATTCCAAATTTGTGTCTCTAGTTCCAACTTCTCCCTGATCTTTGTTTCCTCAACATTTCTTCTTGTGAAAAATAACTCTCTTTGATTTTATTTCTAAACTTGCTGCTGCTGCTAAGTCACTTCAGTCGTGTCCGACTTTGCATGACCCCATAGACGGTAGCCCACCAGGCTCCCCTGTCCCTGGGATTCTCCAGGCAAGAATACTGGAGTGGGTTGCCATTTCCTTCTCCAGTGCATGCATGCACGCTACGTCACTTCAATCATGTCCGACTCTGTGCGACCCCGTGGACAGCAGCCCACCAGGCTCCTCTGTCCACAGGATACTCCAGGCAAGAATACTGGAGTGGGTTGCCATTTCCTTCTCCATCTAAATTTGCTAGTCCCCTGGTTTTCCCCATCTCTCAGTACTGCCATTCACCTGGCTGCTCAGGTAGAAAATTTAGGAACCAGCTTTCCTCCTTCATTTCCTATACTCTGTTTAGTGGAACTTATGTGGTGATGGAAATATTCTGTATCTGTGCTAGTATGGTAGCCACAGGTGCACTTACAGTGTGGCTGATATGACTAACAAGCTGATTTTTTAAAGTTTAATTTAATTTTAATTAATTTTGCTACTCAATGTGACTAGTGACTACCATTTTGGACAGTGAAGACTTTTTGTTGTTTGGTCGCTAAGTCATGTCCAACTCTATGTGACCCCATGGACTGCAGTACGCCAGGCTTCCATTCTTCACTCTCTCCTGGAGTTTGCTCAGATTCATGTCCCATTGAGTCAGTGATGCAGTTCAACCACCTCATCCTCTATCACCCACTTCTCCTCCTGCCCTCAGTCTTTCCTAGCAGCAGGGTCTTTTCCAGTGAGTATGCTCTTCACATCAGGAGGCCAAATTATTGGAACTTCAGCTTCAGCAATAGTTCTTCCAATGAATATGCAGGGTTGATTTCCTTTAAGATTGACTGATTTGATCTCCTTGCTATCCAGAGGACTCTCAAGAGTCTTTTCCAACACCACTGTTGAAAAGCAGCAATTCTTCGGCGCTCAGCTTTCTTTATGGTCCAGCTCTCACATCCATAATGACTACTGGGAAAACCCATAGCTTTGACTATACAGACCTTTGTAGGCACAGTGATGTCTCTGCTTTTTAATATGCTGTCTAGGTTGGTCATAGCTTTCCTTCCAAGGAGCAAGCATCTTTTAATTTCCTGGCTGTAGTCACTGTCCACAATGATTTTGGAGCCCCAGGAAATAAAGTCTGTCACTATTTCCACTTTTTCCCCATCTGTTTGCCATGAAGTGATGGGACCAGATGCCGTGATCTTAGTTTTCTGAATGTTGAGTTTTAAGCCAGCTTTTTCACTCTCCTCTTTCACCTTTATGAAGAGGCTCTTGAGTTCCTCTTCACTTCTGCCATTAGAGTGGTATCATCTGCTTATCTGAGGTTGTTGACTTTTTATTGATCTGCAAAGTCCTACATGTCTCAGGGCTTTCTTGAGGTAATGGTTCTCAACTTTAGCAAGGAGCCTTTTCAAAACTATCAGTGCTTAAAAAGAAACAGTGCTTGGACTTTACACCAGGTCAGTAAATTACAATTTCTGAAATTGGAAGTTTGACATCAGGTTTTTTTTTAATCATCCAGATGATTTTAATGTTTATGCAGAATTGATTTCTTGATTGTTAGGGTTATGCTAACTGCTAAGTCACTTCAGTCGTGTCCGACTCTGTGCAACCCCACAGATGGCAGCCCAACAGGCTCCCCCGTCCCTGGGATTCTCCAGGCAAGAACACTGGAGTGGGTTGCCATTTCCTTCTCCAATGCATGAAAGGGAAAAGTGAAAGTGAAGTTGCTCAGTCGTGTCCGACTCTTAGCGACCCCATGGACTGCAGCCCACCAGGCTCTTCCATCCATGGGATTTTCCAGGCAAGAGTACTGGAGTGGGGTGCTATTGCTTTCTCCGGTTAGGGTTATACTGATTTTTTAAAATATTTGCTTACTTACTTCCTGTGAAAGATAATATATGCACAGAAATATACTCAAAGCAAAAACATTTTTCTGCTTTGGAAAATTCTTACTGTTCACTGGATTTTCCTTTACCTGAAAAAAAATTTTTTTGTGCTCAGCAATTCAATAAAAATTTGTAGTTTATGAAGGATCTGGTTCTTTTGAAGTGTAAAGATGTCCAGAGTATCTTTTGGAACTGAAAATTTCACAGGCATGACCTTGTAAAATCAATCATCACAAGGGTGGAATGGGAGGGGAGAGGGAGCCTCAAGAGGGAGGGGAAATTTAAATATATATATGTATATAAAATTATGACTGATTTGTATTGTTGTGCGGCAAAAACCAACACAGCGTTGTAAAGCAATTATCCTCCAATTAAAAATGTTATACAAAGAATCAGTCATCACATTATGTCACTACCTCATTCAAGACTTGGTTTCCCATTGCAGAATAAAATCACCATAACCTTTAAGGCCCTCTGTGTCTTTGCCTTTTCTTCCAACTTTATTTCCTCTCATCGCTTACCATTTTTTGTTCGATTAGAGCCATGCTGGTCTTCTCATTCTCAAGTATGACTAGTTCATTCCAGCCTCAGGGCCTTTGTGTTTGTTTTTCATGCCATCTGAAACATCCTTCAGGCAGGATATGAAAGTACACAGCCTTGCTGAAAGCTTTTTGGGTGTGGATTTGGAAACTGGGTTTGAATTAAATGGTAACAGGTAACATTAAAATCGGAGAAAGAACACCTGCCACTTGTTCTGTCACAGATATTTTATATTCATACATACTGGAGTTCTGTGCTGAGACCATCTAGAATAATCTTGAAGATGATGGTGGTCCCTAACTGCTAGGATTATAAAAGTTCTGAAGAAAATTATGGAATGAAAAGTTTGAAAGACTTTGATATAGAATGTTTTACCTTGGTTTATTTGTATCTATAATATTTCCATACAAACCGAACATTGCTTCAAAGAAATAACTACTGACCAGCTGACAGAATTCTCTTTGGATAATAACAATTCTTTTGGTTTATGAAGTGGTTTATAACCTCCAGACATTAAAATGTGTATGGTTTGTTTTATTCTCTAACCATGAAGTAAGTAGGGTGGGAGCTGTTTTCCCCATTTAAAGAAATAAGAGAACTGAGGCAAAGGTACCTGCCTCACCTTATCTTACCTGCCTCCTGAGAAATCTGTATGCAGGACAAGAAGCAACAGTTAGAACTGGACATGAAACAACAGACTTGTTCCAAATAGGGAGAGAAGTACTTCAAGGCTATATATTATCACCCTGCTTATTTAACTTATTTGTGGAGTACATCATACGAAATGCTGGGCTGGATAAAGCACAAGCTGGAATCAAGATTGCTGGGAGAAATGTCAGTAACCTCAGATATGCAGATGATACCACCCTTATGGCAGAAAGTGAAGAAAAACTAAAGACCCTCTTGAAGAAAGTGAAACAAGAGAGTGAAAAAGTTGGCTTAAATGTCAACATTCAGAAAACTAAGATTATGGCATCCGGTCCCATCACTTCATGGCAAATAGATGGGGAGACAGTGGAAACAGTGACAGACTTTATTTTTGAGGGCTCCAAAATCACTGCAGATGGTGACTGCAGCCACGAAGTTAAAAGACACCTGCTCCTTGGGAAGAAAATTTATGACCAACGTAGACAGCATATTAAAGAGCAGAGACATTACTTTGTCAACAAAGGTCCATCTAGTGAACGCCATGGTTTTTCCAGTGGTCATGTATGGGTGTGAGAGTTGGACTATAAAGAAAGCTGAATGCCGAAGAATTGATGCTTTTGAACTGTAGTGTTGTAGAAGTCTCTTGAGAGTCCCTTGGACTGCAAGGAGATCCAACCAGTCCATCCTAAAAGAAATCAGTCCTGAATATTCATTGGAGGGACTGATACTAAAGCTGAAACTCCAATACTTTGGCCACCTGATGCGAAGAACTGACTCATTGGAAAAGACCCTGATGCTGGGAAAAATTGAAGGTGGGAGGAGGAGGGGATGACAGAGGATGAGATGTTGGATGGCATCACTGACTCCATGGACATGAGTTTGAGCAAGCTCCGGGAGTTAGTGATAGATAGGGAAGCTTGGCATGCTGCAGTTCATGAGGTCTCAAAGAGTTGGACATGACTGAGCGACTGAACTGACTGACTGAAGCAAAGTTTATGTCATTGCTACATCACACACTTTCTTGTATAATTGTGCTACATTTCTGGCATATATGAATTTGCATACAGATTTATTGAGTAATAAATCTTGTTAAAAAATATCTTATTTATAAAAATAGAATTTGGAAAGCCTCTTTTAACTAGCAAACTTTGCTAGTACCTTTAAGGATTCTATAGTGCATTAACTACCAGATCCAAAAGCATAGGAAACAGAGAAATCATGGTCTGATAAGCCACTACCAATATAAGAAAAATTGAAAATAAGGGCTAAATATTTAGCCTAAAATTGCATCATTAAGAAAGTGTGATTCAACTGACAAAATTAATTTACTCACAGGCTTTTTAAAAAAATGAGGGTATCTTATTTCAGATGGGGTAATTTTTTTTATTTTTACATCCTTTGAATTTTATCTAGAGTTTTGTCTCTCAGAATTTGAGAAATTATAGTAAAGTGTATTGATCAGTTAACAAATGATGTTATTATTTTGTTTATATTTATTCTCATATACTTTGCTGTCAGTACAATGCATTAAAATAATTTCTTGGAAAATATAGATTCTATATTAGATAATTTTATATTATAAAGCAGTGAAGCTGTTTGAGTTTATATGATAGATAACTAAGGAATTTTCTTTAATCCTGTGTTCAGTTTTGCCTTACAATGAAATCACATTTAAGGCCAACTACTTGATATACACAAGATTTCTTTTGTTTATTAAGCCATAGGAATAACGGTGGCCTTTTCCTTGATGACTTGAAACTAATTGAGTTTGGTTCTTCTTAGGTTGACAGGCATCTTTTTTAACTTGGACATAAACTTGTGTGAGTAAGTGCTTCCATATTTTAGTCATGGTGAGTTATGAGCATATAAAAATAATTATCTTCACCTCATAAATCTTTCTTTAGTGAAATTTATTTTAGTGCTTACTGTAATCTTCCTATTAATGTCTCCTACTTTTGGTCAGATATATATAGATGGCAGTAAATTTTCAATTTGAACTATATTTAGCATAGAGAAAAAGGCCAGTGGCATGATGCATTGTAACTGTAGTTCATAATCAGTGTCTGTTAAAAAGGGATTTGAGACACAACCAAACCCATCTATTCTGCTGCTTATTGGCATTGGGTACTTCTTTTTTAAGTTGAATACAGTAATTTAGTTTCATTGGCCGATTTTGAGAATTGAAAGAGTCATAGATGCCATTCTATGGAGGGATCAAAAATAAGGCTGCATTTGCCAAACACTAATGGTGATGATAGGGTTAGAGTGGATCATTTGAGTTAATTCATGTTTACAAAGTTAAGCACGATTAGTAATATGAACATTCAACATTTGGTCTAGGAAAAAAACAGCAGCTTACTACCAAAAATTAGGATTATTATTATAATTTTTATGATGTTTAGCAAATATGGTAGTAATATATATAACACAGTTCAAGATTTGTGGCCTACATGAAATACATCAAATACTTCTGAGACAGTGTGAGCATGTTAATTACATATTCCACAGCAGCATTTTTTCTGTCATGTTCAACACTGTGCTTTGCTATCATTTCTCCATTTGTTGAATTCAAGATGACCTTTGCATGAATAAAGTCAAATAGGATTAAGGCAGGAATTTTCAACAATGGAAAAGAGCAACAGATGTAGCCAGCTTTGAACGTGGAAGGATTGTTGATGGGCTGTTTCTTAAAGGGAGTGTCTGTAGTGGGGGGAGATAGGAAAGGGAAAAGGAAAATAAGTTGAGAAAATATCAAAAATATGGAAGAGTAAAAATAGATCGAAATACCTCTGTTGGTCTTTTGTAATTATGATGAAATTATCTTGCAGCTTTAAATTGCTGTTATTTAAATAAACTTTTTTTTAAACTTTTGTGTTACAAAGATGTAGTTTAAAAAAATACATACATACACTTTCAAAAATATGGATGGAAAATGGCTATGATTAGCAAAGTCAGAGTTACTACAAACTGATACTTGTGAAGGCTACTTCACAAGTCATATAGATTCTTTTTCAAATGATTTAACTTAAAATGAAATCTAAACCTTGGTATCTGTTATATCCTAAATGTATATCCTGGAAGAGCTGACTGTTTTAACATCAATGTCTCCTAGTTCCTGATAACATAATTTCGCTAAGTGAGCTACTGTTGTTTGTGGTAATAAGTAATCTTGGAGTTGTAAAGAAGAACCAAATTGAATAAAGAAGCATTTAAAACAAAGATAATTTTACACTTCAGCTATTAATAACTGAAAGTTCTTTAGAGGGGTTAGTGGGACAGTTTATGAGAAGAAATAAACATGAAATAGTTATATCTGTTTGGTTTATTGAAATTACATGCTAAATCTTAACATTGTGTAAAAAACACTTAAACTGCTGAAAGTTAATGTAGCTTTGTTAGAATAAATTTCTATCTATGAATCTGTATAGTAGGTAACTCTCATAATGCCTATAATTTTAGTATAAAATCATGTGAAGAAATGAATGCACATAAGAAGATAGTAATAGAAATATTAATAAGTGATTAAACAGAAAAAACTAATTTGAAAAGATACATGTGCTCTAGTGTTCACAGCAACATTATTTACAATTGCCAGACATGGAAGCAACCAAAGTGTTAACAGATGAATGGATAACGATGTGTGGTGTAGTATTCCATGCACTGGAGTACTATTCAACCATAAAAAAAGAATGGAATTTTTCCATTTTCAGCAACATAAATGGTCTTGGAGGGCATTATGCTAAGTGACATAAATCAGAGGAAGACAAATACTCTTATGATATGACTTATATGTGAAATCTAAAAAATGCAACAAACTAGTGACTATAACAAAAAAAGAAGCCGACTCAAGCTAGTGATTGCTGATGGAGATAGGGAAGAGGGAAGGGCAGTCTAGAAGTAGAGATAGGGAAGAGGGAAGGGCAGTCTAGAAGTAGAGGACTGAGAGGTGCAGACTCTTAGGTATAAAATAAGCTGTAAGAGTATGGTGTACAACACAGGGAATATAGCCAATATCTTACAATAACTGTAAATGGAGTATAACCTTTAAAAAGTATGAGTCATTATATTGTATACCTGAAACATAATATTGTACAGCAACTATACTTGAGTTAAAAAACAAAAAAGTAAGGGATTAAAATTATGGGATAAGGAAGAAAAATCTAAACACATTAAGTCCAAAGGTCTTCTCCCCCAAAGGAGATAAATTCATTCATAGTTCCTCATCTAATAATATAAGATTTTTAAATAGGTTATCACTCCCAGTATTTGATTTAGCAGTGATCATTTACAATTTAGTAATACATATCTTTCTTCCACCGTCACCAAATCTAAAAAATAATCCCATGTCTTTCTAATATATTTTTTAATTTCTGTTTGCTATTTGGACTATAAATAGTATAGAGGCTTATTGGGAAGATAATACATGTATAGTAGTCAAATAACCATAAAATAGTATACAGAAAAACACCAATACAGTATACTAACACATATATATGGAATTTAGAAAGATGGTAACAATAACCCTGTGTACGAGACAGCAAAAGAGACACCGATGTATAGATCAGTCTTATGGACTCTGTGGGAGAGGGAGAGGGTGGGGAGATTTGGGAGAATAGCATTGAAACATGTATAATATCATGTATGAAACGAGTCGCCAGTCCAGGTTCGATGCACGGTACTGGATGCTTGGGGCTGGTGCACTGGGACGACCCAGAGGGAGGGGAGGGTGGGGAGGAGGGAGGAGGGTTCAGGATGGGGAACGCGGGTATACCTGTGGTGGATTCATTTCGATATTTGGCAAAATTAATACAATATTGTAAAGTTTAAAAATAAAATTAAATTTAAAAAAATAGTATACAGAGGGTAAATTATCATAGGAAGTAAAATATATGGAGTGTATTGTTTAAATTGAGAGTAAGGGAAGACAAGAAACTGTTCCATGGAGGAAATGACATTTGAACCCATAACTTACTGATTTTATAGAACGTGGACACAAATGGAGGGGGGACATTTTGAGCAGGTGAAATAACATAAGCACTCCCTCATGTGAACCCTAATTCATGGTCTTTCTTTATCCAGTGTTTACAGTTACCTTTACATGTTTTTTCTTCCATTCCTCTATGACTGCATATGTAGGCCCTGTACCTCAAGTTTCCAGTGGATACACTCCTATGCATTTTTTAAGCTAACTCAAGTGCCTCCTTCTGTGTGAAGATCTCTCCTGGATCATTAAATCAGAGAACATACCCCTACCTTTGTGTTGCTCATTTATTACTCATACTTCTCTGTGTTACAGTTGTTAACTTTTGTGTCTTTCCTCCCTAGTAAGTCTGAGTTTCTAAATTTGTATAACAGATTCTTGGAGTCCTACTGAATGCCAAAACAATATGAATAGATTGGAGAACAGGACAAAGCCCTGCCCATGGCATGCTCACGTTCTAAAGAGTTAGAAAGATTACAAATAAGTAAACACACAACTAAAGAATATAAGTTCACATTTGATAAGAAAATAAAGCCAAGTAAGATGGTAAAGTGAATAGTGGCAGAATGGCGTTTTTAAAAAGTGGTCCTGAAACGTCTTTCTGAGAAGGTGATGCTTGCGTAGATTCCTTAATGATATCAAGGAGTGAGGGATGTATAACAATATAGGCTAAGATCTTCCCTGGCAGAGGAAACAGCAAGTATAAAGGCCTTGGGGTATAAACTTATATTGGGGGTCATATCAAACCTCTCTAAGAACAAAAGTTATGACCAACTTAGACAGCATATTAAAAAGCAGAGACATGACTTTGCTGACAAAGGTCCATCTAGTCAAAGCTATGGTTTTTCCAGTAGTCATGTATGGATGTGAGAATTGGACTATAAAGAAAGCTGAGTGCAGAAGAATTGATGCTTTTGAACTGTGGTGTTGGAGAAGAATTATGAGAGTCCCTTGGACTGAAAAGGAGATTCAACCAGTCAATCCTAAAGGAAATCAGTCCTGAATATTCTTTGGAAGGACTGATGCTGAAGCTAAAGCTCCAATATTTTGGCCATCCGATGTGAAGATCTGATTCATTGGAAAAGACCCTGATGCTGGAAAAGATTAAAGGCAGGAGGAGAAGGGGATGACAGAGGATGAGATGGTTGGATGGCATCACTGATTCCATTGACATGAGTTTGAGCAAGCTCCGGGAGTTGGTGATGAACAGGGAAGCCTGGCGTGCTGCCATCCATGGGGTCATAAAGAGTCAGACACACTGAGCTACTGAACTGAATTGAAAGAACAAAAGGAGCAGAGGGTGACAGAGGATGAGATGGTTAGATAGCATCACCAACTCAATGGACATGAATCTGAGCAAACTCCAGGAGATGGTGAAGGACAAGGAAGCCTGGCATGCTACAGTCCATGGGGGTCGCAAAAAGTTGGACGTGACTTAATGACTGAACAGCAACAGCAAGAACTAACATATGTGTTGAAATTTGAAAGATGAGTATGGATAGTGAAGAAGAGAAGAGGGGTAATTTATGCTGAAAGAACAGCCATGGTTGCCATATTAAAGGAGTTCGACATATTAGAAGAGTTGATGGGCAAGTGTGGCCAAAGCAGAATAAATAAGGGGGATACAGAATAAATAAGGGGGATACATAGAGCAAGATGAAACTGAGAACTAGAGAGGGTGAAATCATGCCAGGCCTTTGAAGGCCGTGTTACCTCAAGGGACATGAAAATCTGTTCCGGAGTCTTAAGCTGGGAAGTCTGTGTATGTGTGTGTATGTGTGTATATATATAGTAAATATATATATATGTATATGCACATATATATTTTAAAACATAATTCTCACCTTTGTGAAAATGGTCAGGGGTAGAATTAGAAGGAAATGGAAACAGAAATGGACTTCCCTGGTGGCTCAGACGGTAAAGCATCTGTCTACAATGCGGGAAACCCGGGTTCGAGCCCTGGGTTGGGAAGATCCCTTGGAGAAGGAAATGGCAATCCGCTCCAGTACTGTTGCCTGGAAAATCCCATGGACAGAGGAGCCTGGTAAGCTACAGTCCATGGGGTCGCAAAGAGTCGGACACAAACAGAAATAGTCTGGGCTAAATACAATGGTAGTTGAGACTAAAGTGGTGACAACACAGAAGGAGAAAACTAGATAAAATACAAGTTCTATTTAATTCACAAGATTTTTGCTTTGGGTATTGTATTCAAGAACTCTTTGTCTAACCCAGGTTTTCAAAAGTTTTCTCCTATGTTTTCTTTAGAAGTTTTATAGTTTTATACAAGGAATAGATTGAAGGATTTTTGTCTTTGTTTTTTGTTGTTGCCTTTTCTTTCTTAGCATATGACAATCCAGTCATCTCAGCTCCTTGTTGAAAGGTTATCCTTTCTCCTCTGAACTGTCTTTTCATTTTTGTTGAAAATTAATTGACTATATAGTTTTGGGTCAATTTCTGTATTGTGTTCTGTTCCAGTGATCCATTTATCTACCTTTATACCATACAAAACTATGTTGATACTGTCTCTTTAACCCAAGTTTTTAAATTCAGGAAGTGTAGGCCTGCCGGGGTCCAGCCCCGGGGTCCAGCCCCGGCTGATCCAGGGTATTCAAAGGGGAGACGGCTTCGGCGACTATTTAAATATTCATCAAAGATATAAAGAGTAATAGAATGAGGATAGCTCAGTAGGAAAATTCAGTGGAGAAAAGAGGCTGAGTAGCTTGGTTTACGCGGGAGACCAATAAAACTTCAAGACAAGAAGCTTGCACCACTTACGTAGGCCGCAGGCGTCCTTCCGTTCTCCCGAAGGAGAGGAGACACTGAGGCCTCCCCGGTCGGATCTTAGAAGCCCAGGCATAATTAGTAAGCATGGTGGGTTCCGCGCTCCAGATGGAGACTCAACCAGAGTGAGAGAGAGCGCGACATGGGGAGACCAGTCTTTCGAGGAACTGATCCCAATTCTTTATTTTCCAGAGTCTGTTTTTATATACTGAGATGTTATACAAAAGTCACGTGGGGACAGCAGTCCTGACTTTTATTAAAGTCAGGTGCTTCACACAAATGTATACAGAGGTCTTAGGGGTGTTACATCATCTTCTGGCCGGAGGGGGGGGCCTGCTGACAATTTACGACCCTCTCCTTGTGACAACGGTCAGTCAACCAGGACACTTATTTCTCCAGGGGTGATTATTCTTAAAACAGATGCCACCCAAATAAAGTTACATTCCTATAGGGTGATGGTGTAGTGGGTTTTAGTTAAGGAAAGAATTTACTTAGCCTAAGGTCTAACGTGATTAATATCAAAGGTTAATACTTATTTCTTTTATATATTCATTAATGTGTGTAAGGGCAGGGGATGTGGAATCTTAGCAACAAACATTGGCTCAACAAATGAAAAACCCTTCACCAATACAATTTCTAATCAGCCCATTATACTTATAGTTTTATAACTTTTCTAAGGAACCTGTTTTTAGAAGGTTTAAAGCATCTCGTGCCTCTCATGGTTGGGAGGCTGTGAGCAATCACATGTAACCGGACAAGCCTGTCATGCAGGCCAGAGAACCTTCAGAGGAGTTTGTAGGTTAAAACACTCTTATCACGCCCAGGAATTATTATTAACTGGAGCTCTAAGTTACTTCTTCTCTGAAAGAGGTGGTGGGGGACAGCCCCCAGTAAAGTCAGAGGTGTAGGTGAAAGCACAAAGTAGTAAAGTAGGCAGGCTCTGGTTATGGGGGTAGATGCTCGAGGATTTCCAGGGGGAGTCCTGAGGCTCGATCCCGCCTTTGCGTACGTCGAGCCTCCTTCCTCATGACCTTTGCCATGGGCGGAGTACCTCACACTGGCCCCCAACATAGGCCCACTAAGTTTGTTCTATTTCAAAGTTGGGTCTATTTCAAAATTGTGTTCTAGGCCCTTTGCATTTCCATATATACAAACTTTAGAATCAGCTTGTCAATTTCTGATTGGGGTTGCATGGAATCTGTATTTCAGTTTGGAGATAATTGATGAATCCATGAATAAAGCTTCTCTCTCCATTCATTTAGGTCTTTGATTTCTCCCAGTAGTGTTTTATAGTTCTCAGTGTACAAGTATTCCACATTTTTAGTCTAGTGTATGCCATGGCATTTCATAAAGTTAAAATTTTTTTACTTTGAATTAATTATGGATTCATATCTGGTTTAAGAAATAATACAGAAACAATCCCATACTTTATCCAGTTACCCCAGTAGTAGTATCTTGCAAAGCTATATATAGTATATATCACAACAAGGATATTGACATTTATACAGTTAAGACATAAACTATTTCTCAGTTCAGTTCAGTTGCTCAGTCGTGTCCGACTCTTTGCGACCCCATGAATCGCAGCACGCCAGGCCTCCCTGTCCATCACCAACTCCCGGAGTTTACTCAGACTCACGTCCATCGAGTCAGTGATGCCATCCAGCCATCTCATCCTCTGTTGTCCCCTTCTCCTCCTGCCCCCAATCCCTCCCAGCATCAGAGTCTTTTCCAATGAGTCAACTCTTTGCATGAGGTGGCCAAAGTACTGGAGTTTCAGTTTCAGCATCATTCCCTCCAAAGAAATCCCAGGGCTGATCTCCTTCAGAATGGACTGGTTGGATCTCCTTGCAGTCCAAGGGACTTTTAAGAGTCTTCTCCAACACCACAGTTCAAATGCATCAGTTCTTCGGCACTCAGCCTTCTTCACAGTCCAACTCTCACATCCATAGATGACCACAGGAAAAACCATAGCCTTGACTAGGTGGACCTTTGTTGTCAAAGTAATGTCTCTGCTTTTGAATATGCTATCTAGGTTGGTCATAACTTTCCTTCCAAGGAGTAAGCATCTTTTAATTTCATGGCTGCAGTCACCATCTGCACTGATTTTGGAGCCCCCCAAAATAAAGTCTGACACTGTTTCCATTGTTTCCCCATCTATTTCCCATGAAGTGATAGGACCAGATGCCATCATCTTCATTTTCTAAATGTTGAG
Organism: Bos mutus; assembly: GCF_027580195.1. Classification (NCBI taxonomy): domain Eukaryota; kingdom Metazoa; phylum Chordata; class Mammalia; order Artiodactyla; family Bovidae; genus Bos; species Bos mutus. The sequence continues at coordinate 45,419,136 of NC_091627.1, read as the reverse complement.
CTTTAAGCCAACTTTTTCACTCTCCTCTTTCATCAAGAGTCTTTTTAGTTCCTCTTCACTTTCTGCCATAAGGGTGGTGTCATCTGCATATCTGAGGTTATTGATCTCTCTCCCAGCAATCTTGATTTCAGCTTGTGCTTCTTCCAGCCCAGCGTTTCTCATGATGTACTCTGCATAGAAGTTAAATAAGCAGGGTGACAATATCACGAAAACACCCAGAGTTTGCCTTTTATAGCCACAACCACTGTGTTCTCCATCTCCGTAATTTTGTCATTTCAAGGATATTATATAAATGGAATCAATCTTATTCTTTTCTCTGTAATTCTCTGGCGATTCATCCAAGTTGTTAACATTTATCGATAATCCTCCATGGTATGGATGTACGACTGTTAAAACATTCACCTGGTGGAGGACTTAAGGTGAATACCTTAAACGTGTACCAAGTTAATGAGTAATATGTTATTTTGTACATGTAACTCAGTTTACACATTTGGTACCATTCTATAATAAAACTGATTAATGTACTTAGATCTTAATCCCCATTGAGTTTGATTGTAAAGAACTATCTCACAAAAGAAGCTTTAGAATGTTGGATAAAGCTACTTTGTAAATCTGGCTAGGAAAAAAAATCTGTTTTAAAGATGTTTTTGTGACCGCAGCCATCAGGTCATATTTTAAAATAAACTCTTCAGCCACTTATTAAGTTCTTCCTTTATGGTAAGTGTTATAAACCCTTAAGAAAAGGACTTGTTTTGCCTCCCATTGTATTGCCTATCCTAATGTGTAATGGATGTTCAGTACATTTTTTTTTTTAATGAAAAAAATGCACTACATTGTTGCTTGTGGCAACTTTGGTAAAAATTAGAATAACTGAGGGATTTCGCCCAATTTTGCCTTAAATTTCTTTATTGGACAAGTTATTAAACTTCTTTGGCTTGGTTTCATCTCTTTCATCCTTAAAAAGCATACCAAGTTTTAAGATACAAGCTGAAATAGCTGCAGGATCCTCTTGTGAGATATTAACTGGGAGAACAGACTTTACAGGTTCTCAGTAATGCATATTGCCTAGTACTAGTAGGTGCTATGGAGAAGGCAATGGCTCCCCACTCTAGTACTCTTGCCTGGAAAATTCCATGGACGGAGGAGCCTGGTAGGCTGCAGACCATGGGGTCGTGAAGAGTCGGACACGACTGAGCGACTTCAGTTTCACTTTTCACTTTCATGCATTGGAGAAGGAAATGGCAACCCACTCCAGTGTTCATGCCTGGAGAATCCCAGGGACGGGGGAGCATGGTGGGCCGCCGTCTATGGGGTTGCACAGAGTTGGACACGCCTGACACGACTTAGCAGCAGTAGGTGCTTAGTGCATTTTAATTGAAAAAATGAATCTTAATTCATTTTTCTTTGGTTTGTTTATCTTACAAGTGATAAAACCAAAACCCAGAATGAATGTTATTAAGGCTAACATCACACAGCTGTATAAACTGCAGGGCAAGAACTGGAGTTCAAGTTCCTGGCTCTAGCACAGTTTTCTTTCTAGATATTATTTCAAATCTGAGTCAGGTATAGAGAGAATGATTGGAGAATGAAGTACATGGTGCTCCATAAGATCCTTAATACCAAGATCGTGCCACAGAGTAAGTTGTATATTCCACCTGAAATTATGCTGTTGAGACCAGAGACTATGCCTTTTCATAAGAAGAGCAAGTTATTCAACATCTCTATCCTTCAGTGTGCTCACCTGTAAAAGAGGGATAATTGTGATTGTCTCACAAAGCTGTTATGAGGATTAAATTTGTGTGTAAAGTACTCAGAATATTGCCTGGTACATAGTAAATTCTGTAAGTGCTAACTGCTAGTACTACATCATTGATATTGTCGTTGTTGTTAATGCATTTGTCCTAGAATCTGACTCCCCAAAAAAGCATTAGGCTATTTTCTTAGAGTTTGTTTTTAACTTTTCCTTCCTTCCTCAGTGACTTTCAAGCCCTTGGGGTGCAGGTGTGTAGGCTTAGTGAGATTATAAAAAAAAGAAAAGTTCATGATTGTTGTCACTGATAGATAGTCTTTGTTTCTAAAGTATTTTTGAACTGAGGCATCTATCATGTATATGTATTGGGGAAGAAAGGTAACAATCTCCTGAAACTTAGGAAGACTTTTTAGCAAAAGCATATTTTTTTAACTTTCTTAAAACTATCATCCATGAAATATATATAGTTGTACTTTTTGGAAAAAGATAGGATTTTCAAAAATTATTTTATTTTTCCTGCCACCTAGATTCTTTAATAATATACTTGGTGATTTCAAAACTGTGAATAGTTTTAAACCACTGGTATAGACTATATACATTAAAGGGGTTGGAGGACCAAGAAACCATCTTTACCTCCTGAGTTATATGCTGTTAAATTAACTTTTAGAGATACTTAGTCTTTAGAGGATCCATTAAATCTTGTGTTTTTTTTTTTTCAGTTTTCCTCCTTATCTGGGCAGAGCAGTTATTTTATTTGTTGCTGAGGAAGCTGGCCACAAATTTTTCATGAATGGAATAAATAACAATTAAGGGGAGTGTTCATTCTCTCCAGTACCTACCCATAATATTCATGAAGGAAGGAAGATTGCTGGATAACAACGGGAACTTCTTCCCCACTGTAGCTTGCAAACAGCTTCCTTGGTACTCCCAACCCTGCTTGCTCACTGACTTGTAACCAATTAAGTAGGAAAGGAGCCAGTAGTGATTTTTCAGTACTGTGCAACATCTGTTAATCAGGTTCACATCATCTACTTGTTATATCATCAAGATTTAACTTTAATACCTAAATTAAAGTTTTGCAGATTTACAGAAAAAATTGTTAAAAAGTAACAAGTAGTCATCAAATCGCCATTGCTTTCTGGTTGTTTTTATTATATACTATTGTAAAACCACAACTATCCCAACTTCTGGTTTGAATATGTAAAAAATACGTATTATGAGTAATTCACATTCTTAATTATTAGTTGCAGTCCTGGGTCCACCTCTACTAGAGGGCAGAGAGTGTTTCATCACCAGGATGAATCCAGTTTCCAGCCCATGATTTAGTCCTTAGCATAGTAGAATATAGGGAAAACGTCTGTCTTGATGCTAGGGTTTTTTTTTTTTTGCTAGCTGTTCTCAAACTGTGGTCTGTGGAGGAACATGAGATGGTTTCATGGCTTTGTGAATTAAAGGACTTTTGCATAATAAGACTAAGACATTATTTGCTTTCTTCATTCTGTTGACATTTGCACAGATTGAGCAGAAGCAGTGATAGGTAAAACCCACTGGTACCAGCACATGAATCAAGGCAGTAGCACCAAATTGTTAGTCATTGTCATTGTATTCTTCATGATCGTGAACTCTCAGTTTAAAAAAAAGCCTGTTTCACCTAAGAATGTCTTTATAAAACAGTAAAAAGAACTAATTTTTAAATCTTGATCCTTAAGGTACACAAACTTCTATTCTGTGTGACAAAATGGGCAGTGTGCATAGAACACTTCATCAAAGTGTCGTCTTCTTGAGGGAAAGCACTTGCACTACTGCTTGAGTTATAAACTGCGCTAGGTGCCTGTATCAGGGAACACCATTTTTACTTGAAAGAATGACTGACAAACTGTGGTTGTTTAGTCTTTGCGATTTAGTAGTTATTTCCTTGAAAAGGAGCAAAATGATTCTGTCATTTCAAGGGGAACAACTGACAATGTTTGTTGCCACTGATAAATTAGAGTTTTCAAGCAGAAGTTAGAATTTGGGGAAATTCATATCTGCCCCTTTAAGTCTGAGATCTTCGCAGTACTTAGAAGACTTTTCTAAACAGATTGGTAATATTAAATCTTATTTTTAATATTATATAATAAAATGTGTCAACATGTGAAATATCTACATAATTTATGGAATTAATATTTGCCAAATGACCAGTGGATGTTTCAAAATTATGCATAGATAATTTCACAGTGCAAGATAGATCAGTAGGTTTTAATAGAGTTTAAAACATTCATTGATGTGGTTTCAAATTCTACAAAGCAACTAACCTTTAAGAAACCACCATTTGTGAGTTTTGGTTTAGTATCACAGAAAAATATCCACAACTGTCTGAAAAGGCTTTTAAAATTCCCTTTTCCACCATGTATCTGTGTGCTGGATTTTCTTCATTCAATTAAAACAGCGTTTCAGTTCAGTTCAGTTCAGTTGCTCAGTCGTGTCCAACTCTTTGCAACCCCTTGAACCGCAGCACACCAGGCTCCCTGTCCATCACCAACTCCCTGGAGTCCACCTAAACCCATGTCCATTGAGTCGGTGATGCCATCCAAACATCTCATCCTTTGTCATCCCCTCTCCTCCTGCCCTCAATCTTTCCCAGCATCAGGGTCTTTTCCAGTGAGTCAGTTCTTCGCATCAGGTGGCCAAAGTGTTGAAGTTTCAGCTTCAACATCAGCCCCTCTGATGAACACCCAGGACTGATCTCCTTTAGGATGGACTGGTTGAATCTCCTTGTAGTCCAAGGGACTCTCAAGAGTCTTCTCCAACACCACAGTTCAAAAGCATAAGTTCTTCAGCACTCAGCTTTCTTTATAGTCCAACTCTCACATCCATATATGACCACTGGAAAAACCATAGTCTTGACTAGACGGACCTTTGTTGGCAAAGTAATGTCTCTGCTTTTTAATATGCTGTCTAGGTTGGTCATAACTTTCCTTCCAAGGAGTAAGCATCTTAATTTCATGGCTGCAATCACCATCTGCAGTGATTTTGGAGCCCAGAAAAATAAAGTCAGCCACTGTTTCCACTGTTTTCCCATCTGTTTGCCATGAAGTGATGGGACTGGATGCCATGATCTTAGTTTTCTGAAACGACAGATTAAAAACAGGAGCAGATATGAGAATCTAACTTATCTTCAATTAAGCTAGACAGCAAGGAGATTTAGAGAAATGTGAAACAATATCAATATTCTCAATTTTTTTTCCTTTGGGAAATATAGTTTTCATAGATATATATTAACATGTAAGGTTTATTGTTGCTTTAAAAAGAATTTTAAAATATTTATAATTTCCTATTTTAATTTCTAATATAGTAAATATCAGTAGATAGGTCCACATAAATAGAAGTTCTTGGGGAGTCACCAATAATTTTTAAAATCATAAAGAAGTCCTGAAACCTAGAATTTCAAGAATTGCTACTCTCTGCCATTTCTGTATCTATCCTCTATTCTTGGCCTCTGATTTTAGTCCCAGGCCTGAGACTTTAGGAGCTTCAGACCTGTCTTTGTTTGTGGTTTTGCCTTGAAATAATTCACATTCAACCAAACACCCATTTGGGTGAACATTAGAAGTTTCAGCTTTTCTGTATTTTTGCAGGGCTTTGAGGAGGACCAGCTTTCCCTTCAGAAGTCTAGCTCAGATGTCAGACATAAGGCATGTGTTGACATCACTTTCTACGCTGTGATCCCATAGCAGTGTGTGAAAGTGAAGTTGCTCAGTCGTGTCCGACTCTTTGCGACTCCGTGGACTGTAGCCCACCAGGCTCCTCCATCCATGGGATTCTCCAGGCAAAAATACTGGAGTGGGTTGCCATTTCCTTCTCCAGGATATCTTCCCGATCCAGGGATTGAACCCAGGTCTCCCGCATTGCAGGCAGACGCTTTAACCTCTGAGCCACCATAGCAGAGTGTAGGAACCTTATTTTATCACTCTCATCACAGTATGTTAATTGTGCCATCCTACTCAGTTACGAATTCTTCAGTGCCAAGGGTCATTTCTTACTTTTACATCCTTGGTATTTTTAGTAGAAAGAATGCACTGAATGTTAGAAAAGTTTGTTGATGACTTACCATCCTATTAGAATCTGTGTCAAACTACAGTCTCATTGAATTTTTTTTAATTAACAATAGAAATTAAAATAGGTCTTTCTGAGATTGCTGTATATCAAATTCATTATAAAGAAAGCACACCATGTAAACCATGTAAACTTGCAGCACTGTTAATTCATGGAAGTTTTCATATAAAAATGTGGCTATTTAATTGTTACTTCTTTAAATAATTAACTTGAGGATTTTGGTGTAGTTCAATTGTATTTGTATTTGATACAACTTGGCAAATGGAATAAAAACACTTTTATTTCTTAAAAACATTCTCCAATTTTGATATTTATGATGTTAAAAATCATTTATAGTCAAACTCTTCATGCACTGTTTGATTTTTGTCAAGTCCCTTAGTCTGTCTGAAGCTTTTCTCTAAAATATGGATAATAACAAGTCACAGGATTGTTGAAAGTATTTTTATTGGACATATCTACCCCTTGGACCTATCTACCCCTTTGTATTTGGAGAAGGAAATGGCAACCCACTCCAGTATTCTTGCCTGGAGAATCCCATGGACGGAGGAGCTTGGTGGGCTACAGTCCACGGGTAGCAAAGAGTCGGACACGACTGAATGACTTCACTTTTACTTCACTTTCACCCCTTTGTATTATTTAAAGTGGTGGCTTCCAGGGTGACCTCCAGCATGCTCAGGACAGTGCTCAGGGTATGGAAAGAGTATATTCAAACTTGTATCTGCATGTTTTAATCTAAAATTAAGAAAGAAATTAAGCTTTACTAACATTTAATATATAGCATAACATGGGTACCTTCACTTAACCTATGAATCTACATATTAGAGAGTCACATACCCAGTAGAAGATGGAAAGAATCTTGTGGAAAAGGAAGTAAGAATATGAGAGAAATCCTCAATCTATCCTTTTCATCAGAAAAACATAGGCTTCCACTTATAGTCACTGAATTTTTATGATTCTTTAAACTTCCACTCACATTACATTGGCCATACTATTCATATGGCTATTCTTTGCTACAAGGTAAATTAGGAAAAGTGAGTACCAGGCTTTTCCTGAATCCTTAGAAGTAAGCATGAGAATGCATGCTAGTTAGCCAACCTATAGAGTGCTACAAGAACATTTCTGTATTTTGTTGCTAAAAACAGCACCTGTGTCTCACCTATTTAAACTCTCTTATCAGTACACATTAAGAAACTGAAACAATTTTATAACCTGCTTTAAAGGTCAAATAAATCTTAGTGGGATTTTAACTGCAACTAACTGACATCAGGAAATAATAACTAGGTGAGTATCAATAGAAATTTTTTGCATGGTTGATACATGGAATTGAAAAATGAGTATGCTGATTCAGTAAGCATAGCCAGTAATGTACTTTTCGAGTTTATAGTTATGTATCTCTGTGATATATACAGTGGTCATATATGGTTGTGAGAGTTGGACTATAAAGCTGAGTGCAGAAGAATGGATGCTTTTGAACTGTGGTGTTAGAGAAGACTCTTGAGAGTCCCTTGGACTGCAAGGAGATCCAACCAGTCCATTCTAAAGGAGATCAGCCCTGGGATTTCTTTGGAAGGAATGATGCTAAAGCTGAAACTCCAGTACTTTGGCCACCTCATGAGAAGAGTTGATTCATTAGAAAAGACTCTGATGTTGGGAAAGATTGAGGGCAGGAGGAGAAGGGGACGACAGAGGATGAGATGGTTGGATGGCATCACCGACTCGATGGACATGGGTTTGGGTGGACTCCAGGAGTTGGTGATGAACAGGGAGGCCTGGCGTGCTGTGGTTCATGGGGTCGCAAAGAGTCGGACATGACTGAGTGACTGAACTGAACTGTGATATATCTTTTCCAGCTATGACAGCCATTCAAGTACAAGTATTAACATATATATTTTAGAACCATATCTTCAATTTATAAAACCAAGTTTTTTAACAACAATTAAGCCATTTTTATCATTGTTCTTTTTTATGAGAGAAAAATCAGCTTTTATACCACTAATAAATATTTTAATTGCTAATTTCATCTTTATCTCCTTTAAAAAATTTTCCAATTACAGTATATGTTTTATAATGTACTGTAGTACATTGTGTAATACATAAATAAATGTATATATATGAGGATGTTCTACTTTTTTTTTTTCTGATACTGGCAGCTGATGGAAGTTGGAGACCACTAGCCAATATAAATTGGAGAAGGAAATGGCAACCCACTCCAGTATTCTTGCCTGGAGAATCCCAGGGACAGGGGAGCCTGGTGGGCTGCCGTCTATGGGGTAGCACAGAGTCGGACACGACTGAGCGACTTCCCTTTCACTTTTCACTTTCATGCACTGGAGAAGGAAATGGCAACCCACTCCAGTGTTCTTGCCTGGAGAACCCCAGGGACAGGGGATCCTGGTGGGCTGCCGTCTATGGGGTCGCACAGAGTTGGACATGACTGAAGCGACTTAGCAGCAGCAGCAGCCAATATAATATTACTGGAATGTACATTTATCTCTCCCATAAACCTTGTGTCCAAATATACAGTATAGAAAATTGTTTTAAAAAACCAAAATATTTCCCACTGTTAACAGCTAACTTATTTAACTACTCAAACTACATGGCAGTAATCCGTATTTCCAGTTCTGCTTTTAACATCCCGTATAATTGTGATCATAGTGGTTTAGTGATTATGTCTTCTGAGACACATTTAGAACCTCCAACTTAAGTCTTCTAAACTTTTTCTTATTATATTATGATCCATTTGGAATCCATTTATTAAATAACTAGCTTAAACAGTTGATGGCATGTGTGATCACTACTTTGTGATTTTTTTATTGTGATTTTCAGTGAAATTTTTTAGTCAAATAAAAAGGTAAAATGATTATTTACAATTAATACCTGTGTATCCATCTTTCAGCTTAAGATAAAGAAAAGTATAATGAAGTTTTCTGTTTGTAAACATAGTTACATTTTGAAGTGTATTTAAAAAGATTTAATTGCATTTTATGTTTGAAACAATGGAATGCTGTGAGTGTATTATTCATCTGCTTTTTGAACCCTTTCCTCTGACTGATACCTCTCAGGAAAAATAGAGGACACAGAAAAACAAAACTTCTATATTCTGTGGTAAACTCTGCTTCCTATTTCTGTCTGCAACTGATAGTGGGAATAGAAGTTGGATATGGTATCTGGGAGTAGTATTCCACCTATGCTTATGTATAGTAATTAACCAAGTTCTATTCTATTGGTAAGAGATAACAAATTTGGATGATCACAGAATCTCAAGCTGTAGTCTACTATTTGGTACCCTTTCTACTGAGGAGGGAAGAGTGGCTGGATGCTGTCCTACTTCAAATGGCAAACGTTGTGTGCATTCTCCCCTCTGGAAACTCACCAGCTGTACTTCCATATTGACATTTCTCCATAATCACACCTTCCCATTTATTTTTGGCTACATCTATTGTGATAAGAATGGCAGAAAATATTTATATCTTAAGATCACAATACATTTTCAAAGATGGATAAATAATCAATATATTGAATTATAATGGTAAGAGATTAGCCAGATGATATTTTAAAAGGCTCTTTTCACTAGTAAATCCATGAAAATGATAACTTACTATATCTTATATTGATGTTTTGCAAACTTTTCATTAAGGACAATAAAAGTCTTTTGAGTTATTTAGGAGTTTTAAATGCTTCAGTTAGAAACCACCACTCAAAAAAAAATGACTGCTGCTTAATGTTTTGCATCCCCCAAGATGTAGTTAACGCCCACTCGGGGCATGCTTAGACTTGGTTGGTAATTACAATTGAGCTGTAAAATATTTTGACAGTTTCCAACTGTTGTGTACTTATTAGTCATTTGGTGGCAAATGCAATTTGGTGAGGTTTTTTGGTGGGGCATGTTTAATTAAGAATGTTTCAATTAAGTAGTATGCCATACTAAGCATTAATACAAAATTTTGTGGCTATGAGCTACTTTTACTTTTTACCCAAGGAGGGTAAATGTGTGTCATTATAAAGACTGCAGTGTCAGTGAAGCTTGCCATGCTTTTATGCTTCTACTTTTCTTTACAAGCTTTTACTTGTCGTATAGTAAAGCATAACCACCCAGTATTTAATTTGTAGCCTGAACATTGTGTATGATTTTCCTAGGCAAGTGAATTCCATGGCAAATAAATCAAATTGCTTATGATAATTACAGGACTAAAAAAGATAGGATAGATTTTTGTTATACATTTTTATCCTCTTTTTATAACAACAAAGCTGCTAATAATAACCTAATTTGGGCAATATGACAATTCCTAGAAAGAAAGTGTCAAACATTTTAAATCAAGCCAGGTTGCCTGTTCAGACTGAAGAGTGTAACTGAAGTATTTTTAAATCTCTCTGTTAAATATACAACTATTAGGTAAATTGTTGTTTCTGAAATTATAGAGCCAAATGATAATGGAAAAAAATTTAAGCCCTTAATCAGTATATCCAAGAATAAGACAGTAAAAAACTTATATTCAAATCATTTGAAAAACCTTTTATTTAAAGATTGTAATTGTGAATGTCTCTGTGGAAATTTTCAGACATTTTATTCTTTCAGTTTTGTTGGTATGAATTTTGATAATGAATCCAGAAAAATGTTTAAGGATTCTTAGGAAAACTGCAGGAATTCTGTGAATCTTATTCATTAGTTCTTTTATTTTTCTAATTTTTCCTGCAAAAATATGGGTTGTAAAAATAAAACCAAATGTTATACTAAATTAACTTGTACGGTATCAATTTATGCTTTATCCTGAAATGTACAATTTCCATAGATTATCAATGTTGGGAAATGCATTAAACAAGCCATTTGAGAGTTGTGAGTTAAGTTTTATTTGGGGCAAAATGAGGACTGCAGCCTGGGATAAACAAGCCATCTTTATTAAAGCTTTTCTAATCTATATATTCAATGAGCAAAAGGGCTGAAATAGAGTTCAGGAAAGGGTGGGAATAAGCTGCTAATTACTGGCTCAAATTAGAGAACTAAGTAGGATAATTTAAAAAAAACTAAATTGGTTCCATGATGGTACAAATGTGTATAATATATCAAACTGTATACCTTAAAAGGGTGAATTTTGTTGTATGTTAATTATACTTCAGCAAATCTTCTCTTTAAAAACCTAAAAAAAATTTAAAGTTGAGAAAGCCAAAGTCAACATCCCAATATCATAAAATTTCTATTCCTAGCTTAGTAAGAAATTAATGATTTACCCTTGTCAAATGAAAGCCAAAATTTGTAGAAAGCTTGGATTAAAACAGTGTAAGTATTATGCTTAGGTGCTGGTGCTATTGTTCAGTCGCTAAGTTGAGTCTAACTCTTTGTGACCCCAAAGACTGTAGCCCACCAGGCTCCTCTGTCCGTGGGATTTCCCAGGCAGGAATACTGGAGTGGGTTGCCATTTCCTTCTCTACCTTAGATATTACATTAATATATAAGTTCTTATATTCTGTTGAACATGTGTATATAAATTAAAGGTGTCTCTTGTAAGTATCTAAAAAATTTATTTTCCTCATGGTTAACATTCCAAGTCAGCATTTTTCTTGTTTTATATGCTCTATATGTATATTTTTAAAATTCTCATTGATAATAGTATAATAAAGTATTTCTTTTATAAGACTCTTTTCCCTATAATTGTACCTTGCCTTTTGTACAAATTTTGATTGAGAATGTTTTAAAATGAATTTTAGCAATTTAGATTGTATTTTCAAAATGTATCAGGAGAAGAGGAATCATTCATAAAAATGAATATATACCACTTAATTTTAGTGATTAATAAATTGGTAACATCTAACATAGGTTAAAATGCAATGAATAATATTTAAAGTTATAGGAAAATAGTTTTGCTTTAAATGTTAAATAACATGCATATCATTTTTTGTGGATTTTAGTTTTTGTTTTATTTTTTAGTTATTCTAATAATTGTTTAAACAAGGAAAGAAGATAAGGTATACTGAATAAAATAGCACTTTCTCTGGGCCCTTAGCATTTCACCTGTATCCTTTTATTTAAATGGTGATATTATTTAAAGGTATCCACCATCCCTAGGTACTTAATAGATTTTATGTAACCATGATCAAAATACAAGGTATTTCTTGAGATTATATAAAAATGACTCAAAATTTATTTAGAAAAAGTGAATGTTTAAGGGTAGTTTTTTAAAACGTTCGAAAAAGAGATGATAGTCAATGAGGTTTGATAAGCCTTATAAGACATTAAAGTACATGGTAAAGTAACAATGAAGAAGAGTAGGTGGGTCACTGAAGCAGAATGTCCAGCCCAGAAATGAATATGATCTCATTCAGACACACATGTACACATGTAATTTAATTTTAGTATGAAATAAGGAAGTACCACAGAACTATGAAATTCAAGAAATGATGTTAGGATAATAATTCAGAACCTTAATTCATACAATTTCACCAAATTGTGTTCGAAGTAATTTAATTAAAAAAGTAAAAAGTAAAATTATTTTAAAAAGAAGAAAATATAAAATTTACCAGATCTCTGAAGGGAAAATAACTTTTTTAACCAAAAGGAGCACAAGATACCATAAAAGAAAAGATAGGCTAGTTGGGCTATATAAAATTTAAAATGACTAGCATTAAAAAGAAAAATGACAGTTAAGGAAAATGTATTTCCATGAAGAAGAGCTAATGGCTGTATTATTTATATATCATTCCTGGAGAAGGAAATGGCTACCCACTCCAGTATTCTGGCCTCGAGAATTCCATGAACTGTATAGTCCATGGAGTCGGAAAGTGTCGGACTCAACTGAGTACCTTTAGCTTCACTTACATATCATTAAAGACAAATATTAAGTGATAGAGCTTGAATTCATACTGAGATCTGACTGACTCCAGAGCCCATGTATGCTCTTAACTTGAGTGCTATGTCCTTTCTAATGCTGCATATCCTTGTGAACGTAACTTCCCTCATGGCTGTCTATGTGGTTTAGTTACACTAATTTACAGGAGAATTGAACTTATTTTCATTTGTTTACAGAAGATAAATCTGCCATAAAAAGAAATGACATGGGTAGAATATGCAATGGTTTTGAGTTAATATCCCTTAAAAAAATGCATCTACCTGCAGCTCTTCTTTTCTGTACTCTGGATTAATACTTGGTAGATTATATGAGAGACGGGTAGTGTCACTAAAGAGCCATAAGAGTATCCTTTCTAGCAAAATTGCACAGATGAAGAAAGCAACTGAAGTAGAAATAGATAGGAATTATCTTAATAAGCTAGGATTGGCCTACCTGATATCTTCTTGAAGGTTGAATTGGTTGAATGTTGATGAAAAGAGTTATTTAGAGCTCTCTGGTAAAATAAATGGATGTGTATAGAAAACCTAAATTTAGAATATGATACTGTATCTTAAAATTCATTCTCTCTTGAATATCTAACTTTTCTATTTTTTTCTTTGCTCTGAAGTCCTATATCCTGACTTGCCCATCTACTGTTGCTGTGTTTTTAAGACTATCATACTTCTTATGTTTTAACCTAATAATTTGAAATATTTGGAGAGTTTTTGGCTTGTTTGTACTAATTCTATAAATTTCCACATACTGTTTTACAAATTCACTAACATAGATTTTACAAAGGAATCATTGTAAAATCATAACGTTAAGGCTTACAGTCTTCATCTAATTCTTAATAAGAAAATTCACTAAAGAACGACTTTGACAGGTTAAAAACATGAAATGTTTCACAATTCTTTTATTCCTATTAAGCTGACTTATGATGGTGTGTGATTATTTAATTAATTCAGTCTGTATTGGTAGGATTAACACATTTGTTTGCATGTTTATTATATTACATAGCTTTCAGATAGACATGCTGAATAAAATTCATTAGGCATGGGATTTTACCCTCACTTCAGTTCAGTCGCTTAGTCGTGTCCAAATCTTTGCAGCCCCATGGACTGCAGCATGCCAGGCTTCTCTGTCCATCACCACTTCCTGGAGCTCTTTCAAACTCATGCACATCGAGTCAGTGATGCCATCCAACTATCTCATCTTCTGTTGTCCCCCTCTCCTCCTGCCTTCATCTTTCCCAGCATCAGGGTCTTTTCCAATGAGTCAGTTCTTTGCATCAGGTAGCAAAAGTATTGGAGTTTTAGCTTCAGCATCAGTCCTTCCAGTGAATATTCTGGACTGATTTCCTTTAGGATTGACTGGTTTGATCTCCTTGCAGTCCAAGGGACTCTCAAGAGTCTTCTCCAACACCACAGTTCAAAAACATCAATTTTTCTGCACTCAGCTTTCTTTTAGTCCAACTCTCATATCCATACATGACTACTGGAAAAACCATAGCTTTGACTAGACGGACCTTTGTTGACAAAGTAATGTCTCTGCATTTAATATACTGTCTATGTTGGCCATAGATTTCTTTCCAAGGAGTAAGTGTCTTGTAATTTCATGGCTGCAGTCACCATCTGCACTGATCTTGGAGCCCAAGAAAAGGAAGTCTGTCACTGTTTCCATTGTTTCCCCATGTATTTGCCATGAAGTAATGGGATGCCATGATCTTAGTTTTTTGAATGTTGAGTTTTAAGCCAGCTATTTCACTCTCTTTTTTCACCTTCATCAAGAGGCTCTTTAGTTCTTCTTCACTTTCTGCCATAAGGATGGCGTCATCTGCATATCTGAGGTTATTGATATTTCTCCTGGCAATCTTGATTCCAGCTTGTGCTTCATCCAGACCAGCATTTCTCATGAGGTACTCTGCATATAAGTTAAATAAGCAGGATGACAATATACAGCCTTGATGTACTCCTTTACCAATTTGGAACCTGTTTGTTGTTCCATGCACAGTTCTAACTGTCGCTTCCTGACCTGCATACAGATTTCTCAGGAGGCAGGTGAGGTGGTCTGGTATTCCTATGTCTTTCAGAATTTTCCACAGTTTATTGTGATTCACACAGTCAACAGCTTTGGCATAGTAAGTTTTAAAGAATTAATTGTAGTAAGGGCTACTCCTCCAAGTGGGGCATTTATATATTTCAAATACTCTGATGCAGACTGGACTTTTTCATTTTCTATTTGTCTTATACAGGCATGGAATCATACAATTTTCCTTTTTATTTATAGCAAACTTATTATGTTTTTAATTTCATTAATGATTAGGCAAAACCCCATGAGGAGACAACATATATATAAATACACCCTGCAAGCACTCCTGTATTGCTCAGTGTTCCCCATGTCTTCAACCTTTTTGCTCTTTGTTAATGATATAACAAGGAGAATATTTCTGAAGCTAGTGCTTTAGGATCTAGAATTTAAACTTAAGCCACCAATTATTCTTTGTATCTCTTGCTTTGATACACTCAAAGCTGAAGTTGGTCACTTTGGTTATTTAAAAATATAGCAATTCTCTGACCTATGTTTCTGCATTGTCTATAACAGTGGTTCTCAAAACTTTTTGTCTCAAAACCCCTTAATACTCCTAAAAGTTATAAAATTTGAAAAAAGAGAATTCTGGGAAGATAGTACAATAGGAAACTAGAAATCTGTTTCCCTAGCTTAAACAACAATTATACTAGCAGGATTGTGTGATCTAAATATCTAGAAACTCTGGAGTCTGTTGAAGGCTTTCAACTTTCAGGCAGGTATTTGTGATCAATTTAGCTCTTAGCTTAACAGCGGCTACCGATCTCCTACCTCCCAATCTCCTTGGTAGGCAGACATATATGTGTTAATGGAGCAGTTTGCACACACCTTGAAGGAGTTGGGGTGAGCAATAAGAACTTGTCTTGCATCAGAGATCTATGTTCTGATAGCTGATTGCTACTCTGATCACAGTGATACAGATACTGACGTGGTCAGACATTGTTGTAAGCCATTCGTATTCAGGCTGATGCAACTTTCAGAGATTTTAAAGGGTTGATGTCCTTTTTTCCCCCTTCATTTTGGTTTTTTTTTTTTTTTTTTCTGTGGAGCCAGACATTAAAGATGAGGACACTGGAAAGCCACTGTTTGTATAGGAGAAATTAGGAAATCACCATTCATGACCAGAGAAAATCACAGGCTCAGAAAACACTTGCGAGGACCTTCAGTTTATGCCTCAGGCTAGTCTACAAAAAGGAGATAGCCTACAACAATTAAACAAACATATATACAAAAAACTAAAAAAAAAAGAAGAAAACCCTGAGGGAGGAGATGAGTCTGATAACCAGGGTTACCACATTATTTATTCAGATATCCAGTTTTGAAAAAAGTAATCACAAAACATAGAAAAAAAAAAAAAGGGAAAGTATGACGTATTCAAAGGAAAAAAATTAACCAACAGAATTTGTCCCTGAAAAAGAACAGATGGTACACCTATTAGACAAAGACTTTAAAAAACAGTTGTCTTAAAGATGCTCAGAGAATTAAAGGAAAATATAAGGAAAGTCAACAAGATGTGTGAACAAAATGGAAATACCAATAAAGAGAAAACCTAAAAAGAGAGTGAAAGTCAGTCATGTCCAACTCTTTGCAACCCCATGGACTATAGTCCACGGACTTTCCTAGGTCAGAATACTTGAGTGGATAGCCATTCTTCAAATTCTAGATATATGTATTACAATAATGGAAATGAAAAACTCACTGGAGGATTTCAAAGGTAGATTTGAGCAGGCAGAAGAATCAGTGACTTTGAACCAAGAACAATTGAAATTATAGAGTCTTAAAGAATAGAAAAAGAAGTGTGATCAGAGACTAAGGGACCCATGGGAACCCTTCAAGTGAACCAATATACATTTTGAGAGTTCTAAAAGAAAGAAAGAGACAAATAGATTATTTGGAAAAATAATAACTGAAAACTTACCAAATTTGTTGAAAGGTATGAATATAAACATCCAAGAAGATTAACCCCAAGTAGGAAGAACTCAAATTGATCATACCAAGCACAGACAACAAAGGACTTCCCTGGTGGCTCAGAGGGTAAAGCGTATGCCTGTAATGCAGGAGACCTGGATTCGATCCCTGGGTGAGGAAGATCTCCTAGAGAAGGAAATGGCAACCCATTCCAGTATTCTTGCCTGGAAAACCCCACGGACGGAGAAGCCTGGTGGGCTACATTCCATGGAGTTGCAAAGAATCAGATATGACTGAACGACTTCACTTTCACTTTCAAATAGATCCATACCAAGCATAGGCAGCAAAACCATGACGAATTGGGCTCTATTCCTGGAATTAATTAGATGATCATTCCAATAGATACAGAAAAAGCTTTTGACAAAATTCAACACTCTTTCATGATAAAAGCACTCAACAAGGCAACAATAAACAGAAACTATCTCAATATAATAAAAGCCACATGTGAAAAACCCACAGCCATACTCAGTTGTGAAAGATGAAAAGCTTTTAAGATCAGGAACAAAGCAAAGATTCCTACTCTCACCAAGTCTATTCAGCATTGTACTGGAAGTCCAAACTAAATCAATTAAATAAGAAAAAAGCCATTCAGATTGGAATAGAAGAAGTAAAATTATCATATGTATATAATCTTGCAAATAGAAAACCCTAAGTTCAGTTCAGTCTCTCAGTCATGTCTGACTCTTTGCGACCCCATGAATCGCAGCATGCCGGGCCTCCCTGTCCGTCACCAACTCCCGGAGTTCACTCAGACTCATGTCCATTGAGTCCGTGATGCCATCCAGCCATCTCACCCTCTGTCATCCCCTTCTCCTCCTGCCCGCAATCCCTTCCAGCATCAGAGTCTTTTCCAATGAGTCAAGTCTTCGCATGAGGTGGCCAAAATACTGGAGTTTCAGCTTTAGCATCATTCCTTCCAAGGAAATCCCAGGGCTGATCTCCTTCAGAATGGACTGGTTAGGTCTCCTTGCAGTCCAAGGGACTCTCAAGAGTCTTCTCCAACACCACAGTTCAGAAGTATCAATTCTTCGGTGCTCAGCTTTCTTCCAGTTGAGCGAATTCAAATCCTGAAAGATGATGCTGTGAAAGTGCTGCACTCAATATGCCAGCAAATTTGGAAAACTCAGCAGTGGCCACAGGACTGGAAAAGGTCAGTTTGCATTCCAATCCCAAAGAAAGGCAATGCCAAAGAATGCTCAAAATACCGGACAATTGCACTCATCTCACACTAGTAAAGTAATGCCCAAAATTCTCCAAGCCAGGCTTCAGCAATATGTGAACCGTGAACTTCCAGATGTTCAAGCTGGTTTTAGAAAAGGCAGAGGAACCAGAGATCAAATTGCCAACATCTTCTGGATCATTGAAAAAGCAAGAGAGTTCCAGAAAAACATCTATTTCTGCTTTCTTGACTATGCCAAAGCCTTTGACTGTGTGGATCACAATAAACTGTGGAAAATTCTGAAAGAGATGGGAATGCCAGACCACCTGACCTGCCTCTTGAGAAACCTATATGCAGGTCAGGAAGTAACAGTTAGAACTGGACATGGAACAACAGACTGGTTCCAAATAGGAAAAGGAGTACGTCAAGGCTATATATTGTCACCCTGCTTATTTAACTTATATGCAGAGTACATTATGAGAAAACCCTAAAGATCCCTCCAAAATAAATAAATAAATAAATAAACAAACTGTTAGAACTATTAAGTTCAGAAAAAGATACAACTCAATACACAAAATCAGCTGCATTTCTATCACTAAACAAAACCTGAAAAGGAAATTAAGAAAACAGTTCTGTTTAAAATAGAATCAAAAAGACTAAAATACTAAGAAAGAATTAACCAAGGAAGTAAAAGATGTGTACACGACAGGTAGAAAACCATAATAAAAGCAATTAAAGAATACATAAAACAATGGAAAGGCAACTCATATTTATAAAATGTTGGTACCACCCAAGTTGATGTGCATATTCAATGCAAATCTCCATTTTAAACTCCTAGAGATTTTTTTTGTGTGCAAAAATAGAAGAATCTATCCCAGAATTCATATGGAAGCTCAAAGGACAGTGAATAGCCAGAACCATCCTGAAAAAGAACAAATTTGTAGAGCTCACACTTTGATTTAAAATTTACTACAAACCTGCAGTGATCAAATGTGTGGCAATGGCATGAAGACAGACATAAAAACCAATGGAGTAAAATAGAGAGCCCTGATATAAACCCTTGTATGTGATCAAATGATTTTAACAAGGGTACCAAGTCTATCCAATGGGAACAAGATAGTCTTTTAGACAGATGATCCTGGAAAACTGGTATCATCATGTAACAGAATGGAATTGAGCCTTACCTAATACTATATTCAAAAATTAACTCCAAATGGATCAAAGATCTAAATATATGCACTCTTGGAAGAGAACATAAAGCAGAAGCTCCGTGACTTTAGATTTGGCAATGAATTCTTATAACACCAAAGGTATAGGCAACAAAAGAAAAGATAAATTGGACTTCATGAAAATTTGAAACTTTTATGCATCAAAAAACACATTAAAGAGAGTGAGAAGGCAACTTACATGATATGAGAAAAGATTTGCAAATCATTTGTCTGATAATGGATTAATATCCAAAACATATAGAGAACTTAATGAAACTCAACAACAAAAAGCAAGCAACACAACTCAAAAATGAACAAAGGACTTGAATATACATTTAACCAAAGAAGATATATGAATAACCAATAAGCATGTGAAAAGATGTTCAATATCACTAATCATTAGAGAAATGCAAAACAAAAGCACAATGAGACACCACTTCACACCTATTAGAATGACTTTTATCAAAAACAAGAGTGGGCTTCCCTTGTGGGCTTCCCTTGTGGCTCAGCTGGTAAAAAAATCCACCTGCAATGCGGGAGACCTAGGTTCAACCCCTGGGTTGGGAAGATCCCCTGGAGAAGGGAAAGGCTACCCACTCCAGTATTCTGGCCTGGAGAATTCCATGGGCTGTATAGTCCATGGGGTCGCAAAGAGTTGGACACAACTGAGCGGCTTTCACTTATCAAAAACAAAAACCCAAAAGAACCACCCCCCAAAATAGCAAGGTGTTGGCAAGGATGTGGAAAAATTGAGACCTTTTGAGCTATTGGTGGGAAGGTAAAATGATGCAGCAAGAGTGGAAAACACTATAGAAGCTCCTCAAAAGTTTTAAAATAGTTCTATAATACACTAATCTCCCTTCTGGGTATGTACCCCAAAGACTTGAAAGCAGGGTCCCAAGATAACTGTAGACCCATATTCATAGCAATATTATTCACATTAGCTAAGACCTGAAAGCAACACATGTGTCTATTGACAAGTGAATGGATAAACAAAATGTGGTATAGACATGTAATAAAATATCATTTAGCCTTAAAAAGAAGGGTAATTCTGACATATGCTGTAGCATGGATGAATGCTGAGAACATTATACTAAGTGAAATAAGCCAGTCACGAAAAGATAGGTGTGTGTGATTCCACTTATTTGAGGTACCTAAACTAGTCAAATTGTAGAGACAGAAAGTAGAATGGTCGCTGCCAAGTGAAAGTTGTTCAGTTGTATCCGACTCTTTGTGACCCCGTGGACTATACTGTCCATGGAATTCTCCAGGCCAGAATACTGGAGTAGATAGCCTTTCCCTTCTCCAGGGGATCTTCCCAACACAGGGATCAAACCCTGGTCTCCCACATTGCAGGCAGATTCTTTACCAGCTGAGCCACAAGGGAAGCCCAGTGATTGCCAAGGGCTGTGGGAAAGGGGAAATGGGCAGTTACTATTCAATGGATAAGTTCTGTAAGCAGGAAAATGTTCTGGAGATGGTGATTGTTGCTCAGCAATAGGCATGTACTTAGGAATACTGAACTGTACACTTAAAAATGGTTAAGAGGGTAAACACTATATGGTGTGTATTTTACCAGAGTTAAAACATATTTTAGTTTATTGAAGGCCCAAAAAGGTTTTGTTTTATATCTATTGATATATACATTATTAGGTATTAAAAATGAGAAAAATTTAAAATATTCACTTAAGATAACAGTAATAAACCACTACATGTTGTAAGTGGTTTTGAACATGTATTCTGTTCTGTGTAAGCATCCATTTCCATGGGATATAAACCTAAAATTTCTGGGTCTTAGGATATGTGCATCTTCAAATTTACCATAGCAGTTGATGCCAGAGTTTTTCCATCAATTCTTTATGAGCTCCCTTTGTTCCACATCCTGGCCAACACTTGGTATTTTTAATCTTATTAAAATTTAGTTTCATTTTAATTAAGAGACTTAACATTTTTAACCTTTCTCAAGGGAAATATGTAGTAGTGCCTTCCTTGTTCAATTCACTGAATACTAATGTGAGGGAGTAAATTTTCTTATGTTTCCTGGGTATTTGGATTTTTTTCTTCGTTGAACTGTTTTTTTACCCATTTTTCTATTGGATTACCTTTTTTTTCTTGCTGTTTTGTAGGGGTTTTTTTGTGTATATTCTGATTATAAGCTCCTTGTTTTATATATATGTATATGTATAAAATCTGACACCAGGTTTGCTTACCTTTATGGAAAGATAGGAGATGCAGCATGTTAGCATTATAGCATCAGGTACATAGCGCCATATTTTAGCCCCACCATGAACTGTTTGGTTTTAATGTGAGAAAACCTGGTAAGTAAATGTGGACTACTCTGGCGTGTAAGATTATAAAATGTAAGATCTTATAACAGCCGATATATCCAACTGTCAGATCCCTCAAGGGACTCATTTGTTTACAAGAATCTCACTAAGTACAGGGAAGCTATGGCCTTTGTTTTTCAGTAGGCTTTTACAATTTATTAACTAATCCAGATGTAGTTCATTAAGATAGGGTCATTTTTGCAATAAATAATGTTGCTTGATAACAAATCTGACATTTTATATTAATCTTATGTAGTACATTCCCATGGAAATATGCTAGAAAGTAAACTGAGGTCATTTCCTCATGAAGAAAGGGTTTAGGTCTGTTGGTTAACCCTTTCTCCCTGGAAAAAAATTGGTATCTTTACAAAATTGAACTTTCTAATCCATGAATATGGTATATTTCTCAATCTGTTTAGATCTCCATTATTTTCTCATAATAATGCTTGATAGATTTTTTATAGATGTCATGCACATTATTTATAGGTTTATTTCTTAGTACTTTAACATAAAATACCTTAAAAATTTTAATTTCTGACTGCTTTTGTTGGTGTATAAGAATGCAGTTGGTTTTGTACATTGTTTTTTATATCCTACAACCTTTTAAAATTCTCTTATTCGAATCAATTATCTGTAGATTTCTTTAGATTTTCTATATAATCATATTATATATAAATATCAGTTGTAATTTTGTTTCTTTTCTAATAATTATACCATTATATATTTTTCCAGCCTTAATGCAACTGCTAGGACCTTCAGTACAATGTTGAATAAAAGTGGTGAAAGATTCTCAATCTCAAAGGGAAAGCATTGAATATTTTACCATTGTGATATTTGTTATAGTCTTTATACAAGTTAAGGAATTTTTTTGTTACTGTTAGTTTGCCAAGGTTATTTTATAGAATATAAATGAGCATAAAATTTTATTAATTTTCTCTATTTAGATGGTTTCTGCATGTTTTCCCTGTAATCTGTTAATATGGCAAGTTACTTCAATAGATTTGCTAATAATAAGTCAAATATGCATTCCTGTGCTAAGTCCAGTTTGTTCAATTTATAAATTGCCCCACTCCAGTACTCTTGCCTGGAGGATCCCATGGATGGAGGAGCCTGGTAGGCTGCAGTCCATGGGGTCGCTAAGAGTCGATACTACTGAGCAACTTCACTTTCACATTTCACTTTCATGCTTGGAGAAGGAAATGGCAACCCAGTCCAGTGTTCTTGCCTGGAGAATCCCAGGGACGGGGGAGCCTGGTGGGCTGCCGTCAATGGGGTCACACAGAGTCGGGCACGACTGAAGTGACTTAGTAGTAGTAGTAGATTCAATATACTAATATTTTCATTAAGACTTTTGCCTCTATATTCATGACTTTTTTGTAATTTTGTCTTATCCTACTGAATTTTGCTATTAAGATTTGCTTGGTTTTGATTTGCATTTCTCTAATAATTAACACTGATGAACATCTTTTTTTGTGTCTATTGGCCATCTGTGTCTTCTTTGGAGAAATGTCTATTTAGGTCTTGCCCATTTTTTGACTGGGTTGTTTTTGGTTATTGAGTTATACGAGCTGTTTATATATTTTGATGCCCTTGATGGTTGCATCATTTGCAAATATTTTCTCCTAGTCTGCAGGTTGGCTTTTCATTCTGTTTATGTTTTCCTTTACTGTACAGAAGCTTGTAAGTTTGATTTGGTCCCATTTGTTTTTTTTGTTGTTGTTGTTTGTTTTTTTGCTTTTATTTATATTGTCCTGGGAGACTGACCTCAGAAAACATTGGTATGATTTATGTCAGAGAATTTTTTTTACCTATGTTCTTTTCTGGCGTTTTATTGTATCATGTCTTATATTTAGGTCTTTAAGCCATTTGTAGTTTATTTTTGTGTATGTTGTATGGGCGTGTTCTAACTTCATTGATTTACATGCAGCTGTCCAACTTTCCCAGCACCACTTGCTGAAGAGACTGTCTTTTTCCCATTGTTTATTCTTGCCTCCTTTGTCGTAGGTTAATTGACTGTAGGTATGTGAGTTTATTTCTGGGCTCCCTGTTCTGTTCCATTGATCCATGTATCTGTTTTTGTGCCAATAGCATGATGTGTTGATTACTGTAGCCTTGTAGTATTATCTAAGGTTTAGGAAGATTATGCCTCCTGCTTTGTTTTATTTTAAGATTATTTGTTCTAGTTCTGTTAAAAATGTCGTGGGTAATTTGATAGGGATCCACTCTTGGACATATATCCAGAGTTGTATAATTCAAAAATATACATGCACCACTGTGTTCATTTCAGCACTATTTACAATAGCAAGACAACCTAAATGAATACAATAGAATACAATAGAAACAACCTAAATGTCTTTTGATAGATGAATAGATAAAGATGTCTTTCTCAGAAAGAGAAAGATACCATATTATATCCCTATATGAGGAATCTAAAATATGACACAAATGAATATGTCTATGAAACAGAAAGAGACTCACAGACATAGAGAACAGACTTGTGGTTGCCAAGCAGGGGCAGGAGAGAGGGATAGTGGGGGAATTGGGGATAGCAGATGCAAAACAGTATATATAGGATGGATAAACAACAAGGTCCTACTGTGTAACACAAAGAACTGTATTCAGTATCCTATGATAAACCAAAATGGGAAAAAATATGAAAAATAGTATATATATGTATGACTGAGTCATTTCAGGTTAAGTGACTAGAGGGGTTTGAAAGTCACAGAAATTAGCACAACATTGTAAATCAATTATATTTCAATAAAAAAATTTTTTAAAGTACCTTGAGGGAAAAAAAAGATTTGCTTGGATCATGAAATGAGATGGGGAGTTAAATTCATTTTTCTTGTTCTCTAGAAGAATTTGTGTAATGTTGGAGATATTTCTTCCTTGGGTATTTGGTAGAATTTGTCATTGAAGCCAACATAATTTTTTATAAGAAGGTTTTTAATTACAGAGTCAATTTCTTTAAGAGTATTAGAACTTTCCATTTTAATTTTTTTAATTTCTTCTAGCTATGGTTTTCTAGGAATTTCTTCCCTCTTTTTTTCTTGGTCAGTCATGCTACGGCTTTAATCAATTTTGTCTTTTCAAAGAAGCAACTTCCGGTTTTATTAATCCTTTTTATTGCATGTTTACTGTCTGTTTCATTAGTTTTTGTTTTCATTTTTATTGAGGCTAGTTGCTGTACAATATTTATATAAGTTTTAGGTGTACAACATAGTGATTCACAATTTTTAAAGGTTTTATTCCATTTATAGTTATAAAATATTGGCTGTATTCTTTGTTATATATTTTAGTGCTCTTATCTTTATTATTTTGTTTTTTCTACTTTTGAGGGTGGAAGAGATCATATTACTATTAAGGTACAGTTCTACCTCTTCACTCACTCTTCCAGATCAGTGATTAAGAAAGGAGAGTCTCACTCCCTCTGGTTTTCTGGTCAGTCCAAGTCTTGGCTTGGACATTTCTTAGAAGGTTGTGTAAAGTTGTCTAAGATTTGTTTGCATTTTTAAAAATGTGTTCAAATGTTAGTCCTACTTTCACGTTAGCAAAAGTACCTCTCAATATGATTCTGTTACAGAATAATCTTTCTAATTGTCTGGTAGTAGAATAACAAAGCCGAACTTTCAGTTTTACTATGAGAATAAAATGAAGTTATTTAAATAAACACACTTTGAAGAAAAGGTGGGAACAGTACTGATACAAGTATTCTTGTTCTCATCACTGCTGCTGTTTTGGGCTTACCAAATGTAAATTTATCCAAAGTTCCCTCAACCATTTGCAATGATTTACAGTTGAGAGAAGATTCCCCAGAATCACTAGAAGGGAGACCAAAATTTCTGCAGCTTCAGCAATGGTAGTGTGTATCTCATTGCTGTGTACTCAGTTCTAGTTCTGGTTCCAATCAGTAATCTAAAATCCAAGAGGCTGAGCAAAGGGTTTTATTAATAGAATACTCCTAGGTTTCTCTTGGGTTGAATACCTTTTTAAAAATCAATTAATTTAGTGTACAACAGGCTGTGATCTAAATTCTGAAAAACTTAAGTTGACTGAGGCAATTAACTAGTCTCAAAAAACTGACAGTTTTTATTGAGGTCCTAAAACTGTTCTATCTCAAAGTGTGAAATTTGTGTTGCTTAAGAGAACAGGCTCTGGAATGGGAACACCTTAGTATAGATTGTAACTCCTCCAATTTGAGATGTGTAATGTCAGTTTCCTCAACTGAAATTGGAAGTAACACTACTATCTCAGAGGAGCTGTGAGATTAAATGAGCTAGTCCATGTATAGATTTTAATATTGCATATGGGACATAGTAGGCTCTCAGAATATACTTTAAGAGTAAATGAAAAGTTAGTCTTTTTGTAGAAAGAAGAACTGAATATTTTGTAGTAAAAATATTATAAGAGACATACAGAATCAAAGGAACAATTAAAAAATGCTCCTGCTGACTAGGAGTTGGAATGAGAGTTCATGTTGGTGATGACAGTTGAACTTGATCTTGAAAGTGGGGTGGAATTGTAGTAGCTATACTTGGGACAGAGGATATTCGTAGTTGGGTGACAATCTGTATGATCAAAGACTGGAAGTGGGGGATCTGGGAAGTAGGCAGAAAAGCAGAGTGATTTTAGAGAATAATGAGTTGTCTAGAGGGTAGAAACATTGAAAGAGTTTGCTATTCAGTGCTCAGTATTTTGACATCATGTTTGTATGTTCTGGAGGGCTTCCCTGGTAGCTCAGCTGTTAAAGAATCCACCTGCCGTGTGGGAGACCTGGGTTTG
This sequence comes from Bos mutus, assembly GCF_027580195.1. Classification (NCBI taxonomy): domain Eukaryota; kingdom Metazoa; phylum Chordata; class Mammalia; order Artiodactyla; family Bovidae; genus Bos; species Bos mutus. The sequence continues at coordinate 45,392,941 of NC_091627.1, read as the reverse complement.
ATCCCTGGGTTGGAAGATCCCCTGGAGAAGGGAAAGGCTACCTACTCCAGTATTCTGGCCTGGAGAATTCCATGGACTGTATAGTCCATGGGGTCGCAAAGAGTCAGACACAACTGAGCGACTTTCACTTGACACTTTTTGAGAGCCATTAGAGACTTCAACCTGCATTTTTAAATTGTTTCTATGGCAGTGGATCAGAAAAGGGAGAATTTGGAAAAAGGAAGACCTATTAGGAAGATTCTGCAATCACCTAGGCAAAAGAAGATAAATGGCAAAAAACATTACAACAGTACAATAAAAATTGGCCATGAATTAACTAGTAAAGGATGATAGGTGAAGGAAGAGTTCAAAGCTGATTCTGAGATTAAGAGTCTAGATGATTGGGACAATTTAATTGTGATATAGTTTGCAGATATAATGAAAATGAAGCAGTTTATAAGGGAAAAGTATAATTATGGTTTGGGACATATTGAGTTTGAATTTTATGTGGCAGGAAGGACAGCCAGCTGGAAATGTCAGCTTGAGGTAGTATGAGCTATAAATGTCTATTTGGGAATTATCTGCATGGAAGTGATGGTTGGAGTCCTGGGAGTGAATCAACTCAAAGTGTGGAGAGAGAAAACTGTTTAGAGCAATACCTAGAGGAATATATGCTTGTATTAGTGGAAGAAGGAGAAACAGCCAAAGAGGTAGGCATAGTCAGAGGGGTAGAGTAGAAAAAAGTGGAATATAAATTTCTTGGTTTTTTTCAGTCACAAAGTCGTGTCCGATTCTTTGTGACCCCATGGATTGCAGCACGCCAGGCTTCCTTGTCCTTCACCGTCTCCCAGAATTTACTCAAACTCATGTCCATTGAGTCAGTGATGCCATCCAACCATCTCATCCTCTGTCGCCCCTTCTTGTGCAAATTTTTTACAACTATTGAAATTTAGAAAACTTTGCAACAAGTTATTTGACTAGATTTCCTTAAAGAGATCCTGTTTCTCTTGTTAGCAAGAATAATTAGTGGCCTTACTATCTTTAGTACTCTGTGTAATATGCTGTGTTAACAGAAATAATATATTAATATTATCTGTATTAGAACGTGGAACTACCAAGTCAAACTGGTTTCAAGTCCTTGTTCCTTTCTACTCTCACCACTTTAAATTGACTTTATAAGCATGATGCTTGACATCTTCTGTTGCTGCTGCTGCTAAGTCACGGCAGTCGTGTCGGACTCTGTGCGACCCCATAGACGGCAGCCCAGCAGGCTCCCCCGTCCCTGGAATTCTTCAGGCAAGAACACTGGAGTGGGTTGCCATTGCCTTCTCCAAAGCATGAAGGTGAAAAGTGAAAGTGAAGTTGCTCAGTCATGTCTGACCCTTAGCGACCCCATGGACTATAGCCCACCAGGCTCCTTCATCCATGGGATTTTCCAGGCAAGAGTACTGGAGTGGGGTGCCATTGCCTTCTCCGGACATCTTCTGTAGTTCTCAGTAAAACTGAGATGATGGAATTTTATCCACAAAGTGGCTTGACTGAGAGAGAACTGGGTCTGCATGCTCAGTGCACGCTTCAGTTGTGTCCGACTCTCTGAGACCCTGTGACTATAGCCCGCCAGGCTTCTCTGTCCATGGACTTCTCCAAGCAAGAATACTGGAGTGGGTTGCCAAGCCCAGGGATCGAACCCACATCCACATTGCAGGCAGATTCTTTACCACTGAGCTACTGGGGAAGTCAAGAAAACTGGGAGGATCACTTAATTGTGCAGACTCTCATCATTCTTATCATAAGATTACCATTAGAATGGCTTTAAGATATTTCCTCTCAGTGCATAAAAAAAGTCAGCTGTAAAATCTGCACTTTACTTTCCTAAAATGTTAAATAGACATGCCTCCTGATACATCTGGTCATTGCAAAAATACAAAAAACAACTTTTAAATAGTTTGGTTCTGCCCTTAATGGCCAGATTTTGGTGTCTTCTTTTCTTTGGAAAACAATAGATTACAAAGTCACTCATTGCTTCTTTTTTTTCTACTAAACCCATAAAAAAGATTGTCAAAAATTCCAAATACCCCATTTTTGCCATTAGAGTATCAATATTACCTTCTAGTTAAAGCATTGTTTGCAAAAAAGTTTTCCACTATCTTGAAGAATTCATAGCCTTTAAAATTTCCAGTTCAGTTCAGTCGCTCAGTCATCTCCAACTCTTTGCAACCCGATGAACCACAGCACACCAGGCCTCCCTGTCCATCACCAACTCCCAGAGTTTACCCAAACTCATGTCCATCGAATCGGTGATGCCATCCAACCATCTCATCCTCTGTCGTCCCCTTCTCCTCCTGCCCTCAATTCCTCCCAGCATCAGAGTCTTTTCCAGTGAGTCAACTCTTCACGTGAAGTGGCCGGAGTATTGGAGTTTCAGCTTTAGCATCAGTCCTTCCAATGAACACCCAGGACTGATCTCCTTCAGAATGGACTGGTTGGATCTCCTTGCAGTCCAAGGGACTCTCAAGAGTCTTTTCCAACACCACAGTTCAAAAGCGTCAATTCTTCAGTGCTCAGCTTTCTTCACAGTCCAACTCTCACATCCATACATGACCACTGGAAAAACCATAGCCTTGACTAAACAGACCTTTGTTGGCAAAGTAATATCTCTGCTTTTGAATATATCTAGGTTGGTCATAACTTTCCTTCCAAGGAGTAAGCATATTTTAATTTCATGGCTGCAGTCACCATCTGCACTGATTTTGGAGCCCCCAAAAATAAAGTCTGACACTGTTTCCCCATCTATTTCCCATGAAGTGATGGGACCAGATGCCATGATGTTAGTTTTCTGAATGTTGAGCTTTAAGCTAACTTTTTCACTCTCCTCTTTCACTTTCATCAAGAGGCTCTTTAGTTCCTCTTCACTTTCTGCCATAAGGGTGGTGTCATCTGCATATCTGAGGTTACTGATATTTTTCCTGGCAATCTTGATTCCAGCTTGTGCTTCTTCCAGCCCAGCGTTTCTCATGATGTACTCTGCATAGAAGTTAAATAAGCAGGGTGACAATATACAGCCTTGACGTACTCCTTTTCCTGTTTGGAACCAGTCTGTTGTTCCATGTCCAGTTCTAACTGTTGCTTCCTGACCTGCATACAGGTTTCTCAAGAGGCAGGTCAGGTAGTCTGGTATTCCCATCTCTTTCAGAATTTTCCACAGTTTATTGTGATCCACACAGTCAAAGGCTTTGGCATAGTCAAGAAAGCAGAAATAGATGTTTTTCTGGAACTCTCTTGCTTTTTTGATGATCCAGCAGATGTTGGCAATTTGATCTCTGGTTCCTCTGCCTTTTCTAAATCCAGCTTGAACATCTGGAAGTTCACGGTTCATGTATTGCTGAAGCCTGGCTTGGAGAATTTTAAGCATTACTTTCCTAGCATGTGAGATGAGTGCAATTGTGTGATAGTTTGAGCATTCTTTGACATTGCCTTTCTTTGGGATTGGACTGAAAACTGACCTTTTCCAGTCCTGTGGCCACTAAGACCCTCAAAAATAGGGATCAAATACTGATAATGTATCAATGGTAGTAATAATAATTGGGGTTCACATTTATCAAATCGTTACTGTGTGCCATGCTTTGTGCTAAAATGTTTTGTGTACATTGATTCATTTAACAGTATTTACTGAGTGCCTACTATATGCCAGGAACTGTTCGGCGATAGGTTAATAAATAAGACAAACTAAAATCCCTGCCCTCATAGCCCTTTTATTTGTGAGGATGCACAAGTAATAAGCAATAAGTATGACCAATAAGTGCATTTTGGTAATGACCAAAATAAAGTATATGAACTGTAAGAAGATTACAACTACTGTGGAAAGATTAGAGCAAAGAAAGGAAGGTCATGAGTGCAGGGCTGGTGTTGGGCAGCAGAGATGGGTTGCATTATTAGATGTGGGTGGGGGTTGGGGGGATAAAATACGCCTGATAGAAATGGTTATAATTGGAGTTTACTGTATATACTGTGTAACTGTAATAATCTGTGTAAAGGTACTAAGGTGGGACCATGCCTGGGGTATCCAAGGAACAGCTAAGAGGTCAGTTTGGTTCAAAGTGATCAAGGTCAAGAGTGGTAATGAGCATAATGGGTGAGAGGCAGGGGAGGTTAATCTTGCTACTATGAAAGTGTTAGTCAGTCACGTCTGACTCTGCTACCACATGGACTCTAGTCCACCAGGCTCCTCAGTCCATGGAATTCTCCAGGCAAAAATACCAGAGTGGGTAGCCATTCCCTTCTCCAGGAGATCTTCCTGACACAGGGATCAAACTTGGATCTCCCGCATTGCAGTCAGATTCTTTACTGTCTGAGCCATCAGGGAAGCCCTCTTGAGGCACTATGAGACAAGTACCAAGATTTTGAAATGATTTGACTGTTTATTTATTACCCTCTGCAAAATACGAGATGAAAAGTCAGTGTTTGTGAAGTTGATGACTCATGAAACAGTGACTCTATGTCAGCTTTCTTTTCCTGCAACCAACACGACCATTTTATAGGGCTTATAATTTCATCAGTTTCTTCAATTACATATGACTTCTTTTTCTTGAAAATGCAGTAAGTATCCCTGTGAGATGTTTTAATACAAGGGTTCTGTGTTAGAATAAATCCAGTTTACTTTAGTTCTTGTAGCCTTTTCATGTTGAATGTTCTTAGAAACAAGAATACATTCATAATTATAATGACATGGTAGATTTTCCTCAATTTTTAAGTACAGAAAGCCACTCTAGATTACAGCACAGTGACGATGCCATCTAGTACTTTACTTATGTACATGCTATTAATGATTAGAAGTAAGCAGTGTAATGATGTGTGTGTGTATGCTCAGTCGCTAACTCATGTCCGACTCTTTAGACCCATGGATTGTAGCCTGCCAGGTTCCTCTGTCCATGGGATTTCCCAGGCAAGAATACTAGAGGCAGTAGCCATTTCCTACTCCTGGGAATCTTTCTGACCAAGGGATCAAACCTGTGTTCCATTCATTGCAGGTAGATTCTTTACCACTGAGCCACGTGGGAAGCCTGAGTGTAATGATAATTGCAAATTATCTGGCCTGTGGGCATACTAACTATGCTTGGAATGAATCAATACCTTAATAGTATAATTTGATCTAGAAAAACCATTTTTTTCTTCTTTTATTTTTATGTTTTTTAACACCAAAAGACATTTTTTTATTGGGGTATAGCCAGTTAACAGTGTTGTGATAGTTTCAGGTGAACAGTGAAGGGACTTGGTCATACATATATGTATATCCATTTTAATAGGTAATCTTTAAAATAATAGAAAATCTTTTAAAAAATGTATTTGTGCCTAGTTCATTGATTCCCTGACTCACTCACAGCCCATTCTTCATTGCAGTTTTAGGTTAAATGACTAGAGGGATTTGAAAGTCACAGTGAGGAGTCACTTTTAGGTAAAAAAGATATTTCATAGTTCATTTTAGGACTTCCTTCGTGGTGTAGTGGTTAAGGCTCCACACTTCCACTGCAAAGGGTATGGGTTCTGTCCCTAGTCAGGGAAATTCCACATGCCTTGCATTGCAAGAAAGAATAAAAAAGTTCATTTTAATATAAGCTAGGTCGATAAGTTAAAAGAGCTATCATTTATTCTAAAGTAAATTCCATCCTAGATTGGGAATACTGTTTTTATTTACTTCTTCATATTAAGTAGAGCTGAGCCAAATTTGTTGATTTTTATGACCTGGAAATTTTTCAGCATGGACTTTGTATGGGTAATTATTTAAAGAACCATGCTTTGCTAGATACATGGTTGTTTATATAACAATTTGTTAATCAGATAGTTTGGGCTTCCCGGGTGGGGCAAGTGGTAAAGAACCCACCGGCCAGTGCAGGAGAGGTAAGAGACATGGGTTTGATCCCTGAGTTGGGAAGATCCTCTGGAGGAGAAAATGGCAACTCCTCTAGTATTCTTCCCTGGAGAATCCCATGGACAGAGGAGCCTGGTGGGCTATAGTCCATAGGATCATAAAGAGCTAGCATGACTAACGTGACTTAGCATGCACACAATCGGATGGTTAATAAAAAGTAAGAAATTACGTCCTTCATGTTTCTTACTAGTCTTCTCACAGGAGCAGTAAATATACAAATCTTAATTTTGTGAGGTTGATGATTTTAATTGTTTAGCATTAACATCCTTTTGTCAAATGGGGGCATCATTGGTCTTTCTTAAGTAAGCTGTGTGGCAAGAGTGGTTTCCTTATTAAACTCAAATTATATTAAGGTAAATAATGTTCTCCTTTCACCTTATTTTATAAGGCTTCTATTTACCTCTATAGCCAGCACTCTTGTTAGCAATATTTAAAGTCCAGAAAGTTTTAGTAGTTTTATCAGGTCAGTTCAGTTGCTCAGCTGTGTCCAGCTCTTTGCGATCCCATGGACTGCAGCACGCCAAGCTTCCCTGTCCATCACCAGATCCCGAAGCTTACTCAAACTCATGTCCATCGAGTCGGTGATGCCATCCAACCATCTCATCCTCTGTTGTCCCCTTCTCCTCCCAACTTCAGTCCTTCCCAGAATCAGGGTCTTTTCCAGTGAGTCAGTTCTTCCCATTAAGTAGCCAAAGTATAGCATCAGGCCTTCCAATGAATATTCAGGACTGATTTCCTTTAGGATTGACTTATTGGATCTCCTTGCAGTCCAAGGGACTCTCAAGAGTCTTCTCCAGCACCACAGTTCAAAGCATTAATTCTTCAGTTTTCAATTATATTAACCTCCAAAGTTACCATCAGTTCAGTTCAGTTGCTCAGTTCAGTCAGTCAGTTCAGTTGCTAAGTCGTGTCCGACCCTTTGTGATCCCATGGACTGCAGCACGCCAGGCTTCCCTGTCCATCACCAACTCCTGGAGCTTGCTCAAACTCATGTCTATCAAGTCAGTGATGCCATCCAACCACCTCATCCTTTGTCGTCTCCTTCTCCTCCTGCCTTCAATCTTTTCTAGGATCAGGGTCTTTTCCAGTGAGTCACTTCTTCCCATCAGGTGGCCAAAGTATTGGACCTTCAGTTTCAGCATCAGCCCTTCCAGTGAATATTCAGGATTGATTTCCTTTAGGACTGACTTGTTTGATCTCCTTGCAGTCCAAGGGACTTTCAAGAGTCTTCCCCAACAGCACAGTTCAAAAGCATCAATCCTTCAGTGCTCAGCTTTTTTTATGGTCCGACTCTCACATCCATACATGACTGTTGGAAAAATCATAGCTTTGACTAGATGGACCTTTGTTAGCAAAGTAATGTCTCTGCTTTTTAATATACTGTCTAGGTTTGTCATAGCTTTTCTTCCAAGGAGCAAGCACCTTTTAATTTCATGGCTGCAGTCACCATCTGCAGTGATTTGGAGCCCCCAAAAATAAAGTATGTCACAGTTTCCATTGTTTCCCCATCTATTTGCCATGAAGTGATGGGACTGGATGCCATGATCTTCGTTTTTTGAATATTGAGTTTTAAGCCAGCTTTTTCACTCTCCTCTTTCATCAAGAGGCTCATTAGTTCCTCTTCGGTTTCTGCCATAAGGGTGGTGTCTTCTGCATATCCGAGGTTATTGATATTTCTCCCGGCAGTCTTGATTCCAGCTTGTGCTTCATCCAGCCTACCATTTCACATGAGGTATTCAGCATATGAGTTAAATAAGCAGGGTGACAGTATACAGCCTTGACGTACTCCTTTCCCAATTTGGAACCAGTCTGTTGTTCCATGTCCAGTTCTAACTGTTGCTTCTCGACCTGCATACAGATTTGTCAGGAGGCAGGTAAGGTGGTCTAGCATTTCCATCTCTTTGAAAATTTTCCACAGTTTGTTGTGATCCACACAGTCAAAGGCTTTGGTGTAGTCAATAAAGCAGATGTTTTTCTGGAACTCTGTTGCTTTTTCTGTAATCCAACGGATGTTGGCAACTTGATCTCTGGTTCCTTTGCCTTTTTAAAATCCAGCTTGAACATCTTTAAGTTAATGGTTCACATACTGTTGAAGCCTTGCTTGGAGAATTTTGAACATTCCTTTGTAAGCATATGAGATGAGTGCAAAAGTTACCATCACAAAATGTGATTGTTACCAATAAAAGAAAATGACATGGTTTTAAGAATAATGAAAAGCTTAGGATAAAAGTCTTATTATGAGTCTCTGTTTTGCTGTCATCATTGTTGTTTTAAGTATCTGAACAAGAGGGGAAGACCAAGTAAATGCTTAAGATTTAAAACGCACTTCTCCATACTCCCATGCATCTAACTGACCTAATAATATTCAAAAGTAGTCATCACTAATTAGAAGATATTTTGAGCAAAATCCAAATTACATACTAATGTGTGCTATTGCTACCAACCCCTGATGTCTGTAATAACTCTAAATCTGTTTTGCCATCATTAAATCTAGGTAAGAAGTACATTTGAATATGGTTATCACTCCACTAAAATGGATATGATTCAGTTCAGTTCAATCGCTCAGCTGTGTCCGACTCTTTGTGACCCCATGAACCGCAGCACACCAGGCCTCCCTGTCCATCACCAACTCCTGGAGTTTACTCAGACTCATGTTCATTGAGTCAGCAATGCCATCTAACCATCTCATCCTCTGTCGTCCCCTTTTCCTCCTGCTTTCAGTCTTTCCCAGCATCAGGGTGTTTTCAAATGAGTCAGCTCTTCGCATCAGATGGCCAAAGTATTGGAGTTTCGTCTTCAACATCAGTCCTTCCAATGAACACCCAGGACTGATCTTGTTTAGGATGGACTGGTCGGATCTCCTTGCAGTCCAAGGGATTCTCAAGAGTCTTCTCCAACACCACAGTTCAAAAGCATCAATTCTTCGGTGCTCAGCTTTCTTTATAGTCCACTCTCACATCCATACATGACCACTGGGGAAACCATAGCCTTGACTAGATGGACCTTTGTTGACAAAGTAATGTCTCTGCTTTTTAATATGATGACTGTATTTTTTTTTTTTGCCTCTCCTTGTGGCTTGTGGGATCTTAGTTCCTTGACCAGGGAATGAACCGGGTGCCTGCAATGAAAGTTCGAAGTTCTAACCAGGGAATTCCTGACTACTGTATTTTAAAAAACTATTATTTTGATCTCTCCATTACTAACAATTTATGCTACAGTTAGACTTAAAAATACATTATTTTTGATCTACTCAGAAAAGAACTACATTTGTAGATGATTGCACTGGGGGAAAAATTTTTTTTAGGATTTGAGAGTTATATAGATATTTAGCCTTAAGTATTTAAATACTTTAATATTTCCATCAGTGTAGCTCTTGGCCTATTCTTATGTATAGGGTTAAAATATTGCCTATCTACCTCTCTGTCAGGCAGACTCCATAGGCTACAGCTGAAGATAATAGCTTAAGATTCATGTCTCATTCCTTATAGGTTACAGTTGTCTTGAAGTGACAGTTTTGAAGGACTTAAACTGACATCAAAGTATTCAAATGATCTGGTTAGGTCAATTAATGTTAATTTTCATTTTCCCCCAGTAAATTCTTTTAATGTTTTCTTCTTTTCTTTTTTTCTAGCCGAGTCCTATACCAAGTCCTATTTTGGGACGAAAGCCGAATGCTAGTCAGTCGTTACTTGTTTGGTGCAAAGAAGTTACAAAAAACTATCGGGGAGTGAAAATCACCAATTTTACTACATCGTGGAGGAATGGTTTATCTTTTTGTGCAATATTACACCACTTTAGACCAGATTTAATGTAAGTAGAAAAACTTTCCATTCCTATAACTATTTTGCTAATAATAGTTATTTTTTAAAAATAGCATAAAATAATTTCTTATCATGTGTCCTGAAATACTTGATTTATTTTTATTACCCATATCTCAGAACAGTTTTTCCTTCTTGATGCTGAAAAACATTTTTTTCTGTTTTCAAAGAGCTTATTTTTTTCCTTAATCTCATATAAAAAACAGACTTAAAGTTACTATGAAAACTGTGTGTGTATTAAAATGAGACAAATAAGCTTGTAGCTGTTTATATACTGACAACAAAGAATTGCCTCATGATGAATTTGGTTGTCAAGACTAGTCGCTGGTCCCCTGCCTTAACTTCTCTTTTAAATGGAAAGCTTCAGGCATTGGAACTTGTAATCACTGTTTTTATTTATTTATTTCCTTAATTTTCCACTCTATTAGTTGTGTTGATTGAATTGCTGTGAAATTGCTAGTTACTCTTTGGTGTTACTGAATGTCAGATTTTAAGATTCAGTTTGTTGTAAAAACAGCTGTTTTTATCAATTACTGTATGTACCTACTGTGCCATTTTCTCCCTCAGTGACTACAAGTCTCTGAATCCTCAAGACATTAAAGAGAACAACAAAAAGGTAAAAATTACCAAAGGAAAAAAAATGCATAGTTTCAATTTTGCCTTCTCTGCAGGCTTTTATTAATTTGGGGAAAGTGAGGTTGTTTTGTGAGGTCCTAACTATAGCTCACAGAAGGCAGTCTGTTCCCTGCAGTTCAAGTAGGATGCATGGTTTACTCTAGTTTGTCATGGCCTTTAAAAATCACAAATGCCAGCCTGGCATCTGATGATAATAGTGTGTAAGAGCTTCATTAACTGTTAAATATTTGTTAAGGCATGTTGCTTTTATTTAGCTTTTTAGCAAGATTTAGCTTTTAAAAAGTGCACCTCAAACTGTTGTGCTGTAAGTTCAGAAAAAGCCGTTGGGAGGGGATGAAAGCAGGAGCCTGATGAGTGTGCAAAAAAGAATGCATGTGTTCCCAGAGGCAACAAGATATGAACACTGGTTCTTTTCTTTTTTTTTTTTTTTCCCACTTTCCCCCCCTTTTCTGGTAAACTGTACAGTTTTTTCCACATAATTAATGTACTGAGGTCAGAGCTTCCCAATTGGTTTGGGAAAAATGTTGATTCTTTCATTCTTGAAAGTAGCTGGATAGGGCTGAATGGGTAGAGCCCTTTGGGCCACCTGACTGTGGCTACAGGCTGACTTAACTGTGTACCCCCAAAGTGCAGCACAATATTGCAGTTTTCTGTGTGCGCCACATGTAGGAAAGGAGGAAGCACCTAACTCAACATATGGCAGGTACTTTAATGTTTTTTTTCTGCTGAATTGAATTCTTCAACTGAAAAGCATTGTCTTAGAGCAAGAGCTGTGGATAGACTTGAGGGGATCCTCAATCATGGCTTGGGGAAAAATTTTATTTTCTCAATTCTTTAACTGAAATTTAGCATTTTCTTCAGTTATAAATTTAGACATACCACTGTGAATTTAGGCATAACAAATCACTGTAGTATTAGCTACGCCTGAGACTCTTTCACCTTTAGAATCTCAGATGTTTTCATACCACTTTACAGTTGCAAACATCTACAATTACCTTTTAAGCTCATCACTTCTTCATAATTGTAGTAGTTGGTACATCCATAAAAAGTACATTTATTGTTTCTCAAATTCCATTTCCTTTAATATTTTCAAATATTTATTTTTCAATAATTGGTTTATTTTGTAATCATATGTATTTTATGCACATTAAAGCATTATTCTGAGAAGGGGTTCATTGCCCCAAAAATTAATGGGACAAAGTAATTAATAATCTCTAGGTTAAATGTTTTAATTTACTCTAAATAATTAAAACCACCAGTGATAAAAAGACTATAAAGGGAAACTTGATAGAAGTTCAATCAACAGATGATTATTTAAATCAATTTTTTCTAACTTGTGTTGCTCTCTAAAGCTAAAATTTTATATTTCCATTAAAAAAATTCTTGTTTATTTGCAAATGCATGATGCTGGCCTTAGAGAAATACATTTAAAATCAGTTTTTTAAATTGAAATATGCCACCAGAAAAGGTAATCTTTAAAAGTCAGTATAATTTTCTTTATAGGAATCATGCGTCAAAATAAGTCATTGTCATAAATTATTTCTTATATGATTTTGAGGAACTTGTGTCTATTAAAGCCAAATGCCTTGTTTTTCATCAGTTAACTTATGTGGTTGGCCCACTGGATCTGTGAACGTGGAATCCTCAGATACAGAAGGCTAACTCTACTCCACCATTTTACATCAGGGACTTGAGCATCCCAAGATTGTGGTATCTGCAGGAGGTGTTGGAATCAATCCCGGTGGATACAGGAGACAACTGTTTCCTAAAATAAGACAGTTCTTTACCTGCATTTTCTTGCATTTGAATAAACTCATTTAAATGTAGATAATACCATTATAAAAGAAACCATTATTATTTTTTATAAAATGAAGCTTTCAAGTTACTGCTTAAAATTTTGAAAAACAGTTTTTATTTTACCTATTTATATATTTTTAAAGAGAATGAGGAATTTCATTACGGTGTAAGTTATACTTCTTTATGTTATTTTTTTCAGAAACTTAATAATGATGACCATACTTTGGATTTACATATTACTACAAACAGAAATATATCTCATAAAATTTTTTTCTCAGATCTTAAAGGGCAGATAATTATAGCTTTTTGAAAGAATTTTAATTTAGTTGATCCTATTCATTGCACAATTCAATACATAATTGTTGTTATACTTTCCTTTTCATCACTTTGCAACTTCTTACCTGATATCTACATTGAGTATCAGTTGCTACCTGCATATTTATTTCCAACTTCACATGGTTCTTCCCGATAACCCCATCTGCCCTTAATTGGACTTAAAACAGGACAAGAAACAATGCTTGTGTCTTAAGTTCCATGCAGGCAGATGCATAACAAACTGGCAGTGACTCCTTACCAATTAAATAACATTTAACAATGAATAAGACAATTTTCTGTGAAAGACCTTTTTTCCTCTACACATCAACAGCTAAGACAATAGATGATTGACCATTGCAGAAGAGGTTAAAATTCCTTTATAAAGTCCTGACCTCACTTACAAGAAACCTGGTTTGTTTTTAAATGTTTTTTTAACTGCAATTAGTGTGCATAAAATAAATTGCCACATGAAGCAAAACACCAGCAGGAGATTCCCCACAAGAAAGCAAATCATTTTCCCAGGTCTGTAAAAAGTGCTGAATAAACAAGGTATTTACCTGTGACATCTGATCTTAACCAGTGTGTGAGTGTTTTAGATAATTGGGAAATGTTTAGAATACTGCCTGTGGTGCTTTTCCTGATGGTCTGCAGTTGATGTCTGTCAATCAAGTTGTCAGGACAAGTGAAGAAGAAAATGACTTTAATTTTCCTAAAACACGTAAAATAATGAACAGGCCGAAACATGCATACCAACTGAGCCATTCTCTCAAGTCAATATTTTGAGGTATCTATATTATAAAACATAGTGCTGTGAAAATTGAAGAGGTTTTAATATAACAATTTATTTTTCATTTTCTTTCTTACTTATTCCATAACATTTATTAAACTATAGGAAGAATACAATACAAGGATTAAATTCGGAGGTAGAAATGCACTTTAACATGTATGTTCAAAAGACTAATGCCTTCTGAGTTGTTACATAATTTCCTAAACTTTCTTTTTAGAAAAACTTTGAATTACTATCCTATATCTAGGTTGTTACAAAGACTAGACATTTTACATCCCAAAGCAAGAATATAGCTAGAAGGTCCTTACTTTTTCCAAGAGTATATCTCAGTGTTTAGCTGTATTTTTAGTGCTTCCTAGCAACACAGCGTTGTTTTCAAGAGTTAGTTCAGCATAGTAATAATTAATTGTAAATTGAGAAACAGCTTTGATTCTTCAAAACTAGAAAAACCTGATGTGCCACAGTCATTTAAAGGCTAACAAAAGTAATACAATGCAGCCTCACATTCTAAACTAGGTTGTCCTACTCAAAACATTTCATTCTTTCCAAAATGGATAGAGTGAAAATGCAGTCACTCTTCTCATCATGAAAATAAATCTTAATCGGGCATTTAAAAAATGTTTCTGTTTCTAGACTTAAATAGCAGTTATTTGTATTTTATACCAGGCAATCTAAGAGTTAGTTCTTTTGGAATATCAACCCGTACTTTATCGTCACAAATCACTGCAATTACATGATCACTGAAAAGAGGTTGATAGAATAATAAAGCTCCAGATGATTTATTATTTCATTATACTTTAGTTTTTTTTAATCACAAAAATCAATTCTAAGGTTTTATTTTTAATTTTTAACTCTCATTTTTGCTTGTTCTCATTATACATTTTTTGAGGTATCATCACCATATAATATTACATCAATTTCAAGTGTACCACATAATAATTTGATATTTATATACACTGTGAAATGCTCACCACAATAAGTTTAGTTAACATCTATTATTTTGTTGTTTCTGCTGTTTTTAAAATGTGTAGGATAGTGGTGATGTTTTAAGTTTCTTCTAAAAAATTAAAATGTATGGATTGTCTTAACTCTTCAGTATATCTTCTGTTTTTCTTTGCTCTGAAGGCATATGATGGGTTTGCCAGCATTGGAATTTCACGACTACTGGAACCTTCTGATATGGTTTTATTAGCAATTCCTGATAAACTGACTGTTATGACCTATCTCTATCAAATAAGGGCACATTTCAGTGGCCAAGAACTGAATGTTGTTCAAATAGAAGAAAACAGCAGTAAAAGCACGTATAAAGTTGGAAACTATGAAACAGATACAAATAGTTCTGTTGACCAGGAAAAATTTTATGCAGAGCTTAGTGACCTGAAACGGGAGCCTCCACTGCAGCAGCCTCCCAGTGGAGCGGTCGACTTCATATCCCAGGACGACTCTGTATTTGTAAATGATAGTGGAGTTGGAGAGTCAGAAAGTGAACATCAGACTCCTGATGATCACCTCAGTCCAAACACAGCTTCTCCGCACTGTCGCAGGACTAAAAGTGACACAGAACCCCAGAAGTCCCAGCAGAGCTCGGGAAGGACTTCAGGATCCGATGACCCTGGAATATGTTACAATACAGATTCAAACCACGTACAAGTTTCGTTAGGCAAGAAGAGACTATTGAAAACAGAGACTTTAGAATTAAGTGACTTATACGTCAGTGATAAGAAGAAAGATGTGTCTCCACCCTTTATTTGTGAGGAGACAGATGAGCAAAAGCTTCAGAATCTAGACATCAGTGGTACTTTAGAGCAAGAAAAATTAGATAATTCCAGACCCATAGAATGCAGATCAGATCCTGAATCACCTGTCAAAAAACCAAGTTTATCTCCCACTCCTAAACTTGGATACCTGTACAATAGAGATGCAGACCTTGCAAAGAAAAAACGTACTTCCCTGAGGCAGACAGAGTCTGATTCAGACGCTGATAGACCCACCTTAAATCATGCAGATCATTCTGCAAAAACAGTCCAGGTAAGTGAGAATGAATACATAAATGTAGTAACTAGTCATTCTTTTTTTTTTCTCTTTGTGTTCATGTGATGGTTTTGTCACTAAGTCATGTCCAACTCTTAGGACCCCATGAGTTATAGCTTACCAGGCTCCTCTGTCCATGGAATTTTTTGTACTCATAGAACACTTTACAAATGACTAAACATGAAGTATAATTTCCCACTGTAGAAAAAACTGAAATACACCTACTTTTCACTTTATATTTTAAGCCTATAAATAAATCCCAATTTCAAGATTTAAGAATACAGAATGTCAGCTTTTCAAATCAAAGTGTTATTAACCTATAAAAACAATATGTTACATAATAAGTCATATTTCAGTATTGCATTTAGTAAGAATGTCATTCTTGAGATGTATAATGCCAAATTAAAATATTTCCCATCTATAGCATTTTCTTCCAATATTTTAGTTGCATTGCAATTGGCATTTTCAGTGCCATCATTACTTCCAGTTAAAAACCCCAGTACATACAAATTTCTCCCCATGAGGGGAATATGGCACAGATTGAACCTTATAGTATTTACTGTAAGGACTTTACTGCTAGGACTTCCAGAACTCTGTTGAATAATAGTGGTGAAAGTGGATACCCTTTTCTTGTTCCTGATCTTAGGGGGAATGCTTTCAGTTTCTCACCATTGAAAATAATGTTTGCTCTAGGCTTATCATATATGGCTTTACTATGTTCAGGTAGGTTCCTTCCATGCCTATTTTTTGAAGAGTCTTAATCATAAATGGGTGCTGAATTTTGTCAAAGGCTTTTTTTGCATTGATTGAGATGATCATATGGTTTTTATCTTTCAATTTGTTAATATGATGTATTACATTGATTTATTTGCATATATTGAAGATCCTTGCATTCCTGGAATAAACTCAACTTGATCATAGTATATGAGCTGTTTGATGTGTTGCTGAATTATGTTTGCTAAAATTGTGTTGAGGATTTTTGCATCAATGTTCATCGTGATATTGGCCTATAGTTTTCTTTTTTTTGTGTTGTCTTTGTCTGGCTTTGGTAGCAGGGTGATGGTGGCCTCATAGAATGAATTTGGAAGTGTTCCTTCTGCAATGTTTTGAAAGAGTTTTAGAAGGATAGGCATTAGCTCTTCTCTAAATGTTTGGTAGAATTCTCCTGTGAAGCCATCTGGTCCTATTTTTTGGGAGATTTTTGATCACAGCTTCAATTTCAGTGACCAATGGAACAAGATAGAAAGCCCAGAAATAAACCCATGAACCTATGGGTACCTTATTTTTGACAAAGGAGGCAAGAATATACAATGGAGAAAAGACAGCCTCTTCAATAAATGGTGCTGGGAAAACTGGACAGCTACATGTAAATGAATGAAATTAAAACACTTCCTAACACCATACTCAAAGATAAACTCAATGGATTAAAGACCTAAATGTAAGACCAGAAACTGTAAAACTCTTAGAGGAAAACATAGGCAGAACACTCGATGACATAAATCAAAGTGAGATCCCCTATGACCTACCTCCTAGAGTAATGGAAATAAAAACAAAAGTAAACAAATGGGACCTGACTAAACTTCAAAGCTTTTGCACAGCAATGGAAACTATAAGCAAGGTGAAAAGACAGTCCTTGGAATTGGAGAAAATAATAGCAAATGAAACAACTCACAAAGGATTAATTTCCAAAATATACAAGCAGGTCACACAACTCAATACCAGAAACACAAACAACCCAATCAAAAAGGGAGAAAAAGACCTAAACAGATATTTCTCCAAAGAAGACATACAGATGGCTAACAAGCGCATGAAAAGATGCTCAACATCATTCATTATTAGAGAAATGCAAATCAAAACCACAATGAGATATCATCTTACACAGGTCAGAATGGCCATCATCAAAAAGTCTACAAACAATAAATGCTGGAGAGGGTACGGAGAAAAGGGAACACTCTTATACTATTGGTGGGAATGTAAATTGATACAACCACTATGGAAGACGGTATGGAGATTCCTTAAAAAACTAGGAATAAAACCTCCATATGACCCAGCAATCCCACTCCTAGGTATATACCCTGAGGAAACCAGGCTTGAAAAAGACACGTATCCCAGTGTTCATTGCATCACTATTTACAATGGCTAGAACATGGAAGCAACCTAGATGCCCATTGACAGAGGAATGGATACAGAAGTTGTGGTACATATACACAATGAAATATTGCTCAGCCATAAAAAGGAACACATTTGAGTCAGTTCTGATGAGGGTGGATGAACCTAGAAATTCTTAGAGTGAAGTGAGCCAGAAAGAAAGATAAATATCGTATTCTAACACAAACAGGGCAGCAATGGATAAACAGACATAGAGAATAAACTTAATGGACATGGGGAGAGGGGAGGAGAGGGTGAGATGTATGGAAAGAGTAACATGGAAACTTATATTACCGTATGTAAAATAGATAGGCAACAGGAATTTGCTGTATGGCTCAGGAAACTCAAACAGGGGCTCTGTAGCAACCTAGAAGGATGGGATGGGGAGGGAGATGGGAGGGAAGTTCAAAAGGGAGGGGATATATGTATACCTATAGCTGATTCATGTTGAGGTTTGACCGAAAACAAAAAAATTCTGTAAATCAGTTATTTCTCAATTAAAAAAAAAATTTTTTTTAAATGTGATAGCTTTGCATTTTCTATAAACATTTCATTGTCAAGAATTTAAAGAACTGCTGCATAACATTGTAAAGCAAGTATGCTCCAGTTAAAAAATAAATAGAAAAAGAAAACAAAATGGCTGCCATAGGTATTTAAAATTTATCAGTATCCTAATTTGGAAGACATCTTGTTATCAATTATATACAAGTATAAAAATAAAACTGGGAACTTTAAAAACTGTCTTTTCCAGATTATACTGTGATCTGTTGTTCAGTTGCTAAGTCATGTCCTACTCTTTGTGACCCCATGGATTGCAGCATACCAGGCTCCACTGTCCTCCACAGTCTCCCGAAATTTGCTCAAATCTATGTCCATTGAATCAATGATGCTATCTAACCATCTCATCCTCTGCCGGAGAAGGCAATGGCAACCCACTCCAGTACTCTTGTCTGGAAAATCCGATGGACAGAGGAGCCTGGTAGGCTGCAGTCTATGGGGTCGCAAAGAGTCAGACATGACTGAGTGACTTCACTTTCACTTTTCACTTTCATGCATTGGAGAAGGAAGTGGCAACCCACTCCAGAGTCCTTGCCTGAGAATCCCAGGGATGGGGGAGCCTGGTGGGCTGCCATCTATGGGGTCGCACAGAGTTGAACGTGACTGAAGTTACTTAGCAGCAGCAGCAGCATTCTCTGCCACCCCCTTCACCTTTTGCTTTCAGTCTTTCCCAGCATCAGGGTCTTCTCCAGTGAGTTAGCATTTCACATCAGGTGGCCAAAGTTTTGGAGCTTCAGCTTTAGCCACAGTTCTTCCAAAGAATATTTAGGGTTGATTTCCTTTAGGATTCACTGGTTTGATCTCCTTACAGTCCACAGGACTCTCAAAGAGTCTTTTCCAGCACCAGAATTCAAAAGCATCAGTTCTTCAACACTCAGCCTTCTTTACGGTCCAACTCTCATTTCCATACATGGCTACTAGAAAAACCATAGCTTTGACCATATGGACTTTTTGTCAGCAAAGTGATGTCTGCTTTTTAATATGCTGTCTAGGTTGGTCATAGCATTCCTTCCAAGGAGCAAGCGTCTTTTAATTTCATGGCTGCAGTCACCATCTGCAGTGATTTTGGAGCCCAAGAAAATAAAATCTGTCACTGCTTCCACTTTTTCCCCTTCTATTTGCCATGAAGTGATGGGACTGGATGTCATGATCTTAGTTCTTTGAATGTTGAGTTTTAAGCCAGCTATTTCACTCTCCTCTTTCACTCTCAAGAGACTCTTTAGTTCCTCTTCACTTTCTACAGTTAGAGTGGTATCATCTGCATATCTATACTTTGCTATTTCTCACAGCAGTCTTGATTCTAGCTTGTGATTAATCCAGCTCAGCATTTCACATGATGTACTCTGCATAGAAGTTAAATAAGTAGGGTGACAATATACAGACTTGTCCTACTCCTTTCCCAACTTGAAACCAATTTTTCCATATCCAGTTCTAACTGTTACTTCTTGACCCTCATACAGATTTCTCAGGAAATAGACTAGGTGGTCTGGTACTCCCACTTCTTAAGAATTTTCCAGTTTGTTGTGATCCACACAGTCAAAGGCTTTAGTATTGTTAGTGAAGCAGAATTAGATGTTTTTTTGGAACTCCCTTGCTTTCTCCATGATCCAACGAAGAAGGCAATGGCACCCCACTCCAGTACTCTTGCCTGGAAAATCCCACGGACGGAGGAGCCTGGTGGGCTGCAGTCCGTGGGGTCTCTAAGAGTCGGACACGACTGAGTGACTTCACTTTCACTTTTCACTTTCACACATTGGAGAAGGAAATGGCAACCCACTCCAGTGTTCTTGCCTGGAGAATCCCAGGGATGGGGGAGCCTGGTGGGCTGCCGTCTATGGGGTCAACTGAAGCGACTTAGCAGCAGCAGCAACAATTGTTAGTGGTTTGATCTCTGGTTCATCTGCCTCTCTGAAAACCAGTACCTCTGGAAGTTCTCCTTTCACGTACTGCTGAAGCTTGTCTTAAGGATTTTGACTATAACCTTGCTGGCATGTGAAATGAGTGCTGTTGTACAGTAATTTGAATGTTCTTTGGCATTGCCTTTCTTTGGGATTAGAATGAAAACTGACCTTTTCCAGTTCTGTGGCCATTGCTGAGTTTTCCAAATTTGCTGGCTTATTGAGTGCAGGACTTCAACAACATCATCTTTTAGGATTTGAAATAACTCAGCTAGAATTCTGTCACCTCTACTAGCTTTGTTCATAGGAATGCTTCCTAAGGCCCCCTTGACTTCACACTCCAGGATGTTTGGCTCTAGGAGAGTGACCACACCACTGTGGTTATCCAGGTTACTAAGACTTTTTTAATATAGTTCTTATGTGTATTCCTGCCACTTCTTCTTAATCTCTTCTGTTTCTGTTAGATCTTTACCATTTCTGTCTTTTACCATGCCCATCCTTGTATGAAATGTTCCATTGGTATTTCTGGCTTTCTTAAGGAGATCGCTAGTCTTTCACATTCTGTTGTTTTCCTCTATTTCTTTGCATTTTTCATTGAAGAATGTCTTATCTCTCCTTACTGTTCTCTGGAACACTGCCTTTAGATGGGTATATCTTTCCCTTTCTCCCTTACCTTTCACTTCACTTATTTCCTAGCTATTTTTAAAGCCTTCCCAGACAACCACTTTGCCTTCATGTATTTCTTTTGTTTTTGGAATGGTTGTGGTCACTGCCTCCTGTGCAATGTTAGGAACCTCCATCCATAGTTCTTCAGGCACCTTGTCTATCAAATCTAATCCCTTGAATCTATTCATCACCTCCACTGGATAATCATAAGAGATTTGATTTAGGTCATACCTGAATGGCCTAGTTATTTTCCCTACTTTCTTCCATTTAACCCTGAATTTTGCAATAAGGAGCTCACAATCTGAGCCACAGTCAGCTCCAGGTCTTGTTTTTACTGACTGTGTTGAACTTCTCCATCTTCAGCTGCAAAGAACATGATCAGTCTGATTTCATTGTTGACCCTCTGGTGATGTCCATGTGTGGAGTCATCTCTTGGATTGTTGGAAAATGATGTTTGCTATGACCACTGTGTTCTCTTGACAAAATTCTGTTAGCCTTTGCCCTGCTTCATTTTCTACTCCAAGGCCAAACTTGCCTGTTATTCCAGATGTCTCCTGATTTCCTACTTTTGCATTCCAATCCCTTATGATGAAAAGGACCTCTTTTTCTGTGTGTTAGTTCTAGAAGGTCTTATAGGTTTGCATAGAACTACTCAACTTAAGTTTCTTCGGCATCAGTGGTTGGGCATAGACTTGGATTACTATGATGTTGAATGATTTGCCTTGGAAATGAACCAAGATCGTTCTCTCATTTTAAGGTTGCAACCAAGTCCTTCATTTCAGACACTTTTGTTGACTGTGAGGCCTATCCCACTTTTTCTAAAGTGTTCTTGCCCACAGTAGTAAATATAATGGTCATCTGAATTTAATTTTTCCATTCCCATCCATTTTTTCCACTGATTCTTAAGATGTCCATGTTCACTCTTGCCATCTCTTGTTTGGCCATCTCCTGTTTGACCATGTCCCATTCCAATTTACCTTGATTCATGGACCTACCATTCCAGATTCTTATGCAGTATTGTTCTTTACAGCATCAGACTCTACTTTTACCACCAGACACATCCACACCTGAGTGTTTTTCCCTCTTTGGCCCAGCTGCTTCATTCTTCCTGGAGCTATTAGTAATTTCCCTCTGCTTTTATTATATTGGACACCTTCCCACCTGGGGGCTCATCTTCCAGCATCATATCTTTTTGCCTTTTCATACTGTCCATGGGGTTCTTCAGGCAGGAATACTGGAATGAGTTGCAATTTCCTTCTCCATTGGATCTTGTTTTTTCAGAACTCTTCACTATGACCCTTTCATCTTGGGTGGCCCTGCATGGCATGGCTCATAGCTTCACTGAGTTAGGCAAGACCCTTTGCCACAACCAGGCTGTGATCCATGAAAGGCATACTGTGATTAACAATGCATATAATATGTGTATGGACTTTATACCTTGTGAGACTATGTTCTAATAAAAATGTAATTTTAATTAACCCAGTTTTAGCCAGTAAAGATACAGTTTCTAATCAGCATTAGTATTGTCTACAGGTAATCTCACAAAACTATTGATACAATCTTATTCCTGACTTGTATTATTTTGATGGATTGTATAACTATTGATTAATTTACAAAAGTGGATTACATGGGTTTGAGGGGTTTTGTTTGTTTTGGCTTCTAATTCTGTATCTTTGTTTTTAAGCATCGAATGTTATCCAGGCAAGAAGAACTCAAAGAAAGAGCAAGAGTTCTACTTGAGCAAGCAAGAAGAGATGCAGCTTTAAAGGCAGGGAATAAGCAGCATACCAACGCAGCCACACCACTCTGCAACAGGCAGCTAAGTGATGTGAGGAACATTGGTTAAAAATAATACATTGTTCATTGTAATCATGGGGGTGTAAATAAGAGTAACTTATTTATATTTCTAATAAATTTTTTTTCCACAGACTATGTATACTATGGGTACTTGTTACTTTTATTGAACTGATAAATTCATACTTGCAGGAGCAGTTTGTAATTATTCCTTCACAGCAGTATTAGCTATGAGAAAAAGTAAGATCCTGGATTATAATTTCCACATATATATGAATAATCTGTTTTATGTCAATTTAATTTTATAATTTGGGTGAACTTTGTTTAAGATAGTGTTTTATCCATGGGAGTTAATTTTTTTGAAAATATTAGAGTATAATAATGATGCTTGCTGCTGCTGCTGCTGCTAAGTCACTTCAGTCGTGTCCGACTCTGTACAACCCCATAGATGGCAGCCCACCAGGCTCCCCTGTCCCTAGGATTCTCCAGGCAAGAACGCTGGAATGGGTTGCCATTTCCTTCTCCAATGCGTGAAAGTGAAAAGTGAAAGCAAAGTCGGTCAGTCGTGTCCGACTCTACGCGACTCCATGAACTGTAGCCTACCAGGTTCCTCTGTCCGTGGGATTTTCCAGGCAAGAGTACTGGAGTGGGTTGCCATTGCCTTCTCCAAATAATGATGCTTACCATTTATTAAAATACTTAGCATATAGGCTAAGTGGATGTTTTAGGCACCATAGTGGATGTTTTACATAATTTCTATTTTACTTAACCTCTTAAGTAGATATTCAAACTCCTTTTAGGTAAGAAAACTGAGGCTGATTGGTAAGATAATTTGTGTAAGGTTGTAGTCACTGTATGATGAATTCATGATTTGATCCTGAGACTTAATCAAACTCCAGAGTCAATCCTTTTTCCTATCATAGACTACCATCCCTGTGTTAAGCCATATTTTTATACATATTTTTCTGTAGTGCCTCACAGGCAATAATGAATACATAGTTAAAAAAAAAAAAAAAGCCTTAGATCTAGGGAGACATGAACCTCTTGATGAATCTGAAAATTATGATAACCCTGCCCTACCCCCAATTTTACATATACATAAAACTGCATTTTCCTTTTTTTTTTTAATTAAGATTTTTTTTTTTTAGAGCAGTTTTAAGTTGACAGCAGAATTGAGGGGAAGGTATAGAGTTTTCCCCTATACCCTCTGTACCCATAGAGTAACCGTCCTTCTTAATAACACTCCCTGCCAGGGTGGTATATTTGTTAGAACTGATAAATCTACATTGACACGTCATTATTATCCAAAGTCTATAGCATACATTAGATTCACTCCTACTGTTACACAGTCTGTGAGTTTAGACAAATGCATAATAACATCTATCCATCTTTATAATATCATAGAGAATTTTCACTGCCCTAGGAATCCTTTGCATTTCACCTATTCATCTCTCTCCCCATCCTGAACCTCTGGGAACCTGATAATTTTATTGTCTTCATAATTTTGTGTTTTACAGAATGTTGGTAGTTGGAACCATAGTATATTTACCTTTTCTGATATGGCTTCTTTTCACTTCAGTTCAGTTCAGTTCAGTCGCTCAGTCGTGTCCGACTCTTTGCGACCCCATGAATCGCAGCACGCCAGGCCTCCCTGTCCATCACCAACTCCCGGAGTTCACTCAAACTCATGTCCATCGAGTCAATGAATATGCATTTAAGGTTCCTCCATGTGTTTGCATGGTTTGATAGCTCATTTCTTTTTAATGCTGAATAATATTCCACTGTGTGGATGTACCACAGTTTATTTTTTCATTCACTTACTGCTAGGCATCTTGGTTGTAATCAGGAATAAAGCTCCTTTAATCATCTACAAAGCAGGTTTTTATATGACCTCAAGTTCTCAGCTCCTTTGGGTACATTTCAAGGAGCACATTTGCTGGATCTTATGGCAAGAGTGTGTTTACTTTTATAAGTAACAAAGACAAAAAACAAGAGAGATACCAAATTGTCTTCTAAAGTAGCTATACCATTTTTCTTTCCCATCAGCAATAAATGAGAATTCTTGCGTTTTACTTTGGGTACTGTCAGTGTTCCAGATTTTGGCCATTCTAATAGGTGTGTAGTGGTATCTCGTTGCTTTCATTTGCATTTTGCTGAGAATATATAATGTGGAGCACCTTTTCATATGTTTATATGCCATCTGGAAATCTTTGGAGCGATGTCTGTTAAGGTCATTGATTCATTTTTTAGTCAAGTTATTTGTTTTCTTACTATTGAGTTTCAAGAGTTCTTTGTTTCCTTTGGATAACAGTCTTTTATTAGATATATCTTTGCAAATATTTTATCCATGCCTGTGGCTTGTCTTCTCATTCTTTCTACATTGTCTTTCATGGAGTAGAAATTATAAATTTTAATGAAATCCAGTTTATCCATTGTCTCTATCATGAATCGTACCTTTGGTGTTATATCTAAAAAGGCATCACCATACTCAAGGTCATTTAGGTTTTATGTTATCTTCTGGGAGTTTTATAGAATTATGTTTTACATTTAGGTCTGTGATCCATTTTGGGTTAATTCTTGTGAAAGGCATAAGGTCTGTGTCTAGGTTTATTTTTTTTCATGTGCATATCCAGTTCATCTAGCACCACTTGTTGAAAAGACGATCTTTGCTCCATTGTGTTGCTTTTGTTAACTCCTTTCAGATACTAGCTTAACCTCTGAGCTTGACCACCGTTTTTCATACTTTTCTTCTTTTTTACTTTCTTGTTACTTTTTTTCTTTAAGTGAAGTATAGTTGATTTACAATATTATATTAGCTTCAGATATACAACATAGTAATCAATATTTTATAGATTATGCTGCATTTAAAATTATTGTGAAATACTGGCTATATTTCTATGCTGTACAATATACAGACTTTGAGTCTTTACACAGTAATGTGATATAAAATCAATAAAGTGGGGCACAGTTTTATTTTCAATGAAAAAGAATAGAATATTTAAATGGGAAAATACCAGAATTTATCACACATCATAGTATTTTTGTGTGAGACTTATTTTAGTTACGTGGGTATGTGTGCTTACTGGATCTTGGTACCAGATGTAGTTTTAATTGTAGGTCATGATAAAAATGTTTGAGAAACGCTAATTTAGATGGCCATTCTTTCTAAGGAAGAAATTTTGTAGCTTTTATACCAGTTCTTTCAGTGCCTAACCATATGTTACATCAATTTGTTGGTTCAGTAAGATATTTATTGAGTTGAAACTGAGTGTAGCAATAGAAAAGACTAAACTTCGGGTCTTCCCTGGTAGTCCAGTGGTTAAGACTCCATGCTTCCACTGCAGGAGTTGCAGGTTCAATCCCTGGTCAGGGAACTTAAGACCCTACATGCCACAAGGTGTGGCCAAAAGACAAAGATTCTTCCCTCATGGAATTTGCATTTTGGTGAGAAGAGACAGAGAATGATGAATAAATAAGTTAACTACAGAGGGTGAAAATGACTCATTTAGTAGACATATTAGAGGATAATTTGAGTAGGTAGGAGTGACTTGAAGAGGAGACATTTGAAGTAAGACTTGATGGCTGAGAAGGATCCAGTTAAGTGAAGAGCCAGAGAAAGAATATTCTCTTCAAAAAGAAAGTTATTTTATTGTTATTATATTTGTGATAAACTTTGTTTCATAGTTGTTTCAGGTTCTAAAAATTATGGAAAATTTATAGCTCTATATTTTGAAGTATGTTGATTTTAAGTTTAGAATACTTGAGATTTAAATGATTTGTTTGCCAAGTAGATTTTAAAAAGCTATTATTTTACCTATGTATAAAATTTTACATATATTAATAATTGTCATCTAATGTTTACTGAGCACTTATTGTGTATCAAGCAGGATTCAAAGGGCTTTCACATGGATTTTCTCATATAATCTCCACAACGATTATATGTGTTAAATATAATCTCTGTTTGATAGTTGAGAAAACTGATGCACAAACAAATTCAGTTGCCCGTGGTTACACAGCTAATAAGTGACAGAGCCAAGAATGGAACTTAGACAGTTTGACTTTAGAGATTATGTTTTTAAAGCTTATGTTTTATTTCTTTCTTGTTTATTTTCTGAAATCCTTGTAAAGTAGGGATAGATATTATTGTTGTATCCATTGTAGAGAAAAATGAGTTAGGAAAGGGGGTTTAAAATTACCTAGGTTTGCAAACAGTAGCAAGCTAGGCTTAAAATTTGAGTATCCTGACTTTTAAAGCTGTTTAGTCTTTCATTCAGTTTATACATTTATTACTTTAAACTTTCAACAAATATTTTATTGTTCATCTCTTCTTTTTAAGGCACCAGTAATTTTGCTTACACTTAAAATATCCCAAGTAGAACAAACTTTTAGCTAAATTATGCTAGTATGAATTCAACATCAGAAGTTAATTACTGAAATATTGCTTATTCTGTCTGTGATATCTTACTCTACCTATAAAGTCTGTAACTTGGATATTTTTAATCTTATTTACATATTTATTTATTTATTTTTGACTGTGTTGGGTCTTCCTTGCTGTGAGGGTGCAATGCATGGGCTTCTAATTGGGGTGGCTTCTTTTGTTGTGGAGCACCGACTCTAGGGTGAGAGGTCCTCAGTAGTTGCAGCTCCTAGACCCTAGAGCATGGGCTATAAGCCCGTGAGTTGTGGCTCACCAGCTTAGTGGCTCCGCGGCTTGTGGGATTTTCTCAGATCAGTTATTGAACCTGTGTCTCCTGCATTGGCAGGCGGATTCTTTACCACTGAGCCACCCAGGATGCTCTGTAACTTCGATTTTAAGAAACATAATGGTAGTGATGTCTCATCAAGTCAAGATACTCTTAATACTCCTGGTAGCATATAACTTGCCATACCCTTCTGAAAAGCAAATTGACTTCTTCAAGAAATGCTCATTCTATTTTACTCAGTAATCCCACTAACAGAGATTAATATGCAAGTTTTCATCACATGTTATTTATAATAGTGAAAGTTACAAAATGGCAATCGCTCAAAATGGAAGAATGATCAAATAAATTACAACAAATATATATACTATATATGTATGTAGCCATTGAAAATTATTATGTAGCCATTGAAAATTATTTAATAATGTTCTGAAAGAATATTGAAAGGACATAGAACAATGTTCATAGTGTCATTTTGTACAAAGAAAGAGAAAGATCTAAAATAGCATATAGCATATAAAACCCATTTTGAAAGACTGTGTTTTTATCTATGCATTGAACAGTTCAGGAAGGAAATGATCAAAATATTAATAATATTTATCCCTAAGAGATAATAATGGCTCATGGAATTTTTCCCTTTATTCTTTCTGTTTTAAAAAGACATGTTTATATAAATATTTTAAATTAGGGAAATTTGGGGTATCCAAAAAGGATATTTTTATTAGATTGTTTTCTTAGCATATCCAAATATACTTGACCATAAAGCTGTTTCATTTAAATTAGTGTTGTGTTTCAGTATCTCTCAGGAGTTTGTGGGGGTGGGTGTTTTAAAAAGAGAGATGTAGAAAGAACTGTTCACTTTTATAGTTGATGATATTTGTTTGTGCCTAAGTGTGGCGATGCTGGGAGGGATTGGGGGCAGGAGGAGAAGGGGACGACAGAGGATAAGATGGCTGGATGGCATCACCGACTCAATGGACATGAATTTGAGTGAACTCCGGGAGTTGGTGATGGACAGGGAGGCCTGGCGTGCTGTGATTCATGGGGTCGCAAAGAGTCGGATACGACTGAAACTGAACTGAGCTGAACTGAACTAAAGTGTGAATTGAACTGAACTGAAGTGTGAAGTAAATAGTGAATTCAATACTATCAATTCTGTTTATACTGAGAAGACATTTGGTCACTTTATTGCACTTTTTCCCACTTAACCAAAATTTTACCCTATTTTGCTTATGAAACTGTGTTTCAAACAGTCCCAAGAATGCTTTGCCTCCTCTTCCTCTTTCAGGCTATCTTTTGCTGCATTATAAAACATTGGAAACCTTATTGGCATAAAATAATGGGGTCGCAAAGAGTCGGACATGACTGAGCGACCTAACTGAACTGACTGAACTGAACTGAACCATTTTATTTTGCTCACAGATTCTATAAGTTAGGCATTAGGGTGGGACACTGAGGGAATGGTTTATTTCTGTTGCATGATTTCAAGGGCTAATTTTCAGTCAGAACTGGTACTTGGCCTCTCTACCTGGTCTCTCTACCTGGGCTCGTTTGGGCTTTCTCACAGCATGGTGGCTGAGTCTAACAGCAGAGAATAGGTGGACTCTCTTACGCCTGCTTATGAAAGTGAAAGTGTTAGTCATTCAGCCACGTCTGACTCTTTGCGACCCCATGGACTGTAGCCTGCCAGGCTCCTGTGTCCATGGAATTTTCCAAGCAAGAATATTGGAGTGGATAGCCATTCCCTTCTCATGTTCTAGCTTTAAAAGTCCCTTTGCCATACTGTTAGCCTGAGGAGATACAAAACCACCCCCAGGTTTAAGTAGCAGAGAGGTAGACCTCACCACTCAATAGGAGGACTATCAAAGTCACGTTGTAAGATGAGCATGTGGCATGGGAAATATTGTTGTAGCCTCTTCTCAGTTATAGTTTAAGTTTACTTTATTTTAAAAAAAAAATACTATTCTTTTTTTAAAAGGTTTGTGTGTGTGTGTGTGTGTGTGTATGTGTATAGACCATTTTAAAAGTCTTTATTGAATTTGTTAAAATATTGCTTCTGTTTTATATTTTGATTTTTTGGCTGTGAGGCATTTGGGATCTTAATTCCCTGACCAGGGATCAAACTTGCACCCCCTGCTTTGGAAGGTGAAGTTTTAACCACTGGACCATCAGGGAAACCCTTAAGGTCACTTTTAAAACTTTCTTGCACATTCTACTATTGCTTGTTTTTCAAATAAGTCAAGCCCTATATTCATGTGTTGTGAAGAACATCAGTTCCATGAACTTAATACTACATCCTGGAACTATTGCTCTAGTTTTGACATTTGTTACTCTGTGGGCCTTATAGCAAATATTGAAATTATTTAAGAAAGAAAATGTGAAATATCAAGTAAGTCCAATTTTACAAAAGAAATTAGACCTTACCATTGCTTTTCAGATTTTCAATTTAGTATACAACTTGATAATCTCTTTTCCAGTGACATGATAGTTTTCTTAATTTAATCATTTTCTTCATCATTTCTGGTAGCTCTTGTACATATCGATTGAAATTATTTGCAGTGCTGTCCGTATTTTGGAAAACTAGTATGGCCAACTTGGCTGACAAAATTAAAAGGGAAAATACCAAATTTCGTCTCTGGAGCAACTGAGTATGAGTTAAGTGATACTAAAAGTAGAAATTACTTAATCTTTCTAAATCTGTTTTTCCATTTGTGATACGGAGGCAAGTTTTTTTTTTTTCCTCCTGTGTGACATTCAAATTAATTGGTATCCACTATGGAATAGGTAAGGGAACCATGACTAATGCCATCCCTACTTTAGTGTCAGCATCCTTTTCAATCTGAAGAGCTCAAGACTTCTGGTAAATAAAAAGCAGGTCTAACTAAAAATAGAAAAATCTGGCATCTAATTTAGTGAACTGATTGCTACCATTTTCACTTCCTTATGCTCTTTAATTTGTGCCTTAATTTACCACGCTCTTATTTTTAAATTCATTATAAATTATCTTGCCCTTTATAATGTATACTCTGGTACTAAGAGTCTAGATGCTGGCATGGAGATATATATATATATATATATATATATATATTGATACCTAAAGGTACCCACTGCTTTTTGTGTTCTTAGTTTAACTGAGAGTTCCTGGGAGTTAAAAAGAAAAAAGTTAGTAGTACCCAGAAGTGACCCCAAGTCTTAGAGACACTAACCTTAAATCTTCAAGAGCTGTGTGAAAAAGTTACTTACTCTTAAGAGACTGCAGATTTAGGACTTCTTCAGCAATGTCTTTTATCCTTCTAAACTTTGTTTCTATACAACTAACCTAGGATCTACTGGTGAATACCAGGAAGAATGAGTAGAGCTATTAATAACTGATGTTAGAGTACCCAAATAGAAACATAATTGTATGGGGCAATGTCTGTGTACTCAGTACAACTTATCCCCTGTATAGGTATCTAGTTTGTTTCTAGTTCTGGACTGAGAGAATTTACAGAGGATTCAGAGAAGTGTTAAAGGATTGAAAGCAAAGATGTACTTTTAAGGAAAGACAGGCTTACGAAACATAAAGAACTGGGAAGTAGTTTAAGTACTAATTTGAGTATATGAAGGCTCAGATTCTTTCTTGTAACTCCTACCTACCCAAGAGTAATAATCTTCCAGACTATTCAACATGGCCTCATATAAAGTTCCTGCAAATCCTACCCCCTCCCTTTCTAGCCTCATTTCTCACCTCTCTCCCATTTTTCACTCTACAGTCTAGCTCTATAAGTTGCTTAGACAGAATGTGGCATCATGCTCTTTCATTCCTGTATTAAGCATTTGCTGTTCTCCTTGAAATGCCTTTCTTCCCTTGTTAAGAAAATCACTTCTGTGAGTACCTCTGTCAAAGGCTTCTAGCAGCAAAGAAATTCTTCTTCCTGTATCTTTTTCTGTTGTATTGTATATATCACTACTGCCACATTTATCCCATGTTATTATCCAATTATCTCTTTCTTCCCCTCAACTGTGAGTTATTTAAAGTATATGAACTGTATATTCCTAGCACCAAATACTAAGTATTTGTTTAATGAAAAATGAAGGGAGGGGATAGTGACAGTCTATCATATCTTCTGAGTGTCAACTAATAAAAACATGAGCTTAAATATGAAAAATTGGAGTTGCTGTAAGGAGTTTCTTGGTAAATGGGAAAAGATCAACTTTCTGAAGGTCTTTAGAGCAGAACTGATTATCATTGATCAGAGAAAGTTAAAAGGTTCTCCTCTCTCAAATTAGTTACAGATATGACATTTGCCACTGCAAGACTCAGGGTTCCCTATATCATTCACTTCTTCCTATTCTTGAATCCTACATTATGATACCTTCCTTTCTTGTTATGGTATGGACACACCAAAGTCTGACACTACCTACTCTTTCCATATTCTGGGACCTCTCAGTAGAGATTGGGCTTCCCTTGTGGCTCAGCTAGTAAAGAATCCGCCTGCAGTGCGGAAGACCTGGGTTCCATCCCTGGGTTGGGAAGCTCCCCTGGAGAAGGGAAAGGCTACCCGCTCCAGTATTCTGGCCTGGAGAATTCCATGGACTGTATAGAGTCGGACACGACTGAGCAACTTTCACTTTACTTCACTTCACTCAGTAGAGGTTAGCTCCCACCTCTGCCTTGAATCACATCACTCTAACCAAACATTCCTTCATATAAATTAGTAGCTTTAGATTGGCAGGCTAGGAAATAGCTTCTAAGACACTGAGGATAACTCTTGGTAATATTACCACATGGATCCTCATGTACAAACTCTACTTTGGGAAATACTTGAGCTATAATTTCTCTTAAAAGGGAACTCACAAATGTAGATACTATAAACCTTATAATTTTTCTTAATTTTTGTCAAGACTACCATTGCATGTTTTAATGAGAACATGGTACAAGTACATAATGCATTTAGGTCTTTTTAGGGAAAGTAGTAGTTTATGTTAGTCATTTGTATCTCTGTGTTTTAAACATTTGTTTAACCTGTTTCAGGTGTTTCCTGAAATCATTTTTCTGTAGGAGACAGATTTCATTGCTTTGAGCTCTGTGATTTATATTTCTTTGCTTTCTATTTCTTTTGCCCTATGAAGATTTTTGTATGTTACATTTTACTAATATAAATTTCAGGTGTGATATTTGTTTTGTGCATTATTCTCCACATATACTTAAAATAATGTTTTTCAAAGTTTAACTCAGGGTTTTGACAGGTGCAATAGTCTAGCCGTTATATAGCCAAAAGAGCTTCCTTGATTATATATTTAAACTTAAACTCTGAGAAAAACATAATAGCCTTTTTTCAAGAAAATATTTCCTTTTTTATTATTTTTCTTTATTACTCAGTTCTCCCAAACACTTTTTTCTCAAGAAATGCATAAATAGAATGTAAGAAGCTAATCTATTTCAAAATAATCTTTTGCTTATTACTTTACATTAGAATACAGTTGCTTAAAAAAATGTTTTATGAATCCATCATGACATTTAGTAATACTCATGTAATTATATTTTAGCTAAAAGAGATGTTTGCATTTGATGTACTAAAGTTTAGGATCAGTACACTCTAAGAATAAGGAATGACAGTCCTGCTACCCACACTCCTTGGAGGTGTTGTTAGGATATAAAGCACTATGAACCTTACAGAAAAAGGATGCTGTATAGGTTTAATTATACCTTTAAGTTTTAAGAGAGAATAGAATCTATTTTATAAATAGAAAGTCTAAAAGGAGAACTGAGAATGATTCTTCAATTTAATTAGTCCAATCACTTAACAGTCAGTGAATTTGTAAATATGTTCATTTTTCAATCATAAATTATGTAACATAAGAATGTGGTTTGCAGACAGTTGTTAGGTACTTGGAATATTTTTTTTAAAGAAAGATCAGCAAGAAATCACAACATTATTATAATCCATACTTGAAGTTTTTTCCCTAATATTTAATATGCAAGCATAGTAAGTGACCCATTAAAATAGTCATAGAAGCCCATCTTCAGTTCAGTCGCTCAGTCGTGTCCGACTCTTTGTGACCCCATGAACCGCAGCACACCAGGCCTCCCTGTCCATCACCACCTCCTGGAGTCCACCCAAACCCATGTCCGTTGAGTTGGTGATGCCATCCAACCATCTCATCCTCTGTCATCCCCTTCTCCTCCTGCTCTCAATCTCATCTTCACTTAGCAGGATCAAACTGCAAGTTAGCAGTGAGTTCTGAAAGGTTTGTAATATCTGTCTTTAAAGGTTTGCAGGAATATTTAACTCTTTGAAAGAAAACTCTGTATATGAGAAAGGAATTTCAGCTTGGGCAGTCCTTAATTAACTATAAGATCAGTAATCCAAAAAAGATATAGAAATTTTTTGTTGTTGTTTTTTTACTGGTTGGTCCTTAATAGTGAATCCTAAGGGCTTATTTGGTAAGAACCAAAAGAATGCAAACTGCTCTTTACTGAACTGAACCTTTAAAAGGTGTTTTGTTGATATGAAGGGTGGGACATCAACTTTATACTTTTGATGATAATTGGAAAATACTGACTTAAATGTGTGTAGTCTGCTGTGCTGATAATTATAGCAGATTTAGATAAGATTACTAGATCTTTTCCAGATAAAGAAACAGTTACTATCCAGCTGGTAAAAAAGCACTAAATCTCATTTTGATAATCTCTGATAGAAACTTTCCTCATAGTTTTCATGTATATTTGTGTGTCCCAAGTATGTCTCCTCATAAAAATATATATAAGATTAAGCTCATATGTTTATGAGTATTGGTTGTGTTACATTTAAATGGCTAGCTTCTAGGAATCAAGCTTTAAACTTAAGGTCAAGCTAAAATTTTAATTTTCCCTAATTACACATATTATTCTATCATGCGGAAGAAGTAGGTAACTTTGCATTTATAATTTTAAAAGAACATCAGTTTTTATAAAAAGAAATCTAAAACCTTTAATAACGTAGAGAGTAAGAATTTGTCTTATTTACAGATTTTTATTCTCTGTATAAGCTGGAAAGTCTACACCCAGGGCATAAAGATGAAAATATTTTTCTTATTTCTTACTGTAACACAATTGACAGAAGATTAATGTACATAATCCCTTTTAGACCAGTAAGGCACTTAAAATATATAGCTTATCTTTTTTATAGTTGCATTTTATAGGAGAATGCCGATGTTCTTCTGTATTCAGCATAAATGCCTTTATACAGGGTGGTGGTTTTTATTCATTATGATTTAAATAATAGTTTATTATGTCTAAATTTAAGTTGAAGTCTGCTATCCTGACAAAGGCTACTAGACTTCTTAGAAAACATACTGTTACCTTGCTCGCATATCTTCAAAGTCACACGAAATACTAGCATTGTTGGGGGAAAAAACTCAAGCATCTTTTCTATTATGTGGCCACAAACCCCTAGTCTCAAAAGTCTTATTTATTTGAGACTGCGTGAATACAAGAAGCTAGGACTAGGTATTTTAACATCAGGAACACTCCTTTTATGCGACTGTTAATGGCCATAGACGTTTGCCATGTGGCTGTTCAGTGCAGTGTTGAACATCCCAGGATGGTATCACCATTACTAAGAGCTGGATTTTATATTGCCTGTTCTGATATTGCTCAGCATGCACAAGAGTAGAGTTTAAATCTTTATTCATTTCAATTTTCTTTTGTTCTCCTTATCATGTTCTGGCTTTCCCAGGGATATATGCCTTGAATAAAAAGTCAC